>NC_064304.1:99011900-104573717 GCF_023373825.1 Bactrocera dorsalis | reverse complement strand
TTGCCAAGAGTGTCATTCGCTATAAAACCAGTTTAGACTAAAGTAGTTAAAAACGATACAAAATGAAATTTAAGATGAAGCTGACAGACGGATCAGGGTGAGATCGAATATTAGGAGTAAGATCGTACACAAGTTTTTCATTCTATTATTCTATTACTATATACATGGTCTCGAAAAGATTGTAGGACACTTGCTGGCCTAGTTACAGTGAAGTAGGTATAAGGTTTGGGATACCAATAAAATTCCTTATTCCTGTGAAAGTAAATTCGATGCCATTATGTATGGAACTCGCGCACGCTTGTAGAAGTCCAGACGATGGACCCAATTTTCTACGG
This sequence comes from Bactrocera dorsalis, assembly GCF_023373825.1. Taxonomy (NCBI): domain Eukaryota; kingdom Metazoa; phylum Arthropoda; class Insecta; order Diptera; family Tephritidae; genus Bactrocera; species Bactrocera dorsalis. The sequence goes on along the minus strand of NC_064304.1, from coordinate 104,573,382 downwards.
TTTTCAAGCATATTCGCTGAAACGAAGTTCATCAATCGTCGCTGGCTTGTTTGCATAGACCATACACTTTACGTAGCTCCACAGGGAATAGTCAAACGGCGTCAGATCGCACGACCGAGGTGGCCAATTGACTGGGCCATTTCGTTAGATAACACGAGCCTGTGGATTCAAACTTGGTTCTCAATGAATCGATTATAACATTCGCTGTGTGGCTTATGGCGCCATTCTGTTGGAACCACATATTGTCCAAGTCCATATCATCCAATTCGGGCCAAAAATATTCGGTTCGGTAGTTATCGGTTGAGTGGTAGCGATTTCCTTTCACCGTCACGTGACGGTCGTGATCACCACGGAAGAAGTACGGCCCATATAACGCACCAAACCGTATTTTTTTCGGAATACAATGGTGACTTATGGAGTACGTTTGGTTTGGTGCCTGACCAATAACCCATATTTTGCATATTGACGATGCCATTCAGCCATCATGAGTCTCATCGCTGGAGATGATTTTTCGATGAAAATCCGGATCAATTTCAAGTTGTTGTTTAGTCCAATTCACGAACATAAGACTATTCTGGTGGACAAGTGATTTCAGCTCTTGTGCAATTTGATTTTGTAAGGATGTAGGCCGAGAACTTTTTCGCAAAATTCGCCGCAATGACGTCACAGAGATGACCAATGCTTGAGAACGACGTGTGAGAGACTGATTTGGGTGTTCTTCAATTGATGCACTAGCGACAGCAATATTCTCGACATTATGGGCACATCTTAATCTACCTGGCACGGGAACATTTTGTACCGAGACTGTGGATTCAAATTTTACCACTAGACGTTCAATTGTTTATCTGACAGGACGATTATGACGACCATAAATTGGACGTAGCGCTCTTAAAGTTGAGGCCACAGAGACTGGAGGTTTCGGAAGTAAATTTTAATAATTTCGACTCGCTGTTGGATCGTATGTCTTTCTGTGATGAAATGGTAATCTTTATTGAAGAGAAATGTCAAATGATCGGCAACAAATTTGGCGTCGTTTGCCGTCCTTATCGGTATATATATGTACTTTGTAGCGTCCCTATTGAAAAACGAGTTATTTGTTGTGAAATTATTCAAATATAAGGAGTCTGTTTACACTTGTGACTGGCAAGTATTTATAAAATTACATAATTATAAAAAAATGCTGCCATTTGATGGTATTTCATAAAAATGTGTAATAATAATTAATTATGCAATGCTTCAAATTACACACCCGTACTTTAGTTACATCATATTATCGAATTTTCCTAATTACGAAGCATTAAAAACCCTTCTCAGTATACAGTTGCACATTTTTAATAACGGTTTTTCCAATCTACATTATTACTCCACCCATTTGGGGACCCAACAAAAAATTCCGCATTAAACACTGCTAACCAGCTTGCTGCGGCATGCTTTACATTTTCCGCCGAACCAAGAAGAGCATAGAATTACAAAAGATGCGACGCAACTTCCAACTACGAGCAGCTCGAACACCCAGTGATGATGTAACAATGATTATGGGCGCACAGCGCTGCTGACAACCGCTGTGTGGTACTGGCAAGCGAAGATGAAGCTTTAATTAACACGCTTGTTGTTGTTGTGGTTGGTGCGGAATTAGAGGCTGCAGCTTGCAGTTGAGCCTCGTTTACACTTTTATACGATTTGAAAATTTTTTAGCTGCCTTTTTGCTGTAGTTACCCATGCACAGCCTTCACACACACACACACACACACTTATGCTTGTTCAGTTTTGCTCGGGTTCCTTTGCCATTTGCGGCAGCTTTATTTATGGTTGCTCATATGAATGTTTGCCTAAACTCTGTGCGTGTATTGTGTGTGTGTGTGTGTGTATGTGTCATTATATAATTGCTGAGGTTTGTCGGCTCGTGCGTTTTTTCATTGCTTTTGTGCGCCTTCTACGAATCAAGTTGCCCAATCGTCAAGTCAAGTTTCTTAAATCCATTTGCCATTTGAGTACACATACATATATATACAAACATTTACATATGTATATACATACGAATATGTGTATATATGTAAATGTATTTTAGCAAATAACTGTATGTAAGTGTCTTCGCGCATTTCTATTTACTCAAACGTTCGCGTGACACCAGCCCCCAGTATATACGTAAGTACATACAAAGCTATGCAAATATTGTACATACATACATACATACATAGTTACTTACATACATATGTATGTATATGCAAAGCGCAAAGTTGTTGCCGGCAAAATTTTTTCCCATTTACTTTACTGCTTTCGCAATTTTTGTGCGCTTTTATCAAGAGCTTCCTTATTTATGGCACGCATACACGCACACATACATCTAAATATGTAAATAAATATCTACCTATATACACAGGCAGCCCTGTGTGTTTTTTACCCGCTTCACCATGTTTGAAGTTGCATATATGTACTTGCAATGCCGTTAGCTCGGTTGTGTTTATCGTTTGGCTGCACGTGACTCGCCCACATGCGGAAACTCACGCTCCGCAGGAAAGGACCTCGCACAGTAAAGTTTTAATTGCGCTTGTTGTTGTGTTGCGTCTTGTGCAATCATTGTTTGGCAGGCAGGTTTGACATGCAAGTTTGTTGTTGTGTCGCAGCTCCATCTCGAGCTTGTTCGTTATACAAATTTGTTTTTGTTGGAAAAGGCACGCGGTCGATAGTGGGCCTGTTAGTCCTTTGCGTGAAACAGGCAGGGTTGTCGCAGCAAAATGATTGGTACTGTATTTTTGAATTCCCAAGCAATTTGCTGCATGGTGTCTCGTTTTAACAATTATATATGAAATGTTTTAAATCGGATGTGAAGTCCCCTGGATTCTGCTATAAAATATTTATTTTTTGACACATCTGTCTGTGACTTTATCTTTAGATAAACTGAACTCCACAACGCCTACGAAGCTGAGGGACAGCTTTTCAAGAAATTGGGTTTAGGTAATTTGTCGCGGATACTAGTTTGGTAGTTCGTATAGCAATTACCAGTCTGAAGAACAAGAAAGCAACTATTCAAATAGGGTGGCGAGGAACTGCATGCATCAGCTTCTTTGTAAAATATGGTCGGACAAAAGCATGCCTGAGAATTGGTATTTAAGAGTACTCTGCCTAATCCAGAAAAAGGAAGATCCCCAAAATTCAACACAAACTACCGTGGTATGCTATTCAACATCGCATTCAAGGTCGGGCATACTATGCAAACGATTAAAGTCCACCGTCAACGAACTGATTGAACCTTATCAGCGTGGCTTCAAGCCTGGAAAATCAACAACTGACTAGATATTCGCCATACGCCAAATCTTGGACAAGACCCATGATAATAGGTTCCAAACACCACCTCTTCGTCGATTTCAAAGCAGCTTTTAACAGCCTCTATGCCGCGATTTCTGAACTTGGTATTTCCGTAAAACTAATATGGCTGTGTAAAGTGACGTTGAGCAATACTGAAAGCTCCGTCAGGATCAGGAAGGACTTCTCCGAGCCGTTCGATATCAAACGAGGTTTCAGCCAAGGTGACTCCATTTCGTGGGACCTCTTCAATCTAAACCTGGAGAAAATAATTCGAGTTGCTCATCCTAATAGAGAAAAACAGTCGCCGCACTCGCGTCTTGGTTCCCACGCCACTGTTGACAGTCATAATTTCGAAGTCTTTGATAACTTCGTCTATCTTGGAATCAGAATTAACACCAACAACGCAGAATAACTCTTGCCAACAGGTGCTACTTCGGACTGAGTCGGCAATTGAAAAGTCCAGTCCTCTCTAGATGAACAAAGAGCAGAATCTACAAGTCACTCATCATCCCTGTCCTGTTGTATAGTGCAGAGAGCCATGGACGATGACAACAATGGTCATGTTGTCCGAATAGACGAAAACACTCCAGCTCTGAAAGTATTCGACGCAGTATCCGCCGGGGGAAGCTGGTTCGGACATCATTATCTAGCAGGACATTAGACCTAAAACCACAACTTTTCTTCAAAACCCAGAACTTTTTAATGGAACCATATCAACGACTCATAAGAATGTTTGTCTTTAAATGTTTGCAACAACTTTTAAATAATTTCGTAAAATCGCAGTGGCAACACTGGTCCCAACGCATTTAGTTGTCTGGCCAACAACTACAAACACAACAATGCGCTGATTTCAAGTTCGCACAATGGTGGCAAATGGCCAAAAATGTAACAAAAACGAAGTTATCACTCAAAATAAGGAAGCTAATCCAACGGCGTGCGCTTATTTTCAGGGCTAACAATTAAACATACATATGTACATATGTATGTACATATATACCTAAATTATAATATAGGACAAAAAAAGTTAACGGCGTATGTTAAAAAGGAGTCGAACATTGCGCTGCTGCAAGCAACAACACCGACTGACGAAACGCATCGCATCAACACCGCACTGCGCTGCACACCATTCGGCGACACGACGAAGACGACAAACTTCTGGCACACCAGCAGCGACCGTGGCCAAGAAAGACAGGTCAGTCGATGCCGACTTGTTGTGCGTGTTGGATGGCAATTTGTGCGTTAACTGTACATTGCGGAAGTCACAATTCAACGACCTAATAATTCATACTTAAACATATACGTAAGCGTAGCGCTTATTAACGCTTAAAAGGATAATGCCAGCAGTGAGCACTAACAATAACGGTACGGTGTCGTAAGCGTGTCAAGTCGAAATTAATGAGAATTAGTGGCTCACGGAAGTGCTGAAGTGCAAAATTGTGGGAAAACGCATAAGTGTTAAGCTTTGTGGCGGCCGAGTTTTCGAAGGTGAAAATTGTAAAGAAATTTCTTCTTAAAAAAAATGAAAATGAAAAAAATAGTCTCTGAGAACTGTGAAAAGTTTGCAACGTTGGCTACTTTAAAAGCTTAAGACAAATGAAGCCAAAAGATTGCAGTAATTGTTGTAAAACGTTGCTGTTAAAATTTATTGGGTGCTAGTGACCAAAATTTATTTCATAAAATTTACAAATAAATATATTTTAGGTATAATTTTCAACTTTTTCTGGACACCTTTTATATTTTTTTATCTTATTACATTTCCTCTATTAATTAAATATTTTTAAGTATTAATATTTAATTAAATAAATTAAAATTAAAAATTAATTAAAATCAGCGGTAAATAATAAAAAATAATTGTTTTAAAAGTGAATATATTATTTTATTTATAAAACTGTGTATTTTTGAATGTTTTTTAGCAAAATATTAAATAATAAAATATATAAATAATTATTTTTTCGCATTTTTCACTAAATATTAACAAAAAGTTATGGATTTTTATGCCAAAAAAACAATTATTGTTTCAATAATGCTATAAAATGAATTAAAATCAGTCAATAATAGCGTTTTGTGCTTTTACTTAAACTTAAATAAAATTATGAAGAAAAAAGAAAAAAAATATATGTAAATGATGTTTTCGAAAATGATAAATTCATGAAAAAGAAAATAAGAACCTTAAAAATTAGTTTGAATAATTAGGACTTCGATTAAATAAATTTAGAATTGATATGAAAATAAAATTTAAATAATGAAATAAAAGCTTCAAAGTATTTATAAAACAAAAAGAAAACTATAAAGACTTGAACCGTTTTGAATAATTAAGTGGTTTATAGAAAAAATGAAGATAAAAGTTAAGTTCCAGAAATAAAATAATAATAATTTTCCATCAATTCATAATAATAACTCGAAAAACATACTCAAGTACATATGTAACATTAAAACTTAAGAAGAAATAAAAAAAATGAAAATTAAAAAAAATATAAGTTTTTAATCAAATATTGAAACTCAAAAGGACATCAAGTTTTATATCACAAAAAAAATAATTAAAATTATAGCAAAGCAATTATAGCAAAAAATTATAGCAAAAAAAATTATAGCAAAAAATTATTGCAAAAAATTTAAAAATTATAGCAAAAAAAGTATTTAAATGTGGTAAACATGAAAAAACGTCAACTTCGTTCACACGGGTGCTGTAAAACCCTTCACAAGTACAAAATATTTCTTACAAGAATTTAATCGATCATTTTGACGAACATTCAGCCGGACGGCTCGACGAACTGATCATTTAAATATATATTTTATAAAGTCTCCGAGGTTTCCTTTCGGGTGCTACAAACATCGTGGCAAACTTAATATGTACATAGGTTGCCTTTTATATTTCGGTATTTGGCAACCCCAGTGTTGCATTCTGGCAGTGAGCTTCATCGTAAAATTAGACTTTTTTGATGTTGTAAGTACATGCGCTGCACGTTTTGACATAGGAACGCTGATTGTGTTGTTTACAGTAACTTAAAATATTCATGTCGTCCAAAAATGGGATAATATTGCAAATATTTTCGCGTTTTTAATTTTACGACTTTCGACGTGAATTCACTTGGTAACAGTGCAACGCTGAACTTAATTAATTTTTTGGCAAGGAAGATTCATCATGGACCAATGTTTATCGATGGTATGGTGAATTTAATCGAGGTTGTAGATAACTTCCATACGAAAAAGTCGTGCACACTCAGGTCTTGTTCCGGAAACTAAGTGATATTGCAAGATCGTAATGAGATTCATTGTGAGATTGAGACAACTATTGGCATTAGTGGGATGACCATACAATCAATATTAAATGAATATTTGACTGAAAAAATGTCTTCAATCGCTCAAAAATAGGCTCGTGATAATTGGTTGTGTTAAAAAATGCGAAAACGCAGCTTCGAAACACGTCTGTGACAGTTGACGAATCGTGGATTTACGCCTATGAAAGTAAACAGCAGGTGACTGGATAAGTGTTTCCAGACGAGATGTTTTCAATAAAAGTTGTTCGCGTACGAAGCACTTCCAAGCTAATGGTTGCCTGTGTTTTTAGAAAAACTGGACATCTCGCTAGCATACCACTATAGCAACGCAGAAGAGTAAGTTCTGAGCGGCACACAAACACTTCTTTGCCAGTTGTCTTTCAAGAAATTGGGATAATCAACCGACGAAGACGCACGAAAATGCGAACTCTCACACTTGTTTTGAAACAATTGCATTCTTGAGTACTTAAAACATCAATTTGTTGAGTCATCAAAGGTAAAGTCCTGACCCGCCATAAAATGACTTCTTTTTATTCCTGTACGTAAAAAATAAACTAAGTCGCCAAAGTTTTGCGGCACCAGAAGAGGCGGTTGATGCGTTCAGAATAGAAGTTTTAGGGATACCTCTATCAGAGTGGCAAAATTGCTTCTACAATGGGTTCAGAGTCATGTAAGAGTCTATAGAACTTAATGGAAAATATTTTGAAAAACAATAAAGCGATTTTCGTTATTCAATATTTGTTTTTATTCTTCAATGCCGAAATATAAAAGGCAACCCTCGAACACCAAGTTCGGTGTACAAAAATATTAAATAAACCGAAATTATAATTATATAATATGTGACATTTAAAATAAAAAAAAATACGAATATGTAAAATACAATAATAGAAAGAAAAAACAAAAAATGAAAAATAAAAAGTAAAAAATTTTTCACTAAACAATATAATTTCAAACTTAGATAAACATGAAAATTACATATTTCCTCCTTTTTTGTAGATTTGCGCAATAAACTTCAAAGCTATTAAACATATTTCTACAAGGAATGCATTAAAGAAATAAAAGACAAAAGAATAAACAAGTAAAAATAATAATATTAATATACTTTATACATATAAAAAAATGAATATTGGTTTCGAAAAAACAAAATCCATTAAAACAGTATTGATTTTACTATTTAAAAAATAGTTGAAGATAAAAACCTTTAAATTGAATGCATTCTATGTCTCTAAAAATTTCGAAATATTAGCAAATAGTTAAAAAAAAAACACTATAGTGCAAAAAGTTTATCGGAAAAAGTACCTGAATTTTCAAATAGAAGAAACGGCTCTTAAATTGCCAGAAATTAACTTGAAAAATCCACAACAACAAAGACAAACTTCAAAATTGGCAGAGATATGGTAACAAAAGGAATCTAATTCTATCATATTTTAAGGGTAAGTTTGTTTAAACAAAAAAATAATAGAATTGTAAGTTTCAAAAGAGTGTGAAATTATAAAAAAACAGCTAAAATAAATTTACTTACTTTTTTCTTGATACAAACATTTTAAGCATTTTTATTATTATTTAATATTTTTTTACAAAATATTTAAATGATTATTATAGATATAAGTTTGTTTAAAAAGTAAATATATGTTTGATTCAAAAACTTTACACACTTTCTCACATGTCCGGTTCTCATTACTCTTTATATGAACGCATATCTCAGTCTAAGGCTGAACACATAGCAAATCGAACAAGTCTGAGTATGATCTGAGGATTTTCCAATTTCTTAAAAAAAAAAATACACTAACACCCGGTATTGGGTACTGAGTGACTGCCAACGTTGAGCTGTGGGCAAAAAGTAGTAAGATTTTTAATTTAAATTTCGTGCAAAAACCCATTCGTCGATATAGTTTTTTTTCTAGTTTTGTATGACTGTCAGTGACGCACATATTTCCACTCAAAATAATCTTTAGTGTTTAGTAAACGTTTGTCTTTCTGAAGTACAGGGAGAGCAATCAGCGATTTCTACGATGAGTGAAGTTATTCAACAAAGAAATTCTATAAAATTTTGTGAGCGAAATCAAATTTCTGTTGCCGAAACATGTAGAATGTTGGATAAAGATCTCGGTAATAATGTTTGCATGTGTTTTTTTTTGGTAAAAATTATTCAAAAAGGGTTGAGAACGCGTTGTTGACGAGTGACGGCCAGGACGGCCATCAACATCAGCTAATGATCAATACGTCAATTAAATTAAATATGAGAATTGTTGCTTGAGAATCGACGTATAACAGTCAGAGATCTTACTGACATCGTTGGAATATTGGAAAGATCAGTGGAATACATTTTAATATACTCGTATCATTTGGGCCTAAGAAAAGTGAAAGCACGATTGGTTGAATATCTTATCATTAAGCCCAGAATTCCTAAACTAAAAAATATTGTGTGTTTGAAAGTGTCTCGCTTAAAAGCGAATAATATGCTGCTCACATTGACAATATTTAATAAAAACTTAAAGTAAAAATATTAACCACTTTCATGACAATTTTTATTAATTCGCATCAATAACAACTTTATAGCAACAATTTGTTAAGTGGTGTAATTAATCAAAAAAAAAAATAAAATAAAATATAAAACGTGAAAAAATCGCCATAAATTACTTTGGCATGCAATACATCAATAAATTCAAATTAAAAGTCTGCCAATCTTGCTGCACCGCCGCTTTTAACCCTTTGCATAGACCAACTTTCGCTTGTCATATTGCAAACTGCATGTTTTGTACACGTGCGGGCCTACAGGGCGTATGAGTGCTCTACAAAGTTTAGAGCAAGCAGTTGAAATGAAAATTTGTTGGTATTGGTGTAGGGTAGCCGAATTGACCAAAAAGTTGAAAAAGTATCTGCAATAATCCACTTAAGGCAGATAGCAATAGATCTGTGAAGGCGACAATTTGTATTCGTGTGAATTGTGGCAATGAAAATTTAGTGCCAGATGCAAATGCTTGTTGTAATGGTTTCCTTGGTGATTGAGGTGAGCGGGTGGTTAGCTAAAGTTTTTGCATTGATAAAGTGATACTTTTTTGTAAAAATATAGCTGCAGATTGCGTTTAAAATATGGAAATTGCTTTCAATGACTATTGAATTGGTGATTAAAGAAATATATTTTCATATATATGTACATATATGTATATATTATACATAAATAGTAATTCGATCTGCATAATTTCTACGAAAATTATAAAATTGGTTTGGATAACAAAACCATGATAAATTTCGTGAAGATATCTTGCCAAATAAAAAAGTTTTCCTAAGGAGAACCTGAATTTGATTGTTCAGTTTGTATGACAGCTATATGCTATAGTGATCCGATATCGACAGTTTCAACAAATGAGCAGCTTCTTGAAGAAACGAACACACTTGCAAAATTGCAGAGCCATATCTCAAAAACTGAGGGACTAGTTTGAGTATATACAGGCAGACCGACAGGCGGGCATGGATAATCCACTTAACTCGTTTTTGTCTTTGAAAGTTGCTTCATACATTTCCAAAATTTCAGGAAATTTAAATTTTTATAATTATCTTCAATTTTCAACAAAATATGTCGACCTACCCGCTCCGCCTATCAGAGTTTGTACTACACTAACTCGCCATTAGGCGTCTAAAAGATGCGAGAGAAGATTGTGCGTTATGCTATGTGATTTGAGTTCAGTATGTACGTATGTCTGCAGCACATATCAGCTTAATTACAAATTCAAACAGCAACTCTGTGGTATATGTTTGATGTTCGTGTATATATACATATATACCGTTATAAGCATTGTTTGTGCTAGTAGCAAGATTTACTCATGCGGGCACCACAAATTCACACACAAGTGACCACACAATTTCGTACAAGCTTGTTCTCACACATAATTAGGACACATTTGTCGGCTGATGTGGGTTTGCTAGTACCTTTCGCCCACATTTTGCTGCCTCTATGAAGTGAACGGGTGTGTGTTTGCATGTGTGTGTGCAATTTAAATGGCCTTTTTTATGTGTTTCCTTTCAATTAATTAGTAACGCCATACAAAAAAATATACAAACGTATGTATGTGTGAGTGCAATAATTGGATTTAACACATACATCTGAGCGCATAACTAATTTATTATTTTTCGTAATCTGTTACCTATTATTTGATATATTACGCAACAATTTATTTTTACGTGAAATTTAGGGCTCAGAAGATTAAAGTAATTGCATTTAAATTATTTAAAAAACGTTTAATTTAATTTAAAAAAAATACAAAATAAAATAAAATATAATTAACATAAAATGGAAACAAAATTGTAAGTAAAATAAAATATCTCAAAATTAAATTAAATGAGAAAGAGTAAAAATGAATAACATAAATTTAAATAAAATAAAGTCCAATAAAATAAAACAAAAAAATAAAATACCTCAAAATAAAATTTAAAAAAATTATAATTATTGGAATAAAATATAAATTAAAATTATCTTTAAAAATAAAATTTGAATTTAACATAAAAATAAGTATAAATACATACTGAAATTGAATAAAGCGAATATTAAACAAATAGAAACTACAAAAAAATGTTTAAAATAATAAAAAATAATTCATACAAACTAAACTTTTTGTAAAATAATTTAAGCATAAAAAACTTAAGAAAAAATAACTATATATAAAATTATATTAAAAAAAATTAAAATAAGATTATTAAAATACAACGAAATATAATTGAAAAAAGCAAATATTAAAGAAAATTAAAAACTACAAAAAAAAGTTAGGAAATAAAAAAAAAATTATTTTAATAAAGTAAAAAATTTAAATAAAATACAGTAAAAATAAATTGAGAAGGAAGCAAATAAAATATTAAAAAAATTAAAAATTACAAAAAAAATTAATTCTAATTTTGATTATGAATAATTATGAATAACATAAAATAAACTTTTTTATATATATTTTAAGCAGCAAAAAATCGATATTAAAAAAATTAATATGTAAAATAAAAAAAAACTAAAATAAATAAATAAAATAAAATTAGTTAAAAAAAATATGTAAAATACAACAAAATAAAATTGAAAAGAAGCAAATATTAAAAAAAAAATATTATAAACTACAAAAAAAGCTTTTTAGAAAATAAACTAAAATAAAGTAAAAGAAAAATTAATTGAAATACAACAAAATAAAATTGAAAAAAAAATCAAATATTATAAAAAAAATAATCAAAAACAAAAAAGTTTGTTAGAATATTAAAAAATATTAAAAAAGGAACTTTTGTATATTAAAAAAAAATATATTAAATAAAAATAAAATAAAGTAAGCTTAAACTGAATGAAATAAAGTAAATTTAAGATTATCATTAAAAATAAAATTTAAATTCAACTTTAAATTAAGTATAAGTTAATATTGAACTTAAAAAAAATACAATTATTAGAAAAAATTAAGTTTAAAACTAAAAAATATATTTTCAATATTAAAAACGTTCGTAAAAAATTAATTATTTAAAAAATTAACTAATTTTTAGACAATTAAAGCTAAAAAAACTTAAAAAAAATATATACATATATAAAAATAATAAATAAAAAAATATATAAAATTAATGTAAAATAATAATAGTAATTAAAAATTATAGTTTAAAGAAATATTTAAAATATAAATATCATAAATTTAAAAACACAAAATAATTTTAATTAATTTTCTTATAAAAATTAATTTAAATAATAAAAAATATTAAATATAATAATATAAAATTATATTTCATAAACAAAATTTTTAAATAAAATAGTTCTTTGACTAATATTGAAAATACTGAAAAACTGCAAGGCGAATGCTTATAGACTAAATACTATGCAACAATACAAAAATCATCTAAATCATCATTTCTGCCTCTCAAGAGTGCCATAGCACATCCTCAGCTACAAAACACAGCAATAGAATAATGCCGCAAGGTTGTTATTTCTTGCCACTCGTGCGACAAATCGTTTGAAGACCAAATAACTGTATGCAAAATACTCACACATTGAAGCAGAACATAAAACAGAAACCACCGAAATCAAAACCAAGCACGTCGGCTGACTAAATGACAAGCTAGTGAACTGACACAAAGTGATATGATAAGTGCGACCGCAAACAAATACAAATGCACAGCATAAACAGGTCAAAATTGTTTGTGTGACAAAGACAACAATTATGAGCCAAGTAATAAATGCACAATCGTAAAGAAGTGCGACGGTGTATAACCAGCACCACAACTTTAGAATGTGTGTGTGTAGAGTGTGTTGTATTGAACAGAATTCGGTGATAAATTGAGTGGAAAATGCAAAACAGGGGTGTAATAAAAAGAGCAATCGCTTTAAGTGTACGTTTTGCGTGTAATGCAACATGCACGAGTACACAGACTCGGTCAACAGGGCGTATGAGCAACGTCGTTGAACAACTTTTGTAAGTGCTGACATTGGCAATGGGAGCGCACTTGATGCTTACGAATATTAAATTATATGCCAAACAAGTATGTGCGCGTTATTAAAAAATATTTCTTTCTGTATGTGCTTTTGTTTTTTTTTTATGTGTGCGTGTGTTTGTGCACTCATCATTGCCAAATATTGACCACTTCAGCGCGCACTTACGCATTTATTAAAGTGTAAATATTTAATGTGGCGTGTGTAGCGAGGGAGTTGAAGAGAGATAAAAGAAAGAGAAAGAGAGTGTCCAAAGCACCAAAGCACTAGAGCACATAAGCAAATGTCGTAAATTTTATATTAATAAGTAACTGTTTATGTTTAGTAGAATGACACTTGGCTTTGTTTGTATGTGTCGGTAATAAGCGCCATCATCTGCATAGAAATTGCCAGAAGCGCTGCCATTTGTGCGCTTGAGAGTTAAGTTAAGTGAATTCCGTTACCTTTGTGTGTGTGTGTATGAATCTCCTTTATATTTGACTGCAAATATGAACGCGACAGTGTATTGTATTCGAAGGCAATAATTTCTGTTTGTTTGTATGTTCCTGTTTCTATTTTTGCAACGAAGATAAAATTTTTGCTTATATTTATTTATTTATTTTACTGAATTATCCTCGTAAATGAAATCAGCGTTGGCTCCATATTCAAATTAACACAGTGTGGAGGCGAAATAATAGTTGACTTTGCGGAGTCAAATTGGCATGCTCGGCTTTTAAGCACATATTTCGGTTTTCTGGCTTTATTTCCTGCAAAAATTTGAAAGTGTAATAACCTTGACACAGTGGGTGAGTGTAAGGACATAAAATATAGTACAGAAAAATATAAAAAATAAGGAAAATAATAAAGTAAAGTTATATTAACTAGAATAAGAAAAAATTTCACTAAAAAAATTTAAATTAAAAAATTTATTAAATTAAAAATACTCAAAAATTTTAATTTTATTTTATTTTCAACGAAATGTGAACCCATAGAATTATACTCTGAATATGCAAACAATTATAATATAAAAGACTGTCTTAAAACCATCAACTTTCTCAACAGTGAAAATGAAAAAGTGTAAAAAAACTTACAAAAACTCTAATCGATTCCTCATCGTTTACCTAACCACATGTAATGTAATATTACTCATACGCCCCGCACAGCAAACTCTTTATTATTGACTAAGAGTACATTTTAGTAGAAAATTATTCAAGGTCGAGTTTATCAGCAGAAATATTTGAAATATTTTAAAACCACCAATTATTGTCTCTAAGGACTCTTTTGAATTATTAAAACGTGTCTGCTAGTAATAAGCTCTACTTACTCTAAAATATTGAATTAAACTTTTGAGAATGTTAATAGATACTAAATACATGCACACTTCGCCTTAGACAATGACTTCTATATAAGGAAGGAAAAAAAATCATATAAGCAAACTTTTCAGAATCGCTCATAAAGAACGTGTGCAAATGCTTGGACGCTTATATAATATTAACAAAATTAATTCTCATAAACTCTAGTCACTCTGATCACCCCGAAAATTGCTTTTAACTGACCTATATTTTGGATTATAGGCGTCAATAAAGTCTCTGTCAGGCCGAAACTGATTTGAAAAAGAAATAAAGAAGTATGCAAGTTAGAAACTTTTAATCATTATAAAATAAAATAATGAAATAAACTTAAATAATATAATATAAAATAATATAACATAACATAACATAGCGTAACTTAAGGTAACGTAACATAATATAAAATAACTTAACATAACATAAAATAACATAACGTAATATAATACAACATAACACAATGTAACATAACATAGCATAACATAACATAACATAACGTAGCATAACATAACATAAAATAACATAACATAACATAAAGTAGCATAGCATAACATAATATAACATAACATAACATAGCATAACACTGAAACAAGATAAGAAACATCGTTGGCAATAATCCCTTCATAAACACAAAAGCTTCCTTACAACCACTTGATTTTGATCGGTCAGTATATTTTATATAAGCTCTCCGTAGTAGTCTTCTGGGTGTAAAAAACTTCATAGCAAACTTAATATACTCTGTTCAGGATATAACAAACTCTTTACGGAGTTAAGTGCGCTCGATCTTACTTCGTTTGAAGTTTACTCAACGCCCGAATTGAGGTTCAATTTTATTGAAAATATTCTAGAAGTATTCCCACAACACCACTATGTATAAGACACGCGAAGACTATTATATAGCCACTTTTTATCTCTGAAATTTCTTTATTGAGCACTTTAGTGCTCGACAGTACCGTAATTATATACCTGTCTGCATGCATAAGTTACACTTGACCACACTGTACGGCATTGCCGGCAGGCGCCAACTCCTTCTACGCTTGTGCACTTTGGTTGTGGGCGCCTGTTGTCATAAATTCTTCATAGACACACACTATTTCTGTAGCCACACATTTTCCACATTGTTATTGTTATTGTATTTGAATGTCTCTCCTTGTTTTAACACAAATGCGATAAACATATGTGTGTGTGTGAGGGTGTGCGTGTTCACAACTATTATTTTCTAGCCAAGTTATTATGCTTTGCCCATTGTATGCCGTTGTGCTTGTCTATGAATATTGTTTTTTTTTGTTTTCTTTGTGTTTTACTTTTCGTGCGCCCATTCACTGCTATCCGCAACTGGTAGACGTCGCAGTGGCGCCAGCAGGACGCGGTGGCGTTGCTGGATGACACTCTTTGTTTTGCTAAACACCGGTTGTCAGTGGTGTGCCTGTATGTGTGTGTGTATGTGCATGTATATATGTATTTTTCTTCACAGTGCTCAATGTGGCCGCCCTACGCATGTCGTGTGGTTAATGTATGTCTCGTTCCATCACATACACACACACATATACATACATACCCTTGAATAGCCAAGTTAATGTCGCGCATTTAATGAGCGACTTAATAACTTCTAGTTTCCACCACAAAGTTAAGACCGTGCAAAAATAGGTGCTTATTTGTTGCCAGCATATTTTTCTCTTCATATTTTTTGCTAATGTGATAATTCTTGTTGACATTTGCCTTTCAGCGCTTTCAGCTATTGTCTGTCGTCAAACTAAGTGATATGTGCCTTGCCAAAGAAAGCAGGGAAACGCAGTGTTTATGGTGTGAGGCAGCGGCAAGGGTGCTTGTTTATTATTTTAATATTGATTTGTTACAACTAGATGCCTACACGTGCCGCGATATATTTCTGGTTACATAATAATTTATGTAAATATAATTTTTAGAGCCGCTTAGAGCCGTGCAGGAAAGTAGTGAAGAAGTAGTTTGGTGTGTTATTTATAGCACAAAGGGCAAGATGAGGTAATAATGTGCAAGCTTTTTTATTTTTAATTTTTTTTGGAATGAATGAAAAAAGCTTGCGGCTGAGTTAGTTCCCCCAATTCACGCTGTTTGAGCTTGAAACATAAAAATATTTAATATTTTATTTCTTTTTTATATATCGTTACCTAAAATGCAAAACAAAGTATCATCAAAAAAAGTTGAAAAGCATTGTCAGATATAATAACCAATATATAACCATTTTATAACCAAAACTCGAATTTGGTTTCAGTATAAGTGATTTCACTATTATTCACCTGTAAACTTATGTAAAGTGATGTTGCGTTATTTCGCATTTTAGCTGACGATATGTACATTCCTTAATAATTCATATTTTACTTTTTTATTCCAAATAAATAATGCCAGCATTTTTCGCGTGACTGAAATTTATTGCTTTTGTCTAGCTTTGTTTTATGTCTGTTACTTTATGTAAATATTAATATATTTATAACCATTTTTGGGTCATGTCAAGCAAATGTCAAATACTACTCATACACAAATGATATTTTGGAAGTATTTTATGCAAGGTAATAACACAAAAATTGACGAAGTAGAAATATTTCCATAGTCTTCTTCTTCTTAGCACCAAAACAAATGACTAATGGAGAAGAAATGTTTTTCTCAAAGCCATACAAACATGAAATACAAGAAAAAAAAAATCAATTAATTTTGGACAAACTATTTCATCGATTATTGCGTAGTGTTGAAAAATGATTTACTGAATGAAAGTCCAAATATGTCAGACAGAAAGAAATAACTTGAGGCCTAATGCAAGTATGCATAATAATAAATTCTAAAAGCAGCTTTTAAGAGTGCGAAACATTTCAAAAAAAGCCCACAAAATACAAATTTAACATACATATATTAGAAAAAATATACGTGAAAGATCTTCTAAGAAAAATCGATTATTTAGATTGAGAAAATTCATTATTATCGATAACTTCAATAAAATCGATATCGATAAAATGCAAATTAATTATTATTCTAAAAATCTAAAGCAAATAAAACGTGAATAAGTAACAATACAAAATATTAAACATATATCGATACGATTATCGATACATTTATCGTTTAATTTCGATTATTTAAATAAATATCATAATCTTATAGAATACGGCAATTATACGTGAATGATCTTCTAAAAAAAATCGAGTATTTAGCTTAGGAATATTAATAATTATCGATTAATTTAATACACTAGATATCGATAAAATACAAATTAGTTTTTATTCTAAAAAACTTACCCAAATAAAACATGAATAAATAATATAATAATACAAAATATTAATCGATGCGATTACCGATACATTTTACGTATGTGAAATTATCGTTTAATCGGTATCGATAAAATGCAAATTATTTAGTATTCAATTAAACTGATCCAAATAAAATAAAAAATAAGTAATAATACAAAATATTAACCATATATCGATGCGATTATCGATACATTTTACGTAGGAAATGTTAAATATACGAATTATGACAACTTATTCGTGAGTTATGGTTGATAAAGGTTAGTAAACAGTAAAAAAAATTTAATATTTAATATATATTGTATGTATATAATGGAAAAATCGTGAACAGTTTAAATATTGACTTACAATTTTGAATTTGTCTGAAATTTTAGTCAAATACGCGCAGCCAATTACTCATGGATATTTGATAGCCAAAGCCCATTTGTTGGACATTTATATATTGTACATACTGCACCATTCATCTATTTATGATAGTACATAGTATTATATATATATATATATATCATATATATTTACTTAAATATAAGAATAAAAACAAACACATGATCTTAGCATTTACTCCAAGTCTCATGGAATTAAATGTTACTCATACGCACCGTCATCAAACTGCTTAGCAATCAATTAGAGCGTTGTTTGACGGAAATTTACGCGTTAGGGATCAGCTTAATATAAAATAAGAATGTTGATGTTATGAAAATAATTTTTTTTTTGGTATTCAACAATTTCTTGGTCTCTCGCATCTTTTTGAACATGAAAGCTTGTCTCCAAAGCAATAGAAGTATTTATTTTACTAAGAGTTTAATAAATTTTATATCTAAAATTGAAGTATTAAGTAAATAAATTCTTACTTAAGAGCATAAACGATACGCTGCAGGAGACCACACTCACTTACATTTGCTTTCTGTTGCAATTTTACACGTATCAAAGACTGTCGGCCTCTGGCAACTCCCACAATAAACACAAATGGCAATCATTCGTTCGCAAGAGCTTAACGCAATCTTCCGGTATTCTATGGATCGTATTAAATGAATGCATTACTCTTACTAGAATGCATTACTCGTACCAGTATGCGACAGGGCGAGGTCAATTAGCGGTTAATTCAACTAAATGGACAGGAATATTTACTCTTTCTACTAATACCGCATGTAAATATGTGTATATGTGCAGTAAATATGTATGTGTGCATATATTTTTCGAACTAACTAGTAGCGTATGCATTTGTATGGGAAGACATTGAATTTTTCTGTTTGTCAAGGTCACCGCTTGTCGCTTAATTCAAAACCATTGTACGCTGACACTCAACTCAACTTGGCTGCTGTCAAACTCGAAACACGCTTTCCCACTTGCTTCCTTCGCTGTGCGCATTTTTATTTCAGCGCTATGGAGTGTCAAGTGGTAATTGCTAAATAACGCTTACATATAAGTGTGGATGTATCCTTATATATATGTGTGTATATATGTATTATTACATATTGTTTGTTTTTTTCAAATGTGGCAATGTTGGCTGAGTGAATGGCTCAGTAATGGAAATCAATAGCTATGAAAAATTAATAAACTAAGAATGGACAAGTACGAAAGGCAAGCAATGAAAAATATACGCGCGTAATACCTATGTCAAATATAATATAACGGTTACGGAAAAGTTTACCATGCGGTCGCCTGTGGGCGGTGTACCACTAGCACTAAAATTTGCCCATAAATATGTATATGTATAAATTATATATGGTGTTTTCAAGCGTGTTTACTTTATGGATCGATTGAGTTTAGAAAAGCTCCATAAAGTGGTTTTAAAAATATATTTATCTAATGGTTTAAATATGTACATGTACAAAGAAGTAATAAAAACTATTTTTAATAAAGCCTTTAACAATAAAAATTCTGAGAAAATAAAATATTTATTTGTTGCTTTAAAAAAATAAGAAACAGGAAATGTTTCCTTTTCAAATACTAATGAACTTGCTTTTGATCGGTCAGTTTGTATGACAGCTATATGCTATAGTGGTTCGTTTCAAATGGTTTCTTCGGATATTGGAGCGTTGTTTCCAACAATAATCCCCTGCCGATTTTCGTGAAGTTATCTTGTGAAATAAAAAAGTTTTTCATACAGGGACATGAATTTGATTATTCAGTTTGTATGACAGCTATAGATTATTGTGATCCGATAGCGGCAGTTCCCACAAAGGGGCAGCTTATTGAGTAGAAAAAGAGCATGTGCAATCTTCCAGATCGATATCTTTGAAACTGAAAAAACTATTCCTTATGTCAAAACGTACAGACGGACACCTCTAAACTCGACTCAACACGTCAGGCTGACTATTTTACTGACTGATTTTACGATGTTTCTCTCGCGGTATTACAATTTTCGAGGAAAACTTTGTAGGTATATATAATTTTCAAATTAGTTGGCAACCCAAATGAGAAAAAATATGTGAAATAAAATAAAGTTAATCCACATGCTCAACCAGCCAATTTGTTAAGCGAAATGTGAGAAAAATAAACACACGGCCACCACAGATACCACAGACAAGGGCAAGGAAACGTCAAAGCTGAGCGGATATGAACTGAAATGTATATACTATATAATATAAGAAGAAGGACCAAATCAAAATATACAAAGTATATGTGCAAGTGCACTGATTTGGCCTTCGAAATGAGAAAAATAGTTGTATATGAAGAGAAGATACAATAAGTATATTCCATATACCCGTACTCCCACATATACATATATAGTGTACATATTGCATCCAACTGTATTAAAAATGCGAGGGATTGAGTAAAGTAATGAAGACAGAATTAACGGAAATAACACTTCATGCAGTAAGGAAGCAAGCGGTTGGCGGCAAATAAGGAAAGCATCATGCTGTGGCGCTCCGCATCGCAAGACAGAAGAAAGAACGTGTCTAGCAAACGAATGGTCTTCACAATAAGGTCGGAACAGTGAGCGTACATGATTATGGATAAATCACGGTTGTATTATGGTGTTTATCCTTGATACGGATATATATACATATATATTTAAATTGCGGTTTGCTGACCGCTGCAACAACAATAAAACGCCACTGCTGAGTTTAAATTGCTTACTCTGGCTGTTGGGTAGAAGAATTCGTGCACAAGCAAATTGAAGATAACACTTTTACATATGTAGCAAGAGTAATGCGGATTATTTGGTTAATTATTACCTTCGCAATTACTTTTCATTATATTTTTTATTTTATTTTTTTAATGTGGTGCTTTAAATTTGCTTCTTCGGAAATATTGTAATCGAATGAGAGAGAGTTTTAAAAGCAAACAACAAAAATTATTTTAAAATGTTTTACTTCATCTACTTAGTAGTGACTTCGAAGTTTTCTTTAGATTTAGCTAAGAGATTTTTAATTTTTAAAATATTGAGTAATCTCATATCCTAAAACCATTATAGGAAATCCAATGAGCTGTCGAATTCTTTTCGATTGAGACGTTATGTCTATCCCAGTCATCTTTGACTGATTAAACACTAATGTCGAGGCACCGGTGGACCGAGTTTATGGCGGCCTAAGAGTAACCAGTCAGCCATCGCGTCATATATTGCGGGAAAATATCTATATAATTTATGGAAAACCATTTTTTCATAGAGCCGTGTGTAGAAGTTCACGCGGCATTCACTTGGGAGTATCCCGAAACGATTCTTTTACATATGGTTCAAGCAGCTCACGACTTTCGGTCTTAGATCAACTATCCTCTGGGTACCCAAAAGACATAATTTTAAATTAATAATCACAAATGATTTCAGGGTTAAGGGAATGAAAAGTGGTTTTAAATTGGCCTTAAAAAAATCAGTCGGCCGCTTCTATGTCACTTCCTTCGGATGCAAATTTCTTTCATAAAGTAGTCGAAACTCATCACAACCGATTGATTTTACCAACCTACATCAAATTTCTTCTTATATGATAGTTTAAGAGATCTTCAGAGTTCTTGTTTCTACCACCAAAGCCAGAAAGTTTTGCAGATGTATGTATATGAAAACTTTTATTTTCTACGCACATTCACTAGTCACTTATCTTCTAGTTTTTCTTGTTGCCACAAAAAAGATTCGCTAAAGATTTTCTGCAGAAGATAACAGTCCTTTTCCGGAAAGGCCCCGGATTTATTTCGATTACGTAACCGATACTGCCGTGCTAAGGGTTTCCAGGTACTCATTACGAAGAGACTTTTGATATGCTTTTACTATTCCCTGTCATGTTGACAACAACTTTTATAAACTTAACTGGTTCACTTCCACAATTACCATTATTTAACTACCGATTCCTTACCTAACCTCTTTCTTACATATGCAGTGTATAAATGAGCTCACTAAAGGACATCCGCTACTTTATTGGTTTGTCATATTGCCAGTCAAGTAGCTCGGCATTAACACGAGACCTCGAGAGTTCATCAACATCCAGCAATTTGATTAAATTGCGGAACGTGCCACTGTCACTTGTCACCAGTCACTAGTCACACCAGCTTTGCTGCATAGCTGCTGCAGCAACTGCCACTAGCTGATAGCATTCATATCGTTATTGCATAGCTGAGACACAATTAAGCGCGGTTCGCCACAAAACACTAAATGCGCGATGCAGGGATTCTGGGAAACAAAAAAAGGAGCAATTCTTTGTGTAATTTATACACAAAAAATCACATACATATATGCAGCAGCATGTGTGTTTATAGAGATGTTTTTGTTTGGGCCGCCGACCACCTGCTGCTCATAGTGGTGTGTACTTTTTGTCGCAGCACTAATTGTTGTTGGTGTCGCCGCACACAGAAAGACAATTAATTTGCGAAATTGCATTGCAACACCAGCTGTGCCACTGACGGGCCATTGGCGCTGTCTGACCAGCTAGCTGACGGGCACGCAAGGTGGTTGGGAGGCAGGCTGCATCTCACTCTCTCTTTCTCGCTCTGACTAGATCTTTTTCTGACTGGATAGCAGGTTGCTTTGTCACTGACTGGTCTTTGTGTGGTTGTCGTGGCAGCGTAAAGTGTACCGCATTGCGGTCATGTCGGTGTAGATGTCTGTGTGTGCAACAATTAACATGCCACACGTTGCATACGCGAGATTCGAACTGAAATGTAATACGTTCTCCATACGTGTGTACATGCAAATGCGATGTAATTAATACATTTTAAATCACGATTTTGAAAGTTAGCGCAATTATTTGTTTAGTTGTGTGAAAGCGTCAGTGATATTAATCAAAAATTATTCATTATTTTTCTTCATCTAATTCATCGAATTAATTTTCTTCTCAATTTACTAAAAGCAATTTTGCAGGGCACTCATAAGTATATATGAATATAGCTTTCGATTTTTTTTGTATTCCCGAGCTTTCACTATCGAATTGCCACTCTTGACATTTTACCCTCTAGCTCTCACTCTCCATCTTCGAATCTCGAGCTTTCACTGTCGAGTTTTTCTGCCAAACTTTCCCTTTCACGCTTTCATCCTTGAACTTTTACTTTAGAGCTTTTACTCTTGAGATTTCACTTTCGAGCTTTTACTCTCAAGTTTTTACAGCGGAGTTTTTCTTCCGGGCTTTTTCTTGTGCTTTCACTTCTGAGCTTTTATTTTCGAGCTATTACTCTCGAGTTTTTCTCCCGAGCTTTCACGCTTAAGATTTCGTTCTTTTGCTTTCACTCTTCAACATTCCTTGGCGAGTTTTTCTGCCACGCTTTCACTCCCGAATTGTGATCCTCGAACTTTCACTTTTGAGATTAAACATTCAAGCTTTCACTCTCAAGCTTTCAACCTCGAGTTTTTCTCTTGTAAGCTTTCTTATGTGCTTTCATTACTAAGCTTTTACTTTTGAGCTTTCACTCTAAAGTTTTTCTCTCGAGCTTCCACGTTGGAGATTTCACTCCCGAGCTTTCACTATCGTGCTTTCACTCTCGAGCTTACTTTCGAGCTTTCACTCCTGAGCTTTCTTAACTTAGACAAAATTTCTCCTCTATCTTACAAAATTCAGAAAAATTTTAGGTTTCCACAAAATGCCCACAATAATATTTTTCCTTATTTGCTTGATCTGAACCCCACCAATATAATTAGTTAAGCAAACATTTAATGACTATTAGTATATTCTACGCATATCACTTGATTGAATTTAGAACTTTATTTTACTAACAAATTGTATGCCATATACAATTTCAGAAGTGCTGAAACCCTTTTGGTCATAAATCCACGCCAGTGGCGTAACAAAAGTCACTACAAGGGGTAAACTATGTGTTTATTGTAGTTTTTGGATTTTACGAAAATTTTTATAAAGTTATTCTTCAATGAAGAGTCACAAATTTAACTAGGAAGTTCATGTCAATGGCGTAGTTAAAATTTTGTCACAGGGGGCTGATTATAATTTGATTTAGTTGAAATTTAAAGATAACACATTTATAGGAAATATTCTAGAAAATTAATAATTACTAATAAATCGACCTCTAGACCCCCACACACCGCTCTGTCTACGCCACTGTCACATATTTATATTTAATTTCAAATAGAAAATAGTCTGCAAAGTGCTGGCCACACACTATGTGAGGACATACATATGTATTTACATATGAGCATTAGAGCCCTTAGGGAACACACACACACACAATAAACGGACAAAGAGTTGAATATCAGGGAGCGCCATGCGAGAAATATGAGAAATGAATAAAATATGTATGCGAAAAAAGCAACAGAGTTTTTCTGTAAATACAGAGTTGGTGGCAATATTGTACCACACCCTGTGGGGGAATTGCTGGCAATGGCAGTGGTTCCATTTGAAATTTAAATGTGGCAGCCATTGCTGCCTTTTTCACTTGGCTGCATCGACACGCAGTCAACTAAATAAAATATATGCTCACATAGCTCTGTTATATATAATATATTTGTACATATTTTATATGTATATATGCATGGTATATAACAAAAGTGCGCGCAGCTGTGTGTGCTCTCATATGAATTAGTTAGAAATTGCTGAAAAATGACGACATAAATTTGCAATTCGATTGCTTGTGTCTGAATAAGCCAATAATGCACTCGCATGTGGTAGTGCTCCAACGGCACAGTTAGTTGCTACACAGAAATATACAATCACATATTTATGTATGTAAAGGTAAATATATTCGCTTACACTTTATTTTCTTATTTTCTCTTTGCTATAGTTTTCATTTGATCCCGATTTTTTACAATCTCGTTGACGGTTTTATTGCCCGAACAATCCTACATAAACATATTCACACATACATCCATATGTATGTATATACATAGCTGTGTATAAACCCATAAAACGCCTCATTGATTGCCCCCACGTAGATGTTAACAGTATTGTTGTCGGATAGAGAGAATGGCGCAGCATGTGACAATTACTTTTTCATTGTCTTCGTATGTTAGCTGCAGGTGATGCAATGTCCAGCTGCAGGTACCGTTATTCGATTTAAAATATTTTGCAATTTAACTTCAATTGGGGAGTTTTTTTATGCGGAGAGAACATTTTTATGCGTCTACTATTTCAGTTTATTTTAATATGAAGGGGAATACAGAGAGAGAGCGAGAGAGAGAAAAAGATGAAGACAGAAAAAAGAGTAGAAGCTTTGTACGAATTGCTTGTTGACTTATAAGGTGTAGAGTTTAGGAATTCATATGTCACTTTGAGAGAGACAGTTCTGTCTTGGCGAAAAGTTTGACAGAATGTCATTATTATAGCTCCTTATGATGAGTTGCAGCGTTTACGGCGACATTTTTAGAAAATATTGCAAATTTGTTTATTGCGCTTAAAGTAGAGGCAAAAAACAGTATTTGTTGAAGAAAAAAGAGCTTTCTTAGTGCCAAAGAATCTAGTTCACCTGAGTTTAATAATTTGACAGGGATAATTTTTTCGTGAACGAAAACTGCTGTCGTCTTCATTTTAGTCCATTATATATGATAAAGAGGCATTTTAAGATACTTTTTATGTTTGGAAATCGAAAATTATTAACTAATTGATAGATTTGAACAAAATTGGCTGTGTAAACAGAACCACAACAAGCCTTGGTAATGCCTGCTGACTCTATCATTATTGTACTGTCTGTCAAACTTATTATTGAAAGAAAATAATCGTAGCTATTATATGAACCTCTCCATAGCAATGTTATATCCTTGAATAAGAATTCTACAGCGCAGAAAGAGAGAGAGTGCGGGCGAGAGGTGATATTTAATAAAAGTGCTTGAACTGTTAGAATATTAAGTTTCCTCAAACTTCAATTTGATTACAATATCTCGTGAAAAGGTGTTGTTCGTCAACGTTTTCCAAAATAAAAATATCGAAATATAAAAAATAGAAATGATTAGCTCATTCTAAAGCAAGTACATTTTCTGCCAGAATTTAGAAAGGGGTCACTTTCTCATATACTAATACAGTCGAGCAATTTGAATGCGCCCCTACAAATTTTCAACCATTTCGAATGTACAGCATTTGTTGTTGCACAAAACCAATGCCGCCGGCAATCGCTCACTTATTTCCCTTTCCCTTATCGAATAACAATCGTTTACTACACATGAAATCTAATTTAAAGCACGTGAATATCTTTAAACAACGAGGAGAACAAGCAGGCAAGATATTTCTACTGATTGAATTATAGTATTACAATATGAGAAATGCTAAACTGTTTGTGAATCCTTAATTGAATTTTGATTGAATATCGAATGTTGCATTCGAAGCTGCATTAAGATGCATTTAAATTGCATGTTTGTTTAATTGGCCACTCAGAGGAGAATTACTTAGCAGATTAAGTTTAAATTCAATTATGAAGAAAATTTAGTGCTTTTAAATAAAATTTAATTATTTAAATACTGAATTTAGCGAGGCATAATTTTTATTTTACGCTTGTAACAGCCAAAGAAGAATATATATAAAACATTGCCTACAGTTAGGCGCTTCCCTCAGTGTTTAGCCGAATCACATAGCTTTTATTAAAATATGTATATTGTACTTACTTTATTAATTTGAAAAAAAGTTTAAACCAATTCTGTTGTCTATCGACAGCGATTTTTGAATACGGTTTTAAAAAGTTGGCATTTTACCTTTACAGAAAACTAATGAAAGTACGATAATATATGAAATTTTTAAATCAATCGACTTATGAATTATTAAGCTTTGTAAAAATATCGATGTTCGATAAACTATTCATTGATTATTAAACATTGTAAAAATATCGATATTCGATAAACGATGTATCGATTATTAGACTTTGTAAAAATATCGATATTGGTAATCGATTTATAGATTAATAAACTCTGCAAAAATATTTCTGAAAGAAATTTTTTCCCCAACGTCCACGATTTTTTAATAAAATTTTAATGAAAATCAAATCGATAATGTAGTCGATTTATCGATCATCAAGCTTTTTGATTATTAGAAAAATGATTTTTATTTATCATATGTTCCATTATTGCTTGTTTTTATGCATTTATTATTAATTGTGAGACACTACGTTTCATTTGCAAGTTTTAAAAAGCACATAAATAGTATTGAAAACATTTTATTGCCTACCAATATCGAATTTAAAAAAAAATAACACAGTTTTTAAATAAAATAAAATAATATTATCGAAAACTCAATACACTTATAAGAAATTTATGATTTAAACGATTTATCGATTGCTAATTTTATAATTTTATCTATTTATCGATTATTAAATTTATAATTTAATCGATTTTTCGGTTTCGAGATTTATCGATTGTTAATTTTATAATTTTATCGATTTATCGATTTTTGTCATTTTCGATTATTTTCGTTCAAACATTTTTTTATAAAATATAAAACTTTAGATTTTTTAATTTATAATTTTATGAAAATCTAAATTTTGAAAGCTTTTTATTATTTATCGTATAGAGATCCCGAGGCGAGTGATATGAAAACAAACGTTGTGCAAATACTGATTTATGATAGCAATGAAACGATAATATACTAGCTAAACTAAGTTGTTCCAATTGTTTCTATAATATAAAAACCTGTTATGAAAATAATCGGTTGGATCGATATTTATGATTTACAATATCAACTTTGTACTCATATAAATATGTGTTCTTCCTAAGAAATTTAAGATGTAAAACAAAATTTTTTGTTTCGACAATTAGTTATTAAGGATACAAATGTTATCGATTACCGATATTTTAATCGAACAATCGAAAATTATCGATATATTGAAATGCTAAATTTTTTGTTTCAACATTTAGTTATTAACTATATATCGTTATTGATTACCGATAATTATCGGTATATTTAGAATCGATTGCAGATTTTACACTTTTTCACTCATTCGATCTGATTAGTTTTCAGTAAATACGAGTATGTGCGACTCATTTTAATTTCAATAGAAGACTGTGCATGTTTCCACAGTTAGCTCCATTCAACTCGCCTTTCTGCTCATTTCGGTCTACAGATATGCCGCGCCTGTATGTCATATCATCCACTGTTACATCCTCATATAGTATACATATGTTTTCCAGGTTTGTATACAAAAACATATGGAATAGTTACCAAATGCCAAAAAACGGCTACCACACATTATTTCTGCCCAACATTTTCATATCCAATTTAAAGCTTGTTTGCTTAAACTGGCCAATATACAATAAATTACGTTTTATAGCTTTGTGGTAAAGTTTTTAACTGCTACAACCACACTTAATTTCATATCAAGCGTACTTAAGCAAAAAAGTATCATTCCAATGGACGGCAAGCACCTGACAATGCCCGGCTACATAGCGGCTACACGCAGCTTGCCGAGATTCACAATTAACCCTCATAAAACAAAGGCATAAGTTCATAAAACCGAAATTAATTTGCGGAAACTGCAAAACTTCATTGTTCCCATGTTGTGTGTGCGTTTTTATTGTATTCGTTGTGGTTGTTAGTGATAGGCTGCCGGCTTTGGCTTAAAGCGGGTAAAGTACAAGGACACACTGGGAGAGTATGTGTGTATGGAGATATTATAATTGGGTGCATGTACATTTTTGCTTGCTTTTTACGAACATCACACTTGTGTTGTTGTTTTTGTATGAGAGTGTTTGTGTATGAGAATGTAAGGATGGTAGTCTGCTTGCATGTCAGCTGTGAGATAACCGTAGTTTTTCTTGGCGAAATAAGTATATAGATCTTATATGAGACTTCTGAACAACAAAAGCAACAACAATAGAAAATTAGTTTTTGATTGTACATATGTATA
Source organism: Bactrocera dorsalis (assembly GCF_023373825.1). Classification (NCBI taxonomy): domain Eukaryota; kingdom Metazoa; phylum Arthropoda; class Insecta; order Diptera; family Tephritidae; genus Bactrocera; species Bactrocera dorsalis. The sequence goes on along the minus strand of NC_064304.1, from coordinate 104,544,563 downwards.
CTGGGTGCTTTCATTTAAGCTTAGTTTAGATGTTATATTACTTTGTTGTTGCCAAATAGTTTTTTATATTCAGTTTCTTGAGAGCAGCTCGCAATGGAAAGCCTAAAGTTATCAATGCGTTCATAAAATATCAAGCTTACTGATCGATTTGCCCTGGCATTGCACGGTTTATGGTTTTTATGGTCGATGGGCGTCAATGTTGGAGGTTGAATGTATGTAGATGTATGTCCATTTATTTACACAGGTTGATTTAGCTTTACTTAAATGGATCGCTCGAGTGAATTTCACCGATTTGTAGGAGGGGTTACTGAGATCGGATGGGTTAATTCTGATAGATCTTCTCTAGAAATATAGATGCTAGCATAAAATCTAGATGCTAGAAGTATGGGTTGTTTGCATCAGATTTTCTTCATTTAGAGTTAAGGAAATCTTTCATACATTAGACTAGGTCTCGAAAAACATATCTGTCAGCTGTCAGCTAAATTTGGCTCGAAAACATTGGTTCTTCTTGGAACTTTTCAAGAGCCTATAGAGCGCAGCGATGTCACTCAAGAAGGTGGAGCGGATTTGATCTTCCTTGCAACAGATTCCACGAAATACGTAGGGCTACTGAGATCGGCTACGCCAAAATTTCTTCGTTGAAAATTGAGGAAGTCTTCTATACATAAAACCAAGTCTCGAAAAAGATATCTGTCATCTTTCTGCCAGTACAGTTGAACCAACCATTTTAGCTAAATTCAGTATGCGCCTATCATTATTAATACACACCCTTTATATTTGTACTACAACTTCAAACAGGAAGTGCAACGTAGCAAGTAAAGGACATATGCGACAAGCGCTTACCATTTGCCGAACACTATGCCACCGCAACAACACTTAGCACCACTCAATCCGAAGCACTCGAGTTTTCCATGGAACTCAAAGCGCTAAACTGTTATTGCTTGTACGCTTGCTACCTAACATACAAGTATTTACAACGCTGGAGGCATGCTACAACCGCCGCCATTGTTGGCTCGTACTACCACAAACCAACTACTACCACTTGCCACATGCCACATACCATTTCTTTCAGGCATACAATCGCTGTTGAAATGAGTGAAGCACTCAGGCGGAAACTTACAAAATTGCCATTTCCAGGTGGGTCGATATGAGCTGATAATACTGGGTTGTACTAGGAGCTCCCAGCTATCGGACGCTTCGCATTGTACGAGCTAGCACCAGTTTAGCCATGTATTTGCGGTGTGGTGTGGCATAAGTGCATGCCACTCGGTTTTACGGTGTGGCACTGTGACAGTGTGCAGTTTAAAATGCCTGTTAACATGCAACAGCAGCATCAGCATGCACACACACACACACACACATACCTGCGTTCTTGCATGTTAATGTTGGAGGCGTTTTAGGGGCAAACTTGCAATGTTTAGCGTTTGCCATGTAATTTTCACAGTTTCAATTTTGTAACAGCAATTTTCACTTGTAATTTTCACATTCTATTCCTTTTTCCCTACTCACACACCTCCCCACCTACAAACAAACATACCCAGCTATATGTGGTGCACTCTCAGGCATCAGCTGTAACTTTGGTCCAGCACTTGGCAAAGAGTAACTTACGTAACGCTTTCGCCACTTATGCACCCACTTGTCAAACGCTTGGCTTTCGCCGTTGAGTCTCACGCTTCGCTGCCCATCAACTTTTCACTTCCACTTTCTGCTCATTTTTAGTATTTTTAGTATGCATTTGATGTGTACGCTCGCTCGTTCGTCAAACGTTGCGGCAGCAACTCCGAGCGCTGGCAGGAAGCGTCAAATGTTGCCGCGCGCGCCCCCAGCAAATTGCTTTAAAAGTTCACCCTAACCTCATTTTTTACTGCGCTCTCTCTTGCTATGTCCCTCGCGCGGCATTTATATCTTCGTGGGAATTTCGCAGTGGCGCTTTGAAGCGAAAAAAACATCAAATTCATCATCATCGCCGCTGCTTAACCCATTTCGTTTGCTTTTACCTCATTTTCATCAAGTTGCATTTGAATGAAAATAAAGCGAGTGCGTCATAAACTCTACTTCTAAGTACTCTGGCAGGCAGCTGAGTTGGCCAAAATGAGTTTTTAAGAAGAAAGAAGTCATTGTTTATTAAATACCTTCAAATCAAATTTTTTTTATAAATAAACTTTTATTAAATAATTTTTAATTGAAAATTTGGATTTAAAATTAATTTCCTAAAATTATTTTGATTTCAATACGCCCAAAAATAATTTCGAAGCTTTCGAAACCCGTGAAAATGTTTCAGAGTTTAATATTTTTTCGAATAATTTTTTAAATTTAATTATTTTTGGTCCGAAATAATTATAAAAAATATTTTTCAAAATTTTAGCGCGTGATTTGAGGGATTTTAGAATTTTTAAAAATAGTTATTAAAAGTTGTAACTTTAAAAAATGTGTTTTTTTAATCGCTTTTATCAAAAAAAAAAATTATATTTAAATAATTTTTAAATTCTAGAAATTAGCTATGAAATTAAATCACAATCACTTCAAAGATATTATTTTCAGAATTTTTGTTTTAAAGTAAATCGTAATATTGCATTTCCTGTGTTAAAAATTTTAATTTTAAAATTTTTTGCAACGAAAAGTTATAAATTTAAAATCTAATTATTCTCATACATGCCGCTCCGCAAAGTGTCCAGACTTAGATGCATTTTCTACGCCCCAACTAAACTCCACAAAAACGTCATGCACGTTTTACTGAAACCCCTTTACTGCATATTTTCCATGCATTGCACATTTCACAGACACTCACACTTACACCAATGCAGCAGAACTCACGCCTCATTTGCATGCCACACCCGAACTGCCAGCGCAGCTCACAATTTATCAGAATTTCTCTCTCCCATACAACTCGCCAGTCACAACAATTCACTGTGCCGAGTTAAGCTGCTGTCCGGCACAACAGTCACAGCGCCCTGTGCCTCTGGCAGCCCTGCGCCATGGGCGTTCAAAAGGACATGCAAAAGGATATGCAAATTCATTTCGTTAAGATTTGATTGAATTAAATATTTCACTTGCAGTTGGCGTTCTGTTGCAAGTTTAATTTCATTGCACAGCAACTAGGTATCTTCTCTCATCCATTTGAAATATTTCTGCCTTAGGATATGGGCGCTTTGAAGCGATCCTAACTGCAGCTAACTGTGTGCAGTTGTGTGGAAAGACTACTCTGCTCGGTCGAAATGCTGGGTGGGTGGAGCCATAAAGTGTATGCACTTTGCCACACACAAATACATACGTATGTTTATGTGTACATCTATAAAATATTGCTGCTATTTTTGTGGCTGACCATTCTGGATTAACAACTATTGTGATCCTTCGAACCACATCAAATGAAGTTCTTGTGTCAGAGGTTAACGTTACAGCTCATTTACGATGTCTGCCGGTGGCAACAGTAGCAGTTGCACAGTTGCGCTTACTCATTTATATACATGTGTATACATTGTAAGGTAGCCTAAATGCAACTAAAGGTATCTTCTCATAGCTAAAAGGCTACTAAAACACAAATGTTTATGAGGAAGTGTAAATTATAAGACAAAGTAAAGCGTACGCCGTAATAGTCCCTACTACTACTATGAGTACTTGGTTCAGGAACAGTCCTGGCGCCTTTGGGGTTTCGTGATTCTTATTTGTAAGACTTTTTCACGAGCTTCGTCAACATTTTGGAGCTATCTCGTTATAGCTTTAGTCTTAAGAGGCTTGAGAAATTGAGAATCGCTCTTCCGAAACTCCAGCAGTAAGAAATCCGTTCTCACAATTTGTCTTAAAATGATCTTAATGGCATATCAACTAAATTTGCTTCAGCGAAAGTTGACTACTAACCTCACTTCGTTAAGCTCATGTAGTAATCGAGGTATCCGTTAGTGAAAAAAAAACTTCTCCAAAATTAGTGGTTACGCCCACTTTATAGTCGATATAATTTATATGAAACAGAAATAAATTATATTACGAAATTTCGTACGTTCAAACAAAATGTTCCCAGACAACGGTATAATGAACAAATACTTCAGTTCTGAGCAATGTAACTTACAGCTCCCATAAAAACTGAACGACCAAAACGCCGAAAATAAATTTTGCGAAAAATTCGCCTGTCAATAATTTATTTTTAAATCACTTTTTTCTTTCCACGCTTTTCCTGACAATTTATTGCGAAACTTTTGTGGGCCGGGCTACTTTCCGCCGTTTATTTTTTCTCTTTTAGTTTTTCCGCTTTTCTCACTTCAATTTCGACGGTAATGTGTTTACTTTCATTGTAGCCACACCTCTAAAACTCGTCAATATGTTTGACTTTGTTTACCGTTGCGTTCGTTTGGCTTGCGGTGAAATTTTTCCGCTCACTGAGTTTTTCTAACCGTTCATGGTTGCTACACTAAACGCCTAAAGTTGCAGTTTCCTTTGATGAAACAATAGTTGGGCCGGCACGAGCTTTAGACACAGGTAAAGATACATACGTAATTATGTTTATATAATATATATTTTGTTTGTATGTATAAATAAGTTGATATTAAGCAGAAGTTAATATCAAATTTTAATTTTAAAAGTGGGCGTTTTTGGTGTTTACCATTCTGTCAAAGAACATGAGAGCTACAAATAACTAGTAATTTGAAAGATAAAGTAAACATTATTTTTTAACCATTTTTCTGGAAGAAATATAGCTATACACCGAGGGCTACTCAGACAAGAAATTCTTCTGGGCTGTCCAGGGTGTTTGAATGTAATTTGATATGATAAAGGCAGTGAGAGAGAAACGTTGAATTAAATGAAGAGAGTTCTCTCTGGAATTTTAGAGAGAAAGAGATAATTTTTCAAACTTGTCTACTCTATAGAGATAATATATATATGTATATCTCATATATATTCTCTTTCTATCTCTCTCTTTCACATAGTTTTTTTTTCGAAAACTATTTTTCTGTCCTTTTTTGTTCATTTGATTATAATAAAGGATGATTCATTTCGAGGTTGCATACTTTTTAAAGAAAAAACGAAGAAATTTCAAATTTAATTGAAAATGTTTGTTGTCATTCAAAAGAACATTCTTTGGCAGTTAATTTTTGAAGATTATCTCTTTCAAATGTTGGCCGGGGCTACGTCTCAGATGGTCCATCCGTTGAGCCAAATTTTGGATGAATCCTTTGAGCATTTTGACTAGTAACTGGCGAATGACAAGTGTCATGTTTTGCACCAAGGACTGAATTGAAGCGCAATTGTCCGCATAGACATTAAACTTTACGTCCCAATAGAAACAAAGTCTAACGGTGTGATATCACATGATCTTCGTGGCCAATCGACCAGCAAAAAACGTCAAATTATCTGCTTACCGATTTTTTCTTTCAATTAATCCACTGATTGATGTGATTGTGTGAAGGCACGCCGTCATGTTGAAACCAAGTCAATCCAAGTTGCTGCTAACGGCGCCGAATCAACTCTTCTTCGTGTACACTCTGAGCTACGACTGCTTTATTTTCATGCCTGCCTCCTGGGCGTGATCTATTCGATCGAATCTATAAAATAATGTATACTGGGTCTCAAGTTGGGTGATGGTGTTGAAAATAGTATGTATGCTCAATAGACACGACTCGTTAAAAAAAAGGCTATTGAAAAGAGTAGCTCTACTTGGATCACTCTTTGGATGCAGTAAAGCATAGCTAAATACCCATTTGCACTAGTCAGGTGATTAGCTAACTTACACATCTTTATCAAACCATTCACCAAAATTTTTCCATTGACTTTTGTTTTGCCCACGGCACGCTTCCTTTATTGTGAAATTGTGCGAATTTAATTTTTAGATTATTATAAGGGTGAGTAGAAAATGTAAATAAAATATTTTATTATTCCCTTCATACTCTGAAAAAATTATTGATTGATAGCTCTAAGCAAGGCTCTCTAAGTGTGCGCTCATAATTGTAAGCGGAAGGTACTTCACCCAACGGTTTTATATTTTTTTCTTATTATCAGATAGATTTTAGAGGTGTCTGTCAACCAATTTTTCAGACTACGAAGTAAAAAAGAAAAAAAATTGATTTTTTGAAAAACCCTAATATACAAATGGTATATACTTATGTACATTTATAGATTTTTTTTTTGCAAAAATGTATCGTTTTTGGAGTCTTTACTCATTATACCTAATGAATTAGAAATGAGTAAATATTTGTACATCATTTTCAGCTTGTTGAAATGTCTTTATTTGCATGCCGTAAATGTGTGAGTCATGCGACCAGCCGTTCGGCTAAACATTGTGGATAATATTAGTGGCGAACCACTTAAATTTATTTGAGTAAACAAAGTTGCACACAAGAGTTTAAAAAATACGATGATATACACAAAAGTATAAAATTGAAACACGGGGTCTGTCAGTTGGGTCCCAAATGAGCATGTTTTAATTCCAACACTTTCAGATGAATGCTTCGAAATTGTATTGGCTTTACAAGCAGCTTCATCCTGACAAGATGAGTTAACATAAATCATATATGTATATATTTGATATTTCTTTCTGAGTGTTACTTCATGTTGACATACTATAAATACCAATCACATTTCTTTAAGCGATTGAACGTTCTTGGGTAAATCGTTTTTTATTTATATATTTATATTATAGGTTTTAGTCCCGCAGTGTTAGAATTCGAAATTATGGGATTATATTTTCATTCGAGAACAAATCGGTATCTTCTAAATCTTAAATGAATTATTGATCCACTAAGGCACACCGGCTATGCTGAGTGGTTGAAGTTATACTCCATGAGCCTGGGGCTACATTTTAAGCCAAGGAAGATATAATATTCAGTGAATAAATATTGTTTTGCTACTCAATGCAACAGGTTAAGTTCTTTGGAGTATTTCTAACCTCAAAAAGCTTAACATTGTAATGATTAGTTCTACGGATAGTTCAGCCTTTAACTAATTTACAACAAATCTCCACCCATTGGCACACCCTTTATGTGTATATAAATATTTAATTCTTATTTATATTTGCTTACATACGGAATTTGCAACAAAAAAAGAGCAACTACACTACAATTGTGGTCACGCTGCTAGAAGTGTAAATAAGAAAATTCCGAATATTTTCCATTCGTAAAAAGTGCCGTTACGCCGGCACTTGCGCGAGTGTACAGAAACGTGATGTTGAAATGTGTGGTTTTTCTGGAAATCTTAAAGCTTACCTGACTATTAGCCGGCATATGTATGTATATATGTGTGGTTATGTATTCGTGTGTATGAAGGCGTGTGCAATGATTATACAACTAACGCTCGATTTGCCAACTAATTTGTATGTATTTACAATAGCAACCCTTTTTATGCAACAAAGCTAGCGAAACAAATGTCTGTGCAAATAAAAAAACGTGCATATGTATGTACATATGTAGATATCACATATTTTCTTTTATGTTTTCTAAAGAAATCAGCTTAAATATTTAATTGAATTGTAATCCTCTGCATGACTTTCAGAATTTATGGTAGGAAATAATTTATTACGGCCGTATTTAAGAGAGTGTCTTTTCTTTAATTTACGTGCATGCGAATATACATACATATGTATGTATGTGTATATATATATATAAGCGCTTATGGTATATAATTTCCTCTTATGCATGCTCGACCAATTCCAGGAAATACACTTAATCTTTATCAAGCTTTATTAGCCGGCAATAAAATTCAAATCTATTATTAACAAAGACATTTGCTTATTTGATTTCAAATACCTAAAAAAAATTAATTTTTTAATAATTTGTTTTTATTGAAAATTAATTTTTTTTTTTTATTTAAAAATAAAATTAATTATTGAATTTCGTTTTGAAAATTAAACTTTTTTTTTTGGAAAATATTAAAAAAAAAATCGCTAATAGTTTCCCTAAAAATATTTTCAAACAAATAATATTTGCTGAAGTCAGACAAATTTTTTGAAAATATTAAAATATTGCAAATATTCTAAATTAAAAATGGTTTGTCTATTTGTTTAATTTATACACTTTTTTCAAGTTTGAAATGTTAAGGCAAAAAAATGTGTACCCCAAAAATATTCGAAATCATGCAATAGTTATAACATGTAAATTGGTCTTAGGTGACTGAAGGTATTGCAATTTAAGCTGTACGTAATATACATATAATATGCGTTGATGCGCCTAAAACTAGGCATCTTAAAGTGATTGATTATATTTAGTAAGTTATTTAAGTTAACTGGAAAAATACTAAAAAATTTTTCGTCTCCTCATTTAAGAATAAGAGAAAATTAATGTCGATCCCTTTTATTTTCAATTGTTGCCTACATTTAGGCTTACTGCTGGAGTCAATATTCTTTTGAAGTGTTGAAAATAAGAGATTGTCGCTTTTAAATGGATGAAATTTATAATTATAAATCTCTTTATAATTATAATAATATTTAATATAATTACATTTCTCTTGATTACAGTTAGAAGGTCGAAAAAAACGATTTTTCTAACATTTTTTCTGAGAAAACTTTTAAATATATTATTTATTTCGAAAATATTCACCAATACGATAGGAAATTTTTTGTGTGTATTCTTAAATATACATATGTACATTTAGAAAATAAAATAAAATCGATTTTTAGAAAATTTTAACTGTATATAACTACTAATGCTACTAAAATTGTATTAAACTGGTTTGTAATAAGAAAACAGCATTCTGAAGTGTGGTTAAGTTTTTCTTAATTTTCAAATTTCAAACAGTTGGCAACCTTCTAATAGTTTTTTTATTAGAAAAATACGATAATTGCCCTTAAAAATTTATACAAATTTCCTCTTTTACCATATACTTATATTTTTTTAGGCGATTTTTTAAAGTATCAATAAATGTTGCCTACATTTAGGGTTCAAACAATATAGACAAATCTTTTTCTTCTTTAACTATTCATTTAATTTAAACGAACTTTTTGTAACTAAAATTATTATTAAATTATGTATCAAGTAATTTTCGCATATTAAAGCAATATTACCTTTATATACCTGAATATTTTACATAACTGTTATTTCTGTAAAACTCAGTTGTCGTGTTTCTCATTTTAATAAACAGAAGTATGATAAACTGAAAGCAATAAATGTAGCCTGTATTTTTGGGGAGCATGCGGCTAGAAATAATGAAAACAAGAGGTGGTCTTTTAAATGTTGCCTACATTTCGGCGCGTATACTAGATATGAATACCTCTTAGGAAAAGTAAAGTATATTGAAAAATATACATACATATATTAAACTCATTGATATTGACGAATGAAAATTCGTTTTTGTTATAATTGTTATAGCTAATTCTGTTCGTAAATATTTATTTCAGAAAATTCAATTTAAAAAAGAAACGCAAAGACATTTTGTAGATGACTGACAAACATTTATTATATTTTATGTATTATATTATAGTGATTTTAAAACAATTGCAAATGAGGCACTATATATACATACCATATACGCACAGATAAATATAATATTAGAAACATTTTCCGACACAATAACATAATACGTTACATACATAGCATGACACATTGAAATTTGCGGTCCACAGCACTCAACACACTGCCGCTAGTTGGAGCAGATAAAGCATTCGACCGATGTTTAACTACATTGTTGATGTTTCATGTCAAACAGAAGAACATGTGTACTTATACATAAATATATGTACATACATATCATATTATGTGTCAAGATATGATATGTATGTATGTGCTATGTGTAAGTGCTTTATCAACTTCCTTTGCTTTCAAAACAAGCTCTGCTTCCTTGAATTGTACGGTGTTGCTCATTTCCTGTTATTCAAAGCAGCTGTGTTAATTCCTGGAAACACATCAAAAACAATGAACTACAAATATGACAGTTGTTATCATTATGATCGAATAATTAATACAAGACATGTTGTTATTTTGGGTTTATGTTGTTTGTATGGATGCATATTTCGAATTCCAGTGGCGTGTGCTAAACTCCGAGCAAATAAATACGTAAATCCTTGTGGTGCATGTTTGTATGTATGCAAGTGACAGCAGCAGCGCCTTGCCAATCTAAAGGGTGTCGGTAATTTCAATGATAACACACTTGCTATAAATTAGTGTCGTATTTACACAAGCTTAAATTAATTAAATAGTTTGTATCGATAAAGAAATATGGGAATTGGAATACATACATATATGCGGTGGATAATAAATATTTGTATATGTGCATATTTGAGTATGTGCATTAGAACAGGTCGATTTTTCTTATAAAAACGCGTATGACGGAAATATTCTATAAATCATGCTGAACAACTTCACCTGAGAGACTATGGATTTAAAGCCGGTTTCGAGCCAACGGTTTTTAAGATGAAATTGAAAAAATCGAATAATCGCTTGTTTGGGAGATATGTGATATAGGTGTGCGATATGGCCGATTCCGACAAATGATCAACAAAATGTGCAAATGCACCTACGTATTAAATTTCGGATATTTTAAAAAGTTACGAGCCAACTTTTATCATCCCTAAATTCCCAATTCGCCCCAAAATTACTAGAACATTTTCCCCATACACGATTTTTCCGTTTTTTCGGCTCATTGAAAATTAACCCGCATTAATGTGCACATGTATAAAATTTAACTCGAATCAATAACAAGGTTGGCTTAATTAAATCTTAGTGCAAATTTGTTATGTAAACGAAATTATTTAGAAAATTTAGTGTTTATATTTATTCAAGCAAAATAGCAAACTACTTCCTTAGAAACCTAACTCCAAAAGAACAACCGCTAGGTTAGCGTGTAGTATGCAAAGCAAAAATACACAAAATAAGCGAAGAATTCAGAAATACAAGTATAATAAGTTTACTAAAAGTGAGACTAAGAAGAACTTTGCTGGCAAAAGCTTCTTTCGAACTCTAAGGAACCACGTTGTTAGCAGAAATCTTTACATTGGGATTTGGAATATTAATGCTAACTGCCACATTTCTAAATATTTGGTTACGCAAAGCACAAAAATATTCAAACTTGAAGGGATTACGCCGAAAAATTCTGGGTCTTGCTACAATCGCTAAGCAAGGCAGGTGTTCAAAAAGTTCAATGGACCTAATACTTGAAGGTTGAATTAAATGAAATGCCGGAAAATTCTTTCTAAGGATCCTTTACCCAAAGCAGCCGGGAGAGTTTCAACGTACAGCAAGACCACAACCAAAGTACTGAATATTTAGTTGTTAAGTAAGTTCTAAAGCGGAATATACTTTTAGGGACTTTTCCGGTACAGAAGGGCAAACATATTTCACAATCTCCATAAGGTATCATGACACCCTTCGCATTCGATGGTATAAGGTGATTCTGTAACCACATAAGATTCATTCAGTTACTCAACTAAACGTGGAAATGATTCAAAGGAATAAAATGACTGACCCTATCAGTACTTTATTCTAATATTCATACGTAAAGCATAAAATATCCCTATCTCTGAAGATCAGCGTGAAAAGTAGTTAGCCCTGTTGCGAACCGGAAGTAAGGAAAGTTTCTGAAAAGTTTAAAGTATGTGACGACTAGAAGAAATGCCTTCTTTCCAAAGTCGGTGTCGTGGCTGTTAGATATCCAATGGATTATTTACAAGAAGGATACCGCAGCGATTCGATTAATTGATTTTGAACAATACAGATATTCGATTCAAAGTGAAAGATATCCAAACGAAAAAATATTGGAATCTAATAGAATTTTGAGCTGAAATGTCGACAGTCATTCAAATGAAAATTCGCTGGAAATAAAAGAGAAAATACCATTCGGAGTGGCTTGGAAATTGAAGGCATGATTTTTTAAGAGAATTACCATTGTTGCTTGATTAAAAAAAGAAAGAGAAATCGATAAGAATGTAAATCGAAGAAACCACAAGGGACCACGTGTAGGCGATAATGGTTACGAGTATTACAAATCCTTCAAAGACGGTCGAGAGTTCGTTGATGACATGTCTTTTCTTTGGACGACTTTCGACTTCTTAAACTGATGAAAATATTAAAAAAAAGTTGAGGATATGCTGTTTGAAAATTGTCAGCAAGTGTTAGAGAGACAGCAAGAGAGCTCGACATCTCTCGCGAGTCCGTTGGATGGATGTTTTGGGTATGAAACTTCGTTCCGATAAAGCTGAATTTAAGTACCGTAAACAGATATCTTTGGACAGGCTTGATCTTACCGATGAGACATGGGTTTATGAGTTTGACATGTAACCAAGTCAACAATCATCGGAATGCAGGGAAAAAAACTAACCGCCGAAACCAAAAAAATTACGCCAAAGCCGCGCAAAAATCAAGCCGATGCTCATTATTTTTTCGTTATTCGTGGTTTGATACGTCATGGATTTGTTTCCTAGGTACAGATCGTCAATAAGGAGTTCTTTTTGACCATATTGAGGCGTTTACGTGGGAATATCTGTCGAAAACAGCTGGAAGAATGGTTTATGTGTTACATCTGATATTGATGAATATTTAAATATTAAATTTTATTTGCAATGTGCGGGTACTATTTTATCACAATATACATATGTATATGTATAGAGTTAATGATTTTTCTCCTTTTGACTTCTCCTCAGTACTTTCTGGACTTATTTTTATACACATGTACAGTGTATATTTCGTGCTAGGGAATCAGTTTGTATATCGATATTTATTACTTCATTTTTTTTCAATAATTTTTCACTTAATTTCGGTACTTACGTAAGTTGTAAGCCTTAGTGATGCCTTTGACCCTGTTTGCTCTAATTTATTGCCTTCATCATAATATTTACTACGACGATCATAATAAAAATTAGATAACATCGGCGCAAACTAATAAATTAACAAATTTTCTAATTGTTTTCGAATATTTTTTCAGCAGTCACACATTTTGGCGCAACAAACGATTGACGTTATTTGTTGTTCGAATTCACTTTTCGCACCAAAGTGTGAAGTAATACGCTTTGATATACTCAAATATAATGATGCTACGCAAATAAATCTCAGTTTGGATACTCAATGGTTAAATGCGCGCGCAAAACGTGCTGAAGGTACAACAATAACACCAACAGCAGAGGCAGCAGCAGTAGCAGAGCAAAGAATCGTGGAACAAAAGTGGTAAGTCGATACATTCCTTTCATCAAATGCAAATATATTCAGGCAATTTAATAGCTTTTAGCACCGAAAAATGTTTATTAAACGCCAGCGCGTGTGCAAAATCAATATATTTACTTACGCATGAATATTTACGTTTATAAGATACAATTTCTTAATATAAGTCGTAATTTTAGTAAAGGGTATGTGCTTGTTTTTGAAGAAAAATGTGTTGATTTGTGCTTAGTGCTTTGTAAGTAGGGCAGAAAGGCACAAACAAATCATATTTACATGTTTACATGCTTATAAAAATGATAAAGACGTAAAAATAATAAACATCTGTTCTAAGTATCAAATCATCAGCATGCCGAGCTGAGTCGCTTAAGCCATGCCCTAACAAGTCCCACAATTTTTGAGATTTCGACTTAATATTTTGGACATGTCTTTTTTTCGCAAGAAGCCAATCATTTGTCGGGACCGCCGATATCGGACTACTATAGCATAGAGCTGCCATACAAATGAACGATCAGAATTAAGTGCTTGTATGGAAAAGTTGTTCATTTGAAAAGATATCTTCAAGGAATTTGGCACGGCTTATTGTCTAAGATAATGGTGTATTCTCAGAAGAAATTGTTCAGATCGCACCACTTTAGCATATAGCTGCCATGCAAACTTGTTGGCCAAAATCCGTTTCCTACGGAATCCTTTTTTATGGGAATTTTCTTATAGCTAGAAATACACTTTTTTCCTGTTTTTTTTTTTTAATTTTTTCAAATAATAATTTCAAACATGTGGCAACACTTTTTTAAAAATGCTTCCGATAGCGGTTTTTCAAAAATCTCTTTAGCTTAGCGCTATTGTAAAAAAATATTTTCATAGAGATGTAATTCAAACTTGAAACAGCTGGCAACTATACTCAACAGGGTTACAAACTCTGTAATATTTCGCGGAAAATGTCATTTTGATGCATTTTTAATGAAGCCGAAAGTACTGCTTTTTTATTTTTTTTTTTTTAATTTTTTTTATTTTTTCAATTAGTAATTTCAAACATGTGGCAATATTTTTTTAAAAATATTTCTGGCAGCGGGTTTTCAAAAATCTGTTTAGTTTAGCACTCATATTATAGAAATGAATTTTGCTATTTTCAAACTTCAAACAGCTGGCAACTCTGCTCAATAAGCTTACAAAATCTCTAATATTTCCCAGAAATTATACTGCTATACCATATTCTAATAATTCATCTATTTAAAATAAAATTTTTGTTTGAGACAACTGACAATTTTCTTGAGGCAACCCTCTTTTTCAAATATCTGACAGAAAGCTCATTTTAACCCTGTAATTTATTACCCTTAAATTAATATCTGATTTACTTGAAAATATAGTTTCTTTTCAAACATATTACATGCAGACATACATACTATATTTTTGGAAATTTGAAAGTGTGGCAACTCTTCTAAATTTATTCTCAAAACTTATTTTTGTTTATTAGATTCCACAAATCTAGTTGCATTTATTTTGTTAAATAAAACTTAAAAAATAGATGGCAACTCTTGTTCAATAAAATTGCACTCAAAACTCTCTTAAAGCCTTTCAGTTTATATTCACATTTTAATAGCTCATTTACCTTGTCAATTTGATGGAACCACTTATTTTATTAAATAAACTATTGCAAAATAAATTTTCCAACTCCATTTACGCTGCCAGTTTAATCGAGTTACTCTTTTAAACATGTGGCAACCCTTCTTACAATAACCGCCACAAATTTCATAAAAATTATTTTGTATTAAAAACATGTTAATGCCCCTCCACTGTTATAACTATTTACACGCAATCTACATATATATTTTGCTCTGAAATTTTGAAGTATGGCAACCCTTCTAAAAATATTTTCAAGTTTTATTTTTACTTATTACTTGTCTTAAATATTTAATTTTTTTTAATATTCTATTTATTTTGTAAAATAATAAAAAAATATTAAATATCTAGGTGGCAACCTTTGTTGAATAAATTTACAACTAAAGACTTTTTTACAACCTTTCAGTTTATATTTAAATAGTAATAGCTCATTTAAGTTGTAAAATTTATTTTAAACTTATTTTTAAACAGGTGGCAACCTTTCTCATAAATAGTATTCAAAAAACTTGTATTTTTTCTTTGAAAACAATTTTGCAATATTTCACTGATTTTATCGATATTAGTGAATTAAAAATAACAAACATATGGCAACCTACCAAATATTTGCCCTAGGAACCCGAAAAAAATATTCTACGAGTAATTACCTTACAATTTACATTAACACTTTCAATTTTTTTCCTCACAAGTAAGGTACGTATAATATTATCTAAATGTTTCAATTTGCCCACACACTGGTACTATATCGCCTGTTGCTACTGTATTATATTTTTCAATTCACAACGACTGACTGTAGCTAATTTGATCGGTGTCATAGCGAGCGTTTTGCGCCAATGAAACGCATCAAATCACGCGAAATCATTTAAATTGATATGAATTGCTCTGGGGCGTACGCTTGCTCGCCCATATGCTTACGTGAATTTGTATGTATTTGTTGTTGGTGTATTGTAGTATTATGCTTATGACTGGTAAAGTGTGAATAATTTACTTAAAGGATATAATTGCAAGCAATTGGCAATTTATCGAGTGTCTGCAGACGTAAAGAGACGCAATAGAAGCCAAGCGAAATAATTTAAATCAATTATGCATCTATTTGTGGCGGCCAGACATGTGAGATAACTGTAATTGACTTTGAAATTTTTTATTTTGTTTTATTTCATTTTATTTTATTTCTTTTTCTTTATTTTTTTATATCATAGAAGTATATTATATATACAAATATATATTTATATTATTATTATTTTGGTTCAAATTTACTCTATTATGAGCTGGTTAATAAAACGTCTTACTTGCCGTTAGGTAGGAAACTCAACTAAGCCAAGTTGCACACCAAATAAAAGGTTGAACCAATGTGAGTTGACATAAATTAAGAGACTCTAATTTTCCACATTCGCTCGGTTATTCTTAGTGTCAAAATGATGGCTTAATGCTATAAAAGATAACTGAAAACTATTTTATAAATTTTTCTAGCACATCACCTTCCGAAAAATACTGACAAATCTATTTGAAGAAAATCTACTACGCCTAGTCACCTTAAGCAAGACTTTTTATGGCACGCATGATTTCAATACTCGCCTAATCAGTTGAAATCTACTTGATTCGATTGAGTTAAGCTTTCTAAAATGCAATTTCGCTTTTCATCTGTGTGAACTTTGTCTCAAATTCGTTAAATGTCCTCTTAATCAATCTCAAACAGGTTTTTTAGTAAACGCCTGAAAAAAACCTTCAGCATTTCCAAAAATCAAGTGCTTATTGATTTCTATTGCGTTTAGTAAATATAACAAATATAATATAATATGTATGTACATATGTATGTATATATGTATATTTATGTTGATAAACAACAATATTTACATAAATATGTCAATGCGAATGTTCTCGTCATCGCTTTCGTCAAAATCATCAGTCATTTTGTAGGCCAACGCACGCATACTCATGTGTTGTTTCAATTGATATTTGCCTGAATGTACACATGCATGTGTGTGTATGTGTGCTGGTGATAAGTCAGCGAAAATCCTTGTTTACTTTTTCCACCAAAACAGAGCAGCGCCGAGCCGAGCCGCTGACAAACAAGCGTGTGCTAAGTATGTGCGCGTGTCTGAAGCAAGTGGATTAGTCAACTTTCGATCGGAATTACGCGCTTTGTCGGCATTTGACGGTGAAGAAATTCACATATTTGTATGCATGCGTGTGTGTGTGCGTGTATTCATGCATGTAAATAAGTATTTAGCATATTTCTATATAACAGATTGCTGCTGATATGCCATTATGGCCATACAAAAAAGCATATGCACGCATGTATGTTTATGTTACTGTGCCCCGGTGCGTGCGCGGTCACGCTTTTATGGCCTGTTGACACTACTAAGTAACATTTTGATTGATTATAACGAGCAAAGGTTCGGCTTAAGCATAGCCATATCAGTCGGCCAGATGTGTATTTGCTAAGCATACATATGTACACACTTTTGTATATGACTGTATGTATCTTTGCTGATAAGGTTGCGCTTTGATATATTATGTAACTGGAAAATATTAAAATTTGATTGAAATAAGAAAAAAAGTTAACTTCAGTTGCTTTGAAGCGATAATATCCTCCATCAATACAAAAGTGTCTTTACAAAATTTGATTATAGTTCAGTCTGTATTACAGCTATAAGCTATGGTGATCCGATCTTGATAATTTCCCTGAAGATTGCAACTTTACCTTAGGCAATAACTCATGCTGAATTTCGTGGATATATTTCAACAAATAAAAATGCTCTCCATACGAACATTTATCATACAAAGACAGACGGACATGGCTAAATCGGTTCGAAAGAACATTCTTTGGCATTTATTTTTTCAAGCTTATTTCTTTGAAATGTTGGCCGCGGCTAAGTCTCAGATGGTTCCTCCGTTGAGTCCAATTTACGATGACTCGTTCCGAGCCGAGATGACGAGCTTCAGTTTAAGACATCAAATAGTCGGGCCGTTGGTTCCAACGGAGCACAAACCACACCGAACCGTTTTTTTTTGTCTGGATGAAATGACAGCTCTTGAACCTCTTCAAGTTGTCCTTGGCCCCAAATGCGAAAATTTTTCTTGAAAACGTCAGATCTTCTTGGAACTTTTCAAGAGCCCATAGACCAAAACGATGTCGCCTGGGAAGGTCGAGCGGCTTCAGTTCTTACACAAGCTGTATTTTGTACCCTTAAATTTAAGATCTCTACATAAAATGCGCCAAGTCGTTCCATACGTCTGTCCGAGTTGCTGCGAACGGCGCCGAATCGACTCTTCATGGTTTTCGTGTAAACTCTCTGCTATGGCTGCTATGTATATTTTCTTCACTGCGTGCTGGACGTGGTCTATTCAGTCGAATATTATCCAATACTCAATATTGGGTCTCAGGATTGGTGATGGAAGAAGCCGTTCGTAACACATTCTTTACAGAACGTGAAATTTTGGACTACCCGTTACAAAGTATAGGTAACAATTCACAATTAGAGGGTTTGTATGAAAACTTAACTTTAGTTTTCTTGGCTCACCTATCGATGTTACTTCTCTACTTCTTGACAAGGGCTCTACTACTATATTCTTTAAATTCTTTTATAGCCAAATTTTTCGGAGTATTAGTAAGAAATTAATTGATATGGTTAAATTAAAAAGAACCGCTGAATCATAGAGAAGAGAGTCAGGAAGCAACAAACAACAGGTATAAACCATATAGAGTGGTATAATCAGATAGAAATATAAATAGATAGTTGATGGACTTTTAAAAAAGAGTAGGGCTTGAAAACAGCGAAATCGAACCGAAGAAGCAGCTGGTATAAATCTTGCATAATGGCACAACATTGTTTAGACCACTTGAATGTGTAATTAAAATATTCTCTTGTGTCCAATTTAACTAAAAATACTTTGTTGCACCTTTTCCATGAAGACGACGACTTACATAACATTCTCAGTAAGTCATAATAGGGAAGATGTTGTGTTTGTTCTAATTCTGAAAATTTAGTAAGCCTTCAAAGATCTTATTAAGTACTCCCATTTTGTTGTACGCGCCAATAGTTGTGTAGGCACTTATACTTACATATACATATGTATATAGTATAGTATAGTATGTATCTAACGGTAGTTATAAAATTTGCATGCAATTGCTTCACTTGGAATATTTACAAAATTGGGTTTAAGTGCACTTCACTGAAATAGCTCTAACAGGAAAATTTACCTTGAAACAATATAAGCGCTACTTTTGCCGACCCGTCACTTTCACTGGCTACGCACTTTTGCTATTCTAGTGTATTTACTTAATAGAAATAAATATGCAATGTCTGGGACAAATGGGTTTCAAAGTCAAATTGATGAGAGATTGCGAATGACTTTTACTTCTAGAAGTAGCGCTTGAGATGATTTAAAATGTCTTAATAAATTTCGTTTGTTCCTACTTTTGGATTCTAAATTTAAATTAAATGTTTACGTTAAGTTAACTTGCTTTAAGACTTCATAAGAGTTGCCAGCTGTTTGCAAAATTGTTTGAATTAACATAATTATTATAAGTAATAGATCGAAATATTGATATCGCATAAAAAAGAGTTTGAAAAAAATTCCACATGAGAAGGGTTGCCAGATGCTTGCAATTTTTATGCAATAAAATTAATTTAATAATTGAAACATTAATATATGGCAATCAAACATTGCAGAAATAATTTAGAAACAGTTTTCATAAAATATTTTTAAGAAGGGTTACCAGCTGTTTAAAAATTTAATTTTAATTAAAGTCGCTTTAATTATTACAGTATCCAGTTCTTGTATGAGATTTTTTAGGAGAGTTGCCATCTGTTTAAAAATTTAATTATAATTGAAGTCGACTTAATTATTATATATGTTTGAAATATTGCAATTACACTTAAGAACCTGTTGTTATATAGTAATATATTTTTAAGCAGGGTTGCCACCTCTTTAAGAAATTAATTATTTTAAAATTTGTTTAAATCATTACAGTTTTAACAATGATCTTCACAAATTTAAAATAGCTTATGATTGGACATATTTTAAAGTAGAGCTGCCACATAAAAAAGCATTTATAGCAAATGTATGTTTGTACAAACAAGAAAATATTACAACATGCTTCAATTACTAATAAGTTTTGTATTGCATATTTTATATATACATTTTGAAATTTGTAGCTATTTATTTGAATGTTCATTTCAAATTATTTAATTTGTGATATTTAAAAATTTAAACATGCCTTTTAAAAAAAATGTCTACCAATTAAAAAAAAAAATGTCTACCAATTTTTTAAAGCGTTCATGTAATAAATCATGTGGCAGCTTGCAAAAAATATAAAACTTGTATTTGAATTAAATACATGCGGCAACCTTGTAATACAGATTGTATAACAGCACTTTAGTTCATATAAATTTACGATTGCTTGCTCAAAAATGTGTATGCACGTAGAATTTCTTGTGAAAATTTTTTTAAAATTAATTGGCAACTCTCTGAAGTGGTTTTTTTCATAATATGTCTGTATCCTAACATTAAACTCAGATGATATTGGTTTTAAACTTTTAAATACATAGACAAACATTTATAACAGATATTTTTTTAGGGTGGCAACCCTTTTCTCACTTATTTTATTAAAAACTAAAAATTAAAACTTTTGTAGCTACACGCGTTTGCAAATCTGCTCATTATTTAATTTAAAATAATTATAAATTTATTTTAATTTAATCAGGTGGCAACTTCAAAAATATTTTTGGATATCGGCAGAGCTTACTAAATTTGCTTCTATATACATACATTTTTGTTAAGAATATATGTGAATAAAATTTATAAATTAGAAATAGTTGGCAACCCTTTATTATTATTTTTTTGCATATATGTAAAATTTATTTTAAAACTCTCAAATTTTCGAAAGATTACAACTAAGAAATGCATAAGTAGAAACAAAGCTATATGTGTATGTATACTTAAATGTATTTGTGCATAATACATGTACATATGCATATTATGTAGGTAATGATATACCGATATGCAGAGGCCTGGACGATGACAACAACTGATGAGTCGACGTTGCGAGTTTTCGAGAGGAAGGTTCTGCGAAAGATTTATGGTCCCTTGCGCGTTGGCCACGGCGAATATCGCTTTCGGTGGAACAATGAGCTGTGTGAGATATGTATGTATATGACGACATTGACATAGTTGGGCGAATTAAAACACTCCAGCTCTGAAAGTATTCGACGCAGTACCCGCCGAGGGAAGCAGAGGAAGAGGAAGACCTCCACTCCGTTGGAAGGACCAATTGGAGAAGGACCTGGCTTCGCTTGGAATATCCAATTGCGCCACGTAGCGAAAAGAAGAAGCCATTGCTGCGCTGTTGTTAACTCGTCTATAAACGCGTAAGCGGTGTCTACGCCAGTAAAGAAGAAGAAGAAGATATATCGATATCCATTGTATGTATTTTATGGTATATATGGAAGGATTTAAGTAGTTATTTGTTCGATTCAACGTAATCTGTTAAAAAAATAATAAATCCTCCCAGCTGTGGTTTGTGCAACAACCTGTGCATCCATATGAAATACATAAGCAATAACTACATATGTATGTATGTATCTACGCTGTCATATTGAAAATAAATAAAAAATTGAAAAGCTTTTAAAACTCACTCACCGTCAATTGGAAATAAAAATGTCCACTTGTACGGATGCATGTGTGTGCTTGCCATGCTAGTGGCTGCATGCCACAGAGGACACATCTACACATCAGAACTGTGAAAAGGTATCATCTTAACATGGCGCATTGCTCCACTGACCCTGATTTTCAATGCAAGTCAATAAAATCAAGCAATATACTGCAATGAAATCATATATGTATGTATATTTGTATAGTATATACATATATATCCTTGTGCATCTGTTAGCCGCATATGCCGCATAGTATGCTCCAAATATGAACCACAGATAGTGTTGGCAACCCTGAGAGAAAACACAATTTTTCAAGCCACATGCAAATTTAATTTCATACCAAAGTGAAATTCAGACAAGTGGAGGTTTATATATACATATGTATATGTATGCATATATATGAATGTGTATAAAAAAATATTAATAATTTTCAATAAAAATGAAAAATAGTTTTCTCTCGATTATTAGATATTTCGTATTCATCTAACCGAAATTTTTGAAATTCAATAAATTCTGAGGTTAATTAAAAATAAAAAAAAGTATTTTTCGTAAACGTAAATTGAAAAAATAATATTTGCAATTTTAAATTCAATTAATAATATTTGGATGAGAAATATTGTGGCTTAATACTTGGAAGTTTTAGCTGTGGAAAAATATGCTTAGCTTTAAGCGCCCAAGTTATTTTTTGGGTAAACGATTTTCGAAAGCTAATACAAAGCAGCAAACCTCATCCCTCAAGAGCCAGCATGAAAACTTTGAGTCATAAAATCAAGTAATATTCGCCATTGCCAATGCGCAAAGGACCAAAAATCTTCCGCAGAACCTCTCTCGAAAACTCGCAATGCCGACCCATCAGCTGTTGTCATATATGACTAACAAATCTGGATACTTGACCTCTCCAGAGTAAGTAATTAATATGGCACTAAATTACATCCCCAAAGCTGTGAATTTCTAGTTCAAGTTCCGTCATCATTATTTTATACAGTAACATATTTTTGTCTCATCGTTATACGGTGTTTCCTCTAAGTAGTTCTTATGGTTATCACCAAAGGTAATCGTATTACAGTATGGTAGATTAAATATTTTTAGGTGAAACGGCCTGCTTTTATAATACTCGATAACAAGCTCTCAAGTAACTACTTTGTAAGGGTGGAGCTTACTGTTTACCAATATTTCTTTACCGTATCTTAGTTTTCTGTTGATATACCCTTAAGCTAAGGGACTAAAATTGCAGAAATTTCATTTTAATGACCCGGATATTGACCCGGAAACTCTACAACAATTTTCGAAAAGCTCATCGATCTTCCGATATTAATAGTTTCCGCATCTGACTACCACTATTATGTACCATAATCAGAGCGATCATTTCAGTTAGAGCCTAAGAGTTAGCAGTCGCTGCCATGTCACGTCTACGTACAGTAGAATCTGGCATTGAAACTCGCATCAAGGAAGCAGTGGAGTCTGGAAGTGAAACTCGCGTCAAGGAAGCAGTGGAGTCTGGAATTAAAACTCGCGTTAAGGAAGCTGTGGCAACTGTACGTACATCGTTTAAAGTGTTAAAGTACCTGCTTTTGAATAGCTGCCGGGGTTTTCTTTTTGATTGTTGCAGTTTTTTAATTTATGTGTATGTATATTTTCCATTTATACTTTACATCAAGGTAAATAAAATGATTCGAGATGATTTCAATCTTGTTAGCTCTTCCCAAAAGACTTCAAGTCTTTACAAAAGAGACTTACATTGTCTCCCATTACCTTTTATTCAACTTCTATATACAAACATATGTATATGCATTTCCCTGTGCTTTGTGGCAAAGACCCTGCATCCTTGTAGCGTTTTGTTCTCCTTTTTTTGTGCCAGCTACTGTTATCATTGACTGTTGCTTTAGGGATTTACGCCGTGAGCTTGTTCAATATGCAAGACTAAACAGAAGAAGAGCAGAAAATTTCAAACTCACAGAGCTGGAAAGGTTACCAGGTCAAGCACGGATGTGTGGGGCATGTGTTTTTGTGGAGAAATGTTTTGTTCGCAACTCCTAAACGCGACTATCCTTTAAAGCATTTGAATAATTAATTTTTTTTTGTTTTTATGTACTTATTATATACATACATATAATGTGTTTCAGCAGCATCTGCGCAGTGTTTTGCACACACAAATTAACAAAAAGGTAGGTCAAATGCAGTGACGTGTTTTTGTAAGCAATACTCTTGAGTTCAAGTGAAATCAGACGCAAAACAAAAACCCAAGCAATATTGTTTTCAAGTCACTTGAAAAAATATTTCTTCGGCGTTCATAACACAGCAACCGTGGAACAGCGAAGCGATGGCACATAATTAGAAAGGAAATAATAGCTGAGGAGAAGAGCTTTTGTTTATTATTTGCAAATAAACTAGAAACTTGGCATGTAAGAGATACCGGCAGCCACTTCGAGCACAACTTCATAGGATTTTAGTCCTATCCACTAAAGTTTCTTTCATTATTTCCATCCCATCGTTGATCGTCCTTTCTTGGAATATCGGAAAGATATTAAATGCGTATTGATATTCTAGTGATGATTTGTTGGATAACTCACATCGGACATTTATATCACATATCTTTCATACAACCAATTATTCCGATTTTTTAAGGTTATCTTAAGCAAAGTTGTTCAGAATGAACCGCAAAACATTTCCGAAATATGCAATTTTATAAAAAAAAATTTACCCGCTCAACTAGTATATGCTCTAGAGGTCTCACTAATAAAATATTTTCCAATAGTAACTGAGTTAGTTTTTAGAGCGCTGTATGAAAAAGTTTTGTCAAATATCAATATTAATCCTCGCCAAAAGGTGATACTTTAGACTGAGTAGAAGTAAAGTCCTCTCTCGACGAATAAAGTCCAAACTCTACAAATCACCCATCATCCTCAATCCTGCTTTCGGTACGGAAACATAGATGATAACAAAAGCTGATGAGTTTTCGATAGAAGGCTCTGGACTTATGGACCTTTGCGCATTGGCAACGGCAAACACCGCAGTCGATGGAACGATGAGTTGTACAAGACATACAACGACGTTGACATAGTTTAGCGAATTAAGAGACAGCGGAAACTTTTTGGAATGGCTTTCAGCTCCTTCAGCGAATTTTGTTTTATGTCTTGGGTCGACTGAAAACAGGTTCCACGGAACACGAAAAAGCTTGAGAACAAGAAAAAGTCACACGGAGCCAAATCTGGTAAATACGGTAGTTGATCGATGGCATTCATTGCGTTTTCTGCTTTAAATTCGGTCACAAACGAGGCTCGATGTGATGGTGCATTATCATCGTGTAAAATCCATGAATTTTACTTCCACAATTCCACAGAACTAAAACCAAACCATCGTGATGCTGCAGCGGTCATTCTCATCTAATATATTGTAGAAATATATAATACGAAGAAGAAGAAAACAAGAGTTAGTCTTCGTAACTCTCTTTGATTTTGTCATAACACATAGTTTATGGTACTGCAACATTCAGTAAGAATCAGTTGGAGATAAAATCTCCACAATTAACCCCCTTTCAAAGCTCACCAACTACTGCAGTGTCACAGGTAAACACTTTTCTCGCACCTTCACCCAGTTTAGTTAGCGGCTCGTCATAATTTCTTGTGCCAATTTCGCTTAAATAATTTTGAAAACAAATAAATTTGAAGTGCTGAACGCCACGCGCCATTAGCATGCCGTGATTTAACCGAAGTTTGACTCTTTCATTATTTTATTATAAGCCAAAAATACAATAAAATTTTTTTGGTGCTTCTTTTAGCACTCTAAAAATAGCTTTTATAGTCCAAATATTTAATTGGCTTTATCGGTGGGTAAATAGTGAAGACGCGCAGACGTCAAGACGTGATTTAACACTAACCTGCTGATATTTATATATAGTCTTTAGATGTATGTTTGCAGTCGAACGACGCAACGCCTTTTCATGGAGTTTTATGCGGGTACAGTTGAGTGCAAGTGGTACTGTGGCAGCGCTCCGTAGTTATGAAAGAAATAAAATTTGTATTTTTGTTGCTTTTTTTGTCGAAAATTTTAGTCAAGATTTTTTCACACAATCAAGCTAATTTTTGATGTACTCTTAGGCTGTGGACATAGTGTAGCGGTGATGTGACTGAAAGACAATTTGTGTAATGTATTAGAGTACTAAAATTGGATTATTTCAATTTATAATTGAGAATTATTATTTTTGAAATTAGTTTATATTAATTTTCTTCCCGTTTTTGCTCTGACTATCGTTACACTTACCTCACTCTTTCAGCCGCTTGAGTTACCGTTTCGCTATGCTCATAGCCTTATTGTGTCACTTCTGACTTCTATCAGTTTTTAAGCTATTGAGCGTCTCAATTGAAGCACCGTACAATAAAATTGATTCTAAAGAATGTTTTTTTCTCTTATATGCTTGGGTGTTATTATGTAGTGTTAATTTTTATTTCCTTTTTAACAGCAATTCGTAATATTCGTTTATGGAATTTGTATTTAACCTAAGTACGAATATATGTATATCAGTTGTACCGAATGGGAACATGAAATCGGAAAACAAATCGGAAGTGAAAGTAAAAAGCATTTTTACTAACTCACATTCTTATTATACCACATACAGGGTTTTCCAAAAAGAGTGCCACGATTTCCATAAAAAAAAAACATACACTAATTATTAAGAAAATTGAAATTACTTCTATGAAGTTCCGATATAATTAAGTTCTGAATATAATATCAGTCATCTTTTCAGGAGCGAATTCGATGAACCCAATTTTCTTTCCACTAAATTTCGGCAAATTTTCCAGTCCCCGAAACTTTTTTCATAAGCACTTTTTGGAATGAACTTCAGCTTCTTCAGCTATCTTGTCCATCGAAGGAAAACGGGTTCCACAGAACAGCAATTTCAGTTTGGGGAACAAGGAAAAATCACACGGAGTCAAAGCTGGTGAATACGGTGGTTGATCGATGGCATTCATTGCGTTTTTGACTTGAAATTCGGCCACAATCGTGTCCCCATGCGATGTTGCATGATCATCGTGTAAAATCCATTAGTTGTTTACCCCAATATCGGCTATTTTCGACAGATGCTATCACGCAAACCCCTCAATACGGCCAAAAGAACACCTTATTGACCGTCTGCCAGGAAAAAACTCATAAACTACGAATATCGAAAATAACAGTGGACATAATATTGATATTTGAGCGGCTTTGGCGTGGTTCTTTGGTTTCGATTCATTTTTTCCCTACATTCCGATGATTGTTGATTTATATATCAAACTCATAAGCCCATATCTTATTGAGAGTTATAATGCTCTCCATGAATATGGGATCGGAACTCGCACGATCAAGCATGTGCAAAGAGTACTGTTCTCCTTTTGAAAAAAAAATTACTTTAATCGGGACGAGTCTAGTAAGAACGCGTTTCATACCCCAAAAATCCACCAAAATCATGCGAACGGACTCGCGAGACATGTCGAACTGACTTGCCATCTCTCTAATACTTGCTTGACGACTTTTAACACCATATTTTCATCAGTTGAAGAGGCCGGAGGTCGTACAGAACGAAGCATGTCTTCCGTCTTTTTTGCGTGATCGTTCCATATTCCTAGTGATAACTTCGAAGTGTAGCTATTAATTTGTACACTTGTGTAGAAAAATAAATACACTCTAATACTACAAATTACGACCTCTATTCCAAAATAATACGTTTTCTCAGTTTTTTACAGAATTTATTTATAAATTCTTCCTTTTTTTTTGTTGTTTTTTTTGTGTGGTGCTTTTGCACTCATCTCTCCAGTTGTTTGTTGAAGTCCATCAAAGTGAATTTTCGCAGCTAAATTGATGTGTTCAAATTATTTGTTTGCTGGTGTCGAAAATAATTTCTGACAGCTCGTGTCGGTCGCCGCAAAGCGAAGAGCTTCAAGTGCATATGAACTTAGTTGCCTGGCATTGCTTGGTACGCAGTACTCGTAGATACACTCTAGCAAACCTAGCTGGGTACAAATGTACATACATAAATACTTTGTTGCATGACTTTCATTGAGTGAGTTTTCGTTTAATGTATTTATGTATCTCAAGTAGTAAATTGGTACTGACATGCACAGGAAGTCTCTAATAGTGTTTGTGGCGCTGACAGAAAGTTCAGCAACTATTTTGGAAGTATTTATTAAAAGAAAACATATGTACTTCTGGGGATGTCACACAAGGGCCACTATTTATTTCTCACGAAAGTGTCTTGGTTTCGTGGAAGCGTTTTAAGTAATTGACATGTCCATGAAAGATAGGAGGAGCAATATTCCTTCGAACATGCGTCGGAGTTCATCCGAACATTTTTTTTTTGTAAATTTAAAATCCAAAGCAGTGGATATTCTTTTGAGTTCTACGATTCCGGCCAGCTTTTGATGTAATTAGTTATCTAGATCATCCTCTACTCTTCTTTGCGGAGACCTTCTTGTATAGCATTTTTTTTTGTTGGAAATTCAAGTAATTTTATTGAGATAGTCGAACTCTGGGTTGAACACTCAGTCATGCTCATGGTATGTAACACAATATTATATTCATAATGCCTCTAATTCGATCACAAAAGTCGTCTCTTTCTGTACTTTTTTCCATTCACCTCTTTTTAAGATTGTCTCTGTAATTCTATTTGGCAAAGAACTTTGTAACACCAGGTTTTCTTAGAACTTTTTAAGAATATCTTCCCTACGGCGTCAAACTCTTATCATTTTTATAATATATAGAATACAGAATTTGTGACGTCATACTAGCAATATAGCTTAAGAGAACTGTAAAATTTTTATAGCAACTAACACTTGACATAACTAAGTTTACCATCGATAAATATATTGTAACCCTCGTAATATTTTGTAATTATTTATACATATACATGTACACTGAGCGACATATAAAAGAATGTCATACAAAAAGTTTGACAATTGTCGCACGAAAGAGGCAAAAAATGGAAAAATATATTGCATGTAGCATGCAATGCATATCCCAAGGTTATCTCTTTATGTTAAGGCATATACTTGTATGCGACATATTGATTTGGTACCATTTCAAAAACTTGTATTTGAGTTACCCACATTAAGCCCGACGTTAAGACCACCTGGCAGGACTATTGACATCAGTAAACATTTGAAGACTTAATGTTGCCAAACGAGCAATGGTACAAGTTTTCAAAATTCCTATCCGAAGTTTGACTCCATAAAAAATCGTTAAGAAATAGCAGAGAAACCATATCCAAGCTTCTGTAGCAAATATACTGAGGAGCTCATTATATGCTTTAAATAGGCTAGGAAGCTTTCAAAAATCG
This sequence comes from Bactrocera dorsalis, assembly GCF_023373825.1. Classification (NCBI taxonomy): domain Eukaryota; kingdom Metazoa; phylum Arthropoda; class Insecta; order Diptera; family Tephritidae; genus Bactrocera; species Bactrocera dorsalis. The sequence goes on along the minus strand of NC_064304.1, from coordinate 104,515,914 downwards.
GAAAAAAATGACTTAAGTTTAAACTGGATCAATAATTCAGAGTCAAGAGCTATCAATTTTGTTTTAGGTTGAAGTTTCTTTTCCGTTGGAAGTGGTTTCTACGTGGCTTGTCCTAAACCCACAGCCACAATCTCGCTAGGCCAGTAGTATAGAGTTTTAAGACCGACGCCCTCTCGCAGCCGTACCTCAGCTGAACAGACGCTGAAATTAGACTTCAGCGAACCATTAAACCAAATATGTCAGTTTGGTTTCACTTAACCTTTCACTCTTTCAGCACATCTTACAATAGGGTTACTCACATTAACTGGGTGCACGACGAGGACGCAAGAATAGGAATTGGGTACAAAAATGCGGCAGTAATTGCAACCCAGACGCCTCACTATACCCCATTACAGCTTTCAAATTCAACGCAGAATAGCACCGGTTGGCCTTCTTTGTTCTGAGTAGGCAATTGAGAACTCCTCTCTCGACGAACAAAGACCAAACTCTACAAGTCCATCTTCATTCTCGTCCTGCTATATAGTGCGGAGGCATGGACTATGATATCATCTGATGAGTCGGCTTTAGGCGTGTGCGAGAGAAAGTAGTGAGTAAGATTTATGATCCATTGCGCATCGGCAACGGTAGGTACCACAGTCGATGTAACGATGAGCTATACGATATACAGAGACAGCCGCCGGTGGTAGCAGAGAAAAAGGAAGATCTTCACTCTGTTGGGAGATCAGGTGGTGAAGGATCTGCCTGCACTTGATATCTGGTGGACTACATTATTGCGAATACAGGCATTTGAATAGTATGAAGTGTTCGGCTCTCCCGCAATTCTCTATGCATCTCTGATGATCACGATGATGTTCGTAAAGTAAACGAAATTGAAAACCACTTTATTATATTAGTATTAGATAGTAACACGTGAAACTCATTATCCTTCTGGAATCGCCATTTTGGTTGAAATTTTGGACACAAAGAGCGTCGTTATCGTCTCCTCTCATTTCAAAAAAATTGAGTTTTTGCAAAAATAAACAACGAGTGCAGTCACACTAGAAATTTTTTAGAATGAACTACAAATAAAAGATAAATCCCATCAGCCAACAGTTTGGTTCCCTATAACTTTTTCTACAAATGAATCTTAAATATTCTCCTTGCGTTGAATGCATTAGTCGACAAAAAAATTCGCTGAAGACACTATTTCATGTTGATATTATAATAACTTAGTAAACTCTCACACATACGAGAATTGTTTGTTGTGAGCGCTCATTTCTGTTATTAGCTAAGTTTCAAACCTGATTTCTGAACTTCCTTCCAGTGTGTCTATGGGGCCAACAGGCTTATATATGTACAACTAAAGTATGGATTCGGAACCAAAAATAACTAAAGTGGGTCAAATTATAATTTATAAAGTATTTTTTATTTCCTCAAACAATTGCAAGGTCACCCTGTGGATATTTGTATATTTTGAATACTAAAAGTGTTAATAAAAATTGTTGTAAAATTGCAAAATCACTAAAAAGTCAATTTATACGCATTTTCTCTCTTTCCTCTTAATGAGGAAAATTCTAGAAAAAAGAACTGTGAATTAGGGTATGACGTGCGAGTAGCCGTCGGCCATTCGTGGTGAATAATGGGTATATAATAAACTGCGAGTGTGTTGGCAACACCTGCAACTACATAAATTACCTTCGAGGTACACCTGCGGCAGCCGTGTCTATTGTTGCTATTGCTGGCGATTATTGGTACTGATGATTATACAAGCTTGCTGCCGATATGGTTATTTTAATTGTTGTTGCTGGTGTTTGTGCCGTGCAGGCTGTTCGCTCAATTTCTGCAGCGGGATCGTGGCCAAAGCGAAACCCGAATGAATGAATGAAGAAAAATCTCAAGAATAAAAAAAGTTCGTTAAAAATAGCTGATGAAAATGTTGGCTTTTGTTTATGAAGCATGTCATGTTGGCCTTTTTCTTTCTTTAAGATTACCTATGTTTGAACGTATGTATGTACGCGTGTGCGTATATATTGCTTGTTGTGACGCGTGGGCGTAAGCGTCAATAGGCATCAGATAAACAGTTCACTAAATGTACACGTTAGTAATTGTTACGCACAAATTTATGTAAAGGGTGCTTAAATATGATTGGTTATATGTAACGTATGTTTATAAAGGGTGTTTCATTTAGGTTCGATATTAAAATAATATTGTCTGAGATCTACATACAACAGCAATATATGTATGTATATAACGGGTGTTTCAACTCGCTCGAATCGAAGGCTCTGTGAATTGTATGTGTAACAGGTCAATCGAAAGGCCTCGCTCCACCATTGTAAAACATATGTTTTGACAAAGTTCGTTTTTTTATTCAACATAGTTCTCTTAAAGGGTTTATACCCTGTTTATAGCGATCCTCCAACTTTTCGATACCATTTTTGTAGAACTATTGGTTCTTTGCTTCAAAATAGACCTCATTTTCGGCGATCACCAGCGATGAAAATTTCTTCCTAGCGAGCATTCTTTTCAGATCTGAGAACCGACCAAAGTCGCTGGTTGCCAAAATTGGGGGGACGGTGTGAATGCGGAAGCAATACGAAGCCTAATTCATGGATTTTTGCCATCGAGCATTGCCTTGGTGAAATAACACTTTCGCCCTCTTAAAGGTCCAATAACGCTTTGTAATATTCGCCATTGATGGTCATGACTTTTTCAAGATATTACATAAAAATTACTCCAAGCGCATTCCAAAATGCCGACGTCGTAACCTTGCCAACCGACTGTTGCGTTTTCCTCCCTTTGGAGCGGCTTCATCGTGTGCAGTCCACTTGGATGACCGTCGATTGGACTTCGGAGTGAAATGATGGAGCCATTTTCTATCCATTGTCACATACCATACGGAAAAACTTGAGTTTATTATGCTTGACCCTGCTCGGTATCATCTATTCGGCGTTGTTTTTGGTCAAAAAGAGCTCGCGCGGCACCCATTTTGCACAGATCTTTCTCATAGCCAAATTTTCGTGAATAATATGATGCATACGTTCAGTTGTGTCAGTTTACGGTCATCCAAAATTAAAAAGAAAACCTACAATCCTTTGAAGTTTCTTCGGTAACAATTTCTTTTGAGCGTCCACAGAGTTCAGCGTCTTCGGTGCTTATTTCACCACTTCTAACCTTAGCAAGCCATGCTTTATGGTTGATTTTCCTGGGGCAGTGTCTGGGAACTCATCGACTCAAGTAGTAAAGTTTTTCAAAACTCCGCTGAATAGACTTTAGGGTCTAGCATTGAATCAGAATCAGCGGATTCCTTTAATGTGACATTGGGACCAAATTTCATTTCATGCCTTTGATTTTAACAACATTATTTAATGCAGAGGCGTTCAGACATGCACTGCAGAGACGTTCAGGACACTACAAAAGTAGGCCGATAGGGACAGCAAATGACGCCATATTTTTTACGCTCTTTTAGTATTTCTCTTCAGTAAGATTTGTCATTTCATCGTGGAAAGATATACGTTCCAACAATGAGTCGAAATTATTAAAATTTACTACCGAAACTCGGACTCAGTGCTCTCAACTTTAAGAGTTATATGTGTTTGTCAACTGGTCCATTCATTGTTCGTTTTTCCAGAATCAAATTCCACGCTGACGGTAAATTGTATGATTAAATTTTGTGTTCGGATCGCTTTTCTTATTTTATTTTACACTCCCATTATCCGGAATAGTAAATATTACTTTCGTCACAGATCTTCTACGAACTGTCAACAGCGATATGTTCCAACTGAGTAACCCTGTATAATAAATATTAGGTACTTATGTGCCCATATGGCACTCTCCATACAGTGCTTCATTTAAAATTTTCTCACTCATATTCGCGTGCTATCGGCTTGATCTAGCGATGGGATTCGTGCCGCCAACAACAACAACTCCAACCGTCGTTGACACACCGAAAAGATTTATAAGCGCTCATAACAGTTGCTGTCATTATTGATGTGAAAGCTATTATCCATAGCACAAATAGAGGCTTATGCTGATTATATATTCATAGGCACAAGAAGTAGTAGAAGAAAAAACGATAATAACAAAAACAACTATGTATATTATATGAGAGGCCAATTAAAATGCGTTAACACGAATCGCGGAAGACTCGCGTCGCTGAGATGAATTGCGAAGCGGTTAGACAAATTGGCGATGTTGGAAAAGCACAAAGAGCAAACAGACACTCACACAAATACTCACATACACAAGCATACAAGTGCATATTTCATACATACATGTATTTATAAAATTATAACGGGTGATTTTTTTGAGGTTAGGATTTTCATGCATTAGTATTTGACAGATCACGTGGGATTTCAGACATGGTGTCAAAGAGAAAGATGCTCAGTATGCTTTGACATTTCATCATGAATAGACTTACTAACGAGCAACGCTTGCAAATCATTGAATTTTATTACCAAAATCAGTGTTCGGTTCGAAATGTGTTTCGCGCTTTACGTCCGATTTATGGTGAGGCTCATTTCTGGTTGAATGGCTACGTAAATAAGCAAAATTGCCGCATTTGGGTGAAGAGCAACCAGAAGCCGTTCAAGAACTGCCCATGCATCCCGAAAAATGCACTGTTTGGTGTGGTTTGTACGCTGGTGGAATCATTGGACCGTATTTTTTCAAAGATGCTGTTGGACGCAACGTTACGGTGAATGGCGATCGCTATCGTTCGATGCTAACAAACTTTTTGTTGCCAAAAATGGAAGAACTGAACTTGGTTGACATGTGGTTTCGACAAGATGGCGCTACATGCCACACAGCTCGCGATTCTATGGCCATTTTGAGGGAAAACTTCGGACAACAATTCATCTCAAGAAATGGACCCGTAAGTTGGCCACCAAGATCATGCGATTTAACGCCTTTAGACTATTTTTTGTGGGGCTACGTCAAGTCTAAAGTCTACAGAAATAAGCCAGCAACTATTCCAGCTTTGGAAGACAACATTTCCGAAGAAATTCGGGCTATTCCGGCCGAAATGCTCGAAAAAAGTTGCCCAAAATTGGACTTTCCGAATGGACCACCTAAGACGCAGCCGCGGTCAACATTTAAATGAAATTATCTTCAAAAAGTAAATGTCATGAACCAATCTAACGTTTCAAATAAAGAACCGATGAGATTTTGCAAATTTTATGCGTTTTTTTTTTAAAAAAAAGTTATCAAGCTCTTAAAAAATCACCCTATATTTACATATATGCGCTGCTTTGCGCTGACTGAGCACAGTCGTGCGTGTGTGTCGAAACAAATTGAATTGCATAAGGTGCGGCGTGGCGTGGCGCGGTGCGGTATGCAGCAGCAACAATTCCAACAGCGCTAATCTGGCTGTGATATTGCAACAAACGGCTGCTAATGATTTATATACAATTTCAATTATGGTATCTGCGTGCGAATTTGTATGCGGAGGCGGAAACATCTAATGGCTTTGTTAAACTGAATATTCTATACTTCTAAAATTAAAAAAAAAAAGTGTATATATTTTTATTATTCTTTATAGTGGTTTTGTGCTTAAATGTATAGACAACCCGCTAACTCAGGCAAATTATGGCCGAAGTCAGCTGGCAACAGCGTTGAATTCTCTAATTTGTATACAAAAAGGTAAATTTTATGGGCATATGCTATTAATTTAATTACCAAATTTAAAAATAGATAACAATACAACATAAAAAAGCTAAAAAGTTGCTAAAATCCCATTTAAAAAATTTCTAATCTTATAACTTGTTGTTGCATTATGATGTAAATTAAATAAAAGCGAAAAAACACCTTAAATTCAGCTGCAACGAAGCTGTCATACCCTCCTCAAATAAAATGAATTTGATTTTGATCGATTAGTTTACATGGTAGCCATAAGCTATAGTGATCCAATCTGTACAGCATTCTCGGAGATTGTAGCAATGACTGTGATAATAATTGATGCTAAATTTCGTGATGATACCTTATCAAATAACAAAGCTTTCCATATAAAGACTAGAGTTTGATCTACTCAACTCAACACGCTGATCCTTGACATACAAGGTGCCTCCCAAAGTAAACAGGACTTAAAAAAAAGAACAAATGATTATTTTTGGCAAAATCAATTAATTTTATTTAACATAGTCTCCTTCTGCTTCAATACAGCTTTTTGCACCGTCCGAAAGCATGTCGAGTGCCAGTGCAAGCCGTCTGAATGGCCTGTACGTCTGCATAACGCTTTCCTTTCATGGGCAAATACATTTTTCCGAATAGGAGGACGTCGCACGGTGCCTTATCAGGTGAATACGGATAGTGGTTAATGGTTAAAATGTGATTTTTGCTCAAATAATCGTCCGTCGAATATTGGATTCTGAGAAATTTTTGGTCGTCAGCGAAAGCCCAAATTTTTGGTTAAAATGCGCTACATCGATGTTTTGGAGATGTTCAATTCCATTTCTATGAATTTCAATAATGATTTCGGCTGATTTTTGATGAATTCACGCACAGTTTCGATGGAATTTCCGGTTATGATGGATTTTTATTGGCACACATATTGATCGACATTTATGCCCTCACGACTACTTTGAAAACGTTGAAACCACTCGTGCACTCTGCTAGGGGATATGCAATCATCGCCATAAACTTATTTCATCAATTGAAACGTTTCGGGAAAAGTTTTACCAATTTTAAAACAAAATTTATTGTTTGCTCTTTGTTCGAGGCTCATTTTCGCACCGATAGCACAAACATGTTGACGCTCAAAATGCAATAATTTCACTTCAAATAGATGAAATGTCATGAAATTCTCCCTGGACAATCGATAAAGATAGCAGATTCTATAGGGGCGCTAGATTACTTTGGAACGCACCTTGTACAACGGTAATTAAAATTAACATAGAATTCCACATCATTGAATACTTATTTCGTCTAAAAGTTGTTGTCCTTTGATACTTTATGCTAATAAAGCAAACTCGAAGTCGAAAAACCGTCAGTCATCCTGGAACTTATCATTTATATCGCATGATTTTATTACCTAAGGTCATTGAAAAGTCGCGTTTTATGCACATCCAGTTCTTACATACTAAAGAATATTTTTTGCGAAGAGAATTCCTACATAATTTCTCGGTCTACTACTATTCATCGTTGATGGTTTATAGTTTAAGTTAGAAAAAGCTTCTGATTTTGAAGATCTTTTCTGGTGCAATAAAGGAGAATGTTCATTTAATAGTACTAGTTAGATATAAAATAGTTGTGATTGAGTTTGAAATGCATCGATATACCACAGGGTTGCATATTTGCGCCATTTGAAATGTCTCAGTGTCACAAAACTGTCTGTCCTTTGCCATTTTCATATGTCATTGTGTGCTAAACGATATTACTTTAGGCAATTACTTTCAATGCGAAGAGGTAATATATCTACTTCAACAAACATGTATATACAGACAGACTGTATGTATGTATATAGGTGAATATATGTATTAAATTACACACTTGGGAAGTGCTGTCGACGGCGACGCGCCTCACGGAATGCCAATGAGAGTCTCGTCACCGGCATTTCCAAAAAATAAACAAAAAAAAAAAAATCAAAAAAAAAAAGAAAGCAAAGTATGCAGGGTGGTGGGGGAGGTTGAAGGTATACGGTGCCATGAGCAACAAACTTTTCGAAAACTCATATTGCTTATTGCTTGCCATTTGCCAGCCTTGCCACATTTCGTTGCAACATATGTGCACGTGTGCGCATGGTGGGGGAAAGGCTGCAGCTAGCCTTAGTACTGCAAACAACAAACTTTGTCAAACTGACTGTCTGTCTCTCCATTTATAACGAGCACTGTTTACGTTTCGCTGAATTCATTACAGCAACGACTGTGATCTAGCAATTTTATGAAGAAGAGCACATGTTGCAAATGCGCCAAAAGCACGATTGTTTATTGTATAAAAAATAATGATATAATTATATTTGAACAATTTAATATTCGACATTTGCAGCTGCATAAAAAAAAAAACATCCGAAATATTTTCAGCAATAATGACAAGTGAACGCGTGATAATTTTCGCTGCTAATAAGAAGCTCGTCTAAGCCATTGTGGATGGCATACGCTCAAGTATCCCAAGGCGATTTGTTGTTGGTTGCTTTTATTTCGTTTTTGCTTTGTAGTTGCTTGAACTATGCTATTTGTTCATTTTTGTTGTTTTTGTTATTTTTTTTATTTTATTGTAGTGTTTTGTTCCGCGTTTCAGGTATCACCGTTTATCTACTTGAATTCTTACATACTAAACAAATTGAAATATCATGCTGTTGTTGTTGTTTTTTTTGCTTTTTGCATTGCTGCTGCTACACTTCAATGCTCACGAATTTAATATGGATTAATTGGATATCTCGCACTAAGCAAATCTCTGCAGCGAAACGTGCAAGTGCTTATAACTAAATATATATGCATTTATGTACACCTGTTTTTTGTGTAAAGTACATGGTAATGTGGAGCTCAGCAGTATCACCGGCAAAGTTATAGAAAAAGCTACAAAAATAGAAACAAAAGTCAAATCGCAGCAGCGCCATGAGACACCACACCGGTCAGTTGCTATAGAAATGCATAATTGTTTATATAAATATACATACATATGTACAGTTGTATGTATTCCTGTCAACTATATAATGTAAAGGGTTTTGTCGTCGGATACCGTGTTTAAGCGTAGCACAGTCTAACTCAAGCAACGGTTGCTATCATATCTGACTCAATAAAATAGCTAAATGTTGCTGTGATTGCTCTAAGAGAACTTAGGAATGCTGATTTTTAACGTAAATTAAAAGTAAATATACCCTGGCGGTTTAACTGATTTTTTTAGGGGCCAGTTGGCAAACTATCCAAAGTGTATCCTTCAATCGTCGAATTTTTAATTTTTTCCCCTATAGTTTGATCTTCTCGTAAGGCGATCTTGTAAGACAAAATAGATCGTTATACTGGGACCTGATAATTGTAAAGGAATGCCGCTCCTTTTTCGAATGAATAATTTCACTAAACAACGTCTATATCATCGAAATACTTAAGATCGAGATCTTTGAATCATGACCTCTAATAATGGCAAAATCACTCGAATAGTTCTGAAAGCCAATTATGAAACTGAAAGCATTACCTATAGTAATCGAGCTTAATGTCGATGATTTTCTCAAAATCTTAACCTCTCCAATATAGTATGTAAAGGGTGATCCATTTCGAGGTTCTTTACTTTTTTAATGAAAACTCACAGAAGCTTCAAATTTAATCTAAAATGTTTATGATCATTCGAAAGAAAATTCTTTGGCATTTATTTTTTGAAGATTATTTCTTTCAAATGTTGGCCGCTTCTACGTCTCAGATGCTCCATCCAATTCCAATAACTCGTTCGAAACATTTCTGCACAGTATTCCATTCTAATATCAAGCAAGTTATATTTGAGTCCTTCAAAACTTATGTACCTTAAAGTTACGTAGATTGACTCTCTGATAACGTTAAATTCGACTGACATATTACTAAGTGTTATTCGATTTCACACTTCACTCGCTCTCTGCTCCCAGCGAAATTGCTGGTTTTGGGTGTGTAGGTATCTACAGAGCAAAATAAAAAACACTTGAACAATGTAAGCAAGATGACTGTTCGTCGGAGATCACAGCAGTTAAAGAAAGCCTTCTTGTTCTGAGAAAAAGTGTGCTTATAATAAAAAATTTATTTATATACACAGATAGCCAAGCGGATTTGGAATCAATAAAATCTCTTTCGTTTCGTCAAAGTTAGTGAAATAAAACCTCGATCTCTTAACGGATCGCATTTTACGATAAACCTGGAATGACTAAGGACGTTGTGTGCATTTTTGTTGTAAAGTATATTGAAAGCTTTAAAATTGAATTTAAAATATTTCAGATTTTCAATAAAGAAGTAAAGTAAAGTAATTTCATATTTAAAAAATTAGTCAAAATACAAAAAAAAAAAATTATGTCAAATACCACAAGAAAAAATATAATAAAAGTATCGAACATTTCAATCGTTTTTAAACACTGTGCTCATACATGCCGGTCTGATTTATTGCATATATATTTACTTTTTTGTTTTTGTTGTCAATAAATCCACACGCGAATGACAAATCACGTACTGAAGTATATACTAAATGTCGAAAATTGGCACATATAGCGGTAACAAGAAATAAATCACTGCAAAAATAGAAACAAAACAAAAAGAAAACAAAAACAAATAAAATATTAAAACAACAAAACAAGTACGATTAAACCCGAAATAATATGAGTCCCAAACAACCAAATCGGCACCAAAGAAGTAATGAAAGAAAAATAAATTCGAATTTCGAACAAAAAAAGGAAAATAAAATTCAAATAGAAAAGAAACAAAAAAAATTGCAAAATTATTCACTAATAGCGCTTGATGCCTTAAACAACGAGCAACAAGTACCGCAATACTATTTAAGCCAACACCGGCAACAGCTGTGACAATCCACCAACGAACCGCCCCAGCAGCACACCCCCAACAGCGTTCACTCACACGTAACATTTGCCAAAATTAGCGACAGCACAAATTTGTCAAAAGTCGCGACAACCGAGAATATTTATCACAGCCATGCACACCCACACACTCACTACTCACACAACCACATGCACACACCCATCCATAAATTTGCGCGCCCCTCATCGCTCTTGCCTGTCAGCACGGCGTTTGTCTTGACTGGCTGTCGTGCTGCCAGACTGGCTGCCTCTTTCGGCAGTGTAATGAAGTGTATCGACGCATGGCGTTGGCATATCATCTAATTAGTCTGCCACATAGCTGACAGCAGTTGATACTTACCATACAAGTATGTACAATCGGTGGATAATTATGCAAATGTCCTAAAATGTCGGCTGGCATAAGCGATGACTCTCATGAAGCATTGTGTGGTCATCAGCTAAATATGAATGATAGATTGCGGTATTGGCGATTTTGAAAACGTTTAAGTGTTTAGAGTTCAAAGGAGTAAATCTGACGAACCGTTTAATGTAGAGGGTGATCTAAGCTCAATTTAAATATTATTCATTATGATATATTTAATCGAAAAGAAGAGTAGTTTTAATATTCATAGATTTTTATACTTGTTTAGATCGTGTTTCTTAATACTTGACGTTACCAGAAACATTTTTTATTTTTCAAACAAGATTAAGTATATTGAGAAGGAAGTCTCTCTTTTAAGCATTTCATTTGCATATTTTTAAATAAAAAGTTGTTCTTTTTTTTGCTACAAAAGTTCAAAATTCAGCAACGAGTTATTAAAAACTCAAACTTTTTGAAACGGATGACCCAAATAGAGCCAATTTTCAAAAGCCTTATTTTGAGAGATCCCGCTTGAGTCGGGACAAGCTGCCATGTTACTTTTCCTCAGTGTTGTTTAGCATTTCATTATGGCAAAATTTAGGTTTACAAAACCTTTAACTTTATTGCGAAAATTCACGTTAGGTAAAGAATGTGTTTCTCTTGCTTCAATCAACTTATGGTCAACAAAATCGGCCTAATGAGCGTACTATTCGCAACATCAGCACCCATCTTGAGTCGCATTGATTAATGGATAATATTCGACGGAATAGACCAAGTCCAGCACGCAGTGAAGAAAATACAGCAGCCGTAGCTGAGAGTGTACACGAAGACCGTGGAGAGTCCATTCGACGCCGTTCGCAGAAACTCGGACTGACATATGGAACGATTTGGCGCATTTTACGTCGAGACCTTAAATTGAAAGCTTACAAAATACAACTTCAGAAAGAACTGAAGCCGCTCGACCTTCTCAAGCGACATCACTTCGCTCTATGGGCTATTCAAGAGTTCTAAGAAGATTCGACGTTTTCGAACCAAATTTTGTTCAGCGATAAGGCCCATTTCTGGCTCAATGTGTATGTAAATAAGGAAAACCGTCAATGGGGACCGTTATCATGCCATGATAACCGACCTTTTGATGCCTGAAATTAAAGCTTTTGGTTTCAATATGTTGATAATTTTACGTTTTGGGCCGGCGGAGAGATTTGATAAAAAATTTGAGAAGAAAGTGAAATGCTAAATCTAATGCAGCAAAATCGATATTAGTCTAGGCATAACTTTCGAATAATTTTGTATGTATATAATGGTATCTATTTAAGCAAAATTACATTGTATGTACGCTCGTTGTTCAAACATTGTTAATCACTTCACACCTTAATTGCGTCAGCTAATTGAGCCGTGCTATTAGGGAGAAAACTTGTCATCTGACTTCTATGCGACGAAATGCTAGACAATTGTATAAGACACTCGAAAGAAGAACTGTTATGTAAATTTACAAAACTGTCTATACGCTAGAGACACTTTAGTTTAAGCCTTTGAATTACCATTTAAGAATTACGTGAGCGCCTTTGCATTGTTTGCTTATACGACTTTCTTTATTTGCTTTCACATAATGCTATGGTTGTCAAACCAGCGTTTTAGACGGTTGTAAAATGCGAAAGTGAAATATCATTAAAATTATTTGCTCAAATCAGAGCATTGTTTAGCCTAGGCAATAAATCGATAAAATAAAAAATGAAGACAGATATCTTATCTAAAGGCAATTTGGAAAGTTCTCGCGCCCTTGACATCATATTAATGTTGCGAACTGTGACTCAAGTGCGAAGGCGCATACACCCAAGTATTTCGTCGAGTAATAAAAACTCTTTACATGTTTGAGTAATACTTTCCTCCATGGCAATTAGCGCACACCTAATTTAGTTCGGCACGGAAAGTTTTTAGAATGAATTTATTGTCATTAGATTATATACAGACTTTGCTTAATAATTGGAGCAATCTAGTAATAAATGACGCACGTGACGGAAATTCAGACATTCAACAAACAAATCTAATTTTAATTTTTCTTTAGACATTCATTAAGATTCGCATTAAAGAGAGCTCGGTATAACAAAAATTGTGACCCATGAGAAGCTTTTTCAATTATAGAAATAGTCTTTTATATTTTTCAATCCAGTGTCAATTAAGCGATTGTTTATTTGGGAGTTTGGAGGGGAAAAACATGAAATTAAGGTTTTTAAAGATTATGGAATAAAGGGTTGGAACGTTGTTAGTTATTAAAGACTAATATCTCCATAGACACGCCTGTTATGGGAACGGGCATTTGCCTCGGCCAGTTAAAGGTAAGTTCCTATTTTTCTTTGTCGAATTAATATTAAAAAAACGAAGATCTCGATAAGCCTAGCGAAGTATGAAATATCTCTATAATTTGTAGGAACTGAGACATATTACAGGAAGTACAAAAGTTCGAAAAAGTCATCCTAGTTTTCTGGGTAGTTGTTATTGACAAGTAAAATTAATATGAATACAGATTCGGAAATGGAGCTAGAGTATTAAGTAATATGTGAACGTCTTAAGAGACAAAAAAAGACAGAAATAAGTTTCCTTTGGCTCGGCATGGGAGTATAGGGCCACAATGAGACCCTTCCAGTTATGTCGACTCCAACTTTTTCGGATCTTAGTTATTTCGTTATCCAAATTCCACAAAGTCGATAGCCTCCCGGGTAACTGCACCTGAATCTCATCTCAAAACATACTCAAACCAGCTGTATAGAAGTTGAATATTTTTATTTTGGTGCGCAAGGTATGCTGATAATCTCACAATTTTAAACTCCTTTTATCAACGAAAGCACAAAAAGTAATTCTCGGATAAAAAAGATAGTAGTTGACGATTTCATCTGCAAGAGTCATTATCGAATTAGATAAATATCAATGTAATCGATTATTGTAAATTAAAAGCGATTTTTATTATCGCATTTATTCATGTGACCACTGAATGTCTTTGGAATAAAATATTCTTAGTAATAATCAGGAATCTTGAAAACATAAATTATATATACATATGTAATCGACTATTATCAATAAAATATCGATTATTATTATCAAATTTATTCTAAATTCATTTGAAAAAAATATTCTTAGTATTAATCAGGAATATTAAAAATTATCAATGTAATCGATCATTAACAATAAAATATCGATTATATTTATCGAATTTATCCATGCGACCACTGAATTTCTCTGATATAAAATATTCTTAGTATTAGTTAAGAAAATTAAAAATAAAGAACTATTACCACCCACGCTTAAAAATAGACCTGATGTCATTTTGATACAAAAAGTACCGTAATATGTCACATTTCTCGATAAGATCAGTTTGTTTCCACGCAAAAAGTTATCATTATTATATTTGTCACAATTATAAAACCATAGCTCCAATATTGACTACCTAAGAGTTTGAAAATCATTTTAGACATCCAGAAAATTAATATTAAGCGCTATATAGATAACTTGTTAATCGATAACGCTATCGCTGGGTTGAAATCTGGGCTTTAATTAATATAATTATATTCTAAAATATTCTGCACTATTCTTAATAATGACTCAATTGCAGTTGATTACTTTAGATTTAAAGAATGCAATAAAGCAATCTCAGCAACTGTAAAATTTTAATGCCATCAGTTGACAGCTCAGCTGATACCACGTCATGCAGATAGTCTCTTTTTTAAACAGACATAAATGCTCGCATAATGGGGAAAAGGCAAGGTTTTTTTTTTTATTAATTTTTCCTTTATATGCATGTTGAGAATATCAGATAAAAATTCTTCACTCAAATATTCTATTTAAAATCTTTTGAAAACCTAAAACTATATTTTTTTTTTTTTTTGTATTGATAAACATAATTTCTCATATAATTTTGAGGAATGCTGTTGAGATGACACTCCTTTTTTGAATGAAAATATGAGTGTGGTATGATTATATAGACCCGTCTGTTGAGGAAATGGTTGAAATTGTATTCTGTATTGTATTGTATTGAAAGTCATACTCGTTAGCTGGGTAGTTGTTATTGAACTATAAAATTAAAGTGACGACAAGCTCGGAACTAGAACTTTGCAGAAAATACGATATATATTTACATAAAATTATATATACCTATTAAATCAAATATCAACATTTATCAAAAGCCTGTTCAAACGCACGAAATCGCCACTGATAATCAACCGTTATCAATTTTTTGCCTCGGTTTTGAGCTTCGTGCAAATAAAACAAAAGTTTCGTTGTCTTAAAAATTGGCTGTTAAATGTTTGAACTTCAGCAAGTTTCATTGAAGGCGGAATTTTATCTTTGTGTTTTCCTGCTTCACAATAAATTAATAAAAAATCACGTTTTTTTCACAGATACGAGAGCGAAAACGTATTGCTTCGTGTGAATGTCACTTGAATAAATACATATAAAAATAGCTACTTACTTATATAGTACTTCTGTATTTTATATGATAAGTGACCTATCACAACTGCTGATGCCATCGGTTTCTCATTTTTTGTATTTTGTTTCAACTTTTTATTTTCCTAAAAGGTCTTCGAACTTTCTAGTCATTCATGAAATCTTTAAAACTTGCATTAACCAGCAAGCAGTAGCTGTTTTTAGTATGTGTACATATGTATGTATGTGCGTACATGTGTTTAGTTTATTATTTGCATGAAAAACATTAAAAATCCTCAATTTGAGACAGACAACATTGCTAAAAGGGTTGGTCCGATTCGCTGGCTGTCTGACTCTGACTGGCTGTTGAACTTGTGACTTCCGGTATGCAAGGCTGAATTGGTCTTAAAATATGTAAAAGTGCTTGAATTCCAACGCATTCCAGCGGTGATTTTACAGAAGTTAAATTTTCATTTCGTTTGGAATGCGGGAAGCCAAGAGAAATGCTGGAAGATGGCGTCCTATTGGCTTTAGTGGATGAAAATAGTTTCTTAAATGTTCCCATACGGACCATGACACATGAATTTTATATAAAATTCGGTGTCGGGTATGAATTCGGTGGCTAATGTGAGGTCACCAGAAAGGCTAATATGCTAAAACTGTTCTAAAATTGCTTAGTAATTTTAAATTACTAAATGTTTTAGTTTTTTACGATTATTTAAAGTCAGTGCAATCATTCCGCAGTCACAAATAAATTCCAGAAAACACTGAAAAACCAGTTTTCTAACCTCTTTTATCTAGACACTTCTGAGAAATGCAATTTTGTAAAATGTATGCATAATGCAAATCCGTCTACATTTTATTGAAAAACTTTATAATTGTAGTTATAAATATTTTAATGCTGAGCAACAAGTTTGTTGAGAGCAAATTTCTGCCAATGAAACGTGAAACGCAAAAAATTGTGTCACAAAGCGCCAACTTATTGCATACATAAATATTTATAAAGTTCATTGCATGTGCAACGACATGTACATATATACATATACATATTTATACTTCTAATTTATATACATATATGTAGTTGCATTCCTGGGTTTGTTTGATTAAATTAATTAGAAGCTAAAAGCTGTGTTGCTTCTAGGAGAGGATGGCTGAGTTTAGTTTTCATCAGAAAATTTTAAAACATTTTAAAGCAACTATTAAATATTTAATAATTAATAAGTATTTTAATCAATTTGTTAAACGATTGTGAGCAATTAAAAGCCAATAACTGTTAACCACTCCTAAAGCTTGAAAGTGAAACTATTGATGTAGTAAATACTAGCAATTGTTGTTAAAAGCGTTTTCATTTTACGAGACGACTTTAAGTCCTGCCGATTCCACGTGTGTCTTACCTACAAATTTATCATCAATCAATCAATCAAAATAACGTCTATGTACGTGTAGTCTAATTTAGCTTATTTACCGGAAAGGCTTTTTCTTTGAGATAACAGAAATATCTGAAGATAGCAGAGTTTCACAATGTTCTGCAATTTGCTGCCGGAATACCTAAGTTCTTGACAACAGCAAACAGTAAATTGTGATTTATATGACTGCTTAATATTTTTTTATTTTATTATTATGTTTTAGATTTTTTTATTATTATTATTTGTTTATTAATTTTTTATAATTTTATTTTGTATTTTTTTTATTATTATTAGCTTTTTATTATTATAATTTTAATTATTATTTTTTTAATATTATTTTTTGTTACCAACAGCAAATGGCGCCATGTGGGCAAAACAACGGCGGTTCCCTATTTTTGAATTTGCATGTGAAGTGTGATAATTAAACCTGAGGTGCTATACGCTTTTTTATGTGTAAATATGTATTAGTGTGTAAATGAGTAATTAGCTCGCTTCTTATATGTGGTTTCCTTTGAAAAACGCTTGCCTACCGCAAGCGCGAAAAATACGGTATTTATTCAAATATTTGTATATATATTATATACTATATGTATGTACATAAATTTATAACTGGCTGTGTGCCTCCAAATGGGTGTGAATTCTCAAAGAAAAAAAATATTATATAATATACTTATTTATCTGCATATATGCACATATTCAACATATATATACATATGTATGTGCGTTATATCTGCTGAACAATTTCTTTGCACATTTGTGCTTAGCAATCAAACAAATAAAAGCCTGGAGTGTAATCCCCTAATTAAAATGTCTACCAAAGTCGAGCGAAACTGATAAGGTCGCCTAAAAATTTGCGTTATGCTTGCGAATTATTCCACAAAAATTTTGTACCAAAATAGCCGGCATTTTATAAATAGATGAGATGAGCTGTTGAATGTTAAAAAAAAATTTAAAAGAAATATCTAAATATATATTTCTTCTTCTTTACTGGCGTGGACACCGCTTAAGCGGTTATAGCCGATATATATACATATATACTGAGTTAATTCTAGGTACTTCTTTTTAACCGTTGAGCTTTCTCCTCCCTAATTCGCATGTAAATATTTCGTGCAATAAATCATTTATAGTTAGTCTATTGTTATAATGATAAGCAATTGAATTCCAACGATTTACAAGCGCATTAATGCGAGTCTTCGAAAGCGCTCAGACGCTTGGTCAACGCTAAATACTCGGCTACATATTTATTTGCAATTGTGTATATATGTATGTTCTCTATACCTATATATGTATAATATAAAGTGCACTAGAAATATTTTCAGATGCTTTCTGCCCCCTTATAGACACACACTCATATCAACATATATATATTTGAAGTGTTTTTACTCAGCTGGTGCATTCACCTCGCTTGCGATTAGCTGTTGAACATTTTAGCTGAAGCTTCAGCGCTTTGACGAGGTCAAAGATATTTAAGTAATAATAATAAAAACAATGCTTTGGAAACGTTTTGCAGCAATTAATTAAACAAAAGGAGACAATTGTAATACACTGCTTAAAGAGCGGCAGAAGTGTTATAATTCGTATAAATTATGCACACATACATTTAGAGCGTCCACCAATAGGGTTGCCGGCTACGGACTTGCCTCTAAGTTTGTCAGCCTTCAACAATTTCAGTTTTTCAACAATTTTTTTCTCATGTAAAAAATAAAATATTTTATTGGAATTTTTTATTTTTATTGTCATCTAAAGTGAAAAACTAATAAAATTAGTTAAAACCTTAACGTAGAGCTTGACGAGGGAACACAACTGAAAATTGGATTTTTCGGTATTTTCAAGCCTGCTGAAAAAATTATAATTTCAGTTAAAATTTCGCGACTTTCTTTTCAAATAATTGTAATCGAAAAAAATTCTTCGTTCAAGTCTTTAAGAATTGTATCTCAAAAATACGGTTTCGACAAAAACGCGTGTAAAGACGGCGCACTCAGCTTAGCTAGCCTCGAGCGCACAAACCGAAACTATTACCCTGATCAACTTGAAAATTTAGGACAATATTTCAGAGATGTTGCATTTAATGAGACAATCAAAAAATTTTTTAGATCCCTAAACCCATGTAATCCCTTATGTGGCTGACGTGATACCTCGAGTTCCACTAAATCGATTCTTTTGAATATTGATTAAAAACAAGTGTTATATATTTCTCTATTGCGCCTGTCTCGGATTTTGGGAAATTTTATTTTTAAGAATTTCAAAAAAATGCGAAAAAATCAAAAACAGGGAGTAACTTTATTTCAAGTCGACACCATTTTGTGAATTTTTTTTCTTTGGCTAGGGTCAGTCCGAGATAGTGACATCAGAAGTTCTTCAACCTGTTTGATTTGTCTCACTACAAGGGTTGGAATCATTTCGACAGAAAAGTAACGTGTTTTCTAAAGATTTTGAAAATTCCTACAATTATATACAAGAATACAGCTCTTCGCACAAAACATTTCTGCCTTAATGGCTACGTCAATGAACAAAATTGTCTCTATTGGGGTCAGTCAAATAGAGGTGTGATTCAGGAAACGCCAGAAAAAAAATGTTTAGTGCAGATTGTGGCAAGGCGGCAGTATCGGGCTTTATTTCTTTCGAAATGAGGCAGGAAATGTATTTAACATCAATAGCAATCGTTGACTGATTTTTTCCCGCAGATTGATGAAATTCACGCGAACGCCAATCAACCAATAACGCTCGTGGAAGCTGAGATTCCAGGCGCAATTTTGCACAGGTTCATAGAAAAAGGGTGGAGATATGCAAACGGAACCGTGATGGCTATTTCATTAACATTTTCTTCGAATCCTAAATGGCATAACATTACTGCATATCAAATAAACCCTTTTAATCACTTTTGTGTGTGTGTTTTTTCATTTTAACATCACGTCGTTCTTATTGGTAGACCCTTTATATACATAAAGTATAACATGTACATATATGCTAGAAGGTGTTTATTTGATTTTTAATAATTTGATTAATGAAGTATGCTGCAATTGGTAAGGTGAAAGCGATTTGTATTGTCAAATGATTCACGCAATGGAGAGAAATTAAAACGAATATTCATAGCTATTGAGATAAATTTTCAAAAAAAATAAAGAAA
Organism: Bactrocera dorsalis; assembly: GCF_023373825.1. Taxonomy (NCBI): domain Eukaryota; kingdom Metazoa; phylum Arthropoda; class Insecta; order Diptera; family Tephritidae; genus Bactrocera; species Bactrocera dorsalis. The sequence continues at coordinate 104,496,169 of NC_064304.1, read as the reverse complement.
AAAATTAAGGTGCAAAAAATAGTACATTTGCCCGCCATCATTAACTATAGATGAAAGAAAACTCTAGTTGTTCAACGCTTGGTTGCTTGAAATTAGGTACGATTCGAGTGCTGATTCTCAAGATGGTGATCGTACTGTAATCCTTGTGAAGCCATCAAATGGAACACGTGTATCCGATCTTATAAGTCGATGAAGCACCTCGCTAGGTACAAATGCGCTTTGGGGTTTACTTTTTATTCCCACCAGCTCAGTGGGATATTTGTAGGCTCTCAAGTATTTAAGCTTTGATCTCACAAAAGTGTTATATAATACATCTTCAATAAAAGCTGCTAACTGGTGTGAAACAGCAAAATTCTTTATTGCCTTCTCAGTTTATATTAGATAATTTAGATAATTTTATTAAATGTTTCTATGGGAGAATGTCAAACTTAAGGAAATCCACTTTCATCAGCTGAAAATTTCACTTTGAAACAAAGCTATTTCTCTTCACTTAGTCTAAATTATATAGCACTTAATGAAAGTACACCTCGGCCAACCATATCAGTATTGACAGCACACCCCCTTTTTTGGCATTATTTCTTAGTGTGGTGTGAATTTTAAATTTTTATAATAGGAAAATTTTCGGCTTAGAATTTATAGCAACACAGCAAATGCCGTCTGTCTGTCTGAATTAAATTATAGTTAGTTTCACCTTGAAAATATTAAATGCGCATTAGGGTGTTGCATAACTTTTTTTTTTATAAAGAGAGGAAAACGATTATACAATTATTTTTTCTAACACCTATTACCATATATAGTATTTGTGTATGTTATTGGTCATAATTACCCATAATTAAGCGTAAAACTTTGAAATTATTAAAATAATATGTTAAATACGTCTTTCCTCTACTTGACTTCGTTGCTTAATCGAGTAAATTAAGATTTGAATCGAGCAATCCACTTTGCTGCTCAAGAAGTGTACATAGACTTCTAATATGATATTTTTTACTCAACATTTTCATTTAATTGAAATCGGAAAAGGATTTTATTGACAATTTTTCTCAATTAATACTCAATTTAAAGTTAATTGCATAATTAATCTTAATTAAACGTACCTATCAAGTATGTAAAATTTGCTATACATATATTTCTGAAAATGTGTATGTGTTTTACAGTGAGTAAAATTTTAACCTAACTTACATGGTCTTAATTTAGTCAATTAAACCTATCGAAAATTTTTTAATTGACTACATTAATGGTAATCTTTTAATACGAAAAATTTTGCATTTAAGAGAGATTGTACAAAAATTTAACTGTTTTAAAACAATTATACATTTTAATTGAACGATTAATGCTCAAATTGAGTAGTGGAGATTTTTAGAAGAAAATAGCTTCAATTTTATTTTATATGAAATAATACATAAAGATTGTTAAAGCATTTGAACCATTAGTTTAAATTTAGTTCAATTATCACTAATTTAGTGATTAATATTCATATAGAGTTTAGTTAAATTTTCTGCTTGTAGTCGAGCATTTCCGTTGCCTATTGAATACAATCAATGTCCATCATTGAAAAAATTCTATTATTTGCTCAATTAGCTAGATGTTACGTAACAGTATTTTACGCAATTAATCATTATATAATCTTTTAACTTAAGCCTGCCGCGAAAGATAGCTTGAAAAAATAAATTAGACATTTCAATTTGCATAGATAATGATTGCAATATAAATATTTATTTATGTTCCACGTGAACTGAAATTGAGTACAATTAAGTGGTAATTGAGGCAGAGTGCTTTGGAGTACTTGTTTTTCGCATTTTTTTATTTCGAAAAGTATAAATATGTATTTCAATTTCTAAATTTGTGCAACCCTTAAGTATTCTAGTGCTTGTAATTATCTATCAATTTCGATTATTATCGCATATCTGGATATTAACTTAAACGAAGAAGAAAAAACTATGCACAAAAATAGTTTTCAACAATCACTTGAGGGGCCTGTTATGCATCACTTGGCACTTAATATTTTTAATGCATTTTATAACGATGTGAAGTGCAGTAAAAGTCTACTAAAGTTTACTAGCAATTAAATGCAGTCGCTTTTACATATGCATATGTGTAAGCTTTTAAGACAATTAAAGCTTAAATAAATATTAAAATTGAAAGTCCACTTTATATTGGCACAAGCTCTTTGATTATTCATAAGTTCTAACACATGTGATACTTTTTTTTGGATTTTCTTTTTGAAGTAGGACTTGGTACTGATAAACGAAAGCGTTTTTCTTGCTTCTAATTTGTTGAATATTTCATCATGTTTATATGTATGTATATGCATATGTATGTGATGATGAAATGAATTTGTAATATATATATTCATACATATTTATATATACTATATATACTTATAATCACACTAATCTGACAGATGCGCCGATTGAGGCAAATATATGCGTGCGTTCATTAACATTCTAGCTAAATAAATCTAGCCCATTGTCTGACCCATATAAATATTGTGTATATATTATATATAGGGAGCCTACGTCATTTGTTGAAAATAATAAAATAAAACGACTCATTTATTAGTATTATAGCAAATCGATATCAGTGCATTGGCGTTCAACCGTAATATTGACAGCTGCAAGGACGCCACAAGTATATACGAGTTTAACTGTGAAGTGACAGTAACCATGCAAAGTTATATTGATATTTGTTATTGCCCCTAATACTGTTATCAATTTTTTACATACACAGTCATATTGTCTATTCTAGCTTAAGATCTTAATATAATGAATGCTTAAAAGCGCTTAGAAGTATACTATTTTCCCATTGCTTGAAATATGAAGGGTGGCGAATAGAACAAACAAAAATGCAACAGACTGATTTACATAGCTTTGAGATATTACAAAGACATCCACATAACTATGTAACTATTGAAATCAACTAGCTAATTAGGTTGTTATTCTTACATTTACCAAGCTACAAATTAGCAAGTAGAGTAGTGGCGAAACGAACACATCTAAACTAGTATTCGTATTATATGTAAGTACTAAACGGTATGCAAACCCATAAAAATTGGTCGAATATACATAATTTTATTAATTTTTGAAATTTTTAAAACAAGTTACTTAAGGTTTAAGATCCCTAATAGATCGAAATATATTTCAATTTTAATAAAAACTCTAAAAGTCACCAAAAATTTGTTTTGGATCATTGTTGACCGCTTTAGTCGAAGTTAACCTTCTACCATGTCGCTACTAACTTGAAGTTGAAGAATACAAATTTCTAATCTAATCATTAATTTTTCGCCTCAAGTGTTATTTCTGTTCACAAACTCTGCGTAATGTTAAGCTTTATTAGCTTAGTCTCTCCTAGGTCACTATTAATCGACCGTTTGAGTCTTCTCAAGCGACGTTGTCCTTTTGACAAATATTGGCTATTGTTGACGAATATGTTTATAACCAGTTATGTTTTAATTGAGACAGTTCACTTTCTCTCTTCGTATAACACTCATATTTATCGTACTTTGCTCTCTCGCTTAGAATGATGGTTAAATGAGTAAAATGTGAAAACTTAGCTCATACCACGCACTAACTGAGTTGAGTGTCTACAGTCTTAGTCACCTCTTACATTTTCATAAAGCAGAGAAAATCACTCAATACTTGACTACTGATTGTACAAAAATTGATGATCTTCGCAATCTTTCCTTGCTTTCAATGGGGATTTTCTAAGAACTAAAGCTTAATGAAAACTAGGAATCCGTTTCTTGCAGAGCATTCAATAGGGACTCATTCGGCTGAAGGTCATAAGTAGGTATACCATAATGCGGTTTATACTCATAGTTGTAGGATTAGAAATCGATGGGAGTTATCTTGTCCACTTCCAGTTTCCTTGTTCAACCACACAGCTGAACTGCACATTTTCTGTTGAATCTTATTCGTAACAGACTTTAGATGGACTCAAAGATTTTCGTCGATACACCATACTCAGAAATACATGCAGAAAAGTTTTAATAGATTTTCAAATATTTTTTTCTATCACAAAGCATCTTTTTGGAATTGTTCATGTATTCTGAACCTGAAAACCTGAGAAATGGCATCCATCAAAAAATGCAACCCATAACAGTTTCTAGATATTTGAACAATTTTATCTTCTTAACTGAGCCGGTGATAGAGTTAATAAAAAGTTCTCATTATCAAAACAGCTCGCGACGCTTAAAGTTGTCATCCAGTTGAAGAAAAAAACTTTTTATTTTCGAACAGTTGTTCAACGGATAGCAGTCATACCGTAATGTGTATGGAACGATAGCGAAATTGGGTTATAATGTCACTCTTAAGGTATTCATGAAGTACCTAATCTACTAAAGATCGCTTTACATAAGCTTGTTGACTTGTTCGAGTATCTTTACTCTTCGCTAATTTCAAACAAGCTTTGCGTATCAAATTTTCTACTTCAGCAGCTAATCTAGAAGGTTTTAAAATTAGTACTCTCACTTATTACGCTCCAGTGTCAACAGCCATTTAATTCGTTCGAACTAAAAATGCAAATTAATTTCCACCATTAATAAGACAACACCTCATATTAAGAGCACTTGCCCATACACATCTCTAATGCTAGATAAATGGACTTATTATTGGCCAGCCTATTGAAAAGTAAGCATGTAATTACGCTTGATCATCGCCTCCTCCTCGTCTCACTCTCTCTACACTATTTGTTAATATCCAAACATTCCCTTTCCTTTATTCGCACTGGATTAATTGCTAATTGTCCGCCCATAAAAAAACAACACTTCGTATGAGTTAATTTTTCATTTGACTTAAGTTTTTGTTTTTGTTGTGTTTTCACTTTTCACTCCCTCTCCAAGCCCCGCTTTCATTGTCTGTGTCTGTTCTGTTAATCTTTAATTCATGATGATTAAATACTGTCTAGTGATTAAAATTGCCACAAACTAGAGGTGTGATTAATTTGCGTCACCAACTTGTCAATGTGTTTGTATGTAAATATTTCCATCTAAATGAATACAAAAACAAAAAGGCGGCGTAATTTATACATTTTGATAAAAGCAAACATGTCTAGTGTAATCGGAAAGTTTTTACATTTTTATGGCCGTGCTACCTTATACGAGTACCCGGCAAGTTGGTAGTTAACGACTTTGTAGCTGGATATTAACATTGGAGAGGCACAGTGAGATATTTTAGTGTAAATATATGTGGATAATTAAATATTATAAACAAAAGGTTTAAGCCGGCAATTAAATGAGTCAACATGGGTTTTTAATCATTTGGAGTTTAGGACGGTAGCGTTGTGGGTTGAGTCTGTCACTTTTAAGCGGCAGGCTGGGAAACGCCTCATTTATCAGCTATTTATCATTTTAAAACAAAATATATATTTTTTTTACCTCAAATAGTAATAGACAATAAAATTAGTGGTACTCTACGAGCTTTAGACAGTATTCCATTATTTGATGCTTTACGAGAAATCGTTTCCTTTTATGTGCGCATTTTTTCAACATTTCTTTACAATTTTATCAGAAGAACGAGGCATAAATGAACCGGCAAGCGAACTCACGCTCTTCTTGAGATATGAGCGAGTATATACAGGGTAGGCCATTTAAAGTTGACCCATCTGGCAACGCTGTAACTTTTAACAGCGCTGACAAATCGGCTAATGTCATACCGCGTTAGAAGCGTCATTCGAAGAAAATTTATACCATGGAACAGTACACTCCAAAAGAACGCGCTGAAATTGTTCAGCTTTGTATTCAAACTAACTTTTCAATTGTGTTAACTCAACGTGCGTTTCGCAAAAAAAATAAAGTGAAAAGTGCTCCAGTTAAGAACACAATTAAGTCTTTATACGCAAAATTTGTGAACACCGGTAATCTCAGTAATGCCAGTCATGCATCCAGACAACGCACAAGACGTTCTGATGAAAATATCGAAGCTGTACGAGCCAGTATTGAGGAGACTCCATCGACATCGAGTTATCGCCGCTCTCAGGAATTAGACATCTCTCGCACCACTCTCCGACGCATAATTCATAAAGATTTGAAGATGTTTCCATATAAAATTCAAATGGCACAAAAACTAAACCCAGCTGATTATCCGCGACGCCTTAATTTTGGCAAATGGGCCATCGAAATGGCTGAAAACGAACTTGACTTTTGGCGAAAACTCATCATGTCAGACGAGGCACATTTCTCGTTGAATGGAGGCGTAAACAAGCAAAATTGCCGATTTTATGCCACCGAAAATCCTCAATTAATTGAAGAACAGCCTCTTTACGACCAAAAAGTAACAGTTTGGTGCGGTGTTTGCGCGAATATGATCATCGGACCGTATTTTTTCGAAGACGATGATGGAGCCACGACAACAGTCAATGGTGAGCGTTATCGAGCCATGATAACGGATTTTGTGATACCCATTATTCGCGAAAATGACATGGATAACTTCTGGTTTCAACAGGACGGGGCTACATGCCATACAGCTCGACCAACAATCAATTTATTGCGACCATTTTTCCCCGGGCGATTGATATCGAAAAATGGTGATGTTGACTGGCCACCGAGATCACCAGATTTGACGCCACCAGACTTTTATTTGTGGGGTTATTTGAAATCCAAGGTATACGCTAATAAGCCAAAGACCTTAGCTCAACTGAAAGCCAACATTTGACGTGAAACAGCCGCCATATCATCCGAAACATTGGCCAAAGTCATGGAAAATGTCGAAAAAAGAGTGCATTTAGCTGTCAAAGCTAAAGGTGCCCATTTACGCGATCTAATTTTTAAATATTAGCTGAAACAAATCCCCTTGGACCAAAATAAATTATTTTTGAAATGAACAAAAAACATTGTTTTCTTTTGTTCTTTTTTTTAGAAACAAATGGGTCAACTTTAAATGGCCTACCCTGTAGAAAAAGCCGTCCAGTTTTTCGGATTTATAGCCGTCAAAGTGACGTGGTTCCCAAGACGTGAGTCATTTTTGTTTGCGGCCTCATGGTACTTTGTCTTGCCCTCGTTCACCACAAGACTAAGCTCAATTAAATTATGTATGTATGTATATACTTTTGGGTTTCATTTAACAAGAAAGCACCAAGATTAATGAAATTAAGTAAATGATTTAGAAAAATCAATCCTGACAATGTTAAAATAATTATTTTTACATTAAATTCGAAAAACCCCAAACAAATTCTCCGCGTATCTGTAAAAAACCAAACGTCTGACCGTAATCTCCAGTAGACTCGTGATACTCCTCTAATTTCACAATAGGGAGTCTAACCGTTGGTTTACTCGCCTACCCGCGTACTAAGCCATGTGTGCACGCGCTTATAAGTATATTCGACCATTAATTGAATAGTGATGGATAGGTTATACGCCGTTATAAACGTCATTTGATATTATTTGCTTCCACAAGCCGGTAGACATACATACATACGTGTATGTATGTATATCATCAATTTTCATTTACGTGTAATTATTATGCGCAAGGCGAAATACGCAAAGTTCAGCAGCTGTCTCATAGGGCAAGCGGACACTGAACCCAATAGCCCAATAGACGGGCTTAGTTGCGCTAATAGCTACATATGTAACTGTCAAGAACAAGAGAGGCATTAAAAATAATTGAAAAAGTTGAAAAAAGCAATGTGGTAACCAGCAAATGGCCGGCAGACTGGCGCTACTATTGATCCTTAATTACAATTATTTATTAATTTCTTTCGTAAGAAGGTTTCGGTGCTACGCAATTGACTATTTTTTTTTTTATTTCTCATGAGCGATAAGGTGGATTTAATTGAAAAAAAATCAATAAATAAAAAAAATGCCGGAAGGGTTGGCTGAAGTGGTAATTGATCGCTGATTTGGGTGTTGACATATTTTTCAATTTCATTGAGTGTTCGCTCTTAATTTCAACGAAAATTTAACAACAATGACAAGGTACAAAATATAAAGGGTTTAAGTGCAGAAAAAATAGGTATACATCTAAGGGGGTTTTCTCCATAGCTTCTCGTTCGAAATTTCAAATTTTCAGAATTTTTCGATAAAAGTAAAATAGACTGTAGTCTATCTCCAATTGAAATCTAATTCGCGTCAGAGTCTAGCAAAGCTTAGCTGTCCTTACGATCATAATTTAGAGAGACCATTTCTCAGTTGCTTAGTGGTATGCATTAAATAGTGGCTCTATGATTCGCTAATCTTTACTCCCTAGCGAATTGAACATAGTACGAGGTTTGACAATTAAGTAATGAGACTGATTTTATTGCCGCGCTTGTGGTAAACCTGTGAGTTCTCGTCACGAAAATGGAAAAACGAAATCAAGAGCAACGCGTCGCGATAAAATCTTGGCCAGATTGGGCAAAAGAGCTTCAGAAACGTCCGCTAAAATTGTAAGAGTGTATGGTGATAGTGCTCTTAGTCGTCGAAACCAAACGCCAAAGCTCACAATGGTTGCTTCCGCGCGCCCCCCGCCCGAAAAAAGCTCGCATCAGCAAGTCGGATGAGAAATTGATGATTATTGCCTTTTTTGATAGCCGTGGAAACGTCAACAAAGAATTCGTTCCACCGGGGAAAACTGTGAATCAAGTCTACTATTGCCAAGTACGCGAAAGATTGCGAAAACGAGTCAGCAGGGTGCGCCCAGACATCGCTCGTAACTGGATCCTTCATCACGACAACGCGTCGTGCCACACCGCCCTCAGCGTGTCCCAGTATTTGGCCTCTAAAGGGATCGCCGTTTTGCAACAGCCGCAACACGCGTTTTCTAAAACAAAATCGGTGGTCAAAGGAGCCCATTTTGAGTCGGTTACGGACATCCAGGCGGCCGTGACGAGGGTATTCGCGGACATCCCAGTCGAAGCGTTCCAGAAATGTTACAAAGCATGAAAAACGCGCTGGAAGCGCTGTATAGCTGCCCAAGGGGACTACTTTGAAGGGGATGGCAGAGTTGTAGAATAATTTTCAAATATACGGTTTTTATGGAATCAGTCTCATTACTTAATTGTCATACCTCGTATACAGATGCTCAAGCAAACGGGTATTTGTTCCAATAATATTTGGGGATCCGAGTTCGAGTTATGGAAGTTCCAATGCATAATACATACTTATAAATGATCTGCGCGTCGAGCTGAGTCGATTTAGCCATATCCATCTGTATGTATATATATAAGAACTAATCCCTCAGTTTCTGAAATATGGATCTGAAATTTGGCATACATCTTTTCATCCCCAGGAATTTGCTCATTTGTTGGAATCGCCAATATCGGACTACTATAGCATATAGCAGTCACACAAAATTTGTTATTTGAAAAGGTATCTTCACGAAGTTTCGCATAGATTATTATTCACAGCAGCGCTACGTTCTGCTAATAAATCATTCAGATCGGGCAACCAAAGCATATAGCTGCCATACAAACTGCTCGGTCTAAATTGAATTCCTTTTTGGAATTTTTTTATAGTCTAAAAATGACACATTCTCTCCTAATTGCCTACCATTTATTCATGAAAATTTCCACTAATTGACATTTGCAAATAGGCTGCAATGCATGTGTGCCGTACCTCGTTTGCAGTGAACGCATTATTGCCATATAACCGCTAAGTGCTCGCCCCTGGAACCGTTAATGTCTTCCGTTTTGCGTTAGCCGAATGATTGACATAAAATTTACGTCTTCACAAAACATTGAAATTGTCAGCTTGTCGCCTTCGCGCATGTAATTGAGTGTCGTGCACTTGGCAACTCTGTGAGTGACAGGTTCACAGCGCTTCGCAATGCAGTGCCAGCGACGCGCAAGGGACAGCTATACAAATATACTTTTGTCAATATGTTTTTCAAAATGTAAGTATTGCCCATTATCATTGTTGTTGTTGCTATTGTTGTTTTCGTCATCGGCGCACACAACACGCAATCAACGCCTTAAGTAAAAGCGTAACGACACCAACAGCAATGTCAATAATAATAAGAATTTTTCGTGGCATGCCGCGTTTTTATATTTTCCGCTCGTGTTTTATACTTTTATATAAAAAATATTTCGCCATTACACCGCGAGGTTCTTTCTTTATAACTCACCACAAATTGCATGTGGGATGCATTGACTTGCCGTGTAGGTGTATATTAGGAGGGCTATTAGATGCCAGCTTCTTCGTGTCGCCGCCATCAGCCGGATCACTTGGCATCCTCACGTGTTTACCTTTATAAATATATATATATGTATGTATGTATGTACACATGTATCAGCCGGTCGACCAGCCAACAACAATAAGCGGCCAACTAGAAATTCATTCATTCGTTCTCGGCAGTTATTCATTCATCACACACCAACGGGCCCAGCTGCTCGGCAGACAATAGACGGCGGCCGCTCCCGCTTAGTCAAACTGTCGCCGTGGCTCGTTTGCGTGGTGACAAAGGTGAGTGGAAAAGTTTGACTCTAGACTCAGCACTTACAGCCATATACAATTTATATACAAATATATATGTCACGGCCTAGTAAATTTACAGATTTTCTCTATTGTCGTAGACTTAATGTCGGCGCGAATCGCTTCAAGCTAAAACGCTTAATTATACGTTGTTTTATTCAGCTTTTATTGTTGGCATTTGCATATTCAATTTGTTTGGGTTCGCTCTTGCTTCCAACGGTCAGTTGTGGAGAGTGCGTGTAGAGTAAATGCAATTACGGGGTGTGAGTCTTGCTTCGAAATTGAAGCTTCTAGAAGAAACAATCAAACTTCAATACCTTGGATGTATTTAAATAATACCATCGAGTTCTTTGTCAGTTAAAAATCCTCGTCTGCAGAGATGTGCTAGAGCCGACTGACAGGAGAATGAAAACATTTATTTACATAGCAATTTAAAAAAAAAAAAATATGAAGTCCTCAAATGACTGATATATCATCAACGTTTGATTTGTAACCCTACTTATGGAGTAGAGTTCTCTTCTAGGGCATCTGCTTAAAAGTCATAAATGGAAATTTATGATAGTAATACTGTTAATACTTTTATAATATCAGAGATTTTTTAACATACAGAAACTTTGAGTAAGACAATATTAGAACTAATATTTACTTAATGACAAATTAATTAAAATTATCGATTAATTTTAAATATTATCGGTACGCAAGTAATCGATAAGTCGATTATTGTTAAAATATGGAATGTTATCAATTAAAATATACCCCGGTTTTCAGTTTCACACATTAAAAAATAAAAGTATCGGTTAATTTTAAAAGTTATCGATACATAATTAATCGATAATTATTGAAATATTGAATATTATCTATTAAAATGTATCTTTTTTCTAGTTTCAGGCATTAAAAAATAAAATGGTCGATTAATTTAAAATATTATCGATGTATAATTAATCGAATATTGAGTGTTATTTATTGAAATAAACCTCTTTTCTAGTTTCACGCATTTTTTGCGTGACCTTTCTCTTGTACAACGCTGTTTTCTAAGCGAAAGAAACCTGCTTTTATTGATTAAGTTTAAAATCGGTTTTAAATTGCTATTAAACTCTTAAATATATAGTTTTTTTTACTCATCTTAAAAATCAATTAAAATCATCAATTCATCAAAATTTATTGGCACACATTTTTATCGGTAAGTATTGTTATTCATTCAAAATAGTTTTTTTATGGTTTTACGTGTTCTTTTGCATGAACCCTCATTGTTGCAGACCGTTTTATAAACGAAAAAAATATACTTAATTTTGTTGACTAAGCCCAACATCGGTCTTTAATCGCTAATAAAGGTAAAAATATGTTCTTTGTATTTAATTATAGGCAAATTATAATAATTTATCGATTATTTTCATACTTATCGATACATCGAAATTTCCAATTATATTAATAGATAGTCATTCAAACAAGCTTTCTGCTTACTTTCACATTTTTTGTATGGGTATTTAAGGTTTATTAACCGAAAGAAACTTAATTTTGTTGATTGAGATTGACAACGGTCGTAAGCATTACTAATATAGTTTTTTTAACTTATCGACAAATTATAAAAATCATTTCAATAAATTATTGACATTTTTTACTTGTCGTCATATTATTAAAATTTATCAATTATTTAAATATATTATCGATAATTAATTTATCGAAATTATCTTTTATAGTTTTACAAATTTTTTACAAGCCCCCTCCCCGCAACTGCCCTGTTTTCTAAACAAAAGAAACTTATTGTGGTTGATTAAGCTTAACAACGGTCTTAACTTAACTTGAACAGTTACTACAGAGTGCATATACTAGCTTACTTGCTCTCATGGTACTAATTAGCAACTTGGCAACATAGAAAATGCAAATAACAAAGCTTTTAGCTTTTTATCGATAATGACTATACACATATCTACATACATATCTAGACAAATACAAATATGTCTAAATAACTACATACAGTTACTCACAAAAATGAGTATACACAGGAGTTCGTAAAAGAAATACACAATTATGGAAAATTTAGTGGATGTATTTGAATTTTTTTGATGCATATTGGAAATTAAAATCTTAATAACTATAATTCTACATAAAATAACTTTTTTCTTTAAAGTTAACCAAATTCTTAAACAAAAAAACTAAATGTACTGATAAAATTGGGTCACAAAAATTAAGTATACATTTGCATTTTATATGTGGCATCTCTGGATATCTTTTTACAGTTATGTGATCATGTTGACATTTAAAATACGTTTTAAAGTTTTTGTCGTGTATTATCGTTAGATACGCAATTTATTGTATTTTGTGCATTATTTTCGCCATGGCTGGTACTAGAAAGGAGACAACTATGGAAATAAGGGAATTAGTGATTAAATTGTACTGTGAAGGTAAATCGCACAGACAAATTGGTGAAATTATTGGTAGACCTCATTGCACAGTCCAAAAAAAATTATAAATAAATGGAGATATGAAGGAACATTGCGAAATTCCGGTGGGAGAGGTAGAAAAAAAATTTTGACTGAGGTTGATGAGCGTAATATTTTACGTAAAAGTGGAATTAAACCCAAAGATAAGTATTCCTCACTTAACGGTTGTGGTGCCAAAAACCATAAATAAACAAATATGAACTGAAAAAATGTTTCGTGTTTTTCGCAAAAATAATTTACTGTATATAATACAACAGCACGTAAAAAGCCATTTATCTCTAGTGCAAATAGGAAAAAAACGTCTTGATTTCGCGAAAGATCACGTTGGTAAGCCTTCCAAGTTTCTGGGAAAGTGTAATGTTCACTGACGAAACAAAGATTAACATTTGGGGATCTGATGGACGACAAATTGTGTGGAGAAAGCCAAACACGGAGCTAAAAAAGTAAAAATTTAGTTGGGGACAGTGAAACATGGCGGTGGTTCAGTTATGCTTGTGGGGGTCTATGGGAGCTAGTGGAGTGGGCACCATTCAATTTTATTGAATGCAACATGGACCAAGGAGATTTATTTGAATATACTGAAGTCAAATTTACGTCCAAGCATGGAGAAAATAAAGCTTCCGTCAGTGTTTTGGTTCCAGCAAGACAACGATCCAAAGCACACAGCGATGATAGTTAAAGAATGGTTGCTTTATAATGCTCCAAAACAGCTTAAAACTCCCCCACAATCACTGATATGAACCCATAGAACACTTATGGGGAGATCTGAAATCTGAGCTGATAAAATCCAGTCCCCGTACCAAAGAAGAACTATTATCATGATATGGGGCAAAATGTCACCTAATTTTACAAAAAAAAATGGTAGACTCGATTTCTCGGCGGATGCAAGGATGGTAATAGATGCAGCAGGTGAACCCACAGCCTATTATAAATGAAAAGAAAAAGTTAAGTGTATAAAATTGTTATTTTCCATGGCGTGTATACTAAATTTTGTAATCTGAATTTATCTCTAATTTTAGTTTTTTGTTTAAGTTTTTGCTTAAGTTTAAATAAATGAATTAATTTATGTTCAAATATAGTCTATAAGAGTTTAAACTTCAAATGTGCATCAAAAAAATTCAAATATGTCCTCTAAATTTTCCATAGTTTGCGTATTTCTTTTACGAACTCCTGTATGTACTCATTTTTGTGACTAACTGTATGTAGTTTATCAACACGGATCCATATGTTTGATCTGTTAGTAAGTAATATAATCTTAGCAAAATGGTTGAAATAAGAGAGCAGTTTGCTAAGTCAGTGTCAAATATGTCATGACAGAAATTTCGGCATTTTAATTTAGAGCAAACGAAATTCTACAGATAGTTATTATAGATCTTGAAAATCTATGAATGAATGAATTGAAAATCCACGTCCAAGTTTCCAATTATGCTAACCACTTTTTATTTGAGCTTTTTGGCATTATTTGCAATGCAATTATACGAGTATCGACCATTCAGTAAACCATAATGGGCCGCCGATTATAATCACAATCTTTTCAGGTATTATTGTACTCTGAACCTTTGCTTGGAGAATCTAGTTTTAAATCACACTTTCAGAGTACATAAAGCCTTCCTCTTTCTTTAAAAAAGATTTTTTTCTGAAATGATTGACTCTATATAAAAAGAGACCTGTTTAAGATCTAGATTAGTAGATATCTCTATTATCAAACCGCGCACCTTTTCATCTGAGAAAGCGTCATCTATCATCGCAATTACCTGCAAGTATGGCATGCCACCCATCACCGACCTCGCGCAATATTAATTCACTTGCTGTTTACTTTATTTTATTCACTCTTATCACATCTCAATAATTTAAAAAAATATTTGTACTTTCCTGTAATAAACAGAATAACATATTTTTATTCCATATAATATTTTGTTTTTACTCCAAAAATAACCCAAAGCCCTAGGGGACCACATATTGTTGTTATTAGCAAATTTATTGAAATTGTTTGTCAATATTTGTACTGGCATGGGGTTATCATGCGCCACCTTAATAAATGTTCATACATACATATGTATATATGTATTTTCATAACTGTATCTGGCTATTGACATATAAAGTTGCCACTTAGCGTGCAGCGATTTGATAAGCTTGAGAGCATCTCATAAATAATGACAAAGCACTGACAAATTTTCACACGCTTCAATCAGTCACGTGTTGGCGAAATCACGCGACAAGTTTTGAATAATTTATTTGTAGCTTCTGTTAAAATAGCAACTGGAGTTGTGCATTTTCTGGACAAGTTAGTGGAAGGTGTTGAATACCGAGATAGACTTCCTTAATGTACCAAATTTTGGAGTCTTGGGTTCACTTCGAGCTTCATGGAACATGATAGGAACACTAACTGGTAATTAACTGACACACACCATTAGGATGGGGCTGACAGAACGGACAGAACGAAAAGACTGCAGGAAATGTCTAGAGCAAAGTACCAGGGAAGCAATGGAGCACATCTTGTGCATTTGCCACGCAAGAATACGCTGTACGCATCTGGGGTCTCTAAGTTCAAGGCAATAATTGAACGCTCTTAAATTAAATGCTTCAAACATATTAGATAACAACTTGAGCTTGAGCATTTAGTGTATTGATTATAATGATGATTTTAGTGCACTTAATAATAGACGCTGCTGAGGTTATTGACATGAGAGCTTATTTATAATGTCAGTAATAAATATATCACGATATAAGTTTCAGAAATATGAATAAATGTTAAATATAGTGATTATACAAATAGTTATAGGTATAAAACGTTTAGCTACAAAGTCTCATTCTGCAAATAATAAAAAAAAAACATTAACTACGGCTGCACTGAAGCTATAATACCCTTCACAAATACAGAAAATCCATACAAGTACCTGATTTTGATTGTTCAGTTTGTATGACAGGTACACACTTTAGTGAACCGATGTGAACAATTTCTACGGAAATGGCACCATTATTTAAGACATAAACTAATACTAACTAATTTAGTGCAAATATCATGTCAAATGTAAAAGTTTTACTTACTAATACTTAATTCCGTTCGTTCAGTTTGTATGGCAGGTACTCACTTTAGTAAACCGATCTGAACAATTTCTTCGAAAATTGCACCATTAGCTCAGACAACAAACAATAATTCCTTATGGGCAATTTCGTGGCAAACTTAATATAACCTGTTCAGGGTATAAAAATATCGTTACACGGCAATATGTTATTAATATGATTTGAAAAATTAGTATCTCTAAGCTTTAACGTTTTATTTCCACTTAACGTAAGTAATCAATAACTATTTTTAGTGTCTACTGTAATGGTGTTATTATTATTTCTTAATGGTGATAATTGCAAAATGGCAAAGTTCAGCAGTTTTTGCAAACCGTTCATAAGAAAATATACAAACTTTATGCACACAGTGTAGGTTTTTAATAAATGCTTATGATTATTATATCATACATATGTGGGGTGTATGCTGTTAATGTTCGATAAATATTTACATATCACAGTGCCCGTATTTGAGATCAATAGTTCAAAAGTAGCATGAGGGTTGCATGTGGTTATGTTAGATAATGACCGATTGCTCATTTCGTGTCTGTTTCACCAGACGTTTCACCAAGTGACGTTGTACTTTGATTACTTATATGAGAACGAGGCATATGTGTACTTGTAAATACATATGTACATACATCTACTATATTACATTGTAGACTGCCGTGATTGATTGTGTGATTAGATAAAGGTTTTTGACAAAATTTGTTTTTGTGACGTCAAATGTGAATACTCTGTGAGCGCAACACTAACCGAAACATTAATTTAAAAGCCCCATTTCTTTTAATTGACTCATAAATTGTCTTATATACGTTTTATGTAATGAAAAATACACCTACTATATTAGCTTTTCTAATATGATTTCACTGAAACAGCTGATGATGTCAATATGTCGATCTCGTAATACAAATAACTGAAGTACTGACATTTGTTTGTTTTTAATGGAGCACTTTTGAAGCCATTTCAGGCAACACCTAAATTTAGTCAATTAGTGTTTTTTGCACTGACGTATGTATAAGTTTTCATTTACTGATTGACTAAATTAATGAAAGGGTTTTTATAAAAACCTCCACTTGGAACTTGGACGAAGGAAAAAACCGAAATTTGGATTTTTGGCTGATATTTTTAGAAAAAAAATGAAATTTCAGTGAAAATTTAAAATTTTTTTTAAGTTATAATTTATCTTTCGCCCAAGTCTTTAAGAATTGTATCTTAACGACCTGTGTAAAATTTCATGAAGATCGGTTGAGTAGTTCTCGAGAAATCTTTCCAACCGATCCACGAGCGCTCAAGTTCTCAAGGCTGTATCTCCGAAACTATTGCTCGGATCAACTTGAAAGTTTAGGGTAATATTCTAGAGGTATTGTAAAAGGCCAACACAGGTCTAAGAGTCATGCAGCCGAAGAAAAGTCACACTAATTCCATTAATCTCTCAAGCAACCGAGATTTTCTAAGAGCTCTACGATAGCACGAAAAATAAGAAATAATCAGAGGGCATAGTGGACCATGGACCATCACAATCTATCCTCTCAATATACGAATACTTTTAGGGAAACTGTTTACATAATTTATAAGTTTGCCTACATAAAGGCATTCCTTGTGGTTATTGCAGGGGTGATGTTCTTCAGGTTATATTATTTATTATTTGCTATCTGTGACAACCAAAATCGCAACTATTTTATAGGAAACTGAATTATTTTTCGCATCATAAGTTGTCATCATCAGTATTTAAAGGCTGTTATGTACCGTTAACACTGAGTAAATGCAGCAAAGCAGACGTCAAAATATGGGTTAAACTCAAGGCATAATGATATGTATATTAGCCAGACATTCAACCCACATATGTTGGTATATATTTATACCTTCGCGAGATGTTTAATTTTATATACTGTTAAATATTTATTTATGATGTTGAATGAAAAACCGTTAACGCCATCGAATATTGAACTTGTGCACGTAAATTATGTTTAAAACGCCTCATTGACTGTCACGGCCCACCGGGCAAACCAGTCAAAGCCACAAACCCGGCCGTCTGACTGAGCGGCAGACAAACTGACTGACCGACCGACTGTGCGGCCTGACGTCAAAGTTTAAAACGAACGCGAAGACATCACGCTTCGTTTGCGCTTTGCTGAACTGTGTGGAATTGAGCGATACTGAGCGGTGCTGAGCTGAGTTTAAGGCAAACACTAACGCGATTCGTTTGACGCATGGCCTGCCTGTTGTTGGCATACAAAATGAAAATAACTAAATAATAACGAACAAAAATACGTTTTAAGAAAATAAAAACATATTTATTTATATATGTACACAAATATCTATGTGCGCATTACTTTATGCTGTGTGTGCTAAAGGAAGAAATAATTTTTCACCGAATTTTTTATCTGACGCAATAGCACTGGTGTAGAAATAGTTTAATATGTGTTCGAGTTCATCTTTTCTACGGTCCATCTATACTTGAAAAATTGAATCGTTTAGTCGCTTGTGAAACCCTGACCTAATAATTTAATAACATATCGCGTGGATGTCTAGCCTTAGGAAAGGCAAACATAAACATAAAACAAATTGAAACTGAAATTGAACTCATTATCAACAGTTAAAAAAATTACATTTCCGACAACTTCCGACCACAATTGTGGTAGTCAAAGCAGGCTATAAGCAGGAGCTTATTTACTTCAATCGCAATCTCTGAGTGCGAATGGATTGTTACAGGTATACTTTTTCATAACAGAAATCCATTCGTAGGTTCTCATAAAATTTGATATTTGATTCGACAAAAAGTATACCTCGAGGTATATCTTTAAGGGGTTAAATGGGTTAACGGGTTTCCAAAAATCGATTTTTTTATATTTTTATTAAATTCTACAACACCTCTAGAATATTGTCCGAAAATTTCAAGTTGTTCGGAGTAATAGTTTCGTAGATACAGCCTTGAGAACTTGTGCGCTCGAGGCTAGCTAGGCTTAGTGCGTTGTCTTTAAACACGTTTTTCTCGAAACTGTGTTTTTGAAATCGGTTGGCAAGATTTATCGAGAACTACTCAACCGATCTGCATGAAATTGTATACAGGTCTTTGAGATACAATTCTTAAAGATTTGAACGAAGAATTTTTTTTTTCGATTACAACTATTTGAACAAAATGTTGCGAAATTTTCACTGAAATTTAAATTTTTTTGTAAAAATGTCAGCCAAAAAATCCAATTTACAGTTCTTTTTCCTGCGTTCAAATTCTAAGTTGGGATTTTAACTAAAACACGTATTTTTCACTTTAGATGTTCATGTAAGGAGTTATCCTGCCAACTCGTGCGCATCTTTTTTTCCGAGGGGCCACCGGAAATGGCGTCGTTAAGTCGAGTTTAAAATATTTTTTTTTCCAAAATTTTAGAATTTCTTTGTTAATAGTATATGTTTGTAACAATAAAAAATTCTAATAAAATATTTAATTTTTATATGAGAAAAAATTGTTGAAACAAGGTTGTATTTACCCGAGGAAACTTATACAACCTCTTAAGATATTTACTTTTGCGAGCTTTACTCAAATTTTGTGTGGTTTTTTCTTAGGGTTTCTTTCAAAAGCAGGGCTATATAAACCCGTTTCGCTCCGAACTGCTGTTGGCTTGCTTTTGAAAGCTATTTTTTGTAGTCAATACTCGCTGAAATTCCACTCTTTTGATATTTTTTAGTATAGAGTGATCCATTTCGAGGTTACTTAATTTTTTTTTAACAAAAAAACAGGAAGACTTCAAATATATCCAATTCTTAGGATACAATCTCACAATCCATCTACAAGTAGTTCAGTTACTATATCGAATTTACTGTGGTCGGTTCAAAGACCAAGCAAATTCAAAAAATATTTCAATACAAGCGATTCGACGCGTACTTAGCCCTCCCTTACTTCTTTCACAAATATTTGTATTTATGATGCTTTGGAAAATAATATGTGCCTGCATGCACACTTGTCACTACAAGGTCTAAAAGCCCAACATACGTTATACATATGTATGTATATTTGTGTATGCACACATTAGCTATGAAAACTTTGCTCGCTTAAACAAAAACAACAGCAAAATTCATCAGCACAGAGGACAAAATAAATGTTAGCTTAAGTAAACATATCAGTACGACAGCCAGAGCAGCATTTTCGTCAACGCCAGCGGATTAGTTTTCACCCACACACACGAACACACATACACATACACACAGCGAAAGTGAAAGAGGTGCACAAACAACAGCTATTGGATGTTTACCGCTAGCGAGACGTAACGCACTCGCTTGACATTGTCACCGCTGAGCTGGTGGTTTCTGCTGGATAATTGATTTGGCTGCCTGCGCCGTCGACTTGGTCGACTTTAATTGGTCGAAGTGTGCTCTTTTGGGCGTGTTCGTTGTGCGGCATGGCGTGCAGACTGCGATGGCTCTTGCAGGCCTTGTTTATTTTCGTTATTCATATTTTTACTTGTTTGCTTTAGTTTCTCATACGCAGGCGGCTGCTGCTTCTTTGGCGCTGCTTTCGTAACAAGCTGGCAGCGTAATCATTTCCTTCGGTACTTTTTTCCGCCATCTCAGCAATTAATTTTTTTCAGCCGTTTTGGTTTTATTCACGGCGTGTCTCCGCATGTGAGAACTCTGAATTTTTTTATTGCGTCGTACGAATGCTGTCGCGCGACTTTAAACAGCCGATGTATTTATGATATGCTAATTGTAAGCACTATAATTACCCGTAGACCATTTAATGAGCGTTTTAATGCATTACGGAGCTAGACTTTATGGTCACAATACAGTGAGAGAAATCGGTGGGAATTTTATAAATTAAGATTCTAGTAAGAAATCAGAAATGATTCTTTTGAAGGCATGTGTAAGACCTTCGGCAGGTATTGAGCTACAAATCTAAATGAAAAATCATACAAAATGTGTAAGATCCCGAAGCTTTATCCTACAAATTTTAAATCTTTTCAAGTCGCGAGAAACCACAGAATTTATTTTCTGCTTTGAAACGCTCGGCATCAGAAACCGTTTATCCAAAAGCGCGGAATTGTGTATCTGGACATTAAAGTTCTTCCTTACACAGACGTTTATCGCCCTAAATTTGGTATCTTTTTAAGGTTAGTTGGCTATTTGGCTTTTTGGTATTGGGTCAACTTAGTACTAGACATACATACATATAAAATATATGATATTAGCACTAGTTAGATCCTTACTTTGTGGTATAACATCAATAAAGCCAACCCTCCTAAGTTGCAAGTTACGAAATGCCAAGATAATACGTAGATCGTGCCTATCTTATCAAGCAATCAAACTAAAGGCCCTGTTCCATTTTTTAGAGATAGTTAAAACAGCGTGGAAATTGCTAGAACCTTCTGCCTGCTCATGAAATTTACACATCTACTGGACATGTGCAGGAAATCCGTCTCTTGCAGAGCTCAATTTGGCGATATTTTTGGGGGGGTTTTGGAAAGTTATGACGACGATCCATAAACTGACGATCAACACGTCAATAAAATAATGAAACTAGTGCTTGAGAATCGATAGAGATCTTATTGGCATTGTTGTAATATCGAAAGATCAGTGAAACCCATTTTGAATGTTCATTTGGGCCTAAGAAAAGCGAAATCACGTCTGGATGCAAAACCACTAAATTTTTTCGAAAAACATTGTCGAGTTAACGTCTGTAAAACAATGCTTTCTGGCAACCAGGATGTCGTGAAACATATTATTACTGGCGATGAGTCTTGGATCTATGATTACAACCAAAAACTACCGATCAATCGGCCAAATAGCATGGCAATGGTGAGGTAAAGCCGAAAAAAAAACGTTAAAGTAGGTCAAAAATCAAGGTTATCTTGACAGTATTCTTCGATTATTGAGATATGGTGCACCTTGAACTCTTTCCAACCGGCTGGTCGCATTGCCAAAAAGGAATAGTATTTGAGTGTTATGTATCACTGGCGAGAAAAGAGGCTGGAATCCGTCGCATACTATGTGTTGTTGTGTGATCGTGAATAACTTCGGTGTCCAGAATATATTTGAAAAGTAAATGCAGCTGAAAATAACGATTTTGTGGTAAAGTTGGGTTAGGTAGAGCATAAGCCTGGCTCAATATGGATATTTCACGAATAATCTTCAGCCTGTGTCGGTGTTTGCGGCATGCTGAAGCAATGTCCGAACTTGTAGCTTGATAAGAACTTTTTGTTTAGGGATTGCCTTGAAGTATTGTTTTTCAGTGTAACTAACTGAATTATACGAAACTAGTAATATTGGACTCGGTACTGTTGTACTAATCAAGCATTGCTTTGAAACGTGATTGTTTGCGTTTAAGTGTAACTAACTGCGTTATACGTTACTAAAGTACCATATACTATACTATACATACTTATTTTGGTTATATTGGACTCCATTTAGATCTTCTTTCTAACCTAGCTATACTTAGTCGGTTTACAAGTTGCAATTTGAGTATTGTTGAGCATCCCTGCCTTCATAGAGACAAATGTTTAAGAAAAAAATCGGTTTTTTCCAGATTTTAGCTGTTGAGCTTTTGGCCGTGACCCGAAACCGGTTTTAGAATCTTAGTAACACTTGTTCATAAAGCTATAAATATATATGTATACATGATAAAAAGTTCGCGCTAGTATTTGTGAGTCAAGGGATTCCCCATTATTCTTCGCTCCACTACCGTCCTTTATGAAAAAAAAAAATAAATTAAATATGCAAATGTTATTTTCGCAATTACATACTTATGTATATGTATGTATGTATTTATTATAGTTTCTACTTATATACAGGGTTTGTCCGGACCGACTGGATACGGTAGAGGGCGTTCCTAGCTAATAAACGAGCGACTGGTTAGTTGTATCCGAGTACCTAGAGAGTCAGAACAAATATTTTCGACGTGTTTTTGTAAGTGGTGCAAGCCGAAAATGCAGCAGTTAGAGCAGAAGTGTGCCCCTCTCGGACTTTTTTGTTTCCTTGCCTGAAAAGGCGGATGAAAGGCAAGCATTTTGAGACGACAGAGGGGACATACCTGAACATGCACAGATTCTTGTCACATTTATTGCATATTTTTATAAACTTCTTTACCAATTTGATTGCGATACCGCCAATTCCACACAAATATACACACATATAACTTTACGCATAAACAGCTAAATTACTTTGCTATTGAAACACGAAAATCTACCGCTATATTTCAAAACTTGTTTTGCGAAACACAAATATGTACACACATACATACATACTCATACAAACATATAATTAAATTTTAATACATACTTATGCAACTGTGATTAAATTACTCGCGACAAACATACATACGTACCCATACCATCCATATGTATGTACTCGTACATATGTACGTTTGAGTGGAATTTTGTTATTTATTTAATTAATTAATTTTGTGCCACTTTTTGTGATTTTGGTGATTTTTTTCGAATTTTCTGTTTTTTTTTTTTATTTTTGTATTTCTTTTTCATCCACTTATCCGATTTTACACGCTTTGACTTGTTTGTTTTGTTTACTATTTTTTTCTTCTTTTTCTTTTTTGCGCACCTTGGAATTTTTTCATATGTATGTACATATGTACGTACATATGTACTATGATATGCCGAAATCTTAATCGAGTTGTTTAAAAATTTTTGTAAGTCATCATTACTTTGTGGTTTGTCATTAAATGTTTTGACTGTCTGGGGAATTTTCGCAAACCTTTGGAGCCACTGTTTACTTGTTTGTGCTATTCGAAAGCTTCAGCGGCTCCATGTTGCCCTCTCAAGCATAACAATGTTGATATTCTGGAATCTAGCTACTAAACGTAGCATACTCATTGGAATTAGTCGCGCGTTAGTTGAAGTGAAATTGAAATGAAAGTCATTAGTCATAAGCAAAATGAATATTATTGTTGCTGGCTATGCCGCCTCTTTCATTATAATAGGCCACCTACATACATACATATGTATATCATTCTAAAAATACTTTTTTGCTTTTACTTCACAAATTAGATACATACATACATTTATAAATGGTCCCAAGAATGTTAACCAAAGAAATGTTAGTTTAAGAAATATTTATCAAAAATACTTCCGCTGGGGAGTCTTCATTTTTATTTATTATACAGCAGATCATTTCTTGACAACATATCCTTTTATAAGATGAACAGTGACACAGTTGAGAGCTTTGCTTAAATGGTCACATGTGTTGACGGGTCTCAAAAAATCAATTGATCCGAGTTTTGGAGATACAGCCTTCCAGGTTAGCTAGGCTTAGTGCCCTGTCTTTGAGCACGTTTTTCTCGAAACTGTGTTTTTGAAGTCGGTTGGCAAAGATTTCTCGAGAACTACTTAACCGATCTTCATGAAATTTTACACAGGCCTTTGAGATACAATTCTTAAGGACTTGGATGAAATATTTTTTTTTCGATTACAACTATTTGAAAAAACATTGTCGTGAAATTTCCACTGAAATTTCAGTTTTATTAAAGAAGTGTTTAGCAAAAATCCAACTTTCATTTTCTCCTTCGTCCAAGTTCTAAGTTAAGGTTTTAACTAAAACACGTTCACATAATCTTGAAACACTATCCAGCATTATGATTTGAGGTAATTTTTTTTTTGCAAATAGCCATTACCTAGTCACTGAGTTGATTAGACTAACATAAATGAATAAATGTTTGATTTGTAAAACTGCAACTGGGATCTTCCAAGGAGCTTCGGAACACTGCCGATCCAAACAAGCAACTACCCAATGATTAACGCCACTTTAGCAGGATTCTAGAAACCCTTTGCTCTAGAATACCTTACGCTTTGACAATGACATTACTTCATGGTTTGCATGACCTATCAGCTTTTTGGGAAGCTCTGAGTTACAACATGTTTGTGCTAGTCTGAAAGGGCTACGTTGTTATCTTATTGCATGCTAGTAGTTTTAGCATCACATGGGAACGGTGTTTCAACTCTGGAATTCGGTTCTTCGTGAAATCCGCGGGAATTGGTTCCGAGACTTAATTTCATCTATCGTAGAAGGTTTGTTAAAGGTTTCGAATTGGATTTTACGAAATTTCATGGTTTAAAATACATATGTACATACTTATGTATATGTACTTTTAAAACCAATTCACAGTGAGAAAACAGCTAAGGTTCTATTCATCTACAACTGTAAACAATATCAGGTTTTCGTACATACTTTCGTAAGAGGTGAACAATTGAAAGCGCTGGACTGGGTAAACGAGAAATCTATAACTATTTGAATGCATTTTTATACTGTCATGAATCTTTTGTAGTAAAAATGGAGCTAGCGACGCACTAACTTATACAACAACTCGCGGCTTTCATCATAGACTGAGTATAACAATTTTAAAATGCTTATAAGTATGTAATTCTAAATTTTCTTCGCCATATAAGGCCCGTTTCGGATCGAGCACAAATCAATC
Organism: Bactrocera dorsalis; assembly: GCF_023373825.1. Classification (NCBI taxonomy): domain Eukaryota; kingdom Metazoa; phylum Arthropoda; class Insecta; order Diptera; family Tephritidae; genus Bactrocera; species Bactrocera dorsalis. The sequence continues at coordinate 104,470,875 of NC_064304.1, read as the reverse complement.
GCCTGTCTGTCACATAGACAGTTATCTCGCAGAAATTATCACAACAGGCGCGTAGTTGTTGCTTTTCAAATTAAGTCACTTGTTTCGTTTTTAGATATTTTATCAGAATCTTATACAACATACTTATGTATTTTCGCTGGCAATAAAATTAACAGCGAACTTATTAGAAAGAGTCACGTTGCATACGAATCGTAAATTCGCTTAGCCCAATTAAGAGGCGAGAAACTGGGAACAACTATTCAGATTTTCAGAAATTATTATTTATAATTAAATCGAGTTTCTTTTTACATAAGTACCGTTGCATGCGAGTCACTCGTGTCGTTCACTCGTGCGCTGCTGTTTGACAGCTACATAACTGCGTACATGTTGAATTGCTATAAGCTTGTAATGTGTTGATAATTGGTTTTAGGGCTTTAGCCACAAACTAGACCTATAATTTATAAGACCTACGAGCTGAGTCGGGTATTCACATGGCATTTGGAACAGGTGACATTCAGAGATATGAATATGCATAAAGATGCTCGTGTTTTGCTCATGTGACATTACGCTAAAGCCTAGCTTAAACTGAAAATAAGACACATGGCAGTGAAATGGATTGAGAGCAACGAAATTGAAGAGTGCAACGAAAATGGGTCACGCTCGTAGTAAACAGAGCGCGGCACAGTGAAAGTTGTAGAGAGTTCCTGATATTTTCTATAATTTGCTGTAATGCAATGGATTAAAAAGGTAAAATAAAGCTGCCACCTGTCAAATTTTTTGATCAAAAAATATTTTATTAAAAACAAAATAGCACCAAATTAAATGTTTAATAAAGTTCTTAATTGAATAAACTTTCTTCGGAAGGTTGTCACCTGTTCATATTTACAAAAATTGAAAAATTAAACAAAGTTGCCACCTGTTCGCTTTTTAGATGTAAAAATAATTTAATAAAAAGACAACAATGATTAAAATTTTTTAATAAAGTTATTAATTGAACAAATTTTTGTTTGGAAGGTTGCCACCTGTAAAATTTTTTTATGTAAAAACAGCAAAATGTTTAATAAAGCTTATAATTGATTACATGTTTTGATTATAAATAAATACAAAGGTTTACAAATAAAATAAAGTTGCCACCTATTAGATTTTTTGATGTAAAAATAATTTATTAAGAAACCAGCACCAAATGAAAATGTTTAATAAAGTTTTTAATTGAATAAAATTTTTTTGGAAGGTTGCCACCTGTTTATTAATTTATTATGCATTTTTCAAAAAACATAGATGTTAGATACTACAATGTCAATGTCAAATTATTAAAAATAGGCGAAAATCTAAAATTTATGGGAATCCAACTACAGTTAAGCTTCCCTAACTCGAATCAACATAGTCTACAAAAAAAAACTTCGAGAAGAGTTGAAATCATATTAATATTTCTGTTCTTTCAGAACTCGAGTTCTAATTGCAACATTTTCGTGATAAATATTTTAAGAAGCTTTATAAGAAATATTTTAGTTTTATTTCAATGTTTAAACAGAAAAGAGTTGCCACCTATTACACTTTTAAATATATTTATATTTATATAATAGTTAAACGATTGCTTTATAATTTTTATTAAATTAAAGTTCAAAGATAAATAAAAAGGTGGCAACTCTGCCAACATAATTTCAACTGAAAATATTCTTAGAGCACTTTTATTCTGACTTTACTATGTTTCTTACAAACCTTTATAAATAGTATGTATTTTCTCGAAAATAATTTATTTAGGTGGCAACGCTTAAAAAAATTTTAAGCTATAAAAATTTCTAAACTTCTTTAGTTTCCATTATTTTAGTATCTTACAAGTTTTTGTACAAAAAAATTTTCAAACAGGTGGCATCCTTCTAACGTTACTGGTTTTTAACAAAAAAATAGAGTTTTTATCATCCTCTATTGTTGCCATAATTAATAGCTTTTCATCGCGACCTTTGTTGTTGATTAGTCACCATACCATTTAAATACCTGAACTGTGTACCGACCTCTGTGAACTTTTTAAAATCTCGTGATTGACATATGTACATATGTACATATATCGCGCATGTATATTCTACAACTTACCCATACAGCCATTAAGCTTTATTGACAAATATTAATTTATAATTATTAATATCTGTTTATTAATTATATTAAAAGTCAATTAGCTCGATTAAGCTTGGCCACGTGCAGCTTATTGGCGAGCCATTAAAAAGCTATCTCCGCTCTATGTGTGGTAGATGTGCGACAATTTCGCCTAGGTTAACGCTCCTATCGGAGAATTTTAATTAAAATACCATATACATATTTATTTTCGAAAACTCTTTAATTTCGTTTTTCAAACATAAATTTGGAATTATTTATTTATCTGTGTTAAAGGCAGTGAAAGTCCAGGTCATCGTAGAACAAATATTACTTACAAACGTTCACAATACGATTTAATTATGTAAGCAATCCTTAAATATGGCGTAATCATATGAGATTAATATTTTTTTTGACAATATGTCAAAATGGCATAAGTCGACTTAATCGAAAAAGGAGCATACACATTAGTCTAGAAAACTTATTCGAGACTCGATGTTGTTTTCTAACACAAATATGTCATATAAAATTTGTGCTAAAAATCAAAAAAGAACTACTAAAGATTAAATCGATTTATGCCTCACATATGTAAATTATTTCGAAGCCGAAGTTGATATAAAATCGTACAAAAATGGTATTTACATACTAAGGCAATTTAATTTAGTTGGAAAAATCAGCATTATTCTGAATAAAGTATTCGAGACTCGACTCAAAAAACTAACTCTACTATATAAAATCTATAAATTCGAATGGGATCAGCATTTTACTAGATATCAATATATTCACCACAGCTCAATTCGACTTATGCCATTCTAAGTTACTGCCCCAGAAATTATGGTAAAATTATGGGCGTCTAATATGGGAAAATTCAAATTTGTGTAGAAAACCTTTATCAGCTGCTACAAAGGTTGACTGTATACCACAAAATTCCCGCATAAATAATTTTCAGTTTTGAAAATATAGTTGCCATGAGTCACAGAAGTTGTTTGTTACAAACTAATATTATACTCGTTGTGTAATTTTGGTTTTCCATATAAATTGAGTTAATAAAAAACCACATAGTATGTATGTTGCATAATAGTTACTACTAACTTTGTAAGCATCTATATACTTATGTATGCGTATATATGTATGTATGTTTTGTAACACATATAATACGCATGTAGGTATGTAAATAAGTATATATTTACATATTTATATAAATGTGTGTTGCTATGTGCACAGTTTGGCTTTAACTTGTCAAATATTTGACATTTTATCATAAATTCGCATACTTTTCCCCCTCTATGCATGCTGCCTCTTATATAGATAAGCATGTTTGTGCATATGACCCGCCAGACAGATTTTCAGGGACCCTTCGGCCATCTGCTTAATAACTGCACTAATATTTATGTCAAGTTATGTAAACAAATCGACCAGTCATCGATCATCGTCTCCTATGTGTGCATGTTATTGACAGTATTTATATTAAATGATTAAATTGGATAGTCAAGGGTCGGTAGGAAAATGTATAGGCAACGGAAAATTGACATTGAATTCAATAACGGGTGATTTTGTGAGAGCTCAAAAATATTGAATTGTATTATTTTCCGAATTTTATAAGCAATCATCTGAAGTTTTTTGACCTGCAGTAAAATGAAGTAGTTACAAGTATCAGCTACATCAAAACTAATATTAATTTTCAGAGCCGAATTAATAAACTTTTCTTAGATTTTTTATTAAATATTTTTTCTGCACACAAATTTTGAGAGAACGATATTTTGACAGCATTTATGACAGATATTTTACCAACTGCTGATAGTCAGATTTCGGTCAAATTATATATGTATCTATCAGGCTAATTCAAAGTTGTCAAACGAACGAAATTAGCGATTTGTTGCCAGTAAATTGTAGTAGTTGAAGTATTCGAAGGCAAGCATCCTCTTTCAAACGAATTATTTTTCCTACTGGGCTTATGAAGAGAATCACAAACAGCTTAGCGGCAGCGTAGGCGTTGCAACTAACTGATAAGTACAGAAAATATTCGTATTTTGACATTTACGAAAAATCAGTGTTGATGATGAAGTTGTGGTCCGATCACGTGCTTAGCACGCGCCAACGCAAGCAAAATGGCTGGTGACCGCGAACACTGCACTTGTAAATAATAATGATTAACAACAACAACATTGAAAAGATCAATATTGACTTTAAAGTGTTTACGAAGTGCGAATGCATTGACACAGCAGACGCTTCGCAGAGAAAACCCGAAACTGATAGGCAATTTTGTTTTGCATTTCAAAAATTATTTTCCTGGCAAATATTTGCACGGCACAAAGCCAGAAAACTGCAATATCAAACAAAAAAAAAAGAAAAAAACAAAAACAAAGACTGCTGGTTGAGCAGAGATAATCGCATTTAATAATTGGCTTTTCTTGAATTTTCACTATTTCTCTTTTGTTTGCTACTCTTTGCAGATGACACCCCACCGAGGCGGCGCCTAAAAGCTGTTATTCTCAACGATGTCAAAAAATATGAAAATCAAAATATTGAAGGCAAACAAGCGCGGATGAAATAAACGCTGAAACGCGTATTTACAATTTCAAAACAGTGCTCGTAATAAAAACCGTTATTTTATGGGTTTATAAAGTGGGCCGAGGCTTAGCGGAACGCGAAGAGGAAAATCGCAAAGCAGCAAAATAAAAATAAAAAACTTTTGGTGCTCAAAAATCCAGTGAAACACAAGCAAATTGTTATTGTTGTTGCACTTGTTTTTGGTTATTTTTTTTTCGCGGTGACTAGATGGAAACCAGATGCGACGCAGCGTACGCAGAATTCTGAAAGACCGTACGCGTAGGAGAAATTGACAAACGGAAGCACTTGAGTGCCGAAATTGTGCGGAAAAGAAACCAAAGCCGCCGCGGCAAACAACACTTTGTGAATGGCGTGCGGATAAACAAAGCGCAGATAAATAAATAAAGGCATTATATAAATGCAAAATTTAAGCGGCGTGGCAAGGGTGTGGCGGTGAACCAAAATAAATAGAGGCTATTATTCCAATTAAAAAGTGGAATATAAAGTGAGGTGAAAAAGGAGAGAAACTAAATTGTTTTAAGAAGAAAATTGTTGCTGAAAAAATAAACGGAAATACAAATTTACATACATGTGTGTACATATGTATATAAAATAAAGGAGAAGTGTTAAGAAAACTTTAAACAACAAAATTGTGCAAAATAAGTTTCAAAAAGCGGGTTGAATAAAATTATAATAAAAACACATATCCTAAAAAATTTTCAAATTAATTGAAATAAAACGTTACAACCAAAATCTGTCCAAAATTAGTAGAAAATTGCTAAAAGAGGAACATAACCTAAAAAATCTTTCAAACAATAACAAAAAACTACCAAAAGAGAAATAAACCTTAAAAATCCGTGCAAAAAATAACAGAAAAATACTAAACCATAAGACATAACCTAAAAAATATAATAAAGAATAAATAAATATTTTTCCAAAAATTACAAGAAAACTTCAAAACAAAAAATCTGTCCAAAACAGATACAGCAACACTAAAAAAGAAACCGAAGCTAAAAATTATTATAAAATATGGGCTTATAGCTCAAATTTTATGACGCAAAAAATTAAAATATTACAAAAACAATTGAACTGTCATCAGGACAAATTTGAATTACTAAAAAGTGTATAAAAAGTAAAAAATAAATAAATTTATTATTAAGACTAAAGTTAAAGTTAAAGCTATAGAGCTATAGCGGGCAAGAAGAAACCACAGAACTTAAAACAAAACAATATCAAAAAGTAAAATAATAAATTTAAAATAAAAAAAAATTTATTTAAATTTCAGTGGCATCAAAATTGGCAAAATTCATTGAAATTGTAAAAAATGTATTAAAATTTTACTCCCAAAAAATTTTAAATAAAAAAATATATATTTAAAAATCTAAAAAATAAAAATGTTCAAGCAAATAATTTAAAATTGTGAAACAATTTCCAAATAAATGTTAGAAAATTTCGCCAAAGGTTTTTTAAATAATAAATAAATTAAAAATAAAAATTAATTAAATATAGAAAAATTCTTCAAAAAACTTTAAGTTGGAAAAAAGTTCCAAAAATTAATAATATGAATTTTTTAAATTAATAAGATATTAAAAAACTTATGAAAACACTTAAAATTGAAAAAAAATTAATAAAATAAATTCAATGAGATTAATAAAATACTAAAAAGAAATCAATGAAGAAACTCCAAGTTGGCAGAAATTGAATTGAAATCAAAGTTCAATAAAAAATGTTATAATAAAATATTAAATTAAAAAAGTTGTGAAACATAAACAATTTTAACATTAAAATAAGAATTTATTATTTAAAAAAAAATCATATTTAATTTTTATTACAAAAAAATTGGAAATTAAAAAAAAGCATTTTCACAATATTTCGCAAAGAAAAATAATACAAAAAATTGTGGAAAAAACAAGACTTTCAAAGTCCAATAAAAAATTTATAAATGAAAATAAGAAATTAAAAAGTGTGAAACATAAATATTTTTAATTTTATAATTAAAAAATAATAATAATTAATTAAAATAAATTCTAAAAAAAATTAATTTTTATTAAAAAATAATTGAAAACTAAAAAAAATATTTTAAATAATAATATAAAATAATAAAAAATAATAATAAAAAATAATAATAAAAATTCTGGAAAAAATAAGGCTTTCAATGTTCAATAAACAATTTTAATTAAAAAATCTGAAAAACAATAATTTGTGTTAAAAAATAACTTAAAATTATGTGTTTTATGTTATTGCCAAAAAAAACCTAAAATTTGTTATAATTTATTGATAATTATTGAAAAAAAAATCTAAAAATATATATTTGATCCTTATTTAAAATATATTATGACAGAGAATAAAAAAATTATATAAAAAAACTGTCAATAATTTTGAAGAAGAAAACACAGACTACAAAACAATTAAAAAATAATTAATAATAGTTTAAAAAAATAAATATAGTGCATTATTATTACTTTAATTAAAAAAAAAAACTTTTAATAAAGTTTTAAAATTATAAATTTAAATTTGATGAAAATAATATTAAAAAAAACACTATAATTTAGTATAAAAAAATTATGCCAATTAGTTTAATAAAATCAATCATAATTCTTTAAATAATAATTTTGTGATAGCAAACGTGTAATACAAAGAAAAAATATTTAAAGTAAATCTTAATACAAATAACGTAAAAGCCAGACCACAAACATTACAAACGCAAATAAACTAAAAACCGACGAGTAAGCAGCCCCTGACTAACAACGCGCGCTTAAGCCCAACCAAGCAACGATATTTTCCGCAAGCTAATTTTAAGAGACCAGAGGCGCAGAAGAAAGAATAACGCAAAACAGTAGCAAAAACACAGACACCAGAAGAAAAGACGCGCCCAGACAGAGGCTGAACACGCCAAAGAGGCATGATCGCCAATGTAAATTGAAAGCGCGCGCGCGACAACTTCACCACTTACACTGATATCTGCGTACAAAACTACACAATTAATCAATTTGTAACTTTAACGCAGAAAAAAGTGGAAAAATTACAACAAATTCTAACGATACGCCGCCGCCAATGTACAATTAAAGTATACACATATCAATAGAGACGAAGCGGCAGCCAACAAACCAAGCGGCAAGTGAGCGCTGCATACAATAAATGGGCGAGAGCAGATAACTCGTGCAGCGCGCGATACTTACAACAAAGTAGCCGACAAGCAACACCAACAACATACAAAATATATGATGACTTGTGGAAACACCAGTGGCTAGCTTGCATGAAACAAAACATACTCGTGTATGTATGTATATATATGCCTAGCGCACTATCAAAAAAAAACAGAAACCAAATCAACGGTGCGTCGACTCATCAGCACACACATACAAGCTATCGTGGGAATTTTTCAAGAATTACTGGACTTCGTCATACATACGAGCGCCTTGTATCATACTAAAGCGCTGCGTGCTTGTGAGAGCGCGGGCATAAATTTTGAGCATCAAGTTGCTGCTCAATGTGCTCAGCGCGCTCAGTGAAACGCAAAATCACGAAAAGTGCTGCGTAACAGCGCAGCAGTACGCTTTACAAAAGCGCTAGTGAGCGCAAGTGATACAGCGCTTTCTACCTGTTGGGCGCGAGTGCGAGCGCGATCAATGCCACACAGCCACCCACTTGCGCGCTCAGCTGTTTGCCAAAGCTGCGATCGCAGAGAGGCGCTCACATTGAAAATACGAACAACGCGCCGCTCGCAAATTTGTGCGCTGGGCAATTGGTTATATTACATGGCTGGCGCGCAGCGACCGCTCTACAGTTTTGCTTGAAACGTTTTGGAGTGCAGATCGTTGAAGTTGCCAAGTGAAGAAATTCGAAAACGGTCAAACGCGAAACATACGATTCGCAAAAGCAAAAAACAAATACAAGAAATTTTTATTATATGTGCAACTGAATGCTGAGTAAATGTAAATGTATATAGTGTAAACGCTTAGCAGCGTTCAGTTGAAGCGTTAAATTTTACCAATAATCTTGCAAGTGTTACAATATAAAGCGCCAACTCATAAACGCCAGCTGCAAGTTGAGAAAAGTTTGCCAAGCAAAAGCCAACGAACAGCCAACTGGAATTGTGAAACAATGAATTTATATTTTGTTCAACAAAAAATTGCGTGAAATTGTGTTTAAAAATTCGGCAATCTTGTGGCGTGTGTAGACAACGCCACAAAAAAAGCAAGAAACAAACGCAAGCGCTCGCACTAACAATAAGCGCTGGCAACGCGGCCGAAAGTAAAAAGCGCAAAGCAACCAGTAAACTGGTCATAAAGTGAACGCGCCTGTGAATTGTGCATAAATTTGAAAACAAGAAAACGGCAAAGCGCAAGAAAAACGATTTTTAGTTAAATTTGTATAAAATCCCCGCAAGCCAACAACAGTCCAAGTGAGGTTGAGTGTGGCGCGCAAAAAGTTGAAAAATAAACATAAATTATAAATATAACAAAAAATATACATATATATGTATAGTTCTTATATATAAAGTTTAAAAGTTGTATAAATTTAAGTCACAGCGCACAAAGCAGATGCGTACGCGCTAGACAGTGAGGAACTTCAACATTAACGCGCGGCAGTGACTTCCAACTTCAAATAATATTAAAAAAAAAAAAATAACTGCAAATCATACAACAAAGTTTAGCAAGTGATTACAAGTGCTGAAAAAGTGTGCAATTAAAGCGAAAAACTCACAAGCGCAGACGCTAAGCAGAGCAGTCAGCCACAAAGGCCAAACTAAACTTTAGCATATGACAAAAAAACGCAGTGACTAAGCGGAAAACAGCAAAGCAATAGTGTAGTTGTTGGCGCATGAAAACTTTCCGCTACAAAAACAAGAAGAAAAAGAAAAGTGAAGAAAGTGTAACCGCCCGCGCGTCACTCGACAGATAACGCAGTTCAAAGGGAGCGTCAAGGCGTGAAAAATCGCGAAGCAAAAACCCGCCGCGCGAACAAACAAAAACTAACAGAAGAGTGCGATTATTTTAAAAAAAAAATAACAGTTAAACGTTTTTGCCTGTTACTCGTAAAGTGCGCCACGCCCCTGCGCGCCGTGCAAGCAAACGCTGACTAAGTGCCAGTAGCAAAAACAGTTGAAAGTGAAAATTTGCAAGTGTGAACTAGCGCAGCGCGTAACAGTTTAGAACGCCGCACGCGCGCGCGCACGCTTTGTTTCTATAAACACTGTATTGTTGTTGTTAAAACGTGTACAAATGCCGCGTCAGCTGCCAACACACAACAGATTTACAACATTTAAGCAAAAACAAGAAAAGCAAAAACATTACAGAGCGTTAACAAATAAAAGTGAACATTTTCTGTGCAGCTGAGTGCAAGTGTCCACAAGAAAACCGTTGATTTGTTAAATCGCACAGCGCACAGCGCATGCTAAACGCTAACACCCGCCGCTACAACAAATAATGGCCATAGATTTTCTAATACTCGCGCTATTGCTGTTCTCGTTCGTCATCAATTTGCTGGCTTTGGGCGCATTCTGGGTGACGCCCGGTCTGCGCACCACTGCCAATCGCTTTACCATCAATTTGCTGGTGATCAATTTGATCGGCTGCCTCATACTGGCGCCCACACTATTCCTCAGTCAGGCAACGCGTCGCGTCGCTAGCAAGGATGCCGCCGCCGGCGCTAATGCGTCCACATTGTCACTGGCCGCGACGGCGAGTGATGATCGCATCGAGATACTGGCCAAACCGGGTAATCGTCAGATGACCATCAAGCATAATGGCAAATTGGTGGAGCAGGAGGGCGTTATTGTGCGGCGTAATTTGACTAGCGCACAGGACGCGCGCACAATCGAAACAATTTACAAGTGCAATTCGACTTATTGTCAGGAGTTGACAATCGATGAAGGCACCGATACGATTGTTATCACCGAAATCGAAGAGGCGAATCATCATGCTGAGACGGCGAGTGCAGCGCCTGTGGATGTCGTGGCAGCGCTGCTGCCGCGTCCACATATACGCTGCTGGTCCATCGATATGACAGCCGCTTTGGGCGCGCTTGGTGTGCTGCTTGTCGTCGGCGATACTTGGTGTGCCGTCACCGATCCACTGCGCTATCATACGCGCATATCCAGTTTGAAGACGTGGATATTTATTGCGCTCACTTGGGTGGTGGGTTTGATGTTTGGCGCGCTGTCTGCCTTTCGTGAGATCGATTTTACCACCAAAACTGTGCTGCACGAGCAGCAAGGATTTGCGGAAATGAGTTTGAGCTCGGCGAATAGTATTTTTGGCATCAGCTTCGCCTGCGTTTACTTCGTCATCATCATACTGCTGCCGTTCGGCTTCGTGTGTGGCATGTATTGGCGCATATTTAGTGAAGCGCGTGAGAATGGCTTGCGCATGCGCCAGAATGGTTCATCGCCGTTGTTGCAAAGCGCGCTCAATCTGACACATCATCAGCAAAGCTCATCGCTGCAATATGCGAATATGTGCGCGCATCGCAACTCCGTTTCATCGGCGTCTTCGAATGGTGGCGGCAGCGCTTGTGAACGCGGCGGCCTGCAAATGCAGATTGATCATCGTAAAAGTTCGCCTGTGTGTGCGCGTCGCGACTCCGCCGCCAAAGTGCTGTTGCCCACCATCTCCGATGATGGTTTGTCAGATGAGGCGGCGCAACTCGAATCCGGCGATTACAACGCCGAACCACTGGTGCCACTCACACAGCAACCCAACTATGCGGATCGTAATCAAAATATCCTACTGACGCTACAAGCTGCGAGCGGTGAAATCAAGCGCAATTATTCGGCGCGTCAGCTGCCGTTGCTCGGCACATCTTCGCAGGATTTGCTGGAAACGAACAGACTAGAAGGTGTGCGTCAAGTGCATTCCTCGCCCAATCTACATAAGTATACACAAGATTCGCTGGAGACCAGCTGTTCGCCGCACCTGTTAGGGCATGCAGAGTTGCATCCACACGATGCCGCTACCAACAACACCACCACCGGCATACGCCAACAACACTTCGTGTCACCGAACGCGCACAATCGCCAACACTCGCATGTGTTGCAAATACCTTGCCTGCCGCATAGCTCACCGAAAGCGCTTAGCTACATGTCAACGCTGCGCCATCGCCTGTCGAACGCCTCATCGCTCTTCAAGTATCGCGAGGAGTCGCGCACAGTGCGCATCAGCATTTTAGTGATCATTATGTTCCTGGTTTCGTATTTGCCTTTCGGCTTCCTGGTCTTGCTGCAGAGTCGACTGCCCAGCGCCAACTTTGAACATTCCACACAGCTTGCCATCTTCATGCTGCTGCTGGGCAATCTTACGTCACCCTTCATATTTGCGTATCGCAATAAGCGCGTGCGTCGCGGCGTTAAACGTCTCTTCGGTTTCGAAGTCAGCACGCGTGAGCGTTCGCTGCAGCGTCAGAGCAGTTCCAGCGGACGTGGCAGTGGCTTTCTCAATCGTCATTGCGCAGGCACGCGCAACGGCGCCAACATTCGACGCAACATCAGCAAAGTGTCCACATATTCGTTGAACTCCTGTAAATTTCTAACACCACAGAATTCGCTCAGCAGCGCCGTTGTGCCGCCAGCAGCAACGGCTGCCAACCGTCACAGCAGTCCCGCGCGCATACATGGCCTACGCCCGAACAGCAGCTGCAGCACGATCATCAATTTCGGCGCGCCACCAGCTAAAGACCAGGCGCTGCCAACGTCACAGCATCAGCAGCAACAGCAAACAACAGCAGTAGAGGCTACACCAAAGACTGCAACCAAGTCATGTGACACACCTACCGCTCTCAAAGCCACATACATATTGAACATGAATGGCAATTCACCGAATGGCACCGCGCGCATTAGCGAAGCGCTGCCAGCAGCGAATGGCAAATTCACGCCAAAGCGCAGTCTATTTAAGATCTTCTTTCAAGGTTCAAAGAATCTGGGCTGCGCTGCAGCGCAATCATGCGCGCAAGGCAAAGATGCTGAAGTGGAACCAGCCGACGTATGAGCTGTGCAGCAGCAACACAGCCTTGGCAGAAGGCCTAGCGAAAGTCTAAGGTACAGCGTCATCCGACAGCGTATCAGCACCATTGCTTGTGTCAATCATCAGCTTAGCTATGCTACGAGTATGTACCAAGCCGATATTGAGAGGCGCATACAGCGGTCTGCGCAACGCAGACACGAATGTGCAGTCCATAAACGGCCGGCAGCTGACAAAGCAGTAAATCGAGTGCTACAGCAGTCCGCAAATGGACACCGACATAGTCGTCAACACAATGGCAGCAGCAGCAACAACAAATGACAGCGTAGCGGTAAGCGCATTGCAGTCAAACAAGCAGCAACCAGTCAGTATTAAGTATATACTTATCCACACATATATATACATATGTTTTTTATGTGCTAATAGATTCTAAATATGCTAGCGTTAGTTTGAAAAAAATTCTAACAAGAAACCACGGGCTTTGTTAGTGGGCGTTTTAAGCTGCCGCGCGCGCTCAGCAACTGAATTCATAGCAAGTTTGCATATATAGGTAGTTGTGTATGTGTCTAAAGTTTATATTATAACAGTTTTTTTCTGAAATGAAAAACATAAGAAGGCCAAAATATGGGCTTGAGCGCGAAAAGTGTGTTACAAATGTTAAATTTTGCCAATAAGAAAGTGAGCTTAAGCAGATTACACGATTTGAAATTGTGAAAAAATAATGAAACCATACAAAGCACGGAGTATTAGAAATTTGTAGCTAATTTTTGCCTAAATTGTAATCGAATTGTATACAAATTGTGGCTGATTCATACACAAAATATATCTAAATTTTACCGAAATTGTATCTACTTGTAGTACTTTGTATCAAATTGCATTTGTTTGTGCTGAAAATCTATCTACTTTGTACCTAAATCTCTTAATTGGCCAGATATTGTATATATTTCGTACCGTATGGTGTGAATCAGTACCGAAGATGTTGCTATTAGTAACCAGTATATTTTAATTTTCAACAAATGTTTTTCCTTACCTAAAATATACCAGAATTGTATTCGATTTGTATCCATTTCGTATCCAATTTATACCCAATTTGTATCGAAATTCGGTAAACAAAAAAAATATTTTACTTATTTTTATAAAAATTTAAAAATACATACTTAAAATTATGTGTGTTTGCATAATTTCACTCATTGCTTGTAACGCAAGTGCTTCTATGGCTACACAGAAAACAAAAGTCAAGCGTAAATTTTATTTTAAAACATAAGAAAGGCGTTCAATTGATTATTTTTATTTGTATACCTTTGCTTGGGTATATTTTTTGTCTTATTTGTACAAGTGAAAGTGACCTAGAAAATTGAAAAATAAAATAATTTCCAAAAACATATACAAATATACGTGCATGTACATATGTATGAGTATTAAAATCCGTGCGAGCTAGAATTTACTTGTATATGTAAATAAAGTCAAATTATATAAGTCGTTTTAAATGGCAAGAACTAAACAAAAGTCAATATATACTTATTTAGTGAGAGGAGAAAAAGTTAACGACTAAGCTTTTAACTAGCAAAATTCTTTAGAAAAAATATTTAACAAGCGGAAAAGTTAGAATCTAATGTTAAGGTATGTGTTTATATAGGTAAAAGTCTAGATTAACGGTAAATACAGTGTAACACAAGAATGTATAGACAGCAGAACAGATTTACATTCATACTACTTATGTACTCGTATATGTTTATATATGTACTTATACATATATACCAAATTTGCATGTTTTGCTGCACTGTAAATAGTTAAGGTAGTGGATGTCTAAAAGAGAAGAAGAAAAGTAGTTCACGCTTCATTTTCGAATGATTAATTACAATAACTAAACGCTGTTAATGCTAACTTCAATTGAACTTTCCATTTAATGCAACAACAAAGCTTTAATTAAACTAGTAACATTCTAAAATTCGTAGCTAATTAATATACATTTATTGTATATGTGCATAAATATATATTATATACATAAAATTATTTTATATATGTACATACATGTGTACATAGAACGAACACACACACATGCATACAAGCAAGCAAAGAAACAAAGTCAACAGCGCCGAAGTAGAGAACAGTACATTTTAAGTGTATAAATAAAAACAACAAAATATATGAGAAAACATTTAGTATAATTTTTCACGCCATTTATTTACTCAAATCCATTAAAATTCTAATTCTGCTTGAAATGGAAAGTTTTCCGGCATTTGAGAGGAATATTAACAAAAACCATTATTGATCAATTGAATTTAAGCAAAAAAGCTAACAAACACAAACAGCAGAGCTTTAATTTGTAATATTTTATGCTTGCTATATTTTTTGTTGTTTTTATTTTCATAAAAGACAATAACTTTTTATACATTTTTTTACTATAAATTAAAAAAAATTATTTTTCATAAATTTTTCCCATAATTTCTGTGTTAATTCTTTAATTTTAACTTTTTAATCCGTTTTTTTTTAATTTACATTTTCCTATAATCTTTGCTATAATATTTACTATAATTTTGACTAATTTTTTCTGTAGTTTTCAAGTATAAATTTTTCTTTAATTTTTACTGTAAAATTTTCCTCTGAATTTTTCTATAACTATAACCATAAATTTTCCCATAATTTTTGCTACAATATTTATTTTATGATTTTTACCACAATTTCTACAATAATTCTTTAACTTTAACTTTTTTACTTCTTTCTAACATTTTTAGCAGCTTAATTTTCATACAATTTTTACCACTATAGGGTTTGCTATATTTGTTTGATTTTTGATATATGTAAATTTGTTAATTTTTACTATCGGTGTATATTTTTATTGAAAATTATGAATATAATTTTTTTCTGCAATAATTTTTTAAATGTGCATTTTTAACTTGAGTCTATAAGTTTTCGCTAAAATTATATCTTTTGCTTTACCCTTCTCCATAAATTTTCTATATTTTTTCCTAAAATTTCTGTATAATATTTCCTATAAATTTTCCTATAATTTTTACTATAATTTTTTTACATTTTTTTAAATTATTTCTATTATAAAACTTTTGTAAAAATTTTCCACATTTTTTTGCTATAATTTTTCCCATAATTACAAAATTCGATTATAACAAATCATACACCATCCAGCGTACGCACTCGCTACGATAGAAGTATGTCTTTTAATTAATATTTTTTCCAATACTTAAATACTATTAAAAGTTTTGTCAGTCAACTCGCAGACAGTTTACCAAATGTATGTGTATGTATAGTATGTATGCGCATCAGACTTTTTCTGCGAGCTGCCACTTAACATTCACCTGACGTATTGCATTGCATACTCAAGTCTGCAAACATTTACATATATGCATATGTATGTAAATTATGTATGCACGTATATATGTATGTATAGATGTAGATACGTATTTGTGGTGTGCGTCTGAAGTTTTTAATATTTAAGTAAATAGTGGTGCGTTGCAATGACTTGCAAGTCTACAGTGGGCTGGTCAAGAGCAAAAGCAGAAAGAAATCGAAAAAAATTAAAAAAAATCAATAAATGAATTAAAAAAACATTTTCATTTATATTTGCTTTGTCTTAAATGTTTATGATTTAACAAAAAGGTCTGACAATGATTCTACAATATTTAAACTCAAACAGTATTAAGTGCAGTACAAAATATTCATATCAAAACTTTTCAAAAGCTTATACGTATACTGATTATTATTTTTTACTCAAATTTAAAATTTTAATTTTAATTAATTTTTCAACAAAAATTATATTTTTTTAATTTTAAATTAAATTGAAATTTTTTAATTTAAAAATGTAACATTCAGTAAAATTTTAGTTAAACATGTTTATCCTAATTAGAGAATAATTATTGAAAAATCGAAGTTTGCGATTCAAACGACAGCCTTTTTCTAAATTTTTAATCACTACTGGCCCACTGTACCTACTACGCATACTTCATTCATTCTCACACACTAAATACTATCCTCACTAACTTTCATTAATGCAAAATTTCGCCAAGCTTGCGATTTGATTTTCACATTGAAAGTCTAGCCAAGGCGCTAAGGGCGAAATAAATCATTTTTTTTGTCTGTAAAGTTTTTAATTTCACAACTGAAATAAAATACTTATATTCTGAACAATTTGTAGACGATTACGAATCATTTAAAAATCACAGAAATTAAAACAACAAAAAATATGCACACGCGATGCATATTACTTAACATACTTTTGTCGACAAGTGTAATTAGTACAAGTACATATGTAAGTGTATGTCTGTATGTAATTAGCATCAATGTGAAATAGTCAATTTATTGTTGTGATTACATTTGAATAAGTATCATGAAATATTTATTATTGTAATAAATAATTGCATGCAGAAGGCAAAAATACCTCATTAGTTATAAATATGTATGTATGTGTGTATAAAACCAAAGTCAAAGAAACAAATGAGTAGCAATGAATGACTATATTAAAGCAGGCACTCGTCCAAATGAAAACACAAAAAAATAAATAAAATAAAAAAAATCGAAACAGCAATTATAACTGTCCGCTAGTATTGAAACAAATGAAGCAAAATGCATAAACTGAAGCGAATACACATAAATACAAATTATGTATTATAGTAAATGTTCATTGATGCGAGAAATTAGCGCAAGGCCCAATTAAATATGGAGCACAACAGCGCTTAGAAGTTTAGCACATAATAGCTGGAATTAGCGAAATTTAATGCACTAAAGTTATACTAAAGATGCGAAATAAATTAAACAGGTGCTGAATAGCAGCTGAAGCTAAGTATTTCAAATAAAAACTAAAACATATTAAGTAAATAAGAAAAATGTAGTGCTGTTTGAAACACAATGCGCTGAATTTGTTTAAAACGCATTGAAGGGCAGCAAAAACTAAAAATTTCAATTAGAAACGAAAGATATATTTAGTTCTGTTGAAATAAATGCGCTGAATTAGTTTTAAAAGAGTGAATACTTGTTAAAACACTATAATTTTATTTGATATGCTTGAATAGGTCCCAAAAACTTAGTGCTGTATTAAAAATGAATCAATTTAAAAGGCGCTGAAACAGTAAAATTTCAAATTAGTCATTTCAAAATGCTTTGAATACTAGTAATAACACTAAATTTTAATTTCATGAGCTTGAATTAGTCATAAAAACTAAGTGCTATTTGAATAAAGCTGCGCTGAATTAGTTTAAAAGGCGCTGAGTACTAGTTAAAACACATAAAATTCATAAAAAACTTAGTGTTGTTTGAAATAAACTGCGCTGAATTTTTTTAACGCGCTGAATACTAGTTAAAACACTAAATTTTATTTCATGCGCTTGAATTGGTCATAAAAACTTGGTACTGTTAGAGTAAAACTGCGCTGAATTTGTTTAAAAAGCACTGAAAGCTTACGAAAAACATACGATTTGTCTTATTTGTTTAGCAAAAACAAAACACAAGCACTGATTGATATATGTACATAAATGTGGTCAAATATGCAAACAAAATTAAAGTTTAACATTAGAGCAATAAAGCCCGTTGCTAAATTATGTCGAACTGCGCTGAATAACACCAATTATCTTTATTGTTTTATTTAAGTTAAACGATACATGTGCTGAATACATTTCAATAGCGCTGAATAACACATTTTTAACAATATAGCGCAATATAGTCTTTGAATTGCTGATATGAGTTAAAAAACAAATAATAATATTCAAACGGCAATAAAATAGGCAAAACTAACAAAAACAAAAAAAAATTATAATAAAAAAACACACAAAAAATAAATCCACAAACATCTCAAGCCATAATATCAAAACACATATAGCTTTACTATTATACGAGTATTTAAGTTCAATTAACAATTAAGTTCAACACAAACACACAAAACATAAGAAAATTATAATATAATTACTATCTTTTTAACAACAAAAACATTTTGTTAATTGACTAAAAAATACAATTTTATTAGTACTATGTACTCTTCATTGTATATATTTCTTTCACAGAATAATTAATTTTTTTTTTACTAAAAAATTATTAATTATTTTTCTAAATATTAAAACGTTCAGGTAGGACTCGAGTAGTGCAAATGTATGAAACGTGTATACAAATACGAAATGTCAAATGAAAAGCCAAATGTGATGTTACAACAATTATTTTTTTAACACAAATTTACCAACTAATTATTTATAATAATGAACTAGTACTAATGTAAAGAGTTGTAAGCAAATCAACTATCTCGATGACTGTCTATGAAATAATGTAAATATTTTTAAGCTAAACTATTAATTGTAACATATTGTTGATAACTGAAAGCTTTTTTATTAATAATTTATTTTTTCAAATGTGAAAACGAGAATATGAGAAAAACCACAGACCTAATACCTAATTTAGTGATATTTAATATGTGACAAAACAATGTGTTTAAGCATAAAAAACATTTAATTATAATAATTATTTATTCTACATAATAAACGATGTAATGAAAAATGAAGAAAAATTTCTCAAAAAAAAGAAAAAAACATAAAACTAAAGGAAGCACTAAACCCTGAAAAACAACGGAAATAAAAAAAAATAATATATGATGTGTCTTAAAATAATGTGTTTTACTGCAAACTTTGGTTTGGGGGTTGCTTATCGGGGGTTCACTGTCGATATTTGGATTTGCATTACTACAGGTTGGGAAGCTGTTTCAAGTGTTGTTAGCTGATCTCATGAAAATCGTAAGTATGCATTTGCCGACTAAGTGCAATTATACTGATGTCATTAGGTACATTAGAGCAATTCTCAAGAAAGTTTGTCTTACACACCTCAGCTGAACTGTTTTGAGAGATAAGTTAAATAAATCAAAAGAAATGAATTTAACTTAACATAGAGGTTGCAATATCTTGTAGTAAAGGAGAGATCTGAAACCTCGCTTGGTATTGAACGGCTCGGAGAGTTGGGCATCGGCACCTCGGTTTGCTGTGGTCGTCACTGAAAGTGCAGTCTTTCATCCGAGGCTGTTGTTTCCTATTCATTAGAAGCGATTTCTACGTAGCGGGTCGCAAACCCACCGCACAAGCATCCGCTGGGCGAGTAGTATTATATAAAGTTCCTCACGTATTTATATAGCCAGAATCTACACTTTACTGATGAGACTAATCTACAAGCGAATTATTTCTATTATGAATAGTTTATGGGTTAGTCCTCGCTTATTTATATTTTATTTTTTATTATCGTTAATGCAGGTTATGCGTGTTTAGCTTTTTATTAGGAAAAGCACACGGTCTTCGATTTACAACTATGAAATTAACTGACAATGTCATTTTCCTATGCCGTAAGCCGAAAACTGAGATCTGAGTCTTTTATTTGCTGATTATGTAAAATGTTGAATTGTACTCGATGCCGAGTCGATTTTCTAAAGTAGGCATGTAAACTCCAAGCTTTTGCAGATGTATTGTCGTCAGTACGATGGAAGTCTGATAAGAATCCAGATCGGTATTATACCGATCCAAAAAGGTAAGTTTCGTTATTCTAGGTCATGAACTACTGAGCTATATTCCCGCAATACATATAGAATAATTGTAAGTTGTGGCGTGGGAAGCTTTGTACGGATGAACCGATGCAACTTTTATGGCTTGAATGGTATCTGGTTGGTACAAAGCCAAATCTTATGATTCAAGCACTTTCCAACAGTTACTAATACTTTAAAATCACCACACTACTTCCGAATATGACATTATAATATAATTTCTCTTCCTTTAATTTTTAGGTTAAGTTATGTATCTATAGAAACGATCTGCTTAGTTATTTTGGGTGATATTAATAATCCGTGTGTACTTTTTATCCATAAGCACGCATTTATATACATATATTTATATATACTATACAATACATATGTATGTATATATAGTATATAGGGTCCCACATACATATAAGCGGAAAAGTCCATTGTTGCCAAATTGGACTAATCACATTTATAGCCCCAAAATTAACACCATTCAAAGGCGAGCGATTATGATCTTGACTTACACTTATAATTACTCACATGTGCGCGCATGCATACTCATATACATACATATGTACATATGCCATAGTAAGGTTCTTAAGAACTTTTCTAGCACGCTGATGGCTTTACCTTTTTGGTTTTTAATTGACTTTGTCAGCACGTCAATGCCACAGCGCTGCTGAATGCCAGCGCTTGTGGTTATATGCCAATAAGTATTGTTGGTCATTTGCAAAAAAATATAGTATATACATATATACATAGGTATGTATGTAAGTGATTCGTATGTGCATATGTACTTATGTAGGTATATGCACCGTACTAAGCCATTGCGACTGAGTGGTTTAGCACTAATATGACCAAAGCCACTTGCCAAATGGATAAATGCTTGTAAACTTGCGCATAAGTAAATATGGATAAGTAGTGTAAGTGAATACCCAGCAGGAAATTTGGAGTAGCGATGGGTGTATTTAATTTTTAAAAAATTAAGTTTTATTATTAACAGTGACTAACAGTTGGTTTAGAATAAAAATAATGGCTACATAATCTAATAAATAAAGTAAAACGTTATCATTGTCTACAGTCCAGCTTGCGTATTCCGCGTTTTATTTGAGAGTTTATTTTTGAATTATGAGTATATTTATAACGATTTATTCATATGTCATTGAAATCGTCATTTTTATTATCAAAGATTTTTCTCTACCCAACAATAAAATATCTGTCTAATACCACGTTCCAATCGACACTTATTCACCAGATTTAAGCTGTTGAGTAGATTATCTTTCTAATCTACTAGATTTAACAAGATTTCACCATAAAAAATTACACTTTTTAATCTTGTCACCAAAGGATATTTGAAGATAGTCTACTCTAAATCTCCCTATGCGACTCTGATTTAGTGTCATCTGTTTGTCAGCATTGGAGATCTATTACATTATCACAGCTGATTTAGACTCTACAAAGAGAGAAAACAAAATGTAAACATGCAAAATTCAATAACCTTCAACCTAAAAAAATTTCTTGTGAAAATCGGCAACGGTGGACATCTCGCTTTGGGCTCATTCACCGAACATGTGGCCGTTTGGCTTCAATTCTTTAAATGGCAATTCAAGCTTAGTATAAATTAAGTAATGATTAATTAAGGTGTCAAAAATGCAAACTTCAAAGAAAGTAGTATCTCATTGATAACAAGTCTAAAAAGAATACTCCTTAGTAGTATTTGAAGTTCTCACAGTTGGAACTGTTTAAGCTATTCATTTTGCTTCCTCAGACATTTTTGTAGTCCTTTCGTGTATAATATTTCATATTATCACAAGCAATCTTGTTGTAAAAGATCTACTTAAGAATTAATATTTTGTTACAAAAAAATAAATATAAAAAATTTTTTAAATAAAATTTAAATTAAAATAAATTTTTTTAAATTAAAAAAAACTGTATTTTTTCATAAATATTTTAGAAATTCAAATTTTTTCTTCGCAATGTGAACCTAATTTCCCCAAAAATTTCCAACAGGGCCCTCACAATAGTTCTTTAATAATGTTTTTTTATTCTAAACTAAGTGTTTTATACTCATGTTATTACATACATACATATAATTACTTAGCGGTATGGCAATGCTGGCTCGCTGGCCTTCCATTTTTGAAAATTTATCGTTGTTTTTAGCGAGGACTTACTACATATGGACATGATATTAGTGGAGGGTCAGAAAAAATATCGAAATATCGATTTTCTTTGAATTATTGTTATCTTTATTAATATTATTATTGATATTATGATATTTTAAAGGTTTTAGATTTATGTAGGTTTTCGTACTCCAAATTAGAGATATGTATAAAAATCAATTATGATTATAATTTCACTGAAATTTTCTAAAACAATAATTTCTATTGCATTTTATCTTTAAAAGGAATTAAAAAAGTTCTAGACTGAAAGCAAACATGGTGATAAATTTTACGAAAAATGTTCTAATCCTTTCGATAATGTTTAGTCCATAGATTAGATTAGATTTAACATTAAGCGATGAGAAAAAATGATCGAACTAAATTCGTTTTTTTTTTTGCGAAAATATCACTTATATCCTTGGAAACAAAGGTGTGAAAAAGGAAGCTGAAAAATCCACTAAATAACAATTATCACGAATTTGTTTATCTGAGCAAATTTATTTTGTAAATCCATGAAAAAAAATTTACTTCAGCTATTAAAAAAAATCAAATAAAATCACAAATCGGTTTTAAAATCGCCATTAACATTAATGATCTCACATTCGACTAAAAACAGTAAAAATCGATTTTTCTTTAGTATACTAGCGCCCATCTCTATATGTTAGATTGTCCAGAGACATTTGAAGTTTTAATGTCTATTAGCGACTGGTACAGCGCCCACTTAATGCTGGCAATAAAAATCACTTGCTCCTGCCCCTGAAATGGCCAAATTGGCCGGCGTTGTGTGCGCGCGCATGCGCGGCATTTAAAAAGCGTGTCCGCCGCCACAAAAGCGGGTGAGTCAAGTGAATGCACGTGCCTAAGAATATCTTCTATATTTATATACATATATATTTCTTGACTCTTTTTGTGCTGAAAGGGTAATAAACCATGACTAAGTAGTCATATAAAATAATTACAATTAAAACAATCAATATTAAACAAGAAATAGTATGCCAAGCGCCTAAAATGTTTGAGCGAAGGCGTCTAAGCACTCGAGGTGTTGGGTTATGTCATTAGCAAAATATGCGTTCAAACGCGCTGCGATTTATAATTAATTCAATAATTATTGCTTATTTGGTGAATTAACGAATTTGTTGTTGTTGGTGTTATGGGCGCAGTAGCTGTTTTCTGTAAATTGCAGGGTAATCAACTTGCTTTCGAGTGCTTGCATACATACATACACATTTACATATTGATGTTTTCGTGTTATTCCTAATTTTATTGCGCCGAAGAATGCAGGTCAAAAGGAAATCAAGAAACAGCAAATTGAGTTGAATATACTCAGCAAGTATTAAAAACAAAGCTGCTTAAACCATATTTTAGCGATTCAACCCTTTCAATACCATTATAAATATTAGCGTTATTACTTCGGAGCAGGGGCGCAACAACTGGATTCGGAAAAAGGCGTAACCAGCTGGCGAACGGCTGGTCAGTTGTCTCCGAGCACCTGGAAAGTCAAGATAGACATTTTCGCCCGACGCGTTTCTGTGAGTCGTGCAAGCCAAAAATGCAGCGTTCAAGCAGGCTTACCCAGATTATCCTTTAGCAGGAGAAGGGGCGGGAAGAGGTCGCTGATAAATGAGCAAGCCCGAAGTGAAACAATACTCATTGTCATTTTTGACAGCAGAGGTATCGCCCGCCAAGAATTTGTTCCTCCTGGACAAACCGTCAACGTCAAGTTTTACGCGGAAGTCGTCAAGAGACTCAAACGAAGTGTCAATCGGGTTCGACAAGACATCGCAGCCGATTGGAAGTTGCACAGTTTCCTAACCAAGGCCGGCATCCCAACGCTTCCGCAGCCGCTTTAAAGCGCAGATGTGGCCCTTCCGGCCTTATTTTGTTTCTTTGCCTGAAATCGAGATCCGGCAGCTCTTCAATGCATAAATTGGCACAGTCCTATTACTTTCCGGACAAACCCTGTAATACATTGATCATTGCCATCCTCCAACTTTTCGACTGGATAATGAAGCGATGCACATGGGTCTGGAAGCGAACGAGGGGTAGACGAAATAGCTATTGTCATCAAACAAACAGTCATCGCACTCGGCCGGATTAGGCAACTGAAAAAGTAAAGTAGTCTCTCGCCAATAATGAAAAGATAACTTTTCGATACTATTTTTGTAGTGCGATTTGACCTTTGCTACAAAATAGGCCTCAGTTTCGGCGTTCACCTTTTCATTTGCCGAAAATTTCTTCCCAGCGAACATTCTTTTGAGACCCGTGAACAGGAAATACTCGCTGAGGGACAGATCTGGAGATTACGGTGGATGAGGAAACACTTCGAAGCCGAATTCATGGATTTTTGCCATCATTTTCAAAGACTTGTGCCGCGGTTCATTTCTTTTAGTGTACTTTCTTTTTCTTCAAATGCAGCCGTTTTTAGACGATTTCGTCCTTCAAATGGTCTAATAACGCTACGTAATTACCGTAGTCAACAAAATTTATTCCATGAGTATTCCAACATACAGACACCTTGCCAGACGACTGTTGCGTTTTCCTTCGCTTTGCATGCAGTCTACTCGAATGAGTGTCGATTGGACTTCGGAGTGATTTGATGAAGCCATCTTTCATCCATTGTCATAAATCGGTTCGAAAACTCGGGTTTATTGCACTTGAACATCTCCAAACACTGCTCCATTATTATCAACATGTTGTTGTTTTGGGTCAAAAGTTAGCTCACGCGACACCCACGTTACATAGAGCTTTCTCAAACCCAAATATTCATGAATAATATGATGTACACGTTCAGTTGAACGTCTTTAAACGGTCTGCTATCTCGAACAGCTTCACTAGGTGTTTTGGAATTATTTTTAGAACTTTTTTGGTGTTTTCATCAGCAACAGTCTCTTTTGGGCATCCACTGTGTTTGGTGCTCATTTCATCACGTCTAAACTTAGCATACCAATCCTTGATGGCTTTCGCACAAGCTTCCAAACTATCAATAGCAGCATCATAAGTTTCTATTGGTATTGCCGAAGCTGTTCGAACCACAGATTTTTTGAAACTCTTCGAAATTCTACAGTCCTAGACTACAAAACTCAAATCTCGCCTGCCCCACAACCAAACATTTGAAGCTTTGAAACCAGGAATATTGCCATTAAGCCACTGGTGTGTGGATTAGAATGTCCAATGAAATAGAGTATTGTTCAAGAACTAACAATCTAAGCCATCCTGAAAACACATTTTTGTCTTTATTTTAACCTAATTTTCACAGAAGTAAAGAGATGTATGCCTTTTACAGAAGGTTGCCCGCCAAATCATTATAGCAGCTGGATAGTGATTGCGTTGCCTTGGAATAACATTTCTGCGTCTTTGCAAAATTTTTGCTTAGATATTCTTTCATATGTATAAAATATGTTTTCATGGCCGTGGATCGCGTTCTACTCTGCTTGCACCTGTTGAACTTAATTTGTTTCCAGCCCGTGGTCAGTACTAGTAGATCACCAATTGTCGGACGATGATCATGTCGAATAAGTCTTGGCATTGCTTTCGAAGCAGATTTCCGCGACTGCGTTCTCGAATAGTTTTCATGGCGGAACAAACATTTCGCTTTCTACTATCACCTGTAGAAGGTTTCGAATATAATCAAAAGCGCGGTAAACAATCATTTCCGAAATGTTGAGTTTTTTGGAGAAGCTCATAAATTTCACTTGCGATTTCTCCACTCAAAAAAAAACAAAAAAATTCACAGTGTCGCTTTCACAACAACAACGCTTATTGTAGCGACCTTAAGAACTCACCAAGAAATAATTTTTTGACTATTGAACTATGAATTGGTTGGTGGGTGAATCTTGTCATCGCTTTCGTTGTTCTAACCAACGCTCAGAGGTCTGGTTCATCACTTTAAAAAGCCTTACTTTCGAGAACAAAACTTTAAATACGAGACCTTTGAGATCTAACATATGTATTTCAATATTTCAAAAGCTTTTGAACTACTTATCTCTCATATGCGATCAGGGGTGCGAAATTTTAGTAGTTTTAAGATGTATTTTAGGATAATGGTAACCAAGCCAATAGCACCGAAGCTTTTTTTTTGCAGTGGGTTCTGGCTATAGCAAGAAGAAGAAGACAATTAGTGGTTGATAATGCCTACCGTTCGTCAAAGAAAGTTATTTGTGTGGTCACTGCAATTTAAGCTGTCGATGTACTCGGCAGAATAGGCTTATTTCTACGACCTGGTGGCAGAAACATCAAAGCATACACTCCTCGAATGTTATAAAATCGCAAGAAGAATAAGTCATAATATCTTAACCAACTATCTGCGGAGGGAGTATAACACTGCAACCCCCCTTTCAATCCGCCACTGGTATACTTATATAACCTTATGTATATCTATCTTATTTAGTTTTAGGTGATACTTACAATTATACTCTGTAGCAACATGTTGCAAGAGTACAAAAATTAACATGTTTAAATAAAATTGTGATACAAACAAATTTAACTGTTCATAAATGCTCTTAAATGCTTGTCTATGTAAGGGTTAATGCGGCTCAAGTTAAAAAGTAAAAAAGGAGAAACCAAAAAAGAGAAAAAATCAAAGTATTTATAATTACCCAACCATTAACCAAAACGAAATGAATATTTTAAATGTTATTAAATTATACTAAGAAAGTCTTTATGTATAGTTGTATTGTATATTTCTTTATATTTGGGTGTGTATATACTTATGTTAAATGCTGAAATACTTTTTCCGGTTTAATTTTTAATTATTTGTTTGTATTTGGTTCTTCTTTATTTTTATTTGTTTTTTGAAGGGTATTCTGCAGATATCGCACTTTGTTTGCTGAAGAAAAATTCAACGTCATTATGAATCATCTAGCTAATGCTTAGACACAGCGAATGAAAGCATTCATACAAACATACATACCGCACAATCACGCATAAATAATTATGAAATAAATATAGAGAGTGCACAAACACATGAACTACATTCGTGCTTAGTGCAAATATTCATTGAAACATTACTGTAAATGAATGACGAATAAAATATTTCAATTGCACGCATTGAACCCCATCGTCCGGGTTCAACTGCATGCCGCTTGTTTGCAAATACCTACATACATACATACATGTGTATATATGTATAAATAAATAATAAATAAATAATGAGCATTATTAATTACTTTGATTGTTTTTATTAGACATAATGAAGAGATATCTAAACGCATATCATTGGACTAAGTCATGGATGTACATACTCATACATAAACGACTCAATAGATAGAGAATATAATATAGATTAAGGTACATACATACATACATATATAATTGTAGATTAATTTTAATCATTGAGTTTTTAAAACATGTAAGGGGACAGGAAAATATAAGAGGAGACAATCGTTTTATGGGTGAAATTATCTTAAATTTCAGATAATATGTATTTCATCAAAATACCAACGTGTTACTAAATAACTTGTTTATGGCAAAAATGACTTTTTTATCGGTCAAAAGGAGTTTCACAAAAATAGGAACCGTTACCTATGATGCTACCGAGTTCTAGTAATAAAATACATGGAAAGTAGAGAGAGCAGTTCGAGAAATCGTCAGCTATTATCAAATGTTCTCCAAGGTTTGGATTCATCAACATTATTTGTACTCTGCTCTAGAGAAATCAAAAAGTGGTTTGTTAAGTTTGAAAGACCCGAAAAGAGCACCGAGAACAATAAAGGCAGTGGACGCTAATATCGACAAAAACGTCAAAAAAGTCCACAAGATAACTTTGGGTGTCCATAAAGTGAAGTTGTTCGAGATAGTAGACACTGCAAAGATAAACAACTGAACGTGTACGTCATATAATTCACGAATATGTATGTGGATATGAGAAAGCTGTGTGCAAAAAGGGTGCCCCGCGTGCTCAATTTTAAACAAAAACAACGACGAATTGATGATGCTGAGGAGTGTTTAAAGCTGTTCCATCGTAGTAACAATTTTCGATGACTCGTTCGACCATTTCGACTGGTAACTGGCGAAAGACACGTGTGATGTTTTGCTCCAAGACCCCGAAAATACCGACACCAGAATTTTTGGATATGAAAAGAGCAGTTGATTAAATGTATACCGAATCGTTGTCGTCTATATTACCACCGACTAATCTAGACCCATCAGCGTCATAATATGAAACTTAAAGCAGTGGAGTTATGTATGGAAAAACTATCATAGTATGTACTAAAACGGGAACGAAATCACCATGAAGTGTAAGAGTATTATCTCTGTCTATCTCTGTTAGTGACCTGATCTCTCCTGATTGGGATGTAGCAATTTTCAAAATGTTCGAAGCTACAATATTATACATACAAATTTGCCATAGAAAAATCAGCAACTTTATTAAATACTACTAAACTGTGTTTGGTTCGGAGCTCCTATGAACCACTATAAGCAACGATGCCTTGCGAATGTTTGTTGAAGAAGGTGTCTTATCAAACTTCCATTTAACAAAACAACTAGAAATTCTTTAATTAGTATAATGTTCGAAGAATGCATGAAGGGTTACAAAGAAATGTCTTGAGAACAACTCTCGACTGTCTAAATGATGCATGTCACGAAATATCAGTTGAAACTTTTTTATTAATATCCTTCTCTACAACAGTGGTTAAACCAACTTACTTAGCGATTTCTGCAGAATTGTATTTAAAATATGACATTATTTCCTGGGAAAATTGGATACAGATAAAGAAATGAGAGCAGACAAAAACATCAAAAACAAAATTTAGCTGATCTGAATGCTTTTTCACTAAAAGCTCTTAATGCTTCCGGTCCATTATGCGCATGGCGTAAACCGAATACGAATAACTAAACTATGCCACTTGTTGAATATTGTAGAAGAATTCAAGTGTTCTTTTCATTAAAACCGCGTTGCGATAAGAGCGCGCGACATTGACTAGTCACTGCCGCATTCAACGCAGAATCGCTGTATTTTTTCGCTTTTGCATGCACGTCTTTTATTTAATATAGCGATGCGTCACTTGCTTAGCGAAGTAACGAGCCGATGCGTTGAGCTGCCCCGTCGGAAAAATTCATCTTCATATTCCTGGATATTATAGCGTTTCACTTCTTACAGAGTGGTATTGTGAACTTTTTAAATTCGTAAATATTAAAGAAGACACAAGTCCACAGTGGTTAAGTTACTGGTATTTTCTGGTATTTTCAATTAGTTGAACACCTCAATCGAATCATTGAAGATGTTGCAGAATATTGTACTGAGGAGTCTACTTTATCGCGTACACAAATATTTGAGTGCCACAAAGCTTTCAGTGAAGGTCGTGAAGTCATCGAAAACTTGCCTTATGAAAGTCGTCCATTTAGCGCTGTAAATTCCGATAAATTCCTGTGGATATGTAAAGTCTAAGTCTATACAGATAAGCTCGCTTCGATTCAGGCCGAACGAGTCATCGAAAATTGGACTGAACGGATGTACCATTTGAGACGTCGCCGCGGACGAAATCTTAATGAGATAGTCTTCAAAAAATAAATGCTAAAGCATGTTCTTTTGAAAGATAATAAACATTTCCCATTTAATTTGAAATTTCTGTGTTTTTTCTTTAAAAAAGTTAAGAACCTCGAAATGGATCATCCTTTATTACATGTAGCTTATTCGAAATTTTCAAACTATTTTATAAATTATTTTCATATCGCTATATCTTCAGGTTTTAGGCAATTTGGTTAGCTTTTGAACCAGTTCCGAAACTAGTTCCAAATTCAAAATTAATTTCATTACTCAGATTTTTCCAGCAAGGTACTATATGTCTTCCATACACATATGCACTGTATGTAAGCATATATGCATATAACAATTTTTTTACAATTTATTAAATATTTGATGCATACATACAAACTTCCATGTACATAGTATAGGAAGTGGGATGGCGTGCAAATGACCAGACGCAGGGCACTGGCACCCATCTAGATAGTTCCAAATCATTCTCATTGTATGTGCCATATATCAATATCACATGCATGTATATATGTATGTATATATGTCTGTCTGTCTTTCTGTCGTGTGTTTGTAGTTTGAATGAATTTGTGGTAGTTGCGTGCTCCAATGCTTATCGCTCGCAATCAAAATGTAAATTTATCAACTCAAACAGATCACAACTTGATTTGTGGCTCAACAAAACAATTGGCGCAGCAAAAGCTGGCAAACTAACTAACAACCATGTAAACGAGTATTATACGAGTATTATGGTATAAATAAATATGGTAAATATATGTTTGCATCCATCATCTAAGATCACGAAAACTAAACTGTAATAGCAACAGTCTATTTGCTCACCGCGCACCTTTTTACTCTGCTGTCACTTGGGCACTTAGTCACATACTTACACGCATAAGTATATATGACCCGAAGATATGTACATATGCATGTAAATATGTACTTTACGAGTTTATGCCCCAAAACGCTTATCAAAGTTTGAAAATTGGTGACACGCAGTTCGCACGGTGCTTAAGAGAGTTCAGCTTAATGAAAATACGAAAATATTATTGTTTTGATACTTAAATACCAAAGAGCGCGTGAGGTCCTCCTTGATATTCCTAGAATTGGGTTAAAATTTGGCATGTGCACATATGTATGGACATACTAAGTGACTGTGAAAGTTAATAGGGTAGATCTCAATTTCGGCTTAAAACGGATTTCAGTGCTCATATCGACTAATATGGTATGTATAGTCTCTTTTCATAATCAACGTTTTCGATGTGTAGTGTAGAGGAGAAGTTGAGACAATATTTTCTTCGATGTGCGATTATCAAGAAAGTCTTAGTTTTTTTGCATATTTGTATCTCAAGATTGGCCTCGTAGGTAGTTTTTATTGTTTGCATAATAATAGTTGTTATCAGAATCAGAGAATCTGGGTTCTAAAAGGAACACGTATCGGAATACTCTCATATCCTCACATACTTTGACTTCATATCGGTTCAATTGGATCACGGTGTCGCCAAACCGAACTTTGGCGGCTCCTTCTCTGCCCGTATACCGATGAGGGAGTTGTGGATGGGAAGAAGCCGTTGGAGGAGAAGGCAGTCAGTTTCTTTACGGATGGGTCAAAGCTTGGTGGAGGTTTTTATTGCCAGGAGCTCTCTGTCAACTCCAGCTTCAGACTTCCTTCCAAGCCGAGGTTGCAGCTATTACGGTAGCAGCATATCTACTGTTCTGGACTGCAGCCTCCTTTAGAGAAGTGATCATTCACTCAAATAGCAGCGCGCCGATACTAGTCTTGTAGTCATTAACAGTGCGTTCAGGGTTGATTGAGGAGTGCTTAACATTGCTATCTGCAGCATCGGGTGTCTTAGTGATAAGACTGGTATGGGTGGCTGGTCATAGCGGAATCGCAGGAAATTGCAAAATTAATAAGATATCAACTAAAGGTACCCTAAAACAGCTTTCGGTAGAATGAAAGCCGGTCGGTGCCCCCGTTTCCTCTTGTGTTCTACTACTAGATGGCTTTAGATAGCTTCGCTTCGCGAAAGCTTAGTTAGCCCTGGGCAACCATCGGTACATCCTTTGTCGTAAAAGCTAAGAGATCTAGTGATCTTGTTGCCCTCAATAAGACTAGCCTGTCCCTAGTTGTGGGGCTTTTGGCAAGTCACTGTAAGGTTGGGAATCTTACCAGACGCCATCTGCAGAAGCTGCATGGAAGAAGATGACGTGGAAACAACTCAACTCTTCCTTTTTGACTGTCCTGCGTATGGGAGGTTCCGTAATAATGATTTACCTCAAAATCTTACCAAAATGCTTACTGAGTTCACAGTGTTCTCTATATTTTAAAGTCCTGATTTAAAAGATGAATAGAATTTGTGAATTTATGGACAGCTGACTATTTTAAATATAGCGAAGACTGTATCTGACACTGCTACCACTTGTGGTACGAATTTAAATTTTTGATTGGCGAAGAACAAGCGACCTTGGAATAGTGTGTCATCGACGAGGTGACTATTGATTTGTTTTGCTGAACTATGCTGAGGTCCTCATTGAGTTCGTGAAGCTCAGGTTTCCGTATTTATGATGATCGCTCCATATTCCATTTGTTCCGTTGCCAATGAGGACCATAGCCCTTTATCAGAGACTTGTTCACAACTCGGAACCTTATATTTGCATGTTTTGTCTTTGTTTCTATCCTGTTTCTTGAAAAAGCGGTAAAAAGATGAAAATAGTAGTGTAATAAATGGACGGAGCTCAGCTTTTATTAATTTATAACAGTGTGCCTTCTACAAAAAGTGCCTACAATACCATTTTATCAAACTGACTGGAAATTTTTCACGCATCTTCAGTCAAATTTTTATTATTATTATAGGAGCCATTTCAAGCATGCTAATGCATCATCCAATTTTCCAATACATTTATTATAAGCTTCGGATAGTATGGCCTTCATTGCGAATCCTTTAGCGATCTTCGATTTTTTCGGTTTCAATTTCTTTTTGTAGCACCATTCTCTGAATGTTAGACAGTTTGAAGACCATATTCATAGAGCCTCATCTTGACCCCAATAATAATGCGTTTAATGAATGTAGGATTCTCAGCTGCGTTGTCAAGCAGCCTTTTTGCAAAAGATTCTAGTCTTTTGGAACTTTTTAGAAAACTGTCTTGAGTCTAGTATATAACTCTTTCCAATTTAATTAAAAATTTAAAATTTTAATAAAAAAAAATTTTTTGCACAAATTAAGGATAACCCTAAAGCGTATGGGTTCAAAGAGTTGGTATTCTGTGTAATGACATGAACGATACATTGTTTCAACTGAACGCTATAAAGTGGGCAAATGAGTAAAAAGACGATTTTCAAAAACAAGTTGTGAGCAAAACATCTTAGTCAACCGATTTGATTGCTTTGGTTATATCTATGAGCGATGCTCTTGTTTTTATTTGCACATAATGTCCAACACATACATATATACACATATTGACATACATACATATGTATGTACACATGCTAAGTGTGCTGGTCTGCTGGCCCGTCTTAGCCTGTTTGCCCATTGTGCTGAGTGACAGCGGAATATTCCGTTACGCGCTCGCCTAAGCGGCGGCTATGCAAAATTTCTTGACAAACTCGCGAGCTCCAACAGCCAACAGCTTCAGCATTTCTTCCCAGTTGCGACTACTTATTATGCTTACAAAGTTGTACATTGTTTTATTATTGCTTTTAATTGTTTTTCTTAGCCATATTTGTCAAATGGCGCCACACAGCAACTTTGTAGGTGTTTTCCTTTGCACCTGGTAATGAAGGTTCGGGAAAATTGATGAACATAAAAACTTTCGTTTTCCATTTAGGTCAAGGTCATTGCAGCTCAGTTTGACCCATTTGCCGTACACACACATGCACTTTTACTAGCTCTTTGGCTATTTTTGTCTTTACATATGCGTAATTAGTGCTTTTATTGACTGTGGTAGGTTGTATGCGTGTGTGTGTGTATCAGTGTGGGTATGCTGTATTTTCAAATTAGCTCAGCTTGTGCATTTAAAAATTGAATTAAAATCGAGGCAATGCAAAACAGCACTTTTGTATATTTTTCCATTTGGATGGTGATGCTTGCATAACAGGTCAATTGAAAAGTCCCCGGCCAGACACAAAGATGGCGCTACTACAATTAAATAGGTTTCTAATTAGCCCTAAACTTCAAAGTGCATGCATGCAAGTGCAACCTAACACCTGTCGGATCATTAGTCTGTGAATTATATCATTTTGAGCTAAGCAACTTTTTTTTTGAAAAAAGGACAAAAAGGAATTTCGCTTGTTGATCGATGGAGTTATGCGCAAAAGTCATGCAAGTGTGGAGAGTTCCCTGATTACCACACACTTGGGAATGGCCGGAAATGTTTATTTTTCGTCGACTTTCGGTCTTAGACCAAGTATCCTCTGCGTAGCCAAAGATCATCCGTTTACAGGCGAGCTAAAGTCATAGGGTAAACCATTCCCTCCTCAGGGTTGTGCGCTAGGTTTGGGACCCGCCACGTAAAAAACGCTCATAATGGAAAATAAGCAGCAGTCTCGGAAGAGAAACCTCCCGTTTAATGAAGACCACAACAAACGTAATAAGGACTATGATTTATGGGCATGCATCTGAAATATAGGGTGCCTTACTTGGGAAGGTGCCGCTGTCCGACCGTCGCCGAGCCCAGGTATTCACCCCGGTGGATAAACATCTAGCCACAATCGGCATCAAAGTGAAGTTTTTTAACATATCGCTGATTTGCGCCCAAATTCCGACGGAAAAGAAGGACGATATAACCAAAGATGCCTTCTATGAGCGCTTGGAGCTTGCTCCCGTCACGAAATCCTAATCGTGCCTGGCAACTTTAACGCTAGTGTGCGCAAAGAAGGTATCCTTTGCGCAACGGTCGGTAAATTCAGCCTCCACGATGAAAGATCCCCAAATGGGTTGAGACTGATCGACTTCGCCGAAATATGATTATCTGCAGTACTAGTTTCCAGCACAAGAAAATTCATCAAGGTATCTGCCTGTCTCCGGATCGAAAGGCCACCAACCAAATCGATCATGTTGTGATAATTGGAAGTCACGTATCCAGTGTTTTGGATATGCATACGCCACGACTTCCTAACATTGACTCTCTTTGCAGCCACGATACGCACCCGCCTCTGTGCAGCAAAAAACGCACGTAAACAAACACAAGGAAGGTTCGACGTCGAGAAGCTGCAATCACAACAGATGGCAGAACGATTTTCTATTCGGCTTGCACTCCTGCTCTCTGAGAGCACTCGTCAACAACTCGGTATAAGGGAACTCTGGGACACCATTTCAAGCACCGTACGTACAGCTGCTAACGAAACCATTGATTTTCGAAAAAAGTTAAAAAGTACAGCTGGTACGACGAGGAGTGCCGTGTCGCAGCGGGGAGAATCGACCACAACACGTGCGGGATGGGATAGCTACCGAAACTTAGAGCGGGAAGCAATACGCTTTCGCAGACAAGAAAGAGAGAGTCCGAATTCAGCCAAAAAAATGTGGTTTCTAATTATGATAGGCCGGCACTTTTCAATTGACCTGTTACATATGCATGCGCATGGATTGTAGACAAATGAAGCTTTGTGCTAGTCGGCCGTATACCAATTAAGACCGGGTTACATGTAACACTTCTGCATGAAGTGCTATTTATGGTGTCAAGGACACAAAGATTTTAAATAATTCTCCTGGTAACTGTGAATTAAGGTTGAAATGGGCACATTCCGCTTGCAGTGAGTTATAAATAGTCTGTCGCGTAGGTCACATGTTTCATTTACTGGCGAAAATCGTCAAAGATATTTTTTTATTAAATTTGAAATACGATCATTAAATATATTCGATGATATAATAAGCTGAAAAACACATAATTTAAAAAAAAATATGCATGTCATTTTGCTAAAAATAGGCTTTATTATTCAAAAGAGTTGCCATCGAGGGAGAAATTTTCGGTTAAACCGATCTTTCAACATATCATTATCATTTAATACCGGAAGTCTCTTTCTTCAAAATATGCCTCAGTGATTTCTTTCCAATGGACTTTTTCTTGGGTTCTGACAAAAAATGAGGGACACTCTAATGAAGTAATTTAAAACCCGATTCATTAAAATCTGCTACTATTTTCATTAATTTGCAATACTGTGAAGCTGTATTGTGATCTCGATGGAAGTAATAACATTATGAGCAGAAAATAGTAGGACTTCAATAATTTAAAAGTCTTAATTTATTCTTCAAAATCTATATCGTCCTCCTCAAAGTAATTTCACTTGGCCCAATACACTTGTGTTAAGGTTTTTTGCAATCCTCGAAACAGTTGTTAAAGCCAATTTCTGGAATAGCCCTCAATGCGCGTAGTGACCCACGTTTAATCTCTTCAATTTACTCAAAACGGTTTCCCCGGAGCGGTCATTTGAGTTTACTGAAGAGTCAGAAGTCACAGAGACTTAAATCAGGCGAATACGGTGGTTATAGCACGATATTGGCTGAAAATTTGGCGAAAGCTCACGAAGAATCAATGCAGTATGCGACGATTCATTATCGTGGTGCAAACACTTATAGTTTTCGATCTATAATTCAGGCCTCTATTTAAGAATACCTTCGCGCAAATGACGTATAACACTGAAATAATATTTCTTGTTGATAGTTTGACCGGTCGGGGGAATTCGCACCCGAGGTGCGCCACAGCTCGATAATCAAAGAAGATTGTCAACAAAACCTTGATTTTTGGACTGCCTTGACGTGGGTTTTTGGCCGATTGTTCGTATTTCCGGATCTTAAGAATATATCCAAGATTCATCGCCAGTAACAATACTTTTCATGAGTTTCTAGTGATCAGAAAGAATTGTTTCACAGATATTAACGTGACGCTATTTTTCGAGAAAATTTAGTGATTTTGGAACCAGTTGTGCTTTCACTTTAATTAGGTCCAAATGATGTTTCAAAATCGTTTTTACTGATCCTTCCAACGATATTCCAACGATGCCAATAAGATCTCTGACTATTAATCGTCGATTCCCAACCACCAATTTATTGACTTCATTGACATGTTGAGTTCCACCCTCCCTGAATTATTTTTACCAATCGAAAACACTTACACACGACAAATGTTAATTACCACAAGCATTTTCCAAAATTCTGAACATTTCGCCACCAGAAATTTGAAGCCGCACACATAGTTTAACGGAACTTCTTTGTTGACTCATCGTAAAAATTCTCGTCTTTCGCGCGACATTTATTTTAAATAATCGTACTAGTCATGCTGGGAGAAGCATTGACCTGATTTCATACATTTTTGACAGATTGATCGGTATTTTCGATATAAAGTCAGACATAATCTTGTAGATGCACATATTCGATATCTGGGTGCTTGAAGATTTATGGTCCGATTTCAACCATGTTTAGGTAGCAGATGGTATAGCCTGAAAGTCAAGTTAGGTTAAAATGTCCGGCTATCACCCTGTACATAGCTGAAGTATTTGTCACACAGGAGACAGGAACCTTAAGAGTGACTTGAAATCTTATTTTGATCATCTACATAGTCCTTTGAACAGCGGAGCTTCTAGATATCTAAGACGAGTTCTAGATAAATCTGCACGGAAGTAGAGAAGGACTTCCAGCGTCTCTCTCATTCCTAATTGCTTTCACTTCCCGAATGTATCGTGGCTATTAATGTTGATGTGGATTTATTGGAAGGGTGAATACAGCCACCTGAATTGGTTGAACGTTCCGCAGATATGAGAATATTGGTTTGGTATATTACTATTACATCGTGTACTGAAAACGTGACAGAATATGCTAGGAAGCTGTAGATTGTTGAATTGGTTAAAATTAAATTGACTAAAAGAAGAAGTTTTGGTTAAGTTGACCAAAACTCAACTGTAAGATACCTGCTAACCAGACATTGAAAACTAACAACTCTTTCTTCCCCACTTTCACCATATTTTTCTTTAGTAGTATCAGGACCTTCTCTAGTTCAAAATTCAATGTCTAGTGACCGATTGTGTAACGAGTGAGAGGGAATAAAAATTACTTTTGGTTAAAGCGTCTAAATTTAGGTGAAATTCTATTTCAAATGAAGTAGTTGGATGACATGTAGTCCTAAGCCTAAAGAAGAGCTTATCTGACTTAGAAAGGACATAACAAAATGGAATTATTTTTCGTCGTTGAAAGACAATTTCAGCATTTTTGAATCATATTCCGCTTAATAAATCTATTTCTTGATTTTCTAAATTTCTCTAATATAGCGCTGACTAATGTCCGTAAATGATGCATGCAACCAATAATTTTATATAGGCAATAATTCTTTGATGAAATCGCGCCATACGCGGACTCACTCAGCCAGCACTTGGCCAGCGCGTGTCAGCTTTTAATAGCATAAGACCAACTATAGGCAGACCGTTAAATATTCTAGAGCGCAGGTATGTGTGTGTGTGTACATAAATGCATGAAATTATAAGTTATTAAAGCGTAAATTTCTAAAATACATATTCACACATACATAATTATATATGTATATGTGTTTGCGTGAGCGCCTGTCAAAGCGAATGCAACGAATGAATGGTTCGTTGACTATCGTAAAAGACCGCTGCCGCCATAAATTGACTTGTCAATTAGCAAATCTATAAATAATGCGAATATATACATATAAAGCGTCGCACATACATATGCATGTGCTTATATATACATATGTAAAAGGTGCTTAATAAATTATAAAATTGAAATATACATCAAAATATGTTCCGCAAATGCTGCCAAAATGCCAATAGCCCGGCCAAATTACTCATAATTACAAGCGGCGCGGCTATTATGGACTGAGCGCAAAGAGCAAAGCGTGGAAAAAGGAAAATATAATTATGAAAATTCTTTTTGTGCAACTTTTACATATAAAAATAGCTTTGTATTATGAATTTTAATTGGATTGTTTTATTTCATAACGCAGGTGCAGAGGTACATGGCGGCAAATTAAAATAAATTCACGTTTTTTCACAGTGAGTTGGCGCTTTGTAGGTCTGTATGGGAGCTAGTATGCCTACAACACAAAAAACACACAGGAATTAAGAGTAATTTCAATTTGCACATTGTTGCTTCGAATTACTTTTTCATTTCCGGTGGCGGTAAAGTGCCCTATTCACGCCTAAAGCAATGGCGTAGTCAGCTGTGCGCGCCAGTTTGGGAATTTACTTGTATAATTGTATACATATGCTATGTTTGTGTATTTGTAATTTACTAACTGTACAGCGCCTTTTTTGGCAAGACATTGTGCAACAATGTTGCACATACAATCTTTTGTCGCCATAAATTAAACGCTTACACATAAAGGTGATTATAAACAGATACATACATGTAGTTGTATACAAATAGAGTCGGCAGGAATTCGTACCCTGTCGGAAAAGCTTAATTTTTCTAATTTTTCTAGTTTTCATAATCTTTTCACATGTTGCAAGTTGTTTGTATCACCTCAAAATAATCGAGTTTGATATAGGGCTATAATGGTTGTACTAAGTAGAGTTTTTTTTTCAATAGCCTTTTTTGACAGATCACATGAGAGTCATGTCAGGGTTATTTTTGTTTCAACTACAAAAAATCAACTTAAAATCAAAATTTCTAATAGGGTCCCACAAAATACCTACACATTCACACGCACGTGGAAACAGCATACTTATGTGAGCAGCATGTGTGGCTGTAATATTATTAACATTGCAAGAATTGACACGAGCGCACTCAAAGAAAAGAAACAAAAAATTTGTTTGGCCAAATGCCAAATGATCTCAATAACAACAAACAAAAAAGCCATAGTAATAACAACAACTGGAAGTAAAACAACAGCAACACTATACTACAACAATAATATTTGGGGAAAAACTAAAAAAAAATCAAAAACACATGGTGAAATGTTCCGTATGTTTGTTGGGCGAAATGAAATCTTCACTTTGTTTTGCTCTACTCGATTTCAATTTAATTTCCTGTTTAAGCAAAATTACACGCCCACCTGATACGGCAATGAAAAGGAGCGTAATACAATAAACAAGACGTATACAAAGTATTTCATAAATATTCAATTCTATATGGATGTGTTTGTGTGAATATTTGTATATGACTGCTGTAACGGTGTTTCAAAAATAAGCAAACGAAAAGGAATAAAATTTCAATTGCAATCAATTGTGGTTTACACAATAAATATGTGTACGAGTTAAACCTAAACATTTGAAAGTCCTTTCAGAATGTCATTCAATTGTATGTTGCAACTGGCTCGAAAATGGAGGATGGAGTTAGTGTGGAAATATACTCTCCAGAGTTAGGCATAAGGCAACATTTTAAGTAGCCGGACTACCGCAGTATATTTCAAGCTGAGATTTTTGTTATTGCGAAAGCAGTGGAGCTGGCCTCTAATGCACCTGCAGGCAATTCCAGAGTCAACATCTACGTAGATGTTGACTCTGCAGCAATCAAGGCAGTAACCTCGTATCGCATATCGGCCAGAAATGTCTTGGGAGGCCGGAGAGTCTGTTAAAATTCATGTCAAGCGCAGGCATTCTAAAGGATGACAACTTCTCTTGGACCGAGGAACTGATTTCCATTTGGTATCGCAAAGGACTAAAACTGGTTTATACGTGGCTTATTGCCTACTAGTTTAACATAACTTTACCTAACCTATATTTTTCAGTTTCCAGTTTTGATGTGGATAGTTGCCATAATTCACTAAAGTAAAGACTAAGCGAGTGATACAGTTCTGCTGTCAATATTTCATCGATAACAATAATGAATAGGAAACATAATGTAGACTTCTACGATTCCCTTATAATTCGTGTAGAGATGTGAAGGCTGTCAATTTCCTATGAAATCGAATAGTTAAATCGAAAGATCTAACAAACTTAGCAGTAAATGCGGGAAGAACTGGAACATTTCTTGCCTAATATGTGGTACACCTCAACACTATATGAAAACCTCAACACAATATGAAGATTATTTAAAAAAATCTACTTTTTCTTTAATGTACATTTTTTTTTATTTGAGTCTTCCGTCTCGGCTGGCTATCCTCTCAGACTTTTAAGCCCATCATATATTGAATAACGAAAAATAATAAAACCGCAGTTAGGTAAACAGGTAGAGGATCTTAACAGGAGTTCTTATTCCTCGAGGACACTGCTACGTTATGAAGCTACAGAAAGTCATAAAATGCTCAGGGCTTAATTAACAATTTATGACGAACGCTATCAGAATAAAAGATATGCCTCAAATAAACCGATGGATTAAAAAGATCTAAGATAGATACATTCGACCTTCTATTTTATTGAAAAAGCTTTGGCTTGATTATGCCAATATCTTGTTCAAAGTTTAAAATATAAGCGGACATGGGTTTAAGGCGGTTCAAAAGTGGAAAGGTTGTCTATTTTTTTCTTCGAAATAAAATATATAACATACAAAACTAAACTAATGGGCATCTGATTCTTCATCCGAATCCTCTCCGAATAATTCAATCAATCTTTGCTTCTTTGCCAGAGATGCGGATTTTGTTTCGCTCCGCTTTGATGAGTACGGTTGAGGTTGTGTCTGCCGCCGTAAGTTTTGGTCTGAAGGCTTCTTTTTATGGCGCTTTTCCCGGCCATTGGTGGTTACTTTTGTATGAGTCGCAATATCATCTCCAAATAGATCAATCAGCTTATACTCTTTTCTAGTGGCTGGTGACACCGGCTGCACCGAACTCTCAGTCAAGTCTGACAAGTTCTGTTGAGGTTGAGTTTGTTGCTGTAGATTAGCATTCCTTTTACGTCCCCGCTCATTGGTAGTTCTCTTTGTAACTGGTGCTGCTAAGTCCATTAGACTCTCGTTCTTCTTTAGCAGGCCACGTTGGGATACACTTACGTCAGTTGAATTTTGACTTTTCGAGATGTTCTCTTTTTCATCTGTAGAACGATTTCGGTTGTCACTACAACGATCTATTTTGGGTCCAGAATAACAGTTGCTAGAAATATTAGATGCCATGATTTGTCTTGAAGGGCTTGTTTAAAATGAAAATTCCCTTGTCTTGTACTTGTACCTCTAACAAATAGATTTTTGGTTTTGAGCTATATTTTCACTTTCGGGGTATATTTATACAGACATGCATAGGTATGTTTCAGACGCATCTACCTGTTTCCAAAAAGATGGGTCTGAAGGTATGATCCATTGTTTCGTATATCAGGTAGATACATACAACCTTAACCTAAAAACAAAGGGAAACCGGATTTCCTTAAACTCAACAAAGGAGAATGGGTATTGAAATATTTTCTACGTTGATTAGCTTAGAAACCAAGATCTGATCAAAGCCTGGGAAATACTTTCATTAATCAACGATTGCAATATTAAAATCAATTGGCATTTAAGAAGTCTATGCGTTTTATTTTCAAAGGGAGAGGCCCTTAAAATATCATTAAGGTACATATCTCGAATGATCGGTATTTGGTCGGTTTGACTTCGACAGTTTTTAGACGGGAAAGGTACCTGAGACTTTGAAGAAAAAGAAAGTGCATACCAAGTGTTGAACTTTTTTCAAACTAAATGGGAAAATATCAAAAAACTGCTCGCTGTAAAGGTTCAATATAAGGAGACTTTACTGTATTAAAGCGTACAAGTATATTGACATATTATTTTAAACAAGTTCATTCATTAATGGTGAGTAGTGGTGGTGGAAAACCAACCTTCTTTTCGTCAGACAAGATTTTTTTTTAAATTCCGCTTCGAATCGGCCTCCTATTTGGATAAGTAGAGCTCCGTTAATGTTTTGCCTTATTAGAGTAGTGTATGTACCAGCTTTTGAATTCCACAAAACGGTAACCATCCTCTCATTCACCGAGAGCATAATCGTTTTTAAGGAAGGTAGGGTTAAGTCCACTGTTGCTAAGCCTTTGGAGAATTCCAGTGTTTCCATGTTTCCTTGGCGATCAGGAAACGATGTCGAGATTTTTATAGTTTTAGAGGTCTTGAATCGATACTCTTTATTACTGGGGAATCGAAACATTCCGCTTGCTATATTTCTGGATTTGGCAACCCTAGTAGTAGTCTGACAACTCAGGAAATTTCACATCTTTGATATCTTCTTACGAAGCTCTCAACTCTGCTCAGTTGAATATCGAAAATGACAACACATTTGTTAGTAAGGTAAACAGGCCCTAATCACATAAAAACTACGGTTAATATACGTAACCAGAATTGATATTGGATTTTTCAAATGGAAATCCGGAAAGCAACCTATTTATTAAAGGCAGAATGCTAACAAAACATTCGTGTTATGTAAATTGGGTTAACAACTGGTAGAGGATCATAACAAGAGTTCATATTCATATTACTAGAGAGTACAGTTAGAAAGCAACAGAAAGCCCTTGAAGTACTTCAATCTCATCCTTGAAGAACGCCTTCTCAGGGCTAATTAAAATTTACTATTAACGATACCACAACAAAAGTGCAAAAATCCAAAATAATGCGGTGGGCCAGAGAGATATTAAATATATACACTTGACCTTCTCCATTATTCATAAAGCCTGATATATTTTAAATATATGTACATACATAAGCAAAAATGGTTAAAATGCGGATATACAGATTATATATTTATTCTTAAAAATAATATTTATAACATATAAAACTTATATAGAAAACTAAACTAATCACTATTTAATTCTTAATCAGAGTCCTCTCCAAATAATTCAATCATTCTTTGCTTTTTGGATTTTGTTAAAGTCTCGCTCTTCTTTGACAAGTGCGATTGGGGTCGCAAGTTTTGATCTGAAGACGCCTTTTTATGCCGCTTTTCCCGGTAATTGGTGGCTACTTTTGTAGGGGTTTCAATATCATCGCCGAATAGATCAATCAACTTATACTCTTTTCTAGGGGCTGGTGCCACCGGCTCCGCCAAGTTCTCAGTCATCTCTGGCAAGTTCCGTTGAGTTTGTTGTTGGTGTAGGTTATGGTCCGTTGCCTTCCTTTTAAGTGCCCGGTCATCGGCTGTCTTTTTTGGGGGTGTTGCAATATCATCGCCGAATAGTTCAATCAACCTCTCAGTCAAATTCCGTTGAGGTTGAGTTTGTTGCTGTAGGTCAGAGTTTGTAGCCTTTCTTTTATGAGACCTGTCTTTGGTAGTTCTCTTTGTAGGGTTTGCAGTATCATCAATCAATGTGTAACTCTTTCTTGTCGCTGGTGCTGCTGAGTCCGTTAAACTTCCATTCTTCTTTGGCAGATCACTTTGGGGTTTTGAATTTTCATCGTTGTTCAGGTTAAGTTGGGTGCCATTGTTTCTCGAAATGTTTTTCTCTTGAT
Source organism: Bactrocera dorsalis (assembly GCF_023373825.1). NCBI lineage: Eukaryota > Metazoa > Arthropoda > Insecta > Diptera > Tephritidae > Bactrocera > Bactrocera dorsalis. Next base: position 104,426,869 of record NC_064304.1, on the reverse strand, counting down.
TCTTAGAATCGTTTTTCGTCCAATGGGTATTGCAATGCGTCGGGTTGTTAATTGTGATGTTACTATTGATTGAGTTAGAGCTGACCAAAACACGATTAGCGTTATCACTGTGACACGTGTACAAATTATTTTGATAGGCAGAATCTTTCTTCGTCGAATGGCTACTGAACTGTGTTGTATTATTGTCAGTTTTGTTACCGATCCTGTTAGAGTTGGCGACGTCATGTTTACTGTTAGGGCTCACACGACTTATACGTTGTTTCTTTGGTGGTGGTAAATATTCGTATTCCAAACTGTCTATCTGTTGTGGGGGACTTGAAGATGGACTCAGGCTCCCACACGAGCTGCTGTCGTTCGAATTGTGCGGTGGAGATAGGTCTTGTGGCTTATTCCGCTTGACTTGATTCTGCTCGTTCTCAGTATAGAAGGGCCAATTTCCATTCACAGCTTCCCACATATGTCCACGTAAGCTATATACATTGTTACGGACCGAAGCAATATTCATGAGTATGCTTTTAATGGACGAGCGGTCATCATCACGAATTCCCTCCTTTCGTAATCGTGAAAATAGCTCTACTTTGCTGAATGGTTTCAATGCCAACAAGTGAATGAGTCGTTCCCGAATATGACAACAAGATACTCCAGTTGTGTTTGTATTTTTTGAGGCTTCACATGAGCTTCCAATGATCGAATTGTCTGATGGAGTTGTGTGTCGTGGCTCGTTCTGCTCTTCCTTGGTCGATTTGTGTGATGGAGCTGGATCTTTTGGCTTATTGCGCTTGACTTGGATCTGCTCTTCCTCAGTATAGAAGGGCCAATTTTCATTCACATAATACCACATATGCACTCGAAGGTGGTACATTTGGTTCCGGAGCTGAGCAATAGCCATGAGTATGCTATTAATGGACGAACGCTCATGATTACGTATTCCTTCCCTTTGCAACCGTGAAGTTAGATCTAACTTGGTGAATGGCTTCAACGCCAACAAGTGGATGAGTCTTTCGCGAATACTACAACGATATACGTCAGTTGAATTTTGATTTTTCGAGGTGTTCTCTTTTTCATCTGTAGAACGATGTCGGTTGTCGTTATAACGATCGATTTTTTGTCCAGATGATGCCATGATTTGTCTGTAAGTGCTTGTTTATATTTGAAATTTACTTGTTTCTCTAACGAATAGTTTTTTGGTTTTGAACTATATTATCACGTTCGTGGTCTATTTATACTAATATGCCTAGGTAAATTTCAGACAAATCTACCTGTTTACAAAAAAGGAGGGTCTGAAGACGTGATCTTTTGTTTCGTATGTTAGGTATACGGATAGATATACATAGATAATTTGTTCGAGGACGTGCCGCGCAGGTAGAAATTTTCGAAAAGGTGGGTCTGCAGAGGTGATGTATTGTTTCGTATAGCAGGTATAGTTATATATATAGACAATTTTTCCGGGAATTTCCGTGCAGATATAAATAAGCTTTACCCAATTCAAGAACAGACTTTGACGAAAGACTCAAAATCTACAAAAGGAGGTAAGCCTGATTTTCCAATATTCAGTAAAGGAGAATTGATAATGAATGGATAAACTTAAAAACTAAATGCTTGCATTATTCAAGGGTTGAAATAAATCTGGAACCCATTCATTTTATTTACTTACATTACAGCTGATACAGATATACAGACAACCGGAAGTTTGAAAGTCTTTAAATTAAGCAGCCCATATACAAATATATGGTATATATGGGATGTTTTGACCCGATTTTATCCATTTTAGCATAAACACACATCATATTAAAAAAAAAAGTTTTCTGACTAAAGTCAATCGGAAGTTCGAAATTCTTCTTATTTTCGAGTGGAGAGGCTCTCAAAATATCATTAATATATCTTGATTGACCGGCTTTGGTCGTCCTGATTTTGAAAATTTTAGATGAGCAAGGTACTTGAGACACTACTTGTGTAAAGTTCTATTTCGTTAGCAACATTTTTTCAAATTTCAGTTTCCGTACAAGATTAAGGAATCAAGCGAGAGTAATAAGGGTCGACAATATTATTTATACCTTGTGGTAACCGGTCGAAGTCAGACTATAAGAACTAAGAATATCTTAACATATTCATTTCTTTTTTCAAAGCCCTCCGCCCTCCATATTCTTAATATTTGGTCAAATAATATACTTTGGTGATGAATAATTAATACATGCATACTCGTGCATACATATACTTGTACTAACTTTATGGTAACCTCGAAAATGGCGATAGCCGATAACCGATAATGGCTAAATTTAGCTACAATTTGAGGCCGATGAAAACATTTACATAATAATTAAACCGTGTTACTTCGCAACAAAGCGGAGAAAGCATAAATTACAAGTGGAAAACGGAAAGACAGCAGAAAAGAAAATATTAATCACAAACTCGGAATGCAGTGAACCTAATGCAGTCAATGTGATATACGACACGAGATCTCAAGATTATAAGAATATCAAGCAGCAATCAAACAGACAACAACAAAGATAATTGTTAATAAAATTAGCATTAAACAAATTATATCAAAATTCCAAATTTTAGCCAATAAAGCAGCGCATCTTCCTACCGACCCGATACTAATATTTAAGCAGTATTTAATACATTAGGGTGGCCTTCGAAAAATTATATACTCTTATTTCTAATCTATATAGTTTGCTTGATGTATGGCTCATAAGTGTGTGTTTTTAATTTAATATCAAAAGTCGATATCAAAAATCGACTAAAATAAAACAAACATATTTTAAGGACGGTTAGCAATGGCAAAGCAGTGTTATCTGGGGTTTAAGGTTTAATTTATAACATTGAAAATGGACGGCAATCAAATAATTGAATGGTAGTTGTAATTTAATCACCGACTGCTGATTATCGATTGTCAATTATGTATTAAATATATAATTATCAAAAAAGTTAAAAAAATTTCGATTTTGATATTTTTTAAAGAGCAATAAAATTATTGAGTGATAACTAAACATTAACCTCCGGTTACCTATTATCGAAAAATTTATCGATTTTATTATTTTTGATAAGATGGCAAGGTATAATTAATTTTTTATAGATCAAATTATTCAGTGATGACTGTAATTTAACCACCGATTACTGATTATCGGTTGAAAATTATCGATTTTTGGGTCATCAAATAATTTATCGTTTATCGAAAAAGTTATCTATTTTGATATTTTTAGGAAAAATAAAATTATTGAGTAATCATATTTATACTTTAATCACCGGTTACCGTTTATCGATTTCATAATTTTTTATAGGATGACAAAATATAATTAACTTTTCTTAGATCAAATTATTGAGCGATAACTGTAATTTAACCACTAATTACTGATTGTCGATTAAAAATTATCTATTATCAAAAAAGTTATCGATTTTGGTAATTTTTAAAAAGCAATAAATTATTGAGTGATAGCTATAGTTTAACCACCAATTACAGATTTTCAAAAAAGTTATCGATTTTAATATTTTTTTTAGATGGCAAATTATAATAAATATTTTTGAGTTACTGTATGCTTAGGAAATTGAAATCCTCAATTTTATACACAATTTATATATGCTGTTGGCGATTGGTTATTACCTCAAGCAATGGTGAGAATTTTGATATAATATTTAAAAAAAAATTTAACTACCCAAATGTGTACGTATATGTATGTATTAAAATATATTTTCTCAAATTCGTTTTATTTTTTTCCACAAAATACCGAAAATTATTAAAAAATATATATAAATATTTACGAATGTCCTTCGCAGACGGTTGAGACAGTTTTGTGTCAATTACTGCAAGATGCAGCGGACAGTTCACGCTCACCTGTGGCCAACTGTCCCACATTTGGATATGTTTGCCTGAACCACACACATATGTATGTATATATATATATGTATGTACCTATATAATGACATGCACATATTTATTCTTGAAAAAAACTCTGTTTGCATAAGTTTGTTTGCTGCTGCTTTCGCAACACCGTTAAACCGGCTAATGTGCAGATTTACCCAATTATCCAGATTGTGGAACCGAAGCAGGGAACGGTTGCTATGTTTGCGGATAAAGCGCAAAATGTTGCTTTTGTCCGAATTGAACCTTGAATGCGGCTGAGACTGTTTGTATTTGTCTTTTTTCCACTTTTTGCTGTCTTCAAACGAGAATATGTATGAATACAAATAACTACACACATTTACATACATATACATATTATATTGTAAATAAGTATGCTTGTCACATATTCCATTTTTTATATGTACATATGTGTATTAGAACATTTTTCATATTATTTCTCGCTCACATTTTTAATGGAAAAAAGTCGCATAATTTTTCTCCGGCGACAAATAACCTTGCGAATATCTCGTGAGCGCAATAGATGTTGGAAAAAAAAGCCTGTAAATATTTTTAATTGGCTTCTTTTGTATTTTAATTAATATTAAGGAAAGATGAAAAAGCAAAATAAATATTTTTTCTCTTTTAATTTAGAAATTTTATCGAAGCAAAGTTTGCCAATGGTATAATGTCTTTTAATGCTTTATTAGCGTTGTTTGGTTACGAAGGTCATGGATGCTGTCTTCGCCAAAATAAAAGTGGAAAAATTTTACATGCTATTTGTTCAATAAATCAAAAATTTTATCAAATGTTTATTGTTTTTATTATTTTTAAAGTTTATACGAATATACTCGTAAAATCTGTGTGATATATCGTATGTATGTAATGTGGTATAAAAATGCCACAACAAAGATTGCAACATCTAAATACCAAGTAATGTAATGAACTTTAGAATGAGAAGAGGCCATCACCGTATTTTGTTGGTACTCTCTTGGGTGAGGCTCTATAAAAGCCACTGTCTTAAAACTTGCCTTAGAAAGTTTTGTCAAGCTTCTTCTTCTTTATTGGGTAGTTGGAGTTTACAAAAACGTGCTATTAGAAATTCCAAGTGTAGGCAGGTAATTCTCCACCTGGTCTTTCCAACGGAGTGGAGGTCTTCATCTTCCGCTGCTTCCCCCGGCGGCTACTCGAATACTCTCAGAGCTTGAGTGTTTTCGTCCACTCGGCCGACATGACCTAGCTATCGTAGTTGCTGTCATTCGCTGAACTACGTTGATGTGGTCGTATACCATAACTCGTACAGCTCATCGTTCTTTTGACTGCGATATTCGCCGTTGTCAATAAGCAAAGGACCATAAATCTTCGGCAGAACCTTTCTGTCGAACACTCTGAAGGCGGACTCATCAGATGTTGTCATCGTCCATGCATCTGCACCATAAAAGTGGTACCCTCTCTATTTAATTCTGCAGCTCAAATAATTCTCCAATAGCAGATTGAATAAGTCGCGCAATAGGGAAGTCGCCTTGTCGTTTGGTATTTATAATTATAGAAATATCAACAACAAACTATAGGAAAGTATTGACGTGCTGAGGAAATAAGTTGTGTGGGCCCTTCATATACCTGTGTTTTTTTAAACAATCGATTCGTAGCGCAACCTTTGAAGTTCGAGAAGTAGAAGCGTCTAAAAATTGGTCAGTTATAGCACAGTTTATAAATGTTTTATATACTATATAAGTATTATATTGCATACAGATAGTGCTTTTCAATACTTATTGCTCTAGTAAATATCAAAATCGAACTTTCCTAAGTCACAAAAATCTCAGAACTCATGTACGGAAATACATAGAATTCCACTTAATTTTGCTAAACTTTTAAAACCTACCACTGGCCTTAATTAAAGAATTGAAGTATTGTTTAGAGGCACATAGTATATAGGTATATAAATAAATATAATTTATAAATAGTATTATGAGTTCATTAACATACATTTACTCCAATTTGTTTCAACTAACCTCAATAATTGATAAAAATCATTAGCCAAAGAGATGATTCAGAGTGCTGGTCTCAAAATTTATTTTCCGCCAAGGCGAATGAATAATATCCAGTTTCAGCATGATAAAAAATCAGATGTAATAGCGAAATAATAATTAAAACAGCCCACGCCTCTGAGATTTAGTTCATGCCTTAAATGTTTTTCATTCATTAATTTCGCATTGTCATCAGCATATGTAAATTTTTATGCAAGGTAAAGACAAACATTTTCGAAAATCACAGCTTTATCTCATTCCTTATAAGTCCATGTGCTAATTAAACAAAATATATATGTTTGTATGTATTTCCTTTTGAGTTTAATCCAAAAAAGTTTATTCTTTTTATCACAGCAACAATCTTGAAGAGCTCATGAGCAAAGAAAATAATTACTAGAAGTTGACCTGAAAGATTCTTCTAGAAGTAAAAAAATTAGGAATTTCATGAACATTTTTAAGTTTTTAGTTGTTTTAAAGCGTATCGAACCACATATGAAGCAACTGGAGAGATATTTTAACAAAAAACACACTATTTTAACTGCAAAAAAGTACTGGGTCTTTCACTCATCCATGTACTCGTATATATATACACTTTTTTGTTGTTATTTCCGGAAATTTTCGTTTCAAAAACCAAACGTTTAGACTCTTTCAATATTGCACTAGAATGTTAGTGATGACAGATTTATAAATAGGTCTATTTATAATTATGTTCTCAAGCTAATTTTTTATTAAATACAGTAATGATGACATACTCGTTCTTAGTGAACGCTGATAATTTAAAAACACTTATATAGAAACAATTACTTACTTCTTTGAATTGGAAAGCCTGAACAACGATAACGTGGCTGTTGACATACATACATACGTAGTAGACGGAACAGGCCCATATACGCTTGCTGATTTTTTTAGCGAGTTCAATAGCATAAACTAGAGTAATTCTAAAAATATTTCTCAGCGTCGGAAATACAGATTACACAACTTTTGTGTTTGAGAAAAATATTAAGTTATTCGGAAAGTGACTGGTTTAATGTTAAATAAGTTTGGAAAAAATCAAAGGTTTGGTTGGGTTGGGAGTTCGGCTTCAACTGCTACGGGTTACGTTTAACAGCTAAGCAGCAGGACTGATTCAGCAATGTGGAGCTGTTCTTCAAAACATATCTTAAATGTAAATTTTATGAATAATTCATAATCGGGTTAAGATTCATGTTAAAAACATCAATTTGGCTGGGTACTGCGCATTGAAAAATTAAGGCAAAAAATATCGGATAACCGACAGAATATTGTAAAAAAAATATACGAGAGTTCAGCATCTTACAGTTGAAAATATATATTTATGAAAGAATTGACTTTTAAAAATGTTGCCAACTGCCAAACTTTTTTTATTTAAAATTCATAAGATCAGAGATGTTAATAGTATAAGCATTCAAAAATTTGATACTCTTGCAACTTCTAAGGATAAAAAACACAGAAACTTTAAATTTAAGGAGGAATGTTTATTATCATCCGAAAGGACCATTTATTTAGATTATCTCTTTCAAATTTTTGCCGTGGCTACGTCTCAGATGATCTATCCGAAGAGCTAAATTTTCGATGGCTCGTTCGAGCATTTCGACTGGTAATTCGCGAATGACACGAGTGATGTTTTGCTCCAAGGCCTGAATCGAGGCGGAATTGTCCGCATAGACTTTAAACTTTACGTATCTCCATAGGAGCAAAGTCTAACGGTGTGATATCACACGATCTTCGCGGCCAATCGACCAGCAAAAAGCGTAAAATTATCTGTTTACCGAATTTTTCTTTCAATAAATCCACTGAATGATGTGATTGTGTGAAGGCGCGCCGTCATGTTGAAACCAAGAGTCGCTGATATCACGATCTCCAATTTCAGGCATCAAATAGTTGGTTATCTTGGCGTGATAATGGTCGCAATTGACGGTTACGTTCACACCGGCATCAATTTTGAAGAAATATGGACCGATGATTCCACTGACCCACAAACCAGACCAAACCGTTGTTTTTTCCGGATAAACCGGCAGTAATTGAATCTCTTCAGGTTACTTTTTGTCCCAAAAGCGACAATTTTGCTTGCTTACATACCAAGCCAGCCAGCAATTTGTCTCATCGCTGAACAAAATTTAGTTCGAAAACTTTGGATCTTCTTGGAACTTTTCAAGAGCTTATATGTAGAACGCAGCAATGTCGCTTGGACTGTTACTACAATCTTCTGAACCTTATAGATTTTTGGTTAATGGCGATTTGAGGGCGTGGCAGTGGTCCGATTACGCCCATCTACGAACTCGAACTTTTTTTTGTACAAAGAAACCTGCATACCAGGTTCCATCAATACATCTCAATTTTTACTCAAGTTACATCTTGCACGGACGGACGGATGAACGGACAGACAGACAGTCAACCGGATTTCAACTTTTCTCGTCACCCAGATTATTTATGTATATATGACCACATGTCTATCTCGATTAATTTTAGGTGATACGTACAATCGTTAGGTGAACAAAACTATAATAGTCTGTAGCAACTCTCTCTTGAATCCAGAAGAGTATAAAAAAAATGCACCTTTGAAGGGTATTAAAATTTTTCTGTTTATTAGATAATTAAGATACTATTTTTTATCGGAGAATAAATATGTACTTAAAGTATGAACACCGTACTTTGTGCTTCATAATTCGATGGCTTTGACTACATACACACATCTATTAAATTAGGTAACGGAGTAAATACCAATGACAATGCAAATACCATAAGTTTTGGTGTGAATTATAGTTTAAGCCAATAGACTTTATACTTCACTGCGCCAAATGTATAACCCTTTATAGCTTTGTGTAAATACTGGTAAATCGGTATATACGCCCACAGGCGGAATATGCAGAACTGGAGTGTATTAATTTGTCACATTTAAATACGTGTGCCTACTTGGGCGCTAAACAGCCGCCTTTACGAACATGTTCATTTATGTAAATATGTCTGTATGTATGCATGAAATTTGTAGACATTTTGTATGTACAATAATTGAGCACCTTCGGGTGTGAGTATGTTTGTTTGCTTATACATTTATATGTAATATGTAGTGTCTGTATGTATTTGGATGCGTTGGCTGAAAAACTACTTGCTACAAAATATAATTAACTATCATAAACTCAAATACACATATCCATACATATGTATATATATATGTACATATTTACATATGTACTGTACGTGGGATAAGTTAAGTTGAGATAAGCACTTTCTTATCTAAGATCTTGTTTGCGTGTAGAAATTTTGCTTAGTGATGATGAAATAAAGCGTTAAGCTCTTTAGTTTTTGGGAGAAGGTATGTAATTTTAACCATTAAAAGTGATTTTTTCGAAATTCTTATATATATTATTTTACTTCACTTAGAGTTATTCGAACTTTATTGGTAATTTAAATTCGAAATGAGGTTAGATACATAGATGGAATGAAATTTGAGGAATACACTGCCACCTGTAGTCTATTGTGCCCTCTCGGTTATCACAATACTTCGTTTAACCCACTCAAATCAAAGAGGCTTAGTAAAGCCACTGGGTTAATGGCTGTAATGTGTTTTCTCACCGGAATTATTTCTTCTATAGCCTGACTTCTTCTTCTTGCAAATGCAAGGCAATCCAAGAGTGTGTGCTCTGGAATCTCTGCTCTTTGGTAACAGATGCGACACAAACCCGTGAAGCAGTCCCCTAATCTGTGCAGATGACACCGTATCCTATAGTGACTATGTAAAATATTCCTCAAACTGACCTATTGGTTTATGGGAAGTGCGATACGCTTGTTTTACCATTTCGTATCGAGCCACCCCAGAAACAGCCTCGCCGGTCGAAGTTCAGACACTTGTTGCCAGCGGCTTTTTCTACTGTCCCTTGCCACTTTTCGTAGTTGCTCTCGTAAAGTGTAGCGAAGAACGGTTCCCGTCTTTTCGGACAGTTCGCCATTAATTTCGCTAGAAGATTGACTAGCTAATTTCCATTGAAGCCTTTATGTCCTGTTAAGCATTCTTATACACTAAAGTACCATTGTTGAATTCACTTTAAAAGGCTAAGGTGTCTGAAATGATGTTTGACTAACAAAATAATGGCAAATTGTTCCATTGATAGTTTTTTTTAATAGAATAATCTCTACAATTCTTCTAATTGCATAGAGCTCTGCTTGAAAAATGTTTGGAAGCCTGCCTTGGTATGTGATCCCACAACACTATTACATTATGCTCCTACGAGGATATTCCTCGAGGATGGAGTCCTTCCAGTCACTTTTACTGTCCCATTAAACTTTGAAACCCGTTTCAAAGCAAATTCTCTTGGTAATTTCGTCTCTAGGGAAGACAGCAGTGCTAAAATAGTCCTCTATGTTCATCGGAAAGAGGTTACAGAAACTGATGACAGGTAATTTAGAGCACAAATATACAGCGAACGCACAAAGATCGTTATAACATTTCACTAGACTGCTAGACGCTCTGATGACATATTCATAAGCCCACGTCTTGTCCCCAGTAACGATGCGTAAAAATCGACAGAAAAATTTTTAGCTTCATGAACAAACAGCTGTCGTACATAAAAGCTTTCATCCTCGATTTGTACAACCTTTTTTTCGTGAGAAGATTGATCACAATATGTCAACTAGATATCGAGATCAAACTTCTCACAAGCATAAAAAGGTTTTAGCAATCCAGAATTAAAGTTTTTATCGATTCGGTTTGTTGCGGGCGCAGTATATAAGAACTTGCCAGGGTTAAACCATTTGGTATAACAGTCTTGACTATAGAATCAGCAAGTCTTTCTTTACCTACTCTTGGAGCTATTATAATTTCTAATGTATCCAATTCAAATATGGATTATTACACGCCGTGACAAATAATTATAGTATCGGAGATATCTATAATATAATTTTTGTAATATTAAAAGAGAGTATACTATTTATCGGATGACTACTCGAAAAGGACAGTGCTTGGTCTGGCCTTAAAATATCAAAAGAGGTTTTGGTTTTAACTGAATCGCCTGCTCTGGATACTTTGGCCGACGATACCGTTACAAGAAGCAATCTCAACCAATTTACTGACTAAGAAAATTAATCTCTTTCATAATTTCAACTTTGTTTCACAGTGTCCTGTGTCGATTTTCGATACTAAAATATATTAAATGTCCTAAAGACACGATACAATGAAAACTATGCCAAAACTCTAACAATAGTGCTTCGAGATGCTTCATCATCCACAGTATTCTCCAGATCTGACACACCACAACTATTTCCTGTTCTCAGAACTTAAAAGAATGCTCGTTGGGATGAAGTTTTCGTCGCATGAAGAGATGATCGCCATAACTGAGGCCTATTTTGAAGCAAAGGATAAATCGTACGTCAACAATGGTATCGAAATTTTGGAGGGCCGCGATAATCAGTGTATCACCATTGAAGAAAACTATATTGAATAAAAAAAAAGAATTTTGTCAAAAATTTGCCGAGAACTTTTCAATTGACCTGTTATATGCGATCGCCTAAACGCCAGCAAAAGTTAGTGGCATTGGGAATAACAAAGTTATTGCGCTTGCAGCCGGCATTGTTTGACTTGTTTGTAATGCAATTACTGTCTTACTTCTGTCTGTATACCCATATACATACTTTGTATGTGCGTTGACCATAAACCCACTGCTGCAATACTTAAGGTAACGGTAATTTCCGAAAACAATCAATATCGGTGCGACCGACCGCCTCCTCAACGGGCTACGTGCAGCAAGTGTCATTCGACGTCGTATACACGCACAAACACAACTAAAGTAGTAAATATGCACTCGTATAACTGTACTTCGCGCACTGTAACTTTTCAAGGTCTTGCCACAAGCTTCTCCAACGTTGAAGTAAATTATTCTTTTGCTGCAGCTGCGCCGTCAATGCAAAGCTTAGAGGGGTTAACGCCATTCACGTGCCAACACACACGCCAAGAGCCGAAATAAAGTGCATACACACACACACACATACATGTAGGCACGCGGTCTGATAGACAAACAGCGCAGAAATAACTGTTTTCCTTGAACTTGCCGCATGCTTTTGCCAGATTTTTCGATTTTCTCGTCGCCGTTGTAGTTTTTGTAGAAAAGTGTCGTGCACGAAAGGGGCCGCGGCGGGGTGTGCACTTGCTGGTGTTGTTGCGCTGTGTGGTAGAGTTTAAAGTTGAGGTCATATATATTAGATTTTGGCAAATGGCACTATTTTTGCATATGTATGCGTATGAGTGTGTGTATTTACACCCGGATGTGCCTATGAATGTGCGTGTGTGTGTGTGTGTAGATAGCACTTCCTATTTGTGCAATGACGTTTAATGAACCATAGATTGAAAGATTCCGACGATTTATGACACAAGCCACGCAAACAATCTTTAAAAATATCTTTAATTACTAAACACACTCATACATACAAACACGTATGTATGTATGTATATGCATATTCAAAAATGTTTGTATATTTATGTGTAAATTTCCCATTAATGAATCAAAATAATTGCGTTCGCTTTACATGGCGTCTACGACTGAAAGATTTTGCGTTTCAATTCGTAAACAAATAAGGTAGAGTTAAGTTCGTATCCGACCAAACATTAGTTGGATCATAATTTATAAGAATTCGTAATTTTGTCCTGATTATAGGTTAGGACCGATATTAATGAATTTTGGTTGACTGCCATGACATCTGTCAAACATATTCAATAATCATTGCACAAACAACATCTTATTTTTTCATTATGTTGATAATGTCAAATTTTGAACGGAAAAGTCATATTCTATTATAACCAACACGCAAAATATAGTTTGAACGGTTCAGAGACAGAGATTTTGTTATGAGAAATGAAGAACGTGGAAGACCACAAAAAAAGCTTAACGACGCTCAACAGCAAGCAATATTGGATGAAGATATTACCTTGAGTCACAAGCGAATGGCAGCCATCTTAAATGTTGCATAACAAACAATTCCAGACCATTTGAAAGCTATGGGAAAGATCAAAAAGTGTGGAAAATATGTGGCACCTGAATTGAATGAAAGACAAATGGAAAACCCAAAAAAACACTTGTAAAATTTTGCTTAAAAGAAGAAAAAGCAAATCACTTTTGCATCGAATTCTTGCTGGGGCTGAAAGACAGATTCATTTTAATAATCCTAAATGGAGAAAATCGCAGGTTAATACGGGGCAACCATCAACATGGATTGTAAAAACAGCTCGAATCGGTAAGAAGGCAATGTTCTGCTTTTGGTGGGATCAGAAGAATATATCATGAGCTTCTAAAACCTGATGAAACTCTTAATACTAATCGCTGCAGACAACAAATGATCAATTTGAACCATACTTTGATCGAAAAACGACCAGGATGGGCCAGAAGGCACGACAAAATACACGCAATGCAACTGCACACAAAGCACAAGTTTAGGATACAATAAAAGGACTAGCCTCTGGCTGCTATCCCACCCGCCATAGTTACCAGACTTGGCTCCTTGCAATTACCATTTGTTTTCATTTGATTGGCTGAACAGCACTTCGATTCTTATGCAGAAGTCGAAAATGGGTGTCTGATTAGTGTGCTTCAAGAGACAAACTTTCTATTGCCTTGGTATCCACAAATTGTCAGAAAAGTGGTCAAAACTGTAAAAAGTTATGGTCAATACTTTGAAAACAAGTACATCTTGTTTAATTTTCCTCATTTAATACCCATATTGGTACAAGAAAAAGGTCCGGAACGGTTTTTTTTATTTTCAAACGGAACAAAGAAAGTCGTAAATGTCCTCTCTTCATATATTTTATTATATAAAGAAATGGTCTATATCGATTTCATGTATTTTGGTACTAATGTTTGTCGAAAAAAACTATTCCCATAATTTTTCCCACAGTAGTATTTTGTTCAGATGGGTATATATAGTATGGATGTCATGCAAACTAACTGTTCAAAATCAAATTAAATACGTACCTTCTATTTTCCAAATTAATTAACCTTGAATTGGTTTAGGCTTAAAAGGCTACTAATATCTAACAACGTGGCTGGAGAGAACAAGCCAAACGTTTTCTGATGAATAGAAAACCATTGTCCAGTTATCGCATTTTTCCCATCCACCCTAAAAACACTTTTTACAATTCTAGATTTAGCCTCGACCGTGAGTAGGATCCTATACACGACCTACCATATGGTACTCAATACTCACTAACTCAACACTCTCATCTAAGGACGCAATTACAGTTGAATTTATAAGACACACATAAATTAAGTTCCCTTTACGATATGTGCGGTGTCTATCGGCGTCGTTGCATACTGATAAACAGTTTTAAATGCAACGTAAATATGTGTATACATATGTAGGTGCATATGTAGGCTCTTTAAGGCGGCCACAGTGACCTATTTGCAGCGACCATCAATTTTTGTTGAGAAAAAACAGATGGTTTTAATTGCGTATGTATGGGTATAATATGTTTTGAAACAACCGTTGCACCGTGCACGAATGCAATTGCGTATGTACATATATATGTATGTAGGTGTGTAGAAAAATATATCACAGCAAAAACTTTTGTGTTACATTCTTTACAGGAAAAATTATTTGTTGAAAAAAGAATTATGAATTATTGCGGCTGTGGGGGTTTTGCTTTACGCAGGTGGAAGATGTACTTAGTACGAGCATACATCAGTACATACATATGTATGTATGTATATGTTGAAGAATTTTACATTAACATTTTTTTATAAATAGACACAGTATAACTAGAGGCATACAAATACATATTTACATATTTTCAAACATGAGTATAGAATTCGTGAAAAGAAATAATGACCTATTTTCCTATTACTTTCTTTCTACTATTCTTTTTTTAATATTTTGACAACAACACCTTACCTATCGGTTACATTACCGTTTACTTAGCCGAAAACTACCAGAAATTTCTGTTAAAGCCTCTACAAATTTCTTAAGGCCAAATTGACAATTCTAACCGAAATTCTTGTTTACTTCACTTACTTTATACATTTCTTTCGAAAAGTCTTCTTAGTTATACGGTGTGTATTTATAGTACATATGTATATACTTGTATGTAAGTATCTGTTAATTTCCACGCTAGTTCTTTGAATGTTTTGGAGTCTCGATAGCCGTGACAAGCTGCACATATCTTCTTTGCCTCGAGAAAAAAGTAATTTTCTGAAACCAATGCGGCTTTTGGTGACTTTATACATATGACGAATCCTTTCAAGGTCTAAAAGTCAAATAAAAGTTAGTTAAACCGTTACGAGGAAAATATTCTCCTTTAAAATTTAAATTTGCTCTGAGAAGTCTCATCTATATTGGTGTGTATGCGAAGAAGCTCACCGCTTTCACTAATATGATTCGGTATTACATACACCCATGATCATTTAACGGTGAAGAGCTTCCTCCTCCATCTGTTTACTGAGCGAAGTATTGAATAAACAACTGGTATAAATCTCATAAACTGGTACAGTTAAATGTACAGAGAATAGCAAGCGACCTTTCGACTCTTATTTCGAATATGCACAGCTTGAAGAGCAGAACTGACTACAGGGTTTGTCCGGAAAGGGTTCCAAAGTAAACAGCACTTTTTGAATATAGCGTCCCCTGGTGGCGCCATCTATATGTCGACTAGTGCGTTAGAATCTGCTATCTTTATCGATTGTCCAGTGGCAGTGAAGTTATTGCTTTATAAGTGTCAGTATGTTTGTGTTATCGGTTCGAAAATGAGCTTGGAACAAAAAGCCAACATTAAATTTTGTTTCAAAATTGGTAAAACTTTTACCGAAACGTTTCAATTGATGAACCAAATATGTGGCGATGATTGCCTATCCCGCAGCACAGTGCACGAGTGGTTTCAACGTTTTCAAAGTAGTCGTGAGGACATAAATGACGATCAACATATGCGCCAATCAAAATCCGTCATCACCGGAAATTCCATCGAAACTGTACTTGAATTCATCAAAAATCAACTGAAATCATCATTAAAATTCATGGAAACGTAATTGACCATCTCCAAGACATCGATTTATCGCAACGAAATGTGTGTGCACGGTTTGTTCCGCACAAATTGACTGACGACCAAAAATTACTCAGAATACAACATTCGATTCAACCTTGTGACCGATTATTTGAGCAAAAATCCTTTTTAACCATTAAACGTTCCCCGTATTCACCTGATATGTCACCGTGTGACTTTTTCCTTTTCGGAAAAATGCATTTGCCCATCAAAGGAAAGCCGACGTAGAGGCCATTCAAAAGGCTTGCAACTGCATACCGGCGACCATACCGCCCAACGAGCTAAAACATTCTTTCAACATGCTTTTGGACCGTGCAAAAAGCGGTATTGAAACAGAAGGAGACTATTTTGAATTAAATAAATTAATTTTACCAAAAAAACCATTTATTCTGTTTTTTAAGTCCTGTTTACTTTGGAACGCAACTTGTAGAACTGATTTTCTTCCCCGCGACTGTACTTCGGAGCGCACCGACTGGATTCGGTAGAGGGCGTTCCTAGCTAACGGACGAGCTGCTGGTCAGTTGTCTCCGATCACCTGAAGAGTCAGGACAAACATTTTCACGCGACATGTTTCTGTGAGTGGTCCAAGCCGAAAATGCAGCTTTCGTTAGAGCAGAGGTACGCGATTGAATTCTTTGTGAAACTCGGTAAATCTATGACAGAGACGTTTGATATGATCAAGCAGGCTTAGCCAGATGTTGATGTTTGATGTCGGCTCTGTTAAATGTTTCAAAATTGTCATCAATGAACCATTAGCTATATCACATTTTGTTGAGAGTGGCAAGGCGATTAATTTAGACTTTCCAAACTCTAAAGCAACAGATGGAAAACCTCTCATGCTGTTGGAAATATTAAAGAAATGCATTTGGTATTCCACTCAGCATTAAATTTAACACAGCGTTAAATTCACCGTAACGAAAATTTATCGATGTGCATTTAACGGTAATAAAAATATTTGCATGTAGCTTTATCGCACAACGCAGCTTCAATAAAGTAATCAATTTGTGTATATTGTACTTTTACTGCCACACAGATTGATACGCGCCATTGAGTAGGCTCGTCTCCTGTATAACAGTATGTATGGATGGTATATAGGGCGTAACTTTTACTTGTGGGTGTGTATAAAATTGTAACGAAGCATGGAAATAACACTCTCTATGTGAAATGCACAATTTTATATAGAAAATTGCAACTGCTAGATATTGTTGCTGTAATTCAATTTAATCTGTTATTATTGCTTATCTCCGCTTTCAATCTTATGCGTACTAAAAAAATACGGTATCATGAGAGTTGATAGCATTATATGCTTCTACATATATAAAATATTAAGTTACTGAGGAGTTATATAACGATAGTAATCGAGTAAATGGAAAATGTGACCAAAAATGTGAAAATGTGGGGCGTTGGTTTGAAATATTGCTGCGGAGAAATCTGAAATACTAGACGAGATAGTTGTTTATTCTTCATCAACATAATCAATATATGAATGAACTTATGCCTCTAAAAGTTTTTATCCATAATTCTTTCAAGCAATGTCCTTTAACATGAAGTACATTTATTCCTTGGTACCATGAGAAGGTTGATATTGTATATGCGTTCGATCAGACCATTGCCACGCCCACAAAATCACGTTTATCGAAAGCCTATAGCTTAGTCCCAAATTCAGGAGCAAAACTTTAATATGGTATAATGAATTACAATAGGAAGTTGCAACTGTGGCTTCAAAAGTTTTTAAAAGAAGGCATGCCGACGCCAATGTACGAGAGACTTCATCAGAAACTTCTCGTATAATAGGTTGAAATATTCCTCTTAGAAAGGTTTCCTCACTTATATGTCAAAAATATTAAATATTCCATCCTACATTAGGCAGATGGGACTCATAGGAGCTGGAGTCCAAATTAACATATTCCAATCCCGTATACAAGTATACTTAAGTGATACACAAACATTTGTTTCCCAGGTGGTTGTCTTTCAAGAAGTCAAGAAAGTCAACAGCCGTGGTGGAATCGGTTTATGAAACAACTCAATTTTGAGCACTCAAAGCGTCAATTTCATAAGTTATTCTCCGTATAGTCCTTGGCACTAAGTGACGTCTCTTTTCCGTACGTAAAAAATAAACTAAGGGGTCAACGTTTATCGACACCTGAAGAGGCGGTTGCTGCGCGCAGAATACAGGTATTGGATATACCTCAATCAGAGTGGCAAAATTGCTTCAAAAATTGCTTCAAACGCTTAATCAAAAGTATATATGTAGATCTTAGCGGAGAATATTTTGAAAAAACAGAAAAGGCGATTTTCGAACATTAATTCTGAAATTGTTTTTGTTCTTGAACTCTGAGATATAAAAGACAAGCCTCGTATTGCTCAAAAAAGATTTTATTGGGTTTTTTGGCATGCTGAGAGGGGCTTTAACGCTCAGAGTGACAGATGCACATACATAAATATGTACAGATATATACATATGTATGTACATATATAAGAGTAACAATTGTATATCCTTAATATCTATAGTATGCGGATGTTAAAACAACAATTTGGTTAATGGAAATTTTTAAAAACACCATTTACATAGATATGAGCGAAAGCAAATAAGCGTTGTTATCATTTTATTATTGTAAAATAAAAGTAAGTGTTGTTGACGAGCCCACAAAAATATTTTTCTTAAATATTATATACATATGTACATACATATACATATATACATGTGTGTGTGTGAATAAATAGTTTTTACTGAAAAATATTTGCATCAGAATAGAGACGGTTTAACGTTACAAAAATTAATATATTTACTAGTGCATACAGCACACATACATACATATATATACATACAAGCACACGCACTCGTAAATCTGTTCTTATTTTAAGTATGTGTTAGTTGAATACACATATATTTATTCACACATATACATACATACATATATATTCTAGGCAAGAGTTGAAAGGCAGTCACTATAAATCAATATGGCATGCAAACATAAATATATTTATTAGGGTGATTCAAAAAAAATTTTTTTTTTTTTCAATTGGTACTCGCAAAAATAGGTTCCTAGACACCTCTAAGAAAGCCTCTCCAAATATGAGATTTTAATTGTAACGGGAAGGTCCTCCGCCTAACGGTTTTCTATTTTTTCTTATTATCAGATAGAAAAATTTATATCTCGCTTCCTACCACTTGAAAAAATATCTTGTTAAATATGATTTTGTAGGAAATTGAATGCTCTAAAATATGGTCTCTTATGATTTTTTCGTAAACCCAACCGTTTAAAAGATATTAACGGTTGAAATTTGACTATTTTTGGAAAAATTCTTTATTTCTTATTAATTTTATAACTCAATGAAAAAAAATTATTATGAATGATGAAACTCATAGTTTTGTAGGAAATTTACTGCTCTATAAAAATGGTCTACAGTAATTTTTCGATAAAGTTAAGCGTTTACGAGATATTCATCGTCAAAAATCAGTGCATATTAGGGTGGATCAAAAAAAATAAATTTTTTTTTTCGTTTGGTACTCTGAAAAATAGGTTCCTAAGCACCTCTAAGTTAGCCTCTCCAAAAACCTATTCGTAATAATTTTTTTTTCATTGAGTTATAAAATTATTAAGAAATAAAAAATTTTCCCAAAAATCATCAAATTTTAACTGTTAATATCTTTTAAACGGTTGGGTTTACAAAAAAATCATAAGAGACCATATTTTAGAGCATTCAATTTCCTACAAAATCATATTTAACAAGATATTTTTTCAAGTGGTAGGAAGCGAGATATAAATTTTTCTATCTGATAATAAGAAAAAATAGAAAACCGTTAGGCGGAGGACCTTCCCGTTACAATTAAAATCTCATATTTGGAGAGGCTTTCTTAGAGGTGTCTAGGAACCTATTTTTGTGAGTACCAATTGAAAAAAAAATAAAAAAAATTTTTTGAATCACCCTAATATTTATATATGTGAGTACCTATTTACTAGACCAAAATACACATATGTATAGTATGTGTGTATGGAATGTTACAAAAATAACAATAATGGCGGAAAACTAGCGGCAACAATTGGACAAGTTCAGTGACGACGGCGATGCATGCCCTGTTGTTGTGGACTAAAGTCGAGTTGACTTGAGTTCAGTTTACAATTTTTTTCGCGTGTGCACAAAAATGTATACAAATATACGTATATACATAAATGTATATAAATTCATGTCTAACTCTTTGACTTTTTTCGCGTTGGCTCAGCGCATCAACAAAACGATTTTGTTGTTATATGTACATACTATGCATATATATATATATATACATATGTACATATAAGTATTTTTTTATTTGGAACTAAAAAATAAAATGCGCGTAAACAATTTTTACTATCAACCAAATGAGTCGACAGTCAAGTGAACGCACTGCAGTGCGCATTTATGGGGCTTCGACGTTTCGAAATAATTCATAAATTGTTTTTGAGCGCCACCTCCAACGCATTTGCGTGTTTCACTTCGTCGGAACAATATTAAAGCATTTAGTATTTACTATTTGTTAGATGGCTTTTGTGCGGCTTAAACGCTGTGGAGGTGTTAGGCTTCTTGACTAGCCGCGCCGCGTTGATGACCTCTGCTGGCGGCGCAAAGGTAATTGACTCGCAACTCCTTAAATGGTTGTTGTTTCCGTGCACAAATAACGGCATAATAATACAAATACATTTATAATTATTAATTCCATAAACAAACACATTAGGGTGTTTCATAAATGGATGAAAAAACGTTTAGACTAAATTTCTAAACCTCAGTCTTTTAAACATTGGAAAATTTTATCAAGTCAGGAAATCGATATGAAAGAAAATATGAAAACATGCTAGGGTGGTCCATAAAAGTTAAAAAAACTCAACCTCAGCCTTCTACAGCACTGTAAATTTTTAAAAGGTTTCAAATAAATACGGAACGAAGTAAATGTTAGGGTAGTCCCTAATTTTTTAAATATGCAAAACTCTTATGTTAGGGTGGTCCATATTTTTTTTTAATTTTTTCACACTAAATCTTCTACAACATTAAGTTTTAAAGGGTTAACAGTTATCAAGCCGATACGCAAGAAAAAAGTTCGGGTGGGTAAAAAAATCAAAAAAAGTATTTTTTTTATTCCAACCATCCAAAACCTTGTAAAGTTTTATCCGGTCAGTTGTTTTCAAATCGATATGAAAGAAAATATATGTACATTAGGGTGCTTCGTAAAATGAAAACAAAAATAATTTTTTAATCCCAACTTTTTAAAAGTTTATAAAGTTTTATCAAGTCAATAGTTTTCAAACGATACGCAAAAATGTATATGTAAGGGAGGTCCATAATTTTTTTTTATAATTTCCGCATTCTAAGCTTTCTAAAACACTATAAAGTTTTTATTAGGGTAGCTAAGAAAAATCAAATAAAGTAATTATTAAAAAATAAAAAAAAATATTTTTTTTAATTCCAACCTTGTAAAGTTTAATCGGGTCAACTGTTTTCAAATCCTTAAAAAAATTAAAATAGTAAAATAAAATTTCTAAACCTCTCTAAAGTTTTACCAGGACAACAGCTCTCACATCCACTTTCAGAAAAATTTATATTAGGGTGGTCCTAAAAATAATAAAAAAAAATAGTTTTTGGAGTTTTATCCACACAGACGAAATCAAATTATAAAATATTGTAGTTTAAATGTTGGTGCCTATTTAAACTTGTTCAGGTGTCTCCAACAGAGGTCAAAATTTCAGCTATCCTAACTATATTTTGTCATGTTTAATATTTATATGTTATTAAATAACCGAATGACCTTAATAATCTTTTTTTTGTCACATACTTTCTATTATGGTAGCAGTCAAATAGGCGATATACGAACAAAAAAATTATATTTTTCATATTTTTAAGTATCACCCTAATTACAATATTTCTTACCACTCTTAAAATCTTTGACTATGGTAGCATAAGTCAAAAAGTTAAGACAGAACAAAATTTTACATTTAAAAAGGTTTTTTAAGTACCCCCCTAATATGCCAACTAGACTATTTGAAGACAGCTGATCTAACAAAACTTCTACAAACTTTTAAGTAAACAAAAAATACATAAAGGCAGCACAAACAATAGTAAAAGTGCAATAACTATGACAACAACAACAAACACAACCATTAAAAAAACAACATTAACATTGTGGTTGCAAACAAAATTCGAACCAAAATCCAATAAAGTATCGCCACACAAAGTAAATAAATAAAGCAGTTCACACAATTCAGCACGAAGCAAGCAAGTTGTGGCAACAGCAGCAGAAACGGCAGCAAATTTTGTTGCCACCACAAATTTCGACTCAACAAAGTTATTGTTTATTTTGATTATTTGCTGTCGCCTTCTTTTGTTGACTAGCTTTAGAAATTAGTTTTCCATTGAGAGTTCGCATAATACATAGCTACATAGCCTCTCGACCTTTTATGTGAGTAAACGCAACCCTTGACCTGCGACCTTTTGATGGAAAAATTCAAACTAATAATATTATACTATACTCTTCACTGTCTGCAGTTTTAAGGCTCTTTCATGTGGACTCTATATCCAAATTCATATTAATATTATTTTAGAGGTAGGTAACCTGATATTCATTCATTCGGACGACATGATCGAATCGATGAAAACACCCCAGCTCTGAGAGTATTCGACGCAGTACCCGCTGCATCTTACTTGGTTTCCTTCCGCTCTTTTGCACATGATCTTGTTGACTCTGTATGTTCCTAAAGCATTCCATCTCACTTTAATCCGGCTGTACTTCCTTTCGGAAATTTTGTTGTGTATCGTTTTTAACGACTGTTCTGGCTTAATAGTCAAGACCTGCCAGATTTTGGCAATCCCATGGGCTATATCGTTTCCCGTCATTGTGGCCTGGAATCTGGGACCGGGTCTGCTTTCCGACAGCCACTATAACTTACTGAAAAACTTCACATCCTTCAAACAATTGAACTACCTCATGGTAAGTATCAGTAGTGACTAAATATGAGTTATTCACTTAGAGCCGTAGATAAACAGTGAAGGTAAATGTTCTGTTTTGGCTATTCTATACCTATTTGAATAGTTTTGATCGTTCTTATCGTTTGGAATGCAGAGAATAATAAAGGTGACCACTAGTTTGCATAGGATTCGAAATGAGTTAAACAGATATCTAAAGGGTATGACTGACATACTTTAAGAGCTGACGAACTGACGAAAGAAATTTCGGATTGGAAAGTTTGCTATGAAAGAGCTCCATATAAAGTTTAATCGACCATTTAGAAGCTGCTTAAGGCGAGTCGCAACTTCTATTTAGGCGGTAAAGTTAAGACCTCATCTTTTTCTTCTTCTTTGGCAGTACAACCGCGGATCGGTCTGAGATGAACACAAAACTTCTTCTGTTGCCTCTAACCTTTGTCTGTTGAACATCCCATTTGCAGAGAGGTCGTTATGCGTGGGCGCTCTTGCTTCCGTTTTCCACCCATGGATCTCGAGTCGAAGGAACTTTTCGTGGTTCCATCTTCTTCGATATTCATCGCTAACGCGATCGGCTTCGAAATCCTTGCGGAAAACTGTTCTTCGAATGCATTCTCATCTCGATTCGCCATAGTCCATGATTCTGCGCCGCATAATGAGACGGGAATGATAAGAGACTTATACAGGTTAATTTATCTTCGTCGAAAAAAGGGACTTGCTTCTCAATTACTTTCGGGTCCCAAAGTAGCACCTGTTATCAAGAGTTATTCTGTGCGTGATCTCCAGGCTTTATGTTTTCTTTTTATTGGATATGGAGTAAAATGAAGACCACCAAAGCAAAAACGAGACAAAATTTTAACAGACGCGTTAAGGGTTATTCATGTAGCAAAGCATATACATAGAGATCAGTCTCAATAAACTTATCTATTATTCTAAGTCTGATATTTGTCAGAAAATGCATTTCTGCCAGCTAAGG
Organism: Bactrocera dorsalis; assembly: GCF_023373825.1. Lineage (NCBI taxonomy): Eukaryota > Metazoa > Arthropoda > Insecta > Diptera > Tephritidae > Bactrocera > Bactrocera dorsalis. The sequence continues at coordinate 104,403,047 of NC_064304.1, read as the reverse complement.
AAACTGGGTGTTTATTTTAGAAAATTAATTTCGACTTTAAACACACGCCTAATTTAAAGCGCAAATAAACGATTGATATCGACCGTTTGATTGGGCGATTGGCAATATTTCAATTTTAATTTGCATTACATACAATTTCCTCTGTTATTTTATTTACACAGCATTTGTTTGGATTTCTGTTTAATTGGCGTTAGTGCATTAACTGCCACTAAACTGGACGCCTGGCGAGTTCAACGCTCCAAATAACCTGAGACAATAAATGCAACTGTTCATTCACACTTTCCATTTCGTGCGAAAATATATACGAGTGTATGTGTGTGTATTACTTTATTCTATATTTCTGCATAAAATTCGACGGATTCAGCAAACTTTGCCAATATCAATTTGAATATTTTTATTTGGTAATTGAATATGGGCATGCGTCACCGCGGAGCGTAGTTCCTGCCACTTGCGCGTGGACATGTAGTTATGTACATATAAAAGTACAGTTTCGGCACGTTCACCCGATTCGCAATTTGACGACTTCAGGCAAATGACCGTTTTACTAGAAATTCTAGAAGTGCAATCAAAACATTGCAGCTGGTCAAATAGTCATTGTAAAATTGTGAATTGATTGTTTTTCGCAAGAGCACACCCTGTAGGAAGTTTTTGAGAAGTGAAAAAGATTTTCACCTTAGCAGAGATTTTTCACGTTATGTTGTAACCTTGGGTTGATCTTAATCGAAGAATATAGAACAGATCCTCACAACCCGACGAAGCATTTGGAGCTAACCATAAATTTGGCGATAAGACGACTAATATCAATCCCAGCCACTTCTTTAAGTCGGACACTGGAGGAGAAAGTAACAAAATGATTCCACCTCGCCTTCCACCATACAGCTTTGGAAAGAGCATCCGTATAATTGATGTGAATTTACAATTGCGGCAAAATTTACTTTGCTAATAGCCCTACCGGCTCTTTGGTCTCCTTCTACGTTTCACTCTGGGCCAGAAGAATATCGCAGTCGTACAAGCTCTGGTGGTTGACCAGCACTTGCCGATCTCACTGGCGCTCCCTTGGTCCAACACTAGATCGCAAGTTGATATAGGAAACCCGACATACTTCCAATCGGAAGCTTTCACTGTAAGAGTAGTAGTGTAGCAAGGAGAATGAAGACAAGTGTAGAAGTTCACGCAAGTGAGTAAAGTTCTCTGATTACCATTCACTTGTGAGTGTCCAGCAACGATTTTTTTACATATGGCTCAAGAGGCTCACGACTTCCGGTCTTAGACCAAGTATCCTCTGGATAGAAAAAGAATATCCGTTTGAAGGCGAGCTAAAGTGAGCATGCCAACCATTCCTCCCCAGGTTTGTGCGCTAGGTTTTAGACCCGTCACGTAAAAAAATTGCTCCCGATGAAAAAAAAAACAACCTCGGAAGAGAAACCCCTTTTTGATGACGACCGTGGCTTGGTGACTCTAACTGCAGGGTGGGCAAAGAAGGTATCTTTGGCGTAACGGTCGGTAATATCTACATCCATGAGGAAACATCCTCAAATAGTTTGAGGCATTGCAAAATTCACAAAGGTACCTGGCTGTCTTCGGATCGAAATACCACCAACCAGATCGATCATGATCCATCCTCATAGACGGAAGACACTTCTTAGTGTTTTAGATGTGCGTACGCTCCGAGGTTCTAACATCGACCCAGATAAGATGTTTATCCCGTTTACCCGCCTCTGTGCAGAAAAATTCGCTCTTCAACAAACACAAGGAAGGTTCGACTTGCACTCCCGAGAGCACTCGTCAGCAACTTGGTATAAGAGAACTGTGGGCGTGGCTTTTGTTAAATAAGTATAATACTACCCTTTTGCGGAACCAGCAATGTTTCCATTCGATTATAGTAATAAGTATATTATTATTATATTATTCCTGGAAAAAAAGCGAGTCTTGTCTTCGTATGAGTTTGGACGGAGCTTCAAAGTGGTTAAATATGATTGATTGCTATGAATGAATGCTTTCCTACAGGGTGTACTAGTGAAATGTAAATCTGCCTATAAATGTTTGGCGGAGACCATTGGAGTCATTAAATCAAAGCATTCAGAGCTGATAACTAATTATTATTATGTTAATTATGCACAAAAGTATCCATACGGCTTTAGCTAAACTCGTATTTGTCTTCTCCATAATCTAGGTACACGTGCGGATCTGAGCAATAATTTTACGGCCATGTAAATTTTTTTAGAAGCCCTACATTTGGAAGACTTTCGGTCCCTACCGACCAAAAAATCTCGTACAAAGTTTTGGAATATCTTTTGACTCAGCTCAAGCTATATTGAAGTAAGTTTTGTGTGCCAAAAGAGTCAAATCTCGATTCATTCTTTCAACACGATAATGCACCATGTTGAAGTGCATTGATTCTTCGTGATTTTTTTGCCAAAGACTCGACACATATCTTTCCGGAACCCTTTCGCCTGCGACGTCTGGTTATTCAACAAACTCAAAAGGCCAATGTGGGTACGTCTTTTTGACACGGCTGAGGAGATGAAAACCGAATAGAAGAAAGTCTTTAAGGCTATAGCGGAAAAAGATTATTCGGACTGTTTTCGAGGACTGAAAAAGCGTTCGTTTTATTGGACGGGGATTTTTTTTTAAAGGCAATAGAATTGATATTAAAGAATGGAAAATATTTTATTAACAAATTTAATTTACTTTTTGATCACAGTAATATATTGTTACTGAGTCTGTAACTATATCCGTGCGGTTTTTAAAAGCTTTAGAATTAATTTAAGTAAAACAATTGTGAAAATAACATGTTCTCAGCTTTCTGGCAATTTGTGGATTTCATAATATTAATCGGGAGTTCTGTCGGTTGCAATGTTATTCAGATGGGACAAGTCTGGACTATAAGGCCGGCTGGGCAAAACGTCTAAAGAAGAGGTTTTCAAATAGTTGTTAGCCGTGTTTACAATATTCTATTACTTCTTCTGGTTCCATAATAATGTCGTAGTTTATGTTAAGGAATGCTAAGCCGTTCAATATTTTCTGGAACATCGTTATTCTGAGTCGAGACTTATTTTTTAAGTTTAGGATAATTTTGGTAACAGTTCTCCACGTGTTCTGGGTGCATCTTCTCATTGTTTAATGCTCTCTGGAATGAGAGAACCTTAGAGAACACTCACCCGCGGAAATACACTTGGGTTCTACAGCACTTGAGTTTTTTTTCTAAATAGTTTCTCATAATTTCACTACAGGTGTTCTTCTAATCCTTCTTGGAAACATTGGGAAAAGGTGTGTACTGCATTGTTGAGATTTTTCCCTAACACAAATAAATATGTAAGTATAGTTGTATAATAAATATATCTTTCATTACATAAATATAATACATAGATATCGCTTCAGCGGTATCACGAGAAATCAGTGAGTCAACGAAGTGTGTCTTTCAACTGCTAATTGATAATACAATAGCCTATATAAATATGTTTATACACATACATACTTACTCACAAATGTGTTTAGTTCAAGTAATATCTATTTACGCAGTTTTGACAATCACCTCAAGTTTTAACTTAACACTCCCCAAATGATCGCCGCTGGAGAATTCACTACAATCTACAAAGCGAAATGGCATTTCTGAGTTTCCATTGAATTCTATTAGCTTGTTTGCTGAAATCGCATAGAACTCTGATTAGTAATTTCGAATAAAGCATAAACAACGTTAAACAAGTGGCATTTCAGAGATTCAACGAAGTATCACAGTTGCCACAAGTGCCACTTTGGATTAAGTAGACAAAAGCAACGTGAACTCCCCACTCGATAAACACAGAAAGCACTTCTTATGAAAGTATTTGATGTGGCAACGTACGATAAAGGCGGTTGAAGTGGATTTCAATATATACATACATACCTACAAACCATATGTATGTTTACAGAAGTAAATGGTGTAGCACTTGGCATCATTTGCCATAAGAGCAGCGTTTGAAGAATGTGAGTTGCATTGCTATCGCATAATTGTATGAAAGGCAAAGGTCCATAAAAAAGTCCGCAGGGTAATTTTTGTTCCAGTTCTTGCTTGAAGTTAATTCGATACGGAAAAAATAACTATTACTTCCTATTAAAATAGTTCCCTCACGTGTGTTTCTGTATGTACACTGTAGGGAGCGATTACTAAATACCCCATTAGGTAATTTTTTTAAGTAACAACAATGTTTTTTATCATTATGTCCGGTTCTGTACCGAGTTTATGGTCGAATTTAGATATTAGTTAGTATGCTGGGAGATATAAAATCCCTCATGTACCCCATCCCTTATTGGGGAGCACTCGACTTAACTTTGTCGAAAAAGGGAAGTACATAGATCGGATCCTTGATAGAAAACTTTTATAGAAACCAATATTGAACAGAGGGTGATAACTTGGACCAGCCTGGTTCTGGTGCCTGGTTTTAGCGGAATCGTTGGAAACCGTAAAGACGATGAGCTTTCAAAAAGAGCACATTACTCAAACCCCAACAGGATGGGAACGAACGAAATATCCTCTAGCGTTGAAGCTATGAGCCTCGCGAGTGCGCTTTTAGGCTTGCGCAAGCTTTCTGGTCCAAAGTGAAACGTAAAAGTTCTATTGTACTAATAGCTCTTAGCAAAGTTCCTCTCTCTTTGGAGGACGTAATTTGTCAAAGTTGAAGGGAAGGCAGAATTGGTTTAAACATTGGACACTTTCGGCTCCACTTTCCAGTTTTCGTCAGACCAAGGTCGAAGCAACTGAGTTTGCAGACAGTATGTCTACAAACCAGACGAATCGGTTTGGATTGATTTTAATAAATTTGTAGAAGGCTTGAGCCGGGTTGTTAATATGCGATAGTATTTTGATCCATAACTCGGAGTTCTTGATATCACACGCGTCTTGCTGTCCAAGAGAGATTTTTCATAGAATATCAGCGCGCTTACCTAACCGATTGTGTCGATTCTCCGTTTAAGAGATCGGTTTGGCTAATCTTTATGTTTCTAGTTTTTTAAGACGGAACACATTCTCTTCAAAAATTTTCTGTTTACACTTCCTATCTATTATCCTATTATACAAACGGTTTCCTTTAGCTTATCCATGAATAATGTTTTCGAAAAAACTCTATTTTCCGTGGAATAATAACGGATGATCCAAGTAGAGGTACTTTTGCACTAGCCTTTTTTTGGCAGATCACTTCGCTCAATGGGCTTTTGAAAAGTTCCAAAAATATTTCTCATTTTCGATCTAAATTTTGTATCCTCTGGTATTAATCGATTTATTGACGGAACACTTCGATGAACAAAGAATTTCACGTTTTGGGCCGGTCGATTTCGATTTTCCTGCGGGTATTTGTAAAGTCTAAAGTCTATGTGGGCAAACCGCTTTCGATTCAGCCTTTGCAGCAAAACATCACGCATGTGATTCGCCAGTTACAGTAGAAACACTCTATAGTGTCATCGAAAACTGAGAGATAATCTTCAAAAAATAACTGCCAAAGAAAGCTCTTTTAATTCCTATTAAATTTGAAGGTTCTGTATTTATTCTTTAAAACACTAGAAACCCTAGAAATGGATCGCTCTTTTTAAGTTATTACAGTTATCACACAGGCAGACGCGGTTCTTACGTCTGAACGGAAGGTTTTTCCCTCTGCAAAAGATTGGTTTGGATATTGATAAATTACGAGGACAAATATAAGAAACGAGTAGCCGCAATGATATTTTTAGAATATCTTTGGGTCTTAAATAGTAAATTTGATATGCATCAGATACAGATCGAGTACCTCTTAAAAGCTCCGATTGCAATAACTTTCAAGTAATAATCGTTCGAATCAGTGAAATGAAACATTGCAAAAGTGCTCATTCATCATTCAAAAGTTCATTCAAGACTCAATGGTCAATGCACAAATGTACGAGTATATCTCAGATAAATAATAGAGATAAATAATTATTTTATTTATTTGCAGTTCATTTGGTTGGAGTCAAATAAGTCGTAAATATTTTGACTTCCAAATATAAAAATATTCCATAAAGATATTTTGGTAGACGACGCCAAAAGTAAATACACAAATTACTTAGCATATGATTGAATATTTGCATTTGCGGTCCAAAAACAATTATCGTCATGGGTTACCAGAGTTTGACTATAATTGTATATATTTCAAATTAGCACTACAACAATTAGGATAGTCTCTCAAAATATATGTAAATAAACATACATATGTATTGTTATAACATTGTCCTATAATTAGATATAGCATTGATATAAATGTCATAAATATTTACTTAGTCTGGTCCACATAAATTGGGTAAAAGTAAAAGTAAACCAATATTTTTTTCTAGATTGGTACACCGTATTTTATTTTCGTATGCAGCTTGATCTCCATATGCCAATTAGTGTTTGTTTGGCATGTGTTCGCCAAACGGCGATTCACCTTCAATAGTAGCTAGGTTTGATTGAGTCGTGACTACCTCCAGAGACGTTTGATCGTTACCTTCTTTATCTGTAACCACATTAAGAGGCTGAGAACCATTTAGCCCAATATCTATAGGTAGAACCCTTAGAGTCCTCACTTCAAAGTCATAGCTTACGGACTTCTTTAGCCGAAGACTCCACTTTAAACAGTATCAGTGCTTGTCGATAGGACTACTCTCTTTTTTTCGAACTGATCGTCACATTCTGTCTCCTCAACCACACCAGGAGGCTGAGGACAATTCACTCTGACATCAGTGAGTAGAATTCTTAGAGTCCCCCTTTCCAAGCCATAGCTTATGGACCTCTTGAACTGAGGACTCCACTTTAAGCAATATCGGTGCTTACCGATAGGATTTCTTTCATTTTCTCGAGCAGTATAGTAGTAGCGAGGGATTGCCGTACTTTATAAGATCAATTTTGTCCATCACATTCGATCCCTTTTCCAATACATATTGCCTCTTTATAGAGAGTTGTCCATCGTTCATCAGCTAACCTTATGAGCGCTCTTTATGTCGGTAGTGATTCCCATAACTCTAGCAGAAGTTCCCTTGCCATTACTGTCAATCCCACACCGTGCAGTTGCCTTATAATTGTCCCTGATTAGTAAATTTCTACCAATATGCTGCATCTTTAAGATCTGAGTATCGGTTCAGTTGTCCGTTCACCTCTCGATTTTTTTAAATAATTCATAGCTAACTGGAGCCGCTATTCGTCACCCGAAAGGGTGATAATAGTCCCAAGAAAACCTCTCACGAGGTCAAGGTGGCCTTGTGAAGCATTGCGTTCAGTGACGAGTTCAGCGGAGTTTTCTTCTCAACAAACACCCATTAAACCAACTAGAAGTGACGGGGAGAAACGTACTCTGGGGCCTGTCATTGGTTTTAATGAGAAAGAAGCAGTTGCGACATTAGTCCACCAGCCATTTCTGCTGAGTGTTACCCTAACATACCAAAGTGGTAGAACTCCGCTATCACTAGCTCAAGATTCAACGGAAATGCGAAATGTTCAATCCAGAAGTTGTTAAGATTTCAAAATAAATCCAAAGAAAGAAAGAAAAAAAAATTGTTCGTATGAGCCACCAACGTCCATAACTAGCAAAGCTCATCAATATTCTATATGTACTCGTAGAGTGGCTTTCAGGTGTGTATGTTGAATTGGAAAACCCCAGCAGCAGCAACATGTTCGCATAAAAGGTGTATAATTTAAAAACTGGTGGCTTCTGGCAACACCACTGACTCATTATACAACGCATTGGCGCTGCTCTGTCTCATCTTGCGAGTTTGGCTTAATAGTGGCTTTGCTTTGAGCGTCTGCACTTGGCTGACTAAGCGCACATACAGTACACATATTATTTACAAATGTAGTTATGTAAATATGTATATATATATGTGGCCACATTTACATAAATTTGTAAGAAATATGTAAAAGCCCGAAGCCATGCGACGCTTCCACGCATGAAACTGGGTAAAGGGCAACTGGCCTTACCTTAACAGGTAATATGTATACAACTACTGTTGTTGTTGTTGAAATATTTTTATTGTTATTTTTTTTAGCTTTTTTTTGTCATAATATTGTTGGTGCTTTTTCCAGCTGATTTTTATGCACATAAGGCTTTTTCGTACATAAAATCAACTTTATCCGTTTACCATTTCTGCAGAGCAATCCAAAAACCGGTTTAAACGGGTTAACTATATGTATGTATGTATCTTCATGTCGTATATAAGCTTGTATATTTATTTTTAGTTGACATTTTAAATTTACTTCAGTTTAAAAATAAACCGTTTATTGTTTTAGACACGAGTCTACTAACAAAATGTCCGCTTCTCGTTATCATACATATGTTGGCGTATTATAAACCCCTCACCTCACTAGCAATAATTTTAGCAAATAGCCTCTGGTTTTTTATTACTAAATATTACAATTAAACTATAAAATAATTGGATTGTCATTCAAATATTTTATGTGGAATTTGACAGCAGTAAAACATGTTTTCATAAAATAAATAAATACAAAGCTTTTTCCCTTAAATAAATCAAAACGTGTTCATCATAAGTCAATGAACATAATTTGCTAATTTATATGCAATAATTATAATAAAGCAGAAATAAAACTGATAAAAAAGTAATATTTAAATTTTAGTCGCATGACGAAATCACAAAATCGCATGCGAGAAAAATGTACGCGATAATTTGCAACGAGGGCAGACACACTTTATTTACACAGTGTGGATGAGACTAAAAAGATGAATCAACAGAGGCACTGAATTCGCGTGCGCATGAATGTGTGAAATAGAATATCAATAAATGTTGTTGTCAGCTGCTAATGTATGTAAATATAAGCATATGAAACATCTTTTGGAAAATCATTGTTGTCTACAGAGTTAGCATCTAAATTAGTTAATATTATTGCATAATATTACTTACAATATAATATGATAAATATGGGAAAATTTGAAGTATTAAATAAAAATTAAGATGCATTATGAATTCAGTGATAAAAGTTATAGGGTACAGTTTTATAGACACACAATTTCCCAGATTAACAGCTGTAAAACCAAATTTCAATTCAAACTAATTTCGGAGATCAGGTCTTATGTTGAGTAAATATAAGGTTGTCAAATATCCCCCTTCCGCTTTTTTGCTCTTTATTCAATGTTTTATAAAAAGTATTACAGTGATCGGATTTAGTTGAAGTATGCGCCGTTTCGTTCGATAATCTATTTCAATCTAGACGCCATCTTCATAATACCTCCCTCGTAGAACCCCAACTCCTTATTTGCGAAGAATTCGGACAGCCACTTTTCACAAGCCTCTTTTGAGTTCAACTTTATACCAACAAGGGCATTCGCCATGGACAGAAACAGGTGGTAATAAATTGGCGCTATGTCCGGGGTATATGGTGGATGCGATAAAACCTTCCAACCGAGCTTCCATAGCTTCTGACGAGTCATCAACGAAGTGTGTGGACTGACGTTGCCCTGGTGGAATACTACACCCTTCCTGTCGGCCAATTCTGGACGCTTCTGGTCGATCGTCTGCTTCAAGCGGTCCAGTTGTTCGCAGTAGATGATAGAATATAGAATTAAGCATCTGACTATATGGGAGCAGCTCATAGTGGATGATTCCTTTCCTATCCCACCAAAAATACAGCAAAACCTTCTGGCCGTCAATCTCGACTTGGCCACTGTTTGGAACGATCCACCGGCCTTCGACCACGACCGTTTTCACTTGATATTGTCGTATGTGATCCATTTTTCGTCGCTTGTCACCATTCGCTTTAAAACTAGATCGAGTTCGTTGATTCGGTCCAAAACATTTGTTTGTGTCAAACCAGCCTTTTACAGATGGTATAAAATGGTTTGGTGACTAACTTCCATCTTCTCGGCGATGTCATGAGATGCCATATGCCGGTCCAACTCGATATTTGATCGGTATACGTCGTCACAATCTAATCATGCATAGCGTCGTTTTGTAGGTTATGTCAAAACCTTTCAAAGATGTATAGTATTGCCAGATACGAGCTCTGTAACGCTTTATACATAGCCGCGAAATTAAAAAGACAAAAAGGCGGAAGGGAGATATTTTTCTAAGTTGGTAGGACTGTCCTTTTAATTTATTTACCGCAGCTGTTTAAGTCAGTAGACCTCAGTAGTGCGTTCCGATATTTACAATGGATAAAAATATCGAACAAAGAATTTGTCTCAAATTTTGTATTTTTATTTCGTTTACGGAATCATTGCGAATGTTGGAAAATGCTTACGGCGGTGTGGCTTTATCAAAAACACAAGTTAACACTTGTACAAAGCCTTCAAAGACGGTGGAGATATCGTTGAAGACATGCCTCATTCTGAACGATCCTCCGCTTCTTCAACCAATGAAAATATTAAAAAAGTGAAAGATATGATGCTTGAAGGCAAGTGTTAGAGAGACTGCAAGAGAGTTCGGCATCTCTCGCGAGTCCGTTCGAATGATTTTGGTGGATATTTTGAGCATGTAACATGTTCTTGCTGGACTCGTCCCGATAAAACGGATTTTTTGCCAAAAGAGTACTGCGGACTGATCTCTTTGGACATTTTGAAAATTCCGATCACACATTCATGAAAAGCATTACAACTGCCTATGAAACATGGTTTTATAAGTTTTACATGCAACAAGTCAACCATCTTCAGAATGGAGGGCAACAACGAGCCAAACCAAAAAAAAAAAACAATGCCAAATCCGCTCAAATATCAAGGTGATGCTTATTGTTTTTTTCTGATGTTCGTGGCTTGGTACATCATGAAGTCTGTCCCGGGACAGACGGTCTATTTTGGTGGATTGAGGAGACAAACATTTCAAAGCATCTAAAAGCAGCGGGATTCATTCAAAAGAAAAGAAATTGCGTGCCACATGAATGGCAGCCAAGAGACATTGAAAGACTACTATGTTGGAAATGAAATCGTTTTTGCATTGTATTGTGACTGGCGATGAAAAATGGATTCATTATGATAACCCTATGTATCTACAATGCTACGGTAATGCGCTGTATTTGGTGAGTATAGAAGAGCATGCTGTTTTATGTATTTCTAAAACAGGGAAATCCTCCTGCTAACAAGACAATTCAATTGAAGCGAGCGATGGTCGAAAATCACCCGGAACTCGCAGCTAGACATCAGGCAATAATTTTCCATCAGGAAAACGTTCGGCCCCATGTTGCGAGACCGGTTAAAAACTATTGGGAAAATAGCGTTTGAGCAGTTTTGTTCCACCCGCCTAATAGTCAATACCTTGTCCCTTCTAATTACCATTTATTAGTTACAAATTGCGGAGCGTTGTCATGCAGCAGAAATACATTTTCGGGCTTCCTGGTGTTGAAGTCATAAAGAACCTAAGTTCCTTGTGTCTGCATCATTCCCACCGCATGTAGTTGCTTTGAAATGTCTTAGCGGACGACTTCCAATGTTGACACGGATCCTCAGCGAGCAACGTCTCCAATTCCTGCAAAGTCACTAATGTGGAAACGCTGTTTATTTTTCAAAAGTTTAGGTTAAGTCTATCACGTTTTCAATATATCAAAATCGAACACCACTAACTGCTGTTTCTAGGCTAGAAGTGCAATTTCATCCAACGTGATTTCACAAATTGCAGGACCTCACACCACAAAGACACCCCAAAACTTAAAGCAACGCTTTACAATACATCCACCGAAATGCCGTTGTTTCATTAGAAATTCACAACATACGACGCATATTTCAGCAGCTCTGTGACAATGCGAATTATTTCCACGACTACAGTCAATACCACAAATCAAATTGCGGCCCAAAGCGAATAGACACTGGGGAGCATAAGGAGAGACAAACAGGTGCGTGCAACTGGTGTAAGTGGTGTGTACAGACAAGCGTTTAGTCAGCGATTATAAATTACTGGCAAAATTGAATTGACCTTCAATAACAACGTGGCGGCGTGCAAGCAGCCAACGGCCACACCAAAACAAAAACAAAAGCAAACAAACGAAGCACTTTGGTCAAACGAAGGCTTCATCAAATATGCATTTGATGAGGTATGCTTTTGTTGCTCTCTGTGCGTATGTATGTGTTTGAGTCTGCATGTGTGGGCGCGAGTTTCGCATTGGCTTCTGGGGCCCGTCAGCGCAATGCCAGAGCACTCATACGCCCCGCCACACCGTCGACTCGAGTGAAGTGCACGGCAGTGCAGCACTGCATGGCTAATAAGGCAACGGGTATTTGTGACCAACAACAACAACAAAAATAACAAGTGGAGTATAACAATAGCGATATGGCAATAAAAGCAGTAACAGCAACAATGACAACGGTGGTATGCCGCATACGGCATTTACGGCGAAAAGGGTTCAATTTCGACTGGCGCTACTGTTGCACGTTTTCGCTCGTTGAAACGTGATCGGCATTCGCAAATGCATTCGTCTGTACGCGGCCAGCCACTCAAATTGCCAGTGTGGATGGTAATGGGCCAAGCGGCGCACGCTCGCTTGGAATTCATTTAGTCTTGCTGCCGACACTGGCAATGGCACTTCCACTCACGCGCTGGTGACACTGTTGGTGGCGTTGGTTATGGTAAATTATGCTGGTATGCCTGAAATATGGGTACAACGAATGCGGATGCGGATGGTGGGTGGTGAGCTTTAATGTTTCAAGCGCTGCAATAAAAACGCATACATATATACATGTATTGAAATCGAACGTCATGTGAGCGTTTTCAATCAAATGTTGATTTCTGCGGTCTTTTTTAATATTTTCAAATCAATTCGCTTTTATGTTTAACTTTTTGTTTATTTGTTTATTTGTTTTTGTTTTTTTTTTATACCCTAAACAGTATTAATATAACGCGACGAAGCTCTCTCCGTCACTTTGAATATACGCGAATTAGACCCTAAGGTTTTGAGATATCGATATGAAATTTTGCACACGTCTTTCCACTCCTAAGAAGTTACTTATGTGTCGGAATCGCCGATATCGCACCATCATAGCTTATAGCTGTCATATAAACTGAACGATCGGAAACAAGTTCTTGCATGGACCACGCTTTTATTTGACCAGATATCCTGACGAAATTCGGTATAAGTTATTTTCCAAGTCAACGGTACAATATCTGAATCCATTGTTCAGATAGGATCACTATAGCATATAGCTGCCATATAAACTGACTAATCAAACTCCAGTCTTTATATGGAAAGCCTTATTATTAGATACGGTATCTTCACGAAATTTATCACAGTTTGTTACCTCAGTCATGGCTACAATCTGGGAAAATATTGTTCAGATCGGATCACTATAGCTTATTGCTGCCATATAAACTAAGTGACCAAACTCAAGACCTTGTATGAAAAACTTATCAATTCGACGGTATATCTTCACCAAATTTAACACTGATTGTCATCCTATGCAACGCTACAACCTCCGAGAAAACTTTGTTTGATCGGGCTACTATAACATATAGCTGCCGTACAAACTGACCAATCAAAATAAAAATAGAGATATTTCTATACCCTTTTATGATATAAGAAATGCGTACGTTGCAGGGTATTATAGCCTCTGTGAGGCACCTTTTCTGGTTCTTTATTTATTTAATTAATTTACTTATTTTTTATTTATATTTATTCCAACGCCATTGAAGGGAAATAAAATTCTGTGCATGCGGCTCTCATTACAATTTCATGTTGTCATAAAATCGCTTTGCAAAAATTGACTTGGCCATCATAGCAGCAAAAGCAATAACAATAGCAACAGAAAACCAACGCAAATAAAATTGACAATGGTTATTTGTAGAATTGCCTTTAGTAACACACACTATATTTAATTTGGCATGTGCATATGTATATAGTATAGCATGATAGCTGCGAGCACTGACGGCGCGTAAAAACTTTTAAGGGGGACGAATTGTCTCTATAAATTTTTCGAAAACAAATTGGTCTTCTTTGAAAAACAAAAATGAAATACTGAGAAGAAAAGTGAACATTTTTGTTATAAACTCAAGGAGTAGAAGTAAGCTAGCAAAGACACAAACCTACTCAACGTTTGAATCTTAGAGCTCCACTCCGTTGGAAAAACGAGGTGGAGAAGAACCTAGCTACACTTCGAATCTCCAATTGGCCTCTAACAGTGAAAAGGAAGAACGACTTGGGCGCTGTTGTAAACGCGGCTATAGCCACGTACGTAGTTCTATCCACTAATTTACTCAATAGGGATCATGAGATCAATGTCAGGTTATTTGGTTTGCTCGAAATTGAACGATTTTTGTTTGAAGAGTATCTGTTTCTACCAGACAGTGAATATAAATGTAGCTGTACAATCTGCCTAAACTATATAAGGTTACAGCTTTTTTCCTGGAAGGTTGAGAAAGATATAGAAATAATCCCACCGTACGGCTCTTGAAGTCCCTAGACCAGCGAATATTTTTAATGGTTGGGTAATTTAGCCGTTATGTACTGCATTAAACTCGAATGCCCTTATGCTTGTAGAATATCCTAAAAACATACATCTATTGCATCTTACTTAATTAACTAATATAACAATATCATTGTCTTACATAACTATCAAGCCAACAATAGCGCTTTCCTCATAAGCGGATCTTAACCTCGCAAACTCCTCCATTTCGTAAAGACCAATATTTCAGTTTATGTATGCAAAGATATTAGTATTTTCATATTCAGTCATTTAGTGTCTGTCTTTATGGCCACGCTGCTGCGAACCTGTTTAGTTATTACCTTTTCGATTGCCTCATTCGTCGCACTTTGGTTTCTTTTTAGCGACTGAAGTTTACTTAAAGCAGATTTCGTTTCAATTTGTATGTTTTTGCTTCGGTTGGTTTGATTTGGCATCAAATCTTAAATTATCGTATACAGCACGAATTATCAATGGAAAATTGTAGAAGAGAGCACTTTTAGTAACCACGAGGATGAGTGCTAATCTCTTCGAAAAAATGTGAGAAGAAATCTTTTACCTACAATCTTCGATTTATATTTATTAGGGGAAATATTACAAGTATTTTAACCAGATTTTAGCAGTTTTGAGAGTCGATTACAAATCTGTCTGTGAGAAAAAGGCATGCATTTATGTTCTATTATTAAAAATCTAGCGAGTTGTCAACAGTTTGTTAATATGATATTTCACATTTAATAATTAACATACGCTAAGTAATGAAGTTGTCTAAAAGAACATACTTGCATGCTTTAATACAGTAAAGTCTCTTTATATTGAACCCTTAAAGCGTGCAGTTTTCGGATATTTTCCCATACAGTTCGAAAAAAGTTCAACACTTGGTATGCAGCAGAGACCAAGGGAACCAACTAACCTGCTTCAAAAAGACGATACCTTTACCTACCGTTTTCTGGAATTCACTTAGTGTGATCTACATCAACTACCTGGAAAAGGCAAAACAGTTACGATATGCTGAATTATTGAATTGCCGCCTATTCGTCGTTTCTTCTTTTCGCAACGTGGCGCCAATTGGAGATTCTTCTTCACCTGGTCTTTCCAACAAAGTGGAGGTCTTCCTCTTCCTCTGCTTCCCCCGGAGGGTACTGCGTCGAATACTTTCACAGCTGGAGTGTTTTTGTTCATACGCACGACATGATCTAGCCAGCGTAGCCATCGTATACCTCAGCTCATCGTGCTATCGAATGCGATATTCACCGTGGCCAAGGCGCAGAGGACCGTAAATCTTTCGCAGAACCTTTCTCTCGAAAACTCGTAACGCCGACTCGTTTAGTAAGGTAGAATAATACTTATTACAATTTATACCAACTGCTCCAAAGTGGCCTGTGGAGGAGAGATGGGGTTATGGTGCTAGGATCTCTCTCTCTTTATCTGTCTCTCTCTTCATCTCTCTCTCCCTCTCTACATATCCATCAACCAAACTCAGCTAGCATTTCTCAAGCGGCAGTATCAAGCATAGAGAGGCCTCTGAAGTTCTACTATATAGGAGGATACAGAAAGCTACCATATACGTAGAGACTCAGGTGGTATGGCTAGCCTTGTCGTCGCTAATGATAAATTCCAATAAATACAGGAAGGCTTTAAGCTCACTGGCAGGTCACCTACACCTGTCAATAATTTGTATTCCCAAAATCTCGAATTCAACGCAAGCTTTCAATGTCTATCTACAAAAAGCATAACGTAGTTGTTTCATTGAGAACGCCAAATGGTTTGAGAGAGCTGCACTCTTACCTACCCACCTATCTTCTGTAGGATAAGTATTTATAGCATCACGTCATAATTTCAATTCATTTTTATTGTTCTCATGAGTTCTTTTGCGAGTTTTAGCATTTTTATAAAAATTGTGTTTATTATTTTAACAAATTAATTACTCCAGCAAATAGCGATTACGTCTTCCAACGCATATCTTTATGAGATCCCTTATTTTTAGAATACCTCTAAATTTAAAGCGATTATAAATATGCCGGAATTTCTTTATTGCTTTCAATGTAAGCAAAATGTCAGATTCTAAAATATATTTATTATTATTTAAACGCAATAAACCATTGCTGTCGGCTTTAAGACGTTTAAATATAAACTGTTCTATAAATGAAGGTTTTCAGTATTGATTTGAAGAAGCAAAGAGCGCTAAAGTAAGAATATTCAATGAACGCCAAAGAATAATAAACAATTAGTACACATTCCTAACAAGTCGGCCAGATGCACATAATCTTTAAATTAGGTGCGTAAATATAACAGTTCAATTGAAAAGTCCCCGTCATACCATAGGAAAACACATTTGACCCTCCAACTTTTTGATACCACTTTTGCAGTACGATTTGTCGTTTGTTTCAAAATAGGCTTCAGTTTTGGAAATCACCTCTTCATTCGACGAAAATTTCTTTCCATCCATTATTTTTTAAGATTCGAAAACAGTAGATAGTCTCTGGAGGCCAGATCTGGAGGTTGCCATCGTTTTCACTAACTTTTGACACTGTGCACTGTCTTGCTGAAACGGCACTTTCTTTTCCTACAAATGCGACTTATTTTCGGCGATTTCGTCCGAGTCCGAAAAATCAGGCTATAGAAATAAAACTTTATATGTACAAGTAATGTCTCAGGTACCTTGCTCGTTTAAAAACTGTCGAAATCAAACCGACCGATCATTCAAGATATATTAATGATATTTTGAAGGGCTCATCCCTTGAAAATAAAATGCCCATTTGTTAAAAATATGTTTAAGCTTCCTCTGTCCCCTATAAGCATAAATGAAAGCTTTTTAAATGCCGATTTACTTTAACAATGCAATCGTTGAATAATGGAAGTGTTTCCCAGTCTTTTATCAGATCTAAGTTAATCAACGTAGAAAACATTTCACATTCCATTCTCCTTTGTTGAATTTAAGGAAATCCGGATTCCCTTTGTTTTTAGATTTTGAGTCTTTTGTTAAAGTCTGTTCGTGAATTGGGTTAAATCTACCTGGACGGTAAGTCCTCGAAAACATTATCATGTATCTACCTGCTATACGAAAAAATAGACCACGCCTTCAGACATACCTTTTTGGACGCAGGTAGATGCGTTTGAAACATACCTAAGCATGTCCGTATAAATAGACCCCGAAAGTGAAAATATAGTTCAAAACCAAAAATCTATTCGGCAGAGAAACAAGTAAATTTCAAGTCTAAACAAGCTCTTACAGAAAAATCATGGCATCAAATATTTCTAGCAACTGTTATTCTGGACACAAAATCGATCGTTATAGTGACAACCGACATCGTTCTACAGATGAAAAAGAGAACACCTCGAAAAGTCAAAATTCAACTGACGTATCTCGTTGTAGTATTCGCGAACGACTCATCCACTTGTTGGCGTTGAAGCCATTCACCAAGTTGGAGCTAACTTCACGGTTGCAAAAGGAAGGAATACGTAATCATGAGCGCTCGTCCATTAATAGCATACTCATGGCTATTGCTCAGCTCCGGAACCAAATGTACCACCTTCGAGTGCATATGTGGTATTATGTGAATGAAAATTGGCCCTTCTATACTGAGGAAGAGCAGAACCAAGTCAAGCGGAATAAGCCAAAAGATCCAACTCCATCAGACAATTCGACCAAGGAAGAGCAGAATCAAGTCAAGCGGAATAAGCCACGAGACCCAACTCCATCAGACAATTCGACCGTTGGAAGCTCATGTGAAGTCTCAAATAGTGCAAACACATCTGGACTATCTTGCTGTCATATTCGGGAACGACTCATTCACTTGTTGGCATTGAAACCATTCAGCAAAGTAGAGCTATTTTCACGATTACGAAAGGAGGGAATTCGTGATGATGACCGTTCGTCCATTAAAAGCATACTCATGGATATTGCTTCAGTCCGCAACAATGTATATAGCTTACGTGGGCATATGTGGGAAAATGTGAATGAAAATTGGCCTTTTTATACTGAGGATGAGCAGAATCAAGTCAAACGGAATAAGCCACAAGACCTATCTCCACCACACAATTCGAACGACAGCAGCTCGTGTGGGAGCCTGAGTCCATCTTCAAGTCCCCCACAACAGATAGACAGTTTGGAATACGAATATTTACCGCCAGCAAAGAAGCAACGTATAAGTCGTGTCAGCCCTAACAGTAAACATGACGTCGCCAGCTCTAACAGGATCGGTAACAAAACTGATAATAGTACAACACAGTTCAGTAGCCATTCGACGAAGAAAGATTCTGCGTATCAAAATAATTTGTACACGTATGATAGTGATAACACTAATCGTGTTTTGGTCAGCTCTAACTCAAGTAACATTACAATTAACAACCCGACGCATTGCAATAACCATTGGACGAAAAACGATTCTAAGAATCAAGAGAAGGACATTTCGAGAAACAATGGCGACCAACTTAACCTGAAAAACGATGGAAATTCAAAACCCGAAAGTGATCTGCCAAAGAAGAACGGAAGTTTAACGGACTCAGCAGCACCAGCGACAAGAAAGAGTTATACATTGATTGATATGTTCGGAGATGATACTGCAAACCCTACAAAGAGAACTACCAAAGATGGGTCTCATAAAAGGAAGGCTACAACCTCTGACCTACAGCAACAAACTCAACCTCAACGGAATTTGACAGAGAGGTTGGTTGATCTATTCGGCGATGATATTGCAACACCCCCAAAACAGACCGCCAATGACCGGCCGCTTAAAAGGAAGAAGGAAACGGACCATAACCTACACCAACAACAACCTCAACGGAACTCGCCAGAGATGACTGAGAGTTTGGCGGAGCCGGTGGCACCAGCCCCTAGAAAAGAATATAAGTTGATTGATCTATTCGGCGATGACATTGCGACCCCTACAAAAGTGACCACCAATGACCGGGAAAAGCGGCATAAAAAGGAGTCTTCAGATCAAAACTTGCGACCCCAATCGCACTTGTCAAAGAAGAGCGAGACTTTAACAAAATCCAAGAAGCAAAGAATGATTGAATTATTTGGAGAGGACTCTGATTAAGAATTAAATAGTGATTAGTTTAGTTTTCTATATAAGTTTTGTATGTTATAAATATTACTTTTAAGAATAAATATATAATCTGTATATTCGCATTTTAACCATTTTTGTTTATGTATGTGTATTTAAAACTAATAATCATATATCAGGCTTTATGAATAATGGAGAAGGTCAAGTGTATTTATTTTATATCTCTTTGACACGCCGCATTATTTTGGATTTTTTGCGCTTTTCTTGAGGTATCGTTCCTCCTAATTTTTTTTTTCGAAAGGTTTTGAAAGGTTGAATCTTCATTAAGTCAACTGTTCCGTGAAATCTGCTGTTGTAGACTTATGGACGGATTGCCTTAATACTCAAAAATATAACCTTGAAATTTGAAGGGGTTTCTTTTATAGTCTTCCGCTTATACATACACGTATGCATATATGTATGTCTATATAAAAGTATTATTACACAATTCTCTATTTTTTGCAGTTTTTACGAAAATTTCCTTTAATTTAGAAATTTCTCTGTTTATTGATACATCTGTGTCACCAGAGATTCCGCGCTTGGTGACACAGCCACATACCGCCTTTATTATTTACTTTATTATCATCACTTTTCCAGCTATTACAGCACCGCCATGCAATCATCAAATGACCTAACTAATTCACACACAGTCATTGTGTGAAAATTATCTATTAAAGTCACCGCCGCCGAGCTCCACTTCATTTCCATTTGCATTTGCTCGCGTGCAAAGTGCGCACACAAACACCACGCCACACAGACTGTTGTCTACTAGTACACTAACCTACAAGCAAAATGCCTTTGCATTAATGCACTCATTTATATGTACATATGTATGTGTGTGAGCGTATTTATACGGCAATTTATTTCCTTTTATTGCTGTGAGATAATCCAATATCTTCACACAATTCACTGGCATTAAATTAGCCTTCAAAAGTAGCTGTGTGTGTGCGCGCCGTCGTGAGAGTAACTGCGGTTTCGGGGGGTGTGTTTGTTATATTGCATTCTATCAACATTGGCATTGTACAGGTATTAGATGAAATCTCTTTTATGAGTCAATTTCGAGACGTCAATTTTCTTGGCGGTTTAATATGTAATTTGCAGTGTAATTTCTTCGTAGCGCACATGGAGTAAGCGCCGGAAACGGTGGAGCATGAGGAAGTGTAAATGTGTACGTACAAGTATTTATAAAAATAGGTGGATTATTCGGAATATTTCTGTTATTAATTGAGGAAAGAGAGCATGATATAGACGACAGGCAATGAATTGGCATACATACATACAAATGTACATAGTCACATATGTACGTATATAGATATAACTACAGTACAGGATTTATGTGGACTCAAGTTGAAGGTCGCTGTCATGGAATTAATTTCGAGCAGAGCTTTCTTAGAATTCTTAAGTATTTCAGTTTGCTTGTTTTTTCTTAGGTATGTAACTAAATCTATTTCTACTAGCCTCCTCCTTTCCTTCTTTCATTTATTCAATTAATTCCAGTCTTTAAGAAACTAACAAAATGGTAGACCAAAACGTTTCGAGGTTATTTATTTGTTGAAAAATGTGGAAAACTTGCTCTCACTCAAGAACTTACAACTGCGTTCAATAACGCAAATATCAAAAAATTCTGTTTCTCTTTTTAAGGAGAGACGTGTAATACTCGTTTTTTTTCATTTATATGTAGATTGCTACTGTAAAGCAAATGATTCTAATAGTGAACGAGGACAAGACGAAACATCTCCTCTTATCAAACGCATCATCGCATTCGCGACTTGCCTCTCACGTAACTGTTGACAGTCATAATATCCAAGTCGTAGATATTTTGGTCTATCTTGGAACAGAAACCACCGTCAACGTCAGCCTCGAAATCCAATCCATAATAACTCTTGCCAATAGGTGCTACTTCGAATTGAGTAGGCAATTGAGATGTAAATCCTCTCTCGTCGAACAAAGACGAAACTCTAACATTCACTCATTATACGGGTCCTGCTATATGGTGCAGAGCCATGGACCACGAAAACAACTGATGAATCGGCGATACGAGTTTTCAAGAGAAAGGTTTATTTCCCTTTATTGCTGTGAGACAATACAAGGCAGCGGCTATGCTGGCTAGGTCATGTCGTCAGAATGGATGAAAACACTCCAGCTCTGAAAGTATTTGAGATTCTGTGATGGTGGATGCATAAAAATCTCTCAACCAAACTAACGTAGTTTTCTACGAGCAGATATCGATGTGTGTGGCCTAATGGTGCTCAATTTCCTTCACATCAACCAAAACTGGCTGATTCCGAGCGATTGCTTACTTTGGATGGTCCAAATTAAAAGTTAGACCGTAGGGCAGTAGCTCTTAGTAGTGATCAATTGTCAATCCCACAAATTGTCAAACACATAGCAAAACATTCCTGATTCTGACTGTTTTCGCTAGAAGTTTTCGTAAGTGAGTCACTTTTCATCGCCAGTAATCTTTCGCTACAGGAATGAGTCCTGTTTTTGAATTTAGCAGCGATTCGCAGATGGAAATTCGGCCCATGAGATTTTTGGTGTTAACTCGTGTGGCACCCATTCATCGTTCTTTTATTATGTGTCTAGCTAACTTTAGAACCAAAAGAATCCCGAATAACCATAGGAACTACAGGTGAATAAGTAATGATTAGGGAAAACCATTGAAATTCCCAAAAAACAAGTAAGAATCCAATAAGAACCAGCGATTACGGATGAACCAAAAATATGGCATTTCTCTATCTCACGCTTTTAATTTTTCGGTTGCAATTTAATGCATTTTCGCCGATTGCTGAGCACTTTTGGTGCAATCAGCTATCTGGTAAATTCTGGAATTGCGAGCAAAGTATTATTAGGGTGCTGTGCACATTGATCCTGCGACCGATTATCACATATAGAGCGGTGACTTGGACCTCGAAAGCATCCAAGACTTCGGTATGACTTCAACTATCGAAGCTGCAACGGCTCGCCTGCAGCGGCGTGTCGGGTGCCATGGGCACATGTTCGACGGCGGCACTTGAAGTCATGCTGGATCTCACACCGCCTCACCTAGTAATCAGTCAGGTTGTCAAACACACACTGATCCAAATGACAGCAATCTCTTCCTAGCGCATGAAGGACTTAAGTGGCGAAATACCACTGGCTCTTCTCCTAAGGGACAGCATTACCAAAAGTGTAAACTTCAATAAAAAGTTCATGGTTACCCTCAGCAGTAAGGCAGAATAGAACGATTCCAGTCTCAAGCTACTGCTTAGGGATAGGACAATTAAATACTACACCGACGACTCGAAAACGTCGTATGGGAATTGCTGCGGGAGTCGCAGAACCACGCACCAAACTCTCCATACCTATGGGAAGTTTTTCGAGTATACTCCAAGCAGAGGTCTTTGCTGAAAATCCTTGCGTAGAAATAAACCTCCAACGCAAATGTCACAATGAATGTACAGTTATACTCACCGACAGTCATGTGGTACTAAAAGCGATCTCTGCATACGAGTTCAAAGCACTATTGGTCCAGGAGTGTATAGAACGGCTGAACAGTCTATCAGATCGTAGTCAAGTGTACCTTATCTGGGTGCCTGATCACAAAGGTATAGCCGGGAATGAACTGGCTGACGGGCTCGTCCGCTCCGCAATATCTACCAACATCTTAGGATATCATACCATTAACGAGCTCCTGCCCAAGGATGATGGGAGAGGTATTGGCCACATCTCCAAGGCATACTCCATGCCAAGTTGCTAATGACCTTAAAAGGTTTAAATATATAATCAATTTCCCAAGCTCAGCTCACTTGTCGCCTTCTACACTGGGCTTTGCAAGCTCAAAATGCACTTACATACATAAGTATATAACATGAGCCTATCTTCTTGTGCGAAATGTTGATTCTGTGACATAAAGCCTGAAATTAATTGACTGCACAGTAGTCTACATACAAGCGCATGATAAAGACTCTTGGATCCAGGTTTCCAAATAGGGATCACATCCCTCCATAGCACCTAGCAATATATTGGAATTAATCAGTATGGTGGGCCCAAATGAGTCGTTGTGACTTAGAAGAGGACACAATAGACCTTAAGTCGCAGTCGCAGTTATTTATCTAAACAAATATAATCTAACGCATTTCGTAAACTCTAAATCTATCGCTTCGCTAGAATTTCTCGCAGGGTATCTATGCGCAATTAAGTCTTTGCAATTTTCGTAATATTGCTTTGAGATCGTGTGAAGGTAAAATGTAATCAGACATTGCCGCAATAATCAACAGTTATGTATGTATGTATATAGTAAGTATGAGTAAATAAATAGACAATGGAGTTGCAATGACTCACACACATACAAACTAACAGACAAAAATGCATAAATTATACAAATATACATTTTATGGGTAAGTAAAAAGGTGTTATTTAGTCTAAAATATATTTATGTACATACATATATACTATTTTGTATATGAGTTTATATATTATACATAGATAAATGTGTCAATATATATAAGTATGTATATGTAAGTAACGGGTTTTTCAATAAGAGCGCTACAAAGTATTTTAAATAAAACGAAAACGGTTTGGGATATCAATGAAATTCTTAATACCTGTGAAAGAACTTTCAATGTCATTATGTCTGGATCTCGATTTCTTTTATAAGGCCATCACGGGCACGCTTGCAAGAAACCCAGACGTTGAATCCAATTTTCAACGGTTTTGAAGCGTAAATCGGCGGAAACTCTTGCAAATTTCACATTCGATAATCATGCGACGTTCATCAATCATCACTGGATTCTTGGCATAGACCATAGACTTGACGTAGCTCCACAAAAATTGGTCCAACGTTGCTAAACCGCACGAACCAGGCGGCCAATTGGCTGAGCCATTTCGTGAAATAACACGTTCACCAAACTTCAATAGCTTTCAATGAATCGTTTGTGACATTCGCTGTGTGCCTTGTGTCGATGTACTGTTCGAACTGCATACTGTATAAGCCCATATCATCCAATTCGGGCTAAAAGTATTTGGTTATCATTGAGCGCTAGCGATTCCCATTCGAAGTAACGTGCCGGTCTAGACCATCACAGAAGAAGTACGGCCCAATGACGCTGCCGGTACATCAACCGCACCAAACTGTAATTTTTGCTGGATGCAATGGTGACTCATGGAATACGTGTGGACTTCGGCCTGACGAATAACTCATATTTTGCTAATTGACAAAGCCATTCTGCCAAAATTAAGCCTGATCGCTGAAGATGATTTTCCAAAGAAAATCCGGATCATTTTCAAGTTGTCACGAACAAATGACGATTCTGGTGGTCAAGCGGCTTTAATTCTTGCGTCAATTTGATCTTGTTAGGATAAAAGCCAAGATATTTTTTGCCAAATTCGCCACAACGGCGTCACAGAGATGCCCAACGCTTGAGAACGACGTGTGAGAGACTGATTTGGGTCTTCATCAATTGATGCGCTAGCGGCAGCAATATTCTCGACACTACGGGCACTTCTCTGTTTCACTGGTACGGGAACATTTCGTACCGTGCCTGTGGATTCAAATTTTTTCACTAAACGCTCAATTGTTGATTTAATAGCACGATTTCTTAAATTTCATAAATTTCAACTCGTTGTCGGATCATACTTATATCTTTCCATGATGAAATGGCAAACCTTACTCAAGAGAAATGTAAAAAGAGTTGCGAAAAAATACATACACATATACATATATGTATATAATATTTATAATGTCGTCAATTGCTGTCACTATCGGTCTACTTTTGTAGCGTCCCTGTTGAAAGACCCGATAAATGTAATACATAAATACATACATATATAAATCCTAGGCTGTCTATAAGAGCTTTTACGCTTCAACTGTTTACAATATTATAGACCTACTTATATTAGCATTTATTAAGTGCCTTTATTAATTTATTATGTATGTATGTATGTATGTGGACACACGCTCGTATTTACATACAATGCAAAAAAGTAGAGCAAAATCGACTTGAACTTGAACCGAAAGGCAGTGAAGCTTAAACTTTACAGAGATACAATGGGTTTTCGCAAGGCTCATTAATTACGCAAATACATACATACATACATACATATGTATGTATAATTTAGTACATTTTGATTTTATTTACCGCAAACACACATACAAACGCAAAACAAAAGCGTCATTTGCATAAAAGGAGAAGCCGATGCGCATTTTCTGACAGTGATTTTGTCTGTTTTTAGCGGTAACGGTTGCAATACCATGTAAATGCGTGTGCGTGTGTGTTTATAGGGGCCACGCATTTCATTGTCTTACCGTTATCATAGAGCGCGCATGTTGTTGTTGGTTTTATTTGTAGAAGCTGCTGTTTTCATGGCTAATTTTAGAACAGGCACATGTGTATAAACATAAATACACACACGCATACATACAAACAAAACATATACATACATACATATAAAAACATATATATACACACAAATAGATACAGCTGTATGAGGGTAAGCAAATAAACACTGCAGTGTCAAGCAATAAAACGCTTATGGTTTATGATTCGCATTTTCATTTTCTATTTTTCGCACAGCGGTGTTCGTCAAAATAAACACACGCCACATTGCAACAACACGCACTCGCGCTTAACAGGCATTTCTAGGCAAATATAGCAAATTATTTATAAATACCAAGAATCGATAAAGCAAATGCCAATCATACCATCAAAGTCAACTAGCCGCTACCCTCCGCCTCCACCACTCTCTTCACTCCCCTCGCACAACATCAAAATAAGGCGCTCGCTAGTAACACCTAGTATCTTCCTCGAACTAATCAACAAGCAAGCACAATCGACTCCGCCTGCGCACTTGACCCCCACCAATGCGCCGTTAAGTAACGGACTTTTTTCTTGTGCTCCTACAATTTCTTTGTGGAATCATAAACGCCACGGCTTGCTGACTTTCACGTGCACATTCCGGCGCAAAAATAGCAGGATGGGGTCCGCTTCTTGGCACTTTCACTCAGCTTAGTCGCGATTCAGACTGTGATCCCATTGACGTGCCTGACCTATCTTGCGACGCATTAGCTGTGACTAGGCAACATCTTAACGCATAAATTGTGCCATCGAGCGTTTACGAGCGCGTCGTGGCTGGAGTTGGAAATCGGGGTGCGCGTCTTTTATGTTGAGGCGCTGCTCGTTCTATTTTCGCTGTGGCAATGCGCTGATAGCGTAGTAAATTTATTAGCAGTTAGAAATAAATACGAAATTCTCATTAAATTTACTGGGGAAAAAGGAATAAGCACGACAATATACAGTAACTTTCATATACATATGGATATATAGATAGATGTACATACTTATGTATGTATGTATATAATTATAAAAATTATGTAAGCTTAGGGTAAATTGACTTATGTTTTGTCACGCAAGGTTCCAAGTGAACTAATTTGTAGTGGCTGTGCCAGAAAGTCTATATACAATATCTACATATGAACTGAACTACATATATTACTTTAGATAATATAGATAAAATACCCTTATTTCTATCGGCTTGTCACTTCTAAAAATCAACTAAAATGCCGCTGAAATTACTGCCATTGTGAACCCTTCGAAGCCTCTTTATAGCGCTCGCTGAAGGCTCATTTAGTCTTCGGGAGAGTCACTACATGTTCCACGTTTAAAAATGTAAGATATGTTTTTCAAATTCTTCCATGTATTAGACTAGAGTTCTCTTACGATATC
Organism: Bactrocera dorsalis; assembly: GCF_023373825.1. NCBI lineage: Eukaryota > Metazoa > Arthropoda > Insecta > Diptera > Tephritidae > Bactrocera > Bactrocera dorsalis. Next base: position 104,375,948 of record NC_064304.1, on the reverse strand, counting down.
AAGAATACGTACGGGACATATCGCTTATGAACACAAGCTGCTTTCCAAAGTAAACAGGACTTTTTCTAATCTAGCTTTAAATTTTAAGACCAAAAAGCTGCATTGAAGCAGAAGGAGAATAAAATAAACTGATTTTGCCGAAAACACCATTTGTTCTGTTTTTTTTAAGTCCTGTTTACTTTGGAATGATCCTTGTATATTCGTTTAAAAGTAGAAAAACTAGATGTTAAATATCAGTATCGATTGAGTACTAGAAATCTTTGAGACCATCACGTAAACATTGTTTCGATTGATTTTGCCAAAATCAGATCGATGCCACATGAGTTAACATAGTAAAACCTCACTAGCCGAACTTCTATGCTTCCATTTGGGAATCGCTGTTAACTCATGCTGTTCTCTATGTATTTGGCGTGATCGACAGGCAATTCTCTACTATGAGCTGCTACCTTCCTGCCAAATTCTTGATTCGGACCTTTACTGTCTACAATTGGACCTTCTAAAGGAAAAAATTGCCCAGAAACTGCCAACATTGGCATAAAAGTGGAGAATTGTGTTCAATCATGGTAACGTAAGAGCGCACACATCGAGAAATACACGCCAGAAGCCGCGAGAGCTTCGTTATGTTATTATTATGCATTCATGTTAAAGTTCGGGCCGGGTACCAAGTGTTTACTACCTGCGCTTGCCTTTGGCAAATGATTCTGCTGGTAAAAAATTTGTCCCAAGAGAGTATTGTGAAAATTGGCTGTTTCAGTTTTTTGCCAAAAGAAATGTGGGCGTCTTTGAGAGTGGCATTAAGAAACTACTTTCAAAATGCCAACACGTTTAAGAACAAAACGATGCATATTTCACCTTTGGGATCATTATAACTATGTTAAATAAAAAGAGCGAAATAGTACCTGAGTTTTTGAGATATCGATCTGAAATTTTGCACACGCTCTTTTCACCCCAAAAAACCGTTCATTTGTTGATCTCACCAATATCGAAAATACATATGTGGGATATAGCTGTCATACAAACTGAACGAACAAATTCATGTGTTTGTATGGAAAACTTTTTTATTTGCCAAGATATATGCACAAAATTTGGTTCATATTATTACCTCAGTTAATACTACACCCTCCGCAAATATTGTTTAGATCGGATTACTATAGCATATAGCTGCCATACAAACTGACTAATCAAACTCAAGTCTGTGTATGGAAAACTTTGTTATTTGCTAAGGTATCTTCACGAAATTTATCACAGCTTGTTATCTCAGTCATGGCTATAATCCGCGAGAATATTTTCCAAACCGGACTACTATAGCATATAGCCGTCATAGAAACTGTAGGATCAAAATCGAGTTAATATATGAAAACTTTTTTATTTGTAGGGTATTTTAGCTTCGAAGCCATCGTAGTTAACATTTTACTTGTATTTATTAAAATATTCGCACAAATATAAAACGACACACCCTGTACATGCGCAATAAACTATTAAAATATGATTAATTTGCCATCAATGAGTTTCACATAACAAATTAGTCGACTGGAATGCGCTGACATTTATTTGATATCTAATTATAAATCATAAACGGCGATTAAATGCTTATGTGGACATAAATAACATAAAATGCGGTAAAATTTTCAAAACTCGTTTTTACTAAACTCACAATTCTCATTAAATAGAAAATAAATAATAATTTCATTAAATGCCGAGCTTATTATGCTTTCTATTCAGCTATGCGCTCAAGCGCGAACAAGCAACCAACCAAGCTGGATTGCATACATACATACATATACATATGCTACATAAGTTAACCCCCCGCAGCAGCTAATTAACGCGAAGCACAGCGAATGCAGCAAATATTACTCATACGCCCGGGTGTGCGCTAGAACAATTGGAAGACTAATTATTAGCAGCGTTGGCACGCACTTCCCGGCGCTTAAATGCAAAGCCGACTCGGCGAAATTGTGTAAATTTTAACAAAAATTCAATTAGAAGCAATGCAAGCGAAGGAAAAAGCCAAAACAAAGCAAAAAACATGAAACGAATGTAACTGTTTCACTAGCATACACACAATAGAGCGCATTAATAGGGCCAGTGGCAATCGACGATTGCACTCAGTCGCACATTTATAAACAAGTGATGGCGCGCAAACTTGAAAAGGCAAACGCTTGGTTAATTTGTATGTATATGTATGTGTGTGAGTTTGTAATGGCATAGAACATGTGCCACATGTGCGCGCACTTGATTGACTGCCACATATGTTGGGTTGTTTTTATGTACAGATGCATGTGCATATGTACATTAGGGTGCTCGTTATTTCTCAAGTTGATTTCGTTTGGCAGGCGATCCTTGAAATTTCAGTTTTAACGACAAAATATTCATATATTAAGTTTGTCACGAAATGTGTATTATCGTTTTCCGACTGCAGACACCTTCAATTTCGGAGGTGCTCACCTGAAACTTTGCACACGTTCTTACTTACGCAAGTAGTAGTTAATAAGTCGAAATTGTCGCCGTCAGATAACTATAGCACATAGCTGGCATACAAACTGACCGATCAAACTCCAGTCCTTATACGGAAAACTGTTTTATATTACAAAATATCCAGCCGAAATTCGACGTGAATCATTCTTCAAGATAGCGCTAGAATATTCGAAGAAATTAATCAGATTGAACAACTATAACATATAGCTGCCATATAAACTGATCGATCAAACTCAAGTCCTTGTACTAAAACTTTTTTATTTTAAAAGATATCTTTATGAAACTTTACGTGGATTATTGTCCAAGCAACGGTACAATATCCGAATAGATTGTTGTGATCGGATTATTACAACATATAGCCACCATAGGAACTGAATATTCAAAATAAAGTTCTTGTATGGGAAACTTTTTTATTTGACAAGATATCTTAACAAATTTCGACATGGATTTTTGTATGAGCTAACAGTACAAACTACGAAAAAATTATGCAGATCGAGCTACTATAACACATAGCTGCCATACAAACTGACAGATCAAAATCAAATTTTTCTATGTAAACTTTTTATTTGTTTAACATATCATACAACTTTGAAAATAGGATATTCTAATACTATAAAAAGGTTTACATAAAAAATGTCTAGTTAATTTTTTTTTAACACATACCTTTAATAGTTATATGCAATTAAACTTATGCATCAAATGCTTGAGCATTCATATAAATGCCTAATGTTGCTCATACGGCATGGTGCCTTACGTATCCTCTGTTAATGGATTACTGAACATCAGTGCATTTGCTGTATAATTTTAACAACGTATAACTATCAAAGCACTGATTTTATGACAAATATCCAAAATATCTTCTTTATAGAGCAGAAAATTTTGTTTTAGAATATCATTTTCGAACACCCTAGTATTTAGTACATACAAACGTCTCTCCGCTTATGTCTATTAGCCAACTAGAAAGCCAAAAATAATGTGAGAAGAATGTGCCAACACATATAAAAACATATTTATGTATGCATTTCTGTATATTTCTTAATATAGACATACATATCTATATATGTGCGTACGTAGGAATGTGTGCATGCTTGTTGAACTTTTCTAAAGAATTTATGGTGAATTGCAATTTGCACTCATTGTAATTGTAAATTGTTATTATTGTTGTTGTAAGTTGTTTTTGTTGCAAAAACATATCAATTTACAGGCGGAAAACGCCGCGCCGGTCAGTTGGTCGCTAGCTATTCACGACAGCTGCTAGATTCAAGCATGCATGCGAAACTAAATGAATGAATGCACCTACTACATGCATGCAACAGTCGTGTGCGTGTGTTTGTGTGTGTACTTTAATGTCTACAATGTAATTAATTAATATGAAATCAATCAGTGAATTTTCCGCCAACCCACAGTAGCTGCCATTTGATTCAACGGGGGTTTTACACCACTTAAATGTATACACTTAATGCTCACATATATGCAAACGCTTGTAAATTAGTTTTAATAATTTATTAGATATATTTAAGTATAACTGTCACATAAATTGAACCATTTTCGTTTACATTTTTACATATTTATCTTCAAATTCCTATCTAAATTACGTAATCTGCTATCTGCTTCATTAATGGCGGCATATGAAGTGGTAGAGTGAATGATCGAAACTGCAGATTATATCAACTTTTAATATAACTCGAGATCAAATTTGATCCGGACTGGTCCATTTGCGCATGGAAGTCTATTCGATAAATATTTGTCTCCGAAAATGGTACAATCTGGTTTTCTTTCAGTGAAGTTTGAACTCCTTTCTTGATAGAGGTGTATAGACGGACGCGGATGAGGCATGTTTTCGGTGCTTTGTGCCACTCAAATACTGTTTTCAGTGATATTAAGTATACTTATGATAGATGATAGGGAATAGGTTTCCCCAAAACATTTCTTGGACATTTTAATCTATTCTCTGCCGGTGAGTTCTTTGGTATCACAAAATTTCCAGCAATCATGCCGCCTGTCTGTTCAATCATGCTCAAAATATCGTGGATCTCGCTTAGAAATTTTAAACATCGATCTTTCCTGATTCCGAAAAGTGTTAATTATTGATCAATATGTAGGTTATCTTCTATAATTCAGCATTTGGCAATCCTTGTATTGAAAATTTCGTCAAGGTCTTCCAAAGTCAGTTGTTGTTTAGAAACCAATGAGAGCTGTGCGAAAACTTATGTTGTCATATCATCATTTGCCCTATGGTGAGATAGAGACAACTATAGGCACAGCAAAAAAATCAATTAAACATGGACATTTGAGTGTAAAATATAATTGTTCATGGTGGAGGTCAAACAATTTATAGAGAGCTCAAAAAAAGGGCTCGTGTCGATTGGTAGGTAAAAAAGTGTTAAAAAAATAAGATAGCGGCAATTCGTTACTCAAACGATCAAATAATGCTATGTGATAGTCCCTGTTGATGGTCGTTGTTTTTCGTCGAAATTGAGCTTGCGCTGAACCCCCTTTGCAAAGGGCTTTCACTTACACTAAGTCTCACCACGTTAGGTTATGCAAGGAGACTAAAACTAGACTCTCTGTGGCAATAACACTTCCCAGTCTTATATGTACATAAGAATGGAAGGAAACGAAAAGGCAGAGGAGTTTGCCAGCCTAGCGGTGCCAGCCAGGAACAGAATAAGCTGTCCTTGACCATTCAGCTTCTTCAAGGTCTGTTTCTTCCAAATCAACGAAGTAGCTTGATAAGGCTTAATTTGGTTATAAATGAAGAGCACAAAGGATCTAATGATGGTCTAAGTGCTGGGGTCTGGCGCTCCTGCAAATTTCGGTTTTCGGAAGACTAATTAAAAACAAGGTCAGATAACTCCTATCCTCACAAAATCTTTTAAGCAGAAATCGTGGTTCCAAGATACAAAGTGATTTTCATCTTAACAAGTAAAGTACATAAGCTTTCAAGTAAACAGTTCTCACAGGTCTCCACAGTTATCTCACGTCTTTTAGTGTAGTTTGTAATCATCTTAAATGGCAGTAGGTAAGGCTTTGGCTCGATCAGTTGGGTTATAGATTTCTCCGAACAGTTTACAACGCAGTATGTATCAGTTTATAGCGGTCTGTAGTTTCTAAGTTCTTTTTTGAGACGTTGGAAACATATTTCTAACCAATATACGATAGATGCCCTTAGGCCCAATGTTGTCTAGACATGTTGATAATTGATGTCCGTCTCAATAATTTTGAGTTTTTAGTCCAACCTTCATAAATATTACGCAAATAAATGATTCATAACTCTATGATATCTTTCTATGATGGATTCTCAGTTGGAAGTTTTAGAATTTTCTAATTGTTTCGCGAAATGTGACGAAATTTTTTCCAGAAAAAATCAGCATTGAAATTTATTTAGTATATGTTTAAATTTATTTATGACTTCATTTATAAAGTGTGGTTTATATGTATTAAATGTAATGTTTTAAACATTGCACTTGACACTCTAAGCCTCGGTTCCATTTCGACCGCAAAACTTTAATTCCGCATCGCTCAACCGCAACCAGTTAATTGCTCGCCCAAAAGCGAGTGCACTTCAATTAAAGCTTTTTTGTCGTCGCATATATATTTCCAACGACATTATATTGCGCGCTACAACTTATTGACATTTTGCAAAAACAAATTAAAAACAAACAAAAGACTTGCAACAATTGAAACGAAAATAAAAGCCGAAAAAAGCAACATTAATTCGAATTGCAAATGTCAAATGGAATGTATATTGTAATTGTAATTGAAATTGATTATATAAGCCCGGCGCGTATCTCTTATCTTGACCGCCCTCACTCTCACCAACAACACCAAGAACAACGACAACCACTGGTCACCAATGCCCGTGCCGAGCGGCGGCACAAATACAAAGTTGCGGCATTATGAAAGAGATACACAATTACATACATACAAACACTGTTGATTATATAATTGCCAAAACATTTTATTTGAATTAATTTATTTAATTTTACACTGGCTTTGTAGTCAAAATTGTCACAAGCATGTTTTATGACTAATAACTGAAATAATTTGTGTCACAATAAATGCCGTATAATGTATAATGTTAGATGGTATGTATGTGAATATATGCGTAGCGTTCAAAACGGGTGTTCTTTTGATTTGAATTCTAGTATTATGAACAGTTATTTTACTAATTATATAATAGGCAGTTAATTTAGACTAGACGAGTTCTTTTGCGTCGCCCGGATGCCCATATGTGGACTGGGTTGGCTCAAAGCAAGCTCTTCAACAACTAATTTAACTACTCTGATTAATTTCTGGTAGAATTTTCTAAATTTTCTAAAAAATCAGCTGCAGAGTTTATCATTTTTCTTTATTTATGAAAAATACTTCATAAAATGCTTCTTAATTGGCGTAGACACCGCTTATGCAATTATAGCCGAGTTAACAGGCGCACGCCAGTCGTTTCTTCTTTTCGCAACGTGGCGCCAATTGGATATTCCAAGCGAGGCCAGGTCCTTCTCCACTTGGTCCTTCCAACGGAGTGGAGGTCTTCCTCTTCCTCTGCTTCCCGCGGCGGGTACTGCGTCGAATACTTTCAGAGCTGGAGTGTTTTTCATCCATCCGGACAACTATGTCAATGTCGTCGTATGTCTCGTACAGCTCATCGTTCCATCGAATGCGATATTCGCCGTGGCCAACGCGCAAAGGACCATAAATCTTTCGCAGAACTTTTCTCTTCTTCATTTATACTTATTAATAATTTTACTTAATTTATTGTCGTCTCAGCAAATTTGTGATAGGCTTAAATGGCTTTGTCGTTCTGGAAAGGTCTTATAATCCCGCTTTTAGGTGTTTATAGGTACCAGAACGGACCGACGTTCTAAGATATCCAAGTGAGAGTCTTTTTGGATCGACCTTTCAAACTAACCTAACCCTTTACTTAATAAAGGAAAGGAGAATTGAACAATTGAAGAAACCTTTACCCAAACGGATAGTTTTGTAGAGGTACCAACATAATAAATAGGTTGTACCAAATGCGGTCGGTGCCAATATTCGATCAGTCTCCAATTAACCTACATATGTAACAATATACCAGAATTCGCAGTGCATTGTTCAACTTGCCATCAATTGAGTAACATGAAGTATGTTATTCAGTTCTTTGAATCTCAACATCGAAGAAGTAATGATCTAATGTTTCGTCAACTTCGGCATTTCATGAAGCATTTTTCATAAAAAAAATCTGTGCAGAAGGTATAATACAACTAAAAAGTCTTTTTTTGTGATTTCTAAGAACTCGCTCATGAGATATCTTCGGAGTATTTAGTATTGAATAGCATAGTTTGAAAAACAGTACTATTATTATAGTTTTTTATAGGCTGAGCCATGAGCATATTTCATGAGTGGAATTTAGTAACCAATTCAGAATCCTCCTAGATTTAGCCCGTGCTAGATTAAGCTTTTATGTACAAACGCCGCATTTTACTTTCCATGACACTATCTAGAAAAAAATAGAAAGTCTACAGCTAAAGAAATCTTACGAACATCATTTCAATAAGTAAAATTAGTGGAACAAAATCCATGCCACGTGTATAGATATGACAGATCTCGATTTTATGTCAATGTTGTTTAATGAGCACTCACAGATGGTTCTATCATGTATCTATAAATGTAGGCGCATACCCTGCTGGAAATTCAGTTAGATCGTATGTTTATTGATTTTACTATTGGATTCAAATGTAAGACACCAAGTACAAACAAGTTCTTCTCAAATTGCTCGTTCTAATATTAAATGACAACCAATATACATTTCTACTGTAACAGGACCCTATATTGCCATGTGTTAATTATATTTCAGAAAACCAGTCTTGGGTCTATACATAGAGGAACTTATACGTATTTTACAAAATGCTTTAAGGTCCAACCATCCATGAGTTATACCAACAGTATTGTTTTATAATTATTTCAACGATGATAACTCAAGTTTTTAGTTGCCTCGCAGTCCAAAGTAGCAAGGATTTTTTAAACTGTTTTGGGTGTCAAGAGTATTGATTCTGTATTACGGGTAGTGCCAAATTTGTTCACAACTTTGAATTTTGGATCGCGTACGCCTCATTTTTTAAGATAAAGGTGAAAACGTTTATTGAAACTCTCTTTCGCGAAAAAAATTTACGGTGCTAATCTCGGTTCAACAAATTTGAATCGGTAGAATTCGGTTAGATCAAACCTGCCTGTTGTGAGAAAAGTGTACTGAATTTTTGAATTATTAGCTTGCGACGTTATCAGCTAACAGTTTATGGATTTCAGTCATCGTCTTTAACTGATTAACCCTGTTCTTCTTTTTTGTACTAAAGCTCCATGATTTTTCGCCTGTTATGAAGTGGAAATTTTTTACTAAATTTTTCCGACAGGGTGAGCAGTCTAATAATAAACACATAAATTTGTGCATACTATATGTGAGGTAGTTCAATATAGACCGAAATGCCACTGTGACAAGCGATACATCAAAGTGCTCTCGACCATTCGTCAACTGCGGCATATCAATATATTATTTAAGAGCACATTTTAACATCATTCACACTCAATTTAAATTTTCATGTTTTAATTTTTTTTTTTACTTTTGCTGCTTAATGTCTCAATTGGTTTGGCAAGAATACGCCATGGACATTTTTGAGTATAGCAGAGCACATAAGAATTTGCTGGCAACGATTATTCGCGAAAAGCAAAATACATTTACTTCAGCAATTATGATTGATATATGTACATATGTACATAAGTATTTAAGTATTAAAAAATTGTAATGGAGTCTGCAGTATGGATTTGTGTCAAATATTGTCATTATGTTCAGTGTGGTTTGTCATTTCATCATGTCACAATGAGCTTCTCATAAGGCTAAAAATCGCATGGATTGTAATTATAGAGTATGTCCTTGAAGGTAAACTAATCTTCATCACTAAGCCAAACTGTACACAGACCGTTGAAATTATAAAAAAAATTAAGTTTACCGACGACCGCTGATCAAGCTCGATTGCAGTAATGACAGAATTCTGTCTAACTCATGACAGAACCGTGTCAAGTGCTTCTGTATAATCTCTAAAACGACAAAGAGCTCATCATTATATACATTTGTGTATATAAATATATATACATATATGTATGTATACCACATAATTTGACTTTTATGTACATACAAACATTTATACAAAATTTCAATGGTAAGCACATATGACTGCCGTCTTAAGATAATTTTAATGCCATCGCTTTGCCGCGATTCACCATAAGCTTTTATATGTAATATAATTAAATTATTTTATGTATGTAGACATAATGACTCATTTGTTTTTGATTTCGCTTACGTTCGTTCGAGAGTCTGCACTGCAATTGCATTGTTTGGCAACGGCTGAGACTCCTCTGCAATCATTGCCAAGGCGGAACCTCGAACTTGTACGCGCTGCCTGCTGCGTATAAATAAATCTGTGGGTATATATATACTTAAGTGAGCAGGCATTGACACAACAGTTGCAAGCTATTTAACAACAACAACAAGCGCACACACGGTGGCAATGAGAGCAGTTGCTTGCAACCAACGCGATTTCTAAGTTTTGCCAACAACTGTTGGGGTCTGTCGACTTTCGTGTTGTCTGTTGCAATTGGCTGGTTAGCGCCTAATATGACTGACTGCCAGATCAGTGCTGGCACATTGTATGGCAGATCTATAATTGCAATGATCATTACGGCTTAGAAGTGTATGAATAATAATATGCAACTTTTTATATTTTGAGTTTTGTCATAGACTATCATTGACGCTAGATCTATCAAAAATTTACACAACTCTTAATTACTTATTCATTTCCGAAAAGCAATGAAGTTAGAGACATACAAATATCTTTAATGGATATTTTACCGAGATCTTATAATGAACACGTTTTTACTAAGACATCGGTATTTAAGAAGGTATCTCCGCTGACTCACCTTTAGTCTCTAAGTACGGAAATATCGCTCAAGTTGTTTATTTATGATTCCGCTATAGATCACTTCTCAGAGTTTTTACGGGTTCGCAAGAACAGCTCTTCGATTAGGACAAGTCCAGTATATATATATAGCATGACACAAAACACCTGTCTCCTCAGTTGGAGACTTAGCAGCCGTAGAAGATATCCCATCTCAGCCGGCTGAAGGCTTGCAGTTCGCAAAGATAATGTTCCATCGTCTCAAGATCCTCGGTGAATGCTCTGTTCAGCCCAGAAACTATTGGGACCCAAAGCGATGTAGAGGAGAATTATTAAAACAATGGAGTAGTAGTGTAAAAAGTTATTACACCTTATTCAAAAAATTTACTTGGATCCTTCTAAGACCTTTATGATATCAAGATATTAAACCTGAAAGTATAACTTAAGTGAACAATTAATCTCCAATCTAAAAACTTGGAATTCCTATCTTACACATTTATGGTTTACAATTGATCGTCAGCTCATGTCTGACGATGACAGTAATGATTTTTACTCTCTAATCTCAAAATGGAAAGTTCCAATCGTCGTTACTACGGCATACCTCCATGACTGGCAATATTATCAGCACATGCAAAGTAAAGATTACAGCTGCTGACTTTTCGATGAGGTCATTTAACCATATTGTAAGGTTCATGTTATCAGTTTTTTTCACGCAAAACAGTTAAAGTGACGCGAAATCTTTTTTTTTAATAAACTAAAAAAAAATATTCTTTGCAAGCACAAAAGTTCTCTGCTGATAATTAGAATTTTTCTTGGTATATTATGTTACATCAAAAAATGTAAAAAGGTATTAAAGGGTAATTTAGTATATATTTTTTATAAAATTAATTATTTCCACGTAAAGCCCTAATTTACACACAGCCTTGCTGATCTGAGGTTCTTGGTGACTTTCAGTTTTTTAAATCATTTCATTCTTACAGTTTATTACTTTACATATGTGTATAATTCTCAGTAATAAACTCGTAATAATTATTAAGTTGCTGACAGCAACGCTCAAGAATGCAACGCTAACGGTTGTCAGCTGTTGAAAGGCCAAAGCCGGCAAATAGTGAGTGGAAAGAATCGACACCAACACGCATTCAATTAGTCGAAATAAATCAAGCCAATCAGTTGAATGGAATTGAATTGAAGTGAACTGAATTAAATTGAACTGAACTTCAATAAAGAAAACAAGGGTGGTGAATGAAGGGGCTTTGGGGGGTTAAGCGAAAGAATTGCACAAACATTCAAAATTATAATATAATGTTTCATTTTGGTAATCATAATGACACAATAGACTAATATCTAAAAGGTCAATTTAAAAATCAACGGCTTGACACGCAGATGGCGCTTGCAGAGTTAAATCCATGTTATAGTTAAAACCTTAAGTTACAACAAAGAATTGAAAATCCAATTCCTCCAAGTCTTTAAGAACTGCATCTCAAAGGCCTGCGTAAAATCTCATGAAGATCGGTTGAGTAGTTCTCGAGAAATCTTGACAACCGACTTCAAAACACAGTTTGACATTTCGAGAAAAAACGCGTTTAAAGACGGCGCATTTAGCCTAGCTAGCCTCGAGCGCACAAGTTCTCAAGGCTGTACTTAACAATATTCTAGAGGTGTTATAGAAATTAATAAAACAATTAAAAAAAAATTGATTTTTTGAAACCTGTAAATCCATGTTACCCCTTAAGTGAAATTGTTGGAATACTGAACATATACACCATATCCTTCACGAATATTTGGCTATGAGAATGCTCTGTGCAAAACCAACAACGAGTTGATGACTCGGAGCAGTGTTTGAAGATGCTAAACCAAGAGAACCAAGTTTTTAAGTCGATATGTGACGATGAATGAAACATGGAATGGACATCCGAGTGGACTGCATAAGATGAACCCGCTCCTAAGCGGAGAAAAACGTCACAGTAGACTGGCATCTGTATTTTTACTGACTACCTTGAAAAAGGAAGGATCATTAACAGCAACTATAACATGGCATTATAGCATGGCATGGAAGATGAAACCACCGAAAAACGGACGTATTTGAAGAAAAAGAAAGTGCTGTTTCACTAAGACAATGCACCGTGTCGAAAGTCAGTTACATAGATGGCAAAAATCCATCGTACTCTCCACACCTGGCTCCCAGCAACTAATTCCTGTTCTCAGATCTCAAAAGGTTGCTAGCTGAGGGGAATGAAAAGATGTTCGCCGAAACTGAGGCTTATTTTAAAGTAAAGGCCAATCGTACTGCAAAAATGATACCGAAAAATTGAAGAGTCGCTATAATTAGTGTATCACCCTTGAAGGGAACTGTGCTCGACTAAAACAGAGAAATTTGGTCTTTGTTCGTCGGGAGAGGACGAATTGCCTGCTCAGTCCAAAGAAGCACCTACAATTTTCTCAATGCGTGTGCGATAGTGATCTGCTCACGGGACGGGTCGAGCGAGAACGCGTCACATACCCAAAATATCCACAAAAATCATTCGAACTGACTCGCCAGAGATGTCGAGTTCTCTTATCATCTCTCTAACACTTGCCTGACGATTATCAAGCACCATATTCTTCAATTTTTAACCATTCGGAGGCTGCTGTTTTTTATAAACCTGAATCACCACAAGTCTTAGTACCCTCCTTAATTCTACGCCTCTACTCGAAATGTAATTTTATTAAAAAACGTGCTTAAATTGTTATGCGTCCATATTAATTGTTGAATGAAAATAAAATATAGTGTAAGAATGTATCTGTGCCAATAAAGCGAATCGTAATTTATTGACTAAACAAATTTCCTTTTCGATTTCATAGTGTTTACCAGATTTCATAGTTTTCTCTATAGCCTCAGTCATTCGCCTTCGATTGCTTAAGTAGTTACTAGAAGAATGTACGCATCAATCAGTTGTTGAAAACTATTTTATGTTTTCTAAAAAAAATATTTATTTCACTAAAATGTTTATTTCAAATTTACCGCTAGAAATCTTCATTCAAATAATACGAAGAGCCAATAAAAATGTTTGGAAACATCAAAAGCAAATAAAATTGTAATAATAAACTTCTCTCGAGTAGACTTCCTGTAATAAGTACAGAGTGTATAAGTACTCATTGAGAATCCCCGCGGCGCGCTCGCGTTGAAAATTCAGTCAGTCATTACAAGAGTTGAAGGGCGTCAAAGATGTCACTACCCACAATTACACGGCAGAAATATAAGGCACGTTTGTACGCCTATGTAAACAGTCCGAGTCGGGAAAAAAAAAACTAAATGAAAAACTAACATCTGCACAGACATTTTTAGACCTTTCCTTGCCGCAACGCCCTTCGCTTATCCGCACATTCTAATCCCATTTCAATTATGTTCGCCGACCGTTGATGGATGGATGGATAGACATATGAATGGATAGGTGGATGAATGTATTCGTTTAGCGCGGACTTCCAGTCAGTATTTGCTATACCCAAAAAGTACAGCAGAGATAAATTAATCTAAGGGAACTAGTTATTTTGGAAACAGTGCTGGTACACAGATGGCCAACGTTTTGAATAATAAAAGAAGAGAATTACATAAGTAGGTCGCTGACAAAAAACAACTACGCGGAATAGTGATTCCCAGATTCGACAACGGCGCTGTGAAACCTTTTGCAAAAAAACTTCAAACGGAAAGAGACATTTCGGACTTTAGTACAAGTCGAAATGGGTAATGAAGTAAGCATCTGTTCTGACAAAGCTACTTTTCAATGTGGAAAACCCGATTATTGGATTCTGAGGGTAACAATCGAATTGGGCTTGATCAGTTTGGACGGAAATGTACCTCTCGGCCAATTTTGGGTACCATAGAGGATTCACACATGACTTTTATAAAAAGTCTCAGTCTATCCTCCTGAGTCGAATTGGTACCAGATTTTTTTAATGTCAATTTTCCATATCAAAGCTAGGCTTTAGGCTTAGGCTTATAGAATTTTACTGCACATGACGAATAATTTGCAGACAATACGTTGAGACGAATGGTCTAATTTTGAAGCTTACTAAAATGAGATGATGGATAGAAATGTAAATATGAAACCACAATTTTTCATAGACTATACGACTGAGGCCATCTAATTAGAACGAAAATCTCAATTTTTCAAACTTAAACCCTACAAAAAGCCAGTTCGAACATCACGGACTCTGTTGAGCTTGCAAAAATCTCAAGGTATTTCATTACTTCGATAAAGACACTCTCTTTGTTGCTATCATTAGTTTTACTACAGAGACTTTTCGCATTCAAAAGATTTCAATTAGTTCGCAAATCTACAGTTATCTACACATACCCATAAATAACATGTGACTGCTGAAGGTGCCACATTTGACCAGTTGACCGATCGCCACTAAGTGTCAGGGCCAAGTTCGCCACGCACAAGCGACCGCCACATATCAACCCATCAGCTCCACAATGCGCAGCCTTCACCCATCCAGCCAACGACTTGCAGTACTTTCACCAGCCGAACGCTTTGTCTCCTCCATACGCAGTCATGCATGTGGCAAACGAAAATTCTATCTCCAAAGAATAATAGAAGTAAATAAACATTGAAAAATCTCAGCGGATTGAGGTTGCATGTATGCGGTTGTGCAAGAGTGGCGAGTTGCTTATGGACTGGGCATTTCTGAATGCAATGTGTTGCGAAAAATCTTAAAGGCGAAATATCGAGGAAAAAGCGCTTGAAATATTTTTGTTATGCGTGTAGATTGGGGTTGTTCTTAGAGAACTTGATTTTGCTATTTGAGAAATTTCTTCGGAGAATGAAGGGTTGCTTAATTTGGTAAAGATGTCTCATCGAAGAGAGAGATCGATTGCCTGGTGATGCTGTAGAGGAGCCTCTGGCAAAAGGTGGGGTCCTCGTCAGGCTCTACGAGACCATATTCTATACAGTCTTTATGTGGTTAAAGGCTTTAGAAAAGACCACTCTTGGAAAGAAACTCGAGAGCGTTTAACGAGCGGCGCTCATCAGCATGTATGTTACACTAAGGTCCACTTAACGCCATCTTGCACATATTGCTCGTAGACATCGTCGGAAGGTGTATGGCTGCAGAAGATGCTATCAGACTCAGAAAATATGGGTTCCTAAAAGAATACTTAACTGAACACTTGGTAATCACTTTGACTTCATACCGGATCACTTGGATCATGAAGTCGCCAAACCGAACTCCGGTGGCTTCTTCACTGCGCATATACTAGCGAGGGAGTTGTGAATGAGAAGCGTTTGGAGGAGAGGGGCAGTGAGCTTCCTTACAGATGGGACAACATTTTGGGGTTGGTTGGTGGAAGAGTTTACTGTCAGGAGCTCTCTATCAACTTCTGCTTCAGACTTTCTGACTATTGCAATGTTCCCCAGGCCGAGATTGCGGCCATTAAGGGGTTACATGGGTTTCCTCGGGCAAAAAACGGCCTTTTTTCAATAATTTTTTTTACATATAAAAAATAAAATATTTTAATGATTTTTTTTTTATTTAAAAGACTCATATTTAGTAAACATTTTGTAAAATTTTCAAAAAAAAAAATCAAAATGGCAGTCATTACGACGCCATTTCCGGCAGTCCCTCGGAAAAAAGGTGCATCTGCGTTGTCAGCAGAACTTCTTTCAGGATCATCAGAAATAAAAATAAAAAATACGTGTTTTAGTAAAGACAATAAACTGGGTATTGGACGAAGGAAACAGAAAAAAATGAAAATTGGATTTTTAGCAGACGTTTTATAAAAAAATGCAAATTTCGATGAAAATTTCTCGACATTTTTTTTTTTTTAATAGTTGTAATTAAAAAAAAGAAAATCCTTCGTTCAAGACCTTGTAAATGATATCTCGAAGACCTGTGTAAAATTTCATCAAGATCGGTTGAGTAGTTCGCGAGAAATCTTGACAACCGACTTTGAAAACACAGTTTCGAGAAAAACGCGCTTAAAGACGGCGCACTTAGCCTAGATTGCCTCGAGCGCACAAGTTCTCAGGGTTGTATCTCCGAAAGTATTGATCAGATCAACTTGAAAATTTAGGACAATATTCTAGAAATGTTATAGAATTTAATAAGATAAAAAATTTTTTTCGATTTTTTGAAACTGTGAAACCCATGTAACCCCTTAAAGTAGCAGTAGATTTACTGCTCCGGTTTGCAGCCTCCTTCAGAGAAGTGACCATGCACTCAGATAGCAGAGCGGCGATGCTAACCTTGAAGTCATTAACGAACTGGGTATAATAAATCAAAATTTTATGCCATTTACACCCAGACAATTATTGCTCGCTTGGCTGCCCGTGCGCTGCCGAAATTCAATATAGCACGTCGAGCTAAATTAGTTTCTGCGCTAAAGTTAAATCTTCGACACTGACAAAATTACTTATGTGAAAATATGTAAAATATTTGGCAAGTTCTGCGATTGGCAGATAAGTTAATATGTTTTAGATATTTTTAGACATTCAATTACTTAGTGGGGCATTAGCGGCATGCAAATGAGCGCCACGGTAATGTGACTCACAGAAATTCGAGCAGCGGACACAGGTGTACATAAGGGTGGTGCTAAAACGCCACGGTATTATGCAGGTTTCTATAATTTTTACAACTACTTAAGAGACTAACTTATCGCCAGATTGAAATTAGTAGATTAGTTGTAATTAATTATAATTTAACAGAGACCTCCAAACGGAACAAATGTGTTTGTTTTTTTTTCGAGCCATTCATTAAAAAAGGAAGCTTTAAGGTTTTCATCCGCTTTGTAGGTAAACACCACTTTTAAGGAGTAATAGTCATCAGTCTCAATCTAAGTACTAAGCCCGAAACAAAGAGCAAGTCTGAATGCTCCAACGGGAGAACAATACTATAAAAGTTATTCTAAAAACTACATAAGGTAAAACTAAAATCTTAACATACAAATCTGAATGGAAACAATCCACAATTTGAATATTTTAATACGGTTAGATCCATGGAAAAATAATCGATTACGCTCGAAATCAAACACATTTTAAGGCAGCCTTGGATAATGTTTCACTGCGCCACTCTCAGGTACCATGAAGAAGAAGTACTATATTTATTATTTCTAGAAAAGGAGTCAATATTAAGTTTTTTGCAAGACAGATCTAAAGAACCGCTTCAATTTTTTTCAGACAGTAGGTTGCACAAGCTGTGAACAATAAAAAAAATACTATTTCTCAAATACCCTTAAAGTTTAAAACTGCTTTTAGAATAGCAGATCAATTGAAAGGTAATCGGCTTATCATAGTAAAATACACTTTTTTTGGCATACTTCGTTTTTTTCTTTATTACAGATAGTTTAGAAAACCTAACCTAACCTACAGATAGTTTCCTTTAAGGGTGATACATTGATTATAGCAACCCTCTAACATTTCGATATAATTTTTGTAGCACGATTTGTCCTTTGCTTTAAAATATTTCTCAGTTTCGGAAAACACTCTTGCGTTTTTTCAGTTTTTGGATTGGATTTGGATCAACTCGTCTTTGGTTTTGGTCAAAGGTGAGCTCGCGCGGCTTCTACTTTGCACAGAGCTTTTTCATGCCCAAATACTCGTGAATGATATGATGTACACGTTCATTTGATATCTTTAGAGTGCCTGTTATGTTTAAAATTTAATTTTTAGGTCAACCCTTATATGTATGTACAATATTTAAGTTCATAAGTAATTAGTTTTAATTTTTGCGCATATTTTGTATTTGAAACATAGGTAACGGGACACTTAGCCACTATAGCGACAAGGGTGAAGTAAGTAACAACTCGAAATTATTTTCAAGACCCTTGCTTACATATGTTTTACAAGTACATATTTTTATGCGATTGCAATGTATCTATATTCGCGTATACTAAAGGGTGATTTTTTAAGAGCTTGATAACTTTTTTTAAAAAAAAAAACGCATAAAATTTGCAAAATCTCATCGGTTCTTTATTGAAACGTTAGATTGGTTCATGACATTTACTTTTTGAAGATAATTTCATTTAAATGTTGACCGCGCTGCGTCTTAGGTGGTCCATTCGGAAAGTCCAATTTTGGGCAACTTTTTCGAGCATTTCGGCCGGAATAGCCCGAATTTCTTCGGAAATGTTGTCTTCCAAAGCTGGAATAGTGCTGGCTTATTTCTGTAGACTTTAGACTTGACGTAGCCCCAAAAAATAGTCTAAAGGCGTTAAATCGCATGATCTCTTGGTGGCCAACTTACGGGTCCATTTCTTGAGATGAATTGTTGTCCGAAGTTTTCCCTCAAAATGGCCATAGAATCGCGAGCTGTGTGGCATGTAGCGCCATCTTGTTGAAACCACACATGTCAACCAAGTTCAGTTCTTCCATTTTTGGCAACAAAAAGTTTGTTAGCATCGAACGATAGCGATCGCCATTCACCGTAACGTGCGTCCAACAGCATCTTTGAAAAAATACGGTCCAATGATTCCACCAGCGTACAAACCACACCAAACAGTGCATTTTTCGGGATGCATGGGCAGTTCTTGAACGGCTTCTGGTTGCTTTTCACCCCAAATGCGGCAATTTTGCTTATTTACGTAGCCATTCAACCAGAAATGAGCCTCATCGCTGAACAAAATTAAAGCGCGAAACACATTTCGAACCGAACACTGATTTTGGTAATAAAATTCAATGATTTGCAAGCGTTGCTCGTTAGTAAGTCTATTCATGATGAAATGTCAAAGCATACTGAGCATCTTTCTCTTTGACACCATGTCTGAAATCCCACGTGATCTGTCAAATACTAATGCATGAAAATCCTAACCTCAAAAAAATCACCCGTTACATTTCAAAATAAATACGCAAGGTGTAATACATACATATATAATTTTTATGGCAAGAAGCTTCTAGAAACTGTGCCACTAATTTTCACCACATTTAATTGTCGACTTTTAGTATTGTTAGTTTTATTTATTTATTTTTCTTTCTCTATAATTTTTACGAATTATTTTAGAATTTTCTCAGCATTTCATATTTTGGTTGGTGTTTCCTTGGCTTACACGGTGGCATGCACTTGACCATGAGGTGAATTAAAACGAATGTCGCTGCTGCTGTTGCCAATGATTCTAATCAAACCGCACACAGAAGTTGATGTACATTTATAGTGGATATAAATAGTAAGTATGTATGTATATACAAAAAGCGCCAACTAAATGCGCGTAAGAAAACAATAAAAGAAATATTATAAAGCGAAAGCAAGAGAAATTCAAATTCAATTTTGGCTAATTGCCATAGATTTGACAAGGAAATGTTTTATTTTAATTTTAAATATAATTTTTTATATGCGTACACATGTATGTATGTAAGTGCACAAGGGTAACCGCGTGGATCAGAATTTATTGCACACCTCAGCGGCAGCAGCGTGCCGCCAAAAACAATTATATGTATGTGTGCAAAGAGAAAATGAAGAGAACTGCAAGTGATAGCCGGCCGCATAAATATAAATATATATGTATGTATGTATTAAATATATGTGTGTAGATAAATTTACATTTGCCGCTTGCAGATGGCGTATAAATTTTTGGCAAATGATGCTTGTCAATAAATATTTGCTGCTAAATGGGCGCGTATGGTATTTCCTCTCCTTCTCCGTTCACTTCTCCACACACACACATATTAACATGCAAACATACGTGACTTTGGGAGAATAAATCAATCAGTTTTAATTAATTTGTATATTTTTTTTTTTTATTTGAACATTGTTATTTTCTTAATTTCCATGCATTGCCCTAATTACTGGGCTGACCTAGTTTCTTTCAAAACGATGAAGTACTCTGAAAAGTATTCGTATTAGACAAACAAACAATCCTACAAGTGTATGCATAAATGTATAACTGTGTATGTGGCGTGAATGAGGAATTTGCAAGTAATTTCTGAATTGTAGCAAAAAAAATGAACCGAGATAACTTATGTGTATACCACAAGGTGCGTTCTAAAGTAAACAGGTGCGCTAGAATCTGCTATCTTTATCGACTGTCCAGAGAGAATTTCATGACATTTCATCTATTTTAAGTGAAATTATTGCGTTTTAAGTGTCAGAATGTTTGTGTTATCGGTGCGAAAAGGAGCTTTGAACAAAGAGCCAACATTAAATTTTGTTTTAAAATTGGTAAAACTTTTACCGAAACTTTTCAATTGATGAATTAAATTTAAGGCGATGACTGCCTATCCCGTAGCAGAGTGCACGAGTGGTTTCAACGTTTTCAAAGTGGTCGTGAGGACATAAATGACGATTAACATGTGGGCCAATCAAAATCCGTGATCACCGGAAATTCCATCGAAACTGTGCGTGAATTCATCAAAAATCAGCCGAAATCATCATTGAAATTCATGGAAATGGAATTGAACATCTCCAAAACATCGATTTATCGCATTTTGACCGAACATTTGGGCTTACAAAAGATGTGTGCTATGTTTGTTCCGCCAAAAATTGCTCAGAATCCAACATTCGAAAGACATCATTGTGACCGATTATTTGATCAAAAATCACATTTTAACCATTAACTACTCCCCGTATTCACCTGGTATGCTACCGTGCGACTTCTTCCTTTTCAGAAAAATACAATTGCCCATGAAAAGAAAGTGTTATGCAGACGTAGAGGCCGTTCAAAAGGCTTTCACCGGCATACTGATGGCCATACCGGCCAACGAGCTAAAACACTCATTCGACATACTTTTTGACCGTGCAAAAAGCTATATTGAAACAGAAAGAGACTATTTTGAATAAAATAAATTGATTTTGCCGAAAAAAACACTTGTTCTGTTCTTAAGTCCTGTTTCTTTGGAACGCACCTTGTATATATATGCATTGTATATCATAAACATGCATGTATGCATGTAATAAACCAAGTGCTTCTGGTTTAGAGCTTCGGTAATGATTAGTTAGAGTTTCGTAATTTTTTGTGAGTTTCAGCTCGTAAAAGCTAATAAAATAAGCAAGAGTTAGACTAATTGTAATAGTAACCATCTTATGACGCAAGACTTAGATCGATAAAACTGGAATCAGAAGCTGGTGACAGGTTTTATATCCCCTGTTCTTGCTCTGTATTATCTACTTTCTCTTTCGCGGATATACCATATGTATACCATATTTCGTGCTCTCATATCTACATGATATAGAACCTAGTACTCAGGACTGCTATAACTCTTACAACAAGACCGCGAACCGAAACTGAAAGTCTTAATACACAAATGGAAAAAGGTGAGCCCTTCAATTTCAATTGCGCCCTTTTCGAAAAGTTCAGCAAATACAAAGACAAAGCAGCATAGATTTTTGGAGAAGACGTATTGAAGGTTTGTTGTAAGGATAACCGAACCGTAAAACCCTTTCCAATAAGAAATTGTTTCAGCCCCATTAGATTTTTTAAAAACTGATGATATAATGACACACAACGTCTTCCTAACCTATAGTAACTCACCGTAACCTCAGTCGATTTTCTTACCATGCATCTTGTATGAAAGAAAATACTCTGCGAAACAATAGTCAGGATGAATTTTTAATTTCCAATCACTGAAAACTAGTTATCACACTAGATTAATACTTTATTGGAAAGCTATGTTTATTGTAGAGTATTTTTCGATCAGACATTCAATCCAACCCTGTTTTATGAATAATAGTAAAAGTAGCCTACATTCTAACTCACCTCTCAACTCGCACTTCATGCAACACATGAATGCCGCGACTTCCGTGTCTACCACATTCAATTTGCATCCGCTTTCGTTTCAAGGATTGGCCGACCCAGACACAATAAAAGGAGCGACCGCATATAACTGTAATATCTATCTCAGCGTTACCGCGTATTTTCAAGCGCCGCCTTTGTGAATACTGCATGGCATTTAATTGATAGTGTGCTAATTGACGTGCAATGCCTTGTGTACTGTACCTTGAGTGCAAATATTGAATATCAGACTTGTCAGTTATATACGTATATGTATGTATGTGGGGTAGTAAAGGAAATGCATGCCATCGCTTAGGAACTGTCAGCGTCAAGGTTACAGATTTAATTCCATTAAAAGTTGCGCGCGTTTTCGCGGAATCAACTGAGGTGGTTTCTAATCCTTTTCTAATTAGTGTGACAAATGGTTTGAAGTGGAAACAGTTGCACATATCCTACACGATATAACTTTTTAACTAAAATTTAACAAATTAAAATTAATTCACTTACTATCCCCAACTCCACATTTATAAATAGGATACGCTTGTCAACTCTATGCCTCTCGAGACCAAGGAAAACAAATGAATGTCCATGCAATAGTCGTTCGGAATTGGCTTAAAAACTGGAAACACTAATTTCAACGGAGAGCGTCTGTAAGTCTGTAGTAGAGAAAGGTACTCGTCGTTTTTCAATTAAGGTTAGTTAACTTAGAGATTTGAAGAAAACGATAACTAATCGAGATTTCCTATAAGAGCGCATGCCTTTTCTTCATCAGCAAACTTTTTCTTATCACAAGTTCCAAGACTCCTAATGAAGTCCGATGAAGACACTGTCCTCGCCTCCAGTCAGCAGACAATAAAGAGTGCTCCCGGATGTACCAGCCTTAATGCGCTTAAAGTACGGTAAGTTTTGAGGTTGCGAGGAAGTCTTGGACCTTTTGCTATCAACGGACACGGATAGCCTGTTAGGTGTCCCAGGAACTATCGATATCGGATCACTCAAGAATCCTCTTTAACATTCGCGAAAGAACTGGTTAATCTAAAAAAATCGTATCTCTTAACGACCTCTTTTAATCAAGATGCACCGAAAACTGTTCCCAAAAGAAGGAAAGTAACCTGACAACGCAATTGAGGAAAGCATCCCGATAGAAAATTGTAAAAAATGCTCAAGATTACTTCTTTACTTCAGGATTTCCGACAACCCTAATGTTGCAACTTCACCATATTCAATTTCGCATGAACATTTGAGTGTAAAAAATATTTGTTCACGGTGGATATAAGACTATTTATCGAGCGCTCGAAAGACTCGTGTCGATTGGTCGGGAAAAGTGTAAAAAAATGCGATATGCGTTTATGAAATCGTGACAGATGATGTAAAGAGTTGACGACTGCATGGGTATTTTAAGATGGGCCGAATTCAATAAATATTGTTCGCACATGAAAGACTTCCAAGCAAATATCTCAACTGTACCATTATCTCACGAAATTAACAAAACCAACCGCCGTAGACGGATCACTCTTCACTACGATAATATGAAATCTCAGAAATACCTCAATCCGATTGGCAAAAGTGCTTCGAAAATTGGTTCAAACGCATGCAAAAGTATATGGATCTTAATCGAGAATATTTTCAAAAACAATAAAGCGATTTTCATTGACCAAAATTTGTTAGCACCGGAATCTAACGCAGAATAACTCTTGCCAACAGGTGCTACTTTGGACTGAGTAGACAATTGCGAAGTAAAGTCCTCTCTCGACGAACAAAGACCAAACTCTACAAGTCACTCATTATTCCCGTCCTGCTATGTGGTGCAGCGGCTTGGACGATGACAACAACTGATGAGTCGACGTTACGAGTTTTCGAAAGAAAGGTTCTGTGGAAGATTTATGGTGTTTTGTGCATTGGCAAAGTTGAATATCGCATTTAATAAAAGATGAGCTGTATGAGTTATACGACGACATTGACATAGTTCAGCGAATCAAGAGACATGAGTTGCGGGCTACGCTGGCTAGGTCATCCCGTCTGAATGGATGAAAACGCCCCAGCTCTAATAGTATTCGAGGACGACCTCCACTCCGTGGAGAGATCAGATTAAGAAGGATTTACGAAAAGAAGAAACGCCTCCACTCGGCTATAACCGCGTAAGCGGTTCTTACACCAATAAAGAAGAAGAAGAAATTTGTGTTTTTTCTCTAATCCCTAAATATAACGACAACCTACGTACTAACATAACAAAGCCAATATATGTAGATCCATTGAATAGACATCCACACCTTAGGTCCTCAGCAGTCACTTAGGAATGAATATTTTGCCTACTTTTAGGCTATTTGGAAATTCTCAAGTCAAATTTAACTGCCCAAAATTAAGTATTTAAATAAGGTATATAGAACAATATGAGTTTTCAAAAGATCTCACGATCGACGTTGCATACTTTTAGGCGCACAACCAACTATCAATTAACAATTATCGAAAATTGCTAATTGTATGAGATAACAAATCAGCTGCTGTAACACTGCAACAAATTTACAAACAAACAACAACAAAGCACTACGTAAAATCTATTATTGTCGCTTTGTTTGCATTTAAACGAGGCAAATGCAAATATGTATATATGTACGCAGTGCAAATATATAACATACATTGCATGTATGGCTATTTATAGTAATTTCCTCGCGACAAAATACATTGAATGTTTACGAATTAATTAATTTAGCTTTCCTGCGACGTTAGATGTGTTTGTTTTTGCGAAATTCCCAAGTTTGCGCTTTATGGAATGAACAAAGTCTTCGTTTACCTGAGTAAAGCATGTATTTATTTCAATAATTTATAATTATTATAAAAAAGCAAACAATTTGTTTAAAATCATCGTCGTCTGTGTTGACTTTTTTACACAACATGGATTTTGTGCAAATCATCGAAGTGCTAAAACTACAGATTCAAGAGTGTTACTAATATTAATTAATCTTGTTGTATATGTATGCAGTTTGTATGTATGTACGACTCATATCTAATTCAAACTTGCAGGAATTATATGTATATAGTAACGAAACGCTTAAAATAACAACTTGTTGTTTTTGTTTCAATTTCAAAGAATAGCACATGCATTGTTTTTTTTTAATATTTTATGTATTTTTATTTATTTTTTTCTGTTTTTTTTTCTCATCTCATCTTGTCTAAATTTGTTTTAACTTTCAACTTGTATTTTTTCTTCTTTTTTTTTACTTAAACATATATATAATGATAATAAATTTGTTTAGTGTAACCGCAAATAGTATTTTTGTATTGTTGTTGTTGTTCTTTTGTCGCTTAGGTTGTGTGCGCGTCCGCCGCCGTGGTCAGCAGAGTGTGTGCCGCCAAATCGCCTCGCCAGGCCAGCCTCTCCGAAAGCAGTAAAACAAACTTAACAAATTATTTGCGCAGATTTGTTGTTATTGTTACTGTTACATGCATTGTTGCGTTTGGATTTTAGTTTTTTTCTGCATTTTTGGTTCATCTTCACTTATCGTTTAAAAATGTATAACAATCTGGTGGGGAGGAAGAGGCAGCATGGTGTAAATTTTTTGTCTATGCTTTCATTTTTGGTATTACACTCTTATTTGTTGTTGTTGTTGTTCCTCCGGCTTTGGTGTTCCTACTACTAATTTATAGTAGGATATTTGTTGTTTTTTTTAATATTTCTTTTATGTTTTGTATCTGCGTCACTTTCTGCTTAATAAATAAATTGCAAACAATAATCCATCTCGACACTATTTTACGTAAGCCTGTATTTCCTCTCTAGTTCTAGTGCTACTTAGCAAATCCTCCCTCGCTTACGGCAAGCTCAGCGCTCCCACTACTTCATGCTTTTACTTGTTGTTGTTGTTTTTTGTTTAGTAAGCATGGTTGGCAATGAAGAGTGCGGCATCAGCACCGGCACCGACCACACTGCCGGCAACGTATTTGCCTACAGCGGATTCACCGTTAGCCTGAAAGAGGGCAAAGAGAAACATTAATTCACGGAAACACTCAGGAAAATATTATTCATAAGAGATAATTAATAAATAATAAAAATAATTGGGACTTTATTGGATTAAGTAGAAGTATTATGTAATATAGTCTTACTATGTATGTATATAATAGTATATATGTACATATGTATATACCTATCTACAAAAAAAATAAAATATATTATTTTGTTGTTGAAAAAAATATATATTTTCTTAATTTCAAGAAGAATATTAAAATTTACAGTAACAATACAATTTCCGCTTTATTTGAGCCAAAACAATCTCCTTAACCCTAACGAAGCCGCTGTGGTACCAAGAGCACGGTTTTTTAATACAAATTCGAAATATATAAATTTAATCAAGCTTTTCAGTTCGTTGAAATATACGCCAAAAAAGACTTTCAAGTGTTTTCAAGTGGTTTGTTTTCCTCAAATTTAGAGTCGTTTGCTTTTTTGTTCCCTGATATTATCAATTTTACCATATATCTTCTTTATTACTAAATATTTATTTTTGATAAATATAATGATAGCTCAATTCTTAAAAAAATACCGTCAAATGGATATAATTTTAACAATTTTCGTTTGGACAGAAGCTTACAAGCAACAATATGACTATGAACTTTCGAAAAATATGTCCAGAACTTTGCTTATTGTATCCTTTTTAATAGGGACTGAGAGCTAGGTAAATCAAAGCACACTCAACGCCAACAACTATTCATGTGTAACTGCAAATCAAACGAGTTTAGTCATTATGGATTTAGCCTTAGCACCTGATTATAGATTGCCCAGCAGGTTAAGGATCTTGTATCCAAATATCTGTAAGGGGAACACAGCACCCCATTAGCGCTCAGCGAATTGCTGGAATTCATCAAACTGCTGAGCCTTTCTGAGTGCATGTAATGGCGGGCAGGACACCGTAAACTTTAGATCGGCTGCAAACCTCCATTAAACTACATTCTATTCTTAATCTCTCTTACATGACGGAGACTTCAATTATTGCTACTCGGTATAGTCAACCCCAAAGTGAACTGTTGTTTAGAGACTACACTACTGCGTATTTGAAAATGCTCCAGCAAGCGAATCAAAGCAGTGCCGTATGTAACCGGAATGGACCCGGATTTCGAACAAAAACAATTACTTTATTTCAATGGTTGCTGTTCTCAAATGAGAAAATATTGAAGGTGCAATTCGCCATCTTGAAGAAAAACTCGTAAATTCATCAGCGCAAAACGTTGAAGAGAAGCTTGCCAACAGCGATGATAACTTATTCACAGCGACAGTTGATTTAAAATTGATTATTCTTTAGTAAAGTGATGCTTGAGATTTTCAGCTGAATTTTGTTTTATTGCGAAAAAGTGATGTTTCTCCGACAATAAGAGCAGCTTTGAAAGCTTTTGAATATGGGTGCCCACGACAGTCGGCTTTACGTAAACGAATTGTATCCGGATTTCTATCTGATCAAATACTGGTTCCTCTGCAGTGCGTGTAGTATAAACGTGGGCAAAAATTAGTAAGACTTTTTATTTGAAATTTAGAGCGATTGATATGATAGTCAGGTATATCTGTTCCACAATAATCATTAGTGTTTAGTATAATATATGCTTGTCTTTTTTAAGTACAGAAAGTGACTTCAGCGACCCTTACGATCAGAGAAGTTATTCAACAAAGTGAAAGCATAATTGTTTCCAAAATTACTCAATTTTTTCTAAAGACAACGTCGCGTTAACGTCTGTCAAATTATGCTTTCCGACCACCTGGATGTCATGAAACGTATTATTACTGGCGATGGGTCTTGGATCTATGCTTACGACCCGGTAACAGATGATGATTCGGTCTAATATCGTGGCAAAGGTGAGCTGAAGAAAAAAACTACGTCAAAGCAGGTTAAAAATCAAGGTTATGTTGACAGTTTTTTTCGATTATGGAGGTGTGGTGCACTCCAAATGCCTTCCGAACGGCCACACCACTGTCAACAAGGAATACTATTTGAGTGGTGGGCGTCATTTGCGCGAAGCTATTTGTTAAAAGGGACGGAATTATGGGCCAACATCTTGGTTTTTGCAACACGATAATGCAACGTCGCATACTGCATTGATTGTTCGTGAGTTTTCGCCAAATTTTCAACCAATATGGTGCTGTAACCACCGTATTCGCCTAGTTGAGCGTCTGTCTATTCAGCAAACTCAAACGACCGCTCCGGGAAAATGGTTTTGAGTCGATTAAAGATATTAAACGTGAATCGCTACGCATATTGAAGGCTATTCCGGGAATCAACTGTTTCGAAGATTAGAAAAAACTAGTGTATGGGGTCCAAGAGGAATTTCTTTGAGGCGGAGGACATAGATTTTGAAGACTAAATTAAGAATTTTAAAATTATGACCACAGTCTTAATACTTTTTGCTCATAGTCGTACACAAAAAATTTGGAGAGACTGATATACTTCGCACCAACAATGACACCAGCTGTTAAGTATCCTATAATGAACTAACCTAGTGCAAGTTACTACTTTTAAAATATTTTATAACGATATCTAAGCAAAAGGTAAAATGTTTCATTGGTTGGAGTACTTTCTTATCATTAACGAAAAAAAATTTTAAATCCACAGAAAACACATAAAAGTATTTGTAAACGCATGGATTCCTAAAAAAAATTATATAATGGTGATAAAAAAATAATAAAAAAGGATAAATAAAACTTTTTTATTTCTGAAAATATGCAAATAATAGTAAAAAATTATCATAAAATAGCTAGCAAAGGCTGAAAGTTAAATAAAGTGGTGACAACAGGCATAAAACGTAGATAAAATTTTATATAAATATATTTAATAGAAAAAAATTATTTGCAAAAATTAGCGTAATCTAATTAGTAAAATTATAAAGCACACAAACATTAAAACAAGTACATGAACTACGTATACCTATACATGTATGTAAATATAGAGTAAATATATATTATATTAATAACAACAATTATGCATAAGCTGCAGCGCATTACACGAACAACTGCTTCAAACGCGCGCCGTTCAATTTCTTACGCGCAGACTTACATATAAATTGCGCAGATGTGTGTGCGTGCTGCTTTACTTGTGTGTGTAAGTTACTTATACATAGATATAATGTGTGAAACATATTAATCTTGAATTATTTTAGTATTTGTGCGAGGCGACGAATAAGCTGGCGTTGGCCGCAAAGGAGGGTATCGAGCCAGCCTCGTAGATGCCTTGGCAAGCGAGTCCGTTAGCCTGTATTTACGCGTTTATTGTGTATAGTATTTGTATTTGTTGTGTAGTATAGAAGTCGGCGCAGGCGCAGCGATGACATTTTTAAAGTGTTGCAAGAGTGTGTGTGTGTGTGCGTAGGTGTAGAAGTGTAGGTGTGTGTGTGTGCATTTTTGTAGCATAGCGATAATATAGATTGAGAAAAATAATTTTAGGTTTTGTGCAAACACATTTAAAGCAAATAAAAAGTAGAAAATATTGCGAGTAATTGTAAAAGTAGGCAAATAAAAATATGCTTCCAAGCAAGAGTATTAAATAATTAAAAATAAAATTAATTAGTTAAATTTAATTAAATTAAATAATTAATAAAATTTAATTGTAAGCAAAGCAATAAAATTTAGTTTATTTATTAGTTTCTTTTAATATATTTTTAATATGCGTTAATTAAAATTTTTATTATTAAAAGTTAAGAAGCATAACAGAAGTAAATTTTGTTAGTAAAATTATTTACATAGATACATATTTTTCTCTAATTATTAAAAAAAAATATATATTAAAATAAGTACGTATATAAATAAATAAACAAATATTTTTATATGTAAATAAAATAAACATATATTAAATATATATTATTAAGTAAAAAAAATATATATGTACATATGTATTTCTATTTTTAATTGGAATTAAAAGGATTTTCAATGAAAAGTTATACAAATTAATTTTGTGTACTACTTTTCTCAATGCGTTGCAATTGAAACGGTTAGTTGATACAGAAAAAAAAACATTTAAAAAATTAAAAAAAATAATAATATAAAAAATAAAAAAATATTATCTTAAAGACCAAAGACAAATTAATTTAAAAATATTAAAAAAAAATAATAATAATTTGAAAAAATTAAAAAAATAATAATTAAAAAAACATTTTATTTAAAAAAATTAAATTTTCGTAACAAAAATATATTTAAAAATATTTTTATTTAAAAAAAATTAAAAAAAAAAATAATAATTTGAAAAAATTTAAAAGAAATTTTTTTAATTATTATTTTTTAAATTTTTTCAAATTATTTTAATTTAAAAATTAATTTAAAAAAAAATCATTTAAAATTCAAAAACAAACCAACAATAATTAAAAAAAAAAATTAAGTAAAATAATTTATCAACCTAACTAATCGCCATATCAACTTATGCCTACCAATCCGAAAGTATTTCACCATAAAATACAACCAAATAATCCAAAAAGTCCCATTATGTTATAATAAAAAATATACGTTTACATACCTTCGCGCGTTTCAAGAGCTCATTTTGACCAGCGGCAACATTGTCCTTCTTACCAGCCCATGCGCGCAAAACGGAAGCCTGCAAGGCACGACCGTACGAGAAGGTCAAAGCCCATGGTTTCAACAATGGCACGTTGTTGATGGCGTTCAAGTGCACGGAAGCCTCTTCCTCAGATTGACCACCAGACAAGAAGGTGATGCCTTTAAAAAAATAATAATAATATTAATACTTACAATAAATAACTAAATGACAGCAACAACATACCGGGAACAGCAGCTGGTACAGTTCTGCGGAGAGCTTCGACGGTGGCGAGCGCAACTTGATCGGGTGTGTATTTCTTGGCGCACGATTGACCGGCTGTCACCATGTTGGGCTTCAACAATGTACCCTCCAAGTAGACATGATGATCGTTCAATGCCTTGTATACGGCAGCCAATACAGTTTCGGTAACCTTTTGTGCGCGATCCAAATCGTGATCACCATCGGGCAATACTTCGGGTTCAACGATTGGTACAATGCGCTGCGATTGGCAGATGGAGGCATAACGAGCCAAAACGTTGGCGTTCTCCAAGATGGATTGGTAAGATGGGGTGTTCTTGCCGATCTTCAAGACGCAACGCCACTTGGCGAAGTCGCAACCGTCCTTCTTGTATTGGGCGCAACGGGCAGCCAAATCATCCAAACCTGTGAAGTTGAGAGAGTAGAAGATACAGTATTAGTAGGTAAACAACATTAAACTTGATATACAAGTTTTGAGAGAAGACAGATCGGAAATGGTTAGAGAGGAACAAGAAACGAAGTGTTTGAGGTTTCTGAGGAAGGCTTAAATATAGACTTAAATCTCGGGTTTCCTAATTCCCGCTTGCTATAATATTGTGTTAGAGAACTCGAACGTTTAACTTAATTCAAGAGAGACCGTTATTTTATGACAGTAATACAACGAACATGTTAACGGTATATACAGCATCTATTTACTAGTTGCAGAGTCAGCTTTCTTGAGGCTCGATTTAATAACGAAACTTAAGGTTTTGCAAACCAATATTGCTATTGTCACATTAGTAGTTCTTATCGCCTGAAACCAACCAACAAGCCCCAACCACTCAACTTAAACTTCTGAAAACCTAATCTAGCAACCCCCTACATTTCGAAGTACCAGTTATGTTACTGAAATGAACTGCTTACCCTGAGTGGTGCACTCGTCTTCAGAGCCGAACAATGGCACGACACCCTTATCGACCTTAATGCCGGGGATGATGCCGCGCTTCTTCAACAGCTCAACGAATGGGGTGCCATCATCAGCCTTCTGGTACAAGGTTTCGTGGAACAAAATCACACCAGAAATGTTCTCAGCGACTTTGGGGTCAGTGGAGAACAACAGCTGACGGTATAAGCGACGGTGTTCATCGGTATTTTCAACACCAATGTCTTGCAGACGCTTGCCCATGGTGGAGACGGACTCATCAGCAGCGAGAATGCCCTTGCCGGGAGCGACAATAGCGCGCGCAATGCGGCTAAGCTCCTCTTGCAATTCCTTGGATGGGTAGTTGAAGTAGGTGGTCATTTTGTTGTAGATTTGTTTTGATTTGGTGTGGTGAAAGAGACTGTAAAGAGATAGAAGAAGAGGAGGGAAATTGTTAGAGTGGAATTTTTATTTTTTTTTTTAATTTCGTTTAATTTAATTTAAATAATTTATTAGTGATTTTAAAAATAATAATAAAAATAAAATTTTTATTTTTTCATTTTTTTATACTAAAATTAAAAAAATCTACGATTTTTGTTTTCTTAATATTGCCTACAAACATGCTACTAACGAAATGTTGCGCAACATTGTTGCTAGCGTAAACGCAAAGGAACATATACGCAGAATGTCACGCGTATTTGCCGTTACGTCGTAACAAACGTGTAATTGTGAAAAATATATCTACAAATGTATGTATACATGTGTGTATGTATATATTCAAGGTTATGTGGGTGTTTGCTGGGTTTAATTGAAAATATATGACAATATCGCTGGATACACATGGCATAAAAAGCAATAACGGTATTAATTTTAATAAATTTTTACGACTTTTTGTTTTCATCTTTAATTATATTTACTCGGCGATGATGGCTATAAGTGATAACGCTTTAGTAGCGCTGACCAAAGTGCAGACAAGTCACAAAGTCAATGGGAAAATGTTGATAAGGCTTGTGCAACAAAGCAATAAAGTTTGTGATGGAATTATTGGATGCGCGCTTTTCGGTTACATGTTTTATTTCTATTCCTTTAATATCATTTCATAGTTTTGAAATTTTCGAATTTAAAAGTTGAAAATATTGCGAACTAGATACAATAGCAATAGCAATGGTAAGAAAAAATATTGATTTTGATTGGTAGGTTTGTATGGCAACTATATGCTATACTGCTCCGATCTGATAATATGTTCGGAGATTATAGCAAAGCTTTATGAAATAATCTATGCCAATATTGTGAAGATATCTAGTCAAATAAAAAAGTTTCCATACAAGAACTTGATTTTTAACGCTCAGTTTGTATGGCAGCTATATGCTATAGCGCTCTGACCTCAATAATACATTCGGAGAATGCAGAAATGCATTTGAAAATAATCCATGACAAATCTTGTGAAGATATATGGTCAAATAAAAAAGTTGTCCATACAAAAACTTGATTTTCAGCGTTCAATTTGTATGGCAGCTATATGCTATAATGGTCCGATATCGGCGTTTCCGACAAATAAGCAGTTCTGTACTAAGAAAAGGACGTATGCTAAATTTCAGATCAATATCTCAAAAGCTAAGACACGTAAAGACAGAAGAATATCTAAATCGACTCAGCTCAGCACAGTGATAAAAGTTCGATATTATGCCGAAAAATATGTATATGTATGATTTGTATGTGTGTATGTATACTTGTGCACACATTATTTTCAATAATTTCACATAAAACATATACGCTTTATCCACCCACAGTATTCATAGAATATATAGAGAATATAAAAAGAGAGTACGAAAATATCAAAAACTCAATAAAAAGTACAACTTAAGTTCCAGTTCTAATTTCTTAACACAAATTTCATTAAAAAAAAACTAAAAACAAAAAATCATTAAAATCTTATTAAAAAAGTATTTCTTTTCTTCAGCAAATTTCACACAAATTTATGCAGTTTATTTAAGTGAAAAATAAAATTTATTAATATAACTGTTTGTATGTATGTATCTAAGAACTCTAGTATGCATATGTATGTATACAAGTATATTAACTAAATTTCCACTTCTGCCACGCACCACAAGAAAAGTTCGACCGATTGAAGCACTACACAGATACTGAATGAAAATACGAGCACTGGAACCGCGTAAGGTACAGCGCACCAACACACAAATCGTAAGTCCGGCAGTCAACGCAAATTCGGGCGAGTAGATACGAATAGGCAGGCCCACTTTTCAGCTGAGCTGATAAGCCACGAAACGGAGATGGCATAACAACACAGGCATAACAGAGAGAGAGTAGGAGCTGACCTCCACTTAAGGAGAGCGGGTAATAGGAGATACGTAGATTGGTGGCATATGCGCGTTATGAGTGTCCTACAAAAGACTTTCACTTTCTTCATGTTGTGGAGCGGTGAAAGTGAATTTTGAGCCAGAAGATGCAGAGATGGCTAACGCTCCAAAACAAAAGCAAAAACAACAACGATAATGTGGACAAAAATGTCGAGTGCTCACTCAAAAAAAGTCGAAAAAAAATCATTTGCTCGTGAACATGCGCATGATGTTGAATGATAGAAATATATACATATATACATATGAATGTACTATATGTGTATGTGTATGTATAGTGTACGAAAACAACGCACGAAATTTCGTTTTCAATTCGCTCAATTTTTGTGATACAGACAAAATCATGACCGTCCGCACGCCGCTCCACCTAAAAACAAGCTTTCGTTATTCCTCCACCGCCTGATCGCTTTAGTGACGGCATGTGGCGTGCAAACGAACGAACACATACACATTCACTCTCGCTGCTATTTGTGCGCCGACATTGACGAAGGTCAAATAAGAGGCAAAACATGTTGCTTTACAATGCTGTTGTTGTACCCCACTTTTTTGTTTGTTACTGTAGCTATTGCAACATTTTGGTTGCTGTTGCAAACGCCGTGTTGCAGAACTTTCGTGTAGTAAATTAGGTATGTATCAGGTAGTATACCACATGTATGCATACAAGTTTTCCTTTGAGTAGAACGCGTGATTTGCTTCCATGCATTCTATTTGGATTTGTATTTATATTTATAATTTTAATTCTATAATATTTATTTATGACATCTTTCACCTACACAAGCAGGTGCTTTGGAGACCACACGCTTGGTGATGAAAGCGTTTTGTAGGTTTCGTTGACACGCTTGACATTGAAAGCAAAATCAGTCAGGAAGAGTCCTCATGGAAATGTTTTTGAAAGTTCAAACTTGCATACATATTTATAATACATATGTGCATACATACAAACACTTATATACAGACATGCATGGGGTATATTGCGCTGGAAGTCAAGGGGCAAATGTGATTTGTCAACTTAAGAGAGTTGTGAAATTATTCATAAAAATTTGTTAATATAATATGTAGTGAGTTATTCATTTT
The DNA here is from genome assembly GCF_023373825.1 of Bactrocera dorsalis. Lineage (NCBI taxonomy): Eukaryota > Metazoa > Arthropoda > Insecta > Diptera > Tephritidae > Bactrocera > Bactrocera dorsalis. The sequence continues at coordinate 104,340,762 of NC_064304.1, read as the reverse complement.
TTATAAATACATACAGATGTTGCTTATGTATATTTGTACATTTTTAACGACTTTTGGTTTTTTCCGTTTTAGTAGAAAACCGAGCTTGAATTCACATTTTTAAAGCAAATTATTAATTATTTTATTTTTAAAACCCTTATTTATACAATTTAAATATTAAAATTTTTATTTATTTTGAATTTTCAAAGTAAATAACCAGCCAAATATAAATTTTTTGGAATTGTCAAAAAAAAAAATAATAATTTTTTCCACTGTGGAAATATTATAACAAGTTATATGTAATCTTTGAGTCAATTATTATTTTTTTTTGAATATATGTACTATGTGAATGTACATAATTTTTCACATTTTTTGTAAAAATTTTGAAAATTAACTAATTCCAAACTTTTTACCAAATCTTCAAAATTTTTACATGCTTACATTGTATATTAAAAAATAATAATAAAACAAATTTTTTTCAATAAAATGAAATAATTCATTTATTTTGTAAAAATTTTGAAAATTAACCAATTCCAAAATTTTTTCCAAATTTTCCAAAAAATTTTGAAAACTAAAAACAAAAATAATAATAAACACACTTTTTTTCGACCAAATGAAAAAAAAATTTATATACAAAAATGTATAAAAAATTTATAAAATATTTTATATTTATAAAATAATTTTTTTTTATTAATAATTATTTTTATTAATTTTTATTTTTATTAATTACTCCGTTAAAAAGTTTTTTTTTTGTAATATTTAAATTATATTTCTTCATTCAAAACTCTACATATTAGTCAAAAATTTGTTTTTCAATCAATCAAATATGTTAATTTAATATTAAAAAACACAAGTAAACATTTGTTCCATGAAATAAGTAAGTCGGTTTTGAACGAAGGTCATTGCTTTTGAGCCCTAATAGAATAAGTGAATGCAACAAATTTCAATTAACTTTCATCAAAGTAAGGCGAAATTGAAATTCCAGCTGTTTAGACCTTGCGATAGTCATGTGATTGTCAAAGTTTGTGTAGAATGATTAACAATAACTTAAAACAAAGCAATTATTTAACCACATACAAGAGAAATAACCGCATTTATCTGAGAAACTTCTAAAGAAAACGCTTTTTTTCTCGATTCTTTTTATGCGAAAAGATGAAATTTCTTAAAAAATTTTATTTTTTTTTTATTTCTTATTAAAAGTGTTAAATGTAAGAGAAGCAACAAAGTCATCGATTTAAATTTAATACAAGAGAGTAATATAGCCATAAAAGTAATATAGCCATTTATTATGATGGAGCACATTTTGTTATACCAGTTTATGTGAATTATACCAGTTATTGTTTCGATTCGGCAAACGCTAAGTTCTGTAAAATCTAAGACAGCTAATATCAAACTTGGTTTAGCAACTCAGAACTTTTTGGAAACGTTCCGAAAAAACCCTTACAAGCTCTTGAAAATGTATTCTGCAATCATAACCTAATATAGAAATTAAAGCCAGACTGCCAAACAACTTTTTATTTGTTTAAATATTTCCAGCACTCGCGCACCTATTTCTATATACATACTTATATACTTCCGCAGTAGACCTCAATGAATGGGATTTTCCATTGAAGATAAAGACAAAGTACGGCAAATATAATTGAATAAATATGAAACATATAAAAATGATCATAAATATATATGCACTTACATAATATTATATATATGTATGTATATGTATATTGGGTACGTAATTTTTTTATTTCGCTCAATATAACACATATTGGAGTAGAAAACAAAATTTCAACGCTCGAAAAAACCCATTCGTCAAAATCATTTTTTTAGGTTGGTATGACTTCCAGTGAAACCTGTGCGAAATGCCACATCAATATAATTCTTAGTATTAAGTACACTCTTGTCTTTCTGAGTGATATTAATTATAAAATTACTGGTGCCGAAAGTTTCAGAATGTTGGAAAAACCATCGGTGGTAATTGTTGGTCGTAAGTGTTTTTGATTGGTACAAATTATTCAAAGAAGGTCGAAAGCGCGTTGACGACGCACCACGCCCAGGAAGGCCATCAATATCAACTGATGATCAACACGTCAATAAAATACAGGAATTGGAATCGACAACTAACAGCCAGAGATACTGGCATCGTTGGAATATCGAAAGGACCAATAAAAACCATTTTGAAAGATCATTTGGGCCCAAGAAAAGTGAAAGCACGATTGGTTTCAAAATCACTAAATCTTTTTGAAAAACAACGTCGCTTTAACGTCTGTAAAACAATGCTTTCCGACTACCAGGATGTCATGAAACGTGTTATTACTGGCGATGAGTCTTTGGTCTATGCTTACGACCCGGAAATACTCGGCCGCATATCGTGGAGAAGGTGGACCGAAACCGAAAAAACACGTAAAAGCAGCTCAAAAATCAAGATTATTTTGACAGTTTTTTTTCGATTATCGAGGTGTGGTCCCTTCGAATTTTTTCCGACCGGCCAAGCTGTCAACAAGAAATACTATTTGAAAGTTAAGCTTCAATTGCGTTTCGAAAAAAGAGGCCGGCATTATAGGCCGATGATCGATTTTTTCACCACGATAATGCATCGTCGCATACTCCATTGATTCTTCGGGAGGTTTTCAGCTTCGTGTGCCTTCTCGCTATTCAGCAAACTCAAATGACTACTCCGGGGAAACCGTTTTGAGTCTATTGAATAAAACTGCACTTCTTACGATAAAACAAAAAAATTACATAACCTCAAAAATAATTTTTGACACTCTCAATAATTTCGTCTACACGCTATTGCAATTCTTTAATGTTTTTATGCACTTTTTGCCTTAATACCACAATTTTTTACCAGTTCAAGCGAACGGCGATTTTTACCGACTTTACCTGATTCAAAATTATACAAGCTTCCTGCGGCGCTGCCAGCCAAAAATGAACTGTGACTGAAACTCGCCGGTCGATGGACTTTAATATATGCAGAAAAAACCGAATAAGCACACATACTAATGCATCGATTGTACATAATTCTATGTAAACAAATACATGCAAGCGTGCATATGATAATACAGAGAGATACCGTGAAGCCACACACCAGCCATGCAATCAAGTGAAACAACAACAATTGAAAACCACTTTTGATAACATAAGAAAACACATTTCACCAGAAGCTAGTGAAAACAACAAGAAAATTTGTGAAAAATAAAAACAACAAACAATTTCAAAACAAGTTCTTCCAGCTTTATCACGGCGTTTATGCTTATCAAAGTGCCCGCAATGGAGGGGGGTCAGATAGTAAGAAATAGTGCATAAATATATGCAAACAAGCTGATACAGTATCTACCATATACTATAAGTATATTGCGGTGGGGCGTGTCTGCTTTAAGTGTGACGTGGTACTCGACACATACTCGCACACATGCCTCAATGGCAACGCCACTCAAAAAGTAAACCGGATTAGAAAAAACGAGCCCCCGTATCTGCAAACATGCACGTATTTGAGCCGAAGTGTGAATATATTTTTAAAACTAAAATAATCAACAAGTCAATACATAAAAATATATTACGAAACCGGAATAAAGTAAATTATTTTGTTTGTGTAGCTGAAATAAACAACTTGTTTTCTTTATTTATTTCGATTAAGTCAGTATTGAGAAATATTATTTATTTTTATTAAAGCTGATCAAAACTCATTTCTTGTTGCCACGTGAAGTGTTTCGGTGTACAGCGCAGGCGCAGTATCTATGTTATGCTGGGAACAATGTTTTTGTAGTGGCTCGTGAACTTTGAAACGGTACTGGTTATATAATTGGAACTGCAGTGGACCTAATTCGATTAATATAAAGCTCCAGCATATTGATAGACTCCAATATGTTGCTAGGTGCTATTGAAGCGATGTGATCTCTATTTGGAAACATGGGTCCAAGGGCCTTTATCCTGCGTCTGTAGACAGCTGTGTAGTCAATTAGCAGGTGTTTTGGAGTAGCAGACTCCATGTCGCAGAACCGGCAATTGGCACAAGAAGCTGGGCTCACATTATATATGTACATGCATAAGTGCTTCTCGAGCTTACAATGGCCAGTGTAGAATGCGAAAAGCAGCCGAAGTTTGTCCCTTGGGAGGTTGATTACATATTTAAAACTACTATGGTTGTAATCGCCCATTAGCAACTTGGCATGACGCAAACCTTGGAGTACCAAAACCTCTCCCTACTCACTCCTTCATCCTTGCGGAGCAGCTCCTTTATGATAAAATGCCATCCAGCTGAGCTAACTGGTATCAAAATCACTTCCCTTAGCAGATAAGTGTTGAACTCAAGACGCTTTTTTGTTGCATGAAGTTTAAATCCATCTTCAGGACTTTTTTGACAACAGATAGAAATTTGTTTATGATTCTGCAAATATGAGCTCCCGCTGAAGATTTAGCTACATTATCTAACTTAACCAAAGCCTTACTATTATATGAATTAAAATTTGTAGCTATGATCTGAACTAAGCAAAGTTTACATAAGAAGTCAGTAATATACTTTATAGTGTCTATAAACGTACTACTTCAAGAAAGTGAAAAAATTCACTACCATTAACACAAAGGTTCCAAATATCCACACAGTACTGTAGTCATGCATAAATATGTACATATGTGCATGAGCAAAAACACATAGCGGCATACATATCGACTTAAGCGTGCAGTTTTTTTTGTAAAGAATTTGGACGCCTGCCATCACACCCCCGAGTGCAACGTGCTAACGAGCACCCACGAACTACTTGTATATGCATGTGTAAATAGACGAGTAATTTTATAGACAAGCCACAATTACTAAACTATTTCTATAGCCGAAATATGTACATATGTATTTGCGTGCTTTGGGACAAGTAGATAGTGCATCTTGTGGACTAGAACATTCAAGACGTACACAAAAATATAATATAATGTATATAAGTATATATTTATATATACACATAGTTATATACATATGTATATATTTTTGTCCACTTACCCATTGCACTGCCGATATTTTATGTACATAAGAATATTGTTAATTTGACGGAGAGGAATCTAGTGGAACGCTAGTTAAGAACTAAAAATTTATTTTAATTAGTAATTTTTTTTGATGATTTTCGATAGGAATGGAAAAACTGACAACAGTACTGTGTGACTAATGATTTTGAAAGTTAACTAATATGGTATTGCTGTTGGCTGAGTTAGTGTTAGAGATATTACACCGAAGAAACCTCTCTTTAAGAAATGCGACTAGTTCGGATCAAACGAAATTAATTTCACTCTTGATATTTTTATGTTATGAACTATACTCTTTTCTTCGAATATATCTTGTGCGCTTGAGGCTAACTAGGCTAAGAGCGCCCTTTAAACGCCTTTTGGTCGAAACTTTTTTTTGAAGTCGTTTGGCAAGATTTCTCGAGAACTACTCAACCGTTCTTCATGAAATTTTACACAGGTCTTTGAGATACAATTCTTAAAGACTTGGATGAAGGATTTTTTTTTTAATTACAACTATTTGAAAAAAATTCCGCGAAATTTCTGCTGAAGTTTTCATTTTTTTTTTTTGTAAAATGTTTGGCAAAAATCAAATTTTCAGTTATTTTTTACCTTTGTCTAATTTTAAGTTAAGGTTTTAAGTAAAAAATATTTTTTCACTTTAGATGATCCTGCAAGTAATTATCCTGCTAATGCGAGCGCATCTTTTTACCGAGGGGTCATCGGAAATGACGAAGTTTAAAACTTTTTTTCAAAAATTTCAAAATTTCTTTGTAATAGTGTATATATGTATGTCTGTAACAAAAAAAATTCTCATGAAATATTTAAATTTTTAGATGAGAAACAAATTTTCGGAAAAAAGGCTATTTTTTACCCGCGGAAACCCATGTAATCCCTTAACATAAATTTATTGAAAATACCTAAGAGATCTATACGTTGAATAGCTTATTGAAAGTGTGATAAGTTAAACTACTTATCATTTCAATGTAAATAGTTTTTTGACATTTATTTGAAAAGTCAAAAAATATGAATAAATAATAAGAAATCCCTAATGAATTGATATGTAATATACCAGACGATACCTAAAATGCAAAAAACATATCACCAAAAAAATCGAAATTGAGTTTTTTATTGCTTACGGTTCTCTAGATGATATTACATATCTACATATATGTATGTATTATAAAATTTTCAGCCCCCCTGTCACATACATACATATAACCATTTTATAACCAAAACTCAAATTTGGTTTCAATATGAGGATCTCTATTATATCGTTTTTGCTTTGGCTGTAAACTTATGAAAAGTGATGTTACATTATTTTGCATTTTTGGTGACGATATGAACATATACATACATATGTATGTACATACATATTATTGAAACAAAATTTGAGTTTTGGTTATAAAATGGTTATATCTGATCATTGTTATATGTATATCATAAGTGTGTATTTGCTTTTGTACGCACAGTACGAAGTATTTCACAAATACTACGGTTATGTAGTATCTACATCTGTCACTATGCATACATACATATGTAAGTACATACGTGAACATTTACTAACTTCAATGAAATTGAATTGTGTGACGCATACATATGTAAAGAGGTAATTTCCCACAGACCTTTAAATACATATGTATATTCTTAGCACACTCTTTAGCGACATACATATATACATACATACATTTTGCAGTAAAATCACTTTATCTAACGTGCAATTATCATTGCCTCTTTTAATCGCTACACTTCACATAGCGCAAAGGCAAAATATAAATAAATAAAATAACAACAAAAAATAGTCAAATAAATTTGCATGAAACTAATTGAAACAAAGAGGATCACTCAGCCATGGCATGTTAATGGTACACACTACTACTAAATGATTGGTGACCTTTGTGCCCCCGACGTCATCCCTAATCATTGAAACATTAGTCACATCAAATTGGATTGTTAATTTAGATAGCACAATTTTACACGTTTAAGTGGAGTTTTCTGCCCACACCACTCCCGTCCACGCACTTTCACACACAAACACACTTATTACGTGCGTAATGCAAATTGAAAATGCAGTTACGAAATGCCTCCTACACGCACCACCCCAAAGCTGAAATGTTACGACAACACGTCACGTATCTCAAGAACTTTTTGTGAAAATCACTATTTTAGTATTTACTTGTGTGCGACACTTTATCGTCACTCACCTGGAGTGTGTTTAACTATTAATTAACTAATTTTTTAACTGAATATTAAGTAATACACTGTGTGATTACGCGTTTACGTACCTGCAGTTTCAACTTTAGTTTTCACTGTGAGCTCTGCAAAGTGGCGAATTGGCAGCCGAAAGGTTGAATGGAGGTCGTTGCTTCAGACTGACATTCAGCTATTCAGTCAATAAGCGCCACACACCGGCAATTCGTACATTGCGCAATATTATTGCAACTATGATGAAATATTGAGCAATATTTCCAGCTAGTAAGGCGCTAGTAAAGCGTTAGTAAATTCAAATTTCAATAAAAGAAAATTTTATTAAAATATTTTTATTGAAAGTGTTGAATATTGAAAATTAAAGCTATAATTTAAGCAATTTATTAAAATTCGACATTCGAATTAATAATAAAAGTATTTATAAACAAGCAAATGATATAAAATATTGCATAGCAAATCGAAATTATTGATAGAATTGTAAAATTCGGTTCAAGTGTCCATAGGAGAGCATGATTACGCGCACAGAGTACTTTCCCGAATCTCTTTTATCTTTAAATTTGATGAAACAGTTTCGTATTCCTTCCGAAATTACAGATAAGAAGAATAACTTGAACTATCTTGGTTTACAATTTGTCGACTGAGAAAAGGAGTTCGTATACACCAGTTAAAAATACCTTTATATCATATGCCTCATATTAGTTGAGAAGTGTTTCATCCCACTATAATAATAATAAAGCTTCTAAAATCTTAACACCCCCAATAAAAAGGCGGATCGAAGATATTTACACAGTAGGCATTTAAAAATAGTTTCCAGGAAGTTGGTTACTGTCATCAGTAATTACCATGGTGACTACAAAATTTTTTGTACATATCCTACCTGTAACCAGGGTTGCAAATATTACATTAAAAAATAATTAACCGAATAATATGCCTTCAAATATATATTTTTTTGTAATCTCTAAAATCTTAATTTAAAAAAATTTTAAAATTTTTTTATTCTGTTGAAAAAAGTTATGACAAATTTTTATTTCTAATCCAATTTTGAATTTAACTTGCATTTCAACATTATTTAATTAAAAAACCCTGCTTTGAGCAAAAAAAAATTTTAGCAACAAAATAAATCATTTTCAAAAAATGTTGTTATGAGGTAAAATATTTTAATAAGAATAGATCCATAATGTATTTATAAATAACTCTTTCATGGTTAGAATTATTTCATTTTTTTAATTATTGTTCTTAAAAATTTTAGTTTTTAATATATATATTTTTATGTAATGATACACATTATTAAAAAAAGCCCGGTGATTTATTTTAGGTATATTACTTAACAATTAATGAATGTTCGTTTCCGTTAAGGCCTCATATTTAATTGTTTCTTAATCTATTGTAATCACTTTAAGGCTTTACAATAAACACCCCCGTATTTTTAGACATTTATATAAACAAAAGAATTTCATAATAAAAGCTTAAGCACCTTAGTATTTTACGGACAAAAAGTTATATCATTTTAATATACATCTTCAAGGGTTTTCAATTACATCTCTTCTCTCTTTTATATTCACCACACTTTTAGCCATGTTGATTACAGATTGCAACTCTGCATTCACGTTGATTTCGCTATCTGCATATTTATTTATTTGACATTTACACCGAATTTCTGTCAGTCAATATTAATATTTTTCACAGTCGACATTAAGGAGAAAGGATACGAAGTTTTCATAATTTCTATATTTTTCTGATAAAAATGGAAAATTTCGGCAGTGAAATCGGCCAGAAAATGCGGGTATGTGTCTCGGCATAAGTGTCTGTATAACGAAAATGTTTGAAAATATACTTTTCACTATCAAGAAATATATGCTATGAAAAGTTGTATGCTACTGTTTTAGTATTTTCAATATCAAACATTTATTGATTAAGCATCCAGATAAATTGTAAAACAATTGCACCTAGGACTTGAATTAATTGTATTGTTTTATTACAGAGTGCCGTAAAGGCCAAACTCGTAGAGTTAGGCACTGGTGGCACAGCCGGATACATAGATGATGAGCTGCCGGATTATGTGATGATTATGGTAGCGAACAAACGTTCCAAACAGCAAATGATCTCCGACCTCAACCTCTTTCTAGGCTCACAAACAGAGCTTTTCGTAACGTGGCTACATGAAGTGTTGCAAAAATTGCAAGAAGTGACATTGCCTGCAACTATTGGTAAGAAACTCATAAATGTGTAATATATATAAATATTTATTTTACTATTTTTTATTTATTTTATATATAGCCACAAAAAAACGCAAGGCTGAGCCTAAGCAGGACATTACAAGCAAAAAGGAGCGCAAGGGTAATAAAAAAGAGAGGAAAATATCAACATCCAAAAAAGCCGCAGAGGAAGTCCAAAGCGCCGCTGTAAATACAACCGAAAAATCAGCGTCATCGAGCACACCAACAGTGCCACCAATTAACTCTATTACCGACGTCTTTGCGGATGTGTTTTTGGAGAAAGCTAAGAAAAATCTGAATACAACAGCTGAAGCGGCAGCTCATATAAAAAAGGCTAAAAGTGGCAACAAAACAGCAAGTAGTGAGGTAACTAAAAACTCAGCAACCAAATTGTCTAATGAGAAAACGACTATGGCTGCGAATACCACAGTAAGCAAAGATCAGCGCTATAATGGTGCTTGTGGTGATATTTCTACTAGCAAAAAAGTCACCACAACTGCTTCCGTAATCAGTGGCAATCGAGAGAAAGACTTGGCTGAGTTAGCTGAAATACAAAAGAAAATATACGCCGCCAAAAAGCATTTACGCCAATTGGGCGAATTGGAAGACAACAGTGATGACGAGGATTTCATAAATTTGAAAGAAGATGGTACTGAAGAGGAAGTTGAAAATCTTAGTCCAAAAGCTGTCGAGACGGTATACACGTTATTTAAACCTTTATATTTGGTATTTCAATAATGTTTGATCTTATTTGCAGCCAACACAAACAATAACAGAACAACGAGGTAGCAAACGGCGTAGTCCAATTATTTTTGATGCCGGCGAAAAGAAGAGTGATGAAACAAAATCGCACGAAAATGAGGCATCTGACAGGTCCGCGCATTTTACACCACCACCGCAGGCGAACTGTGTGGTTACAAAACCGAGCAGCACCAGTGAACTGCAAAGTACTAATAATTTACGTAGTAATCAAATGTTGCTACAAAAACAGCAAAGCCAGGAACGTGAAAAGTCACGAAATCGCGAAAATGAACGTGATAGACACGACTCAACCGTTGAGGTGCCCAAGAAGCCAGTACATGAACGGTTGGGCATACGTCCGCCAGCAGTTCGTGAAGCGCAACAACAACACCAACAACCGCGACGAACGCGTGAGGATAAACAACTCTTTGTACCCTCGTTTCGGCGAAAAGATAATGATAATGAACGCGACAGGGAGCGCGAAGGCGAAAAAGAACGTGAACGTGAAAGAGAACATGATAGAAATAGAGAAAGGGAACGTGAGCGTGAACGGGAACGGGAGCGTGAACGTGAAAAAGAACGGGAGCGGGAACGTCAACGCGAGCGCGATCGTGTACGTGAGCGTGAAAGAAGTCGCCTGCCAGCTAGAGTCCGCGGTAGAAGTGAAGATAGGCGTAAAGACCATGATTTAGAACGCGAACGGGAGCGTCCTAGAGAGCGTGGTCGAGAACGTAGTCGTGATACAGTGGAAAATAGGCGTAAAGGCAGTGTGCCCCGTATGCGACGGTCATTATCGCCAATATTACGTCGCACCACAACTAATAATGAAACGCGTACACTGCCCAACATAACGGTATCGGCTATTGTGAAACCAAATTATGCCAATAAGAGCATCATCGCTGAAAAGAAGCACGACGAGGAAGGGAACTCATCAACAAGTGCAACGTCTACGGAAAGCGATGAGAGTAGTGGTGATGAGGAGTCTAAAGTCTCGCACTCGCAACAAACACAGCGGCAACGCATCGGCTCACGTGTTATTGTGGCACCTGTGAAGCCAGTGGAATCCTCCGAGGATGAGGATAAATCATTGAATTCAATTATAAAAATTAAACCACGCGCGCCAGTTTCTCCAAGTAAGCAGGCTTGTAAGACATTACTTCTACGCGCCGTCGCCGAAGCACAACGCTCGACCATCATAAAGGCACGCCACAAAGAAGAAAAGGCAGTGTCGAACAAAGTGAGCAACATCGTTCAAGATCCAACAGACGAGCGTAAATTGTATACCAAAGCTTATCGTGAGCGCTTGAAACGCGGTGCCAAAGTCACTTCCACATCGGCCACAAGCTCCAATTTGTTCAGACGCGCCACACAAAATCTTGTCATCAAGGTGGAAAGCGATATGCCGTTACAAAAGAGACGACGCGCACAAATCGACGATATGGAGGTAGAAGAGCAGGCGCATAGTGATGCGGAAGAGATAGAGGAGTCCGAAGAAGTGGAGGAGAAGTACGTGCCAGGCACGGTGTTCCAGCGCGTTGACTCCAAAATCAATTACATGTATGTGCCGCAAATGATACGCATAAAGAATGAGGAGCAGGAAAGCGAAAAGTGAGTTTTACAATTTTTTTCTCCGTTATTAATGTTTTTCGTACTACTTAAAAACTACGCTTGCTTTACACAGCTCCGACGAAGTTCCAGAGGATGGAAACGGCAATGCGCAACAATCGGCCGATAAAGCGCAACAAAGGAAAACACAATTTGTGGTTACGCTTAATGGTGAGTTAGACGGTTTCAGTCGGCGATTAAGTTATAATGTGTTTAGTTACGGCTACAGTTGACTTAATTGATTTTTCGTATTCTCCATTGCAGATGAGAAAGCGGCTTTGAAGTTCATGTCGCGCGCAAAGGCTGCCCTGAAGCGTGTACGTTCCGAATCGCCATTGCAAGAAGTCTCCTCATCCTCCTCGGTGGCGCGATCCAAACGTGCCGAAGCGTCGTCAACTACAAACACAACAACAAAATCAACACAAGCATCACGACCACGTTCGGGCGCACAAGAAAATGAGCACAGCCGTCGCGCCAGCATCAAATCACGCCTCTCAGCCAAAGTAATGCCCTCGTCAACGGTGTCACGTTTTAGCGATCACGAATCATCCAATTCATTACCGGCAACACCGCCACTAAGACGCTCCGATTTAGTCGAAACTTATCGCAAACCAAAAGAGGTCAAAAAGATTATTATTAAGAATGATACAGATGATGAGGAGATGAGCCCCAAAAAGTTATCCTCCACCATTGTTGTGGGCAACGGCAGTCAACAACGCAAACACAAGCGCACACACAGCGTGGAGCGTAACCAACAGCCCGAGCGTTCAACCACGCCACCAACGTTGCGCAAACCCGACACGCGCAAGGAGTCACGCACACCGCCCAAACGCAAACGCAGCTCCAACAGCGGCCAGTATGACGGCAGAGCGCGTACCATGGACGACAGCGATATTGATGATGATGAAGTGGTGGAGCAGCCGGTACATAAGCGGCGTTCCAGAAGCGACGATAGCACACGCATGCGCGAAAGGGGGCGTGAGCGAGAACGCGAACACGAACTACACAATCGTGAGCGCGAACGTGCAGCTTCACGTGATTATTCCGCGGAGCGACATAGCGGCGAGGAGCGACGCAAGATCTCAACGCGCAATGTGGAGGCGAAAAAGTACGACAACATACCGTCGTGTAAGTAAATTTTTGCTGTAATTTTAAGCCAATTTCAAAGTTAAAATAATATGTATTTTTATCTCACAGTGAGCTCTGTCACTTTGGACTCGTCTGCTGGTCGTATTATGAAAACGAAGGAGCGCTGTAAATACCATCCGAACTGCACCAAACAATTCTGCGACTTTTATCACCCGACTGCACCGTGTAAGAGTTTCCCGAATTGCAAATTCGCCGACAAATGCTTGTATTCGCATCCGCATTGCAAATATGATCTCGCTTGCACAAATCTGGATTGTAATTATGCGCACAGCGGTCCCAGGGATCCCGCGCAGCTGGTGCCACAGGCGCCTCCCTTATGTAAGTGTATATTTATACCTTCTACTGTCGAAATCGTATTAATATAGCTGCCATACTAACTGAACTATCAAAATCAAGTTCTTATGTGGCTTTGTATCGGTGAAAGGGTGTTGTGACTTCAGTGCAACCGAATTTGATATTTTTTTTTGTTTTTTTGAACTCAAGTTGTCAAATTAGAAACAACAAATTAATTATTTCTTCCTTTTTCAGCTTCACATGTCGTGCCTGTGCAGAACTATAAATCGATTTCAGCCACAGCAGCCGCCAGCACTACAATGTGCAAATACTATCCAACTTGCACAAAGGTGGGCTGTACCTTCTACCATCCCAAGCCATGTCGCTTTGGCAAAAATTGCATCAACAAATTGGAATGCAATTTCTATCATCACGAAGTGCAGAGCAGCAGCAAATTTAAATGGGTCGCATCGGTTGTTTAAAACGCGCTGCATGACCAGTGTCATCACTTCTAACACATACGTTTAGTAACTCTACTCTCCGTTTTTTTTTTAATATTTGTAAATTTAAATGTTGTGCAGCAATGCAAACCAATTCATATTTACCGCTACTATATTTATAAATTAAACGCTGCGTAGTTATGCTATACGCAATTAAAAAATAATATAAAAACACAAATATATGGAAAAAAATTTTAAATTATTAAAAAATGATATTCTCGCATAATAAATATTAAAATGAAATAACAAAAAAAATATAATATTAACTCGCATAAAAAAAGTAGTATAGGCGCAAACGCATAGAATGTTATACAACTTAATGTGTGTATAAATAATTATATTCGCATAGAGTTTCGCAGTAAATTCTTAAATTAGTATGTATATTAAACGTTTTTTGCATTTTAGGGCTTTTCAAGTAATTATAAATGCAGTTAAAATTAAAATAAAAATTATTATGCAAATATTTGCATAATACAAATAGTGGTTATATTTTGTGCTTTGTTGCCATTTCTTGTGGAAATTAATCCTTTCACTTTTTTATGGAAAATGTCAAAATATTTTAGAATGTTGAAAACAAAAATTTAGGCTTTGTTGATTAAGCCGTGCAGAGTTGTTGTTATTGTTGGAGCCACAAAAAAATATTCCTCCATTGCTTTTAAAGACTGCTGCAGAGTTCACTGATTATGGCCGAATTAATTTAAACAGCAGGTCTATTTACGTAGTTTGTTGTTGCAATGGCAGAAAACATTCGACAATAATTTTAGAGTTAATTATTTACATAAACTCAATATTTACGCGTGCAAATGCAATTAAAATCCACTGTTTTACTTATTATTGTCATATGGCACTCTGCAGCTGCTCAAGGTCAACTTCGTTGCAGTTTATTTTGACATTTCCCCTTTTTTTCCATTCTCAATAAATGGAATTAAAATTCACCCACAATTTATACTCACCAGCTGGTTTACAAAAATTCCAAATAATTTACTTATTTACTAAATTCACGTTAATTGCATACATATCCCTAAATTTGCAATAAAACAATCAAAACAATAACAACAAATATGATTATGAACAAATTAATGGAAATAACGAAATATTTATGATCTTCCAATTTCATAGTGAACATGAGTACTAGTTAATAACAAGGTTGTGTATAGTTTTTTCTGTTTTACTATTAACCGTTACTTTTCCACTGAAATTGAAGGAATATCTGTACCTACATACATACATATTTGATTAAACAAGTGCATAAGCATTTTGGCATACACTGCTTGCCTTTAAATGGTATCCGGATTGCATTACACAAGGTTTAGCCGCAGCTTTTTACTTTGGATCCATTACTAGCAAAAAGTCCACCCAGCCCGACAAAATACTCGATATACAATAAATTAGAAAGAAAACTCCTAATAACCATTCGCATTCCAGTAAAAGCAACTTCGTATGAAAGAATCTCTAATACTTAGTCTTGCCATGAATTCTGTTACTAAGTTTATAATGCTTTCAGCCTAGAGTTATTAATAATGCTGGTCACCATTCAGCTGGTGTAGTGGTTTGGTGGGGAGTCTCCTCCCTGGTAAAGGCGCTGCAGCTCTACACTTCTATAGAAAGGGGGTTAAAATTGGGGCCAAAAAAACACCAGCAGGATGTTTTTAGGTTTAAGCTATACTCTCTTCGATGGAGAGCGTTGGATCTTCCAGCGAATTCAAGCACAGTAGGCAGAAATCACTCAGTAGTGGCTTGCAAGCAATATTTCTGATTTCACAGCTGCAGATGATTGGCCGTCTGGAGGTGCAGATTTAAATTCATTGAACTACAATCTATGGTCAGAATTGGAGAAGAGAGAGCCTCTCGAATATCCCAAAGAAATCTGGTGAGCATAAAAAATTCTGGACCCATAAACACCTTCAATGACTCTTTCTCAGTTGGAGTCAAACCACCACCCATTGCAGACAAAGAGCTCGAGTTGCCGAGAGAAACGAGTGTGATCCATGCGCGGCTTCGTTTTGGATACTGTTGCGGGTTAAACTCATACTTATCCATCAACCTCGACATATCTAATATATGTTGCATGCCCCACTAACCCTACTCATCTTAGGGAGAGGGGTGTCCCTTTGGTCCGAACCTGTCGAAACAGCACGTTTCTTGGGTCTACCGTTGGATGACATCGACAACAACTTATATAATCTGTACCATCCTAATGGTACCTTGATCACTGCAGTACCCTGTTGTTGTAGTGGCTGCTGAGTTATCAGTCCTTGGCCGCATAAAAACTAAGGTGAATTCCGATTCGATAACACGATTTTTTTTCTAGCGACCGTTTTCTTGAGATCTCTGGCGATCCGATCCGGAGAATACAGTGGTTTCAAAGGTCTTCCAATTTTTCGATAAATTTTTTTAATAAAAGACATATTTGCTTTAAAATAGACCGCAGACTCGGCGAATTCCCGCTGCTATAGCGGCTGCAAAGTTGATTGTTCTTGGCCTCTTAAAAATTCTAGTGAATTTGTATTATGTAAACCCGGCTGCTGATACGCTATACGTCCGCAAAATTTTTTTCCTGCAACCGTTTTCTTGAGAGAAGTCCTTGGTCGCTTAAAAACCCTAATAAATTCCGACTATGTAAACCTGACTGCCGAGTAAACGATGGTAATTACCACTTCACGGTCGCTAAATTGCTTTCGAGTGACCGTTTTCTTAAAATCTGTGGCGTTCCGATCTGAAGAATATCTGTTCTCAAAGGTCTTCAATCTCAGCCTATCGAATCCAACTAAATAAAATAAGCGACTTTAATGTTTAAAGGTCTTTATTAAGTTTAAATATAAATTAGTCGATTTAATATAATACAGTCTCTTAAGTTAACGTATTTAAATATGTATGTATGTATTTTTTAATAAATGTATGTATGTATAGTATAACATAATAAGTAAATATACGATAAAAAATCTAAATAACGGTAACGCGAATTCAATTAAAGGTATATGTTTACACAAAATAAGGCCACCGAGTGGTTGTTGTAATTGTAGTTGTGGTATTTAGCTTACCGCGCATTATGTATTGGAAATACGCTAAATTATGCTTATAATTAGTTAGACAAATACATAAATTTGATTTCAAGAGCACTTTTGTTTGGAAGTCCACAGTGAGGATTTTGTTTTACACAAATGTTTTTGTTTTTTTTTGTATTCTCGCAATAATGTTCAACAATTGAATATTTTGTATGTTATTTTTAATTTTTGAAATTTTTAAATTCTTAATTTTTGTATTTTTTATTTTTTTTTAGTTTTAATTTTAATTATTAAATTTTGTATTTCTTTTTAATTTTATTTTTTAATATTTAATTTTTAAATACAAAATTTTTATTTTTTTTTATTTTAATTTTTAGTTTAATAAATTTTAATTTTTAAGTTTTTATAAATTAAATTTTAAAGTTTTTAAATAAAAAATATTAAATTTTGCTTTTTTAAATATTAACATTTTAGTTATTTTTAAGTTTTCTTCGATTATTCTCTAAATTTGTTTAAAATATATATAGTTTTTTTAATATTTTGTATGTAAATTTTTTTCTATATTTGTTGTTTTTTTTTTATAATTTTACTGCTCACTTGGCATTCAAACACAATACTGAGGTTTTAAACCTTACAACTATTTAACTATAAATATTTTAATTAATTTTTTATGTTTTTTTTGCATAACATTATAAATATGTATGTATGTATATGTCTATGAAAGTACGCTGTGTTTGAACTGAGCACATAAACAGGTTGTCTGAACTAACTAGTTACATTACATCAAACATATATTTTAATTTTATTTAAAGTTAAATAGTTTTTAATTTATTTATTTACCCTAAATTTACGCCAAAATTTCCAAAAAATTTCACCCGTTAGCTAAATATTGTTTTCCTTACTTTTCAGGCCAGGGTTGCATTTTTTAAGCAGCTTTTCTGCTTATTACTAGGCGTAAGGATAGGACACGCTGGCTTCAACTCGCTCAAAACGAGCGAATGCACGAAATTAAGAGCAAGTGTAATATTTTTCAAGCGCTTTATGTCCTCCAAGTCGCTTTAGTGAGCAATATTTCATTATTAGTACGCTTAAACAATTATATCTGGACTCCTTACTCTTTAAACTATACTTAATGGGCGGATAAAGACTTTATAGTAACGGTTTTACTGCTTTCATACATCACTTACGTGCCAAGTCAACATTAACTATAAATAAATGTAAAAAGAAACGAAAGCTAACTGACTTTCAACGACTAAATCAGACGCTCCTCTGGCGGTGGCTTCAGCACGTTATCCATTTCCAGCCGTGGATTACAGTATTCTTGCGCGCTGGGGCTGTAGGTGCCGCGCGTCGCACGCTTATTGCGCGCCATAACCAAGAATGTACCCAACAGCGCTGCGCCAATAAGCAACAACACCACCAACACGGGTATAACAATGATGGCGATATCGGCCGTGGACGGGCCCTCATCTTTGGCGGCCATCTGTGTGTGTGTGGAAAAAATGTTAAATTTCAAAACCCAATCAATGTTAACGCTTTCACTCACCACCAGCGTGCAGTCCTTGCCCTCATAGCCCGCCTTGCAGGTGCACGTATAGTCCGCTACATCACCGC
This sequence comes from Bactrocera dorsalis, assembly GCF_023373825.1. Taxonomy (NCBI): domain Eukaryota; kingdom Metazoa; phylum Arthropoda; class Insecta; order Diptera; family Tephritidae; genus Bactrocera; species Bactrocera dorsalis. The sequence goes on along the minus strand of NC_064304.1, from coordinate 104,322,489 downwards.
ACGCCTCCAGACAGCTGCCGCCATTCATGCACGGTGAACCCTCACCAATCTTGCACGGGTCGGTAAAGTTGCAATACACACCGCAGAAGGAATCCTGACAGATGCATTTGAACGAGCCCGGTAAATTGATGCAGCGTCCCAAACCGCCGCAATACTCAATGCCTGAGGCACACTCATCGATATCGATGTCGCAATTGTTGCCCTCAAAGCCGGTGCCGGTGCAGTTGCACGTATAGGCGCCGATGAGATCGTGGCACATGCCATTATTGAGGCATGGATTGGATTCGCATTCATTGACATCCTTTTCACATAGTTCACCCTTATAACCCAAACTGCATTGACACCGTGGTGTCTGTAAAATAAAGTTTAATAAATTCAACAATGTATGTATGTGTACTCGTATATCAAAAGTGGCATATAGTTGACTTACGTAGGCATCGTCGGATATGCAGAGACCACCATTTTGGCACGGCGTCGTTTCGCAGAACAGCACTTCGCAATTGGTTCCCTCGAAACCAGGCAAGCAGTTGCAGGTGAAATTGTTGTTGGTATTGGCATCTGTGTTTAGAAAAAAAAAATAGCCATAAATTTAGGTAAAAATCTTAAATTTTTCGGTGCTTTTCGCAATATGGCAACCCTTCTCTCAAAAATTTTTAAAATTGAACTTTTTTCAAATAATTTCCGGCAGGCTGCCAACCGCTTAGATCAAACGTTATAATGTTGTCACAGTTCATATTTTTCGAAAAGGTGGCAACGCTATTTTAAAATATAGTTATAAGAATGAATTGTCGAAACTTTTGGAAGGCTTTTTTTTTTGCTTGGATTTTCGTACATAATTGATAACTGTAATACAACAAATTCCCCATGTTCACATTTCCGGAACCTCACTCTGTCTTAATTAATCCCTATTATTAGACTAGACCCTTGTAGAATAAAGCCCATTTTTGTGAGTTTTTGAGCTTTCTTTCCACACGAGCTTTCCGAACTGTGAGGACCCCAGCGATTTTATATTTCATTTTCTCCTTCCTACTTTCTCGGGATAGGAGAGTCAATAGAGTCTTCAAGATTTTGTAGAACCTCCTAAATCAAAACTTATAAGAACTTTTTATATTGTTGCCTTAACTGAGACAAACTAGCAGTTGTTTTTGGATATGAAATAAATTTTCACTTACTAAATCCATCCTCGCAAGTCGAACCGTTGCGGCAGGGTAAATTATCGCAGGTGACCTGCTTCAAGGAATCACACTGCACACCCGTATATTCCTCCGCACAATCGCAATGGAAGGCGGCAATCAGGTCCGTACAATTGCCACCATTATGACAGGGCTGTGAGGCGCACTCATCAATATTATGCTCACACAAGCGACCGTCGTAGCCCGGCAAGCAACGGCACTGGAAGTCGGCCACTTTGTCAATGCAAGTCGAGTTATTCTCACAAGTCGCATTCAGGCATTCATTTATATCGGTGCCGCAGTCCTCCCCCTCATAACCAGGCAGACACGTGCAGGCATACTGCTCGGACGGTGAGCTACAGTAACCACCATTCTTGCAGTCCGTATTAAAGCACAGCACACAACCCTCATCCGGCTTGGTCGAATTGAGACGGAATTGTGAGTGAGGCTGCACCGAGACGTTCTCAGTGCGTGGATACATCTCAGCGTTCGAGAAGTAAGGCAACAAGAGATCGCCAACGCGTGCCTCACCCAAGCAACCCTTAAATTGAGAGCCTTGCTGTGCTGAACTGCTGCCACGCGCTTGCCGACTATCAGTGGGCATGCCACCGAGATAGACCTGAGTGTCACTGGAGAGTAGTTCTTGGAAAGCCTGTTGATCGATGTCTGCGGAGAAGGCGGGCGAGGGATCGACCATGCTCTCCCAACCCTTCCAACCGCCCTCGAGTTTGCCGCCTTGTGCGCGTAGATAAATACGGTTCCAGCTGTAGAATAGAAGCAGAAAACATTAAAAATAATTTCCAATTTATTTCCTATAGTTCTAAAGACGTACCCAGGTTCGTTCGTCATCTCCATAAGGCTGGGATCGGATGTATCTTTGGTGAAGCGCTTGGTATCGCCAAACGCCTCTTGATTCAACTTCCAAGTTACCGTCACCTGTCCTTGATTTACGCCGATTTCAAAGAAGCTCTCACCATTTTCTATGAAGAATAGTGTGCCGCCAGCCCGTGTTCTGTACGCGATCTCTATAACCGGCTGCACTAACATTTTCGGTTCATCCGGCATTTGCTCTACGAAGTAAGTGAACGCCAAAGGATTCTTTTCGTTGCCCTTAAACGTGATGTTCGTCAGACACTCATAGCCATCGTCGAGATTCTGGCATTTACTGTTACCCGGACACTGAACTAGTTGACAGAACTCGATCTCTTGACAATTCTTGCCCTTATAACCATTCGGACAGCTACATACATAGTCATTCCATGTATTCCGACAATCGGCGTTGTGCTTGCAAGGATTCTTACGACACAAGTCATCGGTTACTTCACCTTTCAGTACCGATGTACGATCGATAGTGACCACACCGAACGAGGGCGGCAAAAGCAAATCATCTTCATTCAAGGGATACAATTCGACGATCATCGTATGTGAGCCATTGCTTACTTTCACATCCTGTATGATACCCTTGAAGTAGTCCTTTTCATCGACCTCATTGTTTACGACAGTCTCTTCGGGCGCTGCTGACGCTGGATCTGTACCAGTAGTTGTTGGCGCTTGTGTTTGCTCGCCAACTGGTGGTCCACCGAGGTAGAGCACCTGCGCATCAAGTAAGCCCGTAGAAGAGAGTGTTTTACGGAAGTACTCAGTGCCATTGAGTTTGACCTGTACAAGCGTCTGATTGCGCACCACTTCAATTAGATGATTGTAGCCGTTATCAAGCTTATTGCCGCCGACAGTGTAGGCCTCGGGTGTGCCGTTAAATTGCATTTTTACCAGCAATTCGCCGCCATGCAGTTCGGCGGCTACATATGACTCGCCAGTGTCAGCTTTAAAAAAGAGATTTTTGGTTTTAAAACGCTCTCAAAGTTAAGAGAGTTGAAGAGTGGAAATTTTATTAACAGGTTCAAAGATTTGTTGGATGTAGAAAGAAATTATAAAAGGATCTAAGGTAATCTAGGGTAAGAATACTTAGTGATATGTATAGTATATATTAAAGTTATGTGAATGATTGGATTGGATCAATTAGTTCCAGTACTTTGTTGGTTATAAAGTCTTATTATGAATAACAGAAGTTTTCAAGTCTCAAGTTCACTATTAGACTACAGAACCAGGTGGAACCCCCTTTTTACAGAGTTTTAGACAGTAGTTTTCGGGACTATCTCATATATACAACTTAAAAATCAACTTGTTCGATTTGAAATAGTATGGTTTTGACCTCAATAGACAAACAACTTAACCTGAAGCTCTAATCAAGTCCAGTACAAAATAGCTGTAGGTCTTACTGATCCAACTCACATCATTTGTGTATTTAGAAACAATTAATAGGCGTAAATACTTACTTGCTCCCTTTGGTGTGATCTTCTTGGGATCGCTCCCCAAATAGAAGACTTGACCAGTAGGCTCGCGTGTGCGAATAAACATGGAGATATCAAGTATGGAGCGTATGGCACGACGAGCCGAGTCGTTCGTCTCCACAACAACAGCAGAATGTGTGGTGTTCTCGTGGCCAAACGTGGCGGCAGTTATGTCTGGAGGAAAAAAAAAATAAAAGAGTTATGCAAAAATTGGCAATCGCTTAAACCAAATTTAATTTAACCCACTGTATTTGCAGGTGTGTCCGAAGTGCGGCCGCTGACATGTGCACGAGAATGTATGCCACAAATCCGTGCATGCGCCATTCGAATGACACGGATTCGGTATGCATTGCTCGCTGCGCGGACAACCGGCCTGTATATTCGTCAAATTCGTATCTATTTCGTTGCCTTGCTCCTCGGGGAAGATCCACTTGCCGTTAACGACAATATCCTGCATGCAACCGACAAAGCTTGACGGACGATGCGGCAGATGGCGCAGATATGATTTCAGATTCGGTATTGTGCCGCCCAAATACGTGAGCGGGAATGACGGTTGACTGCCATTTGCAGTCTCATATGAACCCACGGGAAAGATGGCTTGCTCATCGTTTGCTGAGAGCACGAGATGCGAAGTATTAATAGCCACGAACACTTTATGCCAATTGCTATCGTTCAATTTGGAGCCGATAAAGACGCCCTCCCATTTATTAAGCAGCGAAGAGTGTAAATTCAGGCGTCCGTTAATCAATTCCAATATATAGCTAACGGGCTCATTGTGTCCGATCGATGTGCCAAAAGCTAGTACACCGTTGGGTAATGTGGTTTTGAATTGTAGATTTATATCATAACCCTCCTCACGTTGCGTCTTCACAGTTATTAAACTGCTCACAACCATTGAAATCGTTGTTGTCTTCTCACAAATATCTCCTTGGAAACCATGTTGACACGTGCAGTTGAAGAGATGTTCGGTTTCGTTGACTAGATATGGCTTGCAGTTGCCACCATTTTGACATGGTGCGCTCAAGCAACCTATCAATGGCACCGAACAATTTTTACCACCGTAATTAGCATCACAATCGCAAGTATAGTCGTTGATTTCATCGATACAGGTGCCGTGTGCGCCACAGGGTTGATACCTTCAGATATGAAAGAAAGAAAGAAAAAATGCATATAAGGGCTAATTATTTATGGTATAGCTGATGCTATATAATTAGGTAGGTGAGTATGCAGACCCTCACAATAAAATAACGTATCAACGAAGTCCAAAATTTTCTTTGTAGAAATTAGATGATACCATCCCTTTGGATTTAAGATGCGGATTAACAGAGCTTCGAGAGAAAAAATTTTGTTATATATAGAAAATATTTTATTTCAAAATTAAGATTTTAGAGTTACGAGCTCGAGCCCATCGGTCTCGCAAACAAATGAAACCAAGGCTTTAATAAACGATTCACAAAGTTACGAGCTGAAACTTTTTGGTCTCGACAGAAGTCGCAAACGATATGTGCTATACTGGCTCCATCTGAGGCATCTCACTTATGGGATGATTAGATATCAAGAACTTTCTTTATTTATGAAGGACACTTACCAAGTGGGTTCACTTAACGAATATTATGGTCTCTTGGACTATTTTATGTGAATCGCTGAGGAACTAAGAACTGTAGAAATGGTTGGTCTTAAGCGAAATATCCCACAAAGCTCATATTAGGTATTCTTTTTCGATTCTTTACCACATTTCGCAAATAATAATTTCCAAATCGTTCGAATGAAAGATTGATTGAAAGTGAGATTTAAAGAACTACGAAGTCTTATTTTTCTTATTTGGAGTAATTTTGCCTGGTGATACCAAGAATACCACAAGCTTTTTCAGCTTTTTCTCTAAAAACCATCACCCATTCTTCAGCACTTACCGGTCGCACTCGTCGATATTGGTCTCGCAATGTCGGTCTTCGAAGCCCGGGTCACAATCGCAGGTATACGTGCCGATCTGGAAATACTTAAAATTTGAAGTACCTTGCTTTGCATAAAACTATTCCTAAAACTTACACCATCGTTACAGGTGCCATGTTTGCCGCACGGATTCATTTCACACTCATTAATATTGATCTCACAATTCTTGCCCATAATACCTGGTACACAAACGCATTCATATCTGAAAACGGTAAATTCAAATAAACATACACCACCTCCTCCTTTCACATGCCTCCATCCAAACTTACCCGCTAGCATTTTGATAGGAGAATTGGCGACTGAAGAACTCTGGCAAATCCATCGTTTGACTTAGCGCATACAATGTAATATTCGAACGTTCCAAACAATTACCGTTATACAAGCACGGATTACTTTCGCATTCATTTATATCGATTTCACAATTCTTGCCCATGTAACCCGGATAACATTTGCAACGGTAATCATTTATATCGTCTATGCAAGCAGCGCCATTTTGACAGGGTTGCGATTCGCATTCGTCGATATTTAACTCACAGAGTTGGCCCTCATAGCCCGTGTTGGCGCAATCGCAACGAAAGCCGCCCAATTCGTCTATACAATGGCCGCCATGTTGACAAGGCGTCGAGATACAGTCATCGATATCGTTCTCACAAAAACGGCCCGTCATGCCGGGTATACAGGAGCAGGTGAAATTATTGATCGTGTCGATGCAAGTCGAACCCTTCGTACAAGGATTGCTGTCGCATTCGTTGATATCGATTTCGCAATTTATACCGGTATAGCCGGGCTGGCAGACACATTCGTAGGCGTTGATCTGGTGAGAGGTCACAAATTTGGGGTTATTAACGGATGTTGTGATTAAATTAGAGTACTACTCGTTAGGGGCAAACATTTTTAGTTAAGTATACGAAATTCTAGGGAGCAGTGATATGAGGGAATTACATACATACAAATACAATTCGAAGATATTGGATTTAATGAGCTATGACAAAATATTAGACTCTCTTCTCACTAAAGTTTGTCTTATAGTTTATATGTACATCGTAATTGTACACGGTTGGCGTCTATTGACTGTAGCCAAATAATAGCATTTTTTATAAAGGGTGATCCATATCGAGGTTCCCTACTTTTTTAAAGAAACTTTAAATTTAATGTGGAAGGATTATTGTCATTCGAAAGAACAGTCTTTTGAAGATGATTCCTTTCAAATGTTGGTCGCGGCTACGTCTCAGATGGTCCATCCATTGAATCCAACTTTCGATACTCATTCGAGCATTTCGATCGGTAACTGGCGAATGTCATGAAATGATGTTTTGCCCCAAGGCCTGAATAAAAGATGGATTGTCCGATCATACTTTATAAATCCTAACAGAAAAATGTCTAACGGTGTGATATCACACTATCCCAAAACGTGAAATTATCTGCTCGCCGAAGTGTTCTCTCAATAAATCCCATAATTGATGCGATATGTGGGAAGTGAAGCCGTCTTGTTGAAAGCAAATGTTGTTGAGATCACGGGCCAACATTTTTGAAGATATATGGACCGATGACTTCACCTTCCCACAAACCACACCCCAACGTTGTTTCTACTGTAGGAAATGACAGATTTTGAACCTCTTCAGGTTGCTCTTCGTTCCAAATGCAGCAATTTTGTATGTTTACATATACATATACCCATTGAGCCAGAAATAGTCCTCAACGCTGAACAAAATTAGGTTACTGAAAAAAACACCTCTACTTGGATCACCCGTTATTAATGTTTGCTCGTTTTATATTTATATATGACGGTAGTCAATTAAAAACCGGTCATTGTTTTTGTAAGCTGGTCTCAAAGACATTTTTGAGCGGACCCCAGTGTTCAGCATTCTCGAAGGAACTAACTATGTATTAGTTCTTTGGCCGGAAAAAAAATTGTCGGTTCTTTTTGACCAAATTGTGGGATATCAATATGTAGCAAATACAGTCATTTGTACAGCCTGACCTTTTCTTGTAAAAATCTGAATGACCTAAATTAGATCAATTTTGTAGAGAAATTGAAAAATCGTTGATTCCCTTAGTACAGGTAGAGAGAAAATAAGGGCACGGAAAGGATATGCGATACAAGCCCCCTGGTGCATCAATTGAAAAAAAAATCTGCAAAAAATTGTTGTAGAGTCTGGGCCGCCCTGAGAAAACCGGGGTCGGGAGGAACTCTTTCCGATATATCCCCTTTCTTGGTCACTACCTTGGAGAAAGTTGGTCGATGTTTGACTGAAATTTAAAGAGATCATATTATTAAGGCCGTATAATGTTGAAATTTTTTCTAGATGGACCGCCGTTGCTCACTTTGTTGAAATCATCATAAGGTGAGTAGTAACCTCAATTCATAACCAATATTAAGTGCTTACAATATTGGTTCTCTATATCTGAAAAGGCTTGTTTAAGGGCGTAGAAAGTCAGCTGTGGACATTTTGGTCCGCGTTTAACTAAGTTTACTGGAAACAGCTTACAAAAAATCAATGGTCATTAAATATTTACAAAGTATTGGATAAGGGGCTTCTTCTAATGTATTATGTAATTAGGAGAGCAGTTAGAAAGAGAAGATTATGACCTAGAGGTACTACAATATTTACAACTACATGCGAATATACATTTGATCGAGTCAAATTACAGGAATGAGCTATATCAGCAACTCACTATTGCTACAAACTTCAAATCTCAACTGGACTCACTTGTCTCAAAATCCGATGTTTTCCATATTTAAAAAAGAACAGCTAAGAACACTTTAGAAACGCGCGGCACAATACAAAACACAGAACACACACTTACCTTATTGTTGCAGGTCGCGCCATTCTGACACGGATGACTCAAGCACTCATCCACATCCGAGTCACAGTGTTTACCCGTAAAACCCGGCGTACAATAGCACTTGTACGAGCCCTCTTCATTCTTACAAATGCCATTACCGCAAATATTCGGATCCAAGGCGCACTCATCCACATCCTTCGTGCACGTACGACCCGTCCAGCCAGACGTACAGCTGCAGGTGTACTCGCCATTCGACAGATCCGTACAGACGCCACCATTGCGACACGGCTGTGCCGAGCAAGCCGTGCAGATCTTATTCTCCGGACAAACGCACTTATTCAACTGACATACCATTGGCTCTTGGCAATTGAGCGCCGTACAAGGTTCGGCTTTCTCGCAGCGATCGCCCGAAAAGCCACCGGCACAATAACAATGTGTACCATTCATCGAACAGGTGCCACCATTCAAACACTTGCCGCCATTGATGCAATTGACTGCGGCGCTGATGGGACTGTTGCCGACGGCGCCGCCGCTACCGGTCAGTGGCACATTCGTCGGACCATCTGTGACGGGCAGTTCGCAGTTGTAACCTGTGGTTGTGGGAGAAAAACGCAATTAGTCAAGCACGTTCGGTGTGTGTGTGTGTGGCGGAAGTGTACAGATATTTTACTAATTTTTTTTTTCAAATTCTCTCTTGTTTTTTAGGGTTAATGCTAACCAAGAGCAATTGTTGTTGTTAACACTAGCAAACCAAACGCCAAATTAACTAGTTTTACGCTCGTTAAATTATTCGGCAGTGGGGACTTAAGTACATTCAAGTGGGCGGGGTGAGTTGGGTAAAAAAATAATAGTAATACGAAAATTGCGAGCAGCACTACATGCATACGTACAGCTAATCATATTTATAACATTCGTGTGTGTGTTTGTAATTATAAATTAAGCTACAAGAACAACAAGTCTACCAATATTACAACTACAATTATAAACGGTAAATAAAACTGTGTTTGAGGTTAAGTATTTGTAGTGACTTTGTACAGGATTGTTTGTTGTTGCTGTTGTTGTTTTTGTTTTTGTTTTTTCTATTGTACATTCTTTGGATATTGTATTTGCATGTATTATATACATAGTATGTGGTATTGTAATTGTTGTAATGTTCCAAACCTGTGTATCCACTAGCACATAAACAAGTAAAATTTGAAGCACTGCCACTACAAGTGCCACCGTTCAAGCAATTATCGGGGGGGCATGCTTTCAATTGAGCCAAATGTGATAATAGCGGATTATGTGTGGTTTTTGTTGTTGCTGTTGTTGTTGTTGTGGTTGCCGTGTTTGTTGCTATATTTCTAGCTGTTGTCATTGTTGCGGTTGTTGTTGTGGTTGTTGGTGCTGTTATGTTCGCTGTCAGTTGTCCTGCAGTAGCAATTGTTGTTGTTGTTGCTGTTGCCGCGGCGGCTGTTGTTTTTGCTGCATTAGCAACCACCAAATTGGCTGGTGGTGGCGCTGCGGTTGTTGTACTTGTTGTTGTGGTCGTCGTGGTTGTTGTTGTTGGTGGTGGCGGTGTTGTCGGTATTGGTAAACAATGGCCAATTGGGCCTAAATTAAGATATTAGTGCCAATTGAAAGGAGATAGTACAAAGTACATGCACCACAATTAGTTTCTATAGAAATTCGTATGTATGTATGTATTTATGTATGCATGTATGGTGTTTGAAGTGTATGGCTTGTTGTTGTTGTTCATGTATGTGTATGACAATGTGTGTTTGTGTGTGATAAGCTTGCAACGTTTCTTGGAGTAAACATGCGAGGAATCTAACAAAATCGTTCACTTGGCTAACGGTAACTAAGTGAGAGTTGTCTGATTTGGGTGCTCTCTTGCATAAAACAGCTGATCTAGAAAAGTGTTAACCTGCAATCCTTATAATTTTTTTTTCCTGAGCCTTCACTGAAAGGTTCTTATAAGTGATTTGGCGACGTGCATTAGAGTGGATTGATTTACAGGCAGCCAAAAAACGGCAAAATATTTTATCGAATATCCCCAAAAAACTAATACGACGTTGAGCAATGCCAAAAGCTAGGTAAGGATCGGGAAGGACCTCTCAGAGCCGTTCGATACCAAACGGGATTTCAGACAAGGCGACTCCCTTTCGTGGGACTTCTTCAATCTACTCTTGGTTAAAACTGAACATTGAAATCGAACTAAATAGAGAATGGACCAACTTCTACAACAGTGTACAGCTGCTGGCGTACGCCGTTGATATTGATATCAATGGCCTCAGCACGTGATTTGATTTTTCCAGAAGAAAGTATAAAGATCGAAGCAAATATCTCCTGTCGTCGCCTGAGCGTCTTGGCTCCCACGTTACTGTTGACACTCATAACTTCGAAGTCGTAGATACTTTCGTCTATTTTGGAAACAGTATTAACACCAAAAACAATGTGAGCAATCCAGAAATCCAACCTAGTATAACTGTTGCCAACAGGTGCTACTTCGGACTGAGTTGGCAATTGAGAAGTAAAGTTCTGTCTCGACGAGAAAGACCAAACTCTATAAGTCACTCCTTATTCCCGTTCTGCTATATGTTGCAGAGGTACGGACGCTGACAACATCTGATGACTTGACGTTACGAGTTTCCGAGAGAAAGGTTCTGCGGAAGATTTATGGTCCTTAGCGCGTCGGCCACGGAGAATATCGCATTCGATGGAACGATGAGATGTACGATGACATTGACATAGTTCAATGAATTAAAAGACAGCGGCTACGCTGGCTAGATCATGTCGTCCGAATGAACGAAAACTCCCCAGCTCTAAAAGCATTCGACGCAGTACCTGCCGTGGGAAGTAGAGGAAGACCTGGCGCCACAGTGCGAAAAGAAGTAACGACTTGCGCACTGCTGTTAAGTCGGCTATAACCGAGTTAGCACTGTCTAGAGTAGTAAAGAAGAAGAAATTTTATGTGAAAGGTACACTCCGCTCCGAAAGGTCAAATGTAGAAAATATCGATAAAAGGATGAAAATCATCGAGTCCGACTGTCATAAAAGCACTGTTTTCATTGCTCTGAAGCTGAACTTGGCACAAAAAATAATTAAGAACCATTTGAATAAGGCTGGATATAAAAAAAGCTCAATGTTTGGATGCCATACTAACGCTTAGAATAGTGAGAAGTTTCCTGTGTGTTTGGTGGGAATGACAGTGATTAATCTACTACGATCTTTTCCCCTACCGTCTGAAGTAAGTATTCGCCGAGAAGTGGCCAGTACAGGACAATTGGTGAGTTATTGGGTCCGGCTATTAGTACAACGCCTGGCCACACACATCGTTAGTGACTTGCCAGCAGCTCCGGGAGCTTGGTTAAGTTGTCTTTTATCTGGCACCAAGTGATTACTCTTTGTTTCTGTCTATAAGGAATGATTTTGAAGGTGAAAAATTCACATCAATAAATGCCTATGAAAATCAATTGTCCCAGATTTTCGCCAGTAGTGACCAATGTTTCTATGAGAGTAGCATATTGAAATTACCTTCAAAAAGGAAACAAGTTATCGAACAAAACGATGCATATTTGATATGCTAAATCAGAAAACTCCGACTTTGTTAAGGTAAAACTTTAATTTAAAGCAAAAGATGGATTTTTTTGCTAGACTTTATGTTTAAAGTTTGAATGAATAAAACGGGCTTTTCATAAAACTATTAAAAATCAATATATAATACGATCGCCTCCAGAAAAACAGTAGACAAAGTTTCAATAAGCTGTCCATTCCTTTAATTCCATTCCCTTTAAGAAAGTAAGCCTTCAATCCTGCCTGGATTTCTCATTTTTACAAATAATTAGCGTTGCCAACTAAGCGAACATTTGTTAGTCTCCTTTTTTCTGTTATACTCAGTTTATATATACATACATAGAACCACCAAGATTTTGGAAATACCTAGCTTTTAATATAAATATACTGATTTAATTCAATTTAAAGCTCTTTGATATACTCTAATACATACATATTTATCGGTATTATTGAATAAAAAATACAACAATTTTGTGTCAAAGCTCTCACAGTATAGCGGGTTTAATTGACGACGGTGTGCTGATGACACGTGCCGATCTTCCAAAATTATTCATTACCTAATCGAAAGCACTATCGCGGTTAGCGGACTTTATGGGAAACTTCGAAACTTCTAAGGAATTTCGATTTGTCTCAAATTTTGTATTTCTAAACAAATTTCGTCTCCAGAGTCGTTGCGAATGTTGGAAAAGGTTGATTCAGTTTTATCAAAATCAGAAGCCTACGATTGGTACAAAACCTTTAAAGGTTCGCCGAATTCATTCCTTCTTATCGACGATCTTCGACTTCTTCTACTGATGAAAATATTAAAAGAGTGAAATATTGTATATTGTGCTTGAAAATCATCGGGCATGTGTTAGAGAGATGGCAAGAGAGCTCGACATCTCTCGCGAGTCCGTTCGAATGATTTTGGCGTTTATTTAGTTCTTGCTCGACTCGTCCCGACAGAACTAAATTTTTTTCAAAAAGGGTACCGTAAACAGGTCTCTTTGAAGATGCTTGATCGTGCGAGTTCTGATCCCACGTTCATGGAAAGCATTATAACTGTCAATGAGACATGGGCTTATGAGTTTGACAAGCAAATCAACGATGATCGAAATGAGGGGGGAAAAAAACGAGCCGAAACCAATCAAAAAACCACGCCAAAGTCCCTCCTAATCAAGATGATTATTGCTTTTTTCGATATTTGTGATTTGGTGCATCATGAATTTGTTCCGGAGAGACAGACGGTCAATAAGGAGTTCTATTTGGCCGTATAGAGGCGTTGGCGTGAGAACAAGAGTCGAAAATGCCCAGAATTGTGGAAGAACAATTCGTGGATTTTATAAGATGATAATGCACCATCGCAGCGAGCAATGATTGCGACCGAATTTATAGCCGGTAACGCAACGAATACCATTGATCAACCACCGTATTCACCAGATTCGGCTCCGTGTGATTTTTTCTTGTTCCCAAACCAAAATTGCCGCTCCGTGGAACCCGTTTTCGGTCGATCGTAGAGGTAAAAGAAAACTCGCTGAAGGAGCTGAAGACTATCCCAAAAATTGCTTAAAAAAAGTGTTTCGAGGACTGAAAAATCGTTGGCATAAGTGTATTACAACTGGTGGAGCTTGCTTTGAAGGCGACAAAATAAATATTGATGAATAATTAAATAGTTTGCGTTTTATTTACAGTTTTCATGTACTTTTTTGTCACAATATAAACGATTTTGAAAGTCATATTTCATCATAATTTTGGATTTTAAGCGATTGGCCTTAACCGTCTTGTTTTTATAAAAATACCTCGTTGCTAAGTTGGTTGTAGAATTGAATTAAATCAGTATAAGAAAAAATAATACATAATATTTAAAAATATTTTTTTAAAACCACCAAAGCAGAAAAAATATATGTATAACTTGCCAAATAACCACATCCATATATACAAATATCAATACAATTTACTTGAAAATACTAAAATAATCAAAAAGCTCTATAACCATAATGCTTGAAGGAATCTATAACAGTACTTATATATTTTCACAATATGATTTTTTTTCGTTTCGTACTTAATTTTAGCTCACAGCGTTTCTTTTTTAACCAATCGGGCGGTATGTAGCGCTTGCGCTTCTCACCCAAGCATTCCCACTGGCTGAGTGCATCATACGATTCGTTGGGCGAGAGGTTAATTTCAGAAGAAGCTTGGCATGCCAGAAGGAATATTTGAAATAACTTTTTTTATATTTCTTACAAGAAAATTACAGCATAGAAGCTTATAGTAAACTACTTAAATAGTTCTAGTATAAAGAAGCGACCTTTAACCCACTTTAACCATACCGTAAACCCTTACAACTAACTTATTTCAAATAAAAATATAATATTTTACTTGCTTAAACTAAACCCACATATTCTGCGCACACCGATGAAATGCGTGCAATGCGTACGAACGAAGGCGTAAAGAAAGACAAATAAACCGCCAACTGGCGAGACTTACCCGTTGTGCCTGGCTTACATATGCATTTCCCTCCAATGCACTCCGAATCGATGGGACACTGCGGACACGGTGGACTCTGCTGGCACAGTTCACCGCTATAGCCTGGCGCGCATTGGCAATAGAAGCCGATCGTCTTATTCACACAGGTGCCGCCGTTCAAACACTGTTGCGTCTTACAGTTCGTTGGCTCCTCGCACGTCTCACCGGCCCAACCATCTGGGCACTGACAGATGAACCAACCGTAGCGATCGTAACAACGACCGCCATGTTTACACGGACTGCCCTCGCATTCGTCGATATTCGTTTGACAATTGGGACCCGTGAAGCCGGTGTCACGGCAATCACATGTGAAGCCATTCACCAAATCCAGGCAACGTCCGTTATTCAGACAAGGTTGCGAAGCGCAATCGTCCACATCATTTTCACAGCGCGCACCCGCATAACCTTTGGCACATTCGCACTCGACTTTCGTCGAACCCGGCGCTACAATGCAAGCGCCATTATTTAAACACGGATTCGGTTGGCAGGCGGGATGTACATTGATTTCCGTTTCACAATTGCGTCCACTGTAATTCGTTGTGCATTTGCACTGATAATCACCGCGTACGTCTTCGGTGCAGTTACCGTTATTCGCACAGGGATTACGAGCACACGGCGAACCGTTATCGATTTGACAGTTCTTACCCGTGTAACGTGGCGTACAACGGCATTCGTAACCATCATTTAATGGTATACACTGACCATGACTCATACATGGATTGTTTGAGCAATAATTATCTTGTCCAAGCATGAGTGTATCATGATCGCCACACGGACCGGTACTCAACGGACAAGGACCGTAAACGACATTCTGCACAGAGCCATTGATGAAGAGCAAACCGGGTCCATCTTGTAGACAACCGCTAAATGAGTTTCCCAATATTAAAATAGCCGCCTCATTGCCGATATCTTGATTAGTCAGAAATTGGCTGTTATACGTGGAATTCGCTGTAATTAAAGTCGGTAAGGTAATGAAGCTTGTTACATAATAGCCACAATGTATGACATGGTGTTACCGTAATGCGTGTACTTACCGAAAACTAACGACGTGCGATCGATGTACAAGTAGAGATTACCATATTCGTACTTGAACTGTAGCGTGTGCCAGTGATTGTCGAGTAAGTGGTAGGGTAGCTTAACATCTAAACGGTTGTTGGGGCCAATCACCGCCGGACCGGCCAGTGAGACTTGCAGAAAATCACTCAGCACAGTGATGACGAAAGAGTTCTTATTATATTGTTGAGCTAAAATTTCACCACCTGTAAGACGGCGGGTTGCAAAGAGATGTGTATTACTTGATGTAAGAAGGATTCGTTCAGAGCGTGTGATTTTTAAAGTCTTACTCACCGCGACAGGAGCGAAAACTTATGGCGGAATGATCCCATATTGGCATCGGTGTGAGCAGTCGCAGGTAGGCCGAACCGTTGAAATATGCCTCCGTACTTGTAACACCGGACGAGGCGGCGTGCACTAATTGAATTAAACCTAGAGCTGCAAAGATAAAAACAAATAACAATTAGCTTTATATATTAAAAGTATAACATAAAACAATTGAAATTAACTATTGTGAACTCTAGCAATCAAAGGGCGTCATTTGAAACTCCAAACGAGAAGGACAGAAACAGGATTGCGACACATAATGTCATACCGAAAATTAATTAACTGTGAAACTTTCATAGTAATTGTAAATAAAGCCTTCCGCCCTTTCCATTTATGATATCACGAACCAAAGTATTCCGCTGTCATATTCAATTCAAAATAAAGTAAGTCAGTATTTCTCTTATTCTTATGAACCTCTATCCTACCTCACGTTGTCTCAACAGAGCAATGAGACTTTAGAAATCAAAGTGGATTCGTGAAACTATTTAAGAAAACGATTTTGATTGGTCGGTTTATGTGGCAGCTATATGTTATAGTGGTATGTTATTCTACCCTGCTGCCTTATTCCATGCCAAATTTCATGAAGATATCATGTCAAATAAAAAAGTTTTTATGCAAGGTCTTTTTTGGTTTTTGATTCTTCAGCTTCAGCTAATCCTGAGCGACTTATTCGCACATGAACCTATTCATAGGTAATGTACACTGCTCAGATTACAAAAATATAAACAAACAAACATTTTATTTAAGGACAAGAAACATTAGAATATCAATATATGGTACTCCAAAGTATAATACGTAGAAAATATGAGAAATTGTTATTTTTTAAGAAGATTCGGAGCTTAAAACCGCTCTATCTAGTGTTTCTTCTCCCAACTTGGCCCCTATAATCTTGTGCCAACGTTTTTTCCAATCCTCGAAACAGTTGTTGAAATCAATTTGGATCGGGGACTATGTAGCTGCGAGAGGTATACTAAAGGGTTGTCCATACACTTCGACTTTTTAAAGAAGAAAACTCTCTACATAAACTTCAAGTTTTGACCTGGGAAATATTTATTATAATTCGAAAGAACATTCTTTGGCATTTATTTTTTGAGGTCTCTCTTTCAAATGTTGACCGCGGCTACGCCTCAGATGGTCCATCCCTTTGTCCAATTTTCGATAACTCGTTCGAGCATTTCGACCGGTAACTTGCGAATGACACATGTGCTGTTATGCTCTAAGGTCTGAATCGAAGCATTGTCCGCATAGACTTTACATTTCACATGCACCCATAGGAAAAAGTCTAACGGTGTGATATCACACGACATTGATGGCCAATAGTCCAAGTGTTTTCTCAATAAATTCATTGATTGATGTGATATGTATCACCGACATAATTTTTGAAGAAATATGAACTGATGATTCCATCGGCTTAACCATACCAAATCGCTGTTTTCTGTCATGAGTGACAGCTCTTGAATGATATCGCTTCGTTTATGCAATGAAGTTTCGAAATCGCGAAATTCTTCTTGAAACTTTCCAAGAGACCGCAGAATGAAGCTATGACGCTTTGTAAGATGGAGCGGCTTCAGTTTTTCACAAGCCGTATTTGGTATGCTTTCAATTTAAGATCTCGCAGTAAAGTGCGTCAAGTCTTTCTATAAGTCGGTCCAAATTGCTGCGAATGGCGCCGAATCGACTCACCGCGATCTTCGTTTACACTCTCTGCTACGGCTGCTATATTTCCATCACTGTCTGTCGAATGTGGTCTATTCGGTCGAATGTTATCCAGTAATAAATGCAGGTTCTCAAAATGGGTGCGAATAGTACACTCAGTGAGCCGATTATGTTGACCGCAAGTTGAGCGAAATAGATTTTTTAAAGTGAATTTTCGTAAGAAAGTTGAACGATTTGTAAAAATTGTTCGAGCGTAAGTCTTCCCATGATGAATTGCCAGATATTACTGAACAGAAATAACATGACAGCTTGACACGAATCACGCGTGATCTAACAAAAAAACGTTATTAAAAAAAGCACCTTTACTTGGATTACCTGTTATATTATATATAGATATATTAGATTCTCTCTGATACTATAACATAAAACTCTAGAATTAATATTTATTGTACAGTTTGAGCCATCATTAGACTTAGGGTTTGATCTAAACACGATTAAACATTTTGGAAAGTAGTTTTTACCCAAATCGTGCTTTCTCTACAATGCAATAATAAACTTCTAAAAGCCTTTTTAAAGTATACTTTTTGAACCCATTCAAACTATTATTATTATTATTACAAACTATTATTGTTATTGTGAATGTTATTAATGAAAATTATTTTAGAGTGGTAGAGTCAAATTTCAGTAATATTATAATTATTTTAAAGTGTGTACGTATCATCTTGTATAGTATTTTATAGCAGCCCATTCAACCTAACCTAACCTAACCTAACCTAACCCCAACCTTTTAAGTGATGTCATTCGCCTCGCTAAAAAGTGACGAGTATTTTTTTTGTAATAAAGTATGTGGGTTATTACATCCCTAATTATTTTCCATATCGATGGAGTTAGCCTCTCTACCTTTAATTTGTTGCTTTTCATTGCTTTTTAGAGAAAAATTAGATGGAATGGGATTTAAGAGAGGCTCCACGCATAATGACACAGTGGCACAACCAATGTGCGAAGTGTCTTTGTGTATGTATGTACGTTAGTAGAAGTGTATATGTTAATACTCATGCAACTACAGATACATACAGACGTTGCCATTTATAGGAAGCACACATTTTAAGCGACCTATTGAACTAAAAAGGTGATAAATGTCAGAGCGACAGAATGTCACATGAAAATCGCATTTACTAAGAGTGCAAAATAAAATAGTGCATTTGACTGACATACAGTACTTACATACATACACATGTGCCCACATAGCAAGTGTTAAGCTTATTGTATAATATATATAGTACGTATATGAGTCAGTGGGTTCGCACTAATGATTTTTCTCTAAAAACCGAGCAGTTTTCTTTTCTATACGAGTTATAGGAATTTTGTTTACGGTCTGAACACTAAAATTAATTCAAATGATTCGAAAATCTATAGGAAACACAGTGGATCATGCAAATAAAATTCGTTATGAGAGTGCTAGAGCTTTTTCAGAATAATAGGTCATTTTTAATCTTCGAGAAGGTACTTAACTGCCTAATTTACTACTTTTAGTATGAAATAAGAAAAAAAGTTTTCTTCATATTTTTAAAAGTTTTATCTTTATAAATAATATACTAAAAATTTAAATCGTCCCTCAAATAGTTTTTGTATAAAGCCTTCTAAAGCATAGCCGTCGCTCAGTTCAATCAGCTTCATCAGTTTTATCAATTTTTCGATTTTTTTACCATAGTTACAACATCTTTACATCTAGTGCAGAATTTGTTTTTAGGCTTCATCCAATGAAAAACCCGGAATGACTGCAGCAGTTCGAATAACAATTACCCGCCTGAAGAACAACAAAGCGGCGGGGGCCGATGGATTGCCAGCCAAGCTGTTCAAATACGGCGACGAAGAACTGATAAGAAGCAGAGTAAGTTTTGCCAACAGGTGCTTCTTCGGACTGAGTAAGAAATTGAGAAGTAAAGTTTTCCCTCGACGAATAAAGACCACATTCTTCGTTGCTCTTAAGTCATAATCCCGCACTGTCTAAAGCAGGTTTTATCTTGAAAACACTCCATATCTCATGGCTTCTTATACGATAGCTTTTTATATTTAGTTGAAAATTGTAGAAAAATATCTGTGTTTCCTTCTTTAGAGAAAAAAAGTACTAAATTTTCTTTTGAAAAATTTTCAAACATTGAAAGGGGATTGGATACGGAGATTAAACATTTGCAATCTGCCGAGAAAATGCCATTCAAAAATCCGCAAAGCGTCAAAATATTCTGCAAAAGCTCTCTAAGAGCTAAACTAATATTTTTATGGTGAAATCTAACAAGTAGAAGCTTTTTCTTAAAAAGTTTGTTATTTTGCATTTATATGGATATCCGCTTTAAGTATATTGACCGCTTGCTGCTCTATTTCTATAGTATTTATTTGTGGTTTACACCACTTTTTTGTTCGATTCGCCAAACCTAGGAGAGTGAAATGGGTGAATGCGACTTTTATACTGCAAATAATTACATATATTAATTATAGAATGTGGCGAGAAAATGCGTTATTATGTAATCCATATTGACATATTGAAATTTGCATATTAAATTAATTAAACAATTATATGTTTGCTTAAAAATGAGTATTATCTATTTATAGCAAATTTTTACCCATATTAAACTATTCCTTTTGTGTTTCTACAAAAAGCACATGTAAAGTAAATAACTGTATATTTTATTTTTAGAATTGAATATTTTTCACCAATTGGCTATTAAGAGCCTGAGTATGCAAATGCCATTGGAATTTTTTTGATAAGAATAGAAAGCCGCACGACTGGGCTACAACAGCTTTTTTTTAGAAAAGAACATGAATATGTATGATTTGCAACTATTTCTGCATGAATTAGTTTTATAATTATATACTGACATTTCAACGAAATATTATTTTTTGCACGTACGAAAGTTGATAGTTCTAAATATGAATGTATGTATATATGTATATGTACATAACAGTTGTTATATGTAATATGTACGACTACTTCTGAAAATTAAATTGCATATATTTACATATGTACGAGTATAATGTGTATTTATACTCGTATACGAATACATATGTATAGTGTATTGTATATATGTTTGGAACATGAAAACTGCCATCGACGGAAGCAGCAAAGCATTGGCCAAAATGTGAAATTTCATTAACCAAAGCAACACCAAACTTCAAAACTACTATATGTGTTATACATATATAGATAAATATATACATACATATGTATGTTCTGTACATATACTCGTATGTGTAAGAAATTAAAAGCAGAAATTAAAAAAATAAAGCTGCAGAAATAATCTCCAAATCACGTTCATAAGCTTATTACGGTAATTTCAAACGGAAATGAACAAAATAAAACCACCGCAAATTAGAACCAAAGAAAGTTTGCAACAATTTTTTGCCTTTTATGCTTTTTTTTGCAATAAAAACGTGTAAATATAGTTAAACACATATGCAAGTGTTTAGAAAAAAGTTTAAACTCTACCTTATACATAACAGCTCAAGTGAAAAGTCCTCGGCCATAGTAAAACACATACTAGTTCCCTTCAAGGGAGATACACTGCTTATAGCGACCCTCTAACTTTTTGATACCATTTTTGTAGGACATTTGTTCTTTGCCGCAAAATAGGAGTCATTTGCGGCGATCCTCGGTCAGTAAAGGAAAATTTCCTACCAGCGAGCATTTTTTTTTTAACTCTGAGGAGAGGAAATAGTCGGAGAATGTGGTGGATGTGGAAGCAATTCGTAGGAATTCATGGATTTTTGCCATCGTTTGCACAAGCTTGTGACACGATAAATTGTCTTGGCGATTAGTCGTTATTGAAGGTCCGACCCTTTTTAAGGTAGTCAATAAAAATTGTACCATGAGCATCCCAAAATACAGTCGCTATAATATTGACAAACGATTGTTCCGTTTTTCCACGCTTTGAAGCGGGTTCAACGTATGCAGTCCACTCGGCTGACTGTCGATTGGACTTCCGAGTGAAAAGATGGAGCCATCTTTCATCCATTGTTATCGACACAAAAATAAAGCTGCTTAAACATCTCCAAACATTGCTCCGAATCATCAACTCGTCGTTCTTTTTTGCTCAAAAGTGAGTTCCCGCCGCATCCACTTCCCACAGAGCTTTCTCATGACCAAATATTTTTTAATGATGTCCGGATGATATCTTTAGAGTGCTTGCTAACTCGAACAACTTCAGTTTACGGTCATCCAAAATTATTTTGTGGACTGTTTTGATGTTTTCGTCGGTAATAACCTCTTTTAGGCGTCCACTGTGTTAGTCGTCTTCGGAGCTCATTTCACTACGACTAAACTTAGCGTACCAATCTTTGATGCTTGATTTCCCTGAGACAGTGTCCGGAATAACGTTAACAGGCCGACAGCTAATAATCTTTCATAAATCTTTGACAATAGCGATCGGACTAGCATTTTGGACATACCGCTTAGGGACCAATGAGACAGAAGGTTATATGAGGTACTGTTGTATAGCAAGGGAATGAAACTCCAAAAGGCAATGATAATAATGATATCTTTATTATTGTGAAGACAGCAAAGGCAACTGACAGAATAAAGTGGAATTCCATTTCCGTGTTGAGGTTATGGACAATATCCGCCATGGAACTCAATTTTCGGCTAGACTAGCTTGAGGTAAATCCCAAGGCGGATATAACTTGTGAAAGAATATGAAAACACATAGCGCAAAAAGTGGAGGCATATTATGGAATTGTCGTTTTTGTAATGGGGAGATCCATTGTGACTTTGACCATGATGGTATCGATGGGTGGAAGTACTATCTGCTACAGTATTTAGCAAGATTTTCTCGATAGCCAGTTTAACTCACCTACCAGCTTGCGGTTCCAACTATTATCAAATATTTCTCTCTGTGCCTTGTCTACATGTCATTAAGTAAGAATGGAAGAAGGCAAATTTATAGGTCTGCAATGTCTGTATGCCAGTTAGGCATATAAGACACACATACTATTTTTAGTAAAACTTGAAAGAAATTGCCAAAAAGACACTTAACCACATAGCCAAAAATTAACTTTCTTCTAAACTTGTTGTTCCGCTTGTGGCTGAGCTCGGCCACTTGCTGTCCACAACTCTCACCGCCTCTGCTTGCACTCATGCCACACGGTGAGTTCAGAGCCATATGTGGAGCAGTGAAATGTGTGCTAAGTTGTGGATAATGTCGTTGTGGATGAATGGAGCGAACCGTGAAACACGAAGTCTAACCTTTAATCGCAACATCACCACAACAATACTCCAATATATACGAGTAGAAAGCAATAGTATGATGAGACGGCCTAACAATGCTAGCGAATTTTAACTAACCTCAAACCGCACCAACTGTGGGTGGGTCAGCGCTGAGCCGCTGAATGCGCGAACAGGGTGCCATTAGATGTATATAGCGGGTGTGAAAGGTATTTTACTCGCATGTATAAGTAATGTGGATTTGTTGCACAAAAACGGCGCCGACGACGGCGGGTCAAACAAGTCAACAACAGAAATCCAATGAATGTATCGAAAGTTGTGTGCTCGTCGACCCAACTGCCCTGCCCTGAATTTACAGCAGAGCCCTCTTGTTCATCCGCATGGCTGTCGTCAAAGCCGACCACTCATTTGCAGCGCCATTATGAGGCCATCGATCAGATTCGCCGTGTTGCCTATTTGTTTGGACGCCGACTCATGTTGGTGGCGTGTCATTTGTCGTTCTCTTGGTTTGCTAAGCCGTTCTACAGCTAAATGGACAAGTTAACAATGCTAATGGAGCGCGTGTTTTTGGACGGACAAACAAATGTCGGCATATATGCGTTTGTGTGTGCGTGTGTAAATGAATGTATATGGGCCTTTGTTGCAAATCTGTTCATCTAATAGCAACGGAAGCTCATTATGCGGCCACAGCAACACATTCGGTTATTAGAGGTATTTACTAAACGTTCGTCTGCACATTAGACGAACGCAGCGTGCTGTTTGTAATGCAGTTCGGCTGATGCTCGCAACTCGCATTTCAAATACATATACGAATAAACATATACTTATATGTATGTATATATATGTATATCTATGATTAATGTTCTAACTTCGGCGTAACGGCATAATTAGTGGGAGACGCATGTAGTTCCTCAGGTAATAAATGCTTCTCAGCTACATGCTGGCTTTGGCTCGGGCTAAAGCTCCGAAGAGCATAATGATTAATCAAAATTGAAGATCTGTTAAGTTGAATTATAGATTTGGTTGCAGAACTTGTGCTCAGAGTGAGTTGTTAAAAAACTCATCGGATCATTAACCTGGAAAGAGTTACTGGAAAAAATTAGAAAATATCCTGAGATATTAAAATGCATTCGACTGGCTTTGGTGGCCAGAAAAGAACTATCAACTATCCAGCATTTCTACCGTTACAACAATGTCAATATTCAAAACTACGAAATTTGGAAAATACCTGATTAATATATTACCGTACCGATCAAGAACAGTCAGGTTAGGCTAAGTTATTTTAAATGGTCGATTCCAAAACAGAACCCACTCGGACAGCTAATAACGCCGGTTCATTTCGATACCTAAATACTCCTAAGAATTGTCCGAAAAGCCTATTAAAAACCACTTTGCGGTTTGGTTCGCTGAAGATATGACTGCCAAGATTTTTTACCCGCAGTCTTCCTAGGCAATGGGGGAGAAAATGCCTCGATATGTCTACCTAATTTTCTTCCGTAAAACTTTGACGGGTAGGTCCGCATATATGCGATTATGATTAACCTGACAGAGCAAGTATGTTGTGCAATGGACTTCCTGCGCTCCGCACTAGGCAAGAAGAATCTCACACTTGCACAGGAGCTAGTTGTTAACCAGAGCCTGCTAAGCTCACACGAAATTCAGAGGTGAAGCACTAGAACGCGATAAGACAACGGCGACCCAACTCGTTGTCAATCCGATGTAATCGAGACAATGTGTTCTCTCCAGCGATCTCATACGCTTTGCAGTTTCCAACGATTTCGCTATGACCCAGGCGAGTCAGATACTTGATACTATCGACACTCCCTAACTAATTTTGAGCGCAGCGTGGTCGAGCTAGCACAAAGTACCCGCACTTTTTAGCAGCTCGAAGTGTTTTTATTTGTAGCATGGATCCTTCCATCAAGTCAAAAGTCCTAAAACCGACTTATTTCATAATACTAAAAATAAAAAATTATCTGTTTCGAATAAATCTGATGAAAATGTTAACACTGAGAAACTAATTTTCGTCCCTTAGCATTCTGTTTCTCAATGTACATCGGTTTTAAGAGATAATATCACATTTTTTAAGGATATGCTGCTGAAGTTATAACTATCTGGCTCTTAGCTTACTTCATATACCATAATAGTCGAGTTCATTGAGTACGTGACTACGATACGCACTCAAGATCAAACTCGGGCTGGTTCATAGTAAACCGAAGTACCTGGATGTTTCCAGCTCAGGTTTTCGTATTATACTGTTGACAGTTAGGTGCGGCAAAACTTTTTTTAGACTGATACAAAATTTGTTTAGGCTGCACTTTGGTAGTCTTAATAATGCTTGAGAGAGAAAAAACTCCCCCTCCAAAATAGGGAGAGAAAACTCCCCCTTCAAACCTTCAAACACTCAACCTCGACGGTAAATTTCAGAACTATGTATATCGGAAACTATTCAAAATTGGAAGACATTGTATAGACATTTTTCAACTTTAACAGCGAGTTAAACTTGTCAAACACCCTGTATATGTGTATAATTATATGAATACATACATATTTGCTTATTGTAAATAAAATTATCATGACCTACATTTATTTAAACAATTGTGATGTGTTTGTAAATGGTCATTACCGATATTTTTAGGTACGAGAATTCAATAAGCAAAAAGCCTAAATTTATAATATTTTTTGAAAATTAATAAATTTTTTTATTTAAACAAATTACTTATGCATTCCACCTGCCAGTTGTGGGTGCTTCAATTCATGAGCATTCCTAAACAAATATAAATGTTGCCTTGATACACATGTATATAAATATGTAAATATGCATGAATGTATATACATATATATGTTTTGAAGTAAGTGTGTATGTTTTTATGTAAATATGTACACATATACTACCTTTAGGTACGACTGTATGTACTTAGTGGCTAAAACGTGCAGCGTTCCGAGTGCCACTTGTTACGCTGAATTTAAGTTGATTGGAAATAGTAAAGCGCTGCCTACGAGCACTGCATCGCAATGATCCGTTAAAGCGGCGTTTCACTATCGGGTCCACAGTTTGGTCATATGCTGACATAATAAACGCACCAAAAAGGGCGAAAGCCACAGCGAAAAAAGAGACCTTTCTGAGGTTCAATAACCAAGAAGAAGTTATTTTATTTAATTTTTTTCTTTAAAGGCTAATACGGAGAAGGCAAAATAAAGAAAGTTATGTGTAGAAGAGTAGATATGTTTGTATGTCAAATTAAAAATTCTTTGCACTTGAAAAAAGGCTTACTCATATTACAACTTTTGGTAAACCAAAGACAATTCTGATAGCATTCGAAACAAATTCGATTATGATATAACTATGCGATAACATTGAGAAATTTAAGACTGAAGTGAAGTACCGCTTATCAGATGTACTATACATATATGTACATATATACATGAATATAAATACATGTATTTTATATACATATACATGTATATATTTTTATTACACTTACCAGCTTTGACGCCGACGGAAGGTCTAGAACATTTAGATTGTTGGGAAATTATCGAAAGTGGCACACGGGTGCATATATGCAAGGGTATATGTATGTATAAAACATATGTATATAACAATGTATGTATATATGTACATATTATATATATATGTATGTATATAGTATATTTGAAGGGAAATGTAGCATGCATTCTTAATAAGAAAATGTAGAGCAAGGCAATTTATATGCCAGATAAAAATAAGTACCATTAAGTAAAAAATCACATTAAGGTGGTCCTTAAAATCAAATTAACAATTGTATTAGTCTAACTTACACTTAATCTGAATTCAAAACAAGAACTATAAAATCCTTTTCAAATACAAAATATTCGTCAGTTTGTATGATAGCTATATGTTATAGTGAACCGATCTGAACAATTTCTTCGTATATTGAATTATTACCTCAGATAATAATCCATGTCGAGTTTGGTGAAGATACCTCGTCAAATGAACAAGTTTTCCATGCAAGTACTTGATTTCGATCGTTCAGTTTGTAGGACAGCTATATGCCATAGTGATCCGTCCGATCTGAACAGTTTTTTCCGAAATTTTATTAATCTCTCAGGCAAAACTTCGTGAAGATATCCCGTCAAATTCACAAACTTTCGGTCCTTGGAGAGAAAGAAGTTGGTAAAATTTCAGCAATTCAGCACCACCCTAATAAGCATAGGTACATCTTTCTAAATACATTAGTATGCATTTATAACTCATAACTTGTTCTGGGAAAGTCAACAGCCTAATGCACATTCTTCCCTTTCTTCTTTAACACTTTTTCGTAACGAAGCTGTGAGCTTAATCTCAATGCTTCTAATAATTGGTGGAAGCTGCATTGTTCTTCGTTGATTTGCTGTTTGATCTAAAAATGTTTTAATGTAATTAGTTGCAGCTAATTTAAATTTTCGAAAGGGCGAACGATGGAGGAGTAATAAATTATGGCTTAATATGTGGTTTTACGAGGGCAGCTTCAAAAATTTATATGCCAAGGAAATGAGAAGTATGAGTAATAAAGATATGAGCTTACATTTAATATCGTATTTAAGTTTGCGTATATACCTCAATGAAAGGAGGCTTGAATGGGTTGAAAGGTACCCCTGGTGGCTGATAAATCTATATGAAAAAAATATTTATTCAAAGTGGAGTTTTAAAATTGTCTAGAGAGTCCAGCACTGTCCGAGGAAAGCTTTTTTGTAATCTATTTAATTTTTAATCATCATCGCTGGTTAATACAAATAATTTGGAGTCTCGAAAATAATATTCATTCACTTCTAGTATATGTTTTTTAAGATTGAAAGGTAGACATGCTTTGGGTTGGAAGAACGGCTTGTGCTGATCTGGTATTTCGAATTGCTTTAATATTTATTTTGTGCACTAAAAAAAAGTTTAGCCAATTATAGGGATATAATCAATATAACGAAATATAACCACACTTTTCAAGCAGTTTGTAATGACTTTATTGTAAGATGAATCTCTAAATCGACTCAAATGTCATACCACCGACCCATTTTATAAATCTAGAAACAAAAAATATCTGTTTTCGTACAAATTTTATGAAAATGTTAACACAAAGAATTTAATATTCGGCGGTTATCAATTTTTTTATTTAAACGAAAATTCGTTTCGAGAGACATTGGGACACTTTTTGGAGCATTTGCCGATGAATATTAGTCTAGATCGTTGAGTACGTGACTACGACATACACTCAAGATCAAACATGATTAGGACTTGTCCATTTAGATAACGTTGCAAAGAGAATCAATAAATATATAACAGAATTCCGATTTTTCAGTTTCGAATACAGAAAAAATTACAGGGAACTAAATCTGGCGAATATGCTGGTTGACCTATACAGTCCTCAAATAGAAGGAGAAAGAGATCAAATTTTAAACAATAATCTTATAAGTTGGGTTAGTGATATGCGTGGCAGTGGAGATTCCTAGAGTCATATCTTTTCATAATCCATAAATATGAATAGCAATATATGAACTTAAATATAACGTTTTTAACGGCCCTCCCATCTCCTGATATATTCTTGGCTTCGTCTTTCTAACGAACTTCATTCCGTTGATAATTTTCATATTCCTCAGAACTATTATAGCAGTTAACACACTTTTCAATGAGGTAGCTTTAGAGCACACATTATACCCAGCGGTTTTTGCAACCCTTGTATTCATCTTAAACACTTAATTATCGATTTAATAGCCGAATAATTTCAGAGAAAAGTTCAATTAGGTTCAATGCTTGTATTCCATGATATATTACGTAGATACTTTGGTTAATTAATAAAATCGTTTTCTCCTCACTCAATTAATCTTAAACCCGTTTTCTTTTTTAATCCGAAATATGTTTACGTCAATAAATTGTGCCAATGTATCAACTTAGTACTCTAGAAGTGTTGCAAATAAGTTGTTGAATAAGCATGTTTCAGAAGAAAAATATGATTGGATTGTAAAATACAAAGTAATGCAGTATTTTAGCATGAACTTTTTACAACACACCATATCACTCACAGACCTGGATGGCCCCCACTTTTCGATTTTTCTCTAACCAATAAGGTTCGCTATATGTTGGCGAATAGAAGTAGTAGAAATAAAGTAGTGCCAAAACTGGGATACTAAATTAAAATTTATCGATACCCATTTCTATACTACTTCATATTTTAATTATGGATATCTATACCGTCCGCGGCTTGTCTCTTAACAGCGCTAACTGAATCTCCTATTTGATTTAAATCACGATTATTATAACAGGTCAATTAAAAAGTCCGGCCATCAAAAAAGTCCACAAAATAATTTTGAATGATCGTAAAGTGAAGTTGTTCGAGAAAGCGGTCACTCTAACCATATGAACTGAACGTGTACATCATATCATTCGCGAATATTTGGGTATGAGAAAGCTCTGTGCAACAATATTTGAATCAATTTCAAAATTCGTATTGTTTCCGCATCCACCGCGACTATTTCCAGTCCTCAGATCTCAAAAGAATGCTTGCTGAGAAGAAATTTTCGTCGAATGAATAGGTGATCGCCGAAAGTGATTCCTATTTTTATCGTTATAATCAGTGTATCACGATTTGGTTTCACACGAGCAAACAGATTCCGGGGGAGACGGTATGTAACTATGTTTTTTCGTGCCTGAGTTTGAAATGACTGCTTGAAAAATGATTAAAAATATGTTTTCTGTTTCTTGGCCTTGAGGAAATATTACTTTGCAGATTTTTTCGAAGAACGGTTCTTAAATTTAAAATCTAAATAACCAATGAGTGAGATAAACCTACTAAAGAACATACTCAATTTAAAATTTTCAACTCACTTAAGTTATTTTTGTAGTTTTTCTAAAGTGTAAAGCTTCCGCCCATACTGTGCGTGCTTTGAAAATCCCTACACACTCGCATTAACTACCTTCGACTAGTTTTAGTAAGGTTTCGTACACCTCTGTCCACCGAAAGCTTTATCAGCCGAAATAAACCTAACACAGAGTGCCATAATTCAAGCGCCATAAATCAAAAACTTAAAAGAGACCATTATTTTTCGTGTGAACTTTCGATACTAAAGTATTGTGCCTTTCAAAAATGAAATCATTGTGGGGTAAACAACTTTTACTTTAACGGTAAGTGCATTCAAAAAGCTGTTAATGATAATTTTTGGCAATATGCACTATAAAACCTTATATAATCTCGCAACACAAAATGTTTCTGTAACTGTGCTTTAAAAATTTGCATAATTTGTGTTGCGATCTTAAGACATCAACTGCAGTTTGTAAAAGTAAACCAAGCCATTTAAGCGAGTGCAAATAACACGAATGTATAGAAAAAGCAATCTAAGCAGAAATATAAACACAAATGAGAAGATAAAGTAAAGCAAAATAGAAAAAAATGTTAAACAAAAATTAAATAAATTAAAACAAAAAAATTAAAATAAAATAAATATCTTTATAAAAAAATACAATAATAACAATCTAAAACATGAAAAAAGCTAACTTCGATTGCACCGAAGCTATATACCCTTAACAAGTCCATTCCTTATAGCTTAAAAGTTATACTACTGTGCCCAAAAATAAGGTGACATTGTATTTATTTTGAAAATTCAATCTTCGAAACACTGGTTGTAGTCACTTTCCGGGATGGCCTGCAGTTCCGTCTTTGCTGCGGCTTGAATCTCCTCTATCGTATAAAAATGGTGTCCCCGGAGCGGCCTTTTGAGCTTGGTGAACAGCCAGAAGTCGCACGGCGCCAGATCAGGTGAATACGGTGGTTGCGGAACGATATGGGTTGAGTTTTTGGTGAAATTATCACGAATTACGAGGGCCTTTTTTCCAAAAAATTCAATGTTTTCGGTACCAGTCAAGATTTGACTCGCTTGAGGCCCAAAACATCCTTCAAAATGGTATTGGCTGAGCCTTACGATATGCCAACTTCATCAGCAAGGCCTCTTATTTGTTAATCGACGGTTTTTCAACACCAAATCTTTGATTTGTTGAACGTGAGCTTCGTCGGTTGAGGTTGATGGTCGCCCTGGACGTTCTACCTTTGAAGCCTTTAGCTTTGTAATAAACTCCAAAAAGATTTGTGTGTAAGAGATAACAACCCTTTAGCACCGGATTTCATTATTCCCGAAGTACTGTTACTTTTTGTAAAAGCTCGAATAGAAAAATTTGGAACTAGGTTGACTTTGCAACCTCGGTGCGAAATCTCAAACACATATAGTATCTACAGTGAGACGGATATGGCTAAAACAACTCAGCTGATCACAATATGATCGACCAGACGTTTGCTTTTGGTGTTAGAAACATTGTAGCAAACTTACCATGTGGAGGGTATAAGAAAATCTAAATTTTATAGGCATGTGAGTGTGTACATATGTATGTATTTTTGCTTACAAATTTGTACATTTTGTTGAATATGTGGTGATTTAGTTTGTTTCATGTTCAGTGAACAGTGGCATGTATGGGTTTCATTGTACCAAATTAATGGTTTGGTGAGTTGAAAGTATTTGGGATTTCAATTTACTTTGTAAATAAATATATATTTATATACATTTTAGCGCATATATATATGATATATATTGTATATACCAATGTATCAGACGAAATTTGTTGCTTGCAATGCAATTGCATTCCGCCGAATAAATAAAATCGACATGCAATGCTTGTGAACATCTGATTAGAAAGTAGCGCTTGTTGCAACCTACGATTTCGCATTGTGGCACGCAATACAATTTATTGTTACTCATTCATTCAATATGCACACTTTTAAACATACATATATATTTTTTAAATAAAAAACTTTATTATTGCCAAATTAGGTCTTAATTAATGTCTCAATTAAGTGAATATCACACCGAGAATAATGGATACTTTAGTATGTAAAACTGATTATGAATGCTCAGAGACTTCGTTTTCAGTCCTTTACTTTCCTCATTTTATAGTTGGAGGTTTGGCCAAAGTCTCATTTTAGGACACAGTGGTGATTCCGTAGAGGATTGACAGCTTACCTCAACATTCTGCTTCTAATGTAACGTTACGGCCATCAATGCTGTCAGTGCATTCGAGGTCCGTTTCCTAATATTTCATAGTTTTCTCTTAAATGCGTCGAAAAGTCATTGAGATCGCCTGGAAAACTTCGTGGAGTTCATAAAGCGACGTTCTGTAAGCTCCCGCAATTAAGGATTTCAAACCAGATGGTGGATGGCTTCAATCAATGGAGTTATTGATAATTTCACGTTTTGCGTCCGTCGATTACCTAACAAGATCGTGTGATATTACACCTTTAGACTTTTTTCTGTGGATATATGTATGTAAAGTCTAAAGTTTATGCGCACAATTCTGTTTCGATCCAGGCCTAAGAGCAAAACATCACGCATGTCATTCGCCAGTTACCAGTCGAAAAGCTGGAGCCTATTTAGCCGTGTCTGTCTTCATACATATTATATAATATATGCGAACTTGTCCCCCAGTGTTTGAAATATTGATCCTAAATTTTACACACAATCTTTTCTCCCCAAAGAGTGGCTAATTATCTTGGAAACACCGATATCGAACTACTTTGGCATGTATCTGCCATCCAAACCGGCCGATTAAAACTTTTTTATTTGACAAGATATCTTCGCAAAACTTGTCTTGGCTAATTACCTAAGGCATCGCTATAATCTTCGAACAAATTGTTCAGATCGGAGTAAAAGATCTAGACATACAGACATGTATTCAAATCTATCTTTACAATCTCTTCCAAAATTAACAAGAATATTGATTTTAGAAGTAATAAAATTTTTACCCTAGCTGAAAAAAGCAGAATTCGGTGACGAATCCATTTCCCAAAGACCGTTGTATTTCATTGAAAGTAATTTTAAATATCAGACTTTTTACGAGACATCTGCAGCATTTAGCTTTGTAATAAGACTCTATACAGATTGGTGTGTATGAGATAGCAACCCTTTAGCACCGGATTTCATTATTCCCGAAGTACTGTTACTTTTTGTAAAAGCTGGAATAGAAAAATTTGGAACTAGGTTGACTTTGCAACCTCTACCAAAGAGGTTCGAGTGCTTTTGAGGTTAAAAAACTGACAATACAAGAAATCGCGAATATTAGTAACGGAGTCTCTAAATCGTGACTTCCGAAGCCAGAGAGCACCTCATTATTCAAAACTACGACACCACGAAAAAATAACCCAACTGCAAATGCTTGGCACATACCCACGTGCATATCTCGTTTATGAGCAACAATATTTGCTCTAAATTTCGTGTGCGTCTGCACAATCCGCTGCAAGCAGTCGACACGAATCTGTCATATTTTAGTTTTTGTTTTCATTTTATCATTGAGTTTTGTTGTTGTTGTTGTTGATCGCGCTAAGTTATGCGGGCGCAGCATTTGTGCCATTTGATTCATCGGCTCTTTCGTTCAGACAACCGCTATAAGCTCAGAGCCGCGACCAAGCCGTGCGTATGGAATGTGCAAGAGTGGCGCGACGGCGTTCGGGTCGAATGACGCGACAAAGAGCGGCTTTTGTTTACGCTACGCGTTCAAAACCTGTTTTTATCATTTTGTTTTCGGCAATTCGCTGCTTTGCGGTCCCAAACGAAGTACATAACATATGCAAGTATGTGTGTCTTTCCAAAGGTTGGCGAGCTGTAAGGCGAACTGACGATCAGGTAACAACTAGGTACAATGACTGATGTTTACAGACAGACACTATATACATACATATGTATGTAGTATGTATGTTTGCAAGTGCTTAGCATTTTCAGGAAATGAATCAGCGTTAGACCTATGCATCTACAACGACAATTTTAAGGTACCAAAGAGCAGAAAACGCGTTTACAACTGGAAAAAACAACAAACAGCATAATGAAAACAATGTGGAAACCTTGGTTCAGCGCCCTTTATAGCGCAGCTCTATCCACCATATGCGTTTGCATTTATTGACACAGCTTGTACATGATTAGATACATACATATGTTTGTATACCTGTGTTACATGAAACAACTTTACGCTCTTTAGAAGCCACTTATTAGAAAATTAGATTTATCTATCATATATATGTACATATTTTTTCGAAGGTGTGTCCGAATATGTGGCTTACAAATAATCTCAAACATGTTAAATTTGATCTCACGGAAAATTTTTGAGATTCTTTATAGAATGTGTGGAAGTTTTATACCCTTTATGACATATTATTTTGTAAAAGATGAACCGTGCCGATCCATTTTGTCAATTTTGGAACTGACTAATATGTATGTATATTGAACGCTATCGATTGCTATATTCTATATGGTAAGGTTGAGCTGGGTAAGGCTAAGCTCAGGCTACTACCGGGGTCACAGTTGGTGGATAGCGGACGGCCAATGCTTAGTTGGTTAGCTGCGAATAGTAATACGCAGCCCCCGACCAAGAGCTGCAGGAGATGAGAGTTGGCACAAAACGCCTCGTGGTCCCAATGAACCTGCGGCGAAGAGGCGAAAAGATTCCGCCTTTAAATAAGCGTTCACAACCCCTACAGGGGTTGCACCGCGGAGACCCTACCCACGTGAGGGAAGCAACAAAGCGAAGGGAAGAATACAGCGAGCAGCACCAAAAATGCATAGACTTCGACGAAAATCCTGGGCGTATATCATAATCGAGGCCAGTAAGATTCTGATTATGGAGTATTAGAAACCCGGAATGGATTAGTTTGACAAAGGGCCGATGAGGCCAGTAAGAGTGACATCTTACCGAATGGCAAGTACGTTCAATGCACGCCGTAATAATTTTTTTTTGATGTACAGGTGCAGTTGAGACAAGCTCCTGATTCGTGCCCGAACCTGGCTCTGAACATAAGCTCCATAAAAACTTGTGTCAACGCTGACGTGGCCTCCTTGCATAGCTAACCACGGAGTTCATAAAAAGTAACTGTTACAACGTGACTTAGAGCCTGAAGACTCTTACACTAAACAAAAACTGTCATCAAATTTGAATAATTGTTCCTCATATCCAGAGACATAAATATTTGTGAAGCTCTCCTTTATTTGACTGGGTGGTGTTTGTTATCAATTCATGAAGAAGTACTCTAGTTAATGCCAAAGGGTTATGCTCTCGATATCGCCAACTTAATTTACTGGTCCAAGATAATACTTTTGACAATCACATATTCTCTTCAAGAATTTAGAATTTAGAAGAAGTTTAATAGAATAGATCTTTCTTAGCCGAAAAAGTATATAGCTACTTCGAATTATAGACGACTTTTAAAGTCGAACAGTTTTTAGCAAATTTCTTTCTTTTGAAGTATAATAATCCAAGGAACTTCAAATACATCAAAACATGAATGATAGATTTCACCAGAGTTTATATTATTATAGATTACAAAACATGGTGCCCGTTGGAAAAGATTTTTATTGGGATCTAAGAATGAACCATATGTCCCCCTGGTAGACGAGGTCGATGTGTAGATCCACACAACTTTAGATTCATTTTCCGATATTTTATCGTTACATAGTGGATGAAGATCGTTTGGATATCGTTGCCCGATACTAGATAAGAGAGCTAGGAAAGCGAAAAGGACTGTTCATGGCTTTCTGCTTTCTATTGTTCTTAACACCACGAATTTCCTTTATATAGATAGACCCAAAGTATTCTGGAGGTTATTCTCGATATCCGTCCAATACACAAACAAATGAGGTGTCTCTACGGACTTAGTATCATAACTTGACATTGTGAATGAACTCCGGTTAAGCTGGCAATACAACCAAAAAATGAGACCCAAAAGGAGCTAAACACATACTTTTCATTATCCAGTAGAGAAGATTTAACCAATGGTTCTGTGACCGACAGTTTCTTCATTGAGATCTACATATTCACTGGCGGATCAAAGGAGAAACAGGAACAAGAGCGTACTTTTTCTGTACTAATACGTACACAGAAGGCAGATTCAAACTAAATGACT
Organism: Bactrocera dorsalis; assembly: GCF_023373825.1. NCBI lineage: Eukaryota > Metazoa > Arthropoda > Insecta > Diptera > Tephritidae > Bactrocera > Bactrocera dorsalis. The sequence continues at coordinate 104,286,983 of NC_064304.1, read as the reverse complement.
ACATTTCAGTCTTTCAGGCTGAAATTGTGGGCATAACAGAAGGTGCCAATGCATTTCTGCCCTAATCAAGAAGTTCATAAGCGGAAATTAAGGCCATCCGTAGCGCCAATACTAAGCCTTATGAGTGGATTCGGAGGAATGTAAAGATTGCGCGATAGATGATGAAATGATGGAACATTATCTACGCGCATACCCAGCTTTCAGCCGGATGAGAAAGGCCATATTATACGGCTCCCAATACTGTAACTTAAGAGACATTGGGCAGCAAGAGTGAAAAAATGTTTACCAAATCCACTGAGCTGCTCGATAAAACTTGGTTATCACCCAGGAGCTCAATGAACATAATAATGCGCTAAGTGAGGTCGTCTGCGGTTCGGCGCTCAAGCCCCTCCCTTTTTAACTAACCAACCAAGTGCTAAAAATTAATATTATGTTGGAAATTTGGTATGAAAAATTCGGTTATTTAGATTTTGAGATTTTATATATCCGCTGTGATCCAAGGCTGCGGTTAAAGTTGCGGTTTTCAATGAAGCTATGCTTTTTTAGAAAATACTAATTTTGACACCTGTTACTTGATTTATATTACATTTTTCTTGCGATTTTATAAAGACTAGACTTCATCGGGAACAAATTTTGTAAATTCTCGAAGTTTATTACCTAAATACTATTTCACACTGTGCGATGCGTCCAATATTCGGTTGACGTAATCGCTCTGCAGAGTCGGTTATTCAAGCGAACATGGGTTGCTCCTCTGGATAACTGTTATACATGATGCGCATCCTCCGAGACACCGTACACTGCGCACCGAAGACGCTACAATTGCTGTGGAGCAGAGTACAAATGAAGACTCGAATGTGTCCATCCGTTATCACGCGCAACAATTGGAGCCGCGCCCATTCACTTTATGGAAGACTTTGCAGAAAGATCCAATACGACCTACAAAAATCAACTAGTTCAAGAATTGAAACCGAGAGACCATCAAACGCGTCGCACGTTCGGTGAATGAGCCCAAAACGAGATTGACCACGGAATCAATAACTCAAAACCACGGTCTAGCAGAACTTTAGAAGTACTGTAAAGTACTTTCCAGTGAGGAAATACTTTCATTCCTCAGCTAGCTTCTAATAAGAAGCCTCATATATGTAAGTCTTAAGATCATAAATCTAAACGAGATGTTCCATAATTCATTACTGTGTTACTATTTATTATTTATTAGCTTGTAGTGAAAATCATGTTCTAAGAAGCCTTTAATTAAGCTCACAACAAACTATGTACCTACAAAATTCACGAGATAACAATACCGAACATTCATCGGTAAATATGTATGTATGTTTGTAAGTGTATGAAATGGATAATAAATCATATTGTACAATAGAAAATGAAGCTGTTCAAAGTACTTGCATATATATATATATCTACAAATATAGGTATCTCCATTAGCAGTATATGCTTAAATATTGTGTTCGTAACTATGTACATGGTTATCTACTGAGGCTTCTAATGAATTTTAAGTGAAAACCGGTCTAAACAAGCAGTATCGCTGATCGTATGACGCATTGCCGACAAATGAAGGAAGTGCAAACAAACACATACACACACAAACATCTGACTTAAATATAACTACGTTAATAACATTTGTAAAAAATTATTTCTATGAATATGAGTGTGCTGTTGCTTTTATGGCTGCTGTCAGCTAGCGCTGCGTGAATACGCCCATAAATTCTACGCCAAGCAGACTGGATGCCGAAACCAAACCCGTAAGCTAACAAAAGCAGTCGGAAATAGTCTTTTATATTTACATACAATGCATACATATGTATGTATGTATATGTAGCCATGTGTAGGTACATTCTTAGATATTGTCCAGCACTTTAGCAAGCTCGAAACCTCCCGCTTAAGAGTTAATGAGCGCAGCTTTTACGCTTATTGGTATTTTCACGCTGCATTTGTTAATTTTACTACAACAGCTGTGATTTCTACAACAACATATTATACTATTTTTGTCATACTTATTTGCTTGTTGTTATAAGTTAAAAGAAAACTGTTAATACACCCCCTAGATGTATCTCCATAAGATAGGCTTCCTGTCGGAAAATTTTGGCGTAAAAAATCGTCTGTTCGAGTCTAAAAATCTTTTTACCGATATACTATAGTCTGTATGAATTTCAAGGAAATCCGAAGATTTAGCTGCCTCTAGCTCTTTAGAATATCACTGCTACCTGCTGGTGATAAAAACGAAAATGAAATATCTCTAATCCAGTAGATTAAGACTTTTTCATTTAATGCTTTCAATATCAATTTGTGGCACTAATCCAAAATATCATAAGCAGTTACCAATCAAGATTAAAGATTCTAAAAGTTTCCTAAATAAATACTAAAGAATGCTAACGATATGACAGTCCTTAGCCGGTTAAAAAAAAACCAGTCCAGTATCCAGAACGAAGACTCGGAAAGCTCAATTTAAATTTCCGGGGCAACTCGAGCTCTTCATGTGCAAGTGCGCCATTCAGTGGGAGAGCGTCTGAGATCTGGTCGGTGTACTGTTCGATGTTATCGACGTAATTAAGTGAAGACCTCTTGATGTTATTAGTGCATAATTTTCCTTGTCTAATATCTCCTTTCCTTTTTTCCTCCTTTTATACTTTTTATAAAGCGTTGAATTTATAAAAAGTGTTACAATGATCGGATTTAGCTCAAATATGCGCCGTTTCGTTCGATAATCAGTTTCCATCTAGACGGTAACTTCATAATATCCCCCTCCTTATTTGCGAAAACTCGGACAGCCACTTTTCACAAGCCTCTTTTGACTTCAACTTTACAACAAGGGCGTTCGCCATGGACAGAAACAGATGTTAGTCACTTGACACTATGTCCGGGCTATATGGTGGATGCGATAAAACCTCCCATCCGAGCTCCCAATCCCATTAAACACACAGCAAAACCTTCCTGGCCGTCAATCCCAGCTTGGGACGATTCACCGGCCTTCGACCACAACCTTCTTTGCTTGATATTGTCGTATGTGATGCATTTTCCGTCGCCAGTCACCATCCGCTTCAAAAATGGGTCGAGTTCGTTTCGTTTCAGCAGCTTATTGCAGACGTTGATTCGGTTCAGAGAGTTTTTTTGCGTCAAATCATGCGGCACCCAAATATCTAGCTTTTTTGTGTATCCAGCCTTCTGCAGATGGTTTAAAATTGTTTGGTGACTCCCATCTTCTGGCCGATGTCACGAGATTTCACCTGCCGTTCTAACTCGATGTTTTCGATGATTTGATCGGTATTCGTCGTCACAGGACTTCCGCCTGGTGGCTTATCCATGGTGTCATTTTGACCCACTCTGAATCTTCGAAACCATTCGTCCACAGTTCGAAGTGATAGAGTACCATCCCCCAAAACAACATTAATCTCACGGAACGTTTCTCTAGCGGATTTGCCTTCAACGAAGGGAAAACTTTAAAATAACGTGAATTTCGGCGTTAGGGAACTCCTATTGAAATTTTTGGCCACATTTTAAGCCAAGAGTCTCGGCTTTGCTATCTTATCAATGGGATGGTATTGATATACATAGATTCGCGCAGATTTTCCAATAGGGTATCGTATGAACACAGACAATCACGTGCACTGAGCTTGGTAGCGGTATTGCACATCACAATTAACTCACATATAGCGTTTCATAGCATCACAGTCATATGTCATCGTTCGGAAAAGGCCGTCATAACAACCATGCGACATCAATAGCAATGAAATGTAGTAAAGTGTAAAAATTTAATTGAAGAGAAGCGAAACAAACGAATTGACGAGCAAGAAATCGATATTCGTTTGTAAAATGTAAAATGAAATACATACATATGTACATATGTATGTACCACATGTGAGCTGCGTAAATGATAAGGCCGTCATTAGCCGCTAATATGTGCCGTTAACTAATTTTGTTGATGTAACGGGCAGAGTTGCGTTTTTCAAATGGGCAATTTAGTTATGAAATTTATGATGCAATGAGTTCGTCTCACCAGCTCAAACAATTTTTTCCCGAAGAGAGAGAAAGTAAAAGGTGCAATAATGAGATTGAAGGCAGGTATTACAAAGATTTTTTTAACTACTTTGGCACTTTCATCCATTATATTTGATTCAATCTCGATAGATTTGATCTAAAAGTTGTTAGTTAGCTTCGAGGGCTCTCGATTGTAGCGATAAAAATTGTTTCAATACCAAAATAAGTCTAATTTTTGGAGATAACCTCTTCATTGTTGCTTAATTTCTTTCCTGCAATCATTCTCTTGAGGTCTGACAGACAGAAAATAGTCACTGGGAGCCAGATCTGGAAAATACGTTGAATGCGAAGTCCATTTCAAGTATTTTTGCCATCGATTCCACCAACTTCCGACAGAGTGCATTGTCTTGGCGAAACACCTTTTTGTTTTTCTTCATTTTGTCGGCGATTCTTCAAACGGTCCAAAAACGCTTTGTAGTTAATAGTCGTTGTCCTGATTGATCCTACCTCTTTAAAGTTAGTCAATAAAAATTGTTCCATGCGCATAACAAAATACCCCCCCTTAATCTTGCCAGCCGACTGTTACCTTTTTCCACGGTTTGGCGCGGGTTCAACGAGTGCAGTTCCACTCGGATGACTGTCGATTGGATTTCCGGAGTGAAAATGATGGAGCCATGTTTCGTCCATTGTCACATATCTTAAGCTTGAATACCTCCAAACACCGCCCCGATCATCAACTCGTGGTTGTTTTTGATCATAGCTCGCGCGGCACACACTTTTCACAGAGCTTTCTCATACCCAAAATATTCGTGAATGTACATCAGTTCAGCTGATATCTTTAGAGCGCCTGCCATCTCGAGCAACTTCACTTAGGGATCCAAAATTATTTTGTAGACTTTTCTGTTGTCTTCGTTATTCTTTAGAGCGTCCACTGCCTTCATCGTTCTTCAGTTGCACATTTCACTCTAGTTCAAATTTAGCAAACCACTTCTCACGGTCGATTTCTTTGAAACAGAGCCCAAATAGTATTGATGAATCCCAGACCATGGCTTCAGCAGTATTTTTCTCCCCAAAAAACCGTGATTTTTAACACACGAAACTCCGTTTGATCAATTTTTTGTAAACTAATACAAGTTGCTTCACTCAAAGTGCTATATCTCGTAAACTAATAGTTTGACAATTGCCAAATTTTGAAATGTATCTTGTAAAAGTCAGGGGTGATTAAAATCATACGGATTTAATATTATTATTACTATCTATGTATCAGCCTACGAACTTTTCAGCTCACGAGCTAACAATTCTGCTACACGCCCTATAGCTTATGGATAGACCTGCAATTATGGTACAACTAAGATCTCGAGAATATAGTAAGTTAAACCTGGACTTATCCCAACTTATCTTGTCAAACCCCTTAGGTTCTTGGACCTTCCGTTAGTCGCAAATGTATATTGTTAGTAGCACTGGTCGACAACACCGTACTATTTGCTTCCTTTGCGAAGGCATTTGCGCATCTCTTACAAAATAATAAATCAACTGAAAGACTCAGCTTTATTCTACCATCTATTCCACCCAAGTTTGGCGAAAACCAGAAACACTATTGTAGGCATAAACGGCTAAGCGCAATGGAAAGTATCTGTTGTAAACTGAATTTGCCATAAAAAGTTGCATTCAGTGAAAATCTCCTTTCAGCATCAGCATCAAAAACAATCGAAGAATAGCTGCCAATATACATATCTACAATTGGCAGAAAATATATATATAGTAATAACAACTCAACAAGTGAAAGGCTCCTCTCTCATTATCACAAGTGGAAATGAGCAATTTCCACAACTCGGCTACTTGACATACTTGGATGCTTTAATTAAAACAACTTTTTCTTCAGCAACAATAAGTGCTAAACAGAAGGAGCATGTACATAGGTATGTAGCATCGTTTGCTCATCGATCTTCTTCCTCACTTGCTGCCGATCGTGCAAAAACAAAGCAGAAATAAAACCCGCCAATCGAGAGAAATTCCTACTCGTCGTACAGACCATTTGGTAATACAACACTTTCACTTCGACAGCAGCGCTGAACGTTCCACTTCTAGACACGATCTCACGTCAAGTCGCGTCTAGCATGCGAATGCTTGTAATTGAACACATACACCTGCATACATATACTCGTATTTATAAATATATACATAGTTATGCGCATACATACATATAAATTTATGTACCTGCGGTCGCAAGGCAAATAAATAAACAAATCAAAAGCAAAGGATGAAGTAAAATCAACAATATGCAATGACGTCTGGCTGGGCGAAAAATTCTGCACACAGCAAGTGTAAGTGGATATCTCAAAAAGCGGTTAGTCGGCGCATTATACACCACAGCTTAGCGTATTGTTTGAAGAAATAAGAGAAGTGGTGGAAAAGGTTATCTAAATGGAAATGAGAACGAACTCGTACTATACGGAAGCCATTTCATCTGTGTTCTTTTAAGCATGTCACCACTATAAGTTGAATTTTGAGTTCGATATCTTATTTCGGTAACAACAGGACTCATAACCCGATTTTTATCCAAAATTAAAAGTCCCAAATCAGTTCCGTAACGAGATAATATAAAATTTCTGGTCCCTGCACTAAAGGAGGAGCCCGGAGTTTGACTACTTTTCGTTAGTTCAGATGTCGAAGCCACTGTGCTCTCCAAGAAATTTATCAACGTGGACACACATCTTAAATAGAATGTTCAAAAAATAAAAATAAAAGGTGTAAATACTATGTAGCGAAACTTTTAAAACTTCCAACTACTATTCTTATTAATCTTTAAATTACGTTATTATATTTATGTTCTTTGAGCCTTATCCAAGCTTCTTTATCAACGTAGACACTGTATTGATTATTAAGGACATTCTGTCTTCTATATGGAACTCATTTAAGAATGCAATTAGATTAATTAATTTCTTATGTGTTACAGTCCAAGGAGAAGTTCTAAGCCTTTGCTTATGGGAAGTCAAACATGAAGCAGGCTAATCTCACTGAAATATGTATATTAGGAACATAATAAGTACTCAGTAGGATCTGAGTTCAATTCAAGCTCTAAACCTACATCAATATCGATTTTTAAATACGATCGACCTATGTGTAGCAATTTCGAATCTAAAAAATTGTTTTCCATTAAAAAAAAATGTTTGGACCGAGAGGTTTGGATGAAGGCTATATGATATAGTGAATTCGACAAATTATTGGCTTCTCGGAGAAAAAAGGACGTGTAAAAAATTTAAAATCGATAACTCACAAACTGAGAGACAGGCGACTACGCTAGCTAGGTCATGTCATTCGTATGGATGAAAATACTCTAGCCCTGAAAGTATTCGAAGAAGAATAGTACTCTTTATTGACCGAAAGCAATTGTAGAACAATTTTAGCAAAACCTTCGACCTAACTTGGCGTGCTTTTTTCGATCTTGGCTCATGCGGTAGCTTCCATTGGGATGATGACCGCTGGTTTCCACGTCTTACCCATAAACCCATGATTCGTCACCAGCTATGAGCCTCTGGAGCAGATCTGGGTCGTCGCGCACAGAGCCCAATATTTCCTGACCAATGTCCATGCGACGCTGTTTTTGGTCAAAAATTAGCATTTTTGCCATAAAAATCGAAGACGAACTAAAACGCGTCCTAACAAAATAGCTGTCGATAATTAACTAAGCATTCAAGATGGTCGACCTTGTCAGCATAAGAAAGGGTTATGAGTTCGCAACAAAACAATCGAAAACCGAACACACATAACCCGCGAAAATTCGCGATACTTTCTGCACAAACCTCGTACAAGAAAAACATAAAAATAATACTTGGCTCCCATACTAGGGGGATTTTTCCCATTATAGTTACTTATTGACTGGGCAAAAACTACAGTTAAATGATTAATATGGCTCGAATAAAGCCAACGGTAGAACCATTAAGAAATTCTTAGTTATATTCAAAAAAGTGTCGTGGAAATTAGCACACATTGATGAAAATTAATACTCGTATTTACGCCGAAATTTGGTTTTGGAAAAGCTTAAAGGAGCAACGGCTCAAGTACTATTATAAATGCCACAAATTGCATAACCCATAAGCACCACAAACACCTCAAAACACTCATCATTCAGCAACTTACCGTGTGTGAAACATAGCAGCAACGCGAGCAACAGGCAACGGGGCGTGAAGGATGCTGTCAGGCGGTATGCGGATTCCGTGCGCGGCGTTTGCGCTTTTGCAGCCGCTGCGCAAGTGAAGTTCCGTTGCGCGCTACTGCTACCACAAACACGCTGTGTCGCATATTTTGCGCAACCTTGTTGCTGGACGCTTGCCCTTTGCCCCCTTGACGTTGCCGTTGTCATTGTTGTGTTGGTTTTTGTTGTTGTCGACATTGTGCGGTCGCTGCTGCTGTCAACGGCGGCGTGCATTCCAATTACTGCAATTGTATTACTCGCTTTGAAGCGCATGCTGCGCTTTGTTGTTGTTGTTGTTTAATTTTGCAACTGTTTCACGTTTACTATTACTACGTTGATAACGGAGGTGTAGGTGTTGTTGTTATAATTATTATTTCTTTTGTTATTTATTGCATTTAATTTTTTGTGATTTTTTTATTTTTTCGTTTTGAATTTGTTGTTTATTTTAACCTTTTAATTAATTTTAATTTTTTGTTTATTTTAACTTTATATTTTTAATTTTAATTTGTTGTTGTTTATTTTATTATTATTTTTATTTAATTATTTTTATAATTTGCTTTCATTTTTTAACTTCCATTATTTCGCTTACGACAGCATTACACACAAGTCAGTCTTGAAGAACACACATTTCTAAAGTGATGAATGAGCCTACTCGTTATGAATTTGAGCGAGTAAAAATTAAATGTAAAAACGCACTAAAATACAAAATAATTAACGAACGGCAACGAAAAAAAAATTGTTGAAAATTAAATATTTACTATTTTTGTTTTTTGCCGCTATATATTTACATACATACATACATATTTACATATATATTAGCTTCATACATATACACACTTCTAAGCAATATTGCATTCAGGCGCTGTAAACTGGTTTATTATTGTTGTTGTTTTAATTTTGTTATGCGCCAGTGTTGTTGTTGTCATTGCTATTGCTTTTTAAGTTGGTCTTAAAACCTATTTCGCCTCACAACACAACAACAGCAGCAAAAACAAGAAAAGTGCCAGCGAATTCGTTAACGATGACGGACTGCCGGGCTGCGCGAAGCAATAATTTTCGTTACCAACAATTCTTCAACACTTTTGCAGAATCTTTTAACACTTTTCTACACCAGCTTATTTATTTTTCCAATACTTCAATTATGCATTTACTTTTTCCCAAACACTTATTGAATTATGCATTTACTTTTCTCATTGAAACTTGAAGTGAAAATTTTCATTCTTTCATTTTTCCATTTATTAAATTTACACCTTTCCGTTTATGGCCATTTCATTCGCACTGGCCCGAAGCGCTATGTAGCCATTTCATTTGCAATATGTGTGCTCACTGGCATTGCAACAACAATAACGCGATACACTGCACCACACTACCACACACACACACAAACGCGTACTAACCGCCACAATCTAACCAGTGAATTTACTTACGAGCACTTTTGTTTACCATGTCCGACAGGTTCGAGAATCAAAGCGTAACTGAAGTTACAGGTTGTCGCGTTGCACTAAGCCAGCGGCTAGCGCAAACTGGCTACCAACATTCGGCGCGCACACACAATCGGGCGCTCACGTTCTGCCACACGGAAACGAGATAACACGAACAAAGTTTCGCTTTGTTAACAATGTTCGCCGCTAGTTAGCCAGTAACTTAGTAGGGCAGTTAGTGTGTGGCTAAGAGCAAATGCAAATGTTAGCACAGGTAATGTTGGCTAGCCGGCAAGAAATCACCGCACACGCTTGGAAAGGAATAACCGATTGTGCGCGCACATTGCTGGTAGCGTGTGGAAATGAGCGCGGCATACAGGTAAGACGGCGGTGAGCGCTTGTGTTGAACAGGTATGTGAGCAAAAACAATTGGCTAAGTCGTTTGTGTTTCAACTGTCAAACTGTATGATACGGTAGTTAGTTGAGGGTTTGTGTCCGCGCTAGCGTTGATTGATCGATTGTACGCGGCGGAAGTCGCTGCTTACTGTGGCATTCAAGTTAGTTGGGGCGGATATACAGTGGTGGCTAAATAAATTGTGCAAATCAAAACGGAAAGTTAAAGTTAAAACTGACACTAACCGTTAGTAAACAGCGCCTTCCGCCGCGCTGGCGCAGTGTGCAGCAAGCAAAAATCGAGATGAAGCGAGGAATCCCGACCAATGAAGGCTTTAGAAAGCAAGCTAAATTCCTTGAAAGAATTTTTTTGAATTTTGAATTATATTAACTTATGTTAAACGTCACAGATTCACCTAGGCCAAGGTGTAGATAGAGTTCATTCATATTCAGCTCTGAGACACATTATGTTTAAGAGACATGTCCACATAATCTCATTACATAAAATATAAAGCACATTGATGAAAATATACGAATTTGAAAGGTTTAAGGATATTTTATGAAGATAACACACAACTGACCGAAATATTTGGTATGTTCGCCATGCCAGTTTCGAATAAATTTTCGTTGGGAGGTCCAGTTTTGAATCACTTTTTGCAGCAGTTTGGGCCGTTTGTCAGCAATAACTCTCAACACTAGTCATAACTCTGGACAGTATATTCCCGCACCAACTTCATTGTCTTTTTTCGAGCCATCCGCATAGATGTTTAGAGTGTTGCGCATAGCTAACATATGTACCTTTACGCCAGGCAACTTTTTCTATGTTAACTTCAAGCCTGTCGGTGTTTGCCCAAGCGCCATTACCTACCGAGCTATGCCAGAAGGTTCTATATGTAAATTCTCCTGCAGCCAGTATTCTTCTCGCCGATTTTGCTGCATAGTTTTCAGCGCCTGATTAGTACCAGCTCAAATGCCGCCGTTGGAGTTATTCATAAAGCTCTCGTTATGCACAGCGAACCTCTGAACCATTTCCAGTGGCTTCCGGTAGATGGATTTCCGTACGCCATATTACTACATCGTAACAATAGTTGTGTAGTACCATTGCATGAGAGAGGGAGAGAGCCCCTAGGTTGTGCCGGGCATGTGCCTACATCCATACTGACTCTGCTCACTCTTTCTTCCACGTTGTGCTTCCACAACAGTTGGCTGTCCAATACTACTTCAAGGTTCTTGGTGCGGTCTTTGAGAGAGAGTTGTGTCTCATTTATAGAAGGGAACTTCCATAGAGGATTTCTTGTGAACACAAACAGATCTGCTTTCACTCGGTTCGACCCAAGAATCGCTTGCGAGAACTCATTTAGCTTGTAATAAAATAGTACAAATTTAATAGAGAATCTTTCTTATCATTCCTCGGCATTTATGTTTTAAAGATTATCTTTTTCAAATGTTGACCGTAACTACGTCTCAGATGGTTGATCCGTTGAGTCCAATTTTCGATTACTCTTTCGAACATTTCGGCTGGTAACTGGCGAATGAAACGAGTAATGTTTTGCTCCAAGACCTGCACCGAAACGGGATTGTCAGCATAAACTTTAAACATATCCTCACAGGAAAAAGTCAAACATTGTGATATCTTACGATCATGAGGCCAATAAACCGACCTAAAACCTGAAATTATCTGCTCACCGAAATGCATACATTTACATACCCACTGAGCCAGAAATGGGCCACATCGCTGAACAAAACTTGCTTCCAAAACGTAGAACGTTCTTGGAGCTTTTCAAGAGCCCATAGAGTGAAGCGATGTCGGTCGGAGAGGCGGAGCGGATTCAGCTCTCACACAAGCTGTTTTTGTACGCTTTCAATTTAAAATCTTGACGTAAAATGCGCCAAGTCATTCCATACGTCAGTCCGAGTTGCAGCGAACTCTCCACGGGCTTCGTGTACATTCTCAGCTACGGTTGCTATATTTTCTTCACTGCGTGCTAGACGTAGTCTATTCTCTTGCAGATTATCCAACAATAAATGCTGTGTCTCAAGATGGGTGATGTTGTTGCCAATAATATGCTCAGTAGGACGATTATGTTGACCATAAGTTGAGCAAAGCGCCGGAAGCACATTCTTTACAGAACGTGAATTTTGAAATTAAAGTTAAAAGATCTTAAATAAAAGATCGGTTGACAATTAGCCAAGATATGTGCTAATAGTGAGCAAGAGTACGAAAAATCGGTTTTTTAGGCTTAAGTCGAGATTGTGGGGGTGTCAAAAATTCGATTCTCGCTCTACTCCATAGTACCTATAAAAAAGTAACATCATTTCCCAGATATTTTGACTTCATTCTTTTTTGTAGCACTGTGTAATTGATCATAAGACAAAGCTTCAAACCTCAAAGTTCTTTAATGGCTTTACGTATAGTCTAATCACCACGCAGTTTTAGCTTTTTTGTGTTACACACATCACATGAATAGTCACATTATACCTGTTAGAACTCAACTTTCCTAAAGTATTTCAATGCATAAATTCGGTCTGCTTATAATTCCAATGTTATATAGTTGATTATTTTTAGAGTAATTCCCATGCTAATAAGGTGGTTTAATGTTCCTGAAAATTTATGATTATAACGGTTCTTTGCTAAAGGCCACAGTGAGTCACTAAAGAGGCCGCGCCATTCTTATCAACCGCTCGTTGACTTCCGCCAGTATAAAAGCTGAAGCCAGCAAGCGAAATGTTAGTCAAGCTTACGATCAGCTCTTCCGCAGTCATGTTTATATTTTACGTAGTCGCGGTTTTAACTTTTTCCGCCAAGCACTTGCAAGGTACACCGGTTCAAAATGTCTCCACCGCGTTTATCGACAGGCAGGGTCTAATTGATCTAACACGTTTCGGTGAACGTATATACGGCCACCCCGACAAGGCGGCTGGTGAAAAGCTCTCCAATCTCGAAGCGCACGAAATGCTGAATCCAGAGGAACTCGGTCCATACCTAGAGGGCGATCTGCTCATACCGCATGGCCAAAAACTCATATACCGCAATGGTGTTACAGCATATAGTGCACGTTGGCCAAGAGGCATTGTACCCTATGAGATAAAGGGGCGGTTCAGTGAGCAAGAATTGGCGGTGATTGACAATGCCTTCCAGGAGTATCACAATAAAACGTGCATACGCTTCAAACCACGGTCCAATGAGCGCGATTATGTTGTAATCACAGGCGATAGCACCGGCTGTTGGGGAAGTGTGGGACGATTGGGTGGCAAGCAGGTTGTGAATTTGCAGCCTGTTTATTGCTTCCGTAAACCCGGCACATCGATGCACGAACTGATGCACGCACTCGGCTTCGTACATGAGCAGAATCGATACGAACGCGATAGCTATATACGGGTGCTGCGTCAGAATGTTAAGAATGGCATGTTATTCAATTTTGATAAGGCTTCTCCATCGGCGCTATACAGTTTCGGTGTACCATATGATTATGCAAGTGTTATGCATTACTCGAAGAGAAGTTTCTCGAAGAATGGCCAGCCAACTATTGAGGCATTGGTAAGTTGACGTAATTTTGTTTGGAATATAAGGTCGTCATGAATACATTGGCTTCAGGATATGTTTTTCCACATCGAGATTCCATAAAGAATAAGCGCCGTATTTATCAGGGAAGAAATCAGGGATTCCAATACTTATTCTCGTCTATAATCGCAGAAAAAAGGAAAAAAAAAGTGTTCTATGTGGACGCTAAATAAATCGACAAATCGAGTATTTATATTAGGACCTTAACGTTCGATCGATTGTTGCCTTTTCTACTGTCTCCTCTATGGAAGGAACTGACGGACGCCTACTCTCTTTTACATGTTTCAGTTTTGTCATGATTGAGGCTGCCGCTTCGCTGACAGCTTTCCAGTTCTCAGTGGACTGACACAGAAATGTCGCCAAATTTTGCCACTGTAAAACTGCCACCGAGTTTAGTTTTAAGTTCTTTTAAGGGCAATAAAAGAATACAGGGTCAGACTCTTCAAAGTAATCTGACCACGTCGGAAAATTCGAAATAATGACGTGATGGAATCTGTACAGGTAGCTTCAAAAGCACCTACAGTATGTCCATTTATAATTTGGGTTAGGTGGAAATCCAGGTCCCCATGTCGTCGGTCGATCCACGAATGGATGTCCCGTATTAGTCTGTGTGTTCTCCGTCCTTTGAGTGAGGCTTGGCACAGCTGGGGCATCGTACTGGCACTGGTAACTCTTAGTGCCGACAGCTTGGATCCATATTGAACACAGCCGATATCACTACCTTTGAGAGTAAAAACCGACGCCTAGAACGCACGCAACCCTTATTTGCCATCATTGATGATAAGGCGTTTAGGATTTTATTCGCTTTACTTACAATGTATTCCAGGTGATCCTTAAATTTGAGAATTGAGTGTATTATTGTCCCCAGATACTTTAGTTGCGGCTGTAAATGAATCTCACCTTCCCCTACGGTGAGAGATATACTTTCCTCCACTTTTCTACTACTTATGAGCAAGACTTCTGTCTTGCACTCATTGCATTTGCTCCGGAGGTCATCTAGGTGTGCCACTGTTACCACAATTAGGTCCTTTGGGTATGAAATTAACTTAACGGTTTTCGTTTGGTGTCTCCTCACTACACTCCGTCATACATTAGGTTCCATAGAAGGAGACCTAGAACCAAGCCTAGCGATACTCCACTCGAAATAGAGTAGCTCTTGGTGCCTTTATCAGTATCGAATAATAGTCGCATGTTTTCAAAATAACGCATTATAATTTCCATAACTCTGTATTTCTAAAAAAATTTGTGGAATTTATTACGCTGTAGGGAGCTTGGAGTGTGCTTGGGTCTAGTCCATTCAATGAAACCGACTACTTAATCAACTTGACTATCTGAGCTTGATAATCAAAATGTCGGAGTTATTTTTCGCCAAGTACTAGACAAGTTCCGGAACTTTTGAGGGAAGGTACTGAATGGTAGTTTACTATGCTATATAGTGTCGAAGTGGCTTTTCAAGCATTGAATTTATTTAATATTGCGAATCTAAAGTTGAGTGTTTTTTCGAAGTAGCTTTCGTACCACTATGACTCTATAACTGCGAGGAGGTCGAAGGGAGACTGTGACTAGGGTAACCGCTTTCATGTTTCTCAAATATTCATTGTCTTGTACAATCTAATCAGGGTGCAGTCTCCAGAAATAATAAAGTAGATTTGGTAATTAATCGCGAAATTTATCCTTATCGAAAAATTACCCCAAATATGTTGCTGGTGGGTATTCTTAAAAGCAGTTTGAGGTTTTTTCGAAAAAATCAATTTTATTTAATATACAGGAAAATGTAATAAATAAAAAATTAAACAGAATATTTAGAAGTAAAAGCGTTCTCTTTTCCAGAAACAAACGAGTGATTCGAACTTGATGGGCCAACGGATCGGTTTCTCCAAAGGTGACATCGCCAAATTGAATGCGATGTACAAATGCAAAGCGCAATAAGAAAATTTATCGAATTTTATGTATTAAAATATGGATTTATTACATTTCTATAACTACAATCGAAAATTCAAATAAACGAATGCAACTTTTTATAAATATATATATACATGCATACAAACATATATGATTTTTATTTTTTTAGCATTACTTTTATCTTTTGTAAACTTAATCTTCGCCTCTTTTAACTTTGCCTTAGTCAGATATGCTTTGTTTTGGCTTTCTTATCGCCCTCTGCTAATGGTGCGTCATATTCTGATGTTTGCCGAAGTAGACATTATCCTTCATGTTGAGTTCGTTGCAGAGCGACGAATAACGGCGTATAGCCATGAATGAATCGGGATCTTTGTTCACAGCACGAGAAATATGAGAATTAATATGTAACAATAATTAGAAGACACTTATTTATAAAAATAAATTTGAAAAATTTTCAAAATATGGTATTTTGACAAAACAACTTATATCGACTTATGTATTTTTTTCGTAATACAATTTTCAACAACTTGTACACAAATTTGTTTTTATGGTGACATTCTCAGAAAAGCCGGTTAAAATACTTGAAGAAAGTCCCAATTTTTTGTGCTCAAGGAGAAAATTACTTATGGTAAATCAAATACAGTTAAACTTCCTTAACTCGAATCACCATAATCCACAAAAAAAATTTAGATAGACTTCAAGTTGTGGAAGATAATTTGTATGAAATATGACTTCTATTGTCAATTCAAGAGTTCGAGTTATAGAGAACTTCGAGCTATAGAAGTTCAAGTTATAGAAGTTCAACTGTATTTGATTGAAGTAATTTTCTACTTGGGTACAGAAAGGAAGTTCGAGTTATCGAAGTTCAATTGTATGTTGTTTTGTCAAAAATGTACCGTTACATGAATACATATCTTAATGGCTAGTTGCTTTAACAAGAAATTATATTATATTAGTAAAATAAAATCATGGATTGAACTCAAAAATAAAAATTGTTTGTTAAAACATAAAAAAGAATAAGTGCAAAAAATTGATATTGATATTTCAAGAACTAAAATCATAAAATACAATTTTTAGTACAAAATTAATCTAAACTTAAGATTTCCTGCCCGAAATATTTATTTTAAACTCACTCTTAACAAACTATTGTATATTTTAATATTTTAATTTGTTTCTGATTTTTGTTGCAAAGATAAAATTCATGATAAAGGCATTTAAGTTATCAATAAAATAAAAATATTGTATAGACAGAAACCAGTTTTAAGCAAAAGTTAAAAATATTATAAATGTAAAATAAAAATATTTCAAAATTTTCAAAATTTGTTTTTTCATTACTTTTCAAAAATATAATTGTTTAAATTATTTTTCAAAATTTGTTTTTTCATTATTTTTCAAACAATAGTAACATAAGCGTAGTCTATATTCCAGGGTCTGAAAAGTGCGTGTCGTACGAGGTATGGGTAAGGAAATGAAGAATTGCAGTGTAACATGCAAAACTGCTGACACCTTCTGCCACAGCTCATGCTAGAACTGGGCTCCGATGTAGCATCCAATAGTGAGCAATTCAAGAGAGCGCAAAAGTGATTGCAAGACACCACCGCAACAGCGACAATATGGCTAACAGAAAAAAGAAGTCTAAAAAAAAACAGTGGGAGAGGGAATGGGTTTGCCTGGATATGCAATAAAAGCATAATGATAATTCGCTGCTACCTGATCCTATCACAGACGGAACAATTTAGATTTAAACGACAAGGCCATGGAATGCAAACACACCGACAAGGGGTTGCAAAATCTTTGACATGGCAGCTGGAAGGCTACACAGGAAGCGATCACCAATATATATATATCCTATTTGTGGGCACAGATAAAAGCCGTCTAGCATCAAGATGGGTGAAACAGTCCACCCCAGAGTTACGTGCTGCAGCTATTAAACACCCTGTTTACAGTCCACGATCTGGAAAGAGATCCACCAGTGTATACACAAGAGACCTTTTACTTTGGAGAAAATGAGCACGACCAAAAGCCGCTCACAAGTAGAAGGAAGCTGCTCCTAGACACAACGCAGTCAGTGCTATTTTATGACAGCGAAATATAGGCTGATATATTAAACGGGGAACATAGTGGCAAAGTTCTCGCTAAGGTGTCGAGACCCTGAGAGTCGCCTCGGCGTATCGCACCGTATCCGAATCCGCAGTGTTAGTAATAATCGGCTTTATCCTAGTAGATCTACTCGCAAAGAGGAGAATAAAAGTCTGGTTATGGAAGAAAGGCGGTATAGAAATACACAGATCCACAAGACAGCAGGCGAGGAAGCAAACACTTGAACTCTGGCAAGACCGGTGGATAAAGGAGCGCAAAGGAAGATGGACCACCAAATTGATTATACTATAGATTAAGAAGCGTGGTACACTAGACGAACTACTACCGAATACAGACGCTCTTCCGTCACAGGTAATTCCGTAAATACCTGTACAATATGGGGAAAACAGAAAATGCTGCTTGAGATGAACCACTCGTTGAGGCAAACCATACCTTTTTCAAGTGCCATCGATGGAAAGAAGCACAAAAAACATTGGAATACAAGCTGGATCAACTAAAAAAAAATCTAATAGAGAAGAGATAGCGAAAACTGGCAGCAAATTGTGGGATATATACTGCCCAATAAAAAAAGGAAATGGACGCGAACGCCCCGCCATTCACATAGTATGACGATCGCTATATCGTGCGAAGGCATTTTAAACCCTACCAAACCAAAAAAAATTGTACATAACGGCTAAACTTTCTGAAGTAACTTCACTTAATGCTATGAAATTCAAAAAATATTGTTTATTATAAAAAATAATAAAAATGTGTCATTAGATAATTAAAAAATACACTTAAATATTAATAATGTAATAATATGTAAAATATATATTATGATTAAAATATTTAAAAATAAAAATTAAAAATGTTAATAAAAAGGAAAAGAGAATAAATAATGTTTATATTTTAAAATATATATATTAGATAAAACTTTTCCAAGAATATATAAAAAAATATATTTTTGATTAAAAATGTTGCATAAACTTAAGTTAATAGAAAAAATAATATTTAAAAAATAATATATATGTTTGTTGTAAAATATTTTTTGTTTCCGAAGAAAATATAGAAAAAATAACATTTTTGTTTAAAAATATTTTTTTTTATAACTTTAGTGAATAGAAAAAAATAATATTTAAAAAGTAAAATGTAGATTAGTTAAAATATTGCAAAGAAAAAATTGAAAAACCCAAAAAATAAGATTTTGTTTCCGAAGAAAATATAAAAAATAACATTTTTGTTTGGAAAAATTTAATTATAACTTTAGTTATTAAAAAAAATTTATTTAAAAAATAAAATGTATATTGGTTAAAATAATTCAAAGAAAAAATTTAAAAAAAATGTGAAAAATATTACTTTCAACTTTAGTTAATAAAAATTTTATTATTTTTGTAAGGAACATTTCGATAAAAATTTCTTGATGTGAAGTTTTTACAGCTTCCAAAATTAAAATAAAAAAGTTTTTAGAAATTCAATTTAGTAAACAGAAGTTTCGATTAAGATTTAGCTTTTTTAGTTCTAACTTAATTTTGAAAATTATAATAAATTCAATGTGTAGAAAATCGTTGACGAATACTAAACTGGTATCTTTGGCTGAGGAGAGTGCTTAAAAATCAGAGGATAAATGTATGATTTATGCGAAGAACATGAAGAAAATTCAAAAAATAGTTTTTCCACTCAAAAATACAATTGTGTATACTATAATATATATGTATATAATGTATGTAAGTATATTAAACTGTATAATCATCATTATGCTGTTTTGCTTTTGTTTATGCAGTGGGTTGAACAAAAGCGTGCGTATTTTAAAACATTTAAATATTATATATCTTCGTGCTTATGAATATATTTTGTAATTGATAAAGTAACTTTATACATAATTTAATATTTATGAATAATTAATATTTATACATAATTAATATATGTATGATTATACAAACATATGTATATATGTGCATATTAATTTACAACAAATATTTTTTTCGCTTTAAACGCAACAAAGTATTGATTGGATTTGTTAATGAGCAGAATTCAAGCAAAATTGTTATCACATTGTCTTCTTTAGTAGCCAGCAGCGTACTTTGGTTAATAATGTTTTTGTTTTTGTTAAAACTATATGCAACGGCATTAATGCGGTCTTATATAGGACACAGCATTATTTACTTTGGTGTGCTTGTTGTTGTTAGTACGTGGGGGCGGTATTAAGCGCACAGTGCAATCGGCAGTAGCCGGCCTACCTCCGCCGCCACTGGCAGCAGTAGCAGTACCTCTAAATCCAATACCGTTGAAATTGCCATGCTCATGGTCCACGTTCGTGCAATTCGTTGCGATGCTGGTTGACGAGCCGTAACGCGAACGATTGTTGAGAAAGTCGGCTATATGCTGGACAATCAGATCAATGGCCACTGAAAGAGAATTTGAGTAGACATATGTAAGTGTTATGCATATTTAATATGTGTGTACACTTTTTTTTGCATGTTAAGTAGTTAGTAGTAAACGTTTTTAGGTATTTTTTGTTTTTACGAAAAAGCTATGAAAATAAAATTTTGAATGAGCCATAAACACATACATACTTTGTAGAAACGGTTGACTTACCTCGAGAAGGGTTTTATGGAGACAGCGTAGCTTTCTTAAAATGTGTCTGTTATGGGTGAACACTAGTTTCTTTTCAACAATTTGTGTTAATATATAATACAAATTTGTTTATTTTACTTATTATCAAACTACTTATAGTTATTTGCTGGTCACTACAATTAAAAAATAAATTAGTTACTTCACAAAAATTTACTTTTTTAAATGCTGGCTTGGTGAACTCAGTAAAATTTAAAGGGGTTGTAGTATTTTTAAGAAAAACAAACTGATGATCCGAAGAGGGAAAAAATCTTTGAGAATACTTAAAAAAAAATTAATATTATATTATATTATTAAAAAAATATAAATACAAAAATAGGATAAATTAAGAAACAAAGAAAAAAAGGAAAAAAATCATTAAGAATAGATTAAAAAAAGAATTTAAAGATTAAAAAAAAAATAATAATATTAAAAAAATATAAAAAAATAATAATAATATGAATCTAAGTTAAAAAAAATATAAAAATAATTGAGAATAATTAAAAAACAAATTTAATATTAAAAAAACATACAAAAAATTTAAGAAAAAACAGTAACATTTCAAATATTTATAAAAAAAATTACATCAGAAAAAAAATTTAAAAAATATAAAATTTATATTTTATTTGTTTTAATAAGTTTATTATTATTTTTATATGTATTATTTTTTTTATAATAACTTATTTTTTATGTATAAAAAATTACATCACAAGAAAAATAAGTTGAAAAAATTTTAGAAACAAAATTAAAAAAAATAAAATAAAACAAATTTTACGAGTACATTGACATGAAATTTAAAATTTATGAATGGGCTAAGTTTTATAAAAACAAAATTATATATTAAGGAATCAACTGGTGACTGGTCCAATCTATCCTACCATGACCGATTGGCATCAATTAAGCCAGTTTGATAACCAGCTAATGGTTGCCACATCAACAGTTATTTTCAGTAATGCTTAAGTATAGTTTTGTTGTGGTTTTAGGAACTGTTTCTTTACTCTCAGGTGTTTCTTTTCGGTTATCAAACCAAGTTCCGTTTACAAAGACCCAATTGTCAGGAAAATGGTCACTTTGATAATGTTTTACAGCAAAAATAAACACCTAACTTTGCCAATATATACTAACAAAACGATTTTTCTCAAGGCAAAGCAGGTATTTGCCCATTAATTTCATTATACATATAACCTCAAAAAAAAAAACTTTACAAAAAATTAATAATTTTTAAATGAAAAAAATTCCTTTTTTAAATTTTTATTCATAAAATAAACTGAAAATTAGAAGAGTGTGGTCAAACGCTTAAATTGTTTCCCTATAAAAACGAAAGCCGCATTCTTCGCATAAATCTTGTATAGCCAAATTATTATTTACTACCCCAGAAGTTCAAAAATGTTATACCATATAAGAATTAACCAGATAAATTGCATTTTAATACTACATAAATACTTTATTGAAGCGGAACTAAAATTGTGGAGTGCGATTCTAAGCTCTTTTTGAATTTTAAGCTTTACAGTTATGGCAATAAAATATTGAAAAAGTGTACATATAGCTTTTTCCACATATACTGTTAATATATATGTATTTCGAAATTAAATATTAGTAGTTTATATATCCCTCAGATATGTATGTAAGATAACTCAGTAGACAAATTCAGAGACATTGAGTATATAGGAAAAATCTTTAAAAAATATCATTGTTGCGTCTACAAAGTGCGAAATGTTTGAAAATATAATATTGGAAGTATATTTATGAGAAAATATGTGGAGATAGTTTTGAAGTATATTTATAAGAAAATATGCCGATTATTATTAAAAATTTATTTTTTAATATTTTCATCATTTGAAAGCATTATATTGATATATTGTTATAATGTTTATAGAAAAATAGCACATTTAAGTTACGTTTAAATGCTTTGAAATATAAGTTTGTTAAAATACGCTTAAAATCGTTAAAACATAGGTTCATCTTAGAGAGTACGTGTGTTTATTTGGGTTAATGAATGGCAAAACGAATTAAGAGCGCTTTTATTTCCAAGAATATTAATAAAAATGCATGATTTTTCAAAGTGTGATGGTTCAAATTTTAATTAAATACATTTTTAGTTCCAATGTGATTAAAAAAATTAACATAAAGTTTTTTTCTGAGATGTTGGTATTAAAAATTGAAAATGTAATTTAAAAATTGAAAATTTAATTAAAAAATTTGAAATTGAATTGAAAAATTTTAAATTCAATTAAAAAATTTGGAATTTAATTAAAAAATTTAATATTTCATCTTTAAACCAAGATGTTAGAATTAAATATAACTTGAAATTTTATTTTTAATTCAACATTTTTAGTCGAAAATCTAATTTTTAAACAAAAATGTTTGAATAAAAATATTCGCAAGCCAATTTCGAACAATTTATTGTCTATTACTTAATTAACAAAATTAAAATAATTAAAATTAACAAAGTTAAATTAAAAGTTTTTTAACAAAATTAAAATTAGAAAATTATGCAACATTCTAATTTTATTAATTAAGTATTTATTTTAATTTTATTAATTAAGTTATAAACACGAATTAAAATTAGTAAAAAATTTTAATTAAAAATTTCTAACTAAATTATTTACTAATTTTAATTTTGTTAATATATTTAAGTAATAAATACTTAATTTAAGTTATTAATAAAATAAAATACCTAATTTTATTTATTTATTACTTAATTAACAAAAATAAAAATTACATTAGAAATTGAAAATTTAATTTTAAAATTACTTAACTTTTATTATTTTGTTAGAAATTTTTAATTTGTTGATTTTAATTTTATTAAATAAGTAATAAATAAATAAAATTAAGTAATAATAACTAATCAACAAAATTTTAACAAAATTAAAATTAAAAATTTCTAACAAAATTAAATTTAGCATTTTAGTTTTTTAATTAAGTAACAAATAATTAAAATTAAAATGTTGCAAAATTTGCTAATTATAATTTTGTTAAATTTAATTGTTGCTATTTTTAATCATTGAAATTTTGTTATTTTGTAAAAAAAAAAATAAGTTTTAAAATGTTCACCAAATTCACAACAAATTTTAATATATTTAATTTTCTGCGAAATTAACACGCTCACAAACATTTTGCCAAGAGCTACCGTTATGCTTAATGCTAAGAAAAATTAAATACATGTTTTTGCAAAAAGGAAACAGCGCAGTGGTTAATTAATTTGCAGACTATTTTTTTATTTTGTGCGGCAATTTTTTTTTTTGTTGTTTTCAATTTCAAATGTGCTGACAGTGTGCTTAGCACACTCTCGAGTTTATACAACGCGACACATGCGCACTTGTGCGCCTGTATGTATGCATGTATGTGTGTTGGTATGTAAATATTTGCTCGTCTAATTAATTTGCCAATCGTTTTGATCCTATCTTATTATTAGGTACACACATGTATGTATGTATTTGTGTTTATTTTGGTTTGCCTAATTGTTTGTCTATTTAATTCTAGTGTTCGCGCACCATGCCGTCAGCTGTATTATTTATTGCTGTGTGCACTGACGAGTAGGCATTTAGGTTGTTAGTGCTGCCGCCGGGTCTAAGAATTTCTCCGATATGATGTACAATGAGATCAATGGCAACTGTAAGAAATATAACAAGTAACAAAAAACGGAAAACTGGAAATCAAGCACCAAACATGATTTTTTTCTTTTTACGATAACAGCTTTCTTTTTGCTTAGTGCAATTTCAAAAGATTAAAAAAACAAAATACGTAAACAACAACAATTAATTTGAAATGATTAAAATAAATGATTTTTTTTAATTTTTTTTTGTAGATAACCTCAAAAAATGTAGTGTGTATGTTGTTTTTGCAATATATTAATAAAAGCCTTTAAGAAATAGGTTAAAATTAGCATAATAACAAACTACGTAAACTTTTAGTCGTTTTATAAAGTAACATGGTAACAACCAAAGAAGCGCAACTAAATGCTACATTTACATACATATGTATATATATGTACATACATAGTATGACTGTTATCAATTGTCACATAAATAGAAACGGCAAAAATAAGAAAATAATTTAAAACGAAAACAACAACAACAAAACCAGACAATATAAAACATTACTTACCCGTGTTATCAGCACCGCGCGGTATTATAACATCTGCAAATTTTTTAGTCTACAAAAGTGAGAATGATAGTAATTAATTAAATAAATTAAATTAATCGCACACATATTTTTGCGTGTCAATGAACGCGCATCCAGAAACTACTCACCGGTGAGCAAAACTCTTCAAAGGCAGGCTTGACGAATGTCATATACTGAGTCAGCACTGCGTCCAAATCACGCCCACGCTCGTTGATATCACGCGGCACTACAAAGTTGTTTACACAAAATATGTTTTATTAAAAAAGAGATTATTATAAGATTAAATGTTTAGTAATCTAAGCAGGAGTGTTACCTCTGCGCGCCAAACGCGTATCAGAATCCGTATCAACGAAGAGTTTCATGTGAAAGAGGTCGCGTATTTTAGGAAAGTAAAATACGAGTATGCCCTCGAATAATACCACATCAGCCGGATAAATTGTTAGCTTATTCTCATGATCACTGCCATATAAGTGAAATATAGTTATTAAATATATAGTAAAATAAAATAGCAATAAAAATGCAAGTTCTTACAGCGAATTTGAGCGATAATCATAGCAGGGCACTTTCACTATTCTGCCCTTCAATATTTCCTGCAACGTGTCATACATCAAATTTTCATTGAATGCATCAGGATGATCGAAATTGAAGAGGCCCTTCTTCGCTTTGGCTTTTTCAGCGGGCGTTAGCTCACGATAGAAGCTATCTTGACTTATGGAGACAACCTACATAAACAAAGCAACAAAAAAATTAAATAAAGTAGCACAAATTAGAAACACCATATGGCTGTATTGAATACTTTACTTGTCGTTGCGCCTGATCCATGTCGGCTTGGCCTAGTTGTATCATGATTTTTTTGCATACTGTTGACTGCAAGTAAACAATTAAAATATAAACATTTAATTTTCACAGAAATGCGCCAAAATTTTGAAGTGTAATATAAGATTTAAAACAAACAAATTTGCAAACCCTAAATGCTTGACACAATTGTGCTTCCTAAAAATTTACTTTAATTTATTTGCTGCTTATCAAAAATGTACACATTTACATATTTACGTATGAGAATAAAAATGCTTTTAAGGCACATAACGCCAATTTATGCGTATGAATCTATAAGCCATTTATTTCACAACACTTTAAAGGCACTACCATACAACTTGAAATAAAGGAGATTTGCGTGCGTTTATCAGGAGCATCTTTGCGGTAACAGTTCCTTAGCTATACTCACTTTTCCACTGGCAGTTCCACCAGCCACACCAATTAGAAATGGAGTCTTTATGTCAGATTTGTGCTCGCTATTCGGCAGCAGTAGAGTATTGTCGATATCCATTATGACTGTATGAAGTTTCTATTGGAGTACAAATTTCACTTGTAACTTACGGCTTAATATTATTCACTTAATGTCAAACAATTTGCAGTTTTTTTATTCATGCAACCGCATTGTGTAAAACATCAAAACAGCTGATGCGCACAGCGTTGCCGGTTTAGTGAAGCGGTAAACAAAATATTGTGTTGCCACTCATACAATGAGTATTAGAGAAGTTTTAACAAAAACAAAATTAAAAGCCTAATAAATTTCGTTTTTAATGGAAAATTAAACGTTTATATTTAAAGAAAATTAATGAAATCTTTAAGTATTTGCATAACGCAACTTCAAATAATTTCTTTTAATAAAAGAAAAATATTCCTGAAATATTTCAGCAGTATTTTTTAGTTTTCCATGCAGCCCTGTAGCTGTGCGCTAAATATGCCGTTTCCTGTCAGAACCGGCTGCTAAAAGTCTTTTAAATTTTAACGCGAGTGAAAATGTGCAATTAAATTGATTTTAAACTCTATTGAGAGATTTTTTTGTTGAATATAGTGGAAAATAATGCATTAGTGCACATAAAAGCAACAATAATATGATGAATTGTGTATGTTGACTATACGAGTATGTATTCATGTTTGGCTTCGGTTGAGGAAGCCACTCGATAACCTTTCAACCAAACGTTAAAAACTTCTTCCGGCTGTTGGATACTGTGTATTAGGAATATGTAATTCAGAGCTTGCAATTAAGCTTAACTGCATTAAGAGCTAGTTGTAGCCAATAAAACATTGGTGGTGTATTTTATCAGCGTTCATCTGCAATATTTTTAGCGAGAGGCGCGATCTCGAATGTACTTACGTATCTAGTGTATGTATATAAGGTGATGAACAGTTCTGAAATGAGATGACTTCAATGGGAAAATAGTATTGAATTGTATTTATTTCTTTCAAAATCTGTCGCTTTCGCTTATATAAATTGGATACCTGTAATTTGGAAGGCTAAACTGAGTGACTTCGTGCCCTGGGGCTTTGGAAATTATTTCTGAATTGTATCTGTAATGTTTAGCAGATGTAAATTCGATTATTGTAATGCATTCAACTTAGAAAATGTTAAAAGAAACATAATAAAAACACTAAAAATGTGTGCTTTGTAAATAGTAACTCAGCCTTTGTGCGGGAAGGCAATGCTTATAATTAATTTTTATCTAGTGCCAGGAAGAATTGTTTGCTAATTTTTAAATTGTAAATAGATAAAAAAATTAATAGTGCCTTCGTGCGGGGGAGGCCTTCCGTGTGAGAAGCTAATGATAAAGTCGCCGTAGCAATTTTTAGTGTATTTAAATTCAATTACTTCAAAAATCATTAAAATTAATAATATCTGCGTTTACTGGTAAATATATCGCCATATTAAATCGTCTTCGTGCGGTGAAGACTCTGCTTGTGAGAAAAAATATATTGAACAATATACGACTGGGAAAGGCTGTGAGTTTAGCAACAACCAGAGGAGCTAAAGTTACAACAAATACAGGTAAGTCGGTTATTTTTATTACATTTTATGATCGCTCTATTAATGATGTTATAGTTTCTTTATATTGTATGAAATATCAATATATGTAATATGATAATCTGATGCATACGATTAACTATTAACAAATAAACTAGAAGACTATAACAACAAATAAAAAATAAATATTTTGCAAAATAAAAACTGGAATGGAAATATTACCTTGATCTCTTTCTCGATTCAACATCCTATTTCACGATAAACCTGAAATTGGTTCCAGAACCTAGTGATACTCCTGGTAACTGTGGAGCAGATCAATTAGTCAGAGTAGGCAATACTCTTCAATTAGACTGCGGATGAGAAGTAATTTATATGCTTCTGGGCCATCACGCCGAACATTAAAATTCAAAAGGAAATAAGAACGGTGTATTTTAGAGACTAAACAATAAAGTGAGGGAATTTTAGTCCCGGTGGTTTCACAGTGAGCTTCCGAAGGCCTAGGTTGGTCGTCAGAAAGCCACTCTACCTTCCTGCCTACTTAGTTTCTAATTTATGTATATCATATTTTCTTTCTGTTCTAAATTTATGAAATGTGATGTTGTCTTACTATTTTGTGAACGAGACTTAATTGGTTTCTACCAAAAGGTGATGATTTGCGGAAAGCATTCATGTTTTGTTTCCATTTGGAGAAAAGTGCTGCAGAGTCGCATCGAGTGCTTATCGAAGCATATGGTGATCACGCTCTATCAATAGCAACATCCAAAAGACGGTTTCAACGGTTCAGCAATGATATTGAGGCGAGAAATGAGGAACGTGGAAGACCAGAAAGTTTGAAGACACCGAACTGCATGCAATATTGGATAAAGATAATACTAATACTAATAAATGGCAGCAATCTTAAATGTTGCACAACACTTTCACACTTTTGAAAGCTATACGAAAGAACGGAAAGTGTGGAAAGTCGAAGCCACATGAATGAAAGACAACGGGCAAATTGAAAACAAAAACAGTTGTGGAAAGAAAGAAAATTGGCATCGAATTATCACTGGCGATGAAAAACAGATTTATTTTAAGAATCCTACACGGAGATAATCATAGGTTAGTACGGGACAACCATCAACATCGACTACAAAAGCAGATCTATTCGGTAAGAAGACAACGGTCTGTATTTGATGGGATCAGAGGGGTGTGGTATATCATGAGCTTCAAAAACCTGGTGAAATTGTTAATACTAATCGCTGCAGACAACAAATTATCAATTTGAATTATGCATTGATCGAAAAATTGTCAGAAAGATCAAAGAAAAATTGGTTCAGGATACAATCAAAACACTTAGCTGAGAGCTGCTACCCCTAGACTTGGCCTCTGCCAATTACCATTTGCTTTCATCCATAAAGGTGGTCAATGTGTAAAAAGCATTGATCAATGTATGTGATTCAAGTAGAGAAACATTTTCCAATAGTTTTTTCTTAACAGATCACGTGAAAGTCGTGCCAAGAGATGATCTTCCGAAAACATATGCTAACTGTTCTTTCGAATGAACATTCCCTATTGAATTTGAATTTTCTGTGTTTCTTCCTTAAAAATGTATGGAACCTTGAGTTGAGTCATTCTTTACTAATGAAAAGTCCACAAACGTCTTGTTGTTGTCTTTTTGTTGCATTTATTAATTATTGAAACCTTAGTAGCTGTGTTAAAACATTGCGACAGTTTTTGTCTGCTTTAATATATTGTGTATACATAATTAATAAAAAATCAACAATTATTGGGAATATTTTGTTAATAATAAAAAATAAATATTTTCATAGTAAAATGTTTACAATAAAAAAACTCGTTTCTAACTATATAAAAACAATCTCAAAGTGTTAGCTTAATTTCATACAAAGCATAAAAAAATAGTTAAAAAGTACAGTCAACTCCATAAAATAGGGACGTAAGAGTAATGCATTATTACAGATCAATTGTTATTCGAGTAAGTATGTAAGTTTAACACGCATTCCCTCAGTACAGTTCGATTAAATGCATCATATATATATTTAAATATTTTTTAATTAACATAATTAACGAGTATTAAATTAAAACGTAAGAGAAATAATGTGAAATACTAGTGATGGCCACGTGAAATGATAGTGATAAAGCTCACACGAGCAATAGAAGCAAATTCAAACTAAGTTAGATACTAGTAAAAGTTAAGATATAGCTCACACCGAACTCGGTGGTGTTATGTCAGAAATAAGTCTAATGATGCCTGTTCCGGATATTCATGCAGAAAATCGCTAAATGGATTGAATGAGTCCAAAGCCACAAGCGGACTAATGCATGTCGTGGGCGGTTGCTCCATAGAGAAGTCCAGTGAACTGGGTGTTGTGCCAAGGAATTGTAAGCTCAACTCTAGCGGCGTATCGATATCACCTAAAATTGTTTGATCCGCCGACGGGCGCGTATTCAAAGCGCCAGTGCCAAAGAGTCTATCGTATTTATCTTGCAAAGGACTATTGCAAGGATCCGATAGATGAAGCGACTCACCATCCGACTCGAGCGTTAGATTATTGAGTTCGGACATTGCAGGCACAAAACTACTGGAATAACTTGGACTGGTTATGCCATCGAGGAAGCTCGATGAGTGTGATGAGAGCGAATCGCCACTGCAGGTAACAAATGATGAGGAGGAAATGGACGAGGATGTGTTGCTTGATTGCGTTGGTATACGACACTGCGTCGACTTTGTATTACGTTTACTGGGCTGTGTGGCAGGTGCGGACTTCACATCTTTCTTTTTACGCTTGCCCAAACGCTTTGGCGCCTTCGGCAGCGCCGCAGTTTTCGTTTTGTGAGCTGCTGTCGCCTTATTTGCTGCCTTGTTGCTCTTTGATGCTGTAACAGCAATTTCGGGCTCCACTTTTATAGTTGGCATTACGGTCGTGGGCTGATTTATCACTGACTCCTCACTGGCACATAAAAAGTCTAGCGGCAATTCACCTTTAAAGTCGGGATTATGCAGCACCTCCGTCAGCAAACCAATATACTTCATGGCTAAACGCAATGTTGTGATTTTCGTTAGTTTCTCATTGGTCGGTCCGGCCTCTTCGACTGCTATGCTCGGCGGCACACAATGCCGCAAATTCTCGAATGCGGTATTGATTTCACGCATGCGTGTGCGTTCGCGCGCATTAGCGGTTTTCCGTCGATATTTGCTGAGCGGCGGCGCTTTCGATTTGGAAGTTGTGCTGCTTGGTGTACGCTGCTGTCCTGTGGCCGTTTCCATATCATCTGCAATGTACAAAAATGCATAGATAAATATAGAGATTTAGCATTTCTGAAGAGCTACATATGTGCGCGCTGGCGTATTATTGAGTTCATAGCTTACCTCTGTGGTTTGAACGTTTCGGCATTTCGACCACACTCGCCAAACCAAGCCGCCGCTTTTGGCGCTCACGCAGCGCATATTTCTCCTTGCGGCTACCCGTTTTACTGCATTTACCATCGTCCACAGCGCGCTGGCTGCTGCCTAGTAATGGCGTATAATCGTGCATTATGGATTTGGCACTGTTGGGAGATCTGAAATGAAGCGGAAATGGAATTATTGTAGACAATGTAATTGGTAATACAAAATAGAAATTATTTATACATATATTTGCCTTCAATTTTCTATCGTTTATTACATTATTTTTTAAAAACTTTGTTAATTTCGTTCGGAAATAATACTCATTATCACAATATATCTTGAATTTTGTACATCTCTCGACTCATCCAGTGGAAAGAAGATAATAGATTTTCATCTTAACCAAACTGAGGCTCAGAGTTTCGCTAGAAGGAAATACTACAGGCAGCCAAATCTAGAAGTAGTAGGAAGCTGGCTGAGATAAAGCCTGCTTTTGGCCAGTTGGTCTCTTGGGTCTTTGTCTTTGGGTCTTGGTTGTCCGTTTCCTCTCAGCTTTACGTCATTTTTGCAAATACTTAATTTGAATCTGATGGCGACATGTCAAGGCCAAAATATCGACCAAGATGTGTTTAGAGTTTTTAAAATGGTGTTAAGAGTCTCAGCTTTCCTTTATAGTACAGTCTAAGGCCAAAAGGCTTTCCAATGCCACATTTCATGGCATCCATCCAAGGGGAAGTAATCATAACCCTTCATTATCAAAATAGATCTGTAAAGATCCTCTTATTTAAAAGGACCACTATTATTGTATTACCTACTTCTTAGGTACTTAATTTTAGAAAGTTAGGAGGTCCTAATCATTGCTGATTTAGGATAAGAAATATATGCTTTTAGAGTCCTCTTAGCTTCAGTGGGAGAGCGGTTGCTTATATACTGTGTTCTGAGCCAGAAAGGTAAGCCGGGAAAAGAAGTAGGTAGTGGATTACCAAAAGTGCCAACCGTCCGGCGTCGAACCAGCACAAGAAATAAGGAAGGCATTTAAAACGATACACAATGAAATTTCCAAAAGTGCTGATAGATGGATTAGGTTGAGGAGAAATATCTCAAGAACATGTGGGATCGCCAAGATCATGTGCAAAAGCCTCGAAGAAAGGACTGCAGGTAAGTTGTTGGCCTAAAGACAGGTCACAGTCTACTGGCCGAGTCGGATGGACACAGGTAACGATGATAAATGCAGAAAATGCATGAAAATGACGCTGCAATACGTTCTCTGCTGCTGTTCAACCTTATCTAGGACTCGTCTGAGATATCTAAGAGCTTTGTGCTTAAGTGACAAGATTAAGTATCAAAATTAGATATCAAGTTGACGTTCTGCATGACGAATACTTCAGCTCAAATTAAGCCGGACCTCCATATGGCATTACTAAAGGTCAGTAGATCAAGAAAGATTAGCTAAGAGTATGCTTCATTGGTGAGAATAGTTAATAAAATGTGAGTTAGATGCATTTGTGGCCAACTTTTGAAAAGAACTTGAATAATGCGGGCATCGGATTAACTTTTGCATACAGTTCGACCCCGAATTCTTAAAGGAAGAAGGTACTACTTCTAAGCTAAAAAACCCATAAGGGCTTATAGAGCCAATAACAACAAATAACAGCGTTCCGCGTTACTTCAAATTCTATATTCTCTAGTCCATTACATGCCTTCGCGACATATTCCATTCCAAAAGCACTCGGAATTGCGCGTCAACTTCACTGTGTCATTACAGTTTCATTGCGCACGCGCACGAAACTAAGTCAAGGATGTTGTCAACGACGTCTTCGACAAAAGGAAATCTGAATTAGCAAGCAATTGGAAGTGATTGTCGCTGTTGTTGGTGTTCGCTCACCTACAACAAATCTTAAATAAGGAAAAATCCAATGAAAACACATTTATCTCGTGTCGTTTCGTTTTCGTCGACAACTGGCTTTGTTGTTGCTTTGATTGTTGTTTTTGTTGCTGACAACGGCATTTGCGCATTAAAAAATGTTTATTTATTTTATTGTATTAATTGTTTATAATATATACGAAATTGTTGTAACTAGTTGTTGGCGCTGGAGCTAGAGCTGGAGCCGGCGTTTGTGTGTGGCAAGCAATCGTGAGAATCCACTGCTCGTGTACGTCAAACATGTATGCCATGAAACTTCCTATTAAGGAGTTGAAAACGACAAAATCGGCAAACGGCGGCGACAGCCAACCGCAAGCGCTATATTATAGCAATAGCAGAGACGACGACGAAGAATATTTGTATTTGTTACTCATTGCCAGTGTTGCCTAATCCAAGAGGCAATGTGTCGCCACCGCTCACTCATTCAAGCTGGTTGTTTTTATGTGTGCGGCCCAAGCTAGGCTACGTAAACGCCCAAACTAACGATTCGCAACGCTAATAATATGTGCGACTTTAGGCTTTAGCCGGTACTAAGATTAGTGAAAAATACAGTCGGCTGCACAATTTTTATCACAAATGTAGGAATCTTTCCCTAAATTGTCTAGTGGTCTTTTCATACAGCGTGCCTTAAGTAACATCAGTGTAAGTTAGTTTATGTATAAAAAGAGTTTGATCGTCTCTTTCTCTAACAACTTATGTGTTTTTCGGACGAAAGACCCGGTAGTTACTGTCCTATAGCAGTTACTTACTATCCGGCTTCCAATACAGACAATATTCCCGCAAATTTTAACATCATACAGTCTTTAGGGGGCAGTATTATCAACTTTAGGTTCTTTTTAGCTTCGAAACATCCGAAGTATAATAGATCAAATCCACACATCTGGAATCTCAGACACAGACGAAAACTGCGAATGAGTCAAGTCTACATTATTTACTTCCTAAAAGAGGTAAAGCCTCACTTCCAGAGATATTACCCAATATTTTTTGTTATACAATTTATTTCAAGGATTCTTCCTACAATGTTACCTGGATCTTCATCCAATACATTTGAATATATTTATCAATACTATTTAGAACCCTTTACATATGTAGGCACCTAGATATCAAAATACTTATCTCTACAGCACCCATGAGCTTGAAAGTGTAAGCTTCTCAAACACATTTTATTGGATCGTAGTAAGTCTTATAGGGAAAAAGGTTTTTCAACGCCTGAAATTTGGTATATTAAGCCAGTCTTTTATTAATTTGCAACTTTTGTAAACATTTGTTTTCTCGGTGGGGATAAAATAGTTAGCCTGTTTGTGTTTATTACAAACCTATCGCAGGCTTAGCCGATTAGGAAGCTATTTCTTTACTATATATCTTACTTTGGCTGAACCTGGGGCTCTTCAGAGATTCTTATAAAAAGAACGGCAATGAGACTTTTGAAAAGCCTCGCTTTCTCTTTGTATTAAGCATATATCATTAGAGCACAAGTAGTCTTATAAAGTTCTTTTTTTAGGAGAAGCGACTTTAATAATTTTTTCTAATCTCAATTTTTTTTAGATTGAGTTCATTTTACAAGCTCTTCCGAATACTTATTTCAGCAACTGTATAAATACTTATATATCTATTTATGCATGTTTCTGTTTGTAAAATACGCGTACTACTGTTGCTGTGCTGGAATTTAAGAAGTCTTACCCATATTGGGCCACTACGATTTCAATGATTTCTTCAATTCAGCCCTGCTGCACTGACAACGCCATTCTAAATAGCTATACATACATATTATACATTTTTGTCATAAGTTTTCCATTTGTATGACTATTTGAGTGATTGATTTGATTGGCTTCGCCACATCCGATCGATATGGTTCGGCACAGCCGGGTGCAGACACCTCAACCCCCGCCACGTAAAGGTGCGCATTATGTATTCAAAGCGATTGTCATAAATATTTAGCGCAACAGCAGTGGCAGTAGGCCATTTCATCCGAAGCGTCGCTGAGCCAGTGAACCAGATAAAAAGCTTTGTAGACTGTTAGACAGTAGGCTAGACATTGGCAGTCCCAGATGTGCCCTAAGCGGAAGTGTGCCCTCACATTCAATGCGCTCCAATTGTTTTATGTGGCTTGTCATTCTTTTAATTGTTTAAAAAATTATTTTTTTTCCTCTCTAACGACAGTAAGCCAAGATTAACCAATGCCTACACCTACACCTACACCTACGCCTACGCCCGTCTGCTGGCCGCCTTCTGGTTAGTGGTTTTTAATTTCGGTTCGTCTCGCCGTTGATTGCTATTGCCCAAATAATAAATTTCAATTTGCTTATTTATGATTTTCCGAATTTGGGTTTCGGCTTTCATCCGTCGTAGGTTAAGCAATACACTTTCTCATGTCACATGAATTCATAACCAAGCACAAGATGTTACCCAAGGGTATTCTAAAATTGTTTATGACGCCATACTCGAAATGAAAGTCTTTCTATGTTCATTTTTGATTTTTCTTAAGTCGAACCGATTAAGGCATAACCCGTAATATCATTTTGTTAGATGGCTCAGTTTAAAAAAAGAATCTTGGAAGCGGCTTTCGAACACAAGACAGTCCTAAATAAAGCTTTTAGTATAGTTAGCATCTTTTCAAATTCAGACCGGATCAATTTTTCATAAAAATCGATTACGTTTATATAGTTCTTGATTCAATTAGATCAATATTCGATCTAAAAACTGGTTTGTACTTCTACCTATTGGCGACTGAAACTCGAAAACGTTATCAACAAAGTAACATTGAAAGCCGGTCTATACGGTCTGGGCAGCAGCTCGGTAAGGAAAATCAAAATACGTTGGAAAGAGCCATCTGCATGCAAACTCCAAAATTTAAGTGTAAAATGGTAGTTCGGAAGTACACATAATTTCTGTTGGCAATCGATAAAAGGGACTGTAGGAAAATGATCGGAATATTCACATGCCACTGTCTGGTAACGGCATACGCCTGTTGAATGGGGCTGACAGATCGAGAAGACTGCAGAAAATGCCATGCGCGAGGCAACATGGAAACAATTTAGTATCTCTTGTGTACTAGTTCCGTAATGGCAAAGGTACGCTTTGATCATCTGGGGCCCCCACGATATGAGTAACTAGATTCGGTATTGATATCGAGGCTACGAATCTTGTAACTTAACGGACCACGCAAAGGTCCAAACCCGGTTTATGTGTGACTTATTAGGCTACCAGACTAAGCTAGCATAACTTAACTTCTACCCATTGACCCCTTTAGACTCTACATTATGATACGAGTATTTAATATGATGATAGTTACGTGCCGGTCTTGATCATCACGGAAGAACTACATCCCAATGGCGCTTTCGGCCTATAAACCGCACCAAACCGCAATATTATCGACACTACATGGACACTTCTTTGTCTCACTGGCACGGGAACATTTTGTACTGAACCTTTGGATCCAAATTCTTCAACCAGACGATCAAGTATTAATCTGACAGTACGATTATGACGACAATAAATTTGACCTAGCGCTCTTAAAGTTAAGGTCACTGAATCCGAATTTTGGTAGTAAATTTTAATAATTTCAACTCGTTGTTGAATAGTGTATCTTACCATGATGAAATGTCAAACCGTACTGAAGAGAAATGTTGAAAGCGCGGGGAAAAATATGGCATCGTTTGCTGTCCCTATCGGTCTACTTTGTAGCGTCCCTATTGAAAAACCTATTAATATAAGTGAAATGCTTTAGTCAGTAATGAAAAAGGGTGTTTTATTTCCCCTTATTCTTGACGACTTGATGACAAACTGTTGCTTACGATAAAAAAAACACTGTCGAGTCTCGAATAACTTATACGAATTGTGCTCAAGCGCATAAGCCGATTGAAGTTGCTTTAATTTCTTTTCGCTTCCAACTGCATTTAGCGGCACCTTACACATTTCACATCTACCTCGTACTATTTCTTTGGCCACCCACTGTACCATACCCGTCTTTTGTCATTGTTTTACTGTTATACAGTTTTTTAATGACACAGGGAGAGCCCCTTAACATTTCACGCTTCATTAACATTATTGATCGCTCTTCGGGCAGCAAATTTCATTTTCCGATTTTTCCATTTTATTTCATTGGTTCTGGTTGGTTTTTCGTATTTTTTGTTTTTATTTTAACATTTCGCCTCTTCTGCTGCATTTAGGGTTTGGTTAAACATCCGCTGGCGTTGAAATAATATAATTTTCGGCGGCCACACACTAGCGGTTGTGTGTGTGTGTGTGTTTTCGTATGTGTAGGTGTATGCGTGCGTATATAATTAATTTCTTTTGTATTTTGCCTTTTTCGATACCAATTAAAGTAAATTGAATTTAATCGCTGCCATTAATTGGACATACGCATGACAACAAACGTCACAAAACTACCGGAAAATCATAATAAAATACAAGCCACCTACATGTCCATGTATGTGTGCGTATGTGCATAAAATAATTAAATAATAAATGGAAAAAAAAATTGCAGACCTTGCTCGCCTCTAACAGCAACCCACACCAATTTTGGCAATCAAAATCTTTCAAGCAAATTATTGCATTGTCTTCCTCTTCTTACTAGCATATTTATTATCATATATTTCTTTCAAAGCCTCTATCATACTCCCCACCGTTGCTCATATTGCACCAAACAAATGTCAATGACATTTTCTTTTAGCAAAATTCCTCCCACTCCCAGCGGCTCCCATTGCTCTGCTCGTCTGTTCGATTGCTCGCTGGTCCGTTGGCTGCTTGGCTTTTGCCTGTCTGTCCGCCAAATGGTGCTGCCATTGCGCATGCAAAATGCCGGGCAATCAAATTAATCAATTGGGTAAAATATGCTTTTAAATGATGTCAATATAAATTTTTATTAAATGCAATAAATAAATGTTCGTTCAATGAATGGCGATTGCGAGTGTCTTCTGTGGTGTCCTTAGGTGTGAATGAGCCAGCACACATACAGACATTGATATAAAAAAAATGAATGAGAACGCATAAAGAAAAATTTAAATATTCATGAACGTATATAAGTATGTGTGGGTAAACTTAAAGGGTGCTGTTTTGGGTAAATGAAATTTGTTTAAAATGAAAGACGGAAAATTTTTATGTTATCTTAGTTAAAAATTTTATTTCACTCTGTGTATGACATTAATCTCGACCATATGATCTACTTCTTCGAATCTGTGGCTTACAGAGACAATTTTCTTGGTAAAATTTTGCACCACTTCTTCGGCTTTATCGATATAGAGCTTTCAACTCTTCATTTCACGTAACTTTTACCTTGACGTACTCCGATAAAACGTAGGCTAGTACAGTCAAATCTCAAGGTCCCTAATCGTTCTATGGATTGTGGTCCAAATATACTGGATCCGTCCCAATCCGTTAAATTTTCGAAGAAATCATAATTGATTATCAGATAAATGAGCCCTACCGTCGGTCCTTACCATATCTGTCTTGAAAGCTCAATCTTGAAACCTAGCAACATCAGTGCAGGCTAGTTTATGCAGTCCATCGTAATTTAATCACAGTATACGCATCATCATAAGCCTCAACACGCACAACTGTATGTTTGCTTTGACAGTTAGCGTGATCAACTCCTGTGGAAAAATTCTATATCTCTAAATGCACACCCTATAAATAGTTTATTGATATTTAAATCAGTTGTAGACATTGAGACTCCAGCAAATTTATGCGTGATAAATTTATGTAAAAAGAAATTAACACATTTATATTAACGAGTATGTTGAGTATTATAAAGAATATAGTATAAAGGGTCCACCAACAAGAACGACGTGATGTTCATATGAAAAAAAAAAACACTCAAATTGGTGATGAGATTTGAACGAAATGTCGGTTAATGGCCATCACGACTCCGTTTGCTTTTCCCCACCCTTTAACGTTAATGCTGCCTTCGAGCTCCTCGAATGTTGCTGGTTGATTGGACTACACCTTTGATTTAACATACCACTGGAAAAAACGATCTAGAGGTGTTAATTCGCATGATCTTGACACCGATTTGACTGGAACATTTCTCGAAATTAACGAGTCGCCAAGCCTTGGAGGCAATGTGTTCAGTTTTAGACGTGAAACATGAAACAGCACACCGTCTTATTGGAAAAGAGATCGTACGCGACGATTTTATCAAATTCCGGGATAATGTCGAACGGAAATACCTGCCTCATTTCGAAAGAAATAGACCTGTCGTAGCACAATCAACACCAAACGTCCAATTTTTGGGGATGCCATTGCGTTTCTTGAATATTATGAGTGTTCCAGCGCCAAATCGGCAAAGCTAAGACGCTACAACTGGTCTGTTGACTTCAGTTCTTGTGCCAACACGATCTAAAACGGATGCGGGGAAAAATTCCACTGCTTAATTCGCTGTTTTGTCATCCGAGAGACTGAACTGTGCAGAACGACGTTGAACCGATTGACTCGAATTGTAGCCGATAGATTGATATTTCCTTCACTACTGACTTTCCTTCAAATGAGAAGGTGGCAAAATATCGTGGAGATTATAATACAAAGGATAGAGGTAACTGGCGAAAGATACATTGAATACTTTAAGAGCTTATGACTCCCAGTGCTCTAAAAAAAATATATAAACTAAGCTATCGGTATCTCCTTTATAAAATCCGTCATTACATCATCCAAGCTATAAAAGTATTAGAATTGCCTGAAGATATGCACCCGGGTGCTTATATTTGTCTATTAGGGTGATTCTTAAAAAATCAAATAAATACTGTTTTCAGTCAGATATTCTAAAAATATGCCATGATTGAGGAATGTATCACATAAACTACTTTATTTTTCTATTAAGGTGGTCCTTAAAAATTAAATAGTACATAATATAATATTTTTTCAGTGTCATCAACTCAAGCCATGACATGATTGAGGTTTATATTAGATAATCATATTTTTTGTATTAGGGTGGTTCTTAAATTTTTTTAGAAATTAAAATTTTGGAAATTAGCGTATGTGTACATGTCGGTGCTCCCATTCGGGAATTAGGATGGCGTACAATAAATCGAATAAATTTTTTTTCAGTGTCATCTACTAAAGCCACTCCACGACTGGTGAATATATCATGTATGTATACTTTATTTTTATGTTAGGGTGGTTCTTAAAAAATGAATAAAAATTCTACAGCGTTATCGTCTAAAAGAATGGCTTTGATTGCATATTAGATATATAATTTTTGTATTAGGGTGGTCCTAAAAAAATTAAAATAAACCTAATTCAGCGCCATTTTCTCCTGTGATGGCACTGGAAAAACTGTTAAAAGATACATATGTATTTGTATTAAAGATTTTGGCATATCGCTTATTATTTTAGGATCGGTTTCGTCTATAAAGACTGAAAATATTAGAACTAGTCTCTGTTATCGTAACCATTTAGATATATAATTTATAAAGACTCAAAAAATTAAAATTTGGTTCAAAATTTTCCTGTGCTACCTGTGCTTTGCTACCCTAATGTGTATTTTTGTGTTCTTTCAAGCTTTGCTCCAAGCAAGCACATCAATACCGTAGTAACTTTTGTACTAAAACACTCACCGGCACATCGCAAGGCATCCAGCGAGATTGCGACATGCTGCAACTAAGCGCATCCCCTTATATACATATGTATTTGCTATGGAAATCGTATGTACAAGTACATACACATATGTATGTGCTTCTATATACTCGTATAAGTAATTTTGTAGAAGAGCAGTGGATAAGTACGAGTACGAAAAAGTTATTTGAAATTTAATATTGTGAAAAAGTGACGTTGAAAACGCTGAAAACGTCAAGACACTGCTTTACAGCGCAATTTTTCAGCTACTCGAAAGTATCATTTACACACTTCAAGGCCACTTGAACTTCCACTGTGCCACCACACATTTGCACATTCACTTTTATGGCGCTACTCTTTCCCTCTCTCTCTCTCTCTATCTCTTTCCGCCGCACAAATGACATATTTCGATGATTGCTGTGACTATCATCGGCATAAAAATGATATTTAACAACTACAACAACAGCAAAAAATCAAATCCCAAAAATTACAAATGTCATACAAATTGTCGCGTTACGCCGACATATTGACGTGACGGTCAGTCCTCAAACTTAACTAACTATGTCACCGCTTAACGAGTACAAATACACCAAAAATCGTTTCGCTCTTTTTGCACAAATACTCTTAACTCGTCAGTGGTCGTTAGTTGGTATGTATGTGCTCGTGTTGGCCGTTCCGAGTGTGAACGCTTCACATCTCCGCCAAGTATGAGAAATTGTCAGCATTGAATAGTTCGAAGAACTTTCCAAATTCGGACATCACTCGGTGCCCATAAATGGCGCAACACCGCAAATGTACTTACGTGTGACTTTAATAGAAAAAGAGTACGCGCGCACACACTACTTGTAATGGATTAGTAATGATCTGTGTCGAGTTTTACGTTTGGTACTTGTGTCTGATTTTCGTGTTTCAAAGATTTCCGATTGTAAAAACAAAAGCCACGAATAATTAAAGAGATATTCAATTAAAATAACATAAGCAGAGTTGTTGTAAAATGTCATTGGCCACATTTGTCGGTG
Organism: Bactrocera dorsalis; assembly: GCF_023373825.1. Classification (NCBI taxonomy): domain Eukaryota; kingdom Metazoa; phylum Arthropoda; class Insecta; order Diptera; family Tephritidae; genus Bactrocera; species Bactrocera dorsalis. Next base: position 104,246,027 of record NC_064304.1, on the reverse strand, counting down.
CGCTTTTTGTCAAATTCAATTAATTAATTATTGGTACAAAGCGAGTTAGAACGCTCGTGGAAGAAATAGAGAAGGTTATATGACTATAACCTTATATATATTTCAAGATAGAGACTGACAAAGACGGTAGGTGGCGCTGAACTATTGCTTATATTAAAGCGGAGAGCTCAATATTGGAAATCTTGCAAGATTGGACAGTCTGTACCTACTTCTATTTGTTACTGGTGGCCGAATTCGGTATAATCTGAACGGTCAATAATCGGACCATGCGTCAAAGTACGGGCGGCTCGGTCGAAAACGTCGTCAAAGTTCATATAAGGTAAAAAGAAACTTGAAGCAATCTATTCTCTTAGATGCTTACGAACCCAGGCCTCGTTTTTTTTGGTTATACATACATTCTTACCAAATAATAATCACCATATAGAAGCTTACAACTAACCACAGTTTATAGCGAATACCGCAAATAAAGTAGAGTAATGCTCGTACAGCTGGATGAGGGGATTTTAGCGGTGGTTTTGAAATGGGCGTACGAAAGACCTAGGTACTTCGTGGCTTACTACTCTGCTAACCCTCCTATCTAACTACCAATCTAGAATATGCAAAGAAGAACATCGAAAGTAGAAAGACATCCAAAAAAATCGTCTCAATAACAGTCGATTCTACAAATTGGGCCAGAACTTTAACCGGCCAAAGACAACTTAGAAGCATTCCTCAAAATTTGGTATATATTTTCTAAATATATAATATATGTATATAATATATTCGGCATTTATTATTGGATACTAAGTATCAAACTCGTCAGTCACTTAACAAATCTTTAATTATCTGCGACAACAAGCCAAGCCTTACGCTATAAACGAAACCATTTGATTTCGAAAAAGGCAAAAGAACAGCTGGTACGATGAAGAGTTCCGTGTAGCATTGCAGCGAAAATTTATTGCCTACCTGGATAGCCGAGAGTTGAAGAGGGAAGCGAAGCGCATTTGCAGACAAAACAGGGTAATGCTTGAAAATTCTATGAATAAATGTGGCGACTAACTGAAGGTTTCAAGACCGGAGCATACTCTTGTAGGATCCCCCGAGGGCATATAGTGACTCATGCCCAGATCTTACTGAAATTACAGTAAAAGCAAAACACCTGGAGATAGTAAACCCGATTCCCAAATCGATGAAGATGAAGCAGACGTTCCGTTGCAAGAAGGAGTTCGAATAGCAATTAGCCGTCTGAGGAGCAACAAAGCGGCGGAGCCGATGAATTTCCGGCCGAGCTATTCAAATACGAAGGCGAAGAACAAGAATAATAATAAAAAAAAAAAATTAATTGGGTAAATTTGATGAGATAAGGATAACGAAAGAGTCGTCGGAAGACTCATAGTTGAAAATATTTTTGAGAATATATTTGAATTTGAAATATTCTTATTCATAAACCAATTATCCACTCTTGTTACATAAGCTCCAGGTATACGAACAAATTCTAATTGAATTTACTTTCAGGATATTTGCAAAATACTATCTAACTACAATATCATATTGTACATATGTATGTTTAAAAATATGTATTATACATTTATTATAATCACCTCTTGCTCCAAAGTCGTCTATGTGCATCTTATATGCAATAATAAGTTTTCTATGCAGACAAGCTTGGAACAAATGTGCGAACTTACTGAACAGTGCTGCCATTGATGCAAATAAATTTCGAATTCTCAGTGGAAATTGCAAAATATTCACAGACTTATTATTCATATTAGAAATTGGTTCATATTTTCTGAAGCGTTAAGCATAACATTGTACCGGTATTTACAATCTGAATTGTATTACAAATACCTTGTCAAATGACCACAACATTCTGCGCCGGCAGTCATTGAGTGAAATTTAACATTCTTCATAACGAATAGCTTAAAAGTTGGCTTATTTGACATACAAAAATACAGGCACTCATGAAGATAACAGTTGTATACTATATCCACCCAGTAGAGATTTTCAATAACACTAGGGTGCTTCTGACGAATTTTGATCTGAGTATAATGAGACTGAGTACCATATATTGTATAAATACCCGGAATTGCCTTCAACACGATTTACGTTTAAATTCTTTAACTGACTCAAAACGGTTTCCCCGGAACCCAACACTCAAATAGTATTCCTTGTTGAAAGTGTGGCCGGTCGGTAGGAATTCGGAGTGCATCACACCTCTATATTCGAAGAAAACTGCCACCATAACCTTCATTTTTGACTGGCTTTGACGTGATGTTTTCGGCATCGGCTCACCTTTGCCGCGATATTCGGATGTTTCATCGTCTGCTTCCAGGTCGCAAGAGTAGATCTAAGACTCGCCGCCAGTGATAGTACCTTTCATGGCATTTTTTCACAGACATTAACGAGACGCTTTTTTTCGAAAAAACTTTCAAAATGGTTTCCACTGGTACTTAGGATATTCCAACGATGCCGGTAAGATCTCTTACTGCTAATCGTCGATTCTCAAGCGCAAATTATAAGGTCTTACTAGTATAATTAATAAAAAATTTATTTTTTTGAACTCCTAGTTCTTTATTTTTTTCTTACTGGGCTTTAAACCACAGATTAACTACCAAACTGACTCGCATATACTTAGGTATAAATATACTTAATAATACTTGATGCATGCAGAATATTTCCGTTGAGTTGCTGCCAAAGCAATTCCTGGTGCAAATGTGTTGCAAAATTAGATTGCATCGACATACAATTCAATTAATTTCCTCAACATTGGTCGGCAATGTAATTTAGATTATTTTACGCCTCACTGAACTCATTATGTGTAATAATTATATAATTATGAACTAAAATTGGAAAATTATTTAATTTGGATTTATTTGTATTTTATGAAGCTAGATAAACTTTAGGCTAACATTTCAGTCGAAATGTCTTTCCCATTATTAATTTTAGTCTTCTTCTATTTAACTTTCAATAAAAATAAAGTTTGATCCCGAAATCATTACTCTACATACATGGCTCCAGATGATGAAGATGATGTGGGTATATTATTATTCAGACATATTTATTTTATTTGTGTTTTAATACAGAAATATAGTAAGTGCTTTGACAGCACGAACAGGAGCTGCCCTTCTGCCGCTATGTCTGAATTTGGTATCCCCGCAAAACTAATACGGCTGTGTAAACTGACGTTGAGCAATACCAAAAGCTCCGTCAAGATCGGGAAGGACTTCTCCGAGCCATTCGGTATTGATATCATTGACCTCAATATCCGCGCGGTTAATTCTGCTTTCTCCATACTCGCCTCGAAATTCAAAGCAGAATAACTCTTACCAACAGGTGCTACTTTGGATTGAAAAAGCAAATGAGAAGCCTCTCGACGAACAAAGATCAAACTCTATAAGCCATTCATTATTCCCATCCTGCTATATGGTGCATAGCCATAGGCGATGATAATATCCGATGAGTCGGCATTATGAGTTTTCGAGAGAAAGGTTCTGCGGAAGATTTATGTTCCTTTGCGCATTGGCAACGACGAATACCTCAGTCGATGGAACATTAACATATGCAGTTCAGCGAATTAAGAGACAGCGACGCAGTGTCCACCGGAGAAGGCAGAGGGAGAGAAGAACCCTCACTTCGTTGGAAAGACTAAGTGGAAAAAGATCTGGCTATACTTAAAATCCCCAATTGGCGCCAAACACAGAAAAAGAAAAAAAACTATAACCGCATAAGCGGTTCGCACAAACCTGGGAAAGGATGGTTCGTCTTATCACTTTAGCTCGCCTTCAAACTGATATTCTTTGGCCACCCAGATGATACTTGGGCCAATTGTAAAGGAATCGTTTTCGGCCACTGTCATGTGACAGGCACTCAAAGGACTTTTCTCACTTCCGTGAACTTCTACACATGACTCCATTCTTCCTAACACAATCATGTTATATCTGAGCCACACTCTGATAATTGAATCGAAAATGCTTACTATATATATGTAATTCCCGTTTCAAAGTTATCTGTAATATCAGAGTTTGCTGGAACCCATTGCCGGTTTAATGTGAAATTGAATGTTAGTTCCACTAATAGACCTATACATTCTTCCACTATCTTCTATGGAACTCTAAGAGGCTTTAGTATATTCATAGTCCCTTGGCCATTTGTGAAAACAAATATATTTGATTTTGTAAGTACCAACTTTATCAGAAACATAAGGTTTTCTTTAATTGCTGTGATCGTCGCTTGGAAGAAATGGCAGTGATATGGTAGTCAGAATACTATGCTGATCTCTAAGTTTGCTGGAAAATAACATCAACCACTCTATTATCCAGTTTGTTCCGTATAGTTACTAATCTCTGCGTCTTCGTTCATAAGACGTCATTCTGAGACCGTCTTCGCTGCCATTTGCATATAGAACAAATCTGATCGTTAATAACACTTCAAAAATTCTAATCAATAAAGTCCTTCCAAAACTGACAAGTCCTTATGAAATCGACGCAAATTTTTAAAAGTGTCTCGTTCCGGTACCAGATAATTCTCCTGGATGGTCAAAAGACTGAGAGCCAAACTGCTTTAACATTGTTCTTGGTAAAACCGGTTCAGTCAAGAAGGAAGTGCCTACGGTATTAAAACCTGACATCTTATTGCTGTATAACTTTCGTTTTAGATTCCATCGGATTCTATGCTAAACCCCTTCGTGTGCAACTTTCGGAGTTTCAGATCCCTACCTCATTTGACCGAGGTTTACACAGTTATCCAACAAAATTTTGTTAATTCAATAAAAGGTACTGGCGCCTTATTGGTAAGATCTCTAAACTCTCTTCGCACTAACACGTCACATTGTTGACGAACCATTTGTAAATTGGTACATACATACATCGGCATAGATTTACAATTGATCCCACTTAAATCTGGTATTTTCTAACTCGACCCATTGCGCCGCAGAGTCCGGCACCACCTTCGATGCTGCAGACTCGTCTCTCGTCTTTTGTGAATTGCCATTTGCTGAGCTGCAACGTGTTGAGTTGAGTGGAAACGTGCCCAATTGAGTGGGTTCATTTTGGGTTAAATTGCAAAACATTGGTTGCACGAAGGCATGACATGAAGCGGCACGTCGGCTTGTTTATGTCGGTATGAGTATGCTTAATGTGATTTAGACGTACAATGGCCAACAGTTTGACGCATGCACATACATACATATGTATATACTTGTACATATAACTATAGAGACCGTAAGTTGTATTGTGTATTCGAGTAACGAACAGTGTTGCGGCAACAATGGCTTCGGCTTAGCGGAATTGCATGTGCTACGGAGCATTATCCTGCTATTGCCTATTATTTTCAGAAGTTCAGCAGTGCTTTTGTGCAAATTTGGGCTCTCGCCTTAATCGGCACGCATACAGATTGTGAGTTGAGCAATTTTGGGCGCCTCTCCTGGCTATACGACAACACGCGCTCTAAACCACTCCCGCGCCTCTCCGTATCTCTTTTTCTGGCTATCCCCACTATCATTTGGTTTGTGTGTGGCATTTGAATTGCAGGTGATTTAATGCATTCTAATGCATGGTTCTGCACTGCCGCACTCCCTCCACCTCTCTGATGGCCACAGCTTGCAGCCTGGCTACTCTCAGAAATGCCTTTAGTGTTTATACAGAAATAACAAACTAACACTTAGATTTCAGTATTCAATTGGGCGCATTGAATGACAGCGCCACACACACACACGCATAAGCATTTTGAACATCCTTCAACGCCCACTTATCAAATATACCACCGCCCGCACACACAATGCTCATTCAAGTTGTTTTTGCATGCGCGCCATTGTCTACGAGTTGTTGCCGCCTGACGTGGCTCAAGCACTAAGCAAATTGAAATCGAAGGAAGCCGGCCTGGCAGTCAAGTTAGCTGGGCAGGAAGGAAGGAAGGAAGTCAGGAAGGATATGAGTGGCAGGCGGCGATGCAATCGCTTCGAGCACAATGCATACAAACACACACACACACATACATATATATATAGGTACAACGTCTTTACAACTTAACGCTGCTGAACGGGAGCGAGGCGTGTTTGCGGTGCGTGCGCGCGCTTCCAAGACGACAAGGTCTTAGCCGCCATTGCTTTGCTTTGGTTTACCCAAAATACTCAAATTGTAATAGCTGCAAGACTTAAGTAAATTTGTAATGGCGTCGTGGGCTTGTAAGCATTCGCACGCATTTCGCGCATACAGTGTGTCTTTTGTGCGCACTTTTCTCTAGTTTGTTTGCGCTTGTTCTCCGTCATTACTTGTGACGTTTAGCATTTTAGAATGCGGGAGATAGTGGGTATTCTTTCTCTTGGTTGGTGCCTACGTGGCCTTGTTCGAGTGCAATTTTTTAATGAAATAATCGGCTTCCCGTCCCCAGAGGTCTTGATTTGGAACTGTATCGACAACAAGCCACTCGAATGAGAAGCACAAAAGTCCTTACAACTTTCTCTCTAACACTTTCAGGGTTACCCTGTACAGGGTTTATCCCGAAGTTTTTAATACCCAAAAGGATACCGAGTCAATCTTTAGCCCTGTGCCTCTATCTGTCCATGTATATAAGCGAACTAGTCACTCAGCTTTTGATATAATCTTTTCTTTATCAGTAGATAATTATTAAAGAGATCGGTACAATCTCCGAAAAAATTGTTCAATTGGACCACTATAGCATATATTATACATAGCTACCATACAACTGCCCGATCAAACTCAAGTCCCTGCATGGAAACTTTATTATTTGTCAAGGTATTTTCATCAAATTACAAAAATGTTGTTGAGATCGGGCCACTTTAGCTTGTAACTACTGTCTGAATTGACCGATTAAAACCCCAATAATAAATACAGGAACTTCAAATTTAATGGGGAAGGTTTATTTACATTCGAAAGAACATTCTTTGGCATTTATTCTTTGAAGATTATCTCTATCAAATGTTGGCCGCGGTTACGTCTCAAATGGTCCATCCATTGAGTCCAATTTATTTTCGATGACTCATTCGATTTCAACTAGTTGCGATTGTCCGCATAGACTTTAGACTTTATGTATTCCCACAAAAAAAAGTCTAACGGTGTTATATCAGACGATCTTGGTGACCAATCGAATGGCCCAAAACGTGTAAAACGTCTGCTCACCGAATTGTTCTCTCAATAAATCCCTTGATGGATGAGATGTGTGGGAAGTAGCGCCCTCTTGATGAAACAAAATGTCGCCGAGATCACGAGCCTGAATTTCGGGCATCAAATGGTCGGTTATCATGGCACGATAGTCGTCATCATTGACGGTTACGTTCTCACCGGCATCAATTTTGAAGTAATATGGACCGATGATTCCACTAACCCATAAACCACACCAAATCGTTGTTTTTCCTGGATGAAATTGCAGCTCTTGAATCTCTTCAGGTTGTTCTAGGTTCCAAATGTGGCAATTTGGTTTTTTTACTAATCTGTTGATCCAGAAATCATCGCTGAACAAAATTTGGCTCGAATAGGTCGGATCTTCTTGGAAATTTTCAAGAGCTCATAGAGCGAAGCGATGTCGCTTGGGAATGTCGACAGCTTCAGTTGTTGCACAAGCTGCGTTTTCAATTTAAGATCTCGAAGTAAAATGCGCCGAGTCGTTCCATGCGTCAGTTCGAGTTGCTGCGAACGGCGCCGAATCGACTCTCCACGGTCTTCATGTACACTTTCAGCTACGGCTGCTATATTTTATTCACTGCGTGCTGGACGTGGTCATTCGGTCGAATATTATTCAATAATAAATACAGGGTCTCAAAATGGGTGCGAATAGTACACTCAGTAGGCCGACAACTCTGTAAAAAGTTTTTGCGTTTATCTAACGCCTTTCGTTTTGCAATGCATTTTTTTAATTTTAAAATTTTGTCAAAAGTGGCAACCCTGTTAGAATAAATTTTATTTTTAGCAGTAGAAAACTTTATAATTACAAAGAGAACACAAATTTCCGCTCTGACATTCTTTTGGTTATTTATTCAACGGTTCATACAATATGATACTTTTTAAATTTTGAATAAAATTACAAAGTTATTTGGCATTCCTGGTCAGCAATTTTTACTTACAAATAGTATATTGCTCATAAATGTTATTAATTTATGCTTTGTTTCTTATAACATAAAATATTTTGGTTTATTTTCTTCGTCGGTCCGCTTTTATCTGATCTATGGCAACTCTAGCAAAAATATATAACTAAGTTGGTGATTTTTCGAGTGCTACTAACGCTTTTTAGTATGACAAATATAGCACATCTATAAAAAAATAATTAAATTTTATTAAATATGGCAACCCCATTGCGGTATATTTTCTGGAAATATAATTTTATAGGTACTAATTTTGACTGAATAATGTTTTTGGAATACAAAATATTTTGATTTAAAATGTAAATTCTCAAAAAACACCCTTTATTCACTCAATTACACATATTCCCGTTTTAGTTGCATTTATGTTATGTTTTCACAGCTTAAATGCAATTTCTGGCAAATTTGCCCAAAGCACGAAATGAAGTTGCGTTTAGCTGCTGCCTTGCCTCCTTAACACACACACAGGCATGCCCACATACACAAGCACAAATGCAGCTGGCTTTGCAAAAAGGAAAACACAAAGTCTTAATATAAAGAGGAAATTCGCAAAAGCACACCCACCACTTTGTGAGCGTACAGAAGCGAAATAAGAACAAGCAGTCCAAATCAAAAGGAAAACAGGAAAAACTTATAATGAAGCCACTCAGTCCGCCAAGCAACACATCAGGCTTCTAAACTGCACGCTAACTGCTGAAGAAAAGCTGGGCAGCTCAGCGCAGCTCCTTAGCAAACAAATCCACCTCCACACACACATGCATGTATGTATATATGTATGTATATTAACCCTTTCCGTCTATATTTGTTTCCTTTTGCCTTTGCTTGAACTTTTTTGTTTGTTTTGGAGCGCCGCAGTCTCGACGGTTAAATTGTGGCATGTTTAAAATATAACAATAACAAAAAAACAGAAAGTAACTGTGCGAAAATTTGAAAATCTTCAAACTTAATGGTCTCGAGTGGCCACAGCCACACATCGACCGCCTGCCAGTTGGTTATTAACCGGCAATTGACGACCGATAGGCAGACAGGAAGTAATCGTTTTGTCGGCCCACACATCCGTTGGTGAATTTAATTCAGGTTTTGCATGTGCCTTAAGTATTTCAAGTATTTAAAAGAACAAGTGTAAAATATTAACATTCTTGGCTTGAAATGGTCAATAGCAACAGAGCTGTACAGATTGAAGGGTTTAAGGGTATCAAAAATTAGCTTAGAAACAATTTTTATTCAACGGGACAGGGCTTGAGAGTAATGGCCGCTCTTGGTACATCCTCAACGACTTATTTGCTCATAAAGCAGCATAGACCTTTGACATCAATTTATGTAAAGACATGCCTATCATGTTAACCTCTTAGAAGCCAGTTGGAGAAATACTGAGCTAAATTCTCGAGACTTCATTCTTCTCTTAGAAGAATACTTTACGATCTGTTAGTGTTCGAGGTCCATCTAAAATCTCTGCCGTACTTTGGGTTCGGCACCCGGTTGTAATGCAACTCCACATTCAACTGACAAAACGTCAGTTCTTTTCGCATTCGGATTGTAACCACAAGCAACACGATACTCCTCGAGGGGCCAGCCGTTCGCAAGAGCAGGTTGGAGCGAACTCCAAGGGCTCCTACTTCCCGTGGACCCAGAATTAAGGCTCCGGTCAGACTACCAGTTGAGCTTCCATATTGCTCTGAACTGGTGACCAGGGATTGGACCACATACTCACATTACACACACACACTATTCACACAAGCTAACCCTAATTCTCAGTTAAGCCTTCGTCTAGTAGAGATCACATCGCTTACATCTAAACGTCCATCAGGCCAGGTAATCTCCATATCACCCAAATATGATGGATGGTATTGTGTCAGACTAACTTTCACCTTTCTGGCCTACACTAGACGTAGTAGCATTGGTTTCAGAGTTTTAAAATAAGTCCAAAAATGTATTAGGTTTTATTTAAAAATGGCATCAGAATAACAGAAACAGTGGAAAAAACCAAGCGGTTTTATTCTTCAACCGAAATAGGGTTGCCAACCTCAGTGCAATTTTTTTAACACGGCCCATTGCAAATATTTCCACTTGAAATAATTTTACGAGTGTGCATACCGATCAATATAAGAGGCCGCAGGAGCATTTGGTCACTGTAGAAAATTACGAGGGCGATTTGATAAGTCTAATGACTAAATAAGGTTGCCTTAGTTTCTTTGCAATATACGTTTATGTCAAGGAACGGTCTTTATCAGCGGCCTGCTAATAATGTGGGGATGACTCCAATACAATACCATAGTGTTCATTTTACAGATTCTAAGGTTAACAATGGAAGCCTAGAAAGTGTCAAAGTGTGCTAACACTTAAATAATGTGCTGACCTAAAGAGCTTTTAGAGCTTTTTCTTTCTTGCAAGTAAAATCAGAAGCTTTTTTGTAGCTTAAATTTTCGCTATGTCCAGCTGGTATCTCCAGATTTCGTCCAAATTTTTATTAGCTCAAATAATTAGTATTAGGTTCGAGAGCTTTTTGAGCTCTTTTTATGTTATAAAAGAAAATTTCACAATACGTTGAATTATGAACTCACTTTTGCTTGTCGTGAATCTAGTCTTTTCTAGCAAATTGTTGAAGTTGTTAATCGCTCAAATTATAAAGCTTTTAGCTCAAATAATTAGTATTAGGTTCAAGAGCTTTTTGAGCTCGTCATCTTTTATACAATTTCACTAGTTCGTTGAATTATGAAATCACCCTTTCATATCGTGGAACTTTCTTGCCTCTATCTAGTCTTTTCTAGTAAGTTGTTAAAGTTGTTCGTCACTCTAATTGATTTTAAATATTAAACTAAGAAACCTTTTGAGCTTTTTTCAGTAAAGCAAATTCCATAATTATCTAACATACCTAACCACATTTCTTAATAAGTATCTTTATAATAACAATCGTGTTTTCTATAAATTTGACAGTGCTTTAAGTGCATTTAAAAATAACTGATGCCCCTAGGAGCTTTTTAAGCTTTACTTCAATAGAGAAAACTTATCAATTCGTTTACTTCTCCCACCAATCTCACTCATTTCGTATCTTCGTAGTGTTTGACAGACTTTTATTCGTATTCACTCAAATAAGTATAGCACTTTCGAGCTTTTTGAGCTTTTTTATACCCTGGACATGGTATATTAAGTTTTCAGAAGGAAACATAGGAGACCCTTTAAAATGTTTAATTGTTGGTATATACGCGAACTAGTCCCTTAGTATTTGAGATGTCTCTTTAATTCTTTTCCAGGTTTTTTTTCGCTCCAAGAAGCTGCTCTTTTGTCGAAATCGTTAATTCTAACATAAAGCTGTCATACAAGATAAACGATCACAGGCAAGTTTTTCTATAGAAACTTTTATCGGACTTATTGCTTCGCCCTCGTTCTGACGTATTTATGCACATATGAAAAAGTTGACGTGTAAATTGTTGCGGTGTGAAACATTGAGTGGTGTATTTACCGCATTTGAAATTGAAGTAGTGTTATATGCCACTGAAGTATACTTCAAGGCTTGATTGGAGCAGCACAAGTGTTCCCAGTAGCACTTGGTGCATGGCGAATGGAATCAGCAGAGCAACAAATCGCTTAGACTAATAATAAAGCACACATAGTCAAGCACTAATTCAATGAAAGTTGCATGCACATACGATATATACATACATATGTATGTATGTATGTATATGGGCACACAAACACATATACTTGTATATACGGTACTCATATTCATTCATTGATTGACTCATGCGAACAAAAATAAAACTTTTCTTCATTCATACCTGTTGGTATCGAGTTGCGTGTTGCTGGCCAATAAAGAAACAACAACAACAAAACAAATACAGTTAAATGCAAAGAACAACATAAAAAGCCCATAAACAAAAGCAAAAGTAAAAATCGCAAACAAAAAGCAACAAAAACCAGCGTTGAACGCCAACAAAACGAATTAAGCAGAAAATAAAAACCAAAAATTAATACTATTAAGATTATTTATGTAAATTATACAGGCAATTTATGTACATACATATGTATATATATATAGTAGTATACTCAGCCGCTTTCGGCCGCTTTCGCGCCGCTGCGCCGCTGCTGGCCAATCAACGCGCGTTCGCTAAGCCACAACTGCGTCCAGCTAGCCAGCACTGCCGACCGCATAGCGGTTGTGTGGGCTTACGATTTTATTGACTTATGTATTTGCGTCGCGCAGCAGCAACAACTTGTGAATTGAAGCGTATTTCAAAAGCTGACAACTTCAGCGACTTGCCGCACAACGCGCGCGCGCCCGCATTTGATTTCATCCATACAAATGAGGCTTACGCTGCTGCTGGCGTTGTTGTTGTTGTTGTCGTGAATGTGTGCAATTAAAACACCCACAAACGCTTTTGAGCCGACCGCAAAAATCACGGCGACAGCGCAAGCGGAAGGGCCAGCCGTCCAGCAGCGTCACCAGCGGCTGACCGCGCGTGCCGCAAAAATACAAGTTCTGCTCTGAGCGCGCGCGCGAGTTCACATGTGCACTGCGCGCTGAGTTGTCCGCACTTGGCAGTGGCGAAGTGACGTGAGCGTGTTTGGATTTGTTAATGTTTTCTTTTTTCTCTCTTTATGAAACTTTATTTATTTGCGACCCATTCATATGTGTTTCTGATTATGCGCCAGCAAAGTGATAAATATCGATGTGGATATTGACAAGGAAATGGATATGCTTTATGGATTTGAGCTCATAGTGGTTGGAGGCGTTAGTTCCAAGAAGTATCGAAAGATAAAATTTCATGAGATTCACTCTGAAGTTTGCTGTAGGAACCTTCCCAGAAACCGAAATATGTATAATCACTTAAAACTCGACAATTTCTTTCACACAGCAAAGTTTCTTCGCCTAAAAAATCTGTGGTATTTGAGGATCAGTAACTAGTAGAGCTATGTCCGAAGAGTTTCATCTCAAGCATGCTGTCTTTGAGAAAGACTTATTTTCTTCTTTATTGGCGTAGACACACCGCTTACATGGTTATAGTCGAGTTTACAACAGGAAAGGCAGATGTTTTTTTTCTTTCGGGGGTTTTTTATGTGGCGGATCCCAAGCCCAGCGCACAACCCTAGATAAAGATGGTTCGCTTTCTCACTTTAGGTCTAAAGTAATTGGCGCTCAGAGAACTTTCCTCACTTAGGAGAACTTCTACACATGGCTCCATTTTGGTGAAAAAAGACTACACATATAATTGAAAGGCATTATAATAATCCGTTGAGGTGAGGAACCTTCTTAAACAGAGCCTGAGTTAGAAGGTTTGGAATAAATTACTTCAAGAGCGTGCAGAAACTGGCTATTCTAAGCAGCCTATAGCGACTTGCTCTTCATCAAGTTAAAGAAGAGAAATTTATTTTTTTCAAGATGGGTCTCGAAGTGTCGTGCATTGAGTTTATGAAACACAGCTTTTTACTTCGACTAATATTACTTTGGTAGATATGTGGATCACATAGAAATACATTTTATGCTTAGTTACGAAAATCTAGAAGTTCTCGGTGTGTTGCAAAACCGTTTTTAAAGTCATGCGAATTTTTTTTCAAATATTTTTTACATTTAAACTCATTCAATACATAATTTAAATCACAGTCAGACCAGTTTTTAAACCAGACGTACATATTTCAATGACCGTGGGTGTACCAAAGCAGCTTATTGCTCTCGTATTTATCGTTCGTTGCTTGGCGCGAGTGGGCGCCTCTTCAACTGCCTCCACTCTGCTTCAATGTTATCGCGTAGGTGTACCTATATAGTTGTTGTTATTGCTGGCTTATCAATTGTTGCATTTACGAAATATTTTCGATATTATACGATACAAAAACGAGCACAAGTGCAATTTCGAGAATTACTTTATAAATAAAATTAAAAAAAGACGAAGTGTTGTAAAATATTTTATGTTTTATCGAAATAAATTTGAAGCCTTATTCAGGCCTTGCGGATTTTCGTATATTGAATTGCCAAGAATGTTAAAATTTTGTTTAAACTTTGTATCTCTTTTTCAAGGTATTTAAAGGAATATCGCTATCAGCATACTTTTAATATTTTCCAGGCATCTACGGTTGAAATATGTCAAATTAATGGACTTGGACATTGGCCACACCCATTCACAGAGCCGATCCCCAACCTCTTTTATTTCATACTTCCTTTCAATTGAAGTATATATTCGTAAGCGATGGTAACCGTATTAATCGTAGTCGAATCAGACTTAAAGGTTGAGATATCTTCACTTTGACTGCTGTGAACTTATACTCGTAGCAGATTATTCAAAAGATGTAATCGAGCATCTTATTAGTGGAAAGGTTCTATTCCTTTGATAAATTTTGTGGAAGTTATGTATGCGTTACCGGGTACATTCCAAGATCGGTTGAGATATTGGAAAAATTACATCGAATCAGGTTCGCCGAGGATATGACTGTTGAGAAGTTTTAATCTGAGTCCTAGAGGACAATGACGGAGAGAATGCCTGGATGTTTTCAGCTCACTTTCCTCCATACAGCACTTAGCTGATGACTGGAGCTAGTTGATGACCAGCGACTCCTTAACCCAAGCGATAGACCAAGGACACAAGAGTACAACGTAGATCTAACTTGTTTTCAGTCTGATGAAATCTAGACACGGGTGCTTTCTCTTGCGACCAGATTGTTTTGGCAGTTCCCGGTGAAAACGCTCTGACCAGGCACCAAGATGAGTCTGGTAAGAAAGTAACGTAATGCTATCTATAGTGAGGTCAGAAATTCCTTAACTAACTTTGAGCACACAGTGAGCGAGTTCATGGCAGTTCTTGACGCTCTGGCATCGGAGTGAATGCTCACCTCTTTGAAGTAGGCTGCATTTCGAAATAGTACATCTATTGTCACCATCTTAATAGCAACTACTTTGACTTGAAACGCTACAGTTACATCGCTCAAACCTAACCTGTAAATATCTGCCTTCCATAAGGCTAACGTTTTTTCATTACAAATGGAGAGAACGAGTTTGACTTTAAAGCTCAAGGTCTAGAATATTGAATTTCATAATCGTGAGTGCCAATCCTAGGTATTGAGGTTATCTTAGTGTAACTATAGATCGAGAAAAACAACCAATGCAACCAAAGCTAATGTCGAAACTATTATTTTCCTTCCAGCCAGTGTGCCAGTAGTCCTCCTTTTCGCTGCTTGGCGCCAATTGGAGGTCCTCTTCCACCTAGTCTTTCCAATGAGGTGGATGTTTTTCTCTTCCTTTGCTTTCCCGGCAGACACTGCGACGGAACCACTTTTTAGTGGCTCTTAATTTTGAATTTGGATGAATTTCCATTCACAAAATTTTTTCGCGACAATTTCAAAGATCTTAAGTAGATTTCAGAAGAAGAAGAAGTAGATTTCAGTGTGCTCAACTGATAGCAGTAAGCTCTCAACCACTTCTTTCGACTTAAAGAGCTTCGTATGAAGTACTCTTTATTTCTCTGTTAATGGAAACTCTCTCACTAACTCACTTAATAGCCCTAATAAATCTTGAGGTATTTAACAACAACAACAATAAAGCACTAACCACATTACTTACACTATTACAAACAGACCCTTACGCTTAGCTTCGAACCATTTACCTCGAAAGACAGCCAACTGTCGACAGCGAAACTGACAAACGCCTTGAAACGCCCACACATCAAAACGCAGTGAACGTTTTATGAATGCGGCCTAAATTCTTATCAGCGGCAAGCCACAAGAACACACACGCACACATATTCACACACACACATGTGTGTGTCTGCCGGCCACACGTCGGCGTAGACTAGCTGAGAGACGAACTTTGACCTGCCCGCCAATCGGCCTGCCATATGGAAAGGACATGGGCACGTGTCCACATACTCGCCACTTGCAGATACGCGCTTACCGCACATAACGGTACATATGCGCATGCATGTTTGTTTCCACATTTATGGCGTCCTTAATAGACCGCATACATTTCGCCAACTTAATGGCATGAAAATCAAGTATGTTTCCTCTTTATAATTGTGCCGAAAAGTTTATGCGCCGCCGCCTTGCAAGACAATGAACCGGCAAATGCATCATAAGTTTAGTTTGTTGTTGTTCCGTTTGTTGTTGTTTAGTCTTTGTTGCTAAGCGCTCAAGTGGGTGGGTGTGCTTGGTGTTGTTGGCTCGCTTATTAGGTACTTGTTGGTGTTGTTGTTTTGTTTGTTGGCGCGACGTGTTGTACTTGAGTAGATATTTGGGTTTTATTGCTGGCACAAACACATTCATACACATATACAAACATACATACGGACGGACATTGATACATCCACTCATAGATATCTAGAGGCAGACATTCGTTATTACATTTCCTGGTTTTAATGGAACTACTTGAGCGCACGATATGCGATTTTGGCCACAAAAAAAAAGAAAAACAAAGATTTGTAGAAGCCGGCAATAGAATGCTATGATAAATTGTCGCAGTCTTGTACAGTGGCGTGCTGAACAAATGTAGTATTTTGTGAGAAAAGAATTCGTTTCAAGTATCTTAAAAGAATTAGAAGTTCAGGAAATAGCACTTTCTATCTGAAACATCTGGTTATATTTGCTGACCGAAACCACTATTTTGAAAGCATCCATCATTAGAATTTGCCATTTTTACAGTTTTAGTGCTACATAATGGTGTTGTGAGCTTAAAGCCCAGGAAAGATAAAATATGTGAGGAACTGCAGTCGCTTCTCGGTTGTTACAGAGAACCATCGGGAATGACCTTATCTTGAGTTCACGTTCCATTGGGGTGCTCAAACCATGTGGTGCCCTCAACGAAACTTCTCATCTCCATTTCGTTTTTTGCCAATAGACATTCAAGTTCTGGTATCTGGTGGATTCCAAAATTTCGAACACTGCTTAGTGATAAAGCTGGACCTTCACAGACGGAGTGAAGAACCGTTTCCTTGCTTCCTTCAAGATTGCTGCTACGGCACGTGTTATTGTGAGGAATTCCCATTTTTAACACATGTTCTCCAAATGGATAGTGCCCTGTTATGGTAGCTGTAAGTCTGTATTTACTTTTCCTGGACCTATGTAATAAATCCTTGGTTTTTGTTTCGTCTTAGTTTGACCATATCTGCTTTGGTTGTAGATCCTTATCTATTCTGAGCTGTTTGTTCAAATTGCGTATTGAGTTCTCTCTCGATCGCTCCTAGCGGACATGGTATTGCTTCTGACACCAAAAATTTATCTGGCCATATTACCACGCTTTTTGTAAACAAACTCCTAAAAACTTCGAGCACCTTAAGATTTGTCTATGTTATTTTATGACAAACCGAGTTCAACCTGCTACAGTATACAGAACGAAGCTGCGCAAGTGTCACTCGCGTTCCTCGCAGCAATGGGTGGTATTTTGACTCCATTCACTGAGAGGGAGTCAGTGAAGGTGTTAATGGCTCCACTGTGAATGGCGGTTAGGACTTGTCGGATGGTAGCTGCGTCCGAAATCAGGTCGGCGTATTGTTTAATGACATCGACGTAGTTGAGGAATGATCTCTTGATGTTCCTAGGGTGCAGTTCCGCTCCAAGCAGGCGACTGCAGTGATAATTTCAGCTTGAAGAGGAGTTCATTATGCTCCTTAAGTAAGAAAATTAGAGCCTCACTATGCAGGTGTTCGATCGGAGACACCAAAAGACATCCTGTCGTTGTCTGAAGTGCAGTGTCCTGACAAGTTTGAAGCACGTCTGCGTTTCACTGCACCCAGGCGACCATATTGGTGCGGGGACCGACCGGTCGATTGTCTTTTATGTTGCCAACAACGTTTCTATGTCTTTTCCCCATACGTTGCCGGCTATCGATTTGAGAATTTGGTTGCGGCTCTGTACTTTGCCATCCTGTAATTCTACTTTCGTCACGTCACGGCACTGTAGCATAACAGACATACATACACAAATATGCATATCTAATGTAAATATGTTTGCCCATGCAACCATTGTCTGCAGAAATTTATTTTAAATGAGCGTGCCTATCTTTTCGCCTGCCAACCAGCGAATCATCGTGCTTTTCTTCTTCCGCTTTCTTCCGCCCGCGCTCGCTGCTACTTGAAGCAAATCTCGAACAAATGTGTGCATAGAAATATATAGTCGTATTTATATATAAAAATATGTATGCACATTATGTTTGTATGTATATTTGTATAATAAGAGCATCACACGGCATGCCAGCCCAGTCACCTATTTGACAATTTCATTGTCTGTCTGCCTATTTGACGGCTTCGCATGGGTATGTCCGCTTGCGTTTCCGTACACCCACCGCTGTTCGCCCAAGCAATAGCGTGCAATGAGTTCTATATCTTCATATGTACGTGTGTATGTATGCCTGTATGTGTATGCCTATATTTTTATTTCATTATACTAAATATATTTGTCTCTGATTCTATGCGAAAGCATGCAGATACCGCTCATACATTGAATGTTTTATTGTCGTACGTGCAGTAACGAGCGACTCTACACACACCCACACACACACACACACACACACGCGCACAATCACGCATTCACATCCACACTTGGCAAAGGGAAAATTTTGAAATCGTCGAACATTGTCGTTTGTTGGTATTTAAATTAAGGACTTCATTGCTTCTTTTGCTAAGATAACAGTTAGTAGACCAATAATTGTAATGACAAAGACAGCAACAAAACCAAAAAAAAAAAAATGAAATACTTTACTGCTATTGTGGCATATCCTCAAGAATGTGTGTTGGTTACTTGTTTCATTTGCTTAGAAAGTATTCAATGTGCATATAAGTAAGTCTTGTTGGGTTGATCAAATTTGACCCGGACTGCCGAAAAATTACATTTTCACGTATTTTAATACAAATCTTTATTATCACCTTCAAAATAGTTTTCTGAGCTAAGACAAGAATGCCAACGCCAAGTAATGACGGTACATGCGGAAAGTGCATGGAGTTAGGCATGAAAGTTCCTCTAGAACACCTTCATATGGTTTTACTAAGAACCAGTTTCTTTTCGTCCGAAACCAAAAGTCGTTATTAAAATCTACAGTATAATAATGGCGGAGTTGAGATTGAAGCGTCTGAGGCAACTGAAGCTCTTGCATAAGAAACCACCAAAGCGTTACTTATAAAGATCGCCCATCTCGTATCAGCAGTCTAGACACGAACCACGAACCGGCTAAATGTGAACGGAGTGTTTCTATATCCACCGAAAGCTGGCATATACATATAACATAACTTTCAAAGTATACTTTTTTCCACTACTAAATAAGTTTGGAAAATTTCGGGTAGAGGATGAAGACGAGAAACTAGCCTCCATAATATCTGGAATCGATATTTGTGGTAACAAGTTCATGTTTTCCCAAGTGTAGTCCTAAGATTTAGTCTCTTGGCAAGCATTTGTTGTGTTTATACGTGAAAAAAAACTTCGGTAGTAAGAACTGTGGGTCGAATGAAGAGGCTATCTGACAAACAGACATTATTTTTGAAGCTCCTGAAGATTTTTTTCTTTTGATCGTAAAAAGATTTCGAAAATTTGGTCGATACCGCCTCCTATAATCTCTAAGCGCTGATGAGTTTGCTAATAGTTAATTATGACTTTTGGGCCGAGCAGCTGGCTAAGTGTTGCTATTTACTCCCCTACTTCGCCGCCTCATTATATCACTGATGTACTGCTATGCCAACTCCATATATCACAGCTCCAGAGTGGCGCTACTTGTCTCGCTCAGCTGATATTTATTTGTTTCTTTTATTTTGTTTGCTAATTTGCATTCATGAGCGAGTGTATAAAACATTTATTACTTTTAATCTAATTGCGCTGGTATTATCATACTAACCACATTCGCTGGGGGAAAAACACTAAGCACTTGGCGCCTACTACAATAAATAAAGCTACTAATTACATACTTGCTAATCTCTCTGTTTATGGGGGAGTGTAATGGCCTTTGAAGTGTGCTAGTCATTTAGAGTAATGTCGTTTTTGTTGTTGTGCAAATAACATTAATTTCGGCATAACAAGAATATTTGAGGCAATATTTTTTCTGTGTTAATTAGTAATGATACAAAATAGCTGCTTAAACGAGAGCGAAATATAATTAATATAAACAAAAGAAAGTTATCTACAATAGTCGGTCCGTATCCTCAACAGTTCAGAGATGTAATCGCGAGCAAGTTTGACGAAGAAAATTGATCTGTCTAGATCTGACGAGGGTGCAGAAAATTGCAAAACTTCATCTGGTAATGCGCCAATATAATGGGAGCTTTAATGAAGTTCAAAAAGGCGTGTCGATTTGGAGTCCAAATATGGTAGAAGCAGAAGGCCAGAGAAGTTCTCAACCCGTATAAGCTAATTTTCGACGATCCAGTGCAGCATTTCGGCTATAGTACGTTGAATGTAGTGCCTCGAGCTCCAGCGAGCGAGCGTTGGTCAGTCTAGATCGTCCGCGTCGATTTCGTCAAATTCCAGGAAAACAAATCGGTTAAAACCTACTATTGATGGTAATGACATTTCCCGCTTGATTTTGAATACATAATTCCCGATGATACTGTCATGCCACAATCCGCACCAAATGATATTGAAGGGCATGCAATCGCGATTTCTGAATCACACGAGGAGTTGACTCACCCCAATAGCGACAACTTTGTTTGTTGAAGAAGCTATTGATCCGGAAATGGGACTTATCTGAGAAGATGAATTTTCGGTGAACAGTAGCCACCGGAGAACATGAATTTGCGTAATAAAAATTTTCAAAGGATTGTACCTAATGGACAGACGACATGATGAAATGATATTCCTTACTCCGTACACAAACAGGGCTGCCAGGAGCTGTCAAAATCACGTTATCCCTATTAGTAGACGTTGTAGTGGTCCGATATCAGCGGTTCCGACAAATGAGCAGATTCTTGGAGAGAAAAGGACGTGTGAAAAATTTGAGATCAATTTTAGATAGATGAGCACAGCTAAGTCAGTAAGCTCGTCACCTAACCAGTTATACATATCAGAATACTTTATAGATTCTCTCGTCTTCTTCTGGGTGTTAGAAATATACTAGAAGACCCCTTAAATGTGAGAAAGCATTATTTACAGTATTTAAAGTCACTTTCGACAGTACGAGATCTAGTAGAAGAGATCTGTTTGCACAAAATTTGCAATTTGTTTAGTTCTCTGGAAGAATCATGTTGATAAGACCCTTTTTAATCTCATTGAAGAGAAGCTAGATAGATTTATGTATCTACTGTATAAAGTCTTCAATTTTCATTGAGCCTTTTAAACCGATTTCTTTAACTGGAAAATTGAAAATATCAATACGAATGAAAGCTTGATTCCATATAACGGAAGTTTAGAAAGAAATTTAGAGACTTTGATTTAACTCAACCATAAGCGACATAAAATATGCCTTTGAGATTATGTAATTTGATTTGGTTAGATTTTTTTGGTGTCAAAATTTTGACAATCAGCTTTCAAAAACAAACATCAAGGATTGGTATATTAAGATTAGACGTGGTGAAATGAGCACCGAAGACGGCGAAAGCAGTGGAGTCGCGAAAGAGTTTGTTACCGACAAAAACATCAAAAAAGTTCCCAAAATAATTTTAGATGACCGTAAAGTTAAGTTGTTCGAGATAGCAGGCACTCTAAAGATATTAACTGAACTGATGTACATTCACGAATATTTGGGTATGAGAAAGCTCTGTGCAAAGAGAGTGCCGCGTAAGCTCACTTTTGAAAAAAACGCCGAGCTAATGATTCGGAACAGTGTTATCCGAGTTTTTGCATCCATATGCGACAATGGATGAAACATGGTTCCATCATTTCACTCCGAAGTTCTATCGTCAGTTATATGAGTGGACTGCACACGCTGAACCCGCAAAACGTGGCAAAACGCAACAGTCGACTAGCAAGAATATGGCGTCTGTATTTTGGGATGCGAATGGAATCATTTTTTTTGACTACCTTGAAGGAAGGAAGGAAACGATGACAAAAATCCATGAATTATGCTTCGAATTGCTTCCGCATTTGCCGTATTCTTCAGATCTGTCGCCCAGCGGTTATTTTCTATTTTCAGATTTCAAAATAATGCTCGCTGGGAAGAGTTTTTCGTCGGAATAAGAGGTGATCGCCGAAATTGAGGCTTATTTTAAAGTAAAGGACAAGTCGAACTACAAAAATGATATCGTAAAGTTAGAGGGGCGCTATAATCAGTGTATCACCCTTGAACGGAACTATGTTCTATAAAAAAAATTAATTTAGCCAAAGAATGTGTTTTACTATGGTAGGCCACCGATAATTGACCTGTTAACTTTTCGAGATTTTGAGCTACACTGATCGGCTTTAAAATCAAATCGTAATTTTTCGTATAAGTGCAACAATAACAACATTAAACATCAATAACAGCACACTAACCTTCACCTGCTTGAAAGAGTGGTCTACTTGTTTGTTTTCTTAATTTTTGTATTTGGTTTAGTGTTGTTGTGCTTGTATTATATTTATAGGCATATTTCCCTCATTTTTCAGCAATATATACGTACATTTCTTTATTTGTGTACAACTGCAAGTACTCCTGGAGCGTCTGACAGCCGTTGACTAATAAATCACTCAGTCACTTGTTGTCTTGCTGGGGGAAAAATCCTACGCATGCATGCACATATGTATGTATGTATGCGGTCTATGCGGCTGTCTTCAACAGCAATGCAATGCAATCACTCACTCACTACGTAGCCGCGGGATATTTTTATTTCCTTTTATTGAAGTTCATCAAATGAAATGGCGGAAACTTTTCAAGAAAATTTTTTGTTTATGGTATTTTTGATTATTTATTTTTTTTTTGTGGTTGATTGAAATTTGGAAATTTAGTTGTTGTACTTTTGCTCTTGTTGTTTTTTTATTATTATTTTAATTTTTATTTTTGAAAAAAAGTTTTTCGGAGATTTTTTTGTTTAATTTATTGTTTTTAATATTAAATATTTGCTTTTTTTAATTTTTCGGGGTATCTTTTTAGGAAACAAATCGGAACTTTTTTAAATTTTTGTTGTTGTTTCTGTTTTAGTATTTTTTATATTCTTTTCGGAAATTTTCAGTTTGAATTGTTGTTGTATTTTTTATAGTGAGAATTTATTGTTTATTTATATGTTTCTTTAATAATAAAATTTTTTGAAAATATTTCTTTTATATTATTTTCATAATATTTTATTGTCCCAAATTTTGCAATGTAAAAAATGTGTATTATTTTAATATTGTTTAAATGTTAAAAGTTTATTAAATTTTAAAATTTGTAAAAAAAAATTTTGTATTATTTTAATACTTTTACATGTTTATTAAATTTTGAAATTTTTGAATAATATTTTTTAAACTATTTAAAATTTATTTATATGTTTTTTTAATTTTAAAATATTTAAAAAATATTTTTTATTTTATTTTTGTAATTTTTTATGTTTTTAAAATATTTTTTATATTATTTTAATATTTTTTAGGCTTTTAAATGTTTTAAGAGTATTTTTAAATTATTTAAATATTTTGGTTAAGTTTTTCAAAGTTTGAAGATTTTAAAAAATATTTTTTTAATTATTTAAAGCTTTTTTATATGTTTTTTAAAGTTTCAATTTTTTTTTAAAATATATTTTATATTATTTTAATATTTTTTATACATTTTTCGAAACTTTGGAATTTTTTAAAAATATTTTTCAAATTATTTTAATATTTTTTATATGCTTTTTAAATTTTAAAATTTTTTAAAAATGTTTTTTATAATATTTTTTAAATAAAATATTTTTTATAATATATATTTTTATAATATTTTATTTAAAAATAGTTGTTATATTATTTTATGTTTTTAATAGGTTTTTTTAAATATTAAAATTATTTCTAAATATTTTTCAATTTTATTTTAAATTTATGTGGAATTTTTAGTGGTTGTTGTAGTAGTTTTTCTTTTCACTTCACTTACAAGACGGATTTTTTGGAATTACTATTATATACTTTGTATGTTTTTTTAATTTTAAAAATTTTTAAAAATATTTGTTGTTTTAACTTAGAATTTTTTAATATGTTTTTTAAATTTGCAAATGTTTTAAAATTATTTTTAAATTTTTTTAAATTTATCTTCAATTTTTAGTGCTTGTTGTAGTTGTTTTTCCACACTTCACTCACACGACGTATTTTTTCGTGTTTGTGTTATATTTTTTCGTTCTTGTTGTTGTTGTGTTTTTCCACACCTCACTCACACGTTGTATTTACAGCTTTAATTGAGCTATTTATTTATAATATTTCCTCTAATAAATTTTCATTTCTTTCGCTCGCCATAAATCTTTCATCCAAAGTGCTGCTTCTGGCCGTTTCCTTCAATCACTCAGCCAGCCGCTAACTGCTCTAGATTTCCAAGCTAACCGCACGCGAGGAAATCAATGTCGTACTGCCAACAACGCTAATCAAAATTTACTAATTTAACAATTATACACCGCACACACCGACCGAATTATACACTCACTGCTGATTTGGAACTTAAGAATTTTCTTGTCTTTTGTTGTACTTTTCTTTTTGGCTTTCCTCTGTTGCTGTTAGCTACCGTTTCAAATTCACATGCAATCTAAAAATATCCAATTATCAGAATTGTCCGCAGCTATGCACGATGCCGCAACGCATTCTCATTGTAGTTGGGTATCTATCGCTCAGCGCGCATCCGAGTATGTCCCACAACGACGCATGGCATCACAACGGTATTTTTATAACGCGCTCCCGTATGGCACCACAGACCGAAACCGAGCAGCTAATACACGCGACACAACGTTATATGCTTGCTTTTTGTTTGTATATGTGTTTGGCTGCGCGCAAGTTCCTGCTGATGACGTTACCGCGTAGACGCGCTGCGTGATGAGTAAATCTATATCTACTGAATACGCTCAAATTATGCGATGTACACCATTTATATTTGGACCAAAAATATACTCAGCGTAAAGTTATTGCCACCAGTGTGTGCTTACTCACGCTGCCGTTAAACGTATTGAACGCGCGCACGAGGAGTGCTTTCAATATGCTGCGTCTATTAGGTGCGCGCGTCTAAAACATACTGAATGCGCCGCCAAACGCTGGCAAGTAGTAAGCGCACTGCAAGCACGAAAAGTAAACGCTTGAGTGATGCTGACGCTGCTGTTGATGTATGTGCGCTACCTCGCGGCGACGCGCTGTGCTTATATAGAGAAGGCGCGCGTTGACTAACGCTGGAGTGATCACTCACTTTTAATTTTGCTACTTGCCGGCGCCTTGCCAGATCGAATTAAATTCGTATGGAACTAATAATTACAACAGCGCGCTAACTCGAATTTGCAAGGCGCGTAATTTCCACTATGCGCGCTAAAAAGAACTTAACACGGCGCAAGTTCAACAGCGACTGAACCGCAAGCAAAGGTGCGAGCGCGCACAAGCGCTCGGTTCGGATGCCACTTAACAGCGAGGCGTTTTGACTTTGACTTAAGTGTAGCCGCTGTCGCTAGTGACATTCATAAACGGCCCACTCGCGCGCAAGCGTGGGTGTTTTGGTTTCGATCTTACAATATTAAGCGCTGGGGGCAGCGCGGTGCGCGTAAAATAAAAAAAAAAACTATTTAAAAAAAATATATATATATAAACTAAGCAAATAAAGCTGTATAAAATAAAACCAGCGCTTTATGAAACCTCCGCTCAGTACCGCGGTAACGCGTAAGTGCAGCCGCGCAACTTTGATTTCTATGAATGAATTTGGCTTGCGCGCACTACAAATACCGCTTGCAGTAATATAATCTACTATAGCTACCAACATGCATATGTTTATATATGTATGTATATGCACCTACTGTGCGCGCTGCTGCATTGGTTCTCCTATCTTGCTGACCGCCTGCAGCGTTTCGTTGTCAATACAGACTTATTGACAGCGTGCAGTCAAGCGTGTTCGTGGTAAGCTGTCAGTGACAACAACAAAACCCTGATACTAGTTGTCAATAATCAAACACTGCAA
The DNA here is from genome assembly GCF_023373825.1 of Bactrocera dorsalis. Classification (NCBI taxonomy): domain Eukaryota; kingdom Metazoa; phylum Arthropoda; class Insecta; order Diptera; family Tephritidae; genus Bactrocera; species Bactrocera dorsalis. The sequence goes on along the minus strand of NC_064304.1, from coordinate 104,220,009 downwards.
TAATACTAACAACAACAACAAGTAGTATATGGCGCGTAAAGTGTGATGAAGCCAATCAAAACCAGTTGAACCATGAACGCATGCGCATCGTTTGGAAACCACCACACACAATCAGCAGCGTCACCATCATCGCGCCAACAGCATCGTTATCATCGCTATCAATATACTGCTTACTCGCTTAATAAGCTGAGCACAATAGCAGTGAATACAGTTCGTTTATAACCCAGCGAAACATTGGACATTTGAAAGAATTGAATGCAGCAAGAAAAAAGCAAAAGTATGAGTAAAACGTGTCTTTGAAGGCTTCGGTTTAAGCTTTCCAATTGGCATCATCGTCTAGGCTAATATTAGCATAAAAAACTTTTATTTATTATAAGACTCCAGACATAGAAAGACCCTTCCAAACCAGACCAAAAACTTATAAAAATCTTCAGTCTTCTTCAAATATTTTTAGTTAAGCTTTCATTATAATAGACCTCAAATGGTTTGAACTTTGCGGGAATCTGAAAGCAAATTTCCATTCCCCATAGAATGTCACAATAAAGTTTTTTTTGTAGTTTGCCTACAACTTAACCAGCCAGTTGCTTCTAGAATTAGTTTGGAATGCTGTCGCTCTGGATCCATTAGAACTGCAGTGCTAAGTGAATTTCTTAATGTTAGGGAACTTCTAGAATACTTTGTTCTAGAGTAAGGAACAAGCCAAAAATTTAAAGACACTGTATACTACATGTTGTCATTTCGAGATACCAAATGCAGTTAAGTCCATCTCCACCTGATCTCTCCTTTCTTTCAAACCCTTCTAAGGCCGACTCATCTGATGTATAGCAGGACGGGAATGATGAGGGACTTGTAGAGTTTGATTTTTGTTCGTCGAGAGACGGCTTACTCAGTCCAAAGTAGTATATGTATTCTGGTAAGAGTGATTCTGTTTTCGATTTCAAAACTGAGAAAATATCTATAATTTCCATGTTTTTTGCGTACTGGGTAACCACTTTCCATCAGTGACTTCACGCAGTGAGACTGCAATTTAATTAATTTGTTTTCTATTGATTCATTTAACCTTTGCAGACTAGAGCAACAACAATGCTCGCGGCCGATATATGAAGCCAATTTGATAGCTGGTCGATTGCTTCTTCATAAAATATCCAGACGTTTTTTGAAACTAATATAGAATAATTGTATATATTCCATATTGAAAGAGGCCATAGTATATGAATATTTATGTTTTTGTCGGAAGACCAATAAAAATAATTTAAGAATTTACTATATAATAATAAAAATTGATGACACTGAAAACTGGTTTGGAGAGATTTCGTCTGTTTTCAGCATGGATGAATCTAGAATTTGAATTTAAAAGATGTTACTTTCGTAAAGAAATCTGCGCCAAACGAATTTCAGAACTATTTATTAATATAGTTTTTAAAGCAGAAAACTTGTTAATTGCAGGAAACCTAAGATTCAAGATGGAACTAAAATGGCCTATAGTACAGTTTAGTTTAATGGCGAAACGAACAAACACTTTGCATAATTGAACTATAACAAGCACTGTAGTCGGTTATACCACTGGAATGGAGTAAGCTATAATATCCACTGCGAGATAATCTGAAGTAAAAAGAAAACAAAAATAGGTGTTTAGTTAATACCATAAGCTAAGATTTGGACGAAAAAAAAAAAATTAAAAGAATATTTTTGGCATATGTTTTTACAAAAATAAAATGCAAATTTTGATGAAAATTTCTCGGTTCGACTTAAATACATAGTTGTAACCAAAAAAACTTTCCTTCAGGAACTTGTAAATTATATTCCGAAGACCTGACAAAACTGCCATTAATATCAGTTAAGTAGAGGGTTTTTAGATAAGAGCGTTACTTTTGTAAATAAAGCAAAATCTGTTTGGGATATCAATGAAATTTTTGGCAGAAGAACAGACGCTGAACCGAATTTTTGACGGGTTTCAAGCATAAATCGGCTGATACTGTTGCAATTTCACGTCCGATATTCTTACGAAGTTCATCAATCGACGAGAGGATTTTTCGATGAAAATCCGGATCATTTCCAAGTTGTTGCTCAGCTTAATTCACGAACATACGATGATTCTGGTGGTCAAGAAGCTTCAGTTCTTGTTGTTCAATTTGATTTTGTAAGGACGTAGGCCAAGATCTTTTTGCGAAATTCGCCACAACGACATTACAGAGATGTCCAACGTTTCTGAGAGACTGGTTTGGCTCTTTGATTCTCACTGGCACGGAAAAATTTTATACTGTGCCTGTGAATTCAAGTTTTTCCACTAGACGCTCACGACCATAAATTGGACGTATGTTCCTAAAGTGAGGCCACTGACTCCGAATGTCGGTAGTAAATTTTAATAATTTCGACTTGTTGTTGGATCGTATATCTTTCCATAATGAAATGGCAAACCTTACTGAAGAGAAGTGTCAAAAGAGCAGGGGGAAAATATAGCATCGTTTGCTGTCCCCATCAGTCTACTTTTGTGGGGTCCCTATTGAAAACTCGGTTATATAGTAGACCAGTTCGGGTAAAATTTGATCAGTTGGTAAGCCTTTCTCTCTGTACTACCCTTGTACACAATTCCACCCGCCGTAGATTGAGATAATCTCATAAATATGGCTACCCATTAACAACTATTTTGAATAATTTGGCTTATTATCGCATCGGCAAATACTTTCAACTAAATTATGAGGAAATAAATTTTAATTTTCGAAAATTAATTTTAATAGTAAAATTTATTCCAGACCTGCAAGCCATGCGAAAAACATAGCTTAACACCGCTAATTAGTCAGATTTCCGCTAAATTATCTCGCGCTCGCATGGATCAGCTGTGTGGAATTGAATTGAAATTTGAGCAAGAAATTCGCTTGGCATTGAAATAATTCAGCGGAATGACACAATGTCTATATAAATATCAACTAACAGCAATACCCGCTACATACCTATACACTGAAATGTGTAGGTGCCGATGAATGTGAATCAAACCATTAAATTGTGTCGTTGTTGTTGTAAGCAAGAACTAGTTTACCACATTTTGTTTATGTTTGTGCTTAACTATTGCTCAGCGCTGAAAACAAGAACGAAACAGGTTCGCCACACGATTACTCGTCAGTGGGTTAGAATTTCGTTGTTTTTGTAGTTACGATTTTTGCTATGTTTTTTAATAATATTTAATGTTTTTTAATTAAATTGAATAATTGATTGTAAGATATTTTTAGACTAACTACCGAAGATCATTTTGAGAATTTTTATTTTGGATTTGGTATTATTCTTTATCATTTCTTTTATACCTGGAAACCTATGCTATCAAGAGCTGCCATTTGATTCAGAAAACAACATGTTTTTGCATAGTTTGTGAAATCATCGGCGCATATGTCTTCAAAAATTATGCCGATGACAACGTAACCGTCAATCGCGACCATTATCGCGCCATAATAATCGACTATTTGATGCCTGGCATTGAAACTCGTGACTCAATGGATGGACCATCTGAGACACGGCCAGTATTTGAAGGGGATATATTACAAAAAACAAAATAATGTTATTTCGAATGATAAGGTAATGAACAAGCCTCATTAATGTTGCTTCTGTTTTTTTCTTTAAAAAAATAAGTAATCACCAAAACGAGCGCCAATTATAAATGATCTGGTTGATAAAGTTGCTACATACCATTTGTTCCTTGGCACAATCAAGCAAAGAGATCTGTTTGCGGTACTCTTTTTGAAAAAAAAAAAAATCTGCTTTATCGGGGCGAGCCGAGTCGCGTTTTGTACTCAAAATATCCACCAAAATCATTCGACCGGACTCACGATTGCTGTCTAGCTCTCGTGCCATCTCTCGAACATTTCCCTGACGATTCTCAAGCCCTACCCATTTTTTTCTTTCTTTTAATGCTTTCATCATCATCAGTTAAAGAGGTCGAAGGACGTCCAGAACGAGGCATGTCTTCAACGATCTCTCGGCCGTCTTTGAAGGCTTTGTACCACGCGTAGGTTTGTGTTTTTGATAAAATTTAATCGCCGTAAGCCTTTTCCGACATTTGTAACGATTCCGGCCACGAAATTTGGTTAGAAATACAAAATTTGGGACAAATTCTTTGTTCGATATTTTTATTCATCGTAAAAATCGCAACTCACTACGGAGGTGTGCCGACTTAAGCAGCTGCTGACAACAAACTGGTTGACAGATCGCGTTCATATTTGGCGTTGTAATTAACGACAGTCCTACTAACTTAGCAAAAGACATTTATTTGAAATATCATTTACCTTTGGAATTTAATTATAATTTCCGGTTGCTTTTATGTCACTAGGTAAACATAATTGAACAGCCGATTTAGCCCTGTCCGTCTGTCAGTTTTTGAGACATCGATTTGAAAGTTTTCATACGACCCTTTCTCTCCAAGAAGCTGCTCATTTGTTATATCTGCCGACATCGGAGTACTATAGCATATAGCTGTCATATAAATTGGACGATCGGAAACCAAAGCTTGTATGGAGATATTTTCTTTGACGAGTTATTTTCTCGAAATTTGGCAAGAGCTATTTCCTAAGGCAGTAGAGCAATCCCCTAAGAAATTGTGCAGATCAGTTCACTGTAGCATATAGCTACCATACAAACTGGCCGGTCGAAATTAAATTTTCTTATAGATTTTTATCATTTTATTGTCATCGTTTTCATCAATATTTCCTGTACTACATATCTATATACACAAACAAATATGTATATCTACTATTGTTTATTTTTTATATTTTCCTCGTCGTTGCCGATGCCGACATTGTGATTAATTTAAGCCATAAATGTAGGTGTTTTCTTGCTCAAATGTTTGCGTTTCATTTCTAGGTAATAAAGTGGAAAAAACTACTAAAAATGGCATTGAAAGGAAAGTGGCATTTCAATTGGCCGACTGACTGCCTGGCCGCCTGCCCCGCTGACCGCGTAAACGATTGAGTAAGCGCGTGAGTAAGTGACTGAGTGAGTGATTGCTGTTTGGACGCAAATTTATTTTAGTCGCAGTGATTTTTTTTATTGATTTTCCGCCACTTTTTCACTTCCACTGCTCCAGCATCTCACTTTCCGGCTAGTTTACGGGCAAGCAAACAAGTAAACACGCGCACACACTCATACACTTGCACACACATTGAGTGCGCGCTCAATTAAACTGCAATTATTAAATATTAACTGGAGTGCGGCTGCTGAGTGATGTCGACTTGTCGTGGAGTGGGGGTGAAGTTGGAGGAAAAGTCAACTCGAGTCATGACTTAATGCAGTGTGCGGATGCACCGACTGCCAACGTGCGCCAGCTGTTGCGCTCATATATAAATATATATATTCATGTGTATATGTATGTGTGTGTGTGTGCTTTAAGCCACAGTTTTATATTCTACCACATGAGTAAAGCGGTTTCTTCTCTCTCTCTCTGTTATGTTTGCTGCTTGCTTTGTTGCCACTACGCTTTACTGCCATATTTGCTCATTATGTCCATGGCGTAGCGTGTGCAAGCATGTAATTTCATGAATGAAATTATCACTCATTCAACTGGTAAATAAAATTTCTATTTGCCGCTTGTAAAAAATAAACAACTCATTTGGCTTAAAAACAAATACCATTTGTGGACGCAACAATGTGCATGCAATGGGCGGTGTAAGCACAGTGGGTCGGAGTTGGAGAAAGTGTGATTACAAATTTTATTAAATTTTTTTTTTTAAGATTTTAAATATTACGGTAGTCTTAGAAGTTATGTTAAAAAAATATCCTTTAAAACCAAAAAAATTTAAAAATTAAATTTAAAAATTTAATTTTTTATAATTTTTGAACAAAAAATATTAATATTTATATTTGAACTATATTCTATAACATTTTTATAACTTTCCGCAGACATCCCATTACAAACTTTATTTCAATGTTGATCTCTTAATTCAACGACTGCTAGTACTTAATGTAAGTAATATTTCCTTCTTCTTTATTGATGTAGATACCGCTTTCGTGGTTATAGCCGGGTTTACAACAGCGCGGCACTCGTTCTTTCTTTTCGCTGTTGCCAGGTTTTTCTTCACCTGCATTGGTAAAGGTATTTCCCTTCCTTTGCTTCCTCTGGCAAATTCTAAATCGAACATATTGAAGGCTGAGTGTTCTCTTCCATTCGGGCAACACGACCTAGTCACGACAGCCGCTGTCTCTTCATTCGCCGGACTATGTCAATGTCACCGTATAACTCGTATGGTTCATTTGTGGGCTTTAATCTTTCACACAGTACGCTTTATAGAACCTTATATCCAGATTTGAGGAGTATTAGTAGTTGTAGAGGCAGAATTCTGCCGAGTTGAGAGTCCTTGGCCGGGTAAAACTCTAAGTCCGTTCGGGTTACGTAGACCCGACTGTCTTAGTAACGGGCTGTTGAGGAGTCTTATTCCACGGCGGAGATTGTGGGGTCTCCTGTTTTGTGGATTCGGTAGAGCATACTTAAATTTCAATCGTCGGAAGTGTTTCTGGGTGTTCTTTGGTTAGTTATATACATATGTACGTATGTACTTATAAAAATTTTGGTTCGAGTTGTTTATTCTTTCTTTCTTCGAATTTTTCTTTGAAGTAATTGATATCTGGTATTTCACAATAACCATTAGGCATTAACATAATTACATTTTGAAATAATCACTCACTAAAAAAAATAACGATTCCGAAATTACCAAATCCAGTCCCGAAATTTCGGGTTTTTGCATATCTTTCTTAACATAAATTATCTACAATTTTATCGAAATTTCGGTATCCCGAAATCAAGTCCCGAAATACATATAACGGGTGATTTTTTTGAGGTTAGGATTTTCATGCATTAGTATTTGACAGATCACGTGGGATTTCAGACATGGTGTCAAAGAGAAAGATGCTCAGTATGCTTTGACATTTCATCATGAATAGACTTACTAACGAGCAACGCTTGCAAATCATTGAATTTTATTACCAAAATCAGTGTTCGGTTCGAAATGTGTTTATCGACAAATTTTGTTCAGCGATGAGGCTCATTTCTGGTTGAATGGCTACGTAAATAAGCAAAATTGCCGCATTTGGGGTGAAGAGCAACCAGAAGCCGTTCAAGAACTGCCCATGCATCCCGAAAAATGCACTGTTTGGTGTGGTTTGTACGCTGGTGGAATCATTGGACCGTATTTTTTCAAAGATGCTGTTGGACGCAACGTTACGGTGAATGGCGATCGCTATCGTTCGATGCTAACAAACTTTTTGTTGCCAAAAATGGAAGAACTGAACTTGGTTGACATGTGGTTTCAACAAGATGGCGCTACATGCCACACAGCTCGCGATTCTATGGCCATTTTGAGGGAAAACTTCGGACAACAATTCATCTCAAGAAATGGACCCGTAAGTTGGCCACCAAGATCATGCGATTTAACGCCTTTAGACTATTTTTTGTGGGGCTACGTCAAGTCTAAAGTCTACAGAAATAAGCCAGCAACTATTCCAGCTTTGGAAGACAACATTTCCGAAGAAATTCGGGCTATTCCGGCCGAAATGCTCGAAAAAGTTGCCCAATGGACCACCTAAGACGCAACCGCGGTCAACATTTAAATGAAATTATCTTCAAAAAGTAAATGTCATGAACCAATCTAACGTTTCAAATAAAGAACCGATGAGATTTTGCAAATTTTATGCGTTTTTTTTTTTAAAAAAAGTTATCAAGCTCTTAAAAAATCTCCCTATACATACAATCCCGAAATGTCGGGATTTTACAAATATTACCTAATACGCCAAGAAAACTCAATAACTTTTAAGCAGAAAAATTACAAATCATTTTCATAGTCGATTTATGGTCATTAAAATCGAAGCCTCGAAGAATACGGACTTTCATGGCCTACACGAGTGTAACTGCTACTAAAATATGCATTCGTTCACATATTGTGTTAAGCAGATTTTCGGTATTACACCATGGTGCAAATGGCCACTATTTGTAGTGGCCCAAATGGAGGCGCGCAAGCAGTTACTAAAATCGGTTTTATATGAGCTCGGCGACTGCATGCCTATGAGCCGTTTTGCAAATTTGCATATGAACAATTACAAACACACACACACACACCTACACTCATTTGTGCGCACGAACATACATTGTATGGGTTTGCATGTTCAAGTTTGCATTTAACAGTTACAAAACTTGCAACGTGTATGTATGTATGTGTGTGTATGCCTACGATCCGAGAATAATATACGAACCGTCGAAATTTTAACAATTTCGCCAAATATGGGCAATTGCATGGCACGTTACCGGCCGCCGGCACCACCAGCACTAACCCCAGAGGCACACACATTACTAAGCCACAAACAATTGTTGCAGCGAAGCATTCGAAACTCGCATGCCATTGTTTGATTGCAGCCACATACATACATATGCACCTACGTTTGGTGGGTACCTCAACTAAATATATGCATAACGTGCTGATAGACTGGTCGGTTGGTAGGTGGACAGACAGGCAGGTGTTTTACCAAGGCGGGTGGGTCAGTGGGCTTTGTGTTAGTGCAACAATAAAATCAGCACTAAAGCAGCAGCAGGCGAGTACCGACCGTCGCCTCCTAAGTTTTTGGTTTCAGCTTCAGTAGGATCTTCCCGCATCGCTCCACTCCATCATTATCATCAGCATCATCATTATTGTTGGTAACACCTTTAATTGCAGTTTTGTTTAGTAATAACAGTTTAAGAGTAAACGTACTGATACCATGTAGGGAAGTTTATTGGATCAAACATTTGGGTTGAGCTAATTGGTGGAAGAGATCGAAAGCCAAATCTTAGTTTTTCTCTCATTCCGACTGCTAATTCTCAAGCTTTCTGTTAGTTTCCTATATACCTTTATGAAAGATTTGAAGCAGCTCAAAGTCGTATCTTTAAAAGCAAGCTCTGTATAGAGTCAGGCTGCTCTGTCTTAAATACATCCCAGGTCTATGGTTGGATAGTAAAGTTGATGTTATTTTTTATACACTGTTCAATACACAGCTCGTCTATTTTTCACATCTAACCATGATTATTAAAAGTTCTGGAGTACTATTAACATACGAGTATAATATCTTCACCCGACAGAAGTAACCCGTCCGGTTTTTTCGGGCTTAAGACGTACTTGTCTGACTAAATGCCCGTTCAGCCATTCTGAGGCCATGTTTGTTCAACTTCTGGTGAGTTAATTCACAATTTCCGGAATACCAGTTTTTGCGCTTAATATTGTATACCAGTATACCTTTCTGGAGTCTAATTTGGAACCAAAACCCATAAAACCTCATCGTAGATGTAGTTCAACTGAAAATTAGAATATTTAAGGATTTTCTTATGCTCGGAAAAAATTCTTCGAATTCTTCTTTTACGAAAACTTTTTTGGGTAGATGACGGTAGTATAATAATCGAAGCGTTGGCCTGAACTATTCTATGCTGCAAGGTTTACTTTCCGTTCTCTCATCTTAATTAATTGGGGAATATCTTTTTCAAGTCCGATATCGTTATTTATTTGAAAATGTCACTTTCTCAGGCCGACGACCGTGATTTTCTTCTACACTTCTTGTCACTTTTTCATAATATGATCAGGTCGTCTAGTCGAGAGATGGTATCGAATTACGAGTGGTATCAGAAACCACAAAAAAATGACCCAGTTTCATGCTGTCTTATATCAATATCTGTCGCTAAAAATATATTTTTATTATAAAGAATCGCGGAAATCCCACCAATAACGCAAGTTATCGAGGTTCCGTACGAAATATAGATTTCAACTCATCATAGACTAAGACAGTACTCTGACAGAAAAGACTCCAATCAGAAACACTGACAGAGAACTCCATGCTTTTTGCTGAGTGCTCCTTCTTGCTCTGCTGCGTATCTTAAACTGTCTGATAACTGTTACTACAAAGAATTGGTTAGAATTGGGAATGTAAAATAAATATTTCGACAATTTAAGAAGATAAGAAAACTTGTCGCACAAAATTGAGGTTACCAGAACCAACCAGTTGAAAACTCTAACTCTCTCGCGGTGATATCAAGCTGTCTAATTGTTTTAAAGGCGCGTGGGAACCTATGAATCCGACCATCGTATTAGCTCCTTTAAAGATCCTCAAAATCGTGATAAAGGTTTCTACAGGGTCTTCACATTCACAATGTAGGCTCATGAACCGATAGACGCTTGTAACCATGTGCCTAAGGCTGCATTTGTAGAAACCATGTTGAGCCTTAGCGCATTTACGTAAACATTCTTGGATACATGGGTGTGTATTTGGATGTTTGAGTGCTTCTGAACTGTATAGTATGAAGGACTATTCGAGTAAATGAGCATGCAAACAATAGCTGGCGCCTGTTGATGGAAATTACTACCGCTTAGTAGGATCGTTATCTTAATATATAAAAATCACGTGTCACATTGTTTGTTTGCGATGGACTCTTAAACTACTGAACCGATTTTAATGAAATTTTTAACACTGTGTGCAGTTTGGTCCAACTTGAAAGATAGGATAGTTTATAACTCTCCTTATAGTCGCATTATTTATTTATTGCAAATTATTTGCTTATTATTAGCAAAGAGCTATCCACCAGTTGGTGGCGCTAAGAGCGGTATTGAGTGCGGTATGTTACAGTAGATGGCGCTACAAACATTAAAAACATTAAATGAAAATGCGTTGTTTGAAGTTTATATTATTTGTGGTAAAGTTATACGAGTCTATGACTTCCAAAAAAAAATAAAAATTGGGCGGGGCGAAGTTCGCGGGGCAGCTAGTGCTGATATATCTTCACATTAAAGTGAATAACTTATAGTATATAAGGGGATATGTAAGTTTGGGGGAATATGCTACTGAAACGAGAGCAGTTAGATAATTATATACATATTATATAATATGTTTACTCTGGGTGCTCAAAATAGACATAGATTGCTAAGTGCTTTCTATGTGCGAATCGAAAACCTTCTAAGCTGAAGTGTCTTCCATCTGGACAATATGACCTAGCCAGCTCAGCTGCTGCTTCTTGATTTGCTGAACTCTATCAATGTCGCGGTACTCACCGTTGCCAATGCGCAAAGAACCATACATCTTCCGCGAAACCTTTCTCTAGTACACTCCTAAGGCCGACTCATTAGACAATGTCATTGTCCGTGCCACCGTTCATCGGGAGATGACTTTACCTTTCAATTGAATGGTCTTCGTTCACAACCAGCCCCATAAGGCGCAATATCAATATCATCGACATACGCTAGCAGTTATAAATTTTATAAAAGAATATACTTTCTTTATTTAGCCATGCAGCCTGCATTGTTTTTTCCAACAATAGATTGAAGAAGTCATACGATAGGGAGTTTCCCTGTATGAAACCTCGCTTATTATCGAACGTTATGGAGAGGTCTTTTCCGATCCTAATGGAGCTTTTGATGTTCTCCAACGTCAGCTAACACAGCCCTATTAGCTTTGCCAGGATACCAAGTTCAGATATAGTGGCATATAGGCAATTCCTTTCCGTGATGTCGAAGGCAGCTTTACAATCGACGAATATGAGGTGTGTAACGATCTACCTTTCTCCGGTCTTTTTCAACATTTGGCGCATGGTGAAAATCTGGATGTTTGTAGATTTTCCCGGTCTAAGCCCGCAGTGATAAGGTCCATATTCGACAGCTTTTTAAGCTCTTCATACTCACCCGTTTCGGCCCCTTTCTGTTTTTGTCTGCTTTCAAATGGATGTTTTTTTTAGGCTACCCAGAGGATACTTTGCCTAAGACCGGAAGCTATGAGTTGCTTGAGCCATAAGTAAAAGGACCGTTTCTGGCCACTTCCAAGTGAATGGCGCACAGAGAACTTACCTCAATTGCGTGAACTTCTACACATGGCTCCATCCTCCTATCTCCTTTTATCAACTAAACAGTCGTCGCACTCGCTACTTGGCTCCCACGTCACTGTTGACAGTCATAACTTCGAAGTCGTCGAATAACTCTTTTCAAACGGGGCTATGTCGGAGTGAGAGGGCAATCGGGAAGTAAAGCCCTATCTCGACGAACAAAGACCAAACTCTATAAGTCACTCAGATATATGGTGCAGAGCAATGAACGAGGACAACTTTACATTTTAGCTTCTGAGGAACCGAAGTTAAGGTTTTTTCTCGTTTTATTTTGTCGTCTAAAATTGTAGCCCTGAACCATTGACTATTCTGTGGCAGAAGAACACATTTTTACCGAATCACGAAAATATTCTTCAAAAGTTGAAATGGATTTCGCATATATTTATGATTTCAGTAAAACAAAACAAAAAGAAACCACAGCAATAATAGCAAATTTGCCAAAATAAACATAATAACTTTTCCTAACAGAAAATTCGAACAAAACACAAATTTGCATATCGCAAAATAACTTACAAACAGGAATACCGAGCATTATTTTATTTATAACCGCCAAAGCTATAACATTTATATCCATACACATACTATATACCAAATACGCGGTGTGGTATATGGTAGAGAAGGAGTAAAACATAACAGCAACATCATACGTGTTCCTGTTGCCCACACAAGCCACTTGAAGCACACCACTTCCATACCATGTGCCATAATTTTATTGTCCTTGCCGGCGGTGATTCGAAAGATGATGACATTGCTGATGTGTTGCGGGTGTGGTGTCTGCGCAACGACATTGAAAGCACCGCGATTTCACATCATCTCTCCTAATGCCGTTAAGGGCTAGAGTCAGTCGCAGGTGAAATAGCATCAACACATCATCACTGTGTGTTATTGCTTTTGCCATCGGTCGTGCTCCTTCTTTTTCGCTGTGTTTCATGCGAGCTGGTGCCATAATCATGATCATCACCATCACCATCAGCGTTGGCGTCATTAGCGTCAGGTGCTTAAGTTGGATATTTTTGCGTTGATTGCTGCCGCATATTTCATGTTGTACTCTCGCATCATTCACAGGCAGCGTATTTGTTTGTGCGCTCTATGTTTGGATTTCATTTTCTATCACTTTCTTGAGGCATAAAAGAGAAGTTTGTTGTTCTATGGAGAAGTTAATGTAATCATATCAAAACTGAGAAATTGCATGGTTCAATTGGTTCAAAGTTTCCGCTGCTTGTCAATACATGGCTCCAGCAGTTAATGGTGATCCATTGTGATATATCCAAAATGTGATGAACTTAACCTAGATATTTGGAAAATAAACTGTGTTTCCACATTAGTAACCTATTTATGTGTCATCTACTTTTGATTGTGCGAATTTGTTAAATTTTTGCCATATAATGCGGGAAGTTTCAATTTCCTGCTTTCACTCAAAGAAATCGGCTAAAACACATCGGAGCTCCAAAAAGTTCTCGGAAGTGCTGCGTCAAGTGAAACAACATGATGCAATTGGTTTCGTCGTTTCAAAGATGGCGTTTTCGATATTAACGACCGCCGCGTGAAGAAGGGCTAAAAGCCTTCGAAGACATTGCTCGATGAGAATCTGTGTCAAACGCAAGAAGAGCTTAGGAGTTTCCCGCCAAGCCATTTAAAAACGAGTACATGTGCTGGGAGACAAGGAACTCAGGTTCTTTATGACTACTAGAAGAGGTACGAAAAATTAATCTGCTGCTTCACAACACTCGGCCCCATATTGCCAAATCCATTAAAACCTACCTACCTGAAAACGCTTAAATGCGAAGTCCAACCCCACTAGCCATATTCCCCAGATATTGCAAAGTCTGATTATTATTTGTTCCGTTCGATGGCACAGAAAGTTTCACTCCCAAGACAACATCGAAAAATGGCTTGATTCTTGAATCGCTAACGTCATCGCGGTAACCATACGGCAATGGATTTTTTTCTAGCCCCATTCAGTCATTTTCGATCAAATACTTCACAAAACATTCACTGACGTATATTTTGGTTTTTGAGGTTTAGATCTATGACTGAAGTTATGATCAAACATTAACGAAATACTCTTTAAGTTTGGCATCAAGCTTGTAACAGTCGGTAGAAAACTCATTTTCTACTTATGATACGTTCACTATTTGGCTGGGCAGTATTAAGGTGAAATTCGCAAACCAAACTGTGTTTCAGCACTGAGACGGAAAAAAAAACAATACTGAGCAGTAAACTCTGAGTGCTTCACAATCATATGCCTGCCAATTGCTTTTCACGAAATCTGGAAAACCAACCGCCAACTTTGACAATGCAATCTCTTACATATCGGTAGAAAGAACTTCATTTTTGAGCACTTAAAATATCGATTTCCTGAGTCATCCACCGTGAAGAGGCGGTTGATGTGTTCAGAGTGCATGTTTCGGAGATACCTCAATTAGAGTCGTCCCCCTTGGCCTCAATATGCTTGTGCCAACGTTCCTCGAAACAGCTGTTAAAGCCAATTTCCGGAAGAGCCTTCAATGTTAGTGGCGAATCACGTTTAATGTCTTCAATTGATTCAAAACGGTTTCCGCAGAGCAAAGAAGTCGAATCAGGTGGTTGCGGGACGATATTGCTCGAAAATTTGGCGTAAATTCACGAAGAATCAATGTAGTTTGCGACTTAATTAGGTATATTTTGAAAAACAATTAAGCGATTTCTTTAATACCGAAATATAAAATACAACCTATGTAAAATTGAAACTGGATTTGAGGACGTTGATAAGGACCACGTGGTGTTGGGGTTGTCCTCTCCAATCGAAGCTCATTATTTTGCACTCTTTATTTGTGACATTGTTTTGGACGCGCGAGTTTATTGAAGAGTGAACCACACCTCAGCTGGCACTTGCAACAAATTCGAAGGGGACTGTCAAACAACATGGGATACTTACTCATATATTTATTATATCCCTGTTTATATGTATGGACTGGCGCATTGCAAAAGCAGCCATAGAATTTATCAACTTTCGTCCCAGCCATTACGATACATTCCCGTTATTCCATTTAATTTTTTTTTATTTTTATTTTCGGAATTTGCAAAGAATTTGTGGCTTTCGAAACTTTGGCTCGCCCACATTGCCATGCAGCTTTAAAACCACGACACCTCGAACAAAGTTTCGCCGTTATCGTGGGATTCTATGTATGTATGTATGTATCTATATGTGTGTGTAGTGGTGAAGTTCGCAAATAAAATTGCATGCAGCTTATCACAATGGGAGAGCGCAGCTTGGAAACTAGCAAAGACAATAGCTAGAAGCAAGAACCCTTGAGGCGATAAAACTATTTGCAAGCGTTAGCATATTTTCATCACATATTCATACTTGTATATATATATATGTGTTTGTATGTTTGTATGCGTATAATAGTGCTGCAGTTTGCTCCCCCGTTTTGTGCAAATTTAGGTGAATTAATTTTTATTCATTAAATCCAATTTGAAGTTTGTCAAAACTGTCACTTGAAAGAGCTTCGTTGTGCTAAATAACGTTATACTTAAATGGAGTCAGCAAATGGCGGTGGATAAACGAAGAGCACTTTCGTTAGTTACGAGCAGGTTAAACTCTAGGGATAAGTAAAAAGTTTGGCACTTGCTTTGCTAAAGCATAAACCATTGCTGATAATGTCATAAGATGTATACGTAACGGTGCACTCTTCGGTGAGGGAGGAAAATCTCTCGAAGAATTTATTAAATGGCAATATGATATTTTGAAGCGGGCTACCAACGTCAATTAGAGCCAAAGGTGGCGCATAGAGGCATAAATAACCTATGGTAATGGTGTTACTAGGAGAAGGAGATAGTGTTCTGAATAACCAAATAAGAAGTTTGAATAGAAGGACTCCATCTAGGAAATCAGCTGCTTTACAACATAAATAGTTAGGGAGAGTCTACTTTGGAGCATCCTAACTTTATTTACTTACTTTGACTTAAGACTTTACATATCATCACAGAAAAAAGGCTAACGGTGTGATATCACAACATCTTGGTGTCCAATCGATCTGCCCAAAACGAGAAATTATCTGCTCACCGAAGTGTTCTCTTAATAAATCCATTGATTGATGCGATGTGTGGGAAGTGGCGCCGTCTTGTTGAAACCAAATGTCGCCGAGATCACGAGCTTCAATTTCAGGCATTAAATAGTCGGTTATCATGGTACGATAACGGTCGCCATTGACGGTTACGTTCTCACCGGCATCATTTTTGAAGAAATATGGACAGAAAATGCCACCGGCTCATAAATCTCATTAAGCCATTGGATTTCTGGATGATATGAGGAGCAATGATCAATACTGTACACTCTCTCATCAAAAATTAGTACTTTATTTTTGCGACAAACGCTCTTTTCATACCGGTACACCGGAACATATCTATATTTATTGGCACAGTCCTTTGTAGACAAGGCCACGAAACTAACTATGATGCAAGAAACTGTGGCAATTGTAGTACTGAGAATTAACATTTGCAAAATCAAAAAAATGTGTACCAATACCATCTATTCTGTGGTTACTTGGGTCGTGCGGGACTGGATCAGGCATGTTCTGAGGCGAGATGCAGACAATATGACCGGATCGTTCTTACCTGAATAAGGAATTTGGACATCGAAACATCAAAGGTCCAAAAAAAATTGAAGTTAAATAAAAAAGCTTCCATATCATCGAAATAAACGGCGTCGAAAGCGTCGAGGCCGACCGTCATGTAAGTACGTCGATTGTCCAGAGCTGAGCCTTTCACAAAATCTTATGAAACCATTTACGTACAAAAAGAAGACCTATGTATGGACACTATTGCTCCATATTCGGCTAGGTGTCTGATGGGATTGTCCGGGAATTATTTACCATGACCTGCACTTTAATGGCCAAACTCTTAATTCGAATCTGTACTGTCAAGTATTGGTCTGTATAAAAGAAAAAGTAAATACTAACTATTCTTGTCTATGGCGAAAAAAAGTCGTCGCTCGAAAAAAAGTCGACTTAAGAGAAGCTAGTGAAAATCAAATGCTTCCATATATTCTAACGGCGTCAAATCGCACGACCGAGGCAGCGATTTAACTGGGCCATTTCGTGAGATAGCATGTTCACCAAACTAGGTTTTCAATAAATCGATTGTGACACGGCTGTGTGGCTTGTGGCGCCGCCCTGTTAGAACCACATATTGTCCAAGTCCATATCATCAAGTTCGGGCCAACAATATTCGGTTATCATTGAGCGGTAGCGATTTCCATTCACAGTAACGTGCCAGTCTTGATCATCACGGAAGAAGTACGGCTCTATGACGGCGGCGGCTCATAAACCGCACCAAACCGTAATTTTTTCGGAATGTCATAGAGACTCTTGGAATACGTGCGGATTGCTGCCTGACCAATAACGCATATTTTGCTTATTGACGAAGTCATTCAGCCAGAAATGAACGCCATCGCTGAAAATGATTTTTTGATGAAAATCCGGATCATTTTCAAGTTGTTGCTCAGTCTTACTCACGAACATACGACCATTCTGGTGATCGAGCGGCTGCAGTTCTTGCGTCAATTTGATCTCGTAAGGATGTAGGTCATGATCTTTTCCCAAAATTCGCCACAACGACGTCACAGAGATACACAACGCTACAGAACGATGTGTGAGTGACTGATTTGGGTCTTCGTCAATTGATGTGCTTGCGGCAGCAATATTCTCGACACTACGGGTACTTTTTCATTTCATTGGCACGGGAACATTTTATCCAGTGCCTGTGGTTTAAAATTTTGACACTAGACGCTCAATTGTTGATCTGACAGGATGATTATGACGATCATAAATTGGATGTAGCGCTTTTTAATTTGAAGCCATTGACTCCGAATTTCGGTGGTAAATTTTAATAGTTTTGACTCGTTGTTTGTATCATTTCGTGAAGAGATGCAAACCTTACTGAAGAGATATTTCAAAAGAGCGAGAAAAAATATGCTGTCATTTGCTGTTCCTATCGGTCTACTTTTATAGCGTCCCTCGTTGTTTGGATTATGAAATATGAAATTGAAATTTCTTATCTCTTGTGTTTCAAAGCTTCATTTCCTCTTTTTAAGTAGTTTGAGGGAGATGTGAAGATTATCGATTAAGAATCAAAACACCTGAAAGTTTAGATACATAGATATTTGTATATATGATTCACATATAATATAAAGGCCCTCGAGGTCCTCCAAATTCACATCCATGCTATAACATAATTTTGAAAAGAAAATTTACTTTGCTTGAGCATAATTTTATGGTTCTCTAGGCACTGAAAAAAAAAAAATAAATCCAAATTATCCAACATTCACCTAAGCAATGATCTAAAATAGATCAAAGTGGCAAATGCACTTGTGACACGCTAAAGCCTTCTTAAACCAAGGCAAACTAAATGGGATCAACTTGTCACGCTACCAAATACATGTGTGCCAGTAAGCAATGCCAGATAATATGGCAACATGAATAAGTCTTGCCCGACATATTTAGTGCAAGCACACATGTCGACACATATATATATATGTGTATATATACTATAATATATAATGTACTACTGCAGATTACAACATTAGCCGTCGTTTGTCGCTATCAAGTGATAATTATATGCTTAAACATTATTATAGTGTATTAAAATCTTTACAAAGTCACACACACACGTGTGCACAAACACCAGTGCATACACATACACACCGGGCAGATAAATACGTGCAAATAGGTAATGGGGACTTTCGGTCAGTGTCATCACTTTTCTTTTCAGCTCCATTTTCATTTTCGTTCATGTCACTTTAATTATTATTGTTGGGCTTATTACATGTCATTACCGTTAATACCTGCAATACAAGCCATTTAATCAGCTCTGCACGAATAGTAGCCAATAAAACAGCTAACCGTTGGTGTTTGCTGCCACCGTTGGCGATGTTGTTATTGTTGATTGGTTTGCTATCATGTTGCTGTTGTTGTTGTTGGTATTATTGTTTTTGCCAATGTTTCTCAGTGGATGTGTCGCCGCTGCCTTCGGTGGATTCAGGCGATAAATCATTGTGTTCCCAATGCGATCGAAGTGACTATCATGCAATGTGCCCTCACAAACACACACATACACGCACACACACACTTAAATAACGTATAAATATAATGTGTTAAAATAAATAAAAATGTGTGTGTCGCATTCCAGAGAAAAATATATTTTGTTACTATAATAAAGCATTCTATAAAAAATTCTACGGGCTTGCAAAAAAGAAGCTTGCTTCGGAAGCAAGTCTTGGCCCATCACGCTGGGAGTACCGATTTCTACAAGAGATACAAATATCCAATAAAAAATATGTCTCAAATTTTGTATTTCTAAAAAATTTCGTGTGCGGATGTAGGAAAAGGTTTAAGGCGATTCAGTTTTATCAAAAACACAAGCTTACGAATGGTACAAAGCCTTCAAGGGTGGTCGAGATATTATTGAAGGCATGCCTCGTTCTGGAAATCTGCGACCTCTTCAACTGATAAAAATATTAAAAAAGTGAAGGATACGCTGCTTAAAAATCGCTAAGAAAGTGTTAGAGAGATGGAGAGAGGCTCGACATCTCTCGCATGTCCGTTCGAAGGATTTTTAGGTATGAAACGCGTTCTTGTTCGACTCGTCCCGATAAAGCTAATTTTTTCGAAAAAAAGTACTGTGAAGAGGTCTCTTTGGACATGCTTGGTCGTGAAAGTTCTGATCCCACTTTCATGGATGGCATTCTAACTGCCAATGAGACAAGGGTTTATTAGTTTGACATGCAAACAAGTCAACAATCATTGAAATGAAGGGAAACAAACGAGTCGAAACCAAAAAATCTATCCCAAGCCGCCCAAAAGCAAGGCGATCCTCATTGTTTTCGATATTCACAGAGTGGTATTCTGTCACAATAGTAAGTACCCTACTGAAATGGCTGACAGGTCAGCAGACCACAATTGTCTCCATCGCGTTAAAATATGGACAGGTCTTCAAGTACGTTCTAAGCAAGTCACCATTAAATTGGCTGTATAGGTTCAGCTGAAATAACTACTATTTAGCGCCTGACTGACTCTGAACGCAATCTCCAATGAGGACTTGTGTCAGTTCTCGCGTGACCTATCACATGTATAGACAACCACGGGCTTTTCTATAGGGCGACTATACAACATGGGATGATAGCTACTTGAAGCGGAAATCCAATATAAAAGATACTAGTGCTACAACTAACACCAGTGTGAGAATAGAGCGCGAAGCCCCTCCTAGAAAGCCTGGTATTGATCAAGCCCACATCGTCGACCACAGCCGCAAACATGACAAGATTCTTGAAGGAACACAACACTCCAACATAGGCGAAACCATCTGCAATCCACAGAAATCGCCAAGACAGGAATTTGTGCACATAATGCATCTGGTAGAAGAGGAGTCCATCGAAAAATGTGGAGTCATGGTTCAAAAAATTAAGCAGATAACGGCAGAGAAACATCACGTCTCGACGTAAATAATGGCGCAGCGCAGCTCGAAGAACTCTTTGATATTATTGAAAACTACCGAAGGAACTGTCTGTTGTTCAAGAAGAAACAGCCGCCTACAGTTAAAACCAATAACCAAGTGTTTAAAGTTTTGGAAGCCGATTACACTAAGTTCAAAAATGTTTAGAAATATGCTCAAACCTCCGAAACTATACGACGAGTCAATCTTAAATTTTTCAATAATATTCTCAAATATATGTGTGTATGTTCAATACGAAAGAAAAATATTAATTAAGATTTAACTATTGTCCCAATATCATCAGCTCGAACCCTATTGTATTTGTATAGAATTGGAAGGCTTGAATGTACTCGTATAGAGACTATGTGTTCTAACAATTATTGGTGTGAACAAGGAGTTCGTGAAGTTTATCTTTCCATCTTTTGTGCTGATTACTATTAATAACTCAGGTCTTCTCCTCGCACAAAATTTTAGGGTTATTCAATAAGAGACATTTCGAATTCAATATCGACTTTCAAGCCTTGCTTTTAGTTCAGCGATAAAGAAACTGTCGAAAACAAAGGTGGAGACCGATGTTTATTTAAACCATTGCAGAGAGAGCGAATTCTGTGTACTCAGTGTTTTTAGTGATACACGAACTATATTCGTCTTTGGTCGGATAAGGGAGTCACTTCTATTGAAGTCGCTTGTTGAGTTGAATTCGTGAAAGAGTCAGAAGTCAGGTTATCGCAGGGTTACACCACAAGTGTTGGCGGTTTATTTGATCATCTGATATAGTTTGTTCGATTCGTTACTCTCCAATGTTTGGCGAATCGAAGATAGCTGTATTGGCGGTAAGGAAAGACTTTGTGTTGCCGAAAACACTGATCTGGTCGGACATTCAAGAGATATTTGTCGCAAATCGTGGTCCTTTCGAGGTTGTCAGTATGCGACGTTTACGGAGAGGTGTCTAGCTCCAGACGTACTTATACTCTATTGAAGATGCTCCGCGCTAGCTGAACGGAACAATGTCCATTGTGGCAAGACAAAAATTCCGCCATCGCTAATAGTCGCAACTTTGGGCTGCAGTGAATTTCATTGTCTTTAGTAGTGACCGAAGCTTGAACTCAGCTGGTTTATTGCAGCCGTTGCCCTGGAATGACCCCCTCACACGGCACCTATTCAAATATCTTCATGCATATGTGCTTATAATTGGCCAGTCTGGCGACCAGTTATCTATCTACTCCACTGCTTTGCGGCGCTGTGATTACCGATAGCTGCTGATTGCCGCTACCGGCGCTTGACGTTGGCGCTACTGCGAAGTGTATATATGTATGTGTGTGGTTGTGTGGCTACTCTATGGAGCTACAGAGCACGGTCGGGCTCGAGCCTAAATGTCGTCATCATTGCTGTTTCGCGTGCGCTTGACTAGTTAGTGGTGGCGCATGCAACGCGCACCCAAGCTATGCCAGGCCGTGTCAAGTCTTCGCAATCTACCAGCCATTGCATATATGTGTTTATGTGTATTTATATGTACATATGTATGTGTGTATGATTTATATTTTATAGCATTTTGTTCGCCTGGCAGCTTAACCGTCGATTTTGTCATCTGGCAGGAGTGTGAGTGTGTGTGTGTGTTCGTTTGTGTGTTCGTGCGTGTTTTCATTTTGACAAGCTCATGTATTTTGTTGACTGTGTCTGCCTGTTCGCCTGTCCCGCAGAGATTTGCATCAATTTGGGATTAACTTGTGATTTTCCTTCGCTGACAAACCGAACGCAATTAATTCAAATGAATGAACGAATTAATATAAAAATAAAATTGACGACGATGGAAAAAAATTGAAAACTTATTTGTAGAGCAATAAAGACACACATACATGCAACTCCCCATATATTTGTACATATTTGTATGGTATATGTATATATCGTTCCGTGGCAACATATTGAATGACTTCACTCATTCGAATTGGCATTGGCACTGACGGCTGCTGGCTGCTGGCTGTTGCCTGGTGGCTGCTGGTTAGTGTCTGTCGACACAATTACCCCGTAAACATTACCGCCATTTGCATATATGTATATACACACACATGCAGACATACACCATCACACGAGTTGATAGCGCTCTTACTGGCGCTTTAACGTTATCGCCAGCACCATCATGTATGTGCATATGTAAGCGTGCAGCCGCGTGAGTCATAATTAAATGCTTGTCTCGTCGTCAATTGCTTGTTGCTGATCATTTAACTGCCTTTACTCGAGCGTGTGGTAATCGAAATGCATTCGCGTGCCGCATTTAACTGCCTCTGATATATACTATATGAATATAATACATGGTAGCTGTTCCCCGTAGGGAGATGCTCATTAACTCTTAACTGTACTTAAATGACCTTCGGTTGGTGAAGGAGTAATAACAATAAAAGTTTCATCAAAAAGAAAAAACCTCTTCCAAGATACCAGTCCTTTCCAGGTGTTTTGTAAAATCGAAGTTTTCTAAATACTGTCCACAGGCTAACCGAAGGGTTCTTCAACGGGGCAAATAGAAACGGCTAAGCCGACAACGTAAAACTGAAACAATTTCTCTCCTCTGGACACTCTCGTCTTCAGCTTGTTGAACCTAGGGCTTATCCTTAATAGAATGCTTTCATGGAAACGTAATATCAAGGAAAAGGAAGGATATGTGGATAGCGAGAAGTTGCGCACTGAGCTTTTTCATATATGTGTCGAGGCTAGGAGGGATGGTTGATTGTAGCGTTTTTCATTCAGCCTCTTTCAGGTAGGTGAGTAGTACTCCAAGAATAGAGTGGCAGTGTTAACATTGAGCTCGCTAAATGTGCGCTCAAAGCGAGACAAGAATGATCTGTGTTCACTAGAAATTGCATCAAACTACTTATTCATTGGACGCGTTTGGTCATAGCGGAATCGCTAGCAGCTCAGGGGTACCTTTGTCCCGTTCACATCGGAATGGGACCGATGACATTGGTGGGCTGCGTTTTAGCACTGGACCAAAGGACCTCGCCTGCGCTTAGGAAATTCCTGGTCGACGATTAGCGCCTGTGCGACTAGGAGATTCTTTAGACTAGAGAGGAATAGAAGAGATCTGCTGAATTACAACAAGGAATATATCGAAAATTTTAGCGAAAAATTTGAGATCCTCTATTTATTTATCGGATCGTGACATTCTGGTAGTCGGAAAGCATTATTTCACAGGCTTTGCGCGACGCTGTTTTTTTGAAAAGATTGAGTGATTTTTGATCCAATCGTGCTTTTAATTTTCTTAGTCTCAAATGATCTTTCCAAATGGTGTTCCTGATCCTTCCGATATTCCAATGATGCTAGTAAGATCTCTGACTGTTTATCGTCGATTCTCAAGCATCAGTGCCTTTACTTTATTGAAGTGTTAATCATCAGTTGATGTTGATGATTTGTTAAAAAATCCTCTTAGCAATACCAACAAATTCTTGTAAACCATCACGGTATACTGTTTTCCGCTAAGTTTTAAATTTCATTGGTGTATATACGTATTGAAAAGCATTCAAGTATTCTTTAATGCACAGTACCTTCAAAGTGTGTCAGTGTGTTGAAGAGCAACAGGTGGATCGTTAAAACTCACGCAAATTAACACCCTAACAATGTTACACTTTTTGTTTCCTCGCCCACTTGACGAGCAAGCGAATAGTTTGGAAACTTTATATCTATGGAGTTTGTACTTATACCCAGGTGTTGGCAGCACTTCAAAGGCACGCAATTACAACAATTTTTCGCTTGTATAGGCGTAAGCGAGAAAAGATAACAGCAAACAATACAATATTTATATAGAGGTCTGGAGCTAGGAGAAGCTAGAGCCCTCAGCAGTTGCACAAGAGTTTTATCTCAGAAGACACACGAGAGTTTTCGACAAGGCTTCCGAAAGCTATCAACTAAAAAAGTATGACTTTCTGTCTTCATTTGCACCAGATCTGGTTATCTAAAGCTGGTTATTGAACCCGCTTAGCACTGCTTACCACTTCTCTAGAAGTTTTGTAATCTTTATGGGTCTAGGACGATGAATATCGTATATCTACAAGCTTTTGAGCTTTGCAAACTAAATTCCGTCACCACCGTCGCATCTGTTAGGAAATTGAGTTAAGTGACTAAAATTTTTAGAAGCAGTAGTCCAAACGGATGAAGTGTATAAATCTTTAAAATAGCTCCACGCGAACACAGCTCCAACTGATAGCGTCTGAGGATGACGAAGACCTCTTCCGTTCTTTGCGAATTTGAGCAAACTTGTAAGTAAACGTTATGTCTGTTTGCTCATAATTTTATTCTATTCATACAATTTTATTTTTCCATGCAAAATTAAGATTCCACCTTTATACTTCATAATTTATAACCCATAAAAACTTGATGAGACCTAAATCTTCAGCCACTTAGTCAGCAAGGAGTATTGAATAGTAAGAACTCAACAGCAATGGATCGTGTCTCCCCAACTTATTTATTCCCTAAGACGTACGGTTCCAATTGTGAGTGGCCAGAAACGATTCTTTACATATGGCTCAAGCAGCTCACAACTTCCGGTCTTAGACCAATTTCCTCTGGGTAGCTAAAAAACATCCGTATGAAAGCGAGATAAAGTGAGAAGTCGAATCATCCCTCCCCAGTGTTGTTAGATGGTTATGGGACCTGCCACAAGGAAACAACAGTCCCGGATGAGAGAACTGCGGGACGGCATTTCTAGCTCCTTACGTACAGTTGCAAACGCAACTATTGCTTTTCGGAAAAGGCAAAAGAACAGGTGGAACGATGTGGAGTGCCGTGTCGCGGAGGAGAGAAAATAGAGTGCCTACCTCGCAACGCTACAATCGACTACAAAACTTACGGGATGTGATACTTGCCGACAATTGAAAAGGGAAGCGAGACGCATTTGCAGACAAAAAAGAGAGAAAATTGGTGAGTACGATGAGCTTAACAAGCTGGCTGACAGGTGCACTGCTCGAAAATTCTACGAAAAGATGCGACGACTAACAAAAGGTTTCAAAAATGGAGGATACTCTTGTTAAACCCCCCGAGGTGATCTAGTGACTGATTTCCAGACCATACTAAAATTATGGAGGGAACACTCCTTCAGCCTGCTGAATGGCAGTGAAAGCATAACACCCTAAAGATGTTGAACCCGATTCTTCAATCGATGACGATGGGCCAAACGTTCCATTGCCCGACCTGGAAGAAGTTGGAATAGCAAGGCAGACCCCACAATCTGCGCCAACTACCGTGGCATAAGTTTCCTCAACGTAGCCTATAAAATTCTATCGAGCGTATTGTATGGCAAACTGAAAACCACCTTCAACAAACTAATTGAAACTTATCAGTGTAGCTTAAGACCTGGAAAAACAACAACTGACCAGATATTGACCCTGTGTCAAATCTTGGAAGAGATCTGTGAAAAAAGAATCGACTCGCACCACTTTTTAACAAGTTCGCGGACGTGAATGCTATGGCATTCATTTTCATACTGATGCAAAATGACGTGAATGCTATAGCATTCAAACTTTAAAGCCAATTTTAATTCATTTAATTTTATACAATCTTAAGTTTTTGTAATTAATACACATTTAGAAATAATGACCAATTGGTTCATTAGATACTTTCATATTATTTTATCTTTTCTCAGTGTATTTACAAATTCATTCACGTCATTCTGGTTGAAAAATATTATCTATATCGTCGTGGATGCTATAGCATTCATTGTATATAACGGTTAAAATACGATGTTCGACTACTCGTATAATATATGCCTAATTAGATTTCGGATATTACAACTAGTTTCAAAAATAATTGCCTGTATATTTTTGCAGCTCCCTAAAATTTTTTGCGTCAGCGAACGTGTTAAGACACTGCGGCTATGATATGTCGTCCAAATGGATAAAAACACTCCAGTTTTGAAAGTACTCGCCAAAGTATCTGCCAGGAGAAAGAGAGGAAGAATTCACTTCTGTCGGAAAGACCAGGTAAAGAAGGATCACTTCCACCACTGCACTTGGAGTCTACAATTGGAGCCAAACAGCGAAAGGAAGAACGACTGGTGCGCTGTTGTAGACTTGGTTATTTCTAATACAAGTGATTCAGACCATTTTTTTAACCTTTTTGAACATTTTCATAAACTTTATATGAAGCTTTCTTATATCAGAAATATATGGTGGGCAGTACCAGCTCCCTGGGTTAGCTCGTTCTTTAAAAAACTATTGACTAAATACGTGAACCCCTCTGTTGGGCGGTAAAATCTATGCTAATTCTAACATACTCGTATGTTGGCTTTAATCCTTCTATGTCCACGCTTAATACATAACGGTACTGTAGTATTAAGCCCCTATTTCGAACAAATTGGACAGTATTTCGCTCTTTCATACATACATATATGTGACTCGACTTCAGAAACCATACACCGAACGATTTCATCAATTAATTGCCTCGAAATCGATACGAGATCACCTGTAAAGTGCCTGCTTAGCATACGAATGAGTTCAACGGTCCATCGCCGCAACGGCAACTGTCAGCAGTTAAAATCTGTTGCACATTTCCAGTTCGCTGCAAACGTTTGTTTTACTCCTATTAATGTGATGTGCGTATTTATGTGCGTATGGCGCTAATTTTCCCTCGCACAGTTCATGTCATGTCATCTGTCATGTGTCAATTTGGTCGGGCAAAAAGGCGAAAATGTGAAACGACCATAGCGAAGGCAGCCAACAACATAATCAAAGCTGGCAGCGGTAATGATAGTGACAGCGAAAACAGCAGCAACAACAACAATAACCATTTGAGAAAATAACAACAACAAAAACAACTCGAAAAAGCAACAACAACAAAACTTTGAAAGCCACAACAGAAAAGATTGAAAATAACAAAAAAAATTTTGAAAGCAACAACAAAAGTTTGAAAACAAAACAACAACAAAAGTTGGAAAAAACATAAATCTGGAAAAATTAGAACAAAAATTATAGGATTACAACAAAAGCAACGTTCGACAAACACAACAAAAAGGTGGAAAACTACAAAAAACGGAAACAACAACATCCTTAAGTATGGTGTCAATACTAAAAACACAACAACAACAAAATGAAAAAAGAATAACAAAAAAACATTGAAGACAACAACAGCAAAACACACAACAACAAAAACATTGCAAGCAACAACAATAAGAGTACCAACAACAACAACAAGCATTACAACAACTAAACCACAAACTCCGCAACATGACCGGTGACGCCAACCGCGACGCACGTCACGCGCACGCAGCGAAGCACGCACGGTCGCGCGCTCCTGCACTCATACACTGCAACTCGAGCGCGTTCAGCAACTTGTACTCCGAGCTGCAATGCTGAAAATTAGCTTAACACCTAGCGAAGTTAATTGACATTTTACGAGCGCACTGCTTACATAGTTGACTGATTATACGCGAAATTCGTTCTTTACAATGTGCATAGAGCGACAACAACAACAGCAATAATAACAGCAACGCGATAGCATGCATATCTAGTGCCAAAAGTGCGACAAAGCAACAACAACATGAACGCTGTATTAGTCGCTGCGCCACTGCGTATGAAGGACACACGGTGAGTGACGTACGCAGCGCGGAGTGGCGGCAGCATTGTGGCATATAGCTGGCAGGCGACAGACAGACAGACAGCGCTTACATATTATCGGGCGCCAAGCATGTGCGCATGGAAGTGGAATTAAATTGAAATAAATTGCAATATAGTTTGCCGAAGCTCAACACGCCGGCAAATCGAATTCGAGCAGGCGTCTGCGGAAGCGGCGCGCAGAGCGGCAGGTGGAGGAGTGGAAGCAGGAATCGGTACAGGAGGAGGAGCTACATGGAGTAAGCGTAAGCGCCGAAGCGGGCGTACGAGCTTGCCCAATTCGGCTGCGCGTCGCATACACACGCACAAACACATACTCAAGGCTCAGCGGAGATTAAATGATGATTAAATGCGACGCTTTAATAAACTTTGTTAACAATCAGTGTTGTTGCTGTTGTTGTGGCGGCTTCATATTGCTGCGCCGCTCGCACTAGCCATAACGCCGAAGTCAGCGTCGATTTTCGATTTGAATTGGGCTGATTTCATCGGTTTGTTAGCTGATTTTTGCAACAGATTCCGTTTAAAGACCAATTTTGTGGCACACTGTTTGGTCGGTTTTTTGTTTATTTTTATCACCTGTTTTTGTTGCTGTTTTGGCTTGTTGCCGTACCGGCAGGTCACGGCTTGGAGGTGTCGGTACGTGGTACGTGCAATAAATTAAATTAAATTACAATGTTTCAGCATATGTCAGCAATTCGTTCTTACATATTTAAGCAATCGCACTTGTGAGCAAAGCAAGTAAATATGTTTTTGCATGCGTGTTGCTATGAATGAGCTGCTGATGAATGCCCAAGTGCCAGCAGTGTGAAGCTGGAAAATTTGTTGAGCTGCGAAAATGATTTTATGGCGCCAAGCTGCTGACAGGTACACATACATATGAATATATAAGTATGTATATACACACACATAATACACATTTATTCTACCTTAATATGTGCACATGTATATATATAAACATGTTGATCACATGTACATGTACATAGCAACCCTGTAGGAAAAAAAAACACTTGTTTGAATTCATTAATTTTGGTTAGCACCGAACTTCGAAAATATACTAAACTGCGTCCAAAATGCTTTGAAATAAAAGTTAACTAACTTTATATACAATATATAAATGATCAGGATGAAGAGACGAATGGAAATCCGAGTGATTGTTCGTCCGTCCATGCAAGCTGTTACTTGAGTAAAAAATTAAGGAATCCTCCTTGTCAAAAAGTGCAGAACGAGTTCGTGGATGGGCGTAATCGGACCACTGCCACGCCACCAAAACTCCCTTAAGGGGTTACATGAGTTTTCTCGGCTAAAAAACAGCCTTCTTTCAACAATTTTTTTCTCATAGAAAAATGAAATATTTTATTAGAATTTTTTATTTTTATAGTGTATGTTTCTATTAACACAGAAATTCTTGAATTTTTGTAGAAAAATATTTTAAACTAGGTTATTGCGACAACATTTCCGGTGACCCCTCGGAAAAAGATGCGCCCGCGTTGGCAGGATAATTCCTTACAGGATCATTTAAAATGAAAAAATGAGCGTTTTATTTAAACTTTGAACTTAGGCGAGTGAAAAAAAATGAAAATTGGATTTTTGGAAAAATTTTCACAAAAAGATGAAAAGTTCGGTGAAAATTTCGCGATATTTTTTTCAAATAGTTGTATTCGAAAAAAAATCCTTTGTCCAAGTCTTTAAGAATCTCAAAAAACCTGTGTGAAATTTCATAAAGAACGGTTGAGAAGTTTTCGAAAAATCTTGCCAACCGACTTTTCGAGAAAAATTCACTTAGCCTAGCCTAGTTCTTAAGGTTGTATCTCCGAAACCATTACTCGGATCAACTTGAAAAATATATTAGAATAAATATATTCTACAGGTATGGTAGAATTTAATGAGAAAACCATGTAACCCTTTAAACGAAAATCTTTAAGGTGCTCTTGCTTATACCCGTGGCTCTTCTTTACTTGTTTTCTTAATGTGTTGCATGTGGCTAGTTTTCGATACAATAAAAATTCGTCAGGTCGAAACAGCTAAAGTTTTGGCTAAAATTCCAATTTTTTAAAGCCGCCAGATTGCATACTTTCTATTATTTTCGAGCGGTTCATTGTACGTCAAAACGGCAAAGAAATTAGTTTTTTGATTTTTCATCGACAAAGAAAGCCGGAATCAAATGCTGTCTGGTTTGCTAAAGCCCTGTAGGTTTCTGAAGCTTACAGCATTTTGCCTTTTGCTTAATTCGAGGAAGAGTCTTCTTCGAGGATTTTGATACCATGTTCTGTTATGATTAAGAGACAACTCTAACTTGAGCAGGAAGTGTATTATTCAATTTTTGAGTCATCAACGAACTCATTCTGGACTTTTTGGATTTCAAGATATAAAACCTTCTTGGAGTAGAATATATCTTGATCTTAAGCAGGAGGTATTCTTATAGTTATTAGACACATTGCTGTCAACAACGGTCAATTGTGATTTGTTAGGTCAATAGATGTCTTATTGACAAGTTCTTAAGGTCGCGCTCTCTTCGAAAAAAGAGTTCTAGAGGTTTCATGCTCATTCGATATATAGAGTAAGAGATAACTATGACCTTACCCAAAAATAACATGTTCAAGCAGAAGACTGTTTAATTAGAACAGTTGGTTGATTCCCTATTTCTATTGAAGTCTCTGGAGAGACTCATGGACCCGTGCATTAGGTATCGAATTCCAAGAAAGAGTCGTTGATTCCTTTGTGAAGGGTATTATAGCCTCGGTGCAACGAAAGTTAACATTTCTCTTTGGTAATTTCTGCTTGGGTATTTGCTTTCCAGAAGTTACACATTCGCAGGTGCTTCTTCCTTTTAGCCTGCGTGCATGCAAGTAATTGCCAGATTGAAATGGATTTACGGCATACAATTTCATTTCCACTTTTTCACAACTCGTATTCACCGAAATTCATATGTGTGTGAATGTCCATGTGTGTGTCTGAATGAGTAAATAATCGCTTGTAGCAGTTATTTAATGAAGAAATAATGAATAATGTTCTTAAAATATTACCAAACGTATTCATGCAATTACATACGTACTTACAACACAATATATACAATATAAGCAGTAATGAGCCTTTATCCTACTGTCTTGTAATTGAGTTATTTTGAGATACACCTTAATATGGTCGGCACTTAAGGATTTGAGTTTGAGTTTGGTACAAAGGATATGATATAATGGTTTACTTCAGTAGTGAGAATATCTTCTTCTTTATTGGCGTAGACACCACTTACGCGGTTATAACCGAGTTTACAACAGCCCGTCTGTCCTTTTTCCTTTTCGCTATTTGGCGCCAATTGGAGATTCCAAATATAGCCAGGTCATTCCCAACCTGATTTTCCAACGGAGTGGAAGACACCTTCTTCCTCTGGCGGGTACTGCGTCGAATACTTTCAGAGCTGGGGTGTTTTCGTGCATCCGGACAACATGACCTAGCCATCGTAGCCGCTGTCTTTTAATTCGCTGAACTATGTATGTCAATGTCATCGTATATCTCGTACAGCTGCACAAAGGACTATAAATATTCCGCAGAACATTATTTTCTTCAAAACTCGTAACGCTGACTAATCAGATATTGTCATCATCCATGTCTCTGCATCATATAGCAGGACGGGAATAATGAGGAACTTGTAGAATTTGGTCTTTGTTCGTCGCGAGAAGATTTACTTCTCAGCACCTGTTGCCAAGAGTTATTCTACGTTGAATTTCAAGCATTGTTGTTGGTCAATAGTGACGTGGGAGCCAAGTTGCGAGTGCTACGATTGTTTGTTTGATGACAGGAGCTATTTCGCATTGTCCTCGTTCACTACCAGACCCATTTGCTTCACTTCTTTGCCCAACCTGGAGAAAGCAGAACTAACGGCGCAGTTGTTATGGTCAATTATATCGATGTCATCGGCGTACGTCAGCAGCTATACACTCTTTTAGAAGATTATACCATCTATATTCCGATCTACAGCTCGAATTATTTTCTCCATAAGAAGATTGAAGAAGTCGCACGATAGGGAGTCGCCTTGTCTGAAACCACGTTTGGTATCGAACGGCACGGCGAGGTCCTTCCCTACCCTGACGGAGATTTACACGGTACCCCGCTCTATAGCGTCTAAAAATGTAACAGTCGGCTGGCAGGGCTATGGCGTCTGTAGTTTGGGATGCACATGGACTGCTTTATGCTTTATTGGACCGTTTGAAAGACGAAATCGTCGAAAAACGTCCGCATCTGAAGAAGTAGAAAGTGCTGTTCCAAGGTAATGCACCATGTCACAAGTCAGTGAAAACGATGGCAAAAATCCATGAATTGGGCTTCGAATTGCTTCTGCCTCCACCGTATTATTCAGTTCTGGCTCCCAGCAATTATTTTAGATCTCAAAAGAAAGCTCGCTAGAAGAAATTCTCTCAACAGCTATAAGATTAACGAGTTCGCCAGTTTGATACTAAGATCCGGTTAAATATGAGTTTAGGATGGTATTCCAACTGATTTTGGTAGCCGAAGCGGCATTGCGAACGCGTTCGGATTCCGACAAATCCTCCAATTAGTTTACACCTAGTTATTTGGTTAACGCTATGCTTACACCACAAAATCACTTCACTCCGCAATCCAGAAATCTTACAGACCACACCAATGTTCGTGTTAACGCCGAAGTGCGTATCTCTTTAAATCCAGTTAACAACGACAACGTGACCCATTTGCAATTTAATATCCATTCGCCTTTGTCTTCCTGCTTTATGTTAATCCTTCTAAATTTATCAAATTCTCTGTCATTTCTTGAAACACTTTGCTCGGCGTGTCCCAACTTTAGTCACTCATTCACAACATCTCGTATTCGTCCCTTCGCGCTGCCTCGTCACCGTTACCATCACCATCGTTTGTTCGTTGTGCTGCTGTGCCATTTTGTCTTTGCTGTCAGTGCTCGGACAGCAACAAATTACAGCAGTTTATGTTGATTACGTGCCGCTTGTCGTAGCAATCTGCTTGCCTGTTAAGCAACGGCCACCGCCCGGTAAATGACGTTCGGCTGTAAGTAAAGTGCAGAGTAAGTTGGTACTTCAGTTGGCCCTTCAGCCACCAAGCCAATGAACTCGAGGTAATCGCGTAAGTGCTTAATTTTAAAAGCGACAAATCTTTGTCGTTTGATGGGGCAGAACGCCAAGATGAGGTCAGCGTAAACGCGTACGGATTTGTCGAATACGCCCGCAAACCCGTCCGCACACCAGCGCACTCATTAACGCAACATATTTAACCTTACGTCCGATATCCTTGATTATGATTATGTTTTACTTTGCACTACGTCGCCGAGTTAATGTTTTACGCTTCTGCCTTTCGCTCACCAACACCATTTGCAACGTTTTTCATTTTCAGCAACGCGTTCACTCGCTTACAGTGTGCACGTGCGCCGCTATTATGGGCGCGCTTGCGTTTTCATTATGACATTGCAAATGCTTGCACGCCTGAATGCTGTCATAACCAGGCGTCCTGCTGGTGACCAGCGGAAAAGAAGGCAAAACTCTTAAAATATGACGCGCGTCCCGCAACACACTCCACTTCCTACACGAATTGTGCGCGCGTCTGAATTGCTATTGTGCCAGTGTCAGCGTTTGGTATCCTGTTGAATCCGCCAACGCCAACGCCAAAGTATACTTACTGCCTTGCTACGCGCCTCGCGCTCTTCTGCCGATATCTGATTTCTACTCTCCAACATTTTATCCTTCAATCGGCATTTAAACGTTTCATTTACGGTCGCATGGCACAAGCAATGACCAGCCGGCCGTACGGCTTACCAACCAACTAACCAGTCAGCTAACCAATATTCTTGGGACGTGCGAACGAGCGCGCGGCTGTTGTGCGTCGCAATCTACGTTGCGTGACTGTGGTCGCTTCACTTGCTGCCTATTCATTTTCCTAGCTTTCGAAGCACGGGTGTGTGTGTGCGTGTATGCGCTAGCACTGGACAGCTGCGTTGGTGAAACGCCTGCAGCGCGTGGAGTTTTCGTAATTAGTTCTTAGCAGCTGGAACAAGTGTTTAGTGCTGGGCACAGCCGACGCGTCCTCGTCCTCGCGCGCCCTCACTAAACTCACCCTTTATACGTGCGTTCAGCCAGCGCAAACCCCTTTTTCTCACACCATTACCGCTAACTATGCGACCTCTTTCGCGCGCGCATTGTTACCCGACACTGCTAACAAAGTTCACACAGCCGCCGTGCTAGCCAACGCGTTGGTGATAGTTAGCGTGTTCTTGGCCACAGCATTCGATAGCACATTTGTGCTACTGCAATCAGGCAGCCGTGGTGCCAGCACAAAAAACGCAACAACAACAAGTATAAACTGCTGTTGTAAGTTTCATTAAAGCAGTTTTTGAAGTATGCAATATCCAGTGAAACTTTAGTTTGCGCGCACTCAGGATTTTAGCTGAGCCGTCTGGCCGACGTTGCTTAACGGCTTGACATTGTACTTTATTGTTAGCGCGCGGCACATCCGCGAGGGCGGCGCGCGCTTGGCGCCACCCACAAACGCGTACATATACTCAGCGCTAAGTTTGAAATTACTTTCAACTGCAAATGAGTTTTAGATTTATCGCGTAGAAATGTAATTGATGTAACTTTTTCAAATACATACAAATATATATATAATATTTTTTAATATTACTTACCGTACTAAGGCGCGCGGACCGGAACGTAGCGCTGGCGCGCGCTGCCTTCTTGGTCATAACAACGCGCTCATTTCGTTGCTGCCTTGCAAGTTGTACTTTAGCAACTTGAAGTGCTTAAATGGCAAGTATGCCGGTTGGGAAAGTATGGCTATGAAAGTAGAAAATATTAACGGCAGGCGTTCGGCCACATGCAGCGCGCAACATTCGCATTTGTGCGCGCGCGCGCGCTAAGTGCTCTGTCTGCAATTAAACAATGCAGCTAATGACCACCGTCATTGGTATTATGAGTTTTGCGGCGGCAAATGTCAGATTGTGTAGTGATTGTATAGTTGCAGAAGATGTTTTGGAAGATTCGCCAGATTTGTAAGTTTCCTCAAACTCGCGTAAAGATGTTTAGCGCATTTGGCTTTGCGGAAACTTTTCGCTTCTCTGCGGTGGCATAGTTTGTACGTGTGTAAGTTTATGGTAGCGGCTTCGGTGGTAATAAATACTGCTAATATTGCAGTTAAGCCAAAAAGCAAATGTATGCGAACTATCGTGCCGTTGGGCGTCGTCCATGGGTGTGATGAAAATGAGTAGGTAAAGCTTTGCGAAAACTCGCGTGATATATTGTTCCTTGTACCAGGCTAGGTAAGATGGCTGATCGACGATCGTACGTGGATTGCTATATGTCGTCCTTTGTGAAGCCATGGAAAAGATGAACTCTTGTGTTCGAACTTATAAATTAACAAAACGCTTAGTAGCCAATAAAAATAGGCGTTTAATTTTCAATGACGCCAGTTCGGGGCATGTCCGAAAGTATGCGCTCCCAAGTGTTTAAGGCTTGACCCTCCAAACGCGAGACAGTCAAGAAGGAAGTGTTGAGTTGTGTCCACCTCATCTTCTTCCATACAGCTTTTGTAAATGGCGTCTAGTAAGATTCCCAAATTTACAGCCTGAAAACGAAAATAGGACAATGGCCTAGATGAAGCTCCATATCTAGAGAGTGGCTAACCTTACTGCGGGCAAAGTGATCACTAGTTCTCCTGCGATGGATATTGGGCCAAAAAGCTGTTGCGGCGGCGCATGTACCAATGGTGGCCCAGCGCTGGCCAAGCTTCCGCAAAGCCCAGTAGAACACAAGATAATACGGGAGCACCGACCCGCTCTCATTCTACCGATAGCGATTCTAAGTTGCCTTTCCTTGCCAGCTCATCAGCTTTGCAAATTCCTGCGATTCCGCTTTGTCCAGGCACCCATACCAGTCTTATCAAAAAGCCACTCGTTACTATTCATAGCGCGGTTAGGAATTCTTCGACCAGCCCTGAATGCACTGAATGATCACTTCTCTGAAGGAGAGCGCACTCTAGAATAGCAGATCTATTGCTAACTTAATGGCTTGAGTTGACAGAGAGCTTCTGACATTAAACCATTCCACCAACTTTTGTAATTTAATTGTGTGAGGATATCCACGATGTTCAGCCATACCCCTTCCGACGATGTCTTCGATCAGCATGTGTGGAAGATGACTTTAAGTGCCATGATTGATGTGGACTTTAGTACATCACGCATGTTGATGAGCGTCGCCTGTTGAACGCTCTTGAGTTACTTTGCAAGTGTGGTGAGTTTTCTAGTGCCCTCCACCACATAAAGACTCCATAGAACATAATGGGTTTGACTATGGTTTCATAGAGCCCGAGGACCACTTTCGGTGAGAGACCACACCTTTGGCCAATGGCTCCACTACAGCAGTGTAAGGCAATCGGTGCCTCTTTTGCTCTCTCTTGGATATTCGATTCTAGGTATTTAATGTATCAGCCTGTTGCAGACAGATGTCTCCCATTTGCCGCAGCGGTACCACCGGGGTTTTATATCTTCTAGTAAATAAAACCATCTCGGTTTTACTAGGCGAGACCACTTCCGACCTGCGTCAACTCGTACATGGTACTCGGTACACTTTCCATTGACCATAAGTGCTACATCGTCTGCATAGGCAATCACTCGGCATCCGCGGCGCCAAATCGCACAACCGAAGGGGCCAATTGGCTGGGCCTTTTCATGAAATAACAAGTTCACTAAAGTTGGTTTTCAATAAATCGATTGTGACATTCACTGTATGGTTTGTGGCGCCATCCTTTTGGAACTAACTTTTCCAGGAAAATTTGTTTTACTACGGTAGACTGGAGACTTTTCAATTGATCTAGAAGTCTTAGAATATATTTGTCCTGATACCGTCGTTATAAGCTCAGGTTCTAAAATTTTAAAGCCTCTTCGACATCAACTTTTTGTAATGGAAAACCTGTTTATCTCAGCAATATATTCAGAGGTTTGGTTGCTCCTCTTGAATAGTGTCGAAATCGTTGCTGGTCAACTCCGCATTCAAACTCTTCCTGTTTCCATTTCACTCTTTTTCATATTTTTCTCTCCTCTCACTCTGTGAATTTTACCACATTTCCACATACTATTGTCTCTAATCGGTATTTGTTCACTTCAAACTACGCATTCCACAATTTCATGCAAATATTCGGACTGTGGGAAAAACGCAGCAGGTGGTCATAACTTGTTTAACAATATTTGTGGAAATTTCATAGAAATTTTGCACGCAACGACAAATTATATTGGATATTGCACACATTTGTTCGACAATTTTTATTTTATTTATTGTTTTCTTTTATGGCAACGCTGTCGATGAGTCTATGGCATTGGATGTGGGTCAAATGGCATGCAATTGTCACAAACACACTACAGCTTTGTGTGTGTGAGCAAGAATTACTCGATTTGATTTTCGTGAATATTAGAGAAAAATATATAAATCCTGCGGACTAAATCAAATTTGTCAACAGCAGGCAAAGCCATTTTGCGTGAATGCCAACAATAAAGAAATTGTCAACCATTGACCAACCGAACGAATATGGAAACGGGATAACTGATTGTCAATCGTTTCTGGTATATGTATATGTGTATATTCTAGGAAATGCGAATTGGGAGGGTTGTGAATGGTTCGCTGATATTTGGTGAAAGTGGGTGTGCGTAAAATACAAAGACTTGTATATAACAGACAACAATATAAGGTGTCTCAATGAAAATGATTGAGATTTGTCCCAAAATCGCTTGTAAGAGTTCCAGTGAGCTCTTTTCCCTCAGCAAGACTAGTCTCTCATAGTTGTGGCGATTTTAATCATCGTCTACACCATAAGGTTGGGAATCTTCCCGGAAGCCAACTGCAGAAGATAGTGGAAGAAGATGATATGGAAATATTTCAACAACAACACTTGCAATTTAATTATCCCCCATTTGCCAGTTCAAGGTTTGGCTTGCTGAAACACTTGGAGACTCACACTTTCAGATATCCCATCGAACTGGAGGTAATAGTCCAAGTGCGATCTCTTAATTTAATCGTACCAGCCACCTGTTCTAATCACTAGAACATCTAAGATGAACTGAAAACTATTTGCGAGCTTGTTGAGACTAAACACCGTTTGGGTATTAAACGTGTCGCCATTGTTATTTTTTTGCTTAAAGTATCATTACAGATCGAAGGGAGATGTCTATCAACATAGTTTTAATATATCAAGCACATAAGTACTGTTCAGAAAACGTGGTTTTATATCTCTGATGAGCCGAAGCTGTTCAGCAATCTAGCGAATGGCGGGTCGTTAAAGAACAAAGCGGCGGGGGCAGATGGATTGCTGGACGGCGGCGAAGAACTGATAGGGAACATGCATGAGCTCCTTTCTAGAATATGGTCGGACGAAAGCATGCACGACGATTGGAATTTAAGTGTGCAGTGCCCAATCCTCAAAAAGGGAGGCCCCACAATTTGTGCTAACTACCGTTGGATAAGCCTCCTCAACAAAAGGACTTCGCTGCACTTGGTATCTCAAATTGGCGTCAAACTGAGGGCAGTTGTTAACTCGGCTATAACCGTGC
This sequence comes from Bactrocera dorsalis, assembly GCF_023373825.1. Taxonomy (NCBI): domain Eukaryota; kingdom Metazoa; phylum Arthropoda; class Insecta; order Diptera; family Tephritidae; genus Bactrocera; species Bactrocera dorsalis. The sequence continues at coordinate 104,181,509 of NC_064304.1, read as the reverse complement.
AGCGGTGTCTACGCTAGTAAAGAAGAAGAAGAATATATTCCAGGAAGTGGTTGTAGTAGGTTATTTGAGGTTATAAAAATATGAATAATGAAGAACAGCTTGACTATATTTCCCGGGTGTTGGTGAAATTGGTTCAAGCATTTGAATTGCATCGACGATGGCTTTAACTACGAAACTGCTTATTGTGTCACCCTTTATATTATGTATGAAATATCAAAATTTTCTTTCATTTTAATAATTTTTATATACGAGGAAGCATACATATATACATTCTTATATCTGAACAAGTATGTATTAAATGGATATCTTCTCCCACACAACTTGCGTACGAACACCGCCATACACGTATACCCACACTCGCACATATACATACATACATGCATATATTATTCGGCAGTTCCGTTATGCCGACAGTGAAATGTCCAACAAACGGTAAATGTCAAGCGACACTTATACGTAACGCGCAGCGTATGTGCGTCCGAAAATCGAATGTGCCAATATAAAATTTAAAGTACAACAACAATAACAATGAAACCCGAAAAACCTTCAGCGCGTTTCCCTTGCACGCTTCCTTTGATTGCCAACGGCTAGCAATGGCAGGCAATTGACAGCAACAGTTCGCCCATGCCATTACAAAAACATTACGATATAAACTGCAAAATTGTTGTTGTAATTGCGCCTGCTTCATCTGACTTCTTATAGTTTGTGCGTTGCTGGAGGACACGCACAGCCGCACAAACACATATAAATTGGCATGTGGGCGCCTTAAATTTCCGTTAGCTTGCATATATTCCTATAATTGTATATGTGTATGTATTTGCACGTGTATGCGTGTTTGTACGCGTTGCTGTGCATTTGCTGCAGTCAAAGTCGAATCTGTCGGCACCATCTGAATTCGTTTGCATTTTATTCTTATCACTTGACAGCTGTCAATCCAACTTGTTGACATGCGACTAGCGAAAAAATACAGCACACACACACACCACATACACACTCATACACATACAATGTATACAATTTATTTGTATAAATAAATGTAAATAAACAGAATGCTATATAAGTTAAATAAAAAATGCAATGGTTATGAAATTCCAATTCCAATTGCAATTCGCAATGGCTTCGCTTCGGCGAAAGCAAGGAGCAACGAAGATGCAGACACATATTGAAATGAAGAAAAGTAGCTAGCGGTATTGGTAGACATTTTTCGGTCAAGCAGCAATGCGTTTACAGTGTGTCAAAATTGGAGAGAAAACCCTCGTCTTTGAAAGACCGGCAACACATGCCTCTTTCAGAGGCTCTCTAGACTTGCTAAAGGATTCCCAACAAAGCGTAGGCAAAACTGTTAACCGCTTCCTTTTGCAGTTGTTTCTCTTTTCCTGGATGAAAACTACAACTTTTTATGATTTTTCTTAAATCAGAATTAGCGCGTTATGATGACATCTTGGTTTATTCTCAATAAATATTACACTAAAATAATTTTCTGCATAGAACGGACACGTTCCTCTACTCTATTTCAACATATATTTGACGCCACTAAAGTCTTGAAAAACTCCGCCATCTGTTCCTCTAATGAACTCACATCCACATAAATTTCTATTGAAATTTTATTCATATTCTCCTCAACAACTCGACTCATTGGAATTGAGCAGAGACACACCCGATTTCCTTTTATGCTGCTTGGGTATCTTCTGGAATACTATTGGTCTTAATATATAAAAAGAAAAACCTGTCGACCTTTCTATAGATTTCTACAAATATCTGCTTGTTTTTGTGACTATGTTTTCCTTCTTCGGAATAACGTCGAATGACTTCAACAATGATTGTTTCGCTAGCTCTGTGGTATGTAGCGCCAACTTGTCAGAACGAAAGGTCTTCCACGTCAATAAACTTCAACTCAGGCACGAAAAGTCATTAATCATAGCTCTATAGCGTCCTCAAATGACTATAATGACCGGCTTTTTTTTTTAATATGAATCAGTGATTCCCTCAGTCCACAAAGTACACCACATAGTCACTTTTTGAGGATGTAATAGGGTCTAAACAATACTAATCCCATCCAAATATAACAATTGTGATTAATAACTTATCCATTCAACCAAAACTGATTTTATCGCTGAACAAAAGTTTCTTGTAAAAATGGAGATCGGTCACTATCTCTTCCACAAAGCTGTTCTTTTTTACTTTAGACACTTCTGCATCAGCTGATTTTTGCATGGGTCTAATCTGGGATGTAGAGCTAAGTAAGTTAGGTTAGGTAGTAGGATTGATCCTTATGGAGGGATCGCACTTGGACAGATGTTCGTGCTTTGTGTTTTCATTAAACTCCTAAAAGTGGATCACCTTATCCATCATATCACAGATCAACGAAACGTTTTGAGTTTACGCCAAATTTGTTAGGGCGGTTAATATTATTCTGGCTAAGTTCGTCAAAGGTGTTTCTACGAATGATTTTAATCTTAGTCCGGCGAAATCCAGGCAAAAAAGGAGGAAGTGTCAAGAAGTTTCCACCTCTCTTTTCTCCATAACTCGCACCAGTTCTGGTTGTTGACCAGCGCTTACCGAGCTCACTGAAGGTTCATAGATCTACCGCTTGAACATAAGAGGACATCGGAAAACCGACTCACATCCAAAGGGATGAGGTTGGGTTAAAAATGTCCTCTAATTAACTAGGTTTTTCATGAATAAGTGGTATGGTTAAAAATAAACTTCATCGAGCTTCTTGAATTCCTGAATATAGCAAGAGTGTGCGAGTTTGCCCATCGAGTCATTGAGAGTAATCCGAACCAATATAGAGGCGTTTTTAGGTACCAGAACGGACCAGCGTTCAAAGCAGTCCAAGTGCGGTCCCTGTTAGGATCGACCTCGAAACCTAACCCAGCTGAATGTTTAGCGCCACTTGTCATCACTGACTGTGGAATAACTAAGGAGTACCTCTCACCATATTTCGATTCTTAGCGCAAGATCACCGACTTCTTTGTATAACATAATATCTCACTCAGTCTTATTTTACTATTGCGACCACACTGTACCTGAGCAGCGCCTTGCAGCATTTGCTATACACCCACCATTCGCCATTGCTGTTGTGGTCACTCTCTACTGTCACATCTTGTCTTCATCAAATTTACGGAGTAAATTGTTGTCGTATTTTCCCATCAATTGTTCGATTTCATTCCAAAATCAATTTCACACAACATCAATGAAGCTACAACAACAACAATAACAAAAACAACAGGCGAGCATATCTCGATAAATCGAGACGCACAGAAATTGGCTCTATCAGCGGCGTGCGAGTGGATGCGCGTGTAAACCGCATGCTGCCTGCCACTTGCCACACACTGCAGGCCAGCGCACGAAAATTGCCTGCCACATGAGTGTACTTAATGCATTTTACTTTATCTTAAGCGCAGTTTTTATCTTTTATTCACGCTGCTGCTTGCATACCTTATCGCTTTTATGCTTTTATTTCGTGGCACATTTATTTTTGTTGTTTTTGTTTTTCGTAAACGTCATTTCTCACGTGTGCGCCAGCATTAATGAGCTTCAACTCTTCAGCGCAAGTTTGCCGCAGGCCAGCGCGTGGGTGTAAGTGTGCATATGTTGGTTGACGCGCGGGCGCGCAAAAAAGTGTTGAACCATTAAGATCTGTATGTGCGTGTGTTTGTGCGTAATTTACTCTCAATAAGGTTTAATGCAACATAATTATGCAGGGGGAAAATTAAGGCCAGTAAAAGCTGACGACTTGCTCGATATATAGCCAATTGAGTTGGCCGAACGATGTTGAGCGCTGCATGCCGCGCGCATTGGTTTTTGCGGCAGCGGCGCGCCTCTTCTGACATGCTCAGGCAGACCGCAGTGCATAAGCCTTTACATTCCACCCGCATCTGCGCGAATCAATGAAGCAATTACCTGCACAAAGGCAGGCGCGTCCGTCTGTCCGACCATCCCAATTGCGCGTGTGCGTTTGTGTATGTGCTGCAGGTGAAATAAAGGCGCAAGGCAAGTGTGCAAGCGAGTAGAGAAGATGCAGCCGAAAAGCAACCGTAAAAAAATATGTTCAACGCTTGCCGCAGCAAAGATCTGGGCAATTACTTTATTTACGCAAATAATCACCGCGCTGCGGTTGTGTGTGTGCCCGCTGCTGTGTTACGTATTGTAACAACAACACAGCGCATACGTACAGTAGCCGAAAATCTACATTGCCTGCTTGGTTGGCTTTGTTGTCAGTGTCGTCGCAGTCGTGCCGACTTGATTTATGCAACAGCATTGCAGCAGACGACATTAACCACTTAAGCCTGTTGACTTCGGACTGCTGGCTGTCGCCTGCTGCCTGACTTAAAATGTCGCCTGCCAGAGTGAAGCCTGAAAAAAGCGGTAGTACGAAGTACTTATAACAAAACAACTGCAAGCGTTGTACCACTAGAATTCAGGGTTGCCTGGTTTTGCAACAAAATGTTTCGTCCAAAGAACCAGAGGTTAGCTGCGACAGCTACCACAACTATAAGGTTAAAGTAAGGTATTCGGAAAGGCCGTGAAAAAATGTGCAGTGAAGATCGAAAAGGAGGGACGCAAGTTTCGCTTCTGTTTGAACTCCTCTGGTTCTAACGAGGAAGTAGCTAAAATTAACACTTCGAACGCATGAAGCAAGTTTTTTCTGTTAGAGACTATCTACCTAAATGTTGTCGAATGAGATTGCTGTATTCAGAGATCGTGACGCCTTCTCCTTCAGTTTGACGAAAAGTTTAGTTGGCTGTGTTCTTCTGATCGTACGACTAGCATTAAATTTTGAATAAGGTAGGTTAAGTTTAGCACGAAGTTTGCAAGACCCAGAAGGCAACATTGTAGACCCTATAAAATAAATAAAGAAATTAGTGGAGTGACGAGGCCATCTTCATCACAATTTTTCATGGAGTATTCTCCTAAGCAGCGCCATAATCTCCGAAGAATTTGTTCGGGTTGAACCAGTATAGCATAAAGTTCCCGTGCTGAATCAAGTTCTTGCATGGTAGGTAGGTAGGAGTGCTGCCTCTTTGGGCTCAATTAGCGCTGGATCATCCTTTTTGATTCTAACATCCTCTTCTTGGTATATTGGACCGTTTAAAAGTGCTACGATTATTCTTTTTAAAATCCGTGGATTACGACGTCACCAATGAACGCTTCCAGTTAGCTCCTTTTTTGGTCATTTCTTTGGACAGACATACATGGACAAATGGCAACACTGTTGAAATTACGGCAACGCACTTTGTGCATTGTTGATTTTTATTCTACCTTTATTCGTTGCTTTCCTTATTGTTATTGCCTTCCGCTGATACCGTTGGATCTTTTGTTATTTATACAATAGTTTATGCACTCGTATTGCGCTTCATCGTTGTTGTTGCCTGTAGTTGCTTTTATTGTTTATGTTATTGCGCTCTCATCTCTGCCTCTGTCTCCTTCTCCTCCTACTACACCTGCTGTCTTATTAGTGAAGCTTTCTTTTCCACTATAGTTGTTATTATTGTACATATTATTATTTCATTACCGCTACGCCCGCAATTGCTTTCACATCATGGTCCACATTCCCAGCCATACTCAGAGCCATGTCTTCGTCCATGGCAGCGTGCCTTAGCTCTACGCGCATTGAGAAGTCTTTGTGACAGCTTCACAGAAAAATGTTAATTCCAAATGAAAATTCGGAATTTCAATGCGGCACACCGCACGACGGTGGATTGCTTCGTATGTACACAAGAAGAAGGAAGCTGCGATCCAATCTGATGCGACGTGCACGTGCACCAGGTGAATTTATAATTTTCGGTATATTTATTTTTATGTATGTAGAACGTGTATACTTGTAAGTACGAACGTCTGCAGTGGGTAAGTTGATTCATTTCTGGTGGTTCGGGGTGCCTTAAGGGCAGGTAATATTGGTAAAAGCTCTATAATGATTTATTTTGGAGTTTTTTAATTCAAATCCCGTGAAGCTCGTAAAGCATTTGCTGAAGGCGTGGTCGGATCAGTGTTAAATACGGCTGATTCATTGGAGGCTACCTGATGTTTGAACAAAACGTATATCTCATACCGAGGACAAAAAAAGGCATTGTGTTGTAGTGCAAACCTCGACTAAATACGAATGGAGTTTTATTAATCCACGCATTTTTCTCAATCCCAATCCCAATAAAGTTGTGGTGTGCTACAATACCGTATTGAAAGTTTCACAAATTTCATTAAAAGGATCAAATTGTCCTAATCAAGCCAGGTCATCGAGGTCTCGTTTGGGTGCTCATTGTATGTATTCTGGATAAGTAGGAGTTTATCATGCTAGAATATCCAAAATTAAGCTGCTCTAGGGTCATTTTTGTTACACGCGGAAACTCGAGCTCTTGTTCTGCTAGTAAGGATTTTTGGGCTCCAAGTACGCCATTTACTGGAAGGAGGTCCGATAAGGTTTTAAAAGGTCCACTGTGAATTGCGGAATATTGTTGTATATCGAGAACGTGTTGAAGAATTGTTTTTCTTTTGTTCCTAAGAGGCGATTCCTATTCAAGCTAGTGACAGCAGGGATAGTTCCCGCGAAAACATCCGAGCACAAATTGCATGGAGAGGACGGTTTTACGCTGCTTTACAAACAGCATGCGGACTTCACTGTGCAGGTGTTCAATGGGAGACATGATGTGACTGTTCGGAGTGCGGTTTTCAACGGAAATGTTGAGATCCAATCTGAACTCCTCTCTCCAGTTTGTAAATAGGTTGGCCGTGGATTTAATAAGGGAGAGGTCAGGGTCATAACAGTGAAGAAGTGAGAAAGTTCTGGCTGATAGGCGTATACTTTGAACACATGCCATAAATTCCATTAGCCGACGTCATTACCGTACAATGAACTGCGTATGAGGTTATATAGACTCCTTCTGGTGGTTGTGGGAGTTTCGAAACATAGTCATTAAACAGTAACGGGGAAAGGACACCACTCTTGGGAACCCCCTGTTTCACTCTGATTAATTTTGATTTTTCTCCTTGAAATAACTCCGATGCTGTCGAAATGGAATTATGTTGGAACCTTTTTGCTCAAACGCAGCAGAAATATTTCTCCGAGCCCCACTACTTCTAAGTGTTCCTCTATTAATGACAGTGTTAAAAGGTTAATTACCGATCCTTACCTATTTCTCTTGAACGGATAAAATTCTAGTCAATTCCGGTATCGTAGAACCGGCTGTCTTGTGACTTAGAGTAGTATCCATCCTTTAGGATAGCTTCCTAGCGCTTGACGCGAATTTCAACAAGTCCTGTGTCCTTATTAATGTTAACATGTGGACAATGACTGCCGTATGACAACCGTACACGATTCTTGGCAATCTTGTCCACTATCTTATTACCCTTAATACATTTGCATCCGGGTACCCAGTAGTAATGAAGCCGCTTGTTCCTGGCGTTACGCTTCACTATTTCCTTGTTAACTCTGGAGATGCATTAGAGGCTAACTCCGCGGCTTACCCATTGACCGGCAGTTTAAAAAGCTGTTTCATGCCTAATTCCGGACAGTACATCTGCGCATCAACTCCCATTTCGAGCCATCCGGATAAGTTAATGAACGCAACTGCAGTACCTTTACGTCATCCTCCGCTTTCTGTGTTCTCCAAATCTTCTGTTCCCTTCTTTTCAACTACTCGTAGAACGGCTTTGATAAGAAGTATCCAAAAAAACCCAAATTTGAAATAAAGTTGTCGATGACAGGAGAAAACACTCCAGTAAAAGCGCCAGAGACCTGAAATAATATTGATCTTATTTAGAAGGACAACCAGTTATTCTGTTGCGGAACCAAAATTATTCGAAAAATACTCGTATGTGAACTAAATGGGATCGACCAGCAAAATGTAAAGCATACCTATAATTTCTTAAACTGAAGAATAAAGAGACTGAATGTTGTTTTATGCATATATCTAGACTTCAATCCCTCGGTTAGTTGTGTTATTAAGAAACTAGAGACGGCTTCCAAATTATGACATGTGAATCGTCGAGATTCAGTTTCGAGAAGATGGAACCATTTCTTACATATTGCATAAGTCAATGGATTTATTGAGAGAACACTTCGGTAAGCAGATAATTTCACGCGTCCGTCGATTTTCGTGTGGGGATATGTAAATAATGTTCTTTCAAATAATATTAAACATTCTTCATTAAATTTGAAGTTTTTGTGTGTTTTTTGTTTTTATAGTCGAAATACTCGAAGTGGATCATTTTATAAATGTAGACTCAATATTTCGGATCGGTTTTACATCTGAGACGTCGCCACGACCAATTCTATTTTCCTGTGTTTAATAAATCAGAAAACATACCAAGTTTCATGACACACCATATGGTTTCCTCCACGTTACAACAAGTCTATTCTGTACTTATGTGAAATGGCGCGACGATAAAGTCAGACAATCAAAATTATTTCTATGAAACAAAATGAGGTCATAACGGCATTTTTCGAACACTAAAAAAATAACTTCAAGTACACACAAACAGCTGAAGAGCGAAGCGGATGGGGCGCAGCACGGAAACGGCAAACTTTTGTAGGTGTGCCGAGTAATAATCGTAAATTTTATGTTGCCCTGAGGTGGCACTTGGCGACAAACGTGCGCGTGAACTCGTAATTTTAAGCGCCGTAGCAGCAACAGCAGCGGCGACCATGACAATAGCGGCGGCGACGCGTTGCGCTGACACTCACTGTTGCATTTTCGAAATTCTATTCTGACAACAGCGAAAAGACTTCCGCTCGGCAAGGGACTTGAAGTTCAAAAGCTGACAACATTTTTGAAGTGACACACGATGGTGACTTACCAGGCATACGAACAGCTGTAGCGGTCGTCGTTGTCTACCAGGGTTTTGCGTTGTGGCTATAATGCTGTAGTAGGCAACATTCGTTATGCAGTTTGTTGTTACATATTATTGTGGCTGTACACTTTGTGGTTGTTGTCATTTGTTGTTGCCGTCAAAATCGCTGACATCGCTTGAATGCCGCTAAATCCTGCCCGTAATAACAAGGCCGCTTTGTGATTAGCTGTGTCGAGCACATACGAGGTGGGTTTGAAGAGTGAGCGTACAGCGTTTAGAACAGTTTCTGCGAATGCAAACCTGGAAATGTCATCTGGCTACTGAGAAGAAGGAGCGAACAGCATCATAAAATACGCTCTGGCGGGTCAATCCTAAAAATTTAGAACAAAATGACAGATTTCATGGAGAAATTCGAATTTTCTTGTTGAGACGACGAAATACTATATTTTAAATTGCTGGTGCTCTTCTTACTTCAAATTTTTATTTTGTCGTCCCTGAAAGAAAAGCCGATTGTTTGTATACGAAATTTACCCCTTGAGATATAGCTAGTACTTATGAAATATAGTGTGCTTCGGGTTATTACAGTACTAGCCGATACAACTAGAAATGCACACGAAGAAGCTGTTCATGACTTGAAAAGCACTTCTTGATCCGAAGGGTAGGAAGGAAAACTAAACCGGATCTCATTGTCATTAAGCACTGTTCGAGTATAGGACTTTAGGCCTTGGATATAAAATTTGGGAGCTCATCGATAGATACGTCAAAATCTTCTGTTTCTTCAATTACATGAGAAGTCGAAAGCTGTTTTTCGAACTAAGCTAAGTCGCTGAAGTATAAAATAAAGATCAATATCAGTGTTTGCTCTCGGTACGGACCTTTCCGGTACAGATTATGATGGCATAAAAAATACAAATTTACGGAGCGCGGGAGCAACCAGGAAAGATAAAACAATCGTATCTATTGTGGATTCATGGTCTTGAGAAATAAGCTTTTGCTCAGCTGAGCCAAGGTTAGAGAGAGGCTCTAGATCTTCTACTTACATTACTGTTGAACCCTCTTGATAACGAAAAATGGTTGTCGGCAACTTTTATAATATAAAATAGTGCATGGTTTGGTTTTAGACAGTGGGAACTAGAAATTGTCTAAGTTGGCTGAAAGAGTCTGAATCACAACTAGTCTAGCCAAGGATGACTGTCGTCCTTAGGCATGCTACATAAGTGAAATCCTGAGACGACTTAAGAAATTATTAAAGAATGTGCTCTCTTGACTAGTTCCCTTTGCCTTCTTCTACTTTAAAGACGTAAACTAATGCTTCAACGGTAGAAATATTCATAAAATGAGGAGGTTACACTTCTTACATCGAAAGTTCAAGCTTCAGAAGCTCCGAATAACACAGCCACACAAAAAACGGTCCAGTATCAAAACGATTAAGCCTTTTTCAAACCAGAAAGATCAATACTGGAGTATTCTAGCCGAGGAAACACAACTTCTGAAAGTCTTCGAATAAAGAAATATTAATTAACTAAAAGTTACTGATTTATCGGACTGCATGTGTATACCGTGGGGAAGAGAGAGAAAAATCAAAACAAGAAAATTCTCACTAAGCTAAGAGGACAATGCAAATACTACAACCACAACAAAATTACATTGCTTACACGGACAAATAAATTGTTGCAATTGCATGTACTTTAGCTGACAGTTTACGTCAGCGGCCTCCGGTTGACTAACGGTTCAACAAATACCAACACAGCTAAATGCAAGCTTTGTATTTGCGGCCGATCACAATAAGTGGGCTACTTGGGGTCGCCGGGTGATGGCGCCTGTCGAGATATTTATTAATCTCGACTGCGGGGGCAAAGAGGCGGCAACTGTTTGCATAAATCGTTGGGATAAATTTCTATGACAGTTATTATTGTGTGGCAACCGGCCCCTTGTTCCCAGGTCTGGCCCAACAGCCAGCCGGAAGCGTAGAAAGTATGGCTGTAATGTGTGTATAAGTGCGCCTAAATGGGGTTGATTGGTTGCTTTCGCGCTGTCACTGCACTTTTGTTGCAGCAATAATAATGAAACAGCGTAAGCCACTCGCAGCAGCTAAAGCTCCCCACTTTGACAGAGTCCCGGCATACTTTCCAGCCCTTCATGCCTGCACCTCAAGCCATCGCTAAGACCGCGTCATATTTATCTATTGTAAGTGCAAATCCACATTTGTCTACCGCCTCCGCTCCGTTATCATTTCAAAAGTTACTGCCTAGCAAATGTGGCGATTATGTAAGCTTTCAGAAGCTGGGAGTCCAACTGCTTAGTTGAAAACTGCAAGCGCATGCAATTTGCTGCAAATGAAATGAGTTGCTTATGGTTAGCACTTATTTATTACCCGATTGGGTGCTATTACGCGGGATAACGCGTTCAACAATAGCAGCAACCATGTACGTGCCTCTACCAATAGTTGCTCCAACTATAGGCTTACGGCTGCTGGTTGCTGACTGCCTCAGTTGCATTGAAGCGCAAAGTTCGCGATGCTGTTCCGCTAAAGTTAAGCTTGTGCGATTTGTGGATATTTTCTTCTAATTGATGGAGTGTGCCGGGATGGATTTTAAAGGCATGCCCAACAAGTCTATATGAGAGTGCTTTTTGAGGCAAAACTGTCGCGTAAGGAACTGTAAAATCCAAATATTTGTGATTTACGGTCCGTAAATCCATATTATTGCTGAACCTGGATAGATTCTAAAGCACTAAAGATTATGTCTTCATGACATGATTTCAGCGATCCGATTTGAGTGAACAAAGGCTGGCGATCCGTAGCTTTTAGCCTCGGTAAAGTTTACGATTTGCGGATATTTTCGTCTGATTGGTGGTGCGTGTAGGGATGGGTCTTGAAGGCATGTCCAAAAATCCGGAACGCTGGTCTTTAAAAACTCCATAGAATGAAGATCAGGATCAGGATCAGGATCAGTATCAGCGTTTACTCATGGCACGGAACTTTGGAATATAAATAATGATGGTTTAAAAATACGAGTTTACTAAACGGAGAAAGCAACCAGAAAAAGATAGAGCAGTGAGCTTGTGTCTGTTGTGGTTCCACGGTCTTTAAGAGGGAGCTTTTTCTCAGCTAAGTCAAGCCGAAGCTTAACATATAACGTAAGACTATTTGATGCAATATACACTTGAATAGCATAATTCTTTTAGAGTCTCGTTAGGCATATATACATACATACGTAGAGATATACATATCTCTGCTTTTGGATGCAAATTTATGGCACTTAACTTAAAAGATTATTGATTCCCTTGGAAGTGTATTTATTCACGTTTTCGTTGCACTCAGCACTTATAGCGAATTTCGGAACTTCACAATTTTTCTATTTTGTTTTTTCCTGCGCCAGTATCACGGTAGCGAGCGGATAAGCGTACATTCGCATTTGCATAACTGTTTCCCTAGTTTTATGTTATTTCGTCAAGTACGTCGTAAAATGTTCGTAACAAAATTGCGGAAGACACCAGTTTACGAGCAAATATGTACCATATAGTATACAGTACGTGGGCTTCGTATATAAAAGGAGGCAGCATATGAAAGAGGAATGTATAGAACCCAAAGTGGTCAAAGTTCCGAAAAAAAGTAGATACAGAGTTGAATGCGCAGAGAATGGTAGTTACTATGAGTATACTCGTGTATATGATTTGTATGTATGTTTGTGCCTATATCTCTCGCGAATTTGAGATACGAGCCACCAAGATGGTTTGAATCATAATGTTTTATTGGCCCAACTTTGACGCACTCGAGACTAATAAAAGATATATGGCCTGATATCTCTCTGCCTGATTCAATCTGTCAAAAATAAGATTCTTCGACTCATCAGATTATGTTATTGTCTATGCCTCTGCAGCATATAGTCGGACGGTAATAATGAGTAACGTGCGGGCCAACCAGCGACTCCGATGACTTTTTGTTTGATGACAGCAGACCAGGTCCATATGACTTGCTGCCTTATTCAGTCTGGAGAAAGCAGAAAAAACGACGCGGTTCTTGAGGTCAATGATGAGTGCTCTCAGAGAGCAGGAGTGCAAGTCGAGTAGAAAGCCGTTTCAGTGTCGGTTGTGATAGTAGCTTCTCGACAAGGTATCTTCTTTATCTGACGTTCATCCACAAGGAATTCCTTATCGAAATTGCGGTTTTGTATATAGGCAATGTAGCAAATGCCGCTAGGACCTACTTATCTCAGTGCTAGTCCCGTCCATCGCACTTCTTATACGGCGGTGTTGTCAGCATCTGGGCAGCGCTACCAATTAACGGATCAGACATTTCAGGTTCATGCCCTTAAATCGTAATCTCTCACACATTTGTAATGGTCGTCATTAAAAGGGGGGTCTCTCATACGAGGCTGTTTTTTCCGTTTTGTAGGAAGTGATTTTGCGTGGCGGGTCTTAAATCCAGCGCCCAACTTCACTAGACGAGCTGTATAAAGCTTTATACACATTAATATAACAAGCCGCTTGGTGAAAAGATCCTACATTTATACTTCAGCGAACAGCGAATATATCGAAATGGCTCCGGCTCCTCATGGGTGGGCCAATTATGGCTTTCAATAAATAATTGCGTTGTATTTTAATTTTCCCTTCAAGTCCGGCCAATTGTCCCGGAATGCATAAATTTTCTGCATAAAAAAAAAAACAAAAAAAACTGAACTAAGTATAAATCTCGGCACGCTTTCCGTAAATACCGTTAAGTTGAAATAAAATTAGCTTTAAAAATATTTTTATTCACGCACTCTCCCCTACGTTGAATAGCACTGCGCTTTTCCATGAAAGTTTATTACTGGAAAAAGTGCACAGTTAAAAATTTATAAGCGCGTAGAATATAAAAATAACAACAAAAGCATATTAACGACGTAAAACAATAGCAATAGCAAATCACCCCATATGCAAAAGCCCGCTTCATACATCTACATAAATACATACATATTCGCATATTAAAATAAGATATGAGCCAGCTGAGCATCAAAAGCGAAACGAAGCGGAATTACGTATGCACACACAGATACATCATCTATTTTATGTGTTAGTGTGTGATTACCCAGCCGGAAATGCAGCGAAATGAAAAGGGATCTTAGACTCTCTTTTTTGCTTTGCTTTCTCTGCTCTTACATTTTATAATTGTGCTACCAACGCAGATATTAGTCTAGTATATACTCGTAGTCCATAAACCATAAGTGTACCCCGATGATATTGATACCATCCGCCGTTGGCTCTTCTTTTTCTGGACTGGATAAGGAAGCGAAGCAATTGGGTCTGGTAAAAATCTCCTGTTATCAAAAAAACAGACGTCGCTCTCCCACGTTTCGGTTGGCAGTCATAACTTCGAAGCTGTAGATAATTTCGTCTATCTTGGAACCAGCACTAACAGCAACGCAGAAAAACTGTTGCCAAAAGTATGCTACTTCGGACTGAGTAGGCAATTGAGAAGTAAAGTCCTCTCCTGACAAACAAAGACCAAATTCTATAAGTCACTCAATATTCAACTCCTCCTGTATAGGGGAGAGGCTGGACGATGATAACATCTGATGAGTCGACCTAACAAGTTTTTGATAAAAAGGTTCTGCGGAAGATTAATGGTCCCTTGCGCATTAGTAATGGCGAAAACCACATTCAATGGAACGATGAGCTGACAGCGACTGTGCTGGCTATGTCTTAATGAGAAGTATGAAGATCTAATTGGTAGAGGAAACAATACATAAGAAGCAAACATCTTTTGGGTGCCTAAGTGTTCAGCGAATGTCCGAAACTCAGTCCAGAACTAAATTTTCACAAAATTTTAAGCTAGATGCGCAGCTCTTTAAGATAATACTTTATAAATCTTCCTTTCAAAGATTGCTTTATAATTCTTCCGATTGTAAGCTGCTGGTCAAAAACTTCATAGTTGAGTATTAAATCAATCAGAGAGACACTGAGTAACTTAGATAATAGCGAAGGATCCCGTGTACTTCTGAAGGCAACGCTTTTTCGGCTTAGCGAAAGCTACTCGTACCATGGCCTTTTTTCTTATACAAATTCTCTAGGTGATTTAATAATTTAGCTGCAAAGCGGCAGATTTGGAGCAAATGATGACAATTACAGATTTCGATCCTTATCGAAACGGTTATAGATGGATCCAATGTGACGATCTGTTTCCTAGCTGAGAAGTTATATTAAGTTGAAAACTTCTAAACCTGGGGACATTGTAAAAGCAATCAAAACTAAATACCTAAAATCTTTAGAAAGCAAAGCTTAAAAAACTCCCGAAAATATCAATCAATTAACGAAACAGTTTTATCTACAAAAAAAAGTATTTTGGAAGCTCCATTAAATTATGACATATTGCGATGAGTAATTTTAAAGTGAAAATTTTCAAAACCTTATCGCGGCACGGTAAAAGCTTTGTAAGATTGATACCTAAACCAAAAATTTATTGGAAAATGTAATCAAAGTATGTATTTTTGTAATTATTTAAGGGGCTTCTGCTGAAAAATCATAATTTCATAAGCAGTTGTTGTAAAAGTTCAAAAGCTCCATAGAGTTGTTAGTAAAGAAACAAATATTTTTCCAGTAAAATGTCAACCTTCATAATTTCTTTCGAAAATGTTGTGGAAAGTAGAAGTAAGCTTTAAGCTCAAGTAAGCTTTGAACTTTTCTCGGCTAAACTTTTGCTCTACTCAGTATCAAAGCTTGTGAGTATTGAGTTTAGAAATACTTCACATATTTTTAGGAGGTATAGAGTGGGATTTAAATATATATTCAATAAGAAAAAAATGGAAATAATTTCATATGGTCTTTGTTATGAATATATGGTCATCCCTTTTTGATCCGGTAAACCATTTTTTATAAAAGGTTTTCTCTTTACAAATGATTATATCCTGAATAGGGAACAGAATGCCACGAAGTTTGCAGCAACAGAAAGAATCGTTGTAGATTCTATAAAATATGTATATAGTACAAGTATATACAGGTATAAATGATTAGTGTGGTGAGCTTAAACGATTTAGCCAGGTTCGTCAGACTGCCCGTCTGTTTGTTTGTACGAGTATATAGACGAAATAGTTTCTCAGGTTTTTATATATCGATATGAAATTTAGCACATGCCCTCTTTTCACCAAGAAGGTGCACATTTGCCACAATCGTCGATATCGGATATCTCAAGCTCTTGTATGGAAAACTTTTTTATTTGATGAGATATCTTAACAAAATTTGCCATCGATTATTGTGTGAGGCGACGTTACATTCTCCGAAAGAATTGTTCAGATCGAGCTACTATAACATATAGCTGCCATACAAACTGAGCGATCAAACTCAGGTTCTTGTATGGAAAACTTTTTTATTTGATGAGATATCTTCACAAAATTTGCTATCGATTATTATGAAAGGCGACGTTGCATTCTCCGAAAGAATTGTTCAGTTCAGTTCATATTCGTTGTTATTTTTTCGTACAAGGTCGACCTGATATTACGTGCTATACTACAAACAAGCACTTGGTTATACACATACATCCTCATGTATCGTTATTATGCCTACTAACATGTATCTAAAAACACTCATATGTTATACAAATTATATATATATTTACATGTATATGTAAGTATGTATGCTTGCGTTCATAAGCGCCGCTTTTCCGCCGAGCCCAATTGCATGGTGTCAGTGCTTAAGTGTATTTTAAGGCGTTTGGGAGTGCTTTATTCGCCGTTCAACTGTTAACACAGTTAATAGCATTGGCGCTCATAAATTTGCACATATCACACAATTTCGCTTTCGATTTATTTTCTTTATTACTTTTCACATTTTTCACATGCTTTTTTCCAAATTCTTTTTTTCTGCTACCGTCGAAGCAAATAAAATGAAAAATTCTACTTTACATCAAGCATAGCGTAGCGTTCTATATACTTCACTCTATGGTAAGGGAGAGGGGAGTAGGGTGTGGCAGTCCCACGCTAATATTTATGAGCGTCAGAACAGCAATTTCGTGGCTTCCTTCTTGGCCTGTGCGCATCGCCTTTAACACACATACAAATAAACATAAGTAGTTTAGAGACAGCAGAAGAATCATTGCCTGGTGGCTCTGTTTGACGGCGAAGTGTCACTATTGATTTTTGGCGTTGGCATTTTCGTTTCACTGGAAGAGTCCGTGCAGCATGTTTATATTAAAATTTCCTATGAATAGGGGAAATTGTGAGTTTTATTAAAAATGTTTTCTAAAAATTGCTTTGAAATTTGTGGTTTATTGTAAAAGTTGGTTGTGAATATTGGAAAAGTTTCTCATAATTTTTAATATTTCATATGCATAAGGGTTAACTAAAAAGTTTGGGGAGTTTTTGTACTAGAAATGAATTTCGTGCGAAGTTTCTTCATCATTGCTACTTTAATGTAGGTCAGGCTTAATGCAAAAAACTACTGCTTTTCGACAGTCGAGGTGGATGTAGTGTTATTTACATATAGCATCATATCTACCTCGTGTTTTATGTAACTCCATTCACCTCACTATGTCGAGGTCGACGAGGAACCGTCAAACGTTTTAAAATAGTCAACATTGATTTTCAAATTCCTTTATTTGATCCATATTTCAAATCTTTCTAGTCCTTAATGGGTTACGTGGGTTTTGACGGCCGAAAAAATTTCTATTTTCAACAATTTTTTTTTCATATAATAAATGTATTGATTCATTACAACTTTTGATCATATCAAAGAGTAACATTTGTGTAATATTTTGTGAATTTATCATACGAAAAACTTTTGAGAATTAAGCTATTGACAGCAAGTTTTCATTGGCGCCGCCTAAAATGCTCTACTCTCGGCGGTCAGCATAATAGACGAAAGGTTTCATCTAAAATCAAAACATCAAAAATTACTTGGAAGAAAAGGGTGGGATCGACCTTTCCAAACGACATCGCCTCGCTCTACGGACTCTTGAAAAGTTCCAAAAAGATCCGACGTTTTCGAGCCAAATTTTAACCAGCGATGAGCCCCATTTCTGGCTCAAACGGCATGTAATACAAAAATTTCCGCATTTGGGGCGTAAAACAACTTGAAGAGATTCAAGAGCTGCTATTTCATCTTGAAAAAAACTCCGTTGCAGTGTGGTTTGTGGGCTGGTGGATTCATCGGTCCATATTTCTTCAAAACTGATGACCGGTGAGAATGTAACCGTCAGCGGTGACTGGCATCGCGCCACGATAACTGACTATTTGATGCCTGAAATTGAAATTCGTGATCCCGGCGACATTTGATTTCAACAAGACGGCATCACTACCCACACGTCGCATCAGTTAATGGATTTAATAATAGAACAGATTCGATGGGCAGATAATTACACGTTTTGGGCCGGTCGATTTCTTTCAAATGATAACAAACACTCCATTAAATTTGAAGTTTCTGTGTTTTTTCTTAAAAATGTGGGGAATCTCGAAATAGATCACCCCTTATAAGTAAAAGTCCAGTAGAAATTTTTATGAAAATTTTAAGGGATTACCTTGACCTTTCGGTCGAACCCTTAACTTAACTGTTTTGGTGTAGACATCACTCACAAGGGGATATAGTTAAGTTAACAAGAGCGCGCCAATTGTTTCTTCTTAAAGCAATTTGGCGGCAATTCAAGATACCAAGGGTGCAGCCAGGTCATTCTCCACCTGTTATTAACACGGACTGGAAATCTACCAATTTCCTGCTTTCCCCGGCAGATACTGCTAGAGCTGGAGTGTTTTCATCTATACGAATGATATAAACTATCCAGCGTATCAGCGTGCCTTTTAATTCGTTGAACTATGTCTGGCACCTCGTTTGATATCGAACGGCTCGGATAGGTCCGTCCCGATACTAACGGAGCTTTTGGTATTACGCAACGTCAGTTTATACAGTCGTATTAGTTTTGTGGAATACCAAATTCGGACTTAGTTAGAAGAGGTGTTGAGTGCCGATCATTTTTTCATGCAAACCACTTTATCATATACTGGAAAGGAGGCACAAGGATAATAGCTTTCTAATACATGTTAGGAATTTTGGAACAATGGACATCATACTACGCCCACGAACCCCACGAATGTGGATATATATGTACCTAGTATTTAACAATACGGTACATAGGATATGGTATTCTAGCGGAATGAGAAATCTACAGCTGATTAAAAATATATACATATAGCTTTGAACCATTGCTGATAATGTACTTACTAGGGTAGCGAAAGTATTACATATATATTGGGGAAGGTTGGTCATATTGCATGCAGTTTGTTCCCTTTGATTTCAATTCAATTTAGTTGCTCTTTTTCCAAGAGAAGACGTCCCGTGAGGGCACATCTTCATTTGCCGCTAACTTATTTGCTGTGTGTGGGTGTGGACTGACGGCTGCTGGGCGCTTCAGCTTCACGATAGCAGCAAATGGATGATAAATAATGCACATCATATGGTATACCAAATTTCATCATACATAATATTGAGCTTGCGCTCCCCGGCACCACACCCCCCGCACACTCCCACACAACTCGCTCAGCTGCTTCGTGCAGTCTTCAGCAATTTGGCAATATATTTTCATTTCGGCTGATTACAAGCCGCATACGTTGTTGTTTGGCAGCCATGGAATGAGCTACTGTGCCACCGGGTAGTAAGCTTCAATGCGCCACCACTCCACCGCCGCACTGTATGCAAGTGTGCTGGTGTGAGCGCGCGCGCGCCTGACTGCCGTGCCGAAAAAAGGATTTCAACTTATTGAGTGTGAAAAATAAATTAAAATTTACACAAGGCGCCAAATCTGTGTGTGTGTGTATGCGTACTCACTCGTATAACGGTATACCCGTGCGGGCCACTTGGTGTGCTTATAAGCGTATAAGCATATAAGCGGTTAATGGTATAAACAGAGAATTTCGGTGGTAACGGGCATGTCGTACGCGCCGCAGTTTTCACAATATTATCTCCCACGCACACGCATACGCTTTGCGGTATATACATACATGTACGCACACGTGAACATAATCGATATACATGCTCGTTTGCGCTGGAGTTTAAAAATAATTGCCGCTTCGAGGCGTAGTTGCCGACGCAAGCTTCTTCTCACTTTGGCCGCTTTGTTTTAACTTTGCTCGATAGTGAATTTTCATTGTGGCATCAGCCGCTAAACGCATTTCCGTTTTAAGAATGCTCCACGCCTTGAAACGCCTCGCTACATTAACGCATTTCACAACAAATTGACATGCTTCCTGGAGGTTTTGTACCGAACTCTGTATGACACGTCGAATTTTATTCTTTTACCCTTTAACCCGCCAGTAGACGTGACATATGATGATGATACTGGGACCAAGAGCTACCGAAGAAGGTTGTCTTTGTAACACACTGCTAGTTCGAGGTTCTATGCATCCGTCTTCAGTCGCTGTGGAGCAGAGTATCAAAGAACATCCGAATCCATTCGTTATTGCGCGCAACAATTGGAGCTGCGCCCATTCACTTTATGGTAAATTTTTCGGAAAGATCTTGATTTGCGGGATTACGAATTCCAACTTGTTCCAGAACTGAAGCCGAAGGATCATCAAGCGCGTCGCACTTTCGGTAAAGGGGTCCAAAACTAAGAACAAGTTTTCGCGGAGAGCGAATAGTGAAAGATGAGAGACCTCAAAAGACTCCATTATACTATAAAGTGAATCCTGTCGACCTATTTTCCATTGCCAACAGCTGCATTGATTTGCTCGTAAGAAAAAAGAGAATCCCTACAACTAGGGAAAGGCTAGCCTTACTGAAGGCAAAGAGCCCACACCCTACGATTGCCGGCTCTACGACAGTCGGGTCTCGTAACCGGAAACGGATATGGAATTTTAATCGAATTACTTTTGGAATATTTTGTGCCGCAATAACAACAACAACATCCCACTGTATCTCTTGCGATTGACTGAGAGCCAAAGGATGTTACGACAGCGCAAGAGCCGATGGAAGCCGTGTGCTAGTCATGCTCTCGCGAAGCACTGCTATCCAGTAGTAGAACACACTTGGGGTTTGGAATACCGATGGCAAGTGTTCCTTTTAAGAGGACTTAAAAAATTGACCACCGTTCTCTTCGCTGAAAATTTCAAAAACTGAATATTTTAGATTTTATTTTAAGAAATGATGCAGAAACAGTCTATAACTTTCGAACTATAATTTCTTACGAAAACAACAATTATATAAAAATATTTTGTGCTCTCAAGGGTTAAGGGTTCATATTTACTACTTCCTCGCTTTTGACATCACTCAACCATTTTTCCTGTACTTTGCATTCTCGTTCTACTAACACACGCGCACGATTGAGCTTATCTGCTTATCACTGCGTGACTGCCCCTTGTGTTCTTCATCTTTCATCTTCCTTGTCGTGGCATCCCTCGTAGCCTCCTGCCTCGTGTGTTAAGATAAAAATCTCGTTTCGCGCGTTAATAACGACTTGACGCCGAAATTTTGTACACTGAAGTTATGACAAGAATTTAAATGTGTCACTGGCGTTGCTGGCTGTCTGTCTCTTTGTGAACTGGCATGAAGCACAACAATTGCGGTGACATGCTGTGTGTTCCCAACATCAACGCATAATACCGTCCCATCGTGTCGGCGGTCGTTTCATGATTAATCCCTTGACGATTTCTTAACATCGTGCGCTCACATTCATCATTTTTTCCATCCGTGCTTTTTTTTATTCGGAATTGTATGTAAAGGTAGCTAATGTACTTAAGCGCTTAATTTGCTTGTATTCCATGTAATCTCGTTGAGATGACCTTACGGATGGTATAAATTAACTTCGTTGTTGTATTCCATTATGAACGTGTCTTCTTTAGTATGATATTACTCTGTGCCTACATTGCGAAGCGTTCAATTCGTTTAACCTGAAGAAAAGTTAGTTCCAGATCTGAATTTATTTCTGATTCCTCGTATTTGCGTAGCTCTCTGCCCGAATATGTAGTCGAACCCGTGATTGTTGGCATCATCATTCAGCCAGATGTTATACCGTGAGCGTTTTAGTCTTCAGCTATCACAATTTTCCACAACTGGCCTAAATCACGACACTTTCTAAAGTCATCTTGTTGAAAACCTCATTCCTATCGAACGGACAACTGTAATACATATTCTCACCTTTCCAAGGAAAGCGGGCTTGGAACTGTTTTAGTCAAAACTTAAATAGTCGACCATGAAGTGTTTAACTGCAAACAATACTGGGTCGTCTACGACAGCTTAGTTTCGTAGTCTAAAGACTATCGATTTAGTCTTCTTATTAAAGTTAGATTAGATGGCTGTTCTAGAGAGATTGCACGTGGACTGACTATGCAGTCCTTTGAGAAGCCATAGACATGAAGAATTCATGTGTTCGAACTTATAAATTAGCAAAACGCTTAGTAGCCAATACAAATTTGCACAGATGTTCAATTTCCATTCCCGCCAGTTCGGTTGGATGTCTGAAGGCATGCGCTCCCAAGTGTTTAAGTCTTGACCACCCAAACGCGAGACAATTAAGGATAATCAAGAAGGAAAAGTTGAGTTGTTTCCACTTCATTTTCTTCCATACAGCTTCTGCAAATGGCGTCTGGTAAGATTACCAGCCTTACAGTATGGACGCCAATAGGACAATGGTCTGTTAAGAGCCCCACAACCAAGAGAGCGGCTAGCCAAAAGGCTTTTGCGACAGCGCATGAACCGATGTGGCCCAGACTTGACCAAGCTCTCGTGAAGCCCAGTTATACGTTATAGTAATAAAACACAATAGGATACGGGAGCACGGACCCGCTCCTATTCTACTAATATAGTTTGTAGAGTGCCTTTCCTTTCTAGCTTATCAGTTTACAATTTCCTGCGATTTCACTGTGGCCTGGCGTCCATATCAGTCTTATCACAAATACGCTGCATGATATTGATAAAGAAGTTAGGGTCTCCTTGACCAACCCTAAATGCACTGTTAATGAGTTCAAAGCTAGTTTCGCCGCCCTGCTATCTGAGTGGATGTTTACTTCTCTGAAGGAGGCTGCACTTCGGAGCAGTAAATCCACTCTACCTTAATGGCTGCAACCTCGTCCTGGAAGACACAATTGTCAGGAAATCTAAACCTAGAGTTGATGGAGGGCTCCTGACAGTAAACCCCTGCACCGACCTTCCCCACAAGTTTTGATCCATCCATAAAGAAGCTCACTGCCTCTCTTCTCCAACGCTTTCTTTCCACACGTAACTCCCTCGCCGGTATATGAACAGAGAAAGAGTCGCCAGAGTTCAGTTGGGCGACTCCATGATCCAAGTGATATGAAGTATGAAGTCAAAGTATGTGAGGATTTACAAATGTGTTCAGACATAAGACATCGGTTAAGGTAATGTGTTACTATCAGTTCATCGTTATATGAAGTTTTAGCTTCCTCTTTCTGCTGTTCTGGAAACGAACATTTTCCTTCAAAAGTTCTATAATCTACACCTTATTGCTGGCTTTTTGTATGAGTTGTGCCTATATGAATAATAGAGGTAGCATTTACCTTCTCTTTCGAGCTTCCGGCGTCTCAGGTCTATGTAATATGATGAAAAAGAGTGAAGAAAGTAAGCATAGTTTATACCAGGATCTGTCCTTACATGTTCACTGTTTCTTTGTCTAAAATATGTAATACAGAAAATAATGATTTTTCGATCAAAATAGTCTTCCGGAGGTTCCTAAAACACAAAACGCACGCTACTGTTAAGAGCGTAGGAAGGAGAATCCTCGAAATATTTAAGCATTCCATTCCAGTTCAAACTTCTCTCTACACCTTCTTGTCAAAAGCGGCACACCGTTGATTGAAGTGATTTCAGTTCAATCCTTAAAATAACTGTTTGGCCCAACCCGCCACATCTAGAACGCACGGCTACTCTGTGGAAGGTGTCGCAGCATTAATTCTAAATGTTTATCTCCATCTGAATTTATTGATAAACATTCGCCGAAATAATCGGCTTACGCGACCCGCAAACACATTACGCCTTTATCGGTGCGAGCGACGCTGCGCAACGCGGCCGCATCATAAGTGCTAAGTAGAGATTTAACACAAATTGGAAATTAACCGAAATTATCGAATTTTGTACGCGTTTCGCTTCTTAATTACTATTTACTCGTGCAACAGCGGCTTTTGAAGCGAACATAACTTCTGATTTGTAACCGCAATAATTGAAAGCGCACAGTGTGACAAACGAACACGCGCATACACACACAAAGACACGGCATACAACACGCTGTAGTTAAGATTAAATTAGCGATACTCCTAAGCACTACCGCTTTGCCGCAAGTGAATATGCACATTTCGTTTGAATGGAAACTCGCTCGGCGCGTTGCCTGATATAATCAAGTTAATGGCGATATTATTTTGCTGTTAATGAATTCGAAAAGATGGCGAGTGACTTGCATGACTAATCTAAATGGCGGAATTTGAACCACAAAATTTTTGAAGGCGGTGTCTGGGTGGCTGTAATGTGGTATGAGGCCCGAGATAAGCAAATGACACTAAGTGAAATTTACATTTTCAGCAAAGATAATATTTGTTTCGTAAACTTATCGGATATTAAGGAATATTTTCACTAAAAGTACGCTAAAGTATGCAAAGTGAGCAAAGTGTAGTACGTATACGCCATTAAAAGCTGCTTCCCGTACAAGGCAGCGGGATCATACTACAAATGCTGCAGAAGCTAAAGAAAACTATGGTTCCAAGGCTGCAAAGGAATGTCATGTATCCGGTCAAGAGTCAAGTTTGTGTTCCTACCAAATCCAGGTAGAAGAATGCAAGAAAATGCTAAAGGTTTTAGACCTAAATGCCTCACCTCCCTCATGTTGAAAGACCTACATTAGATCAATACTAATGAACAACAAACCACGTATTAGGGGACAGGACATTTAAGTCTCATCTATTGTGAGGATTGACGGATGGACATCTTATCTGTTGAAAAGTCTCAGTTTTGTCATAATGAAAGCGGACGTTTCGCCGACAGCTTTCCATTTCTCAGTCGACTGAGAAAGACGCACAATAGTTTCTTCGTTTTGAATGACCTGATATTTAGAAAAACCAATAATATCTGAATTCATGACACCTACTACTTTTTTATAGAATTCAATTCCGTTCCGACAACTATCAGATTCCATAAAAATACTGAATATCGCACTCCCCTATGGTAAGCTATATTCGTTCTTCAACGTTTCTGGTGCTTATGAGTAAAACTTCTGTTTTGTGCTCCCCCAGTTCCAAACTCACAGAAGAGAATCATTGGTGTAGACCATTTAAGCACTCATTGCATTTATTTCTTAGATCGACTAATTGCTTAGCCACTGCTATACCATCTGATCGTTCGCATGTGCTATTAGTTTTATGGCCGTTGGTTGCTGTCTTCTTAGCACTCCGTCATACATGAGGTTCCATAATAGTGGGCCTTCGTCCGTATCAAAAATCAGTCTTCTGTAACTCGTTATAATGTGTATGAGATATGCAGGCGCGCGTATTTTATTGCTACCCTGCTATTTCACATTCGTCTTCTAACATAACTCGATTCTAGAATTTCTCTATCCCACAATAACTAGCTGTCGAGATTAATGCGAAATTGAAAGATAAACTCTATCGTTGGGCATGTCAACTCTTCTTGTCCACAATTTGGGTTGCCGGCTATAAACACATTTTCGGAAACGAAAAAGCAGACGAGTTGGCCAGGTCAAGAGTCTCTCTAGATGAGGCTGAGGCGAAGATAATACCGTGCCTGTTTGGAACGATCAGTAGGGAGCTAAAAACGCAATTTAAACAAATAACTGAAAGGGTAGTCCACCTTTATGATTCAAACTTATGGTGTGAATTTCAATAGGTTCTGTGACCTCATTACTTCTTCCAATGTCTCATGACGTGGGGCTAGAATTACCTGCTGTTATGTGAGAGGCTAGTTCCGCGCATTTTTAAATAGCAAAAACACCTTTTTGATATCATATATACATAGTGGTTCGGCAGTTTAAAATACTCCTCTGCAAATGCAGACACCGGAGCTTATAGTCATAAGAAACAGATGGATATTGCATTCTGGCAACCCTTCTCGTTTTGTTGCTACATTTTTAAATAGCGCAATTGTTAGTGTTAATTTGTATTGCTTTCTCAAATTTCTTTCTTGTTTTAATTCGTTTCTGTCTATTTTGCGAGTTTCTTACTTTTCGTATGTCACAGTGCATTTCAAACTGCTCGCTACATTGGTTGTTACCTTTGATAACCAATTATTTTTATTACATTTATTTTTTGTAAATATTTTTGTCATTACTCTTTTCATTTTAATTATTTAAATTTTTTCTATTTTTATGTAATATTGTTTTTTTTTTATCATTATGACTTGCAATTTCCCGAGTTGTTCTTTGAAAGGCGAGTCGCAAGGCTTTGTTTTTTGCTGGCTATGTGACGGGCTTTCCCATCTTAAATGTGCTGGACTGACAGACAGGATATCTGAACCGCTGATCTTGCATAAAATTCAGACCAACAGAAAACGAATTATTTAAAGTCGTGAGCTTGAAACCCTTACTGAAAAATATAGGCATTATGAAACGTTGTTTCAATCATTTAAAAGCCTAAATGTGCAAGAAGAGAATCCAAAACCTTCATCTAAACGTAAACGTTCGTCTGATGAAGATACCACTGCATCTTCCTTAAAAAAATGCCCCCACCCACTATTGACCTCATCAATCTTTCATCCCCTTGTCCTCAAGGAGAGAAGGTTCCGTCTGATCAGGACACTGAGAAAACTGTTACTGAACACGGTAAGCGGAAAACTTCTCAAGATCCGCCTCCAAATACCTCCAAGTCAGCTAATAAAAACTTAGTTGTAATACCGCGGAAAAAGGCAATTTTTATCTCAAGACATGCTGCGGATACCACTGTCGATGACATAAAGAGTTGTCTAACGTCAAAATTAAAAACGGACGATACAGACTTCCGAAAATTTACTTTCAAATACGACAGAGATATTTCGCCTTTTAACGCAACCCCGTCGGAGAGGCGAGGTGGCGAAAGAGCTCCTCCTCCAGATGCAAGCAGACAAACCGCGAAGCGGAAAACCGGGGAGATAACGTCCCTAAGACCTCCTCCTTCGAGTCTATATGAGGTCAGGTCAGGTTAGCGGATATCGCTCGGAAGCGGTATTTCTTCCCAGGAGCGCAGGAAGAGCTTACGAGTTTGCAGATTGGCGTAATCAGGGACCAAAACGAAGGCATCAGTACCTCGGCTTGGAGGGTAGTTGGGAGCAGCGTTGAGGGCGCTGGATGGAAACTCAACATCACAATTGATGATGAGTCTAACAATATTCATCTGGCAGTCGGGATCTCGGTTGAAGTATAGATTCAGAGCGGTAAATATGAGCCCCTGGAAGCCTAAAGCGTAGGCGGAGGAGGACAGCCGAGAACAACAGCTGCTTGAGGAAACTACTCATTCCGCCATCAACACAGTCGAGCAGGTTGCTACTGCCACTGTCGTCGAAGGAGAACTAAATATGTCTCGTAACGAGCGGGAAGGGGTGCTAGCTTTCATACCGGAGCTCCTGGACGGGGTGAAGGTCAGTCATAGAATCAATCCTAGAGGAGGTAAGAAGTCTTAATTCGATCACGCAGCAATGTCATGTCTTTAGATAAACTCTAGGATTAAATATAAGTAGAGTGAGTCAGGTTCTAACAAATGAAGGCCTTCGGGGAGGATACACCATTGGCTCTTCTTCCAAGAGTCGACGATATGAAGAAGGTAACCTTTATTAAGAAATTTAAAGTTACTCTCACCTATAAAGGAGGTGATTCCACGCTCCGCCTACAACTGAGGGCAGCGCTTTCTAGTGGAATACTGACAGCTCGTAAGTATTGGAAGGTGTTTTTTTTATTATTTTATTGTCTGAATATTAATTTGTAGTAATTCAATGTGAATTTCAAACAGCATCTATTTTGAGTATAAACAAATTAATCAAAACCAAAGATTTTCACAAATTTACCTCACAAGGAAAATTAGCCACATATTGAAAATCACATAAATAAGACGTTAATATTTTCTTGGACCACCTTTAGCTTGTACGGCTTGTAGGCGATGGGCATCGATTGCAAAAATTTTAATTTATATGTGGAAGGAATTCCGCGCCATTCCGCGTGTTGAGGCATCCAAAGGTCCTTTTTCAACGAAATCTTATGTTTGCGAAAATTTGTTCGAAACAGACCCATCGATTTTCTATTATATTTAAACCCGGAGATTGTGGTGACACTTCGAAAACATGTGGACAATTTTTCCAAGATTTGTTGTTGATTTTCCAGGTCTAAAGCCACACTGATAAGGTCCAAACAGAAGAAACTTATACGCAATGTTTAGGAGACTTTTCCGCACAGTAGTTAGCGCAGATTGTGATGTCTCCCTTTTTGTAGATTGGGCAGAGGACACCTAAATTCCAATCGTTGGGCATGCTTTCGTTCGACTGTATTTTACAAAGGACTGAAACGAATCAGTTCTTCGCCGCTGTCCAGCAATCCATCGTCCCCACCACTTTGTTGTTCTTCAGACGGGTAATTGCTATTCCAACTTCAAGATAGGGCAATGGAACGTCTGCTCCATCGTCATCGATTGGGGAACCGGGTTCGTTGTGCTTTCACTGCCATTCAGCAGGCCGCAGATGTGTTCCCTCCATAATTTTAGTATGATACGGGCATCGGCTACTAGATCACTTACTTGGGTTCTATAAGAGTTTGCTCCGGTCTTGAAACCTTCTGTTAGTCGCCGCATTTTCGAGCATTACCCTTGTCGGCCAGCTTGTCATACTTGTCTCTTCATACTCACGCATTTCGGCCTCTGCCTTTTTCTGTCTGCAAAACTCGCTTTCCTCTTCAACTCTTCCTTCATAATTGAAAAATGGGATTGCATAGTCGGTGCCTGCCAAATTGTTATTTTCCTCCGAGATATGCCTGTAAATTCTTCCTCCACCAGTAATCGTGCTGGTGATTTTGCTGCGCAGGTTTCAGCTGGAAAGCAAATTTAGCTGCAAACCGTTAGAAATGATTGGCTTCTAGATTAAAATTTCTATACAATGAATTAAAAATAGAATCTTTCATGTAAATAAAAGTTCAGGTTTCTGTTTCCAGTCATGAACAAGTCCCTTTCAACACAATAATTTAAGTCGAATAAGGGAGTAATTGTTAGCTTTATGATATATTTTGATGCACATTCACTCCTATTCAAAAATCAAATTCGATTTTATGAATTTTTTTCTTTGTTCAATTAAAAAGTCTCAAGGCAAACCTCCGTAAGTATGGTCGCCTGCGTCTTCAGTATTGATTTCGCCAAATATGGCGTAGGCTCACAGCGTTTGATGAAAAGTCAACACCAATGTACATAAAAAATTGTTGGCCGAATGACCAAACTGATCAAACAGTGTCCTAGAGAGCGCCACAGCATGGCGACATGGTGACACAATGACGCAATGGCACACAATCGTAGTTGTAATATGTTGCTGTAGGAGTACATAATAAATGTGTGTGACCTCGAAAATATATGACGGGCTCTGTAGCTTAAAAATTCTAAATTGTAGAGCTGCAGCACTCGTCTTTCTAATGGCAAACGGCATCCTACAATAAATGACAAGCCTTCTCTCGATTTATGCCAATATAAAGTTCCTCAGTACCAGAAAAATTATGACCCAGTGGTTGTTTAGCGTTGGTGTGTTTGTAATCTGCCGAGTATTTTTCCTTAATGAGTCCCTTAGTAAATTCATATGAAAGATGGATCCTGTTTTCAGCATGATGCAGTGTGAATTGCCGTCTAAAATAGCTCGCGCACTTCTTCGGGTTCGAAGACTCATGTCCATTGAATTGAATTTCAACTCGGTCATCATGTATCTTCAGGTTAGACAAAGCCTTGACCGTAGTCCAAAGCTTACTCACGCCAGTGAAGAGGTTGCAAGATTTCAGATGCTCTATCAACTTTGTTCATTTATGTTGAGTTACCATTTGCCGAATCTCCAAATTTAGATCCCTTATTTGAGGACCACAGAGTCGGCATGGTATAAGGTATAAGGTGTCGCGCTTATTAGCTAAAACAACTGCTTCGACTGGGAAATCGGGGCGAAGTTCCGCGATCGCTAGCAGCTGCGATCACCTTGCGGTGAAGATGCACTTAGCTTTATGGAAGTTAAGGGAGGTACGGTTGTCCACAAAAATAAAGTCGGGAGGTTTCTCGATGGAGATAATTATGAGCAGATAGTCTGATGCGATAGTTAGGTGGAGGGTTCACCATTCATTGTGCAGAATGTCGAAACGTCTATCTGTTCCGGCAGGTCCGTCCCCTACGATCAGGAACATGAATGCCAAAGATCTTGATGCACGTTAAAGTCATCTAGTACTTAAGGTTTTCAGCACGAAGTAGCACATCTATGTTCGGGTGATACCCTGTAAGGCAACATATAACTGAAGGGCTATATATATTAAATGTTTTGAATTCTACTTCGCCTGACCGGATAACTATACCCTTACATTAAAGAGCAGTGTCCCTGCGGTCGATATCGCTATCCATAAGACACTGTTGAATGGTCTTGTGCAGTATGACCGTCAACATTATCTTAATCGAGATCCTTACAAAAGACATTGAGACCTGTAGAACTCAGAAGATCTGAGCGGCTGTTTAACTTGGTGGCTTGGACCACAGCTATCGATACATTGAACTCGTGGTTCATCCCCGATGTGTCTTACAGCCTGTGCAGGTCTTAATATAGTTCCATTCATGGCAGGTATTACACCGAACCGAAGTGGAGTTTGGATGGAGCCTTTTAGCGCAGACGGGTTTGTCTGCAAAGAGTTGCTTCAGTGAAGACAAATCTATTCTAAAACTTACCGATTCAAACAGGGTTAGATATCCGAAAAAACAGTCCTTGGCGGGTCAATTCCGGTAACGTAAAACCGCCTGTCCTGTGAATTGTGTCATTCCTCTGAAGAACCAGTAGATCTACTGCTACATTTATGGCAACCATTTCCGCTTGGAAGACGTTGCACTGGTTCCCCGAAAGCTTTGATCCATCCGTAAAAAAACTCACCGCCCCTCACCTCACTCAAGTACATTTGTTATCATATTAACTGTCGTTATCCAATAAAAGTAAAATGATGACTATATATGAAAATTCTTCCCACAATAAGTAGCATTTGAACACTGCTTTGATAATAACACCACAGAGGTCGCTGCTGCTTTCTCAACCAATGATTCAATTTTACTTACAAAAAATAAAGAATGCTGCTAGCGCCTAAAATTCACTTTGCTACTAGGGTTATTATTTGCCTATGAAAAGCGCTACCGAATATATGAGAAAATGTTTTATGAAATATTAATTGTCACTTATTTATTAATTTTCATTTATTTATTTACAAATTTAAATATTAAAAGTCTTAAAAAAATAGATATAAAGCAAACCCTGAGCAGAATCTTTGTCATTCCAGCAAAACAATGAGTCTGTGCAGGGCGTTCGCCCTTCCCTTCGGCCAGCAGTGTTTATAGCTCTTCGGCTGTAAATAACATGTTGGCGGTTTCATGTACGACGAAATGTTTGATGGACCTCACTGCGGCCTCTCAAAATTAGCTGAAGCATGCGTCGTCCGTCGGTGACATAAAATTGAGTTCCTCTTCTACTGAGCCAGAAACGCCTTTTCAGCTCATGCAGCTTTAGGTCGGCGCCGCCGTAGTTGGTACACACTTAGTCTTCTTCTTTTATGAGTGGCTTTATGTTACCGGAATGGACCCGGTTTCTTTTTACCGCCCCAGAGGATCGGTATTTCGGCGATCTAATCCTGTTTGGTTTGATCCAGAAGTATCGTTATCGGACAGCGGCAGATCAGGCTTTATGCTTTGCACAATTAGCTCTTCTTTTATTTTTTTTTTTATTTTATAATAATTTAGTTTTTGTTTTACAGTGTGGTGCATACTTTTGGGCGCTTTTTGTTTATTACCCAAAAACAAATTTCCAAGGAAATTTGAAAGCTTTGTTATTTTTATTATTTTTTTTTTGTGCTGCTGAACTCTGCCGCTGGCTTGTCCTGCAGGCGGTTCAAGCTTAGAATTTGGCCGCACGTGTTTTCTCATTAATAATATGTAATCAATAATCGTTTCAATCATGTCCAGAAACTTGAGTTCTAGGCTGTTGAGAGTTGGTGTGCTGTTTATCCAAATATTTATCGACATTCGTATGATCAGTTTCTCTTTGCTTCGACGGTTGTGTTTCATGGTTATTCCCACAAGGGCGTTTTAATGTGTCACCTCCTCTTAGCGGGTCACTTTCGCGCAATTGTTGTGGGCTGTTTTTAGTTCTTGTTGGCGGACTGCAACTACAAATAGAGGTTACATCATCTGAACTATTTAGTGGTCGTAAGTTCTGTTCCTTGTGCCATTTCAGCTGCTGCTGCTGCTGTTCCTTGGTTATATACATATATCCACATCCTTGAACGCAAAGTATATGTATTTTGGCGTATCTGTGCTGTATCCTTCAGCATAGTACCCATTATTCTGCGTTCACAATCCAGTAAACCTTCCCGTTTCAGAACTGTGTTTAAATTGCATTTGTGTAGGGCTTAAGAGCCAGCAGATGGATTAATCGTTATTGTATTTTACGATTTGAAATGACCAGTTTTCCCCCACTTTTTTCCACATCCTTGAACGCAAAGTAAATGCCTTTTGGCGTATCTGTGTTATATCCTTCAGCATGATATCCATTACCCTGCGCTCACAATCCTGTTAACCTTCCTGTTTTAGAACTGCGTTTAATTCCGTTTTTGTGTAGCGCCTAAGAGCCAGCAGATGGATTAGCCGTTCACGTATTTTACTATTTCGAAAGCTTGGTATTTTAACTTTTTCAGTATCAGTCATCGAAGAAGTTCCTCCTCGATTGCTGCATACGGCCTTTCCTTTACAAACAACTCACTGCCGTCGCCGCGCGAACTTTATTTCGATTTCGCGTTCGAGCGTTTTTAAAAAGTTATATCCGAATTAGGACCTAAAGAGACATCAAACTAAATTTTCAATTTAATAATTATAATGATTCAATTGAATAGTACAAGGTACTACAAAACATATTTACAACGCGGATAGGCGCTGGTCTTGTGTGCTTTCGATGTCATGTTCATTTTGATACTGATCTAGAATTTGAGGAGTTGTTGCGGCTCCCAACATGCCACTACTACTAAGTGTTTCAACAAAACACCTTTTTTTCTACTAAAATTTTCTGTGTCGGATCTGCGATAGGGCTGGACATTCACAGAGAAAGTGGAAAATTATTTCCTTATTCCCTACTGTTTCGCAGCATCGGCAGATGTTGCTGTAGGGCATACCCATTTTGGACTCATGTTCTCCCAGTTATCGTAGCAGTTCATCTGTATATACTTTTTCTGGACCTACATATTTAATAAGCCGTTAGTTCTTTTCTTGTCATATGTTGGCCATAACTGTTTAGTTATATTTTTCTATCTGTTATTTGCAATGTGTTAAAATTCTATATTGTGTTCTCTCCTGATCGATCCTAGCGGACTTGGTATAAGCTCTGCCTTGTATTCGTTTAGGGAAGCTCCTGCTTTGCCAACAAGTCAGCTTTTTCGTTTCCGAAAATATTCCAATTGTCGGGAACTCAGATCAAATCAAGTGGCTCAGTAGACCATTTCCCTAGTGGCGTCTATGCTGTACGACGATGTCGAAACGTCTCAACACATCCTTCTTGTATGTCCCGCATCTGGGAGATCAAGATTTAAATACTTGGGAGCGTATGCCCTCAGATATTCTACCGAACTGGCGTGAAATTAAACGCCAGTGCAAATTTATATTGCCCACCAAGCGTTTTGCAAATTAATTCTTTTCAAAGAATAACATTTCACAGTCTACGCGTACTCCCTCTAGCTCAGCCATTTAACCTAACCTAGAGCATCTGAATATTTACATAATAAATATAAAAATAAAAAATGGACAGAATTTTCAACATAACTTTCTCGAAAGCATCGATGCAGTCCGATGAAGTCTATCTCTAGATTGACACTGAAATTCATGAATTTATTGAGAATTGCAGAGCCTGGGCCTGAGCCGGTATAGATGCTTTTTTTAAATATTTTTTTATTTATTGGATCTGCTTCGTAAAGCTTAATAATAAGTATTCATATCTTAAATCCATTTAAAATTAAAGATGCTCAAGAATGTGGTTGAGCTTTTTTGGTATAACGTTGCTCTCTAGTAAGCTGGTAGAATAGAATTTAATTGAGGTCTATTGTACCTTCTCCTAACTCACAGGGACTCGCCAAGCCCCAGCAAATCGATAAATTCTAGTATTTTGCTGGGAGCTAGTGAGTCGATGTGATCCCTGCGTCTGCAGACGATTAGCAGGTGCTCCGGGGTTTCAGGTTCCCTGTCGCAGAACCGGCAGTTAGCGCAAGAGGCTAGTCCTAGGTTGAATAGGTGCCTTTTCAACTTGCAGTGGCCGGTGTAGAATGCGACCAAGAGCCTGAGCTCAATTCTTGGGAGGTTGATTATCGATCTAAACCTATTAAGGTTGTACCCCCCTATTAGCAACTTGGCATGCCTCTATGACCAGGTACCCAAATTAGGTGTACCTGGTTCAATTCAGCTAGGCTGTTTAGCCGTTCTCTACACTCCTGCACTAGCAGCGATTTGATCTCGTAAGCGGAGATCGCTTTTAGTGCCGCTTGGCTATCGCTGAGTATGGTTATTCGCTCATTTCGATAACCGCGATGGAGGTTTATCTCTATACACCGACTTATGGCCAAGACTTCGGCCTG
The DNA here is from genome assembly GCF_023373825.1 of Bactrocera dorsalis. NCBI lineage: Eukaryota > Metazoa > Arthropoda > Insecta > Diptera > Tephritidae > Bactrocera > Bactrocera dorsalis. Next base: position 104,146,966 of record NC_064304.1, on the reverse strand, counting down.
GAAGATACTGGGGAATCTGCCCATCGGTATGGATAGCCTTGCGCGTGGACCTGCGATCCCTGCACCAATACCTTCCGACATCTTCGAGCCGTCAGTGTACCACTGCAGTGTACTATCCCTCAGCACCAGCTCAAGAGTGGAGTCATTCCACTCGCTCTTGCTGCCAAGGGTAACCTTGAACTTCCTCGTGAAATTTATTGTTTTTGTAATCCCGTCCTTCGGAAGGAGGGTAATTGGATTGTTGCCACTTATCATCTCCATCCTCTAGGACGAAATTGTTTTCCCTTTGCCGCATCCCTCTGCCGTTATTTGCAGGAGTGAATGCTTGGCTACTTGACCTATCACTATGTGGAACGGTGTGAGTTCCAGCAGGACTTCCAGCGCCGCCGTTGGGCAGGTTCGCAAAGCGCCCGTCATGCAGACGCATGCTAGCCGCTGAAGCTTCGATAGTTTCATCACCACCGACGCCTGTGCCGCCACAGAGGCCCGGGACACCGCTCCATATGTGACTATCGGTCGCACAATCATGGTGTACAACCACCTGACAGTCCTTGGCTTGCAACCCCAGGATTTTCCTGCCAGCCGATTGCACACCATTAGTGCCTTTGTCGCCTTGACCAGGGTTTGGTTCACATGCTACTTCCACCGCAAAGTGGAATCCAGCGTGAGACCAAGGTATTTTACCTTGCTGGTCATCTCGATCTCTCTACCCCCAAGTGTGAGGTTCCTAAGCCCGGGTAGGGATCTACGCCTCGTGAACGGGCAACTCGCAACTGGCTTTCTTCAGCAACTCGAGACTGGTGTATTTTTTACTTCGGACCTTGCTCTCCAGAGGTCCAGAGAGAATAATCCATTGGATTCGCATCTGGTGAATTCGAGAGCCATTTTGTGGTCGTAATGAAGTTCGGAACGTCGTTTTTTAGCCATTCTTGTTCACTCGTACTTTGTGCGATGGTGCTAAGTCTTGTTGAAACGGCCATGGTTTGCGACCAAAATATTTGTTTGCCCACGGCTTCAAAGTAGCCTCCAGAACACTTTCCCGATAATATGTCGCATTTACTTTGACGCCAGACTCGATGAAAACAATTAGAGAGCACCCATCTGCGGTGACAGCGGCCCAAACCATTATTTGTGGTGGGTGTTGCCTCTTGGTGGCCAGCCAATGACTTAGATTCTCATATGAACGGTCCGTCAATTAAACCTTATCGTTTTGAGAGCAACTGCTTCGCTCTCTCAAGTCTCACTTGTTGCGGTTTCGGTGGGAGATCATGGGCCTGTTGGAACTTGTAAGGCTTAACCTTAAGCTCAATTTTCAATATCCGTCGGATGCTGCGGTCGGATATTTTCAGTTCTCTAGCCATTTGATTGGCACTTCGTCATGGATTTCGCTCAAGTCGCTTCTTCACTTTCCGAACCATCTCACGTGACGTTGCAGTCTTTTGATGACCACCTCCATGGCGTTTTGCGATGCTACCAGTATCATTGTAACGAGTGATGGTGCGATAAACAAAAACTTTATTCACATTAAGGTGTTTGAGCTCACGAACAATTGCTGGCGGAGATTTTCCAGCTAATTATAAAGCAATCACAGTATTACGTTTGAGTTCCATCGCTGATCACTTTTTTACACTTACACTTCGAGTGCCGAAGTATGATTTCCAAGACAGGAAATTGCAGAAAAAAACTCCGCATGAGTGAATTTGTTGAGCTAGGACATTGTACAATCTATTGTATTAAGAATAATTTTTGGATTCAAAGCTTCAAGAAAAACGTCTGGGTTTGCTGGATTTGAAAAAAAATCACATTGAAATGATTAACGCTTAGAAACTAAGCCGTGTATTCGTACGCTTAGCTGGATGGAGAAGTAGATTAAAAAACTCGCTCAAATTTTGTATGACAAAGTAACTCTATCAGACATCTTTAAAATCTTTATCTACAATCCCACAGACGTATTAGCGATGACAGATTTTTGTCTTCCCTATTTGAAGCTGTTCAAAATCGCCGCAAAACTTTCTTTCGGACACTCCTAAGGCCGACTCATCAGGTGCTGTCATCGTTCATGCCTCTGCACCATATAGCAAATGGGGGATGATGAGTAACTAGCAGAGTTTGGTAGATAGAGGACTTAACTTTTCTATTGCCTACTCAGTCCAAAGAAGCACCTGTTGGCAAGAGTGACTCTGCGTTGGATTTCATGGCTGAATACAGACAATCTTGAGAAATATATTATATAATCAATTTTCCTAAAACTTTTGGTCTTCTTTTGCAGGTTTTGTACTTATCGGAGCGCCCTCGTTGCAACAAACCATATTAACCATGTTATTGACTCAGTTGGCTGTCAGCTTTTTTGTTGGCTTGTTTGCGCGTGTTTTATTTATATATTTTTTTGCTATTGTTTGTTGTCGATATGTTGCTGACAATATTGCCGCCACTTAGGTTATGCCGCTGCTGCTGCTTGTCTTTCGGCTTGGTCTTTTCATTTTATTATTTCAATATTTTTTGTTTTTGTCAATAACCACATATTCGTGGTAACGCCACAACGTTGAACATAAGAAATCAATAAGCAAGCGACAAAATCGCCAAAAATGGGCTTTGTTGTTGTAGCGTGTGTTGTCGACTAACAGCGCGCCGTTTATGATGACGATGTTGCGATTAAATCGCACAAATATCGAACTCATAATCATATTTCGCTATATGATTACTAACGTCTACCGCACAGCGTGTTGCAACAGCGTGACCGCCCGCTCGCTTCACCTGTCATACGCGTGCGACGCCAAGTCCGTAGTCCATAGAGCATAGTGTGACGCCACACTTGGCGCTAGTGTCTCCTGGCGTCGCAGCGTGTCGTGTGTTAAGCAACCAATTGTTAAGCGCCGGCGATGAATTAATCACGTCGCCGATATTTTTTCCTGCAACAACAACAATTATAGATATACAAATATAGTCGTAAATATATGCTAGCCTTTTAGGCACTGGCCAACATGTGTATTTACATATGTACTCCTTTATATACATACAGATTTCGCCATATTTCCATATACACGAGTTTTTGCTCACCGTCCGTCGTGGACGCGCGGTCGTGTCTGCGGTGTAGTTGCGGCGCGCTTCTTGCTTGCTGATTGTTAGATAATTTGCCTAAAAAAGGATGTGTGCATTTCCTACTGTTGGCGCCGTTGCTGTCGCCTTGTGACATCGAAGCACGCGCGTATGCCGCCTCAGCACTGCCGGCGTATAGTAGCCGTGCAGTAGCGGGGTGCGCGAGCGGTCTTTCTCAGTGGAACACTACAAAGTGATACAGTATGGTTTTTTTGCTGAATGTGGCATAAAAATTTTGGAGTATTTCGAAAAAGATATTAGGAAGTCTGCAGTGCAGATATAGTATTGTTTCTTGCATATGCTCGTTACATTATTTACAGTTTTGATACTACAAGCTCAGTTCTTCTAAAATTGTAATTTTTTGTGGCGGTTTACCGAATCTCGAATGGCATACGAGTATGCTAAATTTTCCATTATAAAGGATGTTTGCAGAGTCTACACTGGCTAGGATCCCTAATATTGTTTTTGCTTCCAAAGAAGTGTGGGAAAGGGGACGATGTAGACAAGGGTGTAGGCGATGGAAAGACAAAATCGCCTGCCGTATACCAGACGACCGTAGTGTCAGAGCGGAGATCACAACAATTAAAGAAAGCCCTATTGTTCTGTCAAGGAAGTGCTCACAACGTGGAATATATCTCTTTATACAGATAGCCAGCCGGCTTTGAGATCACCAAAGTCTCTTACGGCCCATGAACATCACATACCTAAAGAAAATCACCCGTTATTAAGGAAAATGTTTACATTCTTTGAGCGCTCTATAATCAGCATACATGACAAGGTGATATGAAACAGTTATGACCTCTCTGGTTTATATCAAAGAGAGATTAAACATCAACACATTAGAGTGCTTGTCGACATTGGTTATAAAAATTTGGTGTTTTCATCAATCTGGTAGATAAATAGGGTGTAAATGGAACTAAAAATATTAAACCGTCTAATTAAAGGTATTCGGCATGGAGTCGAGGAAAAAACGATTGATTCGGAAATAACAAATTTGGTAAAGCTATGTGGTTTCAACATTAAATTTTTCCGATTTTCCTGCTTCTAAAGCCTCATGGACCATTTTAAAGCTTTATTCAGATAGTTTCTTATTTATTTTTAGAATTTTGAGAATACCTAATACACGTATCTACGTAAAATGTTGTCTCGCGATTTGCTAACGTCACTTTAGCCTTCGTCTACTACAAGCAAATTTGTCTAGCGAAACAAATTCAATTTAACCATTGCCTTATGAGTACGAGATCTACCTGTTTATTCGCCAAGTGCAGCCCACTACTCTCGGACAATAGAACTGCGCATATATGCATGTATGTAAATATGAATGTGAGTTGAAAAGCTCGAGGTGACGGTAACAACTGTTACCTAATCAAACGCATATCATCGCACGCGTGCTCACCTCAGCTTCGCGCTCTCAGCGCGCCACGACCCCAATATGGCGCAGCGATATTGCATAATTAACCTCAGGTTGGACAAGCAATTGCTGTTGACACTACGTGCTGGTGTTGCTGCTATTGTTGCTTGCGGTGTCTTCTTATTGTTGCCATTAATATTTGGGGCATTACTGAGAAAGATTTTGTATGCGCGAGTGTTTATGTGTATCTGTTCTCCGGTCTGGAGGCAAATTTAGCACGAACACCCATTATTACCGCTTCAATGTTCGAATTGCTTGTGTTGCCCTTGTCTGCAAATCATTTTGCATTACATTTCCTGCGCTGACCGCAATTGTTATTAATTTAGATAAGGTGAATGTATTAGCGATAACTAATAATGCAATATTTGTGGAAAGTAGGCCATCTTAATGTGTAATTACTTACGTATAGGTGTACCACAAATTGTATACTGAATGTGGAAAAGCGCATAAATCGAAATTGCATACTTTTATAACGATTTAATTTCATATTTAGACTATTTTTTCGAGACTTGAACTCAAAAATTCTATAATATACACTGCCTCTATCCACCGAAGAGCGGATGAAGTTGCCAAATAAAGGACATTTGAAGGTCTTCGCATCAAGATCTCCGTGCCAATGCCTAGATTTTTTCAGGTAGCATTTTTCAAACAGAAGTTTTTGCAAAAAGTCGATGTGCAGAGATCAATCTACAGCGCAACTATTGGATTGTGGGCATTACTTTATTCAGTGATAGTCAGGCGACAGTTAGAGGCCTGCTGTGCAATGGAGGAATCCTAGGGAGAACCTTCTGGAAAGAGGAAAGTGCAGAGGGATACTATCATTGGCAGCAACACCTGAGTCGGGCCAAATAAAGCTGCTACTAGTAGGATATAACCATTACACAGTAAATAGCTGACCTTCCTGGAGACAATTTCGGTACTCTTGTCTCAATATATCCTAGTCAAAGCAAGATCAAGAAACATTCATATTCTCAAGCACGGATCCTCAATCTCCGGAGTATCGCTTCTAGAGTGCGTAGAAATTTGTAGATGTAGGAAACAAAACCATGGAATCCCCGTATTCTTGCAGGGAACTCCTCTATTCTCTAGTACCTAACTCAATTCTTGAATTTGTAAGGGTGCTGAGACTAAGAAAGTCTTTTTTTAAAGACCAGACTTGTTAAAGACACAGTACATATCTCAATATTTTTCTATTATATTCGACTCTCTGAATCCTAGACAGATTCCTGGCTGGACCTAATTCGCGAAGTTCTTAATAGGACTTTCTGCTCAGATGACCGTTTTTGGATCCGTATGGGTATGTGAAACCGATTATCGGCGAAAGATTGGATAATTATTTTTTTGGCTCATGAGAAAGCTCTGCAACTAATGAAAAACCCATTGCACTGTATGGCGACAAACTGATCCTGGCCAGACGAATGCCTAACTAACAAGACTTTCAAGGTATTTGGGCCAACTAGAATAAAGGCAAGCTTATGAAGTCATTCCTACTGATAGTTGGGAAGCACTCTTGAAAATATGTGAAGCTGTGAATACGGCTAACTTAAAACAAACACTTAAATGATCAGTCTTTAAGAGGCACTCAGTGTCTTACAAAATATATTTTGACTAGTGGTCAGACAGACCACTTATTTTGACATTAAAGTTGTTTTCGAAGGGTTCCAAATATTAAAATTTACTTCAGTTCTGAAAGTTCTTTCATAATTCTTGAAATCGTGATTTTTGAGTTGCCTCGTTTCTATACTAAGACATCTTCACTTACTTGTATATGTTTCTATGAATTGTAAGTTTATATACTTGTATGTACATATATGCCCTTATGCTTGAATGTTTGTATGTAAGTAAATTGACGGCGTTTAATAAATAGGGCTGACATGGCTTGCATGCGAAAGTGATTGACTCCTATTGCTTTTTGGTGTTGCTGTTCTTATCGAGAAGGCCCTTTGTTATTGTTGCTACTTTTGATTGCATAGTTAGCTACGGGCTTTCGTATCGCACGTGCCACATCGGTAACGAGTAATGATTGATTTGCGTGCTTCAAATGCGTTTTGAAATTAGGTTCCTGACAATTTAACTAACTATTGACAAATGTGTCGCGCTGATATACGAGTATACATACACAGTTATACCTAAACATATACCATATATGTATATACCTGTATACATTTAGATGCAAGCTGGTTGAGAAATAGTTTCTGGCTCATTTGGGGCTTTGAACTAATTAATCATCGAACAGTAATTAATTAAATGAAAATTATGTATAGTAATACAAATAGGTTAGTTAACCGTTTTGTATCTAATTTTTAGTAATTTTTTTTCGAATTGATCTTAAACACCATGTCCCTCTCTACTCTACTCCCTACTTCTCTCTCACACTCTGTCTCCTTCCCTCCCACTTTCTCCACGCTCCCTCACAAACCGTATCTATTGATGAAGCAGTGCTGAAATGAACCTCTTCCTTTATCAGGATTATTGCAGCAAAAGACCAAAGACTTTGCTGAAGCACTAGGACACCATGGCTTTGGGACGATTTGAGAGAATAACTGTCATGGTGAGAAGCAATATGACAGGATCATAAAAGCTTATGCTTGTAATCGGAAAGGCCATAAATCCGAGGCGCGAAAGAGCATGGACATGGACAAGAGTAAGATTTTTTACAAAATGGATTCTAAACCTCGACAAAAAAGTTGGTGATCACAACCGATATAATTATCAGATACTGATGAGGTATTGCCTACATTAGAACAAGTTTCTTCTTCCATAAACGAAATCAGAATTAATGTTTTCAACTCTCAAGCTCCATGAATATTTGAAATAAATTTAAAAAAAATCATAATTTATATATAATGAAGCGATCGGTTTGTCGAGGGTCTTCTTTAGGATTTGACATATAGTAAAATTCGCGTATATAGTGGAATTCTCAGATTTAAATCCCCATTGAAAATGTCCAATGAGTTCATTTACAATGAGATTAAACCTTCCACACCATTCGACCAAATCATGTTTAGTAGCTGAAACATGCGCCTTCCCAGCCCCGCGCCACCGGCTTTAAACAATATAATTGGTACGGCTGGTGTAACAGGGAGCCACAGGGTCATAAGTATAACTAGCTTTAGCAAATGACTCATACTTTAGCTCAAAAGTGTGGTCCCTAAATAATTTACCTTATTCTCACTTAACAAATATTTGTACATACATATATAGTATAGTATACCAAACACAAAATTTCCGTTAAATTTTCAGGTGCTGATGGAGTTTTTGTAGAGTCTTTTTATGTAAGCTTATGCACTTTTAAGGAAAACTCTTCCTTATTAAATTTAGTTGACGCTCCATTAGGACTTACAGCTAGATTATTACATCTTTGATCTCACCGAGAAATTGGGTCCGGAAGTATTTTTAAGGTCTATGCTTCTAAAGGTACTTTACGAAGTAACTTCGAACGGTTATTAGTTTATGTCTGAATTGGGATCTCGCCGTTCCTTGGACTGCAACTGCAGATTTATATATTTAAAAGTGTGGAAGAATACCCCACTTGTTTGAACTGTGGTGGGTCGGTGTCCCTATGAAGTATACATATATATAAATCATTAGCATGATGAGTCATGTCCTTCTCTCTGTCCGTCTTTTCGTCTGTATATGCGTGTATTACTCTCTCACATTTAAGATACCGACCTGAAATCATGCATACGTCCTTTGCTCTTCAAGAAGCTGATCATTTGTCAGAACCGCGATATCGTACTGCTGCAGCTTGTAGCTGTCATATAAATTGACCGATCAAACTCAAGTCCTTGGAAAACCTTTTATATGACTCAAGGTCTCTTTTTTTATGGGGAAGAAGCATCGAAAGCCTGAATCTCATATCCGTGTGGAACTTTAATCTGAATTAAATGTTCTACTGTTTTTTACCGATCCCCCACTGAACCACTGTTAAGAATTACATCGGCAGGATGATTGAGTATTACTCATATGTATGTGATGATTCTAGGGCATTCAGTAACAAGTTGAATTTTCTTGACACTACCTCGTTTTGTCTCATAACCCCGCTTGTAAACTGTTTGTCTCCAAATCCTTCTTGTCTGCTCCAGTCATGGTTTCTGTCTTTTGGCTGCTACTTCACACATGACTTTCCACTTATCCCCACCATTTGATACACTAGGTTTTCTGAGGTTGGGTCTATCCCGAATGCGTTTTTCAAATTAGCCTTTTTTCTTCATGCTTCGCTCAATGGAACATTGCGTGCTCCACATTCCCGGTGATCTCGCCTCCACAATAATCGCATATATTGTCGTCTTCGTGTTTGAAGCGCTTCAAATATGATCTGATAAAGCCGTGTCCAGTGAGAATTTGGGTTAGTGAAAATCTATTTCACCGTGTGATCTATTTAGCTATAGTTCAATGGTGGGGATTAGTCGGTAGGTCCACCGACCATTTCGGCTGTCTTCCAATCATTTTTGCCAGCGTTTCAGCGTATGTGCTCTGGCTTTCTCTTTTTGGGTTGTGCTTTGTACAGTGCTCTAAAGGAGTCTATGTTCCTAACAATCGCTGTTTTAAGCGCTATATTGGGTTTGTTATTTGGTCCTGAAGCTTTAGATGCGTCAAGCCGGTCACATGCCTCCATAATCTCTACGTTGCATACTTTTGGTAAAATCTGGCTTTGTTGCTCCTTCACGGTCTCTCGAGAAAGTTAGCGTCAGGTAGGGAAGGGAACCGAAACAATTCCTTCAAAATTTGATGATGATGATTTGACTTCCCGTGCGGAGTTTTCCCATTACGGTCTTGTATGCGAGCCCCCAGGCGTTGTTTGCAACATCGTCACAAAATTTGAGGAAACATTCCGGCTTACTTTTCTAATAGCTTATTTCAAGAGCTTCCTCTTGTCTTCTTGCGGGTGTGTGTAGTAGCTCCCAAAGAAAAACGCACACCCCTAACTCTGACATATGTTGCTATCAATTATGTATTTATTTATTAGAAGTTAAATTTTGTAACCAAAGGCAGCGTCTGGCACACAGGCTTCGGCATGTATGGGTGTATGTAAATATGTACGTATGTTCTAAGCTATTCTTTGTGCCACACATATGCGCCTGCAAAATGAATTCATAAATAAATTTAAATTATCAATACGTCAATATGGCGCACATGGTGTCACGTGTCAGCGCAATTATTTCGATTGTTGACACACACACTATCACGCATATCGCTATATGCATACATACACACACATTTACACACATGCAAACAGTTTTTGCCATAGAGCAGCGCATTGTTGATATTACGGCCAGCAGTTTGGTGGTTGTTGTTTTCGCTTTACATGGTTCTAATACAGCTGTACGTCGAGTTGTTGTTGCTGTTGTTGTTTTTCACATGAAATTACTGTTTTCCTTTTCCCCGCTCACGCCTTCACTCAGCCAAAGCTACGCCAACGCCTTGCCAATTCTACTAAATTGTGTTTATGTTGCTGCTATTGTTGTTGTTGTTGCTGGTGTTTTCCCATCTACATCGCCAATGGTATAATGGCCGTTACTGACATGTGCGCTGTAAACGAGAAATTGAAAAAGTTACATCAATGAAAAGCGCACAAAACAACGACGCAAACGCCGATCAGCTGCGACGCCAATGGACGCCCCGCTCCGCGGTGCGATTTGACCAACCCACCGACCCAACATACGACCGCCCGCTTTCACATACACTCACACGCATATGTGTGTTGCTCAGCTACTTGTTGTTGTTGTAGTGCTTTAGTCAGCCTCAGCCGGCTGCTGCGCTCCCGACAAAAGCTTTTGGTCCATGCGAGTTGGCCTTGCGAGCTGGTGGTCCGCGATGTTAAATGCGTGTGTGGGTGACTGTGTGATTTCTTGTTTGTGTTGCGCTGGTCGATTGAAACGGTTTGAATGACAGCAACAACTGGACAATGGCTGCTGGCGCACAACGCAGGCGGCTACGCAAGTGAGTCCACTCAGTGGCTTTGATATTAGAGAGAGAAAAAAATCCAAAAAAGCTACAAAAATAGAGTATTTGACAGCTAAAAAGTGAAAAACTGTGTGAAAAATTTTAAAAAGAAGTATTGACAACATTGGCGTTCGGCAGCGACGTGCAAATGTTCGAGACTCGATGATTTTCGTGTCTGAAATTCTTTTTCGGCGATTTTCGTTTTTATACCCTAATCGGGGAAAATTTGATTTGCCATGAAGTTTTTAATACTCAGAAGGAAACTTAGGGACGCTACAAATTATTTATAACGGGTGATCCATGTAGAGGCAGTTTTGTTATTCAAGAAATGAAACCGTTCGACCTTCCCAAGTGACATCGCTTCGCTCTAAGGGCTCGTGAAAAGTTTCTTTGAAGATCCGCCCTTTTCGAGCCGAATTTTGTTTAGCGATGAGGCCCAGTTCTGGCACAATGGGTTGTAAACAAGTAAAATTGCCGCATTTGCGACAAAGAACAACCTGAAGAGATTCAATAGTTACCATTTCATCCAGAAAAAACCACTGTTTGGTATGGGTTGTGGGCCGGTGTAATCATAGTTCCATATTTCTTCAAAAATGATGCCAGTGAGGACGTAACCGTTAACGGTGACCGTTATCGCACCATGATAACCTACTATTTGATGCCTGAAATTGAGGCTCGTGATCTCGGCGACATTTGGTTTCAACGAGACGGCGTCACTTCCCATACAACGCATCAGTCAATGGATTTATTGAGAGAACACTTCGGTGAGCAGATAATTTCAGGTTTTGGGCCGGTTGATTGACCACCAAGACCGTGTGATATCACACGTCGAAACGCTCGAACGGGTAATTGAAAGTTGTACTCAAGGTATGAACCATCTGAGACGTAGCCGCGGGCAACATTTGTAAGAGATAATCTTCAAAAAGTAAATGCCAAATTATGTTCTTTCGAATGTTAATGATAATAACAAACATTCGCCATTAAATTTGAATTTTCTATGTTTTTTCTTTAAAAATGTAGGGAAACTCGAAATGGATCACCTCTTATATGTAACGCACTTGTTAAGGGTATTATAGCTTCAGTGCAACCGAAGTTAATGTTTTTTTCTATTTTTCAGTCTATTTGCAAATTTATGTATGTATATTTGTATATGTAAGCAAGCTGAACATGTTTGTAAATAATTGCCTTATCGCCGTGTTGGCCATGTCAATCTGCAGTTTAATCAAATCAGAGTCAACATAGTTATGTAAACGTGTGGTTGACTTAACAATTTTTGAACAGATTTCTATAATGGAAAATAATATTTATTTAATATAGAAATGTCTATGGAAACAGTGTGGTTCATATGGAGTGTGATTTATTTTTGTAAATGCAGTGAAAAGGAATAAAAATCCTTACAAGGCCTTCTGCAAGCTTTCTGGCTCAAACACGCGGTTGTTTGGCAAGTTTAAGAGCCTTGGTAATCAATATGTTTTTTTCATACGTATGCTACAAAAAGTGGTTAAACGTTCCATCTGAAATCTGTAAAACACACGCAAGATCAAAGAGACTCGCCCTCAGATCTTGGCCATTCAAAGTTAATTTTGTTCAACATCTACTTCCCAAATTTTGAGAGGGAAATATGCTACCTATGAAAATATTGCATAAATGCCGAGCCGAGGCATAATATTTTATATTCTAACTTTTTATACAACATGGCAACATCATGTTTGCAATTCAGCTGCTCCTGGCTTACATTGAAACGAACACGGCTCAAACGGAACAGTGAATATATAGGCAACACAGTTTGGACGCCCTCAGCTATTATATGGATCGCATGTTCAATTCTCTTCTCCTGTTGGTAGCCACCGGGTGGGCATCGAAATTATATAAACGTATTGTAAATATTATAAACTTTCATCATCGCATAACAACAGCCACCGCTAATGCGTTTAAAGATGATCATCTTGCCGACCACTTTTCTCAATTATGCGATTTTAACTTGAAAAGAATGTGCCGAATTTTGGTTAGGAACTGGTAAGTCGTAGCTGATTATTGGCTTAAGCTTTCGCCAAAGTAGTCCAACTGCTTCTAGTTACATGACCAACTTCTAATTCTTCTTCTTTACTGTGGTAGACATCACTTACGTGGTTATTGCCGAGTTAAAAACAGCCGTTTTTTTCGCAAGGTGGCACCATTTAGAGATTCCAAGCGAAGTGTCCTTCTCAACCTGATCTCTCCAACGGAGTGGAGACCTTCCTCTTCCTATGCTTCCACTGGGAGCACTAAAACTAATACCTTCAAATATAGATTGTTCTCTTTCAACCGGACAACATGATCTGGGCAGAGCAGCCGCTGTATCTTGATTCGCTGCACTATCTAACGTCGCTGTATACATATACATAGTTAATCGACTGCGGTATTCGCCTTTGTCAATGCGCAAAGGATCATAAATCTTTCGTAGAACCTTTCTCTAGAACACTACTAAGACCGACTCACCAGATGATGTGATTGTCTAAGTCTCCGTGCCGGCGGAGCTAATACCAAGCCCGCTTGAATCGATCAAAGGAGAGATTATGGCCAAGATATAACAGGAAAAGAACCAACGCCATATTAAATAGGTCAAGAAAAAGTATTTACAGAGTAACAGCTACCACAACAGGGCACTGGCCATTTGGGGAACATGCGTCCAAAATGGGTATGCCCTACAACGACATCTGCCGTGGCTGCGGTGTAGCAGGGAACAAGGAAACAATCTTCCGCTTTCTCTGCGAATGCCCAGCCCTAGCACAGATCCGACACAAAACACTTGGAATCCATCAAGCACCAAACCTTGAATGGATTTCCACTAAAAGCATATCGGACATAAGTAGTTTCATCGAAACCTCAAAATGGTTTGAGAGAGAAGGAGAAACGTAATAGCAGATATAGGAAGTTCTACGAATAGTGTATCAAAATGGCACAGTAAGTGCTAATTGAGTCCGATAGGGCTGCACTCCTACCTACCTACCCTTAGGGTTTTTGGTACTTTCAACATTGGGCTGGTCAACAGGTCATCTGTTTACGATTTTACGGCGATTTCCACGCCTCTAGTTGGACTGAACGGGGTAATTTTAAGCTCCGATGCTATAACACCTAAAAAGAAAGGTCGGATATCCTATAAAATTAATACATATATAAAGGACCAACGTCGTTGTAGCCATGTCTGTTGCCTGTCCATCTGTATATCTTCGAAGTAGTACCTGAGCTTTTGAGACATCTTTCTGAAAATTTTCACTCACTTCACTTTTTCACTTTTCTCACCAAGAAGCTGCTCATACGTCTCAGAACCACCGATATCGGACTATTATAGCTTGTAAACTGACTGATCAAACTGTAGACCTTGGAAAACTTTCTAATTTGACAGGGTGCCTCCAAGAAATTTGGCATAGACTATAGATCAACGCAACGCTAAAATTTTTAAGATTGAATCCCTATGGTACAAGTATATAGCTAATCAAGATATCGATATTTTTGTACCCTATATGTGATGTCTCTAAGTGCTTTACCGATTTGGTGCAGAAGAAATTAAGATTTTTTTTTATTTCTCAATCAATTACTAAATGAGCAAGTGCTAGCCCCTGTTCCACTTACACAATGTATTTAATTTATAAATTTCTCTAATTGACCCACTCCGTCAACTTGGAAAACAAAGTAAAACATAAGTAGAAAATTATGAAAAATGAAAAGCCATTTATTTTTAATTATCTTTAGTGCCCTATATCTTGTTTCTTTATGGCAATACGAGTAACTGCCAGCTATAATTTTCCATACTTTTGCCATAATAAAAGATAATTTAATGATAAATTGTCGCAGGCTTTCAAAAAATGCAGCATGCCGCGACTATTGTTTGTACTCGAAGCAAAGAAATTGAAACCAAAGAAAAAGGAAATATGAAAAAAAAAACAAAATGAAATCGACCACGTTTTGCCTTGTACATTATCTCATTATATAATAATGACCACACTATTCCGCTAATGAGAAAAGTTACAATTTTATGAGTATTTTGACCCGGCAAAATGCCAACCGAACTGCCACCACACGACAGGAACCAGCGCGCCTGCTGCCGCCTGCCTGCCAATGCGGAAATAATGAGGCCTCCACATACCACCATATCTACTTGTATATGAAGAATTAAAAGGACGTAGGTGTCGAAGGTGAAATTTTTGTGTCATTTAAACCGACTCATTAACGTGTGCGGTCAATAAAGAGGTGAGTAAAAATTCCTGCAAGCGAACTCAATAAAAAGGTAAAAAGAAACAAAGTAAAAAGGGAGCGGGCGTACAAAAGCAAAGCAGTTAGACCACATTTTTTGGTCGCCTTTGACATCTAGTGCAGTTAACTCTAATTGCAGTCATTGCCAGGCAAACAAAGTGAAAGAGCGTGGCAAAGAAGTGGTTAAGTAAGTCACCTGAGGGACTTGGATAAAAGCAAAGGGCAGAGTGAGGGAAAGTGCCCACAATTCTTTTAGTGGAGTATAAGTTATGGCAAAAAGTGCTATGTATGTTTGGTATATGGGGTGGTCGGAATGGTTTCGAAATTAATTACTTAAAACGATGTTAGCATTTGCGGGGTACCCTTGGATTGAGATTATATCTTATGGTACAACGTTACACTAAACATTCTTCATTTGATAAAGAGACTGCGACCTTAACATAGCTTATGCTTGGCTTCAGACTGACTGAAGATACTAATGAGTCACTGTACGTGGAAAGATTTCAAAAACATGAAAATGCCAAGAAAAACAGTTAGTTAGAGCTAAAGCTGCCAGCCTTGAAATATAAACCTGAACGTAAATTTTAAATGGGTATCCAGAGATAGGCTGTCGTATGTCGAAGATATTGATATCATTGGCCTCAATATCCGCGGGGTTAGTTGTGCTTTCTCCAGACTAGGTAAAGAAGCGAAGCAAATGGGCCTGGTACTCAACGAGGGCAAAACGAAATATCTCCTGTCATCAAACAAACAGTCGTCGGAGTCCCAACTTGACTCCCATATCACTGTTGACAATCATAACATCGAAGTCGTAGATAATTTCGTCTATCTTGGAACCAGCCACAACCATGGAAGCCTCCAACGCAGAATAACTTTTGCCAACACTTGCTACTTCGAACTAAGTAGGCAATTGAGCAGTAAAGTCCTTTCTCGACAAACAAAGACCAAAGTCCATAAGTTACTTATTATTGCCGTCCTGCTTTATTGTGCACCGACATAGACGATGACAACAAGTGTTGAGTTAACATTACAAGTTTTCGAGAGAAAGGTTCTGCGGAAGATATATGGTCCTTTGCTCATTGACTACGGCGCTTATCGAATTCGGTGGATGAGCTGTATAAGTTATACGACGACATTGACATAGTTCAGCGAATTAAGAGACAGTGCCTATGCTGGCTGGGTCATGTCGTCCGAGTGGATGAAAACACTCCAGCTCTGAGAGTTTTCGACGCAGTATCCGCCGGTGGAAGCATAGAAAGAAGACGACCTCTACTCAGTGGGAAAGATCAGGTGGAAAAGGACATGGTTACACTTGGAATATCCAAACCAGGGAAAAGCAAAAACGACCAGCGGTGTCGAGACCAATAAAGAAGAAGGAGAGATAAGAGAAAATGCCGGACAATTACGTAAATTATTTATGTCTTAGTCAAGCTTGTTTTCAGAAATGGTTACAGCTGCGGATGTCTGGTACAATAATCAATTTTGGCCACTGGCCCTAATTTCAACTACTGCCTCATAGCCAGACTTTCTCTCTCTTAAGGGTTGGGATCCATATTTTGAATACTTGTTTTTGGAGATTAGTAAGCTCTGAGCGAAAACTGCGAGCCTTAGCCAATTATAGACAATAATTGTTAGGAAATAAAGTCTATCTGGGACAAACGCAAAAGAAAATAACTGGTTCTGGAGTTTTACGGTACTTCGGTCAAGGAGGTACAAAAATAGAAACAATGAAAACAGTGCAATCTTGGAAGACTAGTTTTTTTATGATCTGTATGTTCAACCTAACTAGATCGAAAAACCGTCGACTTACCTCCGAGACAACCCATTATTGCAATATACCGTTAAAAGCTTTAATATTTTTCAATATTTTCAGGCCATTCAAGCTGCTTCAGCAGTAGTATACGTGGAGGTGAGTAAAGCCTTAATATTTTTCGTCAGCGATTCGGTATTAGTTGTTGTAGTGGTTGTTTTATTTAATTTGCCAAAACGGAGTTCAGCGCTTAATTGAGCCAATGAGCGTATAATTGAAAGCAGCCCAACGGTTTTTTCGTAAATGTCGCAATTTCCGCCAAGTTGCTACGGCGATTAACGAAAACCCGAAAGCAGCAGTAGCACGAGCCACCCAACGGACGAGGGGAGGGACAGATCGGCAAGCAATTTGGTGCACATTACCGCCGCCCGGAGCCGTGGCGCACCTGTAGGATTGTAGTTCGCTGTTTGCCGTTTGGCTTTTGTATTTATGAACTTTTTCCATTAGCGAAAAGCATTTCCGAAAAGCAAATAAACAACAGAGCACAATCAGGATAACACACAAGCACACACACACACACAGTAAAATCAGCGGTGGAGAAAACAAACAAATTGCTAACTTCAATCCAGAACGAAATTCCATAACATTTGGCCGCAATTAAAAAAGCAGCAACGAAATGGTACTTCATCACAGGCATACGGCCGAGCGGCGGCCAGGCGCATAAAGGCTTGCGAAGCAATGATGTGGAAAGGACAAAGTCATACAAATATGCCCGAACCCGGACCACAATGTACGCCTGTCAATGCCCACATGTGCCAACAGTTATATGCGCTCTAATTGCACATTTCGTACAGCTGAGTGCTTTGCCAGCGGGCTGCGGCGCTGGCAGGGTACGCGGTTGTGGACGCGAACCACGACTCACATATGTGCGCGCAGCAATGTGTTTAGTTTTGGTGGTGGCGCCATGTCATTTAATGGCAGTTGGAAGCATACCAGCTACATACGCGTACTTGCGCGCCGATGTACATTCAATTTAGTTGGTCGTTTGGTCGTCGTTTGGTTGGCGCGCGGCAGGCAAGTTATTGCAATATTTTGTGCCGCAAGTTCGTATGCTCGACACCGCGCGGCGGCGCGCTGCACACAGTTTTTCCAGTTCATGACTAAACGATGAATGTCACAAATCAAGCGGTGCGGCCGTCACACGCGCGCCCGCAACATGTACCGCGCTTCAACAGCAGCCCAGCCAGCTCTCGATGGGCGATAATTCAACGCTAATTGAGCCGTTTCGTTTTGCGAGCGAGCGCCTAACAAAATTATAGGTTCCACCAGCAATGGGCAACATTATGTGCTCATAGCAGCAACAATAACAACAACAACAATACTCAGCAATAACGTCTGCGCCATAACAAACAGACCCAGCAACAAGCGCACACAGAAATCGCCGTTAAGTACAGCCAGCGCGCTGGCAACAGCAAAGCGCAGTTAGCAGACGGCCAGCAGGTGTCATAAGTGCATTGTTGTTGCTGTTGCCGTTGTGGTCGTCGTTTCTGATAAACGCGACTAAATGCTACACTAATTCGGCCACATTCAGCGTTAGCCGCGTCGAGTTTTACATATGGCCAGATTGTTTTTGAATAATGTTGCAGACGTACAGTTTCGTTCATTGAAATAAGGACATATTGTAAATCACCTACATTATACATATATATTTAATCTAGTCTTCCAAGGCATGCTGTAATACGATTGTCTATGGCTGCCAAAGCTTAGGTTGGTAGGCCCATAAGCCACACATAGACCAGTTTGGTCCTTTGTGATAACAGATAGAGTTCAGTTGCTAAGTCCAGAGAAGTAGTCATCGTTTAGGATGCCTGCGCTTAACGCGAATTTTAACAGACTCCGCGACCTCACTATCAACACCTCCTCCACTGTATCACGCCGCGGGACCCCATATGCTTACAGCGTCTGACTGTCAAAAGAGGCAGCTAACACAAAAACCTCATGGACAGAATTTCCATCTGAATTGCAACAAACACGTTCAAAGTTGGTTCTTTGAGATCGACATGGAACGATCTACGAGTACAATGAGCTACTCTCCTACCAACAAACTTTTAATTCGGATCTGTAGTCTGCCAGCTTTAGCTAATAGGAGAAGAATTGTGTTCTATCTAATAACACCAGCCCAACATATTGATAATTTCTCGCCAGAAGCTCTGAGAGTTTAGTTAGCAATTTCTTCAGCATTCATCCTATAGTGTGGGATTAGCACTGAATAGGGTCTCACTTCATCTACACCTCTGATTATTTTGGACCATTCCGCCGCAGAACATACCAAGCGGCATCTCCGCGCACGTACCTCCGAGATGTAAAGATGTAGGGTAGAGTTGCTGGAAAAGAAGGAGCTCAAAAAGAATGTTGGAAGGAAAATTGCACGAATACATCGAAGCTCAATGGAAATGTTGAAAGAAGAGTCTTCTCTCAGGAACTCTTAATCAACTCTTGCTGCAGACTGCAAGAGCACTGTACGTATATTGTCTTTCAAGCAGAATTGACAGCCATCAAAATTACATCAAATTTCTTCAACGAATCGCGGTTGCATTTGGGGAGATATGCATCCGCTCTGATGGCAGAGTTGCTAAACAGGCCTTGAGATCGCTGACAGTGAGCTCAAAACTAGTCTCAAAAGGACTACATGACCTCACTAGCGGTGTTATAAAGCTACTTCCATATTTAACTTGTCTGGGTGCCAGGCCTTAGTAGAAATGTCGGAAATTGTATAGCTGGTGAGTTGGCAAGGAAGGGCACCCATATCCAAATGCCATCAAGGGTTCCTCTGTCTTTTTACATACAAGCGTCTATGGGCTTCCAGCAATCTCGGTAAGCGTTAGACAACAACCAGTTAGATTGCGTGAGTCTTCTAACCCAGAGTGGAACATGAAAGGTCTATTACACTGGTAGTCCTTACCAAACGACATACCTAATATAAATATTTTCGAGCTTGATCAGTTATATCCTGGCTGGCTTTTTCAATGGTTTAATATTTTTTTGTTATTTACGGGTAGTTTTCATCATTATTTTTAATCATTAAATTTCTATTTATACTAATTAGAGGTTTTTTAATCTCTTCTAAATTTTATAATTAATTGGTATCTATTTCCATGGCCGCTTAAGTTTCTGTGCTCCAACAATTCTTACACGGATGAACATACATGTGGGATTACACACACTTCCACCCATAAATTGCAAGCCAAAATCATATTTTTGTGGTTATATAAGTCCAAATCAGGTCAATTGAAAAGTTCCCGATCTACCATAATAAAACACATTTTTTCGCGAAATTCATTATTTTTTTATTCAATATTATTCCCTTTAAAGCTGATACATCGACGATAGCGACCTTCCAACTTTGCGATACCAATTCTTGTAGTTAGACTTGTCCTTTGCTCCACAATAAGCCTCAGTTTCGGCGATAAACTTTTCATCCGACCCAAATTTCTTCCACAGCAAACCTTCTTTCGATAGCTGAGAACAGGAAATAGTCGCTGCTGGAAAGATCTGGGGAATACGGTGGTTTTTTTCATGGTTTTCACTGACTTGCTGAAACAGCAGCATCGGAGATTTCGTCATTCAAACGGTCCAGTAACGCTATATAGTTAATAGTATCTGTTGATGGTCCTTACTTATACAAGATAGTCAACAAAAATTGATCGATGCGCACCCTCATATACAGACACCATAACCTGGCCTGCCGACTGTTGCGTTTTTCCACGCTGTGGAGCGGGTTCATCGCGGACAGTCCAATCGGATGACTTTCGATTGGACTTTGGAGTGACGTGAGAGGGCCATATTGCATCCATTGTCACATATCGATGCACAAACTCGGGTTTATTACGCTTCAAGATCTCCAAACATTGCTCCGAATCACCCACTCGTCGTTTTTTCTGGTCAAAACTGAGCTCCCGCGGCATTTACTTTACACAGAGCGTGCTCGTACCCAAATATTCGAGAATGACTGACTAGAACAACTCTATTGTACTGTCATTCAAAACTATTTTGTGCACTTTTTTGATGTTTTCTTTGGTATTAATGTCTTTTGGGCGTCCACTGGGTTCGCAAACTTCGGCGGTCATTTCACCAGTACTTGATGGCTGACTTTCCTGGGACAATGTCCGAACACTCGTCATCAAGTAAAATTTTCACTTCAACTGTATTTTTTTCTTCCAAAAAACAATATTTTATCATCACCCGAAACTCGTTTTTATCCATTTTTTTCACAATAACAAAAGTTGCTTTTACTCAAAATGGTATAATTTACAAACTAATGATCCAATAGATGTCATATTTATGCCGCAGTTTCTAGTAGCGCCATCTATGTCAGGCCGGGTACTTTTCAATTGACCTGTAAAGTCTACCAAGCATTTGTGTTGGAGTTTGTAAATACGTGTGTATGTGTGAGCTTTGATTTTGCGGTACACATGACCTGCTCGAATTCTGCAAAATACCACACACAATAAGGTAAATTTGCTCCCAAGCAGAGAGATTTTCAATATTTCCCTTTTCGCCAATTCATTTCCAGAAAGTGTTTTGTGCTGCACCAATTACCGTAAACACCAATACCGAATTTGCACTCCGTCGCACACACATAACTACTACGTATTGGCTCAGTTATAGTCTCATTTCTATTAACATAAAATCAACTCGACTAAACTCAGTTCACAAACACCTACACACATACAAATGTATGGTACAGTTCATGGTAGATTTGAAGTAATATGTTCATTTTCTTTCATTCCGAGAATTTCTTTACAATTTGAATACTGTTAGCTTATCTGCTATTTGTTGTTGTGGTTATGCGGTTATGTTTCCTATTTATCACGTTTAGGGATTTTAAACAATTGAGAGCTGTTGTAGAGCATTTCAACGATGGGAAATCGTCCAGGTGTGAGATAATCACAAAATTTATAATTATGGAAAGATTCGGAGAAATTCGGAGAATTTTATCAGGCCAGGTTTGCAATTTGGATACTTAGTGCTAGCAAATAGGATTAGGAATAAAACATTTTTGCAAGGAAAGCGCTGCCTTGATATTTTTAACAGATTTATATGTATTTATGTAAGTGTTCCGAAAACTAAAATAATACTCAAAAAATTACAAAGAGAACAAAAGGAATTTAGTCAAAGTTTCATGCACTACTATGAGCAAAAATAGTAAGACTTTATTCACAACTTTAAAACTCTTAATATATTTTTCAAAATCTATGGCGTCGCTCTCATAGTAATCTCCCTTTGCTCCGATACACTTGTGCCAACGTTTGTTCCAATTCCCGAGACAGTTTTTGTAACTCGTGAAGAATCAATGCAGTATGAGACATGGGTATGCATTATCGATACTCCCTCAGAGTATATGCTGAATCTCCCAATAATAGATATTTTTAGGCACAATTTTGCATTGCACACATCTTTTAGAATAAAATAGAATAGAAATAAGATGATCAAAGGCTGATGAATTCTAAGAACCAACGCCCAGCCTTGAAGCTACACGATCCCTATCTACGTCCATGGATCCAAAGGCTTTGAATCTGCGTCTACAAATTGCTGTGCAATTTAGAATCAGGTGTTCTGGTCTTTCCGGTTCCATGTGGTAAAACCGGCAGAATGCACAAGAAGTCATGTCCATGGACAAGCAGACGGAATTTTTCACGACAGAGGTTGATCGAGGCTGATCATATCCTTGAACATTGCTGGGTTGTTACCTCTCAATAGCATGACGCATTCCTATTGTTTACTGACAGTATCTCTTACTACCCACTCTCTCTTCCGTGCGCAACAGCTCGTTCATGGTGTGGGGCCCCACCCCCAGAACATGGTTCTGGCCCCATCATCTTAGAAGGCGCAACAGAGCGAGCGAGTTTGTTGGCTACCACTTTGCCGGCTACCTCTTTATGTCCCGGTTGAACGCGATTGTAAGCGGTTAAGCCTTCCCATACACTACTCCACTAATATGGTTTTTTTGAATATTTTTTTTTGTGTCCTTTCACTAAATTCTACCTGAGGCACTGTTTATGACTCTTGTAACACACTATTGCCACTGCTAATTAGCACTGTTTATTTGTCACTGTTTTATTTACTTAAACTCTCGTTTATCCTCTAATGCGTGTACTCGCTTCAGCTGTCCACGAACAACTGTTCGACTCTGTCGGTGTCGGCATGAGTGGAACCTCATACACCAGCATCTTTTGCTCTGCCGTGTTCTCTACCGCCGTGGTTTAAGGCTTTCAGGACTTTATTATCATAGTGCTAAAGTGAACCCTTGTTTCGGAAGAAATTTGTTCAACTCATCATCTATGGTGATGTTGAGTCTGTATCCGGCATCCTCGATGCTGCTGTCAACTACCCTACGGGCTGAGGTATTGATGCCCTCTTTTTGGTTAATGATGAGAAAAAATGCAAACTCGTATGGCTTACCTGCTCTCCTGACATGAAACACCGTCATGCTGTGCATGAACGCAAAGGACCGGGCCGTCTACTCGTCCTTGAAGCTGACTTAAAGTATTTCTGATCTTATAAACACTTTGGAATGACCCAGGTCAGCCTCGCGTCTTATAAATCTCATCCATGACGTCGTCAGGCAATGCCGTGAGACCTTCGCCGGATAGTTGCGAGGCGGCTCCACCATCTGTATGGTTCCTGGTTGCAAACATCCTGTATAAGGAGATTGCAGCTCTTGGTTATCGTACATATGCGGCCCCTGGCAAACCATCTGAGGAGGGCCGGGATGATCATGCGATTAAACCCCTGCATCACAGCAAAATGCCTGCAAATCGTAGGATCACACTTTGTAATGTAATGGAAACACAATCGGACCTGTTGGTGTCTACTAATTCTTTCATCCTGGGTAGGGCAGTTGCAGTTGTTATGGCTGGTGATCCAACTGAACGTCGAGATATACGTATACTACGCAGAGATAATACAGTGCAAATAATTCAAGACAATCATCGTTCCTATGATGCACTGCAGTATCCTTTGATATTTTGGGATGAGGTGGATATCATTTAAATATTAAACAAAGTAATCCAACTACAGGTGAAGTACTGACCAAGGAAGTTAATGCAATGAACTTCTATGCATACCGGTTGATGATTCGTGCTAATGAAGATAATAACAGTCTCCGATGCCGACAGCTATTTCATCAGTATGTTGTCGATATGTATGCGAAAATTGAAAGTGAGAGATTACGATACACTAAGTTTAATCAAGCGCATGTTCAAAGTAAAATTAAAATCTTTAATAAATTTAATTGCACATCACTCAGTATTTGGCGAAACACGTTGCTGGCTTTATTCTGTAGAATGGCAAAAACCACATGCGCATATTTTGATTTGGTTAGTAGATAAAGTGCGCCCAGAAGAAATCGACCAACGGGTCCGCTAGTGATTCGATAATTTGAATACAGATTTACTCAGATATAATAATAAAATGCCTTGACTAGACACCCTGTGTTGCTTTAAACATAATTTAAGGCCATATGAACTCACTGCAAAGCACACTTTTAAGCTTTTATTCACTGAAAGCTACTGAATGAATTTCATATAAGCCTAAAAGTAGGCAAAACTAAAAGAGTGATGGCGTTTAAACCTGCTCTTATCAGTAGTCACTAACCTCAGCTTGCTGCAAATTAGTATTTACTAGTTGCTCGCCGTGCTAGAGCTACGCACAAAATGCCAAAAAGGCGAACAAACGTTGAGTAGGTCAGTGCTGTAATTCAATTAAGAGCAATAAATAATCACTGGGACAATAAATGACCGGCGTTCGCAATCACGCGCTCATTAAGCGCTTGATTAATTTCATAAAAAGAAAATTTTTGTACAAAATTGGGTGAAAACTTTTTATAGGCATGAAGATTTGAATTCGAGTTGGACTTCTTATTCTTATGACTTTCGGTTTTATCAAGCCATCTAACTAAGTTAAGCTTAATGAAGCGAGGAGAAAAGAAATTCCACAAAAGGAAAAAATTCGAAGTGATTTTTTATTATTAACTCTAATTTTTGTCGGAAAATATATTTCAAGTAGGAGATTTGAGATATATAAAATAGCTTAATTTTAATAATTGAACCCTGGTGATGACGGAGGTGAGAGCCGATGCTTTGTCATGGCGAAAAAGTGATTTCTTTTTTGTCCAATTCCTTATTGGGCGATAGCTCTCCTTTCCCCACTAGGGATGAGATTTGAGGCCTGCTATTTTCGACCTTTATACACCATCTAACCAGTGACCAACATGGCTAGTAAAGTGCACAACAGCACTATGCATCAGAACCTCTCGGACAACTCATGACCTTAATCAAAAACCACACTGTAAGAGAGCCATCTAGTTGCCACCCTAGTATGGTTGGACTTGTCTAAAGTTTTTGACACTGCCAACAACACAACGCTATTACAAAATAAGGAACAATCTTCATCATGATGGACCAATTATCCAAGCGGTCGGCAATCATCGTTATATTTCGGAGTCAAAATTCTAAGCTGAAAAGAATTCAACAGGATAGTATCGCAGGGGGGTGTCTTCCGCCGTTTAGTATTTAACTTTCACATATCGAAATTATCCGCTTCACCAGAGGGAATTTCCATTACCTCGTACTCTGATGATTGCACAATATGGACTTGGCGAGCTAGTATCGATGACATGTGTTCGCTCCTTGTTCTCGCTTCTGCACTTCAAGAAGCCTAAAATTTTCTCCTTCTAAATCCACAGCGCCCATATTGACCAACTAAACAAAGGAATATAGACTAAACCTCAACAGTTTTGTCAAAGACGTCAAAATCGCGTCAGTGCACCACCTTTACAATCGCACCCCACATATGCCGGCGATCATTATCAAAGTACAAAGCCGCAACAAGATTTTCGGCATCCTGGGACATAGGCAATGAAACACTGCTGACCACTTGGCAATCGACAAAAGGTTATTAAATACGAAACTCCAATATGAGCGCCGGGAAAGCACTCTGAACAACCACCAGATGTCTCTTGATGCCCAAAGTTGAACACCTTCATAGTGATCTCCGCGTGCTTCCGGTTAATGAATATATACACTCCTCTCCGAGTAGATTCTGTTAAGATGTTTCTGCAGAAATCACCCAGTTGTCATCTGCTTGAAGCGGAACCGGTTCACAGAAACATCAAGAGAACATTCCGACAATATGTCGACGAATTTCAACAATATACCGACGGAATATCGGTCACGACCAACTTTTGATATGTAAGGAACGCCATTCATAGCGGAGCTATTAACAGTCTGATTGACTATAAGTGAGTTGAGTCTTTGGAGTCGAAAAAAAACCCATCGCAGTCCGTAAGTTCGAGTTGCCGCATCAACATATAGTGACCCTAGCGCAATTTCATTTTGGATACTGCAGCAGGTTAAACACATACTATGTGGATTCTATGTACATATCCAGAAGAGATCCGGTATACCAATCGTATATGCTGTTTGCAAAGAGTCCGCGCATTAACACTTCCTCTTTGCATTCCCCACGAAACTCACTCACTTAACACCTCTCTGTCTCTGGTCCGACTCCGTCGAAACAACTTATTTCCTGGAGCTATCGCTAAGTGATTTTTTTGATAGTGGATTATTCACTTTCCTCCAAATAGGGCTTAGGCACTAGACACAACAACAGTAACGCTAGCCATCGATCGGGACGGGCACTACCCGGAATAGTAGGCTGGTGTTTAATGATGTCCGTGGAAGCACAGCGCTTTTATTAGGTGATTCAAAGCAGTTGGATACGGGAAAAGTTAGAAACTGCACTATGTGGTAGTTTAATGGCGGCAAATTTTACTGCGCTTATGTGTCAGGCCTCTGACAAGTGGAAAGCTGTTCGTGAAGCGGCAACTTTTATCATGACTGAATTGGGACAGTTACAGCTGAATTGGCGTCAGTCGGCCCGTGTTATAGAGGCGTTGCAAAACGTTTTGCCACGAAGTAATACCTTACCTAGTGGTTCTGTGGGAGAGTCTTGAGTTGAGAGTCAGCTTTTGCTGCTTCACCCTACTATAAAAAAGGCATGTCCTAGCGGATAAGTAAGTTAGCGGTAACAGCGATACCAAAACACGTGATTTAAGTCATACTTTTGGCGATTACCACGCTTCTCTTGACCGTAAACGGGTGATTGATGGTGCTAATAGAATCCCATAGCGTCTACCAGGCGATCCAAAGCGTTGAAGCTACTCAAATTCGATTTTCATCTTTGACTACATATCTATGATAGATTTTTGTCATTTTCTCAAGATTTCGTTTTCTCAACTCGAATGATAATTACTTTTATAAATTTAATACCGTTATGCAACTTTGGGAAAAACAGTGTATTCTATTTCAATTCACAAAAATGTTTCTGATAAGAAATAAATTTATTTCATATATACAAACATACATACATACATGAACAGATGTTTACTAAACCCGCACTTTGTAGAAAAGCGATTACTTTCTCGAGCATAACATACATACATACATATGATTGTATGTATATGCTATTCAAAGCTCTTTCTCTCACACACTCTCTGCCACTCACTGCGATCGGCAATTCTGTTGTTTTTCCACCATTATTCGGTTGATTTCAGCCGCTACTGGTAGTAATCAACCGAAACTCTCCGAGTGCAAATAGAAAAAATCTTAAAATTAAGATTTCTGTGTAACACAAACACATATTTACAATATAGGGGTGCCTTTATTGCCACAAAGGTCAGCTGATAAGGCTGCTGTCGGTAGTCAGCAGCGCTTAGCACGAATTCTATTTGTTTTGAAACTATAAATTAACGGTAGTTTAGCGCAACAGATTCAGTTTGAGTTTCCAACTTGACAAGCAAACAGAATATATATACAAAGTGAGTGCTGAGAATAAATAAAAAATTATAAAAAAAAAATATTTCCAAGAAAAGGAGTATAATAACGTCAAACAAGTTTTTCAATCCTTTCTTTAAAATATATATTTTTTTAATTTTTGCTCTCCTCCCAGTTCATCATGAAAGTGCTATTCTTCCTCGCTCTGTTCGTTGCCGCGATTTGCGCCGTTATGGGTCAAAGCTGCCCGACCAACTTCAAGTGGGATTCTGGCAACAAGCTCTGCACGGCTGAGCGTCCCATTCATGGCGAATGTCCTCCCAACTCTCAATACAATTTGAACTACAACAAGTGCGTCTATAAACGCCCTTAAATGGTTTCAATTTATTGCGTCACTTTGTTCTTTGTCGTCAGATGTTGTGAATAAGAATAAAAAAATATGAAAAGTTGAAATGTGTTGAAATTTATTTTTCATTATTATATCTTTTTTTACGTAATTTAGCAAAAAAAAAACTGCTACCGGTCTGCAGTGTTAATAATTAAATTGCGTTTGCTAATTATACATTTTGTGTTTAATGGCAATAATTGCGTTCTGTGTTTAAATAATAATGAAAGTGCATTATATTGAAGCCGCAGTTGGTTGGTCGTGGTGGTAGAAATATTATTTAATTATTTTATTTTTTTTATACTGTTCCATACAGCAAGCAGTAGCTGAGTAAAAATGTAGAGCTCGAAAATTGAAAAAAAAATTTACTTTCTTATAATTTAAATTTTTTAAATTCTTCAAAATATTTTCTCAATTAGTTTTGTCCAGTTTTATCCATTTTAAGCAGATATTAAAAGATATATACGGTATAAAATCAACCGGAATTTCGAAAATCTTTCAGTAGGGTAGATGAGGATTTAAGGAATTATTGATCAGTTTCAAACCTGCCAGGCATATTATTAATGAAAAAGGAATCTCTCCGAATTTATGTAATATATCTCCCAGATTGACTCATATTTTCAATAAAAAGTCCGCCATTGGAACTTTGATCCAAATATTCGGTATCTAGAGGGTTGAATATTTTTGCTCCGATTTGGATAATTTTTAATCACAAGATTTCTGACCTCAGGTGTTCTACTCGCTAAAATTTTTATCGTGATACTTTTGTTGATGCTTAAGGCGTGGTTGTAGTCTGATTTCGCTCATTATCTCACTGAAATATGATATTATGTACTAAATTTGGTTGAGATCTGTCGAGTAGGTCCTGAGATATAGATTTTCAATGAAATGTGGGCGGAGCTACGCCCATTGAATAGTTTTAACCACAGGTCCTAGAACGTTCCTTTGTATCCACTGGTTGCAGACGGATGCCTCCCATTTGCGGCAGCCGCGATCCTCAAGTTTTTTAAGAAGATCGTTAACGACTAGGATTCATAGCAGAGGAGAGAGACCTTGTGGAGTTCCCCTACTCACATTTCGTCGAGCATCTATGTTGCCCTATTCCGTCTCTGTCGCACAGAAGACTGAAAATGGCCGACCAGAGCCTCTTTATGTACCAGTCCATCAGTCTCTACAGAATTTTTAGTAGGAAGAAGGAGCGGCAGCTGGGTTCGAAGTCATTGGTCGTAATATGGGAGCCTTTACCACCCCTCTGGATGAACATAACTCTGGCTAGGCTCCAGGCGCCTGATATATGTATATCCCAGCCTTATGCAGTTCGCATTGAGGATGCCAACCAGTTGCATGACACCTAACCAAACCGTAATTTTTTCGGGATGCAGTGGTGACTCATGACACTGCGGTCACCGGCACAGAAACATTTTACGCTGTGTCCATGGATTCAAATTTTCTCACTAGACGCTCAATTGTTGATTTGACAGAACGATTTTGATGACCACAAATTGGAAGAAGCGCTCTTAAGGCTGAGACCACTAACTCCGTATTTCGGTAGTAAATTTTATTAATTTCGACTCGTTGTTGGATCGTCTATCTTTCCATGATGAAATGGCAAGCCTTACTGAAGAGAAATGTCAAAAGAGCGGTGAAAAATGTGGTGTCGTTTGCTCGCTGTCTCTGTCGGTTTGCTTTTGTAGCGTCTCTCGTTATAAACACATCTCCTTGAAAATGTATCTTCAGTCTCACAATATGCTCTCAAAATGGTGTTTATCTAACTACATACTTCTTAAGAGCACACTGAGCCACAATCAATGAAAAAACTATGAATAAAAGTTGGATTCTATCTCGCTCTCTTTCTCCAATTCTTCTGCTAATGTAGTAGACTGAACATTAGCCAAATAGAAGTTTGCGTTATTTTTGGGACATTCTTTATGTACAGTTAATCTGACCATTGCGGAATTTCCGGTATGACTAATTTCTATTTTTTAAGCTATTTTAGTATAATACTTTTGTACACATATGTACAATTGTCTATATGAAACTACACTCTCTCTCAGTGAGTTTGTTTATGTATGTACTTGTTAATTGTTTTCTATTGATAAGATCGCATCATAGGGCTAAGGTTAATGCGATTATTTATTGTGTTAATTCCATTTTATTCTTTTCTAGGTTTGTGAGTCTTATCAAAATACTGCATACTTTCATTTCAATAAATTCTAATTTCATTAGTGTAATCGAACTTACTACGAAATAACACAAAATTCTTCTTAAGTAACATCGGGAATATTTTTACTTAGGAATTAGAAAAAATCGCAAAGATGAGATAAAATATTAAAATCACATAAATTAAGCAGAGTCTAGATTTTTTACGTGCTTGAACCTTATTTTAAGTTTCGGCTCACCTTTGCCACGATATCCAGCCGATTGATCGTCTGTTTCTGAGCCGTAAGCAACGAAGGCGACGCCGTTTTTCGAAAAAGTTTAGTGATTTCCGAACCAATCGTGCTTTCACTTTTTAGGCCCAAATAATCTTTCAAAACGGTTTTCACTGATACTTCCGATATTCCAACGATACTGGTAAGATCTCTGACCGTTAATCGTCGTTTCTCAAGCACCGAACATTTTTGTTTTATTGACGCATTGATCATCAGTTGTTCCAAAAAATTACCGTTATGGGTTTGAAACAAACATAAATTATTATTGTCATTTTCAAAAGCGTATTTTACACCGTCGGCTTTTCATCGTTTTTTCGAAAACAACAATAAAAAGATAACCTGTTTTTTGTTTTAATGTGGGCGTGCCCGAAGGAGAATGGCTTTCGTAAATCAAGTTTCGTTACTGTATACACTTCCATACTTTTAACAGGTAGGCGTGAACCGAAAGTAAATGCTTATCCTCAACTGTTGCTTTTCAATTAGCTGAACATATGTAAATATGTTAACAAACTTTCAATTATTGATCAATATTATTGAAGATTTTGCATAAATTTCAAATCAATTTTATTATTTCTTGGAGGAATATTTTAAAGCTTATCGTTGTATAAAGCCCGGGAAGACATTATATTAACTTATTCGAAGTAGTTTTCGATGTTTCGATATCATATAAAAAATAGGGATTTTACATGGTTAAACAGCTACTGATGGATCGAAGAGAGGTCAAGATTATTTGAGGAAACCTTATTCTATAAATGCGCTAATAACCTTAAGCGACTTTATGTGTGAAGGAGACCAACGAGGAAGATATATCCAATCAACCAGAAGAAAAGCCACAAACTGGAGTAAATACCAAACACGAAGTCTGAAATTAAAAACGGTAAATTACCGTATATATCATCACGAAAATTACGCGAAAGACTGGTCCATCTGTTGGCTTTTAGCTCATACACCCGGCAAGAAATAAACTCAATCCTACAAAGGGAAGGATTACGTGCTTGTAAACGACAAGCCGTCGTGAATGTGTGTAAGGATGTAGCACAGCTAAGTCGCAACGTATACAGTCGTCCTTCCAGCAGGCGACAACTAAGACTTCCACTAGCAATAATTCAAATAAATATGACTTTGTCGATTTCGAACGGCGGCAGCAGTATGCAGCTGCCTTTGCACGATACCATGAGGAATATATGCCACTCTTTCAGCAGACCAAGATCTAAGGAGCAGTCTCCGCGAATTCGGTGCATGTCCGAAGACTGCCCGGAATACTAGAACATCAGTGAACGTATAGCGTCTACATTTCACATCCTTCTGCGTTGTTTAATATTTTAAGTTTAAAATTGTTTATATAAAAATTAAATTTATGCTTCCTAAAACAAACTGAATTTTTTTATAAAATAAACGTATATGAGAGTTAAACTTTTGAGTTTGGGATACAAAAGCATTAAGCCCGAGTGGTGTTTACTAATCGAGCTAAGTATAGGGTTATTTATATACAACTGGTCAGAATGACAAGACGAGTTGTTCGCACTGTCTGTCGTATGTTCATCCTTCCGTGCAAGTGACAACTTGAGTAAAAATTGAGATATCTTAATAAAACTAGGTACACATGTACAATGAAGCCTAAGGAGGTTTAACTTGGTAGAGAAATGGGCGGAATCGGATCATTGTCCATAAAACGCTATTGATCGAAAACATACAAAGTATATGACGGGTTTTGCTAAAAACTACTGGATCATATACGTGTCTTCCCTTAGGAGACACCGTATTTCTAAGATCCTCAGCGAAGAAATTATTTCACCGCCCAGAGTTTTGTTGCTTGTATATGGGAATATGAGTTTTGAGTCTTTTGTTAAATGTTCTTGAAATGGGTAAGATTTTTATCAACACCGTAAGTCCTTGATAAAATCAACTGTATCTATCTGTATATCTGTTTTATGTTAAAATAATGGAAGCTGCATTAAATCTCACGCCTTCGGACGAGACGATTCCAAGAAATCCAAGAGCAGGACCAGATCGCGAACACCAAACATGTTCCCGAAAGCTCATTCAACGAATGGAAAGTTACGCGATCTATCCAGTCGCAAATTACGCCAACGCCTCATCCACTTGTTGGCACTGAAGCCTTTCACTCAGCGTGAACTAAATAAGCGTCTACAAAAAGATGGCATACGTAAACCCGAAGAATCATTAATTGGAAATGCTCTGGCGGAAATTGCTCAACTAAGCAACGACGAGCTCTGTTTGTTATCTTTAGATAACTTTGTAAGGGCTGAGAAATAATTAATGTTTTCGAGATCACTGAAGGTTTCTATAATATATTGAGTATGATTTGATCTGTGGGTGTTTTAAACTACGCATAAACTTCATTTAATTCAACGAAAATCTCTAGTTTCTCTTCTACTTTGATGGCAAATGTTACAAATTGTCGATTTTTGCTGGGTTATGCTTGGATGGATTACCAAGAATTATAGCGAGACGTGTCTCTTTGTCGAGTTTGTTTGAAAAGTTTCGCAAGAAAATTGATTCTTTGCTTCCGATCTTCTGAAATTCACATTCCCGTAAAGCAGTTGTGTTCAACAAAGAGTTTTTCACTGCCACTGAGGTCTACGTATTAGACCTTCAAAAAATGTACTTTTCAGACCAATTTATCAAATAAATCGCCATTTTGCAAAATTGTACACGAGACGAGTTGAATTTTTCTTTAAATCGTTAAATAATGAAAGTATTTCCCTGTCTTTGTCCAAATCTTTGTTTCTGAGTTTCTCACCGCAAAAATCATTACATTGTTCAAAAAATAAGAAACTACTTTAATATGAGGAAATCAGGATACCCTCTTTTAAGAATTAGAGTCTCTTTTTAAATGTTCTTGAATTGTAAAAAATTTTACCAGCACGGCAAACCTTCCAACAATGCTCTGATTTTTCGGTTTTCGCCCATTTGCAGAACAAAGGAAGTTGGGAAAGTCCTCTTAATAGATTACGTGTTTGTTTTAAAACCATAATGGTAATTGTTTGTTATGAAGCTGGGTTTTGTTCTAGATCATTGTATACTCGTATGTATATTCGGGTTAACTTTTTGAAAGCATCCAACAGGTAGTACTCAGGTACGTTTCTACTCAATATGGGGAACCCTCAAAATCAAAATTAAATAGAGCACCTACTTAGGGACACTCAGGTAAGAAAAACTAATTTTAAAAGTTCCGCGTCTCAACCCTTTTGAAGAACAGGTAGTTGCAGCAGGTAGTTTCCTTCAGCCTCTTCGTCAGGTGTTTTTAGTATAAAAAGGGTTGCAGCGGCGAACTTTACTTTAAAACCGTAAAGAACTTTACTATAGCAACATCACGAGAAATTATATTATCAGTCGCAAAACGCATAAAAACAACCGCAAATAATGGAAGATTTATTCGATTTCCTAACTCAATCCGCATTTCAAGAAATCAAAGAGCACAACCAGACAACGAACACTAAACATGTTCCAAAAGCTCATTCAACGAATGGAAAGCTACGCGATCTATCCAGTCTTAAATTACGCGAACGCCTCATTCACTTGTTGGCACTGAAGCCTTTCACTCAGCGTGAACTAAATGCGCGTCTACAAAAAGATGGCATACGTAAACCCGAAAAATCTTTAATTGGAAATGTTCTGGCGGAAATTGCTCAACTAAGCAGCGACGAGTACTCTTTGAAGCGCTGTATGTGGAACGAAGTGAAAATAAATTGGTCTTATTACACGGAACAGGAACGGCAGCAGTTGAAGTTACGTTTGACACCGAATCTATCAAACCCAACCAATTCAAACGAACACACCTCAACTTTCAATCAGATCTCTCCTCCAATAATTAGCGCCGCTCAACCAATTCAAGGAGAAACCGCCATCGAAATCTGTGGAAAGCGTCCTTGTTTGGAGTACGAAGAGCCCCAGATTAAGAAGAAACGTCGTATTAGTACTAAGAACATTGGCAACAAAAACCCATGTAAAGGGGCACAACCAGATCATAAGCAGGTCCCACTCAAAGAACCAACTCTGCAAAAAATCCAAAAAGTATCAGGTGATGGTACTCACAAGAAGAACTCACAAAAGGAACCGATTGCCAAGCCAACTTCCGTAGTAGCAGTTTCTGATATCTGCAAAAGTAATCAACGCCAGGAATCAGTTCCAGAAATTTCCAATTTTTCATGTCTCAATACTACTGAGAATAACCAGCATCGGAAACCAGTTATCCAAACAAACTCCGTAGTACCCGGTAGAAGTACTTACAAGACTAGCCAAAATCAGAAACATCCAGGAACTTCTGAGAACGGCCAGCATCTAGAACCAGCTCTACTTTTAAACAAAAAAGTATCAAATAAAAGTACTCTCAAGAAGAGCTCACAAAAGGAACCAGTTATCAAGAAAGCTTCTGAAGGAGCAGGTACTGATATCTACAAAAATAACAATCGCCAGGAATCAGTTCCAGAGGTTGCTTCTAAATTTTCAAGTGTCGATACCATTGAAAATAAACAACATCGGAAAACGTACGCCGTGGTATCCGGTAACGATGCATACAGGAGTCACGAGAAACCAGCAGGAGCATCCGAAAAGAGGATGATTCTAGAATCAGATCTACAGTCTAACAACAAAGAATCAGGCACGCAAAAAGAGCCCGTTGTCAAGACAGCTTCTGCAGTAGCAGTTGCTGATATCTATAAAAATAAGCAGCGCCAGGAATCAGCTCCAGAGATTGCTTCCACATTTTCATGTGTCGATAAAATTGAGAATAGCCAACATCGGAAAACAGTACCCGGAAACGATATTCACAAGAATTTCCAACACCAGAGACCATTAGGAATATCCGAGAAGCGGAATAATCCAGAATCAGCTCTACGGATAAACAACAAAGTGTCAGATATTCACAAGAAGAGCACGCAAAAGCAACCAGTTGTCAACGTAGCTTCTGAAATATCGGCTATTGATGCCCATAAAGATTACAACAGCCTGGAAGCAGTTCCAGAGGTGGCTTTAAA
The DNA here is from genome assembly GCF_023373825.1 of Bactrocera dorsalis. Taxonomy (NCBI): domain Eukaryota; kingdom Metazoa; phylum Arthropoda; class Insecta; order Diptera; family Tephritidae; genus Bactrocera; species Bactrocera dorsalis. Next base: position 104,111,878 of record NC_064304.1, on the reverse strand, counting down.
AGTTTCAGTTAACGGAACTAATGATCAACACAAGAAACAAATTCTTCAAACAATCTTCAAGAGGCCGGCAGTTGAGTATCGTGTTATTGACGAAGGCAATACTGAAGCGTCGAGCTACGACTTTAGTAGTTACCCGACTATCCGAAGCATTGAACAGCGCCGTCAATACAAATACGATTTTGAGCGCGTTTACAAAGAGTACTTTCCACTACGACAGCGTGTCGAAGAAGCGCAGAACATTTTACATATTCTGCCTGAGCAGTTACGAAATGTGCCCGAAGGATCTGCGGAATGCGAGCGTATCACGAATCAAATTTTTGCCGTAACTGAGCGACTCAATACTAAGGAAGAGATTGGGCTCAAGCGACGTTTTGATTATTTGGAGGCGAAGTTGATCCATATCAGACAGCGCGTGGATGATTTTGACCAACAAATGCTGGAGGAAAGAGCAGGACAGGCTGCGGTTGCCCCGACAATGTTTCAACAACACCAACGATAAGCAGAGATTCAATATTTCTAAGGAAAAAAAAAACAAATGCAAGATATCAGACCTCTGAATCTAAAGTTTCGGCAAAGACCAACTATTTTTTAAATAATTTATATTTAAGCTTAGTATATACATTATATAAGTTACATTGTATTCTGAAATAGTTGTTTTAGAAATTTATACCCGATTGTTTCTTTTATTTAAATTTATCTTTATGCTTTTGTAACACTAACTGAAATGTATATTTATGTATCTAAAAGATGTGGTGTTAATATTTCCAGATAATAATGAAACTTCCTTCCAAAACTCTCTTAAGCTTGAAAATATTTTTGACACAGCGAAGGATGATACTGTTCTATATTAAGCTCAATATAATTTTCTGGATCCGGGTACAATTGCCATCAGGAAAATATAAAAAAAGTTTTAGAATCCTAGACTTGAATAGAGGTTTTACCCGAATGTTTTTTTTTGTTGCTTATGGGGTTATATGCGCTGGTGATTTTCTAAAACTACCTGTCTTTGAATATATAGTATTGTTTGAAATTCTTAAGTTGATTATTTAAATTGGTTGTCATCAGTATCGTATTACGAGGTTTGACAATTAAGTAATGAGACTGCTTTTATTGCCGCGCCTGTGGTAAGCCTGTGAGCTTGAGATTCCCTTTCTCTTTTTCCGGCATACCTCCCCACTTCATTGATATATGTACCATCGCTCTAGCTTGTTTAGTTCTCCTGTTACGTCAAGTTGAGTAGACGTGTGTTTGTAGTGCTCGTCACGAAAATGGAAAAACGAAATCAAGAGCAACGCGTTGGGATAAAATTTTGCGCCAGATAGGGCGAAACAGCTTCGGAAACGTACGCTAAAATTGTAAGAGTGTATGGTGATAGTCTCTTTTTTGATAGCCGTGGAATCATCCACAAAGAATTCATTCCACCGGGGAAAACTGTGAATCAAGTCTACTATTGCCAAGTACTGGAAATATTGCGAAAACGAGTCAACAGCGTGCGCCCAGACATCGTTCGTAACTTAATCCTTCATCACGACAACGCGCCGTGCCACACCGCTCTCAGCGTGTCCCAGTATTTGGCCTCTAAAGCCAAGAAATGTTACGAAGCATGGAAAACGCGCTGGAATCGCTGTATAGCTGCCCAAGCGGACTACTTTGAAGGGGATAGCAGAGAATGTTGTAGAATGATTTTCAAATATACGGCTTTTATAGAATCAGTCTCATTACTTAATTGTCCTAACTCGTACTATCAAATATTACTAAATTGACAGTGACATATTTTATTGCAATGGAGTCAGTTCGTGTATTGAATAGAACTAGAATTTCATGATACGTGTGTAGCAACGACAGGCCGATCAATCTATCTTGAAGCATGTTCGTCTTTCAGCAACGTTTTTATGCAGCGAAGTGTCGAACAAGAGCGTTCAGATCTCGCATTCGCCATAGGAAATATGCAGAATATACGAAGAAAACTATCAATTATGTGGTATAGGTCTACAACGCAGTTCTTCAACGTTTCCAACGCAGTAATGTAACTTAGTAATATGTTGTTTTTTGACCACCAATGGCACTACCTATGCTCAAGTTCACCATTGAGCTTCAAATGTCGCACGACGTTGTCATTATCCAAAAGATCTTAGAATCTATCTATCAAGCAGTCCATAAGACTTGCCATTTTTTTTGATATTCCGAGCACATACTCAGTTGAAATGCATTCAATACTTCTATAGAAAAGTGCATCTTAAAATCTTTGCCGATTGTATCCAACAAAGGAATATGCTTTGAGACCACTCTTAGCAAGTTTTCACGCAGAAAAATTCGCGTTTTGTTTTTCGGCTGCAAATTCTTGGTTTTCCTTCGTCAAGTTTCAGTTTTTTTCGTGTCTGAATAAATGGATCGAAAATGTTCCTCCTTCTGGAATAGTTTTAGCATCACACTAGTTTGAAATAGTTTCTAGTTAATTTCGCCGTTATGCCGTGACATAAAACCCGCCGGACAATTTTTCTCTCTATCTTTTTCTATGAAAGGCTCTTTGGCTGAGCTTAGTTCCCGTATATCTTAATGGAAGATATATTAATCGTTGAATAATGAAAGTATTTCCCAGCCTTTGCCTAGATCTATGCTTCTAAGTTTCTCAACGCTGAAATGATTACATTTTCCAGAAAGAGAGAAACTGCTTTAATAAGAGAAATTCAGTATACCATATATTTTTAGGTTTTGATTCGCTTGATAGATATGTCAGCACTGTAATTTTCGAAACAGTTATCAGTATATATGTATGTATCTGAAGTCAAAATAAGAAAAGGAGCAAACATTTTTAATGTAACTGTAGTAATTGTTCATCTTTATTTTTTTTTAACGAAAGCCTTGCCAGCTTGGGAAATCCCGTTAACAATTTGTGTTGTGTTTGTTTTAAACCCATAATAGTAATTTTTTGATACAAAGCTGTCTTTTGCTGGAACAAACCTTTTCATAAAATATATTACTGAGTCCATTGTATTATCAATTATGAAACAATGATTAACATAATACCAACCATTATAATAACATTCAAAACATTCGGGTAAACTGTTTGAGAGTATCATAATGGTTCTACACAGGTACGTTTCCAAAATTAAAATTGAATAGACCAATTTAAGGACACTCAGGTAGGAAAAAAAAAAAAAAAAAATCCACTTCCCAATCATTTTGAAAAACAGGTAGTTGCAGCAGGTAGATAAATCTGATAGCACGTCGACCATTTTTTTTAGTATAAAAAGGGTTGCAACGGCGAACTTTACTTTAAAACCGTAAAGCACTTTATTAGAGCAACATCACGAGAAATTATATCATCAGTCGCAAAACGCATTAAAATAAGAGAAAATAATGGAAGATTTATTCGATTTCCTAACTCAATCCGCATTTCAAGAAATCAACGAACACAACAAGATTGCGAACAACAAATATGGGAACAACAAATATGTTCCTAAGGCTCATTCAACGAATAGACAGTTACGCGATCTCTCTAGTCTTAAATTACGCGAACGCCTCATTCACTTGTTGGCACTGAAGCCTTTCACTCAGCGTGAACTAAATGCGCGTCTACAAAAAGATGGCATACGCAAACCTGAAAAGTCATTAATTGGAAATGTTCTGGCGGAAATTGCTCAACTAAGCAACAATGAGTTCTGTTTGAAAAGTTGTATGTGGAACGAAGTGAAACCAAATTGGTCTTATTACACGGCACAGGAACGGCAGCAGTTGAAGTTACGGAAGACACAGAAATTGTCAATCCCAACCATCTCAAACGAGGTTACCACAATTTCTAGTCAAACGTCTGCTCCAATAATTAGCGCTTCTCTACCAATTCATAAAGAAGCCGTAAACGAAATCTCTGGGAAGCGTCCTTGTTTGGAGCACGAAGAGCCCCAGAATAATAAAAAACGTCGTCGTGTTGTTGGCAATAGCAACAATATCTATTCACAACCAAATATTAAGAACATAGGCAACAAAAGCCAATGCAACGGAGCACAACCAGATCACAAGGAGATCCCACACAAGGAACCAGTTCTTCAAACAACCTCCAAAGTATCCAGTAATAATACCGCCGAGAAGAGCCAGCATCAAGAACTAACTCGGCAGAAAATCCAAAAAGTATCAGGTGATGGTAATCACAAGAAGAGCTCACAAAAGGAGTCTGTTCTTAAGACAGCTTCTGATACTATCTACAAAAACAACCAATGCCAGGAATCAGTTTCAGAGATTGCTTCTACATTTTCAGCTGTCAATACCATTAAAAATAAACATCATCAGAAACCAGTCCTCCAAACATACATCGCAGTACCTGATGGAGATATTTATAAGAGTCAACAATACCAGAAACCACTAGGAATCTCTGAGAGAAGCCAGCACCTAGAACCAGCTCTACAGTTAAAAAACAAAGTATCAGATAGGGCTATTCACAAGAAGAGCACGCAAAAGGAACCAGCTTCTGAAGTAGCAGTTACTGATATGTACCAAAATTACCAACGCCAGGAATCAGTTCCTAAGTTTGCTTCAAAATTTTTAAGTGTCGAAACCATTGAAAATAAACAACATCGGAAACCTGTTCCCCAAACATACGCCGTAGTGCCCGGTAGCGATATTTGTAAGAGTCACCAACAAAAGAGACCAGCAGGAATCCCTGAGAAGATGAAGCAAGAATCAATTGTACAGATAAACAATAAAGTATCAGGTATAGATACTCAGAGGAGAAGTTTGGAAGCAGTTATCAAAACAGCTTCTGAAGTAACAGTTACTGATATCTACAAAAATAACAAACGCCAGGAATATGTTTCACAGGTAGCTTCAAAAGTTTCAGCTAACGATACTAATAAGAATGACAAACATCAGAAACAAGCTTTCCAAACAAACTCCGTGGCATCCGGTGGCGATATTTACAAAAGTCACCAACACCGGAAACCAGTTCTCCAAACAACAACTACAGAGCATCCTGTTATTGCAAAAAAGGTAATTCCAAGCTACGACTTTAGTCTTTACTCGACTGTTCAAAGCATTGAACAGCGATGTGAGTACAAATACGATTTTGAGCGCATTTACGAAGAGTACTTTCGACTACGACAGCGCATCGAAGAAGTGCGTTACATTTTCCGTGTACTGCCCGAGCAGTTGAAAAATGTGCCCGAAGGATCTTCGGAATACCAGCGTATCGCAAACCGAATTTTTGCTGAATATGAGCGACTCAATTCTAAGGAAGAGATTGAGCTCAAGCGACGTTTTGACTATTTGGAGGCGAAGTTGATCCATATCAAACAGCGTGTAGATGATTTTGACCAGAAGCAGGCGAAGGAAAATGCAGCGCAGGCTGCGTTGGCCGCATACTCACAAAGATAGGATATTTTTAAGAAACTGAAACACATATATATATTAAAAATGTTAGGAGATTAAGAATACAATTTCGAACCTGCCAGACGTTGCGGTTGCTGTGATACAGATACCGACAGAAATTTCGAGAAGGGCAACCATTTTTAGAATATTTTATGTTTAAGCTTAGTATATAATCAATTTAAATTTTATTATTAAATAATTTTATGTGAATTAAATTTCTAATTGTTTTCTTTTTGATGCTAACTAAAACCTTTTTTAATTATTTAGATAATGTGTTTTTCATTTATTTTATTCCTTTGAAATCCCGAAGTTTTATTTATCCAATGGAGAGTTAATCGACTTAGTCGACTAAATTTCAAAAAATCGATTTTCTCTTTGACATATACTTATAGTATAACGGTTGAGCATATTTATGAGAATTTTTTCCGAAATTTTGAAGTGGATTAAACAAACAGTTTTGGAGATACGAAATATGTCAGATTTTTGTAACTTAAAGTGTGTTTGTCGTTTGAGTGAAAGCCTAGTTATTTCCTGCTTGTATAACCTACTGCAATGAGATTTTGTATAGGCACTACATTTCGGCCTGATAGACTTAATCGTTGTCATTCTATCTCATCTCTGACTTAATATATTGTAAATGCCATCTTTTTGAGATTCTTGTTTCAGATACGTTTAGGAAATTTTCTTTCAAACAGCTGGACCCATCGACTATATATTTTTAATCTAAAGCTCAGCGAACCAAATAAGAATAAAGCAGTGGAAAGCAGCTTTTGGCTGGATAAAATATCCGTCAATAGAATGAACCAGCTGTCGTGGGTATTATGAACGGCTATCTCTCAGAACTTTATTGCTTCTTCTTTGCAATGGGCCTAACACACTTATTATGGACGATAAAGCAGGTTAGAATATCCAGTGTGCAACAAGGATCTTGCGATAATTTTAAATTTCCTCGCCGCCAGACACCATTTTTCGGATGTCTTCCGGGAGATCTGCTACGAGATGAAGTGAATTCAAAATTCTTCAAAATTAATCACCGATTCTAAAAGCATATACTGTAAGTAAGTACAAATGATTCTTATTTAATTATTAAGGGTTATATCGACTGCCACTCATTAGAGTATATCGGATGTTTGCTTAAACCGAAATCTTGTACATATTTCCTATTAATGCCTCGCCATTAAGCGTAATCTTAGCACGAACCACACTTTAAAGCGGTCTCATTAAAGATTCATCAGGCTTTGCTGTTACGTCATACGAAGAGGCAGTTGTTGCCTGCTGCCAGCTTTTTTTGGCAACTAGTGACTTGCCAAACACAGCGGAAGTTGGCTTAGAAGTTATGCCATACCGTTATGCGTTGCCTGCCAGCTGGCATTTGACAACAGAAGCAAGCAAATCTGCATATGTACACATTAAGATACACATTTGTGGTAAGAAATGAAGATAGATTAAAAGTTTATCATATATACTATACATTAGGTTGGTACCAAAACTGAAAATTGTTTAGTTTAATTTTTATTCTTTAAGTGATGGCTGGGGTACTGTTGCGGCTTATGAGATACTATGCACAAAAAATTACATACCACCCTAATGTATATATATGTACATATGTGTGGGTGTGGTCAGTTGCGAGCAAATTTCTTATAAGATAGTTGTAAATATAATCGTGTTCGCTGCATTGTACGAGTTCGACTTTAAAATTTAAAGCACCACCCTAATGTGTACTACCTTGGCAGAATATTTGCTTGCCTTTGGTGTTAACTGTGAATGTCCTCTTAGTATCTAACCGTATATGATATCTTTTGTTAAAAATTTAAGTACCACCCTAATATGTATATTATTGGCATATTTGCAGGCATTTGGGGGTAAGATTTAAAGTGTTAACTATGAATATCGTCGTGGGTATTAATTCATACGAGATCTATTGCAAAAAATTTAAGCACCACCCTAATGTATTTCTTCTACCAATTTTGGGTTAATTTTTAGCTGTTAACTGTGAGGGCAAAGTTAAAGCACACCCTAATGTGTCTAACATGATAACTGTAAATATCTTCATAGATTTAAGCATCACCCTAATGTTTTCATAACCCATAAGCATCGGCCTAATATATACATATATCACGTTAACTGAAACTATCTTCGTAGTTTTTAAGTCGTACAAGATCTCTTGCAAGTAAACTAAGCACCACCCTAATGCGTTTATTTGTTTGCGCGCTGCCTAAAATTACACACTTCGACGCTCATTAATAATTTACAAATCCATATTAATTCCTCATTTTATGCGACTGCCAAGCGAGAGTGTTGAAATTATTTGCATATAACATACATGCGTGTGTGTGTGTGTATGTGCGCGCGTTTACCATTACGCGTGTGTTTGTTTATGCGTTAACCGTTAATGGAGCGTAGCAGCTGTTCGCCCGCATAACGAAGCACCCTTGAAGCCTAGAATGGCAACAACTTGTCCTCTGTATGCAAATTGCTTCACATGCGTGTGGGTATGTATGTGTGTGTTTGCGCGTTTGTCTCCCTCACTCTAAAGCTGGGTGTCTTCGTGCTGGCGGAATAATTGCTTTTAAGTGTTTTTCGTATAAAATAAACAACAGAGTCTAATTGCATAATTGCAGCTAGCGTTAAGTACCTTATCATGTTGTTGTGCATTACCATATGTAGGTACATATGTGTTGGTAAGTGTATGCCTGTACATGTATGTTCAGCAACACTACACATACACACACACACACACTTCCGCTTGACTAGCACACTCATTCACTTTCCTACTCATTCATTAACTCACACTTTGGCAGCACTCAAAACGCGCTTGTTGCGGCGTTACGTATACGCCATGGCATTTTTTTCTTTTGTTTATCCTGTGTACTTATCTTGCGTGTGGTTGCTTTTATTTTTTGTTGCTGTTATATAAATTAATCATATTTTACATATATATGTATGTGAGAATCGTTACACATACACACATACACAGCTAAGTAGGCGAACGGAACTTATTTATTTAATATATACAAGCATACATTGTGGCATTGTAAAATATGAGAGACAATCTGCCACCGTTGCATAAACATAAAGGCCGCGAGAACACTGTGCGGAAGCAGCAACACGTTTGCGTTTGGGGCGCCACCACCGCTAACTGTAACTGCAACTGCAAATGCAACTGTAGTGGCAACAACTGGCGCGCTTCCTGTTATATATACGAGTATGCAGCATTGACATACAAAATATTTCAACATTAATTGCAATTCTCACGTGAATGCATTGCTGTGTTGCCTGGTTTGTTGTACAAGGTTGTTGTGCGTCCGCACAGTGGGTCTAAGGTGTTCAAAAATGTATTGAATTTTTATTTTGGAAACTTTATAGCGGGTCTTGCGGCATATTTGTTTGTAAAGGGTGTTTTTTTAAGAGCTTGATAACTTTAAAAAAAAAAAAAACGCATAAAATTTGCAAAATCTCATCGGTTCTTTATTTGAAATGTTAGATTGGTTCATGACATTTACTTTTTGAAGATAATTTCATTTAAATGTTGACCGCGGCTGCGTCTTAGGTGGTCCATTCGGAAAGTCCAATTTTGGGCAACTTTTTCGAGCATTTCGGCCGGAATAGCCCGAATTTCTTCGGAAATGTTGTCTTCCAAAGCTGGAATAGTTGCTGGCTTATTTCTGTAGACTTTAGACTTGACGTAGCCCCACAAAAAAATAGTCTAAAGGCGTTAAATCGCATGATCTTGGTGGCCAACTTACGGGTCCATTTCTTGAGATGAATTGTTGTCCGAAGTTTTCCCTCAAAATGGCCATAGAATCGCGAGCTGTGTGGCATGTAGCGCCATCTTGTTGAAACCACATGTCAACCAAGTTCAGTTCTTCCATTTTTGGCAACAAAAAGTTTGTTAGCATCGAACGATAGCGATCGCCATTCACCGTAACGTTGCGTCCAACAGCATCTTTGAAAAAATACGGTCCAATGATTCCACCAGCGTACAAACCACACCAAACAGTGCATTTTTCGGGATGCATGGGCAGTTCTTGAACGGCTTCTGGTTGCTCTTCACCCCAAATGCGGCAATTTTGCTTATTTACGTAGCCATTCAACCAGAAATGAGCCTCATCGCTGAACAAAACACGCGCGCGAAACACATTTCGAACCGAACACTGATTTTGGTAATAAAATTCAATGATTTGCAAGCGTTGCTCGTTAGTAAGTCTATTCATGATGAAATGTCAAAGCATACTGAGCATCTTTCTCTTTGACACCATGTCTGAAATCCCACGTGATCTGTCAAATACTAATGCATGAAAATCCTAACCTCAAAAAAATCATCCGTTAGAATAAGCTATGATTCGAGGAAATTCCCCAAACTTCTTGTCATTTGTACTAGAGACGCTTACTACGAGCAAGAAAAACTATTAGAGAATGGAAATAATAACTTCTCCAAATTACTATACTGCGCCAGAGCAGTTATTGACTTCTAAAGAGGCAGCAAGGTTAACCAGCAAGATGACCATGCGTGCTGGTCGTAGTCTATTCGGTCGACTATTGTCCAATAATGAATGCTGGGTCACAAGATGGGTGATGGTGTTGCGTATAGTACGCTCAGTAGGCCGATTATATTGACCATAATTTGAGCGAAGCGCGCGAAACACATTTTTTCTAGAACTTGAATTTTCGTTATAAAGTTGAGCGACTTGTAAATGTTGTTCAGGCGTTAGTCTTTCTATGCCAAACAATATTGAACCAAATTAACATGACAGTTTGACACGACTCATGCGTGATCTGTCAAAAAGAAAAAAAAAAACATTGAAAAAGGTGCCTCTAGTCAGAGCATAGCCAGCTTTAAAAGTTGGCAGGTTGGCAGAATACTCTGTAGCAGCTTAAACTCCTATCAAATACGAAAACAAAAGCTGTTTGCCTAGAAATATTGTTTTGTAATCATTATCTAGTGACAGAGAAAGCTGTGGTCGCTTGGAAAAGGGAGGACTTAACCTCTTCATATTCGCAATATAAGTATATACGTATATATATTATTCACAGCAGTAAAATTGTATTCACATTGTCACACTGTTGCAAACTCCGCTGCCTGGAGTGCCATTACTGTTCTTGTTGTTGGTGGCATGCGGTTGCCGCAGCGAGTGCTGCGCTATTTCACGTTATCCTTGTCCGCTTTGTTTGTGGTGAACGCAAAAGGAAACAGCAATTAAACGCTCTCCACTTGTGGTCGACAGTACACACGCTAACACACTCACACACACACACATACATTCAAAAACCATACAGCAGACAATTATACAATTCAACATGCATATATGCATAACGGAGAATTTACGCACACACACATACTCACTTATAGCCGTAGGATAGTTTATTACTGCAATCTACTATTTGCTGGCTGAAAGCTGCAGTGGCACTCGAGCACCACACTTGGCTCCATTCAGCACGGAGCACTTAGTAAGCAAGCAGCTAACGAAGCAACCGAATTAGCAGCCAACCAAACGTTCGACTTGTCAGCCTCTGATTCAGCCTATCAATGAGCTTGCGTCCCGTACTCGGCTCACCAACAAGCTTGTACCTTTTGCAACTCCGACTCAGCCTGCATCACTGACTCTGCCTCAGCCTATCAGCCGTCTAGAGCCAGAAAGCCAGCCAGCCAGCCAGCGTTAGTCTGCTTGCCGCGTTTTTGTGGCCAGCTAAGAGTGTTGTAGAGCAGTTATGTTCTGGCCACTGCTCGCCTGTTTGCGCGACTACTGTGCTAATTGCTCCTTGGCCGGCATCAGCTACATTGCCAATAACAAGTAAGTATGTTGGCTGCTGCAATCCTGCCAGCTCTTCTTTGTGTTTCCGTGCTTGCACATAGCACTGCATAGCGCATAAATGCTTCCAAGAGCATGCATAATTCAGATTGTATTGTCACGTAGCGCCTTAGGCTCTGCCAACACACGTTCTTCCGCCACATCTGCTTTTGTCTTGCAGTGCGCAATTCGCCTACCTTCTCCTCATAAAAGCGGCAAAGCTCACAGTTCATTTCATTCTTTAGCATTAGCATAATCCATATCCTGCTCATTTCCTTTTTCCTTGAGAAATGCGCTTGTATTAAAGCACTGTATTCATTTTCAAACATAATATACTTAGTCTAATCCGTTTTGTACTCATCGTCACTTTTCTTTCACTTGCAGATTGCATATTAGTGAACGCGTTTTCTGGCTCTTTTGTTTCATACTCTCCGCTTTTGGCTCGTACAAGCTCATTTCAACGTTCGAACGTGACTTTGAGCAATCCGCTGTCAGCATTGTCTTCGAAAGTCTAACACCATACGACAAAATCTATTTTCCCAGTGTGGCCGTGTGTGAGACGTTGGAGAAGGATGGCACCACGCCAGCGGTGGAACAGTATATCGAGAGGTAAGTGAATTTTTGCCTTCGACAACTGCAGGTTTTCTAGTTTCGCTGTATGTGGAGATCTTAGTAATGGCCAAGCGAGTGCTTTTATTAGATCTCGATGTCTCAAATTAAGTATTTCAAGTACTTTCCCTCTCCGATAGTACTTGTATTCCTGTGCCATTTTTACAAAAATAGACTAGACCTGAAGTATTTCCAGTCCCCTTACTTTGAGTTTTATACCACAAGAGTATAAATACCTGCATAAAAACTTCTTTGTTACTGTTATTGCCAACGTTGTTCCGCTGGAAAAGAGAAAAAGTTGTATTAATCTCTAAAACCCGAAATGTCAATCAGGAGCTCGAGAGGTTGGCTCTTTTTTGAAAAAGAAATTTTGTGAATGTTTCAAATATACTTCTTCTCTACCGGCGTAGAGATCGTTTATGCGGTTATAGCCGAGTTTACAACACCACGTCAGTCCTTCTGCAATACCGCTGTTTGGCGCCAATTCGAGATTTTAAGTCCTCCAGGTCAGGTCCTCCTCCACCTGGTCTTTCCGGAGTAGAGGTCTTCCGCATTTTTCTTTGTTTTTAGATAATTTTTGAACTGTTTGTAAAAGTATGCTCTCAATGAGGTAGATAGCCCATTTTCTAATCCAATCTCTTTAATTTTGTTCTCTATAATTCATGAGACAAATTTTGGTCCGACTTTACCGCAAGGTTTGGAAGACAATCTCTTTGTTAGATCTCACTAAACCTGGTTGATGCTGTGGCCGTTAACGTTTGGACATTTTTACGTGTCGTATTCGAAACCCATCGGCAAAACTCAAGCTGAATGTTTATTGATCAGTTATGTTAATCGAGCCCCTTACTCCGAACAGACGCGCGCTTGCAGCCGCACTCCTTGTTGAGCCGTTAAAGCGAATGCTTAATGCGATTGTAGCAACGGAGGTCGTGTATGTTAGCGCAACTTTAACCCAGATCTAAAACAACTCACCCTATTTACACTCCAGAAACTCCTTCGATAGATGGACACCGGTATCAAGGGCGCCCACGCATTCAACGGAAATGCCAAGTACATAGAGACTTGTCTACAGTTGGGATATAGAACTTGCGTGACCTCGGAACTGAAGAAGTTTTTTTTCTCGACCCCGAACGGCTCACAGTTATGGAAGCAGGAAGGGGAACCTGGTTTATGTCATGGTTAAGAGGTTTAAAATCGTGACTAGAGATCTGTATATCATTGTACCGATTTCCTGTAGAGAAAGGTGTAAAAATCGTGATTCTTTCCGAATCTTTAGACACAAAACTTGTGTTCTTCAGACTTACAACTATGTCTGGAATTTTCTCAAAAACTCATTTCTAGATTTAGTGCACTTTTTTGGTTTCTGAAGTTACGTAGTATTTTACTATGGTTGTCGGTAGTTGTTGTTAGCTTACCTTGGCCGAATAAAATCCGGTGCGTAGAACCGGCTATTGTGAAAATTGATACTATATTAATATATCAAGTTAAACTCCTACTTGTCTAGAATAGACCCCAACATATCCAATATATGTCCTGCGTAAAATGAGTTCCCGCATCCTTACCATCCTAACGGGGATTAGGTATCCGTTACTAAAACAACAGGGTTCATTAAACTTTCTAATTTAACTACCTTAGATCGCAGCTGTAAGCGCGTAAGCGGTGCCCACGCTAATAAAAAAGATCCCTTTGATCTATTCGTACTTTAGGTCCCTCTGATAGATTGAGAGCAGTCTAGTCGACATACCTAAAGGGTAAAGGCAGGAAATTAAATTTCTTCACTATTTCCATCGATTTCTCTGCTAAGTTCCATATTTTTAGGTGTGATCGTAGCGCTCTTTTAACATCGATATCGTTTAGTAGGAACTCCTCTAAGGCATAAGAGAGCTCCCAAGCATACTATCAATGGGTGAGGATTTCGATTATTATGAAATTATATCTACCCCCTGTGCCTTTTTCTTGTTCCCTAAACTGAAGAGGCCCATGAAAGGACGACGTTACGCTTCTCTTGACGAAATAAAGACGGCATAGAAGGAGGAGCTGAAGAAGATAAAAAAAAAATGATTTTTTGAAGTGCTTCGAAGATTGGAAAAGCCGTTGGCACAAGTGTATATTATCTCATGGGGATTACTTTGAAGGGAACAAAATAGATTTTCATGAATAAATAAATAATTTTTGAAAAAAACACAAAATTCGCGATACTTTTTGAACACACCTCTATCTATACTAAGATGGAAAAATGTTCTAGGTTTAGTATTTAGTATATTTCGATATTCTTATCGATTATAAACTCTTTTATTAAAAACATATATTTCATTACTAAAATCGTTATAAGATATACCATAAATATATATACATATATATACTAATTTCTTTCTCTTCTCTCTCGCTCGCCGTGGTTCTAAATGTAGCACGTACGTACTCTCCATCATTAAATATTTTACATAATTACAAATACAAGCACATATCGGTCGTATCATATTATATTTATTTGTGTACATTTTATATTAATTAGCATGAAGTAGAATGAAAGATGATACAAAATATATTTTTTTCAAGCTGCGTTAGGCAATTATAAATCCCAATGAATGCAGCGCTCATTGTTAAAAGTGATAATGTATGCAAATATAATATTTATACTCGAATGAAAGCATAAACTCAGGCAATTAATTGCGTATTTTGCCATATTTGCTTATTAACCACATATATTTCTCATATTCTCGGCTTTCATTAGCATTTAAATTACAAACTTGATTTGCCAACAGAAGATTTACAAATTTTCAAAGCAGACGAAACTGTTGTGTGTAATTAAATGATAATTAATTTAATTAATTCAATCAAGTTTTTAGTTATGAAAATAAATGGCGAGATTGCTAGTTTTTCTTTATTTGAGGGGTTATATACAGTTAGAAGTTTCAAAAATTGAATATTTTTATTTTAATTTATTATTGTACATATATTGAAGAATAAACATAGAAAATTTTATATCGTTCCCGTGAATATTTTCGTAGTTACACGCAAATTTGAAAAGCCGTTTGAGGTGCTTGAAAGAAAACGGCTTAGAACTTAAAAATTAAACTGAAGCTCTTGTGGTCGACCATTTACCAAAAAGATCTTGAGACAGCGCAATTAGTATTGGTTGCCCAGCGCTCGCCAAGCTGTCGCGAAGCCCAGCTATCAGTGATAGAACACATTTGGAGTCGTGGAGTTACTTATATGTGTTTTCAGTTAATAACTACCGAAGACTCAAAGCCCCATTTCAATTTTGCAAAATTCATTCATTACGTTTTTTACTTATTTTATTGCATTTTATTTATGTATTGTTGATTTCTTTGACTTTAGTTGGTTTTCATCCCAACATTTTAAAATATTTACATAACATACATCTCTCTAAAATCACTATTTTCAAAACTCAGTTACCCCGAAGAGTATGACTATGACGTCGAAATTTATGTCTTAAAACTACTTTTCCCGCATGAGTACAACACCGGCAATGCCAGGGCACATTGCTTCGATAAGGAGGGCACCGATGCTGAGTGTCCGCACACCCACTACAGGGAACTAACGGAGAAGGTAATAAAAAGTCTAAAAATAATATATTTAATGAAATTAGTGAAAAGTTTGAACTTGTCTACTAAATGGATTCCAGCTTCATGAGAATTGCTCCAACGTTTTGGTGGAATGCTCGCTCGGGCACAAGGCCTTCAACTGCTGTCATTACTTTGTACCACTACTCACACCTTATGGCTACTGTTATCTTTTGAATTCAAGGCAAAACAATCATCCGTAAGTTTTACTCGTTAATAAAAATTATTCAGAAGGAATTCCAGTAATATATGTAAAGGGTATAAAGATTATGTAATTTTCGAAAGACTTTATAAATGATAAGCAAGTATTAAAAGTTTGGGCATAAGATCGCAAGTATTCAAGATTTCAGAGAAGATCAAATCATATCGGGTCTCTCTTTACAAATGTTCACAATCAAAATTCCTGCCAACGGACAGACTCTCAAACCTTAGTGAGATGAAATAAGATGGAATCCATGGACAAGAATATCTCTGTTTTTCTATTATAAGATCTTGTAGTTATTTATTAGATCCCAGATTCAATCCGTTGCTCGATAGTTGTGTTTTGATCCCTGAATAGAGTGAAACAAATGACAATATTTGTTGACATTGAGAAATGTTATACATAGTTATATATATATATGTAAGCAGGAAGAATATGAAAAAAAATTTCTTTAATGGAAAATTGTGTCACTCCAAGATGTCTGCCATAAAGATAGTACCAGATCTACGCTTCCGGGGCGCAGCCTGCCTCAGAGTAATGACTATCCACTCCAATAGTCGCGCAGCGATTTAGCCTTAGGTTCGCTGACTATGTGCTCAAAACTAGTAAAATAATGTCTGGACTCCATATCTTTCGCATCGATTTATGATTATACTGGATTGAGGTATTGTGTGAAACTCTGCGACTGATGAGCTTGCTAGGACAGGTAGAACAGTCTGAATAACTTCGAATTAAGAGCGGATAGGAGATACTTTGGCTTCTTGTGGCTCACTACTGGATTGTTGTGCCTCAAAATAACTGAAAAAATGTTGGCCTACCACCAGCTCCTGGCACAGAGTAAACCGTAAAAGTTCTAGTGTACTTCAGATCAAGGCAAAAATACTTCAAACCTCAAAGTAAAAGCTAGTTGAGATAGCGGAAATTGAAGTAAAGCAGCTAAGCAGTTTTGTGATATGTTTAGGCCGTTTTTGCTGATAGTTGTTAACCAGTTATAGAGATTTTCCGTTAGGTATTTCAAATAATTGTTCATAACAGTCTAAGGCCTCCCCGCGTAGCTGAGGGATAAGCCATCTAACTTAACCGTCACTCTCTTTATCAAAACAGCGACAGCAAACATTGGTTCCCGAGTGAGGTGGAGGACAATCATGCCACAGTGCGCTTAGTCACCGATGTTGCAGTCGAGGTATGCTTGAGATCAAACATTTGGCACTCTTAAATAGTATGCATATGTCACACAGGTTTTCGTGCTCAACGAGGAGGATATACCTTATGCCAATCTAGCTGGTATTACAACAAAGGTGGCAACACCAGGCAAACATACGGACCTACAAATATCCGTGCAAGAAATGGTTAACGATGTGGATGTGCGTGAAGTGTCACCAGAGTATCGGGGTTGTCGTTTCTTCGACGAGATCATGCCGAAGTCATCGTTTCGCGTCTACAGCTTCAGCGCCTGCATTGTCGACTGTATTGCTGCGCTGCAAATGCGTTACTGCAATTGTTCGATATACAATTTAATGCCGTCGGCGCGTGCGGATATGCCCGATTGTGATTATAACGGACTTTTGTGTTTGGAGAAGGAAACGAAGGTGTCGCCCGATATTAAATTGCTGCTGCCATGGCCGGAGAATAATGAAACGTGTGATTGCTTGCCGTCGTGTACTGAACACGACTTACGTGCGGTTTCCGAGTACAGTCCGAGGTTAGTCGTGCCGGTTCACTTTCTTTAATATGCTCTCAATATAATATTTGGACGTCACAGCGGGCGCAAAGGTGTAGAAAGGCGTAGTGTTGCCATCAGCCTCGTTGATCGCCCCACTGAGCGTTATCGTCGCCAGGCGCTGCGTACGCGTTTGGATGTTGTCGTCACTATCGGTGGCATATTGGGTTTGTTTTTAGGCGCCAGCATTCTGAGTCTCATCGAGCTTGTTTACTACTTTACCTTGCGGCTCTACAATAACATCCAAATGATAAGAAAAAACGAGAGAGCGCTAAACAGAGTAGTCCAAAAAAGCAGAATAAAGGGTGCGAGTTTAAATAAAGGAAGGAAATAAAGATTTCCATTGCTTAAATGTATTTCATCGTCAAGCTAAATTATATGAAATTCCTTAATGCGATTCACTGCACGCTAATTTTATAGTTTCGTCAAGATTAAATAAAAACTATATGAAGTCTCATTGAATCTTTTCAATAACATTTTTTATGATACCGTTTTTCAAATTGAAAAAGTCCGACGATGTGAATAATCTTTAACCTATTACTTTCCAATCGTACTCCTCTCGGAGTCTGAAGCCACAAGATATAATTTTTTTCTACACACCTCATTGCCACTTTGGTTTAAAGGAATTGTGGAACGTTGCAACGCGAAAGTGCAAAAAAAACGTCTTTCCAGACAGTGGATTCATCCTTATCGCTTGGCTGCCAACATATCCTGGAATTCCCGTCATTCACCACAGGCTTAAAGACCACAAGACTCCGGCTTAACGTTGAGCTCTCATGAGTCCTACTTTTTGTTCAGTAAACCGCAAAGGTGCAATGGAGCTTATCTCCACCTTCAATTCTTTAAAAAATGTAATAAGGAATGCCATTATCGCAATATCATCCACCTTGGAGTCCATAGCTAACAAGGCTAATCAATCCCTAACTTATGCTAAGCGCACGGACATTGAGCTCAAAGCCGCATTCGTTGTGATCAGATATTTTCTAAAAACTTGCCTTTTAACACAAAGTAGTTTCTTCTGTAGAAACGCGAACATATTGGTTTTGATATTGATCCAACTTTCTACAACTATTTCAAAGAAAGGATGTTAACAATTAATATCAAGAATAAACGAACCAAATCAAGGAATTATTACCTAATCGTCGAGGATTAGTTGCCATTGTGATCTTTCGGACCCTTTCCCTCAAGTTTACAACTGTTTTCGTTAACTCTAGTACTTCACCGCTCCGTCATTGCCGATTTGTTAAGATACTTTTCTAAAAAATACGTGATTCGAGCAAAACCATCGAACCTCCTATCCTACCAGATCAATTAGTTTCGCTTCCTTGTCTAGTCTTCAAAAAGCAGAACTAACGGCGCCGATATTGAGGCCAATAATATCAATGTCATCGGTGTACGCCAACAGTTATACACCGTCATAGAAGATAGTATCTTCTCTATTTAGTTCTGCAGCTCGAATTATTTTCTCCAGCAGCAGATTGAAGAAGTCGCACGTTAGGGAGTCACCTTTTCTGAAATCTTGTTTGGTATCAAACGGCTCGGAGAGGTCCTTCGCGATCGTGACGGAGCTTTTGGTGTTGCTCAACGTCAGTTTACACAGCCGTATTAGTTTTGCTGGGATACCAAATTCAGACAAAGCGGCATAAAAGCATCTTCTTTTCGTGCTGTCGAAAGCAGCTTTGAAATCGACAAAGAGGTGGTGTGTATCGATTCTCTATTCCCGGGTCTTTTCCATTATTTGGCGCATGGTGAATATCTGCTCGGTTGTTGATATAGGCCTATTTGAGGAGTCGAGCCAAATTTTGTTCAGCGATGAGGCTCGTTTATGGTTCAATGTGTATGTAAACCAGCAAAATTGCTGAGGTTGGAACGAAGAGCAACCTGAAGATATTCAGGAGCTGCCATTTCATCCAGAGAAAAATAACGGTTTGATGTGGTTTGTGAAACGGAGGAATCATCGGTCCATATTTCGTAAAAAAACGATGTCGGTGAGAACGTAGCCGTCTTTAGAGACCGTTCGCGTCATTACCGACTGTTTGATGTTTTAAACGAAGCTCGTGATCTCTATTTGGTTTCAACAAGATGGCGCCACTTCCCACACACCGCATCATCCAATGGATTTATTGAGAGAACACTTCAGTGAGCAGATAATTTCACGTTTTTGGCCGACCAATTGGTCACCAAGATCAAGTGGTATCGGACGGCTAAACTGTTTCCTGTGTGGATATGTAAAGTCTAAAGTCTATGCAGACAATTCCGCTTCGATTCAGGCCTTGCAGCAAAGCGCGCATGTCATTCATCAGTTACCAATCAGAATGCTCGAACGATTTATCGGTAATTGAACCCGACTGATGGACCATCTGAAACGTGGCCTAGGCCAACATTTAAAAGAGATAATCTTCAAAAAATAAATGCAAAGAATGCTTGTAGGCATGATTTTGATTTTAATGGTGTTGAGCTTTGGAAAAATTCGTTCTTATAACTACACTTTATGACATGCTTTCAAATTCTCTTTTTGAGCGCTTATTCAGCTTAGAGGAATATTAGCTGAATAAAGTGCTCCAAAGGGATTGGAACTTGGCTTAGACTTGCACCCTCAGTTAGCACAAACCTTGTGAATTAAATTGTGAGTGTAGAGTAGTATGTAATACATTAGCAGTTATAACAATCGTCTACAGCCGATCGTTGAGTAGAGGGTCTTCTATTCGGTCGTTGAAACTACTTCATTATAATACCAACAACTTTGTTTGTTGTTGTGTAATTTCGAAAATATGCAGTAACATGGAAAGTTGCAAACATTAAAATTAAAAGCAACAATTAAATGACAATAAAACAGTAATTAAGCTGCTTTCGCACATATGGGCGATTGTATAATACATACATACATACGTATATATATGTATAATCTATGACGGTGTGTGAGTGTGAATTGAGCAGAGTAAAGCATGTGTAAACACGTAATTGCTCCACTCAATTTCAACAAAAGCAGCAACAATGCCGCGTAGTTGACTGGAAGCGAAAACAAAGGGGGCGGAAGACACGTTACGGCGATTTAATTATGTAATTCCATTACTATGCATTCCTTACACATAAAAAAGTTCGTTTGTACTCGTGAGAATGTTTTTCAATGGAGTGAATAGAACGGAAACTCCCTGAATTTGGGGGAGACCGAGGTGTTAGTGAGTGAGTCCGCGTCTCGGATATTTTGTGTCGACTCTTTTGTTGGTAAGTTTTGTTAAAACTAAACACATTCGAAAGGCCAAAACGGAATCATCTGATTTCTTTTTCTTCTTCTTTCTTCTCTGTTCACTCATCTGCGAGGGATTTGTGGGAAGGCAAAGCTATTGGATAAGAATTGAAGTGAGCTTTTTCATTTGAAGATCTATGTGAAACGAGAAGGTTAGACGTGGAGTCTAAATCTTCATTAACTTTAATTTACCAGGCTACCAGATCACTGTAGAGTTTTTCAAGCGGAGGTCACTGCCATCAAGGTATGTAGCAGTGCATGTACTGCTTCGAAGTTCAGCTTCCTTCAGAGATAATTGTGCGCCCACACCTTGGCAAGGCGTACATAACCTCATTCGAAATAGGGTGAAGCTTGTTCCGTATTATACTTGTTTGGGTGAATGGCCACAGCGGAATCACCGGCAACTGCAAAGCTGAAAGGCAACCTTACCCCTATTTCATCCGATAGGAACCGAGTCAATATTCCGTGCCGCTGGAGCTATGGACGTCTAGAGCAGGAATATGGACCTCTGAGCTCAGCAAGCGCTGGTCAATAATAACTAATATTGTCACTGCGAGACCCTTTTGGTCCAAAGTGAATCGAAAGAGATCCTCCGAACTACTTGCACAAAGTCTACTTCCCCGCTATTGTAGCGGTTTTCCGATCGGACACTGTATAATAAGTTCACACGCAATGCGGCGAAATATATTTTCTGACACTCCAAAGCTGTATGGAAGAAGGCGACCGCCAAAACGAACTGGCTGAGATTGATATATATCGTCTTAACAAATTTGTGCTAAACTCAGAACTCTTCGTCAGTCTTTAAGGATCTGTAGATCAATTTGTTTGAACTTTATGGGTAACACATAGAACCAACAGCTGTTCAAGTGAGATCCATCAATTTAGGTGCTAACCAATCTAACTTAATGTAGGCATCACTGGAACAGCTGTTGGTAGTGAGAGATATGTAGTTTAGGAACTAGGACACTATTCACAAGAAAGAACATAATTCTTTAGAACACGGCTGATAACTATTTTATAAAATATTTCGTTACGATAGCGATTATTTTATCGATATTTTAGAACTGGCGTCGATAATATCAGATTTAGTCATTAAAATTACAGATTTACAATATTGAGGCCTTAGGTGGAACTCATATTCTAAGGTTTAAAAAATTTTTTCTGAATTTTGTTTTAGAAAATATTATCGACACTGAATATATCGATATACCACACGCACCCATAAATATTCGATAAATGCATATCGATATATCACTGGAATTACGTGAATTACTATTTACTGGCCTTGCTCCATACTCACTTCCGCCATTGACTGCCTTTCGCATGGCTCCTCGTAACTGGATTTTGCTATGAATGTGCCGTTCTGTGTGTGTATGTGTAATATTTCACTTGCAGTAAGCGTCTGGCTTTGTGGAAAGCTTTCGTAAAATGCCATAGCCGTTTTTGAATTTCCTCTTAACGGAAATTTAGTGCTGTTTGCTTTTTCTACTTTTTCACGCACATTACGGTAAAAAACGCAAATGTCGAGGAACATTTGCAGCATACAGTACGCTTTAGAGTGATGCAGCGGTTGTTCAAAGAGTGGATTGCTGCAATTGATTTTTTAAATGTGGAAATCACTGTTTTGGTGTAAGAATTTTCTTCTTGAAAGAATGTATATTGCATTCAAATCTTTGGAGAATCGTCATAAATAGTTACTCAATGATTTCTTCACCATCTGTTTTCGAAGCTATCCTCTTTCCTTATTTCGGCCGTACCCGTTTCTTTTGTAATCGTTCCTACAGTACTCAGAGAATAAGTACGGGCATCATTGGTTTAAGTATATTAATTGTCCTATATTAATTAGAGACAAATATTTCACATGAATAATGGAATTGAGTAACTTGGAATTATTAATGCGGATCCTGTAATAGACGAATGAAGGCATAAATGTTAAAGTTTGTGAAAGATAGTAGGAAATATTCGAATATACATATCTACCTCAGCGTTTCTGAACTTGAGTATGCTAGACCATTGTGACGCTTTTCTTAGTAAGTCAGTTTCTTGATTATTCTACAGTGTGACAAAATGTTTCGTAAAAAGCTGTCCTAAACTTGAAATTAATGAGAGATAATAGCATCAAAGACACATCCATAATATTTGCTGGATCGAATTAGACTTCTGACTGTATTTCGAATTCGTCTAGAGGGGCTCCCAACTTAGTCAACTGGTCCTGTGATCAGAAACCCAAACTATAGACAAGTGAAATTGATTTGGCAGGGAGCTTAAAGCCTTCCTGCAATTTTTGATCACTCCGTAATAAATCTTTGGCGACGACTAGGCCAGCAACACCGACAGGCTATCTGTGTAAGTCGTTGCTTTCTGTGTATTCTCATAGTTATACAATAGAGCTTCAAAGTTTTTTTCTATGTCTGGCCTCCCCAGGTTCGCGATTTAATTCCATTTTTGGCAGAAATTAATATTTTAAATATTAGTAAACAACACAAATGGTACTCATACGTTAAAATATTATGAATATGTAAAACGTGTTAAAATAAGGTCGAATACTGCTCAGTACCAGTTAACTTCGAAGGTAGAGAGTTGGCTGGAAGGAGGGGAAGTAATGCTGTGCACCTTTCTAGACATCGAAAGTGGATTTGACAACACGTCTCACATGAGTGTAGCCATGGCGTAGAGGAAAGGAATGTGGCTGCACCGGTGCGCAGGTAGATAGAGCTGAGGTTCGTCTCGGTAATACAAGCAGTTTTCTAGCTGACAATGGGATCCGCTGTCAAGGTTACGCGGGTGATATTGATATTATAGGCATAGGCAAATTTGAGGACACTTTCTGTTGCTTAATACAAAAGGAGTTTAGGCCTGGCTAAAGGATGGTGCAGTGGAGTTGAGTTGAACATCAACCCTTCTAGTACGACCATTGTCCCGTACACGAGACATAGGCTTTTGCCCGGCCTTCGGAATCTTACGCTTGGGGGAGAGAGGTATGGATGACCAACATGGTGAAATATCTTGGTCTCACACTGGATTCCACTCTGCGGTGGAAACAGCATGTTGACCTGACCACGGTCAAGGCGACTAAAGAACTAATGGCGACTAAAGAACAATCGACTAGTTGGTGAGTCCGGGTCTCCAAGAGGGAAGTTTGTCGACTATTTTTCAGACTGAAGTCTTTGCCAACTATCGCAATGAACATATAACCATATTTAGCGATAGCCAAGCGGCACTTAAAGCAATCTCCTCCTATGAACAGCTCAATAGCCAAGCTGAACGTAACCAAGTGCACCCCATCTGGGTACCCGGTCACAAAGGTATAGCCGGGAATGCACTGGCTGATGAGCACGCCAACTCAGCAGCATCCACTAACCTGGTAGAACCTGAACGCTTCATTGGCGTGGATCTCCATTCCATAAAGAGGTGGTGGTCCGCAAGGAGGAAACAGTATGCAGAAAGAGGTATTGGCAACAACTACAAAGTATGTGCCATGCCAAGTTGCTAATGAGAGGTTATAACTCAGCAGATTAAAGTATGCCATTAACCTCTCCATGGACAAACTCAGAGTACTAGTTGCATTCTACACTGGCCGCTTGAAGCTTAAGAATCACATACACAATATGGGCCTGGCTTCTTGCGTAAATTGCCGGTTCTGCGACAGAGTGCCTGAAAAATTGCCAAATCACTGTCTTTAAATAAACTCGCTCTCTCTGCTTGCATTTCTTAGCAAAGAGAGCGCTCAATAAATCTTAGTTACAGAAAAAGTGGAACAAAATTAAGCTCCAGTGCCACACCCAAAATTTAAAAGACGCTTCCACAGCAACATTAACAATTGAACGATGTGAAGCAAGCGAGTGCAGCACGAGCGTCAATGTAAAATGCGTTTCAATTCACTGATTTCCTCAAATCTCTTACAGAGCATGGCGCATACAAATTCATCTTGCATCGATTGTATCTGCGTCAAGTTTAAAAAGTCGTTTCCAATCGACACACCCGTCACTGTACAAACACATGCACATACTTACAATACAATTCCTTGGTTCTTTCGTAACGTGTATGTGTGTTTTTGTCATTTTCTCTTTAGTCTTGCAGAGCTTCTCGTTCCTCCTTGGCCTCAGCGTCAGCTTCAGCGGCAGCTGCACTCAGCCACGCTTTGCATTGCATTGCTTCCGCATTGAAAATGAAATTAAATTCTTGCCACTGCCACATTCACAAGCGCACACGCACACACAAATACATGCATGAATGTTCGCATATATACATACATACATATATTCCGATCCACTTGCATATCCAGTGCCGTGCTTATTCCCATTTCCATTTCAATGGATAATCATTATGAATAATACAATGCGAAACAAAGTTGCCATTTTTGAATGGGTAAATAGTAATGCTGCCGCAACAACAACAACAACAACAAATACTACTACAACAATAACACTACGCCGTTATCGTCGTGCTTCGTTGCCATTTGCTACAAAATAACATTAAAATGTAAATAACGAAAGCAACAACAACAACAAGAACAACGCGTGCAGTTCAGAGGTGCACGGCTGTGAACGAAATCACCGTCACAAACACAACAACAACAACAACAACAGCAACAACGGCCATAACAACAATGTGAAAATAATAGTGGAAAACAACAACGACAACAAAATAATTTGCAAACAAACGTCTCTATAACGCTTACAACCGACAATGCCAACAACAATAATTACCGCAACAATGTTTATAACACGCCGACTTGCCACCTGTTCCAGACGTCTAGCGCCAGAAGCGTCAGCAGTTCGGTGGCATTGTTGCAAGATGGTGTACCGTGATTGCATTTTAAATGAAGCGAACGTCATATGCGTTTAAATGTATGTATACATGTACATATGTATATCATACAAAGAAATGTATATGTATATATGAGTGGGCTTCTTAATAAAGACGTTAAAATATAATTTCTGACTATTTTATGGGCTCCTTGTACCCTGCTCGGGGTACATTAAGTTTGCCACAAAAATGAAGGTTTGCAGACCCTATAAAATACGGATATATCTTACTTATATATATATATATATATGTACGCTTTTTGTATGGCGGTACTGGAACTCATTCCAAATGATTATTGATTAGCCGTCACTTTCAAAAAGGCTGTCTGCTTCTTTCTCCTTGGGAATAGTTTTTACGTGGCGGGTTCCAAACCCAAAATCCAAACCCTCGCTAGGCGAGACATTCCTGTTCTGCTATATGGTACGGAGGCATGGACAATGAAGTCATTTGATGAGTCAGGTCCTTTGTACATTGGCAACGGCAAATACCGCAGAAAGCAGAGGAAGAGAAAGACCTCTCCGTTGGATAGATCAGGCGGAAAAGGACTTGCTAACACTTGGTTTTTCGAATTGGCGTTAAATAGAAAGAAAATATAAGAAACGGCTGGTCCATACGCCAGTAAAGAAGAAAAATAGGATATATTGGAATGAGATCGAAATCTCTATATTTTTGTTTAAAATTTGAAAGGCTAGAGGAATCAGCATCAAAGAAATTATTCGCTTTCCTGTGCAGATGACAGAGTGTTCCAACTCTGGCAACAAGAGAGGGTTCCGGAAAAAGAAAAGCAAGGATGGGTTGAAGGCAAAAGCGATGTACAAGGCGGCGGTTGGAATATGCAACCGTCTCGAAGGCAACTCCAGCCTGAAAGGAAAAGAGGTGAAACGGCTAGCTAGAGAGGATGTAAAAAACGACCGGGCACACTTCGCCACTCGGAATTGGATTAATGTCTCGGATCTAGCTCATGTTTATAGCGTTAAAGAGTATATCGCTGGAAAGAGACAGAGTTCGACAAAAAGCGAACCGAAGGCGCCCTCGAAAAAAAGGAAGTGCAAAGGAAATAGAAATTTTTTTCAACAGGTACTTCTTGCTACTGCGATCCCCTCTACTAAATTACAGTTTTATATCTTAATTTAGTGCTTTATACGTTTTCGGTTAATGGTGTTTTGCGAACGTGATAGTGGTCCGAGTACGTCTGTAATTTCTTTTGTACCAATGAACCTGCACACCGAGTTTTATCACTATATCTTAATGTTGACTCAAGATGCAGCTTGCAATGGAAGTCATTTTTAGGTTGGCATACTGATGCCCATCTCGGTGTTGCAAATTCTTAATGGCCTCGTCACATAAAAAGTATGTACTTTATCTGTTATTCTTAACTTCGAGCTTACAACCTTTTTGACTTGACTTAAAGGAAGCTAACAAAATAGAGTCCATCAAATTCAAGGTATTTAGCCTGTATTGGAAACATTTGCGAGTGTTAGTGTTCGGTGCACCTGCTGAGTCTTGGGATTTGAAAAGCTTGACTAAAAAATATTATACCTATAACTCGAAATGACCATCGAACCTAAGCAGCGAGCTCTGACTCTAATACTGCCACATGAAAGCCATATTCACAATTTATCGCTTGAGAGAAATAGAATCACACCCACACCGATGAAACATTGCTTTCACCTTCTTGCAAGTGTAAAAGACACAAATTGCAAAACTTATTGGTAAATGTTACTTCAAGAAATAAATAGTCACAGAAAATCTCACCAAAATTATTACTTGCCGAACCCAACCATAAGCCAAATTCTTTGGCATTTCCTCTGCTGTTGTTGCCACATTGTCTCTGCTTACCACAACTTGTGTAGACAGCCAAGTTTTTGGCAACAAGAATTTAAATACTTTACCATTGTGGCTGTGGCATGCAACAATAAGTGCAAAAACAGCAGAACCGACGAACAACGGTAACAGATAGTTTAAAAAGTGATTCAAACACAAAAGTTTTTTCGCACAAAAATTTGGACAGCCATGTGAAGACGGAGATGGAGGCAGAGCGGATAAAAACTTAAACCAAATAACTACCTAGGAACAACAGTAATACAAAGCGAACGCAAGAAAAGTACAATAATAAATTTTAGCTGCAAAGCAAACTAACGGAACAAGATTCAATGCAGCTCAATTTTTTGCGGGAATGAGTAAGCTTGCTTACCTAAGCTAACAGCTGGCTTATGGTGCAGAATTTTGCTTAATTGCCCAGACGTGGGCAGAAAAGAAAGATGTTTTCACATTTAACCAGCTCCCATTGAGAGCAATTACGCTAAATAAACTGAGAAAAAAATTAAAAATCGGAGTGAATAAGTCAAGGCCTAATGCGTATGTGTTATACAACGGTTAACGAACGAAATACTCAATTTCATCGTTTTTATCTGACATAACCATTTTGTAGAGTTTCTTTGCAGTTTATTTACCTTTGTCTTTGAATTTTCAAACAGGTGGCAATTTTATCAAAGACGAATATTTAATTCTCAGTATTATCAATTATTAACATATTTTATCTTCGTCTTTGATCAACATTTTATTCACCCTTCCCTCTATAAATTTCGAACAGATGGCAACCTTGTCTAGAAAAAATATAAAATATTAGTGTTTTTATATGGTATAACCATATTGTATTCAGTATTATTATTAAGCGTTTCTTTGTCCAACAATTTATTCACCATTGTCTTTAAATTTTCAAACAGGTGGCAACATTGACAACAGAGAATATACCTATTAAACATTCTCAAAGATAACCACAATTCAATGCTTTTTTTGTTACAATTTATTTTTTTTAAATAAATTTCAAATGTGTGGCAACCTTCTCACAAAAAATAAATAAATAAAATTATTTACAACCAATTTCCATTTATAACTCCAGCAAATTGGAGAACGAGTGAGTAATTAAAAAACATTTGATATTAATTTTTAAAAGTTTTTAAATTTTCAAACGGGTGGCAACTTTGTCAAAGAAAAATATTCAACTTTCAATATCCTTAAAGATAACCATATATTAGTGTGCTCATTTTATAATTTATTTACTTTTGCCTTTGAATTTTCAAACGGCTGGCAACGTTCTCAAATCAGATCTTCAAATCAAGCTTTCTTAGAAAACACTTTTTTACAGCTACAATTTGCTATAATAATTTTATAAAGTAGTACATTTTTTAAAATAAATTTGAAATATGTGGCAACCTTCCAAAAACATTTTTTATTTCCACCTATTTTCCATTTTAGCTCAAGCAAATGGGATTCGTAGCATTTCATTAAAAAACGTTTGATAGAAATTTAAAATTTTTTTAAATTTCCAAACGTGTGGCAACCTTGTCAAAAAATATTCAACTTTCAATATACTTAAAGAGAAACATATATTAGTTCTTTTCATAATTTTTTGCTTTTGCTTTTGAATTTTTAAACAGGTGGCAATACTGCCGTATACAATCTTCAAATCAAGCTTTCTTAGAATTCACTTTTTACAGATACTATTTGCTACAATAATTCATTAAAGCAATATAAGTGCAATATTGCAATAAATTTGAAATGTGTGGCAACCTTCTAACAAAAACTAAATGTTTATTTCCACCTATTTTCCATTTTATAACTCAAGCAAATTGGAACCTCAGCTACATATTTATTAAAAAAAACGTTAGCAATAAATATTCTGTGTTCATAAATTATATCATAAATCCATTATTTGCCTAAATATTGCCAAACATTTGCTAATTTCAAATCCAAACTGCATTAATTTATGATTTTCAATTTACCGTTTCAACATTTTCAATTCCATACAGATTTGTATTCCCTCAACGGAAAGCATGGGAGCTTATTACGCACAGGCGTGCACACAGAATCACAAAGCAACACCAAGCGCTCCATATAGAAGTGGAATATTGCACGTATATGTACATACATATGGATGTGTGTTGGCTACAACAATATTTTTTTGGCACCTGTACACTTCACAAATTGAAGGGGTGGGTACTTAGAAGACTCTTCCACTGTATTTCCTACTTTATACGGAAAAAATCTGGCAGTGCTTGTTGCTTACACACAGTCTGTAGTTCAATATTTAGAAGAAAAAAATCTGCCATGGCGTAGGCGAGCTAAGGTGCACAATTGCTGGCGCCTTTACCCTCTAAAAATGTGTGGATGTGTGTGTGTGGTTTGTGCACGCTTTTATGACATTTTCCCCTGTGCATCTGCCCCAGTGTGTTAGCATAATATTGTATTTAATATGAGGTTGCGTATACGCACTGGCGGATGAGGAAAAAATAATTTCGATTAACACGTGACAATTTTCCTAATATTTTACGGGATGTCAATGGAAAATGCAATTTTCTTCAAAAATTTATGATTTTGATATATGGTAAGTTCGACTGTAGGCTTTTTGAAATATTTAATACTGAATTTTGTAATTTAGTTACGTTCACAGAAACTCCACCAGGAATGATGGAATGGCATCATATTCATAAATACATCTTCTTTATTCAAGTATTATTTAGCACTAATGTGTCTCCTTCAAAAATTTTATTTTTCGAATAATTTTGATAAAAGACCTTCGTTAACAAAACTTTTTAGAGAGACAAAAGTACCGGCCTTCGTTTGCTATCAGAATGGCAAAGCAGTTAAAGGGGAAATATTTATATAATATTAGATTTTTGCTAGTTCTTAAACTTAAAGAGAAGTTTCCTCTTTTGATATATATTGTATCTTGAAGAGGACGAAACTAGGTTAGAATCCAAGTCAGTAAAGTGGACTTGAATTATGATTATTAAACTATGAAAAGGTTTAAAACGACCAAAATCAGAAAATTATGTGGTAAAAGGGCTACATATTCGAAAAAAAAATTAAAAAAAATAGTGATGCCACCTGTTACAAGAAAAAAATTTAAAGGAAGAAAAATATTAATACATACAATGATCAACTGAAAATGTCTGGGAGAGCTTTTTACTGAACATATTTTTTGAAGTATGTTGCCACCTAGCTTTCATCCGACAACATCGAACATATCTCAAAAATTTCTATAAACATACATACATATGTACATATGGATGTAGGTGGCAAACTTAAGACATTATAAAGGCTTTTATTCAAAACACTTTATACTTCCTGAATATGAAAATATTATTCGAGAAAGGCTGCCTCTTTAAAACAAGACAAAAAATTATGGTATAGTGTTGCCACTTATTTATTGAAAATAATTGAAATGAAGAAAAATATCAATATATCTTCTTAAAGAGGTTAAGAAAGCTTTTAACAAAAAATATATTTGTATGACAGTGTTGCCACCTAATTTGATGATTTGACTAAACCGTTCAGTTGAAAAAGATGCCCCTCTCCATAGGTGTGAAGTTTAAGATATTAGAAAATTTTTCATTCAAAAATACTTTCTGAAGGGTTGCCACCATTAAAAATTTTTTAATCAGGAAAATTTAAAAATTATGTATAAAAAAGGTTGTAATATAAGAATGTTTATGGCAGAGAGATAAAGATGACTAATATGGTCAAACATCTTCGTCTTACGCTGAATTCCACTCTGTGCTGGAAGCAGCATGTTGATCTGACCATGTCAAAGCTACGAAGGCACTCATGGTGTGCAAGCCTAGATGGTTGTGCCTTATTATTGTGCGACCGATTATCACATATGGAACGGTGGCTTGAACTCCGAAAGCATCGAAGACTTCGGTAGGACCTCAACTATAGAATCTGTAACGACTCGCCTGCGTCTGCGTATCCGGTGCTATGCGTACATCTCCGACGGCGGCATTTGCTGGAACTCACACCGCTTCTCCTAGTAATCGGTCAAGTCATCAAACACACTCGACTTCAAATGATATCAGAAGGGTTTGACAGAGGTAAGGTAATCTCTTAGGGAATTGGCGGAGAGATCGCAGGACCACGCACAAAACTCTACATATCTATGGGTAGTTTTCCGAGCATATTCCAAGAAGATGTTTTTGCTATAAGTTGGTGTACAGAGTTAAATTTCTATCACAGTGATCGTAAAGCTTATGTATACTAAGCGATAGTCAAGCGGCTTTCAAAGCGAATTTTGCTATTGGTGCAGGAGTGTATAGAACGACTGAATAGTCTATCAGATCGTAATCAAGTGTACCTTATTTGAGTGCCACGTCACAAAGGTATAGCCGGAAATGAACTGGCTGATGAGCTTGCCGCCTCCGCAGCATCCACCAACATGGTAGTACCGGAAGCTTTCATTGCCCTTGGTCACCACACCATAAAGGTCCTGTGAACCAGACCATTCGCCATTGAACAGAACAAATATTAATCGAACAGTGCAATATCTGCGGAATCACTTTTTCATGTCTCTGCTGGTATTAATGTCAAAAGGGACCCAAGATCCTTGGCGTGTAGTCGTCTTGAAATAGCTCGGCTAAAGCGATACATTCTTGCGTTTGACACGGATTCTCATCGACCAACGTCTCGCATTCACCATCTTCGAAGATTTCTGATCCTCCTACACACCAATCACAGCACGTTGTTTCACTTGAGGCAGCATTTCCGTAAACTTTTTGGAGTTCCCGTTATGCTTCAGGCG
This sequence comes from Bactrocera dorsalis, assembly GCF_023373825.1. Taxonomy (NCBI): domain Eukaryota; kingdom Metazoa; phylum Arthropoda; class Insecta; order Diptera; family Tephritidae; genus Bactrocera; species Bactrocera dorsalis. The sequence goes on along the minus strand of NC_064304.1, from coordinate 104,079,977 downwards.
GCGATTTCTTTGACTGAAAAACACTTTCCGCATAAGTCAATTATTTGAAAAAAATCGGATATATTAGCACAAACGAAAGTATAAGACACATAAACAAAGCCACTAGTGTGGAAAAACAGTTTTCTTTTGAAATTTCCAGGTTAAGTTGTAGCCATTTATTGACAAACAGTGCGAGCTTAGTTGCGCACCTAATATATTCTGTGAATCCTTAAGTACAGTCTTCATATTATAGACTTGAAGATTTGGCACTGTCAGCTAAGCGATATAAAAATAAAAGTGCCGCTATAGCTAAAGGACCATGGTCTTAATTTTACAACGACTATTTGTAAGGAGAAGAGAAACTAAATCCCTAAATCCTAACATATAAGTAATATTTAGTAGCAAAGCTCTCGACTACATAGTGGACCTCACTTTACAAAACTAAAAAACAAAATACAACGAAAGTGCGTATGGATTTCTAACCTAACTAATTTTAGCAAACATATCTTGCAAACCAAAACCACCTAGTCGTTACTCTGTGAGCTCACTTAACCCAGTCCAAAAAGCAACAACATACAACTGCCACGCAGCGCTCACCTGTGTAAACACACACACACATACATTTCGAATTCACATTGGCTTTTCCACTCTGTGACTCCGATCATAACCGAAATGCGCGTGACTTCCGTTTGAAACCATTAAAGCAGCATATCCGCTTCCTACGTGAGCGCCGTACAGCTGGCAATAATACCGTTAGACTGCAGATGGAGAGCGACAAAAAAGAATATTAGGAAATGATAACAGCAACAACAGCGGTGTTACCGAACAGCATCGATATTAGAGGGTGCGTCAATAACAACAAAAATATATGCAGCAACAACATAAGCAATAACAGGCGGAAATAAAAGCAACAAAAACAATAACAGCAACAACAACATAGGTAATTGCAACAACAACAACAACAAAAAATAAACATTTACAATAACAATAACAAGAACAAAAACGATTACAACAAAAATATAAACAACAACAACAACTAGAACAATTACAAAAACAAAACACCAACTAGAACAACAAGAGCAAAAATAATAAAAACAATATTAGCAACAACAAAAACAATCATAAATTCAAACTTAGCAATCGCAAAAACAATAACCACAACAACAATAAGTACAAAAACAAAAGTGACTACAACAAAAGTACGTACAACAACAAGAGAACAATTTCAGCAACACCAGTCGTGAGTTCCAGTTTCACACCGAAAACACCAGAGCCGGCGCAGCAAAATGCCACAGAGCTAAGCAGCAGCGTACGCGTAAGCCAGTCCGTCTACACGCGACTGAAGTGCCAGCAAGTGCGTGTGTATGTTTGTGTGTGCCAGCTCGCTTGACAGGAGGCAATTATTGTTAGCAATCGGTATTGGTAACGGCATTAAGAGTTCCGACCGAACTTTGCAACGCCGACACGCGCGCAAACAAATATGAACGGGGCGTGTATGGGTATGAGTTGGTTGAATTTTTGGTGTGCATGCATACCTTCTTTCACTTCACTTGCAATATTCAGGATTTTCATTTTCCATTCATTTTCTATTCATTTCGTTCATTGCAGCCAAATGTGTTGAGGCGAAAATGATGCTGGCAGATAATGATGAGAAGGCTCTGTGTAAGTGTGTGTGAAACACAGCATAATTCCTCTACATGCATGCCGTTGCGTAATTTTTGACGCTGTTCGTAATTCAACAACTTCAGATACAGAAATAGGATGTTGAAGTACCGTAACGGTAAAATGGTTGAAGAGTTTTCTAAATTCTAACAATGCTAGCTGTGAGCCAAAGGAAATCAATTTTCAAATTGCTGATTAAAGGTGAGTGAAAATGAGCTAGCACAAGCCCATACACATAGATAGAAGTGCAGCGAATGGAAAGCGGATTGCTTCTAGAGGCTGCAGGTTGCCAAAAATATGAGTTCGACAAACAAACATATCTCAATATACGGACTAACCCTTTCAGTTTATTGTCTCCAGCTCTTATCAAGTTTCCAAGTTTTCCAATAGCCAATAGTTCGCTCGAGCTTTTCCATCTATTTGTGTTGTCTTTGGTGATGATGGATCCTGCAGTTTCGCAAGAAGTACTGGATCAGGATCCGACACATTCCGAACTGAAAAATGTGCAGAAGTTCAAAGGTAATCCTTGTCTTTGCTTTTCCTTACAAATACTTGACCCGATAAGCCCTTAAAGTTCCAGCCAAATTTTCGAGGTCAGTATAAAAACATAGTCTGCGTCTCAGTCTTCAATATGTCGTCCCTTAAACGATAAGAGATCCTTCTAAATTTTATCAGCGTTATTCAGTGCATTTTGTGGAAAATCAGCTGACACTCAGATATTTTTAAATTATTTAGGAATCCCTTCGAGTTCGCAGAGAATCTCCACATCTCTTATGGGTCAACTCCACATATTTTTGTTAATGTTTTGGGTATGAGGGAATGTTAAACTCAAAAGAGCAAAATTTTTCTGTAAAACGAACGTGAAGATATGCTTGACAAAGTGGCTGAGCATCCTACATTCTTTAAACGCATAGCTACTGGTGACGAGTCTTGAGCTTATGAATGAATGAAAGTGTGCAACCAACCCACATCAATAATTTAACGAATGGAGGTCCATAAATGAGCTGTAAGCAAAAAAAAATCAAAAAACCTAAAATTTGTAAGTCTGGATTAGTTCGATCACATTACTCTTTGTTGAACATTATTTGTTAATACTTGTACGAAATTTTATCAGAATTGCCGCTAAAGATGTCAAAATTATTACCCAGTCAAAGTTTGGGAGATTTTTTCCACCTTTGTCCAGGTTTAGCTTCCTGTAGGTTGTTATGGTGCTTTCCCAAGAAAGACTGCTTTTAAAGTGTACAAAATCTACTATTTTCTATGTTTTGCCACAATTTACAACGTTGCCAATTTTCACAGCCACCACAGTCGTTTCAAATTCGATGTTCGGGGGGAATTCTTACATCCCGGTCTAGATTTAATTTTTTTTTTGGTTTCTTTTCAATAAGGATTCGATTTTTTTTTTCAATAAGTATGCGAAATTTACTATTTTTCAAATTAGTTGAATTTTGGGGAAATTTTTTCCATCTCGGCATAGTTTTAATTTCATTTGATTTATATGTATGATTCCCATAGAGACTGCTACTAAAGTATGTAAAAACTGTTACTACATTTAACGTTATTCCACAATTTGCAACTTTGCCAATTTTCACATATTTCTTTGTTCTTACCAATTTGAGGTTTGGGGACATTTCGTACACCTCGGCATAATTTAGTTCTTTTGGATTTATATTGAATCTTCCCATAAAGACTTTAGAAGCCTAAAATATAAAAGATTAATTAGTTTCCAGGTTAAGTCACAATTTACAACGTTGCCAATTTTCACGTATTCATAACTAAAACTAAATACAGTATAGTGCTCTCAACTAACTGCTGTTTATTGACAGTTGAACCGAAAATTCATAGAAGAGAGTTTCGCAAACTCACACACTAATCAAGCCACCTATATACAAATGTATATATGCATGTATATGTAAGCATAAATTATGCATACATAGATTTGTAAAGCACACGCTCTCTAACCTTAAATATTTACTGAAACTGCGAATATACATACATACAAACGCGCATAGATGAGTGTTTAACAATCGTTCAGGTGTCAGCAGTTCGAAAGCAAACCAATAATTATGCTGTCAGTGTGCTTGCCAGCTTCAACTTTGACTTTTCAGCTTGTTCTTGTTGCTGATATTGTTGTTGTTGCTATTAAAGTTAATGATAATGGTTATGGTAATGATGGCGTCGGTATCTGCGAAAGCCGTAAATTCCAAAATGCCTGCGAGGCGAGTGTAAAGCACACATTAAAATTAGTTGACATTTGTGCTGAAGTACACACATACCACACATACATACAAACACTTATATATAAGCCTGCAAATTTTCAGTGAGTACTTGAACTTTCTGACGTGTGAAAACTCTCGCTGAAATTTGTGTAAGTGCATATGTCACGGATTAAATAACTATGTACCGAATTCTATGCAAGGTTTATGAAATTTCGGGCGTAATTTCCTCCACAAGCAAATACAACTCATTTCAATGTTATAGAGCTGCCGTTATTGATTTTTTATTTGGGTGTTGACAGAAAAATGTTGTTTAAATTATATTTAAAGCATCTCTTCAGGCAGTAAAGAAATTTAAATTGAGAGCTTATTGAGTGTTTATTTAAGTTGCTTAAAATGAAAACTAATTAGAGGAGTTTCAAAACAAAATATTCAGAAGCTAGAGTGCCATAAACGTGTGCTAATAAACATGGAAATCTTATGCGTTAGGAACTTGATACAAATTTTGGAATTTAATAATTGTTTAATGATAATAAATTGACCTGGAACTCAGAGCATTTTAGCTCGAAGCAACTCTTTCCGATTATTTTATGAGCGAGCTAAAAAGTTTTTGTGATATAAGCGATATTTTCTGACCAAATATTTTTATCAAAGACCAACTAACTCTTGTTTGGCATTTCATTATAGTAAAATTTGACCGAGTCATCGAAAATTGGGCTCAGCGGATGCACAATCTGAGACGCAGCCGCGGCCACCATTTAAAAGAAATAATCTTCAAAAAATAAATTCCAAAAAAACCATTATAATTAAGGTTTCCGTGTTTTTCTTTTCGAAAAAAGTGAGCCTGGAAATGGATCCTTTTTTAATACAATTTTCAAATAAATTCACTGGAAGAACTTAAGTCTGATTGTTCGGTTTGTATGACAGCTATGTGTCGTTATTATATCATCTAAACAATTCTCGAAGATTGCATTAATGTTTTGGATAATAATCCTTAGAAAATTTCTGACAGATATCTCATATAATGAAAACGTTTGCCTTACAAGCACTTGATTCCGATCGTTTAGTTAATAGGAAAGCTATATGCTACAGTTGTCTGCGGTTCCCACAATTGTAAATTGTATTGTAACTATTTCTTCACTAATCCAATATTATTTTCAAAATATCTCTGACTGACTTCGTCGCACTCATAAAGTGCTTTTTATCAATAAAGCATTAACCCGAGAGTTTTCTATCTGTGTATCGCTCTCCATCTTACTCTATAGTTCTTTCTCTTTTTCCCTCCTTTATCGTTTCTTGTGTCTTTCTCTCTCCCTTTCTCGAAGAACTGACGCTGGAAAAAAGTTGTAAATCTGTCGCTGGTTTCATGACGAGCTTTTATTGCATAACAGAATGCGCTATATTATTAGGTACTATCGATAATTAACTAACGTATCGAAGAAAATCTTAACATTGTCGAATTTTTGACGTCCCTGTTGACATCGTTTAGCACGCACCGGTCAATTTGGTATACATTTCAAGGAAATTAAGTGTTTGTCTATTTATACCTTGAACAAGTTTAGATTTGCCATGAAGTTTGCAAATAGTACCCTAAAGGAAACACCAGAGACCCTCTAAAGTATATGTATAAAATAGCTAGAAAACGAGAAATCCTCCTATTTGCTGTCTTTGGATGTTGACCAGTAATTGAAGAATTTTCCGAAGTTCACTTTAGAAAAGAAAAGTGGCAACGTGGCTCATTACCGACTCATAAAATCTCTCCCATTTTTTTATTGTATTTTAATGATTTTACATTAGATGTTAAGTTGTAAGATTTTCCAAGATGCGGTATAGACGGACTGGCTGTTGGGTATTTTCTTTTTTTTGTTGATGCTATATATTATATAAGTTTAAATTGAGATCAATTATTAGTTTGGTTCCGGAATCTGCTGGAGTATTCCCTTGTATACAGATATAGCTAGGTATCCTTGGGAGTTTTATTTTTCCTACATTTGGCAGCAAAATTTACGTTTAGGTTAGCTTTGAGCGATGATAAGATGTCACTGAAGATTTTATGTTTGTTTCTACTCTTTTCTGCTAGTTGACAAGCGATGGCCGATGCTTAATTTAAAAAATATATATAATATAAAGCTAGTTATGGTTTTCTGGCTCCGTTTCTAAATGTTAAGTTAAGTGTAGTGAGTGAGTTCCATAAAGAGAGGAAGTGTTTGAGTATTTTACGTCTTAGTACTTCTCCTTTCCTTTCAACACTAACTAATTCATTGCAGCTTTTCAGAAGTCACTGAAACTAAAGCGCGCAATAAGGAATGATTAAAATTAATAGAAATTACTTCAAATTGCTTAAAAATTAGTTCTTATCTTCTTCTATAGCTTACCAATATCCTTTGTAAACTCACTTCCTAACTTAATTTAATTTCGTTTATGTGCGCGTCGAACACTTCACATTGTGTCAGTTTATGCGAAATACCTGCCGCGAACGTGAAATTATCCATTAAACTCAAGACAGGTAGCAGCACACATAATAGCGTGCACACAAACACACATTAAAACAATGTACATTTACACACAAACACACCAATCTCTGAACACGCACGAAATTATAGGATTTAAGGTTCTACAGTGCGTATGAGTTATCAGCAACCGGCAAACAGCCAACGGCGCTGCTTTGCCAAACGCAAACATTTGCACCGTCATTCATTTAAGCAGCGTGCAGCGCACTGCTTTTTGCTCTTACATTCTACCCCCTGTGCTCTGCCCTCTGTGTGCCATGCTCTGGCCTTCGATTTATGCTTTTGTTATGTCACCGCCGCCAGCCACTCTCTCGTACTTCACATCATAATTGCGATATTGATAACAACAACATGTTTGTCATCATCGCTTAGCGTAAGTACAAGTATACACAAAGACTTGCCAGAACTGTCACACGCAATACATGCAATACGCAGCTACCCTCATAGAATTGTGCGCGCGTCAACTCCCCTCCCACCATTACTTTGTGCAACTCTAATGCATGCTGCTGACTTAATCGTGCTCCATCAGTCCACATATCAATTTGTCAAAAAATTGTGATCAACTTCACTCATGAGATATGTTTTTGTATGACTACACTTCATATGCCACTGAGGTCTCCACAAACACATAGGCACTTATATCCAAAAGAATATCGTTGTATTTGTGTCTGATAATAGCCATGACTGCCGCAGGCCTACATCGTAGGCAAACGTAATAAATGCGTATAAATCATGCTATACGTTTTGTATCAGCAAAGAGTCAATGAAAGTGCTCGCAATGTAAACAATTCGAGAAGGTAGAGCGCACGGAGTCGAAAGTGAAGGCAGCAGATAATAATCAGCCTGTCTGTATTTAACGATGGTAACAAAACCAGGGTTTTCTTTCTATGTATGTAATTATGTGTATTGCGCGCAACCCATTGAGCTGAATTGGAAATTTGCAGTAAAATTTAATATTAATTAAGTCAAAACAAATTTATGATTTAATTACAACATAAATTGCAGAAGGAAACGGGTTTCGAGGGCAAGCATCTGTAACCAACTGACAGAATGACTGACATTAAGCAAGTGTAAGTAAAAACTTTTCTTGACATATTTGGACTGGAGAGAACTTGACTCAAATTCTTGCTACAATATGTGACTATTCCACACCGAAGTTTAATCGATTATAATCGCAGTGGACTGCGAGTGATGAACCGACTCAAAAGCAAAGGAAGAACCATTAACAGCAAATTGCTGTATTCTCCAGATCTGACCACCAGCTACTGTTTCCTGTTCTCAAATTTCAAAAGAATGGTCGCTAGAAAGAAATGAAGAATGAAGAAGTGACCCCCGAAACTGAGCAAGCCGAGTTTTGAAGCAAAGAACAAATCGTACTACAAAACTGGTATCGAAAAGTGATCAACAAATTCTGGTTGACTCATGGGAACGAAATGAACACAACAAAACTGCAGCCTCTAACACCTTGACGACTAACACTTTAACAAGAACAACGACTTTAACAACAGAGTACATGACGCCAGGACCAATAACGGAGTTCGACAAAAACATCTTCCTCGCATCCAGCCAGGAACGAATCAGAGTGCTCTCGGATGTGCCAACTATAATATACCGCTGGAGGCATTAATTAACACAGCGTGTAACAAGCAAAGATTTCTTAACAAAGATATGGAGCCTTCTACTACAAAAGCAACCATGAGGAGCACCCAAAGTGCACTCTAAATCAGCGTAAGAAAACGAAGAAGACTTTGAGTTAAGAGACGAGGTGCCGGTACTAAACGGCAGTTTTTATTCTGGGAAAGATTGCCAAAGCCCAGGCTGCCGGCATCTCAGTTGATGAACGCCAGAAGCAAATAGTATACCTCCACTGAGAATTTCCTGAAAAGTAAACAATTTGAAACGAGCGGCATACAGGAGAGATGGCTAGAGATCGACGTCAAATTGTCGAACTTAGTTTTAAGGTATGTATCCAACAATCCGGCGGGCTTCCATACAGAATTTTAGCTTAGATTTTCTTGCGGGTAGTGTTGTTGAAATATACGGCGCTGTCGTGAGCGCCAAATTGGAGCTTACACTAATCAGCGATATCCCGAGGAGTTCCATGTACGCATTTGACTGCCGTCTCTAGAGGAGTCAGGCGTAAAGCTTCCACGGTGCATCAAGCTATAAAATAAGTCTTTATCTGACATAGATGACTGGATTATGGTGATTCATATCAAAAACAAAAGTCTACGAATGCTACAAAGCCTTCAAAGACGGTCGAAAGATCGGTGAAGTCAAGTATTCATCTGGACGACCTTCGACGTATTCAAGTGATGGATATGGTGCTTAAAAATTGTCATGAGAGTATAAGAGAGATTGTAAAAGAGCTCGACATCTCTCCCGAGTAATTTTGATGGAAATTTTGAATATGGAACGCGCACTTGCTCATTCATCACGATACAGCTGTTTTTTTTTCAAAAAAGTCAATAATCATCGGAATGGAAACAAGGGCCGAAACCAAAAAAATCACGCCAAAGTCGCTCAAAAATCAAGCTGATGCATATTGTTTTTTCCAATATTTATGATGTGGTGCATTATGAATTTATACCGGAGGGACAGACAGTCAGTAAAGAGTTCTATTTGGCCGTATTGAGGCGTTAGCGTGAGCTCATCCGTCGAAAACGGCCGGAATTGTGGAAGAACAATTTGTGGATTTTGCACGCTGTTAATGCATTATCGCATCGACTCACGATTTTCACCGAATTTAATTCCAAAAACGCAATGAATACTATCGAATCATCACCAGATGCTCCGGGTGATTTTTTCTTGTTCCTAAATTGCTCCGTGGAACCCGTTTTCAGTCAATCGAAGAAATAAAACAAAATCCGCTGAAAAGTGTTTCGAAGTCTGGAAACATCAATGCCATAAGTGTATATGTACATACATCTGTTGGAGATTAACATGTGAGACTTTCATCTACATATTCTGTAAAAATGAATTGTTTTCGATTAGTGGTCCAAAAAACATTACACTGTAACCAGTTGATTTGCGTACAGTGCTGCTGTATGTGAAATAAATTTGTTTTACAACATTTGTACACACATAAATACATACTTACATTATGTACATAATATATTGTTTACTCAAAAATTACCTGCATGTACATACACACTCATTTATATTTTACATAGGCACATATGTATATGCGCAAACATAAATATATTTAAAATACGTCTCTGTAAATGCAAACGCTGCGGGTGCCTTTAGAAACGTTTACCTGTTAAATTTTAAAATTGAATTTTTATTTCAGCGCTTTCACGTATTTCCTCTATTTAACCGCCATCAGCAATCACAATCGCAAACGTAAACGCAAACGCGGCGACAGAAAAGCAAAACGAAATAAATTGTGATTGGTGTGTGGTTAAGTGGCAACGCTGCGGCAACTGTTGGGCGTCTGTCACGTTGTTGTTATTTCTAATTGACGCTTTCGCTGTGACAAATTTCTTGAGCGCGTGTGACAAAATGTCGCATATCAATTAGTTAGCACACACAAACACACACACTCACACATGCAAGCAAAGCTCGTTGCGCACGCGAATTTCACTCGTAAATACTTGTAATCAAAATTGTAATGGCAGGGTATTTTCTGAAATAACAAAATTGAATTAAATTTATACGTTTGCCGCATTTCAACTGCCTGCCTGCCTGCCTTCCTGCCTGCACACATGTTCACACACACTTCAGGCTGAACTTTCGACTGCGAGCTGGCGAATTTGATAGCAAATTACTTAATGCCGGCAAATTGTTCGGCTGCTATGCGGCAAGTCTTCATGTAGGTGGCTTAATTAAGAAAGAGCGTTCGTCGCATTCAATTTGTGAAATAACACGTCAATTTGAAAGTTCAGAAAAATGAAGAAAATGCCAAAGTGAGTTGTGAGCATAATTTGTAATGACAAATAATTTGTTAATTTAACGGAAAACTAGCTGCAATTAAAATTCATTGAATTATTTTTGTTTACATAAAATATTAATTAATTAAAAAATACACTTTTCAATATTTAATTTATATATATATGTATATACTCTGTTTCCATTTCATTATTTGTTCACATTATTATTAATAAGTGCGAATATTCGATTTGGCATTGAGTTGCTATAATGAGAAAATAAAACAAAAAAGGTTTAGTATATCAATGAAATTCTCTATTTCTGTCAAAGTATATTCGATGCCGTTATATTATATATAAAACTCGATTTCTTTCGCATGGCCACCACGGGCACATTTGCAGAAGTCCAGACGCCGAACCCAATTTTTGGGGGGTTTCAAGCATAAATCGGTCGATACTGTTGCAATTTCACATTTGATATTCGTACGAAGTTCATTAGTCGTCGCTGGGTTGTTGGCACAGACCATAGACTTGGCGTGATCTCACAGGCAATAGTCGTGAGATAACACGTTCAACAAACTTGGTTTTCAAGAAATCGATTTTTATATTCGCTGTGTGGCTTGTAGCGCCGTCCTGTTAGAACCGCATACTGTCCAAGCCCATATCATACAATTCGGTTATCATTGAGCGTTGGCGATTCCCATTCACAGTAACATGCTGGTCTTGATCATCACGGCAGAAGTACGGCCTAAAAACCGCGCCAAACCGTATTTTTTTTGGAATGCAATGGTGACTCATGGAGTATATGTGGATTGCTGCCTGACCAATCACGTATATTTTGCTTATTGATGAAGCCATTCAGCCAGAAATGAGCGCCATAGCTGGCGTTGATTTTTCAATGAAAATCCGGATCATTTTCATGTTTTTGTTCAGTCAAATTCACGAACATCCGACGATCCTGGTGTCAAGCGGCTTCTTTCTTGGGCCAGTTTGTTCTTGTAAGGATACAGGCTAGGATTTTGTTCGCAAAATTTTTCAAAGATGTTACAGAGATGCCCAATGCTTGAGCACGATGTGTGAGAGACTGATTTGAGTCTTACTCAATTGATGCGGTAGCGGCAATAATATTCTCGACACTAAGTGCACTTCTTTGCCTCACTGGCACGGAAACTGTTTTTTTTCTAAAATTTCTACCTGCAAAAGAAAGAAGTGAGTCACTAGAGAATTATTATAATGTATTTCGTAGTTTTCTTTTCAATTTTAGGCCATTTTTCATCAATCTTATCCGACTTCCCTTTCTCTAGAACATACAAACTGTCACTCTCTGCCAACAAAGCCTTCACACGAAATTTCCGTATTGAATATTTTTCAGATGAAAAAGGGGAACTGTTTTTTTATTTCATTTTCCTTTTGGATTTTTTCGCTTCTAATTGCTTGTTGTTTCACAAAAAAGAATTCCTTGTAAAACGCTTAAATTTATTGTAACACAATTCTAAATTTTCATTGACAACCTCGTTTCACTTGAATCCGCGAATATGTAGTATTCCCAGAAATGGCCAGCATCATAAAATTCAAAATAATTTTTTCAAAGCGATAGCGTCGTTTCATGTGAATTTTTCCACGTACGCCAATAACACTAATCTCTTTCAATTGCTTTTTCGCTTGAACTATTCCTTTGCATGTTATTAGTAATATTATACATATATTTTAATGTGTCTACACACAACTAAGCTTTTATTTGAATTATTATTTTCTTTTTTTTTAATTTACTATTTTTGGCGTCATCTGGACGCACAAACTATTTTTTATACTTCTACAATACCAGCGGCTATCAATGCAGCTGGAGGACTCTCCCCTGGACAACACATTTTTAGACCCGGTAGTTGAACTCTAGGGCTGTAAAACATTGAAAGTGTAGAAATCCCACAGCGTAGTTTGGCATAAATATACAAAAATATTGTTGCTGGCGACTTTAGATGTCCGCAACGCCTTCAAGAACGTTGAATGGGTGGATATGATCGATGCTCTTGGAAAGAGCGTTAAAATCCCCGGCTAAAACTGTTGTTCTAAACTATAGAGGGATCACGACAGATCATGTCAGGAGCGGCAAAGGGATCTATTCTAAGCCCAGACTCGTGGAACATCAGCTGCACCGCTACACTAAAACTTGAAATGCCAAACGAATCATACTTAAGCTAACTAGGCGTAAAATTGGGCCCCAGACTAACCTTCTGGGTAAGAAACCATCACGCCGCAGAAAGACAGCGAAAATAACCTCCCAACTTAGGAGTCTAATTGCCAATACAGGAGGCCCGTCCAAGGAAAAAGGAAGCTCCTAATGTCGATGACAATCAGCGTCCTATTATACAGAGCTGAGATCTGAATCAGATATAATTAAAAAGGAAAACCGGCGTAAGTTAGTGGCCAGAGTGAGCCGCACCGCAGCCCTCAGAGTTGCATCAGTCTACCAAACAGTGTGAGGCGAAGCAATATTAGTTATAAGCGCTACAGACCCAATTGACCTTCTAGCATACGAAAGGAAAAAGATGTGGAAGCCTAAAAAAACAACCGAAAACAACAAGAACGCAATAGAACAATTAAAGGAAGATACAATAACAACATGGCAACGAAGATGGGAGAACGAGACTGGCGGCAGATGGACGATCAGACAAATAAAAGACTTAAACTTATGGACAAGCCGTAAATTTGGAGAAGTCGAAGACGATTTTTACACAATCCAGCTTTTATCCGGTCACGGATGCTTCAAGTACTTCTATAGAATGGAAAAAGTCGAAGAGCCGTCATGCCTATACACCACGCGACAGAAGACGACGCTGCACGTGTGCGTTGGCAATGAGAACGCACCGCTGTAGAAGATCTGGTTGGTCCAATAACCGCGAACTTTTTAAATAGCGTCATGCTGGAGAGTGAGCAAACTCTCTTATGCAACGCATCAGCAAACTACGCAGGAGCAAACCAAAGATCTTTGAACTTGTCACTTGCTGCTTTTCAACAGCAACCTCTATTCATTCTCTGCTCTCTCAGCTCTCTCTCAAATTAATTCTGTCGCTGTTAGAAGATTGATTTATTGCCCAGCTTATCCTTCTGAAAATTCATTAAAAATATTAAAAAAATTTCAGAACAAATGAATTATATTATTGTCTGTCAAATGGACTCAAACACAATACTCAACTTTTTCCATACAAGCACTTGATTCCGATCGTTCAGTTTGTATGACAGCTATATGCTTTGGTAATCCGATATCGACGGTGCAGGCAAATGAGGAGAAAAGAACGTGTGAAAAATACTTCATCGATATCTCATAAACAAAGATCTTAGTTCACTTATGTGTCCCTAAATTAACGCCTGATTAAAATTTTCCGCTATTTAGGTACCTGAAGAAAAAACAAGTTGACAGAGTAGGCTTAGTCATATGATAGAACAATTTGTTTTTCTTATTGAACAATATTTCGAAATTAATACAAGCTTGGTGGCCACAATTCAAAAATTTCATACAAAATATTGTCTGAATAGTTTTTTAACTTCCTCAACTGTGGAGAGGCGATTGATTAAATTGGCTTGAAATTTAAATCTTACGTTTAGTATGGGACACCATGTAGGTAGGTAGGTAAAAGTGTTGCCTTTCGGGCGTCATTATCGCCTCTAGCACCATTTTGATACACTATGGTAAGCGCTTATCCTGATTTTATGTACCATTGGGGCGTTCAAACCATTTGGTGCCCACAATGAAACTACATATCTCTGTTATGCGTTTTGTAGATAGACAATCAAATCATTGGATACCAAGCCTGGAATATCTAATGGGTTGGTTGTAATAAAGCTGAACACTCACAGAGGAAGTGAGGAACCGTTTCCTTGCTCCCTTCGAGTTTGCAGCAGCGGCACGTGCTATTGTAGGGCATTCCGATTTTTAACGCATGTTCTCCAAATGACTAGTGACCCGTTATGACAGCTTTAAGCCTGTATATACTTGTGTTAATAAGTTCTTTGTTTTGGTATTGTCATAGTTTGGCCATATCTGTATCTTGCATTAAGTTGTAGATCTCAATCTATTCTGTGCTGTTTCTTCAAATTGTGTATTGAGCTCCCTCCTAATTAATCCTAGCAGGCACTGTATTATCTCTGCCTCGGATTAATTTAGAGAGGCTCCTGACTCGGCCAACTTGTCTGCTTTTTCGTTGCCATAAATGTTCCTATGACTGGGAACCCAAATTATGAATAAGTCATGCTGAGTTGTTAGTAAGCTTTAAGACCCCTTAGCATTATTTACCATGCTGCAATTGATCTTTGGCGACGACAAGGCTAGTAGTGCTGCCTGGCTATCTGTGTAGATGGTTGCCTCTGTATCCTTTCGCATGCCAGGATTTATTATATGGGGCTATATCAAATGAAACAATTTTCAAAGTTCTGGTCAACTTTGTGGCAAATGTATGAAATCGACCCAGGCATTATTTCAGCTTCTTGTATAATGCTAAAAGTTAAGACGATCAGTCCAAGTCCACAATATACCGAATAAAATAATTTTTGACATTTCACTTGACTTTAAAAACTTTATACTTAGGGGGCAATAACAATCCAACAATATTTTATCATTTCTAGTTTGCTGCAAAATTTACTAACATTTTCATATAAGTTTTTTACAAAAGCGCTTCTCCATCACTCTTGCGCCTTTATATTATCATACTACTAAACACTTTAATTACAGGTAATATAACGATTTCGGCAATCAGCAGTGTTGCTAATTAACGGCATCAAAATTTGCGCTTAATTTCAGGGCGGTTATTATGCTTTGCACAATAGAAATTTGAGCGAATGAATTTACTATCAATCAACGCTTTTTTGATCATTCATTAATCTATTCAAATTTTGTATGACAACTCGTCACCGAGGCAACACAGCACACATGTGCAATCATTATGTTAGGGTGTGCGTAATTTCTCAAGTTCGATTTTTGTTTTTTTTTGAGAAATGCCGAGCGAAGTTTCAGATTTTGCGTTTAAAACATTTTTTTTTAAATTTTTTTATTTATTTATTAATATTTCTTGTCCTTTTTGTGTATAAGTACTAGATAGAATATTAATTATTTTCATATATTACATAGAACAAGTAAACTTACAACGTTCAAAAGTGGATATTCTAATACAAAATTTTCTCCTGTACAAAATATGTTGGAATATTTCTTCCATAAAAACATTATTTCAAAAGTTATACGCAGTTAAAGTTGAATATCAAATGTGCTGCGCCTTCATACAAAAGCTTTACAAATTGTTACTCATACGCCATGGTGCCGTATGTTTGCTCAGTAGCTGAAGAGGCATTTTATGTATAACTTTGAGAGCATATAACTAATAAATGAGTAGTTATAGTGAAAAAATTCTTAGGAGCTTTTTTGTAGGCCGGAAAATTTTGAAATAGAATGTCATACTCTTAAGTTTGTAGGTTTACTTGTTTAATGTGAAATATCAAAAAAGGCTATATTATATACACAAGAAACGAAATATGATTTCCTCGCTGTTTAACTGAAAAAAAAGAACTTCATTACTTTGAAAACTTATTTTAGGGCCAAAACTGAAACTCAAGGGCATTTGAAAAAAAATATCAAGCTAGTAAATAATGAACACCCTAAAATGAGTATATATACACGAAAGCAGCTATGAAAGTGTGTGCGTCTGCCGCATTTATGGAAGCTAAAAATTTATTTAACGCCAAAAAGCGCATACTAAAATCATTATGCGTCTCTAAATGATGGATTAATAAAAGATAATCACCAGTTCAGCGTGATTACATCATTAATAATTGTGTTGTTATTAATTAATGCTGCTGTCGACGAAGACAATAAAGCTTAATGATTTCACTACTTATCACATTGTCAGAGTGTCAACGCGAAAGCAATGAAAAATTGAATAATGAAAATTGCACATTTTGTTGCATGCAATCCGATATATGTACATATATAGTTAGGTGCATGTATGGATGGCAGGCAAATACACACATATAAGGCAGCAGGAAGTGTAAACTTCCGTTGCACCAAAGGTAGACTTGTAACACCTTCAACAAAAAAGAGTACATATTTAATTTTGATCGTTTAATTTGTATGGCAACTATATGCTATAGGAATCCGATCTGAACAATATTTTCCGAGAATGTAGCGCTGCGCTGGGTAATAACTTGTACTAGATTTTATGAAGATATATGGTCAAATAAAAAAGTTTTCCGTACAAAGATTTGATATTAATTGATCAGTTTGTTTGGCAGCTATATGTTATAGTGGTCCGATGCAAACTATATATTTGGATATTATAGCACTGTGCTGGATGATAACTTTTACTAAATTTTATGAAGATACCTGGTCAAATAAGAAAGCTTTCCATACAAGAACTTGAGTTTTATCGGCCACTTTGTATGGCAGCTATATGCTGTGGTGTTCCGATCTGAACCATATTTTCTAGGAATTTGGCGCTGTTCTGGGTTATAACACATACCAAATTTGATAAAGATATATTGTCAAATAAAAAGTATTCTAAACAAGGACTTGAGTTTTATCGGGCACTTTGTATGGCAGCAATATGTTAAATTCAACCGATCTGAACTATACCTTCCGAGATTATAGTGTTTCATTACATAACAATCCATGCCAAGTTTCGTGAAAATATCTTGTCAAATAAAAGAGTTTTCCATACAAAAACTTGATGGTGATCGATCAGTTTGCATGACAGCTGTATCCTACATTGATTCGATATTAGACGATTCCGACATATTAGTAGCTTTCTGGAGAGACAAGGACGTGTGAAAATTTCAGATCGTTATCTCAAAAACTGAGTGTCTTGTTTGAGTTCATATACAGAACAGTGGAGCTTATGAGAGCAGAAGGGTAGAGCCGGGGATTTCTAAGTCAGTTAAGGGAATATGATCCTAATTTTTAGTTTTCCTTCTGCCATCGCAATTTCTACTGCGTTGCAGATTTTGCGGTCAAAAGGTGACGGCTTGTTTCAAGATAGATCCTTACTTCAATTAAACGATCTCAATGCTTTGTTTGGCCTTTAGTCGTTATTTTTGTATATATAGTAGCTGACAATCTTTTCAGAACTGCCGAAATTGAGACACTGGCTGCTGACTACAGTTGTTCTTCTAAGAGGAGGGCTTTTCTTTACTAAATCGCCGCACTCACATTTTTTTAAATTTCACTAAAGCTGGCTACGAAATCCCATACTAATTGACATATCTTTTGTTAAATGCTTTAATTTTCAATTTAAAAAAATGTTATTTACGCTGAAACTCTACACTTCTTAAAAGCTTCGAGAGCTTTCAAAGCCGCGCTGACGCCAAAAGTATTCCCCTCGACAATTTAATTTAAATATTTTGGTCACTTTATATTGAAACTATGTCAAATAGAAAACTTTCCAACTTCTATAAGAACAAAGCAATCACTAACCCACACATATACACGTCACCTCACACCCACGTGGGAGTATTAAATGATATTGACCTTCCAAACTTTTGTGGCGCACACTTTCCGAGCATCAAGCAGCAACCACTTAACGAATTCCAATACAATGATATCTCACTTAGAAAACTTAATTCAACCCATTAAACTTTGAAAAGTGCCAACTTTGAAAACGTTTCTATTACGTAACACAACACAACGCAACGCAACGCCGTGCCGCACCGAATTGGCAATTAAACTAGCCGAAATTGGCATATCCGCCACCGAAGATAAACGGACGCCGCCGAAAAACTCGGAAATTCCGCACCAACTACGATACTTGAACATTTTAGTGCACTCATATTTTACAAAAACAACGTTAAAAAATATATATACGATATATAAAAAGCAACAACAATGTACACATAAATATAAAACAAATAACAATCAATAGTTAGGGGACTATAAGCACACTTATGAAGTCATACAATTCAGACACTTTAAAATTTTTTCGGTTGCGATACAATTGAATCGCATGCGTCGGACGGAAATGTATGGATTTCAGCAAATACTCGCACAATGGGTATATTGATGATGACAGACAAATGCGCTGCGGCTGGGAGTTTCTCTCGAATGGCAGATGGAGTGTGAGTTTGGTTGGTCCATCCCAAGCGGTCAACAATTATGCCGTTGATAGTAAGTACATAAAAGATGATTTCAATAGTTGAGAATTGTTTGGCTTTGCTCGTTCATAAATTCGGTTGCGGTCAATGTGAAGCATTTTGCGGTTGCCTTCGGTCAGACTGTGAAGCGTTGATGTGCTTGTGGTGCGTGGTTGCGTTGTTGAGCGTACAAGAGGGGCTCGTTTGCTCAGTAGCATGAATAATTGGTTTTTACGTGGGTTATTGGAGACGCGCTGCAGAATCTTAGAAAACTGTATCGAAACTTGAAAATGTGAAGTCAATTTGCTACTTAGACATTCTTATATGTGAAAACAGAGTACAAAAGGTAGCCACCACCAGCGTACAATGGAGGCCAAGCAAACTTTCGCTGTCCGCATTGCGTTTTGGAGCGCCTCTCTCGTTACGCGACTTGCCAAAATAAAAACATTTAACTTCAATGTTAAGTCCACACATCTATATAGTTGCCAAATAATGAATGTAGTTGCCTCTGACATCCAAAATCTTCAAGTTTTCACAAACCACTGCCTTCAAAATACTTGCCACTTTTTCTGTGTCAAAGGCTTTAACGCAGAGTTATCAGCACGCATCCCTCTGTGGCAAAATTCTGAAAAGAAATTCGCGCTGACTCGGATATGTGCTCCAAACACATTCACCCGGAACGCTATGGACTGGAATCCACAAGACAGCTGGCGGCGAGGTCGTCACGCTCCAATATACAGATGAAATTCAGGTATAAAAATATTTATGATCTAAAGAGATTATAGTCAAGTCAAGATAATAGCTCAAGATCAAAGTATTTAAATGAAAAAATCTCATTGTGGCCCTCATGTGTTTGGCAACCAATAGCAGAACTCTACTGCCGCCGTCGTTGAAGGAGAGCTTAATGAGTCTCCTAGTGATCGAGAAGGGGTGCTATCAATCACACTGGAGCTCATGGACGGCCTGAAGGGACAGGAAAGTGAGGCCAATGGGACCCAAAACCTGTCGCTCTTGGAACTAGACTTAAACGCCCGCAAAGAAGCTGCCCAGGTGATCTTACATCACATGACAGCAGCTTTGGCTTTTCCCCCCGAAAAAATTCCGTCTCCTTCTCGTGCTCTATACAGGGTACTGAAGGCTCAAGAAACACTTTTCCAACATGAACATAGTCTCTACCACAAACTACCGGTTTTGCAACATAGAGCAGAAACTACAAAACACCTGATTCTAGATTGCCCAGCGATTCGTAGAAGCAGGGTCAAGGCCCTAGGATCCATCCACGCAGACGGGGATCACATCACCTCAGTCGTGCCCAGCAATCTCCTGAAATTATTAAGATTGCTAGACCTTTGTGACCATATGTGATATAGGACCGTAGGCCGCAGTGCAAAATCTCAAGTATTATATTTTTTTCTTTTATACTATCTGTGTTATTAACAGATAGTTAGGATGGTATTGTCTTTGGTTCTCCCTTGGTATTCCTGTCTGCAGGTGGGTCCTAATTCACCAACTCTACTCTTGCAATCGACTGTCAAACTGAAATTTCAGCAAGAACCACTGAGATAAGAGGACGTTACATTTACGTTTGGAGTTGCACGGTGAAAATGTTAAACAGAGGTCAATTAAGATGACAACGAAGAGCTGAAGTTTTAGCAAGTGTGAATGACTTTGCAACACATATCACCGAGACCAATAAATGATAGAACGCGGCGGTACTATAGACAGTTCGAGATGGGTTGTTTTGGTTTCGATCATCTTTCTCTTGTCTCTCTTTGTTTCCCTTCGGTTTTCTGTTGTGGCCAACTCACATCAGGTTCATCAGCAGTTATACTACATACATACGGAGATTTTTCTTCTTCTTCCTTTTTTTATTTAAGATCAAAAATAATTTCCGATCATTACTTTGAGTTTCTAGAGTGGTTACTCCCTTACGAATTCCCGTAGCTGCTTTTGCGGTTGGGCAAAATTGTTTTTTGAAATCGGTTTTATGAGTTCTGGACTGTTTTCTTATAGTTGACGTGTGTTTTTCCAGTTGGACCACGTTTTTCTTTTTTTGGCAGAACTGGATAATCTTCTTTCTCAGCTATTTCGTCTTAGCTTTGCTCCCAGACCGTGTGAAGAATAATCTCTTGGACAACTTTGTTGTGCTGTTGCAGCAAATATTTCCAAGATAAAGTCCGTATTGTTCGATATATAAGCAGTCCATAGAAGACTCTGAACACGTGTGTTTCCATTGTTTTTGGTTTTTAAACATAAGGAAAAAGTTAGAAATAGAACTAGTTAGAATTGAACACGAAGTAATACCTTATTTGGTGGTTCCGTGGGAGAGTCTTGAGTTGGGACTAGGTTAGGTTCATCGGATTAAGGTTCCGGACACCGGCTTTAAATGCTTCCATTTACTATAAAAAAAAATAAATATTTTGGAAGTTGTGGGCACTTGTTCACTGTGGTATTGAAGAAACCTACAAGGCTGATGAGTTTACTAAGACAGTCTCAGTAGCTGCAGAATGGAAAATGCATGAGCTTTGTTTTGGCCACAGTTCGATTGGAATTCATGAGGTAAGAGTGAACAGTTTATCGAATTCCAGCAGCAGCAGTTGTTTGGAAGAATATAAGCTAAAATCATCAAAACACTTCCTTCTGGAATGTTCCGTTTTTGCCACATTAAAGCGAAAATACCCTAGATCTCGTACTAGTATACCTCCTTGTGAAATAGCGAAAATAGAAATAATGCCTTTATACAGATTCGAGATGGGTTTAAGGTGCGAGCGTCGCTAGCTGTTAGGAATTTATCATCTAGCTTTAAGAGAGACTACACATAACAGTACAAGTGTGATCCCCACCCATGCTGAGGGATCGGCCATCTGACCTTACCTGACCTACCGAAGTTCACTGTCCTCAAGTGCACGCTTAAATACGCGACTCTGTTCCGGTTACGCAGCTTTGGTCATGGTAACACTCTCAGAGTGCTTTAGTGAGAACAGATCAGCATTTGACTTTGTTGGACTCCTACTAATTAGAACAAAAACAACCGATTATATTTTCTATTTGTATTTTTTGTGCATATCATTTATGTAGTACTATGTATGGTGCAAATACTCGTAAAAGTTGTGATGTCAAGGTCTAAGTTGCCACCGTCACTATATTTGCTTGGAGACCCAAAACCCTAACAGATATTTTATCGCTGCTAGCTTGGAATTTTGGATTCCTGGTAATAAGTTTTTGCTTAAAATCTTGAAACACTTTCGAACCGTCCTCGTATATCTGAATGTAACAGAGCTTGTGTATGTTTGCTAGCTGCGCCGATTTGCCCGATTTACAATGCTCAAGCTTGTCTGGGGTTTCGCCAGCCGCACAGCGGGGGTCGCTTACAAATTGTGAGCCTTTATTTCGATTTGCCATTCATTTTATCATATACAAGTATACGCTTTGTTGGATGCCATTTTTTCCAACGCGCACCAGCGGCGGTCCGCATTTCGGGTTAAATTGCTGTGATATGCTTTTATGGTTTCTAAGTGAAAAATTACGACATGGCGCAATAAATAGCAATAAATACCGAAAAAGCGGCGCACAGCTCAACAATCAAACCAACCAACCGTCAACAGCAACCAACGGTGGCAACAGCAAGCCACATGAGCCGAAGTTTGGGTTGGTAAGCAACAAGAACAGTTAGTGCCACAAGCCGAGTAATATCAATTCGCATGCAGCGCATTAGGAAAGGCAACGAATTGTCAAATCGCGTGCCGAAAGTATGGCAACCAACGCTAAGCGCTACATGCATTCCCGTCTCCTACAGAATTGGGAGACAAGAAAGGGATCAACAACTTTGGGTTTGCAAAAGTAGTAAAACAAAAAAAAAAATGGAGAAATTTCGCACATCAGTTGGTCGGCCGCTAGCAAGGCCGCTTTAATGCGTGTGCACCACATCAAAGTGTAGGCGAAAGCAAAGTGCCAGCAACAACAAAAACTAATAATAATAAATAAAAAGGAGGAGCACTTGAAAAAGTTATGATAGTAAGGGCGACATGACAATGGCAGATAAGTGCTCAATACACAATGAGCAACACAGCCAAGCACAATGAATAAGCTTTTCAGCGCACAAGTGTACACAGAAACAACCACAACACATGCATACAAATACAAATATAGAAAAAAGGCATGAAAAAAGCGCATTGAATGCCAGAAAAAGTGAAAGCGCTTGAACGCGATTGACGCAATGGAACAATAGAGCCGCCACAACGGGCGACGACAAATGTGCGTGTCCGTCTGCGTGTGTGTGGCGAGCAGCCGGGTAACTGCAATGATGCGCGCCAACTGGCCTAACGACAACTGCGACATATCAAAGCAAATACGAATGGCGCAAAGCGTAACGCACAATCACAACTAAGCACAAACACACATATTCATAATCGCCTACGCCTAAGTACACACATACACACGTAATCGCCTACGCGTAAGTACACACATACACACATAATCGCTTACGCTTAAATACGCACGCACACATACACCCGCATATGCATTGAGAAGTTCTCAGCCATAAAAGGAATTTGTTGGGGATAACACAAAAATGTGGCCACTCAAAAAGGCAGCACAATCGAACAGACGATCAAACCAGCAACACCAAGAGTGAGTGAACACACGCACACATACACACATATACGCACAGAGCCATCAAATGTAGGGACAATCGAGTCAATGAACTGTAGCAATGCAGCGCGGCTCGGTGGATGGTCGGCATTCGAATGTTGGTCGTCAATTGTAGTAATGAATCGGCACTCGTCGGTTATTTGTTGCAGAGGTTTTTGAGTTATTGTGGTTATTTCGTTGTTGTTGTTACTTTTTGTTTGCCTTTCATGGCTGCCTACTACTTGGAAGGGTATTATAATGTTGCTTGTATATATTTATATAAGATACTTATAAATCTTATAAATATTCTATGAAGCTTCTCCAGCTTTTTGAAGTTTGCTTATCGATATTTTCCTGGATGTATAGAGCTCTACTGGCTTTAATCTGGAATTGTGAGGATACCGGATATACCGGATGTGTGCTGGAGAGTCGAAACATTTGGAAGTTTATATTATTTTGATTAAACTTTCCGTTATAATATCACGTCATTGGGGACCACATAAGAATAGTGATATCTTATATCTATATAGGTATAGAATATCTTCTTCTTTATTGGCGTAGACACCTAGAGTCAGGTCTGTCGCCACCTGCTTTTTTTTCAATGGAGTGTTGTCTTCATCTTCCTCTGCTTTCCACGACGAGAACACGTTCAGAGCTGGAGTGTTTTCATCTACTCGGACGACATGACCAGCATAGCCGCTGTCCATTAATTCGCTTAACTATGTTAAAGGCGTCGTATATCTCAAATAGTTCATCGTATCATCGACTGCGGTATTCGCCAAAAATACCTAGGTATGAGGATGGACAACAAAAGGAAATGGACTCAAATTCGGTATAAAGTCTGCCATGTCGCTTTCAAGTCTTAGGATAAATACCGGAGGTCCGCTCGCAAGTAGAGGGAAGCTGCTCCTGGATACCATGCAGTCAGTGCTATTATAAGGCAGCGAAATATGATACATATGATTGATGCTGGCTACAAAATCGTAAGCATCTCTGTACGCAGGGAGAGGAGAAACTGTCTCGCAATGGATCCATCTTTACTGCTTCTTTGATGGCAGCCAGCTCTGTTTGAGAGGCGCATTTTTTGGATAGTTCTTTTCGTTTTGTCTACGAAATTTTTGAGGCTTCATGACTACGGTGATTCAAAATTAAAATATATATTTATACTTAAAGCTACAAAAAGCTTTAAGTAGCCTTCTGAATTTAAGTACGAAATGAACTGTATAGCTTCAAATACTAAAGAGGACTAGTATCTACTAAGATATAGGCATTAATAAAACTCGGTAGCTTTGGCAAAATGCTATCTCCTCCATAAAATACGATGTGTGTTCTGATTATAATGGATTTGAGATGGAGACTAAATCATAACCCCAAAATATTTATATTGTAATGCTTTGAACTATGCTGATGGTCGTCAATATCATTGATACAACCTGAGAAAATCTTATTGCTGAATGTCAGCTACTTGGTCTTCACATACGGCGGCGAAGAACTGACAAGGTGCATGCATCATCTTCTTTGTAGAATATGGTCGGATGAAACCATGCCCGAAACCATGTGCTCTGCCTAATCCACAAAAAAGGAGACCTCACAATCTGCGACAACTACAGTAAAGAAGAAGAAAAAATGATCTAGAACCTATCGATTCATTTGGTCCATAATATGCCGCTATCAATAGCAAAGCCAAATCAAGAAATGATGATGATTATGATATGGTTCCCTAAAAACAAAAAAAACAAAAAACAAAAAAAAAGAAAGAAGAAACTCAGTTGAGCGCAAACCCAATCAAACCCAAAGTCATATCTGAGTAATTTTCTGCATAGTTATCACCTTCCCTTAATATTTCCTTCATTTCTCATTATCTTATAAATCTGTTCGCCCTTAGTAGTTGGTAGTTGTAAGATGCTGGTAGAATTCAGTAGGATTAATATATAAGTAGTACGGTTCTCGGAAAATGTTCCAGCCACCTACTAAAGCGTAAGTCAGAAAATGTTTCCCCCCCTTAAAAAGGGACGCAAAGTTGATTTTTAAAACGAGATTACGTTATTTTACCCCTTCCAAGCTTTGTACTCACATTGCTAAACAATACCACATAAAAAGTAGCGCGTTGTGACTTATCAAACCAACCATCGCGATGATGAATCTCCGAGACATGGAAAAAAAGTTCACACAAAAAAATTCAATGGGGACTTTTTCCCACAACTGGTTTGTTTCAATTAAATGTCCATGTCCAGGCAGCCTTTGTGCATACGCATTTGATTTTATTTTGATTTTACTTTATGACTGCAACTGCCGCCACTCCGGAACGGAACAATAACAAAGCGCATTCCCCAAAAGTACATAAAAAACCAATCAGTTAGTCAACATTAGAAAGCTTTTTTTCTGGCTGGATTTCTGCCGAAACTGACAGTTGTGGGAACAACGGCTCACATAACTGTACACATGTATATTCGCCTGTCATTGGGTCACTCAGTCATCGAATGTTGGGTCGTCGTGGCCACCAATACGCTCACGAACGAACGCAGCCAACAATAACTCTGAAATCCAACTCGCTCTCAGCGTCGAAAAAAAAGAAGAAAGAGAAAAATGAGAGTAATACAAACGAACAATGACAATTGTCGAGTCACTTCAGTAATTTTTTTTTTTGAACACGGCTGCTGCCTTTCCGTTTTTTACGAGCACACTTTTACCTTCAACGTATGTGTGTAGTTACCCATGGGTTTGCGGGCACAAAAACCAAAGTATAAACAACTCTACACGAAATAATAAAGTACTATTTTATGTAGAACAATTATTTTTGACGAGTGTGCATATTTGCTTTGATGGGACGGAGGAAAAAATGGCACTTAAAAGTTATAAGCTGGCTTCCGTCCTTCCGCACCGCAGTTAAAGAAGCTTATTTATTTTTGTGTGAAACAGGAAAAATTGTGCGGTGAGATAGCTTTTAGAATTGCAGTAATCAAGTATCTTTGACTGGAGCTCGTTTGTGCTTGGAACTCCAAATTATATATTATCTCTTGCAAGAGCAGCTAAGTCAATTAAGCCAGTGTCAGTTTGGTTATTTGTAAAACTAACGATTCCAGTCCTGCTGCTAAGAAAAAAGTATTCCGTGTAGTATAAAATCACCCTTGTCTCTTGAATGCCTTTGATCCTGTATTGATGTGCACACAATACAGGTGCTTTGGTACTTTGTGACTTCTCGATTACTTGCAAACCCGAGTTTTTGACAACGGGTGATACATGGCTCCACCATTTCACTTCGTGGTCCAATCAATAGTCTTCCGAGTGGACTGCACACAATGAATACGGTCAAAAGGGTGGAAACATGCAATGGTCCACTGGCTAGATTATGGTTTCTGCATTTTGGAATGCATATGGAATAATTATTATTGACTACGTTGAAAAAGAAAAGACCATCACCAGATAGAAAGACAGATAGTAAATTTTTTTTTTTGCATAGCAACCTATGGTCTATTGTGCCTTCCCTTATATGGTCCAGCATTTTGAACAATTCCAAGAGTCTACTGGGCGCGACTGAGGTGATGTGATTTCTGTTCATGTATATGGAGCCTAGATGCTGGCGCTGCTGCCGAAAAGAACGAAGAAGCCAAAAAGGAGGAGTCGGAGTCTGAGGAAGACGACATGGGCTTCGATCTCTTCGACTAAACAACTAAACACCACATTGCTGGGTAATCGAGAATCAGGTGCTCTGGGGTTTACGCTTCCATGTTGCAGAACCGGCAGTTTACGCCAGAGAATATGCCTGTGTCGGACAAGTGCTTCCTGAGCCTGCAGTGCTTAGAAGTCGACAAGAAGGCGGAATTTGTTTCGAGGGAGGTTGATTATTTCCTTAAACCTTGTGAGGTGGTTCCCTCTTAGAAGCAGCCTGGCACGGTGCATTCCTACTGCCAATGCTGTTCTCTCCTCACTCTCTCTTCCATACGGAGCAGCGCCTTAAAAGTAGGCAACCCCACTGCAATGAATGATTCTGGCCCCATCATCCTGGACGCTTCCACAAAGCTAGCTATTTCGTCTGCCTGCTCATTAACGGCTGGCCCCTTTATGCCCCGGCACCCAGGTTAGGAGTACCCGGTTGCACATTGATAAGCGGGTCAGCCTTCCGCATCCACTGTATTCTCCAAACCTGGCGCCCAGCAACTATTTCCCGTCCTCAGACCTCAAAAGAATGCTCGCTGGGAAGAAATTCTTACTACAAAAATGGCATCGAAAAGTTAGAGGGTTGCTATAAACAGTGTACAACCCTGGACGGGAACTTGGTTGAGTAACAAACCGTGTTTTTCCAAAAAAATGTGTTTTACTATGGTAGGCCAAGGATTCTGCAATTGCCCTGTTATGTTGAAATGCCGAAATACGAAAAACTGATCCCAAGTTCCAGAGGATGGTATTCACGTCGCACTATGATGAGAATAATGTTCATCAAATTATATGGTCCCAACCTTTGGATATGACTACAAATACATAAGAACGGGAATCCCAATAGACACCGTGTCGAAATCTTAATAATTCGTATCTCTAAAACTGAAAACTAAATAATCCCAGTTCAATAAGTTAGTTTTAAGTACCAGAGGTTAGAATTTAAGTCAGACTAAGAATAAGGTTCTTAATATTGTGAGTTCCAAATCTTTGGATATGTCTGCAGATGCATTAGGATGGAAATTCTAGTAGACGCCTTGGTTATATTTGTGTATTCTTCTGCTTCAGCTGAGAAATAATCCATCCAAAATGCAGTCTCAAATTCATTCCATATTCATAACTCTTAGTTCTCTTCATAACTCAGTTTTAGTACATTGCTTTCATAGTTTTCGGCAATAAACTGGTATCGGCTGATGAAGTTATCAACTGTCGTTGATCCAAATAGCAGAACTTATATCTAGAAGAGTAAAAATTTGTCGAAATGCAGTGCACTTTAGATCTGGGAAGATATGCCGATGCCTGTGACAACATAAGCAGCAGAGATTGATTAGATAACTAGGGAACCAACAAATGTCTGTCTTGTAAGAAGTAGATTTATTTTTTCCGATTTATATATCTTGATTCTTACATTTGTTAAAATAGCTAGAACTTGAAAACTTAGAAAGCAGATTCCAAGTACCGGCAGGCCTTAAGAGTCGAACTACTGATTAAAATATACTTCCAGCTGTCATATTTTCTATCGTCGACACGTCTTTGTATTCATATCCATATACATATATCCAGCTGCAAGAAAGTCAGCCATTTGCACTTTGCTCGCAAACAAAAGCAGTTAGTCCCTTCCTCACTCATAAGTTCTTCCATTATCCTTGTTCGTTTGCACCATGCGGCATATAAATAATTGTATGTTTCTCGCCCTAATTATCAATATTCTTTTTATTTATTTGCCTTCTCATGCCAGCGACAATGTATCACTTTGTGTGTAAATTTCAACTCTTTGGGTGTTCTGTGAATTTTCCCTTTTTTTTTTCTTTTACCCTTTTTGCCATCTTTTGTGTTTGGAGCTGCCTTTGTGCCATAAAACAAAACCGAAAATCATTAAAGTAAAAATTAAATGTTTAACTCTGCTGCAAAGTCCACACCACGAGAACGCGTAGTCATACACATACATACAGACATACATATGTAGATATGTATGGATATACTTCAACATGAGAATATGCTGAGCACTCTCATATAATTTACTGCCTTCAACACCAAACAGCAGACGATGCCCCAAGAGAGTGAGAGCGTGAAAAGCTGTGAGAGTTTATAATGGGCAGAAGTGAGTGAAGGCAGGTATTGTTTGTTAGTGTTACTTGTGTTATTAGCGCCATTAGTACTTGGTAACTTCCTTCAAGACTGGCATTTTTTTGAGTGTTTCTTTAACTGAAAATTTCCAAGGAATAGTCATAAGATTTGGAAAATAAATGTAAATTTCTTATTTTTGGTACTTGATTTATTTCTGCTTATGTTGTCTTCATCAAAGCTAGACCTTCCGAGATTATGGTTATCATGTGTTAAGTTTAGCACAACCATTCAAGGACTATTTGTAGTCACTGTGCGGCTTATTCGATTAATACCCAATTTGATTTGTTCCAAAGCTGAGGAAAGCATTACAAAGACTATTAATCGGCTACCTTAACAATGATCGGCACTCTTCTTTGATCTTTACGAACCCACTTGCGACGAAAAGGTAATCTTCAAGTATAGTACCATAATCTCTTGGCTCTTCTTTAAAATTTGGAAGTAACAGAGATCCAAGTTAGTTTAGCACGATAGCTTGTTAAGGTCTAAACACGATAGCCTCATAGATAAATAATTTCATCTGTTTAATTTTTGAAGGGCTTAAATTCGATGATAAAAAACTCTCTGTGTGCTGACAAATCGCAAGGTGAAAACTTTCTAACGGCTCATTGGAAGTCAGTTAAAAAACACCGAACCATAGAACATAATCTTTTAGAATGCGTTTTCGAACATTCGAGATCCCGAAATATCACTTATGATTTTGCTTTATTTTTAAAGGCTTGAGGCGCCAGAAATATAACAATTAAGTTAATCGAAACGGAATCCCGAAACAATAATCCCGAAATTCGGGATTGCGAAGAGCATTATAAAAAAAATATGGAGGTGAAAACTTTTTAACGGCTCATTGGAAATCCCTTAAAACACCGAATGAAAGAACTCAATATTTTACAATGTGTTTTCGAAAATCTTTTTTCGGAATTCAAAATCCCGAAATACATACATATATTACTTATGATTTTGTCTGTGTATAACAAAAAATTTGGAATATTTTTAAAGGCTTAAGGCGTCAAAAATATAAAAACCAATTTAATCGCATCGGTATCCCGAAACAATAATCCCGAAATTCGGTATAGCGAAGAGCGTTATAAAAAGCGTTTAACAGTTTGAAATTTAAAATGCATTTCCATCATCTAATTTTTATTGACTCCATGTCGTTGGTATACTAAACTCGTTGTGTCTTTATTGCTTATTTAAGAAAGAAAGAGGCTAGAGAAACATTAAGATTTGTAATATAAATTTTAATAATTACCATTCATAATAATATGTATGTACATATAGTATATTTTATATATTAAATAATATTTCTGGAATCCGAAATTAAAATCTCGGAATTCGGGATCCCGTAATGTATTACTTATAATATGTATTCTGCAAATATTTTAATGTTTTAAAATATGTTTAAAGGTTAATATATATAAAAATTTAATTTAATAGTACCGGGATCCCGAAACAAAAATCCCGAAATTCGGGACGCCGAGTTTTAAAACATACAAAGGTTAAAAACATACAGACCAAGGTAACAGACAGAAAGTTTTCACAGTACAGCATACTATTTTTGAAACTCACTACTGTCAACAGCAACTACCTTATACTCGTACCATAACAGCTCCTAAAGCCAATGCCTTACAAGCAAAACCTTAATTTTTGCGCCTTTTTTGCTTTTATTCTACCAATGCTTGTTATTACCATTTTCTTCTTTTACCATTTTATTTATTTTTTTTTTTGCCCTTCTTTTGCCTATTGTGCCACTTGCTTTTATTTTCTCTCTGTACGCATTGTTGTTGTTACTCTATCATTTACGCTTACGCTGAGTAGACGCTTAATATACTGGGATATTTTAACTGAAGTGCTGAGACAAAAAGCTTCTTTACATTACTCAACAACACTAGAGGCCAAAGCAGCGTCGTTCGGCCGCCGCTGCTGCATATTACATAGTACAAAGCACTTTGCAGTATATCAGGCTTAACTTTTAATGTGTACAACGTTGCTTCATTACGCATTAGCCCATGGCGTGGCGAGCATTGTCGGCTGGCGATATGCTTTCGCACCATAACTTATTGTCCTACAGATTTTTTCGTACGATTTTCATAAGCGCACATACCAATGTCTATATACATATACATATGTATATGTGCGTATATGTAGAAAAAATACTTATGCGGAATGTTGCGTATACGCCGTGGTGTGCGTTATATGGCATGTGCGTGTGTTGCCAATACTCATATCTTGCCCCACTTATAAGCGAGTAAAGTGGGTAAATAGGCTGCTCTTTAGACACATTTTCGTGAATTTTTTTCTTTTTCTTTTTTGCCTTTGTATTTGCTTTTTCGCTTTTTGATTTTTTTGCTCCTTAGACTGTGCAAATGCTTTTATGAATGCAGACACATATAAATTGTATTGGCACGGATTTAAGCAGAAGCTTGCGTAAGTAGGTGGTGGCATATTTACGCTACATGTAATACAGCAATATATTAGTGTATGCTACATAGAAAATACTATTATGTTATTTGCTACTTGTTATTTGGTGATGAACTGTTGGGCATGGGCGATAGGCAACACTGACCAGTCTGAGATACGAAATAAATAGATGTCGGGAGTGGGTACAAAAAATACACGAGCATAGATAAATAAACATGCGTTTTAAGTAGAAAGCAAGAAAATTATAAAAAAGTAAGGAATGTGTGAGTACGGCTGGGACCAAATGGCGTTTTTCGGGAAATTAGTATATATGTATGTTGTATAAGAGACTTGCAATTTTGGTGATTTTCGGCCTAACAGTTACCCACACTAAAACTAATTACACTATATTGTCAAAAGTGTGCTCAATAATGTACAAAAGATCCAAATAAAATTTCTCAATCCATATTTAATAGATAAATTTGCAAAAAAAAAGTTTTTTTTTACTCTGAAACCCTAACCCCTCCGTTCGTTTACGACTATTTTAAAAGCTATCTCTCTTCCTTCGATTCTTATGCCAAATTTAGACCAGATATTTCAAAGTCCCTGCTCTAACCTGCAGTTCACCTGCCGTACGGCATGTGGAACCAGGGAAGCACCGTCAAACCAGTCTTACAGGCACAACTAAAACAACTCCTTAACTCCACGTATGCGCTCATAAACAACCGTTAGTTGAACAAATCGCCATATACTCCACCCAACTTGTGACCATAGCACAAAACTGAAACCTTATACACGAGAAAGCGAAAAGCTTCGCCGGACAATGCCTCCAGTCAAATGAGTTTCAATGTGGCGAGATAAAAGCGCGCTTCGCAGGCAAGCAAGCCAAAGAAATATCTGCTTGCACATGCTTCAAACTACACCAAGTGCCACTCAGCGCCCTCTGTGTGTACAATGCACAGTGCTCTTGTGTAGCTTACATATACATATGTATGCACATAAAACATATCTATGTAGCTGCGTATGTGAGCGGGTGTGGTGATTTTCCCGTTGATTGCGGTAATGCCAACATTAGCTGTTTAAGTGCCTTAACCGCAACGTAAGTAGTTTTTATTTAATTTCTCGCGTCAGCTTTGTAAAATATGTAGTACGCACAACAACAACAACAACAAGGCATTTGCTTGAGCCCCATTTGGTGGTGTGAATATTTTAGTAAAGAAAAAGATACTTAACGCGTACATGTTGCGTATACGCCACGACGCACGGTATTTGCGTCGCGCATAGTAAACACTATTCAACGTACAAAGCTAAGTATCTGTGAGTGTAAATACGTTTTTATTACACATTTCGGCGATATTTTCTAGGCAGAGATGACAGTGTGAAAACTAGTGGAACTTTTAATAATTTTGTTAGAGGAAAAAATATGGAAACTATTTGAAAGCTCCTGTTGTGGGTATTTCTTAAATAAAAGTTGATTAAGTTTAACTCTTTTTAGCGAAGAAAGTCATCTAGATGTAATTGTTGCATAAAAAAACGTTTCTTCCGTTCTTCATTAGTGTTAGTATAGCTCAATTTTATGAAAAATAATACTTCTCTTTAGTTCGCTTTACAAAATATCACATTTTACGTGAACAAGTTCTGACAGGAGGCGCCTGCTTTAGGTTAGGTTAATCTGGTAGGTCAATAAGCCACACATAGACCAGTTTGGCTCTTTAATTAACCAGATGAAGTTCAGTCTTTAAGATGCCAGCGCTTCTCACGAATTTTAACAGACTACGGCCTCACTGTCGATATCTCCTGCAGTGTATCATACAGTGGGGATCCCAGGTGCCTTCAAGGTAGTTTTGCCAATGTGGGAAGAGTACATAAGGGATACTCCATTTTTTCCCGGTGCACTGCTCTAGACATTTCTGTAATGTTTTTCTTTATAGATCCCTTGCTGCAAATCTTTATCATCCTCCCTGTATTCTTGTAGAAAATTTTCAGGAAATTTCATCAGAAAATTGCACGTTTTGGGCCTATCGATTGGCCACTAAGATTGTGTGATACTACACCGTTAGACTTTTTCCTGTGGGTATAAGTAAAGTCAAAAGTCTATGCCGACAATCGCGCTTCGATACAGGCCTCCAAGGCCAAGGCAAGGCATCACGCTTGTCATTAGGCTAGGGATGTAATACTTTTTTTGAAATTCACAAGCGAATATAACGTTTTGAGATCGTCACAGGTACAAGACACCCATTATTTGCCTTCATCACCCTGACTTTTATTTCCATTTAACTCTCTTAATTATTTTATTTCATATCATTTTGTTTGCAATTCCACTCACTCGTGTGGGGGTGTTGTCGTCGAGCTCACAAGTTTACTTAATTTTGACACTGGCACCTCGCAAGTGTCATTGGCTGGCGCTCTCCACACAGATTCTTGTGTAAATGACCAAGTATGTGGACGAGTAGTCGTTTCAAGTATCTAGTTGGTTAGTTGTTGCTACAGTTATTCTTGTCGTTGCTGTTGTTGTTGTTTTTGTTGCCAGTGTGACATGTAAGTGCACTCAACATATAAATGCTACAAAGTAATAAGGAGCTTAAAAGGCAAACAAAGCAAAAGCCAGCGCAAATAAAATGCGGAGACCGAAAAGCAGCAAGCAAACAGAGTCAGCAAACGCCTTTTGGCGCACCAAAAACAAACTGTCAACGTCCGTCCGTGCTCCGCTGTCTTTGAGTAAACACCAGCCCGGCAGCAACAAAAACAATCACGTCGCCTTAAAATAAGCATAGCCACAGCGGCAATTTCCAGCGCTGTAAAATGAGAGTTGAGAAACAATAAGCATTTGGCAACAGCATTTTGGTGTTGCCAGTCAACCACTCCATACACCTACCCCGCTGCTGTGCAAACAACATGAAGCTAAGTCATTTCGTAGAAGAGTCACCGACCAAGTCAAACCAAAAGCGTCCGATTATAGGCACCTTAATGAAGCCAAAACGCGTTTAACCAACCAACTGTGGGTGGGAGAGGTGGTGGAGGTGACTGCGCGGCGGTGAACAGTCAAATTGGAAAGCCAACACTTCAGTTAGGTGGGCATGCAGGTCATGTGCCATGGACAGGTGCGGTGCTGTGACTCTAGTAAAGAAGAAGCCATTCAAGCGACTTGCCAGCGCAGCTGAGCAATGGCAAGAGCACACAAACAGCAACAACAATAAAAACACAATGGCAATAGTAGCGCTAATGAAAGCGTAAATGAGAGCAACTGCAGTACAAATACAGATTACAAAAGCAACAAAAATAGCAACAACAATACGATAATGTTCCAAAGAGGTCCTGGAGAGCACAACGCTTTCGGCTTACCTTTTAGCTTAAATAGACACCATATTACGGGATGTATGAGTAAAAGAGTTGGAAATACGCAGATTTGCAAAACAGTCTCTACTATTGAGTGACAAAGGAGTTTTGTATACTTCTGATCTACCGTTTTGCATATGACTTTTGCAGTTTTGCACGCATGTAGCTCGTTTCATCGGGTTTTGATTTCCTGTACCACGCTTCTGTCGAGATTGTCGTATAGACAATTCACGGGTTTTCTAATGTTGATTACGTTTTCGGATGTTAGCTGTACACCATCGGCAATCCCGTCCACTATCTCATTGCCCTCAATGCCTTTGTGACCTGGCACCCAGTAGAAGTGAAGTTGCTTACTTCTGTCAAGAGGAATAGGTGGCAGGTTTAGTACCAGTTCAAGAGCCGTCGTTGGACTTGGTCTTAAAGCTCCCGTTATGCCCAGCGCAGCGAGCCTCTGAACCGTTTCAATATGCTTCCGGTTGGTGAATTATCCTGAGTCCCAAGGTTGGTCCAAGCAATCTGCCTACACGCAAATAAAGCATAGCTAACCTTTCTCACTCTTTCTTCAACGTTGTGCTTTCACAGCAGTTTGCTGTCCTAAACAACTTCAAGGTACTTGGTGCAGTTCTTGAGAGAGAGTTGTCCTATTTATCTAAGGGAACCTCCATAGAGAAATTTTGTTCTTTCTGGTGAACGTTTGCGATGCTCGGTTCTAGACTGTATTAAGAATAGTGGTAGTTCGACTCTAACAAGTGTATTAACAAAAATGGATTTCAGATTCTTGTTTCCTTATACGACGGGGAACCGTTGATTTTTGGCTTGGAAAATTTTTTCTAGTAGGAACTTATGGGTGTGTGTTGGAGGTTGATAATATTAAACATTTAATCTGAGCGAGTATCATTGGATGGTGCTGATTATTGTGCGTACTGAAACAGAAAAGTTACCTCCCTCGATTCTTTAATCACCGTATTTGTAGATATATTTTGCTGAAGTAATCGTTGTGTGTCCATAGTTGATTGACCTCAATCTTTGCACCAGAAGCTCAGAACGTGTTACTGTTGAACTGTTTATTTCTAATCTTTATTTAGAATCCGCTTGATTCAGAACAATCTTTTGTTCACAGCCATACTTCAGATTAATAAAAAGCTCCAGTTTCTTGACAAATTCCACGCCAAATGGATTAGTGTCTTCGGACTAAAAATTGGCTAAAATTTGAAGATTTTATTTCCCTCTACAGTTATCTTTTACTGTAGACCCATATAGTATTGCTGTAGGCATGTGCTAATTATACAATACTCAGCGCCCACTAGGCGTATGAGTAACATTGAAAAGCCTTCTTGAGTTTGAACATCCTCATAGAGACAGTGTGTGAGAAAAGTGGACGAACTGAATATTTATATTTTATGTTCCTTTGTTGTTGTATTTTTTATTGTTGTTTAGAAGCACAAGTTGCTAGGTAATTTACTTGTTGTAACTAACGGCATGAGCCCAGCTCCGCATACATTTCTGTAACTATGTATGTATGTATATCCACTAGTACCTTGGAAAGCAGCCACACAACAACATGCAACAAAAGTAGCGAACAAGAGCACATTTTTAACTGTTGTTTACTGTTGTTTATTTTTATCTTTTGTTGGACTGAGCACCTTTTGCATTCTCATAGCGATACTTCATGGCTATTATGCTTTTAATTTTCAGGCCACTTTTTAGAATCATCCTTCGTTATTTGTCTTGTTTTCATATTTATTTTTGTGCTTTGTTCCTGCTTTCTCTTTTTGGTATTGTTGTTTTGTTTGGCGTTTTCTGTTCTGCCACTCACACCGTAGCCACATCGCTGTGCCACGGAGAAAATCTGAAACACCGATTCTCTGTCGTGTTCACGTGACAACAATAACAACAAGAGCCATCTCTGAAGCATCTAAATCTCTGTGTTCTGAAAAAAAGTAGTGCAAATTTTCCACTTCCAGTGTTTATTCTTATAGTGGACAGAGTGTGCGCTATGCGCGCAGCCCAGTGATGCTTGCACTTCTAAGCAGAGTGTTTGAGCTTTCGCAAAGAGGTGGCAAACGCGTTGACGATTGCTACAAGTGCGAAAGGTAAGCGGCCACATGCCGCTACTGCTTCTACCGTAGACTTTGTTGTTGCATTGCAGCTGTTGTCGCCTGGGTCGAGGTGAATGATGGGGGTCGCTCGCTGAGTGTCATAACGAGCGTCATATTAAGTGGGTAGTTGAGAACCAAAAAAAGAGTGAGTAATAAATAAAAAATTAAAAACATAAATACAAAGTAAAAAGGGATTGTCTTTGGAGACATCGGCAAATAATTTTCAAAAAATTATTACAAGGAAATCTCAATTGGTTTTTCTTTTTGTTACGTGGCAACAATTGGATATTCCAAGCGAAGCTAGGTCCTTCTCCACCTGGTCTTTCCAATGGATCATACAGTTCATCGTTCCATCGAATGCGATATTCGCCGTGGCCAAAGCGCAAAGGACCATAAAACTTCCGCAGAATCTTTCTCTCGAAAACTCGTAACGTGGATTCAGCAGATCTTGTCATCGTCCATGCCTTTGCACCATTTAGCAGAACGAAAATTATGAGCGACTTATAGAGTTTGGCATACTTAAATTTCAGTCGTTGGACATGCTTTCATCCGACCATATTTTACTGATGCATGCTCCTATTGGTTCTTCGCCGCCGTTTTTGAAACGCTCGGCCGGTAATCCATCGGCTCCCGCCGCTTTGTTGTTCTTCGGCGGGTAATTGCCAATAATATGTAATACTATACCTTATATAATATATATATTTGCATTGCTTGAAGCTTTAATTTATCGTAGTTAAAAATATGACATTTAGGCGACCGTTTGCTCGATAATTTCATAGAAATCCTCGTCTCAGTTGCCAAATATCTGAAGCTATCGAATGTCATAAACTTCCCCTTAAACGAATTTTTGACCAATAAATCTGTACGCCATGGACAAGAATAGGTAGTAATCATTTGGGTCGGGTACCGACAATAAAGTGGATGTCCAAGAACCTGCAAATAGAGCTCACAAAGCTAATGGCGAGTGAGTCTCGATGTGTGTGGTCTGAACTTGTTCTGTTGGATAATAATTTCTCTCCTGTTGGCTAATGCTGACAGCTTGTGGCCGTGGCGATTACTATCTCCAGACGATGCAATTTTTGCCAGTAGGACGAATTAAGTGTTTGGCCGTAGGAAATCAGTTCATACTAGCCAATTCCCTGCAAGTCTCATCATACACATAACCAAACCTTACTGGCCTTCAACCCTGACAAACTAAGATGTCAATTCTAATAAAAAGGCATAACTCAAATTTTTATAGACCTGATGTAATTCCAAATGTCTGATGTTACTTTTTTCGCAGAGCTCAAAGTTTTTGGTCTCCGATTAGCGGAGTACGGAAGAGAATTCTAGATTTTGAAATATTAGATTGCCAAATATCTCCCTTCCTTTCCGCTAGAGAAATGCTCCGTGAGATTAATCCAACTTTGGGGGATGGTACTCTATCATATGGAAATCCGGAGGAATGGTTTCGACCATTCAGAGCGGGTGAAAACGAAATCAAGAATAAGCCAGTCGGCGGAAGACCTGTGACGACGAATACCGATCAAATCATGGAAAGCATCGAGTTAGACCGGCAGGTGGCATCTCGTGACATCGCCCAGAAGATGGGAGTTAGTCACCAAAAAACTTCTGGAGCAAACCATCGACAGAAGGTTGCTGATACACAAAAAAGAGCGAAGTCGACTCATGTTTGAAGCGGACGGTGACTAGCGACAAAAAATGGATCACATACGACAATAGCAAGTGAAAACGGTTGTGGTCGAAGGCCGGTGAATCGTCCCAAACAGTGGCTAAGCCGGGATTGACGGCCAGGATAGGCGAGGAATTGCTGTGTATTTGGTGGGATTGGAAGCGAATCATCTACTATGAGCTGCTCCCATACGACCAGACGCCTAATTCTACCATCTACCTCGAACAACTGGACCGCTTGAAGCAGGCGATAAACTAGAAACGTGCAGAATTGGCCAACAGGAATGGTAAAGTGTTCCACCACGGCAACGTCAGACCATACAGTTCGTTTATGACTCGTCAGAAGCTACGTGAGCTCGGATGGGAAGTTTTACTGCATCCACCATATAGCCCGGACATAGCGCCAAGTGATTACCACCTGTTCTTGTCCATGGCGTACGCCCTTATTGCTGTAAAGTTGAACTCAAAAGAGGCTTATATAAAGTGATTGTCAGAGTCCTTCGCAAATAAAGAGGGGGGTTCTACGAGGGGGTATTATGAAGTTGCCGTCTAGATGGAATCAGATTATCGAACGAAACGACGCATATTTGAACTAAATTCGATCACAGTAACACTTTTTATAAAGCATTGAATAAAGAGCAAAAAGGTGGAAGATATTTGACAACCTTATATTAGCTTTTAGCCTTTTATGCTAAAACAACGCTAGATACTCGTATTTGAAGAGTTATGATAACTTTTAACTCAAGTGAAATTGAAATTTTTGTAGGTGCGGCACTGGGCCTCCTCTACCTTTTTATAATATGCTTACCATTTTCTATCGATTTAATATCGGTTTAATAAATTCACAATAATTATCGTGAAATTTGTGTTCTATTTCCACTTTTTAGTTTTGCTGTGAACAGCCGTTAAGGGAAGTCGAACTATAATACCACAGAGGAAGTGTAGTGCGTATGTAAATAGCGCACAATAACACACTTGTCCATAAGTCCATGAGATCTCTAATTTTTATTTGTTGTTGTACTTCCCTATTGCTATTTTTGTCTCTCACACTCTTTGTTGCAGCATCTTCTTCGCTTCCGCTTTCAGTCAGCCTTCGTCGCGGGCGATGTTTATCGAGATAACGGTGCGTGTGCGTTACATTGCAGATTTCTGCGCTTACACAGTTGAATAAACAGCGGTGGCGCGGACGAAAAAAACGTTGAAGTCCACGTGCTGATTGTTGCTGCTCGCGGTCAGCGTGCGCCTACCGCCTACCTGCTCGTGTTTGCCTTGTCAGCGTCCGAGCGTGGGCAATACAAGTCGTTGCTAAAACAACAAAGAATTGAAGTAAAAATATAAACGCAGAAATTTGTGCTTTCGAAAGGCAGGCAGGATCTATTTTACGCATCGAGGTCCGGCAATAAAATGGCTCGTGCTCTTAGCGGCGCATTTCGCCTTCTTTCCAGTTATGAGAGGCTTTACGAGTGTATGTGTGTGGGTGCGTATACACGCTCGTTTGGCTAAGTGGCAAGCATTGATGCGGCAAAATTGCGGTGCTTCACATTTCCGATTTATTAATGTCTTTTTGCTTTCGTTTTGTTCGGTATGGTTCGCCTTATTTCGGTTTTTTTTTTGCACGGGTACGCGCTTTCTTCATGTAATCCTTAGTTATTAAGGCGAAGTGGGAGGAAATGACGACTTTTTTAAATGGCGAATCGTGCGTAGTCAGCTGCTTCGCTGTTCATTTCGCGAGAATGCAATAAGTGCTGGGTAAATGAAATTAATTTGAAGAGAGCAAAAACCAAAGAAAATTGTGAAAGGAGAAACACGTTTGAAGCCTTTTGGGCTGAAAGAGGGCTGAAACTATTTTTAATTGCGGCTAGCGTGCTGAATATTATGAACAAATTGAAATTAATTAAGAGTAGAGTTAGCAAAAGAGACAATGGACAACAACGGCCAAATAGCAACCTAACCACAAAGCACGCAAATAAGCTAAGACAGGGGAGAATTTTTATTTCCGCTCTTACAAGACCAGATACAGATCAGTTATAGACCAACAGACTTAGAACAGTTAAAGAGAATCTGTGTCTAGTGATATTACCATTGATTGTGGGGTTCATATATGGATCTCTAAACCTACAACTTCTTCTTCTTTGACATAACAACCGTGGGTCGGTATGGGCTGTAAACACAAAACTACGCCAGTTGCCTCTATCGTTTGCGAGATCTCGTCATTATTCGTTGGATTTTTATTCGCTTAACTATTTCCATGTCGCCGTAGAGCTTATAGAGTTCATGGTTCTTTCTTCCTCTATATGCATCGTGTGACGGCTCCAAAGATCTTGCTCCAAGTACTTTCACATCTCGGGTCGTCATCGTCCATGTTTCTATACCTTAACAATACGTCTAAAAATGCTGGAGGAGTAAAAGCATGTTGGTCAAATAAGAACCTTGAGCTTAATGCCCATTGAGGACTGTAAATAATTCAATACCGAATTTGAACTGTTTAAAGGATATTTCGAAGTTCACTTAGGATTAACTATTCATTCAATTGTAGAAACTGCTGTATTTCCTTTTTCAATTTACGGTTAAAAAATATATTCTTGAAAATTGCATCTTCGTCTAATTAATGCTCACAAAGGCCTAGTATGTTCTTACCTTGAAAAATACTTTTTAGCGACTTTAAGAAATCTTTAAAACTCACGGCACCATTGACAGCGAATACCTTGATATCAAAAGAAAAGCCGTTTGTCTCCGAGCGGCAAATGATCACAAAGTAACTATCAACAAGATTTTAAGTTAACTATATTCGTACACAGGCGTCCATCTTCCCTCACTTTTCTTCTTCTTTACTGGCGTAGACACCGATTACGCGATTATAGCCGAGTCAACAACAGCGCGCCAGTCGTTTCTTCTCTTCGCTACGTGGCGCCAATTGGATATTCCAAGCGAGGCCAGGTCCTTCTCCACTTAGTCCTTCCACCGGAGTGGAGGTCTTCCTCTTCCTTTGCTTCCCTACTGCGTCGAATACTTTCAGAGCTGGAGTGTTTTCATCCATTCGGACAACATGACCTAGCCAGCGTAGCCGCTGATGTCAGTGTCATGTCGTCGTATATCTCGTATAGCTCATCGTTCCATCGACTGTCGCCGTTGCCAATGCGCATAGAACCATAAATCTTCCGCAGAACGTTTCTCTCGAAAACTCATAATGTGGACTCATCAGCTTTTGTCATCGTCGAAGCCTCTGCACCATATAGCAGGACGGAAATATTGAGTGACTTATAGAGTTTTGTTCGTCGAGAGATGACTTTACTTCTCAATTGCCTACTCAGTCCGAAGAAGCACCTATTGGCAGGAGTTATTCTGACAAGAATTTAAATTGCACAAAGCGTTCAAAGTTAAGGAAACAGCGCTTGAAAATCTTTGTGTTGGCAGGAGAGAGAAAGCAGAGGTTCTTAACGTCGCTTAGTGGATCAACTAAACCGTTGTGGTTAGTGTTTTGGGTATGAATTTGGTCCCTGCTAGACTTCTATCAAAAGACCTGAATGCATTATCAGTTTCTAGCAAGATTGCGACTGATTTTTGAACAAACAAGAAACTAGAGTAATTGCTCAGCAACCGTATGCGCTAGATATGGCTTTCGGTGATTTTTTCGAAATTAAAAGTCCGACTTGGGGAACTATTCAGGAGTTCAATGAAGCCATTAAACGTTTTTTACTGTAGACATTGAAGGACAGGAAGGTTGCTTGTAGTAACTAATGGAAAATTGGAATTAAGCACTGAAATGCTTGTGTTGGTTCAAAAGCTCTAATTTTGAAGGTGACTACAAAGTTTTGTATTCAATTTCGTTTTAATGTTTTGTTATTTAGAATCCGGTTTTTTTATATTTTTGACAAAATCCATAAAGCTTTAGATTTTTTTTTCAAAATAGTTAGTTTTTCATACATAGCCTTTCATCGACAACAAAAATATGAATCGAAATGAGAAAAACGGAGCTTTTATTACCTTTGCTCAATTATGCCAAAATTATATTTCATTGGAAAATTCTTTTTGTTCATTTTGCATTTATCTGTAACACAATAAAATGCTCTGCCACACATTGTCTCATTCAATATTTCACCGCATTCATTTTTTAGTTATGAAATCATTTGGCTTTAACCATTATATTCTAAACAATATCAGTCTATTAAAGTGGAATGTAACACAAAACGTGTGGCAATTATTTTGGTGTTTTACATTTTTGTATGTAATTTTTCCTTTGACAGGCGTAATCAACACGCTTGAAAACGTTTATTGCTACAACCCGATGTAATACAGGGTGTTGAAATTCAATCTGGAGGTGATGCATATTTTGTGTCCATTATTTTATTCGAGAGTTCGGTCCAACTTGGGAATTATTATTTTGGGGAGTTCGGTCCATCTGAATAACTTTTTAAAGCTGGTCTTCGATGCAAATTAATGCAGAAGAGAACGCATAATATCCGTTTTGCATCCTTAGTAGTTTTTGATATAATAACTATAACATCTTTCGCATTTTTGAAAATGTCTCAACTATTAAGAAGCTCCTATGACTATGGAAACGGAGTTGAAATAAGCGCTGGTTGAGAGCTAGAGTCACTGTGTCTCCCGATGTTAACGAGTTTGTGGAAGTAAAAGTTATCATTGCTTATACTTTCAGCAAAATCGATATTTAAATTAAATCTGATGCCGAAATGAGACTTAGAGCCTTGGAACTATATATACTCGTAGTTCACTGTAACACTTTTTATAAAGCTTTGAATAAAGACCAAAAAAGCGGAAGGGAGATATTTAACAATTTAATATCTCAAGCTGTCAAGCTGGCAATTCCTCGCAGGGGACGACTCTTGTTGTGGCTGAAATTATTCTTGAAGAAGGAGTGTTGAAAAGTTGACAGGTCTTGCATAAAAATCCTAGTTCGTTCTGTCATGGGAACGGTTGGCTGTTAGGGTCTGCCGATCGTATTCGGTCATCCGCTGGTAGTATAGGAGAGGCTTTGAATTAGCAAGACTGATTGGCTGAATGATGTGATTTACGATCATTTTATCACTAACGTTCTTTGTTGTGATTCGCAGATAATGCTAATTTATTCTGCGAAAAAGTTTCGCGACTAACAGACCTTAACAGCTGTGCAAGCACGTA
Source organism: Bactrocera dorsalis (assembly GCF_023373825.1). Taxonomy (NCBI): domain Eukaryota; kingdom Metazoa; phylum Arthropoda; class Insecta; order Diptera; family Tephritidae; genus Bactrocera; species Bactrocera dorsalis. The sequence goes on along the minus strand of NC_064304.1, from coordinate 104,036,586 downwards.
CACCCCATCAATTAAACCTCTCCTAGCAATTTCTGTTTTCTTAAGTACAGCTAAAGATGCTAGAATTGAGACTCAATAAACCAAACAAACTAGAGTGATACGGCATGCTGACACTTCAGTTCTAAATTTGTGCAATATAATTGTAGTTCTGGTAGTTGAGAAGACTTTTCTGCGTTGACAGAACGAAATAGTGGAAAATTGGCTTCACTTGAGTTTTCAACTTCGTAACAGTTTATAAAACTAAGATAAGGCTGAGGTGCTGCCGCTTTCAAAAAAAATATTTGTGAGTGAGTTCCGAGCAAGTAATCGTCGAGTGCTAGTCACACAACCCATTAAGCAATTGAAGGCGATAAACCTTAAGTTAAAATCATTATTTCTTTCTTTTCTTCATCCATATTAAACTTTTTCTTATACTTCACCCTTTATGATCGTTTAGAGACATTTTCTAATCAACAAAAATGCATGCGTTTCCAAGCATTTAATTGCTGAACAAAATTTAAAAACTATCAGACTTATAGTGGGTAAATAAAATTTGAGTAAATATCTGTATATACAAGTATGTATATACCTTTGTATATTTTAATAAATATACTCATAACAAAAATTTTCAATGCAAGTAAAATGGCAATTTCCAACCTCCCGGCCAAAGCCGAACAAACGAAATTGAAATTCAAATTTATTTGCGGCACTAACCGACGGAAATTTTGAATGCAATGCCATAGGTTATTTATGTGCGTGCAAATATAATCGATATGACGCATGCTCGAGCCAAATTGGGAATATAGGAAAAGCAAACAAACAACCGAAAATAAAAAAAAGTGAGAATTTGGAAAAAATATTAAAATCATAAAAAATGCGAAAAAAATGAAAATAATAAAAACCGAAAAAATTAAAATAATAATAAAAACTTAGAAAAATGAAATGAAAAAAACTGAAAAGCATTAAATAAAAAAATTACTTGGAAATAAAAAAATATAAAAATTAAAAAAGGAAAAACAGTAGAAAAATTTAAATAAATTGAAGAAATAATACAAAATGTGAAAAACTGTAAAGGGAATAGGCTCATTGGGCAAAGCATACATATCTATGGTATTTATTTAATATGTAACTGCACAGAGTCACACATGAACTTTCGGCAAGTGCAAAAAAGTTGCTCATACGCTATGTTGAGCTGCGCCTTTTCCAGTAAATATACTGACTGTATAGAGTTAAAGGCCATAAATAATAAATTTTAAAAAGTACTACATGCATATAAGTAACCACACATACACACTTACACATATGCAAACGTATACACATACATATACACACATGCGCAGCATAAACGCCTGACCATAGCACACAGAAACAGGTGGTTTCAAATTGGTGGCATGACAAGTCATGCAAAAAGCTGCACAATTTTTTCGCTTTTCATAGCATAAAAGCCATCGTTAATAATAATTTATTGCGATAGATTATTTTTTAACAAATTTTTATCAGAAGTGCCAAACAATTTGTTGTTTAAAGAGCGATTGAGGCACTTGAGCCATAATGGAGTTGTTATATTACTATTTTTTCCTTACATTTATTTCATTATTAATATATGTATGTGTATTTTTTGCATATAATGATTTATAATTTATTTGCAGTTTAAAGGATATGCAATTTGAAGTATGCTAACTAGGTGTAAATTATTTGGCATTCGCGCGTTTCAACAAAAAACAAGAAAGCGCAGAAATGCTTGAAAAAACGGTGGAGATTCTGTGCGCATTTTCATTATAAATAATTGGTTAGGTAAATAATGCCTTTCAGCTTCATGCAAGCGCAAATGCACTTTTATTAAAGGCTTAAATTTGCAAATGAAAGTGTTGGTGATTGGAAAAAAATTTACTGATAATTTACAAATGTATTTTCATACAAAGTTCGATCATTATAGGGGCCTCATTTCAATAGCTTACAACGCTGCTCTGTTGTAGCACCTAAAACTCTTAAATACTGAATCATAAGACTCTTACAAGGCGACAAAGCACTTTGAGCCTGTCAAAAATTTGTTGAGACGACTTACAGCAGTTCCGGCTATGTCTTTTGAGACAAATTGAAATATTTGCGTATTATTTGATCGATTAATAATTTAATTTCTTTTATTTTATTCCAATTTAAAAACGATGGTATAGACACATGTGATGGATTCGGAACAGATAGCTTTTTTAAGCATCCATGTCCACTCAGTATTCAGGTTAGAGGAAGTCTAGATCACCATGTAGTCTGTCTCTCTACGAATAAATGTGCGGGCTTAGTCCAGTGTTCTTTGGTTGAGGTTTGCCACCGCTGCTGCCAGATTATGATGCTTTTGGTTCTCTTCTCTTTTTTAAACCTACATAAGTCTTTAATAGCTGGTTCAGTCGCGCGAATTCGTCTCCAAGGATATCAATGGGTGGCTTATATGCAGTTTATATTATGTGTGATTCTTGATAGAGCACTATATATTTTGTTAGTTACCCAAGGGGAAGGCCAGGTGTTCCTTAGATATTAATTTGGATTTCAATATTACTCCCAGATACTTCAGCTGCGGCTGTGAAATAATTTTGTTCTGTAAATTTTGACGAACAAGCTGGGTCTTAGAGTCATTGCTTCTTTGAGTGCTCCATTCATATATCATCAATGCCAGGCGCCTTCGTGTTTTTGATTTTTTACGTAATTATCAATATTTCATATTCCATGACTAATTGGGGTGACTCTGTAGTTTCGTGTCACTTACCATAGGAAATGAGATCATGTGTCGGAAAAAATGCTTCGACGACTTTCCTCATAAACATTGAGTTCTTTGGCTGCTATGGGTTATTTTTGAACTTCGATATATATACATATTTTATAAACAGTACCCCAGGGACAAAGTGTTTCAAAGCAGGCTCTTTTACTACGACCAATGGCTGTTTTCAGAAGCTTTTTTTTGTTTTCAAAGTTTCTCAGAGGCGATCTTCGTTCACCACATCCTGGTTGCGTCTCCCATTATATAGAGTTGTCAGTTTTTTAGGTGCTTTTTTGCACATACTATTCTAGATGTCCTAAGATTGCACTTCAAGTAGAGGCTTTTCGGCGTTTCTGTATTCAGCGCTTATTCAGCTAAAAACATCATAGCTTAATAAAAAGCTGAATACAGCATTGTGTAATATCTTTCAACTGAGTTGTGCTCTAAACTTGTCGAAAACATGTGGGACGCAGCATTTTATTGCTATAGGATTCAGAGATGAAGAACCGAAGCTCTGGAACCCGAAACTAATGTGTTTTGTTTACAACAAAGTAGCCTCTGTTTAGACGGTTACTTTTTCTGCGTCAAACACTATATGGCTGGATTATTTTCATATATTTTACTCCAAGCAGCGATGCGAGTGTATAGATGGCACTCTTATAATCATCTCTAAAGCATGGCTGCTTTCTTTATATCTCTTTCACATTAGAAAGAAGTCTCTAAACAAATTTTCCTCCTCAATACAGTAAAGGTAAATTTATTAGCTATTTTTCTGTTCGCATTCAATAAATTGTGCTGATATGACAACACCATTAAATGCTGTCATTTTAAATTAAATTCCTCAACCCGGAAATGGCCCAAAGTTTAAACTCTTCCAATTACCCTTTGCTCCCAATCTCATACCAATAAATGGCACAAAGCTTAACAATACCAACAGTGAAGTGAGCATTTATAGTTCAAGCTGGCGGCCCACGCACAACTCGCCGCTTATCCTAATTACTCACGTAACTTAAAATGTTTCTTAAACTCGAAATAAATTCCACAAATAACAGACACTCCGAAAATGTCGGCTAATAATAATAAATCACAATCACTTCCAGCTGGCCGAAATGAAAACTTTCCTTAATAGAAAGCTTTAAATCGTCTTCAAATTGTCAGGTCGCGCATAGTCAAAAGGCCGAAGGCGAAAGGCGAACCAAGCGGCGCGCCTAAAGGTAGGCGTAATTAAATACAAATTTTAAACCCATTTCAAAAGCAATACAAATTTTCCAATTTTCACCAGCCATGCCGTGGGCCAACCTTTAATAGCGCCATCATCAACGCGACGCGTCGCCACAGGAAGTACCCTTTCAACTAAAATTGCTTTAATCAACATATCAAAATTTGTGGCAAGTTAGCAAACCGGGGGGACAAGCTGACGGTGTTGGTCGCGGTGTAATCAGCTGCTCGCAATATGCCATTGAATCCTTTACTCAACATCCTTCCACACACACACATCTACATAGTATAAATACAAAAACAGTTACTTACACATTTACAGCTATAAATACCCTTCCACCGACTTAACTCAAGCATGGCATAGCCGAAGGCAAACCGGCCATTAGATGCCACAAATTTTATGTCGCCTTTTATGCCTGAACACCTTACTGCCTCGCTTGCCGTCGTTGTTGTTGTGTGCTTTACTAAAAAGTTGCTTTAATCACAAGCGCTGAAAAGTAGACTAACCACAGGATTACCCAAAAATGTGTGCTATTTTGACGCAAACCTACAGAAATACACCTACACAGCCGGGTGTCGGTATGTGTGTAGGTGCTCGTGTTTATATATGACCGGTAGATAAACAGACATCAATAAGCTGTACGCTACATGCCTAAAAGTAGACTAAGTAAAGCGCTGCCATTGTACTTGTATGGACAAACAGCTTTTAAATGGGCAAGGTGAGCTTGTGCGGCCTAATAGAGGGGATAGATGGTGTATATTAAGCTGTTCTACTAGTTGGCTAAGGTGTTCTTGGGCTGTGGCGCGCATGAAAAGCATGCGCTTCTGTAGGTTGTTGTTTGAATAGCCTACAAATAGGCTACATGTTTGTGGTTTATAACAAGTTATTGAAATACACAAAAAAATGCTTTTACCAAATAGGGTTGCCACGTAAAAGTTGCGATTATTAGAAAAAATTGCATAAAATTAGTAATGCACTTAATTTCTTTTAGTTTGCTTTGGTGTTTGTGAAGCTGAACTCTAAATCGCTAAAAGTAACGTTGTACAAAAAAGTACCTTAAATGTTGCCAAATAAGTTTACAATGAAAAATGTATTTTTTAGAAGCTCAAAGAAATTGAATCCTGATGGAAGACGAAGCCTTTCTGTTGATCAGTTCTGGACGTTTTTTTACGATTGCTTGCTTTAAACTCATCAGTTGTTGCCAGTAAAATGTGGAATCAAACGTTCGATTAGACTGGAGCAGCTCATTGTGGTTGATACCTTTCCAATCTCACCAAACACTCAGCATAACCTTTCGATGTATCAATCCTGGTTTTGCGACCATTTGTGGAGCTTTACCACGGTTGGACCTTGATCTTTTTCGTCTATTATTGTCGTATTTGCTCCAATTTTCATCTCCTGTTATCTTTTGCTTCAGAAATGGTTCGGTTTGATTTCATTTCAGGAAAGAATCGCAGAGTGTTACCATCGAACTTCGTTTTGTAGCCAGCCATTTTAAATGATTCAAAACCGTTTGGTGATGAATGTTAGGTTCCTTAGCGATGTCATGGCTACTTATGCGACGATTCTGGTCAACATTTTTCATAATTTCATTGACTTTTTCAAGCTAGGCGCATCTTTCACATCAAAATTTCCAGAACGAATCGTGCGCATTCCGATCCCACACTCATGGAAAACAGTATAACTACCGAAGATATGTGGATTTCTGACCTTGACATGCAAAAAAGTCAACAGTCATCGGAAAGGAGCGAAAAAAACGAGCTAGGACCAAAAACAACACACGAAAACCGCACAAAAATCAAGGTGATGCTTATTTTTTTTTTCGATATTCGCTATTTGGTGCTTAATGAATTTATTCCGTATGGACAGACGATCAATTAGGAGTTCTATTTGGCCGTATCGAGGCGTTTGGGTGAGAACATCCGTCGAAAACGGCCGGAAATGTGGAAGAGCAATCATGTAATTTACAAGATGATAACGCACCATCACATTGAGCCACAATTGTGACCGAATTTTAAACCAAAAACGCACTGAATACCATCGATCAACCACCGTTTTCACCAGAATTAATAATGCAAAAAACAATTTTAAAAAATTTTGGAAAAAAAAAATTTCTTTCAAAGATACATATCTTTTATGGGAGATGCTATCTTTTTACAATTTAATGATACTTAATGCGAAAAACATGACACACAAAGCTTTAAAACTAACATTCGCCTACAAAAAACTTGCCATTAAAATTTGTTTTTAAAACCATATCAAATAAGCAAAAACATTATTTTAGCGAAGCGCGTTGCCACTTTTTTAGTTAAATGTAGAAGTTTTTTTTGATATGCAAATATTTATATGTATTTCTATGCTTGTGAATGCTTGGGTCTGGCAGTAAATATTTTTAAAGTAATATGTAAAAATGAATTTTACATTTGTCTAAAAATATTTTCGTGGTATTTTTCTTTTCAATGTTTGAACAAATTTTTTTTTTACTTTTTTGTTTGGCAGACCAAGCCGACTCGGACAAATATGAATCAAGCCAATTTTTGATTGCCTGTGCTGATGTGAACCATATTCCTGTTGATGTCGATCGGTCGGTCAATGCACCGAATGGTAGTCAGATGAACCAAGGGCTGAAGGACAAGATTTTCCAGCCGCTGTGTTCCAAATAGTTTTTACCTTGCTCATGCAATAGTCTAGTCTAGCGTAGACATGAGGGAAAATGCCATCCCGTGGTTAATCGCAAACTTCTTGATCATCAAATAATGCTTCCTGTTTCTCATCCTCAAACTAACTTAGCCGCCAAGTACGGTCTTCGTCTACAAGCCAAAATCACCACTTTTTAGTTGTGCATGCCACTTTCGGCACGTTCGCTTAGCTAGAGCATGTTCAATAAGAATTTCCACTAAAATATGCAGACTTATGGCTAAGGTTTTCTTATGTTAAGTTAGCGGAGAGGAACTTCCCACAAACATATTGAGATAACTAAGTTACGCCATGTCTTGGCAACCGCTTAAGCACATTTGGTTATAGTTCCAATAAGTTAAAATTTACAAATAAGTGGCAACTCTGTTCAGAAAATTTCAACTGAAAGATACTTTTTGTACGCACAAGCTATGCTTTATAAAATATCCTGTAAAGGGTGTATTAGGTTCGGGGTTAGGTTAGATGGCTGATCGAAGATGTCACGCTTAGTAGCCAATACAAATTTGCCCGGACGTTTAATTTGAACTCACTTTAATACGGTGGGATGTCTGGAGGTATGTGCTGCTAAGTGCTTAAGTCTTGAACTCCCAAACGAACAAAAGTCAAGAAGAAAGTGTTGAGTTGTTTCTACCTAATCTTCTTCCATACAAATTCTGTAAACGGCGTCTGCTAAGATTACGGCAATGGCCTGTTTAAAGCCCCATAACTAGGGATAGGCTAGCCTTACTGAGAACAAAGAGATCACCAGATCTCCTGCGATGAATCTTGGGCCAAAAGGCTTTAGAGACAGCGCAAGTACCGATGTTGTATATTACTTGGTATACTAAGTTTGCAACGAAATTTGTAATACCAAAAGGGAAACTTCGGGGAGCATATAAAATATATCTACAAATAGCCAGCGTGATAAGCTGAGTCGATTTAGGCAAATCTAATTGTCTCTGAAATTTTGCTCACGGTCTTTCCTTTACAAGCAGCTGGTCATTTGCCGGAAGCGTCAATTTTATTTAACGAGATATTTGCACGAAATTTGGTTTATGTCTTTTTTTATTGAAAATGTATTCTCCGAAGAAACTGTTCAGATCGGATCAATATAGCATATAGCTGCCATACAAACTGAAAGATCAAACTCAAATTCTTGTTTGGAAAAAGCTCTTGTTTGGCGAGGTATCTTGACGCAACTTGGCCTGCATTATTATCCGAGGCAGCTATACAGTCGGTGAACAAATGGTTCAAGTCGGAATAATAATGTTTTTTAGCTTTTTTTTAATAAAAATTTCGCTTTTTATTATTTTTTTACACTTAATAAGTTCAACTTAAAATTTCTAAACAACGTAAATATGTTTTTTAGTTTCACCATATTAAGAGCAAATTTTCAAAAATTTGTACCTATTCGCTGTCAACAAACACAGCCACCAATTTTAAGTCGTCTACGGATTGCTAAATACATTGGCATAAAACGTTGTAGCTAGGGAGAGGGGAAGAGAAAATAAACTCGTAAGTGCTATGTAAACAGGCCACAGCTTTACTACCTGCCCGCGTGTTACTTATTGTGGCTGGATAAAGACGCTTTTAAGCGCCTAACAATAGACTACCGCAAAAAGGAATGAACGCAATGGCAAATGCAAACAAGAAATTCAGGCCACCAACGAGTCACCGTAGTACATGGTAAGGTTGTTGCCATGGATGGCGTAGTTGACGGGAATTTTGAACAGTTGCTAACAGATTTTGGTGTTTTTCCTACCGTTGGCGTGCGTTGTTGTTGTTGCGGCTGTCTTGACTAATTCGCTATTTTTGTTGTTTTTGTTGCTTACAGCCGACTCTGGCGCTTTAATCTACGTGTTATTAGCAGAACTAACAGCACTTTGTTGTTGCGTTTTTACTTTTTGCTGTTTTCAGCGTTTGCTGTTGTTTTTGTCGTTATGCCACAGCTAGACAAAGCACGAAGACACGTGCAATAACAACAACAGCAACAACACCTGCAATAAACTTGGCTTTTAAGCGAACGCCTTGGGCTTTGTTGTTGATTTTATTACCAAAATAGTAGCTGTAAAATGTATTGTTGTTACTGTTGTCGCCGCCACTGTCTCAGGCGACTACTACAGTTCTTCTTCTTCCCATTTTTTTTTAATACTGCGCACATCCCAGTCACGTTCGATAATGTCAACGTTCCAGTCATTGGCGCTGGCGGCGGATGTCCCAGTCTATTGCATTATTGTTATTGCTATTGTTGTTGTTGTTATACGCTTGACTGCCTTTTGCGCTTGGCCATTAGTGTTTTGCCATTATGTTGCCTAGCCGGCGTGCCTGTTGAAAAATCGCAAACATTTTGTTGTTTGTTGTTGTTGTTTTCATAATTGTTGTTGTTATCGCTTTTAGCTGCTCTACACTGCGCACAGTTCTCTTTGCTTTCCGAAACCCATATTTTGCACAGCCGAAAGCCCTCTAAGTAACGCTGTCTTATGGCGCGTAGTCTACTTTTGGGCGCACACCAGCGCTAAACACTTCAATATTGCTATGAAAAACGCAAGCAATGAAGCTTGAAACATATTATTGCTTGCTGACTAGCTTACCGGCCAAAGGATATATACAGTACGCTGCTCAGCTACTGCGGCTTGTGTAGATTACCAAAAATTAGTGCTTAAAAATTTGCCCACAGCCGCAAGAGCAAACCAAGCGAAAGCGAAAATCAACCAGAAGAAAAGAGGCAACAACAAGTCAAAACACAGAAAAATACGTGCGGTGCTACTAGCACGCCAGTGTGCCGGAGTAACGCGTGTTGGTGGTGACAGCCGTGCTGCCGCGCGCAAAGTTAGAAAGCCGAGGCATTACAAAGTGAAGTGCAGCAACGTTGTTGTTGTTGCCTTGTCGACGTGGAAACGCAAGTGGAAATAGCTAAACGGAGTGTTAATGGTTACAAATGGCAGCTGTCGGCATGCTCGGCCGCTCGACACCGAGCCAAAGTAGCAAAGTTACCCACGCACACACACACACCAACACTTACACATACATGCACATCAAAGCAGGCGCACTTGCACTCTTCAAAACGCTATCTTATTATCTGCTGTCCGCGCGTTTGTCTACGCCAGCTTTCCACCTACCTACGGTCAGCCGGAGTTGGCCTGTCGTCCGGTCCGTGTCTGTGTCTGTTGCCGCTTGGCGGCTGCTTCCTTCCTGTACCTTTTTGGCTTTGACACACACAAGGCTTGGGAAATTGCCGTCGACAAACCTTTGCTAATGTATATTCAAGTTGCAAGCTCAACTTTCACTTTCAGCGCTACCGCCTGCTACTCGTGCGCGCCCCGCCAGCGAACGATACTACGTGGGAGCTCCCCCGCGGCTTCACTTTGACTTTGACTTGGTTGTGACTCTGCCGAGCACCAAGCGTTTGTGCGGTTGTGTTGTTGTATATTACTTTGTTTGTGCGCCTATCGCTTTAACGCTTGCCTTTGCCACTCGCCATTGCCGTGTGCTCTTGCCGCAATCCCTTGTCGCTTTCGCCGCTATTTGTAGCCAGTCAGTGAGCTGGAGCGCTCAAGCAAACTCTGGCTTTCACTTTGCGCCATCATTGCCTCGGCAAATATTGTAAATGAAAGGCAATTTAACGTTGTTGACGATGGGTCAACCTTGTTTGCATAATTTCGTTATTATCTCTGGTCAGAGCGCGGCACGAAACAAATGGCGAAAAAGTGCAAAAAAAAGACGTTGGCGAAATCAAAAGGGAAACGCAAGAAACACCGAAAAATGGCAGTTGGCAGCGCGCAACCTGCAGACACACACGCACACAAATACACACTCGCAAACACACACATCTACAACGAAGTTTGCCTCCGCTAAGCGCTAGGTTTGACTAGCTTTGCCTGATCAACAGCCGCTGCTAGTAGCGCCGCCATTGAATAGCACTTATGTGGGCACTCAAGTAGTGTAATTGCCTGTTCTTTTGGCCATTTCTTTAAATATTTCGTAATTTGGTCCGCGAAATTTCTCTTGGCGCGCCATCGCCGCACATTACGAGCGCACAAATAATTGGCTACGCACCGGGAAATAAGTGGTAACGTAACGCTTGGCATGCGCCTGCTGGCAGTGCGAGCGCGTCGCCGCTTTTTAACGAATTTTAATTTTTAATGCATCACATCGTATTTTCAAATTTTCTAATTTGAAATTATTTAAATTTTTCCACATTTTCTTCGTTTCGCTTTCATACGTTGCTTTAGGCAACACGCTTATTATTCGCCCGAGGGAGTGCAGCAAGCAGAAGGAAGTTGTATGAAAATGAATTAATTTCGTTGTTTTTTTTTTGTTGTGTGTGCAAGGAAGAAGATCATAATTAATTCTTTAAATTGGCAAAATGTCAGCCGTATGAATAAATTAGTAGACAGATTGTATGACAAGAGTTTTATGGCTCTCTGTGCAAAGAAAAAGCAACAGTTTTACGGCTACTTGGATGTTTATGTCAGGGCTGTTGCTTTGGAATAGTGGATGTTGTTGGAAATTTGAGCATTTGTTGTTGATGAATTTTCAGGCAGTGTCTAGTCGGCTTGCTGCTAGGATTATTATTAACTTAAGCGCTACCTGTGACTTTACATTACCTCAACTCCGTCTTAACTTCTAACTTATCCTCAACTGCTTCTAATCTTCATTTTCAACCACCTTCTTCTCATCAAATTAGACCCTGACTGAAAGAAAAAACTAAAATTTCACATACTTCATACAAATATTAATTACCGGTTTCAATGTAGACTACTTTTGAGATATTGCAAGCTCATGTCGGTTCTTATGAGCTTCAATATCTTCTGCGAATAATTTTAGTTTTGAATACAAAAATAATCGCAAAGAGCCAAATCTTGCGAATCATGATTTGGCGGAAAGCTCGAACGGTTAAAAGTCCATAAACCTTCTAAGTCGACAGACGAGCTGAAAATATAGCTTTGCAGGGACGCAGTAACTGGACTCGCAGGGAGAAAATCGGTACAAATATATCGCGGTACTCAGTCATATAGCTGGAAATACCATTCTCTAAGCTTAATTAGACAATTTAGCTCCTTCAAAGCAATGAGCTCTATAGGAAGACCTCAGACCTTGGAGAACTAGCAACATAACGCAAACCTCAAAAGTGTTTTGGAGTATTGTTGATGGTGGTCATACTCTCTCGCAGCTGTACAAGTTTTGGTTATTAATCAATGCTTGCTGAGCTCACTGGAGTTCCAATGGTCCAACGCCAGAACGCCAGCTGCCAACGGAAAAGCGACTCGATCGCAATCGGATGAAATGGGGGATTGCTCAGTCCAAGTAGTTCATTTTTAAAGTTTCAAAATCTCATATTACATATCAATAAAAAAAAAAAAAAATAAACAGAAACCATACCTCCGAAATTTCCTCAAAAAGTAATATTACTTGCACGCGCCCACAAGCCATCTGAGTTAATTGTATTTCGGAAATGGGGTGGCCGCTAATGCGACTTTGTCAATATTAGCCTTTGTTAATTTCATTTACTGCAGAATTGCGAACCGAATTCAGTCGCTAATCTCTGCGCCATGGCACAGAGTATCACCGCACAATTGTTGTTGGGCTGTAGTTAATACCGTGAAAAATCATTTTCCCCCTAATTACTCGTAAGTATATATTTACACTGTCACTACACTTAAATAAATACGAACTGCGTTAAATTGGGGTTCAAAAAACGGAAAGTACTTAGGCCGATTTCCAAGCACACTTTGACACAGACGACCCTTAAAAGTGAAATTGGAGAGCCACAGCCACCGTTAGGGGGCCGAGTTGAAGTTCGTGCACACACAAGAAACTCGGTCAAAGCACCCTGTTTTGCTGTCACGACCGCGAGTGTGATTATTCGTCGGCATGTTTTTGTAGCTTTTATTTATTCTGGCAAATCACTTTGATATGATAGCGATGGTTTTGCCGTTTAGCGGTAGTTATTGTAATGATTTTGGCTCATTTTCGGCGGTTTTATGGCTGCAAAACTATTATTATTAACTATTTTATACCCTACATGAGCTGGATTTTGTATTGTAGCTCTGTTAAGGTTTTTGTGTGTGGCATTGCAGTGTTCTTATTGGCGTAGACAACGCTTACACGGTTAAAGCCGAGTTTACAACAGTGATCCAGTCGTTCTTCATGGTCGCTGTTTGCCGCCAATTTGAGATTCCAAGCGAATTCAGGTCCTTTTTCCATCTGGTGTTTCCAATGAAGTGGAAGTCTTCCTCTTCCTCTGCTTCTCATCACGGATACTGCTCGAATACTTTCAGATCTGGAGTGATTTAATCCATTCAGACGACATAACCTAGTCAACGTAGCCGGTTTCTCTTAATTCGCGTGTCTATGTCAAAGTCGTCGTATATCTCTGAAAGCTCATCGTTCCATCGACAGCGGTATTCGCCGTTGTCAATGCGAAAAGGACCTTTCTTTCAAAAACTCGTACCGCCGACCCATCAGATATTATCATCGTACATGTCTCTAAACCATATAGCAGGACGGGGATGATGAGTGACTTGTAAAATTTGTTTTTTGTTCATCGATAGAGAACTTTACTTCTCAATTGCCTACTCAGTCTGCAGTGGCAGACGACATTGTATCAGTTCGTGTAGCACACAATTGTTCGTTCGCTTCCGTTCTGGAAATATCGATGTGGAAAATGCACTTCACTCTGGTCGAGTTATCGTGGAAAAAGTCTATGAAATTATGAAAAAAATTCGCCAGAAGCGTCACATAAGAGCCATGACATCGCTAAGGAACTTAACATTCATCATCAAACGGTTTTGAACCATTTAAAACAAGCTGGCTACAAAAAGAAGCTCGATGTTTGGGTAAAACTTGAATTGTCTGTGAAAAATTTAATGGATCGAATCAACATCTGCGATTCTTCGCTGAAGCGAAATGAAATCGAACCATTTCTAATGCGAAAGGTAACAGGAGACTAAAAATTTCTGTCTCTAGTGGAAAAATGGCAAAAAATGGTCGACCAAATGGTACATGTTTGGTTCATTTAAGCTCATTATAAACATAAAAAATAAGTTAAAGTTTCATAAGAAATACGAAAAAACTTTTTCGACTACTCCACATATAGCTGACATATAAGCTACTGTTCAGTTATGAAGCTTCTTTGTCTGAAACATAATACATTTTTACATTGAAAAAGAAAAAAACGGTTCAGTACATGAAAGGTATAAAGCCTGCAGCGCAGTCGAAGACAACGTTCCCTTGTTGTTGTTGTTGTTGCTATAATTTTTTTTGTTTGCACTGTTGGGCACGCGCAGATTTCAATCCGGTATGTAAGCGCTGGGCGTTGAAATTTGCACCAGCTTATCTGCTAATTAGCGAATTTATGCCATGCAACGCGTACAGCTGCAACACAAACACATAAATTGGCATAAATGCGTATGTATTGCATGTAGATATACACATTTGTATATGTGTGTGCTTGTATGCGTGAGCATGAACTTGATTTGAATTAATGCGCTGGCGCAAGGTTAATAAAGCCGCTACAAGGGGCTGTATGAACCGTTTCAGCTAACGGTAAACACATACGTGTAAATATTTTTCTAAAAGCAACGCACACATATGCAAGCACATTGACCGTTATTGGCCGCTAGGCATACTCTTTTAGCGCGTTGTAAATTTTCTAATTATCACACGCATAATTATACATTCCTACATGCATGCGTATGTGTGTGTGTATATATAAATACTTATGTATTTATGTATCGGTGTTCGCAAGCGCGATAAACCACGCGCCTATATTTCACGGAAAAAAATTACGCACATAATAAATATTAATTTAGGCGCGCGCTTTATTGCCAGGCGGCGGCAGGGTGTGGCAGCGAAATTACCGCACACACACACACTGGCATAGAAATACAGAAACACCGGCAAACAATAGTTAAGGTGTAGTTGTGGTGACTATGCAAAGTATGTACAGCGCTGTGATTGCATGCACATTGATTGCGATTGTGATTGTGAAGTCATTAGCATACGCAAACAAGGCTGACAACCACAACAACAAATACACACCCACCCGCCCAGAATGTGGAGACTAATGAGCGAACGCACAAACGCTGTTGTGGGCGTACGAGCAAACTAACTAATACAAACAAGCGCATAAAGGCGTATGTATATACATACATACATGTATAAATATATACTTACACATACACATACATATGTATATATACATGCATATATACACATACACTAATATCTACATAATATTTGCATGCAGGTGCGCCTACTTGGCCTTAGAGTAGGTCAGAAAGCCGCTAGTTGCATAATGCACACACAAGAGAGCATGTATACATTAGGGTGTGTGCTAATTTTGCAGTTGATTTTTTTTGCGAAAGCCGCCTGAAGTTTCAGTTTTTGAGCGAAAAACGTATACCAGAAAATATTTTTTATTTTAGATCTAAACCGTGACTAACTCAAATTTCTTTTACTATGCATGTTATATGATATCGCATCTTTAGATATTTTGTCATAAAAGAGGTAACCTACAACTTCGATAGCAAGGAAGTAGTGTCCCTCTCTGATATTAAATCAAAATGAAGGCGAAAAAATAAATATTTTATATCAAAAAATAAAAAGAAATTTTTCTTCCTTTATTTAATTTAATCTCATTTATTTTATTTTAATTTAATTTAGTTTAATTTATTTTAATTCAATTTAATTTAATTTATTTTAACTTAATTTAATTTAATTTATTTTATTTTTAATTAATTAAATTAAATTTATTTTAATTAAATTGTTTTTAAATTAAATTTTTTTAATTTAATTTAATTAATTTAATTTATTTATTTAATTTAATTAATTTAATTTATTTTAATTTGATTTTGTTTAATTTATTTTATTTTAATTTAATTTAATTTATTTTAATTTGATTTTATTTAATTTAATTAAATTTATTTTATTTTAAATTAATTTATTTTAATTTAATTTACTTTAATTTATTTATTTTTAATTTAATTAATTTAATTTAATTTATTTTATTTAATTTAATTAATTTATTTTAATTTAATTTACTTTAATTTAGTTTTTTTATTTTGATTTAATTTAATTTAAGTTAATTTATTTTATTTTAATTTTATTTTAGTGTTTTTCCAATAAGATTCAACCTACTTTAATTTTTTTTTGCTCTTTACCATTTTTAAAGGCCCCTGGCCTGGACTACATGACGTATGAGCAACACAGAATTTACATATAAGGCTCCTGTAGGACAGCTCAGTACATTTAATGCATGACTTTAACTGCGTATAACTTAAAAGATAGTAATTAAAAAAAAATATTTAGACATATTTGTAGAGCACTAAATTTACTCGAATTGTACGCGAATATTTTACTCCCAAAGTTGTAGATTTATTTGTTTTGAAGAAAAAAAGTGAGCACAAAAGATCAAAAAATCTCATGTTAAATACGAGTATATGAGAAAGGAAAAATGGTTTCAATAGGAAAATTTTAAATAAAGAGCTTCTTTTAATAATATTTTTTTTTTATTGCAAACACTGACACTTCAGTACCCTTTTGCAAAAAAAAAAACAAAAAATTGCGAAATAACGCACACCCTAATATGCATATACATGCGCAGCAATGTCGGCAAATGAGTGCATCGCCGGTAGATAAGCGACGAATGACAAATGGCAGCACAGATAAATAGTGTTTAATAAACTTTCAGACAGACATGCATATTGATACACACACCAAAGCCAAGATAAGAACAGTAATTGGTTTGTACTTACATATGTACGTAGATATTTTAAATGAGCTACACAAAGCGCGACCGCAATTTCGGTTTGAGTTTAGGTTAGATTGTAGAGGGCGTTATCAGCGGAATGATATGGGATTACAAAGAAAAGACCACGTGTCCACTTTGTAAGTAGCGGCTTAATCGCAAGTTGGAGAGTTAAAGCCATTAATTAAATTTTAATTTCAAGTCAGGAGACTGATGATGTGGTTTCTCTTAAAGGAAAAACTAAATTAATAACAATAAAAGCATTGTTCAAGAACGGAATTTATTTTAACAGATCTTCATGCTGATATCCGAAGAAAGGTTTTTGACGTTGTGTAAGTTTTTTCTGCTTAAAATTCTGAACTAATCCATAAAAAAAAGAAAAATAAATAAGGAAGGACTCAGTTTTGGGTTAACTTAACATTTGATACTCTTTCAACGTGCAAGAGCCAAACCCCATGTGTTTAGGTGCTACATGGGTTTGCCTTTTTTCAACATTTTTTCATATAAAAATTGAAATATTTTATTAGAATTATTTTTAACAAAGAATGTCTGAAATTTTGAAAAAAAATATTTTAAACTCGGCCATTGCGATATCATATCCGGTGACCCCTCAGAGAAAAGATGCAACCTCGGTTGTTTTAGTTAAAGGTATCGGCGCACTCTGAAAGGTTTTCTTATGCTATCGGCATCAAAAGTGCGAAGTTGTATACAACTAACTTATAGAAGAAGGGATGATGGAGTCATGTGTAGAAGTTCATGAAAGTGTGGAAAGATTGACCAGAAACGATTCTTTTACATATGACTTCCGGTCTTTGACCAAGTATCCTCTAGGTATCCAAAAAACATCCGTTTGAAAGGTTGTACGCTGAGTTTGGGACCCATACGTAAAAAACGTTCTCAATGAAAACTAACGAAGTTCTTCAACATATCGCTGATTTGCGCCTGCGCCCCGACGGAAGTGAAGGACGGTGGGACCAAAGATGTCTTCTATGAGCGCTTGGAGCGCTCCTATTAGAGCTGTCTCCGCCACGATGTCAAAATCGTGCTTGGCGACCTTAACGCCAGGATAGGCAAGGAAGGTAGCAGTTTTCCAAAACCGGTATTTAACTTCTCCCCAGCATTGAGTATAGACATTTTCTAATCGTACACCTGTTTGTTTCGTTTTACCTTGCCCTAAAAGTGAAAGTTCTCTCTGTTATTTATTGCAATAAGTATGTAGTATAGTAGCAGATCGTGCCAAGGGGTCCAGAAGTAATATTGTTCCCAAATTCTATATACTTGTATCAAGCACGAGAGTGTATGTGGTGTGTGTAAAGATATATTGCTAACATTCAGCAGCTGCAAACAGTGCTGCCATATGCATTAATGCTCATTAGGGTGGTACTTAATTAATTATTGTTGTTAATTATCGACTTATTCTGGGTATGCTTGTTGTTAGGCGAACTAGCCTCTCAGGTTTCGAGATACCGCCCTTAAATTTTTTTTTAGCCCAAGTAAATTGCTCGTTTGTCGAAATCGCCGGTTAGGATCTCTATAGCCATACAAACTGAGCGAACGGAACGAAGATTTTATGTGGAAGGCTTTTCTTATTATTATTTGAGAAGACAATGAATGAATGACTTAGCATGAATTATTGTGCGCGGCACCAGAAAATCAATAGGACGATGTTCGAAAGTTTTCGAATGAACTTTGACTTCCTTACGGAAAGGAAGGAAGGAATTGCGATCGTAACCAAATTTTGTTGCAAATTTATATCTTTTGAGGATATCACATGAGTTTTGAAGGAATCGATCTATGATTTTTTTGTTATCCTTTTGCGCCTCCTTAATGTATAAATGCACATTTGTATAGTTGGTGGCATAAATTTAGGCGCAACAGCAGCCTACAACTGGCAAACAACCAACAGCTAACAGGAATTAACAACACCAGCAGCAATACCACAACAATAACATAAGCAGCAATGCAGAAAACAATTTCACAACAACAACAAGACAAAAATCAATTTCACAACAACAACAACAAGAACAAATATTTTAGCAACAGCAACAACATTCACAACCACAGTGACAACAGTATCATTGACAACAAAAATAACAACAACAATAGAACATTCCCAACGACAACGACACACCAATAGACCAACAACAAAGCCAACAACCAAAGCAGTCCAATAAGCCGCCGCCGTCGCCATCGCCATCGCCAATGCCTTCATGCAAGCCGCCAATGCTGCTATCGTTACCTCATGCTGTTTAGTCCTAATTTCGCTGCTTGGAGACGACATGGGTCGAGCAGCGGCGGCGGCAGTGGAAGAGCAACACGACCTAGCGCCATAACGCCTTCATCGCACACTCTCATATACATACATATATATTTACTAGTAATATTGTGTGTACTTAAACTTCGGAGAACGCTTCATACAGCCCAAACGTGCGCGCATATGTAAACAGTTTGCTTGGTTACATGCTTGTTTGCACCAAGTTTAATATCAACACGCACACACTCACACACACGCATGGGCGTTTATCTAGGCGTTCGATAGGATACGGCGGCCGCACCAGCAACGGTGGAGGGGTAGTGTAGCAGTGTCTGCTTTGGCGCTGATAAATTTTAAATTATGTCGCCACTGTCGTTGTTGGCCCATATTTGTAGCGCACACTGTTGTCTAAATTGTAGCGCTGTGTGGCCTCTGCGCGGGCTGTTGTTGTTGTTGTGGCGGTGTTGAGGGTATTTTTGCTGTTGCTGTTGCGACTCTGCGTTTTGTTAGCCGTGTTGTTGTTGTTATTGTTTCTGGGTTTGTTGTTGTTTTGTTTTTGTTTTCTATGTTATTCTTGTTGTTGTTGTTTTTGTGTTTACTGTTTTGCTTGTTGTTACTGTTTGTTGGATTTGTTGTTGTAACTGTTTTTGTTATTCTTGTTGTTGTTATTGCTTTTTTATTTTTGTTGTTGTTATTGGTTTTTTTTATTGTTGTTGGTTTTATTATTGTTATCGTTAGTAAACTTGTTGTTGTTATTGTTAGTTGGATTTGTTGTTATTACTATGGTTGTACCGTTTACTAATATTATTGTTTTTGTTGTTATTATTGAGACTGTGTTTGTTGGTATGGTTATTGTTGTTGTCATAATTGAAGTTTTTGTTGTAACTATTTGTGGTTGTTGCTCACGGTGTGACGTTATCAATTTTTCAAGTTGTTTTTGTTGTATTTATATACATTGTTGTTGTTGTAATTGTTGGCGCTGTTGTTGTTGTTGTTATTGTTCATATCTAGGCTTAGGCAGTTCTCATAAAATTTGTGACTACAAGCAAACACGCCTCAATACACACACACACATGCACATCTGGCTCGCTCACATACCACTCGCTAGCAAACCACAAACAAACAGTGCTGGCAGCAACAGTGACAAACCATTGCCCCCTCCATAGTTATGCACAAGCAGGCACGCAAAAGCAATGGACTCGATTTTGGCCAAAAACAGGCAGGCGGACAAGCAAATATATGAGCTGAAGTTCATTATTTATTATATATGTATGTATGTATGTGTGTGTGGTTATATCTGTTTGTATAATTGTAGATATTTTATGCATCTACAAGGTTAACTGAATTTAATATACAGCTTCGGCTACACACCTATATACATAGGTGTATGTATATAAGTATTCTCGTTCTTGATTACTTTTGTATGTAGCTGTTTGCGTATGTATGTGTGCGTGTAAATGAATTACGAGTAGTCTCAATGAATGCGTGTTTTCCGGTGTGTAAAAATCTCAGACGGCGCACTTTTCTCGTTTTCTCTTCGTGTGGCATACATAATTTTCTTGGGCGTAATGAAATATTGCGAGGAATGAAGCATGTACGAATAACTGAATGTAGATATATGTACATATATACATATATAAATATATATATGTACATATAAGTATATATGTATATGGATTGTTCGATATCTGTATGTGTGTATGCCAACATATCCGCTATTTCCTCAAATTTAGTGCGACTTCCGTTTATCTCCTTAAAAAGTACCTAGTTAGGTCCTTATATTTAATACCCTTGTTGATTATCACCCTTAAAAACATCATTATGAAATAACGGTTGTTATACTTATAATGCATAACGGTACAGTTATCGGTGTTCATGTGTTAAATTTCTTGCTAATTTTTGCTTCAAATTCATAAATGCATCCTTGGTCTTGTCATCGGCGTTTATGTGAGTTGAAAGGCACTGTAATTAACTGGCTCACAATATGGTAGTGAGTTATACAGAATTATAAGACAATTCAATATAGTACAGTCTAATGATCTTTGTTTTTAGTAGGAGAAACCATTGAGGCGGAGTGTGGAGCTTTAATTCGCTAAACCTAATCTACTACCAACTCATATTTCTCCCACGGAACCACCGGTTTAAGTATTACTTCATGGGAGAGAGAAAGACTTTAAGTCTCATCTATCATACTGACCGACTGAGGCCTAATAAACTGTGTATATGTCTTGGCTTTGGCTTGACAGCTTTCCATTTATAAGAGGACCGGCACATGAGTGCTGTCAAATTTTCCACAGAAAAGCTATCGCCAAGTGAAGTTTTTAACTTTTACCTTATAATTGAAAAACGAGGGCATTGAATAAATACATGCTCAGAGCCTTCTATGCACTCTGTACATGTCGGACGTAACGGACTAGAGTCGTGACCGAGTCGAAAGAATTAGCTTCTAAAGTATGCATGTCCATTCAGCATTTGGGTTAGGTGGAAGTCTTGGTGCACGTGTTGTCTTATACACGAATGGTTGTCTGGGATTAGTCTGTAGGTCCATCGTCTTTTGGTTGAGGCATACGCCAGCTGTTCCTTAAATTGTAATTTGGAGTCCATATCACTTCCAGATACTTCAGCTGCGGCTGTGAAATAATGTCGCATTCCCTTATGATGAGTGGTAACCTTTCTTCCACCTTCCTTATGCAACTCTGGATTCATGGTAGCAAACCATTGACGTAGTCCATTTATGCTATCTTTGCATTTGAGCCGGGGAATCTAATGTTTATGCAATATTGAATGCTTTTGATACAAATAATATTTATAGTTGTCTCAATCTCATGATAAGTCGCTTGATGATTTTGCAACACTAGTTTGCGCACAGTATTAATAGTTTCCGGAACAACAGCTGATTTTGAACAGCCTTCAAAAAGTCCGACTTGGAGTAATCTCGACCTCAATTGAATTCATTATACCATGGGCAGTCTTTGACGGAGCCTCATCGCCAAAACTTTAGTTAAGTACACGGATGTGCTGTTGCTGAGATAATCCACATCGAAAGTTTTAAAAATAGTCGCGGCAAAATCTGCGCGATTTAATTCCACTTTTTGGGTCGAGATGAATATTTTAAGTTACTATAAACAACTCAAATAGCGCTCGGATGTCAAAAAAGTCTGAGTATAATATAAAAAAAGCCAAACTTAACTCTCTCTTCCACGGATCCTGGCTGATTTTAGCCTTTAAACATGTATGTTTTATCTAGTTTGATTAGTAACATAAATTTGTTAAATTTTATGCAATTCAAATGAAAATTGAATTGCCTATGTTTCGGCGCCTAAAACTATGCTTATATTTGACTTGTTTTAGCAAAAGAAAATTTAAAATTTTTTTCGTAGAGACAATTGAAATGTGAAGCCTAAATAAAGCAAAGTTTGTTCACTATAAAAAATACCAATTCTTCACATTACTGCGCCTAAAGGTATGCTTCAGCAAAGATTTTTTAAAGCTGTTTTATTAAAACGGAAATTTAAACCAGAATAATTCGTGCCACAAACACACTAGAAATATTTTAAAAAACCATTTACCACGTTTAAATAAGTTTTTAGTTCAATGCATTTTGGCGCCTAAAATTATGCGTAAATTTAAAGTATTTTACTGAAAGCAAGCTTAAAAAATATTTTTCTTGTTAGTAATAGCAATGCTGCTTTCAAGTTAAATACATTACAAACCGTTTAAAAATAAAATGAATTGCTTAAGTCACTGCGCCTGAAATTATGCTTAAAGCAAATCTATTTTATTGAGTAGTATTATGAGTGGTACATAATTGTAATGTCATTAACACCAATATTAGTTAGAAATTCAATCAAATTCACGCAGTTTAAACACAGTAGGAGTTACTAACCTTTCCGCGCCTAAAATTATGCTTATAAATATTGAATTTTGACCACCTGCTGCTTCTAAAACAGGCAAATATGCAAATTTTTTCTAAATTGAGATGATTCAACAAGCAACAGAAATAAATTGATAACTGTGGACAGGTATATAAACAGTTACTTATTTGCCTAGCGCTTGTGAATTGCATGCCTAGCTTGTTCCCGCTGCTATATTGACCAGCCACATATTTGTGGCTCATTTCTTAACTAAATATTTGCTAATCAGTATATGATTTACATTCAACACGGCAAGGATATTTGTAGAAAGCGTGCATGAATACACAAATACATATATGAAGAAATACTACAATGTATGTATTTATTGTTTATATGTGTGTGTGTGTTTTCAATATGTATGTGTAGTTGCGTGTTGCCAGTGAAAATTAAACTACAAAATGTCTGAAATTGTTAACGAACTTTACTACTGTAGTTATATACCGTTACAATAGTCGCTTTGGGCGCTCTTTCGTATCCCGCTCGCCGCTTTGCGAATCCGGCTTAATTAATTTATGCAATTCTTGCCTGTTTCACTCGCCAGTTTAATAGTTTATATTCAAGTATGTGCTCATTAAATGTAGCAAAAGTTTTTCGTTGCCAACGCTTGGAGGACGAATGCGGCTGACATTGCGTGAAATGAAAACAAACAATAGCAGCACACGCTCATACACACTCATAGACACATATACATATAAGTGACAGCGGAGTGAGCGCAGGTTATTTAAAATTCCAATCTAGTCACCGACGATTGAACTTCATGTGCCACTGCACCGCACACATACCACGCATTACACCCGGCGCGTTATTCACACGCACATCTACAGACATATATACACACACAAGCGCCCATGTGCGTCACATTTTCATTTCCGGCACGCGTTATAATCTCCTGTGCCCCTGTGTTATGGCGTTATGCCACACGGCCGCACACACTTGCCGCGTTTTGCTCACTGCGCTCATATATATATATATACATATATATTTGGTATCTGCCGACACATATTTATTGACACACATAGCCAGCGCTTCTATGTATGTATATGAATGCAGGTTCATAGACGCTCGTGTGTGATAATTTAAACGAACTGTGCTCGCAGTTTTAAAATGGAATTTTAAATTTAACTAAGTCAGCGGCACACAGTCGCTTAACAAAGCGAAGCCGCAGACAAACAGGCACGCATACGTGAGACGCTATCATTGCAGCTGGTCGGTATAAGCTTTTATGTTAGCTGATATTTGTATCTATATACTCGCAGTGCTCACGAAGTTGAACTCAATAAAAACGCTCTCTTATTTGAAAGTTGTGAGAATATCTTCTTCGCAGCTAACTTCTTCTTCTTCTTCCTCTTATTCCAGTTGCTTGTTTTTTAAGCCTGCGCTTATCTTAGCGTGCTGTTTCAACGAAATAGTTTCATTTATTAAATGGACTAAGCTTTGGCTCAGCAAACGTTTCATTATCCTTCGAAAATGTCAGCAAATCACCATGAAATACATTTGACATTTTTTACTACTGCAATTTCACATTCGATATTCGTACAACGTTCATCAATCGTCGCTGGCTTGTCGGCATAGACCATAGACTTGACGTAGCTCCACGGGAAATAGTCTAACGGCGTCAAATCACCCGACCGAGGCGGCCAATTGATTGGAGCATTTCGTGAGATAATAGGTTCACCAAACTTGGTTTTCAATAAATCGATTGTGACAATCGTCCTGCTGGAACCACATACTGTACAATTCCATAGCATCCACTTCGCGCCAAACATATTGGGTTATCATTGAGCGGTAGCGATTTTCATTCACAATAACGTGCCGGTCTTGGTAACCACAGAAGAAGTACGGCCCAATGACGACGCCGGCTCATAAACTGCACCAAATCGTAATTTTTTTGGGATGCAATGGCGGCTCATGGAATACGTGTGGATTGCTGCCTGACCAATAACGCATATTTTGCTTATTTACGAAGCCTTTCGGGCAGAAAGAACCCTCACGGCTGAAAATCATTTTTCGATGAAAATCCGGATCATTTTCAAGTTGTTGCTCAGCCCAATTCACGAACATACGACGATTCTGGTGGTCAAGCGGCTTCTTGCGTCAATCTGATCTTGCAAGGATGTAAGCCAAGATCTTTTCGCAAAATTCGCCACAACAACGTCACACAGGTGCCCAGCTCTTAAGAACGACGTGTGAGAGACTGATTTGGATCTGCTTCAATTGATATGCTAGCGGCATCAATATTCTTGACGGCACATCTTTGTCTCACTGTCACATTTTGTGCTGTGCCTGTGGTTGAAATTTTTCTACTAGACGCTCAATTGTTTAGCTGACAGGACGATTGTGACGACCATAAGTTGGACGTAGCGCACTTAAAGTTGAGGCCACTGACTCCGAATTTCGGTTGTAAATTTTAATAATTACGTCTCATTGTTGGATCGTCTGCCTTCAATGATTAAATGGCAAACCTTACGATAGAGAAATGTCAGAAGAGTGAGAGTGAGTGGTAGTATTTCTTGTCCGTAGTTGTAGCGTCTCTATTGAAAAATTCGTTAGCTGTCAAATAACAATCGGAACCAAGTACTTGTGAACAAATTAATTTCATTTATCGAGATAGGAACTATCGTAGCATACAGTATAAGGTGTTTCACAAGTTCACTTTCAGCACTTAAACAGTCCGATTCGAATCAATTTCAAAGCATATTTGCTTATTTGAGACTCTGTCATACTTCTAATATTTTAGAAGCCTTCTTTAAACATTAATAGCAGATTTTCCAGAGTCTTTCTGAACAAGTCTTGTTGTTTCTGCCAGATAACATATTATTTTTACTCAAGTTTTTTATATGAAGCTTGGAACATCGTGAGGCATTTAGCGCTCTCCACCAGGAACTCGAATGACTTCGTTCCTATAATTCAATTTTGGTTAATTTTTTATCATCTTGCAGACAGTTGTATGCACCAATGGTGCTTTGTTTCAAAATGCAGCAACAAAGCATACATTTCAGTGGCAGCCCAAAGCAAATGCTGTGTGCTAAGCGCGTTCCAACTAATGGTAATTCTTCGAAATCCAATGAACCACTTTATTGCGCTAAGGCATGTATATTTGTTTGTTTGCCACATAGTATACATACATACATATATGAATATATACACATACATGCATTTGTGTATGTGTATATGAGTATTTAATAAGCAGTCTTCGCTTGCCTCCTTTCGGCTCGTAAACTCAGCTTATTATGCGTGGCTGCTTAACACGCTGCTCCCTAATGGTAGGCACTTGCATAGCAGAAACATGCGCATCATTTACATGCGGCACGCATACTCTCACACACACAAACACATACACACTTATTTGCAGTGCAGCAATCTAATTCATTGCAAGCACAAACATACCACAAGGATACGTGCTCCTCAGCTATGATGCTTATGTATGCCATATATTTATGTATGTATATGTGTATGCATGTATATATGTATGTGTGTGTGTCTAGAGCGCCACTGCATGCCATTGTGTCGGCTGTAGAAACTTCGCCGAGCACACTTGTACAAGTAGATTGCGTGTCACTTATGAAAGTTACGCATATAAACTTTTCGAAGACAATGTAAGAATTTTTATTAACAATATCATGAATACTTGCACTCACACCAACACCAACACCAACACCAACGCATACAAACATACATGCAAGCAACCACTTAGCTATGCTGCCTTCAGTGCCCGGTTTAAATGTATGAGTGTGTGTCCACATTAGATTGCTCCGACGCAATTGCTTCACACTCGAGCAGCAAATCTCAATTGGGACGCGCCGCCGCACATAACGGTTGTCGCTGATTTGCATATCCTTAATGTTGCCACCGCTGCCTTTGCTTGCTACTTGTACCGTTATAGCTGCCACTGCGGCTGTGGTTGCGATAGTGACTCGCACTGCTTACTTACAATTGCAGAGACTTATAGTATATACTCAGGCTAGCGAAGACAGACAGCACTACTCATGCCAGTAACAACAACCACCCTGCAACTACTACAACTATTGCTATTTAGCGTCAAGTCAATGTAAAGTGAGTCCATCGAAAGTCGGTCATCAGTTGGTCTGAATTAGTTCAGCGTCGTCAGTGGCAACGTCAGCCACCTCAGCTTTGTGCTGACGAGTGCTGATTGATAAAACTGGGCATTGTCGGATAGAAACTCAGCCGTCTTTTAGCTCTGCGTATTCGGTTCAAGTCGCCGTGTTAGTCTTAGCAAGCTTTGTGGTTTACTTTTATGGATTAGATTCCATAGAAAGTCACATATTTACTTATAATTATAGTGGATAAATGAAATAACAAGAGACAGCCCATAAATACTAGGCTTCTTCCTTGACAGTTCGTAATCGTATATAGTCGTCCAAAAAAAAAACATGAAGCCTGGCTGCAGTGGTCTTCTAATATGAGGACTAGCGAAGCGCAGATTGAGAAGACTTACTTCTGTTAAAACTTGCTGCAGCAAGAAGTTGCGAGTTCGTAAGGACTTTTCTTTTTTCTGTTTTCATGAAAGTAGAAGGCATATATGATAGCATTATAATTGAATTGACTCAGAAGAACCAACTTTTTCTTATACTGACTCAAACTCGAGATCTGAAGAATCACTATCGAACTAACTCACAAGCTCCAGCTTCTTTTTACACTGAAGCAAACCCGAGATCTGCAGAATTTACTATAGAACTAACTCAGAAGAACCAACTTTTTTTACATCGACTCGAACTCCAGATCTGCCGAATCGAACATGTCTCGAAAAAAGAAACAAAAGAGCTATGTGAATATCCGTTTTGGATCCAATTTGTCTAAAGGTCACGACCACGTTGAGATTTATAAAATAATGTGAGTTTAGGTCACTTCCACTATCACTTTATCCGACAACATTTGATTGACTTCTCTGTTCCAAAATGTCCTTCTAAACTGTGTTCAGTTGAAAATCTTGCTCTCAGTTGTCTGGTTTTTAGGCTCTGTTTATCCATTCCAATAGCATGTGTCTTTATTGAAGATAGCTAATATGATAATTTAGGCTCCATTTCTGCCAATTAACACTTTGAGATCATTCAAATCAAAACTCACGGATTTATTTATCCAACCTCGCTTTAATCCGCCTCTAATCATATCGACAGTAAGTGCGCTGCGATTTCCTTCTGCGATTGCCTACTTACATAGTATGCCCTCTGTGAGTGTAAGAGAAATTTGCTACTAATTTTGTTGGTGTTAATCAAAAGCACCGAAATACAATCACTCCACGGACATATGTAACATCAGCTGGATTTCATTGAAGCGAAATGGTGCTTAGTTTGAGAAAATGACAGCGACCAACAGGGGGTACAGCAGAGGAGGCTAACTGCTGCGGTGTTCTCCATTGTGTTTACTTACTTCGTACCAAGTGCAGATGGGTTACTCACAGACGGTTCTCTGTTAGGCTGTGAACAGAAAGAAACCGTCTTCTCTAAGTGCGAAAAAACTAATAAAAGAGAAAATTATGATTTAATAATAATAAAAATCGACTTTGCACACGCTGGTCTCAAATTTATATGCGCTTACTTTTCGATGCTTCTAAATTTCACTCTCCGCTTTCTAATTATCATTCTGTCAACTCTTTTCTTTCTCTACTCTCCTTTTTCCTGTCGCTGCCTTACTCTGTACTTCACTATGTACATAGCCTTAGCAGTTGGTCTCGCCGTCATGTCCATTACGTCTGCTATGAATTATGCTTGAGGCCGTGCCATGAAATCGTTTGCGGGATTAGGGTCAATCATTTTAATTATGAATTGACACAACAGTTGTGGCTACAAAACAAAAAGGAAAAACTCGCTCTGCGATTGCTTTGCGGTTAATAGTTTCTTTTTCTCATTTTATTTTATCGGTCTGATGGCACACTACTTAGATTCTAATCTAATGGGAATGTACATTTGTTTCTGTATTTGCATTTGACCATTTGCTGGCATATCTGATAGTTGTGTGATTGTTGTTGTTGTTGCAATTGCAAAGTGCGCCATGACAAGACGTGATTATTAACAAATGGGAAACTTTCAAATTGAGTTGTGGGGATGGCGGGGGTTGTCCACTCCAACTTATTCGGTCTCTGCTTAACCGCAACCTCTGTACTCGTTATTTTCTGTGCCTTTGTGTGTGTGTGGGGGGAGTGTGTACAGTGCAAACGGCTTAGACAATTAATTCTCGTAATTAATGATTTATCACGTTTGCTTTGAATGCTAGTAAAAGTGGAAATTTCTATGATTAATGGAGTAGTTTGTAAATTTCATTGCCTCTGTAGCGTTCTGTCAAAGAGTGAAATGTACAAATGTAGTTAATGACACTTTTCAAGGAAAATAACGGTGTTATTAGCCATTTTATTTAATATATAATACAATGAAGCATAGTCAGTGGAGTTTGTGCTGTCCGGAAGCCAGTTCGTTGGCTTTGGCCCTAGCCAACAGCGACTAGATGCTAATTTACCTGTGACATTTTAATAAATTAGCTTCGTCGCGATGTGGCCTCAATAGACTTGCACTCGAATTCTTTCACTATATCACATTTTTGTTTAAAGACTGATGGGCCTTACAAGATTTCAGCCGCTTTCCAAACGGCTTAGAGGATTCTAAGGCGATTTCTCTTTACAAAGGCATCCTAAATGCCGGTAATCAAATTTTAATCATGTACTCTTCGAATCACAGGTAGCTTTAAGCAGAATCAATCCACTCAAATAAGATGTTCTTGCAAAGCTAGGATACCGTTTTAGATTTAGATCGCTTGATTGTTGGCCTGATTTAAAGTCAGTATTGTAAACTGCTTGTTAGATCGCATCTATTCATTCTTCTAGTGACAAAGTTCTCAGTTCAGTTTGTGAGTGGAGTTTTCTGCTTCTATTTTTCGCTGATCTGCTATTTTTCAGTTCATCGGCAAGTTTCTCGACTTATAGTTATAGATTTGTTCTTGACCAAAAATATTGAAAGTTTTTGCAGATGAAGGTAGGCCGGATAATACTCCAAAACATTCATAACCATCATTAGAAATTTCGACCCGTGTTTAAGTTTTGTTTTTAGGAGATAATATACATAAATTTTGGGTTAAAATAGGCATATAGTAATATAGACTAGAAGTAAGACGAGGTTTGCTTCGCGACCTAGGCTCTAACGGGCCCTCTCCTCCATCACAAATATTCCCAAAAGCCCAGCACTCTGATGAATCCAGGAAGCTGATGGGTGCTATTGGGATCTCTATTCACTTAAATGGATCCAAGCGTCTTGAGCCTGAGTTGACAAATTGCTGTGTAATATAGAATCAGCTGTTCTAGAGTTTCCGTTTCCATGTTACAAAACTGGCAGTTTGCAATAGAAACCGTGCCCATATTAGATAGGTGTTTCTTGACCCTGCAGTGCCCAGTGTAGAGCGAGATAAGGGGGCGGAATTCGTCATGGGAGAGGTTGAACATATTCTTCAATCTTGCTAGGTTTTACCATCCCAAAAGCAGCTTATAATGGCTCATATCTATTGCTTGCTGCCAGTATCTATCTGTATACTCGTGTACCCGTTCTCTCCTCCATGCGGAGCAACCCCTTTATGCCACGGCACCCAGATGAGGTGTACACGGTTGTAAACTGATTGGCGGTTAAGTCTTCCTATACTCTTCTCCACTTAAAGCAATTTAATCTCACAGTCTGAGATCACTTTCAGAGCCGCTGAACTTTCGCTGAGTATAGCAATACGCTGGTTACAGTTGTTGCGTTGGAGATTAATTTCTGCATACTGACTTATAACAAAGACTTCTGCTTGAAAAAATGTTCAAAAAACATGCCATGAGTATGGAAAACTTGGTATGCGGACCCGTAATGCCAGCTCCAATGCCTAATGTCTACGTCAGTGTACCACTGAATAGTACTGACCTTCAGTAGTAGGTCAAGTATGATTTCCGTATAGTCCACCTTCCTGCCCAGAGTAGTTTTAAATTTCTTCGTGAAGTTAACCCTCTTTGTAAGGCCGTCTCTTGGAAGAGGGCCAAGAAGTTTCCTGCCTTAAAGGCTTAATTTTTTGAAAAGAAATTATACTCTCTTTTTTTAAACTCTTCTGCGGTCACGAGCAGCATGGTATGCTTCGCCGTCTGCCTGATCACTAGTTGGAGCGGTGAGAGCTCCAGAATGACTTCAAGTGCTGCGGTTGGACAAGTGCGCATTACTCCAGACGTGCAAACGCAGGCAAGTCTTTGCAGCTTCGATAGTTGAAGACCTACCGAAATCTGCGATGCCTTTGCTGACCAAGCCATTACTGTAACGATAAGCCTCATGATCATGGTGTACAGCCACCTAGCGATGTTTGCCTTACATCCCCAGAATCCACCAGCCAGGCGTTTCACACCATTAGTGCTTTTGAAGCTTTAGATAGTGTTATTTCCGCACGCTTATTCTACAGCAAAGTGAAGTCTAATGTGAGATTTAGGTATTTTACTTGTTTAGACACCTCCAACAACCTGCCACCAAGGGTTAGGGTTCTCAAGCCTTGAAGAGATCTTTTTTTTGTGCAAGCGATTATATTTTTAGCGGATGAATACTTAACTCTTCCGTATTGCGCCATCATTTTCCTAGGCTTAAGCCCCTTTGAGCTACATATGTCCCAGAGAGTGTTCTCAAATTTGCTTTTTGCCATTATGACTACCTCGTCGGCGTACCTTTCACACAGAATCCCATTACTCGAAAGCAGGTCGAGGAGCTCATCTACTACCATAAAGCCTTCCGCGCACATCTTTGTAGTACCAGGACGAATATTGCTCTCATCGAATCATTGGTCTCGTTGACTAAGTGACTGAAGAATGCGAACTTTGAAACAAAAATACTTAACTGTACAACTATGGCCGGTCTCTAGCTGTACTACGCGAACTAGTTCCTCAGTTCTGTCGATCTGAATTTATGCGCATGTCTTTTTCTCCGCAAGAAACTGCTTATTTGTTGCAACCGCCGACGTAATCTTTCAAAAAGAATCTCAAATCGGACCACTATGTGGCTGGCATATAACCTGAACCGTCGGATTCAAGTTTTCTATGGAATAATTTAAATTTTTTTGGGAGGGTATTACAGCTTCGATACAGACAAAGTTAGCTTATTTTCTTGTTCTTCCAATCGTTATGCATAAACCTTCACAACAAATACCAATAAAAATATATTACAGTTTTATCTTAGTTAAAAATCAAATGGCTCCATGCACAGCCGCCCAAAAATAAAAGCAATAATGGTAGTTTTTGCAATTGTTGTTGTGAAGTTTCGAAAATTCCACTTTAAGCGAATGCGCTGGGGACCTCATTAGCGTCAAATGCATAACGGAAAACGCGCCAGCCGAAATTTCATCGTAAAACTGTCGAGGCAATGCAGAAAGAAATGCATTTGTAACACGCCACACACGCACGCACATATATAGGCTTTGCGCATGTGTTCGTGTGTGTGTGTAACGACTTTTTACATGCCGAGAAGCATTTCGCATTTAATGCGCTGTGCTGCCATACGGCGACAGCAAAGCTGCATACTTCACAGCCTAAGTGGGCTGACGGAAGATGATAAAAAGGATATAAAAAAAGAATATGGTAAAAAATATATGAAATAAAAAAAGACAAACAAGTGCAAGTGAAATGAATAAAATATTTACGTGAAATAAATTTACGTGCAGGCAATTTGTGCGCATAATGCAGCTATAATTCTTTCGCTTTTCGCAAACGAAAACGCAACGCTCCCATTGAAGGGCCAATTTTCCACGTTTCACCTTTTAAATTGTTACGACGTGAACACCGAATGCCGCTGCCGCGACGCTCTTAACGCTCCTCCAACTGCAGTTGGTCGACGCTTCACTTACTAAGGCGTGGGGTGGGGTGTGGTTGTCGGCTGGTTGTTGTATGGCTCGCTGTTTGCCACTGTGGCAACGGCAAACCACTTCTTTGACATTCCATGCACTCAACGACCATTTATGTTGCCTTTCACCTGCATACACAAACACACAGACGCACACACACACATACAAATTACAAAAAAATATATATGCACACTCTTCTTTTAGCTGCAACAGCAATGTCTCACATCTGTCTCCGCCGCTACTGCTGGGCGTTCAATTCAGTTCCTGCAGCAATGACAGCCTCAGCAACGACGGCCACGGCGTCGACGACTGATAGCAAATTGCATCCATCCACTTGGGAGTTTGAGGTACAAGAACCGTAACCAAACAGTCGTACATGCCGTACACATACCCGAACAGGCAAGCTTGATGAGCGCGAGTAAGCAAAATCAGTGTAATTCGTTGAAGACCGAGACTCCGCAGCGGCAGTGGCTGTGACTCTGTCAGGGGTTGGTGGCAGTTGTGGTGGGTGGTAGAGAGATAATGGCGTCGGTAGGGCGCCGTATGCCAGGGGTTAACTGCGAGTACATGACACATTTCGTTTCATTTGGAATTTCCTCCATTTTCTCTCACTCACTTGGCACGCGGTGCGGCCCCACCTTCCGCTTGTCGCACCGAAATTCATGCACCTGAAACGACTTGTGTACTCTTTTATTGCAGTCTGCCATTACGAAAAGGTACAAAACATCTACACGCACGCACACACACACAGACAGACGTACACATATACCTGTAGCTCCGTAAATGAACTGCCTGGAAGTTGTGTAGTTTATAGACAGCGCCGCATGTACTCCTATACCCGATAGTCGCCGTTGAGTGGCCGAGTGGCGCAGGCTAAAATGAACTAAATAGTTGGCAATTTAGTTAATGACTTGCTTTTCATTTTGGATTTGTGCATCTTCAAGGTGTTGCAAATTAGTGTAATTTGATTTTTATAAATTTTAAATAAGACTTTCAGCTGATTTTGGCTATTCGAAAGTGTTTATTAGTGTCTTAAGGCTAAAATATGGCATTGAAGTGAAACTTTAACACACACCGAGACATGACATGACATACGACATGCCTTCCTTCGTATGAGCTTTTATCTCTTATTTTTTTCTTCGAATAAAAAATCGTCAAAAATCCAAAATCGTCTAAAGAAGAAATATTGAGAGCTTCTCCCTCCATCCTTCACGAGAGCTGCTTTATTTTTTTGTTTTTTTTTTGAAGAATGATGCGCTTTTGAGCGTGTTCTTGTAAGCTCAGTTGTCTTTTCATCTTCTCTCCATACATTACTGCAAATCCAAAATCATCAAAGAATGCAATACTGAGCGCTTCAGCTTCTCTTCATCATATGAACTAATACTTCTTCATTTTGTTTTAAGATTTATCCACTTTTGAACTAGTCCCCTCTCTTTTCATCTTCCCCTGAAATACTGAGAGCTCCAACTTCTTTTCTTCATGAGAGATGATACCTCTTAAATTTTTCTTCGAAGGATTTCCTTTAAATGATACCTATCAAGTTCAGCCAAAACCAGCTCAAAGGAAATTATATGTTACGAAGTTTAAAATCTCCAGCTGACAAGCAATTGTCTACCCTGGGGTTCCCAAAACTTGAACACACTGGTATTACACACAAATATTATCTGAAAAAGTAACAAGAACCCAACTAGAAGTAACATTTCTTCGAAAATACATGATGCTGACGGGTTTCTGCATACGTTGTTGGTGGCTGGAACAGTGTAACATCTTACTGGACGACGGAAGCTCTCTGGGGGTGACTAAAATAGGTGCAGTTATCTCAGCTTCGTTTCACTCGATTTTCCTATAAACGTCCCTTGGAGCATTTCCCGCCTAATTTCGGCTAAATTATGTCCTTCACTGGATGTTACTTTCCTGTTTGATTTCGCACGTTACGGAATCCTGTGCCTGGATAGGATAGGATCCTATGAGGATTGAGAAATTTTTTGGATAAAAAAACTCCAATTAAAGTAGAGTTCCGCAGACTGACTTAACTGGTCGTAGCAAATATTTTAAGGTGATCCTTATAGATAGCTTAGCAGAATTGCATACATTATCTGCTTCAATCATGGGTTCCTTCAATCACGTGTACTTTCAAACACAAGTTCCTAAGCCATACACAGTGATTGTAAGATACCTGTACCAGCTTAAATTTAGACCTAACCAACTCAGACTTGAAGTTGTTTACGGAATTTGACCATTAATTTGAAAAATTAGATCTAAGACAAATCCCAAGTGCTTCTAGTCGAACAAATAAGATAAAAAGGAGACATATGCTTGGACCTAATTTTGAAAAACAATTAAAAAAAATTCTCCACTTGACGCAAACTTTTAGAGATCTTTTATGCATTCAAAACGTTCGAATTTATTTGTGCTATGAATTATCCAACGTACTCTCAAGGTATTGAGTCCAAGGCGCTTCACTCTTTCTGTATATTGCTCAGGTTATATTAAGTTAAGTTTGCAACGGTGTTTGTAAGACCCAAATAGAAACATCAAAGGTTCTTTAAAGTATATGTATGTATATAAACGATCAGTGGGACGAGTGGGTCGATTTATCCATCTGTGTGTATGTCCGTCCCCGCGATAGTCAAATCTAGGTAAACGGAACGGCCGTTCCCACGATAGTCGTATATACGTGACCGGAACGCACCCGGATTTTTTATCCGGTCAAGGACAGTCAACTCGGCAGAGTTCTTCCGCTACAACAACAATGTCTGTCCGTCTCTATATATGCCTAGTTCTCATATCTCAGGTTTTGAAATATCAATCCGAAATTTTGTACCCGTCCTTTTGGCACCAAGAAATGCTCATTTGTTGGAAACGCCGATATCGGATATACAGTTCCATCGACTCACGGAAGTTCCATCGGGAAAATGTGAAACGAGAAATAAAACAACAAAATTAGAATCTTCTTGGAAGAGATCATAAGTCTAGACTATATACAACATTAAATTCACAATAATAATCAATCCACGAAATCGCTCTCAAGACTAGTCATCTTACTTGATTAAACGAACCCGAGCTCCTATGGGTTATATGAAATAAGACAATATATTTGCTAGCTTGTCACTTGCTACAATTGAACATGAATTTTGCTACGTTCTGGGCTTTTGTCTGCCATACATACACATATGTACAAATGTATTGGTGTCAATTCACCAGCTCACCTACTTTATGCGACTGTAGGTGTGTGCGTGTACATTTACCTGTGTTGTTTATGGCACAACGTGTGGGTAGGTCGAACAATGAAGTGACGTTAATAGTGGATGAGCGTAGTAGGAGTCGCCGGCTGAGCAGATAGTCGTGCAAATACAGATTCAAATAAATAAGAAACAAAGCAGCAAATTAAGTTCGATCAAACCCCAGGCGTTATTGCATGCTTGTACTGCTGATGACTTTGGGTTGGCTTGTTTGGATAAATGTGTAAAGATACCGTTATGATACCTGGATATGAACAAGCAGACAATCGCATATATTATATGTACATACATAGAAGTATTAGGGTGATTCTGTCATTTAGGAAAGTGAAAGTCTTTTCGTTTCGCAAAATTTTTTTTATAGGGCAAGAATATTTTAATAAAAATTTGTCTTTCTAATTTTTACAAATTAAGTACTTTCAAACAGTTGGCAACCCTTTCCAAAAATATTTCTGTGAAATATCTCTAAACCCTTTAGAGAACAATATTTTTATTGTAATAGTTTATATATTTAATTTGATTTAAAAAAACTTTTAACAGGTGGCAACACCCGATAAAATATTTTTAATTGTATATTTATTTATACATATATATACACACATGATAGGACACAAATATTTTGTTAAGAAAATATGTTTACAATTTGTACAAATAAAGTATTTTCAAACTGTTGGCAACCCCTTTAAAAACATTTTAGTAAAAATATTATATCGAAATCTTTTACAGAACAATATCTTCGTTATAATAGTTTATACGTTTCATTTCATTAAACAAAAAATTGTAAACAAGTGGCAACACCCGATAAAAATTGTTTGATGTTTGGTTATTCTTCTGACATAAATTTCTTATTAAGCGCGTGGCTTACACTAATATACTCGTATTAAAAATTTGTATATCTTGTTAATATACAAATTTAAAAGGGTTACAAAAAAATTTAAAAAATATTAGAGTGGCAACCATACTCAATAAATGGTCGCAATTGTACGTTTTCTTAAACTTCTATAAATTGATATCCGTTTTTATATTGTATAAATTTTACTAAATTAAATATTTTAAGTAGGTGGCAACTCTGTCTTCAAACAGATTTATTTAAGCTCTTTGTGACCAAACATAACCCTATTTAACTAGATTTTTAGTTGTAAGACTATTGATCGTAGTATTACAGATTCGGTTGAAGAGACTGAACAAACTAATCACATACAGTTTTAAGGACCACCTTAATATGTGCTACATATTGGTCGCATTGCGCACTCTTCCTGGACAAAGCGACATCGAGTGACTTACTTGGCACATAAATACGTACAAATCAATGCTCGCTTCTCCGCAGACACTTACATAGCCCAATAAATACATATGCATACATACATACATATAAGTATATTAAGTAGAACATGACATTAAATTGGTTGCAACATTGCTGTCATCGAGTAGATGACAATTTGTACGAAATTTGCATATTGACGTTGACAGTCGCCTGTGGTTGTGAACATGCCAAAAATTTATTCACACATTCATTCTTCTTCTTCTCATGCCAGCATGCATGTGTGTATGTATGTGAGTATGCGTTGAGTAATTTCCAAATGTCCACTTTGCATCACACTTCACCCTCTGCTAGTATAAACACAAGTCTTTGTATGTATTTGTGCATACATATAGACAAATTGCACCCGATTGGAAGTTCTTAATAATAAATAATTAAGGAAACAATAATAATTTGATAGTGAGGACACATTTTCCAATAATCTTCCATACAATAGCCACTTTATGTTGCGTAGTTGAAGAGGGGAGCGTGGCATGTGGGTCTCAATATTGGGTATGCATGTTGATTTACAGAGAAATGTGTGTCAAAATGATCAAACAACGAAGTGGCAAATTGAATGAGGGTTAAGCTGCAGGCAAATGTCTCTCAATACAGGCGACAGTTCGTCGTACTTTCTAGCTCAAGGTTTGAGTAAATATACGGTGTATCTATATACTGAAATTTGTAGCTATTAAATGGTGGTTTAGTTTCTTTCTGTTTTTTTTTTTTTTTTAATGGCTTACCTTAGCGAAGTTTCAGGAAGCCTTTTACAAATAATGCCTTTTGGTTCCAGTGATCTTTCGGTATATATGGATTATAAAGCCTCCGGTCGGTTTGCTTACCTTTAACCTTCGCTGATTTGAAAATTCGCACAGAGAAAAATCGTCGAAGTTCACATCTCCCGGACCAGTCAACCAACTGCAGTTCGAGCCAGTAACAGCTTCAAAACTTAAACAAAGCAAAACTTCCGCAAAGTTCAGTGTATGATTCTCACCCCAGAGCCTTTTGTGTTAGCTGTAATATAATAACCAGTGATGGCTCGACAAAGTTTGACAAGAACAAGGTATACCCACCGTTGATCATTGAATCCTAGCCTCAATATCATACAATATTTTGGTCTAAATTCGATAACTCAAAAAAATAGTAAAACTAAATATAGACCTAATGCTAATGGCTTTTGGTTCCGAAAATTTTCAGAACAGTGACATGGCTTTACTAAAGAATCGATACAAGAAAATAATTTTGGATCTTCATGTTCGTAGAAAATTGAAACCATCGCAAACAAAGATATGGTATTGGAACACGCAAACCTGTTGAATGTGGACGGAAGGTATTTTTGTATTGATTATTCGAACTACACGACACTAGTAAAAGTACCGGTAGGCTTTGTACTCATTCGAGCTGTTTAAGATTTCATTTTGACAAAGCTCAGCTCGTTGAAGCTCAGCTGACGTGGGGCAGCAACCAGCACCAGTGGTATTACAAAAGCTTTCAGACCCGGTGAGGAACGCAAAATATATACATATATTGAACTGCTAGCACTTAGCTATCCTCATATCGCTGCAATGATAGGTGTCCCATCTGGATACTGAAGCATTGGTACTCTCGCGGTGAGGCTAAAGATTTTGGAGGACACAATTTGTCAAAAGAAGATGAGTTGGACAAATCTAAATACTTTCGCCTTCACTGTCCAGCTTTCGTCGGTCTAAGTTTGAAACATCTTAGTTGTCATACTTTTTACAAAGCAAGCGGATTCGCTGGAATTGATATTAGCCGTTTCAATAAATTAGTGGCACGTTCCAGGGGTTTGGTTTATATGCGACGGTCTTTCTGATCCGTATCCAAGAATTTTGGATATCTCAATGATCGACGTCTCTAGCTATCCAAGTTTGATTATTCGTGACCTCTGGGTAAATTAGCCTATTTACTTAAACTAACCTTGGAACTTGGACCTTGGAAAGAGGTTTGAGGTTTGTTGCACTATTTTTGTGTCCACAAATTCAGGGCCACTCCTAAGCACAGAAGAACTCACGACTAAAAATTATAGAGCTATCTTCTTTCTTCATATTCGAGTTCAACATGGCTGAAATGAAAGTAACGGTTGGATGACAGCGAATGTGTCTCTCTCCATTCGCTCTTTTGTCGTTTAATGAAGTCTCATTGATTCTGCGACGGCGACGCAGTGAGCGCGAGATATACGATCTGTAATCAACCTCAATTTTCTTTGAACATTATCAGAGTACCCTCTCCACTTGGTTCCACACACATCCATAAACCAAAAAAAAAAACACAAAACAACAAAAATGCCTATCTCTCTGGCTACAATGCCGCAGCTTTCCTACTGGGTACTTAAGTATTTCACATACATATATTCATTGATTCCGACTTGCGCATAACGAATTTTAACAGCATTTTTGTTACTTTCCCCACAATGAGTTGGATGTAAGTGAACTGGACTAAGTGGCTTTGGGCTGTCAACTTTTCAGCATTTTTTTGTTTTTTTTTTTGTTTTGTGTTGGTGCAAATCGGAAATGCAGCATTTGGCTGTAATAAACTTATTTTCAACTTTCTGAATTTCTTACATTGCCACAGCAGCTAACTTTGTTAACCAATATTGGTTAAAGTCAAAAGGTGGTACAACTTCAATTGGAAATGTGTCTGAGAATTTTCAAATCTGACAAATCCGGCAAATCAGTTGGAGCCACACTGACTGCTTAACTGTTGTGTTGGCTGCTTTTAACCGATGTTTGTAGCAGACACGTTCACTTCTAAATACACACATACATATATATACTTAATTATGTTCATAGCACTCTGGTGTGAGTAGTTAAGTCTTCACTCGTTCACTCATTGATCACGAGTGTGCCGAAATCACAATTATCTTATGCAAATAGGAAACCGCATTTCAAAAAGTTGATAACCAGACTAACTACTTGGTCAGTTTTGAAAAGATTTTGATTTATTTGTGGTTAAAAGCGCTCAGGGATACATATTGCAGAACAGCTTCATGTCAATGATGGCAAACGACGGTTCGATATGCTGTTGAGCGTTTGACACATGTTTTTCGGTATAAATATTTTGATTTTTGAAATGGTTTTGTAAATTGGCACAGGAATGTGTAGTCGCCGACTTATGGGTTCACGTTCGCTTTTACTGATTACAAGGACAAGAGGAACTCCTTGTCGAACAATAGTGAGTAAAAAGGTAATTCGTAATTAAATGGCATTCATCAATTCAGTGTATTCTATCATAAGATGTGAACGAGTTTACAAAATTTTTTAAGTATGGTTTGAGTTCTTGAAGAAATGATTATGAGAAATATATTTTAAAGACACTGAAGCCAATTTTTCATTGAAGATAAGATTGCCTTCCATTAGCAGAATGCCTGAAGCTTGAAAATTAATCTCAGAAATCTTTACATGGGTCATAAATTAAAAATAATAATAAACCAGAGCCCTCTTGACTCTATTAAAACCACACTGCGGCGTAGCACCTCATTATTAAAAAGTTAATACACTAACTGCTGTGGAAAAGCGCGAGGTGGACAGAGGTGCAGGGGTAAGCATTTATACGGAAGGGTCCAAACCAGATAACCGTGGGGAGATGATGTCTTTTCAGTAAAATTAGTTATCAAAGTAATCTTCCAGATCACGGGAATGGCTTCCAAACGGAGATCACAGCAACTAAAGAAAACATTCTTGTTCTGCCAAAGACTATGTTTAAAAACAAGGAATATATTTATATGTGTGGATAGGTAAGCAGCTTTGAATTCACTAAATTCTTTTAAGTTCTGTCAAAGATTAGTTTTTATAATGAACTAGCCACACAATTAGTCTTCACCCCATAATGCGACTACAGAAAAGGGGAAATTTGTGTGCCTCTGTCTAGTTGTAGATTTCTAAACGACAGACATTTTATAAATATAGCTGAGCCTAGGTGGAGTCAACGGAATGATTGAAGTATGAGCTTCTCATGCCGACTATTAACATTCGCAAGGAATAACTTAAGAATTCTAGTAGGAGTGCTAAAAGGTTAATGTCTAGTTGGTGGATCTGCCTGTCTACTAAGAATACCATATAAAGACTATTGTAGAAGTTATCAGCAGATAGGAGAAGATGAGACTACTAAACTATTCTGAGTGAATTCAAAGCTTTGTGAACGTAAATAATTGCAACTATCGAGGCTTTCTTGACGATGCTTCGGTGGTTAGGTTAGATTAGATGGCTGATCGAAGATCGCTCGTGAACTGCTTTATGAACTTATGAACTAGCACAATGCTTCGTACCCAATATAAATTTGCTTAGGCGTATCATTTCCACTCATGTCTGAAGGTGTGCGCTCCCAAGTGATTAAGTGTTGACCTCCCAAATGCGGGACAGCCAAGAAGGAAGCATTGAGTTGTTTCCACCTCATCTTCCTCCAACCAATATCTGCAGATAGTGTCTGGGCAGATTCCCAGCCTTACAGCTTTACAATTTCCTGCGATGCCGCTGTGGCCTGGCACCTTTACCAGCTTAATGCCAAAGACACTCTTTGCTATAGTTAGAAAGGTTTCTCACTCTTTGACTAACCCTGAACGCACTGTTCACAAGTTCAAGGCTAAAATTGCCGCCCAGCTACCTGAGTGGATGGTAATTTCTCTGAAGGAGGCTGCTACCTTAATAGCGGCAGCATCAGATTGGAAAACAATGCAACAGTCAAGAAGTCTGACGCTGGAGTTGACAGAGAGCTCCTGACAGTAAACCTCTCCCCCATACTTTGACCCATTCATAAAGAAGCTTACTAGCTACAATTGCCACGCCGGTATATAGGCAGAGAAAGAGCCGCTGGGGCTCGGTTTGGCGACTCCGTGATCCACATGATCCGGTACGATGTTAAAGTGTATCAGGATTTTCGAGTGTTCAGGATCCGAGTTCACTATGCTCTTTTAGAAACCAAGATTCTTTGAGTTTGAAAGCAACTTTCGCAATGATACATCTTCCGACGTTGTCTACGGGCACTATATGCAAAATTGCGTTAATTGTCATAGTTGAAGTGTACCTTAGTGCACCATACATGTTGATGAGCGATGTCACTTGAACGCTTTCGAATTTCTTTGCAAGTGTGGTGTTTTCTAGAGTCCTTCACCAAAAAATGACTCCGTATAACATATATGGCTTGACTATGGTGCCGTAGAGCTGAAGGATCACTTTCGGTGAGAGACCACACCTTTTGCCAATGGCTCCTCTACAGCAGTATAAGACAATCGATGCTTTTTCCTCTCTCTCTTCGATATTTGGCTTCCATGAAAGCTTCCTATGCAGGATAAACCATAGACTCACTGTATCCGCCGGTTGCAAACGGATGTCTTCCATTTTCGGTAGCGGTGACAGCGGGATCGTATATCTTCTAGTGTATAAAACTATCTCGGTTTTATTTGTGTTGATGGCGAGACCACTTCCGACTACCCAATTTGTTACGATGCTGAGATACCCTTGCGTTAACTCGTACACGGAACTCAGTAACTTTCCTTTGACCGTAAGTGCTACATCTTCCGCATAGGCAATCACCCGGCAGCCACGATCCTCGAGTTTTGTAAGTAAGTCGCTAACGATCAGAATCCATAAAAGAGGAAAGTGAAATTCCACCTTGGGTTTCGGAGATTGTGCAGATTTTTTACAGAAGAGCTTCATCAAAAGTACGAATTGGTTCGGTAACGACACAATATAGTGAAGGTATTTTAGCCACGTTGCTTACAAAATGGGTCTCCTGAAGGCCTAAGTGCCTCTTCAATCAGCCACTCTACCTACCCAAAATCGAGCTTTCAGTTAATTTTATAAATATTCCTTTGTTTTTGTAGTACTGCCATCACTACTGGTTTGAAGCAAGCACAGTGTTGCATTTTTGTGTTCTCAAAAAGC
This sequence comes from Bactrocera dorsalis, assembly GCF_023373825.1. NCBI lineage: Eukaryota > Metazoa > Arthropoda > Insecta > Diptera > Tephritidae > Bactrocera > Bactrocera dorsalis. The sequence continues at coordinate 103,993,759 of NC_064304.1, read as the reverse complement.
CAAATTATCCATAAATATCTTCCTTAAATATTAAATTGAACTATAAAAAAGCAATTAAATGTCAATAATTTATCTCAACAATTAGCCTGACATTATGAGCAAATAATCGTAAATTGTCCGGCATAAACGCTTCCTTTCCGACCAACAAAAAAAAAATAAATCAATTAAATCATATGAACAATTTTATGCAAATAAACAAAAAAATTGTGTATAGAAAATGATGTGTACAGAGATTTTATTATTTTTATAGATCAGCTTACAATAAACAAACATGTTGCCGTCCATTAAATCAGCATAATTTGTATAATTAAAGGCAACTTGCCGCTGCCACGCCCTTGCATTGTGACCGGCGTTGTGACAGCAATGTCGCGCACAATAAATAAACCGTTATCAGTGTTGTGTGTATAATTTTTATTGCATAAATTACGGCTACAAAACAGATGCCGACATACATACAGACAGACAAATACAAATATTGCCGCTTGTATACAAGTGAAGTACAAGCAAATCGACATACAAATATTTAGTTTTTGCTTTTTCGTATTTTTTTGTTGTTGTTCTTGTTGTTTTTGCAGTTTTTCTATTATCATACTTAACCCACATGAAAATAATAATTATTTTTTTTATATATTTAGTATAATAAAATCCTTTAGCCTTAAAACTATATACAAAACGAGCTAACAGTAGAGGAAATTAAATTAAAAATTTCGACGAAATTGAAAAAAGGTTAATTATAAAGAATTTAAATTTAAAATAAAAAAAATATAAAAAAATATTTTATATAAAAACGCTCATTACCGCTGCATCCACAGCCAATATTGAGCGCCAGGGGTGAGCAAGTTTGCTACAGTAAATAAAATCCAAATAAAATAACTGTTATAAAACTGCTAACTGCACCTACATATATAAAAGTACATACAAACATATATTACGAGAAGAAAAAAGTTAACACAACACAAGAAGAACTATGCTAGTTCGCTAACTTAAATAATTTGATTAACACTTTACCACCCTGTAACCAAAAAATGCCGCAAAACGCGACCACGTGCGCTAAGACACGCTCTTACAACGCACTCACACGCCACAAACACACGTAGAATGCCACGCGCTCTTCCTCGCACACTCTCTACCGCTCTCACTCGCACGCTCTCCACATCCACATACACCCTGCTAAGGCCGCACACTTCTTTAACCCTTCTTAAATTTGAGGAATAATATGCTCAACACCAAAAAGACCAACACCCAGAGCGATATCGAGATGAAACCGTTATGTACGGATGGTTCCGAGAAACCCCAACCACGTTGCAATATCGAACGTAGACACTCCGTGGGTTTGGTTAACGGCAAGAATACGGTGATGAACTGCAATGCTGGATACATGCCCTCAATGGGCCAAATGATGCCGCACAACATAACGATTGGCAAGAAGGAGCCCATTGCCACGTAAGTAGCCGTGCGCTCCGTGTCCACGGCACAGGCAATGACGAAACCGAAACACATGCCACACAAGCCGTTGAGCAGGCAGAGCGCAATCACCAGCCACATGCTGCCCTCGTTGGTGAGATCGAAGAAACCGAAGCCGACAATTAGCACGAAGGTCATTTGTAATATGACGACGGTGAATTGTGAGAGTACTTGTGAGAAGAGTATTTCGGGTCCTGTGATGCCGGCCACCAAGCAACGTTCCAACATGCCCTCGTTACGTTCGATCAGCATGGCACCCGATGTGATTGCTACGGAGAGGAAGAATATGATGGTTAATATGACGCCGGGTGCAGCGAAATCGGTGAAATTCGGATTGCGCGTGCCATAGATCGGCCTCTCCCAGTCAACGGGTATGCGGCCAATTTTCGGATTCAGTTCGCAATCACGCAGTATGTCTTCGACGAAATCGAAGAACGTATATTGTAGATCACGATAGAGCAGCGTGGAGATTTGTTGATCTATAAGGAGAATGAAGAGCGTACGAAAAGTTAGTCAGTCCTAATTATTAAGAAAATAGATGCAACACTTACTTGACATATCCAAGCGCACATTAACATCCGAAGAGTCGATGGTAGCATTATCGGCATAACGTCCGCTTTCAACACGCTCATTCAATGAGTTCGTATAGTTCTTATCGAAAACCAATGAACCCCATGCATTGCCGCGTCGTACCTCAGCATTGGCTGCCTCCTCGTTTTGGAAAAATTTCTGTAAAAAGGCAAAACGTCTCAGTTTATCAAATGGAATGTAATATGTGCCCAGCAACTCACCACTTCCATACTCTTATTCTTCTTCAGCATATCCAGATAGCGGCAACTCAAATACGTTTGATTGCAACCCGGAAAAACTGGACAAAATTGATCGATTGCCATTTGTTCGGAGAGCTCACCATTGGCCACTGCCAACTTGAGACCGGTGGGATCGTGACCAATAGCATAACAGAAGAGTATAATTTGCACAACCGGCAAGGCGACTATGAACATCATTATGCTGTACGAGAAAAAATAAAATTTAATAATATTATGACTCACATGGGTTCTTGGTTTGGTCAAATGAGTCATATTCGTAAGATATTACTCAGCGCGTTTCAATTTGTTTAAAGCATAAAGAAGTATTGCAAATTGCAGTTTTTCCTATCACTTAGTTTAGAATAAAGGGCTTAAAGGTTTATTCTTTAACTCACCCCACATTACGCAACATCCACAGATAGTTCTTCCACACCAAGGCGCGCATATGATGCGAGCTTATCACATCCAAATATTGCATTAACGTTGCTGGTGGCTCCTTATCGTTTGGCAGCGGTGAAGCGGGCATCTCAGCGGCCGTAATCGGATCACGTATTGCTGAATTCATCGAGATATTATCACCGAATTCACCCGATATATCGGCGGTATTATGCTCATCAGACATATCCAAAGCCGGATTCGAAATGGCTGGCACTTGCACTTGTTCGACGATTTCCTGTGCAATCGACGAACGGCGCCGTCGTCCCATATTCTGCAGAACAGACAACTTCAGAAAGACTTCCTCCAATGAGCTGGCATTGTATTGTTGGCGCAAAAATGTGGGCGCCTCCTCGGCAAGCATGCGACCACCACGCAAAAGGCCAATCTAGTAATGACAAAAAATACAACAATAGGAAATAAAAAAGAATCGAGAAGTTGGAGATAAAAAGTTTTGTTGGTGGTCAGTTCTGTGGCTATTTACTTGCCGCTTGTGTAAATATGAGTATACAAAGTAGATATACTAACATGTATACTATAGGTTAGTACAACATGTATAGTATGGGTTAGTATAACATATATATATACTATAGGTTAGTACAACTTGTTTGTTAATAATAAACTAAATTAGTATGTGAGATTAAATTTGTAGGCAGACACAAGCTCCTGTCTGAATAGCTGTGTGCTTCGTCGAAGTTTTTGTATGCAACTTTGTGTGTGCTTTGGCCAGTTAGCCACTTGCGGCCGAGTAAACTTTGTGATAAACCGCATTGTGCAGTTCGGTTTGACCTCTGCCGCAGTCAATTATTGTACACAACTTCAACTCGACTATCAATTTTGGTCAGTCAGTTAAACATGAACTGAAAGCGGGGAGTTAAATGCGGGGAGGTGTACGTTTTTAAATATGTACAGCCAGCCTGTAGTTCCGTTTCTCTTTTAAACCAAATGGAAATGAAAGAGGAAAGTTAACTCGTCAGTTAGCGTAACTCGACGCCTAGCAAACTCGCAAGCATTGCACTCGGATTCGCTTAACTTTTAGCTAAAGCGAACAGAGGCAGCCTAGTATTTTGACGTTGCAGTGGTACAGTGCAGGTCCTTGATGATTTGGCGGAATGACGAAAAAGTTATATGACATTGGATCATAGCTAAGATCACGCTAAAGTGGCAAAGTTTGCTTCATAAGTACTAAAATCTCGGCTTTTCGCCGAAATTTACCCTTTACTTATAAAGAGAAATCGGGGTTAACCAACCTATATCGCTACAAAGATGTTCGGTAGCAGGAAAGAGACTTGCTTATAACGCATATCCATTAAGCTCTTAAAAAGATTAGACCTAAGGAACTAACAGAAAATAACCTACGACCAGCTGCTCAGAGACTAATAGTAGAGGGACTCTCACATGGTGGCTCAAATGTCGTAAAGAAGATCACATGACTTGTAGGAGCTAAAATAAGTGGTCAAAACGATTATTTTATATACGTATGGCTCAAAGAGCTCTCGATTTCCGATCTTAGACAAGGTATCCTTCAGGTAGCCAAAGAACAATCCTTTGAAGCGAGCTAAAGTGAGAAAGCGAACCATCCCTCCCCAGGATTGTGCGCTTGGTTTGGGACCCGTCATGCAAAAAGCATCCGTAATGAAAAGGACACATTAACAAAAGCTCGATTAGGGTGAAAACATCTCTAATATAGCTTTTAGTCAAGATTTAGAAACGTTATCACATGTCAACGTGACAGGAACGGATCCAGATTTTTATTTAGTCGTTGGATATGTACTCTGCCGCGATTTTCAAAATAAGTTACTTTCTTTCGTTATAACAAAAACATCCCTTCCTTTCGTCCCTTCTCCGCCTTCTTTTCCTATCTAACCTATTTTAAGTGGTTTTGCAAAGATCATCAGAGTCTTAGCACACTAACTTGATACATCAAAACAGGCTAACCTCAACTGACGCTAACTTATATTGCTTCATTGAAGCCAAAGGTCATTGAAACCGCAAGCTTTACTGTCTGAAATTTAACCACTGTGTCTTTTATTCCGTTTCCGAGCGCTTTTCAATCGCTCTTTAGTTCCGTTATTTTTCTATATTTACTACGCTCTTTGCCTTTCTTATTAGAAAGTATTGAACTAGAAATGGGTTAGTTTTTGTACGTGCGTACGGACGTTTAAATAAATTTTCACTAAAAATATACACTTGAATGTCCACAGCTTCAACTCATGCATAATACCGTTACATATTCTTAGCTAACAGTTAAGCGGGTGTTTATATGTGAGATACGATGAATGCGACGTGCGGAAATTAACTACAATAATTGATTACCATTTGAACATGAGCGGACACTCCCAGGAATAAATTAAATGAAAAGAGTAAAGCGCAGAGAAAGATGAGTAAATAAAGCAAAAGTGGAAATGCAAAGGAAAGAAGTCTTTAACTCTATAGATGTGAATAACGCGTGGGAGTGAGATTGTGCGAATGATTGAGCAAGTTATAACGGAACTTTGCTTTCGGTTACAGCAAAAGTAGTTCTACTCGTATTTAACCCTACTTAAGCGAATTTCTGTGGTTTTGTGTTGAGGAAAAATAATAAAAATCATAGATGTGTTGGTAAAGCTTGAACTGCTTCCATTCCAAGTTCTAACTGGTTCGCTTGTAGTCTTTAATGGCTATATGAATTGTTTGTTTTGGCTGTGATTTAACAACATGCATAAGTGGAGGATTCACAGCCAGTAAAAACCATTTTAGTGATGTAGTAAATTATTCGTTTAATAGACCTTACAAAGTGCTCATAAAAGCAGTTTCAGAAAAACTATATGCATATACCCATAAAGTATGATATAACCGATATATAACCGATGTATAACCGATGTATAACCGATGCATAACCGATGTATAACCGCTGTATAACCAATCATTAATTTTTGTATAATTTTATACTAATATACCCATAAGCTTTGCAACATCTCGTTCCGGCAATTTCGACCTTGAATACACCGCGGCCGGGAAGGGGTCCTGAAACCGTTGTGGATAAAATAAAGTCAATGGTCGAAGCAAATCGTCAAATAACAACTCGAGAGAGAGAAGCTTTAGTAAATTTCTTTTGTCGCGTTAACGACAGTGATTAGCTCAACATACATACGTCAAGGAAGTAATATGTACGTTTTTGAAACGCATTGTTACTGGTCACGAAAGTTAGGTTGCTTAGACGAATATAAAGCACAAGAGACCATAGTATGAGAAAGATGAACAAGATCAAACCACTTCGAATAGTCACCAAAGAATGGATATATTGGCGTGATCTCAAAAGGATCGTTTACTTTGAGCTTTTCCCCTAGAATACCATCATTAATGCCAAAGTTTTTTGATCAGCTGGACAAATTGAGTATTGCTCTCAAACAGAAGCCACCAGTATTGATCAATAAAAAAGGTTTGGTGTTCCCTCAGGCTAATGCATGACCTCATACAAGTTAGTTGACTCATCAAAAGCTTTTCCAGCAATGGTTGAGATTTGGCGTTTTGGACTATTACGAGTACTCGTTGCGGGCGCTGCCAATTTTTTTGAATGGTAGAATCGTCAAATTAAATCAGGTCATCAGAAACCACTTATATCAGCTTTTTTTACAACAATTGTATGAACGCGGCGCAAGCAAAAAAAATTAAATTGAAAAAGATTGAATCAAGGTGTTTCATTCAATTGATTTTTTCTGTAAAAAACATTGGTAGCACACATAAGTTGAACATCGTGTTTAAAACCCATTTAATCCACATGTAAACTGTGAACATTTTTATGACATTATTTCTGTTTGACTTTCAATGAAAAGAAAAACTTTCCAATTTTTGTTGTCCGAAAAACATTTCTCACTAGTCATAGCAGGGTTAAACTAAAGCATATAGCTTACCACCACATAACAAGAGCGTCAAACCACCTTTTTATATATCGAGTACTCACTACGTCGATACAAAGAAAACTTAACGCAACGCTTGCAAAAACCAAAGAAATACTTAATTAAGGACGCATCTGTAACGGCGAGCAATTTTCGCCGGCTGACTGGTCGTTGTGATGCACAACATAAGTGTCGAAAAGCAATGTAAACACATAGGCAGGGTAAAACCTTGTATGGCATGTACGTGTATGTGTGTATGAAAAAGTTCGAGTGTGTATGAAAGAGCGTAAATATGTTTGTTGATGTATTACTCGCCAATAATCGCTTTACATTTGTCGGTATTGACTTTTGGTCATACAAAATGAATGCATATTTGTAAGTGTATATGTATATGGTGGCTATATGTGTGTTTGTATATAAACACGTGTATACATTTACCACCTTAAGGTGAAGCTAACACAGCAGGCGGCCAGCCGAACAAAGGCAAGTCGTTACTCACGGCGGCCTGCGCGTAAATCTGTTAATAAATAAAAGTTAATCCTCGAGTTTGTACTGGATTAAATAGCATAGAAATTGACATTATTTACAATTTCCGGCTTCCGTGCAACTTAATTTAATATCAATACGAAGTTTTCGGCACACATTGTAAGCGCCAAAAGCTAAAAGCCAGGAAAAGTACTATCCTGCCATGAGGAGTTTCAGCACACGCGTAAATACTTGCGCACACACACACATCTATATATGCATACATCTATACATATATACATCTATACATATGTATACACACATGCAAACACAACAGCACATCAGCGGCAGCGCGTTGTCGCTTACAGTTGGCATACGCAGCATTAATGCCGCTGGGCATACACGGCGTATACGCAATGTATCATGCGCTAGTAGTGCGATAGATACGTTTGCCACGAACGGGGATTAGGCGATGCGATGCGTGCGGCAGAGAGTTGTAACAACAACGACAACATGCCTGTATTTGTGCAGGAGTAGCGTCTCACTCGTGTTACACACACACACACACATATGCAGGCAAACAAACAAAGATAGTGGGAATATGCTTATGCCTGGCAGCGTACAAGTAACGATAAAACAAACAATCTCATACGCGCCACGCGCACTTAGCGTTGTCAGCCGTTTTGCTACTTATGTGCGCACATCAACATATACATACACACATCGGCACACACATACAAGCATATATAAACCTTCGCAGTTGTCTTCGTGCATGTAATTTTTGGTGAACTTGCCGAAAGTGATGACTGCGCGCAAATGCCACTGACTATTTGTGTACCGAAGGTGGGCTTTCAATACCAAACTATGTAACTACACACACACATACATAGTACTTATATGGTAAGAAAGTAGCAGCAAAGCAGTGCCTTACACACGAAATTTCGTTTTTTTTTTCGCCAATAAAGTTGCGTTGCCTGCTTTTGGGCGCTTATCGGTGAAAATGGTAAAGCAAATGTTGTTGTGGCAAATCTATTCAACTATCAATTTCGGTATCAAGCGTTTAGTTTCGTATTTACCGTCAAACTGCTGTGAAACAGGGAAAACATCACAGTTTTAGTGGCGTGTATTTATTTGAGTCTAATTTGATGTGTCACCGCGTTGATGGCATGCCATATGTTTGTAGATAAAAGTGTTTTAATTTATCACTGCTGCTGTTGCCACTGCATTTTAGTTTAGTAAATAGAAATTGCTTCAATAATCGTATGTGAAGGGGAATTAAATATTTTATTTCGTTTTTCAATTAAACAAATTTTTTTCTTAATTTAACGTGTCAATCACATGAAATCTAAATCAATATCAATAAACAGATGCGACAGGCAATAAAATATTTAATTTTATTTTTTTTCGAGAATAGAAAATCTTTCAACGTCTCTTTGGATCACATGAAATACAAATTCATTATTATTTAAAAATATATTTAATTACAAAAATTGAAATTTTATTGATTATAGGAGTTTTTAGTATATTTAAAACTATCTGGCAATGCCATAAAATAAATACATTTATTTAAACACCTTTTTAAAAGACTAAAAAACATCACAGCATTTTAACTTCATGTGAACTCTGGCTCAAATATTCAATCAAGGTGGCAACTAAGTTCTTTAATACAAGGTGCAATCCAAAGTAAGCAGGATTTGTTGAATCTAGGCCCCTGGTGGCGCCATCTATATGTCTACAAGTGCGAATCTGCTATTTTTATTGATTGTCTAGTGAGAATTTCATGACATTTCATTGATTTTAAGTGAAATTATTGCGTTTTAAGTCTGAGTATTTTTATGTTATCGGTACGAAAATGAGCTTCGAACAAAGAGCCAACAATAAATTTTGTTAAAATTGATACAACTTTTTCTTAAACGTTTCCATTGGTGAAACAAGTTTATGGCGTTGAGCGTCTATCCCGTAGCAGAGTGCACGAGTGATTTCAACGTTTTCAAAGTGGTCGTAAGGGCATAAATGTCGATCAATATGTGTGCCAATAAAAATCCATCATAACCGGAAATTCCATCGAAACTGTGCGTGAATTCATCAAAAATCAGCCGAAATCATTATTGAAATTCATAGAAATGGAATTGAAGATCTCCAAAACATAGATGTATCGCATTTTAACCAAAAATTTGGGCTTTCGCAAGATGTGTGCACGGTTTGTTCCGCACAAATTGACTGACGACCAAAAATTTCTCAGAATCCAATATTCGACGGACGATTATTTGAGCAAAAATCACATTTTAGCCATTAACCACTATCCGTATTTAGCTGATGAGGCACCGTGCGACTTCTTCCGTTTCGGAAAAATGTATTTGCCCATGAAAGGAAAGCGTTATGCAGACGTAGAGGCCATTCAAAAGGCTTGCACCGGTACTCGACATGCTTTTGGACCATGCAAAAAGCAGTATTGAAGCAGACGGAGACTATTTGCAATAAAATAAATTGATTTTGGGAAAAGACCATTTGTTCTGTTTTTTTTTTAAGTCCTGTTTACTTTGGAACGCACCTTGTACATTATCTAAACTCTAACCTTAGTTTAGGTTAGCTAAGTTAAACAGGCAGAAAGCCGTAGAACACGAATATCGCACTTGCACGGCCTGCGAGTGTTGTCCGTTTAATGCCCAGAACTCCTGAATTTGAATCAAGAATCAACGCTTGTCGACATAACGCCTCGAGTCTGCCACAAATTTATTGAGACAGCTTATGTCAATTACAACTGATTTTCTTAGTTCACAGAAGCTAAGACAACGGAGATAGTAGGGGAGAAGGTGTCGAGATGTTTCCATTTCAACTTTCTAGATGGAACATTGAAAAGTTGCGTGGTTCCAAAATCCTTAGCCTCACCGTACGATAGTCAATAGGACACTTTTCATTTAAAACTACCATTATTGTGGCGAAATAAATTTTAAATTGACCTCTTACGTTCCACTTTCAGCGAGAAATTTTTTGTTACCGAACATATGCTAGTCACTAACCAACGCTAGCTAAGCTCGATGTTCATAGATGGAACATTGAAAAGTTGCGTGCTTAGCCTCACCGGACGAGAGCCAATAAGATTGCGTTATAGCTTTCATTATTTTGACGCGATGAACTTTGCTAAGAACAAGAATTTAAACGAACGAGGTCATGCACTTCTGGACTAGCTTTAAGCGATGAAAGGCTCTTTATCCAGCCTTTTCCGTAACCATCGATTAATCAATTAGAAAGCTCACTACTTCTCTTCTCCATCGACTGCGCCTCACCCTCATGTAATTGGAAGGTATGTGCGCGGAAAAGGTGCCACTACCAAGAGTCGGCTCTACGACACAATGATTCCAATTATCAGAGATGCAGGCGCAGTGAGAGAGGATTTCGGAATAACCCTCTCTGGAAACCATAACGGAAGAGCTCTGATAACCGCCTTCAGCCGCTGTGGAAAGCTCCCTCAATATCTAGAAATGTCACCGCTGCATATTTTTTGTACGTAAGGGCTCCCTTCTGGTGCTCCGTAAAGGCATGTTGAGCAGTGTTTACCGACTTTCCTTTACTTTAGGTAAGCGTATCCCCTAATATCTGGTACTCTGCTACTACCGTCCTAACATACAGGACCATAAAAGAAACCTGGAGCACCTAATTCCTTCAAGTCTTGAAATCCTTGTCAACGACATGTAAACTTTCGCCGGCCTTCGGGAAAACATACCAATTTCATGAATTTCTCTTTAATGCGACAAGCCTAACATCCAAATAAAAGTGTTATGCTTGCAAACCGATACCTTAACCTTGGCACGAAAAAAAATTGAAATTCTAGTCAACTTACCACATGTGCCTGAGCGCACTCGTCAATGTAATGTGTTGTAATTATCACAGTTGTATTTCCAGTTTTTGTTATGTCAACCAGATGATCCCAGATACTAGGCGAAACATGTGGAAAGATAAAAAACCGAAAATTAGAATACATATATGCATGCAAATAAATGTGTGTGCCCACGTGCCGTAGACTATTCAATTACCTTTGCCGCAAGACTGGATCAACGCCCACAGTCGGCTCGTCAAGTATCAGCAATTCCGGTTCGTGCAACAGGACCACGGCCAAACTCATGCGTCGCTGTTGGCCACCGCTGAGATTTTTCACCTGCCGCGAACCATTTGGCAGATTCAAAAATTTCAACAAAAATTCCGTGCGGTCATCGATATCGCTGCGGGCCATAGCCGCAATCGTGCCGAAGTAGATTAGTGTTTCGCGCAACGTGAACTCGCCATAGAGTGCAACTTCCTGTGTATGTACGAAAAAAAAAAGAAAGAGAGCAAAAAAAAGCAACGTTAAAAAAATGCAAGTGAAAAAATTCGGTGAATAACAGACAATGTAAGCGCACACCACCTGAATTCGCATGAAAAATCCGAGAGTTTAAAGTAAAAAATGGAAAACGAAAATTCGAATGGAATGGTTTGCAAGTGTGTGAGTAAATAAATAAGAAATGAAGCGTGAATTCGTGTTTACAATAGGAAAGCAGTTTAATTGAGGAATAGGAAAGCTCTGGTAACTCTACCACACTCAGTTTCGACTGACACCTTTGTGGCATAGTAGTGTCTACTGAGCTTGCAACGGCCCCTGCTACCCAGCCGAACTCACGTGGGTTGCAGTCAAAAGCGTTTAGCCCTTCTTATATCAACTGGCTCTAATAGCTAGCGGCTTCCTTAAGAGACTTTCGAACGCAATTATCAAATTAAGCTGGCGGAACTTGAGTCCTGCGCCGTTACTAATCAACCCTTCTGAATAAGGAATAGTATTTTCGCTAATCACAAGTGAATAAGGAGCTCTAGAGCATAATTAATATACTCTGGGCGTTTACTATGATCACTTGTGACTAATGAGCTTCCGAAAAATATTTGAAAGTTAAGCACACGGACACCTATGCAGACGACACAGCTACATAAGTGACGAGGAAGTACCTAGACACAATCAATAAGGTGTGGCAAAGCCCTAAGGTTCATACACTGATGGGCGATATAGGCCATAGGAGATAAATGCCGATAAGAGCGATATGCTACTCTTTGCAAGGAGGTACAGAACCGGACTAGAAAAACTATGCAGTAAGGCTGTCAGCTGCAAGATTGATGGCCTAAGGGGAATTCTCCACAACGATTTTCGGACACAGTCAATAAGGATAGGTTTGGTGGATAAAATAGACTATATAGGAGAAAAGGTTTCAAGCCACACAAGCGTCTCGACTGTGGAACTTACAGCATCTACACATATGAATAAAAAATGGAATGGGAGCCGGAACCTGTTGCTCGAAGCTTGATCTCAGGCGACCCTTCACGCTTCCGAAATACTACAGTTTCTTTCAGAAGGTAGTCTTTGCGGTCAGGCAAACGCCTAAAATAGCTAAGAACGTAGGATAAGAATATGCGCCGTTTTATACTGGGCTCTTGGGCACATAGAAATTCCGGGAAACGAGACGTAATGAAATTTCCGAAAAGAGTGACAGCTGCCTTATGGGCATATAGTATTGGCAAGATCTTGTGCAAGAGCCCTAAAGGAAAATACGCATGCTTTTTAATCACGCGCTATTGTTGTTGTTCTAACGGGTACTTAGTCCCCGTTAGGATGGTAAGGATTAGATTGCTGTAATCAGGGTCATCCAACAGTAGACCCAGGAAACGTGCTGTTTCGACTGGGTCAGGCCCTAGGGATAGGGGGGTTAGATGAGTAGGGTTATCAAACAGGTGGTTAGTATTATGCGGGGACTCGTTGCACCCTGGACATATATTTGATTTGTGAGGATCGAACCTGGATAACTAGGAGTGTAACCTGCAACAATATCCAGAACGAAGCTGCGGAAAAGTCACTCTCTTGCTCGCGGCAACTCGAGCTCTTTGTCTTCAAAGTGTATTGGTTGGACGCCGAGTACGCCAATTCCTGGTAGGGAGTCGGTGAAGGCTCTGCTGTGAATAGCAGTCAGTGGTGGTAGTATTGTCTAATGTAGTCGACATAATTGAGGAATGACCTCCGGTGTGCAGTGTTCTGACAAGTCTGAAACTTCTTCGTCTGCATTCCACTGCATCCAGGCGACCATATTGGTGCGGCGTAGTTGAGGACCGCTCTCGAAGTACGATTGTTAGCTTGATGACAGGTCACAACCTATTGGCACCATATGTGAGCCCGATAGGCATAAGTAATGACGACGCATGCAGGAAAAGCAGTTAAGTTGGCACCAGAGAGGCACTGAATCATCTCCGTAGGCATAGCACTAACTAGAACTCGTCTTAAGTATCTAGGAGTATCGCAGTTCAAGGAATTAGATGAAGTATCAAAATTTGAGATCAAGTTACTGGTAAAGTTCGCAAAAAGCATTGAGTCCTTTATGACGAAAACTACAGCTAAATTTGAAATGAACCAATTGGCATTTCTAAGGACCAGTGGGTATATGTGTGGCATGATAGCCGGTCAGTATAACCGAATAACACTTCTAAGGTCAGGTTGTGAGTGTCCGTAAACCCGAAAAAGTGTTGTTAAAACGGCAGCAATAAATCAAATATATGAATGAAATTCAACAAAAAAAAAAACAGAAAAGAAAAAAGAAAAAGGGATATAAAGAATGAGAGAGGGGTACAGAGTATTCTCTGTATACAGAGAAGGAATAAATGAAATGAGAGATGGATTGAGAAAGTGGAAGTAAAAGCAGAATGCTTACAGAGTGAGATAATAGGTTTGGAACAGGTAAACCTTGACTTTACTGGGTGTTACGAATTAGTGTTCTCTATCGAAATGAGAAATTAAATATGCGCCAGGAAAGTGATCAGGCCGCTCTACTACAAACGCGGAAACAACTTTTAACAACAATCAGGGTATTGAATTTGTAGTTGTTGTTGTTTTTTTTTTTTTTTTGTTGTGAGTATAGAACTTTATGTGCTCGTGAGTAAAAGCGCTTCAGTCTCGCATTGGAATCGTTTTATAATCTCTTGAAGTTTTAACTCTAACACTTTAAGGCAGTTAAACTTTCAAAATGTCTCGCTTCAAAGCTGCCTCACACTCCCGCCACAATCTGAAAGAATTCCTCTACCGTTGAACTTGGTAGCGGAAACTTTTTAATATACCAACAGCTGAAAATAAATCATTTTTCATTGAACCAAACTGCAAGTAGCAGCAACAATGTAGCACAGCAGTGCAAGAATAGGGGCAATACACAAAGCGCAAAACATTTAATCCGATCTTCAAAATGTCGTTCATAAGCTATTTGCGGTGCGCGCACAACATGCACGCACACATACAGAGCCAAGCGAACGCCTTTTCTTCAGCGACGCCATCAATATAGCAATTCAATGGTATCTGCGCGCATTTAAGCAGCTAGGGAGCTCAGCTCAAGAGCTACGCTTGTTGTCTGACATGGCCTGTGGGAATTTCGTTATTATGGCAGCAATCGGCGACACCGAAACACACACACACACGCATACAAATGTTTTGCGCATAAGAAGAGACAACATTTTGAACAACAACAAAAGCAAAACAAAAACAATTGAGCGCGCTCAGCAAGATTCTATGAATAAGCCGCTTCGCGCTGCTACATTTTATGTTGCGCGCTCGCATATTTTGCTACGAAAGTTGAAGAAGGAGTTACGCGGTGCGTGTGGATGATGGCGCGCGTTAGACGGGCGCGTTGAATTTGGTAGATTTATGACCAAAAAGCTGCGAACAAGTGTACAGTGGTGACTACAAACGGAAAGTGCGGTGCTATAGCAACGCCAGCGTAAGTGTGTGCGCGCGGCATGTATGTGTATGCGTGCGTGTAACCGCGCTCGAGGCGTCGGGAATGGCATTGGCGGTTATTGCGGCAAGCAAGCAAGCGCGCACACAATCACTTCAATATACATACATATATACGCATGCTTTTATGAACGCGCTTTTGTTCTTATTGTTGTTGTCTTTTTTCTTGTCTTGTCTTGCTTCATCCTTGAGTTGTCGCTCACAAATCCGCCCATAATCCCGCACTGTATTCATGTAGACGCGTCACAATGGACATGCCGCACTGGCGAGCGCAGCAAATCGTAAAGTATGTGAACGCGCGCGCCGCGGCTGGAAGGGCGTGCGAGGCGCGCTCGTATTCCATGTTGGCTGTTTAACCAGTTCGAAGGATTCTCTTTTTTGCGCAACAACTTGAACAACTTTGAATGTGGTGCCGCAGTTATATATGTATGTGTCTGTGTGCGCGGCCATTTTTTCGTCACTTCATTTTTTTCATGCAACACGTCCTCCCTGCACCATTTGCTCGCATTAAATTCTTCAGTTTTCACTTTCATTTCCTTTTTTATTTCTTTAACTGTTTTCTTCGACTTTCTTGTTGCCACTGCATTCGCAGCCAACTTCACTCGCCAGTGGAGCGTGGTGCATACTTAGTTTTGAATGCTCGCAAGCGTGTGTGGCATGCAGCATCATAGCGTTAATATGAAGTATTTAATGCCAACTGTAGCTGTGTCCCATACAACTCTGCGTAAAGTGTTTGAGCGTTGAGCGTTAAGTGTGTGAAGAGAGTGTGTTAAGAGAATAAAAATCCTTTTACAGTTAAATCTATATAAATAGATATGCACTTGCATACATGTAGCACATCCACGGGCAACTGTTATCAACGCCTTCCACAGTTTCGATGTAGATAAAGACATTAAAACGACGGTTCGTAGATTTTAAGCTGCGTTTGCAGTTTCCAAGAAGCGATAAGACGGCGCTGCGGCGACAACACTTAAAAGCTGAAAACGACAGAGAGAAAAGAAACAGAAGCAGGGAGTAAAAATGGAATACAAAAATCGGAAAGACGCCAGAATCATAAGTTTGCAAGCTTCTCTTGCTGATGTATAAAGTTTTCCACTTCTTTTGCGTCCCGCGGTATTCGCATCCTGTTATAGAGGCCTTTGGCACCGAGAAAAATTGTGTTTTACTGCTTCAGCTTGGTAGATTGCGGACCCAACACAAAGACTTCGTCGAAACTGCTAACACTTTCCAAGGCCTTGATCTCGATTGCAGACAGATCTCAAGAAAGAATAAAAACTTCATAAACTGTTACAAGCTGACTATTCCAACGGGCTGCTCTCATGGCCGCGAAAGCTGTCCAGACTCAGAGACTCTGGGTACTTGGACGAATGCGAGTCTAGGCACACTAAAATCCTCACATATTTTGATCTCATTTAAAAATACATGTATTACGAGGTCACCGAGCCTAGCCCTGGCTGTTGCTCTCTGTCCACATACCTTCGAGGGAGGCACTAAGGGAAAGACTCGCTGAAGGGGAAGAGCGATGAGCCTTTTTACCGATAGTTCAAAGGATTGGTAAAGAATTCCACTGTTGGGAGCTTTCCATCAACTCTAGTTTTAGACTTCCTGACCACTGCAGCGTCTTCCAAGCGGAGGTAACTGTCATTTACCGAAAGCCAGCAGCATCAGCTGTACGGATGAAGATGAGAAGCATCAACGCTTTGAGAGAAGCTTAAAATAACGCAAATTACTTGAAACGCGAAAATGCATCGCTTTTAACAACGCGTGAAAAATCCCGAAATTACAGTTATAAAATAATTTGCAACATTCAATTGTTTTTGCTGTTGTCTCTGTTTTTATTTAAGTGTTGCAAAAGTAGCTTATGCGGTGGCTTTGCACAGTGTTAGAGTACTTCGCAGTATTTCGAGTTTGTTTGTTGCTGTTGTTGCTATTTTTTGCATATGGTGCTCAGAAAATTCAGTCATTCATTCCATGTGTCTACAATGCACTCATACATATGCATGTGTTTTGCTTTTCTTGGCACACTGTTTCGCTACAAATGGAAGATGAAAAGCTTTTCATAATCCAAGCACTTATTCTCCAACAGTTTCTCGCTTTTTATTTCATTTGAACATGAATGGGGGTCTTTTTGCTCTAGCTCCAAAGCCGATGTGCTGTATGTATGAACGGAACAGACATATTGTTGGTGATGTATGGTCTTTTCTTTATTTCTTTATTCCTTAGATCCGTTTAACTCAGAGCAATCCTTAGATAAGCTAAATAAAATAGGTAGACTCCAAGTTGCTAGAGCTTAAGCTTTTTAAAGGTTAGGTTAAGTGAGGTTAATCTGGTAGGTCAATAAGCCACTCATAGACCAGTTTGGGTCCTTTGCGATACCAGATGGAATTCAGTTGCTAGGTCCAAGAAGAGTAGTCATCGTTTAGGATGTCTGCGCCTAACGCGAAGACTCTGCGACCTCACTATCAATACCTCCTCCAGTGTATCATGCCGTGGGGACCCCAGATGCTTACAACACGGTACAAGTGCACAAGATATGCTCCCTTATTTCCCTGGTGCCCTGCTCTAGATATTTTCTGCAGTGTTCTCGACCTATCAGCTCCATTCTGCGATCTGTGAATCCCATCCACCAGACAGTGCCCAGTTAGTATTCCCATAATGTCTCTACTATCGATTGTCATTAGAAATTTTTTGTATTTCTGATCTACCGCTTTACATATGACCTTTATAATTTTGCACCCAAGCAGTTCACTCCATGGGGTCGGATTTTTTCTCTGTCAAGAACGTAGGATGACAATACATGAGTTTCCGGATGTTAGCCGTAAATCATTTTTCATAGTCTCGCGTACCATTTCATTGCCCTTGATGCCTTTATGGCCTGGAACTTAGTAGAAGTGAAGTTGCTTACTTCTGGCAACACTTTGCACTGCTGCTTTGCTTCTCAAGACACTTCAGGCCGATAATCGTTACTGCCTTGATTTCTGCTGATGTTCTCCACGTATACATTGACTCTGGAACTGTTTGCAAGTACATTAGAGGCCAGCTTCGCGGCTTTCGCAATAGCAAAGAACTCAGCTGGGACTCTGAACCCTTTCCATTCTCTTCCGGTGGGTGGATTTCCGTACGCCTGTCCACCATATTATCAGCTTTTTAAAAGTAAAGACAGTATGTTTATCCTTCGCGAGTGTCATATGGATGGTAGCACCGAAAACTCGTTTCTTTCGATACCAACAGAATGATTTGAAGTTCGTGAGAGTGTTCGTTAACGCCAGAATTTCTCAGCTCGCTTGAACCCATAACAAAAAAGTTATCCCGACTTTCAGCCGTGTTAAGTTATTTCCGATTTTGCCTTTCCAAAAGAAGACGACAGTGAGCTCAATATTGCTTCATCCGACAATCATCTAAGTCAGTGTTCAAATATTTGGAGAGAGATATTCATTAGTCATTTTCGGAGCAAGAAACATGATAAAAGAGAGAACGGTGAAACTCCTAACCACAAAACCCCTACATTTTTTTACATACATTAATTCAGACTTTGGTTAAGAGCTACATCTGACGACATTGTACGACAAAACGAACTCTTCGCCAGGAATAGTAGATTCAAGTTTATTGCTAAGATTAGCGACAATTTTTCGGATTCAAAGCTTCCTGCCTAGTCGAACGAGTGAAGGACGAATACAGAGGATTGCATGCTATTAGGAACTGTGATAAATGATTTTTTCGTTTGCAGTCCAAATTAAGGAGGCCAATTTTGAATTCAACTTTAAAGTGTCTGAATACGAAACTCACCTGCGGCATATAGCCGATACGTGGTCCGGGCACACCCGAACCTCTGGACCCTGGACGTCCACCAAGCACCCATATTTCACCGGAGTTCAAGCGACGTCTGCCCACGATGCAAGAAAGTAGTGTTGTCTTACCGCAACCGGAAGCACCCAAGAGGCCATAACTGCAAGAGAAATAAAGAGATCAAAACTGTTAATATAAGTAATTAATAATATATGTATATAAACAATTTGTGGTTCGGACATAAACAGTGATAATTTTATAAAGCCTATATTTCGTAAGAATCCTTGAAAATATTTTCAAGTCTGTGGACACGGGAAGAGCACAAATCTTCTTCTCTTTTACTGGCGTAGACACCACTTACGCGATTATAGCACAAATACCTTCCCTAAATGCGCTTATTCTTTATCCTCATTTAATTTATTGCTTTTCTCAGCATTCACACACACAACTCTCATACCCTGGCGATCGACAAACACATGATGGCAAATAAATTAAACTTTTAATTACACACTTGTTACTTAGCAGCTCAACTAAACTTTCATTACTTATACGTTTAATTATAACACATTCCTGTTGAGGAGTGGCGAGCGTCATGAGCCAGCGAAATGAGCAATTGAGCGAAGACCAGTGAAATGAACAACTGAGTAATTAGTGTTGCGAGCGAAGTTAAAAGCTCAAGTGTGTCGGTAAATACAGTGAAATCCCTTTTGAAAAAATTCCGACTAAAAATACGGTATTTTGAGACTTTAAAACGGTTCGATTGCTTAAGCGAGTCAACTATGTTTACTCATTTGTATGCATAGACATGATAAGAAGACTAAAAATAACGAAACTATTAAAATATCAAATAATACGCGGAATTGTACAAAGTTCAGTTAAGAGCGAGGAGATAAGATGTTTTGTATTCTTTACCACAGGGTTGTACAGAGGTTGTGCTCAATTAAACACTCTTAATAGCTGTTTTAGACATCTTGCAGTATTTTGCTTGGATATTGACAAATTGAGAGTGGAAACTTGTTGGCCTTGGACCTGAGCTCGGTCTGGGACTCGGACTCGGTCTCGGATTCCGACTTGCGGACTTTCAACAAAAACTTTCATTTTACAAGGAGTTGGTGTTGTTGTCTGTCTCTGGTTCGAAACTGCATTGCGGTGACTTCTTTCATATCAAATCTTCTAATTAAATGTCATGGCTGGATTTCAGCTGACATTCGGGACTCAGAAACTCTAAAGTAAAAATCGGAGAGACCATTATCAGAAGACTTCTAATTTAAGCCTTGTCACCAGACAGAGATTTTCAAAAGTCCTTAGATAATGTGACTGTTTAGAGCTTCGGTATCCATTAATAGACTCTGTAGTTTAGTACGAAAATGATTTTTAACGATAGCTATAAGTCTGAAGAAGTCTTTTTTGGAACCAAGATCTTCGCGTGGTGTGGCTAAAGTGACAGAAAATTTTTGGCCAGTTAAAAAGTCAGAAATGTTACGATAACGGGGCCACGACTGACGTAAATTCCGGAGTCAGACTAAACAAGCGTGTCAATGCCCGTCACTAAGATAATTTTCAAAATTTTCTAACAAGGAAGGGCGGCAAAGAACACACCATGGAAATATCGCGACTCAGGGTATGCGGTACTTGTACGCATTAAAGACCACTTTAAACATCTACTAGTAGCAGGGCGGGTAAATTTCGGTCGGTTCAAAATTCGAGACTAGTCTGGTATGGATTTGCTCATGAAAGCTTCGGCGCTAGATTGATCAAACGATAATTAGATCAGCGAGCAATAATGCCATTAAATTAAAAAAAAAATAAGCTGTAGCTGATACAGTCAGCACTCGCCAACAAGAAAATTTCACAAGACCCATCTAACAAAGAACGGTTCCACGGACTCTAGATCGATTTTATATAGTCAGCACCCTCCAACAAGATAATTTGCGAATTTGCGGGGAAGAATGATTCCCCGGGCTCTAGATCTGTCTGATTTTATCAGAACCCGCCAACAAAATAATTTCAAAAGTACCATGTAACAAGGAATTGTTCCACGGACTCTAGATCGTTTCTAAAGTTAAATCTAACGAAGAACGGTTTCACGGACTCTAGATTAACAGAAAAGATCTAGAACTGTTATATTACTTTTTAAAGGCTGTGTAAAAAATTCTGAGAGCAACAGCAATAGCCATTACCCGCCAATGAAATGATTTCTGAAGACCGATTGTACGATTTTCGGTACTACGAATATTATAAGACCCCACAGAAGAACTCGAAATAACTTTTCTGCATCGAATGTTTTTACTGCAACTCTTAATGTCTTATCGAACCACACTCGTGTCATTAAAGTACTTTTATTACCGGTAGCAATACACATGCACTTAAGCTTGTAAGCAGCTTTGTAAATATACAGTTCAAAGTTGAAATTCAATTACACGCCAACGATTGAGTTAAATTAAAGAGAAAATTCGACTGCAGCACTTCTGTATGTACTTAAGCACTTACTGTGTACTTAAGTGAAATCACAGAGACACAAACACGCAGCGGCGACGGACAATGTCACTTCTCATACTCATATCTTCGATATCGAACTTCATGCTCATCGATTTACCTACACTTTCGCCGCAACTTAATAATTAATCTGTGAGTTCCATGGGCGGGCAATTATACTTGGTGTACAACAAGTATTTGTGCAACTCGAAAATGTCCATAAATATTTCACAATCACAGCACAAACTCACAGCGCGTCATAATTCACTAGCCGCACACCTTGCACTCTCTCCCCCCCTCTCTCTCTCTCTCTTCTACACCACCTCAGCACTCGCGCCTCTAAAGAAAGCTCTATGGCAACTTTTCTATTAACCAATTGTTCCGGCATTTGTAAATATATATGGATGTATACAAATATGTACATTTACGTTTGTATGTTTGAGAAATTATAGATCTGTACGTTCCTTTGTTCGCAGACATGTCAATTAGTAACGCAGTGCTACACATTGAACAGGTGTAATTTGGCCAGTTACTGGGCGAACGGTTACGTAGTATGGAGTTGCTACATGCCACCTTGCCACTTATGCTGCTTGTCTTACTTGCCACTCCCTGACTGTGCCAACACTTTCGTAAACTATCTGGACTGTTGGCCTCCAGCTAGTTGCCCTTCAGGCGAGTCTAATGCAATGAATTGTAAAAATTTTCAAACGGAAGGGTCTTAGCGTACACAGGGGGACGACGGTGGTGCAAATCCGCAATTCAATAGACTCTCCACAGCTGTCGAAATACGTAAATATTTTTGCCGCATTGCAAATTATTCGTTTCTAGAAGTAGTGTGCACGCCGGTACTAGTTCAATACCCAGTGGGCGTAAAAGATGTAATCGGGATTAAATGTTGAGGTTATGCGAAAAAAATTTGTTTATAGTGAAATTTAGAATATGGCCACCTTTTTCAAATTTTATTTAAAAAATGAAGAAAAATTTAAAATAATATCATCATAAAATTATAAGGTTGTCACCTGTATTCAAACTTTGTTTCAAAAGTTAAAAAAATGTTATATAATATTTTTATAAATTTATAGTTGCCACCTTTCTTCAAATTTTATTTAAAAACTGAAAAAAATTTAATATTATGGTATCGTAAATTTAAAAGGTTGCCACCTTTTTCAAATTTTATTTAAAAAATGCAGAAAAGTTTAATACAATATCATCATAAAATTATAAGGTTGCCACTTGTTTTCAAACTTTGTTTCAAAAATTTTAAAAATATTACATAATATTTTTATAAATGTATAAAGTTGCCACCTTTCTTCAAATTTTATTTAAAAACTTTAGAAAGCTACCACATTTTTTCAAATTTTATTTCAAAAGTGAGAAAAATTTAATATTTTGGTATCATAAATTTAGAAGGTGCCACCTTTTTCAAATTTTATTTAAAAAATGAAGAAAAATTTAAAATAATATCATCATAAAATTATAAGGTTGTCACCTGTATTCAAACTTTGTTTCAAAAGTTAAAAAAATGTTATATAATATTTTTATAAATTTATAAAGTTGCCACCTTTCTTCAAATTTTATTTAATAACTTTAGAAAGCTACCACATTTTTTAAAATTTTATTTCAAAAGTGAGAAAAATTTAATATTATGGTATCATACATTTAGAAGGTTGCCACCTTTTTCAAATATTATTTAGTAAATTTAGAAAGCTGCCACCTTTTTTAAATTTATTTTAAAAATGATAAAATTTTAATATTATGAGATAATAAAATTTCAAGGTTGCCATCTTTTTCAATTTTTTTTCAAAAAATTTGAAAATTTGATATAATATTATTATAAGGTTGCCACCATTATAAAATTTTAATATATTAATATGGGTATCAAATAAAAAGTATCTGCGAACCTACTTTTTGATCACATGTGACAAGGACTTCGTATGAAGTTCTATCCCCATATCTTAAACAGTATGTGTTGGACAGCTGATTGCTTACGAAACGAAGAGTTTGACGATTTTTACCATAGAAAGAAATTTAGCAACGAATGTGATTTAAATTTTGTGCTTTGAATGGTATCACGCTCAGGGACACATTGAAATTGCTGCAGAAGTGTTTTAGGGAGTCTACTTTATCACGAACAGAAGTACTTGAGTGACACTAAGCATTCAGGGAAGGTCGTGAAGTCATTGAAAACTTGCCTCATGTAAACTCTACGCTAATGACGTGCCGATAATATCGGAAAAGTTAAGAAAACAGTTCTTGAAAATCATCGTGTTGGCATCTGAGAGATAGCAACACATTTTGGCTAATATTTTGGGTATGAAACTATCTGAATATTTTGCAAAAAGGCAATGGCGTAAAGGGAAGAATGGCAACGTAGCCTAGGGCCTTACACAAAGAAAAAGCATCGTCATGAAGCATGAGTTTATGATTTTATGTTGAAACGGTACAACAATCCAACGAATGCTGATTCAAACCTGAGCCCAAGCCGAAAAAGACGAAATACGTTCAATGTGCTGTATACCAACCCAGCCAAGGCTGATAACAAGTATAGTATATGTATTTAATATTCTTTGAGGCATTTAAATTATTATATTTATTGCAACGACAGCACATAGTCTTTTTCAATTGACAAATCGTATTTTTTAAAAAGATTTCGTCACACTGCTCTTACCACCTAGTTACTTTGGAAACGGTTTACTGGAACATGATACGGATACTCATAAGGAAGTAGCAGAAATTTTAATTAATTAAGCGCCCGATAATATCTGTATTGAGCCGAAGCCTAGTCTTCTTCGAGAAACTAACTGTAAACCACGCTTGAAGTTCTCCACCAGAATATTTGTTGTTTTAAATCTCACTTAAAAATCGCTAGAAAAAACTATCCACTAATGAATGACTGCACTAACCAGAATCTAACCACTAACCATAATCTACGGCTTTCTCTTTGTTCATTCTAGTAAGAGAAATTAAAATTTCACAAGGAAACCCCTTTTTGGAACTGGAAATAACTGAACTCCAGTCAATAAACTGCACTCATTGAACTACAAATCAGTAAGAATTGAAGCAATAACAACATTCGAATTTTCGAAATACTCAGATCCTGAATGTGCTTTCAATTTCAAAATCAAAATTGCACGTCACAAAGAGTTGCTACAATTGACTCTATACAGTTGCGGTTACGAACTACTAATTACTTACAAGCAGACTATTTTCCATGCCGATAGTGACCCCAGCTTTGTTTACTGGTGGTTCCTATGAAAAACCACCCGCACGCATAACCCAACGACCATCACTCACACTAACAAATGGATATAGTCATCAAAGTATGCAGTTTTCTTGGAATTGGTTATGTCTCTTCATGGTTCGACTATTGAAATTTCCGGTCAGTCTGTGAGCGGCATACAAACCGAAGGGGGTGCAGAATGCTTCTAGCCAAAAGCATTGAATGCCATTCCAAACGGAAATTAATGCCAACTTTTACAAATCCGCTTAAGTGATTGTAGCATGCTATGAGCGGCAGGGAGACGGAAAGGGAGCGAATGAAAATGAAAGGAAAAGAATAAGAAGTATGTATGCGGTAAGATCTGACTGCAGGAAAATCATCACATGAGTACATGCAACAAGCTGCTACCTAAAGAGCTTAACAAGCTTAGCTAGAACTGTGAACACAATACCATACCGTACGGATCGGTGCTAAACACAAACGGACAATGGGCAAATGAATGTTTAACAGTACAGATGAATAGCTTAATATTCGAATTAACAAACTTAATGAATGAGTATGCAGCCATCAGCCGCATAGCCGTGCTCAACGCTATTGACATGCTCATTCATTGGCGCGCAAGAATGCTGTCAGACAGACAGACATTGTGTTGGAGTGTTTGGAACACTGGCTCTAGTGGTGTGGCTAGATCTTCAAGCGTATAGCTGCCCAAACGGACAGACAGTCATTTCCTTGCTTCCGCACTATTCATGCATTGTTTATGCCACACGTGCATGCAACAATGTTATGCCAACGAACAAGCCAAAAGTGGACAATAAAAAACCTTGCAGCAACCACAGTTCGACCATACCAACTTATACAGCTCACCCAAGGCTCTATATGTAAATACAAATGCAGCGGTACTTTTTGTGTGGCATTCTCAATTATTTCGCAAACGTGGCTGTGACTATCTTGGTGGGTCGTGCGGGTCAGTGCTTACATGTGGCAGCTTGAACAGTTAGATATAGTCGTAAGACAAGGTTTGGCAGTGAAGTGAGCAATCGGATCTGTAACAACGAGGGTTGGTAGATATGTTGGACTGGTACAATCTGTGATCAGCGTTCAATCCTCTAAGGAATACTCATCCGAAAACGGCAACCGCAATATGTACGAAACAGTTCGAGAATTGACACCGATCTTCTAGTTACTCTTCGGAAATGTCGGGACTCCTTTTTAAAACACAAAGTCAGCTCCTAAAAAAGTTGGGAATAAATAATAATTCGTTTTAGAGCTTGCTTTGGTCCCGATTAAGTCCAATTTTCTTGTTCTTGTTCCGCAATTGGGGGCTAAATAAGGATGTCTGAGAAAGTAGAGAAGGTGTTGCTCGCGTTGTCCGAGCCCAGTCGAGTTTTACCCTGCCTTCGTAATCAGAAATCTTTCGTGGATCCAGAAGCCTGTGTTCAAGGTACAGACAATGCACGGGACCGCTTTCAATTGAATATATTATTGTTAATGTTGTGTTGTCGCTCCGAAACCTAAAAAACTTAATGATGAGATATTTTAACTGAATGAAGACTTTAGCTCAGAATTCGCTGAACAGTTTCAGTATAAAATGTATACCTGCTTCAACTACTCGCTAAGTTACGGACTTATCCTAGCACTCCTAATACTATCTACTTAAAAATATGGCTGCATGTATGTATGTACATATGTATGTCCAGCTCAATGCTCACTCCATCCGGCATGTGGCGTGCTCTACTCTTCAAGTTTGGGTAACCGCAAACTTGTCTAACTTTTCCCTTTACACAAGGACTACACTGCTCAGCTGGCCGCTACACAATTGGCAACTGTAGCTGCGTCAAGGTTCGCAAGTGCTGGCATGTGACATACCAGAAGAAGAAGCAGCAGCAGCGGCAGCCAAAAGAATTTTGCTATTTTCATTGGCACAAAAGAGCTCCTCGTGTCTTTCTGCATGTTGTAATTCCTTGGGTCAGGCAATCACAATGCTCACATCAGCAGCAGGCTCAGTCAAGCGGGCTCGGCATTTGGTGGTGTCCCCAACATACTTGGTCGTATGCACATGTGCATATCTCACCTCAATCGTTTGGCCATCACAGCTGACTACAATCGCAGTGGACTCATCAAGCAGTTGAGTGTCCACCTTTCTGCCGTTCAGCCACACATTCAATCAAATCGTTTTGCTCCTGCAGTGCTCTTCTAATGCGGAGAATGCTAAATTTCCTTTTTAGAAAATGGACGAGTTATTTGTGTAGTTTTTGTTGTGATTCTTTAAGATTTGTTAATGTGTCAAGATAAGGAAAGGTGTGAAATATCTTGCCATGAAACTATTTAGTGGGGCATGTTGCTCATTTCTCCAATGAATTATCTGATTGTTGGTATTTCTGTGAAATGAAGGTTTTGTGCTTTTTTAAACAACAAGCCATGAAGAATCACATTAAAATAAAGCAGTTCAAACATGTAGAAGTTTGAGTTCTTAGCGTTTAGAGATTATACGAGCGCACATCCGGGAGCTCAAAGTTCACCTCGAAGCGGGTAAAAGTAAATCCGTATCTCCTCTATCTGTAGCAAATAGGCTACACCTTCAGAGACAGCGAAACGGAAGAGCGGGCACATAACGCCTCAGGAAGCTCCGAGTTACAAGAGGCTAAAGGGAAATCAGCTTTAGGCTGGCGGAGAACAACGCTTCGCCCCAAATCTCCCTCCAGTGGTAGCGGGTCAGCACTAATACTCGGAGGCTTAAAAGGCATTTGGATGGTGGTGCTCCTCCCCGCAACTAGCCGACGGAGGTCTTGGGGTCTGACGAGCCAACCAGGCTTCAATAGTTCATCTCAGATGAGATTTTCAGGTGTTGTGGATACACCGGTTCTTTCCATTTAGTCCATTTTAAGTCAGGTACGTTCCAAGTCGACTGTCAAGACAAGAAGACGGCCACCTAGCCAGCGGAATTCGCTCCGAAGCTGGAAGGTTGGAAAGGCAGAACAATATCAACATCACCGTTGATGACGAGTCATGTAAATTCGTCCGGCAAAAGGGGTTCTGGCTGAACGATCGATTCAGTACGTTGGTTATGTAGCCTTGGAGACCCACAGCGGCACAGAAAGATGAAATATTATGTATATGGGCTTCTGGGTCTTCTGTGGGAACTACTTTTTCTATAGGTCAGAGTTGGGTCTTTTAAACCATTTAGACCTACAGAGTTGAGAACTTCGAGTCGAAAATTTAAAAAAAATTTGGGAGTAGGAGTGTATAAACGCAGGTTTTCGAAGAAACCTTCTTATACAGGAAACTTCATTTAAGATTCTTCTGAGGAATCTAAACAGCTTTCGAAAATATTTCAGCATATAGAATCAACTGCTCCAATAGCATCAAAAAAGTTGAAGCACTAAGAAATCTAAAAAAATCTAAGTAAACTAAGAGATACTTCTTCACGGCTCTCAGCCTCTTCCAACTTCGCTATAGATTTACGGTTTTTATACGGGGTAAATGAATCAGCTGCTAGTTTCGAAAATGATATGCCAACGTTCCAATGAGACTATAAAAGCAAACTAATCTATAATTTATGACATACTTGGCTGAATCTAATTTTATGTTATAATTTCATGTTATAACTGTATATGCGCATCACTGGGCACCACTGATTTCCAGACACGTTAGTACACACCACTGAACTCCGTTTATTCACCTTAGTTTAGGTGGGGAGCAGCAAGCCAACAACCGAATGTCCTTGGGCGATGCTCGGCAAAGCTACAAGAGTACCGTTGTGCGTGAGTCTACACTGAAAATATAGCTCTAACATGTGTCTTCACTTGTTTCTGTATGTATAGTATATATATATATGTGTGTTTGCGTGTTCCTTGGTATGTTGACCTAAAAAATTTGTTTTAATTTAATATTATGCAATTCTTGCGGCTTTAATTGCTCGAAAACTTAATTCTTGCGTCATTAAAACATTCGCACTCAAACAGAATATTTTATCAGCCGCAACACAGCTGCAACGCATCCTGAGGCAACAGCGCCGGTACACACTTCCCCAACATTCACACACGCACACACTCACTGGCATGCGAGGACAGCGAGTGGCGCTGCTATGTACGAGTACAGTTACAGTACTGGAGCAATGCCTGAATGATTTATTATGTTTTCAATGCTGCAGTGGCGGCAAGAGCAATTGCCGGAATAAACCTGTTTATGAGCAGGAAAAGTACTAAAGTGCTTAAACAGCGGAGTAGAAGAATTGAAGCTTGAAATGATAGGCGACTGAGCGAATGGCATGTGGGGTCGTCAACGAAATGTTGAGGGCTCGTTGCCATGATGTCTTTGTAGCTAAAAGTGGTGAGTTTCGGGGAAGGAAGACGTTTCCATAACCCAGTATGAAATACCGCACAAAGTAGTAGTCAAAAGCCGAACTTATTTATCAAGACAGACATTCAACCACAAAATAATTTTTTACATCCTTTTTTTTGATGTTATTTATCTCGGCGGACAATTTTGATTAAAATAAATATTTGGATATATAGAGAAGTCCTTGCATCCTCTCTTATACAAAGATTATTTGAGAACCTAAGTCAGAATATAGTTCACAGATAGAAGTAATAGAAATATGGAATGAAATAGATAGGGAGAGTGTTTTATATTTGTATACCAAAAGGAGACATCCATTGTGCATCTTTTCTGCTGCGAAGAGTATTCTGAGATCGAAACAGAATATTTAAACCATAGATTTATCTATTTTAGGAACTAGTTCACTCAGAGGTCGACAAGTATTTGGTCGGTTAAAAGCCTGAGGTTCAAAGAGTGAGAGAAAGTGGTAGATATAGAAAGAAAGAGATAGAACGGTAACATAATTTTATATAAAGAGAGACCGAGATAGATATATGAGAGTTAACAGGAGAGGAATGGATGTTAACGAATAATGAGTTTGATGTATATTTGCGATATTTGAAATTTTTTTATAATATTCACTTAATATTACGCTACTCTACAACAAAATTTTCCTAATGGTCTTAAGCATTGGTCTCCGTTGAGGTCAGACTATACGTCGGTAGAACTTTTCCTAAGGATTTTTCTAGAAAATTTATATTATCCGACAAATTCATGGAGGTATATATTCTGATAATTACGTAAAAAGCATTTATAAAGACATGTAAAGCTAGAGAATGGCAAAAAACTATAAAAAGAAGGTAAAAAGCGACAAGCAAACATATTCCAAACGAACCCAGCCCACTTTTAGCTGAAAACACATATCTAGAAACCCGACAGACTGATTAAAACCAAACTTTACCAAGTTTACCAAGTGAAATCCTTCTCATATTTCTATAACACAGTCTGAATATGGGCATAATTGGATTACAAGAACGCCTACTTCCCATATAACACAATTTTATTCCATTTGGTTCTTTCACTCTTCAGTGTACAAATCAAGATCAAATTAATATAACGGTATAAAACTTTATAAGAGTATGTAATCCTTTAGAGTATGCCACCTTATGACAAAAAATTGTTCAAATGCAACCAAAAGTGTTCAAGCACATAGGTATCGAATATGTGGACTCCAGTATCTATATGTAGTTGGGTTTTGACCGAAAATATCAGTCATTGTATGGGAGAATATTCAAAGAAAATATTTTGGTGGTAACAGTATCTCTGTGTATCCAAAATGGTTTGAATCAATATTTCCCTGAGCCCTTATATATCTATTATAAAGATTTTCGAACTTTCGAGTGACTTTATACCTTATGCCGAGTGTGTCAGTGTATAAGTTATATGCCGTATATGTATATCTAAAAATCCTTGAAATTAAAACCTCTGTTTGAGGTTTTACACCTTAAAGTATTTCCCTGGCTTTGATTCTTACAAGTTGCAAAGGTATATAATGTTCGCTTGCACTCGAGCTTAGCCCTTCCTCACGAGTTTTAGTTTAATTTTGTTTAGAATATCGTATATTTATGTAAGTCAATATATATTTATGTAAGTATATATCCTGCAGTTTTTTTAGTTGGAGCAAAACATTAATCTCAGCAAAAACAGCCACTTCATTAGGCTAAACCACATTTAAAAGTTTTGCTATTATTTCAGCTATTTATTTATTTATTTTACCTTTGCAGATATAAAATCATGCAGACACAAATAAATTTTGCCAAAGTGCACTTGTGTTTGTTTAAATTATGCATTGAGTGTACAGTGAGGCAAAAAAGTATGTGTACACAAGTGGGAAAACAGAATATCGATAAAAAAAAGCAAACAAAAACCTGGGAATGTATCTAAAAGAGTAAATGTTAGCATACCATATTTAGAAAAATATTTCATATATTTATATGTAATAGGATATAAGCTATGCAGACATACTTATAATTATATAAAAATATTGTATGTTTTGTAAGAGGTCAGAAAAAATTTCATTCTTACTTTAAATATTTTTTTTTTATTTTAATATCATTTTTTTGTAATTAAATTTAACATATTTGTATAGCCACATTTTCAGATATAAGTCACATTGCATCGATTGTTGAAAATACATAAATCAAATGGCATATATCGTTGTAATTGCAACAGTAAAATAACTAAAAAAAAGCTTACAAAAAATACAAATTACCATATGATTGTATGAGTTTCAATCTTATTCGTAGAAATTGAACTTAAGGGTATAAAAAAATAAATATTATAGAAAAGTTTACTCAGATTTAAAAGGTCAATTGATAAGCTCCGAGCTGACGCATAGATGAGGCTAATAAAATTAAATCTTTACGATATTTAGTTAACTCTAACCTTCTTAAGGTACCTGCATAAATTTGACAGCTGTCAGATCATTAGTTTATGAATTATAACATTTTCAGTGAAACAACTTTTGTCATTGTGAAAAAAAATAGATAAAAAAAATACAATTGAAGCAAAAACTTGGTTTGATGACGAGTTCCCGGATATTTCCACAGGAAAATTAACCTTCAAAGATTGATATGCTAAGCTTAGACGTGATGATATGAGCACCCACAGCAATGAACGAAGTGGACTCCCAAGAGGTTGTTACCGATGAAAATATCAAAAAAGTCCAGAATATATTTTTGGATGACCGTAAAGTGAAGTGGATCGAGATAGCAGGCACTCTAGAGATATCAACTGCACGTGGGCATCATGTGATGCACGATTATTCGGGTATGAAAAAGCTCTATAAATAGTGTGTGTCGCGCGAGCTCACTTTTGATCTGGAGCAACGACCAGCTGATGATGTTTAAGCGTAATAAACCCAAGTTTCTGCAACGACATGTGACAATGGATGGAACATGGCTGCATAATTTCACATAGAAGTCCAACAGACGATCTTTCGAATGGATGAACCCTCCTGCAAAGCATAAAAAGTGCAATACTCGGCTGAGAAGGTTATGGCTTGGAATAAAGACAAAGAACGAAACTATTAGATTGCCGTTGTTGGACCGTTTTATAGTCGAAATCGCCGAAAAAGTACGCAGTTGAAGAAAATTAAAGTACTGTTTTACCAAGAAAATTTATGAAATGGGCGTTTAATTGCTTCCGTCTCTACCGTATTCTCTAGATCTGGTGCCCAGTGACTATTTTCTTTTCTCAAAATTCAAGTGAATAAATAAAATAGGAATAAATTTTCTTTGAAAGAAAAGGTGATCACCGAAACTGAGGCCTCTTTGTATTAACTGATTTATAATATATATATACATACAATTTTATTATTATATGTTTATATAGTAATGAACTTTCCGTTTACTTTGATTGAAGCGTTGTAACCAAAACTTAACTTTTAACTGATACGTAACTGGTATTGCTTACTCAAACATAACCGAAAGATAACCGGAACAGCTATTCAAAGTGCTAGCTATCTTACTGGTATTGATTATTCAAACATATCCGAAAGATAACCGGAATGATTTGAAATAAGTTTATATTTTCCTGCTTTATTTTCTTCCAGGAAAACCTGCAAAAGAAGAGTCTATGAAATAGCCGATTTTTAAATTGTCTTCTTCTTCCTCATCTCGTTTACACTTTTTACACTTAAATTATTTGCAATGAAATTCGGTGTTTCTGTTCACCCTCAGCTGTCAAATACTTATCTCATGTGGGTATAAGTATGAAACCAGCTCAAACACATACGTACATATGTTTATATATATAATTTTACTATATACATACATACAAGTAAGCGTATATATGTAATACCCACATAAATATTATATATTCATATCAACACATGCTTACCAGTTGTGCATCTTTGCGGTTGAGCAGCGTGTCTGCTGATGCAGGAAACTAATTTGTTGCGGACATTTGCAGTCAACAGCAGTGCTCACAGCAACAACAACAATAACAGTTATAATAATAAAAATAAAAAGTAAAATCTCAAAGCAAAATACGAAATATTTCTACGAATGCAAAATTTCTGTTGCAAAAACAACAACAGCAAATAACTTTGGTTTACGCACGCACACACAGACACAGCAATGCTTATGAATGTACATTATTTATATATATTTATATTAATATATAGTTGCTCGTCCTTATAAGTTTTTATTGTTTTAAGCGCTTGTCACACCATTCACTTGCTAAGCTTTTGTAAGTATGCTTACACATATGTACACACATACATGCATGCTGATTTCGGAAAATTTCTACTTAAACAATTTAAATATATGCTATTTAATTATTGTTATATGCACAAAAGCTTGTGTGCATTTTGGATTTACAAGCGCCCGCATGCACATCGAGAAAATGTCAGCGTGACATATAAATATTTACTAGGGTGTGCGTTATATCCAAGTTAATTTTTTTCTAACACGAGCTTTCCAAAATAATTTTTTAGTAATTAATCAACAATTTTTTCGCATCAATATATATTTTTGTTAAGAATCGTTTTTTTTTGTGAAACCGCCATTTTGTCAAAAAAATTTATTTTGATTTTTCCTTCGTTCCTTATACTAGATTCGACATAACATTAAAAAACTGTTTTTTTTTTATTTCAAAGGAGTCAGTTCAGAGATATAGTGGTCATTGCAAAACGTCTTTTTTGAGACAAGCTCCAGGAGGTCAGCAGTAGTTCCTTTCCAAATAAATATTTTTACTAATACTAAGTCTTAAAATATTGAGATTAAAATTCTTAAAATTCTTGGAGTCTCAGTTTTACCAAGAGCTTTCTCGTTGTGGCAATATGTAGTTTGAAAGACTATAACGAATCCTCGAAATTTTTGATATTTTTAAATTTTTTTTCGAAAAAGGTAGCCTTCCTTTTCGAAATTCTCGGTCATTACATATAATGCGCTCTCCGCAAAGTGACACGCTAGAAACACAACAACTACAAAAAACTATAATATACGCATTTCCCTGCAGGACTTGCTTCTCTGCGACATTACATCCACATATACATATGTTTATATCCTCATGTATATACATATGTAAGCTGAATTGCAATTATGCAAAAGAATTAAAGTAAATAGACAGCGCAACGCAACGCTCGAAGAAAATTGCTTGATACTGCAGTTGCCTGACGGTTGTCGGCAAAAAGCGAATTGTGGTGTGAAAATGAAATTGTTCGCTCATTGAATATTCGTATTTATTCTGGCAATGTTGGAAAGCAAACATGCCACTGAAGCAATGGAAGCTGCAGAATTGACGTAACAAAAATTGTAATGAAAATAAAAGAAACCGTAAAAAGCGGCATAACTAAAAGATGACACGAATAATTAATGGAAATGACAAAATTGACAATGAGCAATAAAAATTGTGTTGCAAAAAAAGTGTGCTATAATATATGCCATAATTTAAAAATATTTAAATTCTATACTTTTGCTTTAAATTTGATATTTGAGTTAATTTTTAAGGTATTTCAAAAGTCTCTTAAATTAAATTTAGCCTAACTACTTTAAGATTAGCCTGTGCTCTTTGTCAACCTGGCCGAAACATTGATTCTACATTTTACTGCCAACAACTGATGAGATTGAAGCAAACAATCGAAAGAAACGCCCAGAACTGATCAACATAAAAGGCTTTGTCTTCCATTATGACAACGCTAGACCACACACATCTTTGATGACTAGGCAAAAACTGGGAGAGTTTGGCTTGGAAGTTTTGATGCATCCACCATATACCCCTGACCTTGCAACATCGGACTACCATATGTTTTGGTCAATGCAGAAATCCCTTAATGGAGTAAAGTTGACTTCAAGAGAAGCCCTGTGGAAATTACTTGTTGCAGTTTTTCGCCGAGAAAACAGAAAAGTTTTACACTGATGGTATAATGTCTCCAGCGGAAAAATGGCAAAAAGTGGTCGACCAAAATGGCACATATTTGGTTCATTAATAAATATAAATAAAAAAGTAATTTTAATTTGAATAGGAATACGAAAAGATTTTTTCGACTACCTTGTATCAGTTTCTCAGTCCCGCAAAATGTTGCTCACTCTCTCTAACAGTCTGGTATACATTTCATTTATTGGAAACTGGTTTCGCTCTCCTAATACCGGATTTTCAATAGT
This sequence comes from Bactrocera dorsalis, assembly GCF_023373825.1. NCBI lineage: Eukaryota > Metazoa > Arthropoda > Insecta > Diptera > Tephritidae > Bactrocera > Bactrocera dorsalis. The sequence continues at coordinate 103,958,951 of NC_064304.1, read as the reverse complement.
TCTATCACTTAGAACTCCCTTTTGGAGATATAAATTTTGGGCCGTAAATTTGGGGGATTCTAAGTTTGGGGATCATGTATTTGCGTATTTAATTTTTGAGAATTTCGAGCCTCTACCAACTAATTTCTTTATCTCAAGGAATCAGTTTCTTAGTCTGGCAATCAGTTTAGACTCCTTATTTCTTGTAGACCCTCTTTAGCAACCACCATCTTAAAAAGGCAGATGCATGTATAGTTGAGCACTCATGCAATCAGTTTCTCTCTCAAAACAAGCTTTTTTGAACTTATAAAACGTTTTCCACTACCAACCCAAATCAACAAGAAAAAAGACACTTCATTTAATTGTAAATCTTCCATTATCTCCCTACTAATTTTTAATGCCACTGGCAGCAAGAAATAAATATAAAAACTGCTGGAATTAGACCTAAAGTGTCTAATTTGTAGGTTGTGTACGGCAAATACGACCAATTTGTTTCTCGTCGTGCAGCTTGTAGAATTACCCATCAACATTGTAGCCAACTACCCAACTTTAGCAAAAAAGAGTACGCAAACAGCAACAAAAACCTAAAACCGTTATCTAATAGTAAGTAGTTGCCACTAAATTTTGCAAACTGACATTTAATGTTTTCTCAAGAGCTCGTGTACACAAACACACATAGAATAGGTAAATAAGTAGTTGTTGTTGTAGCGCAAGCAAACTATACGCCTGAACACCTTGGCGCTTACACACACACACTCACGAGAACTACTAGAGAATATCCGAAATTCCGCTTCTTTGTAATTTTTCCTGTTTTCAATGTAAGTTTTTTGCATTCACCAGTTTTCCTTTTAATTCTCATTATATTACCTAACCCGCATAGAATAAATAGTTGCAACAATTTTTGCACTGATTTTGTTGCTTTTGTTGTTTGTATTTGTTTGTGCAACACAAAGCGAAAACTTTTTAACATAGCAAAAGTCAGCGGCGAAGCGGAAGGGACAAAATGTGCTGGGGGTAGAGAAAAGATGAGAGAATGCAAATGTGAGCGCAAGCAACGGAGCAACGGAAAGAGCGGGGCACACGCAGTAAGTTGGCTGTAATACGAAAGTGGCACTGCTTGAGGTTGAGCGTATTACTGTGCTTGTGTGTGTATCGAGTTGTGGAGGAGCAGCGGTTTTTGGGTACCTGCTAGGTAAAATCTTAAGCATTGTGAGAGAGATCTGTTGGTTAACTCTAAAGTCTTCAAATGTAACTTCTGAGGAAAATCGGGTTTTCGAATTCCAGTCATATGTGTAATCTGTAATCCCTAGAACTGAACAAAATTAAATATCACTTTCTTGCTCTCTCCATCCATAAAAGAGATTTATTAGTTAACAGCTTATTTTGTCGGCGAAAGTTTCGTGTTTCTAAATCTGTGCTAAAATGCAATAAATGTGGGCAATACGATCGGCAAAAATGAGGCTTTATGCCTTTGTATAACTTTTAACTGTAAAAGTTCGGGTTTTTTTGAGTTTCTTTTTTTCCTTTCCTCTCTGCTCTTTAGTCTCTTATCTAAGTTTAGTTTGATTGCGTTCTGACGTAGACTATTTTTGTGACACATTATCGGCACACTCTTCCGGTGGAAAGTTTTCGGCATTTTCTTTCATATCTTACACATATGCCGGTCACGACGCACTTCTTTCGTCTACCATAGTCGTTTCCTTGCCTAAAAAAACTGGTTTAAGCGTCAAAAAGAGTACTCGTGTGCACAAAGTCATTCTTGCCTTCTGGAATACGAGAAACTACCTCTCTTACTATACAGACTATCCATAATTAACCAGTAGAGATATATAGTTGGGTTTGAAAACTAAACCTTTCTATTGTGATAACGCTATGTTATATCCATTGATTTCTTCACCATCCCATCGTTTTCCTTTTTTTCGGAGAACTTTCAGATCTGTAGACGACAAAGAAACACTAGAACTTGTCTATATTTCCCAGTATCCGAGAGGAATTCCACTTCACATCAATGTTTATTATACCATTTCTTCAGTGGTGACGGTATTTTTACACTAAGAACTACCGACTGGACTCACATTTGGCCTGAATACTTCTTAAACATCATGACCAAAAAAATTAATAATGACATTTTCGGAATGTCAAAAGATAAATCTAGCCAGACTACGCCAAACGCAAATCAGCTTGCTTCCTGGTATCATTCTGAGCATTATCTTTAGAAAGTCTGTGTCTTTCCGTAGCCAAATGAGCTATGGCGTGAGTACCCAAGCAAGGTAGCACAGATCTACAAGTAGTTTTCCTTTTTCCACTGCTTCTTTGAAATTCAGTTTCATAGTGCCATCTATTGGTTGGTACTCGATACTCGAAGTTCTGTATAATAATAATCACTCGATGTAATAAATACTCCGTACAGGCGTTACATCGATAGTTATTTTCAATGATTGGGTTTCAATGATTTTTTTTTAAATACAAGCAGTTCTTTTCACATAAATTTTTATTCGACAATAATTTCGGAAAATTGGCAACATAGCAGAAGTTATAAAAGTTGAGTTCCCGCGCCATTACTGTCAAACTCGGTGAGTTAAAATTCGGTTCGAGAGGAAGTTTGAATTGTCTGTTGTTTTCAAACAGCTTTGGCAGTCGACATCGAAGAGTGTTTAGTGTAAGTCCTTCACACAAAATGACTTGTAATAGCATCAGGTCGGCAGAAATCATGTCAGAATGTGATATAGACTCGAACTCTGCATAGAAATATCTTTTACTGAATGATCTTAAGCCTAGCTGGGCTTCGAAGCGATTGTAATTTATTGAGAACGTGTTCCTGTTATAAATTTTGGGCATGGCTATTAATTGGCTGCTCTTCGAATTAAAAACTTATCTGGAAGAATATGAACAAAATAAATCCGCACCATTTAAACTGAAAGTCTCAGAAGAAGTTTTCTTAAAAGAACTAATTTAGAAACATAACATTACTAAACACTTTCTTGGCCCAAAAACTCGGAACAGTTTCCAGAATCTTTCCAAGAATCCGGAACAAAAATCCGGAGCAGTTTCTAGAATCTTTCCAAGAATCAGATTAGTGCAGAAACCGTTCTGAGAAGGCTACCTTGTACAATTTGTATAACGTAGAGTCAAAAATTGTTTCTGCTCTCTAAAGAGATCCGAGCTCAAGTTCCCAAATATTTCACTCCTCTTACGCGGAATTTCTCGCGCAGCAGTGTTGCATTTGCATATATACTTCTCTATGCAATATTTGAGTGTGTTTTCCGCTCGTATATGGTCGTGCGCCTCTCTGCGTCGGCAAAACTGCACGGTAAGCAGATAAAAGCCAGAAACCACTTGAAAATTTAATTTGTCAAGGCGACATTTATCAGTCGCAAAAAGCAAAACAGTAAACCATACAAACACGTAGTGAGCAAGTGCAAAAACCAACAACAATTAAATTTGCAACATAAAGAAAAATGTTGCAAGTTAGTTTCGATTTATGCACCACAAGTTGCTCGCTACCGACGCACAGCCACAGCGAGTAGCTGCCGCAGACTGATAGCAAACAAAGCGTTTGTTTGGCGCGTGGGATGCTCTTAAATGGGTCTCAGCCAGCGTCTGGCTGGGATTTGCTCGATTGCTGGGCGCATGGGCTCTGCAGTGCTGCGTTGGTCGGCGCTTTGATTTGTGAGCTCCATTCGTAATTGTTGCTGTAGTTGCTACTTTATTTTACTATTTCTTTTTTGGTTCTACCTTCCCACTACTTTTAGCGATTTCCTTAACTCCAACAACAGCTACGTCGGCGCGCGACGTAAACGAAGTGTACGACATAGTTGAGCGCGGCCGGCACCACCGCTACCGCCGCCACCCTGTATTGACGTTAATGCTATAATAATAATTTTACTAGATTACTCTCTGTGCCACTTTCTTCCGTGAAGTTTAAGATGAAATAAGGAGCCGTAATCTTGCGCTGCGGTGCGTTGCGTCTTCACAATGGCCATTGGAGGACAATGTAAGTTGCCGCAGCCGCAAAAACTCCTTTACACTTGTTACAATGCATTCGCACGTAGCCCGAGTAGTCATGTCGTCGAGTTAAGTAACGTCGTTGAGTTGAAATTTATTTTGCGACGGGTGTGAGGTTGTCACTTGTGCATTAACTTCCCTTTCGTTTGAGTCATGAACGAGCTGTAAGAATATTTAGCCGCTTTCTACTTCCGCAAAGACATGATTTACAGTGCTGCATCAGCAATTTACGCTGGATAACCTACTCTAGTTCGGCATACGGAAGACACTGCAGTTTAATAAGCATCTTTATAAACCGAGAAGCATTTTTTGACTCTGAAATTTGAGTCGTCGCTTTGGAGAACATTCAAAACCCCATGAGTTGATTGTGTGAATGATTTGTAGCAGTTCTAGATTTCTTTTTTGTTACTAGAAAGGCTTGCGAGCTCGTTTTGTCTCTTTTAATTACTTCTTAATCATTCTTCGTTGCTATATTCATTGTTTCCAAACACTTGCTTTTGATCTCCAAAGATTCATTGATCTACAGTTTTCTATGCTTCGAATTACTCATATGACTGGTTGATTCTGTTTTTAGTCGTATAAAATCACAGGTATATTTTTCGAAAAAAGGCGATTTTTTTAGTTCATCTCGAATCTGTTCTCCGGTTTCATGTTTTTTAACCGAGACTGAACTAATCTTGAGATATTTCAGAATATATTCTAGTTAAAGATTTGAAAAGTCATTAATCTTTATTTTTATGGCCAGCTAAGCGGACAATATCGCTTAAGGAGCTTATAACTAACATCTCATATAAGGTCTTATCGAGCGTAGTGTGTGAAAAAGTAAAGCTCACCGCCAACAAAATGATTGGATCTTATCAGTGTGGCTTTAGACCTGGAAAATCTAAAATCGACCAAATTTATATCCTCCGCCAAATCATAAAGAGGACCCGTAAAAGGAAGATCGACACACACCACCTCTTCGTCGACTTTAAAACCGTTTCGACAGCTCAAAACTGGCCTATGCACCTGCCTCTATGCCGCAATATCTAAACTTGGTATCCTCGCAAAATTAATACGGCTGTGTAAGCAGACGTGAGAAACACCAAAAGCTCCGTCAGAATCGGGAAGGACCTCACCGTATGTGACTTCTTCTATATATGGCTGGAGCAAATAAGCAGAGCTAAATAAAGAAGATAAATCTTCTATAAATGCTGCTGGCGAACGCTGAAAACGTTAACGGCCTTAACAACCGCGCCATTGGTTCTGCATTCTCTAAACTGGATAAGGAAGCGAAGCATATGCAAAATTCAATGCAGAATAACTCTTGCCAGCAGGTGCTATTTCGGACTGAGTAGGCAATTGTAAAAATAAAGAAGAACCTGGTTGCACTTGGTATTCTCGAATAAGTAGTAGTTAAGGGCTAAGGGTCTTACATTAATCAAGCACATCTTTACTGATAAGGAGACATGGGTTATTAATATGACTTCTAAATCGTCAAACAATCTAGCGAATAAAAAACCAAAATTCGCTGAAGGCACTAAAGTGGATCCCAGTCGTGGCTTACCACAAGTTTGTAGAAATTTTAATAAGCGTTGGCATGCTTGCATTGGCTCAGAAGCCTATTTAAAAAAAGATAAGATAATAAAATTTTTTATTAAAATGCGTGTTAATGTAATATTTGTGAGTCTGGGTCAGCTGATATTTGCCGAAGTCGCAACTATTAACCGACATGGTCCGTAGCGTGCTCAAAAGAATTAATGAGCTATGCGAGCTCAATAGGAACATCTATATAGTGTAGCGTCACTAAATAGGGGTCTATCATAACTTGAAACGGTTGTTGTTTGAATTTGAACACTATATTATTTCGAAAGTTATAGCATCAGCATGCCAACTTTTACAATTCGGAGATATATATTTTCAGAATAGTAGCAATCTACCAATGCTGGTAGCGGTTTTAAAGCTAATTAAAAATAAAATAGCTTAGCTGAAATCATATATTTGCTTATTCCCCTCCACTCCTCGCCTAACACTATCCGCTCAGGTCTCATATTTTCACTTTACGATATTGCTTTCGCTCGCAATTTGCGCTCGCTGCCATGCACTCGTTCTAGTCCATTAATGCTTAATGAATACCGTTCAAATAGCAAAGAGTTTAGCATAACTGGCTGCCAATGCAAGTCAAGTCAACCGACAGGGCAAGCTAGTGTCTTCAGAGGAGCTAAAAACGTTCACCACCAAGCACCACAGCACCATCAACAATTTGACATGACATGGCATGGCATGACGTAGCTTAGCATAGCGAAGCACAGCACAGCATGGTTGTGCGGAAAAGTGAGTGAAGTGGCGCTTCATCAGCGTTGCGCTTCATGCAAAATCCTTGCTAATTCTCTCACTTATTTATCTCTGAAGATTATCTTATTGATAGAGATTTAGTTGCAGGAACACTTTATTAGCACAATCAGTGGACGATTGAAATTCTTGTGGTCTTGTAATTAAGTTATATTCTTTGCCATTTCACATTTACTTAGTTTTTCATTCGATAAAAGAAAGTTGCAAACAAAACACAAATAAGAAGAACAACAACAAAAGCAATGCATTCAAATATTGTATTAAATAAGGCATGAGGTAAGCAGTCAGCTGTTGGTTAGCGTAGACACACACCCTCTTACTTTGCTTGCCTACCTAAAACTCCTCACACTCTCCCTCTCTCTCTCTCTTCGTCTCTATTGGCAGATATCTGTTGTACTGGCAATTTCACTTTAATAATACGCCTTATCGCCACAGCATCAGCTTACAGCATAGTAAAGTTAATGTACCAGTTGTTATAGGTACAACAACATCAATACGCACAACAACAACAATAACAAATTGCAGCAAACATACCAATATTTGTATGTATGTGCGTACAAATAATCAACACGCACAGATCGTCAACAGCATGTCAATGACAACAACAACAAATCCAGCAACAACAACAACGTCCGCAGCAATAACAAATCAGCAACTAAGTTAGTAGTCAGCAATATTGGCCTTTTATGCTTTGATTGTGCAACAAAATACTGCTAATCGACAAGTCAACACATTGAATACCCACACACATGCTCAGACACTTGTACACACACACACACACACAGAGACATTCTCAGAGAGGTCAGCATAATTGCAGGACATTGCAAAATATCTATTTATTAAGTATCTGATGTTGTTGCTGTTGCTACTGCCGCCAGTTACTTATGTAATAACTTATTGTCAAGTAAGTACATGAGGCAGGCGTACACTGTGTGTCAATAGTGTGTATACAAAATATGTGAAGAAGTTGAGTAATTGAATTCTTACTACGGTTTCAAATTTTGACATGTTTCTAATGGAAAATTAGAGGTTATATGCAAACTGAAAAAAATTCTTCTACTTCTGGGACCAACAGAGTAATTTTGAAGCAGTGCAACGAGTTTTGGATCGAGTTCTCTTTGCTTTATCCACTGTTAGCGACTATTTCTAGGTGGAGTCAAAAAAGCTTTCACTTTGGTATTCCCAACAAACTGCTGATCTTTTTATAACTCTGCTACCCACAGAATAAGCGACATTCACCAGCTTCCTTAGTTCTATCTAATTTAAGATCTAGTAAAAGGAACCAATTATTTTTGCTTTGTTTTGAAGGTTTTCTTTAACAGAGTTAGAATGATCCGGTTAAGCTCAAATAAGCACCGTTTTGTTCGATCTCTTGTAAGCATTTTGCGGGTAATTGCATAATGTCACTATCATAGAAATCCTCACTCCTATTGGCATAAAACTGCGATAGTTGATTTTCAAAAGCTCCTCTTGAGGCAAATTTTTCAACACCAAAGTGATTCGCCACCGACTAAAACAGTTAGCAGTCACTTGATGCCGAATCAAAACTTTAAGACGGCTGCATAAGAATATCCTAACCCAGCTTCCGAAGCATCTGGCGTGTCGCTATCGAAGTGTCTAGCCTGGCCTTGTTCTATTGGTACACAAATTATTCGCCTATTGCTCAAAGCAGGCCACTTCTAAACGATTGCTTCCTTCAAATGGGTGAATTGTTAACAGTACAATTCCGAATTAACAGTTTGACCGTAGGGGGACAACTCACAGTAGCTGATTCCCTACCCATCCTACTAAGCACGTGGTAAACTGTACTTAAGAATCAATTCTGGCTTGGCCACTGTTACCGCCGCGTCGACGTGGTTTTCGCTTGATATTGTGGGAAGCGACCACTTTTCACCACCAGTTACCATTCGGAATATCTTCATCATCATCTCAGCATTAGAAATAGGTAAATTTTGTTGCGATTTTGCAGCGATTCGCAGATGGACATCTGGTCCTGGTCTGAAGTTTTTTCGCTTTAAGTTCGATGTTGAGGAGACTTAGTCTACGGTAGTTGGCGCAGATTGTAGGATAAAAATACCAAAACGAAAGGTGGATTTGCCATCTCATTGTCCCAAAGATACAACTTTTTTTATAAAAATCGGTTGAAGTTATGAAAATCATTAAATATTGGGTTTAGAAGAGACAGAATACCAGGGCCATTAAGGTCCTAAATTAAATGATAATAAGTCTCAAATATTAATATGATGAGGGCTAGTTTTATCCAGAATTGAAATTAAATTCTACTATGCTTCCGTAGAATGATAGGAATGTCGGATGGATGCGATTTTCTAATTGGATAAAAGCTTTTTCCGTGGAATACTTCTTTTTGTATAAAAATCTCATCTCATCTTAGCAAAGTAGATTCTGTATATAAAATGACCCATCGCTGGGTTGGTACGCAGGTAATAAGAAATTATCTAAGCGGAAGTTTTCGACGGTTTCAGAGGTGCTGCATGCACACTGGACTGTTTGCGAGATGACTTGGGAGCAAAGTTAAATACTACTTGAGAAAGTTACTTGAATTAATTACAAAAATGCCACAATACGTTGTCCTGTTTCCACTCGCGGTTTCTGCAAGTACTCGTCGCCAGGTCTTATACTTGGAACTTTCAATTTCAGTTGCGCAGACTACTTATTTCCTACAATTTATATATAATCTTCCTCAGATAACTTTTTCCACAGTGTATTCGAATTCATATGGCACGTTGCTTGTAAATAAATTTGATTGTCTGCATGCTTGCATTTTCAAGTACACAAGAAATTTCCTTGGAAACGTGAGTGCTTATCACATATGTATATCTATTTCTGAATAACTTGTATAATTGTAAGTACAGTTCGTGCCTGTGGATAAATATTAATTGCTGTAAATTACTCAATGCTTTATAATCACAACTAATATCAGATTAGTTTCGTTCAGTAAATAATGGCAATATAATTCTACAACAACAACAATGACATCGACAATAATTGGACTGAGCTGTAGTCATGCTTTGTCTCTATCTTTGAGATGCCCATATGGCTATATGGACCAACGGCTTGCATATATACAAAGTAAATATATATTGGAAAATAATATGGCTTTTTCAATTCATAACTGCTTGGAGAAAATTATTGGGTTATGCAAGATTTGTAGGGATTTCAAAGAAATCTTCATAAATGCCATGAACTGTGTCTAAGCAGATTTTTTGGAGTTTCAACTTCATTTGAGTACACCAATGTGGTATCTTAGTCACACTTTTATCAATAGCCTTTTTTTACAGATCACGCATGAGTCGTGCCAATTTGTCATATTATTTTTATTCAGTATTGTTTGGCATTTCATCATGGAAAGATTTGCGCCTGAACAACGATTACAAATTGTTCAACTTCATTATAAAAACTCATATTCTGTAAAGAATGTATTTCGCGCGCTTCGCTTCAACTTATGGTCAATATAATCGGCTACCGAGCGTACTATTCGTAACACCATCACCCACCTTGAGGCACAGGCTTCATTATTGAATAATACTCGACCGAATAAACCACATCCAGCATGCAGTGAAGAAAATATAGCAACCGTAGCTCAGAGTCTACACGAAGACCGTGGAGAGTCGATTCGGCGGCGTTTGCAGCAACTCGGACTGATGTATGGAATGTGTTAAAGCACTTCACGTCGAGATCTTAAATTAAAAGCGTACAAAATACAGCTTGTACAAGAACTGAAGCCGATCGATCTTCCCAAGCCACATCGCTTCGCTCTTTATGCTCTTGAAAAGTTCCAAGAAGATTCAAAGTTTTTGAGCCGAATTTTGTTGAGTTTCATGGCCCATTTTGGCTCAATGGGTATGTAAACAGGCAGAATTAACGCAGTTGGGACGAAGTGCAAGCTGAAGAGATTCAAGAACTGCGAATTTATTCAGAAAAAACAACTGTTTGGTTTGGTTTGAGGGCTGGTGGAGTCATCGGTACGTATTTCTTCAAATGAGATGCCGGTGTGAACGGAACCGTCAGTGATGATCGTTATTGCACCATGAGAACCGATTTGATGCTCGAGATCTTGGCGACATTTGATTCTAACAAGACGGCGCCAATTCCAACACATCCCACCAATCAATGGATTTATTGAGAAAACACTTCAGTGAGCGGATAATACACGTTTTGAACCGGTCGATTGGCCACCACGATCATGTGATAACACACCGTTATACTTTTTTGTGAGATATATAAATAGGTCTATGCGGACAATCCCGCTTCGATTCAGACCTTGGAGCAAAACTTCACTCGAGTCATTCGCCGTTTATCAATCGAAATGGTCGAAGGAGTCAGCGAAAATTAGACTCAACGGATGCACTTTCTGAGACGCAGCCACGGTCTTTACTTGGAAGAGGTGATCTTCGAAAAATAAATGCGCAATAATGTTCTTTCGAATGATAATAAATTTTCCCCATTAAATTTGAAGTTTTCTGTGTCTTTTCTTTAAAAGAGTAAGGAACCTCGTTGTATCACCTTTTATTTTAAATTTCTGTTATGAGCAAAGTAAAAAATTTAATAAAATATCACCATTAATATTATGAAATACTTGTATATACGAGTATACATATAAATTATAGCAACTCAAATCTATCTCATTTTTAATCATAAATTAACTTCTTTTAATATTTTTTCCTTTAAAAAATAAACTTTTACTATTTTGGATATAACACAAAGAGATTTCATACAACTATCATTGAGATAAAATTTCGTGACAATAAAAAAATATATTTTACACTTCCACTCTCAGACAAAAGCTGTGAAAAACTAATATTTCTAATTAATTAAAATTCAGATTTTGTTATTTCATTGTCCAACCAAATGAATGGGACAACAATCCATTCAAAACAACAAATAAAAAATCAGATTTATTGCGAATTTTATTTCATCAATGTTGTTAGATACTCCCATACGCACACACGTAAATATTCTAAATTATGTTTGTTAGGAAATCAATGTTAGTTTTCAGTGTACAACATAGTAAGCCCTTACAGTGGCTGTTGTAGTCTTTCCAAAACTTATGAATATATAATTAGTGAATATAAATATTTAATAGTGTTAACTGAAATACATACTTATGTATTGGCAGGTTGCATTTGTTATTTCGGATTTTGCCAAACCTAGTGTGTCATTTTGGCAACTCACAACTATTTCTTAAAATTTAATCATTTTGTTGCTATACAACGTTTTGACCTACGAGCGCTATTTATGTTTTTATTACAGCAACTTAAAAAATTCATCTCGGCCAAAAATTGAGATTAGTTGATTTTGTGAGCAACTTCTTCAACGCACAAATAAACTCGGTTGTCTTGGAAGCCTGCAATTGAATGCCTTCCGAGGAACACAAAAAAAATCAAAATTTTCCGCAAATTGTACTGAACAAGAGCACAGCAGAATATCGAAAAAAAAAAAAAATTAAAAACCTTATTTTTGTTTTGAAAGCGGACATCAAAGCTACTCAGTCGGTAGATCACTTATTCGAACCTACCACGACCCAGCACTTGAACTCTCTCAGGCACTACTTTAATAAAGCATGCCATAGCACACCTACCGCACGGCTTAAAATTCTCTCTCTCTCTCGGCAGTAAACTATAATGAACAAGAAAGAACAAAAACAAAAAGTGAAAAAAGAATCACAAACACAACAACACAATTGCTTTTTTCATGCAGCAACAACAAGGTAAAAATTAAGTTGTAGTGTCATGGTTACAAGCAACCTCAAATATGCTGTCAACGACGCTGGAAGAGACAGCGGAACACAATTTCACAGTATAATACTTCTAGGTGCTTGAGTTGCAAATTTTTGCGTGCTTTTTTACCGTTACTGTTGTGGTTCAAGCTGAAAACAGGTGCTGCTTAAAATTTGCATAAACGCGCTTGAAGCGCGTGTGAATTAATGCTAAACAATGACAGTGTGGCAAAAACAAAGGCAACAACTAAACGACTACAACAACATAAATGAGCTATGCAGAATTCACATCTATACATATGTATATACTACATAACCCATAATAACGTACACCCGTGGCTTATATATACATATGTAAGCCGTCGCACAAGTTGCGGAAAAAATTTGGGAAGCGACAACAACAAAGCGCCGAAAAAGTTGTAGTAATATAAAGCGAAATAGTTAACAGCAAGTGACATGGCATGGAATTTTCATTAGACAATGTTGGAAATTTTAAAATGCCAACCAATGTATATGGCGACATGAGGGTGGCTCATATTATATTTACTTGAAAAGTATATAAATATTAAGTGCAAGACCTTACAGATACGAGTATCAGATGTAGGTTAAATTAAGTTTAGTGTGATGTAGCTGTTGTTCCAGGGTGCCGAATAATTCGTTCCAACTTACATTATTCAAAGACCACATCGGAACACAGGAATGTTTTTCATCTCTTTTATTTTTATACCCTGAACAAGGTGTATTAAGTTTGCCACGAATTTTTTAACACCTGAAGGTAAAGTCGGCGACTCTATAAAGTATATATATATAATATATATAAATGATCATTTCCGTATGTCTTGAAGTTACGTTCAGCCTCAATTTTAGTCCTATATTAGTTCATGGTTATGTTATGTATGTGAAAGGATTTGAGAACTTTTAAGCTACCTTCGAACGACAACCGTCATAATAGATATATAAATGATCATATCCGCATGTCTGTCCATCTGTATATACGAGAATTTATCACTCAGTTTTTGAGATAACGATCTGAAATTTTCTACCCGTCCTTTTCGCCTCAATAAAATGTTCGTTTGCCGGCAGCGCCGATATCGAACCCACTATGTTATGTAGTTGCCATTCAAACTGAAGAATCGCAATTAAAAGTTTGTATGGAAAAATTTTCATTTCACGAGATATCTTCGAGCATGTTTGTTTGTCCAAGGCAATGATATAATCACCGAAGGAATTGTTCAGACGACGACTACCAAAGTTATCTAAATCATTTATCGAAACCAATTTCTGTTAACCACATTTTCATTATGTGATTAAAAAGCTTTGAGTAAAAGAAATGTGAATAAAATATCGATAATGTAATTCGATTTAATATTTGCGGCGGAAAAACCGATACACATTGTAAAGCTCACATAGAAATATCGTTGCAAACTAAAATGCGTCAAAAAATATCGATAAAATATGTGTATCGGAAAGTTTATCGATACTAGTTTATCGAAATATTATCAAAAAAGTCGAAGAATAAAATTCTTCAACTTGTAAGTCTAGCAATAATTTTCGTCTAAGCACATAAAGCAATATGTGCGCAAAAAAAAAACATATCATTGTATTATTTCTAGTTATTAGCACAACGTGGAAATACTTATCTTCGTTTTTATGAAACACCAGCTCCGCTTATGAATTCTCTGCTTTTCGAAATAAATACATTACGCAATGTTTAATATTTTGAATTTATAAATTAAAATGCGTCAAATATATTATTTATTTATATATTTTTATCGAAAAAATTATCGATATTTTTTATATCGAAAATTAGTAACAATATCGAAAGAATTATTTTTAAAAAATTTTGATCAAAAGTTATCTATTAAATAGTACTAACCGATAAAGTTTATCGAATTGTAAAATAAATATTTATCGATATTTTTTATATCGAAAATTAATAAACATAACGTATGAATATTTTAAAAGTTATTTTACCAGAAGCTATAGTACATAAAGTAAAAGACATCAAAAAATATCGATTAAAAATTCTTCTGAAAAAATTAGCGATATTTTTTATCGTTATATTATTAAACATATCGTAAAATGATTTTTAAAATATATTTTACCCGTAGCTATATATCGTGAGTACATAAATTAAAATGCATCAAAAATTCTCGATAATAAGTATATTTTTATCGATAAAATTATGGATATTTTCTCCTATTTTGATAAAAGAAATCGATTGAATGACTTCTGAAAGAGTTTTACTTGAAGCTGCATGTTCGAAGCAGATGTATAAAAAATTTCGATAAATTATTTTTATCGGAATATGTATCGATAATTTTTTAAGAAAATTTATAAAAAATATCTTTTGCATTACATTTTAAGTGGCTCATATTTGTAGCTATGAATCTTTTATAGATAGATCGAAAAGGACCGATGTACTTTTCTTATCGGAAAATTTATCGATATTTTTTTATCGAAAATTTATAAAAATATCAAATAAAAGCTTATTTAAAAGGTAGGTTGGTCAAAAAAACGATTACATTTTTTTATCGAAAAAATTACCCATATTTTTTTGTATCGAAAATAAATAAATAAATAATAAAAAAAGATCGCACGAATGATTTTTTAAAAGCTTTAGCTATACCATTCTTTCTAGGCATGATATGAGCTCGGATATGAGCAAAAAACCGCATATCATATTTCTGTCATCCAGTAGTTGGAATAAAATTTTACCGTAATTTAATTTTTATTAACTTAATATACGAGTATTTATGTTAGTTTCCATAAAATATTAGCTGCGCTTATGAACTCGCTGCTTTTCAAAATAAAGTTAGTGCACCTCTGCCTTAATGGAAATTTGCGTTTGCGCTTATGCTTATATATACATATATATGTATATATGTATATGTTTAAAATGTATATATGTATGTAAAATATACTTGGTTAAAAACATACGCATGTTTGTATATATCTATATTTATGCTTTCAGACATATCACGTTAATCCACACGTGAAAATTAATTTGTTACCGTAGTGGCACAGCTGCGCTTGCTAGCTAGCAAGTTGCGCTAAGCTAAGTGGTACAAGAGCATCACCACATCCAACTAACATATGTTACATACATATGTCTATCAGACCATTTGCGCAGACGTTTATAGATACATACATATGTACATATGTATATACTTAGCTACAATTCTGTGAATATTCGTATTTTCAGCGATATACCCGAAATGGCAGTGCATTTAACTAACTGGGCTCATACAAGTACGAGTATCCATGTATATTTAGACATATAAAATTGCATATGTACTATATATTATATATATATATGTACATATATGATAATGCATGAAAAATATGTACCATCTGTGTATGCAGCTTGTCGAAATCTGTTCTATTCGCGCTTCATAAAATCATTGTACTAAAAATAATTACCAACTTTACTCTGCCCTTGCATGCATGCATTTATTTTTGTTGCTTTCTGTTCTTTTGTTTGAATTTTTGGTTACATTTTTGTTGTTTTTATAGCAACTCCAGCTAAATGAAAAAAGTGCCCATGTCCCAGTGCTAGTGACCGCGTTTAATGTCATTAAAACTGGCGAAGCAATTGCAAAAACAACAAGCGTAAAAATGAAAAAAAAAAACAACAATAACAACAATTATTATGGGTATGGCGAGAACTGCGCCATAGCATGACCGCACAGCGAAAATGTAGAGCTCAAAAGCATAACCATATACGCGCATATGTACAGCTATGTAAGCAATCAAGTGTGGTTATGTACATATATACATGCATAAATATGTATACATACATATATGTGGTATGCCCATAATACGAAATTACAAAAATACATACATGCACACAACTGTCATAAAACGAAATATACCGCAAATATGCAGACAAAAAGACTCTAACAACTTCCACGCTCACACATATACACACTCACACATCACACACATTTATTTAATTAACACAAGAGCACAGCGAAACGAACTGAAAATTAATCTAAAACACGCCAACAAACAGCGGCAGCCAGCAATTGCCAAACAGTCAGCCGGGCAAGCGGTGAATCAAGCAAACGACCAAACGAAATGTAATGTGCGGCCAAATGCGCTGCGCTTAAAGCAAACTACACTTGTGAGCTTAGAGTGGATGAACTGACGAACTGGCTTGCTGGCTTGAAGCACGACGGCACGACGGACGGTCAAACGGATGCTATACTGCAGCAGCGCGGCAGCGACGTTGACAGCGTCAGCAAAACTGGGTCAATGTCAATGTTGGTAAAATCAAAGCGACTAAAATACGGCACATGCACAGCTACAAATACATATGTACATACACGCATTCATACATACATACTAATACATGTGTGCACTTGCCCGCACTGTGGCGCATGGCAAATGTGCGGAAACGCTTGATGCTCGACGCAAATGCTGTTGCTTTGCGAAGATGCTGATCACTTGTGCACATGCCAGCAGGCACGCATGTATGCACGCATATATGTACATATGTATGTTTGCATGTATGTGTGCAGTTAACATCATTAAAACGAGTTACGCAATTGCACTGCAATACCCACAGCATCAGTGGTGCTTCGCTTCGTCTTTTTCGGCGCGCAGTTGATTCACTTCGGTTACCACATTTTCTGGCTTAAAACTGACCACACACACACATACACATACGCACTCATAAACACTTATGGATACACGCACGCTCAACACACACACGCATATGGAAATGCGGTTGGCCAGCGCTGTAAGCCGCAGCCCACCGGCAGCTAAGCCAGCAAAGGCAGGTCAATCAAACAGCTGATCGGCCGCTGTGACCACAAGTGCAGTCAATCAACGTTGGAAAGCGAACTAACGCGCGCTGGTGAGCCGAACTTGCAAGCATCAGTGTTTGGCCTTGAACAATGCGCTTTCGCTGAGCTGGCAATAGCATGTTGCATTGCATGCCGTGGCGTGAAACTGGTTTCACCGCTTTTTATACCCGTGTGCTGGTTGCTGTCTGTGGGAATTGTAGATTTCTTACTAAACTACTTTAGCTTGCAATTCTATGCGACGTTTGTACGGAAAGTGTCGCAAGTTTCGAATTTTGGCGGTTTATATTATCAGGAACGCAGATGCATTCTTGTTCCAGGTTGATGGCACCTAATTGTCCTGCGTCTGTTTGTCAAAAGGTTTAACTCTCTCCGACTCTACACGTGTTTTTTTATAGAGCTAAAGTGAACCTTTCGAATTGTTTTTGCGCGGAAAAGATTTTACTATGCGTATCCGTTAGAAATTTAGCGAAGACCTTTGCTGATAAAATTTTGGCAGAAAATGTTTATAAGTCGTACAACGAGTTCAAATTGGTCCCAGAACGCGTTAAAGACGAACCGCGCTCTGGACGACCGTCAACCTCTATCAACGTCAAAGATTTGGTGCTTGAAAAACGTCGATTGATAATTAGAGACTTCGCTGATAGGGAGTTAGACTCAGCCTAAATCGTTTTGAAGAATGTTAAGGTCTCAAACGCATCAAGTCTCGATTGATATCATCGCTGAAATGCACCACGTCATACTGAAGTAGACTCTTTTGCCAGAAACTCGACTCATCAACTCGACCCGCAACCACCGTATCGCCTGATTTGTCTTCATGTTCAATGCGAGGTCGCCATTTTGACATGGTTGAGAAGATAGAAACTGAATCGAAGAAGGTTCTGAGATTATTCCGGAAAAATACTATTTCGACTGTTTCGAATGTTTTTATAAGCTTTCAAGTTGCTTGGAGCTAACTCTCTGTAAGTATTTTATCTTAAATATCAGAATATAAATAAGAGGCTTAAGCAGCGATGGAGAGAGGGGTGACGATCGTGTATAATTTTTCCTGAGTACGGCCCTCTCAGGGTGACAAGATGCTCAGCCACAATGTTTTGCAGATTTTTTTCTCAACAACTCACTATATTCATCTCTGGGTACTGAGTCTTTCTCTACGGTTCCTCCTCAAAAAAAATTACAACAAGATCCGACGTTTTTGAGCCAAACATTGTTTAGCGATGAGGCCCATTTCTGGCTCAATGGGTACGTAATGGTAAGGTCTATCAAGTTTGCCACAAACGCAGCTATAAAGACTATATGGCCATCAAGTATAGAGGTGTCTTAAAATTTGTGAGAGCTTCTAGTCATTGAAGTACATTCAGGAACATTTCAAAAGTAAAAGATGAAGTTCGGCCTATTAGCCTCGATCAACTATGTCCCAAATACTAATATTTTTATCCGTACACTCAACTACAAGTTTCTGATCGGCCATTCCAGCCGGTTTTCAAACTCCCCTACTTATTGTCACTACTTCTGTTTGCACTGCTTTGGCTCTGTCGTAATGCGGCTAGTTCGCCAACACGAGCTTTGGCAACGGAAATAATGTAATCGCGTATTTGCTCGGTCTTTCCCTAGGCAGACCGATCTGAATGTGTGGCTCTACTTATGTCTGTCGGTCACAATAAATGTTTGTATGTACTAATATGTAAATATGCGAACGCATACGCTTTGAGAGCAGCTGTGGCGCCGATTTTTAAGCCGCTAATTTGCTTCTTCACTTTCGTACTTAACTGCTTAACATAACAAGTAAGACAGTATGTTATGTTGTAGGATATGTAAATGTGGATTGACCAATCACTTGGAAAATGCATTGGAAAATGAAACGGTGTTACCACAGTAAATTATAAATATGTCAAGATTATAAAAGAAGCTGGGAACTGATATATTAACGGCAGACAATTTTCGACCACATAAATAGCTCCCGAGACTTTAATCTATCTGGAAATGGTAGGAGTTCTGATTCAGATTTGTATTTATTCCCAAGTCCACGTAGGATCTGATCTATAGCTGACTTCTGAGTACATGTAGTTTAATGAAGTTGTGACTTAAGCTCAAATCGAGAACGATTCCGAAAAATGCGTGAAATTGAAAGCACTCGATCGTATAAAAATGCAGCTCTGGTTACGTAGTTAATGGGACCGCGTCCATATTTCAATGATAAGTATGGGACACAGTCCTGGAAAAACGCCGATATTGTGCTTGAGCATAGCTGTGAAGCCCAGACTACGATTAAAAACTACCCAAAAGGCAAGACCGAGTGTGCCGTACTTATACAACCCTATTTTGAACTCGGAATTGCAAGCCAATGCGAAAACGGAGTCATTAATGCAATTAGCTTCGAACTGAGTTGAGATAGAATCTCATAACACAGCACGAAATGTGAAATTAACTCTCGAATTTACTGAAGGAAAAAGAAGACTTGAGAATATGGGTTTAAGTCTCGGTATTTAGCGGGAATGTGTTTAATCTTCTTTTTTCACAAATGCGTTGGTGGAAAACTGGTATAAGTTGAAATCTTGGCTTCGATTTGACTGGAATATAGTAAAAGGCTGAATCTCATGGGTCATGAAGAGACTTTCGTTTCGTGGGTGGAGTAAAAAATCGGTAGTATATTGGATCGGAGACCTTATAAAATATATAATGGGTGATTCAAGTAGAGGTATGTTTTCCAATAACCTTCTTTCGACAGATAACGCGTGAGTCGTGTCATGCTGTCATGTTATATTTGATCAGTATTCTGAAACATTTTAGTATGAAAACTCTTGCGTTTGAACAACGCTTACAAACCGTTCAACTTTATTACGAAAATTAAAATTATTTAAAGAATGTGTTTCGTACGCTTCGCTCGAGTTATGCTGAACATAATCGGCCCACTGAGCGTCTATTCGCAACACCATTATCCATCTTGAGGCTCAGCCTCCATTATTGGATAATATTCGACCAAATATAGCAGCCGTAACTAAGGGTGTTCACGAAGACTGTGGAACGACTTGGAGTATTTTTCGTCGAGATCTTAAATTGAAAGTATACAAGACACAGCTCGCAGAGGAACCGGAGCTGTTCGATCTTCCTAAGCGACATCACATCGCTCTATGACCTCTTGAAAAATTCCAAAAAGATCCGACGTTTTTGATCCAAACTTTGTTCAGCGGTAAACATTCAAATTTCCGCATTTGGGGCATAGAGCAGACTGAAGAGATTCAAGAGAGATTTCATCTGGTTCTGTGTGGTTTATGGGCCGGTGGAATCGTCATTGCTCTCCAAGGTACAAGATAGAGGCTTGTATGGAAAAATATTTTTATTTGACAAAATATCCTCACGAAAATTTATATGGATTTATGGCCATACTATCGGTACAATTTTCGAAGAATTTTCGCAGATCGGACCTTTATAGCATTTAGCTGCCTTACAAACTGTTCGAACAAAATCAAGTTCTTGTATGGAATCCTTTGTATTTATGAAGGTTTCTAGAGCTTCGGTGCAATCGGAGTTAATGTGTTTATTTGTTTTTTTTTTTAACTTCGAGTTCATACCCACCCACAGGTGTTAAAAACCTCAACCATATTACTTTTATTGTCCCACCCCTTTTCTTTATATACAGGTATTTGCATATTTGCTCAAATTTCCAACTTCAGCATGAAAGTTGCTAATTTACTGTTACTTTTACCTATTCTGCTGCGCAAAAAAGTTAATTCGCAATTTTGTGAAGAACCTGATAGTCTCGTTACCGACAGCAGCCTTATTATGCTTAAATGAATATGCAACCTTTACACACACACATACATAAGTACATACACATGGCGGAGCAGCCTTTTTGCCAAATTTTGCAGCCTAATTAATCTTTTGTTTTTGACACGTGCAACACAATATTGCTTTTGAGGTGAAGATGGAAAACTTTGCAGCTTACATTTAAGCGAAGTGAACACTAAAAATCACTGGACCATAAATTTTGTATACCCGCGCGGTAGCAGAGAGCGCTCCAGGCAGACGCTGGGTGAATGCAACATTATGCTGTAACAACTTCGGGTACTTAACAAGCAACCAAGAATAACGCAAACAAGACGAACAACACAACCACACACTTGTGGCACGCTAGAACGTGCGTTTGTATGTACGTATGTGTGCGTTTGTGTGTGTGTGTGTGGTTGAAGCAGACAAATGCAATCAACACCAAGTGCACAGTGGGAATGGCGCCGGGAGAGTGCGGGTAAAGTGTTGCAGCAAAGGCTCAGTGCGGCATGTGGCGTGAACGTAAAGTCGGAAGCAGCAAAGCAAAGCTTAGCAACAGCTGTGAGCAACAGCAACAACAGCAATAGCTGCGAGCAACAGCTGCGGCGCTGCAGAGCTTAGTGAGCGTTGGCGCGAAGCATGTCAAGTCGTCAGAAAACTTGACCATGAAATACGTGTAAATACCTGCTTGCAACAATTTGCAATTGCGGTAACTGATGTGTGCTGCACAGGCTGGAAAATCAAGGTGAAGCTGCCGCAAGCTTGCAAGGCGGTATTATGAAAGAAAACGAGACAGGCCAGCGTGCTGGAAACTAGTAAGGAAGGGCTAAGTTCGTGTGCAGACTCGAAAGGAATTTATAATAATCAAAGGAATATCTCTAATACATACATACATATATCGAGCACTCCGTTATATAGTGTAAGAAGTAAGGCACAGGCACTAAGTTAGGCATATGGCGGTTAAGGAAAGCTTTGTACTGATTTTAGCCACTTTTTGCACCAAACTCGATGTTGCTAAGTGTGAGGTTAAGCAATTTTAGGTTACACTGGCTGGTTATCAAACCTTTCATAGACTTGCTGGTCTCCTCCATAATGCCATATGAAGCTTCAATATAATTCGAACTAGCTAAGCATATGAATAGTAAAAATTCCGTCCAACTTCACTGAAATTTCAGTCTCTCTAACCGATATAGTTTGGCAGAAAACCAGCCGAATGCTTTGTACTACATATTCGATTACATAAGGTAACTTATTTCAATCGTTTTTGATATCAAGGCACATTTTTATACTCTCAACATGCTATATGAAATTTGTACAATGTTTGTAGTACCCAAAAACATATGTCGGAGACCGTATAAAGTACATATATACAATAAAACTGATTAGCGTGACTGAGTCGATTTGACAATGCCCGTCTGTATATACGCGAACTAGTACCCCAGTTTTCGTGATATTCATCTGAAATTTTTTATACGTCATTTTCTCAACAAAAAACTGTTCTTTTGCCGAAATCACCGATATCGAGCAACTATATATGTTATAGCTGCCATATAAACTAACCGACCCAGCCAAGTCCTGGTATGGAAAAATTTTTAATTTGAGTAGATATCTTTACGAAATTTGGCATAAATTATTAGCCGAAGAATCTTTGTAATATCTGAAAAAATTGTTCAGATCGGACTCC
Organism: Bactrocera dorsalis; assembly: GCF_023373825.1. Lineage (NCBI taxonomy): Eukaryota > Metazoa > Arthropoda > Insecta > Diptera > Tephritidae > Bactrocera > Bactrocera dorsalis. The sequence continues at coordinate 103,936,639 of NC_064304.1, read as the reverse complement.
TACAGCATATAGCTGCCGTACAAACTGACCGATACAAAACTAGTCAAAGGTCTTTTAATACCTTTTTATGCTATAAAAATGTACCTGTGAATGTTATTACAACTTCATGGAAACCGAGGTTAACATTTTTGCTTGTTTTGATAAACACCCTTTATCTAGCTCAATTTTTTGAAAGGTACAAACAGCTATTAGACTCGCAAACCCATTACAGTAGAAACTCGTTTATCCGGCCCTCAGTTATACGGATTCGCGATTATCCGGACTACCAATCGCGACCAATTTATATGTACCTACGTAGAAATTATGGAATCATGAACGTGTCGGAACTTGCATATTCCGCTCGCGCAGGTGGGGTCGCTGCCGCTGCCCCGCGCGTTTTATTATTGTTTTAGTTCATTTGCAATTGTGACTCCGCTCTGACGTGCGTGTCACGTCTACATATTTAAACCTGCTAAAGCGTAAGAAACAATTTAACGACGCTATATGACTTTATGTAAAATGTCAGCTAAAACAGGGTTGCAATTATATTTTTCCATGACATTGCACGCTAATATACATGGTTTTTGGTCTGACATATTTTACAACCCTTGCAAATAATTTTGTGCCGGTGCACCGAGAGGAAATATATGCAATTCTTGCACCGTGCAACGGGTTTGCAAGAGCGAGAGAATACCCCTAGAGTGATACTGTGAGTCTACTACAGTTGAAACGAATTCGTGATATAGCAGCAATGAAGAGAAAAAGTTGCTTACGTCAAATGACAATTACCAAATATTTTAAACCAAATTAAACTTATTACCTACCTACTTATTTCATGATTACCAAATGCAAATTACCAAATACATACATATTGTAGACAAATTATTCGTACATACGTACCTAAATATTTTATTGTATTTCATGATTAATGCTGCAGTTTAGTATTACGTATGTAGTGTAATCTAAGAAAATATGTACATACATACAAAGGTAAGTGTTCATTTCTTAATAAACATTGATTTTCGTTGCAGGATATGAATATCTATTTGTTTTTCTTCATACATTCGATTATCCGGATTTTCGATTATCCGAATGCCTATCGACAACAATTAGTCCGGTTAATCGAGTTTCTACTGTATAATCTTTGCAATCGAACTTCAGTTTTTTATTACTTAGAATTCAATATAATATATTAGTTATATGTAGCAAAAAATTTTCAGCTTTCGCTGTCAGATATAACCAATATATAACCAATACATAACCTTTTTATAATCAAAACTCAAATTTTGTTTCAATATGAGTGATTGCTATTGTATCGATTTCCTTCACCTGTAAACTTAGAAAAGTGATGTTTCATTATTTTGAATTTAAGGTGATGATATACTTACATACAAGTCTATACATGTACATACATATGTACAAGTATGTCTGAGCAGTTTGTAACTATACCTGTTAGCATGCAAAAATTACAAACTAACAATATGTCCAACTGAATGAGCGAGTGAGTTACTCGAGTAGTTGAGAGCCTAATTGAGACGCTGAGTGAGTGAAATGAGCCTGACAATGAGTATTTGTGCATTTGTTTGGCTTGAATGCATATTTGATTGACCAATTGACCGATTGAACTCGTGACAACACACATACATGCATATATATCTATTAATATAACCAACGCATTTATTTACTAACAAACCTCACACATATACTATATATGGTATTATATACTATACATATGTATAATAATGTATTTAATATGTGTTGACGTCAGCTATAATGCCATGCAGCTCTGTCCGCTTACGCTTAGAGCTTGCTTACATTGTCAGTTCAGATTTTCATTCCAGCCTTTGCGCTCAATCAATCATATTCTCATAACAATTAGAAATTTGTTGTCGATTAAATTCATCTCAGTTGCTCATTTGATTGGAGAATCTACTTTGCATTTATTAACATAATATTTGTTGTCTTTGTTTGCTGCTAAATTGACGATGAACATGCAAACAATTGCATTGTAAGTGAAGAAATTGCCATTTAATTGGTATTATTAAATGTTTGGAAATTTTTGTATACGAAAGTAAATATTACTGATATTAGTTATGTCAGATCCTTGCAAAATCCACTAAAATTGCTGCTGAAATCGAAATTTTGCTTATGTAAATAATGAAATAGGAAAGAGGAGCCATCGGACATAATGCGACAGTGATCACAAACTCAAATGTGTTGCTAAATATGCGCTGGGAAATCGTGTGCATTATAGTATTCACGAAATTTTTTCGCACGAAAGAGGATAAGTCATCCAAGTGGACTGGACACGATGAACCTGCTCTAAAGCGTGGAAAAACGCAACCTTGAAAAAATAAAGGCCATCAACAAGGACTATTACATGGTTTTGGTGGACCGTTTAAGACGCGAAATCGTTGAAAAACGGCGGCATTTGATGAAAAAGAACCAGCTCTTTCACCATGACAGGGCATCGTTCCACAAGTCGGTGAAAACGATAGCAAAAACTCATGAATTGCGCTGCGAGTTGCTGCCGCGTCCGACGTGTTCTGCGCATCTGACCCCATGCGACTATTTTCTGTTCTCAAATCCTTAAATAATGGTCGCTGAGAGAAATTTTAAATTGACATCATCGTGATATTTTAACTTCAAATCAGTGCAAACTTTATCTCCCTGGTTTCCAAGTTACTCTGTGTCAAAGATTACTTTTACTTTTTTTCGTTTTTGCAAGTGAAAGCTTTTTGTGCGCTGTTACTTGTGTGCTGCCTATCAAGTACAAGCTTGACAATTATCGGTCATAAATAATTCTTTTAAATTCTCATTAGTGCCTCGTTATTCATATCTACTTTATATCAAAAGATAATTTTATTACAAATTATTTCTCAGTATTTCTTATTAAGAATCATTAATATTTCATTACTCTCCCGTTTCGTTTAGTATGTGCTATTCGACTTTTACTAAACTACATTTCTCGTATTATTAATGAAATTGCAATTTTAATAAAATGAATTAATACGCTTCTAATTACTCCCGTTAGCTTTGTAATGAGTGCTTTATGCCGTAAATTCGCCAGGAGCGCAGCGTATTAGAGTGCTGTAATTAAAACAGACCATTATTCATTACCAGTTTAGAGTACGTTAATAAGTAAGTTGATGACTTAAACGCCCGCTGACTGAGTTAAGTCATTCAACAAGTAATTTTTATTGTAAATAAATGTTTCTTTAATTACACACTGCTTGGCGGCAGAGATTTTTAACTCACTGCTCACTTTAAGTTTGCAACTGTGTGTCGAGACTTTATTTAGCCGCAGCTGATACCGGCTTTACAACCTTAGTGTGTAATTATTGTTAACCACCATGAATATTACTTACTGGTGTCTCGTTTATGAGGTAGCAGAACGAAGTGATTAGACTCGAGGTCGGGCAAGGTGAGCGCATTTAATGTCTAGTCGCACAGCATTTGCAATGTGAGCTCAAGTTCAGGGTGCAACGAGGTGAAAAGAAACGCAAATAAAAAACTTGCTTTAAGGTGAGCAAATGAAACGGATTAAGGCAGAGAGTTGGAGGTGCATTATAGGAGGAGATTTAAAAAAAAACGCTTAATTGTTATTGAGTGCAATGATGCGAGATTAACTGAATTTTATTTTTATGATATATTTTTAATTGAGGAATATTTTATAGGCATGACGGCCTTTTGACTTTTCCCATTCTATGGATGCACTTTTTGAAGAATCTGTGACCGGATAGCAGTTGGGTTGTGTTAAAATTTACTTCTCCGAATTGACAGCTTGTCCATAAGCTTAGATCTCTTATTAATCTGCAACTCTGAGCGCTGCCGTGCGGTGCAATATGGCCAATGCTTTATGCCGGTTTTACTTTTTAAGCACGCCTGCCCAGATCTTAGCTCCGTATAATAGGCCGCCGATTGTCCTCGACATTAGACGCTTTCACTTTTCTTGGCTGGGGCATCCTATGTTGGCCATTAGTCGGCTAAGTTGTGAGGTGATCTTCGCTGCCTTTGTTGCGGAAGGTTAGTCTGACGTCCAGACTTACGTAAAAGGTAGCTTACTGATTTTTGGAGTCGTTTCCATAGTCGTATGCTACTTATTTCGAGGGATAGCTACCATACAAACTGACATATTACAATCAAGTCTTTATATGGACAATTTTTTACTACCGGAACGAAATTCCAACTGCACATTGTAGGAAAGATGGTTCCAAAAATCATATAAATAATCCACAATTAGACTAGGTTATACCGGCTGGCTGTTATACAATACTGGTTCAGTTTAATTTAATAATTCGTCTTACAACACTCACTACTTTTTGCGAACTTTAAAAGTGACTTGTTATCTTAATTTGAAACTTCATAGAGCCCCGGAACTGCGAAGCTGCTAGATATCTAGTTTCAGATAATGATGAAAAAATGCACTGAATGTTCTCTAGCGTCTCTCTCATGCCTACTTCATTGCATATTCTGCATGTATCGTCGTTACTTATGCCCTTATGCCTCAGGCTCGCAAGTGATGCCAGCAAATTGTGGCCTGTCTTTAGGCCAACAACTGTCCTGCGGTCCTTTCGAGACCGTGTGAGCGCAGAGTATACGTGTTTTTCTTCGGGGCTTTTGCACATGATCTTGGCATTCCTGCATATCCTTTAGTTATTCCAACTCGCCTTGATGCGTCTGACAGCCCTTACGGAAATTTCATTGTATATCGCTTTTAATGACAGCCTTCTTCCATGTACCGGTTCGGTTGGTACTTTTGGTAATCTCATCAGCTATTTTGTTTCCTAGAATTCCATTGCGGTCTGGAACCCAGTATATATGCAGCCTACCGCCTTCCTGCTTCTCAGAACATGCTCTGACATAATGCGATGTTAGATTATTGCCTTTATTGCCGACTCACTATCGGCGCATACGAATATACTGATTTTCTTTATCTTTTTTTTGTAATGTTAGCTATCTCAGCGACTTTCCTGGCCGCAAAGACTTTCGCTGGAATATGCTGCAGTATTTCGGTAGCTTGAAGGATGGACTGAGATCCAGTTCCCAGAATAAATTCCAGCTCCCAATCCAATATCTGTTTCTGAATTGTCTATATAAAGTTTCGCTGGCGAGTCGCATGCCCTTATCGCATATAACCTAAAGTATTGTCACATTTTTCAAGGTAAGGACTATAAGAACTTGGAATTTGCTCGTGTAAACTCTAGTTTCTTCACGTGAATGACAACTCTGTTTGGCAAATTGCCTCCCTGGGTGAAGCTAAGGATGTTCTCTGCCGTCTTTTTAGCTATTATATACAGAAAACCAAGCGTGGAGAGGCTTATAAGAACTGCATAGCCTAATAAGTCTTTTAAAGCCGCTGTTTCTCCAATTCTACAATCGAAAAATGCAACTGTCACCAGAAAAAACATTCTTTAATGAGCAAAAACTAATTAAAAAGTTTACATTGAATTACTTCTCTTCAAGCTCCATACTTCGCAAGCAGTTTATTGGAGCAACTTATTAATAAAAGCACATTTGACTCGACCACAAACTGAAAATTAAAGAAAAGTGAAAAAACTAGAAGCCGAACTAATAGTAAAAGAACACACCAAACTTAGACTGCGTTAAATATATTTCGAGAAATTCCCCAGTCATCGCAAATTCAACTCTTTATTTAAGAAAACAAACTTTGGCAATCTTAATAAAGGTGCTATATGCAAAGGTACCAAACAAAGTAAATATTAAACTACGAACAAACAGCAAGCAAAAAAAAAAAATATAACGGTAAAACGAAAAAGAAGGCAACCAAGAACTAAAACTATGCAGCATCAAACACAGAAGTTTTCCCTCGGCGGTAGTTTCTTGATGGCTTGGCCGATTGAAATAATGAAATAAAATACGAAACGAGAGCATCAAACTTTTCGGTGTGAGAAAATTGCCAGCTAAGGAGTGAAAAAGCCGAATGCAAGTGGGAATGTAAGAGGAGGGAAATGTGTTTTGTATTGAATGGAAGTTATAGCGCACTTCGAGTGCTTTAAATGGCAAAGCATTAAATTAAACTCGATAAAAAGCCAAGAGCCCGAGTTGATGGCAATAAAGCGCAGTTTGAATTCAAATATGCGAAGCTATCAAATATTGCGAGCTTTCCTACTTTTAAATTTATAAAGGTGAAGCACCGAGAGTGCCTTAATTTACGTAGAAAATTTGAGGTTTGCTTTTAAAATTGCTATTACAGAAACAAAAATAGAATTTTGTTGGAGAATCTTAGCAAAACAAATAATTAATTTAACTAAACACTCAAAATAATTGCGATTTTCCCAAAACATAGAAAACTTTGTTTTGAAATCGTTTCAGCAACATCTATGAAATATAATACTTTGAATTGTTTCATCTATTCAAAAACAGAAATTGCCAAATGCTCAATTATCAATATACTTTCTGATACTTTCCTTCTGCAACATAGTCATAAAATAAAAACTTGAGATGAACGCAAAAAATATTAAAAATATTTTTGGAATACTATTATTTTACAATATCCAAATTTCCGAAATTTTAAAACTTTATAAAAACGTAAAAAAACTTAGTATTTTATTTAAAGAAAAAACAAATAATTTAAATATAGCAATAAAGGTATCATAATAAATTTGTGGAACGTAAGTCCATATTATAACTAATTCATTTGTAACGAGTTACTATATTAAATAATAAATAAATTTGCCACAAAACCTTAAATGTCTGCGAAAGGTATGATTTTGATAAAAGTTACAGTAGCTTTAGAAATTGATGATTAACAAATATTTGTGGAATCTAAACCTTTGTAAGAAATTATTGCATTATAATAATAAAAAATATGTATCCTTATTTTTTTGGAATTGAATACAACTATAAAAAATATAGCAATATTAAATAACGTCAAAAATTTGTGGAACCTAAGTTCCAATTTTCAGAAATTTTAATGTTTTATAAAATGGTATCAAAAGCACGTATCTTACCTGGAGGAAAATATTAGAAAAAACAACAGTACTAAAAAACGAAAAAAATATGTGGAACCTAAGTTCCAATTTTTAGAAATTTTAATGTTTTTTAAAATGGTATCAAATACACATATCTTACCTGGAGGAAAAATATTAGAAAAAACAACAGTACTAAAAAGAAACAAAAAAAAAATATGTGGAACCTATGTATGTTCACATTATAAGTAATTCTTTAGCACCAGCTAACAATATTTTTAAATTAAGTTATCATAAAATCATATGGAGAATATGAATTTGTGGAACCTAAGTTGTCTCGTGAAAACCGATGTTTAGTTGTAGTTTAGAGAGAGTTTTAAATATTTGAAACATTTTTAGGAATACACATACCGTCCAAAATCAATGACAAAAGATAACAATTGCAAATAACAAGTAATTAATTTGTTTGAATGCTTGTGGAAGCTAAGTTTTGCATTACATCACACGTTCATATTCTTAGTTTTAATAAATAACGTATATATATCGCTTTATGTATGATACGTGAAGAATTTGAAAGAAAAGTTCGAAAACTAAGGAGACTTCCTATAAGTGGAACCTATTTTTTTTTCTTAATATTCGATAAGTAACGCTGCTTTAAAAGGGCAAAAATGATCAGAAATAATTTACTAACCGTTTTATTGCTTTTTTTTTCATCTTGAGCTAAAAATAAAATAATTATATTATTTGGCGGGTATTGCAAATTTGTGGATCGTAAGTTTTGAACTTAATTGCTGCGCAAAAATTTTAATTTTAGTTCGAAATAAAGTAATTATAAACATTTCCGTAACTTTTAATTGCTTTAAAAGTTCTATTTTTACCGTTGTCCAAAGCGCTTTAACGGTTGTTTAATTTATGCACGCAAGCACACGCGCCTGCCCCATTTCAGCACCCACATAATTTGTAATTTTCAATTTATTTTCGAGTTCAATCAATTTATTAAGAACATCCTTATCGGCGTAATGCCATTTGTGCGTTGGAAAATACTTCAAAAGCGCCGAAATTACGGAGCAGCTCATTAATATGTATTTATAGTTTCGAGTTCCTGCGCCCATGAAAACCACAATTCCGAGTTTTTTTCGTGTTATCCCCAAAGCAAATAGCAACAATTCATCGGAAAACGTGTTTTCTGGCTTAACATGCGCCGAACAATGCAAACATGTGTGTGTGTGTGTGTGTGCTCATTGTCCTTCACATAGCATACACGTTTGACCATTGCCCATCCACAGCCCATGCGTATGTGGCGGCGCCCTTGACCATTATGCCCAGCCAACTCATCCTTTCGCCTGCGTTCTCGCTCATTATCAACAGCAACAACAACCTCGTGTCGATGGACACACGAGTTACCGTTCGCATTGGCGTTGATGCTGTTGATGTTTGCTCGCATGTTGCTTGTTGTTGTACTTTTTTTTTGTTGTTATTGCGATTACATTGTGTAGCATTGTGAATTATGTGTATTGACCACACGATTTGTGGTCGCCAAAGCCCACGCAACCACGTTCGCATGTGTCGTTTGTTGTCGCTGGCATTTCGTTGTTGTTGTTATGCTATAAAAAATTGAAAGTTGCACATTCAACATTTTCGCAATATATTATTTTTATTTACTCGTATTTTATATTTGTGGCATTTTTTCGGCTCACTCGCACTGTTCGCAATTTGGTTGTAGCGCTTGTGTGTGTGTGTCACGTGTGTGTAGTGTAACTCTTAAGGGACATCGGACGAATTAAAGTTCGTGTTTTATGTATTTCAATAACCTTGCGTTACGTGTCCTACATGTTTTTATTGTTGTTCTTGCTTGTCATCGCTCTTTTCGGGAACAACTTTCGAATTATTCATGGCCAAGCAGGCCATATACATACATACATAAACAGACACATCTTCTATCCTTGCTTTATATTTATGAGTTTTGAGTAGAGTTTGAGCGATAAGCTATTGTTATTGCATGTGTACATACCCTGCAGGAATGATGAACTCATATGACAAACTTTCTTTTCAAAGAACTATTGAGCAATATATTTAGTGTAACGCAAAAAGTCGAAGCAAACCGAGCAATAGTGAAATAAAAGATTTTCACCTCACCGGTGTGAAGTCTTTAAACTTTTTTCTAATGTAATATAGTAAAACGGTAGTTGTTAGCCTAAAATAACTAAAAGCTTTGCTGATAAGCGCCGTAATTTGTGTAAATATTTGAACATAAAGAAAAATATTATATAAATTTCAATACTCACCACACTTAAATTTTGTTAAATTTATTAATATTCAATATTTCAGTAATACTAATCGCTAGATTAAACGAAATTTTTATGTTTCGAGCTAATACTAAAAATTATACCAAATTTATAATATTCACCACACTAAATGAAAAAATTTGACGTTGTTGATAACTAAAAAATAATCGAAAGCTTTATTAACTAGCACCGAAAATAATGAAAAATATTTGATTAAAAATTTCAGAACTCACCACACTTGGTTTTTTATTTTAATTTAATAATTTTTAATTTAGTATTACGAATCGCTAGATTAATTGAAATTTTTATATTTCGTGGTGAAACTTTGTCTATATTTGAATTTGAAATATATATATGTGCGTATATGCATAAATTTCAATAGTCACCACACTTACAGTTCTTTAATTCAATGCCAATACTAAGAGCTAATAATCAGATAAAAAATGATTTTTCTCTTTCGAAGCAAAACATACAATTTCACTAAGTTTCTAATATTCACCACACTAAAAGATTTGGGACAGTTGCTAAACATAAATAATCAAAAACTTTGCCAACTGGCGCCGTAATCTGTGTAAACATTTTAATTGCAAAATTACTTTTATAAAAATCTCAAAACTCACCACATTTATGTAAGTATATGTTTTTAAATCAGTGTCAATATTATTAATGGACAGATTAAACGATTTCTTTCTCTTTCGAGTGAAAAATTACTTTTATAAAAATTTCAAAACTCACCACATTTATATAAGTATATATTTTTAAATCAGTGTAAATATTATTAATCGACAGATTTCTTTATTTCTTTCTTTCTTTTTCGAGTTAAAGCTAATACAATTTCACCAGATTTCCAATATTCACCACCCTAAATGAAGATTATTGTGTTTCTCGAGCATAAGTTGGTATTCAAGTAAAGCTGCTGGAAATTTTAGGCGCAGCATATTCACCACACCCTAGGTCGCGGTACAATCCTCATTTCCTCTAGTCGAATCCAATATTCACCCCACAAATTTTTTTGCAATGATTTTAGAAGAAGCTAGTGTATACTTTAAGAAGAAGAAGGCATTTAACTGGCAGCAGCAGTCTGGCAGCTTTATTGTCAAAAGATTACTAGATCTATTTAGAATTAGAGAAAAATCAACTCAAAGAGTGTCGATCACACCTGAAGCTCCGCGAATCCACACTTAGTCAATTTACCCGAAGTTTGAAATGGTTCAATAACCCGAGTTCGAGTAAGTGATATTCCGAGCAAGTTCCAACCAGAGGCCGGCTTCAGCTCGTATTACTGACCAATTTTTTTGGAAGAAAGGCTTTCTTTATATCAATACTTTGAACGGATTTACAAATCTTATTTTTTCAGTTATCTACAACAACTTTAGATTGTCTAACCTGCGTAACTAATGTAGATTAGGGTCGTTATATTCTAGATTTCGGATTCTTACAAAGCGAGACCTTCATAAGAAAATTTTGAAATGAAATCCGAACAAAGTCAACTGGAGTGAACAGCTGAAGAAAAAACCGACTCGCTCCAACCTAGAGAATAAATTTGGACTGTGAAATATCTAAAGTCCAAAAACGTGGGAGTCAAATCAAGAGGCTAGCACAAGATCTATTGCATAGAAGAGACAATTGTGGTCATTTCCATCCAGGCGGAGCCATAGGTTACAATGTATATTTTGGGATAATTATAAAATTAATCTTCAGCAAAAGGCTCGGAAATTATAACCTACATATTGAGCTTAAGTATAGTATGTAGCTTCATATGTATTCCAGATATACGTCACTTACAAAAAAAGTCTTGACCTATTCGCATCATCTTCAATTTTCCATATTTTCCTACATGGCTCCGATCTCTGCAGATAAGTAAATCTTTGCGTACATATTTATATCAGTTGCCATGTGTTACTCTTGACGGGTTTCGAGTGTCAATAGATGTTTTAGAGCAGCAAGGCTTTTACATATTTATGAGCTGATGAAGTACTCCACAAAAGAGAGGAAAAAATACAAATTTATGTGCATCAGAGTGAGCTAGTGTGTGAGCACATAAAACTTTAATCTTGTCAAGAAGGAAAAGCAGCGCTTACGTCTGCGAAAAAGAAATATAATCGAGAACATGTCTATCGGAGTGAGTAGCTTACATCTTGCCATCAGTCAGAAGATGGCGGTTGAAGAAAGTTGCGCTCTTGTGCCGTTGACTATAGGGGTGATTGTTGGAATAGCCCATGAAAAGAGAGATAAGTTATTGCAATATATTTCTTAAATACCGCACACCTTATTTAGATTTGCTTTATTATATCGCTTTATCGGCTTCGAACTGGCTGGAACGTATGAATGAAATTTAACGTGTTGTGAGTATTTTAACTGGAGTACAGAATATTAAATTTTGAGGATTGCACTGCGAAAGGTGATCTATTATCCTCTCTTTTTTTCTGGCAAATCTTCGTTTAATCCAGTCAAATCAAAGAGACTTAGCAAAGCTCTTGAATTAGTGGTTGCAATTTGTCCACTCCCCGGATTCAACTGCCCGATAGACAGACCCCTTCTCGCAACTGCGGGGCAATCCATATGTATGTGCCCAGGTGCCTCCGCTCCTTGATCGCAAAAGCGACAACGATCTGTGGAACAGTATCTTAATTTGTGTAGATAACACCGCAGCCTACAGTGATCTTTATAAAAAGCCACAAGCTGCCTTAATTTTCTTCTGAGAAGAGCGTTTAGTATCGAATCTCCTCTCGTAAAGTGTGGGGGTCGGCAGCAAAGAACGGTTCCACTACTGTCAGACTGGTTGCCTCAGCTTCTTTCGCCAGGAGATGGACTTGCTCATTTCCACTGATGCCTCTATGTTGTTTTCAGTCGAAACCCTGTTAGGCACTTTAATGCATTCCAGTACCATTTTGGATTTGATTTTAACGAATGAGATTACCTGAACTGCCACTTGGCTATCACTGAGTAGAGACGTGATAGTTCCTCTACAGAATGATCTCTGTACATCTATTGAAGACATAAATCTCAGCGTAAAAAATTCTTGGAAACCTGCCCATGTGCACTGACTGTTTGGTATGTGGTCCCACTACTTCAGCCCCAATTCCTTCTGTCATTTTCGAGCCATCTGTATGCCATTGCATTGAGCTCCTACGAATTTACTCCTCAAGGATGGAGTAGATGAGACTTTCAATCCTTATTCAAAAAGATTTTACAAAAGATTAATTTTATTCTATTATCAAGAGAGTTATGTTGGATTAGCGGCTAACTTGTTGTACTCAAGCCAACTTCAAGATTTTTAACCTTGCGATATTAGTGAAAATTAAATAATTACTAGAACTTGCTGAACTTTATACACTTCAGTGATCGTTTGATTTTTCTCCAAGTGTTCGCGATAATAAATTTGAAAAATGCAGGTTTGAGAAAAATACGTTTAAGTATCAACTGATGGAGCTGACTGAACTGAATGGGTTTGCTTTAGAAGGTACTGACGAAAAACTATTTAAGTTTTCAATATAAAAACATGGTATGTGAAGTTTACAGCAACCAGAAGGAAACATCGGTCAGCATGTCGAGCTGAGTAGAGCCAAGTCCTTCCATATGTCCTTCTCTCTGCTGTTATGTACGCGAACTTGTCACTACGATTTGAAGATAACGATCTGAAATCTTTCCCACAGCTTACTATCTGCAAGAAGCTGTTCATTTGTCTGAGCATATACTATGTAGCTGTTCATACAAACTGAACGATCGGAATCATGTGCTTGTAAAGAAAACTTTTTAATTTGCTGAGACATTAACATTAAATTTGGCATAGATTATTCTTCAAGATAATCTCTGAAGAAATTTTTCAGATCGGATCACTCTGGCGTATAGTTGCCATACAAACTGAACGATCAAAATAAGGTTCTTGTATGGAAAACTTTTCAATTCACAACATAATTCTACATAATTTGACAGAGATTATCACATAAGGAAATGCCATAATCTTGGAAGAAGTAGTTCAGATCGGCTCTCTATAACATATAGCTGCCATACAAACTGAACAATCATAATAAAGTTCTTGTATGGAAAACTTTTTTATTTGACAAGATATCTGCACAAAAATGTGTATGGCTTATTTTATAAAAAAGTGCTATAATCTCCAAGAAAATAGTTCAGATCAGTTCAATATGTCATAAAGCTACCAAACAAACTGAACGATCAAAGTCAATTTCTACTTTTGAAATTTTTTTTAATTTATGTCGTATATGCTAGCTTTGGTGCAGCCGATGTTAATATTTTTTTTTATTTTTAATAGAAATATTTATTTTTTAATTTCGCAACTATCGGTATTTGGAAGCATATATTGCATTTCTTTAAATTTACTGACAACGCTTCCAATTCCGTCAAGGCCAAAACACATTTTGCTCTAACTTGCAATCTCAGCCGCAGACAAGCGTACATACTTACGCAGTAACAGTTCCGCAGTGATTTCTATTTTTATTGCACTTTTATGTGTCAATCTTACAATCGAGCTGCGCACCCACACACACACACACGCTCACAGCCATACTTTACTTAATAGTATTTACTTTATTTCGCATTTTTGCGTCACCAACTACTTTTTTCCAACAAACTTGCAGTGTCGTGTATATTTTTGCCACTCCACAACTGCTTTAGCTGTACACAAGCACAAGCGTATATGCTTGTATATGTGTGTGTGTAGCTGTAAACATATTTATTTCGTATGTTGAATATAAAATGACTTAAGCATACACTTACATGCAACCCTTAGGAACAGTCATATTCAGGCCATCCAACACGACATTCGGATTTTTGCTATTTCCATACATTTTATGCGCCCGCCGCACGCATACCGCCTGCTGTCGTCGCGCGGCCAATGTTGACGGTTGTGTCTTGAAAAGACGACGTCGCGTAGCTAAATCCGTTTCGGTGCTTGTCACCTCGACAATGGTGTTATTGGGTGGCAGACCCTCCGTTTCAGCATCCATTTTGCTGCTGGCGTGTGTTGTTGCTGTTGCTGCTGCTGTTGTAACTGTTATTGTTGTTATGCTGTGCACTTTGTTGTTGTTTGTTTACTCGTATTTCGGATTTTTCCACGCTAGTTTTGTGCTTATTTTTTTTTTTTGTTCTTTGTTTTTTTTTCTTTGCTGGGGGATGTGTTGTTGTTATTGTTATTTTTGTTGTTTTTTTATTATTTTTTGTGTTGTTGCTATCGCTATCACGCGCTGTGCTCCACTCTAGTCTACGTCACAACGTCTTTTGCACCCCAAGTGCTGTGCTGCGCTGTTTGCTGCGTGCCCCTCGTGCCCTGTGCGGTGCGCCGTGTCGTATACGCAACACTTGTTTAGTTATGCATATATGGTTGTTGTTTCGATGTGCGTTTGATTTGCACACTGCGTCGTGTATCGCTTACAGTTGTTATTTTTACTGCTGCGCGTATAACGGTTGTTATGTTTATTGCTGTCAGCAGCCAGCAGCCGGCGCTGCGTTCAATGCTCTTCAAAACTGCTGCCAGTCGACCTTCGTTTGTGCTGCACGTTGGCGCACGCGTTCGTCTGGAATGTGAGCAAAATTTTGTTGCTGTTGTTGTTGTTGTTAATTTTTTGCTTGTTTTCTTGTTTGCTATCGTATTTTTGCTGTTTACGGCGCTGCCTCTGCAACTTTGCTGCAAATGTTCGCCAGTGTGTGCGTGCTTAATTCACTTGCGTTGCATGTCCTGTTACAGTTACACTCTTCCTTGCCACCCAGGCAATTCTGTCACACACACTTTTCTGCACTTTTTCGTCACTTGTGTCGCTGGCGTGTGCGTCGCTTTGCAGTTATCGCACTTTTACCGCTTCGTTATTGTCGTCGCCTGTGCTCGCCGCGCCAAATGTACAAGCGCACTGTTGCTAGTTTACTGTGCTACGCCAGTGTTTATGCCACTCGTAAAACAACAACAAAAACGTTAACAATATGTGTGCAGTTGACTCGACTCTCCCACTGCGTGCGGCTCGCAATAATTCTTGCGTGTTTTGTGGCTGTTGTTGTTGTTTTAGTTGCTGTTGTATGTGTTTGCAATGTCTTTACGCTGCCCTGCCACACAATGTTGCACATGCAGCAGTGTTGCCTTCTTGCTGCCACCGCACTTTGCTCAGCCGCTGCAGCTTGCTACAACTCTTTCGTATGTTTCTTTCGTATATTTTCGTTGTTGTTTTTGTTTCAGTTATTGCTGTTGTTGCTTTGCACCACCCGCCGTGCGTCTATTGTGTCGTCAAGTGCTACAATTGATGTTAAGCAGCCCAATTCAGTTCAACGTTGCCGCTTGCTGATAGTTGTCGCGCAGCCTGGCCGTATTGTTTTTGTAATGGCGCAGGGGTAACAGCGACTTGTAGAAACTAGTAGTAGTGGCGATATAGCAGCAATAACTGTAAAAATAGACTGTAAGTGGAAAAACCGTTATTTCGTTGCTTTCGCTTGGTGCTTGGGGCGCTTGCGACTTGACTCTTGTCGCTACTGATTTATATAACGGTTCTTAAATGCATATATGCGCATATATAAACATAAATTTATATATATGTATATATATGTGTGTTTGCTTGTATATGTCTTCATTCAACGGCACTTATTTATGTGCACATGTGTCTGTCCACTTGCCTTGGCTGGCCGCCTTCATACGCCCTCACGGCTATTCATTCAATTTTAGCTGAATTCTATTCACCCTCCGGCTGTTGCCTGCTAGTTTTGTTGTTGTTGTTGCCACGAGCGTTTTGCTACTATCGTTATATGCTTTCTAGCTGGCTGCTTGGCGTTTCGTTGCCAATGTTTGTCTGCAATGAAATACAAAGAGAATTACGGTAAATAGAGGAAAATATCGAAATTGCTGTAGACACTTACTTCTACTATAAATATGGGTGTGTATATGTATGTGTTTATAGTACGTAAGTATGTGTGCGTGCAGCAGGATGATGATAATGTGTTAGGACAAGCTTTATTATTCATAAAAATTAAGCTATTATTGAAAGTTGTGGCGACGCGTGTTGATAACGGCTCCATCGCCGCCCACACAAAACGTGTGCTTGTGTAGCCACCTCCGTGGCCACTTTATGCAAAATATTATCGTTGATTGTTGCGACCATTGGATTTGTACTGAGATAAGAAGCCGCTGTGGGCACTAAAACGGTGAGAAGAGTGAGAGAAGAGCTTCTCTAAAAATAATTTCAGAAAGGAGATGCAAGCAAAGTTTTTTCATATGTAAATGAGCTTAAGATTTGAACATGCCATATAAAATAATTTCCATTTTATAATTTTATACATATGAGTGAGGTATGAGTTCGAAAGACTATATAAAAAAATTTTTTTTTTTTTATAAATTCCTGTTTTGAGGCATTAAATTGGCAAAAATAATCGCAAGCAAGAAAAAATTTTAACTGTGAAAAACACTGAAGCCAGTATGCCCTTTGCAAATACGAGGGATTCTTACAAAAACTTGATTTTGATCGGTCAGTTTGTATACCAACTATATGGCATATTGATCCGATCTGAACAAATTCTTCGAAAATTGCATAGTTTCTCCAGAAATAATTAAAAAAAATTTAATGCAGATATCTCATCAAATAAAAAAGTTTTCCTAACAACCACTTCAATTTGATCGTTCAGTTTGTATGGCAGCTATATGTTATAGTGGTCCGATTCGACGGTTCCGAAAAATGTGTACCTTTTTGGTGAGAAAAGGACATGAGAAAAATTTCTCACTGATATCTCAAAAACTGTAGGACTATTTGGTATACTATATATACAGACGGATGAACATGGCGACGTTTGCTATCATATTGCTTGAATTAATCGAAATGTAAAAGAACATAATGTGAAAAGCTTATCAGGTGATATTTTGTTCTATAACCCATTATTTCAACATACAATTTCTTGCTCCTTAAGTCTCTATACGGATAGCTTCATACTCAAAAATATTTGAATTCACCTGGAAGTGTAACAACACGCAAAATATTTAGTCATTATAAAAACTAGTCGACTAAATCTATAAAATTTTGTAGAACAGATTGTGAAACCATCCTAAGTATAAAGAAGTTATATCGAGGTGCTGATTACTCCAATATATGAGTTGATAACTGGATATATTTGAGGACAGAGACAAGAAAAATCGAAATGATTTGCTACAATGGCTGATGAAGTTATGTGTAGAAGTACACGCAAGTGAGGAAAGTTCTCTGACTGCCATTCACTTGGTAGTGACCAGAAACGATTCCTTTACATATGGCTCAAGTAGCTCACGACTTTCGGTCTTAAACCAAATATCCTCTGGGTAGCCAAAGGACATTCGTTTGAAGGCGCCAGTAAAGAAGAAGATTACTAGAATATCGGTTGCTGAACCTAGTTGATCAGTATCAAATTTCATTGATACCGTCTGGTTCTCTCTTCTACGTCTATTGGCTCTTCGATTAGAACAAACTGAAAATAGTGATTCCACTTTGATTTTAAAATAATTTGTCCACTCTAAGAAGTCAATAAATGCTTGAACTCTTATGAGGTTGTGCTAAAAAGTTCCAGGTACTTTCTTGCACTCGTCTTGAATTTATGAGAACTGGAGTTACTCGATGTTACTTATTATATTGGCTTGTGAGAAGTTTAAGAACTTTATCAACTGACTGGACTTTATCACTACTGGAGTTTATTGGGAAACCTTGTTGATCTTGCCAAATATTATATATATTACCTAAATTTCAAATAACTCTGCCCTTAGAAGTAATAAATTACAATTTTATTTCAATTCAAGTATATACCGATATGCTTATGGAAAGATCATTAAAGAGCTGCATTTTTACTTCCACATAACAGATATTAAAAGATAATTTATGTAAGTCAGAAAATTCTTTGATCGTGATTTTTTTATACAAGTAGATATTGGCCATGGGTCGCTCATACAAAGACCACTTTGGACCAGTTAACCACTAAATGGGTTTAGCTATATATACATATAATAATTGGAATAGCAACTGCTAAGAATAAGAACAAGAGCTAAGCTTTATTCTACTGCGTTACAGCTCAATCTCTACCAATATTTCACGATAATTTGTGAACACGAGGCTTATTTATCAACCAAACTCGATAAGTGATTCAATATTGTTCCAAAACCCTTTCTACATATATTCAGCATATCTGGATACCAATTTGTATGAATGTGTATAAATGTGTAGATATGTGTAGTTTATGTGAGTGTTTGACTAAGCAATCGCAATCAAATAATGTGTCGCATAGTTCTTAGCGCAAGAGCGCGCGCACACACACACACGTGCATATGTATATATGTATATTTTCTTATATATGGTTGAAATAATTTTTTGCTTGCTTTTATTTACTAAAGCAACAATAAAATGTCACAAACGCCAGCCGCTGTCACTCGTCAGCAAGCAATGATATATTTTGGCAAAATCGAGATATATATCGCCGTTCGCCTATATTGCTGTGTGATTTGTATGCATTCACATAAATTAGAGTACACACGCTGCGCAGATTTTGCGCACACACGCGCGCACAGACACGCCAAAATTCTTGCTGACAATGTGACATTTTTGGGGAAAAAGCGGAAATAGTGATTGCGGTGAATATGTATGTGCTGATTTGTATGTGTATATGTAGCCATTTAGTATGAATGGTGTGGAGATATGCGCGAAAAAAAAGATTTTTTGTATTTTTTTATGTTTTTTTTTTTGTATAGATTCACATCAATATGTATGCTACACATTTTTGATATCACACATAAATATATGTAGTATATATATGATATTCCTATAACTGCTTGAATGCCATCAGCCTTGTACAACAGCAAATCGTTTACCGCTTCTTTGCCAGCATGAAAACATAAAATGATGCCACTCGAAAGCATAGAAAAATATTGAATGTGATTTCTTTAGTTGCGTTTCTCATCATTTACTGTGCGGCATGCTATATACTCACAATGGCAATATTATTTTATTATCATTGTAATAGTTGGAAAAAATTACTTCTGATATTTCTACATTTTACTCTTCGTTTTCTATGTTTTTTTTTTCGTCTTTGTTTGTGTCATATTGAAGTGTGCTGCTGCCGCTGGCGCTTGCTGTACGAGTTAACGGCGCGTTTAAGCGGAAATGATTCGTAAATTTAACCCATTCAGCCATGGCGTATTCATTCGATCATTCAAGCACTCACATCGCTGATTATGAATTGCAGTTTGTAACTTTCGATCGCGTCTGAAGTACAGCGTGTTATTTGCTTAAATCATTTTGCATATTTTATGCTTTTTAACCTTTTTCTTTTTCACCCTCGCGTTGTGAAAAAGTTTGCGCAAAGATTTGTGTAAATTGTTGCAAGTGTCAACTTTAATGGTTTCTATAATATTTTCATGTGACTTTCAATAGTTTTGCTAAATAAATGACACATATTTGATGTGATAAGTGGCTTAGCTTAAAATATTTTAGTAAGAATTTTACTTTTGTGAAAATTATGTGATATTTTTGGTTCGTTGGAAACTTACAAGTATTTATATACAACTAAAATTTCCAGAATATAAGAATAAATACGCTTTTCGGTGGAATAGAAAATGCTCTTAATACGTACATACATATATGGCTAATACAATAGTTGCATACAGTGGCCACTTACACTTTCGCATACGAAGAACCTGCAGTCTTCTTCTTCTACACTTTTTGGCATTGTTATTGTAAGATATAGTACTTCTATTTAAAATAACGAAACAAATTGTCTTCAAAATATTGTTTTGCCACAATATTACTGGTAAAACATTGATCAAAGATGCACTATGGCGTATACGTAACATACGAGCAAGCCATGTACCGGAGCGTATACGTAACATTTTGCTTGTTATTTTCACTTTTCTACTAGCAAATAGAGACTTTTCACAGATTTACTCATTTCTCACTTCTTTTCTACCAATTTGCCTAACTTACATATTTTATTACTATGGTTCATGCAGTGGCCATGTATTAAATTATTTAACATTTTCCTAACAAGTAATCAATATAGTTTTTGTAAATCTGCTGGAAGAACAGAAAGTCAAAAACAATGAAATATTCCATTTGAAAAGATTGCTTAAAGCTACGAGTAAGTACGTATTTATATTTGTATTGCATATTTCTTATATGCTTATATGCATAAATTATATCGTTAGCAAAGGATTGACATCATTCGAAAAAAAAATCATTGGTCTCAATTTATAAAAGAAAACATGTGACAGAAGTCGTATGATAAGTGAAAACGAGTTGAACGTTACAAAATTATGAACTTACGACGTTGCCAGAAGGTTGAAAAAATATTATAATTTCTTTTAATAGGCAAAAATACCAAATTTTTTATTTAAATAAATGCTTCAACAGAACAGTAGCGCTCATGCACTTGTAATCAAAAATAAAATAAGAAATATTATTTAAAAAAGGTGGCAACCTATCTAATTTGTTTTTCATTTTGATAAAATGTTTTAAAGGAATATTTCAAGTGAACACTAGCGCTCGTGGACTTAAAACGAAAAATTAAAATGAAAAATATAATTTAAAAAAAGAGTTGCCACCTTTTATTTTTTTTAATTTTGATAAAAAAAACATTTAAATGAATATTTGAAGAACTTGAAATCAAAAATAAAAAATATTATCAAAACAGAGTTGCCACCCTTTCAAGTTTTATAATTTTGATAAAATGTTCAAGGTAAACAAATTAGTACAAAAAAATTTTAAACATGTTAATCTAAGAGAAGTCACATAATTTTTTTGAGAGTTGCCACATGTTTAAAACTTTGAAATAATTAAAATTGATAAGATAAAAACATTACGCAACATGGATTTGAAGCTAAAGCGCTTTTTGAGTGCTATCAAAATAATATATTTTCAGAAGATTGCCACTTGCATAAGAATTTTAATATATTTAATATGCAAGTATGTACATATGTACTATGTATCTACATACATACCTATTTGAGAAAGTTATTAAATTGTCACAATGTATCAAAAACCTACATATGTAGATATTTTTGATGAATTGAAACTAGAAAATACTGCTGCTGGTTGCCATTTGCTGTAATGTTTAATTTAAATAAATTTCTCTTATATAATATAATAAAATTTTTCTATTATATAATAAAATTTTTAAGGTAAGGATTAATGCTAAAATAAAATATATGGATATCAAACTATAGACCTTTATCAGGTCTAATAAATTCATATATTTTTGAAAGGGTTTCCACACGCTTAAAATTTTATTTTAATATAATTGCAAAAAAAAAAGATTTTGTTTTTATTTTGGTATAACGGTAATGACATTTTTGACAAATTGGTTAAAAATGTCTTTGGAGGTTGCCACTTTTTTAAAAAATTTAATATAGAAAATTAGGACATCGTGATATACTACAATATGGGTATAAAAAAACGAGGCGTAAAAGGATTATCATTGAAACAATTTTTGAGTCAGGTTGCCACCTATTTGTAATTTTTTGTTCAGTTAAATTGAAAAACTAAATAGTAAATGTTTAAAATTAAGTTATTATTGTTTACTAATTGAAAAAACTCAAAAATTCTTCAAAAATTAGATTTATTCAAATTTTTGAGACTGCTGTTCCTAAAGATGTCTTTTATCAAACATTGAGAAGTGTATATGTTGTTGTTGTTACCAAATTTTAAGCAGTAATTACTGCATTAGTAAAGTTTTATATACTAGGGTGGGGCAAGAAAAATTAAATTATATGCTAAAATCACGGTATACTTTATACATATATATAAAAACAATAAAAGTAGTTTTTTAATTTTGGCGTTTTATTGTGAAATAATGCATAAAATTTAAAATTATATATTTTTGTGAACCTTGAATAACTTATGAGAAACTCGACTTAGCAAAAACCGTTGTAAATCGTTTTTGTAGACTGCTGAATTCTCTACAGGAATAAGTTTTCATTTTTCGCACATACATACATATATTTTTACTCAGTTTTGAGCAATATAAATATATCTAAGGAATTAAAAAAAGTTTACCCACCCTAATATATGTATGTATATAAATATTTATATTTCCATTTTTGTGTACATGTCTCTTGAAAAATCCTTTAACACGTAAGCAAATACTCAAAATATAAAATTTCTTGCCAACCACAACAATTTGGCCAACATATGCACACATCCATAGCTAGCTATATACTTACATACAAACATACTCACATACATACATATATACACCCCTACGTATAAATACATATTACTGTATTTTGATCTTTAAAATGTCAACTACTTTGACATCACCAAGCCTTACTTGCACATTTATGAATTTATGTATGTGCTTCGTACCACCCGCATACGCTACGCCACCCCCTTCACACTGCTGGAATTTGTCATGCTAATAATGCACATTGTTAGTAAGGTAATAATATAGGATAACAACACTTAACCAATTCCATGTCATTGTTATTCTAATGCTGGTGTAAATTTTCAACGAGAACATGTGTCATCCGCAACAACAACAACTGCACAAACAAACAATAATAACCACTACAATAACAACGGTAATGCCGAAAGGCATTAAGTTGACGGCAATGCTCTTGTTCGTCGCAGTTTTTCCATTTTTTACTTTTATTTTTATTATTTTCTTTTTTGGTTTTTGTTTTGTGTGCCAAACTGCTGCCTGCAGCCCATTGTCATTGTTGTTATTTTAGATTGTAGCGAAAAACATCTTTAGAATATTTATGGACCAGACGCGTTATAGGTGTATTACAGCTGTCGCGCGAGTCGCGTGTTAAAGATTTATGACAATAAAGCGCCCAACAAACGACGAGACGACAAAAGTGGCTTCATATGTTACATAGTTGCACATTAGGGTGGTACCGAAAAAATATTATATGTAAAATTTGTGTGACCAAATCGAATATGAGACATTAATGCTTAGGGTAAACGTTCACTAAAATCGAAAAAATTGACATTTTGTGGCTTATCTTCATGTTGGTGATTGATCAATACTTTCAATTCAACTTCATCTTAGAAATCAAAAATTCCGAAATCCACTTTAAAACTTTTCTACCGTCCTTTAAGTGCCACCCTAATGCGCATATGTAACTGTAAGCGACATGAGTGTGCCAATAAACAATGTTGGCTCTATGTCGGACAGCCTGAAAGCCAAAATCTAAATAAGAATTCAGCCAGCGCTGTAAAAAATATATTTTATTGCACATAAAATTGAGTGCGCGTCGCGTATGTGCTTCCCCCCTGTGTCGGCTTGTAAACACACGTTCGGCGTATAAGTAGAACTCCGGGTAAATCCCAGCGCGCCGGGTGTTAACCTTTCGTTCGTTGTTTCCTCCAGCCACCGCTTGTGAATGCTGGCACTTATTTATTGTATTTTTTTCACTGGCTTTGCCTATTCTTTATGCTTTATTTATGATTTACTTTTGTGATTGCTTTTCAGTTAATAAAATTAGCCTAGGCGAGACGTTTCGGACAGCAAAAGTCTGCGGCGAACGCTAAATGTTGGAAACTTAAAGAGTCGTCACTTCAGAGGTGGCATTTCATTGCTTTTTTATTTCCATTCCTACTCGAAATGAACGGTTTTTACGGCTAACTCATTAAAAGGGATTCTTTTTTTTATAGGAAACTGCAGCAGTAAAGGTCATGGCTCTTAACTGGCGCATTTCGTGGGAGACGCATTGGAATTTAAGCTGTTTCTTTTAACCAAACGAGCTCAAATAGCACCTTAATTTGGTAGGCATGTAGCCTTAGTTGCAGGTTCTTTACGCTTTAAATTGAAGTTAAGTAGACTTGCTTGAGGTTGATCTCCTAGTTTAGGTTAGGTATGAGTATTATGGTTATTTTGTGAGCGGAACAAGTCTTTAGCAGTACCAAAAGAATGCCTTAGACGAATTTTAACTCATGAGATACAAATCGATTCCATTTTATTTTTCCAAAAGCGGAGGAGTCTAAGCGAAAGTACTAACGAGATTCTGCTTCATCTTTTTTAAAACGAACAGGTTAATTGGCTTCCTGAGAAATCAAATTTATAGCCTCGTAGCGTTGATCCTCTGCATGCAGTGACCCTGAAAAATACGCTCTCTGTTGAAGGTAATCTACGGTGTGTCGTTTTATTAAGCTTGGCTTCAAAATTCCTGCGATCGCTCCAGCTACCAGTTCAGCAAACGTTCGCCAGACTCACTCTTGGCCTTGATCAGACCACTTCACATAGACTTTGGAAATAAAGTATCCAGTTCAGTCGTAGAAGGAAACATTTTCTTGTTGCTATAGATACGAGATTAAATCGTTGTACCTTTGTACCATATAGCAGGACGATGATGATGACTGATTTGAAGAATTTGGTCTTTGTTCATCAAGGAAGAGTTTCTCTGAGCGCCATTAATTTGGGATTCTTCTACATCTGGCTCAAGCAAGTCACGACTTCTGGTCTTAGACCAAGTATTCTCTGGATAACCAAGAAAAATTCGGTTGAAGCTAAAGTAAGAAGGCGAATCATCCGCCCGCCATGTTAAAAAAATACCCCATAATGTAAAGGATATCCGAACTTGGCCTTTAATTTTTAAGATATCGATCTGTAATCTGCAGGAAGCGGACGTTTTTTTTCTTTTTTATTTTATTTAGTCGCTAGTCTACATCTGCAAACAAGAGTCTACGGTTG
Source organism: Bactrocera dorsalis (assembly GCF_023373825.1). NCBI lineage: Eukaryota > Metazoa > Arthropoda > Insecta > Diptera > Tephritidae > Bactrocera > Bactrocera dorsalis. The sequence goes on along the minus strand of NC_064304.1, from coordinate 103,911,810 downwards.
TTAACAACATCATGCATCCTATCGCTTGGAGTGTAGACCGCCATATTATATTCCTCTTCCATCAAGTGAATTAACAAAAGTACAAAAAGAAAATGAAATCCACCAGCAACAACCCAGGCCAATTCAAGTGAATGACTCTGACGTTCATATCACGCTTTTTTCTTGCAACTTCCTCTCCCATCCATTACCAAAAATTGGAAAAGCTTTTTCTTCACTTCATTGCTTCTTACTTCGTATGCGGTTAATTTTCCTTTCAGTATTTTGCCGAACGCCTGCCACACTCAACTCCTTCAATTCAATAACTTTGCCAAAATTCGAAACAATTTCTCATAAAATACGCTGTAAATGAATGAAGCTGCAATAATTTTTGCTGATGCAGCAGAGCAACAACGCAGCCGCGCAATTAAAAATCGAAATGAACCCGAAGATTTCAGCCATTGTATAAAGCCAACAGGAGCGGCGGTGAGAGCTGTAAGAGTAGAAAAAAGAACGACATCGCACAACAACAAAAACAACGACATCGATAACAACAACACGAAAAGCATGAATCACGCACACGCATACACACACAGCGCCGGACTCGTGTGTACTTTATTGTTGTTGTTGTATAATTGTTTTGGTTGTTGCTATTGTTGTAAAATTGTTGTTGTAATTTTTCGTTGTTATTTTATATTTGTTGTTTTTGCTGTTGTTGTTTTTTATTTATTGTTTTTGTTGTTGTTCTATAATTGTTGTTGTATTGTTGAGTGGCTACAGTGCGCCGAGTGCTGAATGGCCGAGCAGCAGGCAATGCCCCATTGAACCGGTCCGCCACCAACACCTAACGCAACCTTCCTTTCGTTTTTATTTCGCTATTATTTTTTTGTTGCTTTCATTTTGATGGTTAAGAACAAAAGCTGCAGCGCTGTTGCGCTAAAGCTGAACCCGAGGGCCAACAATGGCACTCGGCTAATAACCGTACACTCACAAATTTAATTGCTCTTCCAAATTTAATTTCGTCTCGCATTAATGTCAGCGCAAATATATTTTCGTGTTTGATGGCGACGCGCACACATACTCACAGTCGGCCATATGCAGCTATGTACATATACATATATACATATGTAAATATATTTATATACAATTAGTTGGTAGGTGTTCAAATTTATGTGTCTTTATGTCGCCGTACAGAGCTATAAAATAAATGCGAGCACTTTTGCTTTGACTGCTGTTCTCAAATGTTTTTTGTTGTTTTTGTTTTCATAGAAAGCAAGTGCAATGTCCCAGCGGGAAGTGCTCTCAATAAAATGCTTTTCATAATTAAGTATTGGGCACGTTTCGCTCTGATATAAAATACTCTCGAAGGGAAACGAATAAATTTTCTAATGAATAGCGGGAAAATGCATAAAATTACCGTTATAAGTTTATGTGTAACTGGCGAGTTGGCGCTTGCCAAGATTTCGAAGTTGTCGGATGACATAATAACAGTTATGTGGCGAAGAAGGACTCTTTGGCAAACCTCATCAGTAAAGACTATAAGAGTCATAGAGACCCCAAAGAAGGTTATTGGTTCCGGTATGAACTGTGTTCGCTTTACTGTAGATGAAATTGAAAAATAGCTAAGTAGTCAATCATACACAAATCAGTTCAGCGAATTTTGAATTTTTGACATAAAAAGAACCTCCTAAAATATATAAACCATTTGGGTTAATTTAAAACGTATTGATTCCTGCATTGCTATATAAAATCAAGAGCTGTAACCTCCATGTCGGGAGAGGCGCAAAAAAGCTGCTGGTTGGGCACAATTTTTGCCACCACAATGCCATTTTCAAAAGTCACTTAGGCGTTTAATGTACATCTCGACATAAGCTCACTCATATTTACATAAACTTCAGCCGTGGATCAATCTATTTTACGCCATTTTTATTTTGATTATGTTATGGTAAGAAGTCGATTATTAGAATTGTCTCTCTTGCACACGCGCGATCCATTAGTCTATTAAATGCAAGAAGCCAACTCGGTTCCATTCTTATGTGAGCGGTACCTCTCTGGCCAACTCATCAGATTTACAGTTGCCAGCAATTTCGCAGTGACTGGGTACCCTTACGAGTAGTTTGCGAGTCCAGCGCTAGTATTATCATTCTGCTGTCGGAGTGAATACTTATCTCCCTGAAAGAGACTGCCTTTGCAGCGGAGGGCTCCCGCCACCCTGGTAGCAGTTCCTTACAGGAAACTTCGCCACCAACCTTCTTTCCTAGCTCCATCATGCGGTAAAAAGCTCTCTGCGTCTCTTTGGTAGCGACTTCTTCTCATCCACATCTCCTTCGTCGGTTTATAAGCAGAGAAAAAACCGCCACAAGTAGCCTCTAAGACGCGGTGTTCCAAGTTTTCAGTAATGCAGTTGAAGGCGGAAAGAGTTTCGGCGTGCTTCTGTCCAGAGCCATTCACATACCTAGCTGCCCTGAGCTCTAGAGCACATTTCGCAGCAATATAACTGCCAACAATTTCCGAGGTGCTGTATTTAAAACTAATATTGTTGGTTCTAGTCCGCAGTGAATCGAAAATACCTCTTTAGAAACATTTTAGTTTTTTAAGCGAGTGTAGCCTTTTGTAGCCAGATCAATACGCCATATAACATTATTGGCTTTGATACTGGTTTCCAAACCACAAGCTTAGGAGCAGTCACCATCACCACCCATGCCTTTCTGACTCTTAAGCCTTAGTTAGTTAAATTTTGAGACTAAAATTTGAGCTACCGAGAAACCATTTTGCAATCCGCCAAGCACAAATTTCCTTCATTGTTTTTTGATAGTTTTGCCGGTTTCCCATATGTTATGAGTTTATAACGTTAGGTGATTAGTGATGATCTATGCTCAATATTATTTACGATTAAGATGACAGCGGCTACGTTGACTAGGTCCTGTCGTCCAAATGGATAAAAACACTCCAGCTCTGAAAGCATCCGATTCAGTAACCACCGGAGGAAGTAGAGAAAGTGGAAGACCTTCACTCCGTTGGAAAGACCAGGCAGAGAAGGACCTAGCTTTGCTTTGAATCTCTAATTGCCGCCAAACAGCGAAAAGAAATAACGACTGGCGCGCTATTGTAAACTCGGCTATAACCTCATAAGCGGTGTCTACGCCAGTAAGAAGAATCGCAGTACTTAAATTCTCTTTACGCTGGAAAAGTAGTCTAAACGCCCAGAGTTAATAACGATATCTTAAAAAGTAGTTTCTATAAGGTTTGAAGCCTCCTTCAGCATTTCTACAGAACTAAATTTTCTACTGGGTATGTGAATACACTTATGCACACACACATTGCTATGAATTACAAGAGCTTGCATGAGTTGAAGTAAATGTGAAAAATCAGCTATAAGTCAAAGCGGCTTTAAAGAAAAGAAGCAAATAATAAAAAACGCCAACCCACACATATAAAACATACTCATACCTACACAAATGCACTCAGAGTTATACATACATATGAACGGATTCATGGAACACACACTTATTTTGAGCAGCCCACGTCTATAAAAAAGTAATCACAAAATCAGTAGGCAAATCCAATAAAGAACAAAGAGCTTCAAGCAATATCGGCAACAACAACACAAACAACACCATAAATAGCAGCAAGCATTGACAAAAAAAACTCGCAGCAAACAAAACATTTCGCCGGCACTTTATGTAAAATTCAAGAGCAGCGTGCAAATTTTATTGACATGAATCAGTATATTGAAATATGTGCGTGAGCGTGGCTGTGTGCGTGAGTGCATATGTGTGTGAGCGTGGCTGTGTGCGTCTGTTGTGAAGCACAATGTCGCAGCAACTTGTTTTTGTCAATTTTTTTTAAAGCTCACAAGCAATTTTTGTAAATTTGCGCACGTTTTGTACATTAATAACGGTATATTCTATATGTATAAGCATGAATATCACTAGAGAAATTAAAAAATAAGTAAAATATAAAATGCATAAATAAACAATCGCGTGAGAGATTTACAACAACCGAGTGAGTGTGAGTAGAAGCGTGTGGGAGGAAAAAAGCTCAGTCTATTATATAAATAATGTTACGTTTAACCGTTTTTTTTAACTACATATCTACGTATGTGGTGCCAAAAACATTTATTCCTAGCTATTTATTCATATTTTTTTCTTTTCAATTTAATTTTTTATTTTTTTGCATTTCGCAAAATTAACGGTATTGAGTGCAAAAGTCAAAGTTATTTGTCAGCTTTTATTTAATGCGCATGTGATGTCATGTGACAGTAAAAATTGGAATATAAATACATATGTACATATTCACTAACACAGAAATGTGATATACATGTTAGGGTGGTCCTTAACCGCTAAAAGAAAATGTTTCTGGTAGTTACCACAAAACAATTATAGTCAAGACGTGTAGATATATGAAACCGTATTGCAAATAGACATATCATATTTTTACTAGGGTGGTACATACATTTTTTTTTCAAAGAATTGCCAAAATTTCAACCCAAAACGACCAGAAAATTACGAATTAAAAATATAAATTTTTTTTTAATTTTAATAGGGTAGTACGTAATTTCCATAAGAGTGATATTTTACATTGAGAAGATGAAACAGGGAAAATAAATTTTTTATTTATACTTTTTTGTTGTAATTTTTAAGTATCAAGAGATACCAACATGCAACTATATTGGAAATAAGCTTATATTGTTCTTACTAGGGTGGTTTCTAAGTGTTCAAAATATATTTTTACATCTGATTACTTAAGTCACAACCACAAAGGGCTTAAAAAATTTTGAAATAAAGTTTAAAAATTACTTACTATTATTTTTTGTTTAAATTCATAGGGTAGTCCAAAATGTACGCGCTAGTAAGATATATCTTAGCGATAACTGTGGTATTTTAGATTAGGAGGATAAAGTCGAAAAATCATTTTATTTCACTCTTTTATTAATTTTACAACAGTATTGAAAATACGGCTATTATATATTTACTAGGGTGGTGCTTAACTCTAAGCAAGTTTTAGTAATCGGTATTATCTAAATTTCAACTCAAACCACTTGGCGAATTTCGAAGTATAAATTAAAATTTAATTTATTTTTTATTACAATAGGGTGGTACAAAATGTGCTCGCTTGTTACATATGTAGTACCAATAACTGTTGTATTTCTGTTCGAAAGGATTAAGCTGGCAAAATAATTTATTTTTTATATTTTTTTAGGTTTTTAAAGATTGCCCTAATGTAGACAAATTTCATATACATACCACAATAATGTCAATAAAAACACCCAAATGGATTTGGTTTCGTATCGCTGTGGTGCAAAAATTACTTCAGTTTGACATAATTGAAGCATTTTCAGCAATATTCTGAACCGTAACGTGAGCCTTATGTGAAAAAGTCAGCATCCAGTTGGGAAACAGTGAAATATACAAACATCTGGATACATATGTATATTCAGTCATACTTAACAAAATAGCAACATAAGCCATAACTCTAACATTCGCAATAACAAATCGTTTTACCCTTCGATGAAACATACTTTATTTCGGTAAAGGAAAATTTATTTTTCTAAATATTGAAAAAATAGTGTTAACATAGCGGGTCACCAGCTCTGCCATCTCGCCTACAAAATCCTAGCCACCCAGCCTTAAAATCTCTTAAAACTCTTAAAATTAGTTTATATAGTTTTTATTTCAAGTTCTCAGATTTCTAAAAAATTCTTTAAATTAGCTTCCAAATTTTTATTATTTCAAATATTTTATTTTTTTTATTTAATATAATGCAAATAAGTATGTAAATCAAGTGCGCATTCTGCAAAAAATTATATCAATTTAATCCATACAAAGGTCAGATGAGTGCTTCTTGATGGTTCATATATCCAAATCGGTATCATTCGCTGTGGTTAGTATTTCTATCTGCAGATCCGTAACTAGAATATCCCTGCGAGGATTCGCTGTAGCTTGGATCGGTATCCATTGATTCGCTGTGGATTGAATCGTCATCCATAGATTCGCTATGAATAGAGTCGTTGACCACAGATCCGCTGCCTATGGAATCTTTATTTTTAGATTCGCTGCCCGTAGAGTCTGTATCTGTAGACTCTCCGTCACCAAAATTTGCAAATCTTTTAGATTCGCTATGAATAGAGTCGTTGACTACAGATCCTCTGCCTATAGAATCTTTATTTTTAAATTCGCTGTCCGTAGAAGTTGTATCGGTAGACCCTCCGTCACTATCAGAACCTACATTTTCCATGCGTTGGCGTTCGGGCACGCCATTCCCAGTGTTATATGGCATACTATTTTTATCCAGATAGTTCAGCTGAATCTCAGCTAGTTCTTGCTGCCTATCATGTATTTTTAAGTTATCAACGGTAAGTCTAAACATAGGGAACTGTAAAGTATTGCCGAAATGTTCATTCCTAGGCCACATGGTACCGAATTCAGCCGTTGATCCGAAGTTTTCACTAGGTTGGTGGCGTTGCAGATAATCTCTGGCAGCTGCCGCCAGTCTTTCTGTCGCGGACTTCGGTTCCGCATCATAACCGGTCATCAGCTTCCGGATATGTAAAAGTGTATTGTATAAATACTCAGATTTATGTGTCTCCTCACTACTTTTGCGTTGATACACAGTCTCAATATGTTGCTTCAAGTGTTGGTAGACGGTGGAACCTTGTGGAACACGTTGCAGTCGTTGGGTGAGCAACAAGTAGTCGCGCTGGATTTTTTCGATACGCTGCTGGACCTGATAATACTCAGCGTAAACCCGTTCGTATTCAGCGTTGTATTGGTGATACTGTTGAATAGTGGTTAAAGTCGCGTAACTGTTCAAATCAAAGATCGGCGCTGGAGCGGCTGTCCCATAGAGGGTGGCAAAATGTTGCATAGCTGACGTCTGTGCCGTATATGGCTGGAACTCTGGCTGCTGCTGCTCCGACACCACGCAGGATTTCTGGGCCACACGCTGCTCAATTCGTTGGGATCTCCTAGTCATCCTTCTGCTGCCAAATCGACCACGTTCTGCCAGTTTTAAGCGATTTATTGGAGATCTCTTTGTGGTCACGTGATGGATGGGAGCACATGTTTCTACTGACATTAAACTCGATGCGTCGTCGTCTGAACTCTGTGGCGGTGTAAGCATTTCTGGGAGATTTTGGGTTTTAATGTTTCTAAGCGCCAATAAATTAACTAGCCGTTGGCGGTAATGACGACTCAAATTATCGACATTTCGCGGTTTCCTCGACTTTCTGACGACAGAACTACATTTTCTCGATGACTTCCTGCACATTTTAGTAGAGCGCGTAATTTTAGTTAAGGAGATCATTTTTGATTTTTTCTCAGTTGTGTTCTCAGTTGTTAAGTATTAGACGTGTTGCTGCTACAAACTATGTTGCCACATTGATGTTCTCCTCGAGTTGTACAGTCTTTTATAGTTATTGACTCAGGCGTTGGTTGATTTTATTAACGACGCTTAACATTTAGGCAAAAAGGCGTGAACGCAGGTAGTCAAACGGAGTGCAGTTTTCTGCATGTTTCCCCTCTACCTGCTACGCTCCGGTAGTCAAACGTTAATCACAATTGAGTGACATTTCGGGAAGTGAGCAGCTTCACTCATTAACTCTCCATATTTCGGCACCTGTTGTTGAGTAATGAATCGAGATGACTATGAAAGAGCTTAAAGAAACATCTAACGCTGGCGAAATTGTTTTGCGTCTCCTTCATTAGTGGATGAATTCTTCATTCAGGGTTAAAGCAAAACTTTTTGGGAACTCTTATTTATTTGATGAAATGTTTTCTATGATATACATATTTATTTCTTAAACATAAAACAATTTTAAATTAAGACATTTTAAGTCAGTTAGTATTGTATATTTGTGTTTGTCATCTGAAACGTCATCGATGTCACTCTTCTTCTTTCCCGCCCATCTTCATGGATAAAACCTAACCCAAAAAGAGCGTAAAAATGTTTTTTCTTGGCAGATTTAAATTCTACTTTTTGCGCTTTCTTAAAGCTTAAAGTCTGTGTTAAATATTCATTTTAATCATAGTAAGATATTTACTTTATAATTAAAGCTTTGATATAGCTGAACTTCAGAGAGTCGTCAGCTATCTAAGCTTTTGATTCAACAACGATTCCATGGCTTGGCGTATATCCCATTGGAGTTTGGAGAGTCCTAAAAAGTATTTGTTTCGAGCAGCGTCATTAATAACGATTTTATTCGGTGCTAGTTATGGATTACTGACCGAGACTTATGTGAAAGCAAAAAGTGACCATTTCGATTAAATTGCCTACATTCCTTACTTAATACAATATATGTATCAATAAATAAAATTACATTTATTAAAGTTTATGTACATATTACTGTTTCATTTTAATAACGAACTAAAATTGTAACAGAACTTATGGCAGGACTAAGTATGGTATAGCTTTATTTTTCGCTGTTATTCCGATTAAAGTAATCTTGCTCAAAAATCGCCTAAATTCATGCATTTCGAATAGGTCCTGTGCACAGCATTCCAGGGGTATCTTATCTATCAACAACAAGACCGGTTACTCTGTAAATTACTCTACTTAAGGAACAATCAACCGATGGTGGATTGTAAAGAAAATTTTATTTTTTTTATTAAAGAGTTTAAGTACATATCATCACCAAAAATGTAAAATAACGAAACATCACTTTTCATAAGTTTACAGGCGAAAGAAAAACGATATAAAGAAACCACTCATATTGAGACAAAATTTGAGTTTTGGTTATAAAATGGTTTATTATATCTGACAGCGGAGTATGAAAAGTTTATATTTGCAATACGATGTAATGAAGCATAAGCAATAAAAAACTCACTTTTTTGGTTTTATTAATGATGCAAGCTATTAGGTAATGTATGTAATACTTTTGGTGTTAAATACCGTGCTACTTAAGCCTCAACTCTTTTAACATTAGTATGTTTAATCTCTAAACTATTTTTTGTTTTTTTGTTAGCAAACACAATAAATTTACTTGCTTTTGTTATTTATCCTTTAATTAATTAAGCACAAACAAATTTTTCTCTATATCCTTAGTTTACAGGAAACACCTAACTCGGGATAAAGAGAGTCTAGAAACTTTTGTTGAGAAAATGTTTTTCCCATCACCTTCATACAAAGTAGAATAGAAAAACAAAGCAATTAAGTGACAACTAGAAAATACGCCCAAAATCTGATCGTAAAAAACAACCCCAAAACAACAAAAGAAACTTGTTTTCAATATTACGGCCTAGCGTTAGTATTTTCTAAGAACACTTTGCTTTCTAGGCCACACGAAACAATAGCAGGTAGTTTTTTTATTTGAGGATTTTCCCATGATAATATTGCAGGATCATGCGCACATAACTTCGACTTCGGCACCCGAAGGTCAGTCTTCGTGTAAAGCCGTTTTTTGTAGTGTTGCAAAATGCTTTATAAACTCGGAACAGTAGTTGCAGCTAATTTTTTTTGGAAGGCTGACAAAAAAACTTACAGTTAAAGTACAAGTAATAGTGAGTAAAACCCTTTAATATGGAATTATGCCGGGTGTTCCAATATGTGTGATATGATTTCTAATAGTCGTTTCGAATATTTTTAATTTGTTATGATAAGTAATTTATTTTCATTGTATTTTAAATTTATAATGGAAAGATATACGCAAGAACAGCGCTTCCAAACTCGTTCGATTTTATTATCAAATAATATCTCTACTATTTATTGTCTCCAAATTTTCGTACGCTTTGCCATTTCATGGTGTTAATAATCACCCAACTGTGGTCGCTATTCGTCGAATTGTTGAAAAATTTAAGAGCACGTTTTTTACATAATGTTCATGTGCCAATAAGCCAAAGAACCGCTCGAAGTATTGAAACTATTACTGTCGTTCAGGCAAGTCTTGCTGAAGACCGCAATTTGTCGGTTCCAAGACATTCTAAAGGGTTTGGATTGTCTCAAAACACAATCTGACGGATTTTTGGAAAAGATTTGAACATGCGTCCATATAAAATTGTTCTCACTCAGGCACTGAATCCATTGGACTACGCTAAACGTCCTGAGTTTGCCTTCGAACAACTTGAAAACCATAAAGACTTTTTTTAGAAAATCATCTTCTCCGATGAAGCTCACTGTCTTCTGAGTGGTGCGGTAAATAAACAAAACTATCGATTCTGGTGTGAAGAACATTCAAACATTGTTTATAAACAACCATTACATTCACCTAAATTGACAATTTGCTGTGGTTTATGGTCTGGTGGAATGTTGGTTCGTAATTCTTTCGAAATGAAGCTGGTGACACCGTACTGTCAATGGAGAGCCGTACAGATAGATCGATGACAACGAACTTTTTAAGACTGCATTTGGAAGGAATTTATCTTGACGACATCTGGGTCCAACTAGACAACCGCATTATTGTGAGAAACGTTTGGAGTTACGATTATTTCAAGAAATCGTGATACTGAGTGGCCTCCAAGAAGACTAGAAATCGGACTATTTCTTGTGGGGATATATGTATGAAGTCATTGATTTTTAGCGATAAAAAAAGGCTCTCTTCGATCTTTCGAAGTCAGTTCAGTTTAGTTCAGCTGAACGCGCTATTCATGACCTGCTTTTAGAAAAAGAATCAAAAATTAGGTTTTCAAATTCGACCCTGCAAAAGAAGTCGTGAAAGCCATTTGAATAATGTTATACTCGGAACTTAATTATATATCGATTCACATTAAATAAAAACATTTGAATTTCTTTAAATCATATCACTTTTATTAGAAACCCCTGTAGTTTTTGGACTGAATGGTTTTAATAGAACTCACCGTAAAGAAGTTAACCAATCTTCGGTTACTGATAATGCTGCAACCAACCCTCTTGAAAGATGGATTTATGCAAAATTTAAGGGCATTGCAAGGCCTTCGAATTATCTTCAAAGTCGATTAGTTCTTAGCCTGCTCGGATCAGTTAGAAAGGCAGCCCAGCGACAACCAGGAGTGTGTCAAACAAAAAACACACTTTGATAAGGAATTTTACTTGTTTTAATGAAAAGTTTTAAAAAATATGGACAATATTTTATGATCTATACATAATCTATATTATATCCATAAAAAATTTAAACATTGTTTACATATATATATCTATTATTACTACAATCTCAATCATCATCACTGTCGCTCTCCGACAGCGCCAAATCGGTGCCTAGAAAATCTAAAATGTCTGCGTTCTTTGCGGGTGGAAATTGCATAGTAGTGGCTGTTGTCGCGTAGCCGTTTATGATCGGATTTTCGTCGGGTTCAGCTATTTTGGCCAAATCGGTGCCCAGAAAATCGGAAACTCCTTCGTTTTTCGCGGGTGGGAACTGCATAGTAGAGGCCACTATTTCAGCGTTCACACGCTCTTGCATCAACTCATGTTGCTTAGGCATTGCCAGTGCTACCTCTTTTGCACATTTGCTATCATAGACCGTTATAAGGTTTTTGATATGTGCTAGTTTTGCGTGTAAGTAATCGCGACGCTGCTGGCGCATACAACCCTCCTGGCTAGAGATGATGTTATGGGAGGCCACAATGCGCTTAGTAATGCTCTGGCGGTCGGAACCGTTACTTAACGCCGTTAGATACATACCGCCAAGTTCGCCGAAACTGCGTTCCAACTCACCGATCTGCTGAAAGAGTATTATGTATTCTTCATAGTCTCGATCAAATGCAGCCTTATACTGCTGACGCTGCGCCCCATTTGTGATCTCCGTGTAGTCACTGAAGTCGTAGTTGTCGAGTTGTGCGGCATTTGTGCTGGCGGGCGCGTGAATTGCAGGCTGTTTGGCGTACGTGTCCTCTTTATCCAAACATTTATTGTCGATTGTATGCTCTGTTTTCCTCTGCTTTGTCGGTTGTGGTACATAGTTATTCTCACAGGGGCGCTTCAGCGTGTCACCTGCTCTTAGCCGATCGCTTTCTTCCAATTGTGGTGGACTGCAGCTGGAAACGGAGGTCACTTCGTCCGAACTATTTGGCGGTCGTGAATTCTGCTCTTTGAACCACTTGAGTTGCTGCTGCTCTTCTTTCGTCACATACGGCCAGTTTTCGTCCACTTCCTTCCACATCCGTGGACGCAAACTGTACGTGTTATGTCGTAGCTGCGCTATGTCTTTAAGCACAGTAGTCATTACTCGACGCTCACATTCCTGTGAACCCTCTCGCTTCAAGATTTCATTTAATTCGATTCTTGTGTAGGCCTTAAATGCCAGCAAATGAACCAATCGTTCACGTATTTTACGTGACGTAATATTTGGTATTTTTGCTGAAGCAGCTCCTCCTCGATTCATGTTGGGTCTTTGCCTTTCTTTGAGAAATAACTCACTGCCGCCGGCGCGTGCATAGCTGCTGATCTTATGTGTTTTGGATGCCATGTTCATTTTGCTATTTCCAGATGTTAGAATTTTAGGTGTTGCTGCGACTCTTAACTCTTCTCTACTACTAAGCGTTGCAACATAACACCTGTTTTTATAGCAAAGTGTCGCAAGTGTTTCTCTGTCTTCCTGTAGCTGCTTTTCGCTTATATTTGTAAAAACTTGCTATACTTTATTTCTTCACAAAATTCATCAGCAACATAAAACTGGCTCAACATGGTGCCTTGCACCTGGCAAAAAGGGATTAAATTAAAAAAATACATTATTTTTGAAACCCGCCTACCTTTGAAGCAATAACAATTAACGTATTCTGCCCGAACCGTTAATCTATCACGTAATCCTTTTTATGAAAATCTTGCACTAAGTGAACCCACCTACCAAAAAAAAAAAAAATAAAGCAGGTTATTTTTTGTGTGGTTTTCGAGAAATTTGCCTCAGGTAGCATGCATGGTACGTTCATTTTAAATTACTTTACTACTTTATCTATTTGTTTGAAAACCAAAGGGAGCTTAATTTTGTGTTATTGCATGAGTAATATTCCAAAGTATCAAAGCTCATATTTTTGTGCACTATTTTCTGCCATTTCAAAAATAAGAAAGTTCTAGTTTTGAAAAAGCCTTGGCAGATAACCCGCATTATTTTCCTGGCTACTCAAAGAAATTTGATGCCTTTAAAGCTTTATCAGGTTCAACTTACCGCACATACTCTGAAAATTCTATTCCATATTCTTAAGTAAGGGGTTACATGGGTTTACGGGTTTCAAAAAATCGAAGTCTTATTACATTTTACAAAACCTCTAAAATGTTGTCCTCAATTTTGAAGTTCATCTGAGGAATAGTTTCGAAAGCACAGCCTTGAGAACTAGTGCGCCGTTTTTAATAACTTGAAACTGTGTTTTTGAAGTTGGTTGGCAAAATATCTCGAAAACTCCAAAAGCTACATGAATTTTACACAGGTATTTGAGATACCATTCTTAAAGACTTGGATGAAGGTTTTTTTTCGATTATTGCTTAAAACAAAAAAAAAAATGCGAAATTTTATTTTTTTTTTTGGTAAAAATGTCTGTCAAAAATCTAATTTTTTAGTGTTTTTACCTTCGTCCGAATTTTATATTAAAGTTTTAAATAGAACACGTATTTTTTCACGTTAGATGAACCTACAAGGAGTTATCCTGCCAACATAAGCGCATCTTTCTTCGGAGGTGTCACCGGAAATGGCGTCGCAATGACCGAGTTTAAATATTTCTTTCTCATAATTTCAAAATTTCTTTGTTAATACTAAGTGTATAGTTGTAAAAATAAAAAATTCTAATAAAGTATTTAATTTTTCATATGTGAATTTGTTGGAAAAATGCTGTTTTTTACTCGAGGAAACCCATGAAACCCCTTCAGCAATAAGAGGTAATGGTTTTTTTGTTAGCATCAACCTTTCATAGCTTTTAAGAAATATCTAGGGCGGAGTAAGAAAAGCTTTTTGCTCATCAGTAAGTTTGTTAACTTTATCTTTAGCGTTTTGGAATATGACTTATATATATACAGACGGACAGATAGTTCCTAGTTTAACGCGTCTCATCCGCTTGATTATTAATATATATATAATCATTATATATGATCACTAAATATGTATAACACGATATCTATCTCGATTAGTTTAATGTGATACAAACAATAGTTAGATACACAAAACTAATATCCTCTGTAGCAACATGTGGAAAAAATATACACATGTCTTCCTCATAATCTACATACAAAGGAAAAAACGGAAAAACAAAACAATTAAGGGATTTCTAGAATTTACGCCCACAATCTGTTAAAAAAAAAACAACCTAAAACCAACAACACATTTATGTTTACAATATTGCAGCATAACAATACCTTTTCCTAAGAAAACCTTCGTTTCTAGGCCACACGAAACAATGGCAGTTACATAACTGCCTTGTTTCACCGTGCCGAACTTCGGCCGCGAGACTTCGCTTTTCGTGTGAAATCGTTTTTTATAGTGTTGTAGAATGCTTTGAAAAGCCGAACGTTGTTGTTGCTAATTTTTCTGGAACGTTTCTTTTTGTTAGTAAGTAAAGATTTTTATTATAAAAGCAAATTGATGGATGCTACCAAAACTTCCTGAATCTTGTATTATTAAAATTTCTTAATAAAATTCATCAGTAATGATGCCTTTCAACTGATAAAAAAGGATTTTATTAAAAAACACCTTTTCAAAAACACGTCTACCTGGGAACCAATGCCAAATAATGAGTTGCCCGAACTGTTAATCTATCTATTTTTTATGAAAATATTGTATATTTGATCCCGCCCACCAGAAAAAAATTTAGTAATTTTTTGTGGGTTTTCGTGATGGATGCATACAAAAGTTTCCTGAACTTCATATATTGGTATTGCTCCAAACATGGCTCGCTAGAAGGCTTTGTATTACTTTGTGTGTTTTGAATCTCTTTACTTTCTACTGAAAATATATTTATATGGTAGACTTTTTTAAACTTGAAGTTTGTTTTTGATCTACCAGGAAGTTAACAGCGCTTATAAATGGGAAGTTCCCTCAAATGACGCGTTGAATACTTTCATCTATATCTGTCGGAAAGATTTGGATTATGCTTTCGACATTAGGAAGCTGACAACTTTATTGCCTTTTAAGTGTATACATATTTATGTTCTAGATAAGAAAGAATTCGCTGGGCTTTCGTAATGCTTAATGTTAGTCAACTCGGAAAACATGCTCATCTATTATTAATTTTTGCGTACTCCAATTAATTTGTAACATAAAACTGAAATACAATAGGGTATACTAATCCATTTTTTGAACTAAATAGTTAGAGTAGGCTAGCCTCTCCCTAGTTGCAACGGTTTAAACTGACAATTTCCCTATTGGCGTCTATGCTGTAAGGCTGGGAATCTTGTCATCCGCAGAAGCTGTATGGAAGAAGACGAGGTGAAAACATTCAAAAACTTCCATCTTGACTGTCTCGCATTAAACCCTTGGATGCGTAGACCTTCTGACAACTCACAAAACTGGCGGGTATGGAAATTAAACGCCTGTGCAAATTTGATTTGCATAAAGCGTTTTGTTAATTTATAAGTTGGTTGAAGTTATTTTTTTCAAAGGTGTACATATTAGTTCAAGTTCGATCTCTCTAGATCAGCCATTTAACCTAACATAACTTAGAATAACTAGGTACTATATACATTTTTTCAGTATTGATATAATTTTCGACATAACTTTCTCAAAAGTTGCTTTAAACGCAAGTTTTTTGTATGGCTTGCGCTCATAATACTTGTAGCTACCGAAATACCAATGGTTTCTCCTCATAACTACCAAATTTAGTGCGCAATAGATCGAAATGAATGAAGAATGGAATGCGTATAATGACTCGCTATACATTTCTAAATAAATGCTTTTCATATTCGAAGAAAAAGACTGGTGAAATCTATCTCTAGATTGAGCAGGTTCGCAGACGATCTAATATTCCTAAAATTATTACTGAGAATTGCACAGCCGTTGGTATAAATATGACCCAGAAGTTGGAACTAGAAAAATATCGCTATGAACGTTCAGCCGCTACCACAGATATTGAAGATTTCGCCAGTTTCTCATTCTAGAAAGTTCTACATATAGTTTAGCAGTAACACCCCTGTATTATTTGTGTACATGTGAGAGTTTGTTATTTGCTTTAAAAATGATGCAAGGGATTAGGCAATGTATGGCAGTACTCTTTGTGCTAAAAACTCTTTGCTCCACGCCCTTCAAATATAAGTCTTTAGAATTTTAAATTGTTTTCCACCATCAAATACAAAAAAATATATTTACTATATACTTTTTGTTAAGTATTCTTTCAAATATAAAATAACAGCTACTTTTTGTTTTATATGCTTCACTTTTGGGAAACACCTACCTATATCGTACAGCGACCGTTCGTTTGTCGAACACGTGACACGATGACAGGTAATTTGTTTGTTAGCGGATTTCCCCCTTATAATATAACAATAACGTCTACATAATTTACTCGTAGGCACTCCAACTTTGGACCACGAAGTTCATTTTTCGTATTGAATGCGTTTTATAGTGTTGTAATGATTAAAACCCCACAATGATAATGGTAGTTCATATTTTTGGAAGGCGTTTTTGTCACTCCCACTTCAAATAAGAATGAACGAAGCCCAGAGTGTAAGTAAGCTCGCTTGACGCTCTTTCTAAGCCACGCGATCTCAAGCCAAATGCTGGGGTTCTTGTACTTACACTCGCAACTGTCTTCTATGAGAAACTCTTCACAGCCTTTTTTTGGATTTATTTCTTCAAGAGAAACGTCTGGGTTTGCTGGATTTCAAAACATTGCATTGAAATGATCATTGCTTAGAAACTGAGTAGAGTATTTGAACACTTAGTTGGATTGAAGCAGAGAAGTTAATTAAAAAACTATAAGAAATTTTGTAAACCAAAGTAGTTCTGGAGAAATCATTAAAATCTTTAGCCACAATCGAAAAGATGTCTTAACGAAGGTTGTGTCTTGTCTATTTGCGAGGTTCTTTCTTCGGCGTTTATAAAAAGAAATTGCAGATGCAACAAAGACAACAAGTGGCTGAAATCAGTTACACAAAAATGTATGTATGTATGTAAATGTAGAGATACACTTAGCTAAGCAAACTTCGTGTAAGCTCGGCTTAAAGGTAGACAAAGGCAAGAAGTAAACACATGTCCTTGGAGTTAGATGCAGGTAGAGTTATGCACAACAACAATGTCTAACGCATATAAAAGGAAGTGAGGGCTGAGAAACGTGATAGAAGCCCACAGTGATTCGGCAAAGCAAGACGTAATATTAAATATTTCTTAGAACGATACACGAGCAACATGTCAGACTGTCCAGTAACATTTAATGCCGGTGACTACGAGATGACTCAAGATTATAACAAGGACGATTCGAAGGTGTATATTAGAGTAAAGTTGACCGATTCGGCTTACCGCGCCATCGAAGAGTATCAACAATATTCAAAGGCAAATCACTTGACGAACGAGCAGAATCCAAAAATGAAAATGAACGGTAATACCGGTATAATCAGCATACCCACATTTGGCAATGAAGCGGGCGTCAATTTTGGGTTCTCATTGGATGCTGTTCAAGGATCGATGGAGGCCGTACAACAGACCGCCGAAGGTCTCAACAGTCTCGGTACCATTACTCACAGCATGCGTATTCATGCTAACGAAGATGTTTTTGCTGAAACACGCACCAAAATGGCTATGTCGGAAGAGTCGGAGCGCAGCAAATGCACAAAAGTGATCAAACCCAGTAAAAGTGAGATCGGTCGCAAAGTGAAGAAACCGGTGGCGACTTTATCGGCGCAGCATATGGCACACAACAATGATCGCAATAAGGCGTGCCCTGAATTGCCGGCAATCGGTGTTACAGAAAGTAGCAAAGGTGTGCTTAATGCTAAAACTAACGAAACTGATTTTGTACGACCGGTGAGCAAACCAGCAAAGGTGGATATGAGATCTGAACACAATAGACATGGCAGCGCTTCGTCGAAACGTAATGGTAAATCCTCTCATAAACGCGATAGTAAGGGAAATACAGTTTCCTCATTGCCCCTTCTAACGAGCCCCTCAAAACCATCATCCACGCTGACGAATGGAAATCATCGAGAGCGCAATATTGCGAGTAATACATTATCTTCACTTCCTCTTCTCACGACACCTTTAAATCCATCTTCCCAGTTGACGAATAGGAAACATCGGGAAAGCAATATGATAACACCTTCAAAACCATCTTCCCAGCTGACTAATGGAAATGTTATTTCAAGTAACAATGGAACTGCCGGACAGAAAGCACCTGATTTTGTTCGTCCGCTGACCAAGCCAAAGGATATAGATACGAAATCTGATCACAAAAGACATAGCAGTACCTCGTCGAAAAGTAATAGTAAATCCTCTCAACCGCGTGATAGTATGAGTAATACATTACCTTCGTTACCGAATCTAACAACCCCCTCAAATACATCTTCTACCCTTCTGAATGATGGAAATTCAATGGTTAAGAGAAATGACAAAGAGGTAAAATCGCAACACCCTAATAGTGCCAAGGCTAAATCTGCGCAATCGAAAGCCGTGAACAATAAAAGCGTTAAAAAATCGACAGCTAAAGGCAAGCAACCCGATATAACTCGTTGTAAAATAAAGGAACGTATCATACAAATGTTGGCTCTTAGGCCGTATAAGAAGCTTGAACTTTATACTCGGCTGCAAAACGAGGGCTTACGTGATGCTGAGCGCCAAGCTATTAGTACCATATTGCGTGAGATAGCGTTCTTGCGCGACAACGCTTTCAATTTGCGACGTCACATATGGAATATCGTAAAAGAAGACTGGCCTTTTTATAATGAAGCAGAACTGCAGCAGTTGAAAGAGAATAAGCCTAAAGACTTGACGCCACCAATAAGTTCAGATACAGCGAGCCCACCATTATTGAGCTCGCCCAGTCCACCACAAGTGGCCCCAGTTAGTGACTTTAATTATGGCAACAGTTTGAAGCGGCCTGGCGAAGTCTATCAAAATCCGGTTTTATCCAAAAAACAACGAATAAGTCTTGTTAAGACAAAAGAACGTGTGGGTAATCGCATAAGCCCAACCAGCGAAAATACTTTAGTATATAACAGAAACACAGAGGCTAGGGAAAGTAATCAAGTGTTCAACGGCACACAAATCATCGCCAATTGTGTCAATCCAAACAATTGTGAGAATACCAGCGATGCTCCTTCTGATCAGCACCTGACCGAGAGTAAGCCAGCGAAATGTTCGGCACCTCTTTCCGTTCAGCATCCAACCGAACGTGTGAGTGAAGATAAGAGCAGCAGCGGAAAAAGCAAAGGCCGTAAGTCTAAGAAATCTTCGGCTCCTGAATCCAATAAGCAGCCGGCCGAGATTGTGAGCACGGATAAAGGAATACAAATCACCGCCAATACTAGCGGCGTTCTTTCTGATCAGCACCTGACCGAGAGTAAGTCAGCGAAATGTTCGGCACCTCTTTCCGTTCAGCATCCAACCGAACGTGTGAGTGAAGATAAGAGCAGCAGCGGAAAAAGCAAAGGCCGTAAGCCTAAGAAATCTTTGGCTCCTGAATCCGTTAAGCAGCCGGCCGAGATTGTAAGCACGGATAAAGGAAGCAGCAGTAGCAAACGCCGGTCAAGTAAGCCAAAGGGTAGCACCAGGAGCGAAGCCGTGGGTACTGATACACAAAACAAAGAGAACTCTGCAGCTCCTGTTGCCGTTAATCAGCCAGCTGGCAATGTTAGTGGTTACAAGAAGAGCAGCAGCAGAAACAAGGCAGATAAGTCCAAGAAATCGTCGACTTCTGTTGCTGAAAATCAACCGGTCATAAGCGCCGATAAGAGCAGCAACAAAAAGAAGGCAAGTAATTCTAAGAATGACAAAGAAAGTAACACATTTAATACTGATACCGAAAAGCAACACGAAAGTAGTCGGTCGAAGTCCAGCAAAAGTAAGGAAACAACGCAAAAAAGCAAAAGTAATAATAATGCTGACCTACCAGCAAGCCCCAGAAAAGAGACATCAAAACCACAGATGACTGTGCCACCATTTACGGATCAGAAACTTAAAACTCCGAAGGAAGTGGAACAACAGAGTTCTCTAACGGTGAAACCACAGCAGCAAATCACACTACAAGAGCCAGTAGCGCAACATTCCACCACAAATAAAAGTCTTGAAGCTGGCAAGCATAGAGAACAACGAAGTTCTCAACACATTTTGCCACAGCAGCGGCTCCAACAGCAATACAAGTCTCAAGAACCCGCAGCACGCAGGTCCGGTCCAAAGGATACATTTAATGCTCATAAGCATGTAGAACAAGGCCTTTTCGACACACCACAACAGCAAGTCCAACAGCAAATCAGATCGCAAGAGCCAGTAGCGCAGCATTCCACCATGACTGACGCACACACTGCTGAGCCACAAAGCCGTTTTGATTTTAGCATGTATACTCCGATCACATGCGTTGAACAGCGACGCCTTTATAAAGCCGAATTCGAAAGTCACTTCGAGGAATACGACCAGCTGTCAAAGAGCGTCGAACAAGTGCGCCGTGACTTTCACATATTAGTACAACAATTAGGGCAATTTCCACCAGGCAGTCCCGTCTATCAACATATCCAACAAAAGATTGAGATGGAATTCGAGCGGCTAAATACTGTGGAGGAGAAACAACGGAAGCTAAGATTTGACTACCTGCAGGCCAAATTAGGACACATTACGCAGCTTGTAAACGATTACGATCAGAAGTTAAAAGCTGAATCGGCTGCAATTGACGCGGCTGTGCTACAACACCAACTTCTTCAGCAGCAGCAGCAAATGTTACCAATAACACCGATCGAGGAGCCGAAAGAGATATACTCGTACGCTATGAATGGCAGTACCCATGTGTTGACCGCACCAGCCCAACCAAGCAACGGACACGTCCCAGTCTCAATGGTGACCGACGTTGAGAACGAAGTTGAAGTTGCTCAGCCACCACCACAAGTATCAACATACAATATGCAACAGAACACAACGAATGGGGTGGTATGGCATCAAGAAGCGCAGCAGCAAAATAGTGTTGCGATCTCAAATACAGGATTAGGGTATTTTAGAGGCTCACAATTCATTCCACAACAAACGCAGCACCAAGAAAATGGTCACCAAGAAAGTGGTCACCAAGAAAATGGTCACCATGAAGATAATGATTTATCAGATTCAGACGATTCGGACGATTCATCCAACTCTAGTGAAGAAGAACTAGCGTCTTTTCAAGGCTTACAATTCATTCCACAACAACCGCAGCACCAACAAAAGTATCATCAAAATAACCAGGAGCATGGTGATAATAATTTATCAGATTCGGATGGTTCGGACGATTCGTCCGACTCTAGTGATAGCTCAAATTCAGAACTATCATCTGTTCGTCGCTCACAATTCATCGCACAACAACCCCAACATCAAGGAAGAGGATGCCAAAATTACCAGGGGAATCAGAATGATTTATCAGGTTCGGACGATTCGTCCGACTCTAGCTCGAGTGAATCAGAAGACTCTGACTCAGATAATGATGCCGAGTGAAGCAACACATTGCCTATGGTTAGCTGTCACACGGTCGAGCCATTCATCATCAAATATTATTAGCTGTTAAATTTAAGTAAAAGTGTTTACGAAAATTTTTAAATATGCAATTTATTTTTATGATACCAACTAGCAGATTAAATACATAGTAAATATAATTGTTTTCTTTAACAAGTAAGTTTTTGTTGTTCATTCAGTAGTGAAGGGGGTTTGGAAAAGGGGTAGACACACCTGAGTCCAAGTTGTTTTCATATTCCGTCGTTTGCCTGGGTTTGTTATTTTTCCTTAGGTTTCCTCTTGGATATGTCGATCGAATTGGTATTTTGACTGATGAACATAAAAAAGAAAGAACTTACGTGTTCAAATTATACACAAATATTTAAAGCTTCGACGAGTTTTTGCTCGGTATTACAACAATTTTATGTAATTGGATTTACAGAGAAAGCCTCTGGGATTATATCTTTAAGGGCTGAAAACTCACACAATTTAAAATAGAATGTGAGGAATAATCTCCTTAAGAATTTGAACCTGAAAAAAGTTCAAGTCGCATTGGAAATATTAAGAACTCAGAAAAAACGGACAAAAGTCATTAGTAGCATTAGGTGCAAGGTTAGGTTAAAATGTCGATTCTAACAGAGATCTCACTAAACAGCTCGGAACGCTAGATCGTTATGGTACCTTGAAATCCTAATCTTATACAATTCTTTTCGGCCACGTCTACTAGTTCGCCGAAGGTGAAACTGTCAAGATGTTTCAATCACAGTTTTGAAAAGGCTCAGGCCTTAGAACAGCTTGGGTTCGACAAGAGCATGAATGCTTATTGGTTATGTCTATTTAGAACTCCTACAATTGCTAATGTAAAGTACCGGATCAGAGCGAGATGGAATGCCTTAACTGCATGTAGGATCATCAAGAGCTTTTGCAAAAGACTTTAAAAAACTCTCTAGTTGGTTAGTCACACGGTCTCGAAAGAGAGACTAGACAAAACAAGAGGCAGATATAGAGTAGCATTCCTCACAGACTCTACAGCAAATCCTGTTCTTCGCTTTGGGAAAATATCGAAAAAGAAGAATAATAAAACACAAAGCAACAAAAGCAAAGTTTGCAAGCTGTGCGCACTTGTGCTGGCCATCTAATTGCCTAGGAAAGGCCAACTTACACTTCGCAGCCGCAAGCCTCAGCTGTTGCCGCAGAGTCACATTAGCCGCTTAGTGGCGGATTGGCAAAAATGCTTTGCTTCGCAATTATTTTTTTGTTATACATTTTGGTCTTAAATAGTTTTGTTTTTGTTTTTGTATTGTTCAAGTTGTTTCCTCTTCGCTGTACTTCAAAAATCGCCTTGTTAGTCATCAGCAGCTAAACCGCTGCTGCCGCTCTTGACCATCCATTCTACAAGTACAAAGTGCACGAGCTCGTATATATGTACGTGCGTGTGGGTATGTGTGCCGCGGCATCAGCTGTTGCGTAAACCTGTTTTCACGCAACGCTTGTTTTTACGGCGTCAGCATTCGGCGAACTCGCACAAAGCGCACACAAAGGTCAAGCGGCTTTATTATTTTCGCAGCAATTTTTTCTTAACTAGTTCGGTATTTTTTATACTGCTTGTATGCATGGTTGTGGGTATGTGTACTTTATATAATATTTACTCTCATTTACTGTCTGAATTTTGCTGATTTTACAAGTAATTACGTGTGGAATTTTTTCGATTTTTTTTTTCGAAAAATTCCACCGACCCTTGCACATGTTATTTGTTATTGTAGAGGAAAGGCCGCACGCAATATTTCACCAGAGGTTTTTTCATGCATTTTTAATTGAATTTTAACCGCTTCGTTGGAGAAAAAATCTGATTTATTCTGATTCAAATATACACCTCTCCGGCAGGCAGTTTGTTCGAAGACTTTTTCTATCACAATTTAAAGCTTGTTTTCTCACGTTAAGAAATTATCCTCTTTAAATTGTTTACATTTTCGCAGTCTATTTTGAAACTCTTGTGCGATCTGGCTTTAATATGGTGTTTCACATTTTCAACAAATTAGGCTTAGGTTGTCTAGAACCCGCAACATTAACGAACACTATGGAAGATAATGAAAGATGCGGTAGAAGTCATACAAATTTTCCGTTATTATTACAGCTCAATCTCGAACAAATACAATATTTAAATACCTTAAAGTAACCTTAGTTTTTTGCTCCCACGTACTCTCAAATATTCTTTTCAAGTGAGATAAGTATTTGACATACACTCTGAACCGGAAATTGCATATAAAATGCAAAATAATTAATTTTTCATCAATGTATATTTTGTTGCCTTCAAATTAATCCCCAACAGATGTAATACGCTATTTCTCCTACTTTTCCAGTCCTCGAAACACTTTTCGTAAGCACCTTTTTGGATGGCCTTCAGCTGATTCAGTGAATTTTGTTTTATCTCTTCGATCGACTGAGAACAGTTTACATTTTGGGAAACAAGAAAAAAATCAAATAATAAAATATAAATCTGGTGAATACGGTGGTTAATCGATAGTCTTCATCGTGTTTGTGGCTCTAAATTTGGTCACAATCACACTCTTTTGACAAAAATTTCAGCTTTATCGATATGAGTCGAGCAAGAACGGTCTGTAATATCGAACTCACGACTCACTAAATATAGAGCAATTCAAAAAAATATATAAAAAAGTAAAGATTAAATAAAATTAATTTTATTAAAAAAAAAAAAGAAATAAAAAATAAGAATTTTTTACAAATTTCGATAATAGAAAAAAATTCAATTAAAATAAAAAAATAAACTTTTTTACTTTCTAATTTCTTTATTTTCAGATATATTTACAAACAGGATCACTAATCCTCAATTTCGGTGCATAGTAAAGCTTTACAGCCCTTTTCCACTCAATTCCTCATATTTTAGTTGATTTAAATGCCGTTATTTGCCATTTTGATAGCAACTTCTCACTAAAAATTTGCTCTCTGCATTAATTCGCAGCTCTTCCGGTTTAATAAACCCACTCAGCCACTGGCACCTGCCCAGTTTATACACATAACAATGCTTGATGGACGAAAGCCAATGGCCACTCGCCGCCGTTCCTTCACCCGCAGCCAATTTTCGCGCATCGAAATGCCGCCAAAACACTCAATTGCTTAGCATTTGTTTACATTGTTGTTATTGTTATACGTTGACTAGCTGCCTGCTTGCCAGCTTGTTGTCTGCACGTCAATTATGCAGTCAGTTATACTGGTAGTTGTTGTATGTTTTTGTTAGAGTTTTGATAGAATTTTTTACGAGTTTTTCGCTTGCTTTTTTATACTGTTTTTTGTTTCCTTGCTCGTCAGCATATTTTCATTACTGTCAAGAGTGCTAGCTGGGTTATTGAATATCAGGTGTACTACATAAGTGTGGCTGTTTGTATGAGCGGGAAATATATTTCTTTATGAAGAAGCTAAAGTCTCTTTGAAATAGTTAAAATTTCTTAGGGTTCCATCAAAGATAGTGAAATAATACTTTGATGCCTTAGTGAATCTCAGTGGATTGATAAACCTGCAATGCGTTCCAAGACATGTTGATATTCCTGGTAACTGTGAAGCAGACGATCTAGCCAGAGCAAGCACCAGCCTACAATTAGACTACGGAAAAGTGGGAATTTATATGCCTCTGGATACTAGTGGATATATAATTGAGAAATATCTTAAATATACCATGGACATAACTGAGTCTCGGTGGAATCAACACTTAACTTACTCAACAAGCAAGCAACTGTAGTATGAATATATATGGTATATGGGCCAACTATTAAAACTCAAAGTGAATGATAAAAGATCTCCGGTAGGAGGGCTAACAGGTCACTGTCTAATTGGCAGAAATGCCAATAGATTTAAAACACTATATAATGAGTATTACAGAAACTGTGAGGATATAGAAAAAGAAGAGACTGTACTGTATATGGTCTTCTAAGCGAATGCAAAGCCTTATATAGGAAAATAATAGAAACAGTCGGTGGAAAGTTTCTTGAGAATATTGCAGAAATACAACTTTTAGTATTGATAAATAAAGAACACACGTTACATGTGGGCATCCTTAAAAGCCTAGATGCGTCGTCAAACAACCACTCTACTCACCTACAAAACTTACGTGGTATACAGTCCCTCACTATTTGAGATATCGATATGAAATTTTCCAGACGTCATTTTTTGTCAAAAGGTTCTTCTAAGACGCGGAATCGACATTATCGGTCCACTAAAGCTTATAGCTACGAGTACCATGCAAACTGATCGATCGAAATCAAGACTTTATATGAAAACTTTTTTCTTTGAAGAGATATCTTCATGAAAGTTGGCATAAATCATTGTTTGAGATAATGCTACAATCTACGAAGAAATTGTTGAAATCGCATCACTGTGGCCTGTAGCTGCCATACAAATTGACCGATCCAAACCCGATTTTTGCATGAAAAATTGTGCATTTGCAAAAATATCTTCACGAAATGATGTATAGATTAGTATTCAAAGCAATCCTGAAATTTACAAAGAACTTTTTAAAATCGTACCACTGTAGCATATAGCTGTTAAACAAACTGACCAGCAAAGCTTAAGTCAAGATAACACACTTTTTATACCCTTTTATAGTACGCTATATGAAATACAACTAAGAAGGGTATAAGAGCAATTCTTCTTGTTTTTTTTTGGAAAATTCTTTTCTCGGTACTCCTAGTAAGCTTTTAATTTCATCATATTGTTTTGCATTTTTTTTTTTTAATTTTTCAATTGCAATTTTTCTTTGCTCGTTTTCATCATTTATTTGCATTTGACACATTTTCTTCACCCGTTTCATTATTGTTCTTTTCAAATTATTTTTCTTGTTTTTTTTTCTCATTTCCGTATACACGACAGCCGGTGTAATAAAGAATGACGCACTCGAGTGATTTTGATTGGGTTGGAAAGTGTTTCCATCACATTTGTACAGGTGTACAGTTGTCAGCGCACCTTTAAGGGAAAAAACATCACCAAAACACTAACCAATTTAAATGTTAAAAACAACGCACAGCTGGGTATGGCGTAACTGCACATAAACTCACACGAACACACGCAAACAATACACAAACAAAATCCAAATAGCGAAATAAAGAAGGTTATGCTTTCATTTGTGTGAAAAGTTTTCTTTAAGTAAAAAATGGAAAAGGCCACTCAACGCCTGTAAAGCATTTCAAGTGACCCGTAAGTGTTTGCCGAACTGCGCACACCCGCACGCACAGAAAGCACATACACGCACACATATACGGAGAGCAATAAAGCGCACAGCAGGCATTTTACTGCCGCAGCCGTTATGCGTGAAACTTTGTTCTTGTTTTTGGTTTTATTTTTGTTTTTGTTTTTGGTTTTATTTTTGGTTTTGCTTTTGTTAGCCTTTTCAAACTAAACTTTAGCCGTGATTGCGTGACTTTTGAAGTTTTTCTCTTCATTCAAATAGCAGTCGCAGGAACCGCAACAACAATGGACAACACTTGGAAAGAGTTGAATTGCTCAGGCGAGCGATTTCGAAGTTGTGAATGAAGATTTATTTCTGTCAAACCTTTCAATCACATTAATAGGACCTGTAGCAGTGTTTTCCCCAAGCCACAACCAAACATAGCAAACATGCATAGACACATACCTAGGTGCGTATGTACATTAGAGTGTACGTTATTTCCCAAATTTATTATTATTTTTTTAATAAATTACAGTTCTTGTCCTAAAAACGTCGGTTCAACGTAAACAAACCCTTTATTTTCAATTTGAAGCGTGCCTAAATGATATTTCTTCTCCCATGTATATAACTTGCGATTTTTGTATATTTTGCTTTAAAAAATTAGACCTATTAGTTTCAAAAAGTG
Source organism: Bactrocera dorsalis (assembly GCF_023373825.1). Taxonomy (NCBI): domain Eukaryota; kingdom Metazoa; phylum Arthropoda; class Insecta; order Diptera; family Tephritidae; genus Bactrocera; species Bactrocera dorsalis. Next base: position 103,884,486 of record NC_064304.1, on the reverse strand, counting down.
ATATTCGAGTACACAATTTTCCACGCTACAAAATTGGTCTTAATATTTTTTTCGATAAAACCACTCCTATAAAAGTTATGTCCAGTTAAATTTTACATTAAATGCGCAGAGGCTCAGAGTCTCAGTGCCTGAGCATTCATGCGATACCATGGCGTATGAGTAATACAGATTTACAAGGCACTTGCATGAAAGCTCAATAGAATTAATTCATGGCTTCAACTGCGTGTAACTGTTAAACAAGTGGTTTTATCGAAAAAATTATTAAAACCTTTTTTTTAGAGTGAACATTTTTTTACTAGAATATCATAATTTTGTGCTCGAAAATCGTTCTTTTAAGGTTGTATATTTATTGCCTTTTGAGCTAAAAAATTTCTTGCGAGAGAAACAAAAATCAAATATACAAATATTTGGGGAATGACATTTTAAATTGATTTACAATTAATATTATTCACACTGGATAAATCACCTTCCGACAAAAACTGAAACATCAGGGGTCATTTGAAACAGAAATTAAGCTGGAAAATTATGCACGCCCTAATCTATACATCTACATATATGTATATACATAAATGTAATACCTTGTGTATCCCAAAACACTTAGCTTATCCCAAAAGTCACCTTAAAAGTTCTGGCGCATATTATACGCATACGCCGATAAGTATGCAATCAATTTTGGTTTTAAACTTCCGCTTAATGTTATCCTTAAGGTCCCTTGGTATCCTTAATGGTATAATAAGGCGGACGGTTCTGCGCATATGCAAATTTATACGTTTTATTTAAGTTTAAGCTTAAGTCCCCCATTAGTTAAACGCTTCCATACAAGCAGTCATGTGTGCTTACAAAAGCGGGATTAGCGAAGCTTAAAGGTAAGCATTAAGTGAAAACACACAAACGAGCGACTGCAAGATTAAGATGGTTTTAGCACTGGTCAAGGCTCAAATTTAAAGATACACTGCAGGTAAAGCGAATAAAATCCTGAATGCCTCATCAAGAATGTTGGCAAATAAAGTCTGTGTGCGTTCCAGCCGGCGATTTTTACTTGCAAAGCTAATAAGATCGATTGAGTTATATGCAGCTCCAATGTGGATTCAGGTGCCATGCATTAAAGCATATGCCAGTCAAATAAGCACAGTGCACAGGCTGTCGGCACTCTGAGTTATCAATGCTTTCCGAACAACATCAAATGACCCTGCTGATGTAATAGCCAGTATGATGCCCATTGAAACCCAAGGTGACGAAAACGAGTGGATATACAAGTTATCAGAGCCGTCTATAGTAGTCAAAGGAGAAGACAGTTCAAAGTTTAACAATATGGCAGCAGCGGTGGCAAACTTCATTTAAAGGATGGTGGACCCATAGACTGATACCAGACAATCACCAGATGGCATGGGCACCTGGATTTCCATTTAATCCAAATACTAAATGCACATAGGTGCTTTAGAAGCTACCTGTACAGATACCAGCACGACATTAGTCCGAATTGTCCGACGTGTTCAGAGTGCTTTGAAGACTCTGACCATGCATTCTTTTATTGCCCTCGTTTTTTAAGTACAAGGGAAAAACTTAAAACTGCACTCGGTAGTAGTTTTACAGTGGAAATTTGACGACACTCATTTGTCAGTTCACTGAGAACTGTGAAGCGAAGCGGCAGCCTCTATCATGAGAGAACTGAGACACAGAATAGGTGTACGTCAGTCCATGCCATAGAGGAAACTTAAATCTCTTATCAATACCACGAAGTAGTACTTAATCAGCTGGTTCCGTGAGGGAGTCTAGAGTTGGGAGTCCGACTTTTAATAACTTCCCCTATTTAAAAAAAACTTCGCCACAAGGTGCCACAAAGGCAAACATACGACTCGTTGGTCGATTGGTCTTTATTACACTTTTGGCGAAATTGTTCTGTATTCCTAATGGTTGAAGTCTTCGAATAATATGCTAAAATGCTCAAATCAGGAAGGCTTCAGACCTTTTAATAAAAACCAAATATTTAAATGACCCACGAAGATTTCAATTACTCTTTGCCATAACTTGTGATTATTTTATGACGCAATGAAATTTAAACGAATTCAGCTACGTTGTTAGGGTGGTCCGTTTTATGTGACTAAAATAAAGTTGTCTCAGTTTTTCTGTCGGCACAAAGCAATCTTTTTTATAGATGAAACTTTCGAAGCATTTAAATCAGTTAATTTAATTTTTTAATAAAAATGTATTTATTCGGTTCACCAAATAACACGAGTAAAAGTATTTACATGCCTGGCACATGTATGTTATGTATGTATGTAAACGTGCCGCCGGTATGTAGCGACAATTAATCAGAGTGCTGATTGCTTTACCGAATTCTTTGCTGGCTTTTAACTCTTCATCATCATGTCCGTCACGTAGCGCTTTTTAGCAAATTAAGCGGCATTTTTTCCTACACGGCAATAAAAAAAGTAACATTTTTATGTGCGCGCATACAATTTGCACACATACGCAGATTAAATACACAATAAAGGCGATAAAACGCAATCAAAAGAAGAATTTGCAGGCACGATTGATGAATCCATTTGCTAAAATGTATGTATATTTGTTTAAATATGTGTATGTACAAGGTGCGTTCCAAAGTAAACAGGACTTTTTAAATTATTTGACCAAAACTCACATTTTAACCATTAACCACTCCCCGTATTCACCTGATATGGCACCGTGCGACTTCTTCTTTTTCAGAAAAATGCATCGCCCATGAAAGGAAAGTATTATACGGACGTAGAGGCCATTCAAAAGGCTTGCGCCGGCCTACTGGCGGCCATACCGGACAACGAGCTAAAGCACTCATTCGATATGCTTTTGGACCGTGCAAAAAGCAGTATTGAAGCAGAAGGAGACTACTTTGAATAAAATAAATTTTTTTTGCCTAAAAAACCATTTGTTCTGTTTTTTATTTTAAAGTCCTGTTTACTTTGGAACGCTCCTCGTACGTTGTATGTTGTGTTTCATACTATATGTTATAGTTGTCCGATATCCGTGATTTCGATAAATGAGCAACCTTTTGGGAAGGAAAAGAAGTCAAGTAATTTCAGATCAATGCCTCAAAAATTGAGAGACCAGTTCACGTATAAACCGGCAGAGAGAGGAACAAGCAGACGGACATAGCTAAATCGACTCAGCCCGTCATGCTGTTCTTTTCTGTATATACTTTTTAGAGTCTCCGATGTTTACCCTCTTTAAGGGTATAAAAACTGTATATTTAAAAATGGATGAAATAGAGAATTGAATCAATATACAAAATTTATTTTTTAAAGGAACTTGTTAATCATATATATTTGCATTAATATGCACCCCAATTAGAATACATAATGAAACTTTTCCCTATCTATTATATTAAAATTAAACACCACGAACTTTTTCAAAAATAATTTTTTACATTAGCGCCCCTTATCGCATAAATTAGTGGGCGGAGTTTTTTTCTTCGTGAAGCGCTCTCTACTAGTCAAGCATATAATAATCAGCAAATAAGAGAGAAGTAAAGAGAGAACGAGGTTAGTAGGATCAGCCATGGTTGAGACACTTTCGCCACGGCTTTGGATCTTGGTGGTTAGTAACTTACTCAAAGAACTCAAAAAAAGGACTGTCAACCATGATAGCCCACTCGGATGTCGTTGTTTTCATGGTTAAAGGCAATTTTCTAAAAACCATCTAAGAACTAATCGAAGAATGATATTCAACTAAAAATAGAAACGACTTAACCGTCAACCCAAATAAAATTAAAATGGTTTTATTGACTAGATAATATAAGATCACAGGCGTGTATTTCTCGCCATTCGGAGGCTCACGTCTTTAACCTGTTGATAAGGTGAAATACCTAGGACTTTTATTTGATAATAAGCTTTCATGGAGGAGAAAGACTTTTATGGATGTCGAGGAGAAAGTAAGGATCGCATCAGTCTCCTTATATTGCTGTGGAGAAGCTTTAGAGAAAAGGTTGGAACTCACCACATAGTTGGAGTTTTGGTTCTAATTACAAAACCGTTGCCAAGCCAATAATGTTTTATGAGATATTTTTCTGATGGAGGACGCTCGAAAAGGCTATACTTGCCAAAAACTTTGAGCGTGTCTAAAGAGCGGAGTTCTCAACGGCATCTATGGTACGTAGACTACACCAATATTTTAAACACAAAGCCAGTGGACATTGCCGGCTGATGTTTTAAGGTAAGATCAAAACAAGGACGCGGAGATTCTCTTTTCGTTTGACTGCATTACTGCATACTTGGATCATTGCGTCGCTGATTGCATTATTGGCGCCTGTGTCTCTGGTCAAATATCGACGTCCGAATTGTGGATAGGGAGAAGTCGCCGGAGAAGAGGCGCTGTGAGCTTTTTCACGGATGGGTTGAAAGTTTGAAAGAGAGTTTTATGTAAGTAGCTGCTTTTAAGGTGGTTTCTATTAAAGTGGCGGTAGCCGCACTAGATAATCTTGTAATCAGTATTAGCAGCAACAACAACCTCAGCATCGAAATCCACCGCAGAATAACTCTTGCCCACAGATGCTATTACGAATTGAGTGGGCAATTGAGAAGTAAAGTCTTCTCTCGACGAACAAAACCCAAACTCTGTAAGTCATTGATTTTTTCCGTCCTGCTATATGGTACAGAGCCATGGACGATGACACCTTCTGATGAGTCGACGTTTCGAGTTTTCGAGAGAAACGTTGTGCGGAAGATTTATGGTTGTTGCGCATTGCCTGCGGCAAGTATCGCATGCGATGGAACGATAAGCTGTAAGAAATATATGACGATTTTCAAAGAAAGCGGCTCCGCTGGCAAGGTCATGTCGTCCGAATAAAAGAAAACACGACAGATTAGGCGGAGAAGGACCTCGCTGGAGTCTCCAAATGCCGCAAAGCAGCGAATAGGAAGAACGACTGTTGCGCTATTGTGAACTCAGCTGTAAGCTTAAACGACATTTACGCCAATAAAGAAGAAGAAGAAGTCGCATTATTATGAAATGCAGCCTCTTTCAGGGAGGTGAGCATTCTCTTTGCTATCAAGATGACGGTAGATGCACTGCTACTATGTGCAGGCTCTTTCAGGGAGGTGAACATTCTTTCCGACAGCAAAGCAGCAATACTAGCGCTGAGCTCGCTAATTGTACGTTCAAAGCAAGTTAAGGAGTATCTGCCTTCTGTTCTTCATCATGAGACTAACTGTAGTGCTGAGAAGTTGCTAGCAACTGCGAAGCCGAAGAGCTGGTCAGAGAAGGTTCACTTGCCTTTCTCACATCGGAGTGGGATCGAATTTCATCACCCTTAGCGTCTTGCGCTCTAACCCTGTACCATTGAATCTCGCGTACGCAAAGCTGGCGTTGCTTGGCAGGAAACGCCTATGCGACTGCGAGTTTCCTTCGGCCTGGAGTAGAACGCAAGACATCTACTGAACTACCTGTCTTTAGCAAAGTTTATTTTGCCGCAATCGTAATTGTTAATCCTAGACACTGTTCAATCGCATGAATGGCTAAAGCTAAAAATATTTTAGGACGCTGGTTATCGAAGTTGGCTGGTGGAAATATCCAGCACTTTCTTGTTCATTACCCAGGCTTTGCCAGACTAAGGTTGAAATAATTCGCCAGTCTTACGTTCGGCGAATCAAAAGACATATGTTGCTTAAACTGACATTAGTCGTCTCACAAAATTTATGATAAGCACAAAGCGCTTTGTAAGGGTCTTATGATCTATTGTATAACAGTTTTTAGCTGGCATAACAGACCAGCGTTCTAAGCTGTTCAAGTGAACTCTAACTTAACATAAGGAACACATTACAAACAATTATTACTAAACGCGCCATTTTTCGAAAATATCTACAGTTGAACATTCGTTGTTGCTTGTTGTTGTCGAAAAAATGTCCATGTGCACAGCGAAAGAACACACGTAAGCACAAATATAATAGAAACGATAACGAAAATCGGTAACAACAAAGCAAGAATTAATTGAAATATTTCCAATGGCGCAACAACAATCGCCCCAACACACACTTTCTCTCCCGATTGCACATCGCCATGTTGGCTGTGGGTCGACTGCATTGTTCTATAAATACCGATTATGTGAACAATTATATTATATAAGCAATTGTTGTAAGCATAAGCGCACTTTTGTGTATATTTATACAATGTATTTATATATATACATATGTACAATATATAAAAATATACATGTATGTATATACATATATGTATGTGTGTGTACTTTATGCACATCGATTGTATCGATGCCAAAAACATAGAAAATAAATCTTTTCGCGCGTAATTAAGTGAACTGTAGCGCGCTGCAACGACTTAATAGAAGTTTATGCTATAATGGACCCGTGTCCTGTAAAATAGCCATTTTAAGTCATGTTATGCTTGCCAACGGCGCGTATATAGAGCACACAGAGAGCGAGAGGGAGCCTGTCGTGTGTTTGTGTATGTTGGTTGTGCCGTTATATTGGTAGTGTCAACGGCAGCAGTAAATTCAATTAAATGACAAAATAAAGCAAAAGAGGAATGAAGGCTAACAATGTTATTGGAATTCCTGACTTGTTGTTATTGATTTCATTTTTGTAATTCTTTATATCGCATTTTTTAGAGCGGAATTTGCAATTTTATGCAATTCTTGCAACTTCATTAAATTGTTGCATATTAATGTGATGAAAATAGCAGACCAATTTTATTGTGCGCATTGCTATTATTAGCGCTAATATTTTTTAATTTTTTCTAACCGAACAGCAAAAAGTTAAAATATTTACTATTATTGCATTATACTTTTTTTATAACCGGTGATTCAAGTAGAGATTTTTTTCTTTGCTTTGCTGGAATGGAGACTCTTCAGGAACAGTTTTATTTTTTTTTTTTGTTATTGGTGGCAACTCTGTTTCATAATATGTCGATTTTTTTTTTCGTTGTTCGAATGTGATGCTCCAAGCATCCCAGACATTATATTTACCTTTCGGACTTGCTATTCGTCCTCCATTTCTAAAGTGCAGCTGCGAATAGAGCCGAAATCTATAGAAACGCAATTTGAAAAAATTGATTATACCCTAAACAGGTTATGTACCGCCCAGAAGGAAACGTCTGAGGCCCTATAATTACTCACTTAACTCCAGCAAATTGATAAACTCAAATATGCTACTAAGCGCAATTGATGCAATGTGATTCCTATTTGGAAATATGTATCAAAGAGCCTTTATGCTGCGCCTACAAACTGCTGTGCAGTCAATTAGCAGGTGCTTTGGAGTTTCAGACTCCAAGTCGCACTACCGGCAATTTGCGCAGGAAGCTAGGCCCATGTTATATACACAAGTGCTTCTTGAGCTTACAACGGCTAGTGTAGAAGGCGGCAAGTGGCCTGGGTTTTTCCCTTTGGAAGTTAATTACATATGTATTGAAACCTTTTAAGGTTGTAATCACCCATTAGCAACTTGGCTTGACGCATGCTTAGGAGTTGTTGCCAATGCATCTCTCTACCCACTGCTTCATCCTTGCGGAGCAGCTCCTTTATGGTATGAGCACCAAACGCAATGAAAGGTTCCGGTCTTACCATGTTGGTGGATGCTGCGGAGCGGGTAAGCTCAGCAGCCAGTTCATTCCCGACTATGCCTTTCTGACCTGGCACCCAAATGAGGTGCACTTGGTTACAATCTGATAGATTGTTCAGACGTGCTATACACTCCTGCGCCAATAGCGATTTGATCTCCAGAGATCGCTTTGAGTACCGCTGGACTTTTGCTTAGTGCAGCTAGACGTTCATTGCATTAATTGCAAGTCTGCTCTGCTTGGAATATGCTCGAAAAACTACAAGAGGACATGTGCGCTTGGCATCCGACACGCATACGCTGGCATATAGCTGATATACAAACTGAACGTTAAAAATTAAGTTTTTTATGGAAAACTTTTAAATAATTAAAAAAACATTTACAAAAAATCATTGTCTTCTGAGCAGAAACTTTTCCAGTGCTGCATTTCGAAAGCTTCTTGAAAAAAAAAAAACAAATTCAATTATTTTCCAATAACTTCTATTTCATACAACTTTCTATTTACCAGCAGCAAGTTCTCCGTATACAGCCGGCAGCAGCGAAGGAAACGCCAACTCCGAGTGAATCAGGAAATATGCGAAACTTTGTCATTGTTTGGTAAACACTATGAATTGATATATGTAACTACAGAACGAAGGTAGAAAAAGAAAAACAATAATAACAATAGAATAAACAAAACACTCCCGTCATATCGCATACTTATGCACACATGCACACATGCGCACATGCGCAAAAAGCTGAGCACACAAATACTCGCTGACATATCAATTTTAATACAAGGAATTCACACGCTTGGTTGGTGACATTTTACTTACTTAGTCGCTGGTAGCACCTTGACTTGGCCTCGACGCGAATGTATGGGGTTTATGGCACAATTCTGTCAGCGACGTGCTGTAAATTTAACACTCGTTAGGCACACATACACACGCAAGCACGCACCGAAATGCCGAGTCATGCCAAGTTGCACACCAAGCTTTGCACACACACGCATCAATTTGTACTTTTGTTGAGTCTTACAAATAGTTAGAACAATATGACACAATAAGATATCTGCCAGGCATCATCCAATCGTCATATTCAACACCTTGGCAACGAATCGCATGATAAAGCAAATAGTAGACTACACGTATTTTCTTCCACTATTCAATGAAAACATACAAGCGATATATGCGTGCGACCCTGTAGGAGATGACATGCATTAGAAATGGCAGACAGTCCGCTAATTTTTGCAAAGAAATATGAATCTACAATTTTCAATCAACAATCAAGTCCACTTAAAAAGACTTCCGAGCAAACATTTGCATACATTATAAGATATATAGCATTCCCTAAAGGTTGTTGCTTTATTTTCATGGGGAGCGTTTTTACGTGGCGGGTCCCAAATCCAGCGCACAACCCTGGCGTGGAATGGTTCGCCCTCTCACTTTAGCTCGCCTTCAAACGGACGTTCTTTGACTGCCCAGAGGATACTTAGTCTAAGACCGCAAGTCGTGAGCTGCTTGACTCACATGTAAAATAATCGTTTCTGGTCACTACCAAGTGAATGGCAGTCAGAGAACTTTCCTCACTTGCGTGTACTTCTACACATGAGGCGCTGTTGTGAACTCGGCTATAACCACGTAAGCGGTGACTACTTCAATATAGAAGAAGAAGAAGAAGTATTCCCGAGATATATTCGAACTATTAAATTTCAGGCCGAAGTTTCAATTGTCTACAAAATAGATTGAAATGGTTCATCAAATCCTCTTATTAGCCTTCCAAATGAACAGAGTAATTCATTATAAGATATATTCCGGCGATAGATGCGAGCTAGACAATAAATGACTTGGAAGTCATAGTAATAAACTCTGCTATGTTAAAATTGATAGACTTTTGTACTATCGTCACGCCTACTAAAATCTATAGATCTCACTATTTTTCAATTGATCACAAAGCTAAAATCTCCAATAATAGAAGGAGTTTGGTAAACTATTTAAAAGGATATTGTTTTTCGCACTATACAATGACCAAATCCGATAAGAATTTATATTGGCAAAGCTTATCAATCGGTTCCCACCTCTATCCAAGAGTTTCATTCTTTTAATACTTCTGCTGAATCAATAGTACTTAATCGTATGGTGTAATCAATCCAAAGCAATATATGGTATCTCAATAGTAGGGCGTTTTATACGTTCCGAAGCCAACGAACTAGCTTCGTCATCTTTAAAACTCTTAATATTTTCATTAGCAGGAAGATGTAAATAAGTTATAGCGCTTACTCTCAATCGCGATAGCCTCTTCAACAATGACATAAGTCACCGCGAGGAATTAGAGGTTGACATTTGTTCCTTCAGATCAGAAGAGGCGCTTGATAACTCCTTTTCAGATATAATATTTGCAAAATCAATATTGACTGACCTCACAGACCCTATAAAAATATATATCTGAACTGATATATATGACGAGCTGTTTGTATATACGCGGACTAGTCCTTTAGATTTTGAGACATGGATCAGAATTTTTGCATGCGCCCTTTATCCCTTTAAGCGCTACTCATTTGCTGAAACCGCTGATATGGGATTATAACCTTAAGTAATGGTGCAATATTAATGATTCGGATCGGATCGCCATAGCATGTAGCTGCTATACAATCTGAAAAAAGGAATCAAGTGCTTATATTTAATGATAAACTTTCAAGAAATTTGGTATGGATTATTAGCTAAAGCAGTGTCAAATGGGAACATTATGATCGATCAAAATGAAGTGATTTTTCTTACTGGGTGCGCTACGCCTTTACCTGCTGCATGTGCCACTGGTGATAACTTTATCTCACCAGCACGAGGTGCAGTCAAGCATATGTGAAACGAAGTTTAGGTTCACTTTACAATTGCATAAAAACAAGTCTTTACATCTATATATATATATATATATATTTGTATGTAATATATGAGTATAGCATATGTACACCGACATTTGAACATAACGGGTGATTCAAGTAAAAGTACTTCTTTCAATAGCCTTTTTTAACAGATCACGCGTGAGTCATGTCGTGTCACGCTATGTTATTTTTGTTCAGTATTGTTTGGCATTTCATGAAGCGACATCGCCTCGTTCTAAGGGCTCTTGCAAAGTTCCAAGAAGATCCGCCGTTTTCTAGCCAAATTTTGTTCAGCGATGTGGCCTATTTCTGGCTCAATGGATATGTAAACAAACACAATTGCCGCATTTGGGACGAAGAGCAACCTAAATAGTTTCAAGAGCTGCCATTTCATCCAGAAGAAACAATGGTTTGGTATGATTTGTGGCCCGATGAAATCATAGGTTCAAATTTCTTCAAAAAGGATGCAAGTGTAAACGTAGCTGTCACTGGCTAACCGACTAGTTCTTGACTGAAATAGAAGGTCGTGATCTCGGCGATATTTGGCTTCAACAAGACGGGTCCATTTCCCAAACTTAGCATCAATGAATAGATTTATTTAGAGTACACATCGGTGAGCAGATAATTTCTCGTTTTGGGCCGGTCGATTGGCCACCAAGATCGTGTGATATTACATCGTTAGACATTCTCTTATGAGGAAATATTAAGTGTAAAGTCTGTGACAATCCCGCTTCGATTCAGGCCTTGGAACAAAACATCATGGGTGCTATTTACCAGCTACCAGTCGAAATGCTCGAACGAGTTTTGAAAATCGTACTCAACGAATGAACTATCTGAGACGTCACCGCGCAAGAGATGAAAGGGATAATCTTCAAAAAATAAATGCCAAAGAATGTTCTTTCAAATGATAACAAACATTCCCCATTAAATTTGAAGTGTTTGTGTTTTTCTTTAAAAAAATAGAGAACCTCAAATTGGACTACCCTTTATATGCTTGAGATTATTGTTTTCATTTCATTTGCATAGTTGTGCATATTCTGCGCACTCTCCTTCATTTTCTCAAGCAGCAATAACTTTCGTGAGTGTTTCTCATACATATTCAAATTTTGAATTGTTACTCCATAATTATATAAATTGAGTCGTTTTCGTTTTTTTCGATTATTCAAATTAAATTATAGACTACAACACCTTAGGTAATTGTTATGACGTTAACCGATATTTTAATCAGCCAATTAAAGTGACGTAAATATTTTTACAAGCACATAACGTAAACATACATACATACATACAAACATTCTAGGCGCAGTTTGTTTTCAGCACAAATTTCCGAGTTTGATTTTATAGAATTTGTGAGCATCACGCGATGTTTTTTAGGTTTACTTAAAGGTCGTGTGAACAGTTTTACGTCATAGCTGATGTTTGACATTTGTTTTGGATTTTATGATGTTAACTAATGCTATTTAAATGATTTACAAGTCTATAAAGCTTAGTGAATAAGGTTCTAAGTTCAAAGTGAGCGTGTCACTTTAGAAAGTACTCTTATTAATTTGTAGTAATTATACATAGTAGATATAAATATAGTAACAAATTAGTGAATTCAAGTGAATTACACAAAGCACCGAGCTCATCGGAAAATACGCTTGCTCCAATCGCCCAATTAAGAACAATGGTTTTTTGATTCCAACGAATCTCCACCAATTGCCTAGATTTTTCCAACATTTCCTGAATTTCTTAACCTTCTCGTCACAGAGCTAACCGCTATAAGTGTTAAATTGCCTTCATCAACCTTATTATCTATCAGCCATTATTCAACAATATCAACTTCGCCTCCAAACATGGAAGAAATAGAGACCGCTTTTAAACAACTTAAGCCAGGAAAAGCGTCAGATGGTGACATGTTACCTTCCAAAATCCTTAAATCTGATCCTGTGGTCTCCGCACGCTATTTCATTCCTCTTTTCGAAGCAATTTGGAGCGAAGAACAACTACCGAACGAATGCTTTAATGACATACTCGTGAAGGTTCTCAAAAAGTAGATGTATCCATATGTAAAGACAGTAGATCCACATTGTTCAGTATTCACTCACCAAATTACTTCTAAACCAAGTTCATACTGAGAGTTTTTAGTTTCCAACCAAGAGTTTCCAGCTAATGGAAAAAAGCAACGAACTACTTATAGAGCTAACAATCAAATGTAGGTGATTTGGCTGACTAGAGCACTTCGCAAAGCCACTGATAAGGTGTGCAGAGCTGCTCTCTAGTGGAACCCACAAAAGTCTTGGAATTTCGGGCGTTCGAACACTTCATGAACATGTACCATGTGCTAGATGACGACTTGAGTGATTCTCATACTAGTTCATTGCAACTCGCAGATCTCGGAATGATTTCAACGCTTTAGAAATATGTAAATATATATAATATATTAAGTTAAGGACGGCGTAAACTTTCCTGTTGAAAGCGTTTTGTTGTCGAAAATGTTCTCTGAACCTATGTTAAGCATTTTTTAAACAGCTATATATTGAATAGTCGAAAAAGTCTTTTCGTATATTGTCAATAGATGCCGTTGCAGTCGTGCATCTACAGTGCTATCAATCACATTGTATCATCCCACATAGTGTTAGAAAGGTAAGATTTTAAGCTTCATTTAATCAAAAAATAATTAAATTCGTTACTATTTATGAAGAGAATAATAGTTGAATATACAAGAATTCAATACTAATTTATTTAGACTTACCTTTTTATGTGGACATAAGCCAATATACAAAAATCATAGAAATAACCTGAAATATAGAAAACAGGAAATTTTTCTTAGGGAACGGGTTTTATAAACGCAATGAAAATTATGTACTATTATGTATAACATATACGATTATCACAGTATGAAACAATTTTGAAACCAAAAGCCTAATTCACTTAAATATATTTCACATATTTTCATATTAAGTAGAGTATATTAAGCCATAATGTTCTTGTATGTAGGTCTCATGAGCTGTCCGTCAGTATACACCCGAAACCGTCACTCAACTTTTGAGATATCGCTCAAAAATTTCTGCACACATTCTTCGCATCCCAAGAAGCTGCTCATTTATCGGAACTGCCGGTATCGGACCACTATAGCTGCCATAAGAACGGACCTATCCAAATCCAGTTCTTGTAAGAAAAACCTTTTTATTTGACAAGATATATTCAAGGAATTCGGCAGAGCTTGTTGTCCAAAGCAGTGCTTTGATTTCTGAAGAAATTATTCAGATCGGATAACTATAGTATATACCTGCCATATAAACTAAACGATTCAAAATAAGATCTTTAATAAAAAATGTCTTTATTCGACAAGTTATCTTCGCGAAATTTGGTATGGATTATGGAACAAAACCACCTTTTAAGGCAGACATAAAATTGAAGAAAATCGAGCAACGAATACGCCTACTGCCGATATATATTAATCCAAGCAGACTACTTTGCTTTGCATGTAAACATAAAATATTAACATTAGTAAAGATATATAGAAATTATGCTTTTTCTAACCGCTCGTACCGACTGCGAGAAGCTCTTAGGTTGACTTTATATCGAAGGCATGGGAGAATATATTTAACAATATAATTATATAATGAGTAGATAAAATCGTCTCTCTGCATAGATACATATGATGAGCAAAGTAACTGACTAGCATGTTTGATACATATATTTATATTTCCATACACATTGGGTGGTGACTACGTTATTAAGAGTATGGTGAAACATGGCGTATGAGTAATATACAGCGAACAGGCGAAACTTCAAATTTTTCCATATTTACATACATATATGACGAGAAAAGCATTTGACATTATGAAAACTTTAAGCTGAACTGAATTGTATGGATGAAAAAAATTCAAAATTAACAGTTTTTTTTTTTAATTTAAAAGCCATTTGGTGAAAACATTCATTAATTCACAATTACCCCTTCATATTATTTTCCGTTGGAATATTAAATATTCTAGGAAATATGATTTTCCATAATTAACCAATTAATTAAAAGCAGTTTAAAATTTAATTTAGAAATGTTGCTGGTTTTATGCTTCGTAATAAAATATAATCCTTTGTTTAATATTGTAAAGGTTTATCTATTATATTATTAGATATAAATAGGCATCGTAACAGGTCAACTCACAATTACACATACAAGCAAACTAATTAAATTTATAAATTTTCAATGGCTTTTTATTGAGAGTTTCTAGGGGACACCATTGTTTTTAATAAAGTCAAAACATTTTTTGTATTGAAAAAATTTATTATTATTTACAGCATAAATATAAATAAAATGAGCGTTAAATCAAACAGTTTGTATGGCAGCTGCATGCAGTAGTGGTCCGATATGAACCATATGTTTGAATATTTTAGCGCTCTCTTAGATAATAACTCATTTCAAATTTCGTTTTGTGAATATCTTGTCAAATGAAATAGTTTGCCATACAAGTATTTGATTTTGATCGGTCAGCTTGTAAGGCAGCTATATGCTTTAATGGTCCGATCTGATCAATTTCCTCGCAGATTGCATTGTAGCTTTAGAAATTAAATCATACAAAATTTCATGAAGATATCTTGTAAAATGAAACAATTTTCCACACAAGCACTTGATTCTAATGGGTACGTTTGTATGGCAGCTATATGCTATAGTCATCTGATCTGAGCAATAAGAAAGGCGCTATCTTGAAACAGAAATTTGTACCGAGTTTCGTGAAAACCTTCCATCAAAAGTTTTCCATATAACCATTTGATTTTGATCGGTCAGTTTGTATGTCAACTATACGCTATAGTGATCTGATATCAATGGTTTTGGCAGACTTGGAGCTTCTAGGGGAGGAAAGTACATGTACAAAATTTCAACATAATAACTCAAACAAGGCCAAGTTAAACTAAAATAATTCAAATGATAACTTACTGACACAGTTTGACATTCAGTTTGGTAATACTTTTGTATGTAATTGCAGATACCATGAGTTACTTCCCTAAGTCACTTAGGGAATTATTTCATATAATGGCTTATCGAACAATTCACTATATTTATTTCATTGCAAACACATAGTTACTAAACTGTCAATTTAGTGGCATTGAATTTGACATATTGGAAATTATACATTAATCGATTAGTTATATATAGCTGTTGTGAAGATGCAATAGCTACGCTTAATATGTTTCGAAATCATCGGCAAGTGCCAACTATCCGACGGAATCTGGGTCTGTATATAATTTATTCTATTAGTCTCATACCATGCTATAAATGGCATACTGTCAGCTTGAGTTTTTATTAAAAGTAGTGTATTTTTTAAAAGTAGTGATTAAAGGTGAGCAATACCACTATTCAGAAATAGGATTCGATTCAACCAAAATCAAAAATGTCGTTAATTCCAATGTTTCGGTAAAGAAGAAGCTTACTTCCATACATGGCACTTCTAAAGTTCTCAGTCACCGCTAAGATGACGAATTAATAAATATATTTTCGTATAAAAATCGTCGCGCAATTTTAATTGATGTAATTAAGTCGTGTGTACAAAATGGCACATTCTTTGATTAGAAAGGTTCGACAATTCTTTTCTGAAATTACCGTTAATTACTACTATATATTTTTCATAGCCTTAAGGTGCTTTTATGAAATCAATCAAGCTTGTTTAATTAAAAACTACTTAGACTAATTACTTATGTGGTAGAGTATGAAGTGGTGTATGTGTGGCTGTATACATTAGGGTTGTCAACAAATGTAAAAAAATAATATTTTTAGCAGAATTTAATATTTTTCTTTCAATAAGCAGGTATGTAGCATATTCTACGAGCCAAAAGTATGTCAGACTTTTTCAGAGAGGTACTAGTTACTAACTACTTAAAAAAAGATTAGTTGAAATTTTGTTCTCAGGCATAATTTTTACGGATTTTTTCACGATCTCACTGCCTTAATGGAAAAATATTAATTGACGAATGTAATTGCTTTCTCATTCTGTGCCATATTTCGAATAAACAGTTTACGAATGCACTGAAGCTATGCTACAAACAAACAAAAGTTTGTATGACAGCTATAGGCTATAGAGATTCGTTCTGAATAGTTTCTACGTATATTATATAGATGTCTTGCACAATAATCCACGCCATATTTGAAAGAGATATCTCGTCAAATAAAAAAGTTTTCCATACAAAAACCAAATTTAAGCTTTCAGTTTGTATGACAGCTTTATGCTATGGTGGTACGATCTGAATAATTTCTGCGCAGATTATATCGTGAAGATATCTTGACAAATAAAAAAGTTTTCCATACAACCACTTGATTCTGATCATTCAGTTTGCATGACAGCTATGTGCTATGGTGAACCGATATCTTCGGTTCCAATAAATCAGTAGACACTTTAGCGAAAAAAAGATGTTTGCCAAATTTCAGAGCAATATCTCAAGAACTAAGGGATGTTGCCTGTAAAAAAAAATATGTTTATGAGATTTTGATGAACCACCCTAACGTGTGTATATGTAACATATGTATGTACGTATATGCCCATACATAAGTACTTTTCATGTATAACTCAATAACTCGCCATGTGCTTGGACTTTGCACTAAATAATATTTGCCCTTACACACCCAACACATACACACACACATAGACACTTGTGCACACTTTATTAAGCATTTATTTGTGCATTTAAGTGATAGGTGAATAACAATGTTGAATTGATTTCCACAATGACGCTTAGTGGCTAACAAGTTTGTTTATGTTTTTTTTTTGTAATATTTTTTTTTTTAATTTGTTATTATTCTAAACTTTTTGTTATTGCAAGCAAATAAGTGCAATAATGCCGTTGGTTATTAGGAAAATTGCATGTAAAAGTTGCTGCTCTTTAATGGCGTGCAATTAGCTGTGGAGATACGGAACTGCAGATTACAGGGTGTAACAAGCAGAGGAGCGGAGTGCGAAATTCCTCTGACCAGACTTAGATGACTGTCAAAGGTTTTCAAGGTACGAGGGTTAATTATTGAGAGTATTACATCAACATATGTGGTTTGTCATACCATATTTGTAGTAGTTGTTGTTGTTTCTGTTATAACCACCCATTAACAACCCGTTTGTGGTAATAAAAATTAGTACAGTATAACTTTTTCTGTAAATTTCAAGCAATAAAAATCGTAATAAGCTTTCTCAAGGCTTTGAACAAATAATAACGGATAATAAAGTTGTTGTTGCAGTAGAAAAAATAACCTTTTAACAAAGCAAATATAATATTTTATAGACTCATTTGCGAAATAACACATTTGCGGCTAATTAATGACCCTAACCGTAAGGCTGGCAGCTTTGCCAATAGGAGCTAGCACAACACACACACACATACAGGCTCTATCACATGTGTGTGCTTGCTAAGCGCGCATCCGTACGAGCTTTTATGCATGTCTGCATATGTTGTAAGCGTATTTCCGTTGCAGACATTAAGTAAATGAGACGAAAAACAAAGCAATTGCAAGAGCAGCCCATGCAAAATGTGGAAAAAATATTAATTGAAACTAGAAAAAAACTCCGCTACAAAAAAAAAACGCTTTAAAATATTCGCAGTCATAACACATTGACCTGGTTCTGCTGCTTCTGCTTTGGAAGTCATCAACTCATCGCGCTTTAATTTTTTAATTATTTTTTAAATGCATACATGCACATATATACACAATATTTTACATGTGAGTATAAATCATGATTGCTGGGGAATTCAACAAGCAGAAATGCTAATATAAAGTAAACGAGCTTTGCTTGTGCTTTAAGGCGTGCATGCGAGTTAGGGTGACGCGTAAATTACGGAAAGTAAAAATTGACAGCAATCTACATATATGGAAGTTCACATAAAGAGGGACGCGGGTACTGTCCAAAGATCTTGACAACTTTCTCTCTCTCACTCTACCCGTCCAAAAGGAAGTAACAAACATAGAGAAGACCTGTGAAGCGCTACTGAATAAATACGGAAAATGCGGAGGGGAGAGAGGGAACTTAACAGGCAATTTGTACATACATATAGCTCAGATCATATGGAATTCAAGATAGATTGTGACAAAAATATATGAATAAAACGCAAAATATTTAATAATCCATCAGTATTTATTTTTTCGCCTTCAAACCCACCAGATGTAATACGCTCATGACAACGATTTTTTCCTATCCTCAAAACACTTTTCAAAAGCCCTTTTTGGAATGGCCCTCAGCTGCTTCAGTTTTTGTTTTGTCTTACCTCCTCGATCGACTAAAAAGGAACTTCACGCAGCGGCAACTTCAGTTTGGGGAACAAGAAAATTCAAATGCAGCCATATCTGCTGAATGCGGTGATTGATCGATGGTACACATTGTGTTTTTTGGCTTTAAATTCGGTCACAACCGCACTATTTTTGGAAAAAAAGTCAGCTTTATTGGGGCGTGTCGGCAAGAAGGCGTTTTCATAGCCAAAATATCAACCAAAATCAATCGAACGGACACGCGAGAGATGTCGAGTTCATATCGTTCACTTTTTTAATATTTTCATAAGTGGAAGAGGTCGACGGTCGTCTGGAACGAGGCATGTCTTCAACGGTCTCTCTCGACCATCTTTGAAGGCTTTGTAACACCCGCAGGTTTAGGTTTTGCCAAAACTGAATCACCCTAAGTCTTTTCCAACTTTCGCAACGATGCCGCACACAAAATATGGTTAGAAATAAAAAATTCGAGACAAATTCACTCTTCGATATTTTTATCCATTGTAGACAGTTCTACCATCTCAGAAAAATATACTTTTGGAAATATTATTTACCCGGAGAATTTAAATAATAATCAAATTACTTTTTTTCACAATGTATGTATGAGCAAATGCGAGATAACTAAGCAGATATGGCCTGAAATGTTAGAATCGTTAAACTGGAGGACTATCCTAATATTATATAAATATATAACGATGCATACAAAGTCAATATCGATTACTTTTAATTTTTGCAAATAATAATATTAATTTTCCTTACTCGTAAATTATAAAATGAGGTTTTATATATACATACATATATCGTTTTTTTGTTTTTGTATAAACAAGTGTAATGCTCACTCAAGACGGTTTTCGGCTGCTATAGAAGACACAGAGACAGATAATTAGAAAGACAGTGAAGGTAACGTCGAAAGAATGAGATATATTGGAAAAAACAAAGTGTGAAAGAAAGATGTGAAGAGCTTTAATAGATAAAATTTATATACAGCGAAATAGCACACTTGTTGATGCAAATAATTGAGGAAAAATTTCCCTTTTTAAATAAACATCACAGCCTCCCCCACGTGCGAAAATCCACTTATAAAGTTTATCGAACAATTGTAAGAAAGTGTAAGGTTGGTTCATTATGATTAAAATTAATGAAGAATTTGGCTTAAACATATCCAGCGGGTTTGTCAGAAGACGCCTCAGTAACGCTCAATATTATGGATGTAGCAGCCGAAAAAACCGTTTTTAACAAAGAATTTTAAAGCGTGGCTAACGTTCTCTAAGACACATGGAGGGAGTCTAAAGATTTTTGGAAAATAGTATTAGGGAGCTATGAAACAAAGTAAATCGCCACTTTGGTAAAACTTTTGTTTAGAGTTCGAAAGGTCAATCCCTAAACCCAAGATACACAAACAAACAAAACGGTAAAACATGGTCGAGGGTACGTTTTCAGGTTATGGAGTGGTCAAATTTAATGATGCAATAGATCAGTAAATCCTAATCAATGCCTGTAATATGCAGCGAGGTCAGTAAAAAATTGGTTATCTAACGAAAATATTGATGTATTAATAAGGCCAGCGTAAATCACCGATCTGTAACTGATAGAAAACCTCTGGTATAATGTAAATTAAATATAGGGCAAAAATAATCAAAAATTTCGATGATCGTTGGGCTGGTGGAAAGCTTAACTCGCAGTTGTCATGCTGTCTTGGGATCATACAGCAATGTATTAACATGGTAATTAGTAATACAACAACTTTTTTTAGATTCTTTCGGTGTGCGGTCGAAATCGGCGAACGTTGAACAAAAAAGAAATTTTCCCAACGAAACTAAATGGATTTAATTTAGTGTTTGTGTTTTTTTAAATAACATCTAAAGAGGTTTCTTAAAATAAAAACACATTTTGACATAAAAATGGCAAGAAACTGGTTTCAAACAAAATTTCTATTAAAATTCTAGAAAAGGTTATATTCACTTGCAACTCAGAAATAACGCGTAATTTTTTTTTTAATAAATAAATAAAAATAGCGTGAATATACAGATTTAAATATACTTTAATAATTATTATAATCGGCGATTGGGTTTTTTATTGCTTGATAACGTAGCCCTTCTCCAGAAGAACCTTCGAAAAGAGTTATCTGGCGCTGAGCAAGATTTTTTTAATAAATTAAACATTTTCCAAATCATTTCTTTATAACGGGTGATTTTTTGAGGTTAGGATTTTCATGCATTAGTATTTGACAGATCACGTGGGATTTCAGACATGGTGTCAAAGAGAAAGATGCTCAGTATGCTTTGACATTCATCATGAATAGACTTACTAACGAGCAACGCTTGCAAATCATTGAATTTTATTACCAAAACCAGTGTTCGGTTCGAAATGTGTTTCGCGCGCGTGTTTTGTTCAGCGATGAGGCTCATTTCTGGTTGAATGGCTGCGTAAATAAGCAAAATTGCCGCATTTGGGGTGAAGAGCAACCAGAAGCCGTTCAAGAAACTGCCCATGCATCCCGAAAAATGCACTGTTTTGGTGTGGGTTTGTACGCTGGTGGAATCATTGGACCGTATTTTTTCAAAGATGCTGTTGGACGCAACGTTACGGTGAATGGCGATCGCTATCGTTCGATGCTAACAAACTTTTTGTTGCCAAAAATGGAAGAACTGAACTTGGTTGACATGTGGTTTCAACAAGATGGCGCTACATGCCACACAGCTCGCGATTCTATGGCCATTTTGAGGGAAAACTTCGGACAACAATTCATCTCAAGAAATGGACCCGTAAGTTGGCCACCAAGATCATGCGATTTAACGCCTTTAGACTATTTTTTGTGGGGCTACGTCAAGTCTAAAGTCTACAGAAATAAGCCAGCAACTATTCCAGCTTTGGAAGACAACATTTCCGAAGAAATTCGGGCTATTCCGGCCGAAATGCTCGAAAAAGTTGCCCAAAATTGGACTTTCCGAATGGACCACCTAAGACGCAGCCGCGGTCAACATTTAAATGAAATCTTCAAAAAGTAAATGTCATGAACCAATCTAACGTTTCAAATAAAGAACCGATGAGATTTTGCAAATTTTATGCGTTTTTTTTTTAAAAAAAGTTATCAAGCTCTTAAAAAATCACCCTTTATAACGAGAAGTAATCGCTTAACATTTTTCATATTCGACCCGTCTTATGTCTAATGTCCACGATGACCATGCAAACGGTTTCACTGAACTTAGCGAATGCCGTAGAAGAAAAAATAAAAAAAAAACACAATAACACCAACAGACGGTACAAATTGATAAGCAGTTTCACCTTCCGTACCAACCATGAGTGTTCTGTTTTCGAATTCTACACATTTAAACTCGACCGACCACTTCAAAATTTGCTGACTTCCGCTGAGTCGGCATAATGTTGAGCGACAGAACGCTAGCGACAAAAAATATGGCAGTAGAACAACAAAAAGCTTGGCAAATAAAAAATGTTGATGAGTAAAAAACAAACAGTACCGTTATAACAGCAAAGCAAAATCAATGAAATAACTGGAAAAGAGCAAATATTTCAAATTGTTAAGTAAAGTTGGTGATCGGCAAATATAATCATAATTGCGTCGTATTTATTCGTAAATATTGTTGTTGTAATTAACGGTAGATACTCCGACACGTTATTCTAGTATTTCAGGTTTAACAACGCAATGAAACATTTTGTTGAAAAATTGTTTCATTTTATTGACAAAGGTTATGTTTTACGGGTAAGACGGTAAAAGACCCTGGAATCTGAAATATTTAGTATTGAGATTTGAATGATGAACATCTTAATTTTAGAAAATTTATTGAAAATGAAATAAAACAATGATGGCACTATCATTATGGGTTGCACGAAATTCACCATGAATTTTGAGGTTGAGTCCCTACTGCAGATCGTGCGAGGGTTCCAGCTGCTTTGGAACTTTCTGCAGATACTATTTTGTAAGACTTTTGTATTTCAGCGTTCGAATGGTGCCCGAGCTACTGTATACCGTTATTGAAAGGCTTGTTTTAGGGTAAAAATGAGCTTCAATTTTTAAAACAATGGCTAGTAGTTCCCTACCCATTATTGTTTGATATCGTTTCGAGAGTTACTCGAGACAAAAAGACAACGCAAAAAAATCAGTGACTCTGGTATTGTGCACAGTCAATTTTCTGACTTATGATTGATAAACAAGGTTCGAAAATATTTCGATGCTATTTAACATTTTCGAACCGATCGAAAAGTAATGTCAGTTGAAGACTTAGATTTTGCAGGCCAAAGTTTTCAAGAACTACAAAGTTAGAGCAACGTTTCATGTAGAGATTCCTGTTATTAAAAATACTCTCCATTAAGTTCGATTCACTTTTGCATGTTTTAAAAACCAATTGTCCACGAAATTTTGTTACTCTGCTTTAGGAAACTCCAAAACATGCGTTCTGCACGCATCAACCGTCTCATCGGGTATCGAAAAACTTTTTCTCTTAATTTATTTTTTACGTATGAGAATAAAAAGAAGTCATTCCGTACTATGTAAGTCACAACTAGACGATATACTATATATCTCAACTAATCGATTGAGTGTTCAAAAATGCAGTTGATTCAGTCGATTATGAGAGCTCGCATGATATCCGCCTTTAGTGGTTGGTTTTCCAGATTTCTTTAAAGACAACTGGCAAACAAATGGTTGTACACCAAACAGAATTTAATGTTTTGCGTTAATATAGTGGTAAGGTTTCGAGATGTCCAGTTTCCCCCCAAAAAAACAACCACGCGTTTGCTTAGAAGTGATAGGTTGATATGGGATTTTAGCCAAGATTACAAATCTTTACGTCCACAGGAGTTCGTGATGATTTTTGGAGAACAAAACTTATGGTATTATTAGTCAGTGTGAGTATATCGATGACTGCTCTACTTGAAATTAGTCTATCATACATATAAAGATATTTATACGCGTCTAATATTCAGTTGATTCCTGCAGAAATAAAAAGATTTGAAAGCAGTATTATATAGACTAGAAATTCAAAGTCATCATTTAAGCACAAATTTATTTCTATTTTTCATTTATAACTAATTTTCAGCGAAATTAGCTCCCCACCTATAAGCCGTCGCTAAGCAAAACTTTTTGCTTTCAAATTCATTGACCGAAGACCAAAGGCAAAGTCGGCGAAAATCAATTATTCATCAGCTCCAGCTGCTGACTCATAAACTGTGTCTAATGCGAACTTATTTCAAACGATACACACTTACATACATACAAACATTTTAAGATTGCCCTGCTCATTGATTCGCATCTTTAACACGCCACTCACTTTGCATAATATTTGGCACAGATTTGGCAAATAAGGCAAAAAGGTCATTGAAATTTAATGAATTAATATTGCGGCGCCGCGGGGTAAACATATTTCCATTGGGTGTTTCTTTGAAGGACTTACTGTTGTAGTAAAAAGAAGTTAGCAGGCTTCGACTTGATTCTCTTGTTATTTTAGTACCTCTTGAATTGGTTTCGATCTCTCAGGAAGTTGAAAAATTCGGTTATTGAAGTAAAACTAAAATCCTGGTTCTACGGAAGACGTTTACTTGAACAACCTGTGGAAAGTCTTTTAGGAAAACAGTTTCGGTTCAAATAATTATCGTTACATTAGTGAAAAATGGGCAAATAATCTCAATTCGTTTTGGATATACTAACACATATAATATGTTTCCAAAATGCTTCGGACTTACCAAGCAAACATTACATAATTCGAATTTTCAAAGCTTTTACAGCAGGTATCTGCTCAGTCAGATATTCAATGGAATCATGGCTACGGAATCATTGAAGATATTGCAGAAGTGTTTCAGGTAGTCTATAGTACTTAATCACGAGCACGAGTATTTGAGTGGCACAAAGCATTCAGTTAAGGTCGTGAGTTTATCGAAAACTTGCCTCGGCAATGACTCAAAAATGTCGAGAAAACAGTATTTGAAATTAGTTGTGATGACATCACAGAGATAGCACATAATCTCAGCAGCTCTTCTGAATTGACTCTACATGCTTCGATAAATGTTTTGAGCAAGTTTGTCAATGCCAAACTCGCCAAAAGCCTGAGTCTTTTGCTAAAACAATGTCGAGTAGAGGTCGTAAAAAAATGCTTTACAACGTAAGTAGTTGAAGGCCCTGCATTCATGAAAATCATCAGTACTGGTAACCAGTCACAGGTTTATGAATATG
The DNA here is from genome assembly GCF_023373825.1 of Bactrocera dorsalis. NCBI lineage: Eukaryota > Metazoa > Arthropoda > Insecta > Diptera > Tephritidae > Bactrocera > Bactrocera dorsalis. The sequence goes on along the minus strand of NC_064304.1, from coordinate 103,859,677 downwards.
ATGTTGTAAAGGTCCAACTGTCTAGCGAATAGCGTTCCGGAGCCGAAAAAATGCAACTTTCTGAAAGCGCTGAAGGCCACCACAGCCGAGACTTATAGATTTGTATGGAATGTTTATATCAGGAGCCTATTTTGAAGGCGATAATAAAGATTTATTTCAAAGCCTTTTAATGTAAAAAAATTTAGGTTTTTTGTGCGCCGGGGTCAAATATTTTCATATAGTATAATCAGGCGAATTTATTTTGAGAACTTATGAGTGTGGAAAACCGCCTGAAATAACGCTTTCAAAAACTTCTCACCTAACATTATGTCCGTACTCTAGGTTTAGTGACGGGAAGCCAAAAATCTTTTACTAAAATATCTAGTCTTTCTTCCCGCTGCCTTGAGTTCATTAGTATTAAGCTTTGAAGGTTATGAGCTTTCTACGCCAATCGCAAAGAAACTGAAGTCTGCATTTGGAAAGGCGTTCTTAGAATCACTTCAGGGTTTTCTGGATAACAAAGTTTGCCTGACGACCATGTAATGCTGTTTAAAAGCATAAAATTGTAGTCGATAGTTTCCACTAGATACTTGGCAAAATATTTGTACCAATTTGTAGTAAGCGCCTGGAAATAATCAAAAGGCTAATGGATTTCATGTTCTCTCCCAACGAACAAAGACCAAACTCTCTAAGTCACTCATTATCCCCATCGTACTATATGGTGCAGAGGCATGGATGATGATAACATCTGATGAGTCGACGTTACGAGTTTTTGAGAGCAAGGTTCTGCAGAAGTTTATGGCTAGCAACGGCAAATATCGCATTCGATGAAACGATGAGCTGTACGAGTTATACGACGACAATGATTATGTTCAGCGAATTAGGAGACAACGGCTACGGTGGCTTGGTCATGTTGTCCGAATGGATAAAAACACCCCAGCTCTAAGAGTATTCGACGCAGTATCCGCCGCGGGAAGCAGAGGAAGAAGAAGGCCTCCACTCCGTTGGAAAGACCAGGTGGAGAAGGACCTGGACATACTTGGAAAGTCCAATTGGCGCCAAGCAGCGAAAAAGAATAATGACCGGAGCGCTGTTATAAACTCGGCTATAACCGCGTAAGCAGTGTTTTCGCCAATAAAAAAAGAAAAACAGATTTTATGAGACGCTTATTGGCGCCAGAAGCTAACGCGGTGAATTGCTTGCCAATTGACTGCGAAAGGTTGACAGATCTTAGACGTAATTACTTTATGTTGTAACAACAATGATCGCACCCGTATAATATATGTGGATAACCGACTCCGCACGAAGTCGAATATGCGCAAAATTTAGACGAAATATTTGAAGACAGAGAAGCTCAGAGTCAGAGTAAAGTACTTGTATCAAGGCTTCAATATAACAAAAGCCAGCGTGACGAGCTGAATCAATTAAGTCTTGTCTTCTGTCAGCCTGTATATACGTCCTACTCAGTTTTTAAGGTCGATCTGAAAATTTCCACACGTTCATTTCTCTCCAATGAGCTGATCATTTATCGAAACCTATACTGGCTCGTTATGAGATATAGCTATCATATAATTTGGCCGATCAAATTCAAATCCTTGTATGGAAAACTTTTTGATATGATGAGATATCTTCACGAAAATTCACGTGAATATTTGTTCAAGACAACATTACATATAATATTCGAAGAAATTCTTCAGGAAAGACTGCTGGAATGTATAGCTGCCATACAAACACAAAATTTGTTATGATAACGTGAAAACGGTGCAATCTCCGAAGAAATTGTTCAGATCTCAGAAGGGATGACTATAGCATATTTCGGCCAAACTAATTGAACGATCAAAATCAAGTTCCTACAAGGAATATTTTGCATGCATGTTGCAGAATACAATTTCTGGGGACTCGTAAGATTACTGATTTCATCGAGGTGGCTTTCTATGGCACACAGTCCTTGGAAAAATCATTTTTTTTAGATGTGAACTCGGTAATTGTGTTATTATTCGTTACTACAAAGACAATTAGATACGGCATTGATAGAAATACGTCAGCCGACTGTTATTTTTATATTCTTGTAACCTATTGTTTTAAGATGTTCTTACTCATCGACGTGAAGCGAACACTGTCTTAACATTTCGGGCACTTTAAGCAACCGCTGAGCATGCTTTTTGTTGGAATGAAGTTAAAAAGCCTCGTAGAAGTGTCAACACTAATCCGGCTATAAGCGACAATAAGATAAAATATAAAAAACATTTGCGAGAATAAACTGTTAATAATCGACTTTACACGTGTCTATCCCACCCTTATTTGTTTAAATAATTTTAATGGTCTTAAATGTTTTTATTTACAGACAATTCATCATAAATTGCTCACTCGCGTTCAAGCGGCACTTTGACAATTGGCAAAAATTCCCATATAATTTTAGCAAATATTTAACTTAAAATACATCTATATGCCTACATACGCACATGCATATGTGTGTACGTGCGCACATGAACGGCGACATTTTTATGTCGCAACATAAACGCTGATTCTCAGACCAAATCTAAGATGTACTTGTGGATTTGCGCACACTTTAGATAATTGTGCGCATAAAAATCATACATTTGTCTGGCTGGCTGGCTGTCTGTCTGCATGAGTGTTTGTGTGTGTGTGACGCTGTTGTGAAAAATCGCCATTATGCGAAATTTAAATGTGCGAATGTGTCTTCAGGGCCTTTTCGTCAGAATTTTTCAATGTTTCGGTGAGCCGTTGACTAGCAGCTAGCTGCCAGCTGCCTTTAGGCCATATTGTTGTTGCTTTTTTCGTGTTTCTGCACTTTTCGTCAGCGGCATTCAGCGTTATTGAGGTGTAATTTTTTTGTGTAGCCAGTGCGTGGCGCGCGCATGGAAATAGTTTTATGTGCAAATTCGCGAATTTCAAATAAAATATTCTATGCAAACATACATATGTATGTAGTTAGGCAGGTGTATGTATATGCTTATATTTATGCATATGTATATTTGTATTAAACTAAATGAAAGTGATTTTAGCTTGCGATTTTTTGCGTTTGCGCCACTTGAGTGCCTGCCCCAAGCGTATTATACTCGTATTCGCTCGGCACACAGCAAGTACATGTGTTATGCGCACTTTTGAAAGTAAATATTATTTATATGTGCATGTATGTATGTGTATGACTACATATTAAACATGTGTATTTCGAAATTGTAGATTTTTAAATACTGAATAGGGCAGCGTAACGAGCTGAGTCGGTTTAGCCAAGTCCGTATTTTTGGCCGTATATCTGTATGTACGCGTGTTAGTTGCTCAGTTTTTCAGATATCCGTCTGAAATTGTGCAAACGTCCATTTATTGACAAACTGTTGTGCATTTATCGAAATCGACGATTTTGGATGACTATTGGTTGACAAGTCATCGTATGGAAAACGCTTTGATTAGCAAAGATATCTTCATGTAATTCGACAAACATTATTACTCTCCACAACGATATAATTTTCGAAAAAATTATGCAGTTCGCTTCACTATAGCACACAGCTGCCATACAAACTACACGACTAAAATCAAATGCTCATATGAAAGACTTTTTACTCGACGAGATATCTTCAAATTCGGCGGTTGCCCATGGCAACGGAGTAATCTCCAAAAAAAATGTCCCGACCAGACCATTATGACATATAGCTGCTATACAAACTGAACGGTCAACATTAAGCTAAACATCATTTAAAACCTTTTTATGCTAAAAAAAATGCATTTGTGAGCGGCACCATTGGTTCGGTGGAGCCGAAATAAACGCTTTTCTTGTTTTTATTTCAATAATCGCTCGATTTCGAGCTCTTAGTACGAGTATATATTTTATATTTGAATTTCTATAAATTTTTGTATATTTCTTGGATGAATATTTTCTTCTAATGACAGGAGGTATTTCGTCTTGTCCTCATTCATAACCAGACTCTTCGCTTTCTTATCCCGACTGGAAAACAACAAAGCTAACGGCGCGGTTGTTGTGACCGATGATATCGATAGCATCGGCGTACATCAGCCATCCGTAAACTCTTTTAGAAGTTAGCACCTTCTCTATTTAGCTACGCAGCTCGTATTATTTTCGACAACAATAGATTTAAATAGTCACACGATAGGGAGTCTCCTTGTCTAAAACCACGTTTGGTATCTAACTGCCCGGAGTGGTCTTTCCCAACCTTGATGGAGCTTTTGGTATTGCTCAAAGTCAGTTTACATAGCTGTATTAGTTTTGCGGCTATACCAAGTTTTAATATGGGCGAAGAGGTGCTATGAGTAGAACTTTTTTTCAGATCGATAGTAGCATGTTCCAGATCTAAAGCCACAGTGATCAAGTTTAATCAGTTTGTTGACGATGGCCTTCAGTCTTTCACACATTACGCTCGATATGACTTTAGATTATTTAGTTTATCCCACTTTGTAGAGTCCTTCTTTTTGTGGAATGTCCAGCGTACACTTAAGTTCCAATCGTCGAACATGCTTTCAGCCGATCATACCATGCAAAGAAGCAGATGCATGCACCTTGCCGCTTCTTTGTCGCCGTATTTGAAAAGCACGAGCAGTAATCCATTGGCTGTTACTGCTGTTTTGTTCTTTAGGCAAGTAATTTATGTTCCAAACGCATCATAGTCGGGCAGTGGAACATCTATTATATCGTCATCGATTGGGAAATGGGGTTCGTTAACTCCAGATGTTACATTTTCAGTGCTCTTGAGCAGGCTGGTGAAGTGTTTTTTCTATAATTTTAGTATTCACTGAACATCAGTCACTGGATCACTACTTTGAGTGTTGCAAGATTATGCTCCCGTCTTGAAAACTTCATTTAGTCTCCGCATCTTTTCTCGAGCTTTCCCGCTGTTGGCCAGTTCCTTAAGCTCTTTATACTCACGCATTTCGGAATCTTTCTCTTTTTGTTGCATATGCGACTTGCTTTCCGTTCCAACACTCGGTATCTATCCAACTCCGCTCGTGTGTAAATGAATATCTATATAAGAAAAAACTCCCTCGAATAATGTATTTCATATTTTCGCACCTCCGTACAGCTTTAAGTTGCTCAACTACTTCACAAAAATATCAATTTCTTAATTGCAGCACTATGTAGCTGACCTAAGCTAACTTATGACTTAAGCACACACACATACACACGTGTAATTGAAGCATACGCGCATGCCTAATTGTGTGAGCGTCGCTGATTGGGAAATATCCATGAATCAGTGCAATGGAAGCGTTAAAAATTATATAGTGCGCTGTATGCATGTGCATGTATGTTTGTATAATATATATATGTACATACGCATGTGTGTGCTTGCTTTATTATAGTTTAAGTTTTTTAAATATTTGCTTGCCATGTGTCAATACCATTCATGCACTCAACAAAAGGCAATGCTAAATATTTTGCACGCTCAGTGCACAAATAGTATACGAACAACAACAGCAGCAACAGCAACCACTAAACTTGATGCAAATACTATAAAAAAGGTAAAAACATAAAAGTTGCGGAAAAAATCCCAAAAACTCCACATCTCGTCGCATGATGTCTCGTCTTGACCTTGAAATGCTTTCCATTCGCAGCGACAATGAGCTAAACGTTCGAATGCTCGCACATACATACACCCATACCTACATCTATGCATACACCCATACATACAAAGGTGTGTATGTGCGTTTGTTCGTGCGAATGTGGCGGCTTTTGTTGCGGGATTTAACGCCTTTATTAAGGCGGCGACGCGGACGCACGCAAGCACAAAGCGCAAACGCACAAACCGAGATGTAACTGCGAAGATGTACGTATGTATGTGCGTGTGTATATGTATGTTTGCATGCAAATATGTATTTATTATAAAGTATATCTTCACATTACTTGAAAAGCGCTTGAACTTACCTGTGGCTTTTCGGCATGGAAGAACAGCCAGTCACTCTGCTACGGTTTCAGTTTCGGATTACGAACAGTTAACTTTCAATTTTTACGCCACACTTCCTACCGTACACTTTGCAACACACAACAATTATTATCGTATATACGTATGTATGTATGTATGTGACCGCAGAATGCTGCCTTTGCAGAATTAAAAGGCAAAACGAGAATTGCGGAAAATATGAGCAATCGCCAAAGGCGTTGCGTAGCGGTGTGATGAATAAAAACGTAAACAACAAATAAAAGTTGTTTAATCACAATGCCGTTTATACTTTTGGCAGTCCAATGTTTATTGTGGTTTATGACCTAAAAAAAATAGAGTTTTTAATTTAATTTTAATTTTATTAATTATTCTATTTATAAATTTTATTTAATTTTATTACATAATTATTCAGATTTTGTAAATTAAATTTAAAATTCTGAAAAGTCATGAAACTATTATATTAAGAAGTTTAAAATCATAAATAAAATAAAAATAAAAAATTAAAAATTTTTAATTTAAAAAATTATTTAATTTTATTAATTATTTAATTGAAAGTTTTTATTAGATTCTAAAATTTAAAACACTCATGTTACAAAATTGGGCTTTTAAAGTTAAAATTTTTTATTAATTTATATTAATCATATAATTAATGCTTTTTGTTTAACTTCAAAATTTGAAAATATTATTAAAAAATTGTGATTTTAAAATGAAAAATATAATTTTTTTTTATTTTATTTCATTAACTAAATAACTGTTTTTTTTTTAAATCAAAATTTTTTAAAACTCGAAAAAGTTATATAACAATTATATTAAAAGATTGTGATTTTAAAATAAAATAAATAAATAATTTTTATTTAATTTTATTAATTATTTTATTTTTTTATTCAAATTTAAAATTAAAAAAATATGTTTCAATTATACATTATAAAATTGTAATTTTAAAGTTTATTTAATTATACTAATTATTTAATTAATTTTTTTTTTAATTTTAAAACTTAAGAAAGGTATGTTATTATTATATTAAGGTTTGATTTTCAGATAAAAAAGAATAATAACAATAACTTTTTATGTAATTATATTAACTATTTAACTAATAATTTTTATTAAATTTTAAAATTTGAAAAAAAAAAATGAAAAAATATATTAAAAATTAAAAAAAAAAATTAATTAAATTTAAAAATTAAAAAAAATATAATTTTTTATGTAACTGCAATTTTTTATCTTATTTTAAAATTTGGAAAACTTATGTTATAATTATATTGCAAGAATGTGGCTTTAAAGTTAAAAAAGATAAATTTTTATTTAGTTGCATTAATTATTTTAGTATAATTTTAAAGTTAGAAAACATTTAATTATGACAATTATGATTTAAAAATTAAAAAAATTAAAGTTTTAATTAATAATTAATTATAATATTTTTTTTAAATTAAATTAACAACAGTTTTCTAAACAAATATATTTAATTTAATAATTAGTAATTAATTTAATCTAATTATTAAATTTTAAAATAAATCATATCATAAATCAATCATAAAAAAATTCAAAAGTAAAATTCAAAATAAAAAATTTCAAAAAATTATTTTTTAAATAATGCAGTGTTTTCAAACTATTAAAAGAATAAATATTTTTATATATAAAATTATATAATAATTTTTAGTTAATTTAATTTAACTTATTTTAATACTACAATTTATGTATTATAATTAAAGTTTTAGGTTAAAAACACTTTTTAAATGCTTTTTTTTTCTTAATTTTCAGCGCTTTTATTTTGTTAATTTATTCGGAATTTTTTGGTTTAATCAATATTAGTTATAATAAGTTTATTTAATAATTTATTAAGCTTTATTTTATTTTATTTTATTTTTTTGTAATTATAATTTTTTTCCCGTCTTTATCTATTCAATTATTATTAATTATAATAAAATTAAGAATTTTTGAGTTAATTTTATTTTATTTTATTATTATTTTTTAATTTTTTCTTTTTTTTTAATTTTTTTAAACATTATTAACTCACTCACTTATTTATTAACTCACTATCTTGTATTTTGTTGTCATATACGCATAATTTTTATTAGCAGCTATTAATGTTTTTATGAAAATTTTATTTATTTATTTTCAGTGCATTTATTTTCTTAATTATTTTCCGAAATATGGCGCTTTAATTAATTTTAATTATAATAAATTTAATAAATTAATTTTATTTATAATTGAATTAATTAATTAATTAATTTTAATTATAATAAATTTATTTAAATAAATAATTTAGTTAAATTTACTTTATTCCATTTTTTGGTAATTTTTATAATTTTTTCCGAAGTTGATATTATCTATAATTAATTAAATAATTTTTATAATTTTATTTTTGCATAGTTTTAATGTTTTTTAAATTTTTTTATTTTTATTTTTATTTTTTAAATTTCTTTCGACTCAATATCTTGCATTTTGTTTTCATAATTTTTATTAGCAACTATTATTTTTTATTGAGAAATCTACATTTTTTTAAATCAAAAATTATTAATTTTTTTCCGAATTATTGCTAATTTATGAAAAGTTTCTAATTTATATTTTTAATTATTTTTTTTTTTATTTTCAAGAAAAATTTTTATTAATTATTATTATTAATTAATTTTCTCCAAATTTTTGCTGTTTCATATAGCTGTTATAGTTTTTTTGTTGTTGTTTTAAAATTTTTTCATTAACTAAATATTTATAAAGAAAAAAATACATTTTGTTAATATTTTTTTCTTGGAATTTTTCTTGGTTTATTTCCATTTTACATTTAACATTGTTGTTGCTTTAAATTTTCCTTCAAATTTTGACGTTTTTCTTTTAGAAGTTTACCTTTAAATGAACTCTCTATTTCACGAAATCACGCTGACTTGCGCTTAAATCTTATGTATAAACAAGCACATACAAACATATGTACGTATGTACGTGTGCAGGTGCTTTCCAAATATGTATGCGCACTGCTGGCTCAAAGAATCGTATCAGCGAATAAACACGTCCGACTCGTTTTCAAACTGTTGCAATAATAGTGGCATCAACAAAGTGTGTACACACAGCTATATACACATAAACACAATAAATTGTATATGCATGTATGTGTGTATGGAAAACACCCAGAAGCATGAAATGAAAATGCGTCAGCTTGTTAGCAAAAGCGAAATATAAGCGTCGTTATGGCCAGCGTGTTGCGCCAAACTTTGCCAGCTATGAATTGTTGCAATAAATTGTATACACTTGCCACTTGTTTGCCGAAACAAAAACAAAACATATAAATTCTAATTCACAACAATAAAAAAAAGCAATTCTCATACAATTTCGATTGCTTTGCACTTGCACCGTCGCTTTTTGCCGAGTTAAGTTGGAAAACGCGCGTGTTTCTGAACCGCTGTTCGATCGCAGACTGATCGCAATGCCTGAACGCTGAGCTCAGCACAGTAAAATTTACAAACTTGGCCAGTTCCAAAAGCAGAGACGCTGCTCGCATTGCTATTGTTGTTTTGTGTATTTTTTTTTTTGCTTTCCTCAGTTTCAGCGCAAGTCGCGTCGCCCATGTAAGCTGCGATCTTTTATATTTTCTTGGCTAATAGGCAGCTTGGCCATGCATGCGCTCGGTCTACACCAACACCAGCGAGCGTGTTGAAAACAAAAGATCGCCTTCAACTATTTTAAAGCGGCGGCATCGTCACGCGTGCAAAGTGCTTTTCTCGATGCTGCTCTCAAAACCAGTTTGATTCTATAATACACTGTGAATGTAAATGAATACAGCTTTGGGTTGTTCTTGTAGGCAACTTGCGATCAGCGCTTTTTCCTTAAAAGCTCTCATTGAGGTTTGAAACTTTAATATGAATAGTACTTTGTGCGCGCGGTTGCTGCCTTCGCTTAAGCATGACTTCAATTCAACGAGTGCACCATAAGCTACGAATTCTCAAGCTTGATTGATGAAAGTGCTGGCTTATATTAAGACCGGAGTGAAGCTGCGTAAAAATTTTCTTCATGGAGAGTTATGAAGATTAAAGATCGTTAACTATTCAAACTCACTGTCATGGATCTGCAACCACCGCAAAAACTCAAAAGGAATGAGTTCCAAGTTTAAAAAATTTAGAAGAATTAACTTAGCCTTAAATTATGGAGCCAGGTTAGGCTTCAATGTACAATAGTCGGTAACTTGTTGTTTTTGGACTTTTATTTCTGCCTCTAATGGCACTGCCAGTGATAAAGTTCACTTTTGAGCTTCAAACGTCGCACGACGTTGTCATTATCCAAAAGGCCTTTGAATCTATCTATCAAGCAGTCAATAAGATTTTCCATTTATTTGGTTTTGAAAGCTCATACTTTTTCTAAAAGTAGCCAACTGAATTGAAATCCATCCAATAAGTCCATAGTAAAGCGCGTCTTCAAGTCTTCGCCGATTGTAACCAACAGAGGAATGTACACTGAGACCTTGTGGTATTTTTCGTAAGTTCTCACACAGAAATTTTCGCGTTTTGTTTGTCGACCTGAAATTCTTGGTTTCCTTCGTCAACTTTCGGTTCTGCCGCTATTTATTTTCGTGTCTGAATATCCCCCTCTGAATCCGCCGCTGATTGATCGTCTGTTCCGGGTCTTAAGCATAAATCTAAGGATCATAGCCTGTAATAATACGTTTCATAATATACTATTGGTCCGAAGGTATCGTTTTCAGACGTTGACGCAATGCTAGTTTTCGAAAAAAAATTGTGATTTTGGAATCAATCACTTTCACTTTTCTTGGGCCCAAAAGATCATTCAAAATGGTTTCTACCGATCCTTCCGATATTCTAACGTTGCCAGTAAGATCTCTGACTGTTAATCGTCGATACTCGAGCATCACTTCCTTTATTTTATTGACGTGTTGATCATCAGTTGATGCTGATGGCTGATGGCTGTCCTGAACGTGGTCAACGTTCTCGACCCTTTTTGAGTAATTTGTACCAATCACAAACCCTTGCTCGTGACAATCAAATTATCACCGAAGACCTTTTCCAACATTCTGAACGTTTCGGCACCAAAAATTTAACGGAACTTCTTTGTTGAATGATTTCACTCATGGCAAAATTTGCCGAATGCACTTGATGTACTACAGAAAAGCAAGCGTATACTAAACACAAATGATTATTTTGATGTGACGTTTGGCACAGTTGTCACTGGCAGTCTTACCAACCTAAAAAAATGGCTTTCGATGAATGGGTTCTCGAAATTTAAATTGAAAAGTCTTACTACTTTTTGGCCACGGGTGTATTTATATTGGCGCAACCACCAAAGTCACTTATTTTAATAATACCACGAACGCCTGAACTAAGTGTGAAGCCAATTGACTACCACCATTTCAATATATGTAGATATGTATATACATTTGAGCCGTTAAACTCACCTTGACACTTGCCAATCCTGCGCGGCAACAACATCAAAGAGCCTGAATGGAGGAGCAAGACGGTAGAAATTAGGTTAACGCAATCGCTTAGCGCATTACACACACACACACATGCACACAAACGCACATGGGGAGACATACAATAAATAACTGGCAAACATTTTTATTAAAATCAGCTATAAATAACAAAAGAACTCGCTTATTGCAATTTTCTGCAAACGTGACGGTTTTGTTTTTGTTGTAGACTAAAAAAACCAACAACGAGAGGGACAGCAGCAAATTCACACACTTTAACAACAATAGAAATTTTCCAGCTGCACGCGTACGCCAGCCAAATGCGCACGGGAGACGCGCCCCGAACGGCAAGTGGCCGCGCGCCGCAGAATCATTCGAACAAATGTTGCAGTTATAACGGAGAAACAGCTGTATGTATGTATGTGTGTGTTTGGATGCATGGTGGTCGGTGTGTTTGTCCCGCTTCTGCATTGAAAGTAGGTCATTTGTGCAAAAGCGAAAGAAAAACAACAAAAGCGGAATAAAGGAAGAACGAACGAACGAACGAACGAGAGAATTAAAAAGAAACCACAAGTGAGAATTTATTTATTTAACTTAAACGAAAAAAATGTGCAACTTTTCTAATAATGAATTTCACTTTTCATGTTATAAGCCAGCAAACACACACACACACACATACACATACATATGTATATATTATATATATATATGTGCAGTAGTAGTGCCATGCATGTGTGTGTTAGTATTTGTTTACGTTTGCATGTGTGCGCAGAAGTTTTCGCTTGAATGCGGCCGCGTGCTTAACCCGCCGCCAACCTCATTTACTTTGCATGCTTCGAGATAAACTGTTGATGCCTTTATGATTCTTCTTCTGCTGCCATTCTTTTTGTTTTCAATAAGCAACCGTTGTACTTATCTACATACACACATAAATATAGTCACAAACATACATACATATGTATATATTTTAAATTATATACAAATATAGATTCTTGTATTTATATGACTATGCGTTGATATGCATTGCTGAGTAGAATTCCAAGGCTTCTTCGAGACTTAGCGTGGGAAGCATATTTCGAGAGAAGATCCGTTATAGAACGCTGGCGGACCCATTGAGATGCTAAGCACTATGAAATATCAGGCTTTCTAAAACCCCAAAATAGACAGATACAGTATTTATTGATGGTGGTTTGATATTGGCGAATCCTCAGCTTACGTCTCCTCGGATTATTCTCCTTGAGCAAGCTGATTTCACTATCTCAAAAGTATCGACAATATACTCTTCGCTTCATATTTATATATCATAAGAGTATCTGGTGGTTTTAAACGGCAGTTTTAACTGTGAGACTTCCAGCTGATTTACTAGAATTGAAACCCCAATTTCATTGACAGAGTTTGCCGCTCTAAGGCTGAGTTGGAACCTCATAGTATATTTCGGTTTTAAAAAGCACCACATTTAACTAATCGGGCGAACTAAGTGCCTGCTTACATATCGAAATCATAATTTGTCGAGATTATAGATCAATGAAATTCTGCTGGTTGGTTGAAAAAGAGAAGCGCAAGAGCACCAGACCGCTGAGGACCGCACTTAGGCCACTAACATTAAGGTCATTGTGTTTCCAAGTAGTAACCAGTTAAGCACTATCCAACAATTAATTATTCTCTTCTTTATTGGCGTAGACACCGCATACGCGGTTATAGCCCAGTTAGCAACAACGCGCCTGTCGTTCTTCTTTTTCGATATTTGGCGCCAATTGGAGATTCCAAGCGTAGCCAGACCCTTTTCCACCTGGGTTTTCCAACGGAGTAAAAGTCTTCCTCTTTCTCTGCTTCTCAACGGGTACTGCGTCGAATACTTTCAGAGCTGGAACGTTTTCATCCATTCGGACGACATGACTTAGCCAGCGTAAGACAGCTACACTGAACTATGTCAATGTCGTCGTATAGTACCTGCTCGATTCAGCTCTGCAGCTCAAATTATTGTCTCCAGCAATATATTGAAGTATCGGTATCGAACGGCTCGGAGAGGTCCTTCCCGATCCTGACGGAGCTTTGAAGTAGCATGTGTTCGAGACGCGAGACGTAAGACTGAATTGTAATCAGTCAGTTTGAAGCTATCTTCATAATATGGATTACTACAGAAGAAGTGCGCTCCTCCTCCAATAATTCTCACTTTAAGGACTTCTTCTAACATCCATTCAAGCCCAGAACTACAGCAGCGGTAACCAAACCATTTAGATCTCTATCACATCAGTATACATTTCCGGTCTCAAGCCCAGTTTCTCCGTATGATTTTGGTTTGTCGAAGTGGTGTTGCTTCAAGAGCCCGAAAATCCGCATTTGTTTAGTCGTTATATTTTCAAGGCTTTGTCCTCCCGTCCTTATTATATGGAGACATTTCTGTTTGCCATCAGAAAGCTCATTCTTAAACTTTTTGAATAAATAATGAAGGCCCATACTATAATTAAGAGATATCCGTAGTTAAAATTTTAGCAAACAGAATTTTTTTTATTTTGCAGAATGTCACGTAGTTGGTCGCCAATGCTCAGTCTTGACTCTGCACTCTTATCCAAAAAATCTATACAGAAAGCAACAATCTGGATAGCTTGAAGTCATTACACGAAAGTATGTGGATAGCTCTTTAAAATTGTATGATCGCTTGCTAGTCTAAATCAAGTGAAGATTATGTATGAGCAATCACACATTTTCGTACAAATTCTCCGAAATTTACACTAACTCCACTACTACAAATAGGCTTAAAAATATTGAATTTGAATTCATAAATATATATGTGTCAAATATACATAAGTATGTTTGCTTACGTTTTTATTAAGCCACTTGTATGTGAATATTTATAAACCGCTTTTTTTCAATTTGCCACATTTTTCACTTTCATATAAGCCGCGCCATCAAATCAGTGCCCATACTTGAATACCACTCGCTATACAATGTTCATATGTGTTTACGTAGATACATACCACATGTATGTATGTATTTGAAGTGTTTGTGCGTGTGTATGTGTGGATGCTTTGAATGCAACGCTTGCATCTTCTTATCAAACCGCCGATGTTGCAAAGCTATCAAAACTAAAACTGGCGCACAATGATCAGCACAATATTCTATATGGAGCATAAATATAGAAACGCTGGCCATTGAAATAAGAGCACTTATGGCGTTTTGTTTGTAGTATAGGCTTGAAGTTACAAATTAACAGACAAATATTTTAACATGGATTTAAATTAAATAATCTATAAACTGGTTTTGTTCGGTATTACCGTTGCTTTTGGCAATAATCCATGCCAAATTTCCTGAAGATATCTTTGTCAAACAAAAAAGTTTCCATACAAAAAACATTTTTTGGTGCTCAGTTTCTAAGACAGCTTCAGGCATTATACATTGCCTTATGGAAATAATCCAAGCCAAGCTTCATGAATAAATCTTGTGGAAAAAAAAAGTTTCCTTACAAGAACTTAATTTCGATCGATCCATTTGAATGACAGCTATATGTGATTCCAACAAATGCGTAGCTTTGTTGAGAGCAAAGAACGTGGTTAAAAATTCAGATCGAAGTCTGAAAAACTGGGGGACAAAGTAGTGTATATAAAGACCGACAGCTATTGATCATTCAATTATGGAATCTTTTCCGAAAATAACGCTTAACCCCATCTAATCCGATAGTCGGATCATTAGTTCACGAATTTATACCAATTTTGAATGAAGCAACATTTATTATTGCTTGAAAAAAATTTATAAGGATTTACTATCGCATGTTGATAAAATATTGCTTTTTGAAGTTTAAACAGTTGAAGCAAAAACTCGGCTTTATCACGGCGGATTGTCTACGCAGTGGACGCCCAAAAGAGATTGTTACCGTAGAAATCATCAAAAAAATCCACAAAATAATTTTGGATGACTGTAAAGGGAAGTTGTTCGAGATAGCAGGTACTCTAAAAATATAACAACTGATCATTTACATCAAAGCTTTCACGAATATTTGCGTATGACAAAGCTCTGTGTTAATAGAATAGCGCGAACTCACTCACTTGACCAAAAACAATAAGAAGTTGATGATTCGTAACGGTGTTTGGAGATGTTAAAGCGTAATGAAACCGAGTTTTTATGTAACAATAGTTGAAACATAGCTCCATCTTTTCACTTCGAAGTCCAATCCTTGACAATTCGCGATCTAGACAGTTTCACTCACGAAAAACGCCTACTCAACAACCCTTGAGCTCACGATAGAACAATTCACTTTTGGCTTGCGCATGGAATAAACCAGACTACCTTGCAAAAAGGTCAAAAAAACATATAACAGCATATAGTACATAGCGTTATGCAACATTTTTAAAGACGAAATCGCCGAAAATTTGCCGGATTTCAAGAAAAAGGAAGCAATGTTTCACACAAAGACAGGACACCGTGACACAAGTAAGTGAAAATGGTGGCAAAAATCTATAAATAGAGCTTCGAATTGCTTTGCATCCATCGTATTCTCAAGATCTGGCCCCAGCACTTTTTTTCTGTACTCAGATCTCAAAAGAATGCTCGCTGGAAAGAAATTTCCATCGAATGACAAGGTGATCGCCGAAACTAAGGCATATTTTGAAACAAAGGACAAAGTTACTCCAAAAATTGTATCGAGAAGTTGCGGAGTTGCTACAAACCCTAGATGGGAACCATGTTAAATAAAAAAAATAATTTTGCCAGTATTTCACAATCCGCGACTTTTCAATTGATCTGTTAACTATACATGAACAACTTAGCGGAAGCTTTGATAAAGCGTTGCCTACCATTGGGCTCAAGATCTCAATTTATCGAAGTCACACACCATACACAGTGAGAAAAAGTAACAATCAATGTTGAAATATTAATATGTAAAGTTTAAAAGAAGACATAAAATTTTGAAGAATTGAAGATATCTTCTTCTGTCAAATTATTTTAGTACCCTCTTTGCTTTTGTTGCAGGTGAAAAGAAATGACTATGTCGCGAAGAAACTGTGAAGAAAACCATTCATTGGATGCCTTTGACATATATATGGATACTGGTTGTAACTCAGGTACGATATTTTCTCAATTTAATATGTAGTTCATGGTGTGTATTTTGTTGTAGATATACCTGGAACCTTACAAGTCACTTTTTGTGTGTCCACTGTATACTTCCGATTCATACCGAAATGTGTATTCCACTTCGAACAGCGATTAATTTATTGGTCTCGTGGGATTTGCCTTTAATTGGCCATTTGCAAGACTTTCTTCGACATATTACAGCATTTAAAACATGTTCTTCATTCCTATGTCAGAAATTCAGAGAGAATATTTTTCTGATAATAGTATCTCCGTGTATCAAAAATGGGTTGAGCCCTCACATATTCAATATAAATATTTTCAAACTTCCGGGTGACTCTATACTGCATACAAACTAATATCAGGATTTTCGAACATCCGGCTGACTTTACTCCATATGATTGGTGATTGTAGGTGAAAATGAAATTCAGATAACTTAATATAAAGTTTTGCCAGCACCTGAAGGAATTTTCCGTCGTTAATTTTTGCAAGTTACTAGGTCACACCCAGATTTAGCCATAGCCATAGCCTTACTCGTTTTTCGTTTTTTGTTTTTTTTTTTGATTGATCGAGTTCTCTACTACCTTTGCGAAGTGGAGTCACGCCCTAAATATACTCCCGACCTTTAATGGTCTAGTAAGACACAAACCTTCTTAGATTACCTGCGATTTAAGTCAACAAACCAAAGTGTGGCGTCCTTTTTCGAACACTTCACCTTGGAACCTTCACTTGAAATATGCGAAAGTTTACTAAGCAGTAGAAAATAACCCTTTTCTATCGCTGAATCAATATTTGACACCTCTCTCTCTCTCAATTTCCTATCAAATTTAACCTCACTTTACGCCATGCAACTTATCACACGAAGTTCCGCAAAGTCGTAAAATTACTTTTATTACAAGAGATCGGCAACAAACGTATTGCATACGATACTATTTTATTGCCCAGCGCATGTACCGTTGTATGCGAAAGCACATTAGCTAAGGCATGCCACAAGCAAATCCGCAGCTAAAAGGGCGCTGCCTGCCGCCCAACAGCTTTTAGTGTTATTTCTGCACTGTGAGCGGTGCAAAGTGAATGAGTAAGTGCGCGGATTTAACGATTCGTTCGTTTAGAGAAATAAATCGCTGCTGCCGTTGGCCCCAAAACAATGTATCGAACGCGAGGCGGCAACAGCATTGCCATGACTTTGCTTTGGCTCGCTGCACTCGACGTTGCAGCCGCACCAACAGCAGCGGTGGCAATAACGACAAATGCCAGCGCGGCAATAACCAGTGCAACAACAACAATTGCTGTCACGACAACAACAACAACTACAACAACAATAACTGCCTCAAATCCGCAAATCCCATATACAGCAAATCGGAAAATAATTCCAAATACCCCACAATGGCTAAGAATGGCAACAGTTGCAGCGTCCGCTACGCCATACGCGCCCGCGTCCGAACCAGCTGCTGGCTTACCGCGCACAACAGCATTGGCTCTAGCCTCAGTTTCAGCGCTAATATCCACGCTGCCGCCATTGAGTCAAAGCAATGCTGCAAATTACTTCACTTTAGTCGGCAAATTTAATCCGGTCGGCGAAGCGGCATGGACGCGGGCAGCCGAGGCAGCCAGAGGGGCAGCAGCTGCTGTAAATGCAGCTGTTGCTGCCACAACGTTTGACAGTAATCCTAATACCAACAGTGGCAATAACAAAAATAACAACCCTACTTTCACCACACCGTTAAATGTTAGTCAACATCCTGGCGAGCTGTGCAATCGTCGTTGCATCGCTGGCGACAGTCGCATTTGCTATTTCAAATTTACACTAGAACATTACCAGGTCATGGGGGTGTACGTAAGCCAAAATTCTCTAACAAACTCATACACTCACACATACATACAAACATAAATGTCATAAAAATAACCACAACGTTTGTGTGTTCATATTCATACATGAATATATTTTTCTGTGCGCTCGTATTTATAAATATGGTACGTGGACCCGTTGTAACCCCAGTTTTTAGCACATACGTACATTCGGCCAACACTCAGCGAAGCGGCGAGCGCACAATAAAATATTGATTGTCACAAAAATATCCTCGCGTAGAGCAGACCGACTGCTGGTTTCCGGCAGCCTGCAACTTGCAACCAACAACTTCCTGAGTCCTGTATCCTGTGCTCTGTGCGACCATCAGCCGTCAAAGCGCTTTGGCATGCTGGCATAAGCATATTAACGTTTCGTTTTTTTTCACCGCGTGTTTTCCACTTTTTCTTAATTCGCCTTTTTTCCTGTTTTGCTATTTTATTGCGTTTCCGCTTGCATATTTCGTTGCGTCTCTGTCGCCTTAGCACTTACCGTTGACGTTGACTTAGCGCCTGCTACTGCTCCAATGCTGGCAAGCTGACTTTGACTCCGACAACTTCATCACAACTGTGGATATCGTTGTGTGGTCTTAAGGTAGCACTCCTAGTGGAATGTAGCGGTTTGGTTCAATCGTCGTCGTACTGCTTTCCACAATGTTCTACAACAAATTACAGAACTGAGGAAGTTATAAACGAGAACAGTTTGATACGTCAGTGATTCCTTGAAGGTAATTAGTTTCTTCGTAACTTGGTAAATTGATCATTTCACTAGATTTCTTGTTTGTAGAGGATAGGTTGCTCAGGCGTCCTCAAAACGCCTTTACCACATAATCGGATATGAGGTCTCGTGTTAAGAAACAATTATTTCATCCCTCTTGATAAGTTTAGATTAGATTTTTTAAAACAGATATCAGCTAATTATAAGTCACGAATATATTAATACATTTTTGAAGGCACGTTTCAATATCCAATACTTATTCGTTATATTCGAGATCCTCAAATCATTGCCTAGCCGTTTTTCTCGAGAGGGATATGCCAAGCATAAAGTAACTAAATTTTTCACTTTCGAAACAGACGTTACTCTTTCTATCTACATACTATCTTCTTTTTTCTATCAAAAACATAAAGCCGTCTTATCCAGTGTCATTTCATACCGAATTTTGATGTTCAACTTCTTATTTGAGCTTTGAATGGAATACAGATTTCGTGTTAAAATTGATGTCTGAAAGTTCGTCCAAGGAGAAGTATTAGATTTCCGCCTGACGTGAGTTCGATCTACCTTTTTTCTAAGCCAATTACATACATACCTACGTCAGGCATCAGAAAGTACTTCTAGAGCTCACCTTCGTTTGTTGTTGTGGTAACAGCAACCTAGCCCCCGTTAGGACAGTAAGGTTCAGACCATGTCTTCGAGGTCATCCAACGGTACGTTCAGGAAACTTGCTGTTTCAACGGGGTCGGACCATAGGGTGAGGGGTGTCAGATATTTAGGATGGTTCCTGATGTAACGGTTATCTAGCCCCGGTTAGAATTGTAAGGTTCAGATAAGTTGTCATCGGGGTCATCCAACGGTAGGCCCGAGAAACGTGCTCTATTGTTTAATGTCATCGAAAAGTTTGAGGAAGGGCCTCTTAATGTTCCAGGGAGGCGGTTCGGCTACAAGCAGGTGACTACAAAGATAATATCTACGAAAGCACTCCAGTAAAAACTGGAGTTTGTTATACTCCTTAAACTCACCTTCGGTGAAAACGAGCGCTTTGTCCTCTTTTTATGTAGAGTTTATGTTTTTTGCCTATCGTACTATTGAAAAGCTCAGCCCTTTTAGCCCGTCTTTCTTCTCATTTATCTTGAATTGGTGTTTTTTGTTCATTTCTTTACTATTTAGAAACTAAAAAGCTAATTGACATTCCTTGCTAAAAGAACCTTTAACGGAAATTTATATAACAAGATATTTACGAAGAGGTCTATCGATAAGTTTGGATTTCTTTACTGGCTTGTTTAAATACCATAGCTTTGAGGGACTTCATATTTCTGAAAGAGACTCCTGATAAGTAACATTTTGGGAGGAATATTGTTATATTCAGTTCACTGGCTTATCAACCGCGCCTGCATGCCTTCTGCTCTGCTGATCATAAACGCATTTTCGCTCCACTCATCAACAGCTTTCATTTCACCATTCCACCTCATAACATGCAATTCAACTGACGACTTACCGACATTCTATTTAAGTCCGCTCCCCAGCACTTGTTTTACACCCTAAACATTCAACATTAGACTGTCCTACATTTAACATTTTCCATTTCAATCGCTTTTACTGCACCAACTGTCACCTCTATTCTCAGTCCACCGGTACACCCTACTTTACACTTTCACGACATAATAATATTTTTTTCGCATACACTCTACTCCACATCTTCTCTCGCACACACAGCGCTTGTGGGCGTTGCGCGCTCGGCATCATCGCCGATTGCTATGCACCACAATGCATCTTGGCCGATGGTTATGAGAAGGGTGTAATGAGCATTAACCGGCAACTACCCGGTCCAGCCATTCAGGTGTGTCGCGGCGATTTGATTATAGTGGATGTGGCTAACCAAGCCCTTGGTACTGCAGCTGCTATACACTGGCATGGTCAGCATATGGTTGCGACCCCCTGGTCGGATGGTGTACCCTTTGTCACACAATGCCCCATACATTTTGCCAA
Source organism: Bactrocera dorsalis (assembly GCF_023373825.1). Lineage (NCBI taxonomy): Eukaryota > Metazoa > Arthropoda > Insecta > Diptera > Tephritidae > Bactrocera > Bactrocera dorsalis. Next base: position 103,838,766 of record NC_064304.1, on the reverse strand, counting down.
CTCGTTCCGTTACCATTTTTGGGCCACCGAAGCGGGTACGCATTTCTACCACTCGCACTCAGGTGAGTTTTTATTTCTTGTTTTCCCACTTTTTTTCTGCTTGAATGTAAAGTTTACTGTGTAGAAGCCAACGCTGCAGTTTTATCTTGCATCAACGCGGCAATTTTACACCATTACATCCGGTTTTCATTTTGCAATTTTCATGCTTACAAATGGTAATACAAAAGGTGAATATGTCAGGCACATTTTGACATTTCACAAGGGCAGGAAAATACTGGCAAATATTTGTTTTTTCCATCAACCTGTTATTATTTGTTGAAGGTATGAGAGGTTTAAAGAGTCAGTGGAGATTTCAGATAGCGACCTCAAAGTTAGTCTCTCAACTTTAAATTCTTTATAGGAAGAAGTGTAAAAAGTGCAGCTTCGATACTGAAGCCTCAGAAAAATTTGTTGGTAAACACTAAAAACATTGTCAAAGGAACTTCGAATCAACCATGAAATCAACTAAATTTCCGAAAACTCTGATTGTACATTCGACTACTGATTTCTGTGTTACACAAAAACCCCAGAAGGTCAGCTTTTTCATAAAACTTAGGCTTTCTCATATGTAAAGAAAAAAATGTATGTGAAGATGACGGAAGAGCTCGAATAACATTTCTGTCTGTTTTACGCTTGCAAAGACCCAGTACAATATATTTCTTTACTCGAACAAGAAATTGGAATCGCTCAGTTATTAATATTATAATTCGTTCTATATCCTGTTTTGTAGAAGAGCTCGTTTTCGAATTAAAAATAATGTATTCAAACTACTCGGAATACGCTCCTCAATTCCACATTACTTATTACTTTTTCTCTACTTTCAGGTCACCACAAGGTCAATGGTCAATATGGCGCCCTAATTGTGCGCGATGAGCCCGCTGCCATGCTCAGCAAAGACACCTATGACTTCGATTTACCTGAACACTATATGCTCATAGCCGACTGGATGCATACATATGGCGAACAATATTTTCCTGGAGAGCCTTCTTCAGCTGGCATATTTCCAGATTCTGTGCTGATCAATGGTCGTGGTATATATTATACCAAAGAGGGTGTACGTGTGCCAACAGTGGTGCCACCAATGCGTTATTACGTTTTACCGGGAAAACGCTATCGCTTCAGACTTATAAATTCGATTAGTCACTCGTGTCCGTTTCAATTGCAGGTATTTAATAACTACCGTCGGTTTTGAGGCTCTCGTTTAGGGGAAGTTTTTTTCTGCGGGTGTACAGAAGCCGCTGGGCTGTCTGAAGCTAAATATTTCAGATATTCTCTCTCTTTAATACAGTGCTTTAGAATATTTAATTTCATTCCATTATATTTCCAGATCGAACGTCACAACATGAGCATCATTGCTTCCGATTCTTACGATTTGAAGCCGTACGCCTTCGATACAATCATCTCAAATGCCGGTGAGCGTTACGATTTCGTTGTATTCACTAATAATACTGAGGGTGATTACTGGATTCGTGTACGCGGTATAGGTGTTTGTGCCATCTTGCCGACAGAGTCATTTGCGCTGCTACGCTATATGAGCAATGAAGTTACTGTAAATTCTAATGAGGAACGTCCATTACCACCGATGCCGTTGTATAATGAAACCTACGTTTCGGGGGTGGTGAGTAAACTTTTTATATGGGCATACATACATAAGTAGAATTTTGAAAGAGAGTATTTTCACGGGCCTTTTCCAAGATTTGGCGCATGGTGAATATCTGGTCGGTTGTTGATTTTCCAGGCTTAAAGCCAAACCGTTAACGTGACGATGGGTTTTATTCTTTCACACAATATGCTCAATAGAATCTTATATACGATGCTGACGAGTCTTATCCCACTGTCGTTGGGGCTGATTGTGTGGTCTCCCTGTTTGTGGATTAGGCAGAGCACACATAAATTCCAATCGTTAGCTATGCTTTCGTCCGACCATACTCTGTATAGAAACTGATGCATGCTCCTTATCACCTCTTCGCTGCTGTATTTGATTAGCTCGGCCGGCAAAGCGGCCCCCGTCGCCTTCTTGTTTTTAGGCTGATAACTGCTATTCGAACTTCTTTGTGGTCGGGCAATGGAACGTCTGCTCCATCGTCTTCGATTGGGGAATCGGATTCGCCTTCTCCTGGCGTTATATATACTTTCACTGAAATTCAGCAGGTTGGCGAAGTGTTCCCTCCATTATTTTAGTATAATCTGAGCATCAGTCAAGAGATCACCTCTACAAGAGTATGCTCCGGTCTTGAAACCTTCTATTAGTCGCCGCATCTTTTCGTAGAATTTTCGGGCATTACCCCTGTCGACCAGCTTGTCAATCTCGTCATACTCAGGTATTTCGGCCTCTCAATTTTGCTGTCTGCAAATGCGTCTCGATTCCCTCTTCAACTCTTGGTATCTATCACATCCCGCACGTGTTGTGGTCGATCATAACATTACGAGGTAGGCAGTCTATTTCTCGTCGTACCAGCTGCGATGAGTATTTTTATTATTATCAGCGAAATAACTTGTATATTGAATACGATCGAACCGACGTCACGCGACCGCTTGAAGATTTACAAGTTTGATTCGTACCCGACTTACACCCAAAAACGTTTATTAAACTCAATGAAACTCACAGTTTTGACATAGCTTTTCGCATGCGGTCTACTATCAACAAAGAAGCTTATAAAATTCAATATCTTACTTAATCTTTGCGTTTCACTCCTTTTCTACTTATCTGCCGCTCACCAGTTCCTCAATCACCCCAATGGCAGCTGTGGCGCAAGCGACAATCACTGCATTAGCGAATTGGAGTCACTGGAACAGGACGAAATACTGCGCACTGCCACACCGGATCACCAGTTCTTCCTTGCATTTCACAATTTTCCAGTGCCAAATAGTGAAATCTTCAAAAATGGCAACTACTATCATTTCGCGAGTACGTCCTTGTCACAATCTCCCATTTCATATCGTTAATTCTCATCAACTTTTTTCAGATCTGCAGAATAATCTAACCATTGTGGGCGCTATCAACAATTTAAGTTTCGTCTTTCCAAGCTACCCACCGCTAACGCAACCCGAGGCTATGAACGATACACAATTTTGCACTGAACTTGAACGTCCGGCTCATTGTCGTGGTAATCGCCTGTGTCCGTGTGTGCATCGGCTACTCGTCCGGCACGGTAGTGTGGTCGAACTGATATTAGTCGATGAAACGGAATGTAAGTAACTGGGGGCCTATACCTTCATATGTACATACATGTAGTTATAACTGCAAAATAAGGTCAGCGTATTTAATTTTCACTTTTAATTGCCCACTAAAGCTCAAAATGCACAAGGGTATGATGATAGTACATTTGTATGTGCTGTTGTAGTTGTTGCATTACATTAACCATTTTCTTTCCAAATATGTTCCTAATTTCCGTATTTTTGTTTTTGTACTATATTATTTTTTATATATACATTTTATATTACATATAAAGGGTGGTTCATATGTGGAACATTTTTTTTATTTGAAATTATTTGACACCTCATCGACTTCGTACAGGAAATGGTTTTCATTGAAGTTTTCTATGACCTCAGAGCAAGTTTCTAAATTTTTGTATAAGTCACATTCGGTTTGGCAGTAACCTTATCAAATTGGAGCTTCACAGTAACCGATAACGGATAATTCAAAACCATCAATCGCTAAGACTGTATAGGAGGTTTTTTGGTTCTCCTTTCGTCCATGGTTTGCCTCTGCTGCCACCCGCCCTTCAGAGGAGGCATGCTGCTTCGAAAGCTGAGTATGTTCTGAGTCTATATCTGAGATGGTACTTATCGGTTCGGATACTGAGAGTGTACCTCTGAAGCGGCCCAGTTCGTTCACATAAGTTTTCCAGTCTGTTTTGAACTAATTCTCATATATCGGTAGGTCTAGGTCCCCAAAATTAACTTTGAAGTCGATGTGTCTGTGGTCGGGAAAGGAGTGCTCTAAAGAGAATTTTCAATCCGATACAAATCTTCTGCACTTCTTTTGCATATGATTATTTCTAAGAATTTCCACCTACGCCTATTGATAAAGGAGGGATTGTTAAATAAGATAAATGGATGAGAATTGCACCGCCACCTAAAGTGTTTTGTGCCCTCTTTTAAGTCATAACGACCACTTAGCCCCATCATATTCATAAGTCCCAATCTACTGATAGTCAATTAGTAGGTATTCTGGGGTTTCAGGCTCCCATGTTATGTACATATATGCTTCTTGAGCTTCTAGTGGCCGGAATGCGATAACTCGCCTTTGTCCTTACGGAAGTTTATTACATATTTAAAACTGTTGATGTTATAACCCCCCTTTAGCAACTTGAAGTTGTTGCCCATACCTCTCCCTGCCTGCTCCTTCTTCCTTGCGGAGCTGCTCCTTTATGGTGGTATCTACCGCGATGAAGGGTTCATCACTTACCATGTAAATGGAAGTTGCGGAGCGGGCGAGCTTATCATCCCAGCAATACCTTTGTGACCGGACACCCAGATAAGGACTATTGAGCCTTTCTCTATACTCATGCACCAGTAGCGCTTTGATCTCGTAGATTGAGATAGCTTAAGTGCCACTTGACTATCGCTAAGTATGGATACACGTTCTTTGTCAATCAAAGTTACGTTGGAAGTTTATCTCTACGCTCCGACTTATGGCAAAGACCTCTGCTTGAAATATACTTGGAGAATATCCATATATATAGAAACTTTAGTGCATGGACGTGCGACTTCTGCACCAATTCCATCCGACGTTTTCGAGACGTCAGTGTACCATACGACTGTGGTATCCCAAAGCAGTAGACAAAGAGTGGAAGGGGTGTTAACAATATTTATAGTGAGTAGGTTCATGGATTTAGCGAATTCCTTTATTCCTTTAGCATTACTGTTCGAGTCACTCTAGACTGTACGATAAGAATTAGAATCTGTCCCAATAATGAGTTTCATGCCTGTTTTTTCCGGGTACTCCGTGATCTTCCTAATTTTTTTATGGAAGACGGAGATGAGAAGTCAAAAGGCATTGCATTAGTCGACCCTTCTGAGAAAGAGTCAGCCCTACCCACCTGCCATTCCAATCAATCAATTGTTTGACAATAATTATTTGTCTATCATTTCGTAACGTTGATTTGCAACTCAGACATTTGCGCTTATAATATTTGTCGCACTATTTTGCTACAAAACCATAAAAATACTAGACAAACCACAGTATGGACCACCTTTAATAAACCAACACCGTTACCGTTGCTCAACTGCTTTGTAGTGGTCGGTCGCTTGCATCATCCATTTCATTTGCACGGCCATCGTTTTATCGTTACTGCCTTGGGACGTGATTCTGCTGGAATGCCAATGTCTGTTTCAACTGCCAAACGATTGAAAGTCAACAACAATTTGTTGGCACATAACAGCAACAACACAAGGCCACCATTTAAGGATACCGTATCGATACCGAGTCGCGGATATGCAGTCGTACGCTTTCGAGCTGAAAATCCAGGTGAGCTTCAATATCAATGTACATAAGCATGTTTGTTATGTTTGTTTGACTTTAAATCGAGAAATAACTTCATATCTGAGAGAGAGTGGGAAGTGAAAATAATACTTTCATATGTGGATGCTGACAGTACCGGAAGCTACCGTATATGCACTCAAAAGATTTTATATAATATTCAGGAATTGTTAAATTATTATGCTTCATCTATGATATCGTCTTCTCTAAACGAAGAGCTATTTCAGAGTTCCATTTTGTTTTTTCGTTACGCCGAGATGTTCTTTTAGCGATGGATCCAAGTAGAGGCAATTTTTTCGATAATTGAAAACTGAATAGACTATGCCCAGAACGCAGTGAAGAAGACATAGCAGCCGTAGCTGAAAGTTTATACGAAGACCGTTGAGAGTCGATTCGGCGCAGTTCGCAGCAACTCGACTTAATACATTTTAAGTCGAGATCTTCAGTGGTAAGCGTACAAAATACAGCTTGTGCAAGAACTTAGGCCGCTCAACCTTCCCAATCGACATCGCTTCGCTCTAAGAGGCTCTTGAAAGGTTCCAAGAAGACTCGGCGTTTGCGAGCCAACTTTTGTTCAGCGATGAGCCCCATTTCTGGCTCAATCGCCGCCTTTGGAACGAAGAGAAACCTGAAGCGATTCAAGAGCTGTCATTTCATTCAGTACAAGCATCGGTTTGGCGTGGTTTGTGGGCCTTCACAAAGGATGCCGATGAGTAAGTAACCGCGCTCGCGATCTCGGCGGCATTTGGTTTCAACAAGACTTCTCACATATCTCTGCAATCTATGAATTTATAGAGAGAATACTTCACTTCACATTTTCGGCCGGTCGATTGGCCACCAAGAGTGAGTGATATCACACCGTTAGACTTTTTTTTGTGGGGATATGTTAGATCTAAAGTCTATGCGGACAATCTCGCTTCGATTCAGGTCGCTCTGCGACTGCGTTGAATGCATTGTAGCCGCGAGGACCAATGTTCTACGAGCAATTGTGCTGTATGCTAGCAAAAACGAGGCAAATATTCTCTTCCATGACCTCAATCGTCTCAAGATTATCTGTATAGAAAAACAAATTCACGTAACTTCATAAAAAATAGTTTACCGTTTTTAAATCGCACGATCTCGGAGTCCACGCCACAGGTTTACTATAAGATGTAGTGCGCTCACGAAAAAGTCGTTCCCATTGACTTTAACATTATGAGCGTCTCCATTTTTTAAAATATATAGATCAGTGATTCTCTCTGTCTGTAGAGCTGACCAAGCAATGAGTTTTCAATAATGTAACGGCCTCTCAATAATGTCTTGTGCATGAACAGCACTCCAAAAGTGACTGCAAAATTTTCTTGTGAAAATGGGGATCGAAGGCCTTTCGTTTTGGGCCTCTTTATCAAACGTGTTGGATTTTGTAATTCCGCAAATCAAGATCCTTCATTAAAATCTTCCATAAAGTGAATGGGCCATGTTTTAATGGATGGACACATCCTTTACAAGCATTCTCTTCCCGAGTTTATCGGCTAGCCGGACGGAGAATGCTTCTTAATATAAGTTCCAGTTCGCTTGCAGTCTACATCGTTAGAAAGCGCAGACATTATTCGATTACTAGTAGCTCTCTGTGTTAACTTGTCTTCTATTCATTCCTATTGACAGTATTTATGCAGAACGGAATAATTCCTGAGTCAGAATTTCTACAGAAGTATTCGTGAAAATACGGCTATGTGTGAATGTGAAACAAAGATCGTTTTATGCCTGAATCAATTTTGATCTTCGCCGTGTAAATGAGGCTCAAGGGTTTAGGTATAATCTATATTCTAACCGACATTAAAAAGTTCTTTCTAATAGGGGTCGTTCCTCGGCAGATAATTATAAACTTACGATTGATTTTCTTGCTTTCTAATTAAACCCATTAACTGGCCAATCCGAGGCCTTTGTAACTTACGCTACTTACTCTCCGTTTGTAGGTGAGGAGAGCTAATCAAGAGGCTCTCTAACCTGAACATACCTCCGTATATAGTTTTCGAGAAATGCACTGAACTACCCTGAGGCATAAAACTTCTCAGCACAATCCATCACCCTAATCGGCGTAAAGTTTGTAGGTCATTTCATTTTGAAGCTTAAGGATGTCCGCTAAGTCGGTAGTCAAAGCCGACCCGCCCGTAAATGTGAGTGTTGCGCAGATGAGAAAATGTGCTCAGCTCGTCTTTGAGCTTCTACTTTTATGCGGGTACTTTAAGTCAGCATTATACCTAAGTCTAATTGGCTTGGGGTTATTTCCTACTAACTTTGTGAAATTAATTGAAATTACTTAGCTGGAACTCTGTGTATTTTATTATTGCTACTGTCTGTTATTGATGTTTATTTAACATATAAATACCAACACAAATGGACTCATCAATTGCGCCACTTTCGTAGCGTGGAAATAATGGACCTGTATCCATTAGTATTTTATTAGTCTCGGGAAAGTGCATTTCATTTTAATTGCCCAAACAATTTGATTTCGATATGCATGTTCTTCTTCTGTGTGTACATATACTCGTATATACGTATTGTTTTTGTATCCAAGTACATACATACATATACAACAGTTTATTCGACCTCGTGCTATATTGCACCAGGCGGTTTGTGTGTGTGTGTGTGTATATATGTATATGTGTGCGAAGCACAATGAAAATCAGCCAACGTCCGTAGGCTCCTTAGATTGAAGTGGAGTCAGAGTAGTTTGTTGGACGTGCTTAATATAATTTCAATTGAAACCAATTTTCCATGCCATTAACTCACGACGATAATAATCGTAAAACACTTGCGGCATACAACATAATCCTGCCACAATCGTTGAATAAAAAACGAAAAACTTTATTGACAATATTTCTTACAAATATGTATTATACACAGACGCACAGACAAACCAGTCCACAGCGACAATAATTTTACCGACGAAGGCATGACTATACAAGTGGCCACATGTGTAAACGAAAACAAATGCGGTGGAAAAAAAATTCGATAGATGGTAGAAGGGAGAAATAAACGGAGTGATATTAAATAAACCATGTGGAATTTAAACTACTAACAACTCTAAACAGATTAAAAAGGACGATAAGTCAATAACTAAATATGCCCAAGATGGTATGAGAGAGCTTAATACGAGCCGCTGTAAAAATTCAACGATGCCGTGGCACCGCCCACATTTAGATGGGATCACATATCTCGGGACCCTGCCGACAGATTTCGACTAAATTTAGTACGTGATAGTCTTGTCACATTCCTATGTCTCAGTGCGAAATGGACGAAATCGGACTGCAACCAAACCTACTTCCCATATAGCCAAATCACGTCTTCAAGTTCTTTTTGCGGATGAAAGGCTCTCGATCTTGTGATTGTTGGAATAAACATTTTCTCTGATTTTCCGCTTTTTCGCTGAAAAACATTAATTTGCAGGTTTTGCTGAAGAAATCGGACTAAAACAGTTGGGTCTTTCTTCTTTTCTCTGATTATTTTAGTCTCTTTGCGAGCGTTGAGTACCTTTGGTTGGCCTGATCTTGCCGCATTCTCTTGCACACTGTGGATGGCGAGAAGTCGTTGGAGCAGAGACGTAATGAGATTTTTCACGAACGGGTCGCAGTTGGAAGAGTAGGTTGTAGGGGAAGTTTTCTGTAAAGAGCTCACCGTCAATCTTAGCTTCAGGCTACTAAATCACTGTAGTGTTTTTCAGGCAAAAGCGGTTGCTGTTAAGGATGCGCTAGACGTACTACCACGCTGTGCAGCCTCTTTTAAAAAGGTGAGCATTTATCTCACGGTAGAGGGAGAGACTCCTGTACCACTTTTTGACCCAGAGTAGAATGCAAAAGATTATCCGAAGTAGTTGTTCTTATAAAGCTTCATCTTGGTACAATGAACCCCTATTCTTACTGAACATTGTCTAATATTGTTGCTTTAAGGTTAAACATCTTCCCGGATGCAAGTTGTCAAAGTTGGATGGAGAAGGGTGAGGTGGAAACATTCTCCTCAATTCTCCAGCATTCGCAAGACTGGAAATGAAACATCTCGGGAGTCTTATCTTTGACGAACCATGAAACATAGCCGAAACCAACTTTAGCTGGCTGAAAAAAATATATATTTTTGTATTACCATCAAAACCTAAGTTTTCTGTGAGAAAAAGTGACGAAATTTTTAAGAAAGAAGAAGAAGAAATAATTTTTTGGTTTAAGTGTTGCACCCTAATATTAAAATATACTCACATCATAAAGCCTAATATTATGTATTGTTCATTTAAATAAAATTTTATAAATGGAAAATATTCAGAATACAAATTCGTAACTCAGTTGATATGCCTCCAAGTAAACTCGTATTTAAATTCAAAATGCAAAATATATTATTTTAGCATTCGAGCTAATTACATTCTACTCAATATTTGGTGAACTCATTTTAATATTCACGCATGTGCCACAAATTAAAACAGTTATGTTTAACATTGCTTTTGTTTCACTCCCCTCACTCAGTCTCTCTCGCAATGACTAATATTTGGTATTTTTCCACAGGATTCTGGCTAATGCACTGCCACTATGAATGGCATTTGTCCATCGGCATGGGCTTAATTCTGCAAGTGGGCAACACCAGCGAAATGGTGCCAACACCAAAAGGATTCCCCAGCTGTGGTAATTACCTACCCGAACTGAATGAGCTGCAAGCATTTCGCGCTAAAAAATTATATTTCATGTAATATTTGTAAAATGACTTATTATTATGTGTAAATTTAGACATATTATTCGAAATACTAAAAATACACACTATTTTCAGACAATGGTTGGAAATTTTAGAAATTTTTACTTGAAATCTAGCCTATATTAGATAATTACAGCATGTTGGCAACATTTATAAATTTGGAAAATTTCAGCGCTACATGCGATGAAAGCAAAGACAGAGTGTTCACTGTGGGCAAGAAATAGTAAGACTTTTTCATTCAAATTTCACGTGAGAACACATAAGTCGAAATATTTGTTTTCTAGGTTAGTATGACTGTCAGTTACATTTGTGCCAAATGTCACATCAAAATAACAATTGGAAACGCTTGTCTTTCTGAAATACGAGGTTTGACAATTAAGTAATGAGACTGAATGAATGAAATTGCATTCGGCGATGAGTGAATATGCGGAATCAAATTTCTTGTGCCGAGACGTTAAGAATATTGGAAAAGGCCATCAATGATTACAGTTTGTCTGGAGTAAATGTTTTTGATTGGAAAAAATTATTCAAAGAGAGTCGCATTGACGACGGACTACGTCCAAGACAGCCATCAACATCAATAAGATCAACACGTCAATAAAATAAATGATTTCGTACTTCAAAATCGATGAACGAAAATCTTACTGAATCGTTGGAATATCGGAAAGATCAAAATACCATTTAGAAAGACAATTTGGGCTTAAAAAAGTGAAATCACAATTGATTCCAAAATCACACATTTTTTTCGAAAAACAGCGTTGCGCTAACATCTGTGAAACAATGCTTTCCGTCTACCAGTGTGTCATGAAACGTACTACTACTAGTGATGAGCCTTGGATCTAAGCTTACGATCCAGAAACAGACAATCAATCGGCTGAATATCGTGACAAAAGTGAAAAGAAGCGGAAAAAACCACGTAACAAATTAAGGTTCTGTTGACAGTTTCGAGGTGTGGTGCCCTCCGAATTCCTTCCAAGATCCCGTTGGGAGTTAAAGATGACGTGATGTTAACAACTCGAAACGGCATTTTTGTTTTACAGATTTGTGTAAAATTTGGCAGTTTGTTGAGTAAGAATTAGATGAAATCGACACGAACGATCACTCATGACTCACGTCTATAGCCCAGTCAAATGGCCGCCAAGATCATGCAATTCAATGCGTCTGGATTAAATGCTCTGGATGTATGTTCAATCAACAGGAGTTCGAAGGCAGCATTCAGCCTTCTTTAACCGGAATTCCAGCCAAAATGCTAGACCGAAAATTGGCATAATTATAACGCTTCACCTTGTTATAATTTTGTAACTGTCGTTTCTTGTCTCATTTACCGTTACACGCACAAGTTATGAATATTTTCAAACTTTACACTATTTACCATAAGATAATGGCAACCCTGGCAGTTAATACATTTGTTCAGGTAAATTTTCGTATCTTAACCGAAATGACAAACGGTATTTATATTACCGTTCTTAGTTTTGCCTTTGTTGTTGTAACTGACAACGAGTCAACATGTGGGCGATGATAACAAATGACCGCTCAGTTGCTTAATTAAAATTTCAGAGCTGCCTAAAACAACAATGCGTACGTACTTAAATAGATTTCTAAGCAAATATTACTCGCTACATATGCACAAACACTTGCACACATACATACATATTATTACATATTCTTCTGCTTGGTCTGCCTTTACGATTGCATCGACACTTAATATATTATTAATGAAGCTATTAATGCGGAATGTCCGCCATCAAAACGGAGGATATCTAATATTGGCCACGACGTCGTACGCCCACTCTCCCTCCGTCTGTCTGACTGTCTAGCTATCTACACATCTGTCCGTTATAGCGACGTTAATATGCATGACAATAATAAAGATAATGCCAGGTTAAGCCAAGTGAAATGAAACGTACTGCAAATAGTAGCTGCTGCTGCTGTTGTTGTTGTTTACGTTGTCGAGTTGGCAAAACAAATGTACTTACCATTTTTGGCTTGTCTACTGTCATATGCGATTATATGACAAACGGTATTTATAATTATATATATATATATACATACGTATGTGTATATCTGTGTTTGTGTTTACTTGTGAGGTCCCAGGTGGAGCTTGCTCGCACCTTTAAATACACATGTAAACTAATTTGCTAACATATGTAAATTTAGAAAACTGTACTTATACGCAATTGGTAGTGTGCTTCTATGTAAAGGGTGCTCCATTTCGGAGTTCGCAACCTTTTAAATAAAAACACAGAACTTCTAAACTTAATGGGGAATGTTTATTGTCATTTAAAAGAAAATTCTTTCGCATTTATTTTTTGAGGACTACCTCCTTCAAATGTTGGCCGCGGCAATGTCTCAAATGGTCCATCCATTGAGTCTAATATTCGATGACTCATTCGAACATTTCGACTGGCAACTGTCAAATACTCGTACACGATTAAATTCTGTGTGAAACTCGGTAAATCTGCGACAGACACGTTTGATATGATCAAGTAGGCTTAACCAGATGTTGCCTTAGCAAGAAGTGGTATGTTTCGATGGCACCAGGCCTTTCTGGAGGGCCGGGAAAAGGTCGCTAATGAAGATCGTGCTGGAATACCTGCAGCTTCGACAACACCGACAATGTGACTCAAAGTTTTGAACTAAGATCGCCGAATAAGTATTTATTTAATTGCCCAGACGTTAAATTTACGTGGAATTACCTGAAAGTCGTCAAGAGAGTCAAACGGAGGGTCAATCGGGTCCGATAAGACATTGCAGCCGATTGGAAGTTTCACCACGACAACACGCCGGCTTTCTTGTGAACAGCTACCTAACCAAGGCCGGCATTCCAACGCTTCCGCAGCCGGCCTACAGCTCAGATGTGGCCCCTCGGAATGTTTTTGTTTCCTTGCATAAAAAGGCTGATGAAAGCAAATATTTGGAGACTATAGAGGGGTTCCAAGCAGCAAGCACCTCGGCTCTCAAGGTTCTTCCGGAGAATGCCTTCTGTGACGCCTTCAATGATTGAAAATCTCTTATCGACGCAAAAGCAGCCTTATTTGAAAGTTTTTTTCTTTGACCATTGGTTTTCGGAAAAACCAAACGAACAGCTGGTAGGATGAGGAGTGCCGTGTCGCTGCAGAGAGAAATCAGAGTGCCAACCTCGTAACGTTACAATCGGCCACAACACGTACGTTAGGAGATAGATTCCGAGAGTTGAATAGGGAACCGAGACGCATTTAAAGGCAGAGAACGAGAAGACCGATATGTGTGAGTATGAAGAGCTTGGCGAACTGGTTGGCAGGAGTAATACTGGAAAATTATACGAAAAGATGCGGCGTCTAACAAAAGGTTTCAAGACCGGAGCATACTCTTGTAGAACCCCCAAAGGTGATCTGGTCACCGATGCCCAGAGCATACTTAAATTATGGAGGGAACACTTCTATAGCCTGCTGAATGGCAGTGAACACACAACGCCAGGAGAAGACGACCCGATTCCCCATCGATGACGATGGAGCGGACGTTCCATTGCCCGACCATGAAGAAGTTCGAATAGCAATTACCCGAACAAAGCGGCTTTAGACCTGGAAAATCAACCACTGATGAGATATTCACCACACATCAAATCTTGAAAAAGTCCGGAGAAAAGAGGATCGATATGTAATAACTCTTCGTCGATTTTAAACGTGTATGGGGTTCACCAATCGAGCGCTTTAAGCTAAAGTATTTGACTTGGCAAACTTTAAAGTTTTTCCATTTCCCTCTGACTATAACTTTCGCACACCTTACGTCACACGCTTAAGTCGTTTATACATAGACGCCGTAATCCCCTTTTCCCTTGGCACTTAAAAAAAGTTTTCTTTTGTATGCCTAATTTTCAAACTCTTGCCACCAAAACAAACTACCACGCTGATTACGTGATGCACATAAGATAACATTACTTTGATTACCTGAATTATTAATTTGAAACTGGACATACTTGGATATTCATAAAGTGGCCTATCAAAAAAGATGATACTCCAATGTATTTCCTTTCGTACTCCAATTAAATCAAGCACCACTCAACAGCATTTCCTTCGCCAGCGCAATTTCCACACCCACTCAACGGCCTCAGCTTTTGTGGGAGTCAAAGCAGCAGTTGCGTGTGGAAATTCCACTCCTTAGTAGTTTGTTAAATCACTACTATCTTATTCTAAAATCGTGCAGTAATAAGGCTTTATTTTACTTAGGGGAAAACATTTCTGGAAATACAGCAATTACCGTTATTCTGTTATAATGCCATTTGCATGCAAGTGTGTGTCGACTCTGCATGTATACAAACATATATATACCATATATAAGTATATGTTGTACAACAACATGTTTTACTATTAATAAAAGACATATATGTAATTAACTGGACACCACGTGGTGTGTGATTAGGGAATATTGAATATTAGAAAAGCTACAGACGTGCCATAAATGTATATATCCTTATGAGCACATCACGCTGAGCCTACATATAAATGGCTGCTTGGAATGTGTTGGCTAATAAGCTCGAAGTCAAATAAAAACAAGAAAAACACATTAACTTCGTTTGTACCGAAGATTATTATACCACCACAAGTAAAACGGTTTCTCAAACAAGGATTTGATCTTGATCGTTCAGTGTGTCTAATAGTTAAATGCTATAGCGGACCGATATCGGCGGTTCCGGCTGCGATGCTTGAGGAAAAAAGGACGTCTGAAGTTCACATATATACAGATCGTCGTGGTTAAATCGTCGATTTTTACTACTTTAATACAAAAATTTGAGATAGTTGTTTCTGATTGCCTAGAAATAGTGGAAACTATCATATCTGATTTATGACATTTGCTCTGCGAAATCGGCATCGCAAGTATAGACCCATTTATTTCGACATTTCTCCTCAGCAAGGTTTGCTATTTCATCATGGAACATTGAGACGAAATAATTAAAATTTACTACCGAAATTCGGAGACAGTGGCCTCAGTTTTGAGATTTTTCAATAAAAGCGCTTCCTAAGCGACATTCTTTCGCTCTATGGATTCTTGAAAAGTTCCAACAAGATACGACGATAGTCAAAATTCCCGAATTCCGAAACAGAAACTTGAGGAGATTTCAGAGCTGCTATTTCATTCAGAAAAAAACAACGGTTTGCTGTGGTTTGTGGGCCGATAGACTCATCAGTCAATATTTCTTCAAAAGTGATGTCGGTCGGATCATAACCGTCAATGGCGACCGTTATCGCGCCATGATAACCGACTGTTTGATGGCTGAAATTGAAGCTCGTGATCTCGGAAACATTCGGTTTCAACAAGGCGGCGTCACTACCCACATATCGCGTCAATCAATGGATTTATTGATGTAAGACTTCGGTGAGCAGATAATTTTATGTTTTGAGCCGATCGATTGGCCACCAAAATGGTGTGACAACACACCGTTAGACTTTTTCTTGTGGAGATATATAAATTCTGAAGTATATGTGGACAATCGCGCTTCGATTCAGACCTTGGAACAAAACATCACGCATATCATTCGCCAGTTACCAATAGAAATGCTCCAACGAGTCATTAAAAATTGAACTCAACGGATGGTCTATCTGAGACTAGACCGCGGACAATATTTAAAAAAGATAATCTTTAAAAAATAAATGCCAAAGAATGTTCCTTCCAATGTGTTTTTTTCTTTAAAAAAGTATGGAACCTCGAAATGGATCATTCTTAAGAACCTATTGGTATCGTGTAGAAAACTTGCATAGATATACTCCCCAATTCTTTTTTGATTTTGTAGAACAATGAGTTCGTTTCTAAAAATGTCAACTATACCTTTGACCTATTCTAAGCATTAAGATTTCTCGTTGGTTTGATACTATGACGTCATACGTAAAAGTTTCAAAAGCTTCGATAGAGTTTAGTAGCATCTACCACAACAAGTGCGATACTGGAGATGTTTTTTTTGGAAATAAAACGCAGTGGAAGTGTGACGTTTCTCCTTCCGTTAACCGTCTTTAATTGTTCATATCTTCATTTGCAGACACCAAGGTTCTTAGGTATTACAATCGGGTTATACCTGAATATTTTAAATTCTTTGTTACCCAACAATGACAGAAATCTTATAACGAAAAAAACCAAAGTTTTTATTTAGTTTTTCTAATAAATTATTTTCTATATTTTCCCTGCATTAATACTACCTTTGTTAGATTCACGGAAAGTGAGATCTACTTCTTTCAAACTTTCGTAAAAAATGTCAGCCTACCAAACAGAGCTTCGAACTTTTAGAAGTATGCGCTTGTTGAAACTTAATGCAGGAGCAGTGTGGGTCCACCTCAAATGGATAGTTGATGTTTTGCCCCAAAAAATGAACTCATTTTAACACGTTTTTTTAGCTAGAAAGACCCAAAGAAGGGTTGCTGGACCAAAGCACAAGTAATCGACTACAGATGATGAAATATGAATCAAAGGAAGCTTACCTTATTGTTTAAAAAAATGCCTAATAAGTACTTCATTATATAATAGTATCGGAAGAAAGCTATGCAATGGCGGTTAGTTTCCCAGTTTCAAAGCAGAAGCAGTGCATCTGCAGTAAGCGAGAATTCTGTAGATATTTGTGGAATTCAATTATTTATCAAATATTATTCGAGAGTGTTACTGCTGAAAAGCTTAAACGAATATTAGAAGCTTTTTATTCTCATACTTTGCACAAATACAATTTTATTTCTTCTTATGAACCAGCCATGGTTGCAAACGCACTGGAAGCTCACACACTAAGCTGTTTACCTGACGTTCCAAGTAAACTTACTGCAAATATAATTATGTTTGCGCTGATGTGTGCTATTGCGACACCAAGCAACGGAGCAATCAACAAAATACTTATGACGCGCACACACACAAAAGGACATTTAGGCAAACACGTACTGCTATATGTATGCCTGTATAGGCGTGTTTGCGTGTGTTTAAGATGGCTTAACAATCTTAAGTACATTATTATTAACTTACCTGCTGATGCCACGGTCGGACTTTGCTCAAACAATTTGCGCATTTTGCATGCGCCACTGGAGGCCGTTGGCAGCAGCGCTTATTGCTCTCTGAGTATGTGTGTGGGTGAAAGTGTTTGGGGGATATGGAAATTTACTTACACACGCGCTGCAACTTAGTGTTGTCCTTGCATAAGAAATTCAGTTGGAGGCTCACACGGTGGACACGTAAGTAAATACTTACTTTCTTAGTTATACTATACTTTCTTACATACTTGGCGGTGCTATCGGTTGAATCGGAAAATGAAGGTAGGAGAGTTAGTTTCGATTAAAGTTCCACACGGAGGTTCAGGATTCCGTTGCTTTCTTCTCGAAAAAAGGGTGAGCTGTAATAAACTTCACATTTAATAAAATTTTCCATACAAAACATGATTTTGATCCTTCAGTTTGTATGGCAGCTTTATCCAATAATAGTTCGATCGGAACAATTTCTTCCCAGATTATAGCACTGCTTTCTTCAATAATCCATGTCAAATTTTAAGCAGATATCTCGTCAAATAAAAAAGTTTTTCATACAAGAACTTGATATTGTTGGTTCAGTTTGTATGACAGCAATACATAGTAATAGTCCGATCGGAATCATTTCTTCACAGATTATATCATTGCTTTTTCCAATAATGCTTGCCAAATTTCGTAGAGATATCTCGTCTATTAAAAAAGTTTTCCATACAAAAACTTTATAAAGATCATTCAGTTTGTATGGCGGCTATACATGTAATAGTACGATCAAAACCAATTCTTCACAGATTATAGCACTTTCTTTCTAAACAATTCGTGCTAAATTTCAAGCAGATATCTCATCAACAAAAAAAGTTTTCCACACAAGAAGTAGACTTTTATCGTTCAGTTTGTACGGCAGCTATATCCTCTATCGGTCCGATAACGTTCGTTTCGACAAATATACTACTACTTGAAGTGGAAAGTACGTGCGCAGAATTTCAAATCGATAATCAAAAGGGGACTTGCTCACGTATACCACGTTTCCTTCTGGCTGCTGGAAACATATTTGTTCAGGGTATAAACAAGTGCTCACACACTCACTTACTTGCATACTTACTGATGATTGCAGGCATAATATTATTATCATATATCATTTATTCACAACTTGTCCGCATTTATTGCTTGAAATGAAACTTATTTACTTTAGAAAAGGTCAGCAGCATTTTCGTTTATTTCAAACTTTTTCATAAATTTTTAATTTCCCCATACATTACACTGTGTTTTTCGATAAATTTGTATAACAGTACTCACTATGTATGTTTTTGTTGTTTTTGTTGTGTATGTATGTACGCTCATTTATATTTAGTAGTTTTGTATGTACAATATTTATTTGTTTGTTCGCTTAGTACTCAAAAATATTAAATATTTAACTAAGATATATTTCGAATTTGCTAATAATTTCTTATTTATTTTATGCTCTTTGTCTGCATAGTATTTTCGTATTTAAACTATTCCTCGTAATAATATTTGAATTGATTTATTTTTAAAATTTTTTCTTTGTTTCTGTTTCAGTTTGTGTTTCTGTTTCTGTTTTTGTAAATTCTCAATTTCTATTTTATAACCTAAATTGTGTGTGTTCATACAAATTTATATATACAAATACGATTTGGCGGGAATTAGGTGATGTCGGATGCACAAACAACTGATGTCATACACCTTAATATACATACTGACATATAAATGGGTGTATGTGTGTGCGTGATTGCGAGTAAATAGACAGACATGCCATGCTGCCAATTGCATTGAATTACTATTAACATACCAAGCATAAATAATTGTTCAAATTCGATTCAATTAAATGTACGAAAAATCTAAATGGCATTCTGTATGACCCTGTAGGAAATGGTAAGCATCAATAATTTTTTTTTTTACTTTAATTTTTTTTTATTTTATTAAATATGAGCCGTAAATAAATTTACTGACTGACTAGCAAGTTAAAGGAACTGGCTACTTCGGCCTTCGTGCCAAAGAAAAAAAAAACATAAAAAAAATATAATTTAAATATTAAATATTTAGTTGAAACTGTATAATAATATGTTAATGATACATTATGCAAGCCATTTTTCAATAATAAATTCATTAATTTCGGATTATATTTTCGCGATATTCAAGAAAAAATATTACAACTTTGCCTAATATTATATATAAGCATGACGTCATTTTGATAGCTCTTGGCGGCCATGTTTGTTTACAAGTTCTTGTCAAATTATGTGTTCGGTAAGGTTTGACATTTCTTCATGTCTCGTTTCATCGAAAAAGCATCTACTCAGATGCGACCGATTTCTGGCTTCGTCAACAGAACATCTTTTCAGTTGCAACCGATTTCTGACTAATGCTTCGTCTACAAACAAAATTGTCACTATTGACGTGGGTAAATGCTCGTGTAATTGGGGAAACGCAATCACATCCACAAAAATTGTCCATTTCATGCGGTTTGTGAACACCAAAAGAACTTTTTTAGCACTAACCTCGACACTTCTGAGACATGAACATAAACGTTGACTCGCTATTAATGACGAGACTCAATACTCAGTAGAGAAAATATCTAAGATTTATAGAAAAACTTATTTGTAGTTGTGATCGAGTCTCTACTCAAAAAATGTATACCTTCAAATATGTTTCTACTTATAAAGTTCCATTGACGTTTCTGTTGCGGAATGCAAAACCTTTTGAAAAATATCATCCATACTAATCTGACTTGAAAAAACTTGTCTAAACTACTAGCTTTATTTGAGCTTTGCGCTCTTTTTAACAAGCTAAAATTGAGTTTTTGAAGCAACAACAGAGTAATATAGTTTCTTGTATTGATAAAGTATATTGAGACACTACTAAAGTAGCATAATTGCTTGCTATAACATCTCAATTTAATTAGGGCAGTTCATGCTATTTATACCAGCTGTCTGTTCAAATCGTCAGACTCCAAAGTTTTAAGTCTCAAAAGCAGCTTTTATTTATAGTAAACTTTCTTGAATAAAAAGGAATGGATCCACTTTTATAGCTGAATATAACATCCAAATATACATATATCATCCCTAAACTATCTAGGCTATCGAACTCCCTACAGGGTATGGTAAAAAAATCTGATCAGTATGTTTGTATTCATGCAACATCTAAGCTATTTAAAATGTTATTTAAACAAAAAAAAGCAATTTTGTTGATGATGAACATCTCGCAAAAAAATTTAATAATAAATATGTATATCTGTCAACGATTGCATCGTAATCAAAATATTTGTTTTGAGTGGAATTTTATAGAATAAGAAAAGTAATAATAAATTAGACCAAAGTTGATTTGGCTGGCGCACAATTTATAAAGGTCAATTATATTATTTCGCAACTGCCGAAATGAAGGCATTCAGCAATGCTTTCTCAATTGAAATGCATGGTAGATTTCTCAAACGCAAATACTTTGTCGCAGCTTTTAGAATAAAATAAATCAGATGGAGTCAAAATACCGACGCATTGCTTTAAGAGCTTTAAAGAAAATCATCAAACAGTCTATTACTCAACATGACAAGGAAACGAGAGAACGGCAATACCGACTTAATACGTTTCTGGCCCCAGACAGACAACTTACGTTGTATTGGAAAAGCACCTGGGCTAGGTTCGGTTAAGAGATCGCTCATAACTGGCATCACACTCGAACAGCTTGGAACACCGATACGTTGTAGTACCTAAACCTCTATATAATAGATCATAAGTCTCTTACAATTCAACAAAGACCTTTGAGTCTATCACAAATTTATTGAGACGGTTGTCAGTTGTAACTAAGTCTTCTGGTTCGCCGAAGATAAAACAGCCGAGATGTTTCAGCCTTAGTCTTGTAAAGTCTAGACAATGGAAGAGAAAGTGGTTAGATGTTTCCACCTAACCCTACTCCATGCAACTACTTAACAATTAGTGTTCTACCCTTAATCCTTCAGCCCTAATTTTTTTGACGAAAGAGTGGAGCTCACGGAAAACTAGCTGCGAAGTAACGAGACGAAAAAATATACAAATGAAAAATGTTTTAAATGAATTTTACATCAAAGCCGAGTCCTCTCTAGGCGAACAAAGGCCAAACTCTATAAGTCACGCATCATCCCCGTCCTGCTATACGGGGCATAGGCATGGACGATGAAACATCTTGATGACGATGAGTCGGTGTTCAGGCGGGTTCACGAGAGAAAGGTTCTACGGAAGATTTATGCTCTTTTGGGCACTAGCAGCGGCGAATATCGCAGTCGATGGAACGATGAGCTGTATGAGTTATACGACGACATTGACTGGCTAAGTCATGTCTTCCTAATGGATGAAAACGCTTCAGCTCTGACAGCATTCGACGCAGTACCTGTCGTAGGAAGCTGAGGAAGACATCCAATCCGTTGAAGAGATTAGGTGGAGAAAAACCTGGATAGTATCTCGAATTGACGCCAAATTGCGAAAAGAAGACTCGACTGGCGTGCGGTTGTAAACTCGGCTATACCCGCATAAGCGGTGTCTACGCCAATAAAGAAGAAGAAGAGCTAAATTCAAGAACACTATCATTACGATTCTGAGCAATTTAAAATAAATAACGAAACAATCCATTTTAGTCACTACCTGGAGTTATTTGTAAATTGAAAAACAATTTTATTAAAATTTTCAATTTTTTTTGGGCACACACCTAACAGTGGATGCATCCCTGCAGCAGTGTGTCTTCAATTCTTGTGAAATTCAATCAATTGTTGCAAAAAGAGTAACGAAACGAACATTCACACCGGCGTGTACAGACGAGAGCATTTCAACATCGGCCACACAAATACATGCAAACCAAAATAGAAATAGTTTCAGGTAAATAACGAAAAATTGCTCACCATTTCGCAATACTTGATGGCTTAGTGTAAATTTTTCGTTACCAACTGAAATGTAAAAATTGAAAAATAATAAAAGATAAAATAAATAAATTCTTCATTCTAAATAGTTGCACCGAAAAGATACACTCTAATCCGTGTGTGAGTAAACACATGCAGTTGTGGGTTATTTAAAAGAGTGATATGAGTATAAATATGCAATTTCCTATCCTTTGATCTTCTGTCAAAATAAACAATTTTATTGCGGCCAGCCAACAACGGCCAAATAGCATTTAATGTTCGAGGTGATAGTCAGTTAACTTTTGATATGCAAATTTAGGCAGAAAGAGAGAGCTGGAATAGAGCAGGTGATAGAACAACGGGAGGGGATAGTGGCCCGAAAAGCATTTATGTTGAAAATATTGAAAGCATAGTTTTCAATCCCTGGATATTGAACTAAAACAAATTGTGTTTTAGATGAAAGAATTAAGGTTAGAGAGAAAATAAAAAATATGATTTATAAAATTCCGTTAACATTGAAGTAGTGATCTCGAGATATCTACCTATTTATTGAATTTAAGATAACTGAAGATGAAGGCAATTTCCATCTTGTCAAACCCAAGCTGTGTTCATCTCTTATTAATTTCTCAGCAAGAGGAGGAAGAGGAATTTCCGTATCGATTATGGAGTTCCGGAAAGAGAGAGCTCGAAAAACTTTGTTTTAGTGGTCCACTAGCACTATGTCCTGGTATAACTTTATTAATTAACCGCACAACAGCAACAAAGATGTAAAGGATCGGTCACCAAATCCTTAGATCCAATAGTGTGGTGGACAGGCTTAAGGAAAGCTACATTTCGAAAGCCGGAAAGGGTTCAGGAGCTCGCTACACTATGCATATCGGGAGCTCTACGAGTGGTGGCTCTTGAATTACTACTAAACCTTCCACATATTCACATCTTCGCTGTAAAGTGTCCAGCAAATTTGACGGGGACTGCAGAAGAATTTACATATAGAACCCTCGGTCATAGCTCAGTGGGTAATGGGGGTTCAACAAGCACCGACAATATGGTCCCACTTTTCAACTGGTAAAGAAGAGTCAGCGTAAATATAGCAAAATAAGATTGCCGTCAAATCATGTTAGCGGCGCGCAATACATTAAACATTGATGCGGTTGGCTCGAAAAAGAGGACGGTCTTAGTGCAGGGATTTACTGTCCGGTATTAGGCAAAAGGCAGCCTTTGAAGTTGCCGAACCACTGCAGTATGTTTCAATGAATGGTATTTACTATTGCGAAAGCCACGAAGCTAGCCTTTAAAGCAGCAGCAAACAACTTCAGAGTTAACATCAACGTGGATAGCCTAGCAACAATCAAGGCAGTCACCTCATATCGCATACCAGCCGGAAGTGTCCTGAGAAGCAAGGCAGCTGTGATAAGTGTCGCCAGCAACAAGCGTCAAACTACTGTGTACCAAGTCACATAGGCATCGATGTCAATGAGATATTGTACGAGATTACCAAGGCTGTCACCTGAAAACGTGTTCAACATTGGGAAGCCTATATATTATACGACGATCTGGATAAGGGCAATGCAAGGAAAATCAAAACTTGATGGGACGATTTACCTGGGTCCAAAACTACAAAAGTCTTATGTGATTATTTTGTTTCGAAATTAATCTGAAAAGCTTATTTTAATCCGCGATGCCTTATTTTAAAATTCAAAGGGAAATAGTGAATATTATTGAATTAAAAAAAAAATCTAAAACTGCAACAACCAAAAAGAGGAGAGATGTGATCTAAGCTGTGACCAGTTTAAAACAAATATCACACGGGTTCTCAGTATTCTTTTGCTACGTGAGATTTTGTGAGAAACCAAAGTTTTATGGAAGCAAATGGGAGAAATGTCTGTGGATTTTCTTCTTCTTTTTTTTGGAAGCAAATGGATGCTTGATTGGCTTCAATGTTCTTCAAAGAAATTTCTATGGTTTAGCTAAACCTTAAGCAGATGAAAAGTTCGAAACTCGGGGCTTAAATCTTCGTGATATCCAATAGTCGTGCCAGCATTCTGAATTTATTTTAAAGAAGCACTGTGTGAAGTCCTAAAGAAATCGTTGGCTTAGTGCCTGCTAAATTTTATGCTGTATTTAAACGGTATAATTTATGACACCTGTATGTATGATGGCAATCAGTTGTTTGTTGTTTGTGTGCCCATTTGGATTATGTATTTAACTGCAGCTTAATTACTAATTATTTAGTTAAATATTAAAGTAAGTACATAGCTTTCGTTTAAGTAGTCCTGTAATCCTTTTAGTATGTATATATTTATGTATACCTACATATATATATATTACTACATACATATACATATACATATGCATTTATACAGCTATAATACCTAGTACATATGTAATAGCTAAACACTATTTATATATATAATATTTACAGTTTTGTATATGTAATTGTGGCCTCGAGATAATATTTACTAGCTATTTGAGCTTAACTGTACATAAGAATTGTATTTATATTCAGTAATTTTATATATTATTTTATACATTACATATTTATCACTTTTGATTTATGCATACATATGCATATGTATGTATGTATATACATATGTTTATGCGCTTGACGCAAACGGTTTGGTTAAATTGTATTTTCTAATTTATTAATCACTAATTAGCCTTAAATGCCAATTTACCAACAATCTATACATATGTATGTACAATATATATGTATATATATTATATACAGACGTATGTAAGCGCTTAATCTGCTTGCTCTTGTGGTTAAATTTATTTCCAGCAAATTTAGTATATTAATTTCAGTTGAGCGCAATAATTTTAGACGTGAAAGCGGGATAATTTGTCAAATATGGTAAGCAAAAACAACAAAAATAATATAAATAAAATACCATAATTTATTATAATGTTTATTAATGTTTATACATACATATATATAACATATACATATGTATGCATGCTGTTACATTACCGCATGTGTCACCAAATAATGACATTTGGCTTCATTGTGAACCGAAAATAATTGGCAAAATCAATAAAAATTAATTGACACAGAGGTGAAAGTTCAGCACGCTGATACATAAGTACAGATATATATATATATGAGCTATTACATTAATTTTCAGCTTTATGTAACGTTAAAATTTAAGCAAAAATTTGTTCAAAGAATATCTGAGGCATATTTGAATGGACTTTTTAAAATTTGTATGGTTGGTGCAACAGGTAGAAATCACATTGATAAAATAAAAGTAAAGGAATTAATCGAAATTCAGGTTTTTTTCGTAAACAACATCAAGTTTTAATTACCTTGCTGAAATTTATGTTCACCAATAACATTTGTTAAATATTTGAGTATGATTTATCACGTACTAACCCTTTTTTGAAATTGAGGTCTATCGATTTAAATAAAATATTTTTCAGTGCAGCTTTATTCAAAGTATCATTTTTGACTAATTGATTTCGATAAATTCATATCGATATTTTTGTATCGATAAACTTTCATCGATAACTTTTATCGATACTTTTAAGCTGTTAAATTTTTTATTTATAAGAAAATTTGAATCGATTTTAAACTGATGCTCATTGTTCGATAAATTTCGCCCGTCCCCATTAGTTTTCATTTTTATCGATAGTATTTTCTTGTTAAAAATTGAATCAAAATATATACTTTTATTGATATTTTGTATCGATTTAATTTAATCGATAAATTCAAACCACATTTTTATATCGGTTTCATGCATTGTGCGAAAATTTTCGTTCGTCCCTTTAGTTTTTTTATCAACAATATTTTAATGCACAAAAGAAACGCATTGTTTGATAATTTTCGAATAATATTTAAGTGAAAACCATAAATTTATATCGATATTGTAGTTCGATAGATTTCTTTTTAAACATAAATTCAAACTAATGTATTTATATCAATAAATTGCCATGCATTGTGCAATAATCGATAATTTCAAGAGTTTTTATTTCTATTTCTATCGATAATATTTTAAAGGTCCAAATGCTTTTTTTAAATTTATATCGATATTTAACATCGATAAGTTTTATTTTATCGATAAATTTAAATTGATACTTATATATCGAGAATTTCAATGCATTGAATGATAATTTTTGTTTGCATATCGATAAAATTATGATGTTCCAAATAAAATTGATGAATTTATACCGATATTTCGCAATGACAAATTTATTTTTATCTATAAATTCAAATCAAAAATTTTATGTCAATAAATTGTCATACTTTGACCAATAATTTTCCTTCGCCCCTATTAGTTTTTAGTTTTATCGATAATATTTTAATGCTTAAAATGGAATAATCTGTTTTCTAGTTGCCTTCTTCTTTCAAATTTTAATCTGAAAAGCTTCCTCTAATCCGCGATGCCTCATATTAGAATACTCCACATTCTACATATTAGCCAACAAAGTTTCTTTTTTTTTAATCCAGAAAATCAAGGAACTCTCTGCTGGAGCCATTTGTGAACGATAACTTTCGTTAATATATCGATAAATTTATTATGCTTAAAATGTAATCGATAAACTTTTATCTATTTCGCACATCGATAAATTTATTGTTATCGATAAATTCAAATCGATATTTTTACATCGGAAATTGTCATGCATTGAACGCTATTTGGAAATTATAAATTGATTGTTATCGATAAATTTATATCAATAAATTATCATTCTTGGGCCGATAATTTTCATTCGTTCCCATTAACTTTTATTTTTAAGGATAATATTTTAATGCTTCAAATAGAATAATCTTTCGTATTTCTTATGCATTTACCACATGTTTAAAAAAACTGAAATTTTCCTGGCTAACCGCTGGTAATTTCTTCGACTTTATGCACTATCGATTATTTAAAGGCCTCGAGTATTGAATTTCGATATATTTGCTGCATGACCTCTAATCGAGTTAAATGATAACACCTCCAACTTTGGGCACTATCGATTACGCGAAGAGTTCACATATTCGATTTCGATAATTTCGCAGTACCAGCGCTAATCGATTTAAATGCAAATATGTATAAAATTATTGTGCTTTTTTTAATATTTATGTAAAGAAATTATTTTAAGGACAAAATTTGTAACTTCTATAGAATTTATCTGTGTGATTTACTGCTTACTTTCAATACTTATTCACGTGATGTCATAATCTGTCAAAATTGCATGACAGTTATCTGTTTCGCCCAAATTAAAAACAGTATTCTTGCATATACAAACATAGTTACATTTATGTGCAATGAAAAATTATATTTTCAAGTAATCACCGTGCACCGTTATGCAAACCGTTACCACTACTAGCAGAAATTCGTAAAATTGTCGCACTTAATCTGCTTTCACGAAAGCTACTTAAATATATATATGTACATACATATGTATATGTTTATGTAATTAAAGTTATTTACATACAAATATTGAATTACAAGTAGTATACATATTTACGCATCATTTTTTTTAATCCTCATATTTTTTAAACATTACATTGATAAAGATTTTTTGAAAAAATAGTTTTTTTTAATTTTTTCTTTTTTTTGTTTTTATATATACAAACATGCGAGTATACTTACACGCTTATTTCATAACTACAATTTGTAATTTGTGCTCACCGTTATTAGTTCTTGTTTTTGCTTTTTGTGTAGTTTACTGCTATTTATATGTTATTCGTATAACGTATTAATACTTCGTAGATATTTAAATCGTAATTCAACATTCGTACAATTTTATATTTTTTTGTTTTTATTTAGTGTTTTTGTTGTTTTTGTAAGTTTGTGTGCGCAGCGAAGGAAATACGAGTACATCGAATTTATGAAATTCGTTTGGTTTTACAATTTGTTGCCAACACATGTGGTTAATTTAATGAGTCATTACTTGTTTAAGTTGTTAAGTTGTTGTGGCGCGTTATGCTCTCTTCCATTCTTCCACACTCTAGCATTCTCTCCTCCTCACTCTCCCATTCTTCAACTACGTATGGCCTTGGCTCTCTAAAACATTCTCTTAGGAAGGTAATCACGTTCGTGGTCCTTGATAACGGCAGTATGATCTTCCCATTATATCCTCGGGTGGTATCGTTTGATCGACAGGCGGAACTTTTTTCTGCTCCATGCGATCGCGTACCTTCAGTGAAATAGAAGATAAGAACCGAAACAAGATTATGATTATAGCTGACGTTTTATTCGACTGTGTGTGATGGTAATAAATCGTTTAATTTCAGTTATTATTATGATTGTTTTTTTTTTTGGTTATTTGGATATACATATAACATCAAGATGTGCGCATTTGTTTGAATTGGTAATGATTTATATATCTACATATGCACATACATATATACATTTACATATACATATACATATGTATGTATATTTTGGTTATGATTTTCTGTCTATCGATTGGTTTAACGCCAATTGTTCCTACTTCTCAAAACATACCCGAAACTTTCAGTTTTCTTATTCTATGTAACGCTATTAGACAAAGCCATACAACTTAACATTAACAAATATTTTTTTACTAACAATTATATTACTTAAATTATAAAACTTCTCCAAATATTACGCCTCCGCTTGATATTTGTCCAGACTTCTCCTCCTTTCCATATATTCACCAAGACGCATCCAGGTTTCTCCTCATTTTTATGTTGCTTTATTCTGATTTCATCTTTTTTTGTTTGGTCAGCTAACGTCTCAGATCAGTGACCGACTTTCAGATTAGACTTACATCCAAAAATATACACCATATCTCTTGGATCGACTTATTTTATTTTCAGACTGGTTTGGGTGCCTGGCCACTGCGGCATTCGGACTTCTTTGACTTGCTGTGGCTCACTACTGAACTGTTCGGCCTCCGCCCAAATCGACAAACGCTGGTCGACTGTGCTTCTGGCTCGGGGTGGATCGCAGAAGGTCCAGGGAGCTCTTCGCTCTCAGCGAGGTCCACCTGGCAATGGTTGTAGAGCTTCTGCTGTAAGATTAAACAGTTTACCAGAGGCCAGCTGCATCAGTTGTTTGGAAGAAAATGAGATAGTTGTAGAATCATCTCAACACTTCCTCTTCGTATATCCTACCTTTGTCGAATAAAGTTTAAAACATTTCGGATGTCATACTTTCAGACTACCAAATAAAATAAAAGGTATGGCAATAAAACAATATTTGCAAATACAAAAGTTTTTTCAGGTTGACTTCACTAAGAGCTGTACATAACAATTCAAGCCCCTCCGCTAAGTTGACGGATAAGTCATTTTAACCTAATCTAACCTAACCGATGTAAAAGATATAGTTTGGTCTACCGATACGAACCGACGTTAAAGGTTTACCCTGTTAAGATCATCCGCTTAACCTGACGTACCACGGGACAACATAGCGATGTCTCGAGACGAATGTTTCTGCCCATCTGCAATCCGGGAATCCGATGCTTTCGTGATCTAACGAATTTTGGAGCATAAATATGAGGCAAAAACGAGCGGCCTCTGTTTTTTCTTTTGTTTGAAGAAAAATTGTCCATATTTCAGCCCGCAAGTTTTCCCAAGATGGCCGTGAAGACGTTGAAGATGACGAGCGCCGCGGACGCCGCAGCACATGAATAACCGATGAAAACGCGAGGAAGAAGTAAAAGCCATGGTTACAAATCACAAACAGAGGAGTCAGAGATGATGTTGACATATTCAATCGCTCATGCCATGAAACATTTTCGAGTGAGTAAGGTCTGAAGTGCATGACAGCAAAATTTCTTCCGAAATTGTTAAATTCTGAACAACAACAGCGGCGAATGGAAGTTGCTCAGGTATCACTAAATGAAGTCAACGACAATACAGAATTACAGAAACGTGTTCCAGGAGGTGACAAACCATGGTTTTATGGATGTGACGTTGAAACTAAGACTCCATTGTCTCAGTAGAACCATCCTGGCTCAACGCTATAGGCTATCCCACAAATCGAGATTGAGACGTGAACGATTGGTAAAAACCAATGAATAAATATTAAAAAAAAGCGAAAATTCCTGTGTTTTTTGAACATACCTAAAATATTGCAGAGAGTGCCATACTTATATCTAAATAGAGAAGATCAATTGATTATTATAATGGTAAGGATACTTATGTTACCACTAGCTAAAAATATTGGTTTATTCTGTAATATTTTTTACCTAACTGATAGATAATACTTCTATTTAATTATATAATATTTATATATAATATATTGATGGGTTTGTTAGTCGCTAAAACAGCTGCTTTTGGAGTTTTGAGAACCCACATTACATTGCCACTGGCAATAAAAAAATATTAATTTAAGAGTCCTAAATGGAAAAAATTTTGGGTTGATCCGGGCCAACCATAAACATCGCCTACAAAAAGAGATCAATTCGATAAGAAGGCAAGGTGCCGTGTTTGGTGGGATCACAAGAGTGTGATATCTCGAACTTTTATTGGAATATTGGTGATCGCATCATATGATGTACCCGTGATTTTTTAAGCCGTTCGCATTGCTGGTTACAATGGAAGTATATAAAGTCCACGGTGGAGTGATGTCCCCTCCTAACCACAAATTGCCCGAAAGGTGATCAAAATGTCTAAAAAGCAATAGTTAATACTTTGAATATTTTTTTTTACTAGCCCATTCAAAAATAGTATTTCATTTTCAAAAAAATACGCTTAAAACTCGCAGATCTATTGCAACAAACGCAGAACCATTCGTGCTTTAAGGCAGGAGAATCAACGTTGCATCAATGAAACTTAGCCAGATTTATGCAGAATAATCATAGAAAAGTTAGACAAATGATTGCGTATGTGTATGAAAAGCCGTGTAAAAGACATACGAGTATGTCCAATTCCATAAATCAAAAAAAAAAAAAAACAAAACAGTTGAAAGACTGTTCCATTCTTGCGTTAATTTTGGGACACCCTTAATGTATCATTTGCGTATTCACACCAAAAAGCACTTGGAAATTGTAATTAAATTCCCCTTCAAAGACGGCTTTCAAAGACGGTCGAAAGATTGAAGACATGCCATCTTGCGGACCCATTCGAATGGTTTTGGTGGATATTTTGGGTATGAATTGCTGATTTTTACAAAAAGTAAACAGGCCTCCTTGGACTCAAGCATATCGTGCGAATTCCGATCCAATTATATAAATTTTACATTAACTAATTTTTGTTGTTTCTTATGTTAAAGCAAGCTACCCACCCACGTAAGTACAAATGTAAAGACATTTTTTTAAGTGTATTGCGGAGTATATTATATTAAATGCATATATTTCATATTTGTTTGTGGTAAGTTTACAGATTATATACTTTTATATTTTATACTTGGAATATACATACTTTTGAGATTATATTTTCGAAAACATTTACACTTACATTATACTAAGATTGTATGATTGGGTGCATAACAGCTTGGCTACACTTTTTGCCTAATATAGATTAGCCAGCACCAAGTTTTACCAACATAATTAATATATGTAGCATATTGCAAATAACAGTTAGTTTTCTAAAAAAAAAATTACTCACTAACACAGATTAGTTTCCTCAATATTTTTGGAAACGCTGTTGGAAACTTAAACTATTTTCTAATACGTTTGCAAGTTTTCCAGCTACGGAGAGCAATCGCTTTGGTATGTGGAGTAACTAGTTAAGTAACTGGTTTATTCGTTTTATTTTTTTAATAATTGTTTACCAAACATTTTATATGTATGCGTGAGTATTTGTTGTCGCGTTAAAAAGAAGTTACATTTTTATAAATTTTTGTCTTTTAAACTAAATTTGCTTTCCTTGCCTTAAATCCTTTTTTATATTAACAGCAGCAGTCAACTTCAAGCTGTTGAGCTCAAAAATATAAAAATTCAAAAATAAAATATAAAATTCTTAACGGTTATAGCAGCACAATGGCCGCGGTTCTGGCATATGAATAGCTTCTTAAGTGGAAACGGAAGTGTAAAATTTCAGATCAAAACTCAAAAAATTTGTAACTGGTTCGGGTATATACAGACGGACATGACTAAATAAACTCAACAACGCATGGTTATCATTTATATAACATTTTATAGCTATATAGCATATACTATTTATATATCATTAATATTTTTTTTGTTGTCTCCGACATTTTCTGCTGGGCGCTACAAGCTTCGTGGAAAGTAAACCCTAAATAGGTATAAAAATATCTTTCTAGACACAAGTTGCTAGACTCTTCAGGCAATAAAATAATATTCTTTAATATCGCTCTACGCTTGATAAGTGTGTGCGCACAACTAGCCACAAAGTTCCACTTTACTCAAAGTTGAGTTTATTTTTCTAACACTTTAAAAATTCTACAACAAAAACATATTACTTACTCTTCACTTTATTTGCTGTTTGTTTTGAAGAAATCTTAGTTGAATATGTATTGAATACAAATAAATCTATGCCGCTAAAGTAAGTATTTACTACACATGTAATACAGGGTGGCGCCAAAAAATAAAACTTAGTAGGACTCCTTGGTAGGAGTCGGACTACTTTATGAACAGTCAAGTCATGGACTTCGTTGCTTAAAACCGCAAGTGGATTAAGGAAAAAATATCTATAAGATAATTTGTGGCTTCCGTTCAAGAAAATTGGTCGCATTACAGATATACATTGGGACAAAAAAGTACCTGAAAATTGTAAATAAAACGCGAATTTCAGTTAGAGACCACGAAAAAATCACAAGGACACAAATGTGGTGAATACGGTGGTTGATCGATGATATTCATTGCGTTTTTCGCTTCAAAATCGGTCACAATCGTGGCTCGATGGAATGGCACATTATCATCATGTAAAATCCATGCCTTTGAAGTTACTGTGGTTTTACAATGGAAACAACGAATTTAAACAACAATGACGACTGCGAATGAATTGGACAATGATTAACGGCTAAACAGGGAACTTCTCGATTATTTGGAACAATAGAACCAACACTACCAATAGACCAATTGTAAATTCCAGGTCAAGACGTCAGAAGTGATTTCTAACGTTCGAGAATGTTCTCACGCAAATGCCTCAATACGATCAAATAGAACTCTTTATTGATCGTCTGTCTATCCGAACCAAATTCACGATGCACCGAACCACGAATGTCGGAACAACAATGAGCACCATTTTGATTTCTGAGCGAGTTTGGCGTAGTTTTTTCGGTTTCGGGTCGTTTTTTTCTCCAATCCGATGATTGTTGACTTGTTTGCAGGTACAAGAATGTGGAATCGGAATTCGCACGATCAAGCATGACCAAAGAGGCCTGCTTACGGCACACTTTTTGAAAAAAAAAAATCAGCTTTATCGGAACAAGTCGAGCAAGAACGCGTTTCTTGTTATCTCTCTAACACTTGCCTAAAGCCTTTCAAGCACCATATCCTTCACTTGTTTGGTATTTTCATCAGTTGAAAAGGTAAAAGGTCCTCCAGAACCAGGCATCCGTCTTTGAAGGTAATTAAGTACACTCCTAATATTTTTTTTTGGAATGTCATTTACCGAAGAATTTAACTACAATTTCCGGGTGCTTTTTTGTCACAATGTATTTGAGCCAGGCAATATTTTCATTAAAATTTCATCTACATTATCCATAACCTTAAAAAAATCATACACTGTTTGAAAAAGTTATGAACCTACCGAAATAGATTATCATATCAGGTTTTCCGTAAATATAGCGAAAACTAGGAGATATATATGTTTTGGCGGAATTCTTAATAACCTGAAAGACTTCTGCTTTTCCAGCGGTTCTTTCTGGATATCCCAACTACATCGATATAACCTGATAATATCGAATAAATGGTCTGACAAACCAAAATCACGCAAATGTACTTCCAATGTCGGCTCAATGAGCTTCAACTGTTCAGCTTTAGGGTTTACACCAGCCGTTTATAGTTAGTTTAGGGCTACTCTTAGTTTTGGAGTGAGATTGTTAGTAGAAGAAGAAGGGCTAAGACGTTTTTGGTTTATAAAAGCTTTTTGCAACAAAGAAGCTACTAAAATACATTGCAGGCGAAAGAGGCAGTAGAAGAGAACATAAACAACACATTTTCTTTCGTAAATAGGTCGTCCGATTTCGCAGAAAAGGTCGCAGTGTCAAGCTATCCGTTGCCGTTTTCGGTCACGGACTATTGAGAGGATTTTCAAAATTGTTTGGAAAATGTTTGCTGCAACTACAGGTTAACTTAGGTTAGGTCAAACGCTTGATTCAAAACCGTTGAATTACACCTGAACAGACATACATCCTTTGTGTTACACTTGAACTCTTAAAAGTGGAGCACCAGATTTTGGTAGATCGTAGAAACGTTTTTAGCTCACCATACTATAAATTTCTTAAGGCAGCCAATAGCAATTCTAGTCACTTCGCTAGATTCTCTAAAGTTGTGTCCACCGAGTTACTTTCATCTCAGCCTGACAAAAGCCGTTAATAGACAGAATATTTAATATTTAGCCGCACTACTTGTGCACGTATTGTACAGTCTCCAATAGCACAATATCTGCTTTTTGAGCTGCGCTTACCGAGCTCACTGTAGTTCTATAAGTACAACTATAGAGTGCACGAAGACATTGGAAAACTGACTGGCTTCCTTGCGGATGTAAAAGCGTCTGACAGAATATTTAGCTGCATCGGGTGTGAACCCATTGGGTACTGCCAAGTCAGTAGACTAACAATTGTGGCTTGCCAGTACTTCGAGGGACTTCAAACGGTACACGCTGGTCCAGAAGGATAGAAAAATATCACAGCCGCACAAGTTCTAGCTGTTGACAAGCGCTTGCTGAGCTCTGTGGATGTCCAAAAGTCCAACATAAAAACGCAAGAGGTCAACAGAAAACCGACTTGCTTCCAATCGGCTGAAATTGCGACACTTTCGTTCTTCCGCTACAACAGCAACAACAAAAATCGATGTATCATTTGGAAAATAGTGAGTTAATCAACATAATTTTTTATGGATTTGGCATCACTTCCCTCAACACTCACTAATTTTTAACGACAAAGCGCATTGAAAACTCACAGCCACTAACGCACAGATTGCAATTTAAGCGCTAGCACGCTATAAATATGAAATTTCGCCATTACTTCCTGTCACCCTGTATAAAATTATGCTTGAGTGTGTGTGTGTGTGTGGAAAAGGGTCAAACTTCCTGCCTTAAACCTCAGCAACTTCAACATGTCGGACCCTTGCCAGCATTGCTTAGACACACACATATATACACACACACACACACACATATAGGTATGTGTGCAGCGCGCTCGTCAATGCCATTTGCCCATGTCCTGCTCCATAGCATTACTTTTCTTCCAGCTACAAATTGTAATTGATGAGCAAAAACAAAAAAGTAGAAAAAGAACAGGGACAGTGAAGTGCAGAAACTTGGCAGCAAAAGTAAAATAAAAAACGTAAACAAAACATTTTATCTCAGCTTACATTTTACTTTGGTTTTATGCTTTCGCCTCTCTACATTTCTTCTACCTGTTTGCATACTTAATAATGTAATGGAAAAACAAGCAAAAACAAAAATAAGTAAAGCAATAACAACGACAACAAGCAATCATTGCAGCAGCGCAGGGTAAAAGTGCCGTTTGCTCTGCTTGCAACGGAAATATGCACGACATGGTGAAATCTTTCAGTTTTCAGACGGACTTAAATGACTTTCTTGCTTGCTGCTTCTACAACCAATTATTCCACTTCAATTTAGTGCCGGCGCTGGCTTTTTTCTTTAACTTGAATTTTATTCTTATTTTTTTTTTTAATTCTTTTTTATATTTTTTTTTATTTTTTCAA
The DNA here is from genome assembly GCF_023373825.1 of Bactrocera dorsalis. Classification (NCBI taxonomy): domain Eukaryota; kingdom Metazoa; phylum Arthropoda; class Insecta; order Diptera; family Tephritidae; genus Bactrocera; species Bactrocera dorsalis. The sequence continues at coordinate 103,802,939 of NC_064304.1, read as the reverse complement.
TTTTAATTTTTATTTTTTGTTAAATTTTTTTTTTATTCTTGTTCTTGTTGTTTGCATACTGATAACTGTTTTTTGCCATAAATTTTGCATCTGCACCGTTATTAGTTTTCCACTTGTTTTGGCATAATTAACGAAGTGCACACGACTACTCACACACACACATACATATAAACATATTGATTATGCTGAACTCACAGTTAGAGTTATTTGATTTAGTTTTCTGGGATGTGTTTTGCGTGGCAGCGTTGCTTTTGCGCTTTTACCGTAAACTTGATTAATTACTCTTCGGTTGAATCTCGGATTTCTAAGTTTTCATTTTTTGCTACTTTTGCGTTTATTTCTGTCTTTCGAAGTGTTTGTTGTTTTTTTCTTAGTTTTTATTTCTATTTCTGTTTTTGTTTCTATTTTTAAGTTTCTTTTGTTTTTGTTTTAGTTTTATTTTTTTTCAAAATTTTTTTTTCTTCTAAGTTTCTCTTTATCTCTAAGTTTCTCTTATATTTCCAAGTTTCTCTTTTTTCTAAGTTTGCATTTGTGTGTTTTCAAAGTTTTTTTCTAAGTTTTTGCTTTTTCCTGTTTTTCTAAGTTTTTCTAAGTTTTTTGCTTGGAATTTTTAATGTGCTTAGTTGTGAATTAATTAACCGTTTGATTGCATGGCGTGGTCGGCACGGGTGGACTTATTTCAGTTTTAGCATCCTTCAACTGTTTACTTACCGCTTCGACTTCTTTGAAAACGCGTATTAAGTTCTTCCCCGCCACTTTCGCTATATCCGCCTCGGTCCACTTATCGGACTCGAGCAGTGCCGCAAACAGATGTGGATATTTCGAAACGTCCTCCAGTCCCTTGGGTACGCTGCGTTGCGTGCGCATTCATATATAAAGAGATTAGATAAAAGAAATAAATAATTTAATATAAAATTTACATTTTTTAACATAATTATGATAATTCAGCTAAGAAAATCAACATATTAATTACACACAGAACAAACGGACAACTCCCAGGACTTATTGGAAGACCTAGTGAGTGTGCGTTTTCGAAGCTTTAAGGACAAGGTAAGCGCCTCTTATAAGCTTGTCCAAAGAGTAGCACGTATATACAAAGGGCAGATCAGTAGAGACTGTACTCCGTTCACTGATATTTAAAATCGAAAAGGCTGTTGAATATAAGGACATTTCTGGAGCGTTCAACAACGTCTTTAGGGAATCTGTTCTGTATCCAGTCAATGGGTGTTAATCCTGCTATACAACGCTGGATCGGAAGCCTGTTGGCCTCTGGACGAACTTGAAATGTGGCATGTGTGGAATTCGCTCTAATAGTTATATACACCATTTACTTTAAGTCCGCAGAAAACGAACTTATAATAAAAATAATAGTTCGAAAGGCTTTCATGTAGAGCTCTTCTATTAAGACTCTTAATAAAGATATTAGACGAGGTGAGACTTTGTTTTGAAATGTGCTCATTCGTAAGAACAACTTCTATCTATCCCTCTATCTTATTTAAGCGGGTACTATCAGGCGTTCCTTGACATAACAGAACTCTCCAACAATATAGAAATAGGCAGGATTCTTCATTCTCTGTCACATGGCGGGATGGAGGGCACGATCGCAGCCTTTATACAAAGTGATTATATCATCGAATGGCTCAACGACACAAACAAGCCACGTAAGCAGAGGCGCTCCAGGATGTGTCCTTCTCCACTTTTATAGTTGGTGGCGTTGAATGTAATAATTCTCAATAGAGGAAGAGTCTAAGCAGTAGCGTATGCAGACAAAATAGTGCTGATGGTATCTGGGCTGCTTCCTTCCACAATCAGTGAGATTATGGTAATTTCCCTACGAAGATTACATCTATGTGCTACGACCAACGGACTATATGTTAACGCTAGTAAAACAGCCGATTTCATCCGATCCACATATATTTATATGGTATCTATATAACGTTTGAGAGAAAACTTAAAAGTATATTGATCTTAATGATCAATTATTTCTCACTAAGTCAGTCCTATAATTTCACTACTGAAAGTAATTTGTATAAACGAGTAAATGAGAACATTATTGATTATATAAAAGATGGTGAAGCTAAACCAAAAATCAATTTATATAATTTATGTTAATTGTAAAACTTCGTTTTAGGTTATGCCTTCATATAAATATATATCTTCAACAGTTAGCAGTAACATAAATACATTAAAATACTTACAGATTAACACCATCGTAACCCGCACCAATGCCGACGTGATCCACACCGGCAACTTCCCTTATGTGATTTATGTGCACTGAAATTGAAATGATACAACAACAAAAACAATATAATTATTATTAATAAGAAAATATTATGAAATAATGATGAATCAGCTAAAGAAGAAAAATATTATTACAGTGGAGCCACAATCTATTTGAAATAAAAATCGCTACATTGATTATGTATACGCCATGTAGCCCAACATTTTAGTTGAACGTCAGACGGTCATTATGTTTGGTGGCTATATACTAGAGTAATCCGATCAGAACAATTTGTTCGGAGATTGTAACGTTGTTTTGGACAATAAGCCATGCCAAATTTCATGAAGGTATCTTATCTAATAAACAATTTTCCATACAACATCTTGATTTTGATCGATCACTTGACAACGATTTGCCATAGTGGTTCGATAACGGCCGTTTGGACAAATAAGACAAATAAGCATTAACTAGGGAAGAAAAAGAACGTAAGAAAGATTATCGATCGGATCGATATCTCAAATCAGATTCACTTATATACAAACGGACATGGCGAAATCGACTCAGCTCGTCAGGATGATAATTTCTATATATACTTGTATACTTTGAAGGGTTCCGAATTTAAATCATGTAAGCATTTTTTTGTAGACTACACTAATTGTTGTGTAATAAACATAACTAATTAGCTTTTCACTGGATTTCAATAGGTTACTCATACGCACGGTTGTGCTACCTTAAAACAGTCATAAGTTTGTGGGGTGCTTTAACGAGTAATACCTTTATGAAAATCTTTCAAATTTATCCTAAAAGTGTACACAAGGCAAACCTTAAACTATTTCTTGTCATATCATAGTTGCCATATTTTTATATACATACATACATATACATATGTATAATGGAAATTAAAAATAAATTTATTAAATTGCTCTGCTGGAAATTATGATTTATGCCAATAAATATTTGGTTAGACATAACAATGCTGGATGTTAGTCAAAAACATATTTCATTTTTATTCACGATAAATTATGCACACAAATGCCATCAGTATTTAATATTTGCTTAATTTAGACAAATACCGAAATGCTTAAAACCATTAAATAGACTGATCCACTAACCAAATTAGCTAATTCTCGCAATAAAATCGCAATAAAATTTATGTGCTTGTTACGTGCATGCATGTGTTCTATGTTTTTATATAACATTAGGGTGAGTTGTATTTCCCAAAGCAGATTTTTTGTTTTGCAAACGCCACCTGAAGTTGCAGTGATAGCCCTCAAAGGTTTTATACAACGTTAAGAAGCTCTTTATTTTCAATTTACTAAACCGTGCTTAGATCATCAGAATTTTCCCATTTATGTAACATGCGATTTTTTGATAATTTGCAGCAAATATTTCATCTCCAAAGCGAAAGTACTTTAAACTTTTCTTCAAAAGGTGTATTCATGATTGTTTTTTTTTATAAAAAACAAGTTTTTCAACTTATATGCAGTTAAATTTATGCATCAAAGGTACAGTATGCAAAAAGTACACCATGACGTATGAACAACTGCATGCAAATGTAGTACATCTTGTCGTATGAGCAACTCAATTCAGATGTAAAACACCTTGTCGTATGAGTAACTGCAATAATTTGTAGTACACCCAGTCGTATGAGTAACTACATTCATATCTAGTACACCCAGTCGTATAAGCAACACATCATTTGTGAGACACTCAATACATTTGAGATCTGACTTTAACCGCGTATAACTTTTAAACTAGTAATGCTACGGAAAAAATCCTTAATCCTTTTTTGTAGAGCGGAAAATTTTGCAGTCAAATATTATTTTCTGAAGGTTGTAAATTGACTTTTTAATGCAAAGTATCAAAAAATCTCATCGTACTACTGTGATCAAATTGAAAGGTAAATTTTTTTTTTGTATATCGCGTGTTTTTCGAATTGGTAGATTTTTTTCTGTAAGTTGCTAGTACTGCTTGTGACATCTATGCTAAATTTCACGTCAAAATATTCATTAGTATGTAACTCGTCGTTTTGTGAGTCTCTAAAAGTAAAGTCTTCGATTTTTGCTGTCTGAATTTATTGAACAAAAAAGTGCGATAATGCATCATCTCATACCGCATTGGTTATTCGTGATCGCTTCGCCATATTTTCGACCAATATCCTGCCGCAACCACCGTATTCGCCTGATTTATCTTCGTACAAATTCTGGCTATTCAGCAAATTCACAAAACCACTCCGAGGACAACGTTTTGACTCAATTGAAGATATGTATATGTATGTATGTAAAAGCTAAATCGAAGAAAGCTCTAATCTTGTTATGATGTCTTGTCAAATGAAAAAGATTTATATTCAAGCACCTTACTCCGAGCGCTCTGTTTATATGGCAGCCATATGCTATAGTAATGCAATATTTGCCTCTCCGGGAAGTGATCAGCTCATTGATTGTAAAAAGACGAGTGCAAAATTTCAGATCACTAACTCAAAAACCCTAGAATCATTATCGGTAGAATGGGAACGGATCGGTGCTCCTGTTTCTTATTGTGGTCTACTACTAGATAGCTGGGCCACGCAGATGCTCGTCCAACGCTGGGCCAGCACCGGCACCTGTGCGGTTGCTAAAGCCTTCTGGCCCAGAATAGATCGTCGGAGATCCAATGAACTCTTGGTCCTCAGTAAGGCTAACCTCTCATTGTTAGTGGGTCTTTTAACAGGCCACTGTCCTATTGGCCTACATGCGGTAAGAATGGGAATGCCGACTGCAGAAACTGTTTAGAAGAGGATGCGGTAGAAACAAGCCAGCACTTCCTGCTTGACTGTCCCGCTTTTGGGAGGTCAAGACTCAGACACTTGCGGACGCATACCTTTGGACACCCCACCGAATTGGCGGATGTTGAAGTTAAGCGTCTGTGTAACTTTGTATTGGCTACAAAGCGCTTCGCCAATCTTTAAGTCCGAACACGGGAGTTCCATTTCATTGGCATCACAAAGGACTAACTGTTAGTCTACGTGGGATCTTTGATCAGCCATCTTACCTAACCTAACCTAACCTAAATCAAAAACTGAGGCACTAGTTTGGTTATATACAGACGAACGGCTAAATTGACTCAACTGATTCTTTATATATACTTTATAGTGTCTCTAAAGTTTCTTTTTGGGTGTTAGAAACTTCGTGGCAAAACAAATATAACTTGTTCAGCATATAAAAATCAGAATTGAAAATAAAGAACACCCTAATGTATGTATGTATATGTGCTTTTGTTAGTGTGTGTTTGTGCGCCTGTTGTGCAAAACAATTTATGCGACATGCACAGCAATTTGTTGCTTATTAAAATTTTGCATAGCCAATATATTGAGGTTTTGTACAAATTTTAGTTTTATTGCTGTTGTTGTTATTGTACTCCCACTGGATGTCGTTTTAATGCGATACAATATTTTTCTAATTTTTCCTTTACTATTTTTGTTGGCTTTTTGGCATGCATACACAGGCTTCTGTCGCTTTACAACAATACGTGTGTTTGTGTGTGTGCATGCATCGTGCTCTTGGCATATAACAACAGTTGCATCGATTTTGCATTTTATCTGAATATTAATATGATATTGACTTTGGTATTTTATTGCGTATCTGCTACAAAATATGCATAAATTTGTGTGTGTGTGTGTTTGTATGTACGTGTATTGGGTATAAGATACTCATATTTACATACCAATAACATCCTCGAGTGTCGCCTGACTCGAGCAGCTAAGAAAATGTGGATAGAATGCGACCATCACCAGACCGCCGTTGACTGCCTGCAAGGATGCCAAACAAACCAAATGTGTGCATACATACAAATACAAGGCAACTAAAAGCATATATACAATATGTAAATATAGTATATTTATTTAAAACACTTTATATGATTTTGTTTGTAGGTGTGTGTAAGTGTGTGTATGTTGGAAATATGCAGCCTGCTGCAGTTGCCAGTACTTCCGAGCATTCCACGGCACAACAGAGTCATTTTGCGAGCCACGCACACACACATACCCAAATACCTTTACTATGTGTATGTGTGTGTGTGTGCAATGCAAACAGAGATAAGGGTAGATCAAATCGTCTGCACTGGTTAAGTGTGTCCTTCACAAAATTTAAGCGCTACGAATTTTTTAAAATACTCCTCTGAGGCAGCGACCAACATTTAACGTTCGCACACACATACATACATGAATATATATATATATATATGTGTGGCATGCCACGAATGCACCTACAACGCTTTACGCTCACCATGCATCAGCCAAGCAGTCAACTAACTAACCAATTGATTGGGAAAGAGGACACTCGAGAGTAAAGTTGCGCGTTGCTCACTTTCCGCTGTGAAGTTGGTTGCATGAATGCAATATTTTACTGTTTTTATACCGCAAAAATACCTATCTATGCACATGTTTGTATGGTGTGTGCTTATAGTACGCAAGCGTACAAGAACAGTGCGATAGGCCATTGAGTTTTTATGCTTACCGCGTTGCCATCTTAAATACAACAATGCGGTCCACTTAGATGGAACTTAGAGCCTTGAGCACGCTTTTTCAAATTGCTGGACAATCTAGAAATGCGGTGTTCTGGAGTTTCCTATTCTATGTCGAAAAACCGACAGTTAGCGCAAGGGACTATGGCCATGTTGAACAAGTGATACCTGAGACTGAAGTACCTTTTACTGAGGGCGACAAGAAGACGGAATTTGTCTCGGGGGAGGTTTATAATATCTCTAAACCTTGCAAGGTTCTAATCCCCTAAAAGTAGTTTGGCGTAGCGCATTCCTGGTGCCAGTGCTGTTCTCTCCCCACACTCTCCTCTATGAATGGTTGCGTTCCCATCATCTTGGAAGCTGCCGCAGAGCGGGCTAGTTCTTCGGCCAGCTCATTGCCGGCTATCCCTTTATGCCCAGGCACCCAGATCAGGTGTACATAGTTGCAAGTTGATAGGCGGTTCAGCTTTTCTATACACTCCTTCAATAATAGCGATTTGACTTCATAGCCTGAGATCGCTTTTAGTGCCTCTTCACTATCACCGCAGAGTATAGCGATACGCTTGTTGCGATAGTTTCAATGGAGATGCTTTCGAGTCGTCAGTCGTCTGGATAGTAGCTCCAGCTTAGAATCACTTCAGTCCGTCTTATTGCTGAGAGTACCTGTAACTCTAAGCTTCTTTGTAAAGTTTACCCTCTTCGTGGCCTTCTCTTCCCTTGGAAAAAGGCCCAAGGTGTGTCTTCTCTCAAGGCCTTCATCTGTTGAGACGACATTATCTTCGCTTTGTCAAAACCCTCAGCTGCCATAAGCAGCTTGGTATGTGTGTCTGCCTGTTTGATCACTAGATACATGACCGAAGACTGTGTTGCATTCAATGCTCAGTAACCGCTCCATAAGTGACAATAGACCTTACGATCATGGTATATGGCCACCTGATGATACCGGACTTGCAGCTCCAGGATCTACCGGCTAGGCGTCTGCATATCATGAGTGACTTGGTGGCTCTGGACTGCGTTAATTCCACCAGTTTTTCGTGTCAACGCCAATAAAGAAGAAGTTATATTTTCAATAAATATGCCGAAAAAACTCAGTGACTTGTCAAGCCACACTCGTACTTTCGCGCATCTCCTAAAGGTATATTTTTTTATTTAGATAAGTGTGTGCGCGGCCGCAAAATATTTTCCCTCTGCGGGCTCAATCGAGAAGAACCCACCGGTGAGTAGTTATACTGGCGCATTGCTCGTAACTTGCTCGCAAAATGAATTCAAATGCAATGGCATGAAAATGAAATGCCAAACTAGTAAAAGTAGTGAAAATTGCGAAAAACAAAAACAACACTAAGATATATGGGGAGTAATACTAAAAAACTAAAAACAAAAAAAAAAACAGCAACGGCATGTAAAAACTTGTGTTAAATGGCGAAAATACAAGAATGGCAAAAACTTACAATTTTCTGCAGGACATGATCTGGCACATTGCGCGAACTGTTGCATATGGCATGCGCGGAGGAATGCGAGAATATCACAGGCGCCTTCGAAGTGCTCAACGCGTCCAACATTGTGGGCACCGAGACGTGCGACAGGTCGACAATCATGCCCAGTCGATTCATTTCATGCACCACCAACTAAGTTGCAGCAACGAGTCGGCGAAAAATATGAAAAGAGACGAGAAATGTAAGCAAAAATATAAATCAGCGTAGCAAAAACAAAACAAACAAACACATCGAAAAAAAATGCAATGCAGCGACAAAAATTGGTTTGGTGAGCTGGAAAAAATACGCTGTTGCAAACTGTGTAAGAACGAGCAGATAATGGAGGAAATTAATGGAAGGTGTGTGTGTGTGTGTGTGTATGTGTGCTTAGGAATGAATTTTCAATGAGTTATGTGATTTGAAAGTCGAATAAGAAACAAATATTGGCGAAGGCGGAAATAAATTTTAATGAACGAAAATTCTTTTTTTGTATAATATACTTCAATAAAATCAATATTGATATTGTTTTTTCTTTTGCAACTAAATTTGGTCAGAAAATGTTTAACTTTTAATTTTTTTTATTTTCTATAAATATTAAACTTATTTTAATATAAAGGAAAAAACCCATCTATATCCCTCTAATTTGAAAAATGCTTGTGGTCGGAAAGCATTGTTTTACAGACGATAAGGCCACGCTGTTTTCCGAAAAAATTTAGCGAGTTTAGAACCAATCATTCTTTTACATTTCTTCGACCCAAAAGATCTTTCAAAATGGTTTTCACAGATCTCTCCAGTGGTCCAAAGATGCCAGTAAGATCTCTGACTGTTAAATGTTAATTCTGAAGAACCAACTCCTTTATTTTATTGACGTATTGATCATCAGTTGATGTTGTTGGCTGTCCTGGAGGAGATTCGTCGCCAACGTGTTCTCGACCCTCTTTGAATATAATAGTTTCTCACGACAAACAATTATCAGCAAATGCTTTTTACAACATTTTGAATACTTCAGCACCAGAAATTTGATTCCGCATACAAAATTCAATGGGACTGCTTTGTTGAATAATTTAACTCATCGCTAAAACGCCGAACGCACTTTGTCTACTTTAGAAAGACACGCGCATTCAAAGCCACTTATGGCCATTTTGATGTGGCTTAGATGTCACTGACAGTCATCAATATTTTGTTGTTGAGTTCGTTAGTGAACTCTTTAGACCTAACCGCAACAAATGTTAATGATAATACTCATACTCTGGTAAACTTTACATAGGAAAACATTAAGAATCACCTATTCTTAAAAACCTCTTTAAAATATTTTTCTCTAAACTGTAACTGCCTCTCTTTTAATTTCAAATTTTTTAACCTTTATTCACGCTTATGTGCCATAAGACATATGAACAAGTAGAGAGCGAGTTTTAAGTTGACTCTGAACGTCTAAAGGAAATTTTTTCGGAGCTTCGACATTGACCAGCGAAGGGTATCTGCTGTTAAAATAAATACTTTTTACAACTTCTGACCCTATTTCGGCCGAGCTTTGCGGTATTGACCACATCTTCGGAATAACCGTAAAGTTCGAATGTTTGTAGAAAGATGCGACTTTATGCTAGAATTAAAATCAATATATTTGGGCCGACTTGTTACCTATAATAATATTTAATTCAAAAACACAAAGTTTCTAAAGACTTCATTTATAAGGATCCTAAAACTTAGAGACCTAAACCATAAGTAATTATTTCGAAATTGGTATTAACAATGCCAATGCTCGTGAAGATGAAAAACTTGGCTCTGTGTTGTTCTACTAAAGGGTGATTTTTTAAGAGCTTGATAACTTTTTTTTAAAAAAAAACGCATAAAATTTGCAAAATCTCATCGGTTCTTTATTTGAAACGTTAGATTGGTTCATGACATTTACTTTTTGAAGATAATTTCATTTAAATGTTGACCGCGGCTGCGTCTTAGGTGGTCCATTCGGAAAGTCCAATTTTGGGCAACTTTTTCGAGCATTTCGGCCGGAATAGCCCGAATTTCTTCGGAAATGTTGTCTTCCAAAGCTGGAATAGTTGCTGGCTTATTTCTGTAGACTTTAGACTTGACGTAGCCCCACAAAAAATAGTCTAAAGGCGTTAAATCGCATGATCTTGGTGGCCAACTTACGGGTCCATTTCTTGAGATGAATTGTTGTCCGAAGTTTTCCCTCAAAATGGCCATAGAATCGCGAGCTGTGTGGCATGTAGCGCCATCTTGTTGAAACCACATGTCAACCAAGTTCAGTTCTTCCATTTTTGGCAACAAAAAAGTTTGTTAGCATCGAACGATAGCGATCGCCATTCACCGTAACGTTGCGTCCAACAGCATCTTTGAAAAAAATACGGTCCAATGATTCCACCAGCGTACAAACCACACCAAACAGTGCATTTTTCGGGATGCATGGGCAGTTCTTGAACGGCTTCTGGTTGCTCTTCACCCCAAATGCGGCAATTTTGCTTATTTACGTAGCCATTCAACCAGAAATGAGCCTCATCGCTGAACAAAATTTGTCGGACGTAAAGCGCGAAACACATTTCGAACCGAACACTGATTTTGGTAATAAAATTCAATGATTTGCAAGCGTTGCTCGTTAGTAAGTCTATTCATGATGAAATGTCAAAGCATACTGAGCATCTTTCTCTTTGACACCATGTCTGAAATCCCACGTGATCTGTCAAATACTAATGCATGAAAATCCTAACCTCAAAAAAATCACCCGTTACATAGTAAATGACTCACCAAGTAAAACCTTGGTTTACCGGAAAGTATTTTATTCATACATAATTCAAAAAATGTGCAACCAAGGTCATCTAGAAGAGTATTTACAGTAAAATTGAAAATTCAGGTCTTTTAAGCATAATTTAAGTATAATAGTAAGGCTTTGCTATGCGAGTTTCTAGTAAAGCCGTCTCAACTTAGCTGCTTGTTGGTCTTTGATACTAAGTTGTTATATGATACTTTGTCCGTCACGTATTTATGGAAAGCTCTGATTTGTTTTCGACTGACTGATTCAGTTAGAAAGATATATTTCTGTCTCCTCTTAATGGAAATTTCAAGTTTGATGGAACACTGTTTGACCGCTCAATCAATTGAATTCAACATTTTCGCTACTGAGCTTATCACCGTAATATTAAGGAAATTGGTTTCGTTAACAGCGTGAAAGGCGATATAAAGATCAGAGTTATTCGCTAATAGTTCGTTTTATTAGAGCAGCAAGGCATCTCGATACAGTAAAGGTGTTTTTATTATGCTTCGCGTTTAAGTACTTGTAGCCAAGGAAAGAAGGTTGCGGCTGACCTAGTGATTATAAACCTTTCAGCGAATACTGAATTTTGGATGGTTAGACTAACGGAAATTTTCACGGACTTTAGAATTACATCAAAATTACATTAAAAAAATATTATAATGAAGTAAAAATATGTAATAAAAAAAAATTGAAATTTTTCATGCTTTTTTTATAGAGTTTTATTAAATATTAAAATTCGTTTTAACAAAATATTCCTCAGCTTTAGCAACGCTTCAAATTGATTACATTTCGTCATTCTGCCGTGAAATTAAAATTATAAGTGGTACAAAAATATAAAAGCAACTGTATTATATTATCCATGTTTTCCTTCCGTTTCTTCAAAAAGCGCATAAATTAACACCGCATGCTCTCCACTTTGCCACGCAATAACTTACCTTGCCGAATTTGGAGAGTCCTCCAATATGTGGATATTTTCCCGGCTCGTCAACCTTACAGCAATCCGCCCTACAAAGGTAAAGCAATAAAAAAGATATATATATATATACAATGATTTACATATATTTGTATGTATGTATACATGTACACGACAGCAAAAACGCCAAATGTGAAATACATTAATCCACATTAAAAACGCGCTGCAAGATGAACACTTCTTCACTTCTGGAAGTGGATTTCTCATCATCATAATTTGAGTGAGCGAACGCCGGCACACATACACACGCAACTTATATGCCAGGGAGTTAAGTGGAGCCTAGCAGAAGAAGTGAAGAAATTTATTTCAATTGAGTGATTTTGTTAGCACTACATTTGAGACTGCTCTCGAACAAGTTTAATGGGGGTTATTTGCGAGCTACCTGGGTGCAAAGCGGCAAAATTCAGGTGCAAAACGGTAGATCGGAAGTACAGGAAATTCTTAATGGAAGTCGATAGAAGAGACTGTAGGAACATTATGAGAATACTAACTGGTACCCGTCTGATGGCGACACACGCCCGCAAGATGGAGCTGACAGATCGAGAAAACTGCAGGAAATGTCTAGCGCAGGGCACCAGGGAAACAATGAAGCATCTTTTGTGCACTTGTCTCGCATTGACAAGACCACGCTGTAAGCGTCCGGGGTCCACACAATGTGATACACTGTAGGAGCTATCGACAGTGAGGCCGCAGACGGCTAAACGATGACTACTTCTCTTGGACTTAGCAAGTAAAGTCCATCTGGTATCATAAATGACCAAGTGGTTTATGCGTGGCTTATTGGCCTACCAGATTAACCTAACCTAACCTAATCCCGAAATATAAAAAGCAACTTAGTAATAAACTCAGGAACCTATCTGCACTCTTCATTGCTTCATTACCAGAATTTTAAACACCTGGCGTTTCTTATATTGGAAATGCTTGCTTCTTTTTTTTGTTAGTAACTATAAAATCGTTTATCACTTCGACAACTCTTACAACGGAAGTAACAACTCGCCATCCTGGAAATATACTTATCTGACAAGCAATCCCGGTAAGTTGGTTTCCTTTAAGCAACACGAGAGAGTCGTTGTAACCGTTTCTGCACTGGGTTGCCTTTTAAAAGACCTTTGGGTGTGCATGTGCGAGCATAATTTCATAGCACATGAACTCATCAAAAAATTTTAAGTATCTACATGGATGCATGTGTCATTGAATAGGTTCATAGCATACGCCTGCCATATATTATTATGGATAATATTTATCACACACCCACAGGCGTATACATATATACATTCTATATATATACATTCCACTGTATTTACATATATGGATTTAAATGCTTCCATTTGGCAAGCCGAAAAGAATTAAAGTTGTACTTCAAAAAGTATTAAAAGATTTGAAGTATCTCAAATCCATCCACCTGTGGACTAATGGGTTCGCAAGGTAAGCGCCATATACTTGTACAAGTTTATTACAGGAAATATTATAAGCAAGGTCGACGGACACCGCAGATATGAAAATGCGCACATTCAACCTTTTTTTTCAGAACGAAGTTAAGCTATATGCGGTAGGTAGCAGTTTGAGGCTCGAACACAGCAAATTATGTTTAAAAGATATTTTTAAGGGCCGTTATGCTCTCAATAAACAATGTGAAATCAGACAACTGGAAATGAAAATATTGAAATCATTACCTCCGCAGCTTAATATTTCTTCAGTTTGCTTTAATAATACAGCAAGTTATCTTTATAATATTTTTACAGGGACACTTGGAGAAGTAAAAGTTCTAAACTTCATCATGAAAGTTACATTGTTGTCTGTCTTGCCTTAAAGCTGCGTTAACGAAGTGAAGTTGTTAATGAAGACACGACCATCCGATTGACTCATTAAAACTTATGCTCTAGTAGAATAATAACGGGTGAACCAAGTAGAGGTACTTTTTTAATAGTCTTTTTTTGACAGATCACGCGTGAGTCGCGTCAAGTTGTCATGTTATTTTGGACATTTTGACATTTCATCGTAGAAAGAATATATTTCGCGCGCTTCGCTTAACTTACAGTCAATATAAACGGCCTACTAAGCGTATTATTTGCAACATCATCACCAATCTTGAGACCCAGCATTCATTATTGTATAACATTAGACCGAATAGACCACGTTCAGCATGCAGTGAATAAAATAAACAGCCGTAGCTGAGAGTGTACACGAAAACCGTGAATAGTCGATCTGTCGCCGTTCGCAGCACCTCGGTGCGACGTACGGAACGACTTGGCGCATTTGCGTCGAGATCTTAAGTTGATAGAGTATAAAAAATAGCATGTGAAAGAATTGTAGACACTAGACCTTCCCAAGCGGCATCGTTTCGCTCTATGGACTCTTGAAAAGTTCCAAAAAGATCCGACGTTTTTCAGCCAAATTTTGTTCAGCGATGCGGTCCATTTCTGGCTCAATGGGTACGTAAACAGTACCGCATTTGGGACGAAAAGCAATCTGAAAAGATTTACATAAGAGCTGCCATTTTATCCAGAAAAAACATCGGTTTTGTGTAGTTTGTGGGCCGGTGAAATCAATGGTCGATATTTCTTCAAAAATGATGCCGGTGAAAAAGTAACCATCAATGACGACCGGTATCGTGCCATGATAACCGACTATTTGATGCCTAAAATTGAAGCTCGTGATCTCATCGACATTCGGTTTTAACAAGACGGCGGCACTTATCCCACATCGCATCAATTAATGGATTTATTGAGAGAACACTTCGATTAGCAGATAGTTTCACGTTTTGTGGCGGTCCATTGGCCACCAAGATCGTTTGATATCATACCTTTAGACTTTTTCCTGTGGGGATATCTAATAAATAAAGTCTATGCGAACAATCTCGCTTTGATTCAGGCCTTGAAGCAAAATATCAAGCGTGTACAAAGGTAGCTAAAACTGATATATACATAAATGACGATTTGTGAGCTATCGTTGACGTCATAATAGCAAAACTCAACTTTCTCCTCGCAGCCATCATAGAAACAATAAAATTTATTTCAATTAATCGGTTTATTGTTTAGGCATTCGGTATGCAATGTGTAAGCTTAATATCAAGTATGCATTATTGTTGGTCAGCGTAATAGGCTTAGCGGCTTAATTTTTCTATGATTATTTCGCTCTCGACCTAGCAGACTATATAGTATGTCTATTATACGTTATATACATATATGTATGTAAAACGTCAGTGAATTTTAATTTGCTTGCATTAAGGCGTTTTTTATTACATAAACTCCTTTGCTGACAAGCGAAAACCGAAAATGAGGCTACAACAATCAGTTACCTCGCATTAATAACTGTTTTGGTTTCATTTTTTGTTCAATGAGCTTATGTATCCGGTATATAACTGTATTCGTGCAGACATGAGAATCTGCGTTATCATAATGGAAAACTATTTCCTCGTGTCTAGTCGTAAATGTTCGGCAATCACTCGCTTTAGTTTGATGTGATGTAGTCCATAGCGAAGCGACGGGGGCCAATGGATTGCCGACTGAGCTATTCAAATACGGCGGCAAAGAACTGATAAGGAGTATGCATCAACTTCTTTGTAATATGGTTGGACGAAAGCATACCCGACGATTGGAATTTAAGTAAAACTTACCGATCAAAACGAGATTAGAGTCGTAAGAAAATCCTCAAGTCGATAGCCGGCAGCACATGGGGAAAAGACAAAGAAACGTTGTTGGTAACATGCAAGGCAATCGAGTGGCCGGTCCTTAACTATGCCGCCCCAATGAGCTCAACTGGATGCAGTGAAACGCAGATGAGGAAGCTACAAACATGTACGAGCCCTGCACTGCGGACTACAATAGGACGCCTCTTTATGTCTCCCATCGAACCCCTGCACAGTGAGCTCCGTATGCTCCCAGTTAAGGAGCATAATGAACTCTTTCTGCTGGGATGCTTTTGCTGAAATTATGCCTGTAAAATTATTTTGTGACCCTTCCCTACAGTCACTTTCTTTGAGAGGAATTTCCTCCTAGGAGTATCAAGTGGTCCTTTCTCAACTACATCGAGGGCATAAAACAATAAGCCAACCAGAATTCGGACGCAACAAACTTAAGACATGCACTGACTGCTATTCAACGTGGAATCCTTAACACCTTTACCGACTTGAGTGAATACTTGGAGTCAAATCACCACCCATTGCAGACAAAGCGTTTGAGTTGGCTCGAGATTTAAAAGCAATCCTTGCCCTGCTTCGTTGTGGATATCGTAGCAAGTTAAATTCCTACTTATCCAGCATCGGTGATATATCAAACATATGTCCAACGTACAACGAGTCCCCGCAGTCCCCTCTTTCAATGACTTGCTAATCCTTCACTTCTGGACCCCTCCCCGACAACTTATCTACTCCTTACAATCCTAATGGGAATTAGGTATCCAACAACAACATTGCAATTTAAGTGTTCTGGAATCTGCCTCATATAAGGTTCTATCGAGCGTCTTGTGTGATTAAAGCCCACCGTCAACAAACTGATTGGAACTTGTCACTATGGCTTTAGGCCTGGGAAATCAACTACTGACTAGATATTCACTCTGCCCCAAATCTTGGAAAAGACCCATGAAAAGTGAATCGACACAGACTACTTCTTTGTCGATTTTAAGGAAGCTTTTGACAGCTAACTTTATGCCGTTATGACTGAATTTGGTCTCCCGGCAAAACTAATAGGGCTGTGTAAGCTGACGTTGAGCAATACCCAAAGCTCCGCCAGGATCGGGAATGACCTCTCCGAGCCGTTCGATACCAAACGAGGTTTCAGACAAGGCAACTCCCTACCGTGCGACTTCTTCAATGTCGATTAAATCAACTTCTTGTAAGGGACATTTTGTATTTATGAAGAGTTCTAAGCCTTCGGTACGAACGAAGTTAATGTATTTTCTTGTTTTTATTATTATTTTCCACATTTCTACTTTCCATATAGCCCCAACTCCTCTACGTGCTAACAAATTCGACTATTTATGCATTGAATTGGCGCTTCAAATCTAATACGCTTACACTTTCTTTTACATTCAGAGTTTGGCATATTTTGCGACCCTTCTCAAGCGCACACACACACACATACAAATACAAAAATTAAATGGAAAAAATTGCGAATATTTGTACGTTGTGGGCAACCAAAATAATAAAAAAAACGGCTTTACACATTGTGAAACAAGTTTGTATATTCATGTGTGTATGTGTGCTTCCAACTGACGGCACCCACTCACACACACACCCATAGACATGTGAACAAATATATTTTTTATGCCTGCATAGATTTCTGAAATTCCCACAAAATACCCAACATATCCTTATTTACATATATAAAAACATGCAAGCACATACCCACTTACATACACACATGTACATATATGTACATGCACACACACATGCTTACCATGGCGTATTGCAGGTGTGCGTCAGTGTCAAATAGCGCGCGCCAAGCTGATAGAACATACGTAAAACGCTGAGGCTGGTGCCAATCGAATGGCCACCCTCCACCCCAATCAGGCTGGCAATTTTTCCACTTTTGTGCACCTCTTCAATTCCTGAAAGTACAACACAAACAAAAATATTGATAAAATGGTGGCAATACTTGGAAGTGAAAGCGTGTCAAAAGAAATATTTAAATATACTTTAAGTGACAGTTAATGGTTGCATATACGCACACATACATACAAACACAATGCCAAATATTAAATACTTAAATGGGATTGCATGGACACAGATGTACTTACTTTTACACCATTTTTTATGATTTATTTTAAATCATAGTCTTTTTAAGGTTTGATAAGGCTTTATTACTCTTTTTGAACTCCTAACAGCTTACTCAAGTAGCATTTACGCACATGCCAGTTACAGGAAAGGTTGACACGAGCACTGCCAAAAAAGGACGTGGGTAATATAATCGGCGACTGTTAGCGCGAAGAGCTAACTCTCTCTCTTTCGAAATCTCCAAAGGGAAATATTTTTCACTACTATCCTGTTTTCTAACCCCAAAAATACTCCTGCCAACCTCCTAAAGGTCGTGTTTCCCTGTAGAATCGAACATACTACGGACAGTCGCAAAGTTAGTTACGGAAAGGTATTGTTAAATAAGAACTAACTTGCTCGACAATGTGAAGAAATTAAGTGACACTCTCTATAGGAACAAAATTCAGCAGACTCCTTACCTTTTTTCTCGCTCTTTTGACATTTCTCTTCAGTAAGGTTTGCCATTTCGTCATGAAAAGATGTACGATTCAACAATGAGTTAAGATTATTAAAATTTACTACCGAAATTCGGAGTCAGTGGCCTCAACTTTAAGAGCGCTACATCTTTCACACGTCGTTCTCAAGTGTTGTGAATCTCTGTGACGTCGTGGTGGCGAATTTTGCGAAAAGATCATGGCCTACATTCTTACAAGATCAAATTGACACAAGAACTGAAGCCTCTTGGCCACCGGAATCGTCGTATGTTCGTGAAATGGGCTGAGCAAAAACTAGAAAATTATCTGGATTTTCATCGAAAAATCATCTTCAGTGATGAGACTAATTTCTGGCTGAATGACTTTGTTAATAAGCAAAATATGCGTTACTTGTCTGACAGCCAGTCCATGAGTACCATTTTATCCTACAAAAATTACGCTTTGGTGCAGTTTATGGGCCGGCGGCGTCATTGGTCCGCACTTCTTCCGCGATGATCAAGACCGGCACGTTACTGTGAAAGGGAGTCGCTACGCCTCAATGATAACCTAATATTTTTGGCACGAATTGGATGATATAGACTTGGACAACATGTGGTTCCAACAGGACGGCGCCACGAGGCACACAGCGAATGTCACAATCGACTTATTGAAAGCCAAATTTTGCCAGTCAATTGGCTGCCTCGGTTGAGCGATTTGACGCCGTTAGACTTTTTTCTGTTGGGCTACGTCAATTCTATAAATTGAAGCTAGGGATGGAGAATAATGGAACAATTTGCGACTAGACACGTAGCAATAATTTTCTATCATGGTAATGATCTACTGCAAGTTGCAAAATCGCTTAAAAACTATTAAGAAAACAGCGTTTGAGAACTTTTGCTTCACCCGTCTTATAGCCCAAACCAAGAAGGCAATTTGCAGAAGGACGAGAAAATGAAACTCTAACCTCAAATAAAAACTGTTACGGCTTTCGCTCCACCCTGCGAGGGAGCTTTTGAGTGAAAGTGTGTGAAAGTCATTGAAAGAGGGAAGCAGAGAGCTTCTTTTCAGTTGGGTCAAAGTTAGGGGGGAACGCGGTCCTGGGTGATATCGTTCACTATCATCTTCAATTTCAGATTTCCTGACTATTGTTGTATTACTTCAAGTCGAGGTTGCTGCCACTAACCTAGCGGTAGATTTACTGCTTAGGAATGCAACATCCTTCAGACAAATAAGTATCAACCCCGACAGCAGGGCGGCTCACTTACCCTTCATTTCTTCGTTTAAGGCTGGATGAAGCATGACTATCAATGGCAGCAATACCGCAACTGATGAGATGACAGAAAAGGGTACTCTAGCCCTGCTACCAGAAATAAGCGAATGAAACGGTGCTCCCCTCTCTTCTTGTGTACTACTACTATGGCTATTTGGGATATTATCGATTCATGCGCTGTCGCCAGATACTTTTGGCCCAAAATCGATAGTTAAAGATCCAATGATCTTTGACCTCAGTAATGCTAACCAATCCCTAGTTGTAGGGGTTCTGACGGGCTTTTGGCCTATCGGCGTTCATACTGCAGTAGTTTTATGAGAGAAAACATGGCGGAATCACCTCATCACTTCATTCTTGATGGCATTTAGCTTTAAATGAGCAATAGTTTGTATATAACCATAGAGTATTTTTTGCATTATTAAACGTTCAAATTTTGAAGAACGAATGTAGTTATAAATCCCTTAGAACCCACGACATTGCTGTTTTCTCCTATAAACTGATTAACTTCATGTTGTATTAAAATTGAAGTCCCTTTTAACTTATTTGTCATTTTTAACCTTTACATAAGATCAAAAATAGATCAAAGAGCAGTTTCAAAAGCAGTGCCATCAGACAGATTAGGCGAAAGCGCAACAACAAATAGTTAGAAATAATTGTATTTAAGTCTGCTCGACCGGTTCAAAGGATTTAAGTTTCATAAACTCTACATAAACATATCTACACTACAGGTCAATTGAAAAGTCTCCGTCGTTACTAGAATTAAATTCATATGATTTTGAGTTAGATTTGTCATTTTGAGCAAGCAACTTTTGTTTATGTGAAAAAAAGGATAAGTACAATTTTGTGGGTTGATAAAGTATTGATTTTTAAAGGGAAAAATACAGGCGAAGCTTATCGTAGGCTTGATGATGAGTGTCTGGACACTGCCGCCGGAAAATTACCCATATTCCTTTATTTGTGCTAAGTGGAGACGCGGTGAAATGATTACCGAAGACAGTGAACGCAATGGACGCCCAAAGAGGCTGTTACCGATGAAAACATCAAAACAGTCCATAAAATTATATTGGATGACCGTAAAGTTAAGCTGTTCGAGATAGCAGACACACTAAAAATTTTAACTTAACGTGTACGTCATAGCATTCACGAATATTTGGGTATAAGAAAGCCCTGGACAAAGTGGTATGAGAAAGCTCCGTGCAAGCTTACTTTTAACGAAGACGAAGAGTTGATGATTCGGAACAGTGTTTGGAGATATTGAAATTAAATAAAATTTTCGTTCGTTTTTGCATCGATATGTGAGAGTGGATGAAACATAGATCGATCATTTCAGTTCGAAGTCCAATCGACGTCATCCGAGTGGACTGTACACGATGCACCCGCTCAAAGCCTGGAAAACATAACAGTGGGCCGATAAGGTTACGACGTCAGTATTTTGGAATGCGTATTGAAATATTTTTATTGTCTACCTTGAAAAAGAGAAAGACCATCATCAGCGACTATTACATGGAGTTATTGGACCGTTTGAAGGACGAAATCGCCGAAAGACGGCCGCATTTGAAGAAAAAAAGGAAAGTGCTGTTTTACCAGGACAGGGCACCGTGTCATTACTCAGTGAAAACTTTGGAAAAAATCCATGAATTGGGCTCCGAATTGCTTCCACATCCACCCTAATCTTCACATCTGGCTCCCAGCGACTACTTTCTTTTCTGGGATCTCAAGAGAATGCTCGTTGGGAAGAAATTTTCGTCGAATGAAGAGGTAATCTCCGATTCTGGGATTTGTTTTGACAAATGGTAGGACAAAAATGGTATCGAAAAGTTTGAGGGTGTAACTATGCTAAATGAAAAAAAAACAGGCCTAGGACTTTTCAATTGACCTGTTACAGTACACATACATCGTTCTGGCAGAAAATTATTAGAAATTGATAATCTCTTCACTGCAAGTCATTCGAAAATATGAAAAGCATATTTTATTATGCGTAACTGAATTCCTTTGCAGAATATTATTTTCATACATTTCATTTTGCACAATTTAAAGAATTTCCAAGAAAAGAATCAAACCTATTTCACAAATGCTGCACAGAACGACTGCCTGCCGCAAGAGGATGATGTGAGCCCATCGCTTGACTGCCGTACACAGTCTTTCACACATACGTACTTATAACTAAATAACGGTATTATATATAAAAACATTTGACTTGCAGCTTACCTGAAGCATCTGTGACGAAAGTCATTTGATTTGGATACAAGTTCACCAGACGTCGTATTAAGTCTATTTGCTCCAGCGTCAATTGTACGGCGTCCATATGCTGGGACGAGCACGGTACATATGCCGACCAAAACTGTTGTTGTTGTTGTTGGTGTCGTTGCAGTTGTTGTAGCATTAGATAAAGTAGAAGAAGAATGTAGAGAAATTTACAATGTAGAGGCAACAAATAATTTTACATTTATGTGTGTATGTGTGTGTGTGTGTGCATGTGCGCTTGGTAACCAATAGCCCGGCGAATGAAACAAAAGCCAAAAATGCATAAAAATATTTCAGGAAAAACAAGAAAACGACTGGTTATCAGTCGACAAAGTAAATTTGTGCAGCGCTGGCTCCTTGTTAGCTTTGTGTGTTAAGGCAAACTTATGAAATACCGAGCGAATTTTGCCAGGCTACCTGTTGAGCGCCGCAAACTATGCAACGGAATATGAGAATAAAAGTGTGGAATGCCGGCAAGTCACTGCATGTGAGGCTCTGTATGTGTATGTGAATTGCATTTTTTGTTTTGTTTTTTTTGCTATTTGTGTACATACCTGTGCCGACACCATGCCCTCTTTCAATCGCGGCAAATCGGTGTGACTCCAAGCGCTCGCCGACCATGGCAACACCTCACGCAAATCGCCGGCAAATGGGAAATCTTGCAGACGATTTTTCAAAAATTTCCGTATATTCCATGCCAAATCGTTGTGTCTGCGTTGCGGTGCGGTAGATAGGTAGTGATGGCGGCGGCGTTGCAAATAGAAAAGCATAGAAAACAAAAGATATGTGCGGTTAGATTGGTGTGAAAATACATTGTTGTCTGGCAGCTGGGCGATTTCTTTTAACCATATCATAGATATACGTAACTGTGTGAGTGTGAGTGTGTATAATAATAAAAGCTGTGACTGTGAAAAGCTGCATGTAGCCTCGAATTGAATATAAATTTATGAGTGTAACTGTAAATTCATTTAGCTTGCTGAAAGCCTTAATTTGTATTTACTTTAGGTTAGAGGAGGTTAGGATACGTAGAGTAAAACACTGAGACATTGTGACAACACTAAGAACCATTTAAAGCGGCAATAAGAAAAAAAGGTGGGTTAGAGAAATGGATGCTACGATGACATGCCTTATACCACCGATTGGAATCGTCAAATACTGTTCATTAAATTTACAAACTCACCTAAAAACTATGTTTCTGAATCAAGACACACGCTACCAAATTTAGAATTTTAGGCTCTTAACAACAGATAACAAGCAGAGCGCCATTTTCGCGGCAATGAACCATTTTCATAACTGTCGAAGCTAAATAAGCGAAGTACTTTCAGATTTTATACTCCTAAAACCACTCGACAGTATTCATCAAAATTGTTTGGTGACAACAAGCAATCGGGGAGATTGTCGGAAACCATGTTCAATATAATTTAACACCATTTAAGTCAGTGACCCCACGCTCCAACGGAAGCGGAGAAAATACTATATAAATATATACATTCGTGGCTGCCGCCGACCACGCTTTCACCAGAAGACACTTATAATTTCAAAAGTTTCAAAAAAGTATCCAGTGCTCCCAAATGTGTACACCTTGACATTCCAAACGCGGGACAGACAAGAAGGAAGTGTGGAGAAGTTTCCACTTCGTCTTCTTCCATACAGCTTCTACAGATAGCCTCTGATAAGATTCCCAGCCTTACAGCATGGACGCTAACAGGGTAATGGTCGACAACGAGGGAGAGGTTAGCCTTACTGAGGGCAAAGGATCCCTAAATCTCTTGCGATCGATCTTGGGTCAAACGGTTTTTGTGACATCACATGTACCGATGGTGCGGTAGTGCTAGCCAAGCTGCCGCGAATCCCAGCTATCTAGTAATAATCTACTGATAGCGGTTATGGGGTATTGAAAAAAAGGTTAGGCATTGGCTCGGTTTGGAAAACACTGCAATAGTCAGAAAGTGTGAAACTTGAATTGACAGAGAGCTCCTAACAGTAAACCCCTCCTCCAAACTTCCTCCAAGCTTTGACCCATCCATTAACAAGCTCACTGACCACCTCCATCAAAAGCTTCTTCCCACACACAACTCCCCCGCCGGTATTCAAGGTATGTTCGGAATCGAAATATTTCGACTGTCTTCGTGGCTGAAACTTGAAAAACTTCTCTACTAGAAGATATCGTCGATTAAAGCCAATATATCCGCTATTTTATTTAGTATTGCAAATCAGCTGTTTAACCTACTACATTTCATTCTGCATTTTGTCTCGCATTTGCAGCTTCCATTTTTTTCATCATAAAATTACTAAATAGAGCGATTGATTGCATCCGCTGTGATATCCTCGTTCGTTTTTATCATAGCAAGGAAAAAACTCCGAAATAAATTTTTATCGCTGCTGAATGAATTCACTTCAAGGGCAATTGATATTTACTATGGTCAGCAATTTATTTCTCAATATCAATAAACGAGTATTTTAGTCAAAAAGTTTTTCAATCATCTTGCTTGAAGTGGAAATAAATTTTGCTACTCAACTTCGTAGGAACTAAAGGTTGCTTGATGGCTTCATTTTTTAAGTATATGTGAACACATACAGATCTCTGTTTGGTGTTTCAGAATTGGACGTTCTGCTGAGTTTAGGGTTTAGTGAGGCAAAGTAAGAAACTATAGGGCTTTTAACATCGTAAAGCCAAGACAGGCGAGGTTAGGTTACGTTAGGTCGTAGGCTTGATCCAAAAATCGGTGGATCTCACATGGACTAATATTTATCCTTTCTGTTAGCTACAAACTCCATCAAGTGCATTACCTCATAAGTCGAAGAAACGTTTTCAGCTCACCACAAATTTATTAAGTTAGCCAATATCGATCCTAGCCACTTCATTAGTCAAAGGTGTGTCGACCGAGATATTTCAATTTGAGTATGAAAACCCGGACGGTAGAGGAGAAAATCATAAGATGATTACAACTCGCCTTCGTGCATTGTGAGCGTCTGAGAAAATATTTAATATTTAGCCCCACCGCGTGTGTACGTATTGTACAGTCTCCAATCCGAACACCTACAAACGCGGCGATATTGACTTTGCAAAGTGCAAGTAGTTCGGAGGACCTCTTACGGTTCATTCCAGGACCAGAAGAGTCTCGCGGTCGCACAAGTTCAGCAACAGAGCTTAAGAAGACATTGGAAAACTGACTCGCTTCCATTCGAATGAAATTGGAGTAAAGGTGCAAGCTCATGTAATTTCCCGTGAATACGTTGTGGCCCAGCACTCATACAGTCTAATATGGAAGAAGCTTTAAGCTTTTACTAATGAGGTCATGCAATTCTTGGCCCGTTTTGAGCGCAGATTCGGCGAGCTCAAACTCAATATAGACGCTTGGCTATCGGGTAGATACCCACATCTCTGAAGGAGACTGCACGTCGGAACATTATGTCTACCTCTAACTTGATGGCAGCCACCTCTTCTTGAAATATGCTACAATAGTATGGTAGCCAGAAGCTGGACTTAATGAAGAGCTTCCGACAGCAGACACACTCCACGCAGTAAGGGATCAGAAAAGGAACCGACGGGAAAAGGTTCGGCGATGAAGTAAGGAATGCAATCGAAGTATTGAAGAGTGTCTATGGATCCCTGGTCGGGCCCCTCATATACCAAGCTTCTCTCAGTCTTCATCTAAGCGCCCTTCGTCGTAAAGCTATCTCTATAGGGAGAATGGCATAATGTACCTTTGTTTATGTATGTTGTCCTTAGTACACAACAAAATTCCGATGAAGCCGCTGCTTAAATAGTACGGTTTATTCGACTGCCCCATCAGACAACAACTCCTTAAAATATAATTGGCCTCACTGCGGTTTCATAGAGTCTGAATGCCACCTTTGGCAAGAGGCCTACAAATATAAAACGAACAATGCCTTTCTCATGCTCTTCTCGCTGTTTGGCACTCACGAAAGCTTTCTGTCACACAGATCAAGACCAACACTCAGCCAGATTCCCCAGATTACATACTACAAACCCTGCACAACCTTTCATTTGTGGATTTTTTGGGATGCATTCCTCAAATTGTTTCTGAACCGCTTCTCTAGAACTTTAGCTATGCAGTATGGCATTGAATCTGCCGAAGAACTCTAACAACATACTACTTTTAGTTTGCCGTTTAACGAATTTCTCGATCGATTATAAACTTTTTCTCCATGTTGACCAAATATTCTGCCATCAAACCAACATGCCGCACATCCGTTCTAAGCTGACGTGCTCCTATCATCTCTTTTACATAATGTATTCTCAATTTTTTCTTTCTATTTCTATATTTTATATCTTTTTAACTAGCTGAAACTGAGCCAATTTTTTAATGGCCACATATTCTATGTCAAGTTGGTCTTGTTGCCACTTGGCGCTAAATAAACTGAATATACTCGTGTGAACCGGAACAATTTTGTTTAGCCAATTTTCTGTCAATAAATGCATTTTTGACAATGTCAGTGTGGGCAGCTAATAAACGCTCTATGTATGTATGAGTGTATACATATGTATGTAAGGGTGATGCTAAGCGAATGTTAAACGTCAAGGCGACATTATGTTGGTTCGCTGCCAATTAGCCAATAGACAGTTGTGTAATATGTGTGGCGGAAACCAGATGAGGCACAAGGATAACTAAATAGTAAACTGACACTGACAAAGAAGTTGAGGATTAGACTATTATGCACGAGGATTGATATATACTTATACTTATACTTATACTTATACTTATATTTATACTTATATTTATACTTATACTTATACTTATACTTATACTTATACTTATACTTATACTTATACTTATACTTATACTTATACTTATACTTATACTTATCTCTTCTTCTTCTTCACTAGCGTAGACACCGCTTACGACGTTATAGCCGAGCAAACAGTAGGCATGGATCTGATGAGTCGGCGTTACGAGTTTTCGAGAGAAAGGTTTTGCGCAAGATTTATGGTCGGGAACGGCAAATACCGCACTCGATGGAACGATGGGCTGTACGAGATATACGACGACATTGACATAGTTCATAGAATTAAGAGGCACCCTGTCTAGGTCATGTCTGAAAGTATTCGACGCAGTGCCTACCGAGGGAAGCAGAGAAAGAGGAAGACCTCCACTCCGTTGGAGAGATTAGGTGGAGAAGGACGTGGCTGCACTTGGTATCTCGAATTGGCGCCAAATTGCGAAAAGAAGAAACGACTGGCGCGCTGTTGTAAACCCAGCTTATAAAGAAGAAGAATTTCAGAACAACGTTTGCAGCTCGTAGAAATTTATTACAACAAGAATGATTCTGTTCGCGCCACACATAGCCCTCAGCCTCTAATTCGAGCCACTATGGCCATACCGTGCTCAACGAAGACGCTATTGCTGTTGTGGAGCAGAGCAGAGCAACGAAGAAGACCCACGGCAGAAAACCTCCCTGAAGTATTATAAGGGAATGTTGCCGAGTTGACAGTCCTTGTCCGTATAACAATCCGTATTCCTTCCAATTATGTAGACCCTTACTTTCTGATTCATGCTTCATGCAAAGTATGGTAGACACAAAAGAGTCCAAGAGGAATTAAAGCTACTTCGGTAAAATATTTATTAAATTTTTTCAATATTTTTAAATTCACCTAAAGTCAAACTTTTACCGCAAAACACTTAAATGACCCATAATCGTGCGAAAGCATGCCGCCCAAAGCCCAAAAAGCTTAATTGGCTTGTAGCGCTTTTTTTAGCTCATAAGCTACTTATCAAAGCGTGTTAAACAGTTGCTCGTAAAGCTCTTATCCACCCCAAATATAGGCTATAATTTTAAAGAGATATACTTGTACACAAATGTGATTACACTTAAGGATGTTTATTGCATGCAAAGCTAACGGTAAATACTATGAAAGCGAATGGATTTTTGCATTTACACAGATCAGTTGGTTATGCCTGTACATATAACGTGACATGGCATATATTTTCATTTTGCATATTCATATGTGGTGAATGGCAAAATCTCGTTACATATACCTACACATATTCTATATATATAAATAAATATACATTTAAAGTATTTCCCACACTCCGCCGCTTATCAATTGTGATTGAGCTGCATAGTTGCTGCGCTTGCACGCTGGGATTTGCTTGGCAACCACGGCACCGTGGTCACTGATTCAAAAAGCTGCAAAAAGTTTGACATTTATTTTGGCTTTTCAAACACGTCAGCCGCGCCAGTGGTCAGGTGAAATGATAACATAAGGAAAAAAATCTCAATTTATCTTTTTCGGTTGCAAGTTTCCAGGGGATTTCGACATTTATTGGGGATTTGCGGAAGACATCAAATGTGACGATGGCAGCGATGGCGGCAGCGCCACTTAAATTGCACCTCTGCTGTGCGGTACAAGCGTTGGCTGTGGTACAGTGGGTCGTATTTTAGTTCTAAGTGTAATTTTTTATGTTCAATATTAGAATTATATCTTCCAAAATACTTGGTAACACACATTCTAAAGAAAAGCGAATGACGGAACAAACTCAGGTTACGGTTTCTTACAACTAATGCACGTCCGAACGTAACCTTAGTTTTAACCTATTAATACTGAAGCAGACATTATTTGCTGCTGTTTTGAACGCGAAATTTTTATAGTATTCGAAAATTTCGGACCCAAACTTTATGGAGGCATTAGAGTTTCAATAACATGGAAAGTGAACAGAGAGTCTAATCTGAAGAAAAAGTATTCTTTTCAGCTTATATAACATGTCGGTCTCCAAACATCATTCTTAAAGCAAAGGCTCTTTGACGTTCACATCGCAGTATAGCTTCTCAGATTCAAGCAGTTTGGAATCACCCCATAAATGTAGCCTCCAATAGCCCATTATTGACTAACGTAAAGCTTTTCGAACCCAAAAAATTCTGTAAATTTTTCGATGTGATTTTCCTTTATATAGCCGAAAAGACAACTCGAGGTGTAAATGGAGTTGGCAGTTACCCTGGGCATCAGCCATAGTTGGGCTATCATACTCAATATATATATATATACCTGCTATAATAGTAATTTTGCGGTGAAAGGTAATTTTCCGTGGTAAGGTCAATCCGAGATTATCGGTTTAAAGATCTCAACAAGACTGTAGTGTCTTAGAACAAGCGGCTCGCTTTACAAATATTATCAATGAAACCTTCCTTCCTAGCTGGGGTTGTGCCGCTAGGTTTTTGACTCGCCACTTAAAAATTTAGTTCTAATTAAAGGAACACGAAAGCATCAGATACTGACCAGTCCAAGCGTTGACAAACGCAGCAAACTCCCAAAGAATTACGATTTTTGGATATGTAATCTTTTACATTCTAGAAAAAGCAGCGAAAGAGGTTGGTCATGTGATGAACAGTGGTAAGAGAAAGTACCTGGAAGCCACACACACAAGATGCTGGGCGTCTTGGGGACTACGTCACTTTAGACAACAATGAATTTGAAGAGGTTAAGGACTTTGCAAGTCTACAAGACAGCATAAATTGCACCAACAATCTATTTGGAAATAACGGTCAGAATAACACTTGGCAACAAGCTGCTCAGAGAAGAGCTGAACGACAAAGAAAAAGTGAAGCTAGAGCCGCGATTGTCGAGCTAATGACGTGATCCAATAGGTTAAGGTGGCCTGATAAAAAATAGTAATTTAAGAGTCTAATAACACAAAAATTCAGCTTTGGTCTAAAGAGCGAATTAAGAGAGCACTTGAAGCATACCACATATCTTCTATGAAGATCCTGATTTTGATCGATGAACTTGAATAGCAACTATTTGCTATAGTGGTTCGAAATTGTAGCATTATCGTTGATATGGATTATTATCAAGTTTCGTGGAAATGTCTTTGTAGTACGGCAGCTAGATCCTATAGTAGTCCAATACTGCCAACAATATCTGAAATATTCAGCGACCTTCTTGTTTATATAGATAGACAGGTCTAAATCGACTCAGCTCGTGATGCTCTTAGTCTCCGACATTTCTGCTGATAGTTCTAAACTTCGTGGCAAACTCTGTTCAGGTTAAGCTGGCCCTGTAGCAACAATTCCTTCTTTTTGGATAAAATAAGCTTTAAGTACCAAGATTATTGGTTTTGATTTTAACCACTGTGCCCTGCTCTTAGCTTGTCTGCCTGCCAAGAGAGCATTATCATTCAAACTATTTTTTTATATGTCCATGTAAATACATACCTATGTACCTTTGGATGTAGATATGTACAAAACTGTGCTAAGGTACTTTGCTTCGGTAGCCTAAAAGCTATAAATGTAGGTTGCGCTGCTTGTGCGCTGTGTGCGACATTGTTGCCATTGTTGTTGTTGTTGTCAACCTCAATGTTGCCGTTAGCTGATGCAAGAAGTTGTGAAGTTGCACATCTGTAGAGATTTGTTTATTGATCGGTTTTTCATCCTTCATCATTCGGCTTTTAGTTTTTCTGCAACTATTTTGCACTTTTCTTTGCTCCTTTTTTGCTCTTTTTTGCCTTTTTCGAATTTTTTACCTTATTTTTTAGATAAATGTGTTTTTATTTTTAGATGCTTTGCGAGCGCAATGCTTTTCTCAAAACTTGATTTTTTCAATTTTTATATTTGCTACGCTGTATAAATGTTATGTTAAAGTAAACGAAGGGGCAGCGGGAGGAACAGACTAAAAGTTTTTTTTACACTGAGTGCCATTTTGCATGAATATTTGGCATGCATGCGCTTTGCTGCACATAGAGTCCTTTGAATGCACACACACACACACAACAACATGCACTCGAATGTGTATAGAGGAATGTATGTGCGCCTGTATGTATGCTTGCGCCTCTGAGCACATTTTAACTTCGCTTTCAGCATTTTAAGGCATTTATAAACATACGTATGCCATTACAAGCACTTTTAACCAGACCCATACATATACTTACATATATACACATGTGCCTGTGTATGTCGCTCGAGCTGCCTGTTGCTTTAAGTCTCCCCCATTTCTGTTCGTTTGAAGTATTGTCACGGCACTCCCGTCACAAGATGTTGGCTTTAAGAGTTAAAAGCTGCTCCGAACAACACCTTCATCAGCAGCATATTTCCACTAACGAACACACCTAACCGCCCACACATTTGTACGTACATATGTATACGTCGGCATAGCTGTATAAATTCTTACATTGCCAAGCACATTGCTATGCTAAATACACAACAGCTATGCTTAATTGCCTTCTTGAGGCTGTGTCATTCGTTAATTACGCTTTTCAGTTTGCTTTTGTTGTGTCGCTTGGAGCAGCGTTATGGCGATGAGCAACGGTAAAATATGCAAAATGGGTTAATACTCGAGGAAAGCATATTCTATTATGCATTATATACATATATATAGAAATTGCTGAACGCCCATTATGTGCAGCATAGCCTGCTGAGTTTGAGTATAGACAAGTATTTGCACAAGATTATATTACAGCTGCATGCTGAAAATTAGCAGTGATGAATGAAAATAGTAATTTAAAAGTCGATTATAATAAATATACAATTATGGCCTGAAGTGCGAATTAACAGAGCACTTGAAGCATGCCACATATCTTCTATGAAGATACTGATCTTTACCGATCAACTTCCATAGCAACTATTTGCTACAGTGGTCCGAAATTGTAGCATTATCGTTTATATGGATTATTACCAAGTTTCGTGGACATGTCATGTAAAACGGCAGCTATATCTTAAAGTGGTTCAATTTGAACAATTCTTTCAGAAATTTGTTTGAACAATATTGTATGCCAAATTTCGTAAAGATATTTTTTCAAATAAAAAAATCCGCAAGTAAGAACATGATTTTTATCGAACAGTTTGTATGACAGCTATATGCTATAGTCTCCCGATCTGAACAATTTGTTCAGATACTGTGGCGCTATCTTGAAAAATAATTCATGCCAAATATCGTGAAGATATCTCGTCAAATAAAAAAGTTTGCCATATAAGAGCTAAAATTTGTACTTTCAGTTTGTACTGCAGCTATGTATATCCTATAGTAGTCCGATACTGACAGTTCCGATCAATGAGCAACTTCTTGCAGAGAACAGGACGTGTGCAAAATTTCAGATCTATAACTCACAAATTAAGCGACCAGAAGCTGGGTATAAAAAAGGGCTTCTGAACAAGGACACGCTGAAATTATCATCACAAACGATGAGCACTGGCTGGCAAGAAGTCACTAGTGAAGATTTCCAGGTAAGAGTGGCTGCCAACAGAGTAGCAGTAGAGATAGACTACGAAGTGCAGCTATTTTCTGAGAGATTAGCATTCCCTCGGACAACAGAGCGGCAAGACTACCGTTGAACTCAATAACTGTGCGCTCAAAGCCAGTCAAGTGGTATCTGTCTTCACTAGAAATTACTCAAGCTACTCCGGCATTAGACTAGTTTGGATGCCTGGTCACCTTTCAATCACTAGCAACTGTAAAGACGATGAGCTGGCCAGAGCGGGCACCCTTGTCCCACTCACATCGAAATGAGACCGAATTGGATCTTCATTGGCATCTGTCGTTCTAGCACTGGGCCAATGAATCTGGCGATTTGTAAAGATCTTTTGATCCAGTATTTAGAAATTTATAAGTATCACAATGAACCAACATTCTAAGCTCTTAAAGTGAGATACCTCTAAACCTAACTTAATCTGACTTTTTCTTCCTTCTCTTTCTATCGCCAAAAACGTACTATATACCATATAATTGTATAATCGGTTTGGCAACTATAGAGTTTAACTCAACTACAGTCAGACTAACAATACTTTTCTGCGTCGAGACCCGAACATCGATAGGCCATCATAACAATTTATGAGTCAGGTTCGCTCTAAATCAGATTGGGAACGAGGTCTCTCTTGTACCAATATTCATACTCCAAACTGGCTATAGACGTTCCAAAATTAAATTTTTTTCATATAAATTTTTGAGATAACGGGTATTGCACGTACACATATTTTAATAAATGTTTATTGCCTTGTACGACCCATTTGAGACTTTGTAAACTTCTTCATATGGTTCCAAGGATGGTGTCTATCGACTACATAACTCAGTATATGGCTTAGTTCTATTACTTAGACTCTTATAAAGCGCGGCCCTTTATTTATGTCGAATTTACTCACAAACACACGCTGGTGAATTTTTTGGATCCAGAAACCATAAATCTAGCTTGCTGTCTCTAAGAAGATTCGTAGAGACTTTCATTCGTATGCTGAGTTCTGTGGTCTTTAGGCGAAGAGCTTAAAATTGACGGGTCATAAAACTGAGATAGCCATAAAGGCATATGTTTCAATAGTCTGACTACCATTATTGATCGAAGATGTCTTAATTATCGAAAGACAATGTCAAATTTTAACAAAGTGAAAACTTAAATCTTATTCACTATTTAGTTCAGCACACTATTATTTTTCTAAACACAACTGTACCAGGCGGAACTTCTTTAAAATATTCATTCATTAGCAATCCTCTCCACCGCCCATTGACCTATTAATGACGGTCTTAGTAGCTTTAAGCGCCCATTGTTTCGCAGATACTACTCATGGCACTTGAAGATACACTCGTATTTGAAGATACTCATGCTTCATTGTGTGGGAGTACAATACAGAAGTATATACTACTGCATTTTCAGCCTGTCAAAGACTACGTAAATTTTTTGAAAATAATCGCATTTAAAATGTTTTATCACTTTTTATGGCACTTCGGTTACTTTTTACAAATCCATAAACTTTATCTCGGCGCCAATAAAAGGCGCAAATTAGCTAATTTTGGGCGTTTAAATGCCTTATTTTTATATATCGGCTATAAATGTGTGATTGTTTCAACAGATTTATGTGCAAACGGTGCTCTTAATTTCTCTTTTGTTTGCTCTTTTTATTTGAACGAGATGTTTGAGCAATAATGGTTTGCTCAAACAGCAGCGCGAACATAAAACTTTTATTTTACGACACATATTTGAATGTGTTTTAGCTTTTGTGTGGTTAGTCGCAGTTCTGTGTAGGAAGTTAGGGCAGAAGTCAGGGGGCATTATGCGAAGTAATGGATACATATAGCGAAGTTGTACAAAGTTGCTCTCTTTTCGAAAATTTCGAAAATATATTTTCGACAATATGATATGAGTAGGATAAGGTTAGGTTATACTGGCCGGCTGTTACGCCACACATAGACCTACTGGTTCTTAATAATGTCAAATGTAGGATCAGTTTAATTTTACTTGAAGTATTCGTCATTCTGGACGTTAACACTTTTAGCGAACTTTGAAAGCGACATGATCCCAAATTCTGTTACTTCGTCTAGTCCATTGAACTACAAAGTTAGATAACTAAGACCTCGACAATGCTGTACAAAGCATAGGCGGTGTGCCAATGTCTTCCTCATGCCTACTTCCCTGCATTTTCTGTATGACTCTTCGTTAGTTATGTCCATCCGGCTCGCAGGTGATGCTAATGGATTGTTATAACTCAAACAACCGCTTGTAGTCTTTTGTATATAAAAAGCAAAGCTTTTGTTCTTCGGATCCTTGCACATGATCTTGGCGATTCTGCGTATCTTTAAGCCATTTCATCTCACTCTGATCCAGCTGTAAGGCCTTTCTGTAAATTTCAATGTATATTTAGTGACTTATATATTTCCTGTTCCGGTTCTTTCTATTTCGTTTCCCTAAATTTTCTTGTTGCTTTGACCCCAAAATATAAATGTATGCATCCGCAATTTGCCGCCTGGCTTCCGAGGTACATATTAATTTTTTTTTAAGTTGTTAGCTATCTCAGCCACTTGCTTGGCCACACAGACTTCCGCCAGTCTGATACTGCAGTATTTCGGAAGTTTGAAGGGTTATCTGAGATCCTGAGATCCAACTCCGAGCAATATATTCCGGCTCTCACTCTATTTACCATTTTTGATCTGATAGTGTGAGTTCCCCCCGCGAGTCGCATGCTTCTGTGCTATGCCCCCATTCTTCACCATCCCAAATAAATCTTGAGGGTAGGTAGTCAATGACTATTTATAAATCATTAATTTAGAATGAAAACAAAACTTTTGACGTTCTATTGTTCTACAAAAGGTTGTGTAGAAGGAGGATCCAGAATACAACAAAACATTGTTTTCAAAAAAAATTACCATTATGGTTTTGAAACAAACAAAAATACTAACGAAATTTCCAAGGACAATGTAGAACTAGCGGTCGGCTACTGAACGCCTTTTTTCAACACAACGATAAAGAAGAGATTACCTGCTTTTGTTTGGAGGTGGGTCTGGGCACTTTCATTCTTTCACAGGTAGAAGTGATCCGAAAGTATCTTAACCATGTTCTTTTGTTTCTTAATTACTTGAACATAAATATTTTTACAAGGTTAAAAGAGCTACTGACGGTTCGAAGGGTATTTTGATTAATTTTCACTTGTCACAGGTGGTTTCAGTTGAGTGCTCCAAAGAAGACAGAGAGATGTTTTTCTCTAAAAGCGCGTTTACCTGGATTTTCGATATTCGAAGGCAGCATCGGAAATTTAAGAGCACAACAGGTAGAAACCCAGAGAAGGATATATGGCGACCTGAATTTTTACAAAAATCTTAGCTTCTTATATAAGGACATTTTTTTTGCGACACATATCAAAACCGAAACGGACTTTAATCGAGCAACACGTAATATTTTAAACCAGTAGCAATATAGCAAAATGGCATATCAAGGCGTCGCTAACCATCTCAAGCGAATTTACAACGGAAGGAAACCAACGAGGAAAATACATCCAATCAACGCATCTTGTAATAAAAACCAATCTGCAATCTCTCATGGCAATGGTACAAACCTGTTCCTAAAAGAAAAGGCACTTGCTGGAGTAAGAAACCAACCCGAAGTTAAGACTGAAATTGAAAAGGGTAAATTACCGGATATATCGTCACGTAAATTACGCGAACGACTGGTCCATCTGTTGGCCGTTAACACATACACAAGGCAAGAAATAAACTCAATCATACAAAAGGAAGGATTACTTCCTTGTGAACGACAAACATTCGTGCATGTGCTGAAGGATGTAGCACAGCTTAGCCGCAACGTATATAGTTTGCGCCCTAATATCTGGAAAGAAGTCGACGAGAATTGGCCGTACTACAATGAGAACGAGTTGCAACAACTGAAAAGACGTAAGGAACAGAGTTTCAGAGCTCCAAACAGCTCAATTGCACTTACCCCCGAATCCAACGAAAGCCCGTCATCGTCATATAGTACCAGCCCGCCACAACTAGTCGAAAATAATCACGTAAAAGGTGGCAGCTCATCAAAGCGGTCAACTGTGAACGACGATGAGACGCAACCGGCGAAGAGAATTCGAATGGAACATTCCACCGTTGATAAATGCACGCACTCACTACGGCCGACCTCCCCATCGCCTATAACTAACATAGATAACATAGATGTCATCGAGCCCCCTGTCTATGACTTTAGTGATTATACGGAAATCACCAACAACGAACAACGGCAGCAATATAAAGCTGCATTTGATCGATACTATGAAGAATATATGCCACTCTATCAGCAGACCACAGAGCTAAGAAGCAGTTTCCGCGAACTTGGTGGATTGATTATTGATATGCCCAAAGACTGTCCAGAATACGAGATCATCAATGAACGTATATTAGCCAAATTTCAAATCCTCAACAGCGTGGAGCAGCTTCGGCGTCAGCTGCGTTGTGACTATTTACACGATAAATTGGAGCATATCAAGCAACTTGTAACGTCGTACGATAAGAGAGGTACGAAGGAAAGGGTGATGGATTTCGCAAAGGCAATGGCTAAGGAGTATGAGTTGAGACAACAGCTTCTCAAAACCAAAACAGATGTTGCGGAGGCAGTAGTGACAATGAAGCCTGATGGAATTCTAAACGCAAATGACGATGAAGCAACAACAACGACAGATGAAGAGATTCCGACCACAAAACCGGAATACATAGGCGATATTTTGATCAACGATCTAGCGCTGTCGGATAGCGACAGTGATGATGACTGAGTTAATAGTTATTAGGTTTATAGTTTAAGTTTATATGTAAATAAATAATACGTAGTAACAACAAACAACAATTTTTAATATTATCTGTAAGATGTTAGTTTCTTTTAGTTAAATAAACAAAATCGATAAATGTTAATTCGAGTTCAGGGATTTAGTAGATAAATAACTACATCTTCTGATTAGCCTACTTATGAAAGAGGTTATATTCTATATCCATGTATTCGTGTATGCGTTATTTAAGAGCGATTAAGAGAGAGAGCCGACATATTTCAAAGACATTTTTTTACAGACCACGCGTGAGTTATGTCAAGCTATCATGTTATTTTTGTTCAGTTTTGCTTGGCATTTCATCATGGAAAGACGCTTAAACAAATCATTCAACTTTATTACGAAAATTCACAAAAGCATATTCCGCACCGTTTCAAGGACAACGCAAGGCGGTCGGCTACTCATCGGCTTTTTAGAAAGCAACAATGAAAAACGATTACCTGCTCTCGTTTTGAAAGTGGGTGTGAACCGAAAAAGAAAAGCTTTCGTAAAACCAAATATTGTTAGGTATACACTTTCATTGATGAAATAATCCAGCGGAAAAATAGCAAAAAGTGGCCGACCAAAATGGTTAATATTTGTTTATTTATTTATTATTATAAAGATAAAAAAATAAGTTGAAGCTTTATTAGAAATGCGAAAAGATTTTTTCGGCTACCCAATCATAAATCAAAAATGGAAAACTTCTAAAAATATTTATGTTCAAGTAATTAAAAAACAAAAGAACATGGTTAAGATACTTTCGGATCACTTCTACCTGTGATAGAATGAAAGTGCCCAGACCCACCTCCAAACAGGTAATCTCTTCTTTATCGTTGTGTTGAAAAAAGGCGTTCAGTAGCCGACCGCTAGTTCTACATTGTCCTTGGAAATTTCGTTAGTATTTTTGTTTGTTTCAAAACCATAATGGTAATTATTTTTGAAAACAATGTTTTGTTGTATTCTGGATCCTCCTTCCACACAACCTTTTGTAGGACAATAGAACGTCAAAAATCGCAGGATCGCCAAGTTCATGTGCAAGGGCCCGAAGAACAAAAGAGGTTTTTATATCCATATATTCGCTCGACCCTCCAAAGCGACATCGCTTTACTCTATGGACATGGACTCTTGCAACGTTCCAAGAAGATCCGGCATTTTCGAGACAAACTATGTTCACTGATGAGACCCATTTCTGTCGCAATAGGAATGTAAAGAAGCAAAATTGCCGCATTTGGGACGAAGAAATACAAGAGCTGCCATTCAGAAACAAACAATGATTTAGTGTGATTTGTGTGCCGGTTGAATCACCGGCCCACATTTCTTCAAAAATGATGCCGATGAGAAAGGAACCATCAATGGCGATCATTATCGCGACATGATAACCGACTTTTGAAATTAAAGGTCGTGATTTCGGCGACATTTGGTTGCAACTAGACGGCGTCACTTCCCACACATCGCATCAATCAATGAATTAATGGAAAGGGCACTTCGGTGAGCAGAAACCGTGGACAACTTTTTGTTTTGGTGGATATTGCTTCATCAGGTTTTTTGGAAAATCCGGAGAATACTCCGTAATATTAAATGCTTCTTGATTTGTAATCTGGAAAGTGAAAGTGTCAAATAGTATTTTAAAATTGTTTTATATGGGAAGTAGGCGTGGTTTATAGTCCACTTTCGCCCATTACACTGTAAGAAAGAAATGTCACATATCTGATTTGGTAGAAATAGGGCGGATTCCGCGATATGTGATTTCACCAAAAATTACATTTTCATTTTTCACACTGGCTCCACTAAAGCCCTCTTACCATCTCGAGTGTAAAACTGTATGTCTCTGGCATATTTGGTTTTTGATTTATCGCGCTCTTAGTGTTTTTTAAGAGTACCATTATATAGGGTGTGAAGATAAACTTAACTTCTGAATGTATACAGTTTTACAATGTCGGCAAGGAAGCTTAAGGGATTTGTTCTAAGTGAATTTGGTTATTGTAGCTTGAATGGTTTAGGAAGTGCTTGCATTAAGCCAACTAGTTCACAGGTGCATCTTGCTACTGCATTCCCTTGTGCCAAATTACAGTTCTATATCTTAATTTAGTACTTGGTTATGCCACTTTATAGGTTTTCGCTTAGTGGCCTTTTGTGGACGTGGCAGTGGTTCAATAACACCGACGAACTCTTATTTGTCAACGATCGCGTATACCAAATTTCATTATGATATGTATTGTTAAATCTTGCTCAGACAAACGGAGAGAGGAACTGAAAAACAGACAACCGAATTACAGCTAGTCTCGTCATCCCGATCTATATACACATACATATATACATATATAACTCTAAATATATTTCGACTAGCTCTAGGTGATATAGAGCATCATTTTACTTGGCAACCCTACAACTCAGTTGCATTGTGAATAATTATTGCTGGTAATTATTAATATACTTTTAGGCTAAGCTTCAATAAGCAATTTTTTTGCCGCTAAAGAAGTCTCCAAACAGCTGATGTTTTTCTCCTCTGTGTCCAACAAAAGGTGGTACGGACTAAGTAACAAACACTCGACTATGCAACTGCTTTTTAGAAAACAAGGATTGCCTTTGTTTTGCAGGTGAGCGCGACTCGAAAAAGAAAAGCTTTCAAAAAGCAGATATCGTTACATATCTGCTTGCATTATTAACCACGTATGCGTGATTCGTAAGTAAATGACTATCTTAACTATATCTTTAGTGGAATTACACCAGTAAGGGACCAACTAAGAAGATACATTCCAACACTGCACATTAGAATATGGACAAATTTAGCATCTCTCATAGCAATGGAACAAAACTGTTCCTAAAACAAAAGGTCCAAAAAAGCAGTAAAGACAAAACCCAAAGTTAAGACTGAAATTGAAAAGGGTAAATTACGGGATATATCGTCACGTAAATTTCGAGAACGACTGATCCATCTATTGGCCGTTAACACATACACAAGGCAAAGAAATAAACTCAATCATACAAAGGGAAGGATTACTTCCTTGTGAACGAAAAACATTCGTGCATGTGCTGAAGGATGTATCACAGCTTAGTCACAAAGTATATAGTTTGCGCCCCACTATCTGGAAAGAAGTCGACGAGAATTGGCCGTACTACAATGAGAAGGAGTTGCAGCAAGTGAAAAGACGGAAGGAACAAATTTTAAGAGCTCCAAACAGATACAAGTCTTACCCCCGAATCCAACGAAAGCCCGTCATCGTCATATAGTACCAGCCCGCCACAACTAGTCGAAAATAATCACGTAAAAGGTGGCAACTCATCAAAGCGGACAACAGTGAACGACGATGAGACGCAACCGGCGAAGAGAATTCGAATGGAACATTCCACCGTTGATAAAAGCACGCACTCACTACGGCCGACCTCCCCATCGCCTATAACTAACATATATAACATAGATGTCATCGAGCCCCCTGTCTATGACTTTAGCGATTATACGGAAATCACCAACAACGAACAACGGCAGCAATATAAAGCTGCATTTGATCGATACTATGAAGAATATATGCCACTCTATCAGCAGACCACAGAGCTAAGAAGCAGTTTCCACGAACTTGGTGGATTGATTATTGATATGCCCAAAGACTGTCCAGAATACGAGATCATCAATGAACGTATATTAGCCAAATTTCAAATCCTCAACAGCGTGGAGCAGCTTCGGCGTCAGCTGCGTTGTGACTATTTACACGATAAATTGGAGCATATCAAGCAACTTGTAACGCTCTACGATAAGAAAGGCACGAAGGAAAGGGTGATGGATTTCGCAAAGGCAATGGCTAAGGAGTATGAGTTGAGACAACAGCTTCTCAAAACCAAAACAGATGTTGCGGAGGCAGTAGTGACAATTGAAGCCTGATGGAATTCTAAACGCAAATGACGATGAAGCAACAACAACGACAGATGAAGAGATTCCGACCACAAAACAGGAATACATAGGCGATATTTTGATCAACGATCTAGCGCTGTCGGATAGCGACAGTGATGATGACTGAGTTAATAGTTATTAGGTTTATAGTTTAAGTTTATATGTAAATAAATAATACGTAGTAACAACAAACAACAATTTTTAATATTATCTGTAAGATGTTAGTTTCTTTTAGTTAAATAACTAAATCGATAAATGTTAATTCGAGTTCAGGGATTTAGTAGATAAATAACTACATCTTCTGATTAGCCTACTTATAAAAGAGGTTATCTTCTATATCTATGTATTCGTGTATGCGTTATTTAAGAGCGA
This sequence comes from Bactrocera dorsalis, assembly GCF_023373825.1. Taxonomy (NCBI): domain Eukaryota; kingdom Metazoa; phylum Arthropoda; class Insecta; order Diptera; family Tephritidae; genus Bactrocera; species Bactrocera dorsalis. The sequence goes on along the minus strand of NC_064304.1, from coordinate 103,762,069 downwards.
TTAAGAGAGAGAGCCGACATATTTCAAAGACATTTTTTGACAGACCACGCGTGAGTTGTGTGAAGCTGTCATCTTATTTTTGTTCAGTATTTGCTTGGCATTTCATCACGGAAAGACTTAACAAATCTTTTAACTTTATTACGAAAATTCACAAAAGCGTATTCCGCACCGTTTCAAGGACAACGCAAGGCGGTCGGCTACTCATCGGCTTTTTAGAAAGCAACAATGAAAAACGATTACCTGCTCTCGTTTTGAAAGTGGGTGTGAACCGAAAAAGAAAAGCTTTCGTAAAACCAAATATTGTTAGGTATACACTTTCATTGATGAAATAATCCAGCGGAAAAATAGAAAAAGTGGCCGACCAAAATGGTTAATATTTGTTTATTTATTTATTACTGTAAAGATAAAAATATAAGTTGAAGCTTTATTAGAAATGCGAAAAGACTTTTTCGACTACCCAATCAAAAATCAAAAATAGAAAACTTCTAAAAATATATATGTTGAAGTAATTAAGAAACAAAAGGACATGGTTAAGATACTTTCGGATCACTTCTACCTGTGATAGAATGAAAGTGCCCAGACCCACCTCCAAACAGGTAATCTCTTCTTTATCGTTGTGTTGAAAAAAGGCGTTCAGTAGCCGACCGCTAGTTCTACATTGTCCTTGGAAATTTCGTTAGTATTTTTGTTTGTTTCAAAACCATAATGGTAATTATTTTTGAAAACAATGTTTTGTTGTATTCTGGATACTCCTTCCACACAACCTTTTGTAGGACAATAGAACGTCAAAAGTCGCAGGATCGCCAAGTTCATGTGCAAGGGCCCGAAGAACAAAGAGGTTTTTATATCCATATATTCGCTCGACCCTCCAAAGCGACATCGCTTTACTCTATGGACATGGACTCTTGCAACGTTCCAAGAAGATCCGGCATTTTCGAGACAAACTATGTTCACTGATGAGACCCATTTCTGTCGCAATAGGAATGTAAAGAAGCAAAATTGCCGCATTTGGGACGAAGAAATACAAGAGCTGCCATTCAGAAACAAACAATGATTTAGTGTGATTTGTGTGCCGGTTGAATCACCGACCCACACTTCTTCAAAACTGATGCCGCTGAGAAAGGAACCGTCAATGGCGATCATTATCGCGACATGATAACCGACTTTTGAAATTAAAGGTCGTGATTTCGGCGACATTTGGTTGCAACTAGACGGCGTCACTTCCCACACATCGCATCAATCAATGAATTAATGGAAAGGGCACTTCGGTGAGCAGAAACCGTGGACAACTTTTTGTTTTGGTGGATATTGCTTCATCAGGTTTTTTTGGAAAATCAGGAGAATACTCCGTAATATTAAATGCTTCTTGATTTGTAATCTGGAAAGTGAAAGTGTCAAATAGTATTTTAAATTGTTTTATATGGGAAGTAGGCGTGGTTATAGTCCACTTTCGCCCATTTTTACACTGTAAGAAAGAAATGTCACATATCTGATTTGGTAGAAATAGGGCGGATTCCGCGATATGTGATTTCACCAAAAATTACATTTTCATTTTTCACACTGGCTCCACTAAAGCCCTCTTACCATCTCGAGTGTAAAACTGTATGTCTCTGGCATATTTGGTTTTTGATTTATCGCGCTCTTAGTGTTTTTTAAGAGTACCATTATATAGGGTGTGAAGATAAACTTAACTTCTGAATGTATACAGTTTTACAATGTCGGCAAGGAAGCTTAAGGGATTTGTTCTAAGTGAATTTGGTTATTGTAGCTTAAGTGGTTTAGGAAGTGCTTGCATTAAGCCAACTAGTTCACAGGTGCATCTTGCTACTGCATTCCCTTGTGCCAAATTACAGTTCTATATCTTAATTTAGTACTTGGTTATGCCACTTTATAGGTTTTCGCTTAGTGGCCTTTTGTGGACGTGGCAGTGGTTCAATAACACCGACGAACTCTTATTTGTCAACGATCGCGTATACCAAATTTCATTATGATATGTATTGTTAAATCTTGCTCAGACAAACGGAGAGAGGAACTGAAAAACAGACAACCGAATTACAGCTAGTCTCGTCATCCCGATCTATATACACATACATATATACATATATAACTCTAAATATATTTCGACTAGCTCTAGGTGATATAGAGCATCATTTTACTTGGCAACCCTACAACTCAGTTGCATTGTGAATAATTATTGCTGGTAATTATTAATATACTTTTAGGCTAAGCTTCAATAAGCAATTTTTTTGCCGCTAAAGAAGTCTCCATACAGCTGATATTTTTCTCCTCTGTGTCCAACAAAAGGTGGGACGGACTAAGTAACAAACACTCGATTATACAACTGCTTTTTAGAAAACAAGGATTGCCTTTGTTTTGCAGGTGAGCGCGACTCGAAAAAGAAAAGCTTTCAAAAAGCAGATATCGTTACATATCTGCTTGCATTATTAACCACGTATGCGTGATTCGTAAGTAAATGACTATCTTAACTATATCTTTAGTGGAATTACACCAGTAAGGGACCAACTAAGAAGATACATTCCAACACTGCACATTAGAATATGGACAAATTTAGCATCTCTCATAGCAATGGAACAAAACTGTTCCTAAAACAAAGGTCCAAAAAAGCAGTAAAGACAAAACCCAAAGTTAAGACTAAAATTGAAGACTGTAAATTACGGGATATAACATTACGTAAATTTCGAGAACGACTGATCCACCTATTGGCTTTTAACTCATACACCGACAAAGAAATACACTCAATCCTAAAAAGGGAAGGATTATGTAAATTTGAGCGAAAAAAAGCCATGAGGGTGCTTAAGGATGTATCAGAGGGAAGTCACAAAGTACGTAGTCTGCGCCTTACTATCTGGCAAGAAGTCAACGAAAATTGGCCTTACTACAATGAGAAGGAGTTGCAGCAAGTGAAAAGACGGAAGGAACAAATTTTAAGAGCGATACAGATACAGAGTCTTACCCCTGTAACCGAAGAAAGCCCGCCACAACTAGTCGAAAATAATCACGTAAAAGGTGACAACTCATCAAAGCGGTCAACTGTGAACGACGATGGGACACAACCGGCGAAGAGAATACGAATGGAACATTCCACCGTTGATAATTGCTGGCACTCACTACGGCCGACCTCCCCATCGCCTATAACTAACATATATAACATAGATGTCATCGAGCCCCCTGTCTATGACTTTAGTGATTATACGGAAATCACCAACAACGAACAACGGCAGCAATATAAAGCTGCATTTGATCGATACTATGAAGAATATATGCCACTCTATCAGCAGACCACAGAGCTAAGAAGCAGTTTCCGCGAACTTGGTGGATTGATTATTGATATTCCCAAAGACTGCCCAGAATACGAGATCATCAATGAACGTATATTAGCCAAATTTCAAATCCTCAACAGCGTGGAGCAGCTTCGACGTCAGATGCGTTGTGACTATTTACACGATAAATTGGAGCATATCAAGCAACTTGTAAAGTCGTACGATGGGAAAGGTAAGAAGAAAACGGCGACGGTTTTCGCAAAGACGGTGGCTAATGAGAATGAGTTGAGTCAACAATAGAACCTTATGGAATTCCAAGCGTAAATTACGATGAAGCAGCAACAACGACAGATGAAGAAATTCCGCCAACAAAACAGGAGTACATAGGTGATATTTTAGCCAACGATCTATCGCTGTGGGATAGCGACAGTGACGATGACCGAGTTAATATTAATTAGATTAAGCTTATATGTTTGTACGTAAAAAAGTGATAAGTAAAATATGACAAATACAATTTCTGTATACAAGTAAGTTAGGACCTTTAAGTTTCAAAAACATATCGGATAATACAAATGACTAGACAATACAAGCAAATTGTGAAATAAAATTTTTATTGTGTTATTTATTTCTAAAACATTTCCATAGAGAACTTGAATCAGATGCTAGATTCAGCTCCATCTGTGATCTGTTCGATTGTAAGATTCTTCGCAGCTTATCCTTCAAGTTTTCCAACATAATAAGTATCAAATATCAAGACAAAAAACTGAGGAACATTTTCGACACCTTTATTCAGACACGAAAAAATGGCGGCAGGACTGAAAGTTACCGCAGAAAAAAAAAGAATCTGCGGCCGACAAACAAAACGCTAAAATTTCTATGTGAAAACTAGCAAAGAATATGTACTACAGGGTCTCTGTTGAATGCAATCGCGACGCTTTGAAAGCGCGCTTTTCTAGAGAAGTGTTCGATAGATTTCAACTGAGTTCTCTGCTTACAGAAAAAGTATGCACTTTGAAAACCAAAAAAATGGAAAATCCTTTTGCCGGCTTGATAAATAGAGTCAAAGACGATTTGGATAATGTCATGGTCAAGCGATGAATAAAGCTCAAAGGTGAACCTTATCACTGGCAGTGCCATTGGGGGAAAAGGCAAACGTCAAAAGACTACCAGTTACCGACTACTGCATTGGAAACTTTGAAGAACTACGATGTAGATCTATAAGCTAAAGTTTATATCTCGAAACCTACTCAACCTCAACGGGCGTTCTGGAGATCTCCGCAGACTTTGCGGGATACCACGGTATAACTGTTAATCCAAAAAAAACAGAAATCTGTCTCTTCACAAGACAGACGATCAATCTCCCCTCCTTAAAGGGCAGAACTATTGAGCTTGATCAAATATCTAGCAAAAAAAAAAAACAGAGGATACCATAAGCATTTTAGTTGACTTGAGATGAAAAAGTATCTAGAACCTATTAGTACTGTTTCAAAAAATCGGAATAGATTACGTGCTTTAGTCTTAAAGTTGGGCGTGCCCCAAAAGGGAAAGGCTTTCGTAAAACCAGCTTCCGTTACATCTGTATGTATACACTTCCCCCAGCACAATATCAAAAATTTACCTGGGAGCAGGTAGAAAACCCAAAAAGAAGTACGGCTACCTAACTTTTTACAAAAAGCGACGCAAGGTCGCGGCACTGTTTCTACCTGCTTCTTATATAAGGACATTTTCGGCGCAACACATATCAGAACCGCAACGGATTTCATTCGAGCAACACGTAATATTTTAAACCAGTAGCAAGAAAACAACATGGCATCTATTAAGCGAATTTACAACGGAAGGAAACCAACGAGGAAAATACACCCAATCAGTGCATCTTGGAATGTGAACCAATCTAACATCTCTCGTAGTAATGGAATAGATCTGTTCGTAAAAGAAAAACCACAAACTGGAGTAAAGACCAAACCCGAAATTAAGACTGAATCGGGTAAATTACCAGATATATCGTCACGCAAATTGCGTGAGCGACTGGTCCACATGTTAGCTCTTAGCTCATACACCAGGCAAGAAATAAACTCAATCTTTGAAAGAGAAGGATTACTTCCTTGCGAACGACCAACAGTCGTGTATGTACTGAAGGATGTGGCACAGCTTAGCCGTAACGTATATAGTTTGCGCCCCAATATCTGGAAAGAAGTCGACGAGAATTGGCCGTACTACAATGAGAAGGAGTTGCAACAGATGAAAAGACGCAAGGAGCAGAGTTTGAGAGCTCCAAACAGTTCAATTAAACTTACACCTGAATCCGGCGAAAGCCAGTCGCTGGAAGGACACAAAGAACAAAGTTTGAAAGCTCCACACAGCTCAATTGAGCTTACACCTGAATCCAACAAAAGTCAGTCGCTGAAAATACCCAAGGAAGAGAGTTCGAGAGCTCCAAACAGCTCAATTGAGCTTACACCAGAATCCAACGATAGCCAATCATCAAAGAGTAGTACAATTCTACCACATCCAGCCGAAAATAACTCACTAAAGAGAGAAAGCACATCAAAGCGAGCAAATTTGGAAAACGTTGAACCACAACCGGCGAAGAAAAGGCGCATTGAAAATTCTACCGGTGATAATCACGCCACCTCCCAACCGGCGACCACTAAGACTAATTCAAATACCATCGCTAATCACCTCAAGCGAATTTACAATGGAAGGAGACCATCTTCGAAGATGGAGAACCAATCTAACATCTCTCGTAGCAATGGAACAGAGCTGTTCCTAAAAGAAAAGCCACAAACTGGAGTAAAGACCAATACTGAAATTAAGACTGAATCCGGTAAATTACCAGATATATCGTCACGTAAATTGCGTGAGCGACTGGTCCACATGTTGGCCGTTAACTCATACACCAGGCAAGAAATAAACTCAATCTTTCAAAGAGAAGGATTACTTCCTTGTGAACGACCAACAGTCGTGTATGTGCTGAAGGATGTGGCACAGCTTAGCCGTAACGTATATAGTTTGCGCCCCAATATCTGGAAAGAAGTCGACGAGAATTGGCCGTACTACAATGAGAAGGAGTTGCAACAGATGAAAAGACGCAAGGAGCAGAGTTTGAGAGCTCCAAACAGTTCAATTAAACTTACACCTGAATCCAGCGAAAGCCAGTCGCTGGAAGAACACAAAGAACAAAGTTTAATAGCTCAAAACAGCTCAATTGTACTTACACCTGAATCCGGCGAAAGCCAGTCGCTGGAAGGACACAAAGAACAAAGTTTGATAGCTCAAAACAGCTCAATTGTACTTACACCTGAATCCAACAAAAGTCAGTCGCTGAAAATACACACGAAACAGAGTTCGAGAGCTCCACACAGCTCAATTGAGCTTACACCAGAATCCAACGATAGCCAATCATCAAAGAGTAGTACAATTCTACCACATCCAGCCGAAAATAACTCACTAAAGAGAGAAAGCACATCAAAGCGAGCAAATTTGGATAACGTTGAACCACAACCGGCGAAGAAAAGGCGCATTGAAAATTCTACCGGTGATAATCACACCTCCTCCCAACCGGCGACCACTAAGCCTAATTCAAATACCATCGAGCCCCTTAAATATGACTTTAGCAATTATACGGAAATCACCAGCAACGAACAGCGCCAGCAATATGCAGCTGAGTTTGCTCGAGACCATGAGGAATATATGCCACTCTTTCAGCAGACCACAGAGTTATGGAACAGTTTCCGCGAACTCGGTGCACAGATTCTTAATGTGCCCGAAGACTGCCCGGAATACGAGAACATCAGTGAACGTATATTGAGCACATTTTCTGTCCTTACTAGCAGAGAGGAACTATGTCGTAAGCAACGTGTCCTCTATTTACACGAAAAATTGGCACATATTAAGCGACTTGTAATGCTCTTCGATAGCAGACTTACAAAGGAAATAGCGATGGACTTCGCAATGACAATGGCCAAAAAATATGAGTTGAAACAAGATCGGATTGAAGCCATAACCGATATTGAAGAGGTGTTGGGAACATCGAAAAAAATCACAATATGGCACAAAGATGGAGCGACAGCTACAACACATGATGGGTTTCCGCCTACAAAACAAGAATACATAAGCGATATTTTGGCTGAAGACCTTGCGCTGTCGGATAGCGACAGCGACGATGACTGATGACTATTTATTAGATTAAGATTTTATATTTAAGTTTGTATGTAAATAGATAAATAAAAATATAAAATAATTATTTATACTTCGTAAAACAATCTGATATTCTTTGTATAATAATACAAATCTAAAACCAACTATATAAATTTTTTTCCTTTACACAAGTTGCTGTAGATTGACTTTGGCATGTTGCATCCTTCACACAATGTTGTTACAATTTAACTCAAACGAAAAGTCTAGTTTCGAAGGTGAAGATGAAACAGACTTCTTGCCAGAAATCAAAATTTTTCAAACAGTAATTAATTGCTATTCGTTCCCTCCCTCTTTCCACTAGGTTCGCAAATAGAAGACTGGGTCAATGGTTCTGTGATCGACGGTTCCAACGGCAAAATCTATTCACCGACGGATCAAAGGGTGAAACAGGAGCGGGCTTCAAACTTAATGACTACATTTCGGTATTTCAAGCAAAAGAAGCTCCTACTCCTAGGCAAAAGAGAGCAAAGGTTTATTACGATGGTCATCACAGGGCACCTACTCTTAAGATTGCTTCTTTCAGAAAATTATCTACATGAATGCACAGCCTTCAGCTTAACTTAAGGAACATTGGGAATCTGGGAGGGAAATATATAAGTCCAGACGGTGAAGCCAACTTTCGATATTTCTCAAGTATAAATCGACCCATAATGAAGCAATTGCACGTTCAATATTCGTACGAAGTTCATCAATCGTCGCTACCTTGTTGGCATAGACCATAGACTTGACGTAGTCCTTCAGGAAATAGTCTAACGGCGTCAAGTCGCACGGCCGAGGTAGCCAATTGATCAGTCCATTTCGTGAGATAACATTTTCACCAAACTTTGTTTTCAATAAATCGATTGTGACATTCGCTGTGCGGCTTATGGTGCCGTCCTGTTAGAACCACATATTGCCCAAGCCAATATTATCCAATTCGTGCCAAAAATATTCGGTTATCATTGACCACGGAAGAAGTACGGCCCATTGACGAAGCCGGCCAATAAACTGCCAAACCGTAATTTTTTCGGGATACAATGGTGACTCATGGAATACGCGTGGATTGCTGCCCGACCAATAACGCATCTTTTGCTTATTGATGAAGCCATTCAGTCAGAAATGAGCCTTATCAATGAAGATGATTTTTCGATGAAAATCTGGATCATTACCAAGCTGGTGTTCAGCCCAATTCAGGAACATACGACGATTTTGGCTCTTAAAGTTGAGATCACCGACACCGAGTTTCGGTAGTAAATTTTAATAATTTCAACTCTTTGTTGGATCGTATATATTTCAATGATGAAATGTCAAACCATACTGAAGAGAAATGTCAAAAGAGCGAAAAAGATAAGGTCTACAACGTTTGTAACATCAATTAAGATCGAACACTTTTTACTGGTGGCTCATCTGACCCACAAAGCGCACGCGATGAGCCAAAAATTTAGTTCTGTGCAAACTTACACATGTAATGTAAACACATAATAATTGCAAAAAATTGTCGAGCGTTTTAATGCTGATATTTACATAATGCTTTTCGCCATAAATCTACTTAAAACTAATTAATGGCGAAAGGAAAACTTTTACGCTGTTCAATCGTCATTTGGTATGCAGGTGTGTGTATGCATGTGTGTGTGTACAAGTTCTTTATTATTTTATTATATGTATGTATGCGCATTGTATGTTTGCAGTTTTTCCCGTTAGTTTAACATACCCGAAAGCTGTTTCAACCGCAGCTGGTGCATCAATTTACGACTCCGAGCGCCATTTATTTAACACACATACACAAACTACAAAAACACTTAAGCACATTCTTACACCACGCCATATGCAACTACATACATGCTTGTATGTGAGTGGAAAGGTATGGGTAAGAAATATCAGTGTGTCTGTGTGTGCGTGAGCTTGTAAAAACAAAAAAAACTTAAAACGAAAATGCTAGTGTACACACATTTTACTAATAACTCGTAATCTATTTCTGGCTGGGAAGCAAGCAAATGCCTGGCAGCCAAGCGACGGCAAAGCGGAACCAAACACACACACACCTACTCATATACACGCACACTTTCAAACATTGCGCTAAGATAGGATTTCTCGTTGTGCTTAAGTCACAGTTGGCGCGCGTCGGCAAATGAGAGATGCGCCCTGGTTCATTTGGGGTATTGCCATGGGTTGAGTGAAAAATCTATTTCATCACTGCTTTTTTGCTTGGTTGACATGCGAACATTAATTACAGACAAGTAATGCAAATATTTTTCGAAAGAAATTACAAGTTTTGTACATACATACAGTGCTGTTTCGGTTGTTTACTAGCACATTTTATAAATACGCATATACATATGTACGAGGGAGCGTCTTAAAGTTTGGAGGTTAGAAATTAACTTTAAAATAGCTACATGCATATATGCGTATAATACAAAATCAGCGACTTTCGACTGGTTTCTCTCCAAAATAAATCTAATATAAATATTTTCTTGCGTGCACAAACACAGTTCCCACTGTGTGTCAATCAATGACTCCAGCAGTTAGTGGTGATCGATTTTGTTACATCCAAAACGTGAAGAACTTAACTTAGACATTTGAAAAAGAAGCTACGTTTCCACATTAGTGGCGTTTCTTGTATGGAAATATCGTAGAAAATCTCGTCTATCTTTGAGTCAGTATTACCGCCAACAATAATGGTAATCTCGAAATCGAAAGCAAAATTATTTTTGCCAACAGGTACTACTTCGAACTGAGTAAGCAATCGAGAAGTAAAGTCCTACTTGCCATCCTGCTATATGGTGCGAAGGCTTGGACTGTCAACATCTGATGAGTCGATCAACATCTTATGAGTCGACGTTACGAGTTTTTGAGAGAAAGGTTCTGCAGAAGCACTCAATGAAACGAAAAGATGTACGAGATATACGACGACACTGACATAGTTCAGCGCTTTACGAGACAGCGACATCAAAGAAGATAGTGAATTTGAAACGTTGCTCAATGAAGTTCAGTGTCAAACGCAAGTAAAGTTTGCCGCAACATTGTGAGTAACTCATCAAGCCATTTGAAAGCGACTACAAGCGGAGGAAATGTTTCAGAATTTGAAAGAAACCTGACTCTGCTGCCTAACAATGCTTGACCTAACGTTACTAAATGCGCTAAAATGTACTTAGGAACGCATAAAAGGGAAATAGTACCCTTTAGCCATATTCCTTAGATACTACATTGTTAGATTATCAGATCCGAGATCAGATTTGTTTCGTTCAATGGCACTTTCCACTTCGAAGAAGCGAGCGCTGCTCCAAATATAAATATTTCCTAATATAATATCCCAAGTCAAGGAAAATTTTCTAAAAGCGACTGTTTCCTGGCTGGCAGGTTAACGATGAAGTACATATTCTTCAAGAAAAATTGTCTCGCATGACATTTAACAATTGGTTCATATTGTTTGAAAATTCTTACGATCCCTTAAGGGGTTAAATTCACTTCTGCAGTTCAAAAAATTATTTATTTTTTTTACATATGTATGTATCGAAAATATACTCCGAGTATTTGAAATAGATCTTCAATTTTGTCAAAACTCTAAATTTTCAATAGTCGTTTAATAATTACTTGTGAGTGATACCTAGAGGGAAGTTTTATAATACCGAGAAGAAGACATCGGAGACCTTACAAAGTATATACACAAATGATCAGTGTGACGAGCTGAGTCGATTAGCCATATCCGTCTATCTGGCAAATATTAAGTTAATAAAACTTTTCTAGAAACTTAACAATACTCAACATAAAACATGCGCGTGAGATAGAAGCTCTGAAATTGGTTTTAATGGATCATCTGTAGATGAATGTTTTTTCGATGTCAGTTACATTCGATTACATTTGATTCAAAAAACAGTTGGTTCTACAAATATAGAATTGACTCGAGGTCAGCCAAAGTCGATTCCAGTCGATTCACAAAGTAATAGCTTCTCAGTTTCATTCAGCTAGAATCGCGAATATTGACGGTCTATGGTATGTCTGTTTGCAATAGTAAGCTTACAAAATTGCTCTCACCTTAGCCATTGACTGATAAAGGAATGCATCTGCTTGAATTTATGGTGAGAATGCCATGATGCCTTATGACCATGGGTCTTCAGGATTCGGTTTTGAAATATTTTTAATCGATTTGAACTAACTTTTCTCATTTAATAAAAAACGGTAATTGATTTCTTTACCACGCTCATCTCATTTAGTTCTCATTACTCTAGATTTTACTTTCTTTTACTGACTTGAAAAATATATATAAGTAATTCAATGTTAGAATACATTAATACATTACTAAAACACTATAACATACCCTCGTATACTTGATAACCCACTTACTACCCACTGCTTAGAACAAATTGTCTTAATCATACGCAAATAAAAATTTCCCTAGACAAATAACTGTATGTAAACATGTAATAATTAATATAGATATATAAATTTACGTAATTATATGAAGAACAAACCTACACTCTGTCTCTCTCTCTCTCTCGCTCTGTGAGATAAAAATCGTTAACATTAGTAGTAGAATGTGCAACATACCCATCAATGAGCGGCGACTCGCGCAACACATGTTTCGCACGCTGCAACCGATAATCGAAATCATTCGCCAGACGCGTTTGTTCCGGCATCGCCAGCATGAGTGGTAAATATAGGAAAATCAAAAAACTGAAGCCACACAACACGTAACAGCCGTCAAGTAGCTGCTTCAGCAAGTTCATTGCCTTGTATGTTGGAATTTTTGGACCGAGCGAAAGACGCTGCAAGCTTACACGCTCGCTACACACTCGACACACTCCACACGTCGGCCAACGTCGTCTGTTAAACGGAGCCAACCGGCGTTATTCCTCACATGCAATATCTTTTGAAGTGCTTCTGACGTGTCGGCTGACTATTATTTTGACGACTGACTGACTCTTCCGGCTGGCTGACTGATGACTTTCGCTCACCAACTGACACACCAACCGGCTGGCTGAGTGCCTTGACTAACAGCTGGCTTGGCTGCTGCTGGATGGCGGCTCACTGACTGCTGCTTACTAGCTTGACTGCTCAGCTTAAGAACTACGTGCGCTTTGTCTTCTCGGTTTGTGTTGTTGGTGGTCTAAAGTGACTCGCTGTTTTATTGCCGCGCTGGAGCGTTGTTGCTCCTCTTATCTCATTGCATTTTCCTTCGACTTTTCGACTTTTTTGTTGTTCCGTTTTTGTTTCCTTCCTTATTTTTGCACAGTTCTCCGAACTGTCATTTTATCTGCAAATAAATAAAATCGTAAGTAAGCATGGAGTCGAGGAGACACAACTTAAGAGTCGAGTAGCGACAAGTACACGATATAAAATGAAATGGCAACATTAAAATGTGAAAAAGGGAATTATCTTTCTGAATGCAGTAGCTAACAACTCGTAGATTTAATTCCCTTCATATATGTATGTATTGATAGCGTTTCGTTTGTAAGATATTACTTTCAGAGCATTAAGATGCGCACTCATTTGCAGTGAGAAAGAAAAATTGAGAGGAGAAACGGAATAATGAAAACAATAAAAGTTGTCTTGAAATGCAACACCCTAAAACTTGGAAATAATAAAAGATCATCGCTGAGTGCAATCTTCTTCAATTCTGAGGAGTAAGTGAGAAATATAATCCCCACGAAAAGCGAGCTCGAGCTCAGTGATTTGTTTTCTACTGCTGTTGGCGGTATTACTATCTTAAAATTAAATTTGTGCCACAATTTCCAGCGTGTCTTTAAACATATCAACAACTTAGTAGTTTCTAAGTAGACTTAGAATTTCAACGTAGAGCCATACTATGATAGAATTAAAAATATGGTGATGAACGAGATGCTATTTGCTCACGGGTCAGTCAAAACCACAAACGCAATATCAATATACTGTTGGAACTATGTTAACGTCGCCGTAGCTATTCGAGATGCTCATCGTGTTACCGACTGTAGTACTAGGAATTGCCAATGCCGTGACGCAATGGACCATAAATATTCCACAAAACTTTTCTCTCCAACATTCCTAAGGCCGACTTAACAGATGATATCACGGTCCATGCCTCCGCATCATATAGCAGGACGGGAGTGATAAGGAACTTGATCTTTGTTCGTCGAGAGAGGACTTTACTTCTCAATTGCCTACTCAGTCCAAAGCACTTGTTTGTAAGAGTGACTCTGCTTTGGATTTCAAGGCTGAGAAGGCAATAGTATTTTCATAATGCGTGGATCAAATAACCGGAATGGATCCATATCCGTATAGAAATGATTACCTCGTTACGCTATGAGACCTAAAAGTTTTAGATTGCAGTCTTCTGACAGCCATATCAAAACTTGGCATTTTATAGCAAACTTCCAACGGCAGTTGGCAATGTCTGGTAGGCAGAAACACGTCTCAAAAAGAAAAACTTCCTTGAAAAAATTGATACCCAAGTTCAAAATGTGGAAGATGATAATCAGAACTCAGGAACTCATAAAAAGAAAAGAAGCAAGCCCATGATAAAATAATGTTAATGTAGATTCGTTTTAATGGAATCTCCAAAACTACTTGGGCCTACTAAATTAACGACTATTATCAGTTTTGATCTGTTGCTCTTTTAGAATCTCTGGAAAATGGAGTGAAGAAAAAATAACAAAATTTATGCTAGAGAATGAGAGATCAGTTTTTCTTGTCTACGGCTCCAAAGACAAATATCGGTAATAAGACTCGCCTGTACCAATTATTTAATGCAAGAAGTGATATGTACCAAACATTTTGGACCACTCTGGAAATGAAGGACAAATGTGAAATGTGTGTGGATGAGAGAAAAAAAAAATAAATGCGAAAGTGTAAAAACTCCAGGCAAGAGTAACAATAATACCACCGGTATGTAATGATTCTTTCATATGAGATATGAGTGTATAGGTTAGGTTAGATAAACAGGCTGTTTTCGCGTGAAGCCAAGAAAAATCCCACTTGAACTACTAGAGACGTTTATCCGTTGTGATGCTCAGAACACCTAGGTATGGAACAAAAAGACAATCACATATCGGCAAAATGACTGGAGCCTATCACAAGTTTTTTGAGACGGCTAATGCCAATTTCAGCCAGTTCGTCGGGTTCGTAAATATTATGGCAATCGAGATGCTTCGACCTCAGTCTGTCGAAAGCCGAACAATGAAGAAGAAAGTGTCTATATGTCTCCAATTATTTTTCTTAATTGCAACTTTGATAACTTGCGTGCTACAAAATCTTTAGCCACACTGCGTGAGTGCCAATGGGACAGTTTCTAGTTAGGACTCATATCATTCCGGCGTTGTGAAGCTTGCTAAGAGCCAGCAGTTCAATGGACCTTTGCGTTACACTATGACCCAGAAGACTTATACAACCCACAAGTTCTGGTTGCTTACCAACACTTGTTGAGCTCACGCGAAACCCATGAATCTATCGTCCGAGTGCATGAAGACAGGGGAACACCTCCCACCACCATGCTGATAGAATTTGGATATGCAAGCTCATTGACATAAATAATTTCCAACTATTCCTTTGTGGTAAAGCACCCAGACAAGTTTAATATGGCTACTACTGCTAGAAGTCAAGCACTCCTTGACGAGTTTTGAGTTCACTGTGACTCCGCGGCACTCACATAACTCTTGGATGTATGTACGGCGGAGATGAAGAGTAATGTTCCGTTGCACAGTAGTGCACATTATCAGAAATGTAGTCGAAGTGAAAGAGGATTTCAGAATGTCAGATTGATAATTGTCTGGCTCGAGCAAGTGTTTTTGCTTGGTACAAGTTATTCAAGGTGGATCGAGAACGCGTTGACGACGAAACGACGTAGCGGAAGCGTCTGTGAAACAATACTTTACATTAAACATGTTATTACTAGCGATGAATCTTGGAGCTCTCTTACGATCCGGACACAGACGATCAATCGGCCGAATATCGTAGCAAAGACGAAGCGAAGCCGAAAAAGCCACATCAAATGAGGGCAAAGATCAAAATTACATTTACATTTCAGTTTTCTTTGATAATCGAGGTTTGGTGCAGTCCGAATTGCTTCCGACCGGCCAAACTGTCAACAAGGAATACTATTTAAGTGTTATGCGTCGTTTGCGCGAAGCTATTCGTAAAAAGAGGTCGGAATTATGGGCCGACAACTCTTGGTTTTTGCACCACGATAATGCACCGTCGCATACTGCATTGATTCTTCGTGAACTTTTCGTCAAATTTTCAACCAATATCGTGTTTCAAACAAAGTCTTACGACTTACGATAATACGAGTACAATTATTCCTGCAAGTGCCCTATGCAATGGTAGTTCACGAAAATTTGTTATTGAGTCGAGACAAAAACCTCTAATTCTGAATAATTGTGGGTCTTCAATGTGTTGGAACTCTATACTCACTTAACCCCTACATTTGTGTTGTTTGTATCCATTGATTGTCCATCAACTATGGAACTTTCCATAAAGAAAGGGAGGACTCCTTCATAGAATTTTCATAAAGATAACGTTCACTACTTCGCAAAAACTTCTTCCAGATTTCTTGCAATCAAATATGTATGCGTTCATGCTCAGCTTTTATTCAATTTCTGCTCTGCTCTACCTAACCTAACTCTTTCTACACAACTTAGCTACAAAATTACTTTTCCCAGAACTTTCGGTTTTGCTGCCCATCTAAATTAAACACACTTTTTGCTGCGCAATCGCCTCAGTCAATATTTACACACACAAGCTTATTTGGTAGCAAACACAAAAATATGCCACTCGCTGTTCGCTGTTGTTTTTGTATTCTCTCGATGCATTCGAATAAACTATTCCAGCGATGAACCGCATATCCTTTAACGGCACATAACGGATACACAGGCATACATATATGTATGTACAAGTAGTCAAATGTATCAAATGGCCTTAAACAAATGCGCGCTGACAGTCTGCATGTGACACGCACACACATACAAACACGTGTGAGCCAACGGTGGCAACTAGCGCACTGCAGCAACTGCCACAGACAGTGTCATATCACAGCGCGTTGCCTGTCTCAGCGCTCAGAAGTCAACAGCTGACTGGCTGCCGCATGCAGACTGTACGTGTATGCGGGAGTTGGAGGGTGAAGGGAGGTGGTAAAAGAAGGCTGCCGACTGAGCTGACTGTGCTAGCAGCTTGCCATGCAAAACAGGCAGTTGCTCGCTGCCTGGACTCGCCGCCGCCGCCACTGCGCACTCGATTGCATTTGATATTCCAAATTACAAGCAACGAATTTGCGAAAGCATGCAGCGCGTAGATATATGTACATATGAACATAAGCATATATATGTATGTATGGAAGGTAATACAAATACATATATACATATATATATATATCATGTGTTTTCATTTGTGTTTGTATGTTTGAGAACGCCTGCATATTTACTTGACAGCAATTTACACATTTGACATACACACACATCCATACATATATCGCTATGTATATACATAAATCTAATAAAGTATATATGTATGTGCGTGTGTATATATTCATATAAAATGTCTTTCACCAACGATAAGCGTAATAGATTGGGGTGAAGTGCAACAAATGGGTGGCACGATAGCTGGCGGTTACCAAAAATGTGCGGCAGCAGGCGGGCGGCATGAGTTAAAACTGCTATTGCTGCTGCTGGTGCTGGTGCTGGCATAACTGTGGCATCCAGCGTTAGTTGTGTCGGCGTACCACCAACCAATTTGACTATGCTTCGTATGTCCTCTGCGAAAAAGTTTGCCACAACTCGCTTGCGGCATTCTTAATTTCGCCCATTTCCCTATTTCAACTCGGCTGGCTCACTGGCTCACTGGCTGCTTGGTCGCTTGGCTGCCTCTGACTGCTTGTTGGCTCCCTAACGCTGCTTGAGCACCAGCGCTTTGCTGTGCAACCTTTTTCGTTGTTGTTGTTTCCGCTTTTTTTTGCAGTGTCTTTAGCCTGCTTTCGGTGCGGCAGTCAACTACAGTTGCTATGAGTACTTCTATGACTTTGACTTGGACTCAAAATTTATTTTAGCGTTTTTTTTAATCTTTTTTTTTTAGGATTTTTCGCAAACTTTTTTTTGCGTAAATTTCTTTATTTTGATTACAATTTGCTATGTTGTTGGTGTTGTTGACTTTTTCGCAATATTTTTTTGATAACTGTTTTTGTGTTTTAAGCCCGCACAACATGCTACGCTGTGTATAATAGCTTTGTTCTTCTGCCGGTTGTTTATGAGAACCTGATCCGAGCTAAATAGTTTAGAATTATACCAGAGACCAAATGACTAAAGACCACCGCGGGAAGCAGAGGATGAGGAAAACCTCCACACCGTTTAAAAGACCAGGTTGAGAAGGATCTGGACCTGGTTGCACTTGGAATCTCCAGTTGTCGCCAAACAGCGTAAGAGAAAAACGATTGGTGCGCTGTTGTAAACTCGGCTATAACCGTGTAAGCGTAATCTATGCCAATAAAGAAGAAGAAGAAATACTAAATTTAGTTTTGCACTGCTTTTTTTCAGCTTTTTTGTCTGATTGAAAGCCCATTGGTTCCCATGTAAGTCATATAACGATGTCTGACGACCGTCTGACGACCGTCTTACGTTGGTTGGTTCAAAAGGGAGGCACATGAGCGCCAAACAGCAGGCGGGCGCACATATGTAGGTCATTATAAGGCCTATTCAGCTCCCAGGTGTTAACCAAATAAAGTCTTATCAAGCAGCTTTATCATGTGATAAAAAAATTGATGTTTTTCCACCCCAGTCGGCCAATGTCTCGGTAGCCGCGGATTATATTCCATATCATCCGGCTGGTTGTGCGCATAGATAACGTTCTAGCGTCACATCCATTCCACTGAATCCACTTTTTCTCATTTTCTGAAGTTGGAATCATAAGGATAGGGGGCCTATGTTAACCTCTACAATGTTCCCAAGTTCTCTTTTGAGCGGACCAGCTCGCCTGACTTTTCATTTCTTCCTATTCCTATATGACTGATAACCAAATGACATTAATCGAGTTACCTGCTGAGAGTACATCCCTTATTGCCTCTTGGCTATACAATAGAAGATTCATGGACTTGCTGGTTTAGAGCAGAAGCGCACTTGGCACTATCTAATACAACCACTTTTTCGACCTTAAAAACTGATTTTGCACGAGTAGTCAGTTAGCTTGAAGTTATCTTCTGAATATGGATTATTCCTGTTTCTCTCTTTAATCCGACGGTGATCATGCAGATTTCGCCCATTGCACCTCAGCGGTTTACGATTATTTCGCGAAAAATTAAAAAAGCAGATTTCATAAATGTGTCACTGCCGCTCGCAAATTGGCAGAACCCTATAGTTTCTATGTCTACCTATTTGATAACTGTATTACATTTTTATTAGTAAATGCACTTAAAACTTAAAAAGCTTCTTTTCTAATACTCATAGTATTAATTTCTGGTTAAAAAATTACCAAACTCAAACCCGAATCACATCCTATTTCCGAATAATACCAATTCGATTCCTATTTATTTATACGACGCATCAGTCATAATTCCGAAATATGGAGCATCGAAGCCAAAAATAATCGGAATTCAGGTAACTGAGAGCCTAGCATTCATCAAAGGCATCGCTACTGGTGACGATGATAACAAAACGTTGGTTTATGACGTCGCTCCCAAACTGAGGCGAAACCGAAAATTCACAAGAAAATTGGTCAAAAATCAAAGTCATGCTCATCATTTTCTTTGATAAACGTTTTGTGGCCCATCATGAATCCATTCCATAGGATCGAATGGTTAGTGAGTACTCTTACTTGGCCATTATGAAGGGTTTACATGAAGCAATTCGTTGTAAAGGACCATATTTTTGGACAGAAAATTTAAGGCAAATTGAAGCTTCACTACGACAATTTGACTTCACTCTCCAGCATGATTGTCACTGATTTTCTAGACAAACACGAAACGACAGTAATTGCTATTTCACCGTATTCATCGAATTTGGCACCCTGTAAGTTTTCTCTATTTTCGAAACTGTAATTCCGCTTCTGAGAACGCGCCATGTAACCATTAAAGCCATTTAAAGATATTCGCTAAAGGCCCTGAAGATGAGGCTTACCTATAACAAATTTATGGAAAATTGGTTTAAGCCTTGGCGTGATTGCATTAGCTTCATAAGAGACTAATTTGAAGGCAATAATGAAGATTTGTATTCAAATATATTCAAATTTGTTCAGATGACACTTTGCTATGTGTATTTTAATTTGGTACCAAAAATGAACTTAACCTGACATCATCTAGTGTTCAAGCTACCGATTAAAAGGCACGCATTTCTTGCGGTGGACTTTGAACTACATAAATGTTTCGAACAATAATAAAGATGTCTTCATAAAATCGCCTGATGATATCTTAGTGGAACACATTTCTATTTTCCACTGAGGAACTAATCTACAGCTTCCCATGACCGCCGAATAACGAATATAAGACACACGTTTCTTGCGTTGGCCTTTGAATCAAATATTAAGGTTCAATTTATGAGATATTTTAACAAAATTAGACGAGAATATACAACTAGGAATTATAAAATTTGACAGCGAAAATGACAGCGGATTTCAACTCATTCTAATTACTGAAAACCGAATCTAAGTTACTAATTTCCTATAGTTCAACTTATAAAATATAAACGGACAGTAACAAGACTGTCAGTAAGTTACTCTTGCTATAAGCTGGAAATATAGCCAGGTCTTCTCTTCGCATATCCTTCCATATAACAAATATCTACACTATTTCTTACCATAATTAATATGTATAAACGTCGGCTATATTTAACACCCCTTACTTCTGTACCTAGCGAATACGAGAATGACTAACGATCGGTGCCGCCCGCAATTTGCCACACATTACAAATTTGTATTTCAACTTTTTCAACGTCTTTTTGCGAATTTTCTTCTTCAAATTTCTTCATTTTGATTACAACTTATTTTCATCGTTGCTAGTGTTGTTGTTATCTTTTTGAAGTATTTTCTTTATTTTGTTTGCAGACGAGCGAGTGTCTTGCCTGGCGTATAGCGACAGTGAGTTATCAAATTGTGTACATAACGACAGTGACAGCAGAAAATAAAAGGATAGATAATGGATTCGGGCAAAAATGAAGAAAATAAAATAAAATATGAGTTTAAATACAAAATTAAAGAAAAAAGAATGGTAACAATACCAAAAAAGCATGGCTGTCAAAGTTTAACCCAAATTTTTATTTGTAAAAACATCGCTGCCACGTTTTCTTTTGCGGTCTTAATTTTCTTAATATTTTTGCTAAGCTAAGGCTGTGGATATATACATATATTAGGGTGGGTGAAAAAAATAGAAATTTTTTTTCGCTTGGTACTTAGAAAATTTTATTCCTAGATACCACTTGGAAAGTCGCTAGAAGTATGAAAATGCATATCTTCTTCAAATGTATAGTATTCATACAGTACACCAGGACGTATGAGCAACACAGTATCAATAACTTGTATTAATGCTCAGTACTTTTGATGCATCACTTTAACAGTGTATAACTTTTATAGGAGTGATTTTATAGAAAAAATCATGTAGATCATTTTTGTAGGCCAGAAAATTTTGAAAACAAATATCGTCTTCTAAATATTATAGGTCGAAATATTGAATGTAAAATATCAAAAAATATCAGCGTATATAAGAAATACGATTTAGGCACGGCTTAAATTGAAGATAAAAAACTGAGCTTCTGGCAGCGTTTTCAAACAAAAAAATCAGCTTGTGGAATAATGTACACCCTAATGTACACATACTTGTATATAGATAATGTTGGTTTCTACGAACACTAATGCAAAACGCTTGCTAGCTCATCAGTCTGCCCAGCCTTTGCCTTTGCTACGAATTTCACTGTCACAAGCTTTTTTTTCGGTTTGCTTTTTAATTTTTTGCCCCATTATTATAATATTTGTTTTCATCTTATTCTATTTGCCAACCATTCGTCCTTTTAGCGCATATAATAATAATTCTTTGCATTCCTTATGAAATATTTAGCCACAAAAGGACACTGACACTCACTCGCACACACACACACCTACACTTGCTAACGCACAAGCAAAAAAAGTGTATAGAAATCAACAACAACAAAAACAACATACAGCAAACTAAGAAAAAAACACTAAGACAACGAACGGGCATAATAACGGTTAGCGGCAGTGGTGCTGCCAGCCGACGCAAAGGAGGAAGCAAACAAAACCTTTTATGTAATTTCCTTTTGGTTAAACTTTATCACAATAAAACTTCTACACTCAGCGGCTGTTTGTATGTATGTATGTTCCACTTCTGTGTGTGTGTGTGTGTAGGTGCTTACTCGCCGTAACTAAGCACCATGCTGTAGCGACTGGAAGTGCTAGAGGAAGCAATACAGCGCACACATGCAAACGTACATCACACGCACACACACCCACACATATGAGCGCAGACACTTGCAAACAACGTGCAAACTTTGAAGTGGAATATTTTTGTTTACTCTTCTGCTGTCACCATAGCGCAAAAGCATATGCGTGTGTGTATGTGTGTTTGAGTTAATATATGATTTTATGCATGTGCGTGGCAGGCTGACGGCCTCCTGCGCGTCGGTGGCCACTTTGTGGCGCTTGTGCGCTTTGCCGCAGCTTGCTGACTGACTGGCTGCCATTGCTACGTCACATGTGCGCTTGAGCGCCTGTTTCAGTTGTATGTGTGGGTGGTTAAATTTATCAACTTATTGTTGTTGTTGCATAATGCATATAAAGCTGTAGCTGCATATATGCAAGTCCATCAGGCGCTAGAGTCAGACACGCGCCGCTTCGAAAGCTCGCGCCGCGCGCTATCCGCGCTAGATGCGCGCCCTGCCGCCCACCAACACACGCTTGCCCCACATTTTATGCCAGACGAAATTGCGTATTCTGAATGAGCTCAGCGAGCGTTGTTTGTGCGCTGACGTATTGATTAGAATCCATTGATAAAGGTAGTGCGCCATCGCGCTCGCAATCTCCCTCCTTGCTTCGATGCTTCTAAACATTGCTTAGCTACACACACACACACATACATATACAATGCAATTACTACTTGCACCTTCACAGACACATTTTTGCTGGCATTACACGCTGTCTCACACCCGGCCATATCGATTTGCTGCTCAAATTTAATGCCTCCTCCACCCCTTGAACACACGCCCAGCTTTAGAAATTCCACTAGCTGCATTCGCTACAAACGCTTACTGTTGATCTGTTGGTTTGTTGTCTGTCGCTGTCGTTGTCGCTATGCTCTGCGCCATCGCATTTCGGCCGCCTATCCGCCCGGCTGGCCATTAAAGCCTGTTCGCCTACATTGACTAGCTTTTGTTGGCGCAACATGGCGTATGAGTAATTAACATTTGCTGCAGGCCATTGTGAAAATTTATGCTATTGTCCTAAAGAGCACACACACACAAACGCAACTATAAATGCAAGTACGGCTGTCTCAAAACCTAAATGCATTTGTATATGTATGTATGTGTGTGTAATGTTTATATGTATGTGTGTGCAGTCACAACCATTTCTGCTATTGTTTATATGTATGGCCAGCAATTAATTTGTTTGTCTCCTCTTGTCTCTGTCTATGCTTATAAGCAGGCAAATATGCAGTTGTATATGTGTAGTTTATATGAGTATGTGTGTGTGTGCTTTCGTGCACGCGCTCGTCTGTTTGTGTGCATTGTCTGGGACACATTGTTTGGTTAGTTGGTCAGGCGGTAAGTGCAGGTGCCACTCTCATGCATACGCACACACATACCAACACAAATATAGGTGTGCGCGTGTGTATTGCTGAAATGTTGCCAAATGCCATAGCATGCAACACTCGCCTGCCAGCTGCGCAACAATGGCAATTTTAATTATTTTTGTCGCACTTATAATTATGAATTGCTGAGCAACTTTACTTGCATATCTACCACACATAAACATAGAATGTACATATGTATATGTGCACTTAGACTACATTTGCTTACATGTTTGCTTGTGCTCACCTTCGTAATCAGCAATTTGCCGTAAATTTGTCACGTGTGTTGCACGTTTCCATAGATGCATTACCTTCATTGAGATTATAACTGTTTATTTACAATTACATGCATGTACCAACATTGGTATTAATATATGTGTATGTATATATTATTTGTATTTTTTAAGTGCTCAAGGCCGTATTGCGCGCGCGTAAATACATTTTCACTGTAAGTTATATTTTATTCTTATTTTCTTTTAATATTTTTTTACTCTCATTCTTGGCAAAGTATTCCCGCATTTGCATAGGCACACACACACATATTTGCATATACATATACCAGTTGTATATTTATATTTATTTGGCCTACTTCACCAGAATTTCCGTTCTGCACTGTGGATTCGCCCGTTGCGCGCACTCAAGTAACGCCTTGTACTCGCAAGCATCACTGCAATAAGTTAACGGTATACATTTTTACATACATACATACAGCGAGTAGCGCAATCACACACACGCACACATACACATAAATAACTTATATTTGTAGTCATTTATTGTATTTTGATATGATTTATTTAGCTTTTTGAAAATCCATATTTCTCATTATAAATCTGTCACGCACTATTCAATGGAAGATAAATAGATTTTAGCCACTGTGGACAGAGAAAAATGATGGCTGAACCACAATTTGGTGCAAATAAAATATAACAAGAAGCGAACGAATTAAAATGAATGCGGAAAACTCCTCTTGAAAAAGAAAATAAAGGAAAGTGGGAGCAATAAGTATGGTAAATGAAAAGAATAATGGAAATTTACGGAAAATCTAACATAAAAATAAATAAATCAGCTAAAGTTTGCAAAAATTAAAAAAAAAATTAAATAAAAATTTTTTATTAAAAAAAATAAAAATAAAAGTTTTAGTAATTAAAAAAGCTTAAAATACATAAAAAATAATGAAAATTGTTAAAAAAAAATACAAAAATAAGAATATATGAATAGTATTACTTAAAAAAATAAAAATAACGGTTGATCCAGTAGAGTGATCCCGGCGACATTCGGTTTCAACAAGATGGTGCCACTTCCCACACATCGCATCAATAAATGGATTTAATGGGAGAACAATTCGATGTAAAGGGCTATCATGAGACCTCATTCTTGAAAAAAACCCTAAAAATTATTTCTATTATTTTTATTCCACACAATCAACTGAAAATCTAATTTAATTAAAATGAGAAGGTTCCAAAATAACAATGGAATCAACGAATTTCCGAAATTTTTTATTTAACACAAGCAATGTATATATTTTTTCTACAAAAAAAGACTAAATCCTGTTAAAAGAACAATCAACATGATAAAAATATAAGAAACTAGCCACCAGACCAATATAGAGTGTCCCAAAATAAAAAAAAATGAAATTAAATAAAAATTAGAAAAATTAGGCTTAGTGTAATCTTAAAATTAAATATTGCGTTAATTTTGGTACATTTTTTCTAGAAAATATGGGATTTCAAAAATAATTTAAAGTGCTCGTTTATTAATATTTTAATTTCATATAAATTTCGTAAGTCATAGAGTTAAAAAAATATTAACCGTGAACTTTCATCAATTAAATAAATGTTTGAATTCATTAACTTTCTGAATTCAATCTCCACACGTTTTTTATTGTATGGCATGCCTCATTAACTTGTCATTCACTTGACTATTTATGTTCATTAACTTTGATTAATCAGCCGTCACATTGCTTGACTGTAGGCTCATTTTTATTGCATTCATACTTGTTTCGACTGACTGCCCAGACTAATCGGACTTATTGTTGACTTGTCTAACAATTTCTCGATTTTTTCCACTAACTAACAGCCCTGAAAAGAAACGTCGCTAAATTACACTTTGGGAAAGCTTATGCGTCTGATTTGCGCTAACTTGGTGATTTTGGCTTTTTTGGCATCATATCTTTTGATTTTGAGTAAAATATAGATAATACAAAAATATGTCTTTAAGGCAAAAAAGTTGATGTTTGAATTCTTGAATGCCCAAAATCAAATTGAAACTTTTGATGTGTAGGCCAGGATCCAAAATATAATGGTACTACTAGTGAAATTTGATAAGAGAAAAAATTGACGATTTATATAGCAAGATACATGCCATACCATTGCAATTCAAGTCGAAACCGTGGAGTCATCGAAAATTTGTCTCATGTCAAAAATACATTTAAAAACGATCGCATCGAAAATATGCGAACAATGCTCGAAAACCATCGTGTTGACATCAAAGGGATTGCAGAGTATTACAACACCTTTTATAAATAGACTCAACCATTTAGGATAGTATTTTGGTTAACATTTTGGTTAGTATTGTAGTTAGTATTTTTGGTAGGTAGCAACTAATACTGAAGACTTTTCAAAATGCGATGCCGAGTAGTTGCAAAAGATATGCTCGTTGTCAAGCTGAGAACCCTACGTTCAACAAACATTACTGATTTAACGTCGAAACTGTCCAACAATCTAGCGAAGACCGCTCCGCAAACGAGCCGAAATCCAAACGAGACTTATAACAAGGAAGGTATGGCATTTGGATTAAGCCTTGGCTTGCTTATTTTAAAAGCGATATCAAATATTTTTAATAAAGTATGTGAAAAATTTATTTTTGGTTTTTTTTTACTTCAGTCCGGTTCAATTTTGATCAGATGTTATCTGGGAATTTTTCTTAAAAACATCAATGGTCTTATTTCTTATTGAATTAAAATGATTTTATTAAAATAGATTTTTTTTTATTTTTTACTTCAGTCCGGTTCAATTTTGATCGAATGTTATCTAGGAATTTTTCTTATTACAATAATTGACTTATTTCTTGTTTATTCCGCAACAGATGCCTTCATTTTCATTAGCACTTTAATTTTCATCAAAAACATTTTAGCAAATAGCAAGCAAGTGCAAAACTTTGAGTGTATTTATGGCCTTGAGAGGCTTCTCCTATCAGTAGTTCGGACGTCGACGTTTAGAAACTTGCAGGACTTCATATTTGTTGGATAAATGTAAAGCGCTTAGACCGACGAGCAGCAGAAGCTCCAGTAAATATTTAGCAAAGTTATAGTCACTCTCTGAAAACGTTCGCTTACATTCTGACCTTACATAAAAAACTGCTTCTGAGTAAAACACTTTACTTTTCGATTAATTTGCATTCACGTTCCGTCATTAACCCCTTAGGCCGCCAACCTCGCTTCTAATTAACAGGGTAGACTATAAAAAACCGCATGTACATACTTTAGTGGGTGTATGCCTCCTTGACGCGAAACTATCACAAACCTTCAACAAAGTGTCTAACTGCCAACCGGCTGTAGCATTATTCGTCTTATTTCAACGGCTCCTCTGCTGCTTTCATACTTTTACAAAGTCATGCGTTCCGGTCTGCTTGCGTCTTATCAAATAACCAACTTAGATGGCTCTCTCTTTCATTTAGGCTGGCAGGAGCATATATTTTTCGCCTCTGCTTTAATTTGATTTGCTTTGCTATTTTTCGTTTTAGATTTTATTTTGCGCTTTAGTTTTACTTTTTTTAAGTTTTTTTTTGTTTTTATATATTTTTTAATACCCTGTACAGGGTAATTAGTTTGCCACGAAGTTAATAATACCCACAAGGAAACGTCGAAGATCCTATAAATTATATAATAAGACATACATATATAGATGAGCTGCGTCGGCTTAGTTATATGTATATCTCTCTGTCTGTATATACCCGAACTAGTTCCTCAGTTTTTGAAGATAACGCTCTGAAATTTTGCACAGGCTCTCTTCTCAGCACGAAGCTGCCCTGCAAGTTCTTGTATACAAAACTTTTTTATTTAACGTGATATCTTCATGAAATTTGACAAAGGTTATTATTGAATGTAAAAGTACAATCTCCGAAAAAGTTTTTCATATCAGACGACTATAGCTTATAGCTACCTTATAAACTGATCAATCAAAAGAAGGTCCTTATAAGGAAAACTTTTTTGCTTGACAAGATATCTTTACGAAATTTGGCACAAATTGTTTTCTATAGTACAGCTATAATATTCGTGCAATTGGCTTAGATCGGAACACTATAGCCTATAGCTGCCATACAAACTGATCAGTCAAAATCAGGTTCCTATAAGAAAAACTTTTTTATTTTAAAACATATCTTTACGAAATTTGGCACAAACAATTTTCCATAGTAGCGCTATAATCTCCGAGCAAATTGTTCAGATCGGTCTACTATAGCCTATAGCTGCCATACAAACTGATCAGTCAAAATCAGGTTCTTATAAGGAAAACTTTTTTATTTGAAAAGATATCTTAACGAAATTTGACATAAATTATTACCCATAGTAGCGCTATAATATCTGAGCAAATCATTCAAAAGGGACCACTATAGTCTATAGTACCCATACAAACTGAACGATCAAAATCAAGTTCTGGTAAAGAAAACTTTTTTACTTTACAATATATATTTACGAAATTTAGCACAAATTATTTTCCAATAGAGCACTATAATCTCCGAGCAAATCGTTCAAATCGGTCTACTATAGCATATAGCTGCCATACAAACCACATAATTAAAATCAAGCTTTTGTACGGAAAACTTCATTATTTACGAAGGGCTCTATAGCTTCACGCCTTTTCTGGCGTTTTATTTATTTTTGATTACTTTACTTCTTCTTAATTTTATTATATAGTACATACATATATATGTACATATATATTTCTTTTTCTTTTATTTTTTAAATTTCTTCGTTTTTATCTTCCGACATTTCCCGCTACTGCCAGCCAACTCCCACTGTGCCACCACACCGAAGATACTAAAAACAGTAGTTCACTGCCTTGGATTGCCCGTTAGTCGTCTGTTTGTCTGGCAGCCGCACTATTTGGTGTTACAATTCACACCCACATACAGTCGCGCGCACAGACAGACACTCGCAACAAATCAGCTTTAGATACAAATGCCCTGATAGTGATGCCTAACCCATATACAAACATACATATATAAAAACATGTATGTGTGTGTGTATCGTAACGCTAACAGGGCGGATAGTATTCAATCTCGACATCAACTACAGCATCTTTAGCGGCCGCGTTGCTGTGCTAAATCGCTTAGTTGTTGTTTGTTTTCTGTAGGGCGGCACGGTGTTAAGTTTATTTCTCATTTTATTAGTCTACTTACAGGCGTTTAACTGCCTGTGATTCTAACACTTCGCTTTTATATATTTTCAGTTTCACACACTAACACACATACACAGCCAGATAAACTCACACATTTATAATTTGAAACTAAATATGCTGCCATGCCGTGGCATTTAGTATGCATGTATGTCGCTGACCATCCGCGCGTAAATTACACATTAATGAGAGATATTATCTAACTACAATTAATTAGGTTAAACGTTTCGAAAGCAGTACAATTGTACGACTATTTTTGGTTGAACGAACAGGCGAATACGCGAAGTGCTCGTATCGTGTGTCCGTATGTGTTTTCTTTTTGATGCTGCTGCTGCTTCCTCACATTCGCGTCGCGGTCGTGTTTGGTGCGTTTTTCTTTTTTTGTTTTGTTCGTTTTCGTTTTTTCAATTATATATGCTTATCCGACGTATTTTTTATTCGCACGAAATCGGCCTGCTTTTACTCGTTTTATGTCGCCACAACGATTTTGCCGCGTATGCAACAGCGCCGTTCCATGTTTCAAAACCTACTAAACACTTGTGAGCCGTCGCTGACCGAGCCGACGCTAGCGAGGATGATGTTGGCGACGACGACAAAGACGACGACGACGACTAGGACGCCGAGGACGCTGAGTACGACGCCGACAACGGGATAAGAGTCAGTCATACAGGCATTTCCCCATAATGTACACACATGTATGTAGGCGCGTGTGTACCGCTACACTCAACAACAAACGAATCATAGAAGCGTGAAAGCACAATGGACTGTTAACTCATGAAAGCTCAACAGCGCGCCGACAGGCGACAAAAACAATGCCAACTAGATTGAGTGCGCCTACATAAAAAAGCTTGAGCGCATAAAGTGGCGCACAGGTTTGCAAGGCAAACAACACTGTAGTGCCAACACGACATACCTCTTGTATATGCGAAAGCAAAGCGGAGCGCATGAGAGCGCTTGAGAGAGTGACCCGTAGGTATCAGCGTATATCGACGAGCAATGAAATTAATTAGAAAATCTTGTTGTGGCAGGTTGCAATGTTTTTGTTCTGGCGTAAACAAACAAATCGCGTAAAAGTTGGTCCAATGGTCCACGCACACACACATATGCATACAGTTATACAACAATTGTATATTGTACCATAATGAGTGGAGTGCGAGTATGAGAGCGCAAGTACTGCGCTCATTTGTTGTGAGCGCCGTAGCTGAAGCTTGCAGCAAGTGGCAGTTTGAACGACTGTTGCTTTGGGAAATTGTTGAGAAAGGTAGGAAATACGGGTAATTCATATAAATGCGCACATATTATATGTACATTATGGGTGTGTACAGTGGGCCACAGACTGATTAAGCGCCGGTGAAGGCACACTTTTCGTAGTCGGTTTTTTAGTGAGAAACATAAATAAAACAACTTTTTTCGGCAACCTTTTGATCCTATCGAACCGACGCTCCAGCCAATAAATACAATTGATACATGTTCCACTCCACTCGGTTTCTAGAAGTCACAGAAATTTGATAATTTGATTCAACAGCAGTTATCGAGTCGAAAAGAACTTTATACTCAGGCCGTAATCAGTCACATACGAAATTCAGAAAATTCACAGATAGTCCTGCACCACGTCACTGAGAGTTTTATTATCAAAAGTGTTTATATTTCCACGGTTAGCTAGAACCCATACTTATCCTTGCGTCTCATTCTTGATAAAAAGCTATCATGGGTGACCAATGAGAAGAAATTTTGTCTCATATGGTTGTAGAGGAACTATTAGGAATCGGTGCGGTCGCTCATCAAAAGTTCTGCTCTGGCTTTACGAAACCGTGATTAATTCAATACTCTTCTATGATGTATTTGTCTGGAAGAAGGCGCTCGGTAAAGCCACATTCGCAAAACAGCTAAAACGTGTTCAACGAGCGGTTCTCTTTGGCATCAGTGGTGCACTGCGTACAACACCAACGCTTGGCACTTGTACCCTCACGATGGCACTTAATGCCATTCTACATACATCATCCATGCACATAGTCGGCAGACTTTGGGAAACTAGAAACATTAAGGAACCCAAAGTGGGACATTCCGAAATCTCCCCTGACTTTGACTGTATCCCTGATACCTTGGACCACTGCGATGAGTATCCTACTCCTAGCAGAATCTTCTTCACTCACATAACTCGTTGTAGAAGATGCGCAGTAAGCTTTTTCACGGATGGATCAAACCTCAAGAGGAAGGTTGGAGGGGAAATGTTGGCAACTCTGAATCAACTTTTGTTTCAGATTGCTTGACTACTGTACGGTTTTCCAAGCAGCAGCCATTAAATTAACAACAGGTGTACTTTTCCGAAGTGCGGCGTCTTTCTGGGAAGTAGACATCCATAACTCAAAGTTAGCAAGGAATGCATGACCTTTGTTTGGGTGTCCGGCCATAGCGGAATCATTGAGAATCATAAATCCGATGAGCATCCAAGAAGGGTAATTTTTCTTATATATCCAAATACCAGCAGCCTTCCCCTGTCTTCGTGCATTAGCGCGCTGGATATATTGGCTCTGCGCGAGATCAGCAGCCAGCACCTATGGGGTTGCGGGCGCATTCAGATTCAGAATGGAAAGTAATAGATCCATAGACTGCTTGCTCTTAGCAAGGCTCACACGCCGCAATGATAGGCGTCCCAACTGAACACTGTACCATTGGAACTTCTGAGGTGAAGCTAAAGATTTTGGTCTACGCAGCTTGTCAAAGCTGCAAGGAGAATTATAAGGTGGAAGCGTCGTTCGCCAACGTTGAAGCATTTCGGTTGACATGTCTTTTACGAACCCTGGCTGGAACTGGTATTAGCCACCTCAAACAACTTGTGGCAGGCCCTAGGCGTTTTGTCGATATACGACGGTCTTTTGATTCATACCTCAGATGTTCTGGGCATAACATTGAAAAGCTTCTTTAGCATTCCGAGTGGGCTTACTCGAGAAATCAGCCTACTTATGTTAGGTACCTAGGACACATTGTGAATATTGCTTAACTTTATGAAGCTTTGCTTAAACTTGGAGCATGATAATGTTCAGGCTAAAAACATCTCATATACCATAACCCTCAATGTAGGTATGGATTCGAAACATTTAACATTCAGAAAATGTGATACATTGATTCAAAATCTCTAACCCATATAAAGGTTATTTCATAGTAGGATATGCTGAGGCGAAAGGAATTTCATACTCGGGAAAGGTGATATAATCGGTATGATATTTTTTGGTCTATTTTTTGTTTTTGTTTTTGGATTATGTTAACTTTCGGCTGTTGATTGTATAAATATTTTTCTCTACTATTTCGTACTTCTAACTTGCTGCTGAAGCCATCTTTTATAAATATTTTAAATACTTGTTTGTAAATATATCCTTTAAACGTCTTTATATTTATGACTTCTTCTTCATTTCAAATAGAATTAACTTGTCACATACGTGAAGGTGCTATGCAAGGAGTAATGTGTGACCTTTACAGCTTTCATTTAAACCACAAAATCTCTAACCCATATAAAGTTCCATCACCAAATTTTACCTTCTTCTTACAATTGTAAATCTTGTATCTCTTTATGCACGTATTTTCTGGTCTTTCAACACAATTCATTGATCATTAATGTGTAATTTTCAGTGAACTAGATGGAGCTTTCTCGTACAGCTCATCGTTCTATCAAATGCGATATTCGCCGTGGCCAATGCGCAAAGGGCCATAAATCTTTCGCAGAACCTTTCTCTCGAAAACTCGCTCATCAGTTGTAGTCTTCGTCCAAGCCTCTCCACCACATAGCAGGACGGGAATAATGAGCGACTTATAGAGTTTGGCTTTTGTTCGTCGAGAGAGGACTTTACTTTTCAATTGCCTACTCAGTCCGAAGTAGCACCTGTTGGCAAAAGTAATCCTGCGTTGGATTTCCAGGCTGACATTGTTGGTGGTGTTCTGGTTCCTAAATAGACGAAATTAGCTACAACTTCAAAGTTATGACTGTCAACAGTGACGTGAATTAATTAACTTTTTAAGTGGGCGTGGCCCCGAGCTGTAATAAATTACAGTATATCTCTCCTAAACCATTCAAGCTATATAACCAAAACCGCACAGGGTAAATTTTATTGACATCCCTACCCACCCTGTGAAAATGGAAGAATTAGGTTTATAACCCCACTCACTCTCTCCAAATCGGGTTATGTTAAAAACTACTGAATGTGCGATAAATCTATAAAATAAAATTAAATTTTACATTGAAGAAGTTTCAATGGAATTTTATAGGAACCGTTGTAAAATTTTGATGACGGGAGTGACACTGCCCACATTTAGGTAAACATTCATATCTCGGTACCTACTCGACCTCGATCGAGTGCTCTGGAGATTTCCGCAGGCTGTGGGGTATAACTGTTAATCTGAAGAAAACAGAAATCTTCTCATCACTAAAAGGACGAAAACTTTGTAGTTCAATCTCCCTTTCTTAAAGAGCAAAATTATTGCAATATTAGGATGGATACAATATATCGAAGTTATCTTAGATAAAAAAAACTAAGCTGCGAAAACACATAGAGGACTTTAACTCCTACAGAAGAACCATTACCCTAAAGTGGGGCTTACTACATGATCTAATGGCTCTAGTGAGTGTGCAATGGTGTGGTAGACGGTATTATCGAAAAAGTTCCCTATTAAATCTCTTGACACCCGGCCATTATACATTCAAGTGAGGTATGAGACATAGCTCGCTCGGGAACAGCTTAAGATAAGACTCACTTGCTTGAAGCAGTGGAACAAAATTGGCGAAATGCAGGACTTGCGCAGAGGATCACCTTGGAGCATTATCTATACGAATGCATAGCCTTCAGCAGGATGAAAAAGAACATATTCCAGAGCTACCAATATTCCAATTTAAAAATATTAGGCAGCGGGAAAGGGTGGAAATAACATAGGTTATTCACAAAATCTTCTGAGTTCTAGCGTCTGACAACCATAAATCGGAAGACTTTTGACTTGATAACGTTTTGTAAAAGTTGTGATGAAAAAGTATCTAGAACCTATTAGTATTGTTCCAAAAAATCGGAATAGAATACCTGCTTTAGTCTTAAAGTTGGGCGTGCCCCAAAAGGGAAAGGCTTTCGTAAAACCAGCTTTCGTTACATCTGTATGTATACACTTCCCCAAGCACAATATCAAAAATTTACCTGGGAGCAGGTAGGAAATCCAAAAAGAAGTAAGGCTACCTAACTTTTTACAAAAAGCGAGAAAAGGTCGCAGCACCGTTTCTACCTGCTTCATATATAGGGACATTTTCGGCGCAACACATATCAGAACCGCAACGGATTTCATTCGAGCAACACGTAATATTTTAAACCAGTAGCAATAAAACAGCATGGCATATCAAGGCATTTACAACGGAAGGAAACCAACGAGGAAAGTACATCCAATCAGTGCATCTTGGAATGTGAACCAATCTAACATCTCTCGTAGTAATGTGAACAACTGGAGTAAAGACCAAACCCGAAATTAAGACTGAATCGGGTAACTTACCAGATATATCGTCACGTAAACTGCGTGAGCGACTGGTCCACATGTTGGCCGTTAACTCATACACCAGGCAAGAAATAAGCTCAATCTTTCAAAGAGAAGGATTACTTCCTTGCGAACGACCAACAGTCGTGTATGTGCTCAAAGATGTAGCACAACTTAGCCGTAACGTATATAGTTTGCGCCCCAATATCTGGAAAGAAGTCGACGAGAATTGGCCTTACTACAATGAGAAGGAGTTGCAACAGATGAAAAGACGCAAGGAGTACAGTTTGAGAGCACCAAACAGTTCAATTAAATTACACTTGAATCCAATTAGGAAATACACAAGGAAGAGAGTTCGAGAGCTCCACACAGCTCAATTGTACTTACACCTGAATCCAACGATAGCCAGTCATCAAAGAGTAGTACAATTCTACCACATCCAGCCGAAAATTTCTCACTAAAGAGAACACATCAAAGCGAGCAAATTTGGAAAACGTTGAACCACAACCGGCGAAGAAACGGCGCATTGAAAATTCTACCGGTGATAATCACACCTCCTCCCAACCGGCGATCACTAAGCCTAATTCAAATACCATCGCTAATCACCTCAAGCGAATTTACAATGGAAGGAGACCATCTTGGAATGTGAACCAATCTAACATCTCTCGTAGCAATGGAACAGAGCTGTTCCTAAAAGAAAAGACACAACCTGGAGTAAAGACCAATACCGAAGTTAAGATTGAATACGGTAAATTACCAGATATATCGTCACGTAAATTACGTGAACGACTGGTCCTTCAAAGAGAGTAGGATTACTTCCTTGTGAACGTCCAACAGTCGTTGCTGAAAGATGTAGCACAGCTTAGCCGTAACGTATATAGTTTGCGCCCCAATATCTGGAAAGAAGTCGACGAGAATTGGCCGTACTACAATGAGAAGGAGTTGCAACAGATGAAAAGACGCAAGGAGTACAGTTTGAGAGCTCCAAACAGTTCAATTAAACTTACACTTGAATCCAACGAAAGCCTGTCGCCGAAAATACATGAAGAACAGAAATTGAGAGCACCAAACAGCTCAATTGTACTTACACCTGAATCCGGCGAAAGCCAGTCGCTGGAAGGACACAAAGAACAAAGTTTGATAGCTCAAAACAGCTCAATTGTACTTACACCTGAATCCAACAAAAGTCAGTCGTTGAAAATACACACGAAACAGAGTTCGAGAGCTCCACACAGCTCAATTGAGCTTACACCTGAATCCAACGATAGCCAATCATCAAAGAGTAGTACAATTCTACCACATCCAGCCGAAAATAACTCACTAAAGAGAGAAAGCACATCAAAGCGAGCAAATTTGGATAACGTTGAACCACAACCGGCGAAGAAAAGGCGCATTGAATTATCTACCGGTGATAATCACACCTCCTCCCAACCGGCGACCACTAAGCCTAATTCAAATACCATCGAGCCCCTTAAATATGACTTTAGCAATTATACGGAAATCACCAGCAACGAACAGCGCCAGCAATATGCAGCTGAGTTTGCTCGAGACCATGAGGAATATATGCCACTCTTTCAGCAGACCACAGAGTTATGGAACAGTTTCCGCGAACTCGGTGCACAGATTCTTAATGTGCCCGAAGACTGCCCGGAATACGAGAACATCAGTGAACGTATATTGAGCACATTTTCTGTCCTTACTAGCAGAGAGGAACTATGTCGTAAGCAACGTGTCCTCTATTTACACGAAAAATTGGCACATATTAAGCGACTTGTAATGCTCTTCGATAGCAGACTTACAAAGGAAATAGCGATGGACTTCGCAATGACAATGGCCAAAAAATATGAGTTGAAACAAGATCGGATTGAAGCCATAACCGATATTGAAGAGGTGTTGGGAACATCGAAAAAAATCACAATATGGCACAAAGATGGAGCGACAGCTACAACACATGATGGGTTTCCGCCTACAAAACAAGAATACATAAGCGATATCTTGGCTGAAGATCTTGCGCTGTCGGATAGCGACAGCGACGATGACTGACGACTATTTATTATTAAGATTTTATGTTTAAGTTTGTATGTAAATAGATAAATAAAATATAAAATAATTTTTAATACTTCCTAAAACAATGTGATATTTTTTTGTATAATAAACTTATTTGATATTTAAGATAAATTATATATGTATATATTCATAAAACTTAGATAAACGAAAATCATACATATATAGTATATGATGTATAGAACTACGATTCCGATTAACAAATGTAACTAATTATTTCAATTTCTAGTATTCTTATTCTCTCCTCATATGGTTTCTTTTTTTCAAACAAAAATTTTTGGTTTCTCGAATAGAATGCCTTTTCTCTTATATTTGTTCTAACTCTTGTTTCTTAATATTGCACATGAACTGAGCTAAGTTATGTTTTCCGGACGCTCCAGCTCTGAAAGTATTCGACGCGGAACCCGCGGGGGGAAGCAGAGGAAGAGGAAGACCTCCACTCCGTTGGAAGGACCAAGTGGAGAAGGACCTGGTTTCCCAAAAACGCAATGAATATTATTGATCAGCCCACCGTACGCACCAGATTTGGCTTCAGGTGATTTTTTCTTGTTTCCCAAACTGAAATTGTCGCTCCGCTGAAAGAGCTGAAGGTCATCCGAAAAAGTGCCTATGAAAAGTGCTTCGAGGAATGGAAAAATCGTTGGGGATTACTATGAAGGTGACAAAATATATATTAATGAATAATT
Source organism: Bactrocera dorsalis (assembly GCF_023373825.1). Taxonomy (NCBI): domain Eukaryota; kingdom Metazoa; phylum Arthropoda; class Insecta; order Diptera; family Tephritidae; genus Bactrocera; species Bactrocera dorsalis. Next base: position 103,725,225 of record NC_064304.1, on the reverse strand, counting down.
AAATATTTTGAGTTTTATTTTTTTGTCTCAGAAAATAGTGATCAGATTGTAAACCTCCGAGAAATCACTCAAGCAAAGTTGAAATATGTAGTCATGCGAAAAACTTGCTCAAAGATAAACTGATGAAAAAAGCTGATTGAACTGATCGGCTCCACATTGAAAGACGTAACTCAGGAAATATGCGAGAATAAATTATTTTATTTCTTCACATTTCACACTGGGTATGCGTCTTAAGCGTAGCTCACAGTCAAAAGGTTTTTCAGTACATCGAATACGGAAATCTGTGAAGAAACCAATCAACCTTTTAGGTAAATTGTAATTTAATTATTATTTTTGTTTTTTATATTTAACACCGGAAGTAAAATTTTTCCCTTCGAACGGAAAATAAATAAATAATTAAAATAAACATTCTACATTATTTAGCTCTCTAAAAGGAGTGCATAAAAAGAACGTGATGCCACTTCAATAGTGTAAAAACCAACGAGGAGTTAACCAACAGAAACATTAGAGCTTAAGTACAATTTCAATTGACACACAGCGCCATAAGCATAATATAACAATAGAAAGTCGTACAAATCGACACGAGCGCCTAAATTGTTTTCTTATTTACTCAAAATCATTAACTCGCCCGCCAGAGCTTTAGAGCTTTCATGCTGAGCAAACCTGCGCAATGTGCGCGCTCAACAGCTGACTAGCATATTTGCTCTCTCGCACTCTCGTTCTTTCACTCTCATGCACACTAAAGCGTCAATTTGCGCGCTCTCAACGGCTTCCCGAGAATAGTGGTAAATTTCTTTTTGATTGAAATCGTTTAAATTGCATATTTTCGTACTTAACATTCCTCGAAGAGACTCCTCGTGCCCATTCAAGTGGGTTAACTATTTGAGTATGCACCCTAATGGGTGTGTGTGTGTGGGGTTTGTGTCGCCAGCATACGGTGAATGAATGCCTCACGGCCTTTAAATAGTGGTAAATCATCATTTCACACCATTGAAAGTGTGGCAATGTCGTTGCCGTTGCCGTTGCCGCTGCTACCACTGCTGCCACTACTTCAGCTGCTGCAGCACACTTTTACAGCGCAAAACAAAGTTTCGTTTTTCTACTTTTTTCGGTTAGGTGGCAGCTGAGGCCAATGTTACAGTTTCAATTAATTAAAGCATTTTCATTTTTTTGGTATTGTTATTGTTATTGTTGTTGCCGTTGTTTTTGTGTTGTTTGGTTCATTCTCCGCGGCTTTGGCACTTGTAGTCGCGCGAAGCATGGGCAAGACAATGGGCACCTCAACAACGCCCAGCGCACGGCTAAGGGCAAGGATATGAGGGTCGGGTTTGCGCGCGTCATTGTAACCATGCGCTGGATTAGATGTTACTGTTACTGCTGCCGTTGTTGTTGTTGTTCTTGTTGTTGTGTTGTTAGCGTTTTTATTGTTGCTGCTGGTGTTCAGTGACACTTCGTCAAAGAAAAGTTTTTGCTTGACCCCTGTTCCCCCTCCCTGCTTTTACTCTTTGGCAATGCATAATTAGTTATGTGTGTTAAGGTAATTTATGTTCCTCAACGCAATGCCTTATTAATTCATACAATAATTATTATGTTAGAAAACTTTTGGACTATTTAATTGCGCACTTTAAAAAGTGCTTCAAGCAGAGGGTTAAGCCTCGTCGAAACCCTTCTCAATCTCTACTTTAATTAAATGCAAAGATTTACATTACCATTTTAAACAAGTAAGTTGGGTAAGGTAAATGCGCTATTGAATACTTTGTACTTTGCAGGCGCCTGAAGCGTGCAACACATCCTGTAACTTATCTAAACTAAGTTGTAATGTTTACTAACTTAAGACGAAGATTATTTAATGCAACATAAAAAAGTTTGTAAGTTTCTTGTTAAGTGAATACAAATGCAACACTGCTTTTACTAAGTTCTTCTTCTTCTTTACAAGTAGTATCTGTTTTAAAAAACGTCTATTAAATTTTAGACGAGCTCACAAAAGCTTGAAAGTCGCTTGCTTACTTCGCAAATTTGAGCCATTTTAATAAAAAATAAGGATGAAATACAAAGCCCTATGCTTAGCTCTTAAGTAGTTATATCAACATGTGAATTCAAAAAAAATGTTTGTCTGTACATTATTCTACGTTTGATTTCGAAACTGAAATTGTTGTTGGCCAACAGTGACGTGGGGCCAAGTTGCGAGTGCAACGACTCTTTGTTTGATGACAGGAGATATTTCGCCTTGCCATCGTTCACTACCAGACCCAATTGCTTCGCTTCCTTATCCATTCTGGAGAAAGCAGAACTGACGGCGCGATTGTTGCGGCCAATGATATCAATATCATCGTCTTACGACAGCGTCTGTACATTCTTATAAAAGATTATACCTTATTGATTCGGCTCTGCTCGGATTATTTTCTCCAAAGATTGAAGAAATCGCCAGGGAGTAGCTTTGCCTCATACCTCCTTTCCGGCTCGGAAAGGTCCTGCACAACATCAGCTTACGCAGCCGTATTCGTTTTAACGGAATACCAAATTCAGAAATAGCTGCGCAAAGTTAAAAAGTCGAAATTTCTAAGGGCTTATAAAGCTTTTTCCAATGACTAACTGGCGTTTCAAATTTTTACCTCCAAGAGAGGTTAAGAAATGAGGTTCACACCAAAGCAAAGTGTCAATACTAGCTTTGAGTTCGCCTACTACTCAATGTCGTTTAATGAATGTCTGACCTCACTATTAATAGTATCCTTATTTTATTGTCAGGCTCGTCGGGGAGCTTAGTCATGGCGGAATCAATAAATACTATAAAGCGATAAGCTCGATTTGTCCCGTTTATATTTCGTTGGAAAAAAGGTGGATCTCCATTGTGTTCTAACACACCAGCGCTGGGCCTCTGGACTTTGCATAACTTTAGCAAGCGCAATTAGCTCCTGTACGGCTGCAAGATCGTTCTGGCCTAACGCAGAAAATATCAAATAAATGGCGATATCAGCCATCCAAGTGTGATTTGTTTTTGGATGAACCTTTTACCCCAAACCTAAGACGCGAAGAGTAATAATTTCTTAACATAGTGCACTTCACCCGGGGACGCTACAAACTCTTTAATCCAAAAAAGATATATTTCCTGGATGAGTGCAAAATAAGTGTGTTGTTGCCATTTTATCCTTCTTCAGATAGTCAATGAAAATTGCATCTTCTCAATGGCAGAAAAGGGTGGTGATACAAAACTGTATTTTGGATACGGAATCGAAGTAGTATGGGATACTTGTGGGCAAAAAAATGTTTAAAAGTTGGCTTGACCCCGTCCCTAAATGATTTAATATCCATACCTTCCAAAATATTGAAGCTAAAACAACAAAATTTGCTGAGAAGAAGCTTCTTTAGCATTTCTTTATAGACCGTGAAAATAGTTACAAGAAGATAATAGCAACGCCCACTCTGCATATAACGGTTATGTCGAAAACTGCTAAAAATGCGACAACTCAGCTTTATAGCTTTATAGAAGCAGATGTCAAAATTAGACAAGGATCGTGGCACCGATCACCTTTTTGTGAAATCTTAAATCATAGGAACTACTTGAGCAAGTGAGATCAAATTTGATATGAGAGTTAACCCAAACATTCCTATTATACACCATGAAACTGGACAGTTTTATACTTTACAAAAATTGTGTCCACAACAAATTTCAGCTTACGGCCAAAAATTGTCGTAATCGAACTATAATATTTCAAGAAACCAGCCACCAATTATATGAACCCCAGTGCATATGGCTGATCTTTTACCGAATATATGGGAAAAACTGCGAGATCTTGTATTGAAGTACAGGGAGAATATTTTTGTGATGTTCGGTTAAACCCTACTTTAACGCTTTATTATTTGTTTTAATTCATATTTTTTATATAACTTCATTCATTAAGTAATACTATTAATATGAGCATGACTGTATTAAACTCTAATGCAATAAAACTAAGCTTCGCGCATTGAGTTAAGGATAAGTCCAAGTTGTTTGTTAAATTAGAGCGCTTGGAGTTCTTTTCTTGGTTACGGACAATCTTGCATGAGATAAACACTGCAGCTTGCGATTAAACGAAGTGAAAGGAGTGAGAATTGTTTAATGCACAAACCGGTTGCCAAACCAGAAACAATTGAACGACACCTTACTCAAGAGTCGTACTGCATTTGAGGCGAATTGATACACTCAAGGATTGATAGAACAGACTCCACTCACCAACATGTTAACACCTAAACAGTATGTATGATTATGTGTGTTTGTCAAAGCATGAAACCTCTCGGGCGCTCTCCACATTGGCTGCGCAAACCTTTATCTTGCTTTGTGACGCGCATCTCTGCTCTTTCGGCCAAACGATCACCTTCGACTTTCCATTAAATTCCTTCATTCCATGCACTAATTGAATATGTGTCGGAACTACATTCGGATACAGACATACCGGCATACATACATGCGTATAGATATACATAAGTGTCAATAAGCGAACTCTATCGATGGAAGCTTTTGTCAAACACTAGGCGCACCAATTCGAACAGTTCATTTCCATTCGTCTTGGCGCGCACTTCGAAGTCTAAGCAACAGATATTACGGCATATCACGATCGGTCTAACCGTTTACCAAAAAAAAAACTATAAATAAAGAATTAGAAATAATATTGTAATTTAGTTCTAAAGAAATTGTGGTAATTGATGTATGTAAATGTCAATAGCGTTGTAATTATCACTCACTTAACGTCAGCGCGGCGTTCTTATTCCGCCGTTGACATTACTCAATAGCGAGGTCAAGCGCTTAATTGAATTATTACCTCGCACAGTGACAAACAGTAGAGAAGAACGCAACACCAAAATAAGAAATAGAAGCAGACAAGTAAAACACTCACTACACAACCGTAGAAGCCAGACAGCATCAGCTCGGCGGTTCGTCAGCTGTTGATGCATTAAGTGCTGCCGGCAGTGGCAATCAGCCGTTCGTCAGCCAACGGGCAATGGCATACCAAGTGAATTTACCGGCAACCCGCCGCTGCGTCTCCTTGTTTGTGCTGCTTTTGGCGCTCATCCTGCAGGCGTTAATCCAGCGCAGCGCTGGCGCCCTTGTCAACGCCGACACGCTGAATGCCGACGATGTTGGGAACCCACTCGCGTTCACAAGTAATACACCGCCGGAACCGTCACAGCCGCCGCGCACCTGTAACTCCATTGAGGTGCGCACTAGAAAGGATTTTGAATTGCTAAAGAATTGCACACGTGTGCACGGGCATGTTTGGTTGGCGCTTTTGCAGCTGACACCGAGCGATGTCGGTGCGCTGAAATATCTTACTGAGGTGGAGGAGATTACCGATTACCTACTGGTGCATCGCGTGCATGGTCTACCTTCGTTGCATCATATATTTCCACATTTGCGCATCATACGCGGCCGTCGTTTGCTCTTCGACGAGTTTGCATTGGTCATTTATGAGAATCGCGATTTACGCTATATGGGTCTCGGCTCGCTGCTGCGCATACAGGCCGGTAATATTCGGATCGAAACGAATCCATCACTTTGCTACGTGGATACTGTGAATTGGGTGCAGTTGCTGGGCAATAGCTCACAGCAGCATTTCTGGCATAAGGTGTGACTAAATAGCTCCAATTTGGGTTCAGCCAATCACTTTTTCTTTATATTGATTTTATTTGGCTTTTGTTGTAGAATAATAAGTTGTTCAATCATTGTACGCAATGTGAGCGCACCAGTAATCAAATTCTCGTCGAAGAAGAACTGCCGGATAGATTGCGTAAGCATTGCTGGGGCTACGATATACCACAAGAACGTCCGGCTACGAATAATGTTGTCAATTGTCGCGCAGAATGCGGCGTACGTGGTTGCGATGACAATGGTAATTGTTGTGATCCTAACTGTTTGAGCGATTGCGATGGCAAGCGGTGCAGTTTGTGTGCGAATCTGAATCTGGAGCGCCAATGTGTCGACGAATGTCCACAGAACTATTATCAGGTAGGTGGAAACATATCTAATATTAATATTTTTTTATGACCTCTTTTTTAAGTTCTGTAAACTGCATTGACTTCTAAGTTCACAATTCTTTCTAATCTGCTCAATCTAAATCGCAGTCCGACCAAGTGACTGTTAGCAGGTTCTAACAGTACATCATTTGTTTGGAAGTTATTTCATCAACCAGAATCAAATTTGGTCATATTGACATCCAGTTAAGTAGCACTAGGTCGAAACTTACTGATATTCCCTTCGACCGTCTTTAGAAGTTTCTTTCTAAACTAAAGGGTATTTAATAGTCGACAGTTCCGACATCCACGATCTGTGTAATAGCTATACCAGCTGTACCTCATCGGAAAGCCCATATTACATCTTCCAACTCTGTAGAATAACAGATCGAGTTTTTAGAACGTCCAAAGTTGTAAGCCCATTGACATTGTTGTTTTTGAAGCGGCTGCAAACATTCCTAGGGTAGTAATTTCGAGGCATCGTGCCGAGTTGACAGTCCCTGGCATCCGACGTCAAGGTGATATTGATGTTGTTGTTGTAACGGCAGAAAACATTCCTGATGTAATTTTAATACATGGCGCCGAGTTGACAGTACTGGGTCGGATAAAAATCTGAGTCTGTTCCGGTTACCCGAATGTCGTTGTCGTTGTTGCTAAGTACCTCTTTGCCGGTGCATTCCGGGTACAGCCTTATCCTTGTTTTTTTTTTTTCAAAAAATATGCATATACATAAATATACTTACAGTACATATCAACATCTTTTCAGCATCAAGATCGCGATTGCATCAGCGCATCCAAATGCCGACAATTGGGTTCAATACCGTTAGCGCGTATTTGTATGGAGAAATGTCCTAAAAATTATTTGAGCACAGTCGATGCAGCCGGAAACAAAATGTGCAAATTGCAATGCACTGGAACATATACCATACACACAGCAGCTGATGCGGAGAGCCTCCAAGGCTGTAGTAAAATAAATGGCTCACTCATCATCGAACTGACCGACATAAAGAGTAAGTTGGAAAAGTGGAGTTTGGAAAAAAAATAAACAAAAAATTTTATTTCATTGCATTTCTTGCAGCCAAAATCACCGACTTGGACAACGCGTTTGCAAACATCACCGAGATCACTGGCTATTTGAAGGTGGTCAATTCACCACAGTTGCTCACGCTACACTTCCTTCGCAATTTAGTCACCATACGCGGCGATAAGCTCGTAAATGATTTGTAAGCGAATTATAATCAATATTTTTTTTGTACCCTGAACAGGGTATATAAATTAAGTTTTCCACGAAGCTTGTAAGGCCCTGAAGGAAAGGTCGGAGAGCCTATATTTAAATGATCAACGTGACGAACCCGTTTGTCCGCATGTCTGGCTTTATGCACGCGAACTATTTCCGGCGTTTTTGAAGTATCGATCTTAAATTTTCCACAATTCTATTCTCCTTAAGAAGCTACTCTTCTGTCAGAACCGCCGATATCAGATTTTCTTATTTACTGGCATAGAAACCGCTTACATGGTTATAGCCGTGTTAACAACAGCGCGCCAGTCGTTTCTTCTTTTCGCTTTTGGCGCCAATTCGAGATACCAAGTTCAGCCAGGTCCTTCTTCAACTGATCTCTGCAACGGAAACCTACAAGCTGGAGTGTTTCCTTCCATCCGGACAACATGACCTAGCCAGGCAGGCGCTGTCTCATGATTCGCTGAACTATGTTAATATCGTCGTATATCTCGTACTGCTCGTCGTACTCGTCGTTGCCAATGCGCAAAGAACCATGAATCTTCCGCAAAACCTTTCTCTTGAACAGTCGTAAGGCCGACTCATCAGATGTTGTCATCATCCATGCCTCTGCAGCAAATAACAGGACGAGGATGATGAGTGACTTTTAAAGTTTGGTCTTGGTTTATCGAGAGATAACTTTACTTCTCAATTGCTTACTCTATTCGAAGTTAACAAGAGTTTTTCCGTGTTGGATTTCAAAGCTGATATTGTTGTTGGTTCTAAAATTGGTCTAAAGTTGGTCCGAAATTGTCAACAACTTCAAAGTTATGACTGTCAACAGTGACGTGTGAGCCAAGTCGCGAGTGCGACGTCTGTTTGTTTGATGACAGGAAATATTTCGTCTTGTCCTCGTTCAACACCAGATTTTTTTCATTAATTTGCTTCGCTTCCTTATCCAGTCTGGAGTAATTTTTGAGGTCAATGTCAACAGTTATCATCGACGTACGCCAGCAGCTGTACACTCTTATAGTTAGAAGATTGTACCTTCTCTATTAAGCCCTGCAGCTCGTATTATTTTCTCCAGGAGTAGAGTCACCTTATCTAAAACCTTGTTTGGCATCGAACGGCTCGAAGAAGTCCTTCCTGATTCTGACGGAGCTTTTGGTATTGTTCAACGTCACTTTACACAGCCGTAATAATTTTGACAATAGGCATAGAGATAGTTTCCTTTCGTGCTATCAAAGACGGATTTAAAATCGACGAAGAGGTCGATCTTCCTTTCATAGGTATTTTCCAAGACTTTGGCACATGGTGAATATCTGGTCAATACTAGATTTTGCAGGTCTAAAATCAAGTTCTTCTATGGAAACTTGTTTATTTCTGAAGGGTATTCTAGCTTCGGTGCAACCGATGTTAATGTATTTTTCAAGTTTTGTATTCTATTTAATTTTTTTCCTTTTTCTTCCACTTTCTGAAGATATGCGCTCGTTGCAGTCGATAATTATCACTTGTCGGAAATTTGGGCACCAAATCAGAATGTTGCCATACTTAAAGGCAGCATTTACTTCCATCTAAATCCACGCTTGTGCTTGTCTAAAATACGTGAACTGCAAAAGTCCTTAAAAAGCGCGGCACCCATTACTACGGTGAATGCGTCGCCACACTCAAATGGCGAGCGTGTGATTTGTAAGTATATATTTTTAATTTTTCCTTAATATTTAAACTATTTAATGTTTTTTTTTTCATTTGCAGGCAACAGTCCCATAACTAATTTAACAGTTACACTTGAGGATTACAATTCTACAGCTGTGCGCCTGAAAATAGACACATTCACACTGAACAATATACAAATTATACTTGGCTATGTGTATTACTATAAGGAAACGCCGGTGCAAAATGTAACACTCTACGACGGAAGGCATGGTTGCGGTCATGATAGGTGCGTATATGCTTTTGAAGAATATGCATTCAAATTTTTCACATTTTTATGTACAAAAATTATTCATTAAGTTTCTCTCGTTGCTTTCAAACTAGTAAACGCTTTACACCCTACAAATATTATTTTATATATAAACAATTTCAAACATAACCTTACTTTTTCGCAGCTGGCACATGAAAGTGAACCCCACAAAAAATATCCGTTACATCATTACGAATTTGAAACCGTACACACAATACGCTTACTTCGTCAAAACGCTCACGATGACCGATTATCATATACGCATGGATGCATATTCGAAAATACAATATTTCCGCACACTACCGAGTAAACCGGGACCGGTGAAGAGAATCTATTACACAGCGATTGCTATGGACAAAATGGTACGTAGATTAACGAATAGCATAACATCCGTAACTTATAATGAGTTTGTTTTTTAATTTAATATTTTATAAAGGTTTTACACTGGTGGCCACCACGCAATCCGAATGGCATTATCGAAAAGTATATAATCAATTTAACTAATTATGCAAAGCCAAAGATCGCGAAAGATAGTAAAGCAGTTTTTCTTATAAATAAATCACATTTTTTTAATATTTTACTTCCATTTACAGATGTGACACTAGGTAATTATCGGGAGTTGCGTAAATATTCGCAGTCCTGTGATTGTGTCTTTGAAAATCCAGAGGATAGTGGCCCTATACCATCGGATGAAAACTATTATCGTAAGGAACAAATTATTTATGAAGAAACTTTGCCTAATTTGATTTTTGTGTCGTAAGTAGCAGGAAAAAGTCTATGAGTTCGGCTGATTTCATATTTTTTTTCTCTCCTTTTATTTCTACCTTTCAGTCGTAGGATAAACAATGTTCGTGTACGCCGTAATGCCGACACTAACCACTTGAATGGAAATACAAATTGTGTTGGCAGAGAATCGTTAGTCACACCAAATACGATCAATTCTTTTCTGGATAACGCAGCTAAACATATACGCGTAACACGCAAAATAGCAGAAAGTGAAGCCAAATCCAAAGATAATAATAATAATAAACTGGAAGAACAAATGAATAAAGATGATCACGATCTTGAAGAAGAGCAGCGAAAACGTGGTGAAGCCAGCCTTCTTTGGATAATTCAGCAACAGGAAGAACAAGCACGGAAGTTGCAGGATACAGGCCCAGATGATTTTCCAATTATCAAGCGTCGACCAGTGTGTCCGATACCAGATGCGTCGACGCAATATCAATTACAAAACAATTGCCGGCCACTGGAAATATACAAAGGTATCGTAACACCGGGTAACATACACTCATACACATTGACTGATCTGCATCCCGAGCAAACGTATCGCATAACAATACGCGCCTGTGTAGCGAATTTAACGAATGGTTGTGGCGAAGAAACAAGTATTTTTGCAGAGACGGTTAGCAAGAGTATGGAAGAGTTCCTAGAGGGTTTAAGAATATTTGATTAATATCAGCTTCACGCAGTTGTAGTTGTATTATTGTAGTGATTAATAAATTGAAATTTAATATTAATTGTTTATATAATATTTAGTCGTCAATGGTTTGAAGTAATTTCTCAAATAATTAACAATTTCCGCCAGTGCGTCGATAATGCCGTATCTCATATCTGTATATGTTGCCACCTTGTCTATTTCGCAGTTCAAAAAATAACAGAAAAGCTTTAATATATTACGTTCCCTCAAAATTACTAAAAATTCCGCAAACAAAAAAGGCAAAGCAAGCAAACGAAATAATATATAAAGTATTAAACCAGCAAGACTAAAATTTGGAAAAGCACGCAAATGTTTACGAAATGCATATACACAGCAGATAAGGCAGTGTTTGCAGTTGTTTGGTGTATGGCAATATTCGTATGTGACCGTTGTTGGCAACACTACAATTGGCGATTTTTCAGTAGGAGAAAAAGTGTCAAAGTAAGTGCAGGTGTTTAAAGTTTGTTTGCTACATAATTGATTTTTCTTCAAAAATACTGCGTTCAATTATAAAGTTAATTTGTGTTGCTAAATAATTATTGAGTTTTAAGTTAACGAAATTATGCAATCTTACTATAAATTAAAACACAAACGTGTATATTATGTGCAATATATAGTTAGTACGTCATCAGTGACGCTGGCAAACGTCAATGAAGCTGAAGACCATTTGCGCAGGACCACCTTGTCCAATTAAGCATATGTGTATCTGTTTTTTTTTTCACAAAATTCATAAGATATGTACATATGTGTAACCAAGTGTTATAAGAATTTATTAGTTTGAATGCCTGGTTGTTTATTGTTTAAGAATGAAAATGTAACCATAATGTAAATAAGTTCAAAAATAGCACAGCCAAGCAAGTGTGAAGAATATCGAAATTCGCAACGAAAGCGCTCAACGTTTAATTGACTGCTTAGAAATTTATTAATATTAATTAAATAAATTACCAGTATAGCAAAGCAAAATTAATAATAGCGAGAGAAAAGGAAAATAACAAGATCAATCGTAAAATTGTTTAAGCACAATTGAACTGTATGCTTGTTAAATGCTGTTGGTGTACAATATAATTGGAATATATTTTTAACAAAACAAATATTGTATTATGAAACTGTTGACACAAAGTACACGGTGCTGTGGATATCTCACGTATACCCATTTTTTATTGCAAGTGTCTTGCCTAGAATATATGTTTGTATTAATTTGTTTAGCACTTATTGTTAAAAGACGATTTTTTAGAACAATGGAATGATAAAATTAGCAGAGTCCATTTTAAAGTAAACTTTGAGTTTTTTAAAAAATCTTATTCTTTCTTTCCTTTTTTATTTCCAATAAGAAAATTAGGGCCAATAATGAAAAGCAATAAAAATTCAATCGTCCTGGAGATTGTGCTATTGGCATTTTAAATTACTTTGCCAGCAACATAAATAATTTTGTAAATACAAAATTTCTTATATGATAAAAAAAATCATATGCAAAGCAATGACTTATAAAAGCATATTTGCGATAACATTAACATAAACTTAAAAAGAAAAAGAGCTCATGGGTACATATTTATTCATATTTTTTTATCATAAAGCACGTTTATTAAATTCAATGCGGAAAACATAATATTTACGCAATTTTTGCTTATCAAGTGTAAGTGTTGCGCACAATGAAAATAAGTTTGTTATTGATAATGTTTTACTATATCCTATTAAAGGGTGATTTTTTAAGAGCTTGATAACTTTTTTTTAAAAAAAAACGCATAAAATTTGCAAAATCTCATCGGTTCTTTATTTGAAACGTTAGATTGGTTCATGACATTTACTTTTTGAAGATAATTTCATTTAAATGTTGACCGCGGCTGCGTCTTAGGTGGTCCATTCGGAAAGTCCAATTTTGGGCAACTTTTTCGAGCATTTCGGCCGGAATAGCCCGAATTTCTTCGGAAATGTTGTCTTCCAAAGCTGGAATAGTTGCTGGCTTATTTCTGTAGACTTTAGACTTGACGTAGCCCCACAAAAAATAGTCTAAAGGCGTTAAATCGCATGATCTTGGTGGCCAACTTACGGGTCCATTTCTTGAGATGAATTGTTGTCCGAAGTTTTCCCTCAAAATGGCCATAGAATCGCGAGCTGTGTGGCATGTAGCGCCATCTTGTTGAAACCACATGTCAATCAAGTTCAGTTCTTCCATTTTTGGCAACAAAAAGTTTGTTAGCATCGAACGATAGCGATCGCCATTCACCGTAACGTTGCGTCCAACAGCATCTTTGAAAAAATACGGTCCAATGATTCCACCAGCGTACAAACCACACCAAACAGTGCATTTTTCGGGATGCATGGGCAGTTCTTGAACGGCTTCTGGTTGCTCTTCACCCCGAATGCGGCAATTTTGCTTATTTACGTAGCCATTCAACCAGAAATGAGCCTCATCGCTGAACAAAATTTGTCGGACGTAAAGCGCGAAACACATTTCGAACCGAACACTGATTTTGGTAATAAAATTCAATGATTTGCAAGCGTTGCTCGTTAGTAAGTCTATTCATGATGAAATGTCAAAGCATACTGAGCATCTTTCTCTTTGACACCATGTCTGAAATCCCACGTGATCTGTCAAATACTAATGCATGAAAATCCTAACCTCAAAAAAATCACCCGTTACATAAATATGTACAAAATTGCAAGATTCTTTTATCAGATTAAGATATAAACAAAATGCAACTTTTGTTTTAATATAATTAGTTTATATTTCATATCGTTTTCTTCTTTATCCTCTACTTATGAAAAGTGATGTTATGATATTTTACATTTTAGAAGATGATGTGTATGTATTCCTAAGCTTTCGCTTTTCATATACATGTATACTTATCCATATACATACTTAATATATTCTATTAAAAATGATTTTATGATAAAACCAGCACCACGTGCTAAAAATAATTGACAATTCAATACAACCTTATTAATTCGTAATTATTGTCATATAAAGTCAACATTTCGTCGAAAAGTAGAGTTTGTAATTAAGGGATGTGAAAGTAAAAAAAATCGATTTTGGTTTTTTCATATTTTTATAGTTTATACGAAAATTTGAAATCGATATTTCAAATAATTTTTGAGTTACAACCATTTAAATGGTAGCGCTCAGTTTAATCAGTTGCATACGTTTATTTGTAAAGTCGTTTTTCTCGAAACAGAATTTTTTTAATTTACTGCAGTAATAGCTCAACTCCATAACTAACTTAGTACTATAATCTAATATTTAAATGACTAATAACTTTAAGACAAAAAGTTGAATTAGTTATCGAAATATGTATATTAACTGCCGCCCAGATAGTTTAAAATTTTACACTTTAGTGCAAAACAAATTTTAGAAGCGATAACTTAACGACCAAACCAAGTATAAGTAGCAAGTAAATTAGCAAATTTATCATAGATAGGACTCAGAAAAATGTCACGTTATTTTAGAAGGGCTCTTAATGCGTTTTGTATAAATATATTTAGAAAAATAACAGATTTTATCTTGACGTTTTTGTAGTTGTGCTGCAATTAAATGCTTTAGAAACCTGTTTTAGCAAATTTACTTTTCTATGTATTGCAATTGTTGTTGTTTTGTGTTTAGTCAGCCGGTGCTTAACTTGTTTTGCACATATTCGTGAGACTAAATGAGTTTATTTCCCAACTTAGAATGTTTTTTATGAATATGTGCAAATATGTGTGTGCAGGCAATGCCCCTGGCTTTAATTTACACATTATTTGTGTTCATTTAATTGCGTGCTATTACAATTTCGATATCACATTGAATTGCGATAAGAGAAAATCATTGCACTAATGCACGGATTTCTATAGAATAAATAACATAAGGCATGTGTCACGGTCAACGATTGCAGTCAAAAAGTCTGCCGAATTGCGTAGCTGCGGCCTGTTACGAACAAATACACAGCCGTTCGCACGGCGGGTCGGGTTTAATTAACCGGAAAGGACCCGGATTATTACCCGAAACTGTCAACTCGGCACCTTACCTTGAAATTACTTCAGGAATGGGGTTGTATTGCTACAACAAAAAAAAAAAATAAATACACAAAGCGTGTCACCCGAGCACGAGCAGCACGTTTCCTTTGTCCCCTCGCCTACATAAACCCGTTTAGACGACAATAGAGTCCTTGTGTGAACACAGTCTTATCAAACACATACAGCATACAAAATTGCGTGCCAACCAACTGAAATATACACATATTCAGCTCTACAAAATAAATAAATGAGTACATATTATAAAAATATCATTGTTTAACTTGAAGCGACGTGACCGCCTCCTTCTTATGGTGCCATAACATTGTCAGCACATGGCCAAAATGCCTGGTAACTCATGCATAAATTATCACAATAAAGAAGTTATCTTCTGATGCTATCACGGCAGACGTTATCATGTCAAGTCTATGCTTATCTTTAGTTTTAACTTATACATACATATGTATATTAAATACGCAAAATACAGTATGTTTTCTTTTAACGATACCAAATACTAATATGCGCTTGCAACCTTTTTCATTTCGTTTCAGTTGCTCGCCGCAATTAGACTTATAACGCGAAGCAGTGCTTCATCATAGTACAGAAAATCTTAGCAAATTTATTTGTGAACTGTGATATAACACGTGGAAAGAGTATTACGCCTCTACAATACACACACACACACATTTATCTAACCCCGAAACTGATAAAAACAAACACGTCAAAATATGTCGCAGAATCAGTCATATTTTTGGCAAACCACCAAACATAATGTCTTTCTCAAACGTTCGGCCAGATTACAAATGCTAATAGCGCTTATGGCCGTGCTAACGTTCTCCACCATATGTCAGGCAGAGGTGGCACGTAAGGAGATTGACGACAATGTTGCCACATTAAGTGCACCAAGCGTGAGTAACGAATTGTGCCATTATTAATAAATTTCTTAAACATAAATAAATTTCTTTTTTCTTTAATTTTTTTTTTATAAAAAGGCTTTCCCCGATAACAGACAGTACGTAAAAGATGCCATGAATGGAAATGCAGCAAATGATTTGAATGAAGCGGACGCCACCAAAGAGCCAAAAACGAACTCCGGCTTTATCGATGCGTTCTCAGCATCGATATCAGTGATATTATTTACTGAATTAGGTGATAAGACTTTCTTCATTGCTGCCATCATGGCGATGCGCCATCCGCGCTTAATCGTCTTTGCTGGCGCCATATCAGCGCTGGCGCTGATGACCGTACTCTCGGTGGTGTTTGGCATGGCAGCTACCATTATTCCTAAGGTTTATACATATTATATCTCAACGGCGTTGTTCGCCATATTCGGTTTGAAAATGATCTACGAAGGTTACTTCATGAAGGACAGCGATGCGCAGGAGGAGTTGGAAGAGGTGCAATCGACTTTGCGTAAACGTGAGGACGAGGTAAGTCTGTTTATAAGCAATCCAACCAACAAATGCATTTAGTAGTAAAGCAATTGTTTTTTTTTTGCATATCCTCAAAATTTGAATATTTGTTAAACGTGTAGTCACAACACCTTTGAATTTGATATTTATTTTAGCTGGCTTCTGAGCTTTATCATTTCTCTTTTATAAATCCCTTTAGTTAATTATGCACTGCTTCAACTGTCTACTTTTTATTACACTTTTATTTTTTTAATATTTACTTTCAAAACGTATTCTATGTATTTTTCTTATGATTTATGTAGTAACAGTTGAAAATGCAAAACAAAAGAAAAATTATTTAAAAAAAAGTAAAAACTACCCTATTAAAGCGCAAAATCTATGCGAGTTTACGAAACTGCGATCACTTCATCTTACAGCGCATAAATATCCCACACTCATGCACGCCATTCATTTTAAAAGCGAAACAAAACACACATACATTCATATATATATTGTATATATTATATACATATTTCTGGCATATCATAGGAATGTTTCAAAATTGGGTACAATTAATTGTATAATTTATCCCATAGAATTTAAGTTAATATTATCGTGGTGCACTCTCATCATGGGCCTCAAAACTATTTAAACAATTAAAATTATTATCACTCACTTTGTGGACGCGCGCTGATTAGCTTTCATACTGCAAACATACATATACACTATATAAACATAATCTGGTAGGGTTTGTAAATAATTCGCTAAAATTTACAATTTATTTATATTTATATAAAATTTACAGCGCATTACAAACAGTGTTCGCTTTAGTTAATGAACTGAAATG
The DNA here is from genome assembly GCF_023373825.1 of Bactrocera dorsalis. Taxonomy (NCBI): domain Eukaryota; kingdom Metazoa; phylum Arthropoda; class Insecta; order Diptera; family Tephritidae; genus Bactrocera; species Bactrocera dorsalis. Next base: position 103,708,362 of record NC_064304.1, on the reverse strand, counting down.
TTATTTTTTAATTTTTTTGGGCTAAACTATGCCTGCCTTACAATGGCGCATTCCTTTTATTTTTAAATTTTTTTACCAATAATTATATTTTTTAAAAGTATTGATTTCCAAAACAAAGACAGGCTCTTAAAGTGGCTAAAAGTGCCTCTCTAGCTCAAAAAATACTGAAATACTCAAAGAAAATTATTGAAATAAATTTTTGTTAAAATTGTTCATGACTTAAAGTAAGCAAAACGAATTGAATACCCTTTACGATTAAAAGACGCACAAAAAGTCAGTTTTGATCGGTTACTTTGTATGACAGCTATATGTTATGGTAATCCGATCTGAAAAATTTTTTCGGAGACTATAGCGATGCCTTGCCTAATAATATATGCCAAATTTCGTGTAGATATCTCCTCAAATAATAAAGTTTTCCATACGAATATCAAATTTTGATGGAACAGTTTATATAGGAGCTATATGCTATATTGGTCCGATCTGAGCAATTTCTTAGAAGATAGTATCGTTGCCTTAAAGAATAATATCGGAGAGACATTTTTATTTTTTTCATGGTTTTAGGGGTTATAACAGCCGGTGTTTGAGCCCTTTTTGTGGAGCGCCATAAAATATCAAAACAAGCATTCGAAAGCAGGAGATATAATTTAAGCAGACATTGACTCGTTGTTTACACTCGTGTTGTAAATAAAATATTCTGCGTATAGTTCTTCAAACGATTTTTTGGCACTCACTGCGCACCCAAAAGGAAAACACACGTTTATGATAGATGTTTCTATAAATAGCTTGTTATTTACGCTTTATTGCAGACATTTCCTGCTAAAATTTTCTTATGGATTCCTCTATAATATACATATTTTGTTTATTTTTACCTTTCCGATATACTGAACTTTATTAAATGGTATTGAAAATTATGTATTCTTTGTTTAATAAATACTTGGAAAGTCATTTCCAAGTTCGCTCACACAAAAAAGTGAAATTTCAAAGTTTTTTATTCAAAGTATTATTTTTTTATATACAGTTTTTTGGTAAAAAGAATATGTTTTTTTTTTATATATATTTTTTTTTATTTTTTTATTTATATTTCGTTATATAAAATGTTTTATTTGTATAAAAAGGGTCTAAAAATTCATTTCTTTATACAAAATTTTTTTAAATACATACTATAATTTTTATTTTATTTTGTTTTAAAATATGTTTATTTATTCAAAATATTAGGTTTTGTATAAAGTTTTTGTGTAAAAAATTATTTATTTTTATAATTTTTTTATTTTTACATTTCTTTTTATAATTTTCGTTTTTATTTATTTTATGTAACAATTTTTAAATACATTTTTTTATTTTATTATATACATTTTTTTTTTTTTGCTTTTACATATACAAAAATGACTTTTTTTATATAAAATGTTTGTGTAAAAAGAATATTTTTGTTTTTATAATTGTTTTATTTTTATAGTTGTTTTATTTCCAATTTTTTATTTAAAAATTTTAATTTTTATATTTTGGTATCTAACATTTTTATTGCTATAATTATTAATTAATTATTTTATAATTTTTTTTTATATACTAAATTATTTTTTGATTTTTAATTCATATCAATTTTTTATATAAAATTTTTGTTATAAAAAACTTTCTTTTGTCTTATAAAATTTAATTTTTAAATTTTCTAAAAACTAATTTTTTATACAAAATTTTTTATGTACGAAAATATATATTTTTTATTTAAAACTATGGATTTTATTCAAAATAGTTGGTTTTATATACAACCTTTTTTGCTTTTATATACAAAAAATAAATTTTTTCATATAACATTTTCGTTGTAAAAGAATATTTTTTTTTTAATTTTTTTATTTTTTTTATATTTATTTTATTTTATAATTTTTATATTTTATTATAAAATATAAGTTTTTATTTTTATATTTATTTTGTTTATTCATTTTATTTATCAATTTTTATTTGCATAAAAAATTAATTATTTTATATATTTTTTATATACTAAAGTTTTATTTTTTTATCTGCAACTTTCGTTTGTTTTATAAAATTTTATTTTTTTGCTATTTAATTAATATTAATTTTTTTCGTTTTCTATATGCAATTTTTTATTTTTATATCTTTTTATATACTTTTTTTATAAAAAAACTTACTTTTATGTTATATAATTTTGTTTTTGTTAATGTTCTAAAAATAAATTTCCTTAACACATTTTTTTTTATTTTTTTTAATTCAAATTTTCTTTTGTTTTAAAAATTTTATTTTATTTTTACCTTTTAATACAAAATAATTTTTTTTTAATCTTATAAAATTTTATTTTTATTTAAATTTTTTTTTTTCAACATTTATAAGAAATTAATGTTTTAGCAATTTTTTTGGAACTAAAGTTTTATCTTTGTTTCCACAATTATCTTTTTTGTATACAATTTTTATACTATTACTTAAGCCACTTGCTTTTCTCCTGTCGATAAAAATAAGACTTCACTCCACTGTTCTATTAAAATACTTCGTTCACACATAATTCTGGCATTCATACAGCTGCTTTTTAAGACGCGGGTACGTCCCACTGCATAAGTAAATAAATAACTTTTGTGACTAATCGCACGTACGTTTAGCTTCAATTAGCGCGCGCAAAGCTGCAGAGGTGTTACACATTATAACGGCATTATTTATAATTACATATATGTATGTATGTATATTATACTCCTTATGCTCAATTTTACTCTAATTTTTAACTTGATTTTGCAGGCGTTAGTCAATAGCAAATATATTCACTTATATGCAAATTTTAGCAAAAAAACCAAAAAAAAAAAAATCTGCAACTAACGAACCTTTAGGCCTAACAAACATTTTATTAAAAAAATCTTATGTTGAAAAAACTCAAAGTTGCCTTAAGTGAAGGATTATTTTAATATGTGTTCTTTTAATATTTTTCTCTCTCTTTTTACGATTCGGATGCATACTCTTGCACGATTTGCCTAATAACAATAATAAATTATAATAAAACCAAATATGAAATTCGCATAACTTTTAAAATTTAACAAAAACAAAATGAAAAAAACGACGTCATTGAATGCCTTTGCAAAATTGTTGCAAACATAAAATTCCCCCCATTCGAATTATGATCACTTATTATGCGCACAGTTAATGCGTAAGCGCAGCAAATACGACGATGCTGATGCCAAGCGCAAGAACAGCAACTCGGACAAGGAGGATGAGTGTTTGGAGCGTGGCGCTGGCGTCACTGCAAACAACTCCATTGACAACGACAGCAACATCACTACCACCGTCATTGTTGCGCATAGCAAAAATCCCGATATGTCACATAGACAACGCAAACACAACAACCACAACAATAATAATAATATTAATAATCAAAAAATTGGCTGTGATGTAAGCAAGGATGCCGCTGATTCGGACAACAGCAGCTGCCATGAAAACGATATCTTCCTAAAAGGTGTGAATGGTGTTAGTGGTGTTGGTGTCGGTGTTGCCGCTGTTGACAACATGAAATCAACGAACTTCCACAGCAGTCCCGCACTGTCAGCATCCGTGCTTTCGAATCAAACTGAACAAACAAATTGTGATGAATTTACTAATAGTCCAAATAAGCTTAATTTTAAGTCGAATAATGATAGCGGCGACGATGATGGCATTGATGATCATCATAATATTGACATAATAGATGGTGGTGATGATGATAATGCAACTGTGGATAGTGGTCATGGTGGTACACCGATACATGGTAAACGCGCTAAACAAACGAAAACAGGTAGTGTTAAACAAGCAACGGTTATGGTGCATTCAGCATCTGCCTCAGCTATCGTTATGTTGCATAACAACAACAATAAGCATGACATCATTACAGGCACCAGTAATAGTATAACTAGTTTAAATAGCCTGAATCTCAACGCGAAGATCGGTGTAGGCGCTGGCGAAACGAATGGCGAGCTGAAACAACTCGGTGGCAGCAAGAAGCGGGTTAGAATCCTTAACAATGTCATTACTAAAAAAAAAACAAAAACAAAAATATCAAAAACACGTAGCCATACCATATCCATATGAATTAATTACACGCACAACAATCACAAATGCTCATTTATACACATTTATTTGATTATTCGAAAAAATCACCAACATTTTATCGTCACGAATTTCATTGTTGTGGTTATTTTATTATTTTATGTACTTTACCAGCGTCATCCACCAGTTTATGTATGCCATATTGCACTGTTTTGATTTGATGGTTTGTAATCACGTCCCACATTCCCCTCGTTACACACTGGTTATGAAAATATTTTCTGTTAATTTTTTTTACGAAGTTTTGTTCAATTTTTTTTCTTTATGTTATCTGCAATTATATGTGATTGTATAACTATAACTATTTTATGGCGTAAGGACAAAGAGATTAAATAATTTATTCTGTGTTGGTGCCAAAAATAAAAACTAACCTCTTGAAATTAAAGTATCTGATGATTGGCAAACTACTGCAAACGATATTAACACTCAAGTACTGATAAATACAACAACAAAAAAGTTTATTATAGCAACTTTTAACATTTTTGATACGAAAAATTCGATAGAGTTCTTATATTGCTAATAAAAAAAAATTAAATTGTTTCTCTGCATTTTTGATAAGCGAAGCCACACTTTCGGTTAGTTATAAATGCTTCATACAGAACTAAACTACACTTTTGGGCATTTATAAAGGCTGTATATATGCATATGAGTATATTGTCACCTAAAATGCAAAATAACGTAACATTACTTTTCATAAGTTAACATGCGAAGGAAAAATGGTATAATAGAAACCACTCATAATGAAAAAAATTCAGTTTTGGTTATAAAATGGTTATATATTGGTTATAACTGACAGCGTAAGCTATGTTGTAGTAGATCGTAAACAATAAAAAACTCAATTTCGAATTTTTTGATCATACGTTATTTTGAATGTTAGGTGACGATGTGTATATGAGTATGTATATTTTATTTTAATCATTGTTTTTTTATTACCTTTTTAATTTTTTATGTCAAATTGATGTTAATACTCTCTCAAAGCGGCGCTAACGTGACGTCATAAAAACGTTTCACATGTTCAGTATTGTATATGCTGTCGAAACTTTATGGTTTATCAACAAAGCATTGCATTTACTTTACTTTTGACATTATAATTAATTAATTACAGTAAAAATAACAAAAAATATAAAATTTTAATATTAAAAATCAATAAGAAATTGAATTAAAAAATATTAAAAAAATATATATTTTTCATAAAACGTGTTAATTTACTCTAACACGCGTATAATTCGCTTTGGGGTATCATTAAATTAATTTTTAAGCGAACATGCATGTTATGGGTCAAGAAAAAACAGTTTTACCTAACCTAAAAATTTGGGCTGGAAATTTGTAAATGTCATTTTGTTAAAAAAAAACAAATATTCTGAAAAATTTATTGCTAAAACCATTCTACATACACAGGCACATACACACACACTATATGTTTGCTAACTCTTATAAGTTTAATAATTTTGTCCATAACTTGTTGCTCTTCTCAATGCCACCTAACACGTCGCCGTATCAAAAACAAAACAAAAAAGAAAAGCGATTCTAAAACACCGTATGTTTACTTAAATATTGTGCGTTTCTTCTGTTATGTACTGCATTAGTTACTCGGTAACTTGTCGGCCGTTACTCGTTACAAGCATTTAGCGCCGCGTCTGCGCTTTAAGTTGTTTATGAAGTGATCGTTTTCGGCTTTTTAGGTGCATTTATTGTTTCTGTTTTTATTTTATTCGATATTCATATGATTTTTTTTGTTTTTTTCAATGTTGTTATTGCTACTCGTTGTACTTACTTTATATAGGAGTCGTTAAAAAATACCTGATAGAGTTGAAATAATTTTTTTTTTTGCAGGAAAACGAAAGTGCTTGCTAGAAAATTATATAAAATGCAAAAATTTAGCGTAAAGATTTCAAGAAAATTTTTTAAATTCAAAAATATAGCCTTAACTTATTAGTATTTCATTTTTCTTGTAATTTACGCTTGTTTTTTTTTTTTAATTAAAATAAACAAAAAATTCTTTTCATATTTTATCGTGTCTTAAGCTTGCTGTTGTCTCATAAGGCATGCCAAAATTCAGCATTTTAAGCGAATGATTTCTACATATTCCGCAGCTACTGAAATCTTTCCAATCCAAAAATATAACCCTTTTAAAACTTACTAATTTATTTATAATACTTTAATAGCAGAAAAAGAACTTAATGTGAATCTCTACAGCATTTATACAAAATCAGCCTTATTCTGAAACATATCTCTACAGATTTGTTATTATTACATAACCTAACTTATTCCCAATATGCTCAACTCTCATTCGAACATAGGTAAAATATAGTTACTAGATCTGTAATGTTAAATATTATAGAAAAAAAATCACTATGTAGTTATATAATCACAAAAAACAAATGTTTTCGATAAGTTTTCAAACTCGGTATTGCCTACTTAACCAAAGAAAGCATACCCGATTTTATAACCACTACTTATGTAAAATTCAAAAGCACTTCTGCATTTCTAAATTTTATGAGCATTAAATGCAGTGAAGTGACAGTTAATCTAAGCATTTCTGAAAACGCAAGAAAACAGTTATTCAAAAAAAATTCTGCAATGCAATACCGTTGCGCAAAAATTTTATACAAAGTCTTATTCCAAAAAAAATTTAATTTTTTCAAAAAATTTTCAAAAACTTCACAGTTTTTCAATAAAGTTTTCAATTTTCAAGAAAGTCACTATTAATTAGTTATGTTGTATATATTCAGAATTCAATCATTGTAGTGAAAACGGCTAGACAAATAGCTTTTGGCAGCAGGATTTCAGTAAGTAACCTGGCAAAAGAGAATTTGTTAAAAGTCGCTTGGAAAGTAGGGTTATAATGAACGCCTGAAATTTTCTCTTAACATTTAATACACAGTTTATAACTCTGTAAATATGTAGATACTTAATTCTACTTCAATTTTTAATATCTGTACTACAATTACCCTCAAAAACGCTGAACTTTCGTTTTCACTGCAAACCATATAACTGTATTTACGATTTTGTATAACTTATAAATACCCTTTTGTTTATATTATTTCCAGTTATCATGCTTTATATTCCATACAAACCATTAAAATCTATCCTTTTGCCATCACACAACCATTTCGTTATCCCTAACCTCAAAAAAAAAACATAAAAACAACTTTCAACTTCAACCTTTCTTCCCACAAACAGTTATTTTGTCCCTTGTATCGTCCACCACAACCAAAATAAAATATAATAATCAACAGATGCCTTCACGTTTATCTCATTACCATTTTTTTACCGTTTAATTTTTGCCTTGGCCAGCTGGAACGTTCGGCCAGCTTAGTGCAGGATCCGGAAAGTGGTGTTGTGCGCAAAAATGCAAAGAAGAGCGCCACGCACATGACAATGCGCATACTGATGCAGGCCTTCACGATGACTTTCCTAGCCGAATGGGGCGATCGCTCGCAACTCACCACCATAATTTTGGCCGCTAGCAAGGTATGTACATTTTGCTTCACTTATTGGACTGGACTATGATAATTTATTTTTCGCTTTGCGCATTGCAGAATGTCTACGGCGTCATTACCGGCGGTATTATTGGCCACTCCATCTGCACCGGCCTGGCTGTGATCGGTGGACGCATGGTGGCCGCTAAAATTTCTGTACGCACTGTTACCATAATTGGCGGCATTGTATTTGTTGGATTTGCTGTATACGCTTTGATTGTGAAACCAGACGATATTTAAAGTGCAGCTTAAGCAAATTGAAACAAAAGGCAACTCAGACAATGGACGACGTTTAATGGAAGAATGATGGCAACATAGCAAATAATTTACAGTTATTACACATTTAGAAACTAAAAAGCAGTATACACAAAAATAATTATATATTTTTTACAAAGTGCTCAAAAGGAATTTACAAATTTTTGCTCTTCTTTTATACTTAAATATATATTTTGTTCTTACACAAGTTTCATACTTTCACAACTAAAGTGCCTTTAATGCTATTTTGCGATTTTGTAAGTTTTTGTATGTGCAAATATGCGTTCACAAATGAAAAGAAATACAAAAGCAATAAGCAAACATGACATTTTTAGTTGTTTTCAATAAAACTTTTTCAACTTTTTGTGCATTAGCTAATTTTCGCTTCAATCTAACCACACTTTTTAGAAAAATTCTTGTAAATTAGTTTATGTTGCACTTAATATAACTAAATTTTTGCCAAATTACTTAAAGCACGCTGTTGTTTATTTTAGACACACATGTAAAGCCAAGCAGGGAAGCATATTAATGTGGGGTAGCAAGAAAAAAACTTTAAATGCATATATAGAGCATAGAGACAATACGATATTGATTTTTGGAGACATCACGATTTTTATTACAGCATATTTCTTTTGTAACGGTACACAGCCGGTACAAGCTGTTTCAAAAGCACCTAACCTCAAAAATATTTTCGCAAAACCTTTAAACTGTAACAATAGTTAGAAAATAATCATCTCCACTCATATTTATGAATACACAACAGCTTATTTTTTATAAAATTAATTTTTTTATAATTTTTTTTTTTTAATAAAATTAAAATTTCTAAATTTTTTTTTTTTATTGTAACAATTCTCATATTAATCAATCCACAACAGCTTATAATTTGCAAAAAAAAATCTATTATTTCAAAAATGTATTGAGGCATTTTTCTTGTTGACCCACATTATACTATACATTAAGTTCACCGCGCTTAACGAAAATTAGTAAAATAGTTTAATTAAAATATTAAATAATTTGTAAAGCAGCGCTAATACCAAACGACAATGCATAGACAGATTATTGTGCGTTATTGAAGACCAAAATCGAAAAAAAATATAAAAAATCCAACCAAAACGCTAACTGTTATTTATAAATGTATTATGTAAAAAAAAAAAAACAAAAATAAATAAATAAATATTTGAAAAAAGTGCGATAAATAGCTGAATGAAATAAAATCGGAAATTTTAAGCAAACAAGAAAATGAATAAAAGCTTATTTTATTTTTATTTTTGTATTTTTTATTTTCATTTTTGATTTTTAAAATTTTTTTTATTATTATTTACACAAAAATTTTTCTTTTTTCGCAACATATAAATTAAACGAAAAACATATTTTAGATACATATGCATTATTAAGATATTAAATATTTTGTTTTGTTTTGCATTATTTTAATTGTAGTTTGTTAAAAAAAATAGTATTATTTCGTACTTCGAAATTCGTGCACACTTCTTCACTTCTGTGTCATCGGATCGCGATAGATGCCGGTAAATAATATCGCCTTGGCAGTGTAATCGTAAATGAGGAAGAGGAATGGATGATTGCACTCGAATTTGGTTGGCTCAAGCGGGCGTGCCGAGCGGAAGCTGAAGAGCACCGTAGCCGCCGAGGCAGTGCTACCTTCCTCGTCAACATTTATCTTAGCCACATGCTTGGCATCGCCGAAACGCAAGTTGTTGGCGAAAAATTCGCCAAGATCACAATCCTCTGCGAAGAGCGAATTAATGCCAATGTCACGCAGTACCTGTGGAGAGAGGAAAGGAAATTGTTAAATCGCAAGTTTGAGCAGAAAAAACATTTAATTCGGTTGCACCGAAGCTATAATATTTTCCACAATAACAAAATATTTCTCACAAGCACTTGATTTCGATCGGCCAGTTTATATGACAGCTATATGCTATTGTGGTCCGATATGAACAATTTCTTCAGAGATTATACCGTTGTCTTGAATAATAATCCATGACAAATTTGGTGAATATATCTCGTCTAATAAAAAAGTTTTCCATATAAGGACTTGAATTTGGACTTTCAGTTTGTACGGTCCGATGTCGTCGGTTACGACATATAAGCAGCTTCTTGGAGAGAAAAGCATGATTGCAAAATTACTGATCGATGTCTCAAAAACTGAAGAACTAGTTCGAATATATGTAATCAGACGGACAGACGCACATAGCTAAATCAACTCAGCTCGTCATGCTGGCAATTTATATCTAAATATCGGGTTTTTCTATAGAGACGCTATAAAAGTAGCGCATGAATTGAGGAAGACCCGAATCAGTCTCTCACACATCGTTCTCAAGCGTTGGACATCTCTGTGACGTCCTGGCGAATTTTGTGAAAAGATCTTGACCAACTTCCTTACAAGATCAAATTGACACAAGAGCTGAAGCCACTTGACCACCAGAATCGCCGCATGTTTGTGAATTGGGCTAAGCAACAAATCCAGATTTTCATCGAAAAATCATCTTCATTCATCACAAGTTCGACTAATCATCTGGTTATTTGTACCCAGCACTTGAAACTCGTCTCTCTTATCTTAGCTTTCTATCTACATTACAATATTTGACACATTAAATTTTAAACCTATGCAAAACTATGGTTAGGTTCACACTGTAGAAAATATCACTGTCAAAACTTTCAATTATGTTTTATACCAAAAAAAGTTATAATTTAAGTGCCACTTACCGGTACCAATTCTAAGTTTTGTTCGAAAGCGAATTTCGGCAGTGACACATCGACCTCGCGAGCCATACCCTCTTTCAGCGCATCGTCCAATGTGTCCGGCGTCAATTTAGCTAAAACGCCATCCAAATTATGGAACGGTGGCAAAATAATGACCATTGAGATATCCGATTCTTTCTCATTGTCATTGGAAGTGACATAGGGCATTTCCAGTACGTAGGCGCCCAAGTTTTCGTCCAAAGCTAAATTGTAGGTGCCACGCTTGTGCATCATATCGACAAATGATTGTTTACTCTCTGACGTATAGAAGATGTCTTTCTTGGTATCTTTAGGATCGAATTTGTTCGACCACTGTCCCTTGAAATAGGCGGCATTTGCCAGCACTAATTTGGTTTGTGCGTCGACCTCTCCCATCTTCAACATATCGGTTATTTCATTCCTCGTCACATTACTAATCCAATTATTGATTTCAACGCGGCACTCTTCTGACTTGGTTTGGAAATCGAGCGGAGCCAACTCCTGGTGGAATGCATCCTTCACACATTGTGTTAGAGCCTCATCTTTATCGAAAAATATGCGATCGGCTGCGGAAAATTGCAGCAGCGTGTTCTTCGAACGCGACAAACGACTGCTACGCTCCAAAGTGTAACCCCTATGCACGTGATTCTTATTCTCTGCCCACTCCAGCGATAGCGCCTTCGTCAGTTCGGCCTGGGTTTGGCCGCGTGAGCCGAAATAGGCCAAAAGTAGTGCATGATATGTGCTGTACGGTGAAAAGAAGACATTCTCATTGGGTGTGGCCTTATTGATGGCTTGCAGCATAGACAAAGTGAAGTTCTGTTGGCCGCGATACAGATCGGAACGTACGGTGCGCGGCACATTGCTGTCATCCGGTCTAATTTGGCAGGGTTGCTGGGCAAAGACGACGCCCGCCAGACAGCACACGAACAATGTTAGAATTTGTAAACTTAAACGCGACATTGTGACTTCACCAACGGAGTATCTGCAATGAAATGACAAATTTTGTTGTAGTGCGTCGAAATATATGCAAACAAAAGTTTATTATTTAGAAATTGGAACTTAAATAAATCCAAATTGTCAACAAAGCGTAAATCGTTTAAATTAATGAGTGACTAGATTTGGATTACTGAAGTCTTTGCCCCACAACGCTTAGCGAAAAAAACCCATAACAAGTAAACGCTTTTAGCGCAAACGACCTTGTCGTTGAGGCATCGAGCCGCATTTCAAATCGGTGAGACATCACCTTTGGCATGAAACAAAAGCGACCAAATCACTTTGTCACACGCTTGCTGGGGGGCTGGGTGCCGCCATTCGCATTAGCGTATTTGCATAGCTAATATTTATTCAATATTTTTCCAATTTATTTCGTCATTTAAGCAAATTAGCATGGCAGCGACACCACAAATCAGCTGGCTTGCAAGCTAACAAAACGTGACCCGAATGCTAGGTGATTGGCCGCTCTTCAACTTGACTCATTTGGCCCAAAATTCCGCAGCTGCGATTCTGTATAGGCTGTGATCAAGCACGATTTACAAGCGAAACATGCACAGGGGTGTATTACGGCCACCCGTCGTGCTTTGTAGAAACAAAGAGGCATACAATTTCGTTACCTATACTCGTACTTTCCTGAAGTTGTTCCTTTGTCTATAAGATGTATTTTTTTTTGTTTTTGAGAAATCTGAGTTACTTAGAACATTATACAGTGGCTAGTATAAGTTACGAAAACTTTCTAAGGCTAGATGTTGTTGAAAACCTTTAGGAAGGCTCTGAGTTCTAATACTGAAGCAAATTATTCCTTAAATAATTCGGTTGAGGCTGCTGAGTAAACAGTCCTTGACATAAATTCACATCCATTATATAGGTTTCACTGTCATTTGAAAGAAATGTACTCCGAAATTATTTTAGACATGGAAGTAATTTTATAAATGTGGATTTGTTATATGGGTCTACAAAAGTATTCAACAAGTTCTGGTAAAATTTAACTCTGAACAACATTCAGATTATCTCTTTGTTCTCAGTAAGACTAGCCTCTCCCTAGTTGTGGGGCTTTTAACGAGCCATTGTCGTATTGACGTCCAAGCAGTAAGGCTGGGAATCCTACCAGACGGCAACTACAGAAGCTGTATGGAAGACGATGAGGTGGAAGCAACTCAACACTGCCTTCTTGACTGTCCCACGTTTGGGAGGTCAAGACTTAAACACTTGGAGGCGCATACTTTCAGACATCACACTGAGCTGGCGGGAATGGAAGCGTTTTGCTAATTTATAGTTTGAACACAGGAGTTATTCGTCTCTATGTCATCACAAAGCACGACATATAGTAGTACATGGGCGATCTTTGATCACCTAGTTAACCTAACCTAACCGTCACATGTTCGTATCTCAGTAGCGGTCGAATTAAGGTAATGAAAAATTTGAAAAAATACCTGTACACACTGCTTTACAAAAGATTTCGAAATATGGAATGATTTGTTTCGTTATCGGCGAAACAAAAGCCAGAACGTGGTTAGCTGAGCTCATATATAAGAACCTTACTATTTACTGCCAACCGTGAAGATTAGACGTCTTGCTTACCGACCGGATTTACCAGCCCAGACATATACTTTACTACTCACTATAAAAACAATAATATTTTCCATAAACTCTCATCATCTCGAGAGATCCGTCGATCAAAGGAAACATTTGTATTAAAATTATTGTCCCAAATCTTAAGAATTAAAGTATAAAGAATATTGAAAATAAAAAAAAGTAGACTAAAACAAGAAACCAATTTTGATCAGTCTATGTGACTTTGCTGGCTAAATTATGATCGTTATATTTTGGGTGTCTTAAACTCGTGGCCGCGGCATGTGTCAAGTCCGCTCCCGCATACATTAAAATGTATTTTCGCTTTAACGTTTGTCTGTAGAAGAATGTGCAATAGAAAACAAGAAGTAAATAAAAAAATGTCAGTGCGACCACCTGGTTAGCACGCACCCACAATCCAATTAGCGTATGGGTTTTCATATTTTGTAAATTGCGCTGGAAGTAAACGCAGAAATATTTTTTTTTTTTTGCAATAACGGCATTTTGTCAACCTTGTCTTTCAGTAAATCTGCAATAAATCGTTTTTTTATCTTTACGAGCAAGGAGAAATAATTGACAAATCGCCAAACCTTCAAAATAATTGTAAGCTTTGGTCGGCTTAATTTGCTAGTGTAATTGAAAAATTGATTTATTGAACTTACTATATGACTTAATTAACATAATCTTTCTTGCACTCTAAAGATACATATCTACTGAACGTGTACATTTGGGTATGAGAGTGCTCTGGGTAAAGTGGCTATTCGAGCTTTTGCATCGATATGTAATAATCTTGTGGCAGCCAAGGCACGCACCCGCCTCTGTGCAGCAAAAAACTCATGTCAACAAACACAAGGAAGTTTCGACGTCGAGAAGCTGCAATCATAACAGACAGCCGAACTATTTTCTACTCGACTTCCACTCCTGCTCTCTGAGAGCACTCATCAACTTGATATGAGAGGACGGCATTTCAAACTCCTTACGTACAGCTACAAACGAAACCAATCGTTTTCGGAAAAGGCAAAATAACAGCTGATACAATGAGGAGTGCTCTGTTACAGTGGAAGAAAACAGACTGCGTACCTTGCAAACTTTACAATCAAATACAACAAAAAAAAAGAGAGGCCGAAATGAGTGAGTACGAAGAGCATGACAAGCTGGCCGGCAGAGTATATTAAAGTTATGGAGAGAACACTTCTCCAGCCTGCTAAATGGCAGAGAAAGCATAGCTTCAAGAGCAAACGAACTGGATTCCCCAGGAGATGACCATAGTCCAGACATTCCATTGCCCGACCATGAAGAAGTTCGAATAGTAATTGCCCGTCTGAAGAACAACAAAGCGGCGGGGCCGATGGATCAGCTTCTTTGTAGAATATATGCGAAGGAAAGCATGCCCGACGTTTGGAATTTAAGTCTATTCTGCCCAATCCATAAAAAGGGAGACCCCACAATCTGCGCCAACTACCGTGGAATAAGCCTCCTCAACATTGCATTTAATGTTCTATCGAGCGTATTATGTGAAAGAGTAAAGCTCACTGTCAAAAAACTGATTGGACCTTATCAGTGTCGCTTTAGGCCTAAAATTTCCGACAACCGACCAGACATGCACCATGCACCAAATCTTGGAAAAGACCCATGAAAAGTACATCGACACACACCACCTCTTCGTCGGTTTTGACAGCATGGAAAAGAGCTGTTCTATGATGCTATGTCTGAATTTGACCAAAATCTCCGTCAGGATCGGGAAGGACCTCTCCGAGCTGTTCGATACCAAAAGAGGTTTCAGACAAGGCGACTCTCTGGGAGCCGTTCGACCCGACGAGGTTTTAGACCGGATAGTTTGCTATAGCGCGCCTTCTTTAAGATAATACTGTAAAAAGGGCAAGGACTACTGTGGCCCGCAGATGATATTGACATCGTAGACCTTAACAACAGTGCCGTCAGCGCAAGTTTTTTCCAGCCCAGAAAAATAGTAAAAGAGGTTGGTCTTGTAGAGAACATGTGTAAAACGAAGTGTCTGGAGACCACACACACAAAGAATCCTCATCTCTTGGAAACTACGTTACTGTTGGCAGCTATAAATTTGAAGAGAAGAACTTTGTCGATCTCGGAACTAGCATAAACTCCATCAACAATCTAAGCCTGGAGATCAAGCGCAGAATAACTATTCCCAATAGATGATACTTTGGGATCTGTAGACAATTTAGAAGCAACTCCCTTTATGTTAACGGTACAGACCGACCCGCGGTTGTAATGCCAACGAAGTGCAAGAACCTCGTCTCGGAAATTATAAAATTAAATGGGTTGCGCGATAAAAACTTGGCAAACACGTGATTATTACGTCCCATTTTCTTAATGAGTCGCTGTGACTAATTCGGGTAACTGTCATTATAAATTGGAAAAGCGTGATTCATACGAAAGAGACTGGAATAATTTTAGCAATGACTTAGTACTTGTATCTAAGCAAAAAGTTTACGAATTCACTTCAGATCAGCTACGTAACGGCATTAAAGTGTTGCAATTACAATAATTATTGCAAATATAACAACAACAACAACAATAAAAAGTGAAAGTTTCGCAACGCCAATAATGTAATGTTGTTGTGGAAATATAAACAATCACATATGACTTTAGTAAGTGAAGTATTTCTCGTGCGATAATCATTAAAAAAGTGACAGCAACAACCCAGCAAGCAAAATGCTCGGATTCGGAAAATATTAGCGCCAGTTTAGTGGTTGTATGGTGGAAACATTTCCCAAATAGTTTTGAGGAAGGCTGCCGCATTGACAATCCCTGGGCGAAACAAATTTGAGCCTTTTCAAGTTACGTAGACTTGACTGTCAAGGGAAGACTAAGTATCGCCCTTCAATGAGTATTAATTTTCCACAAAGAAAAATAATTTCTAACAGATCGTTAGAGATTAGAAACTTAAAGCTATGCATAGCAGGATGGCATACTTCAAAATAAGACATTCATATGGTTCCCAAGTTAAAGTTGGGAAAATAAGATCTTTTTTTGCAAATCTAACGTCATTACACTGGAATTCCCGGCGGTGTGTCACAGTCAACGTACAAGACCTCGATATTCCCCCTTTTAAAAAGTGCATACAACACATATTGCTATTTAAATAAATAAAGCCGACATTTTTTATGGTTTCGTGAGTAAAAAAAATTATGAAAAAGTCGTTAACTGGTTCACAATAAAAAGTTAGTGACGTCACAGTTGTAAGTAAAAGTAGCCACGGCAAAACGGGTTGTGACTACTTGGACAAACAATGATTCACGAGTTGTGTATACTCGTAGTACGCTTACTATAATGGGCATATAATAAGTATGTATGTATGTATATATACACATATTATACACTCTCCGTATAATCTTCAGCGCCGTACAAAGAGCATCGGTCATAAACATAAACGTTGTCGATGCGCAAATCTTGTGCAACATCAGGCATGACAAATACCTTTATTTATACATGAAAATATGTATGTATGAAGGCCTATAATACTATAGCCGACGGAAAACAGCAGTCTTTACTGTGATTAAGCGCCCAAAGCAGTTTCAGCATGCGCGTACATTTCATAATGAGTTGGACTAATTGGATTGCCAAAGAAAGTAAGAAAAGCTGTATTGCTATTTTGGCATTTCTGTTTTAACGAAAACGAGTCCAAACAAATAAGATCTCAAAGTAATTGCAGGAGTACTCGAACATACCCTGTAAGAAAAATTATTGACAGCTAAGTTGTAGGTCTGTCAGACCACCACTCTCAATACAGTCCACAATTGGGCATCGCGAGCGAGTCTGGGTTTGACACCACGGCAGGCCGGTTTGGCAAGCACCGACTACATGATCCCACTTTTTAATGGGAAAGAAGGTTCAAAGTAAACATAAATAAAGATAGTTGGTCACATAGCCATTGAAGGCACTGAGATAGTGGACCAATTGCCAAGAGTGGTGTAGAGCTGTCCTCCGAAAACGTCATCAACTTTGGAAAACTCATGCATCGACAGAATCGATCAAATGACTGTAGGATAAACACACAGAGAACAATGGTCGCAAAGGACCAAAATTGGTCTGTGCGTGGATGAGCCTACCAAACTAACCTAAATAGATGTCTCGAAATGTTTTGCTCAGTGTTGCGTGGGATTGGAAGGAAATCATCCACTACACGCTGCTCCAGCCTGGTCAAACGATTGATTCTACATTCAACATCTGATGAGATTGAAGCAAGCAACCGAAAAAAAACGGCCAGAACTGATCAACACAAAGGGACAACGCTAGACCACACACATCGATGATGACTCAGCAAAAACTGGGAGAACTTGACTGGGAAGTTTTGATGCATCCACCATGTATCCCTGACTTCACACCATCGGACTACCATTTGTTTCGGTTAATGCAGAACTCCCTTAATATAATAAAGTTGGCTTCAAGAGAAGCCTGTGAAAATTACTTGTCGCACGTTTTCGTCGAGAAACCAGAAAAGTTTTACACTGATGGAATAATGTCTCTAGCGGAAAAATGGCAAAAAGTTGTCGACCAAATTGGTCCATATTAAAATTAAGTTGAAGTTTGATTAAAAATACAGTACTTAGCAGTTTTCGACGCTATGAAAAAGGTATAACTTACTGCTGTAAAGCTCTTACGAATGTGTGAATCGATGTTATATGAAATAAATCGGTTTGGATTTCTGCTTGATACTTAACAATGTCAATATCTTAAAAAACGAAATCAATCGCAAACTAGACCGTAATTCGCAACAACTTCTATGCTATTACAAATGGGAACAAGAGTTTCATAAGAATAAGTAACTGGAGATCTGACGAACAAATTCTCTGCTTCATGTCAATTTAAAGTCAAACCAATTGTTTAAACACCCTATATATAGTATTAATTTATTTGTACGTGAACTATTTATGTTAACTAAATACACTTAATGTCGCAGATAGCCTTTCAATGTGGGCACACTTGGGAAATCCCGAAGTATTTAAGAAGTTTATAATTAGTTTCCAACGTTTTTTCTTAATGATGGGGAAATCCTCAATTATTAGTCGTGCCTTTAGCTATTAAAATCATAAACATAAATATTTTATTGACAGAATATTAGAAGGTTCCCATTTGCGTGAGCGACTGTTTCAATATATTTTATGAATGTACAGACATACAGACACCGGTTTCACGCTCAAGCTTATTGCGATCTAGAGCCAGTTGGTAATATATTGAAGTAGCTTAAATCGCTTGAAATTACTGGAAAAGCTAAAATTGACTTAAGCTATTTTAACAAATTAATATTAAATCTTTTTCTAAAGCTCTTGTATCGGGTGGAATACCAAATTATAGCTTATAACTACTCGCACTCTTACAATATAAAAAATTAATCAGAATTTGCATGAAATAAAAGCATTCTACATAAGATTCGCAATAATCATAAAACATCGGGTTTTTACCATAATTAATCGTATATATACGTATGTATGCAAATACGACTTTTCTTGAAAAAAAAAGATAAGGGATTTTATGTTTAATATGAATTGCTTATGTACCATATGTATGTATGTATGCACATTTCCACTTAAAGAGCTCTTTCGCGCTTCGAAAGTATTAATTTTTAAATAATAAACCAACAACAAAAGCATTTATCAAAACCTACATACATAACAAAAATTTCATGGTATATTACCCAGGATTATCTTTTCTTGTTGCTGTTTAATTCAAAATGGCAAGTATTAAAGAGCTTCTGCATTTTTTCAGCATAATCTGCTTCGCAGGGTTGACCTATCGGTTGTTTATAATGCCATATACTCCAAATTTCTATAGTAGAGGATTTCATTCCAAACTTGAAGTTATATTTGCAATCAGTATAACTTTTTGACCCCGAAAACTGTTTAATTACAAGCGGTTTCCGTTCGATGCCTTAGTAAACGTGGCTTCTCCTTTAAGAAATGTTATTATAAGTCAATGCCAGTAACACTGCTGGATTATAAAGAGAAATAGTTCAATTTCAGCATCGAAAAGTCTGCGGACTCCAGCAAAAGGTAAAAGTTAATACCGCCGAGTCCGTTCGAATAGAGTTTTCAAAAGTATGGGTTTCTTTGTTGAACAGTTGTGATATTTTATAAATTTTACTAAAATAGATTGCGGTTACTTTTACTTCAGAAGATCCCGTGACCACTTATCGATACAAAGGCGACATGACAGGTGATCCAAGTAGACTGACTTTCTTCAATAGCCTTTTTTGACAGATCACGCGTAAGTCATGACATGTTTTTTTTTTTGTTCAGTATTGTTTTCATTTCATCAAGGAAAGACTTACGCCTGAAAATCGTTTACAAATCGTTTAATTTTATTCCGATAATTCTGGTTCTGCAAAGAATCTGTTTCACGCACTTCGCTCAACTTATGGTCAACACAATCAGCTTAATGAGCGTACTATTCACCCTTCTTGAGACCCAACATTCATTATTGGATAATATTCGACCGAATAGACCACATTCAGCACGCAGTGAAAAAAATTAACAGCCGTAGCTAACGGTGGAGAATCGATTCGGCGCCGCTGGCAGCAACGCGGACTGACGTATGGAACGCCTTGGCGCAATTTACGTCGAGATCTTAAATTGAAAGCATACAAAATACAGCTTGTGCAAAATACTCAAGCCGCTTGACCTTCCTAAACGACATCGCTTCGCTCTATAGGCTCTTAAAAAGTTCCAAGAAGATCCGACGTTTTCGAGCAAAATTTTGTTTAGTGATGAGGCTCATTTCTGACTCAATGGGTATGTAAACAAGCAAAATTTCCACATTGGGATGAAGAGCAACCTGAAGAGATTCAAGAACTTCAATTTCATCTAGAAGATACATTTAGTATGGTTTGTGGGCTGGTGGAATCATTGGTCCACATTTCTTCAAAAATATTGCCGTTGAGAACGTTACCGTCAATGGCGACCGTTATCGCGGCACAATAACCGACTATTTGATCCTTGAAAATGAAGCTTGTGATCTCGGCGATATTTTCTTTCAAAACGACTGCGCCACTTCCAACACATCGCGTCAACCAATGGATTTATATAGAGAAATTGGGCTTAACGAATGGACCATCTGAAGCGTAGCCGCGGCCAATAATTGAAAAAGATAATATTAAAAAAATAAATGCCTAAAAATGTTATTTTGAATGATAATAAAAATTCCTCATTAAATTTGAAGTTCCTGTGTTTTTTCTTTAAAAAAGTAGGGAACCTAGAAATGGATCACCTTCAAAAATGTATGTATATATCATATAACGAGTAACGAAGTACAGAGCACCTTATTCGCTTTTTTTCTATTTATTCTATTGGAGTTCCGCCTTCAGTTCATACTGAAAAATCTGAATAATAAAAAAGCAAATATTAAATATATTTAACCCTTTGTTCGTGTCACTGGGTCTTTTAGACCTTTGCTTATATTTATGTTATATTTTTCAAAATAAGGAAATAATTAGTCTAACAGCCGGTTTGACGAAAGCAATTAGAGTGAAATTTGATTTTAAATATCATGACTAATATTTAAAAAGTGGATTAGTAGAAAAAAAATTATTCCAACTGTTACTCAAAACGGCTGCAATTTTTCCTAATTAGGTACCTAAGTACTTTTGTTAATAAAAAGAACACAAGAACTTTATACAAATTTTTCTTTACTAGTTCCAACAACTACATGTAACCCAATCCGGCTCCCGGCGGGTTAAACGAGTTGAATGTGGTGCTAATTTTTGTGTCAACAAAATGTGAGTACATACATACATATATTTATTTATCCATACAGCTTTTCACGTTTTATTTTGTGCAAACTCACGTATTTACATACAAATGGTTGGTCTTGTCTTGCACGGTTGCTGCAAAACAATTGAAACAACATTTTACGGTGCGCGTAACCTCCAAAAACACATGAATAAAGTCAATTCATTGGCTCGAAGCCGGATCTGCGGCTGGTGAGCAGATGCGCACAGAGAGGTTTTGTTTTTATAAATATATCTACACATGTACATATGTACAAGTACAAATGTGTGCAAAAAGGAAGTGAAAACCGGAAAATAGCACAAAATGCATTTTTGAATGTTGCAAAGTGAAATTTTGTACATTCGTACTTATGTACATATGAATGTACTCGTATTAACAAGTCTACGTATGAATCTTGTAGGCATATTAGGGTGGGTCTAAAAATCGATTTTTTTCGGTTTTCTATATTTTCTTATGAACAGTTAAAAAAAATTGTATCTTGTTGCCTACTTATTTAAAAAAAATCGTTTTATAGACTTCGTAGAAAATTGAATGCTTTTTAAAGAAGGTCTAAAACGACCTAATCGTTTAAAATATCGATTATTTTAAAGACAATGTTTTTTCTTATGAATTTTATAACATAGCAAAGAAAAGTTATTATAAATCGGAAAGCTTCTAGTTTTGTAGGAAATTTACTGCAAAAAACAACATTAGTTTTTTTTGACCCATCCTAATGTATGTATATGTAATATAAAGTTGCATATTGCATTTATCTTTAGGTAAAACCAGTCAGTAATACTGAAGTTTTACAGTTGTATTAACATTATCAACTTAACCTTTCGGCGAAAACATAAGCTGATATTATAAAACGGGAGACTTACGAGTATGTGCTTAAAATATAATATTGACCAACTTTGCTGTGGTGTTTGAACGAATGCAATTACAAAAAATTTTTAAAAATCTTAGTTTTTACAAAAAAAATATATTTTCATAAGTTAAAGCAACTTTTCAGAATGGCTAAAAATCACCACTCATCCAGTAGCGTGCCTTTGTTTCCTAAGAGGAAAGCAAATGACTCCAAAGTATAAAGAAATGACTTTGAAATTCAAAACTATACCAAAGATTTGTCTCCCAGTGAGATGTTGATTTACCGAAAGTTTCGAGGAGCATTCCACTTTATATGAAAATACCACCAGTTTTCGTGTCTAGTTGCAAGAAAAGGTATCAAGTGGAGATACATCGTATTCAAGGACGTCAACAAAAGTCTACATGTCTGTAAGGGCGTTTGCAGCTCTGCTCCTTCTTCTTTTTCTGCTCCTTCTGATGGAAATACATTACTAGGCGACCGTTATTAGAAGAAAATATACTTTTTTTCTGAACATACCATAACTTAATTGAGATTTCTTGGAGAGGCCAAAAACCCTGCTGAGTGTTCTAGCGGTTGTGATATGGCCGTATTAAAATTCACCTTCTACCAACAGACAACGAAATAAATTTTAGATTTTTCATATAATGCTTTTATACTCGTAATAAACTGTCGTCAAACTGAAATAAACGGATCCACTTTTGTATTTCTTTCCAAAATGACTTCTTCTTGGAGTTTTTCAAGCTAATGAGGGCCCTAATGATGAAATATACTATATTTTTTATATATTTCGAAACTTACATCGAAACTTACATAAAAAGGCATGAATGTGTCCAATTTCACTTCAATTTGATATTTTTTTCGATTTGCCATTTTATTGTTGTTTATAAGTATAGGGGGTATCGTTTGCATTTTCTGAGAAAATTTTTCACAGTAATGTATGTACATATATATTGTTTAAACCATCAGAAAGAAGATCAACGAACATAAAGCTTAATTTAAAAAATATGATATTTTGACGTCGGAATTTTTGAATGAAAATAGCAGTTTTTTCTGACATTAGATAAATATAAGGAGAAAAAATAAATATTAAAACAAAAATCTACAGTGTGTTTGGAACATAAGAAGCTAGTTTACACCCAATTTTGCGAGAGGAAAAATTTTTAAAAATTAAAAATAAAATGTCTATAATTTTTGAGGTTATTTGGTCCTTTTACCGACCGCAGATCGACCGTGAATTATTTTTCTTTAATGTTTGACATTTTAGCTTTCGTTTTCGATGGTTTTCAATATATTATGAGTTTCTTTCTTTTTTATCGTTTCCAAAGGTTTCTGCACTAGTCTATTAGATAGCTTTCTGGAGTAACTTTTATACCCTGAACAGCCAATATTAAGTTTGCCATGAAGTTTGTAACACACCCCTATGGGGTGCTCAGGAACCCTATAATGTATATATTAAAATGAGCTGAGCCTATATAGCCATGTCGGTCGGTCAGTCTGCCTATTTGTAAATACGCAAGCTAGTCCACAGTATTTGAGTTACCGATCAGAAATATTGCAGACATCCTTTTCTCCGCAAAAAGCTGCCCGTTTAATGTTTATAGATTATTAGTGGTGGAACTAAGCCGCTTTTATTTCATTTATGTAGATTGTGTACTAGAAACTCAATGATTTCTCATAAATTAAGTGAGGCAAACATGTTGATAGGTCGTGAATGGCACTCAGATCACCAAATATTTTTTATTAACCTTAAAGTTCAATCCAAGCTCAACTGAATTATAAGATTCATACAAATGAAATAAATTAGAAGCAGTTTTTTAGATTGAATTATTTTTAGATTGCAACCAGTGATTTCATATTTTATAGCCACCTTTCTCGCCTATATTGACACACGGTGTAGAAACGTTTCGAGATAGCGCCACTTTGAATACAGAAGCGGCTTGAAGAGAGCCCGCTTTTAAAGCATTTTTAATGCTAATGTGGGGAAATGCCAGCCATGAAAAATGCACACACAAGCCTGACAACAAAGAAACATTAAAAAAATTACATAAAATAGGTGTACAAGGCATTAAAAAAATCATTTCAAATACGATACACTCATTATTGTTACAAATATGGCAGCCAGCGGGTTTTAAAGTGAAGCGGCTTGTAAAGCGTACGTCGAACAAATAGTTTGTACATATGTATACACATATACATGTATATATAAATGTATGTATGTATGAGGACCCGTACTTATATTAAGTAATTTGTGGTTTTTCCCCAAAAACGCCTAAATCGCTGCAAATTCACGAAAGTCAGAGCGACGCGCGGCCAAGCCAGCGCAAGGTGATTGCGTGGGCGCGACGGAGAGCGTAAAGTAGATAAATAAATAATTTTATTTGTTTGCATTTTTGTTGCGCATAATGCGAATTATTGGCAATTACTGCTTCCAAGTAGCAAGGCTATTTATTTATCTTTTTTATTTTTGCGTGGAAAAATTAAGTGCACGAACTGCATGGAAATGATTGAAAAATACAATTTTATACAGTAATTTTGAAATAATTTCAAAATAGATTTCAACTGCAGCTGATTTATGCCTGCATGCATAGCTTATTCATTATCTGTCGGCTGATTTTGGATTTCTTACTTTGGTTTGTTTGCCTCCCTTACTTGGCTGTGTGATGATATAAGTGACCCGTTGAACCGGTCAGTCGTTCTCCTCTCGTTTTTTCTACAATATTAATCTTATGGCGAAAACACTTGTAACAACTCTGTGTTGCAGAAGCTAAACCAATTACTTTTATTTTCTATATTTATTCTTATTATTATTATTTTTTGTTTGCACGTCAAGCTCGGCTTTAATCACCTTTTTTTTAACTACAAGCAATTACTTATATTTGTAAATTTCCACTTTCACTTTCTTATTGCATAAAACACGTCTCAATTCCACTGACGCTCAAGTCGGACTGAAACTTAACAATTATGAACACCAAATGCACAGCTCACTTTGATGCGTTTGCTTTAGTTTTTCAATATTGCGCTTACTGAGTCGAGCTTAAAGCTTTCAATGGCGAGCAATAAACCTACATATCGTCACCTAAAATGCAAAATAACGTAACATCACTTTTCATAAGTTTGCAGACGAAGAAAAAAAGTTATATTAGAAACCACTCATATTGAAACAAATTCGAGTTTTGGTTATAAAATGGTTATATATTGGTTATAACTGACAGCGGAAGCTGAAATTGTATGCTACATATGTATATATAATATCAATAATGAATTGTAAACAATAAAAAACTCAATTTCGATACTTTTGATGATACGTTGTTTTGCATTTTATGAGACGATATAGTTGTTATTGAATATGAAAGCCGGTGCTCCGGCGCTCAGTCAACATATTACACAGCTGTAAGCTCGCAATCGATTATTGTTAAAAATGAGTATAAATTATTATTAAATGAATATAAATTTAGTTAAAAAATAAAATAAATAAGAACAAGATAAAACTTCGACTACACTAAATACCCTTTACAGCCGCATTTCGTATAGCTTATTATGTCTGATATGAACAATTTCTTCCGAGCAAATACATGCCATAATTCGTGAAAATATCTCGTCAAATTAAAAAGTTTTTCTAGAAAAACAGATACTTAATCATTCAGTTTGTATGACAGCTATATGCTATAGTTTTCCGATATTGAACGTGAAAATGAATATAGCGGTATCGACTGATTTATGTCTGAAAACCGCCGAAAATTATGTTTATCGTTTGGATTTCTGCAAGCGTGCCCGTGGTGGCCATGCAAAAGAAGTCGAGTGCCATACATAATAATGCACAGGAATAAAGAATTTCATTGCTATCCCAAACCGTTTTTGTTTTATTAAAAAAAAAAACTTTTTTGAAAAACCCGTTACATACCTGTGTATATATTTCATAGGGTCTTCTACTGTTAGCTATTGGACTATAACAGAACCTTTTATATTCATCAAAATTTGCAACCGAAATCTGCTCTGATTGGAGTTCCAGACGTCCATGTCTTAAGGGGTTATCGAAGAGACATCTTATTTTACAAACAAATGAATATAATGTACTTTAATAATTAGAGATTCATTTCGAAAAATTCTGGTTTCCCGTAGCCCATCTCCAGGACAATCTCAAACATCTCAAAAGCAAGGATTTTTTACATTTAATTTACAATTCAGAGTGGCTTAAAGAGTTACATGGGTTCACAGCTTAAAAAATCGATATTTTGTCTTGTTTATTTAATACGTTTTTCTTGAAACTGTTGGTCGGTGGTCAAGATTTCTCGTGAACTACTTAAGCCATCTGTTTAGGCCAGTGCCTATTTTCTTTTTACCAACCCTAGGGAGTATATAACAAACTATTGCCAATTAACTGTTAATAACTTTCACTCAACTGGCAATAGTTTTGTTAAAAACTCCCGCTAGATTTCACTCAATGATTTAGCAAGCGATTCTGCTAGTCACCTTTTTCACTTTTTTTGAAGACCTGAGAGAAGCAAGACGACGTCCACCGGCCATCATAACCATCATCACCATTATCACAAACGAGGTAATATATAATAACTTCATATTCAATAAAGAACCAAACGTTGTTTTAAATATTATATTAAACACAAAACTTGGTGTTTTTCTTTAATTAACATATTTCCATTCTTTGTTTCCTATTCTCAACCATCGACGCATCGTCATCGAGTGACTCGTCGAGAGTTCGAGAATAATCACGATCTTAAGAAAAGTTTACACAGGTCTCCGAGATATGTATAACTCACAAGGTCTTGAGCGAATAATTTTTCTGTTCAATGACAACTAATTAAAAAAAGCGTCGACAAATGGTTACCAATATGTATTTGCATTTTTTGCAAAAACGTCAGCCAATAATATAATTTTAACTTTTTTGTTTGTTCCTTCCTCCAATAAGTAGTTTATAGTCTTTATTAAAACACATATTTTTTTCTTTTAACTTCGGATGATTCTATAAGAAGTTCTGCTATCAACGAGGAGGCATTTTTTTCCGAGGAACTGCCGGACATGTTGTCGTAATGCCCTACTTCTAAATATTTTTCATCAAAAATTTCATAAAAAATTTATGTATGTTTCGAATATTAAAAAGTTTGAAATAGGAGTTCGTGGAAACTCATTTAACATCGTTAAAAGTCGAAAATATTATAAAAATTTTATTATTTCGGTCATTTCCTCAAACCAAAGTCTCGAAATAGTCGCCTCTTTAGTGCAGATCCTTTGAATCTAACCCAACTTTGCACCTCGGTATTTTGTTTGTAGTTTCTTTTTATCCTAGTATAAAATGACTGCAAACAACATGTGGAGTTGGGTTAATAACTTTGTTTCTGAATAATATTACTCAAGTTTTAAATTTAAAAATTACGCAATTATTGTGTGTGAAGTCATGAAATTTGTGGTTTATATGTAATTATAATTTCATAATTGTGATTAACTTTTTGCCCAATTTGTTTAACCAGCCAAGTCATTCATCATAAAAGTGTCGATATTTAGATTTTTCTCAATTTCCGATCAAGCAAATTCTCAATAAAATATTTCAATTTGCATACCAACATGGTTATACTCGTACCGAAGCCCATATTAATTAACGAACAGGGGATTCACATTCAAGCATAGTCCAGTTGGCATGTGCTTCAATTATGGCCAGAATTCACACGCATACATTGCGACAAAATAGTAGCCGGAAATTGTAATTTAAATTCCCTGGGTAAATGATATTTCAAAAAAAAAAACTGTATTTCTCTAAGTTGGTAGGACTGTCCTTAGTTACTATGCCAAATATAAGCCCGATCTGTCAACCAGCTAGTTATCTCTCGCAAGTCCGTTCGAATGATGTAGGTGGATATTTTTGGTATGAAACGCGTTTTTGCTAAAATCGTCCCGATAAAGCTGAATTGTTTTCGAGATCAAAAAAAAAAAAAAACCCGCGAAAGCCGCTGAAAAATGTGGTTTTATGCATCATTGTGGAAGAACAATTAATGAATGTTATACGATAATAATGAACCACCGCATCGAGCCACCATTTATGTCCGAATTTAAAGCCAAAAACGCAATGAATACAACCGATCAACCACAACAAACAAAGAGAGATTATTGGTCTTGCTGAAACTGAAATGGATGACTTCTGCGAAAAAATACGATACGTGGATCTAAAGTGTCAAGAATAACTATCAAGTAATAGTTATACTGAATTGACAACCACACAATTCCATTTAATTTTATGCAGGAAGCCGTTTATGTTTATATTTTATATACATATGTACATATGTATAAAGATGTAATTCTGAGTTTCTTCAGTACTGTGTTAATATCTCTCAGTAGTGTCATCCTGTTTTCGAATAATTGAGTGAAGATGGATTGACACGACCTCTCACATTATACACATGGCGGCGATTACAAGTTAAACAAAGAGACGCAGCTTGCTAGCATGCTTCCGATGCCAAGTTTTTGATTTCTGTGGTGACTAAATTATTATATCTTAGATTCGTTTATATTTTCCTGATATCTATAACAGAATTTTTCTTTGTAAATGGCTACTGCAACAAGTACTCGTATAGTATACCTGAAAACGCAGGTAGCAAGCCTCAGTTTACATTTCTGTCAACCACTGTCTAAAGTATTGGGAAGGATTGTTCAAATTGGTGGCAAAAATCGTAAAATTAATAATAAATAAGTGAAAAAAATCAGTTTCATTCTAATTTAAAATCGTTCAAACGGTTTCTTGATTTTGACATTTCTACATACTATCGTATAGCAATCGGCAATGGCGACTACCGACTTAGGTTCCTGTGGTAGCCGATAGCAAATCGTACTACATACTTTGATAAACGATTGGCGAATGGAAACTATATTCTTGCTTTATAGAAATGCAGTAATGATTCAAGTACCTTTGAAAAAAAATTACTCTAAATAAACTTCTTTAGTGAAATACAAGTACGTATTTAAATACGTATGTAGGTATACATATACATATTACTATACTTTTTTATATTTCCAACCAAGAACTATTTTTATTTATAGTAATTTGTACCAACATAGCATTTATTAAAGCACCCTTATTATTGGCTGATGTAGAGAAGAGTTATAAACACTAAAAATATTGTAACCAAATATGCATATTCTACTATTTTGGAATAAAAGCATGTACCTTCAGAAAACATAAACTTGTACCGCCAAAAGTTGACTTGATCTAAACGCTGTGCAATTATTCAGAAGCGTCCCAATATCCAGTCAGTACATTAAATAACGACATTAATCCTTGTGGCCGTTGCGCTTCCACAACCCAGTTCATATAAGAATATGCAACATATGTATGAGCGAATTCCAATTAGTTCATCAGCGTCTATGGTTATAAAAAACATTATATTCAAATAGTTGAAAATCAAATTGAAGAATTTTATCACTACCATCGCATAAAGCAGTTCTAAGATCCTTGCGGAAACAACTTATCATTTCTACTATAAGCAAATTTCTATAATAGCAACTACTGTTCCACAACTCCACATACTATGGGAATTAAGCAATAAATGTTAGATTATTCCAAAGAGAAACATAGAAAATTAAGAACTTTACTTATATTAATATTTGAAAATTTGCTATTTCAATGGCAAACAATTCAAAATGATAAGAATTGGCAATGCCACTGGTATTATAGTGAAATACCCATATGCAATCGCAACTAAGTTCACAAAGTAAAAATCTGTGAAGCTGAAAACTGTGCAAAAAGTGTGTAGCTCTGCTAATTGGAATAAAAAATGCAGTAAAAAGTGTAAATTAAGAACGGAAACAATATAAAAATGGCGATCCAAAAGCCAGGCGAGTGGGCGAACTCACTTTTAGCCCGTTTCGAAGACCAGGTGAGCGTAAAAGTTGAATTTTCACTCGGTTTCGCCCAGGGGCTCCTGTATAGCTATGCAAAAAAGCTGTCAGAAAATGTCCCTATCGATTGAAAAATTTCCCACTGTGCGAATGCGACAGCAAGTGCGTGCGAATGAAATAGTTGACGTTTGTTATTGTTTTGGGAAATTCATTTGTTTACGTTTTGTTTACACCGGCTGCCGTAGTGGTTGGGGGTGATTATGAATGAGATTGGATTATACGTACAAAGTTTATGAATGAATTGCAATTGCCAATGTAAATGAAAAGTGAAAGTAGGGAAATTTTATCGTAACGCCACTAGTTGCAGCGCATGAATGGCAGTACAAATGAATGATTTTACGTTACACTGAACTAGTGAATTAGTAAATGCGTACGCAAACTGTGGGAAATTTGCTAATGTATTGGATTGTTTTTTATTTTGGTTTCCAATAATTTCATAGGTATCTATTTTATTTTCACTATCAATGAAATGTAAATAAATAATGAATGTATATCTATTCGGTTAATATTTAATGATTATAATTACTTTATTCATATAATTATATAATATAGCTGCCCAATAAAATTGGCTTGCATGGCACCCAAGCGCGCTTGAGTCAGGATCAGCTGACCGCCTGTCTCATACAAATTTCTCGTTATCGCTTCTCACTAGTTATATCTGGACTCACCAAAATGCTGCAACGAGTTAACGAAGCGGTAAATGTCTATTATTAATACATATTTTTAAATTTCATTGTAATAATTTCATTTTATTTTCTTTACAGTCTATGCAAAGTCGTCACGACGCTGAGCGTTGTTATTTTGAATCACTAGTCATAATATTAACAACTCTGGAACGTTGTTTGGCTAATCAGACAAAGGATACGGCACGTTTTGAGGAAGCAATGAATGTTAAACTACTCTTACGCGAAATTTCGCAATTCATCGATGTACAGAGTGATAATAATCCAAATGCAGCGCAGCTGAAAGCTATTGCGTCAAGAGTGCTTTTCGGACTGTCACAAAATCATTTTTCAGCTGTATTTAATCGCATATCAGCGCGCATACAAGAGTTGATCACATGCTCAGATGAGAATCCCGACTGTTGTGACATTGAATTAATACAACATATTGACATGGACATAAATAAATTAACCAAACTTTTGCAAGGTGAAAAATAATTTGCTAATTTTTCTTATGTTGATGACTACACGTTTCACACTACTTTTTAAACTATTTTTTAACATTTAGTGACCAAGTCAAGATCGAAGAAGGCACCTCCTTTGATTTTACTGCATTCGTTGGAGAAAGCCATTTGGAACTGGATTGAATATCATCCACATGAATTTCAGGATTTGCAACGCGGCATTGCCACCAAAGATATTTCAAGGTACAAAAGTGTGGTCAAATATACCTTTTTATACCCAGAACAGAGTAAACTTGAAAGTGGTATTAATATTTTTTCTTGTTTCCACTTAACCTTTTGTTATATTTTCAGCTGCTGGGAAACATTGCTGGAATTTGTTGAAGCATATAAAGCAGAAAATAAGAAGAACAAGACAACCGTCTGGCCATTACAAATGCTTTTGCTTATACTAAATCCCGTAAGTTCGCATTTTCTGTCGACATTTAACAACATAAACTAATTGTTTCTCAATATAGAGCTGCTTAGAAGCCACCGTCAATGAATTACAACAATCTGAAAAGGAGAAGGATAAAGAAAAATACAGAGATAAAGATAAAACGTCATTAACGCAAAACTCTGCACAAACAGCACGTGATAAAGAGCAATCTGCTAAGCAATTTATTGAGGGTATTAAACGTGGCTTGGGGCCACACTCACCCTCAAAGCAGGTCACGGAGTATGCCGCTATTGCTTGTGTAAAGCTATGCAAAGCCTCAACATATGTCAATAACAACGATTCAAATAATGTGCTCTTCAAATTAGTGCAGTATGTCATTAATGATTTGAAAGCGTTGCTCTTTAATCCGGTCAAGCCATTTTCGCGTGGTCAGGCGTACAATTATGCTGATATTGAGCTTATGATCGACTGTTGGGTTTCACTATTTCGCATAAATCCACATAATATCGACACATTGAAGGTCTGCCTCAATTTGTCTTCGCCGCAGGCGTATCACTTTGTAATTGTCTGCTCTTTGTTGAGGTAAATAATATTAATTAAAAATTATGTTTATTTTTATCTCACCCTAATACACATATTTTATAAAATTTCTATAATTTCTTATGTTTTCTACAGATTAACACACATACATGTGGATTTTCGTCTACAAAATAAAAACTGTTTCCGCACCATCCATCAGCCAATACTATCTTGGTGGGCCAAAACCAATGTTGTACACTATCGTTCTGCAGAATTGCGCGCACTCTTCACCGATACCTTGAATAAGGCCACTCAGGGTTATATTGCGCACACGCCACTGCGTATGATAACATCACTGACGCTGAAATCGAAAGATACGCAGAAAGGCTTGACGCGTTCCGAAGAGGGACCTGCACACAAAATGCTGCTGCTCCTCTTGGTTCGACTTATACACGCTGACCCGATGTTACTTTTAAATGTAGTTGCATCCATTTTTTTCAGTATATTTTTATTATATATATTTCTCGTTACTTCTAGACACAAGGCAAAGTGGCGCATGAAATGCAAAGTTCCTCGCTCGAGCTCATCAATGGTCTAGTGAGTCTCGTGCACCAACCCACCATGCCCGATGTAGCGCAGGAAGCTATGGAGGCATTACTAGCTTTACACTCATACGATAAAATCGAATTGTGGAATCCACAGGCGCCAATGAATTGCTTTTGGGATGTCAGTTCGCAAGTGCTATTTTCGATTTCGCAAAAACTTATACAACATCAGATTGCCAACTATACAGATGTGCTGAAATGGATGCGTGGCATACTGAGTTGTCGCAATGACTATCTGCAGCGGCACAAGAAGTACGCATTGGTCGGTCATGAGCTGCAGATCTGTCGTCAGGCGCGCATTAAACTGGAAGTGGTGTTCTTCATGTATTTGTGGTCAGTCGATTTGGATGCAGTGCTCACGTCGCTCTCCTGCTTTGGTCTCTTATGCCAAGAGTCGGATATTTTGTTGACGGCCGATGATTCGGCGACTGTGTTACCTGTTGCGAATTATCAAATATATCAGGAGCTGACGCAATTGGCAAGCTGTGAGTGTTGCAATAATGTTTTTATGAATACGTAAAAATGAAAATAAATTATTTCTGCTTATTACAGCGGACACGCGCATATGTTTTTATGAAACTAATCATGGCAATGCTTACAGTGAGTGCACTAGTTTAATATAATTTTAACACTTTTCGATTTTATTTAAAATTTTTTTTAATGTTTCTAGACCGTCTGGCTCTACAACGACGTATGATGAATTTGTTGCGCAAAATCGAGCACTGTGTTGATGGTGTACAAACTGCGTGGGAGGAAACCTTTAGGTATTGTAATTTTTTTAAGATATTTAAATTTTTAATTTTAGTTTTTAATTAATTTTGCCATAATTTTTTAGTAAAAATAAATAAATTTATTTTTAAGTAGTATTTTTTTTTACAAATGCCCTATATTTTTTTCTAATTTTTACATTTTTTACAATACTTTTAATTATTTTTTTTACAAAATTCGAATTGTTTTTAAAAAGGCAAATTTTTTACAAAATTTTGAGTATTTTTTATTACAAAATTCAAATGTTTTTTGTTTTACAAAATTTCAAATATTTTTTTTAATTCAAATATTTTTGTTTCAAAAAATCAAATATCATTCGAATTCATTGTTATTTAAATTCCTTTATCGATTCTTTCCTTTTCACCGTAGAAATTGGGAACTCACCAGCAAAGTATTACAAACATATCCCAAATATAAAAGTGACGATGTGCAAGCCGAGCTCTTCCATCGTGGCGTTGGCAAGCGTCGCGCAAGTCATCAAAGTTCGGAGCATGATTTGGAGGAACACATCACCGAATGGGCCAACATGACATGGTTTCTGCTAACACTTGGCGGCGTGTGTCTGCAAAAGCGTTTGTCTTCGCGTTGGAAGCAAATGCAGTTACAAAATAATACCGCAACGGCTGGTTCCAGTAGCGGTATGCCCGCGACGAGCAATCTCCTGCAGTCGCACACCAGTTTGGCGCAATCGCAGAACACTTTAGCAGCGTCCGGCAGTTTGACTTCGATCTCCACAATACCAGCTGTCTCGCTCTATTCGCTCTACTCCTGTTCCACCAGTTCCGGACGTGGTTCTCTACTGCATCCCAGCACCATATCATTGACTACGATAGTGCCGGTGCCGCAGCAAGATTTACAATATTGTCCGGTGTCACAGTGAGTATTCGTTGTTGAACAAATTCGTATAAAAAAATTATTTAATCACTTTTCCTTACTCGCCACACACAGATTCATCGGTCAGTTGTTGCGCTTGTTGGTGTGCAACAATGAAAAAATCGGTTCGAATATACAGAAAAATGTGAAAGATTTAATTTCGGAAGAGATGACACCACAACTCTATCCCATAGTTTTCGATCAAATACGTTCGATAGTCGAGAAATTTTTCGATCAACAGGGGCAAGTGAACGTCTCCGAAATCAATACCGCCTTCATCGACCACATTATACACATAATGATTTCGATATTGAGCCCACGACCCGTAAAAGATCCGAATAATGAGCAAGTCGCTGCTTCCGAGTACCTGAGCGTGACGAGCATTGAAGGCATGATGCTGGGCATTGTGCGTTATATGCGTCATCGCGAAATGACTGTGTCAGGGATACGCGCCAAAGTGCGCGTTTGTAATTTGGTAGAGATAATGATAAAACGTCGCGACGATTTGGCTTTTCGCCAAGAAATGAAATTTCGCAATAAATTAGTAGAGTACTTAAGCGATTGGGTTATGGGCACCTCACACCAAATAGTACCGACAGCCAACGAACCGCCGCCAACAAAGTAAGTAGCATTTAATTTGAGACTTTATTTCGGAAAACACAAGGCATAATAGAGTGCCGAATTTCGTGAAGATATCTCATTAAACAAAAAGTTTTTCATACTAGGACTAAAATTTGATCGATCAGTTTGTATGGCAGTTATATGCTATAGTGGTCCGATCTGAGCAACTTCTTCGGAAATTGTGTAGTCGGCTTGGACAATAATTTTTGACGAATTTCGTAAAGATATCTCGTCAGATAAAAAAGTTTCCCATACTAAGACTAAATTTCGATCGATCAGTTTGTGTGGGAGTTATAGACTATAGTGTTCCCATCTGGGCAATATCTTCGGAGATTGTACCGTTGCCTTGGACAATAATTCATGTCGAATTTCTTGAAGATATCACGTCAAATAAAAAAGTTTTCCATACTAGGACTAAATTTTGATCGAAGCTTGTGCGGCCGCTATTTGTCCGGTGGTCCGATCTGAACAGTTTCTTCGGAGATTTTGCCGTTGCCTTGAGCAATAATTCGTGCTTAATTTCATGAAGATATCTCGTGTAATAAAGAAGCTTTCCATACTAGGACTGAATTCTGATCTATCAGTTTGTATGGGAGCTATATGCTATAATGGTCCGATCTAAGGAACTTCTCCGTAAATTGTACAATAGCCTTGGACAATATTTCTTGCCAAGTTTCGAGAAAATATCTCGTCAAATAAAAAAGTTTCCCATACTAGGACTGCATTTTGATCGATCAATTTGTGTGGGAGCTATTTGCTAAGGTGGC
Organism: Bactrocera dorsalis; assembly: GCF_023373825.1. Classification (NCBI taxonomy): domain Eukaryota; kingdom Metazoa; phylum Arthropoda; class Insecta; order Diptera; family Tephritidae; genus Bactrocera; species Bactrocera dorsalis. Next base: position 103,673,023 of record NC_064304.1, on the reverse strand, counting down.
CCGATCAGCACAATTTTTTCGAAGATTGTACCGTTATCTTGGACAATAATTCATGCTGAATTTCATGAAGATATCTCGTTCGGTGCAGTAAACTCTTTCTGGCTTGAAAATTGTAAGGATTCAAGTGAACTTTACGGCATATAACTAGACGCCAGGTTAACTAACAACTTGAACTCATAAGATTTTTTTTTTGCTACAAGCAAAAAACACGATTTTATTTCTTGTTACATACTTCTTTTTCCTAATTTTTAGTCCCGCTGAAATATTCCGTGAACTCGATATAGCTTGTATGGAAGCTGTTGCCGCTTTGCTACGTGGACTACCTTTGCAACCCGAGGAATCCGATCGTGGCGATTTGATGGACGCGAAGAGCGCACTATTCCTCAAGTATGACACAAACACACAGAATCCACATTGCCTTCATACATTTACACAACTTGTTTTATTTTTACATATTTCAGATACTTTACGCTGTTCATGAATCTCCTCAACGACTGCATTGATAGCACTGAGGCAGAGAAAGAGCTAAGTAATCCACCACTACTCCCACCGCATCCGGCTGTTAATGGCCGATTGGGCATGTTACGCTTTACCACCATACAGGCGATGTCAAATTTACTCGGAGCCAACATCGACTCGGGCCTGACGCATTCCATCGATCTTGGCTACAATCCCGATTTACAAACACGCGCCTCCTTTATGGAAGTGCTTACGCGCATCTTGAAGCAAGGCACTGAATTCGATACGCTAGCCGAGACTGTGCTAGCCGATCGTTTCGAGCAGCTGGTCCAACTGGTTACAATGATTAGTGATAAGGGTGAGCTGCCTATAGCGATGGCATTGGCCAATGTGGTGACCACTTCACAAATGGATGAATTGGCACGTGTGCTGGTAACACTGTTCGATGCCAAGCATCTGCTCTCACCGCTCTTGTGGAACATGTTCTATCGCGAAGTCGAAATATCCGAATGCATGTCGACACTCTTTCGCGGCAATTCGCTTGGCAGTAAAATAATGGCATTTTGCTTTAAAATTTACGGTGCAAGCTATTTGCAAAACTTGCTTGAGCCGCTAATACGACCGTTGCTCGATGATCAGACCACTAGCTATGAGGTGGATCCGGCTAGGTGAGTAATATTGTTGAATTTAGTAAATATTTTGATTGTCTGCAAATTCATTCGCACAGACTCGAGCCCGGTGAAGACTTGGAACGCAATAAAGAGAACCTAATATCGCTCACCAGAGTCTTCTTTGAAGCGATACTCAATTCAGTGGATCGTTTCCCCTCACAGTTGCGCTCAATGTGTCACTGCCTCTATCAGGTGTTGAGCAAACGCTTTCCCACCGTCTTGCAAACCAATATTGGCGCAGTGGGCACTGTGATCTTTCTACGCTTCATAAATCCAGCTATTGGTGAGTATTTTTCCACAAAAAGAAGGAAGTAAAAATATTTACTCGCTGCTTTCCAGTCTCACCCCAAGAACTCGGCATTGTTAATCGCCAAGTACCGGCTTCGGTGAAGCGTGGTCTAATGTTGATGTCGAAAATCTTACAAAACATCGCCAATCACATTGAGTTCTCTAAGGAACAGCATATGGTGTCATTCAATGATTTTCTACGCGCACGTTTTGAACAGGGTCGTCACTTTTTCGTACAAATCGCCTCGGATTGCGAGACGGTGGATCAGGCTTCGCACAGCATGAGCTTCATCTCAGATGCCAATGTTTTGGCATTGCATCGTTTGCTGTGGACGCATCAGGAGCGCATTGGAGATTATCTCTCTAGCAGTCGTGATCACAAAGCTGTTGGCAGACGTCCTTTCGACAAAATGGCCACATTGCTGGCTTATTTGGGGCCGCCAGAACATAAACCAGTGGACTCACAGTAAATAATGAAATACGATTAAAAAAACAACAAAGAATTCTTTATTTATTATCCATTTTAGTTCGATGCACTGCAGCATGATGTTCTCATCGTATGCGCGTTGGAGCTCTATTGACATGTCATCGAATAACTTCGAAGATGTTATGGTGAAACATCAAATGCACGAAAAGGAGGAATTCAAAAGCATAAAATCCATGAATATCTTCTATCAAGCCGGCACAAGTAAAGCGGGACTACCCGTGTTCTACTACATTGCCAGGCGTTACAAGTGAGTAGTGTGTGCTTGCACAAGTTTTATAGTTGTATGCTGAGTTAACAGTCATTGCCAGGACATTTATCGTCTCCTTCACCATTCAACATTCAATGACTCCTTCTCAGTGAATGGCGTACTTGGAGTCAAACCATTACCCTTTGCAGACGAAGAGCTCGAGTTGGCGCGAGAAACGAGAGTGACCATTGCGCAGCTTCTCTCTGTATTCTGTAGCAGTTTAAACTCCTACTAATCCAGAATAGACGCCGACATATCTTATATATCCTGCGTGCAATGTGTCTCCGCATGACACTAACCACCTCTCTAAATGCACCCCTACCCTAGACATCTGGCAACTCTTTCCCTTTGGTCCGATCCCGTCGAAACACCCCGTTTCTCGGGACTACCGTCTAATCATTAAGTTCATTTTCATCAGGTTAACCAAGAGATGTGTAGCTTCAGTCTCTTCCAAGATCAAGTTTGGCGGAGGCCGCTCTTGCGGAGATTAATCTGAAATACACACATCCTCCAGAGTCTTTTCCAGAAGTGGGAGTTCCGCCACTGTTTTCTTCGAACAGCCGCAATAGCAATTCCCACAACAGTCGGTTTTGCGATATCAGAATCGATTTCCATATCTGTTTGACCGTCGTTTCCACTCTCCACCGTTAGTCATGACGTCTGTAGTCGATGAAGTCTGAAGTCGTTCCCACGACAGTCGGGTCTAAGTAACCGGAACGGACCCGGATTTTTATCCGGCCCAGGACTGTCAACTTGATACCATGCCTCGAAATTACTTAAGGAATGTTTTCTACTGCTACAACAACAACAAGTCTGTAGGCCATCCGTTCTGCCGCCTTTTAGGAGGATCCGTAGAACCACCGTTAAGAAAGCTGAAACCCTCTTCTCCAATTTTTTATGTATTTAGTCGAGTTTAGCACTCCCCACGTCTGAAGGAATGGAGTCGATTTCCACGTCCGTTTGGACATCGTTTCCCCTCTCCACCGTTAGTCCTGAAGTCTGTAGGTCATCCGCTTTGGCTTCTTTTTGGAGGATCCATTGAGCCGGTTTTCTCTAATTTTTAATTTTAACTAATTATTTTTCTTCTTTGTTTCTTTCAGAATCGGCGAAACGAATGGCGACTTACTGCTCTATCATGTAATACTCACGCTCAAAGCATTATGCCACTCACCTTTCGAATTGCTCATAGACTTCACGCACACTTGCTCGGACAATCGCTTTCGCACCGAGTTCTTGCAGAAATGGTTTTGTGTGCTGCCAACCGTTACCTATGACAATTTATGCACCATTTACATTTACAACTGTAATTCATGGGTGCGTGAATATACAAAATTCCATGAACGCGTACTAGCGCCGATAAAGGTACTTATATTTGTAAAATTTGCAAAAACCAAAAAAATAACTGGTTTTATAACTATTATTATAACTAATCCACAGAGTGATCGCAAGCTAGTGTTCATCGATTCGTCCAATAAACTCAATGAATACATCGACACTGAACAACAGAAACTGCCAGGCGCCACATTATCGCTAGACGAAGATCTCAAGGTATTCAATAATGCGCTCAAGCTTAGCCATAAAGATACCAAAGTTGCTATAAAAGTCGGACCCACTGCATTGCAAGTGACAGCCGTGGAGAAAACCAAAGTGCTGGGCCATTCAGTGCTGCTCAACGATGTCTATTATGCCTCCGAGATTGAGGAAGTTTGTCTGGTGGATGATAATCAATTTACGCTCTCCATAACGAATGAAAGCGGTCAGCTTAGCTTTATACACAACGATTGTGATACCATTGTACAGGCCATCATACATATACGCAATCGTTGGGAGTTAAGTCAACCGGAATCGGTGACGGTGCACCAGAAAATACGTCCCAAAGATGTGCCCGGTACACTTTTAAATATGGCATTACTTAATCTAGGCACCTCAGATCCCACCTTGCGTTTAGCTGCCTATAATTTACTCTGCTCGCTCACATGCTCCTTTGATTTGAAAATCGAAGGTCAACTTTTGGAGGCGCACGGTTTGTGTATACCATCAAACAACACAATTTTCATTAAATCCATCAGCGAGAAATTAGCCACCAATGAACCACATTTGACGCTCGAATTTCTAGAGGAATGCATACAGGGTTTCCAGCGCAGCACAATTGAATTGAAGCATTTATGCTTGGAATATATGACACCGTGGCTGAATAACCTTTTGAAATTTTGCAAATCGAACGATGATGCCAAAAAGTTAAAGGTCGCACAGATTTTAGATAAATTGATTTGTCTTACAATCGAACAGAAGGAGATGTATCCATCGGTGCAGGCGAAAATTTGGGGCTCCATTGGTCGCATACCCGATCTTATCGATATGGTGTTGGATAATTTCCTACACAAATCGATTACTTACGGTTTGGGTTCGCCGCACGTGGAGATTATGGCCGACACGGCTGTGGCGCTAGCTTCGGCCAATGTGCTGTTGGTGTCGAAGAAGATAATAACGCGCATGTGCCGCGTCTTGGATAAGACCTGCACCAATCCAACACAGTTTCTGGAGCAGCATATGATGTGGGATGATATTGCAATACTGACGCGTTTTCTGCTCATGTTGTCCTTCAATAACTGCCTCGATGTCGTAACACATTTGCCATATCTATTTCATATTATCACGTTTTTGGTGAGTAGTTAATTACAGCGTTACATAATTTTATTTTGTGTTGATTTTTGAAATTGTTACCAGACTGCAGTATTTGCTTTTGTTGTTGTGAGTGAATTATTTGTAAAATGATGAAATTATTGGGGGTTATTCATTTGTTTCTAGAGTAAAATGAATGATTTTACGATTACGGTGGATCGTTGACGACTACAAGATCATTTTTATAGAGTGAGATTAGAGAATTTTAGATCTAACCCACGGCACTTAACCTAAAACTCACCGATCTAAACAGCGTTAGATCGCCGAAATAACAGTCGGGGTCAAATTCAATAATGCAGAACCGGCTGTTTTGAAATTGCTTACCACCTCCTTGTGTGCGCGGCAAACCCCACTCATCCAACAACGTTCCCACGACTGTCGGGTCTAAGTAACCGGAACGGACCCGAATTTTGATACGGCCAAGAATTATCAACTTGGCACCGTTCCTCGACATTTTTTCAGGAATGTTTTCTGCCGCTATCCCCATCGTTCGATCCCGTCGAAATAGCACATTTCCTGGGATTGGATCCGTTAGACAATTTCGATGATAATCTAACATTCATTAAAACTTTAAAGGCTTATATTTTCCCCTTCTTGAACAATAACCTAACTTTCAAATTTCGAAACGTTTGTATCATACTTCAACTCTTTCACTTAAGCTTACATGTATACATATATTCTTAATTTGAACTTTAATTAACACTCCACTCTCCCATTTTATTAGATCTGCTCCGGTTCGGTGACAATGCGCGCCTCCATACACGGTCTCGTCGTCAACATCATACACTCGCTGACTACTTGCACTAAACCGACTTTCTCAGACAATGCAAAGCGTGTGCTCCGGCTGGCACTTGAAGAGTTCTCACTATACAAATTCTACGCGCTCTTCGGTATCAGCAAAGTCAAGTCGGCCGCTGTAACAGCCTTCCGCTCCAGCTATCGTCATCCATCCGACAGATGGTTGGGCAATGAACGCGTCTGTCAAATGTTACCAGCCGATGTGGAGCGCATCACATTGCCCTCATTGGAAGAGGTGGTCGATTCGCTGTCGGAGATCATGTCGGTTTGCATGCCCGATGTGCCGGATTGCCAATGGTTGGAGACATGGACGACGTTGTCGCGCAGTTTCGCCTTCTGTTACAACCCTGCGTTGGAACCGCGTGCGCTCATAGTTTACGGTTGCATTAGTAAAAGCATAACCGATCAGGAAGTGAAACAACTCTTGCGCATTTTAGTAAAAGCACTGGAATCATTCAACGACATCACATTAATCGAGGCGATCGTATTGTGTCTGACGCGCATACAACCCCTACTGAGACCTGTAAGTTAATAATAATAGTTTTATTTTTAACCTCAAAGGCGAATATATTTACTGTTTTTGTTGTGTAGGAATCGCCGATACATCGCGCCCTATTCTGGGTTGCTATCTCTGTGCTGCAGCTGGACGAAGTATCGTTGTATGACGCCGGTTTGGCGTTTCTCGAACAAAATCTGCATACGCTGGAACGTCAGGGTTGCTTCGATCACGAGAGCATAGCCGACGTCATGATGCGTACACGCGAAAAACTTGAGTGGCACTTCAAGCAACTCGATCATGCAGTTGGCTTATCGTTTCGCAGCAATTTCCACTTTGCACTCGTCGGTCACTTACTAAAAGTAAGACTTATTTGTTGTGCTTTGATATGTGACACAATTTTATTAAATTTGTTCCCCCCTTCTAGGGCTTTCGTCATCCCACACCTTCAACGGTGTTTCGCACATCCCGCATACTCGGCACGCTGCTGAGTCTCGTCGCCAAACCTTTTCATCGCGACAAATTCGAAGTGACACCTGACAGCGTTGCCTATTTGACGGCTTTGGTAGCCGTTTCCGAGGAAGTGCGCTCACGCTGCCACGTCAAGCATGCCATACCGCGTTGGACCACCGACTTGAGCATTATGGAAAATGGCGAAACGATCTTCTATGGCAATCAAAATGTAAATGTCGCACACTTATTGTTTAAATTTAATGAAATACCGTTATATGTACTTTGCAGGCGCTCGGCATGTCGCTACCACGTCGGCAAAAGTCCTGGGATATGCTTGATCAGTCCGCTTTACAGTTTGCGCGTCATCACAAAGGACCCGCACATCAGGTAAGCTACTATTGTATATGTATTAGCTTTTATTTTCAGCAGTTCTTATTTATTCGATCTAAGTACATTTTTTTAAGCTATTACTAACTCTACTACTCTACTATTATAAATAATTTTGTTTTTTTTTCGAAACAGTGGTCGACATATCTTAACAATTCTGCCAGTTCAATGGTGTTGTTGTTGTATCGATAAAATTCTGCCGAGTTGACAGTTTTTGGTCGGATAAAAATACCGGTCCTTTCCGGTTACGTAGACCCGACTGGCGTGGGAACGGCATCCACCGGACTCCATCGAGTCGGTGTGAACTAATATTTGCCATGCCTAAATTCACAGAGTTCTCGAAAGAGGTAGAGAGGTAGCACTCAGCAATAAGGCCGACCACTGTTTTTAATGCAAGATGAACGCGAATCCCTTTTATTTCAGTTTACTTTTCAAAAGTTTAGTAAACACGTTGAAAATACACAATTCTGATAAGTGAAATCATCGATGTTTCAGCTGTCGCAACAGCTAATCTAAGACACAATATTGAGGGCACCGGTGTTAGAATTTGACCTGACGACGATTCCACGTAACGTCTTGTCTATCGGTCTGTTTATACGGGATTAAGTTCCCTCAATTTTTAAGGCTTTGAAATTTTTGCACTCATACTTTCCTTGCCTAGGAGCTGCTCATTTGTCGGTACCGCTGTCACAAACTGAACGATCAAAATTAAGATCTTGTATGGAAAACTTTTTAATTGTACAAATTATTTTCACGCAACTTGGCACATATTGTTGTCCAAGCCATTGCTAAAATTTCCGAAGAAATTGTTCATATCGGACCTCTATAGCATATAGCTGCCATACAAATTGTACGATCGGAATCAAGTGCTTGTATGAACAACTTTTTCATTTGACAAGATATCTTTACGATATTGGCACATATTATTATCAAAGGCAACGCTACAATCTCCGCGAAAATTGTTGATATCGGATCACTATAGCATATAGCTGCCATATAAATTTAATGAAAAAAATTAAGTTCTTGTATGAAAAACTTCTTTATTTGACAAGATATCTCCACGATATTTGGCACAGATTATTATCCAAGGCAGCACTACAATCTCCGAACAAATTGTTCAGATCGGACGACTATAGCTTATAGCTGCCTTACAAACTGGTCTCTCAAAATTAGAATTAAGACTTTGTTATAACTTTTTATGCTATAAATTCAGCTTTAGTATTATTATAGCTTCGTCGCGGCCGAAGTTAAAGTATTTTCTTGTTTTGAACCCAGTTAATCGCCAGCGTTCATCCTGCTTATTATTCCGTTTTGTAGACGTAAAAGTAATATAATTTTCTGTATTTATTGCATTAAAGCAAGTATAAATCACGTAAAGTAATTTATTGAAATCTATTTTCTATATTTTCTCTATTCTTGTGTTGACAAATATATATGCGTTACGTAATCGATACCAAAAACTACATGTTAAACTATTGCCTGCTAATAATTTGGTGCTTGCATTACATAATCGTAATAAATCGTGTACTCAAAACATATTGCTGATATGTTCAACGTGTTGTTACTTATTATTTCAACAAAAATCAATTTAATTTCGTTAATTTAATTAAAAAAATATATATATCCTGACAACAATTGCTACCAAATATATTAATTCTCTTTTGTTTCTTTTGTTTTGACTAACTTTAAAATTGCTGTTTTAAACCAACACACCAACAACAACCAACCAACTGCATGCAACTCCCTTTCTTTCTCACACAACCGCCCGCCACCCAATTGACGATGGGCATTTGAACTTGCTATTGGAATTTATTTGTGGTTGATGATTTATGATTTCTATTCGTAACTTTATGGTGGCTGCCTGTATTTGGGTTATACACGTGTTTTTTATTTGGAAAACTATCATGCATATGGATTTGAAAATTTATCAATACAATAAACAAACAAAAAAAAAAAAACAAAAATCATCTAGATGAATGCCAAAGTTTTGTTTAAAACACAGCGCTCTTTTTCGGTGCCAACAACAAAAGAACCGAATAATACGAGCACTATCGAAGAACGCCAGGTATTAGCTATTGTGCTCTCTTCTCTTACTTACTACTAGCTCTATTAGCTATTGCTCGTCCTCCTTTTCTTATACTCAAATGAGACCTGCTCTTCTATATACATAGCTCTTTTTTTAGTTGTAATTAACTGTTTCCTTGTACAAAATATTCATATTTTCCATAAATGTTAATGAATGTTTGAGCAGCACAACACAACAAACACTCTTTGTACAGCACTTGACTTGATTTCGTCTTAAACGCCACTCTCCTACATAGCTATGCATATACACACACAATAAATATTTGGCATGAAAAAAATAAACTATAACAGTATTAAAATAAACGACAACACAAACTTATTTATTATTTCTCCAAGCGCACAGTTGTCCTTACTAGCTCCACTTTGTCGTTCGCTTGGCACCCTCAAAGACATTGATTAGAAACCTTAGTGTTTTAGTTATTAATAATTTTTTTTTGTGTATTTAAAATTCATGTGTCGTAAAATATGCATTATTGGAGTTAATTATTTCGATATTTTATTAGTAAAAATGTTTGCTTTTGGTTTAAGTTGTATAATATTTAGAAGTAATTACAAATTTGTTGCGTTCGTAATTAATGTATTTTTGTTGCACTAGTTTTTATTATGATTTAAAAAATAATAATTTTAAATAATAGTCGTATAAATTAAGTAAATTAATTTGTTTTTTTTTTTTGTATAAATTTTAAATAGATTTTTGAATTTTTTGATTTGATCGATCCAAATGAAGTCCTTGTATGAAAAACTTCTTTATTTGATAAGATATCTTCATGAAATTTGGCCTGGATTATTGTCCAAGACAGCGCCACAATATACTAACAAATAATTCAGATCGATCCACTATAGCATGCTCTTGTCATACAAACTAACCGATGAAAATCAAGTTCTTGTATGGAAAACTTTTTTATTCGATAAGTTATCTTCATTAAATTTGGCCTGGATTATTTTCCAAGACAGCGCCACAATATCTGAACAAATTGTTCAAATCAAACCACTATAGCATATTGCCGCCATACAAACTGAACAATCAAAATCAAGTTCTTGTATAGAAAACTTTTTTATTTGACCAGATAACTTCACAAAATATAGCATGCATTATTGTCAAAGCCATTGATAAAAACTTCGAGCAAATTGTTCAGATTGGATCACTATAGCATATAGAGCCATACAAAATGAACAATCAAAATCCAGTTCTTGTATAGAAAACTTTTTCATTCGACAAGATATCTTCATGAAATTTGACATAGCTTATTGTCCAAAGACAGCGCCACAATATCTGAACAAATTATTCAGATCGGACCACTATAGCATGTTCTTGTCATACAAACTAGTCGGTGAAAATCAAGTCCTTGTTTGAAAAACTTTTTTATTTGACAAGATATCTTCACCAAATTTGGCCTGGATTATTTTCCAAGACAGCGCCACAATATCTGAACAAATTGTTCAAATCGAACCACTATAGCATATTGCCGTTATACAAATTGAACAATCGGAATCAAGTCCTTGTAGGAGAAACTTCTTTATTTGACAAGATATCTTCAAGAAATTTCGCATCGGTTATTGTCCAAGCCATCGCTAAAATCTTCGAGCAAATTGTTCTGATCGGACCACTATAGCATATTGCCGCCATACAAACTGAACAATCAAAATCAAGTTCTTGTATAGAAAACTTTTTTATTTGACCAGATAACTTCACAAAATATAGCATGCATTATTGTCAAAGCCATTGATAAAAACTCAGAACCCAATTGTTTAGATCTGTCCACTATAGAATATAGCTGTCATACAAACTGGCCAACTGGTCTAAATTAAGGTTATTTATTTTTTTTTTTTTAATTTTTTTAGCTTGTAATAATTTTTGTATAATTGTAATAATTTTTTTCCATTTTCTAAAATTTTTTCATCTTGATTTCATCTTATAACCTTTCCTTTTTAGATTATATCAGCTGTCTCTATTATTTAAATTGTGAATTATTTCAATTGCTTCTTTTGACCGTTGTTTGGCACGAACCTAATTGCTTGCTTCGCATGTCTATAAAACTAAGTATGCACTCTAATTACCCAAAATTTTCAACTAACATCTTGAAAAAACAAAATTAATTATTTGCAAAAAATACTTCCACAACTAACAAAAGACAATATAAAACTGTATACTTTCTACAGGAACGTGGCTCGCGTTCGTCTGTCTCCAATGAGTCCAATGTGCTATTGGATCCCGAAGTGCTCTCCGATTTGTCCACGCAAGCGCTAGTATTAACGGTTTTGGCCACATTAGTGAAATATTCGACAGACGAGAATGAGACGCGCGTGCTCTATCAGTACCTGGCCGAGGGTTCGGTCGTATTTCCCAAAGTGTTTCCAGTTATGTAAGAAGCGTTGCAAATAAATATAAACTTTTATTAATGCTTTTTCCTACCATTTTTTTTACTTTAACAGACACTCGCTGCTGGACCAGAAGATTAACAACATACTCTCAGTCTCACACGACCAAGTCGTGCTGAATTCAGTGCAAAGCATCATACAAAATATGCTCGCCAGCGAGGATCCTTCACAACAACAACTGCATTTCCTGCAAAGTTGCGGCTTTGGTGGTCTCTGGCGGTTCGCTGGTCCTTTTACAAAGGTACAGACGCATATTTCAATTATTTATTAAATAAGTTATTTATAAAAAAACTACTTTTACCACCCACTAGTACACCATGATGGGCGAATCTTCGGAATTATTTGTGAACTGTTTGGAGGCCATGGTTGAGACATGCCTGCCAGGTGATGAGACTGTGCCGGTGCCGCCATCACCACGTCCATACAATTTGAGTTCGAGCCTCAGCAGTCTTACTTTAGGTTCACCAACTGATAAAGGTAAATGCCACACCACAACAACTCAAAGACTTCGCAAAGGAGTCGCAAATAATTGATTGCAATTTCGCATATAGTCAGCACATAACACATAGTTTTTCATATGAATATTTTGCTCTATTCTCCGTTGCGTAACTTAGTTGAGTTCTGTTAGATACTAACGCCATAGTAATGGTGCACACAGTTATAAAGCTTTTTCTAACACTAAAGTATTGAATGCGTCGTAGACACACTGCATTGCGCGGCAAATATTTAGTAGTTGAGCGACTTGTTTTTTTTCAACTGTACTCACACACACACGCATAAAAATATACACAATATAAAAATTAACACGTAATTACAAAGCCAAACATTACAACGTATGCCAGGTATGGTGACTTTTTTAGCAAAAATAGAAAAAGTCATATATCCAAAAAGGATACATAACCTTAAAAGTGTTGAATATTTAATAATACATCATCGTTTCAAACTTAAACTCACATTAAACTCTTACGAATATTTTTTTTTGTACAACCATGTTCTTCATATATTTTTTTTTAATACTTTCATAATTGCATGCATTTTTTTTTAATTCACCCATATTTGTTCCACCTGAGACACCAGTACGTACATCTGTTTATATCAAAGAATTTTTTAACGAATTACTGGCTGAAATGTCTTTCAACTAACCGAAATATACTTAAAGTACTAACCTTGATTAGAATGTTTTGAAAATTTCAAATCCTTGCCTTAGAGTACTAATCTTAAGCAATTGTGCTTATTAAGTTCTGGGTCTGAAACTGATGCTCTCTTCTGCTCCCTGAAGTAATTTGGAGGAATGCTGTCGAGTTGAAAATGCTTAGCCGCATAAAAATTCGGGTTCCTTTCGGTTACGTAGACTCGTCTGTTGTGGTATAAGTCTTTGTTTGTGCAATGGACAGCCTGCGGAAAGAATTCTAAACTGCCGTAAACACAACCGTCGTTCAACAAGTTTATTGCCTGTATTGAATTATTTTTTATTACTTTTAGCGACTTTGCTCGTTGATTTCAAAACATTTTGACAGATGTTTCTAAAATTTGTTGCTGAAGAACGGTAAAGACTCATCTGGTTGTAGTGCCTGAACCCAGAAAGCTTTAATAAGCTGAGTCAAAAAAGCTTCTAGTATTATATAGGTTGGGTTTTGAGTTCTCTACCGAATTTTATTTACAATAGGTAGCGAAAATAATCGTATATATCAATCCGTTACTTATGGTTTTATTAAGGAGTGTTTTCATCATCTCGAAAATGCTCTCTAAGCATTTATCATAATTCAGGCATCAAAATTTGAAAGTTACTACCTACCATGACAACAGTAAACTGTTAAATAATACAGTTTAATATTTTACTTTGCTTTGTAATGACATTACTTCTGACATCGCCTGAAAGGATGATTTTCCGAGCAACGTCACTAAAGTTCTATCATTATCGCAAAATTTCCATATCCATTGTATATGGCATAATTTTGAAACAGTTGTCAATGCAAGTAAAACCAATAATATCGTACATTAGTGTAAATCAAAAATAAAAACGATTTATCATAAGCTCGGTTTTTTATGTGGAGGTAGTCACTAAACGAAGACCTCTTCCAAACCTGAAGCCCCTAACGCCTGGTTGCAATGAGTTGGAGGTGTCGAATAAGGTCAGATTTCTAAACCTCACGTCAGTCTGCATGAGGAATTAACACTGTCCAGAGCCGCCAAAGCACTCATGACAAACAGACGCCTAGCCGGGAGACTGTAAGGCTGCAAAACAGGTATCATCACGTGGCAGTATACCATTTTCATAATGCCTATTGTCACTTATAGAGCAGTTGCTTAGGCATCGAAGGCAACGCAGTCTTTGGTTCTCAACTATCGAAGCTGCAAAGACTCGCTTGCGTCTGCACTTCAGGGGCAATTTGCACTTGTCCAACCGCAGCACTTGAAGTCATGTTGGAGCTCACACCACTCCTTCTAGTGATCGAAGCATACCATGCTGCTCATAGCAGCAGAGGGGTTGGCAAAGGGAGGATAGTCGTCAACAAATGAATGCCTTAGGGAAAGACACACCAATGGCTTTTCTTCCTAGGGATGGCGTTACAAAGAGGATTAAAAGTTACTCGCGGCAGTAAGGCGGAGTGAAAGCGCCCAGTAAGCTCCTGGAATCGTTCAGAATGCTGGAACTTTGTGACCACAATAGAGCACAGGTCACAGTGCAAATCCTTAATTAATTTCGATCTATTTATCATGTGAAATTCATATGTTTATACCTTGAGCAGGGTATATTAAATTCGCCCCGATGTTTTTAACATTTCTCAGCTTTCGGGACATCGATATGAAACTTTGTACATGCCGTTTTCTTCATAAATTACTGCTTATTTGTCGAAACCGCCGATATCGGTTCAAAAAACTAAACAATCAAAGTTCGCTTTTGCATAGAAACTTTTGGTGCAGCTGAAGTTAGTCTTCTTCTTTTCTTATTATTTATTCATCGAACTGAACAATTCTCATTTTCGTCCTCTGAAAATAGTACCTACATACATATGTATTTACATCCACATTTCTGATAATCTGACTGTTACAGATAAAACTCCTTACGTTCACTCTCACGCCACATTATCACACTTATTAGCTCATATATTTACATATATATACATATGTACATATGTATAGAGAGTAAATAAAAATGTGTTGCAATTGCTTATGAATTTTTCCCCTCCAATGTTTTTCTTTCAATATCCGTAGCATTCTCATCGGAATCATTAGATCATGATACTTTTGGCGGCAGTGTTAGTTCTCTGCGCCGCGCTTCATGCAGCAAAGCACGCGTTAAACATCGAATTACCGATAGCCCAGCACATTAGTTATTATAAAAACCAAAAACCAAAAAAGCAGCACCAGTTAGGCAAAACCAAAGAAGAAAAAATTACAAAAATCAAAAACAAAAAAAAACATTAAAAAAATAATAATATATTTTCACTCAAAAGCTACGCACACTTAAAAGCATTAAATATTAAATATTTCATGAAAATCAGAACTTAACCTAAAAAATTAAATTTTTGGTAATTTTGCGCGGCAAATTTTGAAAATCTGTAGACAAATTGCATTAATTTATACTTGTAATATGAAAAACTTGTAGGCAAATTCAACTAATGCCAGCTTTTAATTTGCCAACAAATTGTCACAAGCTTCACTTTTTTTATTTAATATTAGCACATACTTACATAAATAACATAACCTATAAAATAGGTTGCATAGCAAAGCTAAGAAAAATTAAAACAAAATTAAAAAAAATACACGAACTTCCCTCACACACACGAGACACTCACGCCTTGCATTCATTTTGCAATTAAGAAGTTCAAATTTGTAGTCGATAATTGCTTTGCTGTCGCCAAATGGCATATACATACATATATATTTAACAAAATAATTGTAATAATTAACTAAAATAGTTGTTGAATTTGAGATTAATAGTTGCTGGGGAGCAACAGCGCAAAGGCCACTGCTGGAATAGTGTATAATTTAAGCTCCAGCGTATGCAGCGAGCGGCTAAAGAACACTCGCTTAGGTGAGAAATAAAAAATCTATAATTTAGAAACCCATCAATAACTAAAAGATATTTACAATACAAACATAACCCTTTTATCAAGATTTACTGGTGACAAAAAAGTACTCGGAAATTGCAAATAAAACGCAAAATATTTAATTTTTCATCAATATTTATTTTGTAGCCTTCAAAGTAATCCCCACCTGTTATAATACACTTATGCCAATGATTTTTCCAGTCCTCGAAGCACTTTTTGGAATGGTTTTCATTTCCTGCAGCGAATTTTGTTTTAACTCTTCGATCGACGGAAAGCGGATTCCACGGAGTGGAGTGGCAGTTTGGGGAACAAGAAAACAGCACGCGGAGCCAAATCTGGTGGATACGGTGGTATTCATTACGTTTTCGGCTTTAAATTCGGTCACAATGGTGGCTCGATGCGATCGTGCATTATAATTGTGTAAAATCCATGAATTGTTCTTCAATTCCGGCCGTTATCGACGGATGTTCTCACGCAAACACAAATAGAACTCCTTATTGATCGTCTGTCCATCTGTAACAAATTCATGATGCACCAAACCAAGAATATCGAAAAAAACAATGAGCATCAGCAAGATTTTTGAGAAATTTTGCCGTAGTTTGTTTTTTTGGTTTCGGCTCGTTTTTCTTCCCTCCAATTCGATGTTTGTATGTCAAATTCTTAATCCATGAATGTGGGATCGGAATTTACACGATCAAGCATGTCCAAACAGGTCTCCTGTTTACAGTACTCTTTTTGAAATAAATCAGCTTTATCGGGACGAGTCGAACAAGAACAAGTTTCATACCCAAAATATCCACCAAAATCGTTCAAACGGACTCGCGAGAGATGTCAAACTTTTCTGCTATCTCTCTTATACTTTCCTGATTTCCGATTTTCAAGCTCCATATTTTTCACTTTTTAAATATTTTCATCAGTTCATAAAGGTCGACGGGAGTCCAGAACATGTCTTCAACGATTTCTCCCGCAACCGTCTTTGAAAGCTTTGTTTTTGCTAATTCTGAATCACCGCAAGCCTTTTCCAATATTCGCAACGATTTCGGCACACGAAATGTGGTTAGAAATGCTAAATATGAGACAAATTCTTCCTTCGATATTTTTATTCATTCTAAAAGGTGTACTGGGGTGTATCGACTTAAGCGGCGGCTGTAAACAAACTGGTTGACAGATGGCGTTCATATTTGGCATAAACACTAAGGACAGTCCTACCAACTTCAGCATTTAATTGCAATTTCCGAGTGCTTTTTTGTCCTCATGTATAACGACTGGCAAGTCAGAAAATATGCGTTTTTCCTGATTTTTTAAAGAGGCATTTTGCTTAATAAATAAGTAAAAAATAATATACTATAGGGTGATTTTCCAATTTTGGGCAACTTTTTCGAGCATTTCGGCCGGAATAGCCCGAATTTCTTCGGAAATGTTGTCTTCCAAAGCTGGAATAGTTGCTGGCTTATTTCTGTAGACTTTAGACTTGACGTAGCCCCACAAAAAATAGTCTAAAGGCGTTAAATCGCATGATCTTGGTGGCCAACTTACGGGTCCATTTCTTAAGATGAATTGTTGTCCGAAGTTTTCCCTCAAAATGGCCATAGAATCGCGAGCTGTGTGGCATGTAGCGCCATCTTGTTGAAACCACATGTCAACCAAGTTCAGTTCTTCCATTTTTGGCAACAAAAAGTTTGTTAGCATCGAACGATAGCGATCGCCATTCACCGTAACGTTGCGTCCAACAGCATCTTTGAAAAAATACGGTCCAATGATTCCACCAGCGTACAAACCACACCAAACAGTGCATTTTTCGGGATGCATGGGCAGTTCTTGAACGGCTTCTGGTTGCTCTTCACCCCAAATGCGGCAATTTTGCTTATTTACGTAGCCATTCAACCAGAAATGAGCCTCATCGCTGAACAAAACACGCGCGCGAAACACATTTCGAACCGAACACTGATTTTGGTAATAAAATTCAATGATTTGCAAGCGTTGCTCGTTAGTAAGTCTATTCATGATGAAATGTCAAAGCATACTGAGCATCTTTCTCTTTGACACCATGTCTGAAATCCCACGTGATCTGTCAAATACTAATGCATGAAAATCCTAACCTCAAAAAAATCACCCGTTATAATAATCGGCGATTAATTTTTTAAAATTTGTAAATCCCTTGTTACCATAGCCGAATTCCGTAGCCGAATTCCTCAGCCGACCATTTTTACAAAAAAATTAAAATTTCGCGAAATTTTTTTCAAAAAATCGAAAAAAACCCTTCGTCCAAGCCTTTAAGTGTTGGCCTTTATAAAATTTCTTGAAGGTCGGTTGAGTAGTTCTCGATAAATCTTGCCAACAGACTTCAAAACAAACAGTTTCGAGAAAAACGCGTTTAAAGACGGCACACTTAACCAAGGTAGCCTCGAGCGCACAAGTTCTCAAAACTGTATCCCCGAAACTATTACTCGGATCAACTTGAAAATTTCGGACAATATTCTTAAGGTGTTGTAGAATTTAATTAGAACGTAAAAAAATCGATTTTTTGAAATCCGTAAACCTATGTAACCACTTAACGGTTGAAGTATTATATTAAGGCAAATTTTCTGGAATTTATTAAGCTCTTTTTAGCGCAAAATACAAAACTTAAACATTACATTAAGAATTTAGTTAAAAAATCTCTAAATTTCTTAGCTTTTATATTAAGAATTTAGCATGTAGTTAAGTTGAAATTTTAAGTCCATATAGAGGCCAATCGCGAGTATGCTGCGTGCATAAAAACATTTTCAAATATTTGCTTTCAAATTGAATCGATACACTGTGAGGCTCGCCAAAATATAAAATAGCTGATGCCAAACTACAATAGAAATCAGACATTTCATAATTAAAAGCACACACGCACGCGCTCATACAATCAACTAAAAAGAGAGAGAGAGAGTGAGGCGGTGATAGCGGGGGCGATAAGTTTGGTAAGCGGCACCAAAAATATAATGCAATTAATTCAAGTGTTTCTTCAGTACCTCTGTACTATAAAGATTTCTTACTTTTTTCTTCTAAATATTTGTGCTTCTTTTGCCTTGCACTGCAACTATGACTCTACAAAAAGACTTACATCTCTATACTCATACAATGCTTTAACTCTTTCTTTCAATATTGGTTGGCAATTCAAAAAATTCTTTTTGGTTTTTTTTTTCTATGCTAAGTGTGTATATTGAGTTGTTGAGCTACTTTTTGCATGCAGTGCTGCATTTGTTGTAGTTTTTGTAAATTTATTTTATTTTTCTCAGCATCCACCTCTTTTTTAATCTAGTTTTTTTATAATTTAGCATGCGCCTGAAATAAAAATATACCATATACATATGTATAAATATTTAGACATATATAATAGTACTTTGTATATTTTGCCAATAATTATCGAAAATTTAAAATATAAAGGGTGATCAATTTCGAGGTTTCCTACCTTTTTAAATGTCGATAATTCCTTCGGCTCACAAACAACACCAAAACGTTGCTTTTTCTTGATGAAATAGCAGCTTTTGAATCTCTTCAGTTTGCTCTTCGGCTTGGCTCGAAAATGTCGGATGTTCTTGGAACTTTTCAAGAACCGGTGATTTTGACAGCTCGTGGCGGCAATGTTCGTTTACTGATTTTTTTTTTCAAATTTTACCAGTGTGTTTAGTATGGTTTGCCAATTCATCATGTCACTTTTCACTTTCACAAGATTATTATGCAAATTCACGTTCTCCGAAAAATGTACAAATTCTCGTTCATCAAAACACCATCTTCTCAAATATAGTCCATTTCTGGCTTAATGGCTTCTTCAAAATTGTCCCTATTGGAGGGAGCCAAATATTCGTGTAGTCCAAGAAACGTAATTATTCTTCTTCTTTAATGATGTAGACCCCGCTTACGCGCTTGTAGTCGAGTTAACCACATTCTTACGTTTCTTCTTTTCGCATTTTCGCGCCAATTCGAGATACCAAGTGCAACCAGTTCCTTCTTCACCTGATCTCTCCAACGCAGTGGAGGTCTCTCCTCTGCTTTCCCTCTTCCTCTGCTTTCCCCGGCGGGTACTGCGTCTAATACTTTCAGAGCTGGAGTTTTTCGATCCATACGGACGACATGACCCAGACAGCGTATGTTTTTTGGCTACTCAAAGGATACTTGGTCTAAGACAGGAGGCAGGAAATGCCGTTTCCATCAATAGCGAGCGTTATTACACGATGTTAGCTGGCTTTTTTTTCAGAGTTTGATGAAATCAAGGCGGATAAGTTACATATATTTCAAACAACACGTTGCGCCGCCTCATATTACACGTTTAAACATGGACACATTGCGTGCAAAACCAAGCGAATTGTCAATTTCTAGCAAATGGCCCAGTAAAATGGCCGCCAAAATCATGCATCTAAATTATTTGCTCTGAGGGATCTTCGAATCAAACGTTTAGGCCCATCAAGCAGCAACACGTAAGGAGCTCGGAGACAATCTTCAGCGCACTATATCCGAAATTCTGCACCGTCTATACTTTTCTTTTCTATTGCTCATCTGAAGCTATAACATTGTCCATCATTCTGTTAATTTGCGGTATGCGGGCGTTTTTTCAATTGCACTTTTGCATGCGTTTGCACCAATTGTCGAAGCACTTTTGCCAATCTGATTGAGGTATCTGCAAATCCTGTGTTCTGAACGCCTCAACCGCCTCTTCAGGTGTCGAGAAACTTCGACCTCTTAGTTTATTTTTTATGTACGAAAGTAAAAATAAGTCAAAATGCCAAGTGAGGACTGCACGCAGGACTCATCAAATCGATGTTTTTAGTGCTCAAAAATGCAAATGTTTCAGTCAATGTATGGGGTGTCATAGCCATGTTTCGAAGCATTGCTATCATATCTTTTTAACATTTCTCTCTACCACTTTTTTTGAGCGATTGTTTGATTCGTTCAATACTGAATGTAAGCTGGTCCCACCAATGTGTATAGTTGTCTCTATCTCACGGTAGGTCTCATGACGATCTTGTAATATCAGTTTTCACAAACTTACTTATTATCATTCGAAAGAACATTCTTTGGCATTTACTGTTTGAGGATTATTTCGTTCAAATGTAAACCACGGCTACATCTAAGATTATCCATCCATTAAGTCCAATTTTCGATGACTCGTTCAACTATTTCTATTGGTAACTTTGCTGCAAAGCCTGAATCGAAGCGGGATTGTCCTCATATACTTTAGACTTTACATATCTTCACAGGAAAAAGTCTAACACCGAAGTGTTTGCTCAATAAATCCACTGATTGAGGCGATGTGTGGTAAATGGCTTCATCTTGTTGAAACACAATGTTGCGAACTCAGTTTCAGGCATCAAATAGGCGGTTATCATGGTGTGATAACAGTCGCCATTGACGGTTACGTTCCCATCGGCATAATTTTTGAAGAAATATATGTATGTACATAGATCGATGATTCCACGGGCCCACAAAAAACAGCTGAAATGGAACTTTTCAAGAGCTCATGGAGCGAAGCGTTATCACTTGGGAAGTTCGAGCGGCTTTAGTGGTTGCTCAAGCTGTATTTTGTACGCTTTCAACTTAAGATCTCGGCGTAAAATGCGCCAAGTCCTTCTTTACGTCAGTCCGAGTTGTTGCGAACGACGCCGAATGAACTCTCCACGGCCTTGCTGCTATATTTTGAGTTGACTCTCAATCGATTGTGCTGCAAATCTGCTTGTCGAAATGCAAAACCTATCTTTGATTCGAGTTCTACTCTTTGCTAGTTTCTCTAAGAATTAAGTTCACTATTGGTAAACGCAATTTTATAAAATAATATATTTAGGGTGGCAACGCCATTGCAAATTTGTTTTAAATTAATCCTTTCAATAGTTTTTTATTTTCAATTTGTGCGCTTGAAAATTCTTTTTCGTGTCTCTATGTGTTTATATGTGTTGCTTGCTATGTATGTATATAAAACGCTATGTATTTTAAGCTTTAAGTCCAAAATTTAAATTTTCTTTCTCTATACTAATGATTAACTCTTCTCGCACCTCTTTTCAGCTGCATGAATAACAACCAGCCAACGCGGCCGACATCCGACATTATTCGCGCGAGTCTTTCGTTTTCTAAATTTCTTCAAAAAATGTTTTTAAAACCTGAACCTGAAAACTAAAGGGATGAACCTAAGCAGCCAAAACAAATGTAAGAAAAGGGGCGTACAAAGTAAGTCCAGATTTTAATTTGATAAACAAGTGAGAGAACGGAGAAAGAGCACATAGAAGACATAAATGAAGAATTCTACAAAACTTATGTGCAGCAGGGATTGAGACAAGTATGAGTGTATCAAGGACAAGGACCTACAGTGGCATTTACATCATATATATATATATATATATGTATGTGCGTATCTGTGTTGGAAGTTTGATTTTCGCTTAAATGTAGGGTTAGAGTAGATGGATTTTGACCGGCAAACGAAGTAATTGAACAACTTAACCACCAGCATCGAATTTAGCTGTAATAAAACAACAAAAGTAAAAGCAAAAACAAACTAAAAGTAAAAAACCAAAAACAAACAGAAATAATAATAACAATACAAGTGCATATGCATAACACTTACCAGCAAATGTGTGTGTGTCTGTGTGTGAGAAGAATAACTAACCAAAAATAATTAAAAAAAAAAAGAAAGAAGAGCATATTTTAATATGTGTGCCTGTGTGTGTAGTAAGTGCGCTTGTATGTGTGCGTCGTCATGTGTCATGCTTTGAATGTATCAAACGCTATGTTTTTGTTTTTGTTATACATTTAACTTGTAAGCTTTTAAAGTTACTAATTGAAATTACTTAAGTGTAAAAAATCATCCATGTGGTCTTACTAATGCACACTAACCTAACACATAAGCACAACTAGATGTCATCAATTCATCGGGTTTTATAGGAAATTAGAAAAAAATGTAAACAAAAAATTCAAAAAAAAAATCCAACTGGAAGTGTATTGTAAATTTGAAAGCATGTTTGTAAAATTTCTGAGTTTAGAGGTGACAGTTAAAGTACGAGCAGAGCTAAAAAGCGAGAACCGCGAGAGATTTTAGTTTTTTGCAGAGTACCGGTTCCACCTAAAAACTCGGGGCTCGAGTAAAATAGACCCCACCCCCACCTGCTCTCCTTTGCTAGATACTAGTACTGTTTGGCAAGTCCACAAGTTAATATTGTCGGAAGATTTCCGGCTAAAAGTTCCGGTCCTCAGTCTGGTAGCGTTTTAAAGGGTGATGCATTTCAAGGTTTCCTACTTTTAATTACTATTATTCGAAAGAACATTCTTTGGCTTTTATTTTTCGAAAATTTTTGATACGACCGGCGCCTCCCGACTCTCCACGAGGTTCGTTTACCTTTTAGCTGCGGCTATATTAGGTTGTCAAATATCTCCCTTCCGCCTTTTTGTCTTTTGAATTTCGCAGCTGTGTATAAAGCGCTGCAGAGCTCGTATCTGGCAATACTATACGTCTTGACATAACCTACAAAACGACGCTATGCATAATTAGTTTGGATATTGCTTTCAACAGTTATAGACGTGTAAAAATGGAGTTCACTAACGCCTAGAGAGTTCTGTGAGATTAATGGTGTTTTGGGTGATAGTACTCTATAACTTCGAACTGCGGAGGAATGGTTTCGAGGATTCAGAGCGGGTGAAAACGACACCATTGATAAGCCAGCCGGCGGAATACCTGTGACGACGAGTACCGATCAAATCATGGAAAACATCGAGTTAGACCGGCATGTGGCATCTCGTGACAACGCCCAGAAGATGGGAGTTAGTCACCAAACCATTTTAAACCATCTGCAGAAGGCTGGATACACAAAAAAGCATGATTTGACGCAAAAAAACATTCTGGGCCGAATCAACGCCTACGATATGCTGCTGAAACGAAACGAACTCGACCCATTTTTGAAGCGGATGGTGACTGGCGACGAAAAATGGATCGCATACGACAATATCAAGCAAAAACGGTCGTGGCCGAAAACCGGTGAATCGTCTCAAACAGTGGCCAAGCCGGGATTGACGGCCAGAAAGGTTTTTCTGTGTGTTTGGTGGCATTGGAAGGGAATCATCCACTATAAGCTGCTCCCATACGGGCAGACGCTTAATTCTACCATCTACTGCGACCAACTAGACCGCTTGAAGCAGGCGAACAACCAGAAGCGTCCAGAATTGCCCAACAGGAAGGGTGTAGTGTTCCACTAGGCCAACGCAAGACCTCACACTTCGTTGATGACTCGTTAAAAGCTACGGGAGCTCGTATGGGAGGTTTTATCGCATCCACCATATAGCCCGGATATAGCGCCAAGTGATTACCACCTGTTTCTGTCCATGGCGAACGCCCTTGTTCGTGTAAGAATGAACTTAAAAGAGGCTTGTGAAAAGTGGCTGTCCCAGTTCTTCACAAATAAGGAGCTGGGTTTCTACGAGGGGGTATTCTGAAGTATCCGTTTAGATGGAAACAGATTAACGAACGAAACGGCGCATGTTTGAACTAAATCCGATCAATGTAACACTTTTTATAAAGTATTGAATAAAGAGCAAAAAAGCGGAAGGTGATATTTGACAACCTAATATTTTCTTCACTGCGTGCTGGACGTGGTCTATTTGGTCGAATATTATCCTGTTGAAAAAAGTACCCGTACTTGGATCAACCGTTAATAGCGATAATGATTCAGTCCCAAAAATTGTTCAAACAAAAAAAGCTATAATGCGTGCTTTCATTGGCATTCGTTTTAACTTCTGAAACTTTTTACCATCCCAATTTCATGCTTGCTGGCAGCTCTGTACTAATCTCTAGCCAACAGTGTTTCTTTATAATTGTTTTTCTCAACTATCGCACTGACTACGCATGTTGTTGTTGTAGCGCCTTCTTTAACACTTTTTGTCAAAATAAATTCTCTGGAAATGCAGAAGGGTATCACACTATTAAGCGTAGATTTGTGGGCGTTTAATGTGATCAATACCAGCAAAAACCTGCGAAAGGTTCACGCTAGCTCTCGAGTTTACCTGCTGTGGGTAACAATTTTTACGAAAACATTGTAGCAGTAACTATTTAGAAAGGATGAGGTTCAATATGTTACTGAACGGCATACTCCAGCACATCAGCATACTTCTGCTCTCCTCGGGGCAATCTTTATAACTTCTAGTAGCTTTCATAAGTTGTGAAAACAGTCTATGGGTTCGCAAGAATCATTTTGGAATATAATAAAAATAGCTAATCTATATCTAGAGGTTTATCGATAAACAATATCAATAATAATCTGCCCACCAATTCAGGCTTTGGCCGTAGGTAGCTGCAACTTCCAGTTGGAAACTCAAATTCATTAATATATCTGCATTCATTTTCTTTGGCTGCATGTGCTTACACAATGTAACAAATCTAAAAAAAATATTAGCACAATTTGCATTAAAAAAATTTTAACTCGCGTCACAAATTTTACTAAGTCGTTAAGTTCCTGCACCATATCTACTTACACATACTCGTATTACTTGTACCTATTTATAATGTTTAGTACTAAAACTGAACAGCTTCTCTAGCTAAAAACTATACTAATTATGATTATAATTCTTCTGCGATAATTTTTTTACGAATCGTACAATTTAATTGTCTACGATGTTATATGTTTTATTTATTAAAATTTTTATATGCTTTATTTTTTGTTGTAATTTCTACCAAAATTTACGGGGTTGTAATCTAGCATCACAAAAGAATGTTTGTTTTGAAACTTTCTCCAAGAAATATTGTTGAAAGTAATTGGAAAATAAGAAGGTTTAAGTCATTCACAAATATACTTATATAATATACATACACATATACATATACATATAATATATACATATGATATATGCTTTCGGGAAAATGTGAAGATAACTCTTCTTTACTGCATGGCATTTTCAGTACCAATTGGCAGTGTGGAATGGACGTACTAACTACCTTGGTAGGGTTCCAGGCCCATCTAAAACCTCTGACGTACTTTGGGTCCGGCACCGGGTTGCAATGCAACTTCACATTCAACTGACAAAGTGTCAGTTCTTTCCGCATTCGGGTTTTAACCACAACCACCACGATACTCCAAAGGCTCCTACTCCCCGTGGTGGTACCAGAATTAAGTCTCCGGTTAGACCTCGGAGCCGAAACTACTAGCAGTTCAGCTTCTATACTGCTCTGGGCTGGTGGCCAGGGATTTGATCCCATACGCACATAACAGACATACACCATTCACATAAGAAGCTAACCCTAATTCTCTGTTAAAAGCCTTTGGCGTTTAAACAACTCACGCGCAAACGACCCTAACCATTAGGCATTGCGACTAGTGGAGATCACACCGCTAACATCTTTACGTCCAGCTAATAATCCCCATACCACCCAAATCCTTAATGTCCGTGTACATCAGGCATTCTGCACTTACATGCACCCAATCCTCTACCACCTACCTACCAATACTTCGGAGCAATGACACACTCAAGCTCCTGCTTAACCTGAATGCAACAGCCCGCTGTATGACAATCAGGTTAAGAGAGATTTAACCTAACAGAACCTGCATAGCATCCGATGAAACGGTATGACATACAGGGAAACAGGCAAGCATCGTACAACGCTATATTGAGAGGAGTTTTGTGGACAAGACTGTCGTGGCTGCTTTCCACCATACAGCGGCTCTATAAGTGTCACAGCCCACAAACAAGCTCGGTATATGGTGCGCACTGCATACGTCGTATTTTGCATGCAGTTGCCTGCCGTCGCTCCTTCACATTCACCAAGTGTGCGAGGTGGGTCCCAAACCCAGCCCACAACCCTGGTAAGAAGTTATTCGCCTTTGCACTCTAGCTCGCCTTCAAACGAATGTTTTCTGGCTACCCAGAGAATACTTGGTCTAAGACCAGAAGTTGGGAATTGTTTGAGCCATATGTAAAAGAATCGTTTCTATCCACTCCCAAGAGCTTGGCATGGCGCTCAGAGAACTTTCCTCATTTGCGTTATTTTCTACTCAAGACTCCATTCTCCTAGCCCTTCCTTACTTGTTTAAATAAAAGAAAGGATGGGAGTGTGTGGTGCTAGATTCAGCAGCCCCGAACAACCAAAGTTTATGGACTATTTTATTGATGCATTTCATATTTATTATTATTATTTTTTATTTATTATTATTATTTTTTATTTATTATTATTATTTTTGCTCGACACTCATTGCGGCCTGGATTTAAAATTTTAGTCAAACTAATTTAGTATTTAACAGCTATTTATTTGAACAATATTATTTATGCATTTATTTTGAAGTAATATTTATATACATACATATATACATAATATTTTTGATTTTTTTTGTAAATTTAATGCATGTCTTCCTCTCTGTTTGTTGTGTATAAATTATTATAATATTAAGAAAATATAAGTTGAATTTGTTAAAATTTTTAAAATGTTAACGCTGTACTTAAAACAAAATATATTTGAAAATAATTAAAAAACAGCGTTTTTTAAACACTTACGTAAGTGAAAACACTACGCGAAATCTAATTAGGCAATCGTTTGCTCTTACTTACATATTTTTTGCGTTTTTTTTATAACAGCATATAGGCAAAATGACAAAGTTAGAGAAGTGTAGCACTAAGCGTAAAATGGAATTAAAGAAATTCACAAAAACTCTTTAAGTGAAAACACCAAAAACACCAAATTCAATTGTAATAATTACAAGCGACTAAATTATATGAATTATTATTGTGAAATATTAATTAAAACAAAAACAATGAAACATTTTGTCCACTTTTACATAAAACTAGCATAAGTCAAAAATTAAAACTTGTAAAAAATCTTAGCATAAATTGTTGAAAAATTATTGAGAGCATTATATAGTTATAAATGTATGTATGTATTACTGAAAATATTAAATTTAAATGTATATGTGTGTAAAAGTTTTATTTAGTAGCTACGTAAAATTAAAAAAATTAAACTAAAGAAATTAGAAAATAAACAAAAAAAAAAAAACATAAAATGAAACTGAAAACATTAAAG
This sequence comes from Bactrocera dorsalis, assembly GCF_023373825.1. Lineage (NCBI taxonomy): Eukaryota > Metazoa > Arthropoda > Insecta > Diptera > Tephritidae > Bactrocera > Bactrocera dorsalis. Next base: position 103,645,529 of record NC_064304.1, on the reverse strand, counting down.
CTAAAAATTTTTAAAAATAAAACTGAAAAACTTAAAAATAAAACAAAGCAAGCAAAATAACTAAAACTAACAATTTCTGTAAATGAAACCACAATGTTAAGCGAACAGCTCACAAAAAAATCCAAAATCAAAACCAAGCAAAATGAAAGCAGGAATTTCAGTAATTTATAAAAAAAAAAATGTTTATATATAAAAAAGCAAGAATAAATACAAAACGCAATAACAATTTGCATTAAAAATTATTATTATTTTATTATTTGGGTGTGCGCAAAACTACTGTTATAATAGTAATCTATTCTTTTGTTTTTATTTTATATATTTGTATATAATGTATAATATTCTAAATGAAAGGTGGGAGATTTTTGAAATTTATATTTGTGTCGTTTTTGTTTTGCTATTTAATGTTAATATTTTATTCCTATAATTTTCAACTACTTTTTGTTTATTTTTTATTATTTAGATTGTTAAATTTTATATAATATTATTTTTAATTAATTTTTTTTTTTGTTGTTTTTTTTTTATTTTTATTCGGTAGTTGGGAGTAATAAATTTAAATATTTAGGTTTAGATAATTTGATAGTGCGATCCAGGGTTGTTAATTTTGCATTAAAAAATATTTGAGTTAACATTTGCTTTAAATTTTTTTTGTAATCTCAACTACCGGACTGAGAAATAAAGAAAATAAAAATTATTTTTGTTAAATAAAAGAAATATATAATTTTTTGTTTTGCTATTTGGTGTAATTGCTTATTACTATTATTTCAACTTTTTTTTTTTGTAATTAATTTTTTATTAATCCTCTCAAGGATTGCAAATAATGCATTAAAAATAATTTAATTAACATTTTAAATAATTTTTTTTTGTAATCTCAACTAACGGATTGAATAATAAAAAAGCAAAATTTTATTCACATGCGTATAATTAGGAATTAAAAAAATATATATTTTTATTTTAGAATTAAAATTTTTTTCGAGTTTTTGTACTTCATTCAAATCAAACAGCATATTTTAAAGTTTTAATACGAAACATCTTGGATTTAAAAATTTAAATTTAATTTCTAATGAAGATTTTTTTAATCGAAAATTTTGCAACCCTGATCTATTCTAGTATCCATTTTCCATTTCCTTTATTTTTTTAGCATATTTATAACTTTTTCATTTATAATCTGTTTTATACTTTTTATTTTATTTTATTATTATTATTTATTTTTTTTTATTATTTATTTATTTTTTTATTAATTAATTATTTTTTATTTTTATTATTTTTTATTTTTTTTCTGTCTTCTCTTTCGCTGATTTGAAAGAAAAAAAATAATATTTAAAATTTTTAATACGAAACAACTTGCATTAAAAAATTATGATTTAAGTTTTAATCAAAAAATTTTGCAACCCTGAACTGTTCTAACATTTCTCTATATCCTTTATTTTTTAACATTTTTATCACTTTTTTTTTATTTATTTTCTATATTCCTTTATTTATTCTAATGTTTTTATACTTTTTATTTATTTTTTATTATTTTTTGGTTTTTTATAATAAAAAATTGTGATTATGATTATTTAACACCGCAATATTTGTTAAAGCATAATATGTATATATTTTCTAAAAAATTATTGATCAACATATACATATTTCAAAATAAGATTTTTTTTGTAAAAAAGCATATTTAATTTTACTTTTGGTTTTTTACAATATTTATTAAAAAAAACTGTGTAATAGCATTATTTTTCCAAATATATTTTCTAAAAAAAATATTAATCATAGAATTATTTTTCAAAATATAAAAAATTAAGTTTTTTTTAAATCATATTTAATTTTACTTTTGCTTTTTTTTTAATATTTATTGCTAAAAAAATATAATAATGATTATTTAACACAACAATATATTTTCCAAAAAAACGTTAAACACAGAATTATTGAATTATTTTTCAAGCCATAAAAAATATATATTTTCTAAAAAAGCTATCACAGAATTATTTTTCAAAATTAAAAGGAAACTAGTTTCCAAAAAAATAATAAAAAATCTTAATAGCTAAATTTCATTACTTAATTTTATTAGCTTGTGTGGTATTTCTTCGCCTTCGGTGTTTTTTTTTTTACTTTTCCCCCTCAATTTTTTGTTTTTAATTTCAAAATCTTGTAGGCTTTCCCTTATAATTGCATTTCTTAACCTCAAAAATCACCAAAATAAACGCACATCCTCGCAAATTAAGTTTACCAATTTATTGTTTTTAATTCAAAAGCAAAAAACACTGTACTACTGAGGCAGCAACATTACAGCAAGCATTCAGCGAACTACTTATAACAACAACTTTATTCTAAAAACATGCAGAAATGGAAAATGAAAGGAAAATCACATGCACACATACATACCAACGTAGACTGGGTTATTAGAAACTGAAAAGTGAGGTTAAGTCAGAGTGATACACAACAATACATCACACTAAGTTCCTCTTTGAGCACTTTTGAAGGCGAAAAATAAATTTTTATTATTTTTCAATACTAATGTTGAAATTATAAACCCAATTTATGTTTGTTGGTATATATGAGTGCGTGTGTTAATGAAAATAATACCAATAATTTGCAATAAAAACTGGAAAGAAATGTAAATTGCAACAAAAATGTGTTGAAACAAAAGGCAATGCTGCCGGATTACAGCGAAAGTGTTGCGGCATACAAATATACTACAACAGTCTGCATCTATGTATGTAGTAATTTGTATTTACTAACTAATTGCTTACATAATATATACTGCAAATCGTCTGCACCCACAAGTTTGGCAAAAATAACTGTATTCATATATTTTATTGCATTTATATATAAGTAGTTCGGCAGCAGCAAATTGTACGTATGTATGTGCTCGTCTGTGTGTTTGTATATGTGCAAGTAAATTATGTGCTTTTGATGGCAGGATTCGATGTGATGTATGTACCTACATGTTCGTCTAGCAAGAACGAACAAATGAAAAAGGATTAGCTTAACAAACAAAAAAAACACACTTAGCTTGATTATCTGAGCAAATAAAGAGAGCAAAAGAAATGCAAAAAAAAAGTAAAAATTTATGCGCGTAACTGTAACGGATATTGTACAGCTAGGGTATAAAGTTAATGTAGCGAAAATTACAGACAAACTACCAAAATTATGTTGGAAATAAACTCAAGTTTTAAAACAGCAGTGTACCTCAAGTATAATGAAAAAAAAATAGAATTTGTTTTATTTGGAAGCTAACACTTTACAAATTAAGTGGAAATTAGTAAGCAAAGATTTGTGGCATAACAATTATTCAATATGATACTAATAACACCACACAACAAATATGAAGGAAAAAATTGAGACTGATGTGCTATAGGTATTTTTTCAATAGCCTTTTTTGGACAGATAACACTCCGCTCGACCTTCACAAGCGACATCGCTTCGCTCTATGGGCACTTGTAAAGTTTCGAATAGATTCGACGTTTGCGAGCCGAATTTTGTTCAACGTGAGGCCCATTTCTGGCTCAATGGGTATGTAAACAAGCAAAATTGCCGCATTTGGGACGAAGAGAAACCTGAAGAGATTGAAGAGCTGCCATTTCATCTAGAAAAAAACAACAGTTTAGTGTAGTTTGCGGGGAGGTGGATGCATCTGTCCATATTTCTTCAAAAATGATGACGGAGAGAACGTAACCGTCAATGGCAACCGTTATCGCGCGATGATAACTGACTACAGGGTTTGTTCGGAAAGTAATAGGACTGAGTCGATTTAAAAAAGGTTTATTGAGCCAATCTTTACAATTCTTTAAAGATTTTCAAAATAGACTCCTTCTACAGCGATGCAGCGCTGCCAAATTTCCAAGCATTGAAGGCGTCACGGAAGGCGAAAATAGCCTTTCAACGGCCTTTTTAGGCAAGGAAACGAAAAAAAGTCAAAGATCCATTACTCGTCATATTCAAGTGCTCTGTCTCAATGTCATAAACCACAGACTTTGATAAATTTAACATTTGGCCAATTAAACGAATACTAAGTCGACGGTCTGAGTTCAAAACTTTGCGCACAAGTCTCACATAGTCGGTGTTTGTCGGAGTCGCAGGTCTCCAGAACGGACTTTTACAAGCGACCTCTTCCCGGTCTCCGTAAAGGCTTGGTGCCACCAAAACACACCACTTCTTGCCAAAGCAATATCTAGTTAAGCCTACTTGATCATACCAAACGTCTCTGTCGCAGATCTACCGAGTTTCACACAGAATTTGATCGCGTATCTCTGTTCTAACGAACGCTGTATATTTGGCTTGCACCACTCACAGAAACGCGTGTTTGTCCTGACTCTCCAGATGCTCGGAGAAAACTGACCAGCAGTTCGTTCGTTAGCTAGGAACGCCCTCTACCAAATACAGTCGGTCCTATTATTTTCAGGATAAACCCTGTAATATCCTTCAGAAATAATAAATATACTTCATAAGAACTTTGAAGTTTGTATGATAGTTAAAATTGGTGAAGATAGAACTCCAGCTGGAGTGCTAAAAGAGCACTTTCTAATTGGCAGACATGCCAGAGGACTAGGAACACCATATAGTCAGTATTGTACGAGCTGTTAGCAAGAAGAAGAGCAGACATATGTATGAGAATGCAAAGCTATATTTAAGAAAATAATCTCTACTATCTGTCGAGAATTTTGGTACACCTCAAGGAGTAGGTCTGATTTTGTTTCAGCCGAATGAATACAAACTCTCTAATTCATATTGTTTTTGACAAAGTTCGCGATCTGTTGGATTTGGCTAATCAAGCCGCTTACTTCGCTGTGCTATAAAGATCAAAAAAGTACCGAACTTAAGTCAACTTGCATCTGGTACTTTTTTTATTAGCTGGTGGCATTAGTTAGTTGTGGGGTAGACTAAGATGTTGAATTTTAAAACTTTTAATGACTTAGTGATAGTGGCGCCGTAAAGGTGAATGGTAGTAGAGCAAAAAAGGAGTATGTGTCTTTCCACATATAACAGGTCAATAGAAAAGTCTTCCGGCCCGACACATAGACACATAGCGCTACTAAAATTAAATCCATATGATTTTTTAGTTAGCTCTAACCTTAAAAAGGTACTTGTGGGATCATTTGTTTGTGAACTATATCATTTTGACTGAAGCAACTTTTATTATTGTGAAAAAAATGGATAGAAACGAATTTCGCGTATTGATAAAAGATTTTCTTTTGAAGAGGAAAAATACAGTTGAAACAGAAATTTGGCATGATGACGAGTTTCCGAACATTGCCCCAAGAAAATCAACCATCAAGGATTAGCAAAGTTGAGCCCTGGTGAAATAAACACCAAAGACGGTGAATGCAGTGGACGCTCAAAAGATGTTATTACCTACGAAAACTACAAAAAAGTCCAAATTTTGAATTACCGTAAATTGAAGTTGTTCCAGAAAGCAGGAACTCTAAAGATATCTACTGAACGTGTACATCACATGATTTGGGTAAGAGAAAGAAAGTGGGTACCGCGCGAGCTCACTTTTTACCAAAAACAACGAGTTGATGATTCGGAGCAGTGTTTGGAGATGTTTAAGCGTAATGAACCCGAGTTTTTGTGTCGATATGTGACAATGAATGAAACAGGACTCCGTCATTTCACACCGATGTCCAATCGACAGTCATCCAAGTAGACAGCACACGATGAATACGCTCGCGTGTAAAAATTCAATAGTCGGCTGGCAAAGTTATGGCGTCTGTATTTTGGGATGCGCATGGAATAATTTTAGTTGACTACCTTGCAAGAGGAAGCACATCAACAGCGACTATTACATAACTTTATTGGACCATTAGAAGGACGATATCGCCGAAAGGCGACCGCTTTTGAAACAAAAGAATGTGCTGTTTCACCGAGACAATGAACCACGTCAGTGAAAATGGTGGCAAAATCCATAATTAGGCTTTGAATTGCTTTCGCCTTCACCCTACTCTCCTGATCTGGTCCTATACGACTATTTCCTGATCTTGGATCCCAAAAGAATGCTCGCTGAGAAGAATTTTTTCCTATTTTAAAGTAAAGGACAAATCGTCAAACTACAAAAATGATATCGAAAAGTTGGAAGTTCGCTCTAGACACTGTATCACCTTTGAAGAAAACTATGTCGAATTACAAAAAAAAAACGAATTTTGCAAGTATAGCAAGTAAAATATAGATATTTTTTAGAGTTTCAAAGAATTTCATTCATTGCTTTGTGGGAAAATATGTCATTACAAGAAAAAATTAAATCAAAATAACCATATGTCCGAAATCACCGCTCGTAGTACAGCTTAATTTTATACAATGTAATTAATACTAGAGCAAACTTGCAACCCCATTCATGTTGCAACTTATGAATGAAGTGTCCGAGGCTTTTCGGCACTTAGTTACGCACACACAAAGCGCCATTAAGCAACGGTCAATCACTGAACAAAGTGAATGGTCAGCGAACGAGCGCATCAAAACAAAAATCAATCAACCAACAGACGAGTAAACAACAAATGGTAAGGTGCAACAGCTGTTGATCAACATCGCCAAAAAAAATGTAAGAACAACAGACCAAAAAAATCACAGGGCGCTGAAATATCGATGAGAACCTGTGCGCGCACGCAAGGGCACTTCGAGAACCTGCCACAACCACCACCACCATCAGCACAAATACCAGCAACAGCGCCAGCACTCGCATTCTGCGCAAACAATCTCATAGTGAATACGAAAGAATCTGCATGTCGGCCCAGATTAAGCCGCCGCTCCACGCTTGTGTGTGTGTTGTACTTGTAAGCGCGCGCGTTTGCCGAGTGGCAGGTGACTTCTGTGTAGGGGGCAATCGAGCGATCAGAGTGCGATCAGTGCGCACGGTGGGAAAGCAGGGAGAAAAGTTTCTCACGATCCTGACACACATAGCTGAAACTCCCCTAACCAAAACCGAACCGAACCAAATGACAGCAGTGCACAATGTGCACAAACATATTGATCGCACAAGCAGACATACGATCAACTATGCATGGGTGATATACACACATATGTATGTATGTATGTATATATGCGCCGAAATATGCACGCATTTCTTCCGTTGTTCGTTTATTAACACTCGTGAGCAGAAATGCGGCATTGTTAATATTTTCCTCCTTTGTTCTCAATAGGTACTGAGCAACAGAATCTGGTCCAAAACCACCATATTATATTCTATGTAAACCTGCATTCGTATCCGGTCCTTTAAATCGGTCATACAAAATATTTTGAGATTTTTATAAAATAAATAACGGGTTTCTCAATAAGAGCGCTATACAAGTTTTTTTTTAAATAAAACGCTGAACACAATTTCAAGCAAAAATCGGCCAATATGCTGGCGAAGCTCATCAATTGCCGCTGTCTTGTTGGCATAGACTACAGACTTGACGTAGCCGCACAGGAAATAGTCTAACGGCACCAAATCGCTTGGCTTGTAGTACCGTCCTATTGGAACCACATATTGTTCAAGTCCATATCATCCATTACGGGCCAAAATATTCATTCCAGTTCATAGTAATGTGCAGGTCTTTATCATCAGTACGGCTTAATGACGTCACCGACCCATAAACCCCACCAAACCGTAATTTTTTCGGGATGCAATGGTGACTCATGGATTACGTGCGGATTTCTGCCTGGCCAGTAATGCATATTTTGTTTTCCTTGACGAAGCCATTCAGTCACAAATGAACCTCATCGCTGAAGATGATTTTTCGATGTAAATCCGGATCTTGGAAATGTTGCTGCTCAGCCCAATTCACGAACATACGACCATCTTGGTGGTCAAGCGGCTTCAGTTCTTGCGTCAATTTGATCTTGTAAGGAGGTAGACCAAGATATTTTCGAGAAATTCGCCACAACGAAGTCACAGAGATGTGCAACGCTTGAAAACAACGTGTGAGAGACTCATTTGGCTCGTCCTCAATTGATGCGCTAGCATCAGCAATATTCTCGATACTACGGGCACTTCTTTATTTCTCTGACACGGGAACATTTTGTGTTGTGCCTATGGATTAAAATTTTTCCACTAGACGCTCAATTTCTGAATGAGAGGACAATAATGATGACCATAAACTGAAAGTAGCGCTTAAAGTTGAGGCCACTGACTCCGAATTTTGGTTGGACTCGTTGTTGGATAATATGTCTTGCCATGATGAAATGGCAAACCTTACTGAAGAGAAACGTCAGAAAAGCGGTAAAAATATGACAACGTTTGCTGTACCTATCGGTCTAATTTTGTAGCGTCCCTATTGAAAAATCCGATATTATAGAAATAAGTTTGTGAATATTTCTAACCTCACATATTTTTCTAGATTTTCTTTAGAAACGTTTTGAAAAGCTGTATATTTGAGTACTTAAATACCTCTCAGGTCCATCAAGCTGTATAAAATGTAGCGTCATAGTAATTTGAACGCAGGAAAAGTAAAGTCTATTTATTGGAAAAGTTAAAAAATCTGGAGTAAGTTTGCCCTAATAGTATCTAACTTTACTATAACTTAACCAAAATTTTCTTATAAACGTTTGTTGCTCTATATGACCCAACTACTATGTTTAAGGTGGGTCGTGGATTAAAATCACGAAATCTGAAAAGCTCGAGAACTAGGGAGTTTGGTAGGAAAATAATAGAGAATTTCTTTTCCAATAGCTATCACCTCTCGATATCTCGACATTAAAGTTAAACCACCGATATATCAAACTATGTAAAGCTGTGCTATAAAGATTAATTCGTCATTCAGAAAAATCTTAGAAGCAATAGGACTATACAATTATCAGAATTTAGCAAGAAACTCTCCATACCAAAGGGGACAATGCATACTCGTATGTCCAAATTAAAACCACCTCTGTTGCTTTCGTATTAAATTCTGTGTACTACAATTGTTTTCACAGCAGTGTATGGGTGATATTGTTGTTACAGTTCTTCTGCTAAATATAAACACTATGATGAACGTGCTCATCATCATTACAAAGCGTCACACAGTGGATCTTGGCTAGCTTGTTGGTGGCATTTATTACTGTTGCTGCCGTTGTAGTTGTTGATTTTCTTCTCATTGCACGCGATGCAGCGCAATTTCTTCTGCGAGAGCTGACAGGAAATGAAACATAACGACAAAAACTCCATCACCAGTCACCACCGCCCGTATGCACACAAGTAGACATATGTATGTATGTACGAGTATCTATGTCTACAGTCAAAGGTCCGAAATTGCCGAGCACGGACAGTGTCGTTATGCCTTACTTTGGCTGTAAGACATCGAGTAACACAACAAAGTGGTGTATTGTAAATGCTGCTTATGGTATCCCTTCCGACGCACGCATGCAAGCACGCAAGCAAGCATTGCACACGCAGCCGACATACCGAACGGGGGAAAAAACACGAGCCCGAGCGTGTGACCATTGAACGTTTGGTGGTGGATCGCCTTGCTGGTTTCATTGCTGGCTGGCTGTGTGTCGTACGCAAGAAAGAAGTCAGTGCGCTGAGTGCCAAAGGAGCGAGCAAAGAGCATAGTCTTTGTTTGTCAAAGGTCGTCGTGATCTCGCACGAGCGTTATACTCGTACCAAGTTGTTGGGGTGAGCTGTGCTCTAGATAGCTTCGATCGCTGTGTTGATGAGGAAAGTACACTGGAAAAAATATTTTAAAAACATCTTCTCTTCGTGCATTCTTCCACTACTCGACAGAAATGGTTATAGGTTAAAATAGTAACCTGTATTATATAATATATTTAGGTTAGCATTTCTTCTACCATATTCATAGTATGAGCTTCAATTTTAACCGACCAGTTTACTAGCTTAAATCATTACCTAACTTTTTTGTTCTTTAAAAAAGTAATCTTCCTTGCTCTGAGATCATTTTTCGTACTTGCTTTATGTATATTTTTGTACATTTTTACCACCAGGTTTTGAACTTAAAATACGAGATTTTGGTTAACAGAATGAGACTCGTTTCCCGCTCGTCCTTTTAATCTATTAGATGCTTTAAAAGGTATGGTAAACTATAATCTGCCTATCTGACATCAGGAATAGGAGATCCGACAAAACTCGAAAAGTAGAAGTTCAATCCCAAACTTCTTCTGTCAAATAGTAGTGCGGCTTTAAATACAAGAGTGGCCTGACAAGTATCAGTCAACCAAAGTAGTTGAACCCTGTAAGCGTTTGTTTCATCTCAGTTACACACACCATGTAAATCTCATGAAATGGTAGCCATCACTTTTTTGGCCGATAATACACTCCTCACCTATGGATCAGATTCGCCAAATGAAGTCCATTTATGCGACTGTTCCTTGCCCTATGATGTGCTACAGTGAATCCTGATTTCGTTGACGATGACGGATCAACGCAGAAATTTGCATGGATGGCGCTTAAACAGGGGCAGCACTGCTTTACAATGATCTCAAGGTCTGCGTTTTATGTGAAATATTTAATTTTGAGATTCTGTCTCAGCAATCTCGCACCCACTTTCAACTGCGGGTCCTGTACAGCTCAAATAGTGGCGGCATTGAACGGTAAAGCTAAGTAAATGTGTGATTGAGATCCTGGTATGTTGAACTCTGAGAATTATATGATCACCAAATAAGTTTATTCTTGGGAAATTTCAGAAGGTTGAAGGTCAACTGCAGGAATTATTTTTCATTCGGATAGGTCGAATAAAAGAGTTTGGGGAAACTAGATTCCTAGAAGGAGTTCTGCCGTTAGCTCTTTAGAATTATAAATTAATATCCATGGGATTTGAGAAATGTTTTACGTGCCTACACTACATATCGGAAGCTCGTCCCTGATGAAATATTGAAGAAGAGAACTCTTAGAGTATCATTTTAATCTCGTCGTCAACATCAGAAACTGTTTTTTCATGTTCATTTGGAATGATTTCTACGTGGCGGATCCCAAACCCAGCGCAGAACCGTGCTAGGCGAGTGGTATACAGCTTTATACACATTTATATAGCGAGCCGCTTGTTTCAATACCGACGTCTACTTGCAGCAGCACCTCTAGTGAACACGCGCTGCAATTAGACTTCAGCGAACCTGAATATGTCGGAGTGGATCCGCTGAAGCTTCCTCCCTTTTATCCGTAACCTCAGGCCCCACACGGTTTGGCTACCGCATCTTACACAAAGGCTGCTCACGTTTCCAGGGTGTGCGGCGAGGACGCAAGAGTAGGAATTGTGTATAGGCCTACAACTAAAACTGCTTACCCAACACAAATAATGACTTTCATACTAGAAAACCTGGTTAATATAGCATGCGCTCACTAAAAAGATTAAGAGAAGACTGTTAAGAAGTGCAGTTACTAAACATCGCCTTTTCGTACAACTACTAAAATATTTCACAGTGTACTTTCATCAAACAATGTCGCTCTTCGTGCACGTGAAAGGCGCACCCTATGCACCGCCACCAACATATAATACATTCCAGTACACAAAGGTAAGGTAACGCACGAGAGCACAGCAAGCGCATGATCCACCACCGGAGCACAGACAAAGACACAGAGGGCTGCTGGTACGCGCTATACTTGAAGGCGCTGAAGACGCACGTCTGGCGCTCGCACACCAACCGAACCGATCGTGTACGAAACGAGCGCAATGCCGACTACAGACAATACGAATCAGAGCTAACGGCCAACAGTGAAGGAACGCAAATGACGAGGGAGCGACACCAAACAACAACAGGTTGTGGACATAGAGAATTATTAAAAGTGCGAAGCTGGTGTTACTTACTTTAAGGGTGGCAGCAGCCAAGCAGCGCACATGCGCGCACACTTTACGAGGTGCACAAGTGTGCGGGCCGAGCGCAAGGCTACAAAAGGATGGCAATACCTTGCGTTTGCATCATTTCTCAAACAGCTACCGTGCGGTAAACACTTGACACATTCAACATACTATATCGGCTACGACCAAACACACTTGGCGCTGTCGGTGCGAAAAACTTGAAAACTTATACGTGAAATAATCTCAATGTGAAAACCTGTTCGTTAGTAGTGCTTTGACAAACATACAAACGTAGTGCGCGTACACTTGTTCTACAACTTTAAGACGCTTAACGCGCACTTGCAAATCTCCACCATAATTACATACATACAACATGGCTGTGGACGGACAACGCTTCATGACCAAGACACAACACTATCGTAAGGTCACCAAACCGCTGCTAGAGCGGAAGCGACGCGCGCGCATGAATCTCTACTTGGACGAACTGAAGGATCTCATTGTGGACACAATGGAGGCGCAAGGCGAACACATCGCCAAGCTGGAGAAGGCCGACATTCTCGAGCTGACCGTTAACTATTTGCGTACACATAAACACGAAATTGCCGCAAGCGTTGCACAGCATCATGCGGCCAGCGGTCCAGCTGGACGTGGCATAAATGTGGAGAAGTTTCGCGCTGGCTATACGCAAGCCGCCTACGAAGTGTCGCGCGTATTCGCCACAGTACCGGGTCTGAATGCGAAATTCGGCACAAAACTCATGAAACATTTGGGTTATCAGCTGAAGGATATGCAGCAGCCAGCGCCAGTAGCCAACGCTGCCGCTAGTGAGGAGGCGCTCAATTTAGAGGTGGTCAAACGCGCGGCATCGGCATCACCCACCGCTGCTTTGCATGCTGATGAACATATGAGGCGCGCTTACCAACAACAACAACATCAACTACAAATGTGCGATAATTTGCAACGCTTGAGGGACTTGCATGCAGACGAGCAACACGGTGAATGTCTGTGGCGCCCTTGGTAGTGCCGTCTGCAATAATGCGCAACCTGCAACATGCGGTGCTACCGCGTATTTTCAAAGAGCTTTCGTTTTTACACACTCACCAGCCAGTGGCTTTAATAGTTTTAAGTGTTTGTAGTGTTTTAAGTAATATGAAATAATGTTTGAATAATATCTTACGTATGTATACTTATATGTATATGAAAGTGTGTATGTGCGCGCATACATATGTGTTGCATTAGTTTAATCAATATCAGCTTTATTGTTTTAAGTACAAATTGTCAGCCTTTTATAGTTGTATTAATGTGATTTGCCTGTGATAGCCGCCAACTCCACTCAGTTAGCGATTGGTCTGTTCGTAAACCGATCTCCAGAACTCCCCACATACTTCCAAGTATAATAATGCCTTACTCTTACTATTTATAAGTGATTTGAAGCTTACATTATATACGTGTATTTTTCTCATTTAATTCTAATCTAATTACAAAACACTTTTTCGGTTATCTATAAGTATATTTAGTTATGTTCATATATATATTACATTAATCTTAAATTGCGCTTCCAAACAGCTGTATATTTTGCTAAATTATTGGTCTAATTGCTTTAAATTTATTTCTAACAAAAATGCTTTTGTATTAACTAGAGTTCACTGTAGCTTTAAGTACATGTTCAATTTATCATTCTAAGCTAATAAATTTAATATTTACAAATCAAATTCAGAGAGTTTTGAATACAAACAATTCCCCATGAGGAGCTCGATTTCAGCCAAACTTTCACAGTCGAGTCGATATCTAAAAGACGGCAATCCAGACTAATGGCCTACGAAACTATAAAAGAGGGCTACGACATCGGTCTCGGTTTCTTCGACTTAAACGCTCAACAATGAAATCGAGACTTTAAAAATCATTGAGAATAAGGACGCGGTTTATTTAACTCATAGGAACTGACTAAGCAAATGGAACAACCCTCGAGTAATTCGATATAGGGAGCTTACGCTGTTTTCCGTCGGACCTTTGACTCTCGTCGAGTCGATATTTTTTAAACGAGCCGATTTCCAGAGGGTAAATATCAAGACGATCGACACAGAAAATTAAAATTTAATACATCGACAAGGACCAAATAGTTTACGCCTAGATGTGATTCATTTCCAAGCTCACTACTTAAAAAAAATACAGAAACTTCAAATTTAGTGAGGAATGTTTATTATCATTCAAAAGAACATTTTTTGGCATTTATTTTCTGAAGATAATCTCTTTTGAATGTTGACCGCGTTACGTCTCAGATGGTCCATCCGTTGAGTCCACTTTTCGATGATTTATTCGAGCATTTCGAATGGTAACTGGTGAACTCCAAGACCTGAATCGAAGCGGGATTGTCCGCATACTCTCTACACTTTACATATCATCACAGAAAAAAGTCTAACGGTATGATAACACATGATCTTGGTGGACAATCGACAAATCAACCGGCCCAAAACTTGAAATTATGTGCTTACCAAAGTGTTCTCTCAATAAATCCATTTATTACTGCGATGTGTAGGAAGTGGCTCGTCTTGTTCAAACCAAATGTAACCGAGATCACGACCTTCAATTTCAGGTATCAAATTGCCGGTTATCGTGGCGCGATAATGGTCGCAATAGGCGGTCACGTTCTCTTTGGCATCATTTTTGAAGAAATATGGACCAATGATTCCACCGGCCTAGAAACCAATTGCAGCTATTGAATCTCTTCTGGTCGTTCTTCGTCCAAAATGCGACAATTTTGCTTGTACATATATAAACCCTTGACTTAGAACTGGGCTTCATCGCTGAACAAAATTTGTCTCGAAAATGTCGGATCTTCTTGGAAATTTTCAAGAGCCCATAGAGCGAAGCGATGTTGTTTGGGAAGGTCAACGTAAAATGCGTCAAATCGTTTTATACATCAGTCCGTGTTACTGCGAACGGCGCCGAATTGACTGTCCACGGTTTTCGTGTACACTCTCCGCTACGGCTGCTATATTATCTTGGTAAATAGTCAAAGTTGTAAAAGTTAATGGCCATGAGCTCTGAAGCTAGATGGCTGACTAAGCTCCAGTGTAGCATACATGTGTGTATCTAAAAGGGAAGTTAATCACATAACAAAAATCAACTAGTCTTAAAACTGAGTTTGGTCAGCGGAAGTTACGTTGGCAATTTAATCAATCGGCATTTCCCTGGAAGGTCTACGTGGTTTTTCTAGTACTCGTATAAACAACAAAATGCAATGAAATAAACAATTATTGCTAGTTTCTACATTTGTATAGTATATCAACCTCATTCCAGCTCTCCTTGTGAATGCTTATATTTAGAATACGCTTTTATTTTGTTAGCGAAGCAAGAGTTGTTCTGCAATGGTGTGTCTGACTAAAAATAAGCGCGATTCTAGTATCAAAGAGATGGTGGCAACTTCATATCTTGATTTGGTTGGATAAAATAAACTATTTTGATAGTCGTAACAAGTAGCTGTCTTCCATCAACATCCCAAGAACTAAAAATAATAACAGCAATTTTTGCATATCGTCCAAAATGTCTTTTTACAACTGATAATTCCATAGAGAGTACCACCTAATCGCTCTATCGCGAACACTTCAGTCCAGGATACACTGCCTGGCTGTCACGCCATACAGAGAACTACAGCTTCTTTGTAAAGCCTTATGAAGGTCCATTTTTAATACGAGCAGATGTTTAATAGAGACTTGATATCTAATTCTGATACTTCATACAGTCCCTTCTACTTCGAAGATTCTAGATAACGCTGGCAATAAGCAGAGGAGATGCTGCAGCGTCTCTTTCATTCCTACTACCCTGCACTTTCTACATGTGTCAACGTTGCTGATGTCCATATGGCACGCGTGTGATGCCAGTAAGTGGTGACGTGCCATTAGGCCAACAAAATTCTTGCAATCTTTTCGAGACAGCGTCAGTAGAAAGCTTGCGTATTTTCCTTCCGCTCCTTTCCGCATGATCTTGTCGATCCTTTATGCCCCTAAGGCACTTCATCTCACCTTGATCTGTCTGTCAGCCCTTTTTTAAACTTCTTTATGCATCGTTTTCAACAACTTGCATATTTTCAAAACTGATTTGTTAGCCAAACGGATGACGATTCTGGCAACTCATCAGCTATTTCGTTTTCCTGTAACCCAGTCTATATCAGTAGTCAGTATCTGACCGCATAGACTTCTGCTTGGAAGGCATTGGCTGGCTCTGTGAAATAGATCGCCCACTCTATCAGGCGTTTTGCATTTGTATGTGTACATAGATGTTGAAAGTTCCGCTGGTGGGTCAGAAGCCATCCACCCTCTTTTAGTGTGTCATGAAACCTTGGACCTTCTTCTGTAACTATATTCGGAACAAAATTTACTCGAATTGGTATTCGATAACTCGATTTCCCAGTTAAAAGTCCTCTTTTCGAATAGAATATTCGCGTGAGGACCCTCGTCCTGTCGAAAAGTCCGAAGATTATTGTAAAAGATTCACCTATCTAAAATAAAGTTGGTGTGGCAGCATACATTTTCAGTGAATATATAATGCACCAAATATTACTTCTAGCATAAGAAAGAAAACAGTTATGTAGACAATCGGCTATAACCCCAACTTGTGTCCGACGCGCGCCTCATACTTCAAAAGCTCCAATGTTCCCACGAAACAATTGCTGCGGTTCTTTAAACTTAACACGCCACACGCGTTTAAAAGTCCGTAAGGTCAAACTCATAGTACCGCAGCGCAAGCGCCCAGCGTACAGCATACTAGCCCTAAAACCAAGTAATTATATTTGCATTTTAATTGAAAATCATTACACTACCAACACGAGCACCGTCAATGTCAGCGACAAAGCAAAGTCAGCCGCGCATGCGCAGCACACACGTCCATGCTGAGCGCATACGCGCCGCACAACAACATACAAGCGCATACAAGAAATATTTAAGCATAAGTACGCGGCGAGAAAACAAGTGCGCTCGCGTGCACACTTCGGCCAACGAGGGCAAAGCAACAAAAAGCGCCAACAGAAACTGACGGCGCATAAATGCAGCCAACGACGAGATGAGACAAAGCGCCCAATTGGCAGGCAGGAAGTCGTTATGATACTCGAACACACTGCAAGCCGCTAAAACGTCACGATATGGCAGCAAAAACAACAAAAGCACGCACACACCTTTTCACTTTCCGTAGCGCTAGCTACCGCTATGCATACATGCGAGTTAATGCTAACGACCCGTTGCCGCTGCAACCGTGGGAACGCTTTCCCACATTACGTTTGATTCCATTAACGCACAGTTGCGCTGAAAAAACGACATACAATAACAGCAACAACAGCAAAGCAACTGTTGTGCACTTTAAAGGAATTCCCTGTCTCACTGCGCTTTCTTCGCCTTTTTCCGTGCATTACAATGCGCTGATATCATTTCAATTACAATGCAGTGTTATTATTCTCCTCTTCTTTTACTTTTCATACCTACAATTTGCTGCCCCTTACGTGCAACAGGATACAACGATTAAGGACTATTACACACAAGCAATGCACAGTACTGAAAAATCGGAATCAAAGAAATGTTAACGGCAGTAGCACAACACAGCTGCGACGTTTCAGCTCATTACAGTCGTACAGAGCGCAACTCCATACAGCTCAATGCACGCCAGCCGTCCTTCATAGCCGTAGAGACCGCATAACGGACGACCAGATTGCAAAATTCCCATGCTTTGCTCGAAACACCCGACTGAACGCAATCCGGCTGGCTGTATGGCAATGCAACCGCATACTCCATAAGGGTGTTTGTGTGCGCCCTTATCCTTGCTCAACACGCCGTTTGCTCGCTGGCTGATGGGCTGACTGGCATATTGTCCGGCTGTCTTCTGGCTGCATGCGCAGGTGAGCACATACGACGTGTGAGAAACTTACAAGGAACGTAGTTCCCACGATTTGGAGCGATCAAAGATCCTGCGTCTTTGTGTGTATTGTGAAATTTGATTTCCTCCCCTATAAACCGAGCGATCGAATGCCGGGCACAAACGCAAGAAGGGTGACTTGCAAGACACTAGCATAAAAAATAAATAGACATGCAAAGGAATGGGCAGTTTGGCAGGGAGAAGGGGAAGAAAGTAGTGTAAGGGGTGCGCATGTGTGTGCTGGCATGTAAGCGACGAAGCAACGTGGATAAGAAAATAGAGGGTTGATTTCTACTTTAACGTGAGCGCACAATAAACACCACAACAACACGCACGTCAAGACCGCAAAAAGGACGAGTGAGCGTACGGCTCTCAGGGACTCCAGCTTGTGTGTGTCTTTAATTCACGAACATGGAGTACATTTGAGGGTTGTGCTCGACAGCGTTAGCGCTCATTCTCACATTCCTGTACACGCCGTTGGAGTATAAAAGGGTGTAGGCTAAGGACAGCAACTTGCATTCCACCGCAAACACTCAACAGTGAAACACACTCTGGATTTTAGTGCAACACACACGAACTATCGAGAGAGAAAATTCAATAAAATTCGTAACACAATGTCCATCCAAGTATCGGAAATGTCTAAGACTTATCAATACCGCAAAGTGATGAAGCCAATGCTGGAGCGTAAGCGGCGCGCACGCATCAACAAGTGTCTCGATGAGCTGAAGGATTTAATGGTCGTCACACTGGAGTCGGAGGGCGAGCATGTGACGCGGCTGGAGAAGGCCGATATACTTGAGTTGACCGTTACGCATTTACAGAAATTGAAGCAACAACGCAAGGCCGCCGCCTCCAAGGGTGGCGCTATGTCACAGGCTGAGGGCTTCCGTTCCGGTTATATACATGCCGTTAACGAAGTATCACGCTCACTCTCACAGCTACCCGATGTGAATGTACATCTTGGCACCCAACTGATGACACATCTTGGCCAGCGTCTGAATCAACTGCAACCCGCCGTACAGCCACCAACACCCATCAACTCACCGCTATCAGTACACATTGCCAGCAACGTCAGCCGCGCACATTACTCCGTGCCCATTTCGCCCATCTCCAGCTACAATGGCAGTCCCAACTCGAGCGCCAGCAGTGAGAAGCTTAGCAGCAGTTGTATGAGTCAAAGTCTGCTGACCACCTATAGTGGTCATTCGCCCATCGATGCACGCACAGCTACGAATGTAGCACAAGCTGAGGAGGAGGATGTCTGGCGCCCATGGTAGGCGCTCAAAGGCCAAACCAAGTCAAGCAGCGTCTGCAGCAGTTCCCAGTACAAAACAATTTTATACTCAGTGATAAAGTCTTCCAGACGTGCAGCCACCAGCCAGTATCTGCCGTCAATTGCCGTTAAATATAAAGCTTTAAAGTAGAGGAGAGGCTTTTGTTAATGGCCACGTTTCCAGCGTCATTAACGAATGCATTTCATCGTTGTGATTATCACACAATTGTTAAACATTGTCATTAAGTTTATTACATTATAGTTGAATTAGAGAAAATTTTTAAAAAATTTAGCCTAGGTAATTTTAAAAAATATACAATAATAAGAAATGAAGAAACATAAAGTTGTGATTTTTACTTTAGAGGAACTTTGCTTTCAGGAAAACAGGGAAGGGACGAAAATTTTCATCTTTACAGGATCAACTAATGTTTCACTTTAGAATAAAATTTAGACCGTGCGATAAAATATCAGTGAGTGAGCAAAGATCTTCATTAGAATATTTGCATATTCTCTTAAACTGTACCCAAATTTCTTTACTGAATTCTAAATTCATCCCTTTGAAACTTCGCAAGGAGTGACACTTTGATAGGCTCTGGATATGAGAGGAATAGAGCAATCGAATCAGAGTACATCTCAAATTTCAATCGGAAAAACTTTTAATGGAAATTTTGTCACAAAGCTTTTGAGATATCCTAGAAACAAGAGACAAATTCTATTACTTGAGATGAGGAAAAATTTTGTCTTCCGCAAAAAAAAACATTGGCTCTTCCATACACAGGATGTTTTGCAGCAATGTATGACACACTTAATAAATTATTTCCGCAGATCTTTACATAGAGCTAAAGCCAACTACGCTTAATCAAGAAGAGAGGGTAGCTGGGGAGATCAGGGACATTTCTTACCGAGCCTCGAGTTCTCGGGATAGTTCCGGTTTCTGTAATAATTTTTTTGCACATTTTGTTTTACAATAAATCACTGTCCCGGCCCTGTCTGCGCTTATTTTCCCGTTCAATTTTAAACTGTTCGGTGTTAATGTTTTGAGGAGAAATTTTGAGAACTACATACATATGTTTATATGTGTTTTTAAGACAGTCGGGTCTAACTGCAGAAATAGTGCGAATAAATAACTAATGAAGGACGGGAATAATGAGGGACTTTTAGAGTTTGGTCTTTGTTCGTCGAGAGAGGATATTACTTCTCAATTGCCTACTCAGTCCGAAATAGAACCTGTTGGCAAGAGTTATTCTACGTTTCATTTCGAGACTGAAGTTGTTGTTGCTGTTAATACTGGTTCCAAGATAGACGAAATTATCTATCTTCGAAGTTATGACTGTCAATAGTGACGTGGGAGCTAAGTCGCGAATGCGACGACTGTTTGTTTGATGAAAGGAAATATTTCGCCTTGCCCTTCTTCACTGCCAGAGCCATTTGTTTTGCTTCCTTATCCATTCTGGGGAAAGCAGAACTAAGGCCAAAGATATCAATATCGTCGACGTAGGTGTGCAGATGTACACTTTTATAGAAGATGGTACCTTCTCTATTAAGTTCTGCAGCTCAAAGTATTTTCTCCAGCAGTAGATTGAAGAAATCGCACAAAAGGGAGTCGCTTTGTTTGAAACCTCGTTTGATATCGAACGGCTCGGAGAGGTCCTTCCCGATCCTGAAGAAGTTTTTGGTATTCCCCAACGTCAGTAATATTTTCGCGGCAGCACTAAGGCAGCTCCTTTTCGTGCTGTCAAAAGCTTTCCTAAATACTATTTAGAGAATATTTTTATATGTGCATACATATATATTTAGTTTGAACCCAATCACTTCAGGGATGTTAATCTATACTCGTATTACATACCCTTTATAGTAATTATAAAAATGACCGGAAATTATACATTACTTTCGAAATCGCCTAAACATATGTACATACATACATATGTAGATAGACATGTATGCATCTAATTGTATTAAAATTACCAAATCAAGAAGTGGATGGACGACACGCATACACATACAAATATCAATAGAAATATATAATAATGTTCAATCAAAATTTGTTATATCATTACAAACAATAGTGTCTGCGCACATACATATGATACCTGTCTTGATGAGATTTCCCCATTCTTCTCCAATTATAATGAAGAAATAAAAATCAAAAGCGATACCTGCCATTTCCTGCACGTCAATCAAATCAAATCCTTTTTATACGGCGGTACACCTCAATAATTTCGAACACCGACCAAGACAGGTAGTCCGACACTGGAGTGTGGGCAGTGAAGAAAAAGTAAATAAATGCAGAATATAAGTGTTGCAACCCTCTAATTTTCTACCAAACTACGCATTTCACTTTCTTTAGCGCTTCACTGCCTTTTATTGTATCCATATTCATATGGATCTGTTTGCCGCAGCTCCTTTTTATCGAGTTTCTAATTAAAAATAATAATGTTTTTTGAATGTGTGAGAATCGTGGCGATAAGATTTGCTTTATTTGCTATGGTCAACATCGAGGCCCGAGGGCGACTACAAAGAACTGTGTTTGTGCGCGATGTAGATCCTTAGAAAGTTAATGTACGTATGTATTTATACCCATACACCTATGAGTTGGGTATAATGATGTGTTGGATATAACGATGGTTGTTGACGGATATGTAGAAAATTAGTGGACTAGTAGTGAACGAGGGCAAGACGAAATATCATATCATCAAACAAACAATCGTCGCACTCGCAACTTGACTCTCATGTCACTGTTGACAGTCATAACTTCGAACTCGTAGACAAATTCGTCTATCTTGGAACGAAGTCTCTGAATTGGACTCAAATTAAATTGATTAGACATTTGATTTAGACCAGCCATGTCCACGGCCTATGCGCACAAAAGCTCACCTACAGAGCCAGACACCTCACACCAACATGTCGCGACAAGTGTCTGTGAAAGCACTATTGTGCTACTGTATTCAAATTCGTAGGCAAGCAAAGAAGAATTTTGCGATCAGTTGACGCTAGAATAACCAACACAAGCATAAATTGCACACAGTCACGTTGGAGAATATTGATTTAGACAGTTGGACTAACCATCAAATGTAATGAAATTGAAACTGTAGCTAAGCCATTCCGTTTGTACGGCTACTTCGATATGTTCGGATCGCACTCAGCCCCACCTTATTCGCCTTTATATCGTTTCTTCGTTAAGATCGGCTAACAAAGGACAAACCTAAATCACAATTCATTGCTGTGATTAATAGAGGTGGTGCATGTAGAATTGAAAATTCGGGCTTGCTGACCGAAGAGCTACTTTTTTTATATCGAAAACAAAAAATACAAAAACCAAAGTAAAAATCCAATAAAAACGCAGTAAATGCTGGCAGTGATGACCAGTCAGCAAAAAAAGTAGCCGAAATCCTGCTGATAATTTGAACACGTGTGCACACAATTAAAAATTTTTTATACACATGGTGTTGTTGTTGTTGTTTAATTTCGATTTTTTTCCACTATGTGTTTTGTATTAATTTCTTAAGGTTACAAAATTGTAGCACAAGCAAGAACAGAAAAGGCATAATCATGCAGGACGTCGTCATCAACGTCGCCTTCGTCGCTATTTGAAGAGCCACAGCGTTGAAGACAAAGGCGTAGCGGGCACAAGACATGAAGAGCCATGAGCCAAGGGAGACTACTACTACTACATGCAATGGAGATTACCACACATACACAACTACATACAGTTATGCACGTAAAAGTGCATAAGATAAGATCAGCGTGCCTAATCAGTTTATTGTGGGCATTTGTATGCGTGTGTGACCCCTGACTGGACAGCGCACAACCCAAAGTGAGCTCAAAGTAAGGATCAAAGCGTACATACTATTACATACATATACATACATATGCACATATGTATGTACTAGCATACAATAAACGCTTAATACAATTATATACGACAATACAACAATAGCAGCGGAGCGTTGAATAGCCGAGGATTGTGTAAAACCAGAAATCGCAGCAAGACAATTTTTTATATAAAATAAAATTAAAATTAAGAAAAATGTTAAATAAAAACAACGCAGACTAATAAAAACAACAACGCACGAAGAATATGCCCCCATGAGCGCAGCCGCACACAAAGGATCGGCACACACGGACACACACCTATATCAATGTGTATGTAACATGAATGCCTTCACTGGCCTGATTGAACGGCGCGTAGGCTATGGTTGTGCTACCAAAGCGTGGACGAGGCTTCTGTGATGATGATTGCGCACTAATAGGCTCATCTCATTCAACACGCGCATGCGCAACGGCCTGCCTGGCCAAATAGCTTGATAGTTCGAAAGGCGTGTGCTCAACTGTTGCTGCCTCAACGTGCCTTCAACCCATCCACCAGCATGCTTTGTTTGATCACGTAGCAGAATGTATACAAATTCAACTCCAAATGGAAAAGAATATAAATTGACATGCGCACTTTTACAGGCATACATATGTACATGCATGCGTTCGTGCCTGCAGGACTTCATTGAAGGAGGTAATGTAAACAAAGTTGCAACAAAAAATTAAATTAAATATAATAAATTAAGAAAATGAAAACAAAATGCAAGATTTGTGCATACATATGTATGTATGTATGTATATGCCGAACAGGCCACAAAAGTGTTGCATTGCTCCTTTGGTGTCACATTACCATAGATACATCAACAAGAGGCGAAGCCCGTCGATTGCTTGCTGACATTTACATACATATGTACATATATACCAATGTACATATACCAACTAAGCAGTAACTCACAGTCTTGGGTTGTCAACCAGATGTGGTTGTAAGTATGTCCGTCCAAAAACGTTTTTCATGCATATTAGGGTGGTGAATATAGTTTTTTGAAGTGAAATTCTATAAATAAAAAATCCGATTTTTTTAAAGAAGGGCTGCCACCTTTTTTAACCCATTTCAGTTTCAACAAAAAATAACTCTTTTCAAATATTAAAAAAATATAATGGAAAGTTGCCACCTGTTTCAAAAAAATTAATTAATAATATAGAAATTAGAAGCTAAAAAATGTGTAAGAGCTGTAAAGATTTATGGAAACTAAAAGGCATTCAAAATAATTCTAAGTAGAGTTGCCAACTGTTTAAAAATTTTAATATTATGATTACGAATTATTTTAAGAAGGATATAAAAGAAAATAAAACTAAAATCATTTAAGCAGCCTTCAGTTAAGATAATTTTTTTTAAAGGGTTGCCACATTTTTAAACCTTTTAGGTTTCCACAATATGTATAAAATATAATATATATTATTTGCAGTTTGCACCGAAAACTTAACAGATTTAAGAAAGATTATTTACATAGATTTTTTTTTAAATGTTGCGACCGTTTCGAAAAATTAGTAGCTTTTTGCAGAAAACAGGGCGGGACCGATATCTCAAAAACCGATGTACTAGTTTACCTAGTTTCAGACAACAAATGGATACGGCTAAATCGACTCTTGTCGTCACGCTGTTCGTTAATATGTCGAATAGCAAGAACTTAAGCCGCTCTGCTTTCCCAAGCGACATTTCTTCGTTCTATAAGCGCTTCAAAAGTTTCAAGAAGATCGGACGTTTTTGAGCCCAATTTTGTTCAGCGATGAAGCCCATTTATGGAACGTAGAGCAACCAGAAGAGATTTAAGAGCTGTCGTATCATCCAGAAAAACAATGGTTGGGCATGGGTTGTTTGACGGTTCATATTTCTTCAAAAATAATGCCGGTGAGAACGTAACCATCAATGTCACGCCATGATTACCGCCTATTTAATGCCTCAAATTAAAGTTCGTGATCTCGGCGAAATTTGATTTCAACAAGGCGGCGCCACTTCCCATACATCGCATCAAATTTAGTGAGAGAACGCATCGGTGACCAGATAATTTCACATTTTGAGCTGGTCGATTGGCCGCCAAGATCGTGTGATATCCAACGTTAGACTTTTTCCTGTAGAGATATGTAAAGTCTGAAGTCTAGGCGGACATTCCCGTTTCGATTAAGGTCTTGAAACAAAACATCACGCTTATCATACGCCAGTTACGAGTCGAAATGCTCGAACTAGTCATCGAAAATAGGACTTAACGGATTGGATATCAGAAACGTGGCTGTGGCCAACATTTGAAAGAGATAATTTTCAAAAAATAAATACCAAAGTATGTCCTTTCGAATGATGATAAACATTCCCCATTAAATTTGAAGTTTCTTTGTTTTTTTTTTTTAAGAGAATAGAGCCGCGAAATGGATCACCCTTTATATATGGTACAAACATATGTTTAATACGTTCACCGACGTTTTCTTCTGGGTATTACAAACTTCGTGACAAGCTTAATACACCCTTTCCGTTTTTTATTATTTAAGAACTTAAAATATTACGTTCCAAATTATTATATGTTTCTGCTTTTGAAGATGTAAATCGTTCGTCAATTTTGGATTTCACGTACTTTAACCGGTTTTTGTTCATTTTGATAGTCAACAAAAGTCCTAATAATATTTCCGTAGCCTCAATCGCTTGTCTTCTACAAGTGATTTTCATATTCTTTATATGGTAGTCAAATCTATTATTATAGGTGCTCTTGAACTATTGATTACGATATGTTTTCCGACGCATTTTTTTTTCAATCAAAAAGGTATATACCGATATAATCATTATCACGAAACTGGATGAGAGTATTTTTTTTGTTTTTATGGCACGGTAAAATTTGATCTAATAGAGTTTTATTATTCCAATTGTGAGATGGCCAAACCAAAAATGTTGACGGGTTTACTGAGTAATTGAAGCCAATTTAGATCGGTTGAATTCAGGCAATCAAGGCATTTCGAGTATGTCAGCTTTGCTAATTTCATACCCGATAAAAAGCTTCCTTGTTGATAGGTACACCCTACTATTTACTTATAAGTATCTTAAGCCCTTGTAAGTATGTTTGTGTGCTATAAGCACGTGCACACAATAACGTCCTTTGTATTGTGCCTCTCACCATTGCAGTCAGCGTTTTTCTGGTGTATTTATAAATATTTTGTCTGCCATTTCTTATGTACATATTTAGGTTTCAAGTTGCAAGCACGAGTAATATCGTCCACTTGTCGTATACTTAACGGCGTCGCCGCCTGTGCATTATCGATAAACATTAATATAAACGTAAGTATTTACTTTGGTGCTATTTTTAGCTAGCCACAATAGACTAAATTAGATAAGAATGTGTCGGCTCGTAAGACCGACTTATGTGCTTGTAGTATTAGATTCTTTTTTACGAAATACTGTTATATCAGATTGTGGGGATTTTGGACGAATCTTCGTTATGAATTTAGCACTGATGAGTGGGAGGGTTTTTCACCAAAATGCTTTCCCGATCCATTTTGATTGAGATTGAGTTACGTTTCAACATCGCTAATGTTGAAATATTTATGAATATAGTATGAAAGAATTCACATTTTACTGCCTTCCGGAATCAAGTTAGTCAATTTTCAACTCTAGTTTAGAATCTCCTCACTCAAAACTGAATACTTTGTAGAAGATTGAACCGCAGTCATTTTTGTGTGTTTAAATGAAATAAGGAAACAAAAAAATTCCGAAAGGCCACATCTGGGCTGTAGGCGGCTGCGGAAGCGTGGGGATGCCGGCCTTTGGTAGCTATTCACATGAAAGGCGGTGTGAGCCGGGGCGTTGTCGTGGTGCAACTTCCAATCGGCTGCGATGTCTTGTCGAACCCGATTGACCCTTAATTTGAGTCTCTTGAGTACTTTGACTTAAAACTTGGCGTTGATGTTTTGTCCAGGAGAAACAAATTGATGGTGGACGATGCCTTTGATGTCAAAAAAGACAATAAGCACCGTTTTCACTTTGGATTTGCGCATTCATCAGTGACCTCTTCCCGGCCCTTCAAAAGGCTTGGCCGAAACACACCACTTGTTGCTAAAGCAACATGTGGGTAAGCGTGCTTGATCATATCAAACGTCTCTGTCGCAGATTTACCGAGTTTCACACAGAATTTAATCGCGTACCTCTGCTCTAACGAACGCTACATTTTCGGTTTGCACCACTCACGGAAGCACCTCGCGCGAAAATGTTTGTCTTGACTCTCCAGGTGCTCGGAGACAACTTACCAGCCGCTCGTTTGTTAGCTAGGAACGCCCTTCTACCAAATTCTGTCGGTGCGCGAACGCTCCGAAGTAAAGTCGGGGAGGAAAAAAAAATCAGTCCCATTCCCTGTATGTATCCATTTGAAGCGAACTCATGAAGTTATATTTAATATTCATGCAATTTTTAGATGAATATAGCATGAAAAGAGTGTTTGTCAGTGAAATGTAAAGATTTATGAAGAAAATTAGTTTCTTTATTGGTTATGTTTGCCTTAATAATATAGTTTCAATAACCACATTTTGATCCACTACTTTTGCCGCCTGCAGAAAAACGTAATTAAACTATCATCTTATAATTTCTTATTGTAATCATACAAATGTCAAAAATAATATTCACGATTCATATACCATATTTAAAACGAACTTCATCCTATGAACATATACGAGCAATTAGAGAGGAAACTGTATAAAATTGTTGTTTTGGAAACAATATCTACTATAGCTTGGCTACCAAGGGAAACTTCGCAGTCACTGTTAAATAATCTCACTAACAAAATGAATTAGCAAAGTCAGTAAAAACTGTTTGTTTGTTTTAACCAATCCTTTAAATTTCACTCTCCACCCTTATTGCCCAGCTATTGATTAACACTTCTCTAAACTCTGACCACAATTTGCATTATATATAATATAATAGTTGCTACTCTTAAGTAGTCAAATCGTTTCGAAAATTAACACCGTCCCTTCTTTGCATAATCGACGGAACCTTCATGACTCATTTATAATATGCCTTTCCGTTTTCACAGCCACTTAACGAGGCAACTGCGAGCCCAGAGTTGAAAGTGAATTGTTGCACTCCTAAATTATAATCGCTAACAACAACAATAAAACAATAACATATTTGCATTATGCAAAATATCTTGCTAAGCCCAACACTTTAGTTAATCGTGTTAAAATTCCTTGAGGCTGTCGAGTGTATAGTCAACAATTGGATATAGCCTAGTAAATCGGTATTAGGGGTGTGCATTTTGTGGTTTTTTTATGTATATTTTTGAGAATTGATTAAATTATAAAAAGCAATGATATGTTACATAGCTAAAATAAACAAAAATAGTTGTGAGCATTTAGTATAATGGAGAACAGATAATTTCGTTGAGAGAGTATAGATATCTTCACGATATGATAAAGGCGAGATTACCGATAATGCGACGGATTGTCAACTTTACTAAAACAAAAAATTATACAAATTAATTTTATATATGGTATATGTATGTACATATTTTGATTTCTTAAATTAAACAAATATTCTTATTTAAGGGGGGAGCCTGATTTAGAAGCTTAAAAAAATCGATTTTTTTTGCTTAAATCTCTTTAAAAATAATCTAAGAATATGTCCTCAGACTTTAGATGAGAATTTGAAATATTTTCGAAGCTAGAAGGAAAATAGTGATCGAGCGTCTAGCAGATATATGAGCGATTGGGCAGAAAGCGAAAACTTTGACGCAAAAAAATCCTTAAAAAAATCGATTTTTTGAGGCCTCTAAACCAGGCTCCCCCCTTAAGCTTCTGGAGAAGAAAATAGGCGCCCCGAGTCACAAACATAAAAATGTATTTATATACCATAGAATATGCTGAAAAAGAAATTACTTTAGTCTGTCAATTTTGGCCGTTAAATTGAAATTCGGTGCATTGTTTTAAGCAGACCAAATAGTAATCCAGAATAATATAAAAGGTGATCTAGTATTCCGCGGCTCCCTACTTACTTAAAAAAAAAAAAACAAATAAAGTTCAAATTTAATGGGAAATGCTTATTATCAATCGAAAGAACATTCTTTGACATTTATTTTTTGAAGATTATCGCTTTCAAATGTCGGCCGCGGCTACGGCTGGGACTGATAACTGGCGAATGACCTGAATCGAAGTGGAATTATCCGCATTGACGTTAGACTTTAGATATCACACGATCTTGGAAACCAATCGACGGGCCCAAAACGTGAAATTATCACCGAAGTGTTCGCTCAATAAATCTATTGATTGATGCGTTGTGTGGGAAATGGCGCTGTCTTATTGAAACTAAATGTCGTCGAGATCACGAATTCCAATTTCAGGTACCAAATACTTATAATGGCGCGATAACTGTTAACGGCTACGTTCACATCAGCACCATTTCTGTAGAAATATGAATCGATGATTCCACTGGCCCACAAACCACACCAAACCATTGTTTTTTCTAAATGCAGCTCTGGAATCTCTTCAGGTTGTTCTTCGTTTCAAATGTGAAAATTTTGCTTGTTTATTATCGCTGAATAAAATTTGGCTCGAAAACGGCGGATCTTCTTGAAACTTTGCAAGAGCCCATAAAATGAAACAATAAGACTTGGGCAGGTCGAGTGACTTCAGTTCCTGCACAAGCTATATTTTGTACGGTTCCACTTTGAGATCTCAAAATAAAATGCGCTAAGTGGATCCATACGTCAGCCGGGTTGTTAAATCGTACCATCTTGGAGTT
The DNA here is from genome assembly GCF_023373825.1 of Bactrocera dorsalis. NCBI lineage: Eukaryota > Metazoa > Arthropoda > Insecta > Diptera > Tephritidae > Bactrocera > Bactrocera dorsalis. The sequence goes on along the minus strand of NC_064304.1, from coordinate 103,616,089 downwards.
CACGTCACAGACCTATGACGCGAAAGAATTGCGATTATGTCGACACCGAGGGATTTTGGTAATAAATTTGTCCGTTTTACAACGTTGTTACAAACCAAGTTGACTATAATTCATGCTGTCTAAAAGATCGACTCCGATAAAAGCTTGCCTCATCGAAAACCACACGTCTAAAAAACAGCCGTTATACTGAAATCTCATTGCTAGTTAAATAAGGTGCAGATCTTTAACGAGTTTTCGGTTTAGAAAACAGTTAAAATTTCTTTAAAATTTGTCCAAGTTTTACTTATGCTTCTGATGCAATATAGAATCTTATAAAAAATATTGAAGAACATGTGATTTGATAGCGCTTCTAAATTGAAATTGTCTACATCCTGACTTTCACCCACACTATTTTCGAACCGTTCATCATCCGGTCTTGGCAATAGACAATGTTTTTTTTTTTTGAAATTCCACCAACAAAAGTAGCAGTCAAACTGAAAAATAATTATTCATCCCTTTTCTAGGGTTTAAAAGTGTTGAGCAAAGATCTCATACTACTTTTAAAAATTTATAATGTGGAAAGGAAATTTAGTACTTTTCGGAACAACGGTAATTTTTCAAATTCTACAACTTGAAGTTAGATCCATTAGATGTAAAATAAAGGACATCCCTAACCAATGGTATTGGTATAAGTCCGCCTCAGTGAGCGGTTGACTATGCAAGGCTCTAATTGACAGTAAGTAAATCGACTGGCACAGGAGATTTCCCCATCACAGGCAGCCAAAAGCAGAGAATGTCTGTATATGTATGTATGTATATACATATATAGACACTAATGTATGTGTGTCACAAACAAAGAGCGACAACAGTAACAACCGCCAGCAGTCAGTCGCTACAGCCAGCGTCAATTTGGTTATCACCGGAAGCTGGAAATTAACATCAACAGCAATCAACGTCGCAGACAAGCGGCGTATACATACATATGTACATATTTAGTTACTCCTGAGGAGAGATAAAAACTACAACAACAACGATAAAGGGACACAACCAACCGAGAATGCCATTAACGGCTTTGAATGAAGTTAACGCGCGGCATAATTGCCACTACAATGAAGCGCATTAAAAGCGGCAGTGGAAGAGAAGAGCGGAGGCGGAGCGGGGTAGCAAAATAATAATACGCAAAGGTAAGATAAAAGCGGCACAGTACACAAAGGTAAAAGTAACGAACGTTTGCTGCGCCCTGAACGGAAGGCGGCGGATGACGGCCAGCCGAAGGCTGAAGGCTATTCGAAAGGGTCACAAGCGTGTGACCAAACGAGATGCGGCTAAGTAAGCCAGCAATGGATCGCGCTATAAGTGCTGAGACGCGACCAGTGGTAAGGGTCAACAATCAACAATCAAAATTCGAATATTCATAGTTTAGCCGCGGCGCAGCGTGCTATGTGGCTTAGCTTTTGGCGCGCGGCTGGCGGCGCGCTTAAATCACATATCTTATAACACCCATTCAGGGACAACAATGACAGACGGACAGCAGACACGGTGCGCGTTGCAACAACAATAACAGTAGCAACAACATTTATCGCATATGTAGCGATAACTATTAACAACAACCACAACACATTGCGGGCTTGTAAGCGCGTGCGCGCATGTGTGTGTGAACGCGTTTTGGTTAAATGTATGTAAATAAGAGTTAAGAAGCATGGCTTGAGCGAGCGCTAGAAGCGTACGGCGTGACCCTCAATCGTCTAGCTGAGACGCTGTAAGCATAGGCATACATGCATACGCGTTTGTATGCATGTGTGTATCTTTTAAGCGAAAAGTATTAAATCCTATAAACTGCAGAAGGAAAACCACGATCGACAACAACAAAAATGCACTGATACTGGCGCACAATAATAGTAACAAGCGCAACAACAACAACAACGAGACACTTAATCTTTCATATAACCCGAAGAATAATAACAATTCGGCTGCCGAGCCAACACCAAACCCACAGACGCAATAAAGACTCAGCCCGCAGCACACAAGCAATTCAAGCTGCGCTGAGTCGCGCCGACCGAAAGCGAGCCAAACCGGGCCGCGCTATTTGCGTCAAGTCAGCGCGCGATCTATCCCTCTTTCGTGTGCCAAGAGCCAAAGATCGAGCGTTACAACGACTGCCGCTGCTGCTGCCACCAAGCCGTGCCGAGCCGAGCGCGGCAAGCCAAGCTGTGGCGTGTGAGTGTGCGCCCCTTGTGTGACGGCATGCGACGTCTTCGATTGCTTGCTGTCTCCGTAATTGTTGTGTGTTGATGCATTACATTGCATGGCGATGGCGCGGCTGTGTGTTGCTATTGTTTTTGCAGCCGCTTGTGTATGGCGTATCTGAAACGGACGATCGTGAGAAAATGGTTTGGAACGTGGTTCTCACACGATCGACACACCTGCCCTTTTTTATTTCTGCTTAAAATGTTTTGTTGCTTCATTTTCTGATTTGCTTTTTCCATTCGTTTTCATTTTATACTCATTGTTCTTCTTGTTTTTATTGCAGTTGTTGCTTTGATATTATTTTCCTCAATTCTCAGTTTTTTGCTTTGTTTTGTGCTATTTTGAATTGCTTGTTGTTGCTTTTTGTTTCGTATTATAATTTTTCAATACGTATGCGAAGAGATTGGAGCCTACTTAAATGAAGCGAAGATCACGTTGTTGTTGCGGTGTGGTGGCGGCTAGGAACGGAGCTCATCGGTGACTGTAGTAGACGTGAGCCACAACTCTATGTAGTTGTTGAAAGGCGTGGAGCAATTTTGTGGACAGTGGTCTGGAATTTTAATAAAATGAACAAAGTGTTCAGATCTTAAATTACCGAATGATCAAACTGATCATAACCTAAACCGCCTAGCGTCAAACTGATCAAAACCTAAAGACCCTACAGTAGACTAAAGGATTGCTAAATGCTCAAACTGTATTATAATAGAAATTCATGACCCACATAAATAATTTATGTATAGTAGCTCCTTGAGATCATCGCTAAAATTCTGATCTGCAGTATTAAATAATTCCAATAAATGAGTTTCTAAGGAGAAACAGTGGTTTGAAAATTTACTAAATTGTTAGATATTGGATACGCAGAGATTCTTCTTCTTCTTTACTGGCGTAAACACCGCAATTGGAAATTCCAAGCGATGCCAGGTCCTTCACCATCTGGTCTTTCAAATGCAGTGAAGATCTTCCTCTTCCCTTGCTTCCCGACGGGTACTGCGTTGAATACTTTCAGAGTTGGAGTATTTTCGTCTCCTCGTATCTGATCGACATTCGCTCAACTAGTATATCAATGTCGTCGTATACCTCATACAGCTCATCGTTCCATCGAATGCTACTTTTTTTACTTTTTGAAGCTGGCGTTCTGAAACGAGTCCAATATATACTGGATGTGTAGATCACAGGAATAAGTCCACCATATAAATTGACATGCTGTCGCAAGACGTATCGGTTAATTATGGAAGGTTTAGTTATAACAACAAAGACCAAGTGAAATGTCGAAACCTGAAAGTAATTTATAAGTTGCCTAGAGACTCTAATTGCCTGATACAGTAAAATACAGCTTTCTTTACGGCCAACTTAGTGTACAACAGTCAAGTGGACGGCAGTTTTGTGCAATAGTGATTCGATCTGAATAATTTCTTTGAAGATTGCACCGTTGCCTTGGACAATAATCTAGGCCAAATTTCTTCGTATTTTTAAATAAAAAAGTTTTTCATACAGGGACTGAATCTTGATCGATCAGTTTTTCCAATAGCTACATACATACTATAAGTACAACGATCTAAACTATTTGTTCGGAGAATCAACTGTATCTACATACATAGATACATACCAAATTTCGTGAAGATACTTGGTACAAAAGCTTTCCATGCAATGGGGTCACAAGGACTGGATTTTGATCAATTAGTTTTACAAACTTCGTGAGAAGCTTCATAACCAGTTCAGTGTATTAAAAATGTTCCAGAACTTGATGTATCCATTTAAGTTCTTAATTCCATAGTTTCCATAGTTCTGCTTATAACAACTTTATGCTGAACCACTGTGCCACGAAGTGCTGCCGCACTACAACAAACCATTGACGCCGCCGCAACACCACCATTGAACGTAGACAAAGCGACAAACGGAAGAGGTGATGGTGATCATCATAATGATTGTGGACACAATCGTTAAGTCCAGCAACAGGAGTTAATACTGTTACTATGGCTGCTGTCGCTGGGGAGTATATGTGTGTGTTTGTAGCAAACGAAGCCAACTTGAGGTTGGTAGGCAGCAAAGCCTCAAAAAACGCCTTAAGCTATGGACTATGCGATGGCACGCTGCAAACGAACCGCGGCAGACCGGCAACAACAAACAGAAAGCAAGTCACTACTTCATTGAGCGCACCGAGGCGACCAAGTAAGCTGTGGCCCTGAGGTCGCGGCGTGGAAATGCGACTGCGATGGTGGCGACGGCGGCTATTGCAATACGGTCACACGGTCACAACCAGCACCAATGCATGTTGATTGCTATAAGTGTGGTTATTGTCGGTTGTTGCTGCTGCTGCAATATTTGTAATATGGGAGGTTGTTATACCACTTTGGCACACGCGCACTGTGCCACTGGGACTCACTAGCTTGCTGGCTTGGTTGCTGTGCGCGCTGGGTGTTTCTGCTGGATCTTTGAAGGCGTGCGCGAAGGGGCTCCAACTTTTAACTGCTTTTATGGCTGACGATTGCAGCGGCTACCCCATCTTTATGCATACGTCGTGTACGTCTGGGTCTGTGTGTGTGTGTTCAAATTATTGGTAATATTGTGGCTGATAGTCGTTGCTGATGATGGGCACATGGTCAGAACTGGTTAGGACAGAGGCTTGTGTTGTACTAGCTTGGCATGAGTACCGCCTCACTTACTTGCTGACTATTTATTAAGGCGCTGTGCTTATGCTGTTAATACCCATTACACTGGCTGTTGGTTTTTGATATTGTCGTTGTTGGTAGCGTTTTTGTTGCTGTTGTTATTGCAATTGTATACTGCTACATTTATAGCTCAAATTGCTGTGATCACTTTTTGTTTTTAATACTGTTTATTGATTTTATTCTGCACCTTCGACACAACAACGCCACACTGCACACTCGAACAACTCGTGAGCTCCAGGCGAGCCGTGACACAGTCACGTAGCTACCCGACTACAATCAATGTAGGATGTGTTTTAGCACACGCTGTAGCAATTAGGGAATTTAGCATCATTGCTGGCGGCGTTGCTGTGGCGCTGCTGCAATTCACCAAGCGGCGATCGTTAGGCCGCCAGTCACCAGGCGCTAGCCGGCGGTTGCCAAGAGCTTGGCATTCGACAAACACTGTTTCGAGGGCCGTGAGATGCTCGCTATTTCATGCCATGATGAAATTGTTGTTATTGCATAAAAAGGAATAAAAATGCCAGAGTGAATGTTCAGATTTGCTATTGCACACGACAAATCGAATGGCTCTTTATGGTTGAACCGCGCGAGCTACACAAGCGGCACGGTTAGATTGGTCGGTCGCGCAATGAAGCGTACCTTTTCAGCGAGCCTACTTCCTTAATATCTGTGACTAGTTGTAGCTTGGTCCAGAGCTGAGCAGAGCTTTGTTGTAGAACTCATAATTTGCGTGCTTTGTTTGACTAATCGTGTGATTCGGAGTTTTTCTAAGTAATTCAGTATGGCGTACATATGTATGTTCAATATTGTGACGAAGCGTGAAAACGTTAATGCACCTCAAGGTAATCGAGTTATGTGTCACACTGTTCAATTTAGAAATGCTGTGAAATTTCCGGATTAGCTAGAAGAGACCGCATCATCCGATCACGTATTGGGCGACGGGCAAATATTTGACTTTACTTTTGTCTTTACGTCATACTTGCTAGTATGGAAATTTTGTAGATAATACATAGGCGCATATTAAGTTCACAGAAATTTGTACAGTGAATCATTTCACTGTTCCACGAAAGTTATTGATATGAGAGATGCAACTGTAATTACGCACAATTTCTTTGAGTAATTCAGCATTTCGATCATCGTGAACTCTTAATTTCATAACAGGCCAGTTTAAAAAATCCCAAACTGATGCACTGTTTACAGCGAGCCTCCAAATTTCGTTACCATTTTTGTAGCATGATTTCTCCTATGCTTCAAAATAGGCCTCAGTTTCGGCGATCATTACTTCGGTCGACGAAAATTTCTTCCCAGCGAGAATTCTTTTGAGATCAGAGAAAAGGAATTAGTCACCGAGGGCCAAATCCGGAGAATACGGTGGATGCGGAAGCAATTCGAAGCCCAATTCATTGATTTTCGACATCGTTTTCACTGACTTGTTGCACGATGCATTGTTTTGCTTTCTTTTTCTTTAAAAACTGTCGCTTTTCGACGATTTCGTCCTACAAAGTCGTTGTTGATGGTCCTACCTTTTTCAAGATAGTCAATAAAATTTATTCCATATGCATGTCAAACTATCATATCCTTGCAACCGGACCGTTGCGTTCTTCTACGCTTTGAATCGGGTTAATCGTGTGCTGTCCACTTGGATGACTATCAATTGTACTTCAGAATGAAATCATGGAGCCATGTTTCATCCATTATCAAATATCGATGCAAAAACTTGGGTTTATTACTCTTGAACATCTCCAAACACTGCTCCGAATCATCAACTCGCCATTGGTTTTAGCCAAAAGTGAGCTCGCGCGGGACTCACTTTCTTTCTCTTATCCAAATCATATGATGTACATTTTCAGTAGATATTTTTAGAGTCCCAGCTTTCTTGAACAACTTCATTTTACGGTAATCCAAAATTTTTTTGTAGACTTTCTTGTAGTTTTCGTCGGTAACAACATCTTTTGGGCATCCATTGCATTCACCGTCTTCGGTGCTCATTTCACCACGTCTTAAGTTAGCTACGAATTGTTGATGGTTGAGTTTCTTGGGACAATGTCTGGTCCAAACAAGTTTTGCATTTTTCCCTTCTAAAAGCAGTATTTTATCAACACGCGAAGTTCCTTTCTATCCATTTTCTCACAAGAACAAAAGTTGCTTAAGGCTAACTAAAACTCATACGTATTAAGTCTAGTAGTCGTTCCCATCTATGCGTCAAGACGGGGTCTTTAGTCCGGTACATAACACAAAGTTTCTTCAGTATCTCCTCGACAAGCAAAAGCAAACCATCGACCCATATGCCTCCCATGAAATAGCACTTAATCACAAAAATAAGCTGTTTGGAGGTGTTTAAAATGTATAAATTGTTTTATTTTGTCCTGTCATATTCAAGGACACATTACAAGTGGGAGAAAATGTTCAGCATCTCTTGTTGTGGTAGCCAGAAAATTTTCCCCATAAATTTTTAAGAACGCTGCCGGTTGAAAGTATTTGGTCGGTTATAAGTCCTGCAAAGTTATCTGTAAATAATAAGTCCGTGGAATCATGTGTTTGGGGACGATACGAGCTACATGCTTTGAGCTCCACAGCTGACCTACTCTCAGGGTGGAGTTTGTTAGTTTTCCTTAAGTATCCTGATTTTCCAACTAAATCTATGGCCTATATCTATGTTAGAGCTTTTGTTCATTAGGGTTTCGGTATAAGGCCATTACATTTCTCCGGATAAATATTTCAAGTTTCAAACAAATTGTTAATAAATCGAAGGACTGCTGACAATGAAAGTAGATGTAGACCACCATGAGAGAGATGCTTTTATTGATAGCTTTAAAAATTTACACAGTAAAGGTTAGCAAGGTACCCATAGAGAATGCGAAATAAAAATGAAGGCATTGATATAACATTTTTTCTCTCTCTGTCTTTTGGTATTTACTATAATAGAGAAGCATTCCTGAAGTTATAGTGAAAAAGGGTGTAGATAGAATATTAACTATAATTTTTGTTTCTTTTCTTGTAACTAGCATCATAAGGAATCACTTAATGTTCGTTGGTCACCGAATTGTAAGGATACAACCTATTTCTCAATTTCGTCCAGTAAATTCATAATAACTACATCAGAGCATACACTTTATCATCCAGACATTCCAGATATAGATTGATAACATTTCTGAGGTTCGAAATATTTATAAATTCCCGGTATAATTTGATAATAAAGATATTTAGTCTACAAGATATTAAGTTTCTAAGAAAGGTACCCAAAGCGCATATCTCATGAAATACTGTGCTTTTTAGTGGCATGGGTTCTATCAGGAAAAAATGTATGTGTTTCTTATTTGAGGATAGGATTTTCCCATGCAAGTATAAAAAGACAGGTCTAAGAGAGGATGGTGATAATAAAAAAAAGATGCTCAGTATGCTTTGACATTTCATTAGCACTAATAGCAACTAACGAGCAACGCTGATGCAAAATAACATTGAATTTTATTAACAACATCAGTGTTCGGTTCGAAATTTGTTTCGCGCTTTACGTCAGATTTATGGTATACATATCATTTCTCATTTCTGTTTTAATGGCTACGTAAATAAGCAAAATCTCATCGCATTCTTGGGTGAAGAGCAACCAGAAGCCGTTCAAGAACTGCCCATGCATCCCGAAGATAATTTCATGTTTGGTGTGGTTTGTACCGCGGTGGAATCATTGGACCATTCGGAAAGATGCTGTTGGACGCAACTTTTTACGAGCATGGCGATCGCTATCGTTCGATGCTTCGGAAACTTTTTCTTCCAAAAATGGAATAGTTGAACTGGTTGACATGTGGTTTCAACAAGATGGCGTAGCCCCACAAAAAATAGTCTAAAGCTCGCGTTAAATCGCATGATCTTGAGGCCAAAAACTTACGGACAACAATTCATCTCAAGATGAATTGGTCCGTAAGTTTTCCCTCAAGATCATGCGATTTAACGCCTTTAGACTATGTGGGGCTACGTCAAGTCTAAAGTCTACAGAAATAAGCCAGCAACTATTCCATTTTTGGCAAGACAACATTTTAGCATCGAAGAAATTCGGGCTATTCCGGCCGAAACGTTGCGTCGAAAAAGCATCTTTGCCCAAAATTGGACTTTCCGAATGGACCACCTAAGACGCAGCCGCGGTAAACATTTAAATGAAATTTCTTCGGGAAAAATGCATGGGCAGTGTCTTGAACGGCAATCTAACGTTTCAAATAAAGAACCCCAAATGCGGCAAATTTTATGCGTTTTTTTACGTTTCAAAAAATGAGCCTCAAGCTCTTAACAAAATTTGTCGATAAACACATTTCGAACCGATTTAATCTGATTTTGGGTTCCCAAAATATGAAAATTCAATGATTTGCAAGCTAATCTCGTGTAGGTCTAAGAGAGGATGGTGATAATAAAAAAAAGAAATACTTGTTTTCTTCACTTAGCCACTAATCTCCAGCAACACGGAGATCGCCTGATCCGGCTGATGACCTACTAAATAACATAATTAATATACTATCCATACACACATACTACATATCTATATATGTATGTATACACTCCACTCGCAAGCAGCCTCAATTAATAAACCACTCAAAGTCTTCAATCGACATTTTCCGTCAACCCGTCAACGCAAGCAACATAACTAGCGCTGTTACGGCGTCCCATTGCCACACGCCAAATACATCAGTCGCAAGTATTGCGACATTTCGGACGATGGCACGTGTTTGCCAGAGTCATCGTCTAGCCAAATTACCAGTTGTGGCTCCAACTAACGGAGGTGCGTCTGCCGGTGTAGTGCAATTATCGGCAATAAACCATTACCACGCGAATGTCGATACAACGGTGTAACTGTAAATTGGCGAAATGAATTTGCCATAAACTTGGCGTAATTAAGCGCAATCAATCAAACCGAATTGTCAGAAATCGGTAAACGATGATACGGCAAAATGTGAAGCGGTTTTACGAGTTGTGGTCAACATCAGCTAGGCAAGCAAAGCATTACTAAGTCAACGGTGATGTCAACAATAACAGCGTCAGCAACAACGGTTAGACGCTTATAACGCAACTAGAGACGATTTTGCGGTATTTTGAAATCGCGTATTGACGAGCAAAGCCCGCTTGAAAGGGTGATGAAACTTAGAGACGCGTAAATACGACACAGTCATCGTGATTAGCGGTCAATGCGGCATTATGACGTGCGAATTTGTAAACGGGCAATGCGAGACGTGAGCACGCACTGATCTGATAAGACGACTGGGTGAAGAGAGCAGTTTGATAAGTCAGTGCCATAATTTAATTGACCACTATCGCTAGTTAGCGATACGTCATTGGGTTGATATTTGGCCATTAATAATTGACAACAGATAACCTAACCTAGTAAATTTTGAGGCGTATGTATGTGAGTTGCTTCCGCTCCTCGCCTTTATTGGCGCTGTTGCCGCCTAAGTAATTCTTTTACGCATTCACAGCATTAAGTAGAAAAGCCACTGTGTAAAGATAATACTGGTTTCTTCTGCGTTCACGTGTTCATTATTTAATTAATTTGTGCATTATCGCAAGCTTGTGTTTTTACATGTAGCGTCGGATCTTTAAACCAGATAACAGAGACGGATTGGAAGAGCACACATAACTCTTAGTATTTAAACGATGTTAATGGCAGAAATCGCTCTATAAAATATTTCTATATCAAAGAATTCTCAGAATCATTAATTCGATGCCAATGAGGTGAAATTAAAAAAAAAATAAAACAGGTGGCAACCCTGCTAACAAATTTTAGCGGTATAACTTCTGTATAAGTATAGGCGTGGTCGAATATCCAGATTGTAGTAATTCACTTATTTTATAAATTTTGATTAATTAATAAAATTTTTGACAGCAGGCAACTCTACATTACCCTATTTCCTATTAACTTAATATTTTTTTATTAAATAAAAAAATTTCTTACGACTTTATTTAACCCAGTCAATCCAATCTTGCTTTAATGTGCTTTGATTTGGTAGACCGCTGTCATAAACATCAAATAATTATAAGTATACAGAAAACGGTTGGAACAAATGCAGCGGCCCACCATTCTCTGCATAAGGGGAGCACTAAAAGCCGATCCAACGGTTGCACTAGAAAGGTTATCATCAATGGACGTTGCAGTGGAAAAATCGGAAGCAAAATCAGCTGCGAGACTGGCTGTGTTAGGGGAATTTTCCACAAGAATCTTCAGGTCAACGCAAGCCACCAGCGGAACTTTCAACATCTATAAGGACAGATGAAAACTGGCAGATGAAGTAGACGCCAGGATCTATTTGCGCAGAGCTGGATCTCAGGCGAACCAGACAGAAAATCTGCTGAGCCCAGAAAACGACATAAGGAACGTCAATGCGATGGTCTAGCGGCAATTAAAGCAGTATTCTCACATCGCATTGCGTCAGAGAATGCGCTTAGAAGCAGAGGCAGTAGATAAAGTGGTTGGGTTCCGAGGCGCAAGGACATTCTGGGAAACGATATAACAGGAGAGATTGAGGAAGACTGACTACCGAGCCGTTAGAGGAACAATACCGGCTAAAACAATAGACAATGAAATTTCCAAACGGCCATACAGATGGCAGAGTGAGATGGAATACTTTAAGGGCTTGCAGGTTAGACAAGATCAAGTGAAAGGGACCGGATGTTAAATATTCATATTTAATACCCACATGAAGAAGGAGAAGAAATTTCAGATTAAATTTTTAAGTTACCAGAAAGCGTCTGGAGAATCATCAACAGGTGGCAACCGCTGACCCCTATTAGTAACCCAAATCTACTATTATTCGAAGTTTGTTGTTTTTGGTATTAACTGTCTAGGGCACAATAGATCTTAGGTCGCGGTCTTATTTATGTTCTATATTATTATTAAAGTATAGAAATATATACTTAAATATATGTATATATGTATGTATGTATGTGTATGTGGACTTGTTGGTTTAATCACAGCCACTTAATTTAAAATCTATTCACTTTTCATTTGGATCATTTGCTATTTTTTCGGTAGCCTTTACAACATTTGGTATCGTTGTTTTTGGGTTTCATCAAAAGTATGTATGTGACGCACGTTTGGCGCATGCGCATATATCTATGTATCTATGCATGTATAAATGAATGGGAACAGCGCTGATATCTTAACCAACCGGTCCAATCACGTCGCCAAATCACAAAGTCAGCGCCACTCTAAATGCGACTTGGCAATTAGAGGCAATCTTAAGCCTTCTGCGCTGAATTGCATGATACTTGGCTTACATACATATACATATGTATACATGTGCATAAAACAGTTATGTACATTGTAATGGAAGCGTTGAGTGCCTTATAAAAAAAGAAAACTGGAAGCAAATTTACAGCAGGGTAGCCAAGGTAGCCAAGATGAAATTTCATATTAGGAGGAATTATCGCTAAAAAAAATGCTACGGGAATTCAGGGGAAGGAATTAAAGATTTTTTAATGAAATCTTAACACTCTCACTTGAAGTTTCGCACAGAACTATGTATTTACTAAATTGAGAATTCCTTTAGGATTTTATACTGACAATACGATTATCATTCGAAAGAACATTCTTTAACTGGCGAATGATATGAGTGATGTTTTGCTCCAAGGCTTGAATCGAAGCGGGATTGTCCGTATAGACTTTAGACTCTACATATCCCCTCAGTAAAAGTCTAACGGTGGCCAATCGACCGGCCCAAAGCTATTATCTGCTCACCGAAGTGTTCTCTCAATAAATTCATTCATTGATGCGAAGTGGCCCCATCTTATTGAAACCAAATGTTGTCGAGATCACGAGCTTCAATTTCAGACATTAAATAGTCGATTATCATGGCGCGATAATGGTCGTCGCATCTGGTTGGAACGACTTAAGTTCTAGCACAAACTATATTTTGTACGCTTTCAATTTAATATCTCGACGTAATATGCGCCAAGTCATTCTACACGTCAGTCCGAGTTTCTGCAAACGCCGCCGAATCGACTTTCCAGGGTCTTCGTGTACACTCTCAGCTACGGCTGCTATATTTTCTTCACTGCGCGTTGGTCGCGGTATATTCGGTTGCATAATATCCAATAATGAATGCTGGGTCTCAAGATGGGTATTACGAACAATGTATTCAGTAGGCCGATTATGTTTACCATAAGTTGAGGGAAACGCGCGAATCACATTGTTTACAGAACGTGAATTTTCATAATAAAGTTGAACATTTTGTAAATGTTGTTCAAGCATATGTAAGTCTTTCTATGATGAAATGATTAACAATACTGAACAAAAATAATACGACAGCCTGACTCGACTCACATGTGATTTGTCAAAAAAGACTTCCAAAAAATATATCTACTTGGATCAACCGTTGGAACACAAACATTGAGCGTGCTTCTTCAAATGTTATAAGAGCTCTGTCTCAATAGACAACTCACAATTGGAGTGTGAATTTTCACACGTACCACCCGACAACATCGAGCTCATCAAACCTACTTTGATCATGCTGAGAAATATATGAGAGAAATATTACTGGTAAGTATATAAGTATGTACCTGAACGTACAATCAAAAGGGTATTTTGAAATTTAAGATTTACGGTTCGGTCCCATAATTTTAGTAAGATTTTTTACATCTTTGCGAAAGGCCTTTTTTAGTCGAAACTTTGGAAATCAAGTTGAGAAGTTGGAAATTGGTTTTGGACCAACATTTTTTATGAAGTAATTAATAAAATGTAATGCATCACACTGCTGGGCTACGGCATCTTCCCAATTAAGGAACCGAACATTGTAAGTGCATACGTCGTCATGGTCATGTGGTCGTCATAAAAAGGGGGTCTCCCATACAAGACTGTTTTCTTCTTTTCATTGGTAGTGTTTTTACGTTGCGGGTCCCACATCCAGCGCACAAACCAGGGCAAGCGCTCCGTTGAAAAGACCAGGTGAAGAAGAGCCTGACTACAGTTGAAATCTGCAATTGGCGCCAAACAGCGAAAAAGAAGAACGACTATGTTGTCAATGCCAATAGAGAAGAAAGCATGGGGTTCGGAATAAGGGTCTTCTTCACATAGTGTTTAGATGTCTGAGCTTATGATTGAGGAAACATTCTAAATCTTTTGAATATCTTTTGCAAACATTTTACTACCAAAGGATTTTTGATTGCTCACTTATGATTTCACAGAATATTATAAACATAGCGGAAGAAGTAGCGAAAAAATGAGTTTCGAAAAAAAATTTGTTGATAAAATTTTGAACGGAAATCCTTTAGAGAAAAAACCGCAGTTAACAAATTTTGCTGTTAAAATATGATAAAAAAACTTTTGTTTTTAAATGTGAACACAATTTTGTTAGTTATTATATTTTATAAACCACAACTGTACATGGCAAGCACACAAGCACATATTTAAATATATACATATGTATATGTACATATGTGTTTATGATTTGCGCGTGGAGATCAGACCACCACCGTGCCGCGCGACGTGGGTCAGCACAGGCGCGAGCAAATGCGCTGCACCAGTAGCCGCTCTACCGCAATTGGAGCCACACATGCACACACAGCCACATGTGCTTATGTGTATATACTTACATATTTATCTGCGCTAATGCAGTAGTATGCATGTGTGTGTATGTGGCAATGCGCAACGATAAGCCAAGTTTGCGTGGCGTTTATCGTTTTTATTTTCGCTTTTTTGTATACGTTCTTGGAAAGTCATTAAGTGCGACGCGACGGCAACAGCGCACATTAAGCGCGACCGCACAAAAGTGTGGGAAAATTTTTCAATGAATGGCTCACGCTTCCGCTTGCGGCATGCGGCATGCGACGCGTTAACTGCCATTCGAGTTGTGAGTGCTGTTGTTGTTATTGTTTTTTTGGTATTTTTATACTTTATTGTTGGCTTGCCTTGCTTTGTATAGCTATGCGGTTATTATTATTAACGTTTTTATTATACTTGTTGATTGCGCTTAAAGGAACGCGAAATAAGATGCTTTGTGGTTTGCGTGTGTGTGTGTCAGTACAAATGCGCTACATAGAAACATACAGATATTAAATCGATTTAACTGTTTTACTACGCGTTTGCATGCGAATTTTCGACGCGCACATAACGCGCTGCGTCAGCAATAGAAACGCGCTGTTGGTAGCGCGCGATTTCGCACTTTGTCAGTTGTTGTTTTGAACAGTTAAACTATTGGCACGGGTTAGCAATCTATGAGTCAAGCGCGCACACACACACAACGTGCTTCGTTTTTTTTTTTTGCAGATAGTTAAACTAGAAACAACGCGCTTTATTTTTGTTTTTTTTTTTTATTGCGACCGGACATTGCGCCGATTGTGAAATTCCGCAAGTCAAGCTCAACTAAAGCTGTTGAGCAGCTTTTATGGTGTGGGAATATTTTGCTATGGGATGATCCACAAATGAAAACAAAAGCAAAAACAATCAATGAATTTAAAAGAGTCAAATGTCCGTTTGGTCGGCGCGTGACGCGCATTGACGTATTTTCATACGTCAGCGCGCGGCATTAATAAACGAGATCAAGACCTTCTTTAGCAAGAAGCGATACCGTGCGGAGGCCTACGAAGCGCACAGTGAGCTGATGCTGACATATGGCTCTAACAGATAAACTGAGTTAATAATAAAAATAGAAATAATGAAGAAATAAAATTTGTTTTTGTGTATTTTATATTTTTTTTATTTTTTTTTTTTCCTTCTTTTCTTTTTATAATTCTTAATATTAAATAAATTCTTGTTTTCCCTGTGATTACAATTGTTTTCTTGTATAAGAATGCGAGGTTTACAATTTTGTGCCAACTTGCGCTTAATATTTGAGAAATTTACGCCTTCAACCCAATGCGCATCAGGTCAACGCGCGCTGATCAGTCATCAACGCAAGGACAATGAGAACGCCGAGCTGCCGTCAAGTATGCCCACTTAACTTGTAGACATCTATACATACATACATATATGTATGCATATAGGTTCACCCAATAGCGCGTTATCCATGCAGCTGCAAACCAATGCAGCGCCGCTTGCCTAGCGTTGCGCTAACGCACTGCGCCTTGTCGCGCAGCTAGCATAAAAGCTAGGCGCGTACATTAAATTCAATACCCACGAGAGATCCACATCGCCTGAGTAGGATCGCTGTGTGTCCGCATGCTACTACGCCAACCATATTCACCAAGGCCGCCACACGGCGCCATACGTGTCACTAGGCGCTGGACTGCAGCTACCACTTTCACTGCTGCCACACTCCGATGGTGGCGGTGTGATGACCACAGGACTACTGGTCGCGCTACGCTCACTGCCACTCAAGCTGCTGTAGTATTGCGCGGCCACGGCTGTTGCTTGCGCCACTGTTGGTGTGGGCAGGAAATGTTGCGCTGCTGGCACACCAGTCAGCGGCACACTGGGCACAACCACTTGCAAGTAGTTCAAGCGATGTCCCAGTTGGCTCATCAGTTGTGTGCCTAAATCCACATTGACACCGGGTAGTGCGGCTAATGTTTTGGACACCTCATTTGCGGCATGCACATAGCCGGCGCGGAAGCTTTCCGCAATGGACAATTTGGTATCTTGTACAGCACCTGCGCTAACGCCACTGCCCAAACGCAATTGCTTTTGTGCGCGCAATTTCTTCATATGCTCCACGGTTAATTCCAGTATATCGGCCTTCTCGAGGCGCGTTATGTGTTCACCTTCTTGGGTCAAGCACTCGACCATGATGTCCTTCAGCTCATCCAAACACTTGTTGATGCGCGCGCGTCGCTTGCGCTCCAACATCGGTTTCATCACTTTGCGGTATTGATAGGTTTTCGACATCTCCATCTCGAGTACCATTGCTTGTGTGATCAACTTTGAGAAACTATTATCTTTAATCCAATTTTTCTGCGCTGTTTTGCTGCGCGCTCTTGTAAACCAAAATTTCTAATTTTCTTGCTTTTCAATTTGTACGCGTGTCTGCTTGGCACAACGTTATTGCAATGAATGCTAAGGCACACCGCCGTGCTCTGACTTTTATAGCCTCAGCCGAGTGAGCAACGGCGCGCCGCAACGATCGAGCTTATCGCAGAGAGTGCGCGCGCACATACACAAACCATCACCACCACAGTGTGACGTCGTCGAACTCAGTGACTGAATGAGAAAATACCCGCACACTCAGTTGCTAAACACCACCAACATATACCGCACAGCGCTCTGCTTACGCTCTACCATTGTGCCATTATGTATTACACTAAGTAAGCAGTTGAAGTATCACTTCTCAACTGACGTCGCTTAACGTCTTCCACACCGCATACACTCACACACACACACACCCATAAGTTATATCTTTGCGCGCCTGCTTGCTACTTGCCTGCTTACTTATCCGGTCACACACAAGCATACAAATACATGCTTATGAACTCCCCCTTGTCTTGTCGACATTCCGTTGCCTGCACACACACAAGCAAACAACGCGCCAACCAAACGTACCGCCGTCTGTCCGCGCGCCCGACCACACTTTTTATGCAACGACAAGGCATATTACTTCTTAGTATTGTTGTTGTTGTTGCTGCTGCTGCTGCCTTTTTTGTTGTAGTGGCTTAGCCGACAGCGGCATTAATGTGGAACGAGTCAGCGCGCGCGCGTCATCTCCGTCTACGTTGCTGTTGTCGTCAAGTTGTGTTGTGATTGTTATACCGTGGGAAAGTCGAGTGTAGTCGATTTCTCACGACAACGGCTTGCCTACCACGTCCGACCCGCCAGCTGTTCCCTGCCAGCCAACGGCGTCCCCCTTGCTATATGCGCGACGACCACAACTGGCACAAACACTCAAGCATACCATACCACATACTCCATTATACGGGTGTGTCCGTCCGTGGCTGTTTGCCTGCTGCTTGAATGACTGATGCCAGCATGACTGCCTGATTGGGGTCTCTTAAGTGGTGCGCGGCGTTCGTTCGTTGTCTTGGCGTGTTGGTTGCTTGCTTGCGCCGTTGATTGTTAAGCGGTTGGTGCGGCAGTGGCAGTGGCGCACATGCCTGCCATCCATAACGAGCTGTTTGTGTTTCATTTCATTTGTATGGTAGTTGTATGTATGTAAGAAGTGTGTATGCGCGACCGCGTTTTAGCCTCACTTAAGATTTGCTGCTGCTGCTTTATTACTTTTAACCAGTGTGTGCGGCTTGTATAAACGCTGTCGGTGGGGCTGGTTGGCGGCTTTGTGCGCTTATTTGCTGTCGTTTCATTTTTATATTTTATATGTTTGTTATTGTTGTTTTTGCTTTCTTGGCTTGTGCTGCTCGCTGCTGCCGGTATTATATGCCGCGTGCGCCGCGTCTTCCGTCCGCCAACCCGTTTATGCATTGCCGAGATTCCTTCTGTTTGCGCGTTGGGTCTTTGTCTGCGCGCCTGCCTCATGATTGGACAGACGATGGCAGCGGCAGCGGCCGCGGCACGATGTGGCACGCCGATAATTGTGGAATAGTCATCGCATTTTTTAACGCTTTATGGATCATTGCAAGTTCGTGCTGTTGTCCTGCTTGTCTGACTTTTGGCTGCTGAGTCGTCGTTTTGTTTGCCGTATGCAATGCGCATGCACATACACACATACATACATACGTTCTCATCGCAAGGCGCGCTTGCTTCCTAGCGCGTCAGCCTTGTTTTACCTTTTATAATATTCTTGATTGCCATTTCGCGCTGCCTTTTGGCATACAGCGCTTCCATTGTATGGTGTTATTATATCAAGCCAACCAGTTGCTGCAATACCCTTTCATACCTGATTCGTACTTTTGGTGCGCCACTAACTACAAACTATTGCTTGTTGTCTGCCACGCGGAAAAGTGGGTTGCTCGCTACTCGGGTGCTGTCTGTAGCACACGCTAAAATCACAACAACATCAGCAAATGAAAAGACCAAAAGACAACACTAGCAACATCGATGGCAATAACGCGCTTTGGCACAAGCGCGTCGATTATCAGCCATAGCCGCGTGTTGTGCGCCGCGCATCTCGCCACCCTCGTCGCCGGCCTTGCGTATGCCATAAAAGACGTGTGCAACGCTTGCAGTCTTGCGCAGACACGAGTCTTGTGCTGCCGCTGGCATTGCGCGTGCAACTGCAACAAGTTTGCCATTTTGCCAGCATTGGTATTTGTAAAATCGCACGCGTGCGCAAGCCGTTTGACGATTGTGTATTTGCACCTATGTATGCACTTATGGAATGCAAATCACATGCGCTACTTTATGGCAGTACAACAATAACATTAATTATGCAGAATAACAATTTGACAAAAGCAACAACAACAATAATAATTTGCAGCGATTTTTCTACGCCGTGGCAGTCAAGTAGCAGCGAGTCGTGGGCGTTTGTGGAGACACGTGTTCCTCGCTTCGGTTGGATTGTTGGTAGGTAGTTACCATGTAATACGGTGAATTGGATGGGTGGATGGGAACGGAATCGTATACTGAATAGAGCTATGTTGAGATTGGAGCAAAAGCTCAACTTCTAATCCAGCGATAGTTGATTAGAGTCATTAGACACACTCAGAGATCCGTATATCTAGAATGGTTTACATAGGCAGAGAATCGGGTAATAAGCGAGTAGCAACATTACAGGTAGTACATCGGAAATGCGATAAGCACCGTAAAAAGCTTGATTTTGTATTATATTAACAGAGAGTGGAGCTCTCGATACCAGAAGCGGATGTTTCGCCAAAAAAAAATATGCATAAGTATGTAGATGTATGGCTAAAGATACATCCTTTGCAATATAAGTATTCATGAAAATAGTATTTTACTTACCTTAGAAATCTTTTTTACAAGCGTTGCCACCTGTCTAATGGTAAAGCTTTTTAAGTATCTAATAAGTAGTTGAAATATGTAATTCATTGTTTTAAAAATTATTTTTGAAGGCCACTTAAACCAGTATAATTTGTAAAAGGGTTGCCACCTTATGAAAGTTTAGAAATAGTTATTAATCAAAATAGCTTAACTCGTTGAAAAATAAGTTAAGAAAATAGTATGTTATTTCTTGTAGAAAACATTTTTAAAGCGTTGCCACCTTTCTAATGATATATCATAATATTTTTTTTTAAATATCTCAAAATTTAATTAAAAAATGTAATTCATTTTTCTAAAAATTATTTTTTTAAGACTTTAGTGTAAGAAGAAATTGTAAAAGGGTTGCCACCTTAAGAAAATTAAAAACAATTAGATGTGGTTATCAATGAAAAAATTATACTAAATTTAATTAAATTTGGGAAGCAAATTGATGATATTTGCAAAATTTTGATGTTGCCACCTAATTTGAAATTGTAATAACAAATAATTAGTTGCATATATGTATGTATGTAGACGTGTGGCTGTATCTTTACCCTTTGCAATGTAAGTCAAGAAAATATAATGTTAATTTTAGTAGAAAAAATTGTATAGCGTTGCCACCTGCCTATTTATATAATTTTTTGAGCATCTAATAATTTAGTTAAAATGTTTGATTTAAACTTTAAAAAAATTATTTTGTAAGGTTTCAGTTAAATAAAAATTATAGAAGGGTTGCCACCATAAATAATTTGGAAGTGATTATTGTTAAAATAAGTATACTAAATAAAATTAATCAAACAATTATACTAATTAGTTTTGGGTAGCAAAATTTATACTATTTGAAAAATTAAAATATAAATTTTGATGTTGCCACCTAATTTGAAATTGTAATAACAAATTTTAGTTATATAAACCTATGGATAAATATTCACCCTATTAAAAAAAGGATAATTTATTAAATTAAATTTGGGTAGCGAATTGATGATATTTCGAAATTATGATGTTGCCATTTAATTTGAAATTTTAATAAAAATATTTAGTGTTATGTATGTATATACATAAATATAGGATGATGTATATTTATTGAGAAAATAGTATGTTAGTTAGTAACTTTTAGTAAAGGAAAATTGTATAGCGTTGCCACCTGTCTATTGATATGATTTTTCAAAATATATTGACTTATTTAAAATTAATAATTCATTGTCTGTACATAATAGTTTTCTAGGGCGTTAATTTAAGCAGAAATTATAAAAGGATTGCCACCATAATAAAATTTGGAAATGGTTATTATTAAAAAATTATACTAAATAAAATTTATTAAACAATTATACTAAATTTAATCTGTAGACATGCTCTTTGGGAAACTAAATTACAAATGTTGTAATGTTGCCACCTAATTTGAAATTTTAATAAACATATTTAGTTATTTAGACGTACGGAAACGTATGAAACCTATTCAAGAAACTAATATGTGAGTTTTAACACAAAAAGTTGAATAGCGTTGCCACCTGTTTATTAATAAAATTTTTGAGGTTACAAAATATTCAGTTTGAATCCGTTATTTATTGTCTACAAAAAAATGTTTTTCTAAGGCTTTAGTTTAAGTAGAAATTTTAAAGGGGTTGCCACCTTACTACAATTTCGAAATGGTTAATATTAAAAAAAAAATATTAAATAACAATTTGGGAAGTGAAATTGATGATATTTGTGTAACTAATAAATTTTTTATGAAGCTGCCACTTAAATTAAAATTTTAATGAAATTAATTAATTATAACATATGGATGTAAAGAAGAACCTGGATTTAGTGTGTCAGTATACTTTGAACTGTCTTGCAAATATAGATATAATTTTTGCTTATAACTGTTCTAATTAACTTCTGATAGCGTTAGCGGCCACTGTGCGAACTAACACGCGCATGCGTTACCATTCCGTTGAACAATTAGCTATAGGTACAAATATATGTACAAACATGCCTACATATGTATGTATGTAAGTAGCGATGTAGCGGCACGTGTGCTCCACAATGATTTGAGGATATATTTTTGCAATTAACTATGATTAGCTTTTAACTATTTGTAGATTTTTAGTTATTTCATGCTCCTTTGAACGCACGCGCCGCGCGGCACTTTTCTGAGCGCGGTATCGGCAGCGATTGTATACAGGCTTTAATTTTCTCACAGTTGTTAAAATAAATTTTTTATGAAGTCAGCGCGCGCTGAAGGCAACACTAACATAAAATCATAACAAAACCGAAAATGTATATTACAAAGAAGTAGCGCTAAAGTGGGGTCAATAGATACATAACTGAGTTCACATGTTAATAAATGTATTACTTATAAGCACGCATGTATGTATGTGTGCGCGTTTGCTTATGCGGCATAATCAAAAAGCCGCCAAAATAACCGAACAACAATATGTAAAGTAATTTTCATATCAATAAAGCAACACATTTTCATAACCATTAATTTTTCAATATAAATTTTTTCTGCGTGCCGCGTTTTGTTTATTATTATAATTTTTTTTTGAAATTTTTGAAAGTGAATGCGCAATAGCTTTCGGATGTTGCTGCGCGCTGCTCGGTCATTTAACACATTTACTGCATTGCCCCCCTGGGGCAGTGTTGTTAAACGACTTGATTGGCGGCGGCATACGCACGCGCGGCTGCCATTGTAGTTGCGCGCGTCAACCACCCGCCGTCGTCGCTGCCACCGTGACTAACGCGCATACAGTTAATAAATGACAACAATCTTACAAAACCGACATAGCGAACTAACAAGAGCTTTCAATTCAGCTCAATTCAACCACAGCGCTTAGCACAATTCACAGCATTAATAATATTAGCGTAAAGTGGGGCGGCGCGTTGTGACGCGGCGCGCTTCTCACATTGCCTTTAGCGTTTGAAATTGGTGGCAATGGGGCTGGCATGTGCTGTTTATTGCTGTTGTATTTGGTTTTTTGTTTTTTTTGTAGTTTCATTTCGTTATTAAATGCTGAATTAATTTATTACAGCAATGCGTCTCACAACGCGTCGCAACGCGGCACAGCAACGCTCCACAGCTCCATCTCGAGTGTGTGGCGCTGCGCGGCAAGGCGGCGGCGATGACAGCTACACATATCCATACATGCATATGTACAACAGCGCGCACATTTGTATGAGCACACGCCGTCAACAACAAAATCAAAGATCAGCAAACACACAACAACAAATATGGTTTTCACAACAAATAGCAATGAAAGCAATAAAAACGAAAAAAAAAATAAAATAAAAAACTACAAAGCGACGCTGCGCAACAAAATCAGAAAACAACAATAAAAAGCGCGTACGCTTCAATTCCAAGTAACAACAATACCGAAAACAAAAAACAAAACAACAACAATAACGACAAGCGATCGTGCGCGCTGTGCAATGCAGCTTATTGGCGTGCCCAAGACAATACATACACACTTACATACATATGTATGTACCACAGACAGAATATACAATAAAATTAAAAAAATACATGCTAAAGCAATAAAGAAATAAAAAAACACAAACAAAAGCGAACAAATAAAACAGGAAAAAAATACGGCGTTCAGACCGTGGGAACCGAGCTCGTGCCAGTCGCTTCATTGCTGTCAAATTTTATCTTGATGGAAAACGAGTGGCAGCGCGGCGGCATAACGCGGACAAGCCTGAGCTCACGCGGCATGCCATACCATGTCTGGAGCCCTGTCTTGCCCCGCCCTACCCTACCCTACCCTACACAGCATTGCTCTGTTTTATCTCAGCTCGTTGCCCGACATTTTCATGCATATATACATGAATAAACAGCAACAACACTGTATGGTTGCATGAGTCGAGCTCTGCTTGGCTTTGGCTTTGACTTGGCTTGGGGAGGTCGCTGCTGACGTACTTGGGCATCCACAAAATGCATGCAAGCACGATGTAGTGCTGCTTGTGGACGCAGACCACAGTTTAAAGCTGTGACGCTATTCATCCATCCGCTCGTTGTCGGTTTGTCGGACAAGACATAAGGCCGTTCGTCTGCTAGCCCGTCGGTGCATGCGCCGGACTGTATGCTCAACTGCTTTAATATCACGCTTATTTGTAACTGACACATATCACATACATACATACATATTAAACATGATTGTTGAAAACAACAACAGCATCACCTACAACCGAAGAGGCTGCAGTAGTATGCGAAACCAGTTCATAAATTAAAACTACAGCTCAGCTGAGAGTCGAGATCTGAGAGTTGTGAGCTGCATACTATAAGTGATTTGTGAATACTTAGTATACTCAATACTTCGTAAATTGACGTTCGATTTGCGAATACTGACTACTCGTGTTCTATTATTTCTTGGTCTACAAGATCTTGATTCTTTTAATAGGCCCGAATCATTGGATGCAAATTTATTTTTTATAAAAAAAAAATATATGCTGCATAATAGGAGTGACCTGAGCTTGGATGGTCCTTGTCTCAAGTTAACCACCAAAAACTAGTTGAAGCTTTTAAGACCCCTTAAAAATAACATTGATTTTTCTATTACCGCTTTGGAAAAATATTGAATTCGATCTATTAAGCTTTAGACTGGGGTTTGAGATTAGCCACTGCAGAGGGGCAATACAGATCTCTTTGTGTAGACCACAAACGAGATTGCCAAGAATGGTGATCTCGACAGAAGCATGGCAAATAAAACCAAAATCCGGCGAAACGAGCTATCTGGGTGCAAGACTGCAAAAGACATGCCCAAAACGGTAGACCGGAAGTACACAAAATTCCTATTGGCACTCGACAGAAGAGAACCAAATCGGAATACTAACTGCTCACTGGTGGTGGCTGACAGATCGAGAAGACTGGAGGAAATGTTTAGAGCAGGCCATCAGGGAAACAATGGAGCATCTCTTGTGCACTTTTCCCCCATTGGCAAGATTATGCTGTGAGCATCTGGGGTCCCCACGGTATGATACACTGGAGGAGGTATCGATCGGCCGCAGAGTCTGTTGAAATTTGCGTCGACGTTTCGAGAGAAAGGTTCTGCGGAAGCTATATGGTCCTTTGCGCATTAGCAACGGCGAATATCGCATTCAATGAAACGATGAATTGTACGAGATATACGACGACATTGACATACATATGTATGTATGTAAGTAGTTCAGCGAATTAAGAGACAGAGGCTACGCTGGCTAGGTTATATCGGTCATATCGATTAACAACCTCCAGCTTTGAAAGCATTTGACGCAGAACCCGCCGGGGGAAGCAAAGAAAGAAAAAGACCTTCACTCCGTTGGAGATATCAGGTGGAGGAAGACCTGGCTGCACTTGTTACTTCAATTTGGCGCCAAATTGCTAAAAGAAGAAACGATTGGCGCGCTATAACCGCGTAAGCTGCATCTACAAACATACATACATACATATGTACGTCATTAAATGAGAAGAAGTAGTGACGTAATTGAAGATGAGTCAATTATAATATACGGTACAAGTTTAGGTATATTATGCTTTCAAATTCAAAAGAGAGATGCGGTGATAATAAACTTTGGTCAAAACATTTCCACAACCACAGATTTACAACTTTGCTAGGGAGTTTCCATGACGTAAAAAGCGTTAAGCATTACGGAACAACAAAAGTACCGCAAGAGTCAGTAAATCCATTGACTAAAGTGAGGGCGGCAAAAATATAAAGCGATAGAGAGACGACGAAATACGTCAGCTGGTACTTGCATGTGTGCGTGTCTCTGCATCAATGCTGCTGAGCTCTGATCGTCGAGCGCCACGAACACGCGCTAAAACTATGTACATATGTATCTGAAAATAAATTTATTTTTCTAAATAAAGCCCAGGCCCAAGAGCGTAAGCCAATTAAAAACACCTAAATGAATTGATTTGATGAAATATCAGACGAATGAGTGGTCAAATGATTAGTTTATCGCCGCATGCGGACGGTCCGCACTCATTGCTAATTCCAAGAAACACAATGAGATTGAGAAGATTGCGCGAGCGGAAATGTTTCCCCCTTCGCATAGTAATGTTAAGGGGCAAAGTTGTGAAATAAACATTTTTGTTTGCCTGTTTACTTTCGTTTCTCCAATATTGACTGGTATTGCTGAAGCTAAGTAGATTCTGTTTCACTGCTTTTGTTTAAATTCTGAGCAACGTAAATATGTACATACGTAAGAATTGTGTGTTGTGCTCATTAGGGTGGTCAGTCAACGTATTTTAGTGGAAATGTGGACTGTTGCCAAACAGAAAAACATGTCGCAGAATCGAGGTCGGGTTTGTATCGGAGTAAGATTTACGATGAAGAATGGATCCATTATGACAACCAAAAACGCAAGAAATCATATGAGATACCTGTCCAGCCGAATTAACATCCGCGATTCTTTGCTGAAACGAAATGAAATTGAACTATTTCTGTAACGAATGGTAACAGAAGAAGAAAATTGAATAAAATACGACAATGATATGAGAAAAAGATCATGGTCTAAGCGTGGTGAAGCTAAACAAATGGTCGCAAAGCCAGGATAGATGCCTCAAAAGGTTATGCTGAGTGTTTGGTGGGATTGGAAGGGAATCAGCCACTATGAAATGCTCCAGCCTGGTCGAACGATTGATTTTACAATTTACTGTCAACAACTGACGAGATTGATGCAAGCAATCGAAAAAAAAAACGGCCAGAACTGATCAACAGAAAGGGCTTCGTCTTCCACAAAGCTAGACCACAAACATCTTTGATGATTCGGCAAAAACTGGGAGAGCTTGGCTATGAAGTTTTGATGCATCCACCATGTATCCCTGACCTTGCACCATCGGACTATCATTTGTTTCGGTCAATGCAGAACTTCCCTAATGGTGTAAAGTTGGCTTCAAGAGAAGCCTGTGAAAACTACTTGTCGCAGTTTTCCGCCGAGAATCCAGAAAAGTTGTACACTGATGGAATAATGTCTCTAACGGAAAAATGGCAAAAAGTGGTCGACCAAAATGGTACATATTTGATTCATTATAAATATAATAAAAAAAATGATTTGAAGTTTGATTACAAATACGAAAAAACTTTTTCGACTACCGTATATGTACAAAAAATGGAAAATTATGCAGACTAATTATGAGCCATCTTTTACTGAGGTCCGTTAGAGGACAATAATAATAGCAAAAATTCGAATCGTGGCGGCTATCAATCAAAAAATTTGACTATCCATCTGTGTGCTGGTTTTAAAAGTCTAATAGTAGAGAAAATGTGTCATAATCACCAACAGAAGAAAATACATAAACAAATTTTCTAAAATAATTGGATCACCCTAACAGACTACTTGATAAGCTGCCGCTTACATTTCATTGTAGAAACGCCGAAACAAATAAACATCAACAAATCATGAAGATAAAATGGTAAATTAATACAAACACACACACACACGTACAAAACACGTTAACTACGATGACACGGCAATTGAGCTGATGAATAATCAAGAGGAAATATTAAATAAAACTGTATTACTTGTAGACTGTTTATTAATGAATTTCTTGGAAATCATTTTAGTGATCATAATCGAACTATGAACGTACTTTAATCAGTCCTATTAATAGCCAGTGATTTAAAAGTTAGTGTATTGGAGGTAAATCGGAATATACATAAATAAGTTTACATTTATTGATTCTAAACAACATCAGCTGACCGCGGTCCTGAGTTACAGGCTGCCTGTCATAAAAAATAAACTTTAGGGAGATGAACTTCAATGGAAAACACATTGCATGTTTATTAAATTGAGTGGATGACTTCTACCTTTTAATGTCGAAGTTGGCGTTGATTTCACTGAGTCCCAATCACTCTGTCAGGGCATATTACAGAAACTGGTACAAGAAAAAAGATGAGATTTCACACTACTCGTATCTCCAATATGTAGTCTTGTCATAGTCTCTTTGTGTAGCAAATAGAAAAACAGCCAAGCTGAAGTCATAAAGGAGCTGCGTTGGTAAGAATGCTCGGCGAAGACTATATATTCCGCAACGGATCAAAGAGTGAAATAGAAAAAGAAACGGGCTACTCCTGTAATCCATACGCAGAGAGTAGATTCAAAATAAAGAACTACAATTCAGTCCTTCATCTCGAAATTGTTGGCAAGCGGCAACAAATGCTATCCGTAGTGCCTAAACTAAGTCTCAGTTAGGTTAGGTTATGCAAGCAAGCAATAAGTAGACTCTTAGTGGATAACTCAGTTAATATAACCTGTGTACCCAGTTATGTAGGAGTAGAAGAAAAGCCATGCACATAATTCTACTAAGCTGCTCTAGATCTTCAAGCGTTGTTTAAAGCAAAGGTTCCTAGAGGAACAACTCAGGTCTTGGAACACAAGCAACTCGGTGCATACCACAAAGTTGCTTTGGGGAAGTGTTGATGGTGAACAGAACAAAAAGCTTCTACGATTATACTAAAGGGAACTTACTAACTTTGTAGTGGTCATCACAGTGCACCTACCCATAAAACTCCACCTTCAGAAAATTGGAAAAGTGGATTCGGCGGAATGCAGAGCATACACGAAGAAAGGTGGGATGCTGGAACTTTGTCATTGCTTATGCTGTAACGGGATAACTTTCACGGCCCCAAGAGGCATCAACATAAGAGACATTAGCCAATTGGGATGGAAAACCATCAAGTTACCCATAAGTTTAATGGGCCAAATATTGTCAAAAGTGAGGCTGCCTGCGGTCTGGCGCTCATGCGTCTCCCTTTTGAACCAACCAGTCAAGAATGACCAGCTTGCTATATTCTGGAGGCTATATTCGAGGTAAGAGGCAAGAAATTGGTAAAGCAATAACTCAAGGTTGACTGAAGAAATTGAAAAGAATGCGGAATAATTGAAGGATCGAAGAAGCTGTATTGAAGGGCTATAGGGCTTCTGGCTTGAATGATCAAAGATGAGCAGATAAAGTTTTCCTCATTTCTATTCAGGAATATAGGGCGGTGGTACTCCTTATATCCTCTGATTTGATTTTTTGTAAACGTTAGAAATTATGCCGGGATCTTAAAATGATTTTAACGGAAAACTTGTGTACTGAAACAATGATGCTTATGACGCTGAGAACCAAAACTCGATTCTCTCCCATTTGTGAGGATTTTTTAGAGCCTAATTTCAAAAGTATTGTACAAACACTCAATCTGAACTCCACTAATCACATTTTTAAGAGACTATAGTACCCTTATCGCTTTGATGTCATGTCGCAACAGCTTTCGTTGCAGACACTAGAGCTTAGAGAAAGTAATGAAATATAGGGTGAAGCATTTCGGCCGAAATTTCGGTCATTAGTGCACTGAATGTTGTTTTCGAGCTCCCTCACTGGGATTGGACATACCCCCAAAGAAAATAATTCATCTTCAGCAAACCATCTTTAAGTGGTTTCTCGAAGAAGTATAAGCCTGACAAAAACCAAAGGAAATATATCACTTTGGGAACGAACTTATAACAATATTCTCAGCTAGCGCCATCAAGCCTCCGAGTCAAAAAGCGCTTCGTAAAAGCCAATTAGTAGTTCGTATGTGGTTTAAAACTCGTGAAAACTACCATTTGTTGGATAACATCAGGATATGCATAACAAATAAAGAGAACGGCTTGCTCCAACATTGCCAAAGCTGCTTAATACTTATTGATTTCGCGGTGAAGCCGTTGATGACTGTGGGTTTGCGGTGCACAGAAGCATTCTGTCATGTCATGCACGGGCATGCATGAGCATTAATTTTCGCAATCGGCGTTGAGCTGATGAACGCATAGTTTAGAATCTACTTGACAGCAAAATGAAGCAGTAGCTTGTAGTTTACAGCCTTTAAGGGCGCGCCAATCATTAACATTATTTCATTTTTTCACTTCGCACCCATTAATTTGCCATCGCATGCGATATACATATGTAGATTTATCATACATATGTGTGCAGTCGCTGTAATCCTGATCCACAACCAATCACGCAATTTTATTTATTTCACTCGAAACCACCTGTCAGGCTAAAGATATTATGGTACTTTGCTTCCCGTACTACGCATTTAGCATGCATTTACATACCGTACACATTGGCGACACACATAAGAACTAAGAACAAAGAACCGATTCAACGATGTGTTCTTATCTGAATGGCCCATCGAGTGAGTTGCGGTCGAACCGCCCTTTAACGCATTCCCAATCTAAATTATATGTACATTTGCACCCTAATTGCATTGCTGTGGCTGTTGGTCGAGCCTGTCATGCAATCTGGGTAAAATGACCGTGTCATTAAGTACGAGCGTATCCTTTATAACTGCCAATTAAATATTATTAACTGCAAATTCTGTGGCACCAGCTAGATGGAAGCTGCTGCATAGATAGTGGGGTTGTGGTGCTGCACCTGCGTGCGCAATCGGTAAAGCTCAAGGACACTGCAGATGTAGCTGATGGAGCCAATGGGAGTTGCTGTGTTGACTGTGTGTTGCGATTTTAGAATGGCGCTTCTGAAATTGATCGATCGACTTGTGCTCTGGCGAGAAAAAAAGTTGTTCGTGGTGTTTGTAAGCCCTTCTTATTATATTATTATACGTTGCAAAATAAAATTAAAGCAAAAACTACGGAAGTGGAAATTAAATGGAATTATGCCGGTCTAACTACTGGAACCTCTACCTTAATGGAGCAGATTGCATACAGAACGAGCGCTGGGTAGACTATATGCTCTAAATTTGCTAAAATTCGCTAAAGAAATAGGGATCGTCTACAAAATAAACCGTCTTCGATTCGCCATTTCTCTGCTCACATGTTGGAAATGTGGTCGATTGTAAATTTTCCAAGTCTAAAGCCACACTGATAAGGTCTCATCAGTTTATTGACAGTAGGCTTCAGTCATGCGCTCGATAAGGCCTTATATGCGATATTTTTTTTCATCTGGCATGCTTTCATCCGATCATATTTAGCAAAGAAATACGCATAAACCTTGTGAGTTCTTCGGCCGGTAATCCATCGTCTCTTTGTTGTTCTTCAGGCGGGTAATTGCTTTTCGAAACGGCAATGGAACATCTATTCCGTCATTACCAATTGGGGAATCGAGTTCGCGATCTCCAGATGTTACATTTTCACTGCCGTTTAGAGGGCTGGTGAAGTGTGTTGTTGATGGGCGTGTTTTGCTGCACAAAGGCGAGCGCGTATCTTCGCTATCACAAGATCCAAGTAGCTTGGTGAATTTTCTTGTACTGGAATCTAGTACTACAGGCAACCATATCTTGGGCCCTACGAAGTCGAACAGTCGCAATCCATTTGGAGAGGTATCGCCATTGAGGCTGAATTTTCCAAATGTTATTCCAATGATGCTTTCTTTGACTACCCTGGACTTAAAATCACCAATCACAATTTTTAAATCGTGGCGGGGGCAGTTGTCGTAAGCGCGTTCCAGCCGCAGCTTTGGTTATATCGTCCTTCCCTTCCGTCGGGCATGGGCGCAAATCAGTGTTAGGTTGAAAAATTTTGCACTGATGCGAACTGCGGACCCGCAACGCAATTGCGCTCCCTTATGTAGCCGCTTTAATAAATATCGCAAGAGAAACATGTTTGCTAAAGTGACGTTAAACCCATCATCATCACCATCTGCACCAACGTGTTATAAGCCTCCTGTGTAAACTAACGTTGAGCAAACCCCAAAGCTCCTCTCCGAGCCATTCGTTCGATACCAATCTAGGTTTCAGACAAGGCGACTCCCTATCGTGCGACTTCTTCAGTCTACTACTGGAGAAAATAATTCGAACTACAGAACTAAGTAGAGAAGGTAGCATCTTCTATAGCTGCTGGCGTATGCCGATGATATTAAAATCACTGATCTCAATAACCGCGCCATTAGTTCTGCTTTCTCCAGAATGGATAAGAAAGCGAAGCAAATGGGTCTGGTAGTGAACGAGGGCAATCGTCTTCCTCGCGATTTGGCTCCCATGTTACTTTTGACAGTCATAACTTTGAAGTCGTAGGTGATTTCGTCTAATTTCGAACCAGCATCCACACCATCTACAATATCATCTTTTAAATCCAATGCAGAACTAATCTTGCCAAAAGATGCTACTTCGGACTGAGTAGGCAATTGAGAAGTGAAGCTCTCTCTCGGCGAAGTCGAGACCGTAAGTCACTCATTATTCTCGTCCAGCTATGTGGAGCAAGGGCATGGACGAAAATATCTGGTGAATCGACGTTACGAGCTTTCGAGAGAAAGGTTCTGCGGAAGATTTATGGTTCTTTGTGCATTGGCCGCGGCGAATATCGCATTCTACGTGGAGAAGGACCTGGCTTCGCTTGGAAACGCCAATTGGCGCCAAACAGCGAAAAGGAAGAACGACTGGCGCGCTGTTGCAAACACGGCTATAAGTAAGTGGTGTCTTGGCCAATAAAGAAGAAGATTAAACACAGAATTTACATTTTTAGAATCGAAAGCACTGCTCAGAGGACCTCAACGCAAAATATTATGCAAGTCAACATAGATTCCTGTTAATGAAACGTTTCGCGAAACTATCGGTAGCGCTTCCCCTCTCATCCTTCTCATTAGCATCACAACAGTATTTTTAGCGGTACAAGTGCTATTGGCACCCTGTTAAACCTCTTTAGCTCAACTAACTGAACCTTTACATCCTTCGTGAGCTAAATGACCAATGTAGAGCAACACTGTTTTATTTATTAAAACTACTTTACTACACATACACACAAATTATATACAATTTATACAAAAAACTATAAATTTCATTGACAGGGCCGCACCAACAATTAACAGAAATCAATAAAGAGGAGAGCGCGACTAATTGGTGGCGCACACAAACCAAAACACAGTAGCCAAACAGGCTTGTTGGCTGACTACTATGGCCACTGCGCAAGTCTACGCGCTCTGCGCACGCGCATAGTCAGAGTCACAACCGCAGCAAGTCACAGCAAGCGCTACTAAAATGAATGCCAACACATACATATGTAGGTAACGATGCAAAGCACAACAACAGTGTGTATAAATATGTGCTAAAGCAATGGTTCATTGATAAAAGGACATAACTACTCAATAAGGATAATAAAAAACTGTATAAATTAATGGGAAAAATGAGCAAGACAGGCAAAAAACTATATATGCATATAATAAGTGAGATCTACCAACACTTTACTGTGCTTATTATTGTTTTTGTAGATCATTTTATTAATTTTTTCCGATTCCTTTTTGGCTGCAAGTAACAACAGTAGCAGTCAAGCAATCAGCCCGGCAGCACTCTGGCCTGCGCAATGCATTTTCAACCAGCGTTGAGCCTGGCAGACGTACAGCGAACGACAGGACAACAATAAAAACAACATAACAACAAACATCACAACAATCGAACAACCTGTCTGCCACACCTCGGCTCTTGCAAAGCCTGGGAAAATTCTCAAAAACACCTAACCGAGAAAGACAAAGAGCAACAACAAAACGAAATATGAGAAACAACAAAAAAAAACTCACCCCAACATTAAACCCTCATCATAAGTAAATTACGCCAAGTAATTGTAAGGACTCAACACGCGGTCCGTTATGGCCGTTGTATGCACTATTGCCAGCCTGCTGCCATACAACACACAGCCACGCATCTTGCAATTAACCGAAACCTCTTAAAGGATAATTTGCTTACGCCGCGCTCCAACGTTTGCGCCACGCACACGCATCCTTTGTCAAAATAAAACGAGCCTCATAAAGATAAGGAGCACAGACGCGCACACAACTGCTATAAATTAAAGGGAAACGGCATAATGGAGCAAGGCATAAGGAACTGCAATCATAATAACAACAACTATAAGATAACAACAACAACAAGCATATAACAGCAGCAGGATAACAAAAACACCTTAACTGCGTGGGAATGCCCAGCCTGTGCGCTTTCCCACGGAAATGAAATTGAAATGCATAGCAGTAAATATCCACAACTCCATACATGCATATGTGTGCGTGTGTGTGCACGCAAATCCTGCAAGCCGATACATTTGGCCCCGCACCCTTGCCACACACTTTTACTGCTTGTTTCGAGTTAATATTGTAATAAAAACATACACCAAATTTTACAAAAACCGAAAAAAACAATAACAACAACACTTAGAGTAATCGAA
Source organism: Bactrocera dorsalis (assembly GCF_023373825.1). Classification (NCBI taxonomy): domain Eukaryota; kingdom Metazoa; phylum Arthropoda; class Insecta; order Diptera; family Tephritidae; genus Bactrocera; species Bactrocera dorsalis. Next base: position 103,582,333 of record NC_064304.1, on the reverse strand, counting down.
TAAGCATAAATGAGCTGCAACAACAACGCACAAAGCGAAATTTGCCCAAAAAGCAAAAAAAAATGAAAGCAAAAAAATTTATACAGCATAAAGTATAACACTATAAGCATTTTCGCTACGGTGTGTGTTCATGTGTGTGTGCGTGTGTAGAGCATTTCTTATCGCTGGAGACTGCCATGAGAAAATTTCACGTCGAACACCTGCCATTTTTTTCTTATAGACCCCAGCAAGGCGCATATAAAACCCCTGCACTATCACAACACACACACATACACATACATACATAAATAAGCATACATATACCCACACATTCATACATAAACACACATACTCATACCCTACACTTGCATACAGCCTACACATACTCTTACAAATGCGCTCCTAAGTGGACGCTACGCTCACCAACTGGCGTTCAGCTACTTGAGCTTGCTGATGGACCCTTTCCTTTTTCTTATACCGTATCACGTTTGTTTTTGTTGTGTGTTGTTTTGCTTCGTCCGTTTCGGAATTTTGTACTAAATTTCGAAACATTTTCCCACACTCCACAAAAAAGGGGTTCAAATTCCAGTTTGATTTGCACAGAGGGAGTGTGCACACAACAACAACAACACAGAAACGAACAACCCAAATTGTTGCATTCACCCTGCGACCCTTATTGGCATGCCAATACATGCTTAGCGATTGTCAGGAGAGCAGCAAAGCAAAAATAACAACACTAAGCGCTACAAAAACACCACACAGCACACAGTCATCGATACCGTCCAACAGTGGTAATAAAAACAACAATAACACAGCAAACAACTATCAATCGACACCAGCCACAAAAACCACCACCAAGTGTGCCGAGTGATAGCGGAGCACACTGACTCTGCGGACAGTGTTGGGGCGATCCTGCGCACGCACAGTGTATGTGCTTGGCAAATATGTGTTTAAAAAAATAATACTAAATCTTTCAAAATGGCACTTTTACTATAGTAAAATTTTTATAGTAGGGGGAAGCATCGAAAGCCGGAGTGCGGTACCACTAAACCTAACATACTCCTAAGTATGTCAAGACTCTCCCGACTCTCGACGGAACCACCGGCTAAACATTACTTCGTGGGAGGGACAGGACATTTAAGTCTCATCTTTTGTTCGGACCGACGGACGCTTAATCGGTTAAAAAGTCTCAGTTTTGGCATTATGAATGCTGACGCTTCGCTAACAGTTTTCCATTTATCAGTCTACTGACTGAGTGTCGTTAAATTATCGACCGTAAAACTACCATCGCGTGTGCCTTTTAGTTTTGAAAAGCGAGGGCAATAAAATAACATAGATTCTATATACTCTGTACACGTCGGACAGTTCGGGCTAATGTAATCGTGGAAGGAAGCTTCTAAAGCACCCATGTCCACTAAGTATTTGGATCAGATGGGAGGTCCCCATATCATCTGTCTATCTGGCTGCCCTTTGGACGAGGAATTCCACACCTCCTGCCACATTTCGGTGCTCTTGTTCCTCTCCTCTGTCTTTGTCGATACTGTTTTAGGCGCTGATAGCTGATATAATCGCTCGAGTTCATCTCCCTGGATGTCAATGGGCGGCATATTGTCTAATACTTCAGCTCAAACACTTTACACACTTTGACACTGCTGAGCCTCTGCAGTTAATGTTCTCATATTAAAAATATGTTTGATATTGCTTTTCCAGCGGCGGCAGCATGGATTTTATTACATCGTGGGGCAGTGGAACTCTCAGGTCGGTTTTATGGAGAGTATTAAGTTTCTCTATGTCTGATTAGTAATCATCTGTCAGTTGAATTCTGGTTAACCTTACCGAAAGATTCTTGGTTAAGTTGACCAGAAGGATCCCCTGCTCCGTTCATGATCCTTAGATTAGATATTTCTTGTATCTCCGGCATCCTAAAATACAGATCTATATACCTAATGAATGGAGCCTCCATTTTATCACTCCAAAATCCTCTTTTCTGACATAGATACTTTGACAGCCTCGGCCGGCTTCCTTCGAACAGTTCAAGACTGTGGCTAAAGATCAAGTTAAATTCTTTTCCAAGCTAAGTGCTATTCTCAATATTTCCTCTCTCAGAAGAACTTGTGAAACAAACGCTTCTTTCGTACAGATCAAGTAATTTGAAGAGGTTCAAAATAAAGCCTTTCTTTACAAAATCTTAAATTTCACAGAATTTTGTAAAAAGTTCAAATCAATAAATTTTCTTAAGAAATCATCAGGTTCGTATTTACAATATATAAACCAAATTGACCATGTATCATTATTGTTTTCAACAAAGATCTATGAGATAAAGAGAAAACGTAAGTTTGCTCAGCCGAATAAGTTCCTACCAGAGACATCTCTTTTTTAGGAACTGGTCTACATTGTGGAGTGAGCGCATTATACTCAGGTTGTGTGGTAGTCCACAACCTGCTCTCGAAATAATCTAATGGGTTAGGTCTTCCTCAGATAGCAAAAGGAAAAGCTCTAAAACTGTAGGAGGAACTTATTAACGACTTATTAACTGAAGATGTATGTAAGTGTTATATTATCATTTCATTTTATGTTTGGATTTTGGTACTTCCCGCAGAGAAATACTAAAACAAAAAATAATAAACCTTAGACCGCAGGTTTCTAGCGAAATCAGACCAATTGAGCGTAAGTGTGCTAATGCAAGTGACCGCTAATTTTTTACTGTTGGCACTGACACCGACCGCACAGTTCACAGAACCGCAGAGTTGACAGAATCAAAACATCTGATGCGTGTCATGCGCCACTGTGCCACCACTAAGTTTTGCCTTCTTGCTGTCTTGGCTCTTCGACTACCTGCGCCACTTGCTGAGCCGCCTCGACAATTCTTATCGGAATTCGAGTTGTTGTTGCTGTGCAGTGACCCTCTTACTTGACATTTCCTTTACAAGCATAAGCATTTGTACTGCTCGAACTCCGAAGCCCGAGCTCGACTGAGTCATCGAGCACACAACGTCGCTCTTCAAGGAGGGTAGATAGCTGCACTTTTATGTACAGTACACTGTTGTTGTTGCAAGTTGCGTTGTTTTTTGTTAGTGCAACACTTCGACGCTGGAGCGTGTGTACGCCGAGCTCAAGCGAAGTGCATATCCGTAATGTACAGGCACGCATGCTCAACACTAGCACTCGGCTGAGCAGCGAGCGCATGGGTTTGGTGCACGTGTTCTCGTATTTCTCTCGCTCTTCGGTTAGAGATTTGCTGTTTTGTTTCTTTGACTGTACTACTCCCTTTCCTGAAGGAAATGTACAGAAGTACAAATTCCCTGTGTGTGGATTATTGTTGTTGCGGTTGCCACTTGGTGAGCGCCAATGCGCTGCTATAAAAGGTCGTTGCGTGGCGTGTAGAAATCATTCTGAATTCGTACGTTCAACGTGCCACACGCATTTAACAATTAGAAAACTAGCGAACAACGCAGAAAATTTGAAGAACGAACATTTCGAAAATGTGTCAACAACAGCAACAATTAGCAGCGCCGCAAAATAACGCCAACAACAAGTCGAGCTATAGTATTAAGCGCGTCTTGCAGACATTCTTCCGCAACAAACAACAACAAAAGCAAGAAAAATTGCAACGCCGCCACCAGCAGCAGCGTTTGCAAACACCACAGCAACTGCAGCAGCAGCAACAATATCCATATCAGCAACAGCAACGTTTATGGTACTCATTGGAATCTTTAGAATCTCTAGAGAATCTGCGCAATGCACAAATGGAAGAACAACATTACTACGAAGAGATCGAAGACAATTCAGCCAATGAGAAGCTGGCCGAACTCGTACAAGAAGCGGAGGATTCACAGGCGGAGCATGATGTCTATGTGCCCGTACGTTTTGCACGCACCGAAGCGGGCACCTTCTTCTGGACCACCAATCTGCAGCCGGTGTTGAGCAGTTTCACACCTGTGGCCGCCGATGAGGATCTGCTGCAACCCAGCTATTGCTACAGCAATGCACAATATCCACACATGCAGTATCCTCAACATAACGGCGATCGTTGGGCACAAGCCTAAGCTGAGGTGTGTGTCTCTAGTAGACGCTTAACAACTGTGCTGGCTATTTCTTTGGAATTACTGTGACCGGAGCTTTAGATATTTGTGATACTCGTTTGTAGCGGCTGAAGTACTTCTGATTAACTCGTAATGACAACACGTAACTGTTGTATTAACGCGCTTCCAATTTAGTGTTTAAGTTTTGTAAACAAATCTCAAGTGGTGCTCAGCCATGTTGAGCGCATTTTTGTGCTTAATTTTTTTCACATTATTATTATTATTTTAATAACTTTAATTTACTAGTTGCTAAGTGAGATTTTTGTGATAACGAAAGGCTTTATTTTACTTTATAATTTTTTGTAACTAAGATATGAGAAATGACTCGTAAACAAACATTTTCAAATAGATAATTCGTTTTTGATAAACACTACGAAAATATGAAAAAAATCGATTTTTTATTTACTCACCTTATGTAAAAAGGGGCTTGTTGTTATCCACTATTTGTGGCACTTGACTGTTGTTTATTGTCTGCCGACGATTTTCTTGTCTTATTAAATTGCTTTGATTTGTTCATTATCGATTCTAAAGTATTTTGCTTAGAATTCGAGGTGATAGCACTTTGATTTACATTGCTGATTTTAATTCGGATCTGAAACTGAAAAAATTGTATATGAAAAACACAAAAAAATCCAGTTACGAAAAAAATCCGAAAAAATTCATTTTGAAATAAAATTCGTGCTCAATCTATGGGCTGATTCATTTCGATTTTCCCTACTTCTTTGAAGAAAAACCACAGAAAATTAAAATTTATTGGGGAATGTTTATTATCATTCGAAATAACATGCTTTGGCATTTATTTTTTGAAGATAATCTTTTTCAAATGTTAACCGCGGCTACTTCTCAGATGATCCATCCTTTGAGTCCAACTTTCGATGACTCGTTCGAGCATTTCGACTGGTTACTGGCGAATGCTACGCGTGATGTTTTGCTCCAAGGCTTGAATTGAAGCGGGATTGTTCGTATAGACTTTAAACTTTACATATACCCACAGGAAAAATCTAACCGTGTGATATTACACGATCTTGGTGACCAATCGACCGGCCCAGCACGTGAAATTATCTACTCACTGAAATGTTCTTTCAATAAATCCATTGATTGATGCCATGTGTGGGAAGTGGCGCCCTCTTGTTAAAACCAAATGTCGCCAAGATCACGAGCTTCAATTTCAGGCTTCAAATAGTCGGTTATTATGGCGCGATAACGGTCGCCGTTGACAGTTACGTTCTCATCGGTATAATTTTTGAAGAAATACTGACCGATAAATCCACGTTCCATAAAACACACCAAACCGTTGTTTTTTCTGGATGAAATGGCAGCTCTTGAATCTCTTTAGGCTCTAAGTCCTAAATGTGGCAATTTTTTTGGTCACCTTACATACCCAATGAGTCAGAAATTGGCTTCATCGCCGAACAAAATTTGGCTCGAAAACGTCGGATCTTTTTGGAACTTTTGAAGTGCCCACACAGCGGAGTGATGTCGCTTGGGAGGGTTTTTGCACAAGCTGTATTTATATTATCCAAGCATGAATGCTGAGTCTCAAGATGGGTAATGGTATTGCGAATAGTACACTATAGATAGTTCGTAGTGTAAATCAAAAACTCCTATCTGTTAGGATGATCCTACTAGCAGTGGACTCGTCAAACGGCTTTTGACACAGTCAATTACTCAACGCTAGTAGAAAATCTGGAGATTGAAAAATATGCCAGACAGACCATCATTTACAGTGAAGCCATTACCGAATTCACCTCCCTACCAGTGAATGGCGTCCTTTGATTTATGGTGAACCACCCATTGCAGGCAAAGAGCACGAGTTGACTTGAGAATCTAATATGACAACGTCCTTCTGGCCATTGCAAGTTCAAATCTTACCTATTGACCCCGACATACCGAAAATTAGTCTGGTTGCAAAGAGTGCCCGCATGACTCTAACTAAATCTTTGCTTGTCTAGCGAACGCTGCTGATCTAACATTTCCTTTCTCTATGATCCAACGAAACCGTCGAAACAGGATCGTATGTAACTCTAAAATATTTTTGCTTCGCCATATTTTTAGTTTTTTTTTTGTTTTTTTTTTTTATAGCAGGGAGAAGTTATAGGCGAAGTGCGGAACTTTAATCCGCTAAATCTAATTTACTCGCATCTCATGTGACCACTGGACTAAGTATTACCTCATGGAAGAGAAGAGACATTTAAGTCTCCTCTCATTTTTAGAAATTCAAACTAGATGTGCTTCTTAAAAATTCATAAATTACTATTAAGATCGCAAAGAGTCTCTATTTTTCAGAATATATGGTCGTTGAGTCCTTTGGCATTTTCGTAAACTCGGCAACAAGATAAGCCATGAGCCTACTTCACTCTCTGAAAAAGTATGAAACCTGTATGATTTCTCCAATCAATGGAGCGTCATTTTTAAAGGCTATATTTTAAAGTTACTGAACCTAGATCCTATCCCACATCTCCCTCAATTACAATATATAAATTTTCGAATGTTCTTCTGAAAATATTTAACAATTATAAAACATTGAGATTTTCAAAGAACAAAAATATTATCTTTTTTATTTTTCAAGTTACCCGAAGTTAATAAAAAACTTATGCGGCCCTTACCAACCAATTACACTTAAAGTCCAAGACCACTTAAAAAAAATCTCCACTGACGCATATATTTAATAATCCCTTTACTATGGAATATTTTAAATTTATTTAAAAGTCTGCCGAATACTTCAGTTGCCGCTATATCTAAATCCCTATTTGATACATTCTAATAACGTTATTTAAGAGAGATACGTATGAAAGCTAAATGTGTGTTCCAAAGCCGGTACTTTTTTATTGTGAATAGTAATCAGCACTCGGAAGGTTACGTCTCAAGTGTCCAGCTGAAGAATTAGCTATCGATTTGGAGTATTGTTTTATAGAGCAAATACTTGACTAACACGGGTATGATGAAATAAACTGTTCAAGTTGCAAATTTGCGTTAAGCTCTATTTTTATTATAATTAATCACACTTTGAGACAATTAAAATTACACGTTTGTTTAATAACATAATGCCGACGAGGCTTCAAAAGTAAAAAACACTCAATGTCGCGCGTCATATAATGAACACTAATCTCAGTTAGCAACAAATTAGTCTTTTATACTTAAGCAGTTTTAGGTAACAAAAAATTATATTAGTCTAGTTTGTAGGTGTACAGTGATCAAAGGCAGCGCTGTCAAAACAATATTACATCAACATCATTGAACCCTGCAGTACACTTATGCAAAACAAAAAAACTCGAAAGACTAACAGGGGCTAATCAGGCCTGTTAGGACGTAACTCGACTGTCACTGATTCGCAATCAAAAGGATAGTCTGATATCGCAGATATGCAGTTAGTCTGAGAACTCCTCTAATCATGTGAAACATATGCAAAGGAACGAGCTCAAGCGCCGATGGTCCACCCCCTCTGTTGATTCCTCGCATGCTAATGGCACGAACGCGAAACATTTTATTCGAATTAGTGGTATTCATTGGGCAGGATTGGGATTTCACTTGAAATCAAGTACGGATAGTATATGACATAATGAATGATCCAAGAAAAGGTACTTCTTTAATAGGCTTCTTGACAGACCACGCATGAGCCGACTCAAGCTGTCATGTTATTTTTGTTCAGTATGATTTGACATTTCATCAATGAAAAACTACACAAAGACCGTGGAGAGTCAATTCGATGCCGTTCGCAGCAACTCGGACTGACGTATGGCACGACTTTTACGCATTTTACGTCGACATCGCTTCGTTCCATGGACTCTTGAAAAGTTTTAAAAAGATACGATGTTTTCGACACAAATTTTGTTCAGCGATGAAGCCAATTTCTGGTCCAATGGATATATTATATAAACAAGCAAAATTGGCTCATTTGGAAAAAGAGAAACCTGAAAAGTTCTAGAGTGGCCATTTCATCCGAAAAAAACAACGGTTTGGAGTGGAATCATTGGTCAATATTTCTTCAAATATAATGCCCGGGATATAGTAACCATCAATGGCGACCGTTATCGCGCAGTGATAACCGATATTTTGATGCCCGAAAGTGAAGCTTGTGATCTCATCGATATTTGGTTTTAACAAGACGGCGCCACTTCCCACCCATTGTATCAATCAATGGGTTTATTGAGAGAACACTTTCGCAGATAATTTCACGTTTCGGGCCGGTCGATTGGCTAGAAAGATCGTGTGTTATCACACCATTAGAATTTTTCCTGTGGTAATATGTAAAGTTTGAAGTCTATGTGGACAACTCCGCTTCTGTTCAGGCCTTGGAGCAAAACATCACGCGTCTCAGTCGCCAATTATCGGTCGAAACGCCCGAACGTTTCATCGAAAATTGGACTCCACGGATGGACCATCTAAGACATAGCCACGGCCAACATGTGAGCGAGGTAATCTTCAAAAAATAAATGCCAAAAAATGTTATTTGGAATGATAATAAGCATTCCCCATAAAATTTGAAGTTTCTGTGCTTTTCATTTAAACAAGTAGGGAACCTTGAAAATGATCAACCTTTATTATGTTCTATTTTGTTTCCAGAGAGAGTTTGTAATCCTTTTGATTGCGAAGAACTTTGATATTTAATTCACATTTAAGGATCAAAATAGGGTGAAACAATATTTTAGCGATCCTTGTAAAAGATAAAGTTAGCACTTTGCGAGCGCTCTCGACATACGAGATAGCTCTTGCTCTTTTTATAAGGTTAGAAATTCATATTGATGTTAAGGTCTTTCATACTCGTAACCTGTTTGCGATTCGCTTGGAATTCTTCCAACTTTCTTTATTAAATTGTGTATGTATTAAGGATATGTTATTTAAACAAGAAAATGGGTTTAGGAACTTAGGACATTACTCTGTTCATTTAATATTCTCTCCTAATACCTCCGAATTCAAGAGACAGCTCAAGCTATTTCCTTACATCGACGGCGTTCAAGAGAACATATGTATGTATCTAAAAGCATGCGATTTCTGACCTCTCTGAACATCTGTCATAACCTGTCGGCAGTTCGCTTACAACTCTTCCAACTTGCTTTATGCAAATTATATAATTGTGCGACTTGAAGAATTTAACTAAAGAATTTTATGAGTCACGTTTATGAATACGCATATTCTTTAGGTGGGATGTCTACCGAACGTCAGTCACACATGTTTCGCCGCCTCATAAACCTTAGGTAATGTTCCTACTGTGCGCAGTACTAACTGTTTAATATGTTTATCCATAGAGTGACCCATAATTTATTTATGCTGAAATTTATAATTAAATATTATTCTTTTATTCCCTACTATTTTCGTTCACCTTCAAGTAGCCTTGTCAAGCACGTTTAAAGCGCTTACATAAATACTAAGAACTTTGATAGCCTCATTTGACAAAGAAGCGTTTCTTGGAACTTGCGGCCCACTGCTGGAAAGCATGCAAATATGCAAGGCACCCATTAAAAACCTCCACCGACTCTAACGACATTAACTAAGACAGCAAGCGAGCGGTTGGCGCGGTCGAGCAGCGGGTCCGAGTGGGCGCAGCAAATCAAACACGTTAATTGTGGACAGCGAGCGAAAAGGGGACCGCCGGGTCCGCGCAAGTGTCCACAACTCGACATTTGTTATTACAGCTGTGTGCATATACAACACGCTCGGCGCTGGCGATATGAATCGTACACATGTGCTGACATGTTTTGGCTGTTGGAGCTCCTGCTTGGAGTTTTTCATCATAAAATGTTGTTATTTATTGAGTTAATAAATTAAAATGCAAGTTGTGTGCAGCGTGTGTCAACACTCCGAAAAAGCGGACATTCCAACTCGTTTCGCAGCGGGCGGATGCGCGTTGCACTTGCGGCACCCTTGCGGTCGCTCGTCTTTACGGAGCTCGAGCTCAAGCTCGCTGCTAGCCGTCTGCTTTGCTACACCAATTGACCAATTAAGAAGTTACGGAATGTGCGAAGCGCCAAGAACTCACCAGTAATGATGATGATCATGGGACGCTTGTATAATGCGTAGTGGCGGTGCGCCGGCGCGGGTGTTCATATTTTAACATGAGGCATTTTGTTGCTGGAAATGCCCTGCTGTGATTTTTTGTATGCAAAGCCGAGCGCACATTAATTTAAAAGACAGAAAGAGGACGACGCACTTACAAATGGTCAAATGTAAAGAATTAAATAAGTAAGGAAGTATCATGTCCGGGTGGAAGCAAAACATAGCTGCAAAAAAAATTAATTTGGAAGCTGAGATAAGGGAAGGTGTGCTAACTTTATTTTCTTCTTCTCCTTTCGAGTTAACAAAAGCGCCAATTCGAGATACCAAGTGATGTCAAGTCCTTCTCCACCTGATCTCACTAAAGGAGTGGAGCACTTCTCCTTCATCTGCTTCCCCCGGCAGGTACTACGTCGAATACTTACAGAGCTGGACTTTTTTCATCCATACGGTCTACATGAATTAGTCAGCGTAGCCGCTGTTTCTCAATTCGCTGAACTATGTACATATGTCAATGTTGTCGTATAACTAATACAGCTCATCCTTCCAATCAATACGATATCCGCCATTGCCAAAGCGCAAAAGTCCAATAATATTCTGCAAAACATTTCTCTCGAAAACTTGCATTAGTATGTAAACGAGCAGTGGTTCCCCTGTCAAGCATTGATCAGAATATGATATCAATTTGGAATTATTCTATCAGATAGATTGAAATAAAGTGAGTTTTTACACCATCGCGACATAAGGTCTACTGTGCGCTTCCTCCTCGAATCGTACAGGTCCATATCACTAATAAGTAACCTGATTCGTGCTATTGGGACGATATGATCCCTATTCGGTTTTTCTAGATCCAAAGGCTTTGATCCTGCGTCTACAGAGTGCTGCGCAGTCTAGAATCAGGAGCTGGGAAGTTCTGACTCCATGGCGCAAACCGGCTTCTTGGGTGCAGTACATGTCGTCTGAAGAGTGCCGTTGCATGGGGGCATGTCATCATCATCTCTGACATGTTCTTCAAACGACGCACTTTCCTCTAGCAATATGGCGTCCAGAAGGGTAAACTTACGTCTAGTTCCTGAGCCGCTCTTACCTACGCTGAAGTTGTTGTTATCGTTTTGCTGTTGTTGTACTGTTCACTCTATTTCTTACGAAAGTTGGCTTATCTGAAGTGAGCTGACGACTCAATATTTTTAAAGAGGCTACAGAGCTCCGAAATAAGTCATCGCCGAGTCAATGTTTTTAAATATAGGTGCCAGAGCTCCATGACGCTTTTGGTAAGTTAAGGATCGCTTGAAGACTTCTTCCCATTCAGACGTGGACATTCGAATATAGCCATATTAACCTGAATCACAATGCGGTCTTAACTGGTAACCCTTCTTAGGTTTACCGTGCAGTCAGCCACTCTTTACGCACGTTGAGAAGACCGAATATGTCATTTTTAGTGGAGATCGAAACTAACCATGTAACCCCTGGATTTTATTGATTTCGATGCAAATTTTTCGTTTAGTAGCTTAGCTGACATAAAAAGAAGAACTAATTTTATTCCTTTCGCCCACAAGTCTGTAATACTCTGCGCACAATATTAAGCAGTGGGTTCAAAACAAACGAGCGAACGAACAAACAATAAGACACTCGTTTATCGATAAATATATATGTATGTTTGCGCAGACATACAAACTTGCCAACATGTCAACCAAGAAACAAAATTGTTCGCTTAAATAACCATTTCAGTATTTGTTCTACGTTGTTGTTCTTCTTTTCAGTAAATGTGCTGTTGTTGTTTTTTACTGTTTGTATTATTATTTTTAAAACGTTAAACGTTATCGCGCGTCCATCCGCATGCCTCGCAGTATGATAAGCATCGCGCGTTTTAACAGTGTCTGATTGCCACCGCCGCGTTGGATCATAAGTGTTCTCAGAACACGGCGCATTGAATGGAGTTGAGTCCCAAATACCCGGACACAGAACACACACTTGTATGTCAATAAAACAAAGAATAATTATGCAATTAAAAAATAAGAAAAATAAATTGTACAAAACGAAAAAGGGTGTTAACGCGTAGTAATCGCCAAGTCTACGCCACAAATAAACGAGGTAACCACGTCGACTGGGCTCTGCGGCCTTCGCAAGTGTGCTGCGCATGCGCAATGAAGTTGGAAAACCAATCAACCGATCGACAGCAATGCGCCACAAAACAAAAGTTGCCGCTCTTGCAGCAAAACAACACTATGTGCACACGCATACACTTGCACACTCGCATGTAAACAAACCAGTGACGCGTCGTAACAATCGAAGTTGTTGTAGCGTTAATGACTGTTTTGATGGATGCAGCCAAAAAGGTTGCGGCGTTTAGCGCCTACACTGCGGTGGGGAGTAAACACTAAAAACCCAAGGCGTTGACATCGCACAATTGATGGTTCGGTATTTGTGGCAAAATAAACAAAGCACGCGGAGAACAACGCGAAGGTGGCGACGAAGTGTGCTGGCCAAGTATTGAGAACAGGTATCTTTGTTTCAAATCAGGCAAATATTTGTTGTTTTTTATCGAAAACATTGAATGAAATGAACATTTAACTCTTTCTCTCATTTAGATGGGTGTAGCTTGATTAGAAAATCTTTTCTGGGTAACTCTTTTATCAAAATTGTCAATTCAACGCGATAAATGGCGCTTTTGACGGAATTCAGCATTTTCACTTCGATTTGAATACAACGAATGTTTTTTTTTTTTTTTGAGACGTGCGGTTGGCGATTAGACAATACTGTCATTGGAGTTGATCGGGCAGGCAATTTATTACAAAAATAATAAAAAAAAAATGTTTCATTGCCAAAATATTGCGTCCAATATTCGATCGACATAATCGCCCAGCGAGTCGGTAATTTGAGTAACCATGGATCGGTTTTACTCTAGTGGATAGTTTGCATCCTCAGCGATGTCGTATCGCAATGTGCCAACAACGGTGGCAAACTTCGTGCAAAGGACGGTAGACACACAGCCGGATTTAGGACATACATTTGTGGCTAGATAGACAAGATGAAGACATGGATTTCTACCTGACCCAAATACTCAGTGGCCTATCTATGCAAATATCGTCATGACTTAAGTCCATATTATCCGACGTGTACAGAGTGTGTAGACAACTCTGAACATGTACTCCAGCATTGCTCACGGATTTGAAGTATAAGGGGAAAAGCTGACGACCACACTTGGAGGTAGTCTCACGGTGGCAAATTGAAGCCGAGCTATTGTCAAGGAGTCCAGGGTCCCCAAAGTTTTCTTCTTGGTATTACAAACATCGGGGCAAGCTAAGAGATGATATTGATATCATCGGCCTCAACACCAGCGCCGTTAGTTCTGCTTTCTCCAGACTGGTCACAGAAGCAATGAAAATGGTACTGGCAGTGAACGAGGGCAAGACGAAATATCTCCTGTCATCAAACAAACAGTCGTCGCACTCGCGACTTGGCTCCCACGTCACTGTTGACAGTCATAACTTTGAAGTTTTAGATAATTTTGTCTATTTAGGAACCAGTATTAACACCACCAACAATGTCAGCCTGGAAATCCAACGCAGGATTACTCTTGCCAATAGATTCTACTTCGGACTGAGTAAGCAATTGAGAAGTAAAGTCCTCTCTCGACGAACAAAGGTTAAACTCTATAAGTCGCTCATAATTCCCGTCCTGCTATATGGTGCAGAGGCTTGGACGACGACAACAACTGAGGAGTCGACGTTACGAGTTTTCGGTAAAAGTAAACTTCTGCGAAAGATTTATGATCCTTTGCGCGTTGGCCACGGAAGAACCAGGTGGAGAAGGACCTGGCTTCGCTTGGAATATCCAATTGGCGCCACGTAGCGAAAAGAAGAAACTATATAGCTATAATCGCGTTAGCGGTATCTACGCCAGTAAAGAAGAAGAAGAAGTGTATTTGGGCTAAGTTGGATTTTGAAGAATAAATTAAGATTAATTATTAGCAAAGTCTTACTATTTTTTGCCCTAGTAGTATTATTACTCTGTAGTAATATGTTGCAAGAGTATAAATATTGCAGCATATCAATGTTGTCAGCTGTCGCTTGCTGGCCATGATTCAGTGAAATTATCGGGTATAAAATATAAAGCCTTGTAAACAAAAATAATAAAAATTTTGACTTAAGTTATTCAGTTTTTTTCTAGTTTTCTCACGAGTTTCGTCTCGAACAATAAAGTTTCTTTGTTATGAATCATAAACAGAAAGCTGGAATAACATCAATGAAACAGTCCTGCTTGGGAGCCGGAGAAGATTTTGGGATTATGAAAATTATACATATATGTATAATATAAAATTCTGAATATAATGCTAAGAAATCGATATTTCTAATTATTATTCGGATATATTGGAAATATTATTTTTACGAATTTTCCTTTCACCTTGCGAACTACGCTTGCGTTGGCAAGATATTGGCCCGAACAGACCTGACTGCCACTATTTAGACGGAATGAATATCAAAAGGGTTTGAAGAAAAAAAAAAACAGTCTTAAATTAACTCATATCTAAGATTTGACATTCATGTTATATAAAATGCAAAATTGCTTTTTCAAAAAAAGGGAAATTAAGTTTTTTATTGCTTACGGTCCACTGTAGCATATTACATATGTACATATATGTAGCATAAAATTTTGAGCTTCCGCTGTTAGATTTAACCAATATATACCCATTTTATAACCAAAACTCAAATTTTTTTCAATATGAGTTGTTTCTATTATCTCGTTTTTCCTTCGCCTGCAAACTTATGAAAAGTGATGTTACGTTATTTTACATTTTACGTGACGATATATACTCGTATACTGAGAGGTGTAGATTTAAATTTTACAATCCTAATATAAATAAACGTAATTACGTGTTTATAAAAACCTTTGTTATTTTTAACTTATCAGAATAATCAGTGTTTCGTAAATTGTCTGAGACATAAATCGAGTGATTTAGAGAACTGCCGTTTTATCGATAAGAACAATATATTTATTGCACAATAAAAAGAGCACGTATACCTACTTAACTAACCAAATGACTACTACATTATACTATAAATTCTATTACATTTTTATATTCATAATCACATATGTATTTATTGGAACAGGTTCATTAAGAAACCCAAAAAACTTTATATAAAAAAAGAACATTTTAGAAACTTTCTATGATTTCTTAACTCATTGTTATTTGAAATTTTGTCAATCGATGATTGTTTGTCTGTTGAGTTTAGTTCAGCTCGCATTTCCTGGTACTCAGTATTCTGAAGAGCTTGGATTCCACTGCAAAGAGTATAAGTTAAACAAGTAAAAGTTAGCATTTCAAAGATAAGATAAGATATGTATGTAGAATGAGAAGCTGACAAAATTTTTTTATAACCAGTGCATGTTTCAAAAGTAAATTATTTCTAAAATGTGAACCGTTTTTTCGGCTGCACCAAAGCAGTGCCTTCACAGGTCCATTTTTACAGCATAAAAAAAGGAAAAAAACTGAATAGTTGTTGTAGTGGCAGAATTCTGTCGAGTTGACAGTCCTTGGCCGGTTAAAAAACCCAGGTCCGTTCCGGTTGCGTAGACCCGTGAAATTTTGTCCCGATTGTCATTAAAACGGAAAAATTAATATTAATTTTGATTGGTCAGTTTGTATGGTAGCTATAAACTGTAGTAGTCCGATCGGAACAATATGTTCGAAGAACGTGGCGTTGATAAGGACAATATTCTTTGTCAAATTTTGTGATGATATCATATCAAATAAAAAAGTTTTCCACACAAAGACTGGTTTTTGATCGGTCAGCTTGTACGACAGCTATATGCTATAGTGATCCGACATCGGTGGTAGTGACAAATAAGTAGCTTCTTGAAGAGACAAGGTAGTTTGCGAAATTTTAGATCGCTATCTCAGAAACTGAGGGACTAGATCACTTATATAAGTATATATATAGACGCTATTAAGTATATACATAGATAGAAAGAAGGACATTGCTAAACCAACTCAGCTCGCCACGCTGATCATTTATGTATGATATATGTATACATAATAGGTTCTCCGACGTTTCCATGTCGGTGTTGCAAACTTCGTGGCAAAGGCTCCTAGCAAAATCGGTTGCTTATGGTTAGTTGTACCATTTTAAACGATCGAACTCTCATTACAACCGAACAACTCACTATTATTTCGTATTCACGTTAACAACAAATGTGCTACACGACGAAGACTCGGTTAACTTAAAGATTGTTCCATTTTGCTCACTTTTTCAAAGTCGCTTCGTTAAAGCGAAGCTAAAAGCAACTGTCTCAAGTATATAGTACAACGGTGTTGCCTCGTTGGCATTTTTACAAACAAGGGATATTCCATAAACCTCATAATATAAGTAATACTCCAAAACTATGCTTGGGTATAAAAAAACCCGATGCCTTTATCAAATTTTACTCACATTTAGTGCCCTTCAGCGCACAATTGTAGATGTCCAATTGGCAGGCGGTGGCGATGGTGACACGATATTCGCCATTCGAAATGCACACGGGATCGTAAATCATCGGACAGGGTTTCAAGCACTCCTCTTTGTTCAAATTGTCAGCGAAGTTGGACACAATTTCATAAAGGTTATTTACCAATTTCGTACTGCACCAATCATTGTCGGTCTGTGCGAAAGCTGTAAAAAATGTATTCAAAATATTTCGTTTATTACACAATAACTAATGGGGTTACGCGATCACTTTGCGCTGCGGTTACTCACGTTGATGCAGTGAAGCACGTTCCTTCCTACGCGCACAGTTGGCCACCTGCATCATGCAGGGATTGACGAATTGCTCATAGCCAACGCCGTCATAGCCACAAGTAGGCGCATACAAAGCCGGACAGACCACAGGGCATGGCTGCTCCTCCTGGTTCTGGTCCGCATCCAAAGGTGCCTCATCAGCAAGTGTTGTTATTGTATTGGCATTGCAGAAGGCCAACAACGTGGCAAATATTATGTAGAACTTTTTACACAGCATTTTTGTTTTTGTATTTGAAAACTTCTTTGTTTTTTGAATTATTTTAAAGTAGTTTCTTTGCTTCTCTCACTTCGAATTTAAGTATTAATGCACACTGATTGATTGTTTCATACTATCGACCCACTGACTGATTTGTATTTATACATACTTTTAGTCGCGCTGAGAAAAATATGTTTTTTATTTTTATTTACGTTTGCTTATCGCTTATCAGCAAATGCGAACGATAAATATTTTTATAAAACAACAACGGTACTTTAGCGTTATTATTGTTTTTACCACGAAAGTACAGTTTTACGTGTATAAAAGTCAACAGTATTTGTTGTGAGTGGAGGTGACAACATAGTTTTGAGGGTGTACTCGCACGTTGTGGTATGTTCTAGGAGAAGCACTTCAAACGATGAATAAGCCCCTATCGCACAGTGGGTTGGGGTTGTAGATTATTGGAACAAATATGCGAGTCAAATACCGCAGTGGTCCGGTCAAACTTCCCGCGAAAACCGAGTCGATAAAAATTGTTTTCAAATCGAACCGCCGCCACGCCCACCAAAACGCCATTAAACGAAAAATTATAAAGCGCCACAACTAAGAATTAAAGTAAGCTATTTAACTGTATAACATATATGTATGTATGTATACTTGTGTATAACCCCCAGATATGATCCAGTGACTGATGCTCAGAGCATACTGAATATATAGAGGGAATACTTCTCTAAACTACTGAATGGCAGTGAAAGCAAAATGGATGTCGATGGAGCAGATGTTCCATTGCCCGACCATGAAGAAGATCGACAACAATTGCCCGTCTGAAGAACAGCAAAGCGACGGGGATGATGGACTACCGGCCAAGCTATTCACATGCGGCGACGAAAAACTGATAAATCGCAAGCTTCTTTGTAAAACAGAGCCGCTCAAAATAATACGCAATTTATTTACCAACGCATACAATCACACATTTGATATCTCCCAGCGTATGATTGTGTGCGCGCGCTTGCTTACCCTGCAAAAATTCCATAACCGATTCTCAAACACGTTCAAGCATTTTTACCAATACATAAAAAAGCATGTTGAAAATTTGTAGTAATGATTGGCAAAAAGAAACAACATCAAACTTTCACATTATGCTTTATTCATTCGCGCATATTGTGTGCATAGGAATGGAGCAATGTTTCATTTTACCGAAAAAGACCAAAACAAAGAAAATGGTGTTGCCCAATCGACAAAATCAATTAATTTGCAAAGCTTTTTTAAAAATTCGGGCAAATTAGAAGAAGAGAAAGCAATTCCACCTGTTGTGGCATTTATTTTCATGTCAGTGGCAGCACGACATATGTATCACAATTAATTGCATATTTACAAGTGAACGCGAAAGCCGCAAAAAGACGCGCGAGTGAATTAAAGAAAACAAAACAATTACATCAGGTGAGTAAAGTGATATTATTTATACAAAAAATGAAGAGGAAAACATTTTATAATGAAATGTGCAAAGTTAAAAAGGAGTGTGAAAGAAGTTCAGTGCGATACGAAAGTTTATCGGAATTTGCGCGTGCTGATGGGGAAGATGGCGAAGCTGCCGCGGCTGCGCTACATTCTACTCCTGAAGATTCTTTCTCATTTTCCGGCTCAGAATGCCAGTCGGAAAATGAAAATGAAGTTGTTTCAAGTGCAGAAAAGTGCAAGCATTTAAAGTTATGGGCAATTAAAAATAATGTGTCTCAAGCCGTATTGAGCGATTTGCTCAGTGTTTTAAGAAAAATAGGAGTGCATGATTTGCCCTTGTCTGCAAAAACTGTGCTTGAAACAACAAAAATTAAATCAGTTATAAAGAATATCGCCGGCGGAGAATTTACGTATATTGGCATTCAAAAGCATTTTGAATCAAATTCATTTCCATTTTTGAATGAAAAAAGTGAAGTGTTAATAGATGTTGGAATCGACGGCTTAAGACTATTTAAAAGTTCGAACAGAGCCCTATGGCCCATTCTTGGTTCAATTGTTGGCTTTCCGAAAACCACTCCTTTCACTATTGCCTGCTTCTCAGGAAAACAGAAACCAAATTGCACAAATGAATTTATGAAAGAATTTTGTGACGAGGTAGTGTACTTGAGAAAAAACGGGTTAAAAGTCGGTTTAATAAATCCAATTTTGAAAAGTTTTAATATTCGTTTGTTTACTTGTGATTCGCCAGCGAGAGCTTTTGTGACTGGGGTTCAAAATCACAATTCAAAGCACGGCTGCCCAAAATGTTGTCAAGTAGGCACATTTAATAAAAGAAGGGTATGCTTCTCTAAAAATTTAAGTGAATTAAGAACAGATTTTTCATTCAAAAATAGAAATGATCCGGCACACCATAATTTAGAATTTCGGGAACAAGAAAACGTGCTAGAAGTAGCAGCTTTTGGAATGGTTTCTCAATTCCCTTTAGATCCCATGCACCTCGTCGATTTAGGTGTAGCTAAAAAGCTGCTACACCTTATAGTAAGTAAAGTAAACGTTAACGTAATGAATCAAAAGATCAATTTTGTTTCTTCTTGGGTTCCTTCTGAATTCGGAAGAGTTTGCAGAAATCTCAATGATTTAAAAAGTTGGAAATCTACTGAATATCGACAATTTTTATTATACTCTGGTATATTTATTTTAAAAAATTGTGTTGATGAAGATTTGTACTACCATTTTCTTTTACTACATGCTAGTATACGTATTCTCTCTTGCGAAAGGTCTTACAAAAGAGAAGCAAATATTGTACAACAATTATTAGAGGAGTTTGTTAGTTTGTTTGGCAATATTTATGGGGAACATTTGATAAGTTTTAACCTGCATGGCCTACTTCATTTGACTGAAAGTGCTACAGAATTTGGTCCCTTAGACACATTTTCTGCTTACAAATTTGAAAATTACATGCAGCGCTTAAAAAAACTTATTAAATCCCCTACAAATATTTTGCAACAGCTATATTTAAGAATTGAAGAAAGAAACAATTTAATAGAAGAAAACAATTCAATGTTTGACACGTTTTTTTATAAATCCTAAAAAAGAGAAAGATTCGTTTTGCTTCAGTCAAGAGACGGGACCTTTCAAAGTCATAAATACGAGTATTGAATCGGGAGCAGAAGTAGTAGTCGGTTACAATTTTAAAGAAATCAGTAATTACTTTAGTGAACCCCTTGAATCATTTTCTGCTCTTGGCATTTTAGTAGCAAGTGGGTTAAGTGAAGAATTAATACGTTTTCCAAAAAAAAATATTAAATACAAATACTTTTGCGTACCTCATGAAAATCGTTTTCTTTTAATTCCAATTTTACACCACCTCTTTTATGACTTTGCACACTAGTTGTATGTTTATTCTGCTGTTTATCAAATCTGTTCAACTTAGAATTTCACTAATTTATATATATTTTTCTTTTTAAAATAATGCATCGTTGGAGCAATATGATGGAGCCCAATGATATTTTTAATGTGACGCCACCATCAACTTCCACTCCTAAGGGCTTAAAAAGGAAAAAAGTACAACTATCGCATAATTTTTACGCTAGCTCTTCAAGTCAAGGTAAGAATTTCGAAATAAATATAGAAATAACTTTCTTCAGACTTTATGAAATGTTTTACAGTACTCACTCCGCACAGCCAAAACATGTTTTGCTCTGAAGAAACTGCAACTGCTTCCGAGGGCTTAGATGCAAACAAAGGTAATGTTAACCACTTTACGTAAAACATTAAAGTCAATATTTTTTTTAGCACTTTTACTAATTATTCCTAGTATATAGAAGTATGAACTTGCTACAAATAATTTTATTCTTACAGATATAATGGCCAAGTTAGATTTAATTTTGGAAAAGCAATTGAACTTGGAAAGTCGCCTGGACAAATTGGAAGAAAACGTAAGTGATCATTATATTTAGGTCACTTCCTTACAGAAGTATACATTTTATATATTTTTTAATGCAAATTTTCATACATCTGTGTGTGCAAAAATAGCAGTAAAATTCAATTTTGAATTTAGCCGCTATTTTTGTGCACACAGGTGTATATCAATTATTACTATCTACATATGTACATATTTCAGATAATTAATAAAACTGATGTCATGGCCCACCACAAAATCGTGCGAGAGACGAAAGTCCTACTAAAAAAGGTGCAGCAGACAGTGTGCCGCATCTCGGGAGAAAGTTGCGAAGACTTTCACACCGAACTGGCAGTTCTTATGCCAATGCAGACCTTGGATGCGGTCTTTGATTTGGAGGAGAAGATATTAGAAAAAAATTATGAAGATGCAGTTGTGAGTATTGTTTTTGTTTTTTTTTCTTAGAGTACACATGTTTATGAATTAACAAAATCACAAATGTCTTTGCAGATAACATATCTTTTCACTTTAAAGGGCACTTCTGGGGATATTGGCGAAGTTATGAAGCGAGTTTTTGGCGACGAAGTCCTCAGTTTGTTCAATTGGGATGGGAGGTGCGGGAAGAAATCGCTTTCAAAATTAAAAATAGTTAGCGTGGCTCTATTTGGTAATTCATACTATTGTTAACTTTATTTACCAAGTTTTCTGTTATTATGTTTTATTTGTTTCAGAAATTTTCAAACTGCATGGACGCATCGACTTCGAAAGGGAAGTCCGAAAGAGCGTTGAGCAAAGCCACAACAGGCAAAAGCAAAAACGCTATTTGCTGAACAAAAAAAACTTATAAGAAAATTGTAAATTTTAATAAAATAAATTTTAATATAAAAGAAAACATACAAAAAAAATGGATTTTTATTTCTAAATATATTTTGCGGTATTCCATTATGGCAAGTAAAAAACCTTAGTATTTCACTTTGTATTTAACTGCAAAATGACGGTCAAAAAAATTGTCAAATCACTAGAAGTTTTACTCTCATTTCACCACACATTTTCTCAAAAAATGACCGTCAGTAAACTAGTAAATCTGCGGAAAGGCCACTAGTTAATTTACTGGTAAAACACCGGGCACATATAACGTGAATGAGCGGTGCAGCTATACATTTTGTTATGCTACTAAGCTTTGAGTAAGAACGGTATATACAATCACACAATTAGGTACGTAATGAAAAGAAACGGTCAAAAAAGTTCCCATGGCTCTTAAGAGTGTGACTGAAAGATTTACGGAAAGTCCCCGTCACGGCTCCAGGTCGTTTTACTAGTCATTTTACCAGTATGCTTCTCGCAGGGTTAGTACACTGAGTGAAATCGTGCTATTTGGTTATTTTGTTATTAAAAATTTAGAAAAAATCAAAAATTATGGTTTTTGATTAAAAAAGCAATTAAGAACAACAATAATTTTTTTTTAACTTTCCATGATTTTTTCCATATCGACTTCAAGATCGTAAGTTTTGATTCTCATTAAGTCCTCTATATGCTTATTCGAAACTGAATTCTTGTATTTCGAGTGTATTTTTGACGCTGGCAGAATTAGCGTCATAGCGTACATGCTTCGACTGCATTTGCTTGCCTATACTCCGAGTATAGGCATGAAAAATTTTGAGCGGCTCTGTTGTAAAATATGGTCTGAAGAAAGCATACTCGACAATTGAATCTCTCTTGCTCTGCCCAATCCACAAAGAGCAAGAATCCACAATCTGCGCCAACTACAGTGGGATAAGCCTCCTCGACATCGCATATAAGGTTCTAACGAGCGTACTGTTGGAAAGATTAAATCCCACCGTCAACAAACTAATTGGACTTTCGCAGTGTAGCTCTTGGTCTGGAAAATCAATAACTGACCAGATATTCATAATCTTTGAAAAGATCCGTGAAAAAGGTATCGACACATACCACCACTTCATGGATTTCAAAGTTGCTTTTGACAACACGAAAAAGAGCTGCTAATATGGCGCTATGTCTGAAATTGGTATACCGGCAAAACTAATACGGCTGTGCAGACTGACGTTGAGCAATACCAAATGCTCCATCAGGAGCGGGAAGGACCTCTCCGAACTCCCATGCCACTGTTGACAGTCATAGCTTCGAAGTAGTAGATAATTTCGACACCAACAATAATGTCAGCTTCGAAATCCAACGCAGAATACTAGGTACTACTTCGACACCAACAATAATGTCAGCTTCGAAATCCAACGCAGAATAACTTTTGCCAACAGGTGTTCCCTCGGACTGAGTAGGCAATCGAGAAGTAAAGTCCTCTCTCGACGAACAAAGACCAAATTCTACAAGTTACTCAACATTCCCGTGTTTATCGAATACATAGTGTGTGAGTTGTAGGGGATAAGTACACTATGCTAATCAGTAGAAAAGCCACGCCCATATTCCAATACTAATTATTATAGTATGCTTCTTCGTAATGTTCTAGTGAATTAGAAATTTCTAGTTCGATAAAAAACTTTTTAATACTTATTTATCCTTCTCGAATAGAGCGGCTTGTATATTTCAATTTAGCTTTCAGCGCAAATGAAAATTGCCTCACTGTGATGTGTCATGTCATTAACAGCATAAATTTTCGCCCTGATTTTGTATTTAGCTGATAAAAGCCATGTAATTACATTTTACATGTACTGCAGTGCGATATGAATCTGTGCTATTTTGTTTACCACTTACATACTCGTATGTAGGGATCTTACAACGTTAAGAGAGGCGTCTACTTATTATAATTATACGAAAATAATTTTAAATTATAAATCTAATTAAGTTTATCTAATAATAAGTAGAACTTCCGCAGTTTCAAGATCTTGCATAAATACACATAACTATCCGTATTAGGGTGATCCGAATAAAATTATAGTTATAATTCCTTCGATACACAAAATCGGTACCATGAAGAGAAGTTCACTTAAAGGATTACATGGGTTTCGTCGGTAAAAACAACCTTTTTTCAACAATATTTTTCTCATATAAAACATGAAATGTTTTATTACAATATTTTATTGTTACAAACAAGCACTATTAATAAAGAAACTCTGAAATTTTTGGATTTTTTTTTTTTTTTGACTCGGTCCGGTGCCCCTCGCAAAAAATATGCGCCCGCGTTGGGAGGATAACTCCCTACAGGATCATCTTAAGTGAAAAAATACGCATTTTAGTTAAAACCTTAGCTTAGAACTTGGACGAAAGAAAAACAACTGAAAATTAGATATTTGGAAGACATTTTTACTAAAAAATTAAAATTTCAGCTAAATTTGGCGATTTTTTTACAGTGGCCAGATAAAGGAGCACAAATTGGTGTGGGATTCGCAGTGGAAGAGAGACACCGTCGCCGAGTCCTGGCATTCCCTCCAGTAGATGAACGTCTAGCCACAATCCACAACAACGGTCACAAACAACGGCACACCGGTCGGTAAATTCAGGCTCCATAATGAAACATCCCCAAATGGGTTGAGGCTGATCGACTTTGTCGGGCCCGAAATATGGTTATCTCTAGTACTAGATTCCAGCATAGGAAAATTCATGAGCAGACAACCAAACATCAGCATTTGGACCTATTGTTACATGATTCACAAAATCCAGCAAATTTTTTAATGTAAATTTACTGTTAACAAGTTCGAGCTAAAAACAAGAAATTAACGGAGAAACCGAAAAAGTCATTTGCTCTGTGATGATGACTTCAAAAAGTTTAGGTATTTCACCATGTTATTCTTCGAAATGTCAACGTCAACGTGTAAACCGATCTTAGTACCTCTACAATATTAAGGGCTTTTTTAAATTTCTAATATGTAAGTACATACTTGTAAATAAGAAATGCTATGACAAGTTGTTGAAATGAAATATTTGATTAAGTTCTCCAGTACGTGAGTAGTTCCCCGTCACACGCCACAAGTCAGCAAACAATTCCAGCTAAAATGCGGCGAGATTCTCAAAATATTGTCGAAAAATACGCGAATCTTGCTTCCGGAAGGGAAAAAACAATAACACTAAGGCATTTCGTGATTAAAATTGCCAGTTGAAATACTATGATGCAAATATGTATGTATGTATATGTATGTACATATATTTTGCTGACTCAGCGCTTGAGCGCAGCCAATTACAATAACAGCAGCAGCAACAACAAGCGATGCTGATTTGCAATGATTGCTGTTAGTGACTAAACGGCAGCTAGAGTATTTTTTAGTTGTTTTTGTAATTTTTTTTCACTTTGTTGCAGTTGTCGTTGTGGTTTTGTGTTTGTTGTTGTTAATCATCACTGCCCATCATTTTGGTTAGCCCGCGGCTGCCTAAATTATACGCAATAAACGCGAACACCGGCAGTCGCCTTACCGCTAACTGCTCGCGCTCAAGCCGACCATTCCATGTCGAACCCACTAAATTCATAGGTTAATCACACTGACATTAATAACGTTATTACGTTAACGAGATCCGTTAAAATAACGATTGGCATGTTGCCGTTGTGGCATCTTGACCAGCATAATAAAGTAGTCGCGCTCCGCCGTGCCAAGCAGGGAGTGTCCACTCGCCAAGACGTAAGAATAATAAAAATAAAAAATAAAAGCTTTAAAAAAGCTACACTGTCACAACAACAACAACAATACGCCGGCGTATTTGTACTTGCGAGCAAACAGAAATACCTAAATACCCGCATACCTACAAACATAAGTACATCGAGTAGTCACTTTTCACATAACTGCATGCTCATCCAACAGCGACAACAACTACAACAGCAACATTCCAACAACATTAGCGACAGTTCCAGCAACATAGCAGCACATTGCTAATCATTGCAGTGAAGAATGTTCTCACATTCACATTTTCATAGCCAGTTACTTGTATTCAGTTCGTGTCCGCGCGTCCCGCATTCGTCTGGTCATCGGTGGCGAGCAGTCAACAGCACCTCGAAAAGTGTGGGAAAATGAGAACGTGCCTGAAGCAATGCCAAAGTTGTTGTCACTATTATTATTACATGCGCTATTTAAGGTATTTTTTCTGTTGTTGTTGTGCGCATTGCTGGTATTTTTGTACGTGTTGCTGTTGTTGTTGTGTTGATTATTATCATCACCTTTTTGTGGTTGAGTTAACTACACACTTTCTTATGCAAAGCAGCAATAAGTACGCGTACTTGGTATGAAAAGCAATGAGAATGATAGTGGACAGTTTTATAAAGGGGTACCCATTAGGGACCGGCCGAAATTAATTGTTGTTTAAATATTAAATTTCTTATGGAAATTTATCTCGATATCTGTTGTGAGTTCACAAATAGGGGGCACATATAGATCTGGACTGGCCCAAATAGCTGTAAAAAATCACCTCTAAAAAAAATCCGTATACGATCATGTACTAGAGCAGTCCATATCGCTCAGTGTCGAAATTATCCTGTTTGGCCTCAGTACACTTGAGCCAACGTTTTTTCCAATCCTCGAAACAGTTGTTAAAGTCAATTTTCGTAATAGCCTTCAATGCGCGTAGCGATTCACGTTTAATGTCTTTAATTGACTCAAAACGGACAGTTTGGCGGGTCGGAAGGAATTCGAAGGAATTCCACACCTCGATAATCGAAAAAAACTGTCAACTTAACCTTGATATTTGGCTGATTGATTGTCTTGTTTATGTGTTGATCATCAGTCGATGCTGAGAACGCCTTGAAGGTGGTTTGGGGACGCGTTCCCAACTCATAAAAACATTTGCCCGCGACAAAAAAATGATAACCGAAGGCCTTTTCTAACATTCCGAACGTTTCGGCAAGAGAAATTTGTTTACGCACACAAAATTTAATGGAGCTTCTTTGTTGATCGATCAACCACCGTATTGACTAGATTAGGTCCTGTGTGATTTCTCTTGTTCCCCAAACTGAAATTGTCACTCGGCGGAACCCGTTTACAGTCGATCGAAGAGATAAAACATAATTTCACTGTAGGAGCTGGAGGCCATCTCAAAAAGTTCTTTAGAAAAGTGTATGGTATGAGAAGGTTATAAAGGAGGCGGGTCACAATTAGACGATGGGAGTGGCACCGCTAACTTTTACGTGAAATCACATATATCTAGACCCAACCTACCGATTTCAGTTTTGAAACCTGGCTCTAGACCCCTTATAACTAACAAGCCTTATATACCTGAAGTATGAAATGTTCGGATATACCTGAAATTAGGTCTTCCTTATTTATTGTAACTATTTTTTATGGAATTTTGAGAGTAAGTTTGGAATGACCGCCAACAATAATCTCTTGTGGTTGAAACAGAAGCTCCACATTAGGTTGTGGCTCTAACTTCTTCTTCTTCTCTTTATTGTGAAAGCTTAATTTTTATCGGTTGGAAAATTTGTTCAACCTTTAGTTTGTGCTTACACTCTTATCTTCTTCTTCCCTTTCTTGTGAAAGATTCATTTTCCCCGGTAGGTTAAGCTGTCAAATTGATTACGGCTCATCAATGTCTCAACTTAACTCTAAGCATTTAAAGGGTCGATTAAACTTTTTTCCACTGTTTTTTTATTGTTGTACATATTTCAATGTATATATTTTGTATTTTACTTTTTTACGATTTTTAACATATAAATGTATAAATTAAGTTAATCATATCACAAATATTTATATTGCAAGCAAATGGGGCTATGAAGTGTACTTCTCGTACTTATTCTTGTAGATTTCTATTAGCATTACATACTAAGTACTTGATTACACTAAAATATAGGTATGTGTATAATTGTATAAATTAAACTAAAATAACAATGAGATCCCTGATGAAAGTAATGAAAGCCCCTGTCTTCCAACACTCACACACAGAGTGTTGTGAAAGCTCTCTGCGAAAGCACATTCACAGCAGCGCCGCCTGCAAAGGCAGCTGACGCCAACTCTGACACAACCACGCTGTGAGTAGGTCATCGTCGATTTTCTCCTGAGCATTCGTCCAGAAAAAGGTGCCCTCATCGGTGTGCATATACTGTATGGGCAGTTCGGTGGGCGCGTGCTGCGACAGCACCGCTGTGCCCTCTGGCATTGTGGGCCAATGAGGCGCGCCTGCTGTGCTGGTTGCTGCTGTTGTTGACGTGGATGTTGTTGCGGTTGTGTTTGTGGCTTGTGTGGCCGCATCACAGATGTGATGATGAAACTGCTCGTGCTGACAATTACGCCCATAGACACAGTGCGCGCACGTGCTGGCCGGCGTCTTCTCAATACTTGCACTGCTGATCACTGTCGTTGCAAATTTAGCACTTGCCTGACAGGGGCGCTCCCATTCGGGCACAGCGCGTGTGCTGCCCAACTCGCCTACGCCATGATTGCACTGCTCCTTTAAGCTCATTTTGCGCATGAGGCTGGCGTAGTCCTCAATATGCGCTGTGGGCCACTCTTCGCTGCCACTGTTAGCGTGCGCTTTTGTTGGGATTGTGTTGTTGAGGTGTACGTTGTTCGGGTGTAGGCTGGTGGCATGCGAACTGCTGTTGGCTGTGCTGTGGCTGCTGTTGCGCTTGCGTGCCATTAGCCGCAGTAGTGGGCGCCACATTTTGCAAAGCTTGCGCTTGGATTTCTCTGCTGGGGTGGCGGGTGTTAAAGTTGTATTCGCCGAGGTGAGGCTCATGTCGGCCAATTGATGTGCCAGGTTTTTTGTATCCGTATACATTTTTTTGGTGTCTTCCAATTATTTTTGTTTCTTAAATATTTATTTCCGCACAGTAAACTGTTTTCAAAAGTCGTCTTATCAAAATATCGCTCAAGAATTGTTAACATATACGTTCATTTCAAAAACTGATAATATGAATTTCGTTTTGGTCGCTGCGCGTGTTCTCGCTGTGAAAGTTGTTGATGAACTGATGCTGTTGCGCTTGCATCCGTACGTTTTTATACATCGACCAACCATCCGCAGTCGACCAGGCCGTCCAAACAGGCAAACCTACCAACAAACTAGCCAACCATTCATCGATCGATCGTGTGAACCAACGCAGCTGAAGGAAAGCAGAAATACGAGACGACGACAACAAACTCGGACTCGAACGGCGGCGCGTCTCCAGTAATTCTGCACTCAGCTGAGCGCCGCTCAACTGCACTTCCCAATTCTGGCTGACTGGCTGCCGTACAGAGAAATTCCAACAGGAATCATACCTTGTATATTTCCCATGTTGCCGTCACCGCTCTTTCTCTTCGCTCTCTACCACTACCACTTGTGTTGCTGGTGTGTCTGACCCAAAAGGG
Organism: Bactrocera dorsalis; assembly: GCF_023373825.1. Classification (NCBI taxonomy): domain Eukaryota; kingdom Metazoa; phylum Arthropoda; class Insecta; order Diptera; family Tephritidae; genus Bactrocera; species Bactrocera dorsalis. Next base: position 103,553,213 of record NC_064304.1, on the reverse strand, counting down.
CAACACAAGTCAACGCACTGTCGACATTGTGATGACACAGCAAAGCCGTGTATAAGCAGAGTCATAAGCACCAACTCAGCCAACTGTGTATGCAGCGCAGGTAACATGCAACATCGACAACGACAACAACAACTACAACAGCAGCTGTTCGGGCTGTTCGTTGTTATTGTTGGCTTGCTCAAAAATTAACCAAAAATCTGCGCTGACTAAATATGAGAGCCGATGCGCTCAAGTGCGCCTGTATGCGAGCGCCCCTAAATGGTAGAGAAAAAGTGTGGGAAACAATTTTTGGGGTAAATGTTTTTTAATTACATTTGTGTTGTTTCTTTCTTGATAATAAATTTCTCTCGTTTTAACAGGATGTGGCATGATATCGTGTGGCAAATAGGCTGCGCTGTTTGCCGTCAGTCTTGGCGACTTTGAGGAACTCTACATTGGTAATAAGTACATATAAGGTTAGGTGAGGTTAATCTGGCAGGCCAATAAGCCACGCACAGACCAGTTTTGGTTCTTAGCGATACCAGCTGGAGTTCAGTTCCGAGGTTCAAGAGAAGTAGTCAGCCATTATGATACCTGCGCTTGACGCAAATTTTAACCGACTCTGCGGCCTCACTATAGATATCTCCTCCACTGTATCATACCGTGGGGACCACTTACAGCGTAGTCTTGCCAATGCGGGACAAGTGCTTAAGAGATGCTTCATTGTTTCCATGGTACCTTGCTCTAGGCCTCTCCTGCAGTCTTCTAAATATATATGTATAAAGAATACCTTATTTACAACTTCCGTTACATTTGATCTGCAGATCGTCTGGAGAGCAAGGGCTCTAACAAGCAAACTATTAAGAATTGAAGACAAAACAGAATTCGACTTTTTGGACTTCAAAATTTCCGCTTACAAATTGAAGATTCTATAAGTAGTAGTCTTCAAAGAGCGATATAGCTTTTTTGGGTTAAAAATAAGCTCCAATACACCTACTTTCTCAAGATACCCGCTTTTGGTCTACTATTCAGAATGGTCGTAAAATATTACGTCAAGGTCTTGTACCAAAGCAACTTCGACTCCAGTCCGACATTTTTGCATACCGTCATCTTGAAATTAAGATCCAGAATATAGGTTAGTATCCCGAATTTATAGACAATATGAAAAAAGCGCAGATTCAGTAAACGCGAGAATGCATAAGAGGTACTAACTAACTACCAGTTCTAAGTTTCAATGTGACAAGTTGAGGTTCAAATACTGACATATGTATGTATGTATGTGAAAGCTGTCAAAGCCATAATTCAGCAACGCTAAATAGACTATCCAACTTTATTAAAAATATATGCTTTATATTCCTTTATAAAAGTCGAAAAACTAACAAGTTTCTGGAAAGCGCACTTGAAGGAAGAAGAACTAATGGAAAGCCTTTACTTTCGCTCAAATAAGATTATAAGATTAGCGGTTTCGGAATTCCTTACGCTTTCAAGCGGTTCCCTATTATCACTGAAATTATTGTGAAGTTTTGACTACATTTTCTCATCTTCTTGACCGGTCGCGCCCAAGAACTCTTAAACTCAGTGGTAACAAAAATATTATGGCGATAAGTATTCACCTGTGCTTAAGATCTCCATATTTCTGCCTTTACTTAAAAAGTCCTAGTTGAATCTACTCCTTCTTTAAATGCCGTCCTACTGCCAACTGTAGCGCATTCAATTTGTGCTCACCACACACAGGGTGGTTAGTACAAAGGTGCAGTCAGTTCTATCATCCATATGAAATATCCTGTATTTTTATATTGCCAAACCGTTTGCTGACCCTGTAAGCAGTGAATTGACGGCAGAGTAACAACAACAGGTGGGCGCCTTAGCAAAATTATCGCTCTGCTTGATTCTGCGCAGTCGAAGTCATTTACTGTTGCGATCCCGTAAGCACGGGATTCGAGCAATATTGTTATTGGTGAGACAATGATTTTGAATAAAGATTTTCTAATTCAGTTAACATTATTTTATAAATGTTGGTACCAAGTTAGACTATTTTTAATAAAATAAATGTATACGATAAAATCAATAAATATTCGGGATTCTGTTTTGAAATGAGAAATCAATAAGTAAAAAGACAGCCAGGCTCCAGGGAAACAATAGAAAATCTCTTGTGCACTTGTACCGCATTGGCAAGACTACACTGTAGGCATCTCGAGTCCTCCCGGTATGATACACTAGAAGCGGTATCGATAGTAAGGCCACAGAGTCTGTTGAAATTCACGTCAAAGAGGACTACTCCTCATGGACCTAGTAACTGACTTGACTTGACTGAACTCCATTTGGTATCGCAAAGGACCAAAACTGGTCTAGGCATGGTTCATTGGCCTACCAGTCTAACCTAACCTAACCTAAAAACTCTAAAAACTAAAAAATATACATAGTTCTTCCGATGAAGTCGATATTGTAATAAAATAAAACAAGAATCACTTGTTTATACCGTTATTTTACATAATATTATGGAAAGAAATTTAGGTGCGTCTTCGGGATCCCGAAGTAGATATTGTAAATTTAAAAAATTATTGAAATATTGCAATAATAAAAGCATGTGTGTATTTCAATGTAAGTATTGTTAAACATCGGGATCCCGAAATTGATTTTAAAAAATCCCGAAAATTAAAAGCGTTCACAATGGCTTAACTTATTGAATGGACATATAGGCATAGCTTGCTGCGCTCACTTCAGCACAACTCGCGTTCACTTGGCCTCGTCGACACTTTATTGCTAATTACTTGTTGAATTTTTTTGGAAGAGACGCAACGCCGAGCGCTTCAAAGCGAATGAGCGAGTATTTTTAAACCAAAAAAAAAACTAAACAAATACAAAGTTTTGATATACAATATGCAGGAGCACGGTTACAAGAAAAAGGAAGTGAGTTTTTGTGGGAATTCCTTGGGAACCAAGCAACCGTGTGTCCGCAAAACGGATGCAGCAAGTAAAACTTCGTTTTTTGTTCGGCAAACGTGCTGCCACACTTAGTATGACTATGCTTCGCTCGCATTTTCGTGTGTTAATTGTTGTTGCATTTTGGTCTGTTCTGATTTCGAATGCGGGCGGCATACCGGCGAGCGCACGGCTGGACGGACGGACCGTTCAAACGCAGTTACTCGTACTATGAGAGTGATAATGATGGCCACTTGAGCACACAGCTGCGCATACTGATTTCTTCTACTTGTTCTTGCTCCTCTGCGCCTTTCACTACGAACTGCACGTGTGTTTTGTGGGCTTAAACTGCATAAACACTCGAGATTACTGCGTTGCTGCCATAAGAGCTACCGCTGTTTTGGGGTGCAGCGGCCGAAATGTACAAGCAAACACACACTGGCAGTGATACAACACAAAAACGCTGCGTCTGCGCGCACACAACGGAAACAAAGAAAGCAATCACGCAGTGGTTACTTTAGTGCGCGTAGCAGGTTGTTTGCTGTTACTGGCTTGGCCGTGGGAAGAAGGATTTTCGGCAGGTTCCCACGCAAGGATTTACGCGCACAGCTGACAGTTGATGGCAGCCGGCTGCAGCGGCATGCGCACACACACTCATGAACATGCCAACGCTGCGGCAATGAAAGGCACGGTTTGCGCATGCGCAACGCCGTGCAACTCAAGTATGGCTATAAATGCGTATTTGAGCGCACTTGTACGTGTGCATGGCATAATAAAGATGATGAAATTGATTTTGTTGTCAAATCAGGTTTTCGATTACGCACTGCGCGCACACACACACACACAAATGCACCTGAAAAAAAAAACTTTTATGGGTGACTTGATAACGTTACCAGTGGAGGGGTGTATGAATACCGTTGCTTTACTGCACTTCGAGTGCCCAAAAATGTACAGCCATACTACGCGTTAAGTGGAATTATTTATTACGCTGATATTGCTCAATCCAACCGCCGCGCCGTCCGCGCCCAGAAGCACTACATGTGTGCGCCGCAGAAAATTTCGCGCCCCTAAGTCAGTCAAGCAGCGCGGTGAACGTGTGCAACAATGTAGGGACATGTATGCTGTGATAACAGCACTCAATAACAATAATAATAATAACAACAACAAATACGCATAAATGTCGATTTCAGTTTGAGTTGAGTTCGTTGTCTTGGCTTTCCCACGCTACGATTTCTTAGCAACACTTGCCACCTGACATTGCTACGCTGCGATTTGACCTTTCTGGGATGCTGTACGAGGGTAAACATACAAATGAGCGCTTATAAACATATACACACGCACACATGTGTGCGTGTATGCGTGTATTTTTGTTTTGCTTCTTGCTTTTGTGCTCTTGTCATTCGGTTCGGCTACTGTGTGACGCTCAAGCGATTGCAGGTGTCACAGTGACATTCGATTTGGTGCCATTAAACATCTAGATGTACATATGTACGAGTATGTATGTATTGATATTTTTGAAAGAGGTCCTTAGTGCTGTCTGCAGGATTTAATGCATTCGCCAATGGTGGGAACCAAATTCTCAACCTTCATTCTCCCCTACAAGCAACGAAGCAGTTTGTGTACGAGTTTAAGACGAAAACAGACAACAACAAAAACGCATTTGTCTAGTCAAACAATATTAACGGTCCAGAGTTTATTATGTTGTTTAGCACCACCGTTACACCTGCTCCAGAACTACCTTGGTTGGATAGTAGACGATATGAGACAATAGCAAACTACATTGTTGTTGTTGGCTATGAGTATTTTCAATATGATGTAATGAAGGGTCTACGAAAACATGAGGTGACAGAAGGTTTCTGGATCGGAGCATACAATTGTAGAACCTCCCGAGGTGATCCAGTGATTGATGCTCAGAGCATACTGAAATTACGAAGGGAACTCATCTCCAGCCTGCTTAATGCGAAATGAAAGCATAACACCTGGAGCTGGTGAACCCGATCTTCATGAAGAATTTCGATTAGCAATTGCCCGTCGGAAGAACAACAAAGCAGCAGGTGCCGATGGATTGCCAGACGATCTATTCAAATACAGCAGCGAAGAACTGGTAAGGAGCATGCATCAGATTCTTTGTAGAATATGGTCGGACGAAAACATAGGCGACGATTAGAATCTAAGTCGGTCTATCCAATCCACGGAAAAGGAGATCCCACATTGCATATAAGGTTCCATCGAGCGTATTGTGTGAAAGATTAAAGCCCACCGTCAACAAACTGATTGTAGCTTATCAGTGTGTCTTTAGGCCCGGAAAATCAACAACGGACCAGATATTCATCTTGCGCCAAATCTTGGAAAATACCCGGAAAAGACAATAGACACACACCACCTCTTCATCGATTTCATCGTGCTGTTTTTGACAGCATGGAAAGAAGCTGCCTTTATGCCGCTATATCTGAATTTGGTATTTCCGCAAAACTAATATGGCTTTGTAAACTGACGTTGAGCAATACCAAAAGCTCCGTGAGGATAGGGAAGGACCTCTCCGAGCCGATCGATACCGAACGAGGTTTCAGACAAGGCGACTCCCTATCGAGCGACTTCTTCAATCTACTGTTCGAGGAAATAATTCGAGCTGCAGAGCTTAATCCGACAGATGAAATCTTCTAAAAGAGTGTCATGTTAACAGTCATAACTTCGAAGTCCTAGATAATTTCGTATATCTTGCTGGACTAACACTAACAAAAAAATCAGCCTCGAAATCCAACGCAAATAATTCTTACTAATACTTAGGTCCTACTTCGGACAGAGTAGAGAATTGAGAAGTAAAGTTCTCTCTCTACTCATCTCTAAGTCACTCATCATCTGACAACATCTGATGAATCGACGTTTCGACCTTTCGAGAAAAAAGTTCTGCGAAGCATTTAAGGTCCTTTGCGCATTGGCCACCGCAGATACCGCAGTCGATGGAACAATGAGATGTACGTTATGTACGACGACATTAACATACATATTTCAATGAACTAAGAGACAGCGGTTACGCTGGCCAGGTCATGTCATCCGATTAGATGAAAACACTCCAGCTTTGACCTCCACTCCGTTAGTGAGATCAGGTAGAGAAGGGCCCAGCAGTAGTTTATCCATGGAATTGGTACCAAATTGCTAAAGAAAGAAACGATTGGCCCGTTTTTGTTAACTCGGCTATAGCCGCGCAAGCGATGTCTATGCCAATAAAGGAAAAGAAGAAAAAGGGCGAAACCATTGATAGAGAACGCCACGGACACCAACTCATCAAATCAAAACGATCCGTTACCGAAAATGCTTAGAATTTTTGCCTAGACACAAGCCAATAATTTTCTATCATGAAAACGCTCGCTCTCATAATACAAGACGGGTTAAAAACCATTTGGAAAATAGTGGTTGCGAAATTTTACCTTATCCGCCTTAAAGACCAGACCTCGACCCCTATGTCTAACATTTGTTTCAGCCGATGCTGAACGCCATCACTGGAATTCCAATCAATCACGCCAATCACGCGCATTTCTTTTGGGATGTAAGTTCCCAAATTACCAGAATGATTTCAAAACCTCAGATGAGCAATAAAAATTAGTTTTTCTAGAATAAACGTTGATAATTCGAAAAAAACCGCACGAATATAGTTACATAAAGTACATACAGCTCAAAACCATTAATATCAGGATGTTCCCGACCTCACTGCACACATGGAGTTTTAGTTTAATTTGAGCTGAAGTATTCGTCATACAGAACGTCAACGCTGCAACCGAACTTTAAGAGCGGCTTGATATCTAATTTTGATACTTTGTCAAATCCCTTGAATTGCGAAGCTTCTAAATATCTAAGACGAATACTAGATTATGCTGAAAAGAAGTATAGAAGGTATTCAGTGTCTCTCTCATGTCTACTTCCCTGCGATTTCTACATTTATCGTCGTTAATAATTCCCATACGGCTCGCAAATGATGGCAATAGATTGTGACCCGTTTTTTTTCCTTGGGACTCTTGCACTTGATTTTGGTGAACCTGCATGCCCCAAGATATTCTCACTTTGATCTGTCTGACAACTATTTTGGTAGTTTCATTGTATATCGTTTTTAGTCATAAAGCCTAAGAATATGGAAATGCTCATATAGGTCGTGTACGTAGAGCTCACACTAATCTAAGTTCATTTTGAATCGTAATTAAAGTCATCAGATTAACACAAGTTTGTAAAAGGAGCTCAGGGTTCCTTTTGAAATCTTTCGAGTAATCGGCTTTGTTCTTCGACTATGTCCCTAATACAATTTCGATGAAACGACAAGACATTGCTGCTAAATATAATCCATTGCTTTAAGTACGATAGTTATAAGCAGTTAGGGTGTATGTCCTTGCTAAATTTAGCCAAGATTGCTTTGACTACAATATGGAATCCTGGTTTGTAACTATCGAATTAACGAACCTTTTTCTCGTGGAAACTATAGTTCATAACTCAAAACACAGTCTTTTTAAATTCGAAATCACACATATAAATAAGTCTTATTAATTAATTACGAATATTAAACAAACATCAGTTCAATATAAAAACCATTACAGTGATAAACGTCATTTGTCCGCCTTTTTCAATTTGCATACCACTCAACGCATTTAATCCAACCAACAAATGACTCCATATATAAGACACACACAAGCATACGCCTCTTTCTTAAAAGACACTACACAATCCATACCAACCCGAGCCACAATTTATTTGCACGCGCAGCCGGAATGGTGTCCATGGGTCGCGCCTCCAACGTCCCACCAACGCCACATGACACCACAGCAACAATAAGCTACAAATAACAACAACGTTGGCAATAAACGGCAGTGTCTCGCTTAGGTGCTACACGATCGACAATAAAAGCAACAACACTCTCCACATACACACACACACACCAGCATACAGGCGCGAAGAGTTTGTCGCCGAGTTAAAATGCAACGTTAGCAGCATGCGTCGCAAAATAGCCGCGTGCCAATCGCGTGTGCTAAGTGCGCGCTCGCTCCTCACACGCCTGCCAGTCAAGACGGCTAAGAGGCGCAGTGCCAAGCGCTCGCACACTCACAATTGTTCAACGATCGAAGTCAACAAACAGCCAGTTTGGAAGTGTGTGCACTCGGCTACTACGTCGCAATTAATCTTAACTAACGCTTACTCGTTTGGCCAAGTCGGTTCGCGTAAGGTGTCTACGGTTTGAGCTGATTCAGCTAGAGCCATTTGCTCGTGTACGTTTGTTTGTCGTCTGTGGTTTTCAGTTGCATTGCTTGCATAGTGCTTAAGTGCCGGCAATTGAGTTCGCTTGAGCTTGGCTCTTGGCGCGCACACATAAATGGCAATACGCGCTCCTTATTTGCGAATCTCTTTATTGCTGCACGAGCTTGCATTCGCCAACAGACGAAGCTAGGTATACCACATATGACTGAAGTAAAAAAAAAGCGCAATGAAACTGTGGGCAACACTTTGCCGGATGTGTAAATGAATTCGTCTGGAGCTTGGATCTATATCCGATGGCTGTTAACCCCATACATTTGGTGTTTTAGTTGAGAGTTTGAGTTTTCCTCTTCTAATAAGTGAAAAGCCCTCCTATATATAAATTTTATTTTCATATCGAGGTTTCTTACAAAATCCATGAACTGTAACCAGTTAAAGACCGAAGTGTGGAATAACATCTTGCTGCATCTCCCTCAAAATCAAGTCCGTAAAATAGGGATTAGGAGCCCTGGAGCTACGTGCAGACCTCTTACCAGTTTTTTGTAAAATTATTGAGAATTCTCTTGGCGTAAGTGATATTGGCTGTAAATTTGAAATGGTCGGTCACATTCTTAAACCAGATCTGACTAGCAAAACTACTTTCTTCTTCTTTATTAACGTAAGCAACGCTTACGCGATTATAACCGAGTATACAAGAGCGCCCAGTCGTTCTTCATTTAGCGCCAATTGGAGATTCCAAGTGTACCCAGATCCTTATCCACCTGGTATTTTCAATGGGAGTGAAGGTCTTCCTTATCCTCTGCTTCCAACGGCAGGTACTGCGTTGAATACTTGCAGAGCTTAAGTTTTTTTCCAAAGGGACAGTTCCAAAGTACAGTTCTTCCATTGTTAGAGGTCCATAAATGCCTCAGAGACCAATATCCGCTTTAAAATCGTTATTTTAGTATTCCAACTCTTATCTTTTTATACAGAAATTGAAAAGTGAAATCATCTTGAGTCGAGCAAAGAAACGTAGTTATTCCTTATAATGCATAATACAGAAACTCAGGCGATAACATTAGCTAAAACGTTTGTAGATTTGTTTGAGAATGTCTAAAGGAAATTATTGAAGCCTTGGCGCTCCTCAGCTCTTGAGCTTTAAGTAGCTGATGCCAGTGTTGACATGGAGTTTTCTAACAAAGTCGAAATCTCATGTCTAAGCAAATATTTTGATAACAGAATGATGAATTAATCTAAGTGTCTCAACTCTTCGTTGGTTCTGATGGTTCCACAAGGTACTACCAGAGTTTGTAAAAAGTCCAACCGACACAGCACCACATAATTTTGCTTGCAGTTTCAGCAGGTATTTTCAGATTTGGAATGGAAAAGACAAATTGAAGAGGCACTTAACTTGACTTAAGTTCTGTACGATTATCAGCTTCAACATAAAAATAGAGTCCACAGAGTACTTCAAGCGCTGGTTAAAAGTTCGAAAGATATTTAGACTTTAACTGCGAGCTCTGGTTTAACCCGTCTTCAACGCTACTCAGGCATAGGTTCAAAAAGACCATAAGCAGTTTCGGCTTAAATGCACGGTTCAGTTTCTTCACAGCCAATAACAACGTCGTTTTGGTAGCTGCTTGCTCATCCATTATTCATTTTGTGGTGCTTCGTCATGCGCGAGACCAAGTAAGCAAAGTTTAACCCGGTGCAATCCCAGCAATGCCTCAGTCGATGTAGTCCAATCATACGCTTTAGCACTTTCTCACGGTTTGATTTGGTGTCGTGCCACGCTGCGCCACACCACGCCACACATTTAGCAACCGCAACGCCAACGGCACCAACAACAACAACAGTAACAGCAATTGCAACAGTAATAAGAGTCGCATGGCAAGCAAAACCAACATTGCCAGCATGCAGAAAGCGGCAAGTGCACAACCAACAACAACAACACTAACAACGATCATCATTATCATTAGTAGCAGCAACGTAGCAACAGTCTTCAGCGCAACAACAGCAATAAAGTGGTGGCGCATACGTAATCAGGCGTTAAGTTGTTGCGTCGCCGTCATCAAAAAAGCTTTTTCAACGCCGCACTTTGCTTAGCAGTACTCTTATACCCTGAACAGGGTATACTACGTTAATCAACAACCCTGAAACAACTATGAATGAGATGTCAGACCCCTTATAATCTACCACCCAGAATGAAATGTACTAGGTGGTTAGGTTAGATGGCTGATCAAAGAACGCACGTGGTATATGAGTCGACGTGATGCCATAGAAAAGAAGAACCCGTGTGTTCGAACTTAGAAATCAGCAAACCGCTTAGTAGCAAATATGTTTAATTCCCATTTCCGCCAGTTCGGTGGCATGTCTGAAGGTATGCGCTCCCAAGGGCGGGACGTGAGTTGTTTTCACCTCATCTTCTTTCATCGGTTTCACCGTCTGCAGATGGTGTCTGGTAGGATTCCCAGCCTTACTGCATGGACGCCAATAGTGCAATGGTCTGTTAAAACCCCTATAACCAGGCAGAGTCTAGCCTAGATCTAAATCTCTTGCGATTGATATTGGTCCAAACGGCTTTGCGCCAGCGGATGTACAAGCTTCCGCGATCTAGTATTAGAACAGAAGAAGATATGGGAGCACCGACCCGCACCTCTTCTATCGATACTAATTATATGCTTATTTCTTGGAACCGCCGTTATCGGACTACTATTACTATAGCATATTGCTGCCATATTGACTGAGAAACCCCAATCAAGTTTTTGTCTGGAAGACTTTATTTGTCAAGGTAGCTTAACGAACGCGTGCGGATTTTTGTGAAAGACAACGCTATAATCTTCGATTATATTGTTTAGATCGGACTACTATAATATATATGTAGCTGTCATATAAACTGATGGATCAATATCAAGTTCTTGAATGGATATTTTTCTTTTTGCAAAGATATATTTACAAAATATGGCATCGACGTCCTGCTTCTGTGTGACTGCGAGATCCTTTTGGCCTAGAGTAGAACTCGGTAGATCTACTGAACTACTTGTCCTGAGATCGTTTGGTCACAATTGTCATTCATGCGGGAAGACCAAAAATCGTGTCGGACGTTAGTTTTCAAAGACGTAAGAAGGAGGGTGAAATGAAAATAACTAAGCACTTTCTCCTCCATTGTTCAAAACTGAGGCTGAAACATCTCGGTAGTCTTACATTCGGCGAACCAGAAAAGATCTTATAATTCCGTATATATGCGTTTTTAGCTACCTCCTACCCTTTCAGGATCGGCCTCTTAACCTAACCTAATCTAACCAATTGTCCAAAATAACGCTACAAACGCCGCTCATATTTTTCAGATCGGACCACTATAGCAATTTCAGATTTAATTATTCTTATAAGAAATACAACTGTGAAAGGTATAATAGCTTCGGCGCAGTCGAAGTTCAAATTTTTTTCTTATTTAGTTTATTTACTTCGTTTTTAATTTTATTTGCCATTATTTTTTTAGTTTTAACACCGTTCATTTCTTTAGATCGCGTTTCTTTCGCGCTGAAGTGCCGCGGCAGCCAGTTTATGACCTCTTTGTTGGCGTCGCCGACATTAGGCAAGCGCTTTGTGACACTCTGCAATGTTGGCCACTCAACACACGCTAATGACCGTTTAATTCGGCTCAACACCGCCAGCGCCACTGCTGGTCGCTCCGCCACCATCGTCATCGCGCAGTCGCTATGACACTGACCTCTAGCCGGCCACTGGTTTGGACTCACTTGTTTACTAAGTTTCTTATTATTATTTTTTTTTTAATTTTCATGAAGCGTGTTAAACGATTTGTCAAGCGGAAATCATACGCTGTTGAAATTTTTTACCACGAAAACTTGTAATTTTCGTAATTTTTCTTTCATGTGATCGAATGTTAATTGAAGGTCTTTTATCGTGCTCCAGTTGCGGCGGTCTAAGCGTGGGAACTCGTAAGCTTTTGAAAGTCTGTGCTTAATGGATCGTTATGAGCACGTTTAATAATATTCGGCACTAAATACTGACTAAAGAGTAATCGAGTTTTTTAGGTACATCATAATTACGCCTTGGCGGGAGTTCACTAAATAACAAAAGTAATAGTGAAAGTTTTTCTCTCACCAGAGGGATCGCCCTCTACAGGTAATACGGAAGTTCCAAAATCAGTTCCATTATAAAAAAAGCTTCTTGCACTCATCACCAAGTCCTTCAAAAGTTTCCGGCTAATGTCTTTTTACAAAACTCCAAAGAGGTGGTGGAATGCAGCCACTACAGTCTTGGGGCGCCAAGACGTGTTGTATGTCGCACTGTCTCAACGGATGTAATAAAGGTGTTGTTAGGACCACCCCTCTTGATCTGATTGTCATACAGCCGAGCTGTTGTATTCAGGTTAAGGAGAGGTTTGAGTATGTCATTGCTGCAAAAAGACTGGATTTCTGTCGATGACGTGGAGAGGGAGGGATATCTAGGGAGCAGGAGGTTTATAGATGAAAAGGTTAAGATTAGGTGGCAAAACCGTTGGGATAATAGCTATAACGGTCAGGTGACTTACGGGTACGTTCGGGATGTTGGGAGACTTAAGATTATTGTACCACGGGGAGCAGGAACCCTTGTAATTCGCTCCAACCTACTCATGCGGACTGGCCCTCGGTGGAGTGGTTTAAAAGGCTAATACGGGCAGAGTGTTTTGATCGCTCAATGTAGAGTTGCATTACAGGAGGCGGACACAAAGCACAGCAGAGGTTTTACATGTACCTAGAACCCTACCCAGGTGGTTAGTGTGTCCATTCGAAACTGCCAATTGATACTGAAAATGCCTGGCGTTTCCAGAGCGCTGACCAACGCCTTGATTTTTACTGCTGTGATTTAAGGGGTCAGTGGGGTATTCTGGCCTGTTTTTTTACATTTTTTTTAAGAGAAATTTTTATTCGACATTAGAACTTTTTTCACATATTGTATTATGAGGTTTACCTCGAGCGCTCCGAACGTCGAGCAGTATTATTATTTTTGGGCTTTTCGAAACCTTCCAATGGTAAAGTGGGTTTCTACATTAATTCTAAAGGTATAAGGAAACAGAAAATGCAAAAATAAAAATAAAAAATGAAAAAAGATTAGTCTACTGACCCCTTAAGCGAGCTAAGTTTGGTCATTTCCCTCTCAAGTTTATAATTTCTGAATTTCGGATGCTTTTACTACGCCAAAAAAGTACCTAGGTTCAGCTTATATGAGATTTTTATGGGGATTTTTCACAAAGAGCACCTAACTCGGAAAGATTTATTTTTTATTACACATGTCTGAACTGAATTATCGAAACACTGATAAACTTATTAAAAACTATATGAAAATTATAATGAAATCATAAATTTTTGGAATTTTGTTATCACTCTTTTACCGCAAACGATTGTCAAGCTTAAGCCAATGAATGTGGTTTTATTCAAAGGGGAACTCATTATTTATTCCTATGTATTAATGGAAATAAGACCTTCCCAATTCACTTTGATAGTTTACGAGGATGTATGAAAATCCACTGTTTAGAAAAACATAAATCTATAAATATTTTCAGAAATTTATTCCAAATGAAGCTATTTTAAAAAATTGTTTACTCAATCGCAACAATCTAGCCAATTCGATGATTTAGTTCATTGGATTCTCGGAAATATTGACAATAAAACAAGAAAATCGGCTACATGGTGTTAAAAATCCAGTAAAATAACACCGATTAGTCATCTCGATCGCCATCTACAGTTTGGGAAAATTCCAACAAGGATATCGAACAGTTGTCCATGCCAGCGTGATGTCTTCAGTCCAAAAGGTATCAAGGACAAAAAACACTGTTCAAAGAGTCATGAGTTTTCGAACCACAGTTTAGAATGCAGAGATTAAAAACAACGAAAAGTTAATAATTCAGAGCAGTATTTGGAGATATTAAAGCGTTATAATCCAGAGTTTTTGCATCGATATGTGAGAATGGAGGAAACATGTCTCCATTTTTTCACTCCGCAGTCGAATCGATGGTCATCTGAATAGACAGCACACGATGAACTAACTCTAAAGCATTGAAACCGAAACAGTCGTCTGGCAATATTATAAGATTATGGCGTCTGTATTTTGGATGCGCGTGGAATAATTTTTGTTGACCGCCTTGGCCTTATTAAACTGTTCGAAGGACGAAATCGCCGAAAATAATGCACCGTGTCACAAGTCAGTAAAAGCGCTGCCAAAAGTCCATGAATTGGACTCCGAATTCGATTCCGCATCCATCGTATGGCCCCAAGCGTCTATTTCCTGTTCTCGGATCTCAAAAGAATGCTCGCTGATATTGATATCGAAAAGTTGGAGGGACGCTATAAACAACGTATCACTCTTGAGAGAACTGTATTCAATTAAAAAAATGATTTTTGCCCAAAGATGGGTTTTACAATGCTATGCCAGAGACTTTTCAATTGACCTGTTATTTAGTACTTCTTTAGGAATGAAGTGGTCATATTTCTCCGCTGCCATTTATTTGCGTTAAATTTTGTTAAGATACCGCATCAATTGAAAAAGCTTTCCACACAAGCCCTCGATTTCACTTATTCACTTTATATGCTATATTGGTCCGATAACGGCGGTTTCGAGCAGCGTCTTGGGGAGATATGAACGGGTACAAAATTTTCGGTCGATATCTCAAAAACTGTTGGACTAGTACGCATGGCAAACTTAATATACCTTGTTTACGGAATAGAAAAAAGTACTTTTCAAACGCACTGCAAGTGTGATATGCATTCGGCTGCGAACGCTTCAAAATATACCTACATACAAGTCCTGAAAACAAGAGTTTGTGGTCTACAAAACTGATAAGGATGAATATTTATCTAAATATTTTACTTAAAATATATGTAAATATTTTACTTAAATATACATACATACATATGCATGTATGTATATAAGACACCAGTGAAGCTAGAATTAGCTTATCAGCTTGTGGGGACACGAAAAGGGCTTTTTAATTAGCGATAATTTACTCGTATGCCACCAAAACCATTGGTACCGGCGCGAAAGATTATATTTTTAAGATTGTATTTTTGTATGTATGTACATATGTATATATGTTTGTCATTTTTGTATACTGCACTCAAGATCCCCTGCTAAGTTGACAGGCCAGCGGCGCCGACTCAATGGGTGGGGGAATTTGCGTTACGTTGCGCTGTTGTTGAGTGATGGCTCCTCGAAAACGGCAGTGTTTTTTTTTATTATTATCCAGAAAAGTGTAAGTATGTTCGTATTTGCTTAAAACTAAATCCATTATACTTACATACATACAAAATTGAGAAAGAAGGCTATTTCGATAAATCCGAGACTTTTTGAATTACAATTTTATTGAGTTGCTGAGAAAGGAGAGAAGGAGAAAGATGGCTCAGTGTTATATATGAGTAAATCTAGAAGGACGATTAGGTTAGATTCGGCCATAGGGTTGCTCCTAATCGATGGATTTCACTCAGCCAAATGTTCATCCTTTATTTTACCTATAAACTCCTAAAACTGCATCACCAGACCCTCATATGGGAACGAAGAGTTGTGACCTCCAACACAAATTTGTTAAGGAGATTAATTCCAATTCCAGAAATTTTGTTAAGCTAGCCGAAGATGTGTCTACCGAGATATTTCATTTAGGTCTGGCAAAATCCGGACAAAGAAGAAGAGAGCGACAAGATGATACCATCTCATCCTCCTCCATACAGCTTAGGCAAAGAGCGTCCGACAAAATATTTTGCCGCATCGTATGTAAATAGTGTCCAGTGTAGTAGTGTAGATCATCTGCAATTGCGGCGAGATTGGATTTGCATATTGAACCGGTTCACTCTGATTTAGAATATTCTCTCAGTCGCATAGGTTCTGGTTGTTGACCAGCGCTTGCTGAGAAGGACGACCAATTTCAAGATAATTAACATTGAGATTTTATGTAACTTTTATTACAGTGACCAAAATATGAAGAGTCTTCTACAGATTAAAAACACCACGATGTTTTTTACATTCGAATGTGACTTAAAACTTAAAGAGCACAGCATTTCATAGAACAATAGTCAGGAACACACATGAAATAAAAATATATGTAAGTAATAGCTCACCGTCTTGTCAGTTGCTGAGTGAATTGAAGCGGATGTGACATACAAAACGGAGCTAAAGCCAACTCACTGATTTTTAGAAAAGTTTGCAAAAGTGCTAAGGCTTCCTCGGAGTCTCTGGGTTGATTAACCCGACTACCGTCTCTTCTTAAATCCTCGTTCAAGTTTAATCTGCCCAGAAGCGGATCATCCCGGCGGAGATCACAGTAGCTCCACATGGACAGTAGAAATACAGGTGCTTTGTAAAACCAAAGCTCATGTTTGTGAAATTTACAAAGCGAGATTGTCCGCAAAACCACTGATTCACTACAACGCCCTCGTAGGTACGTGAGTTTAGCAAAGCAAATATGTGTCGACTTGACGTTCATTGGAAAATAAATAAAATGTAAACAAAAATTATTGTATATCGTAAATTTTTGGGTGACTAACAGTTATGAATATGTTCGCAGTTAAATGCCGTGCGTTCCCCCCAGCGCATTAGGGACAAGCGACGTGAGGTTAAAAACATCAGCCAACAAATCCCACAACACTTGTCGCAGCAACAATGACTGACTGACGGCTGATGGCTTTACTTGTGTAATTTGCGTGTTTTATGTGTGTGTGTGTGTGTTGGTGTGTGTTGCGGCACCCCACCCGAGAAGCGACGAATTATGTGTGTTGTAAAAAAAGTAACAAGAGCCCGCAAGTTTTCTGCAAAATGCCGATGCACTGTTATATGGTAGAGCAAACTGTGGGACCCATGCGCTCCCCAACAAAAAAAAATAAACAACAACAAAAGTTGACTGCAAACTAAACTAAAACAAACAAAGCAACACGTCAAACAGTCGGATCCCGTGTCCCACCATCTGCCCAGTAAACCCAGGCAAACTATTCATTGACCGTCCATCCGTCAAACGAACGCCCGTCGGCTCGACCGCCAACCAGCTCAATTGATACGCTTCAACGAAATTCATGCCATCATCATCAGTCGAGCATGCCTCAGCGTAATTGCGCGACTTCAAACCTACATACAAACGAACGGAGAGCTCCAGCTAAGGCGCAGCAGTGGCGCAAAATGCGGGACCCAACCGGCAGCCCAATAACTAAAGCTCAAACAAGTACAAAAAAAGTAAAAGAAAGAAAAGCCTACAACAATAGCAATAAGACCAACAAATACTTAAAGCGCAAAGTAACAAAGGCAACATTTCAACAACAATCCATCGGATCGCATCGCCACAATCGTCGACGTCGTCGTCGTCGTCTTCATCGTCGCGCATCGCAACGTATCGCAATCCATCCATCCGTCCATCGTGTGGGAAACACACGACAAATCTGTTTCCCACGGTCTGGAAAAGTGTGTAGCGTACGAACAAAATACACAATGCGATTTACGAAAGCACCAGCAATAACAGCAACAACAATAGTAGTAATAAGCAACAACAGCATGACACAAGTCAGTGGCAGCGGCAGAGAACTGTCATCATTGACAATAAGTAAGACATGCCCGCGTGGTGGGGCCAAACAACCAAGCAGGCAGGCAGGCAGCCAGCCAGCCAACCAAACAACCAACCGCCCGAACGTCCATTGCATTGGTATTTGTGCCCCTAGCGGGCAATTCCGTCATCCGACAACTATGTTTGCATGCACGTTGTCGTTATTGATCGTGTGAGCAACACTCCAACGTGTTATGCTCTTCTGATTGGCACAAGCGCCGCGCACGATCACTACTTGCTGGCGCGTCTCACGAACACCGTGTCGCTCTCTTTTGATTATGTGTGCGGAGTTCGCGTGTGCTCAGTGTTGCTGTGTGGCGAAGTGTTGCTGGCCGTACGCTATGCGATTGGGCAGCAATGGGACCAATGTTGTGAAGTCCCGCGTGCATAATGGCAAGTGTTGTTGATGTTTGTGGAAATATCCCTGACATGAAAGGTTTTCATCCAAACTTTGTGGATGTATAAAGTTCCAGACGTTTTTTATTGAGTCTTAAGTGGTTAAGATTATCAGCTCCGATGCGACGGTTGTCGTGATCAGATTTCGGAACTCTATTCTGAACGGATCATCCAGCATATATTGGAAATACTTGGTTGTTGAAGTCTTTTTACGAAACTAATAAATGTTTTCGTTTCCTTGCTACATTTCTTTCATCAGAGTTTAGACATAACTTGTAGATAATTTTATAAAAATTCTTTACAGGTTGTTGTAGAGAAGACTTTTCATGATAGTATTTAAAATTCCACTAACAAATATACATATACTATACATATATGTAACTATACTATATCGCACGGTTGCAAGGACCTGGTGATTGCTTTGCTTTTCGGGTGTTTACGGTTGGGTTTCAGTCGCTCATAAGGCGTAAGGTTTAAAGGCCATAGCGGAATCGCAGGAAATTGCAAAGCCGATGAAATAGCAAGGAAAGGCACCCTAAGCCGCTATCGGTAAAATGGGAGCGGGTGGGTATTCTCATGTGTTCTACCACTAGATAACGGGGCTGGGCGGAAGCTTGGCCAGCGCCTAAGATCGAACGCAAGAGATCTAGTGATCTTTTTGCTCTCCGTAAGTCTAGCCTCTTCCTGGTTGTGGAGCTTTTAATTGTCGTCCATGCTTTAAGTTGGGAAATCTTACCAGACGCCATTTGCATAACCTGTATGGAAAAAGATGAGGTGGAAACAACTCAACACTTCCTTCTTGACTTCCCCGCGTCTGAGAGGTCAAGACGTGGGAGCCCATACCTTCAGACATCCCACAAAACTGGTGGGAGTGGAAAAATAATGCCTTTCCAAATTAGTATTGGCTTCTAAGCGTTTTGCTAATTTTTAAATTCGAACACAGCAGTTTTTCTTCTGTATAGTCTCACAAATGACAAAGGATGGCTTCAATAAGCCATCTAACCTATCCTAGGGCCAATTGCTGAGCCCGATTTTCCCGCTTTTTCAAAAATTTCGTGATCGTTTCATCATTATCAAAGTAGTTCAATTGTTCCATAGTTCAATCACTGTATGATCGGTAGATGGAGAAAGCAATATCCTGATCAATATTTGGGGATATGCCTACATGCGGAAACGAAATCGAAAAAATGTAAATAGCCGCAATTCTGCTACCAAATTTTCCCCAACACAATAAGAAACAACACTTTTCGGTCACACTTCGAACGCATTCCCATTCTCGCTTACTCTCTCACTGACTGACTTTGAGTATCAGAAAGCCGACAACAGTCATCAACGCAGCCACTGCACAGTAGTCTCACTTAGCACTGGTAGCACTTGCACCACACACATACATACACACCGATAGCACACAGTGCGACCGACCACCATTGCGATCGTGCAGCGATCGTGCAACCAACCACCACAAACAGCAACCCGTACGAGCTGTGTGAGCGCAGAAAACCCCCTTATTGTATAAAAGTTGTGAACGGGGCAGGTTGTTGGCTCATTTTGAAACCGACACGCGAACCAGAAACAACTTATAAACGCTAAGCTCACTTGTGTCTCCCAACGGAGTTCCCAAAATCACGGATAACGAAAGAACGCGTACGCAAATTTAAATTTAAATAAATATATAGAATTCAACCAAAGCTTAGTTGCAACGCGCAATATAAAATAAAGTAAAAACAATGGTCATGGAAATGTCCAAAACCTATCAGTACCGCAAGGTGATGAAACCGCTGTTGGAACGCAAAAGACGCGCGCGCATCAACAAGTGTCTCGACGATCTCAAGGATCTGATGGTGGAGTGCCTGCAGCAGGAGGGTGAACATGTGACGCGTCTCGAGAAAGCCGACATACTCGAACTAACGGTCGAACACATGCGTAAGCTGAAACAACGCGGCAGTCTTTCGCTACAATCTCAGGCTAGCGCGCATATTGAGTCCTTTCGCTCCGGCTACGTGCATGCGGCGGATCAAATTTCACAAGTACTCCTGCAACAGTGTCAAGCGGATGAGTTGGGTGGCAAAATTATGAAATTCCTCTCGACGCGTCTCATCGAAATGCAACATCAACTGCTGCGCAGCTCAACGGTAACCGGCATTGGCGCAATGCCACCAACAACCGCCTGCACGAATGCCAACCTGTTGCCGCTACCGTTAACACTGCAAATGCCAATGCCGTCGGCAAATTACAATTACAGTGAATGCGGTGAATCGATGGGCTCACTAGAGTCACCGACCAGCGCCAAGTCGCCAGTAGATTACTACAGTGTTGTTAGTGAGGCAGCGCATAGATCCTATGCTACTGCTGCGGCTGTGGCTGCTGCAGCGTCTAGCACATGCAAGGAGCAGGATCTCATCGATGTGACGACGGTGGATAGTAGCTGTTCGACGCGCGATACCGCCTCCGTGGTGTCCGTGGATTCCTGCTCATCTGATCCAATGTGGCGCCCTTGGTGACTAGCGGCGCGCCATTAGTTAAGGCTTTAGTTGTAGTTGTATAATACACGCACACACACACACACAATTGGAATGAAATTGTATCAACAGAATCGTCTGTCTTCCAAGGCGCACGTAGCTGACGTGGGCGGGCGCTGTGGCCCCTGAACCAATCGTCGCAACGTGTTGCGCCACACACACACTCACACATATGCAGTGCACACTTTGCTTTATTTGTTGTCTGTGATATAATATAATATTACTTGTATGCATAAAAGTGTTTGAATGCATCATTACAAAGTTCAGCGTCATTTGCTTTATTTATTGTATAGTTTAGCGCGTTCAGCAAAAATAATTTATATTTTGTTTATTTTAATTAATTGTAAGCTGTATTTGAACTATAAGTGCTGTAATGTTTGTATGTAAAAAAATAATCGAAATGAATAGTAGTTTTGTAAGTTCTCAGCAATCCAAGGAAGTGAACTGGTATTCCTCTAACTGGTATCAAGCTTTAACGGCAAATGCCAAATACCAAATTCCTGAAGTTACATATATATAATATATGTTAATATTTAAAATAAATTGAGAATTAATGCCTGAAATTTGAAATTATATTTTTTTATTCAGTTATAGTAAAGGTGATCCATTACTAGGGAACCTCAACTACTTATTTAAAGAAAAATCATAGAAACTTCAAATTTAATGAGAAATGTTTATTATTATTCGAAAGAACATTTTTTGGCATTTATTTTTTGAAGATTATCTCTTTCAAATGGTGGGCGCGGATATGTTTCAGTTGATCCATCTGTTGAGTTCAATTTTCGATGACTCTTTCGAGCAGTGATATTGTGCTCCAACGCCTGAATCGAAGCGGGATTGTCTACATAAACTGTAGCCTTTACATATCCACACAGGAAAAGGTCTAACTATGTGATATCACACGATTTTGGTGTTCTCTCAATAAATCTTTTGCGGAATGATGCGATGTTTGAGAAGTGGCGCCGTCTTGTTGAAACCAAATGTCGCCGAGATAACGAAATTCAATTTCAAGCATCAATTAGTGGGTTATCGTTGCATGTCGGCATTGATGGTTCCGTTTTCACCGCTAACATTTTCGAATAAATAGATTTCACCGGCTCTTGACTCTCTTTCGATTGTTCTTTGCTCCAAATGCAGCAATGTTGTTTCTTTACTTACCCACTGAGTCAAAAATGGGCCCTATCACTGAAAAAAAACTTGGCTCGGAAACGTCGGATCTTTTTGGAACTTTCCAAGAGCCCATAGAGCGAAGCTATGTCGCTTAGAAAGATCGAGCGGTTTCATACCAGAATAAGTGCAAAACTTCGTGTTTGTCCTTACTAAACCGCCTACTAGAAGTAAAATATGCCTAAGTTAACACATGATTGGAATTAAATAGAAAACACAGTTTATAGTCTTTCAATTGTAATATTTTTATTCAATCATTAAGTATATGGAAAAGGATCACCAATACCAGAAACGCTCTGGAAAAGTCTCATGTGGGTGCTCATAACCCCAAAAGTGGCAATTTTGGCGATTAACAAACCCAGTAAGGTGAAAATTGCGCTCTACATATGGACTAGGTGGTTCTAATACCGTTTTCTTTAAATACTTTCAATATTCAAATTATAATAGATCTCTGACCCTGTTTTTAGTAACTGAATGCTGATCTGAATTGATATGAAAATGGAAATATAATATTTTCTAGGTTACGGAAGATCTAAAAGCACCAAGTGGAATACTCGCACAAGCCGATAATGGTTCACTGATACACTCAGAACCACACTTAAATTCGTGACATTAGCACGTGTCCTTTAGTAAGTGATGTGCTCTCCGCCGTTCGCATACATACTATAACAAAACTGCAAGGCTTGCAAGTTCTGCGACTCAGTATGCTGAATGCCGAGTTTTGTGTGCCAAACGGAAGTCGACCATAGTTATTATCCCTCTCCTACACTCAACTCTGTACTGCTGAGCCTGTTAACCCATGAATCTGAGTGGGTTCGCTCCAGCACAAAGCGTGTCTGAAGTGATAATTAGTAAGCAATCTTTGCAAGAGAGGACGGTTGAATTGAAGATATTATATATATGTATGTTGTTTACGGTTTTCTATGATAACACTACATTTACTTATTGGAAATATTTCTTATGTCAGTCTATTAGACCAATTGCTTGTCTGGGAAGTGAAATATTAGCCTAGGTATGTGAAGGTGTATCCGTGGTTGAATAAATCTAGCGATTTAAAGACGAATATCCTGTAAAGCCGAAGATTGGATTAGAAAATTGGCATTTTAAATTTTTTTGTGGCGTTTCTTTTTGTCCTGTCGATTCACTCACTATCACGAGAAATTCAAGAATTTCTATATGGAATATGTATCTCTACTTTTGCTTTCGATTGCAAAACGATAACCGACCCTATTGTTGAAGTAAATTTCCTTAGAGTGTTGACAATACTTTAATCACTTAATCACCGCTTTTACAAGTTGTAAAATTATTAAGTGTCACCTGAAATCCCAAAAAAAGTTAAATAAAGCCCTACAAGGCACGTATTTATAAGTTCCTATCTATTTATAATAGCTTAAAGCTATGGGCCTTAACTTTAAGTATAGCATACAGATCGGCGATAAAGCAGTGTAAAGTTAGCCGACCTGGTTCTAAATTTTCTTCTTCTCTATATGAAAATTCAGTTGATCAGTAAACCGTTGACTTTTAACTTCTACTGGAACCACAGAGTTTGTTCGTTTTTAGTATTTCAAATAAAATTTTAGCAAATCTCTGCTGTGTCAATACTTTTCGACTAACCACGAATAGTTGAATAACCTAGTCACTGACGCGAAAGCTGGAAAAAGTCCCGTCCAGACCTGAACCACGCCTTCTAAAAACGTGAATACACTTCTGATATCTATCCAACTCACTCCGTAAATGGACTCAACAACATAGAAAGAGGCTGAGCTAGCTAACCACTTAATTGTGTGGGCCGCAAAGCCGACTCAACTTAAATTGATCGCATTTAAGGCAGATTACTTCTAAAATTGATGCACTCAGCGGCACCTGGCGGCGATCAAGCGCATTAGCCACCTAACAATTAGTCTAATTGGAACGAGGCAGCAAAATTACAGGGGACCAATCAGAAACACTAAGTGATTGTCCAGTTGAAAGACAATAAGCCGAAAAGTAACTAATGCAAGTATATGTATATGTAATATGTGTGTCTGTCGGTATGGCCTATAATGCCAACTAATCTTAGAGGGAACGAAGAACAAGCTACCTGTGTGTGCAGTCAAAGAAATAATTACGATTATTATGGTGGCGGAAATTAACAAAAGAAATTGGAAGTGTAAGAAAAGTGGCAATCGTCGTAAACACTCTTAATTAGTGAGAGGGGAGAAAATAAATGAGCTGTAAATTGCCGAGCTATAATGACAAAGTAGGGAGTAATAAGTGTGGTGTATTTTGTTTCTTTATTTTTTTTGCTTTTAATTTCAATGGGAACGTGTGAAAATATTAAGAAATCAATTTAGAAATTCTAATAACTGTATTCTTATATACATATCCAAGTGTTGGAATCTGAAAGTATAAATATTCTCAGAAACTATGATATGGAATTGTAGTATATCACTGGTCTATACCGCCAAGTTTGACGTATTCAATTAAAGTTTATATCTTGATTTTCTCAGATAGCAGAGCGGCGATACTAGCCTTGAACTCATTAGCAGTGCGTTCAGGGTTGGTCGAGGAGTATCTAATCTCGCTGGTATCGAGTGTCTTTGTGATAAGACTGTTATGGGTACCAAACTAAAGCGGAATCACAGGAAATTGCAAAGCCGATGAGCTTGCAAGGAAAGGCACTCTAGAACCGCTTTCAGTAGAATGGGAACGGGACGGTGCTCCCCTATTTTCTTGTGCTCTACTACTATATAGCTGGACTTTTCGGAAGCGTGACCAGCGCTGGATCTAGTGATCTCTTTGCCTTCAGTAAGGCTAGACTCTCCCTAGTTGTGGGGCTTTTA
The DNA here is from genome assembly GCF_023373825.1 of Bactrocera dorsalis. NCBI lineage: Eukaryota > Metazoa > Arthropoda > Insecta > Diptera > Tephritidae > Bactrocera > Bactrocera dorsalis. The sequence goes on along the minus strand of NC_064304.1, from coordinate 103,528,614 downwards.
ACAGGACATTGCCCTATTGGCGTCCGTGCTGTAAATTTGGGAATCTTACTAGATGTTATCTGCAGAAGCTGAATGGAAGAAGATAAATTGGAAACAACTCTCAACTCATTCTTCTTAACTTTCACGCGTTTCGGAACGAAAACCTTCAGACAACCCACCGAACTGGCGGGTAATTATGACTGGGTCCGCAAATCTGTAATTTTCACTGCATCAAATTCTGATAATAAAAAGTTATAAACAGCTGATTGCCATAAGAAAACAAAAAAGAACTCAACAAACACTCATTTTAAATTGTGTTATTATTAAGCTATTGGTTGGTTGAAAGGGCAAGCTCTCGAGCAGCACACCGCAGGCTGCCGCACTTAGGACATCATTAGCCACATTATACTCCCGGGTGGTAATCAAATTAAAACTTATCCAACAACTCGGTGGATATCGTAAAAAAACTGATTTTAAGTTTCTTTCTTAAGTTGAAATATTAGGAGCCATGGAATATATACCGTCTTATCCATCTGAAGGGGCAGCGCATTCGCATAGATAATGTTTCAGCCTCTCATCATGCTTTTTGCATGCTCTGCATTCCACCTAATTTACTTTTCCGATTTGCTGAAGATGATATCTTACGGGTAGATGGGCTGTGAAGCTTTTTGGTTTGTCCAAAACTAACCCAAAGTTACTTTGTCTTCTATGTTGCCTGTGTTCCAAGACAAGAGCTGTGCCCCAAAGGTCAGTTGCTTCAAACAACCCTTGAAGTTGCTAAATAGCCTGGTACAGCTTATAGGAAGTATACCCATTTAGCAGCTTCTGTTATGCCAACAATTTTAGCCTAAAAGGCGGGCATTTAGTTTGAAGCTACTTATTACGTAGGGATTACTACAGAAGCTCTTAGTATACTATCACTCTTTTATCCATTGATGAATATGTAGATTTCGATTTTTAACTGTCGATCACGGAACCATTAATCTAATCTTTTCAACTGGAGAGTGAAAATGTTGTGTCTCATTCTTCATAGCTCTTCTTTTCTTGGTAGCATTACCGCTTAAGTCGGAGTTCAAAGCCGAGTATAATAACATGCCTGTAGTGACGCCGAGAATGGCTCAAATAGCTTGAAATTATGAGCCAGTTGGTCGTTAGTTATTCGAAATTCAAATATACTTGTATAATTTCAAATACATTATAAATGTTAAGATTTCCAATTAGATTTTTACATATCGTCACTTAAAATTCAAAATAACGTAACATCACTTTTCATAACATACATAAGTTTACAGACGAAGGAAAAACGTTATAATAGAAACCACTCATATTGCAACAAAATTTTAGTTTTGGTTATAAATTGGTTATATATTGGTAATATCTGACAGTGGAAGTTGAAAAACTCAATTTTGATTTTTTGATGATACATTGTTTTGCATTTCAGGTGACGATATGTATATTCTTTTCATATTTCATTTGGTTACGATTTTGATTACGAATGTTTCATCATCTACCTCAAAAAATATACAAATTTCTAAGAAAATTATTTTTTCGAGTACTTAAATTTTAGAGAACAACAGCAAAGCTTGATAATATAATTTTTAAACAAAAAGAAAAGCAGAATGCGATAACAAAAACCAAGCAGAGAGTAAGAAATCCCCAACCAAACCACATAAAGATAACACAAGAGTATTTAGTTTTTGTTTTCATTGTTGTATTGTATAATTTTTTCTTTTGTATAAATATTTGTAAACATTAATTTTCTAACCATTTCTTATATACATGTAAGTACTTTCAAAAATATCACAAACAATTAAAGCTTTGCGTTTCTCAGCATGGTCCACTATGTATGTGTGTGTAGTGGACCTGGAAGACCTCAGTGGCGCTGTATCACACTTGCTCGCTCTACATCTCATCAGCCACATGCGCTTAGGCTTGTGCCCAACGATCTTGCATTTGTGTGGTGGCGATCTGATTGCCGGTGCTGCAGTACAAGGGTTCGATAAGATCATTATCGGCTGGCAAATCAGTGTTGGCGGTCCAGAAGAAAGTACCATGTGCTGTGCGTAAGAAATGTACGGGCACTGTGGTGATATCGGCAAATTCGTAATCTTCCAAATCGCATGAAGCGGCCAAACGTTCATTGGCATCATTCTCGCAGGATTCGAGAGAGATGCACTCAGCTACGGACTCCAGATCGGCATTGCGTGAATTCTCCAGAGATTCGAGTGATTCCAATGAGTTGGCTTTCTTGCTGTTGGCGAAATTCTCCAACAATTCTTGTTGTTGCTTTTGCTTTTGTTGTTGTGTTTTGAAGAGTTGCTTCAGCAAACGCTTAATGCTATAGCTGACCTTCTTCTGTTGCTTCTCGGCGCTCATGTTGACGCTGTTCTCATACTCGGCGGTGTACATTTTGTGTTGTTATTTTGTTTTACGGTTTTTTTGTGTGTGAAGAAGAAAATATGCTCAAAGACTTGCTTTTAACGTAGTAGAGCTGTGTATGACTTGCTGGTGTTGCTCACTGTACGAATGCTATCGCTTGAATGATGTTGAGTCCTGTCGCTGGCGCGCCTTTTATACAAAATCGCTCGGCGCATGCGCACAACAACAAGTATATGTGAAAAGGCATAGCAGGTCACAGGGTAAAGAGAGTAGTGAAGTGAATCGCACATAAAATTCCAATAGTACGCATAAACAAGTCGGTTTTCGGAGTGTGGGAACGCCAGCAGGATCTGTGTGTGCAGACAAAAGGAGCTGAAAAATCCGTACATAAAAAATGGCAGGTGCGTTTTCGACGTGCCACAGATGAGCGACGAGCTGTGTGCTGTGCTGTGCCGTGCTGGTGTGTGAGATTTAACCTGCAGCCGGTGGTGAGAGCGAGAGCACAGCTGGCAGGCGCGCTCACTCACACCTGTGCGTTAACAAGTTTGTGGCTGCTTGTGATGAGGAGGTGGATGCGAAGGAATTGTAGGGAATTGGAGATGCAGCAGACAGACAATGCGCGTAGTTATATTTATGTATATATAAGCCATAAGGATAATGGGCATGAAAGTAATTCATTTCATTTCATGTCGGAGTCTGCTTATCCTGGGACTGGGATCGTGTGAAACTCGTGTACGGTCATGTTCCCACACTTTTGAATGCAAGCCGTGTTTTTGCAAGCGGATCCTTTTGCTACTTGCCTTAAGGATCAAGCATTTTTTTCGATTTTTTCTTCAGTTTTTGTTTTTGTTAGTGATTTTTTCTTTAATTTCAGTTTCTGTTATATGAAAACGTGCGTTGTTGTTGTCGTTTTCTTATATTTTTTTGTTTGAGGCAAACACTTGGACCATTTAATGATCACTTTTGGTTTTCGTTTTTGGTCGTGTCGGTTGTTGTTGTTACTGCTGCTGCCCAAGTGTCCTGCTATCTTATAGTTAATGCCATAAAATTTTGTATGCAACAACAACAGCAGGTTATTTTTGTAGTTTTTTTTTCTTATAAAGCAAATCGTGCATAAACTCTGTATGAGCACGCACAAAAATTTTATGGAACACGTGTGCATTTTGCTTAAGGATCCACAGGGACTGACGCTCTACATAGTAAATATGAGTATTGGATAAAGTCTATATAGAAAAACGATCGTGGGAGAATATTTTCGATTTTCAACGCTTCAATGGCAAGGCAAATACAATTTATTGCCGCACTAAAGGGAAGCACTAGCAAGGAAGAAGAAGCAGCAGCATTAAGAAAAAATGGAAAAATAATACAAATAAGGCTTACACAGCAAAAGTGGCATATAAAGGAGTTATGGAGGCAAAAAACAAAAGAAATTGAAAAAAAAAATTTGAAAAATTAAAAAAAAAAATGAGAAATTCGAAAAAAAAATTAAAACAAAAATAAATTGAAAGGCAAATAATCTTAAGGAACATTTGTTGCTGCCTACACTCATTGTTGCTGCTGTTGTTGTGCGCTGCTCTACGCCTTAATCGGCCGTTCGTCAGGATATTTGCGTTCACTGCGTGTAATTTAATAGTGTTGCATACCTCATGTCGCACCAATCAATTTGCTTTAGTGTTATGGTTTGCTGGTCTCTGTTGCTTACTGCTGATCCTTTGTGATCGTGGGAAGCAATTCGACAGTGTTTTGTTGGCCTTTAAGGTAATAAAATGTGTGTCTATCAGGTTTTTTGTTTTTTTTTGTATGCCACAAGGCCTAAGTGCCACATCAGCATATATTTTTAGTTTCAAAATTTAATATCAATACCACAGCGTTGTAGTTGTAAATTAACACAGCCCTTTGTAAAAAAAAAATGAACTCTGGTGCCACAATTATGTGTGATGATCGGTGATCAACGAGCGATCAACATTTTTTGTCGCACTTTTTATTACTTGTTTTTTTGTTTTCATTTTATTTTTTACTATTTACACTAACGACCTTTGACTACTTGTGCTCATAGCGGGCGTTATTCACTCATACATACATACATATTATTATTAGTTGCTGACTGTGTTAAGCGGTGAGTGTGTGGCGTGCTGAGGTCCTTCGTGCGCGTGTTGGCTGCGCGTCAACCTCAAGCTTCTGGTTATTGCTTGTTACCGGGCGTATTGTTGCTGTTGTTATTAGTGATACTTCAGCTCTTTGGTGCAACACTGTTGTATGTTCTTTTTTTTATTCGATGCCTCGTTGTTTAGGCATTCAGCCATGAAGGAGTGCTGGCTGCGTGTATGTGTGGGTTGCTGCTAAGCGTAATGTGGCAAGACGGCGCATGTGGGCCACGCGTTGTGCACAGGTTTGTGGCAGCGAAGTTGGCTACTCGATTATGTAAGAAATATATTATCATGTGTTATGAAAGCGCTAGTTTGCTTGGAAGCTGCGCTTTTTTCGCACTGATAGTCGATTTTACTTAACATATGGTGCACTGATGATGTGTTAATCAAATTTTAGCAACTCAATTAGTTTAGCCAATCAAGCAGGAAAGTTCTTGATCAACTGCCTCGTTATCGCAAAACAGCACTTAAAATTGAAAAAAGGAACGCTTTTGAAAGCGTCCGAAATTCTACTAAGAGATGCTTTCAACCAAGTTTTCGGTAATCGAATCGAAAACAATCTAATTTAAACGCTTTTGAAAGCGCCCCAAGTTCTAATGGGAGATGTTTTCAACCAAGTATTCAGCGATGCTATTTCTCCATTATAATAAAGATGAAAGACCGCGGTAGTAAATAAGTTAAGAAGTCCTTTCAGAGACTATTCATAGATTTCGGATGATTAATGACTACAACCGAATTCTTTAAAATCCAATCTTCCGTATCCTATATCTACAACCCGTAGCCGCCACAGTGCCTGTGTCCTTCCGAATCCATCAAGCGAGCGCTCAAAGTGAAAGGCTAGACATTCCACTTAGATATGCCTAAATCTTTCAAATGTTTTTCATTAAATTTACTAGTTGGTTATTTGGATTCTTTAAGCATCTTCAACTGCAATTATAGTCGTAGAACTAAACGTTAGAACAACCGCACTAACCCATTTTATTCAATGTGGGACTGTCAATTTTTATATAACGAGCCCAAAATCCAAAAGTCAATTCAAATTCGTAAGTAAATTTTGTCCCTTTTTTGATTTATGCGCCTACAAATTCTTTGAGCACCCTGCCGGAGCAAGCAGATTTTTCGAAACACGATTAACCATTGTAGACTTGCCAATTTTGACTCTTATTCAAGGGAGCTTAGGAATTGCCGTCCTTCGATGACTAATGCCCATGGTAAAAGGCGACTTCCTTGAAATCTGTGAACAAAACCGTTTGCCTTCCCAGAAGCTCCACCGGCATGAGTCTATTCACTTAAGTATACCATACATGGAGGCTGGTTAGGTATTCAAGCATAGATTTTTAGCATGAATTTGTATTGAATAAGTACTTCCTGGATTGCTTATAGTTAACCCCTAACCCCTAAAGGTCTTTCACTAAGCGACAACTGGGATCCATCCGCCTACATCTCGGCACTCACAGATGATACCGAATCCTGGAGTGCATAAAAATACTTTTCAGGGTTGCCACTAAAAACAATTTCCTACTAACATGGCTTCCTGGGTATATAGGAAATGAGAATGAGTTAGCCGATCTCTTGGAGAAAGAAGTTGCAACAACCTGTCCGATAGGAGCGGAGTCTAGGCAGTAGAAAAGGGCCAGTATAACACGCCAGTGGCAACAAGTGCTTGGCGAAAAGAGTTCGATACAAAGCGGTTCAGAAAACTTTATGCTTTTCTCAGTAACAATGTCAGACAACTTGGGAGATTTTATACAGGCCACTGCAGGCTGTGGTCTCATCTGCACATAGTAGGATACTATTCCACGGATTTGTGTCGCTTATGTGATCAAACAGCAAAGATACCAGAACACATACTCCTAAATTACCGCGGAATCGTAAGAAGAAGGAGTCAGAATATTGGGAAATTAAATTCAGTGAATCTATTGTGTTCTGGAAACATTAACACAGTAGCTTTTCTAAGCCTGTTTGATTTAACTGGATTAAATGAAGGTAATGACAAGAGAGGGTACAATAGACCACAGATTGGTTGGCTTTCCTCGAATTTCAATAAAATTATCTATATGAAATTCGCGACCGGGAACCGGTATTATAAGAATGCCAGAAGCAAATTAATGACCACACTTCGACTTAGGGAAGATAGACTAAGCTTGTCACAACTCATTTTGAAAAAAAAAAAATGCAATTTTATTGAAAGAAAATGGTTACAAACGAATTATTTGAAGTATTGCCCATCGCAAGCCACACATTTTTCGCATTTTTCTGGTAAAGCTTGAATCATCTTGTGATGCAACCAAAGATGGAAGCCTTTTTTTGACCCCGTCTTGCGAGTGGAACTGCTTTTGAGCCAGACCATGTGCCATCGAAGGGAATAAATATTAATCGGACGGTGCAATATTTGACCGGATGGGGGTAGAAGTCCTACCCATTTAAGCGTTTCCAGGTAACAAGTTTTGACAACGAGCGTTGTCATGCAGTAATATCACGTTTTCGTGCCTCTCCTGGTATAGCAAGTTCGTTGCTTCTAAATCATTCCCAATATATAGTCGCTTTTAAATGGTTTGGCGACGTCTCAAATTCTTCGTCTTCGAAGGTTTTTGTCCTTCCTTCGCGCGGACAGTCGTTAATAATGAAATAGTCGTGATCAACATTGGGAAACCCATTCATAGACTTTACGACGATCTCAACAGAAGCATGGTAAAGAAAATCAAAATCCGATGGAACGATCTACATGGTGAAAAACTGCAAAACTCATATGCAAAACCGTAGTTCGGAGATACACAAAACTCCTATAATACTGACTGGTCACTGTCTGGTGGCGACACACGCCCACAAGATGGGGTTGACAAAACGAGAAAACTGCAAGAAATCTCTATTGCAGCGCACCATGGAAACAATGGAACATCTCTCGTGCAGTTGTTCCGCATTGACAAGACTACGCTGTAAGCATCTGGGATCTGCACGGTATGATACACTGGAGGAGGTATCGATAATGGAGCCGGAAAGGCTGTTAAAATTCGGTCAAGGGCACTTGACTTTCTACTACTTTTCTTGAACTTAGTATCTGAACTCCATCTGGTACAGCAAAGAACCAACCTAATCTATGCGTGGTTTATTTTTAGCTGTCGATAAAAAGTACAGTCCATAAAAATTAACGAATTGATCTTCAAAATTTTAAAACTTTTTTTGCAAAACTCGTTTGCAGACACGGTTAAAAATTGCATCTTCAGTAATTGCCGTCTGAGTGGTATTTGAGTATAGAGTATGCGACAGTAATTAGGGTACTATGAACTCACAAAAGTGATGAGTCATACGCATATCCTTAAGGACGGTTGTCTGCGCCGGACATTTGATAATAACCAACTGTCATAAGAAGAATTAATTTCAAGAGGACACGAGGAAAAAAAGAAAAAGGAGATATCCTGAAGTGGCACGCACTCGCCACTTTGTCGCGACTTGATATAAAATTTCATAAATTTTGCAGACTTAAGTAATTGGGGTATTGTAATAGCTTGAGGTATACATGTACGTAGGTTTATCACTTTAGCGGAAAGTAAAGTGGCTAAGGAAAAACGAAAACGATAAAAAAAGCTTGTATAACAAAAATACTTCGTGTACTAAGCTGATGATGGCAATTAGAATATATCATAGATATTAACTATTTGTGTATCACCAAATAAATTCGAACTGCGAAGAGATGAATTAACATATTTTTCGAATACAAATTTGCATGAAAAATGGCCTTGAATAAGCAAATAAATTTGCACCGAAAAAGCAAACAAAAATAATTCAAAGATAAGTACACAAAAAGAAAATTTTAAAAAATAAAATGTGTTTCAAAACAAAAATATTTACATTTTCCTGTAAAAACGCAAAGATGAAACCGATAACCGCAGACATGTTTTTAGTTTTTGGCAAACCTATTACTTAATTACAAAGTCATACCGCGACCTAAATTACAATTGAAAGGCGACGGCGACGCGGATAATCAGCGCATTGTCTGAGTGACTTGCAAGCCGCTGATAACATGACATAAAAATGCCTATGGGCATGCGCAGTGCAAATCACTTTTACTGCCGGCGAGGAAACTCGTCTAGACACGTGACACAAGACAAGTGCCTGTGACAGCACAGACGACAATTTGCTGCATGTGGTCATGGGCGTAATTATGCTTATCGGACGCGTCTTTAGAATAGTTTTTGCGGGCGACGTAGAGTTATTATTATTACAGAAAAGAGTAAAGAAAGACAGTGAGTTTTCAACTTTCACGAACAGGAAGTTAAAATTAACCATAATAACTATCAATGATTGGTAATGTTAGGTTAGGTTGGTCTGGTAGGCTAATGAGCCACGCATAGAGCACTTTTGGTACCAGATGAAGTTCCGTTACGAAGTCTATCAGGAGTAGTCATCCTTTAAGTTGTCTGTCTTTGACACGAATTTCAACCGACTCTGTACGTTACCTCTTCCAGTGTCTTATACCAGGGGGCCTCCAAACGCTTAAAACGTAGGCTTGCCAAAGCGGAACAATTACACGAGGAATGCTCCATTGTTTGTCTGGTGTCTTGCTCTTAACAGTTCCTGCAGTCTTCTCGATCTATTGGTGCCGTTCTGCAGGCCAGTGAGTATACCAATCATGTTCTTACAGTTCCTTCGGTCGAGTGTGAGTAGGAACTTTAATTATTTTCAGTCTACCGTTTTACAGATATCTTTTGCAGTTTTTACACCTAGGGTAGATCGTTCTATTGGGCTTAGGGTTTCGAGTTTCCTTGCCATAATCGTATCAACATCATCGTATAGATAATAGATCGGATTTTTAATGTTAATCAGTAGAAATGAAGTCGCTTTGTTCTGGTGACAGACTCCAATTATGCTCTGCTTTCCAAGACTTTTTCTGGCTGATATGCGAGACGAAGTTAAAGCCTAAATGTTGCTTGTCTGTTCACGTAGATATTAACTCTGAAGTTGTCTGCTGAAATATTAGAGGCTAGCTCCTCCACTAGCAACTGGCAAATGACACGCGGAATGATTTGCTCTAAGGCCTGAACCGAAGCGGGATTGCCCACATTGACATAGCCCCACAAGAAAAAGTCTAAAGGTGGCTTATCACACCATTTTGATGGCCAATCGACCGCCCCAAAATGTAAAATTATCTGCCCACGAAAGTATTCTCTCAATAAATCCATTGATTGATGCGATATTTGGGAAGTGGCGCCTTCTTGTTGAAACCAAATGTCGCCGAGATCACGAGCTTCTATTTCAGGTATCAAATATTTGATGATCATTGCGCAATAACGGTCGCCCTTGACGGTTACGTTCTTACCGGCATCATTTTTGAAGAAACCACCGATGGTTCCACCAACCCGTGAAATGGTAGCTCTTGAATCTTTTCATGTTGTTCTTCCCCCCAAATGCGGCAATTTTGCTTGTTTATTGTACATATCCATTGAGCCAGATATGAGCCTCTTCTCTGAACAAAATATGGCTCGAGAACGTCGATCTTCTTGGAACTTTTCAAGAGCCCATAGAGCGAAACTATGTCGACTGGGAAGACTGAGAGGCTTGAGTTCTTGCACGCTTGCAATTTAAGATCTCGGCGTAAAATGCGCAAAGTCGTTCCATACGTTAGTCCGAGTTGCTGTGAACGGCGCTGAATTGACTCTCCACGGTTTTCGTGTACACTCTCAGCTTCTTGACTGCCTGATGGACGTGTTCTGTCGAAAAAGGCTATTTAAAAAAGTAGCTATACTTGGATCACGCGTTATAATTGGCCATATAGACTATACCAACGAGTAAAATGGCTCGGAGAATCTAATCTATAAATATTGCAACATACATAATATTTGTCATTTAAGCAATATTTGTCTTTAAGTTATGGCATGGTTTCATCATGGCGCCCTTCGGGCTGAAGAATTCCATCTGATCATATTTGACTCTGATTGACAAAAAACCAATATTTTCACGGTTCACATTCAGTTTGCGAGTCAAATTTGATCAGATAGTATATCCAAGAGCCAATATGGGATCTCTTTTAAAGCTAAGCGGGTCGACTTTCCAGAAGTAGAATTAAGAATTATAGCTGTAATATGAGATCTATCAGATACAAGCATAATTAAGGCGACTATCGGTATGCTGAGCCCCATTTTACAATATGACACAAACTTATCAACTTGACGCTGCTCTTTAGCATGAAAACTAAAAATAAATTTACAGAAGACATGTCCCATAATGACTGCGAAGAAGCACCAAACTACTCATGCCTAGTCAAGCGCTGCAGGGGGCGTGCCGCAGAGTGATACGCAATGTTTATTTAAGACATTTTGAGACAAAAAAAAACTATTTTTTTAAATGCGCATGTGGATACTTGAGTAAATTTGGGCATAATTGGAATAATTAATAGCAGAACGTTGTAAGACACTAAACGAGAGAAAAAAACTGCGGCGAGAGCAATTTTCAGCGGCGTGTCTCCAGTAATTATACAACATAATAATAGACGCACCGAAAATCGATTATGCTGTGGTCTGTGGCATGCACTCGAGAGCGGCGCGGCGCGGCGACGCGCTTATGCCACACACAACAAATTGCACCCACAAACTCGCATGCATGGCATTTCCGCTTGCCGCTATTTGCCGCAACTACAAAGTGCGATTTGCGAAAATTTCACTGGAATGTAACGGTAAACGGCAGCCAACTCAAGTGCTAACTAGCAACCGAGCCGAGCTGAGGAAGTTTCGAAACTGCACGCGCTAGCACGGGCCACTTGAGGCGGCATATCGGGCACTCGAAATGAGTTCGTCGGAAAGAAAACCTAACCTCAATATGCTTAAGAGGGCGGCCGCGCAATAAACAACGCATGTTCTTTGTTGCTGAACTGTCGTGGTTACAAACCAACAAAAAAAAAAACGGAACGAAGAAGTTTTGTGTACATGTGGGGCCACTATCGTCGACAACAAGTATGTATAGCAATTTCGATAAGGCGATCGTATTACCATACAAAAATAATGCCTCCTCGAAGCGATCTTTGCTTGCGCATACAAATTCTTTTGATAAACAATAGCAACGACAACACCAAGAACTGTTCGTTCGTAGTTCGTTTACCAGCCGTAGACGTGACAAACACTTGTCGCGCCGACGCGGCCAGTCAACGCTCGTATGACACATAATACCACATGGACGCGCCGTGACAAATCGTCATATGTGCTGCGTTTAAATGATAACGGACAGGGTAGCTTCGTTGTGCCACAAAAGTACAACAATAACAATCAATATGATAATAAAAAACACCAGCACCAACACTAACTCACCAAAAAAGAAGAAAAAAATCTGAAAAACACAGCGCGCACACACTATGCGGTCGGTGCAACGCACACGTGCAACATTACTGCGCCACTTACAGTTGGATATTTGCTGTTTATTTTAGGTGCAGAACTACTACAACAATATATCACAGGCACTTTGCAGGATTTGTGGCAGCTAATACGTGTTGAAATGCCAGCAAACAATCAAGTCACTTCGCCACCACTTGCTGTTTGCTGCTGTGGCACACATGCGCATTGGAAAGTCCTGCGCCTTGCACGCACACAAACTGCCCAAACCAAAGCCTACACATGTGCTTATGCTTGTAATCAATGCAACAACACCAACACCATGATGTGGCACAAACAACCTTGCTCAAAGGCATAAATAACCATGCAACGCACATTATCTAGTCGACGAGTCAGTGCAGCAGTTTACCTTTCCCACGCTGCCTTCACACGTGCATGCGAGCGTCCTGCATAAGGATCAACAACATTTACTTTTGCCTACAATTTACCACTATTCATAAAGCAATTGCACACACACACATACGCCAGCACGTATAGAATGTTTGAAATGCGTGAAGAATGTATGTACCTGTAACGAAGGCAATTGGCAGGGCGCACAATGCGATGAACCTGAGTCCCGCATTTTAGGCATTTTCACTGTCCTTTTATTGAGGTGAGCAGTGCGCACACAAATCAACCGTTTTGAACCTGTGTTGCACGTGTGCGTTACACTGCCACAACGCAAATACAAAGTTCCCGTGACCGTTAAAATGCACATACGCTTAAATATGGTTTTGATTGCTCCTTTGATTCGGTGCTGGAAAGAACGTGTAGATTTTTGCTTTCTGCGTGTTATTGGCTGTGCGGCAGTTACGGTACACGACGGGGTGCGATGCGTTCTTCGTTATGCATGTGTAGTAAATTATGGTGGGGAAACTCCTCTCGACTTCGCAGGCGATGTTATCAGGTCATGGGCGCATGCGTGTGCGTTGTTTATGGGATAGTAGTTTAGATAAGCACCGGATTATTTGGATTATCAGAAAAAAGTAAAATCAGAAAAAAATTAAAAACAAAATTCTTAAGCAATTACCGTTAGCTTCGTTATGTCACGTAGGGGATTCGGTATCAAATATTTAAAATGGATTAAATGTAGAGCTAATTTAAAAACTAGTAACTATGAATTCACTACTTTGACAATCTAAACAGGCGATAGTTAAGCAACAAGCTAAACTTATAGAACTCTCTTTAGGAGTTTTTTCTTAATTTTATACGTAGGTTGTCTTAACACTTCTGTGATGACAGTGAAAGCATGACACCAGGAGATGGTGAATCCGATTTCCCAAACGATGAGGGTGAAGCGGATGTTTCATTGCCCGATCATGAAGATGTTCGAATAGCAATTACCCGACTGAAGAACAACAAAGCGGCAGTGGACGATGGATTGTCGGCTGAGCTTTGCTAATACGGCGTACTGTTAAGGAGCATGTATCAGCTTCTGCGCATCCCCCACGACTTTAATTTAAGTGTGGTCGGTCCAATCCACAAATATGGAGACCGCACAATTTGCGCCAACTACCATGTGAGAAGCCTTCTCAACATCGCATATAAGGGTCTATCGTGCGTACTGTGTAAAAGACTGAAGCCCAATGTCAACAAACTGAATAGACCTTGTCAGTGTGGCTTTAGGCTTTGAAAATCTACAACTGACCACATATACATCATGCGTCAAATCTTGGAAAAGACCCGTAAAAGGAAGATCCGCACACCACCACCTCTTCGGGGACTTTAAAGCCGTCTGCGACAGCACGAAAAGAAACTGCTTCTATGCCGCTATGTCGGAACTTAGTATCCCCATAAAGCTAATACGGCTGTGTAAGCTAACGCCAATAACTCTATCAAGATCGGAAAGGACCTCTCCGAGACGTTCGATACCAAACGAGTTTTAAGACAAGGTGACTAGCTATCGTGCGACTTCTTCAATATACTGTTGGAGAAAATAATACGAGCATCAGAGCTTAATCGAACAGGTAAAATCTTGTATAAGAGTGTATAGCTGCTGACAAACGCCCATAATTTTGAAATCATTGGCTTCAACATCCGCACAGTTAGTTTGATTCCTCCAGACTGAATAAGGAAGCGAAGCAAATAGGTCTGGTACTGACCGATGGCAAAACGAAATATCTCCTATGGTCGTATTCGCGACCTAGATCCCACGTAACATCGAAGTCGTAGATAATTTCGTCTATTTTGGAACCAGTATTAACACAAACAACAATGTTAGCCTCGGAGTCCAAAAAAAAACTTTTGCCACCAGGTGCTTCTTTGGACTGAGTAGGCAATTGAAAAGTAGAGTCCCCTCTCGACGAACAAAGCCCTACTCTAAAGGGCACTCATCAAACCCGTCCTGCTGCATGGGGCAGAGGCATGGACAATGGCATGGAAGAATGAGTGGCGGTCTGTTGCAAACTCGACTATAACCGCGTAAACGGTGTCTTCGGCAGTAAAGAAGAAGAATTTGCAAACTAGGTATCTGACGGCAATGGCAGATTGGAGTGGATGTTTTCTGTCAAGAGCTCTCCATTAACTTTAAATTGACGATACTAAACCGTTATAACATTTTCAAGCAGAAACGGATGCCGTACACCCTTAGCTTCGAAGTGCAAACTCAGCAACCAATTAGCCAAAAGGACTGTTGGTTTGACGAAACCATCATTAACGGATGTAAAAAAGGTCATGGGAGCTGGTGGCGCTTAATCTGTTGGTGGATTCATGACTTTGATACACAAAGAGGTAATTCCTAAAGCGAACTTTTGACTTGTGATCTTAATACTCTTCAAAAATGATTAGTGTGGATGAAGATGACAATGGTTCCACCAGTTTAGACTTATTTTGCGATTTCTTACAATTAGATATTTATGCTATAATAATAAGTGACTAAACCTGTGCAACTGAGGCGGCGACCTAGCGATATCATAAGATGATGACTAAAGCCACTCTATTTCAGCGGCTTTTGCCTACTCAAATCTCCCTCGCAACCATGACAACAGAAAAAAAAACAGCCGAAACTCGGTTTAGTGACTCTAAGGTATACATACATAAGTGGGCTTGCGTCTTAAGACGTTCTACTTTTGTGAATATTTCAAAGTTTGTTTTCAGTGTTGAACTAACTGGTTCACATTATAAAGCTCCAAGCTCCTCTAAAAACTGTATGTAAACTGTTTTATGCCTCAAGAAATTATGGTGACCTCATCAAATTCTTAGTTCATACTAAGTACTATATAAAAAGCGAGCGGTCATTAATATTCAAGAAACAAATTAAATTGGCTTAACCCATATTGTAAGCAACGAGCTCTAGAGGTGTCTCGCAGGCCTAAAACATATTGCGATCATCTAGCTAACTACGCACATCAACTTGTACACCAATTTGTGCAACATGTCAGCGGACAAATGAACCAGCAACAACAACTAACGACGACATGCAACAAAACGTATACAACACCGTTACACAGCTACATACGTAGCTACAGCAAAATACGGTAGCCACGCAATTGCCAATACAACAACAACACCAGCAGCGAAGGCACATGCAATAAATGTCCTTCAATAAAATCAAAATACAAACGAGACAAGCGCGACTGCCAACGCAAGCTTGAAGCAAGAACGCGCACGCGCTGAACCAACCAACCAGCCAGCCAGCCACCCAATCAGCTTGCCGCATAGCTTTAGTTGGCGAACGTACCCCCACTGCCGCCGCCCACAAGCACGACACCACTCGACTTCACTGCTGGCTCTGTCTGCTCGTTTGCACACGTGTGCGGCTGTGTGTTTGTATTCGTGAGCCTCCCAGTAGCGCTTGTGGTTAACACGCGCCCGCAACAAGCCTTATGAAAATTAAAATAATTCACTACAAAAACAACAACAAACCAGCAAAGCGTTCGCCGTTTAACGCCTCTTGAGCCATACGCCACTTCGGCCGCAACGGCTGACGAGCTGCCGCTGTGATGTGCGAAAGCAAAAGGTAAAAAATTAATAAAAACAACAACAACTAGTAACGACACTAGCGCAACAACAACAATCGAGTCGCTTTAATAACATTGATAAGCACCTTATAATGTAGCATGCATAACAAATGCGGCCAAAGGCGCAAACACACACCCGAAACGGCACAAAATGCCAATGCACAGCCAACAACTACAACAACAACATGCATGCTCGAATATCACGCAGCAAGCGTCAGTTGGTGTGACGACGGCACAAAAGTACGATTTTTGTTGTTTTTGTACAATAAATACGACTTTATAGCTGTTGGTGGTTGTTGCTGTTGTTGTTGTACAATAAAAGCGAGTTTATTGCTATTGCTGTTGTTGTTGCTCTCACTGCCTCAGTGTGCAGGTATGCCAGCCACAACCAGCTATGCACACACCGCACCCCCCGCACCACACCGCCTATGCACCGCTCCCTCAATCATTATAACTACTCTGTATGCGCTGCTGTAACTCTGCACGTGCAGCTGTATGTGTGTGTGTGTGCCGGATTTTCGAATCGTGAGAACCGATTTTGTCGTGTGTTTCCCACGCGAGGTGAACACCTGCCTATTTTTTTCCTACCTTTGAGTCTTACTTATGAACATACATATGTACATACATACCGACATATCTACAGTGCTTGGCTCTTATTGTCGTTTTCCTTTGACGTTGTCTTTCTTTCCAGAGGCATTTGGTGCGTTGCGTTTGTTTGGGGCTGTTGTTATCGTAAACGAGTACATTGGCTGTATGCATGTATGCATGTAAGTGTGTGTGTATGACTGTTGTTTATAATTGCTGTTGTTGTTGTTGCTGTTGCTGTTGCTGTTTCATACTTGAGGCACGTCGTCGCTATTTGAGCTTGCTGCGCATGCGTCGCTGCGTATATTGGATTTCTGGGGAGCAGCAACAGCAAAACAACCAACAACTCACGGTTAACAACAACTCTCGCTGACTTTACACACTTTAAAGTTGTTGCCGTACTTCGAGCGAACCACTTCCTTGGACCCCTCGGAGCTTTGAACACCAAGGGGCCAACTTAAAAGTGGGTGAATCAGCAACGGTGGGGTTTCATTGGCCGCAAACTAATTGCATACATTGTATATATACATATATGCCTTATAGATAAGTATACTTTAAACTCTTCTGCTTGCAAGTATGCTGCCAAAGCACAAAAAAATAAGAAACGTAAACTTCTGTTGCACCGAAGCTAGAATACCCTTCATAAATAAAAATGTTTCCATACATTTGGTTTTGGTGGGTTATTTTGTATGACAGCTATATGTTATAGTGGTCCGATCTGAATGATTTCTTCAACAATTATACCGTTTAATCGTATAATAATCCATGCCAAGTTTTGTAAAAATATCTCGACAAATAAACAAGTTTTCCAAACAAATACTTGATTTTGATTCGTCAGTTTGTATGGCAGCTATATGCTATGGCGGTCCGATCTGAAAAGTTTCTTCGGAGCTTACATTACGTCCTTAGGCAATAATCTATGCCAAATTTCTTGAAGATATCTTGTGAAATGGAAGTGCTTTCCATACAAGCACTTTATTCCGATCGTTCAGTTTGTATGGCAATTACATGCTACAGCAATCCGATATCGGTGGTTCCAACCAATGAGCATTTTCTCCAAGAGAGAAGGACTCGTGCAAAGTTTCAGTTCGATATCTTAAAAACTGAGAGACTCATTCTCATATAAACAGTCAGCTCGTGACATCGATCTTATTTACATATGTATATATGTATATATTACAGTATATCCAACGTTTTCTTCTCGCTGTTACAAACTTCGCAGCAAACTTAATTTACCCCGTTCAGGGTATAAAATCGCCCAACAAACTGGTCTGCCTCATCGTCAATGGGGCGGCTCTTGCCAGCATGCTTCGCCTGTCGACTTGCGGTCTTGTTGGCGGCTTGCAATTCAATTTAGCCACAAAACTGCAGTGATTTCCACAGACTCCACTGGCACTATAGCTTGATGGCTTAACTGCTTGGCGTTGCTGGGCTGAGTGGCCGCATAGTCGCGAGTATGAACGTTTGCTTTGTGTGGCACACGCGCGCTTTTGTAAGCTGCCAGCGGCCAGCGCGCCAGTTTAATGGATACTTGGCACATGCGCTTGACGATCGGCACGCTTCATGTGGCGCGCTGCAAAATAGAGACATACATACATACATACGTACGTACAATTCGCCAAGAGGTGAGTTATGCGCACACTTGTACATATGTTTGCATGCTTTTCCTTTGGCGCATGCGTGTTTAGTGGGCGCTTGCTGCGCGTGTGCTGTGTGGGCAGTTGTTGGTGAGTGGACTGTAGTGACATTGCTATGTGCAATTGATTACTTTTGATTGCCGGTAAATGAATTTTTAGAAGTCGCCACATATACATACAAAGATGATAAGTGTTTAATTAAAAGTTTGGCTTGAATGTGTGAGCAGATTAAATCTGTTGGCCTACAAATAGTGGCGGTTGATTGTCGACAGCGTGAGAGCCTGGATGGCGGTGCAGAATGAGAGTAACCTCAGCTCAGCTCTGGAAAAGTTCACTTCTGGCAACAAGTGAAGCTAAAAGCAGGTAAGAAAATCTACAGTACCGAAGATATATGAACTTTATATGCACATAGGAGGCGGATGAGGCTCAGACTGAAGTCAGAACTGCACTTCAGTGTGTATGGTAAGACTTTTAGTTGATATTTTAGGATATCAATCACAACAACCCCCAATAATTCGCTATTCAACACGATTTTGCCTTCTGCTCCAACTTGAGGCAGCCCTTCGTTCTCATCACATTCAGACAAATAGCGCCCAACCCCGTGATTGCATCTACAGACTCCATTAGAGATTCAATTAGCTTAGCTAAAGAGGCGAAAAATAAAAGTGTGTATAATGAAGTGTCTGTCTTATCACAGTTCATGGTCCTAAACCGCCGTTGGAGCCTGCTGTAGATGTAGTGATGATATGTACTGCACCGTCCTAACTTGTTCATGTTGTATGGAAGAGGAAACAGCGGATTAACGTAGCACCTAATACAATAGCCTCAGTATCTCTTCGAGTTGTTACACTGACAGGTTTAATAATGACTGCAGGATTTTAAAAAGCTCAGGAAGCTGTACATTGAAGAAGATCAAGTGCAGAGGCATAAACTTTACGAGTATATGGAAATTCGAAGTGACTTAACTTAACTTAAAAGAGTAAAGCGAATGCCCAAAAATCGTCGTCATACTTTACCAAAGGAATTAAATGAGTTATCAGAAGAAGAAACGGTCTTCTTACTTACATATGTACCTTAGCATGTAAACTATACCACAGCCTTTCAACCAACCGGTAGAGCCGAGTCGTCTGGTTAGCGGAAGCTCGATAGATTAGCAAAGATTGTCAAAACTGTGTGAGAACAGTGGGCGAGACCCCATCTTTTGTAGAAAAAACAAAGTTTTTATGTTTAAATATACCAAACCCAGCCAATGAACTCGCAAGAAGACCGTTGATTAGGGGAAAAATATACCAAACCCAGCCAATAAACTCGCAAGAGGACCGTTGATTTGACGAAACTGTCGCATCCATCAGTGGAAAAGTTAAAGCGAGCTGGTGGTACTCAATTTCTTGATAAATTCAAGAGTTTCATAGCCATAGAGGTAATGGCCTAATACAGAATTTTCACTTGAGACCTGAATGCTTTTCACGAACGAATGCCGATGATTCCAGGAGATTCCGATCTTAATGTGGATATCACAAAAGTTTGAAGGTTATGAAGGATTCGTATTGTGAAACTGAATAGAGCTTACTGAAAAATTTTTTCATATAAGAATTACAATAGAATTGAGTTGATAGAGCGATATCAGAATAAGCCGACTAAAATCTAAACCACAATTTCGGTTGATGAAAATTACGACCCACAACTGAAGGATGACACGCGGCTAAACTCCAGCAAAGCGTTTGAAGTCACCAGACACCCAACAGAGTATTTGAGATACGCTAAACTTAATGAGCTATGAATAGAACTACCGAATTTATGTAGATATATGTATGTATGTATTTATATAAATATAATACACAGCAATCTTAATTGCATAAGCACCAACGAATTTGAATTATTTTCTCCCCCACGTCTATTAAGCACTTAGGCCTCCCACTTGAACTGCAACAAACACCATCAGCATTTCATGTGACGCTTCCAATTTGAAATTCCTACAGGAATAGAGAAGACTAGAGACGGCATGCAAGTCACACTCCTGGCATACACACCGAAGCACGTACAGCAACAGCAAAAACAACAATACATTAATGCGTATCGCATGCCGTCGGGCACATACAATCAGACACAAGCATTGTAAGACAGACAGAAACCAACACATACACATGCACACACAAGTAATTGTACTTGCATCCGTTGTACACTCAGTTAGGGGTTGTTCTCCTGCCAACCGTGCAGCGGTCGTCGAGCTCCGGTGAGTATAAAAGCCACAGCAGTCAGAGACTCAACATCATTCAACTCGCATCCTTCTTACTGAGTGCATTCAACACAAAGTGTAAGCACGGTCGAGACGAGAAACCAAGCCACGTAAAGTAATACCAGCAAACGAATAAACAACAACAGCAACAACATGTCGCCG
Organism: Bactrocera dorsalis; assembly: GCF_023373825.1. NCBI lineage: Eukaryota > Metazoa > Arthropoda > Insecta > Diptera > Tephritidae > Bactrocera > Bactrocera dorsalis. The sequence goes on along the minus strand of NC_064304.1, from coordinate 103,508,172 downwards.
AACACAAAATCAGTACCACAACAATCACAATTTTACGCTACCAAAACGGAGCTGTACTTGAAGGTGAAGAAACCACTGTTGGAACGTCAACGTCGCGCCCGCATCAACAAGTGTCTCGACACATTGAAGACACTGGTAGCTGAGTTCCAAGGTGATGATGCCATACTGCGTATGGACAAAGCCGAAATGCTGGAGTCGACAATTGCCTTCATGCGTCAACATAGTCGCCGCCGTTCCGCGATGCCTGCTGTGGCGCCACTTGAGCCGATGGATAGCTTCCGCAATGGTTATATGAATGCCGTCAATGAAGTATCGCGCGTTATGGCCGCTATGCCGGGCATGAGCGTCAATGTGGGCAAATCGGTGATGACACATTTGGGTAGCGAATTCAATCGGCTATTGCAACAACAGCAAGCGCAAACAATCGTTGTAGATGTGGAGGATGAGAAGATGAGCGAAAAATTGGCGCGTCCATCGAGTCGTGCCTCCTCGGGTTATCACAGTGATTGTGAACACGATAGCCCAATGCCATCACCCGCACCTGTAGCCGCCACCGACTGCGCCACCTGGCGGCCATGGCTGTAAGCGTTCGCTGCGTCCGACAAATATACGCTGCGGGGGCATTACCAGCGCAACTGAGAGCTTTAAATCAAGGCAACTTGAGTAACAACGATTGTGTGTTAAGACTGTGATCGCATTTATTTGCATTGTTATTGTATCTTCCAATAGAAACAACTCTATGGCTTTAATAGTTTGTAAGAATTTAGAAATTATAAAAAAGAATAAAAGCTTTAATAGTTTGTAAGTTAAAAAATTATGAAGAAAATATAAAAGAAATGAAAATTATTAACTAAAATATTGTCTTTAATTGTATACAAAATGGAGATGTGCTCTTCCTAATATGAGAATTCTCTTGTTGTTTATTTTAAAGCTATTGCTTTGAATAGTTGATATCTTGGTTAAGGAACTCTGTTATTGTCTTTTATAATATTTTGTTGGAGAGAGAGAGATTGCGAATCTAATCCGCGAGGTACCGTGGTAAGACTGGAAACAACAAATCAATGTGGTATGGATTTATTTTTAAAACTAGGAAGAAAATCTATTCTAACAGCATGCTTCTATTTTTTAAAGTTATAAATTCCTTTGTCTAATAGGTCTCCGAACTCAAAAAAAGAGACATAGTTAAACGGAAACATACACAATTCGAACTTAAATTGCATTTAACATTAGCCCACTTTGATCTTTATTAAAGATACATAGACTAGAATAATCGAGTCAGTCTCAGTGGAAGACATTCAAGGAATTCAAAAACCGCATATCGTGAGAGGAGACTGTTCATGAATCACCTGAGCTTATACTCGAAAATAATATATCATTCTTAACAAATATTTACAATTAATTTACATATTAGAATGGTAAAGAATGCTAGAGAGGGAGCCTACTCGGGCAACTTACAGGGTACCACTTACCATAAACTGAAACAGCAAACCCCTCCCTTCTTTGTTCTCGCAATACAGAATTTCTACCGCCAGTTTTTGAACAAAAAACCTCAAGTGATGAAAACTTTAGGGTAAAAAGCAAAAAGAGTTAAGTTCAATATCGCAAGGCAGTCTTATCTCAAATGAACTTTTTTGAGAATACTGTAGTGGTCCTACCTAAATGCCACTTACCAAGCACTCATAAATTATAATAAGCAAATTCATGAATTAGTCACATTTGTAAAAGACCACACAAGAATGCATAAGCAGAGCGACATACACAAAAGAGTTTCGCATTACAAACGAGACGAAATTCAATAATAATATTTTCTATGTTTGCAATCAATATGTGTAACAACACGGTCAATGCACTCTAAAAATAACAAGTGTTGCAACCTAATGAGTAAACAGTATAGTCGCATTGTAATGCATTCGCAAGGTCAGCAATCACTTTGATTGGCTGCCTTTATACTTTTCCGGGTTTTGACTGGAAATACACGGGGCGGAGTCATGGAAGAGTCAGTTAAACCAAAATGTATAAATACCCTTATATTTTCAATAAAGGACAGATTCAGAGCATACATGAACCAAACCTGTTGTGTTTTGTATCTCAACTAAATCATTCCGGCTGACTAAGCTTAATGATTAGCCCTCACAAAGGGGCTGTTTAAAAATATAATTTGTCGCGTTCACATCAGTAGGCTGAGCGATGTGATCGTGTGTTAGGTGTTCCACATGTCAATCCTCCACATGGCGATCCTGCGGAACCAAAACTTTTGATCCTGTCTGCTGATCCTATTTTCATCAAATTTTATTACTGCAGTCACGAACCAAATTTACTGGTACACACATCAAACTGTCCAATTGAACCGAAGGACATAATTTCAAATCCTGCAGCAACACTTCATCAGCCCACTACTGCAAATTACTTCAAATCATCTACATGGCACCAGAGGACCAACACACCGAATTCGTACCAAAAGCAGCATTTGACGCCCTCAAACTGAAGTACGAAAGGCTATTGAGAGCACAACAATACACACCAGCAGCCACCACGACGGACGATAGCACCAACAACCAGCATACGTGCCGACCCCAAAAGACGCGGGCCCCAAACCTATAACAATCGAAGAGTATAAGCGTCGACAGCAGGCGATAAAACGCCCTCTTACACCACCACCAAGGGAAAAAAGGAAAACGCGCCGGCAGAAGATTCCAACAACGCAGAGCCAAGGCGATCTTATACCATCAGCTCAACCTGTCAACCAGCACAGACACAAAGAGGGAGGTACAGAAGCAGCTTATTAATTTTAAAAAACTTTAAAAAATATATTATTAATACTTTATCAAATACATATTACGTTTTTTAAAATGGGGAGTTTGGAGTAAAATACTTACCTCAATCACACTCGTATTCACAGGATACGAAGTGAACAATGCAATTGATAAAAAAAATAAAGAAACTTTCCAACTTCAATAATAAATAATAATAATAACAATATTTTAAAAGACAACATTACAAGCACAAGCTATTTAGAAATTTTTCTAACAATAATTGTCACAATTATCATATTATCATTTATCATAAAGCAAATTTTCAACAAACTAAAGCGTAGCCTTGTTAGACAACAAGCACAAATATAAATATGAATAAAAATATATAATGGCCACATGGCAAAAAAATTTATCAGCATATTTTAATTGAGAAAGAAAATTTCATAGAGCATATAAATGCTTAAATAAAACTATAAAAAATAAAAGAAGACACAGTGCAAAAAGCATCTGCAAACACTATTCGTAACACTCGAATCAATACGAAGTACACTAAATGTATACAAAGAGAAATTATCAAAAGAACACAGAGATATATGTTTAGAATTTTCTGGCATTTTGCGAGACAAATTAATAAAAAATTCTAGCGCATTACAACATTGATATGTCAATACCACACTCAATATCCACACCAATCACTTCGAAATTCTGAAAATTCAAACACTGAATCCCATACCACAACAAGAACCATGTCTGAATTCAATTTAGAAATGGCTACAAAAGCTATTCCCAACTTTTCGGGAAATCATAAAGAGTTAGAATCATTTTTCTAAAAATTGTAGAAATAGTCTACAATGGATTAACACCTACAGGCAAAATAGCACTGATTGACTTTATTATTTATGTAAAACTATCAGAAATAGTACGACGAACATAACTGCAATACAACCGCCCACACACTAGAAGACCTAAAAAACTTATTGACAAATAAATATAAAAGCACGACAACTATACCAAAACTACAAAATCAACTAGCCAGCTTAACACAAAGAAACCTAAATATAACTAATTACAAAATAAAATTCTCTATTTAATATCTGAACTAAATAAACTTCAAATATCACAAATTGGCCCAAATGCCACTACTGAACAAAAAGCACTCGTCACCCAACTAAATGAGCAATACAGCTTAACTGTATTTTAAAAATGGTTTAAACGACCAATTCAAACAAACTGTTTTCTCCGCACTTCCAAAATCGCTAGACACAGCGGTGGACCTAGCCCTAGACCTTGAAAACAGGTTTATTGAAAACAACAATTCAAGAGTTATGATTACCTCAAATAATAACGATACAATAATCGCACCAATGACCAAAGAGATACCCCAATAACAACAATTTTAGAAACAACAACAATCCAAGCAACAACAATTTCAACAGATATACTAACAATAATTTCAGAAATGACAATTATCCTAGGAATAATAACAACAATAACACTTTTCATAATAATAATAGTGTACAAAGACAAAACAATTATAACAACAACAACCGCAACAATTTTAGACCGACCAATAGTAATAACACGACATCAACAAGCCCATATTGAAAAAGAGTTATTAGCAATTCATTGGGGCATCACCCAATTCAGGACATACCTTTACGGCACATATGTACGGTTTTCAACAGCAACCCAATATATATTTAGGGGTTGGTACTATATATTCACGAGTTTAGGCTGAATAAAAGATGTCGCAAAATCGAAATGAAAATAACATTTCAAATTCTTTGTGTTCTGGATACTAATAATTTTACAAAAATGGAAAGTGCTTGACTTACCCAGCAGAAGGACTTGTTTAGGGGCTGAAAAGAAAGAGGTTAATTAATATAAAAACTTGATTGTAATAGCAGTAAATATAAATAACGTTTCTTTAATAAAGTGTAATATGAAAATATTTAAGGAAGTTTTTAAATATGAAAAAAATATCAAATTATTAACTATTCTTTGTGACACCGTCACTAGTAAGCCGTATCCATAATATACGTATATGATATGCACTTCTTCGTCCTCTGATTGGTTCTGCCCTACTTAAAATCAGAACCAAGTCCAAATTATCCCCACTATTAATGTTCACGTCCATTTTGACAAAATGATATCCGTCCCCAAACTTTATATGTAATTTAATATCCCTAAACCCATTGACGGTTGAAAGAAACTGATTGATTTTCGATTTCGATGTGTCGATATACTCGTATGTGAATTTAACCACAGACTTCCAACCCAAGCGCTGATTTTCAAATTCTTATATTAAAGGATGACGTAAGGAAATCTCAGTATCTCTGACTAGAACTAATCGCTTTATGGCGTAATAATACTACGAAGAGAAAATTGATTCTTAGTTCACAAAGATTTTCCCAAATGAATAATATCATAAACGAGGAATAAGTCCTCTTAACATCGCATATAAGGTTCTATCGAGCGTATTGTGTGAAAGATTAAAACCCAACGTCAAAAAACTGATTTGACCTTATCAGTGTGTCTTTAGGTCTAAAAAATCAACAACTGACCTGATATTGACCATGCGCCAAATCTTGAAAAAGATCCGTGAAATGTGAATTGACACACACCACCTTTTCGTAGATTTCAAAGCTGCTTTTGACAGCACGAAAAGAGCTGCCTTCATGGCGCGATGTCTTCATTTGGTATTTCCGCGAAACTAATACGGCTGTGTAAACTGTCGTTGAGCAATACCAAAAGCTCCGTAAGGATCGGTAAGGACCTCTCCGAGCCGTTTGATTCCAAACGAGGTTTCAGACAAGGCGTCTCTCTATTGTGCGACTTCTTCAATTTGCTGCTGGAGAAAATAATTCGAGCTGCAGACCTTAATCGAGCAGGTCCAATCTTCTATAAGAGTGTACAGAATAAGAAAGCGAAGCAAATGGGTCTCCTGTCATCAAACAAATCATCGCACCGGCGACTTGGCCATCAAGTTTCTGCTGACAGCCATACCTTCGAAGTACATAGTTTCGTCTGTCTTAGAACTAGTATTAACAGCAACGAAACCCAACGCAGAATAACAAAGACCAAACTCTATAAGTCACTAATTATTCCCGTCCTGCTATATGATGCAGAGGAATGGATCATGACAACATCTGTTAAATCGGTGTTACGAGTTCTCAGAAGAAAGGTTCTGCGGAAGATGTACGATCCTTGCGCATTAGCAACGGCGAATACCACAATCGATGGAAGGATGAGCTGTTCGAGTTATACATTGACATAGTTCAGCGAAAGGTACCTGGTTTCCCTTGGTATTTGGAATTGGCGAATCGGCTCGGCAAGTTCGTCCTCCAATAACATTGTGTAATAGTCGCAGTCGATGATACTACCTTTTTCCAAACAGTCACACTACCTTTTCCACGCTTTATATTCGGTGCATCAGAAATGGTACACTCGAGTGAATGACTTAGAATTATAGATTTAGACCAATGTGATATTCGGTTCATTGTGCCCTGCTCGGTTGATTGAGAAATAAAGATAATATGCTTCATTTATTGCCATATATAGAAGAAAAATATTGATTTTATTACCATCGTCTCTCACTAAACAGTGCTCAAAATCATCACTTTTTTGTCGCTTTTGGTCGAATGAGACCGAGAAAACCGCGGTTAAAGTTTCGGAGCCCTTTACACTAGGCTGAAGAAATTCTAACAAATATTTACTATTTGCCGTATCAATTTCAAGTTGTCGCATAATATTTTCAAATAAACAAACGCAACACTTGAGAAAATGATTATGCTTCTATCGTTAAATGGTAGATCATTATTCAAACACAAACAGCAAGGACGCACGCTACACGAAAGCAATAAAAGAAACATTAAATTTGGCACTTTACCACCCAAAAATTATGGCCCGACCGCAGCCAACCACACACCAACGAAGTCAGCATGAGTACTCGCTACAAATACATAAGATCAAAGGCCTGCACACGACCGACACGTGACACGAAAATTATGAATAAACGCACTTAACATAAGCACACGCGCATGCATAAATAACAGTAAAAATACTGTGATATACTAATATGTATATAATATTTAATGAAAATGCAATTTTGCTTTCATATAGACAATGGGTGGCGGTTGTACAACTTGCGCCAAAAGGCGCACTCAATAGCACGCGCCCACCAAAACTAGTTTTGTACAGAGATCAAGTCGCTGTGGGCCTGCGGCATGCCGCCCAACGTCCAGCAATCGCGTGTTATGAGGCAAAACGTGGCGCGCACGTGTCGCAAGTTCTTGCGCAGCTAGGCGCTGGCTTGGCAGGCGGGCGCTCGTCTGCGCATGCACCTGATCCATTAGAGTGCCAAGAGGATATGGCGATTTTGGCGCGTGCTGTGCCGTTTGCATGGAGACGTTGGAAATGAGATTTTGTTTGAGGAAAGTGCAATTATAATTTTCAAATGCTGTTGCAGTAATTTATGGCTGTAAAGAGCGCGCGTTTCATTAACAGTTATTAACTGAATGCGAGCAGTTCAATGGTAGGCTACAGCTCTGAATCGCACGGTGCTTTATAGGTAGCGCATAAAAAATAAGTGTTATGCGTGCCATCCTGATATCCTCTTTTCATATACATATGTATATCATAAAGCTGGCACATTTCTGCTTTGCGCTTTCCCACACTTTAAGCGAACGCCAGCAGCAAATCAAAAAAGCATCATCAACAACAACAAGTGTAGCCGCACTACAACACTTGTATATTTATATTTATAAATATTTGCATAAAATTCAATGTTCACTAAAAAAATGCTGTCACCCCAGCGCAACGTGCGTGTTGTAGCGCATATCCTTTGCTTTTTGTCACCCTCTTCCACCTTTTTTTGCGGCAATCGTACAGAGCGATCAGTGCCAAATTGCAAACAGCTGCCACTTGCAGCGCATACATACAGATATTATGCCAAAAACCGTGGGATACTTTTTCGAAATTCCAACGACCGTGCAGCCCTTATGCTGGGAACTGCAACTGCCGAAACAAGTTCAATGCGTGGCCTTTGCAAGCGGATGCGTGTGTGTGCAATAAAAAGGGGATGAGCGCGCCTGCTAGCTTGCCGCAACGACAAGTGCTGCGAGCGCTGTTTGTTGTTGTAAGGGATTGTTGTTTTAATTTATTTGTTTCATTGTTCTTTTTTGTTTTGCTGCTTGTGCAGTGATGATGCGCGCGCTCATGTTGCTGCCGCGCGCCCAGCACGTGCAAGCGACAACAGCAATGCTGCGGCGCGCGCAAACCACATGCGGCTCATGTGGTCGCACTTGTTCGCACGATGCTCCTGCTACAATGCGCTTATTGGCAAGCGCCCTGCTTAGCCCTTTTGCAGGGCGGGTTTGCATACGCGCGCCGCAGTAGCGCTACGAGAAGCTGTGTGGGCTATAAAAGAAGTGCGACTTTTGGACAAGCGTGCATTCAACGCAACGCAAGCAAACTGTGCACAACGCAAATTTTGTTACGGAAATTCTGTAAAATTATTAAGTAACGTCATTTTGTTGATAAAACATAATTTTCACCGCTATTTGAGATGCATACTCCAAGCCAGAAACGCGCGCCAGTGGTGAGCAAGCTAAAGGACTTCGCTGGCCGCATGCGACAACTCTTCAAAATCGGCAAGGCGAAGCAGGCGTACAACCAAAAATTTTGTGTAAATAACAACAACAACTGTGAATCAGAAAATAACAACAATATAAATAGTGAGTTATGCAGTTTGGCGGAGCAACTCACTAATGAGATGGCCCAAAACGCCGCCAATGAATGGCTTTTGCAACACGGCGACACAGTGTTGCATGGAGCCGACGCCGACGCCTACGCAGAGGATACGGAATCGCATGTCATCTGTCTACATACCGAAGCTGGTCAATTTTACTGGAGCGCGGTGTTGCCACAAGCAACGGAACTACACACGTACTGTGAAATCGATTGGCAGTGAAGCAACGATGCTGATTTTGCGGCACCTAAACCAACAACAAGCAACATGTATGCAACAAAAACGCATGCAAAAAGTTGCCAGTCAATCACGTGATAACAGGAAAAAACACTAGAAATGTTGGCCAACAACTGGATACTGGATTCTAAACAGCGAGCGGCAGTCAACAATAAATGAGCGCGCTCAACAACTAGACACACAAACAATTCCGTCTGTATGTATATGTATTACACCGCAGCATAGTAAAGCCTGTTAGGCCCGATGTACCGGCGAAAGCTTAGCATGAATGAACGGTACACTATCAAGTCAAGTCGTTGAATGGTTGGTTCTCGTCATTCGTACCGTGCGCCTCTCGTGTGACCACCGACGGATGCCCAGCTCAGCACTATGAATGGATAAACTGGTTTCTCACACACTCTCCACACACGATGAGGCAGCTGATTAAACATCAATGAACGAATGAACGCCACAGCAAAGCATAACATGCAGTGCGAATTTTTCTTTTTTGTTTTCACAGCAAACTTACAACAACAAAGTTATGTTGTTGTTGCGTGGTGGAAACTGTTGACTCCAACTCTTTTTCGTCGCCTCCTGAGTAAGCATAACCGACTGGTTGATGGCTGTGTGGTTCTATGCGCATGAAATGTATAGTATGTGTGCACTTGGCGCCACGAAGTGATTAATGAATGAATGCACTTCGGGTGGCGCACTTTTTGCACGCGCAGGATTTCGGTTTTCTCAATGGACGGCGATTAGCTCAGTCGTGTATTTGCGGAATTTCATGCAAGAAGCGAAGCGGAGACAGATCCACTCATACAAATATTTATATGCATACATGTCCACATATTTGTATAATTTATATAAAGAATACGAAATTTAATATTATATATGTTATTTCGGCTAATAAAGCACAAAATAGGTAGTACTGAAGATTTTTTTTCATTTCAATAAAGATACAACATACTTATGGATTATTAGATTGACCCAGGTGTACCAGTTCTATTCAATAGAAGAGAGACTGTTGAGTTGTCTTGGACAAAAATCAATGCCAGATTTCGGGAAGATATATTGTCAAATAAAAAAAGAGTTTTCCAAGAAAAGCTTGAGTTGCATCGGTCTTGTATGTCATTTATAGAGTTGCGATCTGATTTTTTTGGAAAATAATGCATACAAAGTTCCGTGAAGATATCTTGTCGAATACAAAACTTTACTTATAAAAATTGATTTTGATTATTTCTTTTCTTCGGAGATTGTACCGTTATCTTGGGCAATAAACAATTTGAAATACACCGCCAATGTATTGATGGATACCAACTCATTACTCGACAGACAATTACCGCAGATCTTGAAACAATAACCGAAATTATTAGGAACATCAAGATCTGGCGTCGGCGTCTCATTGACCTTTTGATTGATTTAATGGTTTACTCTCAAGACAGCCAAACCGCCAATGCTATAAATCCGTCTGCTCAGAAGACTGTGCAAATAGGCGCTTTCTTTTGATGAATTAGAATATACCAGGCCAACGCTTTAAAAATACATTTCTTTATATGCTTGAAACATGCTTTGGTGCCACCTTCATAGTCATCTACAGTCTGCTAAGGTAGCAGTCTCGTTAAACTAACGAAAAACACCAAATTATTTGACATGAATGAAAACGATTCAGCATAAATTATGCCATGAATCCCTTACACACCTGCTAGATCAATACAAAACTAGCTGTAATCCTTTAATTAATCAACAGCACAGGTATAATAGCATGGCTTTACCAAAAATATTTGAGCGGCATTTAGACGCCTAAGTGATATATATGGCGACTGACTGATTGAAGTTTATGGAGGTGCATCAGCACCAATTTAGGGTGGATAATGCAATTAGTTCGTCGTTGCATGTATGTAACTGTTTGTCGGCGGCTCAAAAAGCTGATTGATAATGTATGTATAAGTGACGCCTAATTACGACCCTCCTAATTAACATAACTTTACTCTCATAACAAATTTCATAAAGACTTGATTTATAGGGGAGGCATAAAGGCAATAAATAGCGTGCTACTGTAGTGCTATCGGCGATTTTCTAAGAGTGAAATTCTGTCGGCGTAGAACGTCGCTTTCTTTGGCTTACGAGGGCCACTCATTAAGCCTTTTTGGTCGCCGAAGAAGGTGGATTTTCTTAAATTGTTTAAATAAAAAATGATGTATCTCAACCTTTCTTATTTATTTTTCCCATCATTTTATCTAGCGCTTAACTATCACTCAATTAGTTATAATCTACTAAACTTCGTTTCCTGTATTATTATAGATATTTGTATGATGAAATAAATTATACCTGTGAATACTTGGCTCTGTTCTCTTGAAAATTTTATTTCGAAGAATTAAATCCACTCCAAATGACTGATGAATTTCGTGAGAACACACGAAATTTACTCATTTACTAATTTACTTGAGAAATACTTTTCGTCATCTCGAGTTTCGTATCTCCATTACTTTAGTCTCCACAAAGTTTTCCCTTAAGAAAAAGGTTAGCATAATAGTTGTATCTTTCTTAATCTACCAAATATAGTTTCAAAGGAAGGATCTTACACCAGAAAAATCTCCACTAAAACGAAACTGATAAGAATTCTTCACAAGCAGCTTCGGTCATATCTCATTCAACAAAATGTTAGTGGAAGGAGAAGTTGGATGACGACCCGTAAGCAGAAGTTGCAACATCTATACGGATGGATTAAAAATAGCACATGTAGTGGAATCTATTTTTCGGAGCAGAGAGGCATTTTATGTAGCCAGAAAGCGGCAGGTTAGACCACAAAGCATTTATGAAAAACGAAATAGCTGATGAGATTACCCAAATTGCTATTTGTCTGTGTATAAAACCTGTACGGAAAATACTTCTTCTTCTTTAATGGCCTAGACACCGCTTGTGCCAAAGATCTTCTTTGCCCACCCTGGGATTTAAGTCGCCAAGCACGATTTTAACGTGGAGGCGGGAGCAGCTTTCATAGGTACGCTCTTAGGGACAACTTTGGTCACATCATCCTTCTCTTCCGTCGGGTACGTGGCCGCAAATAAGCTATATGTTGAAGAACTTCGCTTTAATGTGGATTGTGGCTAGATGTTCATTCACCGAGATGAAGGCCAGGACTCGGTGATGGAGTATCTCTACCACCACGAATCCCACTGCGAATTCGCACTCCTTTATATGGACACTGTAGTATATGCCACAAGAACCTAGTCGCCTCAGTCTTTGTCCCGTCCAGCGCATTTCTTGGACGGCAGTGTTGTCAACCTTTACTTTTACGAGAACATAAACCAGCTGGGCAGTAGCATCTTCCTAACTACGGGGCCGGACCTTCCAAGTGCTTGACCTTACATCGTAATCCTAAACACGTTTGCAGGAATGTCATAAAAAGAGGGGTCTCTCCTGCAAGCCTGTGTTTTTCTTTTCATTGGTAGTGTGAGCTGCTTGAGCCATATGTAAAAATATCGTTTCTGGCAACACCCAAGTGAATGGCGCTTAGAGAACTTTTCTCCCTTGCGTGACCTTCTACGCATGACTCCCTCCTACGGAAAATTAGAAAAAACGATCTAAAATGAAATTTCCGAAAGGCTGACAGACGAATCAGGGCGAGGTAGACCGCCATAAGTATATGCCGGATCGCCAAAATCATATCCAAGAGGCGGAATAAAAACAAGCACAACAGTTGTTGGCCTAATGACAGGTCACAATTTACTGGGATCACATGCCAGACGAATAGGCATAAGTAAATACATGCAGAAAGTGCAAAGCAGGAGGCAGGACATTGAACACATTCTATGCTTCTGTCCAACATTATCTAGAATTCGTCTTATATGTATATCTGGGACCTTCGCAGTTTAAGCTTTGTCTATAACGAATACTGCACCTCACATTAAATGGAACCTTTTCCTTCCGGTATTAACTGAGTATTAAACTGAACATCACATACGCTTATAACTTTCTTAAAGCCATCAACAGATATATAAAAAACGCTACACGAAAACCCATATGCAATTTGTATGACAAGCGGCTCTATATAATAAGACCTACAAATATTTATAGAGCTGAGATTCCCTAAGACGAAATATCTCCTGTCATCAAACAAACAGTAGTCGCACGCTCGACTCGGCTCCCACGGCACAGTTGACTACCATAACTTCGAAATCGTAGATAATTTCGCCTATCTTGGAGCAAGAATTAACACCAACTACAATGTCAGCCTCGAAATTCAACGCAGATTAACTCTTGTCAACAGGTGCTCCTTCGCACTGAGTAAGCAAATGAGTAGTAAAGTTTTCTCTCGACGAACAAAGAGCAAACTTTATAAGTTACTCATTATTCCCGTCCTACTATATGGAACAGAGGCGTAGTCGATTACAACATCTGATTCGACGCACTGCCCGGCGGGGCAAGCCGACGTAAAGATCAGGTGGAAAAGGACCTGACTATACTTGGAATTTCCAATTGGCGCCAAACAAGGAAAAAAAAACGACTTGCGCGCTGTTCTAAACTCGGCTATAATTGCATAAGCGGTCTTGTATAAGTAAACATCAAAATTCTGTGGATTTCGTAAATTTTGAGCAATCTATAGTGAAACACCTGTTAAATAAATCTTAACCCGCTAAAAGGAATATAATCTATTTGAATTTTACGGTATAAATTTCGTAGAAAAATATTTTCCCACAAGATTTTTTTTCAATGTTTTACCCTTATAAATCAATAACCACTTTAAGCTCATTAAAGGTGAACGAACCAAAGGTTGTGTCGCAAGATTATGCGTACAAGGAACATAACTCTACAAAACAATTACACTCAAGACAATACAAAAGTGATTGCATTTCAGAAAAATATTTTTCCCACGCAAAGGATTAGACGGTTTTTCGAAGCAATCGTATAATAAATGCGTGTAATACAAAATTAACCCTTCCACAAGTGATGCACCCTCAACAAGAAATCAACCACATGCAGCGCACAAGATTACAACTGAGACAAAATTTCGAATACCATTGGCAGAGAGCTCCGAGCTCCACAACCCTCATTACATACCAATTTTACTGCAATTAACCGAGTGAAACATTTCAATGTTGCTGAGAAAGTGGCACAGCAGCGACATAAGCATCTCTACAACAACATGTGGCATGGACCCCAAGACAGCGATCCCCAGCAAACTCCAACGAACCACATTCATGATTCACTTTTAATAAATAAAAACAATACATATTTACATAAGTATGTGCATCTACATACTAAAGCACTCCTGCAAGGCTGCAGCTCCACAATAAAAACACAGTCAACATTACAAAAGTCAAGGTTTTTATTACACCAATATAGCGAGTGTTCGTTTGGTGTATGTAGGACCTAGGCGCATACGCATGCACTCACAAATATATGCATATGTATGTGTGGAATTGTATTACGAGCTGACCCTAATCCTTTTATTGCCACATCCCATGCACACTTCATTGTTGTGCGCATTGTTGTTGTTATTACAACTTTTGCTACTACGTCGGGCGATCCTCCACACCACTGTCTGCGTGTTGGCATGTATGTGCGCAAACTCGCTCGTGTGAACGACTCATTCCAAGCAGACACCCAGCAATGCCAACCAAAGCAAACGCCAACGCGACGTGGCAATTATGATCTGATACGCGCTGTCCACACTCCGCGCAGCCGCGCCGACGATCATCCGGCAATCGAATGTCTATCTGTATATACTTATGTGCATATGTATGTAGGGTGCGGTGTGTCTGCGTGTGCGCACTAATTTGCAGGCACATCATGGAGCAAAGAAAACAGAACTACTTCAAATAAAAACAACAATCAGCAACAACAAATCGAATTAAAGAGTGGAACAAAAACAAAAGAAAACGGAGTAAATGAAAAAAACGAATCAAATATTAAACAACGACAGCTGCAAGCGAGAAAATTTTCTCACACTCGATGGTGTGTTGACGCAGCAACAAATCAGCCGCAGCCGCAGACGGAGCCACAGCCGCAACCAGAGTCGCATCCACGCACAGCAGAAGCGTGTCAGTTGCGACAGTCAGTGAGTCAAAACGGCATTCGTCCTATAAAAGCGTAAACAACAACACTGGAAGTTTGTGTGATTACAACAACAGCAACGTTGGCAGTTAGTGTAGCAAAGCAGTCAATAAGTCGCTCTAGTGGCCACATCCGTAAACCAGCCAGCTCGGTCTGTCCACACATTTATACACAGGCACACACGTTCATCCATCCGCTGTGCGTTCGTTCGTCCAAGCGTACGTTGGTCTGTCATTCGTCCGTCTGTCCATCCGTCCGTCCGTCTGTCCATTGGCGTGCTGAAGAGTGGTAGCAGCCACAATTGCAAAAGCAAGCGTAGCAGCAGCCAACGCTTAGCCAGCAGTCATTTCAAGTGTGCTCATGTGTGTGTGTGTGTTTACGGTGCTCGTCAGTCGTCGAAATTTGACGAAAGGCAGGTGGTAGTTTTTCGGGAATTTAGCTCACTGGCACATAACAGCTACTGAGTATCATCGTTGAACGAGTCAGCCGCGCAATGGATAAATAATATCCTAGATTGGCAAACAACACATTAGCGTGTACAGTGGGACAAAAGGAAAACAGAACTGATTAAATTTACCATGTATATAAATAATATAGTTAAATGAAGGCTATTAAAGATAGACGCCAGACTTCAGACTTGAATGGGCTGCGTATGTGACTATCAAGCAGAGCTTGACTTACATGCGGATCCGCGGGAAATCAAATTTTTTCTAACGGCACTTTTCGTTCGAAACTCCAAAGCCTATTTCTGATGACCTGAAAACAGCCTCTCCTAAAATGCATCCGTCATACACAGCGACAGTCGAAACCTGCCGTGCCGAATTATTTAAGATGGATCCGTACTGCTGATGGAAATCCGCAAGCTGAGCATAGCCTCTCCGAAAAGTGGAGCGTCCTTGATATACATGCGGATTCGCGGGAAATCCGAATTATGCTAACGGCAGTTGTCGTTCGAAACCCCAGAGTATGTTTTTAATGACCTCAAAGCAGCTTGTCCCAAAATTGATCTGATAGATATCTAGAACCATAACTGTACCAGCCAAAAAATCATGTAATTGTCTTTATTCTTCCAAAATATTTTATTCACACTGTCCATTCAGAGAACTTCCTTAACCGGGATCTTCTGCCTGCCTGTGTATCTGTCAAACCGAAGATAGAAAGTTAAAGAGATCAATAAAAGATTTCCTATCAATTTTTCATTGTTTACACCTCGATAATATTGCCACGGACGAGTTGAAAACTACCAGAATAGTCGTCAGTCGTCTTCAGAAATACCTCCTCTAAATTGCAAAAAGCTCGAGAAATCAATAACGTCATACTACATTGTCAGAAATGTTATAACGTTGCTAAAGTCCGAGATCTGAGACATTGAAATTGACCATAATATGTTATATTTAGACTCACAAAATTATCAAAGAGCCTTAATCCATTATAGTATGATGGGTATTGAAATATTTTAATCCCATAAGACATGTAGAAATCTGAGAGAGGACAAGCATATTTTTGTTGAATGTTGACAGATCACGGATTGGAGTTTAAATATGCTCTGCCCAATCCAGGGAGGGAGACCCTACAATCTGCGAAGCAAATGGGTCACTGTTTACAGACATAACTTCGAAGTCGTAGATGATTTTGTCTATCTTGGAACCAGCATTAACACCAACAATAATGTCAGCCTCGAAATCCAACGCAGAATATTTCTTGCCAACAGGGGCTACTTCGGACTGAGTAGGAAATTGGGAAGTAAAGTCCTCTCCCGACGTACAACGATCAAATTCTACAAGAAGCTCATCATCCCCGTTTGGTGCAGAGGCATGGACGTCGACATTGACATAGTTCAGCGAATTAAGAGACAGCGGCTAGGTCATATTGTCCGAATGGGTGAAAACACTCCAGCTCTGAGAGTATGTGAAGCAGTACCCGTCGGGGGAAGCAGAGAAATAGGAAGACCTCCACTCCGTTGGAAAGACTAATCGGAGGAGGACCTGGCCACACCTCGAATCTCCAATTGGCCCAAACAGCGAAAAGGAAGACCGACTCGCGCGCTGTTGTAAACAAAATCAAAAAGTCAGAGTTCACTCTTGGCGCTACCAGTAAACCCTTTTACATACGCACACTTGCTCGCCCACAATTTGAAACTACTCAAAGTCAAACCTGAACCACTGTACCCAATCGTTATCAGCAAACACACAGTCACCCCAAGAAAAGGGGATGAGTACTGTTCACAGCGCGGTGATAATAACACTGACGACAATAACGAGCCGTTGCGTCGAGCACAACAACAAAATTACGGGGTGTAAATAAAGAAGGAAAGAAAAAAAATCGTGTGGGAAACTGAGTGGTAAAGTGTTTCCCACGGTTTCGAAAAAGGACTACAACAACAGCCGCCGCCGCAGCAGCTTTCGTTGAGCAGGAGGTTAATTTATTTTACCTTGCATACAAAAACAACCACCAACAACAACAGCAACAACCAACAACCAACAGATATGCGTATAATGATCAAGTAGCTTATAAGAAATCAGCTGCACCCTCACAGCAAAATGAGCAAGTTCATAAATGCGAACAGCCCTTAAGAGTAGAGTGCAGAGAGCTGGAACAGGATCGGCGCAGCGTGCAACGATTACAACAGAGCGCGCAACGAACGTATAACACGAGCAGTGAAAGCAACAATAAAGCCAAGAACAACCACTAGCAGCGCAGCGGTATCGCCTTTCACCGAGACAGCTCGGTTCGAGTCGGCTGTGCGCTCAATTCAACCACCAGTCAACTTCCACTCCAGTCAGTCAGTGAGTGAGTGGGCAATCCTGTTTGCCAGCCACACGCAGGTGTTCGCCTTCACCAAACGCTGTTGGTGTGATACTCTCACTCCCGTTTTACGCACTACACTCTCTCAACGGTCGCTTGGCAGGCTTTGCAATGAGCGCGCGTTGAGCACGAGCACTACAAGCGCTGTGCGCAGGGAGCGGTGGTTAACATGTTTAGCCACGTGCAGCTATAAAAGCACGGCACATTCCTGGCGTACTCAGCATTCTCGTTGCAGAACTTGTAAAGAAAACAACATCCGAAGGAGAGAAAAGTAAAAATTATTTTCGAGTTTTTCTAGCAAAAGTACAAAGTATAAATAAAAATAAACAACAACAAGATGGCAACCAGCGCTTATGAATTATCAAAGACTTATCGTTATCGCAAAGTGATGAAGCCGCTATTGGAGCGTAAACGTCGTGCGCGCATCAATCAGTGCTTGGACGAGCTCAAAGATCTGATGGCCGAATGTGTGCAACAACAAAGTGGCGATCCGGAGGTGAAATTGGAGAAGGCCGACATTCTCGAATTGACTGTTGAACATTTGCGTAAAATGCGTCAGCAACAAACCACAGCCAAGCGCAGCGATGAAGGCGCACGTCAAAGTTTCCGTTCCGGTTACATTAAGGCGGCACATGAAATTTCACGTTGTCTCGCCACATTGCCGAATGTGGATGTCCAGTTGGGCACACAGCTGATGACACAACTCGGTTTGCGTTTGAATCAATTGGAGTCACAGCATCAGGAGGTGCGCACCGCTGTCAATCAGCCGTTGAGCGTCAATTGCGGTGCAGCTACACCCACCTCCAGCGCCGCCTCCAGCATGTACAGTCCGGTTTCTAGCGGTTATGCTAGTGACAATGAGTCGACTACCTCTAGCCAAACGGCAGCCAGCAGCAACGGTCTATTGCAAGTATCCGCAACAAGTGTCTGGCGTCCTTGGTAGTAAGGCAGTGGCGGCCAGCAGACGTATAGCCAGTGACTGAGCTCGAGCATGTACTTAATTAATCAAACGACGGTCTCATTTAGTTTAAGTGCAAATTGTTTTTTAATTTTAATCACATAATTTTTTAATGTAAACTGTTATTAGCGAATTAACTTTGTAAGAAACTTGTGTAGTTTTGTGAACTGTGATAGGAAAAGCTTTAGTTACATACATACAAACAACTGTACTGTAGTAATAGTATTTAAGCATAAAAGAATTATATATACATGAATATATGACTCTAAAATGTAAACAAAAAACAAATTTGACTTTTTTTCATCAAAATGGAAGAGCTGTTATTTGGCTTAATGCATATGCTGAAAGGCGTCAGTAGGCCTACACGATCTTCAACAGTGAATAAGAGCTTTGGATGATTTTCGAAATTTATGCGTCCTTTTTTGAAAACAATATCGTTCAGACTTTCATCATTAACCACGACAGTCGGGTCTACGTAACCGGAATGACCGCGGAACCCGAAACCCAAAACCCGCCCGGACATCCACTCGAGGAATGCCAACTCAGCTGCATGCTTTAAAGTTCTTTGAAGCAAATTTTCCGCCGGTACAACAACAACAAAACCCATTAAAACGAAAATTATATGCGTGAATGCAACAGGACGATACTATAGGCCGCACAACATTCACCATGGTTAACTTTTTGCGTGGACAATTTAGATGAAACAACAAAAAGATGTTATGAACTGGTCACCAAAGTAAAGTGTTTCGAATAACAAAACATATTGGGCATATAAAAGCTTTCAAAAGTCGCATCAAAAACACACATAACCTCAAAGGAAACCCAGCGGCAAGGTCGTTGATGTAAAACTGCGGAAATCTTTCAGAGAAAGCTTTCATTTACTGACTTCAGAAGTCTATAACCGCTTTCACCTAATGATCCTAAAGCCAACGTGTCTATGAATAAGGCGTCATCTTCCGCTGGGAATGATCAACCTGATAGATGATTTCTTTTCCTGACTAAAGTTTAAAGCCGTTTTGATGTTTTTGAGAACATACTTATTATTTTCATACTACCGAAACCGATTTTTGAGCTTGGAAACAGTTAATACGTGGGTACAGATATTACCCATGAAGAAGGTTAGGTTAGTCTGGTAGGCAAATAAGCCACGTATTGACCAGTATTAACCTTTTGTGATGTAACCGTTACGATGTGACCTCAGTATCGATACTTTTTCCGGCGTCTCATACCTTTGGAGGCACAAATGCTTAAAGCGTAGCTTAGTATATGCGGTACAAGGGCACAAGATATGTGTCATTGTTTCCCTGGTGTCAGTCCAATTCTGCAAGCGTGTAATCCACCAGACTGTGACCAGTGAGTATTCCAGTATTTCAGTAGGAACTTCGTATATTTCAGATTTACCGTCTTACACAAGACGTTTGCAGATTTTCAAATGTGAAGAAGAAAAAGAATGCCTTCTCATAAGTCTATTACTTTACTCTTTGAAATTCGGAAATCAAGTCTAATATACCAAACGTAATGAACATTCCCTGTCATCAAACAAACAGTCGTCCTCGACGAACAAAGACCGAACTTTATAAGACACTCATTATTCCCGTCCTGCTATATGGTGCAGAGGCATAAACTATTGCAACATTTGATGAGTCGATGACACGAGTTTTCTAGAGAAAGATTCTCTAAAAGATTTATGATTCTTTGCGCATAGGCAACGGTGAATATCGCATTCGACGGAACGATAGGCTGTACGTATTTTAAGATGACATTGACATAGTTCAACGAATTTAGAGACGGCTAAATCATGTCTCCAATATGCTTGAAAACACTCCAGCTCTGAAAGTATTCGTCGCAGTACCCGCCGGAGCAAGCAGAGGAAGAGGAAGACTTCCACTCCACTGGATCTCGAATTGGCTATAACCTCGTAAGTCCCTCAGTTTCTAAGATATTAATCTCAAATTTTACACACGGCCTTCGCTTGTCAAGAACCTAGTCATTTCTTTGAACCTCCGATATCGGACCACTATGACATATACGTATATATAGTTACAAACTATAATTATAGTGACGAAACTTTACTCGTTTAAGATTGCCAAAGACAAAATTATTATTGTTTTTTTTTTGACAGTTATTTCGCAAATTCCAGTTGTTAGAAGCTGGTCTAGCGAGAAACCGCGCGTAAAGTGGCAGAGAAGAGCTGAAATAGACACGAATTAAGCCAGATTTCTCCAAACAAATTCAGTGTGATGACAGCAAACCCCAGCAACATGAGACAAAAGGGCTGCAGTTTTGCCATTTCCAAATTAACCAGTAATCTTATTGGAAAACGAAACAATTAAAAGGTACCTCAGTAAATAGAACAACTGCAATGACTAATTTTTTGACTCATTAATTTCAGCATAACATAATCCTCATACATACATACTTTCGCACACGAAACTTCAGTACAATCTGCATATTAATTGATTACTGAAAAGTGTCCGCTGCCACATACATGCATTCATACACACCGCAAGCGAATCAAGCGACAGTCGGTAAAGACTCGTGTATTGCACGCATTGGCGCGCGCCACTTTGGCCAGCAACCGGGCAAACGGCAACATAAGCCAACAACAAAAATAATATAAAACAATTAATTTTCGTATGAATGCACCATTCAAGGATTTGTACAAAAATTTCTCAAACTTTCCCACACTCAAATTCAGCTGTCGAAGTGCTTAACAAACAACAACAGCAGCAGTAAACAATTATGCCATTATCCTGAAGCAACACACACTGAAAGTCAGCAACAACAAAAAAATGCTATGAATGCATTAAAATTCTTCACTCGCGCACATTGCGTAGGAGTTATGCATACAAACAGACATACGACTGCAAAAAATGCAACATCAACACGGCAATCCAATAAATCGAAAAGCAAACATAACGCACGAAAGCCTGTAGAACTTACATACATACATACATATGTATATGTGTGTTTGTTTGTATGTACAACGCGTGTGCATTGCCGGCGAAGCAACGGATCAAAATACCGAAACGAAAAATAGCAGCAGCTGCAAAATTTCAGATCCTTAAAAAGGAGCATGTGGCTAGCATGCATAATAACAGCAACAACGAACACATGCCGAACGGAAAGTGCTGTGTGAGAAACTCACTTTCGCATTGGTTCCCACGCCACGAGCCATAAGGCAGGTTTTTTTTTGGAATTTTGTTGAACAACGGATTTTTTGTACGTCCCTTTGCAGCCAAGTGTCCTCGTCGTCGTCATTCAGTTTGGCTGGGCAAGTTGAGCACATCTAAATACTTGCTTATTAATATGAGCGCACACAAACAAATATACACGTATACATATGTATTTGTAGGTTGTTAATTCACTTTACACTACATTATGAGGGTTGTACCCAATTTAGCTGCGCAGCAGTGCTAAAAGCGCACAGCATATAAGACAAGGAGACTCTCACATAAGAGAGTGAGAATCCAGACGAGTCCTTGCTGTTAATAAGGGTTGCTCGAGCAGAGTATAAAAGCGCGTAGTCCTGCAGGATCTGACAACACAATCGTATCAACTGGCGAAACGTGAACAACTAGACAAGACACGCAAAACGTATAAAATGGCACAACAAAGCAAAACACAAATTTACTTAAAAGTCAAGAAACCGCTACTGGAACGTCAAAGACGTGCACGTATTAACAACTGTTTGGAGGCATTAAAGAAACTCGTCGCTGAGTTACAAGCTGACGAAGCCGTACTACGCATGGATAAAGCAGAGTTACTCGAGCAAACACTTGTTTTCGTACGTCAACAGTGCCGCGGTAAAGCACAACAACAAAGCGCACAAGTGCACACCGATTCATTTCGTAATGGCTATATGAATGCAGTTAATGAGGTGTCACGTGTGATGGCCTCAACACCCGGCATGAGCGTGCAAGTGGGCAAATCTGTAATGACACATTTGGGTCGTAGTTTTAATCGCCTGCAACAGGAGCAGCACCAACAACAGCCACTAAATATCACAGTTCAACAGCAGCAACAAGTATCGCATCAGCGAACAAACACAGTTACCAGTATGCAACCATTACGCATTGAATGCGCACCACTGAGTCCTGCTTCTTCCGGCTATCATAGTGACTGTGAGAGTCCCATCGCGTCACCTGTTGCACAGCAGCAGCACACGGCGGCAGAGAGTTTGTGGCGACCTTGGTAATGCAATTGCATTCCAAAGCAGAAGAAAGCAAGGGAGGAGAGCGTGAGAGACTAGTGGGCACTTACTGATATGTCCATCACCAACTGTGATACTACAATGTGATGTTTCTATTGAACAACAATTTTATAAAAACAAAAAAAAAAACAACAATTAAGAATTAAACTATATACAAATAAATATAAAATATATACTTTTACCAACAAATGCATACGTACTTTTCATTCAGATAAATTGGGAATCTCTCGGTCGCTTCTAATGAGCAATTTCATTGTTATTTGTAGTTGTTTTTTATTTACTTGACTCCTTTAGAAATAATTTGATTTTTACACTTTACACACACATATGCACATCACAACACTTAATAACTCTTAATGAAATCAAAAACTAATAAACTTTATAAATTACTTAAAAATTCATGCTATTGTTTCCGCCTGTGCAAGGAAATTGGCATTTCTTTCCGTTATTTCTATAAAGTGTCATCAATGTATATGTGCTGCCAATTTTCAGAACTTGGCAGCACTATTTTTTAGAAACATTTAAATGTCTGGTAAACTAAAAAAAACAATTAGTTTTGTAAATATTAATACATTCTCAAAATTTTTATACATATCTATAAATTTAATAACTAAATATGTATCTCAACATATAATTCATTCTTTCATATGTAATAATTACTTCTAAACCTTTTTAAAAACAGTAAACAATTCTTAGATGCAGCCCTGTTCTTGCCATAAGAATAGGCAGCACTATTTATGCGTTGAGTGACCAACTTGACACTTCGCATAAGATGACAACAAAAATGGCTGAAGTTACAATAAAATACTTACAAAATAGGCAGCTGGTCACTCCACAACTTAATTAGTTTTTTCGCGTCTGCGCATTTGGTTTGTTGTCGTTATCAATTTTATTTGATTTGAATATAGCGAAAAACTAGCTATTACAATTGTGCCGGGGCAAATGTAATTGAAAATTGTGTCATATTGGGAGAGCACGCGAAAATGTCCGTAAATATTACTGTGAATGGAAAATTTCGAGCATGTAATAAACCAAGCATTTTGGACGATCCTGTGCGTGTAAAAAAGCAACTGGAAGGTGAGCTTCGTAAACAACGTTTACTTGAGGTAAGTTATTTTGTGATTATGATGCAAATATATAAGGATATGGATAATTTCCGCAGGTACGGGAAGAGTCAAAAAAGTTGGCGCGAAAAATACGCAATGATGTTGCGGCGGAAAAAGATAGACAGCTGCGAAATCTTGAGGCTATTAAAGAGCAGGAACTTGAATGTTGGCGGCAACATGTATTGGATCAGAAGAATAATGAATATCGACAAGCTATATTTCAAATCGGTACAGCACATAATGCCGCAAAAATTGAGAACGAAGCAATGGCAGAACGTCAAGCTGCAAAGGAGCAAGAGCGCATACAATTCAAAAAGAAAACCAATGAACGGATAGGTGCCAAACCCAAGCAAAATGTAAAGAAGATACTACAAACTGCCGGCACTCAAACACCAAATGTTCTAATGAAAGACAAAAAGAAAAAGACACCGAAAAAACGAAGACGAAAAATTTGCCCAAAAGATCACACATCAACTTGCCACTGTACAAGTGCTGAGAGCGAGTCAGATGACGATGACAGTCAGCATAGTGACGAAGATGACGCAGAAATGCTAAGTGATTCCAATAAAAGTGAAACGACAAAATCTGTAACAATTTGCCCATGTCCGAAAGTAATCAAATGCCCATGCACAAGCTCCTCATCTTCTTCGCTACTTTCGTCAACGTGTACCGACGAAGAAGAACAGGAAAAGAGTTCTGATGTAAAAAATAAAAAATCTGCCCTCAGCAAAAATCCTGCTGTTATTGTGGATATCGATGTGGATAGTAACGATTCAATAAGCATAACAGCTGGGGAAATTAAAGATAAATATGCACAGAGCAACCGGCAATTTCACCATATTGTGCGAAATAGTAGTCCTGAAAAGCCAATACGTGCCCAACAAAAAGGTAAAGCAGCAGCAACCACAGCAAAACCACGTTTCACACAAGTGTCGCAAATTTTAAATGCAAAGAGTGACACCAGCGTTTCACCTACACGTTCACGTTCACCACCTAAGCCCCCACCACCATCGCTGGCAGCCACTACAGCCAGTACGACAGTTAAATCGCCACATAAAAGTAGTACATCGGGTCGCATACAAATTACACTTTCAGGCAACACAGTTACAATGGATAGCTGTAAAAGTGATAAGGAAAAAGATGCGCGCGAAAATAGCCGTAATCGTGTCCAGTCCTATGATTACAACAACAAATATACGCGGGATTATGCACAACCCACCGAGGGTCTAGTGCATGAACCTACTTTTCGCGAACGTAATGGGCCGTGTGCAGTAGCACAAGCGGAAATGGAAAGAGAATTAGCATTACACAGAGATGAGGAGCGCAAAAGAATGAGGTTAATAACTTTAAAAATATGCACAAAAAATTCTACAATAAAAAAATAAATAAAATAGATAATTAAACAATTTTTTTATTTGCAGTGCGCGCTCGGATGAACGTGGTCGTAAAGCGCTTGAACGCGAACAAGCACGTCGTGATTGTGCTGAGCTTACAGAAAGGCTTGATGCGTTAACGCAGGAATATCCACAACTGCTGAATCCGACTGATGTGAGTTTTTTTTTCCTGAACAGGGAAATTAAGTTTACCACGAAGTTTGTAACACTCACCCGATTATAATTAAATAATATCTTCACATACATTTTCAGGTTAGAATCCAAAATCATCAATTATATATAAGTCGTGAAGCACGCATCGAACAAAAACGTAATGCAGCCGTAGAAGACCTATTTTTGCATCCTGCAATCATCACCTGCCCAGAAATTAACAAACAGCACATTCGCATTGGAAGTGCACAAGAAGGCGTCACCAACGCTAAAACCGTTGGCGATAGTTTGAATTTAGCTTCACCACATGATCAAATCAATAGTTCCTCTGACAGCCGTTGCTCTATACTGCTCGGTTATGTTGATGATCAGAAGAAGAAAATACGTAATGATTTGCTGAAATGCGCCGATGGTCAGCCAAATCAGAACAAACAAAAAGCTGAACGCTTAAAAAAATTATTGCTGCGCATAGATGAGTTGCGTAAAGCCTTGTGTGAGGAGCTGGATAAGAATGGCAGCGGTGATAGCATGCAGCAGGTGATAAACGATGTGAGCGATGTGCGTCGCGAGCGTGAACGTATGCTGAATAAGGATGTGCCGCAGGAAAATGGCAGACAATCGCCGTTGGGCAAACATTTAAATGATGTCGAACAAAAAGAAGCTTTATTGGAACAAAAGCTGCGTGAACTATGTAAAATGCAGAAACCACAAGGTAACCAAGTTAGCACAGATAAAGTTCTTGATAAACAAGCTGAAAATTTAGTGAAAAGTATGTGTGATTTATTTCGTTTGTAATCCATTTATAATTTACATTTAATTTATTACAGAATCAGACGGCAAGGAGTGCAGAGTGCAGGCTACAGGCAACAAACCGTTAGAAATCATAATAAAGTTGAAGAATGAAAGCAGCCGACGTGGCAAACAGAAAGTGAAAAAGCCCACAAAGAGTCCACGAAAAGTATCCACTTTAATTGATACACCGACGCGCCGTTTAGGTGTTAAACGTTCCGCTAACAATGTGCGTGAGAAACCACAACAACAACAAAAAGAGTCTACTAATGATAAGCACGGTGCTATAAATCGACAAAATTCTTATGACTCCAATTCGACGTCATATCGCAGTCTACCATCTCGCATTGCCAACGACGTGGATGCGCTGGTCGATCAATTAGAATTAGGTGAGGGGGCAGACATTCACGACGCTACTAATATACCAGCAACTGCTGTTGCCGTTGAAGCCCAGACGACGACACAGCCAACAAAATCAACTCAACGTCCAGCGCGTTTGAATCCGCTCATAGCACACTATGTGCAACGTCTGTTGGGTATGTCACGTAATTCCGTACTCGGTTTGGGCGTAAGCTCTTCGGACATCGAAACACCCTCATCTTCCATTATGAATGTCAGTTCGAATCGTGTAAGCGCCACAGTCAACTTGGCCGATTCGCAAGAACGTATACAACGTGTACAGCGGTTTATCGAGGAAAATCGTAGTTTTATCAGTGAGTTGGAAGACACATTGCGCACGCAAAGCGATGTTACACTAGAGACTAGCATTCGCATGTTTGAGGAGATTTGGCAACAACGACTGCGCAAGGAGCAGCACAGTGGCGGTGAAAAAGCAATGAAACAACCACAAGCAAGACAGCGTAAGGAGATAGCGCCATCAGCTGCCGATGCAAGAGTACGCGTACCGCGCGCTCAAGAAGCTAAAGTAACGCGCAAGGCAGATAAAAGTTCAACCAATACGCATACACGTACTGTGATGGCCAATGCATCACCTAGTGTAAGCCAGCAGCAGCGCGCGTCGGTGGAACATACACGCGTGCCAACGGCAGTACAAGCCAAGCAGGCGCAAGGTCAAGCTAAACAAGCGCAGGGTCAAGCTAAAAAAGTGCAGGGTCAGGATAAGCAGATGCAGGGTCAGCACCCACGACAAGCCGCGCAAAATGGGGGAAAAACAGCGCGCATATCAACGGAACGCACCGCCACTAACGCCAGTGCGGATTCGCAACCGAAGCGTGATATCTCAGTTGACACAGAGGAGCGTCGTGCTGAAGAGCAAATCGCACGGTATGAGCAACTCACTGAGAACTGTACACAACGCATCGCGGAATTAACCGAGCTCATACAAAAAGTGCGCACCGAAAAGAAACGCCTCATGGAGGTCACACTCAGTTCGGTAAGTGAGGGACGCAACTCAACCGAATACATCGAATTGCCCGATGGCACGCGTCGACGCTCAAACGCATCCGTCGATAGAAATACCAGCATCAGCAGTGGCAGTAGTGCTGGCGCAAGCGTACGCCAGGCTCTGACAACACAACCAACCACCTCTATAGACTACACACCGCCGGATATATTGGAGCAGCAAACTGCCGCTACATCAGCGGAAGGTTTATCAGCGCTCGACAGCGCGGCGCCGCTTGAGAAGCACAAACCAACAGGTATGAGTCACGATAGCGGCATTTCCATTTCACGCCCATTGACAGCACAGGATGTGGAACCACCATCGCAAGCTTCGAGCACAACACATCCGAGTCACCATGGCGGCGGCGGGCGTAAGGCGCGACCACCGCCTACTTTGCAACGTTACAGTCCTAACTTTGCCGAAGATGATGTAGTACACGAGCTATCCACCATCATCGAGGTAGACACACCGGCTACATCGCGAGTAAATGCCACAACTGTTAGTGCAGCTGCTGCAGCAGCTGAGGCTTCACGCAGCAGACCTTTGCAACCGCAACCCTTCCCCACATTCGAAGAATATGCGCGTGAAATGAATTTGGATGTCACACAGTTGGATGCGGACACCAGCCAACGCATAAATCAGGAATTTGAAACGCTAATCGCACAACTGTGTAATGCGCAGAGTGGCGCAGTGCCCGACTATCGTGAGTTTCCATCGCTTTCAGCATATCTGCGCAATTTGAGTGTACCACAAGATGGCGCTGAACAGTCACAATCACCGGAAACTATCGACGACTTGGTCTCCTGCCTACGCATAGCAAATCTCTCCATAAAACCGTTCCCGACGCGTCAGGAATATTTACGCCAATTAGCAACAAATTCTCAGAGTGGTGAGTTTCTCGATAGCGCCAGTCTGGAAAACATCTCCGACGCACGTACGAACAGTAATACAGAAACCGAATCGGAATCGATAAACATTGAAGAGGAGCTGAGACGACGTCAACTGCTACAGCATTCTTTTCGCACGGCCAAAACAAAAGAGCAAATATTCTCCTCCACCGTGAGGGATGCCGGTGAAAATGCGCGCACCAGTCATGCACGTGTCTTCGCCGCAGAAAGCGGCATTGAGAAGCTCTCCTCAACATCTGAGAATGGTTCAAGTGAATTCGAACGCCAACTATTCAGTTTGGGCATGAAATGGCCGGCAACAATGCGTGCGCGCACCAAGGAGGCAAAGGCGGTCGGCAATAGTAACAGCTCAAGCAGTCCGGAGCGTGTGGCACCCACAACTGGCGCCACTGCTCAGCGTAATAGTCCGAGAAAAGACGTCAATAATGCGGTGTTGAAGAGTCCACAGCGCTCACCAGATTCTACATTGCGTGGTGTCAGCCCTAAACGTGTGGAAACGGTAAAAATCAGCGCTACTAAGGAAGTTCAATTTGAGCGTAGTGTCGATGAGCGTTCACCAATTCATAGTCCAACGCGTGAGGCAGCAAAACAAAAATTAAGACATAGTCCTGAGCGTCTTGAGGTCAACACCAACAAAGATACCTCGCACCAGAAACAGCGAAGCATCAGCCCCACACATGATAGGTCCACCAAGGACACAGCGGGGCATGATGCGTCACGAAAGAATAAAAGCGTAAGTTATGTTCTCACAATTTCAACTGGAGCCTCTCTTCTCTCGCTATTCGATTTTCTTTATTTTATTTCTTTCCATTTATCTCACTTCTCTCCCTATCTTTCTTCTCTCTCTATGTTTTTTTCTCTCTATCTTTCTTCTCTCTTTCTCTTTCTTATCCCTATCTTTCTTCCCTTTCTTTCTTTTCTCTCTCTCTTTATTATTTCTTCCTGTATCTTAATCTTTTTCTCTCCATCTCTGTTGTCTTTTTATCCCCATATTTCTATTCTTACTCTCTATCTTTCTTTTCTTCCTCTCTCACTTTTCTTCCTCACTCCCTTTCTTCTTCTATGCTTTCTCTTCTTCTTTCTGTACTCTATTTTTATTTCTTTTATTTCTATTTCTTTCTTTCCTCTCTATACTTTTCTTCATCCTCTCTTTCATTCTTTTCTCTCTCTAATTTTCTTATCTCTCCCTTTCATTCTTTCATTTTTTTCCATAACTTTTGTCTCTCTCTCTCTCTATTTATATCTCTTATCTCTTCTTCTCTCTCCATCTGCTTCTTACTCTCTATCTGTTTTCGCTGTCTTTCTTGCTCTCAACAACAATTTAACTGAATTGTGTAAAAATATTAATAAAAATTCTTCCTTCAGTCTCAACCACGCTCTAGCGATTGCGAGTTCCTAAGCGACTTCGGACGACCGTTAAATTTACGCGATTTCCTCACCAAAGAGCTGCTGAAGCATGCCAGTTCTTCGAGCACATCATCGACTCCAACAGACGAATCGTTGCGCAGTGCCTTCCTGCAATCCATCATTGAAACGATGACACCGCGCACCAATAACGGCGGCAGCACTCAACTGGACAGACAGAAGACTTCCACGCCGGTTACACATTCCGCAAGCTCGAATGCGCAAAGTAGCGGTGATCAAAGCGTAAGCAGCGCAACCAATACACAATCACAACTATTTTCCGGCGAAAGTTGCATTTCTTCGGTGCGCTTCTTCGAACGCTCCATAACGCGCACATATCCGCGAAATTCGCCAACAGGTGATGGACAAAAGAAAGCGACAGAGGAGCAAACAAATGACGATAATGCCAGTCAAAAATAAAGTTTTTGCCTGTAGCTTCGGTTTGCGCGCATGCCCCGTGTGCCTTTGCTCTTAAATAGCTATATATATTTAATTTAGTTTTAACATTTTGCATTTTTTTTACCTACACACAAATTCATTAGCTAATTGTGCAACCCGTTGATGATATATAGCGACAAATACATACATACATACATACAAATATATATATTTAAGTAGATAAATAAGCCACTTGTTATCAGTATAAATACCTATTTGTTAAAGATTTTATAATAATTGCATGCATAATGATTTTACATACATCCATAACACATTGGAGCTTGTATTGGACGCATACAGCCGATGTGCCTAGGTCTGTAGATGATTTTTATTTGTTCTAATTTGATTCGGTGTATTTTCGAAAGCAATATTGATAAAGACACACATTGATTGTTAATTAATTAAGACGAGAAGCAGCGCAAGAGTATGTAAAATGCTATGAAAATAAATAGAATATATTGTGTATACATATACATACATATGCATTATTGATTATGTAAGATTTAAAAGTTTTGAAAATGAAAGTTTTCCTTGGGGAAGCCACATACCTAAAATATCCCTAAAAAATATGCCTATTACGCTTTTCAACTCCACTTGGTGGAATTGAAGTTAGAGCAATTCAACTTTAGATCTCTTTTTTGGAACTACAGTTTAAAATAATATTAAAGAAATATATATTAAGACATACTGGGTTTGTCCGGAAAATAATATGTCTGAGTCGTTTTAAAAATATGATTGAACTAATCGATACAATTCTTTAAAAATTTTCAAAATAGGCTCCTTTTGCGTCGGTGCAGCGCTACCAGCGCGATTTCCAAGCAGTGAAGGCGTCACGGAAGGCATTCTCCGGAATCGCCTTGAGAGCCGAGGTGCATGCTGCTTGGATCCCTGTCTGTCGTCTCAAAACCTTGCCTTTCATCAGCCTTTTCAGGCAAAGAAACAAAAAACAAGAAAAAACGTTAATTTCGGTTGCACCGAAACTTTTATTTTTTTTTCTTTTATTTTTTTTTTAATATTTTTTTTAATATTTTTTTTAAATATATTTTTTTTTTAATATTTTTTTTTAATATTTTTTTTTTAATATTTTTTTTAAATATTTTTTTTTTAATATTTTTTTTTTAATATTTTTTTTTTTAATAAATACTTTTTGTTATATTTTCTATATATTTTGTTATATTTTGTTATATTTTTTTTTACTTTTTTAGTTTTTTTTAATTTTTCACAGTTCTTTTAAATAAGACAGATCGAAGATTTTTTTCGATCAACTTTGCAAAAAATGTGTTTTTCCAAAAACCTTTGATTAATCACGACCTATACACATCCACTAACCGATGAAACTTATTTTTTTTATTTTCATCTGATTCTTCGTCTGTTATGCTGATCACCGCGAGGAGATGGTTTTGGGCGGTGCCTCAGGAAGCCAACCAATGACTGAATTTTCTACAATTTTTTATGAAAAATTCACAAAATACTATTCAAATGTTACTCTTTGATATGCTCAAAAGTTGTAACAAATTATTTTTTTATTTATGAAATTTTTTATTATATAATATGAAAAATAAATTGGTGAAAAGAGACATTTTTTCGGTCGTTAAAGCCCACGTAACCCCTTAATGTCATTCTACATATACATAGCACCCACGAACATATCATGCAAATACTACACATTGCTGCTAAAGTTGCTATCAGACTCTGAGAAGCTGGACGCATTGAAGGTCCCAGAGAGAGATCCGAAACACTCACTTCGACTACTTTTGATAACTATACCGCGAAACCTACTTCCAGTGGCATCTTCACAGTGCACATACTTCCAATAGATATATTTTTGGGTGGTGTGGACTGGCTGGAGACGACCCGCTATGAACTTTTACGTGGTTAGTTCAAAGCTCAAGAGTAAAGTTGGAAGGCAAAAGACTTTCTCTTAAAAAAAACCGATTATTTTATATATTTGATCGTGTTAAATTTTTTTTTTGTGTATTTTTTCGAAAAGTTCATTCAAAAACAAAAATTAAAAAAAAAGGTCCCCAAAAGTCAATTTCTACAAAAGTTATGGCTATTTGAAAATAAAAAAGCCATTTTTTTTGAAAAATTCATAACTTTTTTGAAGTTGGACAAAAAATTTTGAAAAAATTCTCAAAAATGTTTTTCAAAGGGTAGAAAAGGATGGATAAGTTTCAGCAAAATCTAAAGGGGTCGGGTTCAAAAGTGGTCGATTTGGTATGGAATACCCCATATGTATTTAATTTTTTAATTATTACAATTTTTTTATTTAATTTTTTTAAATTATATATTTATAGAATAAAAAATATTGTATTTTGTAATTATTTAAAAAAATATATTTATTTTAATTATTTATTTAAAATTCTAAAATATGCATTTTTGAATCCTTAAATAGAATTTGATTCTTAAACGAAAAAAGTATTAAAAAATGTTAAAGGTGTCTTCTGTTGTAATTTGTAGAAAAAAAATTATCATTACTTAACTTAAATATTTAAGAATTATAATGAAAAACAGAAATAGTTTAATGAAGTAAACAAATAAATGTAAATGTGACAAAATTTTTTACATAAAATATTTCTTTTAAATGTAATTTCAAAATAAAAAGTTTTCAATATCGCGTTGCTTTTGGAACTTATGTATATGCATGCATTTTTCGAAAACAGTAAGAAAAGGAGGCTGAGACTAACAAACATACACATCTATTATGTAAAAAAGACTAATTATTCTAAAGCACATATGTATGTTTGTACATGTGTACATATATTTTTTATTTTATATTGAAGTGTTCCCCCAAATAATAAGCTAACATTAGTTAAAAAATTCCCTAAAAACTATACTATTCTTATATAAAGGCAGTTAGTTTCACTTATATTGTACATTCGCATTAACTACGCATGCGCAAAATCAATTTTTGAGCACGTCGCTATTTAAAAAATGCCACTTTTAAGCACCGTTAAGGTTTCGTGTTTTCAGTTAGAACTACTACAAAACAGCAGCTGGCACATTTAAGCCCGTTGCTTCATATTGTATGATTCGCTGGCGATTTTCTTAAGTGATTCTGCCTCGGCGCCCGTAGCATCGACCATTTGACGCAAAGCGCCATTTTGCTTCTTCAGCAGCAGGTGTGGTATATCGAATTCGCGTGCGCGACCATCATCCATCACGAGTATGCGATCCGAATCCATAACGGTGTGTAGACGATGAGCAACAGTTAGCACAGTGCAATGCTTGAATTTGGTGCGAATGGTGGTTTGGATGAGCGCATCGGTTCTGTGTTGAAAAATAAAAAAAAATGTCAAATAATTAAAAATTTAATTAGGAAATTAGTATTTTTGGAATACGCACTGTGGATCCACATTGGCGGTGGCCTCATCTAATACGAGCACTTTATTGTTGCGCAAAATGGCGCGCGCTAAGCACAACAGCTGACGTTGACCCACACTGAAGTTGCTGCCGCGTTGTGTCACCATATAATCCAAGTCGGGTATGGCGGCCTTGAGCTCCACCTAAAAGCATTTACAAACACATATAACATGCAAATATAAAATATAATAGAGATATCAGAAACTCACATCCTCCAGCGCGCGCCACAAATCAGCATCACCGTACTTATCGAACGGATCTAAGTTGTAGCGTATGGTAGCGGAGAATAGCACCGGATCTTGTGGTATAATCGAGATTTTCGAACGCAGTGCCTCCAGCGAAATACTGCCGGTTTCAATGCCATCGACCATGATGTCACCTTCCAGCTGCGAGAGACGGAAGAGCGCACCAATAAGCGAACTCTTACCGGCACCAGTGCGTCCGACCACGCCCACCTTCCAACTGGGTTCGATTGTGATATTCAGGTGTTTCAACACTGGTGGATTGTTGGGGTCGTAACGTAGTGATAGATCCTTAAATTCAACTTGCCCATGTGTGGGCCAAGAGGGCGGTGGTTGTTTCTTGATTTCCGATTCTTGTTCCAGATCTGTATATTCGAGTACGCGCTCCACGCTAGTCATCTGTTGTAATGATTCGGCTACTTGGCGTACGCCAAACTGCACCATGCCGGTGAGTACCATGGCTTGAGAGATGGCCAAACCGACGTTGCCGCTGAAGGTTTCTAATAAAATAATTTGTTGTGTTTGTGGTTAGAAAACGGTAGATAAAAAATGTATTAGGTATACAGTATATTAAATGGAAAATATTATGGAATTTATAATTATTATGGAAGATGGAGTCGTGTGTAGAAGTTCACGCAAGTGAGGGTGTGGCCAGAAACAATTCTTTTACATAAGTATGACTCAAGCAGCTCACGACTTCCGGTCCTATACCAAGTATCCTCTGGGCAAAGAATGTCCGTTTGAAGGCGAGCAAAAGTGGGAAAGCGAAACATCCTCTTGATCCGCTGGGTTGTGCGTTGGTTTTGAGACCCCCCACGTAACAAACGCCCCCATTGTCGGACGAGCTATTCCAACCCGGCGGCGAAGAACTGATAAAGAGTATGCTTCAACTTCTTTGTAAAATATGGTCGGACGAAATCATGCCCGACGATTGGAATTTAAATGTGCTCTGCTCTGTGGGATAAGCCTCCTCAATATCGCATATAAGGTTCTATCGAGCGTATTGTGTGAAAGATTAAAGTCCACCGTTAACAAGCAGATTAGACTTTATCAGCGTGGCTTTAGGTCTGGAAAATCAAGAACCGACCGAATATTTACCGTGCGCCAAATCTTGGAAAGGACCCGTGCAAAGAGAATCGACACACACCACCTCTTCGCCGATTTCAAAGCTGCTTTTGACGCGATGTCTGAATTTGGTATCCTCACAAAACTAATACGGCTGTGCAGACTGACGTTGGTAAGGACCGCTCCGAACTCCAATGTTACTGTTGACAGTCATAACTTCGAAGCCGTAGATAATTTCGTCTATCTTGGAACCAGTATTAACACCAAGAACAATGCCAGCCTCGAAATCCAACGCAGAATAACTTTTGCCAACAAGTGCTACTTCGGACTGAGTAGAAAATTGAGAAATAAAGTCTTTTCTCGACGAACAAAAACCAAACTCTATAAGTCAATCATTAATCCTGTCCTGCTATATGGTGTAGAGGCATGGACGATGGCAACATCTGATGAGTCGACGTTACGAGTGTTCGAGAGAGAGGTTCTGCGGAAGATTTATGGTCCTTTGCGCATTCGCCAGGGCAAATACCGCATTCGATGGAACGATGAGCTGTATGAGATATATGACGACATTGACATAGTTCAGCAAACTAAAAGACAGCGGTTACGGTGGCTAGGTCATGTTGTCCGAATGGACGAAAACACTAGAGCTCTGAAAGTGCAGGGAGAAGTAGAGGAAGAGGACTCCGTTGGAAAGGCCAGTTGGAGAAGCACCTGGCTTCGCTTGAATTCTCCAATGACGCACTGTAGTAAATTCGGCTATCACCGCGTAAGTGGTGTCAACGACAGTAAAGAAGAAGAAGAAATGACAAATGAATCAAAAATCTTTGTTACTATTTTTTTGTTCTGCAATTTTTACACTGAGGCCTTGAACCTATATACCTTTGAGTGACTTGAGACATCAATATATCGCTAAAACGTATGCACCAGCAGATATATGACGGACCTTTAATTTTCAAATTTGGTTTTCAAAATGGAATATGGATAAAGTAAGTCAAACGTCCTAATTATATCGAAAAAGTACGCGTTCAATAGAAGATTACGAGCTTTACCGCAACTACCCCCTTTTAAAGAATAAATATAAAACGTTGCCTACATTTAGGCTACACGGTAAAAAATCTATCTCTATTAAGATATGTAGATTCATTTTTTTATTTTAAAATGCACAACACTTACGAGTTCCCATTAACGAAAAACTAAATGTCACCGAGGCAAGGAAGCAACAGCTGACACAGTCCAACCACAAGCCCAATGCAGTATTTGCAGCCATTGTCAGTTGCCAGACGGCGCTATGCACATCCTGTAGACTATCAAACTCCTTTATGACAATATCTTGTAATTCACGTGCGCGTATAGTCGCAATGCCAGACAGTGAGGCGGAGAGATGAGAGAAGACTGGACTACGACCTGTGATGTGAGATTCAAAGTTAATAATAACAATAATTGTGAGAATAATTTTTTAGGCTTATTGCCGAACTTACAAATGCCCTCCAAGCGCTTGAGGTCCTGCGAAGGACGCAAATATAACTGTAAAATCCAGTAATCAACTATGGCTACAATTAAAATTGCCAACAACAGAATGGGATTGATGACAGAGATCACAATCAATATGCCAAACATAACCAAAGAGATTTGTATGAAGTCCATAATAGATTTGGGTAGATACTCATCAATGGCGCCCATATCCTTGGAGAAACGATTTAGAATGCGACCCGAGGGATTGGTGTCGAAGAAACGCATTGTTGCACGGAGTATGCAGCCAAACATGCGATCGTGCAGCACTTTTGAGGCATGCATGCAGACTTTGAAGAAGAGATAGTCACGATATATGGTCAGCTGTGAAAATGCGTGAGACAAAAAAAAATTCTTTAGAACGAACACACATTTATCTTACATTCATTGCTTACTCACCAACACAACGGCGACGATGAGTGCGCCGTATATATACAAACACTCGAAGGTGGTGAAAGTTGTTGGCTTACTGAGCGAACGCAAGTATTCTTGTTGCGTCCAAATATTTACGAAATAATCAGAACCGCTGCAAACCACTTGTGACAACAACATGACGCAGGTCATAAAGACTAGACCGCATACACTGCTGCCAGCGCGGAAATATTCCCACCAAACGCGTCCGGAAACCACGCCTTTTGCCTGGTCCTCCGCCAAACCAGAATCATCGGAGAGATCCTGTTCAGAGCTCAAAGCCAAACTTGCCGATTTTCTCGTTAGCGAACCATCAGCGCTGGTGCAACTGGTACGACGCAGCGGTTGATAACCATCACGCACACCATCAATATAAGGAGTTTCCTCATCCTCATAGGTGGTTTCATGTGATAAAATCGATTCGTTCTCACTCTCGACGGCTTCATCTTCCTCCTTTATGCGTTCAAGTAATTTGGCAAAATCAAGGTCACTTTTCGACAGCTCCTCGTAGGTGCCTTGCCGCGAGATACGTCCATTTTCAATGGTCACAATCCAATCGGCTTCGGTCAAGAAGTGTACTTGGTGGGTAATCAACACCCGTGTGGCCTTTTCAGTGGCCAAACAACCGCGTGGTCCAATTACTTTGTCGAAAAGGTGACGACCGACGTGTGCATCGACGGCGCTTAACGGATCATCGAGTAAATAAATGGAAGCTGGTTTGTAAACCGCACGTGCCAAGCTAGAAAATTTCAAAGAAAAGTGTTACAAAAATATTTTTTTGAAGGACAGTATCATTATAGTTCACAATGTTTAAGAAACTTCAAACTCAGTTGAAAAACTCTGTCCTATCATAAAGTTTATAATCGTCGGAGACCCTATGAAATACATATAGATTTTATTCGTTGAGTTTACAGCAGCGCGCCAGTCGTCTTCCTTTTCGCTGTTTGTCGCCAATTGGAAATTCTAAGTGTACCCAGGACCTTCTCCATCTGGTCTTTCCAACGGAGTGGAGGTCTTCCACTTCCCCTGCTTCCCCCGGCGGTTACTGCGTCGAATAGTCAGAGCTGGAGTATTTTCATCCTTTACGACGACACAACCTAGCCAGCGCAGCCGTTGTCTCCTAATTCGCTGGACTATTGATGAGCGACTTATAGAGTTTGGTCTTTGTTCGTCGAGAGAGGACTTTACTTCTCAATTGCCTACTCAGTCCGAAGCAGCACCTGTTGGCAAGAGTTATTCTGCATTGGATTTTGAGGCTGGAAATTGTTATTGGTGTTAATGCTGGTTTCAAGAAAGATGAAATTATCTACGACTTCGAAGTTATGACTGACTTGGGAGTCAAGTCGCGAGGTCGACGACAGTTTGTTTGATGACAGGAGATATTTCGTCTTGCCCTCGTTCACTACAGGCTCATTTGCTTCGCTTCCTTATCCAGTCTGGAGAAAGTAGAATTAATTGGCGCGGTTATTGATAACAATATCATCGACCTACGCCAGCAGCTGTACACTCTTACAGAAGATGGTACCTTCTCTATTTATTTCTGCAACCGTAATTATTTTCTCCAATAGTAGATTGAAGAAGTCGCACGATAGGAAATCGCCTTATCTGAAAGCTCGCTTTGTATCTAACGGCTCGGAGAGGTTCTTCCCGATTCTGATGGAGCTTTTGATATTGCTATCAGTTTACACAGCCGTATGAGCTTTGCGGAGAGTTCAAATAAGAATACACTATCATATAGCTGACATACAGACGAACCGATCAATATGAAGTTCTTACGTGGAACATTTTTTATTTGTGAAGGGTATTACAGCTTCGTTGCAACCGCAGTTAATATTTGTTTTTGCAAATCATATACGCTTTATACACCGCAACTAACCTTATACGCGCACGTTGACCACCCGACAGTGACGCGCCGCGCTCGCCTACAATTGTCTTATCGCCATTACTAAGCTGCTGGAAATCGGTCGAAAGCGCACAGCACTTCGTTACCTCATTATAACGCTTGCGATCGTAAGGCTCGCCAAAGAGTATATTATTGCGCACAGTGCCGGTGAACAGCCAAGGCTCCTGAGCGGCATACGAGAGTTCGCCTTGTATGACAACTTCGCCATCTGTGATTGGCAGTTCGGCTAACAGTAGCTGTAGCAATGAACTCTGCAAAAAAATTATATTTTTGTAAGTGAAAGTGCCTTTAAAGTGTAAAATAAAAATATAGAATATACCTTGCCCGCACCCACGGGACCAATAACAGCGCACAACTGACCACGCTTTATTTCCAAATTAATATCCTGTAGGGTATGCTGCGGTTTCGTCAGATCCCAATTCGCATTCACCTGTTTGAGTACAATGGCATTGGCGGCGCTGCTTTCGCTCGTTTTTGAATCTTTTTTATGTGTCAGCCCATGTGCTTTCTCGTCGTGTCCCTCCTGCTGCAGGAAGGTTTCGACACGATTTAGTGAGACTAGTGCCTGAGCACCGAAAGACACAGCAATCGGATACCAAATGGCGGCGAACAAATGCAATGAATTAATATAAGTGGCCGCAGAGAAAACAATATCGGCTGAAATTTGATTACCCATAAGTACAGCCGCTGCAATGGTTATATAGAGTGTGGAACGTTTCGTAATCACCATCGTACTCAAATGGAAGCCACGTAAATATGATGCATAACGAATTTGCTTGATTTCACGACGACGCGCCTCGCCGACCACAGCCTGAAAGGGTTTCTCCCATGCATACATTTTGATCACCTGAATACCCTGCACCAATTCGTTCATGATGCCGACCCGCGCATCGGTACGTTTGGCGATTTTCATACGCAACTTGGAAGTCAATTTACTGAAACCGGTTTGCGCGGGTATGGTTTTAAGAAGTAGACTGACCACGCCCACAACTGCTGCCCAACCAATGCCTCGCCAAATGAGATAGCAAATCAGCATGGCATTCAATGGCATTATCCAGATCCAGTGCATGTAAATGAAAGCGTAGTCAAGACGATTAACATCGTTCGAGAGCAAATTGATTAGATATCCGGCTGGAGTTTGGCCAGCGGAGCGCATTGAGAGGCGAAGTGTCTGAAATTAAAGCATGATAATGGAATCATAAAGACATTGAAAAAAAAACATTGGAAAGTGAAAAGAAAAAAAAATTGTAGACTTTAGTAACTTAACAAAAAGAGTAGTGTGAAATAAAGAGAAAATAAAGGTTTTTATTGTTATCTAATAATACCATGTTTAGACAGACACTTAATCACACGGTTTTGGCTGTTGAGTGGTTTATCCCACTAATCTTATAAATTACATTATCATTGCTGACTTAGAAACTACAAAGGGGAAAAAAATGTAAACAAACTATTTTTTTTTAAAGCAATGAATCTAATTTACCCTGAAAATCGACTTCCCAAGTGAAAAAAATGCGTCCATTATTTCTATTATATGGAAAATATTTAAAAGAATACGGCTTTTATTACAAAATACTATATGACAATGTTTTCTTTAGATAAATATTGAACGATGTGAATTCTTGAATGACAAAAACAGTTGTTTTTTTCATCTTTCCAACGGCAGTGAGAACGGCCTGATTAATGAAGGGCTTAAATGTAATCTAATCCTTTCAAACTTTCGGTCTGATCATGGTATAAGGCGGCAATACTATTCAGACCTTCTCTTTTGAAGTGTTTTCAACGAATCATGCATGGAATTCGATTTCTTTGGCACGGCCACCACAGGCACGCTTGCAGAAGTCTAGAAGCTCAACCCAATTTTCGACGGTTTTCAAGCATAAATCGACCGATCCTGCTGCAATTTCATGTTCGCACGAAGTTCATCAATCGTCGATGGCTTGTTGGCATCGACCATAGATTTGACCTAGACCCACAGGAATTAGTCTAACGGAGTCAAATGGCACGACCCAGGCGACTAATTGACTGGGCCATTTCGTGAGATAACACGTTCACCAAACTTGGTTTTCAATAAATCGATTGTAACATTCGCTGTGTGGCTTGTGGTGCCGTCCTGTTGGAACCACTCATTGTTCAAGTCCATATCATCCAATTTAAACCAAAAATATTCAGTTATCATTTAGCAGTAGAGATTCCCATTCACAGTAACGTGCCGGTCTTGGTCATCACGGAAGAAGTACGGCCCAACGACGCTGCCGGCCCATAAACCGCACCAAACCGTTTTTTTCGGGATGCTATGGTGATTCAAGGAGTACGTGTGAATTGCCGCCTGACCAATAACGCATATTTTGCTTATTGACGAAGCCATTCAGCCAGAAATGAGCCTCATCCAAGGAGAAACCACCATGAGCGATTATTGCTCAAGTATTCACTCACCTTTCTGTAAATCAGCGAGCAACAAGCGATGCGCACGCGTGCGCCCATCAAACGCTGCCTCAAATCCACATGATGTATAAGAAAGCAACCCAAGAGTGTGGATGTTACCAAAATAGTGCTCAAGCAATAAATATCGTTGAATACAAACCATAACGGATCTTCGATATCACTGAATTCAGGTTGCTCAGTTGTCGCAGATTTTCCGGCGACGTCAAGGATGTTAGATGATGCTGCAAAGAAAACAAATATTTATATACATAAGTATGTAAGTACTGGCACGTGTATGTGGGAAAGAAGAAATGAGTAAATCGAAATGAAAGAAATTGATTGAATGATATCAGCAATTGCAGTGTCGTAATCAGTTCGAGCAAGCCAATCAATAGTGCACTCAGCTAATTGTCAGACAACTTAATTGACGCAAACGGTTCGCTTTGTCCTCAGATTACTCACGCCCATACGTAGATATACATACATATATACATATCAACTATTTCTGTACTCTAGATTTGCGCGTAGACGACGAACCACGTTCAGGACGGCCATCAACATCAACT
The DNA here is from genome assembly GCF_023373825.1 of Bactrocera dorsalis. Classification (NCBI taxonomy): domain Eukaryota; kingdom Metazoa; phylum Arthropoda; class Insecta; order Diptera; family Tephritidae; genus Bactrocera; species Bactrocera dorsalis. The sequence continues at coordinate 103,466,350 of NC_064304.1, read as the reverse complement.
GTTGATCAACAAAGGAATTGATGCTTGCGAATCGATGATTAACAGCCAAAGATCTTACTGACATCGTTGGAATATCGGAAGGATCAGTGAAAACCATTTTGAAAGATCATTTACGCTTAAGAAAAGTGAAAGTACGATTGGTTCTAAAATCACTAAAAACAGCGTTGCGTTAACGTCTGTGGGACAATGCTTTCTGACTACCAGGATGTCATAAAACATATTACTACTGGCGATGAGCCTTAGATCTATGGGCTCAGAAAACGATATCGTGCCGCAACCACCGCATCCACCTGCTTTAGCTCCATGTGACTTCTGGCTATGGCAATATTCGCTTAAAATTAGTTTGAATGAGCAGAAAGAACACGCCGAAATGCTCTCCTCCTTCAACTGTATGCATGAAAAGATGGATGTCGTAAAGGTCACACTCATGGCGATTTTTTCTCTGCTCACATACCGAGGGAGAAGCCGCTGGAGAAGAGATATAGTGAGACTCTTCACTGATAGGTCGAAGGTAGGAGGGAAAGATAGAAGGGAGGTTTCGTGTAAGGAGCTCGCCGTCAATCTTAGCTCTAGGCTGCTAGACCACTGTAATGATTTTCAGGCAGAAATGGTGGAATCAAGGTGGCAGTAGACGTACTGCTATGAAGTGCAACCTCTTTTAGGGAAGTGACCATTCACTATGACAGCAAAGTGACAATACTAGTACTGAGCTCGTTAACTGTGCACTCAAAGCTAATTAAGAAATATCTGTCTTCGCTAGAAACTTTGTAAGCCGATAAGTAAGATCCCTGTTAGGATCGACCTAACCTCATAATAAAGTGAGTTTGTACGATATAGTTAGCACTATAAAAATATGAAATATACATACAAGGACTTATCCTTGATAACGATAGTAACAGTGTATAAATTGGGGTTTACATTGCTTTTGCATTCAGGACATACTCTGAACCCGGCACAGCCCATCTTTTTTTCGCCTCTCAGACCTCAATAAAAGTGCTTACTGGAAATAAATTTAGCGACTATGAAATGTTAGTCACCTATACTGAGGTCTCTTATGTAGCATATTGACCAAAATGATAAGGAAAAGTTGGAAAGTGGGGAAGATTGGAGGATATAAATCTGATATTGTTCTGGTGTCGTAAAAATCGTCTTGCCGATAGTCACTGATTGGTCAAATGCTGTTGGTGTTAACATGAAGCTAAGCTGATGGTTATGTAGACTTATATGCAGAGCAAACCTCAGAAGCAACAAGGGGATATGAACCCATGTTTCGGTAGACGAACCTCTCAGCTAGTTTTATTTTATTTGTGTATTTTCAGAGTGGTTTGTGACAAATTGAAGACCTTGAGGTCGCTGGGTCAAAATTTTTTAACCATCAACATACTTATATCAGCGGAACTATTGGTTAGATAGGATTTTCCTTCTCGATGAAGGCTTGCATCTTGCTGTTATTTCTGGCAGAAACATTTCTGAAAAATTTAACAAAGGCTACAGAGTGAACGGTTCTCTTCTTTCGTCCCGACGGATGGACAGTCAATTAAACTTCAATACAAATACTATATTTTGTCGGTAAGGGTGTGGCTTGGATTACAAAAATCAAGAAGCGAAGTGGCCTTTTTATTGGTGATTCTCCGCAATTTATTTCACTATAATCTTTATGATCTAATAATTTAATGCATACTAACTGAAGTCCATACATGAATACACTTACCTCCTCCAGCATCAGCCGACAACAAAGACATGTTTTTCACGGCTGCATCAATGGAACGTATCGCTCGGCTTGTCGCATTCACTATCTCAGTGGCTGTTGTTGTTATATTCGCTGAGCGATTTGAAGAGAGTGACACTTGCTTTTGAAATTGCATCAATAATTGCGCCAAAACAGCGGGTATGAGTGATCTGTTAACGCAAACAAAGGATTTACATATAAATAAGGGCGCAGTTATATTTGTAGAAAAGTAGAACTCAGAAGATTCTTTCATTATTTCATCTTTTACTTACTTAATGACCATATAAATTAATGATATTATGCCATCCACAACTGCGGACACCCAAAATGTGCGCAGAATAGCATTACGTAGCAGCGGCTTACGTCCCTTGCGACGTGCTCGTTCCACTTCAGCATACCATTTTCTGAAAGCAAAAAGGCAAAGTTAGGAGAATATACATTTCAACTAATTTTATTCATAGTTTCAAAGGACAAACTGCGAAGTTAAAAACTTAAAATAATTGCCGTTGAGCGCTGCCTGCACGTTATTGCCTTTGGTACGGAAATACTTTCAGTTCTTGGTTATTTTATATTTTATTCACTTCACTATCACTACATAGTTATTATAAAACAAAGTCACTTTTTCTGTCCTTTTGTCCCCTTAAATGTTTAAATCTTGAAAACTAAGCAACTGATTTTGATGCGGTTTTTTTCAATAGATAGATTGCTTGAAGAGGAAGGTTTATGTCATTATAATTTGAAGAAATATATAAAGGGGGCGTGGCACTCGGACAAAATGTGGTAAAAAACCATATATTTTTTGTTTACACAGCCATACATCATAAAAGAATCCACCGATTAAAATGAAACTTACTTGAAGTTAAACTTTCAAATAGTTACTTTCGTTTTGCATCAAAAAAATAGTTGATTCATTTCTTATTTAACCAAAATTGTTTAAACAAGAGCAGCACTTTTTCCAAAAAAAACTGTTTGTGTGTTTGTTCGCTGTCAACCGAATGAAACTTTAGAAGTTATGTGGGAATCTCACCCCACCTCATTCGTGTTGAATTAGATCGTGTGGTGAAAGAACTCGGTACGTACACATGTATGTAAGTACATATGTACATATGTACGAATCTCTCGCATCATTAAATTTCGGGCGTAAATATGTATGTATGTATTTTTAATTCATGTCGTTATTACCGTACTGAATTCCATGTAATTCGGGGGTGTTGTGTAATCTGATAGTTGTCGAATACGGAATTGAAACCGATCAAAAAAAGTAGTACATAGGTGTCATGAAATCCGATATTATTGGTTTGCTATTCGAAACAGAATTTGTATCGGTTTTGGGTGTCGTCGAAACCAATTTTATCGGTTTTGCTATCAGAAATAAAACAAGAAGATAATCGCCAACAGATTTGAATATTCAGTTTATATTTCTGTGTGTTGTTAGACGGTTGAGAAAATGTAAGTTCAGGAATTTATTTATTATATTCTTACAAAGTAATTAACTTTATTTTTGTAGGGGAAAACATAAGAATAGAACGCAAAATACGATCATAATTGAATTTATGGAAAAAATCCAGATATCTTAAGAGGGTTTACGAAACGCAATAAACCGACAATAGAATCGTTATGGCAGGAAGTAACTGAATCGCTTAATGCTGCAGGTCCTCCACACAAAGATGTAAACGGGTGGAAAAAGGTAAGTAAATTTCAGTCAAAATTAAACTGCAATTAAAACAAACTTATTTCTATAGGTTATAACTGAGTGGAAGAGCGAAATCAAAAGAAAATTAGCTCACAACAAAATTGAGAGTCGAGCAACAGGAGGTGGCCCATTTTCTAAATATCAGCTCACTCCAAACGAAGAAACTATTGTGCGTCTTTGTGTCATTTCTCAAACTATAGAAGGCATACCAGGTGTTGCTCTTGGCACCCAACCCGTCAATGAAAATTTAAATATTACAATTGCAGGGGTGAATGCAGATTTGTCTTCCTCATCGTCAGAGCAACAAAATATAAACTCAACTTATAATGCATCCAATAGACAACAAGTTGTAAAAATAAAATAAATATGTAAAAATGCAAAAAAATGTAGGGTATGAATTTAGATATTCCAAAAATAGCAAGCAAATCTTCATGGTATAAAGAAAGGGGAATTGTTTTACTCCAAATGTAACGCGTGCGGGCCACGGAGAGTAATGAATAAATCAAAACTGCGGGATCGATTTTAATCATTTTTTCAGTGAGTGACATAGGCCTTATATTTTATTTCCGTGCGAAGCCGGGGCGGGTTGCTAGTTATACATACTTTGAGGATAAGGACGCTTTTTTCTTATTATCAAATATATTACTTCTTCTTTATTGGCGTAGACACCGCTTACGAGGTTATAGCCGAGTTTACAACAGCGCGCCAGTCGTTCTTCCTTTTCGCTGTTTGGCGCAATTAAAGGATTCCAAGCGAAGCCAGGTCTTTTCCCACCTGGTCTTTCCAGCGGAGTGGAGGTCTTCCTCTGCTTCCACCGGCGGGTACTGCGTCGATTATTCTCAGAGTTGGAGTATTTTCGTCCATTCGGAGGACATGACCTCGGCAACGTAGCCGCTGTCTTTTAATTCGCTGAACTATGTCAATGACGTCGGATATGGAATGTGATATTCGCCGTAGCCAATGCACAAATGACCATAAATCTTCCGCAGAATCTTTCTCTCGAAAACTCGTAACGTGGACGCATTGTCCATGCCTCTGCATTATATAGCAAGACGGGAATAATGAGTGACTTATCAAGTTTGGTCTTTGTTCGTCGGGAGACAACTTTATCTCTCAATTGCCTATTCAGTCCGAAGTAGCACCTGTGGGGAAGAGTTATTCTGCGTTAGATTGCGAGGCTGACTCTTGTTGCTGTAACTATTGTCTGCTGTTATGATTGTCAACAGTGACGGGACAGCCAAGTCGCTAGTGCGACGACTGTTTGTTAGATGACAAGAGTTATTTCGTCTTACTCTCGTTTACTACCAGACCTATCTGCTTCGCTTTCTTATCCATTCTGGAAAAGGCAGAACTAACTAACTAATATCAATTCCAATCATCGGGCATGCTTCGTCCGACCATATTCTACAAAGAAGCTGATGCCCTTTATCAGTTCTTCGCCGACGTGTTTGAATAGCTCGGCCGCCAATCCATCGGTCCCCACCTCTTTGTTGTTCTTCAGGCGGTTAATTGCTACAGCTATTTACGACGCGAACAGTTAGTCTGCCAAATTATACCGTGGAAAAAATTTAACAACAATTTGTCTAAAATTTTATGCTGCTTAGAATAAAGTGTTTTGGGGAGTCTACCTTATAACGAACACAAGTATTTGATATAACATTCAGTGAAGTCTTCGAAAACTCGCCTCAGATGAGTCATCTACCCACCACTGTTAGTGACGATAGCAACGAAAGAATACAAGAAATTGTACTTGGAAATGGTTACTTTGACATCAACATCTCTTATGGATCGACTCAGCACACTTTGGTTAATGTTTTGGATATGAAGCGTGTTAATGCTAAAATTTACCAAGAGAATTTAATCTTTTGCAAAAACTACTTCGTGGAGAAGTGATTGACAACCTACATAAGAGCTGTAAATTTATCAAACGCCTAATTACTGATAACAAGACGTTTATGAATATGGCTTTATAAACCATACAGCGGTATCTACGCCAATAAAAAAGGTATACAAAATATAAAATTTCCACCACATTTTTAAAAGCTTGAAATTGTTTCAAACTTTTGTGAGAGTACAAGTTACCCGGCTGCATGTGAGCTTGGCGCATCTTTAATTGTTTATTAAATATTTGTTACTTACTCTTCCAAGCGATCTCCTAAATCCTCTGAGCTATCTTTTGGCATACATTTGGTGAGATCATCTGTGTTCAAGCCATTTTTGGCGCCCTTAAAGAGCAGCGGCATTGCCCAAACGAAAAGTAGTTGCGACAGTATGTTCGCATGACGGCGAGGATTGATTCTTTTTGGCTTACGGGAACTATCCATTTTGCTTAGATGTGCTCTATAGCAAAGTATCACTGTAAAAATAAAATTAAATAATAAAAATTTGCACCCATAAAATTATTAATTATAAAAGCAATATATACATATGTAGGTATATAATAAGAGACTGTAAATACATATATATATGTGTATTTTTAAAAACAATAATAAATAATAAAAAATTACACTAATGAAAATATTGACTAAAAAACTATATAAATACATATGTATAGGTATATACAAAGAAACTATAAATGCATATGAACAGGTACATATATTTAAAAACAGTAAGCTAATTTTTCAGTCAGATTTCGTAAACCGGTATATTTAATATTATTATATTAGAGTATTGACGATATTATTAGACTGTATAATTCAGAAGGATAGGATTTCCTCGAGGGATAGTTGCCAAATCAGCACTTGTTTTTGACGTTAGCTTTTAGGTTGCGTTAACAAGAGCCGTTTGGAAAGCACTGCAACCAAGTCCAAACGCACGACACAGTAACCAAAATTTCTTCGCCCAGCAGATCAACCTTACATAGTACCGAATCGCCTGAGCCAAGCCTCTAAATCGATGACGGTATACATATTTGAATATCTGAGAGAGAAATTTCCCAAACTCAAAAATTTAACAGGAAATAATTGTAGGTTTATAAATACAGGAACTGACAAAAGGTAAGAGCTTTGAAGAAAAACTGAATGATCAAGAAAAGCTTGCCTGGAAATGTTTTGTTGGACAAATTCAAGGAAATGGAATTGAACATCTTCAAATCATCGATTTATCGCATTTTGATTGAAGATTTGGGTTTAAGAAAAGTGTGTGCACGGTTTGTTCCGCACAAATTGACTGACGACCAAAAATTGCTCAGAAGTCAACATTTGAAGGCCGATTATTTGACCAAAAATCACATTTTAACCATTAACTACTCCCGGTATTCACCTGATATGGCACCGTGTGACTTCTTGCTTTTGTCCATGAAATGAAAGCGTTATGCAGACGTAGAGGCCATTCAGAAGGCTTGCACCGGCATTCTGGCGGTCATACCGGCCAACAAGCTAAAACACAAAAATTTAGCGAAAAAACTTACAAGGAATCAATGCAATATACAACGGTGTTACCGTGGTGCAAAAACCAAAAATACTATATGACAATCTTTTCTTTTGATAAATATTAAGCGATGTGAATTCTTGAATGACAATAACAGCTGTTTTTCTAACGGCAGTGAGAACACTGTTGGGTTATGAAATGCTTAAATGTAATCTAATCTTTTAAATTTTCGGCCTGAACATGGTATCAGTTGCAGTAAATGTTTTTAAAAGATTATCCTCTAAATAGTATGTGCTAAAGTGTGTCAAGTACAGCATATCAGTGGCTGCCAGAATATCTAATCATTGCCAGACATATTTACATAGGTATGTTTTTAACTCGGCTGTAATCGCGTAAGCGGTGTCTACGCCAATTGAGAAGAAGAAATTTTTATTTTTTGTTAGATAATAGTAATTAAGTGTTACTTTTGCTTTTTCACTATTTGCGTATAATAATAATTTATGATGTGTACAAAATCTTTATCATACAAAATACAGAAACTATACTACAGTGGGCAAAAAATAGTAAGACTTTTTAATTTAAATTTCGCGCGAAGGAATTGGTGCTTGAGAATCGACGATTAACAGTCGGAGAACTTACTGGAATTGTTGGAATATCGGAAGGATCGGTAAAAACTATTTTGAAAGATCAGTTAGGCCTAAGAAAAGTGAAAGCACTATTGGTTCTAAAATCACTAATTTTTTTTTTGAAAAAACGTCACGTTAACGGCTGTGAAACAATGCTTTTCGACTATCAGGTTATCATGAAACGTATTATTACTGGCGATGAGTCTTGGATCTATGTTTATGATCCAGAAATAAACGATTAATCAGCCGAATATCTTGGCAGAGGTGAGCCGAAACCGAAAAACCACTTTAAAGCAGGTAAAAAATCAATATTATATTAACAGTTTTTTTCGATTATCGAGTTGTGGTGCGCTCCGAATTCCTTCCAACCATCCAAACTGTCAACAAGGAATACTTCTTGAGGTTTATGTGTCGTTTGCGCGAAGCTAATCGTAAAAAGGGCCCTTCCTTACTTGTTTAGTACGAGTATAAATTCACCTCTGAATATTTCGCCGGCTTTGTTCCTTGCAAGCTGCAAGAGTATAAAATATTTGAAGAACAGCCACAGACTGAGTTTTTCTAATTGATTGAGTACTAAACTCTCAAAACCTGTTTCCACTTTATAACAACAAAACATTTGTTAGCAAAAGGATGAATAACATCCAGTTACGTAATATAAAAACAGGGAAAGTTGTGATTTTTTTGTCCTACTACATTTTCAATGCATTTACATTAGAGTGGATAAAAAAAGATTCCGTTTGGTACTCTGAAAAATATGTTCCTAGACACCTCTAAGAAATATGCTTCAATAATGAAGACACATTGTTCCATTTTTACCAGGCCTAAATTGTCCACTGTAGATTTGTTTCTCTTTTTCAGGGTTATCTACTTTACTACTACTACACTTGACTACATACGTAAATGGCGGCAAATCTTGCGTTAATTTCAGGACACCCGTCACCTTGAATATATTTTCTACACACATACATATTTGTTTTTGATTATGCGCGCATTACAAAAAAATTTCATTGTGTAATTGATTTAATTTCATTAATAGAAATTTTATTACTCCAAATATTCGTGCGCCGTAATAACACTTAGTATCAATTTAAAATATAATAAAATCACGAATTGTAAAATTTGCTATTAAATACAAGAACAATTTTACGTTTGAAATTCTATTAGACGGAAAGAAACACTGTTAGCCGCGACATGTAAACAAACGTGCGTGGCTACCGGCAGCATAACCTATACGTAAGTGAGTAGGTAAGTAGGTAAAACAGCTGAGCGTCTACTTACCACTAAAATAACGAATGAACACGGTGATAAGCACTTCCGCAGTGCGAAGGTAACTATTGACTGAACTAAAGATTGTACACCGAGTTGTACTTGTACTTGCACTTGTATTATTTGGTCAAAATTAGCACACGAATTCTACTAGCAAAATATTTGATTAAACACAAAATAATTACCAACAAATCTGGCTTAAATAGAGCGAAAGCTCTGAGGTATTTTTTGGAGCAATGCGCGCGTATGCAACAGTGGCGATAAGGACGCTCACGGTGAACTCTAAGCATTTGGTAGCCGGTGTGAGAGAAGCAACATGTGTTGTAATTTTGAGATATACCGACTCAGATAATACTCCGACTTGATAAATGAGCTTCTATCAAACGCGAAAAGACAACACTTCAAAGGACTTATCGCTTCCCGATTTCCTAAGCAAAAGCTTCTAGATATATGTAAAAGCTCAAGAGTAAGAAGAGAAAATTTACATTTTGCCGGTGGAAAAAACTTAATTAATTTGTTGTATTTTACTTTCTTTGCTCAAGAATTGGCAACTACCATTACTGGGCATTTTTGAACAACAAGCCAATGAACTTAACGATGAATGACGAAAGAAATTGGTTAAATGTGTCATTTAATGTAAGTATGTATGTGTAAAAAGCATTACTTTTAAAAATTTATGGTATATACATATGTAAATATAAATGTATATATACAGCAAGGCAAGGTTAAATTCGGATGGAGTCGAATACTTGTCGCTAATTGTAAAAAATGAAAGGTCGGCATTAATTTGATATAAATACCGTGTTGAGTCGGCAATTAGTATTCGAGTGAGATGAGATTTACATCGCAAAGTTATCTGAGCTATGCTAAAACAGACGTTTTAGTCATGCTTGCAGCCCACTAAAATCGATGGAATCGTTTGTGTGGGGGTTGAGAAGCCTCCAATGATACAGTAAATCAAATGGAGGGTAGAACGGTAGAATCACAACCGCTGTTTTTTCCTAAGGCAATGTTTTTGACACAACCACCAAGGATGATGTAAAGGCACTTAAGGATGGGTATCGTATTTTTTCCGGCATAAATCCAAACAGCAAAACAGCGGTATGTTAAGGACAGTGACCCCGGACCAACATACTAAAACTGGTTTTCTAGGAAAACTTCTATAAACCGTAATGAAATAGTTTTTTTTTTAAATGGCTGATTACCAAAACTTCTAATCATAACGCACATATCACAACTATCATTTGCTCCAGCCTAAGCGTACGTGTTTTCGGTGATTAAAAGTTTAAAAAATTGCTTTCTAAATTTTATTACACTTCAGCAGTTATATTGCCGAGTAATTCACGTTTTTTCCCCACATGAACAAGTTATAGTCATCAGTTGATTTTTGTACTTGAAAGTTTCAAGTTCAAATACGTTCCATAAATATATTACCAATTACATTTCCACAACTAAAATTTATGAAATACTGTTATTTTCCACGTTACCTGAGAAAAATATAACAGTATTAACCTTTTCCCGCTTTACCGGCATACTGACCTTCCCCTATTATGACCCGCCACATGAACTTGAACTTGGCACATTAACCTTATTCGCGCTGGGAGCTGAAATACGCTCTAAGTAAGTCTCACAAAAACTTAAATATGGAAGTGTTGCAGTGTATTTATGGTTGTGCGCATGTTGTAATGTTAGATACCGGTGAAACCTGTTGCTTCGCCTTTATTGGAAAAAGTGGAGTCTGGGAATCACAGTCAGCTGTATAGGCCATTTGACGCCATGAAAAAAACACATACATTCATGTACATACATAAGTATACACTACTACTTTTGTAAACAGAGAGAGAAAATGACAGGAAAGTGAAAATTTTGAAAAATCGTTAACTTTATATATGTATATGTATACATACATATGTTCATAAACGTTTTTTTCACATTAATGCGCAGCAAGATTATGGTTGGATTTATTAAGACCAAGGAGTTGAACATGAAAGCGTTTTGTTATTTTGGAATTTTAATGGGAAAAATATAAAAATGGACAGGGCTTCAATTAATGCTAATCTTGCATATTCGGATTAAGCCACCAATGAGGACGGAACCCTGCGTCTCCAAAGAGGTGCGGTTATCAGGCGACATCTGACCGTTATAAAATGTTTTGTTAGGTAAATATTACGAAGTTAAATTGGTCTCACTTAGAACACAGTTTTCCCATATTACTCCCGTTGAAACACACAATTCTATACAATATTTTCAAAATATGTACTCTTAAAATGACACCAACTTATTTCAAGTGTATAAGAGCTGCCGAGGTGATACTGATTGTTTTTAAAAGAAATGTCGCCTAAAAGAGGACTAATAATCTGGTCGCAACTTTCTTTTAATAAGTATTAAGAATTTCGATTCGGCTGCCAGAGAGCTGAAAATCAAAGCAAGTTCCGATAGAGAGACAATACTGCTGTCCAAATAAGTAGCATCAACAATATTTCGATATCTTCTTTTGAAAAAAAAAACTGGAGAGTCAACCCAAATTATAATAGAGTTGAAGACAGATTCGACGCGCTTGGAGTGTGTTTCATAGGACGAAATGACTGAAAGGCAGGAAAGGCTTTATATACAATCACTGGACAGTTTACTTTACGAAGAAGCGTGCCGCAATGTTTTCTCATCTCTATCAATCTTGCCGCAACCCAAATTTCAAGGGAATGAACTATGCCAAAAAGTAGACTACTATGAGTAAATCGAGGACACTACAAGTTCTTATAGAAATAGCATATGAATTATTCTGACGAGTTGAGTAGATTTGGCCAAAGGCTTGATTTTCGAATAAATACAGGGTGGCTGATGAAAGCCGCTACCCCCCAAAAAAAATAAATAATTTTTTTTTCTATTTAATGAATCTGGTTAATTTTTTTTATTTTGCAGATTGACTTTTACATTTAACAAAAATGGATAACTGGTACACTGAAACAAGAATTTGGATTGTCCGCCGCTATCACGCACTGGAGTCCGTAGTTTCGGTTCAAAGAGAGTATAGGCGCACGTTTGGCGGCAATCCTCCGAGCAGATGGACCATAATGAGACTTGTAAACAATTTTGCCGAGCATGGGACAGTCAACAGAAGACCTTACCATCGAAACCCTTAAGTTCGAATGGAGGAAACAATCGCTGCTGTAGCTGCTGCCATACAAAATAATCCACGTGCTTATCTGCTCTAATGGGTATATGCAAACAGCCATTACAGTCAATTATGGAAGAGGTCAAAGCAAATGCGACATATTATCGTCCGTCTCACATATAACACCGTCTCACAAAGCGCGAGTGAACCAAGACTGGCTGAAAAACAACGTTCCGAACTTCATTACGACCACACAATGGCTCTCGAATTCACCAGATGCGAATCCAATGGATTATTCTCTCCAGGCCATTTTGGAGAGCAAGGTCCGAACTAAAAAATACACCAATCTCGAGATGCTGAAGAAAGCCATTGTCCGTGAGTGGGCCAAAATACCGGTAAGTCACATTCGGGCAGCTTGCGATTCGTTTTTGACCGTCTCAAGGCCATAGTTAAGGCAAAAGGTGGTCATAACGAGCAAAAGTGAATTGGTCCTGAATTTATGATTATTTTCACACATTTTATACTTTAAAATAAATAGAAATAATTTTCCAAATCGAATTTATGGCTTTTTTAATTGGTTATACTTCGAGTGCCGTGCCCTGTAATGGCTCTTTTTAACAATTTTCCATTTACCGTCTCGTGCCGGTAATTATCGCAAACAAGTGAACTTAATAAAACGATAAATATTGACTTAAAAAATATATTTCTTTAAATTATTTTTTAAATTTTTAAAACTATGCTATTTATGATTTAAAATAAGGTTTTGCATTTCTTAATATTTTTTTATTTATTTTAATTATTTATACAATTTTTAAAAACTATACATTTTTTGAATAAAAAAGTATTTTATTTTGTGATATATTTATTCAAATTTTGAAAATTATACACTTTTGAATAAAAAAAGTATGGTTTCTATTTTATGACAAATTAAAAATATATATATTTCTTATAATTATTTATTTCATTTTTTAAAACTATATGTTTTTCGAATAAAAAACAAATTCTGTTTAGTGATAATTTTAAAAATATATATTTCATTTAATTACTTATTTAAATTACTAAATTAATAAATTGTTTGAATGCCTAAATTTAATTTCATTTTGAGAGTAAAAAAATTTTAATTTTATATTCAAATTATATATAATAATTTACTTTTAATTATTTTTTCTCTTATAATTTATAATAAAGGAATAAAATCGAATTTTTAAATAAAAAAAATTGAAAAAAAATTTGAAAAAAATATTTAAAAAGTGTCGTCTGTTGTAAAAATTAAAAAAAATATCAATACAAACAATAAATATTTAAGAATTATAATAAAAAAAAAACAAAAAAAAACATATTTACTGCAAATATTTATAAGAAAAAGTTTAATGAAGTAAACAGTTTTAGCTAAGTTATTATGCTTTTATTCTTTTAAAATTAATTCAAATATAAAGTATGCATTTTTAACTAAATGATTATGTTTTTTATTCTTTTAGTGCGCGTGCCCATCTAGTAAATAAACATATTTTAGAATTTTTCTTTAACAAAAATTATCGTTAAATAATACAAAATACAAAATAAATTTTTTATTGAAAAAATGTATTTGGAAATGTTTAAAATTGTAAAAAATTTAATTCAATTACCTATAAAAATATGTATTTTTACCTTTTTAGGGCACTAGAACACCACAACATATATTTTAAATATACAATATTTTAGAATTTTTTTATATTTAAATTCATATTTTATAAACTTAACGTATATATGTATATGTATGTATGTACCTTCGACAATTTAATATCCATAAATAAGTTGTTCGCAATTCTTTAAAGAATTTCTTATATTTTTTGACACCATCAAAGAATACAACCTATTTATGGGACAAAATTGTATCCAATAAATATTTGGCTAGAAATGTTTCTAATATCAGTTCAGTACAATAATCTTAAAAAATATATGCTAATTATTTTTACACTTTAGTTCAATATTTTAAAATTATACGTATTAAAAAGAAAAGTAATTGTATTAATGGTGTTTTGAAACGCATAAAAATATATTTTTATATATGTGCATATATTGCACGAAATACATATATGTATATACACATCGTCACTTAAAATGCAAAACAACGTAGCATTAAAAATATAGTCATATTACATATATGTAGCATTAAATTCTTCCGCTGTCAGATATAACCAATATATAACCATTTTATAACCAAAAATCAAATTCTGTTTCAAAGTGAGTGGTTTCTACAAGTATTATATCGTTTTTCCTTCGCCTGCCAACTTATGAAAAGTGATGTTAAGTTTTTTTGCATTTTTGGTGACGATATATGTACATACGTTTTTATTTATCATTTTGTAGTTATTTTGTTGTAAATTAAAACCCTAACCGATAATGTAGTTACACATTTTTTGATTTTGTGTTTGCACTTTTTTTGCAGTATTTACAACAAAATAATACAAATTAATTCAATATTAATAACTTTAACTCTTCAAATATATTTAAAAATATTTATTTATTTTTTAAATTTAAGCACTTGTTTAAAATTTAAATTAAGAAAAATCATCGTCTTCATAAGTATAGTATCTGTATATTAAAGTTTTTTTTTTTAAGTATAAGGCATCACTTTATATATAAAAAAATTAAGTAAATTCAATTAGTTCACATTTCAGTATTATAGAAAAAATCTAGCACGCTGTAACTACATAAATATATTGTAAATTTGTTTGCGTTGTAAATGATTGAGAAGTTCACTTTGCTATGTCACCGTGTAGTGAAATGCGCCAGGTGGGCGGCTAGGCGGAGCAAATTGCATATATGTACATATATTATGAATAAATTTACTTTTGAGGTATAAGCCGTTATATTTTTTATATAATTTTTAGTAAAGTGCAACAAAAGTAGTAAATACAAGACATAATATTTCAAACTATGTTTTGCTCATACTGGCCGGCTGTCACGACATATGTATATGTATAACATCTATAAACCCAAAATATACTTAACACGTTCGCGGACGTGAATGCTATAGCATTCATTTTCATACTGATGCAAAATTACGTGAATGCTATAGCATTCAAACTTTAAAGCCAATTTTTATTCATTTAATTTTATACAATCTTAAGTTTTTGTAATTAATACACATTTCAAAATAATGACCAATTGATTCAGTAGATACTTTCATATTATTTTATCTTTTCTCAATGTATTTACAAATTCATTCACGTCATTCTGGTTTGAAAAATATTATCTATATCGTCGTGGATGCTATAGCATTCATTGTATATAACGGTTAAAATACGATGTTCTGACTGCTCTTATAATATATGTCTAATTAGATTTCGGATATTACAACTACATAGTTTCAAAAATAATTGCCTGTATATTTTTGCAGCTCCCTAAAATTTTTTGCGTCCGCGAACGTGTTAAATAAAAAAAAATGTTGTTGCCATTATTGTTACGTACAAAAAATAAAAAAATAAATTTTGTAAGTGATCGGGTTATAAAAATGGGTTTGTTCGCTTGCAAAAGTACGGCTATTTTGGTAAATTTATAAAAAAAAAAGATATTTAGTTCGTGTTTTACAATAAAAGTTTTTATTTGTAGAAATGTAATTATTTATATTTAATAAATTTGGCAAGTGAGTTTTTTTTTAATTTAACTTGTTCAGCGATTGAAAAAAAAATTAATTTCAAAAAATTAGAAAAAAATTTAATTAAAAAAGATGTTTAATTAAAAAAAAATTAAATTGATATTAAAAAATTCTATGAATCCTAAAACTTAATATAGAAAAATTAAATAATATAGAAAATTACAAAAATATTTTAAAAAATTTAAATCGATATCAAAAAATTAAATATAGAATAATTAAATAATGTAGAAAATTACAAAAATAAATTTCAAAAATTTAAATCGATTTAAAAAATTGTATGAATTCTAAAATTAAATATAGAAATTAACTAAATTTAAAAAAATTAAAAATTTTTATCGATATTAAAAACTTCTATGAATTCGAAAATTAAATATATAGTACAAGTATGTAAAAATTACTACAATAATTTTAATTGCAATAAAAAGTAGTTTTTCATAGAAATAAGTATTTTCAGTTTTTGATTAAAAGGTTTAAACAAAAATTTATAAAATAATAATATTGATTATTTGTTTTAACAAAAAAGAATTGAAAATTGGTTAAAAAAATAAAAAATCATTTGATTTTTTTTATAAAAGAACATATTTCTTTTACATAGTTTGTAATTAAAATTATTTTAGCTTAAACAGTAAAATAGAAATTATTAAAATAAAAAATAGAAACTTTATTTCAGTTCAATTTCCATTTTTTGTTTAATTTTAATTTCAAAAGAAAAATGAAAATATTATAAAATTTATAAAACAATATTTAAACGAAAAATGCAAAAAAACTTAACATTTTGATCATTTTAATTTGCCTTTTTATTTCAGTTAAATTTTCATTTCTTTCAATTTTAATTTCAAAAAAATATGAAAATAAATTTAGAAATTAAATATTTCAACAAAAAACACATGAAAATATTTATATTTTTATAATTTTTAAATTTTCTTTCATTTGCCTCTTTATTTCAAATAATTTTCCAGTTTCTTAAATTTTAAAATCTCAAAAAAAAAATAAGAAAAATTAAAATATAACAAAAGAAAATACATAAAAAATTACAAAAAAATATACGATGGAAGAAAAAATAAATACATACAAACGTGGGTGTATATAAAAAATTATTTAGAAAAATACCGAAAAAAATATTAAGAAAAAAACTTTTAAAAATAAAATTACTTTAAAAATTAACAGGAAACCCAATAAAAAATACAAAATAAAATTAGCTTCAAACGAAAAAAAAAATTATATTACATATAAAAATTATTACGTAAAAAAAAACAAGAAAAATTATAATTTTTTAACAAAATAATGCAACATAAAGTATAAAGTACAAATTCAGAATCGAAATATATGAGAAACGCTTCTTTTAGTTCGCGTTTGAGAGCTAACTGTATAAGTTCCGCCTTAAGTAGAGAATCTGTACGATAAAAAACAAGTAAGTCAGTTTACAACAACTACATATATGCGATTTTTAACTCCTTTCGAAATTGACTTTTGCACAGATTTCAGAGCCAGCCTGACAAACTAGAACTGCTTCAAATTTTTTATACAAAAGAATTTGTACATAAAATAAATTTTTTTAAATATAATTTATAATAAAAAGTATTCAATATCGCATTGCTTTTGGAACTTGTATGTATGCATTTTTCGAAAACAGACACACAAAAGGAGGCTGAGACTAACAAACAAAATCTCTAAAAAAGACTAATTACTCTTAAGCACATATATATGTTTGTACATGTGTACATATATTTTTTATTTTATATTGAAGTGTTCCCCCAAATAATAAGCTAACATTAGTTAAAAAATTCCCTAAAAACTATACTATTCTTATATAAAGGCAGTTAGTTTCACTTATATTGTACATTCGCATTAACTACGCATGCGCAAAATCAATTTTTGAGCACGTCGCTATTTAAAAAATGCCACTTTTAAGCACCGTTAAGGTTTCGTGTTTTCAATTAGAACTATTACAAAACAGCAGCAGGCACATTTAAGCCCGTTGCTTCATATTGTATGACTCGCTGGCGATTTTCTTAAGTGATTCTGCCTCGGCGCCCGTAGCGTCGACCATCTGACGCAAAGCGCCATTTTGCTTCTTCAGCAGCAGGTGTGGTATATCGAATTCGCGTGCGCGACCATCATCCATCACGAGTATGCGATCCGAATCCATAACGGTGTGTAGGCGATGAGCAACAGTTAGCACAGTGCATTGCTTGAATTTGGTGCGAATGGTGGTTTGGATGAGCGCATCGGTTCTGTGTAGAGAAATTAAAAATATTGGCAAATAATTAGAAATTTAATTCGGAAATTTTTATTTTTGCACTACGCACTGTGGATCCACATTGGCGGTGGCCTCATCTAACACGAGCACTTTATTGTTGCGCAAAATGGCGCGCGCTAAGCACAACAGCTGACGTTGACCCACACTGAAGTTGCTGCCACGTTGTGTCACCATATAATCCAAGCCGGGTATGGCGCCCTTGAGCTCAACCTAAAAGCATTAACAAACACATATAACATACAAATATAAATTATAATAGAGATATCAGAAACTCACATCCTCCAGCGCGCGCCACAAATCAGCATCACCATACTTATCGAACGGATCTAAGTTGTAGCGTATGGTGGCGGAGAATAGCACCGGATCTTGTGGTATAATCGAGATTTTCGAACGCAATGCCTCCAGCGAAATACTACCGGTTTCAATGCCATCGACCATGATGTCACCTTCGAGATGCGAGAGACGGAAGAGCGCACCAATAAGCGAACTCTTACCGGCACCAGTGCGTCCAACCACGCCCACCTTCCAACTGGGTTCGATTGTGATATTCAAGTGTTTCAACACGGGCGGATTGTTGGGATCGTAACGTAGTGATAGATCCTTAAATTCAACTTGCCCATGTGTGGGCCAAGTGGGCGGTGGTTGTTTTTTAATTACCGATTCTTGTTCCAGATCAGTATATTCGAGTACGCGCTCCACGCTAGTCATCTGTTGTAGAGATTCGGCTACTTGGCGTACGCCATACTGCACCATGCCGGTGAGTATCATGGCTTGAGAGATGGCCAAACCCACGTTGCCGCTGAAGGTTTCTGATAAGAAAATAATTTGTTGTGTTTGTGGTTAGAAAACGGTAGATAAATTATGTATTAGGAATACAGTATATTATATATATGTCTATTATATAATAAAAAATATTTGAAAATAGTGTTGGCAACACTTACGAGTTCCCATTAACGAAAAACTAAATGTCACCGAGGCAAGGAAGCAACAGCTGACACAGTCCAACCACAAGCCCAATGCCGTATTTGCAGCCATTGTCAGTTGCCAGACGGCGCTATGCACATCCTGTAGACTGTCAAACTCCTTTATGACAATATCTTGTAATTCACGTGCGCGTATAGTCGCAATGCCAGACAGTGAGGCGGAGAGATGAGAGAAGACTGGACTACGACCTGTGATGTGAGGTTCAAAGTAATAATAATAATTGTGAGAATAATTTTTTAGGCTTATTGGCGAACTTACAAATGCCCTCCAAGCGCTTAAGGTCCTGCGAAGGACGCAAATATAACTGTAAAATCCAGTAATCAACTATGGCTACAATTAAAATGGCCAACAGCAGAATGGGATTGATGACAGAGATCACAATCAATATGCCAAACATAACCAAAGAGATTTGTATGAAGTCCATAATAGATTTGGGTAGATACTCATCAATGGCGCCCATATCCTTGGAGAAACGATTTAGAATGCGACCCGAGGGATTGGTGTCGAAGAAACGCATTGTTGCACGGAGTATGCAGCCAAACATGCGATCGTGCAGCACTTTGGAGGCATGCATACAAACTTTGAAGAAGAGATAGCCACGAAATACGGTCATCTGTGAGAATGCGAAAGATAAAAAAAAAATTCTTTAGTACGAACAAACTTTGGTCTTACATTCTTTGCATACTCACCAACACAACGGCGACGATGAGTGCGCCGTATATATACAAACACTCAAAGGTGGTGAAAGTCGTGGGTTTACTGAGCGAACGCAAGTATTCTTGTTGCGTCCAAATATTTACGAAATAATCAGAACCGCTGCAAACCACTTGTGACAACAACATGACACAGGTCATAAAGACTAGACCGCATACACTGCTGCCAGCGCGGAAATATTCCCACCAAACGCGTCCGGAGACACCGCCTTTCGCCTGGTCCTCCGCCAAACCAGAATCATCGGAGAGATCCTGTTCAGAGCTCAAAGCCAAACTTGCCGATTTTCTCGTTAGCGAACCATCATTATTAGCGCTGGTGCGACTGCTACGACTGGTACGACGCAGCGGTTGATAACCATCACGCACACCATCAATATAAGGAATTTCCTCATCCTCATAGGTGGTTTCATGTGATAAAATCGATTCGTTCTCACTTTCGACGGCTTCATCTTCCTCCTTCATGCGTTCAAGTAATTTGGCAAAATCAAGGTCACTTTTCGACAGCTCCTCGTAGGTGCCTTGCCGTGAGATGCGTCCATTTTCAATGATAACAATCCAATCGGCTTCGGTCAAGAAGTGTACTTGGTGGGTAATCAACACCCGTGTGGCCTTTTCAGTGGCCAAACGACCGCGTGGTCCAAGTACTTCGTCGAAAAGGTGACGACCGACGTGTGCATCGACGGCGCTTAACGGATCATCGAGCAAATAAATGGAAGCCGGTTTGTAAACAGCACGTGCCAAACTAGAAAATTAAAAATAAAGAGTTAAAAAATTGTTTTTTTGAAGGACATTATCATTAAAGTTCGCAATGTTTAGGAAACCTCAAACTCATATGAAAAACTCTACTCTATCACAAAGTTTATAATCGTCGGTAACCTTATGAAATACAAATAGATTTTATTCGTTGAGTTTACAGCAGCGCGCCAGTCGTCTTCCTTTTCGCTGTTTGTCGCCAATAGGAGATTCTAATTCAATTGTAGATTCCAAGTGTAGCCAAGTCCTTCTCCATTTGGCCTTTCCAACGAAGTGGAGGTCTTCCTCTTCCTCTGCTTCCCTCTGCGGATATTGCGTCAAGTACTCAGAGCTGGAGTATTTTCATCCTTTACGACGACATGACCTAGCCAGCGCGGCCGTTGTCTCCTAATTCGCTGGACTATGTCTATGGCATCGTATATCTCGTACAGCTCATCGTTCCATCGAAGGCGGTATTTCTCACCATATGGCAGGACGGGAATGATGGGTGACTTATAGAGTTTGGCCTTTGTTCGTCGAGAGAGGTCTTAACTTCTCAATTGCCTACTCAGTCCGAAGCAGCACCTGTTAGCAAGAGTTATTCTGCGTTGGATTTTGAGGCTGAAAATGTTATTGGTGTTGACGCTGGTTTCAAGAAAGATGAAATTATCTACGACTTCGAAGTTATGACTGACTTGGGAGCCAAGTCGCTAGTGCGACGACTGTTTGTTTGATGACAGGAGATATTTCGTCTTGCCCTCGTTCACTACAGGCCCATTTGCTTCGCTTCCTTATCCAGTCTGGAGAAAGTAGAATTAATTGGCGCGGTTATTGATATCAATATCATCGACCTACGCCAGCAGCTGTACACTCTTATAGAAGATGGTACCTTTTCTATTTATTTCTGCAACCGTAATTATTTTCTCCAATAGTAGGTTGAAGAAGTCGCACGATAGGAGATCGGCTTATCTGAAAGCTCGCTTGGTATATAACGGTTCGGAGAGGTTCTTTCCGGTCCTGATGGAGCTTTTGATATTGCTATCAGTTTACATAGCCGCATCAGCTCTGGGGGAGTTCAGATAAGAATACTGCCATACAGACTAACCGATCAATATCAAGTTCTTACGTGGAACATTTTTTATTTGCGAAGAGTATTACAGATTTGTTGCAACCGAAGTTATTATTTTTTGTTTTGCCGATCATATACCCTTTATATAGCACAACTCACCTTATACGCGCACGTTGACCACCCGACAGTGACGCGCCGCGCTCGCCTACAATTGTCTTATCGCCATTACTAAGCTGCTGGAAATCGGTCGAAAGCGCACAGCACTTCGTTACCTCATTATAACGCTTGCGATCGTAAGGCTCGCCAAAGAGTATATTATTGCGCACAGTGCCGGTGAACAGCCAAGGCTCCTGAGCGGCATACGAGAGTTCTCCTTGTATGACAACTTCGCCATCTGTGATTGGCAGTTCGGCTAACAGTAGCTGTAGCAATGAACTCTGCAAAAAAATTATATTTTTGTAAGTGAAAGTCCCTTTAAAGTGTAAAATAAAAATATAGAATATACCTTGCCCGCACCCACGGGACCAATAACAGCGCACAACTGGCCACGCTTTATTTCCAAATTGATATCCTGTAAGGTATGCTGCGGTTTAGTCAGATCCCAATTCGCATTCACCTGTTTGAGTACAATGGCATTGGCGGCGCTGCTTTCGCTCGTTTTGGATTCTTTTTTATGTGTCAGCCCATGTGCCTTCTCGTCGTGTCCCTCCTGCTGCAGGAAGGTTTCGACACGATTTAGTGAGACTAATGCCTCAGCACCGAAAGACACAGCTAGCGGATACCAAACGGCGGCGACCAATTGCAATATATTATAATAACTGGCCGCAGAGAAAACAATATCGGCTGAAATTTGATTACCCATAAGTACAGCCGCTGCAATGGTTATATAGAGTGTGGAACGTTCCGTAAACACCATCGTACTCAAATAGAAGCCACGTAAATATGATGCATAACGAATTTGCTTGATTTCACGACGGCGCGCCTCGCCGACCACAGCCTGAAAGGGTTTCTCCCATGCATACATTTTGATCACCTGTATACCCTGCACCAATTCGTTCATGATGCCAACACGCGCATCGGTACGTTCGGCGATTTTCATACGCAACTTGGAGGCCAATTTACTGAGACCGGTTTGTACCGGTATGGTTTTAAGTAGTAGACCGACGACGCCCACAACTGCTGCCCAACCAATGCGTAACCAAATGAGATAGCAAATCAGCATGGCATTCAATGGCATTATCCAGATCCAGTGCATATAGATGAAACCGTAGTCAAGACGATTAACATCGTTCGAGAGCAAATTGATTAGATATCCGGCTGGAGTTTGGCCAGCGGAGCGCATTGAGAGACGAAGTGTCTGAAATTAAAGAATGATAACGGAATCATAAAGACGAAGAAAAACATTGGAAATTGAAGAGTTAAAAAAATTGTAGACTTTAGTAACATTTGCACGCGAATCTGTTAAAAGACTAGGGTGAAATAAAGAGAAAATAAAAGTTTGTATAGTTCTCTAAGGCCACAATACTATTTTGACCTTCCTAAGGATTGTCAACTAATCTTCAAGCAATATATTCAGTCCTTAGCTTGTACCCACAAGGTTGGACTAAACAACTGAAGTAATGAAGAAGTATCTAGAGTGCTTGTAAAGAGTTTCCGAGTTTACTGAATGTATTCATTATGTGAAGAAAATAGATTGGATATACCAACGCCGAATTCAAATTTTACTCTGCTATTGATACTGTACTTGACTTATTTTTAGGAAAAAGTAAGTAAAGCTGTTAATAGAAACTTTGAAAAATGTTAAGTGTTTAAGGTTACATGGTCACAGTCTTATGTTAAATCGGTCCCTAATTGGTTCCAACCTTCTTGGTCCTCTTTCTTTGCGAAAATTCGAATACAAAATAGACCTGAATCTCGGCTATAATATCCTCATTTTCGCTCAATCTCTTGAAGTGCTTTTAAAAGTTTGATCTACCTACACCCTCGTAGAAACGAATCCAATCTAGTAGTAGAGTAGAATTCAGTTGGTAATTTCTGCTGATTTCATTTTCTGATCGACATTATTCAATTGTACCATATATGGAAAATAGACAAAGGGACTGTTCCATGCGAGTGAGACAAAGAAGTTCCGGTAGTGTCGAGAATGTTGCTGACGCTAGCTCATCAAATGCGGAAGACCTAAATCAGTTTATCACACGTCGTTCAAGCGTTGGGCAACTCTCTGACGTCGTTGTGACGAATTTTACAAAAAGATCTTGGCCTATATCCTTACAAGATCAAATTGACGCAAGAGCTGAAGCCGCTTGACCATCAGAATCGTCGTCTGTCCGTGAATTGAGCTTTCATCGAAAAATCATCTTCAGCGATGAGGCTCATTTCTGGCTGAATGGCTTCGTCAATAAGCAAAATATGCGTTATTGGTCAGGCAGCAATTCACACGTACTCCATGAGTCACCATTGCATTCCGAAAAAATTACGGTTTGGTGCGGTTTATGGGCCGGCAGCGTCATTGGGCTGTACTTCTTCCGTGATGATCAAGACCGGCTCGTTACTGTGAATGGGAATCACTATCGCTCAATGATAACCAAATATTTTTGGCCCCAATTGGATGATATGGACTTGGACAATATGTCACAGTCGAATTAATGAAAACCAAGTACGTGTACGTGTTATCTCACAAAATGGCCCAGTCCATTTCCTGTGGGGCTAGGTCAAGTCCAAAGTCGATGCTAACAAGCCAGCGACGATTGATGAACTTCGTGCGAACATGAAATTGCAGCAGGACCGGTCGATTTATGCTTGAAAATCGTCGCAAATTGGGTTGAGCTTCGGGACTTCTGCAAGCGTGCCCATGCAAAAGAAATCGAGTTCCATACATAATGGCAGCGAATTTATTTTCCAAGGAATAAAGAATTGCATTGATATCATAAGCCGTTTTTTATTTTTAGCTCTTATTGAAGAACCCGCTGCCATACAAACGAATCGATTAAAACCAATATATTTTATATCCTTTTTTGTTATAATAAACTCATATATTCCGAACCCAGGAGAAACTACCAAGAACGATTATTGCTTAAGTATTCACTAACCTTTCTGTAAATCAGCGAGCAACAAGCGATGCGCATGCGTGCACCCAACAAACGCTGCCTCAAATCCACATGATGTATAAGAAAGCAACCCAGGAGTGTGGATGTTACCAAAATAGTGCTCAAGCAATAAATATCGTTGAATACAAACCATAACGGATCTTCGATATCACTGAATTCAGGTTGCTCAGTTGTATTATCGGCAAACAAAAATTTATCTGTCGCAGATTTTCCGGCGACGTCAAGGATGTTAGATGATGCTGCAAAGAAAACAAATATTTATATATAAGTAGTACATAAGTATGTAAATACTGGCACGTGCATGTAGCAAAGAAGAAAGGAGTAAATCGTAATGAAAGAAATTTATTGAATGATATCAGCAATTGCAGTGTCGTAATCAGTTCGAGCAAGCCAATCAATTGTGCACTCGGCTAATTGTCATACAACTTAATTGACGCAAACGGCTCGCTTTGTCCGCAGATTACTCACGTTCATACGTACATACATACATATACATATATACGTATCAACTATTTCTGTACCCTAGATTTGCCCAGCTCACTACAAAGAACAACAATGATTGCCAATGATGGTATCAATCATCTCTCATAACATAACGGAACTATATTCTATAGTCATACGTATATACAATATTTATCGGCCAGCAATAATATGCCAACTAATCTTAGAAGAAGAAGAATCTTAATGATTGTATTTAGCCTGGCGCCTGCCTGCTCGTTCATAAAATACATATGTCACAAATTTAATGGATTCTTTGAAAACAGCTTCAAGAATTGTGAGCAAAAAATAGTAAGACTTTTAATTTAATTTTTTTTTTCTGGTTGGCATAACTGTCAGTGACATCTGTGCCAAATCTTAGCTAATCATTAGTATACGTATGCCTTTCTAAATTAAATAAAAAGCATTCGGCGAAATTATTCAACAATGAAGTTCTATTAAATTTTGTGTACGGAATCAAATTTCTGGTGCCCAAACGTTCTGAATGTTGGATGTTGGATTGTTGTTTATCGCAATCAACAGTTTTTGATTGGTACAAATTATTCAAAGAGGGTCGAGAATGCGTTGACCACGAACCACGGTCGAAACGGTCATCAACATCACCTCGTCAATAAAATAAAATAAACGAATAAAAGGTGCTTGAAAATCGACGAATAATAGTCAGAGATGTTACTGGCATCGTTGGAATATCGGAAGGATCAGTGAAAACCATTTTGAAAGATCAATTAGGGCTGAAAAAAGTGAAAGCACGATTAGTTCCAAAATCACACAATTTTTTCGAAAAACAGGTTGCGTTAACGTCTGTGAACAATGCTTTCCGATTACCAGGAATGAAACTTATTATTACTCAGACTCAGACTCAGATTCATTCTTGGAAATGTGCTTACTACCCGGAAACAGACGATCAATCGGCCGAATATCGTGGCAAAGACGAGCCTAAACCGAAAAACCACGTCAAAGCACAACACTCGTAATTCGTAAAAAAAGTTCGGAATTATGTGCCAACAACTCTTGGTCAGTTTTCGCCAAATTTTCAACCAATATCGTGCCGCAAACACCGCATTCGCCTGATTTAGCTCCATGTGCCTTCTGGCTATGGCAAAAGACGCCTAAAATGAGTTTGAATGAGCATAAAGGACACGCCTAAATGCTCTCCTCTTTCAATTGCATGCTTGAAAACATGGATCACTACGTCATAGAGGTCACTAATGGCGAATTTTTCTCTGCTTACATACCGAGGAAATGTGATAGAAGGGTAGTTTTGTTTAAGGAGCTCGCCGTCAACCTTAGCTTTAGGCTACTGGTTCAATGTACTGTTTTTCAGGCAGAAGCAGCTGCAGTCAAGGTGGCAGAGGAGGTACTGCTACGACCAAGGGGCTCCACTTTCAGGGAATTAAGCACTCACTAAGCAAAGCAGTAATACTAGCGCTGAGCTCATTAACTTTGCACTCAAAGCTAATTAAGGAGTGTCTGTCTTCGCTAGAAACAGCATCATGACATTCGTTTGTGTGTCTGGTCATACCGGAAGCGCTGGCAATTGCAAAGCCCCATGAGCTAGCCAGAGGGCACATCCTTGTCCTGATCACATCGGAAGGGGATCGAATAGGATTTCCGTTGCCATCTTGCATATTAGCACTGGAATAATGGACTTCGCGTGCTCTAAGCTGGCGCTGTTCGATAACTGAACTAATAGCACTGAGCAAAGTTAATCATGCCGCAATCGCAGGCATTCAATAGGTAAGACTCAAAATTTTGTTGGACGCTAGTTGTGAAAGTTGCATGAAGGGGGATGAGGAGCAAACATTCATGCACTTTCTCTTCCGTCGTCCAGCCCTTGCAAGATTGAGGTGAAACATTTCGGTAGTTTTACCTCCGGCGAACCAGAAGACGTAGCCGAAACTGATATTAGCCGTCTCAACAAATCTGTGATAGGCTCAAAGCGCTTTGTTCATCTGTAAAGGTGTTATGATCCAGTATTTTTTGGAGTTTTATGTACCACAATGGGGACCGGTACTTTAATCCATAAAAAATCATCTAGTCCATAGTCACTGATTGGTCAAATGCTGTTGGCGTTAATATGAAGCAAAGCTGATGGAGAGCAAACCCCAGAAGCAACAAGGGGATATGAACCCAAGTTTCGGTAGTCGAACCTCTCAGCTATTCTTCTTTAAGTTTTGTATTTTCAGAGCGGTTAGTGACAAATTGAAGACCTTGAGGTCGCTGGGTCATCAACATAGCTATATCACCGGAACTATTGGTTAGATAGGGCTTTCCTTCTCGATGAAGGCTTGCATCTTGCTGTTGTTGTTGGCAGAAACGTTTCTGAAAAATTTAACAGAGTCGAAAGTTCTCTTCTTTTGTCCCAATGAATGGACAGTCAAATAAACTTCAGTACAAATATTACATTTTGTCGGTAAGGGTGTGGCTTTGATTACGAAAATCAAAAAGCGAAGTGGTCTTTTTATTCGTGATCTTCCGCAGTTTATTTCACTACAATCTTTATGATCTAATAATTTAATGCATACTAACCGAAGTCCATTCATGAATACACCTACCTCTTTCAGCATTTCCAACATCAGCCGACAACAAAGACATGTTTTTCACGGCTGCATCAATGGAACGTATTGCTCGGCTTGTCGCATTCACTATATCAGTGGCTGTTGTTGTTGTATTCGCTGAGCGATTTGAAGAGAGTGACACTTGCTTTTGAAATTGCATCAATAATTGCGCCAACACAGCGGGTATGAGTGATCTGTTAACGCAAACAAAGGATGTACATATAAATAGGGGCGCTGGTATGTATGTATTTATGTTTGTATAAAAGTAGAATTCAGAAGGTTCTTTGATTATTTCATCTTTTACTTACTTAATGACCATATAAATTAATGATATTATGCCATCCACAACTGCGGACACCCAAAATGTGCGCAGAATGGCATTGCGAAGCAGCGGTTTACGTCCCTTGCGACGTGCCCGCTCCACTTCAGCGTACCATTTTCTGAAAGCAAAGAGACAAAGTTAGGAGAATATGCATTTTAACTAATTTTATTCATAGTTTCAAAGGAAGCTAAGTTAAAAAACTTAAGATAATTGCCGTTGAGCGCTGCCTGCACGTTTTTGCCTTTGGTTTTTTTATATTTTATTCACTTTATACATACTTTGAGGATAAGGACGCTTTTTTCTTATTATCAAATATTTTACTTCTTCTTTATTAACTTAGACACCGCTTACGAGGTTATAGCCGACTTCACAACAGCGCGCCAGTCGTTCTTCCTTTTTGTTGCTTGGCGCCAATTGGAGATTCCAAGCGAAGCAGGTCCTTTTTCACCTGATCTCTCCAACGGAGTGGAAGTCTTCCTCTGCTTCCACCGGCGGGTACTGCGTCGAACACTTTCAGAGCTGGAATGCTTTCGTCCGTTCGAACGTCTTGACCTAGTCACTGTAGCCGCTGTCTTTTAATTCGCTGCCAATGTCGCTGTATATCTCATACTTCTCATATAGCAGGACGGCAATAATGAGTGACTTGTAGAGTTTGGTCTTAGTTCGTCGAAAGACGATTTTATTTCTCAATTGCCTCTTCAGTCCGAGGTAGCACCTGTTGGCAAGAGTTATTCTGCGTTAGATTGCGAGGCTGACTGTTGTTGCTGTTAATACTGATTCCGAATTAGATGAAATTATCTATGACTTCGAAGTTATGACTGTCAACAGTGACGTGGCATCCAAGTCGCGAGTGCTACGACTATTTGTTTGATGACAGCGGATACTTTAGATTACCCTTGTTGGCTACCAGAGCCATTTGCTTCGCTTCCTTATCCATTCTGGAGAAAGCAGAACTAATGGCGCGGTTATTGAGGCCAATGGTATCAACTTCATCGGCGTACGCTAGGAGATAAACACTCTTAGAGAAGATTGTACCTTCTCTAATTAGTTCTGCAGCAGGAATTATTTTCTCCGGCAGTAAATTGAAAAAGTGGCACAAAAGGGAGTCGCTCGGAGAGGTCCTTCCCGACCCTGACGGAGTTTTTGGAATTGCGTCAACGTCAACGTAAGTTTACATAGTCGTATTAATTTTGCGGGGAAACCAAATCCAGAAACAGTAGTTGGCAACAAAGAGGCAGCTCCTTTTCGTGCTGTCAAAAGCAGCTTTAATCTCGACGAAGAAGTGTTGTGGTCAATCCGCTTTTCACGGCTCTTTTCCTAGATTTGGTTTCCTGTTGAAATCTCAGGCCTGAAGCCACACTGATAAGATCCAATCAGTTTGTTGACGGTGGGCTTTTATCTTTTACACAAGAAGTCTTCGAAAACTCGCCTCAGATGAGTCGTCTCCCCACCACTATTAGTGACGATGGCATCGAAAATATAAAAGAAATTGTACTTGGAAATGGTTATTTTGGCATCAGAGAAAAGCAGATGCTCTCAACATCTCTTATGGATCGACTCAGCACACTTTGGTTAATGTTTTGGATATGAAGCGTGTCAATGCTAGACTTTTATCAAAATAATTTAATCTTTGCAAAAATTACTTCGAGTAGAAGTCGCAAAAAACGTGATTGGCAACGTAGATAAGAGCTGTAAATTTATCAAACGCGTAATTACTGATAACAAGACGTTTATGAATATGGGTTTATGAACCATATGGCGGTGTCTACGCCAATAAAGAAGGTATACAAAATATAAAATGTCTACCACATTTTTAAAAGCTTGAAATTATTTCAAACTTTTGTGAGAGTACAAATTGCCCGGCTGCATGTGAGCTTGGCGCATCTTTAATTGTTTATTAAATATTTGTTACTCACTCTTCCAAGCGATCTCCTAAATCCTCTGAGCTATCTTTTGGCATACATTTGGTGAGATCATCTGTGTTCAAGCCATTTTTGGCGCCCTTAAAGAGCAGCGGCATTGCCCAAACGAAAAGTATTTGCGACAGTATGTTCGCATGACGGCGAGGATTGATTCTTTCTGGCTTACGGGAACTATCCATTTTGCTTAGATGTGCTCTATAGCAAAAGTATCACTGTAAAAATAAAATTAAATAATAAAAATTTGCAGCCATAAAAATATTGATATAGAAATCGATATATATGTAGGTTTATAATAAGAGACTATAAATACATATACTAGTGTGATCAAATTGGAAGGTGAATTTTGTAGATTTCATCTCCTTCAAAGTAATCCCCTGCCGTTGCAATACACTTTGCCAATGAATTTTCCAGTCATCATAGCACTTGGAAAAATCCTCTGTCGTGAGGGACATCAGAGCCTTCTTCGGTTCAGCTTTTATATACTCAATTAAGTGAAAACGGTGTCCTTGGAGTGGGCATGTGAAGTTGCTGAATAGCCCGAAGTTACACGAAGGTAAATCAGGCGAATGCGGTGGTTGCGGCACGATATTGGTTAAATATTTGGCAAAAAAAATCACGACGATTCAATTCAGTATGCAACGGTGCATTATTGTGGTGCAAAAATTATGGGTTTTCGTTCTATAATTCCGACCTTTTTTTACGAATGCTTCGAGCAAACGACGCACAACACTCAAATAGTATTCCCTGTTGACAGTTCAAGTGCTTTGACGTGGTTTTTCGGCTTCGGCTCGCCTTTGCCACGATATTCGGTCGATTGCTCGCCTATTTCCGGGTCGTAAGCATAGATCCAGGACTCATCGCCAGTAATAATACGTTTCATGGAATCCTGGTAGTCGGAAAGCATTGTTTCAGCAACGTTAACGTGACGCTGTTTTTCGATAAAAATTAGTAATTTTGGAACCAATCGAGCTTTCTCACTTTCCTTAAACCCAAATTATTTTTCAAAACTTGATTCACTCTTCGCAAAAATCGCAGATTTCCAACCGATTTATATATTATGTAAAAATAATGACGAGTCAAAGTACAGTCTTTAATTGAAATTCTTTCTGTTCACCCATGAAATAATTTTCGAAGTAAACTTACAAGACCTGGACAAAATACTTTAAGATTTAATAAGATTTAAGGAAGCTTTTGCTTCTACTACTGGGATGCTTAAAAGGTAGACTCGTCTAAATTGCCGCAATTTCCACATCAAGTTATGGGTACTAGAGAATTGCCAAGAATTTCCCATAAAGGCGTCACGTCCAGATTTAAACTAAAATAATATCATTTGGCAACTCTAATTAAGTTATATACAGTATAAGCGGAAACTGCTCGCAGCTACAACACGCCTATCAAAATTTTTTTTATAGAAATATATGTTTAATATTTGAGCACTTATCAGCAAATAATAACGTAGCAAATACAAATATACATATATGCAATGTGCGTGCTATTTTCATAGACATAATTGAATATAAAGTAAGATAATAAAGGTTTTGTGGAAGTTGCAAAAAATAAAAAAAATAAAATTCTTACATTACTAGTCACGTATTAACAGACATACGGACACGGCTAAATCAACTCAGCTCGTCATGTTCATCATTTACTTTATATGGGCATTTCCTTTTGGGTTTTACATACTTCGAGGCAATATACACTGTTCAGGGTAAAAAAAGACAACGAGGAAGCAGTAATTGAGGTGTTTTCAACTTTGAGTTTAACTTCGGACTTTAGCTTTACATAAGTTATAAAGCTCGGAGCTGATAAAAACAGTTGACGCATGTTTTTCACTGATTGAAACTGAAATGCTCCTCAAACTTTTCGTATACATATTTAGGGTTTGTCCGGAAAGTGTAATAATAGGACTGATTTTCTTCCGCCGCGACTGTACTACGGTGCGTCCGCGTACCGACTGGATTCGGTAGAGGGCGTTTCTAGCTAACGAAAGAACGAGGTCAGTTGTCGCCGAGCATCTGGGGAGTCAGGATAAACATTTTCGGGCGACGCGTTTCTGTGAGTGATGCAAGCCGACAACGGAGCGTTCGTTACAGCACTGGTACGCGATTGAATTCCTTTTTGGAGGGCCGGGAAGTGGTCGCCGATGAATGAGCAAATCTAAAGTGAAAACTATTGCTCATTGTTTTTTTTTTGACACCAAAGGCATCGTCCTTCATGAATTCGTTTCTCCTAGACAAACCGTCAAACGAAGAATCAATTGGATCCAACAAGACATCGCAACTAATTGGAAGTAGCACCACGACAACGCCCCGGCTCACACCGCATTTCTTGTGAACAGATACCGAACCAAGGCCGGCAATTCAACGCATCCGCAGCCGCTCTACAGTCCAGATATGGCTCCCCGGAATTAATTCGCTAAAATTGGATTAACTCATCAATTGTACACAGATGAACTTGATTGAATTTTTGACGAAGAAGCTCCATCAAGGACTAGTGTTTATCGATGGTATGATGAATTTAATCGAAGTCGTAGATCACTCCAAGACAAATTTTGGGAAGGTCGTCCTAAAACAGTAAATGCTGAGTGGTATACAACCATTTGTTTGCCAGTTGTCTTTCAAGAAATCAAGAAAACCAACCGACGAGGATGAATTACTCTTCACCACGACAAATCTAGCTCTACACATCGATTGAAACAACTGCATTTTTGAGCACTTAAAAAATGTATTTGTCATTCTCCGTATAGTTGTATTATCCTGACTTGGCACCGAATGGCTTTTTTATTCCCGTTCGTAAAAAATAAAATTATAGGTCAACGTTTTTAAGTACATGAACAGGCCGTTGATGTGTATAGAGCTCATGTTTTGGAGATACTTCATCCAGAGTGGCTAAAGTGCTTCGAAATTGCTTACAAAATTATATTGATCTTAATGAAGAATATTTTAGAAAACAATAAAGCAATTTTCGTTAATTAAAATTTGTTTTGTTTTCGAATCCCACAATATAAAAGTCATCCAACGTAAGTAGTTCGATGTACAATATTTAAATTAAATTTTTTTTAATTGGGTATATACCAATAAACAAAACAGAAAAACAAACAAAGCAATAAATTTCACTTCCCCAAAGATATAATCACATATGATTGGTCTTACATTCATAGGGTATACAAAGTTTTGTCGGATTCTGTATATATGTTAAGGTCATGGCCATACGTTGATTATATATGAGTGCACATTATCGGCATAAATACATATGTATATGTATACGATGAAAACATATACATATGTATATATGAATAAATATTCATAAAATGCGCATCTCTATTAAAGTCAACGTTTTGCATTCCAATAATTGTACACATTTATTTATTATTAAAGCTCAAACTGCTATCGCTTTTTATTTACATAATTAATTGTAGGCCCACATACATATGTATATTCCAATTAAATTAATTATATCAATATTATTGCAGAATATTGTGTTTTGGTTTGGTGGACCGCTGACAGCAACATCTCATACAAAAAACCATTGGAGAGGGAGAGGATACAACGACTCGCTGTTCACTGTTACTCAGCTCATCACCAAACAACATACCTGTAGCAGTGGAAAACTCTGTAGCAAAATCACCTACAAAAATGGCAGCCGGCATAGCTCAATAAGCAGGGAGGGATGCAGACGCACCAAAACTGGCTAATGGAGTAGGAAGCGGAATTTATTGCTTGGAGCTGGATCTCATGCGACTCTACAAGCTTTCCGAATACTGCAGCATCTTCCGGGGGGAAATCTTCGTAGTCGGGGAATCGGCTGAGCTGATAGCTAACAACGCAACAATCAATATAAATATCGTCAATATATAGTTCGATAGCAAAGCGGCACTCAAGACAATTTGTGTGTACTGGGTTCCAGGCCACAAATGAATTCCGGAAAACGAAATAGCTGATGAGATTTTCAAAAGTGTCATGCGTCTTGGTACCGACCAAATACGGGAAATCCGGAAGTCGTTAAAAACAATATACAATGAAATTTCCGGAAAGGCTGACAGATGGATCAGGGCGAGAAGGACCTTAAAGTCTTGCAGGATCGCCAATAGTGCAAGAGCCTCGAATAGAAACAATTATTTGTTTTACTTACACGGTCTTCAAAGGACTGAAGAATATTTGTTGGCCTAATGCAGTGGTCGGCATGAAAGGAACTGCGACTGTGTGCGTGAGCACGAAAATTACCGAAACGCACTGAGAACTGTGTACCCTTACATTTTGATAACAAATCCATTCTTTCGTGAACAAGCAATGCCATGTTTTTTATTCATTTGAAATACATATATTACGATTAAAATAATTATATTGGACATAAAATGCAAAATTACATGCAGAAAGTGCAGGGAAAGTAGACATGAGAGACGCTATAAACCTCCTATGACTTTATCTAGTACTATCTAGGACAAGGGACTATACAAGTATTAAAATTATATAATATATCAAATCGCTCGTAAAGTTCACATTTATCGCCCTGTATGACGAATACTTCACCTAAAACTGAATCTCCATCTGGCATTACTAACCAGTAGTTCTATGTCTGGCTTGTCAGCTGGCCGGTATAACCTAACCTAACGACGATAATAAATAAAAATAGGAACAGCTAATTTCGGATATAACAGAACATTTTATATTCTTGCCATTCGCAAAGTTTAAAGCCGGAGTAATAACGGGTGATACAAGTAGATGTACTTTTTTCAGTAGCCTTTTTTGACAGATCACGCGTGAGTCATGTTTGGCATTTCATCATGGAAATCATTGAACTTTATTACCACTTACTGAGCGTATTGTTCACAACACTATCACCCATCTTGAGACCTAACATTCATTATTGCATAATATTCGACCGAATAGACCACTTCCAGCACGCAGACGCAGAAGCAGGAGAAAATATAACAGACGTAGCTGAGAGTGTATACGAAGACCGTAAAGAGTCGATTCGGTGCCGTTCGCAGCAACTCGGACTCACGTATGGAACGACTTGGCGCATTTTACGTCAAGATCTTAAATGGAAGGCGTAAAAACGAAGTGCAATCTGTAGGGATGCAAGGGCTGCCATTTTATCCAAAAAAGCAACAGTTTGGTGTGATTTGTGGACAGGTGGAATCAATGGAATCAATCTTAAAAAATTATGACTGTGAGAACGTAACCGCCAGTGGCAACCGTTATCGTGGCATGACAACCGACTATTTGATGCTTGAAATTGAAGTTCGCGATCTCGGCGACGTTCAGTTTCAACAAGACGGCGCCACTTCTCACACATAAACGCACGCATAAATAAATGGATTTATTGAGAGAACACTTCAATGAGCAGATAATTTCACGTTTTCGGCCGGCCGATTGACCACCATGATCGTAAGATATCGCAACGTTCGATTTTTTCCTGTGGGGTATGTAAAGTCTAAAGTTTATGCGGACAATCCCGGTTCGATTCAGACCTTGGAGCAAAACATCACCTCAGTCATTCACCGGTTACCAGTTGAAATGCTCGAACGAGTCACCGAATATTAAACTTAACGGATGGACTATCTGAGACGTAGCTGCAGCCAACATTTAAAAGAGATAATTTTCAAAAAATAAATGCCAAAGACTGTTATTTCTAGTGATAATGAACATTCCCCATTAAATTTAAAGTTTCTGTATTGTTTCTTTAAAAAAGTAGGGAACCTCGAAATGGATTACTCTTTATATACCCAGGCTCAACCAAGAACTTTGCGAAATACCCAAAATATTCAGGAATCGTGGCTGTTCTAGTAACGCACTCGGTCACCGTGATGGCCTTCGATCGTTTTATATATGTGGTACATATTTTATAATTGCATTTTTTTATTTAGATGAAGCAATTATACTTCATTTAATTTTTTTACACTAATGTATATTTAAAGTAATTTTAATTTGGATAGTTTTGATAACAGATCATAGTATAAATGATATTGGTTTTAGTAACTATTTATATTTAAAATTTAAGCTAATCATTTGTAAATCAAAAAGGGTGGAAGAAGAATTATTATACGCAATTCATCACGAGTCCATTGCGGACGCACAGTTTCCAGAAACGTTAATCGCAACTAAGTATGTCTAACGTTTTGACTAAAGTGTTTCTTGTACTCCTGCTTTTGAAGCTGTCTGCAAACTCGAATGCCTCTAAAGCAGCGGTAATTACAAATGTTTTAAAATTAATTATATTTGCAACAAAAAAACAAATGAAATGAAATAAAATAACATTAACTATAATTTAGTTTAACGAAATTCATATATGTACATATGTATGTTCTTTCTTTCAGCGTAACCTAGCTTTTAGCTTGTCCTATATGAATTTAACTTACGGTGAAAAGGATATCTTTAGTGAATTTAAATACAAATTTTATAATGAAAAACGTAAAGTGAAGATTGTAATTGAATTTAAAGTGAAGGAAAATGTAACGAGCTACGATTTACATTCCTCAATAGATTTATTACGTGGCGATGACAGCCGCTTAAATTTAATGAAAGTACCTGTAAATGGTTGCCAACTTGGGAAACTAGGCACAATTGCAAACAGCATGCTTGGAGTATTTTTTAGAGAGATGAGACGAATATCAAATTTGCCATTGCGCTGCCCACTTTATGCGGTAAGTAAAGTG
Organism: Bactrocera dorsalis; assembly: GCF_023373825.1. Classification (NCBI taxonomy): domain Eukaryota; kingdom Metazoa; phylum Arthropoda; class Insecta; order Diptera; family Tephritidae; genus Bactrocera; species Bactrocera dorsalis. Next base: position 103,430,092 of record NC_064304.1, on the reverse strand, counting down.
AAGTGTTGACAAATTGCTCGAATATTTTAATCTTAAATTTATTTATTTTTTGGTTTCTTCAGAACAAATTGTATTATTTAAGGAATTACACCATAAATCCAGATTCATTTCCACCTATAACGATCCCAATGCAATGGATATTAACAATACAAATTTTCCAAAAGAAAAATTATGTTGGCACCCTATATTTTCATGGCAAGTTTTACATAGTATGAATTAATAAATATTTTAAATAAAATCTTTAATAAAAAAATTGGCAAAAGTATGTATCAGAGTATAATAGTTTTGTTCACCTAACGGTTGTACGTATCACCTAAAACAAAGCGAGATAGATATGGGGTTGTATACTATATACTATGTATACATATAAATGATCAAGATGAGGAGAGGAGTTGAAAATGACTGTCTGTTTGTCCTTGTTGTAACTTGAGTAAAATTTAAGAAGATGAAACTTGGTACTCGTACTATTTATTGGCAAACAAAATTACGAGTTCGCAGATGGGAGTAATCGGACTACCGCCGTGCCCACAAAACGCCATTAAAAGAAAACTCTTACTACACTATATCGACAGTGTGAAAATGGATGAAATCGGATAATAACCCTGCCCACTCCCCACATAACGATAAAAACTGTAGATACATTAAATTTCACCTCCGAGATGATATGAGAGGACTTTATGGGAGCCGATGTGAAAATTCAACGATGGGTATGGCACCGTCCACTTTTTGGTGAAATCACATATCTCGAAGTCGACCGACCGATTTCGACTAAATTAAGTGAATTGCAATAAATTCTTTTTTTAAGTATGGCACTTTATGACCGAAAATTTCCCAAATCACGTGATTAAGTGTCGGTCGGATCATGGTATAAGGAAATAATAATTTCGTTTGAAGTACCCATAAGTAGTAATCTTGGCGTCACTAACTAGTGCATAAAAAATTGCATTTCATTAAGTACTCTCTTATATCTGTATGCAAAAATATTTGTAAATAAACGCGAAAGGGCGTAAAACGAACACATTTTATCAGAGATAACAAACGATTAGTTGAATATACATATGTAAATATAATTAAAGTGTGATTATGAGTTAAGGTAAGCAAACTCTCTATTTCAAGTGTAAGTTTTTGATTCTAGATATAAGCACACGGCTTCTGGAGCAATAATTGCAAGCTTTAGTAAACCTCTTTATTGACCAAGGGATTTGCTTAACATTAGGTGGCGAACTTTCGTATCATTTCCAAAGGGCAACCTGAGTATATACTTACATATATACGATTATGTATTGAATCCAACCAAACAAAAAATTACTTCGTGAATCTCTGTAATGTGTTGCTATGTTATACATGGATACAAATAATAGAATTTTAATTTAAAAACTCATTGCTTTCATATTCGATTCGTAATATTATTGGCTGTTGGCCTGAAATTGTGATATCGATTCATGAATGTGAACGGGAGAGGGTAAGACAATACGAATAATAGGTCGCTTGTTAAAAAATGGATAGAAAAATGGAAGCAGTAATTGAGGTGCACCGAGTTTCACTTCTGATTTTGGCTCTCATTTACTTAATTAAAATAGCTGACGTAATAGCTTGTAGAACTTTCTTATGTCAATGTACGTTAACATATTATATATGAAAAACATCATTGTCGAAGCTGCTGGAACTTCGAAGGGGTTTTGTCACGAAGTTCGTAGCATTTAAAAAGAAACGTCGGAGACCATATAAAGTCGGATTAGCCAAGTTCGTCTGTCTGTATATACTGTCTATACGAACTAGCTCTTGAGTTTTTTTAGATACAAACCTTAAATTTGATACACGTTCTTTTCTCCCCAAGAAGCTGTTCGGAATCACCCAGAACTAATAACTATTGCATATAGCTGCGACACAAACTAAACGATCGGATCCAGTGCATGGACCCGTTTTCATTTGACGTGATACCTTTACCAAATCTGCCATGGGTAAATTTATACCGATCCAAAGCAACAGTGCAATCTTCGAAAAAATTGTTCAAGTCGAGTCACTATATAAATTGGCAGTACAAAATCAAATTTGAGGGTAAATAAAGTGCTGTTTAACCAATACAATCCACCATGTCACAAGTCAGTGAAAACGATGGCGAAAATCCATGAATTGGTCTTCGAATTTCTTCCGCATCCATCGTATTCTCTAGACCTGGCCCCAGCGACCATTTCCTCTTCTCAGATCTTAAATGAATGCTCGCTGGGAAGAAATTTTGGTCGAATAAAGAGATGATCACCGAAACTGAGACGTATTTTGAAGCAAAGACCAAATCGTACAACAAAAATAGGATTGTAAATTTCTAAGATAGCTATAACTAGTGTGTCACCGTTGAAGGGAACTATGTACGTATGTATATTGTAGGCCAGGGACTTTTCAATTGAATATACATATATACATGGTGCGTTCCAAAGTATACATTACTTTTTGAATATAGCGTCCCTTGGTGGCGCCATCTATATGTCGACTAGTGCGTTAGGATCTGCTATCTTTATGGATTGTGCAGTGAAGAGAAGTTATTGCGTTTTAAGTGTCTGTATGTTTGTGTTACCGGTGCGAACAAAGAGACAACGTTACATTTTGTTTTAAAACTGGTAAAACTTTTACCGAAACGTTTCAATTGATGAAACAAGTTCAAAGTGGGCGTGAGGACATAAATGACGATCATCATGTGGGCCAATCAAAATCCGTGATCACCGGAAATTCCATCGGAACTGTGCGTGAAATCATCAAAAATCAGCCGCAATCATCATTGAAATTCGTGGAAATTGAATTGAACATCTCCAAAAAATCGAGTTATCGCATTTTGTTCGAACATTTGGGCTTACGAAAGGTGTGTGCACAGTTTGTTCCGCACAAATTGGCTGACGACCGAAAATTGCCCAGAATTCATGATTCGAGGGACGATTATTTGACCAAAAGTCACATTTTAACGATTAACCACTCCCTGTATTCGCCTGATATGACACCGTGCGAATTCTTCCTTTTTGGGAAAATGCATTTGCCCATGAAAGGAAAGCGTTATGCGGACGTAGAGATCATTTAAAAGGCTTGCACCGGCATACTGGCCATCGAGCTAAAACACTCCTTTGACATGCTTTTGTACCGTGCAAAATACTGTATTGAAGCAGAAGGAGACTATTTTGAATAAAATAAATTGATTTTGCCGAAAAAAAAACATTTGTTCTATTTTTTTAAAGTCCTGTTTACTTTGGAACGGTGCGTTGTATATGCAATAGAAATAATTCTTCATTACAAGCGCCTATTGAAGTCATCAATTCGCATTCCAGTAATTTCACTCATTTATTTGTTATTAAAGCTCAAAATGCTATCGCTTTTTGTTTACATAATTAATTGTAGGCTCACATACATATGTATGTATATCCCATAAACCTTTTACATAAATGTGTGCATATACTCCAATTTAAAAATATACAATATTAATAATATTATTTACAATAAGTATGGTATGTGATGTGTGTTTATTGTTTATTGAAATCGAAATTTAACTGAATTATAAATAATCCTATTATTGAAGACTTAAAGATTAAATATACATTTTCCAGGAATTGAAATTTGATATTGGCTAGTGAGTTGTAGAAAAGAATGACTTCAAGAGTGATAGAAGTGTGGTAGAGATAAAGTAAGCTTTTAAAATTACGGCTACGACGTCACAAATAGCAGGTAAGTGGCTGATTTTCAAAAACTAAGTGTGTAATGCCAAGTTGTCCGTTAATTTGTCGTTCGAAAAGAGAGGGCGTTTACCAAAATTTACCATGTTTACCCATTTTTCTTTGTTTTCTTGGTACACTTCTCATATGAACGTATGTGAAGTTTCATTTTCATTCGTTGTTTACAAGCCATTTAGTGTCGCCGTGTCACAGTATTTTTTTACAATGGAAAAATTGTTGCAGTGATAAAATCTTATTTTTGGAAGGCGCAGCACCAAAAGAAGTTCATGAACAAATGTTAAAAGTGTATAATGATTGTTCACCTACAATTAGAACAATAGAAAGATGGGTTGCTGAGTTTAAACGTAGTCGTATAAACCTTGAAGACGATCCACGTGAAGGACGTCCGAAAAGCGCATCCACACCAGAAATCATAGCCAAAATACAGGATATGGTTTTGGAAGACCGTCGATTGAGTGAGAGAGATTTAGTAGAGTCTCTACCCATCTAATTAGGCACACACTGTGCCATAATTTATGTCAAATTCTGGGTCTTAGAAAGCTGTATGCACAATGGGTGCCGCATTCGCTAACAATAGAACAAAAACACGTTCGAATGCGACATTCTCAGCAACATTTGGAGCGTTTTAAAAAGGATAAAATGGACTTTGTGCATCAATTCATCACTATGGAGGAAACTTGATCCATGAAAAATTCGTGAAAAAAGACCCGGTTTGCAAAAAAAAAAATCTTTTTTCATCAGGACAACACACGGTGTCACAAGAGCATTTTGACAACAGCTATAATCAATGTATTACAGTTCGAATTGTTGAAGCATCCATCGTATTCACTAGATTTCGCCCCCAGCGACTTTCATTTGTTTCCAGAACTCAAAAAAAGTATGCATGGCAGACGTTTTTCATCAAATGAAGAGGTCATAACGACCGTTGAAGCCTATTTTGCAGACTTTCCGGATTCTCAGTTCAGGAATGGGATGCACAGATTAGAAGATCGTTGAAGCAAGTGCATTAATGTTCAGGGAGATTATACTGAATAATAAAGTGTATCGTGAGTCATTGTTCGGACTGAGTGGCTATAGCATACCATGACTCACAATACACTTTACATTATTCAGTATAATCTCCCTGAACATGCCATACAAACTCACTGACGTATGTTCCTAGAAGGCATCTTTAGTATTTGTGAAGGGTATTAGAGCTTCTGTGGGGCAAAAATTAAAGAGGTAATATTTGTAATACAAATACTGCAACTGATAAAGGAAAAGAGTTTTGAAGAAAAACTGAATGATGAAGTGGTGAGTTTGGAAATGTTATATTAATGATTTTTCAGCGAATTTTGTTTTAATTCTTCGCTCGACTGAAAACGGATTCTTCGGAGCGGCAATTTCAGTATGGGTCATAAACTCATGTCTCATCGGCAGTTATAAAGCTCTCCATGAATGTGGAATCGGATTTCGCACGATCAAGCAAAAAAAGATCAGTTTACCGAGACGAGTCGAGCTATAACGCGTTTCATACCCAAAATGTCCACCAAAATCATTCGAATGGACTCAGGAGAGATGTCCAGCTCTCTTGTCATCTCTCGAACACTTGCTTGACGATTTTCAAGCACCACATCCTTCACTTTCAATCCATCAATTGAAGAGGTAGTAGGTCGTCCGGATCGAGGCATGTTTTCAACGATCTTTCAACCGTATTTGAAGGATTTGTACTACTGGTAGGCTTGTGTTTTTGATAACATTCGTAACGATTCCACATACGTAATTTGGTTAGATGTACAAAACTTAAGGCAAACTCTTTGTGATAGATCATGCTCATATTTGGCATAGTAATTAAGGACAGTCCTATCAATTAAGCAAAATAAATACATTCTTTTGAAATACTATTTACCCAGGGAATTTAATTACAATTCCCGGTTGCTTTTTTGTCACAGTGTATGAAACACCCTATTCATACATATGTATATTGATAAATACGCAAACTAGGATAACATTAGCCTAGTAAGTAGATAATTAAAAAGTGATTGGCACAGCATGACATTGCATGCCGGAATATCTAATCATTGCCAGACATATCTTTGTTTATTTTGTGCATATTGCATGAGTATTCTATTTCATATCTTATCGACCGTTTTTTTATACCTTAAACGTTTATTTTTTCTTGTTGTTTTTAATGGATAACAACAAAGAAGCCTGCAAATAAGTGTTGTCCTAATTGCTTTGATTACCAGTTTACATTATATACCAATATCTATGGAGTGATCGTGCTATATAATAGAGCTACCTTATTAAAAGTCGCATTAAGGCAGATAAAAGGTAAAATAAGTAATTTGAGTTACTTTTATTACTAGAAATTTCATCAGTTGAAATGCAATTAAAAGGAATACAACAACGATTTGACGTTGGAAATGCCATTTTGTGGAAAGAAGCAACAAGATAGCCGGCAGGTAAACAACGTTATACTGAGCCAGACAGCTGTGTCTGTAGATATAAAACAGCTGTTCCACAACACTTGTTATATTCTATCAAAATTAGCGGACACATGTTATTAGCATAATATTCTATTGAACAAATAATAATTGCCAACAATGTCGATTGCAATTATTAATTACTTTCGCTGTCAAGCAAACCGTCAAACACTACATTTCTTCCAAAGCAATTGTCAGGAGTTGTGTGACAAATGACACTGCACAGCTTTTCACAAATACAACTCTATCATTACACCATTTTTATGGCAACATTCCTGAAGTAATTTGGAAGAATAGTACTTTAATTAGACCCGACTGCCGTGGACTGTTTATGTATTTCATAGTAACCGATGCTAAAATTTTACATATCACTAGAAAGCTTAAGTGATTTGAGTGTTATTTGGGGCGCTGCGCTAGGTCAAGCATCTTTGGTTTAATCAATGTCGTCACGACATTATCTAAGAATTTCACAAAGTGATTTTGAGGACGACATTAGGAAGGTAATCGAGATAGCTGACACTATCAATACACTAAAATGCTTGACAACGAATGATATTTTACAATAGCAACAGGAAATTAAACGGAATATCTGATGAAATTATCAAGAAACCGCCCACTACATATACATACATATGTACATATAAATCACAGTCGCTAAATGACTGTAAACTAGTGTAATTGTTATTATTATTATTTTTTGCATTATGTTTGCGTTAATTCGATTTACTGAGTGGCTAATATGGCACATTTAGACTGATAAGCGGAAAATTATTAACTTTATGAAACGAGTGCAAAACGTAGTAATAATTAGATTATTATTCCGCTCAATTTGTAAATTTGTTGTATGTCGTGATCCAAGTAGAGGTACTTTTTTCAATAACCTTTTTTTTTTTGGCAGATCACGCGCGGGTCGTGTCAAGCTGTCATATGATTTTTGTTGACTATTATTTGGCATTTCAACATGGAAATATTCGGCGCAGATAATTACACGTTTTGGGCCGGTCGATTGGCTACCAAGATCATGTGATATCACACCGCTAGACTTTTTCCTGTGGGGCTATGTAAAGTCTAAAGTTTTTACGAACGATTCCGCTTCGATTCAGGCCTTTTAGCAAAACATCACGCGTGTCATTCGCCAGTTACCAGTCGAAATGCTTGAATTAGTCATAAAAATTGAACTCAACAGATGGACCATCTGAGACGTAGGCGCGGCCAATATTTGAAAGAGATAATCTTCAAAAAGAAAAAAAAGAATCTTCAAAAAATAAATGCCAAATAATGTTCTTTCGATATGATAATAAACATTTCCCATTAAATTTGAAGTTTCCGTGTTGTTTCTTTAAAAAAGTAGGGAACCTCGAAATGGATCTCCCTTTATTATTACGCTAAAAGTATCCTTCTTCCAAATCGATTTTCTCTCCGGAACCGTAGATATTTGACTCAAAATTATTCGTTATATCTCGCATATTTATATGTTGAATAACGATCCTATTGGTAACCCTATGTTATATTATACAAATTTGCATTGCTTTCACGAAGAAATCATCTCCTTCGCCAAAAGCGTTAAATTTTTTAATTTTACTACAAAATTTCTTCAGAAATCGGTAACCTTATAATCTGTATTTTACTATTCTTCGGTCTCTATTATTTCTAATGGAACCTTGCTATTTTTACGGTAACACAAAGGAGTAACTGCTTAGTGCCCTCCCAGTTTTATTTACATTTTAGTACAACACTCTTTGGTTAGCTGATTCATGGTCCGCATAATTTTAGGCACACATTAACATTAATCATAAAAGCACATTATATTTTTATGTAGCTTTGTATGCATATTTGTATATATGTCGATCGATTTAGATTTATTTCTATTTCGGTTGGAAAAATTTGTTCCGGTCAAAATTGGTTTCACTTCATTTTAATTGGCAATCACGTGCTCGTCAGTTTATATAAACTTTTTATATGCCTTTTGCATGTTAATAATTATATACATATATGTACATATGTATGTATTATATACAGACTTGTAATTTAATAAGTTTAATGTATTTACAATGCAAACATCATTTTAATAATCTACAATTTACTAATGTTTTATATATGTAACTATATACATGCATATATTTATATAATAATAAATGAATGGAGAAATAAAGGGTCTTAAATTGGCTGAGTAAATGAAATAAAAATTGCAATTGCGGAGTATACATTATACCCTGAACGGGGTTATACGAGTAATATACCAATAAAAAAAATTATCATTGTGTGGAGTTCAGCTGATAAGGCATTTCCATCTATCTGCTGTACATATGTACATATTCTCAGTTTTTTCAGATATCGACCTGAAATTTCGCGCACGTGCTTTTTTCCATAGGAAGCTGCTTGATTGAATTGCTGATATCGGATCATTTACATATATGGTAGTTATATAATCGCACAGATCTGAGAAAATATAGTTCTTGTATGGAAAACTATATTCTTATGCTATATAATAATACTTCATATAGATAGTGATGAATATGCGATTCGGATTGAACAACTATAGCATATAGCTGCCATACAAGCTGACTAATCAAAATTAACCATGTTCCGCCCAAAAAATAAAACAGACAGATTTCGAGTAGATTAGCTTCAGAGCACCTCAATGACGAGGAAAACAAGTTTCAAAACTAGAGCATTTGGAAACAGTATATGGAGACAAATTCGAAAGTATTATACTTCATAAACAATTTAAGCAAGTAAAATTAATGTCTAAAGTTTGTTAAATATAATGTTATTTTCGCGGGGCTGTTATATGTATTAAATTTGAAAAACGGTGGTGCGAACAGGAGGGGGATTGAAAATTTTTGTACACTTGAGACCACTGACTCCAAATTTCGGTATAAATTGTAATAATATATACATATATACATATATTATTTATATATTTTTATTTTTCCATGATGAAATGGCAATCCTTACTGAAGATAAATGTCAAAAGAGCGTGAAAAAATATGGCGTCTTTTGCTGACCCTATCGGTCTACTTTTGTAGCGTCCCTATTGAAAACCCCGTTAAGTAGGGAACGTTTTATTATATTTGAGAACTTATCAGCAAATAATAAATAATACGTGCCAACAATACAGTATATTCATACATACATATACATATACTATATACATATGTAACTAAATAACAAGATGCAGACGAGACTTTATAGAGGCCTAACTGTCTAGTACGAGCATGGTAGAAACAGAAGTAAGGAAATGGGTTTCCCTTTGAAGTTTCCATACGCAGTAAGCTTGATGTCACTAACTAGTGCATAGAAATATTGCATTCCATAAAAATCTATCTTATCAATTATTTCTGCACGCTGAAATAAATAAAGTAAATAAACGCGAATGGGCGTAAAATGAGCACATTCAGAGATAACGAACGCTAAGCTTGCAGTTAAGAGTGGAGTTTGCAAATACAATTAAAATATTATTTTTAGTTAAAGTAGGCAAACTCTATTTTTCAAGTGGTACATTCTTTTGGCTTGTTAACCTACTTTTTTATTCTAACGGTTTTTGTGCCGGCTTGTTGCGCAATAGTTACAAGCTTTTGTAAACCGGTTCAACGACCATATGATGTGCTTAATGACGAGCGGCGAACTACCAAGGCGCTAAAGCAACTTAAATTTGGAAACCCGAAATTTAGTATGTATGTATTATATGTATGTATGTATTTACGTAAGTAAGAAATGTACTGTTAGCATAGAGTATTTCAACCCAGCAAACAACAACAACTTCGATAATCTCTGAGACTGAGTTCCGTACGGACTTTTGTTTTCTTCTATAAGCCTAAAGCTCAAAGGTATTATAATTATGATCAAGCTTTTCAATGATTGGAATTGTTTCTTATGTTTCTAAAACGACGCTTTGTCCAAGCGTGTTTCCATGTATCATTTTCTAAACAGTAACTTCAAAGTGAAGACGAATTTATTGCTTTGTGAGAGTGTGACTCGTATCAGACAGGTAACCCTGGAACACCGTAATATCCAATGTTAGGTTATGTTTCGAGTTTCACGGCAGCAGCAATGAGCACGGAATAGTTGAAACACTGCAATATTGTGAGAACGAAACTTCGCAAACGATCATCACGATCTAAGTAGCTTACTGTGGCGTCAGCAGAAAAGCACTAAGTTAATCCCCGTTGCAGTAAATGTATTTTAAACATTATCCTCTATATGTGCTAAAAAGTGTCAAGCACAGCATGTCAGTGGATGCCAGAATATCTAATCATTGCTAGACATTTACGCATAAGTACTTTTATTTTTTGTTAGATAATAGTAATCAAGGGTGCATAGACGTTTTGTGCATATATTAATTACTTTTGCTTTTTCACTATTTGCGTATAATAAAAATTTATGGTGTGTGCAAAATTTTTAGGTGCTTTAAAAATCTTTATCATACAAAATTAGAAATTACACTGTTGTGAGCAAAAAGTAGTAAGACTTTTTAATTTAAATTTCGCGCGAAAACCCAGTCTTCGAAATATTTTTTTCTAGGTTACCTGTAAGTGATCTCTAAAGTGCAATCGGCATTTTTTACGATGTGTGAAATTATTCAACAAAAAAGTTCCATTCAATTTTATTCACAGAACCAAATTTCTGGTGCCGAAACGTTCATAATATAGGAAAAGGCCTTTGGTGATAATTGTTTGTCGAGAGCAAGTGTTTTTAATTGGTACAAATTATTCAAAGAGGGTAGAGTCCAGGACGGTCATCAACATCAACTGATTGGTGCTTGAGAATCGACGACGATGTGTGCTGCACTCCGAATTCCCTTCGACCTGCCAAACTGGGACTCCCGGGATGATATGAAAGGGAGTCGCGGTCAAAATTGTACAATCGGCGTGGCACCGCCCACTTTTAAATATTATAACATATTTGAGGACCTGCTCGACTGACTTCAATTAAATTCGGCACATTTGATCCTTGCACATTCAAGTATACAAATAAAGCAACAACTGATATAACGGGATAAAACTTCGCACGAACAATGCCTTTAGCGTATGCCACCTTATGACCATAAATTATCCAAATCGAATCAAAAGTATCGAATATGTTGACGCCAGTGCTTTAGTTGACTTTTTACTGAAAATATCGGGCAATGCGTGAGATATACTCGTATAATTGAAATTTGGAGAAATTCCTTTGCTAATATTCTTAATATGAAGATTTTCGAACTTCAGGGTGGCTTTATGTGGTATATATCGCCCAATATGTGGGTTATCTCAATGAAAAGAGCGGGTCGATACTAACATCCATATACTACATATGTATGTATGTATAATGACAAACCTTATGTCGAATATGTCGGCCAGTGTATGAATTAAATCTATATTGCTGGGTTCCGCTCTTTAGGTTGAAGTTTTCGACCTTGTGGTATTTTCTGGCTTTGATTCATGCAAGAGTAAAAAATGTTCGGTTTCACCCAAACTTAGCCTTTCCTTACTTGTTTAGTATAAATTCACCTCTGAATATTTCGCCGGCTTTGATCTATGCAAGTTGCAAGAGTAAAAAAAAGTCTTTACTTGTTAAGCACTTTTTTTTATGAGGCAGCATTTTTCGAATATCTACGCTGATTACTGGAAGACAAACGACTAACCAAAGCACAGAAGATAGTAAAAGGTATAATCAATAAAAGAGCCAAAAACTGAGTTTTTCTAATTGATTGAGTACTAAATTCTCAAAACCTTTTAACACTTTATGGCCAGAAAACATTTTTTAAAAGGAAAATGGACATCTTTTGGTATTCCAGTTACGAACTATAAAAACAAGGAAAGGTGTGATTTTTTTGTTCTATTACCGTTTCAATGCATGTATAGGATGACCCAAAGTTGAAATTTGTCGCCATTTCAATTAATCTGCACAGAAGTTAAAACACTATTCTAACCATATTTTGTATGAAATTTTCGAGCCGTGGCTGCCAAACTTTCATTAATCTTGAAATATTCTTCAATAATGAAAACACGTTGTTCTATCCATTTTTACCAAGCCTACATTTTGGGCTGTGGATTTATTTCTTTATTTTTAGGGTTATCAACACTTTACTACATACATACGTAAATGGCGGCAAATCTTGCGTTATTTCTGGGACACCCTTCACCTTTATATAAATATATTTTCTACACACATATTTGTGTTTGATTACTCGCGCATTACAAAAAAATTTCATGCGTACATTATTCTACGCAATTATCGACGCAGCCTGTATAATTGATTTAATTTCATAAAAAGAAATTTTATTACTCCAAATATTCGTCCGCCGTAATAACACTTAGCAACAATTTGAAATATGTATATATAATCGCGAATTGAAAAATTTGCTATTAAAAGGAATACAAGAACAAGTTCGCTTTGAAATTCCATTAGACGGAAAGAAACGCTGATAGCCGGTGACATGTAAACAAACGTGCGCGGCTACCGGCAGCATAACCTATACGTAAGTGAGTAGGTAAGTATAAAACAGCTGTGCGTCTACTTACCACTAAAATAACGAATGAAAACGGTGATAAGCACGTCTGCAGTGCGAAGGTAACTATTGGCTAAACTGAAGATTGTATCGTACACCGAGTTTCGCAAAAAACGAAACGAGCAACAACGCTTGTATTATTTGGTCAAAATTAGCACAACAACTCTACTAGCAAAATACTCGATTAAACACAAAATAATTGCCAACACATCTGGGTTTAATTTTTGCCTTCCTTTGCTGTGAATTTAACTGTCAAACACCAAATGTTCTTCAAGCAAAAGTCAAATGTTGTGTAACACAATGACAGAGCACATTGACAACGCCGTGATTTGCGCAAAATTATTTTAAACAACAACAATGGACAAAAGTAGTGTGTTTCATTCAAGGCAACACAATTAAGTAAATACTTAAGTAAAAACATGCATACAAGTCTAAACAACTAATTTGTATTTGGTTAAATTTCACATGTTCACTTTTGCACACCACTTGCTAACCTCACTGGTACTTAGTTATTTGTATATCTATTCTGTGGTTATTTTCTTTTTAACAAATTTAAACCATATACGACGAAAAGAGAAAATTTCTTTGCAAATCACATTTGTATATATGTATGAATGTATGTAGATAAGCACGTCATACCGCCGCTCCCTAAATGAATTTCGCGAAGCACCTAAAAACCGGCACAACAAACACCGCAGATGCTTAACAACCGTCAGCTACACCTGAACTAAATTACCGTTGGCCAACCGCGCAGGCAGCCCGAATAGAACTAAAATTATGAGAAACATTTGAGTATGATTTTAGCCGACCACTGCCACTTCCTTCAATATAGTTTACGAGTACTTTTATGCTCGCATAGAACGTGAAATGACGTACTAAGTCATACGAGAACATGTGTATGCATGTATGTATGTAGCTATAGAAACGTACACATGCAATATTGTACCAATACATTCTATAGTATGTGGCTAGTACGAGCCTGTACTAATGAGCTAAAGAGCGACTTTTGGAGCAATGCGCGCGTATCCAACAGTAGCGAAATTGATTCTCACGGTGAACTTTAAGCATTTGGTAACCGGTGTGAGAGAAGCAACTTGTGGGGCATTTCATGTGAAATGGGGCTTTGGTTTGAAAAATTCTTAAAAATAAATTTCAAAATACTGAGTTAAATGTTATTTACAACGTGCGTTCCAAAGTAAACAGGACTTTTGCATCTAGCGCCCCCTGGTGGCGACATCTATATGCGTTAGAATCTGCTATCTTTATCGATTGTCCAGTGAAAATTGACATTTGACATTTCATTGATTGAAAGTGAAGTTATGGCGTTTTAGGTGTCAGTATGTTTGTGTTACCGGTGCGAAAATGAGCTTCGAATAAAGTGACAACATTAAATTTTGTTTTAAAATTGGTAAAACTTTTACTGATGAAACAAATTTATGGCGACGATTGCCTACCCCGTAGCAGAGTGCACGAGAGGTTTCAACGTTTTCAAAGGGATCGTGAGGACATAAATGACGATCAACATGTGGGCCAATACAAATCCGCGATCATCGGAAATTCAATCGAAACTGTGCGTGAATTCATCAAAAATCAGCCGAAATCATCATTGAAATTCATGGAAATGGAACATCTCCGAAACATCGATTTATCGCATTTTGACCGAAGATTTGGGCTTACGAAAGGTGTGTGCACGGTTTGCTCCGCACTAATTGACTGACGACCAAAAATTGCTCAGAATCCAACATTCGATCGACGCTTGTGACCGATTATTTGACCAAAAATCACATTTTAACCATTAACCACTCCCCGTATTCACCTGATATGGCACCGTGCGACTTCTTCCTTTTCGGAAAAATGTATAGCCCATGAAAGAAAAGCGTTTTGCAGACCATTCAAAAGAATACTCCGACTCAATAAATGAGCTTCCATCAGCCAAAGGACTTATAGCTTCCCAATTTCTTACGCGATTTGCTTAAAGAAATACCCCTATTAACATTATTAACGTCAAAGAAGGAGACGATTTACTAGAGCACAACTACGAAAGGGCCGAAATCAATGCAAAAGCTTCTAGATATGAAAGCTCAAGAGTAAGAAGAGAAAATTTACATTTTGCCGGTGGAAAAAACTTAATTAATTTGTTGTATTTTACTTTCTTTGCTCAAGAATTGGCAACTACCATTACTGGGCGTTTTTGAACAACAAGCCAATGAACTTAACGATGAATGACGAAAGAAATTGGTTAAATGTGTCATTTAGTGTAAGTATGTATGTGTAAAGAGCATTACTTTTAAAAATTTATGGCATATATATATGTAAATATTAATGTATATATACAGCAAGGAAAGGTTAAATTCGGGTGGAATCGAATACTTGTCGCTAATTGTAAAAAATGAATGGTCGGCATTAATTTGATATAAATACCGTTTTGAGTCGGCAATTAGTATCCGAGTGAGATGAGATTTACATCGCAAAGTTATCTGAGCTATGCTAAAAATATATTTTAGACATGCTTATAGCCCACTAAAATAGGTGGAATCGTTTGTGTAATTGATTTTTGTACTTTAAAGTTTCAAGTTTAAATACGTTCCATAAATATATTACCAATTACATTTCCACAACTAAAATTTATGAAATACTGTTATTTTCCACGTTGCACTGGGAAATATTACAGTATTGACCTTTCTTCCGCTTTACCGGCATACTGACCTTCCCCTTTCATGACCCGCCACATGAACTTGAACTTGGCACATTAACCTTATTCGCGCTGGGAGCTGAAATACGCTCTAAGTAAGTCTCACAAAAACTTAAATATGGAAGTGTTGCAGTGTATTTATGGTTGTGCGCATGTTGTAATGTTAGATACCGGTGAAACCTGTTGCTTCGCCTTTATTGGAAAAAGTGGAGTCTGGGAATCACAGTCAGCTGTGTAGGCCATTTGACGACAGAAATTAAAACTCATACATATATAAGTATGTACATACATATACGAGTACTTTTTGGAACAGAGAAAGAAAATTACAGTAAAGTGAAAATCTTGAAAAATCGTTAACTTTGTACATATATGTATGTACATAAACGTTTATTCACACAAATGAACTGCAAGATTATTTGTATACTTGGGTTGACTTATTAAGACCAAGGAAGTTGAACTTGATATTATGGAGTTTTAATAGGAATCGTTTCTCGTCTCTACCAATCTTGCCGCAACTCAAATCGCAAGGGAATGAACTATGCCAAAAAGTAGACTGCTATGAGTACTTCGAGGAAACTATAAGTTCGTACAGAAGTTGCATATGGTTTAATCTGGCAAGTTGAGTTGGTTTGGACAAGGGGTCTATTTTCGAATAAATAAAAAATAAATATAATACTTTTAGGACATTCTCGTATAACCCAGGACAATCTTTTTATGAAATTGTTATAGGTTATATCGGGTCTAGTAAAAAGAAGCCCCCACTTAGTACGTGGCATTTTTCTTATATTCCAATCACACAGTGCAAAATTGGCCGAATTGGACTACAACCACGCCTATTTCCCATATAACATAATTTTAAATTCCATTTGATTCTTAAAATCTCTGTCATCTCATCTATGTCCCATCCCCTTGGACCTAATACACTTAGGCCAACGATTTTTTCCTCGAAACAGTTGATAAAGTCAATTTCCTGAATAGCCATCAATGTGCGTAGCGATTCACTTGTCTTCAATTGACTCATAACGGTTTCCCCAGGTCGGTTATTTGAGTTTTCTGAATAGCCAGAAGTCACGCGGAGCTGAATTAGGCAAATACGGTGGTTGCGACACGATATGGTCAATAATTTGGCGAAAACTCACGGAGAATCAATGAAGTATGCGACATGCATTAACGTGGTGCAAAAACCAATAGTACGCTACGATGCGCGCAAACGACGTATAAAACTCAAACAGTATTTCTTGTTGACCGTTTGGCTGGTCAATAATCGATAATCGAAGAAAACTGTCAACATAACCTTGATATTTGAAATATTTTGACGTGGTTTTTTTCGACTTCGACTCACCTTTGCCACGATATTCTGCCGATTGATCGTCTGTTTTCGGGTCATAAACATAGATCCAAGATCTGATTGTCAGCACGTTTCATGACATCCTGGCAATCGGAAAGCATTGTCCCACAAAAAAAAAAATTAAGTGGTTTTGGAACCAATCGTGCTTTCACATTTCTTACGCCTAAATGATCTTTCAAAATGATTTTCAATAACCCTTCCGATATTCCAACCATACCAGTAAAATCTCTGACCAAATCCTTCATTTTATTTATTTGACCCATAATCGGTCGGTGACTTTGGCACAGCGTGAATTTCGTCGCAGATTTCCTGGCCGTCCGACGCCTACTGCTGAAACACTGTGACGTTTAGCCGCTCACCTCGAAGAGACTGGCACAACACGAGATGCTGCCAGGCGTGGCAGACCCCGCAGTAGCCGTTCTACAGAGAATATTGCTGCTGTTGCCGTCGACATCGACCAAACGGCGTGCCACTCAAATCGGTATCAGTCGACGGTGTTTACCATGAATTTTGGTACAAGATTTGAATATGTTTACGTACAAGGTCCAGACGGTGCATCAGCTGTTAGCTGCTGACCGCCAATCGCGTCTAACATACGCTCAAGCCATCCTTAATCACCACCAAGAGGAAGATGATTTTTCATCAAAAATAATCATGAGTGATGAGGCCCATTTCCATCTTAGCGGGTACGTAAATAAGCAAAATTTACGCTTCTGGGGCACTGAAAATCCGCGTGTAACCCACGAAGAGCCATTACACCCGCTCAAAGTCACTGTATGGTGTGCTGTTTTCGCTGGAGGAGTCATCGGACCTTTTTTCTTCGAAGACGTCGCGGGCCAAACGGTTACTGTGAGTGGTGAGCGCTACAGAGCAATGATCAACGAGTTCTTTTTGCCGCAACTTGATGAATTGGGATTGGAAAACATGTGGTTCCAACAGGACGGTGCAACGGCACACACTGCACGTGCCACAACCGATATGCTGAAGGATGCATTTCCCGGGCGCCTAATCTCCCGTTTTGGCGATTTGCACTGGCCAGCAAGATCGCCTGATTTGACCGCTCCAGACTTCTTTTTGTGGGGCTTTTTGAAGTCGCAGGTTTATGTCAACAAGCCTCAGACTCTTGCAGCTCTTAAAGACAATATCCGTCAAGAATGTGAGGACCTATCGCCGGAAGTTCTGGCCAAAGTGATGGAAAATGCCATAAAAAGGGCTCAAATGACAATCAACTGTGGCGGCGGCCATTTACATGATATCACATTCTCGACTTGATGTAAAAAAATTTAAAAGACTAAATAAAAATAATCCACAAGCAGAATCAAAGTTTTTCATTAAAAAAAAATTACAGCCAAAAAACATCGGAAGGTTATTTTTGCGCCACCTGGTATATCTTTGTGCCTAAAATAGATTACATTGGTCGAAAACTTGACCTAGCCCCCATATGACCATTACCAGCATTTTCGAATATCCGGGTGACTTTGCTCCATATTATTGGTGATTGTATGTGAGGTACATTAATGAAACTCAGGGAACATTTATTTAGCATGTGGTATGATAATAGTCAATAGATAAAATTGTGCCGATACTACTCCAACTCCCATATACTACATATAATTTTCGTTTTTCTAACAAACCTTATGCCGAGTATATAGGTCAGTGTATGAGTTATATAAAGTATATGCACACATATATAAAATTCCTTAGATTCCGTTCCTCTGGTTGACGTTCTACATCTTAAGGTATTTCCCTGGCTTCGATTCCTGAAAGTTGCAAGAGTTTAAAATGCTCGGTTGCACCCGAATTTAGTCCTTCCGTACTTGTTAATTTACTCTCATGTGTCGGTCATTATCGCAAACATTGTGTAATGTACAATATAACGAATTATAACTGTATTTACAATATGAACTCAATAAAACCATAAATATTGACTTAATGAACTAAAGAAAGTAATGAACTTTTAAAAAGATGCGTCTCTGCGCGTACTTACTTGCCTGTCTCCATAAATACAATTGCGTGGAGTTTCGCAGTAACGCGAAAATATTTCAACAACGTTTTTTGTTTTTATCCACTTTCTTAACTTTTGTTCTTATACGCGCTCGCTGCTGACAAATCCGTGAATAAACAGTAAGGTGGCGATGCATACAAAAATAGACATACATATGTAATAAAATATATTTACGTATGTGTGAGCGATTTTCTGTACATACATATGTATATATCTTACATACTTGTATATGTATTTATGCCTATAGGTAAGTGTCGACATTGTTGTTGCTGACATCGCGTGAAAATGTTGGCCTGTTTAATGTAATCATGGTCACAAAATAAAACGTGGTGCGTTTCGTTGATTGTCATCATCATCACTTTCGATACCTAGCCAAAACACGCTATATTATTACATGATTCTGTTGTTTAGTGTTGGTGGTCTTCTTGTTGTTGTTGTTATTGCACCTTTTACTTTTCCCGCAATACCATTTGCAGAGCGTCATGCGGCCAGAACGTTCGACGATAACCATCATTAATAGATCAGCCTGATAACGTTGTTCGGCATTGGCGCACAGCGCACGAACGCACACACACACACACGATTCAGTATATTTATTGCTAGTTGTGTGTGTGCGTTGGTATGCATGCATAATTAAAGGTTTTATCCGCTTTTTTATTCAGCGATTTTTTCATACTTTTTTTTTTGTTTTTTTTTTTTATTGTAACGTCGCGCAAGCAGTGAAATTTCCTCGCTCTACGCACCGCACAGCTGTGTGAAATGGACACCGAGTTTGGGTTTCGGATTCGGCGTGGTTTTCGTGATTTTCATTGCTTGCTGCTCCCGTTGCTGTTGCTACTGCTGCTGCTTCGGCGGCGTCGACGGCGTTTAATTTCGGTGTAGCTTTGGCTTTGGCTTGGATTTTGGCTTCGCCTTCGCCTTTAACATGCGACACAGCTGCTCGATCGGTTTCAGATGACCACGAACGGTGAACGCGTCAAGAACTTATGCTCTCACCTATAATCATTAAGTGAGCGCCGCTAGTTAAGGCAGCACACAGAAGCACAAAGCAAGTACCAAACGGTCGGACGCGCGCAGAGTATAAGACACATTATAAAGCCGGCGTGGCGGCAGCTATTGTTTTAAAAAGGAATTAAGTAAACATAAAAGCGAAAAAAATTGAAAGTAAAAAATTTTAAAGTATTTTAAAAAACTAAACAAAAAAGGAAAAAGTTTTAAAAATTATTTGTGGTTTGTTTAAATAAAATTTTACACTTGCTGTTACGTGCAATTAATTACAAATCGTGTGCGTTACTTTGTTGGGTGTTAAGTGTGTTATAACCTTATTGAAGTGCTTGTGATTTATTTTTGATAAATTGTTTTAAACTTCAACGTCGTACTCTAAGAAATCCAAACGAGCCCTCACCTACTGCATAAGCAGTCGAAATATTTCATTTCCACTAACCAACGCAATTTTATGCTCGCGCCCAAAATTGACGATTACGCGTTATAATTTTTTTCGCAAAAGTTTTTTTCTTTAATAATCATACGTGAATAGCAACCGGCAAAAGTCTATACACACCACAAGCGAACCAGCAAGGAAATAAGTAAAAGGCCGTAAATTAAAAGAAAAAAATTGGCTAAAAAAAATTAAGTTTTTGCCGAAACAGCATTTGCAGTAAACGAAAAGCCCATAGAGTCATACAACGCACATAGGCATCATTAACAGCAACAAAGCAACAGAGCGCGCCAACAGAAGAATATCGCGGCACGTTTGGTGGTCATAACATAGGCAGCCTTGCGCCAGACCAGCAGCAAGCAGCGAGCACAGTGCTGAGTTAGGGCTTGTGAAAAAATTGCAATTTCCACTTGAATTAGATACAAGCGTGCGCATCGTCGTCGCCATGCTAAATTTGTTGCCATCGGCGGTGATAAATGCTTTGCGCGCCTTCTGGCTGCGTTTGCTGGTAATATGCGGTCGAACGCATAAATGTCGCCTGGGAGAAGGTGAATACTTAACGCCATCAACAGCAGCAGCAACTATCTCGATCACAGCGACGGCGAAGCCGAACGACATGGCAGCGGCGCTGGCAACACAGCCATTGGCAGCACCACCCAGCACGGGGGCTTGGCCGTGGAAGGCGAAAGTTGAGAAGTCGTCGGCAGAGGAATTGCGGAAGTTGCCAAGGCCGAAAGGATTGCCATTAATTGGCACGTTTTGGGATCTAGTCGCGGCCGGCGGTGGACAACAGTGAGTGCACTTTCATGTAAATTGGTTATTAATGACTTTTGTTGGTGGGGTTTGTGTGACTGTTTGGTTTTGCACGTATGTATGCACTATGGCATATACAAAATCGTACATATTACACTTGCATGTGACTAAGCATGTGCGCTTATTCAAATCGCTTGGATCCGATTGGCACGAACTGTGTAACATTTTTTGAAATATGAATCAGGCAAAGAAATGAAAAAGTATAGTACATTTGAAAAACAGTTAAATAAACAAAAAAAAAATAATAATAAGTTACAAGCCTAACATACATTGTGATAAAAAAAGTAGCCGGAAATTGTAAATAAAACGCAAAATATTTAATTATTCTCAATATTTATTATGTCGCCTTCAAAGTAATCCACACCGGCTGTAATACACTTTTGCCAAGGGTTTCTTCAGTCCTCGAACCACTTTTTGGGGATGGTCTTCAGCTCCTTCAGCGAAATTTCTTGTATCTCTTCGATCGACTGGAAACGGCTTTCACAGAGCGACAATTTCAATTTGGGGAACAAGAAAAAATCACACGGATCCAATCCTAGTGAATACGTGGGTCGATCGATGATATTCATTGAGTTTTTGGCCTTAAATTCGGTCAGAATCGTGGTTCGATGCAGTGGTGCATTATCATCGTGTAAAATCCATGAATTGCTCTTCCACAATTCCGGCCGTTTTCGATGGATGTTCTCACGTAAACGATTCAATACGATCAAAGAGAACTCCTTATTGATCGTCTGTCCCTCCGTAACCAATTCATGATGCACCAAACCACGATTATCGAAAAAATACAATGAGCTGATTTTGTGCGGCTTTGGCGTGTTTTTTTTTTTTTGGTTTCAGCTCGCTTTTTCCACCAAATTCATTGATCGTTGACTTGTTTGCATATCAAACTCATAAGCCCGTGGCTCATCGGCAGTTACAATGCTCCTCATGAATGTGGGACCGGAATTCTCACGATCAAGCATATCTAAAGAGACCTGTTTATGGTACTCGTTTTGAAAAATATTGAATTTTATCGGAACGAGTCGTGTTTCATACCCAAAATATCAACCAAAATCATTCGAGCGGACTCGCGAGAGATATCAGCTCTCTTGCAAACTCTCTAATACTTGCCTGGGGATTTTGAAGCACCATATCCTTCACTTGTTTAATATTTTTATCAGTTGAATAGGTCGAAGGTCGTCCAGAACGAGGCATGTCTTTAAAGATCTGTCGACTGTCTTTGAAGGCTATGTACCACTCGTAGGCTTGTGTTTTTGATAAAACTGAATCACCGTAAGCACTTTCCAACATTCGCAACAATTCCGCACATGAAATTTACACAATACAAAATTTAGGTATATATTCAAGAGGGTCTCCGAAGTTTCCCACTGGGTGTTACAAACTTCGTGACAAACCCTGTTCGGGGTATAAATATTTCTTAATAACGATAGTTTGTCGGAAAAATCGAACTTTTACAAATTTTGATAAATTAGATACTAAAAAGTTGCAACCTATTACCGTCGTGCCAACTGGACCGGTTTGGTGGGCAACGAAATTTGAAACGCCTTTTTCTCGAAACTATTTTTTCGAGGCGGTCCTTAGAATATCTCAAGTTCCATTTAGTTAAGCTATATTTTTAAATATCTCTCTATCATATCATCAGAATATAATCAGCATTGTGGTAGAAGAGTTAGAATAAGTCTTAACCACTCCTTCAAACAATGTACACCATTAACGGTTCTCAAAAAGAGGAAATTGCCGCACTGGTGTAGCGCCGACCTCAGGAAACTAAGAATCCACTGAAAAAAGCCTTAAATGAATGTTATGAACCAAAACATGGCAAACTTAAGTAATACAGAAAAGCAGTAAGGAAAGTAAAAGCAGACTCCTGGAAATCTTTATGCACATTGATAGAAAGTTACGCCAAACCGCCAGACTGAATAAGATTCTATCCAACTAACATATCAATAAATATTATTTAAAGAGAAAGGACGGTGCGTGGACTCTCACTACAAGAGAATCCTTAGAGAAACTCATGAAGACGAACTTTCCTGGCAATCAGCAAACCGCAATGGAGGTACAACTGGAATTGCTTGCGAATAGAGCAGGCCAATCCGACCGCATAGTAAGCAAGAAAAATATTATGAAATGTTATAAACAGTTACTTACCATTTAAATCGGCTAGCCCGTCTAGGATTATTCCCATGATGATGGCGAACCTAAAGGAATTAATGGTTCCAAGGTTAGAAAATATATATAAGACCAACTATCATACATACCGAGAAGATGGAAAAGTGTCATAGTGGTCTTCCTACCAAAACCAAAAGACTTCAGACCTATAAGCCTCACATCCTTCATGCTGACATCAAAGATCAATTCTGTAGAATACCTTATCGAATGCACAACATGCATACTACATAAAGGGTCGGTTAACCGAAACTGCTCTATTGATTAATGTAATTGAAAAATCACTAGATCACACACAATACATATACATATAATGGCGTCCTTTCTTGACGTAGAAGGGGATTTCAACAATATAAAAATAAGCCCAATTATTGAATCCCTGACACACGGTATCAGAGATGTTTCCTTCCACAATCATTGTGATTATGGAAAAAGCCCTACCAAGGTTAACTCATGTAAAACAAAAATACCACAACTCAATTTTCCCACGCTCAGCGGTACAACAATTCCTATATTTCCCACGACAAAACACCTAGGAGTCCAAATTGAATCCAAACTAATTGGGAAGATTGACAATGAAAATGAATAAATAAAGCTTACATGGTCTATTACACTTGCAAAATAATACTTAGCAGGAACCACCAGGACCCGCCTAACAAATTCAATTCAACCAGCATCTTCCAAGCGGAAGTACTAGGTATAGAGAAGGCCTGCGAAGTTCTATTGAATAACTGCATGACGAAATGGATAGCAACCAAATGCATGAACAGCCAGGTGGTTTTGCTTGCCTTGTCGACATCACAGATTAATTTAAACGTAGCCTAAAACTGCAGAAAAGCTTTAAACGCATTGGCAGGTCAACTGCATTTATCCAATTTTTTAGGTTCCCTGTGAGACGAACATTTTCGGCAACGAAAAGTCGGAAGAGTTGGCAAAGTTAGGAGTCTCTTTAGGCGAGTCCGAAGCAGAGCTAGTACTATGACCGTTAGGAACGATCAAAAGGGAGCTTTATAAGCATTTTGAACAAATCGCACAGAACAGATGGAACACAACAACAAGTTGCAAGATAACAAAACCAATATGGCCGAAATATATATGTACATATATGTAGGTCTAGGGCACCAAATGTTTCGGTAAAAATTTCGTGACATTTTTTTTTTTTTCAAATAGTTGTAATTGATAAAAAAGTTTCGTCTATTTTACATTTTAGATGACGATATATCAGTTTGCTCTATTTTCAAACGAAGTTAGTAATGACATTAGTTCAATTGTGTGAATATTAATTAGAAACATATTTTGTAAAGTCTTATTCATAATTGAACTCAAATCCCAATATCGATAAAAAAAAAAATACTTTTATTACAAACGAAAATTTTTAAAATCAAAAAACAGGCGATTTTGAACATCCGACAGTATCTTTTTACAAAATCTATAAGCGATTGGCATGCGGCCTAAATGTTGGAAGGATCGTGCTATACTTATTTTTAGGTTAGAATTTTTACCTTTAAAGCAATTTTTTTCTTCTATGTATTTGCTTCAATTTAATTGACATGTTTTTTTGTGGATTTTTGCTTTTTTAGCGAGGAGTACAGGACAGTTAGGTTTTGATTGCGAACAGAAATTGTATGCGCATATTTTAGCGAATCAGCATACAAAGCTATAGGAACATGTTGGCAAATAATTTACAAGTATGGCCGCCGTACCGTTTGTAATGCGTCAGTTGCCACTACGCCATCTTTATACGAAAAATTTACAATTTTATTAAAAACAACAGCGAAGTTCATATTCACTGCTTGAAACTCCATTTCGCAAAAACGGTGTAGGCTATTCTTGTACACACACACACACCCACGCATGCACGCGAACTCAACGATGGTGGTTAAATGTACTTATACACAAGTCCATTAATAACATTCTGGGCGGGTGATCACATGCATACATATCGGGAATAAATCAATTTGAGTGACGAAAGTAAAATATTTTGACTTTCAAATTTTTCGAAAATTCAACTGAACCCAGTAGGTGAACGTGCGGCGCCGGCATGTGGAACAAGTGGAATGAAATGTAGTTGAATTAAGGCAAGCGCAGTTGGAATACGATCTTGTATCGTTTATACATATGTTTATAGAATTAAAATTAAAAGTTAGCAAAAAGCTGATAGAATTTATAAATAAAGTTCATCGAATTTGTTCCAACGTAATTAATAGTTTCCCAATTTTTATGAATAGTTGGAGACTTTTTCTTTTCATTGGGGGCGTTTTTTACGTCGCGGGTCCCAGACCCAGCGCGCGGCACTGGGAAGGGATGGTTCACCTTCTCACTTTACTCGCCTTCAAACGGATGTACTTTGGCTACCCAGAGGATACTTAATCTAAGACCGGAACACCCAAGTGAATGGCGCGCAGAGAACTTTCCTCACTTGCGTGAACTTCTATACATGAATCCATCCTTCAACACGACGACATTCACTGGTATTCATTTCGATGGCATTCACTGTGGTGTTTTAGCTTTAATTTCGGTCAGAATCGTGGCTCGATGTGCTGATGCATTATCATTTTGTAAAATCCATGAATTGGTCTTCCACAATTCCGGCCCTTTTCGATGGATGTGCTCACGCAAACGCCTCAATACGACCAAATAGAACACCTTATTGACCGTCTTTCCCCCCGTAACAAATTCATGATGCATCAAACCACGAACACCGAAAAAAATGAGCACACCTTTATTTCTGAGCGGCTTGGAATCTTTTTTTTGGTTTCGCTTCGTTTTTTCCCTTCAGTCGAATGATTGTTGACTTGTTTGCAAGTCACACTCATAAATCCATGTCTCATCGGCAGTTATAATGCTCTCCATTAATGTGGGATCGGAATTCGCAAGATCAAGCATGTCCAAAGGGACCTGTTTACAGTACACTTTTCAGTTTTATCGGGACGAGTCGAGCAAGAACAAAATATCCACCAAAATTATTCGAATGTACTCACGAGAAAAGTCGAGAGCTCTTATGTCATCTCTCTAACATTTGCCTGACGATTTTCAATCACTATATCCCTCACTTTTTTAATATTTTCATCAGTTGAAAAGGTCGACAGTCGTCCAGAACGAGGCAGGTCTTCAATGATCTCTCGACCGTCTTTGAAGGCTTTATACCACTCGTAGGCTTTTGTTTTTGATAAAACTGAATTACTGTAAGTTTTTTCCAACATTCGCAACGATTCCGCACAAGAAATTCGGTTAAAAATACAAAATTTTAGACAAATTCTTTGTTCGACATTTTATCCATTGTAGGTTTAGTGTTACACACATTTGCTTCCCATATAGCCGATTCCAATAATGAGAGCAGTGATTGTCTCTTATCACCGTGCCTCTGAATACCGTTTACGAACAAATTGATGGAGAAATTTGAAGTTTTCTTTTATTTGACTTTATACACACCCACGCTTGATAGAATATACAGATAAGATAATGCAACGTAACATAACGCAGTACCGTTTATCTAAACAGCTGTGCAGTGACGTTACAACAGCACGTTATTTCGTATTTATGTTCCGCTATCTGTGTTTTATCATTAAACAAACGTTTTTTATTTTTGTGTGCCATTTTTGGCATACATTTTCTCAAAGATTTGTTTTAATAAAATTTAATTGTTTCCGCATTGAGATTGAAGTGGGGTCGCTATCATTAGATAAGGAAAGGCTAAGTTAGGAGGCTATTGTTATATGAGAGCTATTGTAGGCACAATAGTAAACTGTTGTGAGTAAAACACACTTTATAATTTCATTGACATAACTCAAATATTGACCGATATACGCAGTATAAAGTTACTCGGAAGTTCGAAAATACATATGTATATAGGGTATAGGGGCTCAGGCAAGTATTGGCTCGATTCAACCCATGTTTGATGCACAGAATTACTATTGTCAGGAAAGGATTGTCTCTGAATTTCAATTATATACGAATATCTCATACATTGGCCGATATTTTCGATGAAAAGTCAACTATAGATACTAAGATTCATATATTCGGTACCTAGCGCCTGAATAGTTTTGATTGTATTTGGGAAGTTTTTGGTCATGAGGAGGCATACTTTAAAGGAATTATTAGTGCGAAATATTATTCCATTATTATAACTACTTCTTGATTTGTGTGCTAGAAAGTCGAAGAGTAAAATGGAATTTAAAATTGCGTTCCATGGGAAATTGGCGTGGTTTTTTTGGGACTGTGACATAGAAATATGAGAAGAATGCCACGTACCAAATTTAGTCGAAATCCGTCGATCGAGTCCCGAGATACGGGATTTCACTAAAAAGTGGGCGGTGCCAAAACCTTCGTCTAATTTTCATACCAGCTCCCATAAAGCCCTCTCATATCAGCTCGGGGGTAAAATTGTATGTCTCTGGCGTATTTATTTATGATTTATTGCCCTTTTAGTAGTTTTTAACAGTACCGTTATATGCAGAGTGAGCGGGATTATCTTCCGAAATTTTTCGTTGCTTGCTACCGCGACCCCTTGTGCCAAGTTAGAGTTTTATATCTTGATTTTGTTCATCGTTATGGCACTTTATAGATTTTCGGTTATTGGCGTTTTGTGGGAGTGGCAGTGGTCCGATTAAGTCCATCTACGAACACATGTTTTTTTCACTAAGAAACGCGCATACCAAGTTTCATCAAATATCTCAAATTTTATGCAAGCTTACACGGGTGGACGGACAGACAGTCACCCCGATTTCAACTCGTCATCCTGATCATTTTATATGTATAGTATATTTAACCCTATATTTGTCTCGATTAATTTTAGGTGATACATACAACCGTTAGGTGAACTAAACTATTATTCACTCTATCAAGAAAGTATCGGAACTTTATAAATAAAACGAAAAATGTTTCAATCAACATCCAAATTTATTTTATCGCCTTCAAAGTAACATCCATTTGAAGCGATGCACATGTGCCAACGCTACTTCCAATCGCCCAAAACATTTTTTGTAGACACTTTCCGGGATGGCTTTCAGCTCTCGCTTCGAATTTGTTTTGATGTCTTTAATTGAGCCAAAGCGTGTTCCCGAAGTGGATATTTCAGTATGGAAAATAAGAAAGAGTCACAGGGAGCCATGTTGACGGTTTGACCAGTTGGAACGTATTCATAGTGGACGACACCACGAATATCGAAGAAAACAATGAGCATTACCTTCACTTTCGTTCGGCTTTGGCGCGCCTTTGGGCCGCCATTCGGATGATTGCTGGTTCGTAAGTGTGTCATATTCGTAGACCCATGTCTCGTCACCAGTAATTATGCGTTCCATGAAGGTGGGATCCGAATTGGCTCGATCCAGCATGTCTGCAGCTACCTGCTCTCGATGCCTTTTTTGAAAGAAATTCAGCTCTATCGGAACAAGTCCTGCAGCAACGTGTTGGATGCCCAATTTTTCACGTATAATCGTACGTACGCTCTCGTGTGACATTTCCAATTTACGGGCAATCTCTCTCAAGCTCACATGGCTATTTTCGGGAACAATTTCCTTCACTTTTTCAACGTTATCATCGGTCACACTCATTGAAGGCCGTCCAGAACGTGGCATATCTTTGACGGTCTCCCGACCCTTCTTGAATGCTCTGTACCGCTCGTAAGTCCGCGTTTTTGATAGAGCAGATTCACCAAAAGCCTTCTGCAACATTTCCAATGAATCGGCACACGAAAATTTGTTCGCAACACAAAATTTAACACAAATACGTTGATCAATATTTTCGGTCATTGTAAAATTCGACAAACACTACTGAGGTCGACTGACATAAACAGCTGCTGTAAACACACTGGTTGACAGATCGCGCTAATTTTTGGCATCATAATTAAGGACAGTTATACCAACCTAGGAAAAGCCTGTCTTCTATATAAGCGGGAGATTTAAATAAAGAATTCCCGATACTTTCTTGACAGAGTGCACTCTATGGCATTATTTTGGAAGAGTATAAAAATATGTAACAAGCTCATGCGGTTTTATTTTTTTTGCACCGACTTCCTGAGGGTTTTTAAGCCCTCTAAAAGCCAGAGAATAATTTTTTTTTTTTTTTTTTAAGACCTACGATGATGATGTCGATCCAATTTACATAAATCGATTTTTTCACTCAACATTGAGCGTGTGGCTCTTCTCCGCTAGCCAGCGGATGTGATTCCAGGGTCAGTTTTTTGCAAAGTCGCCAGCTTTTTTTAACATAAACAAGGATTTATAAATTTCAAATTGCTTACTTTAAAGATAAACTTGACAAGCGAAACTTAAATAGGTGTTTTTGAAGGTCAGCTTAAATTTTCAATGACAGTATCGGAATTTTCGGTGTCTGCATATATATTTATATTAACATAAACAGGTATAAACGTGTTTGTATAAATTTTTTTTGTAGCAAAAATAATTTGCACAGCCTGGAAACTGCATTGAACTATTGAAGCAGCAGTTGGAAGATCTTTATTTTAATTTTTTCTTCAAGAACTGTTTCCGTTACATTATTTTTTTTTACAATTACATGGAAATTTAACATAAATTTTAAATACTTGGTTCATTAAACTGTAGCGACAGATAGTCGCCACAAGTTCACCTGCCGGCAGCGTCGCCTACTGGGTTTTTGTCATTTTAAAATCAAAATGATTTTTTTACATTTTTTTTAGATTACACAAATACGTTCATCGACGCCATGAAGAGCTCGGTCCAATATTTTACGAACGTCTGGGCGGCGTACAGGATGCCATATTTGTTTCATCAGCAAGTCAAATGCGTGCGGTATTCCAATATGAGGGCCAATATCCACGGCATCCGCTGCCAGAGTCGTGGATTTTATACAATAAGCAGCACAATTGTCAGCGCGGCTTGTTCTTCATGTGAGTTGAGACGAACAAAAACAAAAAAGTAGCAAAAAAAAGGCACTTGCATTTATTTGCTTGAATTTCATTAACACTTCTAATTTAATTAGTTTTTATCGCTTAATCTCAATCGTTTAGGGAGGGACCCGAATGGCTACATAACCGACGCATATTAAATCGTTTTCTGCTCGGCGGTACCATGAAGTGGATGGATGTGCACATCGAAGCGTGTACGCAGCGTTTGGTGAATCTGTGGAAGACGCAAGCGGCCAAAGCGCAAGGCAGCTACACCGAAGTGCTGGAGCTCGAACAGCAGCTCTACAACTGGGCAATTGATGGTGGGTTGGCAGGCGTGAATATAAAAACTTTTCCCTAAGTTAACTTTTCTAACAATTCTCCATTTAGTGGTTTGCACCATCATGTTTGGCGTTTCAGCGGCGGAGAATCCGCATATGGCCAAGACAATGGATGAATTCTCGCGCATTGTGCATAGAATATTCGACACTAGTTCGGCGCTTATGACGTTTCCACCACAATTGGCCAAACGTTTCAATATGCGTATTTGGCGTGATTTCGAGGCGAGCGTCGCTGCGGTGCTGAAGAAGGGCAACGATTTGATTGATCTGTTAGTTGAGTTACCAGAAGAGGTTACAAATGGGTTGTGTGTGAAAAATGGCGTCGACTGTCACGATTGCAGTGGAGATTCACTCTTCCAGAAACTCATTTTGGCCGACATGCCATTGGATACGATTAAGCGCATATTTGTGGATTTGGTTATTGCCGCCGGCGATACGGTAAGCAATGTGTTTTTATATTCTGAACAGGTTATATCATGTGTGTCACGAAGTTTCTGACATCCAGAAGAAAACGTCCGAAACTTAATAATGCATACGAGTTTATGCAAGTTATCAGTGTGAAGGTGGAGTCGAGTTAGCCAACTAGTCCGACGCAGGTCGCTATATACGCGAACTAACCTCTCAAATTTTGAGATATCCATCTGAAATTTTGCTATTGCCCTTTTCACCGCAAGTAGCTACTCATTTGTCAGAATTGACGAAATCCATCCACTATAGCTTATAGCTGCCATACAAACTAACCGATTAGAATTACGTTCTTGTAAGGAAAATATTTTTATTTGACATGATAATTTCATCAAATGAGACAAATATTATTGCTCAAGGCAACATACAATCCCCAACCATATTGTTCAAATCGGATTACTATAGGATATAGTTGTCATATGAACTCACCGATCAAAATCAAGTCTTTGTATAGAAAAGTTTTTTCAGAGACGAGTTATCTTACGAAATTTGGCACAGATTATTGTCGAAGACAGCGCGACAATCTGCGAACATATTTTTCAGATCGGACCACTATAGCAAATAGCTGTCATATAAACTGGCCGATCAAAATCCAGTTCTTGTATAGAGAACTTTTTTATTTGACAAGATATCTTCAAGAAATTTTACTCAGATTATTCTCGAAGACAGTGCTAAAACATTCGAATATATTGTTCCGATCTCACCATTATTGCTTATAGCTGTCATACAGACCGATCGACCCAAATCAAGTTTTTGTATGGAAAACTTTTTTATTTGACAAGATATTTTCAAGAAATTTGGCACATGTGATTATCAGAATCAGCGCTAAAATCTCCGAACAAATTGTTCAGATCGGAGCACAATAGCATATAGCTGTCATACAAACTGAACGATCGGAATTTAGTGTTGTATGAAAAATTTTTATTTGACAAGTTATCTTCACAAAATTCGGTATGGACTATTGTCCAAGGCAACGCTAACAATATCCGAACAATTTATTTAAATTGAAATACAATACTATATACTGCCTGCCAGACAAATTGTCCGAACTACTGGACTAAAAGAATTTTTTTACTACTCGTAAATGATAAGAACTTCAAAATATCAAGCCACATGCAACATAACCTCATTAAAATAGGTATAATAATTTACCGGAACTTTTTTAATTAATATTACACCACTACAGACAGCCTACACAACGGAATGGGCATTTTATCTACTCACTCAGAATCCGGAAATGCAAGAGCGTTTGGCCAAAGAAATGGCTGCGCATGACGGGCGCGGCAATATGCTGGTACATGGTCTCATAAAAGAGGCTATGCGTTTATATCCGATTGCACCATTTATTGGACGCTATTTGGACACTGAGGCCAATATTGGCGGCTATCAAATCGAAAGAAATGTATGTATGTGAATTAATAAGCATAAAAAGTAACTATTATTATGGTATATACCTGTATGTTCAAACTCACACGTGCATGTAAAGATTGTTTAAATTAATAATTGTTGTTGTAATTTTAAAAATTTTGTTTAAAATCCGCAGTAGTTACATATATTAAATGTTATATAATTTGCACGGCTTATTTGTTGCTGTAATTTTTTGAAATTGATACGAAAAATTTGTATATATATTTTTATTACCTGAAAATAATTGAAAAAATGCATTTAATTTATTTTAATGTTAATATAATATAAATGTGCACTTACACTTACATCATACTTTTATTGCATAATCTTTTTTCCTTAAACTACATATAGTTGCTTTATTAAAATTTGTTTTGCTAACCGCCAATCTGTTTTTTTTCTTATAACTCGCAAAAAAAACAGAGCTTAGTGCTGCTCTCCTTGTACACGGCCGGTCGTGAGCCCAAACATTTTCCCGATCCAGAGACGGCAAAACCAGAACGTTGGCAACGCAACGAGGAAACCGGCGAACTACGGGAAGTCTTGCAATCGCATGGCTCCCTACCATTCGCCATCGGCAATCGTTCGTGCATTGGCCGACGCATGGCCATGAAACAAATGCACTGCCTGCTAGCGTCGGTAAGTGCATGCCATTTAAATATATTAATGTCGTCAAAGCAAATATAATTAAATAATATATAATATAATATAATTATTGTGCGCTGATTTAAAATTTTATAACATATTCTTGCATGTTTCAGGTCATAAGCAATTTCAAATTGCAATGTAACAATACAACACCAATTGACTGCAAGCTGCGTTTGGTAACGGTACCCGATCAGCCGCTACGACTGGCAATAAAACTTCGTGACATCGCATAGTATTAGTTAATACATATACATACATACACAACACGTATATATGTTCAGTATATAGATATATACATATATGTTTAGTGTATAATATTCTTTGCACTCAGTTTAGATTTTAAACACACATACATATATAAAATATTAAGAAATTTCAAATATAACGGAGCATGAGGATATTAAGGACAATAATTATGTAGCTAAATATATATACATATCTATGTATATATGTAATTACACAAATAATGCTAGTATAGTGATATATATAGAAAATAGTAATATAAAAATAAACAGTCCGAAAATGGGCGCACGCCATAATGAGTAACCGATCAGCATGGCAAATGTGATGAGCCCGAGCACTTGGTATGAGGCCAATGGACGCAGGCATATGCGGGCGGGTAGACGTTCCTCACACAATTCACTGACACCTTAAAATGTTTCAATTTTAATAAGTGAATAATTTCAATAATTTTAGTTGTATTAGTAATTTGTTTAATGTATTAAAAAAGTATATGTATATACATACATATATACTATATACACAACTATCGTTATGTAAATAGAAAAAATATGATATTTATGCCACAAAATTAAATTTGGTAAAGAAAAAATAGTGTTTATTACCTCTTGATTTGTCGAACCACTGCTGCGTCATGGGCGGATACAGAAGTTGTCGCGCTATTTTGCCCACAAAGTCTGAGCGACACCAAAGTGCTTGAATTTCGTTGCCAAACTGCAAGCAATTAAAGTATATTTTAAACTTAAATATATTCTGCACAAATACAATTACTTGTCTTTCATACACACCGTTTCATTTAAGCGACAGGAAATTTTATGCAGAAAGCGCACTAAGAATTTAACCTCATAATCCTTTATAGGCACTGTGGCGGGATCGATTGTCGCTGATAAATTCGCTAAATTGTTTTGCATCTGAAAAATATTAAATTATTAATTCATGCGAAAGAATTGTCACTTTTTCAATATTCAAACACCCGAGCTTCATTTCTTTAAAACTTCAGGAATAAAAATATTATGCACTCACTTGTATTGGAGAAATTTTCGATATATCCAAATAATCACTACTATCATATGCAGAAATGTTTAATTGCGGACTGCTGCGATCGTGTATTTGTTCCAATGTAATTTCCGGCAATCGTACCTACATGTAAACATTAACATTATTATTTGAATAAAATAACTTTATGCACTAAACAAGTGTAAGCAACTTACATCGAACATATTGGACAATGAGCGCACAGCTAAATCGAGTACATCAGGTATTTTGACAATTTCTTGTAATTTCAGCTCTGCCGGCGAGACATCAGCAAATATGCTGGCAAATATTTTACGCAAAAAACTATGCGCTTTGCGTTGCTCCACAATATCGCGTCGTATACTGTCGATTTCTTGCAGCACATATAAACGTGAAATGCATACAGTTTTGATCACTTGCTCAATCTCGCATTTAACTGCTGGACCAAAGAGTGGTGTGTAGCTTTCCTCATGGAAAATGCCATCCCATTCGTTTTTGCCTTGTCTGGAAGAGTTTAAAAAGCTATGTTAATTCACATATATTATAATGCTAAATGTAAGAGCAATGATACCTGGCGTAAACTGAATGCTTTCTTGGTGAATCCGTGCCGAGTTGACATATGTATGCTTGCTCTGCTTGGCAAAGCATTGCGGGCAGGTTAGGCTGACTGAAAACCTAAAATGAGATTTCAAATATTATTTGGCACATATTACAAAATGTTGTTGTTCAATTATTGTATCACTTTTGAATATTTGAATCCCCTTCTCTTACGCACCTTAACCAAACGATGCAGCATAATAACATTCCTAAATGTTGTGAAATCCAATCGCTCGAAACGTGGCAATATGTAAACAAAAATTTGCGTATATATGACCAAATTCTCCGCTATGAATGTGCTAAAGCGTTGACTTACTGCTACTTCATTGCCACTAGGTCCCGGCGCCACACTGTTGCCAGCATTAACACCACTACCACCACTGTCAACAATTACCAAAGTTAAATAAATGTCAAATGTCACACTAAATAAATTTTCACTTACTAGTAACCTGCACTTGGGGCATCAAACAGATAACGCCAAGGTTGTATGTAGCTGAGCCATAACTCCAGCACCACTGATAACGAACTATCCAATGGCCAGCGTCCTATAATGCTTTTAAGAAATGGGTAAATGCGCGTTTTCATCATTGGATTGGCGAGTTTACGTAACATCACCATTGGTGTGTGATCCAAGTGCGTCGAATTCGCAAATGTATGCACTTGCTTAACCAATATACGCACAACGCGTATAAATTCGCTGCTAGGTAAGTCCTATAATGTATTTGAAATTAAATGTATATTTTTTAACAATTTTACACTCGCACTTACGCGCGCCTCATCGATGTCATAGCGCAGCCATGTATCTATGAAGAAATGCAGCACGGATTCTGTGCGCCAGCAATGTGTACGCGGCGACTCACAATTTCGTGCGGCCTGCACAGCCGCTGCAGCTGCCGCTGACGTAGACGGACTGTCTGCCTGAAACAAACTGGTGTTTGATGGTATTTTCAAATATTTTGGCGAGCGTTGCGGCTGCAGCGGTTGCACCGGCTGCAGTGGTTGTGGCGCCTTAACTGACGTACAAATATTTGTGGGAAAAACGATCGCATCTGGATTGCCCGGCAAAAGGGTGCAAAGATATTCAGCTGTTAAGAAGAAGTATACCGTTTTCATGCGCTCATTATGCACTTGTAATGCAGCTGGATACATTTTATGTAATGGAAATGTAGCGTGTATAACATAATGAAGCATATAATAATCGAATGCGTTCAGTAGAAGTGATGTGACTTGTCGGCGGAATGGATCAATGTTTACTAAGTCGGCATAGAAAAGTGAATATTGGCCAGATTGTATCATCTCGCTTACTTTGTGCTACAATAGATGAGAATTTTATAAAAATCGATGCTATTTAATAAAGTAAACATTATTAACTCACCGGCAACAAATCCAAATTGAATTCAAATTTTATAGCTTCATTTAGTAGGCGATAGCACAGCCGCAACATTGGACCCATGGGAGAGAAAAACTCATGCAGTATATCGAAGCACATTGGTGAATTTTCCTTGGTGGTCGCACGTAAGCCCCAACCAAGACCCCCACTACCTATACCAAAAACGGATTGCACTATTGTCGGGAATACATCCTGCAATTCACGTAGACTGCAACGCTCGAACAGCTGCGTCAATTCTACACAACGGTCCGGTATGGGATAGCTCATCAGCTCCATTATTCGATTCTATGATTAACAGATGGGCAATGCATACAAATAATTTGAGGTTATTTTCCTACTATATTGATATTATTTATATGCAATTAGTACTTACACCAAGATTTTCGTTATAAAAGGCCATTATTATCTGCTTGCCTTTTGCAGTTTGTTGAATGGTAGAATATTTTTCTTCAACTCAGTTTGTTTACTACTAAAACGGCGGTAAGATTGTCACTACTAGAGTTTCTGCGGCAGCCGGCTGCATACCCGTTGTGCTACCAGATGTATAAATAAAACAATGATGTAATTTCTTTGTAAAGGGATTTTTGTTACAGAAATTTTAGCGCTATTCCAAATGCGGACTTAAAAGACACAAATTCAATGCTTTAATACAAGAGTGTGTGACAAGATTTATTTAAAAAAAGTGAAATGTGTGCTACTATAAATTTAAATTAGATTTGATAAAAAATAAAATATAACTTCAGTAGTTTCCACATAGTTTTGATGTTAAGAAGTTATTTGCCAAATATATTTTACCTAATAATAAAGTACTAATAATCACTTTCTGGCACATAATCCGTAGTACACCGCATATTTTGTTATATTTTCACTATTTTTCTAGTTCTGCAATTTTAGTTATTCACTCATTTAGCGAATTCCATTGCACATATACATATGTATATGTATGTATATGCATTCAAATACACCACAGGGTGTCAATATTACTTTACAACTCTTGCATTGCGAAGCACAAAGCAACAAAAAAGTGGGTTAAAGTGTTTTTAAATTACTTGACTCTTCCATTTCCGGTTGCTATAAACAAAATAACAACACATATAATAACAGACAGCCGTTGGGAAGGCAGACAAATCGAGAAAATAGAAAATTTATAAAACTATTGGGAAATTATTGTTTTTTTATTTTTATATGTATACATAAATAATATTATTGCAATTGTAATAAAATCACTGACGCGATACCATGGAGGAAGTGGATGTAACAACAGTCGATCAATACCAGACGCTGGTGCGCTACAATAACCCAGTTTTGGTGGTAAAACATCCAGACAAAAAGGGTGTACCAACAGAAATTGTAAGTCCAGCATGTTAGATTTTTAACACAAGCTGAATTTAGTATTTTAATGACGTACGTAGGAGATGAAGCGACCACTAACAGCCGGTGCTTTGCTCGACACTAAACGGGAAACCGAGGAGATATTGAATTCGATTTTGCCACCACGCTGCTGGGAAGAGGATGGACAATTGTGGCAGCAAACAGTAAGTACATGAAGTGAAAGATAACCAAATAGGTGAAACAAAGGTTTTAGCTGAAAAAATCGTCGTGTTAAATAAAGCACAGAAATCTATAAAAATGTTGCCGCCAACTTGTACCTAAATTTATGATTCTTCCAAAAGGTTTCAAGCACACCAGCTACACGACAGGATGTGATCAATCTGCAAGAGATGCTCGACACACGTCTTCAACAAACTCAGGCTCGTGAGACTGGAATATGCCCCATACGTAGAGAATTATATACACAGTGTTTTGGTAGGCAAAATATACATGTACGTAGTGTTAAATACTAATGTCCAAATATCTGCTTTCAAGATGAAATAATACGTCAGGTCACCATCAACTGTTCCGAGCGTGGTTTACTGTTACTACGCATACGCGATGAAATCACCATGTCGATGGAGGCATATGAAACGCTATATTGCAGTTCGGTGGCTTTTGGTATGCGTAAGGCACTGCAAGCGCACGAAGAAAAGGAAATGTTGCGTGATCGTGTCAAAACATTGGAAATGGAAAAAGAAACGCTTGAAGATATTATAAACGATATGAAAATTAAACAAGAACAAGCAGAGCGACGTAATGCGGAATTGCGCGCTTCCGAAGAGAAGAAATACGCAGAAGAAGTGGCATTCCTCAAGAAGACCAATACACAACTCAAGGCGCAACTGGAGGGCATTACAGCGCCAAAGAAGTAAAAATATATACTCGTGCTGGCCAGGAGTTTTATGCAATTTTTATATTTTTGTGTAATAAAATGTTTATATTTCTACATATATTTATTGATGAATCTGTTGTTATTTTGATGACATTATAAACTTTAATAATGTTCTGGTAAAAATCCCAATCACTCTGCATTCGTCGGCGCTTCAGACGCATCAGTTTCAGCAGGCGTCACAATTTCCTCTGTCTCGGTGGATGCTGCCGCTGCTGCCTCAGCTGGCGCTTTCTGCTCCTCCTCCACCTCGTCCTCCATATTGATTTCATTAACAATCGGCGTGGGTGTGAATTTAGCAGCAACTTTAGCTGGCTTTTTTATTTCGTTAGTTGGACGCTTTGCAGGCGGCTCTTCTGTTTCTCCGGCGGCTTCTTCTGTCTCAGGTATTGCCGACACGTCGTCTTCACTCTCCTGTGGTAAGTTTGTGTACATTTGCAAGTCACCTTGTGCTGGTAGTTTATCCTTTATCTCTTCCATGCGTTTCATATACATTTCGTATACATACTCGGCCATATGTGACATATTGTTTACTTCGCACAGGTTTTGTGCATCGACTTTGTCGTTAGTTAAACGCTGTGCGGGATAGGTTTCTTCTGGCAGTAGTTGCAGCCGCTGTGGACGTTGTGTGAGCTGCATTGAAAATATAAGTTTATATTCGAAACCACATTTTGTATTGAAACTTCAATGAACTTACCAACTTAAAAGTTTGTTGCAATTCAAAACAGTTCTTAAACAATGCTACACGTCCGAATATATACAAGCCGAGACGCGCACGACTCATAGCCACAACCAAACGACGTACATCGCGTAAATGGCCCACCGCTTTTGTGCGCACCAATGAAATGAGTATGTAATCATTCTGTTGACCTTGATACTTATCCACAGTGGTGACTTTGTATGGCCAACCGATGAGCGGATTATTGCCACAACGCACATTGATCACATCGCGTATCAAATGCTTTTGCCCATTGTAAGTGGTCAATATAGATATCTTCTCGGCGGGGTAACCCAATAGACGCATGTACATATAAACGGCTACTATGTACTCAGCCTCAGCGAGATTCTGTTGATTAAAAGTAAGGTTATGTAAAGAGTGGAAAGAATATTTTGCGAAGTGGAACGTTTATGAGCTTTGAGTAAGGATAATAACGGGAACAGAGGCAAGACAATGTGTGAACTTAAGGAAAAGCATAAAATCATGAGATGAAAAGGTGGGTTAGGGTAAACAATGAAATGAAAAGGACTTGGGTGTACTAAGTATAAGCATAATGAGAGGGATCTGACAAAGGATAAGCTATTATTTGCGTGTTTGGGGGATTTAGCAGACTTCATATCAAATTATAAATGAAAATAAGTTTGATATAGTTAGATATCGAATCTAATTGTATGCGGATTAGAGCGAGTTGATTCACAGGGAGCGGAAAAAATGGAAAAATCGCATATTCTGGATATTATAGGCCTAAAACAGGTCTCGAGTCAGCGACTTTTATGGCAAAGTTTATTTTAGGAATTACTATTATCATTATATTCGACACGCTCTAATATTCATATCCTATATATATCACCAGAACTTACTTGATAAAAGAACGGATTCGGTTCTGTTTCGCCCACACCCTTGAAATCATCCACGTTGATAAGCTGATAGTCGTGTACAAAGCCAGCATTTGCATTGCGATATTCGCTGCGCTCTAAGATATGCGAAAGATCGTCTAGTCTCTTGTAGCGCCACTTGTACAAGGAGCATATGCTAAAAAATAAAAGAAAGTAAAAATAAAAAATTAACCAAAACATAACAGGTTGTAATATACCTGGATCTGGCACGTCCTTGGCCATCCAAATCGACCGTGGGTACGCCCAAACGCACCAAGCGCGTAAATAAGCTTTGCTCCATATTCGAGTACTTTTGGAATGCCATATTTTTTATGACCGGCGGCAATTGATGATGATCACCGATCATAATCCAACGTTTCAAACGATTATAACCATCGAGCGGATCTTGTAGCAGCAGCGGTATAAATGTTTCAATTTCCAAAATTTGCGCTGCCTCCTCCATCAGTATGTTATCGTAGCGAAAGCCCAAATTAACTAGTTCTTTACGCTTCAGCGCCGCGTGTGTACAAGTCATGGCTATGATTTTTGCTTCTTTCACAAGCAAATATTTGGAGCGATCCAAACCGGTGCGCAACAGTTCGAATGCGCGAAATTCCTCCAGCTCTGCGAAAATATGCGTTATATAACGGAAACAGGATTTGGCAATTTCCATATATTCATCGTATGTGTCGCCCTTGAAAAGCGGTTGTGGCGCATCGGCGAAGAAACGTGTGAAAGGAAATTCTTTCTCGAAGACTGCACGCCATGCCGCCGGCTCCGTTGCAACGGAAACGGCTGTGGCTTGGGTAAGAAACTTTTCCCAACGCGCCACTACATTGTAGAGATAAAAGTAACCGGCTGTTTCGCAAGTGTACGCATTGTCGCCGAGCACATTGAGCGATTCCTGCAGCTTTTGTACTTTTTTAAGCAATTCCAAGCGCTGTGTCAGCACGTAATTGACGCGTCCATAACGACTGAAATCTTTCTCCGTTTCCAGTGCCTCTTCGCCGTGACCCAGACGTAGTAAATGCCGTTCGTCAATGTCTAAAGCCATAATTTTTTCGAAGAGTTGATTAAGCGCTTGATTGGAGTGTGTTACGATTAAAGTGCGTTGATTGGGATGATTGTGGTAGATATTGGATATGATTTGCACGGCCACGTCAGTTTTGCCTGTACCTGGTGGACCCACAACCAACGTTAGACCGGGTTGCATGCCAGCGCGTATGGCCTCCAATTGGGTAGGGGTGAAACGTACCGAGTTTCTGAAAAACAGTTGTCAGTTAGTCGGTAACATAAATTGTCGGTTGAAAAATTGTAAGATATTTCATATCATTACTATCAGTCTGATTCGAACTGATCTCTTTCATACACACCATAATATGTACGTCTATACTCACTGTTTCGGTTTGTTAGCCACATATGGACCACGGCTTTCGTAGACATAGGGCTGTACCACGATGGCCTTTTCCAAGGCAGGCTTCATATTTTCGTCATCTTCCTTAGCATCATCGTCACCGTTTTGCTCTTCCGGCACATCTTCAAATATCAAACGGAATGGTGGTACGCGCTTTTCCTCTGCCGCCGTACATTTAATCTCATAGCCTGGAAAGCTATTTTGTAGATGATCGAAATTCAAGAAAGTGTCATTGAAATCTAAGCTGCGCTCCTGATTCGGCATGTGCGAGTAGTGCGCAGCACCCGGATCACCATAGCCGAGCAGCAAGTCATGCAACCATGGCGGCACCACACATTCGGTGTTCATTAAATGGCGTATGGTCTCCAGCACAGCCTTAAAGTTGTTCTCTTTTGGCTTGCGACGCATTATGATGTTGAAGCTCTCGTAGACATCATCAGAACCCTGAGCGAAAATTGAAACGTATTAGTTAGTTAATAGAAAAGTTGCGAATCAAATATTTTCAGCGTACATCTTGTAAATTGTCCATGTCCAAGCGATATTGATTCGAGTCCAACCATACGCGGTAGGTGCGTTGCTCGCCGGGCAATTGTGGGCGTGGTTCGGGTCCATCTTCTATCACACGTCCATTGGCATCCAACATACCCTCCACCTCACAGCCGCGCACATACACGAGACCCACCTGTGGTATGAAGGGCTCGCGTGGATTGTATTTGGTGCCTGAAAGTATAAATTTTGTATAGTCAAATATATGAAAAGAATCCACATTCCACTCACCGTAAGGTTTAGTCGGCTTCACTGTTATTAAGAAACATACGTCATGCTTGCGTAAGTTCTCCCACTCATCTTTAATTTCCTTACGTACGGATAAGGTTACCGAAACATCGGCGCGCACGCGTGACGGTTTACGCTCGCCAATGTGCGGCTTCGTCACCTCAACCACAGCGAATGTTGCTATCGGCAGCGCCATGCGCGCCCAGCCGCCAAATACGACACCACCATCCTCCGATTGCCACGGCAGCATGCGACTTACAGCATCCTCAATGTCCTGTCGTATCTCATAGGTGGATTCCAAGCGAAACAGATTAAAGTTGCGCAACAAATAATCGTGTAAAGTGAGAAATTGTAAATTCAACTTCGGCAAAGCTAAGCAACCATCACCAGAAAAGTATTCGGAAGGTACAACATTTTCGTCCCATATTATATCCTCGGTGGGATAGAGTGGCATCTCGTTGAGCGCCTCCAGCTGTGAACAGCGACGTTCGTGACACGTTATCAACAGCTCCTTGAGGAATTCATCGTCGAGCCGATGCCATTGGAAGGGCGGTTCCAGTGCTTCCGGCACCAAATTCAAAAACGATGCAATTTCTTTGAGCGCCTTTGCATCCAATGCACCAAAGTGACGGTGTAGCGCATCGCGCGTGTCTACATTCGCGACATTGGACAAAGCGAACAGTCGCAAATCGGGAAATTTGGCGAATGCTGCACGTTGTAGTGAAGTGATTTTCTTGTAATGTAACTGTGTCATCTGATGGTCGGTTAGTGAGTCGCCGGTTACGTCACTAATTTCGAAGCGCGTATAGAATTTCAACATGTCGAGAAGCTGCAATGCAGAGTAGATATGTACATATATGAGTTGTTGATTGAAGAATAATAAAACGACAAAGTGGAACCAAAGAGGGCATACGAGTAGTGGGTTAATATCTTCTGGAATTTATCTATAGAACGCATCCAACCCTTGCGAAGACTTAGCTCACTGCTAAGATTAACGGAACTTAGAGGAAGGCGCTTCCGTTTAGAAATTCAGCAATGTATTCTCCGAGCGAGTGTCGACTGGGCAATGGGTG
Organism: Bactrocera dorsalis; assembly: GCF_023373825.1. Taxonomy (NCBI): domain Eukaryota; kingdom Metazoa; phylum Arthropoda; class Insecta; order Diptera; family Tephritidae; genus Bactrocera; species Bactrocera dorsalis. Next base: position 103,386,881 of record NC_064304.1, on the reverse strand, counting down.
TCGCTGCTTACAATATCAGAATCTTAAGCTGGTTTCTGGTAGAGTCATTACATTGCAGGCAGACGACTCCTAGCGAAGACTGACATATCTTTCCATTCATCCCCTCATGTTGGACTGCTTTATGCGCATCCTCAGAAGTAGGTGAATGGGTAATACAACGTCCATTGCTAATCAGGTACCCGGCGGTAGGTATAAAACGCTAGGGGTAGAGACCCCCGAATCTAAAACTCGTAATGGAGGACGACAAAGAAACGAAGCGGACCGGGATATCGGTCCAAATGTCGGTGGGAGGCGAGGCTGCTACCGCCGGCGGGCACAGGGATCGTAAGAGCTGTATCGCCAGCGGCCACACCTCCACTGCAACGGAAAAAGGTTGCAGTGGTTGTATTCCTACTGCCAAACCAGCTGTACAGCGCGCGGATACCACAGTCCATGAAGACTCGGACCAAGAAAGTGCTGTTAGCATAAACGCGGAAAGCAAAGTACGGAGTAAGCATCTGGGGTCCTCACAGTATGATGCACTGGAGGAGGTAACGACAGTGAAGCCGCAGAGTCTTTTAAAATTCACGTAAAGCTCAGGCATTCTAAACGATGACTACTCCTCTTGGACTTAGCAAGCGAACTTCATCTGGTATGGTTTATTGGCCTACCATATTAACCTAACCTAAAGCTAATGGTAGTTCAAAGTCGTTTCCACAGGATATTCAGCTCTACATAAACGTACTGAACCCATATTTATATATTACTCGGCAGCGTCGTGAAAGCGTAAGTTGTAAGTCTTCTTAGGATTTACTATTGAACTAATGTGCTTCGTATGTGCTTGGCAAGCTATCAACACGTGCTCAGTCGCAATTTGGTCTAGTGAACTCCTCGCCTAGAACAAATTTCGCTTTTTCTGAGTTTAGAAGCAAGTCCTTCCAAACGTTTATCGTAAACATAATGAAGTTCTGCAGAAACCCCACGTCATCTACGTCAATATCTTTCAGTTTATGTCAAAATTATTTATTGTTTCTTGAATGATACTCTAAATCGAACCTCCACTGAAAACATATCCTCCAAAATACGAAGCAAAAAACTCAAATACCCATATATGCAATAATTATTTCCCACGAGAATCAGAAAAAACCTAACACACCTGCTATTACGGTAGACAGGAATGCGAACTCGTGACATCGGCGCACGCAATAATTTGTTTTTATGTAAGTCATATTTTTATGTAGTAGATATATTAGTATGTATACATACATAAATAAACTAATAACCTAAAGAAACCACAAATTAAGTGAAACGAGGGTGGTTCAATAAGCAACTAAAAAATATAACATATATGACTATGATAATATTGGCAAACCGATCCGAAAACGATAGTTATATTGACAAAGTACTCGTACAAGTGAGAGAGAAACAGAGAGAAACATGGAGCTTCAAATTTGAAAATAATAACACAAAATTAACAAGGCAGACAGTCATTATTCCTCCCTGGAAGAGAATTTAAAATTACTCAGTGAGAGCAACTATCGACGGAATAATTTGATCCAGATGGCTTGCTGGCCTCAGAATAAAGTATTTAAAAGTTTTTCTAAGAAAATATTTCCAGACCTTCCAATCAATATCACCAATGCGTCGTTTGTTTTACTTTGTCTAGGTTAGGTAAAGAAACGAACGAATGTAACTAATGGCGAGGGGAAGCTAGACTAAATATCTAAAATATTTACAATAATCAGCGAGTTTGGGATGAAGTCTTGGCCAAAAAAATCTTGGATCTAACCGTAAAGTTTTTTTCGATTATCCTAGTAACAGGCCAATTGAAAAAATCACAGGCCTGCCACATAGATGCTACTAGAATTACATCCATATGATTTTAGCCAGCTCTAACTTTCAAGGTACTTGTATAAATTTGACAGCTGTCGAATCATTAGTTAGTGAATTATATCATTTTGAGTGAAGCAACTTTTGTTTCTGAAAAAATGTTAAAGCCACGGTTTGGATTGATTAACATTATTTGGACTCTGCACCAGGAAAATCAACCGTTGAAAAGTGGTTTGCTAAGTTTCAACGAGTAGCAATGAGGATGATGAGAGTATGTTCGCTTGTATTTTGGGAAGCGTATGGAATAATTTTTATGGACTACCTTGAAAAAGAAAGACCCATCAATAGTGACTTTTACATAGCATTATTGGACCGTGAGAGGGCCGCAAAGATAGTGCTGTTTCACCAAAGCTATGCACCGTGTCATAAGTCAGCGAAAATGTTGGCAAAAATCTATGACTAGAGCTTCGAATTTCTTCCGCATTCACCATATTCTCCATATCTGACCCCCAGCAACTATTTCCTGTTCACAGATCTCAAAAAAATACTGACTGGGAAGAAATATTCTTCGAATGAAGAGGTGATTGCCGAAATTGAGGCATATTTTGAAGCAAAGGACAAATCGTACTACAAAAAGAAGGAGGGTTGCTATAATGACTATCGCCCTTGAAGGAAAAACAACGAATAGGCATTCTGAGAGGTAATACTCTAACCATTCATCAACTTTAGGCAATTATGTGCTTTTTACCGATTGTACCGTACCCTAATTACATTATTTGTAAACGAAATATATTCATTGTTCCCATCCTGTTACGGGTTTTCAAGAAAAAGGTTCTGCGGAAGATATGTGGTCCTTTGTGTATTCGCATTCGATTGAGCGATGAGCCGAACGAGTTATAATACGACACTGACATGTTTCCGCGATTTAAGAGACAGCGGCTACGTCTGGCTTGGTCATGTCGACCGTATGGATGAAAACACTCCAGCTCTGAAATTATTCGACGCAGGAGTTGGAGAGATTAGGTTTGGTATCTCGAATTGGCGCCAAATTGCGAAAAGAAGATCAGCGATCAGCGGTGTCTACGCCAGTAAAGAAGAAGAAAAAACGAAATTAAAATCTTAAACCAGAAGATGGAGAACTCCTGATCGAATTCTAAATTACCGACGGTTCTTAGTACTCATATACCGGTGGAAATTGTTTGCAGGGGTTGAAGCACACAGGATTTTGATTTTCAGTGACTCTTTGCGCCACCCTTACACACACACAAATAGCTTCACAACAAAACTAGCACAAGATGCGGTACCACAAAGGCACAAATACCAAATTGAAAGCCAACGCAATTCGATACATCACCATCTCACCGCTAAAACTAAACAGCGAACAACCACAAAACAAGTAGCAGTCGCTTTAGCGTTGCGTTTCGACGTTTCGTGCGTCGGCTGCTAATGGAAGTTTTTGTTGTTGTAGGGGTAAAAAAGCATATTAATGTAGTTAAACGTTTAAAATCACGTAACACATTCAATGCAGCCTTAATAGTTGCCGAGAAGTGTGTGTGTGTGGCACACAAATAAATATTTCTACCGAGCATGACCACGTGCCCCAGTATATATCCTTCACACAAAAGAAGTGTGAGTTTGAGAAAATCGAACATGCTTTCCAAATTATAACGGTAGCTCGTTTTTACACTACCAAACTCAGCTGACAGACGGACGGATAAGCAGACGGAGGGGCGGTTGAGCGTGTGGTCAAGTCAAAACGTCGGCAATCCACGAGCCGCGACAAAAACACGGAAGTCGATTGCTGCCTGTGTGGCTCAAATATAGGGCAGCACACAGCTCCTTGACGACGCAACCCACAACAACAGCGCTGATAGTCGCAGCGACGTAGACGCCAGTGTTGTAAACTTTGAAGTTGACGTGCGATAACAAGGAATGACAAGGAATTCGTTTTAGTTTTTTAGAGAAGAAGAAACTTCGAGTTTTTGCTTACAAATAAATACGATAAGAAAAGCTGTTGACTTTAAATGTGGTAAGCAATCGACGGTGGAGTAAATTTAATTTATTTTTTTCCTTAGAAAAAAACTTCACCCATAAGGCTCTTGCTACTTGCAAAGGGTTTCTCAATATGGGCGAACTGTTGTATTCATTTTGAGCAACAAAGTGCGTTGTGTCTATTTTTAGACAATAAGATAAGAGATTCGTGGATCGACACGCACCACCTCTTCGTAGATTTCAAAGCTGCTTTTGACAGCACGAAAAGGTGCTGAATTTATGCCGCGATGTCAGAATTTGGTATACCCACAAAACTGCGTAAACTAACGTCGATCAATACCAAAAATTCCATCAAGATCGGGAAGGACCTCTCCGAGCCATTCGATAATTCGAGCTGCAGAAGTAAATAGAGACGGTACCATCTTCTATAAAACTGTACAGCTGCTGGCGTACGCCGATGATATTGATCCTATTCCGAAGAACAAAATCCAAACTCTATAAATCACTCGTTATTCTCGTCCTGCTATGTGGTACAGAGGCACGGACTATGATAACATCTGATGAGTAGACGTTACGAGTTTTCGAGAGAAAGGTTCTGCGGAAGATTTATGGTCCTTTGCGCATTGGCAACGGCGGGTACCGCATTCGAAGGAACGATGAGCTGTACGAGTTATACGACGACATTGACATAGTTCATTGAATTAAAAGATAGCTACACTGGCTAGGGCATGTAGTCCGTATGAATGGAAATACCCTAGCTCTGAAAGTATTCGATGTAGTAACCGCCGGGGGAAGCAGAGGAAGGGGAGGACCTTCACTCCGTTGGAGAGATCAGGTGGAGAAGAACCTGGCTGCACTTGGTATCTTAAATTTGCGTGAAATTGCGAAAAGAGGAAACGACTGGCGCGCTGTTGTTAACTCGGCTATAACAGCGTAAGCGGTGTCTACTCCAGTAAGGAGGAGGAAGAGAATTGTATTCGTGGAACCACAATGTGTCCACCAAAAAGTCGTTGATTGTACCAGAAGGAAATAAATTATGATTATGTGATGCGTGATTTTGATTTTGACGGAATGTGTCGAATTAACGACCTGGAGATTCTACAACTTTTGAGAGTTGGGTGAGTAGCTGAACCGATGACTTGAAAAAATAAACGTTGACGAGTGTATACTCATATGTGAAGGTGAGTTTAAATCGTTGTTAAGACGGGCTTGGTGACGTGGAAACACTCTACGGCATATATAGACTTAGATTTAAATCAAGGCAGCAATATTTAGCAAAATTTTGTTGCGAATGTCCTTTGATTATATAATGAGCCCCAGTCGAGTACCCCTGTATTAAAATCACATGGTATTGCCGATACAAAATCAAAGGAAATAAAGGAATAAAAGTAAGTTGTAAAAACATTTAGTTGGTTTTGAAATTCACTGATTGAATTGGGTCAACAACTTCGACAACGAAGATTGCAGTCTTTGGGGGACGCGCAGATGAATAGATAATGTGGCAGTGTTGCAAGAAGACAAAATTTCAGCTGCGCTTGGTTGCAAGCGGCTATCGAAAAGCGTATTAGGCGTGAGTGTGTGTGTGTGTGCGTGACATCTGCGGCACGAGCTGCAGTCTGTGACACTATTGCCGGTTTCCGTTTCCAATCAGTGACCAGCAAGCAAGCGAGCAAATAAATACACAGGCAAGTGAAGTAATTAAATACAACAACATTTAAAAAAAAAAACAAAGAAAAACTGGAACTAAATGTACAAGAAGATATTCTCATTTACATTGGTATTGGTATTTTAATGTAAGTACCACCTCTGTAGGAATAATATAGCCACAAGGTCTAGTCTAGATTTTCTTGCAGGACATCAGATAAGCCACCGGAACATTGCATATAAGATTATATCGAGCGTCTTGTGTAAAAGTTTAAGCCCACCGTCAACAAACTGATTAGTTCTTATCAGTGTGGCTTTAGGCCTGGAAAATCAAAAACTGATCAGATATTCCATATGCGTCAAATCTTGGAAAAGGCCCGTGAAAAGAGAATCGACACACCACCTCTTCGTCGATTTTAAAGCTGCTTTTGACAGCACGAAAAGAAGCTGCCTTTATGCCGTGATGTCTGAATTTGGTATCCCAGCAAAACTAATACGGCTGTGTAAACTGACGTTGAGCAACACCAAAAGCTCCGTCAGGATCGGGAGGACCACTCCGAGCCGTTCGATACCAAATGAGTTTTCAGACAAGGCGACTCCCTATCGAGCGACTTCTTCAATCTGTTCTTGGAGTCATGTCGTCCGAATGGATGAAAATATCTCTGAAAGTATTCGACGCAGTACTCGCCGGGGGAAGCAGAGGAAGAGGAAGACCTCCACTCAATTGGAAAATCAAGGTGGGGAAGGACCTGGCTACACTTGGCGTCAAACAGTGGGTTGGAAGAAGGATTGGCACGCTGTTGTTAACTTGTATAGCGCGTAAGCGGTGTCTACGTCAGTAAAGAAAAAAAATATCAATTGAGGTTCATATTTGACATGAAAATTACCGAAACGGAATCGACAAATTAAAAAACTATTCACGTGTTCAGCTGTCTAGACTTGAGTTTGCGTCTTTATCGAAGAAAAACAGTAATAGAGGCGTAGTTACTATTTACTGATATCCATCCTTGAGGCGTGCTCAAAGAATATTGCACAATCAAAAAACTGCCAGAAAATATTAGTATTATTAGTACGAAATCTTGTCTTTCTAAAGACATAAAGCGTAACCCGAATACACTTATAGAGCACGAGATACTGCTTAATAAAGCCATTAAATAAAGGAATCTCGTATCGATCAGAAGCGCCTTGGGAAACAGGGAAGCAATAGAAAGTGTTGGCAAAAGAAATCAAAGAAAAAGAAATCTTCTACTGGGTACCAGGCATCGAGGGCATGCAAGTAGTGGGCGAGATTGCCAATAATGGTGTATGGCTAGCATCCGAAAATGTGAGAAAAATTGGGAAACCCATGCAATGTCTATACGATGATCGCGACAGAAGCATGTTAAAGAAAATCAAAATTCGATGGGACGAGCTACCTGGGTTCAAAGCAAAACTGCAAAAGTCATGTGCAAAACGGTAGATCGGAAGTACAGAAAATTCATATTGGCATTCGAAAGAAGACACTGTAGGAAGATAATGGGTACCACAAAGGACCCAAACAGGCCTTTGCGTGGCTTATGGCCTACAAGATTAACTTAACGTAACCTAATCTAACCTAACCTAACGGATTTAATCTGCCACGAACCAAAAGAACTTTCTCCGACTATTGCGCATTTTCCTACAGGGTATGCCATTGTTTCTGTGTATTTGTAGCGCACATATACACTTTACATGTAATTTTGGTAAACTAGTAGTAAATATATTGTGTGATGACGATGAGCTGCGCTTAAACAGCAGTTTATTAACGAAGTCAGGAGTGAGCACAGTCAACCGGTGCAACTCCACATACAACAACACACAACACAGAGTGCAACAATGAGTAATCTACCTATACTGGTAGAGCTGGTACCAAATGGAATGCCTGTGAGTACGAGTATGAGGCGCTGAGCACGCAACCAACAGCACAGCCAGCAAACCAGCCGGCAACACAAGCAAACAGCGGCAAGCAAGGCAAGTTACCTCAGCCACTTACCGCACTGCTCAGCACAGCTAGCAGTTAGTGAAGCAGTCAATGCTTGAAACGCGCTCACCAAAGCCAAACGCCAGTTAGTCGGCTGTTGATGTTCCTGGAGAGAGCTAGACCCGGTGCTGCCGTTGAATAATTTTATATATTTGTTTAAGAGCAACGATTTTTTTTTACGTTTTTTTTATTCAGCACTACTTTTTATGTACATACATACAAACAGACGCAGGTATATAGCGATGTATGAGTAAAAATGTGCCGGAAAACGAGTGTGTTATATGCAAATTGTTGAGCGTCGGGTAAAAGATATATTGTGGATGACTCTATAGTGGGAATTGTATGTGAAAAATTGCGGATATTTTCGAAATATAAATAAATACTTGCTTTTGTGCATATACTTACATACATAGGTATATGTATATGTATGTATAGAAGTGTGAAATAATTAAAGAGCTGAGTTTGCAGGAAAATTGCGCCAATTTCGGTGGATTGGGATATTTTAAGCTGCTTGAGGCAAAAGTTAATAAACAAAATAAATTTTTGTAGCAAGCAGTGAGATTGAAAAAAATTGTAAAAAATTTAATAATAATGAAAAAAATTAAGAAAAATTAAAAACAAAAATAAAAAAAAATTAAAAAATTAAAAAAAATAAGGAAAATTAATAAAAAAAAATAAAGTATAATTAAAAAAATTAAGAAAAATTAAAAAAAAATTAGAAAAATTAAAAAAATAAGAAGAATCTAAATAAATTTAAAAAATTAGAAAATTAATAAACCACAATTTTTTTAAACCAAAAAATATTTTTTTTTAATAAAAATATTTCTTTTTAATAAAAATTAATTTTAATAAAAAAAATAATATTTTTTTTTGTAAAATAAAAATACTTAAAGCAGTAATACTAGAATATTTCAAACTGTTTAAGGTGCATAAAAAGCAGCCGTAAAATAAGAAAACCGTCATATACGTGTGCATACATACAGTCGCGTGTAAAAAGTTAGAACCCAACAAATTGTTGGCGACAGTAAATTGCCTGTCTTGTGTTATTTGTACATAATACATACAGATACACTACCCAGCTCCAAAAAAGGCCTACACGCTTACTAATAACAAACCGGCTTTTGTCGATGACGTAGCAAGGTGAAACGGCGCACACACAGTGAAAACGAATAAATGCTTATGACGCGAACTTATGTATGAATATATGTATGTACATACATACATATGTTCCAGTGCGCTAGCCGAGACGTAGCTAGATCATTAAGCATTTTTTGATATAAACACATACATATGTACATGCTTATATGTATAAAATAGCAAAAACAACAAATAATAATAATTTTTTTTCGCATTTCCTTTTAAATATTTCGTAACCGACAGTCTGTGTTGTCGCTGAGAAAGAGCGCCAGAAGAGATCGTATTACAAACATAAAATAGACAGATCAAATAAAAACACACACATATATATGTACATATGTATTTATACAATATATATGTACATATTTATACAATATATACATACATATGTACATAAATATATGCCTATTAAGAAAAATATTAGTGGAACGCATTGCGCTGGTGGTTGTGGTAAGCGCGATCAATGATTAAGTCGATGACGTTGCAGATGACAGCAAAAACAAGAACAACAACAACAACGGCTACAACAAAAGCAAATAAAGCGCCTGAGAACATGATAAAAGTGGTGGCGAGAACGCCTGCAGCAAAAGCAACAACAAAAATATTAGATATAACAACAACAACAATAACCAGTACAATAAAACCAACACTATCTACAATGTCAACAGCAACGAACACTACCACCGATATGCATTTTAAAGCCGCAAACAGTGAGCGCAAGCGCAGCTGCCACACGACGCCGCAAGCCATCAGCTGTTGCGGAAATAATTATCAGCACAATAATTATCAAAATAATAATGATGGTAATAATCAACACAATAATGTTAATAATTTTCAAAATAAAAATAATAAAAATTATCAACAAAATAATGATGCTCATAATGAACATAACAACGATAATAATAATGAACATAATCGTAACAAAAATCAGCTTAGCAAAAATAATAAAAACAACCACCGCAACAATTACAATCTTCCACCGTTATTTGCATTTAACCGGCATCTAGTTCATGCCACACTTCTACTACTAGTCTATGCCGTGTGCAACTGTTGCGCCGGCGCTGTTGGCAGCAATGAAAGTTTAGCTAACGCGCCTGCCGAGACACGCCTATTGCAGCGGCGGCACACGACGGCCATCGTTAAGGACAACAATGCCGCCACAGATGATGCGAATCTGGTTTTCGTGTATAAATGCTGTGAAAAATTCGAAATTCATGTGGACGGCCTCTGCACGCAGGTCAATGAGAGTGGTAAGGCAAGAGAAATGGTACTTCTTTTTGTGAAAACATTTAAACACGCAAAAAATTATATAAAAATAACAATGAGTCAAATGCAGCAAAAAGTCAATTAAATGGTAGGGGTTGCGTGATAGCTTTAAAACCGGTTGTGATTTGCATAAGAACCGTTGGTTACGCTGCACGTGATGATGCCGTTAGAAATTGTGCAATACCAATTGGTTTTTATATAAAAGTTGCTTTAGGTTTATGTAATATAGTACAGCGGGTTGATTGACAGGGAACAAAAAAGTTTTTTTTAGGGATAATATAAATTTGTTCCTCAGTTTTTGAGATATCTCAATGAAATCTAGTACGCGGGTGCATTTTGATATTATGTTGATCATTTGTTGAAATCGGCAAGATCGCACAACTATGCATATCACATATGTATCTCCCATAAAACTGATTGTTCGTTTTTTCAGACTTTGCCTTAAAAATCGATGGCTCGAAACTGGTTTAGACTCATAATCTCTTAGGCAAAATTGTTCAGAATGATCCATAGAACATTTCCCTTATAATCGATTTTATAGAAAAAACAAAACGACCCGCTCTAATACCTGTATATACGCTTGGGATTGAGGCAAATTGGTGAACTCCTACAACTAAAGTACTTCCCAAATCTCCAGAAGTTGGTTCTTAATTGAACCTCAACTGCAGAATATAATCCTTTCCTAACAATAAGACTATTTTTTATGGTAGCTTAAATTGGGATGTGATTCAGTTATGAGCTTGAGTACCACCTAAATATGTACCGTAGGAAATGTACTATATGTATGTATTTATTCGACATTCGCTGTGCTCAAGGTTCTTGCACCGAGAATAACTTCCGACTGAACTTTCTACGTATCGATGGGCAGAAGTGAGATTTGAATGTACTACTCACGGGATGAGAGCCTCTCCTCTTAAAATTGTCTGTTCTAACAGCTGCCAATATTAACAGTAGATTCAGTTGAAGTCGTTTTCCTCAAAGTCCTATATGACTTTTCAGCCCAGGTGTAAATGAAGAATATTGAACCCGAACATGGAATTATCGGCCGTTAATGAGTTTTCCATACAAGGACTTGATTTTTAACGATCAGTTTTTAACTCAGCTATATGGTATAGTGGTTTGATCTAAATAACTTCATAATATTTTATATACTCTGATCAGGATATAAAAATATAAGGTAGTAACAGAAGCGCCGATAAGTCTTTGGCCTCCATGCTTTAGTTGAATAGTGGTAAGATACTTGCTTTCATATATTTTTACAGTTGAAAGACGCTTTAATTGTTGCTTAATTCTTCTACATTTTTGAACCCGGTGAAGCTTCATTTACCAAGCAAACCCTGATTTTCTATATTTCATTTTCTACCTTATGTCTTCGGATTTCTTTTTGTGGTGCGAATATGAAAGTCAAACGTACATACATACATATATATGTATGTACGTATATGTATATATATGTATGTAGATATATTACATATGACACATGTCAAATCAATATACTTTAATTTATTCAATTGATTTTCCTGTGTTCGGCCTACGCTTGTGTGGGCGCCCCCAAGCCTATTGTCGTGCTTCTAATTTTCCACAAAATATGAATACTATCAAATTTCCAAGTTAATCATAAGAAATCTATAGATATCCATATGTATGAAGCAAGTTGAAAAATACAAGAAAAACAACAAAAAAATCATTTAATTTGTGGCAGCTCTAGAATTTCCAAGTACTGTCGAAAACTACCTTTGATTAACTTTAAAAAATATAGCATATTTAAACCAATTTCCTCATAAAAATAAACCATAATATGTCAAATGCATAATTCTGTACGAAAATTGTATGGATGAGTGAAGAAATCACTAAGACTCTCTGTTTAAACAACAGTTAGCTTAAAAGGTGCCACAGTTCAGACGTCAAAATTGGCTAGTTCGGTTCATTTTCAGTATTTCTCAGTTAGAGGACACTGAATGTAGGCAGAGGAACTTTTTCTACATTCACACAAGGAGGGTTTCTTCTTGAAAGCATGATCAAGTGATTTATCACCTCTCAGTTACCGTTTAGGTACCCGAAAAAAACTAATAATCTTTGCAAGACATACCTTGAAGTAGATAGAATGTTGCCACATATCATACATAAATATATTTTTTTGCTCGACTATTAGATTAGACTTACACTACTGTAAAAGAGACCTAAGAATCTACCTAAATCTAGTCTAAAAATGCGAGCTGTAACTGTGTGTATCGGAGCGGGTCGTGTTTTTTCTATAAAATCACGTATCCGGGAGAGGTTCAACGGTTTTCTCTGAACAACTTCGTGAAGTTCAAAAAATCTGAATAGTCGGTTGCATGGGAGATATTATGTTATAGTTCTACGACCTGTCCGTATACGACAAATGAATAATAGAATATCAAAATGCACCTACATATTAACTTTAATTGGAATATCTCAAAAACTAAGCAACAAATTTTTACAATCCCCAAAAAACTTCGCCTTAAAATTCGCTGGTTCGTGAGCTGTTTTAGATCTATAGTCTCTTAGACAAAGTTGCTCAAAATGAACCGTAAAACATTTTTCGCGAACACGATTAGAATGTAGAAGACATTAGGAAGGTATTCTTTAAGGTACAACTACAGTGTTTGTGTGTGTATAAAAATGTGTCGCCTCAACAAAATCTTTAGAGAATCTAAAATGTATATTAACTTAGTGTTGTTGGTTACTTTCGAAGAGTAGCTGACCTAAAAATGTATGATGCAAGCTAAACTTTGTCTTGGTGATGTCTAAATTATGCATTGAAATTGCTTAGCGGATGCACCGCGCTGCATTGGGCGCCAACTAGTTCGACAACAATAGATTTCCCTTAAGGACAATTTCTAGGAACCACACAAAGTTAAAATAAACTACATAAATGTATACATGTATGTGTAGGAGGTGACAATGGTCGAGCACAATGACGTCACGCGGCCTCGTTTAGCTAATTTAATGTTGTGCCTTCCAAAGCGCGCGCATTTGTGTGTCAGTAGAAGACTTCGCACACTTATTTCCTAACCTTCTTTTTTATTAATGTTCCCAACAAAAAAAAAACTAACAAACAAAAAGTCGAGTTGTTAGCAATAAAACGTGCTTCGCAGCTACTCACAACGGATAAAAGAAGTATAAATGTCTGTCTGATTCTTTAACGGATCGCATAAATGGAGGGAAATGCAATTTATTAGAATTAAAGAAATGTGTAGCACCATCCACAACATTAAGTTTATAAGGTAAACAGAGCGCAACAAATCATTTTAATACAGAGTTCCATATATTTTTGCATACCAATAGCTGTACTAAGCATATTAGGGTGGTTCTTTGGGTGGGTTAATAACAGAATTTAACTTTTTAGCATCCCAATTGAATGATATGAAAATTATACTACAAATTAATTATTTAAATAATAATTACATTTATGACCCCTGATTAGGTTTACATTGTGACAAAAAAAGTATAAAAAGTCAAGTCAAGCTCTGTTGCCATCTCTCTAACACTTGCCTGAGGATTTTCAATCACCATATCCCTCGCTTTTTTAATATTTTCATCAGTTGAAAAGGTCGAAAGTCGTCCAGAACGAGGCAGGTCTTCAATGATCTCTCAATGTTTGGAAATACGAATGTAAAGCTTATTTCCAAAATTTTAGCACCACCCTAATGTAAGCATATCAATATAATAAGGCAATAATCTAATTCAATCTGCTATGGTCTTTTGAATTGCTGACTCATACAGGAATGAATGCTAATTTCTCTTTTGTGAAGCATAACAGTAAATGTCAGCTGAGCCTTACTCACTTAATTTAAATTCTAGTGAAACGAAGTTTGATTTCAATGAATTATATTACTTTGTTTTGAAGTTTGAAGCAGGAAGTTAGAAGAATTGATAGTTTAAACGACTCTACAATGTGTACATTATTAGTAAATCTATCTTTAAAAAAGAATAAATAAAAAAATGAAATTAAAAATTAATAAAATAAACTTTTCAAAACAGAATGCACTTTGGAAATGGCTTAGGAACTATACTATGTACATACATACATACATATGTATGTGGCTTGTATATATAATTTATCAATGTTTTTAGAAAATATTTGAATTATCTTATATTTATTGTTCATTTATCAAAACAATAGAAAATTACGATAAGTGCAAAATAAACACTTAAATTAACGCGAATGTAAACAAACACCAACGTAAGTGGTTGCAGCTTTAATCTTTTAAATTTGCACCAATTTCCAGTCAAAGAAAAAGTTCTACCAAAAACATATCATAGTACATACTAATACGAGTATTTATACTATATGTTAGTTAAATCACAACAGCTGCGATCAGCCAAGAGGGTTTTCGCTTTTCCATATAACCTCTTAAAATTGGGAATTAGTCATCCTACTGATGCTCAGGAATTTGCATATTCGTATCAGCAAAGCAATTATGTGTAACAGTATGCAACAACAACAACAAATTATAACAAAAATAGCAAGTGTAATTATAACACACATAAAGGGTGTTTATTTGAGCGACATCGGATTACAAAAGATGGGATCATAGATTCTTCGAATTTCCACGTAACAGCTTTTTAGAATAAAAATCAAAAGCTATCTAACATAATTGAAGTTTATAAGCTTTTTTTAAGTGAAAGCTCTTTTAGAATGAAGCAACAGTCTACCGATAGTGAAATCACACAAGCTTTAGTTTTTCGAAAGCTCTTCACAAGTATCATATAACGAAAAGTCACAAGCTTTTTTCGCTAGTGAAAGCTCTTTAAAGCTTCCGGAGTATGCATTTCAGTGCTTAATTGAATTATTTTTATAGCGGAAATAACAAGGGAAGTACGAAATTCCTCTAGTGATCTGTTAAAATCTATATTCTGGTGAAAGCTTTTCAAAAACGGATGAACAAGCAGGGTTTAGCGAAAGCTCACAAACATTTTCTTTTTTTTTTATAACGGAAATAACGAAAGAAGTAAGAAAATCGTCTGTAAAAGCTCTTCAAAGCTTCTGAAAGTTCCTTCTAGTACTTAATGTAATATTTTTAGCGGGAATAACGAAGAAGGTAAAAAAAAAATCATCTAATGATCTGTTAAAGGTTGTATTCTTTTGAAAGCTCACAAGCTGTTTTACTTGTGAAAGCTCTTCAAAGCTCCGGAGTATGCATTTCAGTAATTAGTAAATATATTTATATAGCGGGAATAACAATTGAATTAAGAATATTTTCTAGTGTTATATTAAAGTTTTTATTCTTGTGAAAGCTTTTACAAGCAGGGTTTAGCGAAAGCTTACAAGCCCTTTTCCTTTTTTTATAGCGGGAATAATGAGCGAAGTAGAGCTGTGAAAGCTCTTTAAAGCTTTTGGAGTATCCATTACAGAACTTAATGAATATTTGTATAGCCGGAATAATGAGAGAAGTAAAAAATCGTCTAGTGACCTGTTAGAGGCTTTATTTTGGCGACAATTATTCATAACCGGACGCACAAGCAGGGTTTAGCAAAAGCTCACAAGCTTTTTTTCTTCTATTTTATAGCGGTAATAACGAGCGATGTAAGAAAATCGTCTCTGAAAGTTGTTCAAAGCTTCGGGAGTATTAATTTTAGTACTTAAGGAAAAGGAAAAAAACGTCTTGAAACATAAAAAACTCTCTCACACAGGAATCTTGCTCGAAACAAATATTGTAACTCGTACTCTGACCGATTCTGTTAACCATTAAACGATCGTATTAATTAAATATAACCGTTAACTTATTACCGTTAACTTTTTTAAATACATACATACATACATAAATAATTATCTGTGGTGCCAAAAGCGTTTGCAATTGCGCTCAACCACTCGAACGATCTGCGGATAAACAAAGAAAGAACAGACGTTTTCACCAATACACACACAGAGAAATATACAGAAACTCAGGAGCGACACAAACAAAGAAACGACGTGTGTTTGGCCAGTGGGCACTGATCGCCAGATGTATCACTTCATAATCGCTTTACTTTGTGTCGGCGTAGATATTCTCGTGCTGCTAATAACATTGCAAATAAACAATCATCATCAACAACAACAACAACAAGTGATAAGAAAAACTATGAGCGATGGAGAAATGGCATGAGTTGAGAAGTTGCCTCATGCCCACCAACTAAGGAGTAGCAATGCAATTGCACAATAAAATGAAAGAAAACTAAAAAACAACAACAATAAAGCAGAAGTCATTAATCAACTCATCAGGCAGTTCGTTTTTGGCTTCAATTGCAATTCGCTGCAAATGTAAAACAAAAACAAAAGAGAAAATAGGAATAAGAAAATAAAGTTAATTGATGAAATGTAGACAGACAGCTTATTTGGCCGCACGCTGGTCCTGGCTGCAGTTGTACACATGTATATACATTTGTATGTGCATACTTAGGCCATTGCATGCGAACGCACATTGCACCGTTTATTGTGCTCATTTCCAATATTGTATACCGTAATTGTTTGCTTCCTCATTTGGCAGACGAGTTAGAGGAGCGCATACAGTGCTTGTAAAAAGTATGACGACAGCAGATCATTTATGAATTTATGTTTGGTTAAAAAAATTTTCACTTTAGTTTTAATAAGAAAATGAGAACAAATTTATACTTTTGATAGATAAAAAAAAAAAAAAAACAGAAACATTTTTTGAAAAATCAATTTTTTTTTGTTTTTTTTTTTTTAGGAAAAAAATAATATAAATTTAAAATTCTAATTCACCGATATCGGACCATTATAGCATATAGCCACCAAACAAAAAACGATCAAAATTAAGTCTTTGTATGGAAAACTCCATTGATTAACGAGATATCTTCACGAAATTTGGTATAGATTATTGGCCAAGGCAATGTTATAATCCACGAAAATAAATTTCCAAATCGGATCACTATAGCATATAGCTGTCATACAAACCGAACGATCATAATCAAGTCTTTGTATAGAAAATTTTTTCATTGACGAGTCATCTTTACGAAATTTTTTATAGATTATTGGCCAAAGTAATGCTATAATCTTCGAAAAAAAATTTTAAATCGGACCATTATAACATATTGCTGCCATACAAAATGAACGATCAAAAAATCTTCACGAAATTTGGTTTGAAATATTTGCCAAGGCAGTGCTATAATCCTAAAAAAAAATTTTAAATCGGACCATTATAACATATTGCTGCCATACAAAATGAACGATCAAAAAAAAAAAAGGGTATTATATATAGTTTCGAAAGTGTATTTTTTTCAATATTAAAAAGTGTCCCATTTTTTATTTTACGCACTGTACATATACAAAAGTGCATAAAATCATAAAACTTCTACTGAATTTTCTATGTCACTGTTTATAAATGCAATTTCCACGATCGGCATTTGCGATATTACTAGATAACTGTCTAGCTACTGCCATTTTGGTCGAAAAAATAAATGCCTGTGGCGCGACAGCAAAACAACTTGGCTAGCAAAACAGGCGAGATGTGTGTGAATTCAATATATTTTTTTTTCAATTTTTGCTAAAAAGGTGTTTAACAGCTTAAAATATTTTATAGTGCAAAAAATAAACAATCATAGATATACACACGCGCAAACTTGATAATATATGTATGTAGTTTTCATCATATGCCACTTTATGCTTCCACACTTGCAGAGTACTTCCAACCCATGTTCACCAACTATCAGGGTATACACAATGTGGCGGTGAAATTCAAGTTCGTTATTGGCATACCGGCTTGTGGCACGATGCAGTCATGGCCCATATATCATTACCAAGGTGTAAGTAAACGCTAAAACTTTACATACTACATATATTCAGTTACTTAAGCGCTAGCCATTCATTGTTATGAAATTGAATACTTAAGTAATTGAGTGTTTGGAGTGGCGTTACAGTTGGGCAATGACCACATACACACACATATATGTATGTGTATATGTATATATAAGTACATATTTATTTTCTGCAGAGCGCTGATCAGCTGGTGCTTTTGGACGATGGCAAGTTACGCCACTACACCAACTCTAATGAGGAAGAGGATGAGCTGTATGAGCACACAGACTACGATGCAGATTTGGATGATGAACGGAAGTCACTCTTTCATGATTATGCGGCGGGGCAATATTGCATAGATAAGGTAAGTAAAACGGTTGTGAAAATTGCGAATTGTTTACAACGCTAAAGAAATTATGACAACTTGAAATGTGAGGTTAGATCAGATTAAAATATAATTATATAAATTTTCTCTCTTTTCACTTATTTCTAGGCCATTTCTACAACAGGTCAGCATAAACAAGTGCTCTATGCGAACATTTGTTTGGCGAAGCGTGAAATTAAATGGTCGGATACAACATTTTTACTGCGTAAAGTAATAAATCCCATATTGCATGGCATATCCTTGATACTTTTATTGCTCATATCGATTATCTACTTTATACTGCCCACATTGCGGTAAGTAAAATATAAAAAGGCAACAAAAAATGCCATTAAAAGTGCACTAAAATCGATTGTTTGTCATTTTCACTCACAACAGTGATCTGGTAGGCAATATTATAACCACCATAGCGGTGTGTATGATGATGGTGCAGGCGGCGGACTTTGTGCGCATCTTCACGGAGTTCTCGAACCACGTCAGCTTCATTGTGGCGGGTAACTAAGACAAACTTCTAACATACTTGGACAAACTTTTTTTTCTATTTTTTATTATTATTCTTTTATTTTTTTTACAGATATTATACTGTACATCAGCTTGCTGGGCGCCTTCTTTTGGCTCAATAGCTTCGGTTATTACATTTGGAAGACGTTCCGTTCACGCAATGTCTTCCTGCGCGTCACCGATGGACGCAAATATTGCTATTATTCCGCATATGCTTGGGGTTTGACCGCGCTGATGGCTGCTTTGGCGGTATTTGCGCATTTCTTTCTCGACGCCGATTCGTATAAGCAACAATATGTTATCGGCGATCAGCAGACAATCGGTTGGCTGGGCATTTGGATATTTTTTGCGCCTATCGCATGCATAATACTAATCAATATATTCTTTTATGTGACCACATTGAAGTTGATCAATCGCAGAAATGTCTATGGACGCATACAACATAAGCTGCGTGCGAAGTGAGTGAAAGCATGATGCGATTTATGTACAAATATACTAAATAACATACTTTTTTCTTTGTAGTTTCATAATGTTTTCTTGGATGCTGCTAATCATGTCGATTGCGTGGCTCTTCTTTGTGCTCTCGCTGATGCCGTACGAAGGCCTACTCTACGCGCACGTACTAGTCAATGCTGCGCAGGCGCCGCTGTTACTCTACATATGTGTGCTGCGTCAGAAACACGTTACATTCCTGTTGAAAAAGTCCTGCTGCTATAATGAACCGCCATCAACCAATGATTGGGGCGATGAAATGCATTATATGAATTGTAATGATTACTGAGATAAGGCGCGCGTTAAGAACGCGCCCAAACAAACGCTACCAACGTTGGCGCAGCAGTCAACGTGTATATTCCCCGATGGCATACCCATCGTGCCAGTGACTGTGTATCGACATACGTCGGTGTAAATGGATTCAATGGAATGCCTTGGAAATTTGTGTGTTTTGGTGTTTTGCTGTTAAACTCTGGAGTCTGATCAAATACTTAGTTGTAAGATGGAGTAAATCAATACAATTGTACAACACTATACCAATAATAACTGAACTCTCATTAATTTTAGTAATTTTATAACTGTATCGCAGTGTATGCGATATTCGAATTTCGAAATTCCATGCAGATAACTCATTGAACGCCTAAGAAGTGTACTTAAGCATTGAAATTATTAGTTTTTCTCGAAATTAAAATAATTTTATAATTATTTGTGAAGACTTTAAACTAAAATAATTTAAGTAATATTAATAAAATTAAGTAACAAGTTGACTGCTTAATATTTCTTGCATAATTAAACATTTTGAAGGCGGCAAAAGGATTGACGAAATATAATTCATTATAGCCGGGTTTTCATTACGTGTCGGGTGCCAAACCCAGCGCACAACACTAAGTAGGGATGGTTCACCTTCTCACTTTAGCTTGCTTTCAAACAGATATTCTTTTGATACCCAGAAGATAGTTGGTCTAAGACCGGAAGTCGTGACCTGCTTGAGCCATATGTAAAATAATCGTTTCTGGCCACACCCAAGTGAATGGCGATCAGAGAACTTTCCTCACTTGGGGTACTTCTACACATGACTCTATAATTTGGCTTACTTTTTTGTTGTTATTATAATTAAAAATTTGAGGTTAACTAATATGGGTAAGAAAAAATAAGCATGTTCTCACTTTAGGTCACAACTGAAAACTATCCGCCCTCCCCGCGACATTCGGATCTATGTAACCGGAAAGGACACGGCTTGTCGGCCAAAGACTGGACAGCATTCCTCCATATTACTTCAGTAATATTTTAGTTACTACAACAACTGAAAAGTCTAAGAAATTTGTTTCTACTATTACACAAACAACAACAACAATATTAAATCACCTCTCGCTATTATTGTGATGGTAGGTAGTTAGCAATCTAATTTCCGAGCATTAAAAATACGACTTTTAAATATGATTTTGTTCGTCGTTTAAATTAACTCCTCTCAAAGCAGTTTATGCTGGGAGGAGCAGTATCTGCTGGGGCCTACCGTTGGAAGACTTTGATTACAGCTTATCTAAACCTTACCACCCTAACGGGGACTAGATAACCGTTACAACACTAACAATGCCCTCTTTAGAAGAATTTCACTAATTAGAAATGCACTTATGACTTACCTGACCGAACAGCTTTCCCTCTTCGCGTTGCACTAAATTACAGATTTGCGCGCGCACCAACAGGTGAGTATCATCTAATACGGTATTAAAGAAGCGCCGTGTAGGCAGTAATGCTTCCAAATCGATAATGAATTCCAAAAAACGTTCACAATATGCAACAACATTTGGTTGAACATCGCCTTCTAACGGTATGGTTTCCAATATACGCAAAAATTGTATGATTAAATTCTGCAAAATGAATTTACATAAGCAATGTGATTTTACAAAATGTTGCAAAATACAAATTTTTAGTCAAAACTTACCTGCAAAAAATGTCTTTCCCATTCGACTTCCGGTTTTGCACTGCCCTTTTCTTTCTTCTGCAAACGTCGCCAAAATTTACGCCATTCCGGCACTTCTCGCAGCTCTTGCTCTAAACGCTCTTCACAGAATTTCGAAAATACAAAATATTAGTTTTTTATACAATAGAAACCAATTAGATACTTACTTGGCTGCAGACAACTCCACATTGATAGCGATACTAAACGTTTTGCCTGCTCGCGACACAACTCGATTTCCATGCTATTAAAACAGTGATTGAGAAATATGAGTAACGCAGTTTTTTCACGCATTGTCGCGTGTCTGCCTCTACTATCATCCGTGGGTAAGCATGTTTCCAGCACGTGTCTAAAGAAAGCGGGAAACTCTTCCGGTTTAGCTTCGAATAGTGGCCAAACTTCCACACGTTCACGGAACTTTTCATTGACCATAGCCACAATGGACATGAGATGAGCATGCGTGGCTGTTTCACGTTTATAATTAGGCCACAAGTATTTCTCCAAGTACTGACTGAATTCCAGCATCATAATCCGCCGCGTCGCCGATTTATGATCCAAAATTTCACGACTATATATATCTTCGATAATATTGCCATTGTAAGGCAGTAGTTCGTCTGCTGGCGTCTCGGGGGACCAGTATTGTGATGCAAGCTGTAAAATGTGCACATAAGGTTTGTAAACGTTTAAAATAATTGTTGCATCAAAACATACCTGCCATATAATGTCGGCGCTGATTTGTGACACTGTCACGGTATGTGGATTTTGCTTGCTATTTGCGTCCGCCGTTTCGGAATGCTTACGTTTTTGCTTCATATTTTATTTCTTATTTTTATAAGAGAATAAACAGAAATCGAAATAAGGTAAATTATTTTTGCAATAGGAGACGAACTTGTGTTGATGTTGACAGCCGGCTGTTTACAGCTGAAATTGTAATAGATTGTAGTTGTCAGAAGCTAACAACAACACAAGGTTGCATTTGACAAAACAAAATTTTGCAGTAAACATTCTAGATTGGAATATAAGCGAAACGCTTGCATAATTATTAGTTTATTTATGGTTACTTAACAAATTATTAACTTTTATTACTGCATTTAAAAATGGAAAGTATGATATTATTGCCCTGTTAGAGATTCTACGGTTACATAAGTGTTGTGCCAAAAAAATTTAGTAGATCGATATCTTTTTCATGTATCGATAGTTATCATTAACATATTGTTATTCATACGTTAAAATTAAAATTTTAAAATAATTTAAAACAAAAGAAAAAATAATATTAAAATATTAATCAATTCTATACATAAATTGGGGTATGCATATGATATTGTCATTGTAGGCCTTAACAACGCAGCCTTTTCCAGCCAGGAAAAGAAGAGAAATATTTTGGTCTTGTGGTGAACAAGGGCAAGATAACGTACTTGGAAGATGATGATACAGCGAAAAAGGTCTTGCTATTCGAGATTCAGTAGTGGACAGCGGAAGCATCCACATATCCAATGGAAACACAAACTGTATAGCGAGTTGCCTGCACTTAGGATATACAACAAAAATGATCTCGCATAGGAAAGAGACAACTGGCGAAGTTTTGTGTTCTCGGCTCAGACATATCCAAGTAAATTTATTTTTTAATTCTTAATGTGTTAAAGAATCGAGTATATAGATTGTAAGCTTGCCGTTGCAGAATAATTCTATACATATCTATGTCAAAGGAAATATAATAAATAATACAATACAAACCTCCCAACTGGGTAACAATAAAAATATATAAAAACCGTTGGTCATTCTTTAAATAAATACATTCGATTTATTTTCATATTTATCGCAGCAACTTATATAAAGTGATATTTTATGTTTAATAATTTCACGCATATTTATTATTTCATAATTTGCTTAAGTCTTTAAATTACATACATACATAGTCGTATAATTTTAATTTTTTTTATTTCTTGTATACATGTATAAGTATTTTCAATACAAGTAACATTTACTTTGTCAGTAAGCCTAGATATACTAAATAAATAATGCATATGTGTATATATATTTTTTATTGATGTACGTTTGTGTGTTTGACAATACTCTTGAAGAGAAGTTACATTGAGCAAGAACGGCGCATATTTATTTTAAAATTATGCTAAATTCTTAAAAAAAATAATAATTGTTAGAAAATTTATTTTTTTATATTTAATAGTTAAAGAAATTACTTTTAGGATTTTATCTTGTAAGAACAAAATAAAAGTTGCCATAAAAATACATTTCTGTCAGTACAATATTGTTTTTCACTTATTTAACCTCTACTGTTTGACAAAGTAGTATTTAAAATTAGAAAAATTGTAATTTTTCGTTTAAAAAACATAATTTATAATTTATTAGTGTAAGCTGCTAAATATTTTAGGGTTAAACACGATTAGTTATAAGTGCAATTGAATATTAAAAAAAAAAAAAATACAAAAAAAAAGTGGAGCTGAAAAATAATCAAAATAATGAAACCGAATTGATATTGAATTCAATTGTTTTATTTTGAGAGTAAAATTCTTGAATATAAATAATTAAATTTCGAATTAAGTATTAAAATTATATGTTTGTGTATATATTTTGTTCGTTTTTGTTTTCTTTTTTACATAGTGTAATATATTTTTTAGCATTATTTGAATTTAACTTAGCACAAAAGTAATTTATTCAGTTAACTAAAACAAATTATTCTAACTAATTACAGCGCTATGTTAGTTTCGTATATAAGAAGTTTATATGTATGTGTAAAAAATTCCTAGAGAATACACTAAGTTAACAAAAAAATGTAATTCAATATTTGTTACTTAATACAGATAAGAAAACAAACAATAAGCTATGAAAAAATCAAAAAATATAAATATACATGCATATGTAAAAATCGTATATATTGAAATAAAAAAATGTCTATTTAAAGTAAAATTCAAACATTTTTAAATTAAAAAATTATACAGGTATTTAAATATGAATGTGTATACATAAAAATTTTTTAGTTTAGTTCTTTCGTTGCAATATCTACTTTTCGCTTATTGTCTCATTTTTATATACTTTTGTAGCTTTTGTAATAATAATTTTATTATTTTTATTTATTTTTTAGCTCATTTGTTCATAAGCATATTCGAATCCTTCACTCAGCTAATAAATGTTTGCTCAGTATATAGTCAATGCTGTATTTCTGAGCAACTGAGCTGACTTGAGTATTTCTTATGTTACTTACATACATACATTTACATAATACATACTTGCCTACTACTTTATAAATAAAAATTAATGTTATGAATTAAAGTATGTGTAAATAATTACTAATTAGTATATATTTTCGAACTTTCTTATATAACTACCATACTACCGCATACTTGACATACCCTGGACCATCACCTGTGTGTTTGTTAATGTTTTTCTTTTAGTCAGTTAGTAGCTTTGCTAGCTATAATTATTTTCCTATTCATATTTGCTTGAATTTGCAATATCTTGCTCGAAACGTGTCAAGTTGTTCGGTAGCAATATTGTTTGCCAATTGGTAATTTACAAAATAACTTAAAAGTAATTATTTTAACTGTAAATGCCAGCGTTTACACGATCTACATATACACAGCTCTTCTACACATGGCATGGGTTGAATTTTAAATGAGCTCGGCCACAGCATCGTCTCCCTCACGTATGGGCGCTTGGAAAGTGGACCCAGTGAATTCATACATCTGCAAAAATAAGATATTTGGTGTTTAAAGAGAATGTAAAAATTAAGGGAGGAAAAGCCATTAAGTAGAGTGCCAAGTGTGGCAAAAACAACCGTTAGGTGAACACTTTTCTTGAACATAAAGCTTGTTGAAATTTAAGGCCTTCTAATATTCTTAAACATAACCACAACAAATGCTAGTTAAATTGCAACAAAATTGCAACTCACCGATGGCGCTCGATTGTTGCGCAACGTCGCATAATCGGCAAATTCATTAATATGTGCATCGTGAACACGTCCCAGCGCATTGCTATTGCTCATATTGACACCAACTACATTTTCAGCATTGTGCACAGCTGTGCTGTTCAAGCCGTGATTGCTGTGATTACCGTTACGTGGCTGTATTGTGGCATAGGTGTTGTCAACAACACTATGATGTGGCACATGGTGCTCCAGTTGAGCCTGAAAAAACATACGAAATATTTCCGTTAAATAAATATTGAAATTAAACTTAAGGAAGAGTAAAGAAGGCTAAAAATAGATAGCAATATATAAAGGGTGAACCATTTCGAGATTCTCTACTTTTTTTAAAGACATTTAATGGGAAGTGTTTATCATCATTCAAAAGCACATTGTTTGGCATTTATCTTTTGAAGATTATATCTTTCAAATGTTGGCTACGGCTACGTCTCAGATGGTCCATCCGTTGAGTCCAATTTTCGATGACTCGTTCGAGCATTTCGACTGGCAAATGACGACTGACGCGCGTGATGCTCCAAGGCCTGAATCGAAGCGAAGGTGTGTGGGCACCTTTCCTACATGAAATGGTAGCTCTTGAATCTTTCAGGTTGCTCTTCGTCCAAAATGCGGCAATTTTTCTTGTTTAGTTTAATTGAGCGAAACACATTCTTTACAGAACCTGAATTTTCGTAATAAAATTGAACGATTGCCAGATAATGCTGAACAAAAATAAAATGACGCTTGACACGACTCACGCGTGATATGTAAAAAAACATGCTATTGAAAAAAGGATCACCCGCTTATATATATTTGCACATGTTTTATATTTATAAACACATCAGTTATCGAATGCTAATCAATACTTACTGGTGAATCCGAGTTGGAAATATGGTCGGGTTCAGAAAAGACCTGCATCGTCAACTCTTGTTCTTCGTAAAGTTTGAGTTTTCTGCGAATAAAAATTATAATAAATCATGATTACATTTTTATATTTAAAGACATTTTCAGAAAACGCTTACTGTTCAATCCACAAAGGATTCTCTGTGGTATTCAAGTCCTCAATTATTTGTTTCTTAATTAAAGCCTCTTTGCGGCGATTTTCTACGGGCACGGAAAGATTCCTAAAACAAACATAAATATTAAAATTTTAGTAACAATAATAAAATATTAACCAACTGACTCACCAATGCTTGAGACAACAACACAGCACAACAAAACTGATGACGCCCACAAAGAGCACAATGACCAAAGCCACCAAACCAGCTACCGCCAAATCAAATTCATCTTGCACGATAGTGATATAAGCGGGCACAACATTCTCAATAGCAAAACCGGCATAATAGTCCTAAAGGCAAAAATATTGTACGAAAAAAATATACATATATTACACTATACCGAAAACATCAAAGCATCACCCCCCACTCACCCGCAGGTAATCGTAATTCGCATCGATAACTTTTAATATTTCATCGACAGCGGCGATTTGTTGCGTATGCGGCTCGACAGCATGGAAAAATAAATCACACCAATCCATGCGTATGCGGCCCATGGCATCCACGTGATAGCGTATCTCATCGACAATGATGCGATGTTGCGTTGCATTGCGCAATTCAGCGATGATTTCCTCCTGCTCTTGATGCACCTCCTCGGGCGGGCGTGAGAGTATCACACGCACTAATTGCGTGGAGTCAAATACCCATACATAGACTTTGGTACGTGTGCTTTGCTGTGGTTGCTCCAATTCTTTGGCAATCACTTCCAGCTCAAAGCGATCCTGATTGTATTCAGCCATGAAAGCGGCGGTAGTGATGCGGCCATCGGCAGAAATTGCTGCGTACAAAAAAAAAAATACAAAATACAAATGAAATAAACGCAAAAATCAATATTTTTTCTAAAGGAAATGTAACCTCAAAAACTTCAAGATTAAAGTTAAACTTGAAATTTATACACTGTACTTACCGAATGGACTTGGCACTATGGAACCTGTTGCCTTGGTGGCGCCAAATTTGTAAAGATTCGAAGCAACAATCATGTACTCGATTTTGGCATTCTTGCCTTCATCCGCATCGGTAGCATTTACAACGGTTATGACACTGTTAACGGCCGCCTTGGCGTTGACGCCGGCGTAGTAGACCTGCGAGCGTGAGATTTTAGCACATGTTCAAGTATTTATTAATTTAAATAGGTTATAATTACCTCTTTTTCGAATATTGGCGCGTTGTCATTCTCATCGAGTACCGTTATCCACACTTTCGCCACAGTATTGTCACGTTCAAGGCTTTTTATTGAAAACGAAGCGCGCTCTTCTTCCGATATATGCAAATCTGACTTGATACTTGCAAGTATATAAAGTGTGTAGAAATCGGTATCCTCTCTGAAAATTCAAAACAAATTGTAATTAATGTAAATATGAAGATGTACACAAAACAAATTGATCTAACGGTTGTTGTGACACGAAACACTATTCTAAAACCAATGGAGATAACGGTTTTTCAATAGGGGCGTTACAAAAGTAGACAGATAGGACCAGCAAACGACGCCATATTTTTTCCGCTCTTTTGACATTTCTCTTCAGTAAAGTTTGCCATTAAATCATAGAAAGATATATGATCCAACAACGTGTCAAAATGATTGAAATCTACAACCGGGATTCAGAGTCAATGGCCTCAACTTTAAGAGCATTTATGGTCGTCTTAATCGTCCTGTCCGATCAACAATTGAGCGTCTAGCAGAAAAATTTGAATCCACAGGCACAGGACAAAATGTTCCCGTGCCCGTAGTGTAGAGGATATTGCTGCCGCTAACTCATAAATTGAGGAAGGCTCAAATCAGTCTCTCACACGTCGTTCTCAAGCGTTGGGCATCTCTGTGACGTCGTTGTGACGAATTTTGCGAAAAGATCTTGGCCTACACCCTTACAAGATCAAATGGACGCAAGATTTGAAGCCGTTTGACCACCAGAAAGAGGCTTGAAAGAGTGACTTGGTCCGACTACGTCCGATATCTCAATTTTTAACAAAGTTACAGTTTGTACAGACGGACGGACGGAGACGGACAGACAAACATTCACTCGGAATTCAACTCGTCTCTTCATCCGGATTATTTACATATGTACATATATAAATACAAAACGATATCTATCTCGATTAGTTTTAAGTGTTACAAACAACCGTTAGGTGCACAAAATCCGTTATATTTTGTAACAATATGTTGCAAGAGTAAAAAAGTTGTGACTCACCTGTCCAAACTCTTGTTCGTGTAAATATCACCAGTTGTTTTATCCACAACAAAAGCATTATCTTCATTGCCCAACAACAAATAGTAATAGACATCCCTATTGTGTTTGCTACGCGCCGTAGCCTGTATGCGTCCAATCTTGACATCGCGTCCACTATTCTCCTTGATCGAGATTTTATAAGGATTTGCAGCATCCGGAAATTCAGGACGATTTTCATTAGCGTCAACAATGCTAATGCTAAGGAAGCGTAATGTTTCAAATGGCGTGGGATTGCCAGCATCACGAGCCACCAAAATTATGTCATAGCTGAGTGTAAAAATTGGAATAAAAATTAATAAAAAATTTAATAGGAGAACGAAGAGTAGATTCAAAACACGCATTTACGCACTTTGCGCGTTCCTTGCGATTCAACTCGCGCTTCGTGCGCAATTCACCGGTTGCTGCATCGATGCGGAACTCATCGGTCTCCTGCACATTCTCATTGTTCACTTGTAGATGATAGGAAAGCACGCCATTCTCATCGGTGTCATTGTCGGTAGCCTTAACGGTTATCAGCAGATAATCTTGTTGCACAATATCCTAAAAACAAACAAGAAGAGGAAGAGTATGTAATGTAAGGACATGCATATATTAAAACAAAAAATCTACACTTACACCGGGTATCTCGATGGTGGCATTCGACAGCGCTGGTATCACGAATACCGGGCGATAATGATTCACACCCATTACTGTGATCAGCACTCGCGTGCGGCTCTCCATTGTACCCGAACCCTGTGTATCACGTGCGACAACTTCCAATGCATACACGCCCTTCTTGCCGCTCAAGCTTTGCGCTGGATAGATAATGCCGGTTTGCGCGTCCAGCCGGAAGAGTCCTTGCTCATTGCCATCGGCGATGAAATAGCGCACATCGCCGAATATACCCTCATCCGCATCGAGCGCTTTCACTTGTAGCAATGCAGCGGGTGGACTAACGGCGGCATTCTCGGCCAGCGTTGTGGTGTATTGAGTTTGTGTGAAAATCGGCGCATTATCATTGACATCCAGCACGTTGATGTGTATCTGCAATGAACATAGCAACAAAAATGCATTACATAAATACAGAAAATATTTATAAATATTATATGATGTATGTCCTTACTGCCGCTGTTGCCGATTTCTGCACCGTAGTCGGCGCTTTGTCCTGCGCCACCGCCGTCAATGTGATCTCGCTGATCTTCTCACGATCGAGTATCGTTGCGTCGGCCACCATTATGCTGCCGGTGTATGCATCAATGCTGAAATACTTATTATACTCGCCAATTAGCGTATATGTTATCTCGCCGAAGGTGCCAACATCAGCATCGAAGGCCTCCACTTTGCCGGCGACTGTGCCGCGCGGTGAATTCTCCGTCACATTGAAGTGATACTCGGATTGGCTAAAGTGTGGCTCGTTGTCGTTCAAATTGATGATATCGACGGTGACTTCAGCGGTCGATGTGAGTGACGGCACACCGGTATCGCTTACTGTGCCAATGAATTTCACCTCTTTCAGTGTTTCATAGTCAATGCGCGCTGTTGAGGTGATCACACCGGTCGTCTTGTTGATGGTGAAATATGCATTTGGTGTTATGTTGTATTCACCAATAGTGGAGTCATCGTCATAAGCTTGTAGTGTTGCCAAAACTGAGCCGATTGGTTGCTCCTCGGTCATTTGTAGCTTGATTACAGGGTTTTCGGCAGTCCATGGTGGATTGAATTTCTGGAAATTTAAATTTATATTTAATTACAAATTAAAGTTTATTTTACAAATGTTATATAATAAATGCACACAACACAAGACTGTAGTTTTGTGCTTTGTGTCAAAGTGAAAAAAGAAACCAAAATAAAATAAAAAATTCTATTACAAAATTATTATTATTTTATTTCAATTTCAAACAAAATCTGTACAAAGCATGAACTCCGTTATTATACCGGCAATTGAAGCATCGGATATACCATATGGAAAATTCAAAATCTTATTCGTCAACGTTTTCACTATATTGTATAAAGCGGCCACATTAAGTCCGCGTAAACTGGGCTTGGATCTGCGCACCGTGAGTGTATTTGGCCGGAAGTTTATTATGATAATTTTTGTATATATTTTTTGTTTGCAGATTAATAAAGCACTTGAAAATTCCTGTTGCAATACTTTATTATTGCATTTGCACATCATATTTGTATCAGTGATCATTTTAGCGAAATTTGTTTTTGGTTATGTGGGGCTTGCGGCCAACATCATCGCATTGTGAGTATATGTGTCTATGCAATTGCAGTTAAAAACAGAAAAAACTTTAATATCGGCTGAACCGAAGCTAATATCCTTCACAAATAAAAAAAATCATAAAAGAACTTGGATTTTGATAGTTCAGTCTGTATGGCAGCTATATGTTATAGTGGACCGATCTGAACAATTTGTTCGGAGATTATAGCGTTGCCCTGGACAATAAGCCATGCCAAATTTAATTCAGATATCTGGTGAAATAAAAATGTTTTCCATAGCAGAACTTGTTTTTGATAGTTCATTTTGTATGACAGTTATATGTTATAATGGTCCGATATCTGCAGTTTCTAATAATTATTAATCATTTTGTGACTTCGATGTTAGAGGCTGTTTTTTCCTAATTTTATGTATTTAAAACCGAAATTGATAGCAAAAGTTTCCTAGTAAATAAATTTATCTGTATTGTAGTTAAGGGATTAGGGATCAAACCACCACCACTTACTAAAATGACAAAAATAGCTGTACATGATGGAAATTATTTGAACTGAAATTCGTAATCACCACACCTCAAATACCCCATCGATCTCTTAACGCATCATCATTTCTTAAAAAAATCATTTTTGGAGTGTTTTTTTAAGAAATATCCCCTTTATCTTCTACGACTGCCCAGCTGTGGAAACAGCGTCCATAAGATATCTATCAACTAGGCTGTGTATCCAAATCTTCTTTCAGCAGAAGCGTTTTGGAGCCATCTCTTTAAAATCTCATACCCAAGCGGAAGTATTCGGTGGGTGATATAAATACCAGCTATTCTATACAACATCCCACTTTTTTCTTGTATTCAAGAAGAAGAAAACTAGAACTTGAATGATCTTCATCGATATTTCGTACCTAATTTTCTCACAGGGAAGTACAGATATTACGCGAAATTTCAACAACACACTCAGATCCTATATGTAGTAAATGAGCTGGCTATTCATGCGATAGAAAATCACTAGCGATTCATAACTCTGTAACAATTGTTCCATAACCCCTTAATGATAGATACTTGTTTGCATAGATTCCTATAATTTTGCATAGATTTCTATAACTCCCTAATGTCATATATGTATTTCATTGCATAGATTTCCCATTTTGGCGGAGGATTTTGGCGATCTTTTAGTTCCATCAATTTACGCGCAATTCGTGGAGAATATAATATTCACCACTTTAGAGGTAATAATCGGTGGTATAACGGTACGCTACTGCTTGCCATGCAAAATACCGCTATTCAGCATATTCGTGGCGAAAAATATAATACAAATAACCGTTGGCATAGCGGCGCTGTAAGTTATCAGCAAAATATATGCCCTTATATATGGATATTTCTATTACAACAACAATTATTTCTAGTAACATGTACACGGATCTACATCAAAGTCTTATGTATCATATAGAGGAAACTGATTCGGATATTGCAGCAGATGAAAAGGAATTATTTTTGAAAAAAGAAAGTTTCATTTAAAAGGGAGCACGCAGATGAAAGATTTAAAAAGAGCAAAAATTAAAAATCAAAAACTGATAAACTGTTAAGCCTCCAAATTCAGGTTATTTGACTTACCGGTGGTGTTTTGTTGACATCGGTAATTTGTATGTTAAGCAAACCACGTCCTTGTTGCACAGTGGGCGCCGTGCTGTCCGTAACAAGTACGCTAATTCGTATGACCTGAATGGAATAAAAAATAAAGCCACAGTATTATAAAAATTCTCGAATATTAATTCATTGCATTACCGCAAAGAGATCGCGATCCAGCGCCTTATTTACGATCACTTGCCCCTTGCGATTTATGGTGAAGTATTCTTTGAACTGTTCACTATTTGGCACCTCTTTGCCATCCTTATCGATGGCGACAACATCTGTGCCGGCGAATTCGAGAGCGCTGTAAGTGGGCACATCTGGATCGAGTGCGATGAGAGTATGAACTAAAGTGCCAACAGGTGCATCCTCGGGAATCTAGAGAATGTACATGAAGTATAAGAAAATAAATAATAATTAGAAATATATAATAAAAAAACTAATAGGAATAAAAGAAAAAAGTTAGCAAAGTACAGGGCAGTTCTCGCGTCAAGAATTGCACGAGTGTGAAATTTTGGTTGATCAAAAAACTTGGAGCCTTTGCCCAGTCCGTGAAGGAAATAAGCGGTTAGAAATGTAATTAGCAACCGGAATCAGAGAGTTAGAATCATAACTATTGTCAATAGCTGCTATCATCCCATGCTTAGCAGGCAATCGAAAAGTAGAGCCGTTTTCACAAAACAAAATTAATGCTTTATAAGTCACTCATACTTGTAATACTCATACTTCTGTATGGTCTGGAAGAAAGGACAATGACGAACAGCGATGAGCAGTTTATCAAAGAATTATTGACCCCTCATGGCGAAGGGGAGTGCCGTATTCGATGGAATGGTGAGCTATTAAGTTTATTGGTGATATAGACATTTACAATGTGGTGTCCCTGGCGGCCGACGAAGTAAAGGACGACGCAAACTTAGAAAGAAGGATCAAGTGGAAGCAGATCTGGGGGAACTTGAAATCACTAACTGGCGTCGTCATGGCATAATGCAGAGACAACTGGCACAGACTTATCGACCCGGCCTAGGCGACACGCGACATAATGCGAACCTGATGATGAGAATACCTGACGATGAGAATACCTTAACCCTCAGATATTAACTTAATTATAGGGTTTACACCTAACCATGAACAATGAATTCATTTGGCCCACACGCAGACGCATTTTTACAGAAAGCGGAACCCCGTAAACATTAGGTAAGAGCTGACGATCACCTTCTTTAAGAGAAAACGACTATCTCTGCGACCTTTCTCACTTCCTCGCTGCACGGAATTTAACATTCTCCCACATTAAATCCGCAGCGACCATATTCACAAACTGGACGAAGGTGTACAGACTTGACCTTAATATTGCAGTCGATGGCGTTAAGATTGCGACTGTTAATAACACTAAATTTTTAGGTGAGACTTTCTACAGTCTGCACTTCTTCACTTCTTATACAACCGCGATTATTGCCAAAGTACAGAGCCGCAACAAAATCCTCATATCGCTAGTCGGCCACCTACAAGGCAATCATCCGGCCGGTCCTTAACTACGCCGCGCCAACATGTCTCGCATCGAACACCTGCATAGTGAGGCCCATATGCTCCCAGTTAAGGAGCATAATGAATCCCTCTCCAAGCAATTCCTGCTGGGTTGCTTTCGCATAAATCATCCCTGCAGTCACCTGCTTTAAGCGGATTTTCTAGCAGCATCAAGGTGTCATTCCTCAACTACGTCGACGACATCAAACAATACCCTGCCCAGACTTCAAACGCAACTAACTTCCAACAAGCACTAACCGCCATTCACAGTGGAGCCATTAATATTTTCACCGACTCTCTCTAATTAATGAGTACTAGGAGTCAAACCACCACCCATTGCAGGCGAAGAGTTCAAGTTGCCGCGAGAAACGAGAGTGACCCTCGAGCAGCTTCGTTCTGGACGCTGTAGTAGGTTAAACTGCTACTTAACCAGAATAGACCCTAACATATCAAGTATATGTCCTGCCAAGCCTATTCTTCTGACACCCTTCTCTCTTTGGTCCATTTAAAGCCCACTCAATCGATTGATTTCCTATATAAATCTCCATAACCAACTACTCACCTCCGCATGCTGCGTTGCCGGAGTGAAGTATGGATCTTTATCGTTGCTGTTGTTTATGTTTACAGTTAACGTAGTTGTGCCCGAAAGACTTGGGGTACCCAAATCGGTTGCGAGTACTTCGATGTGGTAGGTATTGCGACGGTCATAATCCAGTTTGCGCGAAACAAAAACATCGCCGGTACGCTCATCAATGCGGAAATCATTGAAGCTGCCATGCTCAATGCGGTATCTACAATGGAAATGAAAAGTATGAAAGTCAGAATGCTTGAAGCTGAAGGTTAATTAAATAAAATTCATACAAAATTTGAATAGACGACAACATTAAGTGGTTGGAAGGCACGTACCACAGAGAAATCTAAATGTTTATGCCTTTAATCTTGCTTGCTTTCACATTAAGACATTTTGATTACGGTTATATCGTCGGTTTACCCACCTGATCTCCGCATTTATGCCCGAATCTAAATCCTCAGCTTGCAGCTTCTCGACACTGGTGCCGATTTCCGAATTCTCCTCCACCACTGCCGAATATTCCGCGGCAAGGAAGCGCGGCGCATGATTATTCACATCACGTACCGTTATATTCACACCACAATTTGTAGTGAAAACGCCATCATTCGCCTCGACGGCGAACACCAAATAATCGCGCTTCAGGTAAGTCACATCCAGTGTTGCATTCGGACGTACCGTTATCTGGCCCGTACGCCGATCGATGGCGAAAACACTTGTGATTTGCTCATCACCAATAATGCGATAGGTTATGTCCGAAATGGTGTCAGCATCGCGCGCCTTCACCACCAACGGCGAATCGAACACGTGTGCACCTTCATCAACAGCGGCGCGATACAACGGACTCTCACATACCGGTGGCGAATCATTGGCATCGGTTACTGAAATACGCAGCGGCACCACCGATGTTTGGCCTTGACCGCCGTCGTCGGTTGCCTACACATAAGAATGGGGCGAAATAAGTGAAAACGAAATTAAATTCAAAGCATACGTTCACAAGACAAACTTGAAATTTCAAATCGAAGTCACATAATTGCAAATGAATTTCAAATAAGAACCACAAACTTGCAACCCAACTTGTATGTATGGAAGTCAGTCGTGGCAACAATAACAATAGCAACAACAAATTAAAACGCTATAAACATAATAATAGCAGCAGCAGCAACAACAACGCGTGCTGAGCTCGTCACTCACTTTGTATGACAGAAAGTACGTGGTCTCCGTTTCATAGTCAAGGCACGTACGCGGCACCTCAGCTCGTCGGACCATCTCAGCTTGGCTTGTCGGCGTTGTGGGGCGGACAGTGGCTGTTGCGCTGTTTTCCAACATTGTCGGCAAATGGGTGGGCACCACTGCTGTTGGCGCTGTAGCTGCTGTTTCGCTAATGACATCGTTAATGCTGCTGCGTGCTTCCGATTGTGTAACGACTTTATACTCTACCGTTGGTTCTGTATTGATATCGAGCGCATTAAAAAGTGCAGCACTGGGCTGTTCATTATCCTCCTCCTCCGTCGATGTTGTGGCGGACGATGGCATTTGACTGTAGTTATCCATATTGGCGAGCGATAAGAGCGATGCGTAATCTGTCGTATCGGTTTGCGTGTGCAATTGACGTCGCTGCCGACCAGCACGTCCATCTGCACCGACAGCCACCGTTGCTTGGCAATCGGCTAATGTTATTACACCAGTTTGTTCATTGACGTGAAAGAGTTCAGCACCGGTGCCCGATAGACTATAACGTATACCCGCATCACCATATTGACCCGAATCGACATCTTTCGCTGTGATGGTGGTAACATATTGACCGGGTGCAGCCGCTTCCGATATGCTTGCCGAATATGATTCATGCTCGAACATTGGCTTATTATCGTTGGCATCCAACACGGTTATGGTAATGGTGGCTGTGGAGGATAATTTTGGTTTCGTGTCTGTCTCTTCGGCAATGACGAGCACAATAAATTTACGTTGATTGGGATTTTCATAGTCCAGTGTGCCGTTGCCGACGCGTATGTTAACTTGTGAGAAACCATTTACATACTTCGGTTCCACCTCAAATACGCCGGATACATCATCCAAGCGTAACGAGAATTTCGAATTGATGCCAACATCATGATCTGTCACATTCATGTCGAGCGCGAGTGGCGTACCGGGTGCTGTGTTCTCTTGCAGTGAAACTTCATATTCTTTCTTATTGAAGGTAGGTGGTGAATCGTTCACATCACGTATGGTTATGGTGGCCTGAGCGGTGGTACTCGTCAGTGCGTCACTGCTGGCGGTGCCATTGACGAGTTCACGGGCCTGAAATAATAAAATAAAACAAGAAAGAGAGCGTGAGAAAGGTGGCTGGAAACCATTTTAATTCAAGACAGACAAATATTTTGACGTGTGACTACGTTCGAGATTCTACTCGAGCATAAAGGGACCATTCGCTCAGAAGAGGGAAAATTGGCGTTGAAATATTCAGGCGACTAAATATTTTTTGAGTAAAGTAATTTTGCTTTTGAGCACATGTTTAACTTTTTGCACGATATTTTTGGGTTAGTGGTTTGAAAAAACAAGCCTTAATAAAAACTGGTTCTATTCCGGCTATGTACAAAGATCTGACGATGGTGGGAACCCGTCTATAGTGTTGGTGAATGGCTGAGTCAATTTGAATAAATAGATGGGTTAGGTTTAGGTTCGGGGTCGATTCTCGCGATCTCGGGGACAGTTGAAACACCTGTCCTTTGTGATTTCAAACACTTTGTAGTGTAGATCAAGAACTCTCAAAAATTTTTTCGAGTCAATCCTTCCGACTCAAAGAAGGTATGGCATTCCAAATGCCTGAGAAAAGCTCAGTCTAGCAAAAGCTGGACAATCAAGGAAAAAGTGTCAAGGTGTTTCCTCATCGCCTTAATGTAGTTAACTTTGATAAATTTCGTTTGGGTTCAGTGAGTTCTGGCGAAACCCAATCACCACAGAAATTCAATACATAAAATTTATTAAGATAAGTTATCATTTGTAGCATTCAATATCAAGTTCTGGCACCAAACACTATAATTCTGTCATAGGTAGGCTTCTTCTTTACTGGCGTAGAAACTGCTTACGCGGTTATAGCCGATAGGTAAGCTTAGGGTTGCAGAATTCTCTACAAAGCAGTAATATTCGATTTGAGACATCATGAACCATCGAGATAAAAGAGTTGTTTGAATCACAGCTAAGGACTTACCTTCGTGTTCCTTATTTATATTCCGAACACAATTATCGATTGATTTTATATTTCTATTTATAGAAATACGACTTACCCTAACAGTGAGTGTTATCAGGCCGGTGCTATCGGGTAGTGCTTCGCGATCTAAAGGTTTGGCTGTACGTAGTTCACCACTTTTCTCATCTAGTAAGAAATAGTCCATAGGATCTAAAAAAGTTAATAACAAAAATTAGAATTTTAGTAAAAATATTAGAGAAATTAAGTAAAAAAATGTATACATATTATTTTAATGGAAAGATACAAGCTGTAGAGGCTCAAAACCTTTTGAGAAAAAGTTTATACAGGAACTACATAACCATTTCTATTATATATGAAAGGAATACAGAGATCTGCATGTATTTTTTGTTTGAATAATGCGTCTGAGAAAAAGATATCCATGAGGAATTCAACACAACATTTTAATTCCCCGGTAGAAAAGAATGGATCAATGGTTCCGTGGTCGACAATTTTAATGCGAAGTCTATATATTCACCGACAGAGCAAAAGGTAATCCATATGCAAACTAACTGACTACAATTAAGTAATTTAGTTCGAAGTTGTGGGTAGAACAGAAGATGTCAAGTGGGCTTCTGCTTTAACCAGCAAGTTCATTAATCTTCTAGTGGACAATCAAGCGACAATTGAGGCTATTTGTAGAGCCCATACTACGTCTCATTGCGTTAGGTTATGCATGGAGAAAATAATTAGACTCTTTATAGCAAACCATGTAAATATCATCTGGGTGTCCAGTCTTAGAGGAATAGAAGGAAACGGAAAGACGGACGTGTTTGTATGTAAACAAAATTGCCGCATTTAGGACGAAGAGCAATCTGAAGAAATTCTAGAGCTGTCATTTCATCCAGAAAATATAACAATTTGGTATGGTTTGTGGGCCGGTGAAATCATCGGTCTATGGTTCTTCAAAAATGATGCCGGTGAGAACGTAACCGTCAAAGACCACCATTATCGCGTCATGCTAACCGACTATTTGATGCCTGAAATTGAAGTTCGTTATCTTGGCGACATTTGGCGTCAACAAGACGGTGCTACTTCCTACACATCGCATTAATTAACAGATTTATTGTGAGCATTTTCGGTGAGCAGATAATTTCACGTTTTGAGCCGGTCGATTGGCCACCAAGATCGTGTGATATCACACCATTATACTTTTTTCTGTGGAGAAATGTAAAGTCTAAAGTCTGTGCGGACAATCGCGATTCGATTCAGACCTTGGAGCAAAACATCGCGAAAAAAGCTTGCCATTCGCCACTTACCAGTCGAAATGCTCGAACGAGTCATCGAAAATTGGACTCAACAAATGGACCATCAGAGACGTAGCCGCGGCCAACATTTGAAAGAGATAATCTTCAAAAAATGAATGCCAAAGAATGTTCTTTCGAATGATAATAAACATGTTTCATTAAATTTGAATTTTCTGAATTTTTTCTATAAAAAAGTAGGGAACCTTTATAACGATCCAATTACTCGCTACTTAAAAACACCAAAACCCTTTTTGACTTCTCTGCCGAGCAACCAAGAACTACCTTTAACGTTCCATCGATATTAAGTCTCTAGCATAACATCTTGTCCAGGCAAACCCTATATTTGAATAACTGTCAGGGGGAGTTGAGTAGACTTAAGTGATAATAGTCAGTAAGACTTGCGGATATTTATTAAATTGCAAAAAAATATCTTCAAATTTCACAGGCTATCTATTGTTTCGGCCAGTTATGTAAGTAGACAAATAATTTATGTATAAAAGAGTAATTGTGCTCATAAATGAGCATTGTTTCGTACACTTGTATCCTTTTATTGCATTACGTGTATGTGTGTATTCGTAATGAATCTCCCTTTCAGCGCTCAATAACTTATCAGATAATTGCGTAAAATGCCGCCGCCATTAATCAACTTAATTATTGCACTTACTCGTTAACAAATCGTAAACGATTTTCCTCGGTTCGCCTGTGTCGCCGTCGCGCGCCTGCACCTTCAGCACCAACGTACCAATGGGACTATCCTCATCGATGACCGCCGACAAGGAGCCCTGAAATACAGGCGGCTTATCCTGGACATCCTTGACACGGACTTCGAAATTCGTTTGTGATTTATGTACGCCATCCTAACGAAGGCCGAAGCATAAAAGTAAAGAAATTGCACAGAAAATAAATGTAAAAGAAAAAGAAAAGCAATAACAACAACAAAGCAATACAATGATAAATAAGCAGATAAGTCAAAATGACAAGCACAAAGGGATGTGCCGAGTAGTTGCAAAGGAGAAATGTTGTTAACAACTTAATTGCTTATTAAAAAGTCGCCAATTTGGTAATTGTATAAAGTCACCCGCTATGTTAAGCCGCCTACCGAACATTTCCTTTCCCCATTTCCTCTCGGTACTTACCGTCGCTTCAATTTGAAAGTGATAAATCATGCGTTGATTATAATTCAGCGTGTCATTCAGCACAACGGCCGCCTTTAAGACGGTTGGCTCACGCGATAATGGCTCCAAACGGAATCTGTGTGTGCGGACGACATGAGAAGACATTTAAGTAGTGCAAAGTGATTGTTGAATTTTTATTAAAAGTAAACAAGACATAAAGTCATTTGTGTGTAATGTTTTCTTTAGTACGAAATACTTACTTGTTGCACGCCTCTGGACTCTGTTCTTGCGGCAGACATTTAAGGTCGAGACTCTCGCCGATGGTATCGCGGTCTGTTACGAGTATTTGATTGAAGATGGTTGTGCCGATGGCGGCGTCCTCGTTCACATCTGTCTCGTATGGCGTCTGAGAGGAAGAGAATTGCAAAATATATGTATTTGGTCAATTGAATTTCATTGGAATGCCTCAAATGAGTGCAGGGTTTTCGTCCAATGTTGTTAAGTAGTAAGAATATGCGGTAAGCTTTTCACAAAAAAATTTCCCACAAACAATGAGACGTAAAGTAGACTAACTCTTAGAGTATTTGAGAGAACTGTTCTCCGTAAAGCCTTTGAAAACGTCCGCAAGAGCTCTTCACAAAAATTTTTCCCACAAAAGCCTTAAGAATTGTAAGTTTATAAAATATAGGCCATAATACTCTAACTGTAGTCTATAAGTAACTAGGGATCAGGTGTTCAAGCGCTTGCTGTTCTAGAGAACTGTTTTCTCTTTGGAATCATTCGAGTGAGCGATGAGCATCTAAGAACTGTATGAGCTCTACGTTGAGACGGATATATTTAGGAGCATAAAAATCCAACGAATGCACTGGTTAGGTCGAGTTCTAGTGAAAAGCTCATTCGATTTGACACCCATGGTGGAGAATGGTACCAAGGGTCCTACGCAACCAATGAAATGACCAAGTGCATAGCGACCAGTCTGCACTTGGGATGAACAAATGACGTTACTTTGCCAAACACACAGTTCTAGAGCCAAACAAGAAGATGGAGAAAAAATCTGGCGTTCAATTACCGAGAGCACTCCGATGTTGGAAAATCTCTACTAGCCTGATTAAAAACCAAAAACTTTTGAAAATTTGCGAGGCTATTTCACTGATTTGAGGTGAAACTCTCTAGAATAGTTGTCCTAATCTGAATATTTTAGATAACGATATTCCAAGCAACACCGAATTTCATAAGAGCTTCTATTGCGGGATGTTTTGTCATAGCGTTTGGGACTACGGGATCTTAGAAGAAATTTTCAGTTAGTTAGACGAAGTCTTTCCCCATAAAAATATATCCTTTAATCAAGAATTATGCTCCAGCTGCACAACTTACGTTCTGAAATTCTGGTGGATTATCATTTTCGTCCAGCACAATAATAGTGATTGGCACTTGTACGATATTATCCTGTTCGGATTCGCCATCGGGATTGACACGATCACGTATCGTGACATAAAACAGCAGACTGTCTTTTTCTTCGCGATCTAAAGGTTTTATTAATTTTATAACGCCCGTTATGGGGTCCACTTCAAAGTGTTCCGAACCGATGGCACCAAAAGTCACATTACTACCCTCCGGATCGTAGCCCTGCAATTGAGCGACAACTGTGCCAACAGCTGCATTCTCCTCCAATACAATGTTGTTGAGTACTTGAGTGAAGACAGGCGGCCGATTTGTTTCAGCTGCGAATGAAGACAATGTGATAAAGAGTTATAAAAAAGTGTAATTAGTTTCGACAGCGAAAAGAGTGATCAAGGTAAATGAGTGCGACGTGTTTCATGGTGCACAGTGTAAATGCTACTTACAGCTGATTAACGGTACAATGCTGATAAGCGCAAACGCGAACAGCTGATAGTGTGTGTGCAACAATTTATGTCTGGGCATGGTGTAGGTGCTGTAAAAAAAAGAGGACGTGACAGTTAGGTTAAACATTGTGTAAAATATTAAATGAAATACACTATATATGAATTACATATCTTGGTATAATGATAATACTGAAATTTAAGAAAAGTCATAAAATTTGTTTCAAGGGTTTGCTCTAATATATTTATATGACGAAATTATTTATGCTGTAAGCACTGGAGCGTTAATCCCTTATGAAGTCCAGCATGTAACATATAAGTGCAGTGTGAAGCCGATAATCGAGGTAATTCGAAAAGATTGAAGTAGAAATGTGTTGTCAACAGAGAAAAACTTTAGAAAGCCAAAGCGAAAAAATTTCAAACCAAAAGGAGTTAGATCCTTTGGTTATGCAGGGTTTCTGGCGGTTACAGATATCCAAAAGATCCTCTATTTGCTGATTCTGTCATTTAGATTGAGATAATGGAGAATCTCACTAGCTCCGTGCGATAAATTTAGATTACATAAGTCTATAGAGGGATCTACGCATATCAACGATTTCAAAAAACCCTTCAGAAAAAACAGTATTTTGGTTAACGGCTGCTGGTAACTATGCGTTGGTTTCAAAATGATGCGGCAAACATTGGTTAAGTTAGGTTAAGTTAGTCTGGTAGGCTCATGAACCATGCATAGACCAGTTTTGGTTCTTAGCGGTGTCAGATGGAATGTCCTTACTTAGGTCTTGAGGAATAGTCAGTTCTAAGGATGCCCGCGCTTGACTTAAAATTTCAATGGGTTCAGAGCCCTCATGAACGAAACTTCTTCTAGTGTTTCATACCAAGAGACCCCAAATGTTTGAAGCGTTGCCTTGCTAGTGCGGGACAAGTACCATTAAAGATGTCGAATTTATTCCTTGGTGCCTTGCTCTTGACAATTCCTGCAGTCATCTAGATCTATCAGACCCATACCTCCTCCTTTTCTACCAAGATTGAAAAGGAACTTTGTGTTTTTTTGATCTACTGCTTTGCAGATTTTCTTTGCAGTTTTACATTCTGTAAAATCACAAAAACGAAATTAAACCTTTCTCGCCATACTCTTGTCAAAATCGTCGTAAAGACAATGCTTGGGTTAACTAATGTAGGTCAACTGCCAAGATGTTGATTTTGGAATTGCGTGCTGATGTATTAGTTGCTACTTCTGTGGCTATCCCAATAGGAAAGACCTCTGCTTAAAATATAATATACTGCAGTGGTGCCGCAACTTTAAAGGTTGCCTTATGGGTAACTCTGGACAGTATAT
Organism: Bactrocera dorsalis; assembly: GCF_023373825.1. Taxonomy (NCBI): domain Eukaryota; kingdom Metazoa; phylum Arthropoda; class Insecta; order Diptera; family Tephritidae; genus Bactrocera; species Bactrocera dorsalis. The sequence goes on along the minus strand of NC_064304.1, from coordinate 103,344,057 downwards.
CCCCGCACCAACTCAGTCTTCCATTTTCGATCCATTCGTATAAATGTTCTATGTGTATGTGCGAGGCTAACGTACCTCTATGCCAACCAGTTTTTTCTTTGTTTACTCTGAACTGGTTTGATGAAAAACTCACAAAGAATTGTCGCAGTATGCAACGGTGCATTATCGTGGTGCAAAAACTAACAGTTGCCGGACCATCCCTCTTTTTACGAATAGCTTCACGCCAACGACGCATAACACTCAAATGGTATTCCTTGTTGACAGTTTGACCTGTCGAAAGGAATTCGGAGTGCACCACACCTCGATAATCGAAGAAAACTGTCAATACAATCTTGATTTTTGACCTGCTTTGTTGTGGTTTTTTCAGCTTCGGCTCACCTTAGCCACGATATCCGATTGATCGTCTGCTTCCGGGTTGTATAAATGGATTCAAGACTGATCGCCAGTAATAACACGTTTCATAAGATCCCGATAGTCGGAAAAAATTGTTTCACAGGCTTTAACACGACGGACGCTATTTTTCGCAAAAATTTGGTGATTTTGGAACAATCGGACATTAATTTTTCTTAAGACCAATTGATCTTTCGAAATGGTTTTCACGGATCCTTCCGATATTCTAAAGATCCCAGTAAGATCTCTGTTTGTTAATCGTCGATTCTCAAGCACTGATTCCTTTATCCTTTTGACGAGTTGATTGCCGTTGACGTGGGTCGTCGTCAACACGTTCTCAACCCTTTTTGAATAATTTTTACCAATCAAAAATACTTCTTTGCGACAAACAATTATCACCGAAGGCGTTTTACAACATTCTGAACGTTTCGGCTCAAAGCCTTGTGAGGCGATCAGTTCCAATAGACCCCATGCAACGTCGGTCTATGGATGTAACAAAAAATACAGACTTTACAACCAAATATTAGTGAATCGAATAGGTTTACTATATATAATTTTAATTTTTTATTATTTTTCGATTTTATAGTTAAAACCTATTTTCATGAACGCGGCTGTATGTGTAATACTATAACTTATTCTTATCGCTTTATGATTGTAGAGATTTTTCAATGCATTACATTGATATTGGTATTTTTTTTTATTTTTAAACTTTATAGTTTCAATAAAAATCGAGTCTTCCTGGAAAGTGACTACTCATTGCGAGTAAAGTTTGAAAAAGGTTAATGTATTTTTGTTAAGCAAAAATTTTACGAAAGTTAAAAAGTTAATGTGTGTAAATGGAAAATGTCAACAAGCCGCAAAAAAAAAGTAAAACAGAAACAACTAAAATTTAAAGCAAACTCACACACTCACACATGCACACATTTCTTTATAAGCCAATATGCACGCACATGAGCTGAGTGTTTGCTCGTAAACCGCACACATTGGCGCCAAAGAACTTCACGCGAAGCCATCAGCAACCACTGAATTTTTACATTCATAAAACCACTTAAACCTCACCCCGCAAACTTAACAAGCAGCGCCACTTGATTGCAGCCAAGTTCACGCAACTTTGCACGACATTAATTACAGCAATTTGTGCGCGCAGAGGAAGCGGGAGCGAGAGAGAGATAGGCGGGAGAGAGAGAGGGAAATAGAGATTGGGAGAGTGCGCTGGAGTGCTTGCGGCGCCACTAACACTTACACACGCGCCCCACTTGCTATCTCGCACGCCATTTCGCCTATGCGCGCTTACGCTGCTCCTTGCGAGCCGCGAATTTGCAAAGCAAACACAACACAAATATTCGCAAAAAATGCAAAATAGTTTTTCGGCTTTACTGATTTTAAGTAAGCGAACTGCCTGTGGATGCGGATGCGGGCGCGGGTGCGCGCTAATTAATGCCACCGTACAAAAAGGCAGCGTCACAATTGCACTCGCTCGTTTTTAGTCAACCAGTAAGGCGCGTCCCACCGCACCCCACCGACTTTATTGCCACGCTTGCGGCACACAATAGCAATAAGCGCAACAGCCACACTAGCGTGAGCTGCTACTGCTGCCGCATTGCAGGACTAAGCAAAGAAATGCTGCAGCAACAACAAAATTGGCAGCGAGGAAAAAATCGTAAATAAAACGGCTGACGAACGAACTAAAACATCCGCATCGTTAAAGCAGCTGCGCGTGGCACAAAAACGCGGAATGCAAACGCCGCTAGCTGCAATAATAGCAAAAATAACAACAACAGCAGTGGCAGCAGTGGCAATAGCTTCATCAGCGGCATGACAGCGACGGCAGGAAGTCAACTTTTGACGCACTTAAATCAAAACATCAACACTGTAAGCGCCGACACTGGTAGCGGCAGTTGAAAAAAGCTTCGTGCTTGTTTGGTCGAGTGTGTCGGGTGTTCGGCGCTGGAAGGCAGAGGGAGCGTGAAAGGCGCCTGCGAGCAAGTAAGCGTGTAAATGCACTTGAGGATAGTATGCAGCGCGCTGTTGTGCTCCTGCGAGTGAAGATCAACAGCTGCTGCAACAACAAAAACAACAAATAACACCAGTGAAGCGTTGGAGAAAAAGTGGCTGCAAATGAGTGCCAGAGTTGGCAAGGAGATAGGCGTGCGCATGGTGGTGAGGCAGTTGAGTTGTAGTGGCAATAGCTCGCACTTGCAGTTGTCAAGTCGAGTGTGGCAGCTTTTGAAGCGCGTGTTGTGTTGCATGTGTCAAAAAGTAATGTTTACATCAACATTACTGCCAGCGGCAATCAGCAAGTGCGCCCTCAACCCCCTGCTGCCGCCATCAACAGCACCAACACCAACATCCCAGCCAATTAAGGCATCCCACTCTGGCTGTGGTGTTGATGTGGCATCCATATGCGCATTGTGGCATGCAACAAGCGCTGGCTGTCTGTTGTTTTATGCTTTTAGCTTTTGACGTTTTTCCACAAATTTTTGCTTCGCAGCTGTTTTCCGCTTTTTATGCTTATCTGCATTTAAGTTCTTTGCTACAATACACACCCCTCCATTTATGTTGACTGCAGAAATTCGTAAAAAAAAGAAGAAAAACGCGCAGTAGTTTTCCAGGAAATTGGTTTCAGCAAGTACATCATCTAAAATATGCATATTGAGTGCTTAAAAATCGTTTATTTCGCAGAAGAGCAAAGCTGTTTCGGAAGCTTGTCAGCTTTTTCTGTTTAGGTGTACGAATAAGGGTAAGAAGTGATGTGTTATTTTCAAATTAACAATTTTGAGTCCAAACCATTTCATTAAGAAAATGGTAGCATAAATAAAGAGTAAAGCTTTTCTTGTGGCAACCACATGTATGACTTAATTTGAAAAACGTCCAGCCAATGGAAAAAGGTTACTAATAAAGAAACAGATCTTTTATGGAGATATTTATCTTGATTTTCTTTAGTCAGTTTGTATGGCAGCTATATTTTATAGTGGTTCGATTTGAACAATATATTCGGAGATTGTAGCGTTGCCTTGGATTGTAGTAGTTGGATTGATACATACCAAATTTTGTGAAGATATTTTGTTAAATAAAAAATTTCCATACAAAGACTTGATTGTGATAGTTCAGTTTGTAAGGCAGCTATGTATATGTATGTTATAGTGGTCCAATATCGGCGGTTTCTGCAAATGGCCAGCTTCTTGGTAAGAAACGGACAAATGCAAAATTTTAGAGCGATCATGCTGATCATAATATTGTGGGCAAAAAATAGTAAGTCTTTTATATTTAAAATTCGCGCTAAATCCGATTCGTCGAAAAATTAGTTTTTCTAAGTTTGTATGACTATCAGTCATATCTATGCCAAATGACACTTCAAAATAATCATTAGGGTTTAGTATACGCTTGTCTTTTTGAAGTCCATCAAAAGTAATTGGCGATGTTTACGATAAATGAAATTATTCAACACAGAAGTTCCATTAAATTTGGTGTGCGAAATCAAATTTCTGGTTGAGAATGTTAGAAAATGCCTTGTCGCGAGCAAATGTTTTTGATTGGTACAAATTATTCAAAGAGGATCAAGAGCACATTGACGACGAACCATGGCCAGAACGGCCATCAGCATCAACTGATGGACAAGATGTCAATAAAATAAAGGAATTGATGGTTGGGAAAAGACGATTAACAGTCAGAGATCTTACTGGCATCGTTGGAATATCGGAAGGATCAGTGAAAACCATTTTAAAAGATCATTTCGGCGAAAGAAAAGTGAAAGCGCGATTGGTTCCAAAATCACACAATTTTTTTGAAAAATAACGTCTCGTTAATGTCAGTAAAATAATGTTTTTCGACTACCAGTTTGTCATGAAAGGCATTATTACTGGCGATGAGTCTTGGATCTATGCTTACGACGCGGAAACACACGATCAATCGGTCGAACATCATGGCAAAGGTGAGTCTAAGCCGAAACAACAATTTTATATAGTTTAAAATAAAAACAATATTAGATTTATTGAAAATCCTAAGCTGGCTTAACCTTCACGGGTTTACATCCACTTGTGAATTTTTAAATTTCAATTTTTTTTTCTCGTACTTACATATGTATGTATGTATATACATATGTATGTGTATACATTTTCTCAAATTTTTAAGTCGAAATTCAAATTATTACGGTCACTACAGCGTTTCTTGTAGAAAGGTAACAGAGTGTGGAACGGAGCCAGACAGCTGCCTCGTTTTACAAAACGGTTTCCATTCTCAAATGAAGTGTTTTGAAGGTATTTAGTTCCCATTTTTAACGTCATTCTCTATAGCGCTATGGAAGCTTTTTTTGATATCTTGCTATTTTTTTCTACGAGAAACTGTCGGAAAAAGGGCCAAATTCGAAACTTTTTGTTCAAACCGCCGCTATTTTGTCGAATTTCAAAAAAAAAAACAACTCCATAGCGCGATAGCGACTTTCGTACAGATTAATACTGTTTTTGAATTTTTTGAATTTTTTATTTACGGCCGCAATCATAGAACGCCACCTCAAGTAAAAAAAAGCACACGAAAAACGCGTGTTTTCTGACATGCACGTGTTTATAACCCGTTAAGATGAGTAAAGAGTAACCCAATTGTAAAATACAGCAACAATAAATTGTTACTAAAGCCCATGCATTCCAAAATGCAATTAAGAAATAACAAGAATAAATACTTTCTGTTTCACCAAAATATAAAAAAGTCCCCTTTTTTGTACTAAAGAAGAAATTACAGTTATCATTCTCCAAAATGTTAAGCTGTCAAATGTTAAAAAATTAAATGTTAAACCAAAAAACGCCTGAAATCCAAAAAAAAAAGTGCAGCCACATACCTCAATCTTCTTTTTTTAACAGTTAACTGTGATTATTGATATCATAACGAAAGTAACTCGTATTTGATTTCGCTTGAAAATTCAGCGAAAATATCACAATTTTTTTAACAATACCGTTATCACTATTTCCATACGCTGCAGCTTGAAATCTGCGAGTGAAAGCAATTCGCAAAATTGTAAAACAGATATGCTAAACTGCCAACATGCCGAATTGTAAAATGTCACATTCCGGCGATTCCGCGAACTTCGTAAACGCCAGCGGCTTTGGTGCCGCGTGTTACGAGCCTCAAATAAAAAAATGAAAATTCAATTAGTTGTTAGCGTACTATGGAAGTGTAGAAAACAATAACAAAAACAGTCACAGCAACAACTACAACATTCACAACAACAACAACAGGCACAACTAAAACAATAACCACAACAACAACAATAACAAATACAATTTTTAACAAAAGCTAAACTCTCCACTAGCCCCTAGCGGGTATGTCAGTAGTGGCAAAAACAACAAAATGCGTGCAGCAAAAACCGTAGCCGGTAACATGATAAACATTACTAAAATCAGCTAAAATGCGAAGGAAAAACAAACGCAAAAATACAATTACGCGCGCACCAAATACATTGTATGTGTGTGTTGTACATGGCATATACATATGTACATATGTATGTGTACACTTGTGTTCCTGTATACATATGTATGAAGCTGTGTGTGTATGTGCGCCTGTCTGTATGCGCATAGAAACGCCACACTACACCACTAGCTTTTAAGTATGCCCAGGCGTATAAGCAATTTCTGTTTTGTTTTTGCAGCGCTGTGAGCAAAATCCACGCTGAATATTTCCACTTTGCGCTATGGCCGAGAGGAGATTAAACGACTGGCGACTGACGCGTTATGATGTGCGTAAAGAAATTTGTATGCAAATACTCGTGGTAATACAATCAGACCCAGTAGGAAAATTTATGAGCTGCTGTGTGTGCGTGTGCATAAGCGTTTTGTACAGAATTATGAGGTTTTTAATGTTCGTTGTTAGTATACACTTACAAGTTTACACATACATGAATACACTTATTATGTGCATGAGCAGATAATTTGCGATAGTTTGCTTTGTGCTGTTGGGAACACTTTAGAGCATTTTCGCAAAATGTGTAATAGTTTATGGCAACAAAAACAAAAGCACGAATGTTGATGAATTGAAAATAAAAATGTTAGCGGTAATCTGCTGCTTGTGGAAAGTTTTCAATAATCTGTTGGTGGATTTCTAAACATCAAATTGATAATTGAGGTATTTAATTAAGGGGATGTATACAGTTAGAAATTTCTATAAATGGATTTCTTTTATTGTATTTTCTTAATGTACATATATTTAAGAATATACACAGAAAATTTCATATCGTTCCGGTAAATATTTTCGAAGTTACAAGAAACGGTGTCCATGCCAACAAAGAAGAAGAAGAGAAGAAGTTACAGAGTGCTTGGAAGTACAAGGCCAAACTTTAATTGGTGTTTTCAAAGGCGGTCACCAACATTACTCGAAAACGGCTAAACCGATTAGTCTCAAATTTTGGTCAAAAATCGATTTTTTTAGAAACCGCCATTTTGTCAATAATATTTATTTTATTTATTCCTTCGATTAATTACTAGATTTAACATTACTTTAAGGAAATCTGTTTGGATTTTTAATTTCAGAGGATTCAGTTCAGAGATATAGTGGTCACCCGAAAACGTCTTTTTGGAGAGAAGCTCCCGGAGATTCGCTGTAGTTCCTTTTCAAATAAATATTTTTACTAATACTAAATCTTAAAAAACAGTTAAAAGGTACCATAATATGAGTAAAATTTTTGCAACAATAAATTTAAAAGTTTTCTCAGAAAAAAATCTGAAAAATTCGCTTTTTTGGCCTTTTAACTGTATACGAGTATAACCGCTTAAATATTACTTATTTTCACAACGATTTTATTTAGTTGCTTAAAAAAGCAAAGTAAATATTATAATTAGTGACGTCAATCTTAATTTTTTAGAATTTCAACGTTGCACATTTCACAACATTGCCTGCCGCTCAACCAAGCCAAGCTTCATTTCAAATTGTCTAAAGTTGTACTCTACTTGTCCGTTCTACAGGCAGACACATGAGTGAACGGCACAACGAACACTGATACATTACAAACTTAATCCTCATTACTTTGATGCATTACATAACCATCATCACTATTATTCTATATTTGGCCTTTACAAATCGCCGTTATGCGAACAAAGAGTATTATAGTCTCGTACAACATATTGCTGGCGCATAATGAAATGAATATTGAATACTCACCGAACTTGATTGGATATATAATATTGAAATGTAAATAGTTTCCCCCTTTTTCGATGAATATGTTTGATATGCTTAGGTTACTCATACGCACTGTAACTCTACTGAAGTGTATGAGTGGAAAGTTAATGTAGTGAATCTTATATATTTAAAGGATCATATATCAATATTTGTACATAGTTACTTTCATACACACACATGGAGAAATTCTTGTGAGTAGAATTTATGTAGTTCTTGAAATTGTTCAAAATTTTTGTTCTACGATAGACGGTGATTCTAAGGAATGAATATGCCTGAAACAAAATTAAAATAAAAAAACTTCAGCTGCAGCGAAGCTTCAATGGTGGATTTTTAAGGACAGAAAGGTATAAAACGATCTTTACCTTGCTTTGGATCGCTCAATTCGTATGACAGCTATATGCTAAAGTAATCCGATCTGCACAATTTTTTGGGAAATTGTATCGTAAGGTAATCTCATCCCAGCTAATGAAAGAGTTAAGTGGTGTAATGCCATTGGCTCTTCTTCCAAGCGATAGCATTACCAAAAGGGTAAATTTCACCAAGAAGTTCAAGGTTACCCTTAACAGCAAGGCTTAATGGAATGATTCCACTCTCGAACTACTGCTTGGGGAAAGTACAATCAAGTGGTACACCGACGGCTCGAAAACGTCGGAGGGAATTGGTATTGTAGTCACAGGACCATGCGTCAAACTCTCCATAGTTTTTCGAGTATTTCAGACAAAAGTCTTTGCCATAAGTCAAAGCATAGAGATAAACCTCCAACGCAACTATCGCAATGAACGTATAACTATACTTAGCGATATTCAAGCGGCACTTAAAGCAATCTCTGCCTACGAGATCAAATCGCGACTGGTGCAGGAGTGTAGAGAACGGTCGAATAGCCAAGCGGAACGTAACTAAGTGCACCTCATCATCGGTCACAAAGGAGCGTTGGCTCCTCATACTATAAAGGAGATGAAGAAGGAGTAGGCAAAGAGAGGTATTGGCAACAACTTCAAGGCACGGGCCATGCCAAGTTGCAATTGAGGGGCTAAACCCTAAGCAGGTTTAATTATGTATTCAACCTCCCTAGGAACGAAATCAGGCTACTTGTCCTGAAGATATATTCCACACTGGTCACTGCAAGCTGGAGAACCACTCATAGAATATGAGCCTAGCTTCTTTCGCAAATTGCCATTTCTGAGGCAGGAAGCCTGAAACTCCAGAACACCTGCTAATTGACTACATAGGATAAAGGCAATGGGATCCATGTTTCCAAATAGGGAAAATCACTAGCACCAGCTGTATATTGGACTTTATCAATATCCTGGGGCTAGGTGAGTCTCTATAATTTAGAAGAGGTCACAATAGATCTAAGGTTGCGGTGTAATCCTCGTCAGGGTATAAAAACGAGACCATAATCTACATACACAGTAAAGTGTGTATATTTTTACATATTTTTTCAGTATTTTTCTTCAGTTTGACATCCGTTCAACGCATATAGGCATTCTCTACGGCACTGACACCTCTTGCACTAAGCGCGCAGACTTTTGACGCTCGCCGTAATAATATTTAATTTCTCTGTAACTTGACAGGCAGTGGCTGTGAACTTTATACAAACATACATACGTTCATTCAATATACATATACATACATACAACCGAGTATAGAATGCTAGATTCATAGAAACGCTACAAATTCAATTACTGTTTACAAGGATTCCCCATTGTCCGCCTAATTGCAATTTTGCGTTTTTTTTTTTAATTAGAGCTGCTGTTGTTGGTGTTGCTATTGAAATGGTTATTTCGGTTCGCGGGTGGCACATTTACATACAACAATTTCCCTAACCTCTAAACCAGCGACTATTTTGTGACTCTCATCTCTGAATGCCGGCCGCCCAAAAGCGATTCCACCGAGTAATCGGCACAAAATGTGCTTGCAACATTCTATAAAATCAGTACGCTCGTTGGCATTCCACCATTCCGTAAGCATTCATTTGTAAAATTTTGTTATAGCGTGCCTGATTGCGGCATTTGCGTACGTGGAAATTTAATCAATCAGTTGCACATTACATTTGCGGCCAATGTGCTGCGAAAATAATCAAATCGGTCAGAATTTGGAGTCTGTGTGTGTGTGCGCATGGTATTGGTATGTGTGGAACCAATCATGCGTGCAAAAATGTTTAAAGAATTTGAAATTTTGACAAATCTCAGCAAACAAATTTATATTATTTATTTTTATCTTATCGAATGTTTTAACATCACAACAATTTTGCGTTTAAGATGATTTGAAATGAAAGGAAAGTTCGATAGGTCAGTGAAAATAAGATCACTGTCACTGTCAAATTTCCTCTAAGGTATTATCAAACATATTATTTTAGAAGTATATTTTTAGGCTGATATTAAACGTTTGTATTGAAGTTACAAGATCTTTTAAGTTTCTTATCGTTCTGCTTTGTACATAATTTCCGAACCGGTATAAATAAGCTCGTCCGAAAACAGCCGACGAATTTATAGAGTGTAAGTCAGGCACTGTCTTCTAATGTCTTCAAGTGCCAAAGACAAATCCGACATTCTGTCTCAGAAATTATACTAAACGATTTGACTCTGATTCCGATTTAGAAATATCATAATAAGTTATCTGAGGCCGATCCGGTCAAAGTTGATTGCCTGCCCATTTAATGTGATTATCTTCTGTAAATATCAAATTTAGTGTTTTATTATTGCTATTTGATAAACGCTGAGACACTGATGGCTGCCAAAAACTTTTTGCGAAATCCAAACTATATTTTTAATAAAGGTAATTGTGCAACATATCAAAAAGATAAGATCTCGTTCTGAAAAGTCCCCGGCGTACCATTGTAAAACACATTTTTTTGGCGAATTTCGTTTTTTTATTCAACATAGTTCTCTTCAAGAGTGATGAATGACTGTCTTCGAAGTGGTGGAACCATGTTTCATCCACTGTCACGCAAAAATTCGGGCTTAATATTGCTCCGGATCGTTGCTTTTGGTTAAAAGTGAGCTCGTGCGGCACAGAACTTTCTTAAACCCAAATATTCGCGAATGATTTGATGTACACGTTCAGTTGATATCTTTAGAGTACCTTCTATCTAGAACAACTTCATTTTACGGTCATCCGAAATTATTTTGTGGACGTATTTGATATTTTCGTGGTAACAAAAACTTTTGGGTGTTCACAGCGTTCATCGCAGTTGATGCTCATTTCACCACGTCCAAACTTAGCATACCAATCAGTGATGCTTGATTTTCTTAGGCGTGTGTCCGGAATCTCGGCATCAAGCCAAGTTTTGGCTTCAAATGTATTTTTTCCCCTCCAAAAAGCAATATTTATAAACACATGAAATTCATATTTATCCATTTTTTTCACAATAACAAAAGCTTCTTCGCTCAAAACGATATAATTTACAAACTAATGATCCGACAGCTGTCAAATTTATACATGCGCCTTTTTAAAATTAGGGATTTAGGATTTCCTTCTAGTAGCGCCATCTATTTGCCAGGACTTTTCAATTGACCTGTACAAAAAATACTCATTCCATGAATAATTTCGTAAATTTCCATGATTCGGTGGATAAGACTCTCATTATTATTAACTGTTAACGGTTTTTAGCAGTAGCAAGGCAATTCAGAACTACACACACATGATTTACATTTACACATGTTTTCCCTTCGATTTCACTATTCAGGACCGTAGCGAGAAACTGTGGCCGGGGGATGATTGAAGTGAGTTGTTGCATAAAAAATCTGGAAAACATTGCAGCAAAGCACCGGGCTTCTTTGAGAACCCCATCTTCACCACTTTCTTTTTCACTGCTCCATTTATGTTATTAACCAATAAAAGTGGTAGCCTTCACTTGAACACGATGGTCTCTGAAATATGTTAAGAAACTTAATTTGCTTAGAATTATTGCGTGTCTCAAATTTCTGACACTTATGCAATTTGCGTAAGTTCTTATGATGCCATTTTGCTAAAGCCTCAAAATCATTAGCAGCTTGAGATTCCAGCACATGCACTTACTTACGCTTTCAACTTAGTTTCTCAAATGAAAGATATGTAAAAGTCGTTCTTCCTAGCAACCCAACTACTTAAAGGCTGCTCGTTCGTAAACATGTCTTAGTCCTTAATTGATATCCTTTTATAAACTCTTTGCACAATCCACACATGCATATTTATTTAAATCCAAAGAAGAAGAAATTAATGCGGACTTAATAAAGTGCAAAAGTAATGTGTATAATTTACGCACTTTGAGTAAAGTAAATAGCTGTTAAGATAAAAAAAAAACAAATAAAAAATATTTAAGAAGAAATAATTGCACCGCTTGATTGCTTGCCGTTGCTAAGCCGATTATTTACACAAGAGAGAATAACTTTTCAGAAAATAATTTTTTAAGCTTTTAAGTTTGCTTTGACAAAATATGCATATGGTTTGTAAACAGCACAAGGCTATACGACATAACAGCTTAACTCAATGTTGGAAATCTTGAAGCAAGTACATTAAGGTAGCACTTTAATGGCTAAAATTACGTCATTTTGCCGTAGAGAGTAAATAAGCTATTACACCTTACGCTTTCAGAAAAGAACAGCCAATTCTTGTCATGAACAGTACACTCGTATATGTATATACCAGTACTTGGTGCTACTTTGACCTGTTCACGCATTAACTCGACATGAGCTGTTATAACTTGTGACCACAATTATAGCCACACATACATTTGAATATATCAATTTGCACTCGGTTAGTGGCATGTAACTTATATACTACGTATCACTTAAAAGAAGCTATTGAATAGCACCATTAATACTCACGAAAACAGGAAAATTAAAATGCAATACTCGTGTGTATACAGAGAGCAATTTGGCATGATGATATTCGCTGTTATTAAATTCCAATAAAAACAGACAGGTTTCAACAACAAGCTGCCAAACAGAAAAACAGAAAAACATGCGAAAGCATGGAAGGAGAAGGAATTTTAAATATTCCATTCATAAAACGCATTCAAGCAGGTGTGAATTGGCTGATTGAACTTTCACAGTAGAGAAGGGTCAGTCGGATTGCAGAGAGCAGACAACAGCTTTGTATTTGTATATGTGTATGCAGAAGTAGCCTGTAGGGAAAATATGAACTTGTGAAACAGTGCGCTAAACTAACGTTACAAACTTCTGAACTTATGAAACATTTTACTGTGCCATTGTATACATGTTGTCGGTTGTAGAGAGTATGTGAACTTGTGAAATATTGTTTCAAAGTAATGCTAAAATTCTCACAATTTATATACAAGTATGTACGTATTATATTTATAAAGGTATTCAAGCGGCTAGATGTTTACAGACGTAAGATAGCAAAAGAATTTGTGTAGACAAATTTTCAAATTAACCTTATAATTTTTTGAGCTTATGAAACTCTTTTCGGAAATAATATTTTTCTTCTTTAGTGGGATCGACACCGCTTACGCGGTCATTACCCAGTCATTTCTTCCCTCTTCCTATGCTTTACCCGGCGGGTACTGCTTTGAATGCTTTCAGAGCTGGAGCGTTTTCATCGATTCGGACGATAAGACCTACACAGCGTAGCCGCTGTCGTCGTACATCTAGTATAGCTCATCGTTCCATACAATGCGGTATTCGCTGTGGTCAATGCGTAAAGAACCATACATCTTCCGCAGAACCTTTCTCTCGAAACCCCGTAGCGTCGACTCCTCAGATGTTATCATCGTCCATACTCCTGCGCCATATAGCAAGACGGGGATGATGGGTGACTTGTTGAGAACCTGCTGGCAAGAGTTATTCTGCGTTGGATTTCAATGCTGACATTGTTGTTGCTGTTAATACTGGTTACAAGATAGATGTAATTATATACGACTTCGAAATTAAGTTTGTCGTGAGAGCCTAGTAGCGAGTGCGACGACTGTTTATTTGATGACAGGAAATCGTCATCTTGTTCTCGTTCATATCACTTCGGTTCTTTATCAATTTTAGAGAAAGTTCTGCTTGGTTGTAGAGGCTAAATCTTTTCCAAGTTTTGGCGTATGGTGAATATCTGGTCAGTTGTTGATTTTCCAGATCTAAAGCCACACTGATTAGATCCAATCAGTTTGTTGACGGTGGGCTTTAATCTTTTACACAATACGAGAGATAGAACCTTATGTGTGATGTTGAGGAGGCTTATCGCACGATAGTTGGCGCAGATTGTGGGGTCTCCCTTTCCCAATCGTCGGGCATGCTTTCGTCAGCTATTAACAAGTCTATGATAATAAGTCACAACCATAAGATTAATATGTTCTGATACAATCTGAAACTTAAGTGAAAGTTCGTTGAACGAGAATCTTGCAAACTAAATTGATACAGACTAGCCTGAAGTCTGGTACATTTAGTGCACTTTTTTACAATTAAAAGAGCAAGCATAGATCGAGTTCCTAGATTGATTTAACGAAATCAGTTGCCGAATCCGTTGGAGGTGAATTTGCGTATTGTAGATCCACTAAAAGTAAGAATAAATCGAGAAGAGAACATTTCAGAGTTTGTGCTCTAATTGGGCTTTAAGTACCCACATTCGATATTAAAGAATTATCCTGGGATTGGAGCTAATGGATTTACCTGCAAGGTATGCCATCAAATGTATGTGCATTTGAGTTCAAAGGATAACAACTGTGCATAGTAATGGCATCCTGTTGTTGCAGTAAACAAACGAATTTACGGAAAATACTGCATCGCTGAAGAACTTGGTTGTATAAACTTAGGTTAACTCCCCGGTGTGCTATGTAAAATTAAGATATGCGGGGCATGTAAGGAACGCAAGACCCAACATACATGTAAAGCTGTGCTTTCGCTTATATTACATCTTAAATTGTAAAATGTATTAAATATTAATAATCCGCTACAATTTTGTATGTAGATAGATCGAACTACTATGTTCTTTTAATTTTGCGATCCGATAAACCTCGACTAGAACGGGGCGAGACTATGAAGTTTCGATTATTTTATGCTTTGTTATGGTTAGCACCAGCACAGGTAGATAACCGTGGGAAAATGACGCAAACGTAGAAATTTCAGTTGAATTCAATACTTTTGACTTTTACCCTGTGTTTTTTTTTTTTTTAACGAGGACGAAACCTCTTCTCAAGGTTCTGTTTAGTTTTACCGATAACAATTAAACCTGCCGAGGTAAATGACCTTTTAAGGGACGATAGGGGACCTTTAGCGAAGATAACAACCCTTTCTTTATATTTAACATAGTCATCCACATTTTCCGAGTTTAACGTCTTTGGTGAGTTCTATGAACTTTGTTTACATTTTACGATTTCGATAAGCCCATCTGAGGTAAATGACCTTTATTGAGGGCAATGGAACTTTGTTTACCGAGGAGAACAGCCCTTTGTTTGCATTTAGCAAAGACAAACACCTTTTCTGAGGTGAACGAGCTCTGGTGAGGTCAATTTCCCTGTTTTTACATTTAATGAGGTAGTTGTTGTTGCAACGGCAGAATTTCGCCGGTTCCATGACCGGATAGAAAAGGGGTCGGTTCCGGTTACGTATATTCGACTGTAGTGGTTAATGTTTTGGATATAAATATGCAGGAAAGGTCGTGAAGCCATCGAAAACATTTGCTTCATGCGAGTCGTCCATTTACCCCTTTTAATGACGATAACATCGAAAAAATTAAAAGAACAGTGCTTGAAAATTTGTATTATGGTATTTGAGAGCATCTCAACATTTATTATGGATCGAATCAACACATATTGGTTATTATTCTGGATACGAAGCGTGTTAATGCTAGACTCGCATCAAAACATCTGAATCAAAAGAGATGCTTGACATAGCATAGAACCCGACATACATCAAACACTTCAGTACTGTAAACGAGTCGTGAATGTATGAATATGACATGGAAACTGTCCAACTACCTAGCGAAAGGCGTTACAAACTGAGGGGAATCGAAAAAAAACGCTGAAGGCAATGAATTCCATCGCAGCTGAGACTTATAACAGGTGTATGGAAATTTTGATTAAGCGTTGGTTTGCTTGTTTGAGGCCCGTTATTCTATTTGAAGGTGATAATTAAGATTTTAATTAAAATACTTCGAGTAGTTAAAATATATTTTTTTGTCATTTCATCAAATTTGAATGGTTTGAACTTAGTGCACTTAGCAGCTGGCATTGCTCCTTGGCTGATGCCAATCGTTTGTAAATATTTTTCTCACATGATGTTCCCCGTTTTCCTGTGTTTCAATCTAACTTAACTCAATGTTACTTCAGGGCTTTACATCCTTGAATATGAGACTTGGCATTTTTGAATTCCAGTAACATTTCAAAGCAGAGGCAGAGGCAGAGCGCTGAGTTACAGCCTCAAATCTACAAATTCACCTACAGAACTTACCTTACTACGTATGTACATATGTATGTACATAAGTAAATATGTAAGTATATATGTGTACTTATATACATAAGAACATAATCCGCACAAAACCAATTTAAAGTTTTTATTCACTTTCGAATGAGATGAATCTGTGCAACGGCAAATAAAGAACGACGACTGCTCTGTAACGCTCAACTCAATAACGCCGCGTTTATATTGCAACATCAGAGGGATTTAGTTTTTGGCTTATTTATTCGCATTTTCTTACACTCATACATATGCATATGTATACAAATATATGTACATATAGTATATTTGCACCGCAACAGTTAGTATTGGTTGAGTTTTTCTGCCTTTCTTTGCCCTCACAATAAATTTGTGTAACTTCTACGCTTGCCACGTAGAAGGCTTGAAAAACTTTTGCGCAAATCCCGTGAGAAAATAAAGAATACGTATTATTTGTACTTGCGTAGTGGCGTTGACATCAGCCCCAACCGAAAAGCATAGTAATTATTTACACTTTGAAATAAGTAAAATTTTTATCTCTACCCCCTCCCGCATTGGAGGCGGCACCTCATTTGCAACATTTAAAGAAAGATAAATAAAAAAAAGTAGGTGTCTTTACGTAATTGGATATACCGAGAGAGCTGAAAGTGTGGCTGATGAAAGTTCGGGAAATGTGGGCTCATCGAGCGCTTACCGTAATTGCGGTTGACGCAAAAAATTAACAGCTTAAAGCAGCCATTTTAAAGGATGGCGGCTGGCGTAGCAGCGCATCGCAAATGGGATGGAGCCGGGAAACTTACGCGAGTAATTACACACATCCGTACTAATGTAATGCCAGGGCATAGATCGAGGTTGTGAAGGGAAGAACTGTTTAATTAATATTTAAAGTCTCAGCTTAAAGTAAGAGAAACATAAATTAACGAGTATATAACCGAGCCGATTGACGAGTCTTGGTGCAAATTCAAGTAAAAAGAAAAATTTAAATAAAGTCGGGAGGAAAAATACCGAAAAAGTACTTTACTCCATCGGAGATATCTTAAATTATGCAGGACGCTTTATTCAACAAGGAAGCTGATGCAAGCTCTTTATTAGTTCTTTGCCGCCGTGTTTGAATAGCACTGCTGGCAATCCATCGGCTCTGAACCCTTTGTTGTTCTTCGGACGGGTAATTGCTAGTCAAACTTCTTCTTGGTCGGGCAATGGAACGTCCGCTCCATCGACCTCGATTGTGGAATCGGGTTCAACATTTCCTGGAGTTATGCTTTCACTGCCATTTAGTAGGCTGGAGAAGTGTTCCCTCCATAATTTTAGTACGCTCTAGGCAACAGTCATTGGATCACGTCTTGGGGTTCTACAAGGGTATGTTCCGGTCTTTTTCTCCTTCTCTTAGCCGTCGCATCTTTTCGTAGAATTTTCGAGCATTACCTCTGGTGACCAGCTTGTCAAGCTCTTCATACTCACGCATTTCGGCCTCTTTCTTTTTTTGTCTGCAAATGCTTCTCGCTTCTCTCTTCAAGATGGCTTAAATTACTTAATAAACTTCAATAGCTTGCAAAAAGCAAACAAAATTCTCTACTATCTGTAAAACATATAGTCGTAATATACTAATATTGGGGTGTCATTGTCTTAAAACCTCAAATTTTAAGAAAAAAACTGTTCCAAACAATGGAGAACAAGATGGCCGCATCAAAAATAACAGAAGAATTGGAAAATATATATCATAACATAACTTGCGTCATTAAGAGCTTATAAAGTGAGGTTAAGTTTAGGCACATCATGCGGCTAATTAAAGAATCAAAGCAAAAGCTCTGATTCAAATGTACAAACACTCAAAAGTCTTTCTCGTGAATTGTCAGTCATGTTTTCTAAGGAATTATTGTCAAGGCAGACAGGTTTACCCAAACGAAACGAATACGAATTTCTATTGAACAAATGACAATGAAAGAATTTATGTAATTATTTAGATCATCTTCCAACAACAATTTAATTCCTAGAGCTAGTAGAAAATAAATGATCAAAGATGATAATAATAAGATTATAAAGATAAGACGATATTTTTTTTTCACATTGCATCCCAAACAAATGTCCATTGCTCAAAAAAAGGCTCGGGTCGATTGGTCGAGAGATAGACTAACAAATACAATAGCGGTGCTTCGAAATATGTTTATAACATCATGACAGGTGATGAATCATAGATTTACGTGAATGAGCTCGAAAGTAAACAACAATCGGCTATATGGGTGTTTCAAGATGAGCCGAATCTCACAAAAGTTGTTTGCGAACGAAGCACTTCCAAGCAAATGGTTGCCTGTTTTTTGGAAAAACTGAACATATCGCAACCATACCCATTGAAATAACGCAGAACAGTAAATTTTAAGTGTTACGCAACCATTTGTTTGCAGTTGTTTTTCAATAAATTAGGAAATCCAACTAACCAACTATAACAACTGCATTTTTGAGTACTCCAAACATCGATATTGATAGATAAGTCACCTACCGTATAGTCTTCATTTGGAACCGATTGAGTTCGTTTTATTCCCCTACATAAAAAAAATTAAGTGCTTCGACAATTGGTTCACGCATGCAAAAGTGTTTAGATCCTAATGGAGAATATTTTGAAAAACAAAAAAGTGATTTTCGATGATTTCTATTTGTGTTTGTTCTATAATACCGAAATATGAAAGGCATAGAAGTGAATGTACTGTTGAAGGTCGCTATTGCTTACACATACATATATATCGTAAATATCCTTCCACTAAGCCAAATTTAACAAAATAATTTCTTCCTCTTAGTAAACTCTAACAATGTTTCTGGTCAGGCTTTGGCCTTAGACAATTTCAATACAGGATATATATACTCTTATGTTAATAAGTATATTAAATTACTCAAAATTTTATGGTAATGAGATATACTATTATGTAAGAGAAAATGCCAGTGCTATTGCTTATTCTATTGTAATAGGTAGATAATAATATGTATTACTTATATAAACTTGCATGGCGCGAAATTTAAGCAGCGAAAAGTATACCTAGCGGAAAATATAGAAGTTCATAGTTGACTTCCGGTGCATGTCAAAACGAGAAACATGAGTTTTATCTCATTGTTTCTAGAGATATAATATGTAAATTGAAAAGTCCTTCTCCTACCATAGTATAATATACATTTTTTTGTCGAATTTCGTTTTTTTTAAATCCACATAGTTTCCTTCAAGAGTGGTTATAGCGGTACTCCCACTTTTCGATACTATTTCTGTACAATGATTTGTACTTTGCTTAAAAATAGGCCTCACTGTCGGCGATCATCTCTTCATTCGGCGAAAATTTCTTCCCAGAGTGCATTCTTTTGAGATCTTTGAACTGGAACAGTCGGTCTGATTTGGAGCATGCGGTTGTTGCTGAAGCAATTCGAAGCCCAATTCAAGAATTTGTATAATCGCATTTGCACTGACTTGTGACACGGTGTATGGCCTTGGTGAAATAGAAATTTCTTTTTCTTGGAATACAACCGTTTTTCGGCAATTTCGCCCTTCAAACGGTTCCAAAACGCTTTTGCATTAGTCACTGTTGATGGTCCTTCTTTTTTCAAGTAGTCAATAAAAATGAGTTCATGCGCATCCCAATATACAAACGCCATTACCGCCATTACATAACGCTCGGGTTTATTCTGCTTGAACATCTCCAAACAATGGTACGAAACAGGTACCCAAACATTAATTAACAATATATCCGATATGTTCTCAGCTCTTTCGAAAAGCTTTACTTTACCGTCAGACAAAATAAGGGCTAACCAAAAATCATATAGACTTAATTCTATTAGCGCCAACTACGTAGCATGCCGGAGACTTTTCAATTGACCTGTTATCCCCAAGCTTAAATATAAATTCTTAATTTCACATTGATATATTGTGACTCGAGCACAGTGCTAACCAAAAACAAATCAAAATCTATGTATCTCTGATTATTTTTATATATTCCTAGTGGGTAGGTGTGGGGCGTTTTGCTCGGTTTGTTAATCAAATGAGCAAACATTTGTGTACCGGAAAATGAATAATGCGAAGATAATAGGCAAGGCACACAGGCATCAACGCACGTACACACTTACACAAATACACACAATCTAACGCTGGCATCAAGAGAGAATACATTTTGTAGCAGCATATAACGGTACATAAAGCAATTCCGTGCAAAAGGATGCCACACAAGTATAAGTGGCGCCTGAATAATGTCGTTTGTCCTTGAGCATATGAATATTACATGTGTGTGTATAGGTTTGTAGGGTATACAAATATAGTAGAAATTACAGAATAACTTCATAATAGGTTACTGGTGTAATATTTCGTAATGCCCACGTGCTGTAGTGGTCTTCACAAGCTCTGAGCTAAGACTAACATCTTAAAAAATGTCTCTTTCGGAGGTTTCTTCTCAGAAGAATACCTAATATATTTTTTCGCATAATTATTTTTCTTTTGTAACAATTTGCTACAGAGTATAATAAATTTGTACACCGTTATATACTTATATACTCTTATATACATACATATATAGAACTGATCAGAGCGAAGAGATGGTATGAACCGGCTGACTATATTTCCCTCCGTCCGTGCAAGGTGCAACTTGAGTAAAAATAAAAAATAAATTTGGTATGCATATACCTTGGCCAAAAAGTTCGTAGATGGGTGTAATCGGACAACTGTCACGCCCACAAAACCAAAACGTTTCCAAATACAAGTAGAGCCAAACATGTTCAAGCCTCTACGTGCCGAATATGTGCACCCCAGTGACTCTAGTTGACTTCTTGCGACAGATATCGGTCAATGTGTGAGATATACGACTGAAATTCAGGGATACATTTCTCCTGACGATGGTATGTCTGTGTGTTAAAAATAGGTGGAATCGTCTCAATATTTCTCTTAACCCCCGCATATATCAGCCAAAATATGAGTTGACTTAATAGAATTGAGATAGCGTGGTTTTCTAATAACGGTGTATTTTTTAGCTTAGAATGCATATGCATGAAATCGGATGAAAACTTGCCCTATACCCCATATAACTTACAAGCCTTATGTACCCGAAGGTATTACTGCGCCTTGCAACTTGCAAATATGCACCCGAGCTTGATCCTTTTTACATGTTTCTTTAATTGTTCGGTATCGGGTATCGCCTTAACAGATCTCTTATAGATTTATATAAATGTTTTTTCTCATAAACAAGTTTAAGGGATTACACGGGTTTTGCGGCTTCAAAACAAACGATTTTTCATTGACTTTTTTAATTCCATTCCAAGTATTCGTTTTGGAGATAGAGCCTTGAAAAGTTGTGAGCTCTAGTTTAGCTAGCCACTTAAGAAGTTCTGATGTCAACGCGAAGGCCTGACGGAAAAGTTTTAAATATTTTTCTTTGAAAAATTCACCAAATCTTTGTAAAATATGTATCTTTGGAACAATTAAAAGTTTGAATAAAATATTTAGTTTTTATATGAAAAACAAATTATGGGAAATAGGGCGTTTTTGTTCGTGGAAACCCATGTAGCCCCTTGAGGGAGGAGCGCAACGAACATATTAATGTTTCAGGTTAATCTAGTAAGCCTCTAAAATTTATTATTCGACTAGGTTGAACAAAATAATGTTCTAAACATTAGTTATTAGGGTGATTTTAGTTAAATTTTGGAGAGATAGAAGGAGAGAGAAAAGATATTTAACAATATCGAGATATCCAATATCAATTTGAAAGAAATATGGAGCGAAAGTGAGTGCAGAAATAGATAGTTCGATAGATAGATAGAATGCGAACTTGTGCTTCACTTTATATGGTTTCTAAAAATGGAGAATTCAACCGTCCTAATTAATTTTATCAATTTATTTTTTCTGATATACATTTCTTCAAAATTAGATATAGATAGAAAGCACCGAAAGACCGAACTTCTGCGTAATTTTTAGTAGTAACCAAAAATGGCATGATCCAAAAATTTAACAAGATTTTTAGAAGCTTTTATTGGTAACAAAAGTGAAAAAGAGACCAGTTCTGTAACTGCACAACTACCATATTCCATACCACATGCTACATAAGTGAAGAATATTTTCATAAACATACTTACTATATAAGTAGGTAAGTACTTGAGCCCCATCAGCTACCTTGATTTTTTTTTATTTTTATGATTATCTCTTGAGAACGAAGTAACCGAAGTAGCGTATGAATATATTAAAAAATACGAAGGATGTCAATAAAGCTAAACACTTCCACAAGCCAATGTCAACAACATGGAAAGCTGACAGCTACATATGTATGTACATATATCCTTTATCAGCAAAACGTAAAAAACACAAAAACAAAATTATATGCCAGTAGAAGAAAAAATAAAACATACACAGTTATATTTTGGTTTGGGTACTTCTTTAAAAATAATTCTCTATCTTTATTCATGCACAAAAGCTCTGAGATTACAGAGAATAGTACAAACGGAAGGTGTCGCAGATAATCGTATTTAAATAGAGGATGCAAAGGTAGTGGGCGAAAGGATTTACAACTCTATATTAATACATATGTAGATGTAATAACAGATTTTTTGGCATTTTGTAGTATCGATTACAGGTCTGACATTTGACACTACACGCTCCAAAAAAGTCTTTTCCAGATATATGTATACAAATGCTCCCATGCAGAATAAACCTACTGCATTTTTAGATAAACAACGGGAGCTGCTTAACCCGTTGAAATGATTCTTGACTATTAAAAAGTATCACTTAAGCTGTTTCATGGTCAACGTCGTTGTTTTAAACAAATTTGACATTATTCGATGATTTCATATGACGATTTCGGGATATGTTTTGATCTCAGAGACCTTAGCTTGGTGTTATTCGATGATATAGTTTGGACTCAAAGACTATTGCCGCTGCTATCGACATTAACTGTTAGCCCGAATTTGAGGCCTGACTACAGTTTTCTCAAAAGTTATATTCGCTCGGATTTCATTCATATGTACATCAGATGAACGAAGACTTAATTAAAATCTCAGAAGTCGTGAGTTAGTGATTTTGATTGGTACACATTATTCAATAAGGGTCAAGAACACGTTGCCGACGAACCATGTCCAGGACGGCCATCAACATCAACTGATGATCAACACTTCAATAAAATTGGTGCTTGAGAATCGACGATTAACAGTCAGTGATCTTACTAGCATCGTTTGAATATCGGAAGGATCAGTGAAAACCAGTTGAAAGATCAATTAGGCCTAAGAAAGGGAAAGCACGATTGGTTCCAAAATTACTCAATTTTATCGGAAAACAACGTCGCGTTAAAGTCTGTGAAACAATGCTTTCCTACTAGCAGAATGGCATGAAAAGTATTATTACTAGCGATGAGTCTTAAGTCTATACTTACGATCTGGAAACAGACAGTCAACCTGCCGAATATCGTGGCAAAGGTGAGTCGAAGCTCAAAAGCACGTCATAGCAGTTCAAAAATCAAGATTATGTTGACAGTTTTCTTCTAATATCGAAATGCTGCACCGGGTCATCGAAAATTGACGTAAACGGGTGGAGATATGCAAACGGAGCCGTGTGATTACCAATTTAGCGAACATTTTGTTCTCGTCACAAATGGCGTAAACTAATCTAAATAACAAAAAATCCGATCCCATTTTAACCACCTTTCAGTGTTTTATTTTTTTTTTGTTCAGAAAGACGTGAATTCTTGTTGGTAGACCCTGTACAAGAAAATATTCGTTCGTAAAATGTTCACAAAATATAATATACATATACATACATATATTTATATGTATATATATGTGTGAATTGAATTATATATGAACGCATTCGTCCGCAGAAGCCAGAGATGTATAGTCGCCATATTAAATAAACGACTTTTAGAAGCTGTCTTTGACATTTTTATTAAATTTCAACTTCTTCGCCGCAAGCGCACAAAGCAGAGTGTAAGAAGCAATGTCAGAAAGACTTCCGGAAAATGTTTCGCCAGTACTCGCTCAATTTATAGTACGTTTACACAGTTTACATGGAGTTTACTATATAGCATACTAAATACAAGCATTTCGTAAAACATATGTACATATGTATATATACAAATTTACCATTTTGATTGTTTGAAAGAAAAAGACTTGTAGGGAAATTTCACGTGTAGTTATAATAGCTTCGAAGTATAGTTAGGTTAGGTTAAGGCAAAAGGTCGAACCTAACAGGGATCTCACTTGTACAACTTAGAACGCCGGTCTGTTGTGGTACTTAAAACTCCCATATTACTGATCATAAAAACCCTCATAAACCGAAAAAGCGCTTATTGAACTATTAATATCCAGTAAGAAATCCTACGATAGCGATAATATGAACTTTGTTAAGGGCAAATAGTCTAGTAGATCGCCTACTTTCTACTCTAGGCCAGAAGGATAACTCAAATGTATAGAAGTTGGTCGGCGCCAATGCATGCTTTACGCACGTGAGGTCCATAGATCCTATGAGGTAGTAGGATAACCAACCCGTTCCCACTACGATGTTAGCGGGTCTCCTTTTCCTACTACTATCCGACGCTGCTCTTACAAACCAAGCGCTTGACTCAACGATGATTACAGGTAGTCTTGTATTGAAAAACCGCCGATTAATACAGGGCGTGATAACTGAAACAGTAGGTATCTCAAAAAGTTGATTGGGTCCGATTTTGCATGAGATATTGCGCATGAGAAAGCTGAAAGAAAGAAGCGCCACTGTTAGACCACTTCACAGCAATATTTGACCCTGTTTAAGCATGAACCAAAGGATTGTTTTTTAACCCTCGGCGAAATGCGAATCCACTGGTATTCACATCAAAGACCAAGGAACCACTGGATCAACTGTGAACGGCGGCCGTGCTTTGAAAAATGCGAAAACTATCCTATCGGCCGAAATCAGCCACGATTTTCTGACATACACAAGCTGCGATCTATATCGATTAGCAGGAAAAAATCAAAATGGTCACAAGACTCTACCATGCCGAATTATTGAGCTGATTCGATGCTAATTTTAGAAATAACTATCTCATTGGTTCCAAAAACATCACAAATAAGGTAAAAAGTACTCTTTTTTGAGCGACGTGTTTTTGAGCTAATATACCACAAATTACGATTCTAAACCTGATTGAGAACATTTTGAAAGGAAGCACAGGAAATTCATACGCAAAAAATCACAACTTTGTTAGATCTTAAACGCTTCTTGATTTGACGATTGAGAATAAGAAATCGTTATGCTCCTCAATTGACACATACGTATATGTACATACATACATACATTAAATTTTACCAATTCCCCACCAACAAATTTTCTCACAGGGATATTTAAAATATTTATACATCACTCCAGTGCGGTTACATTATTGTACAACACATTTGTGTTGAAGTATTGACTTGGATGACAGAACACCACACACATTGAAAGCATCATTCAAGATTCGTTGGGCGTTTGTAAGTCGGTGTGTGATGTACTTTACACCAAAAGAACTTTCATTTCGCGGTTAACAAAAATGTTGTAACTGACGCAGAATAGGGCTGTAAATATTCCACAGCTTTTGTTTCGTACTACTCTTAGCGAGAGCTTCTTCCGTCTCTTCAACACTTCTTACCAGAGCAGGAGACTACAAGCAACGACGGCATACATCAACTGTTGTGGTGTTGGTGATGAGCGTGGGTGTTTAAATGAGAAAAGTTGTTAACTTTTTATTTTTCTTTCGTGTCTTTCTAATACATTTTTCTTTTGTCCAAATATTTATATAAGTAAATAACATAAACAACATGCAATTTCACTGAATGAAATTGACAAATTTGATGGACAAAAAAATGAAAACAAAAAACGTTTGTAAAAAACAGAATTCTGCACACAACGGCATTTTTGTGCCAACGGCAAAAAAGAAGCGAATTACATAACAAGAAAACAACAATGATAGCAAGTAAGGAAGAACTAAGTCCGGCTGCAACCAAACATTTTATACTCTTGCAACTTGCAAGGAAGAAAGCCAGGGATATACCTTAAAATGTAAAATGTCAACCAGAGGAGCGGAATCCGGATGTTCGAAAATCCTGATATTAATTGTATGGGAGCTAGGTCCAATTTTTGCCTAATTGAATCTATTTTAGTCACAAAAATACACTGTTATGAGTAAAACACGCTCTGTAATTTTCATTGAGATAGCTCAAATATTGACCGATATATGCAATATAAAGTCACCCGGAAGTTCGAAAATCTTTATATTAGTTATGTGGGGTATCAGGGAAGTATTGACCCGATTCAACCCATTTTTGGTACACAGAGTTCCTATTGTCGGGAATGCATTCTCTCAGAATTTCAATTTATTCCCATACATTTACCGATATTTTCGGTCAAAAGTCAACTATAGATACTGGAGTCCACATGTTCGACACCTAGTGGCTCGGAACAGTTTTGGTTGGATTTCGGCAATTTTTGGTCATAAGGTTAAGTTAAAGAAATTATTAGTGCAAAATTTTATCACGTTATATTACTTACTTTTTAATTTGTGTAATGGAAAGTGAAAAAATAAAATTGAATTTAAAGTTGTGTTATATGGAAAGTAGACGTGGTTGTAGTCCGATTTCTCCCATTATCACACTGTGACTTTATTTAATTTTTTCCCACAAGTACCCTGTGCTACTGTAATTCCCCGTTGCAGATTAGAGGTTTATTTTTTAATTTAGTGCTTATTTATGGCATTTTAAGTATATGTTTTCGATTTTTGGCGTTTTATGGGCGTGGCAGTGGTCCGATTACATTCACCTACGAACTCGTAATTTTTTTGTATTAAGCAACCCCCATGCTCAAGTTACAGCGTGACCGGACGGACGGATGGACGCGCAGACAGACAGACAGCCAGCCGGATTTTAACTCGACTCATCATCCTGATCGTTATATACCTAACTCGATTAGTTTTAGGTAATACGTACAACCGTTAGGTGAACAAAACTATTATACTCTGTACAACATGTTGCAGGAGTATAAAAATGTACATTGCTCTGCATTCTTTGAAAGAGAAAAAATAGGAAAATATCAATGGTTACAATGATACGCAACAGGTTTTTTAACAGTAAGTATTTATGTATTTAAGCCAACAGTTGGCATCAAGAGTCATTGAGTGGCTTTAACGTGAATAGTGCACTCGGAGAAGTGTCGACTTCAGATTTTTCGCATTTACTTTCTTATGAAAGAGGTATGCATATAAAGAAAAAAGAGATCATAGTATATAGTCCTGTCATAATAATTGAAGGTAATCCTTTAAAATTGCGAGAATAGTGTTTAAAGTGACTGTTCTGTTCAGATGTAAACCGTATAATGGTGTACTGCATCGAACAGTGCAATAGAAGTCATACGAGGGTTGCCATTTACATTACGAGATTAGAGAACCTAATGAAATATTAACAAATAAAATCGTTTTATAGTTTATCAAAATATTCTCCATTAAGATCTATAGTCCATCTTCAATTTTTCTAAAACAGACAACCATTAGCTTGGAAGTGCTTCGTTCGCGAACGGCTTTTGTTGGATTCGGCTCGTTTTGAAACACCTATACAGTCAACTGCTGTTTACTTTGGCGTTAACAAGCGTAATTTCACGATCCATCACCTGTCATAATTTCATAGACGTATTTCGTAGCACTTTAAAGACGAAGTGGAACACTGTTGCCGAGTCAATCCGCGTCGAAAGTTGTAAAAAATAATTGCGCGAAATTGTTTGCGATTTGGTTTAATTTTTTGGTCGAGATGAATATTATAAGTTACTGTAAACAACACAAATAACACTCCTATGTTAAAACAGTTCGAGTTCGTATAACAACAATAATGTCAGACTTTACTATAAAGTTATGAGTTGCAGGATTGCAACATTACGGTAACCAAATTCCGAAATATAGGTAAATGGGAATAATATGTAGCAGCCAAGGTCTCAGCTATAAGGCGAAACACGTCGCAGTTAGCGTTTTCCAAATGGTTTTTCAACGGTCTTCTAACATTAGACCGAGCGTTGCCATGCTGGAAAATTTTTGTCTCGAGTTTAGTTGCATATACCGCGCGTTTTTCAGCAAACGCTCGCTTAAAATTGATGAGTTGAAGCCGGTAGCGTTCTACAATAATGGTTGTAATACGTTTTAGCAACTCATAATGCAGCACGGTCTTTTGATCTTACAGAAGACAGATCATTATCAAGGCGTTATCGGTATTCGGCTTTCCCGTTTATTTGGATTGCCAACCAGGTTTCAGTAATGGAACTTCACTTTTTATCACCATTATTTTTTAACACAATTATATGCAAACCCGACTTCTTTTTGTAGCTTTCAAGCAGCATTTTTGGCTTGCAAAATCCCCTTTCAAAGTCTCAAGGCTCCTATTCACATGACACCCAATTTCCTTGCCTTTAAACGATTTGAAATGGCTGCTTGAGTGACTTCTGAAAAATTTACGAACCCTTATTATGTCTAGCAACAATCTTCATGGGGTAATGCATTCAGTTGCTCATCTTCAAACTTATTTAGCTGTCCTGCGCGGCATTCTTCTAGATCCAAATCTTAAAATCGTCAGGCTTGTGTTAGAGAGATGGCAAGAGGGCTCGACAATTCCGGCGGGACCGTTCGAATGATTTTGGTGGATATTTTGAGTATGAAACGTTTTCTTGCTCGACTCGTGCCGATGAAGCTGATTTTTTTTCTTTCAAAAAGAGTATCGTAAGCCGGTATCTTTGGACATGCTTGATCGGGCGAATTCTCATCCCACATTCATGGAGAGCATTATAGCTGCCGATGAGACATGCGTTTATGAGTTTGAGATACAAACAAGTCAACAATTATCGAAATGGAGAGGGAAAAACGAGCCGAAATCAAAATAATTACGCCAATGCCGCTCAAGACTAAAGGTAATGCTTATTGGTTTTTTCGATATTCGAGGTCTGACGCATCATGAATTCGCTCCGAAGGAACAGACGGTCAATGAGGAGATATATTTGGGTTTGGCCGTAATGAGGCGTTTGTGAACGAACATCCGTCGAAAACGATCGGAGTTGTGGAAGAACAATTCATGAATTTTACACGATGATAATGCACCATCGCATCGAACCACGATTGTGACCGAATTTACAGCCAAACACGCAATGAATACCATCCATCAACCACCGTATTTACCGGATTTGGCTCCGTGTGATTTTTTCTTGTTCCCCAAACTGAAATCACATCTCCGTGGAACCCGTTTCTTTTTTATATATATGTATTTATTTTAGCGAGTATACGTAACTAGAATAGGCTCGGATATGTCTTCCAGAGAGAACTATTAACGACCAGCTTTTAGCAAAATTGTTTGACGTGAGTTGGGTCTACTAACCAGAATGGAGCCAGATTTATACCTAGAATTCGCAGTCTTCCTCAAAAATATTGGGATAATGCTCTCTTTTGCTACAACAAACACAACAAAGACAATGGACTACGCAATTTATATTCCTGAATAATTTGACTAGTATAATAGATGTAAGATTATTTATGCACTATTACACTTTTGAACCCAAATATTAAAATTCTTTAGCTCCATATTTTTCTTAAAATTATAAAATATACATATGTATGTATGTATATATTTTTTTTGTTTGAGACGATATTTACCCATTGGAGTTCTCTCTTGTGGTCAGGTGTATAAAAGCTCCCCGTTGAATTAATCAATCAAAATGAAAATATGGAAAGAATAATAGAAATTGTACAAATATTTATATAACACATCTGTCGCCATATACTTACATATATATACATATGTACATATATACAGTCAACAAAGTTCCCGTGGTAAGTGAGCATTTCACCAGAATAGAATAAACGTGGTACAAGAGTGAAGTGCATGGCGCAAATGGACGAAATCAAGTGGACCACAAAAGCGTCAGCTTAAGTGGCTCGCCAAAAGCTAAGAGTATACAAAAAAACGAAGAGAACGCAGAAAATACAAAAATGATTGGCGCAAAAAGAGTGGGAAGTAGAATTACTAGATTGAAGGCCCAAACGACAGAGCATATCTAATCGAAGCGTTTCCAGCTGCAGTTTGGCACAAGAAGTGGCTGGCTGAGGCGTGCGACTATTATCATCATCATTACGTGAGCTGAATAAGCGAGTAAAAGCAAACAAAGTTTCTAAAAACCAAACTCCAACTATGTATGGCTGAGCGTACGAGTACTTACGAAAAACTAACACACTACTTGCAACGTGTGTAGTATTTGTGAGACTTAGCTCCAGCTAGACGCATTCAATGGTTCAACGCTAAACACAATAAGCTGGATTGGTGTGCAGAAAATTGCGGCTGCAACTGAGATTTGGACGCTCATTGTTAACGACATTGGCCATAGTGTCGAGCATCCGAGTCATATCTACTGGCCGCAGCAAATGAAGGCACTGACCGTGTGCTAACTAACAATGGTGTTGACAACAATGACACTGACAGTGACTGTCAGTCAATCAGGCGGCAATCAGTTCGACCCAAAGACAGCGCCGTGTGACGTGCGAACAATAATGAAATTGAAATGCATACGAAAGGCGAATACTGAAGAGTTGCCACGTACCCACATACCCACATACATATGGATCTGTCCAAAAGTGTGTATGCCGACATGCTTGAGTGGTGAGTGGTGTTCGAAGTGAATCGAACTTGCTTTGGTTGGGCGGAAGTGTGTACTGCTCGTGGCCTTGAGTTGAAAAACTTGTCTATTGTGCCATAAGAAGAAAAAGAAGACGAAGAAGAAGACAAAGAAGAAGAAGAAGAAACGAAGAATAAAGCATGAATTGACTATAGTTCGAGTTGCATATAAATGTCGTCTTCTGATGGAGCTGAGTGCGTACACTCTTCAAATGGTGGGCATTAAGCGCACTAGAAAAAAGAAAGATATGCTTGTAGTTGCTATGGAAACGTGTTTCTACTAATGACTTATCTATCTTTAACGAGTAGCTTTGGATCGGATTTAGGCTACAGCAGACATTTAAGATTCATTCAAATAGTGACGATGGAGCGGACGTTCCATTGCCCGATCATGAAGAAGTAAGAATAGCAATTACTCAGCTGAAGCACAACAAAGCGGCGCCGGCTGATGCATTGCCAACCGAGCTATTCAAATACAGCGGCGAAGAACTGATAAAGAGCATACATCAGCTTCTTTGTAGAATTTAGTCGGTCGAAAGCATGCCCGATGATTGGAATCTAAGTGTGCTCTGCTCATTCCACAAAAAAGAGACCTCACAATTTGCGTCAAACACCGTGGGATAAGCTTCCTAAATATTGCATATAAGGTTCTATCGAGCGTATTGTGTGAAAGATTAAAACCCAACGTCAACAAACTGATTGGATCTTATCAGTGCGGTTTTAGGACTAGAAAATAAGCTACCGACCAGATATTCACCATGCACCGAATCTTGCAAAAGACCCATGATCTTCGTTGATTTCAAAGCTGTTTTTGACAGAACGAAAAGGAGCTGTCTTTATGCCGAAAAACTAAACTAAACTGTGTAAACGGACGTTGAGCAAAACCAAAAGCTCCGCCAGAATCGGGAAGGACCTCTCCGAGCCGTTCGATATCAAACGAGGTTTCAAACAAGGCGACTCCCTATCGTGCGACTTCTTCAATATATTGCTGGAAAAAATAGTTCGAGCTGCAGGTCTGAGTAGAGAAGGTACCATCTTCTATAAGAGTGATGATATTGATATCATTGGCCTTAATACCTGCACCATTAGTTCTGCTATCTTCAAACTGGATAAGGAAGCGAATCAGATGGCTCTGGCAATGAACGAGGGCAAGACGAAATACGTATCTCCTGTCATCAAACAAACAGTCGTCGCACTCACGACTATGCTCCCACGTCACCATTGACAGTCATAACTTCGAAGTTGTAGATAATTTCGTCTATCTTGCAACCAGCATTAACAGCAACAACAACAATGTCAGACTCGAAATCCAACGCAGATTAACTGTTGCCAACAGGTGCTATTTCGGACTGAGTGGGCAATTGAGAAGTAAAGTCCTCTTTCGACGGACAAAGTTCAAACTCTACAAGTCACACATCATCCCCTTTCTGCTATATGGTAAAGAGGCATGGATTACGACAACATAAGATGAGTCGACGATTTTAAGAAAAAGGTTCAGTTGAAGATGTATGATCCTTTGAGCATTGCCAACGGCGAAAACCGCAGTCGTTGGAACGACGAACTGTACGAGATATACGACGACATTAATATAGTTCAGTGACTTAAGAGACATGGCTACGGTGGCTATGTCATATCGTCCGATTGGATGAAAGCACTCCAGCTCTGAAAGTTTTCGACGCAGTATCCGCAGGGGAAGCAGAGCAAGAGGAAGACCTCCACTCCGTTGGAGATAGCAGGTGGAGAAGGACTTGGCTTCGCATGGAAACTCCAATTGGCGCCACATTTCGAAAGGAAGAAACGACTGCCGCCGCACTGTTGTGAATTCGGCTATAACCGGTATACGCCAGTAAAGAAGAAGAATTTTTCTTAAATCATTTCGACTACATACCTTATCTTCTTTATTGGAATAGACACAGCTTACGTGCTTACATATACATATATCGAATACTTTTTCTCTCACATATTACTTAAATTGGCATTTAAACTTAATATTTGTTATTGGGTGGTGGAAAATAATCGCCACTTCTTGCAACCCGAAGTTGCTGCTCAACGGCACTTGACTATATTAGCTGAATACTTATCTAACGGTTTGTGGGCGATTGCATTGTGTAATGGCTGGGCTGTCAAGTTGTTTTCGTTACACTTCTACGTCTTCGTATTCGTCTTCGCCTTCTTCTTCTTTTTAATTTCGCTTTTCTTGCGGCGCCTTCGAGTGGCTGCAAGTAGCGAAAACCACTCAAATTCCACTTGTGCTGCTCATTTAATGTCACAATAATAAACCAGCAACAAAAGAAATGAAATATCGCCCAACAAAAAACGCACAGACACAAGCAAAGTGGAGAGCAGCAAACAGACGATTGTGCGATTGTGCAGTAAAATGTGCTAACGCTTGGTGAATGTAATAATAAAATAATACAATAGTAATAATAATCGCAATAACAAGCAGAAAAAATGCATTAACAAAAAACAACAACAACTAAGTGGTAATAAAAACAAACAATGTCGGTGTCTAACAATAATAACTGTAAAACACATTTCATTTATTTATGCTTATATAATCGCTCAATTATCAGCTTTGTTTTTATTGTAATTTTTTCTATATATTACATTACTGCCATTATATTATATGAGCGACATAATTGCATGTATTTAAGTATGGTTGTACGAGTATGTGTGTGCATGTGTAAGCGCTTGCAGTTATATAACCTTCAAGCGCAATTGCTGCAATTTGCTGCTAATTTTTCAATGTCACACACACGCAAGCAAAATCGACATATTTACATGCGTACACCCATATGTACATATGCACATATATGTATGTATGTGCGGTTGCATTGCATCACGTTGCAACGTTTACTTTTCACTCTTCTACCCGCTTGCACATTAACCCAGCGCTCTTGTACGTCAACTTGCGTGGCAGGCATATTGGATGTGCAACACTAACAAATGCTGCACGTCGCACGTCACAAGACGCACTGATTTTTCCTTCGCTCGTCTTTGATTTCGTTATATTTGCTCTTTGTCACATTCCGCATTGGTATTTTACAATCAAAAGCATTGCAAAACTATGCCAATTTGCAGTTGACTTTCGATGCTGCAACATGTTGCATGCAATGTAAATTGAACTGCACGAATTTTTCAATACTTTCTGATAAATCAATGACTTTTTGCTTCGCTTGTGTTCTTTGTCATGCAACTTTGCGAAAGGGCTGAGATTATCAGAGTTTTAACAGATGACATTGTAGATGGTGGATGGTGGTAAAACTGGTAGCTGGTGGAGCTAAAACTAGCGGTATTTATTGAAATGCTAGGCTAAGAACAGAAAGGGTCACCATATATTGCAAAGAGCTAAGGAAACAGAAAAAATTTGAAGCTCTGAACTCAATCCGTTCATCTCTTGAAATATTCGTGTCTATTAAATTACAGACGAAACCGAAGTCGTTTCAGAGTTTTCCACTATTGGCCAAGTCCGCCTGTCTGTATGTACGAGAACTAATCTCTCAGTCTTTGAGATATTGATATGAAATTGTGTTCATGTCCTTCGCTCCCTAAAAAACATACTCATTAGCCAGAACCGCCAATATAAAATCACTATATCACATAGCTGTCATATATGTATGTATATTGAACCATAGGGATCGAGGGCTGAAAACGAAAACTTTTTCATTTGCGGAGATATCGTCAAGAAATTTAGAATTAATGCACAAATTCAATATAGAAGTTAGGTCTTCTTAAGAGAACAAAAAATATTTTTCCAAATTGCCAAGTTTGACAACATAATTCTTCTCGAACTATTAACTTATAGTCAATATAATCGGCCAGCATTCATTATTGGGTAATA
The DNA here is from genome assembly GCF_023373825.1 of Bactrocera dorsalis. Classification (NCBI taxonomy): domain Eukaryota; kingdom Metazoa; phylum Arthropoda; class Insecta; order Diptera; family Tephritidae; genus Bactrocera; species Bactrocera dorsalis. The sequence continues at coordinate 103,309,662 of NC_064304.1, read as the reverse complement.
TTCGACCGAATAGATCACGTCCAGCACGAAGTGAAGAAAACAAAGCAGCCGTAACTGAAAATATACACGAACACCATGAAGAGTCGATTCGGCGCCATTCGCGGCAACTCAGATCGACGTATGACGTACTTGGCACATTTTATAGCTCGTGCAAGAACTGAAGCCGCTCGACCTTTCCAAGCGATATCGGTTCGCTTTATGAACTCTTGAAAAGTTCCAAGAAGATCGGACGTTTTCGAGCTAAATTTTGTTCAGCAATGAGGCAAAATTGCCGCATTTGAGACGAAGACCAACCCGATTCAAGAGCTCCTATTTCATTCAGAAACAACAACGGTTTGGTCTGGTTTGTGGGCCGGTGGAATCATCGGTGCATATTTCTTCAAAAAGATTCCGGTGAGAACGTAATAGTCAATGGACCTTTATCGCGCCATGATAACCGACTATTTGATGCCTGAAATTGAAGGTCGTGATCACGGCGACATTTGGTTTCAACAAGACGGCGCCACTTCTTACACATCGCATCAATCAATGGATTTAATGAGAGAAAACTTTGGTGAGCAGATAATAACAATTTCACGTTTTGGGCCGGTCGATTGGCCGCGATCTTGTGATTTCACACCGTTAGATTGTTGCATGTAGGAATATGTATGTATGTAAAGTCTAAAGTTTATGTGGACAATTCCGCTTCGATTCAGGCTTTGAAACAAGACATCATGTGTGTCATTCGCCAGTTACCAATCGAAATGCTCGAACGATTTAACGAAAATTGGACTCAACGGATGACCCTTCTAAGACGTAGTCGCAGCCAATTTAAAAAATTTAATCCTCAAAAAATAAATGCCAAAGAATCTTCTTTCGAATCGTAATAAAAAATTTCCATTAAATTTGATGTTTCTATATTTTTTCTTAAAAAAAATTAGCCAACTTTGAAATGTCAGTGCATATTGGCTGCAAGTACTTTATAGCCTTTACAAACAAACCAACGACAACAGAATCATTCGAAACTGATTTGACGCTATTTAAACGGCGACTTGAAAGCGCTAACACACTTGTATGTATGTACATACATATGTATATGTATAACTGTTCTGGAGAACTTAAAAAAGAAATCTTAAGAACACAGTTCTACAACTTGAAATTTACATAATATAAATCACATTATTATATATAGTATGTAGGTATAACGACAACGACTGTACGCCCGTTAACCCAATTCTTCACTATACCTATACCACTCCCTCGCTCGTTCGTTATAAACCAAACGCGCATAATCATATTAGTTTAGCCATACTGGCGTCGTTTTACTTGACATTAGTCTTTCTTTTCTTCTTCCACTTTTCACAATTTTTTACAGTTCCAACTGCAATGCTGTAATTTGAAGATTTTTTTATCAGACCTGATTCTTATGCAAATTCGCCTACAAATGCATAATAAAATGTGAGCGCAATTTTGAATCGACGCACATGTTCCATAAGTTCATATGTACGAATGTCATAACGATGATACCAGGAGCCATGTGTGTAGAAAATATTAGGTTACGTATGTGGGTTGTTTGTTGTAGAAGCAGTAAATTGGTTACGATTCCTTAGGTACCCATCTGTTGATGTTGATTTGATTGTTGAAATTTGTTTTCATTGCTCGGCAGGCCGCAGCTGGCAGGCTGATAATCTCAAACGCATTTAAAAATTGACAAAGAATTTAATGCAGTCATGCGATTTACTTATAGATTAAAAAAATTGAAGGACGGTCATGCAGTTTGAAGCGAATAACGCTTAGTTTTTGAAGATACACTTATATTCTTTCCATACTCAAAGGAAAGAACCACATACTATTTGTTGCAGATAAAAGCGGCCAGAGCTCTCACAAGTATCGAAAATGAAAGAAGAAGCAAAGACCTTCGAAACATAAGCTCAAGGTAAAAAAATCGGAACCAGAGAACATACAACAACCTTCGATAAGCACTTTACCGTCCTTTCACGCTCCTTATCAGAACATTGCATTCTAGTGAGGAAATGTTTCGCAACTTTTGGAACTCCTTAAGTTACACAAAAATGGAAGAACGAAATTTAAACTTCAGATATGATATTAAGAAACAACTTGAATAAATTTAAGTCCTTTCCAAGCAACTGTGATCAACTGAATTCATACCTTGACATTTTGAATCATTTCGACTAATAACATGGGAATGACACTCGTAATCTTTTGATCATCATTTCTGAAGAAATAAGGATCGATGATTAGACCGGCCCACAAACCACACCAAACCGTTATTTTTCTGGATGAAATGACAGATTTTCAACATCTGCAAATTGCTTTTCGTCCCAAATCCATTGAGCCGGAAATGAAGCTCATTGCTAAACAAAATTTGGCTCAAAAATGTCGAATCTTCTTGGAATTTTTCACGAGCCCATAGAGGGAAGCGAAGTCGCTTGAGGAAGTCGAACAGCTTCAGATCTTGCACAAGTTGTATTTTGTACACTTTTTGTTGAAGATCTCGATGTACAATGCGCCAAGTCGTTCCATACGTCAGTCCGAGTTGCCGCGAACGGCGCCGAATCGACTCTCAACGGTCTTCATGTATACTCTCAGCTACGGCTGCTATATTTTCTTCATTGCATGCTAGACGTGGTCTGTTCGGCCGAATAATGTCCCTTAATGAATGCTGGGTCTCAAGATGGATATTGCGTATAGAGCGCTCAGTAAGCTGATTATGTTGACCATAAGTTGAGCGAATCGCACAAAACGCATTATTTACAAAACGTGAATTTTCGTAATAAAGTTGAACGGTTTGTGAACGTTGTTCTGACGTAGGTCTCTCCATGAAGAAATGCTAAACAATACTGAACAAAACTAACATGACAGCTTGACATGACTCACGCGTGATCTGGCAAAAAGAGGCTATTGAAAATGTAACTCTACATGGATCACCCCTTACAAGCATTTTGCACTAAGCCAAACTACCAAAAATAAGGTGGCAAAATCAAACTTTCTAAAAATATCCTAACCAGATGCCGCTGTTAATAGCCGTAAAATAATCCGTTTCATAAACTGGATCACTGAAATGGATTCATGTAATATTTTTTCAAGAAAATTGCTTTAAAGAACTACTCGTTGAAGATTTGCTTGTGAAACTTATTTGTCTATTTACTTGCCTAAGTACTCTGCATACCCTATGTAGCAATTAATTAACCTACAATATATTTTGTTGAATTAACCTCCCATATTTGCCAAGTAAATTATCCGCTTACAAACAGAGATAATGGAGAAATATAGATGCATGTGTGTACTAAATATATGAATCTAACGCAAGTGAGTGGCTCTTAGGTTCTGGAGGCTACGGCAACCACAGGCAAAGTTTAAAAAGAACCGAATGTTTGCACAAGCTACCACTCAACATTGCCTGGGCAACCGCATCCCAACCACAATGGACATGAGCAGTTTCTGCATGACCAACAGCGTCACTTAGGGCGTTCGTTCAACAGACTTACGGGCACAAGGATACCCTCTATATTAGGATTTTATACATAAACTTGGTGATGCGCTTTTGTATTCACTTTTACAGTGTTGTGCAGATAAATCAACAACATAAAGATACGACAAATGCTGTCGAGACACACAGTATAACGAGTCAACGGTGCTAAATTTATAGTATACATACTTCCTTCAAAGAATATCGAGCTTTTAAGGACAGGATGGCAACGATATGTTTGAACAAGTAGGTAGTCTGTGACCTTGTAATCATACCAGTCTTCTGAGGATTAGATATAGATTCCTACACGCTTGTTGTATAAAACAGTGCCAACAAATACACTTCAAACTATTGGACCGAGATTATTTTTTTTAAGTATTAAGCCGTTTCCATATTATTTTTTACCAAGCTTAAGCTCAGCTATATCCATTTTCTAACGTTCATTTGTTCATTTTCTCCAACAAAAATTCGATAACTACGGAAGGTGAGGTTAGAGGAGAAAATGCCTAGATATTTCCACCTCACCCTCCTCCATACAACTTTGACGATCAGCGCCTGATAAGCTCACGCGAGGTCATTGGTTCATTGCTAGAACGCAAGATACCAATGGATATCCAACCCGGCCCCAATCCGATGTGAACTGAACACTTTGGCTTTGCAGTTGCCAGCAATTCCGGTTTGAACAGGCAACCAACCGCGTCTGATGATACAGTAGTAGCTTGATGTTATTTCAATGAGGACAGACATTCCTTGACTAACTCTGAGCGCACAGTAAGTAAGTTGGGTTGACGGCTAAACCACTTCTATTCGCACAGTTGGATACCACATTGAGGTATCCTTCGGTTAGCTCATCGACGGTATATAGGAATTTTATTTTTACTATAAGAACAACATCGTCAGCATAGGATATCACAACCTCGTTCGCCGACATCTTTAAATAGGTCGCTAACCATCCAAAGCAGTGGGGATCTTGCTGGGTTTCTCCGTTAACCTTTACCACTGTTAACCTTTACGTCACGACCTTACCGTCGCAAAAAAAACTATATATGAAAACCTTTAGGTTCGATTACACATCAAACTTTTCGAGAGATTTAGCCACCGCTTCCAGCCGCACATTATTGGAGGCCCACTTGATGTCGAAAAAGATGCCAACAGCAAAATTTCTTCATGATACCTGCCTTCATTATAGGCATGCTGAACACCTTAAAGTTTACTAAGAGACAACTAGAAATGCAAGGAAAAAATGATTGAGCCGTGCTTCATAGTAAGATGCCAATATTTTTCAGAGTAAACAACGAAGGCAATCTCAAAACTCCGAGTATGTTTCTATCACGAAAAATATTTCTTTCGCAATTCATCAGACGCTCGGAAGCTGCCTAAAATTTTTTATAGGAAGTTAACTGAAAGTATTATGCTATTACTTATAAGATTTAAGATTTTAGAAATGTATGCATATTATACAAAATTTCATTTAAAGCTTTCAAGTTCATCAGGCTGACTGCCCATATTTCATTACGTAAGTAATTCAAGTAAAAAAAAAACTCCTTAACAACTGAGAGTGAATTACTTAGTGAGTGCACACAAACTGTCCTTCGGTTTTCCTAAGGTAATAAACACAAAGAATATGCACACAAGCGGAATAAATATTTCAAGATTTTCACATAATGAATGTAGGCCATGACAAGCAGGACGATGGCATGAAAAGCATGTGTATTTGCATTTTACTTCGTGTCAAAATAATAATGGAAAAACAAGAAATGAAAACAACTCAAAAGCATGTCTCGCAAATCCAGGTAATCAAAACAAAAAAAAAACTGAGAAACAACCGAATGATGAGATACGAAATTGAGTGTTAGGAGAATTTGAAATAAACGAATTTGTGAAATTCTTTCAGTTTTATTTTTCCTCTCGGCAACAGCAACATCTGAAAACCAATTAGCCAATTAAAGCAGAGAACATATCAAAAAAGCGCAAGGAAAATGGCCTGAAAATGTAGAAATGACTGACTTTGTCCCAGTAAACCAAGCCAAGTGAAAAGCAATACAACTTTAATGAGCTGTTTTGGAATAAGTCACAAAGGTTGACATGTCGTGATATCTTCAAAAAAATTGAGAAGAGTAAAACTTGTGCACGACCCCAGAAAGGGGGTCTGGTTTGTACGACCAACAGTACTTAAGCAACTGCTTTAATTATCTCGTTAAAAGATTGGTAGAATAAAACTTTTTGACTAACATTGAACAATCTAAGAAAGAAAGTGTTTAAGGGGACAGGGCTTGTAAGAACTAGTGTTTTGTTAGTGAAAAAATAATAGCATGATTACTTCTGACGAACCTTTTGGTAAGACGGAACAACAATCTGGACAAGCGCCACTCATTTTCTTTAATACCAAGTGGAGCAGTTAAATTATTAAAATGGATTCTATGATTGCCCACACTCACTCATTGTTCACGTGATCACTTCAAAAGGGCCTTTGCCGATCTTAGCAAAGTCTTAAACTGTTTTAATCTATAATAATCTATTATCCATACAACTTCGGTGAAAATTTTTCGTCTAGCTTGTACTAAATACGACCTAAATAAATCTGTACGTAGGTTGCCTTTTAAATTCTTTCAAGTACACCTTTTTGGTCTAATATACACCCAATATTTTTCTAGTTCTCGTCCTTTTAAAAGTATGCTGGGTACGCCATGTGCGAACCACATGCGAACCCTACTTGTTTCCATTGCTTCCGTCCTGATTCAGTTTTGGCAATGCCTACAGGGTATATGCACTAAAATGCATGTTAGCTGTTGCTGTGATCCTTTCCTCAGAGAACTGCTCTTTTGTAAAGTGCCGCTTGCGGGCATCTCCTATATGAATTTGCAAATATTTGTTGATAAATATGTTTGCACTTTAGACAGTACTCACACTACTTACGCAGATACCTACATAAGTACATGAATATCTGCTAAAATTCGTTACTTATTGGGAAATAATACGAAAGGTAAACGGAAAATGATACAACTTAGCAAATCCCTGGGAGGTAGATTTGGTTTAAATGTGGTCGCTTTAAGAGATTAAGGGATAACTTTGAAACGGATTGAAGGAAGTAATAAAGCGCTGACTGCTGGCTGTTCAATTAAATTAAATCTATATGATTTATTAGCCCAACCTTCAAAGGGCGTGTGTATAAATTTGATAGTTGTCAAATTGCGTTATTGGATCGTTTGAAGGACGAAATCACCGAAAAACGCCCGCATTTGAAGGAAAAAAGTTCGATTTCACCAAGCCAATCCACCGAGTTCCAAGTCAGTGAAAACGATGGCAAAAATCCATGAATTGAACTTCAAATTGCTTCTGCATCTACCGTATTCTCCAGCTCTGGTCTCCAGAAATTTTCCTCGAATGAAGAGGTTATGGCCAAAACATGTCGCGCTTGAGTGCGGCTTATTAGCAGACAAACTAACCTCACATAGCCTTCCTCATTCAATCTATGCACTAGGTCCACCACTAATTATAGACAAAGAAACATTTATGTGTTGATTAATATAACGGGTGATCCAAGTAGAGGTCCATTTTTCAGCCTTCAACGCTTGCAAATCGTTCAATTTTATTACGAAAATTCATGTTCTGTAAAGAATGTGTTCCGTGTGCTTCGCATTCATTATTGGATAATATTCGACCGAACAGAATACTTCCAGTACACAGTTAAGAAAATATAGTAGCCGTAGCTGAGAGTGTACACGAAGACCGTGGAAAGTCGATTAGGCGCCGTTCGCAGCAACTCGGACTGACGTATGGAACGACTTGGCGCATTCTACGTCGAGAACTTAAGTCGAAAGCGTACAAACTACAGCTTGTGCAAAACCTGAAGCCGCTCGACTTTTTCGAGCCAAATTTTCTTCAGCTATGAGACCCATTTCTGGATAAATGGGTATGTAAACAGGCAAAATATCCGGATTTGGGACGAAGACGAACCTGAAGAGATTCAAGCATTGATATTTCATCCAGAAAAAACAACGATTTGGTGTGGTTTGTATAGCATCATCGGTCCATATTTCTCCAAAAATGATACCGGTGAGAACGTAACCGTCAATGGCGAAGGTTATCGCGCCATGTTAATAGACTATTTGATGCCTGAAATTGAAGCTCGTGACCAAGACGACATTCGATTTGAACAAGACAGCGCCACTTTCCACTAATCATATCAATCAATAGATTTATTCAGAGAACACTTTGGGGAGCAGATAATTTCACGTTTTGGACCGGTCGATTAGCCACCAGATCGTGTGATATCACACCGTTTGAATTTTTCCTGTGGGGATAAGTAAAGCCTAAAGTCTATACAGACAATCCCGCTTCGACTGGGGTCTTGGAGGAAAACATCACGCGTATCATTCCAGTTACCAGTCGAAATGCTCGAACGAGTCATCGAAAATTGGACTCAATGGATGGACCATCCGAGACGTAGCCGTGGCCAACATTTGAAAGAATTGATAATAAACATTCCCCATAAAATATTAAGTTTGTTTGATTTTTCTTTAAAAAAGTAGGGAACTTCGTACGCAAATGCAGTATGAGTAAACATATGTGTATATATGTATATGTGAACCTATTGTTTGTGCTTGCAAATTTTTTCCATAGCTCCGGAGACCAGTTGGCGCAGATGTTTGAGACATCACCTGCATAGTGTCAAAGAAAATATGTGTTGCCACGTGCGCTCTGCGAATAAGGCCAACAGAAAACGAAAAAAAAAGCTGCAGCAATGGAGCTTGGGGCGCATTGTCTTTGGACACATACAATAGGTATTGACTAGTTTATACACAGATTTTTTATTCTTCGTTTACTCGCACTTCTAAGCTACATACGACTCGTATATTTGCTTACCACTCTGGCGCTCAGCTTGTTTGCGCTTGGCTGGGAGCTCGACTTGCACGGCATGCGGTAATGCTTCCTTTGGCTAACAGTGCTTGGCGCGGCTGTAAACATATATATTTTATACATACATATATAGATATTTCTGCTCTACTTTATCGTTTCACAGACTTACATATAGATACATGTACTCGTATATAGGTATGTATGTATTTAAGTCTTTTCGAATTGTATGCCACGCTGGCATGCTTCTTATAGCGCTCCTTTACGCTTTTGTCTAAGCTAAAATAATTCCTCTAATTTTTCCCACTTTAATTTGAGAACTTTTACGAACTTTACCGCGTTTACTCAATCTAAGCTGCAAGCCCGTAAAAATGTGGCAAGAGAATGAAAAATGACTTAAGTACGTAAGTACGTAAGTAGTTAAGAAGTAGTGGGTTGACGTGATGGAAAAAAATAAAAATTGACGAGATTTTCAACTCTAAATGCAGCTTTTAGAATTCCTCCTCATTTTTTTTTGAATTATATATTTTATTTTTTTAAGTGCAGATAAGTTGCACAGCAGACAGGAGCCACAGGCACTGAGATATGAGCTCCTTGCGTATTTAAGTCCAACATGTCGGCCATAGAGTCATGTAGGTATGTATGTGTGCATGTATACATATGTACATATTTCCCTCGCTATGAGAACTTTATCACAGACAAATAGCGAGACTTTGAAGTCACATGAAAAATTATTCCGAGTGCGGAGCAGTCACTTTAACTCGTTCACTACATTTACAAGTGAGTTTTATACGCTGTCGGATACAATAAGCAGAGTTCAACGGCTTCTTATATTCTTTTAGTATGCTTTTCACTATGGCAATATGTACATACATACATATATGTATATATTTCAAAATAATATACGAAGGTGCATCGAAAAGTAATTGGAGTTCGACTGGTCCGGGTGGACAGTTCCCTTTGGATAATATGGTTTTTTGCCGTTTTTGGCAATCCTCTTGTTGCAATTTGGCGAATCACAATTTTATCGTAAAATTTGACATTTTTTTGTTGTACATACTCGAAAAATTTTGACGTAGGAGCGCTATTTGTGTTATTTACAGTGACTTAAAAATATTCAACTCGACCAAATAAGTAAATTGCAAACATTTTCGCGCGATTATTTTTTAAAAATTTCGTCGCGTATTAACTCAGCAGTGCAGCAATGAACTGAATTCAAACTTTAGCGATGAAACTCTATCGAGGACCAGCTTTATGGATGGTATGGGGAATTGAACCGAGGATCACTCTAAGACGAATTTCGTGAAATTTGTCCAAAATAAATTATTGCCCGGAAACTATTGATGTTATGTCTAAATTAATATTGGCAGATCATCGTGTGACCTATCGTGGGATAGAAGAGATAACTAGAGGTCAAGGTCAATATTGCCTGAACATTTGATTTTACAAAAAGAATGTTTACGTTGGATCCCAAACAATTTGTCATTTGATGAATCGAGGATTTATGTGATGAGCCCGAAAGTAAACAGCTGTCAACTGTATGTGTGCTTCCAGATTAACTAAACCCAACAAAAGTTGTTCGCGGACGAGGAACTTCCAAGCGAATGGTTGCCTGTTTCTTTTGTTGAAAAAGTGGACATATCGCAACCATATCACTGAAATAACGCAGAACAGTAAATTTTGAGTGGTACAGAACCATTCGTGTGTCAATTGTCTTTTAAGAAATCAGGAAAACCAACCGCCGGAGATGGATCACTCTCACACCTCGACGGAAACAACCGCATTTTCGAGCACTCAAAACAATGATTAGATGAGTCATGTGGGCACCGAATGACTACGTTGATTCCCGTGCGAAAAATATAAACTAAGAGGTCTACGTTTTTCGACAACTGAAGAGGCGGTTGATGCGTTCAGCAGGCATTCAATCGGAGGGATATATTTGATTTTCTGAACAGTTCATAAAACGCTTAGCTCCGTCTTCTTAGACTTAAGAAAGACAACTTGGACAGACGATATTGTTAAAGTTTTAATATTTAATAATACTACATTGAACTATTTATTAATACTACTTTGAAGTCGAACGCATGAGCAATATCTGGCCAATTGCAAATTTTTAGATCCAAAGCCACGCTCCAAACAGTTCATTGACCGTCAAGTATACTTATGTTTAAGAAATTAGGAGTCCAAAAAATATGCAATCCACCTGACAGAGTTTAGGAATTTATTGCGGAAATCCCGCAGAATCATATCTCATTCATCCTTATTAAATATTGGGGTCTAAATGATTATTTGCTAGTCCCAAAGTAGAGAAAGTCAAGTTTTAAGCTGTTATGAAGGACGATAGCGAAAGTTGAAACCAATGGCAATACTAGTTATAAAACAGTATTAAAATGGCAGTCAGTTCAATTACTTGTTACCACACCCTTGTATGTTCACTTGCAACTTGGCGTTCTGGCCCCAAAAGTGGCGTCATTTGACGCTTCAGTTTAGAAGATAAATCGTTCGTTTTATCTTTCATTCCCAATAATAGTGAAAATATGCTATTTAAGCTATTTAATAGCAGCAAGTAAAAGGAGAGCCACACACAATAGGGAGGGTGCTCAGTGTAATCGAAAACTATAAAATTTATATGTTTTTTTTATAGTAAAAATTCATTTTATGATAGCTATAATAATTTGGTTACAGTTTGGAGTACATAACCTGTTTATAGCTATACTTATGCGCTAAGTTAAGTTAGAGTGGCATGAATAGTAATGGTTCATACTATTTTTTTTAACTTTGAACTTTGATGAAGACAAGGCATATTATATAGAGAAAATCGCATTTTAAGAATTGATTACTGCTCAGAAGTTGTTCAATAGCTTCAACTTGCGTTTTTATAAAAATTATCTTAGTCTGGGAGCTTTTTTGTGCTTTTGGCTTTAGATAGCATCTAAAGGTTTCTTTTTTTTGAGGCCTGAGCTTAAGATCTCAGGAACTCTTTATGAATTACGATTCCATGTACTTTATTGTGATTATTTCTCGAAATTATGATTCCTTGTAGCAAACTTTGTAAAATTTTGATATTAGTAACCGTTTGAGAAGTGCAAGACTCGATAATGGAGCAACGAAACAATGCTTGAAATAATGCGATTAATTCAAAACTAAAGTTGAAGCCAAATTTTACAAAGCCTTCCAGTTTTTTGAGGATCGTTTACTGATGGATTTCTAACGGATATTTTTAGAAGTAATTCATTTTGTCTTTATAAGTATTATATTACCCACAGACTCGTTTACCATCTCTTCTAACCGGTTCTTGCTTTTTTAACAACTTTCTTAATAATGAAACCAATACAACATCAGAATATAAATTCAATACACTTACCTTCAATTTAATGGCTTATATTTACTTGTGCTGTTTCAAATGTTATGAAACGAATTCATATGGAATTTTTAGTTTAACTCAACGCGCATAAGAATTGTATGCTGAAATGGTACAAATAAGGAACATTTTATTAGAAAAGATAATATGTTTTGCATTATTTATTATTTAAAGAATGAAGTGTGTTTAATATTATATACATATATTTATATATGTAAGTATGTACAATACACTTTTCTTACTTCTCTTTTAAGCGCATTACTACTAGCAGAGGTATTGCCACAGAACACAGGATTCTCTTATGGTATTCATTGCGTTTTTGGCTTTAAATTCGGTCACAATCGTGGCTCGATGTGATGGTGAATTATCATCGTGTTAAACTAATGAATTGAATTGTTCTTTCATAATTCCAGCCGTTTTGAATAAATGTTCTCACGCAAACGCCGAAATACGGCCAAATAGAACTCTTTATTGACTCCTCTTCAAGAGAGTATCAAACTAAGTCTTGGACTCTAAAAAACAAATTTTAGCTAGGAACTTATCTCGATTTAAAATGTTGGACTTTAAGCACTTCTTCGTTTGGTTATGAAACAGAGATGAACTATAAAATACTGTTTAACCCAGTTAGTTACCGATTCTACACACTTTAAACCATACTTAAACCGATCAAACAACAAGCCTCATAAGTTTGGGCTTCTGGGTTTTGCGTATGTTAACATTTCTATAAAACTTTATTATACAACTTACGAAAATTTACCGTAATTTCCACGCAGATAATGCACCATGTACATATGTATACACCTGAACATATGTACATATGTATGTAGATACGTACTCATACGCATTAAACACAGGCTAGCATAATTTTTCTGCTGTCAAATTTTGGCTTTATTTCGCTCGTAAGTCATCGGGCATTACTTGCATTATTTCACCTTGTTTTTTGCTCTCATTTTAGTCATGTGCAGTTGGCTGATATGACAAAAGTCTATTATACCAAATTTATGAGCATTTTGGTGACATTCAAGAAATTATGGAACTAAGCAGAAAGAAAAATAGTGTCATATTTGAGGAAGAACAAGAAAGCAAGGTAGGTAATGTAAGAACGGATAAGCATGCATAAGTTTACTGGAAAAGACTGACGAGCCTTTTATGTATGTATGTATGTATGTATGTATGTAGATATAAAGTAGTTTAATATAAGGTGCCCAAGATTTAGCTAAGCATCAAAGTCATCATTTTGTACAGTGATGAACGGAATCAGTGACATTTTTACACTTGAAGGATTTGAAGCGGCTCTTCGTGATAAATTCGTTTTTGGATGGCAGCTAGCAGCTTTAGCAAGTTGTTAGTGTGGGTCAAGGCTTCGCCATAAAGTTCAACAACTATTTACTTAGTGAAGAAAAAATTAAAGAAATACAGAGCGGTCTAATTATGAACACGATGAAAAAAATCCTTTTCGTTGTATCCACGGCGCACATTGACTCAATGTAATTCATAGCGAGTTAATGACAAATGTTTTTTCGGCAAAATCAATACAGCTTTTTGCACGGTCCAAAAGCATGTCGAATGAATGTTTCAGCTCGTTGGCCGGTATGGCCGCCAGTATTTCGGTACAAGCCTTTTGAATGGCCTCTTCGTCTACATAAAGCTTTCCTTTCATTGTCAGGTAATGACATATACCACGACATTGTGGTTCCATATACCAATATCAATATTTTTTGACTTTTGCCATATTAGCTTTGTAAGGGTGCCCGGTCACAGCGGCATCGTGGGAAATTGTCAATGAGCCCGCAGCTCATGAGGTTCGCGTTCTAGCACTGGACCCATTCCCACAACAGCAGGTTCTGCGATATCGAAATTAACTCAGGTTCTTCCGGCCAAGGGCTGTTATTTCGAGGATCTTACCGGCATCGGCAGAAATTGCAAAGCTAATGAGCTTTCAGCTCATGAGGTGTGAGCGAGTTGTTTTTCCGATGCACTAGTTACCTTTGGCAAAGTCAATATAGCCGCAATTGTGGGTGTACTCACTGATCACTTTTCCCTCTATTGCCCGACTTTTGCCAGAGTAAAATATCTCGGTAGGCGGGACCGCATACCAAACTATTTATTCCATAACGTTTTCCGAGCATCTTTCAAACAGAAGTCTTTGCTATAAGTCAGTGCGCAGAACTCAATCGTTACCACAACTATCGAAATTAGCGTATCACCACACTAGGCGACAGTGAGGTTAAATCGCTTTTAGTAGAGGAGTGTATAGGTGTCGGGACATAAAGGAGTTGGCGACAATGAGCTCGCCGACGAACTAGCCCGCGCTGTGGCAACGTCCAGGATGATGGAGCCAGAACCATGCATTGCAGTGGGGGCCACACTTTTATGGAGAAGAGAGTGGGGAGAGAACTGCATTGGCAGTAGGATCCTGGAATGCGTCGAGACAAATTCCTCCTTGTCGCGCTCTATACAAGGCGCTACAGGCCCAGGAAACACTTGCCCAACATGGGCATAGTCTCTTGTGCAAACTGCCGGTTCTGCAACATGGCACAGGAAACCCCAGAACCCATGATTCTGTATTGCCCAGCAATATGCAGAAGCAAGCTCAAGGCCCAATTATCCATCTACGTGGACAGGAATTACATCCCCTCAGTAACGCCCAGCAGGCTTCGGGATTTGGTCAGGATATTGGACCTTGGTGACCATACATATGTGATAGAGGGTAGGGCACAATAGACCGTAGGTCGCAGTGCAGAATTTCATTTTTTATTATCTATCTATCTATCTCGGTAGTTAAACACTTGGAGAACTTAGCAAAGTGGCTGAGATTGATATAAACCGCCCTAATAAATTTGTGGTGAGCTCAGAACGTTTCGTCGATCCATATAGATTCTATGCTTTTCTAGATTCTAAGAGGTAACAAGTATTTGAACAAACAACAATATCTGTTCAAGTAAGATTCATCGATTTTTGGATCAACCCGACGGCTTCCTAATCTAACTTATGTATATCGGCTAAAATTTTTAAGAAAATGCAAAAGCTTTGACTGTTCAGGTCGAAGCCAACACTTCAAGCGTTATTAGTGAGGAATGACCAGGTTCCTAGGCCTACCGTTGGATAACGTCGACGACAACTTATCTAATCCTTACCATCCTAAGGGAGTTTAGCTTATGTTACAACTACAACAGCATCAGAAATTACCAGGTATTTGGGTAAAAGTTTCTTAAATTCGGAAGCAGAATATTTTAGTTTTCCTATATTTAAATTTACTACAATATTTTTTTCCTGTATTCTAAGTCTTTCATATTTAGTATTTTCAAAAGCATTCACTTACTTTGGCACACTCCGCTCATTTGCACAAGCAAACAGTGAAGCGAAATCGCAAATTTAATTTTTTATGATCCTCACCTTCGGCAAATAGCGCGACCTTAACCTTAAACACGAAAACTTTTAATGAGCAAAATTAAGTTAAAGCTTTTAAATAAAATTAACGCATAATGAAAAGTGTAGAGATTCAGAATACAAAATGTGGGCACGCGTAGAAGCTGGTGGTGCTAATTTTCGACCGCAGCAATGGATACTTAAAACGCTTACAACAAAGTAAAATGAAATAAACAAACAAAAAAGTAAAAAAAGCAAAATGCAACAACAAAAACACACATTTTTAATTAAGCACCACAGACGATGCCACAAATTGTTGAAGCTTTTAGTACACTCACACAAGCACACTTCCCTACACACACACACACACACACACACATACAGGCAGGCACAATCAGGCAGATGCGTGGCTTAAGACAAGCGCTTGTGAAGTAAGTTAAGCAATGGCAGCGGCGACTGTCGACGAGTTTAGCTTGTTGCGTACTTTTGGCAGGCAACAACAACAACAAGAAAGGGGAGGAAAAGCCAGTGGTGCCGGTAAACGTGCAACAGCAGCAAATAACAAACTCAACTCAACTCATCTCAGCAGCAGCAGCAGCAAACTAACTAACTAACCAACTAACAAACTATGTAATATATATTTGTATATACATATGTATGTATGTATGTATATAGTATGCAAAAATGTGTTTCTGTGTGAGTGGCTGTGGAGTGCACGACGGAACTTTAACCAAACAGGATAGGCAGGATAAAGTGGTGCGGGTTGTGCGTCGAATTCAATATACCTACCCGAAAGCTACCAGAATGAATGTGTGACGGGAAGTACAAGACTTTTGGCCTTGTTAAATTTCGAAATATGAAATAATTGAAGGCAAGTATGCAGCAACAAATATTTGTCTCACCCGAACACCAAACACCCTCTCGCTCACAACCCCAACCACAAGCTCCAACATAATATCAAGCAAAAATTGCTGGCACTTTGCTCTTCTATTCAGAATACATTTTGTTTGCGTGTTCTTGTTGTTGTTACTGTTGTTTTTGCTGTTGTTGCGCATAGTCATCGAAAAGTTAATTTCCCAAAAACATGGCAATTAGTGTGAAAACCTACGAAATACCAAATGTCCAGCTGATGGCAACCCACCCACACAAAAATAAAAACAATCAAACAACAACCTCAACATCGGTATTGCTGGCAATAAAGCTCTGTGCAGCCTACAAGTCATCTAGCTACGGTACGTACATACATATATAGTATACACCGACTCGTCTCTCTATTGAATACCGACCAACTTTCGTCAAACCACTCAGCATTTACCACAACTACTCATCAATTGCCGCAACACAAAAAAGGTCTTTGTTAGTGGCGGGGTGGGGAAGTGCGAAAAATTGTGATGCGCATTCCGTTCGCACGCCTACACAAAGCCACAGGTATTCTGGGCTCGAAGGGTATGAATATTGAAAAAATTTGTGTGCGAGTATATTTACAAGCATGTTTGTACAGAGTTTATGAGTATAAGTTGCATGAATTTGCGATGGAAATTTTGTAAACTTCAATATTTTCAAACTAAGAGCAGGAAAATGTTTGGCGCCGAAAAGAGGCGCACAGCTTTTTCTGATCGCTGGGCGCTATTACCACCACTTTAACGATTTTTGGCGCACTGGCGGTATATTGGCTGTAATTTTTTCTTCTCAAAGTGGATATAAGTAGCAGTTATCGCAGCCAAAGCTTCAGCATAAAGGCTTATTGAAAAAATTTTTTCTCTTCTTCATGGATCGAAGAAATTTGCCAGGGATAGTACGAGTATGTATCGTAAATTCGAAATCTGTTACCTTACGACGGAGATCTCGGGGATTACACTTGGACAGTTGAAACAAAGTCTTTTTTGGCCTCGGATGGATAATGTAGGGGTTTTAAATAGGGCACCACAAAAGTACACCGATAGGGACGGCAAACGACGTCCGGTCTTTTGACATTTCTCTTCGGTAAGGTTTATCCTTTCAACATGGAAAACTATACGATCCGACAAGGAGTCGAAATTATTAAAATTAACTACCGAAATTAGGCGTTAGTGGCCTCAACTTTGTAGCTTGTTGACCGATTTACCAGATCTACGGCGGCGCTGATAACGTGGGTCGAGGGTTAAGGCTGAAAGCTCTTCAGAGACAAAAACTAAAACTACAGAACAGGCGATTTTTTTTTATGCGACGGATTCTTGGTTGCACTGTGAAATCTTGAAATATTGTATGTAGGACCTAATGGATGGTATTATACCACACACCATAAATAATAGTTAAAAAAAAATGCTTTCCAATATTGAATATGATGCTTTATAGGTCGACTTCGAACCTATGGATACAGATTTTGAAATTAGATGTTTATTAAAAAATGAATGAAAACGCTACCGAGTGTGTGGATTGATATTTTGAAAAGAGATTTCTAGTGAAAAATGAAAGCTGAGCTCCATTAGCCACACCTTCAGTACGGCGGCCACTAAGATACCAGATTACCGATAAGCTCTAAACATAATATGAACATTGTAAGGAGGAATCGGCGAAACCTACATATTTACAGACGGATTAAAGTGTGAATTAGGAACAGAAGCCGGCTTTTTCCATAGTAAATCATGTAGCTTCAAATTAAATTACTAATATTTAGTCTTTCAGTTCAAAATTGTGGGTATAACAGAAGGTGCCAAATGGCTTTTGATCTAACCAGTAAATCCTTAAACTTGTAGGGTATAATCAGGCATCTATTAATGCTATCCGTAGCGCCATATCTAAATCTTATTGGGTTAGGTTATACAAGCAGGCGATGACTAGGTTCTTAGTAGGCAACTTGGTTAAACCATCTGGGTATCCAGTCATATAGGTATAGCAGACGAGCTGGTCTGGAAACAGTTGGAAACACAATTCCACTGCTGCCCCAGGCCACTCAGCTACTTCAAAGATTATTTGGAGCAATGGACCCTAGAGGAATAACTCAGATCTTGGAATACTAACAACATAGGGGTTTTGGTGGACAGACCCAAAAACGCGTACTTCTAGGCAAAAGAGAACTTGGTGATGTTACAGTGGTCACAGGGCACCTACCCTTAAGACTCCAGTTTCAGAAAATGGGAAAAAGCTTGGTCGAGGGAATGCAGAGCAAGCATGAAGGATAATGGGAATCTGAAAGAATATTTATGCGAATGCCCAGCTCTCAGCCAGATTAGACGGCATATATGTGACATTGGGCAGTTGTGATGAAAGAAAGCTGATTTATTTACCAAATCCACTAAATTTCTGCATAAGGCTTAATGTGGTAATCACTCAAGATCGCAATGAGCCTAATTATGCACTAAGTGCGGCCGCCTGCGATCTAGCATTCATCCGCCTCCCTTTTCAACCAAACAGCCATTTAATTACTTTAAAGTTTGTAAAACCGCCGTTGCGTTTCCTAACAGGTCTACAAGTTGGTTGTAATATTTACAAGCACCGAAACTACCGACAGTCTCTAGCACTTTAAATCAAAATTGATTTTACTTCCCCCAACAACCCTCGCGCGCTGCATGCATATTTGAGTAATTAATTAATAACTAAAGTTCTAGTTAATATCACCCTGTGTTCCCCTTCCGCGTAAATACGAGTATGAATTGCTTATTACTTTTTTCGGCGTTATTACCGTTATTGTTTCTGTGCGCCTATGTATGTATATAAATAGTTTTTACAGCTGCGATCTCAATTATGTACGTATATATGCTTGTTTACCTCTATACATACATACTATATATTTGGCCAAGTAGTAGGCAAACGGGGACTTCCTCACTCAGCTTACAGCTGCCGGTACACCCTTCTGCACTTGCCACTTAATATCGTCATGACTTTTCCCACATCAATCAAAAGTTTGCCATCAACATCACTAAAGTTTCCCAACACTGCCATGGGCGAGCGAATATAGAACAAAACAGTAGCTGCTAAAGGTGAATGGGGGCGAATACGGAAGGGGTTTCGTAACTGAAAAGTGCGATAAAAGCAGAGGAGGTGGAGGTGGGCGCGCATAAAGAATGAATGGGCTAACATTTCAAGGAAGTTGAACGGCACTGACAGCGGTCGGGGTGGAGATAACTTAAGTATTAACATGGACATTGACAAAGATGTTGACGATACTGATGGCGATGAACAAGAGTACTACTTGTCAACATAGCTTTCAAAAACATTTTCATTGTTATTGATGGAAAGAGCTGGTACGAAGTGTATAGGTAGCCGGGGAAAAATTTTATTTAATAAAGAGATTGGAAATATTGCAAAACAGATAATGGATCTATGACGTTTGCATGTGTATTAGCAGATGAATTAGTACTGAATAGCCTTTGAGAACATAATAGCTCAACTCGATTTGTACATATAGTATGTAAAGAATGATCCATTTCGAGGTCTTTGTAAAGAAAAAACAAATAAACTTAAAATTTAATGGGGGATGTTTATTATCATTCGAAGGAACATTTTATGGCATTTATTTTTTTGAATATCGCCGAGATCATGAGCTTCAATTTCAGGCATCAAATAGTCGGCGGGATAACGATCGCAATTGATGGTTACGTTCTCACCGGCATCAGTTTTGAAGAAATATGAACCGATGATTCCAACGGCCTACGGACCACACTAAACCGTTGTTTTTTTCTGGATGTAATGAAACTTCATCCCAAGTTGCTGCGAACGCCGTCGAATCGACTCTCAATGGTCTTCGTGTACACTCTCAGCTACGGCTTCAACTTGTATTTTCTTCACCGCGTGCTGGACGTGGTCTATTCGGTCGAATATTATCCAACATGGATCTAAAGATGGGTAATGGTCTTGCGAATAGTATGCTCAGTAGGCCGATTAATTTGACCATAAGTTGAGCAAAGTGCGTGAAAGATATTCTGTACAGAACATGAATTTTCGTAATAAGGTTGAAAGGTTGAAATGTCAAACAATACTGAATAAAAATAATGACAAATTGGCACGGCTCATGCTAGATATGCTAAAAAAGGGCTATAGAAGAAAGTATCTTTACTTGGACTACGACTTAAGATTATGGTGGCCTAATAGGCTATAAAGACTTGTGAATTTCAAAAATTTGATTTTTCCTCACTGTCCGCAACCTCTTATCGGAGGTCTACTTGAAGAAGATCGGCTACGGGATCAAAGAAATCCTTTTTCCATTATTTTCATTTATTTATTAAATAAATACGTTATTTTTTATCTTCTAAGCTTTTGCGAGATTTTTGGGGTTCTTAGTAAAATATTATTAGTTTTTAATTATGAACTTGAAAATTCAACACAAGAAATTCGGTTCAAAGTGCTCAGATTTCCTATTTTTTCCTTAATTAAAAATGAGCAGCAAACATTTGTGTGTCTCTTTTGCTCATTTCACGAAAAATATGAAACCAGCCAAGAGGTCATGGAATAAATTCGAAAAATGCTTGCCATAGCATGCTTTGATTAGACATTTTTCCGGCATATAGCAACGCAAGCATTAATTTGCTTAGACGAAGCATGCCGAGAATTATTTCAACTCTCTCTCTCTCTCTCTATTTACCAGTGTTCAAGGAGTTTGCTACTCCATTTTCATGACTGACTTCAAGTATTTTAGTGGTTTCCTTTTCATTCAGCATTTCTATCTCCGGTTTGCTAAGGGCTTTTTGTGCACGCTGCCACTTCTATTGAACTCTGCTGAAATTGCTGGCTGGAGTTGGTACCAAATAATTTGAAAGTAAATGCAAACATACGTACATTTATTGCATTCACATGGTCAAGCAGTAATAGAGAAGTCACCGGAAGAATTTGAGAACTTTTTACTCTTTAATACATTTTCGACGAAGGAAGAAGTAAATTTGAGCTTTAAATGCCTTTCATTTCAATCTTGATTTCAGAGTTTCTTTTTGTACTTGTAATATCATTAAATAAGGTTTCAACTTGACTTGGCGGAAATTAAAAATAAACAAGTTTTTGGATTGTGTTCGAGTATAAACGAACATTTCGTACTCTTGCAACTTAGGATAAAAGCCGGGATAATACCGTCAGGTACATAGGGTTTGTTACTTATATGGGGTCTAGAACAAGTTTTCACCCGATTTTATTTATTCTATGCACAAATATATTTCCCGTCTGCAGACCAACACAGCGGCCGATGGATTGCCAACCGAGCTATTCAAATATGGCGGCGAAGAACTCATAAGAAGCATGCATCAGCTTCTTTGTAGAGTATGGTCGGACGAAACCGTGACTGACGTTTGAAATTTAAGTGTGCTCTGCCCAATTTACAAAAAGGGAGACCTCACAAACTGCGCCAACCACCGTGGTAAAAGCGACTTCTTTAATCCACTCTTGGAGAAAATAATTCGAGCTGCAGAACTAAAGAAAGAAGCTCAAATTTTCTTTAACTTAATGCCATGTTAGTCAAACAAGCAGTGTATTGTTAGATTCCAAATTGAGCCTAAGAGCTGCTGGAATGAGTGGTTCTCATACCACTTCGTCCAAGCCATGAAGTTGTAGGCGACATCTTAAGCGTGGCAAGAGCACCAAAACCCGAACTGCATAAACACATGAGTGATCAGCCGATTTGTAATATACGACCCGGCCTTTAGATGGTCCGCGGGAACCAGAAATGTGCGTTAGAGGAAATCAGTAAAGACGCCGGTCTCCATACCTCCTCCTCATACCCTCCATTCATGTCTAAATTTGGAAATCACCGTCTTTTTTAGCGCTTTGTTGATTTTTTAGCGCCTGGCGAAACGAACTCAAAATCTGCACATTTTTGCTTTGCTGCTGCGATATTTCCGACATTTGTCTACACAAATTTCAATCTCAAATAACTGCATAGGTGCTCCAAGCACAAGTTGCCTGACTTTCGTACTTAAATAAAGATAATTAAAAGCTTCAACTCTAACTACGCAAATAACTAACTCCAGGAGCTTGAAGCTTATCCATAAGCTCAACAGAACTTGTTTCACTTCACTTAGCAAACATTGCCTCTACCAACAAGTCTCGCCTAACTGTCGTAACAAGTATGTGTTGGGCTTCTCGTCACAATTAACAGCATCTAATCAAGTCAAAGGAATTCTTCGAAAACGTTTAGGATGTGGGAGCTCGTGTCGGTACATAGTAGCAACAGTATTTAAGCGCCACTGAGAGAACGAAGCCAGAGCGCAAATACAGTATGTATGTAAGTATGCACGTGTATATGTAACGAAGACATAAGCTAAGGTAAGGCTTAATAGAGCACAGCATGGTTCGGAGGCTCTTACGCTCAGCGGCTGTAATCACCTCATCGATTCCCCACCCACGTGCGCTGGCGGCCTTCGCTCTAATGACTGCAAATTTGCGCTACAAAAAAAGTAAAACATGTATGCATGTATGTAAGTAAAGTAATGTAATAAGTATATGCGAGTGTAAAGAGTAAAACTTGGCAAAAAATATATGAGAAGAAAAAGGCAGAAGGCCGCCTAAGAAATAGGCCAAAAGCGGTGAAGGTGTGACATGAATGTATAAAATTGCTTTTGACAGCCAACACAGACTCGGTCTCACAGCGTTGCTATTGTCAGTTCGCTTGTCGGCGCAATCATTATTACGTAGACGGGTAAAGGCTTTTTTTTTGCTTTTTTCTTTGAGTGACTGACGCAGCAAAGCAACACTGGTTGATGGGCGTACAAGCATACATACACACATGCATGACGGCTGCTGTATGGCTTGCTGCTGATAAGAGTTGCTGCATTTAAGGTGGGGTGGGGGTGGTGTTGAGTTATTCTTGCTCACGCATATTTTTTACACACATGCCAACATAAGTGGGGGTGTACCGAAGTACCAAATAGGAAATCGCAATCGTTGCATATGGTGGCTTGGATTTAATAGCAATGCAGGTTGAAGAGAGCTTACTCGAGCTGTTTCTTTTATTGGATTCAGTTATAAATCTATATTGAAATCTATTTACACGAATAAGAGTGAAACGAAATAGAAAATGAAACAAGCCAAAGATATTTGATAGTCGAAAAAGGCTTTTCGTATTTTGTCAATAGATTTCGTTGCAGTCGAATATCTCCAGTGGTACAAATCACATTGTGTCAGAATAGTAAATATAGGAATTAGTGCTTAAGAATCGACCATTAACAAGTAGAGATCTTACTGGCATCGTTTGGAATATCGAAAGTATCAGTGAAAACCATTCGGAAAGATCACTTGGGCCAAAGAAAAGTGAAAGCACGATTAGTTCCTTAATTCCTTAATTTTTTCCAAAAAACTGCGTTGCGTTAACGTCTGCGAAACAATGCTTTCCGACTACCAGAATGTCATGAAACGTATTACGAGTATTACTGTCGATGAGTCTTGAATCTACGACCTGGAAACACACGATCAATCGGCCGAATACGAGTATCGTGGCAAAAGTGAGCCGAAAAAAACACGTCAAAGCATGTAAAAAATCATGGTTTTGTTCACAGTTTTCTTCAATTCTCAAGTTGTGGTACATCCCGAATTCCTTCCGACCGACCAAACTGTCAATAATGAAAACTAGTGTAGTATTATGCGTCGTTTGTGAGAAGCTATTTATTAAAAAAAAAACGGAATTATGGTTCGACAACTCTTGGTTTTTGCACCACAGTAATCCACCGCTGCGAACTGTATTGATTTTTCGTGAGTTTTCACTAAACTTTCAAACAATATCGTGCCGCCATTCGCTTGATTTAGCTCCGTGAGACTTCTGGCTATTCAGAAAATTCAAAGGATCGCTTCGTGGAAACCGTTTTGAGTCAACCATTAAACGTGAGTCGCTCAGGCATTGAAGGCTACTCCAGAAATTAGCTTTAAAAACTGTTTCGAGGATTGGAGAAAACTTTGGCACAAGTATATTGGGGCCAAGGGGCATTACTTTAGTAGGGACGACATAGATTTTGAAGAATAAATTAAGAAATTTTAAATCATAAGCAAAATCTTAATATTTTTTGCCGATAGTATGTATAACCTTTTTTGCAACCACCCACATATACAAATTCGATCCACAGCACCAAATGTTAAAGCAATGGATCTTTTGGCATACAACAACGTCACAGCAACTCAGACGGTTTGGATAACAAAAAAATCGATTCAAATTATTCCTCCCGTGAACGTTCTGCCCTAGACACATTGATTCTAAATACCTAGGTTGACCGATTCGAAAGTTTGTCATCCGAGGGGATGCTTTGGCAGTTCATTCTTGAATGTTGAATGACGGAAAGTGGAGTCGTAACCAGGTCAGTGATGCAATTATGATTTAAAAGACAAATTTACAAAACTTCAAACTTTAGTATAATCCACAAAACCCATGAGAAAGTACAGCATGGATGAGGACTAATGATGAGGGAAGCTTCAAAACAAGCTAAAAAAATACCAAATGAGCTGATCGAACAATATACCATATATATATATATATATATACATACATATATGAACAATGTATAATGTATATAAATGATCAGGATGCTGAGAGAAGTTGAAATCCGAGCGACTGTCTCGTCGCTCTATAACTCCGAGCACTATTCATACAACGGTTTTGATGAAAATAACTAAAAGTGCGATATTTCGATAAATAAAAGCATGAGATACACTAAATTTTGCGCCCGAGGTGATATAAACAAACTCTATAAGAGCCCATATCAAAATTGAACAATGTCCGTGGCATTGTCCCTATTTAGGTGAAAACTCGTACATCGGCACTTGCTGGAAAAATTTCAATCAAATTTTGTACAAGACATTATTTTAACACTCCTATGTCCCACAGTGCGAACACGGATAACAACCACGCCTACTTTCCATATAACAAAATTTGATTTCCATTTAACTCTTTCACTTTCCAGTGTACAAATCAAGCAATAAAGAATGCATCGAGATAAAACTTTGGAGGAATAGTGCCTTTAAGATAGCCAAAAATTGTCAAAATCGGATTGCTCTATCCCCTGGATGTGAAATATATGTACCCCAGTTCCTTTTGCGATAAAATATTTTCCAGATAATATACCCCCATCTAAATATACCATAATGTTAATATAAAGTTTTGCCAACGTCTGAAATTAAGTCCCGGCTTTCCTCCTTGCAAGTTGCGGGAATATAAAATGTTCGATTACACCAGAATTCGTACTTCCTTAATGGTTTGTCTTTTTCTTGAGTATTCTAAAAAGAATTCAACAGTCGTTTTTGTCAAATTCGGACCAGGCCAAACCATTTGCATTATCAGAAAGTCAAACTGTCCCTGGAAAACTACTTTTTTTATATTCATTTTATTTGACTTTGCCGATTTAATTATGTACATACTGTGTCAAAGCTAAAGGTCATCAACAGCACTGCTGCTGCTACAGCCAGTTTCGCACTTTATGTCGCAACAAAACTTAACTGCTGACACAGCGCCGACTGGCTAAGTAGACTACGAACCCGTGTGTAACAGTCTGACTTCATACTATACACAGACAGAACAAAACGGCGATGCGCGCTCATTAGCCACAGGTGTTACGTGTTTATGCTTGTGGTACGTTCTCAGTTTCTGGTATTTCGTGTCGTACGGTAATTCTTAGCCACGGCGCAAAGCTCATCTGCATTTTGGACTTTTTAGCTATGCTCTGTGTTGATAAGCCGCTGCTCCAACCTTACTCTGTAATTAAAGCTGTTGGACTGAGTTTGCTTCATTTGCCAAAGGGTTCATTAACACTCGGCTGACTTCGTCTTTTGCTGTGCCGCGGCGACTAGTTTTACGAATTAAAATATTATGTATAATAAGCCGGCAGCTATTTACAACAACCGTCGGGCAGTACCGTTGCCATCGACGTCAGGCTGTCTAATTAGACGAATCGTTTTGGATGTTTTTTCTTGCGTTCTGTTTTTGTTTTTGTATTACTTTTGAGCGCAAAAGTTACACAAAGTTAATTTAGTAGATTTGCTTTTTCTATTTGTTTGAAGAGAAGTCACCCGCTCGTATTTGGTTCTTTTAGCAAATTATATTTTTTTAAAGGGGTCGTCGACGATCCCAAAAGCGTAAAGTCAAAGGGAGCACATAACGGCCAATTAGCTTCAAAGCAACTTTGCGAAAAATATGTAATTGAATGCCGTTTGAAAAACTGTTAATAGCACAGCACTTATTTGCTTGTTAAATTTAAATGTTATTTACCGTTACGCATTCGTCAAAACTACTAAAAAATTATTCTAATCGGTAGTTGTAAATCCTAAGCTTGTTATAACGGCACACAGTTTTGCATGAATGTGAAAAGCAAAGTGAAAATGTTAAAACTCCAATATTGCGTTTTGAGAGAGTCTTGGTTTATAAGCAGATTCTGATTAGCCAACTTCGATATAAACTCTTATAATATAAAAACTAGTCTGAATTGTCAAATTTATACCAAAGTTAGCTAACTATTTAAACACGAGAATGCATAGTATCAATTCATAAAAATTTTCAGGGGCTCCAAAACATGAGGTTTTGCTATTGTTCCTACTACTCTACTCAATCTATTCCAAGTTATTTTGCATATTTTACGACGACTTCTTTGCAAACGTACCTTGTAAGAAGATTTCTTTTATATTTCGGATTTCGAGAATAAAAACCAATTTTAATCATTGAAAATGGCTTTATTGTTTTCTAAAATATTCTCCACTGAGATCTATATAGTCCGTAACCAGGCAAGCTGCTTCATAAATCACTTAGAACCGGTTAGCAGCCATCCGTGCGTTAAGTACCGGCTAAGACCAAGACTCCTTCCTTCAGTGCAGAACTTTTTCTTTTAACTTCATTAACTTAACTGACCGATCGCTATTAGTCAGACATTAAGAAAAGTGTTCTTAGTATATGAATTTAAAAGTATATTTTACTAGGTTAAGTCCAGACAAGTTCTTACGACACTTCGAAACCTTAGATAGAGAAATAAAGCCAAAGAAAAATGTAAGAAACTCTAGGCACAGTAAAAGTCAAGTACTTAGCGAGGCACAAAATATATACTCGTACTAAGAGCAAAAAATTTTAAGACTTTGTTCATATAGTAATTTTAAAATTCCTAATTTTTTTCAAAATCTCTGTAATCCATCGTGCCACCTTATTTCCAATCCTCGAAACAGTTGTCAAAGTCAATTTCTGGAATAACCTTAAATGAGCGTAGCGACTCAAGCGGTCGTTTGATTTTGCTGAATAGCGCTGAATAGCCAGAAGTCAGACGGAGTTCAATCAGGCGAATACGGTGGTTGCGACACGATATTGGTTGAAAATTTGGCGAAAAAATCTCGAAGAATCAATGCAATATGCGACGGGACATTACCGTGGTGCAAAAACCAACAGTCCCCCATAATTCCAACCTCTTTTCACGAATAGCTTGGCGGAAACGACGCATAAGACTCAAATGGTAATCCTGTTGACAGTTTGGTCGCTCCGAAGGAATAAGGAGTGCACCACACCTCGATAATCGAAGAAAACTATCAACATAATCTTGATTTTTGACCTGTTTTGACGTGGTTTTTTCTTCTTCGGCTCACCTTTGCCACGATATTCGCCGATTGTTCGTCCTCTCCCGGGTCATATGTATAGATGCCAGACTCGTCGTCAGTAATAATACGCTTCATGGCATCCTGATAGTAGGAAGCAAGATGTTAATGCGTCGCTGTTCTTCGCAAAAGTTGACTGATTTTGGAAGCAATCGTGCTTTCACTTTTCTTAGGCCCAAATTATCTTTCAAAATGGTGTTCACTGATCCTTCTGATATTTCAAAGATGTCAGTAAGATCTTTAACTGATGATCGTCGATTCTCAAGCACCAACTCCTTTATTTTATTAACGTGCTGATCATCAGTTGATGTTGATGACCGTCCTGGACGTGGTCCGTCGTCAATGCGTTTTCGACCCTCTTTGAATAATTTGTATGAACCTTATGTATGGTACTTCAGAAAGGCACGCGTATGCTAAAAACTATTACGCTAAAAGTCACTATCATTTCGAACTTTCCTCGCATGAACTTTCTTTCTCATATGAACCTTACGTAACTATAACCTCCTACTTCTACTACAACAGCAGCTGAGCACTTAATAGACAGTACTAGGTAGTTTTCCCAGTCGAAATACAATCCTTTAGGCATTTAACAGTGCTATCCCCGTAAGTCACATAAGAAAACAGCCAATGAACACCATCAGTGCACGATTACACTCACATACACTCAAGCTACCCAAATATTTGCGAGGATGTGTGACAGAGCGGTGCGGTGACAAACTCACTATAACAGATTAGAGCATTCAACAGGGCCAAATAAGGTATTTGAATGTCTCTTGGCTATCGACTTAAGTGGCTTAAATCAAGATTTGTGCATTGCATTGGTGTCGAGCCTGAAAATGTTTCTCCGATGTTAAGTGTGCTTGTAGTACGTAGTTGTAGGCAAACAATTAACAACAACAAACACAGCTTGAACTAAGGATATTATCCCCAAATGTTGACGTCTTGCTCCGTGTGCATTGAGACCATTGGAAGTGTTAGTGATAACAAGCACAAGCAAATATACACTCATATGTATACACATATGTATGTATGTATGCATGTGTCGAGGTACGTAAATAGCATGTTTATGTTGTTGTACTCGTATGTATGTATATATGGAAGTTTAATTACATTAAGCAATAAATCGATTTGCTGATAGTGAACCCGGGTCACAGCTGCATTTCGGAGCAAGCGAGCGTAACATGCATAAATTACTAATACAACAACAATATGCGACTTATAGGTATAAACGTAAGAAAGTAGAGTGGAATAGAGAATGCTTTTACGCTCATAAGAGGCAATCGAATATGTATGCGGTGTTGTATTGTAATTTAGGTTTAAAGTCCCTGTTGGGGAGACTTGAAAAAACATATAAATACATACATACATTCATTTCATTTTCTTTCAAAATTACTTTATGAAGAAAAGTTGTAAATGATGCAACAACTGCTTTGAAGTGTTACAAAATTTAAATAAAATTTCCCCATTTGTTTTACTAAGTGATGGAATGTAGAAGACGTATCTGCCTACCACTAAGTACCTTTACTGGTTTCGTCTGTGGATTCTTCGGTCGATCACAAACTACAAATTGATCGGAAGTACACAAAATTCCAATTGGCACTCGATAGAAGAAACGGTAGGAAATTGATGGGAATACTAACTGATCACTGTCTAGGGGCGAAACACGCCCGCAAGAGGGGGCTGACAGATCGGGACTGCAGTAAATGTCTAGAGCAGGGCACCAGGGAAACAAGTGCGGTCGCAGGATCTGTTAAAAATCGCGTCAAGGGCATCTTAAATGATGATCAATTCCTTAGATGGATTTATCTTTCCACTTGTATGTTAGGTTAGGTTAGATAGATAATCAGTTAATTCGCCGGATTTGTAGAAATTATGACAACCAAGATTCTTCAACCTTAATTAATCGAAAACTGCACAGTTAGGGAGAAAGTGTCTAGAGGTCTCCACCTCATCTTCCTCCCTGCAACTTTGACAAGTTGCGTGCTTCAAAAACTTTAGCCTCGACGCATGAGCGCCAATTGGACGTGTCCAGCTAGGACGCCTATCAGTACGGGCCCGTAATCCTTGCTAGGAGCTGGTAATTGCGTGGATATTTTGCGTTCCACTTTAGGCCAAAAGGCTTTCGCAACCCCACTAGTGCTGGTTGCTGACCAACGCTTGCTGAGCTCGCACGAGGCCCATAGATTCATCGCCCGACTGCACGGAGACAGGGGAATGTCTGCTCGGCCCCATCCTGAAATAATTTGGGCTTAGCTGCTTTTTCTTGCAAGTTCATCGGCTTAACTATTTTCGACGATTCCGCTGGGGTAGATACCCAGACAAGTTTGATAT
The DNA here is from genome assembly GCF_023373825.1 of Bactrocera dorsalis. Classification (NCBI taxonomy): domain Eukaryota; kingdom Metazoa; phylum Arthropoda; class Insecta; order Diptera; family Tephritidae; genus Bactrocera; species Bactrocera dorsalis. The sequence goes on along the minus strand of NC_064304.1, from coordinate 103,279,765 downwards.
GCATAGCTTGATGATACTACTAATGAGGTCATGCACTCTTTGATGAGCTTTGAGTTTAATCAAGGCCTCTTTAGTAGCTCTAATATCGGAGTGGATGCATAACTTCATAAAAGAAGCCGCTCTTCGAAGAATGGCATCTGCTGCTATCCAATCTGGGGAAAGCAAAACTAACGGCGCGGTTGTTGAGGCCAATAATGCCATTGTTATGGCATACGCCAGCAGCTGTCCACTCTTATAGAGGATTGTACCTGCTCGATTAAGCTCTGCAGCTCGAATAATTTTCTCCAGCAGTAGATTAAAGAAGTCGCCTTGTCTGAAATCTCGTTTGGTATCGCACAGCTTGAAAAGATCCTTCCCTATCCTGACGGAGCTTTTGGTATTGCTCAACGCCAGTTTACACAGCCGTATTAGTTTTGCGGGGATACCAAATTCAGACATCGCGGCATAAACGTAGCTTATTTTCGTGCTGTCAAAAGCAGCTTTAAAATCGACGAAGAGGTGGTGGATACTCTTTTCACGTGTCTTTTCCAAGATTTGGCGCATGGTGAATATCTGGTCAGTTGTTGATTTTCCAAACCTAAAGCCATTCTGATAAGGTCCAATCAGTTTGTTGACGATGGGCTTTAATCTTTCACAAAATACGCCTTATATGCGATGTTGTACACACTAAGGAACAAGAACGTTTACCAATGCAAAATATCGCAAGATATTCAGAGATATGTCTTTTGGTAAAGGATTAAAGAAGACTTACCCAAATAGAGAAACATACCAGCAGTATTTCGCGGTGAAGAAGTGAAATATGTATATCGATAAAAATGTCAACGTTAGCTAAAGTCACTATCATTTAATGCTGCCAAAGCAGTGATCACTTAAAAATTAGGCAACCTCTTTTCGAAAAATGTAAGTACCGCTCTACATGTGTGCACATCTGTGAGCTAAAGTGCATTTTTAGTGTCTTCAAATAATTTATATTGGCGCATATAATACTGCTGTGGCTGCTGTTGCTGCCACTACTATAGCTGCATCCTTTTATAATACACATTTCAATTATATAAATATCTTTCCTTTCGTTGCACTGCAGTTACACTGCTTCCGCGTAAGCTTCCTCGCCACTCACCAGCAATGTGTTAGCCAACAATTGCTGCACACGCCATGCCACATTGCTTTATTTTACTATTTTATGCCATTTTATATGAGCAACGTGGTTTTCGGCGCTTACCAACATAAGCCACACACACACACACTAGACACACATCCGCCTGGCTGGAACAAGTCAGCCATATTTGCTAATATTGCCAATGAAAGCAGTGGAAATATTATTAGTTTCCCGTCTTGTTGTTGTTGTGCTGCTGCTGTGTTGTTTCCCTACGATATTTTGTTGTTGCTTTTATTGTGGTGGTACGTGGGGTTATTAGTATTATTTTGTTAAATATTTTCTCTTTTTCTTTTTGGCAACACTTTGAACCATTACGATACTATGCGGATGAGTAAGCCGAAGCTCAGTTGAGCATCCAAATAATAAACAAGACAAAGGGTATGTGAGAAGCTACAAAAGGAAGAAGGGGAAGTCGCACAGCAAGTAGACAGACTGTCGCCGTGTCTGGCTTTATGGATGGTTATACATCCTCTGTGGGGAGAGGCTACGTGCGCCGGTATGGCGTGCGCGTTCAAGCGCCGTTTGGGTGGAAGCCAAAAATTGAGTATTCCAGCAAAAAAAAAGAGAGCGGAAGAAAAAATTAACAACAACAAGCAATACAAAACACTGACGACAGCCAACATATACTCGTATGTTGCAACAACAGCCAAGCGGCGTGTTGGCAAAAAAGTGCTACTGCATTGCCACAGTTTAGAGCTTAGATGCTGCGAAAGCGAGCATTCACTATACCCAGAAGCGATTATATATTTATGTATATTTATATGTATATGTACACACATACCTTATATATACTTATATGCATTTGTATGCAGTCAAGTGTATTTGTAAGGATATTCAAATTGCTGCTACGTGCGGTGCCTTGTATTTTGCTTGCCATGCAGCGGCGCCACTATCAGCTTTATAAGGTATATACCATATTTACCTAGCCATAGCACTTGAACGCCGTTGGCGTGTACCAACTGCTGCTCCTGCAACTGCAACATATCTAGGTATGTGCTTACATGCCTTTGCTTCTGTCGCAGTCATAAAAACAATAACAATATGCAATAAGTGACAGTGATGTTCTTCATCCAATGATGTCATCTGCGAGCTGATATAGAGCACAGTTTTCTAAATCACATGCAAAACTATATTTTACTGCATGTGCGCACATACACAAACACACGTGTATGCATTGCACACCTACAGTGAGGCGAGGAATCGAGTTAGTCGGCAAACACTGAAGAGTAACCCGTTGGGCCGATTCGAACGGAGCAAAAAGAGTAAAAATTTCTGTGGATTACTTCAACAGAGCACTTTTAGGGGTTCATTCAGGCTTAAAACTTCAACATAATTTTAAAGAGAGCAAGGAAAAATCACGGTTTCAATATAACTAAAATACTTCGACAAATCCGTTGCAAATCTGCCGATTCATTGGAGTGAGGGGTTTACGTTATGTGTTTTCCTGGAGATCTCACAAATTGCAAACCGATATTGAGCTCGCCGCTAAGGTACTTCAATACCGAAAAGTTCGAACATCTTACATTTAAGGACTTCCAAAGCTTACCTAAAGCTCCGTGTAATGTTTTTTGGTATTCCAAACAAGAATCAGTAGATAAGTGGAAGTCTTCCTTAAAACAAAAGCTCGTACTGCGTTCATTAACAAACTGAAAGCGTAGACCGACTTGATGACTTCATAATGAAAGAAGAATATATACAAACGCCACCCAAGTTATTCAAAACCTCACATATAGCAAAAAATGAAACTTTTCGGAGAGCCCATAATTGATGCACGTAATTTTAATGTCGGCTCCGACTAGAAAACCAATGGATAGTATATCCATTGGAAGTGTGTGCTTCAACTCTATTTTCTTTAACTACAAAACTTCGAAAGGCACAGTACAAAATGTTTCAGTGCCAGTGAGACAAATAAGTGCCGAGAAAATTGCTGCCGCTAGCGCATCAATTGAGGTAGACCCAAATCAGTCTCTCATACGTCGTTCTCAAGTGGTGGGCATCTCTGTGACAACGTTGTGGCGAATTTTGCGAACAGATCTTGGCCTACATCCTTAGAAAATTAAATTGACGCGAGAACACTAGCCGTTTGACCACCAGAATCGTCGAATGCTTGTAAATTGGGTTGAGCAACAACTTGAAAATCCGAATATCCGAATATTCATCGAAAAATTCAGCGATGAGACTCATTTCTGGCTGAATGGCTCCATCAATAAAGAAAATATGCGTTATTGGTCAGGTAGCAATCCACACGTACTTCATGAATCACTATTGCATCCCGAAAAAATTTGGTTTGCTGCAGTTTATGAGCCGGCGGCGTACTTCTATCGTGATGATCAAGATCGGCACGTTACTGTGAATGTGAATCGCTACAGCTTAATGATAACCGAATATATTTGGCCCGAATTGGACTTGGACAATATGTGGTTCCAACAGGACGGGGCCACAAGCCACACAGCGAATGTCATAGTCAATGTATTGAAAACCAAGTTTGGTGAATGTGTTATCTAACGAAATGGTCCGGTCAATTGACCGCCTCGGTCGTTAGATTTGACACGGTTAGACTATTTCCTGTAGGTCTACGTCAAGTCTATGGTCTATGGCAACAAACCAGCGACGGTGGATGAACTTCATACGAATATCGCACGTAAAATTGAAACAGTAGAGGCGGGTTGAAAAGCTTTGATAATTGGGTTCAGCGTGGACAACAACCCTCAGTTTCAACTCGCTCAGGAATTAATGTAGTAAAATAAGATTTTTATTTTGTATGGTAAATCGATCTAAATTAGCGATTTAATTGAGTAAATTCCGGTTAATTGATCAATTAATTCATTTGCAAAATAACTATTTCAATCCTAAAAAGAGGAACAGAATTAAACTAGCGTTAAAAAGGGCTGCCATCGCATGAAATGCTTCGAAAGGTGAGAAAGTAATGAATAATAAAATTTTAAAAGGACGAAAGGAATGAGAGTGTAAGAAAGAACGTAAGCGCGTGAAAGTAAGCGAAAATTTATTAGTACCAGAATATATGCACTACAGTACACTCTGCGTAATGTGATCTATGGAGCTGGTGATTTTTCTATGCCAACTCAATGTATCATCTTCACTTTATATCACTTTTGTTTACAGTGAAATAATCAAATTCCATCAGAGTCCTTCAACTTGTCAAGCGTTGTAACAGCGGCCAGTGTTAGGAAACGTAATGGTGGCGGGGAGTACATGTGAGTGGGGGTTGCGTATATGCAGGTGCCGTTGATGGCTCCTGACTCGTTAAAATTGCAACAATGAAATGCAACAACGTGTCAACAGTGAAACTGTACCAGCTGTGCACGACACGCAACGAATAGTGTGAACAAAAGCAGTTAAGAAAGTGCTGGGGACGAGAGAAATAATGTAAATAAATATAGAACTGAGAGACAGTGGTAGCATGCGGATTTTGACGGTGCAAAATTTGAGAATCAGCAATATTTCAGGTTAAGAATTGACATAGGAAGTCAAGCAAACGGATTCGTACTAAGTTCTGAGTTCTAAAACCTGCACAAGACAAGAACTCTTTCCCACAGCTCCCGAACCAGTACAGGTGATACGGAAGTCATTAAAAACAATATACAAACAAATTTTCGAAAGGGCTGATAGCGGAGGGGAAAGGCCTTAAGATCATTAAGGATCGCTAAGATCATCGGCAGGAATCTTGGGAAAGTAATTGTAACCAACTACAACAACTCGGAATCCTGGAACACAACGGAAGTTCTTGTGTACAATACTGATAGATGAGTTAGGTGTGTTATGGTTAAAAAGTCTGAAAGAAACTACATGTTAGGCATTTACATAGTATTTTCTCTAACGCTCAGATCCACGCTGTTATGAAGACTTAAATAGTGACACTTCAAAGACTCCGCTATTTTATGCAACACCTTCTTTGCCGTTCTCTCAGTAAGTCCTTGGTAAGATAGTTAAGACCTCCCTTGGCTGTGATACAATTCAGTAAACTTTCCACAAAATAAAATACAATTTTATTCCCTCATAGCTCCTCTAAGCACATTTAACGACTTTAACACACTGAACGGCCGCTCCCTCAGGCATAATTTGACTCTACTCTGGCTATGGCTGCATGAACATTCTCTGGAAACAGGTGATGCCACTGCTGTCCCATGATTGCTTGTGATTGTACCATATATGTATATAGTATGAGTACGCAGCGGTTGTTGTCTGGAGCTCCTGCTGTGGCACTCTACCGCAACATGCATTCGTGCATGGCCCATCATTTAAAGCACTCACACATGCACCGACACACGCACGAATGCACGTTCGGGCTTGACGTGACAAACGACACTACGAACCTAACAAGCAATACTAAGTGGGCGTAACGGATGATCTGGGGATTCCTTGAGAGTAGTGGGCGCTTTGTAGGGCCATAAGTAGAAGTGAGTTTAGCCGAGTGTATAACTGTTTGGACATATAAATGCTTTTAATGACGACTAATATAGTTGTCAACTGTATTGTTAGTGCTTTTTGTAATTAAATAGCTCAGGGTATCAAATTAATAAAGAGAAAAAATAAAAATATTTCTGCAGCCTTAGTAGGTGCATTTTAGTGAGTGCGTCAAGGAGATAGTTATTGCAGTTGGATCTGTTTCCCTGTTATGCCTTTCTAAAATGCCTTGCCGTGCCACCCACACAATATGCTAAGAAGCAAATTATATTACAACAAAGTTCGAAAGCTATATTTACTTCAAACCAAAGAAGTGCTAATCATCGTAGTTTGGTTAAATGGAACTGCTTTAATTTTTTCTTCGCATTCAAATATTCCAAAAGTTAACAGGACTTAAAAAAAAACAGAACAAATGGTTTTTTCGGTAAAATCAATTTATTTTATTCAAAATAGTCTCCGTCTGCCTCAATACAGCTTTATGGTCCTAAAGCATGTCGAACGAGTGTTTAGCTCGTTGGCCGGTATGGCCGCCAGTATGCCGGTTCAAACCTTTTGAATAGCCTTTACGTTTGCATAACGCTTTCCTTTCATGGGCAAATGCATTTTTCCGAAATGGAAAAAGTCGCACGGTGCCATATCAGGTGAATACGGGGAGTGGTTAATGGTTAAAATGTGATTTTTGGTCAAATAATCGTCCTTCGAATGTTGGATTCTGAGCAATTTTTGATCGTCAGTCAATTTGTGCGGAACAAACCGTGCACACACCTTTCGTAAGCCCAAATGTTCGGTCGAAATGCGATAAATCGATGTTTTGGAGATGTTCAATTCCATTTCCATGAATTTCAATGATGATTTCGGCTGATTTTTGATGAATTCACGCACAGTTTCGATGGAATTTCCAGTGATCACGGATTTTGATTGGCCCACATGTTGATCGTCATTTATGTCCTTACGACCACTTTGAAAACGTTGAAACCACTCGTGCACTCTGTTACAGGATAGGCAATCATCGCCATAAACTTGTTTCATCAACTGAAACGTTTCGGTAAAAGTTTTATCAATTTTAAAACAAAATTTAATGTTGGCTTTTGGTTGGAACTCATTTTCGCACCGATAACACAAACATGCTGACACTTAAAACGCAATAACTTCACTTCCAAACGACAAAATGTCATGAAATGCCCCAAGGGGGCGCCAGATTCAAAAAAGTCTTGTTTACTTTGGAAAGCACCTTGTACAACATTCTGTATAGATTTGGAAAGAGAACATTCCATATGATATTAAGTGTTAACCTCAGCTATACAGAAAAGCTGCTTTGAAACAGAGCCTGACGGCTGGAATTTCTCCACGAAAGAAAAAGAAAAGGCTGTTTCCACAAATCAGTGGAAACTATGGAATATTTGCTGTTCTCATATCTCAAAAGAATGCTCGCTGAGAAGAATAAAAACGAATTTCGACAAAAAAAATGTGTTCTACTATGATAACCCTCCATTGAATAACCTGTTATATCCCTCAACTCGAGATTTAGATAGGATTTATAGCCAGATATGCCACTGATCCCGAGTTATTTCAATAAGTTAACTATCACCATTAGATACTCTACTCAAACACATAAGGTACATAAATTTTTTCAGTCAAAACTGAGTGTAGGAAGGAGTTTGCCTTTCTTTTCCATAGAAATAAAGCGAATTAAATACAGACAACGAATTTTGCCTTAGACATTCGGCATATCTCGGCATTATTTTGGTAACACCGCTCGTCTCTAAGTTAGGTTTCTGACGATGCCACCGACTTTGGTTGATCACAAATATTTTTTTGTTCATCAAGTTAAAGGCGCCAGTTGTAGACAAAATCGACCCACTTCTATTGATAAGCCTTGTGTATACATACGTATGTATGTACTTACATACTTACATATGTACATTTGATTGAGTCTACACTTCAGCACTGCAAAGCACTCGCTAATATGCTCGCTCATTTAACCCCCCTGTTTCACTTGAAAGATGAACCCAGCCATTCAAAGCTTTTGCGCGCACACTGAAGTCAGAAGTAAAATCCATGCGAAATTAGAATACATTTTAAAATAATCAGCCAGCAAAATGGCGGTTTTGTGAGAATTCTACAATACGTAGGTACTTAGAGAAACAGTGCAAACGCATTTACTAAGTATGTACAAACTCCGCACCCTTGAGCGCTGCATACATTTAGTCGAATGATTGGGATTTCTGCAAAATCTCTCCCACCTATCACACTTTCCTATTCCCTTTACCTCATCTATGCTATGCATGACCGTATGTTCGCAATTTACGCCAGAAGCACTTGCCGCAATTGTCAGTGAATGAGCAATTAGACCAATCAGGCAAACACGTAATCCTCCACTTAACATTTCGTAGGAATTATCCAGACTAAACTAAGACCCTACTCCAACTACAACATGAAACCAGCGTTTTCTTTCCCACACCCGTACATTTGTCTCAATAGTTTGTCCCGCCGTAAACATGGTTCAATTCGGGATATCTGTAAGTACTTGCATATAAGCTCCTCGATTAGGAGTTTATACATATATGTACATATGTTACGGATGGTATTGAAATGTTCGTAGCATATTTTAAAAACCTCATTTAACTTCTGGAAAACAATTTACAACGCGCTACAAATATTGCAATTAGATGCATTGGAATATTTTTAATGAATGCAAGGACAATTGTTGTATAGAAGCTTCGGCCAACAGCTTAGAAAACACTTCATTTTATATAGAAATTTATTCACGGCTATACATAAGTTGTATTCCGGAGTAAGAAAACGCTCGAACTAAAGGCAGTAGTCTGGTAACTTATGCCTATTTTCATGACTTATTTGGAGGGTGGTTTTTTATAGGAAAATAAAAATGAATTATCTTGAATATTTAGAGAGTTTTTATTTACACATTAAAAATAAAAAAAAAAATTATTTGAAAAAATTTAATACTTTATTACTATTATTTTTTCACTCGAAGTTGCAACCTCAAAAACAAAATGCACGTGGGTGGCCTGGGTGATTTTGACTCTTGATGTTATCTGAAATCAAATATTCTTAATTATTTTTAATCTATAAACATGTCATTCTGATCGGAACTACTGAAGTTAAATTTCAAGGGAAAATAACAAAATGGCGGACTTAAAAAAAATGTTCTTTTATTTTAGCAAAGAAAGGGTTGTACAATAAAAGGTGAGAGGTAAAAAAAATTCTCGTTAGTACTGACGAGAACTATAAGTGTGTAGAGCAGCCCGTTAAATTTTGAAAGCAATCGGTTTAGTGTAAAAAAAGTTAGGATTCGGGCCGACCAGAACAACAATGTTTTAAAAAAAATCGCGTTTAAAGTTCAACAACTCCGAGAGAGAGGACTCTGTGGCGCTCTAGGAAACTGGTTATAACTCTCGAAATATTTCGAATTTCTGTCTGAAATTTTCACAGTATATTTCCAAAACATTGTACTTTCCAAAATTTCCCAAAACAATTTTCGATTTTTTGAAACCAAGTTACCAGGCCTTAACATAGTTACTAAGCTGCATATCTCTACCTCTAAAAGCCTTCAAAAAGAATTTATTTCAATATCTTCAAATTTTTTCGACCGTTTATATTTATAACACAAAGCAATCCTTATAAGTAGACAAATCAGCAGCAGCAAAGGAAGATAATTCGGATTTTATTTGATCCAGAGTCAGCATCTAAGTAGACAGTCAAGCAGCAATCAAGGCAGCGACTTCGTAGCGTATATCGACCAGAAGTGTCTTGAGAAGCATGGCAGCAGTGAAAAGTGTTGCCAGAAGCAAACAACTTCTCTTCTACTGAGTGCCACGCCACAAAGGCATCGAGGGCAATAAAATAGTGCTAACACCTGAAAACGTGATCAATGTTAGGAAACCCATGCATTGTGTATACGATGATCTGGACAAAAACATGTTAAAGAAAAACAAAACCCGATGGAACGAGCTACCTGCGAGCAAAACTGCAAAAATCGTGTGCCAAGTAAATCAGAATTACACAAAATTCCTATTGGCACTCGATAGAAGAGATTGTAAGAAAATTATCCGAATACTAACTGACCACTGTCTGGTGGCGACTCAGGCCCGCAGGAAGGAGCTGACAGATCGAGAAGACTGCAGGAAATGTCTAAAGCAGGGCACCAGGGAAACAATGGAGCATTTCTTGTGCACTTGTCCTGCATTGGCAAGACTACGCTGTAAGCGGTGTCTACAGCAATAAAGAAGAAGATAAATTATCGAAATATAAAATAATCGATTTTCGAAGGCAAATTCATCGACTAGGTTTATCTTAGAATCTTATCGATTTAAATCCAAAAATTATAAGGTAACTGGTCAATTGATTATAGCGTCTAAAAATCATATGAATTTAATTCTAGTCGCGCCATCCAAATATGTGTATATGTATGTCACGCCGGGGACTTTTCAATTGACCTGTTAATTAATAATATATATAACATTTTGTTTAAAAGTTCAATATGTTTGTGAAAAATATGTACTTCCAAGTAAGCTTTTCTCTCTGACAAAGTTCCTATACTACCGTGAATACACAACAAAAGATTAAAGTTCCGCTCGGATGGCACAGCATCAACTAATGAAAAATTGAATAGACAAATAAAATATGTGCATTAATCCGGCGTTGGTTCAACCAGCGCGTACACTAAAGGTCGAATCACCATCCCACTAACAAAGAACAAAGGAAGTAAGCACAATGCGCAAACGAAAACGCCACTTCCTTTAGAAAGCCACACATACACACACACCCACGCTTAGACACAAAATATTGCACATCCTGGCTGTATTCCCAATTGTGCGCGCCGTTGAGGCAGCATGGCTGGCGGCTAGGCGGCGCCAAAATAATCAAGCGACAAAAGCGCACATAACGGGAACGACTGCAATGCGGTACAGAGAAAAATGCAAATGTCTGCTACACGTTGCTGCAGCGCGACATCCTCCACACACACACACACACAAAGCAGATTACGGATGTTGTTTTACTACATGCGCAGACACACACACACACATAGATGCAAGCTCTTTTTCTGATTTATTTTTTATTTTTGTGTGCTTCTTGTTTTGCCATTTGCTTTGTGTTTTTCTTTTCTCGCTGTGCATATGCTACACTGCATTGCATAGTGCAGTATATTTGCATGTGACACATTTTCTTTGCCGGCAGTCGGTCGCTGGTGGCAGCGTAGTAGCGCGCCAAATGCTTTGTTTTGTTTCGACTTGAACAAATTTGCTGAATGCAAATTGCCAGCGTACTGACATTTGCCCGCTGCCATATAACCCTGCACGGCTTGTTGCAAGGTCCCTGCTTGCATCTCTAGCGAGTGTGTGTATGTGTGTGTGGGTGCCATGCCACCGCCTTCTGCACACGCTTCCGCGCATTAGATAATTTGTTTATTTTGACATGCTTTTATTCCGCCACTTTAACCCATAAATGGTCATATTAACACACGTTCAAATGTTCCTTCCTCGGCTGGCTATTGTTTCAGCACCTAACCTCACTTAACTTAACTTTTAGCCGCACTATGTTTTAGTATGCAAAATGCGACCATGTGTACAGCGTGGCGGTAATTTCTTTTCCGTGTCAACCACAATTCACATACTAATTTGAATTAGAGGTCTAATTGCTTAACAAGCTTGAAAGCTTTTCCATTTAAATTGTCACTAATTGTTGGAGATGACGAACCACCTAAATATACATACATAAGTATGTATACAAATATTGTATGTGATGTACTTGTGCTGAACGGAAACAATAAACTGAACACTAGCTACAAAGTGCTCCGGTTCGGCGTGGATTTAAAATTCGGTAGAAATCCCACAGATTTTTAAAGCTGTGGTCAACCTAACTGAAATCACTAGTCGTAAAAAAGTTAACAACAGTGGAAGTCAGCGACGTTTTTCATTCACTTATTAATACAGTGAGCGCAGCCTCCAGAGTCGTGAATATTCTCTCCGATAGTATGGGATGGATATTAGCCTTGTTGACTGTGCGCTCAGGAATATTGAAGGGGTATCTCTTATCTCTAACATCGAGCTTATTCTTGAAACTGAGCTTGAAGAAACTGTAAGGCTAATGAGCTTGCCTCACTAAGGTTTCTCCTTTAGGTTGCTCTGGCTCACCATTAGATTGTAGATCCTCAGCCCTAATCAGCTAGCGCTTACCGACTACGTATACCAGAAGCTGTGCAGTCGTGAAGTCCTTCTGTAAATTACAGGAGACCTAGAGAACTCTTCGCTCTCAGCAAGATCCCCCTTCAGTGGTTGTAGAGTTCAAGGATATTAGCCTTGAGTTCGCTGACTGTAAATTCAAGAGTATTGCAGGGGAATCTAAGCTCCTTATCTCTAGCATCGAGCTCGTTCATGATTAAACTGGTTTGAGAGCCTGGCCATAGCGGTATTGCAGAAAGCTTTAAGGCTGATGAACTTGCTAGGACACGAATGGGAACGGGTAAGGCTGCTTTAGCATTCTCTGGCACACTACTGGACAGTTGCGCTGTAGCATCAATTCAGCAAAAGCTGTGCAGTCGTGAAGTCCTTCTGTAAATTGCAAGAGGCACAGGGAACTCTTCGCTCTCAGCCACTTTTCAGAGATTGTAGGAGTTCTAACTGGACACTGTCCGATCAGAATTCCTGCAGTACGATTGAATAACTTACCAGCTGCATCAGCTGTTTAGAAAACTATGAGATGGAGTCTACTGAACACTTCCTCTTCGAATGCCAGATTAAAGCAAAAACACCTCGAATATCATACCTTTAGACATCCAGGTGAAATAGCGGAAATAGAAATAAGACACCTAAGCACATTTGTAAAAGATTTGGGTCGTTCTTGCCGATGGTAGATATCCAACTACAGCAGTTTTTCGACTGGTATCACAAAGAGCTGTACATAAGAATCTTCTCAATGATGAGAGATCAACCACTTTAAATCTAATCCTAAATTTAATACAGTGACCACGTCCAGAACAAAAGACGTTCGCCCGTCTGTTCCAAACCATAAAACTTAATATATTGAGTTTTGTGGGCGTGGTTAAGCAGCTATTACGACAGTTTTGGACATTTTTGTCAATTAAATGTCAAAAGGCACGACGACATCTACTTTGTATACTATAAAAAAGTCGTCATAGATTGGACCAATATGTGTATAGGCTCTCTAAACCCAGATAATAGTATCTAGTTAAAAATTAAAAGATATTATCTTACATACATATATGACTATCTGATTAGTCCAACAAATAAAAAATAAGGTAGTTTTTGATCTGATAACAGTCCCTCCTTCCTTAACCCAGTATCGCTTATAAATCGTCAGCAACTTTAGTAACGTCTTGGAAATTCCGATTTATCAATGTTGAAGACAAAGCCGTTGTTCTAACTTACAGTTAGTCGGTAAGAAAACCAGTGATTATAGGCATGCCCACCATATAAGAATGAGTAAAGACCTTTTTAGGGAATGGATATGGTGGAAGACCACGTGCACTTCCAGCTAAATTCATTCCATCAGTTATGTATCCATCTAAACATTATTCGTCTCAAGGAAGGCGGAAGAATCGATTCCGCAAATTATGAACTCTCACACTTGAGTGAGGAGAACGTAATACCATACGCTGAGTAATTTACATGCCGGCTCATTTCCTTGGATCCCACAACGCCTGGACACCTAACGCGTTGCTCTTAGATTCTCTAATAAAGTCACTTGCTAAGGTTCTAATAGCCTCTTGATAATTCCAAAACTTAACCTATCTGTTTGCTGTTGTTTTCTTCTCCAAAAATTCTTTTTCAATACATTTTTGCAAGTTTTATGACGTTCCGATGCTAGTAACCTATCCAGTTTTAACACAAAAAAGAACGTCCAAGCCGTCCAAAGACTGTACAAAAAATGCATTCGACAATTTTTACGATGAGTGAAATTATTTCACAAAAAAGTTCCATCAAATTTTGTGTGTGAAATCAAATTTCTGGTGCGGATATGTTCAGAATGTTGGAAAAAGCCTCCGTGATAAGCCACGACCTGAACGGCCATCAATATGAACTGATGATCAACACGTCAATAAAATAAAGGAATTGTTGATTGAAAATCGGCGATCAAGGATCTTACTGGAAGCGTTGGAATATCGGAAGGATCAGCGAAAACCATTTTGAAAGATCATTTCGGCCTAAGAAAAGTGAACGCACGATTGGTTCCGTAATCACTAATTTTTTTCAAAAACAGCGTGGTACCAGGATGTCACGAAACGTTTTATTATTACTAGCGATGAGTTTGAATCTATGCTTATGACCCGGAAAAGACAAAAAGACGATCAATCGGCCAAATATCGTGGCAAAGGTGAGCGGAAGCCGAAAAACTCACGTCAAAGCAGGTCAAAAATCAAGGTTTTGTTCACAGTTTTCTTCGATTGTCAAGTGTAGTATTATGCTTCGTATTATTCCAGAAATTGACTTTAATAACTGGTTCGAGGAGGTTCGAAATAAAGTTGACACCAGTGTATTGGAAGCAAGAGGCATTACTTTAAGGGGGACGTCATAGATTTTGAAAAATAAAAAAAGAATTTTAAAATTATGTATGAACAAAGATTTTTTTTGTGCTCATAATTGTATTTGTCAAAATATTGACTATTCCTCCGATCAAAAATCCCAACAAAGTGCGTTTTTCCTGTCTTACAAGTGGATATACATTAAACGCTTTATGGTTGTTTAAGACTACTTTGTACATTACTATGTTACTTAAACTTTACAAAAGATTGTTATATTGCCTGACCCTCTGCTATGGTGGTAAAGTTCTGAGTACAATGGCATGTAAATTTCAGAACATATTTTTTTTAGTATTTCAACTTTTTTTTACTTTTAATCGTCTTCATAGTCTCATTATTTCCAACCACTGTTCACGTAGATAAAAACATACGCACGTTTCCCTCACAACCACCTGTTGCGGCGGCCACTAACTCGTCGTCGCAGCGAAATTGCATAATGCGATGAATGCAATTGTACGCCGTCGCACTTAAATAATTTAATTGCGAAAGTTTGACATTGTTCAGCAGTGACAGCGTGTAAGCAGCAGAACTGGCGGGCAACAAGTGGATGTGGCGTGGTGGAGGCATAGCGGTTTATATAAATATTTTGCGCCCGACAAACAGAGGCAACCAGCGGAAGACGGACGAAAACACAAAGCCACAAAAAAATTGTACTTTACCGCTATTGTGTTTGTCTTTGTTGCATAGAATTAAATTTTGTCTGCAACAAAATTATATTGTTGGTGTTGTTGTTGCACAGTGCAACATTTAATTGCAAACAAATGCGATAAACGAGACAAAATGACGATTTATAGGTGTAACAAAAGCCATAGAATAGTATTTTTGAGGTTAAGTGTAGTCAGAGACATGAAGAATCAGAATTTTTTTTTTGTTAAAAACATCGCATCATTAAATAAGATTTATATGTATTTTAATTAATAGAAATTTGAAAAATAATATTATAAAAGAAATGCCTGTTTTGCTTGATACAGTTCCAAGCGAAGCTTCTTGTGGTGGTCAACACTAATTCTTGGAAATTCATCTAACAAACGGTCAAAAAAACTAAAATTCATTAAATGATAATTTAGTGCCCTCATCGAACCTTTTTTACTAACAAAATCAACTCAGGAAAGTTTTTTCCAGATTTTTATGTTTTCAAAACGGTCTATAAATTTCATTGAAATCTATCGAACGGTTGTCGAGCTAATGTTGTCAGATTTTGAGAAAAGCGCATTTGACAAATCGTGCCAAACCAACTTCAAAAACACAGTTTCGAGAAAACGTGTTTAAAGACGGCGCTCTTAGCCTAGCTGGCCTCGAGCGCACAAGTTCTCAAGGTTGTATTTCCGAAACTAGTGCTCGGATCAACTTGAAAATTGAAGACAATCTTCTAGAGGTGTTGTAGAATTTAGTAAGACAAAAAAATATATTTTTGAAACCCGTAAGTCCATGTAACCCCTTAAAATTTTTTAAACAGTCAAAAAAAAGTAGTACAAAAACGGTTCCAAGTAGTTTCCATTTCGTGAAATAGTTGTAAAAAAATTTCCGTTGTACCAGACATTTTGACATTATTCCAGATTGCTAAATATATTTTTTTGAATCAGATTGCTGGGAGGGTTGAAAACGTGGGTATGGCCACGTGCCCCCACTTCAGCTGCTAATTTTCGACTTTTCTATTTTTGATTTTTTCTGTATTGTTATAATGTTAATAAAGAACTAAAAAAAACCGGGTAGTAAAAGTATTAGGTAAATATTAACTGAAATTCATGTCTCTAGACTAGAATACCCCCTTAAATGAGTTATCTTTCTGAAGTTTGCCAAAGATCATTGCCTGAGGCAACCACTGTATAAAAGAGCTGAGCTCAAACTCAAGGAACATTTTTTAAATGACAAATTGTCTTTTTGAAATTTCGCAGATATTATTATCTAAGTCTATGCTACGATCTCCCAATATATTGTTCAGATCGTACCACTATAACATGGTCTCATACAAACCTATCAAAATCAAGGCCATGTATGGAAAACTTTTTAGTGTGCCAAAATATCTTCACGAAATTTGTCATAGAATATTTCTTAAAGCAATGCTACAATTTACGAAAATTTTATTTAGATCGGTTCACTATAGCATGTAGCCCCCATACAAACTGATCAATTAAAAGCAAAGTAAGGACCCTCTAATACCGTTCTATGGAAAAATACCCCTGTGAAGGATATTATTCAGCGTAACGAAATTTAACGTTTTTTCTTGTTTTGTTTTTTCAAATGCAATTATTATATTTTTCGTTGTTGTCGTTAGCATCTTGTAGCCGGCGCTAGTGAGCGAGCAAAAAATAGTTTCCAATCATCGCATAGCAGTGGTGGGAGTAGCAGAAATAAATGAAAAATGCAATAGTACACGTAATTTAATTGCATTAATGACATTTCAGCTTGTTTATCGGTATGTGTGCGTTAAATCGCATTTAAATATTTTTACTCACACATACACACATGCACGGGTATAAATGCCACTTCGTGGTGTTCGCATTGTTATTCCACTTCGTTATTATTATTTTTAATTAATACTACTTATTTGTTATTCACACAAGTGTACGTTTATATATATGTAAGTATGTATGCATGTGTGTGCGTGTGTGGGTATAACTTAGTGGTTTTCAATCAATTTATTTTCCTGATGCTTTATGAAAAAAACCAAATTCGCGAAATAATTTATACCCAAGCCAAACGCATTGGAGCGGTTTAAATTACGGTTTTTTGTGGCCTGCCACGATTTTTTCCCTTCAAGGGAGATATTATTTATAGCGACCCTCTTTCTTTTTGTAGGACGATTTGTCCTTTGTTCGAAATAAGCTTCAGTTTCGGTAATCACCTCATCATTTGACAAAAATTTCCACCCATTCTTTTGAAACCTGAGAACAGAAAACAGCAACAGGCAACAGCAACAGTCACTGGATGCCAGATCTGGAGAATACAGTGGATGCGTAAGCAATTCAAAGCCCAATTCATGCATTTTTGCCATCGTTTTCACTGACTTGTGACACGGTGCATTGTCTTGGTGAAACAGCACTTTCTTTTTCTTCAATTGCGGCCGTTTTCTGGCGACTTAATCCAACACTATGCAATACGCGCTATTGATGATCTTTCCTTTTTCAAGATAGTCAATAAAAATTACTCCATGCGCATCCCAAAATACTGAAGTCATAACTTTGCCAGCCAGCTGTTGCGTTTTTGACATTTTGAAGCGGATCCATTGTGCGCAGTCCACTCAGATTACTGTCGATTGGATTTCGGAAAATGATGGAGCCATGCTTCATCCATTGTCACATATCGACGCAAAAACTCGGCTGCATTGCGCTTGTACATCTCCAAACACTGCTTCGTATCATCAACTCGTCGTTGTTTTTGGTCAAAAATGAGGTCGCGCGGCACCCACTTTGCAGAGAGCTTTCTCATACCCAAATATTCGTGAATGTATAATATATGTACGTACGTGTTCAGTTGACTTTATGGGAATCGCAAATTATTTTGTAATCTTTTTTGATGTTTTCGTCGGTCACAACTTCTGTTCGGCGTTCACCGCCTTCAATGTTTATTCCACAACGTCTAAATTTTAGTTTGGGGATCAAGAAAAAATCACACGGAGCCATATGTGATGATTACGGCGGTTGATTGATGGTATTTATTGCTTTTTTGGACCAAAGAGATCCTCTTTTTGAAAAAAATATCAGCTTTATCGGGGCGAGATGAGCGTTTAATACCCAAAATATTCACCAAACTCATTCGAACGGATTCGACAGAGACGTCGAGTTCTGTTCCCATCTCTCTAACGCTTGCGATTGTCAAGCACTATATACCACACTTTTTAATATTTTCATCAGTTGAAGAGGACGAAAGTCGTCCATAATATATGTTCAAGGATCTCTCGGCCGTCTTTGAAGGCTTGGTACCACTCTCAGGCTTGTATTTGTGATAAAGCTGAATCATCGTAAGCCTTTCCCAACATTCGCAACGATTCCGCACACGAAATACAAAATTTGAGACCAAATCTCTGTTCGATATTTTTATCCACGGCAAAAATCGCAACGTGTACCGACTTAAAAAGCTGCTGTTAACAGTTAAGGACAGTCCTACCGACTTAGCAGAAGCCGCACTGTGCGCACCGAAGATATTCAATATATTGAAGGAGTACCTAAAAGTTAAGCTTCGAAAGCGACAACGCTAACATTAAATTATAGCTAATGGTAGACTAAACGACTACAATTTACTCGAGTAAACTCCAATAAAATGTCATAAAAACTGCAGAAATAACAAGTTCGGTTTCAACCGAAGTTAAGACTTCCTTGATGGCTACAGTTTAACACCTTTGTTGAGAAATATTTTAATTCAATTTTAATTGGGCACATTAATTTTAGTTGAGCGATACATTTCCGATAACTTTTGGTTAAAAATTCGTTAATGATGAATGAACAGATTGTATGAACCATTTCAGAAATGAAACCAATACATATTTCTTATGAAAACATTAAATATTTTATGTATTAAAATTATTTAAAACATATTCATTATTTGCTTCGCTTAACATTCCTCTTATTTCGCTCGTATCAATTTGTTTTAACTCGAACTCTTTTCGGAAAAAGTTGCTTTCTCTCAGCAGACTTTAATACAAATTATTTTGCTTACCTTGTTTCACGTAACTATGGTTTAAGCGCTGGAATGAGCATAAAGTTTCATTGGCTGTCAACGAATCAATCTGAAAAATAATTAAAAAAAATATTATTACTATGTTACTTTATAAAATCAGGAGTCAGCTTTCCCGGTATTTTTCAGGATATGTTCCTTTACAAATAGTGTTAAGTAGTAATAAGTTTTTGAAAACCCTATAGTTGACACGATCTCATGCATTGGTTTCAATAATTTGATCTAAATTGAATGCCACAGCTGGCTATCTAATAGAAGTCCCAAAAATTTGCTTAGGTCTGAGTCCTATTCTCCCAGTCGAAATCTTCGCTGTTTTATACCAGCTTGGATTTAGTTAAAAGGTTAGGCAAATATTTTTTCATTATTGACTAAAAACTTTTTTGCGCGAAAGACAAACCTAGGTTCTAGAAGACCTGATTGAATATGAACTGGGTTTTGAAGACTAATAGTCTTATAAGAGCGCTAATTTCACCGTTGTTGGGTAAGAGAACCTGAAACAGTTCATTCCACAAAATAAAAAACTGGTCTCGTTGACACTTCAACGCTTTAGAATGACGGAAACAAAGAAAAAAATTTAGGGGGAGAGTTAATTTTTGCAAAGTAGGAAAGTAAGATTGTGAAGAACAGGCTTAGCGAACGTTTTCATTGTTATTCCGCTAGAGAACTTCCAGTTTACTCTGTGAATTTTCTGCAGACTCTGCGGATATTTCTTTACCTTTATACTCGGACGCGAGGTGAGTATTGACGTATTTATCCGACCATCCAACAAATATATCTATAAAAGTTTATAAAAAATGGCAAACCACTAGGTGCAGCTGTTCACTGGCGAATTTATAATTCGTAAAACCTCCTATTCGTCGAATAACATTGAGACGAATACGTAAAGTTTTGTTCATTAAGTGCAATTGGTTAGTTCTGTAACACAAATTTATCATCTTCAAGCTGCGACCACCCAAATGAATTGGCTAACTTCACTTTCCCTCAATTTAAAGTGACAACCCATTCAGCTGGGCATACTTAGACACTCTTGGGCATAAACTCTCTCCACACAACTTATTTCCTCATACCAAAAGCGGCATTCTCCACATTGTCTTTTTCGGAAGCCACATTAAACGAAGGTAATAAATTTTAGTTTACTTTTCGCTAGTGACACGAGCTTTTAATTCTGTTCAATTTCATTTAGAAACATTACGGTCGGCATAATTATATAATTGTACTTGTGTGGCCACCCCCACACGGTAAACGGGTGAACTAAAGAGCGCATGGGAAATTTATGAGCCATGAGCGTCGAGTTAGTAGATAATGAGCGTGTAAATTGCGTGCAATGTGTGGGCAAATCATTACGGTGTAATTTAGTTACAGAAATATTCAAAAATATGCAAATTTCGCTCTCTCCAAATAGACAAATAAAGGGTGATCCATTTCGATGTTCCTACTTTTTAAAGAAAAGATTACGGCTACGTCTCAGATGGTCCATACGTTGAGTCCAATTTCGATGACTCGTTCGAGCATTTTGACTGGTAACTGGCGAATGACACGTGTGATGCTTCGCTCCAAGGCCTGAATCGAAGTGGAATTATCCGCATAGAATTCAGACTTTACACATCCCCACAGGAAAAAGTCTAACGGTGTGATATCACATGATCTTGGTGGACAATCGACCGCCCCAAACATGAAATTATCTGCTTACCGTAGTGTTGTCTCAATAAATTTTTTGATTCATGCGATATGTGGGAAGTGACGCCGTCTTGTTGAAACCAATTGTCGCCGAGACAACGAGTTTCAATTTCAGGCAGCGCCACTGACGGTTACGTTCCCAGTGGCATCGTGTTTGAAGAAACATGGACCAATGATTCCACGGAAACTTTCGTTATAAATTGAAAAAAGTTCCTCTACTTGGATCACCCGTTTCAACAATCGAATGCTAGGCTAAGCCTGCATAAGCTTTTAAATGGAAAAACAAAGTTACTTTAAAACCATTGCACATTAATATTTGTAAACATATTTAGTAGATTTCAATATTTGAAACAACAAGAAACAAATACAACAAATATATGTAAGTATATGTAGATATTTTAATCGGTTAATACCTCTACAATATTTGAACAAATAATTTCAATTGAGTGCTCAAAAAGCTCGAAAGCTTGGCGTGGCCAATGAGCTGGCCAACCAGAAAATAACTATGATTATGTGTAATTGTTTTAGGCATTTTAAATATCTTCGCTGCACTAGGCACAGCAATCCCGATACGATAGGCTCCTGTGAGAGATAGTTGAGTTGGCGGCTTCAAGAATCAGTTGGATTAAATGTTTGGAACCACTCCTTGCAAATACCACACTTCCCTTGGTCGAAGGTTAGATCATAGGGTTGATACAAAAAAACGATAGATCTCATGCTTTTCTTGGGGCGAAATTGGCTTTGCTAGGAGTTCCGAGAACCTCTTACAGTTCTGTTTGCTGACCAGCGCTTGATGAGCTCACTGAATATCCAAAGTTCCAGCGCCATTACGGACGACTCGCTTTCAATCGAATAAAATTTGGGAAGTGGTGCCCCCTCTAGCAAACGCATTGGCTTTGCAATTTTCAGCGAAAGCAATTTCCAGCATGAAACAATTGCTAATAAGAAAATGCACTGACTTGTTTTGAGTGCACAGTCAGCAAGCTAAAAGTCGGTATAGCCGTTCGGCAATTAGAATGAATGCACAGCTCTCTAAAGGAAGCAGCTCTTCGCAGCAATATATTTTATGCTACTTATGGCAGCCATCTCCGCTCGAAAGACGTTACTGGTAGTCTAAAACTAGAGTTGATGGAGAGCTCCCGATAGAAGACACCACCCTTCCTCTTAACCATATACAAAATATGCAGAAAAATTTGATAGAGATCGGACTATTTTTTTTCGGAGTTATCACGGCAAATTTGAAGTTAAAAGATAAACTAATTAAGCTGGCTGTACTGATTGAACTGATTAAACCGAGCAGCGTCACTTAAGAAGGCCCCAGCTCAAGAACTACT
This sequence comes from Bactrocera dorsalis, assembly GCF_023373825.1. Lineage (NCBI taxonomy): Eukaryota > Metazoa > Arthropoda > Insecta > Diptera > Tephritidae > Bactrocera > Bactrocera dorsalis. The sequence continues at coordinate 103,257,939 of NC_064304.1, read as the reverse complement.
TCAGATAACGAATTAAAGTTTTAGTATGTTATTTTCAAAAGTGTAGACTATCGATATAAAATTACTGGCTGAGGCTAACAGTATTGGAACGCCTTGGGAAGATCTCTAGGTACTTAAGAAAGCAAAGATTATCGATTATGTTTGCATCATTTTTCAATTTATGGTCGTCATAATCGTCCTGTCAGATGAACAATTTATCGTCTATCAGATGAATAATTTAGCGTCTAGTGAAAAAATTTGAATCCACAGACACAGTACAAAATGTTCCCTTGTCAGTGAGACAAAAAGAGTCCGTAGTGTCGAGAATATTGCTGACGCCAGCGAAACCAGCAACTGAGCAACCACTTGAAAGTTATTCGGATTTTCATCGAAAAATCATCCTCAGCGATGAGACTAATTTTTGGCTGAATGGCTTCGTCCACTCCATGAGTCATCACTTCATTCCGAAAAATTGGTGCGGTTAATGGGCCGGCGGCATCATTCCGCCGTATTTCTTCCATGATGATCAATATCGGCACATTACTATGAATGAATATTTTTTTACCCAAATTAGCTGAATTCGTCTTGGACAATATGTACTTCCAACAGAACAGCGACACAAGTCACACAGCGAATGTCACATTCGATTTATTGAAAACCAAGTTTGGTGAGCATGTTATCTCACGAAATGGTCCAGTCAATTAGCCGCTTTCGTGCGATTTGACGCCGTTTGACTTTTTCTCGTGGGGCTACGTCAAGTCTATGGCCTATGCCAACAAACTGGCGACGATTGATGAACTTCGTACGAATACCGAATGTGAAATTGCAACAGTAACGGCCGATTAATGCTTGAAACCCGTCGAAAATTGGGTTCTGGACTTCTGCAAGTGTCCCCGTTGTGGCTATACAAAAGAAATCGAGTTCCATACATAATGGCCTCGAATGTACTTTCACAGTACAAAAAGCTACAATTAGTATTTTTATTGGACACGTACAAAGAGAAGAGATAAATTCGTTAGAAATGCAAAAAATCAAAACTGCTATTAGTCAAATGTTTCTTAGCGACGCATAACTTGTGGCATATTTTCAGCAAGAAATGGCAATAATGCCATTGAAATACTCGCAATATCCCGAATTTTTTAATTGAAATTGGTATTTCAATTTCTCCTATGGACATGAACAAATTTATTCAGAGAGAAATATATAAACAATTAATATGAATAATTAATAGTTTCATTTGCATACGGACATATCTACACAAACGTATGTATGTAAGCAAATATGTATTTCAATGCAGTTTTGATAATTGCTGAAAAGGATATGTATTGTACGCATGTATGTGCGTACATATGTATGTATGTGTTTGTCTGCAAATGAATATTTATTATATTGTTTATTAAAGTTAATTGCTTGCAAATGTGATTATTAGAATTGTTTTATGTGAATATCAAAATCTCCATGAGTGATAAACGTTTGGACTATAATTTTGTATTGATAATATAAAAAAATATCGATAATAAACTGTTGCTATGATCAATATCAGTTGAAATAATTCAATTAGCTTTTAACAAGTAGTAAAAATAAATATTTTATTTAGGTATTTATGCCAATTTTATATATGTATGTACAAGAATATATATTTAATTTAAACAAGTAAGGAAATGGCTAAGTTGAGGTGTAACTGAATATTTCATACCCTTGAGAATAATTTTCTCGCAATTTCTAACTATAAACTAGAAGTTCGAAAATCTATGTGTTAGGTATATGGGGACTAACGGAAGTATTTATCCGAATTCATCTACTTATATTTGACATACAGGCATACTGTTATCGGTAAAGAATTTACTACGAATTTCTTTTTGTCTTTTGAATTTCGGGGCTATGTATAAAGCGCTACAGAGCTCGGATTTGTCAATACTATTTGAAAGGTCTTCACATAACCTACCAAACCACGCCATGCATGATTAGTTTGGATATTGCGTTCAACAGTTATAGACGTATAAACATGGAGTTCACTAAACCCGAAATTCGCGCGAATTTTAAAATTTTAAAGTTTTCCTTCGTTAAAGGCAAATCCGCTAGAGAAACTTTCCGTGAGATTAATGGTGTTTTGGGGGATGGTACTCTATCACTTCGAACTGCGGAGGAATGGTTTCGACGATTCAGAGCGGGTGAAAACGACACCATGGATAATCCAGCCGGCGGAAGATCTGTGATGACGAAAACCGATAAAATCATGAAAAACATCGAGTTAGATCGGCATGTGGCATCTCCTGACATCGCCAGAAGATGAGAGTTAGTCACCAAACCATATTCAACCATCTGCAGAAGGCTGGATACACAAAAAAGCTTGATGTTTGGGTGCCGCATGATTTGACAAAAAAAAACCTTCTGGACCGAATCAACGCCTGGGATATGCTGCTGAAACGGAACGAACTCGACCCATTTTTGAAACGGTTGGTAACTGGCGACGAAAAATGGATCACATACGACAATATCGAGCGAAAACGGTAGTGGTCGAAGGTCGGTGAATTGTCTCAAACAGTGGCCAAGCCGGGATTGACGCCCAGGAAGGTTTTGCTGTGTGTTTGATGGAATTAGAAGGGAATCATCCACTATGAGCTGCTCCCATATGGCCAGACGGTTAATTCTACCATCTACTGCGAACAACTGGACCGCTTGAAGCAGGAGATCGACCAGAAGCGTCCAGTATTGGCCACACACTTCGTTAATGACTTGTCAGAAGCTACAAGAGCTCGGATGGTAGATTTTATTGCATCCGCCATATAGCCCGGACATAGCGCCAAGTGATTACCACCTGTTCCTCGCCATGGCGAACGACCTTGTTGGTGTAAAGTTGAACTCAAAACAGGCTTGTAAAAAATGGCTGTCCAAGTTTCTCAGCAAATAAGGAGGGGGGCTTCTACGAGGGGGATATTATGAAGCTGCCCTCTAGATGGAAACAGATTATTGAACGAAACGGCGCATATTTGAACTAAATCCGATCACAGTAACACTTTTTATAGAGCATTGAATAAAGAGCAAAAAAGAGGAAGGGAGATATTTGACAACTTAATATCTTACAGTTAGATAGACATTTTCGATAAAATGTTCGAAACTAAAAAATGTTTGGAACTGGAGTGCACATATTCGGCATATGAGGGCTCGAACAGTTGTAGTTGACAATTTTTGGTCATAAGACGGCATACTTCCAGCGCACTAGTCATTCAGACAAAGTATTATTCTGATACATTAATTGAAGGATGTCCAAAAAGTATATCAACACCAGAAATGATAGCCAAAATACGGGATATGGTTTTAGAAGATCGTCGATTGACTGAGAAAAATTTAGTAGAGGCTTTACCCATCTCATTAGGTAGTGTGAGCCATATTATAAATGAAATTTTGGGTTTTAGAAAGCCTTGTGCATAATGGGTGCCGCATTCGCTGACAATGGAACAAAAACACATTCGAATGCGACATTCTCAGCAACATTTGGAAGGGATAAAGTGGATTTTGTGCATCGATTCATCACTATGGATGAGACTTGGCTCCATCACCATGATCTTCAATCAAAACAAGAGACTTAAGATTAGTGTGAACCTGGTTGTACGGCTTCGAAACGAGTTCGTGTCCGAAAATCGGCCAGTTTTTTGGGATGCGAGAGGAATTTTGTTTGTGAATTACTTGCAAGGTGGTAAAACAATTAATTCTGAATATTATTGCAACCTTTCGGACCAGTTGAAGAAAACAATTCGTGAAAAAGACCCAGTATGCATAAGAAAAAAATTCTTTTACATTAGGACAATGCACCGTGTCACAAGAGCATTTTGACATTGGCTAAAATCCATGAATCAAAGTTCGAATTGTTGGAGCATTCACCGTATTTACCAGATTTGGCCCCCAGCGACTTCCATTTGTATGCGTGGCAAGCGTTTTTCATCAAATGAAGAGGTCATAATGGCTGTTGAAGCGTATTTTGCAGACCTTCCGGATTCTGACTTCAGGGATGGGATCCACAGATTGGAGGACCATTGAAGCAAGTGTATTAATGATCAGGGAGAATATTAAAGTGTATTTTGAATGATAATATTGTGTTTTTCTTATCAAACGACAAAACTTATTGAACAACCTGGTACTTGTGAGCAATTAACCACTGTTCCAACCACTTTCAACTTTACAGGCGTTTAAATTTAAAAATATTTAAAAAGTAAAATATATATAAATATAAAAAAGTATCAGAAACAATATTGTATTTCAATTTATGGAATTAATCGAAAAATTTGTTGTGTGCATTTGAAGGCAGAAACGAAAAGTTTCCAAGAATCCGTATGCACCTTATAAATATTGATATAGTTAAGTTACAATTATCGAATAACCGTTAGTTGAGTCATATTTTAATAATTCCAATGAAAAACCTTTTCTACATGAATGCAAAATGAATTCAACATTTTTGCACATATCATGTTTATTAGCCAGTTTGTGATAAACGAATTTTCCACAGTTTTTATTTTGTGCATTTTTGGATTTATTACGCTTCGAAATAAGCAAAGAAAGTGATACTTGAAAAGTATATTTGCGGCAGCAGCAGGCACGTAGGCTTGGCGCAAATTGCTTTGCAAATAAACACGTTGTGTTTAATGGAGTAAAATCACAAATACAAGTATATTTGCATGAATGTACATATGTTTATATTTTAAAACTATTGTAAAACACTTACTTCAAGCCACAGGCATTTACCAAAATATATGCATAAAGTTAAAAAGAATAATGGTGAATAACAATATCGATATGTGTATATCAATTAAGCGACAGAATATTTAAGTACACGATATATTTTTTTTAATAGAAACATATGTAGTTATGTACTTTTTAATAGTAGCATCGAGATCTAGCTAGTGATATTAAGTAGAAGAAAGTACCTCACAAGATAAACCGCCTAATCCAAGCTAAGCGAAATAATTCGAAATTCATTCTGGATGAAGGACACTCACACTACACAAGATAACAGGATGTCATACGACAACACGAGAAATTAGACTACGCGGGTGTTGTTTGTCGCTTATTGCACGAACTGCCCGACGTGAAAGGTAAAATCATCCATACGAGGTAAGACCTGCGTAAGGACAGCCGTTAACCTGGATAAAATCCGAATCAATTCAGGTAACCTAGAACCGGCTGTCGTGGGAATCGTAAGACAGTTGTATGGCAGTAAGATCCTTGCGCAGCTTCGATCTGGAAACTGTATTATGTTAAACCCCTACCTATCCAAAATTGACCCCGACATATCAAACATATGCCCAGCATGCAACGAATCTCCGCATTATTCCACCACCTCTTTGCATGTCCAACTAACCCTACAAATCTGACACCCCTCTCCCTATGGTCCAACCCCGTGGAAACAGCACGTTTCCTGGATGATTTTGATGACAACTTATCTGAACCTTACAACCCTAACGGGGACTAGATAGCCGTTACGACAACAACAGCATAAGATCAGTAACCTATTCAAGCTTGAACGCACTGCCGGAAAGTCATGGTAGTAAATTATTCCAACAGAAAAGATTGACAAATATGGGATCGAGTTCATTGACAACTTTTGCTACCCGGAAATACTTCAACAACTGTTAGAGGAGTCGAATCGGATGTGAACTGCAGAAGGATCAACGTATTGACAGCGTTTAGACGTCTGCAATTGGCAACCTTGGAAATATCCAGAAGTAAAAAACTACAAATATCCTTCGCTTGCGTGAAGTCGACGCTATTTTCAAATTCCGTCAACCAGAAACTGCAGGACTAAAAAAGAGTAGCCACACAGGCCACACTTTAAGCAAACTCACGGTCAGCATCACAAGTATATCGCTTGAAATCATTTCTTACGACTCTCATTCCTCCAAATTCTTCGCCAACAGCCGGTTTTACGATACCAGAAGTAACTATTTCCACAACAGCTGGTTCTAAGACACCGGAATTGACTCGGATTTTTTCGGCCGAGGGCTGTTACTTCGAGCATCTGCTTTATTTCCTTCACTGCGAGCTGGACGTGGCCTATTCGGTCGAATATTATCCAATAATGAATGCTAGGTCTCAAGATGGCTGATGGTGTTCTGAATAGAACGCTCAGCCGTTTATGTTGACGATAAGTAGAACGAAGCGTGTGAAACACATTTTTTACAGAACGTGAATTTCCGTAAAAAAGTTGAACGATTTGTTCAGGCGTAAGTCTTTCCATGATGGAATGCCGAAGAATACTGAACTGAATACTGATTACTGATTTGTCAAAAAAAAGACTATTGTAAATACCTCTACTTGGATCACCCGTTAAATACTGATAAAAGAATTTTTATTTAAATGATTTAATCTATTTATAGATAATATTTCGATATATAAAATGCTCATCTCTAACAAACAGGTGGCATTTTTGTTTTTATTTATATCTCTGCGTGTCATAAACAATTAACACAAATATTTGCAAGCTAAAACACTTATAAACAAAAAACCAAAACATTTTAAAATCCATTTATTTCGATATTTTACTCAGATAAACACCATATATAGACAGCTCAGAGTTTTTTTTATATATGTATGTACATATGTATGTGTGTTGACGCTCCTCTCTTTTAGTACGCTTTGCGTGAGTATGCATGACAATTTCGCCAAATAAAATTGACATTTATTTATGCAGTATATTAATGGAATGCACCAAAATCACGTTTGGTTATCTGTTATGAATTGCTTGGACAATAGAAATTTTGCATGTGCATGTGAGTTGTGGTATTTGTCATTGGCTCATAGCGCGGGAAAGTTGTGTCAGCAAAACGAACACTTGATTTTATGCTGTCGCACAAACATATTTACATATGAATACCTGTACATATGTATGTACTAAAAACGGCAAAAAAAACATTTGATTAAGCCCAACTAACAAAAATCATGCTTATAGTTTGATTAGAATGGAGATAAAGTGTCTTTCAATAACAGTAAATACTGTCATTGAGGGGTTAGATGGGTGTCAAGGGTTCAAAAAGTGCATTGGATTTTAATTCTCTTAAATAATGCTACTACATCTCTGAAATATTGTCCTTGATATGAGTAATAGTTTTGAAGATACAGTCTTGAAAATTTGAGCGTTCCAGATCAGCTACATAGTCACCGACTTTCGAATATTTTCCTTTAAAAATTTCACAAAATCTTCGTAAAATACGTATCGTCGAAATAATAACTTTAGTTCTTCTATATAATATTTTTTACATAAAAAAAAACAGAAAATAGGTAATTTTTTGGCCGAGGAACCCCATGTGACTACTTAACTTGACTAAATCTAATTATAGGTTTACGGTTCGGGAACTTGTATTTAAACTAAAGTGTTTAAGAAACTAATTTTTATTGGGGGTGTTTGTTACATGACGGGTCCCAAATCCAGCGCATAACCTTGCGGACGGAAGGTTCGCCTTCAAACGGATGTTTCTTGTCTACGCAGAGGTCTATTCTACTTGGTCTAAGAGCACAAGTCGTGAGCTGCTTGAGACATACATATGTTAAAGAATCGTTTCTAGCCAATCCCAAGTGAATGGCTATCACAGAACTCCAACTTCTTCTTCTTTACAACAGCGCACTAGTCGCTCTTCCTTTTCGCTGTTTGGCGCCAATTGGAGATTCCAAGGGCAGCCAGATCCCTCTGCACCTGGTCTTTCCAACAGCATGGATGTTGTCCTCTTCCTCTGCTTCCCCCGGCGGGTACTGCGTCGAATACTCTCAGAGCTGGAGTGTTTTACCCATTTGGATTTATTTCTAAGACTATATTAATGTCGTCTAGTCTACATTCTTTCCTTCGATTAGGACAAAAGAGCGCCGATAACTTCCTTACTCTTATATATTTTAATTAGTTCTTCGGTTATATTAGGTTGGTTTAATAAGGTCGATCCTTAAAGGATGTTCCTGTCATAAGATCCACAAATCACTTTGAGCCTATCACAAAATTGTTAATGCGGCTAATGCAAGTTTCGACTGCCACCTTGTTCGCCAAAGTTATAACAATGTAGAAGAAAGTGCCGGGATGTTTCCATTTTACCTTCTTCCATACAACGTTGTCAACTATTGCGGGAAGACGAACTTTGCTGAGAGCTAGAAACTCAGTAAATCTCATGCATTTTACTCAAGTTCAAAATGATCTCGCAATCGTACATAAACTGGTCGTTGACACCGGCGATATACAAAGAAAGATCTCTGGGCCGAGGACCAGAACGTACGGTAACTGGGAAACACACTCCTTCTCACTCCGATGGGTGCGGGGACATTTCTTAGCTAACTAAAACACACAGCAAGCTTAGCGCTAGTACTGCAGCTCTGCTGTCAGAGCGAATGGTTACCTCCTGGAAAGAAGAATTTGGAGCAATTTCTCTACTGCTCCCTTAATAGTAGCCACTGCTGCCTTGAAACCACTGCAGCGGTGCGATAGCCTAAAAGTAAACCTGAAGCAAAGCTCTTTACAGAAAACTTAGCCTCCAATCTTCCTGTCTAGCTGCGAGCCAACCGTGAAAAAGCTCCTTACGCCTATTCTCCAGGGACTTCACCCCGTCCACATATTCCTCGTCGCTATAAGAGCTGAGAAAAATCCACCAGGAATAGACTCTGCGACGCAGTGAATCACGTTTTTAGAGCAGCAGTTGAAGGAAGAGCGTGTCCCTGTTTGGACGCCTTCATATGCCTAGTTTCTTTGGGCTTTAGAGCGACCTTCGCGGCAATACACCTGTCAGCGTTATCAATGGGTGCTGTTGATGTAATCTGCAAGGCACCGAAAAATGGGAAGAGCCCTTTAAAAAAGATGGGAAAAACGATGCAAGAAAGAAAAGAAGAACCGTGCAGGAAAGATGGGAAGAATGATACAAGAAAGATGGGAAGAACGATCAATTTAAATCAATCCGAAGATGATTTTTTCCATCTAACATGATTTCGCTACAATTCTTTTGTCTTCTAATGCTTGTCCCCCGAGTATTCAATTAATTTTTTCCATCACTACTTTCATTTAAATGTCGTGTGGGTAATTTACATCCTCTAATACGCATGGCAATGCTGGTTTCTCGTCATCGCACATGAAATGTCAATAATTTTATCAATCACTTCTCAATCATTTTATCCACCACTCAATCAATCTGGTTTGCCATCGCTCAATATTTGATTCGAATTTGTAGAAACTAATTTGTTTCAAGATTTGCCTTGCAGCATATGCAGTTGCAGCCACAAAATTCCAGTTGCATGCAACATTATACAATGTATTCTATGTAAAAATCCTCAAATGTGGTTGTGTAAATTATGTGCAAGTTAATTTATAGCATTTACCACAGCGTTAACCGAAACAACAATGAACCGAATATTTGTGTGCATTTGGGTGTGTGTGTGTGATGAGAATGTATTTGTGTATGTATATTATGCGGTCAAAATGGCAGATAAACTAAAACATTTGTACGCAACACAACCATCAGTCATGTCGAGCGTAGACCGAACTAAGCATTTCATTGAATAAATTAATTTTTAAGCTTCGACGCACAATAAAACTGGCATATAGTCTGTATAGTTTATTTATTTACATTTACATGTGTTGTGTAACAAATACTAAAACAATGGAATTTAGCATAGTTGCAAAAATTAAACAAATATTTGGTTCAGGATTGACCTGATAAACTTGTTAGTGGACTAAAGTACCGTTAAACTCAGAATCGCTCGTTAGATCGTTTTTTAGTTGCCCATTTAATCTGATTAGTTTTTATCTGAGACTGTTGAGGAAGAAAACCACACTGCAAAAGAGTATTCAGCCAACAAAAAGGCTTTTATACTCGATCTTCGCATTAATGGTGGTCTTTTTGTAAGGTTTTTTCAGAAAAGGATCTTTAAGTTTTATTCAGAATTCAGTGCCAAGGAAGTCGATGAAGGAGGAGAGGGGCAGAGAACTTCTTTACGAATAGACCAAAGCTTGGTGGAGGGGTTTACTGTCAGGAGCTCTTTATCAACTTCAGCTTCAGACTTCCTGACAGCCATTAAGTTAGCAGTAGAATCACTGCTCCGGAGTGCAGCCTCCTTCAGAGAAGTGATCATCCACTCAGGGTCATTAACAATACGTTCAGGGTTTGACAAAAAGCGCCTAACCTAGCTATCAATAGCATCGAGTGTCTTTGTGATATAACTCGTATGGGTGCCAGGCCACAGCGGAATCGCAGGAACTTGTAAAGCTGATGAGCTAGCAAGGAAAGGCACCCTAGAACAGCTATCGCTATAATGGGAGCTCCCGTATACTCTTGTGTTCTATTACTAAGTATCTGGGCTTCGCAGAGGCTTGGCCTGAGCTAGGCCATCATCTCTATACGCACTGTCGCAAAAGCCTTTTGGCTTCTTCGATCCCAAGAGGACTAGTGATCTCTTTGTCCTCTGTAAGACTAGCCCCTCCATAGTTGTGGGGCTTTTAAGAGGCCATTGCTCTATTGCCTTTCCGATGTAAGGCTGGAAATCTTACGAGACGCCCTCTTCAGAAGTTGTAGGGAAGATGATGGGGTAGAAACAACTCAACACTTCTTTTTGACTGCCCCGTGTTTGAAAGATCAAGACTTGAACACGAAGTGACAGGAATGGAAATTAAACGGAGTTCTGGAGTTATTCTTTTCTATGGCTTCACAAGGAATTACATATAGCAGTCCAGGTGCGATCTCTTCAGATCAACTCCCTAATCTAACCTAATCTAAGCCGATGAAAAGTTTTAATTGATTCAAGCTTGGAAATGGTAAAAAAGCGCTGGATGAGGATGGTCTAATGTCTTTTGCGAACTGCAGTACCGTTTAGCTCAAAAGAGCTCGTCATAAAACTCTTTACTTGACAATTTAGTCTGGTTAGTTTGAGACAGCAAAAGGCTTTGAAGGAGTTTTTGGCCAAAAAGCTTCTCACATTCAATAACGCCATTATTGATGACCTCAGTGTAGGCATGAGGGATCCTTAGGGTTTCTTTACTTACAAATAATACAAGCTCTCCAAGCACTGGCGGCATACGGAATCAAAATAAGCTCTCATGTGATCTTCGACGAGGTCACATAATTGGATTACAATACTATCACGTAGTCTGTCTGATATCGCATTATGTTATGGAGTTCGTCTTCCGTAACACAAACGAAAGCGCTCAGAGCTTGACATCGCATTGTGGTAATATCCAAATCTTTTCGGGCTTAGTCTTGCTTTAGGGTCCCACAAATTTGCAACCGCCTCCGGAGAACAAGAATTTTATGAGCAGCCTCCCACAAATTTATTGAAGCAGCTAATTTCAATACCAGCCAATTCTAACCGAGGTACTTGAACTTTAGTCTTGCCGTTCCCACGACAGTCGGGTCTGCGTAACCGGAACGGACCCGGATTTTTTTCCGACCAAGAACTGTCAACTTGGCAAAATTCTACCGCTACAACAATAACAACAACCTTAGTCTTGCGCAAGCTGAACAATGGAGTAGAAAGTGTCCATGTTTCCACCTCATCTTCATCATTGCAATTTTGACAAATTTCGTACACCAAAATCTTTAGCTTCTCGTCGCGAGTGCTAATGGGACAGTATCCAGATATGTCGCCTATCATTACTATTAAAGTGCATGATAAAACATTTAATTTTAGACAGATTTATTATGAAACTTTTGCGATAGTGCAATAACAAATATATAAAAAAAAAACTTTAAAAACAACAAAAAATAATTTTAAATTTTTAGACTTTTTTACGTTTTGCTTTCAACTTCCAGAAGTTAAGTGTTCGACACTAAATGAATTACCGCAGCACACCAAAACACAGAGATTATTGCTACAGAAACAAGAAATGAACAGTATTATGTACGAAATTTTTTCCCGCACAAGTTTTTCGTTTTATAGTATTTCTGCTATTTGATACGCGCTACAAACGAGTTTAGCTGAGTGTAAAAAAATAATGGAAAAAAGTAAAGAAAAATATAGACTGTGAAACCGCAAAAAATGCAAGAAAAATATTTACCAAGTACGAATAGAAGTAATAACAGCAACACACAAAACAGTAACAAAAACATAAATGCAAAGTAATCACAAATAGCAACAACAACAACAGTACGGGAACAGCAGTGGCAGCAAGAAAAACCGGTCGCAAAAATATTACAAGTAAGTTCACTTATTGCTCCGTTGCCGATTTTGTGCGATTTATTGTTGGCGTCGAAATATTTTCGAAAATCACATCAGACGCACCTCGATGGCTTGCCCCAACATATTGCAGCTGGTCTGTAGTGGCGCTGTTGTGAAGGCGATGCCATATTTTCTTAGCAACAGCAGCAGCAGCATCACCAGCACTATCGATATTTTAATCGCTCAAACTCAGAAACACACACTCCCAAACACATACATATGTACGCATATATACAGTTGCTTTTCCATACATATGGTAGGAGTGGTATAAGTAACTAGGTGCGCTGAAAAGTTCGTTGGCTAACATGGATTTTTTTTTGATAAAAGCTGATTTGGTTATTCAATATGGGAGTTATCTTCGAGGACTATTCACCGATTATGGCGGTAAAAAAAAATAAAAAAAAATTTATTTACTATTTTTATAAAACATTTGCCTTAAGCCTCAAAATAAGCTTCAATTTCGGTGATTTGTTACTAAATTTCTCTCAATTCTCTTGAGGTCTCAGGACAGAAAATAATCACATATGTCGAATACCATTGATGTCAGCCTCGAAATAACTCTTGCCAACGGGTGCTACTTCGGACTATTCCTCACTCGACGAACAAAGACCAAACTCTATAAGTCACTCATTATTCCCGTCCTACTATATGGTGCAGAAGCATGGACGATGACAACATCTGATGGGTCGACGTTACGAGTTTTCGAGTTTTCTGTGAAGGATTTATGGTCCTTTACGCATTGGCAACGGCGAATATCGCATTCAATGGAACCATGAGCTGTACGAGTTATACGACAATATTATAATTATAATTCGGCCATGTTTCATCCATTGTCACATATCGACCCAAACACTTGTGTTTATTACGATTAAAAATCTTCAATCACTGCTCCGAATCAACCATTTGTTTTTGTTTTGGATAGATCGTGAGCTTGCCAGCCACCCACGTGGTTCCCACTTTGCAGAGAGCTTTCTCATACCCAAATATTCGTTAGTGATATAATCTAGATGTTCAGTAGAGCATCGAACAACTTCACTTTACTTCCGGCATCCGAAACTATTTTAGAGACTTTATTTAGCGCGTCCATTGCCTTCAGGATCCTCGGTGTTTATTTCTCTTCGTTCAAACTTAGCCACCTTTCCATGGTTGATTTCCCTGATGAAGAGTTCAGATAATGTTGATCAATTCAAATCTTGACTTCAACAGTATTTTTTTCCTCCCAAAAAACAATGCTTTATTAATGCAGGATCCATTTTTTGTAATCCAACACAAGTTTCTTCACCTAAAATGCTATATCTCATAAACTAATAGTTCGACGGGTGTCAAATATGTACACGTACGTATATCTTTTAAAAATAGGGGGTGACTACAAATTATATGAATTTAATATTAGTAATACCATCTATGCACCAGCCTATGAACTTTTTAGTCGACCTCTTATCTAAGCATATTCGTTGTAGACTCACTTATACATACATATGTCGATGTGGAGACTTTGGCGCCATTTGGCATTTGTGGTAAATAAAAGCATTTGTACACAGCAAAATGCCACACCATCCAGTGTGGCCATAAGCAAATGCAGCCGAAACTATGGCAACAGCATTAAGTGCATGGCTGTTGCAAAGATTTCCACACCGACTTACCTGCTGCCCCACACAAGGCGCAATGACGTTGCTAAAACGTAACGCGGAAATGTACTGATGAAGAAATATGCAAGCGAATGTTGAGAAGCAGAAGGTTACCTTGTAGCAAAAAAGGCATTACTTTTTAATGGAAGTGAAGTAAATAAAGCATACGGATCGCTGGTTAATCCTAATAGTCTCATGTAAACCCATATTAGAGAAATATTGGAATTTAAGTATTTTTCCATATTATTTCGCTTGGTGTAACGGGCAATCATACCGGAATAAGCCGAACAATGGTCTACCCTTCCTTACGACGGAAACGCCAACGTTCGACTGTAGATCTCAGCAATCGAAACTATTTGGAAAGAACTTTGAGCTGTTGTCAACAACAGTACTAAAAGAAAGCAACAGGTATATTCAGATGGTATATAGTTTTGATACTTGAGAAGCTAGTTTTTGGATTTGCAAACAAGAAACCAAAACTCGAAGATATCATATACATACATATTACACCCTAAAATTCAGTGCGGTTATGGAGAACAGAAACAACGTTGCTTTAATCTGAACCAAGTCGTACTATAATTCCTGTCTAGTTTTCAAACCCAGAAGCAATTCATGCACAGTAATTGAACGATTGGATAAGGAGAAGGAGTCATGTATCAGAGTTCTCGTAAGGGAGGAAAGTTCTCTGAGTGCCACTCGCTTGGAAATGACTAGAAACTATTATTTTACCAATAGCTCATGCAGCTCACGACTTCCGGTCTTAGATCAAGTATTTTTGGTAAAATATCCATTTGAAGGCAAGCTAAAGTGAGAAGGTGTACTATCCCTCTATAGGGTTGAGCGTTGTGTTTGGAACCCGCCACGTAAAAGACGCCCCCACGAAAAGGAAACAACAGCCTTGGACCTCTATTTTGATAAAAAAAGAAGAATTTATAAATTGTGTAAGGTGGATCGGTTATGTTCACAAATATAATAGATATTCCTCAGATGTTGTCAACCTGAAACCAATACCGTGAAAGCGCGATTTCCACATACAAACTCTTAGCCAAAGAAACTATCTGAAAGGTAGTCATCTTTGCTCCTCATCACTTGAGCCGGTTCAACGGGCATCAAACAATGACTAGACAGCACGTAGTCAGTAGAGTTCTTAGGTGATTTTCCCTAGTTAGATATTCAAGAAGCTATTGCGCGATCGGCAAATACCCGTTCTACTGTGGTATTCCGGTATCTGAATTTTGAATGGAGTAATCAATTCAAACTTGACATAATTAGCAGAGTCTTTTGGGAGGTGAAAATGGGTAAAAATGGCCGTAGCCAAAGGAAAAAAGCAATTTTATGTCGTGCTCAATCAAAAAAATTTGGTAAAGGTCTATATGAATGCCAGAAGTAGAAAACGCTGCCAAGAGGGACATGTGACTGACCCGGGAGCTCTGAGCTATCTTCATTATTTTAATTCTTGAGCTCAATCAAAGATAATTGGGGGAGCCAATTAGGCCAATAAGCCACGCATACACCAGTTTGGTGCTTTGCGATAGTAGATGGAGTTCAGTTACTAGGTCCATGAGAAATAGTTATAAATTTTACGAATTTTAACAGGATCTGCGACCTCACTATCGATACATCCCCCAGTGTATCATACCGTGGTGACCGCAGATGATTACAGCGTAGTCTAGCCAATGCGGGGCAAATGCACAAGAAATACACCATTGTTTCCATGGTGCCCTGCTCTATACATTTGCCGCAGTCTTCTCGATATGTCAGCCCCATTCTGCGGGCGTGGGTCACCACTATCAAAAGGGACATGTGACCCAGAGCTCTGCGCTATTTTCACTATATTCACACTTCTGCGTAAACTTCCGCGCATGAAACAACCTACTACATTCATTTCCTTTAGTATTCAAAGCAGGAATCAATGGTCGATCCCAGCTAGCTTTAATTTCCCGCAGAGCTGTTGAAAATTTGTGCACCATACATACTCGTGCAACAAAAGCTGTTAGCTCAGAAATCGCACATTGGGACTGGTATATATGTATGGTTCCACAAGCTGCTGACAACTACCGGCAATAATATGGCTTAAAATTTCGCTGGCAGTTGAGTGGCAGCACAAATCCAGTTGCTGTAGCAACATAGTCACAACGCACGACAGCACAAATTTGTAATTGTAATTGCTCGTTGCCGAGATTGGGATTGCCGCAACCGACCAACAGCAGCAACGCCGGCCACATAGAGACCACAAATGCATGTTGCATAACAGTCTAGTTGGTATGGTATGGTATGTACTCGTACTAGAGTTATACAGGGTTTTACATAGCCACAAGTAAAGGAAATAGCTAAGTGATGAAAAAGGAATTCTCTGTGGTTGCCAGCTGCTGACACTCCTGCCAACATTACCACCAATGCGCATTGCTTGCTCTCTTGCCGTTTCCGCATATGAAAGCGCACATTTGCACATTTGCGTCGCGCCTGCAGTCGAACTGCTGAAAAATAGAAAATTTGATTTTCAAAACCGCAAGCCACTTACTAGTCGGTTGACGCACACGCACTTCCGCGCTTAGCTCCGTTCACTTCACTTCACTCCACTTCACATCACCACACTGCAATCCGGTTGAACTCAGTGCATCAGCGCTTTGGAACTCGACTGTTATTAGCCATTCGACGGTTGTTGTTGGCGTACTTGGCTATGGTTAGAGGTCAACCAGAAGCTACTGCACGCAAAGCATGCATGCAGTCAGACCATATCTTGTATGCATTTCGGCCTTCGATAAGGGAGATTGTTGCTGTTGTTATTGGTAAGTGGTAAGTGCTATCAGCGTTATGGTTATGAAAGTTTCAGCGCCGCTTCAATGAGTCGAGGGTGCTTATACGAGCAATTGATTTGTGGCGGCGACAAGAGAACAGCAAAAGGAGGTCAAACGAATGCTTGAAGTTGAATCTTTTTACATCAGCGTTGACGAGAAAAACCAAGGAATATTTATATAAATGCATTTATTTTTATTGTATTGTATTGGAGCGCACGTTCCAGTGCCCGACCAAGAAGAAGTTCGAATAGCAATTACCCGTCTTAAGAACAACAAAGCGGTGAGGGCCGATGGATTACCGACTGAGCTACATGTTTAAATATGGCGGCGAAGAATTGAAGAACATGCATCAGCTTCTTTGTAGAATATGGTCGGACGAAAGCATGGTCAATGATTGGAAATTAAGTGTGCTGCCCAATCCACAACAGGGGAGACTCAACAATCTGCACGAACTACTACTCGAAATCCAACCCAGGTACTACTTCGAACTGAGTAGGCAATTGAGAAGTAAAGTCCTCCCTCGACAAAACACCAAACTCTACCTCGTCCTGCTATATGGTGCAGAGCCATAGACGCTGACAACATCTGATTAGTCGACCTCACTAGTTTTCCAGAGAAAGGTTTCGCAGAAGATTTAAGTGCTAGCAGAGGAAGAGGAAACCCTTCATTCCATTGGAAGGACCAGTGGAGCGATTAGTACAAGAAAATACCATCCATTCCTTTAAGTTATCAATAAGTCGGTTTTTATACCCGTAGTTATCCCCAGTTTGTGGTGTGATTGCAACATTACGTAAACAGTTATCTCAAACTGTCGAAACTTTGTAAATTGTCTTTGCAAATTACTAAATATATACGAGACGGAAACACAAAATAAAGGAAACTTGATAGTTTTATTAACCGAACTTATTTCGCCAAATATTAAATTAATTGCACGCACTCGGCATGAGTCACACAAGATTAATAACCCCTTTAAAATAATTATGCAAAAAGGAGCGCAAAAGAAGTATGTCAAAAAGCAATAACAATAACCAACGGATATTTAACCACTTAACTGTTGAATTACGAAAGCGCTAAAAGCAAAATAACCGGTTTGAAATACCTACGTACATATATTCAAATTTCAGCGAGTGAGCTTTTAGAAAAATTTTGTTATTTAGAGATGAAAGTTATAATTATTATCGACACACTTACTTCTATGTGGTCCACTAGAGAGGTAAACGTATGCTGGACAATATACTTGGGTGATCGCAAGGTCGTTTTAGTCTAATGTGAATTATTGGTGGTCCAAGCATTAGCTTGCCCTCGGTTACGGCACATATTTTGTTAGCATTCAGATTTTTGATTATTATAAACACTAGATTAAAGGAACCCAACAATTTGACGGAATTCAAACTTTTCATTGGAATATCTGAAAAATCTCTTAACCGTTTTCAATAGGTTTCCAGGTAAATTAATGACTTCTTCCAAAACATTTTTACACACTCTTTTTTAACACTTTGTACTCGGGACCTTTTTCGCGTGACGCACCAACAACTCGAAGCATTTCGTAGCGTATTTGGTAATTTCTTACCTCTAACTTAATATCTAACTTAAAATGATTACATACATACATAAAGTAACACATACTTTTATATTTTAATATTAAATGCAGTTTTACATATTTAAGATGATAATTTTTCAAACGTTGTTCTTTGTAATTTTGACTTCTGACACCTCTCACTTCGTCACTATCGTCAGCATTGATATAGTTCAAGACAGCGCCTAGTCTGAGTAGGACATATCGTTCGAAGGGACGAAAACACTCCAGCTTTGAAAGTATTCGACGCAGTATCCCCCGAGGAAGCAGGAGGAAAGAACAGTTGGAGTAGCGAAAAGGAATAGCAACTGTTGCGCTGTTGTTAACACGACTATAACCGCGTAAGCTGTGTCTACGTCAGTAAAGAAAAAGAAAAATGCATAATAATTTTTACTACCACGGCTAACATAATATTTTATCATATTTCACCATTTTGTTAATTATTTAAAATGCATAACTAAAAAATCTTTAAAATTATTGATTTGTTACTGTATTGCAACTCAAACAATTTATAAACTATTGTATATTAATTTGCCAGACGTCGCGCAACATTTGCTTTACCATTCATATACGTACATATGTAAGTATGTTTCTAAGGAATGTCTAGTCAGTTTTTGCTTTTGACTGAAATTGTCAACCAACACAATCAAGTCTTAACTTTAACGCAATGTTTTCAACTCACTAATACTTTACGCCACCCAACTAAGAGACTTGCTTTTATGCAACTAATTGCCTTTTAGAATTTTCAAAAACTTCTATAATTTCGTTAGTATCGGTCGAACTCTTCACAAGCGGTAAAACACGGCAACGAAGTGCTTTTAGATTAACCCCTGTGTGGGTATGGATGGGTAGGAAATTCCGTCATTTACTGCTTTAATTTCTTTGGTTCTTTGTTCACTTTTAAAGAGATAGGGGTGAAATGAAGAAATGCTATACTTTTTTACTTGAATATTTCGGAAGGGACCTAAACTCTGTGCGTGGCTGATTAGCCTACCAGACTAAGCTAAGCTAACCTATTCGAATATAAATATAGTATATATTTCAGTTAGAAGTTCCATACAATCGAACTTTAATTAACTTTGCTGAGATATATACAAAAAAGACGTTTAAACTGTTGATCTACAGCTAAGAACTCCTAACACCGTTTTGGCAAAGCTCACAAGTTTCATTCTTCTTAGACTTTTCGTACTCTTGCTGCTACAAATATTTATCTAATAATTAATTTTTATTTTTTTAATTATGTGTCAGCCTATTAGTCCAGTCATTTAAGCTTAAATTAGGTAAGAATCTCGGAATTCGATAGACCCATTTATATGTCTGTAAATACTTGTATATTGACACCCTAAAGTTGTCTCAAAACCTACATACATATGGTAGGGTATATCTACAAGTATTTACAGACATATAAATGGGTATATCGAATTCAGAGGTGAACTTACTATAATGACTGGACTATATATTTCCAAACAAAGACGGTATTATCTCTTATTGCTACACCTCATGGAGCTAAGAAAACTCAATACCATATTATATAAACTAAGGGTTAAGCAACATGTAACATTCGGTTGCAATTCGAAAAGTTGCCGCTGACAATTAGCTGAAAAGTTTGTGGCACATCTGTGCGCGCAACAACAAAGTCTTCCATTGATGATTTTAGTTGATTTATTTTATTTTTGTATTTTTGTTTTTGTAACGTTTTGCTTTCATTTTGGTATACAACACTAATGAATTCTCAATATTTTTCTTCTCACACTTTTCAGCATTTCACAGTTGGCCAAGTTCGCCCGTTGATGTAATGAGTGAAGGCGAAATTTCTAACTGTGAAGGTATATATTGGTGCATGGATGTTTACTTTTATGTTTAGAGGGGTGTGAATATATATATATATACAGGTAAACAGTGGCTTAGACAATTATTCGTGTTATTTGTTAAAGAGAATTTGCGTTTACTAATTACATCTGACTTGAGATGTGGTTTTCTAAAGTCTGATAAATATATCTTTTTGAGAATAAATATTGCATTTAATACCCGTAACATTAACACCTGGATCCTATTCTGTTTCTCAAATGTATTATATTCAAATTAGTATCAATCTTATAATTATGCAAAAGTTACACCAACCTGTGTTGCTAACGAATATTTTTGAAAATAGGATTGAATATGTGAAAATCGCGTTGCCAATAACAAAAAATTCGAGTAACATTTTTTTTCCGAATCGATTTGCATAATAAGGTCCCTGGATGCTGGCAGATTTAAATATCCGCTGGCTTCATTTTCCATTTCAAAAAAGTGTGGACTGACAATGTTTTCTATATGCAAACCGCATCCGACAGAAACTGGTTGAAAGAGAGCTTAGAATACTATAAAAACTCGTTTGGTATCTCACTAAAAATCGTTGAAAAAATCTTAACGATGACGTTCGTTTTCTTTTTTAAGACAGGGGGCCAATCGTTTTTCCTTTTTGCTGTTTGGCGAGAATTGGAGTTTCCAAATGTAACCAAGTCCTTCTCTACCTGGTCTTTCCAATGGAGTGGAGGTCTTCCTCTTCCTCTGCTTCCGCCGGCGGGTACTGGGTTAAATATTTTAAGAGATGGAGTTTTTTCATCCATTCGGACGACATGACCCAGCCTGCGTAGCCGCTGTCTCTTAATTCGCAGATTTATGTCAATGTCGTCGTATATCTCGTACAGCTCATCGTTCCATCGAATGCGGTATTCGCCATTGCCCATACTCAAAGGACCATAAATCTTCCGCAGAACATTTCTCATGAAAACTCGTAACATCGGGTCATCAAATATTGAAATCGTCCATGCCTCTGCACCATAGAACAGGACGGAGAAGATGAGTGACTTGTAGAATTTGGTCTTTGTTCATCGAGAGAGGACTTTACTTCTCAATTGCCTACTCAGTACGAAGTAGCACCTGTTGGCAAGAGTTATTCTGCGTTGGTGTTAATACTGTTTCCCAGGTAGACGAAATTATCTACGACTTCGAAGTTATGGTTGTTATAATCAGGAGTGCGATGACTGTTTGCATGATAACAGCAGATATTTCATCTTGCTTCGCTTCTTTGTCCAACCTTGGAAAGTAGAACTAACTGCACAGTTGTTATTGCCAATGATATCGATGTCATCGGCATTCACCAACCAAGTTGTACACTTTTGTAGAAGATTGTACCTGCTCTATTCAGATCTGCAGCTCGAAATATTTTCTCCAGAAGTGTATTGAAGAAGTTACACGATATGAAGTCACCTTGTCTGAAACCTCGTTTAGTATCGAACGGCTCGGAGAGACATCGCGGCATAAAGACCACCTTTTCGTGCTGTGAAAAGCAGCTTTGAAATCAACAAAGAGGTGGTGTGTGTCGATCCACTTTTCACGGGTCTTTTCCAAAATTTAGCGCATGGTGAATATCTGGTCAATTGGCTGATGATTTTTCAAGCCTAAAGTCACACTTTTAATCCAATCGGTTTGTTGACAGTGGGTTTTAATCTTTCACACAATACTCGATAGAACGTTATATGCGATGTTGAGATGTCTCCATTTTTGTAAATTGGGTAGACCCCACTTAAATTCCAATCGTCGGGCATGCTTTCTTCCGACCATATTTTACAAAGAAGCTGAGGCTTGCTCCTTATTCCCCACCGGCCAACCCATCGACCCCCGAAGCTTTGTTGTTCTTCAGACGACTAGTTGCTATTCGAACTTCTTCATGGTCGAACAATGGAACGTTTACGTTAGTAAAAATTTGGAAAACAACATAGAGCTCAGACGCAATCTTTCCATCGCTGGAATCCTGCGTCCACTATGATGGAATTGCCAAGCGAACTTTAAGCGTACAAAGTAAAAAAGGAACCCAAGCAACTATCTCTCGCGTTTGCAGTATTGTGGCCCGCAGAAATGTTGACATACTTTTCGTCAACACTGTAAGCACATGCAGTGAAACCTGCAGTCGAACCCAAAATACACGTACATATGTATGTATCTATGTAGTTAGGTTTGTAAATAGTCCTCATAGTGAGTGGACACACTTTCAAATTCTAACTAACTGTAATTAATTTGCGCACTCGGACTCGAAGATTTGGCACAAATGCGCCTAGGAAATTAATGGAATAAAGGAAAGCTAGCCGCCTCGACAAAGACTTTACAGTTCAACAACTTTGCATTTTACTTATGAAAATACCTACATATATATATTCTTGTGTGTCGGCTCCAGGTGCAACTTTAAGAAAACTCGGTATTATTCTGAATTAATTCAAACGGAATGCTCTACTATGCATATATTCGTACCCTGGGACGCTTGGCGAAACCCGAAAATGGCAAGTATGCAATACAAAGAGGGAATACTTATGCAGTTGGCTTCGAGTAGAAGGCGGCAGGCGAAGTATGACACTGCGAGAGTTCGCTCGTGAGAAATAGAGCAAACCCAACCGAAAGTCACCCAACAAAGACAGCCTGCAGCCAACTAGGTGGCGGGTGCAACTGGAGGCTGAATACACATAATACACACACACATACTTCTTTATAGTGCAAAAATTTTCAATTTAGCTACTTTTCGCTGCGCGCACACACACTCTCACTTACTTACTTTTATAAGAAAATTCCGAATTAGCTGACATTAAGTGAATTTATAGCATTAGTTTCAAGTTGGTGGCGGTATAAACACAAGTTTGCGAAGAAAATATACGACGACTACATTTGTTGAAAGAAAAGTGAAATAATTCATTTGCCGTACGGTCAATTATTTCCTAGAGAAATTAAAAGATGTGTATAAGTATGTCGGTATGTACGTACATACATACTCAAAAAATTTAATAGTGAGCTAGATAAGGTTACGAGGCTAGTCAGTCGGTGATTTTTAGTATAGAAATTCAATTTTTTGAAAAATATTGTTTTGCTCAAGATGATATTCTATGAACTC
Source organism: Bactrocera dorsalis (assembly GCF_023373825.1). Classification (NCBI taxonomy): domain Eukaryota; kingdom Metazoa; phylum Arthropoda; class Insecta; order Diptera; family Tephritidae; genus Bactrocera; species Bactrocera dorsalis. Next base: position 103,234,866 of record NC_064304.1, on the reverse strand, counting down.
AATTCGAGCTTCTGCTCTTTTTCTTTTTTCTTTTGAAAGCTGATGAGGTTTGACGTTCCTCAATGATAACCTCTACAATCGAGATCAATCTGCAAGCCATGAACTCTTTCTTCAGAGTTAGTAACAGAAATTAATTCTTGAAAACCAACAAAAAATTTTTACATCAATTATTACGTATTCCATGGCTCATTTGTAATCCTTTCTATAAATTATTTAGATGGAGAAGAATCATACTTTCTTCATCTACGCGTTTAAAACAGCGCACCAATCGTCCTTCCTTCCCGCTGTTTTTCGCCAATTGGAGATTCCAAGTGTAGCCAGGTCCTTCTCCACCTAGTCTTTCCAACGAATTGAATGTGTCCCTCTTCCTCTGCTTCTCCCGGTGGGTACTGCGTGGAATAATTTCAGAGCTGGTTTTCATCCATTCGGACGACATAACCTAGCCAACATAGCCGCTGTCTCTTGTTTCGCTGAACTATGTCAATGTCGTCGTATATCTCATACAGCTCATCATTCCATCGAATGCGATATTCGGCGTTGCCAATGCGCAAAGGATCACAAATCCTCCGCATAACCTTGATCTCGAAAACTCATCAGATGTTCATTTTCTATGCCTCTGCACCATATGGAAGAACTGGGATGAGGAGCGACTTATAAAGTTTGGTCTTTGTTCGGTTGACATTGTTATTGGTGTTAATACTGGTTCCAAGATAGACGAAATTTTCTACGACTTCGAAGTAATGACTAGTTCAGAAAGTTTTCTAAGTTAATACTGAAACTGCTAGTTTTGTCAAGCCGAGCACAGCTTATAAACCCCAAACTTATCAAAAATCATACAACTACACTAAGTAAAGTTAGTGAAATTCCAAATGTTGCCGACTTTTCAAGCCACCATCTTATTAAATACTGGATGTTTGTTTGCAGTAAAATACTGCTGAAAACCTGCAGCAAAAAGAAACTGTAATTTGTGCACCAGCAAAGAAGCCGATTCTGCGCTGGACCCACATATAGTACATACTCTATCTACAACAATCGAAATAACTATATATTCACAACAAAGTTGCGTGCAACAGAAGACATGTGACTTTTTTTATTGTCCAAGCTAAAGGCGATAGGTAACTCACTTCTATTGTTTGCGTTCGTTCTTGTTTTTGGTTTTTCTATTTACCGAAGTTTAGTGTGAATTAAGCCAGACTGAGACCAATATAAGTTTTTCACATCCAGTGAGAAAAGTCAAGAAGACAGTGTGAACCATTGTTTTTTGCAGATTTATGAAACAAAGTTGTGAAGTTTTAACGAGTCGAGGTAAAGAAGAAATCTGCTAACAACAATCAAAACTCATGCAAATTTAATAAGATCTAGGAAATATGCGAGCGAGCTTGTTCGCAGAATATTGTCTGGCTTTCACCCCGATGGCAATGTATTTTATATTATATTATGTATTATGTTAATAATTGAACCAAAATAAATTCCACTTCTTAAATCTCTAGAGCTAAATCGAAGCAGGAAAGATATGTGTGAGTAGGTCAGCTAATCTAGGCTTAGATGGGTTAAGAATTGTCAGTGAAACTTATGCATGATCACAGACAGAATCAGAGTCTACAAATATTATATGAAGGTACACCAAAAGTGTCATCCGTCTGGCTAAACCAGTATAGGAAATACGGAAGATAATAAAAAGGATATACAACTAAATTTGCGAAAGGACTGTCAGTCGGATTAGGGCGAGGTGAAAGGCATTAAGGACATGCACGATAGCAAGGATCATATGCAAGAGCGAAAATCTCGGATGGAATTGACATATTCCACGCAGAGCTCTTTGCTATAAGTCGGCGCGTAAAGTTAAACCTTCAACACAACTATGGCAATGAACGTATAACTATACCAAGCGATAGTCAAGCGGCACACAAAGCGATTTCTGCGTATGAGATCAAATCGCTATAGTTGCGGGAATGTATACATAGAATGACTGAATAGTCTACCATATCGTAACCAAGTACACCTTATCCCAGAGGTATAACCGGGAATGAACTGGCTGATGAACTCGCCCGCTCTGCAGCATCCGCCAACATGGTAGGACCCGAACCTTTCCATGGGGTTGGCCCCCATACAATAAAGGAGCTGCTCCGCAAGGATAAAAGAGTCGGCAGGGAAGGGCATTAGCAACAACTCCAAGACATGCACCATGCCTAGTTGCTAATGGGTTTAAATATGTATTCAACGTTACAAGGAACAAACTTAGGCTACTTGTCGTTTTCTACACTGGCCACTGCAAGCTCAGGAAGAACTTATTTGACTTGACCATTTCTTTTATTTTTTAACGACCTGAAAATTGAGTGCAAAAAATTTGAAGTTATACAATTTCCGAACAAATCGGTCAGATCGGATCACTATAGCATATAGCTGCCATACAAACTTAACGATCAAAAACAAGTTATTGTATAGAAAAGTATATTTTCTTTCTGAAAATCATATTAAATTAATAATTTTATGAAGCTGCATATTTATTGCTAGCGAGTGTATCACACAAATTTCACAGGAGTTTGATTTATTTACATGCACAGTGCGCTTAAAACTTAAATACATGAAAAAGATTAACACACAAGTAACGATAATTTAATACTGTTTGCACGTTTTTAAGCGACTAACTGTTAATAAAAGCTATTGCGCGAGAAGAGGAACAGATCGCGGCCGATTGATTTGAATTCCGAATGATGCACGTGCACACCTGGAACCTGGTGCGTAAGTGTTTGTGTCAGTTTTTGTGAGATAATCTGAGTGTATTTGCCGTTAGAGCTTTTCGCGTGAAAACAAAAACGTGGGCAAATACCTTTGCTGTTTTAACACAGACTTTCTATTTTTTGTAGATTTTATTGAGCGCACAGATGCGCATACGTATACATGTGTGTGTGTGCGTGCATGGATTTTTTTCCAAACTTGAACTGGGCCATTACATGGACCAATTGAACTAGGCAGGTGGCAAACACACACTTCACTGTACTTTAGCTCACATATACGGGTACATATGTTTGGTATGTACATATATACGTATGTGTATACATATACGTATGTGTATGTGTGTACAGATAAAAGCAAACGTTGCAATCCGCACGTGTGAATTTTGTGAAATGAGTCCAAATGCAACTGCAACTGATGTGCCAATGCAAGAACTGTGCTTTCTTTTACTAAACAAACACAAACACACATGTATATGTATTTACTGTTAAGCGTACATACATACAGATATATTTACAAAACACAACGGCGAGGTGTTATGATTCCACTGCACTCTCATTCACTCTTTTATTTACTTTTGACTTTTTACTTTGTTGTTTTTATGGTTGCTGGTGTTGTTGTTGTTTTCGACTTTAAACGTTGCCACACTTTTGTTTGTGCAGCGCCATTATTGCAGAATAACATCCCGACTCTTGCAGTGTGAAGTGTGTGGAAAATATGTTTTTTTATTTGTCAGCTTTTCGTTGGAAAATAGAGCTGTTTTTCAGATTTAGTGTTAAGACTTCCATAAAAAAAACTGGAGCGATTGGATTTGTGAATTGAGTACAAACAAGGTAGGTAGAGTAGGTAGTGGTAGTTTTACGAACCACATAGGTCTTTAGTAGACACATAGTGATACCACCAGCACTAAAGACCCCTCAGTCTATTTTCTAGTACGAAAATTTTTATCCTAGCAACCTCCCAGGCGTGGTCAAAAACCCTCGACCGATAGTTGTGATGCTTTTTTTATATAGAGTTTTACAATCGCATAGAATATGTTCAATAGTCTCCTTCTTCCATGTTGTAGGGCGTTCCTAGTCTACTGGCAAGTTTGCCAGTTAGTACTTTTACTAGCGTTCTTATATCATTCCTATTGATTTTTAATAGTGGGCTTGTGCGGTTTATATTCTATTCATGCCTCGTTTGCCTACTTGTTGAGCAAATCAGAAATTGATACCACTAAGACTCAGCTAAATTTACATATACCATATTTGTCAATAGAGCAAGTAACCAGAGGCTTTAAAATTCCCTCTTTTCCGGAGTCTATTTGTAGTTCATTTTCTTCTGAAAATATATTATTTCTAGTTTATTAACGAAGACGATCCAATAATCATTTGATACACGAATAAAAAACTTCTCTGAAAAGATCGTTTTCTGGAAAATCCTGCCCGGCAAGTGACTTTGTCATGTTTCCAGGCAAAAGGAAAACGGACGGAAAGAAATATGTATAATAAGGTGCAAGGGCAAGAGTTGATAGTCCTCGATCAATTTGGTAGTAGCGACGGCGGAGGTGTTCATTGTTATGGTGGAAAAGCATTTTCATATCCACCAGGTCCACCTGATCTCTCCAACGGAGTAGAGGACTTTCTCTTCCTCTACTTCCCCGTTGGGTACTGCGTCGAATATTTTCAGAGCTGGAGTGTTTTCATCCATTTGGACGACATTACCTAGCCAGCGTAGCCCTTGTCTTGGCTGAACTAAGTCAATGTCGTCGTATATCTCGTACAGCTCAAAGACCGTCGTCTATGCTTCTGCACCATATATCAGGACGGGGATGATGAATGACTTGTAGAGATTGGTCTTTGTTCGTCGAGAGAGAGCTTTACTTCTCAATTGGCTACTCAGTCCGAAGTAGCACTTGTTGGCAAGAGTTATTCTGCGTTGGATTTCAATGCTGACGTTGTTGTTATTGTTAATACTGAATCCAAGATAGGCGAAATTATCTATGACTGTGAAGTTAGGGCTGTCAACAGCGACGTGGGAACCAAGTCGCGAGTGCGACGACTGTTTGTGTGATGACAGGAGATATTTCGTCTTCTCCTCGTTCACTACCAGACCCAATACGCTTCCCTTCCTTATCCAGTCTGGAGAAAGCAGAACTAACTGCGAGGTTGTTGAGGCCAATGATATCAATACCAGCAGATGTACATTTTTATAGAATACTCAAATCTGCAGCTCGAACTATTTTCTTCAGGAGTAGGTTGAAAAAGTCGTACCATATGGAGTCGCCTTGTCTGAAACCTCGTTTGGTATCGAACGACTCGGAGAGCTCCTTCTCGATCATGACGGAGCTTTTGGTATTGCTCAATGTCAGCTTAAATAGCCGTACTAGCTTGGCTGTGATACCAAATTCAGACAGAGCGGCATAGCGTTCCTTTTCGTGCTGACAAAGACGGCTTTAAAATCGACGAAGATTTGACGCATGGTGAAAATCTGGTCGATTGTGAATTCTCCAGGTGAGAAGGTGTCGCGTTTTGTGGATTGGGCATAGCACACTTAAATTCCAATCCAAGGGACATGCTTTCGTCCGACCATATTCCACAAAGAAGTTAATGCATGCTCCTTATCAGTTCTACACCGCCCTATTTAAATAGCTCGGCCGGCAATCCATCGGCCCCCGCCGCTTTGTTGCCCTTCAGGCGGGTAATGGCTATTTAAACTTCTTCTAGGTCGGGCAATGGAAATTCTGCCCCAACATCATCGATTGGAGAATCGGGTTCATCATCTCCTGGCGTTATGCTTTCACTGCCATTCAGCAGGCTGAAAAAGTGTTATCTCCACAATTTCAGTATGCTCTAGGCATCAGTCACTAGGCAACCACTGGGGGTTCTGCAAGAGCCATTACTTCCACCAAAATAAAATGACTTTCTACTAAGGTTTTCTTCAAATTATCTTCTTGAATTAATGACAAAAGACACTTTTCAGGCGCAAAGTTCACATATTTGATTGAAAAATAATACTTCTTGTCGTTTACTATTCAAATAAATGACATAACAAATAAATTCTTTTGATATAAAATTTAATATGCACAAATATGAATGGACAAGGGAAATAAACACACATGTACATATTTTTATGTGTTAATTTCTACCTTATCTATTATGTATGTATATATATATGTATGTATCAGGTAAATAACAAAGAATCTTCTTAAATTTTTGTAAAATTCGCAGAATTCACAAATTTCTTAGCAGGGTATTTATTTTACACACATACTATAAGTATAGATGCGTGAAAGTTTTGTGTTGAAACAATTTGAACCAATTTAAGCACCAAGGAAAAATAGCAATAACAAAAATTTCTTTTTTAATTGACAATACAATAAAATCAATCAATTACAATTGCAACTTAAATCTAATTAAATTACATGTTTCTTTGTTTTATCGTCATTGTCATTATTGCACACAAATTGGATAGTAAAATTCATTTTTTTTTGTCAACGAGTTGCTTGCTTATTTAACATACAAATTTCTTAAAGCTAGATAAGCAAGGAGTTACCACAGGACATAAATATATAATTAATTCGATATAAATAAATAATATATTATGTGTAATTGCGTGTACAAGTGCGAATTTACAGCAACACAAATATTAAATGTCAATCACGAGCAGATCTAAACGCTTAACCGATCATTCTAGAATCTTACCCGACTTAAAAATAACTGTCGTTGAACAGTTTGCATACTTATCCCAAGAGACATGACCATGTGCACCTCATCTGGGTGTCCGGTAACAAAGGTATAGCCGGGAACGAACTGGCTGATGAGCTCGCCCTCCCCGCAGCAACCACTAACATATTAGGATCTGAACTGGAGTGGGTCCCATAAAGGAGTTGCTTCGCAAAGAAGTATGTATATTCAGAGAGAGGCATTGGCAACAACTACAAGGCATGCGGCATGCCAAGTTGCTAACGGGGGTTACAACCTCTGCAGATTTAAGTATGCAATCAACCTCCCTAGGGATAAACTCAGATTACTGGTCGCATTTTACTGCTTGGCAACTGCAAGTTGAAGAAGCATTTACACAATAAGGGCCTAGCTTCTTGCGTAAATTTCCGGTTCTGCGGCAGAGACCCGAAACACCAGAACGCCTCCTAAATGACTGCATAGCAGTCTTTCCAAATAGGGTTTACATCACTTCGCCAGCACCCTGCGGAATATTGGACTTTATCAATATGCTGGGCCTGCGGTCGCGGTCATTTATCAATCAATCAATATCCCAAGAGTGAAGGATAATGTCTACTCACAAACATTTCTCTTCTGAAAAATAACTATAATTAACTGGAATGGTACTAACCAGATATAGAACTCAAGCCACGATATCATTGATATTAGGGCGGTAACTAACCGGTTATCCAAACGAAATATTAATTTTCAAATTCCGATAGTAAGGAAAAACTGGTAATATTCGCATATCCGGGTACATACACACTTCCGGTAGCAAGATGGTCTAAAAACCTCTAGTTTTTTTTATTTTAGAAGACTTATACATATATTTTGCTTGAGCGAATTTAGAATAAATAGAAAAATATAAATAAAATTGTCTAGTAGAACTTTTTTAAGTAATATTTTTTTGGTTCTTAAACTTAATGTTGAAAACATAGACAAGGAGAACCCTTAGTTTTAGTCAAAATGCGCTTGAAAATTTTTAAGATCAGAAATAACTCTGTAAAGTGTACATCCTTGACATATGTACGGATCAGGACGAGTTGGAAGGCATTGAGGACATGAAGAATAGCCAAAATTATGTGCAAGAGTCCCGAACAAAACAACTCACGCTTTTTACTCACAAAGTCTTGAAAGGGCGGTTGTTAGGCTAATGACAGATTACGACCTACTGGCACCACAAGCGAGCCAGACGAGCATAAGTAATGGTAATGCATGCAGACGGTGTAGGAAAATTGGCATGAACACCTCCTATGCTTCTGACGAGCATTCTCTAAAACTCGTTTTAGATAGCAAGCACATTCGCAGTTCAGGAGACTAGACAAAGTATCAAAATTAAGTATAAAGTCTATCTTAAAGTTGGCAAAAGGTATTTTCGCCCTGTTTGACGAATACTTCAGCTCAAATTAAACTGAACCTCCTAACATTACTGAGCCAGTAAGTCTGCATATGTATGTATGGCGGGGCAGTCGGCCAATATAACCTAACCTAACCTACCCTTACTATCTAGTACTAAAATAATCTCCAAACAATATATTGGAAATTTGAATCGCAAATCGCACGCTATCGTAATTTTAGATTACTAGTATTAGCTCAGCTTACGGCGAACCTTAAAAAAAACGAGAATTCATTCCAAATCCGCTTGCTGCTTTCATATGGGTAATTATTCATTTCTGACCAGATTATATGAGGCTTGTACTTGTTACCTTTTGGTTCGAAGAAATTCGCTGTACATATGCCTGTACGTTTTCATGTAGCTAGTTAAATAAATGTGTATGTTTGTATGTAGATACAAATTATAAGTTTTCATACCACTATGTAAATAAATTGCTGAGATTAAGGACTCTGTACTCAACCAACATAAGTATTTGATTTGCCTGTTGACCATAAACTTCAAAGTCTTAAGTTTTTTTATACTCTTGCAACATGTTGCTACAGAGTATAAGTCTTGTTCACATAACGGTTGTAAGTATCACCCAAAACTAATCGAGATAGATATAAGGTTATGTACATATACATATGTACATATATATAAATGATCAGAATGACAAGCGAAGTTGATATCCGGGTGACTGTATGTCTGTCCGTTGAGTAAAAATCATAATATCTTGATGACACCTGATACACATGAAAATAACGGTCAATATTTGAAATACATATATAATTAAAAATCAGCATGCATTTGAGTTGTCTCTTTAAAAATGAGGAAGCGTGTTTTATTGGTAACAGTGTAGCTTTGTGACTAAACTCGCGAAAATTGAACGAAAACTTGACCTAGCCCCCATATAACCAGGATTTTCAAACATCCAGCTGATTTTACTCCACATGATTGGTGATATATCGTATGGTATGACAAAATGTGATTGGTAGCACTGGAGATATACGACTGCAACCACATCTATTGTCAAAATACGAAAAGACTTTTTCGACTACACAATATTATAATGATTTTCATCGGACATATTCGGCATACAACTTCCATCTACATATGTATGTATATATAAATATTTATATATGTGTGCATATATAAATGCTTGGATTCCGATCCTCCGGTATTTCCCTGGCTTGATCCTGATTCTTGGCAGTTGCAAGAGTTTAAAATCTTCGGTTGCACCCGAACTTAGCGCTTCCTTACTTGTTTTATTTTAAATTGCAAAAACTTAAAAAACCGCTAATCCTCAAATATGCATACATACCTGCACACACATTCGTATAATGTAAGTATGTTTTTACATATAAAATTAATGTATGTAACGCTAATCTGTGCTGTAGCGCTTCTCAGCATCAAAATCAGAATATCAGCCACATTTTTTTATGCGCGTGTGTGTGTTCTTTAAAGCTGTGAATATAAATATATGTATGTAAGTGTGTACATACATACATACACATAAGCGCATTCACTCCACCAGCAAACAGCAACACATTAAGAGGTGATTAGATGAGGTCACAAATGTAAACAAAAGCACATAAAAGAGCAGAATTGAGGGAAACCCAAGAGAAAAATGAAAAAATCAACAGTAGCAACAAAAACTTGTTGGTTGTGCAACTTCTCTCAGCGCTAAAAAAAATTTCTTTTGAATTCGATCGCTGCTGGAAATCTGCCACACAGCGCTGTCGACTTGCAGCACCCATTTGCTGTTCATCGTACCTCGCTTCATCGCTCTGTTACGACTGTTAACAGCAGCAGCAGCAAAGTCTTTATGTATGTATTTTTGCGTGTGGTTGTGTGTGTTTGCATACAAAGTGGCCAAACTGCTTTCCGCACAAATGCACAGCAAACATCATAGTAAATATTCTTTTTGCTTTGCTTATTCTACTCTAAATATTTGATTTGTTTGTTGTTGTTGCTCCACCTGAGGAGTCAAACCGGTGCTGGCGAATCGAGCCAATGTAAATGTGCAAGTAAATTTTATGCGTACAATTGTATGTGTGTGGAGTTCATAGAATACACAAAAATCTGAATAGTTTGATAAAAATTCTGAGGCGGACGTACGCATAACTGTTTTGTTGCTTTATTTTTGAATAGGAAAATCGTGGAAATTTTTAGTTTTAATTGCAATGGAAAGAACACTGTTATACCTCACCTGAAACTCAAGCATAGAATATATCTAATGACATTTTAATTGTCTGCTTTCAGCTTTCTGGCAAATCGTTCGGGTTTTAGGATTTTTTCTTGTTGTTGAGGGCAAGCAAGTCCGTAAAGCATAAAAACAAATTGCTCATTGTTGTTGTAAGCTCTCTGACAGTTGGATATGTTTAGTTATAATTGGATCACAAATTAAAAGATTCATAAGTATGTATGTACATACATATGTACATATAAACTTGTTAAAGCGGGTTGTTTTACAGGGAGCCAAAAAAACCTAAAGCTCGCGTATGCGGGAAATGTTCAAACAAATCTTGACTCGAAACGGTTTCCCCGGAGCGGTCATTTGGGTTTGCTGAATGGCTGGAAGTGCCAAAATCAGGCGAACACGGTGGTTGCGGCACGAAGAATCAATGCAGTATGCAACGATGTATTATCGTTTGTTCAAAAATCAAGAGTTGTTGGCCCATAATTACGACCTTTTTTCGAATAGTTTCGCGCAAAAGACGCGTAATACCCAAATAGTATTTTTTGTTGACAGTCCAAACAAATTCGAAGTGCACAACAACTCGATAATCGAAGAAAACTGTCAACACAACCTTGATTTGTAACAGTTTTCAGTTGATTTTTTCGGCTTCGGCTCATCTTAGTCACGATATTCGGCCGATTGATCGTCTGTTTCCAGGTCGTAAGCATAGGTCCAAGACTTATCGCCACTATCGTGTCATGACATCGTGGTGGTCGGAAAGGATTGTTTTAACATTTGTGATAACGCGGCGCTGTTTTTTCGAAAAAAACTTATATTACGCCGGTTTATCTTCTGTTTCCAGATCGTAAGCATAGATCCAAAATTCATCCTTGTCCTGGTTGTCGGAAAGAATTGTTTCACAGACGTTAACGCAACACTGTTTTTCGAAAAAGTTTAGTGATTTTGGAACTAACCGTACTTTCACTTTTCTTAGGCCCAAATGATCTTTCAAAATGGTTTTCACTGATCCTTCCGATATTCCAACAATGCCAGTAAGATATCTGATTGTTTATAGACTGATGATCAACAGTTGATGTTGATGACCGTCATGGACGTGGTTCATCGTCAAGCCGTTCACGACCCGCTTGAATAATTTGTACCAATCAAAACACTTGCTCGCGACAAAGAATTATCACCGAAGGCCTTCTCCAATATTCTGAACGTTTCGGCACCAGAACTTTGATTCTGCAGACAAAATTTAATGGAACTTCTTTGTTGAATAATTTCACTTATCGTAAAAGTTGCCGAATGCACTTTATGTACATACTTCAGAGGGACAAGCATATACCAAACACTAATGATTATTTTGATTATCACAAATGTCGCTGACAGTCATGCCAACCCAGCAAAAAAATATGTCGACGAATGGGCTTTCGCCCGAAATTTAAATTAAATTAATATTTTCTGGCCACATTAGTGTAATGTAATCAAAATTAAGTAAACGTATAATAAATATGTGATATAAGTAGGTATTATAGTCAAATGCCGAAAATGTGTAAAATCGAAGCTTAAATTAGCCCAGCTCTACATACAGCGTGTATAAATAGAGAAGTCGTGATTTTGAGAGCTCGTGGCGGCCGTGTTTATTTACAGATTTGTGTCAAACAAGATATAATATAATATATCATATTCACCATTTAGTCATGCGACGACGCTTCACTTTGGTATAATGCTTGGAAATCGTTCCAGATTATTACCTAAATTCATTATCATCGAAAAATAAACTTCTCATTAGAAGCCCATTTCTGGTTTATAGCTGCGTCAACGAACAAAATTTTCGCTACTGGGGTTTGTCAAATCCTTGTGGAGTTCAGAAAATACAATCACATCCCTAAAAATTTCCCGTTCGCTACGATCTCTATTTCAAACAAGACGGTGCGCCGCCGTTTCACATCTAAACATGGACACATTACGTGCAAAGTTTGTCGACTTGTTAATTTCGAGAAATGGCTTAGTCAAAAAGCCGCCAAGATCAAGCGATTTCTTGCCTTTAGATTTTTATTATAAAATTTTGTAGGTTCCTTCACATATTTCTAAGCAAAAAAATGCTTACAAATTGGGAAAGTTAAAATGTCCGGCTGCAATCTGTCGTATCACTTCCTTACACTAAAAATATAATTAGCATATATTCGTTATTAGCAAATCATTTCAAATTTTGCTTATGATGTCAAAAACAGAAATTAACACTGAACGCATACATACTATACATACGATTAAGTACGCTTATAATTGCTCAGTTATGCCTAACATATATTATTATAAAAAACGATGCCATTAACAATTTATGTAGTGAAAAATTGAACATTTTCGTTGCATGTCGCCCACGTTTTTTATTCGTAAGCAAATATGTACATATGCATGTATGTAAGTAAGTAGGTAGTTTCCAATGAACACGTTCAATTAAATCGTTTAATTTGAGGTCAAAAGGTGGTATTTCACAACAACAATTGCTTGTGTGCAGAGATGATATGCGTAAATATGTAAGGCAGCAAACCTGTGAAATGACAGTATACAACTACATATGGATAGAAATGGCGGAGGGCAAATACATCACTATAATTTTAATTTGCAATTTGCAATGCTACATACATACATACATATATACATCATACAAATGCACACTTGATCAAAGGTAAGGACTTATGCGGTTTTTTGTCAAAGGTTTGAAGCTTATCGTTTATTGAAGTGAATAAAATATTGATTTACCGGCGCACTGATTTTATTAAAGGCTTTGATTTCGTTTGCAAATATAGATTAACCACATAAATCCGCCTTCTTGCATATAATTTGAAAAAAAAGGAACGTTGGTTGCATCGAGGGTAGAATACCCTACAGAAATGGAAAAAAAATTCTATACAAGCATTTGATGCCGATCGTTCAGTTCATATAGCAGCTATAGGCTATAGAGGTCTGGTCTAAAAATTTTATGCGGAGCTTATAGAATTAATTTGGATAATAACAGGTTAATTGAAAAGTCCCCGTCCTACCATAATAAAACCCTTTTTTGGCTAAATTCGCTTCAAAATATGACTCAGTTTCAGCGATCACCTCTTCATTCAACGAAAATTTCTTCCCAGCGAGCAGTTTTTTGAGATCTGAGAAGAGGAAATAATCGCAAGGTGTCTGATCTAGAGAATACGGTGGATGCGGAAGCAAATGAAGCCCAATTCATGAATTTTTGGCATCTTTTTCATTGACTTGTGACACGGTGCATTGCCTTGGTGAATCACTTTCTTTTGTTTCAAATGCGCCTTTTTTCGAAAATTTCGTCGCTAAACGATCCAATAACGTTATATATTAGTCATTGTTGATGGCCCTTTCTTTTTTCAATGTCATTTTCACATATCAACACATGTTTTAAGGCTTGAATATGTCCGAACATTGCTCGAATTCATTAACTCATCGTTGTTTTTGCTCAAAAGTGAAAAGTGCGCGGCACCCAGTGATTTCTGATAGCTAAATATTCGTGAATTACAGCATGTACACGTTCAGTTGATATTTTTAGAGTGTCTGCTATCTCGAACAACTTCACTTTACGGTCATCCAAAATTATTTTGTGAACTTTTTTTTGATGTTTTCGTCGGTAACAACCTCTTTTGGATGTCTACCGGGTGTTTATTCCACAACATCTACAAGTAAACTTAGCATACTAATTTTTGAAGGTAGACTTTCCTGGAGCAGTATCCGAAAACTTGCCAGCAAGCCAAGTTTTTGCTTAAACTTTTTCCCTCCAAAAAGCAGTTCTTTTTTAACATTTTTTTTTTCACAATGAAAAAAGTTGTTCCTCTTTGCAATGATATAATTCACAAACTAATGATACGACAGTTGTCCGCCTTTTGAAGGTTATGGCTAATGAAATATCATACGTAATTTATTATAGTAGCGTTATGTATGTGACAGGGCGGTGACTTTTTCAATTAATCTGTTAATCCATGCGAAATTTTGTGAAAATATCTTGTCCTGTCAGGGTATAAAAAATATTATTTATGCAAACATCCTGCAGTGCAATATAATACTAACACACATTTTTTCAGTACAGCTATGTAGGTATGAGTGGTGAAGACAAGAGTATAAAAAGTAAGAATTTCTTTCTGCAATATTTTTGAAAGATAATCGGTATTAAATATTTGGTAAATTGCTACATATTAAAATTTCTGTAATCCGCTGAAGTTAATGAAATTAAAAGAGTTATTCATAACAATATACATATTTAGCTAAAAAAAATCCTTAGAATCAAAAGCCTAAACGACCAATAATAAATAAAATGATATGTCAAGTTATACACTAACTATAAAAGTACGCACTTTTCTTAACTTAAAAGTTATGCCAATCTATGTTTTACCGTAATATACACTTTAGCATATTAAACACTTTTTTTACTTTAAATGCAAATTCCGCAAAAATCATAATCACAAAAACCACTATTCATGCCTACCCAATTTAATTTGTTGATATTCTAAAGCTCAGACCGTTCTCTTAAAGAATAAGAAGAGGGAGCTGAAGTTTATCTTAACATACTGACATTCATACATATTGCATATGTGTATGTATGTGTTCTTTATCTGCAGATCCTCCTCTATAAGCCCATACCAATTTTAATCCAGAATTCACCATCAGACTGTGGTCCCTGACTTCGTGTGAAGCTTACTATTTATTTTTTAGAAGATTTATCGGTGACTGTAGGCTGTAAGGGTATGGTATATGGTATCATATGGCACTAGGAAAGAAATAGCTCGGTAATTTAATATATTTTTAGGACTTCCATACACACATACATACATTTAGTGGCATATAGAACTTTTTTCGTAATTAGTGGCGGTGAAATCCCCGTGAGTATGATTCGAAGGAAGCTCTTTTTTGCTTAAGATAACGACAAACTTATTAATAAATTAGTTAAAAGAGTAACCCTCACTAAAAAGAGCACTACATATCTTACTTCAGTCCTTGGCCGGATAAAAATCCGAGTCCGTTCTGGTTACCCCGACTGTCGTTGGATGTAATGTGCAGAAATAAGAAGAAATATTGAATAGGTTATACCTTTAAATTTAAATACCAAAATTTAAATCATACAATGGACGAAATAAGTATAACATACAATGGTCAAAAACAATCAAAATTCAACTTTTTATAGTAAAGATTTTTTATATACAAATTTCAACCAAGGTCGGAATCACTGTGGCAGTAGAGCCCTTTTTTAGCGCGGTGTCACATCACTTCTAACTCGAAAAATACATATTTAATATTTTTTCTTAAACTATGTATATATAACTATTTAATTTAAAAGAAGCATTGTTTTTTTGTAATTCACAAAATTATGGCGGACTAGGTGTGCCTCCTAAGACGCTATAGAGCTCACAACAATATTGCGAGCCATAATTATCGATTCTATGAACGATTTCTAACATCTGTTAATGCATAATTATTAATTGTACATAAAAATTATATTCTCATTTATTTTAACTACACTTTGCCTTTTTTGTCTAAATATTATTAAGTTATTAATTATTTTTCTTTCTAGTAATACATAAGTCACTTAAATACATTAGTAAGTTTTGGAGCAAAACCAAGCGGAACAAATATTTATACCACATGCAAAACAGATTGTAGGTATTAAGTTACTGAAACTAAGTACTTTTAATCAATCTTTTACCATAACTGACACATCACTATTCGTTTTATTTATATACATAAATAAGAAATACGCACCTATGTGTGTATATAGGCTCTTTAAATCACATTAACTTTTTTTATATTAAATGCTAATATTCTAGCGTTTCATTTATACACTTCACACGTCTTATTTGAATTAACACTCGAAGGAATATTTAGAAATTATATATGTACATTATATTATAATACAACAGCCGAAAAGTTTAGAGGGCAAACACAAAATATCAAACACATATGCACAACACTTCCATTTGTTTTCATGTTTTGTTTTTTACATGGCAATAACAGCACACTGCTAGCGTCGAACGTCGACGTCGACTGTAGAATTACAACGGTTGCTATTCTAATCTGCACTCTGTCGTAATGCAAGAAGCTGCCAAACCGCTTTCCGCACAAAATACACATGCACGCACACAGATATTTAATATTGTGCCTGTGTGTACCAAAACAAATTTACAATAAAATACACACACACATACAGAAGGCCACACACAAAATGACATATGTAATTCACGTAAACATAATTTTATTCTTTCATTACTTCTTATTCTTCGTCTTCAGATTTCTCGCGGAGAATTTCTGTTGCGCTTTGTCTGCTGTTTCTGTGGTCATTTGCTGACGCGACGCTGCGTCACAGTTCAGCTTCCACTTTAAAAAACCTGATTTGCTGTTATGTACTTGTATTCACTACTTTTATACACTGACATCACTTTCCATATGAAAGAGTTTCGGCGATATTTAATTTTTCATACATACCTGCATTCATATACATACGTATGTATGTGTGTATTTGTATCTATAACTATGTGTGATGTAGCTACGTATGCATATGTGTAATCCGTTTTAAATCCACCTTGTGACTTTTTTATGAACTTATTTTTTTTATTTCTACTTTCAAACTCTTCTTAGTGAATTTAGTTTCACATTCGACAGTAATTTGACTTCACAACACTTCGCAGTTACTTAAAACATCACTAAACTAAACCACTCTTCAAAAATTCTGATTGAATAAATAAATAGGAGGCGAAGACATACGCATACATATTCTTGGCTGTTAGCAAATAAGATTAACACATACCTTTAATACAACTAACTTTAAACTTCTACGACAGCGTATAAGCAGCAAAATGCAGAATAAACCGCACGTAAAATACACATCCACGATTTGTGCTGCCGCTGCGTCTGTTAACACTAACCGAGCTGCCGACGCTGTTACAGCTCTGTCGCTGTTTACTCGTAGAATTTCGCTCTTGCTGGTATTATTATTTACCACTGCAACGTCGTCGTTGACTTCGCAGTACACTTCACGTTCGCGTTCTAAAATGCCGACACTTCACTCTAAACGACTAAACGCTAGCGACGGCAGAACAAAAGCCAAGCCACAACTACACTCGTGCGAAAACACGTGTTAACTCTATGAGCGACGGCGTTTAACTGTTGGTGCATTTTCCTACGGCCCTAATCGTAGGCAACAGAATCGCTCGCACGTTTTGTGTTTGCGTTGAACAGGATTTTGTGCAACTTTGGAAAAGGTAGTATAAAATAGGTACTTTTTAGTTGGGCTATTAGGATAAAAGCAAATAATGCATTACTGAGAAAAAAATCACTAAAAAAAGGGTCGTGATAATAACTAGACTATGATTTTTTCGATTGATGTACATAAATACCTAGATTCATTGGTGAATGAGTATTTGTTAAATAAAAAAAGTCAGGAAAATAAAATTGTTCACGCAATTTTGATAAGTGGTAGTATCAGCTCATTGAGTACCGTCTAGGTCCTCAGTTTTATATTCACTGATTTACTGCAAAAATTCATAATTAGATCCTTTTTTTGGTTTAATGAATTGAAACTTCCTATAATAATTTCTTTCAATATTCTGTACTTATGTATATCAATTGATATATTATGAGAAAAGTAGTAGCAAATATAAATGCACTTTTCTGAAAAAATTACACGCCAACACTGTTGTGTGTGATACGTACATTTTCTCTTCAATTTACATTTTTCTCTCTCTGAGAGTAGTAATAAATGTGGTATTTCTTTAATTTTTCTTGCTACTCAAAAGACGCTCTTTCGTGCCTCTCTACCTGTTGCATTTTGTTTATTTACCAATTTAACAATGTAGTGGTGCTGTAAGCAACTCCTTAGCGGCGACTTTATAGAGCAGACATAATAATACAGTGATGCAGTTCTTGATGTTAATTGAATAATTAAATAAACTCTTTATCAATACAGTCATTCTGGTATTTTTATTATTCATTATTATATTTTATATACATATGTACATATATGTAAATACTCCCAATATTTCCATTTATTACCTCAACAAGATTGCTTTGACGTGAATGTCTACTAAATAAGTTGACTAAGTAGGAGAGTAACAGTGTCATTATTATAGAAACAATTTATAAAAGATATAAATCTCAATTAGATGCATGTTTAAATAAATTATGGTTTTCAAGTTCCTGTAGTCTTATTATTAACTCACATAACAATCAAACTTTTCGCAGTAGAAGTCTAGAGTCTTGTACAAAGAGGAAGGCACTCTTAAGGGTTAACATAGGTTTCGTCGGGTAAAAAACAGTTTTTTTTCAACAATTTTTTTCCTACAAGTATATAAAAACAGGAAACATTTTATTAGATTTTTTTGTTGTTACAAACTTACACTATTAACAGAGAAATTCTGAAATTTTTGGAAAAAAAAACTCGGCCATTGCGACGCATAAGTTCTCAATGCTGTATCTCTGAAACTATTACTCGGATAAACTTGAAAATTTAGAACAATATTCTGGAGGTATTGTAGAATTAAAAAAGACAATAAAAAATCATTTTTTTTTTAAACCCATAAACCCATATAACCATTTAAAAAACAGAATAAAGGCATTTTCGATCAAATCAAATTTACATATTTTTGTGAAAAAACGTGTTTGAAGATAAACTGAGCTCCTTCTTGGATTGGACGGCCACTTCAGAAGGCTATAACTCCAAAAACTATATGACATATCGAATCAAATTATTGATGCCGAAATGTTCTGAATGTTGGAAAAGGCCTTCGGTGTTAATTCTTAATCACGAACAAGTGGTTTTGATTGTTTCAAACTATTCAAAGAGGGTCGAGAACGCTTTCACGACGGCCATCGAAATCAACTGATGATCAACACGTCAATAAAATAAAGAAATTGGTGCTTGAGAATCGGCGATTAACAGTAAGAGGCCCTAGTGGCATCGTTGGAATATCGGAAGGTTCAGTGAAAACCATTTTGAAAGATCATTTGAGCCTAAGAAAAGTGAAGGCACGATTATTTCCAAAATCATTAAATTTGTTTGAAAAATAGTATCGCATTAACCTTTGTGAAACAATGCTTTCCGACTACCAGTATGTCATGAAACTTTCTGTTAATGGCAATGAGTCTTAGATCTATGCTTATCATCCGGAAACAGATGATCAACCGGCCGAATATCGTGGAAAAAGTGAGTCGAAGCCGAAAAACCACGTCAAATCAGGTCAAAAATTTAGATTATGGTGAAAGTTTTCTTCCATTATGGAGGTGTCGCGCACTCCGAATTCCATCCGACCAGCCAGACTGTCAACAAAGAATACTATTTGAGTGTTAAGCGTCATTTCTGCGAAGATATTCGTAAAAACAGGCCGTCATTATGGGCCGACAACTCTTAGTTTTTGCAGACCATAATACACATTACTTTGAGGGGGATGACATATGCAGATAGAATAAGTTAAGTGTGAATTCTAAAATTATGAACAAAGTCTTAAAATTTTTTGCCCATAGTAATATATTTCTAAAAAAAATAGGCAAAAATTAATGTCGTCTACATGCTAGCATATGTTGACATGGTACAAAAATATTTCCGTTTTGGAAATAAAATGGCCTGATTTTTAATTATATTTGACTATCATGCCAATGTTATATTCTTTTTTAATTCCATTGAGCCAATGACCGGTAAATAAATCTAAATCAGGCATCTAAATCAAGCTGTCGACATATTTCTAAATACCTGCAAGTCACAAGCACAACAATGCAAGATAAAGATAATAATAACAAAAAAATGGAAACGCTGCAGCTCAACAAGCACACAAATTTAGATCTAATATGTAAGTATACAAATAAATTCAATGCAAATTGTTGATTTAACCTTTCATTTACAAAATCTCATCGCATTAAGTAATCGAATAAAATAATAAATTCATGTGACGCAGTTAGTGCAATGATCGCATATGAATGGCTGCAGAGTTTGCTATGCTTCTTCAAACATTGTCAAAAACTCAGCTTGAGCGTATGTATGTATGTAGGCATGCCAATCAACGGCAAATATTCTATCAGCGCAATATGTGTAATCAATTGGGCACATATAGATTTACCGAGACGCACAGCTGGTAGCCTACTAATGAAATATATATACATACATATATGTTGGTGTATGTGCATGTGCATACCCAGAAAGAAATGTGAAACCAAACGCTACATATGGCTATATATAAGCAAAAATTTAGTTGCATGCTTATAAGTTGTCGCTAACGACAATACTTATTTATGTATATTTGTATGTCAGCTGGCATGTTAGACATATTTAATATTTATATACCATAGATATATAAGTGTTTGTTTGTTTGTGTGCTTATATGTGAAAATGCAAACTCACCAGCTCCTGCTCATTTGCTCATCAGCACGCGTAATATGTAGGCACACAACGAATCACGAACACACACTCGCCTACACTTGTAGTCATTGAGTACGTACAGGGCGTATGAGTTACGTGCTGCTACTCGAAATGTCATTAGAGGGTAGCGATCGAAAGTGTGTGTGGCAGCAGGTGTGAACAATGCGGTTATAGCGTATAACACTTTGTGCAAATGAATTTCATATGGAGTAGTTATGTTTCGTAGTGCATGTGTGTGTGTGTATTATATCTGCAGTTACACATACATATAAAGTGTGGACACGCTGACATCCTGTTGCGCTGCACACAAGTGTAGTTTATTTTTACAATAATTGCGTTGACAATGCAGCTTGAGAAATATTATCGCCGTCAGCTTCTATCTTTTACATATATAGCCCAATTTCTTTCACTTTCTGCCACTTATTTGCCACTTCAATGGTTGCTTT
Source organism: Bactrocera dorsalis (assembly GCF_023373825.1). Taxonomy (NCBI): domain Eukaryota; kingdom Metazoa; phylum Arthropoda; class Insecta; order Diptera; family Tephritidae; genus Bactrocera; species Bactrocera dorsalis. The sequence continues at coordinate 103,214,018 of NC_064304.1, read as the reverse complement.
AGATTTCATGGACATGTAAATCGTAATTTAGACACTAACAAATATAGGTATGTTAAAATTTAATGTAAAAAATTAAGAAGAGTAGTTCGTATTGTTCGTTTGTTTTTTTCGGTGTCTACGCCAATAAAGAAGAACTTCGTATCACTCTTTATCATATTTATATACAAACAAGATGCAATTTTCACTTCGGCTGCAAGGTAGCTGTAGTACCTTTCAGTGGTGCTTAACTTATGGCCTAAAAGGTTATAAATATGTATGACAGCTATACCCTATAGTATTCCGATCTGACCAGTTTGTTCGGAGATTGTACCGTTATCTTAGGCAATAATATATGCCAAATGAAATAGTGGTCCATGCAATCAATTGGTTAAGATCGGACATATATGTAGTTGTCCGATATCGGTGGTTGCGACAAATAAGCATTTAAAGAAAAAAACGTATGCAATATTTTAGAACGATATCTCAAAAACGGAACGACGAATTCACAGCTCGACTTGCTGATCCTTTATAGGGTCTAAGAAGCTTCTTCCAGAGCATATGTATATGTACTCTGTCTGGATCTCATATGCAAAGTGAGTGGACTCCTAAGATATTCAGGTAATGTAGGCTCCAAATCCTCTGTACTATTAACATTTTTTATTTTCAAGTAAGCTTTTCTTCACTTAATGTTATTATTGAACCAGCAGAGATAGAATATATCTATGGTTTGAAAATTTTTGGGCGTGACCACACCCTTTAGTAGGTTTTATGTACATACCTCTCAAATCATTCAAGCTATATCATCCAAATTTTCACAGGATATGTCATTTAAACACTTCTAGCGGCGACAGCGTGAAAATAGGTGATATCGGATGATAACCACGCCCACTTCCCATATAATGGTATTGTTAGAAAATACTAAAAGCACGATAAATCAATAACTAAATACGTCTGAGACATTAAATTTAACATCCAGGATGGTACGAGAGGAGTAGGTATCAAGACGATCGATGGCCGTGACACTGCCCACATTTAGAAAAAAATATATTTATCGGGTCCTTCTGTACCCCTTTGTCCGGAATGTAATAGGACTGAGTCGATTGCATGTTGCTTGAATCCCCTCTGTCGTCTCAAAATGCTTGCTTTTCTGGGCGTCAGTGAGCACTTTTCGGACCATCGCGAAGCACAATTAAACGAATACTTAGTAGACGGTCTGAGTTCAAAACTTTGCGCACACGAGTCATATTGTCGATGTTTGTCGAAGTCGCAGGTCTCCCAGAACGGTCTTCATCAGCGACCTCTTTCCGGCCCTCCAAAAAGGCCTGGTGCACCGAAACACACCACTTGTTGCTAAAGCAGCGTATATATATAATTGCGTCAAAAATGGATTGCATAAGAAAAATACTACTTTTAGCACCCATAAACCTAACATAAAGATTTTCGCACTTCCAGTGTACTTCATATCGCATATCCGGCAAGTGTATAAGTATTTCTCCGGCTTTGCTCCTTGTAAGAGTATAAAATGTTCCATTGTGTGTCGATTCGTTGTTCAGGTGCAGTTTAAATTAAGCGATCCGTGTCAAATTTGGTCTTGATAATTGCTCACAATGATACAGATACCGAAGAATGTGACACATACCGAGCAGCTTCATTTTAATGAGAATATATGAGAATATTGTGCACCAAACACTTTACATAAAAGAAATGCAATCCTTCCTGCCTTCACCACTGGCACTGTAATCATATTTTCATATTGTCGCACAGTCTTTCGGGCAGCAACAAAACAGATGCAGACAGAAAAAAGCATAAAAAGCGAAATCCAAAATGCGCATTAACGCTGTAGCCAAGGGAATTAAGAATGGCTCATCAAAAGCAGTAAAGTGTGACATTAACTATCTTAGAAGGGCGCCATGAATGCTGGCAAGACGGCTCGTCGGAATTGCGTAAAACGTTGCAGAAAAGCAAAGACAGACTAGCAGACGCACAGCATGAAAATTAGGCGAAGAAAAAGGCGAATACAACAGAAACGAGCGCATAGTTGCAGAGAGCACTTGGCACAGTAGTTGGCTGAGACTTTTGGGAAGCGGACTTAATTGCTTAAAAGCAGACAATGGCGACTAGAATTTTCTTTATAGGCGACTGTAATTGAAAAGCAGTCACCAGGCGTTGGCTAGATGGAAAGACAATATTATAATTCAAATACTAAGAACTGGAAAAACAGCACAGCTCTCAGGAGTGGTGGAACAAAGCAGGGAATTCCAGTGCTTTGGTAAATTTGTGATGCTTTGCATGCACTATTATTTATTGCATTAAATAAGGCAAGATTTATTGAAAACGAAAAAGTCATGGTAATGGCAAATACGCCTTTGATTATTATATAGAATTTAATTCGAGGTTATTCGCTACCTCAAATTCGAGAAGTTTAATATTTTTTTTTGACTACTTTAGATCCCCCATTTTTAAAGTTGTTTGTAATACCTAAAACTGAAACCACAAAAAAATCGTAAATTTTCTAATCTCAAGAAGGTATTTCTAATCTCAAGAAGGTATTTATTTATAAACTTTAATAGTTTAGTTATGGGGTAGTCACCCTAGGTGGGGGTCATGTTTAGAAATTCACGCGAGTAAGGAAAGTTCTCTGAGTGCCATTCGATTGGGAATGGCCAGAAACAATTTTTTTACATGTGGCTCAAACAGCTCACGACTTCCGGCCCAAGACCAAGTATCCTCTGGTTAACCAAAGAGCAACCGTTTGAAGGCGATCTAAAGTGAGAAAGCGAAACATCCCCTCCTCCTTAATTGGGAACGTGACGATGCCCAGCTGATTGATGTCCTCGTTAAAGTGAAGGCTGACCTCACCGCCATCCAAGAAGTGCGATGAATTGGACAAGGCCTGAGAAGTGCAGATCCTTGTGGCATTTGCTACAGTGGTCATAAATAGGAGCGCAAATTTGGTGTGGGATTCGTGGTGGGAGAGAGATCCCGTTGCCGAGTACTGTCATTCACCCCGGTGGATGAAAGTGTAGCCACAATTCAAATCAAAGCGAAGTTCTTCAACATATCGTGGATTTGCCCCCACGCCCCGACGATAGAGAAAGGCGATGTGACCAAAGATACCTGGGAGAGCTGCCCCCCGTTCTTGCCGACAGAGGCATAGAAAAAACGTAGGGGCTAGTTCGCGTATATATAGATAAACGGACATGACTTAATCGACTCAACTCGTCATGTTTTTCTCAAACATTTCTTTCTATGCATTATAAACTTCGAGCCAAACTTAACATACTCTGTAAAGGGTATAAAAGGGTATCAACGTTGTATCGATTCCTATAAAGGCATCATAATTTTTTTGAACTCTTTCAATTTGATTACAAACCACAGATGACGCAACGATGAGGTTCCTACTTTTACGAGCCATAAGCGACAACTCGATTTAATGGCGCCAACACGCACAACGGAAGAATGATGGTGAACGCAAAAAAATCGCACCAGCTACAACAACAAAAACTGAAAGTGAGTGTATTACTTTTGAAACCCGACCAATTTGCTGCCGTTTAACATTTACTAACTACTGCTGTTGAAAGCCGCTACGTATTCCCCCAACATACACCCACGCACCCAGAGGTATAGTCGCGCAGAGACAGAGGCACACTCATATTCATAGCCCACATATGCTTTTTTACTTATGGTTCTACTAATATTTTACCCCACTTTCCACTTTCATTTGTTCTTGTTTTCGGGTATATTATGAGCTTTTGCTGGAATGGAAAATACGCGCGCCAATTCACATGTGCCGGAACACGAAACCATGGGGGGAAACGAACCCGTTAAATTTGCATGAAAATCAAATTTGCAGAAAAAATTCCTGGTGAGTGCAGAATATTCGTAAAACGTTTCAAAAAAAAAACGGGAACAGTTGGAAAAAATTGTATAACTGTAGATGAAATTGGGTTGGAAACCGTACAAAAATACGCCAAACTCCGTGACAAAGCGAGCATAAAAGCGCGTGGTCGCAGATAAAATTCTGTGCAATTTTCCACATCGTAAAGCGGCTTGGCAGGCAATGCACTAAGGTGGTGAATATTTACGTAAATGTAACGGTACTTTTACTTCCTCGTGGTTTCAGCGGAAGCTTGATTTTGATTGAAGTTAAGTGATCAGAAATGCATACATAGAAGAATTTTTCGAATACATATATTTCTATCGAATTATAATTAAATGGCATATGCCAATTAATAACAGCGAATTATACTTTATAGTACTTAATCCCTTGCTCAAACCATGCTATGTGCGCAATTTGAGTCTCTTCTCTTGATAATACCATATTCACTAGTTAAAGAATGAATATTGGAAGCAGAGAAGAGCAAATATGGGTATTTATATGATAGAAATCCCGAAGATGAAGCACTTAATGGACAGATAACATTATCTTTAAAACATTGTTCTCACATGAAAATGATTTTCATAAGCAACCAATAGCCTTTCGGAGGAGGTTAAATACATATTTAAGGTCTGCTAAAAATAAATTCATTATTATGTATTGAATTGAAAATATTATTTAGCATAGTTAGAATAATCCAATTTAGTTGAAATTAGCGTCCATTTGTTCGATAATTTGCTGGAACTTTTCATTAGCAAAATCATTCAACACAGACAGGCACATGTAGGAATCACTCTATGTCAGGTCCAAACAAAACGGGCTTTTCAAAAAGAGCGCTACAAAACATAAAATAAAACCAAGACGTTTTAGGATTTCAATTAAATTCTTTATACCCGTGAAAGTACATTTGATATCATTATGTTTGGAACTCGATTTCTTTTGCATGGCCACCACGGAGACGATTTTCAAGCATAACTCGGCCGATACTGCTGCAATTTTACGTTCGATATTCGTACGAAGTTCATCAATCGGCGCTAGCTTGTTGGCATAGACCATAGACTTGACGTCGCCGCACAGGAAAAGTCCAACGGCGTCAAATCGCACGACCGAGGTGGCCAACTGGCTACGCCAATTTGTGAGATAACACGTTCACCACACTTGGTTTTCAAAAAAATCGAATGTGACATTCGCTGTGTGGCTTGTGGCGCCGCTCTGTTTGAACTACATATTGTCCAAGTCCATATCACTCAATTCGGGCAAACAACATTCGGTTATCATTGAGCGGTAGCGATTCCCATTCACAGTAACGTGGCAGCCTTAATCATCACGGAAGAAGTACGTCCAAATGACGCCACCGGCCCAAACTGCCACCGACCCATAAACTGCACCAAACCGTAATTTTTTCGGGATGCAGTGGTAACTCATGAATTCGCGTGAGTTGCTGCCTGACCAATAATGCATATTTTGCTTATTGACGAAGCCATTCAGCCAAAAATGAGTCTCATCGCTAAAGATGATTCGATCAAAATCCGTAATATTTCCAAGTTGTTGGAATCATGAATATACGACGATTCTGTTGGTCAAGCGGTTTCAGTTCTTGTGTCAATTTGATCTTGTAAGGATGAAGGCCAAATTCTTTCAACAAATTAGCCACTACGACGTCACAGTGATGTCCAACGTTTGAGAACGATGTGTGAGACTCTGATTTGGATCTTTCTCAATTGATGCGCTAGCGGTAACAATATTTTCGACACTTTTGGGCACTTCTTTGTCTCACTAACGCGAAGACGTTTTTATTGCGTATGTGGATTAAATTTTTTCCACTAGTCGCTCAATTGTTGATCTGACAGGATGATTATGACGACTATAAATTGAACGTAGCACTCTTAAAGTTGAGGCCATTGACTCCGAATTTCTGAAGTAAATTTTAATAAGTTCGACTCGTTTATCTACAGTATATATTTCCATGATGAAATCGTAAACCTTATTGAAGAGAAATTTGAAAAGAGCGGAAAAAATATGGCGTCATTTGCTGTCCCTACCCATCTACTTTTGACGCTCTCTATTGAAAACCCCGTACAAAGCTTCTCGTAAGTCACTACTGATGACAACAATGTATAAACATACTATTTACGTGTTGTCTTCATTTTGTGGGTTTGTGCTCTAGCTACTAATTTCCCTTGTCCTAATAATCAATTTCTGTGCGTAGCAACTTGCATTCGCACAAAAGCCACTACATATTGTATTAGCAAATGCTTGTTGTGCTTAATTACCTATACACTAATTTAAATATATATATGTATATGATATTTCAGTATCATATGTATGAATCGATTTGCAGATAACATGCTTTGTTTGTCGCTGCTAGTTGCATTAATGCATTACAATTACAACTCTAGTTACAATAATGTGATATCTTGCTGCATGTAATAAGCACAATATGCAGTGTTATACATACATTTGGTGACTTCGAAAATATTACAACAATTGAAATCATGACGATATTCGGGAACGCATAACCTGAAAGTATACATATTTGTATTTAACTAAGAGTTGGCACCGCTCAATAAAATATCCCAAAACTATTTTCACTTTAGAACTACTAAATGAGTATCATCTATTTTTTTTCTAATGCTTCAGGCACCTGACCAAATTCCAATTTTTAAGGAACACAGCCTAACTGTATCAATTGTTTTAAATTTTAAAAATATACATTGTGACAAAAAAAATTCCGGGTGGAAATTATAATTAAATTTCCCGAGTAAATGATATTCCAAAAAAATATATTTTGTTAAGTTGGTAAGACTGTCCTTAATTACTAAACCAAATATGAGTGCGATCTGTCGACCAGTTTGTCTACAGCAGCTGCTTAAATCTGTACACCGCAGTCGCACGTTGCGATGTTTAAAATGGATAAAAATATCGAACAAAGAATTTGCCTCAAGTTTTTTTTCCAACCAAATCGTTGCGAATGTTGACGACGAGTGATCGTTGAAGACTCGTTCTGGACGACCTTCAACCTCTTCACCTGATGAACATATTAAATAAGTGAGAAATATGGTACTTGAAAATCATCAAGCAAGTATTAGAAAGATGGCAAGAGAGCTCATCATCTCTAGTGAGTCCATTCGAATAATTTTGGTGGAAAATTTTGAGTATGACACACGGTCTTGCTCGACTCGTCCCGATAAAATTGATTTTTTTTCAAAAAGATCGAATACACTTGATCGTGCGACCAATCCCACATTCTTGGCGAAAATTACGTATATAACTGCCTGAAATTGAAGCTCGTTATCTCACACATCGCAACAATCAATGGATTTATTGAGTGAACACTTCGGTGAGTAGATAATTTCACGTTTTGGCCGGTCGATTGACCACTAAGATTGATATCACACCGTTAGACTTTTTCCTGTGAGGATATGTAAAGTCTATGCGGACAATCCCGCTTCAATTCAGGCCCTGGAAAAAATATCAAGCGTGCCATTCCCCATTTACCAGTCGAAATAATCCAACGAGTTATCTGTATATACTGCCTATCTGTACATATATACTTGTACATAAGTGAACCAGTTTTAGCAGTACCTATCGCAACACTATTAACAGATGGAAATTTAAATACCTCTTTCTTCGGCCCAGCTGGTAGAGTGAATCCTATTATCTATCAACATCTCTCATTTATTGAGATATCGATATTTCTTCCAAGAGGAAGCTGCTCTTTTACGACCAAATACATAGCCTTGTATGGAAAACTTTTTTTTGACAAGATATCTTCACGAAAATTTTAATAGACTATTGTCCAAGACAACAGTGCAATCTTCATAACAAATATTCATATCGGATTACTATAACATAAAGCTGTCATACAATTTTATAGATCAAAATCCAGTTCTAGTACGGCAAAAATTTTTATTTGACAAAATATCTTTACGAAATTTGTCACGAATTATTGTTTAAAGCAGCTGTGCAATCTCCGATGAAATAAATAGTTCAGAACGGACAACTATAGCGAATAGCTTTCATACAAATTTTCTTATCAAAATCAAGATAAAATTGTTTGTATATCCTTTCTATGCTGTAAGAAATGCCCTTGTGAAAGGTATTATTGCTTCGGTGCAGATATTGTTAAGGGTTTTTCATATTTTAAATTAATATATAATTTGATATTAAAATAATCATATTACAGTAGAGGCTCAGAAAAGTTAAGACGCACAAAATTTCACTCAGAACACTCACTGAAGCTATATTTAACACAGATACTTATTTTTTCATAATACATATCATATACAAATAAATTAATTTGATATTAAAATAATAAAACAGCCTCTAAAACTGGATTTGTCAAGATCAAAATGCAATGCAATTCAAAACATGGAATCCTTGAAAAACATATGCTTTAAATTACATGAGCTTCAAAATTTTCGACGAATAAGAACAAAAGTTTTGTGGCCAACATTAAGACCGCGCTGTCACCAGCTCACTTCTGTGCTCATATTCATATTCTACATAAAGGCTTTAAGATAGACTCACCTTTAATCGTATATTGAATTTCATACCCTCAAATAGCAATTTTGTTGAAAAACACTTTCTTATCACTTATACACAATCTCGCTGATTTCTAATAAATATTTTCTAAGGCTGCGCAGAGCGCTTACATTCACTTCAAGAGCGGTTTGAGGAATTTATTAACTGAAACGCAAGACTTAAAAATATTTTCACTTAAAACACTCACAGCAACTATATTTAAGACGAATTCTTATTTTTTCATAATTTTATGCACAAATTATATTTTTTATAAATTTTTCACAAATGCGTTGATAATAGCGGCACGACAATTGAAATGGCGGCGGAAACTGTGCAATGCAAAGAGTTGAAAGTGCTTTGACAGTTTACCGTTTGAGGTGTTCACTATATGAATATTGAATTGGGTTGAAATGAATTTTTAAATAAATGTGTTTTATTAAAGAAATTGAAAATAAAATAGTTGTTACTAAAATTAACCAAATTTATAAGAATAAAAATATCAAATGTGTGCATAACTTCTAATATAAAAATTATTTAATTGTAACTACTCATAAAATATTTTTATAGCCTTTTAGACCGAATTAAACTCTTCTCCCAACTTGACTTATACCCTCTCAATTCATTTATTGCGTAAATTAGCAAAATTATTTCAAATATTTTTCACTAATTTAACACTAAGTGTGCATTTGCCTTGCCAAGTGATTACCTTTATTACTATTTGCATTCCATATCCGTGTACGACAGATAGCACTGCATACCGGACGAGATTTCAAAATGAATTTAAAACAATGGGATGCCAAAGCGTTTGAAAATTGTGTGCAAAGGATTATTTCAAATATTTTTCACTAATTTAACACTAAGTGTGCATTTCTCGAAGCAAGTATAACTAAACCTGGGGCGTTCGTTAGTTATTTCAAGTCACGAATTTTGATGTAGGCAACCGTCAAAAAATTTTCTAAAAAGAATTTTTTATTGATTTTGTTTATACAGCAGCTATATGCTATAGGGATCCGATCTGAACAATTTGTTCGAAGATTTAAGCATTGCCATTACATAATTTTCAATGACAAATTTCCTAAAGATATATTTTCATCTAAAAAAAAGTTTTCCATACAAAGATTTTGATCACTAAGTTGTACGTATGACAGCTATAAGCTATCGTACTCCAATACTGGCGGTTCCAACTCGGTAGGAGAAAAGGGCTTATGCAAAATTTCAGATCGGCACGTTTTATATACAGACGGACGGACATTCAAATATGGTTAAATCGACTAAACTGGTCTCGGTGATCATTTATGTGTACAAACTTTATAGGGTCACCCACGTTTCCTTCTGAAAGTTAGAAGCTTCATGGCATATTCAATAATATTCAAAATGATTTTATTTTTCCCTAACACCAATGAATAATTGATACCTCACAGTGACTTTGTACATCTGACACTTTTATATTCAAAATAGGTTTTTCTACTATTAATAGTAAATGCAAACTTGTATTATTATTTTTCAATAATACGGCAACAACGTTTTGTCAATCGCATTCTTTAGTTTCCGACGGCATTTCAAAAGTCGCGCACTTGTTTCCTATTCGCGAGTGTTAAACTTTGTGATTTTTTTTTAATTTTGTAGCGCATATAAAGGAAATGCAAGGTTTAATTAGGCATAATATAATCTTAATTGTTTTTATTGTAAAAGAAGCAGCATATTTGTGATACTGGTGGCTGGTTAAGTAATATGTAATATGCGAAAGCAAAGAGAAGCGAAAGTGTAATATACTATATGTGTGTGTGAAAGATAAGCCAACAAGCAGTAGTGTTGAAGTATGCAGCAAGAATACGGAAATAACTGTGGTTTAAAGTCAAGAGTCAAGAGAATTTTCAGAAATGTTTCTAGTTTTTATGTGGCATGTGTGTTTATGAAACTAAAGAAAGTTCGGGATAGTTATTTAATTATAAATTAAGAAAAAATAGAAAATAAACAAGAAAAAACGTTAACTTCTATTGCCGCGAGCTTTAACTTCACAAATATGACCTTCATAAATACAAAAGATCCTTTACAAGAACTCTAATCGTTTAGTTTGGCTGACGGCTAAATGCTATAGTTGTTCAATCTGGACAAAATATTCGGAGCACTTCTATTCGATCGTTCAATTTCTATGGCAGCCATATGCTATAGTAATTTGATCCGAAGAATTTCTTCAGGGGACAAATTTCAAGAAGTTTGTCAAATAAAAAAGTTATAAAAAAGCACTTCATTACGATGATTCAAGTTATATGGCAGCTATATGCCATAGTGGTCCGAGATCGGCTGTTTGGAAAAATGAGCTGATTCTTGGTAAGAAAAGGACGGATGTAAAATTTCAAATCGATATCTTTAAAACTGAAACACTAGTTTGTATATATATAGATGGACGGAAAGACGGGCATAGCGTTGCTAGCTAACGAACGAACTTTCCGAACACTTGGACAGTCAGGACAAACATTTTCGCGCGACGTGTTTCTGTAAATGGTGCAAAACCAAACTGCAGCGTTTGTTAGAGCAGAGGTACCCAATTAAATTCCGTGTGAAAGTCAGTAAATCTGTGACAGAGACGTTTAATGTGATCAAACAGGCTTACCCAGATGTTACTTTAGCAAGAAGTGGCGTGTTTCGATGGCACCAGGCCTTTTTAGAGGACCGGGAAGAGCTCGCTGATAGAGACCTTCGACAAACACGGACAATGTGACTTGTGTGTGACGTTAAATTTATAAAAATCTGTGGTTCATGACATTGTGACAGACCACTTGAACATGCGCAAGGTGTGCGCAAAGATGGTCCCAAAAGTTCACACTGACGACCAGAAATTGGGACGAGTAGAAGTGTACCAAGAAAATTCGAACATGTGTGAAAGTGACCCCCAAATTTTCGAATAACGTTATCACAGGTGACGAGTCATGCATCTTTGAGTATGATCCCGAAACAAAGAGGCAATCTTCCCATTGGCATACGCCGGTGTCTCCTCGAACAAAATTTTTGATTATCTGAACTACACCAAAATACCGAGGATACTGATTTACTACTTACAACCTAACCAATTTACTACAATTAGGAAACATCTTGTTATCAGAACATTGAATGATCAGCAGCACTCTCTTCTCTGCACATATACCAATGAAGGATTTGTTGATATACCAAGTGCCGCCTCTTTCAGAGAGAAACCGACAGGAGATCGGCAATACTAGCACTAAGCTCGCTAACTGTGCACTCAAAGCTTGTCAAGAAATATCTATTCTCACTATAAGTACTAGTATCTTGCCGCAATCGTAGAGGTTCTTACTGATCATTGCCAAATAGACATTCATACGCTAAGGTTAAAAATCTTGACGGACGCTAGTTACTAGAGTTGTATAGAAGAGAATGAGGTGGAAACATCCAGCTACATTGCCCTGCCTTTGCAAGACTGAGCAACCTCTCGGCAGTCTTAACTTCAGTGAACTAGGAGACTTAACAAAAACTGATATTAGCTGTCTCAACAAATTTGTGATAGGCTCAAAGCTCTCTGTCGATTTGAAAGGGTCTTATGATCAATTATATAAGAGTATTATGTAAAGTAATGGACAAGAGCTGTCCAAGCTGTGTAAGTGAATTCCTTATTGAATCGACCTCTTAACCAAACCTAAACTAACACAAAAAATTAATCATAATTTTCAAGACATCCAGCGGGCTAGCGATTGCAATTTTAACAAAATGGCTTGACCGAATATTTACCAAAAAATATATTTAGAACTTATGCTTACAATTGGATGCATGTCCATTTCTCTGCTTCATATTTTTGCTATGCGAATAAATTGGTTTCATCGTTAACGAATTTGTAAGTCAATGCCTAACACACATTAACATACATCAGGCAATATAACAAGATGGTGAACACAAAATCATATTACACACACATACGTAGTATCATATAGGCATGTATAGTATGTATATACGGACATATACTTGTGTATTTAGGTGTATGTATATTTGTCAAAAAAAACGGAAACTACGACCATTTAAAAACATAAGCCTGGAGGGTATTAAACTTTTGTTATCTCCTGCTTTTCACCAGTCAGCTCGTCACTACACTTGTGCGAATGTGCTTGCGCCTATGTGGCCTTTTCAATACGCTTTCAACTTGGGACTTCAGTTTTTTTATTACTTTGAATAATGAATGGCAACAAAAGCCAGTTGGTCCGTTACATACTTCCGGATTGAAGCTGTAAATTTTAATTTGAAAAATTCAAATATTGCGAAATACTACACTATGCAACATATAAAGTGACGGAATATCAACGACCCCACTAGTGTAAGTGCATGAGTTGAACGATAGAACGCATGAAGAGAGTAAATCTAAAATGAGCTTTTCATTCAAGTTGTTTTGATGAATTTTTATGCACAGTGGCCGTTGTGAAAGTTCTTGCATGTAAATAAAATACATATAAACAAAGTGACAAAAACTACTACACTTTCAGATGTTTTAATATAAATTTTTATAATCGCCTTCAAAATAGGCTCACTTTGAGACAATACAAGCATGCCAATACTTAATCCAATTTTCCATACACTTCCTATACTCGTAAGCCTAGGCCTTCAGCTCCTTCAGGGAATTAGTTCTAATGGTTTCTATGGTCTCATGGCACATTGCCGAAAGGACGCCAAATCTGGTGAATAAGATGGCTCAGCGATGACACCTGTTTCTCCATTTTTTCTCTGTGGGCCAAAGAGTTAGTTTCAATTATGCGGAACGAACGATACGAAGTATCGTGGCAAAATTCCATGAATTTTCTGTTAATAAATACGAATTACTTCAAGTAAATACTTTAAAACGTCCAAGTAGTATTCTTTATTCTATTTTGACCCTGTGAAACGAGTTCATGGTGAACCATACCACAGAAAACGATGAGCATCACCTTGATTTTTGGCAGAGTTTAACTGGCTTTTTCGGATTCGGGCCATTTTTTGTAGCGCCGTTTACTAGATTGTTGAATAGTTTCGCCGTCATATTCATAAACCCACGTCTTATCACCAGTAATGATGCATTTTATGAATGTAAGCTCAGGTACTTTGTAAAGAAAGGTTCAGGTGTTTTAGTACGAGTTTAGCATTGGCATACTTCATAGCTAAAACATTAACCAAAATGTGTTGAGTCGATCCATAAAAGATATTGATTTTTTCTGATCAATCTATCTCTCTGATGCCAACACGAGTATTTTCAAGTACTGTTTCTTTTCTTTTTTCGATGTTATCTAATTAGGGGTTACATGAGTTTACGGGTTTCAAAAAAAAACCTATCTCTAGACATTGTCCTAAATTGTGAAATAAAATAATTAATTTTTATATGAGAAAAAATTCTTGACAACTCTTATGAGACAAATTTTCGTTGACTTCGCGATCTTCACTGAATACTCTATGCTACTCAAATACTTTTTTCGTGAAAAAGTAGTTTCCCGAAAACACTTTTGTCAAATTCCCAAATTTCCAATGATTTCGTAGACATAATTTCATCGGAAATACAAAATTTTAATTTTTTCATGGTAAGAAGCATTTTAAAATAATTTTATGTCCTACACCAACAGCTACCAAACGCACACTATTGACATATGGGCATCAAACTTCACGCGAACTTAAAAATAGGTTGTACCAATCTAGAAAAAAAAAGAATTTATCTATTCGGTTTGCGTCTGCAGTTTAAATGGACCAGGTCGGGTCATATTTGATCAGATGGCAGTTAATTGGTTAGAGCATCTAATTGATTTTTACTTTCAGGTATTGATTGTTGGTAATACAGAAAAATCTAAAAAAAATTTAATTTATAGCTCAGTTGATGTTTTTGACTTCCCTTTAAACTTTTATTGCCACTAGAAACTACGGACATTCGAAATTTGTATTTCATACGACTCTAAATCTAATTTTTACAAAATCTTTCACGGATCCTTTATTTCTTACATTATTCTCGGTAAATATTACATATATATATATAACGATTATCATAGAGTATTACTTAATTATATATAATTTTGATCAAAAAGCAGCTTCCCTAAGAAAAGCAAGTTTTAGCTTACCCCGATGTCACCCAATTCATATGTACTTGAAAATCTTTCCTCTACCATTTCAAGTCCGCAATTTATGCACAAGTTTTCCTCATACTTCGGCTCAAAGGTTTTCAGTACATTTTCACTGTCACTGTTTGTTCATATCAGACTTACTATATATGTTCATATGCGATTCTATTACAAACAACTGTATAAATGTTTGGATATGTGCAAACTTTTAGCCAATTGTTTGCAATACGCTCTTATACACTTATGAATATACGAAATGTATGTACAGATTAGGGTGTCCGCTATTTGCCAAGTTAAAGTTTTTGTTTAGCAAATGCCACCTGAAGTTTTTATTTTTGCCAATATAAAATGATCTAAGATATACAAGTTCTCTATTTTCAATTTAAACCGTGCCTAAATCATTTTTCTTTTTCAATGCGTATAACAAAGATTTTTCAATCAATCATTGTACTGTATGAGTGTGCACCATGTCGTATGAGCAACATAGAATTTTTAAGCCAATTGTATGAATGCTTAGTATATTTGTTGCACAACTTTAACTTCGTATAACTTTTAAAAGAACGTTTTTTAAGATAAAAAAATCATTAAGGCCCTTTTGCAGAGGGAAAATTGTATTTGAATATTCTTTCTAAAAGTTTTAAGTATATTTACTTTGTAAATAAGTGTTATCCATTTTGGGGTTCCTTGCTTTTTTAGAGAAAAACCCTAGAAATTTCAAATTTAATGGGGAATGTTTATTATCATTCGAAAGAACATTTTTTCGCATTTATTTTTTGAAGATTATCTCTACCAAATGTTGGCCGCATCGAACTCTCAGATGGTCCATTCGTTGACTTCAAATTTCGATCCCTATTTCGACCTACAGGCAAAAGTCTAACGGTGGGACATCATACGATCTTGGTGGCCAATCGACCGGCCCAAAACGTGAAATGTTCTGTTCACCGAAGTGCTTTCAATTAATGTATTGATTGATGGGATGTGGGAGAAGTGGCACCGAGATCATGAGCTTCAGTTTCAGGCATCAAATAGTCGAATATCATGGCGCGATAACTGTCGCCATTGACGGTTACGTTCTCACCGGCATCATTTTGGAAGAAATATCGACCAGTGATTCCACCGGCCCACAAACCTCACCGAACCGTTGTCTTCTATTGAAAAAAGCACCTCTGCTTGGATCACCCATTAAAAGATTTACCGCAAAAGATAAAAACATCCCATGTTAAACTTATAGTAGAAATAAAATAATTTACAGTGAACATTTTTGAGGTCAAAAACTGTAACTCCAGGCGGCGTTTGCAAAAAAAAAAATCAACTCGCGAAATAACGGACACCCTAATACTGTACCATGTACGATGCGAGTATAACAAATAAAAACATTTGTAACATATTGGCAAGACATAAAATATGCATCCGTTCCGCTTTTAAATCAACCCCAGTGACCACGGGACACGGCTGTGCTTAATGCGTTCGGCCTTTTTGCAATAACGGCTCTCAACTTTTGGCCTCGAACTTGGTCGGAAGGGAATTGATTCATTGGCTTATTGCTGTTTTTTCTGTTTTTTTATCATTTTAATGCTAAATTTATGCGAATGTAAATTTAATAAAAAATTATCGAAATATTGTTAGGAATTAAGGTCATAACTTTTTTGTGTTTTTATATAATTGAGAATATATTGAAATAGGTGGGTAAGAGCATTAGTTCCTCTAAAGCCATATATGTATGTACATGAATATTAGTGTAAAATAAACAACAATAAAACAAACGATGAAATTTTTGTATAAAACTTTGAATTCTGCTGCGTTAAGTAGATAGAAGAGGATCTCAACATCCCTTCTGAAACAACTCAATACATTTTGGGTAATGTTTTGGGTACGAAGTGTGTCGATGCTAGACTTGTCTGAGTCTTTTACAAAACCAATATTGAGCAGAGTTATAATGTATCTAAAGCGATGCTTGACAAGCTAAAGGCCCTGCATCATTACTTGTACGAGACATAGGTTTACGAATAGAACGTCGAAACTATTTAACAATCTAGCGAATAAACCGAAACAAAAAAACACTTCAAACTCGATCACAAATCTAGGTGAGGTGATGGAGGTGTGCAGTCTACCATTTATTCCTTTCAAAGAGTCAAACAGTCAAAACAGAATACTACTTTGCCGGTTTTAAGGCATCTACGTTCCTCGTAAGCGACCGGTTTTGTGGGCAGAAAATATGGACTTTTACTACGATAATGCGCCGTTACATACTAGCATGGTTGTGTCTGGCTTTTTAGCCAAACTAGAAACTATAGTCATCGCGAAGCTCTCATTCATTCATTCGTATTCGCCAGATTTGGTTCTCTATGATTTTGTTCTGTTTCGAAATTGAAAAATCCGCTTCAAGAAACGCGCTGTAAGTTCATTGAAGTCATTAAAAGTTATACGCTGAAGGTACTAAAGGCCATTCCAGCCGAGACTTACACTATTGATCTGCTTGTATCGGTTCAGGAGCCTATTTTTTAACATTCTGAGTCAATATTGTTGACTTCATTCCTTGATGATCCCTCCCTTCCATGCCTATCCGGTCAATGGAAAGTTCTATTTTCAGGTTTTGTTAAAAAAAAAATTAAGAAAAAATCGTCGATGCCTTCGGAGATTCAGCAACGCCAATTAAGGACTTTTTCGCAACCCCGGCTGCGTCAATTAACCACAGCTTACCATGTATACACAATCCACTAAAATACGCCAATTTAACCCGACGAAGCTTTCAAAATTTAGACGAATTTAGACATTTTGTTGAATTTAACAATTTTTTCAATTCACAAGCATAAGCATGTTACAGACGTACGGACATACTCAACGATGCGTATAATGGATAAAAATTCAAAATACGCGTATATTCAATTGCCCTATAAATACTAGCATATTGGCTTTTGTCTAGCAAATTTATAACTGCTGCCGTGGAAATTGTTTTTTGCCAAAAAAAAAATAAAAAGATCGGCGGAAATAAAGTTTAGAATTCATAAACCATTTCCAACAAATTGAAAAATGTAGTAAGGGGAGTTGTTAAAAAATGCATTTGTTGGCAATTCAAATTTACCGTTTTTCCATTTCGTGCGTAGCACGCGAGTTGAATGCATATTTAGTCCAGCTGCAAATACTAAAATCAAGTTAAAGCCCCACAAACGGACTTTTTTTTATAAAAATGAAAAGTTTTGAATTTTTGTTCAGTATTGACTGTGATGCACTTTCAATTGGAATTAAAAAGATTTTATGAAATTTTCAATCGAATAGATTCAGAACTCAATCAATACGAGTGAATCTGCGTTTATAACAGAATTTCTTACAGAATCATCAAAATTAGAAGGAAAAAATAGTAAGCTAGATATTGAACGAAGGAAAAAACAAACAAGTGAAAATTGTATTTTTGGCAGACATACATAAATGCGAATTTTCTCTACGTTCTTGTTTTTTTTTTTGTTTTTAAAAGGAGGATCCATTTCGAGGTTCCCTATTTTTTATTTTTAAGAAAAACTCAGAAACTTCAAATTTAATGGCAAATATTTATGATCATTCAAAAGAAAATTTTTTGGCATTTATCTTTTGAATATTATATCTTTCAAGTGTTGGTCGCGGCTACGTCTCAGATGGTCCATTCGTTGAGTACAATTTTCCCAGACTCATTCGAGCTTTTCGACTGTTAACTGGCGAATGACACGCATGATGTTTTCCTCCAAGGCCTGAATCGAAGTGAGACTGTCCCCATAGACTTTAGACTTTACATATCCTCACGGTAAAAAATATAACGGTTTGATATCTCACGATCTTGGTGGCCAACAGATTAAATAAATCCATTG
Source organism: Bactrocera dorsalis (assembly GCF_023373825.1). NCBI lineage: Eukaryota > Metazoa > Arthropoda > Insecta > Diptera > Tephritidae > Bactrocera > Bactrocera dorsalis. The sequence goes on along the minus strand of NC_064304.1, from coordinate 103,195,722 downwards.
ATTGATGCAATGCGTTGGAAGTGGCGCCGTCTTGTTGAAACCAAATGTCGTCGAGATCACGAGCTTCAATTTCAGGCATCAAATAGTCGATTATCATGGCGCGATAACGGTCGCCATTGACGTTTACGTTCTCACCGGCATCATTTTTGAGAAATATGGGTCGATGATTCTACCGGCTCGCAACCTCCACCATACCGTTGTACTTTCTGGATTGTCCCAAATGCGGCAACCTTGCTTGTTTACATACCTATTAAGCCGGAAATGGTCTCATCGCTGAACAAAATTTGGCTTGAAAACGTCGGATCTTCTTGGAACTTTTCAAGAGCCCATAGAGCGAAGCGATGTCGCTTGGGAAGATCGAGTGGCTTCAATTTTTGCACAAGCTATATCTTGTACGTTTTCAATTTAAGATCTCGACGGTAAATGCGCCAAATCGTTCCATACATCAGACCGAGTTGCTGTGAACGGCGTCGAATCGACTCTCCATGGTCTTTTTTACATTTTCAGTAATGGCTGCCATATTTTTCACTACGTATTGGACGTGGTCCATGCGGTCCAATATTATCCAATAATGAATGCTGGGTCTCAAGATGGGTAATGGTGTTACGAATAGTACGCTCATTAGTCCGATTATGTCGACCAAAAGTTGAGTGAAACGCGCGAAACATATTCTTTACAGAACGTGAATTTTCGAAATAAAGTTAAACAATTTGTATACATTGTTCAGGCGTAAGTCTTTCCCAGATGATAACAATACTGAACAAAAAGAACATGACAGCTTGACGCGACTCATGCGTGATCTTGGATCACCCGTTTGTTATAATTTAACAAAAAAATCAAGAACTTGTAAATTATATCTCGTAGGCCTGTATAAAATTTAATTAAGAATGATTAAGTAATTTGCTAAAAATTTTTACAACAGGCTTTAAAAGCACAGTTTCTATACTACTGTGGGCAAAAAATAGTAAAACTTTATTTATTTTATAATACTTTAGAATTAAATAAGTTAATGGAGATATTTTCTAAATTAAAAAAGTTGCCCATTGAAGAGCTGAATTTTAATCGGTCATTTTGGATGACAACTATACTATGATGCCCGATCTGAAAAAAAAAGGTGCCAGAGATTGTTTGTTGCTATGGACAAAAAATTATGCCAAATTTGGTAAACAAGTTTTCCATAGAAGAACTTTATTCTTTACTCACTTTCTTGTGGAGAGAATTAAAGGAGAAAGGATACTACCCCGCTACTATTCAAATATCCTAAAATTATTCATTAAATCATAAATATCTTTTCCTTCATAACAATTTTTGACAATAGTTTCCCACTAGTGAATTTGCACCAAATGGAATAAAGATAAGCTTTTCTGCCAATAAAAATCTCCTAGAACTCACAGAGACACTGTCTCAACAAACTATCCCGGTCTTTGGTTTACAGATAATCATTTGTAAATCTGTGAACTCTCTCTAAGTTATTGCACATTAAGTTTTTTAATCCTGCAGTCTTTGAGTAGCTCTTTTTCTACACTGAATTGTTTCGTCTTACTCACAACGCTAAAATAAAACGATTTTGTTCACTTTTATTCACGTGAAAAACTGTCTTACGTGTCTTATCACTTATTAGTCTTTGCTACAGAAATATTTTGTGCTCTCAAGTTTTGTCTGCGTGTCATGTTCATTCATTCCCATGTTTAGGGCGAACGTTGGATAAGAGAGAAATAACTAAAATTGTTGCGCAGAAATTCAGGAAAGAAAATTAAAATACCTGTTCATACCTTCGTACTCGTATATATGTACATATGTATGTATATACTTACAAGTACGGAGTTGTTAAAAATTTTTCAAATCTTGTTGTTGTTTTCGTTATACATTTTTCAAACACTAATAATAAAACTGGATCAGTAAATTGTTCCAGTTCATCTTAATGTTTTTGTTGGAACAAGATTTCTTTTTTGGTGTATTAGAAGAAAGGACAAAGAGATGTCTGATAACAAATCTAACGCTTAAACCGTCATTTGGCCAATTTTGTTTCCAAGTGAGACCTAACTAAGCACAATGTAACAGGTCAACTAGCTTAGAACCGCGTTGTGATAGTCCATGGTGAGGAATTAATTCGAAAATACACATTTTTGTAGACTAGACTGGATATGTGAATTTCTACTATCGCTAATCTTAAAAGCATTGACATTTGAATATTTAAGTTAAGAAATAACAAGTAAAACCAGCCTAAGTTCGGGTGGAACTCAATATTCTATATTAAAACCTCTTCCGAATGAATTTAGTACTGATCGACGAAATCAGATTCAAATCAAATTAGGTATCTTATTCACTTATGCAACTTATAAGTCGAACTTGATTTTGCATACCCGAAATATCAATATTAAGACCTATCCAACGTCATATGATTTAACGCCTCTAGATTTTTTCTTTGAGAGTATATTAAATCAAAGTTTTACGTCAATCAACCGGTATCGCTCGAGAAGCTCGAAAAAAAATTCGATAGGTCCATTTCATTTTAATATCACGTCGTTCATTTTAATATCACGTTGATAGACTCTGTATATGATACAAGCTCTTCTGCTTCTTTACTGTCGTAAACACCGTTCACGAGGTTATAGCGAAGATAATAGCAGTATTTCTTCTTGGCGCCAATCCGAGATACCTTCGTGCAGCCAGGTCTTCTTTACCTGATCTCTCCAACGGAGTGGAAGTCTTCCTCTTCTTCTGCTTCCCCTGGCGGATACGGAATCGAAAACCTTCAAAGATGGAGTTTTCTCTTCTATCCGGACAATATAACCTAGCCAGCACAGCCGCTGCCTTTTAATTCGCTAAACTGCGTCAATGTCGCCGTATATCTCGTACAGCTCATCGTTCCATCGACTGCTATACCCGGCATTGTCAAATTTTTCTACAAAATTTTTCTCTCGAACACTCCTAAGGCCGACTAATCAGATGATGTCATTGTCCATTCCGCCGCACCATATAGCAAATCGGAATGATGAAGGACTTGTAAAATTGGAGCTTTGTTCATCAGGAGAGGGCTTTACTTTTCAATTTCCGACTCAGTCGAAAGCAGCATCTGTTGGCTAGAAGGATTCTGTGTTGGATTCTACCAAATTCTACCAAAGATAAATTTTATTTATGGAGTGCATAAGGAAAATATCAACCAAATGCGGGAAATCCCAATTTCATTTTGGACCAATGGAAATCATATGTAGTATATCGAAGCTGGGGTTTTTCGTGGATCGACATAGTAAATTTTTAACATTTAATAAACTATGGTATATCCAATATTTTGCTTTCACTTAATTTTGTTAAGATATCTTAGATATATCCAAAAATATTTACACTGAATTTCGATACATGACCGATATGTTCGGTGAAAAATCAGTCATAATGACCTGGGGTACACATATTTGCTGTTTGGGTCCATGAAAGATTATAATCTGATTTCGACAATTTTTTAAGGTAAAATGAATGATGGAATTTAAAATGCGACTATTTTCAGAGTTTGGATAACCTCACACATCAAATTTGGTTGAGGTTGCTCAAGTGGCCCCTGCGAGATAGAATTTCACCTTTAAAATAACTAAAACTTTTTATTTTAAATTTCATGCGAAAAGTCGTCCGTCGAATTTTTTTTTTTCTAGGTTAGTATGACTGTCAGGGACATCTATGACAAATGTCACATCAAAATAATCATTAGTGTTTAGTATACGCCTGTCTTTCTGAAGTACATAAAATGCATTCAGTGACGTTAGCACAAGTGTGTTAGGGTCATGGGGGATGACATAGAGTTTGAAGAATAAATTAAGAATTTTTAAATTATGAACAAAGACTGACTATTTTTTGCTCATAGTAGTATAAAATAAAGTGTTGACAACCCTAAAAAAAACAGAATCGAGAGCTGATAGTTTAGGCTTAGTAAAAATGGAACGTTACGCGGTAGAACAACGTGTCTTCATTATTAAACAATATTTCAAAAGAAATTAAAGCTTGGCGGCCACAGTGCGAAAATTTTATTCAAAATCATACATAAATAAAATAATAGTCAACAGCATAAAAATCCTAAATCTGTGCCGCATGCTATATACGAGTATATGACAAGTCTTGCAATAAGCATATTTTCAACTGCGAGAGCTTCATAAATTTGATGAGACCATTATTTTTCATTCAAGAAAAAGAAGAATACAAATATTTGCATTTATAAAAAACATGCTTGAACTTAATATAGACATTCAAGCAATCATATGTATAACTACAATATAACTTACATTTGTATAAAATCCTTCAAACAATAGCTGTAATGCATATCCTTTATATGCTTATATGTTTGTATATTTGTACATATGTATGTATCAATGTTTGTTTATCCCCAAATACCCAAGAGTACGAGTAGTTTACCCTCCATCTGCCACTTAGTAAATTTCCTGTCAAGCCCAGTGGTTACGCAATTAATCACACGTCCTGTGTGTTTCAACAAAGGATTTTCATCCATTGTGTCTATTTTATTTATGACAATTAAATTATGTAAACCACACTTACAAAGAAATTTTCTAAACATCAAAACACCACACAAAATTCGTTTTAAAGTGTTTTAAAAAATATTATGTCAAAGCTTTGTTCTAATATACATATGTGTATGTGTGCTCACGCAATATCAATTTCAAATAGCGTCATTTTTGTTTTTGTCTTTATACTTTTGATAACAGCAGTTTTTATTTGAGTTTTTTTGCTCTAAATTTGCCCAATTAATTATTATTTTATCAAGAATATTCGATTGCAATTTTTACTCATGTGCAATGACACATAAATGAAGCAACCGTTCAAGCGGTTCTCCATACAGTCATGAGCAGGAAATTATTTGTATAAGTATTAGTTATTTATGTATATAGTTCTTTTCTATTGTTATTAAGAAGAGTTCGCAAGGCTTTCTTGTCAAATAAAACCGAAATTGTTTTCAAAAATTAATCAAAAAAAATTTCAGAGTCGGTGAGGCGTATTTCTGGAGAATTTTCACCGAAAACAACTTTTTTAGGAAGCCGCCATTTTGCAAATATCAACATTTTGACTAGTTTTTCGATCATTACTTGCGCATAATATTATTATTTTTTGGTTTTTGGATTTGAGCTAGAATTAAGCAGAAAAATCTTCCTCACCAAACACTTTATTCGGAGCTCATCCTGGAGATCGCCTACGAGCTCCATGGAAACAAAGTCCATGTGCTTCAATTTAAAAAGTCAAGAGATGATCTGACGGCAAGCTGGCTACCATCTGGCTCTATATAAGTAAAGCCAAGCACTGTGCCTGGTCAGTACAAAGGCGACTCTCGCGCGTCGATGTGATACGATTTAAAAAGTCATGAGATGATCTGACGGCAAGCTGGCTACCGTTTGACTCTATATAAGTGAAGCAAGCACCGTGCCTGGCCGGTGCAAAGGTGACTGTCGCGCGTCGATGTGCTTCGATTTAAAAAGTCATGAGATGATTTAAGGGCATGCTGGCTACCATCTGGCTCTATATAAGTAAAGCCAAGCACTGTGCCTGGCCAGTACAAAGGCGACTCTCGCGCGTCGATGTGATACGATTTAAAAAGTCATGAGATGATCTGACGGCAAGCTGGCTACCGTTTGGCTCTATATAAGTGAAGCCAAGCCCTGTGCCTGGCCAGTACAAAGGCGACTCTCGCGCGTCGATGGATTTAAAAAGATGATCTGACGGGATGCTGACTACCACCTGGCTCTATATAAGTAAAGCCAAGCACTGTGCCTGGCCAGTACAAAGGCGACTCTCGCGCGTCGATGTGATACGATTTAAAAAGTCATGAGATGATCTGACGGCAAGCTGGCTACCGTTTGGCTCTATATAAGTAAAGCCAAGCACTGTGCCTGGCCAGTACAAAGGCGACTCTCGCGGGCGATGTGATTCGAAAAGTCTTGAGATGATTTGAGGGCATGCTGGCTACCATCTGGCTCTATATAAGTAAAGCCAAGCACTGTGCCTGGCCAGTACAAAGGCGACTCTCGCGCGTCGATATGCTTCGATTTAAAAAGTCATGAGATGATTTAAGGGCCTGCTGGCTACCATCTGGCTCTATATAAGTGAAGCCAAGCACTGTGCCTGGCCAGTACAGAGGCGACTCTCGCGCGTCGATGTGATACGATTTAAAAAGTCATGAGATGATCTGAGGGCATGCTGGCTACCATCTGGCTCTATATAAGTAAAGCCAAGCACTGTGCCTGGTCAGTACAAAGGCGACTCTCGCGCGTCGATGTGATACGATTTAAAAAGTCATGAGATGATCTGACGGAATGCTAACTACCACCTGGCTCTATATATGTAAGTGAAGCCAAGCACTGTGCCTGGCCAGTACAGAGGCGACTCTCGCGCGTCGATGTGATACGATTTAAAAAGTCATGAGATGATCTGAGGGCCTGCTGGCTACCGTTTGGCTCTATATAAGTGAAGCCAAGCACTGTGCCTGGCCAGTACAGAGGCGACTCTCGTGCGTCGATGTGCTTCGATTTAAAAAGTCATGAGATGATCTGACGGCAAGCTGGCTACCGTTTGGCTCTATATAAGTTAAGCCAAGCACTGTGCCTGGCCAGTACAGAGGCGACTCTCGCGCGTCGATATGCTTCGATTTAAAAAGTCATGAGATGATTTAAGGGCCTGCTGGCTACCATCTGGCTCTATATAAGTGAAGCCAAGCACTGTGCCTGGCCAGTACAGAGGCGACTCTCGCGCGTCGATGTGATACGATTTAAAAAGTCATGAGATGATCTGAGGGCAAGCTGGCTACCATCTGCCTCTATATAAGTGAAGCCAAGCACTGTGCCTGGCCAGTACAAAGGCGACTCTCGCGCGTCGATATGCTTCGATTTAAAAAGTCATGAAATGATCTGAGGGCATGCTGGCTACCGTTTGGCTCTATATAAGTGAAGCCAAGCACTGTGCCTGGCCAGTACAGAGGCGACTCTCGTGCGTCGATGAGGACATGATTTAAAAAAGTCATGAGATGATCTGACGGCAAGCTGGCTACCGTTTGGCTCTATATAAGTAAAGCCAAGCACTGTGCCTGGCCAGTACAGAGGCGACTCTCGTGCGTCGATATGCTTCGATTTAAAAAGTCATGAAATGATCTGACGGGAAGCTGGCTACCATCTGGCTCTATATAAGTGAAGCAGCACCGTGTTTGCCAGTGCATAGGTGACTGTTGCGTGTCGATGTGATTCGATTTAAAAAGTCATGAGATGATCTGACGGAATGCTAACTACCACCTGGCTCTATATAAGTGAAGCAAGCACCGTGCCTGGCCGGTGCAAAGGTGACTGTCACGCGTCGATGAGCTTCGATTTAAAAAGTCAAGAGATGATCTGAGGGCAAGCTGGCTACCATCTGGCTCTATATAAGTGAAGCCAAGCACTGTGCCTGGCCAGTACAGAGGCGACTCTCGCGCGTCGATGTGATACGATTTAAAAAGTCATGAGATGATCTGAGGGCCTGCTGGCTACCGTTTGGCTCTATATAAGTAAAGCCAAGCACTGTGCCTGGCCAGTACAAAGGCGACTCTCGCGCGTCGATGTGCTTCGATTTAAAAAGTCATGAGATGATCTGACGGCAAGCTGGCTACCGTTTGGCTCTATATAAGTAAAGCCAAGCACTGTGCCTGGCCAGTACAGAGGCGACTCTCGCGCGTCGATGTGATACGATTTAAAAAGTCATGAGATGATCTGACAGCAAGCTGGCTACCACCTGGCTCTATATAAGTGAAGCCAAGCCCTGTGCCTGGCCAGTACAAGGGCGACTCTCGCGCGTCGATGTGATACGATTTAAAAAGTCATGAGATGATCTGATGGCAAGCTGGCTACCACCTGGCTCTATATAAGTAAAGCCAAGCACTGTGCCTGGCCAGTACAGAGGCGACTCTCGTGCGTCGATATGCTTCGATTTAAAAAGTCATGAAATGATCTGACGGGAAGCTGGCTACCATCTGGCTCTATATAAGTGAAGCCAAGCCCTGTGCCTGGCCAGTACAAGGGCGACTCTCGCGCGTCGATGTGATACGATTTAAAAAGTCATGAGATGATCTGAGGGCATGCTGGCTACCATCTGCCTCTATATAAGTGAAGCCAAGCACTGTGCCTGGCCAGTACAAAGGCGACTCTCGCGCGTCCATGATGATCTGACGGGATGCTGACTACCACCTGGCTCTATATAAGTAAAGCCAAGCACTGTGCCTGGCCAGTACAGAGGCGACTCTCGCGCGTCGATGTGATACGATTTAAAAAGTCATGAGATGATCTGACGGCAAGCTGACTACAATCTGGCTCTATATAAGTGAAGCCAAGCACTGTGCCTGGCCAGTACAGAGGCGACTCTCGTGCGTCGATGTGCTTCGATTTAAAAAGTCATGAGATGATCTGACAGCAAGCTGGCTACCACCTGGCTCTATATAAGTGAAGCCAAGCACTGTGCCTGGCCAGTACAGAGGCGACTCTCGCGCGTCGATGTGATACGATTTAAAAAGTCATGAGATGATCTGACGGCAAGCTGGCTACCGTTTGGCTCTATATAAGTGAAGCAGGCACCATGCCTGGCCAATGCAAAAGTGATTGCCGCACGTCGATGTTATTCGGTTTGGAAGGTTACATCATTGCTTTAGACAATGACCCATAATTTTTCAAGCAAATATTTCTCATTTACGCACTCATTCGAGCAACATTGTTGCTGTTCGTCTGTTGCGTGATGTCTTCACGTGGTATCTTCACGAAATTTGACATGGATTACTGCTTAAGTTAATAACATGATCTCCAAAAAAATTGTACAGATCGGATTACTATAGTATATAGCTTCCATAGAAACTGGACACATAGTTACTAAAAGAAATGCATCTGTAAAGGGTATATTAGCTTCGGTGCGGCCGAAGTTAACGTTTTTTCTTGTTTTATAAAGCTATATGATCACCTTAAAATAAATTAAGTGGAAGTAGGGGTGTATACTGAATGAAATTATAGAAATTGACTAAACAGCTTAACCTTGAAACGTTCAAACAATAATATCGCTCTATCACAAAAATATTGATTTAAAAGATTTTTGCCATTAAAACTACAACTACCGGAATTACCCGATTTTATGTCCGGCCACAAGAATTTTTAACGAATTCCCAAAGAGTTATTGTTTTTGCTGCTATAACAAAGACATTAGGCTAAACGTCATTTAGTGCAAATGCAATGGCTTTGTCAATTGATTTATTATTTGAATATAAGCAAATAAAACAGAGTTTAAATACAATAATATATGTATATATAAATAAAACATTTTAGTAGGCAAAGTATAATAAAAGGCTAAATATTCATTCGTGTGCCCCAAGTACACCGTGCACAAATAATATAATATTCCAGCTACAAGCGTATACATGCTCATACCTACAAAACCGATTGTTTTACTGGTTTATGATAAGCGCTACAGTTTTATATGTGGTTGTACATTTAATGGAATTTATGATGCAAATTTATAATGCGTACATTGGAATGTGATGTAATATTATGCGCTTACATTAATTGTTTATTTGAACATTTTGCTGTTAATAACATTTATACATTAAATACAAGTCATATTTGGATTACTTGAACACATAAAATTTATAGTTCAATTGTTTTTATATATACTATTTAGATTTTTCATCAATATATAATAATACTTTATGTAACGCTGCAATATGAGATTTTCAACATTGCTGCAACGGTATATGTGTACGTGTATATAGGCGGCAAAAGCCAATAGCCGGGAATTTTCTATCGTAGCAATATCATTGCTCCATAACATTTAAATTCGTCATACTTTTCAAACATGTGTATACTTTTGTGTATATATAAATATTTTTCTGTGATTATATAATATTTGTAACTGTTTGCTTACTTTTTCATTTTAGATTTTTAACTCGTTATATACTATTATATATTTTTTAATATAATTAGTAAATATACATATGGCAGAAAGATTTTGACGCATATTTGAGTTTGAGTTTGAGTTTGATTAAACAATGGGCGAATATGCATTAAAAATATTGTAAGTAAAAATACTCAAGTTGCAACACAATTTACATACATTTTCAGTCACACCCAAACACGCACGTAGTCTTCTTGGTACCTGTAGGCAGGTATGTGCTATTTTTTACTTTTAACTTAACCTTTCAACATACAGCGTGTGTAGAATTCGCGATCTATAGCATCATTCGCTATATAATTCGACCATTTGAAAATCAGTGCGAAAATTTCCTGCGCATGCAAATATTCCAGCGCGATGCTTAGAAAGCAATTCCAAGTGTAGAAAAAATGCTGGTTGACATTATCGACCGTTGTTACGCATTCACAATTAACACAACACAAGCGCCCTTGTTGCAAGTCAACGAATTGTTCAAAGCAACGCGCCCATGCGGCTAAACTTAGGCCCTTGCCGATTTCCAATAGCAATTCGGGTTGCCGGTAGCTTAAAATAATCGGCACGACTTTATCCACATTATTTTCAGCCATATAGAATTTCGCTAATACATCCAGCAGTGCTGGCACTTGCATTAGCACGTCAAAGCATTTCACCTGCTCATTACGCGACCAATAGTAACGTAACAATACCGCGCCCAATTCATGAAAGACACAAGTGTTGTCAAAACGCAAAGGAAAGGCACAATTATCGCAACGCACTATATCCGCCGATGTATTGAGCAGCACAAAACCCTCCGCTATAAAGTCGCGCGTGTAATCGTCCATTTCCCAAATAAGCTCTGTATTCAGGTAATTAAAGTACATCTCATAGCAGTTTTTACGTGCCTGTTCAGCACTATCGCCATGCTCTTGCATTACCTTCTCCAATTTGCGCAGCAAGTCGATTAATTCGCGCGCAGTATATTCGTCGAATAATGAGCGATAACGTTCTACGAAATTAATGTTGCTTATTTTTGCACTTTTACATATTAAATATAAATTATATATGGTTTTCTCCTCGGCACTTATATTATGTCCATTATTTGTAATATTTTGTTTAGCTTCTGTGACTTGTGATTTTTTTGTTCGACACACAATCTCTTCATCTTTTTCGTAGATCGCTTTAATGTCATTAAATGGTATTGAACGTTCATTAGATGGTATCAGTTCTCGTACCAATTTCTTTTGCTCCTCAGCGAATATATTAAATTTATATTTGATAATATTTTTACCAAATTTTCCGGTCACTGTCAAGAGCGCGTCTTTAAAATGTTTTTCACTACCTTTAGTAGAACGAATATTTTCGCAAAAAGCATTTTCGAGTACGTAAACCTCTTTAGCCGGCGGCGTATGATTGTTATTGGCCACAAACTGTATACCGCTGGCACCAACGCTGGCACTACGTTCTGTGGTGGCGGAACTGCTACCAGTGCTGTTATTATCCCCAACGGCTAAATTATAACCAAAAACAAGTATATTAAACATTAAAAAATTATAATATACATATATATAAATTATATATAGTAAAGAAATACGAACAATTTACTCACCTTCACACTGCATAATAGCATCAAATATAACCGATAAATCATTTAATAACTCAAATTCTTGACGGTTAATTAGGAATCGTTTGATTTGATTGAGTATATTCAAATCATAATCTTCCCGTGCTTTATCTGCAAAATATTTTACATGTTTCCGCATTAGACATGCACATTCCAAAAGTTTTTCCTGACGCACCAAAGCGCAAGCATGCGCCTGCAATAAAAAATGTAACATTTATAAACATTTCATAACAGCATTATTTTAAATCGAATTACCTTCAATGGACTCAACTGAACACTGTATAACGAGCCAGTTTGTGTAAAAATTACAATTTCTTTTCCGATTACACGACAATCCACTATACGCTCAAATTGGTTGCACCACAAAACGACCGTCGATGTGCGCATATCAAATACATACAAACCGAACTCGGTAAAAGTGAGTAGAAAATCTTTGTTGAGCATTTGAATTCTTGCAAACTGTAAATTTTGCGACTGATACTCGAGCATTTCATCATTTTCTTCGTATTTAGAAATCGTCTCTTCTTCAGTGCCATTGAACTTATGTATTTTTACCGGTGGTATAGCTAGCGCGGTTTTAAATTGATGCGTTTGCAAAACTTCGCCTTCGAAATCTACCTCCCAAATTCGTGAACCTGGTCGAGAACAGTAAATGCGTGATGGTTGGGTAGTTTCATTGGTAGAAATTGCAAAGCAAGCGCCAAATGCACCATCTCTCGGACGATTTCCAATCTTAAGGAAATAATTTAATTACATCATTATTATGATATGATGACAAAATGGCATGCATTTACCTGTTTATATTCCTCATACTCAGTATTACATAAAATGCATTTGTTGCAGTTGGAAACAAGTAGTAGTGACTCAAAATCATCAATTTGCACTATTGGCGATTCCAGAAATAAAATAGGGTGTACACCCATATTGAGTAAAGTCTTCCCCTGTTAATTATATGCTTATAAAATTATACAAAATATTTAAATTAATAAAAAAAGATACTGTGACTTACAATAAATGAGGAAAGTAGCACTAAGTTTACTTGTCCACGCGTATCACCATAGTAAAACTGCTTCTCATCCTGCGTCCAATGTATACATGTTACTTGTAATGTTTGATCGCTACTGAGATTCGTGAAGATCACTTGTGGAGTTGTATGCGTAGAAATGTTTACAGCGTACACACAGATCATTGACCGTTGTGTAGAGAATGCGACATACTTTTCATTAGCTGATATAGCTAAATGCGTCACTGGTCCATGTTTATTCGGTATCAATTGTAAAAATTTACCAGAGCAACGATTAAAGAGGTACAATGACCCAGAAGTAGCTCCAAAAATTACATAATTTGTAGAAATGTCGAAGCAAGTGTACTAAATAGAAAAGAATATGTATAAAATATTATAATTTAGTGTATATTGCTTTATAAACAAAAGAATGACCCTCACCTTGATACGATTGCTGTGTTTAAGCGGCTCATGTAAAGTTTGCGAAAAATCAATAAAGTTAGTAAGACAATATAATTCCGTCATTGTTGCTCATGCCAGAGAAGACGACGATTCGGAGTGATTTATTAAATGCAAATGATTGTAAAAACTTTACGATTTTAATTCAAATATAAAAAACAATATTCATCTGAAATTGACTTGTCTACCTTCACCAGTGGGAAAGAAATTATTACAACAATTGTGAAAGGTGAAAGAAAATGCCAGATGGTGCTAAAGTAATGAGACAAAATAAAGGGTGCATCTTTATAAATTAAAATATGTCGGGTCACACAACAACCACAACATGTGAAAACATTTGAAAAATTTAAGTGATATCTGCCACGATTTTTTAGTACATAGAGAAAATAGCTATATATTTGCATTATATAACATTTAATCATTTTTAAATTAAATAATGTAACTTTAGAAAAGTATGGCAATCCAACATTTATTTCATTTTTATTCACTTTTATCACCATGTAATGTGTTTTGCTTAGATCTTCTTAACTTTTGTCTGCATTCGCATCTATTGCAGTTCATTTTGGAACTCTCACACAATTTGTATAATTCTGTATTTTCCGCGCATTTTTATAATTTTTTTTGAATTGCTACAAAAAATTTATTCTTTATTGTGTTTGCAAAAAGTGTTAGATATATAAACAACACACGGCTTTACATAGAAATAAACATGTCGTTTCATTTGAGCACTAAGGAGCGTCTATTACTTTTGTTGGATGATATTGAATTAGTGGCTAAGTAAGTTACAATATATAAAATATAATTCGTAGAAGTTTATCATTTTCTATCCACTAGAGAGCTAATTGAAAATACTGTTGCACCAAAGCATCAGAAAATTTCCACTGCTGACCATACAGCTCTTGTGGATTTACTGGTGTCCAAAGATGAAGAATTCCGAAAAATGCTGGAACTCGCCGACGAACAGGCTAAAATTGAACAAAAAATGGACGAATTACGCGCTAAAGTTGAAGTGCAAGTGAGTTCTAATCATTATTATCATTTGATATTTTTATTAAATTACATTTACTGCAGGATCGTGAAATTCAAAAACTGCAAAAATCATTAAAGGAAGCAGAACTCATACTTTCAACAGCAATTTTTCAAGCACGCCAAAAGCTAGCCAGCATTAATCAAGCGAGGAAGCGACCGGTATCCTCAGAAGAACTTATTAAATATGCACATCGCATTAGTGCAGCAAATGCAGTGAGTGCACCGCTTACTTGGTGCATTGGCGATGTGCGACGCCCCTATCCTACGGATATCGAAATGCGCAATGGCTTCCTGGGCAAATCAGATTTAAATATAAATGGTGGTGGTGTGGCGCACCAAAATAATGTACCCGATGCACAGCGCAGCATGACGGAAGTGCCAAATGCTTTTCAAAATCAATTCAACTGGAATAATCTGGGTGAATTGCATATGTCTATGGGATCTACCGGTAATTCGGTTGCTTTGGAGACACGTGCACATAAAGAGGCATCTCAAGATGATGTCGAAGTTATGTCGACGGATAGCTCCAGTTCGAGTTCCAGCGACTCACAATAAACGAATTATGAAAAATTAATGAAAATACCTATCTTATAATTTATTAATAAATAGCTACCGCCACTTTTATATAAAACGAATTTAACTTTTTTATTGATACAAAAAATACAAACGATACTAAAACATATCCTATAAACTAAGTTTTTTGTACATAAGACATTCCTTTGCTATTTGGATTTGGGCAGTGGCATTAACTCGAATACACCATTAGAGCTCGATTTTTTACACAACCAAGCATTATTACCATTTTTACTAGCCCCACCTCGACCTCTAATACTAGTACTGGCGACAGCTTTTCGACGCGCCGCTTTTGGCGTTGTACTACTTCCTCCTCCCCCTTTCGCGACTCCGCGTTTCGCGGGGCTTTTACCGCTTGTTGCCCAACCTGTTGTTTTTTTCGCACGTTTTGCGCCGCCACCACGCCAAGCACGTTTACGTTTACCTCCACGACCACTGCTGTTCATACTGCCTTGAGAAGCTGCTGCTGCTGCCCAACCGGTCCCGTCGTCCTCATCGAAATCATCAGAAACTAAGGTTGGTGGCCGTGTATCCGCTTTCGTTGTTTTGTTCTTATTTGCTATTTGCAATTGTTGCTGCTGATGCGCATCTTCCAAATCCATCAAAAGGCACAGCTTTTCGGCAGCATAATTGCGTGTAATTTCCAACATTTTACCACCGTATTTTTCAAAATTCGCTTTTGTTACGTGAGGTATGCTCAACATATCCTTCTCAGACTCTGGCAATTCTTCTGACATTGCTTTTAATGCTTGCATATTCATTATACTAGCCATAGTAACACTACGCGCCGCTGCTATCGTCCGACATAAATCTAAAAGGTCGGAATAGCAACGTTCATAGATTGAACGTAGTTGTGTTGCCTCAGCTGCGCTGTCTTTTGTAACCGGAATACCGTTACTAACTCCAGGCAGTGGGCGTTTTGCACTCTCTTTGCGTGAAATAGCAAAATTGAATGTTATAGTTTCTTGCATTAGCGCCTGCACTTTGGGGCCCAAATAAATATATGCTTGCGGTATATCATTGGAAAATATTAAATCTTCACGCAGGTATCCCTCCAAAACCATTTTTCGCAACAACCGCTGTATATCCGATTTGTCCCAATCTTTGAATATAGCATGATGTGACGTTTTGTCATGACCACATTCTACAATGCGTTTAATTAGGGAACCCTTCAGTACATCAGCTGTAAAATAAACAAAAAAAAAATAATAACAAAATTATCCGAAAAAAATTCAAACTTACCTATATGTAGTAGCGTGAATCGCGAGCGGCCACTACAAATTTCTTTTACAGCACGTGCTACTTTGCGGGACTGCTCCAATACATTTATTTCCTGTAATTTAACATTTAAATTATTGTTAACATTTGAAAAGAAATTCTTTCGTAAAATTATTCCATTCTGGTATAACTAATGGAGGATCGTCGTTTGTTATATTTACCTGATAAGTATTTTTCTTAAGGCAATTATCACATGCCGTCTCTCGTCGCTCGAGACATTGTTCGCTGGTAAAATGTTCGCCAAAGTAATCGAGCTGTTGTGCCCGTCGACAATCTGTAACATTTTCACAATAGCCCACAATACGATTCAAATTATCTAAATGTATTTTCTTCACATCAAAAGCCACGGTATTATCCACTAAAATACATTAATTTCAAATTGCAGAAAGTAAGAAATGTAGCAAATTTAATTTATATGCACTAATTACTTACAATCTAAGAGCTTTTTCATTCTCATCATATCCGAGTAATTGTAATAGAGCACACAATGCGCTATATCACCATCACGACCCGCTCGTCCAGCCTCTTGATAATAACCTTCAATTGATTTTGGCAGTGAAAAATGCAGCACAAAACGCACATCTGGCTTATCGATGCCCATGCCGAATGCTATCGTCGCACATATCACGCGAACCTTACCGGTCAGCCAATCCTTCTGACGTGTCTCGCGCATAGGATCTGTTAAACCAGCATGATAAGCTAGCGATTTAATGCCAGATGCATGCAATTTGTTCGCCACATCTTCGCATTCTTTACGCGACAGGCAATAAACTATGCCACACCAGCTGGAAGGACGTGCACTTATAAATGCTTTAATTTCATCCAAAGTGCTAGCGCCGCGTTTAGGTAATACGGAATACTTTAAATTGCTTCGATTAAAACTAGATAGGAACCATTTGGTGTGTGTTAAGTTTAATTGGCGTAATATATCAATGCGTACACGTGGAGTAGCTGTGGCGGTTAATGCCATTGTTGGCACTTTGGGAAAACGTTTTCGCAGTATGCCGAGGCGCTTGTAGTCTGGCCGGAAATCGTGACCCCACTGTGAAACACAATGTGCCTCATCAATAACAAAGCGACTAATGTAATTTTTTGCATATAAATCATCAAGCAAGTCTTGAAATTGTGGTGAGCTTGAAATTTTTTCGGGTGTAACGTAAAGTATTTTAATACGTGGCGGGCTTGTTTTCAGATCACAGTAAATGGCACGCACTTCTTGCAGTGTCTGTGTACCAGATAAATTCTTCGCATATATCTGTTACAAACAAATATTAGTTACATAGAAAAATTCTAACACAATACCGAAATACTCACATCTAATGATTCCAACTTATTAACCTGATCCAAAATTAAGGATTTCAATGGACTAATAACCAATGTAACGCCTTCGCTTAGTAAGGCGGGTAACTGATAGCAAAGAGACTTTCCACCACCCGTAGGCATTAAAACAAAACAGTCATGCCCTAATAATGCGGCGTTGATCACCTGCAATTGGTTGGGTCGAAAGCTCTTCAGACCAAAGTTACTGCTCAACGCCTCTTTGACGGCTTGCGAATGCGTATATTTAGTTCCATCGAACTCACCGGTAATACCATCATTATGTGTATCTGCATGAAAATTACCATCGATTTTTTGCGCAGGTTTCACGGGTGATAGATTGGATGTTGTCGCAATTGATGTATTAAGCTTCCGCATACTTGCAGCACTTGTTGATGGCATGTCATCACATTCATCCTCACTAAGCGTAATATTCGTTATCGGCACAACAGAACTTTTATTGGGGATAGACGATTTTGAAACTGGCGAATCGAGCAATATAGCTTGTGAAGCAGCTATTTCAAATTTTTCAGGATCGTAAACTTGCCATCCATCATCGTCAGTTTGTGTTGACCATTGCTGCAAGTCTTCTGGCGATATTTCTGCCGCCGGAGCGGCTACCGCTTTAGCATTTGTTAATTGTTTCGGCGTAGCTTTGTCTTCAAAATCTTTATACGAGTAATTGTTGTAATTTGATTTGCACCCACGTAGTAAATTATCATGATCCTTTATATCTGCTAGTAAAGCCTCCAGTTCATCTTCATCTGGTTTCGAATTTTGTGAAATGGATTTTTCCGTTTCTTCGTCATCCAAAGCGGCAGCTTGTGTCAAATAAGTTTTTTGCAAATCTTCTTCGTCAGTATCATCGATGGTCAATATTGCTTCATTTTTGTGATAATCAGGTGTTTTGGAAACACTTGATGAGGATGGTGTAATCGATACATTACTATAAATGCTTTGAGGTGTGTTTGTTGGAGACTTTTCCAAGGTTTGCCATTTGCATTCTTCACGCATCTGCATTTCTTCCGCCTCTAATGCATCGTAATCCAAATGCAAAGCAGGTGATTGCAGAGTTCGTGTTTGCTTTTGTCGTTTTTCTAATTCTGTTTGGACAAGTTTTGAACGAGCTTTCAATTTATTTCGCATTGTTTTTAAACGCAAATAAATGCATTTGTCAAAGCCATCGATATCATCGAAATAGTTTACAGGCACCTGATCAATAATTTGAGCAAATTTTTCCAATAAGTCATAATAAGAAGATTTGTAGAAAGTACTACTTGCTTTAAGCTCCAAATCTGTGGCCTTAAAATAAAAAAAAAAAAAACTGTAATTAAAACCAGTACTATATTCAAAGAAATATTGTTGTTGTAACGGCAAAAACATTGCCCATATATTTGACTTTTAGAAAATGCTGCTACAATCACAAAAATATCATATCTTTACTTACGTCTTTTGTACATATTTTAAACGTCGAATCTTGTTCGATCATATTCAATTGATCAGATAGCGCTGTATCAATAGTAATTTTTGGCTTTCTTGCAACAGTTTCATTCTCTTTACTTTTTTGAATGGCGTCAGAAATTGCATACTCACGATATAAAGGAGTTTTCTTAGTATCGGAAGGTGAAATTATTTTTTTCGGAGGTGATTCCTTACTCGAATGGTTGGATCTAACTTCATACATAGACCCGTCATCGAAGCCATTCGACATTCCGTCACCATGTTTCTTTTGGCCATTTATTGCATTACTTTGTCCATCAATGCATTCCTTCGATCCATTTTTATAATCCTTTTCTTGATATATGTTTTTGTGTTCATCTATTTTATCGGAATATTTTTCCTTTTTATTCGAATAAATGCTGTAACCATTAGATATTGGTTTTATTATACTGTTGTCGGTTTTTGTGTTCTTTTTATTTTCCAAGGGGGCAATTGGTGATTGACTGCAGTCATCAAATGTATAACGATGTACAATTGCCCTCGTTACACCAGTATTGTTGATCTTGGTACAATTTGTATGACTCTCGTCGTCGTTCTCGTCTTCACTCGAGGAATCCACAAATATTGGATTCAACATTTTTGTTGTTTGCTGTTTCCGCACAGGTGCATAAGCAAGATTTTTACAACTTTTGTTATTTATATCAACATTTTTAACCCCTCTAAATGACTGTAATGAACCTTCAACAATTGTATTTTTCTGTTCAGTCGATATCTGCCCGGTATCACTATTTATGGAACCTGAACGTGTCGTGTTTCCGTCTAAGAACGAACTCAACGATAATTGTTTTTTGAACACCGAAGACTTGTTTGATTTTGTCTGACTCATATTAATTTAAATGTTATCAAATTTATATAAAAAATAGGATATACATAAACAATACTTTTTGAGTTTAGAGCGGGACTTTTTTCACATATGGGTTTTTTGTTTTCCCCATTGACATTTGCGTGCTCGGCCAGATTATTGTATTTCAATGTTTTTCTATCTATTCGAATATATTTAAAAAGTTGTTAAATTTTGCACATATTTTTA
This sequence comes from Bactrocera dorsalis, assembly GCF_023373825.1. Lineage (NCBI taxonomy): Eukaryota > Metazoa > Arthropoda > Insecta > Diptera > Tephritidae > Bactrocera > Bactrocera dorsalis. The sequence continues at coordinate 103,175,988 of NC_064304.1, read as the reverse complement.
AAATGCTTTAAAAATTATTTGCGTTATTCGTGTAATAACTATTAACAAATATTTTTCGTCTATATACATAATGATTACTCCACGGGTGCGGTTATGTACGTAATATAACGTTCATCGTTGATATAATGCATTTTTCCAACTAAATATGTACAGATTGTACGTTAAACAAAAATAAATAATACAATTTAACACTTAATTGAATAATTTCAGAGAATTAACATTAAATATCATGGAGTCAAATTTGCTTTAAAGGAAAAAAGTGGCAAAGTGAATACAGTGCAAAAAGCATAACATTGCGTATTATCAAATGCAACCATGTTTTACTTTCTTACCGACGCCTCATGTGAAGAAAATTATTTATTTTGTGAGTCTTTCCTTGTCAATAACTTGTTTAAGAATTGTCTCAGTATTTTTCTGTTTTCGTGTTGAACCTCATTAACTAACTACTTGTATAAAGATTGTTTTGCTCACATAAAACAGATCCGTTTTAACCTAGTAACTTCATAGGGAGCAATCACATAGCAAGATGCGAATGTAAGTAGAGCTTGCCTTAAGTAGAGAATAACTTGATCAATTGGTATGTTTGTAGGCGCGAAATTTTTAAAACACCAGGCGAAAACTCCGAATCCGATGAACTGGATGAATTAGCGGATGTAGAAGATGTTGAAGATGCTGCGGTGTATGAGGTACATTTGGAGGAACCTTTCGAATCAGAAGACTCTGAAGTCGAGTATGGAATCGCAAATGGCAGTGGCAACATAGCGAACGGACAACAATCGGATGCGGAAGACTCAGATTTCGACCCAAATGTTGATGAAGATGAAGACAGTTCAGATTTTCAACCAGATGACTCAGATGATTCGATGTCAGACACTGATAATCAAGAAGTTATAAGAAAATCCAAAACAAATTCAGGCGATGATACCGGTCCAGGTTCAAGTGGTGTTGGTAGAAATAATGCCGGTGAAGATGGAGTTAGTAGCGCATTAGAACTTAATGAAGATGAAGAAGATGATGAAACAGTCCGAGCCATAATTGCGGCCATTAAAAAACCTCGTACCGCACCACCAGAAATCAAATTAGATGATTTTATTACCGATATTTGTTTTCACCCGGAACGTGACATTATAGCACTTGCAACGATTACAGGAGATGTATATCTATATGCCTATGCAAATGAAGAAAATACGTTGCTACGAAATATTGAAATACACGCAAAATCGTGTAGAGACGTTGAATTCACAGAAGATGGCCGTGATTTACTAACATGTTCCAAAGACAAATCCATTATGATAACCGACATGGAGACAGAGAAGCTGAAGAAATTCTATGAAAGTGCGCATGATGAAGCTATAAATAAATTGCATATCATTGATGAGAACCTCTTCAGTACTGGTGACGATGGGGGTACAGTTAAACTTTGGGACATACGTACTAAAGACTCTATATTTTCCTTAAAAGAAGTTGAAGATTTTATATCACAAATGCTCACAAACGAATCGAAGAAATTGTTATTAGTTACCAGTGGTGATGGTTATCTTACAACAATTAACATAGGATCACGTAAGCTGTTTGTACAATCTGAACCGTATGAAGAGGAACTTCATTGTATGGGTACATTTCGTGGCAATTCGAAACTAGTCGTCGGTACATCGAAGGGTCGTCTTTATACATTTAATTGGGGTCAATTTGGCTATCATTGTGATATGTATCCAGGCATTAATACGCCAATCAGCGAAATGATACCTATTACGGATCGTATTTCTTGTGTTGCGGGTGAAGAGGGTATAATACGTGCTTGCCATATAGCACCATTTCGCAATTTGGGTGTTGTAGGGCAACATAATATGCCTATTGAAAATTTGGACGTTTGTAATTCTGGTGAATTGATTGCCTCATCGTCACATAATAATGATGTACGTTTTTGGAATGTAAAATATTTTGAAGATTTTGGTGACATTAAATATAATGAAAAGCATAACACATTTAAGGATAAGCGACACAATTTACCATCTTCGAAATTCACAAATGCCGGGGACTTTTTTGCTGATTTGGCAAAATCGCCTAGCGATGACAACGAATAGAAATGGTACGTTGAAAATATAGAAATAAAATATGAACTAATGTATAAGAAATTTGCTGTATGTATTGTAAATTTTTGTAAGAAAATTGTGTTTAATTATAGAATAATTAAAACGAATTGCACTTTGATTTATTTTGGGGTGAGATGTATGATGGTTTATTGAATTTTTGTTGGAATAACTTTTTCTGTCCATCTAAATACAATATACATGCATGTATTCAAAAATAAACTGAACACGCTCACAAAAAACAGGAATCCACAATAACAACCTAGGGCCAATGTATGTATTTCCAACCAAATACTGCCATAGGACTCACTGCGTGTATCTAAATCGTGTATGCATTGAGTTATCATCGTGTTGTGTGTGCATATGAGTTTTATAATTTAAGAATTTTATTATTTTAAAGAAACTGCAATATATTTGTGTTTCCAAAATCTTACACATTTTATTAAACTGCATATTTATACATATTTCATTCACATTTCACGGTTACAAGCATTCTTTTACTCATCACTTACTCTATAGCATTGTTGTTCTAAAAATTGTAAATTCCGAAAGTACATACACAGTTGGGTGTTATACGTGTATGTGTGCATATTTTTTTTATTTTTTATTTTTTTTGTAAATGTGTTATTTTTACAAGAATATGACAATTAGAATGTATGATTTCTGTTAGTTCTTGTGTAGTTTTTGCTAACATTTAAGGGATTCATAATGGAATAAACGTGACATTTTTGCCCTTTTCAACTAGGTTCAAATAATTAATGAAAACAAGCCAAAACACTTGTTAAAAAAATAATGTTTGATCCATTTGTATGCATACTAATACCTACAATAAATATATTGAACAGTGTTTTGTATTTATAATTCAATTTTTATTTAGGAGGTTTCTTGAAAATTTGGAAGAACCAGACATACATAAATAAATGTGTATGTATTTGTGTTCGTTAATAAATAAAGCTTTTAATAAGTTCGTTTAATAAATGTGTGATTATGAACTTATAGATATGTAAACTTGTATATAATGTTGCAATTACTTATATACAAATTAAATATATATAAATACTATTAGTTTTATATTTTTATTAAAAACCAACCAATTTTTCCTACATCTTCTCTGCTAATGTTGTATTTTTTCAAGATAAATTGTCGTTTCTTTCCTAAAAATTGCCTTTTTCTTGCTTAAATAATTATGTATTATATTAAATTTTCGTTGTTTATGTAAGTGAATTTATGCAGCTTTATTTTTTATTTAGAAAATATTGAGTTTTGTGCTTCAATGTGTTTTAAGGGCAAAGTTTAGTACTAAAGAAATTGTTGGCTATGAATTGAAAAACTGTTATACGAATTTGCATATTTAATTGTAAAAGCAAAACTTCTTTCTTACAAAAACGAATTAAATCGAGAAGAAAATACAAATTATTTTATGGCTGTCTTAATCACAAGCATAAATTATAACTTAAGCAGCAAAAAAATGCTTAGCTGCACAACGATAGGTAAAATTAGTAGTTTTAATAATATAAATATTTAATACTTAGTTTATAAACAATTTGTATTCCTTTGGAAGGTAAGCAGATAAATTGCACGAATTTAGATTTTAATATATAAATATATATTATATGCATGTATATGTATATGCGTGTATATAAGAACTATAGTTATGATTATACATATCGTATAAATTATAATTTTATTGATAATAATTTTTACTTCATAGTTATAATTTACACAGCTGATAATTGAAATACGAAATTTTTTAACGCAAAATCTCACAGTTAAAATACGAAGACAAAAAGTTTTTGGAATGACCAAAGCTGAATTTTTCACCTCAGTATACATTTTATTTGAACTGAATTGAGAAAAATACAGTTAAAGATTAGTAAGCACAGTATTGCAATGCCATTATATATATTTTTCATACAAATTGCGAGTATACAAAATGAAAACTATTAAAAAAAAAGCCCTAATGCGGCTAAATGAAACACATGTTTGAATGTATGAGTAATATTAAATATTCATTGCGCATGCGCATAACGCTAGCGCCTGTGCATTGTGATGTCTGTCCTTCTTCGTTGTCTGATATGTAATCGCAATTAGTTGTTTACTCTTTTCTCGCATTTAAGCAAGTTTTGCCGCTATTACATAAATGTCACATTAAATGAGTGCCTTAAATATATTTTGTGCAATTTTAATTCGATATTTCAAAATAGTAAAAGATCAAGGCATCATGATAGCTGCATATGGAATTGTTAGTTTAATATTGTGTCTGTTTAATTGTGTGTATGTACTTTCGACTGTTAGACTTGCCTGTAACTCGCAATTCTTTTCTCTATACTGTGCGTTCAATTTAAAACTTTCGGTTAGTAGTTTCCATATCTTAATATTATGTTCACTATTCAATTTATATTTCTGTTCGCTGCTTATCTACTAGAATATTATCAATAAAAAACAACTTTGAGTGTGAATGCTTAGCACCCTTAAAAAAATTGCTACCAAAAGGGACAAAATATTCCCACAACCAAGTAAAGGACGGAAAACTTTAACAACTACATACATGCACATAGCTTGGTGCAAAGTCAGAACTCCTCACTTAACTCGGCTGTGGGTTTTATGCTTCATTCTATGATTTATAGTTTTCAATTTTCCACTTTTGCCGGTTTTAAGCACTTTGTGCTAACATTACAGCCTATAGCCATTACTACCGCCCGCACCACTACTACTGCTACTCACAGCACTACCGTGTGATGTGGATGCCGTCGTCGCTGCAGCTGCCTCTTGCATAGCTTTCTGTTTGGCTCGTCGATTTTTTTGTCGTGTATGTTCGATTTGAAAATCTTCGACACGTAAATTTAGCCTTTGTATATTATTGATAATAAAATCCTCTTCGAGCACATGCTCAGGTGGGGAGCGTAGCACCTCTAATGTCTCACAAAGTCCATTACATTGTTTACGAACTTTATGTTGATTTAGTGAAGCACCAATTATCACTAGTGCTACTTTGAAGATGACACGTATGCCTTCGGCGAGAAAGCAGTCCCAAACTCGCAACAATGTTTCCCATGGTAATGTTCTTGTCATAGCGCATAGAAACCAATCGGTCATATAAAGTAAGGGTTCGACTTTGTGCTTTTGCAGGTGACGGTATGCGGGTGGACAAGTTTTTTTGAGGAGCCCCTCCAGTATGCCAGCATCGTTTTGCAGCACCTCAAGACCAGTAATGAAGTAGTCCTCTAAATAACTATAAAGAAAAAGAGCAGCAATACTATTAAATTTGTATGTATAGAGGGATTATGAGACAAATACAAGCAAAATTTTAAGTAAATTAAAATTTAATTTCATATATGTTTTGTTGTAACTGTACTACTAAAGCATCTAGCATCCCACGACTGTCGCGCCTACTTAACCGAAAGGTACCCGATTTTTTTTATCGGGCCAAGGACATGAACAAAAAAATTTCTTGCTGCATACAGCTGCCGTGATCGCTTTTTTAAATAATAATTTAAAATGCTACTTACACATCACAAACACTAACAAACACCCAAAACGCATCTTCTGCCGGTAGGTGCATTAGCAGGAAGGCAGCAATGGGCGCTTGCGCCTGACAAAAGCCCACTTTCGGATTGTATATTGAATACGCTTTTAGTACATTAAATAATTCGATTTGTCCAACTTTATCCTCATCCAAAAACATTTCATGAAATGGAAATTGTCGATGTTTGTCTTTTTTTATTTCTTCGATTACATGTGGATTACCGGGCTGTTCAAGTAATTCTTTGTAGACAGTAGGATTTTTCTTTTTTAATAAATAAGCACCAGAAAGATAGAACCAAGCACGTGGGCGAACCGATTTTGGTATACCTTTGCGACAACGATCACGAATCTATAAATTAATACAAATGGGAACATTATAACTATTTCTATAAATTAAGAAATCACATAAAAAATACATGCCTTTTTGTAATTTTTGGACATATACAATGACCAATTATCAATCATATACAACCACTTCTTTTCTCTCGCAATGATTTGTGCTTTCGAGAGTGGTTCTTTAGGTTTTTCTGTGCGCTGAAAGCCACCGTAAAAGCCGTTGCGATCCGGGCAACTGGAAACGGTGGAACATAGTGATATTGTGTCAACGGAGCGTGGTGATGTCGCCATTATAAACTAAAAAAACAACAATTTTAGAATTGCATTTTGTACAGATTTAGATGAAAATTTTAAATTATTATAATAAATAAATTTAAAAATAAATATAGTATGTATGTACATATATACAGTTGCGGTTAAATTCTTAGTAGTGCTGGGCATTATTTTAATACATGTAATCATACTTTTTGTTACATTTTTTTCGATTCACTTTAAAAGAATCAGATGTCGACATGAAAACGTGCAACGACTTGTTTCGCTTAACTTGTTGTTTTTGTTACACTTGCGGGACTTTTTATTTGCAAAGTCTTTTCGGCCAGTCAATCTTAGTTTCACGCACTACTATAAGTAAGTATGTATGTATATGTTTGAAAAATTAATATTACCGGAAAATTTCATACAAAAATAAACATTTTACGGCCGAAATATACAACAAAAACGCTAAACCATGGAGGTGCGAGTATCATGGTTTGAACATGCTTTTCTTGGCAAGATGTAGGACCCATTTATTGAATTAAGGAAAACATGACTAGTAATAATCATGTGTCGAAATACTCCAGAAAACCATGCTGCCGTGAAGAAGTGCCGCTTGTTTGAGCGTAGAAGTAAAGTTGCTTAAAGGTGGTTAGAGGAAAGGAATGTCAATCAATGTCCCCTGACATCAACCCCAGCGAAAATTTTTGAACTGATGTCAAGGAGTCATAGCCCGATGTAAGCCGACATCGACCACGCAACTATGGGAGACTGGGAAGAACGTATATCAATTGGGGAGTCTATTTACATTGAAAGATACCAAAAATTCACGATGCTGTGTTGCAATATTAAAAAATTAAGATCACACAACTAAATACTAATTACATAAAAAGACAGTATCAAATTAGAAAAAAAAAATTGCTACCTTTTTGTCGAAATTTCGGGTTTAAGTTGTTACACTACTAAGTTTTTGATCGCCGAAATTCCTCATAATTTTTTTTGATATACTTATTTATAATTCATTGAAACTAGTTAAACAATGACTTTTTTGTAATTTGTTTTATTATTATTAATTTGTTTTTTTATTGTTGGGGCTTTTATGGCATAAAATATTTTTTGTTTTATAAAGGCGATATCGCATAGTATTTTTAACAGTTCCTCTTCTACGTTTGCACAGTACTAAGAAATTGACCGCAGCTGTATATATGTATGTATTTTTCAGTTTTGTTAATTTTAGAGAACGTGCATCATACACGCAATCATACATATGTACATACTTACATACATATGTACATATTTAGAAATAAATCAATTCAAGTCATTCAAATTTTGAATCAATTGTAAATGTGCAAATGTATTTGTTATATTTTAGTATTCTATGTATGTATGTATGTATATTTAGATTGATGGTGTGCATCTGTAGTACTACCTCCCACTGTTAACTGTGTGTTCGGATGCAGCGCCGGAATCATTAAACTGCGCCGCAAAATATTTCAAAGGGCGTTGAATACTCTTGTAATTTTTAAAAAAATATGAGCCAATGTTTAATATAATATGCAAAAATTTAAATTTTTATTTTCAATATTTTTCCCAAAGCTTTGTTTAAAGATAATACAACTGTGAAATTTGAAAATTTATTAAATATGATGCAATTGGACATGTTAGCGTTTCTTATAGTCAAATTTATTGTATAACTAATATAGACGCTTATCAAGCTTTGTGGTAGCGTTGCAACACCTCACCCGCAATGATATCTAAATATATACAAACAATACGTACATGCATACATATTTATAGGCATATGCATGAACATACTTATGTGTAATAGTTTATGCATCTTAAAGCGGGTAAATATAATTGCCAATTTGAAGACTTAAAAGGAAGCTTGTTGCTTTAATTGTGTTTACTAAACATACGTCTTGAATATTAATGTCTTTACTATTAGGTTGCTTTCAACGTAATTTTCATAGAGCCGAAAGCTGGGGGGAACAATATAAAACTTCAAATATTGCAAATACATATGTACGTAAGTATAAACTAATGTACATACATATGTATGTGCCAATATTAGAAAACTGATTTAATTTTACTTTCGTAATTTCCTATAATACTTTTGCAAATATGCAATAAACAGACAATCGGTCATAACTGATTTCGTCTCAGCTCATCATGTTGATCATTTATATATACACTCCCACGACAGTCGAGTCTACGTAACCGGAACGAATCCGCATTTTTATCCTGCCAAGGGCTGATAACCCGGCAGCGTACCTCCAAATTACTTAAGGCATTTGTTCTGCCGCTACAACAACTTTCTGGTTGTTACAAACGTCGTTGCAAACTTAATATACCCTGTTCCTGGTATGAAAAGCAGTGCGGAAATATTAATTGAACAATTGGTGCTTATCTTTACTTTTGCTTTTGAACAAATGTATGTGTTGGAGTGTATGCACTGGAGTACAATAATTGCAAATTTTGAAAACAAGTCCAAGACAGCAATCCTATCATTTTTTAGGCAGAATACTTATACCATAATCTATTAATAATCTCAGTACACTAAAAACAAAAATACATATGAAAATATTAAAGAAAGTAAGTTATCGTGGTAGGTGCACGAACACAATAAATGTGTTAACAAAATGAGACCCACCTGAACGCATATACATATGTATGTAGGAACATAACTTTATTACGCAAAGCATAAAAATGAGTAACAGTTTGTTTTGTAGATAATTTTATCACACGATAAGTCCGTTTTTTAACATACCTAAACGACACCTACAAATAATAGTGATCATTCCACAACATCAACCCACCTATACTCGGGAATATTTATACGTAGGCATTTGCAAATGAGGAAATAGTAATATCAACTAACAGCTATAAATCAAAACGCTACAATAATTCAATATGACGTTACCATTAGTGTAGTGAGCAAGTTTATTTACATTAGTCGATACCCTTTCCAGAAGCGCCACTAGCGCCCCATAAACAACATAAAAAACAATATAAAAATACGTGCACACACTATCAAATAATCACCCACATACCTGTGTTGTGACACTTCCGTCTGGAGCGCTGCTTACTTTTTTCGTTCCAGAATCTTTTATTCTTTTCGTTGCAATTAATTTATTATATTTTAATTTATACTATTATTTACATGTAGTAGATTTATGACAATATTTCCGTGCGCCACTTTCTCATTTTGCTTATTGGAATTTCTGTTCTGTCCTGTTCTTCACTTAATAGAAAGACGAAGTTAAAAACCAATTGGAAAATATAAGCGTAGGTTCACTTTTGCAAATGTATGCACGAAACTTGTTTTCTTATTGGAATTTTATTCGGCATTCCTTTTTTCATTCTAATTGGACACGTTGCACAACACCACTTTTTCTGCTCTTTTTAGTGTAAAATTTATAATTTATCTCTGTTTAATATATATTAAATGAAGGTATTTGTATAAACTAAATATATTCACTCCTTCCGATTTTTTTTGATTTTACTTTGTGGCAATGACAAAGTTGACAATTGCTTATACGCAGGGTTGCTCCATTTTTGTATTCCATATATTATTTGCAGTTTTCAACACTGCAAACAGCGAGATAACGATCGTGAACAGATTTATTTGCGATATTTTCTCGTAAAGTACGGTATTTGAATAAAATATAAATATATTAAAAATGCTTTAAAATTTATTTGTTTTCACCTCGTTGAAATAATCTCATATACTATTTTATTATGTTATCCTAAAAATATTAATATTAAAATCATATGGCAATATTATGTATAAAAATGTCAGATTGCTATTTGACGTTTTTTATTAGATTTAACTTAGACGCTTTGTGGTATATTGTTTTTCTGGTATAAACTCCGCCACGAAATCTCTTAAAGCCTCTTAATTTGTTTAATTTACTAATTGAAATGGCGATGGATCTTGAGAAAATCTGTCGAACTTGTTTAGGTCTTGGTGGTCCATTACTTTCTATATATGATGGTGGTGGGGGCGGTGGATGTATCGCTGATATGCTACGAGATTTTACTAAAACTAAGGTATGTACTCCTCAATAATATTAATTGGTGATTTTCTATACAATACTTATTATCCCCTGTGTAGCCACGACGAGAAGATAAACTACCCGAAAAGGTTTGTTTATCTTGTATTAGCGAGATTAATCGTTGCTACTCGTTTAAGTTGAAATGTGAGAACTCGTGCAGAACACTGAGGCAACTGGTACCTGATGCGCCTCCAGAAGAATCGCAAGAGGAGCTATCAAAAGTAAAGGTAATACAAGTTAATAAATGTGTACAAACGAATGCTGATGTGCCGAAACAACTTACTACTGTTCATACACAAACAAAAGAAAACGTGGTTTCGCAGACTAACCGGTATGTGCAAACGATACCAATATGTAATATAACACATAATAAATCAACGTCCCCTATAAATGTGAAATCAAATAATACCTTAAGATTTGATAAAATAAAATTAGAAAATACTTTAGGAGTTGAATTTGGCGAAGAAATTGAAATTGTCGAAAGTAGTAAACTTCAGCGCCGAAATAATGTGCAACACACTTTAGCACTCAAGCGCTGTCGGATAGATGAATGCTACGAAGAGGTTGAAGAAGATGGAGAAGAAATTATTATGGAATTGCATACAGATGATACGGATATTGTTGATAATTCAGAAGGAATTACATTATATTCGACACTGAATGCCGCCGTACAGGAGACAGAAGAAGTTAACGATGATACAACGACGTGTTATCAGCTAACCCATTCACAATCAGAAAATGAAAGCGAAAACGGAAACGTTGCTGGAAATAATGAGAACATCATTAGCGAAACGAATCAATTGCGAGATTGTGATGAAGAATTTGATGAAGACGGTGTTTATGCACGATTTATATACACCGCAGAAGAAAATGAAGCATTTAATACTGGCGATGGGAATACGCAATCCGAGGATTACAATTTCACAATTTTTAAAAATGATACTGGCGAAGCGGAAGTCTTAGCAAAGTCCACAGTGACAACGCGATCATCCTCAAAAGCGACTGAAGGAAAAAATGTTCGTGTGCTTAAAGACGAGTTAAAGTGTTGTTATTGTCCGATGACATTCGTTAGTTCTAAGCGCTTAGCACGACATGAATTAAAGCGGCATGCGAGTGAACAAACACGTAAAGAAAATGAATCGATTTCTGAACAGGAACCATCTAAGTCAAATGTAAGAAACAAATTATTGCGCTATTTATTATAATTGCAAACATTTTTGTTTTCTTTTGCGTCATTAGGTCACCTTAGAAAATTCGGAAATGAAAAATGATCATAATGAAGATAAAAATTTAAGCATAGCTGAACCGACACTTATAAAGAACACAATTTCAAGTACGTTGCAACCGATTGTACAGAAGACACAACCGGCTAAATTGATTCACTTTTGTGAGACTTGTGGAGCCGGTTTTGCGCTAAGAAGATCGTTAGTTCATCACAAAAAGCAAAATCTTTGCAATAAAACAACCTTTGATTGCGAAAAGTGCCAACGTGTTTTCATTTCGGAAGAGACATTGAAGGAACACCTACTAACGCATTTGCAAGATCATGAGTGCACCGAATGTGGCAAGCAGTTTGGCACAAATGATGAACTCGGTCAACATATGGTAGACGAGCATAAACGTAATTTAAGGAATCAATGCCCTATTTGCAAAAAAGGTTAGTGTGATAGAATCATTATTTATTTATTTTATTATATTATACTATTTATATTTTTTATTTTAATTTTTTTATTGTTACTATTTTCCTATTGATTCGGTTCTCCAATATATTAACCCAAACTTAAAATTGTTCACCCACAGTTTTTACCATATTATCCGCACTAAAAGATCATTTGCGTGTGCATAGCGGTGAAAAGCCGTTTGTGTGCGACATATGCAACAAAGCGTTTAGCCAAAAGACGAACTTAAAGCAACATATAATGCGACATTCCAAGGAAAAGAAATTCAAATGCGATGAGTGTGCGAGGACTTTTGTTACTAAGGGCGAACTATGTTCACATAGGCGTACACATACAGGGGAACATCCATTTCGCTGCGATGAATGCTTGGCTACATTTACAATATCGAGTTCGTTGGTGAAACACAAGCGTATACATACAGGTGAACGACCATACGCATGCGATCTGTGCCCGAAACGTTTTACGTCATCATTTACGCTAAAAAATCATAGACGCACTCATACCGGTGAAAAACCGTTTAAGTGTCGCTGGTGCAGCAAAACATTTACACAGAAACAGGATTGCGTTATTCATCATCGTACGCATACTGGTGAACGAAATCATCGGTGTCATGTGTGTGGCGAGAAATTTACACATTTAGGTACATTACGTACGCACATGAAAACACATGAGGCGAAAGATGTCGATGGTGTACCGAAAGCTGCTGCCCGAGGAAAAAGGGTTTCGACACGTAGCATTCTCAATACTTCTAAACGAGATAGTATGGATGGTTCAGCTTACAATATCACCATATTGGATGTTGAAGAAGACGATGGTGATGCTGATAGCGATGTCGATGGAGACACAACTACAGTTGTAACGGTGGCTCGTGAGGATATGGAACGTCTGGTGGCAGATGGTACGCTAGGTACGTGAGGAAAAACTTGTGCAACTAGCAATTGAGGAAGTTTAACAAGACATAAAAAATAAAGTAATAATAAATACATAAATAAAAAATTCTTAAATGTTTGAACTTTTTAAAATTTAATACAATAACTTGGTCAATTAAATATGTGTTTAAGTATTTTAATGCAGCGTGTACGTGTCACTTGTTTGGCTGTTTCAACTGATGTTATAAATTTTTAGTAGTGGCGCAGTTGATTGTTATTCATTTGGTGGTAAATTTACAATATTTCAGCCACCTTATATTTGTATATGTATTTATAAATTTGTGATGTAAGTTTTACGTAAATTGTCTCACTTGTGTCATCTGTCCAACGACAGGACCGCCGCTGTTACCACCACCTTCATCGAAACTATTTGCACTAGTTGACGGCGGTTCGGAATTGAACCAATTAATTAACGCATGGTGTACACTCTGCACACATTTACGCTGATCGGCAATCAGATTTTCCGAGTATTTTACATGATTTGCAAATGCCTCTTTCTCGTGTAATAAATCTTTGGACATACGATGCAGATCTTTGAGTATGGCTGAGCCCCACAATTGTACATGAATATCGGGTATTTTGGAAGCCAACTGCATAGCAGGTGTAACCATATTCATGCTTTCCTTCGAATTGCCAATGCTAAGGAAGACATGTGATAGTAGAACTAAAGAACAGGATGTTAAACGATTGAGGTCTTCAGCATTGGCCATTTTTAAGGTCTCCCGTAGGAATCGTCTAAAAAAGCAAATATATGACATTAGTTGCTATTTGAATTTGTATTATGATAATTCAATATTCGTTTTAACTTACTTGGCCTCGTGAAAACTGCTTTTATGAAACGCATGTAGTCCTTGCACATAATAAAAACCACCCATTAGTGCTTGACTACTATGCGTGTGCGTATTCTCTGTGGATACGGTGTCCAAAATTTGTTTTAGATCCTGTTCGCGCTTTGTGCGTAGAAAAATTATTGCTAAATTTAAATTAGCAAATAATTTTAGGTCACGTTCAGATGTTTCCATGACACAAGCTATGAATTGCCGTTCTGCGTGCTCATAAAAGCTAGTAGACATTGAGTATAAACCTAATAAACAATGTAGCTGTGCTGAATGACGCCGAAGTAAACCTCGATTGGGCGATGCAATGCAAACATCTCGCGCTGCTGCAATTTCGGTGATTGCCAGAATACGATTACCCATCACCATGCGACACATTACAATGTGCTCCAGTAATATCACCTTGAACACTGACAATATAGGTTTGTCATCTTGCGCTTTTAATTTTTCAATTTGTGTTAACGCTTTTTCTGTGTACTTTTGTGCCTTATCCATATAACCGGCCATCATTGAGTGCGATACCGTCACTAAATATACCAAAACATATAACTGTTCTTTAGGTAGCCACACGAACATTTCTAACGCGTTTTGTCCGAATATCGCTGAACCACGAAAAAAAAAAAACAAATTTGTAGGTGTTTTATTACATGAAATTATATACAAAACTATACCTTCATCGGTCGGCCAGTTGGGCGCCATTATTGTTTGGATCGACGTTTGCAATTGTTTTAAACTGGGTTTTACGGTTTTCACCTGACCCAACGCAAGATAATAGCAGACCTGCAGTACTAGGAAAAATACTTTCAAGTATTCCTTCTGATGAGCATTAGTTATATTGTTGTCAATAATTGCACCCGCCGTATTTAACAACGCTAATACATCGTTTGTCTTTCGCTCTATCATTAATATCATAGCGCGTGACAATAAAAATAACACTTTGAGATAAGTAGCACCGGTCTCCTCAGCTGACTCTACACCAACGGCCAATAATTCAGAAGCTAAAGAATACTCTCGATCTGAGGCGTGTATTTGCGCAAGCTGTAACAACAATTTGCAATGCCAAAAGACATTATGCTGCGACAATTCAACAGCCCGGCGCAGCATCGCCTTTGCTTGAGAATTTTGTTCCAACTGCAGGTGTAACTGTGCTAATAGCGAGGCGGTGTCAAATTTAACGTCATCAAAATGTACCAAAGTCTCAGAAAGTTTCCATGCAGTTTCTAAATGATTCCGCGCTAAATCGGTGTTCAATGTATAGGCCATCAATATCTGGCCCATTTGTAGGTGTGTGCGTGCTTCCACTTTTGTCGGTGGCTGGAAGGTGAACAACGCTTGTAAGCACTGTATACATTTCTTAATGTTTGGCGGTTTCGATGTACGAAAATGCTCGGCTAGGCCTAGCAATGATATATAGCAGGCATCCTGGGAAGGCGCTGTAGCAGTGCTTGTCGATGCCATCTCAATTCACCAACCACACTAACAGCAGCAGCAACAAATGCAATTGCTTCAGCTTGTTATAGTAGGATTCATAAATTACTGACGCAGATTTACTTATTATTGAGCCTTTTGTTATATATTTTCACAATTGTATTAAAATTTATTAAACTGATCACCTTCGCTTAATCAAAATATTGCAAAGTATTGAGGTGAATAACACATTTGGCACTTGTGGTGGGTTTATGGCATTTGGCATTTAGATGTTGCCGTATAATTTACTGTGAATGTAGAGTTATGGTTTTTCGATAATTCGAATGAGGTAATCTATAAGAATAATTTGCATTTGAAACAAATTTCTAAAAAAATATTTACTTCCATTTGGATTAAAACTTCTTAAAAAATATGTTTAAAAACTTGCATTATGGAACATTACACCTTAATTGTTTCTTAAGTTGGCAAAGCGAACAAGGGAAGCAATTATGGCCGATTCATATACAACTCTTGCATGGCTTTGCTTCAAGTATTTGTTTTGACAGATTTAGTTCAATGCATGCAAAGCAAAGTAAATGTTGGGTAACTCCATCTTTTCACGCTTTGCTAAATAACAGACGCCATTTTCATTAAAGAGCAGCACGAAAACAAAACTTTTTTTCGTTTTGCCGTTAAAGTATGAATTGTCAAAAGATACACGGAAAGTTGTATTAAAAAAGTCGACCTATCTACGTTCCGAAATTATCCATTGTGTTGAATAGCTTCATGTACCACGGATAACTATTGCATTAATGGTATATATTTGTGCCGATATTAACCGAAAAAAGACTGTCAAACCCAAAGCATAATCCAAAATTAATTTCGAAATGATTCAGTTGCTACAACAACCACCCAAATTATTAAAGATCTGGTTTATATGGGTAATTTTAATTCTTAAAATAATGTAGTTCAGACTAGCATTGGAGAACTTATGTTATACATATTTAAATAATTTATATTTAAATTTTTTTTATATTTGCTTTTTTTTTTTATAATATGTTTATTTATTTTTAGTATTTTATTAATCTTGATTTAGTTTAAGATTTTTTTAGTTTTTGTTTATTTATTTATTTATGTTAAATGTTCTTTGCAAGCATTGTTCTTCCCCAAACCCACAGAGAAACTATTATACCTTCAACGGCTATAGTTCAAAACTCAGCCAGAATTTTAGACATTATTACCGTTAAACAAATTAACGAAAATCTCGGGCTATTCCACAACATTTGCCGACATAAAAAAATTTAGCGATTACCATTATGTTGAACAATCATTTTTATTAAATAATTCAAATCAAATGAAATTAATGATTTTGCAAGTACACGAAAAAAGCCCATAAAAATATACTACCTATATGTATGTGTACGGATTCAGCGAAAATATTTATGTTTAAAGTATATTTTCTGTGTTTCTAGTTAGGATGCAAATATTATTTAACGGCTTAGAATAAAAAATCCTAAATTGTTTTCTCTAATGATCAAGTCGTTCTGTGACATAACTTATTGTTTAACTATTGTGTATTGTAGCGTTTGGTTTTTTGCGTAAACAAATATTTGCTTGTATGTATGTATGTAGGTAGTTGCATCAAAATTTTAACTGATACGCATAGGAATATCTGTGTAACATTGTTTGTGTTGTTTTGTTTAGCAATAAACTTGCAAATACTCGTATATGTATTTATGTATATATGTATATAGGACTATACAGCACATATATTACTATACAACGCTTTACATTTATAAATGAGTACGTATATCATATATATTTTGTTTTAACTATGGGCTTAAATGGTTGCAAATACGTATGTATGTATATAAACATCTGTATAAGACATAGTACTTTAAATGTGTTACTTTTATTTGATTTTGTCCTTTTAAATATGTTCAAACTTGCCTGGATGTAAATACATATGTACAAGCATATATAATATTACATAATAATTCAAACTCAATCTTTATCTGTATGTCTAGAATTCAATTCCATGCGACGTTGACGTCAAGTATTATTCCTACATGTTTAGTAAATTCAACAAACACTTTTTGTCCTTGTCTTAGAAACATTCAAAGAGAGAAAATCTTTAATTTTAGTATTACAACCACTTTTCACTTACAATATATGCATTTATGTATGTTTATACAATATTTAAATAACTTTTATTAATTGATGAATATGACGAAAGCATACATACACGTTAAAACAAACAAACAAAAACAATTTCACTGGTCAAAAACTGTATATTTGGTAATAAAAAGTTTTCATTAAAAGATCGAGCAGTTTGTATGTCAGCTAGTACCTGTATTCTATAGTGATCCGATCTTGACTCTTACTTAATTTGTTCGGAGTTTGTACAATTATTTTAACCAATAACCCATGCCAATTTGGTGTAGATATCTCGTCAAATAAAACAGTTTTCCACACAAGGACTTAATTTTGATTGTTCAGTTGTATACCTGCTCCACGGGGAGAAAATAACTGTACGTAATTTCGATCGACATCTCAAAAACTGAGGAACTAGTTCGCGTATGGGCATGGCTGAATCGACTCAGTTGGTCATGCTGATAATTTAAAAATATAAGTATATTTAATACTCTGCATATAAACGTATAAACTGTGTCTCAATTTATGTGCCCTGAAATTTTTACAAGTTTAAACACTGATATTAGCACATTCTAGCTCTTGGAAATGTCTATAAAAGTTTGGCTTTTCATTATTTTATATGTAAGGAGGAATAATATGCAGTTTTTTAAACATTAAAATCATATTAATAAATACATGACATTAACTGAACATTTTCGAAAGTGTTGTGTTAATTTCTTCAAATTCATCATTAAATTACATCTCATATAAAACTTGTTTACATAACTGCATTTTCATTGATATAACAGGTCAAGTATTGCCTTTTCAGCAGAATTTATCCAAACCAAATTCTGTAGATTTATGCTGTGACGACAACAACAACGCATGTAAATAAATTGTTTGGTCTTTTTCAATGTTTTCTTTCTTATTTGTTGAGTATTGTATGTTATTATTTAGCTTATAGTTTAATTTTTTTTTAATTATCTTTACTCATTGACCTGAATATAAGTCGAAAAACCTAACTTCAGTGTTTGCTTAAAAAAAATATGTACTTACGATTATATCTACTACTTAAGCAGCCTTTTTGTTTTTAGGAGAAATCTAATTGAAAATTTTAAATATCAGCTAAATATAATTATCTTTAATATATAATTATATATCGGTAATTGAGCAAATAATATTTACAATTGTTTAGTAAAAGTTTCGAAATCAATAGCAAGTTATTCTTAATTATGCGTTACTTGATATACTTGAATACACAAGAAATTCGTGTTTAAATTAACTGAACAATGTAAGACATACCATGTGAATATGCGTATACATATGTATTTATAATTTAAATATGCAACAACGCACAGTAGAACTTAATTTAGCTAAAAAAAAAAAGCCTTATAAACTGTTTTTGCTTTACAAAACATAGGAAGCAAACTTCTTAATAATTTTAAAGCCTACAATTGTAAATCATTTAAAGGTGTATGTATGTATGTATTTACAAATACTTTATAAATATACATGCATTTATTACGTTAGGTTTGTGAACACAATAGAAGATTAAGGAAATGCTGTTAATTTAAAAGGAAACCATGGCAAAATCTGTCGAATTATGCAATTCTCATATGGAAGGCAACGGAAAAACGACAAAAAAAAAGCTGCTTTAAGCTTACATTCACTTATGTCAGTATGCATGTATATAGGTAAATATAGTTTCCTTTGTATTGCGGCTTTGCCAAGGATACTTTATTCGTAGCGGAATTGAGTTACACAAAACTGTACTGGTTATCGACCGCGCGTGGGCCCATTTCATTTGCGTTCAAATCGTTAATGCTTGCCACTCTTGCACCACTAAGGTGTGGATTCTGTAAATGACAATCGAATGCAAATACATATAAATAAATGAATTTTTATTTTTTTACGTAATATAGCCAACAAACAAGCGAAAGAAATGTTTCGCCATCCTTTGTGAAATTTGTAAGATGCGATTTGTAAATATTAGTATTGTCATAATAAGAAGCAATGTCACTTTTGTTAAGCACGCCAATATACTCCTGTTGAGGAGGTTTAAGATTTAGATCGGTTATCAAATTTTGCTTTGTTTTGATTTCGTCATCAATGTTTGTTGGCTATATAAGTTACAACGTATGTAAATATGTACCGGTGATTGCAGTGATACTGTTGACGTGCGTAATTGTGGCGTGTTTAATTGCTGTTGTTGTTGCTGCTGCTGCTGCGGCGGCGGTTGCTGTTGCTGCTGATGTGATTGCTGTTGCTGTGCTGATATTTGCGGCGGTTGTACATGTACATGATGGTGATGCGGCGGCTGCGTTTGTTGCTGCTGCTGGTGTAGGAACGGTAACTCAATTTCGCACGTTTTTAAGCGCACACTCATGTTCATTGTGATTACATGTTGCGGCTGCAATCCGCCAGTAAACAAATGCAATTGTGGCATGGAATAATAGGAAGAAAAGAAAATACATGGCACTTTGATTTTGAATACGTGACACGAACACATTGCGTGCGACTGGTGTTAGTATTATTTGATTTTGTTGTGGAAAGCTGATGACTCAGATCCATGCAACTAAACGTAAAAAGGATTTTCAATACAAACATACATAGTTATGCATATACTTATAGATATGAAGAGAAAAAGTATCTAAGATATTACGAAAAAAAAATAATAACAATAATTAAAATATTACAATAAAGGAAATTGTGCTAATTTTAACATACACAAACTAGATGAAAATAAAAAGTTAAGTAAAATATTACTTATTTTAAATTTAAAATCAAAGCTACCATTAAATTTGTACATAATATTTGATTTTGCACAACTTTTTTTGTAGTTATATTGTAATGTTATACGCTTGATGCTCCTTGTCCGTATTGAAAGCAAGTCAAGTGCAAAATTTAATGGAGCCGTGTTGAATTGTTGTTCAACGATGTCAAAAAAATTAGAATTTACACAAAAAAAAAATTCAAAATAAAATACGAAAACATCAAATCAAAATCATCACTGACACTGAATGGACTCCAAAATTTAGGCTATCTCACATGTCTCGGTGATGGATGCTGTTGCTGTTGTTGTTGTGGTTGATGCCCACCGTTTGTTTCAGCATTGCTGCTGGCATCAATTGTGCCGCTACACGAAGTTCCTTGATTATGTACCCACTCGGTTAGTGTAACGTCAGATGTGCCGCCCGATTCTAATGGTATTGGATTGTGCCGGAAGTGCTCGAGCATCTCCTGTATCGAAGGAAACCATAAATGCTGTACACGGCATTGGCCCTTCTCCGACAAGGTCATACGTAAGTGTTTAGCACGCCCTTGAAAATTGAATGTGAGCACAAATTCACCTTTGCGCGTCTCACTTTGACGCACTAAAAAGAAACCATGTCCTGCTGCTTCTGAATGTAATACCATACGTGCTGCCTCTGAACGCGGCAGTGTACCATGAAACCAGGGATACTGTCGCATTTCAGCCGTTAAATCCGCTACATTTATATCCAGTTCAGAATCACCTTCGGGTTCGAAATTACTCGACGCCGATAGGCGTTGTTCACCGCGTTCGCCAGGTCCGACACGTCTCGGCGGTATATCAGGTATACCATCTATTGCATTTCCATCATTACCAATAGTTGCCGTTGCACCTACTCCCCCATTTCCAGATACCAGTGCATTGTCCGATTGTGAACTGCTTGGGCCGACATTGCCGTTAGAA
This sequence comes from Bactrocera dorsalis, assembly GCF_023373825.1. Taxonomy (NCBI): domain Eukaryota; kingdom Metazoa; phylum Arthropoda; class Insecta; order Diptera; family Tephritidae; genus Bactrocera; species Bactrocera dorsalis. The sequence goes on along the minus strand of NC_064304.1, from coordinate 103,155,031 downwards.
CCAAGTATGTTTGTCTGATGGTATTGTGGATTATTAATGCCACCACTGCGTGGAATAGTACCATCTGTGGAAGTTAAATTGCCACTCGGACTCATAGCCATTGAAGTTGTTGCCGAAATACCACCCATTATGCCACCGACACCACCACCACCAGTAAGCAATGCATCTGCCGATTCTAAAGGCAATTGCTGCGTAGGCGGTGTACGCATGCAGTAACGTATAGTGGCTAACCAGCTGTGCATTTCATCACTGCTCTCTGCCTCAATAACATATTCCATATTGTTATCTGCCTTCAATACAAAAGTGTTTTCACGGTCGGGCATTTCAAGCCGAGTTGTTTTTCTTGCCTCCGATATTAGGAAACAAAAAACGCCACTTCGAGGCTGAAATAAATATTTTTTTATAATTCTAATGAAGCGTAAATATATTTAAAATTAACGCTGAGAAACCTTTGTAGCTTTAGGTGGCGTATAGAACTCCAACATATAACCGCCAACAGCTTTCACTAGTGCCAGACGACATTTTTCCCATTTTTGCGTGCCAGTTGGTTGATCCAAACTTTCGGGTGTTAAATTATAGACGTAACCTTCTTTACGACATTCAACAATAATTTTCGAGATCTTTGTCTTGCTGTGTTTGCTACCATCTAAATCATCGCTGTTCTTATGAAAAAGCGTCTGCAGGAATAAGAAATTCTAATATTAAATATATTAAAATGAACTGTTCTATATTATGATATGTATATAGATAACTATTAGAATTGGTAAAATTATTGCCCACCTTGCCCTTGCGCAGACCTTTAAACGAAAGGCGTCGAAAGAATGCTTTTTGAAAGATTTTCGGCGAATCTTCCGCTGTGTTGCCACTTTCTTCTAATGAATTTCCATTACCAGTCTACAAATTAAATGGAAAGAAAATTCATTGAAAATTCTTAAATACGTTGCCCTCAAGGAGAACTAACCTTAAGATTGTTACGTCTATGACAGAATTCAGTTTCGAAATGATCCACAAATGCTTCGGCAAACTTTTGTCCGAAGCTCCGATAGGAAATATTGCGCGCCTCCTCGGGTGGCAAATTTCCATTTATATAATTTATGCAAGCCTTAGCAAAATCAGCTGCCGCTACACGTGAATGACGTTCACAGAATTCTTCCCAACTTGTGCCATAAGCATATGAAGTACCACTAGCAGAACTCATATTTGGTATAAGATCACCGCCTACGGCACCACCGCTGCTACCACCAACACTACTTCCGCTAGCAGGCCCAATATAGCCACCAGCGGTAAAAGTATTTGTTGTACTATTTCCGCCCATATTATTATTATTCTTCTTTATCCGGCACGAAAATGTCTGAAGTAAATATTCTACAAATTAATAAAGTTATATAATCTTGTATTTGGCACTTATGTAAATACATATATTATTTCTAACTTAACTCATAAGCCTCTAAACTTGATTCTGAGATGTTATTTGTAATTTAGGTAGAGATACATATAACATACATTTGTATACTTTTTTATTTTAGCATCGTTTTATTAAATGGCTTGTCGCATATTTTTAATTCGAATAAATAACTATTTTATGAAAGAAATTGCTGTTATCACTTTTTATGCCAATAACACAAATAAACCCGTTTTTTAATATGAACTAAATTATTACAGACTTTTTTGAATTTCTTGTGATATCCTTCAATTATATATATTTTAAGTTCGTTTTTTTTTTAAGAAATAAGTTCAAAAGAAAAACAAATATTTACTATAAATGCAAAACATATACTTATGTAGATGTGTATATTCAATTACATACATATACATATGTACATACCTAGTTGGAACTAAATCCCCATTTATATTTTTAGCAAACGCCTAACAAATATTTCTTTGCTTTGATTCAATAATTATTAATCCGTTTAATTGTATATCAATTTGACTAACAATATTAAAAAGTTTTATTTAATATGATTATGATATGCGATCAATTCGAGAAAAAATACTACAAAATTGTGGGAAAAGTAATATTTTATCAACGTTTGGTCAAAAAAGCGGCATTCACCTTAAGTAAATATATTCAACCAGCTGTCGTAATTTAAATTTTAGTTATATTAAACTCACATTGAAGTTATTGATTTCTTAAATAAAAGTTATTTCTCTGTTAAGATGCGCATTTTCTCATATGCTTCACGCCTCTTATTGTACACATGGATTTTCTCGTCCTAAGAACGAGAAACAGCACTTATTTTACATTAGACTTATCTAAGCATTTTCAACATATTTATGATATATTTTCAATGCTTTGTTACACATCTTCTTTTATTAATATAAATTTATTTATTAAAAATTTGTTTTTAAACGGTTTTATAAATAAATAAAAGCGGAAAAGCTGGAAAACGCACTGAAGAGAAGAAAAAATTTTCACTTTGCTATTGTAAACGATATTGCCAACTATTCCTTACGCACAACAAAGATGTTGCCAACTGTAGATATGAAATTAATTGCCAACTACGCATATGAACGTTAGGCTAATCACAGGAGCGTATTTGTCATCTAAAATTGTGTGTTCAATTAAGAATTTAGAGCCGTTATTTTCAAAATTATTTATAAATATTATTTGAAAAATTAAAAGAAAAAACTAAAATAAACACGACTTTCTAGCCACATTTTATTGGAAACATATGGCACGTTTCCTGCGGCTTAGGTTAGATTACTTTAATACAACCAACATAAACCATACCATCCAAGCGAAGATTAGATAACCGCTACAGCAGCAACATATTGTAGAAATCTTGTCAGATGCAGATAAAGTTTAGAAAACACTGGCACTGGTTTCATATATATTTTTTTTATTGTTAAACAATTTACTTATATTTAAAATTATATCAAATAGTTCAACATAAAAAATTTGCATTTATATTAAATATTATACCTTATTTCATCAGTTTTTGCTAAATCTTATGCAATTTACTTGTAATTAGTAAATTAATACAATAGTAATAAGAATAAAAAAAACTAATTTAAAATTCAACGTTTTACATAATACTTACGAATATATAAGTATATTCAAAAATTGCCTTTACTTAATAGCTACCCTTGTGTATTTTATTTTACAAGTTTTATTTTGTAAAATATTTCTATCGATAAGTGCTGCGATTTGTTTTGTTGTGTATTCAAATTTCATCTGCAACTTGAAAATGGTATGAGTTGTGTAAATACAAATACATATACTGTCGTATTTTAATAAACACTCTTTTGAAAAAATAATCTCGAACAGTTTTGTTTTGCCATATGCCATATGAATTTTACTTATGAGGTTAAAAAATCTTCCAACTATTAGAATGAAAACATCGATGGGTTCATTGAGAGATATAGAAAGATCGTGTCGAAACAAATTATATATATAAAAGTGTTACGTTGTCTATTAATGTCTTTGCTTATTGTTTATAAGAAATGCATCGGTTTTAAGTTGACGTTTGTTTATTGTTTGCTGAGATATGATGAATAATTTGTATAATTTCAGATAAGATGTTTATCTACCGAATTGTCAAAGTGAGCCTAAATAAATATAAATTCTCTATTAAATTTCAATAACCATAAAATACACATTTAAGTGTGTGCAAAAGATAATAAATATAATAATTCTGATCTACAAGTTACTCACAAATTAAACTTTTACGCAATTTTCTAAAGTGATTCCATAATATTGATTGTTGAAATTATTAATTTTACAGTATTTTTCTTCGTTGAAAGATTATTATAAAATGCTGATTATTTGCGCTTTGAAATTAACTATAATAGATGCGCATTAAGATTATAAATGTGTACATAACATTTTTTAGAATTTTCATAAAACCTCTATTAATACACTTTCATTGACAATCGGAGGATACAAAACCCGAAATTACACTAACTTGAGTGCCACCAACAGTAAAGGCGCTCACTATTCTGAGTAACAGTGCTTTAAATTCATTCTAACATCTTTGAGCATTTCTATAATTATTACAATGTATTTGTAATTATAATTTTAATAAAAAATTGTTTATTTTCGATCAGATATAATAACGAAATTTTAATTTAAATACAATTAAAAGTTGAAACTATTGCTTAAGGTATCCGTTTTAGTTTTCCATTTTTAATAACAGATTTGATAAATAAAAAAAATCATAACGGAAAATTGAACGTTAGGACCCACTGCAGCACTTTGCATTTGTTTTGTAACAGTTAAGTGACTATAAACTAATAAATTGTTTTCAATATGTCACAAAATACATATGTATGTAATGTGCTGCTATCAATTAATGAAATGGTTTCAAACAGATATTAAAAAGATATTTTATTGGCTGGTTCGGATTTTGCTTTTAAATGGAGTATAAAAACTCAGAGTGTATGTCTGTGACCAAAAAAACTTTGCATTAACAATTTATTAATAACGATATCTCATAAATGTATAAATTAATACATGTTCTTGTACAATGTACACCTGTATAAACAATTTTTTTGTTTAAAAGTGTCTAAAAACTTAGATTAAAAATGTAGTTATTGAAACTTTTTTCCAACATCCAAAGGATAGGAGAGCTTAATTTATTTACTCAATTCAGTTAGATTTAATTCGAAATGTATAAAATGTTTATAGGACAGCACTTGTTGTTGTTTTTGTAGCGGCAAAAAACATTGCTGAAGTAATTTCAAGGAATGGTGACGAGTTGACAATGCTTTGCCGGGTATAAATTCAGCCCGTCCCGTTTACGTAGATTCTGTGACATGCGCTGCTACTGTGAACATGCGCTGCTACAGCGAGATATCATTGTTTCTTTAACATAAAAAAAACTTAAAAAGGTTGATAAAGATTGGCCCTCTAATGTATTGTTCATATATTCTTTAATTGTTTACTAATTTGCTTTAAGCGAGTTTTAATAAAATTCAGTTCTATATAAATTAACGAAATTGATTCGTTCAGATGATAGTTATACCTAATGAGTGGCTTAATGAGTACTGTTTATTGTATGCATGTATTTTTTGTGTGTCTGTATATATTTATACATTTCTATAGAACTCATCATTCTTAACGTGCGGATGTAGATTCTTAAGATGATATACTGAGGCATGTATGTATTTTGTATATGGAAATATGTAATCATACATCGACATTGCTGTAATATTTATTTTTCTCAAGTGCGCTAAATTTTGGCTTTTTTCACTATTTAATACATTGTTGTATTAACGGATGTTTTACATACAAATACGTTACTATTATTGAATCTCATTTTCATATCTGAGCGCATTACACTTAAATGTTACTATATTTTAGTTCAATGAATATTTTTTAATGAAAAATAAACATGTAAAAATTAAACGTAAAATGAGTAAAAATTTTTTCTTGTCTTAAACTCTTGATTCAGCATACATACTACGTATTATTCACAACCCCCACCCTCATGCATGCTCCAAGTTGGTTTATGTCTATTATTATAATTAAAATACAAAAACTAAAATAATTCATTCCTTGTATAAACGTAGTTCGTTAAACGTATACGAAGGAAAAAAGAGGCTAAGCACTCAGACTTCCAGTTGCTTTGATGGTTGTTGCGTGATGAACGGTTCACTCCACATGCGTCGCAAGTCGCCCTATAAGGAATTATAAAAATAGCTTTTAAATTTATGAATATTTCAGTGCCAAAATAAATTTGAGGAAAAATAATGAGTAAATAAATATACCGACAATTATGGAAAAAATCTTAGTACTTTTATAAATAGTATTTTTACAATTTCTGAATACAAAAGAGCTGTAATTTGCACCCCTAAATATAGTTGTTTTTGAAAGAAAAAAAATTTACCTTCGGCTGCAACAATATATATATTACCCTTATAGGTTCATGTTTTCTTACCAGTGCTTAATTTTGATCGTTCAGTTTGTGTTGCAGTCTTATGCTATGGTGGCCCGATTTTAGGAGTTGCCTTGGACAATAATACCTGCCAAATTTTGTGAATATATCTTGTGAAATAAAAAACTTTGCATATAAGATCTTTAGATCGTTCAGTTCGTATGGCGTTTCGATAGCATCGGTTCCGACTTCCTGATTAGAAAAGGACATGTGCAAAATTTCTCAACAATATCTTAAAAACTGAGAGATTAGTTCGCGATATACAGACAGACGGACAGACAGTCGGATATGACTAAATTGACTCCGATCAGGTCGTCAGGTGTTATAAACAATATTTATTAAAATTTCTATAGCCATTTCGGAAAACAAAAGGAGCTGTATTTTCCACACCGAAATATATGTACATTTTTTTATTACAAATATATTACCTTGAGATAAGCCATAGTCAACAACGGCAATAACGTGAACGGCACCAAGTATAATAATGCCGGTTGTGCTGCTTTGAAAACTTCTGAGCTTACGGTAGCGGTTAGCAGCCCAAGAAAGTAGCTATAACAACACAAATTTTGTTGTTTTATTATTATTGAAAATGAAATATTGTAAACAAGATTAATATAAATACATTTTATGTGAGTAATTATAAGTGATATATATCACTTAAAAATTACACATTATAATGGACTTACCCCAATAAGGAACAGTGAAAGTAGGTAAGCCTCGAACCGACTCCTTTCGGTGGCTGCAACGTGGGATCCGTAGTTATCCCCTGCGATTTCTTATATGCATCATAACGCAAAACAAAGCATAACAGTAAACCCGGCATCACAATATCACCTAGACCCAACATTGAAAAATGTCCACTATTGTGTATGCTTGGAAAAACCAATTTGCCTGGCAAGTTAAGTTTCGGTGGCTCTTTCACAATACCCCCCAAGTTTAGTTTTCGCGCTACTATGCCGACCGGATTGTCAGCAGGCCTGGTGGCCACCTTAACCATCACGTTTGTGCTAAAAATATACGATGAAAAGAAAACCCAGAAGACGTCGTAGATGAGCAGTCCAGTTAGCAAAAGTGTAGACACCTTAAGACTTGGCAGGCGTACAAAAGCGATAAATGCCACACATAGACCCATGCCCATTGCTGCGAAATATTTTAAAGAGGTGAGTAAGCAACAGATAAATATTGATAGATGCATTTCGATGAAAGAACTTACCATCCATTAACAGCCAATGTCCGGTGAGTACCCAAATGCATACAATTGACACAGAGAGCGCAAAACTGAATAATTCAGCTGCAGTAAAGCGACCACATATACCAAACGATATGCGATTACCATCGGTGCATGGTCGTATTATGTACTGACACATGGGCAATAGCAGAAAGGCTAAAGCCACCGTTGCAATTACTGTAAATTATTAAAACAAATAATCATTAAATTATGCTTAATTATGTACGATAAGGTGGTCCAACGAGAATCAACTCACTTGCTGTACAAACGGCGAAAAGTAATTGCATTGAATCGAAAAAGAAAAACATAACCAACAATGAAACTGAAGCTCCGAGTGGCAAGCACAATGCATGCATTGTATCGAGCGTTGCGAATTTGCCTAAAGAATATAAAAATTATATTATAATTTGTTAAAGAACAAAACAAAAGAAAAAAAGTTAGTTGTGATACCCACTGGTCTCTTGTTCCACAGGTTCCCCTGTTAATAAATTCATCATTGATTCACTACGCTTCTTCTGTTCACGTTCACGAGCCTCCTGTTCAATATTCAAACTACGAAAACTGCCATACACGATCAACAGCATCGAAATGAGACAAGTGGAGACGCGTGAAGAATCCATGACATTCGATGTCCAATGTACTTCGCGATATTCTGTGGTAGCGGACTGTGCGTTAAGACTACTGCTATCGACGACTGCTGCTCCTGCTCCCCCGCTCACTATGCCGTGCGACATTGCGCGCCGTAATTGATAACAGCTTGTTCGTAGTCGTATGCTATTGTGCGTTGTACGCTTGCGCACCAGCGTCTAACGCCACAAACACACGCACACACACCCCCTTATGGTTATGTACACTAGATGTGAAGTGCTTAAATCAATATTAATGCACCACCTTTTCCTCTAGCACACCAAGTGTTATACATACATATAAGTATATTTAATTATTTTACTTTCGCTTCGGCCTGCGTGATAGTATTGCTTAGTTTGTTGTTTGTCTGCGTCGACTGCCTGCCGCCAAAGTACCATGTATGTATGTAGTTTGACGGGTACGTTTGCTGATAATGTGGCTTTTAGATACCTGCTAAGTAAACAGAGCTCCTGCTCAATGTGTTATTATCCATGCACACGGTTTAACAACAGCGCTGCTGCGCTGATTGCCTTATCAGCAGGGCAGGCAGTGGAACAGCGAATGGTTACAACCTGAGACCCCAGCGTGTTGTGACAATATTGCAGCAATTATTGGGATACCATAAAAAAAGCAAACAGTGCAAAGTAGACTGATCGTGCATTGACTTTTATACGTTTACTGAAATAAAAAATAACAACAATGTATAATAATTCAAAAAATGTAAATAAGCTTCTTGATATTATATAAAAAAGTTTTCCTTTATGTATATATATTTTATATACAAATAACTGACGAATATAAAATATTATATTTATGAAGCAGATAAGAAGTAAAATCTTGCTGCTTTTTTTTTATAAAAATTTCATAACCTATCGGTCTAAAAAAGATCAATATGTATGTATGTTCATAGATAAAACGCACATTTAGATCTACGTATATTATCAAAAACAGTACTTAAACATACACAGATTGTCGCATAGAAACCCTCGGAAAGGTGTTTAACTCGAAAGAGAAACAGTACAATATCTTTGAGTTTGTTTACACAGATGTTACCTGGCAAGAATGTTTCCTGTAGGAAGGGGATATATTTACGAAACACGTTTTTTAGAATTTGTCACCAAAATAGACCATAACAAATGATATAATTAAAGAACAAAAAAGTAATACATTTTAGGATAAGAAGTTATATGTCAACAAAAATAAAAGCTGTAGTTATTTGTAGTTGTCTTATTTGTTTTTATACACTTGCCTAAGTATGTAGTATACAAATGATACAATTGAATAACAAAAAAGTAACATATTTTAGGAAAATAAGTTATAAATGTCAACAAAAATAAAACTTGTATTTGCAGTTGTCTTATTTGTTTTTATACACTTGCCTAAGTAAGTATGTAAGTAAATAAAAAAATAAAAAAATACATACATACATATGTACATATTGAATATAGCTTGCAGTTGCGGATTGGAACACAAATCCCCCAGCTCAGTTGGTAACCTAGAAATGACGAACTTTCTGATTTTTCGTCGAATTAGTACAAAACAATACCTAATTATCTCATTCGCAGCTTTATGTTTTATAATTATAATAAATATTCACTTAAAAATTTTTATTAAGGCGTTACAAGAGTTTCACGGCTTCAAAAAATTGTTCCTTTTTGTCTTATTTAATTGCTCAAGTTGATCCAAGCAATAGTTTTCGAAATACATCCTCTATAGCAACTTAAAACTTGGAACCTCGCTTTTATAAAAACTGTGTTTTCAAAGTCGGTTGTCAAGACTTCTCGCTAACTACTCAACCGATATTAATGAAATTTTACTCTTCGAGATATAATTTACGGGGTCCTAAACGACGCAGTTTTTTAAATTACAGCTATTAAAAAAATCGAGGAACTTAATAAAAATAAAAAGTTTGATTCACTCTTTATAATAAAAAAAATTGAATAGACCTTTTTTTCTTGGGGAAACCCAGGTAACCCCTTAACGAAGTACAGAAAACTTCAGCAAATACCATATTCATACTATATATTTCAACAAATCTCATATATGGTACATATTAGTATTTTGAATTGTTCATACTTGAAATGAGTTTCAATTGTATAAGTCATACGTTCAATATTAGATATAATAAGTTCCTTATTTTTATCAAGAACTAAATAAATTTTTCACGATCCTTTTGCAATTTTTTTTTGCAGTCGAATAATAATTGTATTATTGTTTTGCATAACTTGAGATTTGCCGATTCTCAGGTCGCCGATTTATTATATATACGGGTAAACTACCATCTGCACAAATATGTTTTTTTATTCCATCTTTATTAAGAATAAATTGAAAATAAATAATGAAATGCCAGTACAGGATGCTCTTTTGAATCCTTTTTTATATAAATATTTTTACTCTAAATATATACAATTGTATATACTACAGAGAGAACGGTATATGTTGCCATTAGCAAAACAAAGAAGAAAACTTATACGAAAAGTTTGCTGTAGAAAGAAGAATACGAAGTACCACATTAAAAGGAATGAAAAAACGTATGTTGTTTTTGTGTTATAGCCATTATCTTCATAATTACAACTTTATTATATACAGAAAATTGTAATTGTAGCAAGCAATATAATAAGAAAGTTTTCGGCTTCAAAAAGTTTTCTTCAAATATTATTAGGGGCTTAGAAACTTTACATTCATATAGCATTTCTGTGCAAAACTTGTAGAAACCCGAAATTATTTTAAATGAAAAGATAAACCGATTTTTATTTAGTTAATTACTCTTAGCATACATATGTATATTTCGTACCATTATCTAGTCTTTTCTAACTTTAAGTATTTCTTCGCTTACAACTTACTATATATGTAAGTGCTGAAGTTTTTCACTTTGCCTAAACACATTTCCACAGCACTTTTCTTCTATAATGCACACAGCTTACGTCAAATCTGCGAGAAAATATTTTTATATATAAACCCACAATGGATACTAGCATATTTGTACATATTTCATAAAAGTTTACACCTCTTGTATATATCTGGTAGATAGCTTTAATAGTTTTTTAGTGGCTTTCTTCACCCTTACATTTTTTAATTAATATATATTCCATTATTTGATTCAATCCGTTTACACTTGAACGCACTACAGCACTGTGCACAAAAACTATTCGCAGGTTTCTTTCTTATTGCCCATTTTCATGTTTAATCCAATAGTGTTTGCTTACCTTTCCTCATATATGTATTTATGTTAACTTTCTCGCTCTCTTATTTATTATCATTTATTATTTCTGCGCTTTCATTGCTTTTTGAATGGGGTGACCAGATATATTTTGTTTTATATTTCTTTTTAGATAAATTGATTGTCTGTATAATCATAATTAAAAAAAATCAACAAAATTTCACATGGGCAGTTCCTTCTTTACAGTTTTTTTAACAAAATAGTATATTTAAGGAAAAACTCGATTTTGTTTATCTATGTGCAGTTAGAATTCTTAGACTTTTAGTAAAGGTTAGTGCATTATTTGCTGCTAACCGAATATTAAGGTCTGGTAACATGTCTCAGTTTCCTGTGGTTCAGCTTTCACAATTCGTAACATTTACGCCGAAATGCATTTTGCTCATAATTTTGTTTTAGAATCACTTCTGCAATAAATGATTATTTCTGAAATCTTCTTTAAATAACTTATTCAATGAAAATTTTGTGAATAAAACTACTACATTCCGTCAACTGCAATTCACGGCCCTATTTTAAGACATCCTCACAACCAAGTTGTAAGGAAATAAATGTAGTACTGTCATTGCAAATTACATCTGGGTTGATGTTGCATCATATAGTGTTGCTATAGTGCATTAAAATTGCATCGTACTTTATCAAAACGTAGCACACTAGTTAGTATAGATATTGATATGTATTTATTTATGAAACAGTATAAACAAATTGTAAAGGTTTTATATCTTATGTACGAGAAAAAGGAAAATGCTACAAAAATAATTGTATAAAATATACACAAATCTCTGCTAATCATCAAACAGCAAGTTCTTTCAGTACCTGTCCTGCAATTACCAGGCGTTGTATTTCGGATGTACCTTCGTATATTTCCGTAATGCGCGCGTCACGATAGTAACGCTCAGCTGCCATATCGCTAACGTAACCCATGCCTCCTAAAACTTGAATGCATTGATGTGAACAGAATGTAGCTGCTTCAGATGCAGCTACTTTTGCCATTGCAGCTTCTTTCGTATATGATTTACCATTATCTTTCAGCCAAGCTGTACGCCAAACTAGCAATCGTGATGATTCTACCCTTAGCGCCATGTCCGCCAGCTTTTGTTGGATAATTTGTAATTTAGCAATCGGTTTGCCAAAAGAATTACGATTTTGCGCATAATTTGTCGCCAGTTCTAACGAGGCTTGAGCTATACCTAGCGCTTGACTTGCAATACCAATTCGACCTGCGTCCAAAGATTGCATTGCAATTTTGAATCCATAACCAGACTTACCTAAAATATTTTCTTTCGGAATTTCGCAATCTTCAAAAATTAGCTGGCATGTAGAACTTGCTCGTATTCCTAGTTTGTCCTCTTTTTTTCCAAGTGTAAAACCTTTTAAGCCTTTGGGAACTATAAAAGCTGATATTCCTTTGTGCTTCAAGGATTTATCTGTAGTGGCGAAAAGTATGCCAGCTCCAGCTTCAAAACCACTGGTTATCCACATTTTCGTACCATTTAAAATATAGCGATCACTCTTTTCAGTTGCGGTTGTAGAGGCAGCACCTGCATCAGAACCATTTCCAGGTTCTGATAGCGCAAAAAAACCGACTTTGTCTCCAGAGGTGTAAGGTTTCAACCAAAAATCTTTTTGCTTTTGTGTCCCATACGCAAGAATTGGTCCTAAAAATAGCGAGTTATTAACAGACATTATCACACCACATGATGCGCATCCACGAGATATTTCTTCCATTGCTATACTATATGCCAAATAGTCCAAGCCCGTGCCGCCTAATCCAAAAAAAATACAAATTAGATCACAAGTCGTGTAATAACAATTTACACAAACCGTATTCTTCTGGAGTTGTTATGGACATAAGTCCCAGTTCACCCATTTTTTTTAACTGATCTTCAGGATATAAATGTTCACGATCATGTTTAGCTGCTTTTGGTACGATTTCCGCATTAACAAAATCTCTACATGTTTTCTGTAACATTTGATGAGTATCAGACAGAGCAGATAAGCAGGCAATACGCCTTATTGCAGGATTCTGAAGAGTACCATGGCGGCCTTTTTGGGGAACAAATAAATACACACACATAGGATATTTACAAATCAAAGTTCAATTCAGCAATACAAAAATGTAAATATCTTTTTTCTTTCAGCAAATTTTTATACTTACCTAGAAATTTGCCTACATAAACGAGCGACTGCATAATGAAACGGACAATTAGAATATCAGCTAATGAATGATTTTTTTGGCATAGAAACTTAAATATAAATATGCACTTATCAAAGCGAAGTATACAAAAAATAAAACAAAACGAACGCAAAAACGATGACTTTTAAACGGTTTCTATAGTCGATAGAAATGATCGATTTAGCACCAGCAACAAGTAGGGGAAAGAGAATTGCGAATATCGCATTTGTTATACAAAATTTAAAAATTTACAACCAATGAGAATATCCATACAATTGATAGATACTACACATAAGTACCTATATCTCTCCCCAATTACGGTTCATATATGTATATATTAAATTGCATTTGTTTTAATTTATTAATAACTAATATAGCATAGTATACTATTATAGTATAGTAATGCTATATTACGCATACAATATGCAAAATTACATTACTTTCTACTCAAAGTAATATGATGTTTCTTGTTTTTTCGTTAAAGTCATCGTCACTTTTAAATTATCAAAACAACGTTTTATAGTATTTACCGAATATTTCACATCAAAACTTTAATTTTTTGATTCTGGTTCAGTTTGAATTTTAAAGTAATGGCGAATTCTTTGTTTTAAATCGTGCTTGAAGTGTTCATGTACGAATGCAAATTCTACGGCATTCAGTGAAAGTTGCAGTAAATCGTTTTTCGTTAAGTTAAATGTATTTTTTGCTAATACGAATTCATTTGACAAGGTGGTGTCGAAAACACCACAATCGTCAGTGCATAATATTACTGGCGCCTTTTTATCATTAAAAATATGTTTAAAATGGTGATCGTCATAGCATTTTACAGTGGAACATTTCACATTACTCGTCAAACAGCATTCAATGGCTATATTTCTTCTATATATTTCATTTAGTTGAAGCTCACTTAGAAAAGTACCATGACCACAACGTTCCATGCCGAATTTAATCATTTGATCAATTTCTGCAGGATTGTGAATTTCTGCACAATGTAAGGCCAGCTTTAAATCGTTTTTTCGAGCTTTTTCCAATACTGGTATAAAGTGCATGAAATTACCCAGTTTCGGATTACCGCTAAAGTCAATACCAGAGATAATGTCTTTATAAGTGTTCTTTAGCTGTAATGCAATATTAACTGTTTCTTCAGCCTCAGCTACGCTTTTACTTCTATCAATAGATAGCAGCAAGCTTACATGAATACTTTCAATTTTCATAGTACGTTCTATAGCCTCCAAAACATTTTTCACATATTCTTCTTTAGACATTTCCGAATTTTTCTTAGGAGTTGTGCGTAATTCCAAATAAATAACATTATCTTTGGCAAAATCTCTTATTGCTAGCTCTGTAGCTAATTGTAGGCCCTTCTTAGTGGCTGTTAATTCGTGCATAAAACGGAACTTAAGAAAGCATTGGTCAAGATTTCCACCATCGAATACTAACTCTTTGCTGAGTAAAACCTTTTCATTGGAATTCACGCCGTATAGTTCTTCACACAACTCTTCAATTGATTTAGTGCACAATGACCCATTGAGATGTGCATGTAATTCAATCTTCGGCATCATTCGTATAAAATTAGTTGTATCCATCGCATACAGATTATTTCACTGAAATTTAAGCATATTTAAAATTTGAAATATTGCATATTTTGAAATTTGAAATACCTTCTTTTTTATATTTCTGTATTTGCTCTATCAGCTGCGCATAAAGAAATAAACAAGGGGCGATGACTGAAATCAATCGATAATATCGATATGTGTGACCAAGCACCATCCGGCAGTTAAAAATGTATGTTTTTACTTTGTAATTTACCACTTATCATTAAAAAAAAGGACTTTTACAAGGATACTAAGTTGGTTTAGAGCTATATTTTTATATACCATGTTATTATGTAAACGGGAATTTTAAAAATATTTTCAGTTCTCTTTACATCCCATGTCATCTGGCTACCTTGTTTCTGACACTGCGCCATCTTGTGGCAACGAATTAGCGCAAGCAGCTGTTTGTTTAGTACTGTCGTACAGTTTGTGTGAAAAATATCTAAATACTTTTCGGTTTACAAATTTCGACTGAGACAATTTTTGAATTATTTGCGGGAATCGGAATGGTTGGGTTGTGTCGGTTATGTGCCGCTGTTCGTAAAAAGGATATGCTTATCCCAATGAACTTTGACATTTGCCAAAAAATGAGGGAGTGCTTTGGAATTGAAATGTGTAACAGTGGTGATAAGCTTCCTAAATGTGCCTGCGGCCTCTGTTTAGAAACATTGCAAAATGCCTTTTCCTTCTTCCAGAAAGTCAAGGAGTCGCAGGAATCATTAGCTTTATTATTAAGTATTTCAAAAGATGACAAACCTGAAACTGTTAATGAAGTTTGTATTAGATTAAACGAAAGTGAACTAACCAACAGCCATATTACTGCTCAATATATAGAATCGGTTAAAGATCATGAAATGAAAGGAGTTGACATAGAGAGTGATAATATGTTGACATTAGATTCGATGGAGCTTAATATGCAAATGATGCATAGATGCATAGAAGAAGATGGTGACGATGAATATCAAAGTTTGGAAATTCTAAATGTCACTGAGGTCAATAGTTCGCTGACTGATATGGATGACAAAGTTGGAGGGGAGAGTCTCAGCCAACTTTCAGAAAATAGTACGGATGTTAAGATCGAAACGTACTTTTTGGAAGATGTAGACGAAGATTTAGAAGAAGGGTCACTGGTTAATCAAGAAACCACGGAAGCTAAATCGAGAGAGTTAAATGAAAACAATTTCAAACCTACAATTATTGAAATCTTACCTGCCAACAACTGTGTAACCAATTCTTCGAAGG
Organism: Bactrocera dorsalis; assembly: GCF_023373825.1. Lineage (NCBI taxonomy): Eukaryota > Metazoa > Arthropoda > Insecta > Diptera > Tephritidae > Bactrocera > Bactrocera dorsalis. The sequence continues at coordinate 103,139,073 of NC_064304.1, read as the reverse complement.
TTTGTTTTGAGTGAAAATGTATACATGTATGTACACATTCACATAAGTATTTACTTTCATTTCAGAGTTTTGAAACAACTGAAGTTAATAATGCCCAAGTATACGAATGGAGATTATATACCTGGATTTGCCATACTTGCTCTGAGATCTGCGAAACTTTCGCTGCATTGCATTTACATGCTAAAGAGAAACACGAAGTGCAAGAAGTCAATTATCTACAATACAAGTGCACTGATTGTCAAAAAATTTGTGCGCATTATAATAAATTTCTAAATCATGTGCGATTCCGACATCATCCTGAATTAAGTTTGCGTTGCGATGCCTGCGATAATCAGCTGGAATCTTTTCAAGAATTAGCTGCTCATAGAGAAAATTGTGCTGCAGCACAACAATATCCTTTAGTAGATTTGTGTAATATATGTGGAAAAAGTTTTCACAGTCGCAATGCTACATTAGTACATTCACGTGCACAACACAATGAGGAAGATAGTGACAAAACCAAGTATCACCAATGTACTCAATGTGATAAAAAGTTTAAACGAGTGGCGAATCTGCGGGCGCACGAACATATTCATTCAGGTACGTCGAGCTATATTGGCCAAATATTGTTAAATAATAAGCTTTCATAATTTCAGGTTTAAAAGAGTTTGTATGTGATATATGCGATCGGAAATTTCGTCAGAAACATAATCTCGAAGTGCATTTGTATACACATATAAACGAACGAGTTTTTGAATGTAAAATTTGCAATAAAAGGTAAATGAGTCGTTATGAATTTTTTATTTTTAATTGTTTATTTCAATGAAGTATTTAATTATGCATCAAAATCATGATATACACATGTATATATTTAATTCCACAGTTTGAAAACATCAACTAGTTTGGAGAAACACCAGCTGATTCACAAAGATATCAAGAAGTTCGCCTGTGATTATTGTGAAAAAGAATTTCGCACAAAAGATGCAAAGCTTTCCCATGAAAGGATACACACTGGGGAAAAACCTTTGAAATGCAAGTACTGTGACCGGTGTTTTCGTTTTCGTAGTGGGTTAATGGTTAGCATAAATACACTTTTGAAGTAATTTTAATAATATACATAATGTTTCGTTTAATATTCCTTACAGGGCCATCTTAATTTACATACGGGGGATCGTCCATATTCCTGCCAGGATTGCAGCCGTCAATTCACCAACTGGGGCAATATGAACAAACACATGAAACGTTGTTCTAAACGCCAAAGCAGTGGAAAGAGTACGTAGTTATGTTGTTATATCAACAACAAATGAAAAACGTTTCGATTTGTGTGATAAAAGATGTATATGTATATAATACGATTCCTAGTAGAGAGTACACAGCGCTACCTGTTATTATAATCATTATAACAATACGCGAATTTGCTTCTGGGTTGTTTTTGACGTTACAATACATCAACGCTTTGGTCTGTTTGTTCAACTAATCTTAGACATTTAATATTACATAATACATCCAAATAATATAAGTGAGGACTTTGGTACAAATTTTCGAATAAATAAGTTGAATTAGATAATTATATGAAATAATGACATACTTAAATAATATCATAAAAAAAGTTGCGTTTATGTTGGATTTACACAGAATTTAATTGTAATATAGTCCATTCTCACCATAAACAGTGTAAATATAAAATAAATCTAGTTTAAAAGGGCATACGATAAAATTTACTTCGTACACTATACTTTACACTGATTTTAGTATTGGAAAAATATTAGAAAAAGTGGTATTATTTAGCTTTTATTAAAAATTCAAATTTATTCCGAACAGTTTAAAAGTTTTTAGCTGAACTCATTTTGCAAACACATCTAGATGTTATATTCCATAATGGCGTTGTCAGTGGCGCAGAGCATTTGGGATAAACAATACAGTACAACTCAAAATATGCGGTTGTATGAAGGAAAATTTTCATCTATTTTCAAATTGGGAATAAAAAGAGGTCAAGTAAAAAGCCGACAATGACTGGCAACTCGTATTTGTCCAATTGCAAAATCTCTTTTCCGCCGCCATTTTAAATGTAGTTCATTCGTTTCCGACTCACATTTGTAGAAGTGGTGAAGCTTGTGAATTTCAAAAGTTCACATTCCAATTGGTTGTGCTTCGTAGTTGTTCTATAGAAAATATTTTTCGTTTGTAAAAATTCGTAAATGCTTTTAGCTACGTGCTCCTCTGAGATGACAGTGAATATACTCACGCAATTTCATTTCAGGGCCATTCAACACAATCTCATGTTTTTTCATAAATTCATTATAAGAGAAATTGCAAAGGTCAATTGAGTCGAATGACTTGAAAACGGTTGAATGAAATGACATGAGACGTTAACTTACCAAAAAAGACGGATTTAAAATGTCTAAGGGGGTGGGCGCTGAAAACTATTGCTCTAAGCTAGATTTCAGGCGACACTTCAAGCTTCCGAAATAATGCAGTGTCTTCTTATTCTTCTTAGGAAAACTGCTGAAATAGCTAACACCACAGGAAACAATATAAAAAATCAAGACCGATAGTAAAAGAGCAATTAGACAATAATTTTATATTGCTGACGGAAAACGGCTGTTTATGTATTGGGTTTCAGGCCAAAATAGCCAAAAGTGTTATCCGTCTGGCTAATGAAATTTCCAAAAGGGCTGACAGAAGAAAGGTGAGATGGTATGCCTTAGAAACAAACAGGTTCACAAAGATTATAAACAAGGGCCCCTCGTCTCGAAAAGACTGCAGGATGATTGTTGGGATAATGACAGGACACATCAGCATTACATGCCAGTCGGATGGGCATTACTAACAACGACACGTGCAGAAAGTGCTGGAAGTAGGTTTTAGAGACACGCTTTAAAACTTTAGCTGCTTCTGTTCAGCCCTATCTAGAACTCGTTTAAGATATCTAGGAGCTTCACATTTCAAGGGACCGGGTAAAGTATTAAAATTAGATAACAATACTCTATTAGAATTAGCAAAAAGCATTGAGGCCTGTTTGGCGAATACTTAAGCTTGAATATAATTGAACATTCATTTGACATTACTGAGAATAAGTAGGTCTATGTATGGCGTGACAGTCGACCAGTATAACCTACTTAGGATTAGAGGACAAAAATAAATTTTAATCATTAAAAATAACTTTGTTATGTTTCAAAATATTATCCATTAAAAGCTGTATTCTGTTGCATGTGTTTGACACAATTTTCATAGCACTTTTGCCACAATGATTGAGGTATCTCCAAAACATGCGTTCTGAATGCAATAACCGCCTCTTCAGGTTTCGAAACGTTTATCTTTAACGCACGAGAATAAAAAGAAATCATTCGGTAAGTAAGGACTATAGAGTGGATAAATTGATGTTTTGAGTACTCAAAAATGCAGTTGTTTCAGTTGATGTGTGAGAGTTTGCAATGTCGTGGTGAAGAGTCATCCGTCAACTTTTGTTGTATTCGGCTTACCTTAAAACACGATGCTGTCGACAGATCTTTACTTTCGGGCGCATACGCGTAAATCCACGTTTCATCAACTATCAGGATGCTATAAACGTGTTTCGAAGCAGAGCGGTCGTATTTTTTGACTTTTCTCTCGACCAAACAATACGAGCCCCTTTTTTTGACCGACTGACAAACTGTGAGTGATCCAAGGTTAAAATATTATTTTACTGTCAAATGTCCACACAATATTGGATATATGCTGTGCCTATATTTGCCCCTATTTCACGATAGGTCATATATATCTGGTAATATTAGTTTGTGTACAGCATCAATAGCTTCCGGAACAACAAATGATTTTGGACGATCTTCACGAAATCCATCTTGGAGTGATCTACGACATCGATTGGATTTATCAAACCATCGATAAACGCTGGTCCTTTATTGAGTTTCGTCGTCAAAAAGTGAATTAAGTTTATCGATGCAGAGTTGCTGACTTAATCCACGCCTACCGTCACTCATCTCCAGCATCCACTATTGAATAATATTCGACCGAATAGTCTACATCACGTAGTGAGAAATTATAGTAGCTGCGACTGTACATGAAGACCGTGGAGAGTTAATTCGGCGACGTTCGCATCAACTCAGATTGACGTATGGAACGACTTGGCGCATTTTACGTCGAGATCTTAAATTGAAAGTGTGCAAAATACAGCTTGTGCAAGAACTGAACTACTCGATCTTCGCAAGGGACATCGCTTCGCTCAATGAAAAGTTCCAATAAGTTCCGACATTTTCAAGCCAGATTTTGTTAAGCGATGAGGGCCTGGTTGATCTTCAAAAATTGAAGAGCTGACATTTCATACAGAAAAAATTACGGTTTGCTGTGGTTTGTGGCCGGTGGATTCATCGGTCCACATTTCTTCGAAAATGATGCCGGTGAGTATGCCGTTAATGGCCACCGTTATCGCGCCATGATAAACAACTATTTGATGCCTAATTTGAAGCTCGTGATCTCGGCGACATAGGTTTCAGCAAGATGGCCTTAATTTCTCATACCTGATCGATACCTTTCCTGTGAATATATGTAAAGACTGAAGTATACGCAAAGCATCTTCTATTCAGGCCTTGAAGCAAAATATCACCCATGCCATTCGCCAGTTACTAGTCTAAATACTCAAATGAGTCATTAAAAATTGAACTCTAGGGATCGACTATCTGAGACGTAGCCGCGATCAACATTTGAAAAAAAGAGTCTTCAAAAAATAAATGCCAAAGAGTGTCCTTTCGAATGATAATATAAAGTTTCTGTGATTATTTTCTTAAAAAGAACAGGAAATCTCGACTGATATCGAAACTGATACTTACGTGCTCCCATTTAACCACAAATAATTTCAATGCTCACATTTAAATTTTATATTTTTTTTTATTGTTAATTTTATTGCATGCACAAAATTGTTAATCTTACCATTTTATATTCTAATATATTTTTTCATACCTATAATGTGTATGTATGCATGTATGTATGTATGTATGTATGTAGTATTATGTAGTTACATATTTTCATTCTTGTCTACACTCTTTGAGTTGTCAACACATAGTACAACTATTTCTATTATATGTATCTCAATTAATATTTTAACTTTGTATAGTAATTTCATCTTTATGCTACATTTTTCTTATAATTCCTTACCGGTCCACATACATTTGTTAAGTACTGTCTTACATTTAACGCTGCGAATTCAAACTTTACAACCAATAATAATTCTGCATACATTTAAGAAGACGAGTCGTACATTTTTTCGCATATTTTTATGATCTTTCTTTAAAAATTTGAGGTTAAAAACATACAGTTTATTTTTCTATATGGCTGCGGTTTTTATTGTTTGCAATTGTTTTATAACAGCTGATTAAAGAATTAGGTTTTTAGGTTTTTTTTGTTATATTAATTGCAACTACAATGAGATATTGAAATGAAATCAAATAACTTAATGGTTTTGGTATTAAACAACTTTGCATTCATTTGCTTAAGATAATAAATATTTCGCTTTAATTATTTTTTATTAATTATTTTTGTACATTAGTGTTTTAGTGTTTTTCTCATTAGTATTTCGACGTAATGAATTTTGATTTTCATCTTCGTAATGGGCATATACTCACTGGCATTAGAGAAAACTGGTCGCTGTACATCAAAAGATATGTAATACATATTTAAATAAAAAAATTAAAAAATATGAAAAAGATTTATACAATATTTTTTGCATATAAATTATTATTAATTTTTTTCGTTTGTGGATTTGCTCGTGTAAATTTAATACTATATTTGCTTGTAAACGAACTCAGTCATTAAGGGTTTATTAAGTATTTATTATGACACATTGTAACAAGTATACATATGCTATAATAATGATTACAGTGAACCTCGCTTAATTGCAATGCATAAATCAGAAGTAAAATAAATATTATAGAGAATAATAGTTTTATGCCGACGGCTTGTCGTTTCTTTTATATAAATATATTATTAAGAATATGGCAACTCCAAATTTTTACATTGACGAAATATTTGAAAAATAGTAACTGATGTACGGTACAGCTATAAGGAAACAGTACTGTATTTATATGTATGAAGAGAGCGTAAAGATACAAACGTGTTGTTGAGCCTTATTTTTTTTCTTTTTGGTTGACAGCCATTGAACAAACAACATCATATTTATTCAAATGTCAAATTTCGTACCGAAAAGTGATGAGTTGCGAAAAGCATTAATTTTCTGTTTCCATTAGAAGAAAAGTGCTGCAAAGTCGCATCAACTGCTTGTTGTGGCTTATGTTAATCAAGCTCTATCAAAAGCAACATACAGAAGATGGTTTCAACAGTTCGGGGGTAATAATTTTGATGTGAGAAATAGAAAACGTCGATGACCACCAATTTTGAAGACGCTGAATTGCAAGCAATATTGGATGAAGATGATACTTTGAGTCAAAAGCAAATGGCAGCCATGCAAAAAGAAAATAATTTCAGAACTTTTGTAAGCCATGAGAAAGAGCCAAAAGTGTGGAAAATGGTTGCCAAATGAATTGAATGAAAGACGAATGGAACCGAAAAAAACACTTGTAAAATTTCGCTTCAAAGATACAAAATAAGTTTAGTTTTGCATAGAATTGTCACTGGCGCTGAAAAATTGATTTATTTTAAGAACCCTAAACGGAGAAAAGCAAGGGTTCATACGGGACAACCATTCACATCGACCATAAACACAGATCGATGCGGTAAGTAGGAAATACGCTGTGTTTGTTGGTGTAAAGGTGTGGTATATCACAAGCTTCTAAAACCTATGTAGTGGAATTGCTAATACTAATCACTACAGACAACAAATGATCAATTTGAGCCATGCATTGATCGAAAAACGACCGGAATGGGCCAGAAGACTCCGCAAAGTAATTTTGTTACACGACATTGCACCTGCGCACAAAGCGAAATCAGTGCAGGATATAATTAAAGTACTTGGCTGGGAGCTGCTACCCTATCCGTCGTATTCACAAGGCTTAGCCCCTTCCGATTACCATTCGTTTTCATCGATGGGACACGAATAGGCTGCGCAGTTTTTCGATTTCTACGCAGAAGTTGAAAATTGGCTGTGAGATTTATTTGCCTCAAAAGACGAACATTTCTATTAACATGGTATCTACAAATTTGACCAGAGAAAGATGGTCAAAATATATAAAAAGCAGCGGTTAATAATTTGAATAAATTCTGTAAATGAACATTTTTTTCGTAATGTATTACGAAAAATGGCTCTTCAAACAAACAAAAAAATTTTTTTTTAACAATAATTGATAAGGAACTTAAAGAGACATTACTAAAAAATATATGCACATATGTGCACATAACCTCAAAATATTGATTTATTGTTTACAATTAAGTGGCGCTCACTGTGTATAATAATTAGCTGATTGCAAATTAGCTGCTCAGTTTTACAATTAACATCAAGAATATGTTGTTAATAAACAAAGTTGTTTTAGCTCTACATTAGAGTATTTATTAATGTTTTTATTTACAATATTTTTTTTTGTTTTTTGCTTACTATATTTAACATTAACTTTAACATTTTTAATCACTTACTTTTTTGGTAAAGAATTACTTGTTTTGGTTATAACATGAGTACACTAACATAAAAATCAGTCACATACACAAATACAAATACAATACTTTTTTCTTTTTGATTTTTTAATTAAATTCATGAAACGAAAATAAATGCTTAAGCATTTATTGCATGAAAACATGGCTCAATTACGCTGGCAAAAATTAGTTGTTTGCTTAGTATAATTAGTACATTTAGAAATACTGCTAAATATTTTTCTATATAACTAACAGTAGCGTTGGGTGTTAACTAACACCGCCAGAACGCTTTGATTACTGCTTGGACACTTCCGCCAGTTTGCGCAAGCAGTCGGCTTCGGCTTAGATTTCTGCGCTGCCACGTAAAAAAATGTCAGCGCCAACACCGTTTCCACGACTAATGGCACGATTGGATTTGGAGCGTTGCGTTACTTCTCTTTCCACTTCTACGGCTTGTACTTTGCTGGCAGTCAAATCCATTGGTTGCTGTTGTTTTCTGGGCGTTGGCGGCGCCGCATACTTGCGACTAGCGGCACGTTGATAGCGACGCGCTTGTACAGCCAAATCATCGAGCAGTAGTTCGTTTGTCGACTTAGCGCGCTGTGACGCGAAGCTCGGTCGTGGTGCGCCATTTACCGCATTTACACCACTGACACCGTTATTTGATTTTATATGGTTGATTGGTGGCGGTGGTGGCGCGGCCTTTTTGCGTTTAGGCTCGTCCTTATTCTCACACGTATTTAGCTGCTGGCGTACAAATGATTGACTCAATGTAGAACCGCGTAGAAAATCGCCATCAGCATCACTGCGTTCGTTGGCCGCTTCGCCTTCGCCTATCTCGCGATATAAATTTAATTGTGGTGAGTATTTGTGCAGCGCGTGCGTCATTTGTTCAATACTTAGTTGATCCTGCTTTAGCAGACTGTCGGAGGGCATTTTAACAAATGGGCGCTTTACTTTCGTTTGTGTTGCTTTGAGGCGATCGAAGAGATTATGTAGTGTTGTGGCGCGTTGCTTTTGTTTCGCCAATGGCATTATGGTGCGCTTACGCTTAGGCGTCTGTGCTGCATCGGCAACGGCGTCAATTGTTGGCCAAGCGTTTGTTGTTGGTGTTGCTGCCTTTTTGTGTGTGTTCGTCGCTAAAGGTGGCAGTTTCATGGGCGTGCTGCCTGGGCAACCGATATTGTTGATGCGACTCGAGCTGAGTGACTTAAAAACATCATCGTCCAGTTCGCTTAAACTTACCATTTGCTCATCAAAACCCGTAGAGTATGTAGTAGCACGGCTTAACATTGCCGGCGCGTTGAATTTTTTCTCATCTTCTTCGTCGTCATCGATGCCACTGTAACTGGCGAATATTTCATCAAAGGCGGCACTCACAATGAGCGCTTCGTCATGTTCAACGTTTATGTGTGCGCCAACATCTATATCATCTTCTTCTTCGTGGCTAACACGCTTACTAGTGTGGTGTGCGTCACTATAGTCATAACAATTGATATCTTCACAACCTTTATTAACAGCTGTTAAACGACTTGATATCGTGCCAAACAAATTTTTACGATAATCGTCATCCAGATGGCAATACTGTTGCATTAAGTGATCATCGTCGCCTTTTGCAGCGCGCGCAACTTCAGCGCAGTGTAAACTTAAAGTGCTGTGCCGCTTAACAGGGCTACTACTCGGCGACAATGCATTACTATTGTCGGCGCCAGGTAGCGACTGAGCGCTTAAGCTACTTTCGAGTTTAGTGTGTGCAGTTTTTGACGGTGCACGCTTAGCGCTGTTATTGAAAGCAGCCAGCAGCTGCTGTTTACTAAGTTTTATGAGGCGCTGACGTGATTCGTGTGATTTGCGCTTTAGTTGATGATATTTACTATTACTAGTGCCGTGCTGAGAATGGTGTGACGCATGTGTGGGCGTATCATATGTGTATGTGGTTGTGTGTATGGCGCTTTTAAGCGTTGGCGTATACTTACAACTTCTCTCTGCCAACTGTTCGCGCTCCCACTGTTGCTGCTGTTGCAACGCCCAAGCGCGTTCCTTGGCGCGTTCTTGATCGGCAAGTTTGCGTTGCATAGCAAGCGTTTCGAATGTATGCACCATACTGCCCACATGTGAACGCACCTCTGGTATACCTAAATCGCCGCTGAAAAGATCGCGTTGGTGCCGTTGCTGCGCTGTGAGCAGCTCACCACCGCTAGCGCGCTTATTTAGCGTCGTTATACCGGTGGCATTTTTATAAAGCGCACCGGCTGAGACGCTAGGACGTAGCGCGTCATGTTGGCGACGACGCTGCGGAAAACGTTCTATAAATTCTGTCGCTTCTTGTTGCCAAAGCAGTTCGCCATCGAATGTGGCTTTTGTGGTTGTTGTCGTTTTATGTGAGACCGGCTGCATTTGCGTTGTTGTTTTGTGTTGTCATATTATGTGTAACGTTGTATTGAAGAAGTGTGTGTAAGTAGTATGTATAGGTGTAGTTGTTGTAGGCGTGTCCAAGCGACGGACATGAAAGTATGCAATATTGAAGAGAAAAGCAAATTAAAATTGAAGCCAAAGATGGGACAGTCGTGTATAAATAATAAGCATGGAAAAGAGTTAAAGTGTTACTTGCTTAAGGAAAAGATTGAGAACTTAAAAAAAAAAATAAATAGTCTGAAGTTGAGAACTGTGTATGTTTTTCACGTAACTTTGCTTGTCAGTTCTCAAGTCTAAGGAAATTGATGATCTTAATCACTTGAGTATACAACGATAATATATTTAACACAGCGGCAGCTGCCGATAATCTTTAAACATCAATGGCTATACTGACGTCACTTTAGCTACTGTTTACGACTATGAAATTATAAATGAGGACGACCTTGAAGCAAAATGGTAACCAAGACACTACTACTACTATTTAACTTATGCGCTTTCTGGGAAAAAGTAAGAAAAAAATATTTTTTATAATGTTTAATATTACAGACTTCATCCGACCAAGTATTCTAATATTTTTTAGTTTCAATGTCTGAAAATAATCCAGAACGTGGGGTATTTTTGGCACTTTGCGAGATCTCAGAAATTTGAAAGGGCATCTAACCAGCATGTTATTATGAAGAGGGTTACTAACCTGTGCTTACTGTGAAGGTTTTTACTTTTAGGAAACTGGGTATTTTAAAAGATATTTTATCTTCCTTGGTGCAGACTGATGATTCTATTTTATTAAGATTGAAATGAAGTTCTCAGCAGTGAGTTCTTTGTGACGACCTCTATTAAACTATTCAGTCTTCTCTTTCCTAAAAGTTGAAGTTGAAGCACGATCGCGTGCGGTCACGTGCGATATTTTAGGCACTTGCCGAGATCTCAGAAAGCATCTAACTAGCACGGTACTTTAACTATAAAAAGGCTTACCAGCCTGTGCTTACTGTGAGGGTTTTTATTTTTAGGAAACTGGGTGTTTTAAAAGATATTTTACCTTCCTTGGGGCAGAATGATGATTCTACTTTATCAACGATCCCTACCAAACTATTTAGTCTCCATTTTCTTTGAAGTCGAAGTCGGAGAACGATCCATTATTGGCGGTGTTTTAAAATCTGAAGTCTTCTTTGATTATTCATTACTGTAAGCAGCCTTCGAATGAGATAAGTGTCTATGAATTGGATGGACTTTTTCGTATCAAAATGTGAATAATTTCAGAATTTTGTAAACTCCCTTTTCTAATAGGTGTTTGTTTGAGAGACTTTTCCTATAGTCGGTGAAAGGCTTGAATTAATGAAGGGTTTTTGTAGTTCGAAGATACTCGCTTAGTTTTTATATTAGCCTTATCATAGCTCTGGTTAGGTTAAGAGATCGATCCTAACAAGAATCTCAGTAAGATTGCTTAGAACGCCGGCACACTATAGTACCAAAAACTTCTATATAATGTAACACAAGATGAAACATCAAACTGCTTTGTGCTAATCACAAATTTGTTTAGACGATTTATGTCAGTTTCGGTTATATTTTCTGGTACGCCGTAAGTATGACGAAATGTTTCAACTTCATACTGACAAAAGCCGCACAATGGAGAAGAAAGTGACTGGTTGTTTCCACGTCACCTTCCTCCATACAACAACTTCCGTATCCGTTAACATTTTTGGCCTTACCACATGAATACCTTTTGGATAATGTTCAATAAAAACTACTAAAATTGCGGCAACAAGAATTTTGCTAAGCGCAGGAAGTTCAGTAGATCTTTTGCGTTCTATACAAAGCCAAAAAGATCTCGCAGTCGTACAAAAGCTGGTCGCTAACCAACGCTTAAATCTAATTCTAGTGAGGACAGACCCTTGACTTACTTTGCGCGCACAATGAGCGAGTTTAATACTCATTCATACTGATTGCTCACTACTTCAAAGGGGCTACACCTTGCAGCAGTGTATCTGTGTGTATCGCAGTCGGTACAAATATTCGAGGTGTTACGAGACCTAAGACCTAAGAGTCGATACATTTTCGGAAAATCAATTTAAAATATTTTTAAATTAGAAAGGCAATTTTGGACAATTAAATTAATAAAAAAATATTTCTTAGATAAAATTTTGGTTTTCTTTTTAATTAAGTCAACAACAAAAATAAAAACAAAGACAAAGTAAACAGATATTACAAAACACTTATGACAAATGCATGACAACAACAATTGGGAGTGTTGTACAATGAAAGAGAGAAATAGTGATAACGAATTAATGATTAAGCTACTTACATTGTATATAAGAGAGATTTAAATGTTGCAACGCATGAATGTCACGCTTGTGTGCCAGTGTTGTTAAGTATGTGCAGGTATACATTTTGCTTTTTTGCAGGTATACATATGTATGTGAGTGTGTGCCTGTGTGTGTATGTGCAACATAGATGTGAGATTGGATGAACGTCAATTCAATGCTGCCGGTTTCAGTGGTGACGTGTTCAACACAAATGCCGTGTTAAGCAACACAGCTCACATATACATATACATAAATAGTATGTATGTACGTGCGACAACAATAATATGTGAATACAGACTTGTAAATATGCGCGTGTGTACGCTTTGTGGGACATAGCTGGGTAGACATGATACATTGTATGCGGGAGGCAATGATTTAATAGTAATTATTATCGCATTGCATGCTCTCGCTGGAGCTCGAATATTGACTGGTCATCGAATTGGCTTTGCTGATATTATTTATTTGCGTCGCATTGCTGTTTGCATTGCAATTGTTGTTGTGTTTGCGGTCCTTACCGCCGCCGCGATTCATTTTGCCCGACTTTTCGGTGGCTGACGATTGCTGTTGTTGCTGTTGCAGCGAGCGACTGCTGCGCGATTTCGTTGGTTTTAGTTGTTGCTGTTGTTGTTGTGACAAATGTTGTTGCTGTTGGTGTGCGCTCGCCTTACTCTTATGCGACTTGCTGCCGCCGCTTTTGCTATGCTTTAAACTATGATGATGATGCTGCGATTGATTTTGCGCGCGCTGCAGACCGTTGCCGCTTTGATAATGCTGCTCGCTCTGCTGCTGCTGCTGCTGTTGTTGGTAGTGATTCAATGTGCTATTGCTGTGATAGAGCACCGCGTCCTGTGTGGAACCATCATTACTGCCGCTGCCGCTACCGCTTGCAGTGCTGCCACGCCCATAAATCTGCGATTTCGACTGACTGCGATACAAATGTAAATTGGCCACACCGTAGGGATCGAGGCTGTCGAAGGTCTGCAAGTAGTGCGGACTTATTTGATTATAATCACCCATACAAGCGGACGCATTCGATGTGGTCGCGCCGGCGCTGCGTCGATCCAATGTATTGGTGCGTTGTGTTGCGTGCGTAGGCTCGCGATAGTGCGGCTGATGGCCACCCTGGCCGTGTTTATAGTGCGTTTGATTGCGTTCGCGATAGTCCAGCGAATTGAAGTGATGCGGTGCCACCGGTTGGAACGTCGATAACGACGTCGAGCAGATGGTTGGCGATAATGCGTTGGCAGCCGATGCCGTTGTGGCGTTCGGTAGCATAGTGGAATGATGGCCGTGGTGTGCTAAATAGCCCAGTGTGCTGGTGGTGGTGATGGTGTTGTTAGGCGATTCAAGTGTAAGTGGGTGTGGCAGGGGTGCGGGTCTGTCTGTGTGATTGAATTTATGAAGACCAGTGTGATTGTTGATGGTGGTGGTGGTGGTGTTGGTGGGTTCGTTGCTGCGGCCGCACTTGATCGCTACAAAGGAGGTCGGCAATGGCGGCAGCGGTGGCGTGTTGGAGCGCACCACATTCAAGGTGGCGGCGGGCAAAGATGTTGCTGCCGTTGCTGCTGCGTTGTTGCTGTTGCCGCTGTTGTTGTTGTTGGTAGTTGTGGTGGTTGTGTGGTGACTGGTGTGGTTGTTGTTGTTTTTGGTTAGAGTGGTTGTGGTGGTGCAGGTGCTGGACAGGGTTGCCAGTTCGCGCTACGCACCATGATGGTTGCCAAATGTGCGCAGTACCGGCACACTCTACATGCCATAGCAGCAGACAACAACAATGATCCCCGATACGGTGTGAGTTTTGTAGGCGTGTGCATAAAAGGAATTTGGTTTTGTTGAAAAAGAGTTCATAATTGAATTCGTTAACGATTTTAGTGGTTTACTTTGGTTTTGCAAGTTAATAAGAGTTTGGAGTTTTTTTTTTTGTTTTTGCAAAAAAGGTAAATAGCAAATAGCCATAAGGTTAAATAACAATGTAGAAAATTTCAATATTTTTGTAGAGAATTTATAAATAAATTAGTATACTTTTTATATATGAGTTGTAAATTTTCGTGGATTTTTTTTTGTACTATTCGTTGAACTGGTTTGTTATTGTAATTAAATTTGTTTTAGTTTTAGTTACTGTGATTAAATAGTAGTAGTAAGTAGTTATTATTGTTGCAATAGCTGTAGTAATATCGCTTGATTTCAAAATTACTGTGAAGCCAAAACAACCAAAAGTTTACAATTAAAAGCGTCGAAAAAGTGAAGCTTAGAAAAAACGTAAAAAAATATAAAATACTTATTTTATAAAAAAAAATAAATAAATATACAAATGTACATGTGTAGATAAGTTGTGAATGAAGTTGCTGAACAAATGTGCATGACTGTCGATTGTTTTTTGCAAAGTGAGAACACCATATTACTACATACTCAGTGTTAGGTTTTCCAACTCTACATTTATGTATATTGAAGGAGAGTGGTGAAATTACCGCAAAATCGTTGAGCTACGACTACTAGTTACGTTTAGAAATTAAAGAAGATTTTTCAAAAAAGTAAGGGCATAAAAAATGAAAATCGTAATTACTTATAAATTAATAAAAGTCAACAAATTAAATACGTTTTACTTTAGGATATGACAGATGACAGGGAGGGCTGACTAGTGATGTTACAAATCGACTCTACGAGTAAATAGTAAGTAATATAATATAATACATAATACAAATATACTTATTAGTTACTAAACTAACTACTGTTTAGCAAAGCGCTACAAAGTTACAAATAATATTGAATACAATTGATACACTAAGATAAGCCGAAGAGTAATTATATATGAAATGTTTATTTTCATGGATTACACATTTTTCAAAAATTTATCAATGAGATTTCAAAATACGTCAGTGGGGTAGGGTACGAAAAATGTTAAGAAAAAAATGGTTACAAGGTTCTCTTTGAAAACATAATCCGTAGCTTTTTTGTAATTTATTTATTTATTTTATATTAATTTTTTACTCAATTTCACAGATTTCAAAATGTATTGGTGGGGCAGGGTAAGCAAAATGTTAAAATGCTGTGAATTTATTATTATTTATTTTATATATATATTTTTTTAATATATACATTTTTTAATTTCTTAAATTTTTTTGTATTTTTTACTCAATTTCATCGTTTTAAATAAGTCATTGGGGTATCGAGTGAAAATCGTAGGGGTAAAAAAAGTTGCAAGCAAGCTGTTTTGTAATTTTCTAATATTTTTTAAATTTAATTTTTTTTCGAATAATTTGAAATTAAAATTTTTTAAATACCTTTTTTATATATATTTTTAGTCAATTTCACTGAGTTAAATACGAGTATATCAGTGGGACAGCGAAAAAAAGATTTAAAAAAATATTGCAAGCTTAAAATCTCGCTTTGAAAACGGAATTTCAAAAGCTTTTTTGTAATTTTTTTTTATTTACTTTTTATTATTTTAATTTTTTTATATAGTTTTTCATAAATCTCTGGTTTAAGCGCTGTTTAGTAAGAATTCATGCTTGCATTTCTGGCTAAATGAGGGGTGTATATGGAATATTATTGAAATTAATTCCCACTGTTTTCAAATTCAGATTTGTTTGGAAATCGAATATTCTTTCGCTGCAAAAATGTTGCAGGCTCACGCTTCGCAATTTCAATGTAGGATTTTCAGAGTAATTTTCGACTAAATGCATTCCACTCTTTCGCATATCATTCGTATACTACTATAAGCAAAAAAAGTGAGACTTTTTATTTTAAATTTCGCGCGAAAACTTATTCGTCGTAATATTTTTTTTCTACGTTAGTATGACCGTCTGTGACAAATGTCATCATGAAATTACGCTTATATTTCTGAAGTACAAAAGAAGAACGAAGAGTGAAATTATTCAATAAAGAAGTTCCATTAAATTTTGTGTGCGGAATTAAATTTTTGCTGTCGAAACGTTCAGAATGTTGGAAGAGGTCTTCGGTGACAATTGTTTGTGGCGAGCAGGTGTTTTTGGTTGTTACGAATTATTTACAGAGGGTCGAGAACGCGGTGACGGCGAACCTCGTCCAGGACGGCTATCAACATCAACTGATAATCAACACGTCAATAAAATAAAGGAAAACAAATAAAGGATTGCTTGACGATTAACAGTTAGAGAACTTATTGGCATTGTTGTAATATCGGTGAAAACAATTTTAAAAGATTTGGGTCTAAGAGAAGAAAAAGCACGATTAGTTCCAAAATACCTAAATTTTTTCGAAAAACAGCGTCACATTAATGTGTGTGAAACAATGCTTACCGACTACCAGGACATCATGAAACATATTATTTCTGGGGATGAGTCTAAGATCTATGAGTACTACCTAGAAACAGACGATCAATCGACCGAATATCGTGGCAAAAGTGAGCCGAAGCTGAAAAACCCACGTCAAAGCAGGTCAAAAATCAAAGTTATGTTGCCAGTTTTCTTTGATTATCGAGGTGTGGTGCACTCCGGATTCCTTCCGATTGTCCAAACTGTCAACAAGGAGTACTATTTGAATGACGCATAAGCTGTTCGTAAAAATTGGCCGGAATTATGGGCAAAAATCTCTTGGTTTTTGTACCACGTTAATGCACCGTCGTATACTGCATTGATTATTCGTGGGTATTTTGATTGAAGCCTGTTCCGGAAATTCACTTTAACAACTCTTTCGATGATAGGAAAACACGTTGGTGGGAAAAGGTGGATTAGGAAACAGATTGTAAGGAATAAATTAAAATTATGAACAAAGTCTTACTATTGTTTGTTCATAGCAGTATTTTTATATATTATGACGGAGAAGGTACCTCCGAAAAGAAATATATGAAGGATACGTAGAGAGCTAAGTCTATGGAAAAATTGTAAAGCGTAATGAGAAACAAAATATAATTTTTTTGTTTATATACTCGTATTTGACTTTGTAGGAAGTAAAGATGGAACTGTTGACGCATAAAAAAATCTCTTTCTGATTGTTGTTTTTTTGGTTAATTAAGATTACAGCAGAATCTATAATAAAGTACATTTTTATTTCAATATAGCAAATCTACGCAATAATAGAATAAATGAATAAAATATCAATATTATATACGTATATCATCTAACTACATATGTATGTGTGTAAATATAGCGCCAACATGTGTAATAGCTTACCAAGTATTACACACCACTACATAAGCAAACTTGTCACATATGAAATTTTATTAATATTTAGATTTTATTAAATTGAATAAATATTGTTTCATCATTGGTTGAGTTTTTGATTTACTAAGTACATTTTCGAATACGACGCTGCCTTTTTATTACAACATTTATTACAAAAACCATATTAAACAATGTAAAAGCATGCATTGGCAATATTCTAATATTTGCAAGTAATTATTAAAAAACTACATAAAATAAATAAAATATAAGTATTAAATATTTATTTACTCGAACAGGCAACATCAACAAACACCCAGTTATAGTGCTTCGTGCAAATCTCGTGCGCTGTACCTTAATACAATAAATATACAGGTTTATATATTTAAATATGTGTGTATTGCAACGGCATGCAGACACGTGGCTAATTTACTTAGACGACACACGGAATGTCGCGAGCAATTCTTAAGCTAATTAAACAATTTCAAGGAGAAAAGAAGACAACACACTGCAATGAGAAGAAATAAAAAGTTAAACATGCGAAGAGGTAAGCAGCAATTTCGCTTAGCTGCCGGCAGTGTGCAGAGACAACAACAATAAGAACATAATTTGATCATGCAGTTCGCCTTACGTAGCATCACTTTCAGCCACATGTTGTGCGCAACAATTGTGTAGCGCGAATAAGCGGCGTCTCAGCCTTTACTGCTGAGGGCTCCTTTGATATTGCCAAGCTCCCATTGAAGGCATGACATATAAGTTTTAGTAAAATTACTACCTTATTGCAGCCAGAAATTAAAGTTTAGTCAGGTAACACTAAAATTGCTACGATTATATTTGTCTTAGCCATATTTTTTTCTCTTTTCTCATGAGTTTGTCTTAAAAGTTATCAAAATAACTAATAAAAAGAAAAAAGGAGAATTTTGTATAATATCAGCGTTGCTTTCAACAAAAATCTGCGTTGAATTTCGTGAAGATATCTGGTCAAATAAAAAAGTTTTCCATATTAGAACTTGATTTTTATCGGTTAGTCTATATGGCAGTTATAAGCTATAGTGATTGAACATCGGCGTTTCCGATAAATGAGTAGCTCTTTAAGGAGAAAAGAACGGTTTAGACCAACATCACCCCAACTGAGATACTGGTTCGCCTATACACAGACGGACAGATAGACTAGGATACCTAAATCGTAAGGTTTTCATTTCATGATGGAAAGATATACGATCCAACAACGAGTCGAAATTATTAAAACTTATTACTTCTTACTGAAAACCCCGTTATATACTATATACTTCAAAGGGTTCCGAAGTTTACTTCTAAGTTTTACAAACTTAATCTACCCTGTTTAGAGTAAAATTAATATAAGCATTTATTAACTCCCCCAATCAACTTTTGAGACCGTGTCACTGTCGTGCGAGTTTAAGGTAAAAACCAATTAAGTCGCAGCAAAGTTTGAGTATTTTTTGCATTTAATTTACACCTCTTTATTGCATTCTACTTAAGTAGTCGTACCTTTTAGCGCGCGCACAGCAAACTTTCTCGTATTTTGCACGGATAACGCTGAGACAAACAATTAGTGATAGGGGTTATTGGTTGGCTGAATAAATAGGGGTCTTAGTAGCTGCTTGTTGCCTTAAGGTGCGCATCTCTACGGAACGACAAAGCAAACACACGCTTCCCAAAGCATCTATATATGTATAGATGCCGATACAGCTAAAGCCAGTGGGGTTAAAGGGTAACTGGCAGAGGTGTACGAAAGAATGCAAATAGATATTTGCTCCGCAATGCGAGACAAGAGTTTAAATATTTAAGTTTTCGTTGCCAGCGGGTTAATAGCGCTTGCAGCTGTTGACACAAAGAACTGCACAGAGCGGCGGAGACGGCGGATAAAGAGCCAGCACGCACTTACGCAGTAAACTTTAACTTGGAGTTGATATTTTGAAATTAAATGCAGAGGAAGATAATAAAATTACGCGTGCATTAAATGAAGCGTACGAATGGCGAAGTGTGTGTAAAAGATTTTAGTAGCAAGAATGACGGTAAAATAGAATGAATAGAACATGTCGTCACAGGAATTTCAAATAAGCTGAGTGAAATCTTTGCGAAATTATTAGCTTCATTCACAGTTTGCTGCGAGTTAAGATTTGAAGCACTATATACACATATGCAGTGGGTTAGTGGGACTGTTTAGAAGGAAGAAGGCAAAAGAAGATAGAAAAAATTTCGCTGTTATATTTTATGAAGTTTGTGATTATTCAGCGGGCAGACTAACTAAAACCGCTTGAATTGGTGATACATATATACATATATATGTATATCTTCGTTTATCGGCTGGTTTGAGATGAAGTTCGATCGTTAAATTATTGTATGTATATACATACATCGGTTCATTGTTAGTGAATCATTTCGTGAATTAAAAAATAAGTTAATTTTTTTCTTCCGACTACTTTTTTAATTTTTTAGATAACTCGTGCAAGATGATGAAAAGTTTTTTCTTAGTAGATCGAACCGAAGAGATTTGTAAAGTAACACGTTGTAGCTCAACATCAAAGAAGTATAACTAGCTTATTGGAAATCTGTTGGTAGAAAGTAGTTTCATTGAACAGAGGTCATTTTGCGCTAAACAAACTTTTGGCGACGCAAACAAACATACATATGCCAAATACACACTAATTAACATATAGAGATCGAATCTCCGACAAACATAAAAAATATGTACTAAACTGGAAAAAAGGTTATCGATTCGGCTTGTGCAGTTTTATGGACCAGTCCGGTTCAATTTTGATCATGAGTGTAAAAATTTATTTATGGTTTTTTGCATTTTGGCAGCGCAGATTATGTCAAAGAGTGGACTAATGAATTTTACGCAGTCTTTGTCTTATACAATTTGATATGGTAGGTATTCAACACAGAATAGAATGAGAATGCGTCGTTCTGGACGACCTTCGAGCTTTTCAATTGATGAAATTATTAAAAAATTGAAAGATGTGCTGCTTTACAGTCGTCAGGCAAGTGTTAGAGAGATAGCAACAGAACTCGAAATCTTTCGCGAGTCCATTCGAATAATTTTGTTGGAAATTTTTGGTATGAAATGCATTCTTGCTCGACTCGTCTCGATAAAGTTGAATTTTCTACCAAAAATTTACCGTAAAGCATTAATCTCTTTGGATATGCTTTATCGTGCGAATTCCGATCCCACATTCAAGGAAAGCATTATAACTGCCGATGAGATATGGGAAGGAACGAGCCGAAACCAAAAAATCGCGCCAAAGCCGCTCAAAGGTCAAGATGATGCTGATGGTTTTTTTCCAAACTGAAATTGCCGCTCAGTCCTTTCGAATGATATATATGTCTTAATAAAGCTTACTTAAATTTGTTACTCCCTTTTTTGACTTTGGTGATATTTTCATGTTCTAATTTGAAAGATAACTATATGAGTTCTGATTGGAATCAAAAATTACGTTTAATACTTAGTTTAACGAATAATTCTATTCAAAAATCGGTAAAAAATTGATTAAGTTATTCAACTTTTTATAAAAACGAAATTTTTCTTAGGTATTTTGGGGTGTTACACTGTGTAAAATATTCTTAACTTCCGCTTAATTTTGTCGCCGAGCAGAAAAAAAGCATTTCAATAATTTCCACGCACTATTTATTCTCTTTCATTGCGCTCAAACGCACTGACATGCAACAGCGCGCTGAAGCGACGCTGTTTTGATAGTGTTGCCGTTTATTGTAACTGTGCAGCCGGTTAGATGCCACACGGATGCACCGTAACAACTTCAAAGTAGAACTGAAAATTAAAATGATTTTTATTGTATATGGGTGTGTCCATCAAAAACTTTGCAACATTAATGCCAAAGGGGAAAGAAAAGAAACTGCATAAAAATACAATGCTGCAGCAACAATAGAGTGTACATAAGTATTTAAAGTATGCGACCGCTTCCGCGTTTAAATGCTGCTTTTTCGCATAACTTTTGGGAAAAACTTTTAAAGTGTTTTACTCTAGTTTGCTTTGAATGCTATTTTCTTTGCAATTTCTTCACTCTACTCCACTGCACTATATGGTACTCATCGCGCTGCTTTGTTGCCTGCCACATTCCATTCCATTGTTGCCTGTTGTTATACAACAGGACTTCGCGCTATGGAGTCGCCGAGTAGAGGTCATCAATTGTCCAGTGGATGCTTAACTACGCTGTGATGGAAATATTTATACTTTTATACTATATACTATATATATGGCCCTTTGTTACCCCGCGAAGCCATAGGATTTAGTATATGTATGTAGATGTACTACGCTGTTCTGGCGTGACTGTGGAATTCAGAGCGCGTAAGCTTGTATGCAGCGAGTTTATTTGGATTTTACAGTGAAATTTCGAAACTTTTGCTGCGCAGGAAGTTTGCAACGTTAAAAGCTGGCAGCAGGACATTTCACAGGAAAGTATGTGGCAGTGAAGCCAAGGAGAAAACGTAGTGAAGTGCGAAGGAATGCTGTAGATATGCTTATAAATCATTTCTTTTGAGTAATGTAGTTTATCTTTTGCCTTGAAGTTAGGTTACGAGCGATTTGTTTACTTAAACTGTCAAATGATGTAATTTTTATTTAATTATTCGATTTTTTGGTTGAAATCTGCTGTTAGCTGGCTAGGAAATGCATTTTTAAACAACTTAAATACATTTGTGTGCACATATTTATGTAATAATGTTATTTAATGCGGTATTAACTACTGCTGGTAAATATAGCATGCGTTGTTAAAAAATAAATTATTTAAAAAAGAATTTAAATTTATAATATTCTCTTTAATAAAATATTACATGTCTACACTTTTAAATGATGAAAACTTTACTTACCTCACTTTATTTAAAAATTATTTGTAATTTTAAAAGTTATTTATAACTTTTAGTCTTATTTGTCAATGTTACGTATACGCCATGGTACACAAGCGAAAGGTAATATTAAAGGGCGCGTCCAGTATGAACTTCTTTTTCATATTTCGTTATTTCATACGCGTAAAAATAAGATACTAGAGTTATTAATAAATATTTTAATATTTTTGGTTTTTATTGAAAAAATGTTTAAGCTGACTGAACTGAGCGGTCAATAAATAAAAAAATCGATTGTTTTATATTTTTATAGTTTAACTATTCAAGAATATGTCTACGAGAACATGTTTCTAAATTCAAATTATTTTCAGATGTATAGGTTTTTTTGCTGACCCAGCAGCCAAATTGGTATGGCTGGAACTGAAATTTTAAATGCGTTTTTCTTGGAATTTTCTTTTTCATCTTGAGTAACACTTTTCAAGTTCTACTGGTTGACCTGATATCTTCACAGAATCTTCTTTTTTAGGCTTGTCTATCTCTGGAAAAATTCAAAACCGTCAAACAAGTTTTTTTTTTTTATTTTTAAGCAGTCGTGAGCTCGTAAACAATTTTTACTCAAACTTTTCCGTTGCTGCAGATATACCGACATTATTTTAGATTAATGATTTTGTTTGTTTGTTTTTGATTTCAGTTTGCTAGAAGGGTGGATATCGTACGTATGAGCACATGCTAATTTTCGGATATTTTTAACTTTTATATTCTTTGTTTTTTCAAGTATAGATTAAAAATTATTAATTACTTTTTAACGACACTTTAAAAATTACCCACTAGTATTTTAGTTTTAATTATGCGAAAAAAACTAAAATATAAAATAAAAAGTATCACATAAATTATAAACATTTTTTAAATAAACAATTAGAATCTTTAATATATTTATAGCAGAATTTGAGCGTTGGTAATAGTTAGCGGAACTTCATTCTGTGAAATTAATAACATTTTATCATGTTATATCTCAAACTATTAAGATAAATACAGGGAAATTGGCTATTGCATATGGCGTGAAGGCAGCCCTAAAACCTTTTGCTGTCAGGCACTCTTTGCTCGCTTTCTCAGTTAAAAAATTTTTTTATGGGAAATTCCCCACCATGATTTTGCAATTTTGCGTTTTTTAATGAAATTTTTTCATGTAAAAGCGAAAAATACGTGACTAATGCTCATTACTTTCTCTGCTGCATTTAGCAGTGCGTATGTATGTATAGTATGTATCTGCTCGCAAAAATGGTTAAATTTATTCAAATGAAGAAATTCAACGCACGGCGCTTATGCTTCACTTTGGCGCATTTAAGCGCACATTGCGCGCGTATAAATTTGCCGCTTGTGATATTATAATAAAGACATTAAAGCAAATGCTATTTGCGGTTGGCCGGCTTGCTCCCCTATGGAGTTTGATGGTCTAATACCTTGCAGAGTTGCCAGAACAAAATATTTCGTTTTTAATAAACCTTTTATGTTGTTATGTTATGTAAAAACATCATATTCACTTTAGATGGAAAATAATTTAAATATAATTAATTGTTGCTAATTAAATTAAATTAATTTATAAAATTTTATGAAGAAGTATGGTATTTTAAGTCACTAAATGGTTCAAAGTTGTTTTTATTTTTTTATTTTTTCTTCATCTACCGATTATTTCATAGTAGCAGTTTAGTGAGGTCTTTGCCGCATTTTCTGAAAAATTTTTTCATAATAATATGATTGTTTTTAAAACATTAGAAGTTTTAATAAACGTAAAGCCTACTGACTTAAAAAAAAATATTATATTTTTTAGTGAGAATTTTTTATATAAAAACTTGATTCGTTTTTTCATTTTAAGTCGAGTAATAATTAGTATTTGGGATCTAAGAAGCTCAGCTTACACTAATATTCGTGATATAATTGCTTCCTGTACAAATTAAACATAACAAAAGCAAAAACTGGCATATTTAAATTTTTTGAAAATTTTAAGAGATTTCAAGTGAATTAATAATATTAAATAAATTTCCTAATTATTTCTAACATGGCAAGTAAATCATTTAGATATGGCAACAACAATGCTTAATTTCATCACTAAGGGTGTCGTCAAACTGCGCCCAATTACTCGTAACCGTAAATGTGAGACCATAAGCGGTTTTCCTTCTACACACTGACCATAATTGAACGGCGCTCAAAGACGGCTTATTTGCTTGTGATATCCCGCACTGGTTAATGGTGTAACATTTTGACAAAGGAAGCTGCAAGGCGAGTGCTGCACAGTGTGCAGAAGTGTTTACAGCGTAATGAAGCGTGAGGAATGAACATACCAGGACATAAATTTAGGTAAATCTATATTTGTTTTGAAAAATTAAATGGAGGCTAAAGTTTGTGGTCTTTGGTGCTAGTAATTTCAATATTTGCGTGCCTTAAATTTTATGAAAAATTTATAAAAAAGCAAGTAAATTCATGACAATATGCGAAGATTATAGTGCGAATTGGCCAGAGACTAATATCGAACTATTTCAGTTTTTTTTTGAAATTAAATTTTAGAGCATTTCTTTTATACATTTTTCAACGGCCTAAATGTAGGCAATACTTTTTCAATATTCATTCTACAAGACATCAACAAAAAATGTTGCAGCTATAACAAAAAGATGTACTTTCTATATTTATAAAATTTTTCGCAATAAAAGCTACCTACACTTTTTCGTCAATGAATCTCTCAAGCCTACTGTTCCGTCCCATTAAAAGCAAGCAAAGAGCAGGCTACTTAAATACTTCTCATAAAAATCACAGCACCAACAAAAGCTAAAAGTCAAAATGGGCGAACTAATTTTCATAACAAATAATTTCCATATACATAAATATTTGCAGGGCATTAAATGGCGCACTGACCAACACACCAACACGGTTTATGTGTTTAAGCGCTATAAGGGAACCGGAAGCGAGTGTTGTGCAGAAAGCAAACGCCGCGAAAATTATAAAATAACCGCAAACTCGACGCTTGCTTGCTGCGGCGTTGCTACAGCGCGTTATAGTACAAGCATTACAACAAGAAAAACAACACCAAGCATAGCATGCTGTCGCTATAAGGTCAGTTGGTGTGAAAAATCATGCTAAAGTGTTTGTTAAAATACGAAAGTTATGTAGGTAATCATTACAATGCGCAAAATAAACTGGAATGAGACGCATAACGCTTGGCACTCGCCAGCATATGTACTATATATAGGCATATATAGTTTTTTGTATATAAATGGGCTGTCGCGGCTTGTAAAATGATTATACGCATCGTTGCGGATGCCATACGTTTTCATACTGTTGCTTTATGGTAATTTTCTTTTTACGCACACTTTTGTTGTTATTTGTTGTTGCTCTTCGAAATGGCTGCGCGTGAAATAGCCGGTGTAAATGTCTGTTAATCATTTCATTTACGCCAAGCTGACCTTTTGGCCGCCTGCATGCCTCTTTACAAAGGTCCTTGCTTTATTTTCTCATTTACGGTCATACACACACATATACATACACTGAGTGGATGTGTATGTGCTGGGTAATTTTCCATTTAAGTAAATGACAGATGGAATTTATTTGCACTCGCTGTACTTAATTTATGAGTGTAGTATATGGCCATATAGCGCGAATGTCATAAGCGTAAAATCTGAAATTTATATATATGTGTATGCATAATTCAAAGTATTTGTATTAAATTGTATGCATAAATTTTGTATCCTCATTTGGTTGTATAGAATAACTATATAAAATTGCTATGTGACTGGAGAGCAAATGCAAACTAATCCATTTTAGTGGTAAAATTGTTGCACACTCTGTTCACTACCTAAATTATTTCTGTCTTGTATCTTTTATTTATAAAAATCATGAATTTTGTTGGTTAAAATAAAACATAGTTTTATACTACATAAACACGGCGTATACGTAACATTTGGTAACAAAAATAGTCTAATAATATATATTTCATAATTTAGTAAATAAGTCTTGCATTATGGCATTATGAAAAGAAATAAAATTATTCGCCGTCAAAATTGTTAAAAAGATATATTTGTGAGCTATGGCGTATACGTAACTTAGATGATTCACACACTAAATACTTACCCCAAAATGTATGCCTCAACTTCAAAA
Organism: Bactrocera dorsalis; assembly: GCF_023373825.1. Lineage (NCBI taxonomy): Eukaryota > Metazoa > Arthropoda > Insecta > Diptera > Tephritidae > Bactrocera > Bactrocera dorsalis. The sequence continues at coordinate 103,112,705 of NC_064304.1, read as the reverse complement.
GCAAAAAGACTTGTGAGTAAATTAATATATTAATTTAAATAATTTCTGTAGCAATTTTTCTAAGAATATTCTCGTAATATTTTTGTACTTTACGCTCGCACATTAACTAAACACAAAAATATTTTAACTTTTGTTGCTGCAGGCAATTTAAAAGTGCAAGTACTCATTGTATTGGCATAGAGGTGAAATAAACAAAAAAGAATTAAGAAATATTACAACGATCAAATTCTCTAACATCTCCTAAGTCACGCAAGACATTTCACACACACACATATAGACAGCTAAAGCATAAATGCAACGTCATTATGACAGGGGCCAGTAAACTTGGCGTGCAAGTGAAAATGCAACACTATTCACTATTTGCTTGTGGCAAACGCAAGGAAGAAATGCACATTAAAGTTGAAAATTTACTTGCGTCAAATAAAAAATTGCTTAACATGTACATGAAGTTCATATGTATTAAGGGAAACATATATTAATTACTTTTCATTGTTTACGTGCTTTACTCAGAATTTTTTTACATTAAAATACTTAGCAAAAAGCCAAATTTGTGCAATTAAATATTTATTGTGCAATATTTACTATTTTTATTTAGTGATTTTGTTTATTATGGCTTAATTGTGACTTTATGGTGCAGAAAAATTATTTACTTTAACGAAAATGTAAATATAAATAAAGCAAGATTTATATTTTTTACTTGAAAAAGAAATTTTTAAAATATTTATTTGTTTATTTAAAATAATAATGCTGAAGAAGAAGTTACAATAATATAAAATAAAATAAAACTATTTTCATAAATAAGTAAAATGGAATGAAATAAATTAAAAAAAAAATAAATAAAGAAATAAAATAAAATTAAATTAAATTAAACTAAATTAATTACACAAAAAAAAAAAATAAAATAGAATTAAATAAATTAAAAAAAATATAAAAAAAATAAATAACTTAAAAGTAATTTAAATTAAATTTAACTAAATTAAATTAAATTAAAGCAAATAAAATGAAATAAAATAAAATAAAATAAAATAAAATAAAATAAAATAAAATAAAATAAAATAAAATAAAATAAAATGAAATAAAGCAAAAAAATTAAATTAAATAATTTTTTATTATTTTTTAATTTATTAAATAAATTAACAGAAATGAAGTAAATAAAACAAAATAGAACACAAAGAAAATAGAGTTTAAAATATAAACAGATATAAAATAAAATAAAGAAATATTTTTCTTAGCGCCTGTGCGAAACTTTGGCGCTTTCACATTTGATTTTAATTGCTTTCGAATTAAATTATAGAAATGGATATTTAATAAATTTTTAGGGAAATAAAAGCAAAAGTGCATGTGGAGTTGGAAATTGCATCGTACGGAAAGCGTTGATTGATAGTTAATTTTAATTCTACATGAATGTATTTAAAATAATAGTTAAAATGTTAGTGAATAAAAGTGCCATGAAAATGCATTTTTGCTCAAAAAAAAAATTTTAAATATCTTCATACTCAATTGTGACCCTTAAAAGAAAATTATTTAGCTAAAAACAATTTTTAATATCATTAATTTGTTACACATAAAATATATAATAATAATATAAGAATATAAACAAATATGAAATAATATTAATGGCAATTTATTTTATTAACGTGTTTGAGAGCTATGTCAAGGTGAAAACTTAGGAATTTAAATAAAAAAAAAATATGAATAAATTTAACATCGAACTTTTAGTATAAATATTCCCTCGCGTAGGTAAACTGACATTAAACTGAAGAATTTAAAATACTACACACACGAAAAATAATGAATTTGCAATTTATACACGTTTAGAAAGTTTATTTAATGTACCAAAAGTATATTAAGTTTTTTCTCTTATTAATAATTTACATTGATTATTGTGTGAATTTACTTTTATACCCAGAAATAACTTTTTTTTTATATATCTGCCATTAATGTAAGTATCTTATCAGTGTGAATGTGTGTTTTGTTCGTGGCTTGGTGATATTTATTGTGTATACAAAATGTGAAAATAAAGTATGAAGGATTACTTGATATACTGACATGAATAACTAAAAGTTCCTTGACTAAACAGCGACTAAGAATGATCTTATGAAATACTTAAAAATATGGCATATTAATGATACGTGTGCAAAAATTTATAAAAAAAAATACTAAAGTCATAAAAACATATTTACATAATGAAAACTTAAACGAAAAGTAATACAAAATAACAACTTAAGACACATAAGGCTACCACATTTGATGGGATTTCTAAATGAGATATTTTTTTTCTGTTAAAAAAAATAATATTTAATGTGTACTCAATGTAGTTTAGCAATAGAATAGTCAGCTGTCGAACTTTAAACTCGATTAGTTTATTCAAAATACTGTAGACCTGCATTTGTAGAGAAGGCGATCTAGAGTCAATGCCGTGTAGGAGGATTTCTCCACCTAATTGCGCTGTTTGTGCACTAAGGTGTTATCCGACGAATAGAATATATACTTATAAGTACAAAAAAAATGTTTTCTTCTGTTAATTTTTCTTAAGAGGCATTAAAATATTTAATATACATTTTCGGTTTCCTTTTATCCCGTTGTCAATCTTTAGAAGGAGTTCTTTATATATCGGTGAGGTAGATTTTTCTAATTAAAATTGCCTTAAATTCAAAAACTGAAAAAATTATTGCAATATTTGGATGCGGATAATGGTCGTAGGACTAATAAAAATTTTTATTTAGACAAAATGGCGAAATGATTGAGGAACTATAAGAATTTTTGATTCAGGACAGTATGCCCCCAAATAAGTCATTTTTTGTTAAATCAAAAATCGTATTTCTTCATTTATAAATTGGCAAATATATCTAAGAAGGTTGTGTGAAAATGTTGATCGTTGTTGGTTGCTTGTCACGCCATACATAGTTTTCTAATGGCTGAAGGGGGATCAGTTTAATATGGGCTGAAGTTTACTGTCAACATCTACAAGGATGGATCCAATATGGTGCCGGGATCTTTTGCGCGGAGCTAGATCTCAGACGGACCTTCAAGCTTCTGGAATACTGCAGTAACTTCCAGGCAGAAGTCTTTGTGGTAAAAAAGCTACTGACCCAATACGCTGGAAATGACATACAGAACATCAATACGTAAGCCAATAGCCAAACGGCACTTAAAGCAATAATTTCACATCGCACTGCGTCAGATAATGTCCTTAGTGGCTGCCAGAAAGCAGAAGCATATACAAGCATTTTATATTCTAGACCGCAAAGGTATTCCGGAAAACAAAATAGTCGATGAGTTTGCCAGAAATGTCAAAAGCTTGGCCCCCGAACCAGTTCAGGAAATAAGCAAGTCGCTAATAGCCATTCAAAACAAAATTTCAGAAAGAGCTGACAGACGGATCTAGACGAGATCATGTGCAAGGGAATGGAAGAAAAACATACGTTAGAAAGTGCAGGATAGTAGGCACGAGAGACGTTAGAACACCTCCTCTGCTTCTGTTCGAATTTAGCAACGACTTAGATCGTTCTAACCGTTGCGGAAAAAATTTCCTCACCTGCTTTGAAAAGAAGGTTTCGTGAAAAGTGTGTTTTTAAAGTTTTGGGAGTTCCTTACACCCAGTTAAAACAAATCTGACAAATGCGCTCATAATTACAAAACTATTTGCGATATTAATTTCAAATTACACAGCATTCCTCTTGGCATTCGAGAGAAGAGACTGTAGCAGCATGATGGGAATACTAACTGGTTACTGTCTGGTGGCGACACACGCCCGATCGAGAACACTGCAAGAAATGTCTAGAGCAGTGCACCAGTGAAATAATGGAGCATCTCTTGTGCCTGTATCTGGGGTCCTCCCGGTATGATTCACGGGAGGAGGTATCGATAGTGAGGCCGCGGACTTTGTTAAAATTCGCATCAAGCGCAGGCATCCTATAGGATGAATACTCCTATTGGACTTCCATCTGGTGTCGCAAAAGACCAAACTGGTCTAGGCGTGGCTTATTGGCCTAACCAGATTAAACTAACCTAATTTCAAGACAATCATATAAAAGTCTATTTTGACCGAGAAATTCGTCATTCATACGATATGGTAAGAGAAATCAAATCGGTTTTCGTATACCGAAATGATTTTGAGGTCTTTGGCATCATTATTCAATTCACTAAAATTGTTTTATTAATTTACTCAATAAAAAAACTGTTGTCATTAAAGACAAAAATCCTAAGTATAACATAACTTAAATGACTGCATTAGTATTCTGAATATAAATTCAAAAAGATAAATTTTTAAATGAGTAATAAAATATAAACAAGTGATAGATTTCAAAAACCATTAATTGGGGATTTCAAAATTATATAAGGAATTTTTATTCTTTAATATTTATTTTTAATTTTTTATATAATTTGTAGATTGAGGTTTAAAGGAATAATAATCAAGTGGTTTACAGCATGATGTAATTAAAATTCTTCTTTAATAAAAAACCATAGAAAAAATAATTGTGGCATATTTAAATGCTTGCGGATACACTAGTGTTGCGGTTGCACATACTGATATAAAAAATAGATGATATTTCACACTAAATATATGTGCGCAGTTGGCAGTGCATACACATTGGTGTTTGGTGCGGGCGATAAATTGCAAAGTAATGAGAATGTGCAAAACTCAAAATAAACTGTTATGTTGAAATATAAATAATAATCCAATAAAGAAAACAAAAATGTTGAAAAAAGTAAAAATTGTGCTCTTTATTTGCATGAATTAATGCAATTACCTATTGTAATGCATTAAAATCAGAAATCAAACCAATTATATAGACACGCATTATGTGACACAAACTCTTACATATAAATGAAAAAAAATTTGGTGCAGGTGAACGCTAAATCAACTATTTTGATTTAAGTGGTTTCCGTTTTTGTGTGATTTGTGAGAGGATATAGTAAAGAAGACATTTTGATTAATATACAATATATGAGTTGGTTATTGAAATAAAATACGAATATGTTAAGTAAAAAAAAAAACTCCAAACTTTTAGGATTCCATTTGCCACAAAACAAATTCATTTCATATTATCAATACATCATTGCGTACGCAAATCACACGATCATCATCAGCAGAACGGCAGCATCATCATCATCATCAACTTCCGGCGCAAAGGCAATGTACAATATATATGTGTGTTTTTATATATAAATATATATATGTGTCTGCGTATGCATGTAACTATGTATAATACCAAATATGTATGTACGTATATACATATACATAGATATATGTGTGTAAAAGTTTGTAAAAATAGTTATGGCACTCAATTTCGTATAAATACCATATACAAAGAACTCTAGGTATGTAAGTATGAATAGATATAAGTTAAATATATGTATACATATAAAGAAATATATATATTTAATTATTAGTATACGCAAGAAGTTAGGAAATTCATGTTCATTATAGAGCGATAATTTATTTTTCAGTTTTTATTACATTTTTGATAAATAAAAACAAATTTGTAATAAAAATCAGGCAAACATTGTAAGTGAAATGAAAAATATATTGAATAAAAGTAAATATAAATAATAATAGCTAGCGGTATTAAAAGCAAAGGAAATATAAACACTTGTAGGCTGCCTGAGACATATTCCTGTGGTGTCTGTGGTGTCTGGTTTGCTTGTGTAAAATTGTATGTGTTTAAACTTTGCTTTTTATGTGTGTGTGTTTAAAGCAGCGTTTAGTTTATTTGCAACTATCTACTACTACACTGATTTAAATTTTATTTTGACACTATATAAACAAATATACACAGTATATTATATAAAAAAAATAATATTTAGAGTGATATGCGCTTGTTTGCTCCGAAGCTTATCTTTGTACTTTTAATTAATATACAATATATTGAATGAAATAAATATCAATATTTCACATGCCACAAATATGAATGCGAATATGTGCAGGTGAAGGCTAAATTATTGTCAAATAATTCCAGCGTAAATGTCTTTAATTTTCATAGAAACTGCAGACACGTTAAAGCATTGCTTCTAAGATGCATATACAAGTAGACATATAGATTTTATATAAATGCGTTCACTTCAAATTCATAAAATAACTATTAGAAAATGCTTTGTAGTGTAAAAAATAAAATACACTACATACGTATATATACGCCAATTTATATAAATTTATGTGGTTCATAAAAGTAAAAAGTTGAAAATAATATAAAATTTTATAGAAAAACTTTCTATTTCAGGTCTCAACTCTTAAAGTAATATTACAAGTCTGTTATTGCCAAATTAAAAAAAAGCATTAACTTCGGTTGCCTAAGCCTAAGCCTATACCCTTCATAGATACAAAAATTATGCACTGAACTTGATTTTAAGCGGCCAGCGTATAAGTCAGCAATATATGCTATAGTGATTCGATCTGAAATATCTCTTCGGCGATTGCACCGCTGTCAGGGAAAATAATCCATGCCAAATTTTTTAAAGATATCTCGTCAAATGCAAAAGTTTTTCATACAAGCACTTGATTCCTCTCGTTCGATTTGTATGACAGCTAAATGTTAGAGTGATCCGATCCACTTAATTGTGCTATTAAAAGATCCCTTGGAGAATTTCTGATAAATTGAGAATATTAAATGGTAAATTGACGAAATTCTCTTACCTGAAATTTATTAATTGTCCAATTAAGAGAATTTCTGTTAAATTGAGAACAATTACAGGTGAAAATCCTTTAATTGTCCAATTTAGGGTTTACTTTGGTATTTTGTTATAAATTAAGTGCATTTAAGAGTAAATTGCTGAAATTCGCTTAATTGCCAATTTAGAGATCGGTTGGGTGTTTTGTTATAAATTGAGTACATTTAAGGGAAAATTGCTAAAAATATTTTAATTGTCCAATTAAAAGTTCGCTTGGAAATTTTGTAATGAATTGACAAAATTTAAGCGTAAATTGTTGAAATTCGCTTAATTGTCCTATTAAGAACTAGTTTGTGTGTTTTGTTATAAGTTGTGACCACTTTACGGTTAAATTGCTGAAGTTAATTAAGATTAAGATTTATAAAGTTTTATATTACGATAACTATCAGTTCGTTTTAAAATTGTTTATTTAGCTTTGTTTACATTATATTTTCAATAATGGCATTTTCGATATTATCCAAACATTTATAGTTTAAAATATTTTCAACCAAGGTAATATCTGTACTACGAAAAAAAATCCTAATATTAATTACCTAATAAAATCTGGAGAAAAAAGCTACGATTCTTAAAATTTCGATTACGAATCGGTAACTTCAGAAAGTGATGATTCGAACAAACAGTTCACATATATAAAATAGCAAACGTTTAATCCATTTCAATAAGGTGTAATTTAAAATTAATTATATTTTTGAGTTACGACATTCTGTTGCTATTGCAAATAATGTTATGAGGTTAGGTACTTTATTAAAAGTTATTAAAAAATTACAAGATGATTTCCAAAGTAAACAAGACTTTTTGAATCTAGCGCCCCCTGGTAGCGTCATCTATATGTCCAGTGAGAATTCATTGATTGGTTTGTGTTATCGGTGCGAAAATGAGCTTCGAACAAAGAGCCAAGATTAAATTTTGTTTTAAAATCGGCAAAACTTTTACCGAAACGTTTCAATTGATGTAACAAGTTTACGGCGATGATTGCCTATCACGTAGCAGAGTGCAGGAGTGGTTTCAACGTTTTCAAAGTGGTCCTGAGGACATAAATGACGATCAACATGTGGGCCAATCAAAATCTATGATCACCGGAAATTCCATCGAAACTGTGCGTGAATTCATCAAAAATCAGTGAAATTCATAGAAATGGAATTGAACATCTCCAAAACATCGATTTATCTCATTTCGACCGAACATTTGGGCTTACGAAAGGTGTGTGCACGGTTTGTTCCGCACAAATTGACTGACGACCAAAAATTGCTCAGAATCCAATATTCGAAGGACATCATTGTGACCGATTATTTGACCAAAAATCACATTTCAACCATTAACCACTCCCCGTATTCACCTGATATGGCACCGTGCGACTTCTTACTTTTCGGAAAAATTCATTTGCCCATGAAAGGAAAGCGTTATGCAGTTGTCGAGGTCATTCAAAAGGCTTGCACCGGCATATTGGTGGCCATACCGGCCAACGAGCTAAAACACTCGTTTGACATACTTTTAGACCGTGCAAAAAGCTATATTGAAGCAGAAGGAGACTACTTTGAATAAAATAAATTGATTTTGCCGAACAACCGATTTGTTTTTTTAAGCTCTGTTTACTTTGAAAAACTCTTTGTAAGACTAATTTTATTGAAAATCAACATGCAATATATTTAGCTTATTTTCTTCGAATGAACCATAGCAGCAAGCCAAGCAAAGTAAAATGGTATATATGCAGTAAATAGTGAATAAAATAGCTTAATAAGTAAACATGCAAATAATTAAGTTTTGAAGTGAAAAAAGAATCAAGCAAATAACAGCTGGGAGCAAAAAAGACATTTGTGTGTTATGGCTTATGTACATATGTATATAGCGTCACCTAAAATGCAAAACAGCGTATCATCAAAAAGAAAATCTAAAACCGCTGTCAGATACAATAACCAATATATAACCATTTTGTAACCAAAACTCAAGTTTGCTATATAAATATATGATAATCAATATATAACCGTTTTATAGCTGTTTTAAAGCACAAATTTTGTTCCAATTTGAGTGGCTGGATGCTTTTCCTTCGCCTGTAAACTTTTGAAAAGTGATGTTACGTTATTTTGCATTTTGGTATGTTTTATATAGCTCATGTAAAATAATTTTGTCCATTCTTTTGAAATATAGTTGTAATGTACCGTAAATATTTTTTTGATGTTTTTGCATCATCTACGAAAATAATGTTTTTTTCATCAAGAAGCGGTCAAATGCTCATAACCGGCCTTTTGTAAAAATTGTGTGCATATTTCGGCCGCAAAAAGTGCAATATTCAGCAATTTAATAATTTTCTTTTGTGTAGGTGCACTTATTCATAGTGATCAGGTAAGTTTCCTTGTACTTGTTTATATTTATGTATGTATTTTTGCTAATTTTTTCAGTTTGATTGGATATGTGATATAAATGCCAAAATTTTTTATTTCAGTTGATAATTGCTTTTCATGTTTGTTTTGGTATTTATGGCTGAATTTGCTTTTCTAAATATAATATGTTTATGTTTTCATATAACAGTGGAGATTTAAAAGTTATTTTAAGCAAATACATTTTATTTAGATATGATAAATATATTTTATAAATTCTGGTTTTAAACTTGTTTTTAAAATATTTTTATTTTAATTGTAATTTTTTATTTAATATCTATGGTAGAGAGCAAAAATACTAAATTGGTACATTTAAGGTTCAAATGTCCAATATGAAGAGGACGGACATAATATAAATTAAATTTGTTCGTCACAAAGCAAACATAAGATAAATATCCCAGTGATTAATATAGCTGGAATAAGATTTAATATTTTTTAATTAAGTGTTTTTTCTAATCGAAAAATATTTTTTCAACGTAGAAAATATTTGCACATACAATCCATTTTTTTGATGAATGTAAGGTGTCCATTGAAAAGTCCTCTGACACATAGATGGCACTATTGAAATTAAATCCACATAATTTTATGACAGCTATGGGATAATTAGTTTGTGAATTATATCATTTTGAGTGAATCAACTTTTGTTATGGTGAAAAAAATGGGGAAAAAAATAAATTTCGCATATTGATGAAAGGTAGCTTTTGAAATTTCTGACACTGCACCAGGAAAATCAACCATCAAGAATTGGTATGCTAAGTTTAGACGTGGTGAAAGGGCACCGCAAGCGGTGTACACAGTGGGCGCTCAAAATTGGTTATTACCGACGAAGCGTCAAAAAAAAGTATATTAAATAATTGTGAATGGATATTCAAGATAGTAGACACTCTAAAGATATGAACTGAACGCGTACATCATATCATTCACGAATATTTGGGTTTGAGAAAGCTCTGTGTAAAGTGGGTGCTGTGCGAGTTAATTTTTGACGAGTTGATGATTCGGAGCAGTATGTGGGAATATTTTAAGCGTAATAAATCAAAATTTTTGCGTCCAGTCTACGATGAACACGCTACAAACTTGGAGAAACGACGAAACAGTCGGCTGGCAAGGTTTTGTTTTTTCTGCATTTTTGGATGTGCATGTAATAATTTTCATTGACTAGACAAACGATAAATCGATAAAATATCGTGGGAACGATGAGCCTTAGCTGAAAAAAAACATGTCTAAGCCGGTAAAAATTAAGGGCTGAAAACCCTTGGTTTTTGCACCACAATAATGCACCTTCGTATACAGCATTGATCTTTCGTAAGTTTTTCACCAAATTTTCAACCAATATCGTGCCGCAACCACCTTATTTGACAGTTTTTGCTTCGTGTTACTTCTAGCTATTCAGAAAATTCAAACGACCTCTTCAGGAAACCGTTTTGAGTCGATTGAAGACATTGAACGTGAATCGCTAAGCGCATTGAGGGTTAATCCGAAAATTGATTTCAACAACTTTTTCGAGGATTGGAAAAATCGTTGGTACAAGTGTATTGCTGCCAAGGGTGATTACCTTGAGGGGAACGACATAGATTTTGAGGAATAAATTACTAATTTTAAAATGATGAACAAAGTCAGACTATTATTTGCTCATAGTAATATAAGTGTGTAACTTTATTATCCTGCATATTTTGTAGGTATGAATGTTATTTTCAACAATTAGTTTAATTGAGTTTATCTGCCACTAACTCCCATATAATCACAATTCTAATTTGTATTATTCCGCTTTGATCTGGTGTAGGTATAGCATTGAATGGTAATAGAAGGACAGACATCTTAAATTATTTTACATATCTAAAAGATACAATTTGTAGTGCTCTCCAATGTTCGGCTAAGTCCGAACTTAGTCTTAGTCAGCTTGTTGCAACATATTTTTGTTGTTTTATATTCTAATTACAGGTTTACTGAGGGGTTTATAATTTTTAATTGTTGATTTTATAGTATTATTATATATTTATTCTATTTGTATGGGTATTATTTTTTTTATGTATATAGTTTTTGTTTATGTTTATCAATTATTGTTTTATCGTTAGAATTTTAAATATTTACATTTAAATGTTTACTATTATTGTATAAAATATTTATTATTTATTTACTATTATTATTATTTGTTAAATATGTAATTTTTTAGTTCATTTTTTCTAGCTCATACTTAAAAAAGTATTAAAATTTTTATATATTATAGTTTTATAAAAATGTTAAAATTTTCGTGTTATAAACATTGAAACATTGTTTTTTTTTATAATTTTTTAAGTTTTGTTCTCTATTAAACTTTTTTTATAATAATTATTTATATTTTTTTGTTTTTTATTTATTTTTGTTTTATTTCTTTTTAACTTTTAAAATTTTTTCTAATAAACTTTTTTTTTTTAAATTTTTCCTAAATATTATTTAATTGTGTCTTTTTAATATTTTTTTTTATATTTTTAAATTTTTTTATATTTTATTTTTAATTTTTTTATATTTGTTATTTAAATATTATTTCCATTTTTTTCTTTTTTTATTGTTTTTAGTTTTGTTAAGCAAAAAATTTTAACGTGCAATTTTTTTTTATTTACTTATTAAGAATATTGTGGGTATGTTTGGTGTGAAAATCAATCCGCTAATCGACTAAATGTTTTTGGTGTTAATATATATAAAAAAATATTTAATTAAAGAATTATAAAATTGAACTAATTTAAATAAAATATACATATATAATATATGAAAACGGTTTAATATTAAGCTCTATAATGCATGAATAGCGTATTTCTTTGTTTATAAAGTGGCGTCTTGCTTTATCAAGTTCGATAAAAATAAAGACCCCAGCGATTTATCTGTACAATTAGGAAGTATTTGGCAAAATGAAAACGACATACAATCGAATAAATCACATGAACACGAAACAAACGAACTGATGTACCGACTAAAAATCATCAGCATCATCATCAACATCATCATCAGCAGCAGCACTATAATCATTAGCCATTATGTATAGTTAAGAGTAGTGAAAGGTATGAGTGAATTAAGTAATGCATGAAGTAATGAAAAGAAACCAACACACATTCACAATGAAATCGATTTATTCGATATAAATTTTTTTCTTGCTTTTAAATATTTATAAATTTCATTTATTTTAATTAATTCACACTATAATGTTAAATTTTAGCTTCTTTTCTTGCCGTTTATCTCTTTTAGCTATTTATAGTTTGCTTTTGCGCAATGTGTAATTATGTTCATATTCATATTTATGTGTTTGATTTGTTTTTAATTATAATTTTTATATTAAACAATTCGTAAATATCTTAACAATTTATCTATACGATTTTATTTCTATATATATTTATATATTACTTATATATGTATATTGGTATGTATGCAACTATATAAGTGGATGAATATGTACATATATAAATATATATATAAATGACGTATTATACGTATATATATGTAGTCTAAATGCAATACGTAACTATTTTAGCTAATAGAGGAAGATAGTAAGATAGAGAAGAGCGGAAAATTACTATAAATTCATTGGATACGTACACATGCGTATATGTACGTGTGTGTGTATATTAAGGAAAATTTTCAGTTTAAAACTTGAGAGGAATTTCACATATTATACATATATAGTATAACCAACATCACTTGCTTGTTGTCAAATGAAATACTTATGTAAATGCTTAAAGGCGTTGAAGGATGCTTTAAAGGATGCATTCAGGGTGTACCGCAATAAATAAATTCTTATGCAAGTATGCATATGTATGTACGTGTATACATTTGTTAGTATTTGCAAATATACTTTTTCGTTAAAAAAATATTTTCGTTCAGATTGAGCATTTGATTTAATGTAATGCTTTGCAAGACGACATGAGTGCATTCATGCAAGGCGCAACAGTCACACATATAATATAAATGTTGAAAAAATAGCAGATTCTGTATGTGTTTTTCTTAAAAAAAAAATAATAAAATTAAATCAGTACAGAAAAAAAACATAAAAAATATTATAGGCCTTCTAGTTGGAACGTCTGAATAAAGTGCTTGTATGAAGAACTTTTTCATTTGAAGAGATATCTTCACGAAATTTGGCATGTATTTTTGCGTAAGGCAATGAAACAAACTTTGAAGAAATTTATCAGATTAAGTTACTATAGTTCTTGTAAGCAATCTTTTGTATTTGTGTAGGTGATTACAGCTTCGGTACAACCGAAATTAACGGTTTTTTCTAGTTTATACTTAAATATAAGTTGTATGGTGACATATTATGCTCCTGATAATATTTTGTTTCATATTGCATCATTAGTTTTACGCTTCAATTAAAACTCTACGTTAGATTTAAGTTTTAAAAAATCTAAAAAAAACTTTAACAAAAATGTAAAATTCACGAAAATAATTAATAATGAAATAATTATCCTCATAAAACCAAAATAAATCAAGTAAAATAAAGTAAATCTCGTCCCGCATGCATATCTTATTAAAATTTCATTTGCATTTATGCAGCTCTTTACCATTCACACATACTAATATTAACATACGGAAGAGTAAAATGATAAGAAATAAAAATTAAGAAAAATCGAAATAAAAAAGTTTAAATTAAAACCACAAATATTCCACAAAATTCAGTAAGATACTAATATTTATATATTATATCTATTTAATATTATTTATATAACTGTCCTGCCCTTTTTATTTCACAAATTATATGCGGTTAATATTTTACAAATTGCAATGTTTATAATTAATTATAAAATTTGTTAAAATAATTACAAATACATTACACTAAATGAAAATTTACAAACTTGTAAATAAATTTTATTTCAGTTTTCAAACAAAAGTCTCATTCTGTGCTTGATTTGTGCTAGTGTCGGTTTCTGGCGCTGCAGTGGGGTGCGAATTAACCAGACTTGAGTTCGCCGCCAATGATGGCTGCGCAGTTGTGGGTAGCGTATAAATCACAGCTGTTGTTGTTATTGTATTTGCATGATATTCAATAGTACTAGATTCGACAATGTCATTTACATCACTCATTCTCTGCATACTTTTATTCATATTAGTTGTTGGAACCACATCATTAATTGATTGAGTGCTATCAATTGCTTTGAGAGCGTTTATTGTAGCTGTAGTGGTAAGATTCAACGCCTCGGGCTCACTTTCGTCATTCTCATTTGCAATTTGTAAATTATTTAACTAAATGAAAAATCATTTATGTGAAAATATGCACAAACATACACACACACCCACAAATCATTGAATTTAAGGAAATGAAATAAAATTAAAGCAAATTAAGTTAAATTAAAGCAAATTGCGTTAAGGTGATTGGAATTAAATTAAAATACTTTAAATTGAAAACTCATTATGTAAAATCAGTGGAGTGTTTAAGTACGCAGCAATTTAATAGCATGTATGTATATGTATATTAGGGTGTGCGTTATTTGGCAAGCTGATTTGTTTTTGTAAACGAGTCATTAAGCTTCATTATTTTTACCTAAAAAACATGATACAGTGTAAATATTTAAATATTTATAGCATATAATAAATTTGTATATATAGCATGCGACTTTTTGAGCTTTTGCATTAAAATGTAAATTCGCAACTGTGAAAAAGTGTACATTTTAATAAAAAAATTTAGCGCTCTACAAAAAAGTCCTTAATAATTTTTTTCCATTTAAACCTGCCATTAAAAGTTATTTGCAGTTAATGTTAAGCTTCAAATGCACTGAGCATTCATACAAGTCCCTTATACGAGTAAATCTTAAGCTGCTTATACGTCGAGGTGATCTGTAAACGCTCAGTACATTTGATGCATAACTTTAACTGCAAATAACTTTTAATGGAACATTTAAATGAAAAAAAAAAAACGTTAAGGCCTTAGCATGTAATATTTTGTTTTTTAATTTTTTTAATAACCTAAGCTGTAAGTTTTTTCAAAATTGCAAGTTTACTTTATTTACACTGAACCAACTTTTTTAATGCAAAGACTGAAATATCTGAGGGCGTCTGCAAAAAAAATATCAACTTGGAAAATAACGGACACCATAGTGTATGTTCATATATATGTGTGGAAAGTATCTCCATTATCAACATATGTTAAGTTAATTAGCGTGCTCGTCTGTTGTTGCGAGCTATAGTTTACTATAAAGTAAATATTTGTGCGCCTATTGTTGGTTTACGCAAACATTGTAGTTGTAGTTGTGGTTGTAATGAGCTAAATACATAATTATATGCGAATGTATGAATATTGGAGTTTATTTTATATAAATTTATGTGTTATTATGTGTTGTTGTTTTCAACTTAGTACTGCTCTCCTCGTAGTTATTTTGCTTAGTAGTGAATAAAGTTTTTGAAAAAGTAGTTTAGTAATTATGGAATATCTATAAAAAAAATTAACTCTTAAACCTGAATAATTTGAAAATGGAATTCTGCCTTTTGAGGAATGCACTCTTAATCCAAGGAAAGTAAGCTCAAGTTCGTATTAAATAGAAGTTCTTATTGTAGAGAGTGTTTACTATTTTGATGTGTGATGAAATCACGTGACCTACAATATGTACTATGTAGTTTGTTTGACTACACTTCTTTACTTGTTTCAGCCACCAAAAGTTCGACTCAAATAAAATAACGCAAATACGACGACCTGCTGAAATCATTTAAAACTAAATCTACTTAAAAATAAAAAAGAAAGTCGTGTTAGTTACACTATTTATAACTCAAGAAAGGCTGTCGATTTGAATGAAAATTGGTGGGAAGGTAGCTTAGAACTAGGGGAAGGATATAGGTAATTTGACATAATCGTCATTACAATGCCGCGACTAAGACGATGGAATCTTTACCGAAAATGCCGTAAGAAGAATACGAAATATTGTAAATGAAAGGACTGTAGAATAACAATAAATTGCCGGTTAACAGCGCCGGGTAAGCATGGTTCGACTTGAGAAAATATTTTACATTAAATTCCTATCAGCTCTAGAAATAACGATCTTGAGATGAATAAAAAGCTACTCTTAATCGACATGTGTTACGTCATATGGAATAGGTTATTAGTCAGATTAGGAATGCCAGCGCCAAGTCGTGAAATGAATGACTGCACTGCTTAATAAAAAATCTGCTGCATATTTCTCAGAGCAATTGTTGGCTATCGGTAATGGTTGAATACCTGTTGAAGATTCGAGCGGATTGATTTCATTCCTCAATAATTTCTGTAACTTTGTCTCATCGAAAGATGAAGTTATCAATAAAGTGGTCACAAACATCACCACTAACCACAAAAGTAGTGAATTGTTGAGTGAGCGAGCAATTTTAGCGGCTAAGAATAAAGATGTAGAAGACCTAAACTACGATTTCAGAATGAGGTCATTGGATCAATTCATGAATTTAAATCTATTTGCTGAATGAAGATGAAGCCACTAACTAATCAATTGAGTATTTAAAAACCTTAGATGCGTTTGGTGGTAAGCAAATTGATGGACAATGTGATTTGCGTGACAATACTCAAAGGAAGATTTGAAGGTGAGATGGTTTTGATCAGTATCCCGATGATCCCAAGAATGAAGTTAAAATACAATTTCCTATTTTGCATGACTATTCAAATCACAAAGTCAATATGAAAGTTTGGTTTTGAATCAATACCATGTTTTCAGCATGTCAATGAATATTTAAGGACGGACCATCTGGATGCGTTTGGTTAATTTACATGTTGTTTTTATATACTATATTCCTCATTCGAATTTGTAAATAGCAACCTTATGATATTATACCTCAAATAATTTAAACCTCTAAACAAGTTTTATATATGCATAATACAAAAACTACCAAGCCTCTCGGAAATACAATTTTGATAAATAAAGTCATAGTCATTTGTTAACAAAAATCTAAGGAAAGTCTGACGATTAAGATTATACAACAGTTACCGATTTTGTTATATGCTACATAAAATGCATATAAGACTCTACAGCTATTCCGCTAGAAATTTGAGGTAAATTAATATACGTATGTGAGAACATGATAAAAAATGGTATTGAAGCACATGACAAATAATCGACAATGGTAGAAGCGCGCTTATTAATTTACGCATATAAATTTGAATTGAAATAATTTATTCAACCATGGAGAAAATGTTTGAAAAGCGCTCCAATGACAACGATGACAAATGAATAAAAATAAAACACAAAAAATGCTATGTGTATTCAAACACATATGCCTACACCTATCTAATGGTTGTTCCGTGGAAATTTGTACTTTCAGTTTTGATTTTAATTTAATATTATCTTTCAATCATTTATAAAAATTATAAATATCGAATATTAATAGCTGTGTATTGTAAATTCGGAGGAAAACTTAGGATATTCATACGTTACATCGAGGAATTCTAAAAATTTTAAATTATACAAGCAAATGAAAAGTAATTTTTTTTTTTCACAATAAAGTAAATTCCAAATCAATGTATTCTGTAAATAAAGTGTCTTTTTATAGTACAATACAATAATTTACCTTATAAGAATCTTAAAATTGTTTGTAATTAGAAAAAATATGATGAGACTTTAGATCAAATGAATTGGAAAGAATCATCTAACATTTTACTTTTTCAGATAGAAGGTGTTTTTAATAAATTTTCAATACTAATTTTTGAATCCAGGACTGTCAGTCGATAAAATGCGAAATAAATTCAATTCTGAACAAAAACGTCGCTGGGAGCTGAAATAAACAACGTACAAGAAATGTTGCCTACCTTTGGGCGCATTGCTTTAAAGGTATATCCATCAGCACTGAGGCGTATTAAACGGCATTGCAAATTATTTCGAAAGTAGTTCAATAGTATATAGAATATATATTCAAAGTATCAATTGGGGTTTGCTTTGAGACATAGCGTTTGATGTTATCTCACTTGTTTTTAGTACGGTTCAGTTCCGGGAATTGAGCTGTTCATGACATTAAATAAAACTTTCTTGCCTGTGCCACTTTGTAGGTGTGTTTTCGATCATTATATGGAAATATCCATTTCTTAATATTCTCACGAACGCATTTTGATACCTATGATCACATATATTGGGTCCAGACCGCCATACTAAAAGCAATTTGGAATATACTCCATGTTTAGGTATCAATAGATATTATGTCTAAAATCTGCTCCACCATAAAAGTCAACTTTGTACTCATCTATCCAATGGATATTACGCCAGTTTTTGTATTGTCTACTACAAATGGTTTTTGACAAACCCCAAACAAGTTTTCATATGTCTGTGGTTAAGGTCTTACATGGGTTTACGGGTTTAAAAGAATGGAATTTTTTTATTGTCTTATTAAATTCTACAAATTTTCATTTGATCCGAATAGTAATTTCGGAGATACTGGCTTGAGAACTTCTGCGCTCGAGGCTAGCTAAGCTAATACCGCGGTCTTTAAACGCGTTTTCTCTAAATTCTGTTCTTCAAGTCGGTTGGCAATCTTGAGAACTAGTCAACCGATCTTACTGAAATTTTAAATACTTTGAGATAGAATTCCTAAAGACTTGGACGAAGGATTTTTCTTCAATTACAACCATTTGAAAAAAAAACCGCGAAATTTTCACTGAAATTTTGATTTTTTCATTTTCCCTTCGTCCAAGTTCTAAGTTAAGGTTTTAACTAAAACAGGTTTTTTTTCACTACAAATAATCCTGTAATGAGTTATCCTGACAACGCGAAATTTCAGAATTTCTTTGTTAATAGTGTAGGTTTGTAGTATATAAAATGCAAAGTGACGAGAAAGAATGTAAATGAACGTAGCTATATATGTAGCTGGCAGTTGATTAAGCGCTTTCTTGTGAAAGTTAAAATTTAACTAAAATATTAAAGCTCGTAAATTGGTATGCGAAATCAACATGAATTTTCAATGTGTAAGCTCATAAATACAAAAATTATTGCAATATACTTGTATATGCAAACATATATGTATATGGATGTATGAGTTTCCGTGTATATGCAAGGGCGCGCAAACAAATATTTATCGATTTTTAGCCAAAACATACAATCACAAATTCGAAAAAAATTGCCATCTCTATCTGACTATTGACACGAAAAAGTTTGCAAAATCAAATGCAAAAATGTCAACGGCTACAATGCGATTGTGCGCTGCAGTAATTGAATTAAAAGTATTAAACCGAAAATGTGTCTCTTATGCAAAATAGCAGCCAAATGGCACACATTTGCATTTGATTTGTAGCTTGTCGGCTTGTCAGTTGGCGTCGAAGTTACTTTGCATGCCATTTTACATATTTTTTTCAAACAAATATTTTATGTTAACGCGACAAATTGTCAATTGGTGATTGGCAAAATATGAAAAAAAAACAAATGGAATAAATTAAAAAAATATATAACAAAAGTAGAGTGGAATGCAGAAAAATAATACATAATTGGAAAAATGGTGATTTTTCCAATTTTTGGAAATTTTTTTGCAGCATTCCGATTACATTACAAGAATGCGACATATTTTGTTTAAAGTTGTGCTTTAATAATACAGAACTGTTTAATTTTTTACTAATTCATTGGGTAACCGTTCGTTAAGTCACTTTTTCTACCCTTGAAACAGATGAAAAACTTGATTTGACTTAAAGATACTGACAATAAAACATTGATTACGAGTTCAATTGAAATGGGAATAGTGGTAGTAAAGTAATTATTCAACTCTATTATTACTATTTTATGTATTTTACGTATTTTCAGATATTTTTTATTTTTATTTTTAGCCCAAAACTTGTTTCACTAAAAAATATAATGAATGATGACAACTAACACATTAAATATTTTTCAGCTGCCAGTACCAATGTTTACCGCATATATATGTACATATGTAATTTCACTACTGTCAACCAAGTTATGAATTGCAGATAACCCATAAATAATTAAATAAATATAATATGTGATAGGCACTAGCAACTCTTAATATATTTGCCCATACAAAGTTGAAAATATAAATAATTTATGCATTTAAATGTAATAAATAATATTAATAATAATGTGTTCTTTACAGTTGGCTGCTTGACCAGCTCACTCAATTACTTGTCATGTGATTTGTGCATGTCAAACTACTGTCTCTGGCTGTGATTTGCGATTTTTCGATCTATATTTTTTAAGCTATTCTAACCGGTGATCCAAGTAGAGGTGCTTTTTCCAATAGGCTTCTTTTGACAGATAAAGCGTGAGTCGTGTCTAGCTGTCATGTTATTTTTGCTTAGTATTGTTTGGCATTTCATCGCAGAATGACTTACGCCTGAACAACGTTTACAATCGCTAAACTTTATTACGAAAAATCACTTTCTATAAAGAATGTGTTTCGCGCGCTTCGCTCAACTTATGGTCAACATAATCGGCCTACTGAGCATAATATTCGTAACACCATCATCTATCTTGAGATCCAGCATTCATTATTGAATAATATTCGACCGAATAGATCACGTCCAGCACGCAGTGCAGAAAATATGGTAGCCATAGCCGTTAGTGTACATGCAGACGTGGAGAGTCGATTCGCTGCCGTTCACATCAATTCGCACTGCCGTATCGAACGATTTGGCGCTTTTTACATTGAGATCTTGAACTGAAAGCGTACAAAATACTCCTTGTGCAAGGATTGAAGCCGCTCGACCTTTCCAAGCGACATCGCTTTACTCTATGGGCTCTTTAAAAGTTCCAAGAAGATTCGACGTTTTCAAGCCAAATTTTATTCAGCGATGAGGCCCATTTCTGGTTCAATGGCTGTGTAAACAATCCAAATTGCCCCTTTTGGGACGAAGAGTAGCCTGAAGAGATTCGAAAAGCTACCATTTTATGCAGAAAAACTACGGTTTGATGTGGTTTGTGGGCCGATGGAATCATCGGTCCATATTTCTTTAAAAATGATGCCGGTGAGAACGTAACCGTCAATGGCGACCGTTATCGGAACCGTCATGAGAACCGATCTCGTGATTTTGGTGAAATTTTGCTTCAACAAGACGGCGGCACTTTTCACACATCGAATCAAGCAATGGATTTATTGAAGCATTCAATTTCCTACAAAATCTAAGGAACAAGATATTTCTTCAAGTAGCTGGAAGCGAGATATAAATTTTTCTATCTGATAATAAAAAAAAATAGAAAACTGTATGTAGGAGAACCTTCCCGTTACAATTAAGAACTTATATTTGGAGATGCTTTCTTAGAGGTGTCTAGGAATCTACATATTTTTCCGAGTACCAAATGAAAAAAAGAAAATTTTTTTTTTAATCACCCTAAAATATGCATACATATGTATGTATGTATGTATGTACTAAAAAATAAATATACTAAAATGAAATTTACTAAATATATCCAGATCCGCAGTTGTGACTAATTTTATAGCATTTTAGGTACTTTCTTGTATGTGCAGTTTCATTTACATACATAAATATTGCGTCATAAAATAAGTCATATTGAAATGAGTAACTTTAAAAATAAATTCCACGCGTTTGTGGCCGCAAATATACGAGCTCGTTAAATAGGAAAATAACAAACAAAACTACTAGCTTACTTAACAACATTTTTATGTATATTCATATATATTATATAGTGTTATGTGTATTTGATGCTTTATTTATTTTAAGTTTTGACAGAGGCAGATATTAAAGTTACGTTAACTGGGGATTTTAATAAACCAAATGAATTTGGTTCTGAGACTGAACATACTTATGTTCAAGTAAGGTATCTTCGAAACCTTATAATCACATGGAGTAGCCCAGACTTTAAAGGAACCTACACAGGTGATTTTTGAACTTTGTCAAGGGAGACTTTAGGATGACTTAAAAATAGTTCCCTTAATTAGGTATGTAATACACATTTCAATACTAGCACGTGGTATACCAACTCCACATTGTTCAGACTAAGTGATAAGGTACAGGGCCTTTTTGGGTTCATATTTGTAGATGACGATTCAGTTCAGATCTAACCCGACTCCAAGCCGTTGTGCACTGTCCTCCCACAAACGAAAACTAGCTAACTTATCTAGTTATAGCAAACGGTAACTAGAAATAAGTCTGATACTTTTATATACATTTCAGAGAAAACTGATGCCACATGCTCCTACATACGTCAAAATTAAGCGTCACTTTCCAACACTAACATTTATAAGCACATAAAAATAAGACTTCACCGTTTATGTGCGTACTCACGCTGTCATAAATAGAGACATTTCAATTTATATTTGCTTATACATAGTAAATAAATACATACATACATTGTACTTAATGTTATATATTGTTCGGAAAACATAAAATTTGCCACTACTCCAGAAAACCATATAAAAAGGCAGTTGCTCGTGGGCGCAATTACAGTGGCGACTAGGCCATACAGACACCCACACATGTGCCTATAAGTGTGTGGAGGCCTGTGAAAGTTAGTATGGCTGCTGGGGAAAATCTAATTTTAACGGCGCACCAGCAAAGTTTTATGGCTGCGAGTCACTGGCACTACTTTCGCCTTCGCTTCTATGCAATTTCAGTCGACAACGCACTTGCCGCAAGCTACCACCGATCCCTTGCGGTCTGCAGGCTGGCGTTTGGCGATGTGATAGCGAAATTACTTTTAAATCCCTGCCAAAGCGTAGTGTACGTAATGTTTTCATTTTTCTTGGCCAACTTGCAGTCACGGGTTTTTATTTAAATTTTTTATTTTTCTTGCGATTTTATTACTTTGTTTCATGTATGGAGTTAAGCTAGTAGAAAAGCTTATTCTGATGATAGATATTAGAATTTTTGTTTAGTATCTTTTCGGTGACTTAAGTTCTTTAGACATGAAAACTAATATTAAGATACGATAGAAATATATCCCACTCCTTTTCGACGGCTTTGCGACCGCAGTTAATTAAATTTTATTTGTGACTAACAAAATTTTATGAGTAAAGAAGTGTTTTCTTAATTACCCCCACTGTACTTCTAAATGCAACATTGGCAAAAATGAGCTGTTCATAAAATAGCCATTAAATATATATCAGTTTATGTCATGTCCGGTTTATAAAGAGATTCTGGTTCGAGCTGGTATTGCTAACAAAGAAGTAGTTGGAATAAACTATAATATGTAAAGATGAGAACCACCACAGTGACTCTAAGAACTCAAGGGAGACAACAGGCCGGTTGTAAAATTAGACTATAGTTTTAAGTCTGCTGGATACAAGACCAACTTGCAGTGAAAAAGGCGTCCAAACTAACTTTTCAACTCAGCACGTTGATGAACATAGCAGGACTGAAATAGGAAAAACGGAAGCTTTTGGTGTCGAACACACTGAATATCTTGCTCTTTGGAACAGAGTTTTGGCGATACAGTGGGGAAAAATAACCAAAAACTTTCTCAAACACACAAGTATCGGTATCTCTCTCATTCACTAGTGCACTTGGTCTATTGTTAGACCAATTGTGCTCTACGGTGCAGTAGTATGGTGGATAGGCGTACAGAAATCCACCTACCGGAAGCCAATGGAAAGAGTTCAGAGGCTCGCTGCGCTGTGCATAACGAGACTAAACCTGCCACCTATAGATCTCTTCGCTAAAAATTGGGCAGCAAAATCGGAAGTACGACTACTGGCTGCAGAAGATGGCGTTTGGGACTTACTATATGACGCCTCTTTCAACTGGAAAAGAAGGTTCAAAGTAAACATAAAAAAATGCTTGGCATAAAGGCATTTTAGGTACATGCAATACTTTAAACATCTATGCGGATGGCTTGAAAATGGTTATTTTCAAACTCGTTATAATTATTTTTAAATTTTTAATTTTTTTTCATATTTCTTACACACTTTTATGGTCGACTGTGTTATTAGTAGCATTTTATATACATATTCATGTGGTTTGCATTTGTTTGGTACAGTAAAATCCAAAACAAAAAAGTTAAACTTTTATTTGCCATTTGCAGTTAAATAGCTTTTAGACAGCTCGAAAGGTGAATTCATATGCTGTACGGCTGCATTTGAGTGAATTTGCATAGATAAGTGTTTACAAAACTACGCTAAAATGTATTTGTATACAACAAAAACAAGCAAGAATGTTCAAATGTATACATTAAACTATTATCTATGCAAATTGCAAAGCCAAAAGAAACACAAAAACCGAAAAAGAAAATGAAAAATAAAAGCGATGGAAATGAAAGAGCAATCTAAAAGCACTATGCAGCTGACGAGAGGAGCTAGTTGAAGTAATCTACGTAGAGATTTGGCTATTGCTACCGAATTGACGAAAATTGTTGCACTGAAGTGCATTTTGCATTTGCTTATTTACGGTTAGAAAAAAGTGAAATTAATTTGAGTTGCCGAACGCCAAGGGGTGCATACCGTACAGAGTCGACAGGTGAGATAAATACTTTTACAGCGCAGACGAGGCGAGGGTAGAGTGACAGTAGTAGAATGCGGTACAAAAATGAGTGATGGATACTAGATACATACATACATGGGTTATGTGTGTGTTTAACGTTTAAAGAAAACAAATTGTTTTGCATTTTTTTGCATAGCGACTACCCTTTGGTTGTCAGTCATATTCATTTAATGTTGTGTATTTTATGAGTGGATTCTCGGAGTTGTGTGATAAGAAGTGAAGATTAAATATTATTTCAAGTCCTTAGTATTAACTCTTTGAAAGTGCAGTAAGGAAACAGGTGAGAATCTCAAAAGATTGTTTAACAAAAAAAAGGCGGCAGAAAGGAAATCGTCACCTAAAATGCAAAATTACCTAACATCACATTTAATGAGTTTTCAGGCGAATGAAAAACGTTATAATAAAAATCACCTCCTAAACGATGACTACTTCTCTTGGACTTAGCAACTGAACTGCATCTGGTATCACAAGGACCAATCTGGTCTATACATGGCTTATTGGCCTACCAGATTAACCTAACCTACAGAAGATGCAAGTAAACCATTCTTAGCTCAAAAAATTCAGCCGCACCCCTTCCTTTGCTTTTCTCGACCACAGATCGCTCGTTTATTTATGTTTTCATTTATGATTGTTATTTTATGCTTCATTTCCGATGGCTTTCATCCTAATATGATTTTTTTATGTTTTCAAAAAGTATCTACCCTGGTATATACATTGTTTTAAAACGGTAATCTTATATAATGCGTAACGCTGTATTTAATTTTAGCATCTGCTTTTCTATTTGAGCTAACAGTGCTTTAGTCTAATTGTCTTGTGCGATAAACAACTCGTTTTTTGGTGAGTTATGAAAGAAGCTTAAAAAGCAAGTTGCCAGAGTGCAAAAATTAACAATTGTAGGAAGTGACAGCTTTTAACTAGTTTTTAAAAATTTTTTTTTTTTGCATTTTTGTGAGTGTGAATATATGACAATAATATAGTACCGTTGTGGGAGTAAAACTTTTTGACTTAATGCCCTTTTTGTGATGCCACTATTTCTGTTTGTATGTAGAATACTAGACATAAGTATATTTACTTATTTAAATATTTTTGCTATTCTAGGAAAGCTCTTGTTTGAGGTGAAAACAAATACAAACTCACATAACTACTTTGTGTATGTGCTGCCCAAAGTAGAAGTTGAGAAACAAAAGTGGGTACTTTCATAAATTAATAGGTATAAGACCTCACATGCACTGTATAACAAACTTCCTGGAATTTACATATTTTCTGTTAATAATACTTTAGTAACTCACAGTGAGCATCTGGCTTTTAATCCTTCAAAGGGCTGAGTGTTCGTAAAAGGATGGCTTTCAAAAGTCTTTATTCTAATTATGCCAGCGCGAACGTACTCATCGTTATGTCTGAGTAGTAATAGTATATGTGGGCTAGGCATTTTGTACAATGTAAAAACTAAGATTTGCAGCTTTTACAAATATGAGAAAAAGTGTATGTTTGAAATAAAGTTCTTTTGCAGAAATGCTCTTTTGTGAAATTGTAAGTTCTTTGCAAATATATACCTACATATGTATATTTGGATGTTTTTTTTTAACTATTCCTTATACAAAAAAATGCGAATTTCGTGGAAAATCAGGTTTAGAGCCCCATACTACCTCGCCGGTGTGAGTTTCGATTTTGTCGCAATGGGCACTTTTGTAGAGTGTTCAATTGTAAGGAATATGTGTCTAAAGTCAAAGCGATGCCATAAAATGTCTCTGAGCTATAGAAATTTAAAGATAAAAAATTACGATTGTCGTGTATTTTCAATGGAAAATTTTTACATGCATTGGTACAGTCCTTAATGTTAATCTTAAGGACTCAAATTTTCAGGTAATTTTTTTTAGGGTATTTCCAAGGAAATTTCATGATGGGAATGAATAGTTCAAAACCAAAAACGCCCTAATGTATATACCTATATATAGTTTTCTGCTTTAATTCATTCTCATGAATGTATGATTTGACATGGCTGTAAATATTTTAAATTAAAATAAATTTGAAAGTTTCTGTTAAATTTGGAGTAAAATCGCTATTTTGATTATATTAATATGAAAGCTCGGTCGAAAGTTTAGAAAAGCTTTTTGAAAGCTTTATGGAATTAAGCTTTCCGGAAGCTTTAAGGAATTAATTTTTTTTCGATTTGTTTTAGATTAAAATGAAGTCTGAAAGTTCGGTCGAAAGTTTAGAAAAGCTTCAAAAGCTTTTTGGATGCTTTATGGTATTAACTTTTTCTCGACTTGTTTTACATTAAAATAAAGTATGGAAGCTCGGACGAATATTTAGAAAAGCTTCAAAAGCTTTTAGGAAGTTTTATTCAATTGACCTCTTCTCAAATTTTTTAAGATTGAAATGAAATATGAAAGCTCGGCGAGAGTTTAGAAAAGCTTTAAAAACTGTTTGAAAGCTTTATGGAATTAACTCTTTCTCGATTTTTTTTTAAATTAAAATGAAATATAAATAACTAAAATGAGAGTTTGACTTCTTATATATTATAATTAATATAACGCTTTATTTAAGGTTACTAGCATGATCGACGTTACCAAATCTGCCTTTTGTGATAAAAATAAAAGTAAGTTCCAATTTACGTTTAAAAATGTCGTTTGTGAGGCTATGAGAGTCTATATCAGACGTCGTTAACTATTGCTTACTAAAAAACTTTGAGCGGTTGAGATGTTACCTGTTTTCCTCATCGTAGAATGGCAGAATTTGAGAAGTATATTTTTCGAACTAGATTACTAATTTGAGTCCTTGATATTCTGAAGGAAAGAAGTTGATATGTCTTAAGGTTCAAACTAGTTTGTTTGAATTCATTTAGTATGTCATTGGTTCAACGTTCGATGATGTTAAGCCTCAACCGGTTGGCAAGGCTTCCCGAGAACTACTCAAGCGATTTTGATGAAATTTTACACAGGTCTTTGAGATACAATCGTTAAAGACTTGGAAGAACGATTTTTTTTCGATTACAACTATTTGAAAAAAAATACCGTGAAGTTTTCAGTGAAATTTTAATTTGTTTGTAAAAATTTCTGCCAAAAATCAAAATTCAATTTTGTTTTGTGTTTCGTCCAAGTTCTAAGTTGAGGTTCCAGCCAAAATACGTATTTTTTTATTTTAAAAGATAATGTAAGTAGTTATCCTGCCAACGCGGGTGCACATTTTTTTCGAGGGTTCACTGGAAATGGCGTCGTAGTGGCCGAGTTTAAAATATTTGTTCCAAAAATTTCAGAATTTCTGAGTTAATGTTTGTAACAATAAATTAATAAAATATTTACTTTTTTTATATGAGAAAAAAGTTGTTGAAGAAAGGGTATTTTTTACCAGAGGAAACCCCTGAAACCCCTTAAGCGTGCCAAAACATGTCTTTAGCTTTAACCACAACATTGTGTATTTACATACTTTGACATATATGTATAATATGAGTATATGTTTACCCATAATGCATATACATACATATGTATGTCTGTACTACTCATATACTCAATATCATACATGTATATATGTATGTTGGCGGAAGTGATGCATTTAAATGCAACATGTCAGTATGTCAGTATTGTTCGCGCAACGGAAATGCAAATAAATTATGTGCAACCGACACTAACCAACCCGCCTTTTTCCTCTTGCACTCTCTCTCTATCTCTCTCTTTGCCGAGATCCCCTCGTTTGGTGTGTCTGTCAGTTACATGGTTCTTGTAATGAAAAATTCTGTTGTTTTTACCCCATTATGGCATTGGCTAAATGTTTTCATGTTCTCTGGCTGCAGTTCACTACGCTTCGCTCCAATTTCAGCGCAATATTTTAGCGAAATAAATTCATGGTGCAAGTACAATAATTTAAATGCCCTGCTGACAGCTCTCGGCGGCACAGCAACAAAAAAGTAACAATAAAATATTGCATGTTGGCAACATACATTTCCAATGCAACAACAGCAACAAACAACACAGACAACACACACTCAAGTGCCGCATATTAATGGCTGCTTGTATGTGTGTTTTTGTTGTTGCTGCATTGGAAATGTGTGCGCGTGCACTTTCGCTGCTACAACTGCTTGGCATAAATGTTGGCCAACAAACATTTTCGATCGATGCAGCTCATTTTGTCTGTGTCATTGAGCGAGCGCTGCATATGTGCATCTGTGTGTGCATGTCTGTGTGTTTGTGCGTGAGTGCCTACAAACGCTTTGTAATTGTGTAATTGTGTAATAAAATTCGCCTTTGTTGATTTAAATAAATTACTCTGATAAGTGCGCTTTCGCACAAATTACAATGGACGCGCGCGCTTACTCGTAAAGCGAAGATTTGCAGCAAAAACAAAAGAAAAAAAAAATAATAATAAACTAGCGAATGAAATAGCAACGCCAGCGCAATTAGGGACGAACGCACGCCTTTAGTGCGACCATTTGGCGTTGGCGTGCAATATTTAACTAACTTGATGGCCTAAATTGTTGTTGTTGTTGTTTGGCACATGGCAGTGCAGCGAATACATATGTTCGTATTTACAATTTTTTTCGGAAAATTCACTCATTGATTTATTTAGCCCAGTTTCTGACGAAATGTGGCGGTTTTAAAGTTTAAAGTTTGCAATAATTTGCGTTTCAACTTTCGCTTTGGTAAATTAAAAATAAAATTTAAAAAAATCAAAGCTTTCAGAAATATTTGAAAAGCACATAAAATCAAGAAAAAGCTTTTATTTCGCTTGCACCGAAGCCAGTATTCTTTACAGGTGCATTTCTAACAGCATGAAAGGGTATGAAAGATTCTGCATCTCGATTTAATCGTTCAGTTTGTATGGCAGTTATTTGTTACAGTGATATGATCTGAACAATTTCGTCGGAGTTTGTACCGTTGCATAATACAATAATCCATGTATAGTTTTATGAAGATATTTTCTCAAATAAAAAGTTTTCCATACAAGGACCTGTATTTGATTGTTCAGTTTGTATGGCAGCTATATGCCATAGTGAACTGATGTGGGCGCGTTCGACAATTGAGCAGTACCTCGGTGAGAGAAGAATGTGTACAAAATTTCAGATCGATATCTCAAAAACTGAGGGATTAGTTTAGCTATATACAGACTCAAGGACATGACCAAATATTTTATATATAGTATATTTTCTGGGGTCTCCGACATTTCCTTCGGGGAATATAACAACAGTATATTGCAAAATGTATACTAAATTTCATCAAAAAGTTCAAAATCAGTTTTTCGATCCAAGGAAGGTCCAAGAAGCCGGCGAACTGTCAGAAAGGCAATACGGCTTCAGAAAACAGAGGTCCACTATCGTTACACTGAAAGAAGTTGTCGACACTGCAAAATGTGCAGTAAGTGGCAACAGATGGAACAACGGGGGCAAACTTTAACCAAAAGAGGGTGGACCCACAGACTTATACCTGAGAGTGAGTGATTAATGAATATCATTTTTCTTTGTTTTTTTAGTTATCGGCTGCAAAGCTTAATGAGAGCTTTTGTATACGCTAATTTTCTTTAAACAAATTCTATCACTTTTTGTTTGTGGAAAGTTTTTGATATTTAGCTGATTTGTTTCAAGTTTCTTATGAGCTTTCATAGTTTTTTATTTACTCTGAAGTGTGATTTCAAAAGCTTTAAAGTTTAAAGTGAAAGTAGAAACGTGACATAAAAAAAAATCATTTTAAACATAACATTTTTCGAAAATAAACTGATGGACAAATATTTTCTCAATAAAAAAATATAAATACAAATATATTAGGGTAGGTAAAAAAATTCGAATATTTTTCTGTCATTTTAAAAATCAAATTTTGCTAAAGCAAATTGATGGACAGAGCTTTTCTCGTTATAAAAATATGTATGTATATTTACATATTATATGTACATATATATTAGGGTGGGTAAAAAAATCGAATATATTTTTTCATTTTAGACATCAAATTTTACGAAGGCAAATCTATGAACAGAGTTTTTTTTTTTCAATAAAAAAAAATATATAGATATACATATATTAGGGTGGGTAAAAAAAATTTAAAATTACATATTTTCGTTTGTTACTTTATAAAGTAGCTTCGTAGATATCTTTACGAAAATCTCTCTAGGTAAGAGATTTTAATTGGCAAGACCTTTCGCCTTACAGTTTTTCGCTTATTTTTTTTATTTTCAGACAGAAAAATTCATATTTTGCTTCCAACTACTGGAACATTTTTTCATGAATTTTGTAGAAAATTGCATGCACTTCATTGAAGTATTCAATCATTAAATTCATTACAGGTCTGTTATGATTTTTTCTTAATCATTTAAAATAAATTAACAGTTGAAATTTGAGAGATTTTCGTAGACTTGACTAACAACCTCGTTTTCAGAGTACTAAGCGAAAAAATATTAGATGTTTTTTACCACCCTAATATATATATAAATACTATATGTATATTATTATGCATCTATATCTAGCTTGGCCTATGATCTTGAAAGCTAACAACTTTGTTTGTGATACCAAATGCGTTTAAACGTATCATTACTTTGAAGCTCACTCATGCTGAGCTTTCAAAAGCTTCATAAATATACTAAAATATGTTTGTCATGAATATTTAAAAATTAGCAGTGTACTTACTTTATTTTGCTGTTGAGAAATTTGTTATTATTTTTTTGTGAAATTTGTGTTGTTTTTGCAATTGTGTGCATATTTATATAAGTCTTATGAGCAGATTATATATAATGGTGGTCGAAAATTTAAGTGCTGTTCAATAAATCGGTAAACACAAAGTATTTGTGGCGTTAAAAATAATAACAAACAAGAATAGATATAATTAAGAATTAGTGAACAAAGAAATAATTCTTGTAAAATAATTTTCATTCAAATTTATTACAAAATATATGCAAACATACAGACACAGCATGCGAAGGTGATATACACGCATCGGAAAATATCATTAGAAGAGAGCAGACATACATACATACATGTATATGTGAGTTATACACGCGCTTGCAATGCAATTCTTAAATCAATTATTTTTTTCGAAAATTATGCGTTGTTGTTTTTATGGCAAATTTATGGGTACAAAATGCAAAAATGTTTGTGATTTGTATTTGCAACGTACATAAGTATATATATTTACATATGTACACACATACACACACACGCGCGTACCAGTAAAGGTGAGATGCACCAAAAAAAGAGCACACTGCTGATGCAAATGCGCCTTAAGGTATGCTTTATGCATGGCAAAAACAGAATAGAAAGGAAGAGGCTTATGCATAAAAGTTGGAAGAAAACGAAAATGGTTAAACTTGGTTTAAATGCGAGCTGGCCAAATAACGAGGATTTATATTTAATAAACAACAACAACAATAATGTTATTTTTTGCAAATAAATTTTAATAGAAATTTTTGTTGGGTTAAGTGTAAATAAACGAGCATTTTTTTGGTTTCAATTTAAAGTTAGTTAGTTAGGTACATACTATAAGGATATGATAAATTGTGACTTACACTTTGCTGCGCTCACATATGCCTTTTATACATTTGTTGTAAATTTCACCTCTTGTTTTTGTTTTCTGTTTAATACGCTATACACGGCTTATAATATATTTTCTGGTTTTGTTTAAATATACTTTGTTTTTGCGTTTAGAATTGTTATTATTTTGTTTTGGTTTTTGTATTTTGTTTATTATATTTTGTTAAAAGAAATGATGGTAAATATTATATACATTCAATTCTGAAATTTTGCATTCCTTTGCTGCTTACGCAAAATGCCATTGAAATATGAGGGAAACACGGAAGAAATATATATGTAAATGTAGTGGGTAATAGATATAGTAAATGCTTGGCAAGCACATAACGGTTTTACAGGTAAATAGTAGGTATGCATGTGGTAGTTGAAAGGTCCACTAAAACTAAGTAGATGTTCGCATATAAATATATATTATGTTTATATATAATATATATGTATTAGTAGCATTTCATAATACTAAGTGGCCCTCTGGCTGTGGTGGTGGTGGTGGATAATGTGAGCGTATAGTGATGGTTGCTAAACAAAATGTTGAATTCGAGAGTGTTTGGTAAGCTACTTAAATGAAAAGTACCTAGTTTCGATTTACACATGTTCATTTTGGCACTAGGGGCTAAATTTGTAGGGAACGGGCAGTTTTGATTGGCGTTAGGAATGTATGCAAGTTGTTTAATGCGGGCAAAAATTAGAATAAAAAAAACAACAAAAAATATTAAATTTAAAATATTAAATGTAATATCTGAAGGTTGCGGTACAAAGCACAAAATGCAGGAATTCGGGCAAGTAAACACAAAAAGTTTCAATGCGACTCGGGTTGCGTTGGTTAAAAAGAGTTAACAAAACTGCACACAAAAACCAATCTGACAGTACACAGCATGAAGGGTTGGATATAATGATGTTTAGGAAAACTAAAACATAATAAACGTACACATAAATAATACTGAATAACGGTTGTAACAAAATGGCGACGAGACAAAGCAAATTGAAACTTAACACAATTCCTGTGATGGGAAAAATTTTAAGTACAACAAAAAAAAAAATAAAAAAAAAAATTAAAAAGAAAAATAAAAAAGAAACTAAAAAAATTAACAAGAAAAAAAAAAACACTCATAAAAATTAAAATGTAAAAGTATATATTTTTTAATATTTAAATATATTTTAAAGCAAAATTCGTTATACGTAATAAATGTATGTAGTAATTCAACATAAATTAATATTTGGCATTTTTTCTGGTATGCTTGTAGTATATTGTACGAGTATATTTTCATACAATACTTAGTAATGACACTGCAGCTGGTCGGTGTAGTAAATTGCAGTTAAAAAAATTATTAAAGAAATTGTTAGGTTATGTTTGTGTTGAGTGGTGTTGGCGCGCCTTGTTCTTTTTATGTGGCCTTTTGTCCAGCAGTTATTGTGTATGGTCTTAGAGTTAGTTTGTCAATAGTAATCGGTCGAAAGTTTTGAACAGCGCTGCATAATCTATATAACAAGTTCAAGTTGGCTTTGTGGCAGCTACGACACAAGAAATCAATTTTTTGTTGGATGAGTAACAGAACACCGCAAGGAAGACTACTATTATCTTCGAACTATTTATATTGCGTTGAATTGCAAAAGAAGAAGTCAGTTATTTAGAAAGAAAACACAAATTTAAGGATGCAAATAGCTTTAGATTGGATAAATCGATGGATTTTTGGTTGTTCGATATTTTCAGGTAAAACGCCGCTTTTTTTGAAACTTTTTCTATATGTTTATTCTGGGAAATTTTTAGAAAATTCTAGATATATCAATTGGTAACATATGTATATCAATATATATTGATTTATCGATAACTGGCCTTAAATTATAATGTCTCGAAAATTATCGTTGTATGGAATTAAATAATTCGATATATGTCGGTATAGCGATAACAGTTTTTAAATATAAATCTGTAGAAAATTATCGATATATCGATTGTTACTTATTTGTATGTTATATAATACCAATTTCTGATATGTTATAGATATATTGATTTATAAATTGTATCGATTTATGTTAGTATATCGATATGTGCTGGTATATCGATAACTGTTTTTAAACATTAATATATAGAAAATTATTTATACAAATTTCATATTGATGTGGTGTATATATCGATATATGTATGTTTTATATCGATAACTGCTTTCAAAATTAGAATTCATTATCAATTTGTAAAAAATTATCGACAAATAAAAATATTTCAAATTATCGATAAATATAAATATTTTAATTTGAAAAAAAAAAATATCGATATATATCGAAATATTTAGTACTAATTGAAATTCTTGAAATATATTTATATGAAAAAATATGTGGCGGAATATACAGTTATAATAATAAGCGGCAATTGTAGCTGAAGTTCCGTTAGAGCTTAGTTTAAACTAAATTGCTGACATTTATGAAGCCAAAAATAGTAGTCTTCAAAGGTTGCTTAAAAACTTTGCGTACCATATTAAATATATTTATATGAAGATATGTAGCGTAGCTTAATACAACAACAGCAGTGATAATTTTGTAGCGGTGGTATGTTTTTAGTCACGCAGTTAGAGTTGAAACTTCGTTGGTAGTTCTAGTTAGTTTGTATACATATACTTGTCGCTACGAATGTTTGCGTCAACGGAGTAAAAATATATTTATAAATATAAAATATGTATACATAAATAAATATACACTTATAATTTCATATATTTTAATTCCAAGCACATTTACGCCAAATTACTATTCATGAAATGCGAAAATATTTTTTTGTAATTTTTTGTTTTACTCTAAAATGATGAACGATGTAAGTCTAAAAGACTGTTTCGAAAATGGTCAAAAATTGCGGCAAAAAACATATTTGTTTGATAATTAAAAATCTCATAAATTAATTACAACAAAAAAGTGTGTCAATATTCGCTTACTTTAGTATTATTTTTAACTTTACGAAGTATACTGTCAAACATTGCTGAATATTGGCATTTTCATAGTCACAAATATATATAAAATTATACATTCGTTGCATTTGGCTGGCATTATTTATTTTTTTATATGAAAATAGTATTTTAATTAACGAGAAATTAGACAAACCATTTTTAATTTGAGTTTAAACCCAGCAAACGCACAAAAACTTATTGTGGAAATTTTTTTTTTCGGTGCTAGAAAGTTATTCAAAGAAATCGCTTTGAGACATTAACTGCAATTTAATTACATTTTATATTATTTATTTATATATTTATATATTTTTATATTTTATATATATTTTTTTATAATTTATGCATATTTATTACGGACTTACATTTTCTGTAACCAATATCGGCTATAAAAAATATTTTGGTGAGCGCTTCATATGCTTCTATGTAAAAGTTACTCATACGCCCGGTATTAGCGCATAAATGAATTTTTTATTATTAGTTTATTTTATTTATATAAAAGTTACTCATACGCCCGGGATGTGCGCACTACTTCATTTGTTATTATTCTTCTTATTTTTCATTATTTATTTAAAACGTTTAATAAAATTTATTTGTTTTTACTTTTATTGCATAAAATCCAGCTTAACTGGGTTTAAAAAACAATTTTTAAATATAAAATTGTGCGATTGCCAATAACTAAACCACGCAAGCTGTTAGAGAAATGAATTTTTTTATGACTGAATAGCTCATTTTAGAGCTCAGAGAAAATTGTGAAAATTTTTTTGAGTTGGAGCATATATTTTGCAAAAGAAATTAAATATTATTTTTAATTTTTTTTTATTTAATTTTTTTTCTATTAAATAATATAATTATATATAAAAAAAACCCTGAAAACTAAAATCTTAATATTCTAAAAATTTTAATATTCTGAAAAAGCCACATATGCGCGCTGCAGACGTCTACTTAAGAAATTATAGTGCCTTAAAACTAAAAAAACTAACTAAAAATATACAGTTAATTTGCTTGCATTCAATACATAAGTACATGTAAACGTATAAAGCACAGGCACTGTTTGTAAGCAACAAATTCTGCAAGTCTCTTAGTTTCTGACGCAAAAGAAGCACAAGTTTCGCATTGTAGTTGCTTGTAGTTACTTTTTTCCTTCTGCGCAGACATTCCACCCATTATATGCTTTCGCATTCCATTTTTCAACTCGTCGCTATTGTTTGCAAAAGAAAAAAGTGCCCAGTTTTACTACTGATGCAACTGTTTCCCAGTTTTTGTTGCTTTGTTGCACGCAGCTGTCATTTAGCTTTTTAAAGCACAATGAATAAAACAAAGAGCAGAAGCTGCGCATAGCCATAACAACACGCACACATGCTTTAGACATATGTAGTTGCTTAACTTTGGCGAATGTCTGCGTCGATTGTGCATTTCACAGTTTTACAAATTCTTCACATTCAGCATTCACTTATTGTCTTCTGCCATTGCTTTGTTAGAGTACCATCAATTGTAGCAATTGTGTGACTTTTAAGTGCGCAATAACATGCGATGCATTTGTTGTTGGCTTTTGCAATCCTTTTTCCATGTGTGCGTGTAAGTTTTTTAAATGAGATACGAGCGAAACAGTAAATGAAATTACTCACGAGCTTTGACAGCAGTCTATACGCATGTGGAAGCGTAAGGCAGTACATGCAAATATAGCATACTTTTTGGCGCTCCTCTCTAATGGTGAAAGGCGAAATATGCTTTGTAAAGCGTCTAGGTGTTTGCTTGTAAATGCTGACTTTTTTTTTTGCTTGTTAAAAAGCAGTTAAGAACGGAATTGTTTAGTCGAACAGGTAACTAGACTTTATTACTGTTTTGGTAATTAGCAACAAGCTATTAAATACTTGCAGCTGCACAAAGTTGAGCGAGTAAAGCAGAAAGCATTAAATAGTACGAAAAATTAAAAGCATTTAAGGCAAAAAGGAAGTAAACAGTTTATTAAAAGTACAATATGTTGCTCTTGCGCCAAATTTTTATATGATTTTTATATTTTTTGTTTTTCAGCTTATGAAAATGTGGCAAAAAAATATTTTGTCGTATAAAATCTTTAAATCATTATACTTGTATAAAAATATTATTTTTTTTTTGCTTTTATATTTTTATTTTTATTTTTATATTTTTAATTTTTTTCATATTTTTATATTTATATATTTTTTTTATTAATATGTGATATGTACTGAACTAATAGAGCTCATAAAGAGCGGCAATCACATAACTTGAATTAATTGGAATGAAAATATTCTCTTTGTACTCGTTAACAATGCCATTCTGTGCTGAATTCAAAATGAGAGTTTTGCAACAGAAACGAAATTTCATATCACTGCCTAAACATTTACTTTATTTTGTTCAAGCTCTTCTTCCTCAGTTAAAATTTTTCAATGTCGAAACACTAAGTGCATGAAAGTATGACTTATGGTAGAATTTCTAAACGAAACGGCAAAATGATTTAAATTACTTTTTTGTTAAATTTTCACAATTTTTTAGCGCGTCGTATAAACTATTAGCAGTCAAGTATGATTTTGGTAAAATTCTCATACAATTTGGCAAAAGAATAAATAAAATTACTCATACGCTGTGTAGCCATATGAATCAATATGAATACCTTGTTAAACTTGAAATTGACCATATACATATGTCCATATGTTAAAATATGTATTTGCAGTGAAATCTGTTATAAGCAGATACTGGTAGAACCAGCCTTTCTGGCCGGTTAATAGAGTTGTTCGCTTAGTAGATTGCCCTTAAGGGAGGGGTAAGAGTTGCAAGGTAAAAAAAAAACCTTTTTGCGTATTTATTTCTTAAATATGTGTTAAGTATATATATAGTCAAAAGTGTGCTCAATAATATACAAAAGGTTCGAATAAAATTACTCAATCCATATTTAAGAAATAAATTCGCAAAAAAAGTTTTTGTTTACCTTGAAACCCTAACCTCTCCTTTAATAAACATTAAGCGCTAAAAAAACATTCCTATTATTTCGCCATTCCATACCGAAATTAAAGAGGACATTGACATCCACGTTAAATAGTTCACAGACTAGCATTAAAAGTGGATTTTCCAATAACCCGCAGGAGAGTAAGAATTCGGCCACTATGGCGACCTACCGTACTAAGAAACCTGCAGAAAGTGCAGGAAGTAATTTAATTCATCTAAATGATTCAAAGTATCATTAATTTTGCTGCATAATACTTTCAGCCATTAATTTTTCCAAATCTTAAACATTTTACATTTACAAATATCTATCTATATATATTAAATATTATTTGAAAATATATTTGCTTGCGTATACACTTTGAATAAATCGGCTGAAAATTTATTCTTACTTTTAGTGAAATTTATAATCTATGCAACACTAATAGTTACGTTAGAAAAGCTTTAAAAGAGTACTAGTGAGCAGCAAGCATGCTAATATATGCTCGCAGCTACTAAAATGTTACTCATACGCACTGTACAACACTTTTAAATTTTGCATAATGCTTAAGATAGTCGAAACACAAAAATTATTTAAAATTTTCTTTAAATATCGATTGAAGGCGTAATGAATTTACGAAAATGTCAACGAGTATTACTTTGTAAATGAAGTTTTATCAGATCAAGTGTATTTATGGTCGAACGAACTATAAATACTTATCAAAAAGGATTCTTCTTCTTCTTAATTGGCGTAGACACCGCTTACGCGATTATAGCCGAGTTAACAACCGCGCGCCAGTCGTTTCTTCTTTTCGCTACGTGGCGCCAATTGGATATTCCAAGCGAAGCCAGGTCCTTCTCCACTTGGTCCTTCCAACGGAGTGGAGGTCTTCCTCTTCCTCTGCTTCCCGCGGCGGGTACTGCGTCGAATACTTTCAGAGCTGGAGTGTTTTCATCCATCCGGACAACATGACCTAGCCAGCGTAGCCGCTGTCTTTTAATTCGCTGAACTATATCAATGTCGTCGTATATCTCGTACAGCTCATCGTTCCATCGAATGCGATATTCGCCGTGGCCAACGCGCAAAGGACCATAAATCTTTCGCAGAATTTTTCTCTCGAAAACTCGCAACGTCGACTCATCCGCTGTTGACATCGTCCAAGCCTCTGCACCATATAGCAGGACGGGGATTATGAGAGACTTATAGAGTTTGGTTTTTGTCTGTCGAGAGAGGACTTTGCTTCTCAATTGCCTACTCAGTCCGAAGTAGCACCTGTTGGCAAGAGTTATCCTGCGTTGGATTTCTAGGCTGACATTGTTGGTGGTGTTTACGCTGGTTCCAAGATAGACGAAATTATCTACAACTTCAAAGTTATGACTGTCAACAGTGACGTGAGTGCCAAGTCGCGAGTGCGACGACTGTTTTGTTTGATGACAGGAGATATTTCGTCTTGCCCTCGTTCACTGCCAGACCCATTCGTTTTGCTTCCTTGTCCAGTCTGGAGAAAGCAGAACTAACGGCGCGGGTGTTGAGGCCGATGATATCAATATCATCGGCATACGCCAGCAGCTGTACACTCTTATAGAAGATTGTACCCGCTCGATTAAGTTCTGCAGCTCGAACTATTTTCTCCAGCAGCAGATTGAAAAAGTCGCACGATAGGGAGTCGCCTTGTCTGAAACCTCGTTTGGTATCGAACGGCTCGGAGAGGTTCATCCCGATTCTGACGGAGCTTCTGGTGCCGCTCAACGTCAGTTTTACACAGCCGTATCAGTTTTTGCGGGGATACCAAATTCAGACATCGCGGCATAAAGGCAGCCCCTTTTCGTGCTGTCGAAAGCAGCTTTGAAATCGACGAAGAGGTGGTGTGTGTCGATTCTCCTTTCACGGGTCTTTTCCAAGATTTGGCGCATGGTGAATATCTGGTCAGTTGTTGATTTGCCAGGTCTAAAGCCACACTGATAAGGTCCAATCAGTTCGTTGACGGTGGGCTTTAATCTTTCACACAATACGCTCGATAGAACCTTATATGCGATGTTGAGGAGGCTAATCCCACGGTAGTTGGCGCAGATTGTGGGGTCTCCTTTTTTATGGATTGGGCATAGCACACTTAAATTCCAGTCGTTGGGCAT
Source organism: Bactrocera dorsalis (assembly GCF_023373825.1). Lineage (NCBI taxonomy): Eukaryota > Metazoa > Arthropoda > Insecta > Diptera > Tephritidae > Bactrocera > Bactrocera dorsalis. The sequence goes on along the minus strand of NC_064304.1, from coordinate 103,072,799 downwards.
GCTTTCGTCCGACCATATTTTACAAAGAAGCTGATGCATGCTCCTTATCAGTTCTTCGCCGCCGTGTTTGAATAGCTCGGCCGGCAATCCATCGGCCCCTGCCGCTTTGTTGTTCTTCAGGCGGGTGATTGCTATTCGAACTTCTTCATGGTCGGGTAATGGAACGTCTGCTCTATCGTCATCGATTGGGGAATCGGGTTCGCCTTCTCCCGGTGTTGTGCTTTCACTGCCATTCAGCAGGCTAGAGAAGTGTTCCCTCCATAATTTAAGTATGCTCTGGGCATCGGTAACTAGATCACCTTTGGGGGTTCTACAAGAGTATGCTCCGGTCTTGAAACCTTCTGTAAGCCGCCGCATCTTTTCGTAGAATTTTCGAGCATTACCCCTGTCGGCCAGCTTATCGAGCTGTTCATACTCACGCATTTCAAAAAGGATTATTATAAATTAAAAATATAAAATTATGATTTTTTTAATGCCTTAACATTCCAAATCAAACGCACACAAAATAAATCTGTGCTTAAAATTAACTGCACACGTGAATTGAATGAAGCTGGCACATGGTAAATGCTCAGCTCAAATTGCATTTCGAATTAAGTGAAGTTTAATTGAAAAGCAAAAACAAAAAAAGCGAATTTTCGCAAACTTTAATTTTTTATTGAGTTTCACTTTGCCGGTGGGCAAATAAATTACGCGAACACACAGACACACGCACAATCGGGCAACAGAGTGCCTTCGATGAGCCTTGCGCTCTGCGCTGCACTCGCCAAACCACTGGCCACTTGAGCGTGTTAGTGTCACAGGGCGGCAATTAAAAATTAAAAATATTGTGTCACCACATATTAAAGCGAGCCGGTGTGGAGCGAGTGGCCACGTACTGCAGCATACTCGTGTATGTAAACATGTGTAGGTGATGGCGGGCATAAGCAGCAGCACTTTTACACGCTCGTACACACATACCTCTGTGTACCTTTGCGCAAGTTTTCCAACTTTTTGCCACGCTATCTTGTTTATTGCTTATTAAAACATTGCCATTGGCTGGCATTGCCACATGGCTGCGCCACAGTCCCAGCGCAACGGCGTGCGAGTTAAATTATGCGGAAAATTGTTATGCGTGCCTTTTTTTCTGCAAACACAAATTAACGTTGAATGTTTTAAGTGGCAAAAGCGCAAAATGAAATGTTAAGTTTAAGTTGAGAAAAAATTTAAAAACACATATTTGTCGGTTGCATAGCAATATTTGCACATTTTTGGTTGATTGAAAGTTATAGGAAATTTTTTTTGAACAATTTTGAAATGAAATGCAATTTGGTCTGTGAAAAAAATTTAATTATTTTTCAGTGTCACGAAATATAGTTTTTTATTTATTGTTATTTATATTTGTATTGATTTATTAATAGCTGATATACTTGTTTATGCCACTAACAGGCATACTACAAGTATAGTTAATGAGTGTTATTTGTGGATACGGACTTGAATTACATTTTGCTGACAGAAGTCGAAATTCAAAACCGGCAGTGTTTACTTAATGGGCGCATAATTGACGCTAAACTAATTTCTACGCAATTATCTGAATCTTAGTCTAGTATGAGATAGTAAGAAAATCTATTTTCAGTGCCTGTCGACTTTTATTTGACACAGCACTTTTGTATGGAAGGCTCGATTGAATGATGGACTGTATGTTATCAATGTACGTATGTATATATGTACACGAGTAATCAGTTTATATATCATGTGATCAAATTAGACTCGGACTTAAAAAAAAGTTCATACCAATCTGGAATAAAATTTGTATGCATTTATTTTGTGCGCCCAGTCCGGGTCAAATTTGATCAGATCATATTATTTATGATTGCTGTTGTTGTTGTAACGACGTAATTCCGGTTATAATATTAAGGATTAGCTAAATTGTCGTCGAAGTCAACCAACAGTAGGCCCAAGTAACGTGCTGTTTCGATGGGGTCGAACCAAAGGGAGAGGCGTGTCGGATGAGTGGGGTTGGTGGGGCATGCAAAGAGGTGACCAATGTCATGCGGAGATTCATTCTGCGCAAGACTTATTGGATATGTCGGTGTCTATTCGAGCAGGAGTTTAACCTGCTACAGTATCTGGAACTAAGTTACGCCAGGGTTATTTTCGTTTCTCGCAGCAACTCGAGCTCTTCGTTTGCAATGGGTGGTGGTTTGACTGAAAGGGAGTCAGTGAAGGAGTTGATGGCGGTCAGAGTTTGTCGGAAGTAAGTTGCGTCTGGTGGACGGATTGTTTGATGTCGTCGACGTAGTTGAGGAATGACCACTTCATGTTCCTAGGAGGCGCATCCGTACCAAGCAGAAGACAGCAAGGAGGATTTCTGCGAAAAACTGTTTGTAGAGGAGTTTATTATGCTCCTTAACTGGGAGCATACGGGCCTCCTATGCAGGTGTTTAATAGGAGGCATCAAGAGGCATCTTGTCGTAGTTCAGAGTGCAGTATTCTGACAAGTCTGGAGCTTCCTCGTCTGCGTTTAAATGCGAAGTTAAGGACCGGCCGGCCGATTGCCTTGTAAGTTGCCAACAACGTTTCTTTGTCCTTTCGCCATGTACTGCCGCCTAGTGACTTGAGGATTTTGTTGCAGCTATGTAATTTGGCAATAATCGCGGTCGTATGAGAAGTGAAGGAGCACAAAATGTCAAAAGTCACACCTAAAGTTTTCGGATTAATGACAGTCGGAATCTTGACGCCATTGACTGCAATCTGTACTCCTTCGTCCAGCTTGTACATATCGTCACTCTGGTTTTGGTGGGGAGGGTGTTAAGTTCCGTGCAGCGCGGAAGCGAGAAAGGTTGGAGAGATAGCTGTTTACCTTTGAACACATGCCATCGATTCCATTGCCCGACGCCAATATCGTGCAATCATCAGTGGACGAGGTGATAGAAATTGTCTTTGGTGGTGGTGGAAGTTTCGAGATGTAGAAGTTAAACAATGGCGGGGAGATGACACCACCCTGCAGAAGCCCTTGTTTAATTCATCTCAGTTTTCAGTTTTTACCTCGAAATACTTGTAGTACTGATAATTGACGACCGCTCAGGTAGTTCCGCCTCTTTTAAAAATGAAAATTTCGTTATCTGCAATTTTTTGATAAATTTTCGCTGATTATAACGAACCATGAAATACGAGATCAGCGTTCAAACAGAAGTCTACTCAATCACAAACGTTTTCTTACTTCTTCTTAGACAATATTTATAGCGGAATTATTTGAATTACTCACTTGTGGGTGTTGTACTGTAACTAGCTTAGTTTGCAAATACCTTTATGCTTGCTCCTCATCACTTTCACTACTTGTGGAAATGAAATTTTTCTTTACTATCTTATTTAATCACGCTAGCGTTGAAATGCGGCGTTAACAAGCACATATCTGCTCGCACATAAATATATATGTAGGCATGTATGCATGCAACGCTAAGTCTAGCCGCATAAATTACTCGACGTTGTTGTTATTGGCTGTGCAAGTAATTGGCTTATGTGCTGATTACTGGTAGAAGAAAAGTAGAAATAACAATAACACACAAACAGAAAGCTCTGCGAAACAGAGATACGAAGTATGGAGCATATAAGAGGTAAATAGCGTGAGGGAAATGTCTTTGGTAGGGGCACAATTGAGTGGTTAACTGTAACACGACGTATTAAAGCTTTATGGCAACGGCGGAAATAATTCAACCGCAAATGAGATAAATTGCGCACAAGATAATTGAGCAAAGATATGCACTAACTAACACAATCACACTTGCACGCACACAGCCGAAAGAAATATAATTGAATGCATTCCCATGAAACATTTTGCTATGGTAATCTTAATGGGGATTGAGTCCAAAAGCTAGGGCATGTAATTTTGTGCAAGTTCTTCTACTTGAAATAATAATAATTTGAAAGTGAATTGTGCTACTATTTTGTAAAATATTCCTGTCCTAGGACTAATAGGAACCACTGCTTAGAAAAATTTGTTTCAAAATGTTTCGAATTGTTTCTTGACTAGTATTAACCGTTAGTTTAACTAAGATTTAAGCTTAACCACTGGTTAGTAAAACACTCTTTGACAATGTTTTTATCGTTTAAAGGCTGGTTAGAGCATGAATACAAACATTTTCTAGCAGGTGAATTGACCCAACACTAGCGTTAACCGTCTGTTTAACCACTGGTTAGTAATATACTATTTGGAAATTTTTTGATTTTGCGATAGACTAAATAACATGGGTATTAAAACTCTCTATGGTGTGAATTACCACAATGATAGCTGTAACCGTCAGTTTAACCACTGGTTAGTAAAACATAATTTCAGCAATATTTTTTTATGGTCTAATAGACCTATTAAAATGGTTATTAAAGCTTTCCAACGTTCGAATTGACTCTACACTAGCGTTAACCGTCAGTTTTAACCACAAGTTAGTGGAAAACTTTTTCACAATTTTTAAATAAGGTGCTTTGTAGTCTTCACAGTTAAGATTTAGTTTTGTTTAATCAAAACTTTAACTGCCATATATATGTATCTGCAATATCACAATTTTTATTAAATTATTTTTTGTTAAGTTTTTTTGATGAATTATCGTGCCTGTGCTTTTTTGAGAGCATTTAATTTTTTTTTAATATTATAACTGCTTGTTGTTTGCTGGGTATAAGCGCGTAAATCAGTGTATTTTCGTTGCATATACATACGAGTATTTATTAACATTTATATGTTTGTGTTTAAATGCAATTTCATAAATAACAACAAAATGTATATAATGAATAAGTGAAATACTATAATATGTATTATTGTGCTTGTTTCATTTACATATGTACCGCATATGCTGTGCTTCTAGTACATATGTACAGCGTTTTTATTTACTATAAGCAGACGCTCACATACCCATACCATATATACATACATTAATGCATTTATTGTGTGCTTCAGTCGTTTTGGTGCGTGACGTAGTGTTGTAGTTGTATATTTTGCTACTTATATGCGTGGTTAAACCTATATATACATACACACATACATTTATAATGTACATGATAATTATACTTTATGTAAGCACACATATATGTAACTATGTACTTATACATGTACACGCAGATATTTAAATTGCTTTGTAAGCTAACAAAATTCTTAATGCGATCATTTACAAATGGGCTTATCTATCATTTTGTCGTTGCTGCGCAACTGGTTTGATAAAAAACTTTTATAATGGAAAAATTAAAAAAAAAAAAACTGATATTTTTTAATTAGCAAAAAATTAAGCAAGGAAACAACTAAGAAATTAATGACTGTAAACATTTATTTGTTAGATACATATACAATTAAATAGCCAGTTTTCACTGTACCATACAAAAAGTGGAAGGATTATTTTGCTTTCAGACTAGAATAATGTAAAAATTACGTAAATGTTTCAAATTGAAAAGTATTTCTTCAGCAGGAAAGGTATTTTTTTATTTTAATAAAAAATCATTTTTGGGTGAAACCAATCGGAAACTAACGATTATTTTAACTACTGTTAATACTACGAAATATCTCTCTATTATTACTCCTTATTACTTATTAAATCTCTATATTATTTCGTAGTAAAAGTAAAAAATTAAATAAGCTGCTTTGCATAATTTTTCAGCGGTAGTGGTTTTTTTTGCATTTTCTCAGAAAATTTATCAAATTAATTAATATATTTTTATACCAACAAAAAGTTGATATTTCCACAAACATAAAGCCTGATGACTTTAAAAAAATTTGATATTTTCACAAGAGAATTCTTTATTGAACCTACAGTTTTTTTCGATATTAGGTCACTAAAGAAAGACAAAAACAAAACAAAAAAGTTTTAATTGAAAAAATTACACTGTGTTTGGCACACAACCCGGTAAATCTGTGAGGCGAGGTATTTTTTCAAGTAGAAAGAAGTGAGATTTGAAATTTTCTATCTGATAATAAGACAAAATAATGATAGAACACTGAAAGGAGGGGGAACCTGCTATTACATTCAGAGGCTCATACTTTGAGAGACCTTAGTAGGGTAAGGGCTCATACTTGGAGAGTAAGAGGAGCTTCTTTTTCAGAGTACCAAGCGAAAATAAATATATATCATGAATGAAAATTGAGGAATGCACTGCGACCTTTGGTCTATTGTGCCCTATCATACTTGGAGAGCGAAAAATATTCTGTTTTTTACCCACCTTAATATATGTGTATATGGAAAATATTTTCGACAATAACCGCGGTGTCTGCGCCAGGAAAGAAGAAGGAAAGAATACATGGAGTTTTCGTATAAATGTGTTCTAAAATTTCCAAATTTTGTTTAATAAAAGCTGTTTCTAAAACCGCTTGCTGATTGTCAAAGCTTCATAAAGTTGTTTTCTCTCATACTTGGTGAGACTTTCTTTGAAGAGTCTAAACTATCTATTTTTCAAAGTACCAAGCCAAAAACTAATTTTTTGAACCCTAACTATTATGAATATATGCATATGGAAAGTATACGAGTACATGGCTTTCGGTTTCCGTAAAATTTTTTTTTAAAATTCCCAACCATAATTTGATGAAACTGTTTCTAAAACCAAATGCTGAATGTTAGAGCTTCACACTATATGAAAACTCTTCGTAAGAAGAAACCATTTTCAATAAAATAATATAGAATATACTTATTTCAGCTAACCATAGTTTGCTGCAGCCCATAACTTTTCAAAAAATCTGTTGGAGTATATATATTCAAGACACCTGATGGAATACAGTTTATTACGGCCACATCAGAATCTTCTCCTACACATTTAACTAACCGAATATGTTATATGAATATCTACAAATTTGTTCTCCAAACAAAAAATTTGTTCTACGTTCAATGGTCTCCAAAAAATTTATCGGATTATATTACTTTTAGGTTAAAAAATTAATAGTGTTATATTTTTGAGAAACTTGGTATGCCCATAAGGTTCTTTAAATGTCACCTCGTCATATTCGACACAAAGTTAAGGGGCAATATGGGGTTTCAACAACTGTCTAGGAAAACTTCAATGTATCGATTTTTAATGTACAGAAAATCCTCTTGAGTTATCTCACTAAAGGTGTAGCGCTTATGATGACTATTGAGAATAACACGGTTTTTATGTCCTTAATATTTTAATACATTTTAGCTTTAATATTCGAAAAGCCTGAAAAGTGTTCGCGCTTGGCCTCTTCATGTCAAACTAGTCAGAAAAGCTTTAAATCGCCGTTTTAAAAATCTCCAATCAAGCATGATTGCAGAGCCGAAAATTTTTCACACAAAAGTGTGCTAACATTGCTGTATTGCTGAGCGAGTAAATGCTACGAGTGAATGTTAAAACTCACTGTTAAACAAAACACGTGTGACTCTCATTGAAATGCTTGAACGAGAGGTATTTACTTCATATTTTTTGAATGGCTGTTTCCTTGAAGGAATTATGTTTATTTGTTATAATAACAAAAAGAAAAAAATAACATTAATAAACAAAATATATTCGTTAAAAAATAAAAAAACTGTCAACTATGTGCATTCATATGTTTTTTATTATTGTAGTAAGTAGATTTGAGCAGCAACGAACTAAATGACTTAAAGTTATAACTATTTTATACATTTGTCATATTATAGTTAATTATTATTTTTATAATATATTATTATTAATTTTTAATACTTTCTTTGCTTAATGTTTTTAACAGTTATTGTTGAGTGTTTGGTAAGCAACATGTTATTTACTATTAATATTATTCTTATTGTGTTTGGACGTATGCTTATTATGACTTAAGTACAGAAATATATAGATATTATGTACGAGTATATATAGATATGTACAGGTTATTTAGCTGTTATAAATGTATGTTGATATTTTCACAAGTGGAAGCTCAAAGAGTTAAGTATTTTTTAGTAAACATTTTTTTATGAACATTTTTAGTTTCAGTATTAAATCTGTCTGTATGTATGTTTATGCTAGTGAATTGCTGTATTTAAGCTGCATGCGTTTTTATCACGAATTCCGTTGAATTCGTTCACGGTTTATTGCATTTTATTTTTAAAATAAGCAGTTTCCAGTACTTTGATACATTAAGTGGCAAAAAAAGCAATATATAAAAAATTAAAAAAAAGTTAATACCTGCTTTTGCATTTCTTCAGTTGAATGCTACAATTATGCATATTTGAGTTTTTCGAAATAAAAATTTAATATTTTTCTTTGATACTGATTTTCGCCTAAAAACATGCTCAATATTCAGTATATTTATTAGCATTTAGGCTTAAGTTATTTACATAACTAATTGTATTTTTATTCATGTAATTTTTGTGCTTTCAGGACATTTTTTATGCATATATATGTATCTATATTTATTTAAAGTACATACATACAAATAATTAATTTATTTACCTTTTATTATATTTTTATTTTCTTCTTAATTCCATTTCACATAATTTTTTTCTTATTTGCTTAACTACGTTTTATAAATTTAATTTGCATTTCATTATTCTATCCATTAATAATAATTATTAATCCGCCAATGCTAACATTTCGTTGTAACTAACATTATATTTATATATGTATTTTATATTTAGAAAATCTTATTGAAAATTACATATTTAATATTAATGATAATAGTTAATTACATTATTTTAGTTATAATTGTTTAATTGAATCTCATTATTGTCAATAGTTTTCGATTTATCAACGTTTTTTGGTATAAATTTGCTTGCAATCGTATTTTTTTTGTTGTTGCGCACACTTTTGCGCATTTCCTTTGCCATTAGAATCATGTGACACGATTGTACATACATACATATATATATTTAGATGTCCAGCCATAAATAAGTTGAGTTTTTCGTACTTTAATTGTCATCTTTTAAGAGCTCTTAAAGCTATTTTTTTCTTAAACTCTTTTTTTTATCTAATTGTCATTTTAAAATAAATGCATTTGTTCGTCAAGAAGTTATACAAGTGTAAAAAATATAAAATTCGTTTAAAAAATTTATTCAGAAATATTAAAATTTTTTTTTTCAAAATTATTTTTTTTTCAAAATTAATTTTTTTTTTTCAAAATTAATTTTTTTTTTTCAAAATTAATTTTTTATTAACAGGAAATTTGGAAAAAAGAATTTTTTTTCCAAAATTTATTTTTTATGAACATGAATTTAGATAAAAATAAATTGTTTTTTTAAAAGTTAATTTTTTATTAATTTTTTTTTTCAAAATAAAAGTACATTTTTCTCAAAATTCATTTTTTATGGGCAGGAAATGTTAAAAATTAGACTTTTCATTGAATATTTTCCCAGAATTAATTTTTATGAACAAAAAAAGTGAGGAAAGCTAGAGTTAAACACAAAGAATCATTATGAAATAAATTGGCTTTTTAATAAGTATTTGAAAATTAAAAAAATATATAAAATTAAAAATAGTAATAATTAAAAATTTGAAAACAAAAAAAATAATTTCAGTAATTCTGATATTAACACTCAAAGGAACTAGCACATACAATAAATTTTAAAGTAACTTAAATTTTTCAACAATATATTTTATACAGCTTTTTGAAATGAATATCAATTTATAGCATTAATTCCTTAAATTTTTTTCGTTTTTCTCCATATGAAATTTTGAGGTTATTTATTTTTATTATCAATTAAAATCAAATTCATTTTTATTCCGTGCAGAGCTTTCAATAACTCGTAATTATTACAGTTATAATGTGACTTGCAAGTTTGATTCTTAATTTCACTACTAGTTGCGCGCTTTTATAATGCGCTGATGTTTAATATGCGTAAGCGATAGAATTCATGTACAGCACATTACATTAAATAAATATAACTTTTTATAAAAATAAATATTGAATGATAACTACTTTCTATGGTAATTTGTATAACAAAAGCGATACGTTTGAGAATACTGACGGTGAGTCGTGGATAATATTAATGCATGAGTGAGATGGCGTTAGTTTGAGAGAGAAGAGGTACTGAGAGTATACTGAGAGCAGGATTTTACTCGCTAACTTCATTGTTACTTGAGCATAAAATATTTTTTATAAAAGATAGAATATAAATATAACATAGCGAGCAATGGAATGGCGAACGATGATGGTTTATGTCAAGGCCTTGCTAGTAGTACTGATTTTTTGACAAATGGTGTTTGTAGAACATTTTATGTAAATTCATTTCTTAAATTATTTTTTCTTAAGAATCTTATCAGTCAATCCTAAATAATGAAATATCTTAAGTGAGGTAATAATTTCTATTGACGGTATGTATGAAAGAGAGTTATGGCCAGTTCACATAGATCGTTTGCATCGCTATTGAAAAAAAAAAACATATGAAAATTTTTTGCCTACATTTAGGATGCTTAGCAATAAGAAAAACAGAAGAAATATTTTAATGTCCGATATATTATATATACTTTTATATATAGTAAATATTCGATGATAGTAGCAAGTAATCAAATCTATTTCGATTCCGCCAAATATGTGTACTGAAAGGTCTCAAAACGAAAAAAATTTAAACTCTTGCCTATATTTAGGGTGCTTTGAAACAAATAGAAATTCGAACACATTTTATTCCAAAGAAATTAAGTCGATAATAAATCTTGTTTATTGAAATGAGTGAAAAACATTAAAACCTGGGCTCACTGAAGTTTTAGAAGCTAAAACAACTATATAGTTAAACACCTGTACGGAGTTTTACTTTGAAAAATCTTTTATAATATTACAGCACTTTTTCAATTTTCATCTAACCACCTCAAACTGCATCAACATAACGATTCACGCCACACACTCAACGTTCGCCTGCCGTGCGCATTGAAAACATACCTTTGCGCTAACACTCATACTCAAGTATGAATGGTTTACGCTCGCTGGCATAAACCGGCGATATGGGTGAACCCGTTGTGCACGCATTGCCGACCGCTGAATCAGCCGAACCGATAGGCGCCGCCGCAGCGCCTTTGTTGCTAGCATAATGCATTTGTGCCAATAAAGCATAGTTATTACTCGCAATTGCTGAAGCGTTCGCGGTCAGCGCATATCTATGATGCGTCGACGAGGAGGATGACGATGATGACGCCGATGCGGACGCGGACGTTGTAGACGAGGCATATGCGCCATGCATGGCATCTGAATGACTGCTGCTGCCACCACTTGTGCCATAATAGTTGAGCGCGCTGATGAGTGGCACAGTGCCGCCGCTGCTGCCGCCGCTTGACGGCGAGGTGGGATAGTGAACGGCAGTGTGTGTGCGTGTATGAGCGCCCGTTAACATGTGCTGACGTTGCTGTTGGTATGTTGTGTTTGTGTTGCTGCTGTTATTGCCGATATTTGTACGTTTCGTGCTGAGTAGATAATCTGTTTGTAATGCGGCACTGTTGTTGGCTGCTGGTGATGGCAATTCAATACCATTTGTCGTTTGTGCGCTGCGCAAGGCAATGAACGTGTCAAAATTATCGGAAGATGAGGCGTTGGAGGCTGTCGAATTGCGGCGCATATGGTAGGCGCTGGTGGTATGTGCTGGTTGATGCTGTTGCGGCTTAATAGTCTTGCCATGCGTTGTTGTGGTTGGTAGCAACAGCTGCTGCTGCTGCTGTGGTTGTTGTTGATTGTACGCCATAGGCTGTGAAACGGACGAATTCGACGATGAGGACGTCGACAGCGATAGCGACGAGCTGATGGAGTTTGTTGGCTTTTGTTGATGCTGCTGCTGTTGTTGTTGTGGCTGATAATGTCGACGCATGTTGTCCAGCATGTAGCGATTATTTGCATCACCACACGCTACCGCCATGCTTTGTGCCGGATTTCCGCCATATTTCTTGCCGTCAATGTACAATGCGCTGGCTGCTGTTGCTGGCGTCTGCGGTTGTGCTTGCAAATATATGTTCGCCTTTATGCCGCTGCCACTTTGTTGTTGTAATTTGGTGGGCGTTTTACTGCCTGCGGCGGTTGTGGAAACTTGTGTGTCATCTTCGTTGTAAAAATGTCGCGCAGTCGTAGCTTTCATCCCGTTAGGCGTTGTCGTAAGATAAGCGTCATACGCAGCGGAGGCGTATAGCAAATTTTTCGTTGATTTTGGCGTCTCGTACAAATTGGACGCTCCACTTAACTGCCGTTCATTTTCATGTTCTACCGTGGCCAATGACATTGCATCCCTTCCATCAAATATTAACGTTTGCTCTTGTTGTTGCTTATTTTTGTGCACTGAATTGACACCTAATGGCTTAGTTGTTGCAACGTATGTATTCATCATTGGCATTTTCACTTTATCTGCTTCCATACTACAAGCGCTTGCCTTCTGTGCCAGCGCTGCCATGTTAATATCAACATTAAAGTTGTAGAATTGGCGCGCATAGGAAGCGGCACGATTAGCGCTTGTTGCTGCATCTTGATGGGTTTTATTACTTTGCTGCTCGCCGAGTAATAGCAGCGCGCTATTACGCAATTCGAAAGCGCTGCCGCCAGCTTTCCTGCCGCGTGCAGCGCGCCGGAATGCGCTACGCGCCACATAACCACCCTCCGCGCCGTCGTCCTCATTTTCAATGCCAATTGTACCAACGCGCTCATCATCATAGCCAATGGAGTTTGCTTTACGCGTGTATTGGCCACTCTTCGCGCGATAGAAATGCTCTAAATAGCTTTCGTAATGTAGATCTGTGTCGTCGCGCCGCTCATTCATGTCAGCCGCATCAATGCCAAATACACCGTTACCATCTACATCTAGAGAAACGTCTTTTTGTTGTTGCTGTTGTCGTAGATGTTGATTAAGCGAACGATAGAAATGGCTTTCGGCTAGATTTTCATTATACGCCAACAAGAAATTGCGTTCGTCTGTGGCGCTCTGATGTTCTTGCTGCGGTCGCTGCCAATCGTTAGTGGCGTCAGTGCCGCGTTGCTGCTTCATTGCTGCCACCTGACTGTCGCGTTGTAGTTGTGATTGAAAATCTTTGTTTTCAGCCTCGTTAACTAGTATACGTATGCTATCATCCAAATTGGCTGCACGTCTGTAATCAACCAGCAGCGCGGCATCGCCACCAGCGCTCAATCCCACGAAATCGCTGTCAGTCAAATCATCTTCGTTGGAAGTATTGAAGAAAGTAGTGGCCGCCTCACTGCTTCTATGCTCGTCTGCAGTTAATAAGAGATTTTCGGAACCTTCCACAGCGAGTTTGTTGTAAAAGTATTGTGACATTTTCGGATGCTCGTAGCGCAGACCAGCACTGCTGCTAGTATCGTCTGCCAGTGAGGGCGTAATGGGCTCTGTGGCGCCAATCGAGCTCACCGGTGTTGCCTGCTCTACTGCCAATGTGGGCCCACTGAATACGGAAGCATAATCCGAGCTGCTAAGCGAGTCGGAGCAACCGCGTTTAGATATCGGCAGCGTGCCAAGGTTCTCATAGTTGTTACTGTTGGGCGCAGTCGGCAGCGGTCTTTGCTCTGTGCTTGTTAATGATTTTTGTGCCGCCGAGAGACTACGTTTATGTGTACGACCGCGCAGTGGCTTTGCGTAGCGTGGCGAGCCACACTTTTCACTGTTTTCTATTTCATTGCTTTCGATTTGTCGTTGACGCTGCAGGCGCCCTGCCGCAACGCGTCCCACTGAGTGCGCCGACTGTTTTGTGCTGCGCAGATTTTGCTCGAAATTCTCCTCTAAGTAAGCATCGAGATAATGTAAATTCTTAGAGAGATCAATTTCAGACTTGTAACTCTTGTAGATGGTGGCCTGTTGTCGGCCACTAGCATTGGCGTTAAGCGCAGCGCATTTTGATTCATAGCTGCTGATACGCGCGCGATCGCCTATAAAGCGAAAGCTGTCATCCTTGGCCAACGTGCTAAAGCCACTACCGTTACCTGCATACTGATGATGCGCCGTGCTAGCTTGCTTGAAATTACGACATTTGTCGCGTAACTTTTGTAGTCCTTGCCGCGTTTTCGCTTGCAGCCGTTCGAAGTAGGAATGTTTGCCGCTACCAGCGGCGCTGCCTGGATTTACTAACGCAATGTTAAGGCGCGCACTGGCGCTGACATCTAACGCGCTGTGTATGCTTTGTGTGCGATTCGGATAGGTGATTTTGAGTTTCTTCATTTGTGGCAGATCGCTGATAGTGTCGGCGCCGTTTGTTGTAATTGCGTATGTCGTTGCTGGCAAGCCACTCGCTGATTTGTGCATCTTGCGTAGCGAAAGATTCTTAAAGACATGTTTCGGTTTGAGCTTGTGTGGCTTAGCCGTTCCACTTAGTGTCATTACGGTGTTAGCGCTGGCAAAATCTTGGCGTTCGAAGCGGCTAACCGGTATGCCATTCAAGTAATGTTGACGTGCATTTTCGTTCGTTTGTTGTTTCATATTACCATCCAGTGCGCGCTTGGCGTTTGTCATGCCGCTACCACCATCGAATAGACGGCGTATTGAACGCTCGGAGCGCTGTCGTTTTTTCAGTGGCCGCTGTTGTTGAGAAGCGCTTGAAGCAGCGCGTAGACGCGCGTTGGCATTCAAATGCTCCGCTTGCATGTCGTCATCCAGAAAAATGGAGAAAGGATTCGTTATAACAGTACTGCTATCCGTTTCATGTGTGCTAACTGCAAATGCGCGTTCCGCAGCGACGGCGTCCAACAAATAACCGCGCGCGTTGTATTCAGCTTCCTCAGCGCTGCTATCGCTCAGCAATTCTTCGAGACTATTTAATGATTTTGGCTTACTTACTATACTAGTTTGCTTATTATCTAATACAACTACAACACTACCATCAACATCTGACAATTGTACCGCGGTATCGCCACGCTTGCGCGGTGCATAGCAATGCCATACACTAGCGCGCGTCTTCCTCATACCTAATAACGCGTCACCTGTACATTCTAACAGTATGCGCGCATGACGCTCTGGCGCCAAAGCAGTATCATTTTCTAACTGTCCGTCAACATTAGCAATTAGCTGCCAAGTGAATATATCTGTGTCGGAATGCACTTTGCGTAAGCGCCTTTCAACTACACTACACGCCAGTGCGCGCATCTCTTTCAAAGAGTTCGATTGCTTGCGAAAGCAATAGAAGGGATTATTTATGCTCAATCTTTGCAGTAGTTCTTCGCTACCGGCGAGTAGCGCCTTGTAATCCCTAACTTGCTCGGCGCGCCCAAGCATTTTCAGACTTTGCGGCAAACTGTCAAGCAGCGCTTTGGTGCGCAAGCGTCGCTGACTGTGCCGCTGTCTTTGGTGGGCGCGCATGCTGTTCAACTTGTCGTCGGTGATGGCAACCGCATGCGGTTCGGTTATATTCAATATTAATTGCTTACCGTTAGTGCTCATACCGCTAGTTGTTTCGGTATTGTGTATAAAATTTAAGGAAGCATTACCGTTATTTCTTGTACCACCGCTACTTTGATTGCCACTGCTGTTGCTATTATTTTTGCTAATTGTGGAATACATCTCTGTGTCACATTTGTCAATTTCGGCGCCGCTTGTTGCTGTTATGGTTTGTGCTGTTGTCGTTTTGCTTATTATTGCAGTCTGTTGTTGTTGGCATTGTTTCGTGTCTGTGTTTGCGCCAGTTGTGTTAGTGTTAGAAGCACTGTCGCGTCTCAAGTCTTGCTCTCTGTCCGTTTCAGTTTGTTTTTGGTTTTCGTTCGTAACTGTGTCCCACGTGTCAGCACTGTTACTCTGATTAGTGCTAGTGCTCTCAATCGCGTTCACCGTTATGCGTTCCTTCGCAGAGTCGGCGTTAGCTGCGTCCGCGTTCGCTTTTTCGTCTAAGTCATTTGCCGTTGCGTTTTCTGTTATTAACAATTTCTTTGTTGTTGTATTTAAATGCAACGTGTTTTGTTTGCTGCTGCTACTGCTACTGCTGTTGTTGTTGTTGTTCTTGGTTGTGTTACCGCTACTATTACTATTATTACCGTTATTGTTATGTTTGTTATTTTGCAAATCGTTGTTGCTACTACAACTAACACTAACTAAACTATTTGTCATGGTTGTAGTTGTGGTTGTTGTTGTTGCGGTTGCTATTGTAGTAGTAGTGACATTCGTATTACTATCAATATTATTGATGTTATTATTCGTATTATTATTGTTATTGTTAAATGTATGATTCATATTATTGATATTATTTTTATTATTATCATTAATTGCCTGCTAGACCCTAGTTGGCGGCTGTAAAATCATTGCAGCCATGCGTACCTTCATTGCCTCCGGTGATCCGTGTGCGGTTTGTAAATGATGATGCTGTTGCTGTTGTTGTTGTTGTTGCGCTTGTTGGTGATGCTGTTGCAATTGTTGTTGCTGTTGCTGTTGCTGATGATGATGAAAACCAGCCGGCGTGGTATATATCGAATCACCCTGTGGACCACTGGTACTGTCCGAACGTGATTTCAAATCGGCTTTCTCACTGGTTGGTGAAAAGAGAAAAAGAAAACAAAAAATAAATATAATATTGATTATCGATTGAGTAACCTCTTTTCTTTACTACGATAGCAACGTAGCTTGGGATCAATAAATATATCTAAGTATGATCCTGGTGAATACTGTTCCTTTGCTGTTATTCCCGTTTTCCTATCTCATATACTTAAATGCACTATTATTCGACAGAAAACGTAGAGGTTTAAATCACAAAAATTAAAGTGCTCTCGAAAAATAATTTCTAAAGTCAAGAGTAGTCACAAATTACTTTCAGTAAATTTTTAAAGAAGGGTCTATAGAATACACTCAGTTTGCTTAAGGGCTTACATGGGTTGACGGGTTTCAAAAAATCGATTTTTTTATTGTCTTATAGTTCTACAACGCCTTTAGAATATTTTCCAAAATTTTAAATTTGATCCGAGTACTTGTTTCGGAGATACTGGCTTGAGAACTTATGCGCTCGAGGGTAGCTTAGCTAAGTGCGCTATCTTTAAAAGTGGTTTTGGAGTCGGTTGGCAAGATTTCTCGAGAACTACTCAACCGATTTTCATTAAATTTTACGCAGACTTTTGAGATACAGTTCCTAAAGACTTGGACAAAGGATTTTTTCCATCTACAACTATTTGAAAAAAATCTCGAAATTTTCACTGAAATATTAAATTATTTGGAAAAATGTCACCAGTTTCAGTTTTTTTCTTTCTCCTTTGTTTCAGTTTTTTTCCTTCGCGCAAGTTCTAATTTAGGGTTTTAACTAAAACACGTAATTATCCTGCCACGAGTTATCCAGCCAACGTGGGCGCATCTTTTTTCCGAGGGGTCACCGGATATGGCATCGCTATGACCGAATTAAAAATATTTTTTCCAACAATTTCAGAATTTCTTTGTTAATAGTGTATGTTTCTAACAATAAAAAATTTCAATAAAATATTTAATTTTTATATGAGAAAAAATTTCAGAAAAAAAGTCGTTTTTTACACGAGGGAACCCATGTAATTGCTTAAGCTATTTCGCAGAGTTGATTCTTGCGCGAAAGGTAGCGACGGATTTCACTTGATAGCAGTGACACTTGGTCCTTTTTCCTACACGAGTACTGCTAAAAATATATTAACACAAGCGTTTTGAGCTTAGTAGATAAATATTAATTCCTGCCACTTCACTGGGTACGTCGAAGCTGTGTTTACCGATAAATCTCAATTTTAGTTTGGCAAAAACCGAGCAATTGCGGAAAGAATGCCTAGATGGTTCCGCTTTGCCTTTTTCCAACACTTTTTGGAAAAATAGTTCGGCAATATATTTAGCTGCAGCGCGTGTCAACCTATTGCACAGTATCTAGTTTAAACACCTATAATTGCGATGAGATTAATTTGGCAAAGACTAAGTAGTTCAGGAAACCTCTTGCGGTCTACTCTAGACTAGAACGAAATTTTGATTAGTTATTAGCGCTTGCCGACGTATTACCAATTTGTGTCCAAGCGCACGAAATATACCCTATCTGTAGTGTTTTGCGTACACATTTTCTATATAGACTAGATATACTTTCCAAAGCATCTATCGGCAAGGATATGAGACATTTCTAGAAAGTTCGATGCAAAATTGCGTAATATTTCAAACTAATAGCCTCTTCGCACAAGGGGATTGATCATTTAATACGCCTTTCCTTGATTAAAAAAGTAATTTAGATCAATTTACCATACAACCTACAAAATTCTTAACCAAGCGGGTTGTTGTCCACACTCTCAGTTTGGCTGTATTTAACTTTGTGGGTTATTGTCCAGGCTGTAAAATTGGTTGTGTGCTTTGATGAAAAAGCAATCAACTGATGAGTTTTAATGATTATAAAAATTAAGAAGACAAGAAAGTATAAGTATATACTTATAGTATATTAGTTAATCGTTAATCGTGTAGCTTGCTGTGCGAAAGGCCACAACTGGTTTCTAAAATTTTATCTTAATGTACTAAATTAAATTGGCTGTGCGAAAAGACTACAAGGCTTCAGATGTATGAACTTCGGTAAAACAGTTCCACCAATAAGCGAAGTATCCCATAATAGTATTTCATATAAAAATTCTGATTTTAATTGATACCAGGAAAAATTTCAAACAGACAGTTTGGAGATCTGCGATTATATATATGGTAGAAAATTTTCTCATATGAATACAATATTCCAAATGATCGTTGTGAGAATATTTAACAAAAACCTTCCAAGAGACGAAGTTACTAAACTGTCACGTAGTTAACTTTTAAGCCCAATTAATGGATTAAGAGAAAAATCCTGAACTGAAATCAAATGCCTATATTCAGCTCTAAAGCGGTGACGTAGAATAAAAAATTCAGTTTTCTCCCAGAAATATGCTTCAATCAACGATTCAATGGCTTATGTAACAACTCTGGTATGCTTTCTCCAGCAGATGTAGAAGCTAGAACACTCTAATGAGGTGACTTGATTTAATCAGCAAAATATTTTCAAAACAATAGCAACAAAGTCACCCTCAAACTAACACAAATTATGTGAATTGTGCTAGTGTGGCAAGTACAGGGTGGAAATATGTCAACGCTCTATGAACTTAACAAGCAACATTGTTAGAATGAATTGAATTGTAAATGAGCTCGTGGCTATGGTGAGAATGACAAACGTGTCGACAGTGTTAAAATTTATTCCTCACACATACCTTCATATAAACAGACTACATATTTACTATATGGATGTATATATGCGCGGACATTTCTAACAGTTTATGTGTGTAGTTGCGCTGGTTTAGCAAAAACAAAATCAATATCGATGGCTCTACATTATCAAGTAAATTGTTGTTGTCATTAGGTAGTCAACGGTGGTTTTCGTAATAACAATTTTCGTAATGATTGCGCTGCGGTTGAAATTCCAATGAGTTTGGGCAAAACACCGTATCCTCTTCCCTCTATGCATATACGTACGTATATCACACTTGTGTAGAGTCACGCTTTAAGCACTATTTATGAGGCTGAGAGATTGCACAAGTGTACACTTGTGCTTATATAAATAACTTAGTAAGCATGTTAATCCGTGCGCTGAATACATTTTCAGATTTGCTGAGGTTAAAATTGGATTGAAATTGATTTAGCCTTTGGGGTTTGGGCTTGACAAATATTAGTTATTAAGCTTTTATTAAAGTAACTGCATGTTACTAACCTAAAAATTTACAATAAATAATTTCAAATCGATGGCTTAAATGAGGATATTGCTATTTTGATTGACTTTTGTGAAAAATGTGGTTTCTCCAAATAAAAAAAAAATTAACAAATATTGAGTAGTCAAAAAAGTGTTTTTGTCGTATTTTGTCAATAGATGTCGTCGCAGTCGTATATATCCAATGCTATCAACCACATTGTGTCATATCATATAATGGTGGAAAGCGGAGATTTTAAGTTTCATTTAACCACAAACAAATTAAATTCGGGGAATTGAAAAAAAGGTTACAGTGAGTGAAAATAAAGAAGAAATTCGTTCTATTTTCAAATTTTTGTATAAAAAGGGGAAGAATGCCACGCAAGCCACCAATGAAATTTGTGAAGTTTTGCGGAGACGATGCTGTATCAGTTCGTATAGCACAACCGCTTCCGTTCTGGATATTTCGATGTGCAAAATGCACCTCGCTCTGGTCGATCTCTCGTTGGAAAAGTAGGTGAAATTATGAAAAAGATTGACTAGGACCTTCACGTAAGCAGCCAAGACATCGCTAAGGGGCTTAGCATTCATCATAAAACAGTTTTGAACCATTTACAAAGGGCTGGCTACAAATAGAAACTCGATATTTGGGTACCACATGAATTGTCTGTGAAAAATTTAATGAACCGAATCTGCGATCCTTTGCTGAAACGAAATGAAATCGAACCATTTCTGATGCGAATGGTAACAGGAGACGAAAAGCGGATCAAATACGACAGTAATGTGCGAAAAAGATCATGTTCCAAGCATGGTGAGGCTCAACAAATGGTCGCAAAGTCAGTATTGACGCCGCGAAACGTTATGGTGAGTGTTTGGTTGAAAGGAATCATCCACTATGAGCAGCTCCAGCCAGGTCGAACGATTGGTTCTATATTTTACTATCAACAACTGATGAGATTGAAACAAACAAACGAAAACAACGGCCAGAACTGATCAACAGAAAGGGCTTCGTCTTCAATTCAAATGTCACGGTGCGAAGTTATTAAAAATATTTATTATAATTTTGGAAAAAAATTATCTTCCTTATTTCATTTAAATAAATCATGTCAAATAGTTTAGTTTTTGGCAGCAACACCTAAGCAAATAATTTATTTGTTCCACTAGTATGTTCATCCGTTCAAGTTATGGTCACACATTCATATACATATACGAGTATAGCTAACTCCACAATGCAGCGCGGTTTATCTAACATTGTTGTTGTTTTCTAAGCGCTGCATAAATTTCAGTTGCAACAAAATGGCATAACAGCAACGGATGCAAGGTTATGAATACATATACATATATACATAAATAAGTATTAAATATATGCAATACTGTGCAATGCTGCCAGCTTACCTGTCTTTATCTGATGATTTATAGCCGGAACTACCTGTAAGCAGAAATAAAATGGTTAGCAAAAAATGTAAGAAAAAATATTGAAAATATTAAAATGCAGCATCGAAAGAGAGCAAAGCAAATGAGATAAAAGGAACATGTAAACATGTTTTTTGTTACGGAAATTTGCATAGAAAATCCAAGTGTTAGGTTAAGGGGGAAAAGTACTTTGTATATATGTAAGTATGTATATTAGGGAACCTATTAAATACAAATCGTTATCGTTTTCGATGTAGTAATATTTCTTGTTATTTGCACAGGATCGTTCAATACTAGCGCATAGGGCGTTCTTATGACAGGTAAATCTATGTAAGGGAACGAGCTTCAAAGTATATGCAGCCAATGGTCTCTACTTCGATAGTAATGTCCAATAATTGAGGCCTGAATCATGTTATGAAAAGATTTTATATAAAATGTTAGTCTCGATTCAAAAAGATTTAGATATGGCTGAGAGATTCAGCTTTAGACTTCTGATCTCATAGTATTGATTAAAGCAATATATTTAAGAATTAAATTATTTTTTTTATTAGAAGTTTGGATATTAAGGAGTTATATCCACTTAAGACTTCAAAACATCGATATTTTTCCATTTATACTTGTATTTCGAATGATTATGTTTTTGAAAAAAATTCCTGAAAGTTTGAAGTTGCTCCAGCGATTAGTTTTGGAGATATGAGCGTATTTGTAAATAAAATTGTAACTTAGCGTAGTCGGTTTTCGAAATTAGAAAAGCGTTTTCCACGAAATTTTGCTTTTAGAGACAGTTGAATCGATCGGAAATTTTCATACGAATGGTTTAGATATATTGGGTAGTCGAAAATGTCTTATCTTATTTCTAATAAAACTTCACTTTATTTTTTTTATATTTACAACCAACTTTAATAAACCAAATATGTACAATTTTGGTCGCCCCCTTTTTGCCATTTTTCTGCTAGAGACATTATTCCATCAGTGTAAAACTTTTCTGGTTTCCCGGCGAAACACTGCGACAACTAATTTTCACAGGCTTCTCTTCAAGCCAACTTTACTCTATTAAGGGAGTTCTGCATTGAACGAAACCAATAGTAGTCCGATGGTGCAAGGTCAGGGCTATATGGGAGATACATCAAAGCTTCGCAGCCAAGTTCTCCCAGTTTTAACCGAGTCATCAATGATGTGTATGGTCTAGCGTTAGAAGAGCAGAAAGGGCTGATCATTTCTGGTTGTTTTTTCGACTGCTTACTTCAATTTCATCAGTAGTCGACAGTAAAATGTAGAATCAATCTTTCGACCAGGTTGCGATCAGCGTGATGGTCCTGGTCAATCTTTTCCATAATTTCATCCACTTTGTCAACGATAGTTCGAACAGAGCGAGGTGCATCTTTTACATCGAAATTTCCAGAACGGAACAGTGAACCATTGTTGTGCTACATATATGGACCGATACAGCATTGTCTCCGTAAATTTCAAAAACATCATTGGTAGCTTGCACGGCATTCTTTCCTTTTTTATACAAAAATTTCTAAATATATTTGAACAGCTGTAACTTTTTTCAATTTCTCCAAATTTAATAATTAATTTGTTTGTGGTTAAATGAAGCTTAGAATCTCACCTTTCCAACACTATATGGTTTGACACAATGTGATTGTTAGCACTGGAGATATACGACTACAACGACATCTAATGACAAAATACGAAAGGCTTTTTCGACTTTCCAAAATATCTAAATGATCAGCGTGACGATTTGAGTCGATTTAGCCATGTCGGTCTGTCTGTATATACGCCCAATAGTCTCTCAGTATACGAGGTTTCGATCTGAAATTGTACACACTTTCTTTTCTCCCCAAGAGGCTACTTTTTGCCAGCCCGTTAATATCGGACCACAATAGAATATAAGTAGCTACCATACAAACCGAGCGCATGGAATCACGTACTTGGAAAACTTTATTATTTAATGATATACATAACTTCATAGTATGGTAGTATTTGCAAAAATATTATTGAAGCCTGAGAAAATTTATATACTGCCTTTTATAACTTTAGAACCACCCTAATACATATATTTAATTCATTTATTGTGAGAAAAAATGCTTTTTCTAAAAAATTTGTAAAAATTAGTTGTTATCTGTCGGTGACTTACTCACACTCGTATGTGTGCTGTTGTACATACGCACATGTGTATGTGAGTATATATGTAGTGGTGGTTTTGCGTTAGCTTACCCCTGATGATAGATTAGCCCAGCGCAGGCAGCTATGGTGGAAAAATTTTGAGCATTGCAGCTGATGCTTCTTGCTTACATACCTGCATGTACTTAAATACATATATGCTTACATGCATACATATATGCCCATATACATTAATTTTTATTTACATATATACTTATATACATATCTATTATTGTGCTACCAGAACAAATACTACACAATGGAATTTGTGCGGAGGCATACACGAGTGGCAGCAGACTTTGCCACATGTTTCAACAGCTGAGTTTTGAGTTGTGGCGTTGCACGTAAAACTATTTCCTGAATTAAGGTAGTTTTTGTACACCGTTTTTGGTGGGTAAATTAAATTCGACAAGCGCAGTAGCCAACAAATGTAGGCATGAAATACAATGTCTCTATATCTACGTACTCACATGCATACATATAAGTATACCTACGAACGTGTGTGAAATTTTCACGGATATTATTTGTAGCTTTGAGAGTTTGGAGGCTTTTGTGGAAACGCCATTGCGCAAATTGACAGCTTGATTGACAGTTAAGGAATTAGTGTTGCCACCTCGATCGATATGGCGCACAGTACACAAGGGACTCCAAATTCTAATTCTGGATTTGGAGCCGTTTTTGTTTGAAGCGCATACAATAACTTAAGCTATTTTCGGTTTCAGGAACATTTTATTTTCAGTTTTTGGTTTCATAAAAGGATGGATGAAACGGTTTTCTGTGTAAATGTTTTCAACACTGCATTGAACGCTTAGAGCCCAAGGAAGAGAGCTTCAATTAATAGTTGCACCAAATTTGAAATCAAATTTTATTTTTTTTTTTCTGACGTTAAAATCGGTCACTGTTTCATATAATATAATTTTTTTGAAGCTTTGGATTTAGACTAATGTCTAGACCGATTACTTTGATCTTATTTTACCCTTTAATCACACAAATGCGCCTTGTTATCAGGAAAAAAGGTCTCTGAATTTCATTAATGTACCTCACAGACCATATGACATATTCAAGAAAAACTCAGCCATGGGCACCACGTATTCGGTATAAAGAGGCTTGAAAATTTATGGCCTAAATTCGAATATTTTTGGATGGTATGGCTTGAAGGCATTAGTTGTGCACAGTTTTGTTTTGATAATAAGAAAATGTTACGATATTTTCAGGCAGATATTCCAGAGATAAATTGAAGCATGAGCTACTTAAATTTGTGTCAACAGTTCATAAGCTACGCGCGATTCGTCCAAAGTAGTGGCATCGCTTCTTGTTTTTAAAGTTCACAATTTAATTTCATTATATCAAGTTGATAATCAAATAAACACTTCCAATAGTTTGTGGCAGCTTGTCACTGCAACGAGTTCAATGACCGCGAAATGCCGCCACGTCAACAGCTGCCATGGTCGTCTTGGTGTGCGCGATAAGAGCAACGGCAATTGACGCAGTGACTGGACGTTACAACGCAGTAAAATAGCGATGATAGCAGTACCGACGACGACGATAAGCGGAAACGGAAATGGCGAATGACGGTATGGCGAATGGCTGCAGCGTAGCCGCAAGCGAAAGCGGAAACGCTCTGACGACGCAAACAAAACAATACGAAGCAGCTGAACGGAGGTGACATAAGGAAGTGCAACGGCAACAACAACAACAACATTTTTTTAAAGAGCCTGTCTGTTATAATGACGACTACAAAAGCACCATAAGCGCACTGGCACCGCTGGCACCACAACAAATGGTGGACAGTGAATGACCGAACGCTGGGCGTAAGCGCAAATTTTCGCTCCTTTCTTTGTGAGTGGCGCGGCGTAAAATTTCCCTTTGCTAGCTGCGGGCAATTTTCTTTTTATTTAATGTGACTGAAGAGGTATTAATGAAAATTTTACGGCACAATGCATTGTTCTTTCGCCTTTGTTTGTGGACATTTTTGTACCTTTTATATTTTATTGTTTATTTTATTATTTATTTTCGATATTTTTGTGTTTATACCCTGAACAGGGTGTACTAAGTTTGCTAAGAGGCTTGTAATACCCAGAAAGAAGCGTTGCAGACCCAGTAGTTAAAAAAATAATTAGCGTAATATTTGCACACGACCTTTTCTCATCAAAAATCTGCTCATTTGTCAAAACCGCAGATATCAGATCACTGTAGCACATAGCTGCTCAACAAACTGATAATCGAAACTAGGTTACTGTATGAAAAATTGTTTTTTTTGACAAGGTATCTTCACGAAATTTGGCATAGATTATTCTTGAAAATAGCGCTACAATCTCCATACAAACTGTTTGGATTGGATCACTGTGGCATACATATAGCTGCCACACAAACTGACCAATAAGAATTAAGTTTTTGTATGGAAATTTCTTTTATTTTACAAGAAATCTTTACAAATTTTGGCACAGATTATTTTTTCAAACAGACAGTATATTCTATAAACAATTTATTCAAATCATACTATTATAGCATATAGCCGTCATACAAACTGACCAATCAAAATCAAGCTCTTGTATGGAGAACTTTTTTATTTGACAAAATATCTTCACAAAATTTGACAGAGATTATTTCTCAAAATAGCGCTACAAATTTTTTGGATCGGACCACTATAGCATACAGCTACCATACAAACTGACCAATAAGAATTAAGTTTTTGTATGAAAAACTTTTCTATTTGACAAAATTAACGATCAAAATCAAGATAAAAATGTTTTTTATACTCTTTTATGCCATAAAAAAATGCAGCTGTGAAGGGTATTGTAGCTCATTCTTACTTTATTTATTTTTATGAACGATTTTATTTCATATTTTGGGTCTGTATAAAGCATTCTCGTGTGTGTGTGTGTGTGTGCGTATCGCAATGGTAGCAAAGGGTGCCTGGCGTTGTAGCGAAAATATGCTGCCGTAAAGCATACACTAAAGTTCGCTGTGAAATGAAAGCTTAGTTACCGGAAAAGTTGATTTTTAAACAAATTTTCGCCTGCGCATTTCATATATTTTTGTTGTTGCTTTGGCTATGCTCATGCCTCATGCTTTTCCTTTCAAATATCATTATTTTGCATTTTTGCTAGCATTGTTGTTGTATGTGGCGTTGTTTTTGTAATTAGCGCCAACACAACCGGAGGCAGTTCAAATGGCAGCAAAAGCAAAGCACCGGAAAAATAACGGGCAGTGTGCGGCGAGCAAGCGAAATCAGCATAACGGTTGGTATAAGTTGATATGGTTGTTGTTGTTGTTTTATTTTTGGTACTACTACGCGTACATCTAACTGTTTAAATAGGAGTGTAATGCTTTAAGGTTGCGCTTCCCATGCTGTTGCTATTTTGTTACAGTTTTTGTTTTTGTTTGTGCATTTAGCGCCATCGTGCAAGTAATTAATAAAACGTATTTGTGCCGTTAATTGTTTGTGCTAATGTTAATTTCGTTATTCGTATTTTTTTCGCTTTACACTCAATTATTGTTTCTGTTGCTGTTGCTTTTATTCTGCTCTTTCCGCATTCTCACTCAGCATTCATTTGCACGCGCCAAAACCCTTCACATTCATTGCGAACATTGCGCTGCATTTTCGAATGCCATTTCGAATGCTATTCTCAGTATCATTTACATTTGATTTCTCTCTTTTTCGCTCTTTTTCCGCTTACAAACAGTTCATTAATAACGAAATGAGCAAAAAGTCGCAAATAAATAACGGTAACAACAAGCAAAACTGTAATCAACAGCGCATAGCCAACCGTTGGCGAGTGTAAACTTGAAAACTTTTAATAAATGATTGTTTTAAATGTTGTTTTCACAACAAAAACTTATATAACGCGGTGTATTGACTGCTTGTTGGAGGTGAAACCACAATTTAAAGCTAAATTTTCCATACATCCAGAGAGAAAACTGTTCGCAATTGAAAATTTGGAATTCGAACTTAATTGCGACCCAGCTTTCGTAATCGTCATTATATAACTAAAAGTTGTATGTAAGCGTATTAAAGAGGAAGTAGTCATGTGTTCACACAAGTGAGGAAAGTTCTCTGAGTGCCATTCACTTGTCAGTGGCCAGAAACGATTATTTTACATTTTGCACACGATTTCCGGTCTTAGACCATGGCACCTCTGGGTAGCCAAAGAACAACCGTTTGAAGGCGAACCATCCCCCCACAGGTCTGGGTTTGGGGGTCCGCCGCGTAAAAACTGCCCCCAATG
Source organism: Bactrocera dorsalis (assembly GCF_023373825.1). Lineage (NCBI taxonomy): Eukaryota > Metazoa > Arthropoda > Insecta > Diptera > Tephritidae > Bactrocera > Bactrocera dorsalis. The sequence continues at coordinate 103,045,503 of NC_064304.1, read as the reverse complement.
AAAAGAAAACAACAATCTCGGACAAGAGAACACCCCTGATTGACTTCGCCGGAGCCCGAAATATAGTTATCTGTAATACTAGACTGACCGTCTAAATAAATTTGTGGCAGGATCTAGGCGTTTTGACGGTCTTTTTAATTTATACCTAGAAATTCTGGCCTAATTAACCTAAGAGTTCTGATGGAATTTTTCGTGGCCTTAGGAGAATTAAATTAAATTAACTTATTGTTTAAAGTACCTTACCGTTTTTTGAAGTTAGCCTCCGAATTCGTATTATTTCGAACTTATTTTTAACTATAAAAAATATAATTGTTTTCATTTAATTATCAAATAAATTACTGAATATTACATGTAAGGACAGTATTATGTGTCATAAAAAATGTCTCTATTCCCCACTTATTCTGAAGATACATTTCTGGTGGTGGCACCAGCACCAAAATGCAGTGATTTCTTTTAATTTACAACACTTAAATGAAATGCTTTCGAAGGTGCGTAAAAGAATCATTTCGTTACTAAAGGCATCTACCAAAATAAAGTTTCTTGAAATTATTTCTTTTGAGTCAAGCAAATTTGTTTGTTTCCTTTTACTCCGCATATGATTAATTAATATGTTCTACTTATGCGCGTGTAAGAAGCATTTTAATTAAAAATACTTGAAATACTTGAGAGTGAAGTGGGAAATGGCAAAAATGGCAATTGGCGCTGCAGCAAGGAATCAATTCGTCGATGCAGTGAAAAATGCACAGAAATGCACACTTGCGCATAATTATTTCGTGTTGAGGGCATTCGCACTGCGGGGTGCTGTGCCAAGATTTAAACAGCGAAAAATGTTAATTAAATGCGTGTGTGTGTGAAGAGAAGACATACATATATACATAAGAATGGCAGAGCTTGTTAACAAAAATGTTTTATTTTATATATATTTGTGTGTATATGTGTGTGTGAATGTGTGTTATGATGTACTTTATGTGTGGTACAGCCTCTCAGATAGTTTTGTATGCATAGTTTATAGTTAACTACATACATATATACATGAGTGTATGTGTGTGCCGTGTGATTGTAGTAAAAATGCTTGTTAAAATAGCTCAACTCTTCGCATTGCTGTGCAGTAAAAGTACTTACCTTTGAAGCAGCATTTTTTGCTGCGCACCGCATAAATGCAGAGACAGATTAATATGAGTATCGCGGCCAGGCAGCCGCCAGCAATGCCGAGCAAATAGCTCATCTCCAGTGGTTCTGTTGTGTTGATTGGTTGGTTGGCGGGCATAAGCGTTGGCGTTGACGATGACCAAGATAGCACCATGATGGCAGCAACAGCAGGTATGCGTTGTTCATTATTTTGTTGTTGTTTGTTTTGTTTTCGGCATTTATAACGACGAAAGCGTGTACGGCAACGGTAAATGTCCAAAAGCGTTTTCAGGCGAAATTCGCAGCATTACGCCAATTTTAATATATATTTTTAGTGAAATAATGTTGTTGTTGTTATTGGTAGTATTCATTGCGGTTATTGCGGACGTCGGTATTCATTTATTTATTTAATGTATATTTGCGTTGAAAATTAAAATTGTGTTCCAAACAGTCCAGATTAACAGCGTAGAGGATGAGGAAGAATGCGTGCGCGAAATGTACAAAGAAAATCATTTTTTATTGAATTTGTTAAAATTAAAAAAAGATTAAGAAAATTACAAGAAAAACTATTGGTATTTGTTATTTATGTAGTGAAAGGTAGATGAGAGATAAAAGAAAAGTGCTAGCTACTTGTATAGTTTTTCATGCAAAATGTTGCTCACACGCAGCAGCATTGACCTAAAACTCGTGAGTAAAAGCTCAAAGGAAAATATAAAATTTTTTAATTAATCAAATTAGTTAGATTGCACTCTATTTGTTACTTAGTGTTGGTTTAAAAAAAAAAAACAAAATATAGGCATGCAAAATATCACTCATACGCACTGGTAAACAATTTTATTAACAAAGGTTTCCTTATTTGCGTTTATATATTAAATATTTATTACTTCGCTGCTAAAATTTAAAAAATTAGAATTTTTTGTATTCTGTAGATGTAAAAAAACTGAAAAATTATAGAATTTCGCAAATTTAAAAAGTAAATATTGCTCATACGCCGCGTATGTATAACCATTTTATAACGAAATGTATAACCTATGTATAACCATTTTATAACCAATACTCAATTTTTGTGTCAATTTAAGTGCTTTCTATTATATCGTTTTTGCTTCACCTGTAAGCTTATGAAAAGTGATGTTGCGCTAATTTGCATTTTAGGTGACGATATACATACATAAATATTAATGTCGACTAAAAATTACTCATACGCCCCGCTGACATTTTAATAAGGTTTTTGACCATATGTTTTACAAAACATTCATATTTTTTATTTTTTTTTGTTCTCTTCAGCTAAGCTAATGTGTTTTCTGATTTATGTTCTTCAGTACATTAAAAAAAAAAACATTTTTTATTACAGCTTTTGCCTGTCTTGTTGAACGCCGAAATGTCGCTCATACGCCTGTGCGAACACTTTTATATATTAATATTGTAGCTTTGGTGTCAGCAGAGTTTCAAATTTTTAAATCAATAATTGAAAAATATATTAAATTTTACAATTAAAAAAACAAAAATAAATAAGGAAAACCCGTTATTTCTTCTGAACCCAAGCTATAATACTCTTCACAGGTGCAAATCTCATAATATACTATGTGTATAACTATTAATGTAAATCTAAAAATGTTAAAGGTTAACGAAAAACAATTTCTAGTTCTTTCTAACCACATGGCAGGATAGAAATATTCTTCAAGTCGAATTAAGGTCACTTTATAAGAAAAAAATATTCAGTGAACTTCTTTTTCTGGATTTTCAACGACAGTTTGTATGGCCACTATATGCTATAGTGATCCGATCTGAACACAGTGTTCGGAGATTTTAGCATTTTCTTGGGTAATAAACCATAACAAGTTTGGTGAAGATATCTTATTAAATAAAAAAGTTTTCCGTACAAGGCCTTGACTTTCAACGATCAGTTTGTATGGAAACTATATCTACAATCTGAATAATATGTTCGAAACATTATAGCACACCAAATTTTGTAAATATTTCTCTACCGCTAAAAGGGTTTTCCATACAAGGACTTGACTTTCAGCAAACAATTTGTATGACAGCTATGTATACCCTAGGGTTGTTCAATTTAAATAATATGTTTGAAGAATGTAGCCTAGTTTTTGGCAGCAATCCGTGTCAAATTTTGTGAATATAACTTCTCAAATAAAGCAGGCTTCCATACAAGGACTTGATTTTGAACGATAAGTTTATATGACAGCTATACCTTGTGATAATCCAATATTAACAATTTTGACAAATAAGTGGGCTATTGCCAGGAAAAGAACATGTGCGAAATTTCAGATCGATAGCTCGATAACTGAGGGACCATATCGCGTATATACAAAGTATCGCTCATACGCCCTGACAACCGAATAATTACTAGTGCATTGTGAATAAGTTTCGTTCCACTCACGCGCTTCATAAAATATAATTTTATTTAAGCTCTTGCACTTTCTGTTATAATTTTCATTATTTATGTCAGTTTAGCACGTAAATGACAGCAAGAAAGCAGGAATTAAGCATCTAGAGTTTAAATTTCCTTAAATTGCATGCAATATAGTAAGAAAAAATTAACATAATTCACACCATAACCAACACCAACAGTGTAAATGAAGGCATGCGATTGCATCGGCGGCAGTGTGTGGCTTGGCTTTTCGTGGTGGCGAGTGGCATGATGACGCTTATCGCAAATTAAGACAAGCAAATTACAACTTAATTGTCGCCCATAAGCATAAACGTGAACGTGTGCATTACGCTAACTGCGTAGGTGTATGTGTGTGTGTGTGTGTGTGTTCGTTTGTATGCCTGCATGCAAAATTTTACTTAACATGCAAAAAGATAAGCGCTTATGGGTTGATATTTTTCAGCCTTCTGACTAAATGCCGCATTTCCGCGGCGGACGTCGTCGCTGTGGCAGCCACACAGTCGCCGGTGTTGAATGGTGAAAATTAATTTATGCAAATTAAATGAAATTAAATTACTGCTGTAAAATGTCAATTACTAGATGTTGCTGATAAAATGTAAACAACTTTGTGATAAGCGTGTGCTTGAGTAAATAGAATTAACATTGTGAGAGGGAGAGGGTTTTTACTTGTGCAGGGACATATTTTTAATAATAGTTCATAAGCTATGTGCTCCAGCTCGTGCAGTTGGGTGGCTTTTATAGCTACTATAGGCTTTTGTTTTGGAAAATTTTATATATGTCGAGAGTATATAGCTAGGACAGTTACCATATAAAAAAATATAAATGGTAGGGATCTCGGCTATTATAGAAAATAATTTCAATTAAAAAATCTAGGTTGCCTTTTGTAAAAAAATCTGCTTTGGAAGAATAGTAAGCAAGCAATAAGTCCGCCATGTCATTAACTATTGCCGAAATAGATATATGTTCTGGTAAGAAACCTCGCTAAAAATGCGCTATGACTAACTTTGGTAGTCGGAACGATATTCTACTACATAAGTGATCGGCTGGAGGGGTTTTCTTAGTTGTCACAGCTTCAAAAAATGAGTCTGATCCTAAATGCGGATGCCTCTCAGTTGGTGCATACTGGATACGGCTAAATAACCTACAGCTTTCACGGGCTTTGCACCCCTGGACTCGACCTTAGCTTTTGAATTGGATTAGGGGTGCTAACATTTTAATATACTCTTTGGCTGTTGGCTGTGGCATTTTGTCACTTGAATTTGTTGGACTGACACCCATCAGAAAAGGTTGACGGTCTCAAAAAAGGTTCTTCTCCCTTCGTCGTTAAGTTGGTGTGTTAACTGCATGTTGAAACGACTCCTTTCTTTACGCTGGTAGGCTCTGAACCGATAAGTTTCATAAGGGCAAGAATCAACCCCCTCTTTGGCGTCGTGTCTGTGAAAATCTTGCGACACCTTTTCGGGGTCGGTTAGCGGCTCCTACCCAATTAGCATGGACAAGAAACAAAATAAGAAAACAAACGATGACAAAAAGGCCACCATGGGAAATGAAGGGAAGTTGACGCCGTTCCGCAGAATTGTTATTGGCGGGAGTGCTATTCTGGGGGTGCCGAAACAGTCGCCAACTAAGCATAGTGAAAGGACCGCTACTCCAGTCATAGAAAGTTCGGCGAATGGCTCTTCTAAATCCACCGGGAAAGCAGGTGGAAATCTGCCGGCAAGCGAGATGGAAAGGAATATCTGCTGTTGTCTCTGTAGAGACAACAACACTAGATATGAAGCAGAAACCAGGAAGGTTCAATAGAGTTGGGCTGGTTTGACTGCAGCAAGGAGGTTGGTGCCATCTGCCAAGAATAAGTTCGTCAATTTTAGTGGTTATGGCTATTTACGCAGTCTTCTTGAAGGTGATCAGGTGGAATCATGAGGTTCCCACCAAAAGTGTAAGAGGGTTGGATTCACAAGCTCATCACATACAAGTATGCCGATGAACGATCGGTGGTTTACAGTGAAGGAGAGAGTCTCTAGGGAGATCGTCGATCCTTATTTGTATTCATCTATTGCAATACTAGTTTTGTTTTGATTTGCAAGCTGGCTACTACATTTATTAATTTTTAAGATAAGGCAACTCCGAAAAAACCAAAAGTGGTTTGAAACTTGGATTACAACTAGTTTTTTTATAGATGGTCAAAGAGACTTTAATTGAGTTTATATTAGTGCCTTAAAGCAAATGATATTCTAACAATGTCTTTAACCAGCTAAACCAGGACTCAGAAAGTCGATGTGGTTGCGAACTTCGCTAACTTTCGTGCCTTACTAAGTTCAGATAACTCAGTCAAACTTTAAACTAACTTGCAGACCAAAAACTAGCAATACTTAAAATCAAGCAATACGTACCAACAACTACAAATACTACTATGCATTAGTTACTACAATAGCATTAACGTGCATGCAACATATATACGCTTAATGTGGGATAAATAAATGGAAATCACTCTGCACCTGTAAACGTACCCTCCACATTCAAATGAATGGCATGCCGATCGGTGCCGCGCTCATTCTCCACAACCAGATAGTAGGGACGCGAATCGTGCTCATCCGTGCGTAGAATATGCAAAGTGGAGAGATAGCAATCCTCGCGTGAATCCTGCAACATATCGTCGGCGCGAAAGCGGTCTGCTGGCGGCGACAACCAACCAAAGCAAGTCAGCGTTAAGAGTGAAGTGTTGCGATGGTGCGGTACGGCAGCGTGTAAATTTAGACAGTTTCGTTGGTAATATGCGGTGGATATGTGGCAGTGGGTGTATGTGTGTGCGTATGTAGTCAGCACACCGCAGTGATTGACATGCGTGTCAATGTCAGATGGCGGAGTGACGGCAAGGCGACGCCGAAAGCAACGGCAGCATAACGGTACAAAGAAAGCGTGCGTCCATAGCAAGAGCGTTGCATGTACATGTGCCACATGCAGCACAACATTATGCAACAATTGATTGAGTTAACATGAGCGCAAGCGTTGACGCATACGCAGTTAATTGGCAGACGCATTTGGTAGTGTGGCAGCAAGTTGTTGGCGATGTTGTAATTATTGTTGTTGTGCGCCATTGTTGTTGGTAGCAGCCAGCAGGCAGCGGGTTATTGTTAATTACATCGTTCGCAATCCAAGCAGCGCAGTGAGTTGTCAATGTTATGCATTTGTGTTGTTGTTATTTTAATAAAGTTGTTCGTCGGTTGTTGGTTACATGCGGCAGGTGTATTGACCGCAGCAACATACCCATTAACGCGTTCAATACATCATTAATGCACATGCAACAGCAGGTCGTAGTGAAGTGTGAATAAGCATGTGTTTTTGTTAACGTGCGAGTTGTTGTTGTTGTTATTATTATTATTTTCGCAGTTTCAGTTGCAGCATGTGGCAACATGCGTTTGTTGCGTTATTTACATTCGTTATTTAACGACCATTGTTGTTGTAGTTGTATCGAGTTCATTAACGACATTGTCATTACGGCGTTTTATACCATCACCACACATAACGGCATATGAAATGAAAGAGGATCAAAAAGTTGGGAAAATATATGAGTAAATTGTTAATAAACATAAATTATTTATTGTATTGATGAATGTTTGTTTATAATATTCATTATTAAATACTGGCGACTTATCCGAAATAAAATTTAACGGTAATTGTTTGAAATCGCTATTTTAGCATATTCTGAAAGTCGTTGTAACACAGAAAATTTTCTTAAATTTTTTAAACCTCTTATATAGACTTGGGTACATTATTTTTGAAAGCAAAAAAAATAATAGTTGGATGAGGTGCAAGGCTATCTGAGTGGATGGTCACTTCTCTGAAGGAAGCTGCACTCCTGGGCAGTAAATCTACTACTACCCTAATGGCTGCAACCTCTGCCTGGAAGACACTGCAATAGTCAGGAAGTCTAAAAATAGAGTTGTTAGAGAGCGCCGGACAGGAGACCACTCCACCAACATTCCACCCAAGTTTTAACCCATCTGTGAATACGCTCACTTCCCCTTTTTTCCAACGGCTGCTTCTCACCCAGGACTCCCTCGCCGGTATGTGGGTAGAGAAGGAGTCGCCAGAATTCGATTTGGCGGCTTCATAATCCAAGTGATCCGGAAAGAAGTCAAATTTACGAACCCAGACTCTCTGAGTCTCATGGTTGCTTTCGCAGCCTTACACATTCCGGCGATGTCTAAGGTCAATATAAGCAGGATGGCGTTAAGTGCCATGGTTGGAGTGGACCTTAGTGCATCACATAAGCTGCTGAGCGCCGCCCGTTGAACGATTTCGAGTTTCCTTGAATAATGGGGTTCACTATGATGTAGCAGAGCCAGAGGACCACTTTCGGTGAGAGACCTTACTTTTTGCCAATGGCTCCTCTACAGCAGTACAAGTCAATCGATGCCTTTTTTGCTCTCTCTTCGATGTTCGGCTTCTAAGAAAGCTTCCTATACAGGATCAGCCACTGTATCTGGTGGATGCAGGATGTCTCCCATACGCGGCAGCGGTGACGCCGGGATCTTGTCTATCTATCTTCTAGTGAATAAAACAATTTCGGTTTTATTTTGGTTCATGGCGAGACCGTTTACAAATGGCCAATTTGTTACGGTGCTGGGATACCCCTGCGTCAATTCTAAAAAGGTGCTTAGGAATCTTCTTTTGATGATAAGCGCTACAGCGTGCGCATAAACAATCACCTCGCAACCACGATTTTCCAGTTTTTTAGGCAGGTCGTTAACCAGATCCATAGAGGAGGATAAAGAACTATGCCTTGTGTGGTTCCACTACTCACATTTCGTCGAGATCGTGCGTTTCCTCATTCCGTTTCGATAACTCTGTCGCACAGAAGACTGAAAATGAGGTGTTTGAGGTTTGATTCAACCCCAAAACGGTTCAAAGCACCTACGACTGCTTCCAGCTGTAAGAAGGTAACATCCTAACAAGTTTCGAGAAAAAAAGGTAAAAATAAAAACCCCAAAAACTTGATTATTATTTGAATTTTTCAAATCAATTTTGTGGTTATGTGAAGGAAGACTATGAAAAAAGTTAAAGATCTTTTTATTACCTATAACATTGCCATATAACTTTTTTCTATAGAAGTCATAGTTTTGCCGGAAATAGAGCTAAGCCATTCTTAACCCTTAAAAATTCAACAACGCTCCTCCCCTACCTTTTCCCGACCCCAGATAGTTTCTAAATTATTTTTCTCTTTATGTCTACAACTTTTAGGTGAAATTCTACATTTCTTTGCAAAAATAGTGTCTTCGATGAATGCTAACTCAGCTGTATAAATGATCGAAATTGGCTCTTAGGGTTTTAAGCACTCAGCTGTCCCATATGTGGATTTCAAATGCATATTACCGACTTTTGTCGAAAATGCCGGCCAATCGATCGATACACTTATTCACAAACTATACTTTTTATGCATTTAAATATCACTTTATGGCCTCATTTTACTCGTTTTCGCTTAGTCTATATAAACTTCATTAAAAAGTGTGAAATTCTGTGCCAAACAGTTTGTAATTTTCCATAGTTTTCACATGGTCCTTTTCCCTACCTATCTGTATCAACACTTTCTCTATTTTGTATTTTGTTTTTAAACTAGCATTCAGCTGATAATTAAAAAGTTTTTGGCATGCACATAAAAATAAACACAAAATATTAATGAATTAAACTTTATGACTGCATTGCCATGGGCCTTCAGCTGGAAACTTCAGTTGTACACTGAAAGCAAAACTATATGTGTAGCGTAATTGTCCACCGATTATGCCAAGCGACTTGGGCAAGAACATACATGTGCATTGTATAGATAAAAATGCCTTGTACGCAAATGTATACAATTTTAATTATGCCAACTTTCTTGCGACGTCCTGCCTGGCGATAATTAATGCCCAAAAATATTTCAAGCTCCTACGGCTATTCATTTTGTATGCAAATATGCACATTAGGGTGTTTGTTATTTTTGTGAAATTTCAGTTTTTTTCGGAAAAAAATTATCCAAAGAAAATACGCGATTATTTTCAACTTAAACTATGCCCAAAAATGTTTCTTTTTCCATAACAAGGATTTTTATAATATTTTCCAATAATTTTGTTTTATCTCTAAAGCAAATAAGCCCAGCTTTGAAAATGGTGAAAATCGAATATCCTGATAAAAGGCTTTACGATATACAAGCATGATCTGTATAACTTTTTTTTTTAAAAAACATTGTTTTAAAAGTTATTTGCAGTTAAAATATACTGTATTCATGCAGTACAACATGTCGTATGAGCAACACAGAACTTGAAAGGAAGTTGTATAAATGCTCTTTGCTACAAAATCGCTTATGCGGGAAATGTTTTCGGATCATTCTGATAAACTTTGTCTAAGAGACTATGGGTATTACGCTGCCTAGTGGGTCCCCATACTATAAAGGAGCTGCTCCGCAAGGAAGAAGAAGTACACAGAACGAGGTATTGGCAACTACTACAAGGCATACGGCATGCCAAGTTGCTAATGGAGGGTTACAACTTCAGCAGTTTTAAATATGCAATGAACTCCCCTAGGGCAAACTCAGACTACTGGGCGCATTCTACACTGCCCACTGAAGCTGAAGAAGCATTTACACAACATGAGCCTAGCTTCTGGCGTAAACATTTCTGGTTCTGTGACAGAGAGCCTGAAACACCAGAACACCTGATAACTAACTGTACAATAGTCTGCAGACGGAGGTTAAAGACCCTTGAATCCATGTTTCCAAATAAGGATCACATCGCTTCACTAGCATCCAGAAGCATATTGCACTTTATCGATATGCTGGGGCTAGGTGAGACTTTGTGATTTAGGAGTGGGCACAATAGACCTAAGATCACGGTTTTTTTCTCGTTTGTCAATCAATCAATCAACTCCCAAACATAAGCAGCTTGATTATTCTCCGCACTAACAAAGTGCGCACTTTATTTTATAGTTTCATAAAAACAATAAACTAGTAACTCTGAGGAACTTCTTTCGAGTAGCTTTGCATTCTTAGAGCATCGAATACTGAGAGCGCCATCTTTAGATGAAGATTTAAAGCGCGAGAGAAAAATAGAATATATAGTACATGCGTATATGAGAAATGTAGTAGAGATGGGTTTGAGAAATGTAGTGGATCTCAATCTTCTTACTAATAATTACTCCAAAAGAGATTTGTCTATACTCAACCGAAATTTTATTAAAGCTTAAAAGCGGATTTGAGACTCTACGACAATTGATTGAGTTTAAAGCTTACGGTCGTAACATCAGATACTCGGATCATTCCAATGAGTAGTAAAAAATCTCATTAAAGATCATTTAAAGTGATGAAGCGGTTTCTCGGACACATTTGGCATTAAACACATCATTAAAACTAAGACAAGAGAAATAAGAAAGCCAAAATAGAGTAGTTTTGAGTTAATTTGAAAAACGTATGTGAAAAATTTTTAAAATTTCACAACTAATATCTTAAAAACCTTAACGAAATATAGACATTAAGTCTAAAGTCGACAACGCATAGACGAGCAATGGCTTCCTACCAAGTAAGTACCAACATTGCATTGTGTTGCATTAAAAAATGTTGAATGTGGCTAAATAAGCCATAACCTCATTTAAGAGTTACATAAACGTGGCAAGAAAACGACTGACGTTATTACCTTCATTCACACCTGGCTAACCTGAAATGTGTTGCTAGGTCTATGCCTATTATGGTAAATGCACTTTGGTTCTTGAGTCCATTACCACTAAATTTTCTAATTTGCAGTGGCCAAATGGTTTGCAAAATTGCAGTTGCTTAATTTTACAATGCAATTGCCAACGGTTGCACTAGGCAGTACCAGGTTGCAGGTTGCTGCTGAAAAGTTATAAAATCAAAATCTTTACATATTCGAATGCGTCTTGCGCCAGCAGCCCAGCTCGTGTGATTTTTGTGTGAATATAACGAGTGAGAGAGGGGGCAAAATGCTGTCAGTGCCGAGCACAATGTTGTGAAACAGTAGAATGCACAAAACAAAAGTAAACGTAAAGGTTTTACAAAGAGTGCCTAGGCAAAGCGGAGCAATGCCAAAATCCAGGAAACACAACGGCAAGGCAGAGCAAAATGCCCGCTGTCGTGATAGAAAATCGTAAAATGCTTGCGCATAACCAGTTTTGATTTACGTAAGACATTCATATTACATACAGATGTCTCTGGGCCAACAGGGCGTAAGTATGTTATGCATGTGCAAGGTAATGGCTTAACATGTTGGCCACCAATGGGCACACTGATTGCACTTCAGCTACCTACAAATAGCTGCACACAGTCAATAACTGGCAGTGGAAATGCTTTCATGCACAGTGCATATGCGTCAGCTGTCGAACGCTGTAACAGCTGCCCAAGGGAACGTGGACCGAGCTGTACGAGTGACTGCAGCAGGCCGTTGTACCGGCTCGTTGCATAACTCTTTCCGTTTTTTGACGGCCAATGGCATATCACCTCGTTTGTGTTCTTTCAAAATGGCAAGCCAAAGAGTTTCTCAGGTCTCAGTCGAAAATGCGAGCTTAGTTTTAGCTGATTGTGTGTCTATTCAGTCAGATTTTCGTAGCTGCATACTTGTGTGTTTTGTAAGTGTGATAGTGTTGTTATTTTTGTTCTGGGATTTCGACATGCAATCGATTTCAGAACTTTGGCGCTCTATTTCAGGCATATTAAATGGTGTGTAAAGGTGTTTTGCTATTTTAAGAATTTGCTGCTGATTATTTGCATTGAGAACTTTGAGAATGAGTGTCTTAATAGCAGGAGTTGTAAGCCTCAGAATATAGTAAGTTGAAAATGAGACTGAAAAGACTTTTGTTTTTACAAATCTATACATATATCTTCAGTGTAAGACCGAAATTGACAATAAATTGATTTTGATTGGTCAGTTTGTACGACAGCTATATGCTATAGTGATGCGTTATGGATGACTCCAAATACTGAGCGGTTGCTTGAAGATAAAGTACCGTGTGCATGGTTACAACGTCCAGTGTGTTTGACGTGGGTATCTGCTGACGACTAAAACCACCTTGGTAGGGTTCGAGGCCCATCTAAAATCTCAGCAATTCAACCTTGCAATGCAACTCCACATACAACTGACAAAGTGTCAGTTCTGCCCACAATTGCGTTTTAACCAACACCCTTAACGATACTCCTCAAGAGGCCAGTCCGCAAGAATCGGTTGGAGCGAGCTCAAAGGACTCCTGTTCATCGTGGTACCAGAATTAAGTCTCCGGTTAGACCTCGTAGCCAAAACTATTAACAGTTGAGCTACCATTCAGCTCTGGACTGGTGGCCAAGGATTGGGCTTCATACACACACCACTCATACAAAAACTAACCCTAATTCCCTGGTAAACAACTTACGTACAAACGACTCTAACTGTTCGGCATTCCGACTAGTGGATATCACACCACTAACATCTAATCGTCCATCAGGTCAGCATGCCACTCAGATTCTTAATTTCTAAGTACATCGGGCATTCTGCAATTATATGCACTTTATCCTCTACCGCCGCCCCCCAAAAAACAACCCGGTCTATCAGATAGGTGCCTCTGATGCAAAAATCCATTCAGAAGCCTGTGCCCCGTAAGCAGAAATGCGTTGTATTTTTCCGACGGTTGCCTGCAGTTACTCCTTCACATTCATCAAATGTGGAGTGAAACACATTCATTCATTCATGGTTAGCATCAGGTATGTCACGCAAGTCATCCCGTTCACCCGAATGAACCGACGACAGTCTGTTCTCAAGCAGCATTTTCACCGTTTTTTTCCATCGATATGTCCACCCCACACCTAAGCCCCAAGTATTTAGAATCTCTAAGAGATGTCCTTCTGCTCGCTCTAGCCCAGACCGCAAGCGACCTTCGACCAGAAGAAGGTCGTCCGTATGCGCATAACACTTACAGAGTGGCTCGAACTGCCCAAGTAGAGAGTCCATCAGAGGGTTCCAAATATATGGATCACAAATGGAACCCTGTGGGCAGCCACAAATCACTCCAATATCTACACTCCCATTCATGCCAACTTGGGAGGCCTTTCTGTACGAAAAGTAAGTCCGGCAAATAGTTATTTTTAGACAGCCAAGCTCCTCTAGCCTCTATTTTGAACTCACCAATTCCTGAACCAGCTTCCAGGCGCAATGAGCCCCACTCCCATGAGACTCGATGTGGTCGTGGATCTGCACAGACCACCAGTGACATAACGGCCGGTTGGCCACGCTTTACCGATATTGTGTGCATTGACGGATGTGGGCGTAGTACTTGTGGTGCACCTGTAATAAAAGGAAATGTAGGACAGATTTAAAAAGAGTTTTAGAAAGGAAAATTAATTTTTTATTATTATTAAGAAGCAATGAATAATGCTGATTCAACCAAAAACTAAGTAATGTTTAATGCTAATGCAATAATTTTGTACTTGCAGCCATTCAGGTACATAGTTGGTGTTGCCTTAACTCAAACATAACCTAACTTTATTTGCTCTGATCTAAAGGAACTACCGAAATACTATTTACTAACAACGACTTAAAGCATTTCCAATGTATGACCAAAACATGTGATATTTGCTAACAAGCCACATGGTTTGACGTCAGGTTTAATAAATGTTGCATGCAACCTGCTTGGTCACACAATGCAAGTGAAGTTATTAAAAAATCATAAGCAAGAGCAAACACAACGTCAGCATATAAATTCAGTGGCGGCAAAGCACAGAAGTATGGATAAAACTTTTTATTTTTAAGCTGCTTGCAACAATTACACACACTCATACACACGAATACATATAGAAACGTACAAACATATATAACCGCCGATGTACTGGTATATATGTATGAGTGCGCTAGCAGATTGGTATCGTGTGCACTCCTGACAACCACAAAAACTTTCTCAGTGACCGCAAAAACGAACACAACAACAATAACACGAACAAAAAACGACAGATGTTTACAAGAAACGAAGGCAAAAAATTGAAAATGTAAAAGATATTTAAATTTACTGCCTCCACGTGTATGTTGCCACACGCACATAATTTATGAGCTGATGCTGGCAAACAAAAACAACAACAAATATTATTGTAACAAGCAACAAATGCCATGGTGGCAAGTCAAGTTGGTTGTTAGTGTAACCTTAAAAAAATAACAACAGAAAAACGTATGTACTTTCAAACAAAACGCAAACACATTTTTAATTCTTTTCTTTTTCAATAACGCCGCAGTGTTTTGCTTGTGCTGGCAATGCTACTCTTGCATTTTCACATTTGAACTTGCAACTAGATAAATTTTCTGCTCAGTTTGCTGGACTTCGAAGTTGAGTTTGTTAGTTGTGCGGTTTATCGGATGTTGCGCACCGTGTTGTTGCTGTTGTTGTCGTTGCTGTCGCCGATGTTGCCGTTGCAACTGACCGCAGTTGCGTACTACTTCGTTGCATATTTCTGCATTACATGCTGTAGCAGTGGATTATTTCTGCCACATTTACATGAATACACACTTACATATATATATGTACATGCATTTTTACGGTTGTATGTACGCTTACATACTATTTATAAATCATAGAAGTGGTTTAAAGGATTTGTTTATTTTCTTAGCATAAGATCATCCCTTAGAAATCGAAAAGAAGATATGCATAATAAAATGTTTGCAATATTTTCTTATATGCGTCTGAAGATTAATTCTTAATAGTTCTTACGGCGTTCGTTAGCATCTTCAGAGTGATTTAGCTATTGTGAACTTTAAGGGTTTGTGTTATCTCGCAATGTCACAATCGACCAGAACACGTGGGGGATGGCACAGAAACGCCAGAGAGAGAGTTGAAGAGGGAAGCGAGACGCAATTGCGGACAGAAAAAGAGAGAGGCAAAATTGCGTGAGTACGAAGAGCTTGAAACGCTGGCCGTGAGAAGGAATGCTTGAAAATTCTACGAAAAGATATGGTGACTACCAGAAGGTTTCTGAACTGGAGCATACTATTGTGGCAGCCTCAGAAGTGATCTAGTGACCGACGCCCAGAGAAATTATGGAGGGAACACTTCTCCAGCCAGCTGAATGGCAGTGAAAGCATAACACCAGGAGATGGTGGACCTGATTTCCCAATCGATGACGATGGAGCGACGTTCTATTGCCCGACCATGAAGACGTTCGAATAGCAATTACCCTAGTATCGTGGGAAAAGCCTCCTCAACATCGAATATAAAGTTCTATCGAGCGTGCTGTGTGAAAGATTAAAGCCTACCGTTAACAAACTGATTGGATCTTATCAGTGTGACTTTAAAACTGCATCAACTCCTCGTCGATTTCAAAGCTGCATGAAAAGAAGTTGCCTTTATGGTGCGATGTCTTGATTTGGTATCCCCGCAAAACTAATACGGCTGTGCAGACTGACGTTGAGCAATACCAAAAGCTCT
This sequence comes from Bactrocera dorsalis, assembly GCF_023373825.1. Lineage (NCBI taxonomy): Eukaryota > Metazoa > Arthropoda > Insecta > Diptera > Tephritidae > Bactrocera > Bactrocera dorsalis. The sequence goes on along the minus strand of NC_064304.1, from coordinate 103,029,548 downwards.
GCCAAGATCGGGAAGGAACTCTCCGAGCCGTTCGATACCAAACGAGGTTTCAGACAAGTGCGCCTTCTTCAATACAATGCGCAAAATAATTCGAGCTTTAGAGCTGAATAGAGAAAGTACTATCTTCTATCAGAGTGTACAGCTGCTGGCGTATGCCGGTGACATCAACATTATTGGACATAGCCACCGCGCCATTAGTTCTGCTTTCTCTAGTTTGGACAAAGAAGCGAAGAAAATGGGTCTGGTAGTGAATGAGGGCAAGACGAAATATCTCCTGTCATCAAACAAACAGTCGGCGTACTCACGACTTGGTTCCAACGTCACTGTTGACAATCATTAACAGCAACAAGAATGCCAGCCCGAAATCCAACGCCAACTACTTCGGACTGAGTAGGCAAAGGAAAGTTCGCTCTCGACGAATAAATACCAAACTCTACAAATCATGCATCATCCCCGTCTTGCTATATGTTGCAGAGGCATGGACGATGACAACTTCGGTCTTAGAAGTCTTCGTGAGAAAGGTTCTGCGGTAGATTTGTGACCCTTTGCTCATTGGCAACGGCGAATACCGCAGTCGATGGAATGATGAACTCTACAAGATTTACGATGACATTGACATAGTTCAGCGAATTAAGAGTCTGGGGCTACGCTGGCTAGATGTCGTCCGAATGGATGAAAACAGTTCAACTCTGAGAGTAGTCGACCCAGTATCCGCCGGGGGAAGTAGAGGAAGGCCTCCCCTCTGTTGGAAAGATCAGGTGGAGAAGGACCTGGCTACACTTGTAATCTCCAATTGGCTCCAAACAGCTAAAAGGAAGAACAACTCCGACGTTTCATTCTGGGTGTTAGAAATTCCACGAACTTTTAAAGGAAGGAACTTAAGTATTTTCCAAGTTCTTTTATTCCTTATACTGCAATCATTTGTCAAAAAGAGGACAAACTGAGTTCGCAAAAAGTTTCCGGCATTTTAAATATGTCCAAAAAGACTTGGTATCCAATTCCGCGATACCATTTTCTTCAATACTGTATTATGATATCGCTGAGCGTGGTTAAGATTATTCAGTGGAAAATGACTCACATAACTTCTCTAGCTGGCATGGGATGGGATGGGAATGGAAGCTGGCAGATTTTCCAAAATAGTTCAATACAAAAATGCGCTTAAAAGTGATACACAGATGCTCAACGTTTAATACATAAATGTTGTCACTAAAAAAATAATAATATCCTGATATCTGTAAACACTTTTCAGAAGCAACAGCTGGCTTCCAAGAACACGATATTATACTATAAATATATTGATTTATTATTTATAAAAAATATTCGCTTTACTTACCCACAACTTGCAGCGAAATTGGCTCGGAGACAGCAACACGCTCCTGTCCATTGATATAATTGGTGGCGCGGCATTCATATTCACCCTGATAGTCGTAGGTGACATTGTCAATAACCAGGCGCGGCTCACTGCCACGTTCCACGAACTTGGAGCCATGCGCAATTCTGGAAAATAAAATAAAAACTATTGGTAAAATGAAATATTTTATTATGAAAAATGCGCCGATTTTAAACAGTTTTATGCGAAAGCGACATTTGCTCGAAAAACTCCCACAGACGCTCAAAACGCTTAAACTGTTCGGAAACAGAAAAAAAAACAGAATGCCTCTCGATAGTTATTTTCGTGGAAACGACTACTACAGTGCTTGACAAACCATGTATAACGGTATTTCCAATAAGCTTGCCTGCAAGTTGCCTCAACTCAATGTAGTGAGCAGCTCACATGTGGTCTACGAGCTATGGCATATGAGTACCCAATTGACTGAAACCAAGCAGCAGGCAATAAAAATTCTTCGCAAAATACCGGCTATTGCACCGAAATGCTGTGAAGTGTAATATTTATCAAGAGCTTTGTAACGAATGTATCTGCCATGGAGTATGTAGCAAAGGTTCACATTTTTAGAATTAAAATTTTATGGAAATTGAGTGAAAACATTTTTAATATCCTTGAAGGTTTCATACGCTTTTTCTATAGCACAGAGGCAGTTTATGGCATCGCTTTAACTTTAAACACATATTCCTCAAAATTAAACACTCTAGAAAAGTGCCAATTGCGACAAAGTCACTCACACCGGCGAGGTAGTACGGCGCTCTAAACGTGATTTTTTCACGAAATTCGCAAGTTTTTGGATATATCTCGTAAATGACAAGAGCTATAGAAAAAATGTACGTGAAAAACTTGTAGGAAATTTCTATTGCTACAAAAAAGGTCTAAGGTTAAAATCGCTATCATTAATACTTCACGAGATCTTCGGCTTTTTATGTAAGGCTTTATAGAATTTTCATAGATGGTATGTAATAAAAAATCTATGAAAATTCCAAAATGCCGGCCCAGCTATTTAAATACGGCGGCGAAGAACTCATAGGAGCATCAATCAGCATCTTTGTAGAATATGGTCGTATGAAAGCATGCCGTACGATTGGATCTTAAGTGTGCTCTGCGCAATACACAAAAAGGGAGACCTCACAATCTGTGCCAGCTACTGTGTGATAGTAAGTCTTCTCAATATCTCAAATAAGGTTCTATCGAGTGAACTGTGTGAAAGACTAAAGCCCACTGTCAACAAATTGATTGAAACTTATTGGTGTGGCTTTAGACGTGGGAAATACAGAAATTCAACCGATATTCACCATGCGCCAAAGAACCCAAAGAGACCCGTGTAAGGAGAATCGACAGGCACCACCTCTTCGTGGATTTGAAAGCTGTCTCTAGAATGGATAAGAAAGCGAAGTAAATGGGTCTGGTAGTGAACGAGGGCAAGACGAAACATCTTCTGTCATCAAACAAACGGTCGCATTCGTGACTTGGCACTCTCGTCACTGTTTGCCAGTCATAATTTCGAAGTCGTAGATAATTTCACCTATCTACGCCATTTAAGAAGACATATATGAGATATATACTTGGAATTAATGGATAAACCTTTTCTGATAATGGCATGTTTGTGTGTCAAAAATGAGTTGAATAGAGTCAATACTTCCTTTAGCTCTCATATACTTACTGAATGTAAAGATTTTCGAACTTCCGGGTGACTTCATAACCCATATTTGAGCTAATATGTGAGTCGTCTTAATAAAATTGAAAGCGTGTATTTCTTTGATAACGGTTAATATTTGCTCTAGACCCCATATAACTAACAAACCTTATGTGCCTGAAGATATTAAGCCGGTTTTAATCCTTCAAAGTTGCTAATGTGTGGTTAGCTCTCCCTTACTTGTTTTTTTTTGTTTCTTTTTTTTTTAATTTTTATTAAATAACGTTTGTTTTAAATATGATTTTTTAACATTTATATTGCTTTAAACAGAATAAATAACATTTAAAGCTACATTCTGCAAATGAATTTAAATATCACTTAAGCATGCCGGGTGTTCACTGCAAGCAGAACATAAGTAGATATTTGAGTTATGGTAGAGAACATAAAAAAAAGCAAAACAAGCATAAAAGTGATAAGAAATAAAGTTAGAAGAAAAGTTAACAGCCGCAAAACCAACAAGCACACACACACATACATACTTATATAGGTACATGGCGGCAGGACTTTCGTAGCTACATGTGTTTACGCTGCGGCATTAATATATTTACACATTTAGTCGGAAGTTCATAAAAACCTGAATTACAAAACAAATGAAAAACTTATTATTGGCACCACACATACAGACACAAGCTTATGGTATTCGCTACGTATGGGCATGCGTGCAAAGCAGAAATAGCCAACACATGCTTATTCACACATGTTTATGCATATACTCCAACTTGTATTATGTACATATTGTTATTGTTGCGGTTTTTTGTTGTTTGTTGTTAGCTGTTTGCCGTTTTTTCGCTGTGGCTGCGGTTGCAATTGCCGCTATCGCTGTGTCGCTTCCTTTCGCTTTCCTTCGACCGCTTGTCGCTTTGCATGCTAATTAGCAGGAAGCACATGAGCAAGCTGTTACATACATACATATATATGTGTGTCTGTGAGTGAGTGGGTGAGTATTTTGTCAACATTACCACCACAACATTAGTTACAGTCATTATTTAGCTCATTGCTCTCACATGTACGTGTCTTGTAATTAGTTTTGTTGTTGTAGTTTTTATATTTGCTCCGCAAGCAGCTAAAATAATAATAAAAAACGTTACATATGCTTATCTCACATCAAAATGCTCGGCCACTTTTATTAATATTTAGTCTTCTTACAACTGGCTATTAAGAAAGTCAGGTGTCATTTGTACAAAACTTGATGGACCAAGACCAAGGTGCAAGGGATTTGTGGAACAAGTTATATATTAATCTAGACTATATGTGGGGTGTGCACCACGACTTAAGGTCTAATTTGCCCTCCCTCCTGTCACCGCGACTCACATAAAAAAAAACATATGATAATTGAGAGCGCCGACACCTTTTGTAAACTAAGAAACTTATGAAATTCCAGGAGTCTTACGAAGTCACAATTGTCACCATTGCCATATATAGTACCATCTGATCAAATTTTAATCGGATTGGTCCATATATCAGTAGGTGTGTGTCTAAGAACGAAAAGTTTGTATTGCGATTTTTATCTTGGAAAAAAAATTGAACAACAAGTTGCCTTAAAATCTTTTGTTTCCTAGTGAAACACAAAATATTTAAAAATATAGCAGAAGTATTTTAAGAGTCAACTTTTTACGAACACAAGTACTTGAGTGGCAATGGTATTTAGTGAAAATCGTGAAATCAACGTCTGTTCTCTGTTAATGAAAACATCGAAACACTTAGCGTTGTAGTGCTTGAAAATCGCCGTGTTGTCAAGAGAGAGATGGAAAAATAGCGCAACATCTCTTATGAATCTCCCAACACGTTAACACGTTAAAGATTTGGTTATAGAGCGTGTTAAAGCTAGACGGTTCGGAGAGATTCTTCCCGATCCTGACGGAACTTTTGTTATTAGTCAACGTCAGTTTATACATCCGTATTAGTTTTGCGGTAATACCAAATTCAGACAAAGTGGTATAAAGGCAGCTCTTTTCGCGCTTTCAAAAGCAGTTTTGAGGTCGAGTGGTGGTGTCGATACACTTTTCACGCCTTTTTTTTCAAGATTTGGCGCATGGTGAACATCTGGTCATATGTAGAAGTATACCAATTTAATAAATTTAACTATTATAACTAAAACTATAAAATTATATTATAACTACAGTAACTTGTTTGACATTCTATACTCAGTGGTGTCATGTTTCTAATGTGTGCCTACACACTGATATCCTGATTGATTTGATGCGCTTGCACATATCATCTATATAAACGAATATGTTTCTCAAAGAGTTTCATACGCCCAACACCCTAATAAATTCAAGGATCGTGCTGAGAGCGAAGGAGCCACTGTGCTTTCTTCTGGTATGTGTGAATCTCAGGGCCTTATTTACTTGTCTACATAGTGCTAAATATCCTTGCATTGCTTTGGTCAAAATGGCGATCCATTCAAAAAAATGTCAACCGAAATTAACAAATTATGACTGAATAAAGAGTTTTGGCAAGATTTCTCTCCCTGTCACTCATATTTGGAGATATCAACTAAATTTCAGAGATAATTTTTGACAGTAAAAGTACGAGTATAGTGCCTCTGAATAATAGATTGCTTTAAGAGAATCAACTTCTAAAGTTTTAGTTTTTAATTCAATAGGGACCGAGTCGCTTAGCATTTATAAACTCCAATCAGTTAAGTACGAAATTTAATTTTTAAGAAAGGAAGTCAAGTAAGCAAAGTACGACTTCATCTTACTTAATTGTCTTCAATATTTCTCTTATTAAAAATTCTTATCGCTGCCATCTTTCCTTTTCTAATTACACAACTTACAGTTGAATATCGTCGGCACATGAACGCATTGTATGGCTCGAGAAAGTAGCAATCAGTCGTACGTTTGCGTTCTGACGGTGCACAATTCCTGACACTGCTAATTAAAAAAAAAAAAAACGTGCAACAGCAATGGTGAAATGCCACAGGCGCCGGCATAGCAAACGTTGAGCAAAATAAACAAATGAAGTAAAAAAAGGAAAAAAAATAATAAGAAGAATATAAGAAGACAATTGAAGCGATGTTGCGCAAATAAATGTATAGCTTACAACCGCAGAGAGACAGAAGAAACAATAACAACTAGAAGGCGAAGTGAAGTTGAGAATGTCGGCGGCGCACGTAGCAACGCCTTGGTGGCGGATGTAGCAGCTGTGTGCAAAACCGCAAACAGGAAGCGGAAACACGCTGCTTGACGAGTGCATAAAACACTCATTTCTGTGTGTGGGTGTATGGATGTGTAGTTTATTTTTCTTTAACTGTCAAATGACTTTAATTTCAGCTCATTTCAGCAGTCAGCAGACAATGCCGCTATAGACATATACACGCACACATAAATATATAAGTATAGTATATACAATATAAGCACGTACTATGTAAGTAAATATCATATTAACATGTAAACAGTAACGCTTGCAAATATAACATTTTAATTGCCAGCAAAAAGAAGTAGCCGAATGAGCGAACACAAGTTGTTGAGCGATATATTCATTTATCTGTCCGTACGCCAATTCAAGCCGGCGATAAGCCGGATTTTAAAGTGAAATGAGCAGAAAATACCGCTATAACGGTATACGAAACAGAGTTTTTTGAATTAATAAGTTATTCGGAGAATATATTATACGACTTGCTGCTAATTAGCCATATAAAAGTAAAATGCCAATGCTTGTGCCACACGGCGTATGAGTGATAAAATGTTATGAGAAAGACTGGCAGCAAATAAAGAGCGAATGAATTTGACTATATAAAGGAAAATGTGTATAAAGTTGGTAGCGTAGATAGCTGTAGAGTTGATCAAGAAAATAACATGTTTTATCGTACGTCTCCGCGCATTTTTGGCTTTAGTATCAACTAGAGAATGGTAGATATAATAACCTTTTGCTTTAGTTTTTGTGCTTTCAAAGCCTCTTAAGCTATATAGCTAAGCTTTACTTATGTATATATGAAATTTTACCGTGAAACTATCTGTAGTAAATCCGGATGGGATTGAAGTTGCGATTCAGTTAAGGTTGTGGTTTTTAGTAATATTGCATTCGAATTTTCTAACTTTTTATATAATAGTGGTAACTGTCTTCGATTCTCCAAGCCTAACTCTCAAGCGAATCGAACGGATTATATAAGACGCTGAAACAGACAGCATTTCTTTTACAACCCTGTGCTAACATTACAACGTGCGTTCCAAAGTAAACAGGACTTTTTGAATCAAGCGCCCCTGGTGGCGACATCCATATGTCGACTGGTGCATTAGAATCTGATATCTTTGTTTGTTTTAAAATTGGTAAACTTTTACAGAAACCTTTCTTTTCGGAAAAATGCATTTGCCCATGAGAGGAAAGCGTTATGCAGACGTAGAGGCGATTCAAAAGTCTTGCACCGGCATACTGATGGCCATACCGCCCAACGGACCGTGCAAAGAGCTGTATTGAAGCAGAAGGAGACTATTTTGAATAAAATAAATTGATTTTGCCGAAAAAAATTTGTTTTGTTTTTTTTTTAAGTTCTGTTTACTATGAAACGCACCTTGTATGTAATAACAATCAAACAAAACAAATACTTCGCGCTAATAACCCTGCGTTCAACTCCGCAGAGTGGGCAAATATATATAATCTGATAAATATTAAAATTGAACCTTAAGAACAACTCCAACGGTGGCTATTGAACTGGTACTAAACCTGCCACCTATAGACCTTATGGCCAAAAACTGTGGGTAATGGCGGTTGAGCAAACACCGACTACATGACACTATTTTTCAACTGGGAACATAGAAAAAGATGCCTGGCGTAAAGGTATGTTAGCTAGGCGCAACACTCTATACATCTATACGGGTGGCTCGAAAATGGAAGAGGGAATTGGTGCGGGAATATACTGTCCAGAGTTAGGCATAAGGCAATCTTTTAAGTTGCCGGACTACTTCAGTATATTTTAAGTTGAGGTCTTTGCTATTGCGAAAGCCGCGGAGCTGGCCTCTAGTGTACCTACAAGCAAATCTCAAGTCAACATCAAGCGGCAATCAAGGCGGTAACCTCGCATCCCATATTTGCCAGAAGTGCCATAGGAATCAGGACTGCAATAGAAAGTATTGCCAGAAGTAAGCAACTTTGACGATCTTGGCAGAAGCATGTTAAAGAAAGCCAAGACACGATGGAACGACCTGGGTGCAAAATTGCAAAAGTCATGTGCAAGACGGTATATCGGAAGTACGCAAAATTCCTATTGGCACTCGACAGAAGAAACTGTAGGAACATGATTTGAATACTAACTGGTCACTGTCTGGTGTCAACACACAGAACACACACCGTAGAATAGGGTCCTGTCAGGATCGAAAAACGGCAGGAAATGTCTAGAGCAGGGCATCAGGGAAACAATGGAGCATATTTTGTGCACCGCGTTGGCAAGACTACGTTGTAAGCATCTGGTCGCCACAGTATGATACACTGAAGGAAGTATCGATATTGAGGCCGTAGAGTCTATTAAATTCGACTCTCGCGCAGACCTCCTAAAGGATGACTACTTCTTTTGGACCTAGCAACTGAACTCCATTTGGTATTGGAATGGACCAAACTGGTCTATGCGTGGCTGATTAGTTTATAAGATTAACCTAACCTAACCTAACCTACGCCTGGTTTCAGTGCTCTAAACTTATATAATATCTTAACAACATGGCTGTGCGGTAGCCTAAAAAAACCTAAGGGGCACTTGAATTTGGAGGGGATAATAATGTGAACTATATGAGGAGTTTCCCGAAGTTAAAGAGCTTCAAGAAAGCATTAGTCTGATTATGTGAACGCGATGGAAATCGATTGTTTTGAGAGGTATCATTTTTAGTTTCATCTAAGTTTAGTTTGCTCAACTAAACGTTAACCCAAAAATGTACATCACGAATCATAAACGTAACGCAATAATGAAAGTGATTGCCAAATATCCGTACTTCATACATATATCGGCAACCCTATAACACACACAACTGCAGCTTACTCAACTCAAGCGGAAAAGTGGCAAGCAGTATAGCCTGCAGCCAAATCTGTGCCGACTAACGAAGCGAGCAGTGTTGCTGCAGCATGCGGAGACACCTCGAGGGCGACACCAAATTGCAACTGCTGCGTAAAAGTGGACGCGGCAAAGTAAAAAACAACGAAAAAATACCAAATATTCGTGACAACACGGACCATTTACACGGCAACTTTCGGAGAAGTGCAGCAACGGCGAGCAACGATTCGTGGGAAATTTAAATTGAACATTTGCCGTTCACAGCCACGAACGTGGCACAGGTGGGGCTTGTGTCTCTGTGTGTACTTACGTGTCTGTGTGTTTGTAGATGGGATTAATACGACCGTAGGCTTGTAGGCACAACTTGTGGTCGCTTGTGGTGATAAAGCTGTTACTGCGCCATGTTGAAATGGATTATAAGTCAGACGCGAAAGGATTGACTGCCGCCAACGGCTATTGAAATATGAAATTCAGACTCACTGCACGAGCACTCATGCCGTTAAATTTTTGACGGAGCGAAAAGTGAAAAATAGCTTTAAGGCGACATTTGATGGCGCAGTGGATTAAAGTTGTGTGCTGTCAACCAAAATATTGAAACGCAAACTAAATTACGCTCGACGCTTTCATAAATAAAAATAGTCATATTTTGCTTACGGCTATTGCACTTACCTCTGCACCCATTTATAGCTGGGCATCGGATTGCCTTCGGCGACGCACTCAAATGCGGCTGGACTGAATAATGGCGCTGTAGTAAGTCGATCCGGTCCAGCCGAAACTATTTTTGGCGAATCTGCGAAAGGGAAAAACAAAAAATGAAAAAATGGTGAGTGATGAACAGTGAGCGATGTATTTAAAGATGACCTTAAATCGCTTATGGTAGAACGCTGAAACGAAAATAAAGATGCTTACATTTAACGTCCAACTGTACGGAGAGCTGCTCTGAGGTGCCCACCGAGTTTTGGGCTTGACATGTGTAGAGTCCGGCATCGCGACGGCCTACAGGACGCAGTTGCAGTGTCTCCTGTGAGCATGAAAGATAAAGCGAAGGAAATTAGCGATAAAAGTAATTCGAATATGAAAGTAAAATAAGGCCAACTTAAGAACAGACATATGTGTATTTAGAAGTCATGTGCTCCCAATAGACAAAATTGAAATTTCGAATCTTTAAACTATTTTTCCAAGAGTTTAACTTGTTAGAAAGGATAGCAAAATAAGGTTTGAATTATAATCTCCAAAATCCAATCCATTTAAGAGTCTGTTGTCTAAAACTTATGAGCCCTCTCCTTGTCGTATGATAAGATGATAGACCGTAAGCAATCAAATTCCCATTTTGCTTTAAATGTCATGCAACATCTGGCTATTTTGGGATCTAAAAGTTTTGTGAGTCTGTGTACTGTGTACCTAGTACTCAACACTAATATTTAGGGATGATATACACATATTACTAATAGCGCTTTCAAGATTCTTTAATCATTTTAGAGCAGTATATGCAAACGAGTTCTAGTGGTAGTATCAGCCAGATATGAACCACCGACTTAAGGATGAGTAAGGATGACTGGAATTTAAGCAGTCAGAATATCTTTAGCTGCTCCTAGGAACTCACTTTCCAAGCATTCCTTATCCGGGGATAGTAGATTTCGGGCGGCGGATTGCGCATCCTTTTCGAGCCTGCTGGATGAATGTCACCCAACATGGACGATCAACTTATTCAAACCATTCCAGATCCCGGTCCATGGCCAGATGGCATCATATTAGCGCAGCTGCAAGCGTACTGTAATGTTTTCGTGCAACTACCGGCCAGTTGTGAATTGCATTAGATTGGCATATGTTCCTAGGGCGTGGACACTGGCTGGAGTCGCGTTCATCTCGAAGACCGGTAGGAGATCGCAATTTTCGGTAAAGAATATCATTAGTCTCCCCTCCGTTTGCTTGAAAACGTTGGAGAGATTGATTGATCTGAACTTAAGGAGTAGTATTCTAAGAAATTTCAAGAGTACAGCATGCTTAATGCAAAGGTATGTCAGTGGATGCGGCCTTTCACACTCTTGTCTCTGGTTCGAGTGGACCGTAAGGAATAAGGAGTTTGAAGTGGACCTCACTCGATATCGGAGGACCATTCAACAACGTTCGGCCGGAAGTTGTCATTGGAGGTTTGAATAGGATCCGAGTTTATTCGAACCTTAAGCACTTCATCTTCAAACTTGACTTTTAAACTTATTTGCGATAGAACCATCGTGACGGAATGGGACAGTGTGCGGGTACAATGGAATGTGAGTAGGGGCACCCCAGAAGGGAAGTTCTCGCCAAATACTTATATAAGTAATAAGTCTTATACGAACAAATATTTATATCTCATTTTGGTGAGCACTTTGTTTATTTAGAGAGTCAAGTATCTTTGGAAAAGTTTCGTTCGATGATCGCTCAGTCGTTTTCTTTGAACTACTAAAAAATATAACTAAAATGTAATTGAAAGTAATAACCGTTTTATTCCTCCACACTCTCGAGATATCAATATAAGACAGCTGCCATTTCCCACTAAGTTCAACTTCCCTATATACGAGTATATGTAAGCGCATTTACCAGTGCTTAAACAATTTCCCCAAAGACCAGTTGCTGTTATTGTTGTAACACTGTAAATGCCAAGTTATACTAGGAAATTTCACTCACCTGCAAGCTGGCGATTTCCGAACGACCCGCACGCCGCCACACAATACTTGCCGGTGGATTGGCATCGGCAACGCAACGCAGGATAAGCGCATCCTTATCCTCCTCTAAGTCGATTTCCGGTGAGCCAATTAGACGGATGGTTGGCGCATCTGCAACAAGATGGAAGTTGTGAAAATACAAATAACACGAATGAAAGGAAAACAATGCGCAACGGAAGCATAAAATTGTAACAATAATAATAAATGTGTTGGCTGGGGCGCTGCCGGTCAACGGCACCTTAGCTGAACTGAGCTGAACCGAGCTCAACCGAGCTGCTGTGCGTGTGGAGCTGTGACGCGCTTTGCTATTGACAGCAATAATAAAACCGTTAAGAAAGCAATAAAATTCTTAAGGCTAGAAGGATTTATATCGAAACATTTGGGCACTGAAAAGGAAAATAACAAAAGCGACTAAGACAAAAATACACAAAACAATAACAAAAACAATAAAAGCAATAAGCCATAAATAGAATATTAAAGATAAATAAAAGCAAGCAAAAGCGCAGAGACAAAGTCGCATTGCGACAGACAGACAGACATACAGTTAGAAAGCGCGCCTACACACACACTTGCATACTACACATATATAAATACTATATATTCGCTTGTACGGTAGACCGCAGGCATACAAATGTTGTTGCTTCTCGCCCAACCAACGCTGTCGTTGGAGCTGCCGCGTGGTGGCCGCATACACGCGGAAATGTGTAAATTCACAGTTAATTTAATTGATTTTCGCTGCGGCCGCGTCGGCGTCATTGTTGGCGTTATTGGTGTTGGTGCAACCAAAACAAGGTGAAATAGCCGCCGAAAAGCTTTTAAGGCAGCGCACAGTTGGCGGGACTGATGCACTCACCGTCTAGCTAGTATTGGTAAGGCAACTGATCAAATTTGTTGGCTTTTCCTTGGCTGACGGCCAAATTGAAATATTGGCTGCCTAGTCAACACACACACAGTCTGGTGGCTGGCGGTTGGTGACTGTTGGCTGCGGGTAGGTGGGTGCGTTGGTTGACTGGCCGACAACAACCTGGGCTTATAGCGAACAAATAGATTGTTGAAAATGTTACACAGCAGAATAAATACACAAACACAGCCACATATACACATACACAAATACTCAAACACACTCACATGCACAGACCTACAAATAAGCCTAGCAAGCCCCGCAACTGTAATTGTAGCTGAGTTGTGCGTGTATGGGTAAGCTTTTGCTGATTTGTGGCTTACTGCGTGGCTTAGTGTGACTGATGTGGTCGGCAGTCAGTGGCGCGTGGAGTCGGAAGAATTTAGGTCGACCGTAATGTGTTCGCTTGACATGTATAGTCCAGCACTCAGTGAAACGAAAAATTAATTTAATTGAATTTACTATAATAATAATAACAACAACAGCGGCTTTTGACACACAAGTAATATGTGCTCTATATTTTTGCTGCTGCTGGCGTTGATTTGCGGTTTAATTTGTCACAATTATGCCAGGATACAAAAATACGCTGCTCATTCAACTTCATGAGCTTATCAAGCATTGATTTTGGTGGTAAAAAATCGGTCACTGAAAACAAGGAAGCCAGGATAATGGTTGAGAAATAATTTTCCACGTATTACTTGTTAAACATAAGTGTTTTTTGTATGAGTGAAGCAATACAGGTGCGAGTCTTCTCTAAGCGAAGTTTTTCAAAGTTTCCCTGATATTATAAGAAAACTCTAAAAGAGGTGGTTGCTTTGAGTTTTCAAAGGTCTCTATGATATTGCAAGAGCGTTTAGATTTGTGAAAGCGTTTCGGGAAAGGATAACCTTGGAAGATTCTTAATATATTTACGGTTCTATAACCCTCTAGGTCTTATTTATGGTTGCGCATTGTGACTAGAGCATGGCGAGTCTAAGGTTTGTCTCCTCAGCTCCTGTAGAATTACATGGCCGACAGGAGTAATGCTCACAAATTCTACGAAAACATGCGGCGACAGACAGACTGTATAAAGATCAAAGTATACTCTTGTAGAACCCTTAGAGGCGATCTAGTGGCAGATGCCTCGAGCATACTGAAATTATGAAGGGAACACTTCTCTAACCTGCTGTATAGCAGTGAAAGTATAACACTAACAGGTGGCGAACCCGATTCCCCAAGCGCTGATGATGGAGCGGATATTCCATTGTTCGACCGTGAAGAAGTTCGAATAGCAATTACACGTCTAAAGAACAACAAAGCAGCAGAGGCCAATGGATTGCCGGCCGAGGTATTCAAATACGGCGGCAAGGAACTGATAAAGAGCATGTATCAGCTTCTTTGTAGAATATAACCGGACGAAAACAGACATGACGAATGGAATTTAAGTGTATTCTACCCGATTCATAAAAACGGAGAACTCAAAATTACGAAATTTTGTTTAGTGATTTTCTTCGATATGAACGTACTGCTGAAGACTGTACGAGTATCAGATACAAAATGGTGGTATACTGTTATTTTTTATTGCCATCAAAACATTTTATTCATGATACTTGCATATTCGTTTCGCCATGCTGTAAATACAACATCATATGATACATATTTATACTCACATTTTACATCCAAACGTGCCTCAACTGGCACAGATTTCGCCGTATAAGATTCATGATAGGCGAGACAGCGCAAAATGTCACCATGGCGTTCACGCATCGCCGTCACTTGAACGACAGACGTTGCCGACCAGGTGCGCGGATTATCCGGTTCGGTATTGTTGATTTGCGGATGAATCGGTTGAATTTCTTGGTCACCTGGAAGGATATTGTAAAAGAGTAAAATGGATTTTAATAAAAAACAGGATGAGTTATGAAGAAATTCGACCAATAGAGAGTATTGTTGTATAGTCTATATTGATATATTATTCAGGAAGCTGATTGTAGGGTGTAAGGCTTAAAAAAGTACATGGGACTATATGCTTAATAAAAACTAAACTCGAAACAAAAAATGATATAATAACACACAAATATGTAAGTACAAGTGGGAGGTAACAGGAGGTACCTATAATAGGTCTACATACTTATATTATGGTAGTAGTGGTAATATCATTAAAAAGCATTAGGGTAGTGGCGGTTGCAGATTATTAGTGGGATTATGTGTACATGAGTAGAATTATGTAAGTATATACTTGTATATATGTACATGTATAATTAGAGTTTTGGTGGTGGAAGCAGCGCCAACTCTAGGTCAACATGCCACTTACTGACCGGACATTAGCAAATTAGATTGCATGGATTATGATACACACACAAATACATGCGTAATTAAGCCGACAGCTACGAGTATAATAATAATTACGTAGGTAGGAATAGCCAAAAAAGGACCAGGTTTATGTGTGGCAACTAAAATGTTGTTGATAACATGTTGCTATTTTATGCAGTCTTTGCCCATGCAGATGTGGCAAGTTGCTGGCATAATCCAAGCACATTTCGAGCAAAGAGACATACTTTATAGGTGAGCATAATGGTGAACGAAACTATTATCCTTCCCTAACCATTCGTGGTATGAAGGTTAATATAATTTTGGTGTGCTCAAATTAGTTTATATAAAAGAACTAAGCGCTTACGAGGGTTACACTTAGCACAAAGAGTTTTGTTAAACGTTAACTTCGGCTGCAGCAAAACTTTAATACCTTTCAGAAGAGCATTTCTTATACGAAAAAATGGTATAAAGAGTTCTTTATTTTGATTTTGATCGCTCTTGTATGTCAGCTATATCTTAAAGTTATGCGATATCAGAAGTTCCGAATAATGAATTGGAAATGAATTGGACACATGTAACTATATTTATATTTAAGTCAGATAGTCTTTTTTTGCCTTTTATAGGACCAATGAGTCCTTTGTTTACATTTTGTAGCGTCAATACTCTTTCGTTTACTTTTAGTCAAGACAAAAACTCGTGTTTGCATTTAGTCAAGGCAACAACCTTTGTTTACATCTTTGTCGATTACTCTTTTCGTTACATCTTGGTCAATATCCCTTTTGTTTTCTTTTAGCCATGTCAACAACTTTTGGTAAATACGAAAGTTTTCCATACAACGATTGGATTCCGATCGTTCAGTTTCGTTGGCAATTTCTTGAGAGAAAAGTACGTGTGCTAAATTTCGGAACGGTATCGGAAAAACCGAGGGACTATTCGCATATATGCATGCAGAAAGATGGAAAGAGAAATGGACATATGCTAAATCGAGGCAGCTCGTCATGATGTAGATTTATATAGATATTTCATCCAAAAAAAGGGGGACTCCACAATTTGCGCCAACTACCGTGGGATAAGCCTTCTTAATAGCCTTCTTAACATCGCATATAAGGTTCTATCGACCATACTGTGTGAATGATTAAAGCCCACCGGAGCTCCTGGAGAAAATAATTCGAACCACAGAGCTGAGTAGAGAAGGTACAATTTTGTATAGTACAGGTGCTGACGTATGCTGTTAGTTCTGCTTTATCCATGTTGGACAAAGAAGCGAAACAAATGGATCTGGTGGTGAAGAAGGGCAAGACAAAATATCTCCTGTCGCGACTAGACTCCCACGACATCATTGACAGTCATAATTTCGAAGTAGTAGATAATGCCATCTACATTGGAACCAGCATTAACACCAACAACAACTTCAGTTTCGAAGGCCAACGCAGAATAATTCTTGTCAACAGGTGGTCCTTCGGACTGAGAGGTAATTCACAAGTAAAGTCCTCTCTCGACGAAAAAGACCAAATTCTGCAGTTCAAGCGTGGACCATGATAACATCTGACGAGTCCGCGTTCCGAGTTTTCGAAAGAAAGATTCTGCGAAAGATTTAGGGCCCTTTGAACATTGGCAACAGCAAATACCGCGGTCGATGGAACGATGAGCTGTACGAGATATCCGACGACATTGGCATAGCTCAATGAATTAAAAGACGGCGACTACGCAGGCTTGGTAATGCCGTCCGAATAGATGAAAACACTTCAGATCTGAGAGTATTCCACGCAGTTAAGCAGAGGAAGAGGAAACTCCGTTAGAAAGACCAGGTGGAGAAGGAGCTGACTACACTTGGAAACTCCAATTGGCGTCAGACAGCGAAGAGAAAGAACGACTTTAAACTCGGCTGTTATCGCGAAAGCGTTGTCTAGGCCAATAAATAAGATATATAAAATTTGCTAATGTCTATAAAAAGTGTGTGATCTCCAAAGTTATACATATGGTTAGTGTAACCCTAGTATTTTACTAAAACAACTTACCGAGATACCATTTGAGTGTGGCAGGCGGATTGCCATAGTGCGATACGCATTTAACGGTCGCCAGAGCACCCGAGTCGATGGTAATATTATGTCCGGGTGGAACATGTGCGCCCTCATACTCCAGGCGTGGACGTTGTGGCACCACTGCAAAATGTTAGAAAAAAAGGAAAAATTCATAAATATCGGAATATGTGTGTATGTTTAAACAGAGAAGAGGGATAAAATATTAAAAAAATGTGAGAATTAACTAACGGGGTTGCCGCAAGAAATGACCAGCAGAGAAAACATACAAAAAAATCCAATTAAACCAATAAAATACAAATTATGAAATGTTGCTTGAAGCTGTGCCGCAGTGGTGTATTACTGGGCGGATGAGTGATATCTTGTTGTTAACAGGGCGGTTGCTTTCCAATATATAGGGTGATTTTTTAAGAGCTTGATAACTTTTTTAAAAAAAAAAACGCATAAAATTTGCAAAATCTCATCGGTTTCTTTTGAAGATAATTTCATTTAAATGTTGACCGCGGCTGCGTCTTAGGTGGTCCATTCGGAAAGTCCAATTTTGGGCAACTTTTTCGAGCATTTCGGCCGGAATAGCCCGAATTTCTTCGGAAATGTTGTCTTCCAAAGCTGGAATAGTTGCTGGCTTATTTCTGTAGACTTTAGACTTGACGTGGCCCCACAAAAAAATAGTTCTAAAAGGCGTTAAATCGCATGATCTTACGGGTCCATTTCTTGAGATGAATTGTTTGTCCGAAGTTTTCCCTCAAAATGGCCATAGAATCGCGAGCTGTGTGGCATGTAGCGCCATCTTGTTGAAACCACATGTCAAACCAAGTCCAGTTTTCTTCATTTTTGGCAACAAAAAAAGTTTGTTAGCATCGAACGATAGCGATCGCCATTCACCGTAACGTTGCGTCCAACAGCATCTTTGAAAAAATACGGTCCAATGATTCCACCAGCGTACAAACCACACCAAACAGTGCATTTTTCGGGATGCATGGGCAGTTCTTGAACGGCTTCTGGTTGCTCTTCACCCCAAATGCGGCAATTTTGCTTATTTACGTAGCCATTCAACCAGAAATGAGCCTCATCGCTGAACAAAACACGCGCGCGAAACACATTTCGAACCGAACACTGCTTTTGGTAATAAAATTCAATGATTTGCAAGCGTTGCTCGTTAGTAAGTCTATTCATGATGAAATGTCAAAGCATACTGAGCATCTTTCTCTTTGACACCATGTCTGAAATCCCACGAGATCTGTCAAATACTAATGCATGAAAATCCTAACCTCAAAAAAATCACCCGTTACTTTCTAGCCTCTGCATGGAGCTCAGGTGTTATGTGACCGCATTAATGTCGTTTAGGTTTGGCGCATGCTGAGCGGTTTATTGCTTTTATGCACCTTGTTTGTAGGATTATTTAAGTAAATTACGGTCAAGTATATGTTGGTAGCATACAGTCAAGTTGAAAATGTTAGAAGTGTCTGCCACAAAAATGTCTCTTTCAGTCAAGTAAATTGTTGATGAGAAGATTATTTTGGGAATATTTAAAAAGATAAATATTAGCAGCTGTTGCTGAAATTGTGTGCTAACAGTTTCTAAAAAGGTGGCAATACTATTTCGAATAGATATCGAACTGAAATTTTGCACACGTTACTTTCGCCCCCAAAAAATGCTCATTTGTCGGAATGAGCCGAACATTCTAAATGTTTCGGCACCAGAAATTTGATTTCGCACACTAAATTCGATGAAACGTCTCTGTTTAATAATTTCGTTCATTGTAAGAATCGCCGAATGCATTATATGTGCTTCAGAAAGACAAGCGTCACACTAAGCACTAATGACTGATTTGATGTCAGATTTGGCACAGATGTTATTGACAGTCATACAAAATCTTATCCTTGTATGTAAAATTTTTTTATTTAAAAAGATATTTTCACGAAAGTTGAGATGGATTATTATTCTACGTAGTACTACAATCTCCGAAGAATTCCTGTAGATCGAAGGACTATAGAATGTGGCTGCCATACAAACTGAACGATCGAAATCAGGGATTTGTATGGACATCTTTTTCATTTGAAAAGGAATCTTCACGAAATTTGGCATGGAGTATTGTCAAAGGAAACGCTACAATCTCTGAAGAAATTGCATCGAACGAATTACTATAGCATATAGCTGCCATACAAATTGGCCGATAAAAATTAAATTCTTGTATATAAACCCCTTCTCTCAAAGGCATTTTAGTTTGTTCAATCGCAGTTATTGGTTTTTCTTTTTTTTTACAGGAAACTGAGTCCATATTTTAAATAAAAATATTGTGTCAATAATTTTGCTTGTACATTTCTCTTCATGTCATTGTTGAAAGAAGTTGTATGTGAGTACATTAATTAAACTCTGGAGCATATATATTCATATACTTTTGTATATAAACATATATTTATCGTATATATAAACGCATTTTCATATAAATACAGCTAAAGGCGAAATTGCACTAAGTGTAAAACGAGTAAATGGATAGGAGTTAATTCTATGTTAAATGTGTTGAGTTGAGTTGAGTGTTGTTGCCACAAGGTAAATCAAGGTGCATATCAACTAAGCGCTCTTATACAAGCACATATATCTCTATATGCTCATACATATGTGTACGTGTAGGTGTTTGCGAAGAGAGCAAGTGCTTTAACAGCATGGAGTCATCAGCTGCGTTAGGGTCAATTTCCTTGTTGTATTTTTACCCGCATTGCTAGTTCCATGCAAACACACGTATGCATATTTCTATAGACCTGCGGCTAATGATACGCAAACACACATACAAACCACCCACATACTCTTCTTAGTGCGCACGCAAAGCGGTGGCACAGTTGCAGGGACTTGTGTATGTCGGATGCTGCAGTATACCGGTTGCAAGGTAAGCCTTGAAAGCCATGGCAATTGCAGCCAACGTGTTGGAAAATTAGATAAGATTTAAAATTAATTAAGTTTTAAGAGGTCAGTCATAGCTTGTACCAGTGCAACAGCATGGCAAATTACTGAATTGGTCTCAGCTGTAACAACTTGCAACTTTCTCCTCTTGCGCTCACATTTTTTTCTTTCAATTTCTCCTTTTTCTTGGTTAACCTTTGCTTAGATTGTGCTTGATTGGAAAACAGGCGACAACTCGAGGCAATATAATTTAATTAGTCTGTTTTATAGAAAAAACGGTTTACTCAAAGACAAACATACGAAAAGTGCAATAAAGTGGGAGTGAAAAGAATAAAGTGGGAAAAGTTTGAGTGTTACAAAGAGAAAAAATTTATAAAAAAAGGTATGCTATGTGGTTGAAAGTGTAAATTTTTGTGATTCGACATTTGATTAGCAGCAATCTTATCTACAAGTGCGCAATTGTCTCGGTAATTGAAGTTCTAAGTTAATTTCGGTTACATCGAAGCTAAAATTTCACAAGCAAAGAAGTTTACATAAAAAAACTCAATTTGGATCGGTCAGTTTGTATGGCAGCTATATGCTCTAGGTGTCCGATTTGAAAAATTTGCTCAGAGATTGTACCGTTGGCTTGGGTAATAATCTGTGCCAAATTTCGTCAAGATATCTCTTTAACGAAAAAAGATTTCCATAGAAGAACTTGATTCTGATTGGTGTATACAAAATTTCAGATCGATATTCCTCTATCGTTTGGGAATACATTTTGATACCAAAATGCCGCTATGGTAATAAAACTTCGCCGCCAGTTTTGTTATGAGGGAATAACTTCTTATATATGTATAGTAAGTATATGTATAAGCAGACAGACAAACCCTTTGCTTCTAAGCGAATGTAATAAAACAACTTACCTCTGACAACCAGTCGCACTGGTTGGCTGGTGAGTGCATCTTGTGTTGTAAAATCACTCGCCGTCACTTGGCACTCCCACAAGCCATCGTCGAAGTCTAGCGTCGCCGAACGTATCCACAGCGAACAATCGCCGCCGATTTGCATAGGCGGCGGATGTAGGTCAAGATGTAGATTACCGCCACTGCTGCTAGAAGGTCGGGCGGCCCATTCGTATTTTTTCGCATATATGCCAACAGGCTGCAGGAAAGAGAGAGAGAGACAAAAAATATTTGTTTAGCTAAATGTGTGGAACAAGTAGGGAGATGATAATGTATTTAAATATTAATTAATTGATTTTTTTTGATATTTTTTAATATACTATATAACCATTAGTTTTACAAATTCAAAGCACCTCTGTATTTCGAGCAACTTCGGTTACTGAAGTTAACTCCGAAATCGTCCAAAGCATAAAAATAAAAATATTAAGTCGAGAACAAGTTTGATTTCAGTGAGCTTCAGTTTTAGATATTCAGTTTGCGTTTCCCAAAATAAAATTTCAGATTACGCACAAAACCCAATAATCTATTTGTTGTAGAAAGGCCAAAAAATGTCAGGAGAAATGCAAATATTTTGCAACCAGACCTCAAAATTTTTAAATTACATTTTTTCGGTTATTCAATGTCATACAAAGCTACCGACCGCTTCTGCAACACACTCATAGCCAAGTTACAAGCATGGTGGCAACATGCTCATATGTAAGTTGCACGTATCACGGCATTTTTATTTGTTGAAACCAAGCACATTTTAGTTTTCTCCGTTATAAATACATATACATATATATATGTATGCTGTATACTTTCGTTTACATATATACACTCAACAACCGTCACCTGTAACAACAACTACTGTCACAACTTTGCTTTCGCCTGCATTTTACATGAGACAACTGGCAACTAAACTGCATGCGTGTGTGTGTGTGTCTATGTTGCTATATACATACATATGTATGCTATATGTGTGAGTAATTAAGTTTCCTACATGTCTTGTTGCATGCGACGTGCTTGTGGCAGGAAGGATTTTCGATTTAGTTGCTTGTTTGCTAATTGGAAATTAAATTACAATTACTTGCTGCAAGCTAGAAGTCCAAATACGACGACATCGGTTGAAAATGCACACATTTGCGGTATATTATTTCAGCCGTTTTGTGCTTTTGTTGTTTTAATTTGCACTTTTTTCTTTCCCTTTTCCAAGGCTATTGTTATGGCAGCGCATGCCGAGCATCGAGTACATTGGAGGGGCGTAATTTTATTAAATCCCACAAGATCCTGAGTTAATGCAACCGTGGTGTGGTAAGTTGCATGTTAGGTTGTTGCAAGGTGGAATGACATATTCAAAGTACTTCGTGCACACTCATGGTATTTTATGCATTTATATGCGAGTATATATAAGTAGATATGAGTAAGTGTCATAGGTGTAGCATACCTCCAGGCGTGAAATTGAATGTACTGAATCATGCTCGTTTGAGGTGCATAATGGACATTTGAAAATCTTATAATATTATATTTCTTTAAATTTTTAATTAGTTTAACGCAAAATGTTGTTTCAGAGATATTATTAAATGCCAAATTAAAATTTACTTTTCTAATACCATAAATTAGTTTGTATGACGGCTATAGGCTATGGTGGTCCGATCTGAATAATATTTTCGGAGCTTGTACCATTGCTATGGAGAATAAGCTGTGCCGAAAATCGAGAAGAAATCTTGTTAAATAAGCAAGTTTTCCATATCAGGAAATGATTTGGATGCCTCTATTTGTATGTCAGCTATATGCTATAGTTGTACGATCTGAACAATATGTTCGTAGCTTGTGGTGTTGGCTTAGAAAATGATCTACACGGAGTTTGGTGAAAAAATCTTGTTAAATAAGCAAGTTTTCCATATCAGGAAATGATTTGGAGACGTTAATTTCTAAGACAGCTAAGTGCTATACCGGACAGATTTGAATAAATTGTTCCGAAAATATGCCACTGTGTTTGAGAATAATCTAACGAGTAGCAATGTTTAATTGCAGCTGTACTCGTAATATATTACTTTAAATTAAAACTAAAAAACTATACGTGATGTAAAGAGGTTTATAACCCCAATAGTTTGCTTCTTGAACACGTCACTGCTTATTTTTGCAAAATTAAACCTTTCTGCAATATGTTACGCGTATCTTACATATTGAAACAAAAGCAATATTAAAATCAGTCAACATTTTGTTAGCCTTTAAATCTCATTAATATTCATTATTTAGCCTTAAACCGTGATCTATAAAATTTATATTAAATTTCACTATTACATTTCAATTTCTTTAAGGGCACTATTATACACTGAACTTCAGATTTTCACATTTTCAAAATAAGACCATATACCCGTACATACTGTATACTGTATATATTCTTATATACTTCATATGTACTCGTACTATATAAACTACTTCCTCGCTTCTATGCATCAGTTAGCCCGATGTCGCCGCTGTCATCTATGCATTTGACACGTTTGTCCTGATTATCACTGATTATTGTTATTATTATTGTTGTTGCTGTTGCTGTTGTCATTGATAGCTATTTTGTTGTTCTAATTGCCGTTGTTGTTTCTAAAATTTTTAGTTATCTGCTTTCGTGCTTGCTTCGCACGACTTGACACTTGCTGTCACTGTTTAATGAAGCATTATAATGAAATTGTGTAGCATGTGGCGTATTAATTGCGGCAAGGATTTGATTGGATTACGAAAGGCAATGAAGTGAATTTCATGAATGTGCGAATATTTAAGTTATGGCTTCTATGTGATATTTTATATATGCACGAGTATATTAAATTTTGAGAATATTTTGTTCAAGGATTATAATAGTAACATTTTCATTTTTGCTTTCGAATCATTTTGAAGGTTGTTTGGTTTTTTGATTGAAAGCTTGTTATCTTTTATGATTTCACGCAGAAAAAGCTGGTAAAAGCATTCACAAATTGGGAGTACAAAATATCCCAGAAAGTAAGTGGATATACTATAGAAATTCTTGAACCTAAACAGTTAATAAAATCGCGGCATTTGCGAAAATGCCTCTTTGAACTCTGGGCACGGAGTTGTTATTATGCATTATCGTGAAATAGTTCCAACTGAATAGGACCGCTTTTTCGTTATACTCTATATATTTCGGTTGAAAGCTTAAATGAAAATTATATAGCTTGTTAAAAAAAAAACTTTTCTCTTAGAGTCGGTTTTATGCTGAAACTAAGTCAATTATGTTGTCAGTGTAAATTATTTATTATTATTATTATATCAATTTGCTTTCACAATTAAGGCGTTGGTTCAACTCAATTGAAACTTTAATTAAGTATTTAATAAATTTTTAATTGAATTTTATATGCAAAAATATATACTATATATATGAACTTTTTTAAGCGAAAAATTTGGATGGTCTATACAAGCTTTGGGTACTTTAAAGTACCTACCCAAGTTAGGGCTTAATTGAGTCAATTAAGATAAAAGTTATAATAGCTTGCAAAGCGGCTGATTACTTTCTTCTTCTTTGGCAATATAACTGAGAGTCGATCCAGGCCGAGAATACAAAACTGCGCCAGTTGGCTCTATTCCTTGCGAGGTTACGCCTTTTCATTCGATGCCTGAACGTTTTTGCTTTCATTGTTCACCTCTGAGTCTGGTTATTAACTCAGATTTTCACTGGCTCATTATCTTCCATGCGATTGCCATGGCCTAACGGCCTAATCCAACGAATGCATTTTTATGCGCTAACTATATAGCCCTAAAGGCTATTCTGTTCATGGATCCATCTTCTTCGAAGAGCAGCGCCCACTCGAATGTCTCGGAAGACCTTACAGCGAATAGCTTTTTCACCTCTGTTCGTCAACCTCCATATTTCTGCGCTATACGAGTATAATAAGACGGGAATGATGATAGCCTTACAGAACGTAATTTTTGCTCGTCGAGAGAGGGTCGCTTCTCAATTGCATACCGATCCCGAAGTAGCATCTGTTAGCAAGAATAGTTCTACGCTTGATCTCCAGGCTTAGTTTATTACTGGTTCCGCGATGTGCAAAGACCTTAACATTTTTCAAATTTATAGCTGCTAAGACACGAGTAATCTTTGTGTGTTGGCCTGCCGGTTTTTTTAGGCTGGAAAAGGCTGCGCTGACGGCAATGTTGTCAATGCCTACGATACTAATATTATCCGGAGACCCCTGCAGCATTATACTTTTGGTGTTAGTGGCACGTATCATGTTTTCCAGTTTTATGTTGAAGAAGATTAGAGGGAAGAACGCTGTCTAAAGCCACGTCTGATATCGAACGGCTCGAAGAGTCCTTCCTGATTTTGATGAAGCTGATGGTTATGTCAACGTCATTCTGTGATAACCGTAAGAGGATACCAAGTTCAGACATGGTGGCAGCTCATGTCAGTGCTGTAGAAAGCGGCACTCTTTGTCAAGGCTCTCCTTCAGCATTTGAGGTATTGTGAAAATCTAGTGAATGGTGAATTTGTCCGGTGTAAAATCCGCTGATAAGCGTGATTCGTTTATAGACTGTAGTACTATAAAATATTGATAAAAGTTAACCATCAAGTGAGCTATCGCTCAAATTTACGATTCCATTCGTTTTAAAATGAATGCGTGTAAATGCAACTCAAAGCCTTTTATTTAATGACACTTCACTTCAAGTATGGAATGGTGTGGTAGATTACCTTTATTTAAGAAAAAATCCTACTGATTGCCCTTTAAAATTCTCGATTTAAAAGTGTGAGATAATGTGTTGACAGGGCACCTAAGTAAATATCGAGCAATTAACGCCTATTTTTTAGATAGAAAAAATGAGTGAGAGTTCCATTACTAATACAGTCCAATGTTTATTTACAAACGAATACATACATATATCTATTTGTGTACATACATTTTATGAAGCTGAGGTTATTTATTTATTCAGCGAATATTGTGGCACGTGAGCGTGCATACACACGAGCAATGCGACTAAAACATTAGTTGTTATGCCACGTTTGCATTAGTTGTGTTGCGCAAAAAAATTCTGTAGAAAATACATTTATACTATATATACGATTGCCGGTTGCGGCGTGACACTGAATAATCGACATAAATTATGTTTTGAAATACCTCGGCGCACAGTGTTGCACGTAGTCAACGAAATTTCTACAGAAATTGCAGACTTGGCATTTAGATAGTTTTAAAGGAGTGTTATATCAATTTTGTTTTCTGTGGGTCCATGCTTGATTGAATCCAACATTTTGATCATTTTAAAAAAATTACCAAACAAAAATAAAATAAATTAAAAAACTTAATTTTACACAAAATTTTGGTAGATTTTGCCTGTCAAATTCGATTTTTATCACATCAAAAAAACTGGGAAGGAATATCTGTCAAATACTAATGCATGAAAATCCTAACCTCAAAAATCACCCGTTATATACAGAATATGCAGAAAGATTTGATAGTGATCGGATGTTTTTTGGTTTTTGACGCTATCCATGAAACAATCCAATTTTCGAATTCGAAAAACGAATGTGCTTTTCGATCAGGTCATATGTCATCAATCGGAAAAAGTAGAAATCAGAAGGGTGATGACAGGAGAGTACAGAGGGTGAGGTAGGATGTCCCATTTCAAAGTGGCCGATTGTTGTCATGTAGGTCTTCCCTCAACGGTTGACGAATTCCGCGAAGGGGGTCGAACTCAAAGGCAGTTATTTTTAAGGTTCCAAATCTGAGGATATAATCTACTAAATCGAGAAATTTGTGATATATTCCACCAGATGGACTTGGTAAAGATAGATTAACTTAGGTTAGGTCGCAGAGACGATCCATGGATCAAAAGTAACTCAGGAATCCACTTGGATGCTGGTCTTTTCTGAACACCGAGCCGAGCAAACTTTTTCACGGGTCCAGAAGATTCCTGTATTTCACTTCACATTTGCCATTTTTGAACATTTGAAACTATTTTCGACACGTTTTTTCACTAATGCTCCCCATAAGTTTCTACAATCATTTGCCCCGCCTAAACTGCATTTTTTCAAGTAAAAGAGCAACACTTCTCGGTAATGAGTCTTCTCCGCTTGTATTTAGCTATTTTCGCCGTCTCAGTTTACTTGCTTTCAAACGGATGTTCTTTGGTTGCACAGAGGATACTTGCTCTAAGACCGTATGTCGTGAGCTGCTTGAACCTATAAAAATATATAAAAGCTGGCGAAATTTCTACTTAAATCTTGAAGTTTGTCTATTACAGTTCTTCTAGGCGTTCCAAATCGTTAGGTATTTAAAAACAAGTATCGAGGTCACATAGTTGTCTCCTTTCTGCATACACATTCGGCTTGCATTATAAAGGATTATTTTCCTGCATACTATCAGCAGTATCTGAACCGGTCATTCGGTTTAACTGAATTAAAATAGAATTTGTTTTCAAATCGGTCGCATTGGTAACAAATCGATTTCGCTGTTAAATGCCACAAAATATTTGAATTCTATTTGAAATGAAAAGCGCGAATTTTGTTGTTTCAATGCAAATTAATTCGGTTACATCACGCTACGTGTTTTTACGTGGAATTCAAAATGAATGTGAGCTAAACGGATTTTATGTTAGCGCTAATGTACAGTAGTTAGTTTGCGGACGGTAGGTAAATACCACAATTCGATATACGAATGCGCGGAATTGGTAAAAAGTAAAAACTTTTACTTTTGCAGGAATCAAATTATTTAGAATTTTACACCTTTTGCACCACCAGCTTAATATAAGGATTAATTCTATTTACGGAACGACAAAATGCGGGTCAATTCCACTAAAATATTGCTGTCAAATCAACAATTTGGGATAGCCTTTTTTGGATTCGTACAAAAATAATCACTAGTGTTTTTATGAAGAAGGTTCGGTTGGCAAAATTGGCGTAGAGCTTAGTACAGTCTAGGGTCCAGACATTAAACCTGATACTGGATGGTTTTCAGGCATAAATCGTCCGTAACTGCTGCAATTTCACGTTCGATATTCGTACGAAGTTCATTAATCGTCATTGGCTTATTGGCATAGACCATAGACTTGATGTAGCCCAACTCTAGATCGAATCAAGTATAATATATTTGCTAGATATTTGTCGGAGAGGCATCCAGAGTTTTCTTCTTAGCTTGTTACTATTCCCATATTCTAATAAAAACTGTATCAGTTTAGTCTTCCACATTTATCATTTATTCCCTTCGCTGTTCAATACTGCTCTTAGCCGCTGGATCTTTCTTCAAAGTTTACTAGCATTTATGTACACTTACATATGCTTAGTTACTTAGCTGCCACCAAATTTCTATTTATCCACCAATTCATTCACCATTTAAAGCTGCCTAAGTCAACAATCAAGAACGATAAAAGCAAGACTTTTTATTAGAAGCAAAAAGCGCAAGTTTCCAATGTTGCCACATCTACGACAATTGTCTGGGAATCAGCAGCAAAAGTAGTAATAAGTGAAAAGAAAAATAAACATGCGACTAATGCAAGACAGCGAAACAAATTAAAATGGAGAATGTTGCAGTGTATGCGGTGCTATTGAGCGGCATGAGAGAGTATGTTTGCGCATAAGTGCATAAGTGTAAGTGAGGGTGGGACTGAAGTGCATACTCTGACCCTTCTAGGAAATTTTATGCATATCATTAGGAGTTGTAGTCTCTTTTTCTCTAGATTTTTTTATTTTTTCTTAGCTATTCCATCCTCCATCAAAACGTATCAGTCTGTTTTATATTATTATACACGTCGGTCGGTAGAAGATAGAGCTAGATAGTTGGGTATAGGCAGGGATTTCTATGGTCCGTTTAATAATTTGAAGCCGATAGTTGCTCGTATAGCATATTGAGACAAAATCAATTAGTAATGAATACTTTTCGAAGAGCCTACTGAGTGAAAGTCATCTTAGTAGTGAATACTTCTCGAAGAGCATATTGAGAGAAAGTCATCTGAACATTGGCAGCTAGCTAGTGCAGATATTGTAATTTGGTTGGTTAAGGTTGTTTTTGAAGCTTTAATGCGTACGCGTAAGTCAAATGTTGAAGCTTAGCGTTTCAAAAACCTCCACTTAACACAAAGCAAAGCTATTTAGTTTAGAGATCTATTGGTTTATTTTGAAAACTAGGGGTCCAAAAGATCTATGAATCTACAAAGTATATATCAAAACTACATAGATTCAAACTTAACACGAATAGTAGCAAGAAAGCCATCGAATGAAGGTGGAAAAATCCAAAAAGCTCAGTTGAATTGTGATCACTGCATTTTTATAAAATTTCTACAAGCGGCAGATAATTTGAGAAAGCAAGGGTACCCTGCTGAATAGCTTTATATAGACTTAAAGCACTCTGAATAAATCTCGTTCTCCTGAATGCATAAAACTAAGCTCATTGTGTAGAGCTCCAACACTTTTCTCTACGGCTTGAGTTTTTGCAAAAACACATATACACACACGCATATAAGTGGTTCGTATAACCACAGTTGTGGAAACAATAAAAGTGTCAGTTACAAATGTCGCCCACATATCAGTTGTCTGGCTGCTGTTGTCTTTGCTTCCTTGACGTCACAAAAGAAAGAACGCATGTACTTCTAGGCACTTGCAATACGTGTCCTCAACTTGTGTGTGGGTAGATGAAGCAAATATTGCACAAGAGTTTTTTCTGAGAAAACGTAGTATGTCACAATTACAGCTGCACTCTACAATTGAGTTGATTAGAAGCAAGTGTATTAGGTTAAAGTATCCTTTATCCTTATAAAGGCTTACAAGCAATTGCAGTGGAAGAAAAATGCTTAAGCGCACATAAGTGCATAAATGCTAGTAAGTTCGTTAAAATTTAATAGCAATTCGCTGGACGTTAAAAAAGTTACATAATGCACCAGTACAAACAATTCCCGTGAGAGCCAAATCAGGCTCTAGTACACGTCTTTAAGCGTTGGGCTTTCTCTGTAACACTTTAAGATTTTTTGGAAAAGATCTTGGCCAAGATCTTTACAAGATCAAATTGATCCAAGAACTTCGTACGAATATCGAAGGTGATTTTGCAGCAGTATAGGCCGATTTATGCGTCTGGACTTCTGCAAGCATGCCTGTGGTGGCCATATAAGTCGAG
The DNA here is from genome assembly GCF_023373825.1 of Bactrocera dorsalis. Taxonomy (NCBI): domain Eukaryota; kingdom Metazoa; phylum Arthropoda; class Insecta; order Diptera; family Tephritidae; genus Bactrocera; species Bactrocera dorsalis. The sequence goes on along the minus strand of NC_064304.1, from coordinate 102,999,617 downwards.
GCCCTTACATAATGGCATCGGAATAAAGAATTGATATCGGACCTCTGTAACCATTTGGTGCTCTCAATGAAACTACTTATGTCCGCTATGCTATCTGTGAACCTTCATTCAAGGCTTCGTGTCTGATATGTCCCGAGTAATCGGTATCTAGTTTGTGCTATAGCTGGGCATTTACAGTGAAATCAGAAAATTGCTTCCTTATTCCTTCTAGCTTGCAGCTGCGGCAAATTTCGTTATAAAGCATACCCATTTGTAGCTCATATTCTTCAAACGGCCAGTGCCGTGTTATAATAGCAGAAAGTCTAAAACTACCATTCCTGTACCTATGCAATAAATTCTTGGATATAGTCTTATCCTACTTGGACCATATCTGCTTAGTTATCCTTCACTTGGTTACTTTTTTCATCTCCACTGAGTTATGCGTTCAAAGTGGGTAAAAAGGTCTCTTTTGATCAGTTCCAGCGAACATGGCATTAACTTCAATTCGGATTCATCTAAAGAGCTTCCTACTTTGTCCAACTCGTATGCTGTTTTGTTATCAAAAATGTTCCTGTGGCCGGGAACCCAAATTAAGTACAAGTTGATTCGCCAGTGAGATTAAAGTCATTCTTCAGTTATTCAATAGAAGAGTTCAACCCCTGTCTATATCTAGTACTTCCGCTTGGAAGATGCTGGCTGAGTTTATTAGTCGGGTGGGGACAGAGATTTTGAGATCATCGAAGTATGAAGATTGACAGATAAGAAGCTTAATTATGACTTGCTTTGTAGTGAATTGCTTGGGAAGTTAACATTTTAATTTTTTCCCACTTTCTAGAGAAGTGGCATATTTCATTCCATACTAACAAAGTACTTTATTATTTAGCGAAGGTTCAACAGGCTTTTTTTATTGCTCGACCTCGAAGATAACTTGCGTTATTTAAAAACAGATCAAGAGACTAAATGTGAGAGAAGAGATGGGAAGAGAGTGATAGATTGAGAGAAGAAGAGGTGGTAAGAGCGAGAGAAAACGTGAGACATAACGAGCCTCAGCGTTGACACGAATTCTAATGCAATGAAGTTGAAACATCCTTTTAAGGATGGCAGTGAAAGCTGAATACCGGGAGATGGTGAACCCGGTTCCCCAATTCATAGCGATGGGGCGAACAATCCAGTGAACGACCACGACTGAATAAGAAAGCGAAACAAAAAGGTCTGATAGGCAATACGAAATATCTCCTGTGATCAAACAAACAATCGTCGTATTCGAGACTTGGCTCCCAAGTCACTGTTGACAGTCGAAGTCGTAGATAATTTTGTATATTTAGGGTCCAGTATAAACACCAACAACAATGTCAGCATTGAAATCAAGTACTTGTATGGAAAACGCAGAAAAATAAAGACCAAAGCCTACAAACCACTCAACATCCCTGTCTTGCTATACGGTGCAGAGGCATGACATAGTTCGCGCGAAAAGGTAGAACGATTGGCGCGCTGTTGTAGACTCGGCTGTAATTGTGTAAGCGGTGTCCACGCCAATAAAGAAGAAGAAGATAAACCTAAGACTGAGGCTGCTTTCGTCAAAAAATTTTACCGAATTCAGATCAGAGATCATATTGTAAGTATTATTACTGGTTTGGTGTTGCTTTGATACGTATATATTTTCTAGACCATCGCGGAGAAAAAACTTCCAAGAAAACTTTTAATCAAAAACAGAGTAAAAGTGATATCTTCATCAACCATTCAGCATACATTTTATGGTGAGTAGTAAGCTTCATTTGTTCTTTAACCTTTTAAACCAACTGCTTTACCATATCTCTATTTTTTGTTATTTTTCCGCTTAACGAGAGATATACTACTACATTGTGCGTTTATTTTAAAGAAAGAAAAACAAAATCTCTACCTTTTAGCTAAAATATTAATTTCCAACACAAAGAAACTCAAATGCACCACTTGCTGCAATGAAAAATGTCCGAAAACCTTTTAAATTTCTTTCGTTGTCACTTGTGTATGGCAACAAAGTGGCAGTTGAGGTGACAGTTATTGCAATCGGGGGCACTTGGCGTGAACACTAGTGACACGCACCCATACACACTCCCACACACTAACACAACCAGACGAACAGAAATGCATTTTTAGCCAGCAAGTGCAGAGTTCTAACCACACACGTACAGTGACAAGCATAACTGCGTATGTGTGTGTGTATGCTTGTTGTTATTGCATGTGTCTGTTGCGCCATTATAACACATGTTGCAGTTGTAAGAGTGTCACTTGAATGTTAGAACAACACAAGTTGTAATAAGAACAAGCATAAAATAACAGAAAATCTACTGCTGCGGTAACGGTATATCGTGTGGGTGTGCTTGTGTGGGTGTGTGCAAGTAGAATAACAGACAACATGTTAACAACACAAAGATATGTCCTGTGAAGTGCGCATATATGTATGCATGTATGTGATTGCTTTATATTTAAGAATACTAAGAATTCAAAAATGAAAACAGCAACTGCACTTGAAGCAATCCGGTGTTACTGTAGTTTGTTGTAGGCGTCCTCACACACTTACGCATACTGCTACAGGTGACAAGATGTGCAGAGCACATTTCTGGTGAGCTGATTGCAATCACATGCAGTCATGTGTGCAGTTGAAAATCCTGATTTTGAAAATAAAGTTTCGTGCAAATATTTTTTTGATATACCTTCGTTTTGCCCTTGGAGAGTAGTTTCGTGAGCATTTTTGAAATTTAGTGCAATTATTGGAGAATTAATAATTGTAGAACAAAGAGAACGTTAACTTCGATCGCACTATAGCTATAATACCCTTCACAAATACAAAAGATTTCATTCAGATTGCATATTAAAAGTTCTTTACAAAAGATTCCATACCAGTACTTCAGTTTGTTTGATCAGTTTGTATGACATCTATATGTTTTGGTAGCCCAATCTTAATAATCTGGTTTGAAACTGCAGCTCTGCCTTGAAAAACAATCTCCACTGAAAATCGAATGACTTTTAAAATATAAATGTTTTCCATACAAGTACTTGAGTTGATCGATTGGTTTGTGTGGCAGCTATATGCTATAGTATTCCGAAAATCAGCGATTCTGACAAATAAAGTCATTTGAAGAGCAACGCATGCGTGAAAAATTTCAGAGCGATATCTTAAAAGCTCAGTGACTAGTTCTCGTTCATTTACCTTATAGTATATAGGGAGGATCTTTTATTCACAAAATAAAAACTTGTTAAATTAATAAAAACCCATACATAATCAAACTTATGATGACAAATGTTTCGAGTAAAACAGAAAAACATTAACAAAGACTCGATCAGCTCTTTTGTTCACTCTAGCATGCAAACGAGGCCTTCATAGGGCGCCACAGGCACAGCTACGGCGGCGAGCGCTTTACCAGTTTCATGTGTAGACTTGGAGCCAGCCACCATCACAGTCAGCTTCTGTTGGTATTTGAGGTCGAAGACTTCTGTCAAATTGGCAGCGTGTGCGCGTGGACCAATATTGATGACAGTTATGATAGAATTATGATCTTTGAATTCCCTTTCGAAAGCAAAGACATAGGGTTTGTCCGGAAAGTAATAAGTCTGATTTTTTTCCGCCGCGACTGTACTTCGGAGTGTGCACGCACCGACTGGATTCGGTAGAGGGCGTTCCTGGCTAACAAACGAACGGCTGCTCAGTTGTCATCCCAACCCAGCCAGCCCAGATGTGGCCGTAGTAATAGTCCTCATCGCTAAACAAAATTTGGCTCGAAAATGTTGGTTCTTCTTGGAACTTTTTAAGAGCCATAGAGCGTAGCGATGTTGCTTGGGAATGTCGAGTGGTTTTAGTTCTTGCACAAGCTATATTTTATACGCTTTCAATTTAAGATCTCGCCGTAAAATGCGCCAAGTTCCATACGTCAGTCCGAGTTATTGCGAATGGCGCGAAGCCAACTCTCCACGGTCTTCGTGTACATTCTCAGATACGGCGCTATATTTTTTTCACTGCGTGCTGGAAGTGGTTTATTCGGTTGAATATTATCCAATAATCAATGCTGAGTCTCAAGAGGGGTGATAGTGTTGCGGGAAATTTTTCGCGCGAAGCACATTCTTTACAGTACGTGAATTTTCGTAACAAAGTGGAATGGTTTGTAGACGTTATTCTGGCGTAAGTCTCTTTGAAAAAAAAAAAACACGACAGCTTGACACGAATCACGCCGGATCTGTCAAAAAATACTATAGAAAAAAGTACTTCTATTTGGATACCCCTTTATTTATAAATTTTTATCACACATTAATCATAGCTTGCACAGCATTCACCTCATATTTGCTGTATCTATATGGTAGGCAACGTATAAATCTCTAAAGTATTGGTGCAGCTCGAGATTCCTCAAAAATCTCATTATGTTCTTAAATAATCAATTTGAAATTCGTAGAAATGTAAGGAAACTAATATTCGCACAACTTCGAATTGGAAAAATATTTCCATTCAAGCAAAGCTTTATTTCGAATTTGTTGCATGCATGCAATTTGTGGACGTCTGAATGCTATGAAGTATTTGGGAATGTAGAGTCGGCTGAGAAAATCCTTTCTGCGAATTTGTGCATTTTGTCTGAATTTTTGCATCTTCTTCTTTCAGGACAACTTGTTTTCTGATGTTGCTGCATACTGCATGTTTTTGCTTGTATCATATCTATGTAACAACAACTATTCACACAAAACTTCCATTAATTTTCCGAAAGTTCATTTTGCAAAAGTGCATCAAAACACAAATACTTTTGCCATCCTTGCGGAGTTTGCTTTTGCAAGTTTTGTTGTTATACTTGTAGCTGGTATATCTGCATAGCACAATATTATCCTCAAATGCAGAAAAAAAAAACAATTACAATTTAATTTCCGTTTTTAGAATTAATTAGGTTAGTACAAGTGAACCAGTGGCGGTGAGTATACTGACGAAAGAGATATTGATATTTTGATTTTAGTTTTTGTGTGTTTTTTGTTTTAATTTTCTAGGAGTATGAAAACTGCTAATTACAACAGTTCAATTCCAAAAATTCATTTATTTCCTTCAAGTCTGTTACACTGATTATAGTAATACACCAACTTTTCGACACCATTTTGATAGTACGATTTGTCCTTTGCTTCCAAATAGGCCTCAGTTTCGGCGATAAGCTCTTCATACGACGAGCAATTCTTCCCACCGAGCATTGTTTTGAGATTTAAGAACAGGAAATAGCCGCTGGGGGTCAGCTCTAGAGAATACTGAGTATGTGCAAGCAACTTGAAGCCTCATGCATAGACCAACCAACTGCCAACGTTTTCACTGATTTGTGATATGGTGCATTGTCTTTATTTTTCTTAAATGAATCGGGTTTTCGGCGATTTCGTTCATAAAACGGTGCAATACCGCTATGTAAAAGGCGCTGCTGATGGTTCGTGGAAAACTTTTCTTAGCCCCCATATAACTGATATTCAGGATTTTGAAACAGATTCTTCTCCACATGCATATATGTATGTTATATTGCTTGAAAATAAGTTATCAAGTATATTTGAACAATGTCAAAATTTATTACAAACAGTTCAGACTTTTTATGCACCCATTGTATCCTATTCTAATTGTTTCCGACCTTTCACCTAACTTTAAGTCGTTTAAGTTGATCAAAATGTGTGATATTTTAATGAAATGTTTTCACTTTGACATAAAAATTATAAAATTTTGTTAATAACTAGATGATCTGGCCACGTGTTGCTGTGGTATATATTATTATTTTGACCTGAGAGGTAATAAACAGATAAATAAATAAATAAAATGGACTGTCGCAAAAAAAAATATCGTTAAAATATTCCATACATAAATTAACGATTTGACGTATTATTCGGACTGAAAACATCCACAGAGGAGATAGTCCTCGTGTTACAACCGTAAGAATAGACGGGCAAATAAAAAATTTCTTTACAAAATACCTCAAAGCAGTTCTAAGAGCAGCTAAAACCGAAGTTCAACTCGACGTGAGTCTCTCCACAATCAAAATACGGGCCTTGGAGATTGGTTTGCGTAATTAGAGATGTGCGACAAAACCATTCGTGTCTGCAAAAAATATAAAATCGAGGTTGGGATTTGCTCGATCACACTTAAATTGGACTAAGCAGAATTGGAATTCAATTTTATAGTCAGACGAATCAAGATTCAACCTCAGAGGCTCGGATAGCAAAGCTTATGTTCGGCGTCCGCAAGGTGAAAAATATAACCCAAGGTACACAACTGTCAGAGTAAAACACAGAGGGGGTAATATTATGGTGTGGAGGTGCTTTTCTGGTAATGTTATTGGTCCAATTCATCGTATAACTGACACGACACTTATAGGGACATTATAATTAATGTTATGCTGCCGTCTGCCGATTAGGAAATGCCACTTGTATGGATTTCCCAACACGATAACGACCCTAACACGCGCCGAGACTCTTAAAATCTTGGTTAGAGGAAAATCACATAATACTGTAGCGTGACCGGCACAATCTCCCGATCTCAACCCCATTGAGAATATTGTGATTATAGGTAAACGCAAAATAGGCAGTGAAATATTTCGGAATGGTAATGAACTTTTCGCCAGATTGGAAAGGGAATGGAAAGCGATCCTTTACAGTTTCATTGAAAGTCTAGTAGCTTCATTGCCTAGAAGATGTGCCGAAGTTATTAAAAACAATGGCTATGCAACTAAATATTGAAAAAATTTTAGAATATTTTTAGAATACTTACACAAAAGTTGCAAATATTTTGAAAACATAAATTTTGATTTTGGTTTCGAGGCAACGATTTTTCGACCATTTTTGAAGGCTTTTTTATACCATTCGTAGGTTTGTGTTTTCGATAAAACTGAATTATCGTAAGTTTTTTCCAGCATTTGCAACGATTCCGCAAACGAAATTTAGTTAAAAATGCAAAATTTGAGAAAAGTCTTTCTTCGATATTTTTATACATTGTAAAAATCTCAACGCACTACTGAGGTATACTGACTTATGCCGCTGTTGCAAGCAAACTGGTTGACAGCTCGCGCTCATATTGTGCATAGTAATTAAGGACAGGCCTGTCAACTTAGAAAAATACATATATGTGAAATATTATTTGGTAGAAGAATTTTTTTTTTACAATTTCTCTATCAGCAGCCAAATTTGTTTGAAATCCATTCACAATTTGGTCGAATAATGAATGTTGAATTCTTTCGTAACATTTTCAAAAACAAGTTTTGCTGTAGGTATTATGCCCGACTCGATACTTGCAAATTGCAAGAGTATAAAATATTCGGTTGCAACCGAACTTGGCACTTATTTACTTTCAAAATTTATGCACGGAAAAATGATCAATCAAGTATCGGTTGGATCGGTTGTGCTATCTAACCTAACCTTGTTATTTTGTTCGTGTAGAAGCTATATGGTAAACTGTATTCCGCTGTTGACAATTTTTACTCTCTACTTTCTACTCATACTCATAATTAATAAACATAATGCAGTATTTCATACCATGCAAATATGGCATATTTATAGCTGTGTAATTGGAGACTTTTTAATATAAATCTTAAATGAAAAATTTTCAGAAGTTCTGCATTCTGATTTCTGAATGGCAAATATCTTCCACTACATCATACAAAATCTCCCTGCATGGAACGTCTCTGTTTCCCCTTGACAAATATGGAAATGTCAACAGTGGTCATTGCATGCATATATGTATATATGTATATATGTATGTATTAATTACGGCAAGTAACAAATACACTATGAGCATATATACTACATGCACATGACCGTTATGCATTCGGAGCAGAAATAGCTGAGATATCAAAATGGCAGCGACGACTTACAAATATTTGATGTTATTTTACTTATTTGGAACGTATGCAGAGAGCAAACATATGCATACATACACATGTACGACTATATGTATATATATGTATGTGCAATCGAGTGCATGAGAAATTAAGCGAAATGGAAACGGAGAATGTGTGCGCACTGCACTGCAATGTCGTTGCGCTGCTGTTGTGTATGCCACGAAATACTCATACGACCTGTCACACCTTTGTGCCGTCTATAGCTATGCATGAGCATGAGTCGTGGCGAAGCAGTGTGAAGTGTGATGTTCAAGTGAGCCGTTTAAGCTCTGCTATATTCATGTACCGCCACTACTAAAAATATGGCGTATTTTTGGTATTCTTGTTGGTATTGTTCTTGGTATATAAATGGCTTATATAAACACATGTGTTGTATTTATTTACATAACAATGCTGATATGCTCACATACACACATGCGGACGTGGCAAATTAATGCAGATCTTTATTTATTTGCTTGCAGAAATAAAATATCGTGTCAAAATGAATAATCAAAATCAACATGCAGACATGTGTAGATGCGTGTGTGTGTGTGTGAGGGTATGGCGGTCGCCTTGTTACTTTTTGTTTTTCTGGTTACGATTTTTACTGCTACAACAGCTGAGCTTAATTTGGGCAAGTTGTTATTATTATGATTATTGTTATGACTTGTGGCTAACTGTGCGCATGTTTTGTTTGTGTCTGTGTATGTGTGCGGATTTGTCTTTGTGTTTTTGTGTGCTTGTGCATTAGAGTATGTACGAAAATAGTTTACCAGAAATAGTTTGTATAACCATTGTTATAATAATTGCTTGTTTGTTGTTATTGTTGTAACCAGATATTGTAAAAGTAATTACTTTTTCAACTATGTAATATTGCATAGCTAGATATGCAAGTAAAATATATATCTACAGCTAGTTACTACCACTCTCGAAATCGGTATATTGTCTTACATACTTCTGTTGCATATGTGGGATAAGTTAAGTTAGATTAGATTAATCTGGTAGGCCAATAAGCATAGACCAGTTTCGGTCCTTTGCGACACCAGATGGCGTTCAGTTGTTAGGTCCAAGAAATGCATATATAACTTACCATAGTAATATATAATATACAAGGTGCGTTCCAAAGTAAACAAGACTTTTTGAATCTACCCCCTGGTGGCGCCACCTATAAGTCGACTATTGCGTTAGAATCTGCTATCTTTATCGATTGTCCAGTGAATGACATGACATTTCATCGATTGTAAGTGAATATTTTTGGCCTGTATTGTCAATGGGCTGCCTCGTTCGTGAGATTTGACGCCATTAAACTATTTCCTGTGGAGCTATGTCAAGTCTATGATCTATGCAAACAAACCAGCAACGATTGATGAACTTCTTACGAATATCGAAATGGTTATGACAGGCGAATTACTTAAATTTAACCTTAGAACCTTAGAAAATGTAAACGTAAATATTCAAAATGCAAAAACGACAGTTTGTCACGTGCCACTTTTCGCCGATAGCACAACGTTAGCCTCCCTTATGCCGTTACCATTAAATTATTTTATCATGCATGAGCACACCTTCCTCAAGCTTATCACATATGTAAGAATGCATGTGTTTGTACAAATGATTTCCAGGAAAAAGACAAGTGAACTAGGTAAAACAACAACAATATAAATAATATACACAAATTTGCTTAAGATATGTGAGGAAGTAATAAACTGTTAGGCAAGCAACAAACTGACCGCCACCCGACGAGCGGGCGCTTATTGCCTTTAACTAGTCTATTTTCTAAGCAAATTGTTGCAAATATTTTCTATGACACTGTGTTTTATTTGCTCGACCATTGACGCTTGTAAGAATATGCAATTACCTTGTTATCCTTCTGCCATGAGCAAGTGCCACGCTTATCGATTACTTTGCATGTTAGTAAGGCGTCCTGACCCGGATTCACTTCGGAATACTTTGGCTGTTCTGAGAATCTTTGAAAGCAATTTGTTCCTGGAATTGGAGAATTAGGCACAAATGAGTCAATAAATCAATAAATAAATTGCATGCGCTTGTAGATGTTATATGTATATGAGTGGAGGATATCAAGGTTCGTTGGCAACGAAAAGTGTGCAGTTGAAAATAAATCATGCCACATATAAATTATGTACTTATATCTAAATAGAAATAATTCCATTCTGCAATACTTATGTGCTGCTTGGTAAAGATAATCCTTTTTAAAGAGCTTTAAAAATTATTGTAAAAGCTTTTTAAAAATAAATATGATTATTTTTAGAATAAAATTCAGACTTCCTTTTTTTAAGTTGAACTATTTACTTCTATAAGCCAACTTTTTATAGATACTAAATAAAGTATAACAGCTGTCATTAAATGCAAGCCTGTTAATGCAAATGCCCTTAACGTATTACCTTTGAGAGCTGTCACTAAATGCACCACTGTCATGAGTTTCTTAATTAGTTAGTTTGAAGTTAGTTGCTTTATGTTCGATTGAAAATGAAAGTCACACTTCAAAATAAAGAAACCGAAAGTAAATAGTGGAATTTTTGTGTATGCCGCTCTTTATATGTCAAACAGGGTTCCCCAAAAGAAAAAGTGGAAGACATTATGAAATATATATGTACCTAAATATATATCTAAACATCTGTCCGACTACCTAACGAACTAGTTTCTTTCTAGCTGATATCTGAGTCAAGTGTTTGCATGGAAACTCTTTTATTTGACGAGATATCTTACCGAAATTTGGCTTGAATTATTTCTAAAGACAATTATGGCATCCAAGAAAAAATTATTCGGATCAGACCACTATAGCATAAATATACCGAATGATCAAAATCAACTCATTAGGAGCGCAATCTTGAGGTATCTGCCTGACTATATGGAAGTATGGATAAAGCAATTTGTAGATTGTTAAGCTTGAAGTTTCAAGCTGTTTTCATAGATAGATATAGATTTTGCTCTTCTTTCTATTTCATTCTTTTTATCTCCATGTCTCTCCATCTCTCTCTGATATTATAAGTACATCTATAACAACATCTCTTCAATCTTTCAAACAATTACACTTGAGAGAAACGGTGAAGCCAGCTGAACAAAAATTTCTGTTGAATAATCGACACAATTCCGAAGTCTTTTGAGTCAGACCTCTGACAAACACCCACCACGAAAATATGATAAAGGTTCAACAGCACTTGCTGTGATAATAAAATTCCTTTAAGATTTAATTTACTATTTCAAACATTGTTTTTTTAGTCTTTAGAAACAAGACTTCAGAAAAGCTACGAAGCTGCTAACACTCACAAGGAAAAGTCAGAAAATTTATAGAATCATCATCTAAAATGCGAAATAACGTATCATAACCTTTAAGTTTGTAGGCGAAGGAAAAAGGATATAATAGAAGCCACCCATATTGAAACAATTTTGAGTTTTGGTTATAAAGTGGTTATATATTGGTTATATTTAAAAGCGGAAGCTGAACATTTTGTGATATTATACATACATGTAATATGATGTAGTGAATCGTAAGCAATAAAAACTGAAATTCCATTTTTTTAACGATACGTTTTACGTTTTTTTAGTAACGATATGTAAAAATTATCATCGGTTCGATTTAGCCGTGTTCCCCCGTTTGTCTGTATAAATGCAAACTTGTCTCTCAGTTTTTGAGATGTCAATCTGTAATTTCGCACATGTGCTTTTCTCCCCAAGAAGCTGTTCAATTGTGGAAATCAGCGAAATCAAAGCACTATAGCATATAGCTGCCACACAAACTGAACGATCGGAATCAAGTGTTTGTATGGAAAACTTTGATAAAATAGTTGCATAAAATTTGACATAGATAGTTCTCCAAGATAGCGCTACAATCTCTATACAAATTGTTCAGATCGGTATACTATAACATATAGCTACCATACAAGTTGACCGATCCAAATGAAGATTAGGAGCTTTTTATACCCTTTATGCTATACAATATGCACCTATGAAGGGTATTATAGCTTTAACGCAGGCGTAGTTAACATTTTTTCTTATTGACATATACGTTGGTATTCCAAGGTCAAATCAATAGTTTGTCAAAATTGACCTTTCTAATGTCATGTATCAGCTAACAAAGACCGAGTTTTCGTGTATGTCACTGCGTATCGGTTTACAAAGCGTTTATATTACGTCCAACCTTGATAAGAGAATACAAAAAATATTGTCATTCAACTACAGAAAAACGCCACTGACGAGCTTGCTTCACATTTCGTCACAATCATCGCAGCTTCAGAGTGGCTATATTTCCATGCCAATGTTATTTAACAAAATTTTTTTGTTTTTGTTTTCATGTTATCAGCATGTAATTGTCAAAATCTAATACTCATATTTTGAGCGCATTCGCATCGATGACAAACGATATGCACAAAACACAATAGCTGTCAAGTGAACCTGAAGCAGCATCAGCACCTTTTGTTTTGCATACTTCACGGCGTTTTGCATTGTCGAGCATTTATTATTCATTCGCACTCATTCAAGCACAACCATTGAGTAGTGTATATGTATGTGCATTTATTGCCATATTTATTTATATTCACACTTCATGCATTCGATTACAAACACACACACATCTTTACGGTTAGAGACATATATTTATGTGTGTTGGCGCGCGTTGCCACGGTAATTTATTATGAAATGATGATGATTGCTATCGTTTATAAAATAAATTTGCAGCTTCACTGAGCACAAAAGCACAATATGAGCACAATGGCAGCGAAAACACTATGCGAAATGCTTCATTTTTGTATGAATAATGGATAACGCTAAAAGGAAAATTGTTTATGCAAATATACTATACGAGTATATGCATATGTATAGGTTACGAGTGTTATGCATGTGTTATGCATATTCAGTGTAGGAAAATTTTAACGAACAAGTAAATAATCGAATGCCAATAAAAATGCAGCAGTATCAATAACTCTATTTGCAATCGTTTATGTGTGTGTGTGAAGTGGTTCGTCTGTGTCTATTAAAGAATTACTGTACTATTCAGCCACGTTATGGCCATTATACCTATAAGCATAGAGATAACGTGTGTGCTAATTGAAGTAGATAAAGGTTTTTAGATAGTTTCATTGTGCAGAGAGTGCCTGAATGAAATGCTAGAAATTCATAGAATTCATTGTTTTTGAAAAATTATCGAAGAGTAGCATAAAATTTCAAAAATTATTTGAAAAGAAAATAGCAAAAATTTTATAATCTGCTATATTGTAAAATAAACGATTTTTGGAAAAAAAAATATTTTTAAGAGTTGCCACTTTTTACAAAATTTTTATTTTTCAGATGTATGTAGCTAATTGAAACTTTTCTATGAACAATTGATATAAAAATTTAGTAGTTTTAAAATTTTTGTAGCTTAATACTTGTGAGTTGGACAAAGTTGCCAGCTTCATAAAAATTTTAAATTAAAGTTATTTTACAGTGTGGACGGTTGTGTTTGAAATGAGAGCTTTCTAGGAGTAAGATCATTTTTGTCTCATTTTTCATTCTTTGCCACCTTACGCGGTGTATAGTATAGAATACATTGTGACAAAAAGGTGCCCGGTAGTTTTAAATAAAGCGAGAAATATTTAATTATTCATAAACATTTATTTCGTCGCCTTCAAAGTAATTTTCAACAGTCCTCGAAATACTTTTCGTAAGCACTTTTGGGTTTGGCTTTCAGCTCCCTCAGCGAATTTTGTTTTATCTCTTCGATCGATTGAAAACAGATTCCATGGAGCGACAATTTCAGTTTGGTGAACAAGAAAAAATCACACTGAGCGAAATCCGGTAAATACGATGGTTGATCGATGGTATTCATTGCGTTTTTGGCTTTAAATTCGGTCATAATCACGGCTTGGTGCGATGTTGCATTATCATCGTGTAAAATTCATGAGTTGAACTCCATATTAACCATCTATCCCTCCGGAACAGATTCATGATGCATTAAACCATAAATGTCGAAAAAAACAATGAACATCACTTTGATTTTTAAACGGCATTGGCAAGTTTTCTTTCAGTTTCGGCTCGTTATTTTCCCTTCATTCCGCTGATTGTTGACTTTTTGGCATGTCAAACTCATGAACCCATATCTCAATGGCAGTTTAATGCTCTCCATTAATGTGGTATTGGAATTCGCACGATGAAGCATTTTTGAAAATATTTATTTATATAGTATATAGTGCTCTTTTTGAAAAAAAAATTCAGCTTTATTCGGACGAGTCGATCAACAATGTGTTTCGTACCCAAAATACACACCAAAGTCATTCGAACGGACTCTCGAGAGATGTAGAATTCTCTTGTTATCTCTTTAACGCTTGCCTGATGGTTTTTAAGCACTATATCTTTGACTTTTTTAATATTTTCATTCGTTAAAGAGGTCGATAGTCGACCATAACGAGGCATATCTTCAATGATCTCTCGACCGTATTTAAAGGCTTTGTACCACTCGTAGGCTTGTATATTTGAATCAACGTAATATTCCAGTTCGGACATTTCCAATAGCGAAGAGTATAAAATTCCTATTTCTTAATTTTATTTTTTTTTTAACATTCAACTTTAAAAAAAATTATAAATATTTATTATACTGCCTATGGAAGCCTGCAAATTTAGAACTGCTTCAAAATGAGCCTGCCCTTAAAAGTACTAAAAATACAACTAAAGTTTGTTCAGTTAAAGCACCAATAATACTGAATGCGCTACTCTGTGACGTCACTTGCACTACACTTACATGACTGGTTAACTATAGCTGCTTCGCATTCGTCAGCCACAATGGACGCCACAGCAATCAAATAAATGGCGAATGTCAATCACGCGCCATAAATCATTTGTCAATACTTTGTTGCATGCAACACATGTGGGTGGCGCACACGATTATACATGCGAATTTGTATATGCAAACATCCATATATACATACGTGAGCTAGTTTCAGTATGCAAATGTCCGTATGGTAGCATAGTAGGTTAGGGTGGTAGACAAACTACAAATATACATACATTAGCTTGGAAAAATAAAAATATTTTGCTTGCTAGGACCCAATTTAATGAAGATCTCATACATGGAGAGTCTTTCGTGGAGGTTTCTACGAACCTATTTTGCGGAGTACTAAGCGAAAAGAATAGTTTTTTGTTTTACTCACCCTAATGCGGTATATATAATATATATATATACTTTTTATTATGCTATATAAGACATAATAAAATATATATTATATTAAGACAACTTTTTGTAAAAATATACATAAATAAAACATGCAAATAGTCGCATTTACTAACTATATCCTACTAAACTGACCAAAATATATACATATATAGTCTTGTTTATGCCAAAAAACCTCGCTGTAGTTTCTACACATATTTGTATATGTATTTATGTACATACTCAAATACATCGATATAAACTGGCATAAATAAAAATGCCGTCAGTGAGTGGACTCACTTTCTTGCCATTGATATTCATAGCATTTTTTATTGCTGTGAATTTTTTGTTGTTGTTAGTAGCTTTTACTATATTTATAGCTATTGCTATTGTTATTGTTATTATGACTGCTCAGCAGCAGGCGATGACATGTGACGCGTAAATGAATGCGGGTTTCAATCAAAAGCGATGGTGAGAAGGAGCGAGTCAGCGCCACTCATGTAGTTTTATGTTAACAGGCGTGCGTGTAGTATGTATGTGTATAATAGAAGTATGTGTATGTATGTATTGTTGATATACTTTATGAGCACGCGTTTATATATTTGTATTTGGTGGGAAGCTGCTTTGATTATACAAAGTATTTGGGGTGATGTGTTACACATTTTACAAGCACCGTGGCGTATACGCAATCTCTGTGATCTACATTTTGGATTTGCATGTAAAATATTTATTAAAGATAATATTTTTTTATATTTTTCTCATTTTTTGCATATTTTAGAGTTCTGCTTTATATTTTTGAGAGCCTAGTCTAGTCTAGTCGATCTAGCTTTTTGTTGTTTGTGTGATAAAAATATCGCTTACATGTATTTTCTAGTATTTTGTTATTATGAAAATAATTTAAAAATCACAATACAAAAACGCTTCGACTTACATAAAATGCAACAGAAATGCATTTTTCTTCATTTCTTCTTTTTATTTTATGTCAACCAAAATCAATTAGGTCCATGTTTTGTCGTCGTATAACGTATTTGGTAGTGCCTATAAGCGGAACTGTCATCAACATACAAGTATTCAATGCCGCGTGCTCACGGCACTCAAAACGTATAAAAAATCAAGGAAAAACTTTGATTTAAGCTTTTTGACAAACTTATTAAACCCTGTTTAAGGTATAGAATATTCTTTCTGTCATAATAATGAATACATTAACCCTTTATTGGATCATTATGGGTCATTTCACATCTGTTTTCTTAGAGCATCCATTTTATCAGCTAAAAATATTCAAACCAAGTAGAGTTAACAAAAATTATAATAAAGTAAAACAAATTTGATCAAAGTTTCGGTAACTATAAAGTTAAGATGTTCGAACATGAGTTGAGAATGCGTGAGACTGATATAATTTCAGCAGGACTGGCAATGTGAATTGGATCAATATGAAAGGTTGTAATCATTTCGAAATACTGAACTAATCGTGAATACCGTTTAGTTGCATTGTGAGCGTAGAAGTAGGATAAAATGATGTATATTCTTATTGTACCCTTTCCACTCGGTAGGTGACTATATGCTTACTTATTGGGTTGGTAAAGAGAAATCTGTGAATATAAAGGTAGATTTTAAGAATTGTTGTACAAAACCAATACCCGTTCGCTAAATAAACAATGTTTTGTAGTTTTGTTAAAGGTTGAGTAACGGTTTTTTTTACAAATCTTTATTCTTAGCTGACCATTGATTCAATAGAAATGTCCAACTTCAGTAGTGACGCTTTCCCATTTCACTTCTTTCCATCACATTAATTATTGCTATTCACACACAAGCCAAGCTATGTTGCCATGAATGTACAAGGCATAGCCACAATGAGCTTGCGTTAGTCCTTATATAGTATGGCATATATACATATATATATGTATGTATATGTATATGTAAATATAAATTAGTATTCACGCTAGTCGTAAACTTACTTTAATCAACGCCACTTCCTTTGACCGCCACTTGGCGGCAAATTACACAACTTTACACTTGGCGCCGACAAATTTGCGCTTAAATTGCTGTAATTAAGCGGCATATAAATACATATACTATACATACATATATACAGTATAGTTATACACCAAACACACATACATACGGGGACACAATTAAGTAGATGCGTCGACGCGTATCTATGCAAACGCAACGGTACGCAGGCGATGAGCCGCCGGCGCCAAGTGCGCAGTAAATGATGTTAATGAGTGTAGCGGATTTGTCGCGGTAAGCGTTGCGGCAAGTTGTGCGGGCATTTAACATTGCCAGTAATTAACATAAATTCTCGATGAAAAGTGGTAATTTATAGTACAGTTAGTTAGTTTGCCACGTCAAGTACAGCGCGAAAGTTTGCTATAAAACGGTAATAAATACAATACAAACGTTGAAATACATAGCTAACAAGATATGCGGCATCTTATAAACAAACAAAAGAGCTAAAGTCTGCAGGGCAACAATATTATTTATAGCTAATTTCGGGTGCAAGAAAATTGCTGTTAATCCATTGTAGCATGCGCACGAGGGTAGTGTTTGAATGCGAAGGCGCTTATTGTATATAAAATTTGCTCATTTTAACACTTTTCTATTTCATTATGGTCAATTAGGGTATTAAAACAAGAACAAAAATGCTTACAAGATTTTTTACCTATCTTTGATCGTTCAGTTTGTATGACAGCTATACGTTATAGTTATCCGATCTGTACAATATGTTTGGAACGTGTATCGTTGACATAAAGGATATTCCATGCCAAGTTTCGTGAAGATATCTTGCCAAATGAAAAAGTTTTCCAAACAAACACTTGATGTCGATTGTTCAGTTTGTAGGGCAGCCGTGGCTTTTTGCCCTTCAGAAAACGAAGCGTATAGATTCCAAACACCAATGATTATTTTGGTATGACATAGGAGTCTTCGCGGGTAAATAAATTAAAAAGTCTTAGGATTTTTTTGCTTATAGTAGAATATATTGTTGGAGGATGGAGGCATGTGTAGAAGTTCAGGTAAGTGAGAAAAGTTTTCTGATTGCTATTCAGGAGTGGCCAGGCGACTCTTCTACAAATGGCTCAAGCAGGTCACGACTTCCGATCTGAGACCAAGTATCCTCTGCGTAGCCAAGGAATATCCCTTTGAAGGCGAAATAAATTGAGAAAGCGAACCATCCCTCCTCAGGGTGATGTGTCGAAAAAACTATTCGAGTTTGGTTGTAACTTTTCGTAGAAGCGTGGATTTCGAGTTAAAGTTTCGTGTTTGTTTGCCACACTAATATATTTAAATTTTAATCGGAAAAATTCAACAAAATAAAAAAAATCCAAATATCACAAAAATGCTTCATATCTTCGAGTTTATAAAAATTAATTTGGAAGCATGTCATTGGCATGCCTCGGGAAGCGTCAACGCGTAGCTGCCATCGATGTGAATATCCGCAACATGTTTGACATGATAGAGGAAGCTGTTTTACCACACGAAAACGAACAACTACAACTTATGACCATACACATGCGAGTTTATATGTATGTATATTAAACGTGTATTTGTTTGCCTTTGCGAGCATATGTATATTTATAGTATATAACTTCAGTGCGAAGTACTCTACGCCATGTTGTCATCATATCTAAAGACATTCACCTGCAACCTCAAATAAATATGCATTTGACACACTTGACATCTGTCAAAATATTTCAAAAATATAAGTAAGAAATATTGGAAAATGAAAAATTGAAAGAAAACTCAGCTGAAATGAAAAGAAAAATCGCTATAATCTATTTGCGAGCATATTTCGTGCATATACATGTATTTATGTATGTGAATGCGCATAGTATATATGTAACATTTGAGCAAAAAGAGAAAAGTGAGGGGATGAGAAGCACGCATATATATCCATCTACCTATCTATCTATGTATACTCGTATGTATAGCAGCTTAAATGTGAGTTGTGGCGAACACGTTTCACAAATATCATTTACTGAATGATTTCAAGTGTTGCTTTATACACACATTCGCACTGGCACGCACACATCTGCATATGCATTTTATTATTTATGTATTATTGCTTTAAGCTCTTATCCCACCACACACACACACATACACATTCACACAAGCAACTACTGATGTTTATATGGATAAAGGTTATGTGTGGCAACAAAGCAGTGGAAAGGCGAAATAAAGATAAATTTCTTAACCTGCTGGCAAATCAAATATTCAAGATGATTTGTTAAATTGCCAAATTTATCATGATAACGAAAACAGGTTTCATGAATTTTTCGTTTTTGCCTGGGAAGGGCATTAGTTGCAGGGCATTTAGTATGCAGATGGAAGAACATTAAATGATGCTTGTAGTGAAAAAGGTTTTACTCAAGTTTATGACAGCAACATATCAAAGCATGAAGAAAAAACGATAACTTCGAAGCTGCAGGGTTGCGTTTTGTGTAGCAATTTTATGTATTGTTAAATCTCAAAACGTAACCGGCAGCATGTTTTCATCAAAATAAGAGTATGTAAAATTTCGAATCGATACTCAATACTGAGAGACTACTTCGCATATATACGGTCATACAGTGTGACAAAAAAGTACCCGGAAATTGTAAAAAAAAAGCCAACTGTTTAAATATTCACCAATATTTATTTTGTCGCCTTCAAATTAATCTCCAGCAGATGTAGATGCCAACGATTTTTCAGCTGTCGAAACACTTTTGATAAGCACTTTTTGGGATGGCCACTGAAAACGGGTTCCACGGAGCAGAAATTTCAGTTTGGCGCACAAAAAAAAAAAATCACACGAAGCCAAATTTGTTGAATACGGTGGTTGATAGATGGTATTCATTGCGTTTTTGGTTTTAGATTCGGTCACATCGTGGCTTTGAGTAAAATCCATGAATTGTTCTTCCACAAATCTTGACGTTTTCGACGGATGTTTTCGTACCAAAAGTATTCACCAAAATCATTCGAACGGAATCAATAGATTTGTTCTCAAAATATCGGGAATTTGGTATTTCCTAAAATAGTAACTTTTACCAGCGTTTTTTCCATTTCTCAAATCACTTAAAAAGTATTTTTTTGTGATCTTGTTTTGTTGCTTCTTAGATCTTTCATGTTAATCAACAAAATTAAAAAATCTTAAAAAGCAGAAAAAAGAAAATCGATTTTTCTTCAATTTTTAATTTTCCCAGATTTTGAAAACATTTTTCAGTTTTCAAAAAAATGAAGATCGATTTTTTCTTTAATCTTTAATTTTTTCGAAGTTTGAAAAACATATTCAGTTTTTCCTGGTTCTATTTAAAGAGAAGTGTTAAGAGCACATTCATGCCAAATTTCAAGTAAATCGACTCATTAGAACTGGAGATGTGGTGAGACCTACAGCGAGTCAAACATTGAAATAAATTGTTTCAAGAAACAATTTGGGTTTGGAAAAATTATTTGAGTGAGATATTTTTCAATAAACAAACTATGTAAATATGAAATAATATATTTAGTTTTTCTTAAATTTTTAGACTCGGAAAAACACGCTTAAATCTTAAGTTTTAATTTAAGGCCATTCTCATTCTCAGTTGTAGTTCCATTGATCTCTAAAATGATTTCGAAATCGTATCGTCTTCATCGAAAATATTTAGTATTTGAAAAAGTTAATGCAACATGACTTATCCAATTGCCTAGTGATTAAAAAATAACAAATTATAACTGAAGAATTTAATACAGAAATTTCAATAGAACCGCAAAGTTCAGCTCGATTTTGTAAATCGAGTTTTCAGTTTGCAGTCAGCATAAGTTGTATACTTGTATATAGAGCAGAAAGTGTTGAAAAAGCAACGAACAGCAAAAACGAATTATGATAACAATAGAATGAATTAGACTAAAAGACTTAAAAATCCGCGCAGCAGCGACTTTAATAAAAATATATACTTATAATATATGTATAAAT
The DNA here is from genome assembly GCF_023373825.1 of Bactrocera dorsalis. Classification (NCBI taxonomy): domain Eukaryota; kingdom Metazoa; phylum Arthropoda; class Insecta; order Diptera; family Tephritidae; genus Bactrocera; species Bactrocera dorsalis. Next base: position 102,978,721 of record NC_064304.1, on the reverse strand, counting down.
ATAAATTAATCTAGATTTAGAGATAGCGTTAGCGATAATAGACCTGAGATACAACATTGGTTATTAAACTACCAAAAATATCATGGAATATATTTTATACAAACCCTCTTTTTACAAAATAGTACTCTTCACAACCCTTTTTTAAGGGGAGTCATTCGGAAATTTCACTATACTCACCTAATCGTAAAATAGCAAAAGGCTAACATTGAATATTGACATAAATAATATTTCCTACTTTTTTAAATAGGTCTCAGGCAATTTAGCACTGGTACAGAAGAGGCAATCAATTCAAAGAACATGTGATAAATGGAATGCCATATAACGGCATACTCAGTCTGACAACTATATCAACATGAGAGAATGCCTTGTAGGAAAATTTTGCGGAGAATGAAGAGTAGTCGAAGAAAGACAAAGGAAAATTTTTGGATATCATGATACCAGGGGAAGGAGAGAAACTCAAAAAACGTACTGTAAAGTAGAAATATAAATATTATAGCAATTGAAATTAGTTACAAAATATTTTCTAAAATTTAATAAAGAGCAAACTTTTAAAACTCTGAACTCTGGGCTGTTTAGCTTTATCTGGGAAACCTTAGCATATTAATGTATACATATATCTAAATACGTGAGATGATCTTTCATAATTAAAATTTTGTTCAAAGTTGGAAACTAGGCCACCTTGAACATAACAAGGGCTCCACAAATATATGAAAATATTATCAACACTATTTACTATAAATTTTCAGTTAAGAATCCTAAAAGCCGTTGGAGGAGAGGCAGTGAGCTTCTTTACGGATGGGTCAAAGCTTGGGGGAAAGGTTGGTGGAGGGGTTTAGAGTCAGCAGCTCTCAATCAACTCCAGCTTCAGACTATCTGACTATTGTAGTGTTTTCCAGGTCGAGGTTGCTGTCAGTAAGGTAGCAGTAGATTTACTGCTTCGTAGTGCAGCTTCCTGCAGAGAAGTAGCCACCCATTTGATAGCTGAGCGGCGATATTAGCATTGAACTCATTAACATTGCGTTCAAGGCTGGTCAAGGAGTGCTTAACTTCGCTATAAATACTTGTAGCATCGAGTGCATTTGTGACAAGACTGGTATGGGTGTCAAGTTACAGCAGAATCGCAGGAAATCGTAAAGCTGATGAGCTACCAAGAAAAAACACTCTGGTGGTCTCTTATCCTTTTGTGTTCTATAACAATAGAGCTGGGCTTCGCGGATCAGCATTGGGTCACCATCGGAAGAGATCTGGTGATCTCTTTGCCCTTAGAAAGACTAGCTTCTCCCTAGTTATGAGGCTTCAGGTCGTTTCTCTGTTGCCGTCTACGCAATAATGCTGGGGATCCTAAAAAACGCCATCTGCAGAAGCTGTATGGAAGAAGATGAGGTGAAAACAACTCAATACTTTTTGACTGCCCCGAGTTTGAGAGGTCAAGACTCTAACACTTGGGAGCGCATACCTTCAGACATACCACCGAATTTGAGGTAGTCTTGCTTATTTATAAGTTTGAACACAAGAGCTCTTCTTTTCAATGGTTTTACAAAGGACTGAATTGATCAGCTATCTAACTTAACCTATGGTCTATAACAAACGATACCTGTCTTTTTTGTAAACATTTCCTAGAGGGTATATGCTATACATGTACATTTAAGTGCTTGAGCAGGGACATTCCAGCGCACTGCCACGCCTTTGCCGTTTCTAATATAATTCGACTGTTGCAAGCGGCTGTCAATTTCCGTTACTAAATGCGTGGCAGCAAAGTGCTGGGGCTGTTAATCTTTTGGCAAACAACGTTTATGTCAAATGTACACTTTGACATAGTGTACACACAAATACGTTACAATGTGCACGTATGTGTGTGCGAGAAGCAATATTTGTAAATTTACTTTCAAATTCACACGCATAAGTGCCTCGATACATATACATATATGTATGTACATGGGCTTTTGTAAATTGAGTAGAAGTCGTTACGGCACTCCAAATATATACATGCATACGCACCACCGTTATTGGTGCTGGCGAAAATTTCGGTGGTAAATGTGCTCCGCTATACCCATACACACACATACAGTATAGAACGCGTAATACCTGCTCAATATTCATATTTTCATAGCTCATTGGCGTAGTGAAATGGCATCAGTCAATGCGTGCGAAAGCTCCAAAGCATATATGCAATGCATATTTATGAACACATTTGCTTAAGCTCACACACAGGCAAACGCACGCACGCATTCATATTTGCAGAAAATCAGTTGCGGAAGCGCGCCGGTGTTTGTGTGTGTGCGCGTTCGCATATTGAAAAATGATTTCGCATTCAATAGCAATGGCAAATTTCCGCACAGATTTGTCGAAATATTCACAACACATACACAAATGTATATATTCATTCACACTTACTTTGCTGTGTGCCACAGAAAGGGCCAAATTGCAAATTGCGTGCCTCAAAGTGTCTGCTGTGTGTGTGGCAATCGTTAGGCGATATCCTGCCAGCAGTGACTTTACCCTCTTTTAGCGCTCTCTAAGCGTTCAACACATCATTTTATATTTGCCAATTTTTTTCGAAGTTCTTTTATTCTTTGCTTTGCGAAATTTCCTTTTGATTTGTAGTGAAATATTGATATCTTCTCCCCTTTGAATACTTAGTGTTGCATATGTACGAGAGCGTCTGCATAAAGTCAGTGTATCGAGCGAACATCTTTTAGCGCTAGTGTAATGCAAACAAAGATAGTTTTACTTGTATATTTCATATATTGTATATTTGTCTGTAGTAATTTTTTGCTACTTTCGCAAACTAAACTCTTCTTTGCGATTTTCTTGTCGATGAGCTGTGCTTTAGAAAATATATATGTATACTGGTGGTTCCGTATATATTCTTTGATCTAAAATTAATATTATACTGAGTCATTAAAAACAAAAGTAATGGCTTTATTCAGGCTTTGAAAACTCATTGCTCTATCTTGAAGTCTATTTTTTGAATACAAGCACATAGGCTTTAATACCCTCCCCAGGTACATTTTTATAGCATAAAAGGCTAAGAAAAGATCTTTATTTTGATTTTGATCCGAGAGTGTGGTAGCTATATATTAAAATTCATCGATTTGAACAATTTCTTCGCAGATTGTGGCAAATAATAATTTACAACAAATTTCGTGAAAATCTTCTTCTTCTTTATTGGGTTTATGAGGTTAAAAGCGAGCTTACAACAGCGCGCCAGTCTTTCCTTCTTTTTGTTGACGCTGTTTGACGCCGATAGGTGAGTCCAAGTGTAGCCAGGTCCTTATCCTCCTGGCCTTTCGAACATAGTGGAGATCTTCATCTTCCCCTGCTTCAGCCGGCGCCTACTACGTCGAATACTCTCAGAGCTAGAGTGTTTTCATCCATTCCGATGATATCACCTAGCCAGCGTCTCTTAATTCGCTCATCGTTCCATCGAATGCGATATTCGCCGTGGCCAATGCGCAAAGGGCCATAAAGCTTTCTCAGAACCTTTCTCTCGAACACTCGTAAAGTTGACTCATCATCTCTTGCCATCCCTCGAACACTTGCTTAACGATTTTCAGGCACCATATCTTCCTTTTTTTCCATAACGACCCATGGCTTCAATGGTCTCCCGTCTTTGGAGGCTTTATACCACTCGTAGCAGTGCCAATTCGATGAATCTGAGATCGCTTGCAATTACTCACTCAAAATTATGCCAGCATTCTAGAAATGAAGTGAAGAAATAATTGAACCAAGAGTACATCAACTATATTTACGGACGTATCAAGCTAACCACATAGTTGCTGCGTGTTGTTGTTATTATTATATTAAAACAGCTTGTTCTCTAACATTATCCGTTATTCCACTATCTAATTTAGGCGATTTAACAAGCACAGCTGCGGCTGATTTACTTCGTAGTTGGTGTGCGTTTTTTTCCGGCTCGCTTTAGTAGTTGTAGTCCTCGCTGTTATCAGCTCGTAAATTGATTCGACGCAAATTTTGTAATACTCGGTTGCACTCCCACTCCAGCATTGCATACCCCTTAAACATATTCATTTTATGTGGTATATTCCGCATTGACAGTCTAATCGAATTTTGTTGTGATGGAGCAGCTAGAGATGCGCGTGTGGTTCGTGTGCAAATGAGTGAGTGATTGAAAATTGAGACTGTCGAGAATTCGAATTCTCTACATAGTACGTAGAAGTTTCAAGGCCATGTTTTTGTCTTGTTTGTTTCGTTTTTTTGGTGTAATAATTTAAAAATGGACTTTAGCTTTAGGTAAAGAGAAACTTCTTATGCAAATGAAAGCTGAGCTTTTATTAGTTGTACATTTGTTCATGGAACAAGACAAATTTGTTCACATACTCGTATATCACAGCTATTATTTACTCTCGGTATGATAGCTCCAATGTTGGGTACAATTGAACCCTGAATAGTGATATTCAGATTACCACAAAGTTTGTAATACCCAGCAGAAAAGATGAGAGACACTATTATATATATACATAAATGCTGAGATTGAGTTCAGTATAGACGAACATCGTCTGTCCTCCTGTCTGCCTGTGTATATGCGAACTAGTCCCTCAGTTTGGAGGATGGAACCATGTGAAGAAGTTCACGTAAGTGAGCAAAGTTCTCTGAGTCCCGTTCACTTGAGAGTGGCCAGAAGCAATTCTCTTACTTATGGCTCAAGCAGCTCACGTCTTTCGGTCTTAGACCAAGTAACCTCTGTGAAACCAAAAAACATTTGTTTGAAGGTTAGCTAAACTGAGAAAGCGAAACATCCCTACTTAGGTTTGCGCGCTGGGTTTGGAACCCGACACTTAAAAAACATGCCCAATGAACTGAAGAAAACAGACTCGGATGAGGAAGCACGACTAGCGCGCCGTTGTAAACTCGGCTATAATCCCATAAGCGATGTCTACACCAATAAAAAAGTAGAAGAGGTCGCTCATAGCGGACAGATAACGTCTCAAGAACCTACAAGTTCTAAGAGGCGGTGTAGGCGGGTCAGCGCAAATATTCGGAGGACATAAAAGACATACGGATAACGGTATTGTCCCGCACCTACCCGGCTGAGGTTTTCGCAGGACAGCATCATGGTTGAGATATAAAGAGGGTTCGGATTTCTCTGTCTCATTAGATGGTGTATATTTCAGGTCGAAAATACGGCCACCTGGCTAGCGGTGAACGCTTTGAAGCTGTAAAGATGGTAAGGCTGAGTCCTTTGCGCGAAGAAAAGTGAATATATACCGCCTATGCACAGCATGAGAGCATTTCTTTCCAGGAACGCAGGAAGACTTTACGAGTTCATACTTGGTTTAAATAGGAACCAAAACGAGGGCATCAGCTTGAATCGTAGTCGGGGGCAGCGTTGAAAACACTGTATGGAGACTTAACATCACTATTAAAGTTGTCTTTATGGAAACTCTAGGGCTAATTATAAGTAGAGTGAGGTAGAGAGATTGTGCAGTGAGAGAAAAATTGCGCTCTGAAGGAATACAAATAATACAGCACCTATCGCTCGTTCTATTAGTATTCGTGTATACGAAAAATAGTGAAGCTTTAATAGTGATAAGAGCGCTTTCGTAAAAAGCTGCATGGAAAATTAAAAATTAGTGGTGTGTACTTTATTGGCGACTTCGTTATATAAAATACAGCATTTTTCAAAATAAAAAAAGAAGTAAATGAAAAATTAAATATAAAATTTGATAATAAAAGCTAGAAAGTAGCTTTACTAACACCTTTGCTGTATGGAATAAATCGTTCTTTTACAACAAAAAATAGTTCGACGTGAATGTGATCAGCTAAGCTTCTGTGGCGTTTTTGGCGAGGGATGTTGAGCTTTTTGAAACTTATTCTAACTACTATATAGAAAACTAAAAGCTCGATGGCTTTTAGTGGTTTCTTTTTCAAATTATAATTCGTCACAGCGTCTATTAGAACAAAATTTGGTTCATTGAAGTTCCTTGCATGAAGTTTTGAACTTGCCTATGTTCCGAAAAAAATTGAATTCAATTTAAATTAATTTTTTACCGAAAATAAAGAAAATTCTGCGCAGAGATTGCGCAATATTTTACATAACCAACATTTTTATTAAAAAATTTCTGCATTTTTGTGCGTGATTGAATGTTTATAATGCGAAATATTTGTACTTTAAATAAAGCCAATCAATTTCGTTCGGACTTACACACACTTACGCAAACAATATACAAGCAAAAGAGCATGTGTGAACAAGTGTGGGAGGAAAAATAAAATAATTTCGCACCGCATCAATAAAAGCAATCCATTTTATTATTTTTATGTATGTGTATGTGTGCGCGAGAGCCTTTGCGGAGCTTTTAATGGGAGTTTGCAACAACAAGTACATACAGACTCGCTGCTGCCAACCACATGTGAGCGGAAATTGTGATTTAAAACATTTATGATAAATCGTTGCGGCCAAAACTGTGGAGGTGAAATGCATTTTTCAAAACAGAATGAAAAACAAGAAAAACATTCCACAAAAAACAAAAAAAAAAGTTTATTGAAAATGTGAATATTAAAGTTTTGTGGCTAAAATTCATTTGGGGTACACAAAGGGCATTGCAGAGCATTGCAATGAGAAAAATTGAGGTTGAGAGCAGCGTTTATGTGGCTGAGTGGAAAATCGAACGAAAGCCGCAAAACCTCATAGCAAGTTCACATACACACACACACACTATTTCATAAATTTGCTCATACACATACATACACACAAAACCACATTGATCTAACGCAGTATGTGCCACCGATTTGTAGATTTGTTGCCGCAAAATAATTATTCTCGCTATTATGACAGTTGTTGTTGTTGTTGTTTTTATTATGTTTGCAACTGAAAAGTTGGCCGAAAACCATTAAATTCTTGTTGCGGCTATTTTTGCTCTTGCTGCAGCAAATAGTTTTTGTTGGTTTAGCAAAAACCGCTATTGCTAGGTTTTGGTGTTATTGTTGTTGCTGTAGTGGCATTAACGCATTACAGGGTTATCGATTTTACGCGTCGTTCGGCATGCGAATGACAGCGTTGGCTGCAGCATATCGCATTTGTTGCTACAACATATGTGAATTGACCCCAAAAGGGCTGTGGGCTGTGTTGCAAGTGCAACAATCGTACTCACACCCATGCAAAATCCGAAATGTACACAAACAGCACACTTAAAAGCGCATATCGCGCAAAAGCGTCGTTGGCCAACATGTGTATTGCGACATGCCACATGCTGCATGCAGTGAGCTGCCAGTAATGCGTCGCGCTCGTGGCATTAGTCCATGCCCAATGGGAATTACTGCAATGGTTATAAGTGTATGTATATAAATGTGTTTGTGTGCCGCATGCGGCAATGTATTTTTGCAATTTTTCGCGTACATTTTGTTTTAGTAGCATTTGCAACTACATGTGGCAAGTGAAATTATGATTAAAATGGATCGCACAGCTCGATTGTTAGCACTTTGTTTCAGCTTTGACCGCAAACTGGGACTGCAAGTGCAAGTAGCGGGGGTATTCTGTATCAGGGGCGCGGAGCTTGTTTTGTTCCCCATGGACATTTTTCATTTAAAAGTTCTGCGAATAATTTGAGCGTCATAAATTGTTTTGTGTGAAAAATATTTTTTTGGCTTTTTTTTTAACAGGTCCATTGAAAACTCCCTGGCCTACCATTGTAAAAGATTTTTTCACATATCGTCGCAAAAACTCAAGTTTCTTACGCTTGAACGTCTCCAAGCACTGCTCCGAACCATCAAATCGTCGTTGTTTTTGGCCAAAAGTGAAGGTTTTTTGAATTTGCTGAATAGCCAGAAGACGTACGGAACCAAATCAGGTGAAAACGATGGTGTTTTTTTGGCAAAAACTCGTAAAGACTCAATGCAGTATCACATGGTGAATTATCATGATGAAAGGACAAAGAGTTGTTCGCCCATAATTTTGGCCATTTTTCACGAATATCTTGACCTAAACGCAATGCATAATGCTGAATCATATTCCTTGTTGATAGTTTGGCCCGGCGGAAGGAATTCACGGTAACATTCTCACCTTACTTTTTGATCACAGTAGTAATTTTGACGTGCTAGACTGGACCATTAATTCCTAGTTTAGTGCTACCTTTTCTATGTCCATGTGAAGTGTGATTTCCATATGTCAATTTATTTGTTTTTTGCAGCCGTTCCTTCATGACGTGGAATGTTGGTCTGGCGATTTTTACCACAGAAAAAGAGTGAACAACTTGCTTACTTGCAATATTGTATTTCCAATGAAAATATGCCAACGGAAACTAAACCAAACTGAAAATGTTTAAAAGTATTTTATAGTATCTGCTTTATCACAAACATAAGTAATTGAGTGATACAAAGAATTCAATAAAAGTCATTAAGTCGTCCACCATCCGCCTCTGTTAATGACGATAACATCGAGGTGTGAAGTGTTCGATCGTGCTAGCATCAGAGGGACAGCAAAGCAGCTCAGCAACTCTTAAGAATTGACTCACTACATTTTGATTTAAGTTTTGGGTACGTTGCGTGTCAAAGCCGGCCTGAAACTTTGCAAAAAAGTCCTAAAAGTCGCAAAAAGGATGCTGGAAAATGGAGTTGAGGACCCTATATTCATCAAACGCATCACTACTGGTGAGAAGAAGCGTTAGAAGTGTTCTACTCTAGACCATGTAAGCTCCTTTTTGGTAATTAGATGAGTGTTTGTTGCAAGGAGCAAAACGTTCATCAATTCTTCTTAAAGTCACTGCGCTCTGAATTTTGAGATGATTGATATCTCTATTACATGACAATTTTTAAGCATGAAAACGAAAAATGATAACTATAGATTCTTCAAAATTCATGCATCACAGACATGATGGTTTCACTGAACAAATGGCAGCACCAGATTGCAAAAGCAAACATCAGCAGCAGGTGAAAATTACATAGAATATAAGAATATTTCATGACAAATATAACGATACCATCATCTCTTTACGGCGCAGTAATCAATGACAGTCATACTCACGCGAAGTCATACTAAAATAGCAACAAAACAAACAACGGCATGCATTACAGGCAACGTTACGACGAGCATCGATCGACATTTATGCATTTTGTGCCGGAATCAGCGAATAATGGAATAATAACAAACACAATAGTTTGAAACAAGGCACAGAACGCAAACAAAACGACGCGCAGCAACCGGGTAAAATAACGGTGTTTATTGAAGCAAAAGTTGTGTACGCGGTTGTTATCTTTAACAGCAGAGCTATTAGTTTACTTCAGTTGGGAGAGGTAAAAATTGCGATGGGTAAATCGAATTATTTTGATGCATAAAAGATAGAATACCAGCATACCGAAGCAGACATTTTAAACATTGCAAATTCAGTGTTTTCGCCAAAATTTACAGTTTTCTGCCATAAAGGCGAAAACGCAAGCCAAACGGCTGAAAACGTATGATCCTGATACTGTTGCTAACCAACCATAAGATATTTGGTTTCAACTCTTAAGTCGGACCAGCACTGTCAACAATAAGGCTGTCTGAACATCCAGCCAATCGGTCAGCTTTGGCAAATAGGCGAGAAATTATGTTCCATTGTTACAACGCTAGAATACACATATTGTCAGAGCTTCAGAAGCTTAGGTAGGTAGAGTGGATGTCTAACGACGCACCTAGGTCTTTAAGAGGCCCATTGTAAAACCACCGGGAGTATATAATCTCCTTACTCTGCTATGTTCTCTCTGAACTACCTCGTGTTTCTGATGAAGTTCTTCAATACAGAAAGTTTTATCTGTGCAACTTCCGAAACATCGTCAAGAACTCCGCAACTGGGATTATTTTCCTATACAAAGCTTTGCTTCTTCTTCTTTTACCTTCATTATATCATACTCCCAGTCTGCTGGCATGTCTGTCAATTAGATGGTGATCTTCTAGCACTTATACTAGATTTCTTATGTCTTTCCTTTGAATTTTAATAGTAGGCATGTGCGGCTCAAATTCTATTCATAACAAAGAGATTGACTGCACCGAGACTCAGCTAAACTGATAATATGTTTGTCGATTAAATATCTACAAGTAGCCAAAGGCATATACATTTCTTGTTTTCCGAAGTAGGATGGTGCCTGTTCTGGCTAGTTCATACGAGTATACTTTACGGTGGCCAAGAATATCTCTATGCCCTGAAAGCTATTCGAGATTTATTGTGAAGTACTATGCTAGATTCTGCAAGACAGCGAGGCATTATTTCACTATCTTTGATGAAACTCTAAGAGAATTTAGTGAGTAAATGACAACACTTTTGATAAAATATCGTTATACTCGTATTACAGAAAAAGAGAGAGCAGCAGAACATGTGATCAATGGAGTGAAAGAGAAGGAAAGAGAGTGAAAACGTACCAAAGATGCGTTTCAGTTAGCCTTGCAGCAAGACTTAGCATATTTATGAAGCGTTCTTTTCGAGCTCCCAATTCCATAAGGACTTCACGTTATGCAACTCAACACCTACCATGGCGCAAGCTAACTACACACACACTCATATACACGGTATATAAGCTATGCTGTAAAAGCTGTTGAATGCAAAATAATTGAGGGAAAGACAAAAGAAGTGGCGTAAAAAGAGCAAAGAAAATACGCTAAACGGAAGACAAGACAAGTGGAGAGAGGGAAAGATACGAAATTTTCATTGCGCGGCAAGAAAAAAAATTATAATAATAATAAGCATGCAGCAGAAATAACAATGCAGCTTCCTTAGCGCCGATGAAGCAGGCGGTGCAAGTGCTTGCCGCGCTGTGAACACATATGCATGTGTGTGTGTGTGTGCCTGTATGGGCAAAGCAAGAAATTTCGTAGACAATGTTGAAAGTAAAGTCGAATTGGTTGACTGTCAGGCGGTTCGTTCTTTGCCATTATTACTTTAACTGCGGCACATTGTCTGCTGCAGACACACATACATACATCTATATGTAGTAGTATAAGCGACTGTGTGTGTGCATTCTTACAATGTTGCAATGGCGCTTGCTTTTGGCGATGGCGTTAATATGCAATGACTTCCTGCCACAATACTGTAATGCCACATTGCCACTATGTCCCGCTTGCACCGCCGTCACTCGCCTTTTATTATGCGTTCGCACACAATAATCGCGGAAGCGGAAGTCATTGTTCCTGCTGGCTGCTGACGATTATTTGTGTTGTTGTCTTTGCTCTTATTGCAGTTCGTATTGTTCGCCTTGCTGGAACAATGCTTAATGTATGTTGCACATTGTAATTATAATAATTTTGATTGCATGCCACATTCGGTGGTCTGTACGTACATACACCCTACATTACATATATGTGGCATCAACAACTAGCTGCCACTGTGTGGGCAGCGTGAAGGTCTGTGAAAAGCTTTCTTGCTGGCATTTTAGGGACGCTTCGTCACTTTTATCACTTCGTTAGTTGCTCAACCTCGTCTAACTTCTTTCTACTCACTCTGCTCTTCTATGGTTTATGCTCTTTTCTTTGTAGCCTTTGCCTGTTGTTCTCAAGAATGTTGAGATTTTATACCCTGAACAGGTAGTTCTTTAGGTTTTGAGATGTTGATCTGAAATTTTACACGTCTGTCTCCACGAAGCTGTTAATTGTCGGAGCTGTCGGTATCGGACCTCCATAGCATACAGCTGACATACAAACCGAACGATCGGCATCAAGTGCTTGTATGGAAAACTCTTTCATTTGACGAGATATCTCCACGAAATCTCGCTTAAATTATTTTCTAAGCCAACGATGTAATCTACGAAGAAACGGTTTAGATCGGACCTCCATAGCATATAGCTGACATACAAACTGATCGATCAAACTCAAACTTATTGCAAGGAACCTTTCATATTTGTGCAAGGTATTATAGCTTCCGTGCGACCGTGGTTAACATTCATTCTTGTTTTGTTTCTACGTCGACTTTACCTCTTTGTTATTCATAATTATACCCTGATTAGCGCACTTTCTACGTCCTTTTTTGCATTTAGTTCGCTCTGATGCTTGTGGTTTTCACGCCTCCGTGGTTATTTAAGTGTCACACCCACAAAGATATTAACATAAAATTTATAATAAATACTTTTGCTAGATTTTCTCATTATTTTTCCACCACACTGCAAGCGTAACGCATTCATCACACTTTCTACTTTCCGCAGCTTCACTCAAGCAGCTTACTTCCCAGTTTCTTCGTTGCGGTAGGACGCGTCGACCGAATGTCCTTTTGTGCTGCAAGCGCGTAATTGCAATTATGTCACACCAAAAGAGGTAAATACAATAATGGAAAAAAGTCATTATAAAAAGAAACAATGCACATGACAGACACTTCAGTTGTTATTACGACACGCTGCAGGAATTTGCATTTTAATAAAGGCACAAGAAATGTGAAAAAAGAACAATAATAGCTGGTCTATTCCTTTACTCAGAAGTGGTGGCTTATAGAAACACAAACGAAATTTTACATTACCATGCCTTCCTCTAAATCACTCAGTCATTCCCCTCTACCTTCCTTTCTTAAATGATATTCCTTATAAAAATTATAAAAATGAGTTACGGAAACTGAGAGGATCCAGTCTATGTTCGAAACTAATAAATGAAATAAAAAACAGTCTAACAGTAGTTTGCAAAAAGAGAGAAAGAGAAACATATATTATATATATATAGAGAGAGATATAGAAAGAAATAGAGAGAGAGATAGATAGAGTGATAGAGAGCTATAAGGAGAGAGTGGGCAGGAAAAAGTATTGGCAACAACATGCGCGGGGAAAGTTGCTAAGGGGTGGTTGAAAATATAATCAACCTTTTGAGAGACAAATTCCGGCAATTTGTGGAATTTTATACTGGGCAGTGTAACTATCGGTTCAGAGATTCCCAGACTACCGAGCACCTATTGCTAGACTGTACAGCAGTTTGTACACGCAGCAAGAAAGCCCTGGGTTCTATGTCTCTATGTCGCTTGAATAGCACTCAGTAGGCTACTGGAGTTCATTAGTGTGCTAGGCCTATGCGGGTGGTTGTAACTGAGAGGAAGGCAAAATAGATTTTCGGTTGCCATGAAGGTCTAGTATAAAGAATTCAATAAGTTTTACAGTAAATGGAAATTTTGTTTGATAACTTGTTGTTGGAATTTTGAAAGGGTAAAAATCCTTATCCTAGTGATAATAACTACTATTAGTTCAATTTTATTTTTTTGATTTTGATGTCAATTCCAGACTATAAGCTGGATGCATAAAGATCTCTAAAAATTGCTACAAGATCTTCTGGCGTGTGACTATTGGTGTGTCTGGCATGCCATTGTCCTGATGGAACACAATCCTTCTCATATCGGCCGAAGTTGGGGGCCTCTGGGCGATTGCTTCTATTAGACGGCACTAGTTGGCAGTTTCGAATTAAGAGCTTGACTATAGTGGACCAGCTTGTGATAGATGATTCTCCGCTAATCCCACAAAACAAGGAGTAAAAGATCCTTTTTTAATCACGAGTAATCATCTGCTCGAGATGTTTTTGGAAATTCAGCCTACGAGGTTTTTTGTGTTAACTCCAGTAGCATCCGTACATCAAGTTTTCTGTTGTATTCCTATTTATTTGGATATGCAAAATTTATTGAAAAAAAAAACTATGAAACAAGTCTTATGTTGAGTCGAGCATACAGTGACAGTTTTGTGTATGCTCGACTTAACATAAGACTTGTTTCATAGTTTTTTTTTGGTTCAAGAAAACGTGGTGTTTCGATTGGGTCGAAGGGGTCGAGAAGGGTGTCAGTTGTGTAAGGTTAGGGTTAGCAGGGCATGCAGAGAGGTCGCTGGTGTCATGTGGGGATTCATTGCACGCTGAACATATGTTTGATATGTCAGGGTCTATTCGGGTTAAGTAGGAATTTAACCTGTTACATTATCCAGAATGAAGCTGCGCTAGGGTCACTCTCGTTTCATACGGCAACACGAGCTCTTCATCTGCAATGGGTGGTGGTTTGACTCCAAGTACGCCATTCACTGAGATGGGGTCGGTGAAGGCTCTACTGTGAATGGCGGTCAGTGTAGATCTGAAGTTAGTTGCGTCCGAAGTCTGGTCGGCGTAATCTTTTATATCGTCCACGTAGTTGAGGTAGAACCTCTTGATGCTCTTAGGAGGCGGTTCCGCCTCAGCAGATGACTACAGGAATGATTTCTGTGAAAGCACTCCCGAAAAAATTGCTTGGATAGGAGTTCATTATGCTCCTTAACTGGGAGCATACGGGCCTCACCAAGCAGGTGTTCGATGGAAGACATCAGAAGTCATCGTGTCGTATTCCGTTGTGCAGTGTTCTGGTATGTTTGCAGTTTCCTTGTCTGTGTTTCACTGTATCCAAGCGCCCATATTTGTGCGGAGTAGTTAAGGACCGGCCGGCCGATTGCCTTATATGTTGCCAACAACGTTTCTTTGTATTTTCTTCATGTGCTGCTGGCTAGCGAATTGAGGATTTTGTTTGTTTAGGTATCCGTTACAACAAAAACAACCACTAAAACCCGTTTATTTGGTAAAATATCTCAAAAAAATTTGCACTGATTATTTTCCATGATAACGCTATAATCTCCGAATATATTGCCCAGATTGGACCACTAAAGCTCTTAGTTGTCATACAAATTGACTCATGAAAATCAGAATAAATATCTATTTATACCCTCTTATGACATAAAAAGTGCGCTTACAGTGCACTGTGCTATCGCTTCGGGGAAGTCGAAGTTAACATTTTTCGCTTTCAATTGTAAATCCAAACTAATGATTCAAACGAACTGGACATGAAAGTTTTTACCAACTAAAATACTATATGTCAATTAACAATGCGCAATAAACAATTATTTATTGTTTTTGTTTTATTAGAATTACCTACATACATATACATATCTCGCGTGTTCGAAATCTACTAATTGGACCGTAAGCGCTGAACGTTAAAAGTAAAAGCTGTAATTGTTTTGGTAAAAGCGTTAATTAAAGCATGGTGGGTCTGGCTATAATTTCTGTGAATCAAATTACGCTCATCTAAGTGACTCGATTTTATTTTACATATAAAATTTGTTTGCGTCCAGCACTTCCAGGTACAATACAATACAATTATGAATACCACCTTTATATTTTTGTACAGAATTAGCGTTTTTAGCCATGTGTTTATGTGGAAACGTATTCATTTTATCGTAAGCCACAACTACTGTTTCTGGCTAAACAATTAGGCCATTATTAATGTTTTATGACCAAATAAATATGACGTTATTTGAGTGCCTAACTGCTGGTGTGCGCTAATTAATAAAAAGCAAACGCCTCCACTTTTTATACGAATGGGAAGAGGCATTTATGAAAACCTCCCAACATAAGAAACTGTACTAAAATTGTATTGTTCAGTTAACAGTTAAAATTTATTAGTTATTATTAAATTTAATTAAATTTTTTATCTATTTGAAAACCCCTTATGGAACTAGATATAAAAACCCAGAAAAATATGTAATTTTTACAATTATTTCTGCGGGTGAAAAAAACTAATCGAAATTATTTATTTCAGCCTTTAACAAACATTTATTTGTGAATAAAAAAATTATGAAAGCTCTGTTACATGCGCTGCGCCGACTACAACCACAGAATCCGGATGTGCCAACTAGCGACTGGTGTTAAGCGTGAAGAAATCGGTGAATGACGAAGGAGGCCAGAGCTATATCATCCAGATCAATAAGGTGACATATGACATTCTTGACGAGGAGCGGCAAGATGTCATGAGGTATTAAATTGTGTGCTTTAACCTCAAGAAGCGCAACACCTTTGACGCTAATAGAAATACGTTAAAACATTAAAGAAAACAGAACTAGAGAAGGTCTCGTCACAGAAGAGACCATGGCTCAATCGGCTTTCTGAGAGTGCAAAACCCGGAGCTGATTGTATTCTGGGTACATCTCAACTAATGTAAGATCGTCTTCGTCGAGCTTCTTCTCAACTTAGAGGACATCGGCTATAACGTGGCTGTAAATCAGGAACCATGGATAATGTGGTCGCTGATATAAAATCACAAGACAACTTAAAATACACACTCAGCATGAATAATAAGGTAAGAATGGCGATATTTGTGAACAAAAATCTATATTCCCATATTATATATATATTTAGTCTTTCCAAAGATGACCTGACAGATGTGGCAGTAAAGGTTGTAAAGGATGAGCCTTTACTCCTTCCTATACGTCACACGATTACGAGGCACCAATGGCAGAGTTTCAAAGACAGTCGGCTACATCCAGCAGAAGAAAAGAGGCATGATGATGGAGTCTAATGATAACACTCACTATACAATTTGGGCCAGTTCCGATATTAATCAGAAAGGTGTGCCTTTATTCTATTTTATTTTATAAAGCAGTCTTTTAATAGCTAATCGAGGTGATCGAGGGATCCATCTCCTGAAACGTCCTAGCTATAACGCTTTATTTCAGTAGAGATGCAATGGTAAAGAACTGGAGGGTGCTAAGATCAATATCATCTATATTAAATCTGAAGCAAAGATCAGACACAAAGTTAGTAGAAATCCGAGAATCACAAAGTGGGATCTCTACTGGCAGATACTATTAAGCAAGAGTCTCAGACCTTGCGCATATAACTTACATAGAAAGGTTGAAAGGGGCGTAACTGTATTCAGGAATGTTCTTAAACAGTTTTTTAGCGCGCTTGCGCTACGTTGTTACTCAAGCACAAAATCACGCGCCCTTGTGGAACAAAGAGCTCGGGTCTTGCCGGCGCAGAGTAGGGGAAATACGAGCTCATAAGTGTGCTTTAAGCAAAAAAAAAAAATGATTTTAGATCAGCCTCATCTCTTAGTCTGTTGATCTTGTAAGCGTTGTAAAATTGTGTGTCCCTCGATTAACTCTGTTTGCATTTTGAGGATGGAATGTGGAAGTTCACGCAAGCGAGGAAAGTTCTCTGAGCGCCATTCACATGAGAGTGGCCAGAAACGATTATTTTACATATGTATGGCTCAAGCGGCTCACAACTTCCGGTCTTTGAGCAAGTATCCTCTGGGTAGCCAAAGAACATCCGTTTGAAAGGGGGCGAAAGTGAGAAGGCCAACCATCTCTCCCCAGGGTTGTGCGCTGCGTTTAGGACCCGCCTCTTAACAAACTCTATCAACGAAAAGAAGAACACAGACTTGGATGAGATGACGACCAATATAAACGTGTTAAGAATTACGATTTAAATGGGAAGTCTTGAAGAAACTAAAAAAAATTGGGAAGGTGCCGCTGTTCTCGAAGTCGTAGATAATTTCGTCTATCTTGGAAGTAATATTAACACCAACCACATTGTTAGTCTTGAAATACAAAATATCTCAACTCCGTTGGAGAGATCAGGTGGAGAAAGACCTGGCTGCACTTGGTATTTCGAATTGGCGCCAAATTGCGAACAGAAGAAACGACCGGCGCGCTGTTGTTAGCACGATTATAACGGCGTAATCGGTGTCTATACCAATAAAGAAGCAAAATTTGCATTCTTAAAAAACCATTTAGTTCAAAATAGTTATGAAATCATAAAAAAAATATTTAGCAAGTTTAGTTAATAGCCAATAACCGATAAAAGTGAAAATTCGAATATTTACAATAATATAGAACTCTATCACAAATTCATAAATACTACAAAACTGTTAACGAAATGGCGTGCAATGTCATAACAGTTATAAAGATGTAAGCGTGGGTAATAAATACCGCTGCCTACATGGGCGTATTGTGGTCCTTTACGCACCTAATTAGCATATCAATAAATCAAGAGTGACAAATGTGACAGTCAGTGGATTGCTTATTGCTTAAGCAAACAACTTAATTGACACGCGAAAACGGTAAAACACAACTCTTACATACACACCCATATACATACATACATGTATACAAATACAAGGTGAAAAGTCAAAGGAGCAGTGCAGTGGGGAACAGGTAAATACGTATAAAAAGGGTGCCTGCAATAAAGCAATAAACAAGTCAAAAGCGGTGACACGTGCAGCCGGCACGCCGGTCAATACACGCATGTGTATGTCTGTATGTGAATGACGCGCTGTGAATTTTCACAGCGTTGACAATGACATTTTAAACGTCAAGTCGTTTGGTTGGCACATCACAAAAGCAACAAAAAACGCAAACAAACTTGTCGAGGTATGCGCTGCCTTCCCTCAAGCACGCACACACACACGCATGCACACACTGCGTCACAAGATAGCGATTTCACTGCCGTCTTTCCGTGACATGTCCAAACAAACTTTTTTTTCTTACTTCTGTTTACTTCCACCTTTCGCGCGTTCTTGTGCCTTTGAAGTACTCAACTCCTTCAGTTGACATTTCCTTCTGCCTTTGATTTGTTCTTTGCTGCGTTCGCTGTTGCGTGTCAATGTCATTAATCACATCGTTATGTTGCATTCAACCTTTTTTCTTCCATACGTTTATGGCACTTGTGCATGCCACACACCAGCAAAAAACTATACTCGCTTAAGGGGCGCCTGGATTTGATTTCACTGCACTTCATCGCAATTATGTACTGCAACTTGCCTTCTTTCGTTCGTTGATATTTAATTGATTGATTATAAGTTTAATTAAACGTGTAAAACACGATACAGATATTTTTGACACAACAGTGGTCATTGGCAAATAATATTTTCTGGATATTATTTGAGTTTTTTGTATATTGTATTGTATATCAAAAAAGTTTAGTTCATTTCCGTGATATTCTCTTCTTTTGACTCCAATCTGGAACAATTATCTATAATCGACTTTTTCGAGAAAGTGTTTTGCGCGCTTCACTCAGCTTATGGTCAGCATAATCTTCTTCAGATCCAGCATTCATTATTGGATCGGATTGAATCGGTTTGACGTATGGCACGACTTAGAGTATTTTACGTCGAGATTTTAAATTGAAAGCGTACAAAATACAGCTTGTGCAAGAACTGATGCCACTCGGCCTTCAAAAGCGGCAACAATTCGCTCAATGGGCTCTTGATAAGTTACAAGAAGATCCGATGTTTTTGATCCAAATTTTGTTCACGACGAAGAGCAACCCGAAGAGACTCCAGAGCTGCCATTTCTTCCAGAAAAAACAACGGTTTGGTGTCGTTTGTGGACCGATGGAATTATCGGTCAATATTTCTTTAAAAATAATACCGGTGAGAACGTAACCGTCAATGGTGACCGTTATCGCGTCTTGATAACCGACTATTTGATGCCTGAAATTGAAGCTCGTGATATGAGTGACATTTGGTTTCGACAACGACGGTGCCACTTCCACACATCAATCAATGGACGTATAGAGAGAACACTTCGGTGAACACATAATTTCACGTTTTGGAGCGGCCGATTGGGCATCGTGCGATAGTGCAATATCAGAGTGTTAGACTTTTCTCTGTGGGGATTTATACAGTCTAAAGTCTATACGGACAATCCCGCTTCGATTCAGGCCTTGAAACAAAACATCACGCGAGTCGTTCGCTAGTCTGTGCTATACCAGTCAAAATATTTGAACGGATCACCAATAATTAGACTCAACGGACGAAACATCTGATACGCAGTCGGAGCCAACATTTGAATGTGATGATCTTCAAAAATATAATTCCCGAGTTTGTTCTTTCGAAAGATAATAAACATTCCCCATTAAATTTGAAATTTCTGTACTTTTTCTGTCATGTCCGCTCCGGCCAAGCGTCTTGTTCATTTTTGCACCATTTAATACTGTTTGAAAGGGTTGTGTCTGACATAAACAATACAGATATAATATTCGAATCGAATGCTGTATTTATGAATCGGATAGCATTAGCGAAAGAGAGAACAGCGAAGTCATCCTCCGAACACAAATGTTTATAATTTTCTTTTATTTTTGGAAAATGAAAGAGCGACGACATCTATCAGGTGTCTTTAGCTCTTGAAAATAAAATTTTGAAAAATTTACCTATGTATATGCTGAAAAATATTTTATTTTATTAATTGTTCCTACAATTAAATTAATTCATTATTTGCATTATTTAGATGTTTTAGTTTCACTTACTTTCCTTTCGCATTGTTTATTTATTATACTCACTCCTTGCCATACGGTACTTCGTTAGCTACTAATAAAAATGTCACTTTCACTGACTTCCGTTTATTATTTACCATTTCACCTTCCACTTCACATTTTATTACGCCAGTTAAAGGAATTGCTTTACGGTGCTTAAATTGTTGGTCATTTTGTAAGCTGTCACCTGCGGGCGCTACTCTTTGACACACACTTGGTTATAAACAAATACAGTGGTTAATATGCGTCTATAATTAAGTGGTAGTGTGTTAAGAAATTATATTACAGGATTTCGGAAAGAGTGAAAACTAGAAGTAAAAGTATTTTGAAAATACGTTAGATATATAGAATTTTATCCGATTTGTTTTTTCCTATAATTTGGCAATAACTTTAAATAATATCTCCTTCTTTTCTTATGGATCGTAGCGCCGGTTAGCTAAGAATAGCGAGGGCTTCATAAAGTGCTGAATGTGCTAGGCGTCTGGAAAACTTATGGCCGAATTTGTCTTTCACCTATTGGCTATCAGCATGTATTCAGCTGTAGATTCCGACAGCTGAATAAAATGCTGAATGTATTAGGTGACTAAAAACCTTATTGCTAACTTGGTATTTTGTCTTTTGGTTTTTAGCACCTATTCAGCTGTATATAACGACGGCTGAATAAAATGCTGAATGTGTTGGGCATTTGAAAATCCTATTGCTTAATTAGTATCTCGTTGTTTGGCTTTCAGCGCGTATTCAGCTGGAGGAAATGGTAGCTCAACAGAATGCTGAATACACTAGGCGTCTAAATAGTTTATTTGCTAAATTGGTATCAGTATCTATTCAGCTAGAGAAAATGGTGGCTGAATAAAATTCTTACTGTTTTAAGCGTCTAAAAACTTATTAATAATCTGTTATTTCGTCTTTTGGCTTTCAGCACGTATTCAGCTGTATATAACGACGGCTGAATAAAATGCTGAGTGTGTTAGGCATCTAAAAACTCAATAATAAATTGTCTTTTAGCTTTCAACACCTACTCAGCTAGAAAAAATGATGGCTGAATAAACTGCTGAATGTGTTAAGTGTCTGAAACGCTTATTGCAACGTTGTTTTCTGTGCTATTCCTATTCGTGTTATATCGTAATTATAAGCTCATATGGCCTTTCGGTGTCTTAATTACATGAAAGCAGTGATCTCCTGACCGACGACCGCCTTCGCAGTGTCAACTGTTTAACGGAGGAATTGTTGATTTCTTCATTTCAGTGAAACTTTGCATATATTTTATTGAATTGACTCCGTAATACCTCGCTCTCTTTCAGCCACATTTCGCACAAGGTTCAATCTATCTACCTGCTTAAGGCGACCGTTCTGGCAGCAGGCCCCCAGCAGCGCATTAAGCGGCTGTTCAACAAGACGCTGTCAAATACCTTCATATCGAAACTCGTTATATTCGTGCGAAAGCAAAGCGTGATCGCGGTCATTCAGAGTGTCACGAGATACGCAACGTGCACGCACGCAACGCAAAGCAATAAACGCAAATGAAAGGTGCAAAGAGCGAGGTGTGAGCCACTTACGACAGAAGCATACCGAATGTGGGTAAAATAAACGCGCCATGAAATGGAAATCGAGAAGCGAAACCCAATACATTTGTCTTATGTCAGCGAAAGTGAAATCGCACTGGCAATTCGATATCATTGTGGGCGCATGCTGCTCTCTGGAGTGAGGAATTGCTACCGAGCGTCACCGCATGGATGTAACGTTGGTAACAGCCGCCTCATTGAGCCATTTTTGTGTGTTTGTATGTATGTATAATACACAGAGCTATCGTTATGTCGGCGCTTTTGGAGCAATGCAGACATCACTATGCAGGAGGCACAGGCAAATTAATCTATGCTGAAAACGTGAACGGTGGTAGGTTTCATGAGTACTTCTGTTGGTGCGTTTGTGGTGGAATATAGTAAAATGTTTAGTTCGCCTAAAGGTATGCTTGTATTCACACGCGTGCTTTGGTTAGCATGTCGTGGGACTGGTAAAATTCGTAAATGTGTAAAAGGAAATTCATATGCATGAGGCTGGGAGGGAGTGATGGTCCCCTTTGGGGCTGCTTTGGTGGCTCCGCATATATTGTGGCGTTGTTTTGCGTGTCAAGGATATTACAGCGGCATTTTATAAATGACGATTCATTAACATGACTAATTCACCGTAATAACAATTAATTCGAACAACGTAACTAACGAAGGAGGAAGTTACCCAGCGGTGCCTATGAATAAAAGGCAATTAAATGAAAACCCACAATAGTGCATTGCGGCTATTTATAAAGTGCGGCATGTGATGGCGATAAAGACCCTAAAGAAATAAATAATTGCATAATATAACTGTGTATGTGTGCTTGAGTTCATATGTGTGTTGGCACACTCTGGCTGAGTTAATAATTATGAAAAGCCACAGAAACATAGCAGACCAAATTTCACAAATATCAAGTCAAAATATACTCTAAAAGCATAGATTTTTGAAATTGAATTTAGAAGCTAAAATTCGAGCTATAATTAAAGTGTTCATGGTGAGCGATTTATTTGCCGAGTATTGTGATTGAATTAGAAATATTTTATGAATAAAACTTCGGCAAATACTTAGTATATATGTATATACACATGTGAAATACCCGTATAATGAAATTTATTTCAGTGCTTGTATATATAAATGTATGCGAGCGCATGCAGAACTTGATGACATACATTGCTGCGTACATAATGGGTCAATTGAAAAGTCCCCGGCCTATCAAATGCTGATCATTTATATATATACTTTATCGGGTCTCCGACGCTTCCTTCTAGGTGTTACAAACTTCGTTGAAAACTTAATAAACCCTGTTCAGGGTATAAAAATGTTAGATACATATATAGAATTTTATCCCATTAGTTTTGGCCTATAGGTTGGTAATAACTTGAAATAATACGTCGTTGTTTTCTCTTTGTATTCAGCGCCTATTCAGTTAAGGATAAAGATGGCTACATTTGCTTAATTTGCTAAGCGTCTGGAAAGCTTATTGCCGAAACTGCTTATAGCCTACTGGCTATCAGTACATATTCAGCTATAGATTACGGCAGCTGAATAAAATGCTGAATGTGCTAGGCGTCTCAAAAGCTTATTGTTAAATTGGTATTTCGGCTTTTGGCTTTCAGCATCTATTCAGCAAGAGAAAATGATGGCTGAATAATAATTGTGTAGTACGATTTTAATTGATTTATTTTAAATTAGGCTTCAGTTTCGGCGATCATCACTTCATTCGATGAAAATTTCTTCCCAGCGAGCATTTTTTTGAGATTTTACGACAGGAAATAGTCGCTGTGAGCCAGACCTGGAGAATTCGACGTCCAATTTATTTTTTGCGATCGTTCTCACTGACTTGTGACACGGTGCATTGTATTGGTAAAACATCATTTCATTTTTCTTCAAATGCGGTCGCCTTTCGGTGATTTGGTCCTTCGAACAATCCAATTATATTATGTATGCAATAGTAGCTGTTGATGGTTCTTACTTTGTCAAGATAGTCAATAAAAATTATGCGCATGCGCATTCTAAAATACAGACGCCATAACCTTACTAGCCGACTGTTGCGTTTTTCCATACTTCGGAGCAGGTTCATCGTGTGTGGAGCCATGTTTCATTCATTGTCACACATCGATGCTAAAAGTCCAGTTTATTTCACCTGAACACCCCAAGCACTGTTTCGAACCATCAACCCCGTCGTTGGTTTTGGTCAAAAGTGAGCTCGCGCGGCATCCGCTTTGTACAAAGCTTTCTCATACCCAAAATTCGTCATTCATATTGTACACGTTCAGTTGATATCTTTAGTGTGCCTGATATCTCGCACAACTTCACTTTCCGCTCATACGTAATTACTTTGTGCAGTTTTTTGACGACCAATCCAATAATGGTTGATGTCCTGGTGCAGTATACGGAAACTCGTCATTAAACTAAGTTTTGGTTTCAGCTGTATTTTTTCCTTTCATAGCCCGTATTTTATCAACACCAAAACTTTCTTTTAATCAATTTTTTTCACAATAGCAAAAATGTGGCTTCACTCAAAATAATATAACTCGCAAACGAGGGATCCGACAGCTGTCAAATTTATACTGTCATATTGATTTAGTTCTAGTAGCGTCATCTACTCGTATGTGTCAGGCTGGGGACTTTTCAATTAACCTACATGCATCAAAAATTGTTCTATTGAATATTCTTTCATTTTTATTTCTGTAAATGACTAATTCAAAATTTACATATTCGAAATATTTTCATTAAATTTGTATGATATTTTGGCAATGCTAAAGCAAAATTTGACACCATTGTGCGCAGCTTCCATTGTCTGCTCAGTAAATGCAGCTGCAATTGTTATTCAATATTAATTTCGAAAATTTACGCAATGTGTAGCCATAGAAATTATAAAAGGAGTGAAAATATTCCCCTGAGTGATAAAATCCATAATTTTGGTTTTACCAAATTAGTGTCATTACAAGTATTCTAGTATTTATAATTAGTGGTTGCTATAATTAATGGGTGGCAAAAGAAGGTAATTAGTTAATAGTTGGATGGTTATATAATTAGTTCTTATTTAATGTATTTATGTGGTGAGAACTTAGTCGCACTAAACTTCAATATTATAGACTGCTTCTTGTAAGAGATATTTGTACTAAAAACTACATAAGCTATCTATAGATTCGCCAAGTGTTGGAGAGATGTTTATCGAACAGACAATATTACATAGATAATCAAACAAATGGGTAGCAGTTGTGGTGAAAATCTCCGTAAAAATGTTTTGTAACGCATGCACGATAGCGTTATGATTATTTCTTAGTGGAGAAATTCGTTTTTATTAATGAATAGCACGTTAAATATTGACTTCAAGAACTTGAAGAGAGTCTGGTTTATTGTTAAAGACCAATTACTTCAAATAACCCCACAAGCACAATGGTGTTCAACCACAACTTCTTGGAGGCCATTCAATGTCACAATTTCTTGAAATAATCGAATCTCCAAACCTTTCTCGCAATAATTTGGTTGTTATACGTGCTGTTTGGCACTGAGGCTCGTCTTGTTGGCATTAGATGTTGCTAACTACCAACTAACCAACTTCTTCTAACTGCGGCCATAAAAAGTGTGTTATCATCGATCTATGCCACTCTCCATTGACATCAATGGTGTTACCAGCTTCATTTCGAAAGAAGTGCGGACTGATGGTTCCACCAGATCAGAAACAAAGGAGGATTTTATTATTTAAAGACTACCCTAATATACTCTAACGAAATTTCAATCAAAAAATTTATTAAAAATACAAAACTATGCCAACTAGCCTATATATAAAAGAAAGAACGAAGGCTTGACCTCGTACACATACATCGCACGGCATATCAGCTTACAGCAATTGCAGTTATGTAATTTACTCAAGTATTACACTCAATAGTTTTCATGGGTGTTTAAGTGGAGTGTACTTTTAATTCCATATTAATTGCATATTAAAATTTATTGAGCACTTCGAGTGCCACAATAAGTGTTAATGAACATTTCAAGCATAAATACAGATATAAAATTACAGTAATGAAAGCAAAATATAGTTTATGTGTGTATACTATATATATCTATTTATATCCATATTTATATTATATCTATGTTTATAAATAAATTGTGATGTTTTCAATTTTAATCACTAATAAATCCTAATACTCTTAAAAATAATTTATTTATATAGCTAGATAATAGAGATGTTAAATATTCCAATGTTTTCCAACTACTAAAATATAGATATCGCAATATGAAGTATAGTTTTAGGCGTATTATTATTAAGCATTTAGCGCTATAGTAAGGGAGGTAGGTAAGAGTATCGCCGCTACGGGCTCGGTAAGCCCTAAATTGCGTCATTTTGATACAGTTTTCGTAAGACCTTGAAATATTGCTATCTCGTTGCATTGTTTAGAGTTCACCCTAATTTATATAAGCGCTTTGCCAATTGAAATGTGGCATATAAGAAGCTTAAGTTGATGAGCAAAATTTTTCTCAAATAACTGGGCCAAATGGCTTACTCGCCCGACATGTCAACCTGTGACTTTTTTTGTTTCCTAAAACAAAATCGGTGGTCAAAGGAACCCATTACGAAAGTCGATTACGGAAATACAGGCGGCCGTGACGAGGGTACTCGCGGACATCCTAGTCGAAGCGTTCCAGAAATGTTACGAAGCATGGAAAACGCGCTGGAATCGCAGTATAGCTGCCCAAGGGGACTACTTTGAAGGGGATGGCAGAGTTGTAGAATAATTTTCAAATATACGGTTTTTATGGAATCAGTCTCATTACTTAATTGTCATACCTCGTAAGTACTTTTGTACAATGTTCGGCTGCACATGAATTTAGCGTTTTTATAAATGTTTGTTACTGTAATTGGTTAAGTAATTTACATTTTTTAGTGTATTATGACATCGCTTTAAATTGTTATTACTTTGCAATCTGGATTATCTGCTATTTAATGTATATGAAAGAACACGTTTAAAACTAATGACCTCACGTCAGCCTTAATTAATATTTTTAAACGGTTTATTAGCTACTTATTGTAATTAATTTTAGTTATGCTTATCGCTGTAAGCATAATCGTAGCAAATTAAAATATATACTAATTACATAATTAGCTTTTTTGTTACCTTTTTTAAGCAGTGTAATAAAAAAAAATAAGAAAAAAAGTTAAATTCGGTTGCACTGAAGCTATAATACTACAAACAAAAAAAATCAGCATAAAAACGCGCTTTATATGGGTCAGTTTGTATGAAAACTGTGTGTTATACTGATTCGATCGAAAAAGTTTAATTGGTTATTGCAGTGTTGTGTTAGAAATAATCCAGGCGAGATTTTGTGAACCAATCATAACAAATAATAAAAAAATTAAGTACTTTGGGTTAGGTTCGGTAAGGTAAATTGGTTGATTACTGGTGAGCCCACGAAAAAATATAACTTGAACTGCATAGTTGCTTATCCGTGGTGATGCCCAGAACACAAGGTATGGATAACGTAGATGGAAGAACACATCGAAAAAACGCCTAGACCTACCGCAGATTTATTGATTTATTCCATTCCGGTCAAATCGCTGGATTCGTTTAAATTATGCTTCAGTCTTAGTCTGGTGGGAGTTGAGAAGTGGAGGAGAAAGTGTCTAGATGTTTCCACCTAATCTTCATCACTGCAACTTTGACAAGTTATGTCCTCAAAATTCTATAACCTTATCGCAAGAGTGACAATGTTACAGTGTCCATTTAGCACTCTCATTAATGTGGAAATGGGAGCTTTACTAAGACCCAGTAGTTCAAAAGACTTTTTCTGGAGTGCTAGAAGGCATTCACAACTTCAGAAGTGCTGATTATTGACCAATGATTGCTGAGCTAGCGCGAAGTCAATAGCTCAACCGCCCCCGTGCATGAAGACAGTAAAACTCGTGCTTTTTCCCATTCAGATTGAATCTGGGTATAGGTGGCTTCGAAAATTCCGCTATGACGAGGTACCCAGAGAAGTTTAATAAGGCTCAATGTAAGCGAGCTCAAAACCAAAGGCCTGTACAGCAGGTCTGCTATCAAAGTGTATGCATACCTCCCTAAAGTAAGCTGCACTTCGGAGAAATACATCTGTTGCTACTTTGGGAGCTCCAGACCCTACCTTGGTGTTGTACGTAGTGTACCACTGCTGCCAATGAAAGATGCTCTTTGTACACATTCCAGGCAAATACACCATAGAACAATATTGGTTCGTAAGCCTAAGCTGCTTCTTTCCGTTCAGCAAGCTAACACATTGAGGTACCTTTGTGTTAACTCGTAGATGGTGTCCAGGAATTTTCCTTTCGCTAAAAGGGAAATATCTGCATAGTCCCCACGATATAGTAACCATAACAAAATAGTGTAAATTATATTTAAATATCATGTATATATACATATACTATATAATGTGAAACTCTTCCATATAATATTCCATATGTATTATTTTATAGCGAATCTTTTATAGCAAGAACATTTACTTCAATTTCTATATTCAATAGCAAAACTTCTTAAACGCATATAAAATTATTGAAGTTGATGCAAAACGCTTGGTTCAAGTGCAGTGCTAGAAAATGTTATAGAAGTGCTAGAAGTCGCAGACACAGTGTTAACCTTTTACGGGTGAAAGTGTGTGTGTTCACTGGCACAAAGTTTTGAAGTTTTTAGTAATACAATATAGTATATATATATTTGATTTGCACATTTTGTTCAAGCGTTGTGCTCTGACACTTTTTGACTTTGTGTCGAACACGCAGCAATTCAATTTGCGAGTAGCGCAAAAAAGCGCCGACAAAAGAGTTACGTTGTGTTCGAGTGACGCAACTGCTTTGGCGGCTGTGTGTGTTTGTGCAATGTTATGTCATAAGCTCGCAGTTGGAATGCAACATTTCAGCAATGGAAATATTTTATTGCTACGTGTGCAGAACTTTTGCATTTTATCATGAGCGCAACGAGATGTGACCGTTTTTGAAAAGGGTATTTATGTCGGTTATGGCTCTACTTAGTATAGCTTTGGATAGAAGGCGACTTGAATTTGGATCGTTTTATGCCAAACTTTAAATCAAGGATCAATGAAGTGTTCGTGTCTTCCATCTTTTGCAACTTTATTTCCTGAAAATGCTTTATGGAGAGAAAATGAGAGGGAATTTTTTTAGTTATCTTGTTAAAAAAAACATCACAGGTATTGAGTTTTTCAAACAGAAGAAAATATTTCCATTCGAGTTTCACAAGTTTTGAGTTTACTGAGAAATTCTACTGAACGAATTAGTACTATGGTATTGAGTTTAATGTGGGAGCTGCTTAACCGAAATTCTCACTAGTACTCAAATATTAAGTTTACTGAGGAACGCTACTCAACTGAATCTCGCACTAATACTCACAATTTGAATTTACTGAAGAAACTTCTTAATCGGATATCTCACTAATACTCAAGTTTTGAGTTAAATGATGAAGCTGTTATATGTATTATTATGTCTCACTAATACTCAAAGTTTGAGTTTCCGTAAAAACGTTACTCCACTGAACTAGTATTCAAGTTTGAGCTTACTGATAAACTGTGCTCAACGGAACTTCTACTTATACTCAAGTTTTGAGTTAAATCATATGAAGTAGGAATCACTCACTAATACTCAAAATTTGAGTTTACCGAGGTTGCTCGGTAATATCGCTCAAAAATATCGCTCAAATATCTCACTCTAATAATTACAGATTTTCAAAAATGTGGTAACATTTTTTAATTATACTTGAAAATACAGACGAGCTTTATAAAGCGTATAGAGGAGCCTATCTAGGTATCTAACTACTGTCATACCAGTTCACCAATACAAGACGAGAAGAGAAGCTGGACTGTTGAGCAATTCCATTTACTTTGGAACATAGTTTTTGTATGAGACGACAGATAATTTAGTGTTTTTGGGGACTAGACTCTCCCCATATCGTCAGTCTTGCATTTTCTGTTAACATTTTTCTCGCATTCTCAGATGGGGCTCGAGCAATATGAAGCAGGAGCTGACGTAAGATAATGAATTGATCGCAGAAGAACCAAATATGCTGTAATTAAGCTAGAACTGATATATGCACATTCATTCAGACCCTCATTTTCGGAATCGGAGAAACACTTGAGTGTTAGAAAACTAAGAAAAGGACGTCCAGTCATCATAAAATGCCTTGCATTCGCCAAGTAGATCATCAGAAGATCTTTTGTAGTACGGAAGAACGGACTTTGTCTTTAAAACGTCTTTCAGAAACTATATGTTGTGAATTAGATTTGATCTAGTCTGCTAGGTTGTAGCATGGTAATTACTTACCTCACTGATATCAATGCTGCTTTACAGTACAGAATTATGCCTGTACGACATTCTCTCAAAAGCTAAAGTTCGTCTAATAATTTTACCTTCGAAAACACTTTTAAGATATCTTTTGTTTGTCTCAGTTGGCATGCTCTTTGAATGGCAGTCTCATATATGGTTTCAAACGTACGTCGACATTGCGAAAACACAAGCAGGTTTTTGATATTGCTCAGAAAATGGGGTCGAACCGAAAATCTCCGGCTGCCAATCACCGAAGTGAAACTTTAATACACATACACCGATATTTGCTTGATTTTCTCGCTTTGGTCACCTTAAATTTTTTTGAAAACGTTAAACTTTTTGTTGAAAGCGGTGACCCTTTTTTCTGTGCGCATAAATCAAATCAAGACAGAGTCTGTTGCAGACTTATTGCGTCTAACTTTTTGCATTCAAATTTCTACCTTAATTCCTGTCGATCTATTCTGTGTGCGCGTTTCGTTTTTGCTTATTTTTTTATTATTTTTTTTTTTTCATCTGTTTGCCAGGCAGGCAGGCAGCTATGCAACTGCTGGTACCGGTGACAGCGCAAAATTCCAAACTCAATCTCCAACACAGCTGGCTGCCTGCCTGCCTGAATATTGCTGCTTGTCAACAGTCATTTTTATCGTTCAAAATATTTGTTGTTATTGTTGCGGTAAATGCATAGCACTGCACTAGTGGGGCTGTGCATTTTTTGGTTGCGTTTTGCGTTTTGTTTTTTCAAGTACCACACCAGCAGTTCGTCAGACTGCGTTCACGAGTGTGTGTTTTCGCATGAACTCGCACCCGTGCAGTCGTTAATTTAATACAACTCGAGTGTGTGTGTGTGTGTGTGGGTTCTTGTGTGTATTTATGGTGCACCTGCTACAAATGAGTCAAAACAAAATGCATGTTACAACGCCTACGCATAGGCAACGCGCATCATATGCGGTCACTGACGCAACCCACCCACACACACGCTCATACACACAAGCATACCGACATTTTGCATAGCCTTCGAGAGTCTCTCGCACTTGAGCTGCCAGCTGCACGTGTTGTAATGTCAAAGTGGAAATAATTGCTTTTGGTAGTGTTGTGGCAATCAAAAGCCACCTGCCGTTGTTTCGCTCAAGTTTTGTAATATGTATTTCCCAAGCCATTGCTGTTGTTTTGTGTTTGTTGTTGTGGTTGTTGCTTTAGCTTCTGTACTTAGCGCATCAACCGTGTGTGTTGTGTGAAAATTCACACTTCAGCCGTGTGACCACCACACAAAACCAGACTTGAACCTACTCGAACCGCGCCAAGCATTCCGCGTCAGTGGCGCAATGATGGGGCGCAACATAGCGTGTTTTTAGGCGCACATCGCTTTTAACGCGAGCAGTTACATATAAAAGTATATAGTATGGTATATGTATTTGGCGTTCATATTTTTGATAGAAGATCGTTTTTTTTGGTTTGCTCGTTTTTATGCATATATTCGACAGAAGCTTCTACGAGTTGGAGCATTGAAAATTATGTCAATACTTTTCAAGTCAGAAATATATATAATAAAAAATACGTGTATTAATATTGAGTACAAAATAAACACAGGAAGAGATACTGACGAAAGCACGATCACTATAATGAAATAGAAATCTTGTAAATGAAAAAAGGCGTGCAAGATGAGAATTGCAGATAAACCGCTCACATTCCACTCAGCTTAAATTGAAATCCGCTGTACGTAAATTGAACAAAAAGCGCTTAAACGCGACAAAGAGTTCAACACCGAAATGCAAATAAAGAGCTGTGACCAAATACAAGCAAGTTCATAAAGCCACCAGTCACTTCCAACATGCCTATATGAGACATGAGTGGAAATGTTGCCCGATGTGACGAAAAAAGGGCTAATTGTTTTGCAAATCACTTACAAAAGATATTTCAACTTAATTGCTTCAAGAACAGCTCTAAACTGTCAATCGTACCCGACGTAGCGAACGAGCCGCTCGAGTGTTTAAGACTTTCCCTTCCGAAATTATTAAATTCGTAAAAGAACTTAAGCCAAAATAGTCGCCAGAACAGTATAATACAACTATTACCTCAAAAATGCTGTTGTTCTCCCAACAGTTGTGCACCAAATCGCGGCCAAAATTTTTAGGCGGGTTTCAACTTTTGAGAGAACATTGTACATGCATAAGTTTGCACTGTAAAGTAACATTGCAACCAATATGGTAATTATCATTCTATACTACAACCTTCCATAGTAGGCTCACTTGCGTCTTGCACATATAATTTATAAAAATTGCTTTTAAAAAACCTTAAGTTTTATCTAAAACCGCGCTTGCTGATTTAATATTATTGACAATCTCTTGAAGTGCTACGAAAGGCTATCTGAGACTTGCTTGGTGAAAACAAGGCAGTATAGAAGCGATTTATTATTATACCAACAGGCTTATCTTTTAATTTTTACTAGTACCTCTGAGTAAATTTTGGAACTGAGTCCACTAACTAATTATGTGTGAATGATATCGATCTAATCCTAAACTATAAGTATAGAAGAAGCAGCGGAAGCGAAATCGAGCCACCAACTTTCAACCGTTCGAAACTGGCTTCAGAAAAGCAAAGTCCATTCCTTCATATCCAGCTGCAGCTTTTACTATATTGCAGACATGCAATATATGCACGAACAGTGCAAATCTTAATATATTCTTTCACACTCATACCTGCTGATCCTGCAAATAGCATTTAGTTGACTTGGGTTAGATATTAATTGATGCTGCTGAATAAATGACTTTAGTGAATAATAAATCTTAGCGAAGCCCAAAGATATATTAAATACTTAATTGCCTATTTTTATGGCTCTTTGGAGTATATATTCGTATACTATGTATGCATATTAGGATGTGCGTTATTCCCTAAGTTTTTACAAATATTACTAAAGTTTCATTATTATTTTTTTTTTTTAATTTAAACCGTGTCTAAATAATTTTAGTTTTCCTATGTATGTAACATCTAGTATATGAAATGAGACTTGAGGCTGTGTTGCTCATACGACATGGTGTACATATGACTGCTAAAGACACTTGATAGAGTACACTATGTCGTATGAACAACTAAGCTTCCAGTCTCGGGTCATATACTATACACTCATAGGAAAATTAAAATGATTTAGAAACGGTTGAAATAGAAAACAAGAAAAAAACTTTGCAAAAACTAACACATAAGATGCGTACAAAGCATATGAACATATATTCCCAAGATATACATATGCTATACATATATGTACATATATTCTATACCTGCAAGTATAGCCATAGCTATACCCGTGCAAATTTACTCGTATAATCTAGATACTCTCCTACACTGTCTGCACAATTTTATATATCTCAGTTAAACGATCATTTATAAAATATAATTATATCAAAAGGCTAAGAATTCACACAAACACATACAGTAATAAAAAGCTTTTTGAAAGCCACTGCATAACTTCAAAGATATTCATCTTTTATTAAGGATAATTAAAAAGCACAAAAGTAATTGCCGACAGAAGAAGTGAAAAGCAAACCAATGATAATTCTACATACAAATTCGTAGAAATGTACATAAAAGCCATATGCAAGTAGCTGCCCTGCAAGAAATTGCAACTAGTCAGCTAGATCTGTTTTAAAGTACATGGAAATGTCAAGTTCGCTGTTTATAAGTTAGGGGTACATGAGCAAGAAAGCAGGCAAGCGATTAAGCACAACACAAAACAGTAAATTTTCCTGTTGGGTATGTATGAGCATGTTGCTGCACTCAACAGTCGTTTGCGTTTCGCAGTAGTGCACTTCTAAGCTTTTGAAATCGTTTGGTCACAATCTGAACGTACAAGCACAATTTCGACGAAAGTGACAAAGCTTTGAAGCAAATGCTTAGTGAAGTAAAAATGTTAGCCAAGCAATTTAGCAGATGGACATACACAGTTGTAGCACTAACTTTATTAAATGTAGGTTTGTATTAAGTAAAGCATTTCGCCGCGCACAGTTGCTTCCATTTGTAAGCATACCGCAATTTAAATAATAGTTTAGTTAGCCAAAGATGAAATGGATATGCCAGTCAGTAGTGAAAGCTGTGCATTCAAGGAAAGCTTTATATAAATGCAAAATTTGCAAGGAGAAATAGCTGGCAGCTGGATTAATCTTCTGGGAATCAGCTGAATACGGCGAATAGTCAATTAGTCTGTTGTTTGACGCTTGTCAGCAGCAATTACTGGGAAGAAACAAATTCCTATAAAAGTAAAAAATGTGGCTTCAAATAAGAGCTAAGACATCTTGAAAATTATACCGAATACTTTAACAGTATTCAGTGTTAAATAAAGTATCTTAATTATGAGTAGTCAAACAAGAGCTGAATAATAACTATATTTATATAACTTCTGCAACTATCTATGAAAGTGGAACTGAATATGGAAGGTATATCTCATTTCTTTTACTGACTCTTAGTTTTTACAAAAATTGTTCTCAATAAAGAACTTTTTGTAGTACTTTTAATGCCGTGCTATATATTCAGTCATGAAAAACGATTTCACTCTCTGAAGAAAGGTTGACCAACCAATAAGTAAGGTAGCTTTCGATTTGAACAGATAAAGAAGCTTAAATCGAGTCCGTTTGTTTATGCCGAAAGCAAAGAAGGAGAAATATTTGTTAGGGACTACGAAAGCAAAACGAGGTACTAAATTTTGATTCTTGAACGTCTTTAATAGATTTAATTTTCAAAATTACCAAAATTTTGCAAATTCGCTCAAATATATTCTGTTGTCGAGCATAAACCAACCTCCTCAAATTTTGGTCATGTAAGACGCTTGAGTGCTTTAATTAAGCTGAATTTATACCTATATATATATACATGTTTAAGCCTGGGTGTGTCCTTTCGATTTAAGTGCTTGTGTGCAAATATCAATACTCGCATTCAATGACAAGTTGCGTGTCATGCTTTGATTGAGTATTCGATACTTAGTGCTGTAAGCCGATTAAATCTTGCTAATGACCAACTCTTACACATACTAATGCTATGTCAGGGAACTTTGCAGAACAATGCTGATATTGTACTTGAATTTGAGCCTTGATATTAGGCTCTAATAATTATTAAATACCGCGTGGAGGGCAAAATCTGTAGCACCTAAGGTGCTTAATTATGTGAATCACCTGAAAACGAATATCAGGTGTGTAACCGTTTGTATCAATGCTAACCGATTAATACTATTTGAACTGTCGAATATAGTCGAAAATGAGTGTCGGTTATTTCGGTTAGTCGGTTAGTCGAATACCAAGCGCTTTCATCTGAGGATTGAGTAATTTACTTAAAGCTGTGTTTTAGTTGGCCACCGTTTAGGAGTAGAGAAGAATTTAGTAAAATAAAATAGATCTATTTTTTGATTGGAGGAGCGGTAGCCTTCATGCTCCTCCAACCTGCCATATATTATATTTTTTATATATTTTGAAGCTCTTCTAACATACATAATATCAAGGTCCTCAAGGTACATCCAACTTTAATTTAAATCTTTAAAAAGTAATATTATTTAGTCTTTTGAGGGTGATGTAGAAAGAACTCGAGGAACGTTGCAACGGCGTTCCATAACAAGGAGTCTTAAACCTTTGGGGATAACAAAGCTGCAACTCTCTAAGTTCTTATTGGTGAATACAGCCTTTCAGAGAAGGAATGATGAACTAAGCGCATATTGAATTTAATGATCGGAAAGGGTAAAGTGATCTCTAGCGAGACGCATATGCGCACAAAAAAAGAAAGATTCAGAAATGCGTGAGTTTGAAGACTTCGAGAAACTGGCCGACAGGTATAAAGTCCGAATATTCAACGAAAAGTTGCGGCAACTAACAGAAGGTTTCACAATCGGAGCATACACTCCTAGGTCTCAAAGTGGTGAACTAATGGCTGCTGTTCAGAGCATACTAAAGTTATGGAGAGAACGAGAGACCACTTCACCAGCATGCCGAACGCAGTGAAAGTATAACATCCCTTGCTCGACGTTGATGAGCTTCGAATAGCAATTATCCGCCTGAAGAACAAGAAAGCGGCAAAAGACGTTGGGTTATCGGTCGAGCTATTCAAATGCTGCGCTGAAGAACTGACAAGGTGCATGCATCAGCTCTATATTTTTTTGGAGAAAATAATACGAGCTCGAAAGCTAAATAAAGAAGGTACAATCCATCAGATTGACAGTCATAACTTTGAAGTCGTAGATAATTTCGTTTATTTTGGAACCAGCATCAACACCAACAACAAAATGAGCCTTGAAATCCGACGCAGAATCACTCTTGCGAACAAGTGCTACTTTAGACTGAGTAGGCAATTGAGAAATAAAGTCCTCTTTCGACGAAGAAAAGCCAAATTCTACAAGATACTCATCATCTCTGTCCTGCTATAGGTGCAGTGGCATGGACAATGACGTCATCTGATTAGTCGATCTTAGAAGTAGCCGACAAAGAACGGGTGAATAGTTAATGAAATCTTGTTATTTACTACATACTTTAAAAACGTTTGGGAATATAACTACAGAAGATTGTATCAATTTCTGAGTCAAAGTCTGAAGTAGCCTGAAGGCTATTTTTGTACTTATGTTATCTATAAAATCAATCTTCTGATTTCGTCGAACAATTTGTGTTATTTCCATATATGAAAGGTAATTTTATACTAGCTTTATTAGATTTAAAAACAGAAGAATAATTTTTATTGAAAATTTCGAAAAAGTCACTTATTACATGGTAAGACATTGCTGCCGTCTTACATACACAAAATCTTCTCCAATAAAAATATCGTCATGCGATTTCGTCCACAGCAAAGCTTCTGGTATTTATTTCTAATTTTCTTCTCACCAAGCGAACTCAAAACCCAACCCCCACCTAAACGCTTCAGAAGTTCTATCATTCACTTGCTTACTTTATTTGTTATCTTGTTTATGCCTGAAGCCGCGTGGGGCGCTTATTCCATTAAGTTTGCTGCAGCAACTACTTAAGTCCTTTGTGGCTCGTTATGGATACTTTTCGTCCAGCATTTATGTAATTACTTAATTACTTAAGAGAATCCTGGGGTATTCGAATTATGCTTCAAGTGTTCAAAGTGTTGCCCAGCTCCCACAGCGAGAGATATGCGTACATATCTACTGTTTGCGTTTTATTGGTTTCCATTCAGTCAAATTTCGTTTACTTGTTTGCCTACTTTGTCTATTTAGACTGGATTTGTTCTTATATTGTATCTGATATTCTTATTTTGCCATTAAGTGAATTTTTGTTGTTGCATTTGCCGCGCTCTGTTTCTGTGTTCTTGATTTTGTTCATTTCGTTTTCTTTACTTTCGTGCAAAAGTTCGGAATTAATTACATTAAATCGACAGGCTCAGACGCGTTGATGACCGCAATGTCAGTTGTGTATTTAAGGTTGGTCACGAGTGCAGAAGAAGTTATTTTAGCATTGGTCTATGCAAAAGCGCTTCAAGTTGTGTTTGATTTCAAAATGGAATTTTGGCACATGAAAGCAACTTATTTGGGACTGTGATAGAGACTACTTGAAGAGTGGTCGAAAGGTGGATTTATAAATATGATTGTCTGATAATCGAGCAAATGATAAAGAGATGAGATAAGTATTTGGGTATGAAACGCGTTCTTGCTCGACTCGTACCGATAAAGCTGAATTTTTTTTCTTTCAAAAATAATACCGTAAATAGATCTCTTTGGACATGCTTTATCGTGCGGATTCCCATCCTACATTCATAGATGGCAGTATAACTGCCGATGAAACATAAGTTTATGAGATCGACATGCACACAAGTCAATAATCATCGGAATGAAGGAAAAAACCAAAAAACTACGCCAAAGCTCCTCAAAAATCAAGGTTATGCTCATTGTTTTGTTCGATATCCATGGTTTGTAACAATAATAATTTAAATCGAAGTCACTGATGGTCAATAAGGAGTTTTATTTGGTCGTATTGAGTCGTGTGCGTGAGAACATCCGTCGAAAGCGGCTGGAATTGTGGAAGAACAATTCATAGATTTTTCAGATTTTTCAATATAATAATGCATCAAAGCATCGAGGCACAATTAAGACCGAATTTAAAGCAAAAAACGGAATGAATATTATCGATCAACCGCCGTTTTCACCAGATTAGGCTACGTGTAATTTTTTCTTGTTCCCCTAACTGAAATTGACGCCCCGTGGAACCCGTTTTCAGTCAATCGAAGAGATAAAAAAAAATTCGCTGAGGGAGCTGAAGGCTATCCCAAACGGTGCTTATGAAAAAAGTTTCGAAAACCGTTGGCATTAGTGTATTGCATCTGATGGGGATCACGTTGGAGGCGACAAAATAAATATTGATAATTAATTAAATATTTTGCGTTTTATTTTTACTTTCTGCGTACTTTTTTTTACAAGTGAATGGAAAATTTAATTAATCGTTGAATGATTGTATTGTCTCAGAAGCTAGTTAATATGCTTGTCTTTAAGCTATCAAGGGCTGTCGGAGAAAAATACCAATGCATAGAGAAAATTATTCAAACAAATTAGTGGTGGAAACATGGAAATGATGTCTGAGTGTATGGAATATAATATTTAAATACTATTCAGAAGACATTTATAGATAAAAGTAACGAAGCATAATTTATACTGCCTGTGTGCCAAAGTATAGAAACTTATGAAAATACTTACAGACATATTAGGGTGAGTCCAAAAATAACATATATTTTAAACGTTTATTAAATAAATTTACATATAAAGAAAGAACGTGCCTTTAATGAAACATTTTTAGTATATTTTTAAAGGTTCGTCATTGGCTCTGAAAAATTGCGTTTCGAAAAATAAAATTTAAAGCATTGGTAGTCTAGTACCTTAAGTTTTCACAAATACAAGTATTCTCCGAAAATTGTAATTTGAGCCGAAAAATAGTTTCAGAGTTTCGAAACTATTTTTCGTCTCAACCTATAATTTTCGTAGAATATAAACTCGATATATAGGAGATATAAAAAAAAATCATTTTTGTTTTTTGACAATCCACAGGTGGATACAATGTATCCATGTTCTTATGGTTTTTTTGTTTCGTAACTTTAACATTTTTTTAGTGTTTTACTTTTCACTTTTTCGAAGTTAAAACAGTTTTGGGTTCACCCTAGTGTTATATGTCTGCAAGCAAAACAATATGGCTGAAACAAATATGCAAGTTTAAAGCTATTTATAATAAATACCTATATTTGCACAAAAAGTTTAGATAAAAACAGACACACATACAAATATTGCACATTCTTGGTATCAGCTTCAATGCTTAAGTCTGCTTATATGTATGAAAACACATATATAATAGTAAGTGACATTTATTTATGTTATTGCTTGCTAGTTGCAAACAACGCACTGCTAAATCATGGCAATGTTGCATGCTATAAATAAATAGTCAAGCACACACTGTTAGACAAATACCTATCTACAGTACACAAGAAAAAAGTTTCTCATACGCCTCGTGCAACAGACCGCTAAATGCAGAGCATGTGTTTGCACACATACATACATATAAATTATGTGTGTATAAATCCAACTTAAGTATAAATAAATAATACAACGAGGATTGCAGCGGCATGCGCACGCAGCTGCGTACATAAACTGTGTTCGTGTGTGTGTGTGTGTGCTCGTTGCGTGTATGACAAGCGAAGGCAATACGCAGCAAACACTATTCTTTTGTTTGGAACGAGAAAAGCAACATATGCGAATTATCTTTATGGCTACTACACTTTTTTGTTTTTAGTTTTCTTTAACATTTTTTTTTCATTTTCCATTGCAATCGGCGCCAGCATATTTACTTGACGTTTGCCTTCCGTTGCATTGCGTGCAGCGGAAATACAGCTTTCGACACGCACAGCGGCTCTACGCAGTGCAATAAATGAAATACGACGCAACATATTTTTACATACATACAAGTACCTGCTGCAAGGATGTGAAATTATTTCTGAATTGAGATGATATACTGCACGAATATAAAATTTTTTGTAAATGAATTAAATATTGATTGATCGGTTTGTATGGCAACTATATGCTATAGTTAACCGATCTGAGTAATTTATTCGGAGATTATAATGTTGACTTGGAAAACAATCTGTGTCAAATTTCTGGAAGATATCTCTTCAAATAAAAAAGTTTTCCATACAAAAACTTGAGTTTGATCAGTCAAATTGTATGGCAGCTATATGCTATAGTGATCCGATCAGCGCAGTTTCTTTGAAGATTGCAAAATTTTTTGAGACAATAATCCACCTCAAAAATCGTGACGACATCTCCTCAAAAGAAAAAGTTTTCCATACAATTAATTTATTCCGATCGTTCAGTTTGTACCCCAGCAAGCAACTCGGACGGGCGTATGGTACAACTTGGCCCTTTTTACGTTGCCAAGCATGCAAAATACCGCTAGGGTAAGAACTGAAGCCAGTCGACCTTCCCAAGCGACATCACTTCGCTGTATGGACTCTTCAAAAGTTCCAAGAAGATCCGACGGTTTCGAGCCAAACTTTGTTTAGTGATGAGGTCCATTTTATACTCAACAACGGTTTGGTGTAGTTTGTGAGTTTCTAGTTTGTGATGGAATCATCTGTCTATATTTCTTCAAAAGTGAAAAAGTTGGCTTCAACAACACGGCCCACTTCCTACACATTGCATCAACCAATGTATTTATTGAAAGAACACTTCAATGAGCAGATAATTTCAGGTTTTGTGCCGGCCAATAGGCCACCAAGAGCGTATGATATCACAAGAATCATGCTTCGATTCAGGACTTGGAGCAAAGCATCACGCGTATCATTCGTCAGTCACAGTCGAAGTGCTCGAATGAGTCATCGAAAATAGGATTCAATGGATGGGCCGTCTGAGATATAGCCGTGGCCAACATTTGATGGAAGTAATATTCAAAAAATAAATGCCAACGAATGTTCTTTCGAAACAAAATAAACGTTCTTTATTAAATTGGAAGTTCCTGTGTTTTTTCCTTTAAAAAAAGTTGGGAACCTTGAAATGGATCGCCTTTTACATACCATCCATTTCTGGATATACCTATAGGAAACAATTTTTTCTATTTCCATTTATTTATCTTGATCTTCTGACCGTCACTTGTTTATCCGTATGCGCTTTGAACCACCTAGAACTGCCCTCAGGAGTGATAAAGAAATGGAAAGGACCGTTTTTATAGCCATTACTTTGCGTTATGTACACTACTGTGTGTGCTTTCACCTGAAACCAACACATCGCCTCTGCTTTCGCTGTGGAAGGTTCCTCCTTATTATGGTTGGTTATCGCCCCAGCTCATTTTTGGCGCACGCTTTGACGTTTTTCTGCGTCAGCGTCAAGAATTGCCACCGCCAAAAGGATTCCCAATAAATCCAAATTCAAAGTAGACTCGCTACCGTTCACGCTAGCTGCCAGTTTGTTTACTTCGGCGCTTTTGATGTTGCTTTCGCCGTGATGTGTTGGCGAAGGTGTTTGGCGCGTGCGTAAATTGACTATCGTAAGCATACAAATCAAAGTGGTGCCTGCTTAGGTTAGCGATATGCGAGCGCTTTGACGCCTACGTAAATGTTAGCTTTCAGCTTTGCGCTGACAAACTAAGGTTTTCTGCTTTGAAAAAAAAGAAGATTTTTAAAGCGCTTTTTACTAACTTCGCTGGTATGATTGTAGCTTTTTTGAGTGGCACTGCATATTTAAGCGATGCTTTGACAATGTTATCAAACACAGCAACAGCATTAAAAACAAAAACAGAAAAAGATGTGCCACAAGTAGCATGCAACGTGGAACTTAAATCATAAAAATGTTCCGGCAACACTTAGTGTTGTATTGAGGCATAGTATTTCCAGAATAGTTTTCTAAAGACCACTAGTACAAGCCCTTAAACTGAGCGAAAGCTGTAATTTTGAAAATATTTTAAATAAATTTCATAAACTTCAGGCCCGTGCCATGTTGGAGTGGACCTTAGTGCATCACACATGCTGATGAGCGCCACCCGTTGAACGCTCTCGAGTTTCCTTGCAAGTGTGGTCTTTCCTAGAGCCCTCCACCATACAAAGTTTTTTAAGCAAGTCATTAACGACCAATATTCATAGAAGAGGAGAGAGAACGCCACTTTGTGTGCTTCCTTTACTCACATTTTGACGAGCACATGCCTTTCCATTTCGATCACGCTGTCGCATAAAATACTAAAAATGAAGTGTTTGAGGTTTGATTCAACCCCAAAACCGTACAGAGCAGCTACGATTGCTTCGGGCAGGACACTATTGAAAGCTCCTGCTGTATCAAGGAAGGTCCTAACAGCGAATTTCTTAAGCCTAATATCTTTCTCAAGCCATGATGCGATAGTATGCGTGGCAGTATCCCTTGTGTCGATATGGACAATGCACGAAATGCGGGCGTGTTTTTCATTTCGCTCCGAAGTTCAATCGATAGTCATCCGAGTAAATTGCATACGATGAACGCGCAACAGTCGGTTGACTAGGTTATGGCGTCTGTATTTTAGAATGCGCATCTAATAACTTTCATTGACTACCTTCGAAGAGGAAGAACAGCGAATATTATACGCCTAACATTATTAGACCGCTTGAACGATGAAATTTCCATAAAGCGGCCGCGATTGAAGAAAGGTAATTTGCTGTTTGCTCCAAGCCAATGAATTGCGTCATAAGTCAGGGAGAACGATGGCAAAAATCCATGAACTGGGCTTCGAATTGTTTCAGGATCTACTGTGTTCTTTACCACCCACCTACTAGTCTCTCTCTCAGTCTATAGTCATTAATTGAGTAATTATGAAGTAAAGTCTCAATTTGCGACCAGTTATTATTCACAATCCAGTATCTAGTCTTTAGTGGCAAAATATTGCCTAACCTTGTCACCTGATTGAAAGCAATCAAGTTTGCTTAAACCTGCTACTTCACTTATACAATGCCGTTTTTGATAGCTCATAAGCAACTCAATCACAAAAAGTTAAGAAAAAATAAAGAACAATTTCAAATGAACTTCCTAACTATTGTGATTCAATGTCAACATTATTTATTTTAATTTTCATTGCTACTTATCCTTTTTGACTGCATTATAGAAAAGTTAATATTTGTTATCGACATTCATTCATACGAGTATATACAAGTATTGAATTGCTCTATTCTAAGTTCGTATTACAATAATTAATTGAGTAGCTGTCAATCAATTATACCAAGTTTGAAATATATCTAATCAAATAAATGAGAACTATTGCAGTTTTGTTTTTGTAATCGCATTGTTTGACATATATTAACGGATAACAATGTAAAATGTATAATATTGATTGCCAGTAACCTGAAAATGAT
The DNA here is from genome assembly GCF_023373825.1 of Bactrocera dorsalis. Classification (NCBI taxonomy): domain Eukaryota; kingdom Metazoa; phylum Arthropoda; class Insecta; order Diptera; family Tephritidae; genus Bactrocera; species Bactrocera dorsalis. Next base: position 102,935,546 of record NC_064304.1, on the reverse strand, counting down.
GAATACATATTTTATTGTAACTAATTGGATATTTGCGATATGCATAATTGTTACACTAACGCATATTTCTGTATATGTATTAGAGCGATTCGATTTTTATCTTATAGCAACATGGGGCTACGGAGTATAATAGTATTGTTCACCTAACTGTTTGTATAACCGAATCCTAATTGAGAGAGAAATATAGTATATGTATCCAGATAACACTATGCACAAAGAGTGGTCTTCAGGTATTTCATGTCACGCCTAAAAATTTTTGAAAACGGACTGCTACTCTGCAAGTACCCAAATGCCGTAAATGAGGACCTCAGTGCGTATGACTAACTTTTTGCTGAAAATATCGTGCAATCTGTGAGGTTTGAAGGAAATATTTCTTTGATAATAATAAAGCCTTGCGTCAAAAAGGGTTGAAAAGGATATTATATTTTTGTTTTTTTGTAAAGAGGAGGGACTGCAAAGTCATGTCTTTGGCATTAACTATAAGCTGATATTTGACGCAGAAATAGAAGGCCAGGGAATTTGTTATCACTAATGAATGTCAAATGAAAGAAATGTGTTCGATAGAGAAACTCGTAATTATGTATTTTACTGCGTGACTAACAAAGTTTGGTCTGGTTTAAAAGTGTTTGAAAGTTTTTAAGTTAATAACTGTAGTTTACTTTGGGATCCATTATAGAATAATATTTGCCTGTAAATATTTTGCTGATTAACTTATTACCTTTGGAACCTTGAAGCATTGAATCTAGATGGAAAATGAGGGCATCCGTTAAGCACTTCACTTCTACTAAGGGGCACATAGATTGTTAGTAATGTATCAAATTAAATTTTTCCAGTGCCATTGAATCGAAAGTGATATAAAATGCAAAAGTCGTTGGATCAAAGTATATTCCAGCATGTTAGATTGAACAAGCCAAATGTCACAGTATTTTTCAGCTTATAGTTACGAGAGCTTTAGCAAATATACATAATATTTGGCTTATACTTGTATATATGTATGCATACCAACACTAATCACGTACGAAATATCTATTTTCTAACGGAAATAGAGAACACTTCGCTTTTATGTAAAAATTTTCAAATTGCTGGAATTTGAAAGTGAAAAAATGAAAATATTGTATGACATGGATTTTCCTACTCCAATTTGTTTTTGAAAAAATAGATTGAATAACCATTTTTATTTTATAAATGTACACACTCATGTCCGGATTTTTGAAAAACCATTGTCACGCGAATGCACAGTTGATTGTCACGACACACAAAACGAATATGAGCACTGCAATGTAATAACGGCATTCCATAAATGAATAAAAGGTCAACGCGAAAGCAATATTGGTAACTAAAATGTAATTTTTCCATCAACAGTCATTTGTATGCAAATAAAAATATGAAAAAAATAACTGGAGTTTAAAAAATATTTGTTTTAAAAATTTCGATTTTTTCTGAGTATGTACAGTTATTTTAACTATGATTAATGGTCGAACCCAGAGTATTGACGACTAATAAAACATATCTCAGTGCGATTACTGACGTAAAATTACATATAACAACGAAGAACAATACGAATATACACGGTACCAATAATCATTACTATTACAAATTCCATTACTATAATTACAGACTACCAATATTAACCAATTTTAAGAATATTAAGTAAAACTGTACCGTTGACAATAAAGACTGTATGAATATGTAGTACCAAGCTTCAGTAATCATAGTATCAGTACAAGAATATTAATATCGCAATGCCAACCTCGAGCTATTACAATTAATTGTTACATAATGAATATGTTTGTGAAAAAAACGCATAACGCTGAAATATTTTACTTTGTTGACAGTTTGGCCAGTCGGAAGGAACTCGGAGTGCACCACACCTCGATAATCGAAGAAAACTGTGACAATAACCTTCATTGTTGACCTGATTTGACGTGTTTTTTCGACTTCGGCTCACCTTTGCCACGATATTCGGCCGAGTGATCGTCTGTTTCCGTGCCGTAAGCATTGATCCAATACTCATCGCCAGTAATAATACGAGTATGTTTCATGAAATCCTCGTAGTCGCTAAGCATTGTTGCACAGACGTTAACGCGACGCTGTTTTTCGAAAAAATGTAACGATTTTTGAACCAATCGTGCTTTCAATCTTCTTAGACCCAAATGCTCTTTCAAAATGGTTTGCACAGATCCTTCAGATATTCCAATGATGCCAATAAGATCTCAGTCTGTTAATCGTCGATTCACAAGCTCCAATTCCATTATCTCACTGACGAGTTGATCATCAGTTGATACTGATGGCCGTCCAGGACATGGCACAGAAATTTAATTCCGAAAACACAATTTAATGGAACTTCTTTGTTGAATAATTTCACTCATCGTAAAAATCGCTGAATGCACTTTGTGTAATTCAGAAAGCCAAGCGTATACTAAACACCATTCCTGAACCAATTATTCTCTGGGTTGCCAAAGAACATCCGTTTGAAGGCGAGCTAAAGTGAGAAGACGAACCATCAATCCCCAGGCTTATGCCCTGGGTTTGGGACCAGCAATGAAAAGTAAACATCATATATGTATATAATAACATAATTAATTATGGGAACTTACTAAGTAGCAGAGTGGTAATACCTCAGAGTACACAATTGGACTTCAACATATCATTATCACAGTGCTAATAACTCAGTAACATTACAGCGCTAACTGACAATCATTTAAGCGTAACAGTACATTACCATTACTATTGAAATAAATACAAATAACTGCGTTTGCACATTGCAGGACATTCATACATATGTCGACTTACATACCTTGAAATTACTTATATTAATGGTAACCATTACAATTGCACTCTAAATACCTTAGACACTGAGTACACTTTTCCACTCAAGCACATACCTGTAAGAGAATAAGAGAAAGGGAAAATAGTCATTAATATGAAAACGAGTTGTAAGTAAAACGTATTGTCTATGCATGAAGAAAGAAGTAAAAAAGTATAAAAACTGCTAGATAAAGCTGCAGCAAGAAAATACAACGTATGAGAGCATATAAGCGAAGGTTAGAAGGTAGAAATCTAGCTGGAATAGATGCTGCCACTGAACATTTGCTGTCAGAGTAACAACTGGAATCACTCACATTCTGAACGTGTCTATGGTCACCTTAATTCTTTTTATGAAATTTTAAAAATTTACAGTCACCCATATGAAGACTGGAGTCTTCATATTGAAAAGTGAATTAAAAGAGAAAATACCGCAAACTGATTCGAAAACTTAATTACCATTATCATTCTAGTTTAGTCATTCAAGTACAAAAAGCAAATATTGCAACTACAATAATTCTCTTTCTCATATGTTCTAATTTGAATTATTAGTTTTTATTTAAGGTAGATAAAAATCATTTATGCAATTTGTAAATATAAATATAAATATGTCACAATGTATTTACAAACAGCTCTAAACTAGCAACAGGAAGAAACTCTTTGAAGTCCGCATCAGGAGAAAACTAAAAATACTGCAGATGACATAAATAGGAGCATAAAAGCGAAAAGATAAAAAATATCGCAAGACAGCACTAAAAAAAGCTTAGTGGCGCCAGAAAAAGGTCAGCTTTACCGCCGTAAAAATATAATAAAATTGTTTTGCATGTGGCAAAACAGAGAAGCTAGGATATACCAATGGAAACAAATAAGAAAGCAAAGAAAGATTAATTTTAAAACCCAAAATCTGTCGCATATATGCATGTGAGTTGAGTAAGAACAGTGGTCCATTGGTATTACATCAAAATAGTATAAATAAACTGGAAAATATTACTGATTAGTACTTCTCAATGATTGAATCTTATCAGTGTAGCTTCAGGTTTTGGAAAATCAACAACTGATCAGATATTCACCATGCGCCAAATCTTGGAAAAGATCCATGGAAATAGGAACGACACACATCATTTCTCCGTCGATTTCGAAGCTGCTATTGACAGCACAAAAAAGAGCTGCCTTTATGCCGTTATGCCTGAATAGGGTATCACCCCAAACTAATATGGCTGTGTAAACTGACCTTGAGCAATATCAAAAGCTCCGTCAGGATCGGAAAGGAACTCACCGAGCCGTTCGATAGCAAACGAGGTTTCAGAGACTCGGTTCGTCTTCTTCGACCTACTACTACTACTGAAGAAAAGAATGCGAGCTGCCAAACTGAAAATAAAAGGTGCAAACTTCTTTAAGAGTGTACAGCTGCTGTCGTACGCCGATGATATTATGTTGTCAAATATCTCTCTTCCGCTTTTTTGCTCTTTATTCAATGCTTTATAAAAGTGTTATAGTGTTCGGATTTAGTTCAAATATACGTTGTTTCGTTCATTAATCTGTTTCCACCTAGACGGCTACTTCATAATACCCTCCTCGTAGAAGCCCCCCTTCTTATTTGCGAAGAACTCGGACAGCCACTTTTCACAAGCCTCTTTTGAGTTCAACTTTACACGAACAAGGGCGTTCGCCATGGACAGGAACAGGTGGTAATCACTTGGACTATATGGTGGATGCAATAAAACCTCCCATCCGAGCTCCCGTAGCTTCTGACGAGTCATCAACGAAGTGTGTGGTCTGGCGTTGTTCTGGTGGAACACTACACCCTTCCTGTTGGCCAATTCTGGACGCTTCTGGTCGATCGCCTGCTTCAAGCGGTCCAGTTGTTCGCAGTAGATGGTAGAATTAAGCGTCTAGCCATATGGGAGCAGGTCATAGTGGATGATTCCCTTGCAATCCCAACAAACATACAGCAAAACCTTCCTGGCCGTTAATCCCGGCTTGGCCACTGTTTGAGACGACTCACTGGCTTCGACCACGACCATTTTCTCTTGATATTCTCGTATGTGATCCATTTTTCGTCGCCAGTCACAATCCGCTCCAAGTTCGTTCCATCTCAGCAGCATATCGCAAGCATTGATTTCGTCCAGCCTTCTGCAGATGGTGTAAAATGGTTTGGTGACTTATTTCCACCTTCTGAGCGATATTGGCAGATGAAACATGCCGGTCTAACTCTATGTTTTCCATGATTTGATCGGTATTCGTCGTCACAAGTCTACCGCCGGCTGGCTTATCCATGGTGTCGTTTTCATCCGCTTTGAATTGTCGAAACCATTTCTCCGCAGTTCGCAGTGATAGAGTACCATCCCTCAAAATACCATTAATATCACGGAACGTTTCTCTAGCGGATTTGCCTTTAACGAACTTAGTGAACTCCATGTGTACATGCCTATAATTGTTGAACGCAATATACAAACTAAGACCTTTCAAAGATGTATATTATTGCCAAATACGAGCTCTGTAGCGCTTTGTACATAGCCGTGAAATTCAAAAGACAAAAAAGTGGAAGGGAGATGTTTGACAACCTAATATTAATATCCTTGGCCTCAACAACCTCACCGTTAGGACTGCTTTCTCCAGAATGCGAAGCGAAGCAAATGGGTCTAGTAGTGATTATCCACACAGTCGTCACACTTGCGGCTTTTGGCAAATACCGATGGAACGTTGAGTTGTACGAAATATATAGTACGACAGCATTGGCATAGTTAAGCGAATTAAGAGAAACTGGCTAGGTCTTTATGACGCAAGTCATTGCACCGTTCGATGTATACGATGCAGGTTTTATCAGTGCACACCTCTCCATCTGATTGTCCTATACCGTGCTGTTTGGTTCAGGTTAAGTAGGGGTGTCTACAACACCTTAAGAATATTGTCTTAAATTTTCGAGTTGATTTGAGTAATCGTTTCGGATATACAACCTTGAGAACTTGTGCGCTCGAGGCTAGCTGGGCTAAGTGCGCCGTCTTTAACGATTTTTTCTTGTTTAACTTGATTCTTTGAATATCTTTGGAAGCGTTTATAATTTACTACGAAATAATCTATTGTTAAAAAATTGCAAAAATCTATTATTAACATTTAACAAATTTACATACGGATTTTACGCTTTAAGTAAACTGAGCGCCAGTACATGACTACCTTCTTATCCTTTCCAATATTTGCATAAAAATTTGCATTTTAATTTATACACTTTGCAGCTATTAAAGGCTCAGCGCGTAAATAAACATTGCACATTTTTCCACAATTATGCTTGAAAACCACAATCTCACTGCATACTCGTAAATAGTAGCAGCAACAGTCAAGCTGCGCATTTAGCGCGCCCCCTTCACAGCTGATCCTACTGACCAATTTGTGTTGCCACTATGTCTTTTGTATTACGTGAAAAATGGGGGATTTCCGTGTTTTATTATCATTGGGGTTTTTTAGCGCAGCCAAGCTAAAAACAGTTTTGTGATTTCGTAACCCACTTTGCAACGTTATGCATACCCAATACATACAACATATACTCACAAACATGCACCTACTGCCACACATAAGGGTACTGAGTATACCGTATGACGGTCAACTACTTAGTTAACAGTTGCTGTTGTTGTAGTTTTTAGTGTTTTTCATTGATTGTGTTTTTCTTTGTTTTACATAGAGAAAAAAAATGAAATGCAATTTTCCTCTCTAAATTTTTTGTCTGTGAGTGTATGTATGTATATAAGTATGTGTGTGTGTGCGTACAAATATTCCACAACGCCATCGAATTCTTGGGCAAATTTGCCAGCAGATTCTTTTGTCTTTACTATTTGCTTTAAAATTCACATAGACGCATACACAAGCATGCATACATAACAGTACTTTGTGCAGCATTTCATTGGATAACAGTGAGTGCTGCTGTTTTTATGTCCTCCGCATTTTTGACAGCAGCCACTTTTATGGCGTTTTGCGCGATTTGACTTCGCTTTTTACTCTGCAAATTCTCTGGTTTTCGTTTGCGCACAATTCGCTCTTCTCTCCGTTTGCATAGTTCATCAGGTTTTTCGTTGTGTTCGCCTTCATCAATGGGTTAAAGGGCTTTTGGAGCTTTTTCACATAGCTTTCGGCATGTGTTTTGCTATTGGTTTGTTGTGTATTTTTTTAATATTTCGATTTTTATGTGATTTCATTATTGGCATAGTGTGTTTCGGCACCTCTGCGTGCTCTCCCTTCGTCCAAATAGCAGACCTGGCCTTTAAAGATTTTTTTATGTGTTACTTATGCCGGTATGGTATGTGACAGTTTAAAGGGCTATTTATGCTGTTTCAGGGTTGTGTGTGTTAAAGATTGTATGATTTGGCATTAAAGGATTTTTGTAGGAATTTTGTGTGATATTAAATACAGAAAAAGTTTAAGAGAAATAACAATGCAATGTCTTGAGTAAGTAAAAAATGTGTACGTAATTTAACAAAAAAGCATTTCGGTCAACATAAAAAGTTGAGAAGGTGAGGTGTATACCCAGATCTTTAACCAGATCTAGTTACTCTTTGTAAAATCAACTTAAAGAGGATGGAAAATAAGCAAGTGATCAGGAAACAAACTTCGTTCTTGTTACTAAAACATATTAGGGAAGGTTCTAGTAAAGCTTCAGAAGTTTTCCATCGATATGTGCATAACACTATGAAATGAAATCTGTCATCGGAACCACATTTCAATATTCCAGCAATCGTTAAGATATGCTGTAGAATCTGGGTATGACTAGAAAACTACTACACAAATTGCATTATAAGTTAGACTTTTCTTCGATTACTGTTGTTATGAAAGTCTCTCATTGGTACCTATCACGTTGAAAACTCCAAAAGTCTACCTGTCCAATAATAAACCACAAGTGATGAAAGCAGTTTGAAAATCTAGTTCAGGGTATCAGGCATGACCACCAAAAGTATGTATGTATATAGTATAAAAAATTACGTGCGATAGACCACTGATTGCAAAGCAAATATGTACCTCGATCCAATTATCAGCCTCACCTACGTTTACTATCCACTGCCTGTTAGCGAGCGGGGATCTTTTGACGAAGTAAAGGTCGCATCAAGTAAATGAGATTGCAATTTTCACAAATCTATGAACTCGCATTAAATTCGAATTTTCTGGTCCGTCATCTTCCAACTTCACACCTCTGTGGATCGAAATTATCCAAAGAAAATGATGCTGATTCGGGCATGTACTGAGACGAGATCCAGACAGCTCGGACCGCTTTAATCTCGAGCAGAAATTTGTACTTCGAAATATCTAAGATCCAATGGGTGTCAAAAGGATGACACAACATTGACATAAGTGGAAGATTCTCTTGGTGAAACTACAAACTTAATGAGAAATATTTTTTGATCATTTAAAAGAACATTCTTTAGCAGTTACTATTATAAGATTATCTCTTATTTCTACGTCTCAGATGGTCCATTCGCTGAGTACAATTTTCGATCACTCGTTTGAACATTTCAACTGGATTACGACACGCCTGGTGTTTTGCTCCAAGGCCTGAGTCGAAGCGGAATTGTCCGCATAGACTTTATGAAATTGAAATTATCTGCTTACTGAATAGTTCTCTCAATAACTACATAAGTGCGCCGTCTTGTTGAAAGCAAATTTCACTGAGATCACGAGCTTCAATTTCCTGCAGCAAATAGTCGGTATTCGTTTTCATGGCGCGATAAAGGTCGCCATTGGCGGTTACGTACTCATCGGCATCATTTTTGAGGAAAAATGGACTAATGATGTTGTTTTTTCTGGCTGAAATGGCAGCTCTTGAATTTATTCAGATCGTCTCAAATGTGGCAATATTGCTTGTTTACCTACCCATTGAGCCAGAAATGGGCCTCATCGCTGAACAAAACGTGGGATCTTCTTTGATCTTATTAAGAGCCCTTAGAGCGAAGCGATATCGCTTGGGAAGGTCGAGCGGCTGCAGTTCTTGCACATGCTGTATTTTGTATGCTTTCAATTTAAGATCTCGACGTAAAATGCACAAAGTCGTCTCTCCACGGTTTTTGTGTACACTCTCAACTATGGCTAAGACGTACTGGACGAGGTTTATTCAGTTTAATATTATACAATAATGAAAATGGATCATGGTGTAGCAAATAGTACGCTCAGTAGGCCGATTATGTTGACCATAAGTTGAGCAAATCGCTCGGAGCTGAATTTTCGTAATAAAGTTGAACGATTTCTAAACGTTGTTTAGGCGTAAGTCTTTCCATGATGAAATGCCAGACAATACTGAAAAAGTAACACGACAGCTTAATAAGACTCACGCGTGATCTGTCAAACAAAGGGTACTGACAAAAGTGCCTCTACTTGGATCACACGTTACAACAAGAATATGCCTCTTACATTCGAAAAACTTGTGCATTGACTATAAAATTACTAGAATGCCAGAAAATAGAGAAATATGCAACTAACAAAGCAGTCACCGCCCTGAAAAGCACTCATTTTCAAAACTGCATGTAGTTGTCATAATAAGTTCACACCCCATTTACATTCAGCGTTGAAAGTATCTTATTCCGGATACTTTGCAGTCACGTCGTAGCTGCACGCGATGCTTAAGTTCACTCATTGTTGCTTAACAGTTGTGTAAGACAGGGAAAAGCTCTTAAAAGTCCTTGCAAAGCAGGATGCAGCGCGATTGCATGCATCGAATAGGAGTTGAAAATAGAACAAGTAAGTGGGGTATAATACATCACAGTATGAAAGTGTAAAGACGAAGTAAAAAAAGTACTTGCAGATCAATGTAGTTGGTTTAGACGTCACATTCTTCTGGTTCTTCACTGGTACTAGATTCGTTTATCGGTTTTGGACGTGAGCAAAAAATTTTTATGCCTTCTTCACATGTTACTTAATTTTATTTCCGAATGTGCGAGTGTTATTGGACGACATTTGATTTTAAGGTTAAAATATGTAAAATACATAACACGGAATTATTCAAAATTGTGTCAGAATTATTTATGTAAGTATTATTCTTCAGCTGATACGAAGTTTGCATCACTTACGCTGAAGCTATTCAGTTTCCCGTTTCTATAGTACATCATAATCTTCCTAAATTTCCAGTTGTTGCTCAACCCAATTCACGAACATACGAAGATTCTAGTGATCAAGTGGCTTCAGTTCTTGCATGAAATTTATCTTGTAAAGATGTAGGCCAAGTTTCTTTCACCACATTCGATAATGATGTCGCAGAGATGCCCAACGCTTGAAAACGACGTATGAGAGACTGATTTGGGTCTTCCTCAAATGATGCGCCAGCGGCAGCAATATTCTCGACATACGGGCTCTTCATTTTCTCACTGTCACGGGAACATTTTGTACTGGATTCAAATTTTTTCACTAGATGTTCATCGCTGTCGTTGATCAGACAGACGATTATGACGATCGTAAATTAGACGTAGTGCTCTTAAAGTTGAGGCCATTGACTCCAATTTCGGTAGAAATTATCAGTAATATCGACTCGTTGTTGGATCGTATATCTTTCCAAGGTAAAACGGCAAACCTTACTGACGAGAAATGTGAAAAGAGTGGAAAAAATGCGGCGTCGTTTATTACCTATTAAAAACCTCTTTATATCTGTCATGTACATATGTATATATGCCATTTGAGCCTACATATATGAGGTATACCATGTAGTCGCTTACACACATTCGTTTTAGTGTAAATATACTAAATGTACATATAGACATGTAAGTCATGAGTGTAAGTATCCATTTATAGTTTTCCAAGTAGTGTATTAGTGTAGTGATAAAATATCACAAAAAAAATACAAAAGCACAACAGAAGCAACAGCATAGATAAAAGTTGCGTAGATACGAGCACGATTTAAATGTTCATATATGTATTGCAAGCATTTGTTTATCTACCTAAATGTTATTCACGCTACAAATTGAAAGATTATTGTTATCGCATAGAAACAGCAAAATTAATATTCAAAAAAAATCCACTTTAATTTCTAAATCTCTTTCATATAATTCTTTGTTTTTGAATTAGGATTCATGAATTATGCTGCATTCAAACTACTAACATAAGTTACAATATTTTCGACTCATATATTGCAAAATGCACCTACTGTTTGAACTGAAACGCTGCCGGGAGTATATTCTGCATTTATAATACATACATACACATATCGCTACATGTATGCTTTCCTTTTAGCTGCATTTCGTAGCAGCATTTGTTTGCTATTTGTAAAGTTGCATGTTGGTGCACGCCTTACAAGAGTACACCAATGTTACGCATACTCGTACATATACATATACAGATGTCAACATGAAAGGATTTAGTGTGCAACTGCGCACTCATTCATCACATGCTTGTTGTTGGTTCGAAGAAGCATTATTTTGTTAGAACAGAATAAAGAAATAAGTAATAAATCTTAAGCAGAAACAGTTGTGAAGTAGAAGGAAAGAAAAAGTTGAAAAGGGAAGAGCTCTACTTGTTAGCGCTAAGAAGTAAGTTTCATTGTTTTTTAATGATTTTTACATATTCTTATAATAATTAATAAAATAAAATAAGATAAAATAAAATAAAATAAAATGAAATGAAATAAAATAAACTGAAATGAAATAAAACAAAATAAGATAAAATAAAATAAAATAAAATAAATAAATAAATAAAATAAAATGAATAAAATAAATAAATAAAAATTTGAATAAAGTTAATAAAAAATAAATAAAATAAAATAAAATTAAGTTAAGTTAAAGCAAACTAAATTAAATTAAAATAAATCAATTTAATAAAATTAAATAACATAAGATATATAAAATATAAAAAATTATATTCAAAAATTAAATTAATTTAAATAATATAAAGTGAACTTTAAATACAAAATAAATCAAATAATAAAATAAAACAACAAAAACGTAAAAAAAAAATAATAATAATAGATTTTTTCTTTAGCGTCGATAACTCAAGCATCCATTAAGAGAACGACGAGGAGCTTGGCTCATTTGGCGAAAGACGACCAATATTCAAAAGAAAAAGAATGATGGGTGATTTGAAAGATTAACCAAATAGTTTTTACCATTTATTTGTTTTTGAAATTTACTGAAAGCCTTTCGATTTTTCTCAAAGTTTCAAGTGAATCGCGATGCAATTGTTTCCGGAATACACGGTGAAAGCTGAACAAGTCTAATTTGTAACTAAGATAATGATGGGTTAGGTCACGATTACTCAAAAACTAGTGGAGCGATGTTATTTGTGGTAAAAATAAGCTAAATCGTTTTTGTTTTTTGCTTGTGCCAAAAATTGGTTGATAGAGACCTTTCAACACCTAAATTATCTCCATACCGATGACAATGTTTTTTTTTTTTTTTTTAATTTTTTTTTGTCGGTTGTTGTGGTCAGTCCAAGAGAAAAGTGAAACAGATCGCTTTGGACGGTGTCTCCCAAATAAAGTTGTTTAAAAACTGTTTAGTGTCTTCATGTTCATGATAGTAGCGCATCCCTAGAAATATGTCCAAGTCTTTTATTTTACATATACATATATAAGAATTTCACTTTAAATAAATATGTCCTCTCCTGGACTGAAGTGCGTATATTTTCTAGAATATTGTGTAATATGCCGAAAAAGTTTAACTACTTGTAACACGTTAAGAGTGCAATGCGTGCTTTTTACTTATGTTCCTAAGCTTCTACATAACTGTAACATGGCACAACAATTTTCATTATCCTTTTACATATTTTTTTATTTGCTGTAAAATTTATTTAGGACCATGTAAAATTTTCAGAAATGGCAAATATTCGTGCAAGATTTCACATCACTTTATCTAGGCACTGGAGTTTTCTCAGTGTCCTAAAAGTTTGTCCGATCAACACAATTTTTCCACAAGGGATACATAACTAATTAATGAAATTCCAGTAACTTAAGATTTGCAGGACTCGGCTATTTTCTTGTGCAAATATTGATGCATTTTAATTAAATTCCGAAATACTGCCGAAATGGGAAAAGGCGTTGGTGTGCACAAATTTCGTAACATGTCATCAAACATAAATAATATATTGAGCAATATTACAGAGCTTCCTGAGATATGCTCATAAGTGGGCGACGACAGGCCATTTTCAATTTGTCAATAAAAAACTCTCGGGTACCTTCCTTCGGCTTTTTCTGAGCACAAATTTTGGGTTGCTCACGTCTATGTGTGTGTGCAGTGAAGGCATAGTTTTCAAAACATCAGCTGTTATGGGAGGTGGCGTGGTTGCATTTCGAATTTTCCATTTGTTGAACTGTATATTTTCGCCCAAAGGAACGACCTATAGAATTCATTATGACATAGCTGTATATTTAGTTTCCGATATATTGTTCAATATAACTTAGTGGGGGCGGGCCACGCCCACTTTATCCAAACATTGATATAGTTTCCCTAATAAGCGAAATCCCTATGTGCTACCAGCATATGTACCTTTATCGCATGCTTAGTTATAATGTTATAGGGTTTATACTCCGCCATTTCTCTTTCCTGGAAGCAAAATTTTTTTTTGTGAAATACCTGTAAAAATTTCGTTTCATATTCTCATAAGGCACGGACTAAAGGACGGACTAGCTATTAGCGGAGGACGGACGGGACAGACAGACATGTTCTTTCTTATTCCTCTCGATTTTGATATATTTGATATCTGACTCTTTTAGTTTTAGGACTTACAAAACAACCGTTATGTGAACAGTTACAAAGGCGCATTAAGCATTCTTTAATACAATGTAGTAGGCTCTCAAAATTTCAAATGAGATTTTCTCGAAATGCTGTTTTAGAGTCGGTGAGGAAAATTTCTATGCAAGTGCTAGACTGATCAATTCAAAAAAATCATTACTAATCGTTACAGGCTTGTTGGTATATACCATAGACTTGACGTAGCAAATATTCAGTATAGCACAAACAGTTTATTCATAAAAAAAATTGTACACATTGAATCGCACACAATTTATCTTTCACTCCAAAAACGACTGGTCGAGAGAACTGTTAAAAATATACGATAGCTGTGCCTCGAGACACGGCTATGACATTGTGACAAGTGGTGAATCGTGGATTTACGCGCATGAGCTCGAAAATAAAAAGCAGTCGATCCCAAAAATAAAATTTTTTATCAATAATCTAAGGTTATCATAACTGTCCCACGGCACCCACCATGCTTTACTTCTTTTGCTGAAATTTCCCTTTAACATGTATTTCAGAAATGGATATTCGTGATCCCTTCTTTAGAATTGAAACAAAACACACGCATAAATATCTTTGAAGAAATTCCAGTAAAAATATACTAACGCTGCATCAGCAAATAAATCACACAAAAATATAGTGGCAGCAAATGACAGCAAAAGCAGTCAAGCAAAAAAGAAAAGGCGAAAAACATAAATAATATATTGTGAAGTGAAAGCTCCATAAAATAGTAAGTACTTAGTCGAATTTAGTGCAAAACTTTAGCTTCGGCTCTGAGCACAACCAGTTGCACGTGTATGCGTTATTTGCAATGGCACACACACACACAGCTGCTCTGGTTGCATAATGCTAGATTACAGACGTATGTACAGGAGCGCTGAATTCATTATGCATATTGTGTATACATCGGTCGGACGCACCCATCTAATTGACGGAATCACGTTTTTGCCCAACAGCTTATCGCTGCAGTTATACTGCGCAAATTTCGTTGGAAAGCAAATTTTTCTTTTGCCATGCTGTGGCAGAGACATTTTATGCAGCAGATAGTTCTTCCTTTTTTTGCAGAATGTCTTTTTCCTCCGTATTTTGAATAAAAGTTAATCCTTACACTTTGCTTCAGCCTTTAGCTGATTGCAGACAATTTTAGGCAAGCCGGCAAATGAGATTCACACATACCCTGTCAATTTGTGGCGAATGCAATTTCTATGCAAGGTGCTAGACTGATCAATTTGCAACATCAGTGCGGTATCGTCGGAATTGAGTTAAATAGACTTGACGTAGCAAATATTCAGTATAGCACAACTGCATAAAAAAAATTTTACACGTGTGCACACAAATTTATCTGATAAGCTTCGAAGTAGTGTAAAGAAAACTGTTAAAAATATACGATAGCTGTGCCTCGAGTGCTATGAAATTCCTTGTGACAAGTGAATCGTGGATTATACGCTTACATGAGCTGTAACAAAAAAGTCTTATGGTGTTTCACACATTCGATACTGTTTAGTCAATGCGGTTCAATCAGTAGAACATTTTTTAAACCAGGCCTATAACTATGTTTGTGTGGCTTTTTTTCAAGGATATTTGTTCCCTTCTTTAAGAAAAAAAGTAAAATTTTGAATAAAATATGAAAATCCGGCATCAGCAAATAACGACATCCTTATACCCAAATTAACAGCAACACGTGTATTTAAGGTTTGCTACGAAGTTTTTAACATCTAAAAGCAACATGTGTGAGAACGCTCCACGAATAATAGTATATAGTAAAGGGTTAACTTTAAGAGCTTGATAACTTCTTTTAAACACAAAAAACGCACATAAAATTTGCAAAATCTCATCGTTCTTTATTTGAAACGTTAGATTGGTTCATGACATTTACTTTTTGAAGATTAATTTGCATTTACATGTTGACCGCGCTGACGCAGCACATTCAGGTGGTCAAACCTATTCGGAAAGTCCAATTTGTTGGGCAACTTTTCTTTGAGCATTTCCGGCCGGAATAGCCCGAACATCTTTTTTCGGAAAATGTTGTCTTCGCAAAAGCTGGAATAGTGCTTGCTTATTTCTGTAGATTTAGAAATTGACGTAGCCCCACAAAACACATAGTCTAATTCAGGCGTTAAATCGCAACAAAGTGCGGTATGTCGGAATTGAGTTAAAAACGTAGAGAAGTTGTTGAAACTGCAAAATTTAAATTTTGAAATCTGTGATTGTCTCGAAGTTTTGTCCCCTCAGAAATGGCCATAGAATCGCGAGCTGTGTGGCATAGTTGCGCCATCTTGATGAACCACAAGTGTCAACCAAGAGGCTTCATGTGTTCTTCACATTCATACTGATGGCAACAAAAAGTTTGTTAGCATCGAACGATAGGTCGCCATTCACCGTAAACTATGTTGCGTCCAACGAGCATCTTTGAAAAAAAAAAAAAAAAACTGGTCCAATAGATTCCACCAGCGTACAAACCACACCAAACAGGGTGCATTTTTTTCGGGACACCTAAAAAGAAACATGGGCAGTTTCTTGAACGGCTTCTGAGATTAAGCTCTGTCACCCCAAATGCTATCCGTCTGCTTATTTATGTAGCCATGCGAACTTTAACCATAAATAGCCTCATCGCTGAACAAAATTTGTCGGACGTAAAGCGCGCGAAACTCATTTCGAACCGGAATCGCCTGATGGTAATAAAAATTCAATGATTTGGCAAGCCGTTGCTCGTTAGTAAGTCTATTCATGATGAAATGTCAAAGCATACTGAGCATCTTTCTCTTTGACACCATGTCTGAAATCCCACGTGATCTGTCAAATACTAATGCATGAAAATCCTAACCTCAAAAAAATCACCCTTTACATATGTGAGTGAGATTAAGCAATGTACACCTGTGTTTCCGTCTGGATATGTACGAAAGCGGAGAAAGTTCTCTGAAGGCCACTCTCTTGGGAGTGACCAGAAACGATTTTTTATATATGCCTCAAGCAGAACACGACTTCCGGTCCTTGACCAAGTATCCTCTCGGTGGGATACTGTTGTTATTGTTAAAAAACCAAACGAATTTAAAGGAGGAAACAGCCTCGGATAAGTAACCAGCAGAGGTGATCTAGTGACTGATACATAGAGCATGCTAAAATTATGAACGGACACTTCTCCGATTCCGATTCCCCAATCGATGAAGATGGAGAAGACGTTCCATCTACTGACCATGAAGAAGTTCGAATAGCAATTACCCGTCTGAAAACCAACAAATCAGCGGCGCCGATGGATTGGGATCGGGAAGGACTTCTCCGAGCCGTTCGATACCAAATGAGGTTCCAAAATAACTCTTGCCAACAGTTCTGCGGAAGATGTCAGTTTTTTACGATAAAACGATGAGCTCTACGAGATTTACGATGACATTGTCTTATTTCAGCGAATTAAGAGATAGCGGCTACGCTGACTAGGTCATGTCATCCGAATGGCTGAAAGCACTCCACCTCTGGGAGTATTTGATACAGTACCCGCCTGGGGAAGCAGTGGAAGACCCTAACTCCGTTGGTGAAACAGGACCTGTTTACACGTGGAATCTTCAATTGGCGCCAAACAGTGAAAACCAAGACCAAGAACGACTGGCGCGCTATTGTAAACTCGGCTATAAACGCGTAAGCGGTGTCTACGCAATAAACAAGTAGAATTACCACATTAGTATAAGTATGTGTGTGTGTATATAGGTGTGTCAAATGGCAAGCATAATTGTGCCTCGTCGCAAAATCAATAACGCCATATGAATAATTGAAACCACTAAGTTTCAGCGGTTGATAAGAGTATAAACGTCATAAGTAATTATCGGCCGCCGCACAGCGACCGCAACTGTTTGTGGCATACGTTGACATTGAGCACAAATTAATTTGCACTTTATTATATACGCAATTACATAATTGTTTATGTATGTAAGAATTCATTTCGGTGAACGTATGTTTATATTGTGTATTCATATATTTCAAGCAGAGTTTGCCGAGGCTCACATATCCGAAAACGTGTCTCATGTACTGAGTTCTAGTGAAGTCTTGCGAAAAAGGATAGAGAGTGCGATGTACTCGTTCAAAGCGCGTAATCTCTCTAGATCATTGAACTTACTCACACCAGGTTAACCGAAGATATTCCAAATTCTTCATTATAAAAGTAATTTTAAAACGAATAAAAATAAATTCCAACATTCAAATGAAATTCTGAAACATATCAGCGGATTTTTAAAGTAAGACCATATGTGACGCTATTTGCAACTCAATCAAACACTGTTTTTAATGTGAAAATCAGCAAGATTTCATAAGCTAGTATGCAAACTAGTTATCACTTTAATCCACTCTGCTATTTATTATTAAATTATTTGTCATGTTTATCTATGTATGTATATGTGTGCTTCTTTTATGTGATTATTTGCATTTACTTAATTAAATTTCGTTAAGCCCTCATTGATTTTATATTACATTTTGTGATTAAATTAATTCGATTGACAGTGTCAAAAGACGTTTAAAGCTTAGCTAAATTCCACATAATTAGGAGTGACAGAGCGTATGAGTAATATGATTTGACGCGCATCGAAATGTGTAGGAATGTGTTGGTAAAGATACTAAGTGTGTCAAAATTAAATATGGCGCACAAATTCGAGGTTTTGAGAGATTAATTAATTGTTTTTTGATATATTCTAGTTTGGAGACTTTTTAATGTATTTTTAGGCTAAAACAATGTTTTGATGATTATCCTTCATCAGTGACGAATATGAGTAGTAAAGCTGTTTATATGTTAAGTTTTGAATTTTTGAGATAATAATCGATTTAATAGTGATTAGAAGATCAAAATCCGGAAAATATTTGTATAAAAACGTATTTTATTTAAACAAGGCAAAATCTTACTTTCGGTTGCACCGAAGCTATAATACTCTACAGTTTGTACGACAGCTACATGAAATAATATTCGAATCCAAAAAAATTTCTCCAAATGTTATAGAGCTACCTTAGATATCAATTCATGTCAAATTTCGGGAAGATATCTCTTCTAATATAAAAGTTCTTATACAAGAACTTAATTTTGATTCTTCACTTTGTATGACAGCTATATGCTATAGTAGTTCGATCCGAAAAATTTCTTCAGATATTATAAAACTGCCTTAGAAATTAATCCCTGCCGAATTTCAAGTAGATATCTCTTCAAATAAAAAGGTTCTTAAACAAAAACTTTATTTTGATTCTTCAGTTTGTATGGCAGCTATATGAAATAATATTCGAATCCAAAAAATTTCTCCAAATATTGTAGAGCTGCACTAAAAAACAATGCACGCCAAATTTTGGTCTGATATCTCGGTAATAAAACAAGTTCTTATACAAGAATTTGATTTTGATACTTAAAATGTATACTACTCATAATAAAAATTAAAAAAAAAAATTTTATTAGAGATATGTCATTTCAGCATAAAATAAAGAAACCTAGATACTTAAACAGCCATTTTTTCCTTTTACATAAAACAATTTGACCAAAAAGAATGTACATGTATTTTTAATTACTTACATGCGATTACTTCGAAACTGAACTAAAAAAATATTGCAAGCATATTAATTAGTACTATCTACTTGTGTTTTACAAAACATCGCAAAAGCAGTAAACAGTTCTTAGACATTGCTTTTTTTACTTCAAACGTCAGCAGTGACTTCTTTCATACCGCACTCAAGCCTTTTGCAAAGTCTATCAGATGTGAAAATGATTTCTTTCATTTACTTGCAACGCATGACTAATAATCAACGGCAATGAAGCGTGCCTATAATGCTAATGTTAAATAACGGCAAGCATAGTTTGTGTAATAAATACGAAACTCAGCTACAGACCAGAAATTGACCACTAATCCATAAACAGCAAACACAATCAGCAAATCAGTAGGCAAGTTGGCAGTGGCAACTACAAGCAAGGAATAAGCAAGCAGGTAAATGATTGATTGGCAAGCAACAACAGTAAAAATTACTTAATGAAATGGAACTTACTACTTTACTTAATTACTTCGTAGCGACTGATAGCGCGCGTTATGCACGTATACTGGGCGAGGTAAGCCTGTATGGGAGCGGAGGGGTGTGGTTAGGCGTAAGAAAAATGTGGCAGCGATCACTACTCAATACAAAGCAGGTGGGTAGGGCTGCAGTCGTAAAGCAATCATTCATAATACTATATGTTAAATAAGCAAGTTTCCGCAATCAGTTTTGTGTACGACCGCCATGGCGTATGATGAACATTGCAATATTTACCTTTGCTATAATACAATATGTTTTGTCGGTAAATATTCCAATATTCTATTCGTGTGCTGCATTTTAATTAATACCCCTCATGCGTACATATGTAACTGGCCTTTTATATTATATTCCGCTGTAATTAGTTAATATTTTTGTTGTCTGTTGGTGTGACGTTTGTGTGCACTGACCTCATGTTAACCACCACACATTTCTATATGAATAACATTTCTAATGTTTGTCCACACATTGTGTGCATTCATAGCGTGTGTAACGGCTATGAGTGTGTGCATGTGTATGTGTGTGTGTGTGCTGTTCACATTGTAGCTAAGTAATCATTAGTTAATGTGTTTGCTAAGCTATGTTGCATTATGCATGTGGTGTTTATGGCGTTTATGGTGTGTTTGTTTACTTGTTCATAGTTTATAGCGAAATTACGTGGTCAAATCTGTGATAAGCTTGCTACGTTACAGCAAGGATAATGCTTCTTTATAAAGTACATTCCATATATAACTTTGGTTAGATAAAGTTGTAGTGGCAGTGTGCTCAATTAAATAATTTCTGACTGCAGCTCAAAATAATATTTTTAATGTAATGTAGGGAGCCTGCTTTATAAGCTTCAAAAAATCGATTTTTTTATTGCTTAAATCTTTTTAGAAATTATCTAAGAATATGTCTCCAAAGTTATAGATAGGAATTCGCAATATTGTCCAAGCTAGAAGGGAAATAGTGACCAAGCGTCTAGCAGATATATTAGCGCTTGGGCAAAAAGCGAAAACAGTGATGCGCGATTTCTCGGTATGGCGGACCGAATAGTAAAAAAATAAACATCGTATATACTTGGAACAAAGTTTATTATCTTTGGCATTAAATTGTCTTCTATTTAAATTAAAAAAATACTAAGGAAATTCAAGTTTGAACATATTTTTAAACAACATAAAGTAATATTTTTTTTGGACAAAAACCACTTTTTTCAACTTTTTTCAACTTTTAAAAAATTTGTAAAATTTTCCACTTTTTTTTTTGGAATTTTCTTAGTTTAACTAGAAGATGAATTACTAAAAAATAGAATCTCTTTGAGTTTTTAGTTTCCGATAGAAATTTCGCCCTGCATTCAGCCCGCGGTCCGACAAATGCATAAGCGAGATGCATCGGGAAATTGCTTCCCAAAGGCAGAATATCAAAAATTTCGTATTCAAAAAATTTGTGAATGATGTTTATATATTTACATAGCTATAAACCCTAGAAATTTCGCTTTAATCTCTTATATCTTTCCCTCCCAAAAAAATCCTCAAAAACTCGATCTCTATCTCTAAAGCAGGCTCCACCCTTAATGCAAATATTCAAGCAACTCATACTCGAACATCAGCCGACGCACACTTACTACTACATTTTTTATTTAACTGTATTGGCGTCTGTCTCAAGCGTTTATTGGCACCAATATCCTTTTGCGCCATTAGGCCTTAAGCAACGGACGGTCTATAATGAACCGACAGCATGATTTTTTTCTTGTGTCTGACAGTATAAGACATACAAATGGCTTGAATCCGGTCATTATTTCCCTTAGACCTCATATACCTAATATAAATGGACAATTTACAAATATTTTTTCATAACTTAATTTAAATGTTAAACAATGTTTCGCATACAATAGCAATTATAGGCGAACAAATGCGCTTAGTGTTCTCCAAAATAGCTTTCGAGTTTCATAATTAGTTGTAATCGCAAAAATACTTTCAAGTTTATCATAATTTTATGGAATATTTTCGAATTGTACTCTGCCATTGTGAGTTTCAATAAACTAATTTTTTTTTGTTTTTTGGAATAATAACAGTTTGCGTTTACATATGTACATAAATTTCCAAAGTCCAGTTAATTTGGATAACATAACAAATAGCTATTATATTCGCACATATTCCGAAGCTTGTGTTAGCATTTAAATAAATATTTAGCCGCTTTAAATAATTATGTATTGCCTCGGCGATATGCTATTGTTTTGATATCCGAACTATTATTATTAGCTTCAATTATGAATTTTGTTATTTGAAGCTACCTAGTTAGTGAACAATTCTATTTATGATTTTAGTAAATTATTAGTGAATTATTTGAGTTTATTAAATAAATATTTAGGAAAGGTAGTTAAGTTAAAAGCGAATGGGGGCATGCCCAACTGTGAATGAGATGTTATGTACGAAATATTAAGCACGAATTGCTGAGTATGCTTTCACCTAGTGTTCGCTTCTTAAAAATCAAATGTTTTGATTCAAAATTAAATAAAACTCTCACAGTTGTCGTTTATGGCATTCTTATCAAATAAAATGCCAATAAAATTTCCTCTTGCTGCAAAATAAAATTAGACGGCTAGCCCCCAATCATGCAGCCAACAAGCTAACTTGCACACCTGTGCCGTATTATGAAGCTGCAGGAGGGCTAACCATTTGAGTCAACTGTTCAAACACACACACACACACACACACAAGCATATAGGCAACCCTGTCACGCTTTGTCGCCCATCGCATGGACGCTTTTATTAGCCGCGAGCTATGTTTATACGGTAAATCGGCCGAAGCGTGCGCCCTTCGCGTGTATTTCCGCACTGACTAAGCGTAACGCCAACAACTTTTCGATTGCGCCTAAAGGTATGCTACGTCTATACATGTTTGTATATTTGCTGGCGCGGGTGACCTTAAATCCGCATCATATGGACGTACAAACAATCACACATATACGAGTATGAGCACACATTCATAGCTAACTTTGTCTGTGTGTGAATGTCCTATTGGCCGTCGTATTTGGCATTTTATCACATAATATTTTACTTTTTATAGCAATAAAGTGTAATTTAATGAGGCTATAAAAGAACATTAAAAGGCATGATGATGCGGGCGCATGACTGTCAAGCATCGTTCTTCAAAGGCCACCAAAGCACACTTCAGTCGTGCGGCCCGCTAACTTCCTGGCTGTCTAACAGAGCGCATAATAAAGTCTACTTTGTTACGCCCGCATGTCGGATTCACTTAGCACATGCGTATGTGTGTGCTGTTATGTAGAAGGCTCTGAGGCAGTGTGTGTGCTGTGCTATTGTAAATTATTTTTAGGAGTTCTGCTTCAATTTCGTTTTTCTTCGTATTTATTTGAGCACGCTGTTGCCTTAAATTAAATGACAAGCTGCTTAAGCGCACACACTCACTTACATACACATATATGCACACAGTCGCCCACATGTTAGCAAGAGCAAATTTTTTCCGTTTCAAATTTAATTTACTTCTTCAATATGGCGTGCTGGCTGTCAGTCAAAGCTGTGATTTTCTTGCCTCTTTATTGCCTTCAATTTTATTTCTTGACATTAATACACTTACGTAAATAATTGACGAAGCATTGCGACACAAACATGAAAGCAATTTTTGTTTTTCATTATAATACGTTCGGAATTTATTAGCATGACTGGTTATTTTAATCGTACTGTGATTTTTCATAGAAAAGTTTTTTAATAAAACCAGCTAAATTAAAAAACGAACTCTCCCACTTTTTTATACGCCGAGCAGGGTATACTAAGTATAACAAGTAAGGAAAGGCTAAGTTCGGGTGCAGCCGAACATTTTACTCTTTTGCATCTTGTTTTAATCAAAACCAGGGAAATACTTTGAAGTGTAAGATCAATCATAAAGTGTAAAGTCACCAGGACGTTCGAAAATCTTTATATTAGGTATATAGGCGATAAAGAAATACTGGTTCGATTCAACCCATTTTTGACATACAAACATACCTACATATATAGAAGATCGGCATTTTCGATCAAAAATCAAGTATAGCTAACGGGATTTAAATATTCGTTACCTAGGGTAGTGAACAGGTTTTATTGGATTTCAATGTTGATAGTCGAAATTTTCCCAGTTAATCACAAAACACTAACTTGTGAAGAAATTGTCCAAGATATGCCGACCAGTTTCAACATTCTAAAAGCAAATATGATTGTCAAGCAGATTATGTTCGCGCACATTTTGATATACATAGGTTTGAATAATTTAGACAATTATGGTTAGAAAAAGAAAGAACTGTTCCACTAACATCTAAAATTGAGATAATTAAGGTAACCAGGTTGATTGGGTCGTCATATGATGTCAGATTACTGTTTATTGATAAATAAATAGAAAATAATTGAGGTTTTACACTACGACCTGCAACTTCAATATCACATATGGTCACAAAGGTCCAGCATTTTGAAAAATTAAAAGAGCCTGCTGGGCGCGGTGGACGTGATGTGGTCTCTGTCCACGTAGATTGATCCAAAGGCTTTAAGCCTGCTAGAAATTAGGAGTATTTGAGAATCAGTTTGGAGTTCCGGTTCCATGTCGCAAAATCGGCAGTTTGCGCAAGACACTAGTTTCAAACTGATAGGTGTTTCAGCCTTCGTACATACTCCTCCACTAATAGCAATGGGACTTCATAAGCTGAGATGGCTTTTAGTGCCGCTTGACTATCGCTGAGTACAACGATACGCTGGTTGCGATAGTTGCTTTGGATATTGATTTCTGCAAAGACTTCTGCTTGAAAGATGCCATTGGTATGGGTGCGGCGGTTCCACATTGCACCTTTCAATGTCTTGCGATGTTTTCGAGCCGTAAGTATACCACTGGATGGTGCTGTCTTTCAGTAAGAAGTCGAGCGTGGAATCATTCCACTGCCTTGCTGCCGAGAGTAACTTTAAAATTTTTTGTGAAGTTTACCCTCTTCGTAACGTCGTCTCTTGGTGTGTCTTCCCCTAAGGCAATCATTTGTTGAGATGACATTATCTTCCCTTTGCCAAACCATGCAGCGGTGTGATCTTCAGTGTCACTTCTAGTGCTGCATTTGGACAAGTGTGCATTCTCCCTGAAGCGCAGACGCAGGCGAGTCTTTGCAGTTTCGATAGTTAAAGGCCTAGTGAAGACTGATTTGGCTTCGATGCCCAAGCAACCGCTCCATAAGTGACAAAAGGCCTTACGATCATGATATGCAGCCACCTGATGATACCTCGCTCTTCTATTTCTAAAGCTGAAAAAAAGCATGTAAGGAGCATTTTATGATGACTCCCAGCCATACAAGCAGCCGTCAACTAGTTGCAGAAGAGTATTCCATTAAATGCCATAAACCATTCTACGTTTGCGCTGGTTTATCGTTCCAAACTTTGTTTTGAGTCTATATACAAATTATTCGCTTTTTTTGGGACACCGTGCATATATATTGAAATTATTGTATCTAAGTATATTACAACACTACAATTTTAATGCGATTTCAAAAGGTTTACGGCTTACTATATTACTTCCGACAGCACAGCGACAAATGGTGTGCTGATAAGCCAACCAAAAAATCAACCAGAAACTCGACCAAAGCTCTCAATGTCATTCATTTAATTTGAAAATTGCCTAGTAGCGAAGTGCTTGTACAATAGTAAAAACATATACACACACTCTTCCGGCATTACCTGTGCCAACTGACCTCGAGCACCACCAGCTTTTCATAGACACACGCACAGGAAGCACACTGTTTGCTCACAACAAAAAAGGGTTTAATTTCCGCTTACATAACCGGCTATTAAAGTGATTGTAATAAATGACCGTTTGATGCCGCTGATTAAAATCGAATTGTTTGTAGTTTTTTTTTTATCATTGACCGATTGTTGTGGCATTTGGGGTAGTTGGTGGTTGGTGTTAACATTGCTTTTCAGTTGCGCATACTCGTGTATATACGGTATTGGGTGACTTAATTAAATTTTGCTGCCAGCATTTGAAGATATTCGATTGTAAATTAAATAAATATGATTTTAAATTCATAAAAAAGTTTACAATTTTTTTTCTAGAAGAGAAATGGGTAGCGAAGCGAAGAAAAATATTCAAACATAAATATTCTTATTAGTTCATTTTAAAGTGCTCATGGAAGTTTTTTTATACCCTGGACAGGGAATATAAAGTATGACACGATGTTTGTAAATCCAAAAACGACACATTGGAGACCTTTATAGTATATACTACTGTGATCTAAATGATCAACATAACGAACTGATTTTATATATACCTGTTAATCTGTTTGTATATATGCGAACAGATCCCTCAGTTTTTGAAATATCGATCTGAAATTTCGCACGCGTCCTTTTTTCTTCAATAGACTGCTTATTTGTAGAGCATGTAGCTGCCATACAAACTGAACAATCAGCATCAGTTGCTTGTATGAAAAACTTTTTAAATTGACGAGATATCTTCACGAAATTTTGCATAAATTATAACCTAAAATAACAATATAATCTGCGAAGAAATGGTTCAGATCGGACCACTATAGCATACAGCTGCCATGCAAACTAAACGATCGGAAAGAAGTGCTTGCATAGAATACTTTTTTATTTGACCAAATATCTTAACGAAATTTGGCGTGGATAATTTTTTAAAGCAATGGTGCAACCTCCGAAGAAATTATTAAGATCGGAGTACTATAGCATATAGTTGCCATACAAAATGACCTATCAAAAGCATGTTCCTGTATTTAATATTTTATATATGTATATATGGGTGGTATTATAGTTACGGTGCAAGCAAAATTAACGTTTTTTCTTCTTAAGTATAGGTAAACATACATATAAATATACTCGTATTATTGCATTTCTTTACGATTTCAAATGGATTGATCATTACTAAATCGCGTTACGTATACGCCATGTAGCACCCCACTAACTTGCATACAAAACTCCAAAGCAAATGTCCGCCCTTAGTCACGAAATAGTAGTCACAAATACAACATAACTGCATAGAAAATATGATTTTATTATTGCTGCTGCTGCAGCAATCGCCGGAAGTTGGCGGAAAATAGTCGAAAACTTGGGAATCACTCTAAATTCATTTTATGTGTAGCACAGGCTAGCGTTACACAATTTTAAAAAATTTCAATGCTCGAACACCCTTAACGGTTATTGAAAACACATAAAATGGCATACAAGGCAAAGCATTTAAATGTCGGCAAAATGCAATTGCGCCGATATGCGTGGCTATATATAGTACATAGTTTCAGTATATGCCTAGTCGTCGTGGAATAACATAGCATAAAGGCAAACATACTCAATTTGTGAAATTTGTATGCACTTGGCATACGGCTACAATATTTTCACGCACGCGAAACGGGTAAAAAGCTCTGCTAAGTGGGACAAGTGATGGGTAAGTGTATGTGGAGCATGAGGTTGCCGCTAGCTTGTGGCATAAAGCTGCTAGTTGCTCTATTTTCCATGATTCCTTATAAAAATAAACACGGAATAGGGAACTCAAATAAAACGCAAGCCAAATTGTATGCATGCATGCATACAAGTGTATGTATGTATGTGTGTGTTTGTGTGTATATGTTATTTTTCTGGGTTGAGCGAAAACATATGCCTTTACGTGCCTCGCTTGCGCGTAGAGTTAACTGCATTTCTATGCTATTGCAAGTTGCAATTTGTGTGCTTGTATGCATGTTAGAGGCCATTTTGTTTTTCAGGGAATTTTTGTTTGTTATTTTCCGTATCGAAAACTGTTGAGTGCACGAACTGCATTGTTGAAAAATTAAGATTATTTACGTACATATGTATATACAAATATGTGGGGAGAGCGGGAGGAAAAACACGAAAGGCAACTTTATAAAGCGTAGATTCCGTGTAAATTGGTGAAATTTTATGGTGAAAAAGAATTAAAAATTTTAAAATAAAATATCGAAAACCATGTGATGTCGAAAAAGAGCAATCGTTAATACAATTTATTAGAATTACTCTGTGCAATACACAAGGTTTCATATTGAGCAGCGTAATGCAGTGTGAACAAGTTTAGCATTTCATATCAGAAAAAACGTAAGACTTCCCTTTTATGCGTAAATTTATCGCAATGGTTAAAGCCTTAATTCCCTGTACGTAGTTAAGAAACCTGGAGCGTTTAAAATTTGAAAATAGATTTCCCCTTTCACTTTCCGTAGTCCCTAAACGAATTTTTCAGTATATGTAATTTTTTCCTTTAAATAGCTCTTCCCTCATACTTTAATATGAAGAACACCTCAGCCGAAAGTCATCGTATGTTGGTGTATTTTTATGATGAGTATGCTCTAGCTGAGCGAATATGACAAAAGTTGGTTGTATTACAGAAACGATCGAAGTCACCCAAACAGCCATATTAAAATGTTTCAAAGCAGCAGGATATGTACAAAAGCTAGGATATATGAATTGAAGCCATGAGCTGCAGAAGAACGACTTTGAAACGATGAAAGACGATTTTGACAACCCTTAAAGTAAAAAGTTATAAGTGACACCTGTCCAACCAGCTAAATCAAGGGGAAAGCCGTATATGCATGACACTAAGGCTTGTGGGCGTTCTGTATTATGACCACCTAAAACCGAGTGATACCATTAACGAGGAAAAACTCACCAAATTGGAGCAAGAGATTGTTTAAAAATGACAGACATTTGCGACCAGAAAGATCTTGCTACTTTTCGTTACGACTTGCTCCGTTCGAATCAGAACCAACTTGCTAGAAGAAGGTTTGTGTTAGAAGAGTTCATTAAAAATTTGATTTCATTCATTCTAGGCCACTCTGTCAATGAAATCCTTTTGGGATGATATCCACAAACTTACAACAAGTCAAGAAAATATTATAGCTTCAAGTGGGCAATCCCTTGAGCACTGCTATTTTACATGTGTTTCTTAAAAAGACGTGAAAATTTCGAGAAGAAAATTTTCTCAAATTTTTTTTTAATTGTTTACGGTAAATTACAATAATATATTAGACTGTCAAATATCTTCCTTCCGCCTTTTTGTCTTTTGAATTTCGTGATTATGTTAAAGCGCTACGGAGCTTATATCTGGCACTACCACTTCGAATGACGCCATGGATAAGCCAGCCGGCGGAAGACCTACGACGACGAATACATGGAAAACATCGAGTTAGACCGGCATGTGGCATCTGTTGACATCGCTCAGAAGATGGGTTTTAGTCACCAAACAATTTTAAACCATCTGCAGAAGGCTGGATACACAAAAACGCTTGATGTTTGGGTGCCCCATGATTTGACGCAAAAAAAAACTTCTGGACCAAATCAATGCCTGCGATATGCGAACGAATTCGACTCATTTTTGAAGGGAT
This sequence comes from Bactrocera dorsalis, assembly GCF_023373825.1. Classification (NCBI taxonomy): domain Eukaryota; kingdom Metazoa; phylum Arthropoda; class Insecta; order Diptera; family Tephritidae; genus Bactrocera; species Bactrocera dorsalis. The sequence continues at coordinate 102,906,684 of NC_064304.1, read as the reverse complement.
TGTGACCGGCGACAAAAAATGGACCACATAAGATAATATCAAGCGAAAACGGTCGTGGTCGAAGGCCGGTGAATCGTCCCAAAGAGTGGCCAAGCCGGGATTGTCGGCCAGGAAGGTTTTGCTGTGTGTTTGGTGGGATTGGAAGGGAATCATCCACTATGTGCTGCTCCCGTATGGCTAGACGCTTAATACTACCATCTACCATTCTGAAGCAGGCGCTGAACCAGAAGCGACCAGAATTGGTTAACAGGAAGGGTGTAGTGTTTTACAACGCCAGACCACACACTTCGTTGATGACTCGTCAGAAGCTACGGAAGCTCGGATGGGAGGTTTTATCGCATTCACCATATAGCCCGGACATAGCGCCAAGTGATTACCACCTGTTCCTGTCCATAGCGAACGCCCTTGCTGGTGTAAACTTAAACTCAAACGAGGCTTGTGAAAAGTGCCTGTCCAAGTTCTTCGCAAATAAGAAGGGGGCTGCTACGTTGAAGTTGCCTTCTAGAAATAGATTATTGAAGAAAGCGCCGAATATTTGAACTAAATCCGATCACTGTAACACTTTTTATAAAGCATTGAATAAAGAGTTTTCCAGAGAAAAGTTCTGTGAAAGATTTATGGTTCTTTGCGCGTTGGCCACGGCGAATATCGCATTCGATGGAACGATGAGCTGTACGAGATATACGACGACATTGACATAGTTCAGCGAATTAAAAGACAGCGGCTACGCTGGCTAGGTCATGTTGTCCGGATGGATGAAAACACTCCAGCTCTGAAAGTATTCGACGCAGTACCCGCCGCGGGAAGCAGAGGAAGAGGAAGACCTCCACTCCGTTGGAAGGACCAAGTGGAGAAGGACCTGGCCTCGCTTGGAATATCCAATTGGCGCCACGTAGCGAAGAGAAGAAACGACTGGCGCGCTGTTGTTGACTCGGCTATAATCGCGTAAGCGGTGTCTACGCCAGTAAAGAAGAAGAAGAGCAAAAAAGCGGAAGGTAGATATTTAACACCCTGATATATGTATAATCAAAAAATCGGCAGGAATTCGCCACTCATTTTAAGCTAATTAAGCGTTAATGGTCAATAAGCTAATTTTGCTCTTACATACTTAATTGTGATACAATTAGTTCAGCTGTTTTAACCGCCATTACTCATTATGTTGTCAACAAGAACATTGTGTTCGTTATCCTATAAAGCAATGCTGATTTTTTTGTGACCATTTTGTAGTTCGATTACATCACAATCAACGGTCGTTTACCTTAATTTTATTTCGTATTTTATTTCGTTGCTTAATTTGGTTGCCATGCCAACACTTTTGTTTCAACGTCCTTTGAAACTTTAATTTTGCTTGAACCTTTGCATTTCAGGCTCTAAGTTGCCTAACCATTATGTCAATCACTCACTGCCTGGTGGCGCAACAAAAAAGCTTTCATTTAAATGATTTTGCTTATTGACAAATTGCATGCAACCTTTTCCTTGCCTTGGCAATCAACTTAAACACTTTTCGGCTGGATTGTGGTACATATAACAACAACGGTGTACAAAGGAGCCGACTTATTGCAAGGCATGCCAGCTAAACACACACATACCAAACTTAACTGTCGCCCAACGCTAAAAACCCAGCCAGACAACAACAATAATATTGGACACGCTAACACACATACACATGCAACATATGAAGACGAATTCGAAAATTGCTCGAAGCCAAAGAACTCTTCACACAAACGCTCGAATCCTACAAGCAGAATTTATTTGTTTAATATGTTTGTGTGTGTTCATGTAAGTAATACATATGTATGGTAAAAGGTGTGTAAAAACCAAACGAAGCACTCATACATGCTTATTGTTATCTACATTTTGTCGAGTTCGAGTATAAATCAAGCGTTAAGATCCCCTACAGTGATCCATCCGCACTGACAACGCTCGTCCACTGGTCTGCCATTGCTGTCGTTTACTTCGTATGCACGTTTCGCAGTTCGCTGGTATTAAATTTGTCTCACGTACAGGCGTCAATAGCATCATTCGCATATTTGACTCAGCCAAACATTGGCTACTATTCATTTTACGTTCGCCTGCGGCCTGGTTAAACGCAATATTTCGCAGTGTGTACCTATATACTATATATACATACACATGTATGTATACATATATATTTATGTGTGTATGTGTGTGAGTGCAAACGCCTGGCCTTTTGGCGATTTTGTGATTTATTCGTTTGTTGACGTAATGAGGTTATTGATTTTGCCCAAAACTATGGGATGTGCCTTCGCATGCTGCCTGCCAAATGAAAACTTATAACAGGAAACAGTCGAACATACACACACATATATACACAACTTATATATAGCATACTTATGCAGCACACAAACTATATTTGCCTCCATTGGCAATCCGTCCACCCATTTGACTTATGCTTGACCCAAGTAATTGCGTGTTACCGACCAACTTATTATCTTGATGGACCATTTTGCGGTTCACACTATTCATATCTGTTGGTCATCTGCTTTGCTTTGGCTTGGTGTGCGTGTTACGTCTGCTGCTTGCGGATTTGTTGTTTTCGTCTAAAGAATTAGGAATATTAAGCACTTGTAGGTAATGATGCAAAAGTTTCTGCAATATTTCACGTACATAACCCTTGTGAAATGCGTGAGTAGGTTTCAACCTCTCGAAAATGATAATTTAATGACTCTAATTTAATTTGTCGTGGCACTTGCAACGGTTTTTAAGCGGGACAATGGGAAAGGACATAGCGATTTATTGTTCACCGAAGTGTTCTCTAAACAAATCTATTGATTGATGCGATGTGTGAGAAGTGGAGACCTCTTGTCGAAACCAAATATCGCCGAGATCGCGAGCTTCAATTTCAGACGTAAAATAGTCGGTTATCATGGTGCGATAATGGTCGCCATTGACTTTTACGTTGTTACCGGCATCATTTTTGAAGAAATATGGACCGATAATTCCACCGACTCACAAATCACACCATCAGGTTACTCTTCATCCCAAATAAGATTGTTTTGCTTGTTTACGTATCCATTGAACCAGAAATGGGCCTCACGCTGAACAAAATTTAGCTAGAAAACGTCGAATCTCCATGCCTCTTTTGACGAGCCTGGCATAAGCTGTATTTTTACTCTTTCAATTTAAGATCTGGACGGATTTTAACCAAGTAGTTCAATACGTCTGTCCGTGATCTTTTTCACTGGCTGCTGGACATTTTCAATCCGCATTTTGTGTCCTTACGAAATCATTTAAATTATTTCCTATAAAATTGTGTAGAATTGTCAGCTGTTAAATACTTTGGTGTTTGTCTCTGAGGATGAAATTTATGGGGTTTTCATTATCAACCCAATATCATACTTTAAGTTAGGTTGAGTAATCAGACTGACATTTGCAGAGTCACGAATGAGACCACTTAGACAGCTAGAAACGTCTTAATACTTATATCAAGAAGCGCCTAGAGCCAGTCACAAATTTGTTGAGGCATTGTACTTGGTTCGTAGAAGGAATGACTACCGAGATACTTCAATCTTAATCCAGCAGTTTCCAGCGAGTCCGATATGATCAGGCACCCAAAACCATTCGATGGAACTTGATGCTATTGTTAGTGAGGTTAGACACTCCTTGACAGAGCGGCGGTCAGCAAAGCAAGTAAGGCATTGCCATTCAGCAAGTATTTAAGGCATTAAAATAATATATAATTGGTTTGGCAGAGAGGTTTCACTATTGCCGATATATATTATTTTAATGCTTTAAACACTTGCTGAATAGAAACCAGACACAACAACTTTAGTTTGCACAATAGGTGCATTGTCTAGTACTTCACTAACCCAGTCTGAGAAGTAGATATATACCTTGCTATGCCCGCAAGTGTATTTGCGGCGAAGTGACTGCAGTCAGTCAAGCTCAAATCACCACAATAGATGAAACAAAATGTTACGGTTTTTATATAAGTATAAAATTCATGGCCGAGAATGCACGTTTTATAACAATACACGCAGATAGGTTCTCTGTAAGTCCACTTTTAAATGACTCTCAAAAGTCGCCACTAACCTTGGCTTGCACTCTGTATTCGTAATATACTCGTACATATTTGTATGTATGGAACAAATTCATATATCTGTAATGAAGTATTTGTATATATTGCCAGGTATATAACATATGTATATGAAGGAAATGCAAATTGTTTTTAGTCGTATATAAACCAAATTTAGTTGTAACTATGTTAATATGTAAATGCTTCGCTTTTTGAGTATTTGTAATGAGTATAGAAATAGAAGGGTGGATGGAAAAGTAATTCAAATGAATGTGTGGTCACAGTTTTCCGAGTATTGTAAAGGTTACAGAAAAAAATTATATTAAGAAATGTTCATTTACAGCAGACTTTAAGGAAAAGTGATAACATATATGTTATATGAATCAGCCTGATGTTTAGTTAAGCTTTATACTAGTTAGAACACTTTTAAATTAAGTTATATCTGATCCCAAGCCATCTATTATGAAAACACTTTAAACTTGTATTAACGGGTGATTTTTTTTGAGGTTAGGATTTTCATGCATTAGTATTTGACAGATCACGTGGGATTTCAGACATGGTGTCAAAGAGAAAGATGCTCAGTATGCTTTGACATTTCATCATGAATAGACTTACTAACGAGCAACGCTTGCAAATCATTGAATTTTATTACCAAAATCAGTGTTCGGTTCGAAATGTGTTTCGCGCGCGTGTTTTGTTCAGCGATGAGGCTCATTTCTGGTTGAATGGCTACGTAAATAAGCAAAATTGCCGCATTTGGGGTGAAGAGCAACCAGAAGCCGTTCAAGAACTGCCCATGCATCCCGAAAAATGCACTGTTTGGTGTGGTTTGTACGCTGGTGGAATCATTGGACCGTATTTTTTCAAAGATGCTGTTGGACGCAACGTTACGGTGAATGGCGATCGCTATCGTTCGATGCTAACAAACTTTTTGTTGCCAAAATGGAAGAACTGAACTTGGTTGACATGTGGTTTCAACAAGATGGCGCTACATGCCACACAGCTCGCGATTCTATGGCCATTTTGAGGGAAAACTTCGGACAACAATTCATCTCAAGAAATGGACCCGTAAGTTGGCCACCAAGATCATGCGATTTAACGCCTTTAGACTATTTTTTGTGGGGCTACGTCAAGTCTAAAGTCTACAGAAATAAGCCAGCAACTATTCCAGCTTTGGAAGACAACATTTCCGAAGAAATTCGGGCTATTCCGGCCGAAATGCTCGAAAAAGTTGCCCAAAATTGGACTTTCCGAATGGACCACCTAAGACGCAGCCGCGGTCAACATTTAAATGAAATTATCTTCAAAAAGTAAATGTCATGAACCAATCTAACGTTTCAAATAAAGAACCGATGAGATTTTGCAAATTTTATGCGTTTTTTTTTTTAAAAAAAGTTATCAAGCTCTTAAAAAATCACCTTTACTTAAGAATTTTGCTTCTTAAAAAACTATCTTTAAGTAGACGCTAAAATCTAGATAATAAAAGTTTTTTGCTATAATCCGGCAAGTAGTTAGTTCGTGTTAATTAGCGCAGAACACCTTGAGACAAATAGTATATGATCACACTCCCATATATACATACGTCATACCTTGTTTGTAATTTTATTGTATATGTGGTTCAGATATTGGAGATCAGATTTCAAGTGTCTTCATCATATTTTTGCTCTCATACGGTATCCACATCAATAATGAAGCTGTAGTTTAAGGGAAGGGTTAGGGTTTCATGTTAAAAAAATTACTTCTTTTGTGAATTTATTTCTTAAATATGGATTGGGTAATTTTATTTTGTATATTATTGAGCACACTTTTGACAATACCGGGAAATTTTTTTGTAACTTTTTTAGTTCATAAACTTTAGATGCGTATTTCTCAAAACTACTTTTTCACACCAGCGTTTACTATCATTTCCAAACTACTTGACCGATTCATTTCAAAGTCCAGAAAATAATATTGAATGATCCCAAAGTGAAGTTGTTCGAGATAGTAGGCTCTCTAAAAATATATATAGGTACATGTACATCATTTCATTGAAGAAGATTTCGGTATGAGAAAGCTCTGTGCAAATGAGTGCCGCGTTAATTCCCTTATGATCAAAAACAACGACGTGGTGATGATTCGAAGCAGTATTTAGGGATGTTTAAGTGTAACAAATCCGATTTTTTGCACCGATATGAGGCAATTGATGAAACATAGTGCTACAAAAATGGAATGAAACATGGTTTCATCAATTTACTCCGAATTTCAATCGGCAGTGCTGCGAGTGGACTGCACACGATGAGCCCGCTCCCCATTCCAAAACGTGGAAAACGCAACAATGACTGGCAAGCTTATGGCATCTGTATTTTGAGATGCGCATGGAATAATTTTTATTGAATACTTTGAAAAAGGTAGTAAGTATTTATTACATAGCGTTACTGGACCGTTTGGAGAACAAAATCGCTGAAAAAAGGCCGCATTTGAAGATAAAGAATGTGCTGTTCCAACAAGACAATGCACCGTGTCATGAACCAGTGAAAACGAAGGAAAAAATCCACGAATTGAACATCGAATTACTTCCACATCCAAAGTAATCCCCAGATCTGGATCACAGCGAATATTTGCTGTTCTCAGATGTCAAAAGAATGCTCGTTGGGAAGAAATTTTCCCCGGATGAAGAGGTAATCGAAATTGGGGCATATTTTGAAGCAAAGGACAAATCGTGCTACAAAAATGGTATCAAGAAGTTACAGGTTCGCTATAATCAATGTGACACCCTTGAAGGGAAATTTGTTGGATAAAAAAAGCGAATTTTACCAAAAAATGTCTTTTACTATGGCAGGCTGTGAACTGTTCAATTTACCCTTTATGTCTACGGAATCAATTGACTTCTGCGCCTTTTGAAGCTAGTTTTCTCACTATTTTTTTGATTCATTGATTTCAAGGTTTAAGTTTCCTACATTGACTACACATTTGGTGTATTGTTATCTCCAAGTTTAAAAATTATTTGGCAATAATTAGCAGCGCCTGTTGTTATGCGGCTTTGTAGCTGTTTCCAGGCATATATATATAAGACTTCAAATATTATCCTTTTTTGAGCTGATTTCCTCAATTACTTTTCGGTTATTTTAGGACCTCCCTCGTATTTGCAACATGTAGTTGCTATTCTGTGGCAACTAACCACTGGCCTGCACGCGCTCTGCTTTATTTACATATTTATGCTTACATATACGAAAATGTATAGCGCTCCAACTTGCGCGCGTTGTCCTTTGCCATTCGGTTTAATATAAATTATGCAAAAATGGTAGAGATGCAAAATTTACTTGTTTGTGGCAAAGGTCGCCGGTGAAAGGACAACAAAATGGTAATGAAAACAACAAACGCTCTCGCGGGACTGGATGATATACTCGTAAGTGCAAGGGAAGCTGTCACACACATATAAACTATATTTACTTGGTACTAAATATATACGGTAACATATATTATCTGCAAGCTATAACACGACTACTTTGAGGTTATGACACATAGTGTTGCATTGGGCACAGATAGTATTTCGGCTACTTGGCCACCCTGTAGAGTTTAGTAAACAGCCAAGCAGCACTCAACTGGCTTTCGCAACGAATTTCATTAGCGAAAAAGCATTATGCACAATGCAGCCCGGAGCGTTTGCAAGCATTTGCATATGCTGCACACATTTATGCATATATTGTATATATATACTCTGTGTGTGTGTTTGAATGCATGCATATTCATGAGCCGAAGCGTCTCAAAAACTTGTGCCAAAGGTAGAGCGACAGGGTAGTTACTTTGTAATACCGACTAAAATGTAAATGGATGCTGAGAAGTCCGAAAAACAAAACAAAATGCTGCTCGAAATTAATTTATATTTACCGTTGGGAGCTGAGCAAAGACATGACCGAAACGCAGAGTCGAAAATAGCAAAGATAATACAAAGAAGTAAACGTAGGAAGAGCACCACAACATACCCAAAAGTCGTTGCAACGCAAACAGCTGGCAGTGAAGTGGCAGGAGCAAAATGAAAATAAAAAAATAAAAAACGAAAACTGCAAAACAAAAATTGGGTTGTTACCTGAACTCAAGCGTAGAGCGGAACGACGGCAGGAAGCGACGAAAAGGAAGTGAAAGAGTGCATAGCTGGAAGACTGTGACTTGCCTTGCTGCGGATATGACAAAAACAACTAGCGCAAGCAAAGGCAACAACAAAGCAGACGCATTTCTTGTTGATGCGCGTCGAAGTGTGAAAAAAGTTTTCGAAGCAGCCGAACTTCGCATGTTTCTAAATATATATATATGTATGTACTAATATATCTAAGTAGATATGTACATGTGGGTGAATTCCCGAATGTGTGAAGGCAGCGTATGCTTTATGGCGCTCTGTCGCATTGTAGGCACGCGGTGGTGTTGCTATCTTGCGGTATGAGTGGGAAACGCTTGAATAGAATGTTAAGATTTAGCGGAATTAGTTTGGTTGCAGTTAGCACGTAACAGCAGATATCTAATGACTTTCGACATGAATTCTTAAAGTGTTTCTTAGAATTCGAAAATGGGTCTGTTGTGAGAAAAAAGATAAGTTATGAATGGCGCATGATCCAACCGTGCTTCTTCAACCATTTGGAGAATCGATGGATTTGAATTGCCGAAAATGCAGGTGTCGCTGTGCACCAAAAGTGCATTCTATACATAAAGACTTTGCTATGGGTATATTTCTTGATATTGAAGGGGCCTTCCATAACGAACGGCCGGAGGTGATTATTGCAGCTCTTAATAAGTTTGGGATCGAAGCTGATCTCAAGCATATTATCTGTAATTTCCATTGCGACAGAACGATTCTAGTGGAGTGGAAATGAACATGAGCAGATCGGAAAGTAAGTAAGAGAATCCCGCACAGGGGCGTCTTTCCCCTCTAGCTCTGGGTCCTAGAGGTGTACGATCTTTCGAAAAACCTTCAGGAACGAGACTGCCGGTGGTTGCCTACGCAGACGATGCAGCTCTTATTGTGTTACCCAAGGGCACCAAGTGAGCAGATGGAAATAGATTAACCATAAATCCATATAAAACTGAGTTTTTTTTACTAGAAGAAATAAAATTCTTGAACTTACGCTCCCCTTCTTGGAAGAATCTGTTCTCCAATCGGCGAACTGGAAAAAGTACTTCGGTTTTTTTACCATAAAGCCTAACACCGAGGAGAGAGTGGCGAAGGCATCTGCCGCCGTATTTTGTTAAAGAAAAGCTATTAGTAAGAGGTGGGACCTCTCATCAAAATCTCATCTCTCTGACTATATGAAACCATAATAAAGCAAATAATGTTTTATGAAGTGTTGTTTGATGGAGGGCTCTTGGAAGATCCATACATATACACGTATGTTTCATTGGCATCGGTGGTACGTTAAGGCCTACACAATCAATGGCACTAAGTGCCATTCTACGCGTTGCACCTGTACAATTTCCAGATAGGAAAACGGCGAATGTTAGACTTAAGAAACCTGGATATATGAGGAGTTCCGAGCAGGAAAGCCCTCTAATTCTCCAGCGCTTCGATTACATTCCTTTCTATTGAGATCAATGCACTGCAGAAGCTTCTCTTCATAGTACCTTTTCGGCTCACACCTCTGCTAGCGATTTTTGGACGGGGACGGGGCGAAACCGTTGGAGGACAGCTTCTTCACGGACGGGTTGAAGGGGGAAGTAGGTGGTGGAATTTTTTATCGGCACCTTTTCACCAGCTCTAGTTTCAGATAGCCGGACTATTGTGGCATTTTTCAAGCGAAGGTGGCCGCCATCAAGAGAGCAGCAGATGCACTGCTGAGGGTTGTAGTCTCCTTCAGAGAGGTGGGCATTCACTTTGACAGCGGGACGGCTATACTGGCTCTTAGCTCGCTGATTGTGGGCCCAAAACTAGTCAAGGGGTGCATTACTTAAGTAGCCATAGCTTCAAGATTCTCCCATTTAAAACTAATATGGGTGTCTGGTCACAGAGAATTTGTTGGAAACTGCAAAGCTGATGAGCTGTCTAGACCTGCCTTTCCTTAATTTCACATGATCAAAGTCGAGTCCGTTCTCCAATGTCTGCTTGTGTTCTGGCGTTGGACCATTGTACCTCCAGTGAGCTTAGCCAGAGCTCGAAAATTTGTGCAGCTGCGATATCTTTCTGGCCCGTATGTTAAACGGAATAGGTCATCCAAACTACTGAGTTTTTAGCAAATCCAATCTCGCCTCCATTATAGATGTTCTGACTGCACACTGTTCAATAGGTTTTCAAGCGGTGCGGCTCAGTTTCATACGATCTTTGCGAAAGCTATATGGAGAAAGACGAGGTGAAACCATCTTGTTAAATTATATTATAAAAAACCTTCAAAAAACAATAATCTGTATACTAATAAGAAGAGGAAGAAGCTCATGTAAAGAAAGAGTAAGTAGAATAAATAGTAAGAGCAAGAGAAAACCGGGCAATATGAAAATCAGCTTGAAAAACACACCTTTAAGTTTTACTTATTTTCCCTGTCTTCCTCACTGATGTATCACTTACCATACCATCTACTTACCAAGCCATTTTTGGTGCAAACAAGACGATTTAGTTTCTTTCCTAACTTCCTTCGCCCAAGCAATCCAATCACTTGTGTTATGCACACTGACTAACGGTTGTTTACGCCCAAACTACGAAAATGGAAATTTATGGCTTCTCGACAGTTGACAAATGAAATGGATGGCAATCAACCAAAATATAGGCGATTGCAAAGTCAACAACAATGAAGAGTATTAAAATTTGCCACAGCCGTAAACGTGTGGGTGAAGGAAGGGGTTAATGCATCATAAAGATTGAAAAATGATGAAAAGTAATAATTTTAAAAGCTCAATCACGCATATGGAATAACATGATGCGGTATGGGCGTATATATGCGTGTGTGTAGACGTAAGTGTGCACCGACTTGGCCACTTGTGTGTGCTCAGTCAAACTGTTTGGGTCATTATAAGTGGCCTTCCTTGGCTTGTCAAATAAACCTGTGGCTTCGTTGTCGTTTGTTCAATAAATATTTGCCAGGCGCTTAATATAAGATATGTGCCGTTATACGGGTACCAGATGGAACCAAAAGTGTGTATACTTGTGTGTAGGTGTATGTGTGGTCAAAAAAACTATTACGAGTAATAACATAATGTCTGCTGGAAAATTCAAATCTTGACTTAAATATGTTAGTTGCCTGAGAATATGCTACGAAAGTTATGGACGGCTATTGGGTAAGGGTTTAACGTAGAATGTGTTAAGGGATGAACTGGTAAGCTGGCATAACATTTTATGGCATGTGTGTTTCAGTGTGTGTTTATGAGAAGGTGTGAGTGCAACATGTGAACAAAGACATACATATGTATATAGAAATGTGAGATGTAGCGTATATAAGCATTATCTATAAAAATATATACATGCATATATATGTATACGTGCGCTTACACATACTCTCTTTTATTATAGGTTAAATCTGGCGCTTAAGACGTTGGCATTAGCACAAGCCTCACATGTCCATAATGCAAAATGAGTCAACCTTAAGCGCATCAAATCCTTTTGGGTTACAACGCTTTCAGTTATATTTAACTACATATACAAATATACACTATATTGTATATCCAAACCTATATACATACATAGTGCGCTCATGTGAGCACCACTAAGCTTATAGTGACGCATACAAGCTCAGGCACACATGCACACATGCATATATGTATATATACTACAAGTGACTTTGGCTCGTCGCCGAGTCGTTGGCATTTATGATTGCAATTTATGGTAAAAAGTCCGCTACGGAGTACTTGTATGTGAGAAAAAATCAGAAAGAGTAAATTTATACTCGGGTCACTTGTGGATTTTTTAAGTTTCACAAACAGCCGTTGGCAACTTTTGCTCAGCTGCTGCGTATATATATACATACATTATATAAAAGAATACCAAAAAAACGTGTTTCAGTTATTTACGGAATATACCTATAAACGGGTCAGTGGGAATGTTATGCCCGAGGCTAGAGGCGGGTGCGAAATTGTGGGCACTGTGCGATCGAGTTAAGCTATGGATGCTGAAGCTGTAGTTCGGAGATTGTGTTATAGTAACTACAAAGAGAGTGTTATAGAGAGAAAAAGCGAGTGAGAAAAATAAGGTTTGAGAAAAAGCGTGTGTGAGAGAGCAAGAAATTGAAAAAGGATAGTAAAACGAAGGTTTGGGAAAAGAGTGTCTGAGAGAGAATAAAATTTTTTTTATTAATAAATTTTTTATTATCAATAAATATTTTTTTTTACAAACAATTTAATTTTTAAGTCCGGAATTTCGGCCAAATATCGTGTTTTTTTATTTGAGTAACCGCCATTTTGTCAAAAAAATTATTATGCTTATTCTTTCGATTAATTACTATATGCAGCATTACTTTACCGCAATCTGTTTGGTGTTTGAATTTCTGAGAATCTAGTTCAGAGATATATTTGTCACCGCAAAACGTCATTTTTGAGAGGAGCTTTGCAAGGATGAGCAGTGGTTCCTTTCCAAGTAAATATTTTAGTGATACTTAGTATTAATTTTAGTTAGAAGTACGATAATATGTGTTTGAATTTTTGGAACAATAAATTCAAAATTTTTCTGAGAAAAAATTCTAGAAAATTCACTTTTTTCGGCCTTCTAAATGTATATAACCCCCAAATAAAGAAATCTTATCAGAATGGCTTTAAGATATTTTCTACTTAACAAAAAGTATAACAATGAATAATTGATGAGAAATAAACCTTATTTTTCTTCAAGTTACATATGTACAACTAAAATAGACGCACCTGCAATAAATAATTTCACAGGACTTGTGTGTTTTCAAATATCTCATCAATCAAGCGGCAGGCGTAAAATCTAATTTTGGCACATAAACAAACATACAAATTTCTTTCGCTGTCTTCAAACGAAACCAAACAAAATTACACAAAAAAATCATAAAAACTTTCGAAACAAGCGAAAGCCTCACACAGTTTCAATAACAAATATAGAACCAGTACACAACTGAATACAGGAACATCAGCGCTGATTAAAGTAATAATTAAATATTTTTTTTTAAATATTTAAATTTATGCTGCCATACAGTGTGCGAAATCTCACAAAATCAAGTTCTGCTCCTTCTGCTTATAACTACAGTTACGTATAGCCTTCTATGCTCACTATATATACAAAAATTCATAATAATTTTCATGTAGTTTTAAGCTCCTATCATGCATATTTATCTATAATCTATGAGTGTGTTGCAGCCCATTGTTGCCACTGACATTTGGCAGCCGGATGTGTGGTCAACAGTAAGTTGACATTTTAAGGCGGTCAGTTTTATTCCACTTGGCTGCCGTTTGGCTCGAATATACCGAATTATTTGATGACTATTGGCCGTGTGTGTGTGGACAGTTGACATAAACTTAAGCCAAGCACAGTGCAAAGAGTGTCATGTTTTATGTACAGTGCCCAAGAGTATTGTTCTCAAGTAGAAAGTTTATTTATATGAAATTTGGCAGAATATGCATTAGCGGTGGGGTAATGAAGATTACACGCTACTTTTTATTAAGGTGCTATCGTTGCAAAATTTTTCAGGCAGTGTAAATTTGCAAGAATTTTATTGGTATTACCAGAGTAGTATCTTAGACTAAGCATATGTTTGGGTATATGAATTTTTGAGAATTTTTTTGCACTTCTTTAAACCAGATGTCTGTTTTTGAGCATGAAAAGTGCAGTATCGCCAAAGAAATTTTAAAACTAAAAACTAATTATAATAATAGGGGTCAAACAAATACAACAATTCCTGTCTCTTTTGTATTGCGTTTCAAGATTTATGCATTCTCACAAAAGCATAAGAAATTAAGCTGCCAAAATTGCCTTACTTTGCAGCCTCAGGAAGTGTTCTATTGTAGCTTTAAAATGCGTAGGCATAAATCACAAACAAATTGAATTTGCATGAAGCCAAACAATAGTGTCACAGCTCTCATGCCTAATGGCCATATTTATGCAGCCAAAAAGGAGAATTAGCTTAATGCATCGAAGTAAAGCGGCATATACAGAACGTATATCAAATATTTGTGTATATGAAGGCAAGTTTGAAGGAAGAAAATTTATAATTTGCCTAATGTAATTTCGATTATTAACAAAAGACTAGCTCAAGGCTACTGCAAATGAATGAAAAGCACACTTTAGTTCAAATAAACATATTTAGGTAAATGCAAGGTTTGCATATGCACTGCTATAAATTTTAAACTAGCATAATCGTATACTTATTTGCCGCTCACCTTTATATACTAAATTAGCTTTCATTGCATGCAAATACACTAGTGGCTGCAGGCAAATTATGTAACTAAATAGGCTTATTTAAAGCTTTGAATGCCAAAGTGACTAAATATGTATTACTTGAAATAGACAAAATACAGCGTTTTATTCACGAATTTGTTTGCAAAACGGTACATAATAGCATATCTAATACAGCAAGTCCTTTAAAACTTTACTGTTTAGTTGGCACTTTAGAAGGCTATAATACGCGGACACGGATGCTGTTGCCTGGTTAATTTTGAAAATATCCAACTGAAAATTTTCAGTCGTAATATTTTTCCACAAAAAGTTGTTTACTTTTTGGAATCAGCGATGTTGGACTACTATCGGACACAGCTGCCCTACAAAGAGAGCGAGCGGAATAAACCTATTGTATGAAAAGTTTTATCATTTGTCGAGTTATCTTCACGAAATTTGACATAGACTATTGTTCAAAACAGCGGTATAATTTCTGAAGATATTGTTTAAATCGGACCACTATAGCTTATAGCTGCCATACAAACTGAACGATCGGTATAAAGTGCTTGTATGAAAAATTTTTTTCATTTGACGAGATATCTTCACGAAACTTTGTTTAGAAGATTACTCAGTTCATGGCTACAATAGCCGCAGAAATTGTTTAGATTGGACAACTGTAACTTGTAGCTGCCATACAAGGTTAGCCATAGGAATAAAATGCCTATATGGAAAATTTTTTTTATCGGCGAGACATCTTCCTCAAACTAGGTGTTTGTTATTATTTGAGATAATTCTGCATTCTCTGAAAGAATTGTTCAGATCGGTTCACTATAGCATATAGCTGCCATACAAAATAAACGAACAAAATCAAGATAAATATCTTTTTAGACTTCTTTGTACAATTAAAAAACACATGAAACCGAAGTTAACGCTTTTTATTGTTTTCCATTTGTCTCCGCATAGAGTTGCCATGTATCGAAAATAATTGCATATTGAAGTACCCTCAATATTTGCAAAGAAAAAAGTAAGTAAAAGCAAAATAAATTTCATTATAATTTAATATCTGCTATATCTGTGGTTGCTAGTATAGCTGCGAATCGAATAATATAAAATGATATAGTCTAATATTCTTCTTAATATATAACTTACTAAAATGCTTGTAATAATGGAAATTGTTGGCGAAAATTACCTGAAAAGAAAAGAGTAAAAATAATTAATATTTAAAAATTAAATTTTTGTATTTTAATTCATGAATATAATTCAAAGAAAAAATGTTTCTTTCATTTAGAGCGAGTGAGAATCTCTTAAATTTTCAAAATTTTTTTTAAAAATCCTTAATATCTTTACTCATATTTTTTTTTCAAAAGTAATAATAAATTTATTGAAATATTATTTAAAGCAAACTTTTCTTACGCGCGCAGCGCTCAAATAAACAATTTAATTAATACAATCAAGACTTAAACAATTTCTGTTGAATTTCTCTCAGAGTGTGGCTGAACAAAAGTTAACAAATACCTGGAAAAGTTACAAAATATCAAAAAAAAAATGTGTAATATTTGACTTCATTAAGCTGCGTATGTAGCAGTAAGCACACATTTATAAGCATGATTAGCTCGAGATATTTGCATGAAAACTTTTCCCATATTTTGTGTTTTTATGCTTGAACGCAAATATCGTTTGAAACTCAGTTCCAAGCTATTTTATATTATTATCACATATTTATACTCTTTCATGGTTAGTCCATGGCGTATACTTGACTAATGACATTTACTTTATGTGTTCACCATATTTGATATTTTGAGCATAATGCGCTTTAGGATATTATTTCATATTGATAAAAGCGTCATCATATAAGTGACTTTTAATGAAATTTATTTTTGGAACTAATCGAAGAGTTTAGCGCTTTTAGCAAATTGAAAGTACCTAATGAGTTACATCTAAAATATTGTATTTCATTAGTTCCAGCAAATTTCATTCAAATTAAATCCTTCGTCTGCTAATAAGCTTCATTGCTGGCAGTTTCACCGTAAAACTGAAAATAAACTCCATACATTTTTGCAACTATGGAACTATTACATTTTGCTATACAAATGCTGCTTAAAATATGTTTAATGTGAATTTTCAACTATAATGCGATAAAAAGCTTTTACCACATACACAAACGCAAAGGTTGGCTTCAATCATTTTGCTTATTAGCTTACTTGCTCGATTGCCATATGTATACCAGCACTCAGCCAGCCACATCGCCAACTCTTTGTCTTCACATTAGAACTTTTCAGAATTTAATTAAACATGCTGTGAAATTAGCTGCATTTTCACCTTTCATATACCAGCAGCAGTAGCAATGACAATAGTTGCTCATACGCTCGGGCAGACGAAAGTTAGTCAATAGCTATGCTGGCGCAGCTTGGCTCTGCGTTTCGTTTCCCATTGCTTGACTCTCTTCATAACAACAAAGGAATACAACTTTTAAGAGCTCAAAATTATGAAAAAATGTTCTCAATAGTTTTATATTTATGAGCATTAGCATGGTCTTAAAAAGAATAAAATTAATGACGTTTTCAGTTTTATTCACTCAATTGATAGCGTCGTGTTTGCAGTTGAAAAATATAAATTATGATCTAGATTTGTGGGTGTTGAATTAACTAATGGACGTGTCAAAACTTAGATTGCTTACATAAGTATGTACGAGTAGAGCATGCTTATAGTACACCGTATCGTATGAGTACCATTTATTTATATCATAAGGTGTTTAGCACATTAATGCATTATGGACCATAAGAAGCCTTTAAAAATAATAATAAAAAAAAATCAAAGCAAAAAGAAATCCATCGGAAACGAAATATAAAATAACAAACATTACGGAGAAGACAATTTACGGGCGATCTGAGTTCGAGAAAAGTAATGAGATCGGCGTGACTGAATTTTTAAGGGTTAAAAATGTTTTATCTCGATTTCTGGCAAAACTGCCAGTCCTATAGAAAAGAGTAATGAGGCAGGAAATGAGAAGATTTATAACTTTTGTATACATACTTTTCACATAACCTCAAAATTCAAGTCAAAAACATCCAGTTTTTGCGTTTCTTATTTATATTTTCTACAAAAAAATTTCATCCACAAAATTTGGCGTAAACTCAGCTTTTTATGTCAAAAATACACTTTTTTATATAAAAAATTTATTTTCTCTCTCATTATATTGACATAATACCGAGAAAAAAGCTTTGATTTTCAATTAAAAATTCGGAAATCAAAATATAAATTTTTTTACCCTATAAATATTTTCTTGTTGGCCGCAGTATAAAACACAAAAATTCAATTAGGCTTATGATGGTTTACTTCGGCTGCTAATATTTATATTAAATTATTTTATTATTTAAATTATTTATTTTTTAAGAAAAAAAATTAATTCCTTTCAACACATGTTAAATCATTTTCTTTTGTGCATATATTAAAATAATATATATTTGATAGTTATTTTATTTTTATTTTTTTTTTTGACTTGTCAATATTTAAAATTTTATATTTTAATTTTGTTTTTGCAAATAATTTCATAATCTCAAAGTGCGTGTCACTAACGAAGTGCTGAGTATTTTTACCTCCTACCAATCATTTATGGTTTCTCAATTTGACGGCAAAGTCTGTATTTTCATTTGCATATTCAACAATTGGAAAATGAAAAAAATTCAAAATCCTATTTGCTACAAACACACAACACAACCGCGCTGCAACAACAATTTATATGTGATCTAGCGAAATATTGCTTGAACTGCAAGAGCAAACCAACCAAAAGGCACGTTTTAATCGTTATGTATAGGCATGCGCTGCAATATATTGCACACGACAGCAATAAAAGCCGCCATAACAATTATTTTATAACTCGCAGCAAATGAGTAGATATGAATGAGGAATGTTTTTGTTGCGTGTGGGGGGTGAACGATAGCAATTTTTGCTGCAGTTTATGTGTGCTACGGGCACTTAATCTAAACTAGTGCATGTAAATAAAAAAAACAACAACAACAATATATATTGTTGTATATGTGCGCATATGCAAGCATGCCGCCTATGCAATATAAAATGGCAGAAATTTTGATTAAATCTACGCTGCATGCCATGAGGCATGATGCCTGAAAGCTTGTATGACATTTTAGTTGTTGTTATTTCAGTGAAGAGCACACGATGTGCACAGTTGTAAGCAAAACATAACTGAAAAACTACAGTTATATGCACATTAACACACATAGATAGGCAGAATGCTGAGCATTACATGTGTACACCAGGGCGTATGAGTGATGCCATGATGTTAGTAGACGAATGTGTGTCCACATAAATGGCAATGTGTGCGCTGAGTGCAAACTGCCAGCGGATATTGAAGTAGCACAAATCAGGATATCGCCTGCATTATATGCCTGACATATCGCCAGCACGACTCTTCCGCATATAGTGACGTCTGGCTGTGTGTGTGAGTGTGTGCGTGTTTCTGTGCGCATGTTTGGTAAGCCAGCACTTGCATAAATAAGTGCGCACTCAGTTCATAACTAATATAACTAAAAGTTCATAAGCTGGCTAGCAAAACAAATAAATTGAAACAAAAACAAAAGCAAAAGTCGACAAAAACTTGCAAGCAACGGTCAGCAATCATAATGCATGCACATATATGTATATGGGTGGATGTGTGTATGTAATGCTGAATGCGGCTTAACCAAAGTCAAGGCTATGCGTGTGGGCTAGCATATTGGTGGAATATGGAAGCTATGGTGGCGTATTGGCGGAACTTTGTGGCTGGCGACGTTATGCCAGAAAGTTAAACTTTTGCTTTTTCATGAGACTGCTGTTTTCTACATGATTTTATTCTTATAAAATATGCTCTCTTTCCAGACTCCTAAAACTAGCTTCTCGCCATATTTGCCGCAGAGCAGAATTTTCTTTGCAAATATTTGCACTGACCTCTAAATTTGCGGGCAACAGAAAGTTTGCCTGGCATACAACCGGGTGCCTACGAATTAGCCTGCAAATCAAGTTGATCAAACTATGCAAACAACACAGGCACACATGTGTGTGTGTGAGTGCGAGTGTGGAAGTTTTATTCAAAATCAAAATATTAAAATTGGAAAATTGAGTAGTTTTAACTGAAGCGCAGTTATGAGTTGTTGCCAGTAGCGTATGAGCAGGCACTCGGTATTTGGAAAAGCGAATGCAAGTATTGTTGTGTGTTTATACAGTGGCGAGCAAAAAAAAAAAGCTTATTGAACTACTAAAACTGAAATTTTGTTTTATATTTAATACATAAGCTACATCAAAAGATCCAGATTTAAATTTATCTTAAAAATTTGAAGTTTTTGTAGTCTGTCCGTAGGTCTGTATATACATAAACTAGTCTCTCAGTTTTCGAGATATCCCTCTGAAATTTTGCAAAAGTTCTTTTCTTCCCAAATAGCAACAACGACAACCGTTTTCGGACCACTATAACATATAGTTGCCATACAAACTGAACAATCGGAATCAAGTGCTTGTATTGAAAGCATTTACATTTGATGAGATATCTTCAAGAAATTTGGCATGACTTATTGATAAAACATTGGTGTAATCTCCCAAGAAATGGTTGAGATTGGATCACTTTAGCATATAGCTGCCATATAAACTGAACGACAAAAGACAAGTTTTTGTTTAGAAATATTTGTTGAGCAAATATCTTCAGGAAAATTGGCAAGGATTATTATCCAAGACTGTGCTATATTCTCCGAACAAATTGTTCATGATCGAACCACTATAGCACATAGCAGCCACACGAAATCCAATTCTTGTATCGAAAACTTTTTTATTTGTGAAGGGTGTTATAGCTTCAGTGCAATCGAGTTAACGATTTTCCAGTTTATTTAATAGTTATAATCGCGAAACCCATTCGAGCAACGAAAAATTCTTTTACCAATGCAATACTAGTTCCCACCAAAGAACAAACAATAACGCTCGCCACTGTATCTATGCACAAACGGTGGTTGCACGTTTCAAAATACAGTTATGGCAATTATTAAAATTTACATATGTAGCTCTCGCATCAAAGTTGTGGCTTTTCGGTATGTTAACTGAGTCTGCAGAATTGCATTTCAAAGTTTGGATTTTGGCTATTGATTTTGGTGTTTTCAGTGAAATTTATAATTTTATTGGCAAACTTATAAAGCGAGTGGTCAGCTTTGGTTGGTTTCATCTAAACATATAAAATTTCTGCTTGATAAATCGCAAACAGAATGTTTTTTTGCTAATATTCCTTTTCATATCGGCTTGGGTATTTCAAGCAGCTTTGCGGAGAATAGTCTTACTTTTCATGTAAATTCATGAGGTTGTGTTTAAAAATCTATGATACTTGCTGCAAGTTGTGCTCAATCAGTATCTTTAAAATCCCTTCATAATTTTGACAGTTTACTTAAAATAAAATACTAAATGAATTTTTTGTTCGCCAAATAAAAGTAAGAAATTCGACTATGGAAATGGAATTAAATGCATATTTTTGAATATAAAAAATAATGCTTCTTGTTTGTTTCCATGTTTTAGCTCGTAATTAGACGAAAAAAATATATGCCATGAAAAAGTTTGCCTTTTTATTTAGGAAACCGCTTTAACGATAGTATAATTACATATAATTATTATAAAGTATTATTACTATAACTTTTACAAAAGCAAACTTTATACGAAAAAAGGTATTTTCTTATCGTTTTTGTTCATAATTAATCAGAAAATCATAAAATAAACTTTAGGACAAGGAACGAAAATTTTTTGTAGAGTCCTGATATCTTTCAAAGCAAAGACACCAAAGTAATATATTGATGCTTGCATTATATGAATTTCGTCGGGTAAAAAACAGCCCTTTTCAACAACATTTTTCTCATATAAAAAATTAAATATTTTATTAGAATTTTTTACAAGCATACACTATTAACAAAGAAATTCTGAAATTTTTGGAAAAAAAATATATTTTATTCTCGGCAATTGCGCCAGGATAACTCCTTACAGGATCATCTTAAGTGAAAAAATACGTGTTTCAGTTAAAACCTTAACTTAGCACTTAGACAAAGGAAAAAAATAAATAAAATTATATTTCCGGCAGATATTTTTACAAAAAAAAAAAATATGAATGAAAGCTAGCTTCGAGCGCTCAAGTTCTCAAAGCTATTCTAAAAAACTTTTATTCGGAACAACTTGAAAATTTAGAATTTTTGGAAACCCGTAAATCCACATACCCCTTAAAAAATTTTTTAACTCATAAATATCTATAATTTATAAAAAATAAGTTTAGTATTTTTCTTTAACGAGTATTTCTGCTAAAAAAAAAATCGACGATGACCGCGACACCGCTCACTTTTAGGTAAACTCACATATTTCAGGACTTGCTCGACCGAATTCAACCAAATTCGATATGTAACATTCTCCTTATATTTTTATGTCACAGTGCAAAAAAGGCGAAATCGGTCTACAACCAAGAAATGTTAAATTCCATTTGAATCTTTCCATTCCGGAGTAAAAATTAGGAAGCAATTAATTTAGTGGAATGCAATTGTGGCCGAATAATTCCTTTAAAGTATGCCACTTTATTATCAAAAATTATGCAAATCGAACAAAAACTGTTCAAGATCTAAGTACTAAATATTTATACCCCAGAGCCTATAGTTGACTTTTTACTGCAGAAATTGGTCAATGATTGAGGTATATAATTGAAATTCATAGATAATCATTTACAGGAGATGGTATGTCTTTGTGTCAAAAATGAATTGAATCGTGTCAATACTTCCCTTAGCTCCCACATATGTACCTAATAAGTCGATAATAATAGTAATAACCTAATAATCGGAAGGATATAAAGTGTTCGGTTGCACCCAAACTTAGCTTTACCTTACTTTTTCTTTTAGCATTAAATCATATTCTCCATTAAGAACGCAACAAATTATTCGATATTGCACTCAACTCATTTGAAACGTTTTGTGAATCCTAGCAAACAGCTCGTTTCGATATAGCTTCTCGGTTTGAGTCTAGAATCAGGGTACTTTAACTTAGATCTAGATTTCTAGATGCACTTGGTGAAATATCGGCGAAGGACTTCCCCTATGCGAACCAATTAGCAAAAATAAAGATTTTTGAGGCAAATGATTGTATTCTGCAGTGATTAAAGCGAACGGTATTGTAATGGAATCAGGGCTATGCTAAAGACCGTTTGTGCTATAATTATATATCTGTAACTTTGAATGTAACTTAGAAGAAAACAGTTATTGTCATACTTGTACTTATTTCAACTTGGTTGTGTGAGAGTCAAGAATATCAAATTTTCATGATTAATAGACAGCTATAAGAGATTTGCTATAGCTCAGTTTAAGCATGAGTGGAGATATAATTAATAAATTGAGAGGCTTTTTAGGAAGAAAGAAAAGAATATATGAAAACAGCTATACCGATCTTCGATATTTATATATTCTGAAGAGGGCATATTAAGTTTGCCACGAAGTTCGTAACATCAAGAAAGAAATGTCAGAGTACTTTTGAAATATTTATATATGAATGATAAGTATAACAAAATAAGCCGTTTTAGTCATGTCGGTCAATATGTACATATACAAGTAGTACGTGAACTAGTCCCCCTAAATTGTCCAGCGGCTTACCTAACAGCAATGCCAAGCCACTTAGTGCAACATGAACAGTACTAAATGCTGCAAAGAAGAATAAGAGTTCACAAAAGATGACAGCGATTAAATATCTTCAGCCTTGCAATAAATTACTCGAAACATTTTTTGTTTTTTTTTTTTGTAACAGTTCGCAAACAATTTAGCTACGTGGCAAGTAGCATTCTTCATCTGCAATCGTGTGTGGCAAGCAAAAATGTTAACATAAAAATTTATTTAGCAAAATTGAAAAGAGTACGAAAATAAATAAATTTATCAAAAATCAAAACCACACAAACGCAGCGGTTATTTCTGTATTTACGCTATTGTTGTTATTGTTGTTGTTGGCAAACATTCAAAAACTTTGTGCAAGCAATTTTTCAAAATTTATGTATCTCCATTGCCTGCCTGCCGCATGCTGCCAGTAGTTTATAATATTCGTGTTATTGCTCTGTTTTTTTTTCTCGTGGTTGTTGTTGTTATCGCTGAATTGCAACCGCAAAATATTTGCTAAAAATGTTTCTTATTTAGCAGCGGTAACTTTTTTACACATGAGACACACACACAAGCGCGTGAATGTACGTGGATATGCATACATATATGTGCGTAAATATACATACATATATGTTTGTACATATATATGTGTTATGAGTGTGAGAGTGTGTTTACATTTATGTTTGTCTGCATGTATTTGTGAGTTTATTTTGTATATGTCACCGCATGCACACTAAGTTGGTTCAGCGCTTTGGCGCCTTTGTGCATATGTATGTGTGTAGGTGCATATTCAGGTGTGTGGGTGCGAGTGTGTGTGTGTTTGCTGAAGTACGCTCTGGTACATGTTATATTAAAAAATACTTTCAAAAGTTGTGTGCTACCAACATATTTGATAAGAATTTTGCGGTATTTTGTGGCGAAGAAATTTTTAAAAAATTTTCTAAAAATCAAATAAAATAAATTTACCAAATTTAAGTAATAATATTTGTGAAATATGAAAGTTAAAAATTTTTATTTGATACGTAGAAGCAGCTGTCAGGCATATACACGCGGCAACTTTTTGAAAATTCGGCAAGAAAAGTTGCACAAGTTGCCTGTTGGTGGCGTTGCCAAGCGCGACGGAACTTCAATGAATTGTTAAGAATTTTTTTCTTTTTTCTTTTTTTATTTTTCAATATTTCTGTTATTTTTCGATTCAACGTAATTTGATTTGAACAATTCAATTGAAATCGTAACTGTAATTGGCTGAATTTTATTTAACTTGCTTGACACTCGCTTGCCAATACTCCATTATGTATTCCTTTGTTTGTATGTTCATACATGACGTATATTTGTTGTTGTTGGCATACTTTGTCTGACTCATATTTGTTTTTGTCAGTCATCAATTCTTTAAATATGATAAAATTTATTAAAAAACTTTGTCTACACAATTTTTGCAGCCCAGCAGACACAGAGCTTCACCGCGAAACACACACATACACACTAATACATTCATGTATGTACATATTTACATATATATAACATAAAACCTACATACTTGCGACAATTTAGTTACAAACTTTGCCTACACAGCAAATGAAAATCAGTGCCGTGAGCTTTTGTTGCTGCCAAGTACTTGCTTATACTGGTTTCGTGTGTGTGTGTGAAAGAGAGCGTGTCTTCGTGTGTGTGCGTGTTTGCGACATTTTTCATGCTAATTCCCCAAACACACTGTCAAAAATTAGTTTTCGTGACTCATGATGCGCTTCCATGCAAAATATGCCAAACTAATATATGCACATTAGGGCGGTTCTAAAAAATATGATAAAAAATAATAATAATAATAATAAAAAAACGTTATCTTCGGCTACACCCAGGCTATTGCAACCTTTCCATGTGCATTTCTTATAACTTAAAGGCTATAAAAAGACTTGTACCTTGATTTTGATCGGTCAGTTTGTACGACAGCTATATGCTATAGTTGCCCGATTTAAAAATTTTTTTTCGGAGATTGTAGTGATATCTTAAGTTATATATGCCAAGTTTCGTCAAGATACCTTGTCAAATAAAAAAGTTTACAGGGAGTTCATTAAGATCGATTGGTACTTCTGGCAGCTACATCCTACAATGATCCTTTATTGGCGGTTCCCTCGTAAGCATTCACGGGCATGAAACCGCAAAAATCGTTCGTCCGACCTTTCGCAAGCACCTTAATCAGCCCACATATATATTGATATAATATACTATTCTCTAGTTATTTACTTTACGCCTATACGCTTATCGCTTTTATTATGTGGCATGCCACATACTTGTTGTTATTGTAATTGCAGGCAGGTAGCAGCAGAAGTTTTCACATCATTCATTTTATTTTGCCGGAAATATACACAATACATAAATATTCATAGCGCTGGCGGCGTGTTGCATGCACCTTGGGGTTTTCGAAAACTTCACTGAACATGCAGCTTCTTGATTTCTGACGTAACTTGTACTATTTGCGTCGTTACAACGAAAGTTTTGTGCAATGAATATGAAATGTATTGCTAAAGTCGTGCAGCAAAACGAAAACATGCCATTGAAGTTGCTCGGAGGACATGATTGATTGCTGTGAATGCGAAATCACAATTTGTTGCATACACTGGGGCGGATGTTTCGAATAAATCAAAATTTATTTATAATGGCAAAATGTTTTTCACATTATAATTCGCGCTGATTAGCCTGCAATATTTTTTTTTCGCATTTTATTAGAGGTTTACGCACCAATTCTATCTCTTATTCTCTCTACTTCAATCTGAAGCGTGTATATTGTGGGTATTCGATATGTCTGATTTAAATACTCTGTTCATCTCAATTTTTTCCGTTTGGAGTCTGTGGGTGTGAGGGCGTTCTCTCATAAGTGAGTCACCTCAAAGATAAAAAAGAATTCCTTAAAGGCCGTAATTTTATATACAGCTCATTTTAGGAAGTCTTAATTGCTGTTAGCCGCTTTCGATACCTTAAATTCTGGAAAACTCTAATATAAATAATATCTCCCATTCAAGGCAGGATTATGCAAAAAAGAAAAATCTTAATGAAGCGAATTACTTTAAGATCAAAAGTTTGTCTCCAATCTAAGATTACAAGAGTAGCCAGGTCTGCTCCACGTGGTCTTTCTAACGGAGATCTTTCCTTTCCTCTGCTACCCTCGGCGTGTACTGCGTCCAATTTTCTCAGAGCTGGAGTGTTTTCATTCATTTGGACGACGTCACCTAGTCAGAGTAGCAACTGTCTATTAATTCGCTAAAATACTATAAGTCAATGTTGTTGCATATTTCGTACAGCTCATCGCTCCATCGACAGTGGTATTCACCGTTGCCAATGCACAAAAGACTTTATATCTTCCGCAGCAGCTTTCTCTCGATAACTCATAGCGTCAACTCAGCAGATCTTGGCATCGTCTATCCAGCAGCATCTAGCAGTACGGGCATTATGAGTAACTTGCTGAATTTGGTCTTTGTTCGTTGTAAGATGACTTAATTACCTACTCATTCCGAAGTAACAAAAGTATGGTATGATTACACGAAACTTGAATTCTTTGTACTTTTGGTACTAATTATTACGAGTACTTAAAAAAGTATATATGAAAATCGTAATTTCAATTAAAAAGCTTCGACGACAGATAATTAAAGTAAAACGCATTAAGCGAATAGACATGATTACTGCAAAGAGTACTCAATTTGTCTTCTAGTTATACATAATTAGATTATCATGACTCATTCTTGCTTTGCCTACATAAATACTCTAAGTACTATGCTTGGCATATAAGTATGTGTATATGAATTGAAATCGCGACCCATCTCTTCTACACCATTGACGAAACAGTGATTGGCATTTCCGTGCAGTTGCGCTCCATTGAATCAGCATGGTAAAAAAGAAGAGATAAAAGAATGCCTCAACATTAAAAAAAAATCGAAATAAAACTCTTCCTCAATGTTGTACAACTCGTATTTGCTTACAGTGCTTACAGTGCCACAAGTGTGTACAATAGAACAGAAAAATCGCACAAGCGATGTGGTACACACCCCCTATTGGTTTTCTCCACCCTACTGCGTTTCCAATTCTCGGCTAATATACTCGTACCAATAATAAATGTTTACAAAAAAGTGCTTAAATTGCCTAGTATTGCAAAAAACTTTAAATCGCTGCAAATTCGTGGCGCTTCGATGGGTTGTACATTAGGGTTTCAAGATGTCCTATAGGAAAAATTCGAGGGAGTGTGCTTTACTTTGAGGTCATCTTCAAAGTTTACAATAATATAGGGAAAATATAATATAATTAATAAATAAGAATTATAATAAATAAGAATTACCCTAAGGTACATAGGAAATTTTAAACTCCTCAGAAATGTGGATATACATATGTAATATCATTCTTACCCTCGAAGTCCTATCTGTCATTTTGACAGCACACTAGTAGCTATGTCATATGCGCTAGTGAGAAATTAAGTTAGGTTGAAACGCTTAAGCCCACATTTGATCCAAATTTAGGCTAGAAGCCTTCAAAGCAATGTAATTTCATTAAAAAAATAGTGTTAGTTGTTGTAAGCGATCGAACACGTATAAGTGATCGAAAGCGCGTAACCTTCGGTAAAAATATAATCTTATAAAATATATTCTAAAACTCAAATTAGGAGATTTTGCCGTCTCAAGTCCTTTAAGAAACATTAAAATGACAGGAAACTCAATGAAAAGCCCCTTTAAAGGAAGGTAAGGATAGGTTAGATGGCTGATTTCTAAAGATGGCGAGGTATATCACTTAGACTGTCATTATGAGCCTTTCTGAAGTCAGATAAATACTCTTGTAGTTGAGTATCAGCTATCGACAAAGCGTCTTGAATCTATCTGAGTTCTGCTAAAATGCTTTGTTTGAATTTCTGCTTTTTCATCTGGATGATCCAATACGCTATAGTCTGGTATGGTCTAGTAAAGGCGGGATATTCGAGAATAATGTGATGAGATGATGTTTTCTTCTTACAAGCAACTTATGCAGCTGGCATCCGAATTTCAATCTTCCCGCATGGCTCCGGATCGGAAAGTGTACAGTTAAACCTCCCACAGTTCATATAAGATGAACTTTGTTGAAGGGGGAGGGATCAAAAGGTGTCTTAAGATTTGGCCTGGGCTGGAAGAACCTAGCGACTGCACAATTGCGGGTAGTTGACCAAACCTACCTTAACATTCCTAAATAATTATTACCAAACTAGCAATGAAATAAGCTTTTCAGAGCATTCCGCTTACTACCTTTTTTAGAATTGTGAAAGTTATCATAGAGTTTTAAAACAACATCGTTCGTTCTTGGAATAGAAACATATTTTTCTTTAGTATTTCACAGAAATATAATGTCTTTGTAGCAATGAAACAAAATATATATAGAGTTAGGTAAGAACTATAGAGAATGTTAATGGCATTTGAGTTGAAAATAATATTACTAATACTAATTCCATGGGTCAGCGAGTGTTCCAGCGATCGTTCAGATCTCCTTAGAGACGTGGAAGGATTCGTTGTGGATTCATTTATAGGTACTAATTCTTCAATAACGTCAACATAAAAGAAATATTATTTTTGGAAACATTTTCTAGTATAAATATTAACTAAAATGCAACTTTATCGTAACATAACCTCAAATATAAATTTAATTACTTATACTTTAATGATATATGGTTAGAGCAAAATATATCACAGTTTGAGATCTCATTACCTGAAGCAAAAACTTCGACTGATTTTCATCCAAATCTAATAGTATCAAAACAAAATTAACAAAATATTTCCTACAGGGTTTGCTGCCATCCACATTAACTTATATGTCATCCAATAGGCGTGTGTGTCTAGTAAGCTCGTTTATAAATTTGTGTCGCCTTAGCTGTGATGGCTGATGGCTCAACGGATTTTCCATTACTGCTTTTGCTAACCATTTTATGGTTGTTTCTGTGTTTTTTTTTCCTGCTTCTGCACTAATATTTTTTATGTTATTTTGTTAAACTTTTCGATTACTCTGACACATGTGCAATTGTATTTGTATGTTTGTATGTATTTGCGCTATTTCTTTAACGGTAATCGCATTGTAGTCACATCAGTGTCATTGCTTCGGATTTGCGCTGAGTAACTGCAAACACATTGTTATAAACAACAAACACACACACACATAAAGCACATATACATTTGCACACGCACATACATACATTTATTACTAGGAAAGCACGTTGCATGCAGAGTTAATGTCAGCATTCGCGTCATATAAATGTGTAGACTTGTGTGCTGGCGCTGGTTATTGGCCGATTGTGTGCTTGCTGGCGGTTGTTGCGGGTGGCGGAAGTAATTTGTATTCGCGTTTAATTTCGACTTTTACTGGCACCACATTGTGATTCATTGCTTAGGTTTTGTAGTACGAGTATTTGTCAATTTTTAAATTTTCCGAGTTTAATAATATTTCGTTTATTGTTGTTTTGCGAGTTAACAGTTTTTTGTTTATTTATCTTTCATGAAATATAATAGTTATTCGCAAAATGGCAAATTTTCAGATGGCGCGTCGTATAATTTTATTGAAGGTGATAAAGAGTGCAAAAATTGCTAGTTGCGCATTACTTTATATTTAGTTTATTTTTATTTATTTAAGCAATTAAATGTAAAGGTATTAATAAAATGTTATTAACTGCATTATCAGCCAAAAATATAAATATACTTTTAGGCGCTGAGAAGCAAAATTTAAGTCGAAATTTCAATATTTATTAATTTCTTTATATTCTGGGTAGGACAGGTACAACAACATCATTGCCATAACAACGTTTAAAAATAAAGCCTATATGTAAGTTTAAGTCTAAGTCTAAGTTTAAGCTTGAGCCTAAACTCCAGTATTAATATAAGTCTAAAATAAATCTAAGCCTTATTCTAATTCTAATTATAATTCTAATTTTAATACTATTAATTTAATTTTAATTTTAATTTTAACTATAAAGTTAATTTTAATTCTAATTTTATTTTTAATTTTATTTTAATTTTATTTTTATTTTATTATGTCTATGTCTATGTCTATGTCTATGTCTATGTCTATGTCTATGTCTATGTCTATGTCTATGTCTATGTCTATGTCTATGTCTATGTCTATGTCTATGTCTATGTCTATGTCTATGTCTATGTCTATGTCTATGTCTATGTCTATGTCTATGTCTATGTCTATGTCTATGTCTATGTCTATGTCTATGTCTATGTCTATGTCTATGTCTATGTCTATGTCTATGTCTATGTCTATGTCTATGTCTATGTCTATGTCTATGTCTATGTCTATGTCTATGTCTATGTCTATGTCTATGTCTATGTCTATGTCTATGTCTATGTCTATGTCTATGTCTATGTCTATGTCTATGTCTATGTCTATGTCTATGTCTATGTCTATGTCTATGTCTATGTCTATGTCTATGTCTATGTCTATGTCTATGTCTATGTCTATGTCTATGTCTATGTCTATGTCTATGTCTATGTCCATGTCTATGTCTATGTCCGCTGGTTGTACCGCTGAATTTTTAAACGCCTACAGCAATTGACGTATTGTCACATATGCCGTGAGGTCGCACACGTTCCCTGATCTTGACAAAAAACCACAAAAATTTACATCCAAATATTCACTCCCAGACTGCTTTCAATAAAGCCGAATCTCGCTAAATCAAATTAACCTTCAATTGCTTGCGAAATAAAAAAAGGGTCACAAATAATGTGGAAATCAGCAAACTCGACGAACAGTGAAACCAATTAAGCGAACAGCGATAAGTCAACAATGGACCGTTGAATCGGATCATGAGCCAATTATTTTCCGCTCGGTTGTACACAAAAACTGTAAACTATCGGCAAAAACAGTAACAATTAAGAGAGACCATAAAAGCGCAAACAAATAAAATAGAATTATGTAATAATATTACAATCGAACTGTTGCAAGCAAAATTGCATGAATACGCAACAAAGTATTATACTAAAAAAACATTAATTATGCGCAGCCGAAAATAGCTATACGCATGCATATGTAAGTTTACTTTGATCTCATTGAAAAACCAGCTTATTTGATTTAAGTCAAAAGTTATGTTAAACGATTTTTTACCACCAATTATGAAAAATGTCAAAATGGGATAAGAGCTACTAAGAATTGTAGAAAGGTTTCATAAGTAAGTAAGGATTAAGCGTGCGTGGCGGGATAAAATGGAAAGCAGGCAAATGAGGTAAGTAAAAGCGAATTTTATAGCGAAGGGAAATATTCGTTAGTAAAGCTTATTAAATAAAACTACATATACACATGTACATATGTATATATGGTATGTATGTGAGCTCAATAAGAAGCCTTAAGCTGAAGTAGACTTTATCTGGTTGTAATAATTTGTAATATTTTATTTAAGTTTTATAATTTAAAATTTACGCTACAAAGATGTGGCAACAATATTAAAATAAAAAAATTTAAATTCTATATGTTGTTGTCACATTTAAAAAGTCGTAAAAACTTTATCAAAAAATGTAAGCTCCTCGCTTACTCGACTTTTAAGCAGAAATACCTGCAAAGTGCAGATCAGTAAATATGTCAATGGAAAAGAAATAGGGCCTTGTGAAATGTAATTGTATCTACAATTCACAATCACACAGACAAAATATAAACAACAAAATTTACTATTAAAAAAAATAATACAAAGCCTTCATTTAATGTCATCGAGCAGCAAACGCGGCGTAAAATAAATCAAAAGTAGTCAGATTTAACCGCAATCGAAATTAACGTTTGCCAATTTGCGTCATTTTGCAATTGTATTATAGCCGTTTTTATGCATCGCAATCACATTATTGCACTCGAGGCGCCGCGCTCAATGAGCAACTAGCGAGAGAAATGTGTCGAAGCAATGAAAGGAAGGAAAAGTACAGGAAAAAATTGCAAAATCAATGACAGTTGCTCATATATATATGGATATACAGACAAACGGTTATACCCTTGAGGGAAATTATGTATTCAAAATGAAAACTCTATAGTAGTATAGTAGTAGAATCAGGGCTCGATGAGCTTTCACATTTATAGAATATTATTTGAACGATTTGGATTTTTGGTTGGACTATTATCAACAGCACTACTATGAAATAATTTTGCGGCTCACCCTTATTGGTATTGGATCAAGGGCAGCTAAGAATATGCTACTTAGTCCCGCTGGTGATCTTTACTTTTTATAACCTCTTAAGCTTTTATTTCAAGATCCCTTATCTCGAAATAAAAAGAAATATTACGTTGTGACTTATGTAAGCCTAAACAGACAACCTTATAATATATAGAAGATATATGTATATATATTTATATTTGAAACAAAAGCGCTTTGGCTGCTTAATGTATAAAATGAACATATCCAGGACCTTCTGGAATTATTATGTCGCATCTCATCTCACTATTTGTTTCTCTCTACCTCTGTCTCTATCTCTTTCATCTATCTTCATTCTTTCCTATCTTTATCTTTATATCTATCTCTATCTCAATCTTAATCTATATCTATATCTATATCTATATCTATATCTATATCTATATCTATATCTATATCTATATCTATATCTATATCTATATCTATATCTATATCTATATCTATATCTATATCTATATCTATATCTATATCTATATCTATATCTATATCTATATCTATATCTATATCTATATCTATATCTATAACTGTAGCTCTGTTTGTACCACTATAACTAAAACTACATTCATCACCCATCACCCTCTGTCACTATATCTTACCCTCTAATAGCCCAACATCAATATTATAGTTCCACATCGACAACCGCGTTGCTCTCATTTTCCAACGAAAATACATTTTCACTCCGATTGCAAATACAATTAAACAGTTAATGCGAGAAAAGACCATTTTCTAACGTCGCATTAGAAGTTTGTGGCGTAAAATTGCTATAAGCTTATTATGCAATTAGTGAGCAGACAAAGTCAGAACATCAAATGGCAAAATGTAGAAACAGCAGAGAAACAACGAATGGCAATATATTTGTATATTTATCTCATAATTAAAAAATAATCATAGCGACATCAATATCAAAAATATAAATACTCCGTAAACGTTTCTCAAACGGAGTATTGAAATTGTATATGATCTGGCTCTCAAGAATGTTTAGATTTCATATAGCTGACAAACATACTAAAATTTCGAATCGAGAGGATGAGAAAAGCCTTGAATCTAATAAGAAAGTTTCTTCTTCAGATTGGTTGAGTACTGTAGTTAATGTAAGACATTTTCGAAAGCTTTGTCAGCAGATGAGTCTGAATAAATGACAATAGAACAAAGAATCGAGCGGAGGAGAAGCAAAATACGAAAATTTGAAACCATGAAGCATCGTCTGACTTTGAAGTAATTAATGCGGGACAGGGAAAAGATTACGTAAAAAAATCGTTGTTTTATCTCCAGAAAATTAGCTGCGCAAAAGAAATGGATTAAAAAAATGAAAAGAGCATATAAAATATGGAAGACAGTCGCTCCAAAATTGTTGAAAAAACGAACCAACAACGAAATAATCGCTACCCATAAGCCTAGGTTTCAAAAGACACTTATTGACATAAGAAATTCGGCACGAAAGCGGAAAGCGATGACAAAATAATTATTACAGCAACAAACACACGCACACACCACAAAAAGAAAGACACACAAATATTTACTATACCATCTTACCATCTAGCATACAATGACAAAATATGCCTATTTGTCTTTCACGTGCCTGCCGTGGGTGGTGCATGCAACAGCAAGCATATTGTGTGGCACATCCTCAAAGTCTGACGACACGTTGCTGGCAAATGCGACATGAGGCAGAGATAGATGATAGCTGTGCTTGTATTAACACGTGTACGTGGCCATTTGTTGCAAGCATGTAAAACCGCACAAAAAATGCTTACAACACGAAGGCAAACGCGAAAATGAGCAACATAAAATAAAAAAAAATAACAACAACAAAGAGTGAAATTGATGTTTCACTTACCTTGCAAGCAAATGATGATGACTAACGCCAATATGAGCTTTAGCGGCTGTGGCAAGTGATGCTGATGTTGATGTCGTCGCTGTTGCATGCCGCTTTGTGGCGTCTCTGCGCTCGCGCCGACTGCAGCTGTGTTCGCTTTCATTGTGTGATATTTTCGGTTTATGTTGTTGGTTTTGTTGTTTTGCTGAATATTATTTTAATTTAGCCGCTGTTCTTCGCCTTCGTTGTGTTGCGAAACTTTTTCCTTTTCATTAAACTTTTTTGATTTGCTGTTGATTTATGTTGTTATGCTCTTCACAAGTCACAATTTATTTTTTATTGTCGCATTTTTCATTTCACATTTACACATACATTTTTTATTTTTTCTTTTTTCGTTAATTTTGGTTATAGAGGTGGCGCGATTTCGGGCGCGATTTGCATAGAAAACTTTGGCCAGTATTAGTTTTTCTATTTAAAACTGCTTTCTGGCGCCGTTCTTTTTGTTGCTGTACATGCGTTGATTTTTTTTCACAAATTCGAAAAACAAAAATAATCAAAATATGACAGGCGACTTTTTTATGATTCAAAATTTTTGCTTTTCCATTTTAAATTTGTGTATTTCATTTGCCGTAGAAACAGAAATGCTGAAATGACATTTCAAATAGATGAAAAACGTAAATGAGTCACAAAGTCCCAACAATGTTAAAAAAGTATAAAGAGTAAAGAAGCTTACATCTGACAACAGAAGCTGTAAAAGTAAAGAAGGGTTAAGTTCGTGCGTTACCGAACCCAGTTTTCTCTCTGCGATTATATGAGAAAACACGTGCTGAATTGTTGAAGATAATAATAGATGGAAACAGTCAAATCAATATAATTGGTGAGTAATTTTTGAGTATCAGAAAAAGCTATGAATGAATCCATTAAATTTGAGCCCCAAAGCAGCTTGTGTTCCAATATAGTATTATATATGCCTACTTAACTTCATTATAAAAAGCCTTCTAATGAACCAAATGAATACCAAATCATCAGCAGGAGAGAAAAAGTCATACGTGGTATACGAACACAAGCAAGATTTGAGCTGATATCAACCCGTACCTATCTCACCGAATGAGAACTTGCTGGCAAAACTCTATCAGGAAATTTGAGTGTGATGTATTTACAAACACATGGAGCCGGCAATGAGCCTCATCGCTGAGCAAAATTTTGCTCGAAAGCGTCGGATCTTCTAGGAACTTTTAAAGAGCTCATCTAACGAAGCGATGCGACTTGGGCAGGTCGAGGGGTATAAGTTCTTGTACAAGCTGAATTTTGAACGATTTCAGTCCGAGTTGCTGCGAACAGCACCCAATGGACTCTGCACAGTTTTTGTGGACACTTTCAGCTACGGCCTCTATATTTTCTTCACTGCGTGCTGGGTCTTAAAATCGGTGATGGTGTTGGAAAAGTACGCTCAGTAGGCTGCCTATGTTGACCATAATTTGAGCGTAACTTTTTCCATGATGAAAAGCCAAACGATATTAAACAAAATTAACATGTCAGCTTGACACGACTCACGTGTGGTCTGTAAAAAAAAATCTATTGAAAAAAGTATCTCTACTTGAATCACCGGTATCTCAAGGTTTCACCGGTATAGTTAGCCGAAAACGCAATATGGCATATGAAGGCTCAAAAAGATACAGTTTGCTTACAATGTTTTTTGACATTGATTTGACATTGCTAGATAATTAGTTTGCGAATTATATCAATTTGAATGAAGAACTTCTGTTATTGTGAAAAATGGATAAAAAGAAATATTGCTTTTTGAAGGAAACAAGTACAGTTGAAATAAAAACTTGGTCATCCGAATGGTCTGCATGCGATCAACCCGCTGCGAAGCAACACTAGGCTGGCGAGGTTATGGC
Organism: Bactrocera dorsalis; assembly: GCF_023373825.1. NCBI lineage: Eukaryota > Metazoa > Arthropoda > Insecta > Diptera > Tephritidae > Bactrocera > Bactrocera dorsalis. The sequence goes on along the minus strand of NC_064304.1, from coordinate 102,870,859 downwards.
GTCTGTAATGCTCTTGTAATATGTTTTATTGACTACCTTGAAAAAGAAAAGATAGCGTTATTGGACTGTTTGAAGAAAGAAATCGCTGGAAAATGCCGAATTTGCAGAAAAAGGAAGTGTCGCTTTACCAAGCCAATGCACTGCTTTCAAAAGTCAGTGAAAACGAAGGCAAAACTCCATGAATCGGGCACCACATTGCTTCCACATTCACCGTATTCTACAGATCTGGCCCTCTGAGACTATTTATGAGGACTTTTTAATACTTGCTAACTCTTTCCGTGCTAAATTTAGAAACTGTCTCTTGCCGAAAGCAGCTTAAATAAATAAAAAAACACTAAATGAGAGTCAATTACGTTCTCCTAAATACGAAGAGCAAATATTCAAAACGCATACAAAAAAATAAATAATTAAATAGCGTCAATTATGAATTTGGCAACTAAAAACTGCAGTTTTTTGGTGTTTTTGTGCGCCTTTTTCGTTTATTTCACTCATTTCTCTCAATTACTAAAGTTCCAGTGCTTGCACTCATTAATAATGGTCTCACTTAGCAGCACACTTCAATGAAAACAATTAACATTTGCCCAGCTTCCGTTTCCGTTTCCGCTGCTCGCTGCATTGCCTTATACTTCAACGACAAGCGTCAACTTCGCTTCAGTTCGTTGTACTTTCAGTGCGCATTTTATCCCACAAAGCTCATACATAAATTTGCAATATTTTTATAAAATATTTCAGTCGAGCGCAATTTTTTATTTAATTTTTTTGGAACTTCTCACATTTTTTGCATTTTCTATGTAAAACTGCTTTGTCTTGCGTTGATTTATGTTGTTGTTATTGTTTTTTATGATTTGTAAGCATACAAGTATTTAATATGGATTTATTGGCATTGCAGCGCACTTTCTTTGTTTGCTTCGATCGTTGCTAGCTCATCGTGATGCAGCGTTCTTTGGCACGCTCAAAGGTTACGCTTCACGCTGGCTTACTTCAAAGCGTTCGCGCATACTTACACCCACACATATATACTTATATGCATCGTTTTTTGGCGCGTGCGTATTTTTATCGCTCAATTCTGTTGTTGTTGCTTGCAAAGAATTTAGTTGCTTGGCACGCGCAGTTTTCCTTTATTGAAATGCAGTCCTTTGGAAAATTCTGCAATTATATGAGAAGCAAAAAATTTATGTAAGTAAAAGATTGGCAGTTCAATTGAGGGGTGTGTGTAATTTATATGATAAGCATTTTTTGCAAATTTCTAAAATAATTACTTTAAAAAAATGTGAATTTTATTATAGAATTACAAATTTTTTTACTGCTGAATTCTGCTTATTTATTTATTATTATTTTAAAATCCCAAAAATGATAAAGTTTAATTTCTCAGTTGTCAACAAGAAGTTGTAAACTAGAAAAAAAGTTAACTCTTGTTGCACAAAAGCTAGAATACCGCTCACGAATTAAAATGTTTTCCCCACAAAGGCTTGATTCCGAACGTTGAATTTGTATGGCAGCTAGTGGTCCGATATAGACAGATTCTTGGGGAGACTAGATCGCTGATATATGTATAGAGAGATGGGCATGGCTAAATCGACTCAGATCCGCATGCAGATCATTTATGTATATCTTTTATAGGGAAAAATGTTTCATAACCACGACATAGTTTTTTTTTATAAGTTTTTTTCCAAAAATATTGCCTAAATTTGGGCTAAACAGTAGTGTTAACTGCAGAAGAAATTTTAATGACATCAAAAAAGTTTTTTTTAATATTTTTTATTAACTTTTTTTTTTAATATAGGCTACAGCTAAGCTAAATAGTACTAGTAATTGTATAACAAAGTTTACTGATCTATAAAAAAAAGTTGTATATAAATTTTTTCTGAAAATATTGCCTACATATAGGCTAAACAGCAGTTTAAATTGCAGAAAAAAGACACCACGAAGTTATTTTATATATATTTTTTTATTTAAACACTTTAGTTTCATTGAACAAAAATAAAATTAAAAAAATAAATATTTTTTTTTAATATTTTTATTGTTTTTTTAGTAAAAAATTTTATATAATTATTTATTTCGCCAGCAGGAACTAAAGTATATTAATTTCATTGGAACTTCCAAAAACTTTCAGGCAAATGAAGTGCCGCCAACATTCAACATAACACAAAAAGTGCACTTAAATTCAAAATGGAGATTCCGAAACTCTTCCTAGCAATAGTTAAACCGTACTTAATCACAAAAAGCATGAAGGAAATAAATAAATTGCTCATTTACTGAAAACTCTTTCGACCGGTTCGCATAGCGGCTGAGAGGGCAGCACCTGCACTGCACTGGCGCATTACTCATACGCACTGGTGCGCCAAATGCGACTTTAATTGCGTCGACTACGTTTGCACGTTCGCTGCCCTGCCACAGAGACACTTAACATTATTACTCGAAAGCCAACTAAGGTACTCATTTACTTAGCAAAGGAAATATATCATGAAAATGAAATGAAAATGACAAAAAAAAACCAAAAAAAATATCTAACAGAAAGCTATAAAACCGGGTAGGCAGCGAGCAAGAGCAAGTGCAAGAGCGGGAGTGAGAGGGAGCGAGCGCAAATGAATGAGTGAGTGTTAAGTACACTTGTGTCGCATTGTGGCGCATTCATTTGCACAAGCCCGGCTCACCGCTCGCTGCTGCTGTTGCATGACTTTTGCTGCCATACTTCAGTGTTGCACGCCACTTTGCAGCCGTTGAGTTGTCCTTGCCGCTGCAGTCTCGGCTGCCTGCCGTCTCTGTATGTGTATGCATGTAGTATAAGTACGGGTATTCATCTTAATTTCTTTCATATTAAAATGGAAAATTTTTCAAAGTACCGGGAAACAGTAATGCTGCAAAATGCTAAGTTGCCGGTTGAAGGCGTTGAAAGCGCAAAGAGGGGAAGATGAAATAAAATTTAACCCTTTTCAACGGAAGCGAGACCTAGTGAAAATTACACTAAACGTTGCATGCAAGTTTTCTTCGCATAACCAAGCCATAGCTGTTCGTGTTGTTCGTGGCATGCATACATTTCGTGCAACTTCAGCAATTTAAGGAGTGGTTGCGCTGGTGGCAAGTTGCAGTTATGCAACGATTTTCCAATTTTCCGCAACAAAAGTACACGTCATTGTGCTGCGCACTCGTGGGCACGTTCGTCACTTAGCTTTTTATATGTGCGCCCGCGCGAGTGTGTGTGTGTGCATGTACACCGTAAAATTGTCATGCACTTGTTGTTGTAATGCAAAAATGTTGCCACATGCAACGCCTGCTGCATGCTAATGTTGCTGATATTTAGCAACGCTCCGTGTTGGTGTTGAAATGTCGCCGGCGGCTGTATATGCAGGTGTGTTGCACGTGCAACATTTGCAGAAATTTTTAGCTTTTACCTAACAAATGCCTACAAAGGCTATTATTTAGCGTCAGCAGTATTTAGTGCTTATTTTCGCCAGGCGCCTGTGCATGTGCTATGCGCTTTATGTTGTTGCATACATATATAAGTACACACAGAAATATTCGCAAGAACTCTGAAGAATTTCTAATTTTTACTGAAACAAAGTTTGCCCTGCAATTTTCCTTAAAAAATAGGTAAAACCCCTAAAAGTATGCAACAAAATATAAAAGAAGTGTGCATATAAGTAGTGCGCCTGTAGATATGCAACGCGGGACTTGAAATTTTGGAATTTTACGCTTTTTCCAAAAAAAAAAAATTATTCAAGCTTTAACTAACAAAGCTTCTTTTGGTTTTTTAAACCGCTTTTTATTAATTTTAAATTTAAATTATTTAAAAATAATTTCCTTTAACTGTCATTACATAAGCTACTTCTTTTATATACAACCTTTAAATTTCGTTACTTAAAATGTATTTCGTGTGCATACTGTAAGCATATAATGGGTTTGAGTTTCATAGAATTCTTTTGCTTTTACACCACCTTTACATGCCACACTTGGCGTTGAATGGAGTCAAGTTGTTCAAAGCTGAGAGTTAAGTTGCCAGCCGTAATGGTTCCCAATGTAATGGCTTGCTTTTTTATTACTTCCACAATTCGTTTAGAAAAGTCACGCAAATGGACTGCCACTCACTTGTACGCTGGCGCAGACTTTCAACTTTACAAGGGGAGCAAAGAAAATAAAACTAAAGAAATTTTTGAAAAAATTAGAAAAACTGCAGTTATGCAGTTAAGTAATGCAAAGAGTGGAGAAAAAATGCAGGTGAAGTGAAATTTCTTTGGAAAGATGTTAAGCCCTCGTACAACTTCTTTTTCGTCGTTATAATTGTGGAGTGGAGTAAAGTGTAGAGGTAAATGGAACCTAGTAATAATGCAGAGGATCTGGTATTTAGCGATCCAGTAAATAAACTACCAATATTCACAGTTTTAGCTTTCAGAACCCGAGATAGATAAAATCAGTAAAAACAAAGCAGGGCTGACCGACTTTTATCAGGCAAATCGCTAAGTGATTTAAGCAAAATTAATTATGTCTGCTTGACAGTCTCTTAAATGAGACAACCAAATCGGTAACTTCTGGGTCGCGGGAAGATAGCTTACTTTATTCTAGACATGGTACTATTCTCATTAGTGAATATAAAAATGCCCTTTAAACCCCACTAGTTTTAACTAATATGTATGTATGCGGAAAGCGACAGACATAGATCAGGCATAAATATCTAAGCTCGTTGCTTTTAATGTCTTGAAATAACTGAGACTTGAAGTAAATTGGCAGTCGACTGGTGAATCTAAAACGTTTATGTGGAAAGAGGGTTTGGAATTTTACTAGCAAGTTTAATGACGAATGACAGTTAAAACCAAAAAATAGTTATTTTGGCTGCACCGAGTAAAAAAAACTTAATAAGAAGATATAGTCTCGATTCTAATCTGGTTTGAATGACAGAACCTATATCAAATTTCAATATTTAAAAACCTGAGGGATTAGTCCGCGTCTAGGCAGACTAGTGAACATGGACGGACATAGACGGAAACTTACACCGCCCTCTCCACTGATAAATTCCAGTATAATCCTAGGTGCTATAGTCATAACTACATACATCCGAAGCTCTTTATCCTGCGACTACAGACCGCTGTGAAGTCTAGCCTTAAGTGCTCGGGAGTGCTTGGTGCTTATTGAGCCTACAAAGCCCAGTTTAAAATGCCACAAGTAATTGGAATTTATTTACACTTTTAAACCTACACTTTTAAACCTAGTAAAGTTGTAACCACCAATGAGCAGCTTTGTCTGTTGCATACAAGTGAGTTGTTGCCAATTTTTTTCCCTGTCCACTATCTCCTTCTTGAAAAGCAGCTTCTTTATGGTATGAAGATCAACCGCAATACAAAATTTCGGAACTACCATCTTTTAAGCAGCTACAGAGCGGGCAAGCTCGTCTGCAAGCTTATATCCGGCTAAACTCTTGTGCGTTGGTTCGAAACTGATAGACGTTGTAACCTCAGAAGCTGAGATCACCTTAAGTATAGCCTGACTAACGCCCAATATGGATATTCTTTCATTGCGATAGTTATATTGGAGGTTTATCTTTATACACCGATATAAAGATTTCCGCTTGAAAAATCCTCGGAAATTGTTCCATAGGTAGTGATACTGGTAGGCGATACTGCGACACGTGTACTAATTTTTTCGACGTTTTTGAGCCGTTTGTGTGTAATATGTAGTGTTACCCCTTAGCAGTGGATCAAGCGTGTAGTTACTCTATTTAGTCTTCAACTTCTTTGTAAAGTTTACCTTTTTAATAATGATGACCTCAAGAGAAATTCGCTTAGGAGAAGAGCCAGTGGTATACTATTCCCATACTCATAGATAAATCAAATCAACTTTTCGCGATGATAAAAGGCTATATTTTATAGGATGTTTGATGTTTTCTTTGTGATGTTACCTACTTTAAGGTATAAAGTCTTCATGGGGCCTATTAATGTGGAAAAAAGCAAGACACATATGTGAGTTGTATTTATCAAAATCTTACTATTTCGAAGTATGCTTTTTGGCGTTGCTTTACTGTGAGCTTTATTTTAATAACGTAAAGACAAAATTGTGTATTAAATGCAATCCTGTGATCACTTTCAAAAATAGTTTCTTGATATTTAGTCTCTATAAGGAAGTAACACAACCATTGTACATACAAATAAGTATTCATAAGAGTCTACACAAGCTGACAAAATTTCAATGAAAGCGAATCCATTAGTTGTTGGGGGCCCAGATACCTTCGCCAATGATTTTTTCGGTAGTCTGGTCATGTTTAAAAATCATAATCGAAAAATATTTTTTTCCACATCTTTGTGATTTTCTTGCTTTGTTCTTAAAAAATTATAAGAAAATTTGAGAAAGCAAATTTAAATAAAATTATGGAGAATACAAAAATAAGAGGACTGACGCCTGCAGCAATTTAACGGTGGTTTCTTTTGTGCTCATTATTTGTAATTACAAGTGTCGTTGCGCGTACACACTGCCACTTGCGCACCACTTGCCAGTTATTTATGCCTTAAGTGTCATATGCCACAACCACTTGCCGTCGGTCCTTTCATTTATGTACCCACCACATTCACTGTCTCTACCGTGAAACTGTGAAGCACACACAGACATACACAGCTACGAACACACGCGTGTACAGGTTGTGTGGTGTAATATGTACAGGTGTAATTGCAAGCTGCCTTGCCGCTTTGCAACAAATGTAAAGGAAACACAAATAATATGAAAAAATAATCGAAGAGGCACATTTGTCGTGTTAATTGCTTTCGAGTCCTTCTGCCTTACAGCTTCGCGCGCCGTGTAAGCGACACACGTGCCTACTCTCACAGGTCCGTTCATGCGCTCATTCACTCATACGTTTTCTGGCGTATGCTTTTCGTGCCGTGCTGGCATTTCTTAAGTTTCAATTTATTTTTTTATTTTCTCTTTTTTTCACTTTATTTTTCTTTATTCTTTTGTTGTTGTTGTTTTTGTTGCTGCATGCTTTGCAATGTTTTTATGCTTTGATCTTCGACCATTTTCATTTGCAGAGTAAAATTAACGTTTAAGTGGAAACAAACGGAAGTTAAGAAATGTGAGAGGATGTATGTATGTGTATGCGTGTACAATATGTTCCTTGGTATTTATACAGGGAGAGGGGTAACAGAGTGCCGGCGGTGTGTATTCGTGTTTGAAATGTGCGCGCGCTTTCATGCTATTAACTCGATAGCTCTTATACTCGTACACCCATACATATATGTATATATGTATATGTACACAACTCAGCCATAATTCTAAAGTTAGCTTAGAAATATTTGCGTATATAAGCAAAGAACAGTCTTGCTCGAAATAATAGTAGTGAGAAATCGCGCATACGGGAAATGTTTTACGGATCACAATTTTGCCTAGGAGACTATGGGTCTCAAATAGGTTTCGAGCCAGCGATATTCAAAGAGAAGATTAAAAAATCCGAACAAGCGTTTGTATGGGAGATATGTGATACAAACAATCCGATCTGACCGATACCGATATATAATTAATAGAATTTCAATCCTCCTACGTATTAAATTCCATTCGAATATCTAACAAAATTAACCAAAAACATTTTCTGATATCTGATGATGTTGATGAAACCAAATATACTATCAACTTTACGGACATTTGAGTCATGTTTAGACTTAAGGGAAATCGATATACTTGCACAAGTACTTCTACTGTCCCAAACAGACCCGGATAAATCTAGAACCTGGAAAATGTACATACTTCAACTCAACTGACGCGTTAAGAGATGTAGATCATTTTCAACCCACAAAACCGTCAAGCAATACAACACAATACAAAAGCTCGCCATGAATTTCATCAGTAGTTCTTAGTCCGCATGGAATTTTTGAGAATTCATTTGTCAGTTAAAATTAAGAAGCAGAAGTTATACCAACTTTCTTGAAAAGCTGAGCGTCCTAGCACCTACCAATACTCTTTTTAGTTGGCAAAGGTCTTATGAAGTATAATATTTATAAAGTTTTAATGGTCTTTATGGGTCCTTATAATTTTGAGAAGTAATACAAAACGTAATGTACAATTCCCACGAAATGGTGGAGGGTTCGTTTCTGCAGCCAAGTGACAAGAAGCTTTTGAAAAACTGTTAGCACGATCGCAAAGATCCGCGAAAGATAGAAAATGAGAGCTCATACATGTGCAACAACGTAGGAACGCATAATCTGGCTCAGGGACCTTTGGAATACAAATTGTTAGTGTCAATTTAAAATTATTATCATACTAAAGGCATTTCTTTGGCAATAAAGAAAGATATTGGACTTTCTGCTAAGAACACTGTCTGTAATGAATGAGCGCATGAAAGTTTTTTCAATCATTTGAACCTCATATTGCTTTTCTTTCAACTTTGACATGTTTGGGTTTACGAGTTTGAAACAAGCGAAATTTTTTATTGTCTATATAAATTCGACAACACCTCTTAAATATTGTCCTAAATTTTCAAGCTGATTCGAGTAATGGTTTCGGAGATCCAAACTTGAGAACTTGTGCCCTCGAGGCTAGCTAGCATAAGTGCGTCCTTTTTAAACGCATTTTTTTCGAATTTGTGTTTTTGTGTTTGCCAGACTTTTTTTTGTTAATAGGTTATGTTTGTCAGAATAAAAATTCGAATAAAATATTTAGTTTTTTATATGAGAAATTAAGAAAAATGCTGTTTTTTACCCAAGCAAACCCATGTAAATCCTTAAAATTAAAAAGTCTAATATTTATATTAAACTCGCGTCCAGAACGATTTTCTCTTTTTAAAAAGAACTTCTGATCCGACAATTGATGCCTCCTGCGAACATCTGTCGGTTTTTTTTCATGAGTCATTTCGTTTCATAGACACTCTTCGAGTTTTGCGATGACCTGCACAGCTTTGTGACCTTAGGTCGCGCTAAATTTTCTTTACTTTTTACTTACGCTGCCATTTTTCTCATCACAACCGTGCATAATTCTATATATTTCCACCAATGCTTTTAATCACACCCACAAGTTCGCAATGGATTTTTCACTCAAAGGCCACATGTATGTGTCTAACTCAATTGCGATTGTGACTTGCAATTGCCGCAGTTTTGATTTTGCACAACACTTGCCGCATAACGGTGCTGCTAGGTATCGACTTCCGGTAATTAACGAGTTCAACAATTTATGGAAATGAAAAGTAAGAGCATAGACGTGCAAATAGAAGTATTTAATAAAGTATTTGCTTTTCAATCTTGTTTGGAAATACTTTTCATTTTTTCCATTTCCGTTACTTTTCGAGTTCTTCTACCTTTTAACGGCATGTTGGCGTGCGCAATTTGTTTTTCATTATTTATATGCTATTGCTTAGCTTCGCCTACCGTGTTTACAGCTTTTTTATAGAATTATTATTGCTATTCATATAAAGTTGAAGGCTAGTGGAAAGGTGGTAAAGGTTTGTACATACTACATACATAAGTACATACTATTTGGACTTTAAGAAGTGAATTTAATGGAAAAACAGTAGTTCGACTAGGACTTTGCTTAATTTATTTATAAATGTTAATTAAAGGCGAAAAATCATTTGAAATCATATATAGTATATTTTTATAACAATTTTCTTTAACAGGGTGTACTAGAAGCTTCGAAATTAGTTTAATATTTGTATTTGAGAGTATTTGTAAAGTAAAGTCTGTTGAACTGGATAATTAAAAAAAGTTTTATGGGCTCATAATTCTACCTTAAGTAATGGTTTTTGGTCCCATGAGCGAGTGACCTAAGTGGATGGAGTCATGTGTAGATGCTCACGCAAGTGAGGAAAGTTCTCTGATCGCCATTCACTTGGGAGTGGCCAGAAACGATTCTTTTACATATGACTCAAGCAGCTCACAACTTCCGGTCTTTGACCGTTTGAAGGCGAGCTAAAGTGAAAAAAAGAAACATCCCCTGCATAGGGTTGTGTGCTGGGTTTGGGACCCGCCATGAAAAAAAACACCCCCCATGAAAAATTACCGACCTAAGTGCTTGGAGTGAATAAAATCGGGTGAACACTTGCCCTAGACGCCATATAATTAATAAACTGTATGTACCTGATACCATACCATATAATTTAATACCATATTGGCTCATAATCACTCCTTAATTTACCTATACTACCATATTTAAAGACCAGGGTAGATAATTTTTTTAAAACAAAAAAATTATAGCAATACATATATGTATTTTTATATATTATATATAAAACTCATCTGAAACGAAAAATAAAATAACAAAGATTAAGGCAAAAATAATAAACTGGAGATCTGAAGGTTGGAGACGAAGGAGAGCGGCGTGTTTGAATTTGAAAGACTAATAATGGTTAATTTCGAGTCGCCAGTTACCAGTCGAAATGCTCGAAATTCTCGAAAGAGTCATCGAAAATGGGATTCAACGGATGGACTATCTGAGACATAGCCGCGGCCAATATTTGCAAAGATAGTAATTAAAAAAAACAAATGCCAAAAAATGTGCTTTCGAATGATAATAAACATTACCCATTAAATTTGTATTTTCTGCATTTTTTTTATTATAATTTTATTAAAATAAGGATCATCGGAATGCATCATAAATGTATAGTATATGTGTGAAACTAAATGCTATAAGATCGAACGACTTATCTGTCATAAAACTGATTTTTCAGATTGCAGCTTTTACGCCTAAAATGCTGCTTTACTAGTGTTAAGCATTCTTAAACTAATACACAAAGCTGCCTTAAGAAACTATTTTCGTCACTAAAGCGAGTGCATTATACACACGCAACAAAAAAAAACTAACAAAACACAAAGTACGCTCTTTCAACACGTACAACCCATTACAGTTAGCCACTCACTTACAGCCAACGCGAACTAACTTAAGCTCGTGAGTGAAGAACGAAATATTTCTGGCAAAAATTAAATTAAATCACGAAACATCAGACGAAATTGAAGGCGAACTAAATTCGCCTTAAACATGAGGAGAGTAAGGGAAGAATTTAGCAAAAACATATTTTACAGAAAAGAAGCACGGAGCATGCTTTGCAGAAGGGCTGCCAAGTACACTACAACACAATAAGTGTGTGCGTGTATGTTTCACACACACATACATACTCTTGCAACTTTCCACACTTAATAACAATTCGTGTTTAACAAAATCATTTGGCAGCATTAACTTCTAGAAAAATTACGCGAACGCGAACATGAACATAAAAGCACGCAAAACTGGCCACGAATCGCGCAGGGGGTGAGCAGGAGGGGGTAGAGTAGATTTAAAGTGAGGTAGTGGTAAACATTTGCACAACAAGATATACATATGTAAATATTCAAAGTGCCCGCGTACATAGTTTACGTGCGTTTGCCGAGTGGGGCCCGAGCCTAGGCATACGTTTAAAGTCAGAGCGAAGGCGCCCGCTAAGTGAAAACTAAAGGACTGAGTAAATAACAACAGCAACAACACCGTGCAAGTGAGTTGGCGTGGCATGAAAGAGGGATGACTGTGAAATTATAGCTGTGGCGGTTGGTAAATGGCGTGCGAAATGTGTAAGAAACACATGTTAACATGCAAATTTGGCGCGCAATAACAACAAAGCACAACACACAATACACTAAAGAAGTACACACGACAACAAAAAAGAGTTTCACAAACAAAACAACAACAATATTAAATTCCTGGCAAAGAAGGCCTACGAAGCAGCCAAGTACATGGTGAAGTGGAGCAGTGAAATTGAAGTAGCCGCAAAGTCTTGTACGCACACACAAATAAACGGAAGGAACATACAAACGCACACAAATAAACTGAAGGAACATACACACACACAAATGCACTGAAGAACGTACATACACACACGGAGTCGAACAGTACACGCAACCGCATTTGTGGGTAGGCAGGAAAAGCCATAAAGAGCGCGCTAAGCAAACATGCAGAACGCAGCCAACGACAAGTATCTAAGCGTCCAAAACAACAAGAACAACAATAAAGTGTACACAAGAAAAAATAACAACAACAATAGCAGCACATCTTTGTAAATCACAACGCGTTGCGGCCGAAGTTAGAGAATTGGCGAAGAAAAAATCTACAACACAACAAAACAGCCGACACTTCGTGGCGTCAGCGAATCTCCAGTTGCCCTGAGAGCACAAACAAATGCATTGTGGCGCTGAAAAGACAAACAAAAAAAGTTAGTTGAAGCATAATTTCGTTAAAGCCGAAAACCGGGAAGTAAACTGCAGCGTGGAGTTTCGAAGTAAATATGGGGAGTAAAAGAAAAAAGAACAACAACAGCACTGCCTAGGTATGGCGGCATATAAGGCAGTTATGCTAGTGTCTAGCGGAGTCAGCAGACTTCATTATGCGCTCGCTTGTGATGGTTAGGCGTCTGCGGTGGTGACGCTCAGTTGTCGATGCCTGCGGATGCTCAAATGGACTCTAATATAAAAGCATATACATATATGGTAAATTTCCATATTTTAAAGTTACATCGAACCAAATGCATGTAGCTCTCTGTATTTTAAAAATTGGTTGAATCTTTGGGTAAATACAGACCCTAGACAAAACCTTGCAAATTAATATAAAGTTTCATTCTAAAATGTAAGTCTAAATATAAGAAAACGTATTTCTCTCATAATAGTGTATCTTTGTGCGTAAAAGGATAAAATTGGGCTGAAGATGACCCAGTCCCCATATAACTGATATTCGAATTTTCGAACATCTGTCTGACATTACTCCATATGGTGTGGTACATAAATGAAACTCAGGGAACATTTTTTAGTATTCGTATGTTAATGTTAGTATGTGATACAAGCAAAAACAGATTAAATCGCGGCAATACTAGCCCCCAGCTAACCTTTTTTCTGAAGGAATTTCTAAGACTTTGATTCTTGCAAGTTGCAAGAGTATAAATATTCGGTTTGCCTGTTCTTTGCTTCCAAATAGGTCTCAGTTTCGGCGATCATCTATTCGTTCGAAGAAACTTTTTCCAGCGGTGAACGCGATGCAATTCGAAGCCCAATTCAAGAATTTGTGCATAGATTTTATTCTTTTAACGCCATCTATACATCAGGCCGGGACTACTGATATAAGAACTCTGTGTTGCAACATGTTGCGAGAATAGTAAAGAGCTGTTCCAAGCTGCGCATAGTAAAGCGTGGATGATATCAGAGAATAAACAATATATGTTCACATTTTAGTATCGATTAGTTTCTCTGTTTCTAGATATCATAACCAAATTTATCTGTAAATTCTTTGCAGTGCTCCATCAGATTGGTCGTGAATTTATCGAAAACTTGTTGCAATTGATTCAACCATCCTCCTCTTTTTGTCATTAACATCGAAAAATTTAAAGAAACCACGCTTGAAAATCATTGTGTTGGCATCAGAGACATTATAGTTAATGTTTTGGGTATTTTGTCAATGCTACAATCGTACCAAAATACCTGAATCTCTAGCTAAAAAAATGTCGATTAGAAGTTGCAAAAGATTAATTTTCAATTAACACATATTTGAACGCTAAAGCGTTTCTGTTGTAAGTTTGAACTTCAAAGCAATGAAACTGAATGATCAAGCACTCTAATACCATTGTTGCTTTTTTCCTTATCATTTTTTTGTAAGCCATTCTTTTAACGGACGACTTAAACTTTATCCTTTACGAAAACATAATTTTGTGCAGGATTTGGCATCGACGCCAAAAGTCAACTTCACAAGAAAACCGCAAAATGCAAACAAAGTCTTTGACCTTTTTGTTGTTGCCGCTATCTTCGTTTTGCGTGTGGCAAATATTTTGTCGGGAGAAAAAAGGGTTTATGTGCTTATATAAAAGCTTATATAAAATACATTTGAACTTCTGGTCATATTTTCGGAAGTAAAATACAGATTTAAGTACATTAGGGTGGTTCTAAATTTTCTTTCAACTTCTTTTGAACTTTCAGAGTTGAAGGGGCTTATGTCTGCTGAGAATTATTTACTAAAAACGTATAACAAAATTTTACGCACCCTAATGTGAAAATGAAAATATGTTTACAAATTTAAGTTTTTTTGTAGGAAAACACAAAGAAAGCCTGAAAAGGATAAGTCAAATCAGATGAAAAGCGAAGCAGTGAGGCATATGTACTTAAAAAAGTCTACAATGCTTGCAACACCACTTGTCTCCTTGCCATCTTTTTGGTAATTTTATTTGTGATCCTACTATTTTGCAACTTTCTTTTTGCTCACAATTTATATTTTTGGCAGACGTTTAGCAATGTAAACAATGTCAGTTAGTACGCTCGGGTGGACGCCCATTGAACTTATGCAAATTGTGTGGATAAATCCAAGCGGCATATGTGCAGTTTATACATGTACATATGTACATATGTATGTATGTGGTTATGTATTTGGTTTGTATATGTGTAGTTGAGGCACATATGAATGGAATGTGATAATCTTGAGTTTGTGGCTGGAGAATTCCCGTGAGGAAGAGTTTAAAGTGTATGAAAATGAGGTGAAGAAAGGCAGAATGCGGAGAACAACAATTCAGTTGAGGTTAGGCATTGAACTGAGCACAACTGAAGTCGACTAAACTTTTATTTTTTATATCCTAATTTTTTCTTGAGTTTTATGAACGTGCAAGTATTTAAACTATATAGTATAAAAAATACGGTGAAAGTGGTTTAATGCAATAACTCACCCCAAGCTTCTGAACGATATCTCCTAAAACATTTTCTTACAATCACGTTATTCCGATCGTAGAGTTTGTAGTCCGTTAAATGCTATCTATAGTTCTCCGATCTAAACATTTCTTTCAGAGATTACATTGTTGTATTAAACAATAACGCGGTCCAAATATCTCTTCTAACGAAACTTTTTTCCATACAAGCACTTTATCTCGATCGTTCAGTTTGCATGACAACTATATGCTATTGTGGTTCAACTAATAAACAGCTCGACTAATAAGCAGCTTCTTGGGTAGAAATCGACTCAGCTCGTAATGTTGATCATTTATGCCTATATTTGATATGGTCTCCGACGCTTCATTGTAGATGTCACAAATATCGGCTCAAAGAATTACAGATGCCAACAAAATGAAAGGCTTGTCTGCTTAGTGAAGTCCTCAGAGGTACCAAATTTCGTTTGCAGAGTCGTTGCGAATGTTGAAAAAGGCGTACGTTGATTCAGTTTTATCAAAAAAGCACACCTATGAGTGGTAGAAAGTCTTCAGAGACGGTCTAGAGATCGGTGAAGACATCCCTTGTTCTGGACGATCTTCGACCTTTTCAACTAATGAAAATATTAAAAAAGTGACGCTTGAAAATCGTCGGGCACGTGTTAGAGAGATGGCAAGAACGCTCGACATCTCTCGCAAGTCGGTTCGAATGGTTTTAGCGTATGAGATGCATTTTTGCTCGACTCTTTCGGATAAAGCTGAATTTTTTTCAAACCATAAACAAGACTCTTTGGACGTACAAGTCAGCAATCATCGGAATGGAGGAAAAAAAAGAGTAGAATCTAAAAAAAACACGCCAAAACCATTCAGAAATCAAGGTGATGATGTGAAATCATCTCAGTATTTCTTCTAAATTAGCCAGTGTAGGTCAGACTGAAATTAAAGTACTTTTTTTATTACTCTTTTAAGCCTTATGGCGGTAACTAGTATCGAGGCTTATTACAAATATGTGAGGAGCTTAGAGAATTTCGCCGTGTATTAAGAGTTATTTCAAAGATCAACATCAAAATTATCTGAGTGTGATTTGCCATACGGAATATATATTCTAGAATTCTAGGTTCTTATTACTGGTAAATTTTTGCTAGGTTATTTAAGGCACTCCCAAATGTAGGCAACATACCCTTACTAATAGTTTTTAGTATATAAGAAATACACTGTTATTTTCAAAAATTTTAAAGTGATTGAAAAAGCGGATTCGAATGTTTACCACTGTCTCAGTTGCCATAAGTATTGCATAAAAACGTAATTCTATAGCTTATGTTTTGAAATGCATTGCATACTTTTGTGGGCGCTTGTAATAAATATTGAACATTTTCGTTTATTCCGAGTTAATTTTTCAATGACGCTAAGGTGCGGAAATAAATTATAGGTTAATTTAATGTTGCAGAAAATATTGGGCATGTTTTGGTCAGAAATAAATTTCATCATTCATACCAAAAAATTTATATAAAATCAAAATGGGTATTGACGAGAGCTGGAGAACAAATTTGAAGAAATTTTAAATATTGTTGAATTGTATTAGACTCCAAGCTCATTGCTATGCACAATATGGTGTACTTTTTCTTAAAAAAAAACATAAAAAAGAAGGAAAAAAGAACCACTTTGCATATAGTAAATGCCACACAACTGCTGCTGCATAACGAGTTCGATTTCTCAGTGCATACATAAGTGAAGCGCACACAAGCACATGCACAAGTGTATCGCTTACGAATCGATTTACAAGCTACTCCATCTATTTCACGCCTTCTATCACTTTCTTCACATTCAACAAACACATTTTACACTGACACACTACCCATCTACACATGCAAAATATATTTTCAATGAATATTTTCCACGCTTTCCGCATGTAGTAATTTCAAAGTCGACTTCCGCTTCGGTTGATCTACATACTACTCTGTATGAGCATTTCTTATACATTTTTATGCACAGCCTTTGTTACACCCACCGTGCCACAGACGTTGCCTACTTTAAGGCTGTTAGCCTGTCAACACTTGGCACCAGTTGTGTTCCGCTTTCTTGTTTATATTCTTTGTCGATATTTATGCATAATAGGCGAGCAGGCAGTTGGCTATGCTGGGGTAAAGATTTTGCTATTGTTGTAGTGAATGAAAAATGGTGGCGTAGCGTTTGGGTGTGCCGGCTGACGTTCTTGCAATTTTTACGACTATTTACTACTCGCCTCCAACTCAAGCTGTCGCTTAAGTGTCATTTGATGGCATAATTTTTGCATAACTCTTGGCCAATGACCACGAACCCTTTGCAATTTCGCCTCACATGTCGTTTGCCACACCCTTACGCTGTGCGCCGTTCACTGCAGTCAGGAAGGATTTGTGCTACACACTTTGAATACCGTTGTATACCTTGACTTTATTGTTTTCCTTTTTATATTATTCATTTCTTACTTTTCGTTTGCGATTTTTACGTAGGCACGCAACGTTGACGCCTAAGGTTATGCTATGTATGGGTTTGTGTTGAACGCTGAGTAAGGCTCGCTGAAAAATTGTCAATGTGTCGGAAGTTTATGCATGTAAGTATGTTTTGCTTGGTTGTTTGTTTCGAAATATTGTTGCAAGACACTCAAAAATTTAGTGTTGACTGACGTGAACATATTTTTGAGATTAAGAAATTGTGTGTCTTGCATATTTTTAGGCGTAGAATACTTTTCGAGTTGTAACAATCACAGTAAAAATTTTAAATTCTCAATTTATTGCGTAACTTACATTTAGCTAGCCAAAGCATTTTTATTGATGACTAATAAATCTTGAAGATTATTAAAGTGGTGGCTAAGAGCAGTTTTGTTGCCTGCAAGTTCTCTGGTTCGACGGGCAACACTTTCAGTTTGGGTAAATCAATAATAAGTAAGTATTTTTATTGCATTTTAGGCTTCGCCCCTAAATGTAGGCAATATAGTAACCTTTTTAATTTTTTGTAATAAATCAATAACTAAATACGCCTGAGACTTTAAATTTATCACAGAGACGGCATGGGAGTGTTTTAAAGAAGACCTGGGAAGACCACCGCGCACTTTTAGATTAAATCAACTTTCCCGAGACTTGCTCGACCGCATATATTGGCTAATATTTGAGTTATCATAATACAATTAAGAAAGCGTGTCTTTTCTAATAACGGTGCATCTTTGTACTTAAAATTACTAAAACCGGGTGAAAACTGGCCCATATAACTAACAAGCCTTTTGTACTTGAAGTACGTTAACCCCTTACCTCGGCTTAATCCCTGCAAGTTGCAAGGTTGTTTAACCGAGCTTAGCCCTTCCTCACTTGTTTCATTTTTTTTTTGCTTTCTTCCAAAAATTTTTCTCCCTCTTTTTCCCAACATCTGATAGCTGAAATAACATGTTTCATGACGCCTTTAAATTGCTGTTTCACCTTACCAGTGCCCCGGTTATCAGTCATAAAAGTAAATTGTTGACAATAAGCGCTTAAATACTTAAATTGGTATCACACGGCGCCTGCAATTTCCACTAAATGTATATGAGCATATGTATATTTATAGACTCAACTGAAAAAAACAACAAATACACAAAGGTAAACAATATGCCACACGCAGCGGGAGACAAATTGTTAACACGTTATTAGTTGCGACACCAATGCGCTTAGCGGGAAAGAAAATTATGAAAATTTCATGAAATGAGGTCGCAGCGCCTGAAATTATGCAAATGTCAGAACACAACGAAAAGTAAATAAGCGGAATTCACGCGATAAAAAGCCAGGGCAAACAGCGATTGCCACAGAAATCACATGAGCAGATATTTTATGTAATGATATACACATACATACATAGCTGCCATGTGTGTGTGAGGTAAAAGGAAATGACGTTGTTTATTCTTGTACGTATTAGTGAGTATGCCTGATTTTTTAAAGCGATGTTGGTGAAATCGTAAAAAAGAAAAACGGTTAAAAGGCTTATGTGGATATTTCAAAAATGTTGAGAGCAAGGAAAGTTAGGTAGCGGTTTATGCCGAACGCATGCTGTTACATAACTGTAAGGTTAAAGTTTATTTTAATAAGGAAGATTATTGTAACTAACCAAAAGAAATGAAAAAAGAAAAAATAAAGCAGAAAAAAAAATTTTCGAACGATTTTACTTTAGGGAAGTGAAATAAATTTATTATTAATATTAAGTTGAACTGTAGAGCAAAGCAGGTTTAAAGAAGTTCGGTGAATTTTTTGCTAAGACGTTTTAGCTCTAAGTTATAAATACCCTCCATAATGGTAAGCGTATTATCGTTTTTACCATCAGCAGCGCAACCAATTAGCGCCACCGGCAGGTGGTGATCACTCACTTTGCCACCATCGCATGGCTTTTGCTCATAAGTAAGCTTAAGTAACTGCAAATTTACATAGAAATATATATACATATGAACATATGTATGTATATGTTTATGTACATTTAGGACTTAAAATGGTTTATGCATACTATTATTTTAATAAATACTCGTATAGCACATATACAGTAAGTGATATATTCATTCCCTCAGCTACCATAATTATTTATAGAAAACATTAGATATTCACGCTATGTCATTATACATTGTATTTCATTAACCCGTGCAGAATTGCAAATAAGTTCCGCTTGACTGAGCGAAATGTCAATAGCAAAGTTCGTTTAGTGAATTTTGTGTATTTAGAATTTATTATGATCTATAATCCAGAAATTCAAAAACTTAGAGTATAGTATTTGGTATGAGACTATAAGAGTAGCGATGAAGGCATCTGTAATCAATCAAGACCCTTTAATACCATATTTTTGTCGGATATGACTTGGTTAACAATATGTTAGATGATGTTGTGAACACCAGAACGGATGTTGAACCGTGGAAAAAAACTTGTGTGGCTAAGGTAAAATCAAACTTAAGCTGAATTGTATATACCTGTAGTATAAACTGATTCTGGTAGATTCTAGAAGACAAAAAAGCCGACAATTTTCAACTTAAAAAGTCCGTTATAGTCATGATATCAGGTGAAATCCTAGTTAAATAATATATATGAATGAGTTTTGAACTAGGCAGAAAAAATATTCTGTTTATCAACCATACTATAAGAAATTAAGAAATCGTATTTGTGAATGATTTTACTAATATTTTCGCTGACGCGTGGTAAAATATAGTTCCAAAACTGTAGTCCCTATGGTCTATGACCTATAAAATAAGTTAGTAGGATACAAATTTGATAGCAATTCATTAACGATTTCGTCGAACAATTAATGTTGAATTCTTTCGCAATATTTTTTTTTCAAATAAAGTTTTGCCAAAACCTAAAGGTATTTCCTCGGCTTTGATTCTCGCAAGTTTTAAGAGCATGAAATGTTCGGTTACACCCGATCTTAACGCTTCCTTACTTCTTATTCTAGTTATACCTTATGCATACTCTCGTATTTTTACTCTTTTGTAAAACACAAAAAAAAAGCAACAACACATAAGTACCTTTTATGCTGCGTCACATCGTCACATTCGCGCTACTCATGCATTCTAATGCGGTGTGCAGCTCAAAAAGCACAGCACCGTTCAAATTGAAAAGGATAACGAAGCAAATACGAAGTATAGATAAAAAATAATATGGTTGACGGTGGAAAAATATAATACATGTGGTTCTGCTATACATGGACATCCAGCTGTTATTCTTTATATATTCCAGCAGTGCTGCGAGAAAATGTTGCATTATGCGACACAGCGTGAGAAAAGTGTCGCTTTCAAGTGTCATGTCACAAGGGACTCCAGAGTGCGGAAAAGTCCAGCAATCTGCCCTTGTTGAGTTGAGTTTAATTAAAAATCTCTAGAAAGACAACGCAGAAAGAGGCATGGTGTTGTTTTCTCTCAATTTAGGTGAAGGATTTCGAAAACTATAAAAAATGTTGTTTAAATGGTTGTATATTGTCTTAGTATTGGGTTCGCATACTTTCCTATAAGAGATCAGTTGTCGCTCTTCTTCAATGAATATTTAGCCAGTATTTAGATTATGGGAATCTTTAAAGTTTTTTCTCAAAGCTCAAGTTATTCGTTTTGTGATTTACTGCTTAACGAGGTCAGACCTTGCCTATTTGCTGCTCCGTCAGCGAATTTTGGAAACATACTTGTAGTTTTTGGAAATTGTTTTGACTATTGTTTTTTTTCAATCCTATGGATTTTGCATAGTTAGCTACTAAGCTTTGAATGTAAAGAAAACGGCAGCGAGCCATAAGATAATAACTTAGTACAATAATAAAATGATTTTTTTTTTCGAAATTTTATCGAAGATACTTGGCAGTGCTAAAAATGTGAGCTCTTTCTACTTTAGCTTGAATAATTTCAAATCGGTTATGCAGCGCAAAACAGATCTTCTGAAAGATCACATCGTTCCCTTTATGACCTGAAAAAATTAATCGCATTACGTGATTGCTTGAGTCATTTTCGAGTACTTATCTTGGTAAATATACTCGTACTAATGTCCTTCGCCCCCTATACAGACCTACTTGAATTTTGCGTGGGAAATATTTTTCATTTATTTTTAGTCAAGCACGGTCTTGGTTTCAGCCTTAATAAATGGACCAAATCCTCCAGTTGTAATAATAGATCTTTGGATTGGCGGAGGATTCAGTGATACCAAGAATCGTTTTGGTCCATAGGCTTCTATAGAACCAGTTAATAAGCTGGATCACTCTCATATTCTTCATCAGTACTTGGAATTCGCGCCTCTAGAACATTATATTCATCTGGGTCGGTCTTCGCGCCGCTACCTTAATAGCTACACCTAGTACTAGATTTGATAAAACATAACGGTTATGCAGACAATAATCATAAACAAAAAGCGATAACAACAAAAAATACAGCGTTGGCTTACTTACTACTTATGCGTCAGCAGTTTATTATGCGGATGCACAACTTCTCCTTGGGGTGTACTTGAACAGCTAGCCGCGCTTTTGCTGTGCTTACGAGGGCGCTGCTAGATGCCAAGGCGTATGGGACACGGCGCCGCGCATAAGCGTGTTTCAGTGACGCCGCCATTATAAATACTTGATATGCTTTATGCATCAGTGTTGTTATTATTGTTGTTGCCGTTGCACACATGTGTGCTTTGCTATCACAGCCGTTGTCATAATAAATTGCATTAAACATTTTTCTTTCACTCCATCTCGACCATTCGTCTGCTTACATGTATATATGTATGTATGTGTATGAATATATTTTGTTTTTTTTTTGCACGTGAGGACATGCGACTTTGCTGCATTGGTCCAAAGGATATACGGCAATTTCAAAATATTTTTATGATTTTTTACACACCTTTCACATGGGTGTGTGCGTGTATGTGTGACTGCAGCGGTTAGGTAAACAGAAAAATCAGTTGCTCAAATATGAACATGCATACAAACAAGCTGACATTATTTATGCAATAAACATACACTAGGGTGGCACTTAAATGCCTTTGACGTAAGCAGTGAACCAAAAAATTGTTTATATTGTTAGAAATATTATCAATAAGGTGTACATATATGAAAAGATATTTTTTAAAGATCACCCTAATGTGCTCACAAAAATATATGTAGCAACTATATGTGCGGCATAGAGATGTACCAACAGCGCGTGCATGAAAAGCAAAAAATTAAAAAAATTAAGTGTCACCCTAATACTCTCATAGAAACATTTGTAGCGCATATATGTGCGGTATGCGGTCTCAAATATGCTTGCACTTGTCGTACGTGGTGTTCATGGGAAAATGTTGCAAATCAGCTGCGCGTACAACAAAAGCAACAACAACAGTGTTAGATTACTTGAAATACTTGGCGCGTCGCTAGCACCTGCTGGCTATTCATTAAAAGCACAGCATTGCGACGGTGAAAAATTCATGCGGTTGGCAGACGTGTTTCACAAGATTGTTAGAATGTGTATATGTATATAAGTACATATACACATACTTATACAATTCTTTTATTTCTCCTCACCATGCATTTACTATTTATGCAACGAAGAATTTGCGTTGCACATTTTGCTGCCGATTGCTGCACCAAAGCATGGAATTATTAAAAATGTGGACTTGAAAGCTCATATCACCCCATCCGTATTCTATTTTTTATGCACAGAACAGCGTGTATTAAGTTTGTCACGAAGTTTGTAGCATAAAGAAGGAAACCGACTCTATAAAACATATATTGTATATAGATGATCGTCAGCCTGAATCGACATAGCTATATTCGTCCTTTTGTATATACGCGAGCTAGTTCCTCAGTTTTTGAGACATCGATCTGAAATTTTGTTCACCTACTTCTGAAGATTAGTTGGTCATAAGTTTTTGAGTATCCCTAGCATCAATTTTCCAACATCATGAGTTCCGATATGGTTTTGTTTTGCGTTTTCATACACTATCTAGATCTTTTGAATGTAGAATTATAAAACAGTGCTTCGAGTCATACTTCAAAGTATCAGAATAATACTTTCACTAACTCTGATTAGGGTCACAGCAGTCACACGTAGTTTTATGTGCTCTACTTGACTTAACGACGTCGGATTGCTTCTACATAACTTACATAGCATAAATCTAAAACAGCTTTTAAAAGTCTAGCTTAAGAAGATAAATTAAGTTGCGAGCCCAAAAAATTATTTTTTTTTTGTGGATTTTACTTTTAAAGGTATTTTTTTATGAGAAAATAACAAAACAATGTGCATTCATAGAACTCAAAGTGTCTTAATAATGGGTGATACATTTTGAGAAAGTTTGGATTTCCTTGCTGAGGTAGCCAACCTTCAGGAGGACCTCCAAAAAGAGGTGGCGAACAGTGAGTACGTTTTTCTGCCGATTATTATCTCAAATCCAAAAACCAAGAAGATTTATTATTATTATAGATGTGTACAGGTAATCACCGAAGGACTTGCCAAAATTTTCGCCTTTTACAAAATTGCGGCTTTAAAAAGAAGTGGTTTTTTGTTACCAAAATGTACACCTTAGAGCGCCTGTAAAAATTTATATTATTATCATAAATCATATTTTTGCGATTTTTATCTGAGATATATAATTTTTTTTTTCGCCCTTCACCTCTTCTTTCGACGAAAATATCTTGCTAGCTTTTTTTCCATGCTTTGGAGCGGGTTTATCGTGTGCAGTCCACTCGGATGACTGTTCATTTCTCGGTCATTCAAATATATTTTGTGGACTTTTATGATATTTTTTTCGGTAACGACATCCTTTGGCCATACATTTATTTCACCGTCTTTGGTGCTCATTTCATCCAAACTTACCACACCAATCTTTGATGGTAGATTGGCCTGGGGCATAGTCCGGAAACTCGTCATCAAGCCACGTTTTTGCTTCAACTGCGTTTTTTGCCTTCAAAAAGCAATATTTTGTGAACGCGCGATTTTTTTTTTCACAATAACAAATGTTGCCTCACTCAAAATGAGTTAGTTCACAAACTTATGATCTGACATTTCTCGACCGGCTTTCAGAAGTTATGTCGTTTATGCGGATTTTATATAGACAAGTTTCAAGTGAGCTCCTTATAAGGTGTATTCATCTATTTCAAGCTTAAAACGCGATTATAGCTCCTTATGATAATATTGCGTCTAACAGCAGCTTGCTTCATATGTATAAGTATATATATCCCCAACTCAAAAAGTGGCAGAAATTCAGCAAAATTATAATAAAGGTTAGGTCTTATGCTTATCATTTATTATACCAATTTAGCCACAAGCAAGTATTAAGTGCTTGAATTAGCTGAAGTTTCTTGGTTAAAAGGTATTACATTAAATCTGCAAGTTTATTAACACAGCTTTATAAAGGAAACGCATGCAAATATTTTATATTTACAAAAAAAAAAAAATAAGCAACAACACATGGCTGCCTTTCGCCACTCACATCGCCAGACACGCGTGCTTGCTGCCGCACCCTTAAAGCAACATAATATACACATTCCCAAGACTCGAGTCGCGCGGCTGTTGGCGCGTCACAAATGCGCCTTTGTGATTCAACCGCTGAAAATTCGGTGTTGACACGCTAAACAATTTGGAAAATGTAAACATTTTGTTAACTACCAACACAGCAAAACACAGCGGCGACAACAACAAGCAGCCATGTGCCAAACTGAAATGCCGCAGTGGTGCAAATACATACACATACACACTTGCAGAGTCACACCAACCACACACACTTACACGCCTAAGCAGGCTCTGAAAATATTTGGATGTGTAAATACACTTTGCATATGTGTTCTCCACACACACACAAGCATTCACACAGTCCCGCTCATAATACGGAATAGTCAAAGTTTGATTTGAAGCACACACACATACTAATATATACACTTATAGTATATACTCGTATTAAATGAAATAACATTGACGAAAGTAAGTCAGGCGAAAATGAAAGCGATAGCACAAAAAGGACGATAAAGAAAAGCACGATATAACGCCGCTTGATGAAGAGCTAAAGGTGCTGCTGGTAAACGCTGCGATTGGGCCCTAAAAGCGTAGAGTGATTGGTGGCACGAAAGTTAGTGTAAGTGTGTAATTTTACGCTTCACTAATTTATACGTAGAGCCAGCAAGTTAACCCTACCAGACAAACGACTACTTTGGCGCTAAGTCTAAGTGATTTGGGAGAGCGCAGAGTTGTCAACTGTTGATTTTATAAGAATTGACGAGGAAATTACTCTTAAAAGATGTTTATTTCGATTTTGATCGGTCAGTTTGTGTGACAGATACATAGTTATAACATATAAGTATGCATTGGTCGGGTTGGAACAATTACTTCCCAGATTATACCGATACTTTTGAAAATGTGCCGCTTAAAAACCGAACCATTGAAAATTGGGTTCAGCGACTGGATTTCAGCAAGCTTGCCCGTGGTAGCAATGTAAAAGAAATCGAGTTCCATACATAATGGCATCGAATGATCTTTCACCAGAATAAAGAATTTCAGCGCTCTTATTGAAATCCCCGTTATTACGAATTTCATGCATATTTCGGTAAATATTAAAACTAGATGGCGAGATTGTTGGATGATTTAGCAACCGCTGATTTGGAGAAAGATTTATACCTAAAACTTTTTGAAAAGTGGTTGGACTAAAAATACCCTCAATCATTGTTCAAAATACGACATTAGCCGCTACGCCTCACCAAATCCCAAATTCCCATATTCGATTAACCAAAAATGCTAATCAACCGCGAAAGTTTTGGAGTTTCACAAAATAGTACCAAAACGAAACTCGAATGGCTTTTCAAAACTTTGCAGAGTTCCCTGCTGACCTTACCGGGCGCAAGTGAGTGGTGGGAAAGCTTGTCACCAAATATTGACGATACTGCTTTTATATGCATAGAAGCTCTTCACATACAAATATGCACACATATGCGAATACTGACATTTTCGAGATGCCATGAAACGGTAGGCGGTGCTTTAGCATGACGCCGAAAGGCTCACTAACTCGTAACTATGCTTTTAAAGCGACCATGTGAATTTGAGTGGAAATAATTTTCTTTTATGTTTTCATTTTGGCATTGTTGTTGTATACGTAGATGTTGTACGGCATGAAAAGTTTGTTGTAAATGCGAAATTGTGGAATAGGTTGAGGACTCACGCGGCAAGTGGAGTGTGTAGAAATGGAGTGCTTAGTTAGCTGACAACAAATACATATATACATATATGAATACATATGTGTAGTTAAGAATGTTTGTAAAAATCATAATTGTGTGAATATTTTACAACCACACTTCATAAACGGCAACGAAGCACTTTCTGTAAATCATGCCACACACATTTCCATTTTGCATTCGTGTGGGTTGATGTCGCTGTGTCGCCATTTGCATTCATTCAGCCATTTTCACTCTCTTCAGCTGGTGGAGGAGTTGGAAAAAAACGGAAGACAAACTTCAAACAAATCACTGCAGTGGCAGCATTCTTCTGTAGGGCTCTTATGTCTTCCACACACACATACATATGTGACCCAAAACTTACAGGCAAACGCAGCAACATGTCCACTTTGCCAGCAGGATTGTTTTCTGCTCGAAAAACAGACTTTTTTGAAACACTAGTAAAAAATCTTCTATGGTAGTCTAAAAATAACTGAGATCACGAAAATATTTGAAAGTGCATCGAATGGGTAAGCATATAACTTTGTTAGTCGAACTACTAGTACGAGGTTTGTTCGAAAAGTATTGCGCACGTTCAAGCAAAAAAGCTGTCAAAACTTAACTAAACATTCAAATTCAAATCATTGTCGCATGAGTAAGTCTTTTCTAATTTTAAACAAATGATTGGTCAGAGATCTCACTTGTACAGCATAGAACAGCTTCAAAAGACCTTTAGGAATCGACAATAAGAAGCCCGACAATCGCGGCAAGATGAACTTTGCTAAGGGCAAGTAGGCAAATTCCCACATGCTACTCTAGTCCAAAGGGATTTTGCAGTCAGTATCAGCAGGTAAGATGCCAGTGGATATCCGTTCCGATATAAACAGGGCGAGCTCGTCCGCTTTGCAGTAACCAGCGATTCCGCTATGAGCAGGCACCCAAACGAGTCTGATGATGAAGTAGGTTGATGCTATTTCTAGTAAAGACAGACAGTCCTTTACTGGCTTTGAGCGCACAGTTAGCCAGGCGGACGCAGGTATTGCCGCTATTAAATAGCAGTCACTTCCGCCTGCAAACACTATAGGTTACTCCGGTAACCTAAAGTAAAATTACAGAAAACTCCCGCTCCAACATTCGCTCCGTAAAAAAGATCCTTACACTTCTTCTCCAGCGACTTTTGACAGTATTTCTCGTCAATAAGTGGTTAGGACAAAACCCGCCCAGAGTGGCATCTGTGAACACAAGTTTTCAGGATTGCAGTTGAAGGAGGAAGGAATTTCGGCAATCCCCTTTTGGACTCTCTCAGTTGCCCTTAGATCACACTTTGCTGCAATAGACCTGCCGGTTTTGTCTTCGGCAGCTATGTTTAAACTGGCATTAAGTCATTTTGTTAATGTAGTCCATAGTGCGCTGGAAATGTCGTTGAGAGCCGCTTTTTAGATATGTTCAAGCTTCTTGGCTTGACTACGGTTTTCCCAGTGTTGACGGCTAAGCCCGTTCTTACCTAGTCAAATTTCCGTGTGGTTCAGAAAACGCAATTGCATTCCCGAAAATTTACCGTTTGGTACAGTTTATGGTGTGACGGCATCATCAGGCCTTATTTATTGCGAAATGAGACAGCTAGTGCCGTTATCAACAACAACGAGCGTTTCACCTCTAAATATGGACACATTTTGTGCAGAGTTTAGTCTCTCGTTAATATCGAGTCAAATGAATACCAAGACCATGCAATTTAACGCCTCTAAACTATTTGCTCTGGAACAACGCTCGAGGAGCTCCGAGTCAGCATTAAGTGCACTATAGCCGCAATTTCACCCAAAATATGCTTTTTCTGGAGAACCCTAGTAGGTAATATGTATATTAAGCATATGTATACTAAGCATATTTAAGAACTGTAGCCTAAAGGAGAAATACTTATTCGTACGTAAGTGCTGGACACAATTCCTTTTATATACAAATATTCAGTAGGTCTCCATGTACACCGTCAGCCTTTATTTAATGTCGAAAGTTAGCTTTTCAGCTGCCGTTCTAGCTTTATTCTCATGTGTTATGCCATCTGGGAATATTTTTACAATTTTTTTTATATTTTTTTTTTTATAATAACACAAAAAATAGTTTTGTGCGTGAGTGTTTTTTGACCGTTCACATTGTGGGTAAGACTGCCAGTTATGTTAATATAAGGCAACGGTGAACTGTTTGGTGGAAAATTTCAACGCTACTTAAGTTTTTAAGCATTTTAGTGTGGACGAACGCAAAATTCATAATGAGTTCGCTGGTATAAAAATATTTAAGAAACTTACATAGACTGTATACAAACAAGTTAACAGTTGATATTACCTGAAAGAAAAGAAAATAATTGATTAACTTACTTTACAATTTAAAGTTTTGAAGTAATTTATTTTTTGTTTTACTAAAAATTAATGTAAATATTTTTAAAAAACAAACATATCCTCAAAAATATGAAAAAGTCTTTACAGAAACATAACGTCTTCTGAATCGCTTACTGATAACTGTTTGTTGTATTATCTAAGTGAAAGGCGAACAAGAACCGTAGTGCAACACATATTACAAGTACATATATGTTAGTAAAGAGGTTCTCACCAAGAAATATCAATCTGCTACTGAAGAACTTGCTTCAAACAACAGAACTGGATATCGCTGGTATATAGGGTTTTTCAATAGGGGCCCAAAAAAGTAGACTGATAGGAAAAGCAAACGACGCCATATTTTTCCCCGCTCTTTTGACATTTCTCTTCAGTAAGGTTTGCCATTTCCTCATGGAAAGATATATGAACCAGCAACGAAATTATTAAACGGTGTCGAGGGTCATACTTTTTCCGTGATGATCAAGACTGCGAATGGGAATAGCAAATTGGATGATATGGACTTGGACAATATGAGGCCACAGAACGAATGCCACAATCGATTTATTGAAAACCGAGTTTGGTGAACGTATTGTCTTACGAAATGGTCCAGTCAATTGGCCGCCACGGTCGCACGATTTGACGCCGTTAGACTATTTCCTGCGGGGTAACGTCAAATCTATGATCTATGCCAACAAGCGACGACTGATGAACTTCGTGCGAATATCGAAGGCGAAATTGTAGTAGCATCGGTCGATTTACGCTTGAAAATCGTCGAAAGTCGGGTTGGGAGGCTGAACTTCAGAAAGCGTGCTTGTGGCAATCATGCCGAAAAATCGAATTCAATATATAATGACATTGAATGTACTTTAACAGGAATAAAGAATTTCGTTGATACCCTAAACTGTTTTTGTTTTATGTCATTGAAATCGAAAACACCACATAAAATATGTATTTTTTGCACAGAGGTCCTTAGAAATGCTTCGTTACGAATATCGAAGGCGAAAACTTTCCTAAGTAGCCTCGGTTGATTTATGTCGGTTCTATATTATAGCTAAAGTTACTGAACATTTCCTTGACTACAATGAATACCAGGTTTAGCAGCGGTGGTGCTTATCAAGAGACAGAGTAAAAAAATACGAGTTTCTATAATAAAATAAAGTTCGAAGAATGTTTGGTTCATAATATACGAGTTTAAGGTTCAGAATTGAAACCATATATTTAACTGTCTTAGCTTTCAAACACCATCATATTGACAAGTAGCATTCACCAGCTTCTTTATAGAATATGGTCGGACAAAAGCATGCCCGGTAAGTGGAATTTAAGAGTCTGTAAACTGTAAACAAACAGGCTTCTCTCTATCAGCGTATCAAATATATGACGTTAAAAAAGTAAAGTGCGAAATTGGCTGTGAAAAATTTCACCAAATTGAGCTATTGTCATCGGAAGAAATTACTTCCGATTTTGACGACTTTGTATATGTTTTATAGGGTCTGCGACGTTTCCTTCCACTTACCCTGTTCAGTGTATAAAAATATGTTGCTATTTCCGTAATTTAATTAAAAATCTACATTTCTTGTGATTTTCCATTGCTCACATTTGTCCAAATGTGATCCAATATATAAATATATCCGTTAACTGTAGTAAAGGAGCCATAAATTGATTATGTTGGGCGTAAGCATGCAGGATCACACTTTATAACCGGCACTTTCATCTCTGCACTTTACTATGCTGCTAATCTAAACTAATCCACGTACTCAGTCAAGCGGGATTAGCTTATGCAATCATGTCAGCATGTCGTGTCTTGTTAAGACTTTTCTTGTCGCATCTTAACCCATGCACAGCGTTTTACACCGCCTTAACGCCGTCACCCTCCCAACCCGTCCATCATTTGTCACTAGCGCTCACTCTATCTCTCGGTGTGTGCAGCGTTGTTTTTTTATATCATTTCATAGAAATACATGTTCTCTACAACAACTTTATGGTGACTGCAACAAATGTCACGTATTTCTGGTCGCAATTTGTTTTATGCAGCTACTAACGTATTCAGTGTACAACGGGACACCGCAGAAATAATAAGAACTAAAGCATAAAAATTGTATGTGTGCGCAACAATAATTGTATATATATAAATACATATGTATGCGTGTAGTTATATAGAGGTTAGTGGCAAGCAATAAAAGCTAGTTCTTGTGACTGTGAGCGCATTACATGAATTACATTCGAAGACACCACACATACACACACACACCCACTCGCACTGCTGTAATTCCTTCTGCATTCCTTTGGCACGCGTTCGCACCCAGCAGCTGTGCTCTGCATTTTTATAGCTCGCAGCCACTTCAACTACGCGCACACCGCCGGCCCAAGTGCACTTCTTGCTGTTGCGCGCCACGCATGCCGGCAGCGCTTCTTCCGTTTCCTTGTTTATCACTCAATGCCTGAGCTTTACAGTAATACACTAAATCGCACATTTAGATGAGTTTCGCCGTCTTTGGAATATTTGCAAATTTTTACTGTGCGATAAATGTTGTTTTACTGCTAAAAGGTACTTGTGGAACGTCGCGTAGCTTAGCACAAACAACAACAATAATAGATAATAATAAAGTATGGCACTTTTTTGTGTTGGCGAGAGATTGACGAGAAAGTTTTTACGTTTCGTAGTCTTTATTTTTTGGCAAGTAGAAGGTTCCCTTGACACAAGCCTTCTTCCAAAGCACATTTTTGGTTATAGCTAGTTAAGTGGCAACACTGTTACACACTATTTTCAAATTGAAGCTCTTCTTCTACATCGTATGTCTAATTTTTCTAATAAATTCTGTGTTCTTTTACAGGTGGCAACCCTAATCACTAATAATTTTAAATGAAAACCATGGATTAGCTTGAGTTCGGTTAAAATGTCGATCGAAGAACGGATCCCATTTGAACAGGTGAGAATGCCATTCAATTGTAATACGTAAATATTACTAAGGATGAATCGAAAAGACTGTCAAAATCGAAATTTTTTTTGATGCCGAAATGTTTCAATCACAGTCTTTTCAAATCTAGGCAAAAGAAGAAAAGGTGTCGGGCTGTTACCAGCTCACTTTCCAAAATATAGCTTTGAGCGTCAGTGTCCGATTAAATTTTCAGGCGTACTCAATCCGGCCTTTCAATAGCCAATAAGAACTCCCAACTCCTTCCTTATCCAATGTAGTTGGAATATTGCTACCCCTTCTCATGGATTTTGCTATTTCTAGCGTTTCTGTTATGACCGGGCGCCTTAACGCGTCTTCTAATGAAGTAGTTTGGTAGTAGAGAGAATGAGGTTAGGTACTCCTTAACTAACTGCCGTTCTCTTGTCGCAAGAGGGAAAGCCTTACAGTTTACATACAGCAAAGAATGCTTAAATGCGACCAGTTTTAGCTCAGTTTATAATATAATTCATTTAACTATTTTCAAATAGGTGGTAACTATTTTTCATACATACGGCAACACCATTTCAAAGAATCGTAAAATTTTTCCCGAGATATGACAACTCTATTTCATAAAATTGTAAAATTTTTCCGACATATGGCAACTCTATTTCATAAAATTGTAAAAATTTTCCGACATATGGCAACTCTATTTTATAAAACTGTCATAATTGTATATATTACCTCTGTATTCCTTAAACAGCTTTTGCTTAGCTCGAGTTTTTTGATATTCATGGTTTTCTTTTTTCAATAGGTGGCAACTTTTATTTAAAATTTGTGTAAAATAAAGGACTTTTGAACACTTCGCTCTGCATTCTAGCTATATTATATTGAAATTTTCAAATTTACATTTGCAGACATATGGCAACTCTAATATACCAACTGTCATAATTTAAGAATATGGCGTATGTATTTATTTCATCAGTCTATTTTAAGCAGCGTTTGCTTAGCACGATTTGTTTTTATTTATGGTTTATTTTTATCGGTAGATGGCAACTCTTAAATAATACTTTCCGTTACTTGCTAATTAGAAGGATGGAGTCATGTGTATAAATTCAAGCAAGTGAAGAAAGTTCTCTGATCACCATTTCCTTGGGAGCGGCCAGAAACGATTCTTTGACATATGGCTCAAGCAGCTCACGACTTCCAGTTTTTGACAAAGTATCCTCTGAGTAGCCTAAGAACATTCGTTTAAAGGCGAGCTAAAGTGAGAAGGCTAAAAACACCCTTCATAGGGTTGTGCGCTGGGTTTGAGACCCGCCACGGATGAGAGACTTGGTACCTTTGTAGAATAAAAATTTTCATATTTATATTTTCCGAAATATGGCAACTCTATTTCGTAAAATGATATTGTCATATTTATTTCTGCAGGTTTTCTGAAACGGATTCTACTTAGCTCGTTTTTTTTTTTTGATGTTTACCGTTTTACCTTTTCAACAGGTAGCAACTCTTTTTAAAAGATGTATAAATTCAAAAGGAGTGAACACTTCCCGGGAATCACATCCCACACAATATACATATGTATAGTTATGCTTTAAGAATCTTTGACTAAGGTCATATTATATAATACAATACGTCATAAAAGCAAAATCAATAGCGCACTGAGCTTCCTCAGCCAACAACATCTTCATGTCACCCTGTGTTATATTTATTTTCATATCTACCACGATTTCTCCTTATACTTTTATTTTTGTATACGACTTTGGCTGATTTCCATAGATACTCTTGAAACGGTGCCCTTTTAAATGTTTTATTCTTATTTTATGTGGTTTATTTTAATGACATTTTCCTTTTGTAGCATGCTACACCAAGCTGCCTAGCACCGTTGTATTTATGTTGGTGTGTTAATGATAAGTTTTTCTCTTGGCGTTTCATATTCCGCATACAAATCGTTTGTTTGCTATTTTAGCTTTACTGAATACGTTCTTCATGATAATACTTTGAGTCAACAGGTGCGCCGCATAAACAAATAAACAACAGCTGCAACGACCAGGGGCGTGGAGCAATTAAGTTGTAAGAGATAGTGAAGAAATGCGAAAAAGGGTGTGGGTGTACTTAAGGAAACAGCAGATAATGCTAATAGCAGCAATCATTATTTTTTCAACACTGTGAGTGGGCAGAAAAATTGCTAAAATTAGAACATGCAAATGTCTCAGAAGACAAAATACTTCAGAAATTTATATCCATTCTTCCCTCTACTTCTCAGAAACAGTAAATATACTCATTATCAGAACTATGTAAACTGTTAAGCTCTTAGAAGAAGTTTCATGCATTCCAGAAACAAAAGTCTTCTTACGGCTTATATGTTTCTTAGAATCTTGCTAACGCTAAGTTATCGCTGTAACTTCTAGGCACTCTGTTCGATGTTCAATAGAATACTGCTCGGCCGTTTTCCCTATTAAAAAAAAAAATACTTAGATTTGCTCAAAAGTAGTGTCTGCTAACGTACCGCTAATTGGGACTTAGAGAGTCACAATTCGTTATGATTTCGAGTCAATGAGTTCCAAGAGTTTAAGTTTGGATAAGACCTTCTAAACAAGCCTTAACCAGTTAACTCCACTTTCGACGTTTAAACTGTAAATTTATTCTTGACTTATTCTCAATAGAGCCCAGAATTGGGCATCGTAAGCATGTCTGGAGTTAAACCCGGAGAAAACGGATCTGCTTGTGTTGACAAGAAAGCAATAAATTCGGCTATGAAAGATTCCGTAGATAATGGGGCACAACTCTCTCTCAAGGGCCGCACCAATTACCTTGGGGTAGTCTTGGGCAGCAAACTGCTGAGAAAGCACAACGTGACAGAAAGGGTGAGAAAAGGTAGCGATGCTTTAAGTGCTTGTAGGCAGATGTTCGGCGCAACCTCTCATGAACTGGTGCTACACAGCTATTAAAATAACCAATTCTGCTCTACGCTGCAACAGGCGTACGAAATACCGCCTACCGGAAGCCAGTGGGACCTTCGTTGCCCTGTACATAACGGGAGCTTTAAGAACAGTTGCAACGGTGGCTCTTGAACTGGTATTACCTGTAACCCACTGGCTGCAGGAGAATTTATGTATAGATTCTTCGGGTATAGCTCGATGGATCATGCCGGCTGGGCAAACACCGACTACATGATCCCACTTTTGAACTGGGAGAAAAGATTCAACTTAAACATAGATGGCTGGCGTATAGACGTAGCCTCTAATGAACTTGCAGGCAATTCCGGAGTGAACATCTACGTAAATAGCCAAGCAGCAATCAAGGCCGTAACCTTGTATCGGTCAGAAGTGTCTTGGGCAGCGGGATGACAGTGGAATGTGTTGCCAAAAGCAAGCCACTTCACTTCTTCTGGGAGCCAGGCCACAAAGACAACGTGGGCAATGAAATAGTGGACAAGATTGCCAAGAATGGTGTACGGCTAATGTCCGAAAACATTGGGAAATGCTTTGAAGAGACTGTGGGAACACGATGTGAATACTAACTGGAAAAGACCGCAGTAAATGCCTAGAGCAGGGCACCAGAGAAACAATGGATCATCTCTTGTGCACTTGTCCTGCATTGGAAAAACTACGTTGTAAGCATCTTGGGTCCTCATGGTATGAAACACTGGAGTAGGTATGGATAGTGAGGCCGCGGAGTCTGTTAAAATTCATGTAAAGCACAGGCATCGTAAACGATGTCTACTCCAAACTAGATCAAACTGGTCTAAGCGCCGTTTATTGACCTGCGAGATTAACCTAACCTAACCTAAAAAACAGCTAGTGTTTGTACACCCTTGGTCTATACAAAGGAGTATACATACATATATCAATAATACCAATATTAAGTTTCCGAAGCCAAACCTTTTTTCTCGAACTAAAACTGCAAGTCTAGACAATTTTGCTTGCTGTTAGACGGCAGGCAAACGAAGTCCTCACGTAACAAGCTGAATAAAATGGCCTTTTCAAACATAACAAAATATAACGCTTACCATTAAGTTACAGTACAACTCGTTCAAAGAAAACTGCAATTAAGTTAAATTGGAGAGATTTAAGCTGCCGACAGCAAGCCAGACGCGCTCATCCGTACCATTCAAAATGTACAACAAGAACGCTCGACACTTCAACGAAGGCGTAAATTACTCAAAATCACAATCACTTCAAAATGAACAATGTCCCGCACTTCGCATCATCATTATTCGGGACTTTTTTGTTTCGACGTGCAGCAAACCCTTGCTAAAACACCGACAAAATGACACAATCACTTCCCTTTCTACTTATGAATGCACAGCTGCGTCCACATCCACATCCGCATCCGCCCACTTAGCTGCAAACGCTTTCCGCTTACGCTTAAGCACGACCGCTTTGCCGACACCGAATGGCCAGCTAACGCAAGCTGTACGTTGGAGAACCTACACTTTGGGGGTAAATGTGTTGTTTTTATACCGCTTAACACGCGCCTTAAGTATTGCTCGCCTCATTATGTAATGTCGCCTTCAACGGTAGCGGGAAAGACGCGACGTAAGAACGACTGGCACGTTTTACCCAAATACTGATGATGTATGCTTGCATGTAGTTGTGCTTCACTCAAGCGGAGGGCAAGTAAAATGCCCAATCACTCGTCACTCGTTAGAAATAACAAAAGGAAAAAAGGATACCTCCAACTAATGCGAGCAAAACGTAGTTATTTTGTAAGATAGCCAGAGTGGAAGAGTGAAGTAGTGAATTGGTATGAAGGCAATGCCTCTTTACTTCATAGAAAATGGGCGAAATGACAAACTGTCCAACGACATACATACATGCATATCTACGGGCTGAATTCCAGTTTAAGTGTCAACTAAGGCCATATTCGAGCTCAGACGTTCAGCGACAGCGGAAATGTTGAATTTATCTTACTATGGAAAGTAGTCTGCGTTTCATTAGAAACGACTGCAACAAGAACAAAAAAATACACATTTGCAGAAGAGAAGCTAGAAAAACAAGTGATTGAAAATAGGAGGAATAAAAATAAAATAATTCAAGTGTTTTTTGTGCTGGAAAATTTTATATTGAAATTGAGCAAGGACACTCGCCATGTACATCATCAAAACGAATGACTGTCAGTCAGTCAGCCAGCGACCGCCGCTTACACAATGATTTAGCGTAAGATAGTGAGGAGTTGCCGGCACTCAATTGAGCTAAATTTACTGAAGCGTTTGCTAGCAGACAGCTTTATGGCGCGCTCGGGCAGGCCTTAGCCGCAGCTATCAGTACTTTCACCAGTTAGATACATACAAACACATACAAGTGGCGTATTTGTGTGTATGTTTCGCTTACATTTTTTCCAATCTAAGCCGCTTTCTGCATCGTTTCAGAGTTTGTGCCACAATTCTTTGTACTATTTTTTTTTTGTATCGTTCATGCGCATCGATTTGCTTCATTTCGCCCCCACTTCCCTTTTGTTTGTGTAATCAATTGTTTGCATTTGAATGGCTGACAACCGATTTACGGATCATTGCCACCCGCCAAACTTATTGTACCGCAATTGTACGGCATAAGCTCAGAGTTGATGATATTCTGAGAAAAGGACAGTATTATACTGGGTGCTTGAGCGCTTTTGTCTGCCATTGTCCACCCATTGGTCTCGAATCAAAGAAGCATTTCGCTGGAGTAACGTTTGACCAGCGCGTTTATTTAATTTTTAATTAGCATATAGCATGTTGTGTTGTAAAAATCTTACCTGTAGTGGATTTACCACAACTATAGTCAAAGTTATACTATAAAGTGCAATGAGTTTATTTATAATGGATAACAGTTCTCCACACGTTCCTTTCAACCGACATTAATTGGCCGAATAAAATTCGGATCTGTTCTGATTTCTTAGATCCGCAGTCTTTGGAGCGGTTGGCCTGTGAATTATTTAAGCGGTGAGGGCGTTTAACTGGAAGTTAGGGTTAGCATCTTGTGTAAAAGGTGTGTGGTGTAATGCGGGTATGGGTACAACCCCTGGCCGCCAGTCCAGAACAGTATGGAAGCTCAACTGGTAGTAGTTTCGGCTGAGAGGACTGACCGGAGACTTAATTCTGGTCCCACGGTGAGGGGGAGCCCTTGAAGTTAGCTCCAGCCAGCTCATGCGGGCTGGTCCCTTAGGGAGTATCGTAGTAGTTATAATTAAAATCCGAAAGAACTGACACTTTGTCAGTTGAATGTGGAGTGACATTGCAACCAGGAGCTGGACCAAAAGTACGGCCGAGCTTTAGATGGGACTCAAACCCTACAATAGTAGTTGGTGTGTCTATTCCACATTGCCAATTGGTACTGAAAATTGCTGGGCGCTGATGAACGCATTGATTTGATCCGCTGTGCTCTTACGCGCCGTGGGGTAAGACTGTCGTCAGCAGGTACCTACACCGGACTTTGTCATTGGAGCGGTTATCACAAGTAGATCAAGTTGGCAAAGTACTTAGGCGGAGACATTTAGTGATTTTTTGGTGTATAAGTGGAAGACGAACATACTTGTACCATATACATGAAGATAACGAAATATAGAGGCTCTTGTAAAATATTGGATCTTCAATTACGTCACCCATTTACCTTTTACATTTTGGAACCAGTATTTGACCAACCATGAATTGGAACTGAGATCTGAGATCTGAGAGTACATGTAAGTCCGCTTTCCATACAACCCATGGAAGGCACACTAAAATCTCAGTTTTACAGGCATCAGACTGAAATGTGATTTCAAAACCTATCTTAATAATTTTTGTAATATAATTTTGGAGCTTGGTAGATCAGTTAATTATTGTATAATGGTTTTTCGTGTATATAAATGATAATAAGGTCGGCAGTAATCAACCGTTATTAAATACATTTTGTTAACCTAAATTTCAGTCGTAACTTTCCATTCCATTTTATTCAGCTTTAACTTTCGCTACATTAAAAGGCAAATGTTGGCTGTCGAGTCGAGCTATTTCCACAGACAATACATTTGAACAAGCGCTATATGACAGGCGGTATAAGTGATTGCTGAAATATGCCTCCGGGGGATTCCTTTTCGCTTATTTTCTATAATTTTTCATTTTCGTGCTACTTTACACATACACAAACATATGTATATGCATGGTTTGAATGTACATGTAGATTATTATTTTTATGCACATAGACTTGAAGCCGGAAATGGGCGAAACGGAAATTGTGTCAGTCGTATAATAAAATGGTGCAGTGAAGTAGCAGCGAAGCAGGGCGAGCGCCAGAAAACCACGTAACGAGAAAAAAATAGCAAAAAGCGCTGCTATATGTGTATGTATGTATAATGAAATGTCGGCTTCAAATGACAGTTGAAATGCGGCCATTGCTTGATGCTTAGCACACTTTTCGGCGCATCAACTGCTGCTTTATGTCTTACACTGCTCGCCGTGCTTATTCTTGCAATATCTCATTAAAGCATAAGTACAGTGGTTTCTTGTTGTTGTTGTCAACAACTTTTCTCTCTTTCATTTTCGTTCGTGGGACAGAAATAATGAACTTGAGTACCAGTAATTGAGGGCAACAGCGCCAGCTGCCAGACGCGCGCTGGAGTGTATAAAATGTGATTTTTTTTCTGAGATTTTCTTAGCTAGCGGCAACTCTTATGCAATGTGGCAGCATAGCACACAAATACTGTGACATGTTTTTTCACTTTATATTTGTAGTTGTTTTTATGTTTTTCATACATTTTTAGTTTTCATATTTTTATATTTTTTCATATTTTTTTACTTTCCATATTTTTTTCTTTATTTTTTATATTTTTCCACATATTTCATTTTTTTATATATTTTCATTTGTTCTGTGGCAATGTTAGAATTTATGTTAACATGCTTGCAACCAGCAAGCGGCAGCGAACATGTGCAATATGTGGCGGAAATATTATAAAAATGTGTGTAAAGCAGTTCACTGTGTCATAATAATCTGCCTGCCACATTTTCAGTCGCCTCGCCTCCACGCTGTTGCACTATTTTTGCGACATTGCTTACACAAGTCCTCTCTTAGCGCTTGCACATTTCCGCTTCCACGATTCGCTTTTCATTAGCAAGAACAAAGCATGATTTTTCAAGCGTTGCTCATCTCTCTTTTTTTGCGCCAATGCAAATATTTTAATCACAGCTTGTTATATAAGCACGGCAATACAATGGCAGAAGCCAGTAGTAAAATAAAATTTTGCGGTTAGTAGGCCAAAGCGGAGCGCAGAATGAGGAGTGAGAACTCGCAAAAATTATATATATTCACAAATTAGCTGCTAAAAATGTTGCAAAAAAGCGCAACGAATAGCAGCGCGCAAGAAAATAGCAAACTCTTTGGTTTTGCGCCTGAAAGTATGCAAACACCAACACGGCCGCACCCATAACCAGTTGTCTTTCACACTTGTATGCATGCATGGGTGTTAGTGACGCATTGCATTGTTAAGCGAATGCCGAAAAATGCGCCCACAACCACATACATGCATAGCAACACACACACACATAGACTCTTCAAATCCCATAGGCTTACATGTAAATCCGTGAGTCACAAGCAGTGCGTGTCACACATTCTTTGCATGCAAATGAGACAAACTTAAATTTACTAGAGCTACTACACAGCGCCCTAAAGTACGCAATGGTTAACAAAAAAAGCTAACTCTAATCACAGCGGCACAATGGCATAGCCTACTCTAAGGCGCTTAAGCTAGCACTGTCATGCATGTATTTGAATGAGGTTAAGGTAAAACCAGTTGAATGACTTGGTGACTCTTAACCCCATTAACTTTTGTGCTTCAGCGTATGTTTGCATACATGCATGTGCAGTTGTGTAAGTACCTGTGTATGGGTGTGTGTGTGTATCGTACTGGTTTAAAGTAAATATTATGCCCGTGCATAGTTCACGTTTGTGCTGTTTTTGCTATTCCGCCAATGTGCCGCAACGCACGCTCAACATTTGTATTTGACAATGAATAACGCAGCGCCGTAGCTTAGCTGTTTGCTTGGAAGGCGAGTAGAGTGAAAGTGGGTGACATACATATGTACATATGTATTTTCGAATATTATTTAAGGTCACCACATGTACGTATACATATGCGTATACACATATTAAATATATATTCTTTAATAAGTTTAAGCAAATATTTTTATAAATATATTTATGTACACACATATGTCCATAAGAAAATAACAGAAATTCTGCTGTATTGATATTTCAGGTTGCCACATGTTTGTTTATGATTAACGGTAAAGAGTTTAACATAATTTTAAGCTGTAGACTAGACGACAAATGACAAGTTTACTTAAAAAAATTTATTTTTGGAGTTGCCACATAATTTGAAATTATATTATTTTTAAATAAATTTTAAAGATATCGACTATGCGATAATAGATGAATTTTCCTCAACATAATTTTAAAATAAATGTTAAGCAAGTGTATTAAACTAAATGGAAAGAACAATAAAAAAAATATTTTTTGGTGTTGCCACCTAATTAGGAAAAAAGCTCTTTTAAAAAACTTTAATCTATAGACTATACGACAATAGGTGATTTTTCTAAGAAAATATATTTTTAGAGCTGCCACTTATTTTGTAATTAAAATAATTTTAAAATAAATTTTAAGTTATATACCACATGGGAATTACAAATTTATCTAACAAAATTATGTTTTGAATTTACCACCTAGTGCGAAATAACAGCACTTAGAAAAAAACTTAAGTCTATGGACTATATTGCAAGAGAGGAATTTTCTATCTTAAATACATATATACATACATATATCTTAGAGTTGCCACCTGAGTTATATTAAAAACATTTTTAATAAATTTTTAGTTATAGACCAAATGGAAGCAGCAAAGTTGTCTAACAAAACTATATTTGGGGTTGCCACCTAATACGAAATACAAGTTCCTTTAACAAATTTAAATCTGTGGATTATATGATAAGAGAGGGATTTTCTAACAAATATATTTCTGAGGATTGCCACCTAATGTAAAATGAAATTTTTTTAGGCAATTTTTAAACTATACATAGGTTGCCACCTTGGAAATAAAAGTTCTAAAAACTATGTAACTAATTTTATAATATTTAGGGGTATTCTAGTCTAGAAATTTAAAAAATCGATTTTTTTTTGTATATTTTCAAAGTTTAACTATTAAAAAACATGTGTACAGGATTTTTCAAAATTCAATTATTTTCGGAGATATAGGCATTTTTCTGACCTGGCATCCAAATTGGTTCGGCTGGAACGCGAAACTTTAAACGCGTTTTTCTCGAAACTGACTTTTTCGGAACGATACTCACGAGTTCTCAGGATCTACTGGACCGATTTACTTGAAAATTTTATAGAGTCTTCTTTATAGGTTTGTCTATGGTTGAAACTAGTCCTATCCCCAAATTTTTATTTTTATTATTTTTAAAAAATTCGAAATAGTCAGAAAATAGATTTTTTTTGAGGCAGTCGCCATTTTGTGAACATTTTTTTCCCCACTTTTCCGTAGTTCCGGCCATGGCGACATTATTCTAGATTAATAATATTTTTTTCTGTTTGGTTTCAGATAACTAGAAGGGTGAAATCATGGGTATGGTCAGGTGGAAATTTTTAGAGACCCCCCACTTCGTCAGCTCATAATTTTTTAAATTTTTTACTTTTTAATTTTTTTCTCTACTCTGCTTGACTGAAAACTGCTATCGTGCTCTCTTACTGGGTGAATTTTTAAACCTTAATCTTAAGGTTTTTTTTTTGTTTTCAAGCACATTTTCTTATCACACACATAGTATAAAAGATGCACTTGCACCAGCAAAAGAGCTTAATTCGGTTAATGCAAATTACTGCGGCTACTGGCTTAGGGCAAATGAAACGAGTTTCAAATGCTTTCTACTTACACAGTTTCTCTTCATTTGTATGCAGTTTTGTTGCAGCCTTAGAAATGCTTAGAAATACCCTATCTATGTAAATATGGTGCACCTGTACTATGCCGCAGTCCCGAGCTTCTCAATCATTTCGGGTATACTAAGTCGCCTCTTAAGTTGCGTTGCTTTGAGAAGCTTTACCTTGCTATCAGAATATCGTCTTCTTTATGCATTGAACACTTGAACAAATTCGTAACAACACCTTGCTTGTACGATGTACAGTGTACCCGGTAGGAAATGGAGGAGGCGTTGAAAATGATGTCAGTCTTTAATCATTATTTATAAGTGAGAGGTTAGGTGCTCATTTTTAGCTTTACAATTGAAAAAAAAAGTATTGTTGAGAACAGAGATATTTATAAAAAGTGAGTGGATAATTTTCCGTTTTTTAAATGGATGTAGGAGAGAGCTAGGCGGCAAGAAATAAAAGAAAGTCGCTTTATACAGTTATAACTGAAGCTGAACTTTATGTCACCTCATTAGCTCCTACCAACACAATTCTGAGGAACAGTTTATCGCCGTACAGTAGAAACTGACTTCTCCACTGATATACAAGATTTTCGGTCTCTTGGCAATCTTAAGTTATTAGTTCATCACCAAAACCTCAAATGCTTTCAACAGCGCCATTCGCTAGATTGTTGGACAGTTTCGTCTTAGTCATATGCCCTAGTATGGAGAATGGAGACATGTGTAGAAGTTCACCCAAGTGAGGAAAGTTCTCTGATTATCATTCACTTGGATGTGGCCAGAAACGATTCTTTTACATATGGCTGAAGCAGTTCACAACTTCCACCTTAGACCAAGTAGAGCCAAAGTGAGAAGGCGAACCATCGCTCCACAGAGTTGTGCGCTGGGGTTGGCCACGTAAAAACCGTCCCGAACGAAAATGAAACAACATTTTCGGAAGAGAAACCCTGTACTGCTATTTTTTTTTTGTACTAGCGAAAAAATTGTACGTCGACTCCGTTGAAAGACGTAAGTTAACACTTTCCTGCGGTGCCCCAAAAAATACTAATTTTGCACTTTCTCACGCCAGAAGACTTCACAAGACCGCAAATGTAGAGATATTTGACTATTAGTCGAGCATCAACATTCGAACTCCTTTGATCCAAAGAAGTGTCCTGATATTCTATATATTTGCATCATGCCCTTGATGTTCTCTCGTATTCTCCAGGTAACTGATTTGATATCACGTTCAATATTGCCATTCTCGTTGCCAATACATCAAAGGCTTTTCCAATTGGGAAGTAAGAGCTTTTCTGCACACACATACATCCATTTTAGTGCCAACCATTTACCAACCAAAAGTAGTTGCGACAACACTTACTACCAAATCCGTTTGAATAATTAATTTTTCAACAATTTTCATTTCCATTTTGTGTGCCACATCCGCAACCAATGTGCCACGCCTGCAATATTCAGCGCAGCGCTGCTCTGTGTGAAAAAGCACGATATTGGCAAGCTGCAATTTAGACGAAGGCTCGAAATGCAAGCGGTGAAAATAGTGTTATTAGTTTTGTAGTTGTTGTTGTTGTGGTTGTTTCTAATGTTGGCGCAACAACAGTAAATAGCATTTTGTTGATGCAACAACGTTAGTGTATTTGCAGGGCACTCGATGTGGCATGTATGTGTGTAAG
This sequence comes from Bactrocera dorsalis, assembly GCF_023373825.1. Lineage (NCBI taxonomy): Eukaryota > Metazoa > Arthropoda > Insecta > Diptera > Tephritidae > Bactrocera > Bactrocera dorsalis. The sequence goes on along the minus strand of NC_064304.1, from coordinate 102,826,847 downwards.
TGCATTGACAAATGTACGTAACTGTATGATTGTATGCGGGTGTGTGTGTGTGTGTGTCTGTGTATTTATCAGCAAATTACATTTAACACTTCATTGTTTTTGCTCGAATCTCCATGCTGTGGCATTGTTATTGGCAGCATGTTGTTTATGCTACAGCCCTTGTTGTTGTTGTTACTCAGTTTGTTGCAGAATTATCGCAAACGACATTTGTATTATTGCAGCGTGGGTGTGTGTGTGTGTGCTTTGCTAATGTTTAACTTCGACACTTGTAGCGCGGCAAATACAGCTTCTCGCTGAAAGTGTTTAAAATTGCTTGTAGCAACAACGGATGTTGCATGCATGCTACTGTGTGCATACACTCGCATGTATTTGCATAACGGCAACTTAATTAAAACACGCAAACGAACTTTGTTGCACATACAACAACACCAAAAATATATAAATGTGCCTATGTGTTTCTGTATTTACAGTTACATACAAGCGTTTGTTGCATGCCACATCAGCTTATGTGCAGTTGTAGCGCTTATTTTGAGTGCTTCGTCAAAGTGTGTCCCATATGTGGAGGCGCCATCTTGCAGCGCAACCATGTTGCAAGTATGCAATTGTTTGAGTAGGTGTGTGCATGTGTGCTTTTCGTTGTTGCAGCATATCAGCGTCACTTCTAATTAATATAATTAAATATTTTCGCAACGAGTTGTGCTTAAGTTGTTGCAACAATCAACAAACGCACTGCGTGTATGTACTTAAGCCAAGTGCAACAACGGCGGCAAATATGTGCATATCAAGATATCAGTGCTTGTATTTCGGCGGAACCGTTAGCAGTGGCGCTGTGACTGCCATATTTTGGCGTGATGAGTTTTTAATGTTGCAACTTTCTGCACAGCCAGTCGTTTGGCACAGCTGTTGATTGTTTCCTTTACAATTTATTGTTGTTGTAGTTGTTGTGCTGCAGCACTTTAGCTTAAAGCGGCGCTCAAATAACTAATCTACTTGTGTAAGTGTGTTAGTGTGCATTTCGAAAGCAGAAAATCGCCAAATTTGCATTTACATATTTTTACTAGGGTAGCACATAGGGTTCTCCTGCACGGAAAGAAATATTTCTTAGTAAGAAAATAACGAGAAAAATGGTTTGTGGGCTCCATTTAAAATTAAGACTATTTATGATAACCTGTCTGGTCTGAATCGTATTTCAGTGAGTTCCTTCTACATCGATCCCAACCAATGGTAGTCAGAAGAGGCTATATCTGGAGCCGCTTTATCCCAAATTGTTTTTAACCGGTCTCGTCATGATGGAAAATATCTTGTGTGTAGTTTAAAATATCGATCGCTCTTTTTGTCGCTGGTGTTCCTCGTTAATTTATTCATTGGGTTTTAGATACTTATAACACAGCACGCCCTTCTTATCCCATCGAATTCAGAGCATTACCTTGGCCGTTGATTTGGCTGGATGTCAAGGTTTCTTATGTAATTGTTTGCATTAAAAGTTGCTGTAACAGATCCGCTTCATCACCACTCGTCTGCATGATACAATAAAATATGTGAGATAGTTTCTAATTCCCAGAAAAATCTGTAAACTCACACAAAAATTCAATTAAATTCAGGTTCTTCTGTATGGACCTTTTGATACACAAATATTTCCCTAGAAAGTTAACTATTAGTCCTTAGAGAATTACTGTATTTCTCAAAGTGCTCATAAAAAGAACTGAACAAGAGTCTTTCGGTTTTAGGCTCGACAAGGAATTTTTTCTTGAGTTCTGTTCATCGGTATGACGGTCTTTCAAGAATTTCAAGAACGGTTGTTTCAAAAACTATTCTGGGACTCTTCATTAACTGAAGGCCAGTTTATCCATAGAAAGTCTCTTGATCTGCTGAAGCCTAGCAATTTTATTCTTAGGAATACCCGCCGCAAAATAAATCGTGTCTCTGGAGGAAATTTATAAAGTGCTTTATTTGCAATATCAGTGGTATCAGGTCATTACTAGTACTTCGGTCAAATGCAAGAACTTCCTGCATAATGCAGTTCAAGCGGCCCTGACGGAAGATGAAATTAATGAGGGATTTATTTGTGTTACCCAAATCACCAGAATTCAACGTGTCATAAATCAGTGAAAACGATGGCAAAAACTCTTGAACTGGTTTCCGCATCCACTAGATTCTCCAACACTGGACCACAGCTACTATTTCCCGTTCTCATACCTCAAAAGAATACACGCTGCGGAAAAGTTTTTGTCGTATGAAGAGGTGATCGCCGAAACGAAATTTTTTTCTAAAAAACTTTGTTTTACTATGGTAAGCCGGAGTCCTTTTAACTGAACTGCTAAATTGTGTAATGTCTTTAAAGACGATTAAAAAAGACACCCTGTAAGTGCTTCAGCTTTGAAGATTATTATTTTAAAGTTTGAAAATTATTATTCTAAACTTATATTGCTTTACCATAAAGTAAAAGAGTTAATAAATCTCCAAGTGCTAAACACCTTTTCCGACAAATAAGAATATACTAATTGAAATCCGTGATATTTTAAGCCCAAGCCCTGCTTAGATGTTTTTGTTTTATTTTTAAAAAAGCAATTTGTGTGAGAGCTTTTTCGTAATCTTTCTTCGAACGAAATCCACTTGTGACTTATCATTCCTTTTTTTCTGTAGCATTTCCAGCTTGTAGAACTAGTGCTCAAAGCGGCTTACGTCGTCTTTCATATTGAATTTGCAGCGTACACATTTCTTTTTTCCGCCATTAGGAAAGCACATTTCATCAATTCCACAGATTACACGCGCTGCCTGAGTTTACTGTTATTTTCGCTTTGCTGTTATTCTTCTTCAAAGTGGCAATTAAACTTGGCTTCAATAAATCGCCACAAATTTCGCCATTCTTCCTCTACACACATCCTTAGCGTGCGGCTCTGCCGGTTCTGGCGTTAGCTACCATTTCAACCGTTGTTTTTGTTGTTGTTTTTTTTTTGGTTTTTCTGTCTTTTTTGCTACATTTCGCTCGCACGAAATTGGAAAACTGGTTCTTGCAACTCGCAACATCAAAGCTATGCTAGTACAGCGCATGTCGTTGGCAACACTGGCTGTCAGTGGGCTTCACACTGCTAACTTTATCTCGTTTGGTTGCTCGTACAACTAATTTATCTTTGCCGAAAGTGAGCAACGCATAAAAGCACACAAACATCACACACACACATACACACAAACATATTATGTGTATTGTATGGTGTATGGTAGCAGCAAGAAAGCGCGCAACAAAAAGCAGATGCGCGAAAATGCAAGCGAAATGGACTTTGCACCGAGCTCCATAGCGAGGCTTGTCTGCGCTTTGAAAGCGTATTAGAGTCGTTCGATGGCGGCGAGTGCAGAAGGCGAGTAAACAAAAATTGGTTGTGAACGCATAAGATTTCATCATGCCACTTCTTTAGCGCGCACACACACACACACACACAAAGAGATTTTAAGATTTATGCAACGCAGTAATGTTAACAGCTTGCAGCACGCACACACATTTGTGTACGCCGCTATTTGTAGCCTTTGCTAGTAAACCGTTATTTGTTATTGTTATTGTTGCGCTTGTTTTCGTTACTTCCAGCATCCGCAACACTCGGCAACACTTTCCGGAATTGCAAATTCGTTTGCCACTTAGCCAACATTGTTGCCGCTGCTGCAGCCGCCGCTTGAAGTAGACGGAATTAATGCTCCACGCTTTGTTGGAAATTCCCGGAGTTGTTGCTTTTGTTCTTTTTAGTCTACGCCTGGCTTAAGAAAGGCTTAGCGTAAGCAAAGTGCCATTGCATTGCAGTTTTAATGGTTGTTACAGATTGTTTTAATTGTCGGGCAGGTTTTCTCGTCGTCCTTGCATTCTTGGAAAGCTTTTTTGCAGCTTTCAAAGCTAAGCTTTTGCTGTGCGCATTCAAGCCCGCCGATACTAGCATTTGCAGAAAGTACTACTTATATAAACTGTAGATCAAGAATTTTTCTTTGTGCATTCAAATCCAAAAAATAAAACTGGACGCCAGCGCCACTCATAGGATCGGATTTCACTTTCTCAGTAACTTTCTTTATTTTTATTGAAAAAATCACTATATTTAATCGTCTAATTCAGATAATCAAAATTTGTCGCAGAAATTTTTAAAGTTTGAAAAGTGAATTTTCTGAATATGTGATGGTTATTTTTGAGAAACGAAAATTAGTTGGTGAAATTTTAGATTGAATGAAAAAAAGAAAATTTCTATGTAACATGTATGGGAACCTAAAAAAATAGCGACCCTTTAGAGTCAAGCTACAGCGCCTGGCTTGAGGGAGGATTTTTTGATTGCCAATCACTAACATTTGAGAGGGTAAGAGTTGAAAAAAAAATCAAAAATTTTTCTTGAAGCACCCTAATATACATATATTATATATGTATAACAGGGTTGCTCTCGCATTGCCAAAAATTGTAAGCAAGAGCCTTCTCGCTTGAATGTTTCTCGAATTTATTGGATTTGCAAAGGCAAAAAATAACTTGCTCTTTGAGACATATAGAATATTGCATAGTCGACAAAGTCTTTTCGTATTTTGTCAATAGATGTAGTTGCAGTTGTATATCTCTAGTGCTACCCGTCACATTGTGTCATACTATATAGTGTTGTAAAGGTGAGGTTTTAAGCTTCATTTTATCAAAAAATAAATGAATTCGGGGAAGCTGAAAAAAAGTTACAGCTGTTCAAAAGTGAGTGAAAAGAATGAAGAAATTCGCTATATTTTGAAAAGTTTGTATAGGAAAGGGAAGAATACCACGCAAGTTGCTAATGAAATTTATGAATTTTACGGAGACGATGCTGTATCGAATGGTTCGCTGGCTTTCCTTATGGAAATTTCGAAATTTCGATTTACACTGATGGATTAATGTCTCTAGAGGAGAATTAGATGAATTCATTTATTAGTATAAATATAAAAAAATAAGTTGAAGTTTGATTAAAAATACGAAAAGACTTTTTCAACTACTTAAGGGGCTATACCAGTGTGACACTTTCAAAAAAAAAAAAAAAATTATTTGCTTTTTCGATAGCTTATATTTCCATAAATATCCTGTGAAATCGAGAAGGTCGTATCTTGAATAGTTTTTGGATGGCAGCGTTCTAAAGAGCGACCGCTCGGAGGTGAAATCATCTATAAGTGAAACTTTAAACGCGTTTTTCTCGAAACGACATTTTTCAAAATTTCTGGCGTCATAACTCAGCGAGAAATTAACCAATAGACTTCAAGTTAAAACTGAGTTATTGAATTTATTTACTATATAATGTCTTACGATCTTTTTGATTGGTTGAAAATTATCAATCTGGCATTAAAAACACGACAATTTTTTACCTAAAAAAACGATTTTTTTTTTTCAAAAGTACCCCACTTTGTTAATTTTTGATATTTTTCAAAGATCGTAGGTCGTTGTATAGGAAATCAACTTTTCAATTTTTTTTGTTTCAGCTACTCATTCGGCGGAATAATGCCAGCAGTTGGGGCACTTTTTTTGGCACCTCCGAAGACTGCCCATAACTCCGTTATTTTTCAATATTTTTGTTTAAAAAAAATTAAAATATAGCTGAAAATATACCTTATTGCTTTTAAAGAAGTTTGACATATTCAATCTGTTATAGCCCCTAAATATTAATCTATTTAACTGTTAGATAAATCAACTATGTAATAATGCTTTACGAGCGAGTGAAGTGTCAACAAGTATGCTTGCTCAGGTTCGTCTAAAATTATGTTTCATAGTGCAGATTTTAGATTGGAACCATTTTATATTAGTCTGGATGAATGTTGGACTAACGAAATAAATAAACTAGGAACGAAAAGTGGGTTTAAACATGGTATCTAACTTAATTTCCTAAAGCGTATCATGAATTGCACTGTCATCATTGTCCCTATTATCTCTTATATACTTAAAGCATATATTAACAGTTTTGATATGTCACAACCAACCACTTATATCACACATAATCGAAAACGGTTGGACACCCACCACGATGATACCGTTATGCAGCAGTTAGTGGTCACTTTTATGTAATAGAAGTTATATGCAAGCATAGTTAATTCAATGAAACGAAATAATTTTTAAGCCCATCAACAATAACCCAATTAGCTGCACAAATATGTAGATAAATATAAATAATAATTATAAACACGTCCATTTTAATTCAATAAAATTCTATGTGCGCGCATATTTGTTGTGGCATTTGACAAACAGCATTAAAGTATTTGTATGTATGTCCTGACGTTGGCATAAATGCCAACCAATAAATCTAATTTAATTGGAATCGAGGCCGCCAGAGCATTCCCTCTCCTGCGATGCTTGGCTTACGCTTTGTCACGTTTTTGCATTTCAAATTAATTGAAATGAATTTCGAAATAGGTATGTATGTTTATTAATTACTGTCGACTATACTTAGTTATGTAACATACAGATATATTGGTTTTTGCTCGTTGGCAATAACTATAAACCCAGAGCAAAATTATGATCTCTTTGTTGAGAATCTATGCTCTAGTGGGAGATACATATGGCCTATAAATTCTTTAACCCATTCAAGCCCACTGTTACATATATGTAACGCACGGCATTCAAACTTTAAGCGCTGGCTGAGATTGTATTTTACGTGGAAAAGGATGAAGTCAGAAACTATAAGGTACTGCCCACTGTTACATATATGTAACACCTTCCACAACGGAAGCCAGATAAACTATGAACACAATTTTTATTTTCCCTTGTTTCTAATCTCAATTAAATTCCGGTTCGTCGTGGGCTTGAATGTGTTAAGGTGGCAATATTGACTTGAAAGCCGGGCTACATTGATAAATGGCCTAAAAGTTTTAAAGCTGACAGATGCTAAGATGGGCTTAGCAGACAATTAAATTCTAGAACCCAAACAAACACATGGACGATGACAGACAGCGTACAGCTTTAGGAGTGTACGAGAAAAAAGTTCTCGAAGGATTTAGCGCACCGCATAAAAAACAGCTGCCTCGCTGGCTTGGCTATGGAAGAAAAAATTCCAGCGCACAAAAGGTACGATTCGATATTCCTCTAATTGTTCCTCTAATAACCAACTCAGGAACTAAATTTAGATAGAAGGATCAAGTGGATGCAGGCCTTGCGAGTCTTGAAGTCTCCATCTGCAGTATGCTGACACGATATTAAACCTTGAAAGTCTATAAAACTTATCAAAACGGTTTAAGCAAACACATGAAATCACATATTCGAAAGGAGTACCGGCTAGCTTACTAAAGATGGAGCGATTGGTAGCGAACTAAACTGACAATTTCAAAAAAAAATACTCCCTTTCGGTTTCACCATACCTTCATTTTATTTGATCACCAAAAACAGACTTAAGAACAAAATGAAAACAAGAATATAAAACAACAACAAAGAATATAACAGCAAACACCTCCTTAACACACGCTGTGAACCTACAGCTCCTGTGGCAACATTCACCTCTGCCTTTGTCATATTTAACAGCTTGTGAACAGATTTACAATGAATGCCGACAATGACAACAACAAAAACAAAGAAAACAATGGTAGTTGTCAACGACAAGTGGCACAAAAGCAATGACAATGATAAAACATTATAATAAAAGAAATAACAGTATTAACCGGAGACATGTCAAGACCCGTTATGGACCCCGAAATTTATGCAGTGCGCACTGTGTGACACCAATACACATGTACAATGATAAAATCTCATATATAGGCGTGCTAATATTGTGCCATAATAATACATAGAGCGACGCGTGTTGTAAAATTTTCACGGTCTGCAAAGAGGAAGCAGCAGAAGTGGCGTTTGCACTTGAATATATTTGAGTGAAGTGCTTGAAAAGGGGCTGGCTATAAAAAATTCAAAAGTAGTTACCGAAAAATTCAATACAATTGTGACTATTACAATGGCGTTGTTCGCGCGTGTTGTGTTCTGCACAGTCGTATCGTTAATACGTATATATTATGTACGAGTATATGCGTGTTCACGCATGTGACAAAGGTGCTTACAATACATATGTACGCCCAAAGCGTAAGGTTACAAGGAAAGTAGAAAAACGACGGAGTCGGGCAAAGCGCTGGTTACGCTATGCCGATTATGTGACTAACTCAGAAATGGTGCGAAATGATTGCAAAACGAGTCAGTTGATACAGTTTCCGAGCAAATATTTGCTATGTTAAAAGAGTACATGTTTCAGTGATATTGAACACCAGTAACAATTCTTAATGAGTTAGTTGTGTGCTAGGCTTGTGTCGGCTCGACTTACTGTTGGGTATTTAGCACTTATGTATGTAAGCATTTAAAATCACTGCAAACAACGCTTTCTCTTCTTTCGATGAAAATGTCTTCCGAGCGAGCATTTGTTTGAGATCTTAGAATAGGAATAGGAAATAGGCGCCAGATCTGGATATGGAACCAATTCGAAGCCAAATTTATGGATTTTGGCCATCGCTTTCACTGACTTGTGATATTGCAACAGCGCATGGTCTTGTTGAAAGAACACTTTCCTTTTCTTCAAGAACGGCCGTTTTCCGGCGATTATAATGGTCCAATAATGCTATATAGAAATCGCTGATATTGACGACCTTTCTTTTTTAATGCACGCAATAAAATTATTTCTTGCGCATCCTAAATTGCAGGCGCCATAACCTTGCCAGCTGACTGTTGCGTTTTTCCACAATTTGGAGCCTTAGTTCATCGTCTGCATTTCGTTCGGATCACTGTCGTTTAGGGTTCAGAGTGAAATGATGGGAACATATTACACACATAGTCACATATAAACGCGAAAACTCGAATTTATTACGCTTGATCGTCTCCAAACACAGCTCCGAATCATCATTCGTGGTTGTTTTTGGTCAAAAGTGAGCTCGCCCGGCGCCCATATTGCACAGAGCTTTTTCATACTCAAATATTCGTGAACTATTTGCAGTACACATTCAGTTGATATCTTTGGTATGCCTGCTATCTCGAATAACTTCACTTTACGGTCTTCCAAAATTAGTTTGTCAACTTCTCCTTTTTTCTTCGGTAACTTATGGGCGGCCACTGTGTTCACTGTCTTCGCTAAGTCTACACTTAATATACAATTATTGATTGCTTTTCCTGTGGAGTGTCCAGAAATTCGTCATCAAGCCAAGTTTTGACTTCAATTATATTTTGTCCCTTTAAGAAGAAATATTTTATCAGGACGCAAATGTTTTTTATCCATCTTTTTTTTACTTGTTATTTAGCTTAACAATTCAACAACTCAAGAGATATTAAAATTAATTATTTTCGGCTAAAAATTAAAGTTAGAAACTACTCTTTTGACTTGACTTAAGGCATAATCGAGAGAGCCCTATTTAATAATAATTTCGCCAGAGATGGTGCTTTTATGAGCTGACTTCCAACCCAGCAGATATTTTAGAAAGTTTTCCAAGAATAAAATTGTCAAGCGAACCACATCTTGACTAGCTCAGCACCGATTGCAACTGCCAAATTAGACATATCGAATTTTTCAAAGATAAAAAAGCTATCAACTGAAGTGTGGACCATATAAAAGTCATGAGTAGGCGTGGTGATTTCTACATAAATCGCTTAGGAGAATGGTTCAAGAGCAATACTCACTTGCAACTTTCAAAAAATCAATTCGGTTTTACACATATATCGAATTTAAAAATTGTAAGCCACTCTAAAATGTAAAAGTTTTCTCAAAAAGCAGTTTTCTTATAGACAAGTGAACTTGATCAAAACTTAAAATATTGAATAGGCTTTCGAGCATTAATTTGAATTAATCTGAAAAATTATTATATTTTTTTGGTCTTTTTCATCCCCGATAAAATTTTTCAAAGGTTCTCCTTGAGATCAGCAGCAAGAACAAGGGAAACTACAATTTTTAGAAATTATTCACCTATTATTAAATTATATATTCTAAAGTTCCTAATTGCTTATGTCTCTTTAGAAAAAATACGAAAAAAACTCTTCTTCGGATTTACAAGTGTACACAAATCCTTGAAGGAATATGATTAACAAATTACCTAGAGATGTACTAGGAGACTCAAAATTGGCATAAGTTATAACTAGAAAATTTTAACGGCTAAAATACTAATAAAGAGCTTAAATATGCGACATATATTGTGACAAAAAAGTAAACGGAAAATGTAAATAAAACGCATAATATTTAATTATTCATCAATATTTATTTTGTCGCCTTCAAAGTAATCCCCACCAGATGTACTACACTTATGCCAACGACTATTATTATATATATATATATATATGTATATATGTATATATTATATTTATTATTATTATTCATAATGTATATATATACATAAATATATGTATGTATGTATATACAATCGCTAACACATATCTAGCCCATTCATATGTGGCATGCAATTACCGTGTATCGTTTGCTGTTACTTCGCCTAGCAATGGCAGCAACAACCAGCAGCTGACACTTCCAAAAGCCTTAAGTTATGCTTTTGATTTTGGCGTTAAACCGTTACGCGCCGAAATCACAGCTAAGTACAAAACGCTCAAGTATGCCGCGCTATGTTATGCCACGTTAGATTTAATTTCTCATGCAAACGCACAGACACACACGCTCTGATAACCTAGGTGGTTCTAAAATAAAGGTATGTATATTGTATTTTGTGATATATATATACGTATGTATGTTCTAATTCCAATTACGGATGTTTTTGTTATTGTTGTTGCTATTTGTGCTATAACACTACACACATCGCAGCAGCCGTTATTCGAATATTCCAGCTCTCTTCAGCTATTTAGTCGTTAGGTTCTGGCAGCATTTGGGTTTTGTGGAATTTGTTGGCAGCGCGCGTCGACTTTGAAATTCTTGACACACACCTTGATAATGGCGCACAGTCATGTGCAAGGAGTGCATGTGAGCATGAAAGTGTGTGTTTGTGTGTGAGTATGAGTTGTTGCCCGAATTGCCAATAGCGTTGTCTTGACACGTAAATTTCCTCACATGCGCTGAGAACTTATTTATATACGAGTACATATAGGAGTTACATATATGCTTAACCAAACACATATACGAGTATATGTATTGCATATATGTATTTATATACATAAGAGCGGCTTGATTTACAGGCAGCCAGTTTTTTAGCATTTTGTTTGTCGGTTTTTGAGATATCCGTATGAAATTCAAAACGAATGTGCATTTTGATATTCCATTGATCATTGGTCGGATTTATCTAGATCGGAAAAGTATATCACATATCCCCAATACAGCCGATTATTCAGTTTTTTTTCTAACAACAGCTTAAAAATCTTTGGCAGGAAACTGGTCTTAGACCTAAGGCCTCTAAAACACAGTTGTCTAGAAGGATACGTAGAAAACTTCCAGCTTACGCTATTTTATAGTAATCAAATCGACCCGCTCTAATACACATACACGTGCTTGCCTATATAATATGTGTCGCTGTCAAGCTTTTCATTGCACGACCAAAGTGAAACGGAAAGTAGATTAGCGTTAATGCTGATTGTGTGTTAAGCACATACACACATACACAAATACACAAAATTTAAGCTTTAAATTTGTAAGTGCCTGAAGACATTCCACACAGATATAATGGAAATATATGTTGACATTAAAGTATCTTTTTATGACGCTATGAATTATATTAAATCGTTATGTTGCTAAGAGGAATTGTTTAAATTTCCTCATTCTTCCAGTTCAGAGAGTATTCTCACATGCCGATCAATAATATAATAATACCTAAAATAACAAAATTTACTGCCATTCTGCGATCTTCATATGCCATAAATATTTAGTAAGTGAAGCAAAGCAACGCATGCTACAAAAACTAAGCCAAAATTTAGGTTTAATCCCTACAAAGACTTTTTACTGGTAGCTACGATGACTACTATGGAGTTATCTTGTTTCGAATTAACGAAATGTTAACTCTTATGTTACCAGCAATACCTAAAGAACTTTTCTGTAACCAACTTGGTCGAGAAAGATCAGTCATCTCGTTACCAAGAATAGTCAGATGGTATAGCGATTCCTTATGAAAGCAGTTTAAAGATCAAAGTATATTTAAAAGTGGCAGTTTTTGTGACAGTCATATACAATAATACTCTTATGATGATCTGACCAATATGTTCTGAGATTATTACGATATCTTGGAAAATAATACACATCAACTTCGTGATGATATTTTGTCAAATGACATTGTTCTATCTATAAGTTACGACTTAATTGTTCACAAGTGAAATTTATTATGATCTTTCCTTCCAATCTCACGATCAACCAACCAAGCATTTTACAAATATACCGATTGACGCATTGCGGGTTGAATTGGATTAGTGAGCGAGGCAACAATTATTTCCTTACTTCTTAAGCGCCGCATTGCGGTTAGAGCGCGATGTATTGATACTCCATCGGATCAAGGCATCGTTGTTGTTGTGAGAGCGCATTCGCTGTGTGGGGATGATTCTCATTATCCGGTGAAATATCGAGCCGCTCACTGCAGTCAAGGAAATTGCAGATGGGGCTACACTTGCTATCTTAACTTATACAAGGGTTTGATTTTGACGAATATGTTTGCATGACATCCATACCTTATAAGCAAAATTCTAGGTCAATATCTCAAAAACTGAGGGTGAATAATTCGATTCATCTCGACAGGCTGATAATTTTTATGTTTACTTCTTGGGTCACCGATGGTTTCTTCTACATAGGTGTTACAAACTCCGTGGCAAACTTAATATGATCCGTTCAGGGTAAAAGAAGATCATGGCAGCTGTTTGGTCCTGATAAAAAAATATAATTTTCAAAACTGATTTTTTCTTTAAAAGAAAAGCTTTTTGTTAAATTTAGGTATTCCATTCAACTTTATGGTTACGGAAATCTGAATATTCCAGTGTCCGATATTCAAAAAGTTCGGTTTGAAGGTTTTTGTTTTGAACCAAGCAGTTATAAATCAAAATCTATGGAACTCTATTGCGTAGATGTCTTGCAACCACTTGTAATATAATCTGGATATAATGTTTGAAAGAATATTATACCCATAAACCTTTAAAGTAGCAGTCAAAAGGCGCTGGAAATCAAGAAAGCATAGTATCTTGTAGCGATCAAGCTCTAAATACGAAACTAACACTGGTAATGAACACTGGAAATAAAAGTCAATAGACTAGTTTCGGTTACTCCCAAAAGTATGCAATCAACGTATTTTAAAATCAAATATAAACTGATGTGCGTACAGTGTGCCTCCAAACACAATAGCACCAAAAAGTCAATCAAATAAATTAAACAAAAACAGTCCGCCAGCTGTCAACAATCAGAAGTCAACGCAAGAAAATAATAAAAATTCGTGTTATGCAATGACACTGACATGAAGCGGCGCAGGAATGAACGAAATGAAATGTGTTGCCTTTGGCGTTGTTCAGCAACCAACACCGCCGATTAGAGAAGACAGCACCGGCATGATGCCTTTTATTGTGGCGGTGAGTTTGGACGCGAGAAAGCGCAAGAAAATATGCAAATTGCCCAAAACGCTGAAACAACATAGCATAATAATAGGCGCTAAGGCATGAAGTCGTCAGTTGATAAGCAACGCTTTTGGAAATGGAAAAAATAGCAACTAAATTCGAGCTTTAATTCGATGCACAGCGACGGGCAGTGTTTTCCTTGTATTTATGTGTACGCAAATAACGGTGAAATTAATTATGAAGGAGAGTGGCTACGCAGGAACGTTTATTTGCTCAAATGCGAGAATTTATGCAAAGCAATTAGGCGTGCAAGAGAACGCCTACTTTAGTCTTAGCTTAAACGCCTTAAAGTATGCTAGGCACTGAAAAATTGCAATAGAAATCTTACTTTAATTGAAGAGAGAAGTACGGTTCAGCAGAAATGAAAGCTAAGCAGTATAAAATTTAATAAAATTTTCAAAATAGAAGAAACTAAAAACAAGGCAATAAAATATTGAATAAAATTTTCAAAAAAAAAGAGAATAAATTTATACATAAGATATTAGTTTAGTAGTAGCTTTTGATGAAATTAGCGGCATTTAAAAACTTTAAAATAAATTTATTTAAATTTATTTTTTTAAATGTATTTTTTTTAATTTATTTTTTGAAATATTTTTAAGCAAAAATGATTTCTAACATTAAAGTCTGAGAAAGCTAAAACATTCATCATAACTTTTTTGACATTCCTAGAAGGTCTAGAAAACAAGAGACAACAGTGACAGCTGTCATTGCTACAGTAATTTACAAAGACACCGCATGTCATGTCATAATATTTTGAGCGCAAACTTACTTTCTCTATGGCGCGATAAGATGCCAGACTCTTTTGTTTTCTGATATTTGCTTGTTGCTGTAATTCCCAAACATAAAAAAAGTTTGTGAAAAAAAAAATAATTTTTCACCAAATAATTACATTTTTGCTCGTTTTTCTAACGCTTTACGCTTGTATACACTCAAATTGTTGTTGTTGTCGCTTTGGTTTTCTTTTATACGCTTCATTTGATAAAGAAATAACTTGAGATAAGCGACAAAGTTTCACAAACAAATATTGTGCGATTATGCGACACTTGGTCCGGCTGGCGTGCTTCGAACTGTGTAAGCGGCTTTTGTTCGCGCATTGTTCAAAAACTGAAGCATACTTTTGGCAGCAAATTAAATACAGATTTTTCTAACTTGCCGTCTATGAAGTTTTGTTGCTTTAAATATTGTTTTGATTAAATGTTTTGCATACTTTGAGGCTTTGAGGAGCACTAAATTCGAGCAATGCTGCAGAAATGACTTTAGCATACATTTGGGGGCAATTCGTGAGCGTGGCAGGCCGCTTACATTAAACATTTAATTTTTATTGCGCAGTTTTCCCCGCTTAAAGTTTCATTTACTTACAAAGCGGATAAAATGTATGCTAAAGGCGTGACTGTGTTTTTGCAGCCTAAATGTATGCTTGAATTCCAGTTCTAACATTTAAAAGTAAGATCTCAAAATTTACAAAGAGAAGCCACGAAATCTTACAAGGCATGTAAGTTTTCTAGATTCTAAGACACAATTCAGCAGCAACTTAAATTCCTTCTGAATTTTTTTTTTCTATCTACAAGTATATCCTCCTCTTTTCAGGGTGGGCTGGCTTCTGGTGTTGCAAGTGCTGTTGTGCTTGTACCACTTGCGACATTCGCTTGCACGAAAATCACATCTGACATTGACAAATTAGTTGCCAACTGGGGAATGCACGAAGTAAGTCGCGAACAAAGTTGGCGCATGTGTGTGCGTAAGCACATACGTGTGCGCCTAAATGCATACTCAGGAATATGTGCGATTATCGCACGCCGGTAAACATCTGCATGTATGTATGTGTGCCGGTGTGTAGCCGTGCGTAAATTTATATCTCACACGCCCCACTCGTTTGGCATGGCGTGGCGCTCGCGGCTTGCAGCACTTTGCAATAAATTAAAATGTGTGTGGTTGCGAAAGTTTCTAGGAATGCAATGCATAGGCGGCAGAATTTCAGGCGCCGTCATTTAGTGGAGCGAATGTGATATTTCCGCACATTACAGGGTGTGCCAAATTAGGTAAGGGATTGGCTTAGTATCTAAGCGGTTTATGCTGACAGTGGCGGCCGGCAGGCAGTTGTAGGATCATGTCGATTGCCGCGCTCCTCTTAGTTGACTGGAACCGTTGTAAAAATATGTTTTGGTTTTGGTGTTCTTGACAGAAGCTTACTGATGGATATAAGTTTGAGCAGGTACAAAGTAAAGAGGGCGTTCTGAGGATCTTCTAAACTAAATTTTGTATCGTTGTTAATGATAGAACTTAATATACTTACGCCGAGAAAGTTATATTAGCTTCTGTGTTAAGAAGTCTACTAACAGGTAGTCCAAGCAACAAGTGTTGGAGAAAAAGATATAGACAGTGTGTTGCGAGAAGTATGGTCTGCTGCAGTCTGAGTCTTTTGTCAAAAGGCTAAAGATCTTATAAATTAATATATATCGGTTTTAGGTAACACATCGGACCGGCGTTCTAAGCTCTCCAAGTGTGTTCCCTGTTAGTATCAACCTCATAACCTAACCTAGCGTTACTTATAACTTGAAGGATGGAACTATGCAAGATTTACTCACTTTTTTCGAAAAACTCAAACTTTAGGTCTGCAGACTTTCAAAACTTTAGTCATCATAAAGATTTTAATGATTGGACTATACCTTGAGCTGCACATTACAAGTTTTCTGATCCACGCAGCCAAGAAAACATAGAAGTTATTATATAAATTTATCAACACATAATAAAAAATTTACTGCCTACTTTCAGTTGTTAAGTAGGTGATGGAGAGTTTTCGTTTAAACTGCTTTATCCGGTACATTATTTGAAGAGTTACATGGATCTACGGGTTTCAAAAAGTCGAGTTTTTTAATATGTTATTAAATTCTATAACATCTCTAGAACATTGTTCTAAATTTTCAGGTTAATCCGAGTAATAGTTTCGGTGGTGCAGCCTAGGGAACATATGCGCTTGAGGCTAGTTACTTAGCCTAAACTCGTTTTTCTCGAAACTGTGTTTTTGAAGACGGTATGCTTGGCTTTCTCGTTCTTAAAAATACATGATATGACAATACAGGTTGATATGTTCCGCCTAGCGCAAGAGATCATACCAAAGGACTGACGTTAACTAAATTATTCGTCTCATAAAGCCACTCAACAGATGGCGCTAAACATCAAATCTTCTTGCTCAACCTAACTCAGTATTAAGAAGAACTTGTCAAAAAGGATCACAAACTCTCAACCAAAACTTGGCAACAACCTTTCAATAGGTAAACAGTTAACAGTCAAAGCAAGTTATTGAGATATGAAGTCGAGTAGGTGGCTTCAAGTTGATGGTTTCAAAATTTCATTCAGCCAGCTGACGGCTGGGTTAAAGGAATTTAATAAATGTGCGAAAAGTCAATTTCTAAGACATTTGAGGAGCTTGCATTACAGCTAGGCATTTAAGCAAGTACTGTTAGATGTTGACAAATACACACAAATATTCAATATCACAAGCAGCTGTGGTGGCATATTGGGTTGCCAAAGAGTAGCTTGCGCCTGGGGATGGCAAGTGCCGAGAATTACGAAAATATTGTGGCGTGAGACTAAAAGGCAAAAAAAAACTGAACTCTTACACAACGTAGGGCTTTAGTAGTTATTTTCTAAGCGTCGGTGATAGACTGACACACGGCAAGGTAGACATAGTCAATAAGTTGCCTGCCACCTACAAGCCAACGCGCCCAACAACAGTGTGCGGCAGGAAGAAAAATAATAATAATAAAATATCCACTGACACTGTGATAGACAAGGAGATTTTTATATCAAGCGTAGATTGGAAAAGTTTCGAAGTAACCAAAAACAAGAAAAAAAAAATAACAAAAAAACGGAAAAAACAAAAAGTGATGAAGTAAGTTGGCCAAGGATGAACTAGGAAAGAAAAAGTCACGCACGAAGCTGTTTGAGCACAGATCGAAGACACGCTTTGGTGCTGGCGAATACAAAAAAGCCGGTGTTGGCGTAAACAGGAAATGAAAACGTCTTTATTGTTTGGCGCTTATGGAAATCGAAGGAAAGTGAGTAGTGAGACTATGACTAACTAGAGGAAAGGCATAGCAGTTGGGCAGTAACAACAGAAAGATGGGAATATCTACTTAGAGCAATATGTTTATGTGTCACATAGCACCGCTGGAGAACGAAAATAGCAAATGCAACTCTCAAAAAATAAAAGGAATTAGAACAAGTCACTGCGTATTTGAGGCCAATAAAGCAGAACAAGTGTCTGTTTGCGGCAAATTTTACAGAGTGACTGACCACGTAGAAGCTGTTTGACCACTTTGGAAGGTCAAGATCTTTGACACAAAACGCCAGTTCTCCGAAAACTTCATATCAACCAACAATTGAATTGCGTCTTCCGCACGTAAGTTATCATGAATTGGCCTTCAATGACAATGGCTGTCATTAAAGGCCTACCTACCTAACTTACTGTCATTGGGAAATATATGTAAATTCATAAAGAAGAACTTAAGGCCTTAAAATATGATCTCTCTGCAAAAGAAAAGACCAGATATCACCTCCTTGATAAAGTGAGCTTCGACAGTTCACGATTAATACGAAAGTCTCGCATTTCCATGCCTAAAGTCAAAAAATCGACTAATTAGCAGGTTAATTGAAAAGTCCCCGGCCTACAGTAGTAAAACACATTTTTTGACAAATCTCTAGCACTGATTATAGCGACCTTCCAACTTTCCAAAAAAATTTTTCTAGAACTATTTGTCCTTTTCTTCAAAATAGGGCCCAGTTTTGGCGACCACCTCTTCATTCGACGAAATATTCTTCTCATTGGGCATTGCTTTGAGATTTTAGTTCAGGAAATAGTCGCTGGTGATTAGATCTGGAAAATACGGTGGTTGCGGAAGAAGTCGCACGGTGCCGAATTAGGTGAATATGGGGAGTAGTTAATGGTTAAAATGTGATTTTTGTTCAAATAATCGTCCTTCGAATATTCGATTCTGAGTAATTTTTGGTCGCCAATGAATTTGCGCGGAACAAACCGACCAAATGTTCGGTCAAAATTGAATAAGTCGATGTTTTGGAGATGTTCAATACCATTTCCATGAATTTCAATTATGATTTCGGCTGATTTTTGATGAATTCACGCACAGTTTCGATGGAATCGCGGATTTTGATTGGCCCACATGTTGATCGTCATTTATATCCTCACGACTTCTTCTTAATTGGCGTAGACACCGCTTACGCGATTATAACCGAGTTAACAACCACGCCCCAGTCGTTCTTCTTTTCGCAACGTGGCGCCAATTGGATAATCCAAGCGAGGCCAGGTCCTTCTCCACTTGGTCCTTCCAACGGCTTCCTCTGCTTCCCCGGCGGGTACTACGTCGAATACTTTCAGAGCTAGAGTGTTTTCATCCATTCGGTTGACATGACCTATCCAGCGTAGCCGCTGTCTCTTAATTCGCTGAACTATGTCAATGTCCTCGTATAACTAGTACAGATCATGGTTCAATCGAATGTGATATCCGCCGTGGCCAACGCGCAAAGGACCATAAATAATTCGCAGAACCTTTCTCTCGAAAACTCGCAACGTCGACTCATCCGCTGTTGACATCGTCCAAGCCTCTGCACCATATAGCAGGACGGGAATTATGAGTGACTTATAGAGTTTGGTTTTTGTCTGTCGAGAGAGGACTTTGCTTCTCAATTGCCTACGCAGTCCGAGATCCTGACGGAGCTTTTCGTGCCGCACGACTACTTTGAAAACATTGAAACTACTCGTGCACTCTGCTACAGAATAGACAATCATCGCCATAAACTTGTTTCATCAATTAAAACGTTTGGGAAAAGTTTTACCACTTTTAAAACAAAATTTAATGTTGGCTCTTTGTTCGAAGCTCATTTTTACACCGCTAACACAAACATACTAATACTTAAAACGCAATAACTTCATTTCCAATCAATGAAATGTCATTAAATTCTCAGTCGACATATAAATGGCGCCACCAGGGGGCGATAGACCTTCTTGACATAATCACCCCTCCTTACTAGGTGAAAACCCTGCTCTCTTGTTTTGTGTCGCACACTGTATGGCATGACTATTATTTTTATACCACCTTTCTTTTTCTGCTATATCCTATACCTGATTGTTCCTCTCTCTACTTATTCAGAGCCTTTAAAAGAGAGACTTTAAAAAATTTCCTTGCCACAAATGCCAGCTAATCAGCATTTTTTGGCGTAACTCCGCCGTCGTGCCTTCTCCACATCGCCGCTGTTGCTTTCGCTTTCGCCTTTCATCAGTGAGGATTATCCACCGCGTCAATAGGATTATGGCAACTTTATAGCGGCTTAAATTTTATTTGAAGTTATTTTCAATCGCGCGCATTTTTTTATTGCCTTACGTCAATCGTTGCCATGGCGAGCACCGTTGACCTTTATGCTTTATTCATGGTGTGCTTTTATTTGCGTTTTTTCGCTGATTGCCATTCTCTGCGGATTCTGTGAAAGCAATTGTACTGCGTTGGCTATACTTGTGCTTTTTGATGGTAAGAAAATATGCGAGAAGTGAAAATATAATAATCTACATAAATTTCAATTAAAATTTCGTCATCGCTTAATTATTGACAGATTAACAATAAAAAATTTTTTCTTTCGTTATAGTGTTGTTGTAAAGTTTTTCGCAGACTATGGAGAGAAGGAAAGAAAACACTTATATTTAATAACTTTGGCGCTGCTGGTAGCTGTAAATACCGTTATAAATGTGGACAGCTGAAAAATTTCGTAGGAGACTAACAATAATTACATAATTATGGATTAAGCAGTGGAAATTAAGCACAAAATATTGGAGCAAGCACTTTAATGTGTCGAAATTAGAAAAAATCCTGTCAAAAATATGGAGTAAAAGAGGAGATAATAATTAATAATCACTTAAAATTAATGAATATTATCAGGCAACAGGCTTATAGATGTTTTGAAAAGATTTCTCTACAAATATTATGAAATTATGAGCCATATTAATATAAATATTTGCCAACCGCTTTGAATTTGAGATACGCTACTTCATTACAAAATAAATTGTTATAGAAAGATAATTAATAAATTTACTGCAAATTAAAATGCTTTCAATAATCATTCGCTCTGCAAGTCTGAAAGATTTTGAGCACATTTTCCACATTTCATGCAACAAAGCGGCCTCAGACAAAGTCCAGAAGAGTATTTGGCAAGCATGCTTTTAGGCGCACTTCAATAACAGTAATATGCGCAATGTGCTCAGCCAGGATAACCATTTTTCTTAATCAGCCGCATAAACCGTGTCATGTCTGTTGGTACCGATTTACAGCTGCTTTGAAATGCCGTAGGTTTGTAGGCGGACACGGCCGCATGTTTGGGTACATCAAATTTAATAAAGCTGATAATAAATTGAATTTTTGAATTCGCAAAAGAAATATAAAAGTAAAAGTCGTTAAGAGCTGCAATCGACGGGCGGTAGGCTGAGGCTTGATTCATTTATTTTATTTAACAGACAAATGCAAAGCGCCTTGGGCTAGGCAACGCTCTTTTGTTTTGTGTTTATTTCTTCGCAGTAGACGAACTAAGTATAGATTTGAGTATTTGTGAGACACCTTCTTGTCTTTTGCTTAGAATTTATATGATAGCACATCAAAAGCAATTTACTTAAGACTCTATGAAACCAAATATTAAACTTTCTGCTTTTATATTTAAAATAAATTATATTTGGCTGCAAATTCATTTATTCTCATTTTCGCTTGCTGCTTAGGAACGCAAATAAATTGAAAAAAAAAAAATTCACAAAAATTTGCAACACATTTTTACTCATATCTGCTTTGCTCACTTTAAGTAACTTAAGACTTTAAAGCGCCTTACCAGCATGCCAGCTGAAAAGTATGCTATGCACGGGAGAGCAGCAGGAAAAGGCGATTAAAATTTCACGCTCAAATGCCTGCTACTATACTAAAGGCAGGCAGAAGTGCCAAACTCGCAGTTGTTTGGAAAGCAGTTAAGTAAATTAAAATGAAAATCAGAACCTGCTCGACCCCCGCCCGCGTACAACTAAAAGCGAAAATGTAGCGCCTAAATGTCGGCTTCAATATTTTGCAGTTAGCAGCGCGGTCAGTGTAAAATTTTAATTTAATTTCATTTGCTTCGTACGCGCAGTTGCCTGCCGGCTAATCCGATAAGCATTTCGCCTTCAACATTCGTATCACGCTTCAGGCTGAGGACAAACAAGAAAAAAATATGAATCGCCTGCAAATAGGCAACATAAGTAACATTATAATTTGGCGAAATGGTTTCACAATGTTCGGTATATATTTATTTGCCGCTAGTTAGAGGCTTTAGCGGCAATTCTTTCATTTTTGTTTCCACTAATTCTTTTTTTTTTGTGTGTAGCATAAGAAGCCTACAGAAATGTTTTCGGTAAGCGAGTCTTGAAGCACTGGTCAAGTTATAATATATAACATATAATATATGTATGTATAGTGATTGACAAAAATCTCCCGCTGAACTCTCCCTGATACCACAGTATCATGACGAAGGCAAAGATGGGCTGGCAACAGTTCGCCTCTGTTGCAGTGGTGACATATCTAGCAAAGGTCTGACTTTTTATCGTGGTATTCGGTGCTCTTCAAAGCACAGGTTTCAGATGAGGACTTTTACTATTGCTGGGGTTCCGGAAGAACTGCATCAAGGTCATGCGACCCGTGTAGGGGATCAACCTGGCTGGCAACCTTTAAACTACATCTGACCTTGCTGATACCTGGCCCTATCTGCACTAAGGTAGCTTTATTTGCACAGCGAAGCTACGGGTCCAGAATATGTATGAACAATAAAGACTACAATAAAAAGAGATCAGAATAGTCAGGTTTTCCTAGTGAAAAGTTTATAACGATCTCAACAGCAGCCAGAACAAAGACAGAAGGAGACACAGAGGTGTATTTTCCAATAAAATAATATACCAAATCGCCTTCCGCCTACCTGCCCACTGTAGTGTCTTTCAAGCTGACTTCACTCCATTTAAAGAAAGTTTGGTTGTTCTGAAGGAATATCTATTTATATATAGAGAGAGCCAAGCGACTTTGAAATCGTTAAATACCCTTGGGGTTTCGTCAAAAGTAGTGAAATAATGCCTTGATCTCACTGATCTTGTTTCACGATTAATCTGTCATGGGTTCCAGAACATAGTGATATCATTGGTAACTGTGATCGTAAAGAGCCACAACTGGTCTATGCGTAGCTTATTCGTCTATCAATGGAAACTGGAAGCAGCATACAATGAATATTGTAGAAGCTGGCAGGAGATAGAAGCAGATAGACTATAAAACATCTTCTATGTGTATGCAAGACTTTATATAAGACAACTAAGGGTGGAGGGTTTCTACGACGTCTGGAAGGTTGCAAACATAAAATTTTTTGTACTGATAAACTTCATCAGAAGCACGGGCTGGTTCATAGAGGGGACACTATAGTGGAAATTTGATGTTGATAGTTTTACAAGGTGTCTTCTTAAGACTCAGATGCGTCATGAGACACTCACTCTATCTATCTACGTGCCATAAAATATATTCGAAAGAAAATATACTTTAACTACCAAATGCCAGCATGATTCTAATTAAGATTAAGATTTTACACTATTTCCAGCATTCTATCTATTTTTACTCAAAGAAAGCTAGAAAAGTGTGCAGCAAAATTGGTTTTGACACAATGTATCCAACTTAATTGTACCGCACACTGTCTCCCTGTGCAAATATTATTTATAAGCTAACTTTTCTTTTGCCTCACAATTAATCAATCTCTCGCGCCGTATAAACAAAAAGCTGCTAAAAGTGAACTGCAGCTAGCTCCCAAACTTCTGCTGTCTCTGCTAAAACATTCAATAGTCGTACACGACAGTTAGGTATTAATTAATTTCCCGCCCCACCCAAAGCAAACCATATCATAGAGTTGCGCATCCACCACACCTGCACTCCACCACGCAATGAATTCCGGTGCTATACAGAAATTCCACCAATCACTGACAATAATTTCAGGTCACGTCACTATACGGAATTTTCTTGATTTTGCGTTGCGTTGCTCTTATCAAATACAAGTATGAGTTAAATTGAATAAAAAAGGTACGCAGCAGCAGAACTTTTCTTTATTTTTGATTGTTTTAGTTGGGGGAAAGTTTTTAATTAATTACAGCGCGTGGATGGCAAATGAGCCAGCTTGCGGTTACGGTGAGTGGGTAGAATTTTAAACATTCCATTAGCCACGGTGTGGGTGTTGTTGCAAGATAAGCGAAACAATGTTGCATTTGAGTTGTGGTTACGACGCTTTAATTTAGTTTTTTTGTTCACCACAATCGATTTTTCGTTTATTCTTTTGATGACCCACAATCTAGTGTTTTTTACTGTTTGCCTTTTTTCGATTTTTTTTGTTATTTCCTTGATTGCATATTTCTTTCTTCCCCTTTTGGTTTTTTATCGCTTATCTGTACTATATTGGCATGACCTAATTTAAAGCGTTAGGGTGGCTCGAAAGCGCTGAAGTAGTAGAGATTTGTTATAGTAGTTTTACATTCAATAGTCGCACGATAGTCTTTGTCCAATACTAGTCTCACACTATACACTATATGAATGAAACTATTTAGAGAATCATCCATTCGAGAATATGGCCGAAGAAAACTCAGCGATTCATCGAGTATTTCTCTCTCTCTCTCTCTCTATCCTTCAACCAAACGCAGTTGCGTACTTCTAAGCGTCAGTACTATGTACAGAAAGGGTCTATTGAAGATCTATACAAAAAGTAAGCGCAGATATATAGACGACATGGCTGTTCTTGTCGTCAGCAAGCACTCACACTAGTTCATTTTATGGATTCCGGTTCATAATGACATTTTCGAAAGATGAAAATGCAGACAAATTGGCTATGTGAGAAGACTTTCTAGACGATTTGGAGGCAGGGTTTATAGCATACCCGTTAAGTACGATCACGATAGCGCTCTATACATAATTGAGCAAATAACTAGCTCAGAAAGACTTATAACCCAATAAGAACTCAATAAGGTAAAGTAAGGAAACAGATCCAGCATAAGTATGACCGGACAAAAACTAAGGGCTTGTAAGGCCCAAGTATGTTTAGACTTGTAGCTACTATAAATGAGCAATACCATACAACAATTTTTGCTGCAAGCAAGTAGGGAATAAGGAAACAGTTTTCCACCTCTTTGCTCAGCGAATGCTTAGCTCTATCATAAATCAGATACTAGCTGACCCCGCAGCCGTTGTCCTGCGTGAAATTATATGCTTTGAAATGAAAAGAAATTTGAAATGAAAATTCATATTGTGTTGATATCATTTAATTGAGATTTTTCTACATTTTTTTCAATGTAACGCAGCTTGATAAACAACATTTTTTGGTTTCTGTCCCGGTGCGTTAATGTACAGAGAAGATGGTTTTTTCCAACTCGTGTGCACGCCACTTATATCTGGCCGTGTGAAAAACATAGCATTTTCAAATTTATGTTCACCCACTTTGCGACTATCCTGTTGATCGTCATCTCAAATTCAATTTTCACTGGAAACGGAATACATTTGAGCTGAAATGGCAAATCGTTAGAACTCAAAGGAATTCGTACAATCAAGCATTCTGCGCCCTTGTTTTCGATGGGTGCTTCACAATCAGTCGGGTTTCATTACACAGTTTCGGTGCATGAAGATTGCGAAACATAAATAATGACAGGTCCCAACTTTTGAGACGCACAGGATGCGGTGGCATACCAAGCCTCTCCAAAGAATTTAGAAATTTCACTGGATAATTGACGGCCGTCCGTCGTCATTGTCAAGATGATCGATCGATTTGTATGAGCGCAAGTCTCCCGGAATTTGACTTTGAATCTTCCAGTTTAAGTCACCAACATCGGTATTTTTGGCAGCTAACATTGCGCGTGCACTTAAGGAATCGTAGTTACGATAAGTTGGCAAATTTTCGAACATTTGTGGTGAGTTCATCTTTCGTGAATTGATAAAGGGAAGATGGAATTGATATCGAACCACCGGAAGTATCAACCGAAATTGTACCATTTCCAATTTTTAGCGAAGACGATGTAAAATGTCTTTGACAATCTTTATATCGAAAAGTATGCGAACTTCATTTTCATTCCAGTGATTAACGTGTTCCAGCAATTTGTAATTGCTGGCTTACTTCTCCAAAACTTTCACATATTCCCATATTACCATTCACAGTAAACAATGACTCAAATAAAGTTGAACCGCGTACCTTAATCAATAGCAACCGAAGGTAGAAACAATCATTGTTTTTCGGGTGGATTGTGTACATTCGTCCTAATGCATTAGTTAATAAGATACCTGGATGTCAATCTACTGGTTGGCCTTGCTTTCTTCTGCGTAACTATTTCTTCGACGATGCATCCCAATTATAATATCAAAGTATTTTTCCGAATGTCCTTGGCAAAATGGATCACTGACGAAAGTTGTGCTTCCTTTGGTCACGTATTTCCAAAACGTATTTTATCGATTTCACCAAACTGCAATACTAAACACTGATATGAGTTTTTGAATGTGAATTAGACAATAAATGGTGAATACAGTACGATCCATGTGTTGTCAACTTCGATAGTTTCACTCTTCTAAGTTTGAATGCTGAACGTTCTGTTATCTGGTGAGGCGACGCCGATAGAGTTGATATCTACCATTTTCTATAGTTTGTGCTTCCGAAAGAAAAGCAGAGTGAATAGTGTTTCGTGCATTTATTGTCAGACATACAAACCGAAGTGGGATTGTAATGTCCGCAAGGTCCATGAATCATATTATGGTGTAAACCATCATCCAAAGAAGAATGTGTGCATGCAAAATAGAGGTTTTTGTGCCACTCAACAAAGTACATCTCATCCAACAGCACCACATATACGTTGCTTCAAGATAAAGACAATCAAACATCGTAACTGTTGTAGGAAAAGTCGTGCTGTAACATCGTGACGATCACTTGCTGATTGACCGCGAATTATAATTCCGAACGTATGTCTCCGCATCCTGGGAGTACTTCTTGCCTTGCCTTGCCTTGGCCTGCCATACTTTGTTGGCAAAAAGAACACCGACCGATATTAGGTCGCCTCTTGGTGGCTTCGTAACAATTTCAATCTGCAATTGACCTCTTTGTGTGAAACACACGTAAAGTTTTCACTGAATAATTTTCAATAATTTTTCTTTTGAATAGACGAAAAAAAAAAGCAAGCGACCGAAATTGAACGAATCAAATAATTTACAAATCAAAATATTGAAAAACAAAATAAACAAAAATTGAAAAAAAATATGTATGGAAAAAATTTACTTTTTAGAAATGTCCAATTTTCCGACTTTTCCTCATAATGATATATATCCAACGATATCGCCTTTTACTTTGGCATCGTTTTGTTTCATACACGTTTACGCCAATTTAAGGTTTGAATATTGGATACTGCGATGGTAGCGCCATCTATCGATCAAACATTACAAAATTAAAAATTGATTAAAAATGAAAAAAATAATTTAAAAAACCATTTTCCAGTGGACCCAATTGTAAACATAAACCTTTCCCGAATCTCCTTGAACGTACAGACAAAATTTCATCAAAATCGGCCCATCCGTTTTAGGAGCAATCTCAAGGCAAACACACGGTCAGAAGATTTATATATATAAAGATAAAACGCTTGAAGTCCTTCGGGTACCAAATTTTATTTACAAAAATCATAACCGATCCAAGTGGTTTTATTGAGAACCAAAATAAGATAGTAAGAATATCAAGGTCTTGCGTTAATGCATCAAAGCGGCATATCGAGCACCAACTGAGCCAGGGGAAACTACACTCCTGCCTGGCTATCTACCACCTGGGGCACTAAATGTCTTTAAGAATATTTCTGTCTAGAAACACATTTCCAAAACTTTCTTGTTCGACCTCTCAATATAAGAGAGCATTGTAGCGCAGTCCATAGCTTGGAAGCGGAACTCGACGAAATATATAGCGCAAGTATAATCCTCCCCCCCAGTTACCGGACGACATGACCTAGGTAGCATGTTCGCTGTTCTTTAAATCACACTGTCAATGAAGCAGTATATCTTGTACGGCTCATCCGTTCCATCGACTGCGGTACTCACGGTGCCAATGCACAAAGGGTTCTAGATGTTGTTATCGTCTATGCCTCTGCACCATATAGCAGGAAGGAAATAATGTGTGACTTATAGAGTTTGGTCTTTGTTCGTCGAGAGAGGACTTTACTTCTCAATTGCCTACTCAGTCCGAAGTAGCAGCTGTTGGCAAGAGTGATTCTACATTGGATAAAGGCTGATATTATTGTTCCAAAATAGATGAAATTTTCTATGACTTCAGAGTTATGACACCGTCGCTAGCACTTAATATTTTCTGCTTAAATTTTAGTCTTCTTATCTTTACGCGCAATTAGCTTGTCGTCGAAGACATATTGCACCGTTACGCATGCGCTCACATGTGGATATACATACATATGTATATACATGTATATGCATACGTATAAACGACGGACTGCAAAATGATTTCTTCCACATACAAAAACCGGCAAAAGGCAATTAGAAGTTGACTGCCTGGCTGAGTACGAGAACTTGTGTTTGCCTCGTGTTGCTGACTTTGCAATTTTTCTCCCGCCTGCAAAGAATATAGTGCTAAAAATTAATTAGGCATTAAATGTCAATGTACGCGGCACAAAAGTTTAAATATCTTTTGAGGCCAGCAAAAACAAAAAATTAAACAATATTGCTTTTAGCCATTCAAAGTACGCATTTACCGTTACTGACCTTACTTCGTCTTATTTTTTGGCATTTCTCAAAGTGCTGTAAAACTCATATTACACTAAGGCCAACTTTAAGAAAGTAATTTCACGAACCAGCAAAGAGCGTGAAAAGTTTCTAGAATGTGAAAATAAGTAACGGGGAGGAGCGAAAGCGAAGAAAAGAAACGAAACGAAGTAAGCAAAGAATACAAATTATGAAAATAATCTGAAATTGAGGGAAAATTGCGCCGAAAAGACAATTGAAAAACTGGATTTGATTTTCAGAAAAAGAAAGAAGATGGAAGAGATAATGAAAATGCGAAAGCATAATCGAAAAAAGGAATGCAATAAATTGCTACGCTCTGCGCGCGCTCAACTTTGTAATTTTAGTATACCGAATAGTTGACTCTACTCGCCCTTTACTGTTAGCCACCGCTTTTTACAACAGCAACATCAGCATCATCATCATCGTCAACATAAATTTCATTACTTTTCTCATCTTTTGCGTGCATCTTAGCGAAAAATTCATTTTGTGAAGCGAACAAGAATACGACACGCCTAACAACTGGCACAAGGACGAATAGATATTTTTTGAGTTAACGGAAAAGTCAAATAAACAAACAAACATGAAAGCAACAACAACTGCCTACTTGAAAGCAAGGCACGAATAAAATCATTGTGCTCAATTTTGCAAAGCGCAAGCAAACGCAAATAATAAATATATATAGAAAACAAAACAACAACAACAAAATATGTTAAATAAAATAACACTGAGAATTATAATGACTGACAATTGCAAGAATTTCGGTGCTCTTGAAGACAGACAAGTTGCTGGAGCATATACGGATGCGTTGCCAGAGTTGCCATTAACGTTTGTTGAATATAATTATTGAAAGCAAAGCTCTTCTAAAGTGAAGTATTGAATTTTTACCATTCGGAATATTTTTAAAGATACAAATTGTGTATGCGAAGACGCTGGCGACAAATAAGAGAAAGAGAGTAGAACACGTGCAACAACCTTAGCAGTCGAAAAAGGTTTGAACCGCCAAAATAATAGTCCTTGGCTGGATAAAATACGCCTAAATAACATTGACGTGCAGCCGCCTCTTGGGGTCTCTCACTGCTACAAAATGATGCTGCCAAGTACATGTATTGAAGACTTGAATAAAACAGTTAAAATCATCGGCAAGCTGTGCCGAATACCAAATATATACCACAAGCGTGAAAGAAATCTCAAGATCTGGCGGCAATGGCATCATAAACGACAATTGAGAGAGATTGACTTTGCTAAGTGCAAATAGTTCGAAATACCTTATACGGCTAAATTTGGGTCGGAACGGTGTCGTAGTAACACAAGTTTTGGTTGTTGACCTGTCTGGTTGTTGAGCACCTGTCGAGCTCCCTGGAAGTCCATAGGTCAAACGTTAGAACGTAAGCGGACATTGCAAAAGCGATTCGCTTCCAATCAGATGATATCGAAGTAAGGATGACCTTCCTAGCAAGCGGCTTTGCTGTTTCCACAGATTCCGCTGTGACCGAGCACCCATACAAGACTGATACGGAAAAAACTTGAAGGTATTATTAATCAATTAATTCAATTCCTTACTTGTTTTGAGTGCGCAACCAGATTTTCAAAGACAATAAAGTCGCTAGGATATTGGTTTGAATACCTCCTTCGCCCGTACAGCGGAGCAGCATATCCACATTTACTTTAATTGCAGCCACTTCCTTTTGAAAGATGTTACAGTGACCTGGAAGTTGATGGAGATCTCCCACCAGAAGAATCCAGCTACTACCCGGTGATTCAGTTTTATCGAAAACACAAGCCTACGAGTGGTTAAAAGACAGTCGAGAGATCATTGAAAGCATGTCTCGTTTCGGATAACCTTCGACCTCTTCAACTGATGAAAATATTGAAAAAGTTAAGGATATGGTGCTTGAAAATCATCAGTTATAGAGATGGAAAGAGGGCTCAACATCTCTCGCGGGGCCGTTCAAATGATTTGAATGGATATTTTGGGTATGAAAAGCGTTCTTGCTCGACTTTCTTTGTAAAGATATACTTGTAAAATAATACACCGTTACTTACAACCACATTGCCTTCACTTTGATACAAATTAATTCGATACAATTTTGCCGTGGGCACACCAAAACTATTGTTTTCATAAAGCGCTGAATGAAAATGGTGAAAGTGCGAAAATGTAATGTAATCTGGCAGCACTAACCGGCGGCAACGAAGCAACACCGAGTGCCAACACTTAGGAATATACGCAAAAAAAAAAACTAAAAAAGCACAGCAACAACAAAAATTTATATGTCAAAATACAGCATGAAAGTTGTATATAACAACAACAACAACAACAACAACAACAGCCACTAAAAGCATGACAGCACCGCATACATTTCGTGAGCTCGAAGCAGTCAGCAAGTACAGCGTCATAAAGCCGTGTCGACACAGCTTGCTGACAAAAGTTCCAGCAATAATAACAATAGCCATTACAACAACAAATAGAAAAGCAAAGCAATAACAATTGTAATTGTCACCAAAGCGTTGATGCCTGACACCAGCAGCCCAACAACCGAACAACCATCCGCCTACACACGCAGCAACAACAATTGCCGCACAGCTGCTGTGCAACTGCAGCTGAGTGCGCGTTAGGAAGTGAGGGGCGCTGGCTATTCTCCCTGAAAAGATTATCAGTACAGACTTTGTTGTTGCCACTTTTCATACGCTCCTTTTTTGTTTTTGTTTTTTTGGCACCGTTTTAATGTTATTCGCATATTTTGTTTGTACTTCAGTCTCGGCTGGTTTTTGTTGTTGTTGTCGTTGTGCTCACTTTGCCATGCATTACTGCACAAAGGTGACGAGGAGTGAAAATCACTTACAGGATTTCGATTTAATAGGATTCGCAGTGGAAATTAACTTGACACCGTTTGTTGCAGAAATAAGCGCACGCATAACGGTAAAATTGTGTACACTTAGACAACAGTAAAATTATTGATGGCCGCAATATTTAGCTTGGCCAAAACAGGCCTACTATGGGTCCGTCCGCTCTCGCAAGGTGCTTTTGGCCAAAGTGCTTCGTAAGCGTGTTAGTGAGCTCTCCGCTCTTTTTGTTTTCATAGATATTTTTTTTTTACAATAAAACTTTTTTCACACATCATGAGGTATATCGTGGAGTGTATAAACAAATTTTGTCGGAATTTTTTAATGACATCTGTCGGAGAAATGGCTGGGTGAATGAGATTTTCACTGGCGGACACGATTTCTCATATTTGAATTATCTGAAACACAAAAACCTAATTTATTCCTAAAAAGTACGTCAATGGTTATCGTCCCTATTAGAATCATTAAAGTTTTTTTTTTTAATTTTTCCCCATATGTTTTACATAAATTTTGTCATAACATTGTCAATAAATTATAAAAACGATAGGGACGATAGCCAGGCGTTTTGTGAACATTAAAAAAAAAATTAAGCAAATCGGTTGAGTAGCTCGACCGGAATCATGTCCGCCAGCTTATAAAAAGTGTGTTTTGAGAAAGACGCGTTTAAAGTTTGAGGTACTGAAAAAGCATACAAAGATGAACATAAACGTTGAGAAGTTGGCATACCCCGAATTATTATTTTTAGGCGTTTTTCGAATCTTTCCAATGGTAATGCCGGTTTCTACATTAGTTATAAGGGTATAAGGGGACAGAAAAACTTGTTGGCGCTCTTACTATTCTTTGCACTAACAATGTTTAGCACCATCAATCTTGAGGATCTTACCGTATTCCATTTTGAAAGCTGTTCGGAAGAAGATAAGGTGGAAATATTTCAACACTTTCCTCTTTATTGTCCCGCTTTTGCGAAATCAAAACGTAAAATCCTAAGAACTCACTTTCCCAGACATATGTATGCCTAAGCAGATTTGTAAGACGCTCTTAAGATTTGATTTCTGGCTTCAGTACGAACTATGTATAGTATTCCAAGTGTGATTCCCATCGCGAACATCAGCTAATGAAACTAACCAAACCTAAGCCAAATCGAAGAAATAAAATGTATTCACGAAATCTCTGTCCAAATCCGATAAAGAAATATAAAATAATTTTAAATCCAAAACACCGAATTGAAAAAAAAAAATAATATTGAAATACCTCATTGAAACAAAAATTGTTGATACCCAGAAACAAACATTAAAAAGCAAAATTTCAATTTTTAATTTCGATTTTGCAGTTAAAATAAATTCATTTCGTAATCCGAGAACGCTAATTTTTTCTTCCAATTTTCGTAGCGAAGCGTAGACCTAACAACTTTTTTTTAGAAAGTTCGAAATATTTTCATCGAATTTCGAAATAGTAATTACTGAAAACATTATTATCACTTTTCGCATTTATCCGAGCTACCAAAAAAATAAAAATATGGTCGAATAATATTATACTTGTATTAATAATTCAACTTTACTTACATAAATTACAATGCCGTAAATAATCGTTATAAAATTGTGTATTGGAATGAATAAAAGCACATACCTGCAAAGAAACGTTTGAAAAGGTATTAGTGAAACAAATTTAAAGTCTAAAGACATTTAATTATGATTTTTTTACTAATGATTGTTATAATATCACAAATTAGAGAAAAAAGCTAGTAAGAGAGTAGCATGTTCCTCTAAAAAATTAATATCAGATACCCTCTAAAGGGTAAAAATACAACTGAATTCAAAACTTGGGTTGATGCCGAGTTTCCGGACAATGGTTCAAGGAAATCAACCATCAAGGATTGAAATGAGCACCAAAGAGGGTGAACGTAGGGGATGCCCAAAAGTGGTTGATACCGAAGAAAACGTCCAAAAAGTCCACAAAATAACTTTGGATGACCGTAAGATGAAGTTGTTCGAGATAGCAGGTATTCCACAGATATCTACTAAAGGTGTACAACATATTATTTATGAGTATTTGGGTACGAGAAAGCTCTGTAGAAAATGGGTGTCGCGCAAGCTCACGAAGACCGTGTTACAAGTCAGTGAAAACGGTGACAAGAATCGATGCATTGGGCTTCGAAGCGCTTCCGCATCCAACGTATTCTCCAGATCTGGACTGTCTTCTGTTTTCAGATTTTAAAAGGATACTCGCTGGGAAAAATTTCGTCGAAAGAAACGGTGGACGTCAAAACTGATGTATATTTTGAAGCAAAAGACAAAGCATGCAAGAAAAAGGGTATCGAGGAGTTGGAAGGTCGCTATAATCAGTGTTTCGCTCATGGAGTGAACTTTGTAAAATAAAAAAACGTATTTTGGCCCAATAAATGTGTCTAACTATGGTATCCCGGGAATTTTTCAATTGACCTGTTAAAAATTAAGTTTTACTTAGTTACAAACTAATGCTTGATATCCGCCGAAGTGTGTCAGTGTTGCATTTAAGCTAAATTCACAAACAAATGTTTAAACCGGCGCCACTGCAAGTCTGCTTCGCAAGCCCCCCCTGAGACTACCCACACACCATATTTTACATATTTATAGCAACTTTGCATTAGTTTAAAGAGTAAAAACAGACACAAAGCACCACAGTGACAAAAATACTATCAAACCAAAAGGGTAAATCCGCCGGGATCACAAGCTCTGTAACATTTCAGCCACCCACTGTTTGCCTAGTTGACAGTTTTTCACTTCAGTGACACGGCTCAAAGGCGTGCAAGCGGTAATGACACTTCAAATAAGTCGACAGGTGAACCCCCAAAAATTGACGCATGAGAATTTGCCAACCGTCGCGACGGATAAGGTGAGACGACACGTGTACTCAAAACTGCTACACTTTAGGGTATTTGTTGTGCGGTATTATTGCTGATTCAGCGCCTATCAATCACACAATAGAACAATTTCAGCGAAACACGCGCAATGGCAAATTGAGGTTAAATTGTTGCTGGAAAAAAGTACTCCCATGGCAACTGTCAATATGTTGAGCTCGTTGCGTTGAGTGCTGCTAATAGCGCTGGGCGCAGTGTCTCTCAGACGCACATGTGAAGATTTTACTCCTACACATTTGTCGCTTTTTAATAAAATTAGCATATGCTAATGATATATTGAAATAGGATTAAGGCGTAAAAGTGGCCTGTCTGGCTTACTTGACTGATATGGAAAGTTTGCAATTGGGCGCAAGTGGGTATACTTAGTCTTTTTATAACCTGAACAGGGTATTATTTGTTAAGTTTGCATTGAAGTTTATACCACCAAGACGGAGAAGTCGGAGGCCCTTTAAAATATGTATATACCATAAATGATCAATGGAACGATCTGAATCGAATTAGCCAAGAATGTCTATTTATGTGCGAATTTATGACCCTGTTTTTGAGATATCGAGCTGAAATTTTGCTCACGTTCTTTACTCCTCAAAAAGTTGTTCATTTGTCGGAATCGGCGATAATGGAACACTATAGCATATAGCTGTCATACAAACTGAACACTCGGAATTAAGTTCGTGTAGGGAAAAGTTTTTTATTTGCCGATATATCTTCACGAAATTTGGCACGGACCACTTTCCAATACAGCGGTATAATTTCTAAAAATATTGTTTAAATCAGACGACTATAACATATAGCAGCCATACAAACTGAACGATCAAACTCAAATACTTTCAAAAAAAAACTTGAACGTTGATGGGTATTATGGCGTTATTGCAGCCGAAATTACCGCTCTTCTTAATATTTAAAAATTAATCCTATTTTTACAACGCCTAGAAGTATGCTAAATATTTCTGGTTAAAGGCTGCAAATATAATTGATGACAGTTGAGTTGTTTGACAGTTCTCTGAGCTGACTCTTGTATAAGTCTATATTGTTTAAAGGTTTTAAATTTATAAATATGCGCTTCTCGGAAGAACTTATATCATATAAACACACAAACAAGGAATACTATACTCAAAGGACCAAACATTGTTTCAGCAAATTTCGCACTTCTTAATGTTATTAAAAATACCATTTTTTGTTTACAGAATTTCAAGCGAAATTTAAACTTAACAACAATTGAATGATGGCAGTACCCAACACATTGGAAGCATTACATGTGGCACAAGGGAGACTTTAAAAGTAGGCTGCCTGAAAAGTTTTCATTGCCCAAGTGAGTAAACAAGGCGGAAGGCGGAAGCGATTTGACATATTGTATTTTTAGGCTCACACAAAGTTTGGTAAAAAAAAGCAACAAGAAATTTTAACAAAAATTTTATTTTTACTTATTTCTTTTGAGCAGATAACCCCCTCGACGCAACGAACTCGAACTAAGTTCACTTGTGCAGCCATACATTGAGTCGCAGTTATGGCGCACATTTATAATTTTGGCACGATTGTGACTACGTCTCACCTATATATGTATGTGTGTATGCCTACAAACCGGTGAATTGGTATTATGACGGTATAATCAGCTTTGAATGGGCGCGTCAGCCTGCTAAAAGACACTGAAGTGGAAATTTCGCTCGCTGTTTAAGCAGCCAAAACATACACACACACACATGAACACATATATGTACAAGTACATAGCTATGCACACACATATATATATCACACTCGTATATACATGTGTCCAACATATTTGCGCAGGTAACGTATACGCCCCGTGGCACACCACTTCATTTCGCCTGCATAATTTTGGACATATCCACTTTGTTGCCTCTGCTTTTCGTGTTGTTTTTGTATTGCTTTTTTGATTTGCGTAATTTTCAGGTTCATTTAGTGTTTAATGCTTGTAAAAATTTTAATTTTATTACACACGAAAGGTAGCGTCGGCGTCCACAGGCAACAGCAGCCGCTTAGTTCATGCGACATAATTCTCTACGGCAACGGCAACGCATTCAATTTGCTTCAGCGCACACAATGCGAAGGGGTAGCGTAATTTAGCAGGGTCGAATGCTCGTTAACAGGGATGAATAGAAATCCGTTTGTGGGTGGGGCAAATCGAAGTGTGAACGTGCTGAAAATACAAAACAAGCAGAAGTGCGCACAAAGTTCCTTTTATATGTTTAAATGTGTGCGTACTTTTTCGAGGACGTTCTTATTTAGATATATGGACTTTATATTGGCCGTGGAAAATCACTGCCAGTTATTTTGGTATTTATTTCGCATATTCATAAATATGGCAAAGGAGCTTAAAGTGGACTTATTGATTAGAAAACGAACTTAAGTGCTGATAAGACGTGCGTATTAAGGGTATATGGTTTATTGCTTGGATTAAAGGCATTAAGAGAGAATAACCGTACAAAAAAAGGTGGCAGAGACACATGCATTCGTATGAACATTATTACTGGGTTTCAAGTTGAAGGTGGAATAGAGTGTGAGCCAATTTGGTATGTTTTTTTTTTTGAAGGAGGTAGCGATTATATAGTGTGTGCTAAAATTGACGCAAGATCTAAATTTGCCGTAATTTTAATAAATATTCACAAAGTTGACGAGGCTCAAACACTATGCCGTCCATAGTTTATATGCATTTTTCTAACTGCGGCCGCCAAGCTTTCAGTATTTTTGAAATATTGTTGAAGACACATTGTTCGACGCTGTAACGCTCTATTTTAATGACAGTAACATGTAGAATCAATGGTTCGACCAGGCTGGAACAGCTCATAGTGTATAATTCCTATCCAATCCCAACAAACACTCAGCATAATCTTTAGAGACATCAATCTTGGCTTTGCGACCATTTCTTGAGCTTCACCACGCTTGGACTATGAGCTTTTTCGCACACTGTTGTCGTGTTTGACCCATTTTCGTCTTCTGTTACCATTCACTGCAGAAATAGTTCGATTTCACTTCAGCAAATAATCGCAGATGTTAATTCGGTCCATTAAATTTTTCACAGACAATTCATGTGGTACCCAAACATCGAGCTTCTTTTCGTAGCCAGGCTTTTTTAAATGATTCAAGCCTTTTGATGATGAATGATAAGCTCCTTAGTTATGTCATGGCTGCTTATGTGACTTTTTCGACTAACCAATATAATACCGAACTAAAAAATTTCTACGTAGAATGCACCACTTTTTTGGAGATAACCAACCCCAATTTCCTGCAGATATCCTTTAAAATGAAAAAGCTTTCCATGCAAGTATATAATTTCGATCATTCAGTTTGTATGACAGCTATATGCTATATTAGTCCGATATCGACAAATGAGCAGCTTTTTGGATAGAAAATTACGTGTGAAAACGTTCCGACGAGTATCTCAGAAACTGGGTTACCAGTATCAAGGCATATATGTAATCTCTTAAATCACAGTTGAATGCCAGAATATCGTTCTGTTATATACCAATAACCTTCTATTGAGGGTTGGGAAAACGCGAAGTGGGCGAATATCGCGTCATAGGAAATTTTTATAACTTAGAAAACTTTCAATATAAATGAAAGAAGCATGTATTTTTATTCAGTTGTTTTATTTGGTAGCTTTTGCTCATATAGTTTCATTCAAAAAAAGGCTTAAGCTCACTTATAGTTTACATGATTTCATACTCCATACTGCAAATAGTCAGCTTTATCATCAATTTACAACTTACTGCCAATCAAAAATATCAAATAACTAAATTTTTTAGTTTAGACTTTACCAGATTTTAAAAAAATTCATTATTACAATATTTAGATTTGAATTTAAGTCAAATCTCTGTAGTGTGTGCGCTATTGACAATAGCTCTTTTGCGAGTATGAAGTGGAAATGTTGACATGAATTTAAACACTAATTAACAGTATAGCAATTTTTTTCTAACAACTTTTACCAAACAGAAAAAATAGCTAACAAACCTTTACCAGGCCAATGCAAGCGACTCGACAGACAAGTGCACTTGTCACTAAAATAAATATTTTTTAGCAATGGAAAGTGACATGCTATGGTATAATGCTAATTGGAGACCTAAAGATTTTTCTTTTATTGCCAGGTATTTTAACGTATTTATATTTGGGT
This sequence comes from Bactrocera dorsalis, assembly GCF_023373825.1. NCBI lineage: Eukaryota > Metazoa > Arthropoda > Insecta > Diptera > Tephritidae > Bactrocera > Bactrocera dorsalis. The sequence goes on along the minus strand of NC_064304.1, from coordinate 102,788,646 downwards.
AATAGTTTATTTTTACTTAGTATCTATAGTCCGTAGAATACTTGTGAAATATAAATGTTTCGAGTTTTGATTGAGATTGTTGCCTACATTTAGGCTTGGATCTGTATATTGATTACGACCCTTACCTACTTTGAGCTTGCTTTGAAAATAAAAATTTGTTTGAGAGATTACTTGGAGATAAATGTTTCGACTACTATATGCACGTTCTATATATTCCCATACATGAAAAAATTGTATTTTGGTTATAAAAAGGTTAGGTTAGGTTTTACTAACTAGCTGTCACGCCATACATAGACCGGTGGAGGTTCAGTTTAATACGAGCTGATGCTTGCGTTTTATAAGGCGTCAATGATTTTTGGAAGTTTAATAAATACTTGATATCTAATACTGATACTTCGTCCAGTTCATTCTATTCCGAAACTCTTAGATAACTAACTTTAAAGAAAGCGGGGGAGGCGTGCCAGCCTATCTATCTTATGCCCACTTCCGTGCACTTTCCACATATCCACATAATTTCGAACAGGATAGCTTTTTCGGCAATCTCGGCGGCTTTCTAAAGGGTGATTTTTTAAGAGCTTGATAACTTTTTTTTAAAAAAAAAACGCATAAAATTTGCAAAATCTCATCGGTTCTTTATTTGAAACGTTAGATTGGTTCATGACATTTACTTTTTGAAGATAATTTTCATTTAAATGTTGACCGCGGCTGCGTCTTAGGTGGTCCATTCGGAAAGTCCAATTTTGGGCAACTTTTTCGAGCATTTCGGCCGGAATAGCCCGAATTTCTTCGGAAATGTTGTCTTCCAAAGCTGGAATAGTTGCTGGCTTATTTCTGTAGACTTTAGACTTGACGTAGCCCCACAAAAAATAGTCTAAAGGCGTTAAATCGCATGATCTTGGTGGCCAACTTACGGGTCCATTTCTTGAGATGAATTGTTGTCCGAAGTTTTCCCTCAAAATGGCCATAGAATCGCGAGCTGTGTGGCATGTAGCGCCATCTTGTTGAAACCACATGTCAACCAAGTTCAGTTCTTCCATTTTTGGCAACAAAAAGTTTGTTAGCATCGAACGATAGCGATCGCCATTCACCGTAACGTTGCGTCCAACAGCATCTTTGAAAAAATACGGTCCAATGATTCCACCAGCGTACAAACCACACCAAACAGTGCATTTTTCGGGATGCATGGGCAGTTCTTGAACGGCTTCTGGTTGCTCTTCACCCCAAATGCGGCAATTTTGCTTATTTACGTAGCCATTCAACCAGAAATGAGCCTCATCGCTGAACAAAATTTGTCGAACAAACACATTTCGAACCGAACACTGATTTTGGTAATAAAATTCAATGATTTGCAAGCGTTACTCGTTAGTAAGTCTATTCATGATGAAATGTCAAAGCATACTGAGCATCTTTCTCTTTGACACCATGTCTGAAATCCCACGTGATCTGTCAAATACTAATGCATGAAAATCCTAACCTCAAAAAAATCACCCGTTAGTTTCCTGAAATTACAAGGGCATTGGCCTGGAACCCAGTATATATGCAACCGCTTTCCAGCAATATCTACTGCTGCGATTATTGCCTTCATTGCCGCTTGGCTACCGATCTACATATACGTATATTGATATTCTTATGCCTTTTCTTGCTCTTTAAATGGCAATATTCTTCAGGCCAATTAGTCTAACTTCCTTTTTGCTGAAAGGTATATAGAATATCGTGGATCATGAAATAAAGTCCAAGGCGCTGAAAATTGCACCCGTGCATATGAACCAGCAGGCAGATCAACCAGGTAACTTCGTAGATATAGAGTTGGCTGGAAGGAGGGGAAGGAATGTTATGCACCTTCCTAGACATCGAAAGTACTTTTGACAACACGTCATTAGCTATCTCAGCAGCTTTTCTGACCACCAAGAGTTCTGCCCAGAAGATACTGCAATATTCAAACAGCTTTAAGGGTGGCCTGAGATCTAGCTCTCCGCAAGAGTCGCTCAGTCGCTCAGCGATTTTCAATGCGTCTATGGAAATGTTGAAAGTTCCGCTAGTAGATTGTGTTTCCTTGCGCCATCGACCCTCTTTTAGTATGGCTTGAAATCTTCTCTCCCAGATAAAGCGAAAGGTTGTGTGGTCTATCTTATCCACCAACCCCCTACCTGTCGAGCTATGTCAGAAGGTTCTTGTGGAAAATAACGCTGGAAATCTTGCAGCTGATTTCGCTGCCGAGATTCACTGTAATGTACATTGCTGACAGGTTGAGCAACTCTACTAGCGCAGCCTTTGGATTGGTTCTTAGCGCTTTCGTTAAGCCGACAGCGCCGAAGTGCTGTATTCTTTGATTAATTAGAGTAAATCAAAGTCGAGAACTCTATGGTATGCAAATTTTTAACAGACTAGATTGGCATACTTTTTTCAGATGCTATCAGATGGTAATCGTGCGTTTGTGTAGATCTAAGAGTAATTCAAATTAAGCGTCATTCGTATGGATTAATTTAAATTAGTTACCGTTAGCACAAACCACATAAGTTTCAATGACTTAAACAATGCAAAAAAAGGTTAATTCCAAAATAGTTTTTTCAGCGTTGCACTGTCATCGTCACGGCCAACGGCAGTTTTCGCACTAATTGCTACAAAAGACAGACACAAACGCGCCACTTGAGGCGCACTACAAGCGAAAAACTAAATTACTATATTAACAACAGCAACAACAACAAAAACAGTAACCATGAATATTAAAAAGAATACATATAGTTAGCAAAAAGCGGCAAACACTAGCTACAATGGCAAGAAAAACTCCAAAGTCAATTTGCCACAAACTTCAATGGCAGCGATGCATGCAACAAACAGTTGTGTTGACAATGCAATAATGGCGAGTGTTAAAGTCGTAAAATAGAAGGAGGTGTACAAGCGTGAAATATATAGATGAATATGAAGGTGTGGTGGTAGACATTTTTATATACCTAAACCTCCAGTACATATGGACATGTGCACAATATTTTTCATGCAGCACCAACCTTTTGTTGTGATCCATATGATAACTGTCAATTTGCGTGTTTGCGAGAACATTGACTTTAATGTCTTTGGCTTTTGTGATGCTCTGGACGGTGTGACAAACTTAAACTTTTTAAATTTAAGATGTGATACTTTAAACATTGACTTTAGGCTTTAAATTCAAGTTTCGACTTCATCTTTTCCAAAGCTCTTCAAAAGAATACATAAACATATAGATCTAAGAGTCGTTGGGTTTAAGGTGTTGTATCCAAAGGGAGTTATTTAGGAGTTATCTCAACAAATCGAATTTTGTTTCTATATATATCGAATTTTTCAGGATATTCTTTGTGAGTTTGAGGTTGATCCCGCGAATAGTTTCGAAAATATTAGCGAAACTGTAGAATTTTCAATGTTCGTTTCAAACGGTGTTTTCAGAGTCGGTGGAGAAAATTTCTTCGAAACAGCTAGAATGAACGACATGAAATTTTCACACCACTTTACATACTAAATTTGTACGGTAGTGATCGAAGACGAATGATTTTTTATAGTAAATTTGATATTTTACCAATAATTCGATGTTTCACCGCTCTGAATTTTTTCACATAAAACTACTGTTCTTTGGAAAGCCGTGATCAGGTTCCTAATGTTCCTTTAGCACCTTCAGGTTTAACTTTGGGTTTTATAAGCATCTAAATAATAGATAACTCAATCGAATTTTATATAGCAGAAGAAGAGGAGGTCTGCACTATTCAAAGCTGTTATAAAATATTGTAAATCTGGCATCACTATACTTCTTATTCCTTTTATACTGTTTTCATGTATATTATATTCAATAAAGTCAGTCGTCATCTTACATTGAAACTGCGTGTACGTAACTCTGTTCATCAAAAGCATTGAAAAAACTAATTGAAAACATAATTGTCTGTGTTCGGTGCTCTTTTGTACTCGGATAGGTTAGCTTATAACACGATAAAATATTGCTTTTTGAAAGAAAAATATGTGCTTAAAGCAAAACCTTGGCTTGATGATGAGTTTTAGGACATTGCCCTAGGAAAATGAACCATCAATGCTAAGATTCGACAAGATGAAATCAACACCGAAGACGATGAACGCAGTGAACGCCCAAAGAGTTTGTTAGCGATGAAAGCATCAAAACAGTCCACAAAAATATTCTGGATGACCGTAAAGTTAAGTTGTTTGAGATAGCAAGCACTCTAAGGATATTAACTGATAGTATACATCATATCGTTCACGAATGTTTGAGTATGGGAAAGCTTTGTGCAAAGTGAGTGCCTTGCAAGCTCACCTTAGACTAAAAACAACAACGAGTTTATGATTTGGGGCAGTGCTTGGAGATGGTCAAGCGTAATAAACTTTTTTGCATCGATATATGACAATGGATGAAACATGGCAACATGATTTCACTTCGAAGCCCTTTTTGATCTAAAATATTGGTCAATGCATAAGATATTATATGAAATTGAAATTCAGAGAGAATCCTTTCATTACCATAGTAATTCTGTCTATCAAAACTGTATTGAATCTGGCCAATACTGCCCTGATCCCCCATATACCTAATATAAAGATTTCGAGCTTCCAGGTGACTTTATGCTGGATATGTCAGCCAAATTTAGTTATCTCAGTGAATATTACAGAACATGTTTTACTCATAACAGTACTCGTATATCTTCGTGCTTTAAATAGATATGTACAATTGGGCGAAAACTTGACCTAGCTCCCATATAACTACTACCAGTATTTTAGAACATTCCGCTGACTTTGCTCCATATGATGTACCTTAATGAAACGCGGGGAAGATTCTTTTAGTATGTCGCTTGATAATAGTTAATAGATACGGTTCGATACTAATCCAACTACCTATATATAATGATTTACGTTTTTTTTTGACAAACCTTGTGCCGAAAATTTAGTTTTCAGAAAAATGCGCTTAAAGATAAACTGACTATGACTCGGTCACACTTTAGAAGGCCACATTCCAAGGTATTAGAGATTTCGATTGATATTTTTAGAATCTTATTTCTAGGCTACCGAGATAGAAAAAGTCGTTTTTTTTTATTTCCAACGTATTTTCGTTCTTCTAAGTTTATCTTAAATAAAATTAAAAACACAAAAGTTTTCGAGGCCAGATCTCTATTTGTGCTCTATATTTAAAGCATTTAATATCTAAATCTTAAATAAAAATAACTGCCATATTTCTTAACATTCGTTCACCTTTTGAAAAAATAAAACAAATGTTTGCAGTTATCCGATATTTGAACCAATCACCTTTTTCTAAGGCTAGACATGAACCCTTTACCTCACCTTGCATATTTATAGGAAAAGGAGTACACTATATTTATAAATATATATATTTGTATATTTGTCACTGAATATTTCATTTGTGTAATTGAAAACGCGTGTAAGCCTTTTGTAAATTCAACTCGCTTTTGTGACACGTTTCACTTCACGCTCACACATTTAGCTCCAGTTTTCGCTCTTAATTATATTCATTGTGTTTGTTGGTCGGTAAGTATGGGTGTGTATGAGTGCTTGAACCTTTTATTATGAATGTTGGCAGGGTATATATTGTCAGCTGGTTTTGTCCTTAATTCTGTAATTGTGTATATGTGCTAGTAGTAACCAGCTTTTGTCTCGCTTTTCATACCGTTAAAACACATAGCATACACCATAGGTGCACAACAGAGCTAGTCATGAATAAAATATGAAACCTAAACAAATATTATTTCGGTGTATGAGAACAATTGTACCCTCAGCGTGCGGCTGTAGGCTTTAATGTATATAATATATATGTATATAAAGGGTGATTTTTTAAGAGCTTGATAACTTTTTTAAAAAAAAAAAACGCATAAAATTTGCAAAATCTCATCGGTTCTTTATTTGAAACGTTAGATTGGTTCATGACATTTACTTTTTGAAGATAATTTCATTTAAATGTTGACCGCGGCTGCGTCTTAGGTGGTCCATTCGGAAAGTCCAATTTTGGGCAACTTTTTCGAGCATTTCGGCCGGAATAGCCCGAATTTCTTCGGAAATGTTGTCTTCCAAAGCTGGAATAGTTGCTGGCTTATTTCTGTAGACTTTAGACTTGACGTAGCCCCACAAAAAATAGTCTAAAGGCGTTAAATCGCATGATCTTGGTGGCCAACTTACGGGTCCATTTCTTGAGATGAATTGTTGTCCGAAGTTTTCCCTCAAAATGGCCATAGAATCGCGAGCTGTGTGGCATGTAGCGCCATCTTGTTGAAACCACATGTCAACCAAGTTCAGTTCTTCCATTTTTGGCAACAAAAAGTTTGTTAGCATCGAACGATAGCGATCGCCATTCACCGTAACGTTGCGTCCAACAGCATCTTTGAAAAAATACGGTCCAATGATTCCACCAGCGTACAAACCACACCAAACAGTGCATTTTTCGGGATGCATGGGCAGTTCTTGAACGGCTTCTGGTTGCTCTTCACCCCAAATGCGGCAATTTTGCTTATTTACGTAGCCATTCAACCAGAAATGAGCCTCATCGCTGAACAAAATTTGTCGATAAAACACATTTCGAACCGAACACTGATTTTGGTAATAAAATTCAATGATTTGCAAGCGTTGCTCGTTAGTAAGTCTATTCATGATGAAATGTCAAAGCATACTGAGCATCTTTCTCTTTGACACCATGTCTGAAATCCCACGTGATCTGTCAAATACTAATGCATGAAAATCCTAACCTCAAAAAAATCACCCGTTATTATATGCATCTACGTATGTGGGTATATATAGCTTTGTTGGTTAAGCATTAATTATTTAATACAATTTGACATATATATACGCCCTTCGTTCATTAGTCTATAAAGTTTTTCCCAACAAAAAAATACTTTATTCCGTTATGTTCAGTTGTATTATAATATTATATAATGGATTTTGTTGTTGCCAGGTACAAGCATTGTAACTAAACAAATATTGTTAATTGAAAATTCGTATGCACAAATAAATATTTATAACAACAACAAATATGTATATTGTTTGTTGAATTTAATCGCTGTTTGATTTGACAGATTGATAATGCTAATTCAATTATGTTCCTATACAAACTATCCCTTAAAAAAGGATTAGAGCGGATTACAAGTAATTACAATAATGCTTGCAACAACAAATGTGTGTGGTGTGACAACCGATTTCTGAAAGATAAATTTAATCATTAAGAAAGCAAATTAAAATTTTAACTTCGGTTGCACCGAAACTCTTCATATATAAAGAATTTTCCTTTATATTACTTCTTCTGGTTCCACATGAATGTCGTAGTTTATGTTGAGGAGTGTGAGAGTTGAGGGAGTATGAATCGTCGGATATATGTATGTATATCTGTATATGTATATCCTTATCGCAAGTGTTGACGGTTTCTAAGGCAGAAAGCACTATTGTTCTCGTAATCATTTGGATCTTCCATTGTTGTTGCCAAAGCGCTACTTCCGCTTTGAGCTTCGATTTTTGCAGTTCTTTGTTTCCTGTTAAGATTTTCCCAAAGGCATTCAATGAGTACAGTTATACCTTTTTCTTCTAATGTTAGTTTAAATTTTGGTAACAGCTGACACAAATTGAAACAGTCAAGAACTTCAGCGGAAAACTGCGTTTTTACATCTTGAATGACCGTGTTAATGAGTGGAATATATGCAGAGTTTCTGTGCAAGTCGTCATGACTTCGATGACTATGACGACCACATGTTCTGGGTTTTTTCACTTCAACATCTACTTTTTCAGCCATCTGTATAGCATTTGAAAAAATTCATTAAAGTGAAGATCAGATTGCATTCTTCGTGTATTCAGTGTTGTAACCAATGTTGTTATGACGCTTAACGCATTCGAAAGGTCGATTGATTCGTTCTGCTGTATCACACTAAGTGGCTGCTTCAGTAACAAAACATCACTGAGACAGGAAATTTCAACAATATACTCGAACCATATCCAAAACGAAGCTACGCAAGGGTCACTCTCGTTTTTCGTGGCAACCTGAGCTTTTCATCTGCACTGGGTGATGGTTTGATTCCAAGTATACTGAGAGGGAGTCGATGAAGATGTTAAAGGCTCCACTGTGAATGGTAGTCAGTGCTGGTCGGAAGTTAGTTGTGTCCGAAGTCTGGTGGAAGTATCATTTGATATCGTCGACGTAGTTGCGGAATGACTTGATGCTGCTAGGAGGCTAGAATGGATGATTTTTGCGAAAGCACCGCAGCAGGAACTGCATGGATAGTAGTTCATTATGCTCCTTAACTGCGAGCATACGGTCCGCACTCTGCAAGTGTTCGAGACATCAAGAGTCATCCTGTCGTAGTCCGGAGTGCAGTGGTCTGACAAGTTTACAGTTTCCTCGTCTGCGTTTCACTGGATACAGGCGACCACATTAGTGCGGCGTCGTTAAGGACCAGTAGGCCGATTGACTTGTATGTAGCCAACAAAGTTTCTTTGTACTTTCTCCATGTGCTGGCGGCTAGCAAATTAAGGATTTTGTTGCGATTATATACTTTGGCGATAATCGCGGTCGTATGAGGAGTGAAGGAGCACATACTGTCGAAAATCAGACTGAAATTTTTGTGTTATTGAAAGTAGGATCAGCTGTAGATTCATTTCAAAAATATACATAATATATTAAACATATTTTTAAAGTAAATTATTTTCAAGAAGAAATCTCTACGTTTTTTCAAAAGAATTTAAGCCATCACCTGGAAACCACACCAAAAACTGGAAGTTTCTTAAGCATTTGCAGTCACAATTTCTCAAACAATCGCACTGAAGTCAACTCAACTGAGATATAACTAAAAACCACTCAATGTTTTTAAAATATTATATCAATATCATATCGAATAGCAAATAGTTACTTGTCAGGAACAGACAACTAAACGCTAAACATGAGTGGTAAATACTATATACTTGAAGATATCAGTACACACAGGTCAACAGATAGTGTTAATAAGTAAGGGGTAAGGCCACAGCAATTAGCACATAACAATTAGAAGCCATCAGCTGTAGTCAAAGAGATATTAAATAATGATATCTATGGAAACTAGCTTGGGCGAGTGCACTGAAACGCGTTACAAGCTCCTCTGTGTGATTGTGGGTGAGCGGTTTTGAGTTCAGGGCTGATTGCATTCAATGAATATGCAAGAGCATAACGAATATATAACTTTGTGTGTACATATGTGTGTATGTTTGTAGGTAATCAAGTGCTAGAAAATTAGGCCAATACGCCAGAGGCCAAAGCCGACTGCAGTTGACTGCGATAAGAGCAACAATGCAAATGTGAACTCTCTCCTATGTGGAAGCATTCAAGTTGCTTGCAATTATTACAAATTCATACACAAACACATATCAATAAGTACATAGAAATTAGTATAGAAATGTTAGTGTGCGTGTGTGTGTAAGAAGGTAGTGGCGTATAGTGCATTACTCACTTACTTGCGGTACTTTAAGTTTTGCACTGAAATTGATATTGCACTACCGAATGACACTCGGAGGATTTTGATGCAGGTCATATAATTTTTATACCCAAGCGCAATATATTGCGTCAGGATGTTACATGTTGTTGCATAACTAACAAATTTATTAATAAGTTGAAGATAATGAGGTAAGTTATATACATTATATACGTTTTGAAATCCACTAAACGGTTTGGTACAGCCAGTGTGGTACAATAATCCATGACGTCCAAACTATTCCACTATAAATCGGGTTCTGGTTTGAAACTTTTTTCACTAACTTGTTTTCTATTTAGCTGCAAGCCACTTTATATCATTTGTGAGAATGATTATTGCTACTATGCTCGACTATACAGTTCGAATATTGTTCGAGTGTTGTTCGAATTAAGCATCTGTTCGTAAGCTTTGGTCAGAGGTGCATTTAAAAGGCACGTCCGCTACGCGTGGACCTTTGACCCACAGGTTCCACTCCCACATATATGTATGTATATGGACTAATTGCAACTCGGACCCAATTCGCATATACACTCGTTGTTTAATATAGGTATTTCCTGCATACGCATCTAGCTCAGCCTTACTTGTCATTTGTTGATTTATTAGTGCTAAGACTCCCTTTCAATTCCCATTGATGCGGTAGTGTTGATTGCACAGGTAAATGTTAGCCAATTTAAATTACAACATACAACATCGGAAATATATAGACAGATGCAGCTATAAACATTAGGGTTGTATCACCTTCACTCTAAGCACCATAAGTTAGTTTGAAAGACTTTGCTGAAACCTGAAATTACAATTCCCGCATTGAAGTTAACTTGGAATGCTCTTTATACTGAAAAATGTCTCGAATAGATTGGATTAGAAAAATGATCTCTTCCCCTTAGGCAATTTTATATCATAGTATATCAAATCCCGCACAAGCTTCAGATGGCCAGTGAGATCATATTCAATAATACTACATGCATATTGCTTACCATTAAGACGAACCCACTTATTTGGAAGAGCTTTGGCTACTTGTGAATTCTTTAATATCGCACTGAGCTTTTCTTCACTTTAAAGTTGAAATTAAAAAATAAGAAGAGAAAGAGTTGTTCTGTTTGTCAGAAAAACTGTTTATAGACAGATGTTTCAAATTTCATGAGTTCTGTAGATATACTCACAAGTAGAAAATTCATGACTGCAAGTAGTAGTACACGTAGAAGATATATTGCTTCGAAGAGCATCCTCTTTCAGACTGTTGAGCCTTCATTCCAACAGCAGGGCCGCAATACTGACGCTGAGCTCGCTAGCTGTGGTTTCAAAGCCAATCAGCAGTGTCTGTTCTCACTTGAAATGTCATCAAGCTATTTCGGCATCAAAATTGTTTGGGTGTGTGGTCATAGCGGAATCGCTGGCAACTGCAAATCAGATTAGCTGGCCAGAGGCGACACTCTTGTCTCACTCACATCGGAAGGGATGTAGTTGGATCTTCTTCTTGCGTTCTAGCACCAATGCTTTGGACCTAACATGCGCTAAGCAAGCATTGGTCGACAACCCAACCCTATGCGATTGCAACATTCTTTGGCCTAAAATAAAACTCAGGAATCAACTAACCTCCTTCGGTTAGCAAAGTTGATATTGTCGTAATCGTAGGGGTTCTTACTGAACACCGTCTATCTTTTTTTGTCAGAAGCAAGTTGTCAAAGTGGTATGAAGGAGGGAGTGCTGGAAACATACAAGCACTTTTCCTCCATTGTTCAACCTTTGCAACATCTCGGCGACCCTATCATCGGGGCAACAGAAGACATAGCCGAAACTGACATTAGCCACCTTAACGAATATACTATAGGCTCATCTTGTTTTGTTCTCTTTTTTGGATCTTATGATCTTATACCGGATTTTCCAATAGAAAAAGAACCGCTCGAAGTAATGAAAGTGTTGCTGCCGTAAAGGTAAGTGTTACTGCAGACCGGTGTCGATTCCAAGACGTTCTCAAGAATTGTGACTGTTTCAAACCACAACTTGGCGGCTTCGGGCTTACATCCGTTTAAAATTGTTCCCACACAAGTGCTGAAGCCATTTGACCCCCTTAAACTGTGAATTTGCTGATCTTGTCTTGGAACAACTGGAAAACGATAGCGATCTTTTTAAAGAAAATAATTTGAGGTTAACTTTCATCTGAGCCGTGCGGTAAATAAATAAAACTGTCGATTCTGGTACGAAGAAAAACCACAAATTATTCATGAACAACCATTACATTCACCTAAATCAACAGTTTGGTGTGGTTGTTGGTCTGCTGGCATCATCGGTCTGTACTTCTTTCGAAATGAAGCTGGTGACATCATTACTGCCAATGGAGAGCGCTATAGATCGATGATAATTAAATTTTTATGGTTGCAATTAGAAGAAGTTGATTTTGACAATTTCTGGTTTCAACAAGACGTTGCTACGTGCCACACAGCATGTGCAAAAGCCGAATTATTGCGAGAAAGGTTTCGATATTTGTTTATTTCAAGAAATTGTGACATTGAATGGCTTGAAACAAGTTGTGACTTAACACTATTAGACTACTTCTTGCGGTGTATTAGAAGTCATTGGTCGTTAGCAATAAACCAGACTTCAATGAGATCTATGTTATGATCGGCCTCGTAACCTAGCCCTACTCCAATCTAGTACACGCGGATTAATCTTTTAGACATACCTATGCTGTGCAATATAAAAGCTCATATTCCCAGTTTTCTCTTTAACTAACAATTAGTTGAATTTTGCTCAAAAAGTTGGTTCTTTTGGCAGTGAAAGGTTTTTCTTAGTAATATTAAGACTTCGTCGTCGCGTGCGATTTGTACTAACGAACTATGATAGTCACGCTATTAAAGCGCTCGGTTTAAGGAAAGGACTGTAGTGCTATTCTTGTAGACTTCCGTTCTGTGGTTGTTGCACGTGTTCATTAACACATTTCGCCTCTTGCCGCAATTGTTTGATTTACAAAATCACCTCCGAGTTATATTGCGATAGGAATTTCCATAAATTACGGAAGTAAAAGCAACAAATACTTATCTCTGGATGAGATCTCTATTATAACACTATGCAACAAAAATAAATCATAACTAGTATTTTATACAAATTGTAATCATTTATAATGTGATTTTACTTTTCCCATTATTTCGACACAAATTCATACAATTTGACCCTATAATATGGAAAACTGAATTCTAATTTATGCAAATGTTTTGAGAATACATAACATTCTCTGCTTTCGGTGTGTAGGTACAGGGGAGTGTGCATTTGGAAATTTCATGCACTCAAATACTAATATATCGCAATATCCTGGCTAGCGTCGGTGGCATACTCATTTAATGTTGTTGTTGTTTTAGAACGTTTGTTGTTGTTGTACGAAAATTGCATGGTAATAACGGCGGTTATAGTAATAGTTTACCTACATGCATACACTTTAGTTGACCTGTGACATGCCTCTACTGAATGAATTGTACACAAACACATACTTACACACACACACGTGTACACTTGCAACGGAATGTATGTATGTGTGTATCTACACTATAATTATTAATTTTGTCGCTGTGCTTGGGCAGTCTCGCTGTAGGGACGGCCGGTGTCACAATGGCAATGACGCGTAGGTAAATACGTAGTTGGTTTGCATATACATTAGGGCGATACTAAAATAAATGAATATAATTTATGACGAAAAACAACACGAAATAAGAAACACGTGAACTTGGATTGCTTTGAAGCTATAATACAAGTCTCCACGCTTAAAAGAGGTTTTCATACAAAAACTTGCTTTTGATCGATCACTTTGTATGGCAGCTATATGCTATAGTAATCTGATCTGAACAATTTGTTCAGATATTATAGCGTTGCTTTTGATAATAACGCTTGCCAAATTTCGAGAAGATACCTTCTCCAGTGAAGAAGTTTTTCATATAAGCACTTGCATTTTGTAGTTCAGTTTGTATGGCAGCTATATGCTATAGTTATCCGATTTAGAAAATTTCTTCGGAAATTAAATCATAGCTGTATTTAATAATCTATGCCAAATTTGGTAAAGTTATTTCGGCAAACAAAAAAGTTATACATACAAGGACTTGATTTCGAACGTTCAGTTTCTGTGAGAGCTTTGTGATGTAGTGCACCGATATCGCCGATTCCGACAAACAAGCAGCTCCTTGGGGAGGAAATTACGTGTGGAAAATTTCAGAAAGATATCTCAAAAACTGAGGGTCTTGTTCACTTATATGCGGAGACCGTAAACCATATACCTTACGTACCGCCCTAATATCCATTGCTATCATAAAGACTAATTCACTAGTTAATATGTTAGTGTATATTGACACACAGTAGTTCATATGCACACATAAACACACACATATGCATATATTTTCAACGGTCTGTTTATGTTGCATGCAACAACGTAATGTGTTGTATAGTTTGTGGTAGCTCTGACGCATGACCCACTAACATTAACATACAATAAAGAGCCACAAAAAACACATAGCTAGTAGCACAGCTTGTTTTTGTTGCAAATAATTTGTTTGTGTAACATTACAACCCCCATTTACGTGCAACAACACGCTTATCTGCATTTGTTTAGGTAGATACATGTGCATGTGTGTGAGTGCACTTGCTGGCCAGGTCTCATTCGTTATCAATTTTTGTTTGGGTGACGCCTTTGACTATCTGCTAGTCGCGCTGATTTTCCATTAAATGTCCATTAGTCCACCGGCCGGCAGCATACACCACATGTGCAGTCGGGCGCTCGGGCGAGACAACAACGGAATGTCACCGGTTTGTGGCTGTTGTTCGTGCTACCATTTGTGGCCTATTCTTGCATGCGTCATCAATGTGGCACTGTTGCATGCGGCGCTTTGCTGCCTACGGTGTTGCATTGTTTTCCGATCGTTTCCGGTATATGCAAACAGCAACCAAACGGACTGTTGCCACAAAACCAATTCGGCGAGCGCTCAACCGAGATGAGTTGCAGCCGCAGGCCAGCGGTTGGGTATGGTTTCATTCATTCTTATCGTGGTTTCATGTTGGCTTATTACAAAATATGATTTCGGCCCCAGACTCAATAATATTTATTGAATTTGTTCCAATCCTGTGTTTATTCTTGGGTGAAACCAGCTGATCAAATTTGACCCGGACTGGTTTAATTATACTGCGTTCGCAACCTGAATCGATAAAAACAAAATCTCCAGAGAATGTTTAAACTGCATATATTAATAAGAATTTGCCTGGCTATGAAAAAATTTGTTGAGTTTGCTTGAAATTTTTAGTTCCTATGGATTCTTGGCTATGGAATTGTTGAAAATGACTGGAGAAGGGTTTTGGGTAATCTAAATTACCACAAAAACTAATATTTGAGTTTCAAAAAACATTTAGAGAGGGTCGTGAAATTCTCGACAACTTTCCTTATCCATTTATCCACCTCTGTAAATGACAATGGGATCAAAACAAATGGAAGAGAACCTCAACATCTCGTATGGGTCTACTAATATTGGTTAATGTGTTAGTCCTGTTGAAGTCTTCATAAAATATTAATAACTGAATAAGGTCCTATTAAATACATATCCAAATAAAAAGTGAATAATGTTTGTCACTCAATTGTCTAATCTATGTCCTGAAAAGTCTTCAGTGAGTTTCAAGGTGTGCGTCCCACTTTCTTTTTGATTCATCCGGTAAATCCTGGGTTCGTTTGAGACCTTTACTTGAAGAAAAATTACTAGCAGCTTTCAGGATCGTTTTCGTCATATTGTTTTCAAAGGAAATACTTTAGCTAATTCTCAAACCATGCAACACACTCTTGTTGCGAGGAAGAGCTCACTGAACCTCTCATGACTTATCCTGAGCCAGAAGGCTCAGATTTGCTTGCTGAGATGGTCTAAGACCGAATCGTCCAGTAGTAAGCTGCAAGGTGCCAACGGAGCTCCTACCTGTTCCAATTTTGCAGCTAGTGAAATTGAAGTATCTGATAGTACAATATAAAAAAGTGAATCCAACAAAATGTTAAATCTTTACGATTAGCTAGTTAAGATCCCACCTACATTAAACCGTTACACAGTTACTTAACTAAATTTCAAAAATCCATCGAAGGAGCCTTTACTTTCACATCTTTGTGATTCCATGTTTTATTAGCGTAGACCTTAAGGTTTTGGATTAGATCCTCTAATTCCATAACATTAATTTCGTTTCTCTGTTCTATGGATAGTACAATGTCTAGCTTTTTTTAGAATTGAAAGGACATATTTTTTTCTGTTCGTAACATCAAAAAAAATGTTAGAGACACTATAAAATATATATACTAACATATGATCAGCAAGTCGAGTTGAAAACCTTTTCAGTTGAGAATATTTGAAGAAATTTGGCATGGTACTAACCGAGCAAAATAAAGTTCTTTTAAGAAATCGTTTATATTTGGCAAGAGTATTGAACTTTTTTTCCTTATACGAGTATAAACTTAAATAGGTGGAGTTGAAATGTAAGCTCTCTTCTGTGATTCAACGGCTTCGGAAGCACCTCGGTTTCGTTCATGCTACACATTGTGTTGGCTTTTTCGCCATTCTTCTCTCTTTGAGAGTGAAGCATATGATCATAAATAAGTTTATTTGTTTATGAAGAAAGCTAATAGGAAATGAAATAATAACAAAAGGAAGTAGGGCAAGACAAATTTATAAAATACTAAATTAATTCTTCCGTTGCGATTTTGTTTCGTTCACTACATTACTGACACTCTCTCTCTCCCTCTCCCTCTTTGTAAACCAGTCGTTCCCCTACGGTAATTCGTCACGGTGGTTGCTTCTAAACAAAAAAGAACGACACAGTCAACGCTCACTTTTGCCACATTTCCCGACTAACTTTTCGCTGGTAAAACACAAGTGCGTCTACCGCTTTATGTGCAAAATTGTTATACGCTTTGTGTTATTGTTGTTGTTGTTTTTTGTCATTAACTATTTACATTATTTACCATGCAACAGTCGCTTTATCTATAGACACATACATACAAATATTCTGCGCTTTCATAAAACACCTGCTGCGGCTCTGTGGCAATAATACGAGTGAGTGTAGCCCTGTGCGTTCGTTCACTATGGTCGTAGCCTTCTACCGCTTTGGCTAAATTACCCGCCCTCCCCTTTGCTTGACAAAAGGCGAGTTCATTTTCCAATTTTTATACTCTTGTAACATGCTTCTACTGAGTATAATAGCTTTGTTGTTCACCTAAAAATCGATTTGAAATGCGGGTAATGCAGGGTCTGTTTGCCTGTCTGTCCATCCATCCGTACAAGCTGTAACTTGAGTAAAAAATGAAATATCTTCATCAAACTTCTGGCATTTGACTAAATTTAGTACGTAGCTATTTTCTCATATTCCAACAATTTTAGAAAGCCTTATTTATCTGAAAGTACTTCCCTGGCTTTACTACTTGCTAGTTACAAGAGTAAAAAATATTCGGTTATACCCGAACTTGGCGTTATCTTACTTGTTAGCTTTGTAATCGTGCAAGCATAAAGTTTTGTAAAATCGTCCATTCTTATTGTTGTTGATTTTTAGTGTTTTTTTTGCCGCACGCTCCCTTTCCCTTGTCTCATTACTCTAATGCTGTTCGACGCACAAAGAGAAAGTTTAACTATTTAGTCGTTGTGGTTGTTGTTTTTGCAGTAATTCCATGTGGCAAAGTCATTACCATGGTCATATCGTGCATAATCTATAGGTAGTAATGACAACATAGAAAAGGCAAAATAAATGAGGCAAAATGAAAATAACAAATGAAATCACTTCTTTGTTTAGAGCGGCATTTCAGGGTCATCATTATTGGAAAATTGTGAAAAATATTATAAAATTATATTTTGCACCGATTACTAATGGTATCTTCTTCTTCTTTACTAAATGGACTAATGGTATGAGCACATGAGATGTCTAGAAGTGGCGCCAAAGTTGAATTATTATCAAAACTCGCAGTTACAGTCTCAATTATGTCACATCAGTCAAGATATACCCTACACAAATATTAAAAAGTGAAAAGTAACTACATTTATCCGAAAGATATAGACCTTGCATCACATTTAGTGCCATCAATATACTCACTTCGAATATTTGGAAGTTATGCTTTTTGATCAACATAAATTTAAATATTAACCTAATTTTAATAATCTGATGAAATATCGTTTCATCTGTCAAAACTCTTTAAAATGAAATATTACTATAATTAAAAGAATTTACCTTATTTTTGGTAGAGTATACATAAATGAGTGAAGTGATATTTCTACATACCTGAAATCAAAAGAGAGGAAAATTATTAATAATTACAGTACCAGTGTTTCTCTAAATATTAAAAAAAAAATAGTTTGTTAACTACCAAATATAGTTATGAACTCTCTTAAAGATAAAAGCAGAAAATCGATTTACATATATATACATAAAGTTAAAGCTGAAAATGTCAAGTATTCGTTAGTTTCTAGAACGATATTACCTTAGGAACAAAATGTTCCCACATAAGACTCACATTCTACAACATCTCTGGAATATTGTCCTCAACTTTAAAGTTGATCCGAGTAATCGTTTCGGAGATACAACCTTAAGAACTTCTGCACTCGAGGCTAGTTAGGCTAAGTGCGCCGTCCTTAAACGAGTTTTTCTCGAAACAGTGTTTTGGAAGTCGGTTGGGAAGATTTTTCGAGAACTGCTTAACCGATCTTCATGAAATTTTACACAGGTCTTTGAGATGCAATTCTTAAAGACTTGGACGAAGAATTTTTTTTTCGATTTCACATATTTGAAAAATAATGTCGCGAAAATTTTACTGAAATTTTCAATTTTTTGGTAAAAATGTCTGCCAAAAATACAATTTTCAGTTTTTTCCTCTTAATTGAAATAAAACCTTACGGATTTTTATTCATTCAAAGTTGTAGAGAATTCCTCAAAAAATATATCGAAAAATAATAATATTTGCTTCTAAAATAATTTTCCTGTTCTAAATTTGATTAAGTAACTGATTGGATAAAGAAACAGGTAGTCAGCTCTACCTATGTGTCCGACATCCGGTTTTTTCTTGGCAGAATGCAATAGTACCAAAAGTAATAAACAATTCTTCCTCGTGCAACCTTTTTATACACTTGTTGCTATGGAATATGATAGTTTCGTTCACAAAACGGTTGTTTGTATCACCTAAAGCTAATCGAGATGTAAACATATATAGTATAAGTAAATATTTGTTCACTAGTTGACCCACTAAAGGCCGCAAAGTGTTGTAAGAATGCTAGTTGGCTGTGGCAAAAGTTAAGATATTAAATTCCACAGGTTGCAATATGTGCAAACAATACCTAAGTAGGTTAAGTGGGTGAAGACATGTTTTATAACATTTATACAAACATGCCTACACTTGTTCACTTATTTTCATACTTAAGTAAGCTTGAAAGAATCTCAGAGTGTCAAGTTTTTCAGCTTAAACGTTTAGCTCCTTTACTTACATGCACCAGCTATTCTACATAGGACTCGCTAAGTTTTCTTATATAAATATGTGCATATGTATGTGTCATTTCCGATATAGAGCTCTTAGTCGTGAGATTGGCTCGAATTACTTGTTAAGCATTGCGCAAATATTTATCCAAATAATTTGTCAACTTAGCGATTTTCACAAGCACCCACGTAAGTATACATCACATTCACAAACAAGCATATGGTACAGCTACTATATCCCTCAAGGAAATTTTGAGGCATATTTTTTAAATCGTTCGACCTCGGCTCCATAAGTATCAGCGCAGCCTTACATGATGTATAAAATATATATATAGTGATGTGCATTAAAGCGATATTTTGAATATTATCGACAGCACACGTCTTTTCTCTTCAAGAAGCTGCCTATTAGTCTCAACAACCGATATCGGGAACTTTTTATAAACCAAGAAAATAGATCCAAAGCGACTTAAGAACAGCAAAGCTCCAACAGTCGATGGATTACTGGCTGAGTTGTTTAAATCCAGCATCCCATTGTGAATTAACTGACCAAGCTTACCAATGTGGCTTTAGACCTGGCCCCCATAATCCAGAATACACAACATGTCATATCCTGGAAATAACCCTTGACAAACAGATCAACCTATCATTATTTTGTCGATTTCAAAGCCCATTTGTTGCCATGTCCAAACTTTTTATGGCTGGGAAATTTATACGGTTATGCAGAATGACGTTGACCACAAACATCAACTCCTTCATATCAGCCCAGGTAGAAGAGAGTGTGATTCCCTCTCGTGCATCTTTCTCAATATAATGCTCGAGAAGTTGATTTGTGCCGCTGATCTGAATCGCAGTGGCGCCGTCTACTCTAAAAGTAACGGGTGATTTTTTTGAGGTTAGGATTTTCATGCATTAGTATTTGACAGATCACGTGGGATTTCAGACATGGTGTCAAAGAGAAAGATGCTCAGTATGCTTTGACATTTCATCATGAATAGACTTACTAACGAGCAACGCTTGCAAATCATTGAATTTTATTACCAAAATCAGTGTTCGGTTCGAAATGTGAAAATCCGCTTTTTTATCGACAAATTTTGTTCAGCGATGAGGCTCATTTCTGGTTGAATGGCTACGTAAATAAGCAAAATTGCCGCATTTGGGGTGAAGAGCAACCAGAAGCCGTTCAAGAACTGCCCATGCATCCCGAAAAATGCACTGTTTGGTGTGGTTTGTACGCTGGTGGAATCATTGGACCGTATTTTTCAAAGATGCTGTTGGACGCAACGTTACGGTGAATGACGATCGCTATCGTTCGATGCTAACAAACTTTTTGTTGCCAAAAATGGAAGAACTGAACTTGGTTGACATGTGGTTTCAACAAGATGGCGCTACATGCCACACAGCTCGCGATTCTATGGCCATTTTGAGGGAAAACTTCGGACAACAATTCATCTCAAGAAATGGACCCGTAAGTTGGCCACCAAGATCATGCGATTTAACGCCTTTAGACTATTTTTTGTGGGGCTACGTCAAGTCTAAAGTCTACAGAAATAAGCCAGCAACTATTCCAGCTTTGGAAGACAACATTTCCGCAGAAATTCGGGCTATTCCGGCCGAAATGCTCGAAAAAGTTGCCCAAAATTGGACTTTCCGAATGGACCACCTAAGACGCAGCCGCGGTCAACATTTAAATGAAATTATCTTCAAAAAGTAAATGTCATGAACCAATCTAACGTTTCAAATAAAGAACCGATGAGATTTTGCAAATTTTATGCGTTTTTTTTTTTTAAAAAGTTATCAAGCTCTTAAAAAATCACCCTTTATAATGCTTTTGGCGTACGCGGATGGTATTGAGATCGTAGGTACAACGTTTTCCAGCCTAAAATAGGAAGTGAAAGAGAATGGTTTTGTGGTTAACGATGACCAGATGAAGTATATGGAGACTACATAAAAGGTTACTGACGTGTTTTTTATAGTAGGTAGAAGCATCGAAGAAAGCCAGAGTGCGGCACTTTAATCCGTTAAACCTAACCTACTCCCAATTCAAGACTCTTCCTTGAAATCACCGGTTAAGTATTACCTCGTGACCCAGAACCGCTGGTTAAGTATTACTTCCCGGAATTTCTCGCGTCTTGAGACTATGTCATTGTTGCCAGCAATACATTAGAAAAAGTTAATGAATTTGTGTATCTCGGATACCTATTGCCAACAGATAATACATTGAGATCGGTTGGCAATTGAAAAGCAGATGACGAAGAAGCGACGTGGATATAATTAAATGCATTCAAATATGTTAGCTGAGCCACGTCCAGCGAAAAGCTTGACGGAGCTCATGGACTCATGGGAGAGCTAAGGAAGTAAGGACTTACACGCACCCAATGGATGGACTAAGTGCATAGTGTTCTGTCCGGACTTGGGATGTCTAACAGGCATGACCTCGTAAGGGTTAGAGGAAACTGGCAAAGATTTGTGTTCTCGGCGCAGACCGACCCCCGGCTATAGTGCCAAAGAAGAAGAAGAGCATATAGCTGCCGTACAAACAAAACGAACCAAATAAGGTTCTTGTTTTCCTCCATTGGACTTAAATCCGAATAATGAGTCCAATATGGAAACCTTAATACCGAATCACATATTTCCCACCTAGTTCATAGAGAAAGAATAGGTCGCACATCCAGAATTGGAATATCGAGGACATAACTCCAAGCAAGATCTGGGGCATTTTTCCTGCAGGGAACTTTTGTAGGTGTTTCATGCTAAAGGCACTTCAGGATAACTATCCAATACACACACACACACACTTAACCGCTGCTGCACTCCTGGTGGTCAACCGCAATAATGTAAGTGTAAACACTCGAAATTGACCACCGTATTGCGGCATAACTGCGTTGTTGCCCTCTTCGCTGCGTTTGTTGTTTTTTCAGTTCTGCTTCCACTACGCAAGTATTGTGCAACAAAACTGTTACTCGCCAGCCTTTGGGGCAGCAAGTGAACCAAGCACACACACACACATATTTGCTCTACGCCCTGTGGCCAAACACTTGACAATAACAATAAGAAAAGTGACACTCAGGTGCAACAAGTAATTAGCCGCCGTATACAAACAGTTAAGTATGTGTGTATGCATGTACTATATGTGTGTGTAAGTGTATATGCTGCGAGCAAACATTAGAGAATCGCTACAAGTTTGCTTTGCCTACAAGTGTGAAAAATGAAACCTCAACAAAGGAGGCGAAGTGATGCCACAAATTGTTGCAAGTGTTCGCTGTCGTTGATTTTTGTTGTTGTAAGCAAATGAGTGAAATATTAGCATACTTGTAGACCAGTGCCGTTGGGTGTGCGTATGTGCGCTTGTTCACCTGCGGCATGCAATATCAACACCCAATGTTGCGCGCCACCACTACATGCAACACACATACATATCTATCGAGGCCGAGCGTATACATGTCTGTGATTAGCTCTAATTGGCACGCGGTTGATGTGTGTAAGATTATCCTACGCAAACACTTTCTCCCGTTTGCACTTTGCCACTACTTGTTGTGGCAACCAGCCAAGTGGCAGCAGCTACTAATAAGAATGGCAATATTACCAATTAACAACAACAACAAATTTCGCGTTGGTGGCGACAACACTATCATTATTACAATGCCAACGGCAGTAGTGTTAACGTCAATATGTTGCAATGGCAACAACAACAACAATAAGAGCGAAAATAACATTACCATTCATGTGAAGAGGGGGATGAGAGCCTTACTAGAGTGATCCCTTATTGTTGTTTGAGTGACATTAGCGGCATTAAGCACTCAATGGTAAACACACCACACGTACAGTGTTGTATCTGCACGATTCAAGTGGAAAAATATTTGCCTGGGTGGGACTTTTTATACTCTTGCAACATGTTGCTACAGAGTATAATAGTTTTTATTCTCCTAATGGTTGGCACCTTTGGTTTGATAATCTTTGAAAAGTGGGCGTGGCCCCATATAATATATATATATATATGTATATATATCTTCCGAGCAAATAAATCTAGGTTATGTCACTCAAATTTGCAAAAAAAAATGCTGACTGCCGAAATCATAGAAGGATGTTCCACTAAAGCCGTCGTCAAAATTTTCCGAAGGGTGTGTTGAAAACCCATATCTCGCGACCTGTTCGACCGGTTTCAATCATGTTCAGTACGTGACACTATCCTGACGATCCCATGTTAAGTTGTGAGCAATCGGACTGCAACAATAGAAAACCTTTTATAGAAAATATCCGTAAATTTGTGAGATAGATTATAGAAATTCGGAGAGAACCTTTTTCTGATACTAGTTCGCCTGTATATCAAAAATGGGTTGAATCAAGTATCCTTTAGGTAGCCAAAGAACATCCGTTTGAAGGCGAACCAAAATGAGAAGGCGAACCATCACTCTACAGGTTTGTGATGACAACCAGGGCAAACGCATTAAGGATTACGATTGTCCTTACATGCACTAGTAATGGTCGGTTGGATGTCCTCGTAGAAGTAAAGGCTGACGTCATCGCAGTGGCTAAGTCATGTTGTCCGAATGGTCGAAAACACTACAGCTCTGAAAGTATTCGACGCAGTACCCGCGGGGAAGCAGAGGAAGAGGAAGACCTTCACTCTGTTGGAAGCACCAAGTGGAGAAGGACATGTCTACACTTGGAATATCCAATTGGCGCCACGTAGAGAAAAAGAAGAAACGACTGGCGCGCTGTTGTTAACTCGGCTATAATCGCGTAGGTTGTGTCTACGCCAGTAAAGAAGAAGTAGAAGACATTACCGCAGTCCAATTAGTGCGATCGACGAAACAAGGACTGAGACGAGTAGGTCTTTATGGCATTTACTACAGTGGTCATATAAAGGAGCTCAAATTTGTGGAATTCATGGTGGGAGAGAGAATCCGTCGCCAAGTGCTGGTATTCACCCCGGTGGATGAACGTCTAGCCACAATCGCCACGAAAGCGAAGTTCTTCACCATATCGCTGATTTGCGCCCACGCTCCGATGGAAAAGAAGGATGATGTGACCAAAGATGCCTTCTACAGGGTAGGCCATTTAAAGTTGACCCATCTGGCAACGCTGTAACTTTTAACAGCGCTGACAAATCGGCTAATGTCATACCGCGTTAGAAGCGTCATTCGAAGACAATTTATACCATGGAACAGTACACTCCAAAAGAACGCGCTGAAATTGTTCAGCTTTATATTCAAAATAACTTTTCAATTGTGTTAACTCAACGTGCGTTTCGCAAAAAAAATAAAGTGAAAAGTGCTCCAGTTAAGAACACAATTAAGTTTTTATACGCAAAATTTGTGAACACCGGTAATCTCAGTAATGCCAGTCATGCATCCAGACAACGCACAAGACGTTCTGATGAAAATATCGAAGCTGTACGAGCCAGTATTGAGGAGACTCCATCGACATCGAGTTATCGCCGCTCTCAGGAATTAGACATCTCTCGCACCACTCTCCGACGCATAATTCATAAAGATTTGAAGATGTTTCCATATAAAATTCAAATGGCACAAAAACTAAACCCAGCTGATTATCCGCGACGCCTTAATTTTGGCAAATGGGCCATCGAAGCGATTGATATCGAAAAATGGTGATGTTGACTGGCCACCGAGATCACCAGATTTGACGCCACCAGACTTTTATTTGTGGGGTTATTTGAAATCCAAGGTATACGCTAATAAGCCAAAGACCTTAGCTCAACTGAAAGCCAACATTCGACGTGAAACAGCCGCCACACTGTGTTGCGGCTAGTGGAAAAGTAACTTTTCTCCGATTATTTTTTTCAGTGTTTTTAATGATGCAATTTTGTCACAGACATTCCAAATAAACAAAAAACACATAAAGCTTATTTTTATGTTGGCCCGTTGATTTTTAATTGATTTTAGAAGTCAAATATACTAAAGTTTCACGAAAAGAGGGGATTTCAGGGCTGTATTCAAAATGATCTCATTTGATTTTGGTGACAGATATTTTGATTCGGAAAAAAAATCTGCCTTCGGACAAGTCTCTTCTATAAAACAAAGGAATGTTGTTTGAGACATTTTCATATGCACCTTTTTTAGAGCGAAAACCCGACTAAAGGTCCATTTTTCCTTTAAATTTGGGTTAGGTAAGCAATATCTAAAAAGTCCCAGAGAGTCCCAGTTCCAAACCACTAAAGAAATGTTATATGATTTGTTTTCAACGAACTGTGAAAAAATCAGCTGCCCATACCTGCCCTCCTGGGAGTTATAGCGATTTTAGTATATCACTCTCAGTATTTATTTCATAGAAATAGAACGGAAATTCTCGGAATCACTTATTGAATAATTTAATCATATTGGTTTTCGGGTGACTTTCCGTCATCCTACGTCAAATTTTTATTATTTTCAGACCGGTTTCGGCTAATCGCCATCTTTTCTTTTTGTCACTAATTAGTCCGCATGTGTGTCCGTCTTTAGCTTGTGGTGGTACCTTTCTCTCTCTCTGTTGTTTTACTATTTTATTCTCTCTCTTTCGCTCTCTCTTTCTCCCCCTTTGTTTTTATATAACTTCTGGATATAAGATAGACTGCGATAAGTTCTCTAAGTACGGAAAAGAAACTGCTGGTCTCTATGTAAAGAAATATTCGTGGCATTATATGCCACCAACTGTCCACAAGGTTCTTATTCATGGAGCTGAAATAATTCGTTCATTTTTGGTCCCCATTGGGCAACTATCAGAAGAAGCATTGGAAGCAGGAAACAAGGACTTCAGAAACATAAGGCTTTACCATGCGAGGAAAACATCAAGAAAAGACAATTGTGAAGACATATTACATTATCTGCTCGCCAATTCTGATCCCGCAATCAAAAGTAGGAGAATACTGAAGGAGAAGAAACACCTGAAATTATCAGAGGAAGCAATGAACTTATTGGTAGATGACTGATAATTTGTAATTTTTCTGTAGAATGCAATAAAATATGCCTGTGTTATAAAATAGTATCTTCAAATTTTTTTTTATTCTACATCTGTTCTAGCACTCCACAAAAATGAGCATAACTCTCTTAAAACTGAAGCTATTGACTTCAAACCGGTATCAAATTAAAGCTTTTATTGCCACCTTTCAAATAAGAAATGAAATAGATTTTGGTTTTATATAAAATTTCAGAGTTTTTCAACAAATATCGAAAAATCAGGAAAATTTGACGTTTATAATTCTTGTTCGGCAAACCCTATACTTTATTTAAAAAACTAATCATAGGGTATTTATCAGAAATAAAGGAAGAATTAAAATAAATTTTTTTTGTAATTTTTTCGAACAACTTTTTTTTTTTTTGACTTTTGTTGAAAATTTGACCCAACAATTTTTTTCGGTTTAAATTTTTTTTTCACTCATTCTGTTTGGGATTTCATTCTGACCACTCTGTAGAAGTTTCTCATCGATACAATTAAAATTACAGTTTAGGCAATATGATTTCCAAAAAATTCCGGTTTCGCAACACTGTGCGCCATATCATCCGAAACATTGGCCAAAGTCATGGAAAATGTCGAAAAAAGAGTGCATTTAGCTGTCAAAGCTAAAGGTGCCCATTTACGCGATCTAATTTTTAAATATTAGCTGAAACAAATCCCCTTGGACCAAAATAAATTATTTTTGAAATGAACAAAAAACATTGTTTTCTTTTTTTCTTTTTTTTTAGAAACAAATGGGTCAACTTTAAATGGCCTACCCTGTATAAGCGCTTGGACCGCATCTATGACAGCTGCCCCCGCCACGATGTCAAAATCGTCATTGGCGACTTAAACGCCTTGGTGGGCAAATAAGGTATATTTGGCACAACGGTCGGTAAATTGAGCCTCCATGATGAAGCATCCCAAATGGGTTGGGGCTCTTTAGTACTAATTCATTAAGCTAACTGGCTGTCACCGGATCAAAAAGCCACCAACCCGATCAATCATGTTGTGATAGGAAGAAAACATGCTTACAGTATTTTAGAAGTGATTACGATCCGAAGACCTATTATCGATTCGGATCACTATCTTGTTGCAGTCAAGATACGCACCCGCCTCTGTAGATCTCATAGTGCATTGGTTTTTCGTGATCATTTCGCTACATTTTCAACTAATATCTTGCCGCAACCACCGCATTCGCCTGATTTACCTTCGCGTAACTTCTGGCTATTCACACGACCACTCCGAGGACAACATTTGACTCAATTGAGAATATAACAGCTGAATCGAAGAAGGCTCTGATGGTCATCACGACGGAGAATTTTTCTAAGTGATATGTTGACTGGAAAATTCGTTGGCATAAGTGTATTGCAGTAAACTCAAAATACGCTGAATACACGAAAAGCTTTCCCCGCCGAGGCTTATAACAATTGTTTGCTCAGCAGCCTATGTTGAAGGCGTTGTTTCTTAAATACGTGAAAATGTAGAATTTTTGGCGATCGGGATAAAAGTTTATGAAATGAAAGTCTCGATGACAGCCTATTTATTTTTATTTAATAATAGTACAGGCTGGTTTATATACCAAATATAGATATGAGCCTCTATAGAGCGGGAAAATACAACTTATTCCATAAATCATGAACTCAAGGCAAGTTATAGACTAACGCTTCAATTTTCATACTAATTGGGAAATGTTTTCAACCTCACAACAAATTGACATAACATTTCACATACAATGGTATTGAGCAGCAAACGGTTCCACCCGCTGCGAATTAAAACACTTTTTGTCAAAAACGAACGGAACAAAGAAGTAGGTAAACCCCAAAAGAACCAGTCAACCGGAACAAACGACCGACAGGGTAAACTAAACTGGCAAACAAACGAACAATTAGACAGACAGACAAACGTCAAAAACGCAGACGAACCAACGAAATTGACAGCCAAATGAACAAAACAATGGGAACAAAACAACAAAATCAAACCGTGAAATACGAGAAAAAATAAACAGTCGAACAGTCGTAGGCAGGGTTAAATGAAAATATCATGTTTTTGTAATTTCGCACTTCATTTAGCTTTTAATTAAAAAAATATGCGTCTCTTGCCGGTGGGAAAAACTTTGGGAGCAGCAACCAAAAAGTGTAATAAGTATGGAAGAATACAGTAAAAAAGTGGTAAAGAGTAAAAAGCGCGAGAGAGTAAACAAAAAAATGTGAAATTAAGACGGTGATTGAAAGCTGTTCATCACTTCCAAGACGCTTACAACAAAACATTCAATACAAACGAAAGTATTGTGTGGTAAAAGTGTTATAAATTGTATGGACAACACGCACAGCATTTAATTATTGGATAAAAGTGAGTAAGTGAGCTCGAAAGAAACGAAGAAAAATACAAATTAGGCGGCATGAAATAACAAATAAGGCACGTCCGACCGGCCAATGAGCTATGACGGCGGCTGAGAGTTGATGCTGAGCCTGGGTGAAACATAAATACTTCCTTTCTGCCGGCGAAACAATTGTTGCATTGTTGTTGGACTAAAAAAATAAAACATATCTTCATCTTTTATTTGAACAACGCAGGTTGTGTTAAAGAATTTTGAAAATCTACAAAAAAAATGTCATACCACCAGATGGCTTTGAAGTTAAGCAGGCCTGATGACTTTGCTGATTGTCAAGAACAAATCTGCTGACGCTGTTTTTTAAATGATCTACAAGAGTATAGTACCAGTATGGTACAAGGTGTGCCAAAAGAAAAATTCTGTGAAAGTTTAACTTTATGGCGCAAATGTTACGTTTCATTTAATATTGGAAATTAACATGTTGATTTTCATTATGCAGTGAACCATTCATTTAATTTACCGTATGTCATTAGATAGGTCTCGCGTTTAGTTTGTTAACTTAGAACTGTAAACAGTTTCGTCCCTAGCTCTAAATCTATAGTAAAAGAGCTGAAGTAATATTTTTAGAGCTCTGAAATCACCTGAAAATAAATTGCCATTAACAGAGAAAATATTATTTCTAAGTAAGATTATAGACGAGAGTTTCTCCGATAGTTATAACTTAAATATCTTCTCGAAACTTATTTATTTAGACCTTGGGTTTTCTATGGATTTGACAAAAGTGTTTAATGCACAACTTTCAGACTATTCATGCTTAATATCGGCATATGTCACCAGTATTGTGGTCTGAACCCAGCATAGATTACTTTTAACCAGATCTTTTCAATAGTGATCGGTCTCAGTTGTTTAGATACGCTCGACGTACGTTCCTATCTAACGAAGGAGTTCGTGACCAACTGGAAAATGGAAACAAAATACAAAACTAAATTTACAGAACCCTGTAACGCACGCCATAAAAGCTACACTTGCTCTGCCCACTCAGCAGCACTTGTCAACATTTCACATCGCGGAAATTGTGAAGAATTATTTGTCTTTTGTAAAACATATCCGTCGCATATCAGCAACAACATAGCGGCTGGCAAATATGTACAAATAAATAGAGCGCTTTGTTTGGCTGGAAACAATAAGCGGCGATAGTTTTATCCAAACAAACGCCCTCGAACCCAGTAGCCAACACTCATTTATTTTTATAACTCGAAACTCACTTCAAGCGTTTTATTTATTTGTGGGATTCATGTTTCTCTGCTTTTTATTGCTATTTGATTTCGTTTGTTTTTCCATCACCGTTTTTATTGTTGTTCTTTTGGTACTCGTATGTATGGCAAGTATAATAGTTGTCTTTTATAGCACAGAGGAGAGCTTCCTATGTCGGCGGATATCCACGTACAATTCTATAAAAAGCAACTAGTAATTCATTGGGTTCCTGTAAGGGGTTAGGTTAAGTAGCCGATCTAAACAGTAATCGCAGTAAACCAAATTCGAACACCGATCCGTTTTGGTATCTAAATCACCTGTATAATTGATCGTAACACCCTCGCAAGTCGCAACTATCGAGATTCAGCCTCAGTCTTGCAAAAGCTGAAAAATGGAAATGAAAGTCCTTGAATGTTTTCTCCACACCTACTTCGAAAACTTTCGTTTGACAACAATTCTAGCTTTGCCGCTCGAATTCCTATTGTATTATGTCCAATAAGAACTTCTGCGAATGTGACAAGATGAACTTTGCTTAGGACGAGGAGTTCACTAGATATCCTGTGTTCCACTGTAGACCAAAAGTTTTTAACAATCGCACAGAAGTCAATCGTCGACAAAAAGCTGCTAAGCCCATGCGAGGTCCATAGGTACAGTGTTAGAACGCAAAGTAACAACTGAGATCTAACTCATTCCTACCCCAATGTGAGTTGGACAAGGCAGTCCCTGGCTAGCTCATCTTGCTTGTTTGATAAACTTTTGCATTAACGATGCGATCATAAAATTTGGCACGGCTTATTGTCTAAGGCAGTAGTGTCATCTTTGGCAAAATTTTTCTGATCGGATCACTATAGCATATAACTGCCATATAAACTCTACGATCGGAATCAATTTCTTGTATGGAATATTTTATATTTGTAAAGGGCATTTTGCTTCGGTACAACCGAATCCAACATTTGTTCTTGTTTTTTTTTTTATTTTTTATTAACCGTTAAATTCGGAATATTGCACGTAGTATTTTTTCGTTTTTTTGCGAAAATGGTCGAAATATGAAATTACAATCGTGTGCTTCAATTTCGCAACAATCTGTGGCTTTGTTGCTAGCAGATTTCCACATTTGCCAGCATCTTCGAGAAAATCAAATCATCGTTTACCGCCAACGCTTTCAATGCCACAACCGAGTGCTCACAATTGCAAGTCAGCAATATAAACAGAAACAGAACAAAGTCAGTCCAGCAATCACACACACACATACACAGAAAACACCCACACAGTCGAGCATTCAGTTCATTGGCGTTTCGTCACGTTCTTGCAACGTGCGTTTCCATTTAAAGCGGCAGTAACTCATAACTCATAAATGCGGCAGCATAAACGCCGTGATGGCAAAGCGACGACAATGCCAATCAAACACAATACAAATACCAAACGACCAACCAACCAACCAAGTGGCCAACTGCCTAAAGAGGCACATACAAAAGAGCGGAAAGCGGTGGGGAATAGTGGTGCGGTGCAACCAATCGGCACGTCTTCAGCGAGGCATACCTACCGTTGATGCCACAACAGCATCGCAATTATGCGCCACGCTCACTGCTGACCAACACAATGCGACGGCAGGCGGTTGCAACAGCGCTAAAGCGTAACGTGCAACGAATTACCTCTATGCAACCGGTTTGTAGGTACGACTATATGTACTATAAGTAGGCACATTCGCCCAACAGCGCGTACTGTGTGTGCTCATTCGAACAATGCGATCTTCTACAAAATAGCATAAAATTGAATTGTAAATTGAGCGCACGTTCGTCTGCTGTCGGCGCGCACAACACACGATCAGCTCATTTTCTCTTTAGCGACGTAAGTGCCCATATATACATACAACTAATATATACATATGTATGTGTTTGTAACTGCTGAAGTTGGCTTATTTAGCAACTAGAGATGATTCTATTCAGAATCCATTAACATGCCACATACATACATACACATTTACAAGTTAGAAAGTGTGGGTGGCATAAATAGTGCAAAACGTACTCGGTTTCTAGCGGAAATAGTGCTGTAAAGGCTATAATACCCAGCGAGAAAAGTTTGCAGAAAAAAATCTTACACTTTCATAAGAAACAAGACCAAACCATATTACCGAAGCTACAATGCCCTTCGTAACTACAAAGATTTCTGACTATAACTGCGATCGATTAGTTTGGATGGCAGCTGTATGCTATCGATCTAACCTATTTCTTTGCAGATTGCACGGTTGTCTTAAGAAATACTCCATCAGTCGTAAAATAGTCGGTTAACATGGCGCGATAGCGGTCACCCTTAACGTTTACGTTCACACCGACATCATAGACTGATGATTCCACCGGCCCACAAATCAGACGAAATCGTTGTTTATTCTGGATGAAATGGTAGCTCTTGAATTTCTTCATGCTGCTCTTCGTCCAAGATGAGACAATTTTACTTGTTTACATACCCATTGACCCAGAAATGGACCTCATCGCTGAACGTAATTTGGCTAGAAAACGTCGGGTCTTCTTTGATCTTTTTAAGAGCCCTTAGAGCAAAACGATATCGCTTGGGAAGGTTGAGCAGTTTCAATTCTTGCACAAGTTTGCACAGTTTGTACGCTTTCAATTTAAAATCTCGACCTAAAACCCGTCAAGTCTTTCCGATTCTCCATGGTCTTTGTGTACACTCTCAGCTACGGCTGCTATATTTTATTCACTGCGTAATAGACGTAGTCTATTCGGTCGAATATTATCTAATAATTAATGTTAGTTCTCAAGATGAGTAATGATGTTGCGAATGGCATGCTCAGTAGGCCGATTATGTTGACCATAAGATGAGCGAAGAGCGCGAAACACATTCTTTAGAGAACATGCATTTTCGTAATAAAGTTGAACGATTTGTAGTCATTGTGTAGGCGTAAGTCTTTCCATGACGAAATGCCAAGCAATACTGAACGAAAATAACATGACAGCCTAACACGACTCACACGTGATCGGTCAAAGAAAGCCTATTGAAAAAAGTACCTATGTTTGTATCACTCTTTATAACCTGTTCAAGGTATGAAAAGGAAAAATTCGCAGTGGTTCTCAGTGGCCCGTTTTGGTTCAAGTTATTTTTCAGTGACGTCCCATGGTTTCCATTTCCTCTGCTTATTTCTCAGTAGTTCTCTTTGCTTCTCAGTGACTCTCAGTGATTTCCAGTCGCTCTCACTAGCTCCCAGTGGTTTTTATTGGTTCTCATTGGCTCTCTGTGGTTCGTAATAGTTCTCTTTGGTTCTAAGTGGTTCCCGTTAGCTCTCATTTATTCTAAGTAGTTTTTCTAGTTTCTCAGTTGTATATAGTTTTAATTTTGTAGTCATTTAAATCTTCTTTAAAGGCATTTGTCAGAGAGTCTCTTATGAAATCGATATCAGACCTCAGTAGAACGTTAATGTGACACGTTACCCGTTAGCAAGTGATACGTTTACGTAACCTAAAAAATATGTTTCGAAGAAATCTGTCAATCGTACATAATCAACAAAAAATTGACTTCAGCTAAGGTGTTACCCTCAAGTTTGCATACAAATAATTGCCTAACACACCGGCGTGCTTAGGTTATAGACATCAAAATTCTGAGATCGTACATCAAATGAAGCATTTTCATTGAAGTTGAAAACAAAACCTTGTGAAAAAATAATAGTTGTTTTGTATTGGCTGGCTTTGCTCTTTTTTCGTAATTTCAAATGTTTTTTTCTAAGACCGCATCATGGGGAGCTCAAACGTGCGGGAGGCTTTCCGAATACTATTGTTAGAATGAATCTCTTATGAGAACTTATATTTTTTGCTTTTTATGGAACAAGAGAGATCCAAGCTTTGTCTCAAGCTCGTACAGATCTGCTATACTACATTCGCGAGTTCAAACCGTGGAAACTTGTGTCAACAACTTAGTATTCTCAAAAAACAGTATCAAACTGTTCCTGCTTTGGTTTGCTCACACTTTACAGATAAGATTAGTCTCTCGAAATTCTTCTGATTTTCCAGTCGAGTCAGGCATGCAAAGCGGGAAGTTATATTGAGTTCCTAGTAGACTTCCCTTAGAAACACATTTCAGTACTGCATATTTGAAGTGTCTAATGATGATTAAGCTGACTCATTCTCGGTTATGTTCGATTATAAATCTCTTAACTATTGTTCTCAGATCTTTTGGCAATTCTGACAGACTAGAAAACAAGAGAACGGAAGCTATATAAGATATATTGAGTTCCTCTGTGGTAGACTACCGTCGAGAACACATTTCAGTTCAGTATTTGGACACACAGTCTGCTAACCTTCGATTGTAGGTTTTTCACTAGCTGATAAGCGCTTTAAGCCGTTGCTAGTCTTCAGCTGTCATAACCATGTTGTGAGATCTTTCGACATCTCACTTTCTAACTACTTTTCATTTCTACTATATCCACCTCCACATACTCATAACTCTCTTGTCGCAACAGCAAATTAAATTGAGCTTGCTTTAAAGTCGCCCAGCTGAATCAGCTTCAATATTGCTTAGCTTAAAATTTGCCACAATTTCTGCTGACAGTCACTTTTTAAATGTTTCCTTATTTACAGTAAACACGGTCCAATGTCTTTTCCTCGTTTTATTACTTTATTTTGCACGCCGTTGTGCCGTTGTACAACACACTAAAAAGCTGTGAGCATGTCTCTCCAACGGTTTCGCCACACTTCAGCGGGTACTTAGGGCTTTGTTTTTGTTTCGCTTGTTACACTGTTTAGTGACCATTTGAATTCATTGCGGCTAATAAAAGAGCAACAAAACATTCTGGGTCCATTTTGATTTCCCGCATCTTCGCCTTACCGCATCGTTCGCCGTCCACCTTTAAGTGAGGTAATTGTCCCAGTGTGTATATATGGAACTTGGCGTTTGGTCGTAAGAAGCGAAAAGCAGAAATTAAATATATTTAGAGTGTCTCCAACCATTTAAATTTTTTTTCTATCTTTGTCACCAGCGCTGCCAATGTTGCTTGGCACATCGTCTGCCAAATCTTGTGCTTCTCTGAAAGTCCGTTTCCTTTTGCCGCCTATACTCTTTCTACTGTCTGTGGCGCGTTTCATTCGTCCTTTGGCTCTTCGATTGCGGTTATCTTGAAAATCAAATTTTCGCTCCACCATGCGCTGGCGCCTCTTTAGCCACTCACGGTGCCTTGTTGGACAATGGTTCTGGCAGCTGCCATAATTATCCAACTCATCCAATTTACGTTGACCTGCTCCTTGGTGACTCCAAGTGGCACAATACCAAACCATGCAGACCACTTTACACCGTTACTTTTTTCGCTACGACCCACACTCAGCTCTCCTCTCGATTATACCAGCCAAGCTGGTGGTTGCTTTCTTAATATATGCACCCCACCAGTTTTCAACAAAAAAATTGTTTATTCTGTTTTTAATTTGTTGTTATTGTGTTTTGTATGTTTTGTGTTTTGCTTCGCTTTATATTGGCATCTCCCAGCTGATAAGCAACAAATACAGACCATTGTCCCCTTTGTATAAAATTTTATGCGCCCTGCGCTGGTCTTCGGCTCTCAGCATTGTTTGTTCTTGTTTTTCTTTTTATCCTCATCCATATTTTGGTTTATTTATTCCGTAATCGCTGTATCCATGTACTACATACTCATATATTGTACATACAAGTTGTTATGACTCGTCTGGGCTATAACGGCTCATTGAGTCGGAAGCTGCTCGGTTCGGTTGGTCAAGCCGATAAATTGCTTCTTTATGCATTAATTTTATTTGTAATTTTTACAAATTGCTGCTCTGTCTTCGTTTCGGACCATTTTTTATGGTTTTATAAATTGGCATTAATGAGTGGGTCCTGCATAAATTAGCAAGCTTCGAAGCTTTCGCATTTATGAAAGCTTAGGAATTCACTCATTTTTATTGTTATTTTTGTAAACACTTGATCTCGTAACAAATTATAAAAAGAAACTAATTTTAGCTTTATTGTATTGTTGTTAGAATTAATTTTTTATTGGTTTGTTTTTCTTCTGTGAAGAATACAAGTCAAGAAAATTTTGTTTGCCATTAGAGGGCGCTCTGGTAAAAACATTTCGATTAGAGGTGACCAGAAATTTTGATGTTGGAAATGATATGCATCAAACTCTTCAAGACCAATCGTCGAACATATCGACAAAATAAAGGATCTTCGACTTCAACCATCAACACTATTTAGATTGTCCAAGTGTTGAACAAGGTACAAGCGAACCGTTGATACCATTTAAATATGGCTAGATTTATACTAAGAAAGTCGTTGCCACACGGGTTAGCAAAAAATAAATAAATCGTCGATAAAGTTCTGAAGTGGATGGTTACTGGTTTCGATTCCCCCTGTAAGCGGTAGCTAAGTCAGAATTGACGGTAAGGAAAGTTTTGCTATGAGTTTGCTGGGATTGACAGGAAATCGGGAATTTGTACTAAGAGATGCTCACCTATGGCCAAACTTGTGATTCAGACCTGTTCTGTCAGCATTTGGACCGATTGAAGTAAGCAATTGCCCAAAAGTGGTCGTCACAGAAGAATTTGGTTCCATCAAGAGAACGCCAAACAGGAATTTTTCCCATGAAAACAACGCCAGGCTAAACGCAGCGACATGAACTCAACCCAAGCTTGGTTAGGGGGATCTTACGCATCCATCTTAGCTCAGGTTCTGGCGTCAAATGATTACTACACCTCTTACCGTCTATTTGAACTAATTTTGCTGGTAAAAAATTGCTTTCAAGAGAATGTGTCGTAGTTGAACAAAACATGTAGACTCTTGGACCGAATTTGATATTAGAAATGAATCGACCCAACTAAATCGGTAATTAAAGCTTTGGCATATTCAAGGTTCAAGCGACGAGCGGCGACTGTGTTCCAAGCACCAACTTGAGTGTCGATCGCTAAAAGACACACAAAACGTTTTTGAAAAATTAGCGAACCCAGCGGTAATAGTCGTAGCTTCAATTCACTCATCTACAGTTCACGGTCCACAGTTCAAGAAGGTTGTCTTCGGTTGCTAACTTTCTTTTCTTTGTGTCTATATTTTCTATGCTTTTTAGGGACTTAGCTCACTAGAGTAGGTGTGAAAATGGTATTTTTTAATTAAAATTTACACAAAGAATAGAAACTAGAAGAAAGCTTTAATAGAAAAACAACAAAAACAGAAAAGCACTTCAGATGCATTGACAGCCAAAGCCATTACGTTTATTGGCTGCCAATGTCAACAGCTGCAGTGGGGAATTCAATGAGGTCGAGCGCAGAGCAACCGAAAATGCAGCAAAAAATAATAACAACAACAACACGAACGCAAATAAAACACTATTTTTACAATTAAAAGCTGCAAATGGAACGAAGCCCGTCCTTACTATTGGGGCAAAGTGTTAAAAAACAAAAACAACTAACCAAGCCAACAGCAACAGTAACAACAACGAAAACGCTGTGAAAAATCCTAGCAACGAATTTTGCGGAAAAAGCAGTTTGCAACATTTTGGCCGAGAAACTAACACAAATTGACAGGCAACGACACAAATGGAGCAGCAGTTAAATCGCAAATACGAAACAAAAACAAACGAATACACACACACACACCCAGCCGAACGCTTGAATGGCAAAAATAAAGACCGAGTCAAATAAAACAAACGTGGAGCCATCAATAAACACTTGAACGACACTAAGCAGCAACTAATGGTGCTAACAAAAGGCGTCCAAATGAAAAGACAATCGGAAAGCCATTGACAGCAACAAAGAAAGCAAAAAATACTGTCCAAAGCAAATAAAAATAAATAAATAGTAAACCCTTTAGGGTAAAAATATATATGTATGTACAACTTTTCAATAGTATCGCCAGTTTTAGTATGCGCTGTGAAGTGAGACTTATATTTTTTTGAACGAGGTTGTATCACCTAACCATTGTTTCAAGTGCACTATCAGTCATACAGCTAACGGTGCGGTTAAGATCTGCGAGATCAATTAAAAAGTTCCCGGCCTACAATAGGTTAGGTTAGAACAGATGGCTGATCAAAGATCGCACGTGGACTAGAATATGTAGTAGTCTGTGATGTCATAGCAAAGAAGAACTCCTGTATCCGAACTATACACCATAGTAACACATAATTTTTTTTTTTGAAAGTTTGTTCATATTTCCCTTCAGGCCGCCGATACACTGATTACAGTGACCCGATACCATTTTTGTAGAACGATGTGACCTTCAAAATAGATTTCATATTCATCTTCATTCGACAAAAATTTCTTCCCAGCGAGCATTCTTTTAAAATCTGAGAACAGGCAATAATCGCTGGGCGCCAGATCTCGAGAATAAGGTGAATGCGGAAGCAATTCGAAGCCCAATTGAGATGAATTCTTGCTTTCATTTTTCCTGACTTGGGACAGGTTGCATTGTCTTGGTCAAACAGTTCCTTCTTCTTCGTCAAATGCGCCCGATTTACGGCGATTTCGTTCTTGAAACACTCCACTAACGTTATGGTCCCACTGTAGATGGTCCTACCTTTTTCAAGGTATGTGTGCAGTCCACTCGAATGACTGTCAATTGGATTTCAGAGTGAAGTGATGGAGCCATGTTTCATCCATTATTAAATATCCACGCATAAACTCGTGCTTACTTAGCTCTAACATCTCCGAATCATCAACTCGTGGTTGCTTTTGGTCAAAAGTGAACTCTCGCGGCACTCACTTTGCACAGAGCTTTCTCATACCCAAATATTCCTGAATGATATGTTGTATACATTCAGTTGATATCTCTGAAGCTCCTGCTATTTCGAACAACTTCACCTTACTGTCATGTTAAACTATTTCGTGGACTTTTTTTGAAACTTTCGTCGGTAACAACTTTCTTTGGGCGTCCACTGCATTCATTATCTTTGGTGCTCATTTCACCACGTCTTAACTTAGCACACCAATACTTGATGGTTTGAAGACCTCATCAATAGTGGCAAAAAATTGAGACTGTCGACTTTAAAAAGCTCATCTTGAAAATATTTTTTTCCCATTAAAATCCATCGTCATACATAGAAAGGAAAAGGTGGTCATAAATTGGATCATAAATTGAAGACGTAAAAACCTTGGAAGGAAGTTCCCGGAGGTTCTGGCGAGTCGTTACCGATTTGTGTGGCCTGGACTTGCCCTGATGAAACACAATCTCTTTCCTATTGGCTAAAACTGTTCGCTTCTTGTCGATAGCTTTCTATGGACGGTCCAATATTGACATAAAAAGTCCGATTTAAGAATTCAGGAGATAGGATTCATAGCAAAATATTCCTTACCAATTCTAACAGACAAATAGAAGCCTTCCTGTTCATAATTTCTAGCCTTGCCACCTTTTTCGCCAGCTCAACGTGATTCAACAACGATCTTTTTTGCTTGGAGTTGTCGTAACCAGTTAGTGACCGTCTACTTCAGATATAAATTTTTTTACGCAGCGAATTGCAGATGGTAATTCGGTTCAAGAGATTTTGTTTGGTGCGGAATCGATAAACCTGAATTGTTAATGATTGGCTGTTACAGTTTCGGAATCATAAAATGTAGACGTTGGGTTTATATTTTCCGCTTTATCATAGAGAAACTATAGAATATGACGCATTGTTTCCTTGCTGGTGTTCATCTTTGACCTGCGCTCAAACAATACTGAGTCAAGTTATTATAAAACTGTCCTCAAAAATTTTTAGTATTAAATCTTATCTTTTTGACATTAAAAAGTTTTTTAAAACTCAGAATAATTTAGGGCGTTATTAACCTCCCGTTTTGCAAGTGATCACAGCAATAAAGTACAATAAAAACTCGCGCTAACATTAGTCTAACATTACATAGTAGGAGGAAAAGAATGGTGGTTGCTTACCGAAAAGATAGCAATGTCTGGAGTGCGAAGCGGAACTTTGACAACGACAGCGACTATAACGAGGCAGTCAAACTGTGTCAATGGCTGTGAACTGGAATTGCTAACTCCTAGGCTACAATACCCACCGTGTATTGGTGTTTTATCGTGATATGTATATCTACATGCATCATAATATGTATATACAGAATATACAGGGTGTAATAATATGCACAAAGGAGACATTTATTATAACCTTAACAGCATATATCAGAAGTTAACTTTTTGGCTTGTTTTTAATTATTATTAATTTAACTTTTTCTGTGACTAGCAAACAATTTTTTTTATCTCAAAAAATTAAGATTGATAATTTTGAAAAACCCGGACAGAATTGTGAAAAAATTTTATTATTTTAAACTACATTTTATTTTTAACGTTTTTATGTTCTTTTTAGAGTCTGTAAAGTTAATTCAATATTTTCTTTTAATGTAATACCCTTTATATGTATAAAATATACCACACATATGCATTTCATTAAAAGCGACTTAGCACGCTTCTCTCTTTGAACACTTGACTGCGTCGCTACGCTTGCGTTCTACGCTTTGCAATTTTCTTTCTTGTTTTTGCTTTAATTTTCACCTTCAATTTCTAATTCCCTTGTTAATACGATGCAATGAAATTTTTGTTGTTGCTGAAAGCAATAGATGTTGGCGGTTTCGCTAGCTTGTAAAGCGTCGCAAGCTGGTATAGACAATATAAAAATATAAAGAAAGCGAAGCACTATGGTCGAACTTTGGAAAGCTTCAGCATTAATTTAATTTTCACATTTGTAGTTGCCATAATTTCAGCAGCCACTGTAAAGTTGGTGTTTTATACATACATATATTGGTTCACTGTGTCCAGTCCACTCCACTCCAATGACTGTGAAATGGACTTCGGAGTGAAATGCTGGAGCTATGTTTCATCCAGTATCACTTATTGACACAAAAACTCGTGTTTCTTATTGCCT
This sequence comes from Bactrocera dorsalis, assembly GCF_023373825.1. NCBI lineage: Eukaryota > Metazoa > Arthropoda > Insecta > Diptera > Tephritidae > Bactrocera > Bactrocera dorsalis. Next base: position 102,748,373 of record NC_064304.1, on the reverse strand, counting down.
GATATCTCGAACAACTTCACTTTGCGGTAAAACAGAATTATTTCGTGGATTTTTTTGATGTTTTCATCGGTACTCATTTCACCAAGTCTAAACTTAACTTAGGCTTCCTGGCTTCCACTTACTAATCAATCCAAGGTTTTGTTTCAACTGTATGTTTTCCCTTCAAGAAGTGAAACTCCTTCTCTTAAATTTTTTCACAATAACAAAAGTTTCTTCCATCGAAATGATATAATTCGGAACCAATGATCCGACAGCTGCCAAATTCATATATGTGCCTGTAGAAAATATCAAGGAAGCTATTAACTGAAGGTAATTTCTCATTAGAGGAAATTAAGTTATGATGAACTTTTCAAGGTCCGGGTAGCCGGTACTTAATACTAAAAGTTCTTTTATTATTGTTATGAAAAAGTTTATAGTGAAAAATCTTATGCCCATGATTCGAAGAGATGAAAAATTATGTTACATAAAGGACACTGCAAAATATTTATAAGATAAAAGGAATATGAAAAACTAAGAAATGAAAAATAGAGTTTCAAATTAAACCGTTATAATTAATACCTACTCACCTTCTCTTTTCCGCATCGCTCTACATTGGACTTGTTTCTCTAGAGCCAGAAGAAGTACTGTTCGTCATGATATTAAGACTTTTCCACAAACGGAATAGTAGGCAATATGAATTCCTACAGCAAAAGTGCTACAAAGAGCAAAGCAAAATTTTAAGCCCTCTAATAAGCAAATAATGAGTAACAAAGAACAATTAGTGCGACATCCGACACACGCGTGAATTATTGAAAGTATATTATGTGCACAGTCACAAAAAGATTCATAAATATATATATATATCTTAAAACTGTACCAAATCTAGCCCAGCTACAAATCATTTTGGTTAGAAAAGACAAGCCAACAATGATGAATTTGAAAATAATGTGGAAAATAATTGAATTATCATTATTTGGTTTGAAGACTTGAAGAAGAATACAAAAGAAAGCTACGAGAGACCACTAAGTTTTTGGTAAATTATGAAAACAAAAACCAGAAAATCTTCAACTTTGATTACATCGAAATTATAATACTTTCACAAATACAAAAGTTTCCTTAAATAATTCGATTTTGATCGGTAAGTTCAGTTTTTGTTCAGATATCGACTGGTTCGATATACTTGTATGAGCAGCTTCTTGAAGAGAGAGGGACGTAAGCAAAGTTTCAGCTTGATAACTCAAAAGTTGAGGGACTAGACGGAAACACCGGCTGATAGACGGACATGATTAAATCGACTTAGCTCACCACCATTATTTTTATATATTAATATACCCGATACTTCAATCTAGATGCTAAGAACTTCATGGTAAACTTAAAATACTCTGTTCAGGATATAAAAATAGCTTGAAACCATAGCAAACATAGAAAAATTTGTTCGAAGTTGAAAATATATTCGTTATTTACTTGAAATTTCGACATACAACGGTCAAAGCCAAAGACAGTTTACAAAGTTCCTTAGTTAATAGCGACGTAAATGCTGGCATCTGACTAAAACTCGTTTGATTCAGAAGGTGGTCCGATTATATCAACAAAATTTGTAGAAATAATTGAGAAATTTTACTGGTTACCTATGCTACTACCGACCAAGACCGAGCAAATTTCCCGATGACAATAATACCTACATGACATTAACCCACTAAATAACTAAGAAAATTTTGATAATAAATTTTACTTAAGCGTGATTAGGGAAATAATCGCCATAAGAGAGAAGAAGCGGCTTTCCTGTAAATTGTGTTGAATGCTTAAGTTATATTTGATAATTGACAGGAAAAGTGAAAAAATAAAAGAATTTTTTTGTTCAGCAAAGCATTTGGCGGCAATTAGCTTGCTATAAACAAAAAGTACCGAAAAAAACCCGCAAAGCACGCCGACACTAATGCATTAATACTACTTAAAATACCTGAGCGAACACATGAATTCTGAAAAAAACAATGAAATGAAGGAATATGTATATATTAGTTTGACCCGCGCTATTTGTGGCTTGTCTCATTAAATAACAATTTAAGGCTTAAACAACAATCACAGCCGTTTGACCGCATGCCGCCGCTGCCGACACCACTTCGGTGGACGAAAGCGACCGCGAACGAGCTGAATAAGACAAAAAGCGCGACAGGCGAACAGTGAATTTCCACCAAACTGTCAACATACGTCAAATTGCTATATACATACATACAGACATAAAGTGTACGTAGGTTTATATGAATGTATGAGGTTGTACCTTGAGACGTCACGTGAGACTCGTCAATGTCAACGTCAACTTAAATTTGTTGCCTTTTATTGTTGTTACTCACTATCCAACTGCTCGTATTTACTGTTACACAATTACGCTTTCGCTACATGTTTTCTAATTGTCTTTTGATAACTCCACTCAGAGCCCTACAAGTTCGGCACCCTCACTCAAGTGGATGAGAATTTGTTGTCTGCCAAATCGATTGGCTTTTGATTGTGGTCAGTATGCCAGTCAAAAATCAATTAAGCACCAAATTAGTGACAGCCTAATGGTGTGCAATGTGTGCGCGAATGACCAAATGGTCGGAGAGAGCATGTGCTGTACAGCCGAGATAACAATAATGTCACTAATTGTTGTAATTGCCGTTGCTGGCGGAAATCATAAATTTTTGAATAAATTGTTTTAATGTACTTTTTTAGAGAAAGTTAAGATTATGTTAGTAGATATAAAAGTGAATGACGTAAGCGAAACTAAGGTTAGTACGGAAGCGAATAACAAATTGCGGGTGTAGATGAATATAGTACTTATATACAAGTCCCGAAAGTAGAAGTAATTTCTATAGGCTAGCAATTCGATGCTTGAAATACAAAGTGCGTTCCAAAGTGAACAGGAGTTTATGAATACAGCGACACCTGTTGGCGCTATCTTTATGTCGACTAGTGCGTTAGAGTTCATCAAAAATCATCATTGAAATTCATGGAAATGAAATTGAATATCTCCAAAATATCGATTTATCGCATTTTGACCGAACACTTGGTCGGTTTGTTCCGCGCAAATTGACTGATGATCAAAAATTACTCAGAATCCAACATTCGAAGGACGCTTGTGACCAATTATTTGACCAAAAATCACATTTTCACCATTAACCACTAACCGTATTCACCTTATATGGCACCGTGCGACTTCTTCCTTTTCGGAAAAATGCATTCGCCCATGAAAAGAAAGCGTTATGCAGACGTAGAGGCCATTCAAAAGGCTTGCACCGGTATACTGGCAGCCTTTTGGACCGTGCAAAAAGCTGTATTGAAGCAGAAGGTACTATTTTGAATAAAATAAATTGATTTTGCCGAAAAAACTATTTGTTCTATTTTTTTTTAAGTCAGGTTTACTTTGGAATGCACCTGTACGCACATGAAGTTCAGAATTTTGACAGTTGGTTCACATTTCTGTCTCTGTAACTAACGGTTTGCCATTCTATAACTTCGAAAATTGTGCTTCATTTTACCAAAAAATACGAAAAGACTTTTTCGACTACACAATAGTTGCTTGAAAACGGAGCTGAGGACTCTACATTCATTAAGCACATCATTACTGTAGAACTGGGCTTATGACAATGACAAAAAATTAGCTGAAACCGAGAAAGCCAATATTCGCTAAAGCCACTAAGTCGCTCCCAGCCGACGTTTAGAAGAATGTATAGATAATTTGAATAATCGTTGTATTGTCTCCGAAAGCTTCTACGAAAAATTCACAAAATATTTTTCAAATGTTGATCTTTTATAAGCCCAAAAGTTGTAATTAATTAATTCAGTTGTTAAATGAAAAAAAATTGGAGAAAAATTGCTATTTCTTCGGTCGTCAAATTCCCCGTAACCCCTTGAAGACTCTTTTTAAAGTAGCATAAAGGCTCATTAATTTTTGAGATGAGCATAATGCCTCGCATTTTATTCAAGAACATGCACCGTTAGAGTGGCTTTAACCATTTCGATGTAAGTACAATTGTTGTTAAGTGTTTTCTCTTAGTATTTCATTACGAGTGGATCACAGCAGCGGAAGTGAGGGAATGTAAAAAATATTTACAATAATTACTTATGCATTTACAAACAAATATTGTTCAGTAGCTGCTGCAAAAATTTTTACTTTTCCGAGAGATAAGCGGCGAATGCCAGAGACAAGCAACTTCATTGGCCACTTCAACAGGCGCAAAACAGCAGAAGCATTGAAGGAGTAAGATACCTTGAATGGCAAGCATTGTCTGACGGCACCCATGACTCATGTGATGAATATAAGTATATATGTAAGTGTGCGTTGTCTGGTAAATGGCATGCGCGGCATGTGCCTTAAGTGGCATGAGCATTAATGCACGATAGCGAAAATCCACTTGAGCAGATCGATTCCCCGGCGGCTGGAATTAAAAGATATGCGCTGAGGGAAAGTGAATTCAGAACAATTGATTGCTCAATTCATAATTATATTCTTTTCCTCATGCACATACTTACATACATATGTATGTGTTTGTATGAGGATGAAGGCAGAAGATAATGAACGTTTCAAGTGAATTGCGGCTGCTCTGCTGCAAGTGGAGCAGAACTTGCAACAAGCAGCAGAAAAAACCGACACATTCGCTGGCCATGTGTATGCTGGCATTAAATGTAGATATGTATGTACATGCATGTTTGTGTGGCAAATTTAAATAAATACATACATACCCACGTGCATATAGTAAGTATACTTAATGTACTTATGTATATATTTTACGTGAGTGCGCTAACGCCAGTAGCCGTTAGCAACCACCTTTACAACAGCACTTCAGTTTACTTACAAATACACACATACAACAAACATAAATACACGTATATGTATATAAATACGTAGTTGCCTGTAAGTGCGCATTTGAAGTGGTAAAGTGATTTCAAGTGGAGTGCAATCAGTTGGCGAAACAGCGCCAATTACCGACGCTACCGCTGTGGTAAGCAGATGTTGCAACAAAGACAACAACAACAACAATAAAGTTACAATTGTAAGGCCAACAATTATTGCTAGTAATTAATAGACGCTACAATTGAGTAGCTGTAAGGTATAAATTTATACCAAAATACAAATCATACATTAGGGTGAGCCGAAAAAAAAATTGTTTCTATTAAATTTATGGGCTGAAATCAACATATGTGCAAAGAAGAACGTTAACTTCGCTTGCAACGAGTACAAATAAAAAAGTTTTCGCACAAGTACCTGATTTTGTTCGCTCAGTTTGTATGACAGCTATATGTTATAGTACTCTGATTTCAATAATATGTTCGGAAAAGGTACCGTTGCTTTGAAGAATAATATGTGCCAAAATTTGTGAAGATATTTTGGCCAATAAAAAAGTTTTTCATACAAAAACTTATTTCACATCGGTCAGTTTGTATGACAGCTATATGTTATAGTGCTTCGATCTGAACAATTTCTTCTGAGATTAGAGTGTTTACTTGAAGAATAAGCTATTCCAAAGTTTGCGTGGATATTTTGCCAAATAAAAATGTTTTCCATACAAGCATTTGTTTCTGATCGTTTATTTTGTATGACAGCTATATGTTATAGTGGTCCGATTTCGCTCGCTCAGACAAATTAGCGAGTTTTCAAGAAAGAAAGGACGTTTGTCAAATATCAGATCAATATTTTATAAACTGCAGGACCAGTTCGCGTATGTACAGATGAACAGACCAGCTAAATCGGCTCATCCTTACGCTGATCTTATACATATATGTATATATATATAAAAATTTTTTATGTAAATATATATAATCCAGCTACAAGTTTAAAAATATAAAAATATTTATAATAATAAAAAAAGATATTTTTTCATAAAAAATTAACTTTTTAATAGTTTAAGATAAAAGTTTTTACATAACCGACTCTTGCAGAGCATAAAATTCCGTAAAAACTATGCCTCACTCAATTTTCTTTTCGTTGATTTTTATATTAGCTAAATCAATTATTAGGCTTACCTTAATAATACATACCTACAACCACACATTGAGGTATATGTTTGTAATACTATGTGGTATGCGCAGTGAAATTAATTCATATTAAGTGGCATGCCACATAGTAAGCGCGCCGCTTCGTGGTACCAACAAAAGCGAACAGCAAAAATTCGAACATTCTTTATTAATGCGATTAATGGATTGTAGCGATGCTTAGTTTCAGTTGTTTATACATACTTCAGCGGCTAAGTAATCAATATTTACTTTGATTACTTAATTGAATTACTTCAAATAGTTCGATATGGACACTTAGCGGGCACGAAATGGCTTAAGCGAAATTTGCGTTCATTTTCGAACAAGAGAATTGCCATTTATCTTAATGCGAGCAATGAAAGCAAGAACAGCAACAGATCGATCAGTTAAATTAAAGTTGGTCAATAGGAACCCCATCTCATCTAGTATAGTAAACCATTAATCACAGTACCAATTCGCGTTTTTTCTATTTACGAAAGCAGTTTTCAATTCGCAACAGATTGACTTTGATTTCAAAATCTGAAGATGAAGAACTGGAGGCATTACGCTATGATGATTGCTGGTAAACACAAGAAGAGCTTCCAAAATCTTTCATAGTCACTCAAGCAGTCATTTTGGAATCTCTAACAGCAACTGAATATTGATTGACAAAAGCCGCTGAGAAGCGATTTTACATGTTTGAAGTGCAGCTTGAATGATACAACAAGCAGTCGGCTTTGCAACGGATTGTAACTGGTGATGAAAGCTGGATCCATTATGACAACCCTAAACGCAAAAAATCATATAACATGCCTGGTTATCCAGCCAAGTCAACGGTAAAGCTGAATAGCCATGACGCCAAAATTATGCTCTGTTTTAGTGGAGATCAGGAGAGCATGCTGTATTATGAGCTTTTAGAACCGGACGACACCAGTACAGGGAACACCACCCATAACATTTAATCCGGCCCGGATTTTGGGACCATCCGAGTCAATAATTTTCTAGCGTGATGAAGAGCGACATCATGTTACAAGGCCAGTTTAAAACTGCTTGGAAAACAGCAGCAGTTTTTGACTTATAAAAAAATTGGCTTGATTCCTTCTTGGCTGCCAAGCTGGCTCAGTTCTTTGAAATGGAGTTTACAAACTGTTAAAAATATGGAAAAACTTTATAGCTCTAGGTGAGCACTAATTTAGGTAATACGATTGAATATGTTCTACTTAAATAAACGATCTGAAAATAAATCCTAGCCTAGTTGTTTTATCAAACCGGAACGAAGAAATATACCTCGCCTCGCAATGCTTAAATCAAAGTTACCGAAATTACATAGAAAGTAATTCCAAACGGTTTTATTGAGCAGTGCAACGGAAGGTCTAAGCCGACTGGTCCGAAGGATAGGGAATAATTTCTATTTGGATATTTCCGGGACTGGAATTGTATAGATCACACACTGTGTGCTACGGAAATTTGCCGACAAACTCTGGATAGGAACCCACAAGTAAGTCGTAAGCGAGGCCGTCCTAATAGCACGTGTATGTGATCTCACGGAAAATCATGGAACGAACTAAAGGTGCTAGCAAAAACAGGTCCATATGGAAATGCTTTATTGAAGCCTTAGGCTCTAGTGGGATAATGATGATAACAAATCCGTAGGAATGAGCGATAGTCAATACAACAATAATGAGAAATTTACTGATGTACATGCAATGCTTACTCGTGAAGCAAATTTCAAAGAGCTCATCACAAAAACCTGGTTCTCACCCTTAATGGAGGCTCAGAGATTCCAACTGATTCACGAACAAAGTCAGTTTTCGGTTAAATATGTCTTTAAAATAATACCCTGAAATTCATGTTCTGCAAATATTTCACCAGTCTTTATACTCTTCTCAACACCCAATTAGAAACATTTCATCGCACTTTTTAACTCGTGTTTGTGGTTTATCATCAATTTTAGCTCTTTTTTAACATTCACAGTGTTCCTAAACAATATTCTGTGACTTAGGCTGATAAAATAGTTTTCCATTTCTATGTAATTTTACTCTTGGTTGATTAACATAGCTGCGTAACGCTTGGCTGGGCAGCCAGTTAGCACGGAAAAAGTTGGGCACTGAAACTAGAAACGAGGCAGTGAAACAATATGCCTCGCCATTTTTTTTGCACTTCACATATATAAGAGTACAAATAAACAGCGGAAAAGAGAACAACAATGAGTCAATGAAAATTAAAATAATAATAAAGAACCACTAGAAAGCGAAGGCAGTTTATTGAACTTTGTTGGAAAATATATGATTAGTAGCACATGTTATAGTCTAGTGCGATATGTTTCTATAACTGGGTGGATTGCGGGTTCAAGGCCTAGCTGGGACAAAATGTAATATTTAAAAAAAAGTGGTATGGAGAAAAGACCCTCGGCTGAAAAGCTAGTATAGCAACCACAGAACGAGAGCTACAAATTTAGTCGAGGATTTAGCTCTTTCTAACAGACTTTAATACAAATTTGGCAATAGAGAACTGGTTGAACTTCATAATACGTATATATTTCAAGAAAAATGTTGAATATTACTTCTAAAATAATATTACTTTAGAAAATTCTTGAAATTTTCGGAAAAAATAAGCTACGAAGTACAGCGTTACAAAGCTCCGAGCTCCGAGACGATATTAACGAACGAAGAGAGGAAGAAAAAGGTACTAGGAAAGCCCATGTGACCTTGACTACTATGTGATTTTTCCGCATAAGCACTACACATTTCTGCCTTAGGTCTCTTTTTCTGATAAAATTGCACAAATTGACTTTGATTTGAGTGAAATGATTAAATGGAAGCGAACGAGTTTAATATATTGTACAATATTTCGTTAACAGCAATTCAATGCGCTGCAAACGACAGCTACGAGTGGGTCGGGTCACATGTCCATAATTACAGTTAAAAACAATAAATTTCCATAAAAGTGAATATTATATGAATGTGTATCCTGGCGAGTTACTGCAGTGTCAATTGCAGCAAAGCAAAAGTTTCACAACGACAGCAACAACAATACGAATGCAGGTAATGCAGAGAAATCGATGGCATTAAATCGTTGTATTTGTATAAATGGAAATTTTTAGAATGCAATTGACATTTGGATAATTTTACAATTCCAGTGAAAATATTTATATATGCGCATTTGTAAGTGGATATGTAACGGTTAATGTGTTGAAGGCAGCCAATTGGAAGTATAACATTCACCGACAAGCAGGTCGATTGGTTTCTGAGAAAACCATTGTAAGTAACTGAGAAAAATAAAGGGTTAAAATGTAATATGAATTTGGATAATATATTTTACTAGGATAGTCGCATCAGTGAGGTCAGTAATTAGCAGTATTTTCAAAATACTGACACAGATATTGAAAATAAGTGACTGCCGATTGCATTTTCTTAAAGAAATTTCGTAATAAACGAAATTAGAACCCAAAAGCATTAAAGAGAATACGAAGAATCGTAATCGAGTCACAAAGCCACAGAGGTATTATTGGTTAATAGGTCAATTTGGAAATCAGCGTCATCTAGCAATTATTTTTATGGGAAAAATAGACTTTTCGAAGGTATCAAAAGAGCTTTAATGATGGCCAGAGCACAACTAAGTGCTAATGCGTTTTCTCACGAATTCGATATTTGTTGACCCTTCTGTAACGCAATTTCTAAAAGAATTAACCAAATATAAACTAGAAAAACACTATAAAAGTTATACTGAAGATTATCGAGTTTCTACTCATCTTCAGCGCAAATATGGGTATCAATCACAACAAAAGCTTTCAAAAGCACCAAAAGCTCTAATTTTAAGTAAATTTGGCTAACCTAGAGACTTTTGGGTAAAATAAAAACCACTTTTTTCGACCCAGCAAAGTTAACATGGCTGTATACATAGCCTAACGAGGAGCAATATCAAAAGCTCCATCTAGAACAGGAAGAACTTTTGCGAACCGTTTGATATTGAGCGAGGTTTCAGACTTATTCGTTTCTTTCATAATATTTACCAAAATTGCGGCTTGAATTGATTGAAAATTTCATATAGAACTTGGTATTGCCAGAGTTCGTGAAAAAAATTATATTTAAAGCCTCGGCTTTCTTACCTTCTGTTGCCCTTAACTATCCGGAGATGGTTAAAAGTCAAGACTTATTGACTTGGAAACCATATTGAAAAATATTTAAAAATTTCAAGATATTTTATATGTTATATATGTTCCAAAATGTTTATACCGTTATACACACATACATAAGCATGCGTATATTTTTACATCCCCGTGAGAAGTATAGCCACTCAGGTCAAAAGCGAATTAAGATGAGTATATCAGATTCTATTTTGCCTTAACGCAAACATCGCCGCCACACAACATTACAATAACCAAACAACAACAAAGCAAACTCCAAAAATACAACAAACATTTCGTAGCTACAAAATTTTCATAACATCAAATTGTGGATTGCCGCAGCAATAACATTAGCAACATGAAAGCAGGCTAAACCAGCAACAACTAACGCAACAACAACAAAGTTAAAGGTAACCAAAAATGCTCACAACAAGAATGTCGCATGCAAATCAATGGACTCCGGACTCATACTCAGTCCAACAGATGCGAGGATGTGAGGAGTTGAGCGCTTTTCGGTACATAACGTTGCTTGCTGCCTGGCTTGTATGGTAGTGTATGAGTGTATGTGTGTTTATTACTGTGCGTGTATGTGTTCTGCTTTTGGCCATTTAGCTGGTGAATATTTGAGGCTACTAATATGCTTAAGCCCCGCATGCCAGCAATCCGAACGAGATATTCTTCTAATATGCAAGAGTATATGAGCTAGCATTTTTCAACTGTAAAACGCACACACATGCATATCAGCACACACACACACACATAAACTTAGAAACACATGCATATGCGAGCAGTTGAGCCTGTGTTTGTTTACTTTATTGACTTACTTTTGGCTCAACGCCATCACTTGAATTTAAAATGCCTTACTGGGATTTGTACAGCAAAATACATGTAGAACAACAAAAAAATAAATAAATAAATAAAGCAAAAACAAGAAAAACGTTAGCTTGGGCCGCATCGCAGCTTTAATGCCCTTCACTGGTGCATTTCTTAGTGATTAAAATGGTATAAAAAATCTTCATATTGATTTTGAACGCTTAGTTTGTATGGCAGCTATATGCTATAGTCGTTTGATCGGAACAATATGTTCGGATATTATGGTATTGTCTTAGGGAATAACCTCAGTCAAATTTTGTGAAGATATCTTGACAAACAAGAACGTTTTTCATACAAGAACTTGTTTTTCATCGGTCGGTTTTTGACAGCTATATGCTATAGTAAGCCGATCTGACCAAAATATCACGATATTGTGGCATTGCCTGAAAAAATAATCTGTGCCAAATTTCGTGTAGATATCTTTCAGAGCGTGTGCAAATTTTCAGCCTGATTTCTCAAAAGTTGAAGGACTTGCTCGCGTATATACAAACAGACAGACAGACCGGAGGACATGACCACAACGACTCAGCTAGTCACACTGATAGTTCATATATTATACATGCTTTCCTTCAGAGTATTACAAACATCGTGCCCAACTTAAAAAACCCTGTTGAGGGTATAACAACCACAACAACAAAAATAAAAACAAATTTGGAAAAAAAAAACATTTGCGTTCAGCAAATAAATTTATATGCAAACCGAAAATATAACAAATGCAGTGCTTGCCCCAATAGCTCTGCTTCGCCATGAGCGGCAAGTGCCCGGACCCCACGCTCCACCACTGCCTTCGTCACATGGCAGCAACAATGTTTCGGTCAATAGCTATGCAGTATGTATGGTATGTATAGCTATGTGCGACGTTGGCTGCATAACTAAATGGAATAGTTTGCATTGCACAAGCTGGTGGGGCGAACAGCGCGGAGCAACGAGGAGTACAACAACAACTACAGCAACCACAACAACACTTAAGCTTTCGAGAATAATAATAATAAATACACAATAGCAACAACAACAACAACTACAATGGGGACAACAACAATCAAAACAACAATCGAAAGAGCAACAACAAAAACACAACACTAAAAACGAAAACAACAACGACCGCAACCACAACAAGGACAACAGTTAAAAGGGTATATTTTCATTGCACTTAACCCAAATTTTTGCACTTTTGTTGGCCAACCATTGGATGGATGACCGTTAACTGCCGAGCTAAGTAGTGTAGGCAGCGTAGGGAATAGTAGCGCTGAGAAATACGGGTGAGTGAGTGAGAGTTCTTTAAACATTTTGAATTTGGCTGGAAAATGTATAAATGTATTTGTGAGCGAAGTCCATCATTTTATGGCCAAAATATGTGGGTGCTTTTGATTATGTAAATTGAATTTAAGTTGCAATAAATTAAAGGCTAAGCAATGAATTTGAATTAAGCTCTCTTTATGAATTTTATTATGCTTGAATGAACTAAAAATCAAGTGATAGTAAACTTCGATTCATCATTTTTCAGCTCGTTAAGATATTAAAAAAAAAATAAATATATAAGCAACAACATTTAAGTCCGCTCAAATAATCCCATCTGAGTAAATATGGAATAACTCATTTAGGCGGGTTCGGAGATATGTCAGTATTTGGAAGAATTTTTTTAACTTATGTAATCGTCACCCAAAACTTTAAACCTTTCTTTCAAATCACTGTATCCGTACTATCAAAGTCGGCGAGGAAAATTTTTCAAAAACGGCTGGATCGATCGACTTGAAATTAGCAGATAACGTGTGATCCAAGTAGAGGTACCTTTCAATAGCTTTGTTTTGACAGATCACGCGTGAGTCGTGTCAAGCTGCCTATTATTTTTGTTGCATTATTGTTTGACATTTCATCATGGAAAGTCACAACGTTTAACAGATCGTTCAACTTTACTACAAAAACTCACGTTTAGTAAAGAATATTCTTCCCCCAACTTATGGTCAACATAATCGGCATACTGAGCATATTATTCGCAACATCATCACCCATTTTGAGAGCCAGCATATATTATGGGATACTATTCGACCGAATATACCACGACCAACACGCAGTGAAGAAAATATAGTGTCATATCACACCGTTGGACTTTTTCCTATGGAGATATGTAAAATCTAAAGTTTATGCGAACAATCCTGCTTCGATTCACGCCTTGGAGCGAAAAAAATTACGCCATGTCGTTTGCATTCGAAATACTGGAACGAATCATTGAAAATTGGACTCAATGGATAGACCAGCTTGTTTTTTTTTTTTGGTTTTTTTCGACTTGAGATAATTTTAATCAGAAAAATCTTCCTCACCGCCAGGCAATTAATTTTAGAGTTGCTCGTGGATATCGGTCATGCGATAAGGGAATCGAAAGAAATGAATGGAAATGAGTCCACGATTATTACAGCTCATTAAAATCTGTAATGATACATTATTTTTATTTATATAACCTCTTAAGTGCGATTTGTTCTACTTGTTTGTTCGATTCATCACTCACATAGGTATTGTGAATAGTAAACGGTGAAATTATTGAGAGATATTAGCGGATGAAGAAAATTTGGTGACAATTCTTCGTATAATATATAGGGTGATTTTTTAAGAGCTTGATAACTTTTTTTAAAAAAAAAACGCATAAAATTTGCAAAATCTCATCGGTTCTTTATTTGAAACGTTAGATTGGTTCATGACATTTACTTTTTGAAGATAATTTCATTTAAATGTTGACCGCGGCTGCGTCTTAGGTGGTCCATTCGGAAAGTCCAATTTTGGGGCAACTTTTTCGAGCATTTCGGCCGGAATAGCCCGAATTTTCTTCGGAAATGTTGTCTTCCAAAAGCTGGAATAGTTGCTGGCTTATTTCTGTAGACTTTAGACTTGACGTAGCCCACAAAAAAATAGTCTAAAGGCGTTAAATCGCATGATCTTGGTGGCCAACTTTACGGGTCCATTTCTTGAGATGAATTGTTGTCCGAAGTTTTCCCTCAAATTTGGCCATAGAATCGCGAGCTGTGTGGCATGTAGCGCCATCTTGTTGAAACCACATGTCAACCAAGTTCAGTTCTTCCATTTTTGGCAACAAAAAGTTTGTTAGCATCGAACGATAGCGATCGCCATTCACCGTAACGTTGCGTCCAACAGCATCTTTGAAAAAAATACGGTCCAATGATTCCACCAGCGTACAAACCACACAAAACAGTGCATTTTTCGGGATGCATGGGCAGTTCTTGAACGGCTTCTGGTTGCTCTTCACCCCAAATGCGGCAATTTTGCTTATTTACGTAGCCATTCAAATGAGCCTCATCGCTGAACAAAATTTGTCGATAAACACATTTCGAACCGAACACTGAGTTAGTAATAAAATTCAATGATTTGCAAGCGTTGCTCGTTAGTAAGTCTATTCATGATGAAATGTCAAAGCATACTGAGCATCTTTCTCTTTGACACCATGTCTGAAATCCCACGTGATCTGTCAAATACTAATGCATGAAAATCCTAACCTCAAAAAAATCACCCGATATTTCAAACCATTACGGACCAGGCTTTTTACAGAATGACTATAGACGAAACTGTAAGCATCGCCAAACAACATGCACTTTGGCGATATCGCTTTTAAAAAGTTTCGGCTAACAGTATTATTCTATAATATTATCCAGGAAAGATGTTTTTATGAACCGCTAGATATTTTTCATTAATATATGATGCACACTTGTCGGTAAAGTTAGGCAGTATATTCGTCTCAAGTTCGTTAAGTCCTGTATGTCGGCAAGTAGCTACTATTTAGTGGATAAAAATGAGCTCAGCCGAGTTAACAGTGAAAGTGGTGAATAACAGTACGGCATGACTCTTTTCCAATTTAGAATTAGCAAAACCAAAAAAAAAAGTTTAAAAATAACGTGGCAAAACCTTTTATTTCTGGCCAGAACAACGGCATGCGAAGAGCATCGGAATGATTGTCGTTGAAATGTTAATAAAATAAATCAAATGTGGCAGAAAAAGGTGGAGAGAAAATATACCAAACGACCATAAAACCACAGTCACTTGCTAGAGAGCCAGCAAATGCAGTAACTTAAGTGTGGCACGCTGCATGTGGCAAGCCACAAATGGCCAGGGAATCCAACCAAGCACAACAAGGTGACTGGTGGAGTAATAAATAAATTTGCTAAGAGCAATAAAATACCAAGAGAAGCATATTACCATAGCGCACAGGTATGAAATTAAACCGACTAAGATTTAATGGAAATTTAAATTAAAGACAGCAATTATGGATATGGAAAGTTCAAGAGTTACAAAAGAAACTGAAACTAAACTGAGGTAAAGTGATAAAGAGAAGACGAATAAAAGTTTATAAAACATTCAACGGATTCGTTCTTTTATTGGGGCATAATGAAATAACGAAAAATTATCCACAAGAGTTGCTTCTACTTTGAGTGTTAGAGAACACTTTTTTCGTAGAATTTATGAACTTTTATCATGATTTTTTTTATAAAAGATTATATACATATAAAAGGACTGATAAACGTGGAGTAGTCTTGCTAAAAATATCCCACGATAGTTATATAAGTTTTATGGTTTTTGAGCGCTGCTGCCAGTGTTTTAGAAAACTTGGCTATAGGTATATATATTCGAGTCTTTAAAATAATTGCAGGAATGATGCGAAATAAATGTACAGGAGAAAGCGAAGCACATCCAATAAATTACAACATATGAAATAACAGTATTTGTCCCTAGAGACCCCGCAAATAAAATCCTCAGCAATAAAGCTAATTAACTGATTACTTGATCAACTTGCCCTGTGTTCTGTTTAGTTCTATATTTTATGTACACAACTAAGACGAATTAGTGGCAACGCCATCGTATTAACCGTTACAATTTAATTTGACTCAAATGATGAAGAAGAAGTTACGTAAATGGCGGAACCCATACATCATATGATATCAGGACGCATCATTCGGTTATTAAGAACGCACAGGCAGCAAATTTGATACACCGAAAAGACCACTTATGGTGAAGACGAAAATGGTACCGTACCTCTTCGAATAATTATTATTAATTTGTTTTTCACTCAGTAAAATAACCTAAATGATTAAAAATATAATGTTTTTTTAAAGCACAAAACTCTTATATCTGTAAAAACCAAATTTTTTATGTGATCAAATTTGACCCGGACTGACAAAAAAAATACATTTGTTTTCCACTCGGCAAATGTCTGAAATGTTTACAAAATTTGGTGTTTTTTTTAGAGAATAAAACTCTTATATCTGCAAAAATAAAATTTTTCAAATGATCAAATTTGATCCGGACTGACAACTAAAATGCATTTTCTTCTATTAACAAGCTCCTGAGCCAATACAAGCATGCCTAATGCAGTTTTCCATACACTCGTTATAAGTCTGGGGTGGTGTGGCCTTCCGTGACTTCACCGAATTTTTTCGGTATCAGCTTATTTTGGGAGCCTTATTGCGTATATTGTTGGATAGGCTCGACTTCTTCTAGGCTTCTGTTTATAAACCCACTTCTCATCATTAGTAATTAAGTGATTTATAAATTTAGGGTACTCAATTATCCTTACTCCAACACGTTCTGGCAAAATACTCAGGTTTTTTCTTACCAGTCTGACTTCGTTGACAGGCTTCATACCCAAAACATTACAAAACGTTAGCCAAAATGTGAAACGAAACGTTTACCAAAATTTTAAACCAAACGTTAATCAAACCGTTAACCAAAACGTGTGGCGTTGATCTATAAGACTTGTTGATATTCTCTGTTATCTCACTAATGCCAACATGCCATGCTGGATGGAGAATGCTGTTACCATTAACAGAGTTGGATAGCTATCTCGCATGAGGCAAGCTTTCGATGACTACACGAGCTTTAGTACATGTTTTGTGACACACAATTTCCTGATTAAGTAGATTCCCTAAATAGCTTCTGCTAAACATTTTCAACGTTTCCGTAGTCGTGGTGCCATTGGAAACACAAAATTTCGATCAATTTCATTCAATTTGTTTTGAAGGGTACAAATCGCCAGACAAACTTATCGCGTCGTATACAAACAGCTGCCAAACACACTTTAATTGACGAATTGAGATCAAACTTCACAAGTGTTTTAAAAAGGGTCGTATCTTGGAACAAAAAAAAAGTTATAAAATCGGTTGCTTAAGTCAACCAATCCGGATCAAATTTAAACAACTTTTAAGTATTTTATTCAAAACAACAAGTTTTTTTATCACTAAAAACAACACCTTCTATTAAACACGTTACTATTCACTTGTTTAACTCACTCCCACTCACTTATGCACTGTCACTAATCGAAATACTGCCACTTTCCGATGAAAGCACAACTAAAACCGTTATGCGCTATAACCAATTAAGCAGAAGAAGTTTTATTTGCAGACATGCAATTATTATTAATTCACATTCCTTTGAAACTCAGCGAGCAGAAGACAATTCGAAATCCTTTTCCTGCGAAATGAAGAAAGTCAGGTTTTGAAGATGTAAACATAAAAGTGGTTGTATGAGGCTAAATGCTGCAGACAATTATCATTTAACGGTAGCAAACATACAATTAGAAGCAATAGAAATTTTGTTTTATAACAAGGATGGTGTAGGGATGTCTGCTTTAGCTGACATGGCAGCGAAACTAAACGGGAATTTACGCGAATGTATTGTGGGAGTGGCAATTTGTAATTGAGCGCCACACGTTGTTGCTGTTGCTTTCGTTGGAAATGCCACGATTTACACAAGTGAAATTGTAAATTCTAATGAAATAGAAAATACCAGTGAGTTGGCAATACACACTTGACTATCAAGCAATCGAAACAAGCTGGCGCAGAAGCGTGTGGCAAGGGGTTCTAATTGATTTACTCGAGTTTCAATTATAGACGCAAGCAGCGCTTAGTTGGTTGCCTTCCGCCACCTAGCTTTCAAGGAGTTGATGTACGGCGGCAACAGCTGTGACGCCTGACGGCGGGCGTGCGACCCAAACAACAGCTGTTGACTTAGACACAGTCGCAGCTTTGACTTTGCGCAGCGGTGGCGAAGACTTGCCGAGTGGGTTGCGAATACTTGGCAATTAAATTCGTATTAAAGCGCGATATTTTCGGCAGCCGCGTTCGCTGTTGGCGTCCTAACAGCATGATAAACTGTCAAAATCGGAGGACGTGTTCGTTGTTGTTGTAACAGCGGCGTAGCACAGCGCATAGCAATGAAATGCCGTAGCCTAAACTTTTGCGCGGCGGCTGTTAAAGCGTAAATTTCGGCAAAACTTTTCAAATAATTTTTTTTTATTGTGTTTTTTTTTTTGGCTATTCCCCGGACGCCATTTTAAGGTTGCTTGGTATTTGGTTAACTGTATATGCATTTACTGTTCAAAGCAGTAAATAATTGGCCAAGTGATGTAAAAGACCACTTTCTTCAGCGGACGACCGCTTTTAGAAATGCTGCTTGTTGTTACTTTCGGCCGGATTTTGCTTAATTAGTGTTATATTAACGCGCCAAAAACCCATAGTTTGTATGTATATTTAGAATTCTGAAATAATTAAATGTTCGGGCCAAAGTTGCTGTGCCAGTTTTATAGGTTATAAATGGAAATTAGCTATATAATTTAACGCTTGTAAATATTTTATTGCGTAAGCAGCTTTATTTTGATGGCTTGGAGTTATGAAATTCGAATTATAGGCCCAGAGGGTTTGAAAGTTCAATGTTTTCCGGTATTTTGAGTATTCAGAAGTTTATCTTATTAAATTGTGCAGAAGTATTGAATTTTGCTTATTGCTGATTTAATATCAATAGCTTAAGCTAAGGCTGCTTTTGATTGGAAAGCTGTCATTTTGAAAAAAAATAAATAAATAATATTGCCTGGTCTATCGAGCATAACCAGTACTAATATATATAGTAATAATAGGTTTTTTTTGTTTTTACTTTAGGTCAGGTTAAGATTTCGATCTTACCAGAGCTCTCGTTGGGACAGCTGTGGTCCGTTATGGTACACGGTTATGGATAATAGGGCGAAATCGACAAGACGACTTTAACTTATGGCTATGCAGCCGCGATGTTTCAACCTCAGTCTTGCCTCTTGGTTAGTGTAGAGTAAGAACCCTTATACAAGTAGTTGAATAATCTCCTGTAAACTAGAACTAGCACCTGCAAAGCACACCCGAGTTCCATTGTTCAAGTGCTGAAACGTAAGACTTCAATGGAGCTTCAACTACTACTGAGGTAACTAAGGTCTCATTGGCTTTGAGGCTACTAGGAATGCCGCAATGACTAGGCACCCTAATGTGTCTGATGAAGAAGTAGCTTTATGCTAATTTTAAAGAGGACAGACTTTCCTTGACTAGCTTTGAGTTTCCAGTTAGAGAGTTTAGCGCTAACTGCCGCTCAGTTTTCGAAGTAAAGAGCAGTAAGTTCTTCCTGAAATACACTTAAATAGTACTACTCTAGGCTACCAAAGCTAAGCTTGAATGTCCCTTCTGGTTTCGACCCATCCGTTGAAAAGCGAAATGCGCCCCTTCTCCAGCGACGACTCCACATTCACATATGTATCTCTTGTTGCTTGTTGATATGTGACCAGAAAAAAGGGCCGACAGGAGTAGTTTATGCCAAGCAGTGGTCCAAGATGACAGGAATGCAGTTGAAGAAGAATTTACGTCGTGATGTGCAAAACGGGATAAAATCGGGTAAAAATTACATCAAGCCGCTTAGTCTAATCTATGAATCTCAAACCTTTGATTGACCGTTATGAGTCAAAACGTAAGCCATTTGGGTATTATTTAAGGTATTATACTTGTACTGAATATTATATAGTTTATTACCGTAAATTCAGTCTCCGAATTACGCCGGCTTCCATATGCTACATATTTATAATGTTTATCGTTATTGCAGCAGTCTTTATGTTCGATATGTCTGTCATTGTGGAAGTTATATTAATAAAATTACATGGAGACATACACACGAGTATATTCGAATATTGTCAAAAGCGAATGTCATCAATTCCAAATATATCCTGTATATATGTGTGAGTAAATTAAAGATTCCTCCTAAAATTCTATTTACAATTAAAAGTTACAATATTACTAAATGTATTCTTTGGAAACTGCAAATTATGCCATGCGAATTTCCGAGAATGACATCAAAGCTAAAAGTTTCGGCTCTCAAATTTAACAAATTAGAGCAAATATATTCCTCACTGAGACAATATGATTTGCATTTATTAGGACTTAATATCAATTTATTAAATTCTTGTTATCCTCTCATGTGAACGTTTTTCAGGGAAGATGCAGCCTTCTCCACATGCCCCCACAAAAATCACAACTCTCACACAATGGTGACCGACAAATATGAGCTTACGCCATATTCAAAAGTTCAAATGCTGAAAATTTTCTCATACTTCTGTGCAAACCGCAAAAATTTTTTTGAACATATGAGTTATGAGGTTTTTTAAGAATTGGGCGGCTAAATATTCAATAGTCATGGATACCGATACATTTGATATATGATATCAAAGAGTGACTTTTTATGAGAATAAATAATTTTTAATTTCTACATATCTCTTTGAGCCAAGCTTGTTAAACGGCGAAAAACTATTTAGTTCACGATTTTAGCTGTGCCGCTATTTCGCTGTCACTGATCGATATATGATCAAATTTGACCCAGACTGGGCTAATAAAAAATTTCTTCACAGACTGGTAGAACCTATTTTATTGCTTTCATTTGTTATTTGACAGCGATTTCTTTACGACGCGAAATGTTTGTTCGGCGATTATTTCCACAAAAAAAACTGAAATTGCTTAATATTTTGTATTTCTAATGGATTTGCGGTTACGGAAGTGGTTAAAATGTTGCAAAAAATATTTGCGTAGTCTAATCTGTCACAAAGCATCAGCAGAGGTCATGAAGTCATCGCAAACTTTCCTCATTTGATTTATCCGTGTTCCTCTGTTAATGACGAATTGACGAAAAAGTTAAAAGAACAGCTCTTTAAAGTCGTTGAATTGGTATCAGAAAAATAAGAGAAAACCTAAAGGACTTGTATGGACTCAACACAATTTCTTTAAAGCTTTGAGTTTGAAGCGTGTTAATGCTAGGTTCGTATCAAAATACATCAATCTTTAGCTTAAGCGAAACGAGCTGAAATCGGAAAACCTCGAAAAACATCACTGAAGGTATTGAAGATTATCCCAGCTAAAGTTTCTAACAACTGTATGGATTTAGAAACATTTTTCATAATAAATTGAAATAAAAAATTCTACACGCCTTAAGAGCTCTAAACTGGACTTTACCTTTAACAGTGCTTTAGGCAATAGTCTTTATTAAATTATGTGAAGAATCCTCTCAAATAAAAAAATTTTCCCTCGAGGACTTGAGAAAGAACGTTCTGTTTGGGTAGCAGCTTTGGGGGGAAAAAACATAAATAAAAAATAAAGACAACAAAACTTCAGTTTCTGGTTTAAAATGATTTAATACATAAATTGTATATAACTTAATGAAGAGAAGAAAACTCACCTGTTAATTATGCAAAAAACCTGCCAAATAGTTTCCATTAAATCACTTTTTTTAACTGTGAGGAAACTGGACTTCAGCAAAAAGAATTTTGTTATATGATTGTGGTTAATCGCTGCACAAGCGCATAAATTATATTAGTTTTAAACAGAATACTTTTATTTTTGTGATTTTTTCCACAAATATTCAAAGCAACACTAGTTTATTATCGAGCAATTATTGGCACAATTTAAAAAAGTTAAAACAAAAACAAATACTGCACGCGCATATAACTTCATATATATTTCATACATATTTTTGTTTATTTTATATTTTTATACATATCTACATATGTATTTACTTGTTTTAATATTCATAAAATTATTAGTTGATCATAGCAGCGTTAAATTACCGTTAGCTGTCCGAAAGCACACATACACAATTTAAACACGCTCCAACTCACACAAATTCTCAAACAAAAAAATGGAACCAGCTTCATTGTATAACTAAATGTAAACAAGCTTTTCAAGACACAACCTACTTTTAGGCGTTTTAGCGCTTTTTAAAGAAACCCTCCACTTAAACGCTGCCAATCCACTAACAGCATATTTTTTACTTACTTTTCAGCTGAAACGCTTTAACGCCGAATATTTGATGTCGCAACAAAGCCAAAGTCGATTAACATAAACACGAAGCACGCACGCACACTCGCGCATACACACACTACAGCCGTTCGTCCGTTCGTACGGCACGCGCCACGAATGTACACAATTATAAAACGCGAAACTTGAACGTTCTGCTTGAATGGCTGCTGGCGAATCGCAATTTTGCGCAATTTTAAATTTTCGAATATTTACCGTTATTCAGGCATATTTCTGCAGCGTTAAAAATTATGTGGAAAAATCAAAGCACGACGTAACGTTTGCTCCACTAACGCAACGGCAACGCACACACACGCGCACACATGCCACACGATTGTAATGGCACACGAACAAAGCGTAAAATATTTGGTTTTGATTTCACTTCGAAATTAACGCCTCTAAATGATAACAGAAAATTCTGATTTCCACTGCATTTCACTTGCCCACTCGGATTACTAATATTTTAGCAGTTGTTGATATTTAATACCTATTTTATTTATTTTTTTTTTATCTCCATACACACTTCATTTGTGGAAATATTTAGTATTTGTGGCCTAAATGTCGATTGGTACGAGGCCGTTACACCGTGCGCTAATTAATTATTCGACCACCAGTCTGCACGAATACCCGGAATGAACTGAAACTGAAACCGAATCATGAATACGTTGGCAGGTTGTGTCAGGTCGGCGAATGTTAAGCGCGAGCAGGGTATGTTAAGCGCAAATATGCAGCGAACAGCGTCAATATACAGCTAACAGCGTAAATATACAGCTAACAGCGTAAATATACAGACAACAGCATACTTATACAGCGCAAATGTCCAGATAACAGCGCAAGTATACAGCTAACAGCGCAAATATTCACCCAACAGTTATACGTTGCAGTCGGCTACGAAGCGCATAACTGAAATCGTGACTTGTCGTGGTGGTTGCTTGATAGTTTTCAATCGGTTATCATTGTTGTTTGTACAGCTTAGCAGAATGCACGCGCTGTTGTGGGTGTTTAACAGTAGTGCAGGCGCAACAGTCCTCTCGAGATTACGTATCACTATACGCTGCTTTACGCTGGATATATGTACACATTAATTTCAGGTAACAGCGGTTTATACTAAGGCATGTTGTTTAACATGCAATGTTAACAGCGGTAGATTGCTGGCTGTTGCATCGTTTTTTGATAGCAATTTACTTGAGAGCGCACTGCTCGTGAGTCGGTGGGTGGTTAGTTGTAGCTGTAATAAACAAAATATGGATTGGCTAGGTCAGGAATACACATACAATCTAAGATGGGAAAATGTTAAGAGTAGAATTTATAACATTTTGAATGTTAATTAAACATCAAACTGAGCATATTTATATGGAGTGGAAAAAGTAATGAATTTTTGAAATTTTAGGAATTTTTTTGACTTCAAGAAGTTATTTATAAAGAAAAAAGTAAATAAAACGTTATCTTCGTCTGCATCGAAGCAATAATAAACTTCATGGGTGTATTTTCTATGACATTAACAGTGAGAAATCCTACTTTCATCGTTGGAATAGGAAAGAGTGAAAGAACAAGTAAAAAAGTACACGGTCTGTTCCAAAGTCACTAAATTTTTTCGAAAAACGGCGTTAATGTCTGTGAAGCAATGTTTACCGACTAAAATGTGATATTACCGGCGATGGGTCTTGGATTTATGCTTACGATTCGAAAACAGATGATAAATGGACTGAATATCGCAGCAAAAGGGAGCCAAAGCCGAAAAGTCCATTCTTAAACCGGTCAAAATCCAGGCTATGCTTACAGTTTTCTTCGAGTATCGAGCTATGGTTCACTCCGAATTCATTCCGACCGGCGAAACTCTCTACAAAGAATACTATTTGAGTGTTATGCGTCGTTTGCGCGAAGCTTTCCATAAAAAAAAGTCGGAATTGTGGGCCGACCGTCGCATATATGTATGTATTCTAAGTTTTTATCTTTTTTCACAGTAGCATGGCTTTGTCTAATTTCGGTTGTTCCGAAACTTTTGTGGAGGAGAGGATTTGTGTACAATTAATTAGCATCCACACACTCAACCCACACTTACTGCTATTATCGGTCATCTTATTGTACTCATACGTCCTTGAGTGTAAATTAGCAGAGCAGCATGAAACTGGTTCAAATATATTTTTTTCCTTATACAGTATTTTTTTTACCAAAAAACGCATAACATTACTATATTATTTAAAAATATATACATAAATACTTTACATATATACATATATATGTATGTCATTGAGATAAAATTAAATTATCAATCGTTCTTGATTTTGGAAACATATCCCACATAATATATTAAAGATTTCGAAAGAAATGTTATATTTCTTCTCAATTCTCATTTAGTATAGGCAAAGCCAATGCCATAACGCACTCGCAACGCTTTCGTTAGTGACCTACTAGCAACGCCTTTATGAGTTATTACCGAGCATTGGCATTTAAGGACACTGCGAAACGAAATACCGAATTCGTTGCATTAACAGTGCTAACGACAGCGTTAACAGTGGAAAGTTGACTGCTCTGATCGGGCTTAACAGAGAGAGCGGAACTGTTTGGTGTTTTACTGCGCTGCTGCTCTCTTGGCTGTTACTAACAGTGGAGCGGTGTGTCGGCATTCAGGGGTTTACAAAATTGCTGTTGGAAGTTCGTATAGAAATATTTAATTATATTTTGTAATCGCTTAAATGGGAACTTATAATTTATAAGAATATGCCAAAAAAATAGTTAAAAAATTTATAAAAATGAAATTCAGCACTCAAACCAAATACTATTTTTTTTATTTTTTGCCGTAGTTGCATGTTGCATGGTTTTGGCTTCGAACATGTTGTGTTTACGTTTGACTTCACATGCGCAGCACGCGTCCAGTCATTGGAAACTGGTTTATTTGCCGGTTTTCACTCAATTCGCAGGCAAATTTTTTCGCGTTCCCAGCAACATATATCAAGCAACATTAGAGATGTTGCAGGTGACATTTACAGGATTTATTATATTGAAATCAGCTGCGTATTGACCAAACTATTTTTTTTTAATTGAGTCTTAACTTAAATCACATATTTTTGGTTTTTGGAGTTTAGGATTCGGTTTTTGAAACTTTTGAAAAATAAAATACAACATTAATTAAAAGATATTGTCCGGTGTTTTTGCAGAACAGTCAAGATCAATATATACGTCGATAGCCAGGCGTTAAATATGGCAATAAGCCGTCATTGTATTTAAAAGCAGGGGGACAGTAGATGTACTGGGTGCCGGAATGCGTCTTCACATATAATAGGTCTGCCATCTAGAAGGTAAATCTGGGAAACGAAATAGATGATTAGATGGGGATTTGAAGAGCAAAATATTCACAAGACTCCACTCTACCGAATTATTTTTCCGATCCAATGGAAAATTGTAGAAAAAAAGCAAGTTTTGGGTAGAAATTTCCTGCACACCATGACACTGCCGCAAATAAGGTATCCACCGTCTCACAGTTATTATCGTCGATTTCGGTCTACTTTAGAAAAAGACAACATCTTCTTCAGTTGGAGTGAAGGTTTTCTTCTTAATGTGCTTCCCCCGGAGGATACTGCGTCAAATACTTTCAGAGCTGGAGTGTTTTCATTAATTCAGACGATGTGATCAAGCCAGCGTAGCCGCTGTCTCTTAATTCGCTGATATGTCAATATCGTCGTATATCTCGTACAGCTCATCGTTCTATCAACTGAGGTATTTTCCGTTGCCAATACGCAATGGACCATAAATCTTCCGCAGAACCTTTCACTCGAAAACTCATAGCGCCGACTGATCAAATGTTGTCATCGTCCATGCTACTGCAACATATAACACGACGGGGATGATGAATGAGTTGAAGACTTTGGTCTTTCTTCGTAGAGAGAGGACTTTACTTCTTAACTGCCTACTCAGTCCGAGGTAGCACCTGTTGGCAAGAGTTATTCTGCGTTAGATTTCGTTGCTAACATTATTGTTGCTACATATTTATGCTGGCTCCAAGTTGTACGATCAAAAAGTTAGAAGAAGACAACATAGTCTAAAATAAAGCGCAATATTCCAAAATTTTCGTTTCATTTTATTTTAAATTTTTGAGTAAACACTTATCGGACTACCCTAACAAATCTAAAAAATGAACTCAACGCACATTGAAGCAATTTGCATGCGCCGTATTTTTTTTTTCTTTTCGAAAAAACCCAAAATAAAACAACCACAAATTCACTTATCATTTGCTACTGACTTCCTACTTCTAAGTACTCGCCACACAGAAAGAACCCAGAAATTTGTTAAGTGCATACCGAAAGGCAAAATCTGTCGAAAATTGTGTAATTAAATGTTTTTCACATACTCGAGAAGATTGTCGCTGGCGAAAAGACACACTTGCGTGCGTCACATACGGAAAAGCAATGAACCAAATAAAAAAGAACACAATGGGAAACACTAAAAAAGAATTTGTCAAATTGTTGCTGCTTTAACGCTTCAATGCATTCATTTCGAGTTTTCACGCAACAAAACAGCAAAAAATAGCGGAAAATGCGGGTTGATTGCCCCGGCCTCGGTCTGGCTAAGTGACTGACTAACTGCTACAACAGTGGCCGGGATAGGGTTGGCGCAACGCACAGACCCTGACAAACCATTTTCGGTTAAGTGGTAGACATACAAAGCGTGTACGAGAAGATATCTGATGGTGAAGAAAAAATATAAAATAAAATAATGTAACATTTAGCAAAATTGAGGAGCGTTACAATAACAATGCGCGTACAAAGCGACTAACGCGAAGCGAACGAGAATGCACGACGCATGAACTGAAAGCATAAAGTTTATGCGACTATATTATTTCACGCTTAATAAAACAGGCACGCCTTAAAGTGCTAATACTTATTTACTAATACATACATGCATACATACATACATACATACATACGTAAACATACATATGGTTGCTGTTATGCGTGCGAGTGGTAGGTGCTTGCGTGAACGGGTGTGTGAGGATCGTACACATGAATGATTGCCGCCAAAGACGGACAAGCAGACAATCAAATTTAATTGTAAGGAAAATACTCATATGTGACTTTAGTTCCTTAACTTATCGAATGGAAGATATATATGTATATCTGTATGTACATATTTGGGTATGTACATACGTGGATTGAAATTAACTGATACAAGCTATATGTATAATTGCAATAACAATAATTTATTTGTCAACTTGTCAGCTTCCGTGCAACCCTGATGCTTTAGATCGTCTAACATCTCTTTAAAATAGATTTATTTTTTACTGTTTATAAAATTTCATAAACATTTCCTATGTTAGGGACAAAAGTTGTAAAGGGTTGCCACCTATCTTAAAAAATAAAATCAAAATTTTTTCAAAATTACTTATATAGTATTTGACACATATTATGATAGAGTTAAGAACATAAGTTGAAATAGAGTTGCCATGTATTTAAAAAATTAAAACAGTAAATATTCAAGATTTCGAATCTTCAATGAAAGATATTACGTTATAGAGTTGCCATATGTAGAAAAAATAAAAATAAAGCTGTGACCATAAATATGTCAAAGTATAAGCAAATTTTGCGAGCCTTTACAGCGTGTGCAAGAACTGAAGCTGCTCGGCATTCCCAAGCAGTCGAACTTCCTCCTATGAGTTCTTGAAAAGTTCCAAGAAAATCTGACGCTTCGATCCAAATTTTGTTCAGCGATGCGGCCCATTTCCGGTCCAATAGCTAAATAAACTAGAAAAATCACCTGAGGTGATTTAAGAACTGCCATTTCCTCCAGAAAAAACTACGGTTTGGTGTGATTTATGAGCCGGTGGAATCACCGGTCAATATTTCTTTAAAAATGATGCCGGTGAGGACATAAAACCGTCAATGACGACAGTTACCGCGCCATGATAACCTAGTATTTGTGGCTTGAAATTAAAGCTCGTGTCATCTGCGACAACTGGTTTCAACAAGACGGCGGCACATCTCATGCATCGTATCAATTAATGGATCTATGAAAAAAACATTTCGGAGAGAAGATATTTTTACGTTTTTGGTCGGTCGATTGGCCACCTGATCGTCTGACATCATACCATTAGACCTTTTCTTGTGGTAATATGTAAAGTCTAAAGTCAACGCGCAATCCCGCTTCGATTCAGGCCTTGGAGCAAAACGTCACGCGTGTCATTCTTTAGTTACCTCGGAAATTGCTCCAGCGAGTCGTTGAAAATTGATTTCGATGGATGAACATCTGAGACGTATTTATGGTTAATATTTAAAAGAGATAATCTTCAAGCACTCCCACAAAATTTGAAGTTTCTGTATTGTTGCTTTAAAAAGTAGGGAACCGCGAAATGGATTACCCGTTAGTTTCGGAAATCAGCGATTTTTACAGTCACTATCAAGTTGAGCTGTTTGCAACATCAGCAAAATTAGAAGAGGTTAGCTCTTTAGATTATATGTAAAGTTATGTGAATGAGCTATATATCTGACTTTGTCTCCTAACATTAAAGCAAATCTTTCGACAAGCATTCTGGAAGACTTTAATATTAAAGTATTAATTTATTCGGTAATACTTTTTTTGAAGAAATTGCGGAATACTCGTATGTATAGTTGCTGAAACCACACTTTTCCGCGCACATACCTAGCGAGAGATATGTGTGTGGGACGGAGGCGCTATAAAATATTTATTGATGATGTAGCTGACATTAAATATTAATTTTAATTTTAAAACATTTTATTGAATAAATATCCTTTATATATTCACTACATTCAAATATGAGTTGAGAAATTTATATATGAACTATATAGTATACATACTTACATGTATGTCACTAAAGCTCATCGAACTATTGAACTCATTGCCAAGGAGACAATGAATGATTCAGCTTTTGAAATTACTAAAACATATGTACATATTCTGAAATTGAAATGATGAATCGTTTTGCAAATTTATTTATTTATACAAATGTATACATACATACTGACATACATATTTTAAAGTAAAAGGTTAATGAAAATGCTGTATAAATGCTTTGGGCATCTGTATTGTAGAAAAGTGAACGCCAGCAAACAAGCACTCATACTAAGTTTTTTTATGTGTGCTCATGTGATATATACATGCATACACTAACACATTTAAAACATACATAATTTATACGTATGTCCATGTGTTTGCAGTCATATGGAATGGAATGGACGCGCGAGCTCTGTAACTGTGACTGAACGCTTTTAGAAACATTTTGCGGGTTTGTGCACTGAACCGAACTAAAACAAAAAAACAAAAGCGATGTAAGTACGCATTCTTTTTGCAAATAAATAAAAACAAAGAAAAAATTAGCAAAGCAACTAAAATAGATAAATGAAAAATGCTTGCATGCGCAAATACATACGTACATATGGATATACATACGTAATGGTGGACCATGAGAGAAATTTGAACTTTTGAATTGTGACAAGCAGTGAAAGTATGCATAGACTTTCTGATACCAAAATTAACCTAAACTATTAAAAGTAAACAATCAATTTGAAAATAATCTCCTGAGCCAACACAAACAAGCTAAATCTTAGTCCAATTCTCCATACAATCGTTATAAGCTTCCGCTTGGACAGCCTTTAGTGCTTTCAGTGCTTTCAGTGCCTTCAGTGAACTTTGGTTTTTTCGGTTCCGCTCTTTTTTGGAGCACCATTCGTTATGTTGTTAGACAGTTTTGACGTCAGATTCATAAACCCATGTAGCGTCACCAGTAATTGTGCTTTTGATGAAAGGAGGGTTCTCAGCTACACTGTCAAGCATCTCTTTTGCGCCCTTAACTCGACGTCCTTTTTGCAAAAGACGCAAGTCTTTTGACACAAGTTTAGCATTAACAGGCTTCATTTCGAAAACCTTAACCAAAATGTGTTGGTTATGACTTAAAAGATATGTTTAAAGGAGATGTTAAGACCCTCTGTCTCTATGAAGTCAAGACGATGATTTTGAAACACCATTTTTTAACTTTTCAATGCTATTGACATTAACCGAGATGGATGGACTCACTAATTGGCATATGAGGTCAAACTTCACACGAAACGGTTTGAATGCAAAGTTCTAATGATTAGTCCGGTTCAAATTTGATCAGTTGATATGAGCTCGCTTATAAAAATTTTGTCTTTAGAGTTATTGACGATGACTTCTACCGACTGAGAAACATGAGGTCAACGGAAAATGTGTAAAAGCTTATATCGAATACTCGTACTAATTATAGACTGCACTAACAAGAAGGGTTCTCACAAGCAGTTAGAGTTGCCCTGATTTTTTTTACGAACAGTAGACTAGCGAGTATTACCAAGCTAATGTCACTACCGTAAAATTTTTGTAAAAATCTATTTATAAAGTGTGATCCATTTCGAGGTTCCTTACTCTTTTAGAGAGAAAAGAAAAAAATCAAATTTAATGGGGAATGTTTATTATCACCCCAAAGAACTTTCTTAGGTGCTTATTCTTAGAAGATTATCTTTTTCAAATGTTGGTCTCGGAATCGTCTCAGATGTTTCATGCGTTGAGCTCAATGTTCAATGACTTTTTCGCGCATTTCGACTGGTAATTTTCGAATGACACGGGTGATGTTTTGCTCCAAAGTCTGAATCGAAGCGGGATTGTCAGCACAGATATTCGACTTTACATATTCCCACAGAAAAAAATCTAACAAAACGTGAAATTATCAGCTCATCGAGGAGTTCTCTCAATAAACCCATTGATTTTTGTGATGTGTGGGAAGTGGCGTCGTCTTGTTGAAACCAAATGTCGGAGAGATGACGAGCTTCAATTTCAGGTTATGACATCATTTTCGAAGAGCTATAGACCGATGATTCCACCGACCCACAAACCACACCGAACCGTTAGTTTTTCTGGATGAAATGAAAGCTCTTGAATCTGTCCAGGTTGCTCTCGTCCCAAATGCAGAAATTTTGCTTGTTTATATACCAATTGAGCTGGAAATTGACCTCATCGTTGAACATAATTTCAGCTCGAAAACATCAGATCTTCTTGGTAATTTTCAAGAGCCCATAAAACGAAGCGATGTCGTTTGGGAAGGTCGAACAAATTCAGCACTTCCACAGTCGTATTTTGTACGCTTCAATTTAAGGTCTCGATGTACATATAAGAATGAGCGACTATTGAGACTTTGAGCAAAATACTTTACCAACAAGCGATTAATGGACGCAATCGAACATGACCCTACGGGGTTCACGCATTTACAAGTTTATTGTGACTGAAGTCAAGCCAAAGCATAGTAAATAACCCAAAGCGAGTAGAAAACACATACGCAAAGTGCAGCGAACCGGAAATGGGTATAACTACTTTTAGATTACAATGTGTGTGCGGAGTAAGTGAATTTGGAATGGATACGCATAAGCTAATACATGGCCATGCATGCCGATATATATCTTTGGTATATATAGAATTACAAACAAATACTTATACAAACATACGCTAAAAAATCGCTAGATCATATGGTCGAATGGCCACCCGAATCCAATATTCAGGCTGAAGTTAACTGACTGACGGGATACATGCCCGATTGGCTGGCTCGTTGGCTGGCTGGTTGACTGGCTTGCTGTGCGATTTGCCGCTTGGTCTCCCAGTTCAGCAGAAACGGCAGGGGACTAAATAAGTCAAACACATATCAAGGAAGTATGCTGGAATTTTTCAGCTTCATTTATTCGAGGAGCGGAGGAAGTGCCGAAAATAACTGAAAAATTAGCTAAATATATTTTCGCTGAAACATTGTCTATTGAAACACAGAAAATGAACTAGATGCTGCAGTTAATATAGACCAAGAGGAATTAAAAACTTGAACTACTTAGAAGCTCGTAAAATTGCGTGTCCGATCGACTGAAGAAGAAGAGTGAAGGCGAAAGCAAACAAAGTACATACCTTAGGCGCATGCAACCAGCGCACAATATGTTGCAGCAACAGCTGCTTGCCACACAAAATTTCACCGAATTGTTGTAAATTATAAACCTAAAAGTTGCGGTCAAAGTTCATGAAGAACTTGAACTCTCTCTCGGCGCAGTGAAAAGAGTAAAAAGCGTAGTAAGAGAGAACTTGCAAAAGAGGCAAACAGTAAGCGAAGGATCTGGAATTTATGTATTTATGTAAAATAGCAACAAAAAAGTTTTAACACCCAAAACAGTAACAACAATACGTTTGAATTTGTAACTTGAAGCGCGCGCAAGAAAAACTTCGGACTTTCCAACAGTTCTGGCTTCGCCGTACAATAACAATAATAACAGCATATGAAAAAATTTCTTGGAATCAGAAAAGCTTGCAACAGCGGTAAATAATGGCTATAAGATACCGTTAGTGAGAAAGGAAAAGGAAGGAAAGCCAATTTAAATTTTCAATGATTTTGGTGAACTACCGGTACCAGCCATCATACCGGTCTTCCAAGCATATGATGGATAGAACAGCACAGGACGATATTATTTAAGTATTTGCAAATAGTATAGGACTTGTTTTATATACACTCAGACAAAGGTATAGAGGGAACATATTCACGATCTGGCGGCTTGACAATTGATGGTCCGATTTGAACAATCCTTGGACATGAGATGGCAAACCCAAGGTAAGTACGTAGAGCAAACTTGCGGATTTAGGATGCCCATTGTGATGCAACTGCGATCCCATTATTTTATTGTCTCCTCGATGCCACCCCGAGCTTCTAATGGAGTTCGTCTGTACAAAAAATTTTATTTGTGCAACTTTTGAAACGTTTCAAAAAGCTTCGGCAATAATTGCCTCTGCTATGTTCTTTTCCCATACAAAGCTTTGCACTAACATAGAAGATTTTTTATAGCCCCTCTTTCAGTAGCGAGAGACATATAAAATCGGTTTTTTTCGTAGTTTTTGCTTGTTCTGATTACTTCATACGCTTCACAGTTACCAGGAATATCACTATTGCTTTGAGACCATTGATGTTTTATAGTGAAATAGAATGTTAGGTCCATTAAGATCTTTCGCTCATTATCTTTGATAAAACCTTAAGAGAGTTTAGTGATTCAAAGCCTTTTGGCTACCTGTATATATAGATATATTCCTTGCTGTGAGCACACAGCATTATTCCTTGCCAGAATAAGAAGGATCTTTTCAAACGCTGTGATCTCAGCTTGGAAGACACTGCAGTGTTCTGGTAGACGAAAGGCGATTTTTATATCTTAATTTACTGAAAATAAACCACCACCCACTCGATTATCTAGTTTGGACCCATCCGTTTATTTTCATAATCCTGCGTCCCTGTCTATCTCAGCCCTTCGAATTGGCCGGAAAGAGGAACTTAGTAAGTAAAAGAATTTTTGTGTTTGAAAAAAATTGATACAAAAGAAATGCGCAAAAATATTACTTTATGAAAGGAAAAAAAAACAATTAAAGTAAAAATTTGGCTTGATGACGAGTTTCCGGATACTGCTTCCGAAATCTCAACCATCACGAATTGGCGTGCTAAGTTTAGACGTGGTGAAATGAGCACCGAAGACGGTGAACGCTGTGAACGCCCAAAAGAACCGAAGAACACATAAAAAGTCTATGAAACAAATGTGGATCTTTCGAGATAGCAGGCATGTGTGGATGTCAACTGAACGTGGACATCTTATAATTCACGAATATGTGGATATGAGAAAGTTCTGTGAAAAGTGGGTGCCACGCGAGCTCAGTTTTGACCAAAAACAATGACGAGTTGATGATCCGGAGCACGGCTTGGAGATGTTTAAGCGTATTAAACCCAAGTTTTTGCATCGATGTGTGAATATTCGCTGTGAAAAAATTTTCGTCGAATGAAGAGTTGTTCGCTGAAACTGAGGCGTATTTTGAAGTAGTGGACAAATCGTATTACGGATATGGCATCAAGAAGTTGGTGCATCGCTATAATCAGTGTATTATATTTGCCAAAGAAGAATGTTTTGGGGCTTGTTAAGAATCTTTTGTCAATGTGGAGGACACTAACATTTTTTTTGTTTTATTTCTTCTTTCCTTCATTCATTCGAGGGCGTGCGAGTATACTTTCTTTTAACATGCCACACTCTAAGTATAGGACTCCATGCGGTGGACGACAATTTATATATGGGGGTGAAGGTCTTTCTATGAAGCATTTTATCCTGTTCTAACTCTCAGTGTCTCGTTCATTAACTGCGCAACATTTAATTGCTCCCCCGCACGCCCACCCCTTTATGCACTGTGTTTTTTATAATTGTTAAATGGCCTTCATAGCAAAGTCAGCAGAGCGTCTAAGCAAAAAATGCTGTTCAACTGTACACAGGTGACTTAAGCTTATATAAATGTATATAGAACTTACATATAACGGTACAAGCATAATTGTAGCAGGTATAGTCAACAAACGTTGCCGTGGTGTCGCCCATTAATGAAAAGAGTTCCTAAAGGAGCAAAGCTGTGTTAAAAAATATGTTTATATGTTTGTGCATCTAAGGCTTAGGGCTTTGCAACAGATTGTTGCAACAAAAAAATGCTAAGTTGCACTTATGTTTATTTGCACCACTACTCAAAGCCAAAAATGTTTACTTTTTAATTTTTTTATTCTATTTTTTTCGTACTTTGCCCATGCAACCTTGCGCAATATGCCGCATATCAACTCTGCAACTTAATTGCACTTAGTTAAATGAAAACGTACAAATGAGCAAAATGCTTCCGTTTCCTCTGTATGCATGCAGCATTTTGCTGTTGTTGTTGCTAATGCTTGCATTGTTGTTGTTGTTATTTTACGTGCCATGCAACATGGCGGGTGCACGCAGTTGTTGTGTCATTTGTCATGCTTTTATGAAACATAGAGAATATCACAAATGACCGACCAACCGACCGACCCTCTTTGGCGAAGCAATGAAGTTGCAAAGTCCCGTTTTTTTTCTGCACGCGTTGCATGCAGCGAAAATGGCAAATGCTCAATCCAAGTGGTAAGCGTGTGCCGTTGAGTGGGTGTAATGCGCAGATGTCTGTGACTGCCAGATACTTACAGCTCTCACTCCAAAACACGTACGGGTGTCGCTGCTGCGGCAGCCTTGTAAATTTGGAGTTGCTGGTGCTGAGGGCAGACAAACGGTTGCAAGCAGTAAGTGGCACAGCTGTTTCCGTTGCCGGCGGGCATTAAGCGCTGAAAAAAACGGTGGGAGATCTCTGACAAATGTCGTACTTATGCAGTGAAAGAAATTTAGGATTTTTTAATGTCAACGTCTTTCTACCACATTTACTGCCAACAGAATTGTTTCGTAAGCAACTGGCAGCGAAGTAAACTCTTAGGCTGAGGGAATCCTTCCTATTAGAAGCCTACAATAAGGAACATTCTAGAAACTTAGTAAATTCATGTATGTACCTAATACCTCTGATTTTCGGAAACGAACAAAATTGAACTTAAGTTTCGTCCCCAATTTCGCCTTCCCTTCCAGAGTCGAGTGGGAAAGAGTGCTGTGAAGAAGGACGCAGGGATAAGCATCTATACGGATGGATCGTAACTAGATAATCGAGTGAAAGTTGTTGCCTTTTCAGCAAAATTAATTATAATAATGACCTTACGTCTCCCACACCTTCCCAGTGTTTTCCAAGCGGAACCAAAGCGTTTAAAACAAGGGTTTTTGTTCTGACAAAGAGTGCACTCACAACAAGGAATGCATATTTATATATATACAGACAGCCAGAGACTGTAAAAACACTAAAGTCGATTAGAGTTTCATCAGAGATAGTAAAAGATCTTTTAGTAGATATTTTAGTAATTCTTAGTAGAACTAACTAGAGCAGGCACCACCTTACAATTAGACTCCGAAAAAGAGAAAAAAATTTGGAGGAAAATAGAGGAATCTTAAAAAATAATACTTCGGAAAAATAACAGAATATATGTAGATATAGTAAATCTTAAAAAATCCAAAAGATTCTCTATTTCAAGATCTTCAAAAAGCTCCTACTTATAGAAAAAGGGAAGCTTAGTAACATTGCAGGGATCAGCACAGGGACCCACCCTTAAGAGCATGCGTAGAACATGATGAGACGCTACACTTATTCGACGTCACTTAATACTCAAACTTCAAAGAAATCGGACAGCTGGGATGGAAAGGAATTGCGCTTTTTACCAAATTCACGAAGTTGCTGGATAACGTTTAAATCGGTTACCATCCGAGAGAACAATGGGCGTAATGATGGCCTAACTGCGGCCACTTACAGTATGGGACTCATGCGCCTTCGTTTTCTACCGACTAACAGTTTCTACATCATATATCAGAATTTTCACGGATATGATCAAAACAGATATTTTTTTGGTATTTTAGCACTATTGCGATCGGTAAGTGGGAAAAATACTAGCGATTATTGTATGTAGAAAGATTTATGCTCGTCGCAACCAAGTTGAAGAATTTTTAGAATTTATTATCGCTGGGTGTTTCACTGGCAATGCAGATTCCTGCAAAGTTCTGGGACGACTCTTTACCTTAAGATCAGAACAGATTTCAAAAAGTGTATGAAGACTATTTTTATGTGTAATATCTTTAAGATTTTAAAAATTTGCGGCATTTCTGCAACTAAAGCTCTTCTACTCTTTCTTCATGTTTCATTCTTCGAAGCTTCTGTTGATCAAATCGTAGCATTTTATGTGAATATTTTCTCAAATAACTAAATGAAGATACGTTTCCAGGCTAATAATTTAGACACCTTTAACTCTACTAAATTGAAGCTAGCTAAGTACAGTAACCTAAAGGAGGTGCCTACTTAACCATACGAAAGCTTCGTGAACGCAGAAACAAACGTTGAAAAGCTGAATAATAACACCCGAGATCTTTCGTATATCATAGAAGTGAGTCTATAACAACTCACTCCTTCTTAAACATATTTAATAGGCAACACTTTTCGTATCTCCTGTTTAAGAACTTTTATATCCTAACCTCAACTAACTTAACTATTTTAATATCATGTACAACCCTAAGGCGCCATTAGTAAAGCAAGATTAATTTTATGTGTAGCCGTAAGATTTGCGATAGACTTCTTTCAGCGTAGTAACATAATGGGAAGTGAGCGAAAAGTATAGAATTACTGGAGGTCACTTGCGATGAACTCATACAATTTGCAACTTCAAAAATGAAGTGCGACAACGCGAATTGCATGCAAATTGGAGGCAATGAGAAGAAAGGCTGTCAGATATACATAGTATATATGTATGTAAGCTATACATAAGTAGTACATAGAAGGACACTGACTTATACCTTTGTAGGAGTGTATGCAACTAGAAGCATATGACAGGCAAATAGAAAGCCAGAGTCCAAAAATCTGACACGCAGACAGAATTAAATGCATCCAGCACTCGCGTAGATGTGTTTGTGTGGACGGTTGTATGTATGTATATGTGTGGGTGTGTAGCATGGCATATGGAAAGCCAACACTGCTGTGGCGATGCAGATGTTGATGTGGGTCCTTATAGATGCACTACTCCGCCAACTGGGCCGCCAACTTTTAACGTACTCCTGATGGCGATGATGAAGTTGACGAATAAAAAAAAAACAATAAAAAAGAAAAAGAAAATGTAAGGAAAAACGATATAAATGCTTGTCGCTTGAAGTAGAGCGGTATGCCGCAGCCACAGAGCACAGCTGTTGGTGGCAGCGGTGGCTGCTGTATATTTACATGCTGACGAGCAACAGCAGTGCGCATACTTTATAAGTCCGTACATATGTGTGTGTGGTGTTTATGCTCATGTGTTGAGCTGTATATCGCGCGCTTGCGACACACTCAGCCAGCAAATGCCATAAAGTAATCATAAGGTGCTCGTGACAGCGAGCAGTGCGAATGCTAGCGAGTATATTGCATATGCGTTACTTTGACTATTTATTATAGACTGAAGCTTGAGCTGGCGAATGCAGCTGTTAACCCTCTGGTGCATGCTAAAGCAACCCATATAGTTAACAGTTATCCGCTTAACGACAGATAATTGTGAGTCAAGACCGTTCCCACCACACTTGCACTCGACATAACCAATACGGTCTCGTATTTTAATCCTAGAATTAGTTGGGAAATACTTTTTGACGCTAAGCATTTATCTTTGTCACAGCGGTTGGTAAATTTAGCCTCCATGGTGAAACTCCCCCAAATGGGTTGAGACTAATCGACCTCGCCGGGGCCTGAAATATGGTTAACTGTAGTACTAGATTCCAGTATAACAAAATTCATGAAGCTACCTGACTGTTTCCGGATCGAAAAGTCACCAACCAGTTCGATCATGTTGTGATCTGGCCACAACGGTATTGTAGGACACTACAAGGCGCTTGAGCTTAATAGGTCCGCTACGTTGGTCTCTTTAGATGCAGAATGAGCATGAGTAGGAGCTCCGTTTGCTTCATGGGATTCACTACTGGAAGGTTGGACTTCACACCAGCTAAGTAACTGTTAGTAAACTACTAAAAACTATGCAATCTCATGGTTCCTCTGTCCCAAGGTCATGGATGACAGGACATATTTCGCCTTACCTTCGCTCACTACCAGACCCATTTGCTTCGCTTCCTAATCCAGTTTGGAGAAAGCAGAACTAACGGCGCGGTTGTCGAGGCCAATTTTTAAACGCCAAGTCGCATCGTGGGTTAACGAAAATGTTAATATGAAATAAATGAAAGAATATAGCGAACAGTTGAGCAATTGTAGTATGAAAACGACAGACAAAACAACAAAATTCGCATGACATTCATAAAGCTGATTCAAAGCGCAGTAATGTTTTCAGCTGGAAAATCAAAGTTGTTAGACAAGTGGAAGAAATGAGTGTGTAAGTAAGAATGTCTTATCACAAAAATATAAAAGCATAATAATAATAAACAAATAAATACTTGCTTACAGCCGATACATAAACATGACAACGCGAGTGAGCTCACGGCGGAGCGGGTGGCTACAACATGATTTGCACAGATCTTAATGACTGCACAAATTTAATTTAATTGCATCAATTGTCTGCGACAGCAGCTCACTAAACACAGCTGAGTTCATTTGAATATAAGCACAGAGCCATAGGTGGAATCATACTTGTATATGGAAAATGTGTCGGCAAAGATTGTTTGAAAGAGCCCAAGGCTTCGTGCCTATGTGGATTATTTTGTCTCTGTATGTGTGCAAATAAATGCGTTTTAATGTTTGCTATTAAATCCCTTTTATTGCTAAAGTATTTGATTGTTGTAATTCTTATTGCCTGCATTTCTTTGAATTTATATGATTTTTGTTAGCTTCAAGGCACTTTAAAATAGAAGGTGATCCATTTTGAGGTTACCATTTTTTTAAGGAAAAAGCAAAGAAACTTCAAACTCCTCGCAGGAAAAAGTCTAACGGTGTGATATTCCACGATCTTGGTGGTCAATCGACTGACCCAAAACTTACCGGCATCATTTTGAAGAAATATGGACTAATGATTCGACAAACCACACCAAACCGTTTTTTTCTGGATGAAATAGCAGCTCTTGAATCTTTTTTGGCTGCACTTCGTCCCAAATCCGATAATTTTGCTTGTTTACATACCAATTGAGCCAGAAATGGACCACATCGCTAAACAAAATTTGCATCGAAAACGTCGGATATTCTCGAAACTTTTGAAATGAGCAAAATAGAGCAAAGCAATGTCTATTAGGAAGGTACTGCGGCTTCAGTTCTTACACAAGCTGTAATTTGCACGCTTTCAATTTAAGATCTTGACCATTCGAATTGCTGCGAACGACGCCAAATCAACTCTCCACGGTCTTCGTGTACACTTTCAGTTACAAATGCTATATTTTCTTCACTGTGTGCTGGACGTGGTCTATTCGGTCGAATATTATCCAATAATGAATGCTGGGTCTCAAGATGGATGATGGTGTTACGAATAGTAGGCTCAGTAGACCGAGTACTGAAAATGCTGAACTCACGCATGATCTCTCAAAAGTACCTCTACTTGGATCACCCGTTATTTGGAGAACATTCAACGAGGAAAAAGTTTGGTTTTGCTTTAACGAACTCTGATTAAACACCACACCACAATTGTTCCTTTCTCTATTCACTTTATCATTCTGGTGAAAACTTCTAGATAGTGCAGCCGAGCACTATTCCGAACAGTCCAAGCAGGGTATGTCTGGAAAGTAATAGGACTGATTTTCTTCCCCCGCGACTGTACTTCGAAGCGTGCGCGCACCGACTGGATTCGCTAAAGGGTGTTTCTATCTAACGAACGAGCAGCTGGTCAGTTGTGTTTCGGTGGCGCCAGCCCTTTTGGGAAGGACGGCCAAGAGGTCACTGATGAAGACCCTGCTGAGAAACCTGCGACTTCGGCAAACACCGATAATGTGGCTCGTGTACGCAAAGATTTGAGCTCGGACCGTCGATTAAGTATTCGTTTAATTGCCCAGATGTAAAATTTATCAAAAACTGTGGTTCATGACTTTGTGACGGAGCACTTGAACACGAGCAAGGTGTGCGCGAAGATGGTCCCAAAAGCGCTCACTGACGACCAGAAATTGCGGCGAGTTGAAGTGTGCCAAGAAATTTGAATAACGTCGTCACAGGTGACGAGTCGTCCATCTTTGAGTATGATCCCGAGACAAAGTGACAATCTTCCGAGTTACACACGCCGGCAGAGGGATCCAAGCAGCATGCACCTCGGCTCTCAAGGTTATTCCGGAGAATGCCTTCCGTGACGCCTTCAATGCTTGGAAATCGTGCTGGGAAAGCGCTGCATCGACGCAAAGGGAGCCTACTTTGAAAGTTTTCAAAGAATTATAACCATTGGTTCATTAAATTTTTTTAAATCGATTCAGTCCTGTTCCTTCTTCGAGTAATGGCTTCCAGTTTCTCATCTTCAAACTTTTTTTGGCGCCCAAAACGTTGCTCATCTTCCAAACCATAGAAACATAGACTATAATAAGAGAGGCTAGACAATGAATCCAGAAAGAGCGAGAAATAGCGAGAGATGTCAAGAATTGACAAGAGCGAGATAGAAAATACTTGATATGAAGGAATCCATCCTTATCCATCCAATAGCTTATGACAGAATAGAAAAAAAAGAATAAAAAGTTGTTCAATAAATTTAGGATAGTAATGACAGAAGGAATATCTAATATTATTAACAAAATAATGCTAATGGTTCAACACAAAAGTCATCAATAAATAAAGTAACTGTCTGCAAGCACATCTTCGTTACATTGCCGACAGTTGAGTTCTACTTCAGTCATTTCTATTTCTTCAATTTATTATTGAAGACCCTTTGACATTACTCAATTTAGTGCCAACATTTTTAACAACATCTCTTCTGTAGCAAATCGAAAAATTCTGCCAAACCTTTCAACTGTGAAATTCAGGTTACATAAAAAATAGAAGGAAATATTGATAGTGGAAGGCAATAAAAAAATGACACACAATCGCTGTCGAGCCTGAACTGCATTGCGCTGACCTGAGCGACCATCATGTACCATTTGATTACAAAATTCTTAAAGCTTTTGCTACTCTTTCATTTTGCATACCACTATAAAGACAACTGAAAAAAAGAAAAACTTACAAACCCATTTTTGGGTCGCCAAATTTCTTTATCCAGCTCAGCAATGCAGCACACCTGTCTGCACTATACAATATTACTTAGTAGCGAGTTTGTCACACTTTGCAGCGCTATCATGCTCCTCACCACTCACTGCATCTACTTTCATGTCGGTTCTTTCAATTTTTTGGCTAATTTTCAACTCAATAATCGCGTTCATCACATTTGAATTCGCTTTCGTGATAGCGCAAAATTAAATATGTCCCCGGAACCCGCAACTCCTGAGCCCTGCGTCAAATACAGTTCAGAATGTTGAGCTTCAACAAATGCGATAAGCAAAAAGAGAAGACATTTGTAACAAAAACAAATACAAAGTTTGTATACTCTATATTCTTTCTCTCTTTTTTGGTTAAGTGCAATGAAGAATTAGTGTCTGAGTCTGAAGTGATTACAGTGGTTGACAAATGGTGAAATAGGCAGACTTCATTTAAAAAAATTTTGATATTTAAAGCTTAAGATCCATGTATATATTTTCCCGTAGTTCCTAGGTGGAACATAGGGCCTCAATATATCCATCCATAGCGGTCTGAATTTATTCTAGGAAAATAAGGTTCCTTCAATCAAAATAGTCACACAACTATTCCAGTTTGATAACACGAACCATGATTTTGTAACAGTCCTGCAAAAATTCTAACAAAAAACAAAGAAAATCTTAAAAAAAAACTAAAATTGTTTTAACTATCCAAAGCCTGAACAAGGTGTCTCGTTTTCGGAAAAAGTGTGGTACTTCTTTGCGGATAAATCTGATTCCAAAGCTAGAACGTAGAACAAAAGTTACAGCACTCTGAGCAAGCAATAGAAACCCGACTAGTATATTTTTCTTTATGTTAGAACTATTTTTTTTAATTACTAATTTTTACTATATGTACCGTTCAAAATTACTGCCATAGAACCGCTGCAGTCGCTTCGCTTTTGTGTCGTAATACAAATTAAAAGCCTTTGAGTATTTTCAATGCAAATTCCGGAATGCACTTATTCATATGCGATTGGCAGTAATTCTGTGACCCGGGTGTAATTTTATTAAATCATTATACTGTAAAATTGTGGCAAATCGAGCTTCGGTGGCATATTTTCAATATTTTCATTTCATTATCAAAGTTGGCACGGCTCCAATTGACGCTTGAGGCATACAGAGGTACATCGATATGGATTTCAAGTATTTACATACTAACAGTTATAGGTAAACACAGTGTTGCATGAAATTTGAGCACCTTCGCTCAAGTAATGTTTGGCTAAGATTATGACATATTTAAAGACTTTGCCCACAGTTTTTCTTTAATTTTTTCTCTGACGGTTTGGCGTATTGATATATTTTGGAGGCTTGGAAGAACTCTTATACCGAAAGCTCCGTCAGAATCGGGAAAAACTTCTCCGAGCCGTTCGATACCAAGCGAGATTTCAAACAAGGAAACTCCCTAGCGTGTGACTTCTTCAATCTATTGCTAAAGGAAATAATCCGAGCTGCAGAACTAAATAAAGAAGGTAAGAGTGTACAGCCGTTGGCGTGCGCTGATGATGTTGATATCACTGGCCTCAGCGTCGTTACTTTTGCTTTCTCCAGACTGGATAAGAAAGCGATGTGAACGAGTACAAGACGAAGTATGTATCTTATGTCATCAAACAAGCAGTCATCCCATTCGCGACATGACTGACACCTCACTGTTGACAGTCATAATTTTAAAGTAGTAGATAATTTGAACCTTTCTCTTTTTCCGGCATCCCTCCCTTCCCACCCTGTGACCTAAAACAAGTTCAGTGGTCAAGAGAACCCATTTTGAGTCGATTACGGACATCCAGGCGGCCGTGACGAGAGTACTCGCGGACATCCCAGTCGAAGCGTTCCAGAAATGTTACGAAGCATGGAAAAGGGGACTACTTTGAAGGGGATGGCAGAGTTGTAGAATAATTTTCAAATATACGGTTTTTTATGGAATCAGTCTCATTACTTAATTGTCATACCTCGTAATTTCGTCCAGCTTAGAACCAGCATCAACACCAACATCTGCCTTGAAATCCAATGCAGAATCATTCATGCAAACAGGTGCTACTTCGGACTGATGGAACGATGAAATACACGTGGTATACGGCGACAGCGGCTAGGCAGCGGCTACGCTGGCTAGGTCAGGTACAGAATCCAGCTTTGAATATTTTTGATTCAGTACCCGCCGGGGGAAACAGAAGAAGAGGAAGATCTCCACTCCGCTGAAAAGATCAGGTGCATAAGGACCTGCCTGCACTTGGTATCTCGAATTGGCGCCAAATAGCGAAAAGAAGAAGGGACTGGCGCGCTGTTGTTAACTAACCGCGTAAACGCCAGTTACAAGAAAAAATAAGTATACAGAGAAGGTTTGACTTCTCGAGATGATCCAACGTATTTGCTCGAACTATATATGTACTATACTATATAGCGGTTTGTCAAGAGATATCGTTATTTGATTATTAATCAATGGTTTCCATATTTAGAGTGTTGGAAAGCTACTGTCCCTGTGCGTTTTTCTATCAGTCGTAAGAGGCGACAAACCATAAAAATTCAAATCTTTATCTGAAAATAATACCATAATACTCAGCTTGAACCAAAATTATAACACTTTGCATGAGATTCCTACTAATGAAAAGACATTTGAAGTTCAAGCTACAAAAGTCACCATCAACGAGTTGAATAAGTGCTCAACAAGAAGTAGCTTCGGCACCAAGGTCTGACCGAAGACTTCATTTTGGTACCACATGGAGCCGTAAGCATTTGGAGTTCTTTCCAAACATGATGAAGAAACTGGACGGTCAATAAAAAATTTGAAGGTGAGAAACTGCAAATTTGTTACTCAATACAAGAAAAACTTGGAAAGCGTCTTGAACGGTACAAAAAGAAATCATTTCTACATCGGCTTATGACTGATGATAAAACTGGATCCATGACGAACTAAAAATTCGCAAAAAATCGTATAGAAAACCCGCCAACCAACCAAATCAACGACAAAGTCGAATATCCATGATGTTAAATGTGCTGTGCGCTTGTAAAATTGTATTAAATCCTCAATTGGAAGCGTTATCGACAAAAACTAATTAAATTGAAGGAGATTACCATCATGACAACGCTCGGGCTCGGATCTCGCGAGGTAACTAATGCTTAGTAACT
Organism: Bactrocera dorsalis; assembly: GCF_023373825.1. Lineage (NCBI taxonomy): Eukaryota > Metazoa > Arthropoda > Insecta > Diptera > Tephritidae > Bactrocera > Bactrocera dorsalis. Next base: position 102,703,599 of record NC_064304.1, on the reverse strand, counting down.
TAGCTATAGTTTATAACTGATGCTGCAAAGTTCGCCTTTCATCGTTTCCCTCAAGATAACTCGTAAGTTATTGACACACATGCTTTCAAACATATGCAGGGCTTCCTTATGGATTGTTTGTCTTACGGGTGGTCTTGAAGATGTGCCATCATAGTTTGGCTGTTTAAAAAATATGGCTTTACGAAAGTTCTCTTCGAACAGTGATGTATAAATGCTGTTAATCCATTGCTTTACTCTGCTCAAGAGTTAAACTTAGTCAAGACTTTATTAGCAAGGATGGACAAAATTGAAGAACAAGTGGATGGTTGGCAGGCAGAAAAATTTAGGAAAAGCTTGCGGGCTTATTTCTACCATATAAAAACAAATAAAAAGGCTTCCATTTCGCACAATACTGTGGACATGTAAAAATTGTTACAACTTCGGGTTTATAGTTGAGCCCACCTTAAAGACCAACCGCTAACTAGTCCACATGCCAATTGACTATGGCAGAGGCAATAGCGCTCCCCACAGTAGGCGCACTCAACGGTTAAATTATTTAGTTAAAACTACGAGCAGAGATATCGTGGTACTCGCGTTGGAGGAAGGGTATGCTCATAGCATAAAGGATTAACAGCACACGATGGCAAAGTGGAGAGAAAGCGGAAGTGGCCAACTGCAAATGCTTGCAACAAAGAGAAAGTGCAAGGCGAAAAGGACTTACAAAGAGAGGTTGATTGCTCGCCTACTTACTGCGGTGCTGCGCGCATGAAGCAAAGTAAGGCAAAGAATTATAATTTTGCAGTTTCTTTTGAATACCGTTTGTCTGCTGCTTCTTAGACTTGCGTCCTTTTTTCTTTTTTTCTTTTCGTCTTGGTCTTGGTCCTTGCTTTGTCTGCTACTTAATTTCAGGGGATAAATGTTTTCATGTTGACTGGCTGCAACATACAACAGCGTAAACTTGGCTAGGACGATTAATTTGCGGTGGTAAACTGAAGAAGGAGGTGGCACAAGAGTTGAGGAGAAAAGCTCCGCTACACGCGTCCGCTCCTCATGCTTCACGTTCCAACGTTCAACTGGAGCGCTGAAGACAAAAACAACGGCGACCATTGGCATTACTTGCGGTTGGAAAACTTCATTTATGTGCCCCATGAAATTTCTTACGATTCTGCGACAGCAAAGGATACACCAGTTATCCTTGCCGTGCAGAAGTGCAGAAATTTCCTTTCACTGTGTTCGTAAAATAAGAGGAATTAGTTGTATGCGTGCGTTCATATCATTTTTGGCAGCGCCAGTGTAAACAAAAGGATAACGACACACATACACACGCACACATGCACGCATTAGCACCAAGCGCGGCGAGCTGCGTAAGCTTGCAACAAATTGAATGTTGACTGGCAATGGCGCCAATGCCCGTCAGCGTTTCCATTGTTGGCCGCATAATAATATTGGGCGATTATTATTATTATTGGTTGCCATCCCGCCAGCGTCGTCAAAGAAATGTACGAAAGGATTATACTATAAGCTACTAAAAGCGCTGGCGGAAAAACAAAGGAAACACTGTTTAATATATTATATGTACCGACTGTGGATGCCACGCGAGAGGCATCGGCAAATTGCGTGCAACATCAATGGCGCCAGCTCATATTGCAAGTGCAGCATTCAGCATTATTTGGCTATAACTAACGTTAATTTAGTAGCGCAATTACAACAACAGCAATGCCAGTCAAAGCAATGGAGCATGCAGTGGGAGCGGCAGTGGCGGAAAAAGCGCGCTCAACTTAACGCTATTCGGTAAAGCGAAAAAGCCGTATGCTTTTCAAGGCAAAAGCACAGCAAAGCAGCTCAGACTGTTGAGCATATTCACTTAGGTGTATATATTTCAGGAATATTCAAGGATTTAATCAATTATATCCTTAAAATTTATACACACAATAAAAAAAATTCCATATAAGAACTTGATTCTAAACGGTCGGTTTATGGATAAAAACTTGGTTAGCCATGCGATAAAGAGTAACCGCTGTTCCATGAGTATGAGGTAATGTAAGCTGCCGATATATAGACATATAGCAAGACTTATATCTAAGATCTCTCATGTCACCGCTTTGAAATCAAGAGAAGTACTTGACTTATCTGAATCAAAAGCACTTGCTATTCCAAATCTTGCGTTTCAGTTTACACTAATTTCGTATTCAACAGACTATATTTGCAGTTCTGATGATTTACCGTTATTTGCCGCTTAGAGTGAATGCCCCCAATGGGCAGATAATACGCACAGCGGAAGTATACTGCTAAGTGGCGATAAATATGCGATTTTCCTTATGTTGCACAGCCAATGTTGCCTTGGCGTATAGCTGCGTAGATCGAAAGGAAATGCGAATTTTAAGTGAAGCGAATAATGGAGATTTTAATTTTGGCATTTAAGCGAATTAAGGACATTGTCGAACAATGGTAGCAAGAGTCAGAAAATTAAGAATTTTTTATAAAGACTTGAAATATTCTTTTCAAAGAGTTAGTTTCGCTCCGTTTGCGTTTTTTTTATCTCTTCTTTATAATGTGGCATATGGGGAAAAGGGAGACTATTCGTAATCAGTTAAGAATGAGATCGGATTAAGTGATTTTAAAATAGAATATGCCTGCACTTTTAGAATATAAACTATGTGTGTATTAGCCGTGTTAATGGGAAAACTAGTTTTTAGACTTTAGAAATTGATACTGACCTTGTAAAAGGCGAGCTTTCCGCAGCAGCTTGAAGAACTAAAGAGTTTATTTCATATTTCTTAATCTTTTATCACTTTATGTCATCTTGTTTATTTCTTAATATATAGTATGTTATCTTTCTTTTCCCCTTACTTTTCTTCTTTCGGGAATATCCCGGAATATCCTGTGGTCTTTTTGGTGATAGAAAAGTATAAAACCGATAAAATTACCGTATTTGTGGAGATCCTTCAAAAACCCGAAATTACTTGGTCAACGACCCAATAGAAAAGCCACATCCTTTTTCCATGAAATTCTACTGCTCGGCTGACTATATTCAGGGCGTTTGTAAGCTTGAAGTGAATCCATAAATATCAAACTAACTGAAAGCTTTTCTATGACTAAACTTCGCAGCGATCGAAAAACGATTTCTACTTGGTACGAAAGTAGTCTTTAGGGATTAAGAATGTAAATTGACATTGCTTCTTTTTATCTTACCGATTATAGCAGAGAGTCTTCCAAAATCTGTGTTGCTCGAATCACGAACTTCGATAAACTTTTTATCCACATATGAGCACCCGAGGTATTAAATCTTGTTAATAGTCCACACTCACAGCTAGCGACACTTGTATACGATATATACTCCTCAAAATATAAATACTTAAATCATGTCATTATACTCTCACTCCATTTTCTCGCCCTGTTTTTCTTGTGTGCACCCACAGCCGTAAATAGATCACAATTAATCAGCTTCTTAAGACGAATCAGCACTTTCGGCCTGACATAAACATACAACCGTTTCATCTCCCTTTAGATAAATAATTTATATATAACCTATTGTTGTTTGTGTGTATAATTCAGCTGTCATTAAGATAATGAGTAGTTTGCCTGCTTCTACAGCTGATAATAGCAAAAGCGAATATCTTATAATAATGTCTACATTTGTCTTAATATGTTTACAAAGTCTCGGTCTTTGGCTCGTCCAAGCTGATGCGGCGGTGGGGAGTAGAGTTAATCTAGTGCCAAAGAAAAGGTTGAAAGTAATACTTTTGTTTACCTACTAACTAATAACGGCTTAATTGCAACTCTGCCAACAAAGCACTTAGTAAGCAATTGGAAGTGATGTGGTTTCAAAGCGCTACGTTAGAGATAAATACATACAATGTCGGAGAGGAGGGCGAGAGAATGTAAAGAAATTTATTATAGAATAGTATTAATAATGGCTGCGTTTCCTTGGCGGCTAAAAAGTACTTTTACTTTGTTGGAACTAAATATGAGGTAATTTCACAGTTTTGAAGTTGGGAGGAGGACATAAATAAAGTCAACAAATTGCTCACAAAGAAATTGAAAATAATCACTTAACTAATTGAAGGTTAATTTTCTAGTTTTTAGCTGTAATCTTATGAAATCTTCTCTGATTTTCTAGATATTCTAATAAAATTAGCCAACATGAATGGTTTTCTAAAAGTAACGAACGTCGAAACTTACAGAACATCAATATATATCTACCTCGCTTTCTTTCTCTCTATCCCTACCTCTCTATATATCGTTTTCTCTGTATATGAAATTGAACTCAAGTTTTACAAAGATCGCGAAAATTTTCCTTCTGAATTGAATGACATGAGATGTTAGCAATTGTTGCCTCTTCCGACAATACATTGTGATTCATTGTCACTTAATAACATCTTCCAAATACACATCCACTTTTAAAGGCTTCAAAGCTCAATCAAAAAGCTGAGCAGACGCATGCTGGAATTACTGCTGAATGACTGTTCTTCGTTACGGCTCGTTGAGACACTTGTTACTACATGGACATCAATAACAATTTTAAAGAAAGAGCCCTAAGCAGTGACAGATTACCATTATTCTAAACAACGTTACCTCCACTACAGCGATATTTTCTCTAACCGACAACGTCAGGTGTGTTTAAAGTGGGTACCTGTTGACGACAGCTTTACCCCACGACGTTCAAGGCACAACAAGTTGATTAGCGCCCTGAAAATTCCAGGCAGAGTGGAATGGACACCTTGACCACCTTGGTAGGGTTCAGAGCCCATCTAAAACCTATACCGTACTTTGGGTTCGGCACCTGATTGCAATGCAACTTCACATTGAACTGACAAAGTGTCTGTTCTTACCGCATTCAGGTTTCAACCACAACCACCTCGATACTCCTCGAGGATCCAGTCCGCATGAGTAGGTTGAAGCGAACTCCAAGGTCTCCTGCTCGCCGTGGTACCAGAATTAAGTGTCCGGTTAGACCTCGTAGCCGAAACTACCATCAGTTGAACTTCCATACTGCTCTGGACTGGTGACCAGGGGTTTACTCCATACGCACATTACACGCACACTCTATTCACACAAGAAGCTATCCCAAATTCTCAGTTAAAGGTCTTCGAGGCCTAAACAATTCACGCGCACGCGACCCTAACTATTCGGCATTCCGACCAGTGGAGATCACACCGCTAACATTTAAACGTTCATCTAGTCCTCATACCACCCAGATCCCTAATATCGAAGTACATCGGGCATTGTGCAATTACATCAGCCCAGTCCTCTACCCCCGTCCCAAAAAACACAAGCCGATCTATCAGATAGATGACTCTGGTGCATTTGAATTCTGTGCCACCCTCATCAAACCCAAAGTCCCGTATGTACTCATAAGTCACTCGACCGTTAGTAATAATATCCCAACGGTCTTTCCACCAACATCTGACTCTATCATCTAGAAGCCTCCTTCATCCTAGATATCCCTCACTTTTCACATCATCATCGGAAATCCAGTCATTCCGCAACAATGACACACCCAAACCCCATCTCAACCGGAATGCAAGAGCACGCTCTATGACAATCAGGTGAAGTGGGGATACACCTAACAAAACCTGCTTAGGATTCGTTGAGACGGTGTGACATACCGGCAAACAGGGACGCATCATACAATGCTCTATTGAGAGGAGTTTTGGCCACCCCATGACTGTCGTGGCTGCTTCCCATCTTACAACGGCTACATAAGTGGCACAAGCCTCGACGTTCGAGACCAAAATCACTCCGCAAAATGCTTAGTACTTTGTACATGTAGTGTAGGATGAAACTTTCTAACTAACAGTCAGAACTATACCAAGACCTCTAACACGGAAACATACATCCCATTACCTTCGGTCTTTTTGTGGAAAGGCGCCAACACGTAAACATTGCTTTTAAGTAGGAATTGGTATTCGTCAACTTCTCAACAAGCCTATCAATCACAGAGAGGATTCCCAGATAATACCACGCCGCAAAAGGGTGGGGTTCGGAAGGGTTCTTAAATCTCACTCCACTTTCTAGCAAATGTTTATTTCGTCAGATGGTTGAAAGAAAAAATGGAAAAAATAACAAGAAAGAATAAAAGTATTGGGTATCTACTATGTATATTTTTATTCAAGTTTTTTAACAAAAAATATAAAACAAAAGTATTTCCGCAACTCATCTCATCAGCTTGTCTTAATTAATCCCGAACAATTCAAACAATAACTTTTTCTCTATTCAATATTTGCAATGCATTTTTCTCTATCCCTTTCATCATGTTCATTTCCGATTCATTCATGTCATTCTCTTTTGTTTAGCAAAGATTCCCGACATCCATCACTTTAAGCAATTTGATGATCGATTATTTTAGCCAATCGACCGTTACAAATGCCATAAATAATATAGCATTGGCCATCACAACCGCTGTTAAACGAAACCTATTTTAATTCATTATCCTTTCTCATTTGCTCCGACATCATTGCCACCTCTCACATCATTAACTAAATAATTTGTGCTAGGATTCTGCGCTCTTTTGAGTGCAACTGGATAAAGGGTGTTCAAATTGTTCAGTGATGTTCGCAATCCTTTGCTGCATACTCTGCTAGAGTCAATTGCCTATTGCAGACATTGGACTAATGCATTCATTTGAAAAAGCATTTTCTCACGGTTAAGAGCGGCGCTAGCAAAACACGTCCAGACTTTGCGAAAATAATTTCGAGCCTTAATAATTATTTTTATATATCAAATATATATTTTCATATCTGATTTCTTTTTGTACCGGGACACAGCAAGATCGGTGGAAACTGCGAAGCTAATGAGATTGCCTAATTACCATATTTAATCAATTTGTCAACGAGTCGGTACTTCGCTGTCCTCTTGGGTTCTAGCGTTGAATCCACAGACGAGATTCTCCTGACCTAAAGAGGAACGCTGGAGGTCCTCTGAACTATTTGTTTATACGTAAGTACATATATATTGTCGAACGATTATTGTCAAAGCTTTATAGAAGAGAGCGACATGGAATCATTTACACAATTTTTTCTCAACTGTTCAATGTTCAGCGTTTGCTAGTCTGAAATCGTAACACTTTCGGCGAGCCTGGCAAAGTTGCTGAGATTCGAAATGAATATGAGATAGGCTCCATTCGCTTCGTCGACCAAAAATGGTCGGACTATCCAAAACTGGGAATTTTAGAAATCACAAAGGTCCAACATTTACAGCTGCCAAGTGGGATCATGCGAAAACTTTAGTGCTAGGATCAACCCTACGAATTAACCTGACCTAACCAAGTCCCTTCGGAAACCAGCCTAGAATGAGAAATTTGGGTTAGTCGATAAATACACTTACCAAACACATATTTGCTTTAAGATTCTGTTTAGTAATCGATACTTATTCAAAGTATATTAGAGAGGTTTTTGAAAGTTACATATGCTTTAAACTTAAGAAACTAAGGACTGAAAACGTGAATTCAATAAATTTGTGTATAGATTAGACATATTTTTGGAACCGAATGAAACAAAGCTCTATACAGATAGACCGAGAGCGTAGTTGAATCAGAAGGGGGAAATAAAAATTAAGTCCACTTTTGATGAAGTGGTTAATTTCGGAACTGTTCAGAGACAGAACGGTATAACTTACCGCTAGGATCTCTCATGTTCCGAAACCGAAATTACAATGAAACTTCAGGCGCACTGACAACTCTGCTCCAGATATGGCATCTCACATATGGATGAAACTACAAGATACTTAAAGTTACCAGAAGCCAGCCAGCCGAATTGAGCATCATTTTTGTAAATTAACCGTTTTTAATACAAATACTTTTTTCCTGAAACCTACGAAATCTGCAAACAACATCTTATTCCCTTTCTACTCCACTGAAAAAACGAAAGTAATACCGAAATGTAAATCTTAAAAAACTCAAAAATAGAAGAGTATCTAATTATGGACAGTATTCGACACAAAACATGACGAGGGCATTTGTGACGAATAAGCTTTTGCGTGTCCGCGGACGCGTTTGAAAAGAAAAGGAAGTACACAAGGAACAGTAGTAAAGCCATTTGCAAATAAGCATGGACGTGGGCCACTGGGTGTAGGCGCATTTCAAAAGAAAGCTCTTTTGTCTTGTTTTGATTGCCAAAAGCGCAACAACGCTCTCAAATACGCAAGCGGCACGCACTCATCAACTACAAAAATGTACGTGAGCTGTCAGCAACTTTCGGCACATTCATTGTTTACTCATTGCTCAGTGACGAAAATTCGAAAGCCAAAAACGCAATTTACAAAATTTCCTCGCCGCCTCAGAAGTATGTACACGTGCACGTAAATATTGAGCCGTGACTTACTGGCTGCTAGGCATGGACCAATATTCATTATGCTCTGCCGTGAACTGGCAGGTCTTACAGAAGAACTGAACTTTTTGGCATTTTGTTTGCTTTTCGTTATATATTTTTAGCAAGAAAGGAAACTGGCCGGTAGGCGTATAATTTATTCAATATACCCTCATTGAAATATTGCATAAATCTTTTGTTATAGACACAAATATATTGGGAACGATAACAGGTTACCTTAGCTTAGTCTGGACCACTCATAAACCAGTTTTGATTCTTAGCGATACTTGATGGAGTGCAGTTCCGTAATCCTGAAGGAATGGTCATAGTTTAGGACAGCGTTTGATGGGAATTTTAACAGGTTCTGTGTCCACGATGAGACACTGTAAATCTCATATCGTGGGACCCGCTTATACTTGGATTCGCCATTATCTCCTTGATTCCTTGCCATTTTCTGCTGTCTTCTCGATCTTTCAGTCCCATTCTGCAGGCGTGCGCCGCCAGCAAACTGTGATCACTAAGCATTTCAACCATGCCCCTAGGGTCTGTAAGAGTGCCAGTAGTAGTTTCGTGTATTTCTGGTCAACCGGTTTACACATGACTTTTTTTAGGTTTGTTCCTCGGTAAATCGTTCCATTCTATCATAGTATACGAAGATTCGAACCATTCTATACAAACCTGACACAAGCCTCTGTTCGAACAGAATAACTATAAAAAGAGAGCTTACAACGAACGAAGTTTGAGCATTTGAATAGCAAATTTTTACAGTAAGAAAATATCAGTATGCAAAATGAACAGAGAAGTCTGAGATTCTGACAGAACAAGGGCATATTCAGATTTACAGCCTCTATTTTATGACCCGAACACATACATCGAAGCTTTAAGAATGCTATATAAAATAAAAGCTTTTGCCGCGGCTTCGCTCGCATTAAACCCATTGAAAACGTAGTACTTTGAAACGAAGTACTTACTTTGACGGGGTTTTCAATATACTTTATTCCTGTGAAAGTACATTGATGCCATTATGTATGGAAATCGATTTCTTTTGCATGGCCACCACGGACACGCTTGCAGAAATCCAGACACTGAACCCAATTTTCGACGGTTTTCAAGCATACATAAAGCGGCCGATACTGCTGTAATTTCACATTCGATATTCGTACGAAGTTCATCAATCGTCGCCGGCTTGTTCGCATAGACCATAGATTTGACGTAGTCCCACAGGAAACAATCTAACGGCATCAAAACGCACGGCCAAGGCGGTTGGATCAATTCACCAATTCGTGATATAACACGTTCACCAAACTCGGTTTTCAATAAATCTATATTGACATTCGCTGTGTGGCTTGTGGCGCCATCCTGTTGAAAACACATATTGTCCAAGTCCATATCATCCAACACGGGTCAAAAATATTCGGTTATCATTGAGCGGTAGCGATTCCCATTCACAATAACGTGCCGGTCTAGATCATCATGGAAGAAGTATGGCCCAACGACGCCGCTAACCCATAAACCGCACAAAACCGAAGTTTTTTTGGGATGCAATGGCGACTCATGCAGTCCGTGTGGAATTCTGCCTAACCAATAACACATATTTTGCTTATTGACGAAGATATTCAGCCAAAAATGAGCCTCATCGCTGAAATGATTTTTCGAGGAAAATCCGGATCATTTCCGAGTTTCAATTCACGAACATGCAACGATTGTGGTGGTCAAGCGGCTTCAGTTCTTGCGGCAATTTGATCTTGTAATCATGTAGGCTAAGATCATTTCGCAAAATTCGCCACAACAATGTCGCAGGGATCCCTACGCTTAAGAAGGAGGTGTGAGAGACTGATTTGGGATTTTGGGTCTATTGATGCAAATAGATTTTAAAGTAGTATACATATTTTAGAAAATCAAACAACACTGCCATTGAGCATCTGTAATTTATAATTGATATATATCTTAGCTTTCAAGACAAACTTGAAGCTTCATCTCTCTTTAAAAGAACAACAGCTCTGCATGTTTGCTTCCGAGAAGTATTTTTACCTTTCGAACTGCTAATGTGTAAACGGTATATTGTACAAATGACAGCAAAAAACGAAGACCGTGGAAATTATTATTGGTTACACCATTCCGAAAAAGTCCATTAGAAGTTCTATTATTGTTATTATTATTTTCATAAAATCGTTGCGCCCGTCCCCACGCCCACCCGCTTTGCAGCGTGTTTCGTTAGTTTGATTACTCTTTGCATGTGACAGCCTCATAATGCCAGATATTAGTGTTGACAGCCGCATTGACTTTAACAGTTTGCCGTCATTGACATTGTCCACATCGCAACGTGGCGTGATACGTCACCGGCGGTGCGTGAGTTAAATTAATGAAGTTGTCGCCTGACATGACGGTCTCCTACTTTCGAAAGGTTTATGCGTTCATATTAATTTTTCTTTCCTTCGCATTGATTTATGTTGTGCCTGTAGGTGCTTCCAGTTGTCTTTGTTTATGTAATACTTGAAGTTCAAGAGCTCATATTTATAGTTGTTTTGTATGTGACATTTGCTTGCGGCTTCTGGTCTCGTTGCATAAGTAAAAGCACTACTTGGCATTGATAATCCTTTGTATTGTCTTGAACCGATGTTGAGAGTTGATAAATTGCAATGGTGTGGAAATAAATAAATTTGTTTGTACATTAATAGTGTCTATGCTCGACTTAATGCTCTTTCTGAGCGCGCAAAACTCATCTTCTCAAATGATACCTATTTCTGTCATAATGACTTCTTCCACAAGCAAAATTGTCGCTATTGGAGTTTGTCAAGTCCTCGCATGGTTCAGGAAAGGCAATTGCATACCATTTCCCCAACACTTTATTGCATAACAAAAAACACAGAACCCATTTTAATCAAATTTTAGTGTTTCATTTCATTTTAACATTCTTGTTTTTCTTGTTGGTAGACTCTTTATATAGATATGTTTTATCGACTTTTTTGTCAAACACAGCCGTTAACAATAATTTCGTTCATTAATTCCGATAAAATTTCGTTTTCAGAAAAACGTTAAGTAAATAACCAAATATTCCAGAAACAACAAGAACAAAAAGAAGTCTTTTTGAGCATATTTGAACATATTACGTACAAAAACGAACAGATATTCACTTGTCATCATACGTCACATGGAAAAAAATTAGGTTATGTTGCATGCATTTTGTCAGAATTTTTTGCCGAACATTTACACCATTTTACTCACGTGCAACAGTGCTGGAAAACAATTATTGTACGCCACGGTTTACAAAATTACAAATTATTATTACCACATACATATGCGTATATATGCATGTTGCAAGCCTTTTTTTTTGGTACCGGAGGAGGAATCTTACATAGACATATTGCCCACTAAGAGCACATCTCTTTCGGGAATTCGGGTTAAGTCAGGAATGTCGTCCCATACCTATAGCTTTAGTGAAAGACCCTGCTGGACCGGGCCGTTAAGAACTTGAACGCAGGGCCAGCTTAGTCTTTTGGATCACGTCACTCTCACGATATACGCGGCACTAGTTTCACTAATCTGTCCTTTGGTTCTTCTCAGCTCTTCAAGCAACAGTGCTGCTGTCTTCTCCATATTACACCATACCAGCTTCGATTGCATCATACTATTGTGTGCAAAAACTAGTAAGATTTTTTAACTTAAATTTCGCGTGAAAATCCATTCGACGAAATATGTTTTTTCTAGGTTAGTATGACTGTCAATCACAGATGTCAAGTGTCACATCAAACTAATTATTAGTGTTTAGTATACGCTTGTCTTCTGAAGTATACATACATATAAAGTGTATTCGACGATAAGTGAAATTATTCTAGAAAGAAGTTCCATTAAATTTTGTGTGCGGAATCAAATTTCTGATGCCGAAACGTTCAGAATGTTGGAAAAGACCTTCGGTGATAATTGTTTGTCGCGAGTTAGCGTTTTTGATTCGCACAAATTATTCGCGGAGGGTCGGGAATGACGGCCAACCACGTCCAGGACGGCCATCAACATAAACTAATGATCATTACGTCGATAAAATAAAGAAATTGGAGCTTGAGAATCGACGATTAACAGTCAGAGGTCATACTGGCATTAATGGATATCGGAAGGATCAGTGAAAACCATTCTGAAACATCATTCGAGCCAAAGAAATGTGAAAGCATGATTGGTTCCAAAATCACGAATATCGTGGCTAAGGTGGGCCGAAATCGAAAAATCACTTCAAAGCAGCTCAAAAATTAATGATATGTTAACAGTTTTCTTCGATTATCGAGGTGTGGTGTACTCCGAACTCCTTTCGACTGGACGAACTGTCAACAAGAGATACTATTTGAAGGTTATGCGTCATTTACGCGAAGCTATTCGTAAAAAGAGGCCGGATTTTTTGGCTGACAACTCTTGGTTTTTGCACCACAATAAAGCACCGTCGCATACCGCATTGATTTTTCGTGAGTTTTTCACCAAATTTTCAAGCTATATCGTGTCGCAACCAACGTATTCGTCTGATTTAGTTCCGTGTGACTTCTGACCATTTAGAAAACGCAAACGACCGCTTCAGTGAAACCGTTTTGAGTCAGTTGAAGACCTTAAACATGAATCGCTACGCGCATTGAAGGCCTTTCCGGAAATTGACTTTTAGAACTGTTTCGAAGATTGCAAAAAAACGTTGATACAAATTTATTGGGGCCAAAGAGGATTAGCTTGAGGGCGACGACATAGATTTTGTAGAATTAATTAAGAATTTAAAAATTATTAACAAAGTCTTACTATTTTTTGCCCAAGGTGAAAACAGATCTGATACGCATTTGCGTTTCCGCTACCACAGAAGGCGCAAGCGACTTCGTCGTCATGATCGCCCTTATGTACTCGTAAGTCACTCCAAAACATTCATAGCCCATCAGGAACTGCATCATGTAGAATTCAGTTTCGTCGTGCATTCATTCCATCCTTGTTTGCACATTACCAATTAATCGGTGCGTCCACCTCCCACTGACTGGAGAGTGAAGGAAATTGTGCATTTGCAACAATCAACGCTGTACTCCAAAGCCAAGCGTAATTTATTTATTTGAATAATTTTTGCTCTATCTTGCCACCAGTCGTGAAAATAGTTTACGATTACACAACAACAAAAATAATTTACAATGGCAGCACACACAATTGCAGTTAATTTGTGGGTACTAAGAAGTGGCAGCAACAAAATTAAGTTTGCCTTAATTTGCTCATTAAAACCGAGTGCAAGCAAGTTAATATGCATGTGGTGGTTGAGTAACGGTTTTCTGAAGAATGGAGAAAAGCGCGAAACAGCGCTCGTTTGTTATAATGAGCTTTCTTGTGGTAATATGGAGAGAGTTTGGCTACGTTTGACTGCGAAAAAGTGGCAGCTCCAAAAATAATTTACTACCAGTGTATCCTGAGTGGAGTAAATTTGTACTTGCTTATATACAAGTATGTATGTATAGGTATGTGTATATATTACTAAATAGACATATAACACAATACTCTTATAACTGTAAAATCTATGAAACACATAAACAAAATTTAGTACTCTAAAGAACTCAGAGTATTCTGGCAACTTTACTACTGCTACTGATTTATGGCAAATATTATTTTTCCAAAATCGATTATGTTTTGTGATTTTAACTCTCTGTACTCACGATTTTTTATTTAAAATTTAATATATGTTAACTAGATATACGGAAGAAATCGGCAACCTGAACTCAAATCCATTTTGGGTAACAATAAACAATCCAGCCATGATCTAGTCAAATTAGAGCAGATTTTACCAGAGCATATCAGTTCTCTTCCCACTCACCCCGATTAAATTTTCATTTTATTCCTTTCATATCGGCTGTCTTCAGCATCTCACTCTTTATGCTGACTTAGTGTAGAGAGTAGAGGATGGATAGTGCAGGAGAATGAAACCCGCCAGCGAAACTTGCAACATCCACATGGACAGATCAAAAAATACTGGTGGAGTGGGCGCCCCGATCTATTGTGTGGAGCTAAATCCTAAGCGACCCTTCAACTCTTACAGCATACTGCAAATTCTTTCAGGTAGAAGAGGGGAGGACGGAGTCATACTCGTATGTAGAAGTTCATGCAAGTGAGGAAAGCTTTCTGAACGCCATTCACTTGGGAGTGGCCAGAAACGATGTTTTTACATATGCCTCAAGCAGTTTACGAGGCGAGCTACAGTAAGAAGGCGAACCATCCCTCCCCAATGTTGAGCGCTGGGTTTGGGACCCACCACATAAAAAACGCCTCAATGAAAACTCAACAACATCCTTGGAAGAGAAAACTCCCTTTTGATGACGACTATGACAAACGCATTAAGGATAACGATTCAACGGCATGCACTTGGATTATCCAGTTCCTTAATTGGAAAGGTGCCGCTGCTCAGCAGGTTGATGTCCTTGGAAAAATAAAGGTTGACATCACCGCCAGCCAAGAAGTTAAGTGTGATGGACTGAGGCGCAATACTCTTTGTGGTATTTACTGCGGTGTGGGATTCGTGGTGGGAGAGAGACTCCGTCGCCGAGTCATAGCATTCACCCCGGTGGATAAACGTCTAGATCCAATCCCCATCAAAGCGAATCAGATCGATCACGTTGTGATAGACGGACGATACGTCTTCAGTGTTTTAGACGTGTATACGCTCCGAGGTCCTAACATCGAGAAACCATTGGTTTTCGGAAAATTCAAAAGAGCAGCTGTACGATGAGGAGCGCCGTGTCGCAGTGGAAAGAAAACAGACTGCTCATCTTGCAACGTTACAATCGAGCACAACACGTACGGGATGGTATAGAGATCGACAGTTGAAGCGGAAGACGAAACGCATTTGCAGACAGAAAAGGAGAGAGGCCGAAATGCGTGAGCTTGATAAGCTGGCTGACAGAGGTAATGCTCAAAATTCTACGAAAAGAAGCGGCGACTAACAGATGGTTTCAAGATGAGAGCATGCTTTTGTAGAACTTGAAAGAATATCGCCAGGAAAAGGCGAACCCGATTCTCTATTCGATAACGATGGAGCATATGTTCCACTGTGTAAAACTGGACGGTGAGTAGCACCAAAAGCTCCGTTAGGATGGGGAAGGACCTCTCCGAGCCGTTCGATACCAAACGAGTTTTCAGACAAGGCGACTCCCTATCGTGCGATTTCTTCAATCTGCTGCTGGAGAAAATTATTCGGGCTGCAGAACTTAATCGAGCAGGTCAAATCATTTATAAGAGTGTACAGCTGCTGGCGTATGCCGATGATATTGATACCACCAACAATGTCAGCCTGGAAATCCAACGCAGGATTACTCTTGCCAACAGGTGCTACTTCGGACTGAGTAGGCAATTGAAAAGTAAAGTCCTCTCTCGACGAACAAAAGCCAAACTCTATATGTCGCTCATAATTCCCGTCCTGCAGTATGATGCAGAGGCTTGGACGAGGACAACATCTGATGAGCCGGCGTAACGAGTTTTCAAGAGAAAGGTTCTGCAGGAAATTTATGGTCTTTTTGCGCATCGGCCACGGCTACGCCAGTAAAGAAGATTGAAGAAGTCACATGATAGGGAGTCGCCTTGTCTGGAAGCTCATTTGGTATCGAACGGCTCGGAAAGGTTCATGATACGTTCCAGCAATATTGGCCCGACTACCATGCGAACGAAAAAAGTTACTTCGACGGCTGCAGCAGAAAAGTTAATTTTTCAATCGTCTGCGAAAAACGATATTTTAGCTCTTTTCTTCAATTCCCAACCCTTACACACGAATATTTTCTTTTATTTTCCGCATTTACAAAAAAATGTGTCTGCTACACTTCAGAGTCGGTTTTTATAATGCACTGTGCCACATGCTTTTTGCTTAGTTAATACAAATGGCTGGCGATTTGTCATGTCGCTACATTTGAATTTATCATTCTGTTCGACCGCCGTCTCCGTTCTGTATAAATGTAACCATGCATATGGGATATTTTCGGCCCACCGCCCCTTAGCCGTTAGAGGCCTTACTTTGAGTAGACATTTTTTACATGGCTTAAGTCCATTGAACTGCCTTTGTTTTATCGAATTAACGGCGCCTTTTTTTTGAAACCGTGATATTTGTGTGGGTGTATGTAAGCAATTTTAAATGAATTTTTCAACTGTGACATAGTAAATATGTATTTATATACATATAGTATATTATATATTGGATATCTATAGAGGTGTAAATCTACATGACTGTTGAATATTTGAAGTGACATGCAGATAATCCTATCAAATAGTTTAACGGTATGACTAACGCCATTATTAGTTGTTGTAATGTACTTTTGTTTTTATAACATATATGTGGCAACACTGCCAACTCCATTACTTTTTAATTGGAAGTGCAACCATGCTTTTGGCATTTTATTTTGCATTGCCATTTATCACCCATTTTCGTATTTGTTATGGAAATATATTCTCCATTTTCGAACATATGCATATGTGTATAATATATATTTGTATACTTGTATATGCTTAGATATGAATCTTTATTTGTTTACACCGCTTGAATATCGGAAATAAAGTTTATTGCTGAAGTGATAATAAAAGAGGAATTAGGGTTAGGTTAGCTCAGGTCATAGAGCTGATCTTCACAGTTAGACAACTAAGAATTTTAATCCTTTGTAAAACCAAAACACTTTTAGAACTAAATCACCAGAACCTCATATGTCGACGGATAGTTTTATTCCTCATAGCTCCTCAGCGGTCGACGAAGCATTTTGAGTCTACCATAAATCCCTAAGGCGGTTAATATCATTCCCGGTTAGTTCGCTAAAGAAAAGCTGAGCAGTAGAGGGGAAAAAACGGGAGATTAAAAAATGTGTTGCATATTTCATGGGGTTAAATTGGCGTTATAACTCTTGTAGGCTTGTTGTTGTTGTAGCGGCAGAAAAAATTCCTGAAGTAATTGCGGCGTATGCTGCCGAGCTGACAGTCAGACAGAGACAGACCATCAAAAAGGAGTTTTGTTTGGCCGTATTGAGAGGTTAGTGTGAGAACATCCGTCGAAACCGGCCCGAATTGTGAAAGAACAATTCATGGATTTTACACGATGAAAATCCACCATTGCATCGAGCCACGATTGTGACCGAATTTAGAGCCAAAAACGCAAGGGTCAACCACTGTTCCATGTGCTTTATTCTTGTTCTCCAAACTGAAACTGTCGTTCCGTGGAACCCGTTTTCTATCGATCGAAGAGATAACACAAAATTTCCTGAAGGAGCTAGAGGCCATCTTTGAAAGTGCTTATGAAGTTCCGAGGTCTGGAAAAATCGTCTGGGTACTGTTTTCTTTGTTTTGTTGACGATATCTGCCGACAAAGTGTAGTGTTCAACGAACCCGAAACAAGTCCCCGACAAATAAAAAAGTTTTTTCCGATCTATGAGTGTTTGTAAGTTTATCCGTGACGAAGAAGTTTCTTGTCAAAATTATCAGGGCTTAGTTGATGTCTAACGAAGATGGAAACTCTTCATTTGTCGAGCAAATTTAAGGTTTAGTACAAGCTGTAGCTTGGTTAAACGTCTAAATAGTTAGTTGTGAAGATCATTACTATTATACCAGACCTGTATATTCGATTTCAGCTTCGGATAAGTCCGGCCATCTAATGTTAGTTCGTTCCTAAAACTATATTTACGCTCCCTTTGCACTGAAAAAAAAAACTTTATGACTTTAAAAATTCAAATTTAAGCATACTAAATGCAACATATTCAAGAGATAGTTTTTAGATTTTCCATTTATATATAAAAAGTCTGGCATATGTGTGTACTTATGTAAAGTATGTATCTACATATATACATATGTATGTCTATTTATTACAACCTCTGCCTGCCAGTTTCATTGCTATTGCTGCTGACGGCTTGAATAAATAACCGCCTAATGGCTTGGCGTACAAATACAAACATACGCATTCACAAACGTATACACATGCACTTACACACATATACAAAATGAGAGCAAAGCAATGCAATGATTAAATGTGTGCACGAGTTTGCAATTGTTAATGACTTGTAAAATTGGATAAGAACTGTTTTTGCCATTAGCTTTGTAATTTTTTCGCCATTTGCAAAGAAAACTGTAAAAAATTGTATAACAACAAATTGCGAGCATATTTTCACGTTTAGTACAGTTTTTTAAATAAATACACATGCAAATATATTTTTGTAAATATTTGTCTATTTACAATCGTATTTTCAATTACACAGTGAAATTTAATGGAATGAAACTAAAATATATTTACATACACATATATATATATTTATGTTATCAAACGAGGAAAACGCTAGCGTCGGCTGTACCAAAGTTATAAAGCATAAAAAGGCATAAAAAGATCTTTTTTATTGATTTTGATGTCCCTGTTTGTATGACAGCTATATGCTATAGTGATCCGTTCTGAATAATTCTTGCGGAGATAACACTAATGCCTTAGAAAATAACTCGTGCTAAGTTTCGTGCAGACATCTTCTCAAACAAAAAAGTTTTTCATACAAGAACTTGCTTTTGATAGGTAAGTTCGTATGACAGCTACACGCTATAGTGATCCGATTTAAAAAATTTCTCTGAAAATTACACTACTACCTTAGGCAATAATTCATGTAAAATTTTGTGGGGATATCTCGTCAAATGAAAAAGTTTTTAATACAAAAACTTGTTTTTCAACTGTCGGTTTGTATGGCAGCTATATGATATAGTAATCCGATCTCAAAAAATATAATTGGAGATTATGGCATTGCTTTAGGGAACAATTTGTGTCAAATTTTGTAAGGATATCTTGTCAAATAAAAAAAATTTTCATACAAGAACTTCCTTTCGAAAGCTAAGTTTGTGTGACAGCTATACGTTATAGTGTTCCGATCTGAAAAAAATTTTCGGAGATAAAATTATTGCCTTAGACAATGACCTATGTCAAATTTTGTGAAGCTACCTCGTCAAATGAAAAAGTTTTCCATATAAAAACTTGATTCCCATCATTCAGTTTATATGACAACTATAAGTTATAGTAGTCCGATATTGGCGATTCCAACAAATAAGCACCTCTTTAAGAAGAAAAGAACGTATGCAAAATTTCAGAGCGATATCTCAAAACCAAAAAGACTAGTTTGCGCATATATAAATAGACGAATATGACTCAAACGACTCCACTCTTCATGCTGATCTTTCATGCAGCTATTCAATAGTATTTCCTGTTCAGGGTATAGTAAAAGTCCTTATAATTGAAACAAAAAAACTACAAGCATTTCTTGTTAATTTTCCTATTTCTGACAGCATTGGCTTTCTCTTTTTGTGTCTGTACTTTCTTTGACGCACAAGACAAAGGGAAACTAAGCAATCTCTTTTAATCCTTAAAGACGTAAAGGCTCAATCGAATAAGATTTAACATGGTCGGCATGCTTTTATTTGCTTATTTTTTGATGAATGAATTTCTTTGTTTATCGCTTGCAGCATCTTTGTTGCCTGAGCTTTTCATATTCTTTTGATTTTGATGCTCATGCCACTTGAAACATATTCGCCCCAGCGGCCGTTTGAAATTATGCTCAGTAATTTCGTGTTGTAATATTTTTTTTGTATTTTTATATTCATAATTTTTTTGACTTAAATACATTTTTATAAAATTTCAATACACTTGAAAGCCAATCCGACATTGGAAGTTGGATATGAAGGAAGAAAATGACTACAGAATGCGGGTAATGATTATTAAAGGCAGCTTTAAAATAAGAATTTATTGGGAAATTTAGAGATATTATAGAATAATTGCATTTAAGAGAATATGTAACAGGTCCCAATATACAGATGCCATAACCTTGCTAACCGACTGTTGCATTTTTCCACGCTTTGAAGCGGGTTCATCGTGTGCAGCCCACCCGGATGACTGTCGATTGGATTTCAGAGTGAAATGATAGAGACATATTTCATCTGCCAAGCTTTGTTCAGCGATGAGGCTCAATGGATATGAATACAAGCAAAAGTGCCCCATTTGGGGACGAAGAGCAACCTAAACGGATTCATGAGCTGTCATTTCATCCAGAAAAAAACAACGGTTTGGTGTGGCTTGTTGCCCGATGAAAATATCAGTCCATATTTCTTCAAAAATGAAGCCGGTGAGAAGGTAAACTTCATTGGCGACCATTATTCCGCCATGATAATCAACTATTTGTTGCCTGGAATTGAAGCTCATGATCTCGTTGACAATTGATTTCAACAAGACGGCGCACATTGGGATATCTGTGGCCGAAATTCAAAAATTTCATGTTGTCTGATTTGAATGAAAATTTCACAGTTTGTTACCAACTATCTATATATTATTTTCGCAAAGTATTAGGATTCTATCTGCATTAGTTTTTGGTCCAGAAATACCCAAAGTTGGTGAATATAGAGAACATCAAAATTAGCAAAAAATTTACTCAAAAGTCAAATTATTGATACAATAAAACAACTATTGAAATTCAACTTCGTTATTATTTTTATTTATAATATGTATCAAAGAAAAAATTTGCATCAAAATCCATTGAAAAAAATAATGCATAAAAAATTTTGTGGAACAACATAATTTGGTCGACAAAATTTCAATGTTCTTCAAATTCAAAGTGGTGCCATCTTTTTAGCGCTGTCTACCGCTGTCGACATACATATACCGAATTAAAGCCTGAAGTCTCAGCTAAACGATAAAAAAAAAATCAGCTGCCCCAAAATTGCCCCCCTTAAAAAAAAACAATGTCAGAATGTCACGAAGATGTACAAAATTTGCTAAAAAGAGACTTACTAAAAGAGAATTTAGTTGTATGGGAGGTGGGCGTAAAAGTGGGCGGATATTATTGAAATTTAACACCAACATATATAATGTCATAAAAATGCTATGTACCAAAAATCAGTGCTGTAGGTCAAAAATTAAGTTTCAGCTTATATGGGAGGTGGGCGTAAAATAAAATTTTTTAAAAAAAATTTTTCATTTTTTTCTTGATTGGAATCCAAAACAATGATGTACCAAATGTCATTGTCCTGCGACAACTCCTTATATTTTTAGCCGCAGTATGCACTAGCAGAAACCAATGTGCGGCGCCACTTCCCACACACCGCATCAATCAATGGATTTATTGAGTTTGAGTTTTGCGCCGGTCAATTGACCACAAAGATCGTGTGATATCACTACGTTAGACTTATTCCTATGGGAATATGTATAATCCCGCTTCGATTCAGGACTTGGAACAAAACATAACTCTGGTCATTCGCCAGTTACCATTCGAAATGCCCGAACGGGTCATTGAAATAAGCACTCAACGGATGGACCATCTGAGAAGTAGCCGCGGCCAACAATTGAAAGAGATAATCTTTAAAAAAATAAATGCCGAAGAATGTTCTTTGGAATGATAATAAACATTTCGAATTAAATTTGAAATTTCTTTAAAAAAGTAGGAAACCTTGAAATGAATCAATTAATGAAATAAATTTTTATGTTTAAAAAGCCCTAAGATACACCTACCTCTAATGAATAAGCTCACAGACCTCTATACTAGACTGCAGCCACGAAAAACCAGCGCAAAACTCTTTTCGGTGCAAACTTTCTTGTTGAAAAAACTGTCAGATTTGGGCGCTTCTGTTCGAAGTTAAAAATATATTCTGATTTCCACTTTCCAAATTTTCATATGTTGTTGTTCTCTTCACCTTTCACTGCAAACTATTTTGACACTTTATATTCTCTCAAGTCGGTTTAACGCTGGAAACACAAGCACACTCGCTTCAAGCTTCGTTCTCCACTTGCCAGCGAACTTTGGAGAGAACAACAATTTCGCAACATTTGCGCCCTCTACTTTACCATACATCCCTTTTTGCCTCTTAATTTTGCATAAATCAATCAAGTCCATGGCGTCATAGTATCAATATTTTAACATCAAAGACTGTGAAGCGTTCACTTGGCTCTGCGAGTAGCTTCAATATTTAACAACGTTGGCGAGACACCGCGGCGTCGCTACTTATGAAGCTGCTTTGCGTCTCCAGGAAGTTTCGCCGTTTTTGCTTCGGTCGTTGTTGTAATTTGCATTTGTTGTTGTTGGTTTTTGTACTTGTTGTTTATGTAAGCGTTCCCTCATTGCATTCCCTGTCTTTGGCATATTTCGTCCATGTTATCCTTGGCTTGCGTACGAACAGTTATGCGTTGACTCCGGCGTGCCAACAACGCGCAACCGACAATATGCTGTCGCAGAAGCCAAGTCAAGCAACATCTGCTGTCACTTCATTATCCTCTACTCCACCTTAGTAAGCCACTTTCAAATATACTTTTAGTAAAATTTGGCGAAACCCGTTCGCCTTACAGCATCCTCGCTGTAAATTGTCAACTCGTTGGCTTCTAAGATGTGTTACGATGGCGCTAATTTCCTTTCGCTATTTTGTTGAAAATAAATTTCAGTTGTCTAAAGCTAAAAGTAGCTAAGTTTTAAAAACGGGTAGTTGACAGTGGTGGTCGGTAAGTTTCTTGGTTTAAATGGAGTTATTTGCAATTCGCGTAGTAAACAGAGAATTTGAAACTAAAGCTGTGGTAGAGACGGTAACTTAATTTGGTCAAAGTGTCTACAACAAAGATAAAAAGTATTAACGACATATCAAATTAATTGGCAGCCTGAGTCTCACATAAAATTGATAGTCCAGATTACTTCTTAAGCCTTGTTACGTCAGACAATTAAATGAAAAATTAAGAGAAATTACTCAATATAGAGTCCAGTTGTTCTCGATTTTCGGTAAATAAACTCACCAATTTAAGTAGTCGTAAACGAGTTGACTTTTATATTTCGTGATTTGACAACTATAGTGCTGCAATCTTGCAACTCACAACTTTATCGTGAAGCTTTACCATATGAGCTCTATTTGTGTCGTTAACAGTAACTTCAAAGATTCATCTTAACCAAAAAATGGATCCTTCGACCTAAATTAACTCCATCAACAATCAGTGTATATCAGTGGTGTGGTGAATTCAATAGAAGTAGTAGCTCACTCCACGACAAATTTCGTAAAGCTCATCAAAAATCAGCTGTTGTTCCGGAAGCTATTGACTCTGCGCCCAAATGAATAATTCAAGATCGTAAGTGACTAATAATGAGATTGAGAAAACTATAGCATTTGACTAACATAGATATCTCACAAAATTTGTCAATCGTTGAAAAAAGTCTCATGCCGATTGGTCTAGAGATACGATATACGATAGCGGTGCTTCGAAACACGTCTACAGCATCGTGTGAGGTGATGAAACGTCAGTTTACGCGAATGAATCGGAAAATAAACATAAGCCAACTGAGTGAGTGTCTCAAAGTGAGCCAAATCAAAAAAAAAAAAAATTATTCGCGCATGAAGCATTTCCAACAAAATGTTGTCTTTTTTGTAACCATACCATTAGAGCGACAGGGAACAGTAAATTCTAACCATTTGGTTGCTAGTTGTCTAAGAAAAAACAACAGCCAAAAAGGATCAGTCTTTACCACGACAATGCGAACTCCCAAAAGTCGACTGAAACAACCGAATTTTTTATCGCTCAAAACATAAATTTGATGAATTAACCACCTCCTGACTTGACACCGAATAACCTCTTTTTCGTCCAGGACATAAAAAACAAACTAAAAGGTCAACGTTTTGCGACACTAGAAGAGATGGTCGATGCCTTCAGAATTCATGTGTTGGAGATACTTCAATCAGAGTGGCAAAATTGCTTCGACAATTGATCCAAACGCAATAAAAGTGTATAGATTTTAATGGAGAATATTTTGAAAAACGGTACACCGATTTTCTATGATCAATATTTGTATTTATTCTTTGATTCCGAAATATAAAGGCAATGGAACCTGTTTTAAATAAATAACACATTTTAAAGATAATATGAATTTCTATTCAATGTCTATATCCAGAAAGTTGTGTTGTTATAAATACACATCTTGTATGAGTTCCCTTGGAACCTTGTTAAGTGGAAGATGGAATTGTTAGGGTTGATCAGAAATATTGTCAAACTTGCCTTTAATGAAAACGTTGACGATAAAAGTCATCATTATCGGAGCCGTTGGAATCCAATAAGTTAGAATTTTCTAAAAGATACGCACTTTGCGATTTAATAATTCATCGGCGAATGCCCTGAAGCAAGATAGAATTTATACAATATGGTTACCCTCATGCTGAATGGTTATGGTCTGAGCTAAGACAAATCATAAAAAACGTTTTAACTCAAAGAAGAAACCAAAATTTTGACTCTAAAACAGCTGAAATATTTGTTGAAGTGTTTGCTAGCGTGTTCAAAGTAAAGATTATGTTGTTTTGTGGAACTGTTTATTTTTACTAAACAAGAGAGATAGTATCTTGTTGTATACATTAGGGTAGTCCCCAATAATATGGACATAATTCGGCGTTTTTTCAGCTATCGCTCTTTTAAACGCCATAACTAGTTTAAAGTAAAGAAGAAAACGATTTTCTGATTTAAAAATCAGAAATTGATATGTGCTATCTTCGGCTACATTTCCACCGCACGAAGGGGTAATGATTAGGTTGGGTTAGTTAGGAAGAAGCTGTCTCACTTGGACAGCTATAGAAGCCTCTCAGTCGGGATATACAGGACTCCTAAGTACGGTTTAAAGAGACCATCGCCTATCTACAACGCGCCTAGAGCCAGCCACAAATTTAGTATATAATCCGATCAATTCGCCGAGTTCGTAGAAGGTATGACAACCAAGCTGATTCAACCTTAGTCTGGCGAAAGCTGAAAGGTGAATGAAAAAATGTCTAAATGTCTTCACCTCATCTTTACAACTACAACTTTGACAAGTTACGTTCTCTAAAATCTGTGTGACACTGGGACAGTGTCCAGTTAGAAAATCTATCATTGCGGTCATGTGAACCTTTCTAATAGCTTCATGGACCTTTTACTTTCCACTCTGGGCCGCAAGGCCTAACCCTAAAATGGATGGTTGATGAACAATTCTTACTGGGCTCGTGCGAGATCTATAAATACAGGGCCCGAATGCACGAAGACAGGGGTACTCGTTCTTGTTCTCTTTCTGGTATATAAGTAAGGCTGTCATTTCTTACGAACTCAACGGCTTTACAGTTTTCGCTGTAACCAGGCATCTTGACAAGTTTAATATGTCGACAACTTGATGCTATAGCTTGTCCCTGACCAACTTTGAGCTCACTTTCAATGAGCTCTGCGCCTGTGTAGTAGCTCTGCTATAGTAGTACACGTAATCTCCCGAAAAGATTCAACACTTCGTTGATTTGCTGCTACATTAATCGTTGCCACTTCTACTTGTCCGGGTGTGTTCTGCTAAGTGGCCTGGAGTTTTAAGCAAGAGTTGATGAGGAGCTCCCGATAGAAGATTACGATCCATCCCTGAAAAACCGGCTGCGTCTCCCTGTGATCTAAGTTAACAAGAATACATTCGAAGTGAGACAGGATTTCGGAATGTCCCTCTCTGGGACCCTTAAAGTTTCCTGCTTCACGGAGTCTGTTAGCATTTTGCATTTGCCAGCTCTCTGTAGAACGACCTTAAGTGAACGCACCCTAATACAAGAAATTATAAATAACTGTACATTGGAAGCAGCTCAGCTGTTGCAGACTAAACTTTTACAAATTGTCACTTTTGATTAATACAAATGTGGCATGACAACTGCAATGACAAAACTGTGATGCAATGCGTTGCAAGAGCGACGAGAATACGAAATAACGCAATGTGAATTAGAAAGCGGCAAGCGGGGTATACAAAACTATGCGCCACATATGGAGCCACATATACACACACAAACACCACAAACAGCGCCAATACATGCCAGTCAGTCGGCAAGCAAGCAACTCGTGCAACGTGCGGCAACCGCGTGAGTGCAAATACTCATTATGACATGTTGTGACACCTTGCAGCGCAGCATCAACCAACACACACGCACACATACCGAGCACAGCGGCTCCTTACCATTTTCCCCACACACACTTGTTGTTATTGTTGTTTACGAAGTTACTGTCGCATCAACGCGCACCGAAACTACGCCGTCTTCGCGTGCGGATACGCAAAAGTTTTCCCAATGCAACACATTCGCCTTGCAACGTCGCGAACTGCAGCGTTGCCGCACATTGTGTGGCAGCCACAACATCTCGAAAATATGTGCCATGGAAATTTTGCACTTTGCAACAGCTGTGCTGTCTTCTTCGCGGTGTGACATCGTCTTTCTTTGTGTGTGTGTGTGTATGTGTGTTTTATGATTTTTGCTGTTGTTGTGCCAGTTTTCTGGCTGCTGACAGTCAAACTTGTTTGCCATCGCGTAATATGTAGATTTCACATGTGATCGCTTGACATGTTGACAACATCATGTTTACTCCATGTTGTTGTTGTTGTAATACCAGAATTAAAATGTTGCAACTTTTTGAGTTTCCGTTACATATAGTTGCGTGCATAAATATGCCTTCGACGAATGAGTAAACTTTAAGGAAAGCAACTTTTCTGCCTACACCGAGAAAAAGCCGAAGTCGAAGCCGACGCCGACGCCTTCAAATGAACGAAATACTTTTACATAATGATATTGAATTGAATAGACTAAGAAATATCAGAAGAAGAAAAAGTTCTCCATGTAAAACCTTTATCCCGATCATTCAGTTGGTATGATAATGTGTGCCATAGTGGTCCGATATCAGCGATTTCGACACATGAGCAGCTCCCGAGGAAGAAAAAGACAAGTGAAAAATGTTACCTTTATGTTACCTTTTGAAGGAAGCAAATGAACCTCTATATTATTCTTATACACCTTTCTTATAAACCTGGTAGATTCACCAAGCTTAGTTTGAAATTTAGATAAGTCTTCGTCCCATAATGACTCCAACCATTGTTTTCGAACTTAAATAGGAGCTTTCCCACAAGATTATGAATTACGAAGCTTTTCAATATCATGCTTTTACCTCTATGTAAGAAACTGAGAACCCTGGGAGCAATTGTTCATTAAAATTATATGCTACCAGCTCGCATTCACGCGGAAGCCGTTGGTAGGTACATTGGAGGGAGAGTCTTCTGTAAGGAGCTCTCCGTTAATCCAGGCTTTGGCTGCCGGACCACTATAGCGTTTTCCAGCCAGAAGTGACTGTAGACGCACACCATTCAGGAAGATGAGCATTCAAACAGGGCGCTCAAATCTAGTGAAGGAGTGGCTGTCCCCGCAAGAAGAAGCATGTATCTACTTCATCATTAGACTCGTTTGGGTGCCTGGTCACTGCAAAGTCGATGAGCGAACCAAAGGGGGCTCCCTCATATCGGAATGGAACCGATTAGTATCTCCATTGGCGTCTTGCGTTTTAGCACTCAACAACTAACCGATGGTAATCTGATCTACTGAAGTATTTGTCATGAGCAAATCATCTTGCCGCAATCGTAGGGGTAAGACTAAAACTCTTGTTGGACGCTAGATTTCAAAGTTGTATGGTAACCGTGAGATTTTGTCACTTTTTCCACCATTATCCAGCCTTTGCACGACCAGGACTGGAATACCTCGGCAGTTTTACCTTCAGCGAACTAAAAGGCATAGCCGAATTGGCATGAGCCGTCTCAACAAATGTTTGAGAGGTTCTTATGATCCAGTATATGGGAGGCTTTTGGCACCATAGCGAGCCGGTGTACTGAGAAGTCCATGTGAAATCACTATTATCCAAATTTTCCACTTAATGTAAATTTCTAGTGAGTCAAAGTAATAAAATGTAGTGAATCGATGTGAGAAATCAACGTTATAGTAATGGAAAAAATTTCAAATGGATTAAAAGCATACTCCTGCTAAAGTTCTTATATTAATTGTTTTAAATTGAATTATCGACATCGGCGGCCCATATTCCATTCATGCCACATTTGTTTGCTTGTAAGGCAAGCCAGGGACTGATTCCACTGATACTCAGCTAATTTTATGACATGTTTGTCGATTAGATATCTAAAAGTAGACCGGGCAAATAAATTCCTTCTTTTCCGAAGTCTAACTGTAGAGTTATGCACTTTTGGCTAGCTCATCCGCTTCACAGTTCCTTGGGATATCACTATGTCCTGAAACCCACTCGGTTATCTAGTTTTTAACAATCCGTACAGATGCCTATCCCTGCATCCCTGCCCACCTCGTCCCTTTCCCACTCTTTTCTGGCAGGGAAGGCAATATTGAGGACCGAATTTATGTAAGTGCAATTTTATAGGCTTCCGAAAATCCGAGGTAATGAGTAGAAATGGTTTAAGTATGATAGGATGTCCCTTCCTACTGTTGGTAGTAAGTCAAAATACGTGAAGTGCCTGTCTTGGCGTTGCTCGGAGAGTTCTACTGATACCAAATACTTTCTGCTCATTTTATGCCTTACGTCTTACCCTGTATTTCTTTCCCGTTATTGATCAGCATTACCAAAATAGCGTATGGCGTACCGTATCGGTCTTACAATTACTGTGTGGAACCATTGAGTTGTCCGAAGCGATAATCCTCATTTTGATCCATTATGTTACTGAGTCACTTTGCCAACTTGGTTAAAAGTTTGAGTGTAGATACATTCTATATTAATTAATAATTCTTCTTTTTCTTCATCGGGACTACACCGAGGGTCCGAATGCTTCAAGCGCAGTTCCCAAGACGGTAGGAATCGTTATATGTGGCCTTCAAGCACTTTGTCCTACCCTTTTTCACCAAACGATCAACCTCTTTCGCTTCTTTTTCTAGGCTTGAAAAAAGCTGCTCTGACACCTTCTTTAGATTAGACAGTACCACTGGGTTTCAGATTATCGCCAAGCGTCATCTTTTCCAGCATTGTATTAAAATAGATGCACGAGAGGGAATCACTCTCTTGAAAACCTTGCTGATATCGAACAGCTCGGAGAGACCCTTCCGATTTTGACCAAGTCGGCAGGGATATCAAATTTAGGCATGGCTTTGAATAGGAAGCTTCTGACAATGCTGTTGAAAGCTCTTTGAAATCGACCAAAAAAGTAAAGGATGTTATTTAATTAAGATTACTACTCTCTCTTCATGATTCCAATCTTCCTCTACAACTACTCAGCTATCTGTATTAACACTCAGCGTGGCGAAGATGTTACTCATTTCTCTCATTTTTCCTTCTTATCACTTATTTTGTTATATATGCATTAGGGTGCTTCAAAAAAAATCTTAGTGATTGAAAAACAAAAAATCTTCCCTCAAGCTAGGCGCTGTAGCTTAGTTCTAGGGGATCGGTATTGTTTTTTTTTTTTTAGGTTCCCATACATTTTGCATAGGAATTTTCGTTTTTTCATTCAAACTAAAATTTCTCCAACTAATTTTCATTTCTCAAGAATAACCATCACATATACAGAAAATTCACTTTTCAAACTTTAGTGTTAAAAAAAATTAATTTTTTTTTTTGAAGTACCCTAATATATATATATACAATATTTAACTGTAAATACACAGTTCCAAGGCAAGTTTTAAGCAACTTTCTGAAATTACTTTACCACTTTATAACAGTCACTGGTTTTATAACTGTACGTGTGTAAACTCTACAAGAAGGTCTCCAAATATGCATTAGCTGCACATTCTTTTGCCACTATCACAGTACAGTTATTAGTGGCAAACGCAATTTAAGTTTCCCGTTGCAGCTTATTTCTTAAATCTATTTGCCTTGAGTTTACCAGCTCAACTCTCCGCCGCAGCTCGCAAATTGTTTGGGCCAACCATGTCTCTGCTGTACAGAGCGGATTGTCTTCGTACCGAATTTGCTTCTTGACCAACTTTTCGCTAATTAATTCATGCAAATGAACAAATGAAATTTTTGTCAACGCCTCCGGCAGTCGAGTGTGCTGCCTAATTATGCCGCTTGCAGCTAAATGTATTTGTGTAGTCGCAGCAGCGCAGAGTCCCGGGTCAACATTTACCATAATGCTTAGAGTGCCGAAAGTAGTTCCCGGTCACCAGCAACAGCAGCAGCAGTGTTGCAACCGCTTCGACAGTCAGTACTATTACCGTTACCCTTACAGTATTATTGTTGTTTTTCTTGTTTTTGTCTCCTCGCCATCGTTTTTTTTTGTACAATATCATACCGCTTTTGGCTTTTGGGAAAATTTTGTTTTATTATTGTTACTTTTATTGTTGTTGTTGCTGCTGTTTCGTTGACTAGATTTCATTTAAGCAAAATTAATTAAACAGAAGACAAGATAGAGCAAAATGCGAGCACCACGCAGCCAGCGAAATAATAAGTCCGCTTCGGCAGTTTACATTGAACTGCAGTTGTTGTTGTTATTTACGGTTTTTTTGTTTTCTTTTTTTTTGCTTTTCCTTACTACAATCTTAGGACCTCTTGTTGCTTGCAATATTTGCTCTTTTTTCTCGAAATCAGCGCTGCTGAGATGTTGAGTAAGTAGCTAATATAATTTCTCTCATTTTATTTAATTTTAGCTTAGTAAATTTTAATGAATAACTTTGTTAATTATATCAAAAGTGGGTCACCAAATGGGATAGTTGGGCCTTTAAAAAGTATTAATAAGCAAATAATATTATTTTAACATTAGATGATCGTTTACACAAACTGGTGACTCTGCTAACCATCATATAGCTGTAGTTAGAGGAAGTGAACGATAGGTTGAGGTAAGAGGAGAAAGACAAAATATAAAATTTAGTTTAAAAATCTTCCAGCACTTGGTAATCCAATTATAATACGTTTGAATATAATTTATGAAATGGAGAACAGAAAAAAATATTGTTGTATTTTTTATATCATTGGAAAGTAGAGATTTCAAGAAAGAAACTCTTATCATGCAAACCGTCAACCGGAGGATCGGAATCCAAGCAATTTTATGTACACTTATACTCTATATAATTCATACACTTACCGACATATTCACAATAAGGTTTGTTAGAAAAACGAACAACATTATAAGAATTATATGGGAGTTAGGGTGGCATCGACCCGATTTTATCTATTTTTCCGCATACCACATTCTATTAAAATGCCACATACTTAAAAAACAACAAGAAAAAACTTTAACTTCGTCTGCCCCGAAGGTAGTATACTTCGTGGCAAGCTTAATATACCCTGTTCAGGATATAATGACATGGTGTCCAGTCAGTCGCATGTTCCAAAATCCTTGTAACAGTTATATAGGGGCTAGGTCAAGTTTTCACCCAATTTTTTATTGTCTGTGTGACTAACACATATGAGTAAAATACCTATCTCATTTTCATTGAAATAACTCACGTAATAGCCGATATGTGCGGTATAAAGTCACCTGGAAGTTCGAAAATCTTTGTATTAGGTATATGGGAGCTCAGGGAAGTATTGACCGGAAACAACCCAATTCGGATACACAAAAATACTATTTCATTTGTAAATCGCACAAATCGACCGACTTTTTTGGCTAAATAAAGCTTAATAAATATCTGGACTACTCAATAAAATATTTCGTTTTTTATATGAGAAAATTATTGTTGAATTAACTTTCAACTGGTGACATGATTTTTGTGTAACTTAACTGGTGACGAGCGGCCTAAGAGGCCGCTGCTTTACATGGTCTATAGCATCGAAACTATATACGATAGCTTACTGCAGTCTTTCAATCCATTAAATGAATATATAAAATGATAAAATAAAACTACTCAATTGGCTCTAAATGTGATTTTTAATTATTAACTTTCTAATACAATCTATGTAAAAACTAAAATCAGGGGGTGAAATGATGTTTCACTGACTCCGCTCGGCCTGTGAGACCGCTTGTCACCAGTTAAAGGTTAAGGTTGTTTTTTGCCGAGGAAACCCATGTAACTCCTAAATATCTTTAAAAAAAATTTTAAAGCTAAAACTAAAAACCTAAAACTTGGTTATTTTAAATTTTCGCTTGAACTTTTTATATATGCTGCCTTTTTTATTTTGGCAATTCACAACTGTATCGTAAGCTTGATGTTATACACACTGAGAACGTTTTGACACACGAGCGCTATTTGTTTTGTTTACACAAACTCGAAATATTTATCTCAGATAAAAAATAGAATTATATCGCGAACATTTTCACCTCATAATTTTTACAGCTTTCCACGTGATTAAACTAAACAACTAAGCGCCATCAAGGACCAGTGTTTATCGATGGTATTCTGAATTCAATCGCGGTAGCAGATGAATCCATGACGAATTTCGTGCAGGTCATTCAAAATCAGTTTTTGTTCCGCAAACTATTGATGACATATAGCAATCGACTGTATGTGTGTTTCCAGATAAACCGAATGTTACAAAAATTACTCGCGAAGGAAGCACTCCCAAGCAAATTTTTGCTTTTTTTTTTTAAACGACGCTGTAGTATAAGACATTTTTCTTGCCAGTTTTCTTTCATAATTTCAGTCAGAAAAACTAATCGTCGCAGATGGATCACATTTCACCACAACAATCCGAGCTCTCACATATCGACTCAAACAACTACGGTCAAATCATCGATTTGTGGAATCATCCACTATATAGTCCTGACTTGGCACCTTTTTATTCTCGTTCGTAAAAAACACTCTCAGAGGTCTATGTGTTATGACAACTGAAGTGCGGGTTTGAAGATACCCCATTCAGAGTGGCAAAAGTGACCGGCAATTGGTTCAAACGTATTTAAAAATTATCATCTTAATATGATATTTTGTTTTGTGCTTTCAAAAATTATCAAACCTAACTCTCAACTGTATGATTAAGAAAAAAGTCCTGTATGGAAGAACTGTAGCGATAAAACTGGAACTGTTTTAATATCATTGGAACAAGTTATGGTCAGTGATGATGAATGAAGTTCAGTGAGCACTGCAAATTATATAAGTATGATCTTTAGAGAGAAGTTTTCATTGGAGAAACATTTTTTGTATAAATTCAGAGGTTTATGAAGCTAAAAAATCATTTCGACTAGCCATTACTTTTGGAAAACTTTAACGACAATTCAAAATATCAAGTAAAACTAAGCCTTTCTTGTTTTAAAACCACCTAATAAAGTGAAGACTGCTTTTCGCTTAATGGTCCTTAAGTTCAAGGGACGATTGTATTCTTTTTTTAGGGGCTTTTCCGATCATTGAGAGTAAAGACTTGTGAAGTGTTAGTACTAACGTCGTCATTGATTTCTGCAATTCGAGTAATAAGTGCTTTCCGGACTATATCAACCAATGCTTCATCCAGTTGACATCCAGGGGGATGAACTCGAGCGATTATATCGGTATCGGCAAAGACAGAGAAAAGAAACAAGAGCAATAAAATGTGGTAAGAGCGGTGGATTTCCTCATCCACAGGGCGTTGGACCCATCGACTTATACCGGACTTCCACACGTGGATAGACAGACGACTTGGAGACCTAGACTTTCATCTGACCCAAAAATATTTGGTGGACATGGGTGCTTTAGAAGCTACTTTTCAAGATTCCACAATGACATTAGTTCGTCGTTGTTTTGATCCCGTTCTGTTTATAGACCCAAAAAATATTTTGTAATATATTTTCAACTTTTTTCTACATCGATATGCTCCATGTCTACACCTAAATCTCTCGCTTGAAACCGCTTTAGGAAGATGAATTCTGCCACACGCCTCATTTGTATGCAACACATTTCGCAGTTAGAATAATTTTAAGAAAAGCAACTACAACAAACACATTAGAAAAAAGAAAAAATAAAATAAGCAACAAGAGCAGCCAAAAGTAACTTAAAAAAAAAGAAATTTGTTGAAGTGGGTAAAAGTAAATACGTGAAAAATGCACACGCAACGTTTGTTTGTTTAGTGGGCCAACACGCCTAAAACTCCACTACAATTACCAGGAGTGTTGTTGGAAAAGTTGTTGCGCCCACTTGGTAATGTAAACTTTGCGCTTTTGAGGTTTTACACTCATTTTGCTGTAGACATTTGGGTTGTTTTTGTATAAATATACAAACATACAGGGTGTTTCATGAGTTGCAAATTGAAATTGAGTATATAAATAAGAATAGTAGAGCCCGTAAATGTATTGGTAAATATTTGCATTAATATCCGCGAACACATAGCTCTTAAGATACTTTGTTTAAGTACTTTTAATCATATATTAAGATTTTAACGCCTAAAGTTAGGCAAGATATTTAAAATTTATATGTATTACGCCTAAATGTAGGCAACTATTTAATTTTGATTATTTTTTATTTATATTTTAAAAATGTTGAAATTTTATTTTCGAAAATAAATCGACTTTTTTACGAAAAACAACAACTGAAAATGAACATCGAAGCGACGATTCCCATATAACGAAAACATACCCATAATATTCTTGCAAATAAAACCTACTGAAGCAGCTTCTATTACATCACTTTTTTTTCTGTAAATACATTATCTATTCAATTTACCTTGCGTATATTTTTCTGTGCAAAAGTCTAACTAATTTACTATTCAAATGCTGTGCCATTCATGTTTGACTTGTTGGTCAGTCGTATACCGCCTTGCCAGTTACCTTTCACAACTACCTCCCGTGCTTAAATAGCACAAGGAGCACGTGTTTTCTTTTATCTCGTACAGATGCGTAATCATTCGGCTGCACAAGCTCATTTACCATTTGTTTGTAGCAACAAATTCAAATTTCGCTTGCTTTAACTGGCAAAAGTTAAATTAGCTTTGGCACGCGTATAATTGTATGGCAACTTGTCGGCATTGTGTCTGTCGGTGTTCGTGTCTATCTGCGCCCTTTATGTATTCGTGTGTGTATTTCACTTTTTCCTGGTATATTTTCATTTCACTTTTCGTTATTATTCTATTACTGGTTTGCTATTCTTGCAATTATTTTCTGGTTTCCAACAGTTCCCCCGCTTAACCCAAATTTGCGGCTACGTTTTTGCCAAAATCAGTGAGTTTGTAACTCAAATTGAAAACAATTGAATATAATACGATTTATTTTGTTAATTAATTGAGAAATTTGTAGCTATCAACACAGAAGGTACTTCACAGAATGATGGACTCTAAGCACCGCAAGTGGCAGTTAAACGTGTAAGCTCGTCAATTCGTTTGGGATTTGCGAGCTTCCTGAATTTTAATGACCACTTTTACTCACCTTTATATTGAGTTTAGGCTGAGGTTTGCCTAACTGTTTTCATTAGCGGAACGAACCACCCTGATAAAGAGTATTACTAAGTTCGCAACTCATTCACCTCCGTTGAGAACTCAACCGCTAAATATCGAAAATTTGTTTGCCTGCTAGGCCTTCTTTGCTTAGGCTTGACCCCTAAGGAAGCGAAGGCAGCAATGACATCTATCTAAATTTAAATGAAAATAGTTTGTATAAAAACTAATATCAAAGCCGAAGCCTACCACATTTAACCAACTACAAACAGATGAATTTTCTGGAAGGGTCAGGTTTATAACCATACTTCTTAGTAAGAAGAAATTGCGTGAAGCTGTCAGGCATTGGCAAAGCCAGTTTATACTTTCTCCTTCCTTTTCGTAAATAACAAGCGAGCGATTACACTTCCAGACACTCCAGACAAATTTATATTTGTTTCTGAGTCTGAGTCCACGGAGCGGCAATTTCAGTTTGGGGAACAAGAAAAAAATCACACAGAGCCAAATCTGGTGAATATGGTGGCTAATCTATGGTATTCGTTCTCATCGTGAAAAATCCATCGGGACGAGTCGAGCAAGAACGCTTTTCATATCCAAAATATCCACCAAAATCATTCGAACAGACTCGCGAGAGTCTCGAGCTCTCTTGTCAACACTCTAACACTTGCCTGTCGACTTTGTAACACCATAGCCTTCACTTTTTTAATATTTTCTTCAGCTGAAGAGATCAAGGGTCGTCTAGAATGAATCTTATTTTCGAAGGATGACGAAATGAAGCTGCAAGACCACGAGTCCACGGATAAGACTAAGCGACTATAAATTGTCTAGTGAAATAAGTTGTCTTAATTACCGGAAGGAACCAGAAAGCTTTAAAGAAACCGTGTGTGATATTGCCAACTAAGTTTTATGAACCTAGAAAGGCTGTGTCACTAAAAAGGAATTTGTCCACCTAAACTTTATATTTTGCTAGAGGAAGGAACAATTCTACACCACCTTAACATGCTTTCTTGGAAATCACATTTGAGTTATGAATAATATCTCATCTAACGTATGTATCAACTCACTGACTAAAAGATTAGCGGGCTATCTCAAAGAAATTGCGAAACAAACAGTTTGGTCATCTTTTGAGTAGTGCATGAATATTGAAAAAGCACGCTCGATACTACACAGCAACTCCTTCCTTAGAGCTCTGCGTAACTCTGAGTCACAACCGTAATCCGTACTCCCTACATCACTCATCTCAGTGACAACTTGCCCACCTGATTAGCATATTAATTGTGTGTGAAATGAGGATTTAATAAAGTGACAGTGACAAGTGTGCTACTTCTACTGGCAGCTGATGTTGACACATAGCTCCTCCTGATACAAAATATACCTAGGTAAAAAAATAAAAACACAAGCATAGAGGGAGAATCAGGAAAAATGTCCGAAGTCAAAAAATATTGTGGAAGTGACAAGAAAATCTTCAATATGACAAGTTATTAACATAACAGCAGCTGAAATTATGTCCGAGTTGACTGAGGCATAGCATGAGCCATCAAGGTCTGATCAGTCAGTTGGGTGAACAGCAGATGGCAGTTTTAGGTCAAGTGGTGAGTACGAATGACTTCTTCGCATATTGCTTAATTAGAAGAACTCAGCGACTATTTTATCGCTAAATCACAATTCCGTTAGATAAAGGAATGTACTAAGTATCAAATATTTTATTTTCATACACGAATTTCACAAAATCAATGTAAAGCGTATATTCCCTGCTGTCATTGTTTAATTGCTTTGAATACGCTTACTCTCATCCAACCCGTTTAAATAATATTTAAAATTTATCAAATATTTTTTTCGAGATGCACCGTTATGCGCCATCAAACAGGAAACCGACATATGTGGCAGTTGTATAACAAATTGCTGGCAAGCATCGATGACACCTGTGAGCGACTGTGCCGCACAGATTTGAAGGCAAATAAAGCTTTTTGCACAGAAGTACACATTTTTTTGTCTGGTTAGGGTAAAATTATTTTCACCAAATTTCCATAGGCAAAACACAAAAAAAAAATGAGGAAATGCAAAAAAGTCATGAAAGTCAGTCAATGTGTGAAGCGAATGGATTTCATTGAAAAATTTGTTACTATGTCGGGAAAATATACTTATTATTCGCATTAAAGTGGTCCTCAGGCTTATGATCTTGCAACAAGTAGCAGAAATATATTTTTCCATCAACATTTTCAAAGCTTGTATCTATTATTATCCGTAGTTGCTTTACTCGAGTTTGTTACTTGCATGTGATTTAAAGTGGTGACGTGGGTTTTGAAATTTCAAAAAATCGATTTTCTTTTTAATTTTTTTTAAATACTTTAATATGAGTAGAATATTTTTCCAAATTTTCAGTGTAATCGCAATAAAAGTGTAGGAGTTAGAACCTTTGGCAGAACGGCGCGGCACTTTAGACCGGTCGGATACTTCAATCTCTGATCGCGTTTTTCTCGAAACAACGTTTTCAAAGTTGGTGGGCACGCTTCTGAGAAACTAGTGAAGTGGTCTTATTGAAATTTTACACAGTTCTTTTGAGGAGTATGACATCTGGATTGATCGAATGATTTTAACTAATTTTTCAAGGCAATTTGTGGTAAAAATTAGACCTAAAATCATACTGTTTTGTTTGCAACTCTGTCAAAAATTATTTTTTTCCAAGTCTTACGATTCATCAGCACTTATACTTCTTTAATAACCAATGATTTTTTTTTTTTTTTTGGTTTTAGCTGCATTCTTAGTACGTTATGCCGATCATTGCGAGCAGACGTTTTTGCCTCTGGAAACCATTTGCCAATAGTTGAATTAAAAGTTTCAACAAATTAATTTATTTATTCTATGAAAAAAAATACTGAAATTTCCAATTTTTCTCAACTCAGCTTTTTAAGTGCCACCCTAATATACGTAAGTATAATATTTGCTCATATTTTTTACAAGTTTTTGTTGCTGTGCATTCCATCGTGTAAATAAATGATTGTCAATTCATTCATTTTTTATATATTTCCAATTATTTTTGAATATCTCATTGAAATTTAGCGTATACATTCTGTCGAAAAAGTACCTGAAATATTTATTCTTCAATATTTATTTTTTCGCCTTCATAGTACGCCCAACAAGACCCCAACTTAGACCAACGGTTTTTTCAGGAACCAACCATCTTGTTCACCAGATTTGGTTTTGATTTCGATTCATTGCGTTTTTGAACCGGAGAGACCTGTTTACAGTACTATTTTTGAAAAAAAAAATCAGCTTAAACGACACGAGTCGAACAAGAATGCGTTTCATACCCAAGATATCCACCAAAATCATTCGAATGGACTCTCGCGAGATTTAAAGCTCTCTTACCACCTCTCTAACACTTGCGAGATGATTTGCATGCACCATGTCCTCACTTTTTGGATATTTTCATCAATTGAAGAGGACGAAGGTCGACCAGAACGAGGCATGTCTTCAACGATCTGTCGACCGTCTTTAAAGGGTGTTTACCACTCGTAGGCTTGTGTTTTTGATAAAAATTAATCACCGTAAGCTTTTTCCAACGTTCTTTATTCAATATTTTGTTCGACAGTTTTATCCATTGTAAAAATCGCTACTCACTATTGTAGTTTACCGACTTAAGCAGCTGCTATGAACAAACTGGTTGACAGGTCGCACCCTTATTTGGCTTACTAATTAAAGACAATCATACCACCTTAGTAAAATATATTTTTTTGAAATATAATTTATCCAGGAAATTTAAATACAATTTCAAGTTCTTTTTAATCACAATGTATTTCATTAAATAAAGTGTTAAAAAAATTTAAATTGACAATTGAACCTTTTTTGGTGAGTAAACGGTTAGTTGAAACTTTGTTGTCAGAATTTTAATAATTTTTAGCGTAGTCTATGCTCTAATTTATTTATTACATTTTTATATAAAAAAAAATACTTTTTTTCGACAAATATTTTTATAGCCATTGTATGTATGTATGTATGTAAATAGCAGCGAAGGCTATTCTTGAATATTTGCTATCTAAAGCAGAATACGTTACTACATATTACTTATCCAATGGTTGCTTGTGATATTTTATTAATTTTTTTCGCAGCCAATTGCACACTTAATCGCCCTCACGTAACGCTTTTACCAAATTAATTTAGTACATTAAAATTATAATTGAACAATTAGTACTTGCCTATGGCACAGCCGGCTATCAGATTAACGATAGGCTCGACTAACGATCAGCTGTTATACTTGCTTGTGCTCTTCAATTTTAATTTTTTCT
The DNA here is from genome assembly GCF_023373825.1 of Bactrocera dorsalis. Classification (NCBI taxonomy): domain Eukaryota; kingdom Metazoa; phylum Arthropoda; class Insecta; order Diptera; family Tephritidae; genus Bactrocera; species Bactrocera dorsalis. The sequence goes on along the minus strand of NC_064304.1, from coordinate 102,664,003 downwards.
AATGATTAAAATTCGTCGGCAGATTGCTATTTTATCAATGCACACAGCCAAATTTATAGCCTTGACAACAACCGTTGGTACTAAACACAGCTAAATCTACAGTGTGGACAAGAACCCGCAGAGTTAAGTTCCAGTTTCTAGTCGATTTGTATTCGATTAAAAATTAATGTAGTAAAATAAGATTTTTATTTTATAAGGTAAATCGATCTAAACTAGCGCTTTAATCGAGTAAAGACCGATTAATTGATCAAATAACTCCTGTGCGAAAAAGCAAAATTTTTAAAATTTTTTGTAATAGTTTTTATTGCACTAAGAGAGATCGTAAAATGCATTTTCGACATATTTTTCTGTTTTCCTATCTAAGGTTCAACAATGCAATTCAAGCAAGTTGAAATATGGCAAGAGGTATTGGATCGCAACTTTGACTTAGCAGACGGTCATTACAACGTATAATTCATGATGACTTAAACCTGTTTCCATGCAAAGTTCAAACAACAAACCGACAAAACCCTATTGATATGCCTATATTGCCTGAAATTTTGCCAAGAAATTTATGAAAAGTCGGAAAAAGACAATAATTTGATAAATTGTCTGTTTATGTCTGATGAGACCCATTTTGGTCTAAACGGAAATGGAAACAAGCAAAATTGGTATATAGGGAGTGAATCACATTTAGAAATAATAAACGAGAGGGAACTTTAACCGGAACGATGTTTGTGGTGCGCAGTTTCACCAAACTGTATTGTTGGGCCATACTTCTTTGAAAAGAACTGTGTAACAGTAACGGTTAATGTGCGCCGTTATTTAAAGATGTTGAATGATATTTTTCACATAGAACTGCTCCGAAGACTGAATGGGATACCTTCAATATCGTTTAGTTTCAGCAAGATGGAGCTACGGCACACATAGCCAGATCGGTTATTGCGGAGCTACTCTGTACTCTAAGGTGCCTAAGGTTTGTTAGTCATATGAAGTCTAAAGTTTTCAGTTTTATATCTTAATTTAGCGCTTAGTTATGGCATTTTACAGGTTCTCGGTAAATGACTTTTTGCGGAAGTGGATGTCTTGCGTTTATGCCCATCCACAAACTCGGAACGTCGGAAAACGTCGTCACCTTTTTGCCATGAAACACGTGAACCAAGTTGCATTACGACATCTCAATTTTTACTCAAGTTATCTCTTGCACGGACGGATAGACAGACAGACAGACAACATATTTGCCATGATCTTTATAAAAAGATATAACTTTGTCTCTATTTCGATTAGTTTAAGGCGACACAAACAACCGATAGGTGAATTAAAGTAGAACTTTTTTGACAGCTCAACCCTGGATCGTGACAGCTTGAATGTTGATTTTGCCACAAGAAACTGTCGGAAGCGCTGATATCGGATCACTGTACCATATAGCTGCCATACAAACTGAACGATGCGAATAAATTAGTTCCTAAAACATTGGTGATATATTCGAAGAAACGGTTGGACTATTATAGCATGCAGCTGTCTTACAAATTGACTGATCAAATCCAGTTCTTGCAAAGAGTCATTTGTATTTCTGGAGGGTATTATAGCTTCGGCTAAAGCTGAGAAACGTTTTTTTTTTTTGTTAAAGACACCAACAAATTAAGTAAATATTTTAAGTTTTTTAAACTATGATCGTAAGAATTATAGCCCAAATGGCAGCACTGCTAAAAAATGAGTTGAAAATTGTAAATCCTTTCGCTAATTGCTGCGGTTCATAAGAGTCAGCGTTTATAAGAGCCAACGCTGTGTTGCATTTTTACACACAGTAACGTAATCCAAGCTTTTTTCTGGTTTTTGTTGGCTCTTCTTGCAAATCCATTAGGCATACATATGAGCGTGCAAGTAGTCGCTCAACGCAAACGCCTGTAAGTATGCAAAGCCCCCGGTGAGCGCAGCTAAGCGCCGCAGGATTTTCAATTCGTTCTGCTTGGCTGCGACGTATAACTGGACGCTGCAGGCGGTTAATGAATCGCCAGTAACATTAATGCTAAACCAACCGCGAATGCGCAATGTAAACAACCACACACACGGCCATTCGCTGGCGCTGTGGCGCGAAGGTGCAAGTGTTGGCTGTTGTGGATGTGGGTGAGCGCAACACAGTAAACACATTAAAGCGAAAGTGCACGGCAATGCTGTTTTACACACATATATACATATGTACACACACACATATATGCACACTTGTATGTGTATTGTGTTGAATTGTTTGCGAACATGCCTTTGCTGGCGTGTTGCAATTACCAGCGTAAATCCCCTGCAAATGCGCGTGTTGCAACAACCATGTTTTTGTTTTTGTTGCACCACTCAAATTATACATGATATTTATTGTTGTAACACTGTATAGATGCTCATACACACGCGCGCCTATATGTAAATATGCGCTGAAATCAAATCGGCCTATTTGCATAAGCGCCTACTTGAGTCGGCTGCACCAGTAAACGGCGATCCGGGCCAAATACCAGGATATAGAGATTGTGTGGACAGCGCCACGCAGTTGGCTATGAGGCGCAAAAACGGGCAGCGGATACATATAAATTACATATCACACCAATGAGAGGCCTAGTGGTAATATTCAATCGATTCTTGGTAAAAAGTGGAGAACAATATGGAAAAAAGAACGATAAGATGAAGAATTGTGTGAAATTAATGTAATGCTCTGTAGAATCTCATAGCAGATATCTTCTAAATCCACAGAAAACCGATTACCTCAAAGGATCTTTTCACAACAGCCGGATCTAACTCAGTGGACCTGAATTTTATACGGCAAATGACTAATATTTCGGCGATCTAACCCCATGTGGATAACTGAGATTTAGGTTTCAGTGAACTAACTCCATTTGGATCGTTGAATTTTATGTTAGGAATCTTGCATAAATCTAACTGAAAATCCAAATAATATGCACACATTATAAAGGAAAGATGTTAGGAACCCATATTATAGGGTTAGGTTAAGTTAGTTTCTATAGCTGATCCACAAGGTAAGGATGGAACTCGTTCCCACGACAGTTGGGGCTAAGAAACTGGAACGGACCCGGTTTACTATCCGTCCAAGGACTGTCAACTCAGCACTATTTTTCGAACTGTCTTCAGGCATGTTTTATGTCGGTACAGCAACAAAAATAAACAATTTTGAAATTAAACTTGGACACAGTCCTTTGTAAAGCCTTGAATTATAACTTCTTTATACGATCAAACCGCCTAATGACCAATACAAATATGCTTAGACATTTAATTTCTATTACCACCAGCTCAGTGGGAGTGCTGAAACTGTGACAACCCACCCCAATGTTTTAGTCTTGAGCACGCAAAGGCGGGACAACCAAGCAGGAAGTGTTAAGATATTTCAACCTCATACTCTTCCATAACAGTTCTACAGCAGCTATCCGAAAAGTCTCTCAACCTTACAGCAATGACCAGTTACAACTACCTCAACTATGTAGAGGTTAGCCCTACTGATAAGCTACGGCAAGGATTTTACTAGATTTCTTGCGGTCGACTTAAGACCAAGAAGATCTTGCGACGGCGCAAAAATGGAATTATAGAAACTAAGCGGTTGTCAAGTTCCTGCGAAGCCCAGCTATGAAATAGTATAACGCGCGAAGAGAGCGGAGCGACGATCAGTTCCTATTCTACTGATAGTTGGACGAGGGTGGTTTTCCTTGACGGATCGATATTACGGATATTTGCAGATAGCTGTATTGCGACTGTGGCCTGAAAGCCGGTTTAGTCTTGCCACAAAGTCCTAGGTTAGCTGTTCCTTAATCAGCCTAGAATGCACAGTTAGTGAGCGGAATACTAGTATTGCCGCCCAGCAAAGAGAGTAGCGATAAAATTAGCGTGAATTCATTGCAGCAACCTTCCTCGGTTTGGAAAACGCTTATAGGAAAAATACTCCTTATCACACCTTCTAGAACAATCACAGTGAAGATCTGAAACCATGTTTAAGATTGGAACACGTAGAACTACTTTTGCTTAGAACTTAGACCAGGACCAAGGGCGATGGACTGCTCATCAAATGGAGCTTCTCTGACAACTTCATATATAGCCTTTTTGTTTATTATATACTTTCGTAAGTACTTGCATTACCAATACGTGGGTGACCAAATTGATTTGCTCCATAAAAAACCAAATGTAAAATTCTTGACACGTAGTATTCTTAGCAGCAGAAGAAGAAGTCGACACAACCAAAGTTCGTGAAACCACTTTATTGTATCTAAAAAGTTCCTGAAGCTCTTTGCAGCTCTCTCTATGATCTGGTCGTAACCCGTCTTGAGCTCTTCTGGACTCGGTATAAAACTTTGTGTAGGTGAGAACAAAAAGCCTTAAAGCTTTATACTTTCATTTAAAATAACTAAAATCGCAAATCTTTTTACACTCGTAAAACCAGTTGGAACTCCTTTTGAGCCATAAATTGTATTAGTACAAAATTACTTGCCACTCTCACGGTGAGAGCTGTAACCAAACACACTCTCATATTGCAGAAATTTTTGTGAAAACGCTCTAAGCCAACTATTTTGGAGCTCGTGACTTGTCTTTGCAGCTTCGCGTCGCGCTTTGCGTCGTGTGTTTGGTCATTTAGTTGCTCATACGCCTCGTTGCACTAACACCCTCGCTGTTGTGGATTGTGAAGACTTGTTGGGGCACAATGTATTTACATTTACATGTACAAACGAGTATTTGTTTATCCCATCATAATCTTCCATATGTTATGGGATTATTTCGAGCAATTATGCGCAGACTTGATTAGGTTAAACCCTACAAACACACACACATAAAAGTCCTTAATGAGGACGATATTAAGCTGAAGAAGAAAACTGTAGAAGAAAACTCCAAATTAATTTAAAAATCAGAATTCCTTTATTTTCGCCAACTCTAATTTTACATTCCACTTTCCGAATCAATTTTCCGCAAAACGAAAGACGAAAGTAGAGACCGCAATTGCGCAGCGCCTTGATTGAATCGTAAAGGTGGTAAAATGATTGTATTTGCACACGCATACATACATACATATACATGTGTGCAGTTATTCCAGTCATACAGGCATGCACAAACATTTCGAATGCAAGAATTTCGAAAACCAAATGAGTAAACGATGGAATGAAGCAAGTGCGAGCTAACGAAGCCATTAAGGGAATCAGCAAGTCGCTGCCGCGTCGACTAACTGCTAGTGCCAAAACTTTCGGGAATGAAAGCGTTTTCGATAGTATTTGTTTGCTTGCTGTGTACATATGTAAACACGGAAGGGAACTGAAGAAAGTTCGAGATAGCTTGGGAAAATGGATCCCAAATATTTCAAGTACGAGGGATGGCCATCGAAAATAATAGCATCGAAAGTAATAACAGTGAAATAGCAAATAATTTAACTGCTAAGATATTGTTGCTTTTCTGAAGTTCGAAATACGATTTTTTGATAAGTAAGCTGCCGCGCTTTCAACGCGTTTCTGCAATTTAGGTTGATAAATGTGTGGTTCGGAAATTCGTGATGGCTCTAGAAATCAAGTTTATAGCTTCCAATTCTGAAAGCTTTTCTGAAGTACTAAGCTTTGAGCTTTTGCATGTTTTCGTGCAGCCTTCATATACATTTTTCCAGTTCTGAAACTTTCCGTAGTTGCTCTTGAAATCAAGTTTATAGCTCTTCATTGTGAAAGCTTTGCTGAAACACGTTGCTTCAGCTTTCATATGCATGGCTTTTGAGTATAGCAAAACACGAATTTTATTAAACCAAGTACACACTTTTTATGAATATAAAGATGAACTTAAAGTATATGAAGTACTTTTGAAATCAAGTTTAGAGCTTTCAATTGTGAAAGCTTTTAGGAAATACAAACTTTTTTAAATTTTCTCAATCTTTACTGTAACTTTCAGCACTATGACTTTAGAAGTTCAAAAAGCTCAAATTTTTGACTTAAAATTTACAGTTTCAGGACAATTAAGATAAGTTTTGATCTAAACTCTCGATCTGGGTACAGCAAAACTTGACTTTTATTAACCCAGTTGCAGATTTCCAAGAATATAAAGATGAAATTAAAATTTAAAAAGCGCATTTGATATAAAGTTTAGAGCTTTTAATTGTGAAAGCTTTTCGGAAGCACCAACCTTTTAAGCTTCCTCATGGTTTACTTTAACTTTCATATGCATGACTTTAGAACTACACTAAGCTTCGTTTTTTTAAGCCAAAATGTACAGCTTCACGAAGCTTCCTATATATTTCCACAGTTAAAGTTTATATATATTAAAGCTTTTCGCAATTGTTTTAGGAAAAACTTTTACATTATGCAAGCTTTCGATTATGAAAGCTTTTTTGTGTTACTAAGCTATACAGCTTTCACCTAAATTTTTTTCTCTTGATTTTTATAAATTGATCTAATGATTTTGAAAAGATCAGCAACTTAATTTGAACTACTTTTGGACATTTTAATCTCACCCAGCGAGCCTTCGTAGCTCCCCTCCTGTATATGACGGCGAAAGCAACTAAGCGAACACTAATCGAAATTTTACGAATGCAAATGGCTTTGTAAAGGGAATACTAAAAAAGGTATTGAAAAGCAAACAAACATAAAACGAAAATATAGCAGAGAGTGGTGGTTGAGATGAAATAATATTGGAAACGGAAAGATACACTTGAATGTACGAATACTTAATGTGCTTACTGTAGTTACAAATGTTAGCAGGTTAGTGCAGTATTGGGTTTCGGACTTAAATTTTTTTCTCTGTTTTAAAACGTAAATTTTATAGAGGTAATGATGAGTTATTAAGATTACTACAGTTTTTGAATAATTTTTAGAACTACGCCAAAAATACCTTTCTAAGAATTAATGAAATCATTTCCAAATGACAATAAGCGTCAGAAAACCGGATTGCTTTATAAAATAAATTTATTGGTTTTGTAATTATTGAACTCGAAACCAGCTGTGATCTTCTTATAGAAGTAGTGCTGGTAGAAAAGAAGTTTGCGTCATCCAGTGTTTCTTAGCAAAGTAGCAAACATTAAGTGGCCACCAGAGAATTGATGAGCCACATGTTGGAAGTCAATACTTGTTAGGAAATATTGCGAAACATACTGAAGAACCTAATATCAACAAAGGTTTATAGAATAATATTTGCTTACTGCGTCAAATAAAGCAGACTCCTACACAGTTCCAATCACTTTTACTGATTTTGCGTCACACAGGAACATACATATATAAATACGTTCGCACCGCAGAAAACTCTATGGAAATAAGTCAAAAGTTGCAGTGCACACCGCCGCAGTCGCCACAGGTTGCGATATCCTGTAAAACTTGTAACCATTTCGTTGCCATATTTGCTGTCCAACTACTTGCTTGTTTTTGCTTTTTTCCATGTTAGAAGTTTTTTGGCTGCCACCAAGCGTTTTATTTCATAAATATTCATGAATTCCTATTTCTCTTTTTTAATTTAAATGCAAAAATCTTGCATATATTGCTGGCAATCCAAAGTGGACAAACAAAGTGAACAGAGAGTTGGGAAAACTGAGAAATGTAATTAAAAAGCGAAAGGTTTATTAAAAAGAACGAATGCGGCAACATATTGATTCCATAAAATCAATAAATTTAAAATCTACAGTGATTTTCTGGACCTACACGAAAAGAAAAACGAAATGATCTCATAAAAAGGTTTCCAAAAATAAACTACAAGGATCATGTGTGCCCATTTTCAAACTATGTGTTCTAGATAAAGCTTTTGGCTTTTTGTCTAGAGTTAACGAAGTAAAAAGTCCGACTGTAAAGTTTTTTTTAAACAATGGTCATGAGAATTCGGAGATTCGTATGTTACTAAAAATCTATTTAGAACTTTATTTAGGCCTTAATTGGAAACTGGCTGAGTGAAATGGAACCTTAATTGTCAAATCAATACTGACTAGCTAGATTCGATTAGATTGATAAACGATAGATGCACCGCAACCTTAGGTATTTTACCCTCTCCTAAATCACAAAGGCTCCCCTAGCCCCATCATATTGATAAAGTCCAAAATTCTGTTGAATGCTAGCGAAGCGATGTGTTTTCTCTTTGGAAACATGGATCCTTCAATCTGCGTCGGCATATTGCTATGCAGTCTATTAGCAGATGTTCTGGTATTTACGGAAGAAGCAAGTCCCATGTGGTATAGCTGCTTTTTCCGCTTGCTGTAGCCAGCATAGAATGCAAGAAGTAGGTACTCGGAATTTGTCCCTAGGGGGGTAATTACATATTTAAATGCGGTGAGGTTATAACCCCACTTTAGCAACTTGGCATGTCACATGCCTTGGAGTGGTTACCAACATCTCTTTCTGCCTACTCCTTCTCTTCAGCTCTTATGAACCGCGATCACGGCCCACCATTTTAGTGCAAACTGCAGAGCGGGCAAGCTCGTCAGCCAGCTCATTCACGGTTATACCTTTGTGACTTAGTACCCAGATAAGATACACTCGCCTATGACCTGATAGGCTGTTCAGCCGTTCTACATATGCCTGCACCAATAGCGATTTGAACTCATAGGCAGAGATTGTCTTAAGTGCCGCTTGACTATCGCTATGTATGGTTATACGTTCATTGCGAATAAAGCTACTGAAAACCAACGATATTAAAAAAGATCAATATGAAAGACAAGGAAGTAACATGAACCGGTAAATAGGTTAAGTTATGTTAGGTGGCTCATCAAAGATCACATGTTGTCCTTTGTGAGGTCTTAGAAAAAAACATCTTCTATGTTCAGTGGGTTGGCTGAAAGTATGCGCTCCCAAGTGCTTAAGTCTTGTACTCCCAAACTCGGGACAGTCAAAAAAAAAGTGTTGAGTTGTGTCTACCTCAGCTTCTTCCATACAACTTCTGCAGGCTCCCAGCCTTAGAACATGGATGCCAATAGGATAATGGCCCGTTAAAAGCTCCAAAACTAGGGCAGGCTAGCCTTACTGAAAGCAAAGCGATCACTAGATCTCTAGTCTTGATCTTGGTATAATTTCCTGCGATTCCGCTATGGGCTGGCACCCATACCAGTCTTATCTCAAAGCCACTAGATGCTATTGACAGCGAGGTTTAGTACTTTTTGCCCAACCCTGAATGCACTGTTAATGAGTTCAAGGCTGATATCGCCGCTCTACCATATGAGTGGATGGTCACTTCTCTGAAGTAGGCTGCACTCCGGAGCAAAAAATCGAATGCTACCTTAATAAATAAAATAGGCTGCAACCTCGGCCTGGAAGACACTACAATATGCAGGAAGTCAGAAAGTAGAGTTTATAGAGAGCTCCTGGCAGTACACCCCTCCACCAACCATCACACCAAGCTTTAACTCATCCGTGAAAAAGCTCGCATTCCCTCTCCTTCAACGGTTTTTTCCACCCACAACCGATAAGTACTTGACATTATTCTACTCTGTAAATATTTTCGGTATTAAAAGCATAAACTTAACCTACGAATTAAATATCTACAGATCTAAGAAACTCAGCAAAAGTTATCTCTCCCGCTATTATACCGTTAAGCAAAATTTAAGCGGGCATTAAAAAGCGAGCACACGCCAACAAAACACATTACTCTCAGTGAGTACAAATCAATTAGTGAGTTAGGGACGCAAGCGAGGCATGTTATATTGCTAACAAAATGTTTAAGACAAATTAGAGCATAACGTTGTCTATATAAAGAGAGTTCTTATGGCTGCACAGTTAATTAAGAATAAAGTGTGCACATTTAAGGCCGATAAAAGAGAATGAGCCGGAATAAATCGCTGAAACTGTCATCAAATGGTTAAAAGATTAGTTTTCCTCACACGTTAGCATGCTCTCCTTAGTAGCTGATATGTAGATGTACTAATGACCGGAGCAAAAACGCGCGCTGAGATGAAAATCGCGTTTTGCGTTGCGAAGCAAAGCGTTCTTTTATGGCTCGTAACGCACAAAAACTGTCAATTAAGCGACTAATGTGTTTCGAATGACCAACGCGAATAGAACATGCGTACGCTGGTGTACCGGTAAGCGTAAATACAACGCTGTTGCGAGAGACAAATATGACATGTGAGCGGGTAGGACTTGTGGATTGCTGAAAAATCATGGAACTCAGGTTTACATTTAGATACATGAGTTGGTTATTGAGTGGTCGCTAAAAATATTTTTAATCAGGAATCATTTTGAATTTTACTGGCAACAAATGCAAAGTTTACACTCCAATATATATATATATTTATATAGTATAGCAGTATAAGCAAGAATTCAACTGCAAAACTTCCGAAAATGCAAACAACACTTGACCAAAACTGCCGAACTGGAATCATTATTGTAATTACTTTGCATTACTTTGCCCAAACTGAAAATTCAACTACTTAAATACTTGAAATTTCACAACAACACAACGCTATGCTGTTGCTGTAAAATAATGAAAGTGAAATGTTGCACGCCAATTTGTAGTAAAAGCAATTATTTAGGAATTTCTAGTGAACTCGAAGATATTACAATTTTGCCAGCCTAAATTATTGTTAATTGTAATGCAAATATTTGCGGTTTTCGGTGAAAATGAGTTGAGTATGGGTTGTAATTAAAATAAAGTGGGATGCAAAGTGAAGAGTGAAACGCAAGAAAGAGGCTGCTGGAAAAAAGACAAAAGTTAATAATCTGAAAAGCATTGGAGCCAGCAGACATCAATTGAAATTGGAAATGTTCTGCAATATTTTTGTGCTCAGTTTTATTGAGTGTATTTGTTTTTATAAGTGGATAAGGGAGCACCATCTCCCGAACTTAATATACACACCACACTAGCACACAACATCGACGCAGGCTCACAACACTGATACGCAACTTTCACCACACTCACCAAATCACTACTTACGAATCACATTATACATTATTCATGAGAGTACCCTTCCTCACACAAATGAAAAAAAAGGAACGACGAAGGGATCCCTTTTCACTTGTTTTTTCGATAGAAACAGCGGACACGTTTCCGCGCTCATATGTCCCAAGTGTCTGGAACATCTGCCTCATTTTTAAGCTTACCAAATTTTAAAACGATTTTATTTCAAGCTATGCGAAATAAGAGAGTAGAAGGCAGATACGCTCTCTTATGTAACTTGTATTGAGAAAATTTATATTTTGACCGATATAATTATAAGGTCGTGGAAGATTATTAGAAGAAGGCTAAGGAAGTATTGATATGACAAACCGGGATAGCTATTTCGAGGTCTTATGGCTTCGTACTTTAGTTAAAGACTTGGTTACAAGCTATAAAGTGAACAACAGTGAAAGAGACATGCCAAAATAAGCATACATGAAGCCGCTCCCTTCTTCCTTCTATCGAAAATCTGAGTTGTCACAACTTAATCTTCGAGTGCACCCAACTAACAGAGCGTAAAAAAGGAGCGAAAACAGACTCGATCAAAATGTAGCTACAATGAAATCACTACAAAAAGCACACAAAATTTGGCACTGCCAAATGCAACACAAATTTGCAACACTTAGCCCACACTACATGTAAACATACTTGCCGCATTCAATCATTCGCACAACAAACGTGCCACATTTTTATTTGATTCACTCCACTTTTTAATTTCGGTGCTGCAACGGCAGCACCCAGTTGGCAATCCATCAATGCCAATGGCATAGCAATCAAGGGCATGATGGGCGTTGGTGGCGCCACAAACACGTGCAACTGCCACAAATCACAAATGGGGGCATGCAACTGTGGCCGCAACATGCCCTCCACTATTACCCATTACAAGTACTACAAATCCCACTTCAACTCGGAGCAGAGCAAATGTCAACACATTTGAGGGAAGATTTTATTTGGAGTACGCTATCTGAATGAGATTGCAAAGAATTTTAACTTTTCATTCACACTTTAACGACATTTTAATGGTGCAACAATAATGATGCACTTCCGTCACACTGTTGACATGCCACATCCGGCTAGTGGACGCTAAACAAACACACACACACATACATATATAGTATATATATAGTATATATATGGACACAAAAAATAACGCCGATTGGCACTTGGGCACTTGTCACTGCAACACGTGATAAATGTGCATGTTGCATGCCACACAAATGCATGTTTGGCAAATTGAATGATTGTGCAACGCGCAGCAATCGCAGGAATATGAGATCTTGCATTTAACGAAATTAAAATCAGTGTTTTGGAAATAATATTACAAGAAGAATTTTATTTAGAAATCGTGTCGAAAGCGCCACCAGCCGCAAGAGAAAGCGCATCTCTTTCAGCTGATGGCGCATTGCATGCATTTTTTATGTTTCCTACCGCGTTCAAGTGACAACTTTAAATGGCACTACCTGAACGCTGTTTCCCGTTGTACAAATATATATGTGGCAATGTAATTTATGCAGCCTACTTCCGCTGGCAAGCGGAGCTGTCGACATTTTCAGCCACAGTTGTGACACACAAAGCCGCTTCCCGCTGGTAGACACTCACTTACTGTTATAATTTTACATGCTCACGCTCAATTATGCATACATATGGATATATGTATACTCAGATATATATATAAATATATATATATTTATATACGTTTCTCTATGCATTTATTTCTATGTATATAATTCACTTGGCGAGTATAGACAACACTCGACAAAAGGCTTGTTGGAAATTCTTTAGAAACTTGATTACTGTACGCATAACAGGTCAATTGAAAAGTCCACTGCCTAACAGAATAAACCACATATTTTTGGTAAAATACGTTTTTTTTTATTCAATATAGTTCTCCTCATGGGTCATACGCTGATTATGACGACCCTCTAACTTTTCTCTCAGTATCGGCGATTACCTCTTTATTCGAAGAAAAGTTCTCGCCAGCGAGCATTCTTTCAAGATCGGAGAATAGGATATAATCGTTGCAAGTCAGACCCGAAGAATACAACGGATCCTAATCGCTTCCTTCAATATTTGGTCGACATTATCACCCAGCAGACTCAGTCCCTGACACTGAGCACTGAATATGCTATTACTGCTGTAGAACAGAGACTCCGAAGGAACCCCGTATGAATTCATCCGCCAACTCGCCCAACAAAATCTAAACCATGCAAGAATTGAAAATGAAGGACTGTCGAGCGCTTTGCAGTTTCCGAGAATGGGCCTACAACGAAATGGTCTGCAACCCTGACTTTCGCAAGAAAATTTTGTTCGGTGTTGAAGTTACTTTTAGTTGGATGGGCACGTTAAGAAATAAAATTGTCACATTTGGAGTGAAGATAGTCCACAAAACATTGTTGAGACGTTGTCAGATCTTCAAAACGAGAATGTTTGGTGAGCTCTATGGACAAAGATATAATATTGCAGTCAATGAAGAGCGCTATAGGGCCATGATTAATGCCGATCAACGTCCTCCAATTCAGGAGAACGATCTTTCGTTTAAACAAGACGGCAGTACATCCCATACAGCCAACGAAACAATCTATTATTTCCAGAAATCTTTTGGCGAGCGCAGAATTGTGCTTCTTAACAGCTCTGGACCATTTTTTGTGGGATTATGAGAAGTGTGAAGTATGAAAATTGAATCCGGCAAACGCGAAACTAAAAGACTACCTTCAAAATACCTAGAATGTTATTATCAAATCGGACGATATTGGGATATTTCAATTGACATTACATATGGACAAATATAAGTGAATGATCTTTTCATAATGAAATCCGAAGACCAATTTAGGTGTTGAATTTCCTTCAGGGTACTTGCCGTTAGCATATTATTAGCTAAAAGAAAAATTCAACCATTTCTTCTTCCATTTTTATACCACGACCCACCCATCGTAGTCTTTTCAGACTTTGTCTATAAAAGTCTGTGCGTTAACTAAGACCATGAGAATGATCAACGCTGGCGGCTGTGTGTTAAAACTTTAACGAAAATCTTGGCACTTCAATTTCGCTTAAGTGTGCGAAGTACACACTTGTACACTTAACTATACACTTAGAGTAAGACTTAACACACAGACACATACAAAGCTACGAGTACTCACCTGTTAAATGGAATGCAGCGGCTTCACGTCGCTTGCATTTAGCCGCCACGGAAACGCCTAGGTCAGGTGAGACGCATTCAAGATATTCAAACTATATTTGACGTAGAAAAATGTGCCGCCAGGCTCAGAGAAATCCGCGTCTTTTCGGCGCCGGCTGAGAGATAAATGGTGCTCTCGTGACTCCTTGCGTTGCATATCAAAAAGTTGCGGGTTTGGAGGTTGCCTAATACAAAAAGTACGGTTGAAGAGTTAAAATTGTTTTTTATTTTATTTTATTATATTTTTCTTTTGTGTGAAAGAAGTAGTAGAAACTTAGAATTGTATGTAATAAAAATGAGAAGTGGCACGAAAACTTGTAAGTTGCCGGAAACGTTGCACATTTCTTGAGCGTTCGAGGAAGCTGAAAAGTTTGCCTTTTTCATAGGAAATGTGAATGTAGTGGCAAATCTCTTAATTGTGCATATGTATATTCTTCTTGTTCTATCACTCTGCGGCTATTCCCAAGAACGTGTTGGGAAACTGTGTGCCACTTAAGTTGAAAGTGCAACACTTTTGATAGTTCGGGTTTATAAATTTTATATTTCGCTGATTCCGCTGAAATTATGTTGTAGGATTATCAGTTGAAGCTTTCAAAAGAAGTCAGCATATTTTGGTCACTCTTTTCTTTCATGAGCGCATATACTTTAGTGGAGTTTTCTTGACTTCAAGTCTTATACCCCGAACAGGTTATATTAAGTGTGCCATAAGTTTGCAACACATAGCAAGAAACGTCAGAGTCCCTACATATATATTCCAAATTGATCGTCATGATGAGCCGAAGCGATTTAATCTGTTTCAAATCACTTATAACAGTTATATAAGTTATACTAGTTCTTTATTCGATTCTGTGCGCTCAAAGGTAGTCAAGGAATGTCTGTCCTCATCAGAAATCGCATAAAGCTACTTAATTGGCGCACTCATGGCTGGTGGTCATAGTGGAATCGCTGACAGCTGCAAAGCCGTGGAGCTAGCCAGAAGTGGCGCTCTTGCTCCGCCCACTTCCGAACGGCACCAAGTGGAATCTCGTTTAACGCCTTGCGTCCTAGCAATTAACCAATGGATCCTTCTCTTGTCTTAGCAGGTCAACGATCAGCCCCTGTGTGATGGCGAGACCCTTTTTGCCTAAAGTAGAACGCAGAAGATTTACTGTACTACTAGTCTTTAGCAAAGTTCATCTTGCCGCAAAACCAGGGCACTGTCAATAAGGCATTCATGCGTTAAAGCCAAAAATCTTGCCGTGCGCTAGTTGTCAAAGTTGTTTGGAATAGGGTGAGATGGAAACATCATGCAAAGAGACTGAGGTTTAACGACTCGGCAGTCGTCCCGAAGCTGATATTTGCCTTAACAAATTTGTGATACGCTCAAAGTCTTTGTCTTTGTCTTTGGTCTTTGGCTTTGGCCTTTAGTCTTTGGTCTTTGGTCTTTGGTCTTTAGTCTTTGGCCTTTGATCTCTGGTCTCTGGTCTTTGGTGTTTGGTTTTTGATCTTTGGTCTTTGATCTTTGGTTTTTGGTCTTTACTGTTTGGTCTTGGTCTTTGGTCTTTAGTCTTTGGTCGTTGGTCTCTGGTCTTTGGTCTTTGATCTTTGGTTTTTGATCTTTGGTCTTTGGTCTTTGATCTTTGGTCTTTGGTGTTTGATCTTTGATCTTTAGTCTTTGGTCTTTGGTCTTTGGTCTTTGATCTTTGGTCTTTAGTCTTTGGTGTTCGATCTTTAATCTTTGTCTTTGTTAAATTCTAAGAGTCTTCTAATCTATTATTATAGAAGTTTTAGATACCACAACTGGCAGACCTTATAATCTCTCCAAATGATCCTGTTACAATTGACTTCTTAACCTAACCTAACCTAATTTTCAGGGGTACACCACATTTCATAGCAGCGAAGTTCGAATACGGCTATTATTTCCTAGCAGCCCTAGCATATGCTCTTAAATTAGAATATGTACTTCAACATTTTCATAATACTCAATTAATTATCCTCATAAGGACCATTGTATGCGACTAGTATTCACTAATGCTCTTAACTTTCTATCGACACCATAACTTTGCTTAATCTTCTTAGCTTTCTGAAAATAACTTCATGTTTTAGTATCAGCATTGGCAAAGTGCAACATGTTATAACACATAATTGCTAATAAACTCAAAGCCGCAACAAGATTTTTCAACTAAGCACAATGAGAGCCACATTAATCTTAAAGTAAAGTGCTCATACGAGTATTATGGATTTTCTGCTAAGACAACAACTTAAAGTTGAAACAATAATAACCACGGAGTACTTGCAGTAAAAGCTATAATCTTCATACAACAGTCGAATACAAGCATGTAGATGTTTCATCGAAATGTCTTATTTCTGCTTCAGAGCAACTTTGGAAGAAGCGGTGAGTAAGAAATTTCTTGGAGCAAGGATAATGAAAGAAGAAGTTGCAAGAATTGAGACCACAACAAACTGCTACTAATTATGGCGCACAGCATATCTCGGAAAAGCGTGGTGAAGTCAACAGAAGAATGTGGCAATTAAGTTGAAGAGTTGAAAGCTTTTGAAGTAGACTTTTGTATCAGAAAATATCGCAGCTTGACTCGCTTACGTAGCGACTTAATACGGGTTAACAAGTCTGGAAAGAAAACGAATATTTTTCATCCATAAAATATAATAGTAGAACAAAAATCACATGCAAATGCATCATCGCTTCAACTCATGGTGTCTATCCCATCCCGTCTGTGTTATGGTCGATTATTTCGTTGCGAGGTAGGAGTCTGCTTTTTCTCCATTGCGACACGGCACTCCTCATCGTACCAGCTATTATTTTGCCTTTTCCGAAAACCAGTCGTTTCGCTTGCAGCTGTACGTAAGGAGCTTGCAATGCCGTCCCACATTTCCCTTATACCGAGTTGCTGATGAGTGCTCTCAGAGAGCAGGAGTGCAAATCGAGCAGAAAATCGTTCGGCTGTCTGTTGTGATTGCATCGACGTTGAATCTTCCTAGTATATGCTGACGTCTTTTTTTTTGCTGTACGGAGGCGGGTGCGAATCTTGGCTGCAACAATACTGTGATCCGAATCAATGTTCGGACCTCGGAGCATACGCACATTTAAAATACTGGAGACGAGTCTTCCGTCTACCACAACCCACAACATGATCGATCTGGTTTGTGACTCTTCAATACGGAGACAGTCAGGTAGCTTAATGAATTTTCTTATGCTGGAGTCTAGTACTACAGATAATCATATTTCGGGCCCCGGCGAAGTCGATTAGCCTTAAACCATTTCAGAGTCTTTTTATTTCTTATTCCGGATAACTGTTGCTAATTGATTCTATTTTTTTAGAGTCCCATCCCTTCTACTTACCCTCGAAAGTGGCAACTGAATCCCTTTCACTTCACAAAAGCTATTAAGACTGATTTGTTAAACTGACCTCCAGGAAAAGAAGAAACTTTAAGAATTTTGCTTTCTCTGACTTCGATAGAAATAAAGCTCGAACACCCAAACAGTTATAGTTTATGCTTGACGCTATTTAACGACAGTTGTGGTGGACAGCGGTTCACCAGTTATGCAAGAGCATATTTTTTCTGAATCTTTTTTTGGCTTTTATAGAGTTTATGCTCATCATCTATTCACTTTTCACCAGCTGTCGCGCATTCGAAATTATCACGTGCGCTTGCTGCTTTGAAGCACGAGGATATATATTCGTATATATGTGTAAGTGTGTGTGCGTCAACCTACTAAGTTCATTAAGCGACACCTACGCGCCCATTTAATGCCAACCGAATTGATGCTGAACCGCTTCACCGCACCTTCCCTTCCCTTTATTACCCATCACTATATCCTCTCATTCGGCCAAACTTCAGTATTTTCGGCGTTGTGGACTTGCAAATACTGTTGACCCAGCTGCACTTGCAGTTTTAGTGCTTTTAAAACATTTCTGTTGTTTTTCGTTATTATTGTTAATGTTGTTGTTGTATGTGTATTCACACTTTTGCCACTGCCGGCATTCATTAACGTTTAATTTCACTAATGCCGCCGGCGAGCGTCAAGCGCACTGACCGCGAGCAGCGCCACAACTGCGGTGCAAGGGCTTTGATCGGCGACACAATTGGCGCTGGACGAAAGTGCCATTTGTTGTTGTTGCTGCTGTGAAGTTTTGCAAATGCTATGCAGCAACGGTGTGAACAGGTGTGCATGAAGTTTGAAAATTTTAAATAAATTTTTTGTTGTTTTGTCGAGTTTGTTGTCATGGCTGCTTTTATTATTTTAATACTCACGCAAAATGTTGCTGCAGAGTATAATAAAAAAATCGGTTATAGATTCTGTAGAGGACCATCCTAGCTAACGAAAGCTGGTCAGTTGTCTCCGAGGACCCGGCGAGTGAGGAGAAACATTTTCGCGCGATGTGAGTGGTGCAAGCCGAAAATACAGCGTTCGTTAGAGCAGATTAACTCGATTAAGTTCTGTGTAAAACTCGGTAAATCTGTGACAGAGACATTTGATATGATCAAGCAGGCTTACGCTGATGTTGATTTAGCAAGAAGTGGTATGTTTCGGTGGACCAGATGTTTTTGGGGTGCCGGAAAGAGGTCGCTAATGAATACCGTGCTGGGAGACCAGCGACTTCGACAAACACCGACAATGTGACTCACGTGCGCAAAGTTTTGAACTCGCACCGTCAACTAAGTATTCGTTTGATTGTCCAGACGTTAAATTGATAAAAATCTATGGTTCATGACAATGTGTCGGAAAACTTGAACATGCGCAAGGTTTGCGCGAAGATGGTCCCAAAAGAGCTCACTGACGACCGGAAATTGTGGCGAGTGGAAGTGTGCCAGGAAAATTTGAACATGTGTAAAAGTTACCCCCAGTCTTTGAATGACGTAATCACTGGTGACAAGTCATGGGTTTTTGAGTATGATGCCGATGAAAGGCAAGCATTTTGAGACGACAGAGGAGATACAAGCAGCATGCACCTCGGCTCCCAATGCTTGGAAATCGCTGCATCTACGCAGAAGTGACCTATTTTGAAAGTTTTTAAAGAATTGTAAGGATTGGTTCAATACGATTTTTTAAATCGACTCGGAATTACTATTTCTTACCCATATTCTAGAGAAAAATTCTCTTAAATACAGTGTCTCCTCTTGCCTGAAATGGATGGAGGCAACAGCTCCCCTAATCCGCATATACCTTATTTATGGATTTTCAAACATCCACCTGACTTGATATTACGTATATTGATGAACCTGTGAGGTGTCTTTATGAAATTCACAGAGTCTCTATTTTTGGTAACGATATATCGAAAAACGAAAATTGAATAAAATCGGACCCTTTCAAGTGCCAGCGTATACAATGTTCGGTTACACCCGAACATGGAAGGTCCAAGCTTGTACTGTTTTTTTCGTATAAGCGACGTAAATTTATGCAGAATATATGATTTATTGGCGCTAAATATATGGAATAAGTTCATACAGGCGCACACACCAATGCGTGAAAACATTTGCCGAAGCATTTATCGCCAACACACAAACAAATACTCTCACACACTCTCGTCCACACAAACACATACAAACCCATATAAATGCCTGCTCATATATTTATTTAATCGCACATGCACCTGTGTGCGTCCTTAATTATGTGGTTCGACATTTTTTGCTGTTATTACTGCCTTTGCTTTTGTTGTTGCTTTGATGCGACCTCATTTGTTCACGTGCAGCCGCATTTGCTTGTAATTTATCACCATCGTAATTTATTAAATTATTTATACGCTCCAAAATATTTATTTATTTTTTACTTTTGTTTTTGTTTTTTCTCTTTTTTTATTGTTTTTCGCTCTCTTCGGTAATTGCTGCACATTTTGCACCGTTATATTGCATTAAAAATTAATATAAATTAGACAAACATAGATTATTTTATAATTAGTGAAATAATTTGACAAAAAATATTGTTGTTTTTCTTGTTTTTGTATGTCGCATTTTGCACTTAACTCGCTCGTAATTTATAGCTGGCGCACTAATGAATAATGACAATGCTGTAAATTTACACTCATTACACGGGTCAATTGAAGGCGAGCGCAAATTATAGCAAATTTGGTTGGAAAATATGGCGGCGAGGCGGCTTAAAAAGTTCAATAATTTATAAACATATTAAAAAGCAGTAATATATTTATGCTTGAATGCCACATAGCAACTGACAAATTAGCAGCGACAAGAGACCATAAATGCAGGAAAAGAGTGACAGGGAAAGAATTATACAAATATAAGGGTGCAAGCAGTTAGCAACATACAATGCCGCTAGGAAGTCTCTGGTGGAATAATGAAATATTTGGGAATTTTCAATGAAGTACAATTCTTCAAATCAATTAATCGGTAATACTTCGATATGGAAAAGCAATTTCAGTGCAGAAAATCGCTGAAATGTAGTGGAAAAATACATCCTGCGAGCTCATTTACGAGCAGCTTCATTTTCGCTAAATATTTCAAGAATTGTGAATAATTAATTCATCTTCATTTTATGTACATACACTGTGTCAAAAAAACCCCAAACCATTGTAACTAAATTGCCCGCCTTAATGATATTTAAAAAATATATACTATGCTAAGCTAGTAGGACTGTCCTGCCAAATATGAGCGCGATCATATCAACCAGTTTATTTACAGCAGCTGCTTAAGTCAGTACACCTCAGTAGTGCCTCGCGATTTTTACAATGGATAAAGATAGCGGAGAAAAAATTTGTCTCAAGTTTTGTATTTTTAACTACATTTCGTGTGCGGAATCGTTGCGAATGTTGGAAAAGGCTTACGGTGATTCAGTTTTATTAGAAACACAAGCCTACGAGTGGTACAAAGCCTTTAAAGCGATCGTTGAAGACCAGCCTTGTTCTGGACGACCTTCGGCCTCTTCAACTGATGAAAAAAGTAAAAGACATGGTGCTTAAAAATAGTCAGGCAAGTGTTAGAGGGATGACAAGAGAGCTCGACATCTCTCGCGAGTCCATTCGAATGATTTTTCTTAATATTTTGGGTATGAAATGTGTTCTTGCTCGACTCGTCCCAATAAAGTTGAATATTGTTAAAAAATAGCATCGAAAACAGGTCCCTTTGATCGTATGGATTCCGGACCCTCATACATGAAGAGAATTTTAACTGCCGATGAAGCATAAATTTATGAGTTTGACGTGCAATCAAGTCAACAATCATCGGAATGGAGGGAAAACCCTAGGCTGAAACCAAAAAAACCACGTCCAAGCCGTTAAAAAATTTAGCAGATTCTCGCTGGTTTTTTTGATATTTGTGGTTTGGTTTGCCATGAATTTGTCCCGGAGAAACTGGCAGTTAATAAGAAGTTCTATTTGGCCGTATTGATGCGTTTGCGTGAGAACATCCGTCGCAACCGGCCGGATTTGTGGAAAAACAATTCATGGATTTTAAACGAAGAGAATGTACCATCGCATCAAGCCACGATTGTGATCGAATTTAGTGCCAAAAACGCAATGAATACCATCGGTCATCCACCGTATTCGCCAGATTTGGCTCGGTGTTATTTTGCCTGTTCTGAAATTGCCGCTCCGTGGAACCCCTTTTCATTCGATCGAAGTGACAAAACAAAATTTGCTGAAAGAGCTTAAGACCATCACAAAAACAGCTTATGAAAAGTTTTCGACTAACTGGAAAGATCGTTGGCATAAGGGTAGTATTACATCTGGTGGGGATTAATTTGAAAGCAACAAAATAAATATTGACGAATAATTTAATATTATCATTTGTCACAGTGTATTTCAATGCATGAAATTTGAACCAAAACAATATATGCATATATCAATTTATCGAAAACTTTGGAAGAAGGCTCCATTATTTCACTTTTAAATCCAATCGACACTCATCCAAATGAACTGCGTACGATGAACCAGCTTTAAAGCGTGGAAAAACGCTACAGTCGGTTGACTAGTTTATGGTGTCTGTATTACGGGTTGCGCATAGCCTAATTTTTATTGACTACCGAAAAAGGAAGCAACATCAACATATTCTCCAAATCTAGCTCCCAGCGACTATTTCCTGTTCTCACATCTCAAAAGAATGTTGGCTGAGAAAAAATTGTCTTTAAATGAAAAAGGGATCACCGAAGCTGTGGTCTATTTTTAAGCAAAAGACAAATCATACTACAACAGTGGTATCGAAAAGTTAAAGGGTAAAGTCAGTATATAACTCTTCGAGAGGACTATGTTGAATAAAAAAACAAACGAATTTTCCCAAAAAAATGTGTTTTACTAGGGATAGACCGAGGATTTTTCAGTTGACTTGTTAATTAGCGAATAAAGTGCAAAATCATCAACTTAATTTCAAGAGAGCTTAAAGGTAATTACTACTGGTAATACCTTTATGAGGGTCGCCAAACCGCGGGGCGCTACAATACAGGCGCTGACCACAGATGATGCTCGGATATTTCGGTCATCGGCACTTATAATTGATCAAACGAAAGCGTTTAAAAGTAATAGATAAATCTAGCGTCAGTAAGTTCTATCGCCACCTCGGGACTGCGCAAAAACTGGGTTCACACGGGATACTTGCACCCAAAATGCACTTTGTTTCATTGTCCGGACCATCATCACAATTATATTCGTTGGATTAAAGCATAATTTTTTTTTTTTTTTGAATTTTAAATAACCGTGTCACGTGTGTTTGTCTGTATGTAGTGCAGTTATAATTTACAGTTAAATGATGAAGTTATTAAAATGTTTTATTATTTAGTGCACAAATTAATACGTAATTCTCGCTAAAATCCGGCGACGGCAATAACTATTGACTTATAAATTATTCACATTAATATTCAGCAAATAAAAGTGTTAAAAACGAAATAATCAAAGTCTTAGCAATTTACATTTTGCTAACGTTTATTGTGTACGCATTTGTATTTGAATTTACAGCTATTATTATGCGATAAAATATTAATACCCTTAATTGACCAAAACAATATATGTTAACACCCGTACATACACATGTAGGGCTATGTATTTGTGTTAATTGTGAAACATTTAATACAATTAGAATTTTCGGCAATGCTGCCACCCGCTGCTACACCGACCGTGGCGAAGAGAAAATCACCAAAATTCTCAATTAAATATGTAACAGTCAATATGCAAATATAATTATATGCTATGTTCAAATTCTGTGTATATGTTTATTATTGTAGCCTCACATTAGGGTGGTTATTATTAAATAAGAAAAAATATAATAATACTAAAATTTAAAAAAAAAGAAATTTAAAAAAATTTCAAATTCAAAAAAAACATTTTAAAATTATACTGTTATACTGTTTTGTTCTTAATTCTAAAAAAATCCTTCAAAGTCAATGTCGTGTCTATTAGCCCCAAACACACTTGTGTCAACGTTTTTTCCAATCTTCAAAACAGTTGTTGAATGTGTCCATTTTCGGAATAGCTTTCAGTGCGTATAGCGATTCACTTTTAATGCCTTCAATTGTCCCAAACCGGCTTCCACGGAGCGTTCGGGCGAATTCGCTGGTTGCGGCACGATATTGGTTAAAAGTTTGGCGATGAACTCACGAAGAATCAAAGCAATGCATTATAGTGGTGCAAAAACCAAGAGTTGTCGTTCCACATTCCGGGTTCTTTTTACGAATAGATTCACACAAACGACGCGACTGTCAACATAACCTTGTTTTTTGACCTGCTTTAACGTAGTTTTGCGGCTTTGCCCTAATACAAGTATTTGGCCGAATGATCATTTGTATCCGGGATGTAAGCATAAATCCGTTGATAAAACGTTTTATGACATTTTGCTAGTTGGAAAGTGTTTGAGTAATTTTGTAACCAATCGTGCATTCACTTTTCTTAGACCCATCATTTGGGTCTAAGGTTTCAAAATGGTTTTCATTGATCGTTCCTATATCACGAAGATGCTAGTAAGATCTCTAACTGTTAACCGTCAATTCCTTTATTTTATTGACAAGTTGAACATCAGTTGATGTTGTTGGTCTATGAGTTCATCGTCAGCGCGTTCTCTACCTCCTTGAGTAATTTGTACCAATCAAAAACATTTGCTCGCGACAAACAATTATCACCTAGTGCCTTTTACAACACTCTGAACGTTTCGACAAGAGAAATTTGATTCCACACACAGAATTTAATGGAACTTCTTTGTTGAATAATATCACTCATCGTAAAAATCGCTGAAGGCACTTTATATCCCTCAGACAGACAAGCATATACTAAATACTAACTCTAATTTTGATGTCACATTTGTATAAGGAGCTCACTATTAGTATTAAGAGCTCATACTGGGATAAAATTTGTTTGAGATGTCACCAAGCAATTTTTCCGCTCATAGATATATTTCGATTTTACCCACCCTACAATATACTCGTATAGAATATTTGTAAATATACATCCAATTTAAAATGCCTACAAGTGCGCTGTGCTAAGCTCGCTGTTGTTGCTCGCTGAAGTCCATTGACACTACTCACACATATGTAGTAGAATATCGGTTGCAAATGATAGCATTTGTTATAATTTTTCTACAAATCCCAAAATTTTAATAAATATTTATATAAATATGCTTAAGCTTATGCAATGTTATTCGAATTTACATATTTTAGTTGGACAGTCATTGGAGTTCTTCACACTTTAAAAGTTGAATATGTGAGTGAGTAACTACGTACTATTTGTATATTTGTCGAGAGAAATGTTAACAAAATACGATAACGGTATAAGGATGCTTCGAGACAAGTCTTTGACATCGTGACAGGTGCTATGTCGTGGATTTATGTGTGTGATCCTGAAAGTAAACAACAGGCGACTGTATGTGTGTTTTAAGCTGAACCAAGTCAAACAAAAGTAGTTCGCGCACAAAGCGTTTCCAAGCAAAGGGTTGCCTGGTGTTTTTACTTTTAGAAAAAGTGAACATGTTGCAACCAAGCCACTAGAATAACGCAGAATAGTTTATTTTGAGCGATGTACAACAAGTTGTTTGCCAGTTGTCTTTCAAGAAATCTGAAAAACCAACCGAGGACGGATCACACTTCACCAAGACAATGCGAGTACTGACACTTTGACAGAAATAACTGAATTTTTGGGCACTTAAAACATCGATTTCATGCGTCATTTTCTGTACGGTCGTCACTTGGTACTTAATAACTTCTTTTTATTCACTTTCGTAAAAAAATTAACTCAACAACTCAATTAACTCAAAGGTGGACGTTTTTCGACACCTGAAAATGTGCTTGATGTGTTCAGAATGCATGTTTATACGAATAAAGATTAGCCACATAAAATGCGGATAATATATTTTTCTTTGGACGGAAAAACCAACTAAACTAACAACACTCAAAGATTTCGTATTAGCTTTGTGCTGATGCTCTGGTTTATACGCAGCTTTAAGTCTGATCGAAGGTCACACTCCTTTCCTTCACCAATTAAGTAGAGCACTTTCTAGGTCTGCACTTGACCTTCAATACAAGATTCGGTTGTGAACCAATATGTGCGTAATTGTATTACCTGTTATGGTAAAAATAGAGGTAGAGGTTTAGAGGTAAAAGAGGTGCCCCACCGAGTATATTAGTGAGTTTTGATAAAGAGATAGTGAGAGGAAGTGGAAACTCGTTAGTTTCACCTATTTCCGGTTATACACTAAGTTCCAAAAAATGTATATCACTCTTGTGTTGCCACATGATATATGCAACAAATTAGTTTTCCACAATTTGCAACAAATAAATGCAGTTACAAGTAACCCGATAATGCTGAATCAAATTAGAGCAGCGAAGGGAATGTTGTGCGGCCAGTGGCGTGCGGCATGTAACAGGTGAGTTTTAATTAAAAGCTATCTAACGATACATGCACAGCTAACGTGGTATGAGTGTAATTGGTGGCAATGCGAAAATTGCATTTAGCAAATTACATAAGATTGCAAGAGTAGCATTGGTAATGCAACACAGCCGCAATGTGGGAGAAGTGACCGCGTTTAATGCCTGCGCAGCAAAATTGCAAAGCATTTAAAATGTTGCAAGCAAGTACCATGTGTATGTGTATGTCATATATATGTATGAATGTGGCATGCAACATTGATTTGCAAATAGATGATGAGAGGGTACTATGTGCTAAAATAGATGTTAAATAACGAGCAAGATGACAACAACAACAAAAACAACAAGTTATAGTAATCTCACAACAACAATAACAAATGTTGCAGCAACAAAAGGTTAGTAAATTCAAAATAATAATGGCAAAAATGGGCAGCGTGTGTTGTCATAATAGCAACAACAACAACAACAACAACAACAAAAAGTTATTTTATAATACAAAAACAATTGAAACAATAACAACACCAAAAACTATATCTGATCGTACCACAACAACACTCGAATATTGCAACAACAAAAGAAAATTTGAAGCAACAAAACAAAAAACAGCACTAAATGCAACAACAACAACTGCAACAAAGCATATTACAAAACAAAAAATGCAACAAAAACAACAATAAATGTTACAACGACAACAAAAAAAGATAATACAAAATAAAAAATACAATTCTGGATAGTAACACAACAATACCAACAACTGTTGCAACAACAAAAGGTTAGTCAAACATTTTGATACAACAACAACAATAAATTTTTTTAAAACAATACAAAAAGTTATTTTAAAATTAAATTAGCTACAAAAAGAACAGCAATAACGATGATATAACAAAACAACAACATAAAGCAACAACAAAACCAACAACAACAACAAAATTTCAAGAACTGTAAAGAAAGCGCTAACGCGAATGCTGCGTAAAATAGGCCAAAAACAATTACAACAACAACAACAACAAACACTTCAGCAAAACCAACAACAACAACAACAAATCGACTGCAATAACTGCAAGCAAAGCACCAAAACGCGAATGCTTTTTAAAGCAAGCTAAAAATAATTACAACAACAACAACTACAAATTGCACGCAGCAAAGCAGCCGCACAGCGTCACTGAAGCGCAAACAACGCGTTGCTAATAAAATTACGCGTTTGCCCAAACCTACGCAGTACTTGCCACACTGGCAAAGCAGCTGATTTCTGTGATTTAATTGAATTTGCACGCTCCCCTTTGGCGCTCGTTTGGAAGGGTAAAGACGCAGCAAGGGTCTACCGCAGTGGCCACTAACACATGTATGCATGTGTATGTGTGTTTGAGTGGCTTTAAAAAAAGCCAGTGGTTGCAAAACTTTCACTTTGCCCACGCGCTTTGACTATTACGCAGAAAAAAGGCAACAGCAACAATAACAACAAACAAATTTGATTATTATTTACGCATTTGATTTCATTACAAACTTAACGCTTCGGCAATGAAGCGTGTTGATCTAAGCGCTAAGCATTTAATTTTAATTAAAAACCGCAATGCATGTATGTATACACGTATGTATGTAAAAAGCAATTTCCATGCGCTAGAAATAAGCATAAACACACATACACACATACATATGCACACTTATTGAAATCATAATATCTGTTTGATTGCTAGTCGTAATGCAATCACGTTTGGTCGCTGCCAAATTGTGCCAGTGGCTAGCGCGGGCTTACACTGAAAGTATGTGCGTAGTTGTTGCTTCTGCTTTATTGTTTTTTGTTTTTCGTTATCATGATTTTTTGTTTTGCAGGCCAACGCGCAGCCATCGAATCGCTAAAGCAGAAAAATTGCATTACACTTCTCACTGCACAATGTTATTAGCGTTTTGGCAGCGTGGCATTACATTTATTTCGCGTACTTCGTTCAGGTTACGTATACGCCCTGTGCGAGCGCATGAATTCGTGTTATTGCTGCGGTAACGTATACGCCATGTCATGCAACAAATTAGTTGCTGACTGCTGCGGTATTTGGGCATATTTTAATATTATGGAAAAATTTTTAAACTTTCATAGCAGAAAATTGAAAACGTGCATGCAATTTTTCTGTATATTAGGGTGGGTCAAAAAAATACGATAATCTTTCTTTCGTTTGCTGCTTTGAAAAATGGGGTTTTGAAGTGAAATATGAGATCCAGTCATAAAATACCAATTATAAATTGAAATTTGCGCAGGGCAGCGTCGTTGCTTTTCTCGCTGTTTTCTTCCCAAAAACGATTAATCCTAGGGCAACTCCAGTGAGAAGTTTGGGTGTGCCCGCTAACAGTTATATGAGATTTGTGATAGTTCCTGAGAAAGATTTGTGATAGTTCTTTAGAAAGTCCTTTCCCGCACCCATTGCATTCTTGCTATAGGTATAGTTTGGTGAAGTTCCGAAACGCCTTCTTTCCCTACTAATATCTTAAAGTTGTTCAATAGCTGAATTGCCAATACGCCAAAAGCAACATTTCCTCACCACACAATCGATAATATTTACACGGGTTTTTTACAGCAGATATGATGGGTCTAAATGTCTCCGGTAGACAAAATTTCTTATTTCTTTACCACACACAGTTCTTTTAGAATAGGGAAATGTGTAATCTTCAGGCGAATTACAGCGATTTTCGAAGAGAAATTTCTTTAAGTGATCGTCAATACTCAGTCCCAAATAACTATGTCTTTTGACACCTCCACTTGAACATTAGAAGCTCATAAATGAGTTGGCATATTCGAGGAAGGATTGTCCTTATGTGGTGCTGCAACACGTTTTCATCCTCATTTCCCTTTTTTTGCAGGGATAAAGTACAACAAAATAGACTTTCTCCGGTCAGACTGCAAATTAGTTGTACAATTTTCATTGTCCTGTTTCTAGCGTCTCACAATTCGATATCTTATACATGTTACTTTAATATTAATATGGACTTTTCCTAACAGGGTATAAAAAGGAGACAATCTTTTATTTTGTTTCTGAAATAAAATGGCAAATTTATGGGTTATATTTCTGTTAGCTTATATTTTCTCAGAGTAGTAAAATTACAAATAAGCCATTTAGGCCTTGGGAAGGGAAATGTCCCCCATTTCCCCCCTCTGAATCCGCCACTGACTAAAATACCTCCGGTAGCGGAAGCAGCGACAATAAAATAAGAGCAAAAACGTTAGCTTCGGTGGAATCAAATACTTCTCTTATAAAATAAATATGTACAAACGTTTTTTTCTTGATTTTGATCGATCGATCTCTATAGCAGCCATATGCAACAGTGGTCCAATCAAACAATGACAAATTACGCATAAGGACTTTCGTGCATATACCTTGTTAAATAATAAAAATTCTAATAGGAGTCGAACCTTTCGGCAGTTGTTGCCGATTATTTAATAGTAAGAAGACCAAAGTGATCCTTAATCAATGCTGTAGGCATCTCAACTGCAGCCTGCAAAAAGAGTACGGCACACAATCTCCATCACAAGTTTGTAGGCAGCAGCGTTGAAGCCTGTAAAGCTGCATCTCTTATTTTCCGCGTGCAACGTTTTGTCAATTGATTTCAATGGCAATGCAATAAAGCAGCCATTTGCCACACAGCCAGGGCAATGGGCGCATGTTCTGAACTTCTGTAGCACCCTTGTGCGTCTCATTATCGAGATATTATTGTGAGAAAGTTGGTGATAAACGCAGCAGTGCTGCCAGAGCATATTGTTTTGAGGCGTTGCTTAGAATGCGATTGCTTTTGTGATTACTTACTGGTGTTGTTGTAGACTTTTAAACATTCATAGGCGAACAAAAATCTAACTCGTTGCCAGCCAAAAGCCACAAAAATACCACAGCCATGCAGGAGCTGCTCTCTGCGCTTTTTCTTATTTGATTTGCCGTCGCACAAGGCTTTGTGCAAATGTTTACCGGCGACTGACAAACGCACACATGTGGAACAGCACTTAAATGTGTGTGTGTGTGCGTGTGGTTGTGTGTGGACAACAATGAAATTAAAATCACAATGAAAAGCGGTTGCAGAAAGTTCGCGCGACTTAGCATTTCTGGCCTTTTTGCTTGACTTGTCAGCCAAGTTAGTTGATTGCATGGCGTTGGCCCTTTTGTGTTGCTCCTGTTGTTGTAATCGCTGTTGCTATCATTGTTGTTGTTGTCGCTGCTGCTACTTGTTTTTGGCCTTCTGACCAGTTTTGGCTGCACTTGTGGCCACTTGCGGCACTCTTTTGCTACCCTTTGGGCGCCGCTCCAGCCAGCCAACCCACCTTTTGAACTGCCGGCCTGGCCTGACTTGAGACTCGGCTGGCTGTTATCATTTGTTGGTGCCAACAACAAACAACACACAAACTGTGTTGCACAAGGTTTTGCGCGTCAAGATGAAATTGGTGAAGGCAATGCACGCCAATGGCTTGGCTGGTCGTGTTGGTCGCAAAAGCAGCTGGGCGTTGGCTTTATTGGCTTTAGCGGACGTTTCCGTTTCCGTTCTTAATTATTCATTGCGCTGCCAGAAAGTTTTCTAAGCCGCTGCCAAGTGAGCAAAGCACACGCACACACACAGACACAAGTGATATACATATTTGTACAAGCAATAGCTCAGACATTTCTACAGACACGCCCACATGGCCCGCAAGCAATCGAGAAGAGGCGTAGCAGCGCGAACTTCGAAACATCTCCTCAATGTCTGCAGTTTTTCACTGGCTTCGCTTGCAACACTGCTGCAGCTGCTTATATTTTGCGTCTGCGATCCCGTTCCAGATCCTTTTCTTTTTTGGTTGTCTTTGTTTTTGTTCTTTTTTGATTCTGTTATTGTTTGTGCGTAGTTTGTGTTCGGCGCTGCCTCTGCTGCCCAAAGTTTGTGCGAAATTTATTGCGCTGCGCGTCAGCAGCCGCCCCATTTGTTAGCTGATGCGTTGCATGCAACGCATACGTACGCTGCTCTTTTGTGATTTTCATTTCTTTCATTCTCTTTTTTATTGTTATTCATTCTACAGTTTGACTTCTTTTATATTAACTTACAACACTTTGCTGCCAACACAATGCAATCACTCGTTTGTTGGCTTCTATGTGCCAAGACACTCGGCGATTTGTCTAATTCGTGTTTTTTCTTCTCCTTCTTCATCTTTTTCTTCGTGTAATTTTTTCTCAATGCAAAGAAAGTTTGAATTCCATTGAACATTAGCACACCTTTGGTGCTCTCGAACTCATTAAAAATTAAGTCAATTTCGCTTGTTGTTCCTGAGGGTAAACAAGTTTTTCTTAGCGTGTGCGTATATGATGGGCGGTTGCGTATACGTAACTTTAGTAGTACAGGGTGTCACATATTTTCAAAACAAGTTCAAGACATATATAGAATACAGAAGTTTTGCATTATTTAGATATCGTCTTTTCTAAAGTGCTTACAGGTCTGTTATAGATTAAAGTATAGAATTACTTGAGTAATATTTAACTCTAGGTCCTGAGCCAGCTGTAATATTATTCGCAAAACATTTAGTCTACTACACTACAAAAAGATTCTTCAACATCACCGATATGGTCTGCTGCTTTAGCGGTAGAATTCGATCGAGAGGACAGTCTCCCTGCGCGGATTAAAAACCGGGTCCGTTCCGGTTACGTAGACCCGACTGTCGTAGAAACGGTGGTCTGTAGACGTCGGTGAATCTGATGAATAGAGGTCGTCTATGTTCAAATCATCAGAACAAGAACAAGTATACAAAAGATTTTGAAAGATCTCAAGAACTCCATTTTTCTCTATTAAATTGAGGGTATCATTTAGCATAGTTAGAATAATCCGTATTGCTCAAATGTCTACTGTTTGTTGCCATTTTACAGACAGTTTCCCAATGTTTAACATGCGATCAATTCTACTAACAAAAAAAACTGGATCAGTTAATTTTACAAGCTTCTCTTGAGGTGAGTTTTTCAGCTGAAAAATCATTTGGCATATATGTAGACAGGTAAGGAAACAGGACGGTACACAAACACTAGTTTTAAGGTCGGGACTGTAAGGTATTTGCTTTGGAACATTCATACCAAGCCACTGGAGTTTGTATCGATGTTTGTGGGACAGCGTGTTGCTGCCAGAACACAATTCCACTCTCATTTGCCAAAGCTGGCCGTTTCTGGACAGTTCAGTTATTGATAGTATAGTTTTCTGTTTATATTTTGCCTGATTCCCGATCTATCCGACCAAATAGAAAGAAAACCTTCCTGACCGTCAACACTGGCTTGGACAGCTTTTGCGCCGCCTCATCGAGATTCGACCATTTTCGTTGGACGCTGTCATAAGTGAGTTAATTTTCATCATCAGTAACCAGCGGCTTCAGGCACGGATTGATTTTGTTGTGATTCGTTTTTAAGGTTCTGTTCAGGAGGTTCCTTTATGATAACTAGTGTGGCATTCACACATAGACCTTCGTTTTGTACCCAGACTTATTTAAACTGATCCAGACGGTTTCTTATGGTTCAACTTTTAGCTCCTGGGCTCCCGTTGAGCTCAACGATTTCCATTATTTTATCATTATTGTCCACAATTGACCTCTTTTTCAAATTTGCGCATGATTGACCATTGTATTGCTTTAGCAAGAAGTGATGTGTGTCGGTGGTACCAGGCCTTTTTGGAGGACCGGGAAGAGGTCGCTGACGAAGACCGGAAAAATTATCAAATCCAACGTGAAAACGATGTTGATTGCCCTTTTTGACATCAAAGGCATCGTCCACCACGAATTTTTTCCTCCTGTACAATCCAGGTTATATGTGGAAGTCCTCAAGAGACTTAAACGAAGGGTTAATCGGGTCCGACTAGACATCGCAGCCGATTGAAAGTTGCACCACGAGAACGCCCCAGCTCACACCGCCTATCTTGTGAACAGTTACCTAACCAAGACTGACATCCCAACGCTTCCGCAGCCGCCCTACAGCCCAGATGTGGGCCCTTTGGACTTTTTTGTTTCCTTGCCTGAAAAGGCCGTTGGAAGGCAAACATTTTGAGACGACAGAGGGGATCCAAGCAGCTTGCACCTCGGCTCTCAAGGTTATTCGAAGAATGCTCCTTCAATGCTTGGAAATCGCACTGACAACGCAGCATCGATGCAAAAGGAGCCTATTTTGAAAGTTTTTTAAGAATTGTAATGATTGGTTCAATACTTTTTTTTGAATCGACTGAGTCCTATTACTTTCCGGACAAACCCATTATGGATATTTTTGAGAATGAAACTTATCATTATTGTGGCTATTTATAGTGATGACGTAAAAAAAGAACTGAAGGACTGCAAATGAAATAATATTGAAATGAACAAATCTTATCTTACACTTGCTTTGTACTTTTAACTTTGACGACAAATTTTCCGTAAATAAACATCAAAAGCTCACGCCATCCAACTTTTCACTGGAGAGATACGCTTAAAGTAATATTAAGATAAAGAAACCCTACCACAAAAGCCGGTATACCAGTTGACTTCTGTGTATACGTAGAAAATATAACGATGCGATTAGACATTGAAATGCCGCGATAAGCCAGCCGGAAAACGCAATCTATGCAACTTACTGCCAGCGGCGTTTGAGCTCAGCCACACCAGCAGACATCTTCCGTTTCCACTCCCATTTATGCGCCGCTCAGCCACCGTGTCTCACGCGAGCTGCGACATCTGCCACGACTGTAACAGGCTTGACATCACTGCGATTAATTACTGTATTGAGTAGTTAATGCTGCGACTGCTGAGCGGGTGAGTCGCGTTACTTCGCCTCGCGCATTGCGACATGAATTTCGCTTGCTTGCTTATAGTGCTGTCATTCTGCAATTTCCTTTAATTTCCTGCCTACGATGCCTCTGCAATTTACCCCGTTGTCACAGTCGGTCTGTCATTCATCGAATCGAAACGAATTAAGTCGTGCTGAGTTAATTTGCAGAGCCATTAAAGTGGTTAGTATGATTGCCTTGCTGTAGGTAGCTATGGCGAATCTATACTTAGGGATCCCGCGCTGGTGGTAAATGTAAAAACAGTAACGAGTCAAGTTGCCTAAAAGATACACATATGTGAATGTCTGCCTGTTCGTATGTGATTGATATATATTGATTCCGGCCTTTATTTACACGAGAAAGTGCTTTCGAGCGGCACTTCATTTCATCATTTTGTTTAGTATATATCTAAATAGGACAATATAAGATTTCTATAATTTATTAGCAGAAGAGTAGAGAGTTTACGGGAAGAGAAATAAGTAATTCGATGCCAAGTCAGGACTATACGGTAGATGACTCGTCAAACCGTAAAACTACCACCGAGTGGGTTTTAAGTTCTCCTAGTATTTGATAAGCGAGGGAAATAAATTAATACATATTCAGAGCCATATGGAACAGTTGGTAATAATATCAATGTGGAATCCGTTAAGCTAGCTTCTAAAGCATCCATGTCCACTAAGTATTTGGGTCATTCCAAATCCCCATGTTGTCTGTATATCCACGAGTGGATACTTTGGAATAAATTTGTGAGTCTAGCGCCCTTTGAATGAGGATTGTCAACGCTGTTGTCACATTTTAGTGCTCTTGTTCCTCTCATCTGTCTTTGCCTATACTACTTTAGGCCCCGGTTGCTGATATAATCGCTCGAATTCAACTCTCGGGATGTCCATGGGTTGCAGAAAGCCTGTGCACCACAATTGTCGACAGATCACATGACGTTCTTGCAATATCATTTTGCAAACAGCATGATTAGTTTCTGATTTGGGAGCTAGCTACAGAACTGGAGATAATAACTTCTTCCAAAGATCATGTGGTGTTTTAAGGGTAATCTAAGCAACAAAGATGTGGGATTTTGATTGAAATAGGCTCTAATCACGGGCACATCGAAGCCATAATTTGTGATGATATAAATTTGCCAGCTCTTCTATGGCTTTTGTTTAGGAATAAATGAACAAGAATTTTGTGGCTTACTCTTCCTAATTAATTAAATAAAAAATTCGAACCGTGGAGCATTTCTTGAGAGCCAATCAAAGACAATTATTAGATTCTATCCAGGTCTCCATCTTCATTTCATATATTAATTATATTGTAATCAAAATATATAAATTTGGCATAATCTCTTATTAAATAAATACTTTTGGACTTAAAGAGTTACACGATTTCAAGCGACCAATTAATATGTAAATACAAAGCAAACCAAGAGTTTCTCATTACTCAACGTATTTTCACGCTACTCTATTTACTTGATTTACATAATGGAAACTTCTATTCGAAATTTACTGTCCCTTCCCGTTATGCCGGATCACTTCGAACAATGTGAAATAAAAACAAGCGAAAAGTGTTGGGAGTATTCTCTTTAGCAATTAGCGCTTCTAATTGCTTTAGAAATCCGCAGCAATTACTTGGTGGCACGTTCGTGCTTTTAGTTGCCCGCGTGATATTGACCAGCGACAAACGTACCTATATGCGAGGTATACCCAACAAACATTCAAAAGTGGAAGCCTGATTTTTGACAAATCTGTTATATGCGATTACTATGAATCAGTTTCTGATTGTGGTGAGAACCAGTTAACCGACCCATGCTGCTATGAGTTCGTCCAGAAATCGGTGTTTTCACTAATTTATAAAATATATTTTCTAAATCAATGTTTACAAGGAAATTGTCTATCCTTTGGAGAGAGATGAAGGTTATATTCATATCAAAGGCGGGCGAAGTAGTCCCCTTTTATTCCAAAGAAGATAGACAAGTAAGTCTAAACTTATACTGTCTGAAGACACTCAAACAGATTCTAGATACCTACATTAAGGACAAGATTCCATCGGCTAACCTATCAAAAGCTCAATTTGTCTATATGAACGGTACATTCACACTGAGACAGCACTTCACTTGTTAACCTTAAATATAGCTACAGCTCTAGAGCATAAGGAATATGCACTGAGGGTATTTTTAACATAAACAGAGCATTTTATAATGCCTCCAATGGTGCAATCATTTATAGTTTAAAAGGAGCCGTGATAGAACCCATCATCATAACGAGCACGCTTGCAGAAGTCCAGACGTTGAACACAATTTTCGACAGGTTTTCTTACTGATCAAAATCAAGCTCTTGATTTATATCGGTTCCCTATAACATATAGCTGTCATACAAAGTGATCGTTGACTCACTACTCGCCAACGCTTGACGAATCGATCACAGCTATTATTACCAGTCATTACAAGGTTTTTTACCAAAAAAAAAACTGGAATACCTAAAAGATTTACCAGCGCTCAACAAAAATATGAAAATAACTCAATAAAGTCTTTTGATGAATTGGATTTTTAAGCAATATTTATTTTAAAAACAATACAAAGCCATCAAGTGGTCTTTAGCTTAATAGTTTATTGGGATGCTTACAAGCAGCTATATACATATGTATGTATGTATGTATACTCCATTTTGCGACAGCCAATATTCATAATTTCACCAAACAAAAATTTGCTCGCATGCAAACCATTTACACAGCTTACATGCGATTTATTTTATTCGTAGAGCATTTTGAAGGAAAAAATTGCATTTTTCCGAAATTAAGCAGTGCAGCTTTAAAAGCTCACATATGCATTGCGATTTTCACAACATTTTTCTCCGCATAAATTGTCATAAGCACTTATGATTGTTCGTATGTTTTTTGTAAGTATGTATGTATGTTTGGAAATGTTAGTGAGAATTAATTTGTATGTGTGTATATACAAGTATGTATGCGTGCGCTCCATTTTGCGTAGAAAGTGTGCCATGCACTTCACACACACACACATATATGTACATAAAAGCACACACATATACACGAAAGCACACATAAGTATATAAGTAGCAAATTGCTACGCGCACTCATATGTATGGGCTTGTGGACGTGCATGTGTCGGTGCGTAAGAGCTGAGATTTTTCATAACATAAAAGCATTTAGAGTATTTAAAGTGGATTTTCTCATTCCTTGATCGTGCAGCTTTTGCGTACAGCACGTTTCATGAAAAATGTATGCAATTTTTATGAGATTATACGGATACCTCGTAGTAATAGTGAATTTACATGTATGCATGCATGCATTTATGCATTGAAACAGAGGCAAATAGAGTTAATTTGAGTCGAAAAAGCGTCAATTTCAGAAAAATTTTTTCTTAAATTTAATTTCACAAAAATTTGTTTTTATTTTAAAGACAGAGTTGATCAAAAATGGAGCTATAAAATCACACGACATACAAAATGCGTACAGTAAGAAAGCTTTGTGAGCAATGCTTACAGTCAGCCAGCTCTTGATTTTGAGCCATTGGAGCCAGAGTCGGCGTCAGTACTAAAAGTGATGCATTGCGAGGTTCCCTACTTGTTTAAAGAAAAACCACAGAAACTTAAAGTTTGTTCTCGGTACTCGCCCGAGGAAACAGAGAAAGGGGAAAACATCCACTTCGTCGGAAAGACCAGGTGGAAATGGACCTGACTACACTTGAAATCTCAAACAGCGAAAAGGAAGAACGACTGGCGCGCTGTTGTAAGCTCGTCTGTAACCGTGTAAGCGGTTAGTGAAAGCTGAATTCCATACTAACAATCGATAAGAATACCCCCCAAAGACTTGTCATTGTTTTCAGAAATCAAGTGAAAAGTCTTTAGAAAAAATTGCCGTTATTGGATCCTACGTGGAACAGGTGGCAATTCGTTTTACAAAAATAAGATTTTTCCTCTTTCAACCATGATTTTAGTCAACACATTTAAAGAGTGAAATTAAGTTAATCATCCAATACAATATTAAACATTTTACTCCAGTAAACGTCTTTAATACACACAAATCACATATTTTCACTGAAAATTAATCACTCAACCGCGCAACTGTCAAAGTTACATATTTCCGTTAAACTACTTTTCAAAGCAAACAAACAAAGTAAAAAGGTATCGCCCTTCCGAGGCACACAAATAAACTCCGACGAAAAGACGAGCAACTAAACACTTGAGTTGAGCACGCAATGAACTGTGCGACGCATCAAAGCAACGGTACATTTCCCTCAGCGACAATCTTCGACAATTTCCATGTACTGCCATTATCCAACTTACAGCTGGCACACGCTGTTACACACCCCCGCCGCTGCGCCAGCAACAAAGTGCGGCCTTAAATCACAGCATGTTATTTCCGTTTCATACTGCTGAGCATTTAACGTTTCCGTTTCCTGTCTCAATGACACCGGCAGCGACAAGCTAAGATGAGATAAGCAACGGCAAGGTGGGCGGAGAGCGCCAAAGACATGCATTTAACACAAATAATAAAATAAAACTATATACAAATAGTCGTAAACAAATGATGAAGTGTATAATGTGGCTCTGAGAAGTTCTTTTTTCAATTCTCTCTTTTTTTTTTGTTGGTGATGAGGGTAGAAAAGTGTAAAGTGCTACAAAGAATTTATTATTTATTTCTTTGTTTAAAAGATTATTTAAGAAACATGTAAGGTAAGCCTAAGTTCGGGTGTAACTCAATATTTTGTGCTCAAGTGAGGCTATAAGGTCGGAAATCACTCACTTATGTGCATTACTACATTTTACTTCGCTGACAAGACACTTAATGAAGTCAGTTAAGATTTGTACCCAAATATGTATGTATATAAAAAATCAACCCGGTAAACCAAAATCTTTATACTAGGGAGACGATGTTGAGACCAACTGTTTTTTTCTGTTTACTTTGGAAAACGCCTTGTATGAGTTTCCTTTATTCAGAATTTATCTTTATCATCCTACATGAGATGAAGGGTTTTAAAAAAATCAACAGATATACGTACCCCTTCATCCAAAAATGGGCCTCATCGCTTAACAAAATTTGGCTCGAAAACGTCGGATCTTCTTGGAAATTTTCAAGAGCTCAGAGTGCAAAGCGATGTCGCTGAGTCACAGTGAAAACGATGCCAGAAATACCTGAACTGGTCTTTGAATTGCTACCGCATCCCCCATATTCTCCAACTTATGCCCTCAGCGGCTATTTCCCGGTTCTAAGATCTTAAAGAAATGAGTACTTTTCAGCTTGACAAAGCTTGAAGTTTTTGTCTTGTGGTTATAGTAACTTAAAATATTCAGCACGGAATGAAATTACATCGCCAACATATGCGACTTATAGTCCTTGCCCTTGGCACCGCATGATTTCTTTTTATTCGCGCACGTAACAGAAAAGCTTAGATGAAGAGACGATTGATGGGACAAGAACGAGAAGTCGTATAATAATAAAATAATATTTTTCTATTATCCATTCTATACAATATATCAATAGTAAAGGTTCTTGAAATGTGTTCGAAGCAATCTTTCGACCTTTCTTTGAAATCCATAACGTCTTTTAACCCGAAGAGGTTCAGCGCTGAATTTCAAAACCCTTCAAAATCTAGCTTGCAGTACCTCCTTGATGGAGCTGCTTTTTTTTAACTTAGCTCTTATGTTCCAGCTAAAGCATGAACATAAAAAATTAGGCTGCAATGCTTGAAAATTACCAACAGCTCCCAATATCCCTCAATAGTATGTATTGGTAGAAAATCCATATATAAAAGTATGCATGCCTTGAGCTGGTATATATTGATACGCAATCTGAAGGATTCCCAAAAAAAATTTGTTTCATCTAGCTGAGCTACATGAATACAACAATGCACACTAATAACTTTAAAAATTCCAGCACATGGAAGAAAATTTTTTTCTTTTAGATTCTTAACACATTAAGCGCCTATGTATATGTATATATACAAGTACATGTGTATGCCCCCGCTTTTGATGTGCCCATAGAGAACGAAGGGTGTCATTGTTCAATGACAATAATCCAAGAAAACAAAGCAACATCACTCATGTATACATATACTACAAAATTCATTTAACTGTACAGTATGCCTTCCATCGAAATTTAATATTGTTTTGTCTGCTTTTTGCTTTGTTTAAATCTTAAATGTTCATCTCAATGTTCATCAGCAACCTTTCATATCGTGTCCTAATTGTATTGTAAATGTTTTGCATATTTGAAAAATTCGAAATTGTGAAATTTCACAAAAGTCCAACATGCACACATACACACTCACATGTTCCACATATACCTGTGAAATGCCTTAGATTACCCTTTAGGGCTAGTTAGTTAGTTTTTCATTGAATTAGTGGTAAATTACAAAATATTTTTAAATATTATATTAAAAAATAAATTATCAATATTTGCTACTCACCGAAGAACTTTTCGTTTGAGCCTAGCTCGAGCATTTTATTATTGTTCAGTGGAGAAATGTGGAATTATATCAAAAATTAAAAAGAGTGTTGCACATTTTTTTCTTCAAATACTAGTTGTAAAGATCTCAATAACAGCATTAACGATTAGACAAAATAATCGAACACGTGATCAGGTCAGCTATTCGAATATATTTTCATCAAACGAGAAAAATCATTAATTTCAGCCACACTAGTGCATTTTGTATGACTGTAGTGGTTCGA
Source organism: Bactrocera dorsalis (assembly GCF_023373825.1). Classification (NCBI taxonomy): domain Eukaryota; kingdom Metazoa; phylum Arthropoda; class Insecta; order Diptera; family Tephritidae; genus Bactrocera; species Bactrocera dorsalis. The sequence continues at coordinate 102,623,745 of NC_064304.1, read as the reverse complement.
TCTGTACAATATTTTCGCTACTTGTAGCACTTCCTTGTAGAATAAATTGTGCCAAATTTTGTGAAGATATCTCGTCAATTAAAAAGAGTTTTCCATGCAAGGACTTGAGTGTGATCGGTGAGTTTGTATGACAGCTATAAGCTATAGAGGTCCGATCTAAATAATTTTTTCAGATCTTATAGCAGTGCTTTTGGCAAAACTATGTGCCAAATTTCATGAATATATCTCTTTAAATAAAAAAGTTTTCCATATAAAAACATGATTTTGTACGTTCAGTTTGTATGACAGCTATAAGCTAGGGTGAACCGATCTGCGCAAATTCTTCGCAGCCTGTATCGCTCTCTTGAATAACATTTCAGGCCAAGTTTCATGAAGAAATCTTTTCAAATAAAAAAGTTTTCCTTACAAGGTTTCTATACATGGCAGCGATATTCTTGTCCGATACCGCCGATACCCACATATCGTCACCTAAAATGTAAAATAACGTAAGATCACTTTTAATAAGCTTACAGGCGAAGGAAAAACATTATAATAAACCACTCATATTGAAAAAAAATTGAGTTTGGGTTATAAAGTGGTTATACTTGTATATTGGTTAATTTATCTGTCAGCGGTTTTCGATTTTTTTGATGATACATTGTCTTGCGATTTAGGTGACGATATGAATATTTTCTTGTTCGAAAATGAACGTTAACAAAATTTCAGTTGGATATCTCAAATATTGAGGGACTAGCTTCGCATACTTGTATATACTGGAGGATAGACAGAAGGTGTCAATCTAAGTATAGAGTATATTGTAGTTCAGGGTATAGAAAGGCACATCCTCACTGTCAAAACCCAAACCGGTTGAAATAAATATTTTATCAGTTATCAAGGGAACAAATCACATTTGACAAGAACTATATTAAACATTATCAGTCTGCAGTTTCACGAGTGTGTTTCATACATCCAACTGACAGTTCTTTACTCACCACTACTTTGTATTAGAAAAAAAATTATAAATACTTCAAAATTAAAAAAAATATTTTTTTTTTTAATAAAAAATGTAATTGTATAACCAGCCAACCACATCAATTTCCTACAGAGAACGAACTTAGTGCATGCCTTCGCTTATAAATGAGCAAATGAAAAGCACACTTTCTCAAATAGTACTTCAAATTCTTCGCTCTCTCTCATCAACACATTTAACCCATAACATGCATTCACCTGACACAACACCGGACATTTAACATTCTGCAGAGGGTTCTCGGTGCCATGGAAAAATGCTCTAACACACACGCACACACCTGCTCTATCTTTGTTGTGTCAATAATCAGTGTTTTGCTTGTTATGCAAATGCATTTCAGCCAAAGCAGATGCAAAGCAACGCAAAAGATTTTCTGCTCTACAAATATATGCACATACGCACCAAGATATGGTATTATTTATATATATTAGGGTGTTCGTTATTTACCAACTTCACTTGATGTTAATTTTTTTGCCTTAGAAAACTTTATTCAAACTAAACAAACTCTTTATTTCAACTTAAACCACGTCGAATTTGGTTTTTACTATTCCCAAGAACTTTAAATGGAGCTTTTTTTGACATTTTTCATCACACAAGTAAATCTGTAACTTTGCAAAAATGAAATTCTAATTTAGAATTTTTCGTTCTACAAAAAAGATCTTATTCGTTTTTTCCATAAAAACGTTACTTTTAAAGTTATAGGCAGTTAAAGTTATGCATCAAATGAACTGAGCATTCATACAAGTGCCTTATACATTCTGTGTTGCTCATACGGCATGGTGTACCATATGAACACAGTACATTTGATACATAATTTTAACAGCTTCTAATTTTTAAAGGAATATTTCTATGGAAAAAGCGAAGTGGGCCTTCTTTCTGAAGTGATAAATTTTGTTTTAGAATATATTGGGGAAATAAGGCACACCCTAATGTATATATCTGCATGCGTACATATAAATATGTATGGAAAATAAGTGCGTACGATAACTTCATTACTAAACATGTGGTTGGGCTTACTAACAGATCCAACAACATACGGTTAGTTGATGAAATGATCATTGCCTGGACATATAGTACAGACACACACACACATATATACCTAACTCCATGTCGGCCTTAGGCCAAATACTCGTTTGTACTCAGACATAAGGCAAAGGAGGAAAAAATTGCAAAAAATGGAGAGGAAATCAAAAGCAGCAAATACAAAATAGAACATATAAATATGCAAATTTTCCAACAACAAAAACAACAGCAAAACACAATTATTGGACACTAGCACACATATACATACGCACCTGCACGCTTGTATGCAAGCTTTTGCTGTCGTATGACGCAAATAAAATTACAAAAACAAGAAAATAAAACAACAACAAAAAAGAAGGAATAACAAGAAAAACAAGAAAATAAAACACTAACACAAAAAGGTAGAAAAAAACAACAAAAACAAGATAATATTTCGTATGGAGATTGATTTGCCTGCAATAAAAGCGTACATTGAGGCGATATTAAATATGTTATTTCTTGTGGCCCTAACACAATATTAGTTAAGACCATAGACTACAGGCAAAGAGAACAATATCATGTAATATTTGCATTTCAAAGAAGACACATGCAGATGACAAATGATTGGGCTAATACTGAGGCAATACCAAAAAATTGTTAGTATTTTCAGGGCTATGGAGCAAGATAAGGTGTGTACCACATATGGATTAATATAGAATTATTTTTAAATCAAGCAACAAAGAGTTTAGGAAATACAAAAAGGCACCAAAAATTCGAATACGATTGCATCTATCCTCCACTCGACACCTTTTTGAACCTCAATGGCTAACTTGACATCACAGTGAATAACCTAAGAGGGTGGTGAATGAGTTCAAATTGTACAACACCGGCGTGTCTATGTGATTTTTGTGCCGATATAGTTAAAATCTCTTTGTTGAAACTACAAACGTACATATATATGAAATTCCGATCTGAACTATTCTTGACAAAATATAGCGTTCTCTTGAACTATAATCAATAAAAAATTAAAAAAAAATAATAGATCGATCGAAAAGTCCCCGATCTGACACATAGATGGCGCCACAAAAATTAAGTCAATACGGTTTTTAGTTAGCCCTAACCTTAACAAAGGCGCGACTATAAATTTGACAGCTGTCGGTGATTACTTTGCGAATTATACCATCTTGAGTGAAGCAACTTTTGGTATTGTGAACAACTGGGTAAGAAGGTTTTTTCCGTATTGATAAAATATTGCTTTTTGAAAGGGAAAAATACAGTTGCACCATAAACCTGTTTTGATTACGACTTTCCGGATACTGCTCCAGGAAAATCAACCAGCAAGAATCTTTATGGTAAGTTTAGACGTGGTGAATGATGACCTTGGATGACCATAAAGTGAAGTTATTTGAGAAAGCAGGCACTCTTAAGATATCAACTGAAGGTGTAAATCATTTCAATAGAGAATATTTGGGTATGAGAAAGCTCTGTGTAAAGTGGTGCAACACGTGTTCACTTTTGACCAAAAACAACGATGATATTCGTGAAGATATTCAAACGAAGTACATCGACAGTCATCCGAGTAGACCGCATACGATGAACCGCTCCGAAGCAAGAAAAAATGCAATAGTCGGCTGGCAAGGTGATGATTAACTGTCTTATGATGGAAATTGACGCTTCGCGAACAGCTTTTCACTTATCAAATTACTGATACATAAGTGCAGTCAAATTTTTCACCTTTAAACTACCACCTAGTGCAGTTTCCAACATTTCCCTTATGTTTAGAAATCGAGGTCAATGTAAAAATACGTGTTCAGAGTCTTCTATAGACTCAGTACTCACTATTTTTAAACCTGACTGACACCTCCATCTTAATGTGCCTGCTTAGTGCGCCATTTGCAAATATCAGGTCTTTTTAGAGCCTTTATTTTGCTTTTGGCTAGTATTCTTCGTGCCGCTCTTAATGATTGTGAGGTTGGTTTGGCTCAGAAAATCTATAACTAAGCGCCCATGATGTTTTGAACTTCTTCTACCCCAGACAGTAGACCATGCGTTAAAATAGCCTGCACTCATTACCGACGATTTACTTTCTAAAGATAATTCCAGGAGGAAGTCTTCAAATTGAGTAATGGACGCTGCTATACTCGTCAGCAGATTACGAAATATATTCCTCCTATTTGCAATACATCGAGTCACAAGTCAGTGAGTGAAACAGCACTTTCTTCTTCTTCAATAACAAAAATCTATGAATTGGGCTCCCAATTACTTCCGCATCCACCGTATTCTCCAGATCTGGCTCTCAGTGACTATTTCTTGTTCTCGCTGAGAAGAGAGTTTCGTCAAATTAAAAAGGATGTTCGCCGAAAGTGAGACCTATTTTTAAGCAAAGGGCAAATCGACCTACAAACATGGTTACGAAAAGTTGGAAGGATGCCATAATAAATGTATTGCCCATAAAGGGAACTTTATTGAATAAAAAAAACGACCCATCCTTAAGCTGCTGGCTTATATCAGTTGCAGTATATACTTTACGAGCAATAACTTCACTTTCTGAAAGTCGCGAAGAAGATGATTTGCCAAATTCTTAATTGCAGTAAGAGTGAATAAATAACTCAGCTCATAAAAGTTGAACTCCAAAATACTTTAGCAGTCTTAAATTACCGGCAATGGCGATGCCGCAGTGTGTGTAACAAATGTGCAACCATTTAAAAAGCAACTACAACAAAAATCCACCATCTTATTAAAATCGACAGGAAAAATAATCAACAGCGCTGTTGACGCTTAAGCTGGCAACGCATTTTAATAACTTCCGGCTTGCCACACAAGCAAGTGCAACATAACGACACCGCGCTGGGTTGAGCCGATTTTGGTTGCACGTGGAGTTTTGTATATTTTTCCACCTTGATTTTTGCGCTTCCAGTCGGGTGGCAACATGCGATAATTAAATGGGAAAGCCGTGTTGTAGCCAATGCTGTTGACGAGATTAATTGAAAAAGTTGCAAAAAGGGAGGGAGGGGAAAAGGCATATTCTTAATACATTTAAATACATAAATACTCAGGTATTTATGTGAACCCATATTGTGCCCAGTGAGGAAAATGTAAAATGGTGAAGAGATAGAAGTAGAGTATTATATTTTGGTAAGGAAAGATGATGTGATGAAAGAGGAGCAGACAGTCATCGCCAAAGTCGAAGGAGTTCAGTAAACAGTCGAAACGCGCCAAAAATTATAAGGAAGATATATACGCTGGCAGAATTCTTCGAACTTTTGACATTCTAAAGCAACTCCCATAGTATGGTAATGCTTTATCTGTTTTTGAAGAATCCTGGCAAGGATCTGAGGGATCTCAAGGACGTGCCTCCACCATTTCTTAGAGTCGGTGACATACGCAATGTTTTCACAGACCACAATGAACCTGTTACCTTTTTGGCCCTTAGATTTGTAATTGGAAACACTCTTCTATGGAATACTATTTTTACGGTGACGCCCCGGAAATCTTTTGAGCTGAACTAAGACCTATAATAGAGCAGCCGCATTGTAAGTATTCTATAAAACTGCCCAGAATGATCAAACGTGGAATCAATGTTCACGCAGCTTTGACTGTATACCCAAAAACAGGACAAACTCCTCTATCACGAACTATTGGTATTCTGTGAGTCTATGTTACCTAATCAGTTGGCAACAAAGTCGGTATAGGCAGTGACAAAAGGCGTCGAGTGGTTCCATAAGCCGCAATTGTTTTCAGTAGACATCAAGCATTAACTAGTCTTCTTAGCCTGGACTTTGGGACCAAAGACAAGACAAATATAGTGAAAAAGTTAAGGTGGGCGTGATTTTACCATATATTTGGCGAAGACTGAGAAAAAATATATATATTTATAAGCGCTCCTTTTGATCCAATACACGCATGCCAAGGATTAATCAAATTTTCTATACACTCGTTATAAGCCTTGGCTGAGATAGTCTTCAGTGTTTTCGGCGAGTTTTGATTTCTTCGATTTTGATTAATTTTTGTGGCCCTATTCGCTAGATTTTTGGAAACTTTCGACGTCATATACATAAAAGATCCACAGTTATATTTTCGCTCAACTCTTTTCCGATATCCACTCGACGTCGTTTTTGCAAAATATGCAGGTCTTTTAGTGCGGGTCTAGCTTAGACACGCTCCATACCCGAAACATTAACCAAAACGGTGTTGAGACGATCCATAAGAGATCTTGTGATCTTCTGCTATCTCTCTGAAGCCAATGCGAGGACATTCATGTTGTCTCTTATACCCTTAACAGTGTATAATAATTTTAACATTTGGGTCTAAGAAAAGTAAAAACACGATTGGTTTCAAAATCAGTCAATTTTTCAAAAAACAGCATCGTTAACGTCTGTGAAACAATGTGTTCCGACTACAATGATATCTTAAAAGGTATTATTACTGGCAATAAGTCGTGGGCCTTAGCTTAAGTCCTGGAAACAAACGATCAATCGTCCGAATACCGTGGCAAAGGTAAGCCGAAACCTGAAAACATGTCAAAGCAGGTCAAAAATTAAGGCTATGTTGTCAGTTTTCTTCGAATATCGAGACGTAGTGCACTCCGAATTCCTTCCGATCAATCAAACTGTTCACAAGGAATATTATTTGAGTGTTTTGCGTCGTTTGTGCGAAGCTATTCGTATAAAAGGCCGAAAATATGGGCTCCAATAAAAATTTCAATTCGTTGCCAATACACACAAATTTCCTTATGGAGATCAAAATTCACGTGAATATAAAAAAAATTGTACCAATATAAAGAAAAATTGTTAAACAGTTAATATGGAATCTAAAATTGCACTAACCTCACTATTTATTGCCTCACTATATTGCAAACTGCCAAACTAAAACGACAAAAATCAATTCCTTTCACCATTTCAAACAGTTAACACCATTATCTGAGCATTTATCTTGATACTTCCATAAAGTTTCAAACAACCGTTACATGAGCAAACTTATAAGTCCATAATAATACATGTGCATTTTCTCCACGGGTTCGCTGCCGAGCAGGCACCGCCAATGGCGCGTCTGCCAACGCGTCGCGCAACACGCCGCCTACAGTCACGGTACCACGCACTTACACGCAAAATTTTAATTTATGCAGCAACAACAACAGCAACAGTAACTGCAACATGGGCGACAAAAAGCAGAAAAAGTGCAAGTTGCAATAATAAAGTTGCAACTTTGTGGCTGTTCTCGGCAAAAGCATTTGCTTGTAAAGTAAACTTTCATAAGTACACATGTACACGCGCGGCTACATGCCTACATACGCACATGCATCAACGTATGTATGTGCGCATGTATGCATAGTCAGTTTGGTGGCAAGTTGCAGCCGCAATCCGCGTGCCGCATGCACTATTTACTGAGACGGTATTATGAGTGCATGCTTACTACACACACACATAAATAATTATATACATACCTAAACACATATTAACATACATATTATATACATAAGCATACATTATCTATTTGCTGTGACAAGCTTTCTAACCGAAATTAAGTAAGTTATTTACGCGACGCACAGACGCGAGCTGTCTGTATATGCGCATGTGTGTGTACAAAGAAAAGCAAAACAAGAAAAATAGTTAACTTCGGCTGCACCGAAGCTGTAATACCCTTCTCAGGTGCATTTATTACAGCTTAAAAGGGTATAAAGAGATATTTGGCTTGATTTTGATACGTCAGTTTGTACGGCAGCTAGATGCTATAGTAGTCCGATCTAAATAATATTTTCAGAGATTGTAGAAATGCATCAGGTACTAATCTGAGCGAAATTTCGTGAAGATATCTTCTCATATGAAAAAGTTTTCCATACAAGGACTTAAGTTTGATCGGCCAGTTTATATGGCCGCTATATGCTATAGTGGTCCGATCTGAAAAATATTTTCGAAGACTACAGAGATACATTTTATAATAATCTATGCCATATTTGATGAAGATAACTTGTGTTATAAAGAAGTTATTCATACGAAGACCTGATTCAGATCGTTCACTTTGTATGGCAGCTATATGCTATAGTGATCCGAAATGACCAATATTTTCAAAAGTTGTAGAGATGCTTTCAATAACAATCTCTGTCAAGTTTCGTGAAGATATCTTCTTATATGAAAAAGTTTTCCATACAAAGACTTGATTCCGATCGTTCAGTTTGTATGACAGCTATAAGTTATAACATTCCTATACCGGCGGTTCCGACAAATTAACTGCTTCTTTGTGGGAAAAGAATGTGTGGAAAATTACAGGTCGATATTTCGAAAACTGAGGAGCTAATTCGTGTATATACAAACGGTCAGACGTAAGAGCTCCGATATTTCTTTTCCTTCATCGTGGCAAACTTAATACACATAAATATCTTGTTCAGGGTATACTAATGGAATGATCAGCATGTGTATAAGTAGATCTACTCAAATAAGAACAATAATAACAACAAACACATCGCACATTTGCAGTCAAAGCGTAAAATGGTGGCTGTGTTGTTAACAAGCAGGAAATTGCAAAAATCTTGCCAACAGGATATAATCAGCAGCAAACCCAAGCTCAACCTTATTTCGATATGTGCGTTCGCAAAGCGTTGTTAAGCTAATAAAATAAAGAAAAGTTGTAGAATGGCACAGAAGAAAGCGCGCTTGCGGCGCACTTACTTGTAAAATAGTGTGTGTGTGTGTGTGTGTGTGTATGTTTTTGCTATAACCACTTATCACCTTGGGCGTATATGACAGCGGCGATGTCAGCGTGAAGTTCAAAGCAATTCAAATCGATTCAAATGAAGTGTGAAATAGAAGTGTATGAGCAGAGTGTTACGCAATGTATTTGCTGAAAGTCAAGTGGTTGCTCGTGCTCTAGCCAAGCTTACGATGAAGCCTTAAAGCAAAGTTCCTTTATTGACCCGTATCTTGGTAACTTTTAAGCTCTTCTGAAAGTAAAACTGAAGTGTATGGAAAAAATTAAGAAAAACTATTGGCTCTCTAACTTTTTACCTTTTTAAGTATGTATGTATATGCCCTGAGGAGGACCACGAAGTTTGTAACAGCTAGTAGGAAACATAAGAGGAACGAGTCCGACGAACTGGGTCAACTAAGTCATTCCTTTCTATCTGTCCGTCTTTGCGTCCACTCATCCGTCATTCCACCGCCCATTTTAAGTAAAATCACTTATCTCAGGACCTACTCGACCAATTTAAATAAAATTTGGAAGGTAATGGTTTAATGGGTGAAATCAGACTAAAACCACGCTTACTTGACATATAACATAATTTAAAATTCTATCTGATTCTTTCACTTTCCAGTATACAAACAAACTAATCAATATATCCCGGAAATTATTTCCACGAATCTAATTATCGATTCCAAGCATATTGCGGCAATCGCTCGCTTCAATAAGTTGTTTTCAACAGGTTGCTGGTTTCATTCGGTTTTCGATAAGCTGTCTGACAAGAGTAATGTTGTTGAAGAACCCTCAGCGGTATCTAGTAACCGCCATTAAAAAGTCCGAATACCAATTACCCGTCTGAAGAACAACAAAGCGACAGGGACCGATGGGTTGCCGGTCGAGCTATTCGTACCCGGAGCATGCATAGCTTTTTTGTAGAATATGTTTGTATATGCCCGACTGTACTCTGCTCAGTCCACAAAAAGTGAAACCCCACAATCTGCGCCAACTATGTACCATGGGATAAGCCTCCTCAACATCGCGTATGAGGTTACAGGGTCCGGCACTCGAAGCAACTTCAGGCCGTTCGCGCAGCTGTCGCCCTAGAATCAGCTGTTTGTAAATTTGCTGAATGACAGTTCGGAGTATTGTTCACAAGTGTACAAAAGCGTTTCGCCAAAAGTGAACACAAAAAAGTGATCAGCGATAGAAATCAAACGTAATAGTGTGATTGCTTTATATTTAAATGAAAAATCACAGCCAGCAATTGTTCGTGAGCTCGAACAACTTAATGTGAATAAAATTTCTGTTTATCGCACCATCACTCGTTACAATGATACTGGTAGCATCGCAAAACACAATGGAGGTGGTCATCAAAAAACTGCAACGTCACGTGACATGGTTCGGAAAGTGAAGAAATGACTTTAGCGAAATCCACGACGAAGTGCCAATCAAATGGCTAGTTAAGGCAAAAGATGGTCATATCGAACACAAGTGAATTGGTCCTAAATTTATCATTATTTTTACACATTTTGTACTTTAAAATAAATAAAAATAATTTTCCAAACCGAAGTAATGGCTTTTTTAAATGGTTACACTTCGAGTGCCGGAGCGTATTATGTGAAAGATTTTCGAAAATCTGTATGAAATTAAAGCACATCTGGCCAACAACTTGAAGGTCTCGAATATGCCAAGTTGGAATCTGCACATCACTTACTTAAGAAAGGCCAATTATTAGAAAGGCAAATCTAACTGTTTTACTTTGGGCCCTCTTCATTACAACAAAGACAAATTTAATTTTAATACGGAAATTATTTTCTGTTGAGTGAGCTTTCAACCAATTTTTTCCCTCACATAACCTATGCTCAACATCTTATCACAAATTCATAAACATTGTTGGGCTCGTAAAATATTTTTTTATCTGTATAACATTTTCTAGCATTTCTTATCTTAAACGTTTCGCTAAATGCACAAGGCTCAATATTTTACTTCCAATTTGAATTGCTGATGGCAATCAGAAGTGTCTGCCATTCCGTTGACGAAAGCCAGTCGCCATTGTTTTCCAATCGCCATTGTTTTCTTCATCGCTGGTCATACTCATTACATAAATTCCATTACATTCCACACAGCGCACTTTTCACCACAATCCTCCTCCTCACGTTTTGCCTTCCACAGCTAAAAGAGCCACTCAGGGCGCTTAGCTGCTCTATTGCGCCGTTATCGCTGAAATCAGCTTTGCTTTTTTGCTTGCTCCATCAAGTGGACATTAAGGCTTCAAGTTTCTTGCCTTAAGTACCAATTTGGTGACATAATTTTGTTTGCACATAAATATATTACACATACATATATAACCATACTATTGGCGATAAGAATAATATTTAGAGCTGGCCAGAGTGGATTACTTTAGAAGATGTTCAGTACATATAAAAACAAAAATAAAACAGACGGCGATAAATTTGGTGACAAATAAGAAAAAACGTTGACTTCAATTGCAAGGAAGCTATAATACCCTTCATAAATAATATAATTTTTGACAAGATTTTGATTTGGTCGAACAGTTTGTATGGCAGCTTTATGCAATAATAGTCCGATCTAAACTATCTCTTCGAAGATTAAAGCATTGTCTTGGACAATTATATCTTTGGAATTTCATGAAGTTAAAAAAAGATTACATACAAGGTAACTTCTTGGAGAGAAGAGCATGTATGCTAAGTTTCAGATCAATATCTCCAAAAGTTAGACAACAGGTTGTGAATATACAGACAGACAATTGGACACGATCAAATCGCATCAGCTCGTCACACTGATTTCTATATATGTATATGTACTTAATAAAGTCTCCGATGTTTCCTGGCGAGTTTTACAAATTTCATGTCAAACCTAATGAACCCTGTTTAGGTAATAAGAAGTATATTAAGCACGCAACTAAGTCTCCGCTACTTGTCTATAGATGGCTCCAGCAGTTAGTCGTAACCGATTTTTATATATTCAAAACTTAACCTAGACATCTGAAAAAGAATCTTTAAAAAGATGCTGATTTCAATATTAACGACAGTCCGCGTGAAAGAAGGCCAAAAGTCTTCGAAGGCGAAGAATTGGAGACGATGCTTGATGAGAATCCGTGTCAAATGCAAAAAGAACATGCTTCGGCATTGGTAGTCACCCGCCTAGCCATTTAAAAGCGACCACATGCGCTGGGAATGATTCAGAGCATTTGGATGACTTGCGACTTCAGTATTAGAAAAGGCACGAAAAAGTTTTGCTGCTGCATGACAACGTTCGGCCACACTTTGTCAAAATCATTAAAACCTACCTGGAAACTCTTAAATAAGAAGTCCTACCCAAGCCGCTATATTTCCCAGTTTTTGTACCGACTGATTAATATCGTGTTCAGTGAAACATGGTCTGGCTCAGAAGCAGTTCCACTCACAAGATGACATTGAAAAATGGCTAGCTTCTTGAATAGCAACACACGTTTAATAGTTTTACCCTAATGGTATACGAGATTCGCCAAAAAGATTAACAAACGTTGTACGAGAGATGGGCAATACCTCCAATAATTTATTTGTAATCATTTCCTTGCGGAAAATCTGTAAGCATTTCGACGTACAAAACCAAGCACAGAGAACGATTTAGAAGTGATATGATTGATGTTATTAGTCAAAGAAATTCAAAAGTAAAAAGAAGACAGAGTAACATCTTAAAGAGAATAAATCTATAATTACCATATTATGTGGAACTTTATCAAAGGCTTTAAAAAAGTCTGCATAAACACAATCTACTTGAAATCCAGCTGAGCAATAATCACTAGAAACAATTAAATTTCAATAAGTAGAGAGACCATAAGCAAACTCATGCTGATTGACGCTAATGAGTGATTAACCAACAAAACATACGATATTTTAATAGATCACAAAAATATTGGAAATGGTTTAGATACTGAAAATTTAGAAATAGGCCTATAATTAGAGACAACATTCTTGCTACCACCTTTAAGGATAGGCAATAATAATGAATGTCAACTTCCAGCCTGAAATAAAATCACCTCAAGACAGAGACTTATTGATGAGAAACTTAAGAGGATAAACAAAGTTAGGATAATATTTCGTAATTGCGGGCGGCAGATCAACTTTGAAAGAAGGCTTGATATCAAAAATAGATTTTGGCAATATCATCCTGCGAAAAACTCAGGGAGCAATAATTTACATAAGAGAAATTGCTGAAAAAATGTATAAAGTCAACCGGAAGTCTGAAAATTGTTATATCAGTTATATCAGCACATTTGTCTCTGATTTATATGTATGTATATCACAGGTTAAATGATATTTTTGGCAAAAAGTCATCCATAGATACAGGGGTTAGTATATTCGCTTTCAGGAGGCTTGAAAAAGTTATGAAGACATGACGCTGGTACGATTCCCACACTGTCGAATGAGCTATAATGCTCACACAGTGAAGGACTTCCTTTTGCTATTCTAGCCCAAGGTAGTTAAGTTAATGTTGTGTTATTTCCTGATCATAGGGTGGGACTTAGACTAGGAAAAAGAGTAAAGCTTATTTAACCTTATGAAAGTAGAGAAACTCGTCTTATATTCTTTTATTGTCAAAATGCATCACTTCGCCCATTAAATGTAAATGAGTCGAGCCTGGTTTCCTTCAGCTCGAGAGATCATATACATACATATACATAAGTAGTCCTTCAACGAGAGACACCCACCGCCTACTACAATCAGTGCAACAGCAATCTCGGCAAGAATTATTGAGTGCGAAAGTGTTGCCACGAAATTCTGTAGACGTGCAACAACGCGCTTACCACAGCTATTGTTGGCGGTGCAATGCCAATTTTTTTGTTGGCATAGCTAAGCTTTGATTTCTTTGTACCGCAGCAACGTTGGGGTCGATGGAAAGAAAAATAGAACAATAGACAAGCAACGTGCAAGACCACACACGAGTGTGGCAAGTCATTGACATTCCCGACGACCGTTGTCACCGCGACGCTGTTGCAACACAATGCTGTCAGCACTTCATTTGGTGTGATTCACAGAGCCGAGGCCAAAAACCGCATGTAAACGCGTACTTGTGGCGCCACAATATGCTGCTGTCGAGCGTCAAATGGCAAGCGTTAGCTTATGAAGCAATTGAAGGCATTACATGCACACCTACACACACACATACACATATACCCACTCTCTCACAAACAGCTACAGCTGCAGCTGCTAAATGGCGTTGATTGCGCTGCACACAGCGTTGCATTCCCTGGATGAAGTTTATTGGTGTGAGTGTAAGGGCGCCGCGTGCATGCGGTGTCTGCTGTGCGTGTCCTGCAGCCGAGTCCTTAACGGGCACTTCATTGTCCTTGACGGCATTATGGTTTCATTTGCTTTAGAAATTTGAGTTGCCTTCAATGGCTTTGTGGCCAGCTGGCGTGCGGGTGACAGCTACAGCACCGCAGGTGAATAAACTTAAGTCACACCACATGCTTACGCTGTAATTTTCCGTTACTTCTCACTTTCCTCTCCCACAATTGCGTCTTAACCGGCTGCTTCTAATTTGCTAAATAGTCGTTAGCTCTTGGCTTGTTGTTCGGGCGACGGCGGAGTGTCGCTCAGTGATTGCTGTTGTCATTGCAGAGTTGCATGAGGCGCTAGAACAGCTAAATGCAACGATGACTACAAATCTTCCCTTCTTTGATTATGCACACGCAAGCGACCGCAGGCATTCGGCTGTTTCGTCGGTTAATGGAGTTTATTTAGTTAATTGAGGGATCCGATAGCGCTAGGCTTAAAACATACTCAAACTTATATTACCAAGACAGGATTAATGAGCTCTTTAGCGTCACCCAGTTATTCCGAACCACATGAGACAGCTTGAAAAGCTCTCTTCAACTTTTTTCTAATTTCTCTCATCGGGACTAGTTGGCTCTCACTGATACTAATTGAATATTACCTTCCCTTACCGGCTGTCACCCGTTCTTAGTCATTATCCAAGTGGCTCTTGCTGACTTCCGCCGGTTCTCACTATCACCCACCGACTTTAGGCCTCGTCACTCGCCGGCTTTGAATACTTATCACTATCCGTTATATTTACTATCCGACTGTCTATTAGAATCCTACTCATCGGCATTAATCGGAAGTCAGTGATCTTTATGGTTCACGCATTCTCTTACCGAGTCTTACCGTCATCAGTTTTTATTATTCTAGCGACAGAAAACATTCCCGAAGTTATTTAGAGTTTAACAGTTTGACAGTCCTTAGCTAGATAAAACTCCGGGTCCATTCGTTTTTCGTAAACACGACTGTCGCGGGAACTGACCGATTTTCAGTCTCTTACTACCTAGCTTTCAAACTCTCTCATATCGGATGCAAATAAGGTTATTCTTTCCCCTACCAAGCAATGAAATTATTTTTTTTTTTTAATTTCAATATCTGGATTAATTCCAGATAATCCATATGTCGCACAAAAAATTAAAATGGGACAAAACAAAAAGCAAAGCACAGCAAATGAAATCATTCGATATTAATTTTGAAGACACAGAAAATCTGAACATCCACATTTGCCTGTCAACTGACGCTGATGAGTTAAGACAAAACAAAACATGTCATAAATGTACTTGCAACAAATTTCTCACTCACAATTCGACGAAGTGATGAGAATAACCTTTTCGAAATCACACTGATGTGACAAATAAATGCCATTGATGAATTTTGTAGCGTAATGCCTTCACGTCACGCCGGATATATTCAAAAGATTCACAAATAAAAGCATAACAACAATAACTTTCCATAGACATATGAAAGTGGTGATTATTACTTTTGGTTCAAGGACATTTGCAAGTGTGCCGTTAAGCTAAGAGTCATTCGAATGCATGGATATACATATATACCGATATATGTATATATATACATATATGTGAGCTACGATAATAATAACATAATAATGTGACCCATATCTCACAAGTCCTCATAGACGCGCAGCTTCGATGTAGCAATGCTGGTGTGCGGCATTGACACGCTTTGTCATATTTAGCTTGCCGTTGTCATAATTATAATGATGCTCCGACACGCAGCTGGAGCCCTTCCTGAAGAGACCGTAGTTGTTGGTATGCACGAAGCTATATATAAATAAATATAACACAACGGAATATCAGGCGGTAAGAAAACGGCTGATCAAGATGTAATCCTTACCAAGAACTGGTTATTTTTGAACCAGTCTTTTCTTTTAATGTGCCCAGTGACTAGCCTTACCATGACAGAATTTTAAGTTGAACCCAGAATCACATATTTAAAACTTTCAAAAGCTGTCATGAACAAAGCTCTAGCAATATGTTCATCTAAAGATCAGATTTTCAGAGATGATGCTCTGGAGATCAAGTCCAATCTCCGACGCTTTCTTTATACTACCTACCTTATTCCTCTAATACAGTAAAAAATAAGTGATTCCTTAGGTAATCCGAAGCAAATTCAGACTAGCCTAACACATTTTAAGAACCAGTCTTATGATACTCGTTTCTTAAAACTGTGATCTGAGAAGTAAAGTTCTCTCGACAAACAAAAACCAAACTCTATAAGTCACTCATAACTCCCGTCCTCCTATATTGTGCAGAGGCATTGCCGATGACAACAGCTGATGAGTCGACGTTACGAGTTTTCGAGAGAAAAATTCCGCGAAAGATTTTTGGTCCTTTACGCATTGGCTACGGCGAATACCGAAACATTTGAATTATTTTCTTTACGCTTCTAAAATGCGTCATTAAAATTATAGAACACTCTACCTAGAAGCAGATCGGCTCCATTTTACTTCGAACAGGAACACCCTCATGTATTAAATATCATTATTGTAAGCTATCAGCATGTGAAAGTGATTACTGACTTCGGTCTCACTTCATTTTCAGCTAAATATATGTATGTAGGCACAATCACACCTCTGGCTGTAATAAACATTATTGCGCGCCCGACATGACACTTGTCAAACACATGCTCGTACATCGCCAACGTACATTCGCAAACAGCAGCTGTGCCGAGTGTCAAAAATGTCAAGTGATATGCCAACCTTATCAGTCAAAAACACAGCACGGCGCAGCTGAATGCGTAAAGTGCATTTTGTGTTAATATTTCGCACGAAGAAAGTAGTACCGAAATCCCGAACACGATTGGGATGTTCAATTGGAAGAAAGAGAGAAAGAAATGGGAAATTTCTCTGTCGTGAGAATTAGAATATATTGAATCTAAAAAAATGCATTATTTTTCCAAAAGAAGGTTTTAGTAATTGGTGTATTTTGTTGTGTAAATCGGATTACGTAATGTTGTTTTCGAAAGATAAAATCCATCTCAGACAAATTTGATATTGCTTGACCCTTGATATTATTTAGACACGCATCAGTGACGGAACCTGTCGCTATCAACAGTCGGACTGTCTGAAGGAGGCAATAGCACAGAAGTGGCTAGCTTTGGCCAATAGACGCGAAATTGTACTTCATCAGGGCAACGCCAGCACATATACTTCATTAGAGACTTTTCAAAGTAGTTCAAAACATCAAAAGAAATCACAATTTTGGATGAAGTTGTTCGAAATAGCAGACACTCCAATGATATCAACTAAATGTGTGCGTCATGTCATTCACGAAAATTTGGGTATGAAAAGTATCTGTGCAAAGTCGGTGCCAGGCAAGCTCATGTTTGGAGATGCTCAAGTGTGCTAAACCAGAGTTTTTGATATGTTTTGAGTTGTTGATATGTGACAATGAATGAAACACGGCTACATCATTTCACTCCAAAGTTCAAACGACAGTCATCCGAGTAAACTGCACTCGATGAACCTGCTCGATAGCGCGAAAAAACGCAACGGTAGTCTAGCAAGTTTTGGGCGTTTCTATTTTGATATGCGCATGGAATAATTTTTAATGACTAGCATGAACAAGGAGGGACCATCAGCAACGACTATTAGAAATCGCCGAAAAACGGCCGCACTTAAAGAAAAAGTAAGTGTCAAGACAATGTACCGTATCACAAACCAGTTAAAACTATCGCAAAAATTTTTTAATTAAACTTTGAGTTGCTTTCGCATCCACCGTATTCTACATATCAGGCCCACAGCAACTATTTCCTGTTCTCTAATCTCAAAAGAATGCACGCTGCGGAGATATTTTCGTCGGAGAAAGAGGCGATCGTCGAAACTGATGCCTATTTTGAAGCAAGGGACTTATCGTACTATAAAAATGTTAACGAAATGTTGTCCAGTTGCTATAATCGATGTATCACCTGTATAGGGAACTATGTTGAATAAAAATAAAACGAATTTTGACAAACACCCGTGTTTTACTAACGCAGGCCGTGGAATTTTCAATTGACTTGACTGTTATGAAGTAACAGAAAGGTTCCACAAACGTAACTAAATGTGTAACTCGATACTAACAGCGATCTCACTTTGACAGTTTAGAACGCCGATTCGTTGTGTTACCTAAAACTGCGATACAAGAGATCATAAGATCCTTATAAATGGACAAAGCGCTTTGAGCCTAACATAAATTTGTTGAGACGGGCTAATGTAAGCTTCTGCTACCGCCGAAGATAAGATAGCCCACTTGCTTCAACCTCAGTCTTGTCAAGGCTGTATAATAGAAGTTAAAGTGCCTGGGTGTTTCCAACTTATCCTCCTCCTCCCCACTTGTATCTGTCGATATTTTTAACCTTCCCCACGAATGCCTATTGGACAGTATCCTGTAAGAAGCCCTGCGATTGCGGCGCGATGTACTTATCTAAAGGAAAGTAGTTCAGCAGATCTGCTGAGTTCTACTCCCGACACCAGTGTCACGTAGAATAGCATTGGTGGTATTCGCAACTTAATTGCTGTGAAATTTCTTTAAAATATTTATTACTAATGTCACATGCAGAAACATTAATTGCATTTCCCCCATTTAAATTGCTTGTAACTGTATACTCTGCGAAAGCAAGTTCTCCACAGCAAAATGCGGCCACTCTCTTGCTTTCTCTATGTCTAGAGAAGACTGTGTGCCTTGTGCTCGAGATATGCGCTGCTTGGAATGCGAAACGCTGCTGACTGCTATTATATGCATACTCAAAGGCACACACACACACCAAACACACACTACTTCAAATATCTTCCATACATGTGTGTGAGCCACTATCTGTGCCGCATATTCATACATCAGCGCAGCCCCGGAACATGACAGCAGTGACAACTCAACATGGCGTTCATACACAAATTCCAAGTGAGGTTTGTTTATTTGATGCCGAATATTGCAAAACGTTTCATAACAAAAAGCTGCTGCCGACTATGTGTGCGCGTGTGTATGTGTGTGCTTGCGTAATTGAGTGCTTGTCGTCATGTACATATGTATGTGTGCTTGTAAACATGACACTGCATTACTAATAATATTTCGTGTTCCTTGCTGTCAACACGCTCTCGGCTATATGTGCTGGGCTCAAGGCGCACAAACACCTACATACATGCAGGCATACGCAAATACAAGTATGTATGTATGTCTCTAACTAATATTTTTGTCTGAATCGCATGAAATTCTTATTTTAATTATTGCATTGAGAATATCGTGAATTTTGCGCCAGGCCAACATCAACTGACAGCAGTAATTAAAAATGTCATCATTTTGTGGACCAGTTGGATCAACAAAACAAAAAAAAATACTAACACAGCACAATCTCGTTTACTTGTCTGCGTCTTCTTAGTCATCTTTTTTGTTGAGCCAATACTAGACGTGTCATATTTTGTGGTCTCCTGTCGCCAGCTGCTTACTCTCAGCGCCGATGACAAACGGTCTGTTGCTCTGCTCCAAAATTAATTAAATACGCAAGGAATCACTTATAATAATTAATTAGGCCTTAAGGTTTGCATCAGGCTTATACCTTTTAAGCTGAGTGATTATTAAAGCTAGGAACTATGTTCAGGCACTCAACGTATTTGCGAGCCTTTAGAAATTTAGCATTTAATTGTCAACTAATTAACATCAGTATTTGTCAATAAGTAATTAATAATTAGTGATAAATCGACTGCTCAAAGAGCTTATTAAAGCACTTCGGTTGTGTAGATAATCCTAGTTATGCAGTCAGTTGGAAAATATTGCAAACTAAACTTTAATTAAGTTAAATATAAAAACAATTATTGTCAATTAGAACTTAGATTGATGAAATTAGAATTAAATGAGGAGTAGCGTGTTGCAGGGGAGAGAAAACAGACTGCCTTACTCGCAACGATACAATTGATCACAACAGGTGCGGGATGGGATAGATACTGACAGCTGTAAAGGGAAGCAAGACGCATTTCCAAATAAAAAAACAGAGAAGCCGAAATGCGTGAGTACGAAGACCTTGACAAGTTAGCCGACAGGGATAATGCTCGAAAATTCTAAGAAGCATACTGAAATTATGGAGGGTACACTACACCAGCCTGCTTAATGGCCGTTGAGACCTAGCACCCAATTGAAGAGATCGTGTTTGATTCGGGCGACACTTTCCACTTGTACTCCGCTTACAAAGGCACTTGTGGCCGATATGCGAAGCGAAGTCGAACGAAAGCTTTGTTAAATGCTTGGTTGTCCATGTAAATGTTAACTCTGCTCGTACATAAAAGACTAGCCCCGCGGCTTCCCAATAGCAAAGACCTTTTCCAAGGGTTAGAGTCTACTACAATATCCGAAAAAATAGTTCAGATCGAACAACTATAGCACATAGCTGCCATACAAACTAAACTATTGGTATCTATTTCTTGTAAAAAAAATTTGTATTTGTGAAGAGATTTTCGGTATGAAATCGCTTATATTTGTACCCAATTTACATCGGTCGCATCGGTATAACCTCAAAACCTAAAAAGGCGACACTCTATAGCCAGCACACATTAGCCAGCGAGCACTCCACCAATAGCTCTACTCGCCACCATCTCATCCAACGGATAACACACAATGGCAATGCTTGTTGTACGATAAGATGGCTAACATATGAGCCAAAAAAGCAACAACAACCACAAACAATACTGCCGAACATTGCCAGAGAGTGGCCGAAGAGATAAATCAAATACACTGGCGGCCACCGGCGGAGTTGTAGGCGGCAAACGTGGGGGCGCGAGCAGTCACGCATACTCACAGAAGAAAACAAATTACAGGCCGCGTAATGCATTCATGCGTTTCTCCAACAACTCTTCGCAATGGCGATTGCACCGCGCTTGTACGCGCCATAATTTACAGGCGGGTGGCAGTCGATGTCGCATAATTCAAAACGTTGCCGATGCCGTTACCGAAGCGCGACTTCAAAAGCAGCAATTAGTGTGTAGAATGCAACGCTGTACACAGGCGCTCATACACACTCAAATTTGTATGCGTGTATGCATTAATGTGAGTGCGATTTTTTTCATCACGCCTTTCTATGCATTTTTCGCCCCTTTGCAAGCGAGCCTTTGTTCGTTGCCGTTTTTTGCCTGCGACTTTCAGGTGCTTATGCCACAAATCATCCATTAGGCACTACCGCTGCTGCAGCATGATCATTAAGCTTCGGCGTGTGTATTTACGAAATTTGTTCGTATGCCATTTTTGCAATTTCGATGACAAATTATAATGATTCATTTGCTAGACGCCTTAAATTTGCCATGTCGCATTACTCATACGCCCCGGTGTGTCGGTAATTTTATGTATAGAACGCTCGCTCAGTAGCACTGCCACTGAATAGTTTAGTCGGAAGTAAGACTTTGTTGATGCTCATAATTTTTTTTGACAAAAATTTTCAAATTTGGAATGTATATAAAATTTGCTGAGAGTCTGTTGTACTTGTATACTGTGTATAGACCAATTTTCACCCATAGTTTGGAGATTTTCAAAAGTGACTCTAATTAAATTGGTTATAATAATATGGAAAGCTTAGTCATAGAAGAGCTATCAAGAAAGAAATTGTTCACCAGTTGAAATAATGTTTGGAGTTTAATTCATAGACCTTACTACCAGCTAACCCTACAGGCAATTTTTAGACCAATCAGAAAGCTCGAAGCAGTAAGTTTCACATATAACTGGCAAAAAGGTCAGATTTTAGTTTGACAGAATCATCTCAAAGAGTCGCCTATAATAAGAAGCATTCTAAGATGCTAAATTTTGTAATCCTATAGAATTGAACTAAAACTCGGTCCACGTTATTTCCTTCTTTTCCAGAGGAGAGCGGCAAAAGCGGTCAGTTCAACAAGGAAGTACGGATACTCATCTATACGAATGGTCCTAACTAGATAATCGCGTGGGAGTTGGCGTTTTTCAGAAGACATAAAATTAGATACCAATTTACCTTCCTATATTAGAACACTGCAGTATCTTCCAAGTGAAGATAACAAAAATTACTAAAATAAATAAAACATTTATATTTACAGACAGCCAAAAAACTTAGAAATATCTTAAGTTTTAATCAAAAGTAGTGAACAAATGCTCTTAGGAGATCTAACATCCAAATTTCACGATAAACCAGCAATGCGTTCCAGGACATAGTGATACGAGGTTTGACAATTAAGAAATGAGACTGATTTTATTGCCGCGCTTGTGGTAAACCAGTGACCTTGAAATTCCCTGTCTCTTTTTTCGGCATCCCTCCCCTCTCCACTGATATATGTACCGTCACTCTAGCTTGTTTAGTTCGCCTGCTGCATAAAGTAGATTTGTAAGAGTGTATGGTGATAGTGCCCTATGCCCCGAAATCCAAACGCCAAAGCTCACAATGGTTGCCTCCGCGCACCCCCCGCCCGAAAAAAGCTCGCATGAGCATGTCGAAGGTGAAAACGATGATTATTGCCTTTTTTGATAGCCGTGGAATCGTTCACAAAGAATTCTTTCCACCGGGGAAAACTGTGAATCAAGTCTACTATTGCCAAGTACTCGAAAGATTACGAAAACGAGTCAATAGGGTGCGCCCAGACATCACTCGTAACTGGATCCTCTATCACGACCACGCGCCGTGCCACACCGCCCTTAGTTTATCCCAGTATTTGACCTCTAAAGGGATCGCCGTATTGCAGCAGCCGCCTTATTCGCCTGACATGTCACCCTGTGACTTTTTTTTTGTTTCCTAAACAAAATCGGTGGTCAAAGGAATCCATTTTGAGACGATTACGATTTACGGTACGAGGGTACTTGCGTACATCCCAGTCGAAGCGTTCCAAAAAAATGTTACGAAGCATGGAAAATGCGCTGGAAACGCTATATAGCTGCCCAAGGGGACTATTTTGAAGGGGATGGCAGAGTTTCTATAATTTTCAAATATAGGATTTTTATGGAATCAGTCTCATTACTTAATTGTCGTATTGGTATTTAAACGTACTTTGTCAAATCCAAATAAGAGATCCCACAATATGGGATAAGCCCACTTAACAACGCATATAACCCTCTATCGACCGAACTGTGTGAGAGATTAAAGCCCACCGTCAACAAACTGATTGGACTTTATCAGTATGGCTTGGGCCCGGAAAATCAACAATTACCAATAAGCCAAATCTTGAAACAAACCATGAAAAGACGATCGACATACACTACCTTTTCGTCGATATCAGAGCTGCTTTTGACACCATGAAAAAGAGCTGACTTTATGCCCCTACTATGTTTGAATTTCGTATCTTCGCAAAAGTAATACGGCTGTTTAACCTGACATTGAGTAATACCAAAAGCTTCGTCAGAATCGGGAAGGGCCTCTCCGAGCCGTTTGACACCAAACGAGGTTCCAAACAAGGCGACTCCCTTTCATGCGACTTTTTCAATCTGTTGCTGGACAAAATAATTCCAGCTGCAGAACTGAATAGAGAATAGAGAAGGTACCATCTTATATAAGAATGTACAGCTGCTGGCGTTTGCCGATGGCATTGATATGATTGGCCTCAACAACCGCGCCGTCAGTTCTGCTTTATCCAGAATGGATAAGAAAGCAAAGGAAATGGGTCTGGTAATGAACGAGGGCAAGACGAAATACCTTCTGTCATCAAATAAACAGTCCTCGTACTCGTGGCTTGCCCATTTACACACATACTTACTACATACACCAACGTGCGAATCGATATTTTTCGCTCAACTCACCACTTGCAGTAATTATCACTCATACGTAGTGGTGACCGGACAAAAATTTCATACTGACAAATATTTACGATATATTGTAAAAACAACAATACACATGTTGCACAAATGTTAATCTGCAACTAGTATAGAACAACAAAAAACAATTTCACAAATATATAGTAAGTAGTAATAACGGAATAATAATCCGCACATCTGCCAGCGCAGCTTAGCAATTAAATTCCGAAGCAGAAATGTCAAAACACAACAAAAACAAATACATACAATAATAACAATAACAAAACACATGTTATGCAAACGATAGAGTAGGGTATTAAGGCGACAAAACTCATGAAATAACTATTTTCAGCTTATACGCTTACATAAACAATAACAATAACTGCATATTTGCATGCAGAGTGGGTATTTATTTATTGAAATGTGGATATGACATGTACCCAGTAGGAAAAACTAGGGCTTGCTGATGAGAGGAGTACATTTACAAAATGATTTTTCTATGAGCCTTCGCTGTCTATTTAGTTAAAGTGTCAAGTGTGTAGTCGAGCTCCCATAAATCATTCACGAATATTTGCCACATACTACAAAAATTTTGCCTGGGTTTTATTAAGATACCTCAAATAGAATTAGCAATCATATGAACCAAAGTCAGCCGGTTGTTCGAAAATCTTGATACTAATTATATGGCGGCTACGTCTAGTTTTCATAAGAGTATGTATAAGTTAAAAGTAGGCGCGGCCAATCTACGTTAATAACACGTATTGGCCGCATAAACTCTTCCAGGTCAGGGCCAAAGTCCAAAGTATCTACATTGGGTAGTCCCAATACTGAGAGAAGTTCTGGATAGATTGCTTTAATATCTCACTCTCAATGTAAAAACTGTTTTTCACTTTCACTAAAAATGCTCAGCTCTATCGTAAACCTGACACAGAACACTAAGAACTTATCAGACACCAAAATTTTTATCCATTGTCGTGGTGAAGAGTGATCACTCTTCGGCGGTTGATTTTCCGGATTTCTTGAAAGACAACTGGAAAACAGATGATTGTATGCCACTTATAATTTACAGTTCTGCGTTTATCAAATGAAATGGTTGCCAGTTTATGCAAAAAACCAAGCAACAATTTCCTTGGAAGCGCTTCGTAAGCGAACAACTTTTGTTGTATTCGGCTCATCTGGAAACTACTGTCAACTACTGTTAACTTGCGGGCTCATACGCTTAAATATACCAGGCGTGTATGGAAGCACCGTTATCGTATTCTTTCAACATTTCTCTCGACCAATGGACACGAGCGTCTTTTTGAGCAAATGACAATTTTTTGGGACCCAAAATGAATAATTTTTTTACAGTCAGATGTTTCTGCAATATTAAATGTATGCTAATCCCACTAATGCCTATAGTTGTCTCAATCTCACGATATCCTACATGGTGATCTTGCAATATAAGTTTCCGAAACAACAACTGATTGCGGACGACCTTCACGAAAATCAACTGGCAGTCAATTGAATTTACCATACCATCGATAAACTCTGGTTCTTGATGGAGCCTCATAGTCAAAAATTAAATTAAGTTCGTCGACGCACTATTGCTGAGTTTATACACGTAGGGAGTTGTAAAAAATAACCGCGAACAATTTTTCAGATTTAATTGAATTTTTTGGTCGAGCTGAATATTTTAAGTTACTGTAAACAATACATATATGCATCAAAAATGCCAAAGTGCTTACGATAAACTTCTGCTTTGTCACTTTGGATGCAAAATCCCGAAATACAAAAGGCAACCTACAAGCTCAATAAAATATGTAAGCTCGCATTTACAACTAAAAAAATAAAAAGTTGTAAAGTTCGTATCGATTAGAATACCTGTGCGCATTTATTTCAATTTTTTAGTGGTCTTGTTGTTTGATAAAAAAGTATTTATTTAAATAAAGTTGCATTAGTTCAAATTAAATGTGCTTAGCAGAGCAATGAAGCCGGAAAATCACACAAACGCCGGTTGAGTTCACTCAAATTAGTGTGGAAATTATAACACTTTTGTAAATTGCATGAAGCTGGAAATTAAAATATTTGTATTTGTTTGTGGTTATTGCGCTTTTGCCCTTTTTGTCAGCGGTTTTCTTTTTTCAGTGCTTTGCAAAATGCGCAAATTTACCGCAAATCAGTGGAAATTAGGAAATTGGCTTTGGCCGGGGGCAATGTAATTATGTTCACTTCGGAGAAAAAAGTGCGAGTAATTAAATATTTGTGGCGACAAGTGCAAACTCAGGTATTCGCAAATATATAATGACTGCTGCTCATTTTCAGGCGAGAATTTTTAAAAGTTTTGCTTTTTTTGTTAAAACTTCCTTTTAATTAAACAAGAGTTCACAACAGCACCTGTCGTACTTCCTTTTAACTGTTTGGCGCCAATCGGAGATTTCAAGTGTAGCTTAGTCCTTCTTCACCTGGTTTTTACAATAAAGTGGAGGTCTTTCTTTTCTTTCTCTGCTTCCCTCGGTGCGTACTGCGTCGAATACTCTACTTGTACAGTTTGGTCTTTGTTCGTCGAGAGAGGACTTTACTTTTCAATTACTTACTCAGTCAGATGCTACTGTAAGCAGAAGTTATTCTGCATTTGATTTCGAGGCTGACGTTGTTGTTGTTGTTGTGTTAATATTGGTTACAAGATAGACGAAATTATCTAGGACTTCACAATTATGACTGTCAACAGTCACGACTCCCCCAATGTTCAAGGGTATAATTTTCACGCGGTAAGGTATGCCTGACATTTGAAGTTCAAGCGACAAAGACCAGTCATTAATATTGATGGCTACTCAACTGGTGGTAGCAAAAGCTACAAGATCTGACCTTAGTCTTACATCTGGTACCATGGGGAGCAGTTAGCTTTTGGAGTTCGGTTCAATCTGCTCATTTAGGCCGGGTACCGAACCCACACCATGGCAAAGATTTTAGATCGGCCTCGAATCCGACCAAGGTGGAAAAGGTGCCCGTTCCACCCGACCAATTGAAACCAAATAACACTTGCAAAAAGTGTAAAGAGAGAATTTACATATAGAACCTTTGGGCTCAGTAGGTAATAGCGGTGCGGCAATACTTCATGATCCCACTTTTTAATTGCGATAAAAGGCTCAAAGTGAACTTAGAAAAAGATGGCTAGAGCGAAGGTATATTATTCAAGGATAAATGTTTTTTAGGGATGGCTCGAAAATCGAGGACGGAGTTGGTGCGAGGATAGCTAGAAATAAGACAGCCTTTTAAGTTGCCGAACCACTACAGTATATTTCAAGCAGACATCTTTACTATTGGGAAAGCCGGGAAGCTAGCTTCTAATGCATTAGTAGAGAACTCCAGAGACAACTTCTACAAGTCAGCAGTAATCAAAGCTGCAACCTCGTATCACATATCGGTCAGAAGTCTCTTGAGAAGCAGGGCGGCAGTGGATAGACTTGCTAGAAACAAACGACTTCAAATCCACTGTATGCTAGGCCACAAAGGATGTCAAAATTATAATATCAAAAATATCCAAAGTTCCTTCTCACAATTGATAGAAGAGTCTGTGGGAACATGATTGAAATACTTACTGGTCATAGTCTGTTGGCGAAACGCGCCTGCAGAATGGGGTTAAAAGACTGAGATAATTTCCGGAAAAGTCGAGAGCAAGGGTCTAGCAAAACATTTTGGGGGCCTTACGGTATGCAACACTGGAAGAGGTGTAGATCGAGTGGCCGCAGAAACTATTGAAATTCACGTCAAAAGCAGGTATGTTGAAGAATGACTACTTCACTTTAACTAAGTGACGGCATTCAATTTGGCATCTCTCATGAACATAAGTGATCTATGCGTGGCTCGCAAGCCTACAAGATTAACCCAACCCAATCTATTATACCATTTTCAGGGTTTATTAAACAAACAGACGGTTCTGCAAATATCCAACAGTCTCTGAAAACTTTGGAATCGAACTAATATAAATTTAGTGGGGTTTAGGGTCTTCCAGCCAGGTTCTGCGACAATCAGGACTCAGCTCCATTAAAACTCTGTTGGTAGTTCATTTTTCTGAACACACACAAATACACACTTCCATACAAGTACATTATACATGGTATATATGCGTCTTCATAGACGATCCCACATAAAAAAATATTGTTCGTAGCATTTCGTTTATGAACATTAAATGTCAGCCAAACGAAACGATGGGACGATAATAATAACTTTTGCACTTAACTGTATATTTCGCAGTGCAAATGACAGCTAATGAAAAAGAATTCCCGACGCTGAAAAGGACATGGGGAAGAGCGCGCGCGGACAGTGCGACTGTCAGAGCGGGCCAATTGACAGTCTTTTGAAAAACCCCATTGAATGCGTGCCACACAGCGAATGCGATAAGAAACAATTGCGACAGACAGTGGCGAATGCCAAGAAAAGCGCTTCAATGAGGGTTTGAAATGAGACGGAGAACCGGAGTGGAAGAGCGAGGAGCGCTGCAGCTGCAATGCTGGCAACGGCGTATAGCAGAGGCGATAATAAATATCAAAAGCATGCTTAGCTGACAGAAATAATAAATGGTAATGCAATGGAGTGCAATGCATCAATGCATAAGCAGACAGAAAGTATTAGCGAGGACACACAGCCGCACACACACACACGCATACTTACAAAAGCTCATATTTAAAAGTTATATTTGGTTTATGAAATGCGCCGGTCGCCCGCATGCATCGTGTGCGCACAATGTGACAACAACGACAACACCAAATGTCACTTTAATAACGCTGAATGTGTACAACAACAATAGCAGCAACTAACATTTATATAAATATGTGTGCGCTATGTGACAAGCATGCTTGCTTATCGCCACACCGAAGGACAAAGAGCGTCGATTCTTCGCGTTTCTTTTTATTTTTATCGTACGCTGCTTCTCATTTTCGCGACTATTGTTTGTTGTCGCTGATTATATAGTTTTCACTTAGTTGTTGTTGTGGCATGCATAAAATGTCGAAATTGTTTGCTGAGTTTGCGGCTGGCTGATGGCAGGGCCAATGTGGAAAAAATATGATAACAAAATTGATTTTGTACTTAAAAGTGTGAGTGTGTGTTTGTATGTAGTTCAACTCTCATACATGCATACATATGTGTGATGGCTTAAAGGTTCGTTTGAGAAGTACATGAACTCGCAAAGTTTCTAAGCGGTCAAAGATTTTGTTGGAAGTAACGGCTGAAATCCCGTTAGTTGTTTTTTGATGCTGGAAAATGAAAATTTCCTAGTCTTTCTTTGCATATAACGTAATTAGTAATGGAATGGATTTTTCAGTGCTCAATAGTTACATACTTAAAAGTGGACAGCATTTCTGGTCTCATGATTGTGCCTAGAGCTGCCACGTTCTCATGAGCTGCTTTGATATAAGAACTTATCGGTCTGAACACAGCGTGAAGGTGGCAAATATGCTCAAAATTTTACAGTTTTGAGGATTGTCAGAAATCAGTTCTTTTAATTAAAATTTTAAGACGGAATTTTATCGAAGGTCAGTTTATAACATAACATAAATGATCATGATGTTCAAAGGGCGTGACGACCTGAATCGATTTAACCATATCCGTCTATCTGTATGTACTGTGCCCAAAAAATAAGGTGACATTGTATTTATTTTGAAAATTCTTTATTTATTCTTCCAAATCAATTTCATCCCCTTCAAAGTAATCCCTTCCCGATGCAATGCACTTATGCCAACGGATTTTCCAATCTTCGAAACACTGGTTGTAGTCACTTTCCGGGATGGCCTTCAGTTCCGTCTTCGCCGCGGCTTGAATCTCCTCTATCGTATAAAAACGGTGTCCCCGGAGCGGTCTTTTGAGCTTGGTGAACAGCCAGAAGTCGCACGGCGCCAGATCAGGTGAATACGGTGGTTGCGGAACGATATGGGTTGAGTTTTTGGCGAAATGATCACGAATTACGAGGGCAGTATGGGATGGTGCATTATCGTGGTGTAAAAACCAAGAATTGTCTTTCCACAATTCCGGCCTTTTTAGGCGGATAGCGTTACGCAAACGACGCATAACGTTCAAATAATATTCCTTGTTGACCGCTTAACCGGTTGGAAGGAATTCATAATGCACAACACCACGATAATCGAAGAAAACAGTCAATTGATTTTTGATTTTGAGCGACTCTGGCACGATTTTTTTGGTCTCGGCTCTCTTTTGGCATGATATTCGCTGTATTGATCGGTTGTTTCGGGGTCGTAAGCATAGATCCAAGTCTCATGGCCAGTAATAATGCATTTCATGACACCCTGGTAGTCGGAAAGCATCGTTTCACACACTTCAACGCGACGCAATGTTTTCGGTACCAGTCGAGATTTGACGCACTTGACGCCCAAAACATCCTTCAAAATGGTACTGGCTGAGCCTTTCGATATGCCAACTACATCAGCAAGGTCTCTAATTGTTAATCGACGGTTTTTCAACATCAAATCTTTGATTTGTTGTACGTGAGCTTCGTCGGTAGAGGTTGATGGTCGCCCTGGACGCTCTTCGTCTTCGACACGTTCACGGCCGGCTTGGATCTCACTACAAAAAGATATTTTTGTACCCTTTTATGGTGTAAAAAATTCAGTTTGACAATTACAGTGAAGCCGAAGTTAAAGCTTTTTCTTGTTTTGATAAATCTATGGCACATCAAATCACCATCTTTATTACTCCCCACACCTAATTTTATTTATACACGTCCGTTATACGCACACCAGCAACATCGTAAAGATAAAGTAACGAAGAAAAATATCAACAGACGTTGGCATAACCACATCAGCAAAATTAAACTTTGGCTCAACAAAATATGACAAACCAGCACAGCAGCCAACTGACCAGGAAACTTCTCCAAGCGACAACACAGCGTGTCGCAGAAACCAATTCAATTTCGAAGAGACTCGGCAGCAAAGCGGAGTGGCAATGAAAATAAAAACGAATGTTCGTGGCGGTGGCGTTGACCGAAGCGATGGCGAATGTGTCTTATCAGCGTCGTAGAACTGGCACAGTAAATCAATGTATTATAGACAGGAGAGTTTATATATACATATGTATATATGTATGTTTACATGTGCGTAACGGCTGTGTATTTCATATTTCACGAACAAAACTTGGCGCATTTATATTCATTAAAGCTTAATTTAAGATTTCAAAATCATCACTGGTTTTTGTTATTGTTGTTGACGCGTTCGGAACCGTTATTCTATGACATATTGTTATTTGTTAATGCTATACTGCTATGTATTACTCATGACTTTCAAACTACGAAGGCGGAATGAGAAGTTAGCGAGTTTGAGGAATATTAAGTGTTTTGGCGTTAAATGCAACACTGTGGCACTGAACCAGACGGCTATATTAAAAATAATTAGTGTAACTATAACTAGATTTAGAATCTCATCAGCATACTATAATTGCATAGTTACAGATATTTAGACTCACCATAAATCATTAATGAGGTTGGTGAAACAAACATCCAAGCAAAGCCGTAAATCTCTGAAATGAGAAGAATCGTTGTATTAAAATAAGTTGAGAACTCTGACAGATTCAAAAACCAAACTGATACAAGTATATAGATAAATATGACCTTTTTCTTTAATGTTTCTTATTTTATCTTAAAACATTTTTCTTTTTTTTATCACTTTCAAAGTCTGCTGCACTAATCTAAGTTTAGGTTTTCCAAGCTCGAAAATTTCCTGATAAAATTGAATACCTGAAGTATTTTGTACTGTCCAAAAATCGAATACAAATCTATTTTGAAACCTTTGTGAAATTACAACAACAATATCTTCCACAGAAAACTTTAGAAAAGCAAAGCATAGTTGAAAACACAGCCAATATCAGAAGCCACCAGGGCGTATGAGCAACAGAAGGTATGAAAATATTTGCAAGCTCAAGAGAAAGCAAAAAATTAAACAGCAATAAGCCACTAAGACAATGGTTGTAGTATTGGACATGAACAAAAGTCATAATAGAAAACAAGGGTAATGAACAACAACAAAAAAAGCATATGCTTACAGCAGCTTAAAGTCAATTATGAAGCAAACAAAGTGATGCCAACAAATGCAAGTACAATAAGTAGATGCAAACACACACATACAGTCATGTACATATATGCATACATGAGACTGTGCATGAAGTCAGAATCAAAGAATAATGAAATGAAAATGCGGGCACCAAGCCAACTAAGGCGCCGAGTAATTGGAATAGTCAATGCAATGGAGCATATGACAAGCCAGCGGGCTACGCTTAAAGAGTGAAAGAGTGCCGTCGGGCAAAGCGAGCAAAGACGTGATAAGTGCTATGTAGCGGTAGCTGGAGGGCGACAATGGCGGGTGAAGAGGCCAGGCAGCGATTGGCAGCAAATAAAAGTGTTACAGTGTTAGCGCAACTGAAGTGGAAGAATTTAATTTGCCACAGCAAGGAAAAGGAGCATGCAGATTTTTTTGCGGATTTATTTTTTTGTACCCGCACAAAATACTGCAGATAGTAGAGTAATACTTACATGTGTACCTTCTTTCGTAAATACGTTCACCTGTACGTGGATCTGTCCATCAGACGGCGGCTTTTTATTTGTCCCTCCATAGCTTCGATCGCTGGTACAATGATCTTTGATCGACTATACCATATCTCGTATGTGAGTACTTCAAATATGTCCACCTGCTCACAAATCTGTATATCCAACGGTAGTTATCTACTCTGATCATTCGTTCGAGTTCCTGCCTATCTCCTCATCGAACCATTGATTTTTGTTTTTCTTTTGGACCACTTGGATCATGGATTCGCCATATACCGGCGAGAGAGTTTCGGGTAGAAAATAACCGTTGAAGGAAAGAAGCAGCGAGTTTCTTCACGGCTGGGTCAAAGCTTGACGAGAATGTTGGTTGAGGGTTTTACTATCAGGAGCTCTCTAGTTTCAGAATTTCTGCCTTTACAGTGTCTTCCAGGCCGTGGTTGCAGCCATTAAGGCAGCAGTAGATTAACTACAGCCATTTTCAGAGAAGTGACCATCTACTCAGATAGCACAACGGCGATACTTGCCTTCAACTCATTAGCACTGCGTTTTGGGGCAGGTCAAAGAGTATCTAACCTCGCAATCAATAGCAACGAGTGTCTTCGTGATAAGAATGGTATAGGTGCCAGGCCACAGCGGAATTTTAGGAAATTGTGAAGCAGATGAGCCAGCAATAAATGGCAACCTAGAGCTAGTATTGGTAGAATTGGAGCGGGTCTATGCTCTCTCGGTGCCTCTTGTGATATTTGGGCTTCGCGGAAGCTTGGCTAGCGCTGTGCCACCACGATACATGCGCTGTAGCAAAAGCCTTTTGGCCCAAGATCGATCGCAAGAGATCTAGTGATCTCTTTGCCTTCAGTAAGGCAGGCCTCTCACTAGTTTTGGGTCGGGTAAGCCAAAACAATTAGGCGATTGAGACAATAATCATCTGGAAGTAGAAACAACAGAAGCAGACGGATTCCATAAAAGTTGATTAGGTACCAAAGAAACTTCGATTAAGTTTTATCGCATTGGGGTAGCTTGCAGAGTTCAAAGAACCTAATCTCTTTTATATATACCTTCTTCTTCAGTTTTGGTTAGAACCAAAAGGATCTCGGGTAGATTGCCAAAAGCTGATGCAGATAATACCACGAAGAACTAAATCTTCCTCTGAAGCGAAACTTTAGTTTTGGTTAGAACCAGCACGAACTTAGTCATAACTTACTTTTCGTATTTACTCTTTTTTCACTTTCTAAGCAATGTGCCGCAGAGGCTTTGAGCTGAAAATGGTTGCGCGGCAAAAAATATGTCAAAGCGCACGTGACGAACTCAAACAAATGCCAAGCTGATGAGTACTGAATATCGTGTTCATTTAGCAAGGAATCCAGTATCTACATAGAGTATATATATGTGCTCGTGTTGGCGAGGGCTGACGGCCGAGACAAGCATTAATTAACAAACAAGCACAGCTAAGTGTCAAAATGCGGCACAGCCGCTGGATTAGATAAACACGCGCAGGATGAACGTTATAAAGATTTAAAAAGGAGTGCGATACGGTAATTCAATCACAGGCGCCGCAACGTCACACTGCACCCAAAGCGGATGACGGTACAGAAAATTTTACGCAAACTTCAGTGCCATACGGAGGTTTCATGGATGACAGGATCTCAATAGGCTATGGCAGTTGACGTGCTGTACTATATATACATATAGGTATGACTTGTAGCGGCGACTGTGAATGACGTTAACTTTACGCCGTCTTCCGCTTACGAACTTTGCATGCATTTAACGCTTAACTTTTCGTCGAACTTTTTCTCTAAACACAACTTACATAGCTAAGTGCAATGACCGCCGCCGTTGAGGCAACAGTGCATTTAACATCAAATACTCAAATACTTAACCAAACTACTGGCAACAGCATCTTCGAAAGTTTATAGACATCCGAGCAAAATAAGATAAGGTAGGAAGTGGATAGGTGAGTGTGTACCTATGTGTTCATACTGCAACTTGAACTGGAGCTGTAGTCGACGCTGCTGCGGCACGGTAATGGCAGTCAAAGCTGCTGCTGCGTTAAACAGTCAGTCAACGACGCGTGCGGGCTTCCGCTCTTTCCTGCTCAGGTAACTTCCGTCAGCGCTGCCGCTTTAGTTTCGGTTGAGACAACACAACAATGCTGGCAACATATGGACTTGCGAATTACCATATTTCTCCGCCAACTTCGTGCGAACCTATGTATATCAGAATGAGTTTACCACAAGGCAGACAGGCTGCTAAGCATTTACATAGGTGTATGCTTCTAAGCTTTCCTATAATGAGTACTTATACTACATAGACACAATTTGTTGTTGTTCCAAGCGCTTAATGATCCAAAATTTATGGCTTCGACGTCCGTTGTAGTGCTTATTTATGGTCGACAATTGTCTTAATTTATCCAGCGTTTATTAGCTGTTGCTGCCGTTTAGGCGCTTATCTTACTGCTTTTGGAATTGATATGTGCTATAAAATTGCCAAATATCGCTTGAAGTTTCCCCTTTTGCTGTTAACCTCTAAAATTTCAGGCAATCAGTTTGTTCTAACGACTTCCCTACTTGCCATACTTCAGTGTAACTTGATTTATTTTCGTTGCAGCGAGTTTTAGTATGCGTAGATGAGCAACTATCCTACTTAACTTCCAGTTCTCATCTCCAAACGATTTTATCCGTATATTAACAAGATGTCGTGCTAAGCTAAAACCATTCGATTCAAAGCTACAGGAACCAAATTCATCTAAGTTGGCCGGTCTACTAGTACTGAGCTGTTTAGTCGAAGATACCGAAACCCAGATCTCTATCGTCTTCCTCGAACTCCAACTCCGACTCCTCCTTTTAAGCTTCTTACTTCTTTTCGGCAGCAGCACCAGCACCAGCAGCTAGAGCAAAGGCAGCAGCAGCAGCAGCAAACTTGCTGGTGTTCGTGATGAACTACTTCATGGTATAAGATTTCTTGAAATCCACTTCGGTGGCAGCAGCAATAGCCAATAGATTCTTGAAACCATTAGCAAACCTATGTAATGTTCAATAATCTACTCATCAAACAAACTTAAGACCTCCTATGGAAATACCGGATCATAAGACCTAATACCATAAATCGACAAAACACCTTCAGCCTATCACAACTTTGTTAAGACGTCTAATGTCAGTTTCGGCTATGTATAGTATTTTGGTTTGCCGAAGATTTAGCGAGATGTTTCAGCCTCAGTCGTGCAAAATCTGAACAACGGAGCAGAATGATGTTATTTCTACAGCAAGCAGACACTCCTTGACTAGCTTTGAACAAATCAGACATCGCTTCAATGAACACAACCTGGCGATAATCTTATTACTGCCAATCTGATCTGAAAGCTTGGAAAATAAAAAAAATAAATGAAGTCCTATGACTTAACAAAAAACCCCTCCCATGCACTGATGCTACACAGCTATTGTAAGACCAATTCTGCTCTGCGGTGTATGGTAAACAGACGTACGGAAATCAACCTACCGGAAGCAAATGGAAAGAGTTCAGAGCCCTGCTGCACTGTTCAGAACAGGAACTCCAAGAATAACTCTAAAGGCGGCTCTTAAACTGGTACTGAACGTAATCGGCGGGACGACTACTGGCGGCAGGAGAATTTACATATAGAATCTCTGGGCATACTTTTCAACTGGAAGAGAAGATTCAAAGTAAACATAGAAAAAGATCGCTGACGTGAGGTATGTTAGCTACGTGCAACACTCTAAACGTCTATATGATGACTGCCCAGAGTTAGACATAAAGTAACTTTTTAAATTGTCGAACTACTGCAGTTTATTTCAAGCTGACGTCTTTGTTACTGTAAAAACCGCGGAACTGGCTTCTAATGAACCCGGAAAAGTGTCGCCAGAAGCAAGCATCTTCACTTCTACTGGGTCCCAGACCACAACCAAGGTAAATCAACTGCAAAAGTCATATGCAAAACGGTAGAGCGGAAGTACACAAAATTCTTATTGGCACTCGATAGAGAAGACTTTAGAAACATGATCCGAATATTAACTGATCTGTCTGTCTGGTGGCAGCTCACGATAGAGAAGACTGTAGGAGAGGATTGCCGGAAATGTCTAGAGCAGGACACAGGGAAACAATGGAGAATCATTTTTGCACTTGTACCGCATTGGCAAGACTATGCTATAAGCATCTGGGGTCCCCACGGTATTTTACACTGAAGAGGTATCGATAGTCTGTTAAACTACTCTTCTTGGACTTAGAAACTAAACTCCATATGGTTTCGCAAAGGACCAAACTGGTCGATGCGTGTCTTATTGGCCTACCAGATTAACCTAACCTAACCTAACAAAAAACAATATGGTTAGTATAGAAAAACTGCGCGAATTGAAAATTCAATTTTATATACAAATCGATGGACTTGAAAGCTTTCATGCTTATATGACCCCACTTATTTTTACACTGTCTATT
The DNA here is from genome assembly GCF_023373825.1 of Bactrocera dorsalis. Classification (NCBI taxonomy): domain Eukaryota; kingdom Metazoa; phylum Arthropoda; class Insecta; order Diptera; family Tephritidae; genus Bactrocera; species Bactrocera dorsalis. Next base: position 102,587,037 of record NC_064304.1, on the reverse strand, counting down.
TTGAAAATACCAATGGAAGATGAAATTAGAAAGAATTGTGCGTTAGACTCGGCAAGAGAAATGCTCAAGAATTGGGCGTTATGTACACTGGGCAATGGACTTGAAACTGATCTCTTTATACACTGTCCGACGGAAGATAAAATGATCAAGGATTTGACCAAAGATTTTTGAAACTGATCTCAATTCACCGTGGTTGAATTATGAGCCGGCTTTATTACACACTGGCCACTTTGATAGTTTTTGAGAAGACGAAGAGAAGAGAAAAAGAGCAGCTCCTTCCCATACCCGCAATAACTGAAAACCAGACACAATCACACACTTTAATGGTCGATCAAATGCCAACAATAGCATAAACACTTGCCAACAGCTTGATTTGCTGCCACTACATAAACTGGCTAACGGTTTAAGCGCCAAAACGGCAAATCCAACAACAATTACAATTGAACTTTCTGCATGAAAAGTCAACGACAATCGACAAAACAGTCACACAACCACCACAACAATAACAACAGCATAAAATGATTTTGTGAAATGTTGTCAATTGCATGCGCTGCTACTTTGTGGCATGCAACATTGCAAAAGTGCCAATGGAATTGAATTGTGGCACATTGAATGGCCAAGCTAGTGGCTGAGTGTGAGCCGCTGAGTGTGTATGTGCGTGTGTTTTTGTTGGCCATGCTCCGGCGGTCATCATATTGACAGTTACTCCCGCAACAATGGCAATTACATTAGCGGACAAATAACAACAGCAACAGCAACAACAACAATGAATAGCGGCTTACGCCATACGAGCGGCAAATCAAGAATGTTACTGTCGCTGTTCGCTTGAATGCCGCAAGATTAAGCGGTTCCCACACACATACAATTTATTTGGGCGGCGTCGTAAGGGGTAAGCTTTAAGAGCGCGTTTTACGATTGCTCTTGGCAAGCAGTGGGGCAGTGGCAATGAGGCAAGCGTACGCATTTTGACCGCTTGCGGTGGTAGGGTTGCCAAATGTGGCGCCGACCATGCATTTTTCGCGATCTGAGTGTGTTCGTGTGTATGTGTGTGGCAGGGTCGCTTGTAGTCATAACACTTTAGCGTTGATTCTTAATGCGTCTTTTACGTAGTGTGTACATAATTTTTACGAACGACGAAATTTTATGTGCTACCAGCACACACTCATAGCAGGAAGTTATCTCACAGCGAATGCTGATAAAATTAAAAACTTTCACGCGTCACAATGATGCAGTGCCGAGACAAATAACGGTGTGTACTTGCATGCAAACACTTATAGATATACGTTCGTAGAAGATGCGAGTATGCGAGTATATGTATGCGTTCGTATGAAGCGTTTGTACGTATGTGGCATGCATTTTAATGACAGCATGTCATAGCAAAATATTCGTGCCGCAAGCGAAGTTCGCTGCTGAAATTGTTCTGAGCAAAAAGAAACCAAGAAAAATGGAGTAAGGTGGTAATAAAGTCTTGCACAACCAATAAGTATGACATTAACATTTTTTGGTTGCCAAAATTAAAAAAATTAAAAAAAAAAACATCGGTCTGTTTATATGGCAACTATATGCAAAAGTCGTGCGATCTGAACAAAGTTTTCGGATATTTTAAAGATGTCTTGAATAATAATTCCTACCAAATTTCGTGAGAATACCTTGTCAAATAAAAGAATTTGCCATACAAGATTTAAGTCCGATCACTCAGTTTGTATGGCAGCTATATGCTATAGTCGGTCGATCTGTACAATTCACTCGGAGGTTGTAGCAATGCTTTCGATAATAATCTGTACCAAAATTTGGAACGATACCTCTTCAAATAAAATAAATTTCCTTACAAGGACTTGAGTTCGATCGGTGACATTGTATGGCAGCTATATGCTATAGTCGGCCGATCTCAAAAATTCTTTCGAAAATTGCGGCGCTGCCTCGGAAAAACTTCTTTACCAAATTTCGTTACGTTAACTTCTCAAATAAAAGATATTTCCATACAAGGACTTGAATTCGATCTGTTCGATTTGTATCTCTGCTATATACAGTAGTATACCCTATTCAGGATATAATAATAGAAATTGTTTCGTACGAAGAATCATGCAAGCAGTTTTTCAATTTCCAAGGAGCCACATATTGCACAAAAAACTGACTGGATCAGTTTAAATAAGACTGGATGCAGAAAAAACTCGATGCTTCTTGCAAAAAAATTCAAGAATTGAATTTTCACTTTCAATTTGCAGCAAAGTCCATATATGTATGTATATAAGCCCGATAGAATATCGGTGAGTTTCGTTCAGAGATTGTAATACATACATCCATTTAGTCCAGACCTGGCACCAATTGATTGCTACCTATACCTGTCTACAACGAACGATTTCGCCTCAAGACTATTCTGAATCTCCTATTGCAAAACCAGCAACCTTTTTCCAAACGAGTTTCCTAAGGAGTAGTACTTGGGACTACAGAATCAAAATTGAAGCACAGCTCCCAGTTAATGTTCAGATTCACATCAAGATAGCACCAAATTAAGATGCTGGAGCAGTAATATTGGTTATTGCTGATCTGGGAAGGGACAAATTATAAGCCTCTTCTTGAGACGTAACGACACGACAAAATTTTTTACCTTAAATGGCAAGGCAAACACTTTGAATAAATATTTAGAAAGAATTGAACTTACACCGCCAAATAAGTCCTTTTTAGTACGCAAGGTTCCAGTATAAGGGAAGTAGTGCTGCAATTTTGGTGTCAAGAGCCGAAAAAAGAAGTCAATCACAAAGAAATACAGATGTCAGATTTTTTCGGAAGACACTGGTTGTCAGTGGTCCTCCTCAACTCTCCCAGGTTATAAATGGTTTTCATACTATGTAATATCGCTCTTGTTTTCAGTGGTTCTCACCGGCTCTCCTTAGTTTTCAACGGCTCTGCCTGATTCTCTTTCACTCACTAAATATCAGCAGATCTCTGTGGCTCATTCTGATACTCACTAATTGTCTCAAGTTCTTAGTGGTTCTCCTCCCTACCTCTACCAGCTTTTCCCAGGTCCCCACTGGTGCTCTCTTGTTTTCAAAGTTTTTCAGTGGTTCTCTGTGGCAGTTTTCGTGTCTCTCTCGGGTATTTACTCGATCTTCATGGTTCTCGCTAATTCTCTGTAGGCTTCTCACTAACTTTTTCCTCAGTCCCTCTTCCTGGTCCTCAGCGAAACTTCTTGGGTCTCCCACGTTCTCAGTGGCTCTCCCTGCTTCTTGCTGGCTCTCCGTAGTATTGACAAGAATCATACTGTTTCACCTAGTTTTCACAGGTTCTCAACGGCTCTGTTTTCGATATTAGTGATTTTCAAAGATTCTCATTGGCTCTCCCCATTTCTTTCTGATTCTCCCCAGTACTCATGGGTTCTAAGTGGCTCTTATTAGTTCTCAGTTCTTCTTCCTATTTCTCTCTGGTTATCAGTGGTTCTCTGGGATGTTCCTGGGTTCCCTTGGTACTCACTAGCTTTCAGTGCAGCCTCTGCTTCTCACCGTATTTATTTCATATATTTGTAAAAATGTCACTTAACTTGTTTTTTATTTTTTTCCGGCACATAAATTTTTGCATACGCCTTTGGCTACCTCTCGAATGTTTCAGCAATCCTTTAAGCGAATAAAGCACGGGTATAAAACAGCAAAATCACTGCAAACATTTAAGAATAAAAAGTTATTGGAGATTTTTGTGCCGCTGTTGCTTAAGCGACCACATTTTGTGGCATGAAGCGCCTACAGTGTCGCACAAAGTGGCAGGCGAGCTTGAGTTGAGCAAGCAACGGAAATTAAGAAAGTTTTTTGTCTCCAAGCGGCGCTATGGCAAGCTCCAACGCTTCTGCTGCTGGATCAATTGGTGGGGCGGGCGGTGCTAGTGGAGCTGTTGCTACCGCTGCTTTTCCAGCTGCTTCATCTGTTTTGAGTTATTTTGCCACTTGTGCGGCTTCAGCGTCGCTTTGTTGTTCTCCGTTTTTTTTTTGCGTGCTTCTTCTACGCTTATATATCTCTCTTTAGTCGCTCGCCTATTTTATGGTTGCAACGTGTGTCATTTGTTATCAGCCCACTCTTAAGGCTCGAGGCGATGTTTTAAACAGTACACAAGCATATAGACGTACTTTACGTATGTTTGTGCGTATACGTAACAGTTTGAGTGCACTTTGAGAAATGTCACACACACACACTCCCACTGCCACTTAAGCATTTGTCAACATATGCATGTGGCGCTTCAAAATATCTTCAAAGCGTACGCACAACAAATTGCCTGCCGTTAGCGACGACTCAATGCGCGTTGAATAAAGCAAAATATAATAGCAACAACAAGCAGCATGTTTAAAGGCTGCTTTCAAGTGGTAAGATTTGCCACCACTCTTCTTCTCTTCCTCCAGCGACAGCTTTACTTACAGCAAAAACAATCTGAACTCAGCAACTTGCAGCGCGCTTAAGTGTGGCCGCCTGCGGGCCGCCACAGCCGACTTAAATGTTGACACACACACACTCACATACATGATTGTAGCAGCTGGTAACTGGTAGCAGTGGGCGCTGCCACCAGTTACTTGAGGTGCTATCTGCTCAGCAAAGTTTTGACATGAAAAATACGAAATCAAATAAAAGTGTAAACTTCTGCCAAGGCGCAGATTAGCTGTAACAGCAAATAGCAGATTAAAATAAGAACCTAATAATATTTAAAGAAGATACAAGCTTATTGCTTAGGTGACAGCATACTGCTGCCTTTACTTATTTTAGCTTAGGTGGAAATACATTGGTGATATATACATAGATTAAGTAAACATATATTTATATTGCTTTTGAAATTTGAAGGACGTGTGTGAATGAGTTTGTATGGCAGTGATATGCTATAAAGGTCATGGACAATAATCCAGGCGAAATTTCGTGAAGACCTATTGTCAATTAAAAAAGGCTTCCACATATTCTGATGAATCAGTTTGTACTGCAGCTATCTTTATGCTTTAGTGGTCCTGTCGGAACAAGATATCCGGAGATTAGGAGATTATAGCACAGGGCAATAACATATGCGAAATGTCGTGACCATACCTAGTCAAATAGAAAAGTGTTCCATACAAGGATTTAAGTTAGATCAGTCGCTTTGTATTACACATGTGATAGCGATCCGACCTGAATAAAATATATGGAGATTGTAGCGTTGGCACAGACTATTTCCAATGCCAAATTTTATGAAAATATATTGACAAATAAAAAAGTTTTCCATACAAGAATTCGATTTTTATCGGTCAGTGTAAAGCTATACGTTATAGTGGTCCGATCTGAACAATATTGCCATAGAAAATTCTGTAAAATTAATTATCGATCCATTATGTACGGAACTCGGCACGGCCACCATGGGTACGCTTGCAGAAGTCCAGACGCTGAACCAAATTTTTCAAGGTTTTCAAGCATAAATCTGCCGATACTGCTGCAATTTCACATTCGCTATTCTAACGAAGGTCATCAGTCGTCGCTGTCTTGTTGGCATAGACCTTAGAATTGACGTAGCCCCACAGGCAACAGTCTAATGGCGTCAAACCGCACAAACAAGGCAGCTGAACCAATTCACCATTTCGTGATATAACACGTTCACCAAATTTGGTTTTCAATAAATCGATTGTGATATCCGCTGTGTGGCTTGTGGCACCGTCTTAATGGAACCACATATTGTTCAAGTCCATATCATCCAAGGCGGGCCAAAAATATGCGGTTACCATGGAGCCGTAGCGATTTCCATTCACATAACGTGCCGGTTTTGATCATCACGAGAGAAGTACGATCCAATGACGCCACCGGTTCATAAGGCCCAACAAACCGTAATTTTTTCGAGATGCAATTGTGATTCATGGAATACATGTGGATTGCTGCTTGTCCAATAACAAATGCTTATTGACGAAGCTATTTAGACAAAAATGAGTCTCATCGCTGAAGATGATTTTCGATGAAAGTCCGGATCATTTTCAAGTTGTTGCTCAGCCCAAATCACGAACACACGATGGCCGCCGATTCTGGTGGTCAATCGGCTTCAGTTTTTGCGTCAATTTGATCTTGTAAGAATGTAGACCAACATCTTTTCGCAAAATTCGTCACAACGACGTCAACGTCAACGAATGTTGCGATGAATGATATTATTCAACAAAGTAGTTCCATTAAATTTTGTGTGCGGAATCCAATTTGTGGTACCGACACGTTCAAAATGGTGAGAACGGCTCTCGGTGAGAATTTTTTGCCGCGAACAAGTGTTTTTGATTGGTACAAATTATTCAAAGAGGGTCGAGTACGCGTTGACGAAGAATCATGTCCACGACCCCAGTCAACTTTAACTGATGTTCAACACGTCAATAAAGTAAAGGAATTCATGTCAATCATGAGATCATACTGGCATCGGGGAAATTGACTTTAACAACTCCTTCGAGGTTTCGAAAGAACGTTGAGACAAGCGTATTGGGGCCAAGGAAGATTACTTTGAGGGGGACGACATAGATTTAGAAGAATAAACTAAATATTTTAAAATTATTAACAAAGTCTTACTATTTTTTGCTCATAGTACTACGCTCCATAGAGTCTCCGATTTTTCATTCGGCGAGTTACAAAATTCTTGGGTAACTATTCGGTGCATAATTATCAAAGTTCCGAATGGTAAACAGATGAAATCGACCTCAACCACTCGATACAAGATAAAGAGAATACATATATACACTTATAGCACACACATACTCACTTACACTCGCACCTTTGGCGACAACATTAAAATGTCATCATAATAAATAAAATATCGCCGCGTCACAATTACGAAATACACAACAACGACGAAACACCTGCATACGTATGTGTCTAACTATGCGCGCGTGTGTGTGCGAGCAGTATGTACTATGTAGGGTATGTGTGACTTGCAAGGCTTGGTGTGTTTGGCTATAAAAGCAAACTAGCTGATATGCGCGGCATAATAAAGTTTTAACAATAAAGTTTCTTACGCGCCGCGTTCGCTTGGCGTCGCTGTTAATGACCCATGTTGCAAGTATAGATATAAGAATGTGCTGATTGTGTGTATGCGTTTCTTTGCTTGAAGGTGGAACAAAGTGCACTTTAGTTATGATTGGGGACATTAGAATGTAAACGTTGAAAAAGAAGTTGAGGTGAGGTGAATTGTGGTAAACAACAATGCCCGCCTGCTTATCAGTGGTCGTAAAGATACCATTTGACGAAAAGAATAGCAACTTTTATTTTGTGAATATTGTGTTGCATTTTTTAAACACCTATCTCCCCCTCCCATTGCTCTTAAAAGCCATGGCATGGACATCAACAAGAAAATAGTCAAAATAAAACAAAGAATATATTCCGTTTTATACATAAACAGAGCACAAATTTCCAGCCTCATAAGAGAAGCGAAAGAGGTTGGTCTTTTGGTAAACGAGGGAAAGAAAAAGTATCTGCAGGCCATACACAAAGGTTTCCCACGTCTTGAGAACGATGTCAGCTATAAATTTGAAAAGGTGAAAGAATTTGTCTCAACCACCTATCTAAGTCTGAAGATCAATCGTCGAATACCAGTTGTCAATAGGCTTTACTTTGGTATCGTCGGGCAATTGAGAAGCGGATCTCACTTTCTCTCTTGTAGAACAAAAATTGTGCTCTGTAAATCTCTTATCATTCCTGTCTTATTACACAGCACAATGACGCACCGAGATGAGAAGGCACTTAGAGCTTTCGAGAGATCTGTTCTATGCATGTATTTGGATATAGTTGAATGCAGGAAAATCCAACGAATAAGCTGGTTAGACCATATCGTACGTATGAAAGACCACGATCCAGCGAAAATCTCTTGCGATTCGATACCCTAACCGCACTTGGTATATCCAACTGGTTATTTGGGCCAGATCTGCTTAGCTGTCGTGCCATCAATAAGTTTTCAACCAAGATCTCCTTGGTTCTCTCTGACTCTAATTGGCTCTCGCTGATGCTCACTGGCTCTCCTTGGTACTCACGAAAACCTTGAATGATTCTCCCAAGTTTCCATTGGTTCTCAGTGGCTCCCTTTGGTTCTCATCTGATCACATTGGTTCTCCCTATTTTTTCCTGGTTCTCAGTGGTTCGCCAGAAATTTCCTGGCTTCTGCCTAGTACTCACTAGTTTTCAGTGGATCTCTGTGCTTTTCACTGACTCTCACCTAATTAAATTGTTTCTCAATAAGCGTTCATGCGGTAAGGCTTGCCGGACGTTTATTTGTCAAAGTTGAATCGAGGAGGGAGAGATGGAAACACCCTGTCACTTTCTTCGTCATTGTCCGGTTTTAAAAAAACTGTCGCTGAAACATCTCGGTAATCGCTCCAACGGTGAACCTGCTATGTCTAGAAATTGGTATTAGCTGTCTCAACAAATTTGTGGCAGGCTCGAAGTGCTTTGTGGATCTTTACTGGTTTTATTATCCAGTTTTTAGAAGTTTTAAGGTGCCACAACGAACCGGCGAGCTAAGCCCTCCAAAGAAGATCCTTCTTATGATCGAACTCGTAACGTAAACTCACCTAACCAGGCTCTCATAATGATATTGAAAATAAATTGAATGATACTTTAAAAGTGGTGACAATCCCATGCAGTCCAAGCACTTTCCAAATATATTCGGACCGCAATTGGAATGATAGAAGTTAATTTTGGGCAGGTCTTAAGATGGCTTCATCTATTATAGAATTATATATGTATTGCATCTAACCTAAATAGAATTTGGAAGCTGGCTTTTAACTCATTCACACTATATGGAACAGAAAAATTCCATCGGACTCGGATTGGACTCAATATCAGCACGGATCAGGATCATAACAAAATCGATTTTTTACTTACTGATCCAACTAGATTTAGATCCTCGAAGTAGGAGCCCTTTTCCGGACAAAATCCGACACCGTGGAGTTGGCTGTTGTGGACTTATCGTAATGTAATTTCGATGACAGTTGTTTTTGCACTTTCCTTTAAACTGGGCTTAGGTACTCGCAACAACAACAACAGCCGAAGTTGATACTCAAATTAGGTACTTTCCGTCACAGCTCTTCAGACTGGCAGAATTTCTGACTTCAATGGCCGCTTTAGACAAACACACCACTGAGCTTCTAAGACACTTTTCTATTACAGCCGTAAAGCAATTCTTCGCACAAATTGCTTGCCATATAACACTCAAGGCTGAAGCAAGTGTCAGTCTTGGGTACTGTCACGCCACAGCTACTGCAATAAGGCACACACACTTCAGCCCGTTCCACACTTTCCCAAATTAGGACGAGGAAATTAAATTTCCAAATAGAAATACTTTACAAATTCTTAACATTTTTCTTCCAAGCTGCTTTCGCTATTATTATTATTCTGTCTTTTTTCAATTTTTGTTTTTGTTAAGGCAACTGGCGCTTGCGGAAATGTGAGGCATGGCATGGCAGTAAATCAATAAGGACTGAAAAAAAAAACTGAAGCACTCCACAAACAAAAGCGACGAAATGTGCGCGAAAAGTTAAATTAGACGAGTGCAACAAAACAACAGCAACACCAACGACAACAACAACAAAGACACACATGCAAATATGGTGAGTGCAGCCATGAAGAGGGGCGCTACTCAAACGCATGGACGCACAGGCGCGTTTCCAAGAAACAAACACTCGCAAATTTGGTGGCGAAACGCCGTTCGTGCCACCAACTAGGACCGACCGCAAATGCAGTCAAGTGGCAGCTTGTAATGGCACAAAAACGGAAATGAGAATATGCAACGCGAAGAGGAATGGCGCAAGCCAAAATAATGACAATAGTTGCAACGGCGAGCGCGTAAACGAATGCCAACGCTTCGAGTGAAAATGTTTGAATTTGCCAGACGGAAGTGGTTGCATGCCACCGCAAAGGCAACTCGCCAAATGCAGCGAAGCAACTGCACTCTATGCCGACCAGGCGGAGTGTGCTTTGTCGGCACAAAATAATAAATATCTAAAGATTCGTAATATGAAGTTTATTAACTGCCCATTATGGCGCTCATTTATCATAAGTATAAAGCAGTAGTTGTTGTTGCCGAAATGTTCAGCACAACTGCTTTGAGCAAAATTTGAAGACAAAACATATTTTACTTTTGGGAGCCTAATAAATTTGTTATCATCAAACAAATTCACCTACCCCAGCAGAATTGTACAGGATTTCTCGGAAAGATTCGGGTTTTCATATGTCTTTGGTTTTATTTTTGGCAAGCTACCCAAATTTTCCGACAATAGTACCGAACCTTGAACTCATCTTCGAAACATCGTGCTCTGTTGGACATTCCCAACACTTAATCCTTATCTAGGTTCAGTACACCGCGAGCTCTGGCTGGAATATATTTTAGCGACTTAAAAGATTTGTGATGGTATCAAAACGAGTCATTAGTACATGAGGGTCAGTTGATTCATACGTTGTAGTATCGAAAAGGTGTTTCGGATATCTCCATGTAGATGGAAAGAAAGGCCTGAAACTTTCTAGCTGAGTGAGCAAACGTAATCAAATACATCTAAGTGGTTCCAATAAAACTTTTTTTTACTATGAATTCAATTTCATTGGAAACTACAACACTCAAGGGCTCAAGCTAGTTTAGGTTAGGTTAATTTCTATAGTACCCACATTTGTCAGGTCACTCAGAGAGGGAACCCAAGACTGGAAGGTTTTAGAGGGCCAATTATTCTCTAACCATAGATTAATTGTTTCAGTTTGGACGCGGTGAGCTTCGACTGCCTCTTCACTCCAAAATACTTGGATTACCATATCACCAAACCTAATCCTGGCAGTCGTTTTTCTGCTTACATACCCTCGAAGTACGTATGAGAGAGAGGACTCGCTGAAGGAGAGGTGCGGTGTGATTTTTTGCAAATGAATCACAGCTTACGGGTAGAGTTGGTAGAGGAGTACAGTGTCGAACTTTCCATCAACTCTTTTTTAAGCTTTCCGATCAAAGCAGCGTCTTCCCAAGGGAAGTAGCCACCATAAAGATAGCAGGAGATCTACTGCTTCAGAGCGCAGCCTCCTTCAGTGTCTTGACAATCCACTCCGATAGTAGGACAGCGATATTAGTTTTGAGCTTCAAATCACTTTATGATTAGACTGGTTTGAGTACCTGGCGACAGCGATATAAATACTTCAGTCTCAATAACTACGGAATGGGAACGGGTACGAGCTCCGTTGATTTCCTGTGCTTTGCTGCAGACCGCTGAGCCTTCGCCCAGCGTTGGTCAACTACCACTAGGAGGACAGTCGCAAGGTTCTTCTAACCCGGTGTCAACGGGAAGAGGCCTAGAAAGCTACTCGTATTTGCCCTCTGCAAGGTTCATCTTTCAAAGATCGTAGGAGCTTTAACTGGTCAATGTCCTATTGGGTTTCTAAGCAACCGCTGCAATCGAAGTCTCAAAATTTAAAAATTAATGTGTGAACACGTTAGGGCAAAGATCAAATAAAGTTCGTACAAAACAAAAATGAGAATTTATCACTTTTCTGAATAAGTTTGAACTACAGGAAAAAAGACAGGTCAAGCTCGGAATTCTTTCCGTGCTACTGATAGCGAAGCTTCCGTTGTGGTTTACTCGTATCTCTCAAATTAGTATAAACAAAAAATATCCTTAACTAAACCTGACCGCCTAGGCAATGAGCTCGAGGATCAAGGCAATACTAGCCGCAGTTTAATTGGAGTGAATAGTCTCACTTCTGAAAAAATAAATAAGGTGAGTTTAGTATTTCCCCGAAATTTCGACAGGTTCGACTATATACACAATAGTCTGGGAAATGGGTGGAACTTTGCTGGACCGATATTGTCTTGTCTGATCAGCGCAATTTGGGCACAACCGTTTTGGCTTAACCCTGTCACAGTGACCCACTTTTGTCATCTCCAATCGTTCACTTTAGTAATGTACGGTTTTGTAGCGATTTAGTAGCGATTCGCAAATGAAAATTCGGTCCAGAAGTATTTTTTTGTTAACTGGGCACCCGTACTTCAAGTTTCTTATTGTATCCAGCTCCTGAGGCGTAGAGATAGTACATGATAGTCGGTTTACACGATTTACATTATTTTATCGATAATTTGAACAATTGACCTATCCCAACATGGTATATGTTTCACATCAAAATAACAAGAACTAAGTCGATGAAAAATATAACAAATTTTGTTCCGTCACTACGAAAATCGCAATAGAAACTTCTAGTGTATATCCAGTATTTTTGCAAATAGCGGTAAGCACGCTTTCTAACCTCTAAAGCGACACAAAATAATCCAACAGTCATGAGAAGAAGCTCTTTTGACGGAAAATACACCTTTAGCCATTTTCATGCGCGGCAAAAAAACAACAAACACCACTCATCATCTAATTCAAAACTAATCGCTTGAAAGTGCGTCGCGCATATGCCACAACTGTCACAATGTACTTGCAACATAAACTTACAACATGGCACATCACTTAATTTACCATTCAGTATGGTTTCATTTCGAATGAGATAATGCGGAGTAGCTGGAAATGGACGCAGCTGTTTGTGTCGCACATTTCTTGATTGAAATATCTACTAACGGTAACTAACCAAGCAAACAAATACTTAAACCTTTTTCCATCCGCAGCAAATGCATTTACAACGCTGCGCTTCTCTGTGCTTCTCTGCGCTTTGTGTGGCGACTGCTTTCCTTGCATGTGTTGTGTTTTGTTGTTTAGTCGTTATGTTGGCTATTTGTGTCTTTGTTTGTATGCACTTTGCTTTATTGTACCATTGTGGTTCCTTAGCTTAGCTCTCAATGGCATTGTTTCAACTTTTAATGAGCAAAAGTTCTCTGCCAGCTGCTCATTTCCTTCATTTCACTTTAGCGCTGAGATGCTGATTGAAATGTTACTGTTGCTGTTGTTGCTATTGTCGCTGTTGTTGCGGTTGGTAATCATGAAAATAGGAGAAGATGAATTTTCAATTTCGCTTAGTCAGTTGTTTGGATCCATTGTTTAAATAGCGGAATATCGAAGGAAATACAAATGAGCTCCATTTGAGTTCAACTTTACAAATCTCTTGGTTTTTAGTTTGCAAATTATTAATCTGATTTCTCGCAACAATAGCAAATATATTAAATGAGTTAAGTTAACCTCGTTATTGTTGTTGTTGTTGTGGTGGCAGAAAACATTCCTGAAGTAATTTCGAGGCATGCAGCCGAGTTGACAGTCGTTGGCGGAATAAAAATCCTAGTGCGAGACCCGAATGTCGTGGGAACGAAGTTAATGCCGTTATACATATGCGATTGTTCTATAAATTTTTGCTGGAAGCACTCACATTTGTACCAAATCTTTTGCAGACTTTCAAGAGTTTCTGTGTCTTTAATATCACAATGGAAGTGGTTAAGTTCATACCGTGACGCATTGAGGTTGTCCGGACCGTTTCCGATTCGTATTTTTCATTTATGTTGACAAAAACCCGCCTTGCATTCGCCACACTCTGGTTCAGTAAACTGAGCGGTTGCGTTAGAATAGATTTTGGCCTCGTTCTCGGAAAGACGGGGGAGTCAAGAAGGGAGTGTTAAGTTGGTTTTTAGAAGTGAAGACGCAATCGCTAAACCATGTCAGCATCGCATTCATATGAAATCGTACTTTCAAACGCTTTAGCTTAGACCACTTTATTTCAGACAAGGCGACCCCCATAGTGCAACTTTTTCAATCTGCTGCTAGAGAAAATAATTCGAGCTGCAAAGCTAAATCGAGAAGGTGCAAGCTTCTAAAAGAGCGTAAAGCGTACGCCGAAGATATCGATATCATTAGTCATAACAACCGCCCGTAAGTTCTGCTTTCTTCAGGTTGGGCAAAAAACCGAAGCAAAGGGTCTCGTAGTGAACGAGGGCAAGACAAAATATTTTCTGTCATCAAATAAACAGTCGTCGCACTCGTGACTTAGCTCCCACGTCACTGTTGACAGTCACAACTTCGAAGTCGTAGATAATTTCGTTTATCTTGGAACGTATATAACCGCCAATAACAACGTCAGCTTCAAAATCTAACATAAAATAACTCTTGCCAATAGGTATTACTTCGAACCGAGTAGGCAACGAACAAAGACAAAATTCTACAAATCACTCATCATCGCCATCCAGCTATGTAGTGCAGAAGCATGGACGATGACAATATCTAATAAGTCGGCGTTACGAGTTTTCGAGAGAAAGATTCTTCGGAAGACTTATGGTCCTTTGTACTGCACGAGATATACGACGTCACTGACAAAGTTCAACGAATTAGGAGACAGCGGCAACTCTTTCTAGGTCAAGTCGTCCAAATGGATGAAAATTTTCCAGATCTGAGAATATTCGACGCAGTACCCGCCAAGGTAACTAGAGGAAGTGTAAGACTTCCACTCCGTTGGAAAAACAAGGTGGAGTAGGACCTGCCTACATTTGGAATCTCCCGTTGACGCCAAAATGAAGAGTTGAGTTGTTGGTATGAAAAGTAGTAATAATTAATCACGCAGAGGTTGATAGAGAGCTCCTGATAGTAAACCCATCTAACAACCTTTTTCTCAAGCTTTGAGGCATCCATAAAGGAGCACCTCTTCTCAAACGGTTTCTTCCTAAATTCTTAGCGGACCAAAAATTACATCTGTTAGTTTCTAGATTAGTCATTTATTCTATAATACCCAGAAAGCAAATATGTTTTTAGCAGCTTAATTTTTATATAAAAAGTAGTTTGAAGAAGAGCACTCATTCTTCAAGTTTTACCTAGCAATTATCTCCGACGACCATATTGACCCTAGACTTAATCTTCGATCCACTGTGCTCTGCTATAGTTGTCACATTTTTGAATCTTTATTGTCTGCTCTTTTGTAGAGCCTTCGCATTTGTGATATACAAGTAGTTAGGACAATACCAAAAATGGCACAGGCGCCATTCTACACCCTTACAGAACAAATACTTTGCGGCGAATACTGCTATTAGAGGTGCCCCGGTACACATTAAAACTCTCCACTACTTGGATTTCATACCTTGCAACCCAGACCATTACATCGCAGATCCTACACTTGGCGGTTCCTTCTCTGCGCTCACCTGCGCACCTACGGGCAGTACGAAGCCGTTTGAGAAAAGGTGCAGTGAGCTACTTCACAGATGGATCGAAGTTAAAAGTGAGAGTAGGGGATGGATTCTTTTATAGAGAGAGCTCTCCATCAAGACTATTGTCTGTTTACCAGACCACTATAGCGCCTTTCACACGGAGGCTGCTTGCTAACTCGCTGACCGTACGCTCAGTACTCGTCAAGGAGTACATTATTATCAAGGCTTTAAGCTCTCTCTATATTATATTTATTTGTACGCCCGGTCACAGCGAAATCGGTGTAAATTTCAAAGCATGAGCTTGCGCTTGAAAGCGGGTCGGTTGTCCAATATCTTCTTGCGTTTTAGCGCTGGACCGAAGGACCTCCAGTGAGCTTGGTCGACAACCAGAACTTGTGCGACTTCCAGATCCGTCTGACTCAAAAGTGAACCGAAAGAGATTATCCTAACCATTTGCACTTAATAAAGTCAATCTCGCCGCTTTGGTGGTGTTCTGACTGAATAAGGTCCAATAGGTATGCTTGAGGTGCGACTAACTGTTTTGTCGGACGCTCTTTGTCAAACTGTATCTTCTTCCATACAGTGTATCTTCCTCCATTCAATGTATCCACTCCACACAGCAATCGGCAATCCTTTCGAGGTCGTGTTAGAAAAAGGAATGAACGTTTTCCTATATGGTTTTGTCGAACACTCTTTAAAAAAGCTATTGCCCGGACTTTGTCAGACCGAGAATGAAATATCTTTGTATAACCTAACGAAGTGACTGGGAATCATATTATAATATTATAAATATTAACCGCCTAAATATGTTCGTGGTAAACACAAAACGGTTTGTCGATCTATGAGATGATTCACTTTAAGGAGTTCTCGGGTAACACACAAGCACAAATGTATTTATAAGGGGGATCCATCGATTATGGAACAACACCACGACCTAACCTAACCCCCAGCTTACGCTATACTCAGATTCAGTAAAACGAGTGATTTGGTTGGAATAGATTTTAACAAATTTGCAGATATGTGATAGGCTCAAAACGAGTAATGGAACTTCATGATCTCCGTCGCGAAGATCGGTCCCAAAACCTAACCTAACAAATGTGGTATTGCTGCCGCAGCAACATCACTCGACTGCGGCCGTAAATACATATTTCAATTGCAGTTATGTGGATATATTTAAGTCCACATTAGAATCAAATATATATATGTATATATATATTTATATGTATATAGAATGTATATAGAATTGGAAAAAAATCAATTACAAACAGCAAGCCGCACTCAGGCTTCGCAGCCGCAAAGTAATTCTTAACCCACAAGCTGCAGTACGAGTGCCAAAATTTGCTATACAAATGCGCTTTGGGCGCAATGTTGCCACTGCAGTAGTCATTTGGTTGAATGACAGCAGAAGAGTAGTGACTGCGGTTTGTTGCTGCAAGCCGCCGACTAGCAGATAGATAATCCAAATGTAGTGTAACCACAAGCGGAAAAATGGACAAATACTGAAACGAATGCGCATTTGCTTAGGGACTCTCTTGCCACTCGCACACTCTCTCTCTCTCCCGCTCCCGCTCGGTGCGGCAACGTCGACCACGCTGGTGAAATAAGTGTGTGTGTGGTAATTTAGTGCCACGGGCATACAGTGGCAACACTACATCACCGTATTACTTTGCCACACATGAAGTATTCTTCGCTTCCTTTTGCTTTGTTGTTGTTGCCACCAAATCACACAATTCATTGCAATAGCGGTCCAAAGACCGGCCCAAATGTGCCAGCGCTGACGAAAATTTATGCAAAAAACATTTCAGTCACCAGGCAAGAGCAACAACTGGCTGCGAGCGTACGTATTGCATGCCACCGGGCGCGCAGTCAGCCATTTCGGTCACAAGCATGCTGACATGTGAGCAATAAACTACACCACAGGACGTGCTGCAATATGTGTGTGTGTGTGTGTGTGACATGCAACTGTGTATTTGTGAATATGCGTGTGCATATGTAGTTAGTTGCAACATAAAACTGTCAGCATGAATGTGTTAGAATGTGAAATTAAATGGAGGGCCGAGAATGTGGTCGAGTCTATTGGCGGTTGGCTGGTCAAGGACTATCAAGTGAGGGAAGAAGCGGCGTGCAATGGTGCGCTTTCGGAAACAATTAAAAATAACACCATAATTTCAGCGATCTCAGGCGATTTCGTGTGCATGCGTGTGTGCACAGCGATAATTTAGCTGCGCAGCTGCTGATAGCAGCACATCAGTGCGTATACGCAACATTTCAAATAAGAGTTACTGTTTGTGAGCATGTAGGCACGGAAAGTATGCTGCGCTTTTAAGCAAATATTTCTGTGAATTCTTAGTAAATTTCTTACTAAAAAAGTTTTAAACAGGTGGCAACGCCGTAAAGATTTTGTTTTAATAGTATTTCCTGATTAAAGTTGCCAATAATGCATTAAAAATAATGTTCAAATTTCGAATGCCAATATAAATCAACAAAATTATTTGAGTGGCAACCAGGGTTGCAAATAATACATAAGATAGTAAAACCTGTTAATTTTGGTTGTATAGATGCTATAAAACCCTTCACAAATACGAAAGACTTCTCAAAACAACTTTGATCGATCGGTTTGTGTGGCAGCTGCATGCTGGCTCAAGCTGAACAATTTCTTCGGAGCTCGTCTCGTTGGACAGAGGTATAGGGTGGGCCATATAAAATTTTAAATTTCGAAGATAGGGCGTAAAAGATTGAGTGTAGCGTTTGCTGTATGGCACGTAGCGCCGTCCTGCTGGAACCAAATGTTGTCCAAGTCTTCCTCTTCAATTTGCTTGAAGAAAAATTCGGTTCGGTTCGCGATATCGCTCACCATTGATGGTTACGGCGGTTCCTTCTTCATTTTCGAAGAAAAATGGGCCGATGATTCCACCAGACCAAAATCCGCACCATACAGTGATTCGTGCTGGGTGCATTGGCTTCTCGACGATTACGTGCGGGTTTTCTGTGCCCCAAATGTGACAATTCTGCTTGTTAACGTAACCATCGAGGTGGAAATGAGCCTCGTCCGAAAAGATGATTTTTCGCTAGACGGTTTTTTTCTAGAGAATAGCGAACCATTTCGTAAATTTTAGACTTTTTACTGAATATCTGTCTCTTTCCGAATGGTATTAGATAATTCAAACTTAAAACCTTAGATGACCCACCCTTTATAAGGGGTATTCCAGCGCCTCTCTCATGCCTACTTCTCTGCACCTTCTGTATATATCATCGTTACATGTCCATCTGACTCGCATATCAAGCAAGTAGGTTGTGATGTTTTCAAAGGCTAATGACCGCCCGGCAAGCCTTCCGAGACCATGTGATTAAAACTCATGCGAGTTTTCATGCGTGGTGGTATGGCGATCTTGCATGTACTTAAGGCATTCCATCTCACCCTAATTATTCTGTCAGCCCTCTCGGAAATTTCGTTGCATTTCGTTTTCAGTGACCTCCCTACTTTTTCACTACGTTACAGTACCATTTTGAGACGTATGGCACTTTTGACAACCTCATCAGCTATTTTGTTTCCCTAAATTCTATATGCAGGCGCATTTCTACAGCCATTATATCTACTGCTTGCCTGCTTCTAAGAACATTTTCCGACGTAATGCAATGTGAGATTATTGCCTTAATTGGTTATGGGTGAACATACACATTTATCCTTTTTATGTTGTTCCTGCGTTGTTAGATATCTCCGCCGACTTCCTGACTGCAAAGACCTCCTTCAGAAAGAGACTGCAGTATTTCAGAAGCTTGAAAAGTCGCCTGAGATCCAGCTTTGAGCAATATATTTCGATTCCCGTTCCATTAGACATTTTTGATCCATCTGTATAGATTTCCGTTGGTGAATGGCATGCTCCCGCACTGCCCAGTCTCTTTTACTGACCTGAAACCTTCTTTCCCACATAAAACGTGAGAGTAGGTAATCTATCTTAACCTGCTTATCGAGCTATGTCCGAAAGTATTCAACTGATTTTGCTACCGAGCTTTCCAATGCCGTTGGAGCGTCGCTCAGCATTTTGAACCAATCGTTCCAATTCTTTAGGAAGCGATGCCAGTGCGATTTCCAAGCACTGAAGGCTTCACGGAAGGCATTCTCCGGGATAGCCTTGAGACCCTAGATGCATGCTGCTTCGATCCTTTCTGGCGTCTCAAACTGGTTGCCTTTCATCGGCCTTTTCAGGCAAGGAAACAAAAAAATACAGGGGTGCCACAACTGAGCTAAAGAGTGGCTGCGGAAGCGTTAGGACGCCGGCCTTGGTTAGGTAGCTGTTCACAAGAAAGGCGGTGTGAGTCGGTATTGTCGTGGTGCAACTTCCAATCGGCTGCGATGTCTTGTCGGACCCGATTGATCCTTCGTTTGAGTCTCTTGAGGACTTCCACGTAAAACATGGCGTTGACCATGCCGTTTTCATTTTGGTCTTCGGTCTTCATCAGTGACCTCTTCCCAGCCCTGCAAAGAGGTCTGGTGCCACCGAAACAAACCACAACCAAATTAAAGCAACATCTGGATAAGCCATATCAAACATCTCTGTCGCAGATTTACCGAGTTTCACTCAGAGTTTAATCGCGTACCTCTGCTCTAACGAACGCTGGATTTTTGACTTGCACATCTTACGAGATCAAATTGACGCATGAACTGAAGCCGCATGACCACCAGAATAGTCGTATGTTGGTAAAATCGAAAATAATCCTCAGCGATGAGGCTCATTTCTAGATGAATGGCTTCGTCGATAAGCAAAATATGCATAATGAGTCAGGCAGCAATCCACACGTACTCCATGACTCACCACTCCATCCCGAAAACATTACGGTTCTATTCGGTTTATGGGCCGACGGCGTGATGATCAGGACCGACACGTTACTGTGAATGGTAATCGCTACCGCTCAATGTTAACCAAATATTGTTGGCTCAAATTGTTTGATATGGACTTGGACAAAACGTAGTTCCAATAGGACAGGACCACAAACCACACATAGAATGTCATAATAGATTTATTGAAAATCAAATTTGGTGAACGTGTTATCTAAAGAAATGACCCAGTCAGTTGACCAATAAGCCAACCACGATTACTGAACTTTGTACGAATATCGAACGAGAAATTGCAGCATTATCGGCTGAGCTCGGCGTAGATATCTCGAAGTTTTACAGTTCAAGGGACTTAATGAAGTAACCTAATTAGATTTCAAGTATCTTTTAAACTTCGCAAAAGAGGTTGACGTCCTGTCCGACGTAAACTTCAGCTTGTATTACAAATTCTCCTTCTATCATTACAAAGGACATGTAGGTCTATGTATGACG
Organism: Bactrocera dorsalis; assembly: GCF_023373825.1. NCBI lineage: Eukaryota > Metazoa > Arthropoda > Insecta > Diptera > Tephritidae > Bactrocera > Bactrocera dorsalis. Next base: position 102,566,672 of record NC_064304.1, on the reverse strand, counting down.
TGACAAATCTGCCAGTGTGACCTAACCTAGCCTATTTATGTATTTTAGTTATTTTTGAATTTGAATTTTAGTTATTTTTATACTCAATCCAGCTATAAGCCTTTTAGTAAGCCAAAATAAATAAAAATTCGATCAATACTTTATAAGAGACAGAGGCAATATTTCATATTACGCATAAAATACGCGATATATATAAGTATTTATGTAAATGTCCACAATTTTATTGCCCCTATATTGAATGACAGCTCATAATTTATTGCAAAGCAAAAAAAGGCAACAAAACAAGCATTGTAACCAAATAGCGCTGCATGAAACTGCAACTAAATCAAGCAACTCTGGGGAGTCCACGTGACACGGCTCGGGCTGCGGTTGACGCAGCAGCTAGCGAAAGCTTTAATTAGGTTATCAATTTATAACGAAAGCGACAATAACAAAATTATAACAAGAGCGAAGCACGTGCAAATGAGTGACGTTTGAAACAGGTATGTATAGCCTCACTTATGTATAAATATAATTAATACAACAACACAAGCACAACTAGAAAATATGCTTAGTATATATACTCCGCACATCCCCACCCACTTAACCCTCACCACTGCCATGCAACATTGAACGCACCTATAAACTCCACCACAGAGCAGCTCCTCCACAACCCTCTCAAAAGCATTTGAGCACCACTACTCCGCACCCACTGGTCTCTCCTTTCCGTTCTTGTGTCGTTGACAGTTGTCGCATCCTTAATATAGCTCGTAATTTATGGTTTAATAAAGTGTTGTGCGGCGATACGCGTGGACAAGGGCATTGTTTTCATCGGCTATCAGCTGTTGTTGCCGCTGGGACTTTCAGAGGAGCATAGTCGCACTTTAGTAATAAAGTGGCGGTGGCGGTGTTTGGGCAAGAGTACTCCTACTGGCAGGTATACAGACATCTGTATTTCCTTTACACGTTCTGCCCAACTAAGTAGTTAATAGTTAGGCCAAGATACTCGTGTTTGGTTATATAAAAGACATTGTGCTTATCAAATATTTTGTACGTTGTCATATTCATTGTTTCAGATAATTTAATTAATACCCAAAATTAAACTAAAAAATTGAAAAAAGTTTGAACCAATGTTTTTCTTTTTCCAAACAATCTATGAGCTTTTTAAAAGCTCTTAAAACGATTGCTGATATTATATAAAAAAAATTTGGTTAAGAGGTGAGTTTCTTCTGCTAGCTAGTTTTCCGAGCAGCGCTGTGGATGGGGAGAACTCAATGGAGAAGAGGTGCTCTGAGCTTTTCTACAGATGCACCGAAACTAAGATAGAGTGTTGAAGAGGGAGTTTTCTGTAATGAGCTCTCCGTCAGTCATAGCTTTAGACTACCCTACCTAACCACTGTACGGTTTTTCAGGCAGATGCGGCTGCTCTGAAGATGTCGATAGACGTACTGCTACGAAGTGCAGCCTCTTTCAGGGAAGTGAGCACTCACGCCGACAGCAGAGCGACACGACTAGAGCTTGTTAACGGTAGGCTTAAAGTTATTTAAATAGTCTCAGTACTTGCTAGAAATAGTATCAAGTTACTTCATTTACAGACTCGTTTGGATGCCTGGTCACAGCGGAATTGCAGGCAAAACCAATGAACTTGCTTCGCTCACATCGGAACAAGACCGAGATAGATCACTATTCGCGTCTTCCGTTCTAGCACTGGACCAAATGGTCGGCGACGCTCATGTATGACAGCGAAATCGTTTTGGTCGAGACTAAAACGCAAGAGGACTACTGAACCACTTACTTTCAGTAGAGTTAATCTTGCCGCAATCGTATGAGTTCTTACTCAGCACTGTCCAATAAGCATTGTTTTTTGCACTTTGCAAGGCTGAGGCTGAAATATCTCGACAGTCTTCGTCGAACCAGAATCCATAGCCGAAACTGATTCAATGGGATCGGAGCACAGCGTGAGGAATGTTCGATAGGTGGATATCTTTGGGAATGCAGAGAAGTGGTTAGAGTCATGTGGAGACTTATTGCACGCAACACATTTATTTGGAGATCGATTCTGGATAGATAGGCCTTCAAGCCTGCTACAATATCCCCAACGAAATTGCACAAGGCAACTTGATCTTTTCGTCTTGCGTAGTGGTTTCACTCTAAGTATACTATTTACAGGGAATTAATCGATGAAGGTAGAAAAAAAGTGCAACCATTACTACTGTGCATTGCATTCAGTGCATGTCTGAAGTTAGCAATCAAGGAGTGATCTCTATTTTGTCTTTGCTCCAAGTTTTTGCCGAAAAGCGACTTGAGAATTTTGTCGCAATGTCTGTCTGTACTGTGGCCATAATATTTCCTCCAATACTTAAGATCAAAGTGTTATTAACAGTCGGATTTCCAATGCCATTAATAGCGATAATAAGAACCCATTTGAACGATTTCGTCCGGTTCGTGGATATGCTCGATATCTCTTTAATAGGAGAGAATGTGAGGAATCCAAGGATAAAATTAATTAGACATACTTTTCCAGTCAAAACCCCTGTATGCAAAAAGTGGTTTGATCTTCATTTACTTTTTATCAAAGAGCAGGACACCAGAGAAACAATGGAGCCTCTCTTGTGCTCTTGCTCTCATTGGCAAGACTACGCTGTAAGCACGGTATGCTACACTGGAGTTGGTATCGATAGTGTGGCCGCAAAGTATGTTAAAATTCGCGTCAAGTGCAGACTTCCCAAAGTTGACTACTTCTCTTGCACCTGGGAACTGAACTCCATCTGGTATCGAAGAGGACCAAAACTGGTCTATGCGTAGCGTTCCAGTTTAACCTAACCTAACCTATCAAAACTCACCAGTTTTGGGGTCGTAAAGAAATCAATGCCTCTCTGGAGGCTAAAAAAAAGTCTACAGTAAAAAGTATAAAAAAAAACAACTCAATTCGACAAATACTTTTCTTTTCTGCAAAGACTCTATTATTTACTCCCTTCTCCAACTATTAATTAGATATACAGTCATCACTCTGTGGGCGCTGCTTTTATTATGGACTCATAATTGATAACCTTTATTAAATAATTTGATACATAAATAAATATTTCTATGTGCATATACATATATGTCTACAATCGACTTCGTAATGTACTCGTTATATAAGAACACATGCATGTGAATAAATAAAGGGGCGATGACAGAAATTACACAGTCACGAAATCAGCGCCACATTAAATATTCAATAAACCGGACCGAACAAAGTAAATTACATGTTTGTTAGTTTTTATTGCTTTCCACACGTAATGATTACCCAGCTAACAAGAGGACCTACATTCCGACACATTACTATTCGTGCATGCCGTTGTGGTCCTGCTTATGTAATTGGCACGTAGCTTCAACGAGTGGAGGTGTGGACAAATAGTAAGTAAAACACAACTACCGTTGCTTAGGGAAAATTTGCTTGAAGAAAGTATAATATATTCAGTTATGTTTATATAGTTATGCGAAGAACACAGGGAACTTCGAAATTTATTTAGTCGAAAGTTCTAAAAAGTGAAAGTCAAAATTTACCGAAATAAAAAAAGAAGTATAAGATTTAAGAAAAAATGTAAAGAAGATGTAATGTAAAGACACAAGCATTACAGAATCTTTTGGATCAGAAGAAACTATAAACTAATAAATAAGTAGAATAAAAAGTCCTTTTAGTTTTAATAATAGGCTTAAACCGATTTTCGAATTCCAAACATAGCATATGATCAAAATTCATCCAGACTGACAAAAACTACATATCATGTATTTATGAATATATTGTATCTGATCAAATTTGACCCGGACTGACAAAAGTTACATATCAAGAATTTATGGATATATAACATCTGATCAAATTTGACCCGGACTGACAAAAATCACATATCACCTCTATATAGACATTTAACATCTGATCAACTTTGACACGGACTGACAAAAGCTACATATTACGGAAGTATAACATCTGATCAAATTTGACCCGGATTGACAAAAGTTTCATATCACGTATTTGTTGATATATTACATCTGATCTAAAGCTAGATATCATGGACTGACAAAAAAAAACATATTTTTACGTATTTATAAAAACAAATTATTGCTTTCAAAGAAGGTTCCAGTGTCATAACAAGCATGCCAACACTTAATCCAATCCATCCATTTTCATGCAGTTGTTATTAGCCTCGGTTGGGATAGGTTTCGGAAAATTTAGTTTTTTTTTGCGATTTCGACCAATTTTTGAAGCGACGCTGCCTATCTTGTTGGATAGTTCCACCGTGTCTTTTGCAATCTATACTCTACGTCGTTTTTGCAGAAAACCAGTCTTTTGGCACTTTTTTTGGAGTCTAGCATTAATGCGCTTCATATCCAAAACACTAATCAAATGTGTTGAGTCGATCAATTTTTGTTCAGAATGAGGCTCATTTCTGGCTCAATGAGTATGTAAACAAGCAAAATTCCTACTTTTGGGACGAAGGACAACCTGAAAAGATTTAAGAGCTAACATTTCTTTCAGAAAAAACACGGTTTGGTGTGGTTTGTAAGCTAGTGAAATCATCGGTCCATATTTCTTCAAAAAGTATGCCAGTTAAAATGTAAAGGCGACTGTTATAGCGCCATGATAATCGATTATTTGATGCCTGAAATTGAAGCTCGTGATCTCAGCGACATTTGGTTTCAACAAGATGGCGCCATTTCCTACACATCGCATCAATTAATAGATTAATTGAGAGAACACTTCGCTGAGCAGATAATTTCACGTTTTGGGACGGCCGATTGGTCACCAAGATTGTGTGATATCACACCGTTAGACTTTCCTTTGGGGATCTGTAAAGTCCAAAGTCTATGTGGATCATCCAACTTCGATTCTTGGAAAAAGACATCACGCGTGTCATTCGCCAGTTACCAGTCGAAATGCTGGAACGAGTCATTGATAATTGGTATGGACTATCCGAGACGTAGCCGTGGCCAATATTTCAAAGAGATAATCTTCGAAACGTAAATGCGAAAGAATTTGTTATTTTTTCGAATGATAAATAATATTTCCCAATAAATGTGAAGTTTCTGTGTTTTTTTCATTAAAAAAGTGGGGAACCTCGAAAATGATCACCCTTTTTGCTGAGTCACGAAATTGATCACAATGATCTATTTTAATTTTTCTCTCCTACCTTTTTTAAACAAAAACTATTTATGAATTTTTGTGACTCATTTTTTTCCTCTCTCTTTAAAAACTAAAAATAAAAATGTTCTATAAAATCACTACCGAGCTTTACTTAATGTAATATATTGTATGAATAACTTAAGCGTGTTCGAATATGTGAACCACTGTATATACTTGTATAACTGAAGCTTTTTCTCGAAAAAAATTTGCAGAAGTCCCAAAAAAATTCATTGATATATATAAATTATGCATGTTCTTATGGCGTACTCAACAAATTTATATTTTAAACACACTACGCACTTTGACCTGCTCTCCGAACAGCGGCTGTTAACATTTTAACATCTGTAGACACCCCTTACACACACACACACTTTCATTGTGACAATCGGCAACGTATGAAAGTAGCCACCTTTTTTCGATGCCACAAATTCCCACAATGGACACTGGAATTTTAATTGAGCGCCCGGGATATGAAAGCCCAAGCAACAAATGTTATTATTGTGACAAAAAATCATAAAGCTAGCAAAAAGCCATAACTTTTTTTCGAACCCTTTAATCGGCAAATACTCAGGCGACAGTTAAATATTTATGGGAAAAGAAATAAAGTACAGAAAATGTGAAAAAAACAACAAACAAATAAAATTTTGGGCAATTGGGGACAATGTGTGTAAGGGAGCAAAGCGCGGCGGCGACATACCATATGTGCAAATGCCGCGAGTCAATGAGGCGTGTGAAATGAGTAAGTGCTGAAAATAATATTTTTATTCGAAAATTGTGTGTGTGTGTGTGTGTGTGTGTGTAAGAGGTTGATGCATTGGGTTCAGTCAAAGGATAAAGGATGTGGACAAAGAGGCTGCTGTATAAAAATTAATGCTAGCTCCGAATTTTTATATGTGAATATGTACAAATGTACTTGCGGACGTGCTGAGCAGAGGTAATAAAGTGGCGACATCGAGTTAAAGCCACAGTTTTGGAGATACTAAGCAAAGAAAAGTACATATAACTGGTAAGTGAAATTATTATAACACGGTTAGGTTATGTAATCAGGCTTCGGAGAGCAACGAATAATACCACTTGAACAGCAGACGTCGCTGTGATATGCCGAGAGCTCTTAAGTAAAGATTAAAATGATGGTCGCATAACGACAAAAGGATTTATGTATGTCAGAAATTTTTCGAGCGGCCTAATATCAACTGCACCTAATTGATCTGGTTTCTAGAAGTTATAAGTACCAAAGTAAATTGACCTTAGTCTAACTTAAGTTGGACTGTAATGGAGTGAACGTCTTAATGGTATTTTCCGACTTCCAAAATCTTTAGCACAAGCGCATTGGTACCAAACCGATAATACTAAGTTGGATCTGCTATTATTGCTAAGAGCAAGTAACTTAATAGACTTCTTACGTTCCATGCTTATTGTTTACCTTGGCTGTCAATGGTCCAGAGAGCTCCACAGATTCAACGCCAGAACACAGAGGACAGAGGAACATTTGCTAGCCTCACGCTGATGGGTAAGGGTGCAATTTTTTGCACGCTCATCGATTTTTCAGTGATTCAACTCAAAGTTTGATATGAAAACAGCTTGCTGATATCGCTATTAAGATCATGTCTTTCTCGACTAGTTTTATGTGTACTGTCAGCGAGCTCAAGGTCTGTATAGCGGCTCTGCTACCGAAGTGAATACACACCTCCAGAAAAGATGATGTACGACGGATCTGTGGATCTGCTGTTATCTTAAGGGCTGACACTACCGTATGAGGGTCCTACAGTGATCTGGCAATGTGAAGAAAAAGTTGATTGAATGCTCCGAACAGAATACTCCCCTTCCAACGAAGTAACAGTCCGTAGCCGGATAAAACCCGTATTCTGAGAATATAGAACTGGCTGGCGAGACAATTGTTCCGACCCTAATCTCTAATAACTGTTGTCATCACTATTTTTCCGACAAATAGGTATAAATCTGTCATTTACTCTGCCATGGAGTCGTTTTTGATATGATACATCTGAAGTTGGAACTAAGGGATCGGCAATCTTATTTTTTAATGATATTATATTTGACTGACTACCGCTGTGGAGTGCTACCGATTTTTTAATATCACCAGCTGGAACTATAACAAGTAGATTCGAATCCAAAGAAATCCTTCTGACTAGCTTCTTCTAATAGAATTTCTTTGAATCGAAAGTCTGAAGGTCTTGTGGAACTTTTCTCATATATGTATATGAAACCTCTGTTGGAATCAAGGCGGAAAATATATCAAGGCGGAAAATTATCGTTGAACACTTCAACTTAAAGCCGAATAGTACTCATCACAATCAGACGTCCGAATGCAAATTCTTCTTGAAGGAAGAAAATTAAATAGTGTTTCGGGATCTCATGCTATCAGTAGTACCCAATGGTATTAACAGCAGATAATCCCTATTATTCTTACTGACAGAGAAATTTATTCTAGAACTGAAGCCATGTAACGCCCCGAATCTATTTGACTCGCACAATAAATACTCTGCTTCACATCTATGAAAAAGTGTCGAAAAGCAATCGCATAATGAATAGAACCGTATTTGTCGAATGGAAAAGAGATAAAGGAAAAGGGATTAGCTCGAAATGATAACAAAGAATATTCGTAAAAGAATATTCGTAAACACTTCTTCACGGATATGACATCAAGACGGCGAATCCGTAAACTAACATTCATTCTAATAGAACCGCTACGAATATACAGATTGAAGAGAAGATTATTGTATACGAGGTAAAAGAAGTGATTACTCATAGAATAAAAACTGGGACTACCCAATGAACGGAGAACTCATAAAGAGCATATACCAAAAAGATTAACCTATTCGTGTACAACTGCTTTATTTACTTATATATGTACGAGAGGTGTATATGAGTATTGTGAAAAAAATTTCTTTTTCAGCTTTCCATAAAAATGCTGCCTAATAAAGTAGAAGTTATGTCGTCCTCTGCTGGTACCACCAAACGGGAATACATAAAGTTCACAGTAATTAAAAAACAGAAGCTGCACAGTGCAAAGCAGCGCTACCTCAATATTTGGGCATAAAAAGTTATGCTTTTTCGAATAAAATATCACAAAGTCGTTCACTTTACAACGAAAATCATACCAAACAGAGCTGCCAATTGCGATATTTTTTTCCTAAGCAACCAAACGTGATTGCCTTAAATTGAAACAGCGAAATGCGGTGCAATTGATACAAAGTGGCAACGCCGCTCACAAAAAAATTTTAAATTTTCTGTTTGTTTTCCCGATGAAAGTTGCCACTGACTCCTCCACAATTGGCGCTGATATGAGTGATAGAGTGGCACAAAGAAAAATGATGCCAACTGCACCACAACCAAGCAGTGGCTTCCAATAAGTGAATGTGGAAAAAAAATTTAAATCAATAAATCAGAAAAAAATGAATATGTGGAACACAGAAATAGCTGCCGAAGCGAGGAATGTGTGCCAAAACGTTCGGGCAAACCATCTATGCCGATGAATGTGAAAATAAGAGTAATACAGTACTTGCAGCTGGCGCAGCGCCGAATGCAAATGTAAATTGAGAATGAATATGTTGCCAACAGTATTGTAACGGTATATAGTGGTACAGTTAAACGTCGATACAGAGGTTCGGAATATTGAATGTAATTGAGAGCCAAAAAATATAATTCCTTATCATATAGTGTTTTTAAGATTATCTCGACGCTCGAAGAAAGGAAGAAGAATACAGAAACTTCATATTTAATAGGAAATATTTATTATTTCTCTTTCAAATGTTGGCCGCGGCAACGTCTCAGATGGTCCATCCGCTGAGTCCTATTTTCGATGATTCGGTCGATAATTCCGACTGATAACTGACGAATGGCATGCATGATGTTTTGTTCCATGGCTTGAATCGAAGCGGGATTGTTCGCATAGACTTTAAGACTTTACATATTCTTACAGGAAAAAGTCTAACGGTGTGATATAAGTCGACTTGGTAGCCAATCGAACAGCCTAAAACGAGAAATTATCAGCTCACCGAAGTGTTTTCTCAAGAAATCCATTGATTGATGCGAAGCGTGGGAAAAGGCGTCGTCTCGTTGAAACCAAATGTCGCCGAGATCACGATTTTCAATTTCAGTCGGTTATCATGGCACGATAACGGACGCCATTGACGTTTACATTATCAACGGCATAATTTCTGGAGAAATATGGACCGACGACTCCACCGGCGTACGAACCACACCAAACTGTTTTTTTTTTTCTGAAGGAAAAGGCAGCTCTTGAATCTCTTCAGGTAGCTCTTCGTCCCAAATGTGGCTATTTTGCTTGTTTACATATTCATTGAGCCAGAAAGGAGCCTCATCGTTGAATTACTTGTAAATTTGACTCGAAAATGTGTAATCTTATCACGTTTGCGACAGGATGGAGCTTACTGAGAGCGAAGAGCTCAAGGAATTCCCTTGCGTGCCACACTAGGCCGGAACAGCCGCAGTCACAGAGGATCTAGTTGATGACCAACGCCTGCTAAGTTCACATAAAGCTCAACGGAGACTCAAATCGTTCGTTCTTCGTTCTTGCAGTTTCCAACGATTCCGCCATATCAGAGTCTGATAATAAAGTGAGTTCAAAGTGAATATTGCCGCCCTTCTATTCCCGCAAATAGGCTGTATTTCGGGGTATTACGTCTACTGCTTTTTTAATGACAGCCTTGTCTACGTTGAATACGCTACAGCGATCTAGTAATTTAAAATAATGCTTGAAGGAGAGCGCGTTACAGAAATAATATTTCCCATGAAAGACAAGTTTGAACTGGTTTTGAAAGCTCAACCAGCTTCTTGCAGTCTACTATTATTTGAAGAACTCGGCAAACAATGCGAGAATAACTTACAAAGATTACGACGAGTGGATTTGAAGGTAAGAGGACAACATGGTTCTCGGTTCCTTGTTTTTACATGAGCCTCACGGGCGATCCAGGAAATTCTGGCGATCCACCATCGATGTGGTCTTTATCTATGTGGCCTGACCTTATCCTAAAAGAGCATAATTTCTATTCAGCAGGCTTCAGACCATGGCTTTTCTGATTAACACTTTCATTAAAGCAAAATTCCAGACAGGGTGCATACTGGCATTACTCAAAAAGCATTCTTAATCGTCAGCGCCCTACTTTATAAATCTATCAAACTCTCTACCGTGCCGAATATTCCACATGGTATTTTGTGCTAATTTATAATAATATCTTTTAAATATATAAAAGCAATATAAGTCGGCGTTCCACTGTTAAAGTGAATCCATATGAAACATACGTCTATCCGAATATACTTTTGCAATATTGTTTCGGTCTTTGTGGCCATTAAAGTATTGATATAGTGCCTCTTGTATGTATTTGTTTGCCTTACCTATATATGCATGTATGTCTATCTTTCAGTCGCCTTTTATGCACTTTCGTCAGAACTATGTGAATTGGAAGCATTTTGTTGATGTAGAATAAAGAGAAAGTGAACGCGCTTGTGATTGTGTATGCATTGAGATATGGAACTATGAACTCAACATTTTATTTCAATATTGGCATTCAATTAAATGGTGGCTAATTGAAAAAAGCCGTCGCACATCCCTTATCAGTCGAAATTTCTCATTCACTCACATACACAATACACATGCAATGCAGCGAGAAGGTTAACCCATTTTGATTGTTAATTCTTTATATAGATACACACATACTTACATGTTATTAAGTCGAACTAGTTTTTAAAGAGGAAAAGAAAAATCGCATTAAGCTAGGCGTTCAGGGCTACACCACAGAACTTCAGGAAAAGCAGAGTAAGAGAGAAGTAAGTAAGTTGATCTGTTTAATCGCTGTGTCTAATAGATCACCACCTTCATGCCTGCTAACCCCCGAGGCCAGTCAGATCTGTCTGTATACCAAAAAATCGTTCGGCAGTTCATTTCAAAGAATATGGAAATGGAATTTGTAAGCGATCCATCCTTTTTGTAACCTATTTTCAGGGATTAGCAACAGTATTTCTACTAACGCAGATTTTGGTGGCGGATCCATCTATGCTTTTCTAAAGAGCAAAACTCTTAATAAAACATTACTTCGACGAGAAGTCTTTCAGTATGCGAAATATAAATTCTAGTGGACTGTTCGACTGAAATGAAATAATTTAGAAAAAAGAGACGACAGATGATCAAATGTTACAAAACACTCCGATATATCGTTGATTCAGAAAATATCTAAAGTGCTATGTTCGATATTTTGAACTTTCAGCTGGAATCGCAAAATTACTACAGATGTCACGATTTCCTGATGAACTCGAAACTATTGACTCTCAAAGTTAAGCATTTTTAGGAAATGTTTCGAAGAAAAACTATTGCTAGGATTTCCACGGATCTTAATGGAATGAACTACTGACAACGACCACAAACCAAAGTCTGACACAGTCTAATTTCTTCACCTAGATGCTCAATTTAAAATGACAGTTCTTGGCATGGTACTTGTTCAAAAGTTCGGTCTCACAAAATGATGTTTTCAGCTTTTGTAACGGTTCTTGAACTATTAATTCTGTTGGTAATATTTTCCACTTGAATGATTGAAATCGATGTAGAAAATTATTAGGTGCTACTGGACCTTTGAAGTTTGTGTGAGTTTGGATGACATTAATCACCAACTAGCTCCTATCTGACTGCGAGATCTTTCTGAGCTAGTGCAAAATGCCAGCGGTCCACTGAACAACTCGCTCTCTATAATAATTCATATTGCGGTAATCCTAGTTCTTACTGGTCATTGGCCAATGGACGCGGATGCGGTAAGGCTTAACTGTCACAATTATTTGGAAAAGATGAAAACATCCAGCACTTTCTCCGTCATTGTCCAGCTTTGTAGTAGTGTGGCAGTCATACTTTAGGCGAACCTGACGAAATAATCGCAATTAAAATCCGCCGCCTCAAAAAATTTGTGGTAGGTTCAAAGCGCTTTATCGCTTTCTGAGAATGTTATCATTGTATCTTCAGGACCAGCGTTCTCTGCTGTTCAAGTGGAATGCATTTTTGAATCGACTGTTTAATCTAACCTAACATAACAGTCAGTTAGTGACTTTTCTAGAAGCGATGGATTCCAAATATTCACTTCAGTACTCCAAATTCAGAAAATTTGCCTAAAAAGTCAATTGAAAAGTCCCGGCCTACCACAGTAGAACCCATTTATTAGGCAAAATTCGTTTTTCTTATTCAACATAGTTCCGTTCAAGGCTGATACATAGTGACCGCTCAACTTTTCGATGGCACATTTGTAATTTGGTAGCACGATTTGTCTTTTACTTCAAAATAGACCTCAGTTTCGGTGATCACCTCTTCCCAAAATACAGTCGCCATAATCTTGCCAGCCAACTGTTTTGGTTTACCCACGCTTTGGAGTGTCTTCATCGTGTGCAGTCCACTCCGCTGACAGTCGAATGGACTTACGAGTGAAATGATGTAGGTATATTTCATCCATTGAAACATATCGAGGCAAAACCTTGGGTTTCTTACGCTTAAACATCTACAAACATTGCTCCGAATCATCAACTCGTCGTTAGTAATCGTCTAAAATGAGCTCGCGCGGCACTCACATTACACAGAGCAATTTCATATCCGTTATATGATCTACATGATTAGTCGGAATTCTTAGAGTGCCTGCTATCTCAAACAAATTCACTTTACGGTCATACAGAATTATTTTGTGCACTTTTTTGATGTTTCCGTCGGTAATAATGTCTTTTGGGAACAGTTTACGTAAGCTTGTCATGAAAATGAAACAAAGTTCATGTAGCTTCACAGCAAATTCGTGTATTGATATTTAGTTTCCTGAAATACCAAACCTCTAAAAAAACACCCTATAAATGTAGGTATCACATAGCTGCCCGAACTCCTAAACTTATAACAGTCGCGGTCCATATACATTAATTGGTCCAGCTTTGGCGAATTTCAAACAATTTTTCATAGCTAGACTTTGAGCTTTGCTGACCTCACTCGCTATACCTGTAAGTGTGAGCATATAGTAGATTTATAGGCAGCAAATTTTGACAGCGTTGCGCATGTGTGTGCTTTTGTTGGAATTTGGCATGTACATGTAAAGTGAAATTAAAAATTGAAACTAATTCCACAGAGGAATTAGGTTACGAGCCATATATAGTAGTAACAGTTACGTAACGGATTTGGCGCGACAAAAAAAGAGGGTGATGAAAATACGAAAACGCTAACTAAGCTAACAATTCAAAATGGTTGTTTGTCAACGGAAATGCAATTGGATGTTGCGTAATCGAAAAATGGAAAATCGAATGTATGAAAAGTGGCCTCAAGGAGACCGAAAAATACTATATTTATATAGAGGATGCGCGTATATTAGGATTTTCATTTTTTTTACTTATAGATAGCCACCAATACATGTGAAATAAACTATTTTAATTTAAAATATTTTTTCCCCTTTTTTCTATTGTCTCTTTTTATCCCATTACACCAAATTCCAAACCTAAGCGCTGAGTTTGGTTCGGTTTTTCAATGGAAACTTATTTTGCTGTTCGCTTTAATTGCAGTTCATAATTTATACATTCTGTTTACACTTCAGTCACGGTTGGTTTTAATTAAAATTTCATTAAATTTGCATGTGTCGCTGGTATTCCAGGCGGAGTACAAATGCTAATATTCCGAATGCATATTGAATTCCTAATTTGTCATGCGAACAGCTGTGGTCATCATTTACATACAGTTACAAACACGTTCAAATAACAAAAACCGCAGCAACAACAACAACAGCAGCAGCAGTAGCATTCGCAAAAACAATGACTTTAATTACTGTACATTGTGCGGACGAGTGTGAAGAATTTATAGGAAATTTGCATTATCTGCAAGAAAAAAGTTATCGATAAATATGGTATTTTGAGAGAGTGAGAGGACAGAGAAAACAACACACAAGAAAACAAATGACGGAAAGAAAAATGCAAACAAATATGGAAATCTATAGAAAGAAATGAAAAAATGAAAAACAAAGCAAATATGGAAAACATGACAAACGGTACTACTAATATATGGTCAATTTATATCGATAGTTTTGATCATGAGCAACTTCAAGCCCTCAGCTCTTTTAAAATGACATTTATTGTAAGAGTTAGAGCAAAGGCGTATCAGCATGCTTACAGAGCCTGTAGGTCACTGGTGCGCTGCACCAGTTAACTTCGAAAATTCAAAGTTCGTTGGATGCTGGAGAAGTGTTGATATGCGCCTTCCTCACATCGAAGATGCTTTTGACAAGACATCTCTCGAAAGCGTGGCAAAAGCTTTATAGAAAAAGAATATGGCAGCACTCAGCTCACATAGTGGTGTGCTTTCCCCTTTATTATGGAGCCTAGTCATGGATGACCTTTTATAACTAACAATGGGATCCGCTATCAATGATAGGCGGATGACATTGTTATATTAGCTAGGGGCAAATTCGAAAACACTTTCTGTAATATCATGCCAAGAGGATTGAGTCTGTCAACGGGATGATCCAGTGAGGTTAGATGGAACCCTCGAAAACGACCATCGTCCCTTTCACTAGGGGAATGTCCCTGCTCGGCCTCAATTACTTATCCATAGACGGCAGAGAGATAGAGATGACTAATGTGATCAAATATCACTCTATAATCTATTCTTCGGTGGAAGCAGCATGTAGAACTGACCATAGGCAAGGCTATAATGGCACTTATGGTGTGCAATCGACCTTGCAAAGCTGGGGCTGCAAGCCAAGGATTATCAGGAGGATGTCGTACATCGTGATCGTGAGACCGATGATTACGTATGGGGCGGTGGCTTGGGCTTCTAAAACATCGCAGACTTCAATAGAACTTTAACTATCGAAGCCTGCATCTACAAAACGTCCGACAGCAGCAATGGAAGTCATGCTGTAACTCACGCCGCTTTAATCAATCAAGCAGTCAAACATACAATGCTTCAAACGACAGCAGAAGAGTTTGGCATTGGAATGGTTCTAAGAGGACGAAATACCACATGCTCTTCTACCAAAGGATAGCATTACCACAACAGTAAGCTTTACAAGGAAATTAAAAGTTATCCTTGGCAGCAAAGCTGTTTGGAATGATTCTACGCTCAATCAGATACTAAACCTGCTGCTAAGGGATAGCACAAACAAGTGGTAAACGAACACGATCTATCTATCAAACTCTCCACACCTATTTTGCAAGCATCTTCCAAGCAGAAGCCTTTGCTATAAATAGAGCTTTACCTACGACGCAACGAAAGTATCGCCACACTCAACAATAGTCAAGCAGTACTTAAAGCGATCTCTGCTTAAGAGATTAAATCGCAACTGGTGCAGGAATCCACAGAACGGCTGTACAGCCTATTACGTCGTAGGCGAGTGCACCCTATATGGGTGCCAAGGGTATAGCCGGAATGAGCTGGCTGACGAGCTTGCCCGCTCTCCAGAAAGGTGAGACCTGAACCCTGCATTGCGGATGGTCCTCATATCATAAAGGAGCTGCAGACACAGAATTGCGGAACCGTCATTTTATTGAAACTTACCAAAATGATAAAGCAATATAAGTTGTTATGATTGAAGAGAGGGCGCAAAAGGCCTTAAATTAAGTTACAAACCTCATTTATTACCTATCTATTATCTATGGTATAAACACACAAGATGTTCATGAAGATATCTTGTCAAAAAAAGAAGTTTTCTATAAAAAGACTTGCTTTGACGATTTTGTTGTTATAGCAGTTATCTAATAAACGCGAGGTAGCAAGATTCAGGTTGGTTTCCATCGAAATCATCCAACGGTAGGTCTAGCAAACGTGCTGTTTCGACAGGGTCGGAACAAAGGGACCGTGGTGTTAGATAAGTGAGGTTCGCTTGACTTGCGATGAGGTTCTTAGGGTAATGCAGGGACTGATTTAGCGCTGAAAATATATTTGGTATGTAGGCGTCGATTCTGGATAAGTAAGAGTTTAACTTGCTAATAGTATCCTGTTCAAGTTCTAGATTGTCGTGGCAACTCGAGCTCTTCGTCTGTAATGGCAGGTAGCTTGATTCCAAGTATGCCATTCACTGAAAGGGATCACGCGAATGTTTTGATGACTCCTCTGTGAATAGCGGTCAGCGCATACCTAAAATTCTGTGCGTCCAATGTCTGGTCGATGTACTGTGCGAGGTCGTCGATATAATCAAGGAAACATCTCTTGATTTTCAATCCAACGACCACAGGGATAGTTTCAGCGAAAATATTCCAACAGAAACTGTCTGTAGAAGAGTCCATTATGTTCCTTAATCGGAATCAATCGGACCGTACTATATAATTGTTCAACCGGCTACATCAAAAGACATTCTAATCAATCAGAGTGCAGTATTTTGAAACGTCTGAAGCTTTTCATTACATTCAGGCGACCAGATAGGTGTAGCGATGTTTATGACTTGCCGGTCAATTGCCTTGTATGTTACCAACAACGGTCCTATGAAGAGTAGAGCAGCTGTTCAATGCAATACCAAACATCGTAAGGTTGTTGACTGTCGGAGCTTTACGACCATTGCCTGCGATATTAAGATCCTATCTGTAGTCCTTCATCCACTTTGTAAATACGGCCACTGTGGATTTAGTGAGCGTGGATCAAGCTCCTTGCAGAATTTAAATGAGAAGGGTTGGAAATATAACTATTTATTTTCGAACATACATATACCATCGATTCCCTCGTTTGCCGTCAATATCGAACAATTAGAAGAAAAAAGCGGTGTAGAAAATAATATTTTAAGACGTTAAAAAATTAAAGAAGCTTGAAAACAACTTAAATTTTTAATTTCTTTCTTCTTCGAATTACTCACATCAGTTAAAGTGCCACGAGAGATACGTACAAAGCTTGTAGCCTTTAACATAGCTGGCTTTTGAGCTCGTGCGGTCACTAACACCAGCATACGTTGATAATGAACATGCGAATGGATCCAATCGTGATTGTAAACGGCTCGAGATACGTTGCTACTCTATGAATGGATTTACAAGAAATATAAAAATTATCATGAAATATCCTTCTCAAAGTTTCGAGACATAAGAGACCTATTGAAGGTATTGAAGGCATTACAAAAACCTTAAGTGCTAAAAAGGTTTTCGATCTTCGAATTCACACTATATAAAAGTTCCAAGAAATAGTTGATAACATTCTCTAAAGATCAAAAAACTTATTTCGAAAAAAATTTAATTTTTTCGGGATTTCAGCCTCTTATGACTAGCTGACTTATAGGAATGTGTGTCTATTAAAGGCAATGAGTCTGATGCATATATTTGACAAAGGCATCAAATAAGAGTCGTATTTTCGATTATTAGAAGGAAGATCGAAAAAGGCATGGGCGAGACCTTGAAACACCTTCCCTGCTTCCATCCCCCTTTATCCAGAAGTCATCCTAGATACCTCGGAGCTTTGCAGTTGAAAATGAAGTATCAAAATAAGATATCAATTATCACTTGAAGTGCTGGCATATCAAAGTACCAGTAAGTCTCTCTATTGCGTGACAGCCAGTAAGTGTAACCTAACCTAACTTTTATAGATTTGAAATAATGTTTCAACATAAATTTTATGTTCTTCAACTCACCGCATCGATCAGCTGCTGACCGTAATGGCAAATTAAATAGATTTGAATCAACGATGAAAAGAGAAAAAAGAACAGCTTGACCATGTAGTCCGGTTCGGCGCCTATAGTCATTTGAAAGCCGACGAAGCAAATTACGAATGATGAAGTCATAAAATTCACCAAAAGCGGCACACCCAACACCTCATTCATGATGTCCGACAAACTGAAAATCAGTAAAATTACGAAAACCCGAAAACATTGGTATTATCAAGAGTCGCACTTACCTCAAAATATTGGCGTGATATGCAATTATGTCGCAGAGAAACTCCATATCCTTGCGGTATGACTCGCTCTCCTTCACTTGATGTCTCGGCGCTCTCAAAGCTTGCGGCTGATACTCAGTGATCCGCTGTGCAACATACTCATAATGCATAATAATTTGCGTCGCCATGGCACATAATACCAAATCACTAGCGATCTGTCCCGAAGCCGAATGATAGCCAGCGATGCTTTGCAAAGTATAGTAAAGATAGAAAGTCCAATGATCATGCCAATTCCAAGGAATATAGCTCTCATAGGGCAGCGTTTTGTTTATGCTTCGCATATGCAACCAACAATCATAGATTTGACGTTGCATATACGGATAGAGGTTGTAGGTCCAAATCAGTATCATGAAGATCATTGCAAAGACGGTCATTACAATCGTGCATTGACGCAAGTGGCTTCGCAAGTTCATCGTTTTCTGTTGCGTTTCCGTGCGTGGAAAGATGGTATTCATGAGCTGCAGGAAGCGGGTCATCTCCGCTTTCTTACGCCACATAAAGTACATTTTTATGGAGCCGACGAGTACAAAACCGGCATACGAGAGCGTCATGGTTGCCTGTATGAAATTCTTTGTGAGCATTAAGACTGCAAAAATCAATTCGGAAAGTAGCCAGACATTAACATTAAACAAGCTGATGTAGAAGACTGCATTCTGGAGCGGACCGCCATTAGTGTTCCATAGGTCAACGCCAACGCTGCGATAAAAGAAACTGGGTATACGCAAGAAGGCTTCGAAGCGTATAATGTTCGACATGTTTGATAAAAATGCTCCCTGGAACACTAAAAGTGTGAAAAAATGTCCAATTAATTAAGGAAAATTGTTTTTGGAAATAATTTCTTAAATAAAAATATAATTTTTGTAGCTTTCGTCTAATGCCATTTGTCATAAAACAGACAGATTATTATTTCTTTGATAACAGTGGGCGAGTGCGCAAGCATTATTTGAAGAATTGCGATCGAGCCATCATCTCAGCATAATCAAAATGAAAGTAAATGTGCTAACTGTCTTCGGTCCACTCAAAGACGAGACGAATCGAATAAGCAACTGATATAAACAAAACAGAGGGGTAAAATCGACTAACTTGCGAAGATACCTCGTTAAATCGGTTATCTGAATACTCTAGTGCCACGATAATCTGGATAATTACAGCGTTGTGTCACATATTAACTTTAAAAAATATAGAAAGCTCCATCAGAATCGTGAACGGCCTCTCCGACCCGTTCGATATCAAACGAGGTTTCGGACAAAGCGACTTTCTTTCGTGCGCCTTCTTCAATCTACTCTTGGAGAAAATAATTAGAGCTGCAGAACTAAATAGAGAAGCTACCCATCTTCTCTAAGAGTGTACTGGCGTACGCCGATAACATTGGTATCTTTGGCCTCAACACCCGCGGCGTTAGTTCTGCTTTCTCCAGAACGGATAAGAAAGCGAAGCAAATGGGTCTGGTATGGGTGGGAAGACGAAATATCTTCTGTCATCAAGCAAACAGTCATCGCATTCGCGACTTGGCTCCAACGTCACTGTTGACAGTCATAACTTCGAAGTTGTAGATAATTTCGTCTATCTTGGAACCAGTATTAACAGCAACATAAATGCCAGCCTCGAAATCAAACGCAGAATAACACTTACCAACAGATACTACTTCGGACTGAGTATGCAATTGAGAAGTAAAGCCCTCTCTCGACGCACAAAAGCCAAACTCTTTAAATCACTCATTACTCTCGTCCAGCCATATGGTACGCTATGCTAATGAGTCGGCGTTACGGGTTTTCGAGACAAAGGTTCTGCGTATGGATAAAAACACTCTAACTCTGAAAGTATTATTCGCAATCCCCGCTGGAGGATTCCACTCCGTTGGAAAGACCGTGTGGAAAAGGACCTGGCTTCGCTGGGAATTTTCAATTGGTGCCAAATTAGGAAAAGGAGAACGACTGGCGCGCTATTGTAAAGAAGAAGATTATATCATGAAGGGTATATTAAAATTTTCTCGACTTTCGTAATAACCAAATCATCACCGTGAGAAGCTGGTTCAATTCAGCCACGTCCCACTGTCTGCTTGTATATAATCGAACTAGTCCCTCAGTTTTTGAGATATCGTCTTGAAATTTTACACATGTTCCTTTCTCCTCAAAAAGCTGCACATGTATTGGAACCGCAAATATCGGATAACTATAGCATATAGCTGCCATACAAACTAAACGATCCAACTGAAGTCCTCGTATGGAAAACTTTTTTATTTTACCAGATATCGTCACTAAAATTTGCATAGATTGCTACCTGAGGCACCTCTATACTTTTGCAAGAAATTGTTCAAATCGGTCTACTATAACATATAGCTTCCATACAAACTGATGAATCCAACTCAAGTCCTCGAATGGAAAACCTTTTTATTAGACAAATTATCTTCAATAAATTTGGCATAGAATATTAATCACAGCAAGACAATAACTTCCGAAAAAATTATTCAGATCGGACCCATATAGCATTTAAAATGACTGATCAAAATCGGGAAAACGATCTTGTATACCCATCTATGCTAACAAGGCTGCAACCGTCTCGGGTTTGGTGCAGCCAAACATAACATTTTTTCTTGTTTTCACTTGACGCTATACTGAAAGCTTTTGTTCAATAAGCCCTCTGTCTTACATACAAAATTAGCTCCATTAAAACAATCACTTATATTAACGCAAATAACTGTATATTGACTTATGTGCCATACTTCACTGTTCTAAACCACAAATGTTTCAATCAAAATCACTTCATTAAATTAGTCAACGCTTTGAGTTAAGCCACAAGAATGCATTATAACTTGACTTGCGCTCATAGCTTTTATAGCTCAACAAAATCCAATTTATGCCCAGCAACAACAACACAGCGAAATGCGGAGTCTTTAGAGCTTTAAATGTTAACATTTAATATTCAGCCGAAAATTATATACACACAGCTCATTACCGTATTTCATTGACCAGTGCGTGTGCAGCATGCCACAGTTTGAAGCCTGCCACATAGGTGCGTGTACATATATATATCCATGCGCAGCTGTAAATATGTGCTTGCAACAAAATTTAATGTAAACATTCATTAGATCGAGCTAATAATATACAATTATGTGGTTATTATACAAAGGACCACACACAGCGCCACACATACATAAATCTATGCAAGCACAAAGGTAAGCCTAGGCTGCTTATGATTGAATTAATTTAATAAATTTAACAAATACCCTCAAGGAAATTCTCTGTGCAATCAGCAAGATTCAGCGGCTATGCTGGCTAGTTCATGTCGTCCGAATAAATGAAAATACTACAGCTCTGAAAGTATTGGATGCAGTACCCGCCGAGAGAAGCAAAGGAAGAGAAAGACCTCCCCTCCGTTGGAAAGACTAGGTGGAGAAGGACGTGGCTTCGCCTGGAATCTCCAAAAGGGGCCACATTGCGAAAAGAAGCAACGACTGGCGCACTGTTGTTAAGTAGCTATAACTGCATAAGCCGTGTCGACGCCAGTAAAGAATAAGAAAATCTAGGATTTGTTCTTCCACAATTCTTGCCGTTTTCGACGGATGTTCTCATGCGAACTCTTCAGTACGGCAAAATAGAACTTCTTATTGACCGTCAGTTCCTCCGGCTCAAATTGAGGATGCAGCAAACCAGGAATATCGAAAAAAAGAGCACCTTTAATCTTAATTTTTGAACGGGTTTCTTTTTTTTTGGTTTTGGCTCAATATTTTCACTCCATATCGATGATTGTTGACTTTTTTGCATGTCAAACTCATAAACCGGTGTCTCATCGGCAGTTATCTAGCTCTTCATGAATATGAGATCGGAATTCGCACGATCAAGCATGACCAAAGATACCTGTTTACGGTATTATCAGCTTTAACTGGGCGTGTGGAGCAAGAATGCGTTTCATACCCAAAAAGATTCGAACGGAATTGTGAGAGATGTCAACCTCTCTTGCCATCTCTCTAACACTTGCCTGACGATTTTCAAGCACCATATCTTTTTCACAAGCGTATAGTACACACACGTAGAGGGAGCATTATATCCTAACATTATTCTAATTTCAAACACTTTATTTAGTCTTTTTTAAATACAACTACAGTTACTAAAATTGTTCACTTAGACGTGTTTACTACAGTTGTTATATAATAATATAATTCGAGCTCTGCGATTTCCGCAACAAAAATTAATCAGCATACATTGTACGTAAGACTGTGAAGAATTTGTACGATATTTGCATGATCTGCAAAGAGAGTAAGAAAGAGACAGATTCAGCGAGAGTCATTCCAAACTAATAAACGACCTATAAGCAGCTATAAGCTTTAGTTCTACGCTCACAACAGTCATGGTGTCCAATGAGATGGTTATGAAGTTTGTTGCCTTCAAAGCAGCCGCCTCCTGTGCACGTTGAGCCACCAATATTGTCATTTTCTGAAAGCGTACGTCGGCATAAGACCAGTCCTGGAAATATGCAGCACTTGCCACATTGGTACTCTGGAAGAGGGAAAATAATTAAAGTTAAAACTTTACCATAAACGTTATGGGGCTATGGAGGAGCTCTCAATACAATCGGCTGGATACCTATTTAGGTACCTCGAATGAATCACTGAGTTTAATTAGAGTGACAACCCAGATCCATGGAAAGTGTCACATGAAAGTAATGGACGTTTCCGATATTAAAGGTTGGCGAGCCTGCAGTAAAAAATGTAAGGTTTTTGAGTCGAGGCAGTTGCCTCCTTTCTATTCAGAGTTGTTTCTACGTGGTGAGTCCCAAAACCCATCGCACAGCCTCGCTAGGCGAGTAGCATAACGTTTTATACACATTTATACAGCGTACCGCTTGCTTCAAGACGGACGACCGCTCACAGCCGCACCTCTGGTAAACAATTAGACTTCAGTGATCCTTTAAATCGAAAATGTCAGAGTGGCTCCGCTGAAGCTTCATCTCTCCAAGTTCAAAACAGATTGGTTGCCTCATTGTGTACAAGGGTTGCTCACTTTTCAAGGGGGCGCAGCGAGAACAAAAGAGAAAGAATTCAGTATAGCCCTACGATCGTAACTGCGTACTCAGAAACATGACTATACTTCATTCCATTCCACTGCAGCACATTAGAGATATGATTGGCTTCAACAACCGCTCCGGTATTTCTTCTTTTTCCAGACTAGATAAGGAAGCGCAGCGCATGAGTCTGGTTGTGAACAAGGACAAGACGAAATATCTTCTGTCATCAAGCAAACAGTCATCACATTCGCGACTTGGCTCACACGTCACTATTAACAGTCATAACTTTGAAGTAGTAGATAATTTCGTTTATCTTGGAACCAGTATGAACACCAACAAGAATATCAGCCTGGAAAACCAACGCAAAATCACTCTTGCCAACAGCTCGATGGAACGGTGAGTTATACGAGATATACGACGACATTGGCATAGTACAGTGAATTAAGAAGCAGCGGCTACACTGGCTAGGTCATGTCGTAAGAATGGAAAACACTCCAGCTCTGAGAGTATTCCACACAGTACGGGCCGGGAAAAGTAAAGGAAGAGGAAGACCTCAATTCTGTTAAGGACACCAGGTGGAAGAGGACCTAGCTACTCTTGGAACCGCCAAAAGACAGAAGGAAGAAAAACAGGCGAGCTGTTGTAAACTCGGATATAACCGCGTAAGCGTTGTCTACACCAATAAAGAAAAAGAAAGAAATGCAGTGATGTGGTTGGAAAACATTTCAGACTCACCATAACCTTATTTTTTGTTTAGATAGCATAATCAAAAGAACTATTAAGAAAGTTTTAAGGTCTGGAATGCTGTACTTTTCTGGCACCAATACAAGTTTCAAGACATTTGCGAAACCGCAAGCAGCTCTATTGTCAAAAAAATGTTCAGTTTTATTATTTTAATAAATTTCAACTTTGTTTAAATTTTGAAAAAAAGTGGCAACTCCGTTTCAAAAATAAATTCTGAAATCTTTTTTACAGCAAAGCGCTTCGAAGTTATTCCAAAAAGCTCACTTAATTCCGATAAAGAACGTTTAGATGGCAACCCTACTACAAAATATACGTAAATTATTGCTTGTTTTGGAAATTTTCTATTTCCACATATTTCCAGTACATATTTTCCCTGAACCGATCTGGGTTACAAATAAAGTACGGCTTATCAACTTCCTCTCTTCTGTGAGACCACCAATTTTCAATTTTTACCCTTACTTTTCGCTGAAATCATACACAATCTAACGTTTACTCACCGCATCGCTTAGCAATTGTCCAAAATGGCAAATCAGATACACTTGCATTACGGAGAAAAATAAGAAGACCGCCAGCTTCATTAGTAAATCAACTTCTCTGGTAACGGACATTTGAAAACTGAGAAAACAAATTATTGCCGACGATGTGAAGAAATTCACAAAAAGCGGCATTCCAAACAGCTTGTTCAACGACATCGACAAACTGACGAAACAATAAATATACGAACTTGTTTTACATGATAATTTTCTGAAAACCACAAACCTCAGTAATTCATTGTGATACGACACAATATTCGATATTAATTTGATATCCTCTTTAACCGCTCTAAGTTCCACTGCCGCACACGTCAATGGCGGTAAACCGTTATTGATGTCTATGCCATGCACTTCGGCAAACTTCGTTTGATATCCCTCCAAGCTACGTGAAATGTGATCGTAATGCATGATCAGTTGTATGGATAAGATGCAGAGCAACAGATCGTAGGCGATTTGGGCGCAGGTCGCATGAAAGCCGGCAAAACCCTGCGTCACATAAATCACGTAATAAGTCCAGTTATCGCGCCAATCCCACGGATACATAGCTTGATAGGGTAGCACGCGTTCAATATGTACATGCAACAGTTGCGTATAAATTAAACGTTGCGAGATCGTATACAAATTGTAGATCCAAATGACCACCATAAAAGTGATTGTGTAACCACGAGTTGCCAACTTATTCAAACGAAAATATTCACTCAACTTTATGCTTTCTTGTTCGGATTTCGTGTGCGGAAAGAGCGCATCCAGACGTTGGAAAAACGCATTTCTTTCAGTTTGATAGTTATAGAGATAGTACCACTTGACATACGCAACCACAATGAAACTGACATAGGATAATGTCATAATGGCGACTATAAAGTCCGACCTAATGGTCATGATGATGTAAATACACTCCGCAAAGACTGTTAGAAACAAATTGATGGAGGTAAGGCACAACCAAAAGTTTAACCAGAAACCATCGTTTGGTCCCCACAGTTTAATGCCGATATTGTAACAGAAAAAACTTGCCAAGCCGAGGAATTCTTCGAATTTTATAATGGTCGACATTACGGCGAATACTCGGGCTACTGAAAAGATATGCTGAAAATTAAATGATATTATTAAAAAGTTTAATTTATAGGAAAAATTAATTAAAAAATACAAATACTCGTAATAGACAGTACTTCAGAAAAGCTGAGGTCTTGCAAGTTAAGGCTTTATTAAATACTGTGCAGGGTCGGATGAAGAACATATTATTTTCGAGAAAGCTGTTGTAATTTAGAAGTATTTTTAATATCAGTCGTTCCCACGACCTGAGGTATCCGGACGCAGTTGCTGTTTGTTTGAGGAATATAACCAGAGTCTGGTCTACATATCTGGCTTCAACAGCTGCTTATTTGAGGAATGTTGCCAGAGTCTGATCTACTGGCTAAAGCACATCGGTAACTCCAAAAAGTTGACGGCGGTGCTACCCCAAGTGAAACAACGTATCGTAGTTGGTTCAACGGAAGGTCAAAAACCAACGAAGACGGTGATTTAGAGACGTTGCTCGATAAAGATCCGTATTAAATGCAAGAAGAGCAGCATTGGTAGTCAACTGCCAATCCATTTAAAAGCGACTACGTTCGCTGGGAATGATTCCGAAACGGGGCATTTGGGTACCTTATAACCTCAACATCAGAAGAGGCATCATCTGATGCTGCTGCCTGACAACGCTCGGCCTCACGTTACCAAACCCGTTAAAACCTACCTGAAAATGATCAAATGGGAAGTTACTTATGATAACCGACTATTTGATGCCTAAAATTGAAGCTCGTGATCTCGGCGATATTTATTGAGAGAACACTTTGGTGAGAAGATAAATTCCCTTTTTGGGACATTCGATTAGCCACCAAAATCGTGTAATATCACACCGTTAGACTTTTCTCTCAGAAGATATGTGAAACTAAGGTCTATGCAAAAAATCTTGCTTCTATTCAGGCCTTGGAGCAAAACATCACGCGTGCAATTCGCCAGCTAGCAGTCGAAATGTTTGAACGAGTCATCGAAAGTGGTGCTCAACGGATGAACCAGCTGAGACGTCGCCGCGGCCAGCATTTGAAAGAGATAATCTTCAAAAAATAAATGCCCAAAACTGTGCTTTCGAGTGATAATAAATATTCCCCGTAAAATTTGAAGCTTCTGTGTTTTTTCTTTAAAAACAAAAAGTAGGGAACTTCGATATAGATGACTCCTTAGCTTCAAAAATTCATATACTTTTACACTCAGGGGCAAAACTTTCACAACATGAATGGATTGCTATTATGCCTAGTTATTAGTCGGCCGTCTTTTCTTATCCGAGGTAAAAGACTCGACAATGGACACTTTTATGGCTTTTAAGACACTTCCTAACGGTTAACAAATTTAATGAAAAGTTTCTACATGGCAGAAACGCACTCCAAAACCACTATAGACTACCGGATAATGCTGAGACTGTAGAAAAATGCCAAGGAGGTTGGTCGGTTCCAGTCGCGTGTGGCAGTAATAACTTCTAAGGACTACACCACGGTAATCGCCAATTATTTACGGTTTCACGAACATGTGAAATGACGCGTCTGAAGCCAATGAAATCTAATTGAATCCTTATTTAATCACTAGCTTAGTTTCTAGCTGTATGTAAGCTCATGTCTCACATAATAATTTAGTAAATACTTTTCTTTTTTTTTCTTTTTTTAGGCACAATATTAAGTTGTAAAATTAAATTACCTAAACGGACGGAATACCGAATCGACTTCAACTACCCGCGAACGATAATGCGAAAGACGTGCAAAAACTGAATTCGAAGCGGCTTAAATACATAAGTAAGCGCATAAATATTTAATAGCAAAATAAAAACCGTCAAAAATAGCACTGAAAGCAAATTAATAAAATAAAATTACTAATTTATAAACATAGAAATATACATATATGAATCTGTGTATGTGTGCAAGCCTAATGCTCACACAATGCTTAAGGAAATCATCATTTTCCGCTTAATGTGTTCACACGCATTAACTTGCCACCTTGCCACAGCGACTGCGGCGCCTGCAACACTACCACCGCTAATGCAATTTTTATGCTCTTCCACGTGCCTGCGGCTCTTGCGAATATAGGCGAACCCTTTTTCATGCTTACATTTTCATTATAGCTTCACTCTTTTTGTTGTTTTTGCAATATGGCTTACTAAAGCAGCGAAGCAGAGATTTTCAAGTGATTGGATACCCTTACGCCCCGCAGCCACTTTAATGGCATTTTAATATTGCCTGAAGTTGGTCGCATTGAAAGCAAGCGCATATGTAAACTATGCAAAGGTCGTACCTTGCCTCAGGCTGGGCACGCTACGCTCGGGATCAGCTTTGTGGGGCGCACGGCGCTACATAGTTAAAGGCGAGTTGATGGCAATAAATTAAAATCCATTAACGAGTTGATATCCGCATGAAATATGCACATACAACAGTAAAACAGGTTAGTCTAATTACATTTAGTGATTGGCTTAACGAGTTGGGTGGAAATGGCTGGAGATGGTAGTGCAGATAATTAGAAGTGAAGTGTGCTCAACGTTAAGTTACGTATACGCAAAGGTGCACATTCTTGTTAAAGAATATTAAAGGAATAAAGGAAGGAGAGAGTTAATTCACAGCACAGGGGGGAAAGATTTCAGTATTACGTTAGGCTATGACACTTATCAAATTTGGTGAAGATATCTCTTTAAATGAAAGAGTTTCCCATATAAGCACTTTATTTCGATCGTCCAATTTGTACGGCAGCCATATACTTTAGTGGTCCGATATCCGCGCTCCCGACAAATGAGCATCTTCTGGGGAAGAAGAGCAGATGTTTGAAATTTCAAATCGATATCCTAAATACTGAAAGACTAATTCACGTACTTACAGACGGTCAGACCGACAGGCGTAGCTAAATAAACTCAGCTCGTCGCGTTGATCTTTCATATTATATTTAAATATATAGAGCATTTGACTTTTCTTTCTGGGTACTGCAAACATCGTGGCAAATTTAATATACTCCCTCATATACTGAACATTAATAAAAAACTTATCCACACTTTTCCAACAATCCTCCAATCCCTAGATCCCATCCCTGAAGTGAGAACCCGGAAGCAAAATGCACTTCAACAACCGTTATGACCTCATCATTTGATGAAAAACGCTTGCCACGCATAAATTTTTTGAGTTCTGAAAACAAATAGTCGCTGGGCGCAAAATCTGGTGAATGCGTTGGATGCTCCAACAATTCGAACTTTAATTCATCCAAAAAGCTGTTGCCATAATCTAATTGGCCGATTTCCAGACACAAACTCGTTTCGAAGCCGAGCAATCAGGTTCACACCACTCTTTAAAAATGAAAGATTGATATGAAACTTCACATACGTTCACATGTAGAGTGTTCCAACAAAAAACAAAAAAAATTTGGGCTAGTAGCAACGTTCCTCTCTTATTGAACAACCTGGTATAACTAAAACTGAAGTTTACACGACCAATCGTTTGGATCCAAAGTATAAGCTTGTCAAATATCTCCCTTCCGCTTTTTTTCAAATATACGCCGTTTCATTCGATAATCTATTTCCACATAGGCAGCAATTCATAATACCCCCCTCCTAGAAGCCCCCTCCTTATTTGCGAAAAACTCGGACAGAACCTTTTCACAAAGCCTCTTTTGAGTTCAACTTAACACCAACAAGGGCGTTCACCATGGACAGGAACTGCCGGTAATCACTTGGTGCTGTGTTCGGGCTATATGGTGGATGCGATAAAACCTCCCATCCGAACTCCCGTAGCTTCTGGCGAGTCATCAGCGAAGTGTATGGTCTGGCGTTGCTCTGGTGGAACATTACTCCCTTCCTTCTGGTCGATCACCTGCTTCAAGCGGTCCAGTTGTTCTGCGTACATGGTAGAATTAAGCGTCTGGCCATATGGGAGTAGCTCATAGTGGATGATTCCCTTCCAATCCCACCAAATACAAAGCAGAACCGTCCTGGCCGTCAATCCCGGCTTGGCCACTATTTGGGACGATTCACCGACCTTCGACTACGACCGTTTTCGCTTGACATTGTTGTATGTGATCCATTTTTCATCGCCAGTCCATCCGCTTCAGAAATGGGTCAAGTTTGTTCCGTTTCAGCAGCATATCACAGGCGTTGATTCGGTCCAGAAGGTTTTTTTGTGAATTTCGGCGTTAGTGAACTCCATGTTTACACGTCTATAACTGTTGAACGCAATATCCAAACTAATTATGCATAATGTCGATTTGTAGGTTATGTGAAGACCTTTCAAAGATGTATAGTATTGCCGATTCGAGCCCTGGAGCCCTTTATACATAACTGCATAATCAAAAGATAAAAAGGCGGAAGGGAGATATTTGACATATAAATATAATAAGAATTTTCGTTTTTTCTAACCACATTCTTTGATATAAACTGTCTTCAAGTCGAGTTAAGCTTATGTTAGGTTAGTTAATAAGGCTGATCTTCGCTACAAAGATCATGCTGGATCCCAATTGGACATCTGCGAACGCTGGTCGTTAGTGATTCCCAATACTCCTAGATGTAGATCATCAGACCCTTAAAGATGGAGCGCTTTCAGGCTGCCAAAAAAAGTTTTAAGAACTTCAATCCTAGAAATTTCGTCAGGTTCGATGAAAGGATGACTAGCGAGATGTTTCAATCTCAATCTGCCATAAGTTGCACAGTTGAGAAGAAATTGTCTAGATGATGCCACCCCGTTTTCTTCAACACTACTTTGGTAATTCGCGTACAACAAAATACGTTCTTGTAGAATACTTTAGGTTACTGTAAGCAACACAGATAGCGAAATATAAAAGGCAACCTACGTATATAGCCTGTTACACCTATAGTCAGAAGACCAGTGAGAACATCTTCGACGGCGGCGAAGTGAACGTTGCTTGTAGTCGAGTTCTTCTTTGAGCCAGAAGTATCCAACTACCGTGTTTGGGGCTTTGGCCAACTCTAATCACGCTCACGGGAACCAACGATAGAGCGCAAGAGGAGTACCGACTCGTCATCAAATTACTTAGCTTGATGTTACTGATAGAGATGTCAAACACTACTTGCCTAGGCTGGAGTGCACTGCTAGCGAGATCAAGGTCAGAGAGAAAACACTCTGAAGAAAGCTTCACTTCGAAGCAGTACATCTACTGCTACCATGATGAACCCTTCAGTTTTAAGACACTACAGTGGTCTGGATCTTGCGTAGTTTATGACTTGCCGACGATAGCCTAGAATGGTATTGAGGAGTTTGGTGGGGGTTTTGGGCTGCTGGATCATCGGTCCATACTTCTTTCGAAATGAAGCTCACGATATCTCAATTTTTACTCAAGTTATAGCTTGCAGAGATAAACGGATGGACGGATGAACAGACAGTCACTGGGAATTAAACTCGTCTTGCCATGTCGATAATTTAAATATAGTTATAAACCTCAATACCTCTCTCGATTAGTTTGAGGTTGAGAACCGTTAGGTGAACATAACTGTTATACCCTGTTGCAAGAGTATAATAACTTATATCAGGTATATACGCAACAAACTGTGCACAATATTTTAAGTAATTGCTTAATATTCGCCACTTTCAACAGTCAACACGAAAAAGTTCAGCAAAATTTTGTTTCACACAAAAACAACAACAGCTGTGGAAACATCAATTTGGTATATTGAATTCACAAGCTCAAGAGCTCACGGTGGATATTGCGTTTCGGCGCAGTTTTAAATTGAAAACGACTTAACGGGAGACTGTATAGTGTATGCAGGTATGTATGTTTGTATGTGTGCTTGAAGTGATTGTTTGCACAAGCGAAGTGCTGTGCGGGTCGTCACCCTGCGCAGGGCTGAAGAAAAAACCTTTCCGAACCACAGGTTAATAACAGCGCTTAGAATAAATTCGTTTCAATTGCCAACGCGGCAAACATGCAACCTGCAAAAGACATACATACATACATACACCGCACATTTATGTACTCGCGAAGCTGTGTTGTTGTATGTGTATGCGTTGGCCAACACAGCCACAGCAAACATGCCACTGAGCTGAGAGCTGCAAGCATACGCGCAAATAACTGCAGACTGCACACATACACACGCCGAAAGTCAATCACACGCATACAGCCACACACTCATACACATACATGTCCACATGTGGGCAGCGCTACGCCTTGTTTGATCTAAAAATTTTACCGCCGCCATCAGCCAAGCGCAGCATTGTTATTTAAGTTATTGTTGTGATTGTTGTTGCGTGTCCACCATATATATATACTACAACACACACATAGACAAACAACGTCATGCCCACAACAAAGTTGACGCTATTGACTTCATTTATACCCACCCACTCTCGTCAGGCCCTTGGCGCCTGTTAGGCAGACTAGCCGTTGCGAACAACAGAAATTTCGAAAATTACAGCAGCAGGGATCGAAGACCGTTAGTCGGTGAGCAAACAAGCAATTTGCCATTTATCACGAATTGGATTGAACGACGCGCTTACAAACACGCACACGCACACACATATACACGCATGCATTTTTGCATATAAATTGTTTAGATGCACATTCTTGCTGTTGTTGTTGTTGTATAAATAGATAACGCAGAAATGCGATTGATACACATACAAGCACACAAACAACCATGTTTGAGGGCAATTGAAAAGTCCCCGATCTGCCATAGTTGTTGTTGTTACAACGAGTACCGAATCCCCGTTGGGATGGTGAGGATAAGATTAGTTGTCGTCGACATCATCCAACGGTGGACCTAGGAAACGTGCTGTTTGGACGGGGCGGACCAAAGGTATCAGATGAGTAGGGCAGGGCATGCAAAAGCCAGTGTCAACGGCAACTCGATTTCTTCGTTTGAAATAGGTGGTGGTTTCGCTCCAAGCCTACCATAGTAACGCACCTTGGCTTGGCGAAATTCGTTTCTTTTTATTCAAGATAGTTCCCTTACAGGGCGATATACTGAATATAGTGACCCTCAAACTTTTCGATATCATTTTTGTAGTACAATTTGTTCTTTGTTTCCAAATAAACCTCAAATTCGGCAATCACCACTTCATTAGACGAAAATTTTTCTCTCAACTGCCATTCTCTTGAGATCTGGGAACAAGAAATAGTCGCAGGGGTCCAGCTGTGGAGAATGCGGTGAACGCGGAAGCAATTTAAAGCCCAACTCATGGGTTTTTACGGTCGTTTCCACTGACACGGTGCATTGTTTTGATGAAACGTCACTTTGATTTTCTTCAAATCCGACCGTTTTTTGGTGATTTAGTCTTTTAAACGGCCCAATAAAGGCATGTAATAGTCGCTGTTGATGTCCGGTCTTTCCTTTTTCATGCTAGTCATTAAAAATTATTCCATACGCATCTCAAAATACAGACGCATTAACCTTCCCAGCCGACTGTTGTATTTTTCCATGCTTTGGGGCGGGTTCATCGTATGCAGTTCACTCGGATGGCCACCTATTGGTCTTCGAAGTGAAATGATCAGCCATGTTTCATCCATTCTCATATATCGATGCAAAAACTCGAGTTTATTATGCTTGAACATCTCTAAGGACTGTTCCAAATCATTAACTCGTCGCTGTTTTTCGTCAAAAGTGAGCTCGCGCGTCACTGAGTTTCAGTTGGTATCTTTGGAGTTCCTACTATCTCGAAACACTTAACCTTGTGGTCGTCCGAAATTATTTTGTCGACTTTTTTGATGTTTTCTTCAGTAAGAACCGCTTTGTTCATTCATCGTCTTTGGTGCTTATTTCACCACGTCTAAACTTCACATACCAACAATTGATTTTCCTTGACAAGTGTCCAGAACTCGTCATCAAACCAAGTTTTTGCTTCAACTGCATTTTTTCCATTAAAAAATCTTAATTTTATCAAGTCTGGAATTATCTTTTATCCATTTTTTCACAGTAACCAAGGTGCTTCACTCAAAATTACACAATTCACAAACTAATGAATGACAGCTTTCAAATTTATACACGCGCCTTTTGAAGGTTAGGCCTAACTAAAAATCGTATAGACTTCGAGTGTTATTTATGTGTCAGGTCGAGGACTTTTCAATTGACTATACTCAAATGCCGTAAACTCTTTTCAGACCCAGCTACGATTTGGCGAACCACGACTGCCTGCAATTGCCGCAAAAGCGCGATTCTTCACCGGAATGCAGAAAACACAGTAATCTTTATGCTGCCGACGCCGCAAACAATTGAAAATCAGCCCGCGTTTATGTGGTTTACAATCGCTTACACGAGCTAGATAGGTATATGTGTACGGGCCCCCAGCAAGACGGTTGCGAAATGTGTCTGTTGAGCAACTGGTAAAATGGCCAAAATAAGTCTGGCTTATCATTTTCAGTGGAGACTGACTTTAATACTGGTTTATTTGTTGAGAACTCATATAAGCATTACGAATAGGTTAACTTAAGTTCGGTTAAATCCCGATACTGTTACAATCGCCAACAGGGATCTCACTTGGAACTCCGATCCTTTGTGTATCTAAAACTCTCATATAATGATCACAAAGAGTCTCATAATTCGGCAAAGCGCTTTGAACCTACGACGAATTTCTTGAGACGACTAATATGATTTCTCCTATCTCATCTGGTTCGGCAAAAATATGACTGCCGGAATGTTTTAGCCTCAATCTAGTGATAGCTCGGCATTGGAGAAGTATACGCTTGGATGCTTCTACCTGACCACTTCGGCTAACTACTTAGATTCAAATTTCGATAAGATTATATGCGCCAGTGATGTAAACAAGACAAAAAATACCCATTTCACCACAAGTTTCTTACTGGGTAGGAAGCCTTTGGATCACCTGATCACCTTTGCCCAAGCGCTCATATATCTGTTAGACGCTCGGTCTCTATTCCTCTTCTAGCTTCGACAATATTTCGAATTCCGATCTATAACTTTGAGGAAATATTTTTGTATAATTTTTAAAGAGATTTAAGCAACAAAAAAATCGATGTTTTGAAGCTTTTGGAGCAGGCTCCCCCCTTAACGTCTTTTCAAACTTTCGTTAGACTGTATACCATATACTAAGTATTGAAATATTGGATATACATAATACAGTTTATTGCCGAAAATGTGTTAAATGGGTCCAAAAATAATACCAACTCCCGTATGCTTCCTAGTTATAATGATTGTCGATATTCTAATAGACTTTATACCGAATGTGTAGAAGCTAGAAGGGAAGGTTGGAGGGAGAGTTTTCTGTAAAGAGCTCTCCGTCAATCTTTTATCTAAACTACCGAATCACTGTAATATTTTAGGCAAAAGAGGTAGCTATTGTACTGACCGCAATAAGAAGTGCAGCCTATTTCGGAAAGGTGAGCATTCAGTCCGACAATACAGCGTTCAAAACTAGTCAAGGAGTGTCTGTCCTCACTAGAAATAACGTCAAGCTACTTCATCATCAGAATCACTTGAATGCTTTTTTATAGCGGAATCACTGGCAACTGCAAAGCCGATTATCTAGTTAGATGGGTACTCTTGCCCCGGTCATATTGAAAAGAAACGAGTTAGAACTCCATTGGAATCTTGCGTTCTAAATGGACCGCGCGTGCGCTTAACAGGCGTCCGCTTCTGTGCGGCTGTAAGATCATTTTGGCCCAGAATAGAACGCTGTACATAGACTTCTTGCCTGTAGCTAAGTTCATCTTGCTATTGCCGCAAGGTGTAGGTTCTTACTGAACACTGTATAATAGGCATTCATGCGGGAGGGCTAAGAATTTGTGTGGACACTAGTTGTCAAAGTTATATAGAGGAGCATGAAATTGAAACCTCTAAGCATTGTCGAGCCTTTGTACGACTGAAGCTGAAACAACTCGGTTGTCTTTGATGTCACGAACCAAAAGACCTATCCCAAACTGATATTTGATGTCTAACAAAATTTGTCATAGGTTCGAAGCTCTCTGTTGATCTGTATTGATATGATCTTATGATACAGTTTTTAGAAGTCTTATACTATGTTGTGAAAGGGAAAATTTGTTCTGCTGAGTTCCTGTGTGCTGTGTTAGCACTGAATTAGAGCTAAACAGAACTGCAGACCAGCTTGAGAATCTGAATGCTCTTACTGTAAGCCCAAGCGGCAGACTTAAATTTCAACGAGACACGAGCAATTATTTCTCACAATGGATTCTACATAGACATATGTAAGTATGTGTTGCTGTACAATATGTGAGACATGTTAAATACGCTTCCAGACAGTTGTACATAGACTAGTTAGGAGCGACAACTAAACAAAGCTAAGCTACCAGCCTATGACGCATTTACTTAGATGGATGTGGCAAATGGCAAATTTATTTGCTGCCCCATAGCGAATTATAGCTGTAAAATTTGAACCTCGATAGATTTAGGCAACAATACACATTGGCTTTGGCAAACAGTTTGTTGTTACACCAATATATATATATATACATACATGTGTGTGAAGATTAGTGGAGACAAATTGTGTGACAATTCAAGGACTTTTATTATTTCTGCATTAAATTGGAATATTCGCAAATACCAAATACTCATAACGGTACATTGGGGTGGTTCTTCAAAATCGGTTTAGGGAAAAATAATTGGCTTTCTATGCTCATTCAGCTCAAAAAAATAACAGCTGAACAGAGCGCTGAATGTCAGCTTAGAAGGGGATCGAGCTACATTTAAAAGTCTTCTTTTTAGAAATGAAGACATACCAGATTTTACAGGCATTTTAGCGTTCAGAGCCCATTCGGCTCTAGAAAATAGTAGCTGAATAAAGCGCTGAATGAACGCTTAGACAAGTATCGAGCTGAATTTAAAACTTTTCCTTCTAGGTACGAAACCACATACCAAATTTTTCAGACATTTTTGCTTTGAGAACTCATTCAGCTCCAGAAAATAGCTGAATAAAACGCTGAATGACAGCTTAGACTATAATCATACTATATTTCACATGTTTCTACCTAAGAATGAAATCACATACCATATTTTGCAGACATTTTGATTTTCAGTGCTCATTCAGCTCCAGAAAATAGTAGCTGAATAAAGCGCTAAATATCAGATAAGATGAGCATTGACCTAGATTTAGGAATCTTATTTTTAAGAATGCAACTACGTACCAGTTTTTTCAGAAATTTTGGTTTTCTGAGTTTATTCAGCCCAACAAAAACAGCTGAATAAAGCGCTGAATGTCAGCTTAGAAGGGATTGAACTACATTTAAAATTCTTATTTTTAGGAATGAAACTACATACCTGATTTTATAGAGATTTTGGCTTTCAGAGCTCATTCAGCTCCAGAAGTATAGCTGAATAAAATGCTGAGTTAGAGCTTTGACGAAGATCGAGCTGCATGTAAGGCGCTGCCTTTTAATAATTAAACTACATATGTACATATCAGATTTTCCAAACATTTCCGCATTCAGCGCTTATTCAGCTCAATAAAATATTAGCTGAATAAAGCGCTGAATGTCAAAACACTAGGAAATCTCAATTATTTTAAGCCTTTCAACTTCCAATGCTTGTTCAGCTTAAATGAATAATAGCTGAAATTTAAAGTGCCTGTAAAATCTGGTATGGTCTTAAAAGGTCATTTCAAAAGTAACTATAACAGAGTCAAACAACTGACAATGCAAATATTTATTCTCAATTTGGAATATTCTACAACCTGGTTTTGAACTATCGTCCAACTGAACGACATTCATACACTCCACTCACTCCGACAACAAGCATCCCACGGGTGAGTAGACGCACATACAACCATCAAAACCAAAGCAAAAACATTAGCAAAGTCTACAAAATGACACAACCACAATTTGAGGGACATCGACGAAGCGGAGCGTAAGCCCAAGCAATTAATAAAATAAAATACAGTTAAATTAATTGTATTTGTAATAAATGCCAAGTAAGTTAATTTTGGCAAATCCATCAAGACCGATAAAATTACTAGAGCCTTCAATAGATATGTATGGGTAAGTGTGTGTGTGAGTTGGATTGTATATAGGAATATGGCCGTGTTTGTTTATTTGTGTGTAATTTATGTGGACATAACGGTTGCACATTCATACAATTTGTGGCTTGAAATAATTGCAGTTGTTAAACGAGAGCAAATGACATGAGTTGATGGGCATGGAAATGTACTATGCATATACCTCATACATACATGTATGGTATATGTGCATAGCTGAGTGTGTATGCGTGAGGAACGAGTATGCATGATTTAAAGGTAGCTAAAGCACTGTTGTTGTCCAATAACAAATACAAAGTGAACTATGTTTATGTTTACATACATTTATAGGGTGTTCTTTTTAGGGTATGGAATGGTATAGAATTTCCTAGAGGGCTTGGAGTAGTCCAGTTATGCAAGAAAAAAAAAGGCTCACGAAATACAAATTCAGCTTCTTGCAATTAAG
This sequence comes from Bactrocera dorsalis, assembly GCF_023373825.1. Taxonomy (NCBI): domain Eukaryota; kingdom Metazoa; phylum Arthropoda; class Insecta; order Diptera; family Tephritidae; genus Bactrocera; species Bactrocera dorsalis. Next base: position 102,528,967 of record NC_064304.1, on the reverse strand, counting down.
CTTATGGTCGCGCTTGACTAAACCGAATTACCGATCGTTAGACATCTTCTAGAATCTAAAGAATCTGCTTTAAAACTGTAATCCGGTCGGACAATCTCTCTTTAGAACGAGGAATATAATTGACGTCTCAGTATATTGCAAACTACTTATTACAGTGTGTTCTAATGACCTTTATCTTATATTTGTGATACATGTCTTGCCCATCTAAAAGTTGAAACTTTTAAGTATTGAGCTGCTTCCGAAAGACCAGCCTATTGATGAGAGGCATACTCATATGAGCAACATACATCTTTCGAGGTAAGGCTAGACGTTGCTCCGACGTTGAAAGTATGTATTAAGCTCCATCCGCTAGATCTATCAATAGCTTTTGAACTAAGATTTGTCATTAAGCCTAGTGAGCTTCTAGTAGATTGAGTCGAGGCTTAAGACCTTCTCTACTATCTCTTACGCGAAATGGAAGCGCGTAATGGTAGTTTTAGAAAATGTTATCAGTTCAGAAAATCCAGTTGGTACCCCATCCATAGAATTATAAGGTGTACCATCGAATGATCGGCATCATTCCACAGAGAGTATATCTTGAGCGTCCGTCTCACGGTCGAGCCCTCCTTTCCAAGTGAAATCGAGGAGATGATCTCATACTGTAACAATTGCCTCCTTCTACATGATTGATCTCCCAGAAACTGTAAAGGCAGTGCACGGAAGCTGATAAGATATGGATGTATCTGAAACTTATGGCTTCAAAAAAGTGTCTCTTCAGACGACGCAGAAGAAGACACTCGGTCATGTAGGTTGAGCATCGAATGCAGTGAATATTGGAATTAAAGAAACGTTAGTCTGCAATTAAGAACCTGAGGAGTAAAGATAGTAAAAATAATCGGCCTACTGAGCATACTATTCGCAACACCATTGCCGAACTTGAGACTCAGACCCAGAATTCGACCTAATAATGCACTCCAGCATGCAGTGAAGAAAATATATTTTTTAATTTTTTCTTGCTTTTTATATTTGTGAATTATATAATATTATACATATCGTACCGGAGACGGCATTTTATTCTTCTTTCGAGCTTCGTTTTTCATTGTTCTATGGAAGCCTTCCGCGACACATAAATGCGTTATTTAAACAGTTTCTTCATAAACTTTGGCGTTTTTTGAGTTTCAAGTATATTATGTACAACTTCTTTCTTATCTTCGTAAGCGTCTACACTACACTTCAAAGCTTCCGTCTATCGTAAGTTGTACCCTAAAAGTTTCCTTGCAATTCACTCTTCACACATCTGGCAATAACTTTTAAACGCCACTGAACTCTACTGACAGCAATGCGTGTCTTTTTATTGACCTATATAATCATACATATGAAATAATAACAACAACAACACATGGCTACATGACTAGTACGGATTGCACTTTATCTTCATTAAGCTACAGCATAACAATTGACATTGATCCCCACTTCAGCTCCTATCATTGTCATATGGGTTTACTTGAGAAATGGAAGAAATGTCGGCACACGTATGCCACACACACTTAAAGTATGCACATATACTTACATATTTGTCATATATGTATGTACACACCTATGCACATGCGTGTGTGCTTGCTGTTATAGCAAGTCGTAGCTTCAAAGCTGTGAGTTGAGAGCTGGGTGCTGGGCGTTGGGAGCTGGGAGCTGGATAAATGACCGGATATTGTAAAATCCCATTGTAACAAACGACAAGTCGTTGTCGGTGGACATGTTGCAGTAACAATGCAACAACAAGCACAAACAACAAACGGGAAAATGCAGGAATTATCATTGAACAAGCTAAATAGTCAAGTGTGCGGTCATATTGCAAAAGCAAGATATATACTCCTCATATCCATCTTGATACACAAACACAGCTCAATTTATGTGTATGTATGTGTGTGTTGGTGTAAATAAGCTGCACTGCAATCGGTATATTGTAAGCAGACAACTTGTGTCTTCGACTGTTTGTGGCACACAGCTGCTCGAAGATAACGACACAAGCAAATCAATAATCGTGCAAGCTGTTTTAAGCTTTCTGTGAGTGTTTGTTAAATGAGCTTAAAGCTTATTTACACGTGTGCAAAATACTAGAGCGGCTTCAGTGATCAATATATAGACATATGTATGTATGAGCAAAAATAGTAAGACATTTTTAATATATTTAAGGTTCTTAATTTATGCTTCAAAATCTATGTCGTCCCACTCAAAGTAATCCGTGTGGCTCCAATGTTTTGTGCCAACGTTTTTTTCATTCCCCGAAACAGTTGTCAAAGTCAATTTCCGGAACAGCCTTCAAAGCATGTAGCGATTCAAATTTAATGCCTTCAGTGGATTGAAAAAGGTATCGCCGAAGTGGCCGTTTAAGTTTGCTGAATAGCCAGAAGTCACATGGAGCTAATCGGGCGAATACAGTGGTTGTGGCTCGATATTGGTTGAAAATTTGGCGAAAAACTCACGAAGAATCAATTCGGTATGCGACCGTGCATTATCATGGAACCAAAACCAAGAGCTCTAGGTCCATAATTCCGGCCTCTTTTTTCGAATAGCTTCGCGCTTTCAAATAGTATTCCTTGTTGACAATGTGGCAGGTCGGAAGGAATTTGAAGTCCACAAATCTCGATAATCGAAGAAAACTGTCAACATAACCTCGATTTTTGACCTGCTTTGACTTATTTTTTCAGCTTCGGCTCAAATTTTCCACTATATTCGTCCGCATCGTAAGCATATATTCAAGACTCATCGCCAGTAATATTATTTTTCGTGACATCTTGGTAGTCGGAAAGTATTATTTTAGGGACGTTAAAGTGTCGCTGTTTTCCGAAAAGATTGAGTGATTTTGGAATCAATCGAGTTTTCACCTTTCTTAGGCCCAAATGATCTTTCAAAATGATTTTTACTCAAGAGTAACAGTCAGAGATCTTGCTTGTATCGTTGGAATATCGGAAGGATTTCTTTAATTTTATTAACGTGTTGATCATCAGTTGAGTTTGATGGCCGTCCCGGACTTGGTTCGTTGTCAACGCGTTCCCGACCCTCTTTCAATCATTTGTACCAATCAAAAACACTTACTCGCATAAACATTTATCATCGAAGAGCTTTTTCTAACATTCTGAAGCTTAGGAACCAGAGATTTGATTCCGCGCACATAATTTAATGGAACTTCTTTGGTGAATAATTTCACTCATCGTAAAAATCGAAATTTGAATAAAAAAAGTCTTACGATTTTTTGATCACAAAGTTAGGTATATACGGACTTGTCTGTAGTTGTAGGGTGTCACGTGATATATATATTCATAGTTGAGGTAAATCAATCTTAGAAGAAGTAACCGACCGGAAAACCGATCGATTTTACATTACTTTAGTATCTCGATGTCACCGTAAAGCTCATACGTCTCAAAATAGTGTTAAATGGTTGCTGAAGCGTCCGTTGACTAAAAAACTATCAGAGGTAGCATATTTGACGTATTCCAATAAAGCCATCTTCTTGATAAATGTCACTTATTAGAAGAGGCATGAAGAGAGACTTATACAGTTCTCATATTTCTACTCGAAGAGAGAAAGAGGGTTGTGCTTATTGGCAAAATAAATTATTTCATGAAATGAAGTTGAAAGGTAGTGTAAAAACATAGAAATTGTTCTTCGACATTACAACCGTTGGTTGGATTGGGCCGAGAACGCAAAAACTTGCCCATTGGCTTTATCGTTTGCGAGGTTTGGCCGGTTGTACATCCCACGTGCAGGCAGGTTCCTATACATTTAGTACTTTCATTTCATTCATGCGTGAGCATCCATGAATCTGTTGGCCACCTATGGGTCTCGCATCAAAAGAGCTTTTCGCTTGAAACATTGTCTTCCAAGTGAACAACATTTAATCGCTTAACTATATCCATGTCGCCGTAGCGCTCATACAGTTCGTAGTTCCATCTTATTCGGCACTCATCGATCATGCTGACGATTTCAAAGACCTTGCAGAGAACAGTTCTCTCGAATACCCCAAGGGATGTCTCATCTCGGTTAGTCATCGTCCATTTTTTGGGCCGTATAATGGAGGGAAGAATCTGCTTCTCAATAGCTTGCCGAATCCAAAGTACCACCGGTTGGCAAGCGTTATTCTGCCTTTAATCTCCAGGCTTAAATTGTTGTCCGTTGGACTATCGACTAGGACTAGGTAAAATGGACTCTCGGTACCAAAAATATTTCTTTGTGAGCTTAAGGAACTATACTGACTTAAATAGTGTTCGGTAATTCTCAGGAATTAAAAAAAAAACTGTCGCAGATATCAAATTGAAGCCAAAAAAGAGACGTTTTTATAAGTGTTTGTATAAGTGAGTGCCTATTATGTGAGTCATGACTTCCGGCAGCAATAAAATCCCCATCATAAATGGTGGTTACCGCTTCGAAATGTAAGACTGCCGATTATGCTTCGGACAAAAAAATGATCTACAAGTCAAGTGCACCGCATCTTTATGACCACATCCACTTTGTCCATTGCATGCCACATCCAAATTGTGGCATACACCTCACTTGCGGCGCCAAAAGTGCAGATAACCTAAACGCAATTTATGCTGATTGCTGTTGTTTTTGTAAAAGGTATTGCACTCGTGGCTATTGCAATTACAACATCAACACATACACACACACACACACATGCAACCACACATCTGTGAGTGTGTGTGTTTGGTGCAGCAATTTAATTCGTAAGAAAAACATTTAGACACCTTACGCCAGACTCAGACCCCGAGCTGCTGATACTTTGAACCACACTCCACTCTGTCGCTCGCATAGGTACACACGTTTTCGGTTTTGAGTGGCTGGCTCTCACTCTCTTGTTGCTCTGCGGTTGCACTTTCTGGTTTGTTGAGCACAAACCCAATTATTATTTTATTATCACGCATAAGGACATGTTATATTCCTGGAGAATCTGTAGAGATGTCGCACTTACAGTCATGAGCTTTGTATCGTGCTCGTGCGCAGACATGTTTGTGTGCATAATTGTGTTGTTTTTGAGTCATATACTCTTCCATGAACCTTCGTACTTACCTAGCTGTATAATGGGTGGTTCGTATGGTCTCCGAACTTTCATTTTTTAAAGATTCCACTAATTTCTTAAGATTTTAGTCGACTCATGAAACTTTTTCCATAGATATATTTTGTTCGTGCTTTTTTTTTCTGAAAGTTCAGATTGCTTGCTGCGAGTCCTGTGTATACAGGCTCCAGTTCAATCTGACGTAGATAGCCGGGAATGGAAGATATAGGTTTAGACGATCTTTGGTTTCCGCAAAATTGACCGCCATGTCGAAAAGCTCAAGCCAAAAATCGTCCATGTCACGCCGAGTTCAGGAATTATGTTGACATCTGTTTCGAGGATGCTGGTTGGAAAGAAATGTGCGTCGAAGGAAGAGACTGAGGCCTACTTTGAAGCAAAGGACAAATCGTACTGCAAAAGGGGTAACGAAAAGTTCGAGAGTCTCTAAAATGAGTGCATCCCCCCGAAGGGAACTATTTGAAACGAAATAAACAATTTTTCCCAACAAAAGCTTTTTTACTATGGTAGGTCGGCGTCTTTTCAATTGACCTGTTATGTTAATTTTCGAAATCAAAGCATTATGTAAACCACCCTGTATACAGAGGTATGTGCGTTGCTACTTAGATATTATGAATGGCGGCGAACAAGTGACACTAAGTTGTTATTATGGTCTACTCAGTTATATGATTTCGCATGTTTTGTATTTAATCACATGGTCAGAAGGTTTAAAAGGGACATAATTATCAATTAAATAGTCATAAAGAAAGCACATGCCTCCATACTGCCGAGACTGTGTTGCAAACCACATGAGATCCGCCACGTGAAGCACAGTTGCAATGAAAACGTCTGGTGAAAGTGAGGTCCCCCTTTGTAGGGTGACCACTTTCAACACGTGTGTGGTATTGGTTTCAAATGTAAGGAGAATCTATCCGCTAAACGGAAGAAAACCAAAAACCCAATTGAACTTTACGACAGTTCCTTCCTAAATAAAAGAGCACACATGGAGCGTCGAATTAAAAACGTAACTGTGTGCAAATTTCTAGAGATCCAGTAAGCTTCAAGTATCGGCTGTGCTATTCGCAAACAATAAGTATATAAAGGGTGCGGAAATACCTCTCCAAGCTATAGTACGCCGATGATATTGATATCATTGGACTCAACAACCGCGCCGTTAGTTAGGCAAGACGAAATATCTCCTGTCATCAAACAAACAGTCGTCGCACTCGCGACTAGGCTCCCTCGTCATTGTTGACAGTCATAACTCCGAAGTCGTAGATAATTTTATCTACCTTGGAACCAGTATCACCACCAACAATAATGTTAGCCTCGAAATCCAAGGCAGAATAACTATTGCCAACAGGTACTCCTTCGGACTGAGTAGGTAATTGAAAAGTAAAGTCCTCTCTCGACGAACAAAAACCAAAGTCTGTAAATCCCTCATTACACCCTGCTATATAGTATAGAAGCACGGACGATGATAACATCTGATGGTTCGAGAAAAAGGTTCTGTGGAAAATTTATGTCCGCAGTCGATGGAACTATGAGCTGAATGAGATATATGACTGCATTGATATAGTACAATGAATAAAGAGACAGCGGCTACACTAACTAGGTCATAACGTCCGTATGGATGAAAATACTCCGTCTCTGAAATTTTTCGACGCCGTACCCGCTGGAGGAAGCAGAGGAAGAGGAAGACCCCCACTCCGTTGGAGAGATCAGACGGAAAAAGACCTGGCTGCACTTGGTACCTTGAATTGGCGCCAAACAGCGGTTTCTAAGCCAGTAAAGAAAAAGAAGAAGCGCTGCAAAACTTGCGGAAATTAATCGGAACGAACCACTATAGCATATAGTCACCATACAAGCTCACCGATCCAAATCGAGATATAGACTTTTATGCGTTTCTTGCTATAAGAAAACACAACTGTGTAGGGTATTCAACCTTCTGTAGCTGCAGTCTATTTTTTTACTTGTTTCATTTAATTTATTTTTTACTTTTCTGTTTTAATTTTCACTCTCTATCACTGAACAGCTTGTGCGTCACTACTCGTAACACAATTGCAGCAGTTCTGTTCAATTAAATCCACTTGTACATTAAGTCAGCATTTTCCCGCCAACACCTTGCACTCTCCTCCACGCTTGCAATTTCACCTCTAACCTCAAAGACTTTGACTGCAAGCTTTTGAAATGCTGGCGCAGCAACGAAACTTACGCTCTAACTGGCGCAATTTACAACTTAATCTCTGCTTTTTAGGTTTTCGGTTTTAATTTTATTGTTTATTTACCGTTACTCCAAGCTGCCACACTGCGCTTCCGCATCGAGCAAGAGTCAACAATTCAGCAATTCAACTTGGCCAAGTGGAATGGCAGACTTATGCAAAGGCCCCGCCCTCACCTTCCCGGTTGTCTTTCGTTTTGTGTGAAGCTACTGCGTCAGCGAGCAAATAAAGAAGCCAACAAACGGAAGACAAACAAAAGTTGCGGAAGTTCAGATTGCTCTCAGGTGCGTGGCGGAAGCGTGTTTGTACGTATATAGTTATGTACATTCCTATTTAAGTAATAAATATTGATCACGTGAAGACAGGGGTTCAGCTACAAAAATAGTGTCCACCTCCATATATGCTCTGATATCAATTTGTCGCACCTTTATTTGTTGTCGTTCTGTTAGGTGGCAAGCAATCGATAGCAGAGTTTATCAATCGCATATTAAAGCTTATCAAATCTTTAAAATCTGCTGCAAAGCCAACTGGGAGCGAGAAGTTGTTCGGACACTCTTCCAAGAAAACAACCATTAAGAATTGATCTGTGATCTGTTAGGTTTCTATGTACATGATGAAAAGAGTTCCGAAGACAGTGAACGCAGTGGATGTCCAAAAGAGAACGAGAGAGAAGAAAAATAAAGTGTTAAGACAATGGACCGTGTCACAAGTCAGTGAAAATAATTCCAAAAATCCTTCGAATTGCTTTTGCATTCATCGTATTCTCCAGATCTGGCCTCCTAACTATTATTTCCCGTTCTGAGATCTCAAAAGAATATTCGCTGGAAACAAATTTTCGTCGAATAAAAAGTGATCTCCGAAACCGAGGCCTGATGCGAACCAACGGACAAATCCTAGAAGAAAAATAGTATCGTAAAGTTGGAGGGTCTTTGGTTACGGGACCCGGTTGCAATGCAACTCCGCATTCAACAGACAAAGTGTCAGTTCTTTACGCATTTGGGTTTTAACCACAACCACGACGATACTCCCCGAGGGTCCAGTCCACAAGAGCAGGTTGGAGCGAACTCCAAGGCTACGCGGGGAGCGGGGCCAGAATTAAGTCTCCGGTTAGACTGCATTCTGCAACTATATGCACCCAGTCCTCAACCCCCGACCTATCAGAAAAGTGCCTCATAAGTAGAAAACCCAGATTCCGTCAAAATCTAAAATCTGGGTTAATCTCAAAAAACCCAAAGTCCCGTCGCAATTTACTCAGGTGCTAGGACAATTGTCCCAACGGGTTTGCAACCTATACCAGACGCTATCATCTAAAATCCTCCTGTTCCCTAGATATCCATCCCTCTCCACATCATCATCGGAAATCAACGGACTGAGCGGGAATATTTACTGTTTTATTATTATTTACAGCACACACGTACATGTATTTTGAACTTATGCGCGATTAGCGCCATCTGCAGTGCGATAGCTTAGCAAATTATTTTTGTGCTCTTCAACTTGCAGAAGAAGCAGCGCCGCAATCCAAAAGCAAATGTCAAAAACAGCTGTCAAAAGTTGATTGTTTTCATTTCCAACTGCAGTGATTTGTTATTTTCTACGCTGTATTGTGCACTTACTTTGTTAAATTATTTATACGTAAATTAACATAAAAAGTGAAGCGTTGCGCATAATTTGAATGAAGCAATACGCTGTTGGTCGGAAAAAATGTGCAAGACAATAATTTAACCGCAAATGCTGTGCTGCTGAAAGGCTGTGTGTGTAATCTTAGGTGTGCTTGGGCAGCGCTGTGATTATAAAAAATTGGACCTTTGAAGCGTTTGCCAAACTTTGCGCTTGCAATTTTATAAACAACAACTAAACAAAGGTATCTTAAATAGTGAACAGATGGTTAATTGTGTGCGTAATATAAATGTCAATTGATTCTAATTATATGAGCTGTTAATGCTAATGTAAATTTATACAAATAATGTACGTATGCATATGCTTGCACCTTAATATGCGTTGTATCAAGCGTTTTTGTCAGTTAATGCCCATTTCCCATTTAGTCGTTGTAAATAAACATTGCGTTAAGTGGCAATGAATAAAAATTTATTGCAATTTATAGTAAATAGAAAAGCGACACGTCCTTCACAGTTAACATTGTTGTGCAATATTATTGCCGGCTAATTTGCATTTTGAATTGATTATTATTTTAACATGTGTCATTTAATAATAAAAACAAATAATATTGAAGTGTATGTCTATGATATTTAAAGTGAATTAAAAGAACTAAAACTCGTTAATTACAATTAAAAAAAGAAGAAAAACATATATAATTTCAGCGACTCCAACGTTATTAAAAATAGATTTGCGAAACATTTATGTTTTTGCTTGGAAAACGAGTAGTTATCTACAGCTAAACACCTGTGTATACATATGTATGTAGATACTATAGCGATAAACATTCGAGATAAAAAATTAATCATAACTATATAATTTTTACTACCTTAAGAAAAAAAATAAAATCACCGTGTGTAATTTAAGTGGTTTAATTATAATTATTTATAATTTATCAATGAAATGATGTCATGGAAATTCATGACAGTCTAACGACAGGCAAGGCTACGGCACATGTAACTTTGTTCGCTAGCATGTGAGGATAACTTCCTTATTTCCTTACTAAATTTAAAGAAAAAGTCATGGCTCAACTCTTATTGCCTACCATGAGCAATCTTTTAATCTGACAAACTATAACTTATACCAGGGAAGTTTTGTTTAAAAATATTGGCAGCGTGCGGATTAGTATACTATTGTGCTGAAAATAGTAACGTTGAAAAAAAAAATAAGATACTCCTTGCATGTAAAACAAAAAAACAAGGGCTCTAACCGAACATTTTATACTCTTGCCACTTGCAAGGAACAAAGCCGTGAAAATACCGTCAGCTGTTGGCAGTATTAAAAAATGTAGCGCAAGAGTTTAACGAAATCGTACAAATCAAATTAGTTAGTCAAAGAAATGGAAGGTGTGACTTTATTAATTTTTGACATGGCTCAAGTATGCTTGAAAATTTACTTTCAAGCAATTTTATAAATATAAAAAAACTATTATAATCTGTAGCAACATGTTGCAAGAGAATAAAAATAAATTCTGCATGTAAATAATTTTGAAATTTGATAAGCTTTCGAATTGAAAATGCGCCCAAAGCTGTTGATATGATTTGGCCTAGATTTACAGTAAAGTAATTACTGAAATCTTATGTGTGGTGTAATATGTCACACATAATATATAAATTACAATTCACATGCTCGTATATGATTATTATTCGCGAAACGCCATATTTTAGCAGTTGTATGAGAATCTTTATATATTCTTGTGAATGACCATATATAAGTACATAGTACAGACTTGTGCTTATTTTTGTAATCTACTATGTACATATGTAGTACATATATTGCATTGTGATGTGAAATAGATTGATATGTGCATATGTAGATTAAAACAAACAATATATGTATACATACCTATATATCTACAAAAATACGTGCAATAATTAAAAACTTCAAAAAAAGGTCTTATTAATTATGCCAGTTTTTTAAAAAATCGTTCGTATTGATGAAAATTCCAGTGTGGGTTATAAAACCAAAAAAAGAAAACAAGTTGCTAAAACAACTGCTCTAACATCTGCGTTCAAACATACTCATATTACCAAAGAACACATTAAAATAATACACAATGAAATTATAAAATTTTTATCACCAACTGCTTGACCGCAGTTAAACCAATAGCGCGGTGTACAAAACAGTGGTGTCGGCAATGTGCTTTTCAAGCATAAAAAAAGAAACCAAAGCAACATATAGTGGTGTGCAATAAAATAACGATAAATGCTTTATTAAAATATATAATATATACGATGAACAAAGTATATTGAGTTTGCAACACGGAAAAGTAAATGTCGAAAAGCAAAGCATCAAGAGATGGCGAACCCGCTTCCCAAATAGATGACGATGGAACAGACGTTCCATTGTCCATGGCCGGGCAAGAAGTTCGAATAGCAGTTATACGTCTGAGGATCAAAAAAGCAGCGAGGACCATGGATTGTCGGCCGAGCTATTCAAACAAGGCGGTGAAGAACTGTTAAGGAGCATGCATCAGCTTTCTTGTCATAGGTAGTTTCGTTACTTATTGTGTGGGTGCTGGGCCATAGCGGAATTGCAGGCAATTGCAAAGCTGATGAGTTAGCAAGGAAAGGTACCCTAGAATCATTATTGGTAGAATGGGAACGGATCGGTGCTCCTGTTTCTTCTTGTGGTCTACTACTAGATAGCTGGGCCACGCGGATGCTCGTCCAACGCTGGGCCAGCACCGGCACCTGTGCGGTTGCAAAAGCCTTCTGGCCCAAGATAGATCGTCGGAGATCTAATGATCTCTTAGCCCTCAGTAAGGCTAACCTCTCATTGTTAGTGGGTCTTTTAACAGACCACTGTCCTATTGGCCTACATGCGGTAAGAATGTGAGTCTTACCGGATACCGACTGCAGAAGATGTTTGGAAGAAGATGCGGTAGAAACAAGCCAGCACTTCCTGCTTGACTGTCCCGCTTTTGGGAGGTCAAGACTCAGACACTTGGGGGGGAAGGGGGGGGGGTTTATTTGGACACCCCACCGCACTGGCGGGTGTTGAAGTTAAGCGTCTGTGTAACTATGTATTGGCTACAAAGCGTTTCGCCAATCTGTAAGTCCGAACACGTGAGTTCCTTTACAATGGCATCACAAAGGACTAATTGTTAGTCTACGTGGGGTCTTTGATCAGCCAACTTACCTAACCTAACCTAAGTCCCTTATTATTACGATTATACGACATTCACATAATCCAGCAAATTAAAAGACTTCGGCTACGCTGCCTAGGCCATGTCGTTCGAATGGACAAAAACACTTCAGCTCTGAACGTACTCGACGAAGTATCTGCCGAGGGAAGCAGGGGAAAAAGAAGACCTCCATTTCGTTGGAAAGGTAGAAAAGGGCCTGGCTTCGCTTGGAATATCCAACTGGCGCCAAGAATCGAAAAGAAAAACGACTGGCGCGCTGTTGTCAGTAAAGAAGAAGAAGAAGCTTAAGTGCTTTAGGAGATATGTATATACATGAAACTTGTTAACTTTTTCAAAATTTGTTGCCCACAGGTGCCCCTTGCTAGTACGATCCCTTGAACCAATTAGAATTCTATGTATGTCTTAATTTAGTGCTTAGTTATGACAATTTATAGGTTTTCGGTTAGTGTCGATTTGTGGGCGTGGCAGTAGTCCGATTGTACTAAGGAACCCGCATACCAAGTTTCATCAAGATAATTTTTCTGGTCATCCTGATCATTTATATATATATAACCCTATATCTAACTCGATTTGTTTTAGGTAATGCTATACATACAACCGTTAGGTGAACAAAACTATTATACTCTGTAGCAACTGGTTGCAAGAGTATAAAAATCGACCCGCTCTACGGTGCAATGATGCTCAGAGTTAAAGATCACAACCAACTCCTCTCAAAGCAGTTTCTTCGTTGATGTTTATCTAATAGAAGACTCTTCTACTTCTCCTGAAATTGCGCTAAGAGCATCATAGTACCGAACATCGCCAAAAAAGCAGTATAATTGCCAAGAGAAGTGCATCAATAACATACTAACGTGACACTATTTTAATGCACTTCACTGTACTTAAATTTTTTGATAGAACAACATACACATAAATATATGTACATATGTATGTATATCATTGCTATAGATTCTTTATGCTTCACCACAATCCTCCCGGCAGTGTCATCAAGCCTTCCTTTTGTGATATCAGTACGCTTTTAAAATAGAGTTGTATCAAAGGAAAACTGTAAAGTTGCTTGGCTGGGCCTGAAAGAACTGCGAACAGCTGCTTTATGAAACTCAGCATCGAATATTCAGATAACTGTGCTGATCCACCAACAACAACGCCATTCAGAGGTCAGCAGAAAATCTTAAGCTTTTCGCTGCCTCTCCCAGCTTTCAACATGCATCGAACCATCCGGTTTTAACTAATTAACTTGATATATTAAAGTACATACTAAATATGAGTATGTATGCATGAAAGTCGCTTAAAATGGACATGAGTCATTTACACACGTACATATATCTCAGATCATTAACGCCCCTGATCTTTCGAACTTGCACACATACAACCGTGTGGGTCTCTGCGACCACTCGTTTTTACTCTAAACAAATTAAGTGCTTATTCAGTTTTGTTTAGATATAAATTATGACAGTTTTTGTTTGGCTGTCGGCTCAAATTTATTGCAATAAACGCGAAAAAAAACAATGTCAATGAAAATAACAAGCAGCAAAGGTGCTTTATTACAAAACAAACAACAATTATTGCTGTCGACAAGCTATTTAATTGCTTCCTCTCGCCGCATGCGTTCAACGAAGGAAGTGTGTTGTTGCTGTAGACGCATGTAGGGTTTTCAATGCTCAGTTTAACTCGATTGCCACTGGTCACTTAACGATTTTTGTAACCACTTAGTGATTTCAGACGGCAGACGAATTAAGTAAGTCATTGTTTCTTGGATTTCAAGGTCATCATCCGGGTTGCGTATTTTTTAATTCGTAATTATATGCTTAGGACTAGAATATTTTATTTTAAAATTATGGTATTTGAAAAAAAAAATTCCATCGGTTTGTGAACAGAATACCGCTGGATAAAATATTAAGGCCCGAACAAACCTACATCAGAGACAGGTCGGTCGACACTGCTTTGCACGATGTGTGGTCATGGCTAGAAGGAGCCCTTATGCACAAGGAATTCGCTGTAGACAACTTTCTCGACATCGACGGGGGCCTTCAACAACATGCGTTCGGAGGCGGTGATTAAAGGCCTGCAAAAATTTGTGATGCAATCGAACTTCAAGCATATCATATTCTTTGCGACAGAACGATCGTAGTTCAGTGGCGTCGTACTAATACGTCCCGTAAAGTAAATAGGGGGACCCCGCAGGAATGGTTACTTTCCCCATTCCACTAGATTTGGTAGTTAACGACGTACGTAATGAACTGGAGGAATTTATTTCCTAAGAGATATTAGATCCCAAACCTGCTGTTCCCCTCTTTCGATGGTTCTCGTCTTCAACCTGGTGGAAAGCTGATAGAAACCCATCCAAATATCGAAGAAAAAGTTAAGAAGGTATCGGTTGCCTTATATGGCTGTAGAGCAACTATAGGTTGTGCGTGTTCAAAGAACGAATTACACCAACAATAGCACTCAATGACTTTTTAAACATAGCACCTGTAGACATTTTAGGCAGATATATGGCTGCGAAGTGTGCTCTAAGACTCAGGAAATCTGGGTATATAAGGGGTCCGAACAAGGACTGCATCCTTGAAAACTTGGATCACTGCGTCTCTGAGGCTACTCGTGGCGGCTTCTTCCCTGCTCACATACCGACGAGGGATATGTGGATGGGGAGACGTAGCTGGTTAAGTGGCGCAGTGAGCTTTTTCACGAATGGGCTAGGAGAAAAGTTTGAAGGAAGAATTTTCTGTAAAAAGTTCTTCATCAATCTTAACCTTAAACGAACCACTATACCGTTTTTCAGGCAGAAGTGGCTGGTATTAAACTGGCGGTAGACATACTGCTACAAAGTGCAGCCTCTTCATGCGCTCAAAGCTGGTAAAGAATTGTCTGTCTTCCCTAGAAATAGCACCAAGGTACTTCATATTCAGAACGGTTTGGGTGTCTGTTCATAGCGATATCGCTATCGCTTCTGTGCGACTGTAAGACCCTTTGCCTTAGAGCAAAACGCAAGATATCTCCTGAACTAATTGCCTTGAACTACGTTTATCATGCCGCAATCATAGAAGTTCTCTCTGAACACTGAACACTGAACACTGTCCAATAGGCATCCATGCGATGAGGGTAAGAATCTTGGCGGATGCTAGTTGTCAAAATTGTATGCAGATGGGTAAGGTGAAAGCTTTTTCTGCTACATTGTCGAGTCTTTGCACGACTGAGACTGAAACGACTCGGTAGTCTTAGCTTCGTCAAATTAGAAGACATTGCTTCAGCTGACATTAGCCGTCTTAACAAATATAGCATTTTTGAAATATATCAATACTTCAGAAGGGACAGCTCTTGAACAAATATGACAGCGAGTCTGTCCCAGTTTTCAAAATAATGGGTTGACATGCTGAGGACATGATCCACAGAAAGAGAGCAAAAAAACGATGCGATGCACTCGCACTGATTGATGCCTGAGGAGAAAAGTCTATTGGCCATGAATCGGAAATAATGAGATGAACAAATATTTTTCAAATAACCGTTTCATGGTTAAATTATACGACCCCATATCAATAGATTTTTATTGCATGCATTCCACCAAAGCGTATCAATTTGTTATTGTTGTTTTTTCCAGCAAACAATTATAATTTATTTGTTAAATGCAATAAAGGGGTGTGGGGAGTGGGACAATAAAATTCTATATATGTTTTTATTTTGGTTTCTTATGCCCTGAACGAGGGAATTCGAGACCCTACAAGAAGATATATTTGCGGGGTTTGGGACCCGCTACGTAAAAAACACAACCACTGAAAATAAAAAAACAGCTTCGGATAAGAAACCCCCCTTTTGATGACGACCCGTTTGCAGGGGTGTTAAGGATTATAATTTGAGAGCATGTCCAGTCCCTTATTTGGGAAGGCGCCGTTACCCAGCTGATTGATATCCTCGTTAGGATAAAGGCTAACATCACCGCCGTCCAACAAAAGCAATGGAGGGGCAAGAACTGAAGCGAATAGGTCCTTGTGGCATTTACTGCAGTGGCCATATGAAGGAGTGGAATGTGGAATTCGAAATTCTTCAACACGAAGAAGAAGAACGATATGACCAAAAATTAATTCTATGTGCGCTTGGAGCCCGCTACCAGATTCCAGTTTTTTTCCACAAAACGCATGCCAACAAACACGAGGAAGGTTCAACGTCGAGAAGCTGCAATCACAACATTCAGTCAAACGATTTTCTACTCGACTTGCACTCTCGCTCTCTGAGAGCACTCATCAGCAACTCGGTATAAGGGAATTGTGGGACAGTATTTCAATATATTACTTATACTTATGTACATACTATAAGAAATATGCCTGTGGAGGGTATTATATCAAATATGTTTTTTTTTTTTTCAATTTGATTCAACTTTACGCTGCTGATCATTCAAAGATTGCAGTTTTAATAGTGCTATTTATCAATAAAGCAAATTTCTTACAATCGATTTAGTGTTATCATAAGGCTTAGCGCTAGCTACTGCTTAGTGGCTGTTAGCTTGTGGCATAGCAAAGTACAACAAAACGCGCTGCTCGCAACACGCCTCTGTTAATAGTGATAAACGGTAGCAAAGTTCAATTTACAACAACAATTAGTTGTTATTAGTTATTATTGTTGTTTCATAAACTAAAAAAAGTGAATTCGGCTGTATTTAGCTGCAAATAAGTGGACAATAACGTTCGGTGTTAGCAATAAATAAAATATTTATTATATTGCCTTTTTGTGAATTTTTTCGAAATTCTTTTTTGAGAAATCTTTTAATCAAAAACTAAAATTTTGAAAGCAGTAAATTTATAAACGACTCAGCTTTACCATTTTTCCAATATAAACCGATAAATTCTTCACCGATCTGCTCTTTGACCTCAATGTCAAAAAAAGCTAACCTCAATAGTTTTAAACTTTTGATAAAACAATTTCTGCAGACAAAATGCTAGTAAACTGATAACTTCTAACGCCGATCTGTCCTCTGACTTCTATACTCGTTTCTATATATGAAAACTAACCTTCAAATGCTTAATTTCGTACTTTTTGCCAAATAAACAATTCACCTCTCCATTTCAGCTGTGAGTTCTTGACTCCACGAAGGCACACTAGCAGCCATGACGAATGCCCTTAGTCGTTTTCTGACGCCTGTCGACTGCACCTGCAAAGATTTCAATCATCCATGGACGGACAGCTGTGTAAATGCCTCTGTGGGCATTTTACTGGGCGCAATCCCATACAGCTTGCGTATCTACACAATGGTCTATGCGGTAAGCACCCTAAACATATTCGTACTTAATTTCGTTTCAAAATTCTTATTTTTTGTTTCATCACTTTTTTTTCCAGTTATCGCTTATAATGCGCCATCGCATACCACATATTGCCGACCTCAAACGCACCCTACAAGGCATATTGCAATCGTCCGCCTTCCTCGTCTCCAACAGCTATTCATTCATTATGTTTAACTGCCTGTTGCGTAGACTAATCGGCCGCTATTATTGCGCCACTGTTGCTTTCGTACCCTGTTTTATCTCCAGTTTTGCATCGATACTGGTCGAACGACCCGCACGTCGTCCCCTGCTAACACTATACGTAGCGAATTTGGCTACGGAGACACTCTGGCATTTGGCCGAGGCCCGCGGTTATGTGCGTTCAATAGCACAAGGGCAAGCTTTAATCTTCGGCATTAGCATATCAGCACTATTGTATCTCTATCGTTTAGGTCTACATAAGACGACGTGTAAGGATTCATTATTCAATATATTACGTTTCTTTGTCGGTAAAACGGAAGAAGGACCTATCGTGCCGAAAGAGCCAGTAGCGCCTACGCCGCCACGATCGCGTGCGCCACTCGATTTCCGTAGCATAAATGTATTGGTCCAGCTTTATACGCGCTTCTTGGATGCGGCGAAGAGTCGACATCACACGTGTCCACATCGTGATCATTGTTGGCGTTATGCCTTGGTGGGTGGTATCAAGCCTTTCGTCGGCGGTGTGGGTCTGCAAGTGGCACTGCGTTTAGTTATGAATTTAAAGAAAATTGTACAAATGAAATTCGATGTGCGGAAGTCTATATTTAATAAGCAGACGCTGAATTTGGGCATATTTCTGGGTTGCTTCTCATTCATATATAAGGTGAGTACTATTATTGCGGACTTTTTTACCGCAAATGTCGGATATATTATTGAAATTCGAAAAGGATTTTCCCGAGAGTATAAAATATTCGGTTACACCCGAACTTATCTCGAATTTACTTCCTTACCTTCTTTACTTGTTATTTGTTATACTTTATATTTTAAATTATTTCATGTACAGGGTGTTTCGTGTGGTATGCGGCATAGCTTTGGTCGCGATGATCCACTCTACGCCATACCAGCGGGTCTGTTAGCCAGCGTGTCCTTCACTAAATATCCCGATGTAACAGTGGCATTATATGTGATGTGGAAAGCGTTGCAAGTAAGTATAGCTGACTTAGAAATAAGCCTTTATTTATAGATTAATAAAAATTAACGATTGATTAGGCATCAATTTACATTTATATTATTTGTATATACATATTAACCGAAATATATTCTCTAAATATTATTAATTATTATTCATATACCCACATAACATGAATTCTTCAAATGAACTTTAAATATTCCCATATTTTTCCTCTTCAATAGATAAGCTACAACTTGGGCATTAAAGAAGGCGTGCTACCGCACATATCCGGCTTTACGCTCTTCTTGTATTCCTTCTGTACGGCTGTACTCTTTCATGCAGGCATTCTCGAGCCGAAGACCATACGGCCGAGCTACTATAAATTTCTATATGCAATATCCGGAGAAAGGTAAGTTCAAAAGAAGACTTACTAAAGTTTTATTAAAAAAAAAAAGTTCAAAACTGGATTTTTTCGAAAACAAAGCGACTTTCCGGTAAAATATATGTACTTGTAAAAGATATGTACTTGTTATCTCTTCGACCGATTGAAAATGGGTTCAATTTCGATGATTATCGACTTTTTTTGCACTATTATTTTGTATTTATGTCATCTACGCTGTGCGGCTTCTGCACTTCCAATGCATTTTATAGCTCCTAGAGTTGTTTTACCGGATCTAAAGCCGTGCATAGTGGACGATATACTGATGTTGAGTTGGCATATTCTTTTCGCTTGCTGATTAGCATCAGGCATTGCTTCTTCCAGGGTTCAGGGAATATTCCGGCTTGGAAGCATTTGCGTTTTCGTTGAACATATTCAATATTACTACTGGTCGCTCTGCAGCGATTATTTTCAGGATTTCTGCTGAGATCCATTCCGGGCCGGGTCATTTGTTGGCCTTGAGCTTGTCAGCTCTTCTAGGGTAAACTGGACGATTTGTGGAAATCTTATAGTCAGGTCTAGATAACTAACTACCACTTTTTTCGTGCGTGGGGAAGAGTGAGTTTTCGATTTGATCTGATCCGATTTGACCGAGCACCGAATATCTTCATTACTATTTTAGATCCAAGTCCCTTTTCTTAATATCTTCGTGTGGTTCCATTTTTTCTTTTTGCTATCATCTATGGCGTGCTTCCACCCTTTTTTTCTACTTGGTGTGGCATCCTTTAGGCATACGCCTACTTTGCGTTTGGATCTCGAGTAGGGTCTGCGAAAGCGGAGGCATGTGTGTCTCAGTTGGACGATATTTTCAGTCCAAAAGTAAACTACTGCCTTATGTTTGCTCTGGGAAGCCTTGGGCATTGATTTTTGACAGACTCTTGTTATATGAAGCATTGTGTGCTCCACAATTTTCTTCGTAATTTTAGGGGAGCTGCTAGATGGGTTCCGGTTGTCTATTGCGAGATTAACTTCAAAGTATTTAGTATCGAAATGTGTAATTTTCGTGTTCCAGTATTTTTCCTGTTCTGGTTATCGTTTTCCCCTGTGTAATCTTTCTATAACTCCGCACTGTCTTCTAAACGTGGTTGCATTTTCCATATTGAGCGCTAATAGATCAAACCGAACAGCAATTTTTAAAATACGCTTTCCTCTCGAGTCCGTGCTTGGCATAGCCGACTCTACGGCTTTCGAATTTAGAACTCCGACGATAATTAGTTGAACTTCTATAGACCAGACTGTGCCCTCAATATTATCGAGCTTTTCCTGAAATTCTTGTACGCTGTCGCTTACCGTCAATTAGCAGTTAATAACAAGATATTATAATAATATAAATTTTTTTGGTAGTTCTTATATACCGTATATTTTACGGAGCCCGCGATATCTACTCGTACTACCATACAAACTAACCTATCAAAATCAAATTCTTTACTGTTTTATTTGTGGTCATTATTTCTTAATTTTATCTTCTATTTATAATTCATCATCTTTCAGAATTAACCGCTTCAATTTGGAACCCTTCAATATCTATGGTCAAAATGCCAGCGAACAGATGCAGGAGGTTTCTCGACAGCTAAATCTTGTTAATAAATCACCGTTGCCCAAGTTCTCACTTGCCACATGGAAATAATAATAATAATAATCATTTATAAGTACATATATATATAAATAAATAGCGAAATGTTAATTTTAAATATATGTATATGTTAAGAGAATAGCAGACTTATAGTGGCGAAGCAGAGCGCAGAAGCAGTTCACAAAGTCTACGACAAGTTAAAATAATGCTTTGAACATAAATGCGAAATATATGAAAGGAAAAATGAAAAAAGTACAATTAAAGTACAGTTACAGCCAACGAAAGTTTAAATGAAATTATGAAAATGAACGAAATTGTAAAAAGTGTAAAGCTATTAGCTAGTTAAGCCAAGCGCAGGTGAGCAAATAAAATATAGAATCCTAAAATTTATTAAAAATTAAAAAAATATATATATATGTATAAGATTTAAAATAATTTTTGTATAATAGATGCATATGTGTAGACTTAAGAATGTTTTGATTTGGTGTGTGATTATTTTTTGTTGTTATCTTTAATATAATTTTTCAATTGTTCGTGTGTCTATGCAAACATTTATAAAGTAACTGATTTAAGCTGTGTATAATTTGTTTATTTTTTATTTAAGTTTTTCTTGCATATTCAAGAGCTTGGCTAAAATTTGGCATAAATAACAAAAAAAAATATGCGCGTAATATTAAGCCGGTGTTTTGAAGAAATACATTTTTTATGTTTATATAATAAATATTTTTTTTTTAATTAATTCAAATTAAAATGTGAAAAAATAGATTTTTATGTTTATATTTTTTTTTTTTTGAATTGATTCAAACAAAATATTAGAATATTTATTTTTTTATACCCAGTAGCTTGACCCTGCTG
The DNA here is from genome assembly GCF_023373825.1 of Bactrocera dorsalis. NCBI lineage: Eukaryota > Metazoa > Arthropoda > Insecta > Diptera > Tephritidae > Bactrocera > Bactrocera dorsalis. The sequence continues at coordinate 102,507,643 of NC_064304.1, read as the reverse complement.
CACAGTGGTGTGGTTACTAAAAGTATTGAGCTAAAAACATAAAAACATACAAAAAATATTTTCAGTGCAATTTATTTACATATGTATTTCATATGGTATACATATACACTGATATAACAGTAAATTCTGTTAAAAATACTTTATTTACCCGCAAGTTGCTTTCAGTTTAGCTTTAAATGTTTATTGTTGGGGGCAAATTTCGTTAAAAACGAACAAAAAAAAATATTTCAATTACAAAAGAAAAAAATTGTTTTAGTAAAAAATAAAATTTTAATAAAAATAAATTATTTCCATTAAAATAAAAATTAATTACCTAAATATCTAGTACATTTGATTGCTAAATATTTTTTTTTTTTTTTTGATATCTAACAACGAATAATGTCTTGATTTAAATAACAAAAGATTGCATAAGCCAATTGATATATGTACATAAATGTTTGTGATGATTTTAAGTAATACAAAGTTTTGACTTTATTGAAAACATTTATTATTATTTTTTTTTATTTTTTTTTATAACCAGTAGCGCTCAAAGCAAACATTTTTATTTATTTTTACATTTTTTTTTAATTTATTTTTTTTAATTTATCTTTTTTTTAATTTTTTTTTAATTTAATTTATTTTTTTTTTTTTTATTTTTTATTATATTTTATTATTTATTTATCTATCTTTTTCTCTTTTCTATTATTTATTTTCATTTTTTTCATATTAGTTAATTTTTTAAACAAATTAATAATTATTTAAGTTTAAATTCTTTTATTAATTTATTATATTTTTAATTTACTAATTTTTATTATATTTTTTAATTACATTATTACTTTTTAAATTTATTAATATTTTTATTTATTTTATTATTTTAATTCTTATCTTCTAATAATTAATTTTTTATTATAATTATTTTTAATCAGTTTGTATTCAATTTTTTTTTATATTCTGTGGGACGCTATGCGATTTAAAAGAATCAAAGATTGTTCTTTATTTATTTTTGCCAATATTTCTTATTTATGTCAATATTGTGTTTTTAATTTATTAAATACATTTTTAGATTTTGTATTTTTTTTGTTAATTTATTAACTTTTTGATTTATTAATTTTTTTTCCTTTTCCATTATTAAATACATAATTTTTTTTATTTATTAATTTTTTACTAATATGTATTTAAAAAAAAAATTTATAAGCAGTAAACTCAATGCGATTTAAAAAACCAAAACATTTTTTATTTATTTATTTTTGTTAAATACAAGTCAATTTAACAAAAATACAAGTCAATTTAACAAAAATAATGAAACAAAAAATCTTTGTTTTTTAAATACAAGTCAATTTAACGAAAATAAATTAACAAAAAATGTTATGTTTTTTAACTGTTATTGTTACTTTTTTAATTAATTAATTTTTTTTCAATTAATTAATAAATTTTAATTTTTTTTTACTTTTTAAATTAATTATTTTTTTTTTCAATTAATTAATAAATTTTATTTTTTTTTTTACTTTTTATTTAAATTATAATTTTTATATTTGATTAATCTTCATATTAAAATTATTTATAATAATTTTTTATTATTTTTTTATATTCTGCATGACTCAATGCGATTTAAAAAATCAAAAATTTTCTCACAATTTGTTTATAAAATAGTTCATTATATAAATTTTCTTTACAAGTACAAAACCTCGAACTATTTCCCAACGTTTTTAGACTTTGCTGACATTATTTTATTTCTAGCGTTATTTTATTCTAGCGTTCATTTTGTACAGCGAATTTTTCTCAATGTCATTGGTAATCTAACTGCTTTCAAATTTATTAAGAACATTGTTTTTGTAAAATAGCTTTTACGTGATTATTAAAACAAAAAAATGGTAAATTTAGATATTTAATAAAAATATATAAATATACACATTACATTATATGTAGATAAGCTAAATAAATATTTACAAAAACACGAGGGGTGCAAACATATGTTTATATACATAACATATGTACTTATACATGTATAACATATAGTATATGTATTAAGCTATAGTGTATAATTATTGAAATCAAAAAAGAATTAAATTCGATATTTATCGGAGAGAAAATCTAACAATAAAAAGTAGATATACAAATTATAAATAATAATAAAGTGAATGGAAGAAAAAAAAATGTATTTGTTATTTATGCATGTATTATTGAAATTCTACATATGTAGATAGGTAGTTTAACTCTATAAGCGCTAGACTCGCGAACTCAAAATGCCGAACCATATATCGCATATATATGCAGCCTAGACTATGTTCGGCATAAGTAGGAAGTTTAACCTACAATGCCCAGAACGAAGTTGCGTTGGGTTTACTCTTGCTTGTATTTGGACTCCAAGTGGCCACCGCTTTGACGGGGCTGAATTTTAGGCTTCATTGCACTAATGACAAGATTGCATGATCCTTCGCAAGATAGTTTCCTTTCGAAAACTTGAGCCTACAATAGGTCCAAACAGCTCAGGCCGTTTGGCTTTACAAGAATATAGATGTAGTCATGTGTAGAAGTTCACGTAAGTCAGGAAAGTTATCTGAGCAGCATTCACTTGGGAGCGGCCGATTAACGATTGTTTAACATATGGCTCAAGCATCTCACGACTTCCGGTCTTAGACCAAGTATGCTCTGAATAGCCAAAAAAACAACCGTTTGAAGGGAAACTAAAGTGAGAAGGCGAAACATCGCCTTCACAGGGTTGTGCGCTGAGTTTGTGATAGGCCACGTAAAAAAAGCACCCAACGAAAAGAAACAAAATAAAGATATAAGACCGCAAAAAATTACATATAGTTTCTGATGTATCTGAGATACCAATCATAGCTGTGGTTGCGCTTGCAATCCGAACTTGTGAAAAATTGTTAAATAAGACACACGAGCATAAGAGCAGTGAGGCATTCATTTTCTCATGTAATACCCTGTAGGACAAATCAATTTCCTTCACTTTCCTTTCCGAAATTGATTTTCACCAGAAATATATTTAAAGGTAATGCAGAGTTCGCGAAGTATTTTCCCACAACTATGTACATTTTCTCAACTCCTCTCTTTCAGTAATCTCAAAAAATAATTCTCAGATGGATCAATCTAAGCCAGGGGCTCTTCTCTACTTTTCTCTCTAAGATTATTCTTTAGTTTCAATAATATATTCGACAGTTTAACCGATATTTTCGGTACAAAGTTCGCAATTGGAACTGGAACCCACATATTCTGTATCTGGGGCTTGGATAGTTTTGGTTCAACTTGGAGAATTTTTGGTCGTTAGGTGGCACATCTTAACGGTAAAAGTTTTGTCAAGATACCATGATTAGATCGCGAATTGTATATAACGAAATAGGCGCGGATTTTCTATGATTTCGGTTATTTTCGTTATCTACCGAATTTGGTTGAAATCGGTCGAGTAGGCCCCGAGATATCGATTTTCACCTCAATGTGAGCGGTGCCAAGCCCCTAGTCCAAATTTGTCACCGACTTTTATAAATCCCTTTCGTATCATCTCGGATGCAATCGTTTATATCTATCTCTGACGCATTTAGTTACAGATTTATCTCACTTTTAGTAGTTTTTACCGAAACCGTTATATGTGGAAGAGGCGGAGTTATAAACCGAATTCTCCCATTTTCACAGAGTTGGTAAGGATGCCAAAATTATTTATTCTGAGTGAATTTGATTATTATAGCTTTAGGGATTTAATAGATATGTACACTGAATCCATTAGAGGGCGGGATCACACCCATTTCCAAAAAAATCAAACTGCAAATGCCGCTCCATAAGTCGTGTATGCCTTTGTTGAGCTTAGTCCTGGCCTTTTATAAGACGGTGGACGGGAGAGTAGTCCGACACATGTACATATATAGATATATCCAATACAATATCTTTGTCGATCAGTTTTAGGTAATCCTTAATACCTTTGCCGTGGCCGTCATCAAAGGGGGGTCTCTCATCCAAGGCTGTTGTTTCCAGGGGAGGGATGGTTCGCCTTTCCACTTTAGCTCGCCGTCAAACGGATGTTCTTTGGCTACCAAGAGTATACTTAGTCTAACACCGGAAGTCGTGAACTGTTTGAGCCATACGTAAAAGAATCGTTTTTGACCACTCCCAAGTGAGTGGCGCTCAGAGAACTTTCCTCACTTGCGTGAGCTTCTACACATGACTCCATCCTGGCACACACGTTTCAAAAATACAAAATATTCCTACAGGGCTTGTTTCGCTGGCGCTAGTATTACAATAGTGCTTTTATCATTTGCCCAGTTTATCCTTAGCAATTTGGTGGGTTTAAAAAATGAAACATATTTGTAAAACCGGCAACTCCCAGCGCTGTCGACTCGCCAACCGCCAACCGCGAACACACACACATACAAATAATACATGCTTGCATGCCTACTCACACCAACTGCTGATGCAACTCATGGCCACTTATCATTTTTATGCGCTATTGTGGGATTTAATTCGACCGACAGCCAACAGCCGCCGACAGCTGCCGCAACATTGGGCGCTCGTATATCAATGCTTAAGCCGGTAATAGCGCCACTTGGGCAATAACAACACGGACTCCGAGAAAATATACAATTTTAAAATACAAAATACAAATACAACATAAAAAAAATTACAACAAATTTTTAAAAGAGCAACAACAACAACAGCATGTGATATACGCAACGCCATTCATTTTCATGCATTTGAGACAAATTATGGCTGACTTGCAAGGACGCGGAAAAGTGAAAAAAGGAGATCAGAAATTGTGAAATATAATAAAAATTTTAAAGAATATAAATTTGAGCCTTAAAAGCTTTTGAAAACCAGCACCACAGCACAACTCAAAATACGTATGCAAATTAATTCTCGAAAACAATTCCATTCATTTAGGCCGCACGCAATTGACTCGCTGAAGCGGCCCGTTTTGAGCGGCTATCTGTCGCTCAATGCTAAGCTATTAAATGACGGTTGGCTGAAGAAATGGAAGTCACTTAGTTAGGCTCGATAATAAATTCAGTTGACGCACGAAATCACTGCAGTTGGGTGGCGAACGCCAGAGGTCTCGTGTTGCTTCCGTTTATCAAATCTTTTTAGTATACATTTCTGCCCTGCCACACCTACGCCCCTCAGAGAGATTTATGCTAATATTTTAAGCTGCAATTTCGTCCATCTTATGCTGGATTAATGAAGTGACGGTTCGATGGATTTGCAAATTTTTAGTGAACTTCTTAAAGGAATCCGGAATTCAGGGGGGAGTGGCATCGGAGAGACAGTGGTATATTTAAAACGAAAAACTTTTGAATGCAGACTATCTAGTTTTAATATCAAATGAAAGACTCGATCAACTTGAAAAATGTAGAAACGACAAACATGCCGAGAGCACTGATCCAAAACCGCTATTGCGTAAAAGAATTAAACAAAATAAAACTATCTGCACTCTTCAACCAAATTTATCTGTAAATCATAGGACGGCTACTACGAGTACTTCACTCATTCAATAATTACCAAAAAAAAATACGTTTCTTCCTTCCTTCCAAATGATCACAGTACACAGCGTTACTTAGAAACTGTTCAAAACCCCTTCTTAGATTGCAAGTGAGTCTTCAATAATATTTATAACGAGTAGCTTGCACAGATATTTTAGAATACTTTAGCAATGAAAGTACTACTTCATATACAATTTTCTAACAAAAGGCCGAAAGCTGGTAAGAATTCAATCCGCGAGTTTCAGAAGTATTAACTTTGGTTGTTTATAAGCTTATTCTAAGGAACTCCAATTTTCTAGAATTGATTTTTTGAGCCCTTCATCTATTCCCATTACTTAGAATTTTCAGCTGTTGTAATTTTTCAGAATATGTCGTTTGCCTGCCGTTTGCTATTAGACGTACGGAAGCTGGGTAAATGAGAGACTCCGGTCAGGCACCCATACATCGATTGCATTCCTCATAATTTATATCACTACAAGGTGGAACCTCCTTCTGGGGTCTCCTTTTTGCACACTTAGCTGAGAGGGATTTGTAGACGAGGCAAAGAGGTACAGTGAACCCTTTCCCGGTAGGATCGAAAATACGAGAGAGGGTATGAGTCGGAGTCTTCTGTCAGAAGCTGTCCGTTCAGGCTACCGGATGACTGTAGCGTCTTTCAAGCGGAGATGCCTGCATTAAGCTCGCGATAGGTATAGAGCGCCGAAATGCAGACTCCATCAAAGATGTGTGTGTTTACTGCCATAACCTAGCTGCTATACAGGGTTTAGCTAATCAAGATATGCAAAACTTCATTAGCAAAAGCTTCAAGCTTTTTCCAATTAGTGAGGGCGTCCCTACTCCAATTTCGTCCAATTGAAAGCGAGTCGGTTTTCTGGGATGATTTTGCGTCTTAGCTAGCTCATCAACCAAAACTTGTGCGACTGCGAAGACCTTTTGTCCCAAAACAAACCGTACGAAGTCCTTCGAACTACATGGACTTAGCAAAGTAAATCTCACCGCAATTATAGGACTGACTGAACGCTGTCTAGTAGGTGAACAATCGATGTGCTAAATATTCTGTCGAACGCCATTTGTCCAAGGTGTATGAAGGAAACAGAGATGGAATCCTCTTGTTAGTTTATCCTCTACTGTCGGTTTTTCCAGACTAAAACTGAAATATCGCCGTAGACATACCTTTGGCGAACCTAACGAAGTTACTGGGATTGATATTTACCGCTATAATAAATTTGTGGTGAGCTCCAAACGGTTAATCAATCTATAAGGTTATGCATTTGAACTAGTTTTTGCATAACACAAAGGACGCATATCAGTCCAATACGACACTACTTAGCCTTACTTGACGAAAAGAGCTATAAGCACGGGATCATCTGAAAATGGTATCCTTTGTAGTAAGCAAGTTTGAATAAATGTTTTCTCGAACATTTATAAGATATGGCAGGTTTGCAGATCGTTTTTTGAAATAAGCTGCGGTAATTGAGCTTGTCAGCGAGCCACGATTTTGCTTCAACTATATTTTTTTTCTTTCAAAAAGCAATATTTTATCAACACAGGTAATTTTTGTTATCCATTTTTTTCCCAACAACAAAAGTTGCTTCACTCAAAATGATATAATTCGCAAAGAAATGATCCGACAGCTGTTTAATTTGTAGGCGCGCCTTTTGAAGGTTAGGACTGACTAAAAATCATATGGGGTTGCTGCTAGTAGCGTCATCTGTGTGTCACTTCAGGACTTTTCAATTGACTTGTTAAGAAATTGGTTTGATAATACTCATTTTTGAAAGAGAAATTTTGAACTAATTGCAAAATGTGTAGAAGAAAAATACATTGTAACTCTCCCGTATTCTCTCATTAGTTCCATCCGATAGCTACTCACTCCTCAGCACTCAAAAATTTCCGACTGCATGCTTATTATATAACTATTTTCATATATTAAGAATTATATTTCCATAATGAAACATAATTTATGCTTTGTAATTGTTTACATCACACTTAGTTAGTGAAAGAAAAGACTGCAAGCGACGAGGCGTTACTCGATGAGCCCGCGAGGCAGAGAGAGTTGAGCAAGATCATCAGACAAACAATGGATGAATGCAATTTCTTGGTATTTTTCATTGTTCATGCCTTCATGCGATTTGCATAATTTTCTTGTTTACAATTTGTGCAGAAAGGAGGAAGCACAACAATTACAACAACAGCACAGCGTGGGACGTGGCAAACATAAAGACAGTGAGCCGGACGACTGCAAGAATAAATGAATGAATGAAGCAACAACCCGAATGCTGAAATGAGCGTTGCAACAAGACGCCTGGCAACTGTCAGCACGCGTTATTGTTGTTGCTGTTATTGCTGTTGTTACTGTCGTCCTTGCCCCATCCGGTTCTGTTGTCAAGACAAGCGATTGACTTCAAAGTGTTTACAAAAGCACAGCGACACAAAACAAGTTTGATGACAATGATAGCAACAAAAACAACAACAACAACAATAACAAAATCCCAACAAATGAAGTGCAAAATAAGAATTGCAGCAGCTTTTAGGATGTACGCCTATTATGAGGGGAGTTCGAAGAGACACTGGAGTGCAATAAAGAATGAATACACATTTTCAAAATTGTAGACGTGACTATTCTTTTTTCAACTAGGCTCTCCCCCTACAAAATCTAGGTCTTTCTATTTAGCGGGCTCCGGTGCATAAATGAACTAGACCTCAGCGTTCAGCCCGTAATGGTTTCAGCACTAATCGAAACTAAAACTCGGGCTTGACAATCTCGAAGAACGAGAAATACCTAATTATCATTCATCCGATTTGCTGAAATTGCAACTTTTGGGTCTTGAAGATTTAGTTGCTCTACCTAGTTCTCCTACAATAAGCTCTGCCGGGGTTACGTACATGTTTTCTTTTGCCAAAAGTTCCAAGTAAGCCTCTTTCAGGCTCGTTTGTGTGCCTCGTTATAATGATATCCCTAGAAACTACAAAGTGGATAAGCGGACAAGTGACGGCACTTTATCCCACTTACATCGAAGTGCGAACCAGTTCTCCATTGTAATCTTATTTTTTAGCCCTGGACCTATACAACTCGCGAGCATTTGTCAGGTTTAGGCCAATGCAAGATACAGGAGATTCCCTCAACTACTTGACCTTAGTAAAGTTCATCTTGCCGCAATCGTTGGAGTTTTTACTAGATGTTGTCGAATTGGCAATAGGAAGACGTTGAGCTGAAAACATCCAGGCTCTTTCTCCTCCGTTTTCCAGTTCTCGCAAGATCTCGGTAGTTAAAGCACTGTGTCGTATGTTATGAAGGTGTTTTGCATACCATAAACGAACTGAAGTTCTAAGCAGTTCAAGTGAGGTTCCTTTACCAGGAATGACCGCTTAACCTTACCTAATATGTGGCAAAAGCAAACAGTATATAAATTTTTGGAGGAATCGGATGGATGGCAAAAACATTTTATGAAACAGACTCACAAGTATGCCTCAAAAACTTTTTTTACAATGCGCAGCGTAAGAGTAAAAACTCGAATGTAGAGAAATACAACCTTTGATGATAAAGATAACAGTCTTGATAACATATAATCCATAGACTCAAAGCATGGCCGTCATACGATGAACAAAAGCCTTAATTTCTTTAGAAAAAAATTAACAACTAATCGCTTTTCTGCCTTCATACGAGTATCATATAACCTTCGCAAAATTAAAACACTATCAAAGGAATTAATTACTGTCCCTTTCAACTTTTTGAACTCCCCTCTATGAATCGTAATACAGAAAGAAGGTTGACTACAGAGCGGAAAACAAATCCTATTCAGTCACTTTTGTTGCTGTTACTATTTTGCAAATGCAAAAATAAAAAAAATAATCAAATTTCATAATATTCAATTTATATGCACTCTATCCTGGTATACTGACTGGTGGGAATAACAGCGTGAGGACATGCAGCCAGTGGCGCATCGAAAAAAATAAGAAATGGGATTAAGTACAAAACTTTGCTAAAGGAAGTATCTTTGAGATCTTGGTGCTGAAATCTTTTAGTAGGAAAATAATCCGAGCTTTATACAAAAGCACTAAAAAGCCCAAAAATATACGGAGGAATTACACAAGCGCCTTTCCAGAGAGATGTTGTGATACAAAAGAAAGATATAAGAATGCACCTTATTGGTATATTGTTTGTTGAGTTGAGAATACCTATTCATTTTTTTTTTAATTCCATCACTACAAAAAAGTACAAAAGAGGTCTCTAACCCCCTATCTTTATCATCTTCTGGTACACCTCTGTTTTTTCGCCTCCACTAAGGGACTAGATATCACATACTACATAGCTCTCTCTTGTAAAGTGATTAATGAGTTATGTCACACGACGAGTACTCCCAAAATGCTGGCACAGCAACAATAAGTGTTGTCGCTGCTTAGTTGATATATTTTTCTCGTTTCGTTCTCGTCCCTGCTTCTCAATTGCATAGACGTCGCTGTCTCAACTTAGTCCTTTATGTAGTTATGCAAAATGGCGCAGAAAATGACAGGCAATGACATGAAAGTAGCTCAATTAAAGTGAATACAGTGATTGCTCGCTGACAAGAAGAAACTATGGTGAATAATGAATGTTGCCGAGCTGCAACACTAAGCAGTTGATAGTTCTCTCGAAGTTGGGTATACATATGTTTGTATGTATGTATCTAGGCCATTCCTTCAAATAGTTTATGTATGGAGGTTAAATGAAGTTGGAAAAGTTGGATTTACAGATCGACAGATCCACAACTTCGTCTTGCTTTTCTCTAAGCCAGCTCGAATGTGAAGCTATGAGCAAATTTCATTGGTGACTTGCGTGGCATTCTTCCCTTTTTAATACAAAAATTTCAAATTATTGTCAATTTCTTCATTATTTTCACTCATTTTTGAACAGCTGTAACTTTTTTCAACTTCCCCGAATTTAATTTTTTAAAATGAATCTTAAATTCTCATCTTTCCAAAACACTGTATGGTATGCTACAATGTGATTGGTAGCACTGGAAAGAAAAGACTTTTTAAGCAAATTTCAAACTCTATAACATTAATAAATCGCATCTCTCAGAGGAACTTCACTAAGGATGCCTCTCCTTCAAAACTCCATACTTTAGCACTCCTAAAAGAGCATTTCCCTTTAGCAGCAGGTCAACAAACCGTAACTTATTACCTGCCAATAGCTGAGCCTCTCTCAACTTTTCCCATAATATTGTTACCTCACAAATGGCTAAGCACAAATAATATTGTTAGGCCAAGAGCTCAAAGCACTCCAAACTGCAAAACACAACTCATTCTTATGCCACCGCACATTTGAATTGAACTTTTTGGTGGAATTTGAATACAAGAGTTATTGGTTAGGATAACTTAATATGCAAAGCCAAAGTAGCAAGTGCTTTTGTAAGAAATATTCTACATCCGCCCACACAGACAAATACTTTCAAAAGTACACCTTAAGGCTTAGTACCCGATACCTAGCCTCGCCATGCACTTCTTTATTATACCACACATTTCTGTCGTCTCTCTAGCGGCCAACTTACTTTCACTTGGCCTAAATCGTCCATCGAGCTTTAAGCTATCAACGTCAACTAATTTGCATATTTCTATTTGTACAAGATAAGATAGTCGTGGCAGCTGAGAATCAAATGAATTGAAATCAAGTCAAGTTTGCAACTTAAACAAAGTTGCCGAGGGCAAGCGAAGAGTGAGCGTCACAAAATGGCAGACATTTTTGAGAAATAATATGTTAGGTAGATATAGTAACTATGTAGTAGTATATTTATGATGTATGCATAGTTCTATAACTTAGCTTTAAGTGTTTTAAGGGCTGGGGGAAAGAGAAGGGATCAAAAATTATAAAAATAAACATTTCGATAGACGAACGAGTTACAAATTTCGCTTGACATGTTGATTATTTCAGTCCGCATACCGCAAAGTACCTTGAAGACCGCCAGCTGACTAAAAGCTTGTATACAATAGTTTTAACCGCAAACTTAGAGCTTGGAAGACACTGAGGCACTCAATTTTTTTATATAAAATGTGTTTTTTTGGAAATGTGGTTTTCAAGAAGAAATGAAACGCATATAATTTATTATTATGGCCAAGAATTTAGCTTTATTACATTATACAGAAAAATAAGGGTTCGCCAATATCTTTTCAAAATTATTTCAGACAAATGATCGCCACGGCTGGCCGAATAAATACCAGTCAAGGGCTACATTTTCGACCACTTTTTGTAACAATTGGGGTCATAAGTCAACAATAACAGGCCGAATCTTCCTTCCTAAGGCGTCAATCGTCTCGGAATTACAAACGAATATACATAACCCCCACAAAATATAGTCCAGCGGTGTTAAATCGCACGGTCTTGGTGGTCGTTCGGCTTCAAACCTTACGAGTACATTAATTAGAATTAAAGAAAAATAATTCCACAAAATCTCGAACAAAGGCACAGTTTCAAATGTTACCCACGATGTATGGATAATTCTGTCGACGGACCATCAGTTCTATAAACGTGTAACGGCGCTTAACTCTGAACACTTCTCTGATCGATCTCATAGTGGATTTTTTACACCATTCCTACCCACAAATGTCACAAATGGTTCGGAGCCTAAGAGGAAAGATAGATCAACCCTATAGCTGAACAGCGTCTCGACTGTAATCTGACTATTAAGGAGCTGTGAACATAAAAGCATTCTGTTGTTCTTTTTTGCTTTACTGTTGAATCGCCCGCTGGTCTCCCTTAGACAGCTGCGTTGAGACGACGAATGTCAGTTTCGGCTATATCTATTGGAAGAGAGAGGCTTCAATCTGCTTCGTCTTGAATAAATCGAACGAATGCAAGTAAATGATCAATAGTGTGCTTCTTGATGAACCACTGGAACTAACTGGTATAAAAAATTATTGTATGAATAACAGATTTGCGACGAGTTTGAGACGTTTCGTTAATACATCAAGGCTTACATCATTTTCAAAAGCTTTTTGGCATTATAAAGGATACTTGAACTATCCATATTTTTTCTCTTGAACATCAACGAACACAAGGAAGATTCGACGTCGAAGAGCTGCAATCACAACAGACAGCCGAACAATTTTCTACTCGACTTGCAGTCCTGTTCTCTGAGAGCACTCGTCAGAAACTCGGTATAAGAAAACTGTGGGACGGTATTCCCAGCTCCTTTCGTGCAGCTGTAACCGAAACCTTTGGTTTTTGGAAAAGCCAAAAAACAGCTGGTACTATGGGGAGTGTCGTGTCGCAGTGGAGAGAAAGCATACTGCCTACTATACAACGTTACAAGCGACCAAAACACGTGTGGGATGGTATGGATACCGAGAGCTAAAGAGGGAAGCGAGACGGAGACAAAAAAAAAGAGACCTAAGTTCGTGAGAATGAAGAGCTTGACAAGCTGCCCGACAGGGGTAATGCAACAACAGGTTTCAAGACCGAAGCATGCTCTTGTAGAACCCCCAGAAGTGATCTAGTAACGGATGCTCAGAGCACACTAAAATTATGGAGGGAACACTTCTCCAGTCTGCCGAATGGGAAGGAAAGCATAACAGTAGGAGAAAACGAACCCGACTATCCAAACTCCGCAAAATTAATATGGCTGTTTAAACTGACGTTGAGCAATAGCAAAAGCACCGTCGGAATCATTGGCCTCAACAACTGCACTGTTAGTTCTGCTTTCTCCATAATGGATAAGTAAGCAAAGCAAACGGCTCTGGCAGTGAACATGGGCAAGCCGAGATATCTCCTGTCTTCAAACAAAAAGTCGTCGCACTCGCGACTAGGCTCCAACGTCACTGTTGACAGTCATAACTTCGAAGTCGTAGATAATTTCGTCTATCTTTGAATCAGTATTAGCCAGCAAGAACAATGTCAGCCTCGAATTCCTACGCAGAATAACTCTTGCCAACAGGTGCTACTTCGGACTGAGTAGGCAATTAAGAAGTAAAGTCCTCTCTCGATGAACAAAAACAAAACTCTATAAGTCATTCTTTATTCCCGACCTGCTATATAATACAGAGGCATGGACGATGACAACATCTGATGAGCCGACGTTTCGAGTATTCGAGAGAAAGGTTCTGCGAAAGATTTATGGTCCTTTGCGCATTGGCTACAGCAAATAACGCATTCGATGGAACGATGAGCTGTATGAGATATACGACGCCATTAACATAGTTCAGCGAATTAAAAGACAGCGGTAACGCTGGCTAGTTCATGTCGTCCGAATGAACGAAAACACTACAGCTCTGAAAGTATTTGATGCAGCACGCGCCGGGAGAAGCAAGGAAAGACCTCCACGCTGTTGGAAAGACCAGGTGGAGAAGGACGCCACATTGCAAAAAGAAGAAACGAGTGGTGCGCTGTTGTTAACTTGGTTTTAACTGCGTAAGCGGTATTTACCCCAAAAAAGTAGAGTATCCTGATCAGGAATCAGCAAAGTTTAATTAAATGTAATTTTTTACTATACTCTCGTTACCACTCCCGAACTCGTAAAATTCTAAGTCCCATAAGTGAAAACTTAATAATTTATCTTTATTCGATAAATATATTGTTGATTATTATTATTATTATTATTATTATTATTATTATTATTATTATTTTAGTTTCTAAATATCATAACACAATAAATATTTATACACGTATCGCTAATAATCTAACACAGTGACCTTGAGGCTTTTGTCAACAATAAACCAAAATATTTCGCTTATCACTGCAGCATATTAAAAGGCCCCAACTCATCACATACTCAACAATAAAACTTAATACAACAAATTAAGTACTAGTTCTTTTTTTTTAATTTATACTACACATTTTAAATAAATTAATTATACTTTAGAAAACACAGAGCCACGGCGCTATCGAACCCAACGTTACTTCCGCAGGCAAGTGTTCCGCAAATGGATTTTCACCATCAACAATACCAACACCGTCACCAAAATCTTGTAGATAGACATTACGACGCTCCGAACCGAGTGGCACAAATTTCACCAAATATGTCGTTAAGGCGCTGCTTGCATCCAACAAGATCATCACTAAGCCCACAGCAATGGCCAGCGAATAACAAGCGAAGACTTCAAAACGTTTATCACCCATCTGTGGAACAACTATTCCAAAAATCATGTACATGTATTTTGATTTTGGATTAAAACGTCAATGACAATAACCGAACAGCAACTACCGGTTTCAAGAGCGCAGACAACGAATTTTGTTGAAGCTCTGCTATCGACAAGGCAATACAAGACAATGCGATATCAGAAAGGCAAACAAAACTCAAAGAGAACATGCCTACATAAGTGGGAAAGCATTCTGCTCGCGACAAATTACTTATTTGATAAGCAATTAGCAGTGTTGCCATCGTGTGAAAAAAAAAACATTTAATCATGTTTAATGTGTCATATTAATGTATATATGGTATAGTACTATATTATATTAAGATCATCAAGAATTGATATGCTAAGTTTAGATGTGACGAAATGTGCTTCGAAGATGGTGGACGCAGTGAACGCTCAAAAAGAGGTTGGTGCCGATAAAAATATCAAAAAAAAAGTCCAAAAAATAATTTTGGATGACTGTAGAGTGAAGAGAAGATGCCGCCTTTAAATAAGCGTGGAGGCAGAACCTACCCACGAGAGAGAGGCAGCAAAGCGACGAGCGAACAATACTGCGACCAGCACCAAATGTACCCAGACGACGAAGAAAAACTCATCATGATTGAGACCAGTAAGATTCTGATTATGGTGTACTGGAAACCGAAATGGATCAGTTTGACAAACGGCTGGTGAGGCCAGTATTCTGTCAGCTCAGTGGATAACAGTGACATCTAACTGAAATGGCTGGCAGGCTAATAATGTGCTCACCTCCGTCTCGTTAAAACCCTGACAGGCCTTCAAGTACGTTCAATGCACGTTGCCATAATTTCTTTGACCGTACAGCTTCAGTTGAGACGAGCTCCCGATTCTACTTATATACCATGTACGGGTATAAGTATATGTTTTCATAGTACGAGCATCGTATCTACAAACAGTCTTATCAGCAAAAAATAAAGTTTGTACCCACATATGACTCGAAATATTTAGCTACGAAATATTACAAAAAGTCAAAATCTGGCAACACCATCAACTATAATTACACACACAAAGCAATTTTCAAAATGTTTGTTTTTGCCAAGCGGACAAGAGAAGTCGACCGGCGTGTTTGTCAATTTTTTGCATGTCATTTTTATCGCACTATACTGAAAGGGGAAATCCACATGTAAATATATATAGATGAGTAATAGTAATAGTTTACACTATAGCACCGGCACCACCACCACATTCCGCTTGTTTGTACTGAATTTGTTGATAAGAACAAATTTTGCCATGGAATTATTCAAATTATAATTATTGCTAATTTTTTAGAAAAACTCTCTTCTGTGCTCTCTTTCATAGAATAGTTGATAATAAGGAAATGCTTAGTAATTTTTTATAAGCTGAGGGAAATACTGAGAACTTTACCACAATAAAAAAAACAGAAACAAACATGCGGTATATTGTCTAGTTCGAGCTCGAGCTAAACCAGCGAGGTCTTAAAAGTACCGAGTTCTTTACAGTTTCAGCCACACTAATCATTAGAGTTATGTTCGCAGCGCTGGTTGGGCTCTCTGAAGAGAGAAAAAAGAAGTTATGGTTATTATGACAGCCAGCAAAAAAAAACACATCCTCTGAAAACGTATACTGTTCGTTGAAGAGTCAACTTTTTAGTAAAAAAAAATACGAAGAGTATCTAAAAGATAATAATATTGTTTTTTTTCGAATATTTTGTTTGGTCATTAAGACTTCTCAATCCATTATTACTCATACTTCCTGAAAAATTCGCGCACGGCAATGACCAGCATTTAAAATCGTGCAGCTACCGAATTTGCGTGCGCTGATTACACGAGCGATGCTATCAATTTATACGCCGTAAGAAGAGAGAGTTACGAGGCGAGAAGTTGAAAGAACTGAAAAGAATCAGCAAGCTTGCATGAATCAGCGCCTTTAAACAATGACAATGCATTATAATTTACATTTGTTAATGCAAAAATAAAGATAAAGAGTTAAAAAAACAAAATTTAAATTCAGGTACAGTGGGATGATTCGCGAAAAAAATTAAAAAAAAAATAAATTGAAATAAATTAATAAGAAACTGTAAGGGTGACTTAGCGTGGGATAATTCACAAAAAAAAAATAAAACGGAAGTAAATAAATAGTACAAAAATTCAGAAAAAGTAATAAACAGTGAGGTAACTTTGAGAAAAATTGTCAGCCAACAAAATTGAATATACGGAAAACACGATAAGTATAGCTGCATCTTTTATAACATAACGGTATAAAAAGATCTTTATCTTGATTTTGATTTGATCGGTCAGTTTGTCACCTATATGTTATAGTGGTCGGATCTGAGAAATTTGTTCTGAGATTTTAGTACTGCCTAGAAGAATGGATCATGCCATATTTCGTGAAGATATCTTATGAAATAAAAAAGGTTTTCATAGAAGAGTTTGTTTCGGTCAGTTCATAAGGCAGCTCTATGCTACAGCGATCCGATCTAAACAATTTGTTCGTTTGAATTTTGAATCAGTGCCTTAAGCAATAACACATGACCAATTTTGTGAAGATATCTCGTCAAATGAAGAAAATTCTCATACAAGTTCTTATTACGATTGTTCAGTGTGTATGACACCTATGTTTTTCAATAGGAATGCTACAAAAGTAAACCGAAAGGGACAGGAATCGACGGCAATTTTTTCCCGCTCTTTTGACATTTCTGTTAAGTACTCGTAAGGTTTGCCATTTCATCATGGAAAGATATACGATCCAAAGGTCGAAATTATTTACATTTACCGCCGAAATTCGTAGTCAGTGACCTCAACTTTAAGAGCGCTATGTCCAATTTATGACCGTCATAATCGTCCTGTCAGTTCTACAATGGAATTCACAGGCACAGTACAAAATGTTCCCATGCCAGTGAGACAAAGAAGTGCCCCTAATGTATAGAGAATATTGCTGCCGCTGGCGCATCAATTGAAGAATACCCAAATCAGCCTCTCACACGTCGTTTTCAAGAGTTGGGTATCTCTGTGTCATCGTTCTAGGAAATTTACGTAAAGATCTTGACCTACATCCTTACAAGATCAAATTTGCGCAAGAACTAAAGGCGTTCGACCACCGGAATTGTCGTATACTCGTGAATAGGGTTGAGCATCAGCTCGGATGGTCCGGATTTTCATCGAAAAACATTTTCAGCGATGAGGCTCATTTCGGGCTGAATAGTTTCGTCAATAAACAAAACATGCGTTATTCTTCAGGCAGCAGTCCACACATACTTCATGAGTCACCACTCCATTCTGAAAAATTACGGTTTAGTGCGGTTTATGGGCTGGCGACGTCATAGGGCCGTACTTCTTCCGTGATGATCAAAACCGGAACGTTACTGTGAATGGAAATCACTAACTCTCAACTAAATATAACAGAATATTTTTGTCGCGAATTGGATGATATGGACTTAGACAATATGTAGTTCCATCAAGACGCCGCCACAAACCACACAGCAAATGTCATAATCGATTCATTGAAAACCAAGTTTAATGAACGTGTTATATCACGAAATGGTGAATTGGTCCTCGGTTGTGTGATTTGTCGCCGTTAGACTATTTCCTGTAGGGCTGCGTCAAGTCTATTGTCTATGCCAACAAGCCAGCGATGATTGATGAACTGCGTACGAATATCGAATGTGAAATTGCAACAGTATCGGCCGATTTATGCTTGAAAAACCGTCGAAAAATCGGTTCAGCGTCTGGTAAGGAAAGAACGGGTGCAGAATTTCAAAACGATAACCCAAAAACTAGTTCTGACTAGTTCGCATATAAAATAGGCCAAAAATATTCATATGAAAAAAAATAAACTTTGAAACCTTCCTAAGTGGGGTTAAGCCAAAACATCTGTTAAAATGCACATAATTTTTTAAACAAAATCTGAGTTTTGGCATAATTGAAGTATAAACGAACACACGTGTTTACTTACACATTAAAGGTTTGATAATAATTACGGCGTCTGTGATGTGAAATCTTTGCACACGAGCAGATCTTCAATCGACCAAAGCTGTTTTGCGCTTTATGTGCAGTCGCACCTTATTTGCATTCTTTACGCATACTGGAGAGACATACAGACGTTCACATATATAAACAAACATATTCGTGATTATTTACTCGGTCAACGCTGATAATGACGGAGGCGCGTGCTTACAAGTTAAAGACCCCGGAATGAACGGTTATTCCATAATAATAATAATAATCTCGCGGCGTGGACTTGGAGTGGTTTGTGTGTGTGATTGCCTGATATGTACGTTGGTTCGAAACCCAAACATCGTAAAATCGAAAAACATAGATATGTGAATTTCGGCGCGGCCTTGTGCGAGAATGCAAGCATCGGAGTGAATAATGATACAGTTAGTAGGTTCACAAATTTTGTGTTTTCAATAGAATCTTGGCTGCGAAATCGATCAAGTTGGTGCAGACGTGTTTTTAGAAGTCTACTGTCTCACGAACACAAGCATTTGAGCGGTACAAAGCATTGAATAAAGGCCACAAAGTTATCGAAAACTTGCCTCATGCAAGTCCTTGTCCTTCTCTGTTGATGGTAACATCGAAAATTTTGAAGAAACAATGTTTGAGCAGCATCGTGTTGGCATCAAAGTGTTAGCAGAGGATGTCAATAACTTTTTTGTTCTCCAATTTTGGTTAATTTTTAGAGTATGAAGCACGTCAATGATGAACGCATACCAA
Source organism: Bactrocera dorsalis (assembly GCF_023373825.1). Classification (NCBI taxonomy): domain Eukaryota; kingdom Metazoa; phylum Arthropoda; class Insecta; order Diptera; family Tephritidae; genus Bactrocera; species Bactrocera dorsalis. Next base: position 102,488,388 of record NC_064304.1, on the reverse strand, counting down.
AAGATCTGAATATATGAGATCGCAAAATAGATGATTGACAACATTTCAGAAAGACATTCTCCAAACTCATCACTGGTGACGAGACGTAGGTTTATGAAACAATCGAACAAACAAAACTGTCCAACAATCTAGTGAATGGTGCTCCAATAATGAGTTGAAGCGGAAAATCCACGTCAAAGTCGTTCAAAAATCTTGGGTTAATTTTAGTGGTCTTTGAATAGCGTAGTGCAGTTCATCTTGAATTCGTTCCACAAGGTCAAACTTGTACTACTTGGTTGTTTTGAGGCGTCTATTGAAGCAGGAAGTTTGAATTTTAAGTAGAAATCTCAAATTTCTTGTGCCGAAACAACGTCCGGTGTGTTTCATGTGGATACCTGTTAACGACAGCCTTACCCCACGGCGCTTAAAAACACAGCGGATCAAATCAATGCGTTGATCAGCGCCCTGAAAATGGCGGGCATTTTCAGTTCGATGTCGTCGTATAACTCGTACAGCTCATCGTTTCATCGAATGCGATATTCGCGGATGCTGAAGCGCAAAGGATCATAAATCTTTCGCAGAACCTTTTTCTCGAAAACTAGTATCGTCGACTCATCAGTTGTGGTCATGGTCCATGCCTTTGCACCATATAACAGGACGGGATGTTTAGCTAGCCAAAGGATACTTGGTCTAAGACCGGAAGTCGTAAGCTGAGCCATATGTGAAAGAATTGTTTCTTTCCTCACTTGCTTGAACTTCAACACATGGCTCAATCGTCCAGCTTATCCCCATAGCACCCAGATCCCTAATAACTGAGTACATCGGGAATTTTGCAATTACATGCACCCAGTCCCTACCCTCGCCCCACAACAGCAACCCAACCTACCAAATAGGTGGCTATGATGCTAAAATGATTTCAGAGGTCCATGTCCCGTAAATAAAAAACCCCAGACTCAAATAAAATCTAAAGTCTGGGTTACCCTCAGCAAACCCAACGTCCCGAATGTATTCGTGAGTCCTACCGGTGTTCACCTCTACCTGACCCTATCATTTAGAAGCCTTCTGCTCACTAGGTATCCCTCCAGGCATTCCGCAACAATGACACATTCAAACCCCTTTTTAACCTGAATGCAACAGCACGCTGTATGACAATCAGGTCAAGAGTGGGTGCACATAAGAGAACCTGCATAGCATTCATTGAGACTGTATGACATACAGGCAAACAGGTAAGCATCATACAACGCTGTATTGAGAGAAGTTATTGAAACCCCAAGACTGTCGCGGCTGCTTCCAACTATAAAGCGGCTCCATAGATGATACAGGCCACAAACAAGCCATGATATATAGTGCGAACAGCACGACGTACGAGACCTCAATCACTTCGCAAAATGCGTCGTATTTTGCCTAAGGTTTCGTGCAGTCACTCATTCAGATTCGCCAAGTGTGGTGTGAAACAAATTCTTTTACTCATGGTCAGACCCACTTATTTGACTTGCGTCATCCCGTTCACCCGGACAATCTGTTGATGAACCAACGACAATCTGCTCTTAAGCAGCATTGTCACTGCTTTTTACATCTATAAGTCCACCCTACATCCTACGCCCAAACTTCAAGTATTTAGAATCTCTAAGAGTTGTTCTCCCGCCCGCTTTAACTCAGCTCGCGAGCGACCTTCAAACAAAAGACATGAAAACATGCATCCTCTGTACTGCGTCCTCTCCTGAACCCATACTACGGGATTCAGAGAACGAGATTCTGTAGAACTGATCAAATCGTTATTTGTATATGAACATCAACTTAATATTGTGTTTATAAACAAATGTTGCAAGGCAGACAGTACCACTTTTTGCGGGAAAACGCTCAGGACAGCTGTGAAAGAAAAACGCTCAAACACGCCGTGTCCTTGTGGTATGAAACGAACAACGTGTGCTCAGGCAAGCATTTGCAAAACAACATAACCTTAACATAGCATACTTTGCGGCGCTAAGGCTTGAATTATAACAGTGAAGAGAGAAAAAGAACATATTTGAGAGTGTGGAAAAATATTTGAGAGAGTTTAACAGGAGTTTATGTTATTGTTCAACAGTTTGACAACTCTAATTCGTATCTTATAGAGATTTACATGCTCTACCACTCGCTTATCAATAACCGAGTGCAACGACAAAACAGCATTTACTCTCACGTTTCATTATTTTACCGTTCCATTTTTCATATGTGCCATGTCTCTCCCATCGTTTCGTATACTGCAAGCAATCGCTCTCGGTTATTATTGGCTTCGTTGGTGTCGCAACAGCAACATCGTTGACGCCGTCGCCGTCGCGGTCACTTTCGTCTTTGTCTTTGGCTTTGTCGCGTCGTCATCATCATCGTAAGTGGGTTACTGGTACAAGTTCAGTGAGTTATATCGTCGCAGCCGTGCACGCGTGCAATGGAAACGAAACAATAAACGAATTGCATGTCGCCAAAAACGACAATGTACTACGTACGAGTGTGTCATTGTGCGACGAACATTCCTCTACAGGCAGCATTGAAGCTGTTGCTGTTCTGTAGCTAAAGTTGCATAGCCGAAATCTCGGCATCATCGATAAAACCTTACGAATGGTCAGTACAACAACGTTCTGTTGACGCGGCGGGTGGAACTCAGCATGTATCTAAGCTGATAGTCGTTAACAGCGCCATGTGAAGCTGGGAGAGTCGAACTTGGTGTGAGTGCAGTAAATGGGATGCGGCTTTTGTAGACGATTCTGCTTGAAATGGAGGGTTTTCAGCGAAATCATGGTTGCGTAAATGAGTTGCATTGTTATTTATACATATCAAACTGATGTAAGGGTAAGAAGTCGGTAGTTCTTCGTGGTATAAATCCAAAATTTTAGTTAACGTAATACACTACAATTACTGATAAAAGAGATACCTAACCCATAGTAGACACTCTTTAAACTGTTTCCAGGATAGATTCAAGTTTTCATTCGGTCCAGCACTACAGAGTCGAAAGCGTGTTTCAACTATGTATTTAAGGGCTAGTACAACATTGATTGTTCCTTTACTCATAAAATAATGATCCGAATGACAGAGGATATAATGAGAGTCTTTAAGAAGACGTAGTATCCTGTACCAAATTTTCTTCCGCCGCGACTGTACTTCGGAACGTGCGCATCGCCTTAATTCGGTAGAAAGCATTCCCAGCTATTGAACGAGGTCGAGCACCTAGAGAGTCAAGACAAACATTCTCGCGCGAGGTGTTCGTTGCAAAAGTACGCGATTAAATTCGGTGTGAAAATCGGTAAATCTGCGACAGAGACGTTTTATATGACAAAACAGGCTTACGCAGATGCTGCTTCAGCAAGAAATGGTGTGTTTCGGAGGCACCACGCCTTTTTTGAGGGCCGGGAAGAGATCGCTGGTAAAGACCGGAAGAATGAGCAAATCCATAATGAAAACGATGCTCATTGTCATTTTTGACATCAAAGGCATCGTCCACCATGAATTAGTTCCTCGTGGACAAACTGTCAACGCCAAGTTTACATGGAAGTCATCAAGAAATTCAAACGAAGGATCAATCGGTTCCGACAAGACATCACAATCGATTGGAAGTTGCACCACGACAACGCCCCGGCTCACACCGCCTTTTTTGTGAACAGCTACCTAATCAAGGACGGCATTCCAACGCTTCCACCCTACAGCCCAGCTGTGGCCACCCGGACTTTTTTTTGTTTCCTTGCCTGAAAAGGCCGTTGAAAGGCAAACATTTTGAGACGACAGAGGGGGTCCAAGTAGCATGAACCTCGGCCCTCAAGGCTATTCCGGAGAATGTCTTTCCTGACGCCTTCAATGCTTGGAAATCGCGCTGGCAGCACAGCATCGACGCAAACGGAGCATATTTTGAAAGTTTTTAAAGAATTGTAACGATTGGTTCCATAAATTCTTTTAAATCGACTGAGTCCTATTACTTTCTGGACAAACTCTGTATTTGTTATTCTCAACACTAAATGCAATCAAGCTAACAAATTTAAGTTCTCTTCATGCACTAATGTATTACTACAAAGAAAGTCCCGTATTAACTTAAACATACTCGCATGTAAGTATTATATAAGCGCTATCCGATAGCAAATAGACGAGCGAGAAAAACTACTCAAACTGGTATCAGTAGCTTGGAGGAAGAAAAATCCCACGCATTCCCGCCTTCACTGGACACCTTGAGAGCAGAAGTGGGTGTCTATAATGTATCAATAGCAATGCCGTTAGCTAGCGCTGCTGTAATGAGCACACCCACTTGACCATTTTCGCCAAGCAATCTGTTCAAAATTGGACAATTCTTTTTCGAGTTTTATATTTTTTTTCCTTGCCTTTAACGTGCGAAATTGGCCAAGTGTGAATGCTCAAGGCGGTTTGGGCGCCAAATGCACGGCACATATACAATACATACGCACACATGGACATATGAAAGCAACAACATATGCAGCTACGAAGTATAGGTATCAGCTCAAGAAAAGTTTCTGCTTGCACACAAATAACGGGAGAACGGAAGTGAAGTGTACATATGTACATATGTAGCTAGAAACATATCTACTCAAGCCAGAAATGCCGTAGGTGAGTGCACTCAAAGCACTTAACCTTAAAACTTTGAAGTGAAACGATTTTCAATTACTTTACAAGCGAAGCGTAAATAAGTTGTAAATCATCAATTACTGCACTTGATCAAAAATTTCGAAAAAAAGCGCTATAAAAATGAAAATAGAAAACAAAAACAATAGCAAAGGCAGAAACTATAAAAACAGTTACAATGTGAATATAAGAGCCAAGAAGCAGCCGTGAGAAGAGAAAACAATAAAAAAGACAAATGAAATATACATAAGTAAGACAAATGTAAAAGTCGCCGGCATGAAGTCAGTGGGGAAGAAGCGGCGGAGGTGAGCAAATGCAAGTGTCTTCAAAGGAATACAGTGTTATTTTGATAATGAGAACCAAAAAATATACGACTTTTGGACTAGGCGCAACTTTGAAACATTTGTATTGCCTACATTTGAGCGCGGAACTAAAAAAAGACTTGTGAGAAACTAAAACTTACTAAGAAAAGACTTGTGAGAAACTAATGAAACTATTTCGCTAGATTCCTTTGAAAGATATGACAACTTAAGAAACCTCAGAATGCTATCTAAATTTTTCTAAAGACTGTAGTAAAATTAAACACTAATAATAGCATCGAGATGCCCACACGAGATAAAATATCTGATCTAGATTTCATTAATTATTAAAATTCACAGTAATCCAATACTTGACTTCGCATAAAAATACAATCACTTTTGTCTTGCCTACCTTTCGGCGCGTAGAATACAAAGACATTTATGTTGCCTACATTTGAGAGCGAAGCTAAAAAAGATCAATGAGAAACTAATGAAACTTTTCCTCAAGACTCGTTTGAAAAGTATGTCATCTATTTTGCGAGACTCATTTGTTGAGTTTAGATAATAAGTAGTTTTCAATATGAGTTGAGAATTCTCGATGAAAAATTAAGCTATTTCTCGAGACTCTTTTGAAAAGTGTGTCATTTGAACTCAATTGTTTATATTTTAATTTTCCTACGAAATTCAATAAAAGCTAAGAATTCTCGGTGCAATTTTCCAGCATATTAAACACAGAATTGAGATGAGAAGAATCGCTCGTAAAATTCTCGATTCCGTTAATTTTTTAAATTCCGACTAAAATATAGACGTCGAATACTATTGCGTTGATTACATTTCGGCGCGTAGAGTACGAAAACCTCAAAATCGTTATTATTAAGAAATTACTTTTATTGTTTTGTATTGAAGTATAGGCAAAGTATGGATATTCTACCGTCTATGTTTCCCGAGTACTGATAATACATATACTTTATCGTGAAAGTACTGTGCTTAATATACACGAATGTTCTTTCTTGTTGTTGTAAAGAAAGTAGCCCAAAAGTCAGCATAAAAGTTTGAACAATGCTTTGTAGACCGTTAGAGATAAGCAATAGCCTCCAACGCAGCAACACACAAAATATATGGATTAACGCTCAATGTGTCGATGGTAGAGATACGTGCACTGGAAACTAGCTAAAAATGAGAGGTGCTGAAAAAATAAATGACTAGTTTAGCAAAAAGATTGCGAAAGCACTCAAAGTGATCAATAATCTGCGCACGCTAAGGTATACATTCATACATCTATCTTCGTTTGGATTTAATTCTCTTACGAATACGAGAGACAAAGGAGATTACTGGAAGCATATTAAGTAAAAGATTGAAACCTCAAAACTAGTTTTATTTCTATCGAGTCTACATATCAAAGAGGTCAGTCTTTTTCAGGTTGTCTACGCATTATCTATTATATATTATATTAAATATAGAGCCTTGAGGACTTATTATGGGACTATTTTATTCGTGGCAACATAACATAATTTATTGAACAACGAGACAGGGAGGATCGGAATAATCTCATCTCATCTTAATTTCATTTCCTCTCATTTTTTGTTGTCTTATTTAATCTGATCTGATCTGATCTTACCTCAGATCTTTTCTCTAATCTTATGTTATCTCATCACATTTCATTTTATTTCATGTCATTACATCTCATTGCATCATATTTCATTTCATTTCACCTCATAACTTCTCATCTAATAACATCTCATCTCATGTCATCTTATGTCATCGCCTCTCACCCCATCTCATCTCTTCGTACGTCATCACATCTTATCTCATCTTATATCATGTCATCTCATCTCATCTCATCTGATTTCATTCCATCTCATCTCATTTCATCTCATGTCAGCGCAAGTCATCTCATTTCACTTCATCTCATATCATCCCATATCATCTCAACTTATATTACTTAAATCATGCCTAGAGCACCTTAGCATATATATTATACGAGTATATCCGATGTAGTTTACAAAGATCAAACAATGTTCTTAAATTTTCATCTATGCAATGAAATTTTCGAACTAGCATCAAGATCAGAATCTAGCATTCACTAAAATAATAATTTAATATTTTATTTTAAGTTCGCTAATTTCATTTGGGATTTCATCAATAAAATAGTTCTAACCTCAACAACCAAAACTTGGTGTAACAATTCTGAACATTTTGAAAAGCTTTATTAATGTAACGAACTAATCAAAGAATGATGAAGAAAGAGAAAAAGAGCATGAAGTCCTGATTTGCATCTTCAGCTGTTCGAAATTCGGTACTGTCGCATCGGAGTATTAGATGAAGTGCAAATTTGTTCTAAGACCCGAGATGTAGATGACTGAAGCATGGACTCAACATGGTTTTATCTCTCTTACCATCTTAACCATAACTCGTAAACACTTTCAATTTGTCCGGGATAAAGTCAACCCTTCAATTTTTAGTTCTCACAACTTTTCTACCTTTTTAGTCTCACCCCTCATACAACTCTGCTGATTTTGATTTCTAAAACTACACCAAGCTGCATACAACAAATACTCCTGAGGTACAAATTTTACACTTACTCATTATCTAGATTTCAGATACCGCAGGGAATAAGACAACACACCAAAAATTGCAAAACGCCAGGTGAGAAACCACACACACACACACACACACAAGAACTCAAACGCTCAAACGAAAATTCAACTTCCTGCCACAAAGGACCGCATGTACTATATCAGCTATCGAATGCCAGTGGATCATTGGCAATGGAAGTGATATTGGTTGAAGCTGTGGCAGTGACAGTGTCTGTGCCCGTGGCAGCAACAAAGCACCTAACTTTTTAATAACATTGCGAGTTCAAGTGAAATGAGGGCAATCAGCGTACAATTGTCGACAGTAACGTATTATGCACAACAATAATAAAAACAACAACAATAACAACAGCGACAACAACCACAATAGGCGGGCGACAGAACATGAAATTGAAACTGCAACTGAGTTGCGGCAAGCGAAGTGATGGCAGTAACATTTTCAAACGCAGAGAAAGAGAGCGATGTGTGAGAATGAAGCCATAGGCGACACAATAGCAATGGCGAAGTAAAGCAAGAAACTAACATAAAAAACTATGTAAGATTACCAATACCGGAAAAGGATATGCGGAGGAATGTTGAGCAGCTCAAGAACTGGTGGCTTATGGTTGATGGTTGGTGGGAGATGTAAGTTCCTGGCAGCTGGCGCTTGGCTTTTGGCAGCTGACATTATGAGCGAATGGAGAGCAATGAGCCGAGACTCTTGCGACATAAATAGTTCTACGTTTCACTCATATTCTATATATATTCACTGTGGATAGGCGATAGTATAAAGCTCTCTGATAAAGTATCTTCGCAAGGTATCAATAGCTATGTTGTAACTGTAATTCCATGGAGCCAAATTAAAAATGAAAAGTAGTGCAAAAATGAACGAAAGTTGAAGAGTTAAATGAAAGAAGAACGGGAAATGAACGAAGAATCTCTTTCGAGTACTGAGTGCTTTACAAAAGCGGCAATGCCAGTGTCGGCCTTGAATGTTGTCATCATTATTATTCTTGTTGTTGTTGTTGTTGCCTGTTACCACAGCAATACAACAGATAAGTTGCTCCTTAATAGCCACCTATCTGCTGCTTATTGTGCTGGATAAGAACTAAGTACAGTGTTGGCGTTGCTCGCTGGAGCTCCGGATGGGGGAGAGTAGAAAACAGCAGTTTTGAAAAAACTACAAAACAGGGAACACAACAAATATAGTTGTCGGTACTAAAGCAGATAGCGCAAATGAGGTTACTTGGCACTGACTATGTGGATATTGATGTGGCCGAGCTGGAGCTGCTGCGACTGGCAGAGCAGAGCTGAAGGTAGTGTTTAACGTATGTTTCCCGCCTTCGGAAAAACAAAAAGTGAGCAGGACCCTTTGGAAATGATTGGTGCTCGTGTTAGTATGCTTTAAAACTAGCATTACCTCAGTTTCATGAATGTAATTTCTATGACAAACTTAATGCACAGGGAAATTACAAAATATTGGAGGCGCCGAACTTTCTCATGCTGAGGATGAAAGAACTGATATGCCGCTGCTATATTTGAAATAAGCATAACAAGATTGAACCTGGGTTAGATTCAATATCTGATCGCATCAAGCTACGGTCTCAGCGTGATGTCTGAAAGTGTGAGATCCCAAGTGCTTAAACGTTGATGTCTCAAAGTGGAAGGAAAAGTAGAGATCTTTCTACCTCGTTCTCTTCCAAACTGCTTGTACAACAGACATGCGGTAAAATTCTCAACCTAACCGCGGTTACATCGATAGGACAGTGACCAGTGCGAAATCCCACAACAGCTTGGGCACGACTAACCTAACTGAGGCTGCAGAACTCACTTGACTTCTTGCGATCTACCGCGATATAAAGCATCTTAAGACGCGGCAAGAGCTAATGGTACACCAGCGCTTGCTAAGCTTTCGCAAAGCCCAGCTATGCAGTAATACAACACATGAAGAGAACAGCGCACCAAGCCGTTCCCACTCTAGTGATGTCGGAGCTTACCCATATATTTTCGCTATGGCTTGGCAGCCGTACTAAGATTGAACCTATCAAACCCACAAGGTTTTTTTGGTACATATAGCTTTCCTATTTGAGTTTACTATGGCAGCAGGCTTGTTTAGCAATGTTCGTCCGTTTGATGTTTCGTCAAAAAGTTCCGAATATATCTTAGGTTAGACTTTCTTCTTTCTTTTTTTTTCTTCATATAAAGCAACTATACATATCTCTAAAAAGTTTCCGACCAATTGATCCGACTGAGTACTGACAAAAACTTTTCTTTTATAGAGACTCCATAACTCTCAGTCCTTTTCGGCTTATTTACAACGCGTAATTCAATCCCTGAAGGTTTGATGGCCAATAAGTTAATAATGTCCGAATTGTTTTTCTTCGTTCAGAATTTTACTCATTCCTCAGAAAGACTGCATCCATTTAAGCTAAAAATTGGTACTGTCTACTTTGCGTTCCGCGATTGGCATATTTTATTCAGAAAAGGCACGAAAGGAACCGACCGCCGGCCATTACAGACAGCTCTTGGCTTGAGAAGACACCAAATGGTGTAGTGTAAATTTCGGAGACAACTCTAACATATATACTGAAAGAAAGACTTCGTCACTTTGAAACAGCCTGTTCACAACCAGTTGTCACCCCCGGATTTATTAATTCCAAACTAAGAACTTGCTTCCCCCTTTGCAGTTTTCCCCGCAGGGGCTTCAAAGCTCAAGCGCAAAAATGTATGCTCCGTACTCTCGCATATATAAATTGCGGCTACAGAGCTGAATGCCACCAAGGTAAACCGAGAAGACGAAATGCTGCAGCTGCTGCTACTGTTGCCACAATTACGAATGCAGCAGTTGTGGCAAGTCGAGTGGATAACATTATACTTTGTTAAAAAGAGGGAACACACACACACTTACACATCTATACACATGAGCAAAGCTGTTAGCAACAAATTGAGAAAGCAAGACAAATTATTTGCTCACATGTCTACACACCATATGTGTAAGTCCGTCTGTATATATGTATATATATATATACATATGTTAAATTAATTTTTACAAATCAATCCGAATAAACCCAGCAATCATATTTCCGAACTCCAGCAGGTAAAAGGTGGAGGAACTTAGTGGACACCACGTGGTTGGTGGCCGATAAGCTCCAGGACTAAAGACCAGACTACAACATTGATTATGTGACGGCAGAGCCTTACCTTGAGCTGGGAAGAAAACTTTCGGAAAAGTCTCCCGAAGCTATTAAAAGTTCTCCGAAGCTAGTAAAAGTTGTTCACTCAGCAAAAGTGTCTCCTGGGATCTACCATAGGCATCAACATCCGTTTGAAGGCGAGTTAAAGTGAAAAGGAGAAACAATTCTCCCCAGGGTTGTGCGCTGAGTTTAGGACCCGCCACGTAAAAAATTGCCTTCCCAATGAAAAATCAGCAACAGCTTCGGAAGAGAAAAATACCCTTTAATGACAACAAACGGAATAAGGACTATGATTTGAGAGCATGCGTTTAGACTGTCCGGTCCCTTAAATGGGAAGGTGCCACTGCCCAGCTGGTCCTCGTAAAAATAAAGGCTAACATCACCGCTGTCCACGAAGTGCGATGGACGGGACAAGGACTGAAACGAGTAGATCCTTGTGGTAAAGGAGCGCAAATTCGGTGTAGGATTCGTGGTGGGATAGAGACACCGTCGCCGCGTCCTAGCATTCAGGTTTTACATTTCAGTATTCATATTTCCTTGTGTACCGGATTTCTACAACGGGCCGCGATGGGTAAAGACAAAAATGGTTTCTTTTTTAAGAGTCCTCGATGGTCTTAACTCTATAAGAAAGGAGAAAATGCATCACTACACACTACGGACCTCAGTTATAATAAATTGTGTAGACTTTTGGGCTCAGTGCTCAGGAAAATGCAACAGGTAGTGGAACTGTTTCAAACAAAGTCTTTTCGGAATCAGTATGAGGTCTTTTGTTTCAAGTATCCCTAAAAAAGGTAAGTCCTTCTCTCATATATATTACTTCAAGCCACCTAGGTTATTCGAAAATTGATGCAGAGCCACTGAGGATCGCGTTTGGGGAAGAATAAAGTCAGCTTTCTCGCGGATAATATCGGAACGTCAGTCTTAATTGACACAGTAAAAAGGTTACAATAAAGTTATGAGCATTGAGATAGCACCACTGGGCTACGGACAGCAGCTGACAGTAAAAAAGATACAAATACTTAAGTATAAAAAGTACACCTATGTATGTGTCTAGTTTCAGTTATTTAGATGGATAAACGAATGGAAGAATGAATGGATGAAATGGAATGGAATGACCAGCAAGCAAACGGTTGGTTGACTACTTGTAGAACACAATATTCTACAAAGTTAGCACAGTAAAAGGATGTGCGGTACAGGGAAAGCGCAAACACACTCACACAAAGACTTTAAAGAGAGGGAGAGATAGAAAAATACACGGTCGGACTATTAGAAAAATCAACAAAGTGCAGTTGATGCATCAAAGAAAACGTTGAATATGGCAACAAAACTGGGGTAGAACTGTAGCAACAAGAAGAACGAAACCTTTGAAATGAGAAGAAAAAACGTGGACGAGAGAAAACCAAATAAACGAAGAAAGGAAGCACTAGCAAACAGCAACGGATGCGCTGGACGGATGCTTGGTCGGAGAGATGAATAGCCATTGGACTCGTATGAGCGGATAGTTAGATAGATAGATGGCTAACTGACTGGATGGATGGATAGATGGATGGATGGGAAAAGTGCAGAAATGGCTGACGAGCGGGAAGTATGTTTATGTGTTTGTCAGGGCGACGAGATAAACTGATGAGTGGTTGGGACAGCTGCTTATTGCCACGACCGGCAAAATAGCACGCCAACGGCAAAATAAACGAAAGCCACTAATTCAATCGACAGTCGGCGTTGACCAAGGAGCAACACACACGCACACCCAAACATATATATAGTATATGTACTTAATAACTGTAAAGTAGCTGCAAAGGCATTGCGGAGGCTTTGTGCACTAACAGTACACCAGCACTACGGCGCACATACACATACAAAGCACCCACACTTCCTCCAATAAGAATTGCAATGCACGCTTTGTGCGCCAATGCACATGTGTGCGTGTGTGCGTGTGCAACACATAAGTGGCTAATGTATTGCTAATGAAAGGCATGGGAAAAGTATTTGAAGATTAAGCAAAATGTGCAACAACAAAAACGCTGGCTCACATGCTTAAAAATCGACGGCATACAAAAGCAGAGGAAATTAAAGCGCTTTAGTAGAAAATAAGAAATGCCGGTAAAAATTTGTGGAGAGAAAAAAAATACGAAGAGCAATGAATGGAGATTCTTATTTGCTTTGAAAGCACTCAAAAATGCAGCAGATTAAATGCATCACTGGCATACTGGCAAGCTGTTAATCTTTAATGCGGCATGCACGCAGACAGTCTACGGGCCCAGCTTAGGCAAAAGAACATGTCGGTGTGAGTCTATGTGTGTGTGTATGTGTCCAGACTGTAAGGCATAATATGAAATGAATGAGTGGGAAAACTTATTTGAGCTTCTTAGAAGCGGCTGCGTTGGAGTTTAGGACGAAAGCATAACAGTTGCAAAAGGAAAATATTAGTATGAAGCCGAGAAAAACAATTAAAATATAGAAAAAAAATTATTTAAGTAGTAAAAGAGAAATGAATATTAAAGCAATGAGAACAGACCATCATTTTAGAACGGGAGACTTTCATTGCGCGCGTGCTGAAATCCGAAGCTCAATACACATTTAACAGCTTAATTGAAAAGTTCTCGGCCTAACATATCCAAACACATTTTTTTTCTTGCAAAATTCGTTTTTTTATTCAAACAAGTTCCATTCATGGATTCAGGTGTAGAAGTTCACGCATTTGAGAAAAGTTCTCTGATTGCTTTTAACTTGGGAGTGGCCAGAAACGATATCGCTAAAGCAGCTCACGACTTGCGGTCTTTGACCATGTATACTCTGGGTAGCCAAAACACATCCGTTTGAAGGCGATCTAAAGTGGGAAGACACAACATCACCTCCACAGAGTTGTGCGCTGGATTTAGGATCCGCCAAAGTAAAAAACTCAAAACAACGGCCTCGGATACCGATGCCCAGAGCATACTAAAATTATCGAGGAAACATTTCTCCAGCCTCCTGAACGACAGTAAAAACATAACACAGCGAGATGTCGAATCCGACCCCACCGATGACGATGGTGAAGACGTTCCTTTGCCCAACTATAAAGAAGTTCGATGGATTGCCGGCCGAGCTATTCAAATACGCCGACGAAAAACTGATAAGGCGCATGCATCAGCTTCTTTGCAAAATATAGTCGATTGGAATTTAAGTGTGCTCTGCTCAATCCACAAAAAGGGAGATCTCATAATCTGCGCCAACTACCGTGGGATAAGTCTCCTCAAAATCGCACAAAAGGTCCTTTCAAGCGTTTTATTTAAAATATTAAAGCCCACCGTCAACAAATTGATGGAACCTTATCAGTGTGGCATTAGGGCTTGAAAATCAACAAATGACCAGATAATTTCCATGCGACAAATCTTGGAAAATACCGGTGAAAAGAGAATTGGCACACACCACTTCTTAGTCGATTTTAAAGCTACTTTTGACAGCGCGAAAAGGAGCTCCGTCAGGTTTCGGAAGAACCTCATCGAGCCGTTCGACACCAAACGAGGTTTCAGCCAAGGCGACTCCCTATCGTGCGACTTCTTCAGTCTACTGCTGGAACAAATAATTCGATCTGCAGAGCTGAATCGAGAGTTATTCATTAGTCATTAGTTAGTTCTGCTTTCTTCAGATTGGATAAGGTAGCAAAGCAAACGGGCAAGACAAAATATCTCCCGTAATCAAACAAGGAGTCGCCGCACTCGCGACTTGGCTCCAACGTCACTGTTGACAGTCATAATTTCATAGTCGTAAATAATTTGGACCCAGTTCAATGCAATAGCGATTCAATAACGTTATGTAATAGCGAATAAAAATTATTCCATGCCCATCCTTAAATACAGACGCTATAAACTTTGGAGCGGGTGCATCGTGGATGGACTCGAATGACTGTCAATTGAACTTCGCTACTTGGTTCGAGATCCAAACTACAAATTGGATGCCTAAGAACGCCCCACTAGACTAGCAAAGCTTCTGGCCAGTCACTATTGATGTGAGTGTTTCTAATGGAACACAAATCTTCTTCAAATGCGCAAGTCTGACTGTCTTTTGGTGATTGCTTACTTCGGAAGGTCCAGTTATTGGAAATACATGTTCGAATCAAAATCTGTCCCTAGAGGAATAATTCATAGTAGGTTCAAAGTAAATGATTTCCTGCCAATCCCTGGAGGGTTAAGTTAAGTGGCAGCTCTCCCAAGATGGAAGAGGGATCATACTCAGATTGCTTAGTAAAGTGCTTTGGTGAGCTTGGTACAATTTACTGTATTCGGATATTAATACTCTATAAAGCTTCTTGAATCTTGCACAAATCTGCTTAGTAATTGTATTTCCATTTCCTCTATTTCACTTGCAGGTCTAAATGTGAGAGGTCGGAAATAATTTAGTTTTGATCTGGCAAAAGCTTTTATCCTCTTCCAAACAACTTATGCAACTTACCGCATGAATACCAATTGAACGGTGTCCAGTTGCAACTCCTATAACTATGGGAAGTTGAACTTTGCTGAGGACGAGGAGCTCACTAGACCTCTTACGATTTAGTCCGAGCCAAAAGTAGCTCTTGCCGAGCTCGTTTGCGTCCCAAACATTCAAGAAGCCAGTTGAGCTCCTGTCACCGGTGAGACAGAAGTGTCTGACATAGCAAGGTAATTCGATTCCAAAAGTAAAGGGTCGAGACATCCCTTCACTAGTACGGTAAGCGTGCTATCCTTGGTCCCCACACCGTCAGAGAGTGCGCTCCAGATTAGTACTTTATTATGGAAGCCTGAACGGGGAGTTATGAGTTATTTCCCTACAGTATACTCCTCTATCAACTCTTTCCGCAAGCATTGAAACATTCGTAGAGAATCTTTGCTTTGCTTCAATCCAAATATATTCTTTTGAACACCATCCTGTCTAATCCAATCACTCTTATACAACGCGAGATACAGATTACTAAAATTATCTATCGAAAAATAATGGATTTCTTTTCCTAAACCCATTTATTCCCTGTAGTCTTTAAGAAAAAAATTTCCCAACAGGCTCTTTAAGTGGATTTCGTAATTTCCAGGACTCAATCGTAATTATATTAAAATTTTAACTATATTTATGTTTCCCTGAATAGTTAGACGGTCGTCATATGTTCCCAGGTCCAATCCCATCTCCTAACCATTTTCGGCATAGCTGAATATCTTTCTTAACTTTTTATTGAGATTTAGACATTTAATCAAACAACTTTTTTCGAATGATTTCTCATCCGTAGTCCACTTAGAATTCTTTGATTGGAATATGGAAGCTTCGACTAACGAACCAAATAAGTCTCTTTTATTCATTTCAGAGTTTAACAGAAGTTTAATGTTATTGAACAAGTGGAAGACCACAAATTTTTATAAAAGAACATATCTTATCATGTAAACTACAACAATTTTGAATGATGCTGAAACCACATACAGCATTTATATTTTTTGGAAAATAGCCAAAAGTGCCTACATTCACACGTATATGCTATACGCTTCAACGCGAAAAGACAAATGTAAAGGCGACGAGATGCTAAGATACCCACCTACGAAAAGGAGTAAAAGGCACGAATAGCGACAGCATAAGGAAGCACGCTTTGTCAAACATTCTGCTATGTACTCGTAACACATGAGTACACGAAAGATGAGACGCGTGCAGTGACAAGGAAGGAAGGTGGATACAGTGCACAAAGCTAGGCGGTGTCAAATTGCGAATCAGAGCAAGAAAACTGCATTGCCATTACAAAGAGAAAGTGAATACATTTTCCGAAGCTCGAACACACAAAAGAGGCTATGCAAAGCGCTATGAAAGGAAAAACGTAAGAAAGGATAAAGGCAATAGAGGATAAAAATTTAAATGCCATGGAGTAGCAACGGTGTTGTTTGAGAAATTCTTTATTTTCCTAGGCTCCTTTTATACGAATTTCGGTATTTAAAGGAAGCGTTGAAGTAAGAAATGCTGAACGCCTGGCATCGGCTACACAGGTGGCAAGGCATGCAAAACCAAGTTGAGCGAGGAGCGCAAATATTTGCCGAGGGCAGTGTTCATTGACATTGGCAAGACTATGCTGTAAGCTTCTGAGGTCCCCACAGTATGATACCCTGGAGGAGGTATCGACAGTGAGGCCGCAGAATCTGTGAAAATTTGTGTCAAGCGCAGGCATCTAGGACGATGACTCCTCCGCTTGGCTGTAGCAAGTGAACACCTTCCAGTATCGCAAAGGACTCAACTAGTCTATGCGTGGCTTATTGGCTCACCTGATTAACCTAACCTAACCTGCGTGCATTTTTGTGGTCTAACCTGCAATATCAGCGGTAACTTTTTAACTTTTACTATTGGAATTATGAAATTTTAAAATTTAAGTTACAAAACCAGCTGCCGCTTGCAATTCGGCTGCTAATCCACGAAAATATGCAACCGATAACAATTTTGAGCACACAATACCCACTAATCTTGTGAGGCACCAAAACGAAAACCGAAAAAATATTAACTTAAGTGAAATTACCGTTAGGAAAATTGAAGCAGAATGGCACATCAAATTTCATGGGCATATAATTTCAATAGCGAACAAGCATATGCATGAAAAAGTCACTTGTGGTGAAGAAAAAATTCAAATGCAATTGGGGAGAGTATGCCAGAATAAGGGAAATATCATAATAATAGTGCATGGGGAAAAAGTAGGACAAAACGAAAAAAGGAATGAAGGAAACATGCTAACTTTAGTTGCGCCGAAGCTATAATACCCTTTACGAGTAAAAAAAAAGTTGTCCATACAGATACTTGATTTCTAACAATCTGTTTATATGGCAGTTATATGCTACAGTGATCCGTTCTGAACAATTTGTTCGGAGATTGTATCATAGCTTTTGACAATAACACATGCGAAATTTCGAAAACATATCTTAACAAATAAAAAAGTTTTCCTTATGAGGACTAGATTTTGAGCAATCAGTTTGTATGGCAGCTATATGCTACAGTGGTCCGATGTGGGTCGTTCCTGCAAATTAGCTGCTCCTTGAAGAAAAAAGGACATATGCAAAGTTGCAGATCTTTAACTCAAAAACTGAGCAACTAGTTCATGCATATACAAAGTTCGCGGCCAAGTTACACCGTCCAGGGTATAGAAGGGAGAAAAAACTTTCAATAATAGGCGAAGTTTCGAGTGCAAAATAAATAAAATTAAACTACTTGCACAAGAAACTACACAAGGAGACATAGAAATGCGAAAGTAAGTAAAAACTACTTAAGTACAAGGCGTGCAAACAATAATGCCAACCGGGCGTATGAGTAACCCAGCGTGTCAGGTGCGCATATGTTTGCTTGTGTGGACGATATCGTGGAACTTACGGCCATGCATGCTGTGCAAAATGTCACGCATGCATTTGACAAGAAGAATAGTATAATTTCAATAATAAAACAACAACAACACAAATAGTAAACGTAAATGTAGTAGAGAATATTAAAGCTGGAAGAAAGTAGCTAAAACCCATTTAGGAGCAACTCAACAGCGATCAATAGTTCGAACTATTTACAACACATACACGCACACGCACATGCACACATGCATGCATATTTCATGTTAATGCTGCGGCATAAACGCAAATTGATAGCTACCACTGCAACAGCACTGCACTTAATTATATCATTATGGCTGAGTAAGCGCTCAGAAATGGCCGTAAGTGAGCGTAAGTGAGTGTAAGTAGGTGATCTGTGGATGATAAGGTGGTATTGAATTGAAATTTGATTACACGCAAACGAAGAGGGGAAAATAGGTAAGCGATTACATGCATGTTTAGTTGCTAGGTTAGGTGCTGGTAGCATGAATGCAAGACCAGAAATTCTCACTCATTGAAATTATTGCATATACATTTAGGAACGGAAGCTCCTTGAGTCAGCAAAGCATAAATTTCGTGTAAGGATACTTTAAGCGAAAAGCGCAAGCAAGAAGTAAGGGCGGTACAGTTGTGTGTGCGAATAAGCATTTTCTTATGGTATTGAGTTCTCTCAAATCCGTTATATACGAGTAAGAAACGGCCTTTTTGAAAACGCCTAGCATTATTTAGGGAATATATTACCCGAATATCATCTTAAGGATCAGAGTCAATAAGAAAAGTTAACCGAAATCGCAATTTCTTTTCTTCTCAAAACCAAATCTAATGGCTCCACTGCTAGAAATTTTAATAAAATTCGTTTTTTTCTGATCTTTATCTATCTTTAGCTGCTCTCAGCCCTAAACTTGTAAGTGATTACAAAGCTATAAACAGGTGAGGTACGTTGACGAAGATATACCACTGACTTTTTCCCAAGATTTCAAGTGAAAAATTGATGTTATACTTCGAGACAACTTTTATGATTAAGATACGGATCTAAAACTACATAAGATCCTATATTACGATATATTTAAGCACTCCCCTTCGGACCATCGAACTCAAGTTTCAATAGAGCAAACACAAGGTCGAGAGACATACTCTGACGTCTTCAGAAAGCCATTTGTTCTTCATTCCATCATATACCCTTGTTCCCAGTTACGTGATATGTGGCTATTAGGTAACATTTACGGAAACCTTATTTCTTCTACGATATTTAATCACTTAGTTACTGGTTACGTAATATATTACATATGACTAATAAGGCCAAAGCTTTTTAGCTACGTATTCATTTGAAGTGGAGAATCTAAAAAAAAGTAGGTTTATCCGTTCAAATTATATTATGGAAGTACGTTCAACCGAAGTGGTATGGGGGTCCCGCTATTTATCCTTGAACAGCTGTACTTTCAGAACACTCAATGAACCCTTACTGGCATATAAGTACCATACACATTTGACCGGTAGCAAAAGCAGCTGAGACTGCAGTGAACGTAAACGTCAGCGAAGCGTTACGAAATTATGACTCCGCCGGTATTTATGCGGTTGCAAGTAACTGTGCGCGCCTCATTTCACCTTTGACGCCGATCTACGATGCTGACATAGCGCATTGGTGGCTGCACCAAGCCGTCCAGCTGGTCAACGCTAATCACGGGGAAGAGAGACAATAGCGTTAGCGGTGGTCGAGTAGCGGTACTCCGCCGCCAGCTGCTTTTATGCAATGTAAATGTGGCGTCAATTCAACTACGGCGCTGAATCCAGCATTTCGACAGCTCCAAGGGCGAATGTGTTGTATAATTGACAGCCGACAACTGGTAGCTACAAACCGCCATCACTCAATAATGTCGTTTCAAGAACCATGCGCATCATAACACGCGCAACTGTGTAACAGTTTCATCAATGCAACCATCGCGAAACGGCTCACCACCGGCAGCTCTTGTCATTCCCCATCATCGTTTGCCTTGCATACCACCTACCTTATGACATCTGCTTTGCGATGCGCCAAAAGTCCATGCACGATTGCACAAAAATGGCAGCTGGGCGTTGTGAATGGGTGCACGACGTACGACGACGGTCGTCATTTGTCGGCGCCGACGAACGACAGTCAAGCGTGGTACGTGAGCATGTACGCGAAATAATCATACAAAGTGCCACTCAAATGTACGTGCCACATCGTTGTTGTTAGTGTCGAAAGTGAGTTGAAATAGTCCGGCATACAAATGGGTTAAGTGCAACGAACTGTGTTGGTTGCTTTATATGCATACGATGGTGAATCGGTCAATACAGAAAATTTTAAATCGGTAAGAAATTATTCTGGAAGGTAAGACGAAAAGAAAGGAAGCTAACAGCAATTGTTGAATGAGGTCCATTCTTTGTTGGACGAGTTGACAATAGAAGACCTTGACATGATGTGGCATTTCCGAATAGCAGTGTTTGAACTCAAGGGGAGACGAATCCGAAAAAAAAACTATCCGAAAGTCTCCCTGTGATCAAAAAGTGACAGTCACCCTTGTCACAGAGAGAAAGCAGAACATTCCCCAGCACTTACACCAACTTCGTCTTTCCGAGGCAACTTTCGTCTAGAGACTTGTAGTTTGCTAACAGCGGCCCAGACTGACCGTTGAAAGACCACTTCGCTCTAGATACAAAAAATGGTTTTTAACGATTTTGACTGAAAAGTACGATTCTACTGCGATACGCAGATGATATTGACATTCTAGGCCTTAACAACACAGTCATCAGCGCAACCTTTCCAAGCGTAGGGCCAGACAAAGTATCTGGAGGCCACATACAAAGTTTCCTCCCGTCTTGGGAACTACGTCACTGTTACAGCTATAATCTGAAAAAGTTAAGGACTTTGTATATCTCGGAACCAACATGAATTCCACCAATAATTTTAGCCTGGAGATCAAGCGCAGAATAACGCTTTCCAAAAGGAGCTACTTTGGCATCGGTAGGCAATTGAGAAGCAGAACCCTCTCTCGACAAAAAAAAATTACAATCTGTAAGTCTCTCATTATTGCCGGAAGGAAACACTTAGAGCTTTTGAGAAAACTAGTTCTCGCAAGATCTTTGGAGACGTTCGCGTGAGCGTTGGGTATCGAAGAAGATGGAACCAAGAACTATATGAGCTATACGGTAATGTGGATATATTTAAGCGCATAAATGGGTAGGCCATGTCGTTCGCATGGAAGCTGATGTTCAAGCGACCACGCATCCAATAGAAGGGCCAAATGCATAGCGACATGTTACACTCTATAAGTCTCTAATTATTTCCGGAAGGAAGCACTTAGAGCTTTAGTGCTTTCGAGAGAACTGTTCCTAGCAAGATCTTTGGAGCCAGTCGCGTGAGCGTTGGGTATCGAAGAAGATGGAACCAGGATATGTATAAACTATACGGTGATGTGGGCATAGTTAAACGCATAAATGGCTGGGCTATGTCTTTGCCATGGAAAATGATGTTCTAGCGACCACGCATCCAATAGAAGGGCCAAATGCATAGCGACCTGTCTCTGTTTATTGAAAATCTCTGTAGTAAGCATGGTGAGCATCACGATTGAAAACCCAGTCCTGCCTTAAATCTACATTTTTCAAAAGTAGAAACGCTCCTCTCGTTAAAAATTACAACATTTTAGGGGGGCTCAACAAGAAGTTCTTACGTCCTCATTCAGAAGAAGCAGCACTCTTGATCAGAGCTGAGTAAAGTTCACCAAATAAGAAAAGTTCCACTAGTAATCGAGTCAAGAAGACGGGGACGCAGTCGATGCATCCAATTGGAGCGAGCTTATGAAAAGCTGTGACGGTTAAAATATTTTTTGAGATCTCTACAAGAACTGTAAAGAGACAAAAAAGAGCGAACGATAGATTGAAAAATGAAGCTTCAATTTTTAAAGCATTAAATAAATTTAAATTCACTGTAACCCTTTGGACACTTTGAATAATGACAATGAGCATAAATAGACCTAATTAATTATTATTTCCATCATTTATTAATTATTTATACGAGTTTATTTGTAAATGACACATTTTTCCGCTACGCATGAACAACCGGTCAGTTACTCGTTACGTGCCACAGCATGATAACAGCGCTTCTTTCTCACAAACATAATGATGTCAACAACAATTCCATAACATTTGTCACTGACAATAATGAGGCAATCGACAATGCACACCGACAGCAGAACTATCAGCAAGCGGACAAATGGTCAGACAGAGCGGACGGCAAAAGGGGTTGGCAAAAGGGATATCAGTAATGCCAGCAGTAGTGCACCATTGCGGCAGATCAGTGAATGACATGCGCATAAATTTCACAACAGACCCAACAGTAGCTCGGAGCAAATGAGTCCGGTTATGGAAAATGCGATGGTAAAACGAGAAGAGTGAAATTGAGATGAGCGGTTGGTAGTTGCGGTCGTGGTATAGTATAGAGATGGAGTTCGGAAAAGACTAAGCAATTCAAATAAAATGACAACAAGCATCAAGATGAATTGAGTTGCATAAAGCGAACAGTAAGGAGAGCAATCCCAGTGCTGATGGGAAAGAAACCCTCAAGCTGCCGGGAACTGTCGAAGGTGGCTGAAAGTTGGTGAATACACTTAAGCATATGCCGGCAAATAGCAATGTAAACAGAGGTAGGTCATGTAAACATAAACAACGATAAGAGTAAGGAACTAGAGTGACAGATATTTTTTGACAAAATGAGAGCAAATACCTTTGTACAGTTATTGACAGCTATCGTCAGGCAATTCCATAAAATTTCGACATATTCACAGTATTTAAAAAAACAGTTTTGGCTGAGGACATAAAAGCAGTCGCATTTCGCTTCGCCTCATTCTTCTTCTTCTTTAATGGCGTAGGCACCGATTTACGTGGTTACAGCCGAGTCAACAACAGCGCGAAAGTCGTTTTTTCTTTTCGCAATATGGCGCCAATTCGAGGTATCAAGTGCAGCCCGGTCCCCCTCCACCTGATCTCTCCAACGGAGTGGAGGTCTTCCCATTCCTCTGTTTCACTCGGCGAATACTGCGTCGAATACTTTCGGAGCCATAAAAACCCCAATTGAAGGCGAGCTAAAGTGAGAAAGCGCACCGTCTCTCCCTGGGGATGTGACTGGGTTTGAGACCCGCCACGTTAAAAACACTACCAATGAAAAGAAGAAGCAGTCTCGCTCCTTTTTATTAGTTGGCAATAATATGAAGTAAAGCCTTTTCTAATTGATCTCATCAAGACAGAAAAGGCACTTTCTTTTTTTTTGGTTTGAAAGCTCTTTTTCTCGATTCGACAGCACGATAAAGACTTTTAAGGTTTGTCTGTGTCACCTTGGAAGACCGCCGAAGAAATAATCTAATTGTAAGAAAGATTCCCTCCAAAACAAACCAGATGCTTTAGCAGTTAGTTGTCCTGGACTACAATATCGGAACTTAACCGGCTCATGCACCTACACCTGCAGCTATTGGGAACGCAGGTTGCAGTCTTCACATGAGTCTTATAAATTAACCAAGATTCTGTTTTACTGAAGACCGTAAATTTGTATGGGCTTGCCGAATAAGACCCCTACCTATCACGCATATCTAATTAGTCGGCCACGGCTGTCCATCGTATTTATGAGTATGCATATTTTTAGCAATGAAACACATGTCAATGGTCGCCAAAGAGTTGGTCGTGGGCAGTCCGCAGACGACTATTGTGCACTACAGCTGCACTAATATGGACCGTAATGAATGGACGGATGAATGAATGAATGCAAGTGACAAGTTGCTCATTCTCACAATACAACTACGTTGGCAGCATCAACAACAGCATGCAATATGCAACGTGCCACAAGAAGGCAATAGCAGCAGCAGGCCAGTCACTACATGCCACTGCCCAAAAGGAGGTGCAGGAAGTGTATAGCACGACAGAGCAGCATAAACAAAGTCGGCCTGCAGTTTCAAGGATGGTTGTACACAACAAGCCAGTCGAGGGTTGTGCGATTGTGCAAGGCAATCGGTTGACCGAGAAATGTGTCAACTGCAAGCGGCGGCTGGTATAATTTGTGTGATTTTATTGCATTAAAATGCAACGTGCTGCTAGCTGGTTTGAGATGTCGCAGCGGCTTGCCGGAGCCGACCAGCTCAGGTTGATTTCATAGCAAGGTTTATCGTCTACAAAGACGAGGGGAATGTATAAGTATGTAGTAGAAATATATATTAATTTTACATGCAATCACTGGCTAGTATTTAGGACACGTGATATATGACTCTCATTGTGACTGAGTAATCAGTCAATCACTAGAGAGCAAGGTATTATGCTACAACATTGAGGCTCAAGTACACAAAATTTGACAATAAACAAATGAATTTAATAGACTCTGCTGCTTACAATGATTACTTACAATAAGGAATTGTAAGCTGTTTTAAAGGTAAGCAGATATCTTTAAGAATTCTTTTTTAAAACATAATCTTAAACAATCTAAGGCTTTTAGATTCGATGAAATGCCCTATAAAACAAATGACTTTAACAACCCGTTCCTGTAGACATGTCGTCCAAACTTAATTATATTGACGGCAGGACTCTTCTTCTTTTTTTACACTATTCCCATTGGATGAACGGGCGCCCTTGCTTCCATTGTCTAGCCATAAGTCTCAAAGTATCATCTTCCATTAGTATCAATCAGTAGGTAAGCATTAATGCTGCCGCTTTGGTCTCAATTACCACTGGATGTGCTGTTTTGATGTGCTATCGTCGGACTTCCATAAACTTGCTATATCGTTTCATCTTTGGGCTCAAAACACTTTGGGATTTCGATGAAACTACTTATGCACACTATGCTTTTGGTGGGCAGCCATTCAAGGTTTGGTGCCTACTACTATCCCTGGGCCTATGTAGGAAGACCTTGGTTCTAGGCTTTTCATATAGGAGTCATATCTGCTTCGTTATCTTGCAGTTAATTATCCATCCTCGGATTACCATCTGGACTTTGTTATGTATACATAGTGAATATTAAGCTCTCTCTATTGTACGTTTTCTTCCAATTAACTCTGCTTCAGATTCATCTAAAGATGCTCATTGTTTGACCAACTCGTCTGTTTTTTCATTACCGAAAATGTTCCTGAGGTTTGGAACTCAAGTTAAGAACATGCGGAGTTAACTCGCCCCTGATCTTAAAGCCTTTCTGCTATTGTCAACCACGCTGGAATTAATAATTTGCGTCGACAACGCCAGCAGTCCTGCTTGGCTATCCGTATATATGATTTCTTTCAGTATCCTGCTGTAGTTATTTAATAGAGCACCACAGGTTCTTTCTAAATCTCTATATCAAAGTATACACCCGCGACCACTCTGCACTCCAATTTGGAACCATCGGTATAGATAAAGACTGCACCATCCTCTTCTACCAAACTTCTTCTCCACTAACGTCTAGAGGGTATCCTCAACCGAAGGTGGTTTTTCAAATTTGAGTGCATCAGTCGGACGTGATCTTATAGCATCAGTAGCCCCTGCATAGTATGCTATCTTCTGTTAGTTTCTTTAAGGCTGGCTACCTAATCAGTACCCTTTTTGTCGGCATTGGCTTAATAACGATCGTATACATACACATACTAATATTTGGTTTAAAGTTCCAGTATCTGCTAAGTATTCTTTTGCAGGTAGGCCATATTCGCTTTAATTGCACTTTTTTCAATGTGTATCTTCCGATTTAGTTTAGTATCGATTTCAACCCTCAGATCTTTTCATGTATCCCATGGCAACCCTACCCTAACCAGCGTGTTCGTTGGATTTTTGTGAGCTTAACTAAATATATCCATGTCCCCGTAGAGCTACCTATCAATTGCCTGTCGAAACCAAAGTAAAACCTGTTGACAAGAACTATTCGGTTGATCCAGCGATAATTGGCGCAGACAGTGGAACGGCAGAACTTGATTGTTTCCAAGCTCATTTAATGGTCGGCGCCATCGATCTATATGAAAGACATTCAACTTTCTGGACGACCTGGATATTTATCTTTCCTTTCCCAATTCTCTCTCAATTCTGCATTGGTCAATTAGCACTACTGATAGCAGGTAAGTCTCTCTCTATATTCATTCATCCAATTGCCAAGCCATCAGTATATTCCTTAATCTTTAGTAACCCGACAACTCATTCAATTATATCTTTCGGTTTGGTTGCTTATTCTTGGTATTCCTCTTGATTACAAACTCGTCCATATATCCACCCGTTGAAGTCGTAGGAAATTGAGCTCCTTATTTTCGTGTCGCAGTCACTTCCTTTATCATCAGTCATAGACAAGGAACTCGAGGTTTAGAATTCTTTTTTCTTTATAAAAATATGACCTTTTTAATTTTGCAGGCTAGTTTCATTCTTTATAGCCAATCCGACAGTTTCTATTGCTATACAAAACTATTGAAGCTTGAGCCATTATCTAGATAATAGCTCTGCACCTCAACACAAAATGAAATTTAAAGACCGAAGAAGAAAACGCATATAAAATTCTACGGTATTTAAATTAATTTAAAGCAATTATGTAATCCTCACTTGTTAATGAAAGTCTCCGAAGCAATTTTCCAGCCAACAGGCGAGGCGAAGGAAAACCAAAAGTAATAAAAGCAATAAAGTGCCTCGAGTGTAGAAAATCCGAGGAACATTCGCACACACCTAATGAAGGCACTGTTATGAGATGTACATTGCTAGCACACACAACAATAATGACTTTTATAAAATAGCCTTATGCGTCGTTAGAGGCCATTGAAGCCCAAAAACGAGTTGGTTTCACTGAAGTTAAGTTGCCTGTAAGATGAAAGCCGAAACCTGTCGAGCCGCTCTTAAACAAACTTAGCTGAAATACAATGAAAACAGACAGCATAACACGCTTACAAACAAACTATTTGGCTTGTTAGATATGAGACGGTATATTTCGGCACATCCCCTTCGGTTACACCCATACACAGGCGCGAGGCATTACATACATTTGCCGACGGCAGTCACATACGAATATAGATTATTTACTGTGTATGTTTGCATGTGTGCGTGCATGTAAGTTGCAGCAGACGCACCTTCCGGCCATTAGCCGACAGCTGTCGGCCAGCTAGACCAGCTTCCCTTCAACACGAACTGTTGACTTATTAAATGCTTCATTGCCTGTGTTGTGCTTACTTTTCGTTGCCCTTTTTATACCCGAGCACAATGGGTGGTTTTAAGTGGGAATAACTGCCAGCTAAATTTTGGGATTATACGAACCTAATAACCTCTTCTCTTGATTCAGTGTCTCTATCGCATATGAAAGGATGGATTGTTTGAGAATTATTTCTGTTCTCCCCTTATTTATTCTTTCATCTAAAATATAAACATAAGGTATATCCCTACTTGAGCTTACCTATCCATGAATATAATGAAGGGATGTATTGTCTGGGATTTCTTTCGGCCTGTCCGTCTTTTTGTCCATATGTTCTTCTATCAAGCTTTTGATAAGTAATTTTCTTTCTATCCATCCATACATGTTGGACTTTACTTCATCTCAATAAGTAATTTTGTAACCACCCATCCAAACATCCATATATCTACTCTTGCACTGAAAACATAATTCGAGGCGCATTCCCCTGTTTGATTTCCTGTCTTTTCGAATATCTGGCTGGTGAGCTATTCATCCATGCATAATAAGTTCATCCGCCCAACTGTCAGGCAGTACGTCATTAAAAAGGTGTCACAGATTCATATCTCTCTGCTCTGTCTGTTTATGTATTATACTGTTCTTCGACGCGTCTATCCACCCACGCCTTTTGGCTACTCTTTACTTTGGTTGCCTGCTCATTAATTTATCTATTCCCTCGCGATTCCTTATTCCGGTCGAGATTCCATAGCTTCGACCGTCCA
This sequence comes from Bactrocera dorsalis, assembly GCF_023373825.1. Taxonomy (NCBI): domain Eukaryota; kingdom Metazoa; phylum Arthropoda; class Insecta; order Diptera; family Tephritidae; genus Bactrocera; species Bactrocera dorsalis. Next base: position 102,460,540 of record NC_064304.1, on the reverse strand, counting down.
ACAAACTATCCACTAATCTATCATTCTTTGACTACAGCATACCATCGTCTTTTGTTCTAACGCCTCTCCTTTTGTTATGCGCCGGGTATAAAATACTTTCGGCACTTACTTATCGCTACCTTATGGGTTATCATATAACGTAACTTGTGACATGACAGCATGGCACTTAGACCACAAAACAAGTGTTTATATTGTGTTGTTTGAAGGAGATGAACTTCCTTGCAGCGTCTTAGTCTATTTATACTTGTACTTTGCATCCTCGGTCTATTCCCTACCTTACGCCTTTGTTTTGTTTTTTCCTTTTTATGTTTTGGCCATTTTCTTCGGGCATTTATTATTTGGATAATCAGCTGCCTCTTCAATATTCACATATGTTCAGCCAAGTTGGGCCAAACTAACCGTTAATGGCACACTTAGGTACATTAAGGATGATCAACACTTTAGCTTATGAACTCATTTGTTAAACATTTCTACTGCAGAGGAGTTCCAAGCCCATTTAATGTGAAGATGTGTGAAAAGAGGCAGGCTTGGCAAAATAGTTATTTCAAATGAAAGAAACGTTAGGGGCGTGTTAGAACGGTTATTCAAAAAATTGTCTGTTTTGCCGCCTTAAGATTTACATTATTTACAAGGTACTTACTAAAGCTCCAATTTTAGCATATACTCGCCACCTTTTGGTTTGAACGCATGACAAAAATTTTGCCGATTAAATCAAGAATCTTCAGCCGTTTAACAAGATGCAAGATCTCGGAAGCACTCCTGCCGCAGAAAGAAAGCAGATACGGTCAAGTATTTGGGGGTCGTCCTAGATAGGAAGCTTTCATGGGAACCAAATAATGGTCGTCTTAGAAAATGCTACACTTGCAAAAAAGCTAGAAAGCATTCCACCGGCGGAGCTCATCAGCATGTGTAGTGCGCTAAAATCAACTCCAATCATGGTACCATATCAATAGATACCGCCGGAAGGTGTATGGCCGCGAAAGTTGCTCTCAGACTCTGAGAATCTGGATTTCTATATCAACATATGTCAGTGCATTCGAAAATCTTCGTACGCTTTGACTTTATACCAGATCTTTTGGGTCATGGAGTTGTCAAACCAAGCTTATGGCTTTTCTCCGTCCACATACTTGCGAGAGAGTTTTGGGTGGGTAGAAGTAGAAGAGTGGAGGAGCAGTAAGCGCCTTAACGACTGGGTAAAAAGCTTGGGTATGGTTGCTGGTTATTGATCGAAGCTGTACTCTACCTGCTGATTTATTTTTATGAGATCTTGACATTTGAAAACATGTTTTCTATGACTCCCTTTGAAAATATAGTTCATTATGCTCTAGAAACCCTTAAGTTTAAGCCCCTTCCTTGCCTTAAATACTCGTATATTTTAATATTCCATATTATCTTTTCTTCTTCTTTAGGTATCACCATTAAAGTACACACAAACGCCGTTAATTGCACTTACGGCAAAATGTTGCCGCTCATTCCCTTACTTATAAGATAATTTTTAGATAATTACGCGCAAATGTATACCCAAGTAACATTTAAGTATATATGGATGTGTGCCGTTGTATCGAACACTTTCCCATGTCTGGTGTATAGGAGTAATGTGTGTGCAACGCCAGGCATTTAACCTTTTGTTAAACTTTGCTTTTAGTGACACGTGCAACACATTCCGCGTTTATTGAATGGTAATTTTGACAGTTTTCGCCCGAATATTGTCACAGTTCAAAAGTTCATTATCAATACACTGGAATTTCAACAGATGCATATACATATACATATACAAACATACATGCACACGTGCACACGTGCGTGTGTGTGAATTAATTTTAAAGTTAGTTAGTTACGATTAAGTTGTCACTGCACAATTTCCATTGGAATTTAATTAGAGGGAATTTTGTAGCAGCCACTCGATGGCATATTTCGAAATTTTCAACCAATTTGGGATGAGTCAGGGACCACAAATATGTGAGCTTAACATTTTTCTACGTGGATGGGTTGGTGAAACGTGTCGGCTATGCATGGCTGACTTAAAGTCTAAAAGGCAACTAATTAAGTTAAAAATGTAAAATACTTCTGGCGGATATATGCACCTAATTAATTTAGTTATGCTGGGAGGTATAAGTGTTGCCAATTTTGCGGTGATTATACCAAAACTTGGAGAGTAGTGAATCGAACAAATAACTAGTATAAACTTAAGAGACTGGTATAATTCTTTGGAGATAGAAAAACAGCCCGTTATAATGATTTAATTAGTCAGCAGTTACTCTCTCTCTCTTCTGATTCAACAGATCAAGTTTTGCTTGTTTCGTTAGAGTAGAAGACATTCGATTTTGTAGATCCTATTGTCTCTTACTCTCTTCGATCTGACTTAAGAATTATAAAAAAGTTATATCACATTTATTATTGCAATAGATATTTACTCTCTTTCTCTTTCCAAGCTTAGATTGACTGGTTAGAGTACAAACCTTTTGGTTTTGTAGACACTATTTTCTACTTCTGCAAACTTCTGTCTCCTTCTCTCTTCGACGTGACTTAAAAATTGCACAGTGTTGAAATAGTATACCAAAGCATTATTAACTTTTAAAAGTGTGGACATCAAAGCTTATCTTATTATTGATTTTACGAACAAAACGCATTTCACTCAACTCATGGTATACCTCAACTGTCGTAATCGATAGCTATACATTTCATTAAAACTTGAGCTAAGCAGAAAGGTTAACATTCATGTCAAAAAGTATCACAACATTTACCACAAAGAGCAGCAAGCAAACACATGTCAATATTTGCAATTTTTCAATACCCAACCCCTGCGCAGTTCATTCGAAACGGCGCCTCAAGCTGACACTGAGTCAAAGTCACCGTAGCAGGAAGTGAGTCAAAGTGTGTCCAACGCGTGGATGACACTGATACCAATTTCTAAAGCTCACATACATACGTATAAATATCTGCTATATATATTAGTGGCCACACACATACACACGTATATATAGTGTGTATGAACTTTGCGCCACAGAGATTTATAACACTTCTGAGAGAGAACTTTATCGGGCATTGAAAGTTTAGTGCAACTAAAGTCCTCACCGCACCCAACCAAACGAGATTCATATCGGCGCTTCGTCTGTTCGGTCATTTGTACAAATTCTATATCCGCAAAGTGTTGAATTCAAATTAAAGGCACTTCCGTACTCACTTCCTGTCAACAATTTCCGCTTATTTAGCAAAACTGTTGTTCAACTATAAAAATAGTGGTGGGAGAGGTGGAGCAAAAAAATAAAAATAAATGAAAATCACTCTGCACTCAGTGAAAGTTTAAGTGAAATTTTTCACACTCATGCACACATGCGAATGTATAGTATATGTATGTATATGAAAATGTGTATGCGTGGAAAGTTGTTGGGATGGTTGTGGGGTAGCCCCGTCAAATGCTGATGCCCTTGCAGCTTCCAAGTGCGTATTTTGGACTGTTAAATATTTCCACCAACTATTTTCCTTTTCTCGCCACATCAACTCCTAAAAAGTTTTGCGTTCAAAATAATATGTTTTTCATAAAAAGAAAATAGTCGAGAGTCCTATATCAAGCTACACGCCATCAATAAGTGAATAGTTGTGGTGCGGAGCTTATGATGTGGCTAACAGTAACCAATGACTGTCGGCATACATGTGGAGAACGGTATGTGGTAAGTATGTATACATTCGCAAAATTTTTCTAATTACTGTTGAGACCACAAAAAAATATCAAAAAGTAAAGATATCGAAACACATCGTACACAATACCCTCAAGCTGCCCGAGGCCATTCAGCTTCTTCAAGGATTGTTTGAAGTAGTGGAAAGTAGTGAAAATCCTCAGGTCTTGGCCGTTCCCACGACAATCGAGTGTAAGTAACCGGAACGGGCCTGGATTTTTATCCTGCCAAGGACTGTAAACTAGGCATTATTGAAATTACTTCAGGAATGTTTTCTGCAGCTATAAAAACAACAACAGCAACCTCAGGTCTTAGAGAACAAGCAACACTGGGTATACAACAAAGTTTCTTTGTGTGAGCGGACTAAAAAGCTACCACTTCTAGGAAAAAGTGAGATTAGAGGATGATGACACGCTGGAACATCTATGCAAATGCCTAGCCTTCAGCCGGATGAGAAGGGACATATTTCAGCCACACTCAATACTCCAACAAGAGGCATTAAGCATTGCATTTCGAGTCAACTAAGTAACAAAGCAAGAGTGATAAATTAAGCTTGGCCATATTCAGTAATCCTTCCAAAACGGCCATTGTACATTTCATCAAAAAGAATTTCAGCCAACCCAATACTACTCAGCGGGAAATAAATATAGTCAACAAGTTGAAGAGAATATCATGATAGGATGAGGATGGCTTTATCCAACCATGGCTCAATAGAATTGTCTTCGAGATTTTCCGCAGTTTCAATTGAATCCTTCTTGAGCCGCAATTATTTTTAATGTTTAGCATTGCCATTGATACCGGGTCTCTACTAATAAAGAACGCCAACGGAAGGTAACTCAACAATTAATGTATGACATGAAAATTCTTACTGTGTTTGAGATTTTTAGGTTCAATGCCTAGGCAGCGCGTAAATAGTGCCAACAGTTTTTGTTATGTGTGCAGAGAACTATCTTTTAAATCGCAAAAACGTAATTTTACTACGCTTGTGCTAAAAGCTTACAAAGTAATTTTTGTATTGAAGTTGGGAACCAAGACAAAGCATGAGCCCCTCATATGTGTTGTAAAACTTCTGTAACATTGTTAACAGCTTGGTTAAAAGGTTCAAATCGTAAAATGCCCTTTGCAGTGCCAATGGTTTGGAGAGAACCTAAAAACTATGTTACAGACTGCTGTTTTCACGCTATCTCACGAATATTAAAGGTATTAGACCGATGTCTAAACATACGGTTAAGTACTGTAGTTTACGATCAGCTTTAAGACCTGTCAAACACAGTGAACAACTGCCTATTCCAAAAGCACCAGAATCTTGGAGTCTCGATGAAGAACTAGAATCGACTAGCTCTCAAGCGATTTTACAGAAACCGCAAAGGAAATGACAACCGATCCTTTATTTGTTTACCATGATGTTCAACAGTGCCGCATCTAATTTCACAGAGGGAACTTAATGATTTAGTTCGAGATCTAAGCTTTTCAAAATAGCAGTCCGAACTTTTAGCATCCAGACTAAAAAGTTGGAACCTTCTCCAAAGTGATGTAAATTTTACTTTTTATACTTAGAAAAAGGCAGAAAGATCTCATCTAATACACTATTCGGAAGTTAACCTTTTGTTTATCGCACTAGCACACAAACATGATACACGTGATTGACGTCTATTCATTGATTCTTCTAAACTAAGTTTAAAGGCAGTATTGGTTCATACCGGTAACAAATATGCATATGTGCCCTCAGCTCATGTGGTTCATATGAAGGAATCAAACGAGAATATGAGAGTTCTTTTAGAGCACATCCGTTATCAGGAGTATTGTTGAGCAATATGTGGAGACCTAAAAGTAATAGCCCTTCTTCTTGGATTGAAACTAGGATATACGAAATATTATTACTTCCTGTGCGAATGGGACAGCCGTGCGAGAGACTGTCATTATGTACAGAAGCAGTGGCCAGTACGTCAGGCACTCACTCCGGGACAAAACAAAACGTTACCAGTGAATCTCTACTTGATCTCAAAAAGGTATTACTACCACCTTTGCATATTAAATTGGGTTTAATGAAGAATTTTGTTAAGGCAATGGACTGGAAGAGGGTTCTTGTATCTGAAACAAAAATTTCCAATAGTCAGTGAAGCAAAAATTAAGGAGGGCATATTTGTGGGTCCGCAAATAAAAGAACTAATGAAAGATAAAAAATTTGAGGAAATGCTCAATGAAACTGAAATACGAGCCTATAGTGGCTTTATAAGCATTTTAAAAATTTTTCTGGAAATGTGAAAGCTGACATTTACAAAGATCTTGTGACTGAACTACATACTATAAAAAAATGGGACAAGCCCCTTAAAATTCAATTTCTGGAATCCCATCTGGATTTTTTCCTCGAAAGTTTAGGGGTCGCAAATGACGAACATGGGGAACGGTTCCACCAAGACATTTCTGCTATGGAGAAACGGTACCAAGGCAATTGGTGGCAATTTTTACATAAAAAAACTTTCATGTCACAAAAACCAGAGTTTACCAGAGTAAATAAAAAGACTATAATAGTTTTAATGTTCTACGTATCGTAATCCTAATAAATAGAGAGTTGAATTACTTATTAAAGCTCGCTATCGGAGTTCCAGACTTATCGATAACCTGCATTTATTTAGATTGGCTGTGCCATATTTCGGAAAACTGCCACCGAATACTAATTAAAGTAAGAGTCCCTGATATATACAATTCGTAAATAAAGTCAGAAAGCTGCTTCAGCTTGATGTCAGAGTTCTGAGCCTGGCGTTAGTGTACATTTAGGCTGTGTGGGACCCGATAATGCTTTGGCCAAGTTCTGATATATAAGGGTATTCGAAATTAGAATTTATGCCAAAAATGTTAAGGGATTTTTTTTTTTTAACCGAGACTATAGTACTAATGTTATTGATATTTAGTATAGAAACTGATCAAATTTGACCCGAATTGACAAAAAAAAAATTAGCTGAAGATTGTATTGAATGACGGCTTGTCTATTATATGAGGTCACATGAGCATCAATATGGTTTTGAGCTAATCTTTCTTGCAGAGTAAACTTCGATAGGTTATACCACATCCATTCGACGTCCTAAAGTGACTTAAAATGTTCAGGATGTTGCCTTTGTCGCATAGTATCAAAGAAGAAAAGGAAATTTCCGAACTAGGGTCTATCAGAAAGCACTGTTTATGTTTATAAAACCACAAATTGATCTTAGATCGTGTCTACTCGGACATTAAGAAGGAAAACAAAAGCATACTTGGGAACCAGTTGGCCCATATTCTAGTCTTTGCAAAACTGATGAATCATATTATATATTAGAGATATATATGCCCTTTGGGCGATTTTGTCACCCTTTCCTGAAAATTTTAAAATATTGCTGAACTGTTTACCAAATAATCACTATTTATGTTTGAAAGTATGGTTGCACCTTAGTCACAGGGGTTTGAGCACACGCTAGGTAATGTTGGTTAAGTGAAATTCCAAACTTTAGTTTAAATGAAGTTGCAAAAGCGTAAAAAGCAAAGTCATGTTTGTGGATTAAACACACAGCACAGCAACATGCATACACATTTACCGTTGCAATGATGATTTGTGCAACCCAAATTGGATGTATGTACTTGTACATATATATAATCGGTTGTATATAGTATCAGCAGCTATTTCTCTGCATGTGTGTGTGATTATGTGTTGTTGCGTGAACAATAAGTAAAAATTTTCTTTTCCTCGCACATTGGAATTTTCAATTTATCCGAAAAATATCCGCTTACACACACACGCAAACAACAACGAACACAGCAAAATGTTTTGAGTGCTCTTATCGATTTCAATTTTTGCTAAATTGCTCTAAGCTACTACATACAGTTAAATTGTGAAAATTTCAAAACTCACGCTTGCAAGTTCTTACTGGAAATATATTTATATTATATTTTGTATAGCGAAGCACTTGGGAGAGGATTAAATGAAAAAGTCAAACTGATCGCTTAATCAAAATTGCATTAAAAATTTAAAATGTTAGTTGTGTTATCAGCCATGTTGATGCTACAAATGGACCAAAAGTGACTGATACCTACTATGGGCCAAAAATAGTAAGACTTTTTAATTTACATTTCGCGCGACAATCCATTTGATTGAAAACCGTGATCGGAGACATTTGGTTTCATTATGACGGCGCCACTTCACACACTTCGCATCAATCAATATATTTATTGAGAAAAGACTTCGGTGAACAGTAATTTCACGTTTTATGCCGGCCGATTAGCCATCAGGATCGTGTGATATCATTCTGTTAGACTTTTTCCTGTGGGAATGTGTAAAGTCTAAAATCACGCGCACAATCCCGCTCCGATTCAGGCTTTGGATCAAAACATCAGGCGTATCATTCGCCAGCTACCATTTCGAAATGCTCGAACGAGTCATCGAAAACTGGATCATATGAGACATAGACCCGGCAAACGTTTGAAAGAAATAATATTCAAAAAATAAATGCCAACGAATGTTCTTTCGAATGATAATAAACATTCACCATTAAATTTGAAATTTCTATTCTGTTTTCTTTAAAAAAAAGTGAGGAATCTTGAAATGGATCACAAAAAAACTATCATTCTCTGTAGCAATTTTTTCAACTTAACAAATATTATTCACATACTGAGGACAAAGCAACTGGCAACGACTTCTTTCTGTTCTCCCACCTCAAAGGAATGCTCACTGGAAAGAAATTCAGCGACAAGTATAGAAGAATTTTAAAAGTAGAATTATCAAATATAAGACAAATTATGATGGAAAAGAAAAATTGATGACAAAAACTGCTCGCTGATTTATTTTAAGCTTGTTTGCGAATCGAAGCATTACACTTTATGAGTTCAGCTGTGGTTTCATCGTCGAAGCGACTTGCCACAAAAGCATAAATTTGCATTATTTTATATTTAAATTTATTCATTGATTTTTCAATAATTGGATAAGCCTATATAGACATATGTATGTGCATATGTTTACACGCCACACTTATGTAAATAATATGCATACCTTTACTTATAAATTAGGGCGTGTGTTATTTCGATTGTTTGATTTTGCTTTTTTGCAAACGCACTCTAATGCTTCAGTTTCTTCACCAAAAAATTAACTAAAATATTAATTAAAATATACAGGCTCTTTATATACAATTAAATACAATTAAAGCCCTGCCAAAAAAAATTTCACTTCTCATATATTCAACATGGGATTAATTATAGTTTGCAATACATTTTTATCTCCATAGTAGGAATACCTACAACTCTCAGAAAGCGATTTTCTTATACAAAATTTTCCGTTCTACAAAAAAGGTTTTAATGATTTTTTTCATAGAACCACTCTTTTAAAAGTTATATGCAGTTAAACTTATGCATCATATGTACTGAGCATTCATAAAGGTGTCTTATAAATGCTGTGTTGCTCATACGTGCTGGTGTACTATATAGTATGAACATAACATTTAATGCATAAATTAAACTGTGTGTGACTTTCAAAGAAATGTCTTAATGAAAAAAAGTGCGATCTGAGCTCGGGAAAAAGAAGGAGGGGGCGTGGCTGAATATTTAAAAGTTAGGAATGGTTTATCTCGAAAATTTTTAAGTCGATGGACACAACTTCTCGTAAAGCCAGTTTGTACAAAATTCTTTGAAATAATGATTTTCTTCATTGAGTTATAAACGGTGATCCAAGCAGAGAGAATTTTTCAATAACCTTTTCTGACAGATCACGTGTGTGTCGTGTCAAGCTTTCGTATTATTCCAAGAAACGGAAAACGGTAATGGTAACGGTAACCCTAACCCTAATATGCATACCATATGTATGTAAATACCAATCTCGAATTATATTGAAATGATATTTTTTTTGTTGCAAGTTGTATGTATGTACATGCTAGAATTGACGCAGCTGTCATTAACTTCACTTCAATATCAATTAATGTCGATGACGAATAGCAAATAGCAAAAATACCGCAACGGAGCGAGCGCAGCAAGCGACGTATTGTGCTGTCGAAAAGCAATTCTGCACAAGTAAATTTATTTCGCTCCACTCTTTTTTGTTTTGTTGAGTATACAACGCGTGCAGAAGGCAACGCTACGCTGCCTCTTTAAAAGCAACAACAATGCTCACCACAATGACAAACAATTTAAGGATATATGCACATAAATAAGGTAAAAACCAATGGTGGCAGCATAAAACAGATCTATTAAACGCAAAAAGCAGCAACAGCAACAACAACAACGACACGCAACTGTGGTGACAATCAGCACACAGCCAGTTGTGCCGTGATTAGTGAAGCTTCCAACACACAACCAAATGCAAATACAAATACATTAACAAATAAAATACACACACACACACGGACATACACCGAAACAAATCTAATCTATTTGCGCAGCTTGAGTGTATTTGTCAGGCAACATTGCTCTGCAGAGCGACACGCCACAGCAGCCGCCGGCTCGTTTCAATTGATGCGCCGCCACCAAACCAAATGAGTCTACCGAAAATTTGTTTGTGCGATGGAGTAGTATTTGCATTCGTTGCTAGCCGCCAATCAACCGTTCAATTTGTCTGCTTTCTCGGTGGTCAAAATAACGGATGTCGCTGCACGTGTAATCGAATCTGTTGCCGTTGATATTGTTATACCCTGAGCAGAGTGCATTAAGTTTGACACACCGAGAAGTTAAGTTTGGAGACCTTATAGAATATGCCCTCAGGATGGGGTTGACAAATCGAGAAGACTACAGAAAATGTCTAGAGCAGAACTCCAGGGAAACAATATATTGACATCTGCAATCCTCACGGTATAATACTCTGGAGGAGGTATCGAATGTCAGGCCGCAGACTCTATTAAAATTCGCGTCAAGCGCAAGTGTCCCAAAGGATGACTACCTCTCTTGGACCAGCAACTGAACTCCATCTGGTATTGCAAAGAACCGAAACTAGTCTATGCGTGGCTTATTGGCCTACCAGATTAACCTAACCTAACTTAACGAAATCTGTTTAAAAATTTGGTATGAGTTATTACCTAAAGCAATATTGTAAACTCCGAAGAAATTGTACAGATTGTGTTACTATAGCATATAACTATAACCGAACGATCGGAAACAAGTTCCTGTAAGGAATCTTTTGGATCTGTGAAGGGTATTATAGCTTCGGTGCAACTAAAGTTAACTTTTTTTCTTACTTTCCAATTCTCTTCAACTTGAATCTCTTAACGTCGCCAACTGTTACCATTCCGCGAGTATTTTACTCTTCTTATTTAACGGAAACTTGAATTTTTAGGTGCTTTTTTCAATACCTCCGCTTAATTTATATGCAAACGAACACTTGCAGACGACAAATATTTATATAAAATATACCTGCTGAAAATTTAATAAGGCCAATAAAGTTTTTTTTTTGTTTTTGGTTGTAGGGGGCAGTTCAGCTTAAGCCATTCTTAATGGTGAGATATTTCCACTGACTGAAAGCATATGGCAAAAAAAACGACTTGGAAATTGTAGGGTGTTCAAAAACCAACCTATCAACTTGGCGAAAACAGAAGTTGCAAAGCAAAGTTTCATTCCTTTGATCATCCGGTTCAACACGAGAAAATAGTAAAGAAAATATATTAAGTGTTTTGCTTTGGACTAGAGCGTATAAAATACCGGAGACGCATCTACCATTAATGGTCGGAACGCTTCTTCGGTCTGTTGATAGAGTTTAGAACCAATGGCTCATTCTAGATAAGAAGTTCTCACGGAAACCCAACATCGAGGAAAAAGCAAGGAAGGCATCTGTTGCCGGGGAGCCATTGTCAAAATGTGGGACACTCCACAAAGGTAGTTCTTTGGCTCTATGACGAGTCTTCTACAGGCTTCTTTCGTTACTATTTGTGGTACACCGATCCGAAATACTTAGCCTTGCTAGAGAAGTTTGGCGACTGCTGCAAAATGCAGCCTCCTTCAATGTGAACACTATTTACTTCGCTGACTGTGCGCTTCAGATTAGTGAAAGGCTCGGTACTGGACCTCAGACCAAATCAACAAGCGCTGCTCAAACACCAGCAGCTGTGCAGCCGCACAGTCCTTTTGACGCAGGGTAAATCTAGGTCCAGGGGAGGTCCACCTTTCAATGGTTCTAAAAGTTCTAACTGGACACTGTTCGTTGCATCCGTTATTTGCAAGAAGATGAGGGAGAATCATCTCACCACTTTCTCCCCGAATGTGCTGCTTTTGCCAGATCTAGGCGCTATTCTATGCCCGTCTGTGCGTCTATATGAACGCGAACTGATCTCGCAGTCTTTGAGTTATAGAACTGGAATTTTGCACACATACTTTTCTCCTCAAAAAACTGCTGATTTGTCAAAACCGTTGATATCGGACCTTTATTTCATATAGGTGACACACAAATTGAACAATCGAAATGAAGTCCATGTATGGTTTTTTGTTTTGTATTAGGAACAGATAGTAATCTCAAAACGCTGAGCGGCGGCAAAGACTGGAGTTCTGAAAAACCAACGAATTAATAAAAATCGAGATACTTTAGAGGCTACATACAACTGTGTTGCTCTTGGGCAAAATAAATAGGAAGATTCTCATACGATTTAGGGATATTTTTGGTCTATTACTAATACTTGAAGTATTAAAAGCCTTCATGTTTCATACACAAACAGTTCTAAATACCTCAATATCTTATGCCAAAGCTTTCAGTAGTAAATTATTTGTACTTAAACTTCCTCTAACTAAACTCCCGAGCATTAAGGGATCACTAAATCGGTCAACATGTCACTTGAAAGGGCAGCTGTGTTTAATACCTTTCGATTACTTGATTGTCGCCTGCCAAAATTCAATTCCCACACACTTACACGAAAGTGTAGTCACCGCCTGCTGCTTAAGCCTCAAAAATACTTATGTGCACGTATAGTACGCTTAGCTCGCGACAGCCACGAAAGAGAATTATAAAGGAGATACCCAATGATGAAGCGATTTCGATTTGTACACACCCACACGATTAGACTTCCAGGTGGCACAACGGCATGCTCCCCGCTGATTTAAGTGGTCGCAATTGCGCTAAACGTATCGGTAAGCCTCAACCACTCAGGCAGATATATCTACATTTAAACTCCAGCACTTAAAACTACACACCACATTCCACACGCTGCTCACTGAAGTCACGTGGAGACTTTCAATTAGTCAATCCCATTGAATCAACTTGCATATTTACTTGCCACCACTAATCGCCACAATTTGTCAGCGTGGAGATTAGTTAATTAGTTGTGCTTACAATTAAGGTGACTAAAATCGCAAAACTCATTTCACATAAGCGCACAAACATCGAGTGTCGCACGATAATAGCGCGACAGGTGGTCGTATATTTGGCATACATAGGACCATCTTGAGTGTGTGGTTTTAAAAACAAGAAGACATTTCGAAGTTTTTTGATTTGTTTGCAGCAGTTTGTATAAAGCTCATGGAGTATTTTCAGTAAAGAACCGAAGGTTATTATAGAGTTTCCTGTTAGAAATTTATTTCTTGCATTACTTTTTTCGAATCATAGGTCGATCATCTCTTTCTGAAGATTTTGGGAAAACGAATTCTCCAAGGACTGCGGCGATCATCCCTCTTAATTTCAGAAGATTGGGAAGAGGCGTAAGCATCCCCTCCTACATATACTCGTATGTCTTCTTGTTACTTCCATCTGGATTGATGAATGAGTGTATGTAGTTTAATGCATGCGTGACAGAAACAAATAGTGTTTTGAAAATCAAGCTCTTCTGGGCGGTCAATATAGATCTAGTCACACTTTAACTCAAGATGTGTGAAAACTTCGTCTCCCATTTATATGAGCCCTCTAATCAAATCAGATTTTGTAATAAACGATCACACTTCGGTGCATCAAAGTCCGAGATCAATCCAGACTTTAACAAGGATGTATGGAAATTTCGTTTCTCATTCATTGGAGCTTTATGACCGAATTTGGTTGGCTGGTTCAAAAAGGTGGCGCAAGAGGTCCGGACCGCCTTTATTAACCCCACTGTGCTCCCTGGTGATAACAGAATTAAGAATAAAGCTTAATCAGCAATACAGTCTTATCCGGTAGGATGCTGCACATTCGTAAAGATAATGTTCCAGCGTCACTTCTTCCATCGCGGAAGCTCTGCATTCCGCCGAATCTACTTTTCCAATTTTGTAAAGGTGGGAAGTATAAGCTTTTTCCAAGTCATCCTTTTCATACCCTTCTATTCCTATATGACTGGATACTCAGACGATATTCATGACTTCACATAGGACTTAGTTTGGCGCTACAGATAGCCTTTGTTGCTGCTTGGCTATCTACTAGAAGTTTTATGAACTTGCTGGTTTGAGCAGAAGCACACTTGACGCCTTCTGTTATGCCAACAGTTCAGATGGAATTGTAGACATTTAGTTTGAAGTTGCCTAGATTACTACAGAGGAAGGCCGCTGCTGTTCCTGTTTCACCCTTTTATCCGTCGGTGAATATGCAGATCTTACCGTGGGAAATCCCGATTACAGAACCATTTGTCCATTCGTTTCCACTTGGGAATGAAAACGTTCGTCATGGACCTCCTTTGCTCGCTCGGATTCCCAATTTAGCTGGAAAGCCTCCAAACAGCCACGTTGCAGCTGTTCCATGAGATAAACGCAGCACTTTGTGATAATGCCATTCCCCACACGACACCACCATATGATAATATAGGGTGGATGACGGTTATGGAGTCGTAAGCCCATTTTGGGGAAATGGCTGTTCTGCAGGAGCTTTAGATTCGAATAGCTCTGGAAGCCTTACTCTCAATTTGTTCCTTCCAGCTCAATTTTTTATCTAGGATAACTCCGATATATTTGACAGCTCTCGAGAGTGCAATAGTCATATCCCTTAAAGAGCGGAGATTTGAGTTGTGCAATTTTTGTTCTTCTTGTGAGAAGATAAATTTCTGATTTCTCCGTATTGACAGTTAGGCCGTAACAATCCGCCCAGTTGGTCGGGATACGTGATTAAGATTCATCTCTGAACAAAAGACAGAGATGTCCACCGCATAGGAGACCTTAAAGTTCTCTGTGTCGAGTAGGAATGTTAATTCGCTGATACCGTTAGCCGATAGCAGTGTAGCCGTACTAGCGTTGTAGAATGCACCATTTACTTCAACGATGAATTCTCGACTAAATTAGTAAGAAAAGATCATAATACTTAAACATTTTGAAGCTCTACAATGGAACCCAATCCGTCAACCTTCAAAACCGACAGTTTACAATTATTTCACGAAAACCTTTCCATTCATATCAGCTGCCAGTAAAATTCATAAACTATTGGCGAGACTTGGATGCACCGCATGTCTCATAATCAACTCCACTTATAAGCAATCCAAATGCATCCGCAAGCTGAGACAGCCTTTTGACACTAACCTAATCCAACTTATCGTATTATTCCACTTTAATTGGTGTTTATATTTCCCCCAAATCGATTTTCCACTGACTTCTAAATCGAGCCATATTCCTTTCATTTCTTATTTCGCATCGTCGCCCATTTTCAATGTCCTTCACGCGCCAGCTGCACCAATGGCAATGTACTAAATGCACACACACACACCTATTCTATACAGGCTCCCAATAGCGTGCCACTGGGAGTGCGCCGAAGATTTGCTGATAAATTGATTTAAAAGCGGGTAAATGCGATTTTTATTTATTGCCATCGTGCCGCCGCAGACGCTACCAGCAACCAGCTACAAGCAGGCAACGAGCTTAAAGAGTGTTGAGCTGCATGGCGAGGGTCATGGCAAAACAGTAGTGGTGCCGCACAGTTTTTCAAGTAGACCATTCGTATTGATTTCCCTCGCTTAGTCTCAATCGGTGCTTGCTTTCTTTTCATTCTGTTAAGCTTCAACTTTCTCGCCTAAATTCTCACTCAGTGCTGGTGCGTCGCTGACAAGTTTTCAAGTTAAAGGCACAGCGACGTTAGCGCCACCAACGCTTCAAGTAGCGTCGACAGCAGCTACCACAACACCTTTTGCCACTCGACAAGCACTCTCAGCGCTGGTTTTACTCACGAGCTCACTTCAGCTCTTGCAGTGGCAAAGACATTATGGCAAGCAGCGGTGTTGACATGATTTGTGTTTGCTTTCATTCTCTTTTTTCGCTTTTTTTATTCGGCGTGTTCAAGGATGTATTTTCCGCCTTGCTATCGTTGCTGTTGTTGGGGTATGTATTTTCAATACTTTCACGGGCAATTAAATTGCATTTTACGGAGAAACCCGGTGAGTTAGTACATCTACCTACATAAAAGTTTGCTCTGGTGTGAGTGTGTTGGGATCAGCATTGACCCGTTTTAGCGGCATCATTAAATAACTGAGTTCATTTGCTTTTGCCATCGTTTTACTAGCCATGGTACAGGTGGGGCACCAACTAAAGAGAGTTATGTATGTAGAGCTAACATGCATATGAAGAAGTATATGGCGCTTCATTCGTTCCAAATATTTTTAAATCCAATTACAAAGTTGTTTAATAGTAGTTATTGATTTTTTTGTTTCCCTGTAGTCCAAAACTCATTTTGATTAAGAGCACTAAATTAAATATTCTGGGAAACTTTTGTGTCGATATGAGAAAAGCGTCTAGCTGCTATACCCTTTCTTATTCGATGGGAAATCAAAATTAACGAGCTCTTGTTTCGATGGCTTCTTGTTACTTCCATCAGGATGGATGAGTGAGTATAAGTAGTTCAATGTATCCATGACAGACACAAATAGTATTCTGAAAATCAAGGTCTTCTGAACGATCAATCTACAAGTAAATCTAGTCACACTTTAACTCAGGATGTGTGAAAATTTCGTCTCCCGCTCATGGAAGCTTTTAACGAGTCAGGTTTTGTAGGAAACGATCACAATTCGGTACATCAAGTTCCGAAGACAATCCAGATCCACACTTTAACTCATGATTTATGGAAATTTTGTCTCCCATTCATTGCAACTCTATGACTGAATTTGGTTGGTTGGTTCAAAAAGGAGACGCAAGAGCGCCGGACCTCATGCAACTGCCTTCAGTAAGCCCACTGTAGACCTGGTGGTAACAGAATTAAGCCTTATTCATCAATTCAGTCTTATCCGGCTAAAGGCTACGCATACGCAAAAATAATGTTCCAGCGTCTCTTCTATCTCCACGCATGATCTCCAATTTTGTAAAGTGGAAAGTACAAGCTTTGTAGTTTGTCCACCATCAACTCTACCAAAAAGGAACTTTGTGCTCTGCACTATGTTGGCAAAGTTTTTTTATAAACCATAAAACATTGTTCGACAGTTTTAGTTTTGTGATATTCTATTAATCATTTGTCGGCATCGATCAGATTGGACAACTATATCATATATCTCCCATATCACCGATTTTTCAGATTTTTTAAATTTCATCTTAAAAATCACACAAAACCGGTCTTAAATTGGTCGCTTAGGCAAAATTGTTCAGACTAATTCGCAGAACCCGCAGATCCGATTTTATAGAAAAAAAATCAGTCCGCTTTAATAGGCACTTCACACTACTGCCAGTACTTGAGTCTGTCAACGCCAAGCCATTATCTTAAATATACTCGCATTTAGCCGAAATAATCTTCGACTTCGTAAAAACTCCAACTTCCTTATTTTGGCAGCAGTAAAAGTACGTGTTTTTTATATTTATTTTTTAAATTAATGTTCACTCTTCAGCGAAATTATTTGCCTTACTAACAAAACTTGAGCCACTTGAGAATATTACGTCAACGCTTGTTACTGTTGTTGTTATCGTTGAGTGTTGTCATGTGGCGGACGTGGTGGTGGTGCTGTGTTTGCACTACACTAAACACCATTAAGCTGAAGTGGCTGGTACAGGTGGCACGCGGATATACCATGTACATATAACCCATATTAGGGTGTCACTTAAATGTGTAATGGAAATTTTTTATTTCTTTCAGATTATCTAAAATGCAACTGCTAAAGCATCTAGAAGTTATCACTTCAAATTTTGTAACGGTATTAAATTTTGGTTTCGATTGCCATAAGTTAATTTTATTAATTATTTATTAATTAAAAAAAATAAAATTAATTAGTTTTAAATAATTAATTAATTTTAATTTTAATAAATATTAAATAAATAATAATTAATTTTATATATTTAATTAAATTTTAATTAATTTTATTAATTAATTATTTTATTTAATTATTTTAAATTAAATTTTATTAATTAATTCATTCATTTAATTTTTTTAATTAAAAAAATATTTAAATTAAGTAAAAAAAAATAATTTAGATAATTATTTAATTATAAAAAAATTTTTTAATTATTATTTTTTAATTAATAAATAATTAATAAAATTATTTAATTTTTTTTTAATAAAAATAAAATCCATTACTTTTTAATTAATGAAACTAATTATTTTATTTTTTTATTTTTAAAATGGTAATTTAAAACTTGAGCCAAGCTTGACGCACCCTAACAGCCTTTCAACGTTTAGAAAATGTTTATGTGTAAAATTTCAACGCTGCGTTATCGTTTAATCATGTAAATAGTCAAATAGTAAATATTTCCAGCCGAGTTTTTAAAGATCACCCTAATATAACTTAAATTTCTGTCTACGTATACATACATCTATATGAGTTGTCAAATTCATTGTTATCCTCAAGTCTATTATGTTGCTTGCGCTCACATCCACAGCTCATCGCAATATATTTATTTCCCAACAACAACGTTGTTGTTATCGTATTATGCTTCATACATAATATTGGCAAGACGCAGCAACATAACAGCACTTCCGTCAAGTAGTTCCGGTATGAGTGGCGCACATAAAACTCAAACTTAACGCTGGGATTCTCAGCCTAACCTCTCCGCCACAACAAAGCATTTAAATCTCACAGTCTCACACCTAAAACTTTTTATTCCCTCCCTCTTTTCTTCCGTTGATTTTTTAAAGCCACACAAGTGCTGTCATTAAGCTGTTTATTGTTATTATTGTTGTGCGGGCATAAAGTGAAATTCTCCAAATTTAATCCTCCAAATTTAATCGTAATCGAAAGAGCGTAAATTATTTACGACATTTTTAAGGATTTTATTATCGTCGCGCACACCTAACACCCACCTAACACCCACCTAATGTCATTGTGACGGTGAGCGAGTGCCGAAACATCAGATGAAATCCTGTTGCTTCTGCAGGTTATTGTTAAGTAATCATCATGGTTCACATTTACGGTGGGTGTACTATGTATATGCTGCCTGCCTTGAATGTAAGCGTTCCGGTGCTTATTGATTTTGATGTGAAGAAGCATTTAAGAAATTTCGTACTTGAATTCACAGCACAGCACTTAAGGAATTGGCTGAACTCAATTCCATGCTAATATATATTTACAAAATTTTGTACAGCTACCCCTATCAAACCGTTTACCACCTTTAAATAACACACGAATCAATAGACTCTTCAATTCCATGACTTAAATTTAAGATTTAATGATTTCGAGCAACCTCATAGTCTAGAGGGTTGTGTTCTCAGCTATTACAATATTTAGTTGTGGTTTGGGTCTCGACTAAAAGTTTTTTACCCAAAAGCGTAAGCAGCGTAAAGCAAATATAGTTTAGATAAGCTTTTTCTTATTTCCTTAAAAATTATTTAGCCTAAAACTCATGTAAATCAAAACTCAAAAAATAACTATAAAAGATTTCAGAACAAAAAATAAAAATAGAGTTTGTTGTAAACGTCTATCTATCTAATTTTGGGCGCTTTGTGTGAAGCATTATCTCGAGCAATTATCTACGTCAAATTTCATGAAGATCACATTTCTTTCGATGAAAATTTCTTCCCAGCGGGCATTCTTTTGAGATCTGAGAACAGGGAATAGTCGCTGTGGGTCAGATCGGAAGAACAAAGTGGATGCGGAAGCAAATTCGAAGACAATTCGTTGACTTGATGAAACAGCACTTTCGACACTTTCATTTTTCGACGATTTCTTCATTCAGTGGTCCAACAATACTTTTTAATAGGCGCTGTTGATGGTGTTTTCCTTTTCAAGGAATTCAGTCAAAAATATTCCATGCAGATCCAAGAATACAGACGCCATGATCTTGCCAGCTGGCTGTCCACGCTTTGGAGCGGACTCATCATGTGCTGTTCACTCGGATGACTGTCGATTGAACTGATTGGATTAATTTAATTTCATTTTTCGCCCGTGATGAATATTTTAAGTTACTATAAGCAACACAAATATCGTTCTGAGTATGCATACCATGAAAAATGTCAAGCTTTACGATACAGTTTTGAATTGCCAGATTGCAACACTAGGGTTGGCAAATGCCGAAATATTAAAGGCACATACTCGTATGTATGTACGTATGTAGGCTGTTACACCGATAGTCAAAACAGCGATAGTCACAGCACCGGTCAGAACATCTTCGATGGCGGCGAGGTGAACATTGCTAAGATTGAGTTCCTCTTGGAGCCAGAAGTATCCCATAGCTATGTTTCGGTTTTTGACGAACGCTTGCCAAGCTCACCGGGTCTACATAGAAAATAATTCCAAATATCAAAATATTAATGGCAACCAACGTTTAATTTAAAGGAAAACCGTTAAATATGTCTCATTACCGTCTAAAATATATTGAGCAAGCTTTATCAAAAGAACAAGAACGCTCGCACTTCAAACAACAAATGGAGAGTCAGCGTTGTGAGCATTATAATGAGCGGCGAATTCAAGGAATCGAAAGGCTATTAATCGACGGCGTTTTATTGATTTTTATTTTAAGTCTAAAGCTGCCAACGAGTTCGCATAAAAATGAAATTAATATTATAAATCAGTTAAAGTTTTATTAACTAAATTTATACCACCAGCCAGTACCAGTTTTGCCAAATTTTTATTAGTTTCTGAGTTTACCGACTAGCACATACTTATTTTTTAATCATTAACTTTATCTTTGCCTTTCTTTTCCATGCTCTTAATTTCATAAAACAATCAAAAGTTAATGCATTTTTATACGGTTGCTGTCAGTACCAACTACTCGCTGACTATCCACCTCCTTTTCCATTCGAAACTTCACCACAGCCCATTCTTCAACATAAATAAATCCGTTAATGATATCGTCAGCACAGTAAATTCATTATTTACAAACTCAATACTGATAATTTTCTCACACATACACATACAGCAACAGCAGCAGCAGACTGACACACTCACATAAACCAGTTTTATCGTCTTTCATTTGCAATACTTCATTGTCTCCTGACAATTGCTTCACGTCGCTGCTTCGTGTCGGGCTCCGGTTCAAGCGCTTCACTTCATTTATGCTTTATACGAGCTCCGCTCCATTCATTTAATTATTCAATTAAACAACATTGGTAAAATTTTCAATTAATCAAAAATTGTAAAGCCGTTCCACAAAGAAAGAATAACATTGTGTTAATGAATATTTTTTTGCCTTTTGTTAGCATCCTTCATCTGTCTCGACAAACATTCATGAAATTGTTGTTCTTAATCACCATGCCTCTTATTGAAAGATGTCCTTTAAGTGAATTAAATAGGTGAGAATTAGGGTCTCAAATATTATTGTATGCAGTAGTTCAATAGTTTTTAGTATGAACACGGCAGCAATATCAATTAAAGCAGAGATTCTGACCTTTAAGCCGACACTTGGATTGTAGTCTAACCCTTGGATAGCCCAAATCGTTCAGCCACCCTAACTGAAATTGCCGTGGATTCCGTTTTCCGACGATCGAAGAGATGAAACAAAATTTGCTGAAGGAGCAGAAGGCCATCCCAAAAACTTCTCATGAAAAGTTTTTCGAGGACTTGAAAGTCGTTGGCGTTTCCATAAATTTATTAAGATGGTTAATATCAATCCCAACAACTTTACTAACTTCGCCAAAGATGAATATACCGGGATGGAGGGCCCAAGGCTCCTCAATAACTCCTTTACAGCAGTATAGGACGACCAACGTCTTCCTCATTTTACTTTTGATGTTTGACCTTCAATCTACGATAAATCCCAAGTACTTTATCTTGGCCAGCGTTAGCTAAATAGAGCTTCCAATCAAGGTGAGAATGAATCCAAAAGTAGCCTAGTTGGAACTTATTTCCTCAACTTTAGAGTTGAAATTCCATTTTGTAGTTAGTGTTTAATGTAAAACACCCAATAAACTCGATTTTGAGGTGAACCACAAACTTTTTATTAATTACCGTTATATATTTGTTTAACTTCATTTCTATGCAACATATTACAGTTGTCACAATACCTTCGTTGCATACCTGAAGGCGCAAAGCGAAATTAAAATTTAGTTCAAATTCTTGCTGTTATTGCAGAAATTACAACAAAACTTATTAAGTAAATAGGAAATTCAGACTATGCAAACAACGCACACATACTTATAGAAACTCACCCAACCATAAATAGTTGTATTATATTCCATACTCGTAGAGAGCATAGAATCATACGCAATTTGTATGCACACAGACAAACACACACACAGGCACACACATGCGCCGAGTGAGCGAGTGAACACATTTAATCACCAACTAAATCACAACAATAATTTGTTTGTTTTCTTCATTATTTGACCTCATCCAACGCAATTGCAATTGCATTTAAATGCCGAATGTTGAAATTTGGAAAATACTTGCAGCAATTGGCAAATGTAAATTTCCGGAATTTATTTTGATTGCTCGCTGTATGCCGGCCAGCATTTACTCGCTTGCCAAATTAACAACCAAATAAATATTTGTGGAAATGCTAACAACATATGTGTGCAGGTATGTATGTATGTATATGTGTGCGTACATTTTAATAAAATATATGTATAAAAACATTTAGCAGTAATTTACCGTTCACTTGAGTGTTCGTTCGATTTGCTGTCCATTTGCCTGTGTATTTGTTGTTTGTAGATAATTGAAATTATTTGTGCTGGAATCTAATGCCAAAAACAGCCATCGATTTGCTGCGGTTCAGTACGCACTAAATACTTGCAGCCACATACATACAAACATTTGTACGCTAAACAATTGGACTATGCGTTTGGACTAAATGTTTGCCTTTTTCACACTCACACTCACACCAAAAAACGCGCACACACATACCAACCAACGCACACTCTCACCAACACCAACAAACGCACACATATATACCATATATACTTACGTATATTGAATTGCCGAACTTCCAGCAGCGACGAATGTCAATGTGCTTGCAAAACTAAAAGGTGCATACACTGTGAGAAATTTAACATAAGTAGCCTAATATTATTACGTAGAGTTCTTAAGTTGTGTTTATCATATCTTTTTCTTCTAATTTTATAGTATTTCCATAACAAAATAGGAAAAGACGTCAGCTTCACATGCACCAAAACTGAAGGGTATGCACAAAAAAGCTGTTTTCATATAAGAACTTGGCTTTGATCGTTCAGTTTGTTTGTCCGCTATATGATATAGTGATCCGATCTAAATCAGATATTGTAGCGTTGCTTATAATAATACGAGTAATACATATTAAATTTCGTGAAGATATTTTCAAATGAAAAAGTTTTCCTCACCTTCACTTTATTACCATCGTTCAGTTTGTATGGCAACTATAAGGTATAGTAATCCGATCTGAACAATTTCTTTGAAGACTGCAGCATTGCCTTAAATAATAATTAGCGCCGAATTTCTTGTAGATATCTCTTCAATTTAAAAAGTTTCATTATAAGAATTCTATTCAGATCATTCAGTTTGTATGGCAGCTATATGTTGTAGTGGTCCAATCTGAACAGTTCCTTCGGAGCTTGTATATGCGCCTTAGGCAATAATCTGTGCCGAATTTCTTGACGATATCTCATTAAATCAATAAACTTTCCGTACAAAAACTGAGTTCCGATCGCTAAGTTTGCAGCTACACATATGTTGTAGTGGTCGTTCGATCATATCGGCTGTTCCGACAAATGAGGAGCTTCTTGGCGAGAAAAGGACGGATGAGGAACTAGGTCATGAGTCTTGATTCGCATAAGATCAAAATGCTATCATTAAAGTAATCGACGAGTCAAAGATTTCTTTCCTTTCCAGAGAGCAGCCGCAGTTTTGTCAATGATTTATTGATAGAGCCTCAGTTAGATTTTGAACACAGGGACTTTAACGTAGTATTCATTTTGTGTTAAAAAAGTTATGTGATAATATAAAAAATCCGAACTGCGAGGAAACTAGACAGTTTAAGGGAATTTAAGTGCTCTATGTCATTTCGAAATACTCGCGCCCTAAAAATGTTATAAAAATAAGAAAAAAAAGTATTCCGAACTTTACTCAAGTACTTTCACCGTGTACTGTACCTCACACAGAGCGCCGATTGTTGTCTCATGCAATTTACGAAAACCAATTCGAATTTGATTTTAATTAAGGTCAATGTGCAGACAATTTTCATTTAGTGGACGCACGAGGGGAACCCAAACTGACTGAAACGGTGTAAATAACAGTGCAACGCGATCAAACGCCAAATAGTAACTGTATATATTCGTATATACTATGGTATATTAAACGTTAAATAGAGCGACCAAATTAATAGTTGGTTTAGAACAGTGATTACACATACAAGGGTTGATAAACGAACAAAGGGTCGGGCACTTGTAGAAGATTTTATCTAGTATAACCACCTCGATTAACCCAACTCCTTGCTAGTTTTCGTGGTCAAAGTTTTATAGTTTTAGACAGCCAGTTGTGTTCGATTAGTGTCAGAAGGAAGTCCTCAAGAAGGACCAAAGAGGGGCGTCAACGGAAGATGACCTCACTTTAGGGGTTGGGAAAAGCGTCTAATTTTCAACGGAGACGAGGTTTAATAGTTGTCCCAAAACAATTGTTAGTCCGATTGATTCACTGATTGATCGAAATCGTGTTAACCGATGGAAACCATAAATATTCGTGATTTTGGTTATTTGTTAAAACAGTGGAGTTCAGTATTTCCACTCCTTTTATAATGTTGTTGACAGTCCTTGACCGGATAAAAAATCCAGGTCCGTTCCGGTTACGTAGACCTGACTGTCATGGGGACGAACGCTTTTTGTAGCAGTTAGATTAAGTTAGGCTCGGTTAAGAGATCGATCCTAACAGGGAACTCATTTGGACAGCTAAGAACGAGAATCCATTATAATAAAGACTCCTATGTACTAAATCATAAGCCAATTATAAATCGATAAAGCGCTTTGCGCCTCCCACAAATTGGTTGAGACGGGTTAAGTCTTCTGGTTTGACGAAGATAAGACTATCGAAATGTTTCAGCCTCAGTCGTGCAAAGGCTGGGCAATGGAGGTGAAAGCGCCTGGATGTTTCCAACTCATCCTTCTCCATACAACATTGACAACTAGCGCCCAACAAGATTTTTAGCCTTACCCTGTGGATGCCGATTGGACAGTGTTTAGTGAAAACCCCTACAATTTCAACTCTTTTTGTACATAACCGGTTTAGAGGCCCGAAGATGACTGAAGGTATATGTATATATTATAGACAATTTGGTTTCCCTAGATTTCAAAAGAGGTAAAGTGATCCCTAGCGATGGATAAAAAAAATACTATATATTTCCTCACACAAGTTCAATTTGCAACATGATCTCGAAATATTCCCGAAAAAATATATTGTAGGATTTTATGCTGCTGGTGGATGACTGAGGCAACTTTAGTTTTCGAAAAACTAGGTATATGTTGCTTAGGAAGATTAAGGAGAAAATGAAGAACATATTGTTATCTAGCAGTTAGCACTGCTTAGAATTGAGTACTTTTTCTCTTCGACCATTTACTAATACTACAAGGAGTTGGTAAACAACTTCGCTATGGCGAAGAACAGCGTCTGGTGATACACTTGTACCATGGACTGTATTAACATTTAAGGAGGCAAGATTTAACGAAGTGTTTAGGGCGTAAGGTCTAGTAAAACAATAGCAAGCTTAACACAACAGAGTACAATACAACCCTTCTCTCTCTCTCTCTCTCTCTACACAACAGTAGACTGGTAGTAAAATTTGATGTTGTAAAGTTTTCGCTATAAAAAGACTACGAGAATTTGATGGCGAAAATCAACATTTGTAGTACCGATGCTGGTAATTAACAAATTTTAGTGTTTATTGAATGGCATTTCAGTAATTACAAACAAAGTTAATGGTATTTGAGTGGATTATACAATACAAGTGAGTGTAAGAGCGACCGCAGCAGTAGTTGGTGAGCAGAGTTGTACGCAAAATACAAACTCCCACAAAATTTTGACATAACAAATAGCAAAGAGTGTAAAGTTTAGCCACGCGCGGAGTATACGAGTAGAGCCTGCTAGCTACAGCGGTTATGCAATAAAATCGTCAATCAACAGCAGATAATGATGGTGTCGTTTATTGTTATTGCCTTGACAATGACCGGAAAATTAATTAAATTGTAATGCAGCCTTCTAAGTTGTCGGCAATGAAGTAAACGCCTTTTGTAGCGGAAATTGATTAATGCCAACCATTCTTCAGAAACTTTTATTATATACTAAAAATTATAAAATCAAATTAACACGTTTTGAGGGGAATACTAAATAAATTCATGGAATTATTTTCAAAATTGAATAGATAAAGATAAAGATAAAGATAAAGATAAAGATAAAGATAAAGATAAAGATAAAGATAAAGATAAAGATAAAGATAAAGATAAAGATAAAGATAAAGATAAAGATAAAGATAAAGATAGAGATAAAGATAAAGATAAAGATAAAGATAAAGATAAACATAAAGATAAAGATAAAGATAAAGATAAAGATAAAGATAAAGATAAAGATAAAGATAAAGATAGAGATAGAGATAGAGATAGAGATAGAGATAGAGATAGAGATAGAGATAGAGATAGAGATAGAGATAGAGATAGAGATAGAGATAGAGATAGAGATAGAGATAGAGATAGAGATAAAGATAAAGATAAAGATAAAGATAAAGATAAAGATAAAGATAAAGATAGAGATAGAGAGAAAGATAGAGACAGAAAATAGAGGGACCTAGCTGGCTTGTTAACTTTATTTGACACTATTTGAAGATGATGTCACCAAATCGGACTACTTCACTTGGTCTCTGGTTCAGTATATTTGTATATACAGACACCTCAATGAGAAACCAAAATGTACACAGTGAACACTTAGTCATATAACGCCATATTATATTATCGCATTACACCACGCTCTCTTTCGATAACTTCGTATTCCCGTCCCACTTAAAATGTTTAACGCCATTACACTTTACTTTCTCGCCGTCGTTTCAACAGCCGGCCTATTTGTTGTTGCTGATTTATTTATTGCAATTGAAAATCTGAATTCTAAACGAATTCTCTACACTTACATACTTGTAGAAAAAAGAACAGAACTTTTAACTAACTCGAATACGCGCTGTTGTTTGAACAAGTTTACTTAATTCCAGCATTGTATGTAGTAAACATTCCAGCCGTGTTCCACATGAACGAATAAACACTATGTGCGAAAAGTAATGAAACTTCTCTAACAGCAAATCGTATACCAAAAACAAATACTTAGTAAAATTTACTGTAATACTCACAGTTAAACGAAAATCTAATAAAACAAAAGAAGTACAAGCAAAAATTAGAAGCGCAAAAAAAAACATATATTATGCAACAGTAACACACTAAAAACGTATTATATAGTGAAAGGCTGTAGACCTAGACGTCTGTTTGCGACGCCACAGGCACTTCCGGTCCGACTTTCTTGGACTGTGATTCCCTTGTGCCGTTGTGTTATCTTTTTCACTTCGTCTTTCACTTACTTTCTATTCGTTTCGTATTTACCCTACTAATGCAGTGAGTGCGAGCTACTTTTGAAGCAGCAGTGCATACACACAGGCGCATTGCAAGCATAAATAAACACAGCGTGTTCTTTTACAACACTTTTGACGCGCAAAGAATGAAAGAATGTTTGCAGTATGCTGTTTTTATTTACTTGGGTGTGTTGTACCCACTGTTGTGCTGTTCGTTTTGTTGGCATGCCGTTGGCTAACCAACGTAAATAAATAATTAAAAATGGAAACAACAAAAAAAATAATACAAAATTTGCAAACGCGCAGCTTTGAGCGCCTGGAAAATGAGCACATGAGCAAAGCGCTGTGAAAGTGGCGAAAATTATAATTAATATTTTTTTATGGCGAGATATTTTGAGTGAACTAAATATTAGCGTGGCGAAAAAATTGTATCTTATTACAGTGCTGCACATTATGTTTCGGAGCATTGCAAATTAAACTTACATTTGTATCCACTGCAAGTTTAACGCCTCGTTATATCAAAATTATACATATAAAGCTGAATTTGAACTATGAGTCAATCTTTTTCGATCCGATAGAATAGCCTAAACTAGTTCAAGGCATGTGAGGCACGTTCAATATGGCGAAATAACAGCTCAATTGAAAACTCCTCGTCCCGACAGATGATCGTACTACAAAAGAAAGTCTACCACCTCCAGCTTCACTCCTTCCCACAGGTTTGGAAGCGTTCTGACCGCTTCCCTTACTCATGTTAGCGTCGGATTGTCGTTGCATTTTAAGATTTTCCTGCTAAGCCATCCTGCTCCATCAAATGACGGCGTCGGTGCGCTCGGTTCGGCGTTCATTCTCGAGAAAAGAGCTTCCAAAAGCTTCATTTCCACTATTTTCATTTCCACTATTTGTCCCAGCAGGTTACGGAGGTCTGTGAGCGCGATGGTCAACTGCTGTTCGCAATCTCATTGGCTGCCGTTGTTGGTTCGTCGTCCGCATGCTTGACATCTAGCTTCCCGGCTGCATCTTTGCACTTCCTCTTTTTCGAGGGCTCATTGGTCTCACTCTCCATCGAACGCCGCCTCTTTCCAGCGATATGCTCCTCAATGCGATTAGCATGCGCTGAATCAGAGGCATTACACCAATTTAGAGTTGCGAAGTGTGTCCAGCCGTTCTTCACCTTCTCTCTAGCCCTAGCTAGCCGTTTCTCCTCTTATTCCGTCAAGCTGAATTTGCGTTCGCGGCGATTGCATATTCCGACCGCCGCCTTGTATTTCGCTTTTTCCTTCAACCTCCCTCTAGTTGCCACAGTTGGAACCCTCGGTCGCCTACACAGGAGAGCGAAGATGGGTTTCTTCTCTTTCCGCGTTTATGCTTACAACGCTCTCCTGGTCCGAGTCTTCATAGACTGTGGCAACCGTGCACTATAAAGTTTTTTCGACAGTAGTACTAGAACCACCGCAACTAGCTTCCGTTGCAGTGGAGGTGTGGCTTCCTGGTACCAAAGCTCATACGATCACTATGCCTGTCGGTGGTTGCGCCTCGTCTTCCACCGACGTTTGTACGAATATCCCAATCCGCTTCGTTCCTTTATTGTCCTCCATTATGAGTGTTTGTTTCGGGTATCTTTACCCCTAGCGTGTTATACCTACCGCTAGATACCTCATTAGCAATGGTCGTTGTATACCCATTCACCTACTTCTAAGGATGCATATAAAGCTATCCAACATAAAAGGATGATTGGGAAAATACGCCAGCCTTCGCTTGAAGCTGTCGTCCAGCAAAGTAATGACTCTAACAATACCCACTTTGAGGTCATGATGGTATAAATGGCGACACCTGCGCGGAGGATATGTTAAACTCAAAATAAAGAATATTAGCTGAGTCTTCGTACGATTTTTGCAGAAAGTTACCAATGAAAGCGGTATACTTGGATTTACCAAATATTAATGTTCATAACTGTACATGAAACATGTTTAGATTCCATGTATTATTCATCTATAAACGAGGGATCCAAGTACATTGCTTTCCACAATGCGTTCTTGAAAAGTTCCAAGACGATCCGAAGTTTTCGAGCCAAATTTGGTTCAGCGGGAAATGGGTCTCATATTTCTGGGTCAATGGGTATGTACACAAGCAAAATTGCAACATATGGATCGAAGAGCAACCTGAAGTGATTCAAGGGCACCCATTTCATCCAGAAAAAACAATGCTTTGGTGTGGTTTGTAGGAAGTGAAATCACCGGTCCATATTTCTTCAAAAATGAAGCCGATGAGAACGCAACCATCAACGGCGACCGTTATCGCGCCATGATAACCGACCCTTTGATCTCTGAAATTGAAGCTCGTGAACTCGGCGACATTTGGTTTCAACAAGACGGCGCCACTTTCCACATATCTCATCAATTAATGGATTTATTGTCAGATCACTTCGGTGAGTAGATAATTTCACGTTTTGGGCCGATCGTGTGATCACCCTATTTAACGTTTTGCAATATATTCCCAACACTAGTGCATTGCTGCATCAATTTTAACGTTTGCACACTTTGCAACCACAAAATTCATAAATTTTTCATTCATTGCGGCCATACAAAAACACAACAACATCGAAATAAATAAAAGTAATGCAGAAAGAGAAAAGTCGAAAAACTAAATTTTACACATTCCACGCTTTCATTGCATAATTATTTTTTGTTTTTTTTTTGCTTTTCGTTTCACATTGCATAAATAGTTGCGGTGAGCATAACGCGTGTTAGTAATCCTGCCTTTTACAGCTGGCGCGATGACGTTTGGTTGTCCAGTTGGTCATTTTTTTATGGCGCGGCGTGCACGCTGCCGCACAAGCATTTGCAAGTTTTGTTATTGTAGCGCTTTTGGTGTGCCATTAATTTTGCATCCATTAAATTCATTTGAAATTTTAAGCGCACACTTTCGCCACCCACCGCCGCCCACGTGATACTCGAGCCCTACTAGAGCTTTTTCAAGCATATCATTTTCCCCTCGCTTTCTAATTTTTTACACGCTGCAAATTTAGTACCGAAATTTTTGCATTCCTCTTTTCATTTCCTTTTGGCGCTACCATAAAGCCGAGACCAAAGTGTTGAGGCGTATAAAGTTACAACGCCGCCATTTAAACGCACAAAACCGGTTTGGAAAACACAATTTCGTTTCGCATGAACCGTACATTTGGCAATGGCAGACAAGTAGTACGGTAAAAGAAACAACCGATATGGCTCAAACGTAAATCTGGAAATGAGTAGGAAAAGTTAAAGAGGCAAAAGAAATTCCTCCAAATTAGATAATTAGAAGTCATAGACATAATATCACTGAGCTAAAATGGCCTTTTCAGGCGCGAGGGAGTTTCTCGATATCGTGTACAGAATACATTAAGTGTAAAACATAGTTTGTAACACCCAGAAGGATGTCGGGAACCCTTTAAATATATATATAAAAGGAAATGAAAGAAACTAGGAACTTGAGTTTTTGAGATTTAGAACTGAAATTTTTCAACACGTCCTTTTCTTCCCAAGCAGCTGCTCATATGTTGGAACCGCAAATATCGGACTACTATAGCATATAACTTCCCTACAAACAGACCGACCAAAATTAACTCCTTGTAAAGTAAGATCCACCAAACACACAGACACTTCAAATTTAATGCATTTGTTTTTTGAAGATTATGTCTTTCAAATGTTGCCCGCGACTACTTGTCAGATGGTCCATCAGTTGCATCCAATTTTCAATGACTCCTTCGAGCATTTCAACTCTAAAACAAGAAGTTATCTGCTCACCGAAGTGTTCTCTTAATAAATCCATTGATTGATGCTATGTGTAGGAAGTGGTGCCGTCTTGTTGAAACCGAATATCACTGAGTTCACGAGCTTCAATCGCAGGCCTCAAATGGTCAGTTATCCTGGCGCCATAACTGTCGTAATTCACAGTTACGTTCTCACCGGTATCCGATGTTCCCACTTGCTCACAAACCACATCAAAGCGATATTTTTTCTGGATGAAATGAAAGCTCTTGAATCTCTTCAGCTTGATCTTCGTCCCAAATGCGGCAATTTTGCTTCTTTAAATACCCATTGAGCCAGAAACGGGCCTCATCGCTCAACAAAATTTGGCTCAAAAACGTCGGATTTTCTTGGAACTTTTCATGCGCCCATAAAGCAAAAAAATGCGACAAGTCGTTACATACGTCAGTCCGAGTTGCTGCAAACGGCGCCGAATACGATACCAGTTCCGTTGCGAAGTCCGTGGGGAAGCGAAGCTTTTTTAGTCATCGCATATCGTGAATTTGGACAAACTCTATGGTCTCTCTAATGATACCTCTTTCAGCGTGTCATACTGTGGGGCCTCCAAATGCTTAATTTGCTTTCTGATGCCTTGCTCTTGACATTCCCTGCAATCTTCCTTATATGTCGGTCGCATTCTGCAGACGTGTGCCGCCACCAGTCTCCGACCAATGAGTATTCCAATCATGCCCTACAGTGCATTCCATCGAGTGACAATAGGAGCTTTGTATGTTACCTATCTTTCGTTTTACAGATGACTTTTGCAGTTTTACTCTGAGGTAGATCGTTCTATCGCGTTTTGATTGTCCTTGTTGTGCTCCCAATAGCAAGATCTCTAGCTACTTAAAATGCTGTGCTTATTCTAATTCTGGGTAGTGTCAGCCACACAAATTCCGACCTTCATTTTCAAGTCATTCGTATAAATACTTAATGTGTTGCACGCAGATAATATGCCTTTACGCTAACCATCTTTTTCAATGTCTAATCTGAATCTTCTTTCTCAATTGAAAAGTGAGATCAAGTAGTTGAATCAACTGTCTCTAGAGCTATAGTATGTGAAAGAAAGTCCTTCGGACTACGATGCAACCTCTTTCGGAACCTCTTGAAAACTTAATATTCTGTCCATTAACTTCCAAGCATCTTAAATTTTTGGGTTTTGCAGAAGAAGATCTAAACGAAAAAAGGATCTGAAAGAATACCAGAACTTGGTTCTTAGTGAGAATCAGGTGAATCTGTTTCCTTCGAATCGCTTGATCGATTGGTAGAAAAAAGTTTACAGAACCAGTTGTCATAGTCCCCAACATATTAACCGGTGGTAAAAAGACTAGTGGATAATGGAAAAGATGGGCTCCCAGGCGTGGTCCAGAGACTATTAATGTGTCCGTCAAGCATTCACTATAATAAATATGTGGACCATTAGGTTAGGCTACAAATAATCCAAGCACGCAAGTATTAGATAAAAGGAGATAAAGACTTCAATGAAGTCCTACTAACTAACTGATAAAGACGTGGTATAAAATTATTCGAATAAGACTACAATTGTGTAGCTGAAATAAAACTTCGTGACGTTTCTTCATTTTGGAAACGTTCAAGGTTTACTTGGTTTGGGTATATTACATACATTGTATAATACTTTTAAATAAGGCACATCTCTCTTTACTCTCCTCTTTTACTCCACATCCCATCCACCCATTCTGCACGCAGCCATCTTCTGGTCGTTAATAAGTAAAACCAACGCATTAATCTAGTGTCCTCTTCGTGCCGGACGCACTCAAGTCAAAAGGAATTATCGCCCGATTCAAGCGGTGGGACACCTTCACATAATTTCCTTGCGGTGATTTCATTTTTGCTTTCCGCTGAATTCTTTGTCATTTGTAAATATGTTTTACAATCAATAAATAAATAATTGAAGTTTTTGCTGAAGAGCACATTGCCACGGTTTCCCACCCACCACAATGCAGCCGCTCACAAGTGCATTAAGTAGGCTGATAAATTGCGACCAGCGTGTTGACCTCGCACAGTGACTGCTGCATTTATGGTAGCAGGCGTGCGTGGTGGGGGTCGCAGCTGTCGCTGAGTCGCATGCCACCAACCAGCGTATACACAATGGAATTCCAATATGTTTTTCCGCTTATTCCTTTGTGGCCGAACTTACAATGTGCACAAGCAATGTTGCTTTTTATACTCTTGCAACATGTTGCTACAGATTATAAGAGTTTTGATTTTTTCTTTGAAAATCTTTCAAAAGTAAGCGGGTCCTCGCCCTTAATAAGTTGAATGTATATCTCTTCCAAACCTTGATCTTAATGAAACTTGGTACAATGCTCCTTCACAAAATCATAAGGTGTTGTTCGTAGATGCGCGTAATCGGATGACAACCATGCCTATTGAACATCATTAATCGAAGACACATATAAGGTCATAGCTAGGCACCAAATTTACATATAAAACTCTAGTTTGGCACTGGCGATCGCAGTAGTAAGAGGCATGGGTGGGCTAAAAAAAAATTTTGATAAAGTGGTCGTGGCCCACATTTGGTTTAAGGTATACATATATCTCATAAACCACTAAAGTTACAAAGTGTAGCAGATTGAATTGTTAATAAATCCAATCGGATCCGTAACTGAAAGTTCTAAATTTGAAGTGTCGCGGCTTGATAAAGAACTTGAAATAGATGTTTCTATTCAATACACGAACTGACTACAGTATTATACATTGCAGTCACCCGCACATCAACGATTTATAATGTGTTTTTTCATGATTTTAAACTGTATAAAGACTACTATATTTAATATAATAATTTTCATGTTTCAGGTAAATGTTTATTTCAACCCCTAAAATACTTAGGAAAATTTTTCTTATTATGTAAAATGATAATAGTTAATAGATAAAATCAGATTGATGCTCTCGCAACTCCCATATATTACCTTTAATGATTTTCGCTTTTCTAACAAACCTTATGTCGATTATGTCGGTCAGTATTTCATCAATTTTTTTTTTGTCGCCTTCAAAGTAATCTCCACCAGATGTAATACAAGGTTTGACAATTAAGTAATGAGACTGATTTTATTGCCGCGCTTGTGGTAAACCTGTGATCTTGAAACTCCTTTCTCTTTTTTTGGACATCCCTCCCCTCTCCATTGATATATGTATCATCGCTCTAGTTTTTTTTAGTTCGCCTGCTGCGTCAAGTTGAGTAGACGTGTGTTTGTAGTGCTCGTCACGAAAATGAAAAAAACGAAATCAAGAGCAACGCGTCGCGATAAAATTTTGCGCCAAATTGGGCGAAACAGCTTCGGAAACGTACGCTAAAATTGTAAGAGTGTATGGTAATAGTGCTCTTAGTCGTGCCCAGATGTTCCGATGGCACAAAGAGTTTAAGGAAGGGCGTGAAAGCGTGGAAGACGAGGCGCGGAGTGGAAGACCAGTCGAGGTGCGGACTGACGAGATTGCGCAGCGTGGAATCGTCCACAAAGAATTCGTTCCACCGGGGGAAACTGTGAATAAAGTCTACTATTGCCAAGTACTCGAAAGATTGCGAAAACGAGTCAACAGGGTGCGCCCAGACATCGCTCGTAACTGGATCCTTCATCACGACAACGCGCCGTGCCACACCGCCCTCAGCGTGTCCCAGTATTTGGCCTCTAAAGGGATCGCCGTGTTGCAACAGCCGCCTTATTCGCCCGACATGTCACCCTGTGACTTTTTTTGTTTCCTAAAACAAAATCGGTGGTCAAAGGAACCCATTTTGAGTCGATTACGGACATCCAGGCGGCCGTGACGAGGGTACTCGCGGACATCCCAGTCGAAGCGTTCCAGAAATGTTACGAAGCATGGAAAATGCGCTGGAATCGCTATATAGCTGCCCAAGGGGACTACTTTGAAGGGGATGGCAGAGTTGTAGAATAATTTTCAAATATACGGTTTTTATGGAATCAGTCTCATTACTTAATTGTCATACCTCGTATACTCGTACTTCTGCTAACGATCTTTACAATCCTCGAAATATTTTTCATTAGCACTTTTTGGGAAGGCCTTCAGCTCTTCAGCAAATTTTGTTTTATCTCTTCGATTGACTGAAAATGGGTTCCACGGAGCAACAATTTCAGTTTGAGGAACAAGAAAAAATCACACGGAGCCAAAACTTCTGAAAACGGCTGTTTATCGATGGTATTCATTGCGTTTATGGTTTTAAATTTGGTCACTATCGTGGCTGGATGTAAAAACAATTCAGCTTTATCGGAACGAGTCGAGCAAGAACCCAAAATCATTCGAACGAATTCGCGGGAGATGCCGAGGTCTCTTGCCATCTCTCGAACATTTGCCTGACGATTTTCAAGCACCATATCCTTCCTGCATCAGCATTCGCAGCGATTCCGCACACGAGATTTGGTTAGAAATACATAATTTGAGACAAATTCTTTGTTCGATACTTTTTTCCATTCAAAAATCGCAACGTACTACTGAGGTGTACCGACTTAAGCAGCCGCTGTAAACAAAATGGTTGACAGATCGCGTACATATTTGGCATAGTAATTAGACGCAGTCCCAATAACTTAGCAACATTACTTAATAACTTCAGGATACTGTCACAATGTATGTAAACATAAAACTGCTTGGTTTCCGATCCTCTGGTTGCACTTTAAGGTATTTCCCCAGCTTTGTTTTGTGTAAGGTGCAAAAGTGTAAAAGCGAAAAGAAATGATTGGTTGCATCCGAACTTAGCCCATGCTTCCTTGCTTTTTTTTGATTTTTTGTTCTCCTTTTCTGCAACTTCTTTTACGCCAGACTTTATACGATTTATGCCAGCGTGCCTTGCGTTTCCGTTGCGCTTGCTGCTATAGTATATGTATATACATATATCTATATATATATGGACAACAACAAATATATCGTATGCACATTTTTCGCTGTCAGTAACCAATATAACTGCACTTGCAACAATATGTTGCAATACAATGACGACGATTGCCTTGTCGACAAGTCGCACTGATGGGCATTGCCAACTCCCCGAACGACGCAACAGCTGTTTAAGAATTTTCGCAATGAGTTGCCTTTTGATTACGTATGTAAATATGTAGGTGTGTGCTTGTTTGTGCGTCCAGCTGCGTGTATATGTAAGTTCATATGTGTATGTGTTGCCTTTTATGCATATGTGTATGTGTGTCTGCTTCGCAATGCCCGAAAATGGTACAAGGAAACTAAACAACAACAACAACAACAGCAGCAGCGGCAGCAGTAGTCGTGTAGTAGCAGCATACAGGAATGTGGCAGCAACATTAATATAGCAAATGTGGCACATGATTGACATGCTGTCCACAATACGAAAATTGTCCTTGGCGCACTTGCAACATGCCACAATTACAAAAATGCACATACATCTACATACATAAATGCTGCTTGTACTTGTTTCCAAATATCACACATACAACAACAACAATGCCAACACGCCATACACATGTGGCATGCAACTAACTAAGCAATCGCTGCTACTGTATTCACCCGAATACCATAGATGCACGACACTTCGATAAGTCTATGGACTCCGTAAAAATTTTGAGAGAGATCCTTAGCTACAAGACAAGAAAACTTTCAATTCTTGTTTGTGGAAATTCTCTCGTTTACCAGAGAAAAGTATAATATAACTTTTCAACCAAAAGGTAGTCTTGGTTATGCTCAAGATTCGTCAAAGACAATCATTTATAAGAGTGTCAACAAAACAAGCTCATTTTTTTGGAAAATTGGGTTGATACTAAATGGGTCATATTAACATAAATATCATATGGGTTGAGCGAAGAGAAATGTGTACGAAGACTCGAAACTGAGCATGATATCGCGTCTTACTAAAACATCATAGGATGAAACACGGAAAATAATACGTATACTGATAAGGCTCTCTATTTAACTATGGTTCCACAAAAATATGACGTTCGATCACGATCTTGCTTTGACACTGAATATACAAGTATATCACTGAAACCTATCCTCGATATTTATACTACATAGTCAAGTGAAGTATGATGCAACCTTTACTTTCAGACGGCTCAATAAGTCATTGGATCAAATGAAGACACATTAAGAGAGGCGGACCAACTCTAAATGACTACAATTCAGCTTTTCATACCAACATTTTTGCCACGACAAGGCCAAGTGGGCTTCTACTATAACCAACAAGTCCATTAACCTACACCAATAGAAGGAATCGAAAAGGTAGACGCTTGGCACGTTTGACCCGCTCGGTGGCAGCCAAGAACATCTTTATATTTTACATATGGGAATGAAAAGAAATCATTCGGTCCCAAGTCAGGACTTTACGTTGGATGACTCATCAAATTATTGTTTTGTGAATTCAAAAATGCAGTTGTTTCAGTCGATGTGTGAGAGCTCACATTATCATTGTGAAGAGAGATCCGCCTTCGGTGGTTGGTTTCTTGACAGAAAACTGATAAGCAAATGGTTGCCATAGACTTTTCAGCTCTTTTAAGGTTTCCTTGAAGTAAGGAAACATAGAAGGAAACATAGAGGAACATGAATCATCAAAAGGCGCCTATCTCTAAGTCACCATCATTAGGAACTTGATAAAGTAGAATTAGAGGCATGCGCAGAGGATGGTGAGACGCTTCAGCCGGTTTGAGCAGATTATCATCCAAATTGTACATTGGAATCACGTATTTTATAAAATCCACTGAATTTTTAAATACGGCGTAATTGATTAGCAATTGGAACCTTAATGGGCCCCTAATAATGGCTTAAATGAGGCCGCCTGCGGTCTCTATTTTCAATCAATCAACGAACTTGATATATCCAATGAGCTGAACACTGAATAGACTCTATAATATCCTATTGACGGAAATCTAATACGACTATTAACGATCCCATATATAGCTGATAAACAGGATTTCATCTGCTAATACTATACTACAACGTAAAGTATCGAAATCTTTGATAAAGCTGTGGTAAATTTCCAAAATTTGATATGTTCTTTCATTACTGCTTCTCTCAAGACCTACTCGTAATCCAAATGATCAGAACATGAAATATCAGAACGATCAACTGAAGACGGTCTAGCGAAAAAAACGTGAACAACCAGTTTGCTTAAAATTTTATGTTTTCAATGTAATCCCGGCTTCGCAATCAATAAATATTTTTCAGAAGTGTTTTGGAGAGTTTGTTGTAGCGATTTTCTAGTTTTCGCTCTAAAAGCTCAGGTTGGTTGTCATCGAAATCATCCTTAAGCCTAGACGTACTGTTTCAACGGGGTCAAATCATAGGGAGAAGGCTGTTAGATGAGTGGGGTTTGCAGGACATGCAATGAAGTGGTTAGTTTAATATGGGGACTCATTGCATGTTGGACTTCTTTTTTACTCCAAGTGCGCCATTCACTAGGAGGCAGTTGGTGAAGGTATTGATGGCTACATGGCAAAAATGGCATCCAATAGACATTCTTGAAACCTAGCTGAAAACTCTACCTACACCGAACACATTATACCTGGTAAACAAGCATGGCTCTATGAACATGGAACATGACGTCGCAATTATTTAACCACAACAACCTATTTTGATGGCCATAATTACGATTTGTAAAAGATTCAAATACAAATCACGCTGCTGCGTACGCCGATGTTATTGATATCAATGACCATAATAACCGCGCCGTTAGTTCTGCTTTCTCAAAACTGAATAAAACGCGAAGAGTATGGGTCTGGTTGTGAACGAGGACAAGACGAAATATCTTCTGTCATCAAGCAAACAGTCATCGCATTCGTGATTGACAGTCATAACTTTGAAGACACAATTTCGTTTATCATGGAACCAGAATCTCCACCAACAACAATATCAGCATCGAAATCGAACACAGAATCACTCTTGCCAACAGGTGCTACTTTGGACTGAGTAGGCAATTGAGAAGTAAAGTCCTCTCAAGACGAACAAAAACTAAGACTCTATAAGTCACTCATTATTCCCGTCCTGCTATATGGTGCAGGGGCATGGACGATGACAACATCTGATGAGTCGACGTCACGAGTTTACGAGAAAAAAGTTCTGCGAAAAATTTATGGTGCTTTGCGCGTTGGTCACGGCGAATATCGCATTCGATGGAACGATGAGCTGTAGGAGGTATACGACCGGACGACATGACATAGTTCAACGAATTAAAAGACAGCGGCTACGATGGCTAGGTCACATGCAGTCGAAAGAGACCACTCCAGCTTTGAACGTGTTTGATTCAGTACCTGCCGTGGGAAGCAGAGGAATAGGAAAACGTCCATTACGTTGGAGAGATCAGGTGGAGAAGGATCTGGCTGCACGTGGTATCTCCAATTGGCGCCAAACAACGTTGCATTTTAAAATTACTAACTTTTCAAACTGCCCCTGTTCCTACAACTGCTTATTCACACACATCCATGCCATAACATCAACGGCAGCCAAGCGGTGCTGCATGTTGCATTTACAATTGTATGCCAGCGCCAGGGGAGCTGTTGCAAAATTTTACTGTTACTATAGTCAACGCTCGCAACAGCAGGTCATTGGGGCAGTGTGGCACTCCACAGACTACACGTACGCACTGATGCAAACATATGTACTCATATGCAGTCATATACGTGTGTTGGTGTCTACAATGTTAATGTTGCATGCATGCAAATTACCAACGCAGCATTACTTTACCACTTGAAATTCCGAAACGAGTGGGCTAGGTGAAGATGGCAATAGGCACACACACACACATCTAACAAGCGGATGCGTGTTGCCCTTGCTGCAAAGGCTGGACCAGTAACGTGTTGTCCAACAATCAATTTTCTGTTATTTTACAAATTTCTCAATCGACAATGCGAAAATCTATTTGCAACAAGCCTGTTGCAAGCCTTGCCAAGCATGTTGCAACAAATGCGAAATGTTTTAACACTTTCTGTACAAATGTTGTCGAGGTTCGAAACGGTGCGGCAACAACAACGCGCTTTGGGGCGGAGCGCTTAGAGTGGATGCATGTTGCGCCCGGCACAAAATTGGTTTTACTGCAATTTTTGTTCCACCACTCAGCATTGTTATGACATCTGCTTTATTTGTCAGTATTTGCATGTTGCAACAATGCCGCATTTGCATTTTGTTAAGTGTGTTGCAACAATGGACGAATTTTTAATAGCAGATGTATGCAGAGATCTGTTGGTTGAATACTCGTATAGCTATGTGGTAATAGATTCTCGCACAGCAAAAATATGACTTCTACAGAAAAGAAGCTTATAATCCCTGTCAAAACCCCCCATTTCAAAAACGTTCTCAAAAGAATGCACGCACCTTCCCGTTCTGAAGGAACGCTCAACGAATGCGATTTCTTCGCTTGATTATTTGAGCTCTTTTAAGAAAACTTTACATACTACAGTCTTTTCTCGAAACTTTGAACAAATATTTCCCTTCTTCCTACATTTTGAACAGTTGCTACATTTTTCTTAGAGAGAAATTCTATTCAGTCTTAACATGACTTAAGACAGTATTTTGAATAATGGAATATTTGAGTCAACCCACAATTGAGTTCAAGACTTTATTTTCAATGTTTTGAACTTTAAATTTATGCAGAGAAAAATGCTCAAATTTATAGTTTTTGTAATTGGCATGGACATTTTTTATGCTTTCCAGCTGAAAGTGGTGACCTGCATAAGTAAGGAGCTTCCGTGTTTGACTAAAAACCGGTGTGATGAAAAATTGTTAGCACCTTCTTGGCACCAAACTAAATATCTATGACCATCGAACATGCAGCTTGTTCTCAAACCGAATTTACTGTATTTCTTCACCATATACTAATCGCTCGGCATTAATTTTAAATATGACATTTAAAAGGAAATATGCCGCGTGCTTATTAATTGCTTCATTATATGATATTAAATGAGTTAAATTACTTTTGTTGGTCTTCTAATGAGGCTTCTTACTCCAATGACACTACACTGCTAAAAAAATTTCGACATTACAGAAAGTTCATCGTTTTTAGAAAAGGTAAGGGTGCATGTGTTTATGCTTAAATTAAAACTCATAACTCAAGAGAAATAGTAGGCTAATGGTTCGGAACTTGTTATCAATGTTCGGGTCGGAGTCGATTTGGCCAATTCCGT
This sequence comes from Bactrocera dorsalis, assembly GCF_023373825.1. Lineage (NCBI taxonomy): Eukaryota > Metazoa > Arthropoda > Insecta > Diptera > Tephritidae > Bactrocera > Bactrocera dorsalis. Next base: position 102,419,248 of record NC_064304.1, on the reverse strand, counting down.
CTATCTGTCTGACTGTTCGCTCGTATATACGAACTAATCCATCAGTTTTTGAGATACCGATCTGAAATTTCGCACAAATCCTTTTCTGCCCAAGAACCGCGGCAAGATATCTTTACAAAATTCAGCGTAAATAATTGTGCAAGACAATGTTATAATCTTTGAACAAATTCTTCAGACCGAACTACTATAATATTTGGCTCATATCTCTAGCGAAAAGGGAACTTAGTACGCTTTAGGGGTCAGCACAGGGCACGTACCCTTAAGTTCTCACCTTTATAAATTATTAAAGTGGATTCGGCGGAATACGAAGCATGTGCTAAGGATTATGAGCCTCTAGAACATTATCTTTGTGAATGCCTAACCTTCAGCAGGCTAAGAAAGGATGTCTTCTACTGCTCTTAACTAAAGAGACATTGCCCAGCTGGTGTCGAAAAAAATCAGGTCTTTGCGAACTACCCTGAGTTGTTGAATAAGGCTTACCACTCGTTAGTACAATGGGTCTTGTGATAGCCTAAATGCGACCGCCTGCTGTCTGGCGCTCCCGTGCTTCACTTTTCAACCATCCAACCAAATCATATGCCAATCTGCCCTACAAACTGACCGATCAAACTCAAGATTTTTTATGGAAGAAGAACATTTTCACGATTTTTCTCGTAGCATTTTAATATGAAGTACTAAATAATTATTTATGTTATAGCCAGGTGAACACGATCCACCCACGGCACCTCAATTCTTTTTAGAACATTGCCTTATAGAAAATTGCGTCGAATTGATGTCCAATTTCTCCGCTATTCGGTCGAGTATTTTTTCTAATATTCATTTGACACTGTAGAACTGTTTTCTTGGACCCCTAGTTGTCCCATTCCACAATAGTATTGGCTACCTAACCAATATTTCCGGAACGATTCATAACAAATTTCAAATTTAGATTAAGTTCTAAAAGCGCAGCTTCGTTCCAGATACTCCTACTTATCAAGAATCGACTCGACATATGAAATATATGTCCACCGTGCAACCAGTCCCTCTATAACATTAACCACCACTATGCATGCCCAGCGACCTCACTCCTCTAACAGACTTCTACGTATGATCTGAGACCGTCGAAACACCAGGTTTCTTGGACCTACCGTTGGATGACCTCGATAACTACTTATCTGAACCTTACCATCCTAACGGGGAATAGATTACCGTTACAGAAACAACAACAACAACCAATTCATATGCGTTTTCCAATGAAATTTGAGGTCAAGGTTCATTTTGTGTGGCTCTCCACTTCTGCACTAAACGGTTAACAGAATAACTAAATGTAAAATGAGAAGAAAACTCGCGGTTAAATTTTTAGCAGTTTTGTTAATGACAAATATTTATTACTAATTTCTTCAGTTTCTCTCCATATTTCAAACTATATTCTTGCAAATCCTTAAAGTGCTAGTCTACTTTTCACTTAATCCACATTACGATAACACAACCGAATCTACTGAAACCACTTATGGTCATAGGTCCTTAATATTCTTTGCTTGTTACACAAATTTTTCGAGCCTTAACAAAACCAAACTATTATACCACTCTTAAAATATTTGTTCAGTGTATAACCAATTAAGCGTCCATTAAACCAATTAGGTACACCGCGTAAATTTCCGGTGATACAATATGCATGCAACATGCACATACCTGGTAACATATAAACATCGCCAGCTATATATATAGCCACCTGCACGCCTGTCACACTTACACAAAGCGTCGATATGTCCGACCAAATCATACATTTCGAGAGTTTCAACACGCTCGCCAACATATTCTACACAAGCATTGGCCTGGACGCATACCAGAAAGCCGGGCAACGCACCAACAACATACGTCGCCAATTGTTGAGCATATTTTTCATCATCACAATAGCCAACATGAACATAACCTTACTTAGCGAATTGCTATACATATTTATGGCCTTCGCAAAAAATAACAACTTCGTTGAGGCAACAATGCTTTCGTCATTTGTGGGTTTCGTCATTGTGGGTGATTTCAAAATCTACAGCATTTGGCGGCAACGTGCGCGCATCACCGCTATGATGCAAGCGCTACATGCGCTCTATCCCCAAACGCTGGCCGAGCAAACGAAATACGAAGTGCAGCGCGCACTACAGCGTTATCAACGTTTCGCGTATGCATTTGTTTTGCTGCACGAGCTGCTAGTCTGGAGTTATAATCTATTTCCGCTACTCAACTATTTCATCTATGAAGTTTGGCTGGCGGCACGTGTTGTGGGCAAAACGCTGCCCTACAACTGTTGGACACCATTCGATTGGCATGTTAATGATTGGCGCTATTATCCGATGTATCTGACGCAAATTGCTGCCGGGCAAGCGTGTCTCTCCGGGCAATTGGCCAATGACTTGCTCTTGAGCGCAGTGGCAGTGCAGTTGATAATGCATTATCGGCAACTGGCACGACGCATAGAATTGCATGTAGCGGGCGGAGGGGGCGGCAGTGGAAGCAAATGGCGCACAGCGGCGACTAACGTGTGTCGTGAGCAAGATTTAAGTTTTCTACGCAGCGTTATTGCCTATCATCAGCAGATACTGAAGTGCGTATAAACATATTTTTTTTTTTTTAGAATTTTGAATTAGTTATTGTTACAGTTACTTCTCTATACGCTTGCAGCTTATCACAGGCTTTGAATGATGTCTTCGGTATTTCGCTCTTTATCAGCTTTGCCTCGACTGCGCTGATTATCTGCTTTGTGCTCTTCCAAATCACCATTGGTGCCAATATTGATGCAATCATTATGTTGGCGTTCTTTCTCTTCTGCTCGTTGGTGCAAATCTTTCTTATTTGCTACTATGCCCAGCAGATTTTGGAAGCGGTAAACTTTTTGCTCTATTATTGTTATGTTTTTTCTGAATATTTTTTTATATTTGCCTTTCTACTTTTCTTATTTACATATGTACATACATACCTCACGTAATATTTAACTCGCTTCATTTACTCTCTCCATTTTCGTCTCATATTTAGAGTGAATACATCAGCTATGCAGTTTATAATCACAATTGGTTCGATTCTGATTTGCGTTATCGGAAAATGTTGATATATATAATGGCACGCGCACAGAAGCCGTCGAAATTGCAAGCAACTGCTTTGGTGATAGTTTCTATGCCCACCATGACCGATGTGAGTAACAGTAAATTCATTTTTATGTGGTATATAGTTATACATAAAGCAAAGAGTAATCGCCAACCGCACACTCAGCGCCAGTAGTTTCGCTTTAACCAGAAGAAGCATCTGGATTCTTCCAATAGATGATAATTTCTCCGTCTCGCTCTTTCCCGGTTATTATCTCTGGCAACAAGTTCTTAATTCAATAAATCGTTCGTAGAATCTTTTCTATGAACCTCAAGACCATTTTTGACAGGCGAAGGGGTGAAAAATGCCATCCGCATCATCAATGCTGCGGTAACAGCAACGGTATGTGCCACTTGCAGATCATAAAAAAAAATCTTTTCCATTTTGTGGCGGTATTTTTTGAAGTATCCGAGACCCAATAGCAGCTGAAGTCGTAGAAGTCGGCTTGGCAAAGTTTACGACTTCCCCATAAGATAAAAATCTCTTATAAGTAAAGCCGTGTCTCTCATTCTCCTACCTTCCTTTGTTCAATGGCTGGAAAATGGGCGTTGGAGTTTGTGCGGGAATATACTGTTCAGAGTTAGGCATAATGCAACCTTTCAAGTTGCCGTACCCTCTTCGGTATATTTCAGGCTGAGGTCTTTGCTATTGCGAAAGTCGCGGAGCTGGCGTCTAATGCACCAGCAAGCAAATCCAAAGTCAAGATCTACGTAGACAGTATCACATATCGGCCAGAGGTGTCTTGGGTAGCAGAGATGCAATGGAAAGTGTTGCCAGATGTAAGCAACTTCACTTCTACTAGGTGCCAGGCCACAAAGGCATCAATGGCAATGAAATAGTGGTTGACATTGCCAAGAATGATGTGCGGCCAAAATCCAAAAACGTGGTTAACATTGGGAAACCCATGTATTGTTTAAACGACGATCTTAACAAAAGTATGGTAAAGAAAAACCCGATTGTACGAGCTACCTGAGTGCAAAACTGCAAAAGTCAGGTGCAAAACGGTAGATCGGAAGTACACAAAATTCCTATTGGCACTCGATAGAAGGACACACGCTCGCAGGATGGGGCTGTAAGCATCTGGGATCTCCACAGTATGATACACTGGAGGAGATATCGATGGTGAGGCCGCGGAGTCTATTAAAATTTGCAACAAGCGTAGGGACCCTAAACGATGACTTCTTCTCTTGGACTTAGCAACTTAACTCCTTCTACCTACCAGATTAAATATTAAGTATAAAATATTTTTGGTTGAATTCAGTGCAGATTGAAACGCAAATAAACGAGATATTCAAGAAAGCAGCCACCTATAAGCTGATTTTAGAGAGTAACTGATACTGCTGGTTAACGGTCAGAACTTTTTTGTAATCCAACAACAAATTTTATTAATTTTTATGTGATTCCTATACCAAAGCAAATGAATTCAAACCGAAAACTTGTCTGGATATTTAATGCTCGACGACATTTATTTTTCTAATTTTTTTCACGGACTTTTTTTTTCCATGTTGTGTCTGAAAGATGGGAAACCCGTAGGCTAACTTCAACCCTTGCTTCGAAGGCAAATATTCGCTGGTCTCTGCACTCCTTTAAGTAATAAAAACTTTATAGTTGTAAATAATATTCTAGCATATTTAGTATTATAAGCTAATCCAAACATTCCTCTTTGCAGCTTCTTCAATTATCCTATAAGGGTTTTGCAGTTATCCGCACGATGTATGCACGTGAACCGAAGAACATTTCCAAATAATTATTTGAAATTACGATCATTAATATATGAGTATGAAAGTAAAAAAAATTTAATAAAATCTTCAGAGGCAAAGAAGTGTATAAAAAAGCTATTTAGTTTAAAGTTGTGAGTTCTTAGTTTAACTAATCATTTATAGCAATCGTATGCACATCCTTGAGTTTCCTTCCTTGATTATCTTATGAATAAAGCCCACCTAAATTTATCTAATGCAAATGGTAAATAATATATACATATAATGTAGAGTTCCTCCCCGGTATATACAGGCGCTACTAGCTTAAATCTATATGATAATTAGTTACTCCTAACCTTCAAACAACGCTATAGGATCATTAGTTTGCAAATTCTATCATTTTGAGTGAAGCACATTTTTTTTATTGTGTAAAAATGAATAAAAAGAATTTCGAATGTTAATAAAGGTATTGCTTCTAGAAGGGAAAAAACATAGAAGCAAACACTCGGCTTAATGACGAGGTTCTTGATACTGCACCAGGAAAATCAAGCGTCAAGGATGAAAGGTATGTATGTTAAGTTTAGACATGGTGAAATGAGCATCGAGAAGAGTGAACGCAGTGGACACCCAAAAGAAATCAACAGAATAATTTTAGATGACCGCAAAGTGAAGTTGTTCATAATAGCAGGCACTCTAAAGATACCAACTAAATATGGACATCGTATCATTTACAAATATTATATTTGGGTATGAGAAAATTGTGAGCAAATTGGGTAAGTCAGTGAACTCCTTCGTCAAGAAGCATAATTTCGAACATTCTCCCCAACAATGTAGAAATGCGATTTGGAAGAGCCAAGCCAAGTCCTTAAAAAAAGCAATCATTTAAGGTTCAATAAAACTCTAGAAGCAGTTACACATACATTCGTGTTGTTCAAGCCATAACATACTACCATTTTGAAATCACTTTCTAATGGCTGTGTGATTTTTATCAATAAGTCTCTTTACAAAGCAATATTCACAGTGTTTTTCCTAACTTTACGTGTTTCGTGACCACGCCAACCCATTTGACTGCGACGAATGCCTCTTCATGCACAGAGGTGTATCATTAAGGGCAGCGCGAAATAACTTCAAACGCCTACTAAATTAGCTATTGAATAATTTTACATGAACGTGTATATGCACAGTGTAATTACGGTTATAAACAAGTACTGTTATTAGTTCGACATAATCAAGCAATGAAAATCAATCAATGAATATATTAAAAAACTCCTCCTTAGAGCAAATGTTACACTAGTCAACAGCATTTTACTTATTTTTACGATGAACAGCCAGCGACTAGTAAGAGCTCACCCGTGAGCTGGAGTCTAGTTTATATACTATATATGTATAAATCGGATCGTCTTTTTATAAAATCGCATATGTCAGAAATATTCTACGGATAATTCTTGACAACTTTGCCGAAAAGACTATTAGTCTAAAACTGGCTTCGAGACAGCGAAGTTTTAAAAATCGAAATAATCGGTTGTAGGGGAGGTATGTGATATAGTTGTCCGATCTGTTCGACCCCGACAAACGATCAATAGAATACGAAAAAAAAGTTAAATATCATTCACTTAAAATCGCTCAAAACCGGTTTTAGACCCATGGTCTCTTCGGCAAAGTTGTTCAGAATGATCCGTAGAACAATTGCCACATACGTGATTTTCCGGTTTTTATGCTCTCTGTGGATCTACCCACTTTACCCGACATTCGAAACCGTCCAACAACCTAGCGAATGGCCACACAAAAATTACCCGAAGCCGAAAGAACATGTCAAAGTCGGTCAAAATCATGGGATGCTTATCGTGTTCTTTGATTACTGTAGTGCGCTTTATCATGAATTCATTTCATAGGGTCAAACGGTCAGTCAAGAGTACTACTTGAACATTTTGAGGTCTGCGTGATGGATTTTTTACCACGATAATCACTTTGTCGAGCCATCAAAAGTCACTCGGTGAAGGCACTGAAAGTTATCCCAGCCGATTTCACTGAAATGAGACCTTTTTTAAAGGCGATAATAAAGATTTGTTTTAAAATAAAGGAAAATGATTTTTTTTGTCAGTCATCGTAAAATTAACTCATATCTGGGATATTTTAACTCTTCAAGAAAATGTCGCTATCTTCGAAGTTCAATCCTCGACCCGATTACGAAACAGTATCAGATGTGATAAATGAGTTACTTTACTAATAACAGATCGTGGTTTAGTTCAACAGTTCAAAACTCTTTCATAATCTAGCCACTAAGGACATTTCTTCACAGAGATATCTTGGGTTTTCACGGAAGCAGTTAGGACTTTCTGTCACCTAAGTACTGTTACGTTGTAGTACTGTCGGTTCACTGCTTAAACCGCTGTTACTTTAATCAATATTCTTATACTCCTATTGTTTTTCAAACACCGTCAGCATTCTTGGCCAGCCCGAATGTTTACAGGATAATAAAAAAAAATTGTTGCATGGTGTTAAGTATATCCATGCTTTTTGTTGAACAGATAACTCCTTCGCCTATTTATATAAGATGCTACTACTGTTGGCACACATTGCTCCGCGAGTATGTCAAAGAAAATGATCGAATTCGGCGCCTTCATGAGTACAGCCAATTTCTGGTATAGCTTCAATGGCATTGTGGCCTACGATGATATCTACCGACAACCAGGCGATGCGCCACAGCAAAAAAGTTTTGCTGCTCGATTTACAACAGTACTGCGTCAAATATACAGCCTTATTGGGCTGGTCAACTTGATTTGGGTGCTCATCATAGAAGCTTCGTTCGTTGTTGTCAACTTTATAGAGAATTCCGATTTCTTGCAAGCTGCGCGAAATTTCACCTTCATGGGATTCGTTATTGTGTCAATTCTAAAGATTTTAAGTAATCTGCGACAGCGTTCACGACTCAGCATCCTCATGCAGAAGCTCTACGAAATCTATCCAAAGCAGTCGACAGATCAGCCGCCATACGAACTACAGAGCCATCTGTCGCACTACAGACGCATTGGTTTTATGCATGCCTTTACGCATGCCTTCACTGTTGGCACCTACAATTTTCTGCCGATGATCAACTACTTATTTTTGGCGCCTTTGCTGCAGCATACAGACGTGGTGCGCGAACTGCCGTACTATTGTTGGGTACCCTTTGAGTGGCGCGACAATTGGCTCTATTATCCGCTTTATGTGTCGCAGGTATGTGCCAGCCTCACAGGCTTGGGTGGTTATTTAGCTAGTGATTTGTTATTCTGCGCTGCAACTGTACAACTAATAATCCATTTCCGGAAATTGGCACGTGACATTGAAGCATATCAGGCGGGTTGCTCGTGTGCCACAGCGGATGTGTGTACGCAGCAGGCGCAGCGCGATTTAGACTTTCTCAGTGCAGCCGTTTATTATCATAGTCATACATTGGCGTAAGTTGGCAACGCAGTATTGTAGTTGTGATTGTAAAAAGTGTTTTTTTATAATTTTCTATTTTGCTTTTAGTCTCTGCCAGCTAATCAATGAAATATTTGGTCTACCAGTGCTCATCAATTTCATCTCGACATCTTTCGTTATATGTTTTCTGGCCTTTCAATTTAGCATTGGCGTGCCTTTGGATTCAATGGTCGCATTGGTTTCCTATATGATTTGCTGTTTAGTTCAATTTTATATGATTTGTAGTTATGGTCAGGAGTTGATAACAACGGTAAGTGGTGATGAAAATTGAATGAAGTTCAAGCAGTGCAGTCAAGTACAGTGTTGTGCCAGTTTGGATAGAAAATTATATACTATATTAATCAACACGCAATAGATAGACTATATATAGATATTTGTCCTGCACCAACTCTATCCTAAGGTTCCTGTTCCCAAATCTAAAAAGATCGTATATAAGCATTGTTCGAAAAACTAATATTATCTTCACTGAACAAGTTCTCAAACTTCATTTCAGGAGCCATGTTGAAAAATTTTATTTTCTAGAAGCCGCTATAGATTTGTGAAATCCTTTCCTATATTTGAAGATTGCTCCAGACCATTTTTCTCTTTTCTGAAGAACATCAAGTTTTTGCTGAGATAAAAATACTTTACCCTTGTTTCGATAGAAAACGCAAGATGAATGGGTTTCTGCTAGAAGAGACACATCCAGGGTCAGGGCTGAGTTAGCTGAATCAGTGGCGGCTCAACCCAAAAATCAACACCATCAAAACTCAGCCGGGAACTCAAAAAAACTGTTGAAAACTTAGATCACAGTTTTGAAAAGAGGAGTAGAATTGAACGCTGGAGAACACCCTCAGTTCCCGATCTGAAGTTAATACCAAACTCTCAAACCTTTGGAGAAACTAAACTCTTGCCGGATACAGAGTCAATCGCTTGGCAATTTTTTTAGTCTTGAAATATGTTGCTACAAAATATAATAGTTTTTTTACCTATCGATATTCTAAAAATGGTTGAAATTAGACGATAACCCAGCTCCCCATATAACGGTACTGTTAAAAACCACTAAAAGTGCCATAAATCAATAACTAAATACCCCAGAGACATAAATTCTACGCCTGATATGGTATAAGACGGTTTTATGTCAGGGGGTGTAAAAATTGGACGATGGGAGTTTCCCCACCCACTTTCAGGTTAAATCACATATCTCGGTACCCGCTCGACCGACTTTGGCTAAATTTCGTTGTGGCATTCTTCTTACATCCCTATGTTACACTACAATGGGGCGAAATCGGATTACAACCACGCTTACTTTCCATATAACATTATTTTAAATTTCTTTCGATTCTTTCACTTTCGGACCAATACTTCCCTTAGCCCCCATATTCATAATATAAAGGTTTTCGAACCTCCGGGTGACCTTATACCCCATATATCGGCCAATAGGTGAGTTATCTCAATGAAAATTAGAGAGCATGTTTTACTGTGTCTAAAATAGATCAAATTGAACGAAAATTTGATCTAGATCCCATATAGCTAATATAAAGATTTTCGAACATCCGGCTGACTTTCTTTCACATGATTGGTGATTATGTGAAGTATATTCTTCATGAAACCCAGTGAGCTTAATATAAAGTTTTGCCCTTTTGTAAATGATTAAATTTTAATTGGTGCTAATTGGTAGTTTTTCACGACATAAGTCCAATAATTGAAGTGATTTCCTAGTTCCTTTGGAACCGTGCTTAGTGCAGTCAGGAACAAACACCATTCCGTCACCAGGGTTAAGTATGAAATGAGTTGAAGAAAGACTTTACAATTTTATCTATTTTTCTTATTTACAAATATTTATCACATTTTTACTAAAGCTGAATATACATATATATTTCTTAATTTTAATAGAGCGAAAATATTGGTCATGCCGTTTACAACCACAACTGGCTCGTTGCCGACGTTCGTTACAAGAAAATGTTGATCTTGATCATACGACGCGCTCAGAAGCCAGCTATACTCAAAGCTACCACTTTTGTAAATATCTCCATGGGTACCTTAACTGATGTGAGTAAATATTTGATATATATATAGCTGATGTATATATTATAGAACTAAATGTTATGTGTTTCCTTTCGCAGTTACTTCAATTATCATATAAATTCTTCGCATTAATTCGCACCATGTACGCCCGATAAGCGATGAATTGCTGCTGACGGATTTGAAAGGGAAATGGTGAACAGTACAATGTAATCTATATGAATTTATCGTTAAATCAGTACAAAAATTGGTTTCTGGAGTTACTCGAAGTTTCATATACTCCAAAAAGATTCCTATTGTATAATATTAAACGGCTTTCAAGTTTGAATAAAATAAACTGTATTTAAGGAATAAAAGATATGGTTATATATTTTGCATTTTTCAGTATGTTTGAAAGTGGAAAGGGAGCTTTTTGAGTTCTTAAGAGAAAACCGAGTTTCCAGATCCTGTACACCATAACATAACTATCATACTAAAATACTTTTTGTCAAAGTGCGCTTTTAATGTATGAATTATACGACGTAATTGCCATAGTTCAGCGAATTAAGAAACAGGTCATGTCGTTCGAATTGACGAAAATGCTCCAGCTCTGAAAGATAGAAAGAGGTTTTCTAGATACCAATTATAGCCTCGACTCTTCTCCGACCGTATGCAAAGGCGAAGTGATAAAAGTAAAAAAAAATATATTATTTATGGATTAGTTTACAAAGAGAACCAGCAAGACTGTCATGTAAGCCCATTTCGTTGGCCAAGGTGTTTAACATTGCACAAAAAACATTTGGAATTATTTTAATAATGCTTTATACAAACGGGTGTCACAAGAGTTTGATGTAATCAAACTTCTTGGACCAAATTTCTATATACTAAACACATGCTGACCCATTTCTGAAGCGCATGCTTACTTTGCAGTTTCTACCTAAATTAGATAATTTTATTTATGCTAAATAAAACCTTTAAATACATTCAAAAATAATTAATTCCTTTTCACGGTAAACACATTTTCACGCCGCTTCCGCGGACTCACTCTCTGTACTATATTTTCTGTTTCTGTTCTGTTTCTACTCCAATTTTCATTGACTATTCAACACATCTGTTAGAAAACGCTACAGAAAACATTACAATAAACGCAAAACAAAATATGAGCTCACTTGAAAGCTTGCAAATGTAATCATGTAGAGATATGCAAATATACTTATATATGTACAAAGGTACGTGTGTAAAGTAAATCGAAATCATTGAAATTACACTAAGCAGCTTAGACATTTTTTACAAGTATTTAATTTTACATTTCAGTGCACACATATAAGTACATAACTACATATGTATGTGAGTATGTGTAGAAGTTGTTTTTCATAATTTCAAAGCAGTCGCTGATATAGTCGACAATGTGTTCTGTTCTCTCTGTCATGCTTCAGTGCCTAAGGATAGGCAAATTACTTACATGCTGGCGGGACAATAAGGACTGAACACACTTGCCATCAAAATGTGTATATATATGCACTACACGTTGTGACAAAAAAGTGCCCAGAAATCGTTTTTTCTTCTCCATTCCGTTGATTGTTGGCTTGTTTGTACATATGTCAGACTCATCCGCATAATGCCCTCCATTAATGTGGTGTCGGAATTTGCACGTTCAGGCCTGTCCAAAGAGACCTGTTTACGGTACTCTTTTTGAAAACAATTTAACTTTATCGGGACAAGTTGAGCAAAAACGCGCGTCATACCTAAAATATTCACTAAATCATTCGAACGGACTTGCGATAGATGTCGAGCCCTCTCGCCATCTCTCTAACACTTGAAAATCGAGTACCATATCCTTCACTTTTTTAATATTTTCATCAGTTGAAGAGGTCGAAGGTCGCCCCGAACTAGTCATGACTTCAACGATCTCTCGACCATCTTTGAGGGCTTTGCACCACTCGTAGACTTGTATTTTTGATAAAACTGAATCGCAGTAAGCCTTTTCCAACATTCGCAACGATTCCACACACGAAATTTGGTTTGAAGTACAAAATTTGAGACAAATTCCTTTTTCAATATTTTTATTTTTTTTCAATTACCCGGGTATTTAAATTACAATTTCGAGGTACTTTTTTGTCACAATGTACATATGACAATGTATGTATATGTTTATATATCTAGTAAGGCGTTAATAATAAAACGGTAACGATAACGATAGACAGTTAGAGAGATAATGACAATAACAGACAATTACTGAGTGCTTTTATTTGACACATGGTTACCGTTAGCTACAGGAGCCCATACGCACTCATCACATTATGGAGAATTTGCCAATTCGATATGTGTCTGCACTTAAAAAGGCATTGTTTGGAAATTTCAAAGAAGAATTTAAATTTCATAAAGTGAATTTTAAATGTCATGCATTTTATTGTGTTTTTAGTTAACAATAACCTGAGCAGGGTATATTCAGTTTGTAACACCCAGAAAACAAGCTGCGCCGGTTTATGCTTATCCGTCTGTCTTTATATAAACGAAAGGTTGCCTTAGCCTCCATATACCTAATATATAGTAAATATTTTGGAGAAGTGTTCCCTCTATAACTTGGTATGCTCTGAACATCAGCGACTAGATCACCACTATGGGTTCACCGGTCTTGAAACCTTCGCTTAGTTGCCGCACCTTTTCGTAGAGTCGACCAGCTTCTCGTACTCATTCATTTCGGCCTCTTTCTCTTTTTGTCTGCATATACGACTCGCTCCCACCCTCAGTATCTGTCCCACTCCACTTGTGTTGTGGTCGACCGTAACATTGCGAGGTAGGCTGTCTGTTTTCTCTCCACTGTGGCACGACAGTATCCATGATACTTGCAGTTCTTTTGGCCTTTACGAAAATCAATGCCGTCCCACAGTTTCCTTATATCAAGTACAGTTAATACCAACCCAAATTAGGCTTATAGATCATTCTAATCGTTGGAATAAAATCTAAAACTACGAGAATTTTTTATGGCATTCGAGTTCTAAGAACATGCAAACCCTCTCTCAAACTAAATAAATTTATCAACATTTTTCTGCAAGCAACGAGCAACAAATGGCAACTCACTGTCAACTCAATTCTTAAAGCCAGTGATATGTTGCTCAAGAAAAAGTGTAGAAGGTTACAACCAGGAACAAGTTTACAGCACTCAAGACCATTGTTAACGAGTAAAGTCTTCAGTCTGCAGCCCCTAAGCACCAGCTTTGAGCTGCGCTACCAACTACCGATATTCATACGGGTACAATGCCTTGAAAGTGCCACAAATGTGTTATTAATAATGAAGATATAGACTATGCTTCAACTAATCATGTCAAGTTTGTATGTGTGTGTGCGCTTTGGCGTGTTAGCGCTCATTTGTTGCACCTGTGTCGCGTGTCAATGCTATTACTACTGCATTCACTTCTAAACACGCACACACTCATGCAACTATATAATATACTCCACCTAAAGAAGCAGCTGCAGTGCCTTAAACTCTATTATCCTATTTCCTGCAACTTCGAAAGTGACAGCTACGCACATACCTAAGTTGAACGCACGCCATACCTTCGCCGACTCGTGTTGCTAACTAACAAAGAAAATTGGCTGCAGCTTGCTGGCAGCGCCTTGGGAGCGCACAACTGTGCGAACTCGGAGCTGATAAGAGCCATTCAACGTTTTTTCCGCCACCACGAAGTTTACTATCGAGTAAATGTTAGCTTAAAGCAGCGAGTGGCTATGCGCTACACACATACACACCCTTCATGTCATGCTGTTCCTATGTGTGCGCTGAGCTCAGCAGCGGATGCACGTTCTACCGACAGCTGTTGCGGATAAGCGACCGCAGCACTCCTCTACACTGCAAGTTGTTGTTTTTTTTTTTCATTGACAAGCTATACTTGCGTTTGTGTAGATGTGTGTGCGGAGTCACATTTAATATGCGCATAAATTTGACATTGATGGAGCCAAATAGAATTAGCGTGCGCACGCAACTGAACGATGAGCGTTGGCAGCGCGTTAACTGCAACAAATTCGTCTTTCCTTCTTTGGCGCTAACATAATGATATACACAATACTTAGTATGCAGTCTGCACGTTTTGATAGTGAACTGAAAAACTAAATTGTCTTCCATTCATTGTAGAAGGGTGAAAGTTATTGGTGTGGAGGATTGCAGTATTATTTTGCTTCATAATTTTTTCCTCCGATTTGGTCCATACCAAGTCGAGGATGAATGGAAGTTATATCGGCAATAGCAAATCGAGGTTTCTAGTTACGGGCCGCAGTCAAAAGAAGAATGATCATCTCGCATACAACAGATTCCAAAATCTAAGTTATATTATTAAGTTATATTGAGATAAAAAGAGGAAAACATTTGCTTCGGTTGCACTGAAAAACTTGATTTTTTTTTGTTACCTATGACATCCTATGTCCTATGTTATAGTGCTACTCGTATAACGGTCTGCAATGAACAATATTTATATTCGGAGTTCATAACAGGTCAAATGATGCTTTTTAGTTCGCTCTAAACTTCAAAAGGCAGCCTTCGGGTTATTAGTTTGTGAACTATATATAAAATTTTGGGTGGGCAACTTTTGTGTTTGTAAAAAAAATTGATAAAAAGAAATTTCCCACGATGGCGAAAGATTTCTTTTTGGAAGGAAAAAACACAGTTGATGCAAAAACTTGGCCGGATGACGAGTTTTCGGGCACTGTTCCAAGAAAATCAACCATCAAGGATTGGTATGCTGAGTTTAGACGTGGTGAAATAAGCATCGGCGAACGTCCAAAAGAGGTTGTTACCGACGAAAGCATCAAAAAAATCCACAAAATAGTTTTGGATAACCATAAAGTGAAGTTGTTTGAGTAGGCAGGCACCATAAAGATATCAACTGAACTTATATATTATACCATTCACGGCTATTTGAGTAGGAGAAATAACTTTGCAAAGCGGGTGCTGCTCGAGCTCACTTTTGACTATAAGTAACGACGCGTTGATGATTCGGAGCAGTGTTTGGAGATGTTCAAGCGTAATGAGTTGAGACAAAGGATGAAACATGGCTCCATCATTTCACTTCAAATCGACAGTCAACCGAATGAACTACACAAAATTAACCCGCTCCAAAGCATGGAAAAACAAGGGCTGGCAAGCTTATGGCGTCAGTGTTTTAGTATCCGCACGGAATAATTATTATTGTCTATCTTGAAAAAGGAAGGATCATCAACAGGATTGAATTGTTTTAAGGACGAAATCGCCGAAGAGCGGTCGCATTTGAGGAAAAAGAAATTTCAGTTTCACGAAGACAGTAAGAACGATGACAAAAGTTCATGAATTGGGTTTCGAATTGCATCCGCATCACCCGTATCCTTCAGATCTGAACCCCAACGACTATTTCCTGTTCTCAGATCTCAAAAATATTCTCGCTGGGAACAAATTTTCGTTGAATGAAGAGGTGATCGAAGAAAGTGGAACTTAATTTCTTTGATGAGACCTCATCAAATAGAAAAGTTTCCCATACAAGAGTGTGATTCTTGCCATTCATTTAGGATAACAACTATATATAGCAGTCTGATCTGAATAATATATTCGTAGATTATGTTCTTACAGTGGATAGCAATCCATGCCCAATTTCGTGAATACTATATCTTGAAATTAAAAAATTTTTCTATACACTTGACTTGACTTGGACTTGAGTTTGAGCAATCTGTTTCAATGGCTGCTAAATGTTTTAGTGGCCTGATATCAGCTGTTCCAATAAATGAGTGGCTTGTTAAGGAGAAAAGAGCGTGTACAATATTTCATATCGATATCTCAATAACTGAGGGACTAATACACATATAGACCAACGGACTTGGCTAAATCGATTCAACTAGCCGAAAGTGAAGCGCAGTTAAACAAGTAGATAAACTGAAGCTAGGGAAGATATCTGGGGGAGTGATATATGTATATTTCAAACTATGTGGATCGGCAGTTCGTTTGCTTTTGCCGTTATGTCTAAATTTGATATCCTTAAGTACTCTTATCCTCTTTTCAGTGTATTGAAACAGAAGTAAGGAACTATAATGCAACCAAACCTTTTCCACCCTTTATAAAAACTCAATTTATATTATAAGAAATTATTAAAAATAACACTGTTCATATTGACTGAAAATGTCATTTTATAAAGCGTTGCCATTTATTTGACTAATGTGTGTGCATTTGACAGCTTATGGATATATACTCAACCATACCATACATACGAGCACACTACACTCAAAACTGCACACAAAAATTTTTACAAACACATTTAAATAAATGTCTGGCATGTCAATGAAAATATGATCGGCATGCAATTCGGGCATGACCAGACATTTATTGCACATGTGTACATACATATATGTTGGTTTGGACATGCAATTCCGCTGTCTCCCCCGCTGTTCAATTATTGTTTTCTGTTTAACAAATATGCAGCAATTTTTGTTTATTTTTGTTGTTGCCTGCATCGTCACATTCGAATTTAATAGGTACACATATTTTGACAAGCAATCCATCACTTTGCCTAGTTCACAATGGCGTACATATTCACATAACCATGTGCACATGCGCATATATATACATATGTAACGGTACAAATTTCTATGTCAATAAATTCGCATGCTTTTGACATTTATTTATTCTAATTTTATTTTTGGCAAGTTTTTGCTCATTGCTTTCATAAATTCATTTAGGTTTAGCACAAATTTACGGAAATGAAAAAAAAACTCACTTTAAAATACGAAATATTAACGGTATTTGCTTTTGACTGATGGCATTTTTTACGCTTATTATTATCTGAACGTTTCTTAAATGCTTTTGTGAAAATATGGAATTTTATTAAAAAGTGTAAGACTAAAAACCCAATAAATACAAAAACATTAGAATTCACATAAATATCAAAAGTTGAAAGATTAAAATTTCAATTGACAACCACAAATTTAAGAATTTCAAATTTAAATATCAAAATTCCAAGGTGAGAAAAAACTTAAATGAAAGCAATAAGAAAGAGCTACGGGCGTGCAGTGACGAACATAGAATATTCTAAGAATAGCAAAAAAATATAATATTCTTCAAAATCTATGTCGTCCACCTTAAAGTAATCCCCTTGGCCCCTATACATTTTTGCCAACGTTTTTTCCAATCCTCGAAACATTTGCTAAAATCAATTTCCGGAATGGCCTTCAATGCACTTAGCGATTCACATTTAATGGATGCAATTGACTGAAAACGGTTTCTCCGAAGCGGTCGTTTGCTGAATATCCAGAAGTAACACGAATCAGGAGAATATATTGGTTACGGCACGATATTGCTTGAAGATTTGGCTCACAACGCAGTATGCGACGGTGCAAATACCTAGAGCTTTAGGGCCATAATTCCAGTTTCTTTTTACGAAGAGCTTTGCGCAAATGACGCATAATGCCCAAATTGTATTCCATATTGACAGTTTGAATGGTCGGAAGGAATTCGGAATGCAGGACACCTCGATAATCGAAGAAATCCGTCAACATAACCTTGACTTTTGACCTGTTGGTGAACCGTCAAACCTTTGTCTGTCTGTTTCCGGATCATAAGCATAGATCCAAGACTCATTGCCGGTAATAATATGTTTAGTGATATTCTGCTAGTCGGAAAACATTATTTCTCAAGTATTAATGGGATCCTGTTTGCGAAAAAATTTACTAATTTTGGAACCAATCGTGCTTTCACCTTTCTTAGACCCAAATGGTTTCACTAGTTGTCCCGCTATTTCAACGATGCCAATAAGAACTCTGACTGTTAACCGCCGATTTTTAAGCACCAATTTCTTTATTTGAATGGCGTATTGATCAACAGTTGATGTTTTTTTAATGACGGTCCTGGACGTGGTTCGTCGCCAACGCGTTCTCGACCCTCTTGATATACTTCAATAACACTTGAAATGAGTCGTTCGTGCTATAGAAGAGGCGTAAATTGTCTTGTCATCCCCATAAAGTAATACCTTGTCTGGTGGTTCCGTGGAAGAGTCTTGAGTTGGGAGTAGATTCTGTTTAGCGGATTAAAGCTCCGCACACCGGCTCTCGATGCTTCCCCCTACTATAAAAATGGGGCTTTTCACAATTATGCAAATTTGTTAAAAAAAATTATGGGAGACTAGAAAGAAACTAAACATAAATGTAATGAAAATTAAAAAAAAAAATTAGTAAGAAGCTCTTATGGTAGACAAATATATAATATAATTAATTTATGACAAAAACTCATCATATGAAAACTTCTACTAGTTATTCTAATAATTTTTCATAAAAAATTTGTTACATGAAATAATGAAGGGACTTTCCTAAGCTTTGATTACATATTCTGAACAGTTTGCAAAGTATGTTTCACAACCATGTAGAATGTACTTACACCAATTCCAAAGCAAATATGTTGCTCACATATTGAGTACACTTATGCTGTACCGACTGTAATGCAACAGAAGCAATTGTTCCACCACAGGCATAATTAAGATAATTTAGATTATTAACCTCTATTAAGTGTATGAATTAAATTGGTTCATTTTGAACATTGTTACAAGCTAGAATATTCTGGCATATGTATATTTCGTGCTCGATTCGAAACTATGTTTAGTTGTTGCTGTACAAATTCAGATACAGATATTTAATTTCAGATATTTATTGAGGAATTCACTGCATTAAATTAGTTCAGTTGCAGTTCTAACGAATATTCATAGTGATTTGGCAAAGTTTATATTTGCTCTCTTCAATATTAACAATTGTGAAAGCAAATGAACAGAATTATGAAACAGAGCAAATATTACTCATACGCCCGGGCGTATACTGTGCACAGTTTTCGCAGTCAACATGGCGTATGAGTAACCATGTGGGCGCATCAACATTTGTTTATGCAAAGTTATCGAAAAGCAATGATATTATAATTTATTATATTTGTTATACATTGTGACAAAATAGTAGCCGGAAAATTATTCATCAATATTTATTTTATTGCCTTCAGAGTATTCTTCACCAGATGCAATACACTTATGCCAACGATTTTTCCAGTTCTCGCAACACTTTTTGGGATGGCCTTCAGCTCCTTTAGCGCATTTTGTTTTATCTCTTGAATCGACTGAAAACGGGTTCCATGGAGCGGCAGTTTCAGTTCGGGGAAACAAGTAAAAGCCACACTGAGCCAAATCTGGTGTATATGATGCTTGATCGATGATATCCATTGCGTTTTGGCTTTAAATTCGATCACATTCGTGGCTCGATGCGATGGTGCATTATCATCGTGTAAAATCTATGAATTTTTCTTCCACAATTCGACGGATGTTCCAACGCAAATTACTCCGGAATAAATTTATAATGCACCCAACCACGAATATGGTAAAAAACAATGAACGCCAAGGTGATTTTTGAGCGGCTTTGACTTGAATTTTTTGTTTTCGGCTCATTTTCTTCCATGCATTCCGATGATTTTTGACTTGTTTGCATATCAAACTCATAAAACCATCTCTCATCGGCACTTATAATGCTCTCCATGAAAGTGGGGTCGGAATTCCCATGATCAGTCTTATCCAGAGAGACCTGTTTGCGGTGCTTTTTTAAAAAAAAAAATCTGCTTTAGCTGGACGAGTCGCTTTTCATACCCAAAATATCCACATTAATCATTCGAAGCGACTCGCGAGAGATGTCAAGCACTCTCGGCATGTCTTCAACGATCTCTCATCCATCTTTGAAGGCTTTGTACCATTCACAGGCTTGTATTTTTAATAAAAATGAATCACTGTAAGCTTTTTCCAACACTCGCAACGAATGCGCACACGAAATTAGTTGAAATAAAATTTTACTCATACGCCCCAGGCCTATATTCTGCACACAAGTTGAGGTCAACATGACGTATGAGTAATACGCATTACAAATATCAACTGTCAAAAGCTTTGAGCTAAGCAATCAGCGCTTAGCATGTGAACATATGGTATTACGCATTTAAAAGCAAAATTAATTAAAACAAGAAGAAAATGATTTTCCTTAATTCATTGAATTAACGCAAGCAAATACGTCAAGGATGATTGGCATTAAGCGCGAGCTGTAAAAGTTTACCGATTTATGTAGCAAACAGCTGTTTGATTTGCCATTGTGCTTAACGGTTAATATTATATCATTTATTTGCTGGATTTAATTAGAAAACAAACTTTCATGAGCTACTATTCAATACAATTAATCATTTAATTGATTCTCTCTCGAGACCGATTCAGCGAAATTGGCCAACCGGGTCAAAGTGAGTCGCAAAGTTTTCTGTAGCAATAATAACAAAAAAGCCGACAATACAATTTCACAAATAAAATGGTAAAAGTGCGCCGAGATATGCGCAAATTGAGAACGAAAGCAACGACTTGGCGAATTTTTGGCAAAATAAGCGAATGATATGGCCAAATTGCGGGAAAGTAAAAAACAAAAAAATAAACAAATTTGTAGGCATGTTAACATGAAGAGTAAGTGATAAATGAGTGTGAAAAAATAATTTGCTAAAATTGCTGGAAAACTGCTGAGCGATTTCTTGCAATGTAACTTATTATAATTATTTGAACGAAACCTTTGGGTGCTGTTAACCGCAAAGGGTTACAGCTGGTTTCTCTGATTAGTTTTTGTAGCGATTTTTTATGTGGAAGATACATAAATCACAACCCTGCTACTGCAATGCAACAAACAAAATCAAACACTACAAGTTAGACGTTATGAAAATCGAAACATAAAGGGCAACTGAAAACTTTGATTCTATGAACGCTTTTAACGATATTCTTCACGACTGGTATTGGAATAAAAAGATATTGAACTTATGGAACGTACATATATGGATTAGCTTGAATCTACCGAGAATATTAGTTAGTTTGGGACAAAAAGAAGTCGCACATAATCAAATTTGTAGAAGTTAATGAGGCTGCTGCTCATAAGCTAATTCGACCAATGTTAGAAGAAAAAGAAGCTGTGTTGTAGTAGAGTATTTTGGACTTTTTTTTATTGTGGTTTCCAGCGTCGAAGCGTGCAGGAATTCGATATAGTTCACTGTTTGTAAATCACAAAAACCCGTGGCCGTCAACTTTTCTACTTTTTCAGTCTATACTTTCGTCGCTGCCGGCTCTCCAGATGAAATTCAGTATTTCGATTATTTCTAGGCCTCTAGAACGCTTTTAAGCGTTCACCTCGAAGATATTTAGGGTCTTCTTCTTCTACTTTATCGGCATAGACCCCGCAATGAGGTTATAGTCGAGTTAACAAAAGCACGCTAGTCATTTCTTCTTTTCGCAATTTTGCGTCAATACGAAATACCAAGCGTAGCCAGATCCTTCTCCACCTGATCTTTCCACCGGAGTGGAGGTCTTGCTTCTCCTCTACTTCCCCTGGCGGCACTCCTAAGACCGACTCTTCCGATTATGCCTCCACACCATATAGTAGGACGGGGACGATGAGTGACTTATAGAATCTGATCTTTGTCCGTCGAGAGAGAACTTTACTTTTTAATTACTCCAGCTTGGACAAACCAGAACGCAGTTGTTGAGGCCAATGATGTCAATAACATCGGCGTACGCCAGCAGCTGTACACTTATAAAAGATTATACCTTCTCTGTTTAGCTCAGCAGCTCGAACTATTTTAGCAGTAGATTAAACAAGTCGGACGTAGCGAGTCGCCTTGTCTGAAACCTCGTTTGGTATCGAACGGCTCTTAGAGGTCTCTCACGACTCTTTTGGTGTTGCTCACAGTCAGCTTATATAGCCGTATTAGCTTTGCGGGATAGCCAGTGCAGACATAGCGACATAGAGGTGATGTGTGTTGATCTTCCTTTCACGGTTTTTTTTTCAAGATTTTGCGTATGGTGAAAATCTGGTCAATAGTAGATTTTCACGTCTAAAGCCATACTGATAAGGTCCAACCAGTTGAGTGACGAGGGGTTTCAGTCTTTTACACCCTATATAAGACCTTATATGCGAATTAAGGAGATCGGTTTTTTTGTGGATTGAGCAGAGCACACTTAGGTTACAATGTTGTTGTTGTAGCGGCAGAATTCTGACGAGTTGACAGTCTTTGACCGGATAACAATCCGAGTCCAAACCGGTTACATAGACACGACTGTCGTGGAACGGCTTAGGTTTCAATCGTCGAGCACGTATTCACCCGAACATATCTTGCAAAGAAGCTGCAGCTTCTCAGTTCTTTACCCCCAAATTTAAATAGCTCGGCCGTTAACTCATCGGCCCCTGCCGCTTTGTTATTCTTCAGGCATATAATTGCTATTCATTACATATGTATATCTGTAAGGTTTATTAAAGAAATTGAGAAAGTCTCTATTTTAACGTTATACCAAAGAAGAACGGATCAAAATATTGACTATTCTCCATACATGGCGAGAGAACACTATAATATTCGGTAATACTCGAACTTAGCCCTTATTTTCTTGGTTTTCTTTAAGCTGCGATTAGAAAATCATAACAAAATGTAAATGCATAAACTAATTACGGGAACTCTATATATATCAAATCTTATATATAGTTACACAATCACTTATTTCTCCCCCTCAAATGCCCGCTATTATATGTCAGTCTTTGCATTTGACATTTTGTTAGTGGTTACCATAAAGCTGCGCTGCAAATCGCCTCTTTGACGGCTGCGTAATTAATGACCGACCATTCGCTTGACCATAATTTCAATAATTCTACAAATTTTACTTTGCGACAAGCGCTTGTAAGAAACAAAGAAAAAAAGGGCTTGTGAGAACAAAAAAAAACGAAACGCACAGCAAACCAAGGAAGAATAGTGCAAGACAAACTATGAATGCGAAAAGCCCTCAAAGAATTTCAATTAAATCAACGCAGCCACATCGTCAAGCGACGACATTGAGGCCAAAGCACAGCAAGAAAGACAAAGTCAACGAGTAGCCAAAGAGAGCAACGAATAAAGGGGGAAAAGAAAAACGTTGAGCGAAATGTGAAACCGTTAAGGAAAGAATGTGTAAGGCACTAAAACAATGTGCGTAGATAGCGGCAGCAGTCAATAGGAGTAAAGATAAATGTGTGGTTATGTGCGCAATATGCAGTGGCAGTACTCTGAGCAAAGCAGCGTTGTAGCGACGGAAATGCATAGTGTGGAGCTCGCGGAACTCGCGGAACTCAGTAGCGCGGAGTTAAGTGAAAATTCGGTTAAACATTTTTTGCTTCTTCCCTTTTTAAGCGCGATTTCGTGGTGAGCAGAGCAGGCGAAATTGTACAAAATGAGTTAACGGTTCATACAAGAAGAAAAGTACCGACCAACATCCAGCGCGCGGTGCGGGGAGTACGCAAAAAAGTCAACGTAGCAACGGCAAGCTGGACATAGCGCCAGCAAAACGCGATAAGAATAACAACAAGTGTGGCAGTAAAAAGAGCATGCAACAAAATGCGAGCGTGCCACAGTATATGCAGTGTAACAGTATTTTGCAACGTAGCGTCTAAGAGAATTCGGAGAGTAAGGAGGGTAGCTTTGTTCAAGCAAAGAATTTATAATTTGCGTTGGCTTAAAGGAAAAACAAAGAAAATCGGAAAACAAAAATGGAAAAAAGTGATGAAAACACAAAGAAAAATTGTTGGAGCAACGAAACAGCGTTACGCAAGCCAAACAGCTCAAATAGCCATTAAGGCATGAATATCACTGCCACGCTGGTTTGAGTTGGTATATTATGTACTTAGAATACTTTGGTTAGCAAAGCGTTTTTTTCCTTTTCGGTCAGCTGCTCGCCGGCCACAGGATTCCTCTGTCCACATTGTTCGTTCTCTTTCATTTTTTGGTCTTTTCAATAACTTTTTGTTTCTTTTTTTGACACAAAATTTCATTTTAATTGCGTTTCACATTACTGTTATGTACAAAGTGACTTGGAATGTGACAAAAGTGTTTCTCTCACTTAGCAATCTTCCCGTAGTTTTTGTAAAAGCAAGTCTGTTTTAGATAATCGGAGTTCCAGTTTTAAAAGCATGAACACCTCTGTCTGATTCCTGATAATATCTACTCTAATCAACAAAATCGAGCGATAACCATACCCTCATTTCTTATAACGCCAGCTAACTCTTGTGTGGGGCCTCCGACTTTGTACTCATGTTCTCTTAACTATTCTTATTCTTAACCACAGCAATCCGCTAGAAATTTGCGTTAATCCTTTTGACGCACCCCCGACCTTGGATACAGTTTTTCGGCATCAGAAGAAGATGAGAACCCCATATAATTTGTTCGTTTCACCAGCTGTCCAAGTAAAGCTTATTCTCCACTTGAATAAGTCAAGGCATTCCAGCTGCCACCTATATCAACAATACTTGAAGATATTCGAGTTCATTACTACTGGAGTTTGCTCGTAGATTCCTCTAATTCGATGCTCCGTCTTTAAATTCAGGTTATCTCATGAATTCTTATACCTAGCAACTGCAGTCCGCTCGAAAATTTCTTTCTTCCCTATGTAGGCTGCATGATTTTGGACTCAGGTTTTCGGAGTCAGAAGAGGAGGAAACCAAAATAATTTATTTTTTTTTGCAAGGTGTCCAAGGTAAGCTAAGTGATTCTCCACTTTATCTCATCGAGTCAAAGTATTCCAGATGCTACCTACATCTGCAATATTTCAACACATTCTTTTTCTTAGCCTGGACTCGGCTCGAGACTTTCTCTAATTATTTCCTGGGACCCCTTACTTAGGATTCAGGTTCTGTCAAGTATTATTACTCTTAACCACTGCAGTTCGCTCGAAAATTCATCGAATCCTTGGAAGCCAGGTTTTCGGAGTCAGAAAAGGCCAGTTTGGATGCATATCTGCTACAATAACTTACCATGACCGGGGTTTGCCCGAAAAGTAATAGGACTGAGTCGTTTAAAAAAATTTATTAGCCCAATCGTTACAATTCTTTAAAAACTTTCAAAATAGGCTCCTTCTGCGTCGATGTAGCGCTGCCAGAGCAATTTCCAAGCCTTGAAGGCGTCACGGAAGGCATTCTCCGCAATAGCCTTGAGATCCGAGGTGCATGCTGCTTGGATCCCCTCTGTCGTCTCTCAATACTTGCCTTTCAGGCAGTACCTCTGGAGGACTTCCACGTAAACTTGGCGTTGACGGTCTTCATCAGCGATCTCTTCTCGGCCCTCCAAAAAGGACTGGTGCCTTCGAAACACTCTACTTATTGCTAAAGCAACATCTGGGTAAGACTGCTTGACTATACCAAATGTCTCTGTCGCAGATTTACCGAGCTTCACACACAATTTAATCGTGTACCTCTGCTTTAACGTTGCGCGAAAATGTTTGTCCTCACTCTCCAGGTGCTTGGAGACAACTGACCACCCGTTCGTTCGTTTGCTAGGAACGAGCTCTACCGAATCCAGTACAACCGGAAGAAAATCAGTCCTATTACTTTCCCGACAAACCCTGTATCGTATATAATAAGTTTTTTCTGTCGGAAAATGAAACGTAAAAGTGCACAGTCGGTGTAGTTGAGGTAGGGCCTCTTGATGCTCATAGGAGGCAGTTCCGCTCCAAGCAGGTGACTGCAGGGATAATTTCTGCGAAACCACACACGCAGAAACTGCTTGGAGATGAGTTCATTATGCTCCTTAACTGGAAACATAAGAGTTCAATGGGAAACATCAGAGGCATCCTGTCGTAGTCCGGAGCGCAATGTTCTTATAAGTATGCAGCTTTGTCGTCAACGTTTCACTGCATCCAGGTGACCATATTGGTGCGGCGTAGTTATGAACCGGCCGTCCGATTGCCTTGTATGTTGGCATTTGTGTTATATATCGACAAACAATTTGTAATCACGCCAAAAATAACGAACGAAACGACCAATGAGACTAGACAATAAACACGCAGCCACAGTTTACTTTGACAATGCTGCTTAAGGCGACAGCCCATCACGGCTTACCTTACTCTGTAGACGATTAGATGGAAATGTCAGTGTTGGTAATGAAATTAAGACAAACTATTTCCGTTTAACAATTGTGGCAATTTTTCTCAAACACCAACTCACCCTCGTGCCAACCGATCCGCCTCCCTTCAATCAGCCACGAATTTGACACGCACACCTGCCGTGAGGCACTTCCTGCTATCGAAGTGCATTTGCATTAACGAGCCACTACTCAAAGCGTTACATACATACTGATGTGTACATATGTATGTAGCTAAGTAAATACCGGTGGTAGGCGCCTAACTGGTTACGTGTTTAATTAGATTATGGGCTGTGGCGGCCACAATGAATGCAAGCAAACACTTTGCGGCACCACTGTTGCAAATGCATTGGGCGCGGTTATGCGGTCCGCGGTAATCAAAGGCAGACATCGGCGAGTATTTAATTGCACACAGTGCTCGCACGACGACTATCGAGTGCCGCGTAGCACTCTAGGCGCACGCAACAACGGCACTATTGGAATTGTAGGCCCAGCTCCACTCCTCTTCACTCCTTTTCGTTGGCGCTACTTTTGCTTGCTTCAGCTCGTTCACTGTCATTTTGATTGTCAGATTAATTTTAATTGAAAAATGTGCGCCATTTCCAACATTTCAACATTTCGCTGAAAGGTCATTGCGTGGCCGCGACAAAGCTAGCGAGCTAGCTAGTTGCTTCAAAAGCACAAAGTACATCATTCAGTGGTGTTGGTGGCAACGCCGGCTTTTTTTTACTTTCCCTTGGATTACTTACTACTTAGTTGTCAGTGCTATTCATTGTTTTCCTCAGCACCATGCAAGTGTTCAGCTGACAATATGACTGACGGGGTGAGGGAGTGTGCGCAAAATACTTCAAGTTGTAATCGTAAATCAAATTTTCATTTATTATTAGTTTTTAATTGTCAGCGAGTGACTAGAAGCGAAAACAAATGATAACGGAAAAATTAATTAAAAAATGTATTTCATGCAAATTTACTCGGTGACTTTGAAGGCACAGTGGTACATTACTGGATTATGTAAGCGAAAAAAATTTAATATCGAACCTACAAGTAAGGAAAGGTTAAGTTCGATTGTAACCGGATATTTCATAATCATGCAACTTACATACGCTAAGGTGTCGGCAAAACTTTATATTAAAAATCATTGTTCAGAAAATCAGGGATAGATTACTTATTTCATCTTAAACAAAGTGGTCGTTAAACCCAACAAAATGTAAGTAAAAGGGTCCTTGACCTCAAATGTAAACAAAGGTTGTGGACTTGGCTAAATGTAAAGAAAAGGAACTTCTGCCTCACAATGTAAACAAAGGGGCCATTGGCCCCATAAAATGTAAACGAAAGGGTCATTGACCCCATAAAATGTAAACAAAATGATAATTGACCCCAAATTAGACAAAGGTTGTTGACTTGACTAAACGTAAACAGTGGGTATTTACTTAACTAAATGTAAACAAAGGTTGTGGACTTGACAGAATACAAACCCAACGTCTGCAAATGTAAACAAAAGTGTCATTGAGCATAAATTGTCGACAACGTACATTATAGTTGACCCCATTTTTTGGAAAATCAAAAATGAAAATTTCTAATTTTGCATTATTTAGATTTTATCAAATTATCACTACAATCGACTATAAATCTTCCTAAATTCATCTTTCGCAATCGGAATGCTCAAACTCATGTCTTTATGGCATACTATATATTGTATCAACCATGGCAACAGTCCACTGTACCACCCATAACCAACATAACTCACTCTAAAAATCACACCTAATTTTGGAACATGGAAGTACAATTGACCTACCCACACATACCCGTCGTCGCGCATTCAAATTACAGTGAAGTGAGAATAATTCCTTTAGCTTCATTTTAACGAATTCCAAATCAATCATTTAACTAATACCGGTCAAAAGAAACGAAGCGATAACAGGTTGCATAGCGCTTTGAGAAACTTAGCTGCTGCGGAACTTAAAATGCTAGAATAATTTACAAATATTTGAATTAAATTTCTAAAATTAAAATGAAAAATTAGAGTAATACTGCAATCGTGCTTTAAGGAGCAATTTTACCCATTTTTGGTACAAGGGCATACTGTCATCCCAGCAATATTCTCCCCAAATTTCAAAAATGTTCGCTAAAAAATCAGTCACGTGCACCGTGGTTCACATATTTGGTGTGTGGGAACTTGAAAAGATATAGTCCGATTTCGGAGTTTTGGGCGTAGAGACAAATAGACCGACAAAAGGACGACGGGGCGGACAGATTTGCGAACGTACAAACATATAGTCACTCGAATTTCAACTCGTCTAATCATTGTGAACATTTATCTATCAATCTTTAGTTTTAGGTGATGCAAAGAACCGTTAGGCGAACAAAAGTGATAAACTCTCTTATTTAAAATCTTTCTTTTTTAAATTACTTAGCAAAAGCGATTAAAGCGCTTACAAAACACAGATAAAGAGAGCTATAGCAATTATAATAAAGTGCAACAACCGTTAGGAATTTTAGTGCATTTCACTGCTTTTTTGCCACAAACAGAAGTTGACATTAAAAAGTCATTAACTTTTGCTAGTGAAATTAATGAGGCAAAAAAAAGAATAACATTGAACGGAAATATCTACGAATATGCGTTTTCACCTCAATTTTGAGTTTGTATTAGATTTTCTTATTTTTTTATATGCTACCGGGTAAATATTTTTAAATATTTGTCCGGGTCAAATTTGATCAGATGATATAAGCTAATTTTACACACGCCAAGTAGAGTGTTGCCACATTTCATAAATCATAAATAACTTGGCGTGCTTATAAAATGGTAAAATGCCTATATTAAACTTATATTGTGTACCTGTTTTATCATACTCTTTGTCAAAAATTTAAAGAGGCTGCGTAGCGATCCCACGTGATATAAAACCAAAAGTTTTTTGACTTGATCAAAAATCGAATTTCGGCGGATGAAAAACGACCAACATTTTGAAAAAAAACTTAAAATTTTATGAAATTTTTTTAATTTTTTCCATGAATTGTACGGGTATATACATCGTCACCTAAAATGCAAAATAAAGCTACATCACATTTTATAAGTCTGCAGGCGAAGGAAAAACGATATAATAGAAACCACTCATATTGAAAGAAAATTATAGATTTGATTATAAAATGGTTATATATTGGTTATTATATCTGACAGCGATTTTTATTTTTAATTTTTTTTGATATGTATGTTGATGATACGTATTCTAGAAAGAATTTTTTTAGGTTTCATCCACGAAGAAGGCCAAAATACTACAGTAAACATTTTTGTAAGCCCTCGAAGATCCCGTGTAACTCGAAAAATATTTAATATTTTTCTTTAACAATTTTACTGCGTATTTTTCAAATTTTATATTTCGAAATTTAACCGAGGTATATCAACCCAAAACGAACTTCGTGCAGAGAATTAATGGTTGTTCCGGAAACTATTGATGCTATGTGCAAGTTGATATTGCAAGATCGTCACATAACCTATCGTGAGATTGTGACATCTACAAACATTAGTGGGACCAGCACACATTCATCGTTTAAGGCATTTGTGTGAGAACATCCGTCGAAAACGGCCGAAATTATGGGGATTTTACACGATAATAATACACCACCGCATCGGACCACGATTGTGACGAATTTAAACCCAAACCCTTTGAATACCATCAATCAACCAACCGATTTAGCTATGTGTAGTTTTTACTTGTTCCACAAACTGAAATTGTCGTTCCGAAGAACCCGTTTTCAATCGATCGAAGAGGTAAAAAACATTTGTTGAAGGAGCTGAAGGTCATCTCAAAAAGTGTTTATGAAAAGTTCTTCTAGGACTGGAAAAATCGTTGGCATAAGTGTATATATATAACTCCACATCTATCTCACGTAGTTTTAGATTATACAACCAATCGTTAGGTGAACAAAACTATTACAGTCCCTAGCAACATGTTGCAAGAGCATAAAAAAAAAAACAAAAAAATTTCGCTTTTACTTGAGTGGTTGTGTTTTTATGGTTTTATAAACCACGAGTTCTTCATAAAAAATATTTTTCTCCACCTAACCCACACTCAATAAATAGTACTATCAAATAAAAGTGGTTTACAAACAAACATAAATAGATAATTGTTGTTATACTTCCATTATTGCTGCACAATTTCACTTGATCGTTTCTGCAGCAAAATGCCAGCAATCACGAGTTTGCCATTCAATATTTACTTTCTTACAATATTCCTTAGTATTATATGAATTTTGCATATATTTTTGCAAAAGTATTTCTATTTTTCCCATCGACAGCTTAAGTGCAGGCAAACATGCATGTGTGTGTGTATGTATGGACAATTGAGAGATGGTGCTTGTGCCCGATTTATTATCGTCTATTTTTCTTACTTTCTATTGAAAGGAAATTGCCCGCACACAATGATTTGCATCTTTTTCAAACTTATATATATACGTATATATGAGAACATATACACACAGGCAGACATACATATATAAATAGTTTGGATAGTTTACTCCATACATCCGGTAAGCTTGCAATATGTATGTACGTGTGTGTGCGACCATGAACTTTGTTTCCACTTCAACCAATGCCCAGCAGATTTGCAAGTACAATAAACGCTGATTGGAAATCAAAGATCGAGCAACTGCTAGAGCTGAAAATACTCGACTACTTAGGGAATTGTTGCATCATGCTCCACAAGTATCGCATGTACTACATGTGTATGTGTGTATGGGTGTGTTTTCATTTTCGTTTTCTTAAAGTGCAGGGCTGTCTGCTGGACGATTGCTTGCTGCTGCTGGGTCCATTGCTCTGTATGCACAATTACCTTCAACTTAACAATTGCATCCTGGTTGATACAAGTGTTTGCAATTTATTGCTTCTACATATCATATGAATATGAATATCTTGTATATAAGAGCAAAGAATAGTTTGACTTTGTTAACAATTATAGAATTCTTAATTTATTCTTCAAAATCTAAGGCGTCCCCCTCAAAATAATTTTGCTATAGACTTGTTCAACGTTTTTTTTTTCAAATCCTCGAAACAGTTCTTAAAGTCAATTCCGGAATAGCATTCAATGAGCGTAGCGTTTCACGCTTAATGTCTTCAATTGACTTAAAACGCTTTCCCTGGAGCGGTCGTTTGAGTTTGCTGAATAGCCAGAAGTCACATGATGCTAAATCAGGCGGTTGCGCACGATATTGGTTGAAAGTTTGTCGAAAATCTCAGAAAGGATCAATGCAGTATCCGACGACACATCATCGTGGTGCAAGAACCAAGAGTTGTCGGCCTATAATCCTGCCTCTTTTTACGTATGGCTTCGCGCGAATGACACATAACACTCAAATAGTATCTACATTTGAAATTTTGGCCGGTCGGAAGAAATTCGGAATGCAGCACATCTCGATTATCGAAGAAAACTGTCAATATGACCTTGCTCGTTGACTTGCTTTGACGTGGTTTTTTCAGCTTCCTCACACCTTTGCCACGATATTCCGTCAATTGATTGCCTGTTTCCGGATCGTTAGCATAGATCCATGACTCATCGCCAGTAATAATACGTTTCATGACAACCTGGTAGTCGGATAGCATTGTTTAACAGACGTTAACGCGACGCTGTTTTTCGTAAAAATTTAGTGATTTTGGAATCAATCGTGCTTTCACTTTTCTTAGGCTCAAATGATCTTTCAAAATGGTTTTCACTGATCCTTCCGATATTCCAACGATGCCAGTAAGATCTCTGACTGTTAATCGTCGATTTTCAAGCACCAATTCCTTTATTTTATTGATGTTTTGAAAATCAATTGATGATAGTGACCTTGCTGAACGTGGTTCGTCGTCAACACGTTCTTGACCTTCTTTGTATAATTTGTATCAATCAAAAACACTTGCTCGCGACCGGTTCTTAATTACGGCGCACCAATATGGTCGCCTGGATGCAATGAAACGCAGACAAGGAAGCTTCAGACCATTCTGACAGGTCCGGACTACGACGAAAAGCCTCTTGATGTCTCCTATCGACATCTCGCATGCTCCCAATTAAATGTCATAATGAACTCCTCTAGAGGTAGGCACTTTTTTTATGGATAACGTAGCAGGTTAAAGTCCTACCTGTATGACGTGCAATGAGTCTCCGCATGACACCACAGGTGTCACTGACAGTCATACCAACCAAAGGCTGTGAAAAAACGGTATCGCGAGAAGAGGAGGTAAGAGGGAGGCAGAAAGACGTGAGTACGAAGAGCTTGAAATGCTGGCTAGCTAGAGTGCGGCCCGAAAATTTTATCAGAAGTTAAGGCACAAATAAATGGTTTCAAATCCAGTACCGGCCTCTATAAAGACAGTAATGGAAGTCTGATAACAAACACATAGAGTACACGTAAAAAGTGGCGGGAAAACGTCTGAAAACAGCGGAAGAGGTCTGCGATGGATGAAGAAGAACCCGCAACAACAGTCTACCACGACAACATTGTCGTCTCACCACTCGACCAAGATGAGGTGAAAACAGCTCCGAGGCGACTTAAGAAAACAAAGCTCCACGGCCCGTTGGATTACCGGCTGATCTGTTTAAAGCCGACGGCAAGAAGTTGACAAGGCGCATGCTCCAGCCTTGCCACTTGCCAATGATTGGAATATGAGTGTACCCTACCCTATCGACAAGAAGAAAGATCGTGCAGTTTCCGCTAATTATCACGGAATTAGCCCTCATAATATTGTATATAAGATGCTTTCGACAGTATTGTGTGAAATACTTAAGCTCATTGTAAATGAACTGATTGGACCTTGCCAGTGTGGCTTTAAAATTGACGTCCGAAACTCAATTGCGATGCAAGACCAGGTTTTAGACACGGTGACTCCCTCTCATGCGTCTTTTTATATAAAGTTTTTCCAACCAATGGTGGTTCCCGTTCCTTTTGTGATTCCCGAAGACTTCTATTATACCAAAATTTACACCTCTATAATAATGTCATAAATTTTCAAGTTCATTCGAGTAATTGTTTCGGAGATACAGCCTTGAGAACTTGAGTGCTCGAGCCTAGATATGTTAAGTGCGTTGTCTTTAAACGCATTTTTTTCGAAACTGTGTTTTTGAAGCCGGTTGGCAAGATTTCTCGAGAACTACTCAACCGATCTTCATGAAATTTAACACAGATCTTTGAGATAGAATTCTTAAAGACTTGGACGAAGGATTTTTTTTCAATTGCAACAATTTGATAAAAAAAATATTGTGAAATTTTCACTGAAATTTGAAATTTTCCCTTAATAAATATTTTGTGAGAAGTGCAGTGGTGCACAGACTTTTTTCTTACTTTGTAAACACATTGACGGTAAGCTTCTATTTTTTCATATTGAATTGTTTTCCTAAACCCGAAACTGCAGTTTGAGAAGCCATACTCCGTGCTTCCTTGCTCTCGAGCAATTTCCACTCGTTGCAGTGCAAATCATACTTATGTATTACTTCTATTTTGTATCTTTAAACACATAAAACCTACATAATATTGCATTACATAGTGTGCCAATCTTGTATTTTGTCAGATTTCTCGCATTTCAATAATATCCGTTGCGCCACCCAACACGGACAACGCCGTCAGCGGCGTCTTTGCCATCGCCATCGCCAACGCCATATTGTCGCTATTATACAATGTATGTGTGTGTGTGTGTGTGTGTGTGTACTGGTTCGTTCATTCGACATTAGTTTTGGAGCCGTGCAAGGAAGCTGAAAATTGAAAGCAAACATTATCCATTTTCAAAGATTATATGCCAAATGGATATGCAAGAGCACTTTACATTACATTCATTCATCTCGCATTTTCGTTTATCGCTCGCTCGCCTCTCGTTGCGTACCGCCGCTTATATCGTGCTACGCGACGACGCTATGTAACCGTATAGATCTTTGCTACTTTATAACGGCGGCGTCCGAGCGCTGTGCGAGAATGTGGAGTGGCCGATCCTTCCAAGTCATGACAACTGCTGCCAGTCACGGTGGCTTTGTATATTGGCGCGTGTGTGTGTGTGTGTGTGTGAGCACGCACTCGTTTGCGTGTATACTCGTGCTTGTATAGGTAATTTTGTATGTTGTGTAAAAAAAGGAAATGCAGTCAATAATCGAAATCAACTTGCAACTCGGCAAACTCATAATGGCCGCCCCATTTCCGTGCTTCCTGTTTTTTCTCGCCACTCAAATGATTTCATTTTCGTATTACTTGTTTTGTTTTTTTTTTTGTTATTCGCTTCAACTACTCGTATTTTCTTTGGCAATCGCTTTAGTTGCGGCGGTAGGTAGCTGCCACCATATTCGAATGTGGGTACACACTCATGATTTGTTGCGATTTTTCTGCACTCTTCTGGCCATTTTTGTTTGCTTGAATAACAGCGCAAATTGCACAAAGTTGCGGATACGATTTAAACTGGGTTTATGTACGAGTTTTAGATGTTTTCTTCAGTTAGCTTTATACCCTGAACAGGGTATAAGAGACTGCCAGGAAGTTAGTGACAGCCAGAAGTTAACGTTGAAGATCCTATAATCGACAAGTATATTAAGGGTGATTCAGTTCGAGGTTCCCTTTTTGTTTAAAAAAAACTTCAAATTTAACAGGGAATGTTGATTATTATTCGGTTATCATGACGCGATAACGGTCGGAATTGACGATTGCGTTCTCACCAGCATAATTTTTGAAGAAATGTGGACCGATGATTCCAGCGGCCCACAAACCACACCAAACCGTTGTTTTTTCTGGATGAAATGGCTGCTCTTGAGCTCTTACTCTTCGACCCAAATGCGGCAATTTTGCTTGTTGACATACCCACTGAGCCAGAAATGAGCCACATCGCTGAACAAAATTTGGCTCGAAAACGTCGGAGCCCATAGAGCGAAGAGCGAAGCGCTTGGGAACACCGAGCGACTTCAGTTCTTGCTTAAGCTGTATTTTGAACGCTTTCAATTTAGGATTTTGACGTGAAATGCATCAAGTCGTTCCATACGTCAGTCCGAGTTGCTAACTAAGCAAAAATAACAGGACAGCTTAACACTACTCACGAGTTATCTTTCAAAAAAAAATATTGGAAAAAGTACCTGTACTTGGATCACCGGTAACATTTAAATGATCAGCAAGGCGTGCTGAGTTGATCTAACCATGTCCATCGGCCAGTTGGTCTACCGCCTGTATATACCTTATGTACCTTAAGGTTTTGAGATATCGTTAGGAAATTTTGCCCATATTATTTCCTCTCCAAAAAGCTGCTCATTTGTCGGAACCGCCGATATCGGATCATTATTGTATATGGGCATATCCCAGAAACTGTCTACCAACCAAAAATATTTGAACTTAATCCAACCTAATTTTTTTTTAATGGAGCATTAGAATAGATATCCAATTTTATAAATTTATAAAAAAAAAATTATTTCGATGATGATTAATACAAAAATTATTACCAAATCCTACCCTACCTCAGGTCTTTTCAGGTGTTATACAAAAAAGTGAAATTTTTTACGTGTTCATCATTGCTTTAGTATTAAAATAGATGGTCCAATCGAAAGCCATATTGTTATTCACTCAATTCTCCTTAAAATTTGTAAAAAAAAATTTCGTTTACTTTTCTGGAAACATTAAAACTTGGTATGAAATGCCAGGTAAATTCGATGTAGCGTGCGTAACGGAAAATTAGGTTTTTTTTATATTGTGAGTAGAAAATTTTTTTTTTTTACAAATCATCTATAATTTTAATTTGAATAAATAAACTGCTTTTAAAAAAAAAAAATTTTTTCATTCTACAATTAAAAACCAAAAAATTACAGCATATTCATTTCTGTAGCGTGCGTAACGATTTGAGTTCTCACAAAAATTATAATAGAAACCTTTGCAATTTTTACTGTGTTTTCTTATCACTTTGCTTCTTAAATCTATTCTTCGCCTACTATTCTTAGCCTACTAAAGGGTGATTTTTTAAGAGCTTGATAACTTTTTTTTAAAAAAAAAAACGCATAAAATTTGCAAAATCTCATCGGTTCTTTATTTGAAACGTTAGATTGGTTCATGACATTTACTTTTTGAAGATAATTTCATTTAAATGTTGACCGCGGCTGCGTCTTAGGTGGTCCATTCGGAAAGTCCAATTTTGGGCAACTTTTTCGAGCATTTCGGCCGGAATAGCCCGAATTTCTTCGGAAATGTTGTCTTCCAAAGCTGGAATAGTTGCTGGCTTATTTCTGTAGACTTTAGACTTGACGTAGCCCCACAAAAAATAGTCTAAAGGCGTTAAATCGCATGATCTTGGTGGCCAACTTACGGGTCCATTTCTTGAGATGAATTGTTGTCCGAAGTTTTCCCTCAAAATGGCCATAGAATCGCGAGCTGTGTGGCATGTAGCGCCATCTTGTTGAAACCACATGTCAACCAAGTTCAGTTCTTCCATTTTGGCAACAAAAAGTTTGTTAGCATCGAACGATAGCGATCGCCATTCACCGTAACGTTGCGTCCAACAGCATCTTTGAAAAAATACGGTCCAATGATTCCACCAGCGTACAAACCACACCAAACAGTGCATTTTTCGGGATGCATGGGCAGTTCTTGAACGGCTTCTGGTTGCTCTTCACCCCAAATGCGGCAATTTTGCTTATTTACGTAGCCATTCAACCAGAAATGAGCCTCATCGCTGAACAAAACACGCGCGCGAAACACATTTCGAACCGAACACTGATTTTGGTAATAAAATTCAATGATTTGCAAGCGTTGCTCGTTAGTAAGTCTATTCATGATGAAATGTCAAAGCATACTGAGCATCTTTCTCTTTGACACCATGTCTGAAATCCCACGTGATCTGTCAACTACTAATGCATGAAAATCCTAACCTCAAAAAATCACCCGTTATAATCGTACCGATTAGCGTTTTTTTTTAAACGGTAAATTTCACGTTTTTACTAAATATGATGTTTATTGCTTTCTCCAGTTAATTGTAAAGAAACTTAAAGAAAAAAACGCTATTTCGAAGTTATTTTTATTTTCTGATGGTTGTGCAAGTCAATTTAAAAACAAGTTCATTTTGAGTATTATACCGTTTTTTAAAGAAAAATTAGATTTGACCAACTTTGAGTGGAATTTTTTTGCAACTGCTCACGGAAAGGGTGCAGTAGACGGAATTGGAGCTGTCATAAAGAGAAAAATTTGGCAAATGGTGAAAGCTCAGAATATTGTTCTTAATAACGCCCATGATTTTTTTAAATTGGCAAAAAATTAATATAAATGGTATTTCCTATTTTATATGTAAGCAGTACATATATAAAAAATACAACTGCATTTCTTTCGGAGAGATGGGCTAACGTTAAGAGCATTCCCGGAATAAAAAGCAACCATTATTTTTCATTTCTTAATGAAAATGAGCTCGAAATAGCACTAACGGCAGATTCAGCAAAACATAAAATTTATTTATAAACATATATATATTAATAAATAAATTTATAAACATAAAATATGAATTAAATAATCTTATTAAAAAAAGAGTATAAATTGTTTTGTTAAAATAAATACAATTGTTTTTATTTATATACTACTGGAAAAACTGTAGCGTGCGTAACGTTGGGTTCACGGCCACTGATAAAAAACTACAAAATTTTTTGGCTGCAATTAAGTTATTTTAGAATTCTCTTATTTTCATCTTTCTTTAAGGTATTTCATTTGGTGTGCTTTATTATACAAAATTTGCTAAAAATTACGAAAATATACCTCAACCTTCAAAGCTACTTCCATTTTTTGTAGCGTGCGTAACAATACTTTGAGATCAAATTTTTCGCAGCTTAAACCTGTTACAAAAAATATTTTGATGACATTCGAAAGTACACTCAAATCCCACTAAACACTGTGTATAACTTGAAGGTATGTCTTTTGAAAGACCAAAAAATTGTTATATTTCAATCCGAAAACGCGTACGAATGTGGCGTGCGTAACGCAGGATTTGCCCATATGGCTGCCACAGCGTACAATCAAAATCATGGCCTTTTATTTGACGACACGACAGTACAAAATCCAAAGAAATTGTTTAGATCGGTTTGCTATAGCATATAGCTGCCGTATTAACTTACCGATCAAAATCATGTCCTCTCGTAGAAAATATATATTTTCGAAGGGTATTATAACTACGGTGCAATTAAAGTTAAAGTTTTTTTTATTTTTCTTACAGATTGAATAGTTACATTTTATTGTTTTGAGTTCCGTTGGCGCCGAATAGGCCGTTATACTTTTTAGTTATATTAAATTAAAATATTTGTATGTCTCGTTCTTTGTTTGCGTTGATTTTTCTCTTTCTCTCTCTTTTTTCGTCCATAATAACTTTCTACCACGCTCTGAAATTTTTTAATCGCTACTTGCCTTAATATTACATCATCTACTCTTTCTTTCAAAGTATTGTTTTATCTCTTTCCCCTTTCTACTTCCTCATCTACTTACTTCCTCCCTTCTTCTTCTTTTCCCCTCACATGCCCTATAAGCTTTTTAGTCTTACATATTTATACCAAGTCATGTATACTTCTGTCTCTTACCCTCGCCGTTTGAATTTATCCTCTCTATTTCTCTAACTCACCCTCCCATTTTTCTTTCTTTACATTTTTTTCTCTTTTTCAGCATATTTTTTTACCTTTATCCCCTTTCAACATTTCCTCTATACCTTCTCACAACCTTCTCCTATATCCACCAAAAATTGTGTACTTTTACTTATGTCTCTTACTGTTCCTTTTCGCTCTTATTCTCACTTTATCATATTTTCTATTTTTATATTTGTTAACCTAAACTTCCTAACTTAACTTTCTTCAGATGCAGTTTCAGAATCTTCGACAGACATATCGTGAAACAGTCCTTGGAAATTTCTCCCAAAGTATAACATTTTATCCGCTATTTGACTAACAGAACTATTTACTTGTAAAAATTAAAAACAAACGAGTTTGACCTTAAAAAGCATATCTTAAAAATTTAATTTACCAACACTTAACAATATCGAATTCCGACAAACAAAATTGTCGTCAATATTCAATTCCTTTTTCGCAGATTTCACGTTCTTCAACAAAATAAAAACCAATTGTAGTGTATATTTGTATCTCGCATTCAACTTTGTATATACTATATATCACATGATAGGTATACTATTATGATGCTTAAAAGTGACGCGAAGCTCCCAAATAAACTAGACCAACAGATGCCATTCCGTAACTAACAACTGGTCCACTGAGTAAATCATGTTAAAAGGTTAAAGGTTTAGAGAGGATATGACTTAAGATTTAAGAAAGAGGGGGAGCAGAGGAAGGGGAAGATTGCACTCATTTGTACAGATCAGGTGGAGATGGACCTGGCTGTACTTGGCGTCTCGAATTGGCGTCAAATCGCGAAACGACTGTCACGCTCTTGTTAACTCGGCTACAACCGTGTAGCGTTGTTCACGCAGCAAAGAAGAAGATAGCAGATAACTAAGCTGTAGGCAAAAAGTCAAAAGATCCTTGTATCAAAAAGGTACAAAGCTCTTTCGATGTAAGCATCATAGTCTGAAGTCACAATCGTCACAAGCCCTACTTTGAGAAATTTTTGTGAAAATAACATTGGCACGTAAGCTTTATTCTGAATGAAGGCTATTCCATAACAAAATATTAATGTATAATCGATTTAATCCTGAAAGTATTTATAGACTTTCCTTACAGTAAAAGTCTAAAGATTAAGCTCCGAATGCAGCTCTGGAAGACGTGATTAGCGAAAGTTCTTCAAGGTTCAGGAAAAACGCCGTTGACAAGTCGATCTCTTTTACAAAGAAGGAATGAGATTTAAGGACGCTTTTGGAGTTCGTGTCCTTCTGGGAGAACCACCATGGGGTATTCCACATATCTGGAAGAGCCGATTAAAAAAAGCATAGCTTAGCACGATTTCATGATTTAGGAAAAAAGGGGCGATGGCAAGTCGAACTCTCTTACAAAGAATGAAGTATTTAAAGCCGATGTTGGAATGTATGTACTCCTCGGAGACAATCCGAACTACCATGGGGTATGCACGCCACACATATGCGTAAATAAACGCAATTGCCTTGTGCTTCTTTGTGATGAAATGCTTCATATATGGTTAGCACTACACGGCAAAGAGTACGAGTATTTGCGAGTGAAAGCCAATAATGCATTGTTTGGCTACCGAATTTGAAATGTGAAAAATGCGCAGCTTAAGCGTTGCCTGAAGGATTTTCTAACAAGAAAAAAGTGCACGCTTGAAGTAAATGCGTTGCACTTTGAACCCAATCGCATTGCATTTTCGTTTTTTTTTTGTAATATTTCTTGTAAGAACCCCAAGGAGTGGGTGCAGCGCACTTATGTGTGTTTGTATGTGTAGCTGCGTGTGTGGGTGGATGAGTAGGAGCGTCCAAGCAATGAACGGCAAACTCACAAAGGCATTTACACTTCGCCGCCTACTTTAGTTCCATATATACATACATACATACATATGTAGTCCATAAGAGTTTGTTTGCTTGCGCCCTCAAGTTCTTAGATATATTAGTTCGGTAGCAAATTATACCCTATGCTGAGTATTTCAAGTTTGCCAAGAAGTTTGTAACACCCATAAGGAAACTTCGGAGACTCTATAAAGTGTATATACAAATGATCCGGTTAACGTGCTTAATCGATTGAGCCATCGCCGCCTGCCGTCTGTATATAAGGGAACCAATCCCTCAGTTTTGGAGATATAAATTTGAAATTTTGCATACATCTTTTTCTGCCTAGGAAAATGCTCATTTGTTGGAATTGTTGATATCGTACTACTATAGCATATAGTTGTCATACAAACAGTTGATGGGTCAGTCTCAAGTCCTTGTATAGAAAACTTTGACGAGATATTTTCATGAAATTCGGCATGGATTATTGTTCAAGGTAGCAATACAATCTTTAAAGAAATTTTGCAGATCAGATCACTATATCATATAGCTGTCATACAAACTGGCTGATCAAACTTAAGTTCTTGTATGGAAAGCTTTTTTATTTGACGAGATATATTCATGAAATTTAGCATGGATTCTTGTCCGAAGCAGCAAACAATCTTCTAAGTAATTTGTCCTATCCGATCACTATAGCATATACATAGCTGCGGCGAGGGGTATTGTAGCTTCGGCGCAACCGAAGTTTTAGTTTTTCCATGCCGGTTTCTTTTTATAAAAATGTGAAGAAATGCGCTTACTGAAGAATGTCAATATCCTCTTATGCTGTTTTTGTTGTTGCTATTGCTGCTGCAACTTGTAGTTCTTGTTGTTTCTACAATACATCAACAATATCGCACAGCAGCGTTGCTTAACAAACACATGTTGAGTTTTTATGTTGTTGTTGTTGTTGTTTTTCTACATAAATGGCAACATTTTTGGCTGTTGTCCTCAAAATGGTTGAGAAATTGCTCAACATTTTGCTTTGACAACAACAGGAAACCAAAGGGGATAAGAACGCTTTCGAGGCGAATTTGTACACATACATTTATGTACATATGTGTGTGTGTAAGCATACAGTGGGAGTAGTGTTTGCAAGTTTGGTGTTTTTTGTTTTGATTCTTTTTTGGTTTTTATTTCGACGTGAAAGCGAAAAATAGCCGGAAGTCCAAGCTATAAAATCCACACCATGGAGGTGGTCCAATGAAGTGGCGAAACGCAATCAGCTTAAAGCAGCAAGAAATAAACAGAAACGAAATCACATTTTGTTGATTCAATTTAGCATTTTGCGCTGCCACTCAACAGCTTTCGTCTTTAGGTGATTATTTTTTTTGTTTTTGAAGCGCGGAAAAGCGTTTGATTTGTGGAAAATTTAATTGTGATTCGCAAGAGTAACGCCTCTGCCTTAAAAGTCAAAGCAGCAAATTTTTTCAAATACTTTTGTTAACTTTCATTGAGAAAACTGCCACAAAAAATCAGCTCATTTAAGTGTAATGAATTAAATTTATTCAGTGATGGGTGGTAAAAACCATTAAGTACTCAAGCTATAAGCCGTTTCGGCGACACTCGGGTCTACGTACCCGGAACGGACGCAAATGTTTGTCTAACCGGACTCACAACTCAACAGCATTACTCAAACAATTTTTTTTTGTGAATGTCTTCGGTCAATATTCGGACCAAGCATAAAAGTCTACAAATTTATGTTGAGTCGATTATGAGTATGGGTGTCAAAATATTTTGTTTTGCTCGAGTTTATTATCTTATCAAAATATAAGCAATAATCGTTGTAATATTGTGATTGAAACTTGTAAAGCAATAATAGAAACATTGGGCGAATATATTCAGGTATTTCATTTTTTATTTAATATTATTCATTGATAAGGCTTACAACTAACTATAAATTAAAAAAAAAAAATCCAAATACATTTAAATTAAATTTATTAATACTGGGAGTCTCTAAAAAGTTCATTAAAAGGTCGAGCTGAGGAGTTTATACTACTATGCTCAGCTAATTGCTCAAACACTGATTGAGAATAATCAATTCGGTTCACATTCCTTCTTGGTACAAGTATTTGTGGCGCTGGAGTTATGTCAGTTAGATAAACATCTGTTGTGGATCCTGAAGAGGTGTATGGAGTCGAAACACGAGATATTGTGAATGTTCTTGGATCTCTTTGCACTACATTTATTTGAATGGAATTCAAATGTAGGTTTCCCTACTACCCATGTACCAATATCTCGTCTATAGCTCGTTTAGCGTATATTTGCTGCTCCGCAGATAATTTCTTAAATAAAACTGTCCATGATTCACCAAATTTGTCAGCATCATCGCGTATAGGTTTTAATTTTTTTTTTTTTGCTTGTTCAAGGTGTTCTTATTTCTATAATAGCCATTGTGATGCGCGCACAACCTTTCAATATAAAATTTTAAACAAGTACGAGATCGGTCTGCATACCGCACAAAACACGTTGCTTCCTGTCGAAACAACTAGCAGAAAAATTTAAAGATTTCAATTGTTCATACTTGTATGCATACCTAGAATTTGTTATGCATACCTGCCTATACACGATGCGACAGTATGCAATACTTGACATGTAGCACAGACATAAAAAGATAAAAAAGCACAGACATGTCTGCAAGTGTATATCCTGCTTAACCAAATAATTTTACAACTGTATCGAAATTATCTACATTTTTTTCTTTGAGATGCTCTAATATGGCAACTATTTTTGCAATTTTTGAATTCTATTGTGAACAAAATATTTCGTTTATGGCATATAAGAAGCAGCACAAATACTAAACTTGTCTGCCGCATTTGCAAAATATTTAAAAAAAAATTTAAACGTCAAATATGAATTTTTTAAGTGCAAAACATAGTGTACATATAGAAATATGTCTTAAGCCAACTGAAAAGTAAGTTTACGCGCTATAAATGTGTGAAGTTCTAACCAAAATATTTTTACAGCCGCATAGAGGCATTGGAAAAGCTGCTTGATGCACCTGTGCGTGAGTACATTGCTTTGGCGAACGTGCCGCTGGGACAGTCGCTAAAAATTGATGAGACAATTATAGCGAAAAATAGCACGCTGGAAGATCTGAGATTGGTTGAGTGCATACTTGTGGAATGTGAGGCCAAACGCAGTGGAGAGGTACAATAAAACTAAGTTTTAAATATACTTTGCAATAATAGTTTAATATATAAGTATTAAGGAAGGACCGAAAATTTAATACTCTTGCAATTTGCAACAATCAAAGCCAGGCTATTTATATATATATAACACTATATCTATCTCGATTAGTTTTAGGTGAACAAAAATATTATGCTCTTTGGCAATATGTTGCAAAACTATAAAAAGTGACACACATTTTATTATCTTTGCAGTTACTCACCGAAACGGATTTGCAAAATTTAATTTTGCATTTCTTTAGCCCACAAAGACGGGTAATGGAATTGGAGACGTTTGATATTGAGACAGGCGATGGCGCCGATGGCGATGCAGTCCCTGCATCCAGTCATTGGTTGTTACCCTCCAGCAGCTTTTTGCATTTATGGGAGAATTTAATTTATGAAGAGGGTTTGAAAGAAAAAGTTTGTATCTCTAGACCCTAAGTTTTTTTAATCGCTAAACAGACAGTTTTGTAATGTTAACTTTTTACTTCGCAGCTGGTTAAATTCGCACTTTCGGCACTAACATTCTCTCAACACAACGTAAATCCGCACATAATTTCCTGCAATCGTTTATTACTATTACACGGTCCTCCCGGTA
The DNA here is from genome assembly GCF_023373825.1 of Bactrocera dorsalis. Taxonomy (NCBI): domain Eukaryota; kingdom Metazoa; phylum Arthropoda; class Insecta; order Diptera; family Tephritidae; genus Bactrocera; species Bactrocera dorsalis. Next base: position 102,374,865 of record NC_064304.1, on the reverse strand, counting down.
CGGGTAAGACCAGCTTATGTAAAGCTTTAGCACAAAAGCTAGCCATTCGTGTACGTCGCACTTATCGCCACACACACTTAATTGAAATCAATAGTCACAGTCTATTTTCGAAATGGTTTTCGGAAAGCGGCAAACTGGTAATGCGCCTTTTTGCGAAAATACGCGAAATAGTTATGGATCCACATAATCTGGTATGTGTGCTAATCGATGAGGTAGAATCGATGGCATATGCACGTGACTGCATGTCTGGGCAAGAGCCAAAAGATGCGATGCGTGTGGTTAACGCCTTGCTAACACAGCTGGATGCAATTAAAGAGCATCCGAATGTTTTGATACTAGCAACATCAAATTTAGCTGACACCATAGATTTGGCTTTTTTGGATCGTGCTGATATCAAACAGTTTATTGGTTTACCAAATGTCGCGGCCATAAAATGTATTTACGAAAAGATGTTGGAAGAAATGATGCGTATAGGAATAATAAATGAACAATCATTAAAAGAGACTGATCGGCATGAAGGATTGTTAACGGCGTTGGCAGAACGAAGTATTGGCTTAAGCGGTCGCGCTTTGCGTAAACTTCCATTTCTGGCGCATGCAGTGCACACGGCCAGTTCAGATTTTGATATGAATCGAAAGATTGAACTAAGTGATTTTTTGGATGCTATGTTAGCTGCACTTGAGCAGCATCATGAAGATCAGAAGCAAATAAAAACTTAAGTTAAATAATTATTTAAAAAAAATCAGAGTATCACGTATTTTGTGCATTATATATACATAAATTAAATTTAAGTCATATTGTTTTAAAAGATTTGAATCTATAATTTCCTTATAATAAATAGGTGAAAGAAGGTTTGAAATATGATCAATATTGGCAAGTTAAATGTTAAATTAAAGTATCGTGTTGACATTGAAATTTTAAAGAGCGAGTTTCATTAAAATATATAAGTTGTTTTACACTTACCACTTAAAAAAATTCTAGCATTCAGTGGAAAATACCTTTTATTTGAAGAGAACTCAGTCGTATTATAAATAAACCACTTTCATATACATATGTATGTAAAAATGATAACACTATAGCAAGGTAAAATCCGAAATTTTATGTCCATCATTGAGGATTATTAACAACAATTTACGAGGCTCGCTTTAAAAAGTTAAGCCATTGCCGTAATTAGGCCTTTTAAACCGATATTTTCCGCACTAGTTAAATTAATTTGTGTGTTTGAAAATGTTATTTGATGGCGTTACTATTTATATTAGTTACTTGTTTGTATAATATTAAATTGTGCCCACAAATTATTATATCAAATTATGTATGGATGTATGTATATTAAGCGAATTTTCAATTTAACCTTAAAAATAATAAAGGAAGCACTTTTAGCGTGAAGGCTATACAGCAAGCCTCAACCCTTTCGGTTGCATATCTATTGTACATAAACTTCATATATTCAAAACCCTACTTAAGTATGTACATATGCATGACCAAGTCGTTTGCAACTAAATATAAAATGCTGGTTGCAGCATGGCAAAGTTTATACAAGTAAGCGAGTTTTGTAATGACATTACTAATTTAAAAGACACCATCTTATATTCGGACAAATTTTACTTTATGAGTTATCCATTTACTTATGTATATTTTCGCGTCGATGGCTATATACAAATAACGAACATAAATTGCACTGCACTTAATTTCAGTTAAAAAATGCTTACATTATACTAATTTTTACCGATCAGATTTTTCTACACGCGCGTACACGGAAAAGGAAAGAGGAAACTGAAAAAAAAATGTCGGTGAATAGTTTTTGGAAGGAAATGGCGGTGAAGTAAGAACCGCAATTAACTGTAAAATTCAAATGTATGTCATTAAATGAGGGAAACGAATATAATATATATGGCGATCAAGAGCGAAATGAAACTAGCACTGTTCTAATATATGTATTTATACAACTACATGTGAACATACGAAAAACGGTTCACTGGAAGTCGTTAAATGGCTTATGAGATATCTTAAATTAGAGTAAATCAAAATGAAAGCATAATTTAATTTTAAGAAATAACTTAAAGCTTATTGAATGAATAGAGGAAATATTTTGTTCTTAAATCAATATTGAAGAATGCGGCTTATCACTGCAAACAAACATATAAACACTTGCATACTGATCTGAAGAACAGTGTCACATTATACATATGTATGCACTTTTTTACATAAATATTATATAAATACGTATTTTATGCGTACTTCCGAAAAGAAACAATAATTTTCGTTTAACAAAATTTTATATTATGTAAATATGTAATTAATAACATTAAACTTCCATTTATACCCAATTTTAGTATTTTATCGTCTCTTCAAGGTAATATTTATTAAACTTCCTCCAACCAAAGCGTTTCTTTGGATCCTTTTTACTCCATGCCGGCGCTAAATTTGGCATCAAACCGGCCTTCTGAGCCATAGTTACTAATGTACCGATACGTTTTTGTTGCCTATGACATAATCCTGTTATACGCCGTGGTAACATGCAACCATCAGAACGCACGTATTGAGACAGTATCAGCACATCTGTATGTTTAATGTCTAGGCCTAATGTGCATTCCGGACAGAAACGCGTGCCGCATGCTTCATTCAGCATACGATCAGCACGCGGCGATGGAACTTGTGCTGCCTCTAGGATAAGTGCATTTTTCTCCACTTTTTCATGAACTGCAAATAATATACATAGTTATTTAGTAATGCATTGTAAGGTTATGAAACAATTGCAGAGCGGTAATTGACAAATTTGTAATTTCCATACTAACTTTCTTTAACCAAAACAGTGGAAGTAGTTGTTATACTTCGGTTAATTTGTACAGGATTTCGGCATATGGTTCGAGCGACACATCGTAATAAATTAGACATTTTTCATACACAAATTTATTAATTCTACTTTATTTACAAAAACAGATGATTGGGAAAGAAATTGTCTACAATATTTTACAGTTCACAATTGGGAAACTGTTCACAATGAATTTGTGAAATTGATGCAAAATACGCCAAATACTACAAATATACAAAATACTAAATTTTATATCTTTTTAATTGTATTCATTTATATAAAAAAAACAATATCAAGGGCAATCATTATAAAGAAATGTTTTTTATAGACACCATGTGGAAATAAGATTTATTGAATACATTTTCTTTTAGTATTTATGTAACCAATTTCGTGCACAAACTAATAAAACTGCACTTCTGGTGATGAGCAGAATAAATAGAAATATAACAACTAATATTTTGGAGTCTTATATTAACGATTTTGTAATAAAAAATCAAGATATTTTTTATGTTAAAATTCTTTCTTAACAATATTTAATATGGTTAAGTTAGACTTGGCAATCCTTTTGTATTTATGAAACGGTTCGCCAGCGCCAATAATAGCATACTGCCATCTCTTTCATACAGCTGTCATTTAAAGCCAATTGCAACGAGCTTGTAATCGTCTTTTCCCGTACGCAGTCGAACCAAAACGTTAAAAATTTTTTCGTGAATTTTTACTTCCCGTTCTGCATTAAACCAAAGTAGTGGTGTGTGTTAATAATCCAGGCAAAGTTTTAATACATTTCTCGGCCGAGCTAAATTTTTTTTTGTTTTAATCGTAAGTATTCAAGGAAAAGTTTGTAAATACTAATATTGTTTTTTAATTATGACTCCCGAAATACTATAAATGAAAGATAAAAATTTGGTATAAAATTACTCAACTGGTGATAAAGTGCGAGCTGATTCATCCAAGATGGACGTTTATTGTATTGCTAGAAATATTTACATACCCCAAAGAGTTGGCTAATTTGTTTATAAATGCAATTAAGAGGTTGAGTCATTAGTTACTAATAATAATATTTTAAGTAATTTGTCAAATGAGGTCGTTGTGAAGAGGTAGAAAATGGTGGGCCGCAGACAAGCTGGCGCTAAAGGTCATCACGTTTCGCTACCCACACAAACCCGTGCAATTCATATGCAAAGTTGTAATACCGAAGTGAAAATGGCGGCCGTGCCCGATAGCAATCGGTACATTTTTGAAAACGGTGAAAGCTGCCATAGAATTGAAGAAAAAAGTTTATTTTTATTGTGTGCACTGAGTTAAAAGTGCAATTAAGGATTTCAAGCCATTTTCTCATTGTCTAGGTAGCAAATATCTGTCAGTTAAGTTCTGGTAAACTCTTTTCGGTATCTTTTTTTTAATAAACCACTATGGCAACGCTGTAAAATGTCAGTCCAAATTACCTTTGTGTTATCATCGTCTTTTCGCTTCATTCACTTCGTTAATACCGTTCGGCGATAGACGTGTGATTCTAACTTTTCGGCGCACATTTCGCCACATTAAAGTTTTTTTTATACTTATTTTTTACATCTACACATAGTATTTAAAGTATATTTAATTTACTTTTAATATTTAAAGAAAGTAACTCATTGTGATAAAGGTAAAATAGGAATATTTAATTAAAGACTAGGAAAGATAAAGAAATCTTGCGTGCGTGCGTGTCAATTTCGTTGAGTTAATGAAGAGACGGACATAAAGAAGAATTGACGAGAAGAAAAGGAAAGAAAACGGAGGTAGCAATAAGTAGAAGACCTTTGAAGTTGATTAGTGAACGAATCCGCTGGATTGAGATTTCTACAAGTTTCTAAAACGAACAAAGGAAATTATTATCTGGTAATTGCGTGAGGTGAAATATTAACGGAAGTTCGTCGAGCAGAAATTCGTTTTTTTTTACAACAGCTGAAACCTGTAAGTTTATTAAAAAAAAGTATTTTATACAATTTGATCGTAAAGCAAATTCCTGCTACTTGAAATTATTAAGCTGTTTGACCAAAATGCTATTTTTTTTTTTAATTAATAAACTCAAATTTTATGATCAAATTTGACATATTTAGTTACATTTGACCTTAATTAGTTTGGAGATTCCTCATTAATTAGCGATCTTAAACTAAATTTATACACGTTTGCACAAAGCTGGTAGAACAAAGTGATCAGAATGTCAATTCATTAGAAAGTGAGGTTAGATGTACTTGCAACTGTAAGGAATTAGGTAGTAGATAATGGCTTTATAAATATATATCTATCTATAAAAGCTAGCCATACATATATATATACATGTAAATATGTATTCATTAACGCTTTCACTTTTTATTTGAGACATGACATTTCCGTTTGACCATGTGGAAGTGTAATAATGGCGGCAAGCGAGATTTGTAAAGTAACTAACAACATTGTCGAGGTCAAATGTTTAAAAAGGCAGTAATAAATAATCTGTGTTTAATATAAACATTTTAAAGAATTTATTGTATCAATATTATGTTTCTTTATTATTTTTGGAATAAATAAATTACATTGCTTGATTGTTTCCTTATCTTTATTTTGCAGCAATTTATTGTATGAGTCAAAAAATTGAAAGACCAGTACTATCAGGTCAGCGCATCAAGACCAGAAAAAGAGGTAAGATTTATCAAAAAATTGTAAATTTTTTTTATTTTATTTTTTTTTTTTAATTTTGCTTACATAGATGAAAGAGAGAAATATGACCCAACGGGATTCCGTGATGCGGTCATTGCTGGTCTTGAAAAAACTGAAGGTGACTTGGAACAAATCTTTAAATATCTAGACAGCGCTGGTAACAAACTTGATTATCGTCGCTACGGCGAAGTACTATTTGATATATTAATAGCCGGTGGTCTCTTAGGTGTGTTAACTTTTTTGTTAATAAAAACACGTGTCCGTATACTCATTTCTTGCATTGCATTATTTTCAGTTCCGGGAGGATCAATCTCTCAGGATGGCGAGAAGCCCCGCACAACATATTGCATATTCGAAGCAAGCGAAGACATTGAGACGATGCGTAATCATGAGCAGGTACGAATATGTGATTTTTTTGTCTTTTTGCAAAAAAAAAAAATGTTTTAGTTTGCATACAATTAGAGCCATCCGCCGACTGGTAATTATTTGATTGCTCCATGTTGCGGCGGAAGGTGTCGAATGTATGCTACAATAAACGTAACATTTTTACTTGTCTTTGATATGTTTCACAAAGTGCAAATCGAAGATTTCTTATGTTGCGACAATATTCTCTTCAGAATTAATTGATGTTATTTAAGAAACTTTGCATACAATTAGAGCCATTCGCCGACTGGCAATTATTTGATTGCTCCACGTTGCGGCGAAAGGTGTCGAATGTATGCAATAGTAAACGTAACATTTTACTTGTCTTTGTAATGCGTCACAAAAGTGCAAATCGAAGATTTCTTATGTTGCGACAGTTGCTAATTTTGATTTCAAAAAATTGACTTTATTTTTTCTCGTACTAATATTTACTTTCTCTTTGTGGTTGCAGGTATTCGTCAAGCTCATGCGCCGATATAGGTTCTTGGAGAAGATGTTCGAAGAGGAAATGAAGAAGGTGTTAGTCTTTATTAAAGGTTTTACACCGAGTGAACGTACCAAACTTGCGCGTATGACAGCGCTCTGGTTAGGTTAGTACCACTTTTTTTATTTTTATTTTTTTAATAGTTGTCAACATTTTTATTGAATTCCAACTATCCAAATTTGGTTTAAGCAGTTGGTGCAGCACGTACCCAATGCGACAGCTATTAAATAGTTGGAATATTAAATATTTTTGGCGTACTGACTTTTGGATTAATCTCAAATGCAAAAGACACAAACCCAATAACAGTGAAATATTATTTTATATTTTTTTTTTGTATTAATATTAATATTATTATCTTTTTCTATTATTAATTTTGTTATATTAAAATTTTTGTTATTATTATTTTTATTGTTTTATTTGTTTTTGTTTTTATATACAATTTAATTAATTTATTTTTTATCTTATTTATTGTTTTTTTGAATATATATATTTTTTATTATTTATTTCTTGTTAATTAACACGATTGTTATTTACTTTTTTATTCTTTAATATTGCAGTTAATGGTTCTGTGCCCCCGAACGTGCTGTTGGTATTGAACAACGAGCATTTGATTAAAGATGGCATTGCTCTCGACTTCCTTATCGAGGTATTTGTCGCTTTCAAACAAGAGAAGGGCATTGCATATCTGGTTCAAGCTCTTAAAAAGGGTGGACTTGAAAGCAAGTAAGTAAATTATATTACATATATTTGTACAATTACCTAACCTATAAATAAAAATAATTTGAAATGTTCATTTTAAATCCATCGCATAGCATATAAAACAGCTCAGCTCACATACGCACACTTTTTTGCACAGTGAATCTCGTGCACTCCCAACGTATTTTCATTGTCAAAGTGTGCAAGAGCAAAATAAAGCGATTGGGTGTCCAAACTTCTTGATTCCATAGAAAAATTGGCCAATAATCGCTTTGACAAAACAAAAAGTAATCATCATACTATATATATACACTTTATTATTGACATAATGCCGCAGACTTTGAGAATGGCTTTGATTCGATTAAAAAATGATCGTTATATCAATTTCATTGTACAAGTTTGCAAGAGCAAATCAAAACGATTGGGTGTCCAAACTTCTTCTTTTGCGATAGAAAAATTGGCCAATAATCGTTTTAACAATGCTCTCGGTTACAAAAGTATTGTTTTACTATTCGCAAATAAATATAGAATGCGCACACTTTGAGAATGGCCTTGACGCGAAGTAAAACTTTGTTATGTCAATTTCATTGTACAAGTGTGCAAGATCAATGTGTAAGTAATTGGGTGTCCAAACTTCTTAAATACTATAGAAAAATTGGCCAATAATTACTTCGACAAGCGATAACAATAACAATCACTAAAGTGCTGCTTAGAATATGGAAAGTTTCAGGTTGAAATTAATACACTCTATTAATTTTATTAATTAACTCTCCAAGAGAAAAATGTAAATTTCATTATATTCGCGATAACGCCACACGCGTGCTCGTGTTTCAATTTAATTTACAACAATTTCTTTTTAAACCAGCAAATTTTTACAGTTATATGCTCAAATATCATATAATACGCACCTTTGAGAAATGTGTTGACATTATGTACGTCAATATCATGGTATAAGTGTGCAAGAGCAATATAAAAGTGATTGGGTGTCCAAACTTCTTTTTTGTGATAGAAAAATTGGCCAATAATTACTCTTACATGCAACAAAACTCAATAAAGTGTTATATAACGGAAAGTTTCAGGTTGAAATTAATACACTCTATTAATTTTATTAATTAACTTTCCGAGAGAAAAATGTAAATTTTATTACATTCGCGATAACGCCACACGCGTGCTCGTGTTTCAATTTGATTTGCAACATTTTTTTTTTTTGAATCAGCTAATTATTAAGTTATAAATGCAGACATCAACTAGATTCTAATTATTAAATTTTGTTATACAATTATATAATTATTTTCCATTCTTATTTCCTTTTTCTTCCAGACTAATGGACTTTTTCCCACCAAACAAACGTACTGAAGAATATTTAAAACAAGTTTTTCTTGAAAAGGAATTAACTGAAATTATAAAATTACACAAAGCTCAGGCCAGTCAAGAGGCCAAGCGTGAACTGCAACAAACGCTAATCGATGATATACATGACGAGAAGGCACACTCAGAAATCACAGCCGATATTAAAGAATTCGCACTGCGTAACAACATTCCCGATCACGAGATTATAATCATTGTAAGTACAAGAAAAAAAGAAAGCACATGAAAAAATGTTAACTTCGGTTGCACCGAAGCTTTAATGCACAAATACAAAAAATTATATACAAGGACTCGATATTTCTGGGTCAGTTTGTATGACAGCTATGTATATGCTTAAGTCGTCCGATCTAAAAAAAATTCTGTGGAGATTGTACCGTTGCTTCGCGTATATACAAACGAACTGACAGACAGACATGACAAAATTGAATCAACTAAATTATTATTATTAATAATTTTGTTATGTATTTTCAAGTGGTGTATGATGCTATTATAAAACGTTGCATTGCATTTTACAGATTTGGTCGACTATAATGTCGCTCGGTGAATGGAACAAGAAGGAGGAGTTGGTCACCGATCAAGCAGTGCGCCACCTTAAAGCCTATTGTCCCTTGTTGCAGGCTTTTGCCTCGACCGATCGCTCCGAGTTGGCTCTGATATTGAAGGTACAGGAATTCTGTTATGAAAATATGAACTTCATGAAAGCCTTCCAAAAGATCATATTACTATTCTACAAAAGTAAGTGACAATTTTTCGTATTAATTTATGAAATTTATATTAATTATAATCTCAAATTTTATTTCCTTCCTTTAGCTGAAGTATTATCAGAGGAGAGCATACTCCGATGGTACAAAGATGCTCACTCCAGCAAAGGCAAAATGCACTTCCTCGAACAAATGCGCAAGTTTGTCGAATGGCTGCAATCCGCAGAAGAAGGTTAGTAAACAATTCGAAAAATTATAAAAAAAAATTTAATATAAAAATTGCATTGCCGAAAATGTGTGTATTGAGTGTGAAATCAAACATCCATCTAATAAAAAATGCTAAAGCAACTATTGAAAGTTTTTGCTTGCCTAGAAATCTGCGTTTGCCTGGCAAAATATAGATTTATTAGGCCAATGAAGACTTTTACAAACTAAATTTGACTAATTTTACAAAAAATATTTAACTATCTGACTATATTTTACAAAATTTTTGTTTGTCATTAATATATCAATATATTATCTTGTATATTTCAACAGAATCTGAATCCGAAGATGAACAAAAGGCACAAAGTAATGGTGAATAACATAATGATGCTGGCATTTTAGATTGGTTAGGGGAGTAGAACACAACAGCAAAACCGATTGCATGAACATCGTTTATCCTTAGAATAATACTAATTAAGCTGAAGATAGAAAAGTAATGAAATAATGCAACGCAACTACATCCACCAAGTCAACTGCTCTTAAAGCAAATACGTACGTTAGCGACGATGACATCAGTACTTGCAGATAACAAAATGAATTCATTATATATATTCTACCACATCTAACATCAAATATATATATATAGAGATACATACCTACATAACATAATATAAAATCGATCATATTTCTCACACCATAGTAAAAATGTTTACACAATTATGTTTGGAACATACAAAAAATGAAAACAAGCAATTAAAATATACCATATTATACATTAAAGAAAAAAAACAAAAACATTTCTATATAGAAGTTATATCCAGAGATTACTATAAATATTGAGAGAGCAACACACTGCAATATATACTTGAGCCTTTGTATGTAATGATGACATCCAAACTCCAATAATTTTTCAAAACTCTAACCCCAAAAGAAGCGTAACATAAGCAATTGAATGAAAACACCAGTCAACAAATAAAATATGCAATTCGAACAAATTAAAAAGTAAAAATACACCATACAAAATATTCAGTGATATATTTTGGTGTAGAAAGCGTAAAATTGCTGGATGCACAACAAATGCGTGCGTTTTTGCAAGTGCATGTATTTGTGTGTGCGTGTAGCTTTTGATTCTATTTATACTCTTATGTATAATTGAACTTAATTGCCAAATGGTGTGCAGCAAAAAATAGTGTAAAACAACAGGCCTAATGAAAGTTAACAAGTTGGGTATGATTAATATTTATTATGTTTTTTTTTTTCTTGAAAGGCGCGTGTGTGTGCGTATACAGCGCCCGACCAGCCAAAACACCTAACCGAGTAATAAAATAACAAAAGAAAGGCCATCAAATTGCCAAATTTAGAGCAAGAAACAAAAAAGCAAAAGCGCAGCAAGAAAGTTGTAAAATATACGTATTAATAACTAAATATAACGGAATGCTATATATGTATGTGCAAAAAATAACCGAACAGAAAAAAGAACATGACATTAAATAATAGTTAATTATATAACATTGAAAACGGAGAATAATGTGTTTTATCATAAAATAAAAAAATATCATACATATTCCAAATAAATAACAAAATTACGGTGTACAAGGAGAAATGTGACTTTGTTATTTTCCTCTATTTGCAGGTTACTTGATTATTTTTTTGTACCTGGAATCAGATTTTTGCAAGATCAATGTATTAATCGTTTCATATAATAATTATGTACCGGTATCATGCTGAAGGCGTGATCCAGTAAAGTATAGTATATATATGAACATGGATTGAGCAGATAACATACAAAGGTCATTTCGGTGTACTCTAGCTGTATAGTAGGTACTGTATACCATTGCATTAAACATAAAACTGGGAAAAGATTAGCTCGTCGTTGACGAGAAGTCGCTCATTTCTCAAACCGGCCCACTATATTTAGCATACCATATAGGCTACCATACGAACTGATCGGTCAAATTCAAGTTCTTGTAGGCTAAACTTTTATTTGATGAAGTATCTACATAAAATTTAGCAAAGTTATTGCCCAATAGAACCTTAATGTATGTACATATGTATATGAAAAATTTTCGGATCGGATCACTATATCATATCGCTGTCATACAAAATAAACGTTCAAAAACAATTATTTTATTGAAACTTCTTTATTTTGCCTCTGTGCAGAGAAAGTTAACCGTATATCTTTTTTGAATTACATCGCTCGCTCATTCTATCATACGGGTAGCCATAATCCGGAAATCATCAACTTGTTGCGCCTATGTAAAAACTTGCCACCTAAAATAAATATGCTTATTTTTACACACCTTTATGTCTTAAACACAATTGCGACGGGCAACGGATAGGTCTGCCTACAGAGAACATTTATTATAATAAATATAATTTATAATAAACGTTCTCTGCTGCCTAGTTCTCGCTGTAAAATTCGAGCGCATTGATTTGCATGAAATGGCACATAATTGCGGCGTGAACGGAATTTTTGATGGCGGCTATTTTTCCGGCGTCAAAATACAGTTTATTTCTATTTTCTACGTCAGTTCAAAGATTACAGAGTTTCTTTTCCATCAGTTATGCCAATTTGACAAATCTACGTATTCACAAAATTATTTTGCAAAATTTAAGTGTATTTCCTTATCAATAAATAAAAAAATACTGACAAATTACTTCTATTTTTTTCTATTTTCCGTCTCCGTTGCAGTTGTGTTTACTCGCCCGGATTTCACGGCGGGAATAAATCAGCTGTTCGCCGCTCGTCGTTCCGTCAACCGCTGACCGACGAGAATTGTGCTTAAGCTATGAATCTTAAAATAATCATATAACATATACACTCTGTACTGATAAGTCAACAGCTGATAGCCATCTGATTAATGGGGGCATTACAACCGCAATAAAATTCTGCTAACCAAATCGAATCCAACAGGGTTTTTTTTATTACACAAACTCGAATTACTGTGTTCCATAATGCTATAAATAAAATAGCATCTGAAATAAACCTTCTGTAAAACTTGGAATCATTTGGCACGCAAATAAGTTATGGAAGCGAATAGCAGTACTGCTGCGACGCAGAATCACACGCCATACACTTTTCTGCACTCACTTGTGGTAAAGCCAAACACATTTTGAATAAAAAATCAAATTTGATTTTGTTTTTCTCTTGAAGGCAGGTGGTGTTGCCGGTGTTGTTGTGGACATTGCACTTTTCCCCATCGATACAATTAAAACACGCTTGCAGAGCGAATTGGGTTTCATACGTGCCGGTGGGTTTCGTGGTGTTTATAAAGGATTAGCTCCGGCTGCTGCAGGCAGCGCACCAACAGCAGCATTATTCTTTTGCAGTTATGATAGCTTCAAGCGCTATTTAAGCACGTCTACTGGTGCAATCAATTCGCCATATATACATATGGTGTCCGCTTCTTGTGCAGAAATTGTAAGTTGCAGGTGGTGAATGGCTGTTACGGAATATTCATGTATATATTTGAACTATTTAAATTACAGTTAGCATGTCTTATTCGTGTACCCATAGAAATCGCCAAACAACGACGACAAACGATTGGCAATACACAAAGAACAACTGCTTTGCAAATACTCTGGCGCGCCTACAAAACGGAGGGCTTACGTCGTGGTCTATATCGCGGCTATGGCACTACTGTGATGCGTGAAATACCATTTAGTTTAATACAATTTCCGCTTTGGGAATACTTTAAACTACATTGGACGGACGTCACTGGCATAGAATCAACACCATTCACTGTCGCATTATGTGGCGCTGTTGCGGGTGGCATTGCAGCCGGTTTAACTACACCACTTGATGTTGCCAAAACGCGTATCATGCTCGCGGAGCAAGGTACAGCGACGAAGAAGTTGAATGCCCGCATTGTGCTAACGTCAGTTTATAGGGAAAGAGGTATCTCGGGGTAAGCACAAAGTACCAAATATGTATTCATAAATTAATTTTGTTTCTTTTCAATAATGTTCATTGGTATAAGTGTACATGCGTTGCTCACTGATACGGTTATTTTAAAATAATCTGTTTTTTTGTTTTCTTTGTGATACATGTTGTTTTCTTACTTAAAAGTTCATTTTTTGTTGCAGAATCTTTGCTGGTTTCACTCCACGTGTGCTTTGGATTACTTTAGGCGGTGCATTCTTCTTTGGATTCTACGATCTAACCTTAAGACTTTTAGGTGCTGATACTGCATCGGATAAAGTAAATGCTTAGCATTTAAATGCAGCAAAACTTCTGTCAGCCGGTATACTGTTTGTATACCCGGAAAATATATGCATGCATAATATACGTACTCAAAGTCAAACTTTGATTAGTTATAAGACAATACATGTAACATTTATATTTAATAAGTTTGTTGATGAATTATTAAGACAAGATAATACATAGACTATTTTCAACATTCATGCTTTAATAACGTTGTTTGAATTCGAGTATTTAGATGTGAAAAAGACAATTTCACTGCTTTACCGTTATAAATGCACTATTGTGTTAGTGAGCGATTACAGAACGTTGCATGCAGTAAAGAAGACAAGCTGGCAGACGCTTTAGGCCGTCAATCTCGCTGCCATTTCTTAAGTACAAATTCCTTTCCGCAGTGTGCTGTCGTAACTCTGAGAATGGAAGATATTATTGTTCAGATTCATTCATACTAATTACATATAAATACTTCAACCGATTATTTTTTATATTTCACACACATTATCGATTTGCAGTTTTCCTTTCAGCAGGCATTCACTTGGATCGTCGAAGTCATAAGTGTCCCCACGCTCTAGTTGTGAATCGGAATCATCTTCGAATTTGTACCTATATTCACTTCTTCGACGAAAGTAAGTTTGTGCGAGGCGTCGACGATTCCTTCCAATTAAGAATACCTGAGCATATTAAAAAAAAAAATTATAAGTAAAAATCGATGTAGTATATACATACATATGTATATTGAGTGTAGACTAAGATGCTGCATGGCCATAATTAATTTGCTTACCAGTGCTGATAAAGCTACTATAAATAAAAGAACGGCAAAGGGAATTAAAATAAAATGTTCACTATCATCTTGTTCAATATCCGTATCCGTTGGAATTGCATCTGTAATTTCGCTTATTGTTGTTGTTGTTACTGCTGATGCAGGTGTCGTTTGTTGCAAAGTGAAATTAATATTTTGTTCCAGTGCGTCCTTTGCTGTCGCATATGTTGTGGAGAATTGAATCATTTCAAAAGTTGTCACGTTTGCAAATATTTATTATGTGAAATTAACAAAAGAAATTGTAAATATAATGCTATCAGTGGTTGGAATGCACTCGTAATTTATTTATTTACATTTATTGAATGACAACTACTGCAGTAGACAACGCATGGTTGCTTTTGAAAGAAAAGCATGTGTAATATGGCAACGCCAAATGAAACACGCCAATCAATCGAAATCTTTCACTGAACGAGTGCCTAAAATAATTCTGTAGTGTTTTCTTGCACAAAAATCATAATAATTATTTCATATTCGAAAAACAGCACATTTACAGAAAGAAATATAACGTATATTGCTATCAGAAGATATGCAATCCGACGAAGGTGCAATTTCTTCGTCCATAGGGTCATTGGACTATGTTGATCTATCAGATTACTGTCGCCTATGTCTGCAAATACCGGAGGAGTCGCAATTGCTGGATTTACAACTAATTTATGATGAAGAGGAACAGCTTAGCTATTATGACTGCTTTATCATATGTACAAAAATTGATTTGCACGCTGGTGGCATTTATGCACCACACCAACTTTGTAAATCTTGTGGTTTAGAATTGCAGGTGGCATATGATTTTCATAAAAAAGTGCAAGAATCAAAAAAGTTCTTAAATCAATTTCAAAAAACACATATTACTGATGAAGAAACATTGGAGACAACATTGACAAAAGATGAGACATCGCATGTTACAGATCTAGTAATTGAAGAAGTGGTTCAGAAAACAAGTGATGAGACGCAACTGCCAGTCCCAATACAATTAGAAAATGAGTCAACAGAAAATGAAATTGTCACTACGGAAGAGGAAAATGTAGAACATTTGGATGCGGATATAGAATATGAAGAGCTGGAAGAGCACATAGAAATGGAAGAATATCCAACGGTTGAGGAGTTGATTGATGATGGTATGTTATTTTTACATATGTATATAAACATTAATTTATAATATATATGTATTATTTTTTGTATGTAGTAAATTAAGCACAGTTACTCGCTTAAATTAATGTTACTATAAGATGTTCTTCCTTACGGCCATAAAAACAAATTTGATAATTAATGTTTTACAGCCTTTGTATAAGGTGGAGTTTTAGAATACATATTTACAAATATATACATATATTATCTATGTGTTTATAAGCAAAAAACTTTAAAATTTTAATTCGAAAGTATTTGTAATGTTTCCTCAATTGTTTATTGAATGAATTTCAAGCTTAATCAGTTAAAATTTTAAAGTTGTTTCAATTTAATTTTATAATAGAATTCTCCATTTAATTTGTATAATTCATTTAATAAACAGATGCGGAAACAGTACAAATAAGAATAAATGACGAAGAGTATTTGGTACAAGAAGTGAATGATAGTAATACTGAAACATTAGTCAAGCCACTGCATGAAAGCCAAGCTTTATCTAAAACAAGCCACAATAAATCAAGAAATAAAAGCAAAGGCAGACCTAGAAATAATGCCGGAAATATTTCAAAATTTCAATATAGTAGTGCTGAAAGCGATGCCGATTCAATAAATGATGAAAAAAATATGACAGAAAGCACTGCAGAGCAATGCCAAAAGGATAAAACTTCTGTAACAGCGACCAAAACTGATCAGAACGATGTAGTTATTTCGAAAAAGGGCGACATTCAACCACGACGTCGTTTCAGTGGTAAATTTACCTGTGATTATTGTCAGAAAGTTTTTAAAAACCGTTCGCGTATGCTCACGCATCGTCGTTCACATGAACTAGATCGTCCGAAATACGTATGCGAAGAGTGTGGTCGTTTGTATGCCACAAAGCAGGCTAAGGACGTACATGTGCGTTCATTCCATAACAAAACAGGACTTAAGTGTCCAATTTGTGATAAAGTTTTCGTAATAAACAAGTTACTTGAAGTGCATATGCGCTATCATACCGGTGATTTTCCATATGTTTGCGATATATGCGGGCAGAAGTTTGCACAAATGTGTCATTTGAACACTCATAAGAATGTTAAACACAACAGTGTGCGTTTCTCCTGTTTACATCCTGGCTGCGGTAAATATTTCACCTCATCTGCTTCGCTGCGTAATCACGAGTATTCGCACGGCACAATGCCATTCGAATGCTCATATTGCAAAGGTGGCTATCCGGCTAAGGCAAAGTAAGTTTACAAATTTTCTTTATTGTATTAAAAAACTTGATTGTGCCAACTACGTTTTCTTTTTATCGTTTATAGGTTAAAAGTGCACATACGGCAAAAACATGGCATCGAGGTGACTCTTGAACAGATGGAGGAAATGCGTAAATTTCACGTGATGCGTTCGAAATTGAATTTAGTTAAGATTTCATAAATAGTATTATTAATAAAAAAGGAAAAGTAATATTTATAAGAATTATTATTTATATTAGTAAGCATAAGATAATAAATATAATGAAAAGAAATATTTCAACTTATTTAAAAGATTAAAAAATACCGAACGAAGACTTTTATATATAGTTGAACGAAAATTATTTGAAATAAGATTTTAATACCCAGAATAGGGTATTTTAAGTTTGCCACAAACTATCATCCAGTAGGAATCGTCGTAGACCCTATATAATATAAATGATCAACATGACGAGCTGACTCGATTTTGTGGAAAACTGTTTTATATTATTATATTAGCAACTTTTCTCTTAAACTGGTGGCACCAATTATATTTTACTTAAATATTGTATTAAGATTTTCAGACAACCATTTAATACTTATTCGGTTACAAATGTTTAATTACATTAAGTTTATTCAAACAATCTACTAACGTGTTTATGTGCACTTTATAAAATACCTTCTAGACAATGAAAAGGAGCAACGCACAGCTGAAATTAAACTTGAAGAGGACTCTCACATTTTTTCAGCTGATATTTCGGCCGATGAATCGGTATCGGGGCATTATTTAACTGTTGCAAATACAGACATTCCACCCGTCCTTATAAACTTGCCGCCACCATCTGATACCGATGATATTAATTTAGAAGAATATCTCTTTGAAAATCCCGCTTCCTCTGAAGAAATAAGAAGTGAACCGCTGCGCCAAGAAGTGAAGACCTCAAAAAAATCCAAAAGTTCGTCCGGCAAACGTGGCCGAGTGCCACTCATACCTGGTGGTCCACCGTTTCAATGCGAATATTGTGATCATAAAAGTCCAACACGTTCGCTTTTAGCATCACATCGACATCGTAAACATCGTTTTAATAAGCCACCCAATAAATGTGCAGAGTGTGGCAAGGAGTTTGCAACCAAACAACAATTGGAGCGTCATCAACAGCGTGTTAGTTGTCAGTCCTATCCACTCTTCAAGTGTGAATTTTGTGAGAAAACATGTATTGGTCGTGCCAACTATAATATACATTTGCGTTTTCATAAAAAAGTCTATCCATTTGTGTGTCATATCTGCGCCAAGCCATTTATGATGGCACAACATCTTAATAATCATGTGAAAACGAAACATGAAGGCCAACGTTTTATCTGTGAAGAAGCAAACTGTGGTAAAATGTTTCAAACGGCACATGCGCTTAAAAACCATGCTTACACACATGTCGATCAGTTGCCCTATCGCTGTGACTACTGCCAACAAGATTTTGCTACCAAGGGCAGGTGAGTGGCGTTGGCCAAATGGCTTGCATATTACTTTTAATGAGCTGTACATTAGATATTTGAAATAATGATTACTTTTTAGGCTTCGTTGGCACATAAGCAGAACACACGGTATAGAGCATACGTTGGACGAGCTGGATTGCATGCTGGTAGCCAAAGAGCTTAAACTAAAGGCGAAATTGCGGCCAGCATTGACGCCTGAACCCATCGAACCGTGTGAAGAGGTCGATGCGGCCGACTTGGAAGGCTAGTGAATGCTGAAGTTTGGTCTTACATTTTCATAGCTTTTGGTGATAACCAAATATAATTAATAAGCAGATTTGAACTAAAATATATTTTGTTTTTGAAATATATTTTATATACATACATATATAATAGTACATGAGAGGCATGCAAGCAAGAAAACACAAAATAAACTTAAAAGCCGAAATTAACCTCAA
The DNA here is from genome assembly GCF_023373825.1 of Bactrocera dorsalis. Taxonomy (NCBI): domain Eukaryota; kingdom Metazoa; phylum Arthropoda; class Insecta; order Diptera; family Tephritidae; genus Bactrocera; species Bactrocera dorsalis. The sequence goes on along the minus strand of NC_064304.1, from coordinate 102,356,222 downwards.
TAATTAATTAATATATTTATTTATTAAAGAGTGAAATAAATATAAATAATTATTCCGCTTATAACCTCAATAATTAATTGAAAATTAATTAATAGTAGTTGACCTTGTTTTTTTAATATGATGGAGATGGATTACAGTTGTTTTATATATGTAAGTTCTTTGAAAATTTTACCTAAAATGCAAAACAATATAACACCACTTACTTTATCGGATGATTTAAGTGATGTTTTATACATATATACATATATATAAAATAGTGATATATTAATCACCTTTCACAGTTATGAACTTTATAGTTTCTTTCCATAGAATTTAACGAAAAATAGACTAATTTATGTTTAAGTATAAGTTGTATTCCAAGTTTTACCTGTATTTAATATTTATGGTTTTCCAATTTATAAAAATAAAAATATAATGATAATATATAAAATAGTATTATTATTTTTTGTTAACTTCCGTTCGTTCGTTCTGTTGTTGGAAATAAATGCTAATGTAGTAGATATACGTGATGAGCGTTGTTATAAGAACATTATATTTACATTTTAATCTATTTATGCAAATATTATATCAATATCGCATTTCTAGATAGGTTTCTTGGTTTTTGTACGCAGCCTATGCATAAGGTTTTTCTGTTTTTTTTGGTTATTATTATTATTTGAATTCAGCAAATGGTTGATATAACTGCTCTACAAAATTAAAACAACCAAAACGAGAAACAAAAAATGTTAAGTTCGACTCTACCAAAGCTGTAACACCCTTCACAGTACTTTTCTTATAGCATTAAAGGGTATAAAAATATATTCTTCTTGAATTGATCGGTCACTTTGTATGGTAGGTACATGCTATAGTATTCCGATCTGAACAATTTCTTCGTAGATTGTACCATTGCCTTGGAAAATACTCCGTGCCAAATTTTGTGAATATATCTTGTCAAATAAAAAAGTTTTCCATACAAGAAGTTGATTTTGACCAGCCAGTATACTCGTATATTATATGCTATATTAGTCCGATCTGAAAAAATTTTTGGGAGAAATTTCAAGGGCTTTCGAAAATAATCTGTGGCAAATTTTGTGCAGATATCTTGTCAATTAAAAAAATTTGCTATACAAAGATTGGATTTTGATCGCTCCGTTTGTATGGCAGGTTTATGTTATAGTGATCCAAGCTGAATAATTTCTTCAAAGCTTGTAACATTGCCTTGAAAAATAATCTGGTCCAAATTTTGTGCAGATATCTTGTGAAATAAAAAACTTTTCCATACAAGGACTGGATTTAGACCGTTTGCTTCATTTGGCTGCTATATGCTAAGGTAATCTGATATCGGCGGGTCCGACAATTGAGCAGCTTCTTAGAGAGAAAAGAACGTGTGCAAAATTTCAGATCGATATTGCAAAAACGCCAGGGACTAGTTCGCGTATATACAGACGGACGGACGGGGCCAAATCGACTCAGTCAACTCAGGCTCCCCTTTGATCATTTACAATTATATTATCATTTTATTGAAATGGCATACATTTGAAACCGTTATCCACTTTATTGAAGTACTATTTCATATACATACATACATATGTATGTAAATATTCATTGTTCACATTGACTAAAGAAAATAATTTTATTGCATTTGAATATTTATTTCAATATTTTAGCACAAGCGGAATATGTTTACACTGAAGAATATGAATCGGAACCTCAAGAAATCACAATGGACACCACCAACTGCTTTACCGGAGTAACGACGAAAATCGATATGACCGAAGCTTCAATTCCACTATACGTCAGTGAAATTACAAGCGTTGACCCGCTCAACACTGCGCTTCTAACTGCAGACACATCGGTACCGCCAATAAAAATAATACCAACGCAACGAACGAGCCGTTACAACTGCGATCACTGCCAGAAGTCATTTCCGAGTCGCAGTAAAATGTTATGGCATCGACGCATGCACGAACCGGACCGGCCACTTTTCAATTGTCCCTTTGAGAGCTGCGATCGCATCTATTTATCACGTCAATCCTGTGAGCTGCACTACAAGCAGACCCATTGCTCACCCGATGACTACCAGCCACTGGAATGTACGCTATGTCACAAAACATTTGCCATACCGCAAACGCTGGAGATACATATGCGCTATCATACGCGTGATTTCCCCTACGAATGCCCACATTGCGAACGAAGTTTTGGCCAAAAGGGGCATCTAACGACGCATCTGCAAGTTATGCACAATAATTTGCGATATATTTGTCCGGTGGAGGGATGTGGCAAGGTCTTCAAAAATACGATATCATTACGGAATCATAGTTTTTTGCATACGGGTATGCCATTCCGATGCGCCTACTGCGACCGTGGTTATCCGCAAAAGTCAAAGTAAATATTTTTGCAACTACATACATACATATACATACATACATATGTACATATTTATTTTTTTTTACACTTATTTGCAGACTTAAGGTGCACCTAAAACTGAAACATGAGGTTGTCATGTCCATTGAGGAGCTGGAATCAATGCGCAAGTTCAAAAGTTTTCGCACACGCCATTCATTTGTTAAATTGGAAGCGTCACAAAGCGTTGACGCAAACTCCGAAGCAGCGGAGGCTAGCTTAGACAGCAGCTCTATGAATGAATATTTTGTAGATGTTGTGGAAGAAGAAGTATGTTAAAGACTGATCAAAGCACTGTCGATGGAAATTTACCAATAAATATACTACTATGTATACTGTGAAGGAGAAAGGGGGGGAAATGGGAAAGAATTTCTGCTGGGCACGGAGTTCACAGGCGGGGTCGGTGCTCTGCAACAATTTTATGCAGATTTTTCTCTTCAACTATTTACTGCAATCATCTCTGGCCTTTTCTCTGCGGCCTTACCTGTATATTTATATGTAAATACGATTTAAAAACAACAATTCTGCGAACTTTTGAAATCCAAAACCAATTACATCTATACCACGCCATTTGTATATTTCAGTCGAGTTAAAACCCAAAGGGCGTCTTAAATTTATGGTAGAAAATATTTTTTTTTATTAAATATAATATCTAAGTAAAAGTGTTCTAAGTATTATTTTTAGGTGATTTAAGTAATAAAAGTTATATAAATGAATATATACATAAACACAAATTTTCAAAGTGTTAAAAAATGAGTAAAATTGGCCAATAACTTTACCTTAAGTGAACATTTTTCCTAGAATAATATGGTCTGCAGCGAATAATGGATAAAGCATTTTCATTATTTCCTCTACTACAATGCGAATACTTGCAGTTGACCTTGCCCTAGCCCCCAATTATTTTTGAGTCGTTAAAAGCCTTTCTTCTTCTTTATTAACGTAGACCCTGCTTACGTCGTTCTTCCTTTTCGCTGCTTGGCGCCAATTGGAGATTTCAAGCGAAGCCAGGTCCTTCTCCAACGGAGTGGAGGTCTTCCTCTGTTTCCCCCGGCGGGTACTGCGTCGAATACTTTTACAGCTGGAGTGTTTTCGTCCATTCGGACGACAGAGCATCCGCTGTCTTTTAATTTGCTGAGCTATGATTGACATAGTCGTCGTATATCTCATACAGCTCATCGTTCTATCGAGTGCGATATTCGCCGTGGCCAATGCGCAAGGGACCATAAAAAGAGAGGAGTTTACTTCTCAATTGCCTACACAGTCCGAAGTAGCACCTGTTGGCAAGAGTTATTCTGCGTTGGATTTCGAGGCTGACATTGTTGTTGCTGTTAAAACTGGTTCCACGATAGACGAAATTATCGACAACTTCGAAGTTATGACTGTCAACAGTGACGTAAGTGCTAAGTAGCGACTTTTTGTTTGATGACAGGAGATATTTCCTCTTGTCCTCGTTCACTGTCAGACCCATTTGTTTCGCTTCTTTGTCCAACCTGGAAAAAACAGAACTAACGGCGCGGTTATTATGGCCAATTATATCATGGTTCTTTCCGAGATTTGGCGCATGGTGAAAATCTCGTCGATTGTATGTTCTCTCTCTCTCTCAGAGAACAGGAATGAAAGTCGAGTAGAAAATTGACGTCGAACCTTTCTTGTGTTGACGTGCGTTTGTTGCTGCACAGAGGTGGGTGCGTATCTTTGCTGTAACAAAATATTGGTCCGAGCCAATGCTATGATCTTGGAGCGTACGCACGTCTAAAACACTGGATACATGTCTTCCCTCTATCTGGTTGGTGGCTTTTCGGTCCGGAGACAGCCAAGTAGCTTGGTGAATTTTTCTATGCTGAAATTGAGTACAACAGATAACCATATTTCGGGCGAAGTCGATCAGTCTCAACCCAATTTACCGACCGTTGTGCCAAGGATACATTCTTTTGGCGTTAAAGTCGTTAAGCACGATTTTGACATGGTGGGGGGCAGCTTTCATAGGCGCGCTCCAAGCGCTCATAGAAGGCATCTTTGGTTACATCGTCCTTCACTTTGGTCAGTGATATGTTGAAGAACTTCGCTTTGATGCGGATTGTGGATCGACGTATAGTATATCCACCGGGGTGAATGCCAGGACTCGGCGACGGAGTCTCTCTCCTGCCACGAATTCAACACTGAATTTGCACTCCTTTATATCGCCACTGTAGTAAATGCCACAAGGACCGACTCATCTCAATACTTGCCCCGTCCATCGCCCTTCTTGAACGGCGGTGATGTCAGCCTTTATTTTTACGAGGATATCAACCAGCTGGACAAAGACATTTTGTCAATTAAGGCACCGGACATACCAGTTGTATGCCCTTAAATCATAGTCCTCATTACGTTTGCTGCGGTCGTCATCAAAAGGACAGTTTCTCTTCCGAGGCTGTTTTACCTTTTCATTGGGGGCGTTTTTTACGTGGCGAGTCCCAAACTTAGCACACAAGCCTAAAGACGGATAGTTCGCCTTCTCACTTTAGATCGCCTTCAATCGGATGTTCTTTGGCTACCCGGAGGATACTAGGTCAAAAACCGAAAGTCGCGAGGTGCCTGAGCCATATGTAAAAGAATCGTTTCTGGCCACTCCCAAATGAATGGCCCTCTATTGATGATAGTTTAGTTCTATTGATGACGTTTTCGACTACCTAACCATTAAAATTAACACTTAACCCTGATATGACTATTATCTGCACAAGTTTGGTCAAGTGGAAACAGTTAAAGGCTGAGTTTGCGCTGAAGATAATGTAACGTTAATACCTCACATTTGCGTATAAAAAGCTTTCAGTAACCGCCTGAGGGATGGAATATCTTCTAAAGCGCTCATTAAATCGATCTAAAAAAAGGAGCTGGAAACAACTTATGGACAATTGTAGCAAAAGGAACCTAATAATGTCTTACATATGTTTTTACCACACCTACCGTTTAAGTGATTTATGTTAACGTGAAAGAAAAGACTTTTATTTTATTTTAATGAAACTCTCTTTTATTTAAGTACGGTATTATCACATTTAATTGAACATAAATATTTTATTTTTGATAACAACAAATACACCCATACACACCCGAACATACAAATGAATTACACAGTATATACCCCACAGTAAAATGTACTAGTTGTAAACTGATTACTTTAGGAATAGTATGGACCGAAGGCCAAATTGTTGTTTACTTTCCTTTTAGGGTTTAAATAAAAATCAAGCTTGAAGATGTCTAACTTACTGTCCACAAAATGTTCTGTTTTACTCAATGAAAATCTCCCTTTCCTTTGGAAAGTGATTCGCATGGACTACTCGACTCGAACATGTGAGGACATTATTTAAATTGTAGAAAAATTCCGATGTTTAGTTTGAAAAATTGAATTGTTAAATTTTTATAAAGCGGTTAATAAAAGATACTGATTTTACTAATTTTATAGCTGTTCTGGAAAGTGAATTGTGTAAAAGTTTTGTGTTGATAGCCGAAAATTTGTTAGGTAGCCTTTAAGTACCAAACTATGAAAATTTTTTGTTATATATACTGACAAACTGTCAGAGACTAGGATCACTTTGATCATTTGAGTCACGACTATCTCCGCAATTATCTGTAAAAATTTTTGAGTAATTTTGGAAATTATATTGAGGAACAGAGAGTGGTTCAGCCAAGAACTAAAAGTGTTGGAGGAAAGGTGTCAATTTTGATGGGATCATGATGGCAGATTACCGCTAGAAAGAGTTTGTCGACTGGAAACGTATAAAATAAATGCCCATAAAGGCTTTTATTGAAATTTGCTGCTATGCATCATTATTTTTTAAAACAAAATTGGCATTGTTATTTCGTTTCGTCTAAATAAAGATTTAAAAATAAACGAGCGAGCGAGCAAGTCGTATAAACCCATTGATAGTTTCATGATCTATGGACACAAATATATCTAAAATAGAACTTACATATATATGTACTATATATAATAAGGGTATTCAGACCAGCCTTGTTAATTCGTTAGTCGTTATTCGGTAGTTTTTTACATGTATTTTGTTTTTGTAAAATTAACAGACTATCGTTCTACCGAGTAACGAACTATCCATCTGGCAAGCTTGATAATTGTTTCGTTACTCGGTAATATCACATCAGCTGTTCTCCTGCTCCTCTGTACATCAATTTAAAGTAGTTACCAGTAATAAATTTGATCTGCTCTACATAATTTTCAATTAAATGACGGACAATTTTTGATTTTGCACTTTGCTGAGGCATTTTACTATTTATTTAGCTGTTTTGGAATAAAATTTACTATACTACAGAGGTAGAACAAAAAGTATGTTCACAGTTAAGCCTTTTAACGAAGTATTAACTAACAAATTACCAAAATAACAGTTCGGTCTGAATACCCTTAATATGTAATACAACAAAATCACTTAAGACCTGTGTACCTGTGTTGCTATACCTAGCTTGTCAAATTAAAAAGTGCAAATTGATTTAGATCGTTCAGCTACTAGTCGTGAACTAGTAGTTTTGAACTAGTTCGATATTTTACTACAGGGCGCATTTTGAATCACTGTGTGTGTGCTTTAGCGCTTATTTTCAATTCATTTTACTTCAAAACACATTATTTCAATATTTTTATGTGGAATAAAATTTGACATTATTTTTACTATATAAGTAAATTGTTTTTTACATATATAATAAATAAATAAATATATATTTACTAGTAATAGTAAATTATGCATACACATACAGCTAAATACTTATACGTATATGGCAACATATGTACATATATGTATGTATATCGGTATGTTTGTATGTAAATGCAGCTTAAGTGCTAGACAATTTCTTTGGTAAATATATATGTATGTATATAGTACCCCTTGCTACTGCACTTGTTGTTGTACTCGATAACTTGAGGTAGCAGTTACATGTTGTAGCTAGTATGTACATATGTAGATATTTTACTACGTACAGCTGGTTATGTATATATGTTTGTATGTATATGCTATGTGTTCTTAATATATGGTAAATTCCCGTACAACCACTTGGTGGCAACGAAATACACACTTATATATTTATTTCTATAAAGGGTGGTCCATTTGGTGAGATTTTCAGTCACACATATTATTTTGACAACAATGGCTCGTATAAGAAATTTAACTAACTAAAAGGATCGGTTGGATAGCTAACTCACCAAGCTTTCTCGCTTCTTCTTTTCAAGGAGGCTAACACTAGCCTCCACCAAATCCACAGAGACCATTTTACGAAGGAGTGCAGACTAAATCCAATAGCCTGCATTCTTTCTCTCCGCGTATTGCGAAAATACAAAAGAAATCTTCAAGTTTCTAGCCGACCTAGGGAAGAGAAAAATAAATGTTGTCACCAAGCAACCTACAAGGCAATTGGCAGGCCATACATAGCGATATGGTCGTCTGCACTGCACTCTCTCCCGCATCTAGAGTGACTCTTAGGCAACTTATGGATTCCACTCATCTAACAAACCTCGTGCCCGTCCCGATCCGACCTCCTGTTGAAACTGCACGTTTCCTGGACCTTCCGTTATATGATTTCGATTGCAACTAATTTGAGTATTGCCACCCAAATAGGGTTTAGGTAACCGATTTAACAACAACAACGAGAATAACAGAGCAACTGAGAGCTTTAAGAACAACTCCAACGGCGGCTATTGAACTGGTGCTGAACCTGCCACCTCTTGACCTTTTCGCTGAAAACTGCACAGGGACGACTACTGGCTGCAGGAGAATTTACATATTGAACCGCATAGCTCTGTGGGTAATGGCGGTTTGACAAACACCGGCTATATGACCACACTTTTCAACTGGGAAAGAAGGTTCAAAGAAAACGCAGAAAATGATGCCTGGCGTAAAGGTATGTTAGCTATGACTCTAAACATCTATACTGACGGCACGAAAATCGACGATGGAGTTGGTCCGGGAATATACTGTCCACAGTTAGGTATAAGGCAACCTTTTAAGTTGCCGGATCACTGCAGTATATTTTAAGCTGAGGTTTTTGCTATTGCGAAAGCCGCGAAGCTGGCCTGTAATGCACCTGCAGGTAATTTCAGAGTCAACATCTACAGACAGCCAGTAGACAGCCAAGCAGCAATGAATGCAGTATGCTCGTATCGCATATCGGTCAGAAGTGTCTTGAGAAGCTGGGCAGCAGTGCCAAAAGTAAGCAACTACACTTCTACTGGGTGCCAGGCCAAAAAGGCATCAAAAGCAATGAAATAGTGGACGATATTGCTAAGAATGGTGCACGGATAACATCCGATAACGTGATCAACATTGTGAAACCCATACATTATCTATTCGACGATGTTGACAGAAGCATGTTAAAAAAAATCAAAACCCGATGGAACGAGCTACCTGGATTAAAACTACAAAATTCATATGTAAAATGGTAGATGGGAAGTACACAAATTGGCATTCGATAGAAGAGACTGTAGGAACATGATGGGAATACTAACTGGTCACTGTCTGGTGGCGACACACGGCCGCAGGATAGGGCTGACAGATCGAGAAGACTGCAGGAAATGTCTAGAGCAGGGCACCAGGGAAACAATGGGACTTCTCTTGTGTACTTGTCCCGCATTGACAAGACTACGCTGTTAGCATCGGTGGTCGCTACGGTATGAAACACTGGAGAAGGTATCGATAGTCCGGCCGCAGAGTCTGTTAAAGATCGCTTCAAGCGAGGGATCCTAATGAATGACTACTCTTCTCAGACCTAGCAAATGAACTACATCTAGTATTGTAACGGACCAAAACTGGTCTATGCGTGGCTTATTGGTCTACCAGATTAACCTAACCTAACCTATTAGGTTTTGAAGGAAAACCAATTACTTCAGGGAGAAACCAATGCATTTCCGAAAATGTGAGTTTGTTGCGGTCTTTTGAAAAGTTATATCATTGGTCCATTTTTCTTTCGAAATACAATAGGAAACTTAATTGCGGTTAGTGCTAATTGTTATAGGATCAAGCTGGACCTTTTTTAGCTAAACTTTCTATGAGACAAATAACGATAAACGTGTTATCATTAGAAACTTACTTTCTGGGTACCGCGAGGGCCAAGTTGTAATGAACTATTCAACAACGGTTCGGGTGAGTAAAGAGCAAGACAACCTCGAGATAAAAGCATAATCTGTCACTTAAATTAGGAATGTTAATCTAACAAAAACCAGTATATGAACCACCCTTGAATGTATATTTATAAAAGAAAAGTTACTCTCAGTGATTCACTGTCAGCGGTATGGCTTTGCTCGACGATTCATCTGCAAGAAGGTTGAAATTTGTTAATATTATTGTGATTACCAAAACAAACACTTGAATATACACATACATACACACACACATGCACACGACTCACTTGCTAATGTTTGCAACTCACCCGGATTTGATGATGCTGTAGCGGTTGCAATTGTCGTCGCCAAACCGTTGGATGGATCAGCACGACGACGCGATGTTATTTTCTTCCAACCGCGCATAAGTATTTGATTGCGATATTTTGGTGTGGTGAATGTGTACAGCAGCGGATTGACAGCGGAATTCAGCGGCAATATGAAGACTACCAACCAAGCGTAGATATCGTCTGCTCGTAAAAAAGAAGCAAACACATATATGTACACACATGCATACAAGCATAAGTATATTGCATACCGCGACCAGCATTGCGTATGGGTAATAAAATTTACGATTTCTTACTTACCCGAAATGTTATAGTTGAAGAAGACCCAAATCTTCATGGCAATAATAGGCGCCCAACACAACACATCCGTGAGCACAATAAAAAAGAAACGCACCGCAAATTCACAATCCAATAGGGAGAGCGGTGTCGCTTTACGTGTACGCCAAATGGATATGAGCAACGCTGTATAGAGTAGCGCAATCATTAGTAGTAAAAACAAATTCACGCCCAAGAAGATGAACGCCGAATATTGCCAACCCAGTGGATATGGTTCCTGTATGTGTAGCGGGAAGCATGTGCCCGAGTAGGTGCCATAGAATTTGGTGCTTGAGTGCCAAAGTGCAACTGGCGCCACAGCAATGCCCACGCCCATCAACCAGATAGCCAGTAGGGCTATAAAAATATTCTTAATACCGATACGGTGTTGACTGCGAAACGGATCGGCGATAAGTAGAAAACGTTCGAATGACATGAAGGCGAGTATCAGCATGGACACCTCGGATGATGTTACGGCCAGCGAGCCGATAGCGGCGCACTGCCAGGAGGTGATCCAATCGAGTGCGACTCTGTAGGAGAGTGAGTGGAGTAAAACAAAAAAAAAGAAAAACACATAAAAATAAGTGTGTAGAAGATGGCAGCAAATTTAATTAGAAATGCAAGTTCATTTGGTAACCATAAGTATGAAGACACGAGTTTTGACAAGTGGTTAGACAGCGCTTAGACAGCGCTTGGACATGAGATTGCCATTACGAACAACAAAAAATTCAAATATTGTTCATATTTGAACAATACCGGACTGGTAGTTCAAAGGATGAGTAGTTATAGGTTCTTTCCATAAAATTTTTAAAACTTTTCATTGACATATATATATACAACTCATAGCTCTGAATATAGAGAGATTTTTTCAGGATTGAAAACAGAAATAAATGGCACGATGGCCAATTGGAGAATAGCTGAAGCCTAATTTGTTCAATGTGGCCGTTAAGACGACGAAGGTGTAAGCCAGTTTGTTTTTTTGGTAGAAGAGTTTTTTTTCTTCTCCTGATGGGATGAACATGATAGAGGCATGTGATTGTTTTGACCTTTTCCATGTTTTCTGTTCGAAAGAACCATTTTCCCCTTCTTCTTAGCAGGCTCGCCGTGTGAAGTCCAGTACTTCGTCCGTTGTTTGGTTTTGATCACAAAATTACACAAAACCTCTTTCGACTTATTGCCTTCCCTTTCAGAGAAAAGTGGGATAAGGTCAAGGAAGACAAAGGATAAGCATCTATGGGGATAATTCCAAACGGGTTCTTCTCCACCTGCTTCCTCCGGCGGGTACTGAATCGAAAAACTTTAAAGCTGGAGTATTCTCTTCCATCCGGACAACATGTCCTAGCCAGCGCAGCCGAAGTCTCTTCATTTACTGAACTATGTCAATCGTATATCTCATCGTTCCATTGACTACGGTATTCGCCGTTTACAATGCGCAATGGACCATAAATCTTCCGCAAAACGTTTCTTTCGAATACTTCTAAGGCCGATTTATCAGATGATGTCATTGTCCATGCCTCCACACCGCATAGTAAGACGGGAATTTCGTCTCGGTTAGTGAAATAATTCCTTGATCTCTTAGTGGATGTAACATCCTATTGGGTTCCAGGAAAGCATGTTATCCAGGTACACTATAGCCAGAACAGGCACCACCCTTCAATTTGACACCGGAAAAGAGTGAATTTATATGCCTCTGGCTACTTGTAGATAACTAATTAACAAATATATTATAGACTTAACTGAGTCTCGGTAGAATCAATACCGGACTTGCTGAGCAACGACATGCCAGTAGACTGGGAACGCCATATAACGACTATTGTAGAAGTTGTCAGGAGGTAGAAACGCAACTATCGGTTGGTACTTATAAATATCATCAGAAGCGATGGTTCAGAGGGGAGCCAATAGAATGAAGGGACTTTAGTCCAAGCTAGGCCAGAATTGTCTTTCTGATGTCTCGTTTCATGTCCAATTTGCATAATTACAAACCATAAAACATTAATATATAAACTCGTCCACTTACTTGTAATATTGGCTCCGATAACGATAATCCTGTACGCCAATTGTTATTAAGTAGAAACCCATTAATATATCAGCCAGTGCCAAGTTCCGTATAACCATTGTTACGGCAATATTCTCATCGCGATAGATGAAACGTCCCCAAAGTACCATTATATTTCCTATCACCGTCACAAAAGCCATTATCCAAGCCGAGTAGCGTAGCACCGGTTTACTCAGCAGATCGCGAAATGATGAAACACCATCACTATTCGGCTTACACATACGAACTTGCGGTGTCATCGAGCAAAAATAGAAACGCTCAAACACAATATACTTGAGATTTGACATCTGATTGATGGCATCAAAATCTATGCGCTCGAAGGGGATTCCCGTCAAATTAAGATACGAAATATTAAGAGATCCAATTAGCTGTTGGCTGATGTATAGCGGTGTGTGACTGAGGGAACTGTGAGAATAATAATTATTTTTAATATTAGCAGCAGTGCTCATTTAGTATTCATTAAGGGTGCATTTTGTTATACTCACAGCGCTTCTAGACAAGTGCTACGCAGAAATACTTCACCAGAGAGCTCCTTCAACGGATTGCCAATGAGCCGACTAAAACAAATATGTAAAAATAAAAGTTGAGTGTGGAGTTATCAATTAAATATGTATATGTGATGACTACTTATATATTTATTTAACAGTTTTATTAATTCTAAGGTACGGTCAACGATAAACGGCCAATCTACAGAAGAAAAGAGCGGACAAAAACAAAATTTGGAAGTATTAGCGCATACTTAAGCCTTGTTTGGAGGAAAGTGCAAAATCAACTATCATCGAAATCATGTAACTTTTGGTCCAGGTTACGGACTGTTTCGACGGAGTCGGACCAAATTGAGAGGCGTGTGAGGTGAGTGGGTTTAGCGAAGCATGCAAAGAGGTGGTTAGAGTCATGCGTGGACCAATTGAATGCAGCACAAATGTTTAGTATGTTATGTTAGGGTAGCAGCATAATCTGTTACAGCATCCAGAAAGAAGTTGTGTTGAGTACACGCCCGAAATCGCCTTGGCATTTATTGAAGTTCGTCAACGTATTGTAGTAATCCTTGCTTGGTGTCCCTAGGATGCAGAAACTATTTGTAGAAGAGTGCATTAAGTCCTTTAGGGAGACTTTTCTCTAACAGTCCTCGGTGTTCTGACTTGTCTGTACCTTCTTTAGCTGCGTCCTATAGCATTCAAACGACCATATTGGGGCCTTTTAATTAATGACCGGCCTGCAACATTTCTTTGTACATGCCACAAGTATTATCGGCTAGTGTCTTGTGGGCTCTATTACGGCTCTGTGCTTTGATAATGTATGCTATTCTATGTGCAGTGAAGACTTTAACACTATCAAAGGTAACACCGAAAATTTTGTGGTTGTTCACTGTCGAAATTTTAACGAGGGCTAGTCTGTATTCCTTCCTCCAATAGGTAAATATAGTCAATGTGGACTTAGAAGAAAAGAGTTTTACACTCCTTTCACTTTCGAACACATGTCATCGCTTCCAATACCGGACGCCAATTTCGTGCAGTCATCAGCGTGCCATCCAGTACCATATTGATGCCTGGCTGGGCTCAGATGATGTGGTAAGACCTGAAGTGGCTTTACTATTTGGGCAAGAAGAGTTATCGAGCGATAAGACTCCACTATGTTGGCGGGATAACCAAATTTTAGAAGTGATATCACTCCTTAGAAGTTTTCCTACTGCGCCTCAACTGTAGTCTTTGGACCTACCTGTTTTCTCTGTATTGACTTCAGTAAGGGATATTCTTTTAAGTGAAGTTTTATTTTAGAGACGTTTTTGTAGACTCGAAAAAGAAAGATTTAAAACGAAAAAGATTTAGTAAGAGAATATCGCGCAAGTTTGAAAGCTAGGAAGATTTCGACAGAAAAGATAAACTGACGAAAATTCGAAAGGCTTTTTCAGAGTTAAAAAGGATAACAAAAAATGATATAGTTTATTTCACACGGTCACTAGGGGCGTGCCAGTCGGGTCTAGTGTACTTTAATCGACAGAGAATATGTTATAGGTTTAGCTGAAACATACCAGAAACCAAAACTTAACTTAACATTTGCTGGAGACTAGTCCACGCTTTTTGATCCGACCATTTGCTGAATAACACAACAAAACAAACCTCGCGCATAGTTGTAGCAGTTCATTCAGGCACATGCCAAAAGTATCACCGTTATATTTTTACTATAAAAATTATGCCTTGCTTCACACTACATTTTCTAAAATTAAATAAAAAATGCAGCTTTATGCAGCACAGGCAAAAGTTATGCACACATTACTCATACGTCACGTAGCACGCATTTGCGTTTTTCTATTTAATACCGCATGCAATTTTTATGAGTTATTTAAAAGTGAATATAACCGTTATTTGCACATAAAATTTCAGAGTGACCCACGAAAAGGATTACACGTGTATTTGAACAACTTTTGTTACCTTGAAGCCGACAATGCAGCATCAAATATCTAGCGCATGCCAAAAGCGGCATAACTAGCCTTGACGCATTCCCTTGGTGGCGGCAACGGTACGTGCCGTTTCTTAAAAAATGCGCCGATATGAGCAAATTTGCAAAGTAACTACGACAATACATGCACACATGTACAGTTTTTATTGTAATACCGTTAGCTTCTTTTGCTGTTGATTTGCCAAATGTTTCAACAACACAACCGGCAACAGTTAAATATTTACACATTTTTACCCTTAAATATTTGTACGCGTGTGCATGAAGGCTTGCGGTTATAATTTTGTAATGAGTTTGACCCGAGAGGTCTGTGCGAACGTAAAATATTGTATCAATATTTTTTCCTAAAAATGATGTTAATTGCGCTGTACGATTGTCAATAATTTATACTTCAACGTGTTGTTTGTGTGATAATGAATTGGAAAATTATGTGCAATTGTAAACACTGTGGTAAACCCGTCTCACTAATAACCAATAACCAAGCGGATGCACGAAAATTGTTAAGTACTCTTTACTTTCTTACTTGCTGCTTTTATTTGTTTGCTTGGCAGCTGATTGAGATTACAATTATTGTTGTGTAGACACTAATAAATAGAAGGGTGTTCATTATACTAATGGAGGGCATTATTATGTTGAGGGTTTCTTCGAAGCGCTGATTTTGGAGTGACTTTTTCAAGTCGTAAATACTGTAAAGATGAAATTTGGTTCAGGGCTGGTTCAGCTAAAGGGTTTTCTGAAGTTCTCTGAGCACTATTTACTTGGGAGTGGCCAGAAACGATTTTTTTACATATTGTTCAAGCAGCTCACGACTTCCGAACTTAGACCAAGTATCCTCTGGATAGCCAAAGAACACCCATTTGAAATCGAGCTAAAGTGTAAGGGAGAACCATTCCTCTCCAGAATTGTGCGCTGGGTTTGGGACCCGCTATGTAAAAAACATCCTCAATGAAAATTACAAAACAGCCTCGGATGAGAGATTCATCAAGCTACCTGGCTATCTCCGGATCGAAAAGCCACCAAACAAATCGATTATGTTGTGATAGGCGTAAGACACGTCTCCAGTGTTTTAGACGTATGTATGCTCCGAGGTACTAGATTCGACTCTGATTACTAACTTGTTGCAGCAGAGATACGCACTCGCCTCTGTGCAACAAAAAGCGGACGTCAACGAAGACAAGGAAGGTTCGACGGTGATTGCAGGCAGCAGAAATCCGAACGATTTTTTACTCGATTCGCACTCCTCTCTGAGAGCAATCATCAGCAACTCAGTATAAGGGAACTGTGGGACGGCATTTCAAGCTCCTTACGCAGTTGCAAACAAAACCATTGGTTTTCGGAAAGGCAAAAGAACAGCCGGTACAATGAGGGGTGCCATGTAGTAGTGGAGAGAAAACCGATTTAAAGATGGAAGCGAGACGCAAAGAGCCATCCAGAGGTGATTTAGTCCACCCAGAGCATATAGAAATTATGGAAGGAACACTTCTCCAGCTTGCTGAATGGCTGTGAAAGCATAACACCAGAAGATGGTGAACCCGATTCTCCAATCGATGAAGATGGAGCGGACATTCCATTGCCAAACCATGAAGAAGTCCGATGTAATAACCAATACTGTGCCCACAAACCACAATTATATGGTAGACCCGTCCAAATTGTTATACCCTGTATATTATCAAGGGAAAATAATTAGCATAAATTCAAGTCAGAATAATTATATACAAATATTTTGAAAGAGGTGAGATTACAATAAACAGCCTGCTGTTCCCACGATATTCATTTCAAATGTATTGGTGCATACGCGTCCACAAATGACTTACAAACAAATTAATTTAAGTGAGACATCATTTTTATTTTGGATTCATTGAATATTGTGCTCTATCTCCGCTGGAAGTGAGTGAAGAAAGCCGTATTTATTTAGACCATTTCAGGTTTGAACTTTTTTTTTGCTGCGAGTAGTTTCATTATGGCCGAATAGTGCTTAGGGATTTTGAAACAAAAAACTCGTCTGGTATATTATATTTAGATATTTGCGCCTGTGTATCTAAGTCAAATATAATTTATTTGTATAATTATGTTTACCATTTTCATTTCATTGGAAATATTCCATTTTTCGCGCCACACAAATTAATTAAGCCCTAACATTAATGCTAGCTGCATTTCTCTTTTTCAAAATATATTCACACTTCTTATCGTGCCAACTGAAAGAAGAGCATTCGATTAACACTAATGCAAAACATGTGACTTGAGCAAAAACAACTCGTAATACAAATTGTCTCTAACAATTTCAATCAAAGAAATTGCATATGCCAGCGAAATTAGTAGCCGGCTGCGTTTACGAGTATAACACTTCTATCCTTTAGCCAGAAATGATTATCATACATACCTACATATGTCTGTCTGTAAAGAAGTTCAATTGTACATATGATACTTCAGATGTTGTATTAGGTCACGCGCCTACACTATAGCGCTTACCAATGGAGATGATGTGATTTTGACAGCTCGTGGCGGCCATGTTTGTCTAAGGATTTGTGTAAAATTTTGTCAGTGTGTTCAGTAAGGTTTACCATTTCATCATGTCACGTTTGACTTTGGTACAAAGTTTACAAATTGTCCAAGAATATTACGCAAGTTCACGTTCTCCGAAAAAATCGTAAATTTACTTTCATCGAAGAATCATCTTCTCAGATGTGTCCCCTTTCAGTTTAAATGACTTTGTAAATTCAATCTACTCTTGGAGAAATAGTTCGAGCTGTAGATCTAAATAGGGAAGCTACCATCTTCAATAGGAGTGTACAGCTGCTGGCATACGCAGATAATATAATGACATTAAAATCATTGGCCTCAACAACCGCGCCGTTAGTTCTGCTTTCTCCAGAATGGATACAGAAGCGAAGCAAATGGGTCTGGTGGTGAACGAAGGCAAGACAAAATATCTCTTGTCATCAAGCAAACAGTCGTCGCACTCATGACTTGGCTTCCACGTCACTGTTGACAGTAATAACTTCGAAGTCCAAGATAATTTCGTCTATCTTGAAACCAGTAACAACAATATCAGCTTCAAAATCTAACGCAGAATTACTCTTGCCAACAGGTGCTACTTCGGACTGAATAGGCAATTGAGAAGTAGAATCCTCTCTCGACAAACAAAAACCTAACTCTATAAGTCACCCATTATTCCCGTGGTGCTAAATGCTGCAGAGGCGTGGGCGGTGACAACATCTGATAAGTCGACGTTACGATTTTTCGAGAGAAAGGTTCTGCGAAAGATTTAAGTTTCTCAGCGCATTGACCACGGCTAATATCGTATTCGATGGAACGATGAGCTGTATGAGATAACGACGACATTAACATAGTTCGGCTGGCAAGGTCATGTCATACCTATGGACGAAAACACTCGAGCTATGAAAGTATTCGACACATTACCCGCCAAGCAGAGGAAGAGGATCCGCCAGGTTGTGGTTTGAGACAGTGCCAATGCTTGAGAAAGTCTTGGAATCGGCAAATTGCTGCCTTCAAGACTTGCCTGAACGGCAGCAATATTTTCATTACTTCGAGAGGTTCTTTATCTTATTACTCCTAGAACTTGAATATTATATGTAAATTAAAAGAAAATTGAATGGTTGAATACAATGAAAAATATAGATTAAAAATGCCCGAAACGACACTTAGATATCATATCATCCCTATTGGGAAACCCGTCATATGTATGTCGTGAACCACGGTACCAACAGAAAAAATTTTAGAAAGTGAACGGATGGGAAGTGATATATTTTCAAGCCGTCATTCCTAATACAGATCATTCGACCAACTCCTGATAAAATATTTAAACTTTAATCTTGGAAATGATTTTATGAGGCCAAAACTTGTCTGTTATAAATTATAAGAAGATTTTTTTTACTGGCTTAGTGCTAAGAAATAGTACCACAACTCTAAGTATATATTTTTTAAAGAAAATCTTTTCATCAAATCTCTCATACAAATTCTTCAAGTCTCAATACTTTAGAACAATGATATAAAGAGTTATTGGAATGAAATATTCCAGCTCATTTTATGTGTTAATTTTTAGTCCTTAAGTTCATTGGTTTTTTTAAATTTTCCTTACTTTAACCACTAACTTTATAATTGTAAGTGATATGCATTCAACATACTGCGCTGCGACTGGTGCACGAAAAAGTTCGGGGCGAATATTCATATCTATAACTGGTACACTCTTTTGCAAAGTAGTCACATTTCATACTTTTGTTTGCTTTATTTTACAGCCTGTTTATAACCATTGTAGCTTTGGGTTCATTAATTTTGTGGCATAACTTTGATATGAGCGCCTACTAATGAATTCGAAACACGCCTGTCAGCCAGCAACGCCGTTACGCTACCCTCATTGTTCTGCCCACGGAGCTTAACTACACTTTTCCAGCTCTTATTTTGTTGATTCGACTTTTTTTCTATTCTCGTGTGTAGAAATTTGCATGAAAGCGTAAATATTTCTTATCTATCTTTTGATTTGGATTTGTCTGTTTTGGCAACGAATTTATTTGAGTGGATTCCAAAGTAAATAAGAGCAAAACAAGAAAGAAAATGATAATAAAGCGTAAAACTCTGATTACAATAACAAAAAAAGTTATAAAGGTTGCACATGCTCACATGTGAAACCCTGCATTGGGCGGGACGATAGTCAAAAAAACATGTTTCGGCGAAAAATCACACAATTCTTGTTAATAACATTGTTGCATTCGTGCGTGAATATGGTTTGTACTCCTACAGCATTTGGCTTGCAATTTTTGTGGGAATTCCTACCCAACCTGGTTGAAAATATTCAATTTCACGCGCACAAGGACGAAATAGTTGCCGCCCGAGGGCGTCTCGGTAAAATCGATATGAGGAGAATGAAAGAGTTGCTTGTGGCGATTGTTTTGGGAATACCGTAAAACAGTGAAGTGTAAAATTATACCAACAACAACAAGGCGGGCTACCAACTACTATATAAATTAATTTGTTATTCAACAAATGCGCTCGAATGCAGCTTGGCGATTCCCTGACCGAAGATGTCTGGTGCTTGCGGCGATATTGAAAATATAATAACAATGACAAAAACAACAAATAATCCATTTAATAATAGACAATAATCATATTAAATGTATATGGGGTTTAAACTACACTTATATATCGTCAAATGTAAAACAACGTATCATCAAAAAAAACGAAAATCACTGTCAGATATAAAATAACCAAAATATAACCATTTTATGACCAAAACTCAAATTTTGTTTCAATATAAGTTGTTCCTATTATAACTTTTTCCTTCGCCTGTAATCTTATGAAAAGGTAAAATTTAGGTGACGATACGTAAAAACTGTGATAGGGTTAAATCTGGCGAAATCTATACGTTTTTCTCTGTCAAAGCAAGAAATGAGTGTTGGGTGATTATGAATATATACGAGGTATGACAATTAAGTAATGAGACTGATTCCATAAAAACCGTATATTTGAAAATTATTCTACAACTCTGCCATTCCCTTCAAAGTAGTCCCCTTGGGCAGCTATACAGCGATTCCAGCGCGTTTTCCATGCTTCGTAACATTTCTGGAACGCTTCGACTGGGATGTCCGCGAGTACTCTCCTCACGGTCGCCTGGATGCCCGTAATCGACTCAAAATGCGTTCCTTTGACCGCGGATTTTGTTTTTGGAAACAAAAAAAGTCACAGGGTGACATGTCGGGCGAATAAGGCGGCTGTTGCAACACGGCGATCCCTTTAGAGACCAAATACTGGGGCACGCTGAGGGCGGTGTGGCACGGCGCGTTGTCGTGATGAAGGATCCAGTTACGAACGATGTCTGGGCGCACCCTGTTGACTCGTTTTCGCAAACTTTCGAGTACTTGGCAATAGTAGACTTGAATCACAGTTTTCCCCGGTGGAACGAATTCTTTGCGGACGATTCCACGGCTATCAAAAAAGGCAATAATTATCGTTTTCACCTTCGACTTGCTCATGCGCGTTGCTCTTGATTTCGTTTTTCCATTTTCGTGACGAGCACTACGAACACACGTCTACTCAACTTGACGCAGCAGGCGAACTAAACAAGCTAGAGCGATGGTACACATATCAATGGAGAGTGTAGAGATGCCGGAAAAAAAAGAAAGTGAATTTTATCAGTCTCATTACTTAATTGTCAAACCTCGTTTGTTTAGAATAGAGCGATCTTTCAAATGCTCAAATAGAATTTCCCATAATACCAAAAGGTTAAATTTTCGATAACATATACTATTTCGAAAGAAACATAAACTGAATTTAGACCTTCATAATATCTCAAAATGTTAATACTAGCTTGTACTCTTCTGTCCTCCACTGGAGACAATTTTTAGCATTTCTTTCAATGAACCGCTTATTTTGTGACCATATCCATAGCCAAAATCACCCTTCAACGTTGCTAATTTCGCTCAAGCTGGCAGAAATACCTGCTTTAACTATGCTTGCCATTCTATGTTCAGTTGGGATACAATCTCTTGTTCTGAGAGAGATCAACGCGGTGCCCATTTGGAGTGGAAGAGAAAGGGGATTATTTTCTATATTTGAAAAATCATATTAAAGAATACTCTTTCAATTGTCTTTCGCTAAGTTGTTATCTTACCCCAAAAATTTATTATCAGTTCCGCTAATCCACAGTTATTTAACCGTTACATTGTTCAACATAAATAAAAATATATGTCTAAAGAGAGAGATCCCGATTTATACATACTTACTTTCTAGACAAACTAACAGATTTACATTGCTCAATATCTTATCGTTCTCATCTTCCCAGGAGCATTTTCTTCTATTTGAAAATTTGAACGCATCAACAGCCTCTTCAGGTATCGAGGAACGTTGACCTCTTAGTTAATCTTTTACATAAGGGAATAAAAAGAAGTTATTCGGTGCCAAGTCAAGACTTTACGTTGGATTACTCATAAAATCGATGTTATAAGTGCTCAAAAAAGCAGTTTCTTCAGTGGATGTTTGAGAGCTCGTATGGTCGTGGTAAAGAGTGATGAAGACGGTGGTTGGTTTTCCTGATGTCTTAAAAGACAACTGACAAAAAGATGGCTATGTACCATTCAGGATTTACTATTCTGCCTTATTCTGGAGGTATAGTTGCAACATATTCAGTTTTAGCAACAAAAAAAGGCAATCATTTGCTTGGAAGTGCTTTGTAAACGAACAGCTTTTGTTAGATTCGGCTCATTTTGAATCACTCATACAGTCGACTGCTGATAAGCAAAACAAATATTAAGGTGGGGTGAAAAAATAGTCCCTGTAAATTCTCAAGTATTGTTGGCTTGAGCATCTTAATCATTACTCAACTGCATGTTTTTTGCTGTTCTCTAATAATGCAATCATGAAAGCTTTAACTCTTCCCCTTTGCAAGCGGCGCGCAAAGTAATTAACCCACTTCAAGATTGTGAGAAAGTTGTGTAAGCTGTGCGGCGGCGGCAAACGTTAATTTGCGCAGATGACCTTAAGATTTTAAAATAATAAATTCAAAACTTTTCATATAAAACTATTTATAACTTTTTATCACTTTCACTCCTCAGTTCTCAATCGTTGTAATTAAATTTGCGGCTTTTGTAAATCAGAGAAAAACAGATTTATTTTGTAATAAAAATAATAGAAATATAGTAGACAAAAGGATTTCAATTTGAATGGATTGGTGTTTTGTAGTTTGTCAATTTGCAGCTGTTCAGTTATTTATAGCGGCGTTTAACCTCGCTGTTTATTTTGCTATCGTTAGTGGTAATGGCTATTTGAATTTAGTGGAGAATTCTATTATGTTTGACGAGAAAAGCAAATCGAAACTACGACAACTTGAATTTCTATCGATATATGAATGTATGGACTCCGTCTGTAGCAATTTTCCGTATCACAAAGACATAACTGTCTTGTCGTAATTATTTTGGCGTCTTATCTCTCTTTGGAATTAGACATGTAATCTAACACATCCTTATTGCAACCAAAACATACGAGACTCATCCGGTACACAGATGCCTTCAATTAATGCTTTAAATGGATTACCAGAAGGCAGAAATTTTTCAATTTAATAATATGTGTGTAAGCTCAGCTTGGATAATATGTGAACTTTGATTATCATTTTCTAAGTAAGACAAATTTTGTATTTTTTAGGAATGTGATTATTTATTAGTTTTTCCAGCACTTGAATCGAAAATATATTTTCGAAAATATCCAAATGTAAGAGGTAACGTCTGTTAAAATCTTCGATTGTACCCTTTACCTTTAACAACTTTAGATACCGGTGGAGAACATCGTTTCTCACATAGAATGGAGCCCCCACTATGGTGCGCAGAACTTTATTTTGAAAAGTTTGAATTACTTCTAAATTTGAATTCGCTGCACTACCCCAGATTTAAATGCCATACGTCCAGATCGGCCTAAGTATTATCTTATAAATTAGCAACTTATTCTTCAGACTGAGGCGGCATTTTGGTCTGAGGCGCCAGTTTAGCTGCGCCAACTCTAATCTCAGCAGAGTTATTTTTATTTTTACGTGATCTTTCCAAGTGTGCCTCTTATCAATTGTAATCCCCAAATATATTGCGCATGTTCTTCTTGGTAACAACTGACCATGTAAAGCCACTTGAGGGCAATTTTTGAGCTTGAGGATATATACTACTTGTACGGACTATTTGGTATTGATACCACTGTTTCTTTTAGTGAGCCACGATTCTGGAGCATTCAGATGCATCTGCAGTTTTCTAGAATCAGTATTAGTGTTGCCACTTGTCACTGTGAAGTCAGAGTTTACATCTAGATTGACTGCTGTATAAAGAATGTAGAGCACAGTGGCGAGTATCTTATTCTCTTGGGGACAAGGGGACATTTGTCGAAACTGATGTGATTGTTCGATATCGGATCATTTTAGCATATAGCTGTCAAACAAATTTGTCAAATCGTATTGCTGTGGAAAATTGGATATCCAGAAATTACGGGATTCGGTTTCTTATCTACATATTTCTTATTTTATTGCATTTTAAACACACTTAAGTTAGTTAAAGTTGTTTTGTAAAATTTCCAAAAAAATTGTTCCCAAAATTATTATTTCTAAATTCTGGAATGAAAAAACTTATTCCTCAGCGTGCTTATAATGAAGTCTTACAATAGAAAAGTCTTAAACTCCATACATGTCTACATTGTCAATCAAGCAGTTGAAAAGTTGCCAATTTTTGTGCAAGAAATAAATTTAACTTTCGAGCAACACTTTTAAGGACCACTACCCATGCACACAATAAAAATTCATATGCGGCAAATAAAAAAACACATTCACTGTGTCAAAGGAAGCGACTCCGGTTTATTAAATAAACATTTCACAACTTAACTTATTGCTGACGCTGCGTCACCAACACATACACATATATCACTAACACATACACATATACGTATGTGCGTCGAAAAGGTTAAAGAAACACATGTAGCAATACATCTTAGTTGTAGGGGTGTCTGTGTTTGTCTAAAAACGTGATGTTCTGCACTTTCTAATCTCACTATTCACGGCCAAACACAAACATACACACGCACAACACACGAAGATGCCGCAGCAGACAGTCAAAGAGTACGTCTGGCAATTGTAACTTTATGAATTTTTGTTTTGTTTTGCTCGTCTGCCAATCTGTTGCTATTTGTGTGCAATTTTGTTTATGCTTATGTTTATTTTTATATTTACCCGTTACTTTTTTTGCTTAGTACGCATACGTACACACACACATATTAATCTACAAATGACCATTAGGGTGACCGATATTTTCCAAGTGGAATCTCTTGAATGGCTTTTACCATACAGCAACTTCCTTCAAAGTTATACGTACTTAAAATTATGCTGTATTCATATAGTACACCATGTCGTATGAGTAACAAAGAATGCTTAAACCACTCGTATGATTGCTCAGTACATTTGATGATTAGTTAAAATGGGAATAACTTTTAGAGGAGTTTTTTCATTAAAAATCCTTCATACCATTTTTAGTGAAAAATAACAAAAAAAAAAACTTGTTAAATACATTGAAATGTATGTAAAATAATTTTTAGATTGAATATAAAATGCTTGTTTCTGTTGACTAATTTTTTTAAGACAAAATATGAAACTTTAAGGGCATTTGTTAAAAACAAAATTAATGTGAGAAATTAAAAACACCCTAATGTTGTTGTAGTTGTAGCGGCAGAATTATGCCAAGTCGGCAGTCCTTGGCCGGATAAAAATACGGGTCCGTTCCGGATACGTAGACCCATTTGTGGTGGGGACACCCTAATGGACATGTACGTATCTGCCAAACCAATTTTTATTATTGAATTTTAAAGTGTGTGCGTGTATGCGTGTGTAAGTGTATGGAAGTACTATATACTTTTTCAAATATATTATTATTGAATTTGCTTAAAACCGGTATCCCTGATTTTGTGGCAAATAGTTGTTTTTTACTTTTTCCAAAGCATTTTATTTCGTGGAAATTTTCTCCTTCGATATGCATTTCAATAAATAATTTATCTTGACAAAACCATCAAATATTTACACATAGGAATTTCAATTGATTTATGGTCACTCAAGCAAGCTAAAAGTAAGTGGATTACTGGCCAATGGCCTTAAATTTTAGTTAAAGCAGCATTTTTAGTAATTGAATACAATTAAAACGAAGTGCTGAGCATTGTTTTTGTTTTTTTTTTTTACATATTAACCCATGTATTATATAATAATATACTTTTTTTATATACTATATGCTTGGCTTCTGTAAATTCCTCTTTTTATAATATTTTATTTGTTTGAAAAGCATACACATATACACATATCCGCTAGTGCCACGGGTCGTATACGTAATAAAACTTAATATGCGTACTCTTGTGTGCCGCCGTTTCTTAACTGCTTTCTAAGTCTATTATCATGCATGAATCACTGTTTATTATAACATTATGCAAATGGTTTTGAAATTGTTCTCTAGTTGTTTATTGAATATGTGCGATAAATTAGCCGCCTGATTCTAAGACGATATTATTTGGAGCAACGCGAACGGTTTGTAACGGTGTATATTATTTGAAAGCAATTTTTAGCAGTTTTGTTGTGCCATACATGTGTTGACGAAGTTCTAAGTTATTTACGATTGTAAGTTTTATATTAAATTTCATTAATTTTTGCCACATTTTTGGTTTGTCTTCGCGCCTTATTTTCCTATTATTTAAGTAATTCCTTCACAAAAGTTGATCGAATTAGTTCACTCCAAGTATTAAATTAAAAAAAAATCATATTTCGACAGGTTGTATATATTTAAAAGTAACACACAAAAATTATAAGTCGATATCTGAAGTAGCTTTTAAGTAAAAAATTTCTAAATTGTAAATTTTTTTTTTAAATTTGCCGCCATTTTTGGGATATTTTTTCGACCGTAGATCAATATTTTAGGAGAGATTTATTTTCAGATTTCATCTATTTAAAAAGCTGGAATTACTATATGAATGGAGGATCTTTCCTATCGCCGTCGGAGATCGCGTGTAACTCCAATAATATTTAATTATTTTTTTCACAAATTTTATAAATATCTTCTTCTTTTTTACTGGCGTAGTCAGCGCTTAAGCGATTATAGCCGAGTTAACAACCGCGCGCCAGTCGTTTCTTCTTTTCACAAGGTGGCGCCAATTGGTGATTCCAAGCGAAGCCAGGTCCTTCTCTACTTGGTCCTTCCAACGGAGTGGAGGTCTTCCTCTTCCGCTGCTTCCCTCGGGCGGGTACTGGGTCGAATTCTTTCGGAGCTGGAGTGTTTTCGTCCATCCGGACAACATGACCTAGCCTGGCTTCGCTGGCTTCTTTTAATTCGCTGAACTATGCCAATGTCATCGTATATCTCATACAGCTCACCGCTCCATCGAATATGATATACGCCGTGACCAACGCGCAAAGCACCATACAACTTTCGCAGAACCTTTCTTTCGAAAACTCGTAACGTCAACTCATCAGATCTTGTCATCGTTCTTGCCTCTGCACCATACAACAGAACGGGAATAATGAGTGAGTTATAGAGTTTTTTTTTATTCGACGAGAGAGGACATTACTTCTCAATTGCCTACTCAGTCCGAAGTAGTACCTGTTTACAAGAGTTATTCTGCGTTGGATTTCCAGGCTGACATTTTTGGTGGTGTTGATACTGGTTCCAAGATAGACTTCAATGTTATGACTGTCAAAGGTGACGTGAGAGCCAAGTCGCGAGTGCGACGACTGTTTATTTCATGACAGGAGATATTTCGCCTTACCCTCATTATCCGCTTCCTTATCCAGTATGGAGAACGCAGAGCTAACGGCGCGGGTGTTGAGGCCAATGATATCAATATCATCGACGTACGCCAGCAGTTGTACACTCTTATAGAAGATTGTACCTGCTGAATTAAGTTCTGCAGCTCGAATTATTTTCTCCAGAAGCAGATTGAAGAAGTCGCACGATGGGCAGTCACCTTGTCTGAAACCTCATTTGATATCGAACAGCTCGGAGAGGTTCTTTTTGGTTCTGCACGCGCTTTTGTTATTGCTCAACGTCAGTTTACACTGCCGTATTAGTTTTGCGGGGATACCAAATTCGGACATCGCGGCATAAACTCAGCTCCTTTTCGTGCTGTCAAAAGAAGCTTTGAAAACGACAAAAAGGTGGTGTGTGTCGATTCTCTTTTCACGGGTCTTTTCCCAAGGCCCAATCCGTTTGTTGACGGTGGGCTTTAATCTTTCACACAATAGAACCTTATGTATATGCGATGTTGAGGAAGCTTATCCCACGGTAGTTGTCGTAGATTGTGGGGTCTCCCTTTTTGTGGATTGGCCAGATATATACCCTTAATTTTTTTGTTTTAATTCGCAAAAACGCCTATATTTCGGGTTGTCAAACTAGGTGCGATTCTTAAATCCTGCAAGAGATGTGCTGATCACTGTTCAAATGGTACTATAATAATAGTAAAGCTCTTATGCAAAATACAACAGGGCGATAGTGAAAGAAAATAGATGTTTGAACTTTAACGCCTTAACTAAAATTATAGATTTCAGGTTTCACTGTTGGACTCTGAAGACGACCAAATACTAAAAATACTGTTAAAGCTCAAATGCCGATACACTGCCGGATTTGCTTCCACCACAAAATACTTAATGATCATATAGGGTGAATGCATCTAGTGAACAGTGAACTCACAGATGTTGCTCATACGCCGTGGCAGATCCTAAGACACATACATATGCACGGCATATTTCATGCACATTAAAGTGCTTGCCACACTTTCATTTCTTACAGCAGTTTACCGTTACATTTACTTATATGTAGTATTTATAGATTAGTACGAGTGTGTTCATAAAATTTAGCTTATTGCTTTTGGTTTTATGTGGGCAGTTAAGTGGGGCAATATATTTCTTTAAAGCTCAGCGTATCACTTCACACAATTGTTTTTTTTTGTATTGATGTAAAACTCTAGTCATATATTATTTTGCCGCCCACAAACTCTCTAAACACGCATACATCAAACTCTATGGACTATTATTCTTATTTAATAGCACTGGAAGTAGCATAAAAACACTGTAAATCAACATTCAGCATTGCCTTGCGATTTCAAGGAGTAAAAGAATTTATAAGCACGCACTGGCGCACTACTACACTCACACCTACGCACATGAGGCGGTTTATTTGCCTCATATGCCTTGCTTAACGTGCTCGCTATTGCTCTTGCATGTTGCTGTTGAAGATACAGTAAAAATTCAGCGAGACAAAAGTTGATGCTCCACTACTAGCATTGATTTCCGTTACGTGCCCCAACCATATTTGTTCTCGACCAGCTGACCATCAGTGCATGAATGCCTGTAATGTGGCATGTAATAGTTTGCACATTGTGTTCTAGTTTTTTTTTCTTGATTTGGCTTGCACTTGTCCGGTCAATGTACGTGTGCAAATGTGCAAATGAGCACATATGCTTGTTTGTACGAGGTATGTTGCATAAATGGAACACGTGTTTCATTTTTTCCATTTGTCGTACCAAATGTTGTACGTCACTGCGTATGAGTAATTTTCATACTGCATTTCAATGTAATGTTTATCAGTCCACACATTGCCGTCTTCTTCAACGTAGTTCTATGACTTCTGTTTTTTCTACGACAGACTTAAAAGAAACATGGAAGGATATGAAGCTTTAAGCCTCGATTATTACTCCAAGTATGATCATATCAGATTTACATCGACAATTTGTATGGAGTACAAAGTTCATTACACATCCGCTTTTCATCTTAAAACAATCCAATATATAACTGAGTACCTTGAACAGTATATTTTAAATATGCCACGAAGTATGTAACGCGCGGAAGGAAGCATGGTAGACGGTATAAAATTACATAATAGGTCTAGCAAGAAAGAAATCCATTATTTTTCCAAACGTGACGCTCGCGTAACTCTGGCCATAGAAGAAGAATTGTGATCTACCAGAACAACGTCAGACCACAGGACTTGGGAAATTCTTATGATCCACCTTATAGTTTGACCTGGCATCAGGTGATTACTACCTTTTCGTCCATATGGAGAAAGAAGTCGCATTAAGAGAAGCTTGTGAGTAGTTTTTCTGGCCACCGCATGACCACTCCATTGAGGACAAACCGTTTTGACTCAATTGAGGATATGAAAGCTGAATCGAAGAAGGTTCTGATGGCCGTCACAACGGAGGATTTTTCCAAATGCTATGATGACTGGAAAATTCGTTGGCATAAGTGAATTGCAATGGGAGGAGATTACTTTAGAGGAAATGAAATGGACAAAATTCACCTTTCAATTTGATCACAGTAGTAGTCACCTAAATGCAAAATTCAAACCAAGGCTAAATATATCCTTCGATTTAGTGGAAAGTAAATGGATTTCTTTTTACTAGACCTTATCAGTGACTGGGTCAATTTAACCATATCCGTCCGTATGAATATCCATAACAGTAGTCTATCGTCCTGTTCTACCCACAAAAAAAAGATTAATTGTCGGAACAACAGAGTTGCATTCAAAAGTAGTAAAAGTAAAATCGAAAACTTCGCTTGCTTATCAATCCCCCCTCGCGTTTGAAATCGAGTAAACGTGTAAATATTTAAGCTAGCTTGCAAGCATTTAAGTGTTCAAGCATTCACCGGAATGTAATATAATAGTTTTGTAAATATTTATACATTTTGTAAACGAAATTTACACGAGTAAGTGATTTAAAAAAGGAGACGAAAACTAAACGAATTCTAACTTTATATGGACATTAGAGTCACAGAGCGCTTACAGTGGAACCCAATATTAAAATCTAACGAAAAATAATACAAAGGAGACAATAAAAAAACTGGTCATACCAGCAGTATTACTTATATTTACTGAGAATGAATAAAATTAAGTTCAGCTCAGAACAAATATGATTACATTTAATGTTATCAGGTTTTTCTTTGTATAGTGCACAAACTTATATAGCTATGGTGTGAGTAAGCGACGTTTTCTACTAATTTTCCATTATTTATTATACTTTTTCTATTATAAAGGGTGATTTTTTAAGAGCTTGATAACTTTTTAAAAAAAAAAAAACGCTATAAAATTTGCAAAATCCTCATCGGTTCTTTATTTGAAAACGTTAGATTGGTTCATGACATTTACTTTTTGAAGATAATTTCATTTAAATGTTGACCGCGGCTGCGTCTTAGGTTGTCCATTCGGAAAGTCCAATTTTGGGCAACTTTTTTCGAGCATTTCGGCCCGGAATTAGCCCGAATTCTTCGGAAATGTTGTCTTCCAAAGCTGGAATAGTTGCTGGCTTATTTCTGTAGACTTTAGACTTGACGTAGCCCCACAAAAAAATAGTCTAAAGGCGTTAAATCGCATGATCTTGGTGGCCAACTTACGGGTCCATTTCTTGAGATGAATTGTTTTGTCCGAAGTTTTCCCTCAAAATGGCCATAGAATCGCGAGCTGTGTGGCATGTAGCGCGCCATCTTGTTGAAACCACATGTCAACCAAGTTCAGGTTCTTCCATTTTTGGCAACAAAAAGTTTGTTAGCATCGAACGATAGCGATCGCCATTCACGTAACGTTGCGTCCAACAGATCTTTGAAAAAATTACGGTCCAAGGATTCCACCAGCGTACAAACCACACCAAACAGTGCATTTTTTTACGGGATGCATGGTGCAGTTCTTGAACGGCTTCTGGTTGCTCGCTCTTCACCCCAAATGCGGCAAATTTGCCTTATTTACGGTAGCCATTCAACCAGAAATGAGCCTCATCGCGAACAAAATTTGTTCGATAAAAGCGGCATTTTCACATTTCGAACCGAACACTGATTTTGGTAATAAAATTCAAAATGATTTGCAAGCGTTGCCTCGTTAGTAAGTTCTATTCATGATGAAAAGTGTCAAAGCATAATGAGCATCTTTCTCTTTGACACCATGTCTGAAATCCCACGTGATCTGTCAAAAAGAAGAGGAAATAATACTAATGCATGAAAATCCTAACCATCAAAAAAAATCACCCTTATATTATATAGCTATGATTTCGCCCACAAGTTTATCTTGAGGTAATCAATGTGTCGGAATACGCTCTGGTTCACACTAAGCCCGCGAAAATAATTAATATCTCAATGTCTCCTTTGATCTCTTCAATCCGACTTACAAAATACTTAAAATTTTATAATACGCTCTCTCAATCAATAACTGAAGAATACTAGTTTCAGCTCCCACTTTATATTAGTACAATAATATCATACTCTTACACCGAAATTTTCTTGTATGTCTATTGAATGCAACAAATCTCTTATCTTTCACTAATATACTCGTACTACAACTACTACGTAACTTCCATTTGCTTGCACTTAATGTTTTTGATGCTTTCTTCTTGGCATCTTGCTCTGCTGCAACACTTAAGCAAACATTTACTTAGCACACAACAATTCAAAACAACAAAATGAGAGACAAGTGGAAGACAAGTTTTTACTATCACTTTTTCCTGCCGAGGGTGCATTTAATTTATCGTCTATAAAAGTAAGTGTAGAAATCAGTATGATAGAGTGACTTAAGCATGGTGCGAATCTCGCGAAGATGCAAGCTGTCAACTGGTACTAAAGTTTTAACTACTCAAGTAATGATTAAAAACAATTGCTGCTATTTTAAGCACTTTGAAGGGGTGTTAAGCAAAGAAGAATATTTTTCAATCTAAGAAAAGTAAATAAATATTAATAATTAATGTAATCATACCATTTTTTAGCATAAAAATCACACATCGCTCTGGTACTGATTCCACTAATTTTCTATATTTTTATTTATATAACACTCATGGCCACGCAAAGCTTACCAGTATACTTTCTTCAATTTTTTTCGGACTTTTTCGTATCGTTCGGGATTTTTGTCTGCAATTTGTTTATTTTTTGTATGGTTTTAGTGGAGCATGAGTAAACTAAATTATGTTATGTATAACTATAAATTATAGTTTTTAATTTATTACGTTTAATGAGTAACTCACAAAATTAGTTTTCTGTGTTTATACAAAAAACGACCGATTTTATTGTTTTTAAAAGTAATACACCGACTAAACTTCATGTTTAAATTAAAAAATAATAAATTATATTGGTAATGTTCAATTACAATGTAAATGAAATTAAATTAAAAAAAAAATATCATTTTTCATCGCAATGTCAGTCTCTTACATTTCGAGCTCATTTCGTAAAGCCACTATCTTTCAATTGATTTATCTATAGCTGAATGTGTTTTGCTTCTGTTTTTAATATTTTTGATTATCATTAACTTATTTCTAAATAAAAAATTTCTATACCGCTATAAGTAGTCAAATAGGTACATAACTACTTGAAAAATATGCGTGGTAAGCTTTGCGTGGCCACGAGTACTTACCATAGATCTACATTATATATTCTTTTGAGAACTAGATTATCGTTATATCGAGCTGGATTAGTAAAAAAAGGGCTAAGTTCGGGTGCAACCGAAAATTTTATACTTTTTCAACTTGGAGGTGTAAAGATATCAACCATAAAGATTGTTACAAAAACAAAATTATATGTAGTATATGGGAGTGAGTGGTGGTATCGACCGCGGTTTTATCTATTTTCGCTCATCCCACTTAATATTAATATACCACATACTGCAAAACTGTTCCCTGAGTTTACTTAAGGTACCTTGTATACAATCACCAATCATATGGAATAAAGTCAAGTGGATGTTCGAAAATCCTGGTAATAGCTATATGAGGACTAGATCAAGTTTTCGCTCAATTTTATCTCTCTTAAGCACAACCATATACTATTATGAGTAAAACATATTCTGTAATTTTCATTGAGATAACACAAAAATATTGGCCGATATATCCAGCATAAAGTCACCTGAAAGTTCGAAAATCTTTATATTAGGTATAGGCTCGGGGAAGTATCAATTTCAATTTTATATCTCACACATTGGAGGATATTTTCGGTCAAAATTCAACTATACATAGTGGGATCTTCATATTCAAATTCGGTACCTAGGGGCTTGAACATCTACGATTCGATTTGGGCAATTTTTGGTCGAAAGCTGGCATACTTTATAGGAATTTGATCTTCTCTTCTATGGACTGAACCTTTCGGAAAAAAACCTCCTGATATTTTAATCGGTGTTAACCTATCAGAATCGCCGATATCGGAACACCATTACATATAGCTGCGTTACAAACTTGACAATCCTTGTGAAGAAAACTTGGCAAGATAACTTCACGAAATTTAGCATTTGAATTATTGTTTAGGGCAACGTTACAATATCCGAGCAAATTATCGGATCGGATCACTATAGCATATAGCTGCCATACAAAATGACCAATCAAAATAAAAATAAGTAATACCCTGTTTTGCTATAAGAAATGCACTTGCGAGGGGTATTATAGCTTCGGTGCAATCGAAGTTGACATTTTTGCTTATTTTATATTTATTTCATTCTAAGAAGTACGTATAAGTAATTAATTTGCTCTATGCTCACAAATTTAAAAAAAATATTTTATAAATATAAACAGTAAAAATATGTGAATTTAACAAATTATTAATTTTAGATAACCATAAATAGCAATAAAAGTCTCATACAATCCGAATTAAATCATTTGAAAGACACAAATTCAATGTCACTCATACGCACTGGAGCACCAAACTATAATACTTTTGCGAAAATAATAGAAAAAGTAAACGATTTAATTACTCTGACCATAAATAACATAGTACTTATGAAATTGTGTTTTCTTAACTAAATACGCTACATACTTACACATCTCTAATGTCATTCAAACCCCAAAAAGCTCTCGGATGTATGTGGGTAATACGATTGTCATTGAGATTTCTTCAAAGTAGTCCATAAAAAACCGTAACGCGACATGAAATGATACAAAAGCAATAAAGTTCATATCAAAACAAATTAATCACATTTACTAACAATATTAAATACATAAATAAATATAGTATAAGCAAATGTGAAAATCATTTGCGGCACACACCGAACAATGAAGGGTGACGATTTCGCTGAGCAAAAAAGAGGCACTAAAGAAAATGCGTGTGTTTGTTTGGACAGCGTCCGCAATATATTTTGTGCTGACGTGTTTGTTGCTATTATTGTGTACTATTGTTGTTGTAATAAAAAATCGAATGACAGCAACAAATCAAGAAAACTGAGGTGTCTGCAACGCATGTAAATTATCGCAACAGCACTAATACTTTGTTGTTATTGTTAGTGTATTTTGTTTTTTCTATTTTATTATTTTTTTTTTATGCTTGAAAATATATTCTGTCCGTTCTGTGACGCGATTGCATGCTGAACTGTCTAGGCTGGCTGCACTGATTTACCATAATGTACTCGATATTGACACTAAATGTCGTGCAAGCGCCCCCCACTCCGTGCGGTGACAGTGAAAAATGATTGGTATTAAATAAAAACAATGTAGACAATTTATTAACTGAATATTTATACACAGACGAAATTTTGCTTGTCTCTGGCGAGAGAATGCTTGTGAGAGGGTGGGTGAGTGTGTGTGTGTGTGAAGAGGTAGTTGACTGAGCGGCAGGCGAAGCATGCCACAATATAATGGCTAAGCATTTAAGTTATGCCACTCTTTAGCTTTCTCGAGGTAGCAAAATCACATTGCTTACTTTCAAAGAATTCCATACAAAAGTGCTGGAAAATTAAAACATCAATGCTGGAAATTTCAATGATTCAAAATTAAAACTCTTTACTGGCAGCTTATGTGTTGTTTATATTTATGCATTTGCTTAAGGTAAAAAAAAAATCGAAAAATTAGCGATAAATATTTAAATTTTCTATGCGCTAAAAATAGGTTTATATACTTTTGTTGTATATTTTTGATGAAAACAAGTGTTGAGCGTATTTTGAAGTCATCGATGAACTACAATGGAAAAAGGGGCTGGTTTTTCTAAATATTTTTTAAGATACATACATATATACTAGGTGTGCCGGACAGAGAACATTTGTTGTGAACCAGACTTAATTTTTTATATTTAATAACCTTACAGTCATTAAACAAACAACATCATATTTGACATCATTGTGTTGAAAATGTCAAATTTTGTACCGAAAAGTGACGATTTGCTGAGAGCATTAATTTTTTGTTTCCATTTGAAGTAAGCATCGAATGCCTGTCGAGGCATATAGTGTTCATGCTCTATCTATTTGTCTATCAGAAACAACATGAAAAAGATGATTTCAGCAGTTTAGAGGTAATGATTTTGATGTGAGAAATGAAGAACATGGAAGACCACCAAAAATGTTTGAAGACACCTAACTGCAAGCAATATTGGAAGAAGATGATACTTTTAGTCAAAAGAAAATGGTTGTCATTTTAAGTGCCATCAACAATCATATGGAGTAAAAACAACCAGATGTTATATGTGTTATATGGGCGCTAGGTCAAGTTGTCGCCGATTTCTTTTATTTTAGGTACAAAAATACACTGTTAAGAAAGATGCTCTCTCATTTTCTTAGAGATAAACCACTTGTCGGATATATGTGGTAAAAACACCCGGAGGCAAAAAATCTTTAAAAGTACATATAGTTGTCACCCGATTCAACAATTTTTGATACACAGAGTTACTATTGTCAAAAGAGGTTTCTAACTGAAATTCAATTGTATATCACATACGGGACCGCCATCAAAAGTCTACTTTAGATACTGGGGTCCGCATATTCGATATAGGGGCTTGAACCGTTGTTTGGTAGATGGTAATTTTTGGACAAAAGGTGGCTTACTTTATACATGCAAAGTTTATTCTGATATATCAATTCATTCTTAATTTGTATACTCGTCTATTTTCGCACTGACATAGGAATATGAGAAGAATGTTAGGTACTAAAAAGCCAAATCGGTCCAGGATACAATCAGAGTACTTGGCTGGGAGCTGATACCTCACCCGCCGTATTCATCAGACTGGGTCCCTTCCGATTAACATTTGTTTCCATCGGCGGGACACTCATTTGGGTGTTATAACTGTAGTGTTCTAGAAGATTGTACATTAAACCTATTATAGGGCGTGGCCACTCCCACTTTTTCTTTTTTTGAAAGCCTTTTTGCTAAACTACAGTTCTATATCTTATTTTAGTGCTTAGTTATGGTATTTTATAGGTTTTCCTTTAATGCCATTTTGTGAGCGTGCCAGTAGTCCGATTACGCCCATCTACGAATTCGTACATTTTTTTGCCTAGGAACACGCATACTAATTTTCACTAAGATATCTTCATTTTTACTCAAGTTATAGCTTGCACGTATAGATGGACAGACAGACAGTTACCCGGATTTCAATTTTCCTCGTCATCATGATTATTTATATATATATAACCTATACCTATCTCGCTTAGTTTTAGGTGATACGTTGCAACATGTTGCAAGAGTATAAAAAGTATGCTCAGATGTTTTCAAAATCTACTTACAACAGATTCAAAGTGGCGAGATTTGCAAACATGTCCTCTGAAATGTACTCAATGGCGTTCGAATCCAAATAGCTGTAACGAAATTAAGTGCTGTAAGTTAGATTATATTGTATACTTAGAAAATATTTTTGTTTTAATTAAAAGAGAGAGATTAAGTAAAAATTTGAAATTAAAATATAAAAGCGAAAATTTTGAGATGCGAAAGAGAAGAGCAATCGCTTGAAAAGAAACATAATATCATCGCCCGAAATGATTCTGCAGGTGAACGTTATTGAAAGCGTATGTGAGGTAAGCAAATATGATGCAACTGGCGTTAATTTTTTGAAAGTTTTCCCAGAATTGAAGAATAATTTTGAGTTGTGTATATTTATCAATTTGAAATTCTTTCAGAATTTCAGAATTTGTTTATTAATAGTGTATGTTTCTTACAATAAAAAAATCTACTAAAATAGTACATTTTTATATGAGGAAAAATGTTGAAAAAAGGCTGTTTTTACCCATGTAACCCCTTAAGAAGTGTTTATTTGGGTTATTGGCTAAACTGGTACGCAAACACCTGAGTGGACTTCAACAGGCAAGATCCATGCAGTTTGTTATATGGAAGCTTCTACTAGAAATATTGCTTCAATACTTGATGTTAGCGATCATATCCGTTAGTTCCTTTTTCACCATATATTTAGACCTAGTTTCCGAATAATGTTAGTACTTTAATTCGTATCGTATTGACTGCTGGTTTTCATGTTGAGTTGGATATTTTTCTATATTTTCTCAGAAAACTAATGGTAACGTATACTTCTGTACTTCGTTAGAAAGTAGAGATTTTAAAGAGATTTTTTAATTGAGAATTTTCGATTGAAAATTAGTGCCCATTTTCGATTTTAAGTCGAAATAGAATATAGAAGCGAATATTTGGAACATAAGAATTGAAATTTGTTGTAAATTTATTAAAGAAATTTGTAAAATCTTTATATATAAAAACTATGTGTCACGTTGTTTGTTCGCGATGGACTCCTAAACGACTGAACTGATTTTAATAGAAGTTCACACACTATGTCCGGTTAGAACCAACTTAGAAGATAGGATAGTAAAAACAATTCAAAAATAAAGAATATAATGAAAGCTCTATTAAATGGACACTTTATTAAGCGGACATCTCCTTTAACCAAGTCCAATCCCTTGGATTATATACCGACAAACACGTTTTCGGCTTTATTCGTAAACAAAATTTTCACTGTATTGATTAGTTTTTTACATGGATAATAGTATAAAATGTATACCAACGCGTGGCCGGAACCCCTAATATAAATAATGAATTTTGAGGCTATGTGAAAAAAGTGTTAGAGGAGGTGCACTTAGTTGCGAAGTGATAGATTGTTTGGCCGTTCTATACACTCCTGCACCAAAAGCTATGCAATTTCGAAAGCTCAGATCACTTTAAGTGGTGATGGAATAACCCGGGGTATGGCATTACTTGCATTGCATTTGTTGTGGAATAAGTCGGAGCATAAGTTCTTACTACTCTTGGCTGTCAGTTCTTATCCTGGGGAAGTTCGTTCCAGCATGTACTGAACTAGAGGGAAGTTCACTATTTTAGACAGGATTTTTTTAATAAAACAGATTCACAGCTTATTTTATTATCACTATTTCTGTCAAGCCTTAATTATCGTGAAATTAAGGTTCGTACCGATTTTTTCTACAAAAGTTCTCTCACCGAACGGGGTGGTTAGTAAAAACGTTGTAGGTCTTTTCTTAGCTAGAATTTTACCAATAACCGGAAGTAAAGGAAAATCGTTGTTTATCCCAAAAAACTCAATAACCCACTATATTTTCACTGCCCAGCCTCACATCGGCTCTCAACTATTGTTATATTCTCTAGCTTTTCAACTTTTTTTACTTACTATACTATAATTTTTTCCAAAGATTTTGGCACTGGTCTATTATGTTTACTTTCATTCAAGCTCAATGACGAGTACGCCTGTGGTATAATATACAATATAGTTGGCTAACGTTTTCCCAAACATTGACTTTTACGACGCACACACACACACTATACCTAAGCGAACGGATATTAGGCACTGACTTTAAGTCAGTATGCTTAAAGCACACATTAACACCTACATACTCACATTTCATAGAGACGCAGCATGTGCGGAAATTTCTCGTTACGCAGTGTGAGCAAATTATCATTCAGCATCAGCCATTCGAGGCGTGGCATGTCCACAAATTGCGCCAACGGCAACGTACGCAATTGATTCGAAATGAGAAAGAGCCACATCAGAGAGTTCATGCCACGAAATATGCCAACTGACAAAGTGCTGATATTGTTATGCCGCACATCCAATTTCTCCAGCTGATGTAGGCCATTGAATGTGCCTAGCGGCACATGCGATATGTTGCAACGCTTCAGTGAGCTGCCGAGCCGGAAGGTAGGCGTTAAAACAGCAAAAGAAAAGAAATTATGTGTAAACGTAAGAAATGTGAGGTTAGAGAAGAAGCGCGCCAAAAAATGTGTTTGCTACAAATCGTACAACAACGGCATAAAGATAGATTGGCGTACAAGCCGGTGAAAGGTCAAAGGCCTCAGTGGCTTGCCGCTAACGGTGTCTACGCACTTCCGTTACTTACAGCTGCTGTAAGTGTTTCAACCCAATAAAGCTATTTTCACGCAGCGTCAAATTACTACGGCTCATCATCAAATACGTCACCTGCAATGGAAACGGACAAAATTGGTTGCGGCTGGCACTTAAGTGTTTAGCTATGCCTGCATGGCGCTCTACAGTTACCTCGGCACTTAAGCGCGGTATGCGCGTCAATTTCGCCTTGCGTCCACAATACAATATCGTACGCTGACGACAGGTGCAAACACCTTTTGGATATGTTGTTATTTCTGTAATATAAGCATGTATTTACATTGAATAAGTCATAAGTTGCACGAACTTTATAGTATATTAAATGATTGCGGAATGCCTCCGCGGAGATATGAAATGCGACACTCGAACGAATACTTACCGCAAAACGCAACTTCTTCGTTACCACGGCCTGCCGTACGACGTCCACCATTTTCGGTGTCCATGATTGCCGATTCCACCGGTGTCACACCCACTGTCGTCACATTTATCAATTGAGCCGCGGTGCCATTGCGCCCGCTGCTAAATGCCTTACTCTGCTGTTGTTGTTGGTTTTGTCGCTGTTGTTGTCGCCGCCGTTCAATTGCATTGCCGACAATTTTATCGGTCAGCGCCTTACTGCCATAAAGTAGGCCACACTCCACCGGGTGCTCGTCGCTGCCATCCTCGCAATCTGTGCGATTGTCGCAAATTTGACGCTGCGGCACGCACAACGTGTTGCCATCACAGGCGAAGGTGCCTTGCGGACAGGGTCCTGCAAAGAGGCGGAGAGAAAGTATGAGAGCGCAGAGGCTAACCAAAACAATTTACGGTTGAAATGTTAGTAAAAAGTCGAGTGGCAAAAAAATTAGTGAGCAGTGCGAATAGAAAAAGTGCAATTAAAGGAATAAAAAATGTCTGAATGAAATTGTGGCCAGATCCAGCGTTGAACGCCAAATTAAAATGATAAAAAAATGGTGTTTATAGCATCACCAAATACTTTTATTGCCGCGCTGGCGATTGTTCAACCGCAGCTCACGTTAGACGTTTGCAAATTAATGTAACCGCTAACTACCCGCAGCAGAACGTTAATTTAAAATAATTGAAATGAACATTTACAAGCTGTCTGCATTTTTATTTGCACAATGCGTGCTCCTTACCAGCGAAGTGGAGGAGGAAGGGTGGTGAACTCAATTAATTAATGTCAGAAACAGAAAAAATCGATTTCTTAAAGTCCACTGGTGAATATTGGTGGCTTCGAAAAAAACTACAGTCGCGAAAATTCTATGAAAAGATGCGGCGACTAACAAAAGGTTTCAAGACTGAAGCATACTCTTGTAAAACCCCCGTGGGATAAGCCTCCTCAACATCGCGTACAAGGTTCTATCGAGCGTATAGTGTGAAAGATTAAAGCCCACCGTCAACAAACTGTTTGGACCTTATCAGTGTGGCTTTAGGCCTGGAAAATCAACAACTGATCAGATTTTTATGCGCCAAATCTTGGAAAATATCGATGAAAAAAGGATCAACAGGCACAGAGTCGGGAAGAACCTCTCCTAGCCGTCCGATGCCAAACGAGGTGTCAGACAAGGCGACTTGCTATCGTGCGACTTATTCAATTTACCCCTGGAGAAAATAATTTAATCTGCAGAGCTAAATAGAAAAAGTACAATCTTTTTTAACAGTGTATGTAGTACAGCTACAGGCATACACCGATGATATTGATATCATTGGCCTCAACCACAGCGCTGTTAGCTCTGCGTTCCTCAGACTGGATGAGGAAGCGAAGCAAATGGGACTGGTAGAGAAAAGGGGGGAAAGATGTCATCAAACAAACAGTCGTCACATTCGCGACTTGGCTCCTAAGTCACTGGTGACAGTCATAACTTTCAAGTCTTGCATAATTTCATCTATCCTGCAACCAGTATTAACTCCAACAACCACATTAACTTCGAAATCCAACGCAGAATAGTGATTGCCAACAGGCGCTATTTCGGACTGAGTAGGCAATTGAGAAGTAAAGTCCTCTCTCGACGAACAAGGACCAAACTCTATAAGTCACTCCTTATTCCTGTCCTGTTGAATGGTGCAGAGGGTCGACGTTACGAGTTTTCGAGAGAAAGGTTCTGCGGAATATTTATGTTCCTTTGCGCACTGGCAAAGGCGAATAACGTTGTCTATGGAACGTACGAGATATACGACGACATTGGCATAGTTCTGCGAATTAAGAGACAGCGGGTACGCTGGCTAGCTGATGTCGACCAAATGGTTGAAAACACTCCGGCTCTGAGATTGTTCGACGCATTAACCACCGGGGGAAGAAGAGGAAGACGAAGACCTCTACTCCGTTGGAAAGACCAGGTGTAGATGGACCTAGCTACACTTGGAATCTTCAATTGGCACCAAATAACGAAAAAGAAGAAATGGCGCGCTGTTGTAAACACGGCTATAACCGCGTAACCGCGTCAATAAAGAAGATTGATAACATATAATGTTTGTACATTATATATTTATTAAAAGTACATAATTACTTACTTAGGTATATTCTATATAAATAAAAATGAATCGCCAAAATGTATGTACGCGCATCACTTTCATACGACTGAACCAAATTTGATAATTCTTTTTTTAAAATGTTCGTTGAGGTTCAGGGATGGTTTATGCGGAGAAAAAAACTCGAAAAATTGCCGGAAAATCCCTAAAAGCGGCCCTTTTCTTTTTCCCATAGAAACGAATGGATGTTTGTTTATTAGCAACGCTAAGGGAACGACTGAACCAATCTTGATGAAATTTGCAGAGAATGTTCTGCGTGGATTGGGGAAGGTTTAGAAATAAAAAAACCTGTATGTCATTCATGAGGAAAAGTCGGAAAATTGAACAATTCCAAAAAGTTAATTTTTTCCATACAAATTTTTTATTAAATTTTTTTGTTTTGGTTTTCAATTATTTAAATCTTTCAAATTTGGCGTTTGCTTCAAAAATTTTTTAAAATTATACAGTGAAAATGTTATGTGTTTTTCACATAAAGTGATCAATTATAGATTGAAATTTGTCACGATGCCATAAAGAGGTCGCGCTAATATCGGTCGGCGTTCTTTTTGGCATCAACACA
Source organism: Bactrocera dorsalis (assembly GCF_023373825.1). Lineage (NCBI taxonomy): Eukaryota > Metazoa > Arthropoda > Insecta > Diptera > Tephritidae > Bactrocera > Bactrocera dorsalis. The sequence continues at coordinate 102,313,937 of NC_064304.1, read as the reverse complement.
TTAGCAGCCCAAGGCACATGAACGAGTGCTCCCAGGATGCGATGACATTCGTACGGTATTATGGGTCGCGATCAATCAGAAAGCGATCGTCACGATGTCACAGCAAGACTTTTCAAGCAACAGCTTCGATGGACATTATCTTGAAGCAACGCATATACTATGGTGCTGTTAGATGCTAGATGTACCCTGTTGAGTGGCAAAAGAGAGGTTTGCCGCACGCACACATTCTTTTTTGGATGGTGGAAGGTGATTACATCAGATCAAATTGATGAAATCATTCAATCATGCGGCAATTCCTGATGCAAAGAAAGATCCAGTATTATACGAAGTGATGAAAACCAATAAGATTCATGTCAATAAATGCACGAAACAGTATCCACGTACTTTTCTTTCGGAAACACAAACTAGAAATGATGGATATCCACTCTATCGATGTCGCTCACCAGACGACAACGGCAGAACATTTAGCATTCAATTAAGAGGCGGGAGTATCGAAGTTGACAACACATGGATCGTACTATATTCTCCACTGTTGTCTAATTCACATTCAAAACTCATATCAATGTTTAGTATTGCAGTTTGGTGTAATCGATAAAATACGTTTGTAAGTACGTCGCCAAAGGACGCAACATGGCGATTATTGGTCTTGAACGATACGATCGATACGTGAACTGCAATAAAGCGCTTTGTAGGATATTTACTTTTACAATTCATGAACGTTTTCCGACTGTTGTGCGTCTCGCAGTTAATTTGGAGAATGGCCAAAGAGTGTAGAGAGAGAGCCAGTGGAAAACATCGAGAGCAACAAAATTAACATTGACGAGTTTTTTCTCAACTTTCGTCAGTGATTCGTTTGGAAGAACATTGCTCTATTCGAAAATACCTTGGTATTATACATGGAATGCATCGTCGAATAGTTACGCAGAAAGCAAGGCCAACCAGTAGATTGACATGCAGGTGTCTTATCAACTAATGCATTAGGACGAATTTACACAATCCACCCGAAAAACGACGATTGTTTCTATCTTCGGTAGCTATTGATTAATGTACGCGGTTCAACTTTATTTGAGTCATTGTTTACTGTGAATGGTATATGGGAATATGTGAAAGTTTTGGAGAAGTAAGCCAGCAATTACAAATGCTGGAACACGTTAATCACTGGAATGAAAATGACGTTCGCATACTTTTCGATATAAACATCGACATTGTCAAAGACATTTTACATTGTATTCGCTAAAAATTGGAAATGGTACAATAACGGTTGATACTTCCGGTGGTTCGATATCAATTCCATCTTCCCTTTATCAATTCACGAAAGATGAACTCATCACAAATGTTCGGACATTGGCCAAATTATCGTAACTACGATTCCTTAAGTGCACGTGCAATGTTAGCTGCCAAAAATACCGATGTTTTTGACTTCAACTGAAAGATTTAAAGTCAAATTCCGGGAGACTTGCGCTCATACAAATCGATCGGTCGTATGAAGACGACGCCGTGAATTATCCAGTGGTAGTACTAAATTCTTTAGACAGGCTTGGTATGCCACCGTATCATTTGCGTCTCAAAGTAAGATCCGTCGTTATTATATTTCGCAATCTTCAAGCGCCGAAAGTGTGTAATGGAACCTGACTGATTGTGACGCACCTATCGAATACAAGGAGGAGAATGCTTGATTCTACGAATTCTTTTAAGGTCGAAGGATTTCTCTTTTAAGTTCAAACGTATTCCGTTTCCAGTGAAAATTGAATTTGAGATGTCAATCAACAGGACCTAAATATAGTCGCGTAGTGTGAGGCATAAATTTGGAAATGCTATGTTTTTCACACGGCCGTGGCGTGCTCACGAGTTGGAAAACCATCTTTTCTGTACACCGGAACAGAAACCGAAAAATGTTATTTATAAAGCTGCGTTACATTGAAAAAAAAAATGAAATGAGAAATTTAACTTTCTTTTCATTACAAACCATATAATTTCACGCAGGACAACGGCTGCGGGGTCAGCTAGTATATTCCATAATTGTTGTATATTTTAAGTGGTTGGACAAAGTGGGAACCTATTTGCCTGAGGACTTCGAAACGGGTAATGGATCCTGGAGGAAAGTTGAGATTTAAAGCTATCGCGCACATCTTATTGTTAAGTCCCTAATTCTTCAAAGTAATTTTACAAAATGTTTGCCACAACTGCTACGCAAACCACAATTATTTCAATAAACAAAGTAACTAAAGTCACGTGCATAATTTGCTAACTGCACATAAATGTTAATGCACCCATATATACTTAGCTGTCTTCTGTGACTTCACTGCGAAGAAACGCTTTAAGGTGACACATAAAAATTTACAATCCATTTGCCAGTCCTTTTTCCCCCGCCATGCTCTGGCCTATCATACCAGCCTATTTGTCTCAAGCCAAAACAAACCAAAATTGATAAACATACGAGTATAGTATAAAAAGTATATATGTATGTGCGTCTGTGGCTACACATGCTGTAATATAAGGAGCTTCTAATTTGTGCACAGACATACTTAGATGCTTATCTAGTGGCATTACTACAATATTGAAGACATTAACAATTATTTGATATCTACATTGGATATAAACGTTCAGTCGCGTAGAGTATATTGGCTCGTTATGGAACATATGTACAGTCGGTTTTATTGTATTGACTCAAACATACACCAGCACACACAAACGAGGCATAAGAGCAATAATTTGCATTAAACACATATCGAAGATTTTGCTTAAATTGCGCGGCCGCTTTCTTCTGCTGTTAACGGTAAATGTCAGCCATGTTGTAGTAATGTACGAAAAGGCTTACATAAATAGTTATGTCTTCATTCGCGAGAACGAATATGCATTAGGGCGGTACTAAGGGTAAATGTAGGAAAGTATGTTTCGGTACAAAATTCAGAGAATATCTTTATAACATAAAGAAAAGTCAAATTTATGTGAAATATCTGCGAATGTTTAATGTATAACAGTAGAGTTTTTTAACAACTATGCGCTATGTCTGATAATAATTTAATATGGATAAATCATTAACACATTTATTTATATATATAGGGTAGTCGAAAAAGCCTTTTCGTATTTCTAATCAAATTTCATTTTTTTTAATGAACTTTAATTAACCAAGTTTCTGGTTTCTGGGCGAAAAACTATGACAAGTAATTTTCACAGACTTCTCTTGAAACCAACTTAACTCCATAAAGGAAGTTCTGCATTGACCGAAACAAATGGTAGTCCGATGTTGCAAGGCCTGACCTGCTATATGCTGGATGCATCAAAACTTCACAGCCAATCTCTCGTAGTTTTTGCCGAGTTATCAAAGATGTGTGCGACCTAGCATTGTCCTGATGGAAGACGAAGCCCTTTCTGTTGATCAGTTCTGGCAGTTTTTTTTCGATTGTTTGCTTCAATCTCATCAGTTGTTGACAGTAAAATGTAGAATCAATCGTTCGACCAGGCTGAAGCAGCTTATAGTGAATGATTCCTTTCCAATCCCACCAAACACTCAGCATAAGCTTCCGAGGCGTCAAGCCTGGCTTTGCGACCATTTGTTGAGCTTCACCAACCTTGAAACTTGATCTTTTTCGCACAATATTGTAGTATTTTATCCATTTTTCGTCTGCTGTTACCATTCGCTTCAGAAATGGTTCGATTTCATTTCGTTTCAGCGAAGAATCGCAGTTGTTAATTCGGTGCATTAAATTTTACACAGAAAATTCATTTGGTACCCAAACATCGAGCTTCTTTTTGTAGCCAGCCTTCTTATGTGACGGTCCTGGTCAATATTTTCTACAATTATATCGACTTTTTCAACGATAAGTCGACCAGAGCGAGGTGCAACCTTCACAACGAAATTTACACAGGAAGCGAGCGAACCATAGTTGTGCTACACGAACGGATACAGCACCGTCTCTGTAAACTGACAAAATACGAAAATACTTTTTTGACACCGAAAACATAGACGGTCAAAAATTAAAAATGTGTATTTTTATGTACGAGTGCAACCCTAACGTATATACAAAGCTATTACTATCTATGTTAAAACCAATATCATATGCCGTTTCCGCCACTGTCAAGAAATTGACTAAACTTTAACTATTCGGTGATTGTTATAGTCGAAGATATTTCCATATTGCCCAGAATGGCTTTGAATTGATTTTATGAACGACTTATTTGCCACATAACAGAGTAATAATAACAATAATAATCATAAACACCAATTGGCGTTATGAATTGTTGAAAATGCGTATATTTTCTTTTATGTTTCTTGCTTTGTACTAAATTAAGACATTGAATATTAAATGGCTTGCCAAAAAGAGCGGAATTGAAGTCTAATTGAATTGACGAGTTGTTAATAATAGAATCCCTTTTAAATGAATGGGCGTTACTTGTATTTTTAGTGGCTTCGGTATGATTATTAATTAAGCGAGGATATACCATCAGATCAAATTTGACCCGGACTGAGAAAAACAAAACTACATTTTTACATAATTTAAAACAAATATTTATTGATGCCTTATAAATAGAATATTTTTGGGCAAATACGAACATGTCGATGATTAAGCGATCGTCTCAGTTTGAAGTTTTCGAGAAATCGATTTTTTTTTAGCAAATCTTTTTTTTAAGCGGCAGTCCAGTACTGGGTGATCTAGGATTGATCACTTAGTCCAAACCAAAAAGGCTAGGCCGAATTAGCTTTGTCCAACTGTCTTTACGTCAATTTGTTCATCCATTAGTGCATATACAAACTATTCCCTCAATTTTTGAAATTTCGATCTAAAAATTGTCATCCGTACCTTTCTTACCAAAAAGCTGCTCATATGTTGGAACAGTCGATATTGGAGCACCATAAGATAGACAAAGATGATAAAAAATCAAGGTTATATTCACAGTTTTCTTCGATTATAGAGGTCTGGTACACTCCGAATTCTTTCCCGGCGGCCAAAATGTCAACAATAAATACTATTTAAGCGTCGTTTGCGCGAAGGTATGCGTAGAAAAGGCCAGAATTATGGCTGCCAAACAAACTGATCGACCGGAATGAATCACTTGAATTGAAAACCTTTTCATTTGAGGGCATGTTTTCACGAAATATTGCAACGGGTGTTTTCTAATACAATGATGCAATATCCGAAGAACTCCTTCAGATATAATTGATATAGCATATAGATGTCATACAACTTCAACGATCGGAATCAAGTGTTTTTATGGTTATTATTTTTAATTTAACGAGATATCTTTATTCAATTTGGCATGGAATGGGCCGAACAAAATGTAGTTTTTGTAAAGCAACTTTTGTATTTGTGAAGGGTATTATACCAGTTAACGCTTTTTATTGGTTTTTATATGCACTATTCATTATTAAATGATCTTCTCTATTCAAACTCTCTAATACAGTCGTTTATAATCTCTGCAAACAAAATTAGAGACAGTTACTTAATCCACATATAATTTATATACGAGAATCCATTCACATGAGATCCCGCTTTAACATAGTAAACGTGACAACAATTTACTCCTTATCAACGTATCATATCGTGTTGGTCAATTCTTTGTAAATCACTTTGCTCGCAATTGCAACAATTTAATCTTAAACGCAACGCTTGTAGGCATGACTGTGGCAAATGGCTTAACGGTAGATAGAAATGCGACTACCGGTCGAATTGAACAATATAAACGCCATTTTATAAGAAGCGTAAAAATACGACAAGAATAACAAAGAAGCAATTAATACTTGTAACTTTATTAAGTGGTTACAGCAGGCGGCAGTAGAAAGCAGAAACAACAACATATCTACGCACATTAACAATTATCAATTTCTGCAATTGTATATACTATATATACGCACATATGTCCTCGTATACAGTCACAGTCACGAAGACAATAAGCCAAAAATATGTTTCTTCACATACAAATTCACCAGAACTTGTTGGTAAAGAGTCAGAATAAGAAAACGTAAGAGTATGAGTGACAGCGGGTCGTGAACAAATCGAAAAGGGCATTAACGGCAAACGTGTGCCAGAATCCGAATAGCGCATTGCCTATTGCCATAAATAGGTTAATTTGAACGCCTGGCCCTTGGGAGGAAAAGAACGATGCTCGCACGCCATATATTTCACACCGGACAATGGAATTACAAGGATACTGCCGCAAAAAAAAAGAAGAACGTTTAACGAAAAAGCAAAAATCGTGAAAAAGAAAAGGCAACAGCAAACTTTCACACAAGCCCTGAAAAAAAAAACAGAAAATAAAGGCGATTTGATAAATAGACAAGTTCAGTTTAGTTAGTGTGCTGTGTGTCAAAGGCCAATAGGTGACGCTCACACCCCTGTCAATTGCATTATAAATAGCAAAATAGACTAAGTAGACAACTGACACCACTGACAATGGTCAATGTTCAATGAGTATTGAAATGCAATGGGCAAGGTTCCGAGATATTTTAGCAAATGAAATTCAATTTCGCTTTGACGCAGGATATGCCAAGGTGTGGAGTTGATAATAAACAGGCAACAGCAATGATATTGATCGGGCATTAAATTTGCGTGAGTTTAGCAATAATTTTTTCTTTCATTTGCCTATTGAAATATTGAATAGCATTTTTATGTGTTATTGCGGCTATAAAGTTTGCTAAAAAGTGGAAGCATGTGTACTAGGGTGGGCATGAACGAAGAAACGAAATTTCTGAAACAGGCTTCCTAAACTTCAACCACTATATTGAGGGAGAGGAATAGGGGAAATTACATATGCACTTGCATCAAGTCAATAAAATAAAGGAGGGATCTTACTGGCATTATTAGAATATCGGAAGAATCAGTGAAAACCATTTTGAATGATCATATGGGCTTAAGAAAAGTGAAAGCACGATTGATTCCGAAATCACTTAATTTTTAATAAATTGAGAATTTTAAAATTATGAATAAAGTTTCACTATTTTTTGCTCATAGTAGTATTTGTTGGAAGTGTCGTAAGATAGGTTCTCGGTAAGATTGCTTAACTATTCAAGATTAAAATATATAATTAATAAAATAATGAACAAATTAATATTATAATAAATAAAAGAATTTCTCTGGACTACAAGTATTAATGCTTACATTAACATTTTTTTAATTTTTACTGAAAAAAGCGGTAATTTTATAGTTGCCAGCGCACCTTAATGTATTAAAGTATACGATATGTAAAATGTTTTATTTTATATACATATATACTTATTATAGACGTTGCTTTTTATTAGGGTCATGAAATGGGCTCAATTTATTTGCATAAAAAAGAAAAATTACCAAAGCCTCAGTCAAAAGCCCCAAAAATTGTAAGTGATATAGACAATGTATCTGTGGGGATACTTGTGCAATTATGATTATTGATAAACATATTAAATTTACCGGAAAATATAAGAAAGAAAAGTACAATTATAGCACAGCAAAAACTAAAGCGGAGAACTTCCTTACGCTTTACTCAAAATTAACGCCACTGAATATTAATAAATCTACTTGAAAATTAAAAAATATGAGGTCAAAAATTTGTATGAAGTCAATAAAGAGTTAAGGGAGAAGTGGGGTTTTCAAATTTTTTTTGAATTTTTTTTAACTTATATGACTGAGTAATATCTTATGATAGTTGCATTTAAATTTCAAGTTGGTTGGGGTAAAATTGTCTTACGAAAGCTTAGGAGCATTTTTCCCATAACTCACACTTTCAAAGTCGGTCGCTCTCATAGCTTCACCACTACTTACTACACCTATCTATTAGAAAATTTAAACTTTACATCTACTCTTAATTAACATAACACTGCAAAGCATTGTTTTTTCAAATTCTTTAATATTTTTAATTTTACAAATGTGGTTTTACCTTCAAAGTGTTCCCAAAAAGTGAAAAATTTAATTATTAATGAGAACTTCTCTAGGCATTTATGTAACATACTAGAAGAACTATGTCATCTATATAACACCACAGTTAACAAATATGTAAATATTAACCTAAAACATCTATAAATTAACTGTAAATGCAATGAATTCATAAAGCTGTTTTCGCATAATGTTTTTTGTACTCTACTTGAAAAGCGGATAGATGGTAAAAGGCTTTTGAGCTTGAATCTACGAACGACTGCACCGTCTAAAATACGAACTCACGGCAGCACTTCAAACTACAACAAAAAAATTTAAAACCAAAAAACAATTCTGGTGTGGAAAAGAGGAAATAAATAAATTAACCAACTGTAACTAGCAGATAACAAGAGTATTAAGCTCCTGACAAACTCAAAATGAAATATCAAATCGGTATTCACGAGAAAATAAACCATTTGACACCAGATTTGAGATTGATTAAGAGCGGTTAGAGAATACTTGAAAACAGTATTGAAAATACAATCAAATTTAACGAAAATGCTTTGAATACGCTCTTTATTTCAACGGCCACTCTATAGCGCAGTCTTCAGAGAGATGCAGCGCATTTCAATTACAGACAGACAAAGTCCCCGAATATCAACCGAGCAGTTTGAAATTTGCTTGATAAATATACATTGGCTTCGGTATGCTAATAAACATATTGGGATGTTCATGGCATTAAGAGCAACAAGCTTTTAAAAGTGATTAACATCTCATGTTTGAAGTTCTAAAATTCTCTGAAACTTTTAAAACTATCAGTCGACCTATGTAAAGAACAAATATGTCTACATATACACAAATATGATCCTGTCCGAAACAGACTTGTTCTTTACAATTTTCTTCTCTTCTTTAATATCGGAAGAAGAAACATAAGTGCACCAAAAGATCTACAATCCTGTGAATCCTTACAATTGGAAAGAAGTGCCGAAAACACGCATATTTGGATTATTTTTAACGCTTTGGTATCAAATAAAAGAAAAACCAGTAAAGAAGAGCTAAGTTCTGGTGTAACCGAATCTTTTATACTCCTGCAACTTGCATAGATTAAAAGCCGGGAAGTACCTTCAGGTACATAAGGCTTGTTAGTTATATGGAGTCTAGGTCGAGTTTACACTCGATTTTATTCATTCCAAGAGCAAATGTGTTCCGTTATAAGAAAAAAACGATCTCTCAATTTTATTAAGATAACTCACATATGGGCCAACATATACGATATAAAGTTACTCGGAAGTTGGAAAACCTTTATATTAGGTACATTGGGGATAATGGAAGTAATGACCCGAATCAACGCACTTATAACACAAAGTGGTTTAGGAGATATGTACACTAAACTTATTAGAAGGCGGTGTCACGCCCACTTTTTCAATTTTTTTTTTGCCCACAGATGCCCCTTGCTACTGTGATCTCCAATGCCAAATTGGAGTTATTTATCCTAATTTATTGCTTAGTTATGGCCCTTTATACGTTTTCGGTTAATGGCGTTTTGTGGGCGTCGCAGTGGTCCGATTACTTCCATCTACGAACTCGTACTTATTTTATCAACGGAGATGTGTACCAAGTTTCTTCAAGATATCTCAATTTTTGCTAAACTTACTCAACTCATCGAAACTGTTGAGCGAAAAATCCGGATGAAATGCAAGAAGCCTTCCGCGCTAGTAAGAGAACAGTAGCGCAATTATATTTTTTAGCATTTAGCTTTTAAGTATTTTTCCTAAGAATAGAACTGTTTGTTAGTAATTTATCTTTTATACTGGGTACAACTATAAAAAAACAATGACGTCTAAATTAACTGTCTTTATACTTCAAATGAAGAGGTCAGCACTGCTTTCAAAATAATGTAATATGTATAAATACATTATTTTAGTCAAAGGGCTCAGCAATTTTTTGTCAAAATTTTATCTGAGTAAATTTTATTTACCCTGATTACTTCATTTAGTGGTCTTAATTAGCAAAATCTCAAATTAAATAAAATAAATTAGGAAATATTATATCAAAGCTACTTAAAGTCATTTATCACAATTTACCCTCACATTATCAACCTGAAATCTACGCTCATTATGTTCACAATTTTTTTAAATTATTTAGCTAATAAATTGCGTACTCGTAAATTACATTTAATGGCGTTAAATACTCACCTAAACTTAAATAGAATATTATTGCCGAAAGTGTAATGACCAAAAGCAGCAGACAGCCACCGATTGCGATGCTGCGTCCATAAACCATGCTTTCAAAGTTTAACCAGCTGATTTTATTTATGACAAGCGAGCGCCGTTGTTTAACAGTTCATTTGTTGTGAATTGAAAATCCTTAATTTTCTCCCGCACCTCGAGGCCCGCTTTCACTTGGCGTTCACATTTTTATCAAACTTAAGCGCTTAAGCCAGCATAAAAAACGCTTAAACAAAATGAATGCTTTTAAAAGTTGAAGCGTTGCAGCAATGCTTTGTGCGCGGCTTTCCTTTAACCGTTAACCGTTTTAAATGTTATTCAGTCACGTGACAACAATCACTAAACAAAGCGCTTCCGCGTCGTTTAACGATTAATCAAACACATTGTTGTTGTACTGTTAATTTTGTAGTTCTTGTTGTTGTTCATAGTAGCATACGTTGATAATGCTGTTGCTGCTTCTTCTTCAGTGGCAATAACTATCATCACAAACAACATTAACAACAACTTCAGCGACATGTTAATCGGAGTTGCGTGTTTGCCTTTTTTGCACAATCTATTTACACTACGAAACCCATTTTTTTTACACACGTCAAAACTGCAAAGGTTCATTTCATTTATATGCATAAACACACATATATTTTTTTTATTTTAACACACAACAATGTAAATATTACTTTGTACTGCATATCGTCAGCGTCTATAAAAGCTTCACAAATAATCCATCATTATCAGCATAAACATCATCAAACTCTATGAAATCTCCATTAGACAAAGTGACCGACGTTTTCGTTAAATGCTCGGGTGGCAGTTGATTTTTTCACTTAGCTCCCTTTATATTATCACTCGCTTTTGTTTTTATAGCATCCGACATTTTACGGTGGTTTTGTTGTATTTTATGCCGCATAAGTTCGTTCACAGTTCATATAAATAGGTTTGTACAGGGTTTTCCAATAAGAGTGATATGATTTCTTAAAAAAAAACAGAAAAACAGCTGAAAGTGGCTTCTTCTGAGAAGTTATAGTTTTCAAGTTGTTTCAAAGCAAAATTAGCAAATTCAAGACGTTTACGGTGGCCCAATGGTATTAGTTCTTGAGTGAGAACAATTTTATATGGATGCAAGTCAAAATCCGCCAGATAGTGGTTTGAGATAGTTCCATTTGTTGAAAACACCTTCAAATCGTCAACTTTCGTTCTTCCGCAAGACTTGCCTGAACGGCAACAATATTTTTATTACTTCGAGTGGGTCTTTGTCTTATTGGCACTTGAATATTATGTAAAAAAAACACTCGAAATTTTCATTTGATGAATGGCGCGCCAGGTGGATGATTATTACGACCATAAAAGGGCAAAAGCGCACGAAGATTTGCAATTGGATTATTTTGATAATAAAATTGATTAATTTGTAAACGATGCTTTTGTGTATATATTTCCATGGTGAAATTGTAAACATTTCTGAATATAATGAAAAAAATTACAAATTATGACAAATTAAAAATGCCCGAAACGACTCTTAGAAATCATATCAACTCTATTGGAAAACCCGGTATACGATAGGTTTACGAATATTAAGTTTGTTCTTTTAACTCTATATGAGAATTTTTAAAATTTTCCTCTAAAATACTTTCAAAATTAGGGATTTTTTTTACAAACACAGCTATTCAATAAATAAATTGTTGAAATGACACGCAGAAAAAAAGGTCCTGTACGATGTCCACGATGGCGGCCGTAATTTTGGTCTAAACCAAAAATTTCAATCGCGCTTTGGAACCTTTTTGTTTGGTTTGAAATTTGACAAAATGGCGGCGGTTTGAACAAAAAGTATCGAATTTTGCCCTTTTTTCGACAGTTTTTGTAGAAAAAAAGGAAGATTTCAAAAAAAAATATATAAAAAGTTCCATAGCGTTATAGCGATTGACGTAAAAAATGTTTTCTCCAAATTGAAACTAGATATCTTCAAAACTCTTCCTATGAGAGTGGAAGCCGTTTTGAAAAACAAAATTCTGAAAAAACGCATATAAAGATTGGTGTTCCGTAATAATTTGAAATTTGATTTTAAAATTTGAGAGAATGTATACTATGCGATAATGCAAAAAAAAAATAAAAAATAAAAACCAAAAATCCCTTAACCTTCCATCCATAGATAAACCTACTACTTCTTCTTTACTGTCGTAGACAGCGCTGACGCGATTATAGCCGAGATAAAAACAGACCGCCAGTCGTTTCTTCTTTTCGCTACGTGGCGCCAATTAGATAAACCTAACTATCATTAGAAACATAAAAACGGACTGCTTAAGTAGAATTGAACCGAAGACATGACTTAGCTTGGAAAGTTTGATTTGGTTTTAATCTAGTTCTAAGATATGAAACGTGCTGTAATTAAAAGGGTCTTACAAATGAGCTCCATCTCGTTATGTGTAATTCACTACTGAAACAACATTAATGTTTGTTTTGTTTATTAATGCTAACATTCGCGGAATGTTTTTCGATCAAGGACCTGGCGGCACTTGGTTTGTGGTTGTGGCGCAGAAAAGACTCATACATATCTCTTGAACCACTAAAGCTACAATAACCGAATTCCTATAAAAATTCGATAGACGTGGCACCGCCAGGTCTCATAGGTCTCAGGACCTATTCGATGGATGGTGATCAAATTCAGTAAGTAGCATAATTCTAATATTTCAATGTTACGTTGCGGTACCACGCCTACTTCCCATATAAGCTAATTTTAAAGTCTGTCTGATTATTTTAATTTTCAGTGTGCAAATCAAGCACCAGTGTAGCGGGATAAAACATTGCTCGAATAGACCAAAACTTTTCGCGTCCCCAGATACCGAATATGTGGAACCAAGTTCAAGTTGCGAACTTTTTATCGAACATATCGGTCAATCTGTGAGATATATTATAGAATTTCGGAGAGGGGATTTCTTTCTAATAATAGTATGCCAGTATGTCAAAAATGGGGCTAAATTGGAACGATAATTTCTTAGCCTCCACATACCTAATTTATAGATGTTCGAACTTCCCGTTGACTTTATGTCGCATATGTCACATATATCGACAATTGAGAGAGTGAGTTACTTGCCCTAGACCCCCATATAACTTGCAAACCATACAAACCTGAAGTTATTTCCCTGGCTTTGCTCCTGGCAAATCGCAAGAATATGAAATGTTGTTTACTTGTTAATTTCTTTTACTTTAAAATTGTATGTACATATATTTATATGTATACATATATGATTACAGCTATATTTTGGTGCTCACTTTTATACTCTCTATTACACTAATTTCCTAATAACTTCACTCAAATCTCAATTGTCTACAGACCATCAGTTTCGCAACTTGAATAGGACGGGTTGGATGCTGATAGAGCCAAGCACATATGAATTTCTATATGCTACATTGATACATATTCATATATTTATATAATGTAAGTGTGTGTTAGTGTCTACTTGTAAGAATTTTTAGAGACTCCACAATGACTTTTTCAGCACCATCATTAAATATTAGTACTTGCTTACACACATGCTTACTTTATTTATGTCGAAATATATGAACATCTACGTATAAGCGTAATTTTCTTTATACAACTACACTTAATTTTTGTTCTCAAATTTTTTGTACATTACAAGCCGATGACTCTTTGCTACATTCTTTGTCGTGGTATGCGTTAAGTCCTGGGACTAATGTTTGGACACTTAAATGCATGCAAAATAAGCAAAGAACATCATGAAGCCATTGAAAATGTACAAAGCAACTGAGAAATACATATATGTGTGCGCATATGTATGCGTGTACATACAGCATGTAAATATTTGAGACATTGTAAAAATCCGGAGGTTTTATCTGATATTTACATGAAGCCAAAGAAATTTAAAAGTATTAAGGTACGTAAAAAACACTCATGATCTCGAGCCTAAGTCTACAAGTACACAAGCTTTTAATGCTTTTACTATTATAAAAATCGTCACCTGAAATACTAAACAACGTATCATCAAAAAAATAGAAATTGAGTTTTTTATCGCTCACGATTCACTACATCATATTATATATGTATGTAATATTGTAAAATTGCAAGTCTTCGCTCTCGGATAACCAACATATAACCAATACATAACCATTTTATAACCAAAACCCAAATTTTCTTTCAATATAAGTGGTTTCATTCAATTGTGTTTCCTTCGCCTGTAAACTTATGAAAAGTGCTGTTATGTTATTTTGCATTTTAAGTCACAATATACATGTGTTAGAACCGTTAACGTAATTGAAAATTATTGCTTGTCTAAATTAGAAAATAAGCCTAGCCCCAACGAGTTCTACAATTTTCATTTTAATTGCATTTTTTGTTAAAAAAAAAAATTAAATAAAATAAAATAAAGACCATTGCAACTAAAACGTAAATTTTTGGCGAAAATAGCATAACGTACACACGTATGCTTATCGGGTGCTACTTTCAGAAGCAAAAAGGTCAACTTCGAAACTTCGCAATATGCCATTACTGTTATATAATATATATATCTAATATTTTTTGGTGGCTTAAGAGCGTTTCCAAGAAGGCGTAATGCCAAGCTTGGCTCCCGTGACCAAAAAGTTAGTAAAATTCTGCTTGGGAATCATAATGTTGGTTAAGAAGTTAGACAGGAGATGCTTATAGCGGGCACACGTAAGGGATGCTTGCCCATGGTTGCATTTTGCTTTGAAAATTGTGCTGTAAATAACGTTTTCGTAAACAATGAGCACTATTTAGGGGAGATAATTCGGCTTTTTTGAGCTTTTGTTGAACTTTGACTTCAGTAAGCTGGCCAAGGCGGTAATAATGTAAGCTCTGTAGAGGCAATTGACAACCTCGATGTTTTCATACTCTCTACAGGCGAGTTAATCGGCAAAGCTAACAATTTTGCAAAAATTTTAATAAACCTGCAAAAGACCCTCACAAGTAACTAATAAGCTGAAGAGGGCGTTATAAAACAAATCGAAGATCGACGAATAATAGGACAAAAATGTTTGTAATATTTTATAATCAGCCTCAAATAATATTTACGCAAACAATATGCCGGCTAAAAGTCATGGATTCAGTCGTTTATAGATAATAGATTTTGTTGTTTAAGACAGATGTTGGACGGGGCGTATAAGTAACTTGTTGGTTGTCATACATTCAGTGAAATAAGGTATTTTAGAACATTTGAAGAAAAACACATTCGATTGCGAATTTCTCAGCAACATTTGAAGCGTTTTGAAAAGAATAAAATGGATTTAGAGCGTCAATTCATCACTATGGATGAGACTTGGGTCTATCACCATGATCCTGAATCAAAACAAGAGGCTAAAGAGTGGTGCGAACCTGGTTGTTGGGTTTCAAAACGAGTTCGTGTTCGTGTCCGGAAATCGGCCATGAAGGTTATGGCATCAGTTTTTTCGGGATGCGAGAGGAATTTTGCTTGTGGATTACTGGCAAACTGGTAAAACAATTAATTCTGAATATTGTTGCAACCTTTTGGACTCTCACTTCAGGGATGGGATCCACAGATTGGAGGATCGTTGGAGCAAATGTATTAATATTTAAGGAGATTAAACTGAATAAAAAAGTATATTTTGAATCATAAAATTGTGTTATAGAAAGATGTTTAAACTTCCGCATTATAGCCACCATAAACAATGCCGGAGGCCTATCAGAGTGACAAACGACTAGCTTCAAACCAAAAAAGATTCAGCAACAGAACCTATGTAGAAGTTGTATGTAGCGTGGAGGGAGTCCGCCTCGCAGCAATACGAGGTGTGTTCAAAAAGTATCGCGAATTTTGTGTTTTTTCAAAAATTATTTATTTATTCATGAATATCTATTTTGTCCCCTTCAAAGTAATCCCTATGAGATATTATACACTTGTGCCAACGATTTTTCCGAAAATACATGAGAAAAACCGAACGTCAAAAAATCATTTTTTTATCTTCTTCAACTCCTCCTTCGATGCCGTCCTTTTTTCAGTGGCATCGATGGAAAGAAGCACGGAGAACAATAAAAAAATGTTGGACAAAAATCTACTAAAAAAAATATAGCTAGTGGAAAAACTATCAGCTAATTGTCTGTCAAATAACTGAAATCTACAAAATCGTAGACGCAGCGAGAGTATAAACTGACCTGCAATGTTCATTTTGGAAACCTTGCACTGAAGTAATGCTAAAGCGGTCCCGGGGCAAGGGAAAAATCCATAATAGAAGGGGGAGTGTTTTACTGGGTACAACACGGCACAACCATAAATTTATGAGCACATAAAATATGGTAGTCGAAAAAGTCTTTTCGTATTTTGTCAATAGATGTCGTTGCAGTCGTACAAACATACCAGTGTTACCAATCTCATTGTGTCATACCATTATAGTGTTGGAAAGAAATACGAAAAGACTTTTTCGACTACCCAATATCATTATTTCCTTAACAAACGCATTGTTGCCAAATGAGGCGTATATTCAAAGTAATTTACTAAAACCCTCCTCTAGTTGTAATTTCTTCCACCACATAAATATATTCACACATATACTACTATACCTAACCTTACTCGTATACGTGAATACATTCGTATTATGCACAAATAAACAGCAAGCCAACTATTTAACAGTAATTTCTTGTCATTAGTGGTCAAGTTAGACCCAGCCGTTAGGCGTTAAATAGTCAATGCTGAGAATTATCCACAAAAAATATACGCATCACGTATATGCCAACACAAGCCGAGCAACCACAGTGAGGTCCTTAGACAAATTAAAACGACATTCCGGTAATTTGAGGGTAAAAACTAACAAATAACAAACGTCCCAAATGCGTAATGAATGAGAAGAGGTAAATGAAACTCAAAAATACGTGCAACCAAATACCACAACTATTATTTTAAATAACGGTAGCGTAGCAAATTTTCCAGCAGACTTAATATGGTAAGGATTTCAATTTGAAACACAAAAAAGAGAATTAAATTCGGATTCTAATAAATTTTTGGGTATATATGAATTTTTGAAAATTTCATGAGATTCGAACAGACATTTGATTTATATATTTTTTTTTATTATTTTTTAAATCAGTTTGAACTTTTTAATTGCAATATGGAGGCGAGTTTTGCTTTATCTTCTGCATGCTTTGTGACGCTGTGCTTAAAATAGAAAGCGACATACCACAGTGCTGAAAATAATATTCCGTAATCACTCTTCTGCCTTCTTGCTTAAGAAATATGCATAAATAAGCATTCTTATGCCTGCATATATGTATGTATGCAGTTCATTAAAAAACATCATTAATCAAAAATAGCAAAAACGCGTACAAAGTTTTGAATTGAGTTTCTCATTATTCTCTCATTCTCTAATTAGATTAAATTTTTGAAGTGCTTCATTAAAAAAACAAAATATCTTAACATATGTATACGGTAGGTACGTAATACAATTGTAATGTCATACCACGCTGTAAATATCACTCATACGCACTGTTGAACGCAACTATTACATTCTTACTTCATTTTCTTCAATATTTCATATACTAATTTTGCATGACTTAAGTGCATTATTTTCTTACTTAGTATTATATAATAATTTGCAGCCACCTTGAAAGGATATTTTACCAATTATTAATAGTTTCTATCACATATGTACATATATGTTGACTCTTTCTTTAGTCGGTCATAAATTTTATAATATTTAATTTTCCTATAATATATAAAATGCACACTTTGAGCGCATATTTAGGTATATCTGCACATGATATGTTTGTTAGATTTGCAAATATGTATGAGCAAATATGTATATATGCACATACATTCATATGCTCACAAATTACTATTAGCTTAATGTTACTCATACGCACTGTTGAACCAAAGTAAATTTAATTGTTATTATCCACACCTAAAGTAATATGAAAAGTATACGCCGAACCGAATTTAAGCAGGTATTAAAAGCTTTAGTAGCAAGCATTTTATTTAGTTTTAAAATTTAATGAGATGAAGTCACATTTGTAGGTAATTTGTATTAAAATTTTTGGTTTTTTATTTTTTTTTTTTATTGTTATTTTTTGTTTTATATTTTTAATTTTTTTTCTTTGCTTTTATAAAAATGTAAGATAAAAATGTAGATCTCTCGTAACCAATTTTTAGTTTTATTCTTTTTTTTGGTAATACATTTTTTTTAAATTTTCCTTTATTTAATTTAGTGCTTCGTTTGTTTTTCTTTAATAATTTAGTTAAATTTTCTCTTGTTTGCACTGTGCCTTGACCTCATTTTGAAAATGTGACCTATTTATTTATATTTTATTAAGAAGTGTGTTGATTTTTCTTTTCATTTTAATGGAATGGCAGCTAAATTCCAGTAATATATGTATATTTTAATTTAAATTTGAATTATTAAAACCAAATATTTTAATTAATTTGTGTTTAGATTTTTTTTTATTTTATTTTATTGTTGCAAATAAGTACCTTTTTTCTGTTTTTTTAATAATAGTAAATTTTTAATAATAATAATATAGATATTTTATTTGTCTTCATTTGTTTTCAGTGCAACTTATTGTTATTATTAAAAAAACTATGTACATCAAAAAGTTTTTTATGCAATTGACAAAATTTGTATTAAATTTAATTTTTATTATGAATTTTTTGTATCATATAGCAATATAAACTATCTTTTTTAATACACTTTTTATCTCATTCCAACAGTTTAATTTTATTGCATTTTTATTTTTTTATTAACCTAATTATTACATTAAATGATCTTGTTACCTAATTTTAATTATTTTAATTTTATTTTAATTTAATTTCATTTATTTCATTTCATTGCATTTGATTAAATTTTTTAAATTAAAATTTATTTAATTTTGTTTTATTTTATTTTATTTTATTTTATTTTATTTTATTTTATTTTATTTTATTTTATTTTATTTTATTTTATTTTATTTTATTTTATTTTATTTTATTTTATTTTATTTTATTTTATTTTATTTTACTTTATTTTAATTTATTTTATTTTAATTTAGTTTAATTGATTTTTCATTTTCCTCTCTCTTATTTTCTTATTGGAATAAGTTAGTTTAATTTTTTTATTTCTTTAAAATAAGATTTTTCACTTTTTTCTCTCTTCGCTCTCGAATCGGCATAAGTTAAATTGTTTACATTTCAGCTGAAATCAATTTTCAACAAAATTTATCCCACACTCACGCACACATTTGCGGCTGATCACCTTCAAAAAAAAAGGAAAAACATATTTGCCGGTGCATGCGGATGCCAAGATAAGCGGCCTAAAGCGATTTCATGTTTGACACATTTTCAAATCACTTTCTTCGCACGCTTTACATTTTCGATAAGCAAAAAGCACCCAAGCACATACATATATACCTCCAAGCACACATACATATGCACTTGCTAATAACAGCACTTTTTTGTAATTTTCGACTTTTTCAAAGGATTGTGCGCCACATACGCTTAAGAGAAGCGCCAAAGTGTAAGAAAATCTTTGAACGTTTCAATAGAAAACACACGCCACACAGCGAAAACTCTTTCGATCTTGTGAGACAACGGCAAACGTCCTTGCGCCGGCACACACAGCATCCGACTGAATGGAAATTAGCGAATTGTTGCTGATTTTGTCAATGACCAAAACGACAGCGACCACGACATGCTCGTCGACGCAACGACGTCAACGTCGACAGCGGCAGCACCGAGTGTCATCAGCAAATCCACTGTATCAATAACGGTAATGATGACGAACAAATGAAAGGCGAAGAAGACACCGCGATGCTTATGACCAAGCCGCATATGTATGACATTCGTAATTCGTACACTTGTGCAGTGGCAAGTGGTAAATAGTTGTAGTTGGAGAGGAGGGGACAATAAACGCTCGATTTGCCAGTGGTAAGCTCATGATGATGTTGTGCATTTCTGCAGTTAAAGTCAATGCGTGTGAGGTTGCTCTGCCTTATGGTGTTGGTAATTAAGTGCTTTATTTTCGCAAAGCCAAAACAATGATGATTATTCTGATGAATTTGGGTTTGGGATGAAAGTAATATAAATGATTGTTTCGAACGAATGCTTCTAAAGTGCTGCATTGGAACTTATGTAGTGTTAGATGAATTACTTCTCAAGCAATAAAAGTTGAGATACCCGTGCGGTAGTTGCGGGGGTTTGAAAGTGAAGTAGTTCGTGGGAGATTAGATTTGTTGGTTTTAGTACGAATAGGTTGAAACATAGTATTCGAATTGCTTATACACTCAATATACATATGTTTGTGCTTATAATGCTTTATGATTTTGTTTAATTTACTTTTAAATTTATTCCGGTGAATTAAAGGTAATTAATCCGTTAGCGAATAAATTAATAGTTTAAGTTTATTTAAAAATAATTATATACTACTTTTTGCGAATAGTTTAAATGAAGAATATCTCAGCCGAAAGTAATCATATTTTGGTGTAAGGTAATGGTTAACATGTTCAAGAGAAAACCGTGTGCGGACAAAAAAGTTTGAAGATGAGGAACTGGAAGCATTACTCGATGAAGATTATTGCTAAATACAAAAAGAGTTCTCAGAATCTTTGGCACTCACTCACGCCGGCATTTCAAACCGTTTAAAAGCAGCCGAATACAATTCAAAAGCAAGTCGCATGAATTGAAGCCAAAAGACGTTGAACGACGATTTTGCCCCTCAGAAATGCAGTTGAACACTTCGAGAAGTAGTCGTTTTACCATCATAAGCTTATCAAATTCAAGCGAGAGATTGCCGAAAAATACTCGAAAATTGCAACTAAAGACGAGGCAATAATTTTCCATCACGTCAACATACGGCCTCATGTTGCAAGACCTGTTAAAACCTACCATATTTTGAAAAAGCTAGAAAGTTTTGCCTCACTTGCCTCACTCGCCTTGACCTTAATACAGTTCACAACTGAACATGTTATCAAAACTGGCTTGATTCATTCTTGACCGTCAAGTCAGCGCATTTCTTTTGGAATGGAATCCACAAATTTCCCGAGTGTACTCCTCAAATAACTGTGAAAAGTACAGATATATCCTTTTCTGTGCAATATTTTTCCTTAAACTAAGAAATTATTTCTGATAATTAATAATTTGATAGATTGTTAAGATTCAAATGTTGGGGTGGCAACAGATAAAGATGTGTCTCTATATTCGGCGACATTTGGTTTCAATAACACGGCGACACTTCCCACACATCGTACCAATCTATGGATTTATTGAGAGAACACATCGGTAAAGAGATCATTCCACGTTTTGGGCCGGTCGATGATTCACGCGTGATCTGTCAAAAAACGGCTGTTGAAAAAAGGACCTCTATTTGGATCACACTTTATAACGGCAAAGCGGCTAAGTTTGAAGTTGGCTGCGAAAAAATTAAATAAGATCAGCTGATGTCATCAAACGAAATTACTTAGTGAACGACTTAATAAGTGGGACCACGTCACCGAAAATTATTACGGTGCAATTACTTCTTTAACAATAAAAAAATACATTATCGTTATATTTTGTAGTTTTTCAATTTTGTTTTTATTTTCTAAATTTGACAATATTTTGCTGACAAACTCAATAGCATTTTTTTTTTCTTTTGTTGCTCTTTTCATTGATCGTTGTTATTTATTTGCTCGTGACGGTGTATGCAGTTATTTAGAATTATTGTGTATGTTTGCTGAATTAATTGTAATTATTTTGGTATTTTAATTTTACTTAATAGATTTATTATTAAATTGTATACATATGTATTGGTATTGTTTGGTAGTAGTAAGAATTTTAATCAAATTTGGGACTAACTATATGGAGTAGTATTTGCCTACATGAGTTTTATTTATTAGACAGGAATAAATATATATATTGGAAAACTTCGAAATGTAAAAGTTTGATTTTATTTAATTTTCATCTTACTAAATTACTTTTAATACTTCAAAATGGATATATGTACGTGTAAGTGTATAGTAAGTGGATAACTGTAAAGTGTAAATGATCTTGTGTTTGATATGATTAGATTTTTCTTTGCAAACGGGTAATGTCAACTCGAGAATGTTGAGTTGGAAGCCGATGATAAAAAATCCTTTTACATATTGCCATAAGTTTAGGTAAAGAAAAAAAGAAATTAAAAACAAAACTTAAAAAAATTAATAAAAAATTTGCAAATGTTAATAAAAAAAAATAATTTTAATAAAAATAATTTGAAAAATTGTAAAAAAAAACAAGAAAAAAAATTTAAAACAATACTAAAAAAAAATATTATAAAAATTTAATAAAAAAATTTGCAAATGTTAAAAAAAAGTAATTTTAATAAAAAAATAATAATTAAAAAAATTAAAAAAACAAAATGTATATAAAAAAGATTTAAAAAACACTTAAAAAATTAAAAAGCTTAAAAAAAAGTTAAAAAATATACAATCAATTTTAAGTAAAAATAATGAATTGTCAAAAAAATACAAAAAATTAAATAACAAAATTTAATTTATAAAATGTAAATTTAAAAATTCTTTAATAAACAAAAAATTAATTAAAAACATTACAAAAAAGTAAAAAAAAAATATCAATTAAAAATATTAAAAAAGTTAATTTAAAAAAAGTATATAATAACAAACCAACAAATATTCAGGTAATTTTAAAACTTTTGTATTTTATTTTTACTTTTTTCATTTAAATTATGTGTAAAAAATGTAAAAAAATTAGACAAAATTTTAAATGCAAATAAAAAAATGTAAAAATATGAAAAATGCAGAAAAAATAAAAAAATATTGAAAATATAAAAAAATATGTATTCAAAGTTAGAAAAAATATGTATTGAAAAAATTAAAAAAAAAGTTTAAAAAATAATTAAAAATATATACAAAAAATATTTACATTTAATACTGGACTGAAATTTAAAAAAAGTTATACCAAACTTTAAAATAAAAAGAAATAAATAAAAAGATTTAAAAATATTAAAATGCAAAAAGATTGAAATGTAAAAAAATTACGCAACATTTTAAATGCAAATAAATGTAAAAAATATGAAAAAAATTAAAAATAATTTAAAAAATATACAAAAAAATAAAATATAAATAAAATTTAAAAGTAAAAAAAAAATTATGCAAAATTTTAAATGTAAAAATGCAAAAAGGAAGTAAAAAAGTAAAAGAATTTAAAAAAGAATTAAAAAATGTACAAAAGTTTTAAATATAAAAAAAATACAAATAAGAAAAAACACAACAAAAAATTAAAGAATAATGATAACTTAAAAAAAAGTTATAAAAAAATTAATGATATGTATAAGTAAATAAATAAAAAAGTTGATATTAATTTAAAATTTCTGATATATTTTTATTATTTTTTTCTTTTTCAATTCATTTTGGGTATGTAATTTTTAAAACACTATATAGAACTACTACATACATACAATTGTGTAATTTTTAATTAATATTTTCTGTATAACTTTTTTATTTTGTTTGAAACGTTTATTGCTACATTAAAAGGCGACTAAATGCTAAAAAGCTACTTAACTATTAGAAGGCGTTTCGACAATTATTGCAACTGTTACGTAAGTGTGTGTATAATTTTTTTTTTTTCAATATATTTTCTTAACAACAAGGAAACTTTATTTTCAAAGTGTTTCTTATGCTTTTTTCTATAACAAAACTTATAAGCTGAATGTTAAAAACTAAAATTGTGACATTTCGCTAATGGCAATGATGGACAAATACATTAAGCGTAGTTAAGAATAGATTAAAAATAATACAGTGTTGAGAAAGTATTTAATTTTATAAACAATTTGAATAAAATATAGAAATATAAAAATTAAAACTATAAAAAATCGACTACAGACTAGATAAAGCATCAATCAATTTTCTACAAACAACTAAAATTCTTACGAAATATATATAATAATTATAATTGTTTATGCGTGGAATTAAAAATAATGTTTGATAAGTATAAAAACATTGATTTAAAAGTAAAATAATTTAGTAAAATAATATTGAAAAACAAATTTACAAAAAAATTCGTTTCCAAGCTTTGAAGAAACAAATTTTCAAAACGAAATAAAAAAAATTAAAAAATAATTAAATAAAATAAAAAAGAAGATAGAATAATAAGAAAATAATTAAATAAAAATATAATAAAAAAAAATTAAATATAAAATAAATACAGAAATATGTTGAAAACAAATAAAAAAAACAATAATTTATAAAAAAATAAAAAACAACAAAATTAAAGTAAAATAAAAAAAGACTTTAAACGAAATAAATATTAAATAAAAATTAAAAAATAATATTTTAAATAGACAGAAATAAATTAATTATACAAAACAATTTAATTAAAAATTTTAAAAATAAAATAAATAAAAAATTAAAGATAAAATAGCGCAAAAATAGTTAAAAACCTAAAATTAAATTAATCGTGAAAAATAACAAAATTGAAAATATATTAAATAGAACTCAAAATTATAAAAAAAAATAAAATTTATTAAAAAAAATTAATATTAGAAAAAAAATAAAATTTATTAAAGAGCTTAAAATTAGAAAAAAAATATTAAAAATTACAAATGTATAAATATATAAAAATTAAAAAAAAATATTAAAAACTAAAGCAAAAGTTAGAATTTAATATATCATATAAAATATAACATAAATTGTTAAGAAGCTGTCAAATAAATTATATAAATTGTGAAAAATAAAAAAATATCAGATAATGAAAAATAGAGTCAAAATTGTCAAAAATAAAAATAAATTTCAAACATTATAAAAAGTATATTATACAAATATGTATATGTTTTTTCGCTTAAAAGTTTAGGTGGGCACACATGAAACAAGTTTTCTTTTTTAGAACTTAATTGTTTATGAAATTCTTTTTTCCAATAAAATTTTTAGATATTTCATATTTTGTTCTATTTGATAAGATTAAAGTTTTGCAATTTTTTTAAAGAAACTAAATAAAGCTTAACAATATAATTAAAGCTTAAGCTGAAATTGAAAATCATAATAATTAACGGAATCTTAAAAACAGTCCGTTTAACAAATGTAGCATCACATGCAAATTAAAGCGGACCCTCGTAGACGAAAGTATAAAGATTTTGCTTTTCGCAATTTCGATTTCCTATAAATTATTGTAATTAGTTAACAAAGACAAATAGGCTTCACGAAGCAATAACTAAACTAAAAATTAACTTAATTTAAAAAAATTACAAAAATGATAAATGAAACTCGCTCAATATACTAGCAGCTTTACAAAAAGGCAGTAGCACAATATGTTATAAATTCATAAATTATGTGAACTTACATATATTACTTTTTACGAACAATTTTTCCATCAAATTATGAATTTCCATAAATTTTCTGGAATATCTTTTTTTTTGTTATTTTATTTTATTATATTTTTCTGTTGTTGGTGGTAAATTTGCACTCTGTAGTGTGTTTATTTAACTAATATGCCTTAAGGATTGCAATTATATGTTTAAAAACTATAAAAACAAGTATTAAAAATATACAAGAAAATGTTGCTTGACTTTCTAAGGGCGCACGGCAGCGCAATAATATCGCTAATTTATATAAAATGTAGTAAAATTGGAATGTATAATAGCGTGTGTCCGTTATTTCCGCCAAGTTAGTTAAATTTTTGTTCTCACACGCCCCTGAAGCTTCAGTTTTTGCCCAAACAAAATATTATCCAACGCAAGCAAGCACTTTATTTTCAATAGAATTCGCGGTTTTTTGAACTTTTGCAATAAATTTAAAAATTTAAAAAATATAATTTTCCGCGCTCTACAAAAAATGTTTCAATAACTTTTTTTTTTTATAAAAACACTACTTCAAAACTTATACGCGGTTGAAATTATGCATCATACGGTATACTGTATGTAGGTACACCATGTCGTATGAGCAACAAAAGATGTCTAAATCACTTGTATAAATGATCAGTACATTTGATGTATGACTTTAACTACGCATAACTTTTAAACAAAAAAAAATTAGAATTTAATTTTTTCAAAATTGTAGATTTTTTTCAATATGCACAATATCAAGAAATAACCTTTCAAATTGAAAATGAAGACCCTGCATATGTACACTAAATATTTTTTTGGGCAGAAACTGATGGACACCCTAATGCATTTGTATTGAATTTGATATGTAGCATATATTAACATATACATACATATACGTACTTCCTGGCGTATATGTATGCCTGTAAGGGGTTTAATGTGTCAATTTCGATTTTCAAAATAAATCACTTATAAGAGTTTTGTAACATTTTAAGTTTCAGTAGAGATCTTTGAGTGTGAGCATTTGTTGCACATCAAAATTTGTCTTATAACAAAATATTGCTACTTTTTAAGCTTAAGTACATACATACATATGTATATGAATATATTATATTATAATTTCAACTAATTAGTTATGTGTAAATGTGTTTGTGTTCGTGTTTATGTTATTTGCTGGATATGTGGAATTTTATATATTTGTTCGTTGACGTCAATTTCGCGCTTGTGTGCTACAGAAATATATTTTATTTTGTTTTTGTGACCATTAGTACTAATAAATATTTTATATGTATTTATAGTTTATGTAAGCGTTCAACAATTTGTGTAAATTTCTGATATTAGTAGTTTTAAGAGATTGATATAATAATAAACGTTTGCATTTTTGCATAATACACTATTTGAATGTATCAATCCGGTTTGTATGCGATATGTAAAACGCTTTTTAAGAGCATATTCCAAACAGATTAGTAACTGTCTTCTTTCATATTAATATTCTGTGCAAAAATTATACCCAAACGCCATGTGGATTCTTGCTGGTCGGCACTGCATTTTCTAATTGCCTTGGTGAGCCGATTATACGACGACTGCTACCGGGTTTATTGGAACCTTAAAATGAAGAGAAATAATATAATAGGCAGAAATAACAGTTGCAATATAAAACAGGGTTGCGAATTTTTTAATAAAAAAATTTGGATAAAAAATTAGATTATATATTTTTAATTACAATTTCGGAATTCAAAATTTAATTTTCATATTTCGAGATGAAAAATTAAGCTTTCAATTTTTAATTCCGATTTTTTTTTTATTTAATTTGTCCTAAAAATTAATTTTTAATTTTAATTTTGGGATTAATAATTTTATTGTAATTTTATCTGGATAAACAATTTTTTTATCATTGAAAATTTTTTTTTTTTTTTACTATTTTAATCCGAAATTTGGGGTGAAAAATTTTTAAATTATTTTTAATTAAGAATTTCGAGATAATTATTATAAATATTTTTTTTAAGTATTTACTTGCAACTTTGAATAAAACTTCATTTTTTATTAGTATTACCTTCCAAAAAATGTTTAATCTCATCAGATGTTGTAACGGTAAGACTTTGCAGATTCACTTCCTTCATCTCATTCACCAATTGCTCCACCTAAAATATAAGCAAGAAACAGCATTTACTTCTATATTTTATAAGTAAACATTAACTAAACGCACTTGTCGTTTCTTTTCTGTGATCGCATTTTCAATTAATAGTATTTCTTTTTTCAAATTCTCCGCAGTTTTATTAGACGTGTCTGTGTTGTGTATAGCCTGATCGATTTCGCTTTGTATGCGCTCCATCTCCATGAGAAAATCGCGCTCAACATTTTGCCTGAAAGTAAAGTGAAATATTAGCAAAAACAAAAACAAGTAATTTTCTAACTCAAGTGCCTAGTAATTACCTATTTGCTTTCTGTTTGGTGGCATTGCTGCGTTGCTCCACCTCAATATCGTTCATCAACAGGCGTATCTTATTTTTGCACTGTAGCAATTCAGTTTCGCAATTGGCCAATTTCGAACGTAATAAAGCAATCTCGGATTTTAATGTTTTCTCCTGCTGTTTCACCAGCTCATTCTCTTCCTCCACATACTGTAGTGTTTGTAACTGGAAATAAGATTAACAAAGCTCAATAAATTGATATATTTTTGGAAAAAAAGATATTTTAATCGCAAAAAACGGATTTCAATTGAAAAAGAATTAAACCCAAGAACCCGATTAAAAAAACAAAAGACAAACTGATTTTAAAATTTCAATTTAAAAAAAATTTTAAAAATTATTTCCCTAATTGTAATTGAAAGATTAATTCTTATGAATTATTATTGAAAGATTAATTCTTATGATTCAATGATCAAAATTTAAAATACAAACTCTAATATTTTATTTGAAAAAAATCTCCCCCTAAAATCATGCAATCACTACATCATACTCACTTGCTCACTGCCCTGACGAAATATTTGATCGGCTTTCGTGATTTCACGCGAAATCGCTTCAAGCTCTTGCGCTTGATCCCGCTCTTTATTTTCCAAATAAACTATTTCGGCATCATACTGTCACAATATATAAATAAAATATGTTCGAAATTATATCAGCAATGCAATGTACCAAAATTTACTTACTTTACTCAATTCCAGTTGTTGCGCAGATATTTTTTCGCGTTGAAATTTGATCAGCTGCAATAAATCATTATACTGTGTCGCCTGGAAAATGCTCTCGCTCTCCTCAATACTACCCAAACTGCCGCTACTACCACCACCACCTCCACTACTACCGTTGCCATTTCCAGCTAAGCGCTGAAAGTCCACATCATAATCGCTTGCATTGTTGTAATCTTGTGTAAAAGTGTTCACAGCTGCATTGCTCATGCCACTCGCTACAAATTGTTGTGTTTGGAATTGTTGTTGCTGTTGCTGCTGCAATTGTAACGGGCTATTGCGTGGTGGTGGCGGATCGCGGTAAGGTGGTGGCACTAGTGCGCCGTTTGCCGAAATTGTTGGCGCATTTTTGTACAGCAAATCCGGTGGCATATCACCACCAACGCCACCGCTGCGATTCACATTGCCATTGTAGATGTCAAGGAGATTTTCACTGCTACTACTGCTACAACTATTACTGCTATTGTTGTTATTGAAGTTGTTGCTATGCGGTGTGGCATACAGCACGTCCGGGCTGTTGGTGGCTATGCGGCGATCCAGCGACTCACGCACAACAGCCAAATTAATTTCGTTGATTGACTTGCTGTTCTGAGCACCGATTTGTTGATATATATTATTGCTGTTGTTATTGTTGTTGCCGTCATTGTTTCTCTGCTGTGAGTCATGAAAAAATCCAGCACCATCGGTAAATGCATGAGCATGGTTTCGGGGCATTTCAGTGGGATTTGAATGAGATTTTTCGTGGCGAGGGATTAGCTGAGGTAAGGCTGACGAGTTATTATTGTCAGTCAATGTAGTGGGAGAACGTGAGATGGGTGCAAGGTGTGACGAAATTGTGTTAGTGGGTGAAGAATTTGGTACAGACGCATTTCGTTGTTGTTTATGTAAATTATTATTACTATTGTTGTCATTATTGTCACTACTGTTATTGTGACGTTGTGGTATACCTTTGACAATACCAATATTTTCAATATGTTTTGCATCGTGCCTATAAGAAAACAATTTATTAAAAAAAACGCATATTTACGCATTTTATATGTTACATACCCAAAACTCTTTTTCTTCAATTCACGCGGTTTATCAAGGTTTGGTGATATATTTAAATTTGTATCCAGATTGTTCAAATGTGATGACTTCCCTTGATGTGGATTGTAGTTATTATTCGTAGTATTGTTGTTGTTGTTAATATTACTATGACTATTGCTATTGTTATTGCTTAAGCCTAAAGGCTTTCGCAACATCACAGCTGCATTATTAGTGTTACTGTTATTATTATTATTGTTGTTATTGGCTACAGAATTGTCTACACGTTGCGTTGTTGGCTGTTGTTGCTGTTTATTTTCCGAACGTTGCAGTATAAATTGCACATCATTGGCGTATTCACCCCATTCCAGTAATAATTTAAGCGGATTTTCGTTTGGCGCCAGCAAGCGCTCATTGTTGCGCCAACGTTCAATGAGTGTAAAGCGGCCTACTTTTCCAGTGGCATGCGCCAGCGCAAATACCACATCCTAGCATACAAAGAAAAGAAAATAAGTAGTGGAAACATTAAAAAATGTGTTACATTTGATTAACGATTTATTGGTTATTATTTGCAAGCCAAGATTAATGAGTATAAAATGGGTGAATGGACGTTAGTAAGTCCATTTACACACCTGACACGTTGTGTTCACAGTAACTCCACACACGATCCGTTGAATACCCTCCACCCAAACTTTCAGTTCCATGGTCGGGTGCAAAAGACTTTTAATGCGCCAATTTATTAAAAGCCCTCCACAGAATTTTTAAAACTCATTTGTACACCTATAGGAGTGGCGTTTAAAGATGCGTTGATCGCGTGCTCGTTGCAAGTCAAATAGTATGCAGTGTGCACTAGCGTTAATAGCAGTGCTGCAGACAACACAAAAATTATTCGTTTACAACTTTACGCTCCAGTGAAGCGAAATGCATTTGTCGTTTTAATATGGCTTTTAATGTTCTAACTCTTTCAATGTATGCTTTACAACCACATATTTATGGCAATAATGAGCATATGTTGCAGCGATCATTATAAAATTTTGTTGTTGCATACGTTATACATATAAATGTAGTTATCACAATAATTTTTGATTAGAGATTAGATTAGAGAAAAGGATTGATTAATGAAAAAATAATATTTAATCGATTTTCACTTTTCACAATTCCAATAGTATGTTTCCCTTTCTCGCCACAATTTTATGCCTCGTCACTTGTTCAGTTGTTGTTATTTTCATTATATGTGCTGCAAAAACTGCATTTGACAAGTTCTACTTGTGCATCATAGCAACACTATTGTTGTTGGATGTTTATTCAAGGGGAGTACGAGAAATGATATTGAGGGCGTTCAATATGTGTACCACGAAATCTTGTGCAGATTTAAGTTGTCTTCTCCAATTACAATATCACATTTTCGTTGAATACTTTGGATTCACTTTATTTCTCAAACTATGTTTCCGTTTTCTAATTATTTAAAACAACAACGAAATTAAATTTCCATTAACTTTTCCATCAAAAACTTGTTTCTCCAAAAATTCCTCACCAACAAAAAACGCCATTTTGCCCTTCTCGGTTGATTTCTTAGCGTTTGACATTCATCATGCATTTCAATGCATTACTTTGTTTACCTCCAAAAAGGAGCCTGGGTTGCCTACCAGTTGCCAATTTATACCTATTGGGCAGTACTCTTTTTTCCATCACACTAAAACCAATCAGTGCTAACTGAACTGTTTGTAATAAATATATTTAGTAGTTCGTTACATTCCAGTTAGTCTATTAACTGAAATTTTTGGTTAAATCAATTCACTAAGTAATTTTATAACAACTATATTAAAAATATTTTTTGCAACTCTGTGTGTGTATTTTTTTCCCATTTCCTTATGTTGCTCTTTCTTGTAATATTGTTAGCGCACTTTATTTTTAACTTTTTCAATAATATTAATTAATATTCTCCTCCAATTAAATAAAATACCTATTTTTTTTAAATAATAATCATTCAAGTTAGAAAATTACTACATTATAACTTCATCTACGTTAATATTTCCTACAGAATACTGGAGAAGTATTCAAATTATGCAACAGCTGGCAACTCATTAAATTTCCCAATTTTCATTTTCTTGTGTGCACCATTTCATATTTCTGCAGTGGTTTTTTCAAGTCAGCAATGTACGATTGACAAATTGCTGTGCTGTTAATTTATTTTTATTATATTTCCTTAAATTTGGAAAAATGAAAAATTTATTGATTTTATTGTGAACCACTTATAAAATGTTTGATTTTACTTGAGAAACGAGCAAGTGTGAAATTAACATCGAAAGTGCAAAGGAAAAGTGTTTTTGCAGTGTGGTTTGGGGAAAGTATGCATGAAAAGATTTGATCGACAAAGGAAAATCAAAGAGTTGAGTGGCGGATTGTGTTTGTCTCGATTTTTAAGCTAATAGGAAAGGTGTGGATTCGTAAACATAGCGGTTGAAAATTTTTGTTGGTGCAAGGACGGAAAACTGAAGTCTGAACTTCTATGGTGAAAATATAAAGTCTGAAACAACTAACGAAAAAGAATCAGATAAAAAGGGGAAGTAGTTCAGCATAGTGGCTGTCGCTGCTTATCTTGTGATTGCAGCGACCAGCACAACCAAAAAATAGCTAAGCAGCTTTAATTATATCAATTCAGAAGCACCTCTAAGCTGTTGACGTTTCGAGATGTCGAGTCGCAGTCGCGCAATACTTAATGTAAACCTCGATGCGGCTATGGCCAACGATCCGTTAAGAGAGCTCTTCGAAGCATGTAAAACTGGAGATATCGCAAAGGTAAAGAAACTAATTACGACACAAACGGTGAACGCGCGGGATACTGCTGGACGCAAATCGACTCCTTTGCACTTTGCAGCAGGTGAGTTTTCCCCCCTTAAATTAAAAAAATTAATCTATAAGCAGACAACAATGTATGTATGTGGCAGTTGTTAATATATGCATTTGTACATATGTTGGATCTTTAACACTGCTACTGCTGATACAGCATACAAGTGCAAACATAAATACACATTCACACAAGTAAGCATTGGCGTGAGTTCATTCAAGTAAACACAATAGTTAGGTATGAACGTCCTTAACTTAATTCGTCCTTGAATCACTGGGGCAACCGACTGACGCGCTGCGGCTGCAATTGCGTCTACCATGCACACGTTGCTTTGACCCAGTTTGCCTGCAAAATTTCTACTGTATTCCATGGTGCGGGTTAAAAGCGGTATCAAGGGTGAGATTGTTGAAACAAGGGCAAGGGAGTGACTGAACATTATATTCTATATATATATGTATAGTGTAACAGTTAGGACGTGTATGTGCTGCTGTTTTGTATTTTGTGACGACTGAGCTGAATAGAGCTTGGTATATTGGTCCTTGTAGTTGATGCTGTTGCTCCATTTTTCATATTCCAAGCTTTAATTTGTGCAACAATTTGTTGTTACTAGTAAAGTGTTGTGCGTCGATGGTTGTGACGTATTTGCTTGACCTGGGTAGCCAGATAGTAGTGAATCACTTATTGGATTAATATTCTTCCCAACCTCATATTACATATATTAGACATAATATAGCTTGTTTTTTTTTATTTATTTATGAACAACCCAAAGGTATGAAACTTAATCAAATATGTTTTTAACATCATACACACCGTAATTAATTCACTTTTTACATGGGTAAATATTAATCATTTCCACAAAACTAATATAAGTGCTTATTTTTTTTATTTGTTGTTGTGTTAACGTTGTGCTCATTTTTTCTGCTAACACACATAGTGTCCTTCTTCGTTGATTCGTTACAGCGATATGGGTTTGAGCACGTTCAAGCGCTTTGTGTTTTTAATCTCAGCGCTTAATTAGATGCTGAAAATAAATTAACAGGTTTATTTTTATACTACAGAATATCAGTGCAATCATGTAAAATAAAGCGTTGTCAATATGGAAAATTTCAGTGATAAGTGCAGCATCGAATAATACTTTTCTGAGTCAAGCCCATGAAATCGTAGCTGTAACTTTCTTCAATCAATTAAGGTGTCTTCAGCGAAAAAAGAAACATGATAATTCATTTATTCTTTATTCATTTAGATATCTCCTAATTATGCCAATATATTGGTAGTCTAATCGGATATAAGGTCACACAAAAGACACATATACAGCAGCTTGTCCAAAAATGAGAAGTATAGAAAGAGATTTGACATCAGGCACAATAATGTGTTGGTTGGTCCGATTTTAGAACTTTGCGCTATAAAAACTTAAAAGGTGTTGTGCTGTTATAGCGACGTAAAACATTCATCAAATACTCGTATTTTAGAATTTTACAAAATTTGAGTAAATTTTGTGTGCAGGTGGTGGGAACTCGGTATGCTTCATCAATTCAACTATCAAATTTATTCAACCGTTTAGACCACCCTCTGGGACTAAAAATGGAAAACTTCGTCCTTGTACATTTAAATTTTAATTGCGTATTGTTGTGATAGGCAACCAAAGTGGAGAGGCTTACGGGGTCTATAATATTGTTTTTGAACTCAAAAATATATTTTTCACCGCGTTATATATTTCCTCCTTATTTCGTTATTAAAAGATTTCCCCTCATTTAAAAAAATTGTTGTTGTTCTTTTTTAACCCATAAACTTGCTTTCGTTATTATTAAATATTCCAATTGTGTCGTTGCAACAATAACAAAACCTGGTGCGCTTGCAACATACTAAACTACAATTTGCAGCTCTCACGTCAATTTGAAATTTCACTCTTTGCTGCTCATGTTCACTGCTATTGGGCTTCAACTAATATATAAAAATGTAAATTACCTGAAAGTGAAGTGTTTGGTGCTTAACCACATTTTTAATACAAAAAATATGTTGTACTTATAGTATACTTGCATGTACGTATGTATGTATTTAATTATTTCCTTTCCTTTGTTTACTTTTATTTTCGTTTTACACAATTTATGTGCCCATATGTTCGACTGTCATTTAAACTTTTTAACTACTAACTTAGTTTCTCTCAGAGTTTGTGAATTTCCGAAACTTTGATTGCTTCTTCATTCCACTTAACATTAGGACACATATTGTATACATATATAGAGGGTTTCCAATAAGAGTAATATGATTTCTTAAAAAAAAAACACATTAATTGTTAAGAAAATGCAAATGATTTTTATTTAATGTGAAGTACAATAAGTTCTGAATTTAACATCATTCAAATGACCTCCACGACTTCTTTTATAAGAACGAATTAGGTGAACCAAATTTTCGGGAACTTTTTCCATTAAATCAAGCCGTATGTCATGAATAGCACGTTCAATATTAACTTCTTAATCTTGAATAGAGTCTGGTTTATTGTTAAAGAGCAATAACTTCAAATTACCCTACAAAAAGTTGTCTAATGTTGTTAAATCACAATTTCTTGGAGGCCATTCAATGTCCCAATTACATGATATAATATAATCTCTAAACTTTTCTCACCATAATTGGCTTGCTGTGCGTGCTGTGTGGTATATAGCTCCGTCTTGTTGGACCAGAAATCTTCCGAAGGGATCAGAGCAATCTAAAAGGTTTAATTAATTTATCCTTTCGAAAGAAAGGAAACGCTGGAGACCCGATAAAAAATATAAATAAATGATCGGCGTTACGAGCTGAACCGATTCAACCAAGTCCACATGTCTGTCTGTTATACGCGAGCTAGTCCCTTAGTCTTAAGATATCGATTTGAAATTTCGTCCACGCTCTTTTCTATCCAAGAAGCTGTTCATTTGTCGAACCTCTGATATCATACCACATAGCATAAAGTTGCCATACAAACCGAACGATTAAAATCAAACCTTTTTTTGACAAGGTATTTCATTTCGAAGCTAACATTATTTTTTCAAAAAACATAAAATTACATTCACTTGTGAAATGTTTGTCCATGAAAGCCAAGCGGAAGCAAAAAGAGGGATCGGCATCATGCTTAGTCATGTCATAATCCTAGTTGTTGTATAGCAGCATGACGTTTCCGGAAATATGGCTGAGGTGATATTATTGGCCGAACATAGAGACGGGTTCTTTCAAGTAACAGAGATTTGATTGTCAAGGTTGTCAAGGGAAGAGACTCCAAAATGATAGACACGAACTTTCCTTTCTAATTTTTTATTATCTTTAACGAAATACCTATCTGAGCGATCAAATCGACAGATCGGCCGCACCTAGCTCAGTTTGAAATCAGAGTCTTGTTTTGTTCTGTTTGAGTTATTGGTCCAACATTAGTAGTGTTATTTTGAAAGGTGACTTAAATGAGTCTCATTTAGCTACAACCTTACCAATAACAGTATATTTGCTTTCACTCAATCGGAATAAGGTCGTTTGAGATATTTTTTATATTCTATAATATGTTCTTAGAATTTCCATAGAATTGGCCAATGCTAAAGTTTTCTTTATATGGCGTGATGTTATTTTTATTATATTTTGTAACAATATACTTAAAATTTAAATTGCACACATGCACATACATAAATATGCACAAAGTCATAAATATAGTTATCAGTTAACAATTAATTTCTTTCAGAATGACTCAAGACAGTGAAATCACTGTAATGTTTGCATTTTTTTTTTGTTTTTTTGCGAACTATCGATAGAAAACTTAGCGATAAACAGGCAATTCATGGACAGTATCGCACAACCACCGACCGACCTTGCCTGCACACAGTTGTTGTTGTATTATGACTGATATATGTAAGCATTGTTAGGTTTAATGGCTAATAGCGAAACCAATTCGAAACGCCAACCAAACAACGAATGAGTTTCAATAAAAAAAAAATAAACAAAAGAAAAAAATATAAACCATTGTTAGCAAGTAACTAGAAGAAAAATTATAACAAATAACAAAAATGGCTAAACAGAATGACCAGATAACTTATTGTCGCCATACGAGGGCCGGTTGTTTAGTCAGGCACTCTTTGTGTTTTCCTTTAAAGACTTTTCGCGGACGATGTAAAGTTTATAGCGGAACTTTCGGAAATTTCAGGGAACTTGATTACAAAGGCAGCATACGCTACTAGATATTGTATCGTGTACCGGCTTTTTTTATTCGGCCAAGAACTGTCAACTTGGCAAAATTCTCCCGCTACAACAACAACTAAAATTTGCACTGGCTAATTATCTTATTATGATACATTGACCTGAAATGCATAGAATTTTCAAAAGTTGTAATCAAAAATCCCATTATTTTTGATCCAATCACTTCAAAACAACTCGTTTCATCGATATGTAATTATTAATTTCTAATTCTAACTATCACATACACATTCTTTGTCGGTCGAAAATACATTTTTATTTAAATTCTCTATCCACTGAGTTATCAAACTGCCCTAGTAAGTTAGTGCCAAAAAGTAATGGTTACGATTAAATTGTTTATTTTTTTGTTTGAATTTTTAATTTCGTCTTGTTTTGCTTCTTTTTTCATTCAACATTCACAAATACTTATATCACGTTTAAGTCATGGCATTAAGCTAAACAACTGCAGGGCACAATTGTCATGTTGGCTGGTTGGCGATGACTAATTTGTGGTAACGCATCTTAAAAGCTCAATTCGTATTCTACATGCAAAATTTATAACGGTGCAGCTACGAGTATATTTAGTAATACAGTATTGTCTTACTATAAACTTGAAAACACCAAAAAGATAACTGTTTTATGAATACATAAAACCAAAAAGGTATTGAGACAGAATATATGTATGTAAATGCATAAACAAATCCAATTATTTTCTGATTATATATTATTTATTTTTGTGAAAGTGCTTTCGATGTCATTATGTATGGATTTCTTTTGAAAATGGCGTTGTTTGATGTCCTTATCGGTTTACTTTGGTAGCGTCCCTATTAAAAAACCCGTTACTAGTAGCTATAAGCAATGCGTCTCTGAGGTTATTATAGCTTCAGTTAAAGTTAACGGTTTTTCATGTTTTTTTTTAGTATTTATATGTATGTATATTATAGCCTTCTTGTCTTGTCGCTCATTAGCAACTTGCTTTTAAAATAAAAATATTCTATTAAATACATATATTATATGAGTATTGATATGTATGTAGTGTAACTATTCATGAATTATTAAGACAATCTAAAAGCAGATGTTAAGCTCTTAAGAATTATATTCGTATTGTTTTCAATAAGAATAAATAACTAAAAATCTGTTAATATGGATATTTTTAAAAGACAATGCCGTAATAAAAATTGCAAGAGATGTGTTTACAATAGATTCGTTAAGAAGATTCAACCATATTCGCTTTTTTTTCCTAAATGAAGCATTAAAACGCTTCATAAGCAAAACAGTAACCCAAATGTGTTGACTGGTATGGATATAAGAGATCTTCAAGCTCTGTTTCCTTAACTTTCTCGGTGTCATCGTCAAAAACCGATTCTATTCGGTTTGAGCACCCGATTTAAATGGACCAGTTCCGGTCAAATTTGATCAGATGGCTTATTACCATTGACATACCCTCGGTTAAGTATAAATATTCTTCCAGATCTGAGCTTTTCATGCAAAATAAAACAATAAAATACCCAATACGAGTACATAAACTCTCGCTTGAAATAAACATTGGTAAAATGTAATGTTTATTTTTTAATATTACTAAATTGATTTTTTAACTCCAAAATTAAGGTTCTCAATATTTTTGTGCCAAAGTCCTAAGATCCCTTAAGATCGCTTTTTCGAAGTATACGTAACAAGCTTTTACTGCCCTTTATACAAGTATATGTATGTAAGTATAGAATAGAAATGAGGCGTAAGAGGATAAATAGAGTTGTCCTGGCCTTCTGAATATAACTTCGAAGTTTCTTGTAGTAAATTCATTAATTGACTAAATTAGAAGTAATCAGCAGTCCCTACTATATAAACTATCAAAAGAGCTTACTACGAAGAGAAGAGTTTTAAGGACTATCTCCACACCCACACATTTCGCAAAACTTTTCGAACTCGTGCGTTAAAGTTTTTAACTGTAGCATTTCTATAACTTTTAGAATAAAATTTACATGAATTGCATACTTTTTATGGTAATTCCACTTCTTGAAACATCGTATGCGAATATTTTTCAATTAAGCAGTGGTTTATTTTGATTTGGCAATGATTGTCCGAACTTGTTATGCATGAAGCTTGAAAACAAAAACAAACAATTTGTTGCTTATTTCGATATATTTATGGCCGTTAAACTAATTTTGCTCACAACGCCCTCAGTCAAAATCATTTTTAAACTTAATAATTGATAAATGGTTTCTTCAAATGATTGCCTGTCCAAGACTTTCATTAATTACTTTAATTCGTTTACTCCATTGTTGAGCACACCATAATTTTACCGCAGTTATGCTATAATTTGGACTAATGTTTGCTACTGCTATAAAATGCTTTAATTAAAATAATTATAACGTCGATTTTTTGCTTAAATATTCAGATTACGTAATTTCAGTATAAATATGTATATCTATTCGTGTATGGAAATGTGGTCACCTCAAAGGTTTACACAAATATATATTTTAATTATACCTAACAAGGGGTAAGAGTCAGAAAGAAACGTCGGAGACCCTATAAAGTATATACAATATAGTAAATGATCAGCGTGACGAGCTGAGTGGATTTAGCTCTTAGTGAACTAGTTCCTCAGGCCTTTTAGATATCTATATGAAATTTTTGTATATTTTCTTTTCTCCGCAAGAAGCTGCTTATCAAAATCAAGTTTTTGCATGGAGAAGGTATTTATTTGAACAAGGTATTTTCACGATCATTACAGTTTTCGAAACGATTGTTCAGATCGAACCTCTATAGCAATGTAGGTTGCCTTTTGTATTGCGGATCGAGAATAAAAACATCATCGAAAATCGGTTTATTGTTTTTCAAAATATTCTCCATTAAAATTTTTTCCATGCGTTTGAACCATTTGTCGAAGCACTTTTGCCATTCTGATTGAGGTATCTCCAAAACACGCCTTTTGAACGCATCAACCGCCTCTTCAGGTGTCGAAAAACGTTGACCTCTTAGTACATTTTTTACGAACGGAAATAAAAGGAAGTCATTCGGTGTCAAGTCAAAACTATACGGAGGATGACTCATCAAATCGATGTTTTGAGTGCTCAAAAATTTAGTTTTTTCAGCCAATGTATGAGAGCTGGTATTGTCATTGTGAAGACTGATCATTTGCTTGAAAGTGCTTCATGCGCGAACAACTTTGGTTGGTTTCGGCCCATATTGAAGCAGCCATATAGTCGATGTGAGAGAGCCGGCATTATCGTGTTGAAGAATGGTCCATCTTCAGCGACTTTTGAAAACACCCTTACAGTCGACTGCTGTTTTTTTCGGGCTCATACGTGTAAATCCACCATTCATCACCTATGACGATGTCATACACGTATTTCGAAATATCGTTTGTTAACATTTCTCTCGACCCATCGACACGAGCCTTTTTTTTGAGCGATTGACAAATTGTGTGGGGTCCCACGTGAAAAAAATTATTCTAAAATCAAATGTTGCTGCATTATAGAATGTATGCTAGTCCTACTATTGCCCATAGTTGTCTCAATCTCCCGATAGGGCAGATATCGGTCTTGCAATATCTATTTGCGCACAGCATCAATAGTTTCCGGAACAACAACAAATTTTGGACGACCGTACCATTGATAAACGCTGGTCCTTGATGGAGCTTCGTCGTCAAAAATTTAATCAAGTTCATCTAGGCACTCTTGATGAGCTAATCCACGTCGAAAATTTTAAAAATAATGGCACGAAAATTTTAGCGATATAATACTATTTTTTAGTCGAGAAGAATATTTTAAGTCACTGTAAACAACATAAATGCGCTCGTATGTCAAAACGCTCTGAGTATACATAACACACCATAAAAAATGTCAATGTTTATAATTGCAACACTAGTTCAATCCTCGTAACACCTGACGTAGCCCACAAAAAGTAGTTTAACGAAGTCAAATCACATAACCTATGGATTTGGGACCCGCCCGTAAAAAACGCCCGCAATGAAAACTAAAGAACAGCTTTTGTAGTACTAGTAGTGCAAAATTCTCTGTAAGATTGCCGCAATGAATATGTTTTTGGAATTAATTTCCATTATCCAATGGGTACCAACTATGCACTTACTTTTGTTGCCTTTAATCAATGCTCTTATTACCCATCACATCATCACGAATGTTTGTTGAAAACAACGACACATCATCCTTGTTCAACTAATGCCATGCATATGTCCTCGTATTTACCTGTCGCATTGTGTACAGCATTCGGTGACCCCATTTAACTTGGTCACACAGCTTTACTTGGTGACCCTGTACACAGCTTACCCCACTTTGCTACTTCTTCCACAAACTTGTAGCTGGCTATTGTCCAGTTTACTCTTATTCAATAGTGGTTATGTGTGACAAGCCACAGAAATTTTTGTTTACCATGCATGTGTACAGTGTAGTTTACAAAAATGTGACCAAACTGATGAGATTTGCACTTTTTGTTTACCTTTGTTAAGAGTAATAATTCAATATTTTCAAAAATATTACCACTCAATTAGAGTGTTTGCCAATGAACTTGCCAATCTGCTGTCAAATGTCTAATAGATGAAACGATGCCAATGAGCTCATAGCCCTAATTACCATAAGAGGTTTGAGGTTATCTTAACATGAAGATGGATGTCAATTCGAAAAAAGTCCTTCGTCGAGGTCTTTAAGAATTGTATCTCAAAGACCTGTGTAAAATTTTATGAATATCAGTTGAGTAGTTCTCGAGAAATCTTACCAGCCGACTTCAAAAACACAGTTTGGAGAAAAACGCGTTTAAAGACAACACACTAGCTCGCCTCGAGCGCACAAGTTCTCAGGGCAGTAGCTTCGAAACTATTACTGGGATCAACTTTCTAGAGATGTAGAACTGAATAAAGCAAAAAAAGGGAAGGTCTCAAGTTTATTTCTTGGCTCCGTTCCCAGAGCAAGTATTGCAGTTTTCGGAAAATTGATGATCAGCAGTGATTTTTGTTTGTGTTTCTTTGGCAGTTATCGCTTTTGTGATTCTAAAAATTTATAAACAAGCAGAGCTGCATATTTTTGGTAGTCACTGTATTTTTACATTTATATATATATTTAAACTAAAACGACTAAAGCACATATTATTAGCTAATATTCACTTATACAATCTTGTCATATCTTATTTACAAAAATTTACACAAACATTTCCTATAATCCTCTTTAGGTTATGGTCGCCGCGAGGTAGTTGAATTTCTTCTTAACAGTGGCGCTTCCATACAGGCCTGCGACGAAGGCGGTCTACATCCATTGCAT
The DNA here is from genome assembly GCF_023373825.1 of Bactrocera dorsalis. Taxonomy (NCBI): domain Eukaryota; kingdom Metazoa; phylum Arthropoda; class Insecta; order Diptera; family Tephritidae; genus Bactrocera; species Bactrocera dorsalis. Next base: position 102,272,142 of record NC_064304.1, on the reverse strand, counting down.
AATGCCTGCTCATTCGGGCATGCTGAGGTGGTGCGATTACTCTTAAAAGCCGGCGCAAGCCCTAATACAACAGACAATTGGAATTACACACCCCTCCACGAGGCGGCCAGCAAAGGTAAAGTGGACGTTTGCATAGCGTTGCTGCAGCACGGTGCCAATCCGAATATACGTAATTCGGAGCAAAAAACGCCACTGGAATTGGCCGATGACAACACACGCCCCGTGCTAACGGGCGAATACCGTAAGGATGAGTTGTTGGAGGCGGCACGTTCCGGTGCTGAGGATCGTCTATTGGCGCTACTCACGCCGCTAAATGTAAATTGTCACGCCAGCGATGGTAGACGCTCGACGCCACTGCATTTGGCAGCCGGTTACAATCGCATTGGTATTGTGGAAATATTGCTGGGAAACGGCGCCGATGTGCATGCCAAGGACAAGGGTGGTTTGGTGCCATTACATAATGCTTGCTCGTATGGACACTTTGAGGTGACCAAACTGTTGATCAAGGCGGGCGCTAATGTGAATGCCAACGATTTGTGGGCGTTTACGCCGTTGCATGAGGCGGCGTCCAAGAGCCGCATCGAGGTGTGCAGCCTGTTGCTGAGCAAAGGCGCCGATCCGACGCTGCTCAACTGCCATAACAAGTCGGCCATCGACTCGGCGCCGACGCGAGAGCTGCGTGAACGCATCACATGTAAGTTGTTTGATTAATATTATATATGTATGTATATTTAATACAAAAAATTTATCTTGATTTGCTACCCTAGATGAATTCAAAGGTCACTGTGTATTGGACGCATGCAAAAAGGGTGATCTCGCACGTCTAAAGAAATTTCTCTCTTCCGAAAGTGTTAACTTTGTACATCCATATACGGGCGATACACCACTGCACGCTGCCGCCATTACCATTGATCCGAAACGCAAACAGATAGTTGAAATACTTATACGCAAAGGTGCATTACTGAATGAGAAGAACAAGGCCTTCCTTACGCCACTACACCTCACAGCCGAGCACTTACACTACGATGTGATGGACACATTGTTAAAGAATGGCGCCAAAGTGAATGCCTTGGATGGCCTTGGTCAAACTGCTTTACATAAGTGCGCCAGAGATGAACAAGCCGTGCGTCTACTACTCTCATATTCCATTGATGCAACCATCATTTCGCTCGAGGGTTATACAGCTGCACAACTAGCCTCAGATGCGGTGCTGAAGATATTTAAAGATCCCCCAGACACGGAAACACATCTGTTGGAAGCTGCCAAGGCAGGCGATCTGGACACGGTACGTCGCATAGTGCTCGCCACACCGCACACGGTGAATTGCCGCGACCTCGATGGACGTCACTCCACACCGCTGCACTTTGCCGCCGGCTTCAATCGTGTGCCAGTGGTTGAGTTCTTATTGGAACACGGCGCAGAAGTGCATGCCGCCGACAAAGGTGGCTTAGTGCCACTACACAACGCTTGTTCGTACGGTCACTATGAGGTCACGGAGCTGCTGGTGAAGCATGGAGCCAATGTAAATGTTTCGGATTTGTGGAAATTCACACCGCTTCATGAAGCAGCCGCCAAGGGGAAATATGATATTGTCAAATTGTTGTTGAAACATGGCGCGGATCCATCGAAAAAGAATCGTGATGGTGCCACGCCGGCTGATTTAGTCAAGGAATCGGATCACGACGTAGCGGAATTATTGCGCGGCAACTCAGCTCTATTGGACGCTGCGAAGAAGGGTAATTTAGCGCGTGTACAACGTCTGGTCACGCCGGAGACGATCAATTGTCGCGACGCACAAGGACGCAATTCAACACCATTACACCTGGCGGCCGGTTACAATAACTACGAAGTCGCCGAGTATCTGCTTGAAAATGGCGCCGATGTCAATGCACAAGACAAAGGTGGTCTAATACCACTGCATAACGCCTCATCCTATGGGCATTTAGATATTGCAGCGCTCTTAATTAAACACAAGACTGTGGTGAATGCCACCGATAAGTGGGGCTTTACGCCGCTACACGAAGCCGCGCAAAAAGGACGCACACAACTATGTGCGCTACTGCTAGCACATGGCGCGGATCCCTATATGAAGAATCAAGAAGGACAAACACCAATCGAATTGGCTACTGCCGATGACGTGAAATGCTTATTGCAGGACGCGATGACAACATCATTGGGCGACTCGACACTGAGTTCCTCACAGCAATCACTCCTCAGAAATTCTCCATCACCGGCGCCAACAGCGACTGGTGCAGCAGCCGGTACAGCCGCAGCCAGCGCCGGTAGCTTGACTGCCGCAGCGGCAGCCTGTAATGTGCTTTCACCAACCACTGAGACCGTAACACTGCCTTCTGGTGCATCGATGACCCTTAGCGTGCCAGTACCGTTGCCGCTGTCAACACGCATTAGTCCCGCACAGGGCGCTGAGGCGAACTCAGGTGATTTGACGAGTTGCGAAGAGGTGCCCGATCCGGAGTCCATCACCAATGTGGCCAGCTTCTTATGCAGCCAACAGCTGGAGCATCTGATAGATCTCTTTGAGCGTGAGCAAATCACGCTGGAAATACTAGCCGAAATGAGTCATGAGGATTTGAAGCAAGTGGGCGTGTCAGCGTATGGATTTAGACACAAAATATTGAAAGGTATTGCGCAGCTGCGCGCCACTACAGGTGAGACACAGCACTAGCATAACTAACATGTTGCGCTTTTCTTTAATTCAATTATTCTTTCGCACCGCCAGGCATTGGTAGCAATGTCAATCCAGGCACTCTTTTAGTGGATCTCTTGCCCGACGATAAGGAATTTCTCGCGGTTGAAGAAGAAATGCAGGCTACTATACGCGAACATAGAGACAATGGTCAAGCGGGCGGTTACTTCACGCGCTACAACATTATACGCGTGAGTAATAAGCAGCCTAGATTTAAGTTAACACGCAATTTTATTTTTATTTATTGTTTTTGTAGGTTCAAAAAGTACAGAACCGCAAACTTTGGGAGCGTTACGCACATCGACGCCATGAAGTCGCTGAAGAGAACTCCATACAGGCCAATGAACGCATGCTCTTCCATGGCAGCCCCTTCATCAATGCAATCGTGCAGAAGGGCTTTGATGAGCGCCACGCCTATATTGGTGGCATGTTTGGAGCCGGTATTTATTTTGCAGAGCACAGCTCAAAGAGCAATCAATATGTGTATGGTATTGGTGGTGGCATTGGTTGTCCCTCGCACAAAGATAAGTCCTGCTATGTTTGTCCAAGGTAAGTCGCTGTTGTTGCAACTAATGACGTTTTTATAACCCTTATTTATGTAAGATTTTGTTGTTGTTCCGGCAATCACATAAAAAATCCCAAATAACCGTGCCCACTACAGTCAAGTCTACTTAACTGGATCTGATTAATTATCTCGCTACAACAACAACATATTTTTTTATTTAGAAAAAACATATGATTACCTTTTTTTGGGAAAGAAAATATAAACAATTTCTTTTTTAGAAAAAAATTCAAGAAAATATAAATAATTTTTTCTAAACAAAAAGTGTAAAAAAATTTCTAAAAATTTCTAAAAAAAAATTTTAAAAAATTTCTAAAAAAAAAATTTAAAATAATATATACAGGGTGGGCCATATAAAATTTTAAATTTCGAAAATAGGGCGTAAAAGATTGAGTGTAGCGTTTGCTGTATGGCACGTAGCGGATAATTGCGCGATATCGCTCACCGGGTTTTCTGTGCCCCAAATGCGACAACTCTGCTTGTTAACGTAACCATCGAGGTGGAAATGAGCCTCGTCCGAAAAGATGATTTTTCGGTAAAATTGACCATCCTCGGTCAAACGATCTTCTGCCCAATCTGCGAACTGTAGAATAGCGACCCATTTCGTAAATTTTGGACTTTTTACTGAATATCTGTCACTTTCCGAATGGTTTCCAATGTCAAAATATAGATAATTCAAATTTAAAACGTTAGATGGCCCAACTAAAATCCAAAAATTAAACGAATTTATTATTACATTAAGTAATGATCGAAGGACTAGTCAAAATTTTGTTCTTTACAAAGTGGCGGCTTCCCAAAAAGAAAAGTAGTTTTCTATGAAAAAATTTAGACTTGAGAGTAACCATTCCTCCTATTGCCTGGATCATTATCTGATAAATATATCAAAGAAGATCGTATAAATTCCCAAGCATTTGTTTTTGTTGGTGTAGTGGCAGAAAACATTACTGAAGAAATTTCGAGGAATGGTGCCGAGTTGACAGTCCTTGGCCGAATTAAAATTCGGATCTGTTCCAGTTACATAGACCCGACTGTCGTGGAAACGGCTTTTCAAGCATTTTCAAGTCAGTCAGACCAGACGTTTCAGACAAATGTGGGCGTTTATTACACGAAATTAAAAAATTCTTACAAATAGCTTATATCTCCGAAACAATTTGCGGGATAAACTTTAAATTTTCGGAGAATATTTTCAAATATACATGTACTTCCAATATATATGCAAAAATTCGATCTTTTGGAACTCACATGTGGATATAACCCTTTAAGAAGACTGTTTGATATAGAAGTCATTTTTATTATCTGTCATACGTTTAAGTATCCTCAAGGAATTTATAGTATATAACTTTTTCTACACATAGCGAAACTCTTAATACCACTTCGTCTTAATTGATTCCCCGCTGGCAAATCTATTCACAATATTTGAGCAAAGAGTTGCTTTCATATTGTTAGATTTGTATATTTTATTTGTTTACATTTCATATTTTTCATGTCCACTCCTGCATATAGACAACTCCTCCTGTGCCGCGTCGCATTGGGTAAATCGTTCTTGCAGTATAGCGCCATGAAAATGGCACACGCGCCGCCTGGACATCATTCGGTTATTGGTCGACCATCGGCAGGTGGCCTGCATTTCGCCGAGTACGTGGTCTACAGAGGCGAACAGGTAAATTACCATAAATTATTAACACAAAATTTAAAATAATAATATTAATTTAATTGTAATATGCACACAACAATTTAGGCCTATCCCGAGTATTTGATAACGTATCAGATTGTCAAACCCGATGATAACAGTAGCGGCAATGAGGAATCGAGATGATGGCCATCAGTTGGTTCCACGCCCACTACAACATCGCCTGCACAACAGCAACACCAGCATCCACAGTTGCAACAGCAATTGCAGCAACAGCTAACGCAACAACAACCTCAGCAGCAGCAACAACAACAACCACTACCACAACAAAAACACCACAATACGATAATAGCAACAACACATCACACACATCCGCAACCGAAATTGCAACAGCAGCATTCACTGCCACTGCAACTGCAGTATCATCATCACGCGCTTAACCAGCAACAACAGCTGGTCACCACCACACAGCCTTCACCGGCTGGCACATTCATCACACAAGCAGCCGGACTTGTAACGACCGTCGCCAATGGTGGCGATATGTTAAGACATAGCGGCGATATGTCACCACTCTCTTCCACGAATTCCTTTTCATCGGTGGACACCAATCAAACGCTACTCAACTCGATTGCCAACCAAACGCAACTGCAGTTTCAATATCACCAGCAGCAGCAGCAGCAACAACAACAACAACACCAAAAGTCATCACATATGCTGCCACAATTGCCGCCGCCACCATTACCACCACCGAACAACAACGGTAGTGGCCACATTAATCGACATGTCGCTAGCAATCGTTCGTATCGCACCAAATACGGACAATTCATGATCATCACACCGGCCGTCTCCATTGATCGTGACTACGAGCATGATGAAGCATTCGGCAGTGGCGGTTCCGCTGCAGCCGCCCTAACCAATAATTTCGATTTCGATGAAGATGCCTATTGCAATGACAACAACAGCAATGCCAACGGTAATAATAGCAACAGCAATAACGGCAATATCTTTCGCATGTCGCTACTGCAACATAGCAGCAGCATTGACAGTGGCAACAGCAGCGACAGCTCATTCCGCTCCAACTACAATCCATATTTGCATCATAGTCGCCAGCATTTGTTGCCCAAAACAGCGCCACACTTCTACACATTCTCCTCGTGGCGTTGGTGTACGCTCATTTGTGCGGCAATGCGCTGCTTTGGCGGCGGACACAGTTCGAATGCGCCGTACAGCAGCAGCTTTGCGCGTCCACCCTATCAACGTTCGCGCAGTTCGGGCGCACAAACGACCCGTTCCTCGCAGCCGCATCGGCGCTTGCGCTCCTCCTCGTTCACGGCCGAAACGGCATTCGAGCATTTCTCGGCACCGTTTAAGGCGCGCAAAACGCGCGATCATCTCAACAACATCACATACGAATTGTGACGGTGGCGGCAGCAGCGCGCACGACGACAACAACAACAATGTCAATTCGTAATTACGCCAATAGACGCGCGGTTGTTGGCGTTGGTGGTGGCAATTGCAATTGTATTTGCATTACGAATTCGAACAATTCGAACGACTGCATCGCAGCAAGCGTTTAGAGCATTTTTTGATCTCCTATACGTATTTCTATTCGATTTGCTGTTCGGCGTAAAGACAAAGCCATATGACAGCAGCAATACGCTTAACGTCGCGTGCACAGTGTCGTCGTATTCCAATCTTAAAGTTTATAATTATTATTATTACAATTATGATTACATATTATGAAACAAAGAAAACTATTACACTCTTACATTTACTCCATATTTCGTGTACTTTTAACTTATAGTCGTCGTCGTGTTAAAAAAACAAGAAAAATTTACAAACATACATATATAAAATATATTAGCATGTAAGCTTTAGGTAGCAACGTTTCGGCAGTACGAGCATAGAATGAAGAAATCGATTGAAAAAATGAATTACTATAAAATAAAATGAATAATGAAAAACAAAAAACGAATTGAAACCATAACGGCGAAGCAATGAAATCAAAAGCAGCAAAGCGAAGTCGTAACGTTTCTCTAAATAATCAGGCGACAAATAGCGTTCACATTTGTTCCAGTGCATACATACATATATAAAGATGAGGAGCGCGGGTGCTTAAAATGCTGTCTTCGAAAATAATTTATAAATTTTCTTAATTGGTTTTCGAAATGGGCAATACCAGCAGCAGTATCTGGGGAAAACAAGAGGAGATCAAGAAAAACAACTGTATTTGTTTTATAAATTGTCGTGGAAGCACGTAGTAATGGTCGAAAATGACCGAAAAGTACAGAGTTTGTCCGGAAAGTAATAGGACTGATTTTCATCCGCCGCGACTATACTTCGGAGCGTGCGCGCACCGACTGGATTCGGTAGAGAGCATACCTAGCTAACGAACGGCTACGAAGCTTCGGCTGGTCAGTTGTCTCCGAGCACCTGGAGAGTCAGGACAAAGATTTTCGAACGACGTGTTTCTGTGAGTGGTGGAAGCCGAAAATGCAGCGTACGTTAGAGCAGAGGTACACGATTAAATTCTGTGTGAAACTCGGTAAATCTGCCACAGAGACGTTTGATATGATCATGCAGGCTTACAAGAAGTGGTATGTTTCGGTGTTACGAAACTTTTTGGAGGACCGGGAAGAGGTCGCTAATGAATGAGCAAATCCAAAGTGAAAACGAGTTCTTTTTTGACATCAAAGGCATCGCCCACCATGAATTTGTTCCTCCTGGACAAACCGTCCACGTCAAGTTTTACGTGGAAGTCCTCAAGAGACTCAAACGAAGAGTCAATCGGGTCCGACAAGACTTCACAGCCGATTGGAACTTGCTCCACGACAACGCCTCGGCTCACACCGCCTTTCTTGTGAACAGCTATGTAAGCAAGGCCGGCATCTCAATGCTTCCGCAGCCGCCCTTCAGCCCAGATGTGGCCACGGACTTTTTTGTTTCCTTGCCTGAAAAGACCGATGAAAGACAAGCATTTTGAGACGGATCATTGAGGAGATATAAACAGCATGCAGCTCGGCTCTCAAGGCTATTCCGAAGAATGCCTTCCGTGACACCTTCAATGCTTGGAATTCGCGCAGAAGGAGCCTATTTTGAAAGTTTTTAATGAATTGTAACGATTGGTTCAACAAAGTTTTTTAAACCGACTCAGTCCTATTACTTTCTGGACAAACCCTGTAAAATCTCAAACAAAATTTTTCGGTAATAATTTCTAAATTTTCGAAAGCATCAGTTTTGTGGGGAAAAAACAAGAATCAAGTGTCAGCATTAGTAATTACCGAAAATAACGGAAAAGTGAAATCTCAAGCGAAATTTGTTGAGAATAATTTCTGAACCTTCGAAGTTGGCGATACCAGCGGCAGTGTCGGTTAATAAAAATTTCTACCCTAAAACTTTACAAAAGTTTGAGTTACGCTGCAATAAGCCCGCGGTCCCAATATCTTACATCCATCTTTAATATGTATCGTACAATTCATATACTTTTCGTAAGAAAAATATGCTGTAATATTGAACAATTTCTAAAAAAAAATATCGATTTCAATTGGCCACTTTGGGTTTTTCTACAACTCAGCGAGGAAAAATTTGGAACATTTTGGATTTTGGAAATAATAAAAACCGTGAACGTTACTTTCAATGCATGCAATTAGCTACGAACGCTGCTGTAATAAGAGGTGTCACAAAGTTGAACTCAAGCATATACTAAAGCTTTTGCGAGCACAGCTGTGGACTGTAGTTTCCTTTATAGTCGGTTCAACGGATTTTTACTCGGTCAAAGACTGGTAATACCTGTATTATAAAAAAATGTTTGGGTAATGTTATAAGCCGCTACTACAAAAGCATTAATAAGAACCAAGACGCTTAGGTTCTTTTAAAAAATATTTTTGCAAAGATTGGGAAGGAAAGGGCACGGAATTGGTTTAACATCGGATCAGTAACTTTCACAAATATCAGTAAATGCTTTTTGTTGCTGCAATAACAATCAAGCCATCAGAATCCGTTTCTTCCTTGACAAACCTGGACTCTCATTCGGCCCGGTATTATCGCGATTTGACGAATGGATATATGCTGTCACAATAATAGCAACATTCAAGACAAACCGAAAACATTCAGGTGAGTTCTCCTGAAACTTATGCGACTTATAATTATTATTGCTGGACTAAACGCAACAACAGCTACATATGTACAATACATACATATGTGTATGCTAGATAACTACAATTATGCAAATAGTTGTGACGCCTCTAATAGCAGCTGACGTAGACTGCACGCCGATAATGGTAAATTTATTGCAAATGTAGACTGCAAAACGGGCAAACAATTGTTGGAACAACAAAGTAATGTCTATTTTTCTCGTGTATTAATGCATACAGTAACACCAACAAATATATTATACATACATACAAACATAAATAAATAAATGCAAACATATACATACATATATTTTAATTAAGCGACTTTGAATGCGTAACCTTAAGTGTTTACAATTTACGATCTTCAAACCATTCTCTATACATATATTATTATTGATGTATAAATGATAATTGTATGAAGACATAAAATAAACTTAAAAAATATATAAAAATAAAATAAAAAATGCAACGTTTAACTTCAATTAAAATACATACATATAACTAAAACAAAATGAAAAAAAATGTTTTCTTTACGACAGCGAATAATAGTGCTGAAGCTGTTTTCACAGTCATATTTTTTTTGCTTTTGTGTTTTTTGGTATTGTGTTTTATATTTTTTAGTATTCTTAGTATGTCATTAAGTTATTTTTTTAATTATTATTATTTTTTTTTTTAATTTTTATTTCTTTGGTCATTGTTTTTAATTGGTTATTTTTTATTATAATTTTTTTTTAATAATATTTTTTTTAATTAGTTTTCTTATTATTTTTTATTTATTTATTTTTTTATTATTTTTTATTTATTTATTTTTTTATTATTTTTATACTATTGCAACCAGTTGAGAGTATTATAGTTTTGTTCACCTAACGGTTGTACGTATCACCTCAAACTAAGCGAGATATGTATAGGGCTATATATATGTATATAAATGATCAGGATGACGAAAAAAATTGAAATCCAAGTGACTGTCTGTCTGTCCGTTTGTCCAAGCTGTAACTTGAGTAAAAATTAAGAAATTTTGATGAAATTTGGTACACGGGCTTCTTAGTACAAAAAAAAAATGAGTTCGTAGATGGGCGTAATTGGACCACTGCCATGCCCACAAATCGTCATTAACCGAAAACATATAAAGTACCATAGCTAAGCACTAAATTAAGATATAAAACCCTAATCTGGCACAAGGAATCAAGTTAGAAAGGGGCACCAGTGAGCAAAAAATTTTTAAAAAGTGGGCATGGCCCTGCCCTCTAATAAGTTGAATGTACATATCTCCTAAACCAAACTACACTAACTATAACTACAAGAACCAAATTTGCTTGACACGAATATTGCAGGTGCGAAAATGGATGAAATCAGAAGATAAACCCGCTCACTCCCCATATAACGGTAGTTTTCAAAACCACTAAAGCCGCAATAAATCAATAACTAATTACGCCAGAAACAAAAATATTTATGGAAGTCGGTGTGAAAATTGAACGATGGGCGTGGCACCGCCCATTTTTTGGTAAGATCACATATCTCGGGACCCGACCGCGCGATTTCGACTAAACTTAGTACGTGGCATTTTTCCCATGTGAAAATGGGCGAAATCGGACTACAACCACGCCTGCTTCCCACATAGCACAACTTTAAACTCCATTTGATTCTTTCACGTTCCACTACACAAATCGAGAAGTAATTAATATAATGGGGTACAAATTTGCACTAATAATTAGTTCAAAATATGTATGCCACCTTAAGACCAAATGTTGCCCAAATCTAACCAAAACTGTTCAAGGTCCTAGGTACCGAATATGTGGTTCCCAGTACCTATAATATGGAATATACAATTCAGAGACCATCCTTTCCTGACAATAGTTACTCTGTGAAATGGGTTGAATCAGGTCAATGCTTCCCTGTTTTCTCATATATACGAGTATACGTATGTCATGAAGGGCACGTTCAATATTGACTTCTAAAGCGTGAAGAGAATCTGGTATTGTTAAAGACTAATGAATTCAAATAACACCACAAAGAGTAGTCTAATGGTGTTAAGCCACAATTTCTTGGAAGCCATTCAATGTCACAATATCTTGAAATAATATAATCTCCAAACTTTTCTCGCAATAATTCGGTTATTGCATGTGCTGTGTGTCACATAGCCCCTTTTTGTTGGAACCAGATGTTGTCGTTTCGCCACTCTAAAAGTTTTGGTATAATCACATACATTTACTAAAAACAAAGGAATGAAAAAATATGAATGCTAATCATTTTATCATCAACATTTGTGCGACATTTCGCATTTCCTATAACATGCAACATCGATGTAGGATATTCAGTTTCGATTCGGGTACAACATTTGTACATTTAGAGAGTAATCTTCCCGTAACCAATTCGTCAGCTGTCAAGTAAAATTTAAACACTCACCCCGAAGGCAGCTGCTAACTCTTTGTATTGGAGTTTATTTTTATATTATTATACTAACATATTTTAATATGTACCTGTAACCACAAGGAACCAAGGAACATACAGACATACATATGTATCCAGACAACATTTGTAAAACTGCGGCATCGGCAAATGTGCAAATTTGTAAGAAGAAAAAATAATTCGTCTGTTGATCATTAAAGTGTAATTTATAAAAGCTTTGCCTTTCGAAATAAAAAAAAAGCAAAAAACGAGACAAAAATGAGCGGTGTGTGCGGCAGCTGACGAAAGTTGACCAAAGTATGTATAAGCGGTCATTGTTTGCGCGCATGCGTACGTTATATTCTACATAGGAATACATAGGAGGCGCTTTCGGTTTGGTTATTCATTCATTAATTTAACGCAGCAGCTGCCATAGTGACTTCGAAGTACGTTTGTGTTGTTATTTTAACGGCTGAGAAGGCAGAAGCTGTCTGTGGTCATGCTTTTTTTGAATGACTGACACTTTGCGGTTAAGCGTTGGAGTTACAAGCGACTGTGGATCTTATGTGTCCATACTACATACACATACAAATAAGAGTATATGGTACAGACGTACATATGTATATACATACTTATTAAAGTGGTAATATTCACTTGTGAATTTCTGAAAATTTAGTTGAAGTTTTTTCGGTAAATAGTTTCGGAGATATGCATATATGTATGTATTTGTAAGATTTTTTTTCATTCAGTGTAATCGGTTCCCATGTCTATTATGTTATGTTCTGAATTTAACATTCCCGCAAAACTGTATAAACTGACATTGGACATCACCAAAAGCTCCGTCAGGATCGGGAAGGACCTCTCCGCGCCGTTTGATAGCAAGCTAGTTGTCAGACAAGAAGATGCCCTATATCGTGTGACCAATATACTACTGGAGAAACTAATACGAGCTAAAGAGTTAAATAGAATAGGAAGCGAAGATGAAATATCTGCTGCCATCAAACAAACAGTCAGTGCATTCGCGTCTTTGCTTTCGCGTCACTATTGACAGTCATCTCTGAATTCGCAGATAATTTCGTCTATCTTGGAATTAACACCAACAACAATGTGAGTCTTGAAATTCAACGCAGCATCAGTCTGGCCAACAGGTGTTACTTTGGACTGAGTAAGCAATTGAAAGGTAAAGTACTCTCTCGACGAACAAAGATCAAACTTCACAGGGCGCTCATCAACTGAAGAGTCCGCGTTAGGAGCGTTCGAGACAAAGGTTTTGCGAAAGTTGTACGGTCCTTTCTGCATTGGCAACGATGAATACCGCAGCCAACAGGTGTTACTTTCACTCGTTATCTGATGAGTCGGCACTACGAGTTTACGAGAGAAAGGTCTGCGAAAGATTTATGACCCTTCGCGCATTGGCAACGGCGAATACCGCCGTCAATGGAACGATGAATGAGATATAAGAGACAGGGGCTACACTGGCTAGGTCATGTTGTCTAGGCGGATGAGAAACAGAGGAAGAGGAAGACCTCCAATCCGTAGATGAGATCAGATGGAGACGGCCCGGCTATACATGGTATCTCGAATTGGCGCCAAATGGCGAAAAAGAAACAGCTTTCCCACTGCTGTTAACTCGGCTTTAACCACGTTAGTGGGTTTTACGTCAGTACATAAAGAAGAATCGGATCGCAACGCTTTAAATGTGTTTTTTCTTGATTGATTTCAGAGTCGACGAGGAAAAAACGGTTGGATCGATTGACTTTCACACGGCTTTCTTAGATTTGACGGAAACCGGTATTCATCTATATTTTATTTATCTATATTCTATTTGAGATAATTTTAAGTTAAAAAATGTTTCCCAGCGCCAGTCACCCTTATCGGTGACCCTCCTAGAAATCGGCTCTGGGATAAAGGGGATACGAAGTTTTTCAAAACGAATCGCAGATTATTGAAATATGTTAAATTCTGTAATTATGTATTTTTTTATTAAATAAAATGTCTCTTCAAAAAACAAATTCGTAAGAAACGCATTTTTTGACTGTGTGTACATATGTATGTGGGTGTATTCTTATCTAGAAAATTAAAAAAAATTAATTATTTTCATATTTTGATATTTAAATATTCAAAAATACCACCCTTAAGCAGTTTTGCAAATGCAAATTATTTTCAAAGTTATAGTCAATTTTAGTATCGTGGCAACGCGGTCGGTTTAGTCGAAACATAAAACTTGAAAAGCATTTTCTCTTGAAACTATTTTATTTTTTAATATCCTTCCTTTAGGGAACACTCGAAAATTAAAGAATATTTCATCGAAATAAGTAAACTCTAATACTGAACAGGATTTAATGCCATACATTTCCACACTTTAAACATTGTCGCCTCATAAAAAATTACACTTTTTAAATTAGTTTTACTTTTCTTTAAAAATTAGCTACATACATATTGTATAAAATCGTCTTCACGTCACGTTGGTTATGCCAAAATCTGCAGGCCGGGACTAGTGCAATTTGAGACACAATAACAAAAACAAATTAAGCACCAGGCACGACCTACGCAAAATGACACTATATTATATACATATATGTATGTATATAGTAGACGAGGAGCAGGAAAAACGACTAATGCATTATATGACTTAAACGCTAGCGAGAGAATAAGATGTTATTAACAGTCGTAAAGTTGTAAAAAAAGGCAATCCCGTTACTCTTACCACGAGGCACAACGATCACCTGCCGCCGAAATGCCAACTGACATTTCGTTATTATCACAAATTACGACATTTATTTTAGTTTTCTTATTTTTTATACACAAATGTACTTTAGTGCCCACTATAGTCACCGAGGGCGCCGCCAAAGCATTCATGCAATTAATTTATTAAAATGTGAATGTGGCGAACTACCGTTGGCGCGTTACCACCACCAGAGCGTTCAGCTGACGACAAAGTGCGCTAGTGACTGGAGCAATTAATCGCTTGCAAAAATAAAAGAAAAATACACAAATAAAAACAACAACTTCAGCAGATGCACTCCAAAAACGCTAGCGGCACTTTTGGCAACCGCATTCTACAATTAACACACATGTTTATGCATGCACTTGTGTTGGTAAGAAGCATAAATACTTTTTTACATAATAAAATGAGAATTTTAGTTCACAAAGGGATATTTTATTTAAAGGTGCAAAATTGTTGTCATTATTTTTTGGAGGCTTGAGTTGCAGTGACTCAAAGGTGTAAAAGCATCAAATCAAGAAACCGCGGTGTGAGCAGCTACAAAGCTTAGCAACAAACCCTAATTTTTCTGGAGCTTCAAAAAGTTATAAATATTTTTTTCCTGAAGTCAGTACAGACATTTACTGTAAATAAATTAATAATTATTAGCACTTATCACTTGCCCACACCTTTTGTTTTTTATTTATGACGTTAAAATTGCAAAATATGAAAAAAAAAAATTTAAAAGAAAAGAAAATTTTTAAAGAAAAAATTATAAACAAAAAATTAAAAAAAGCATTTAAAAAAATTGAAAAAAAAAAACATTTAAAATACATAATTAAAAAAAAATTTAAAATAATTAAAAAAAAAAAATTTTAAAATAATTAAAAAAAAAAACATTTAAAATAATTAAAAAAAAAACATTTAAAAAAATAACATGAAAATAATTAAAAAGAAAAAACTTAAAAAATTTAAAAGAAAAAAACTTAAAAAATTTAAAAGAAAAAAACTTAAAAAATTTAAAAGAAAAAACGGTATGAATGTAATGAATCAAAATAAAATTATAAAAATAGTTTATCATAACAATAACCAAAATTAAAATTAAAAAAGTATCGTGAGTTCAATTATTAAAAAAAAATAACATTTAGTAATGTTATATATTATACTTACTTGTTATTATACCCAGAAAAGGGTATATTAAGTTTGCCATAACTTTTGAAAGGCCGAAGACCATATAAAAGTTACATACATACATACATACATACACACACACACCGTCTATGCGTCTGTCTGTACATAAGCGAAATAGTCCCTCGCTCCTGTTCTTACCAAGAAGCTGCTCATTTGTCGGAACCGCCGATAAAGAACCATTAAAGGCTCTGTTCTCACGACAGTCGGGTCTACATAAACGGAACGGACCGGGATTTTTATCCGGCCAAGGGCCGTCAACTCGGCAGAACAATAACAACAGCAACAACAACCATTATAGCTTTAAGCTGCCATACAAACTGACCGATCAAAATCAACTTCTTGTAATGAAAAACTTTTTTCATACAATTTGCCATGGATTAATGATTGGATTAAGGTAACGCTTAAATTCACTATACATAGCATTTAGCTGGCATATAAACTGGTCGATCAATATTAAGTTTATGTAAGAAAAACTTGAAACTAGAAAGGGCGTTATAGCTTTGGCGGCCAGTTAATTATAATTATTTTTATTTTTTAGATATTTTAACACACTCAATAGTTTAGCTTGAAATAAAATGTATGTGATTATGGTACAATTAGACTCTTTCATCAAATGGTAGCTGTAGTAACAGTAGAAAACAGGATTTTTGTTGCTGTTGTAGTGGCTTAAAATATTCCACAAGCAATTGTGTATATTAAAAAACCATTACAGACTATAAATAAATGTCGGTTGCATACATGAAATAATACAACCAATGTTATTTATAAATGCAATATAGCAAAGCATACTTAAATATGCTCAAAAAACGTATGGTTAATATCAAGATTAAATGACATCGTCAAAAAGTAGTTCGAGGCATATTAAAAACTACTTTTTGTTGATCTCTGCTTGCGAATATGCATTTATATTTATGGACGTAATAACATAAATATAATGAATTTAAATTTTTTTATTTTCTATAAAAATTAAAAAAAAATATTATGCGGCACTAACCTCAGTTCACCTCACCGGGTTTATGCATCTCAGTTGTTCCCTTAACAAATAGCTGGGCATTTTGATTCAAGCTTGAATTAATGGTTGAAATAACTGTAAAAAAAAAGCAATAACTTTCGACCAACACTCGAAACCCATAGCTTCCAAAACAAATTATGCACATTATTAAAAGCACATGCGGAAAACTTTATTCAATACACAAGCTTTTCGCAAAATATATTATAGTAAATGAAATCACTAAAACAATACATTATAGGAAAACACAAGACAGTCAGTTCATTAAAAAAAAGTTATAGCATTAATTAAAATTAAATATTAGTTCCTTTTTTAAGAGTGTATGCAGCAGTATATTCAAACACCATTCACATTCACTGCTCCACCATTGTTGCCGTTAATTTGCTGAAATGGTTGCGTAGCAGACAGCGTTAATTGCGGCTGAATCGCATTTTGTTGCGCTGGCACTTGTGCGCTCTTCTCCTTACTATCCAACAGCACACGCACCACCTCCGAAGTGAACTTTTCCACCAATTGCAGCGCGCGAGTCGCGGGTAACTCCAACAGCGAAGCAGATACGAATTCACCAAAAGCGGCATACTTTTGTTCGGAATTGCTCAAACAACGACGATTGATTTGGAAATTGTTGTAAGCTGAATGTGCTGACGCCAAAGTATGCTGCTGCTGCTGCTGTTGTTGCAGCTCCTTACGCTGGCCAACAGCATTGTTTGTATTGTTGTTGTCATTGTTGTGGCTGGTATTGAATGTACTATGCGGAATGTTTGTACGCGATTGTGAATGCAGACCAACGCCACCGGACGACGAAGTGCGCTCTTGCATTGTATCCAAGCGGCGTATTTTGATTGTTGGCGGTTGTAGTGGTGCAGGTGAGGCGGAATATTTCAATGGACGCTTACTTAAGGCTCCCAACGACGATGACGTCGCAGTGTGATGGCTTCTATTATATGGCGATCTGGAATGTGGCTGGCGTTGTTGCATGCTGAGCAATGTCGAAGCGGCGCTTAGCTTCAAGGGATGCGCGCTGCGGGTGTCGTCACCGCTCTGACTAGCGCTAGAATAAAACAAAAGCAATAAAATTGTTAATAATTTAAAATTAATGCAAATTTGAAGTGAAAGTGCTATTACGATTCTTCATCGGCGGCATTTGCATCATCTGCATCGGGTTCCTCCATTTTAACGGCTAGCAGGCCATTGGCGAATGTTGCCATATCGGCGCTGCTGTTGTTGCCACCACCCTCGCCGCCGCCATCGCTATACGAATCACGATTGCCAGTTGTCGTTGCTGTTGAATTCAGTGCTTGTTGTTGATGATGTTGTTGTTGCAGATATTGCTCAGGCTGTTGTTGATGACTACTGGGCTGTTGTTCATCATCATCGTCGCCGGTGTCCGCTAGCGATGTACGCGGTTGCATGCTTTTGTACGAACGACGCGGTCGTATGTGTTCCGAGAGGAAATGCAAATGTTGAAACAGCGGCCATGGTGATTCAATATTCTGGCCAGGATTTTCATCACGTACTTGCTCGAGGCGACGCTTCTCCAGATTATAGCGATTGCGCAGCTGTAGCATGCGATCCTTCAGCAAGGACACTAAAAAACAAAAATTAAAAACAGAAAGTTTTACTTTTATTATAAATTTATTGTTGACGAAGTGACATAGTGCCGGCAGGTGCAATGGTGGTTGCTTCTAACTGTTATTTCAGCTTGTAAACAAACACAACACTAATACATATGTACATACATGCATATGCATGTTATATTTGCGGGCGAATTGTTCACCTACCACCAATGACGTGCTGCTACTTGTATGAGAAAAGACCACATGATTTCAATGCACGCCGATCTAACTAAAATAACAAAAAGAACTAAACGCGGCTGATTTTGTTTACAAACGATTTATGTCCACATATTTTGATGTTTTTTATACTGCTGCTCATTTTTCTTATACGAGTACATATACATATCCATATATTTTTCCCTCTTGTTTTTTTCTGTGTTCTCTTTGTGATTTGCTGCCATGCGCAAAGCAATATCACAATAAACAACTCAATGAAAGCTCTACTAATTATTGACCGCCTCACTACTTCCGTTGGGTGGTTTTTTGAGTTATTTTCTACCTACAAATGTATTGTGTTTGCTCTCTTCCGTCCCTCACTACCACAATCTCTTCAATTTAGTTTACTGTAAATACTTATTTAATCATTAATAAGTGGATGCAGTATTTTATAATTGAATGTTTTAATAAATTAAGGGTGATGCAGCAATACATATATTTAAAGATACGTACATATGTATTTGGTATGTAGTATAAACATTTGTACATTTGTGCTTTATGGAAACTTGAAACGATTACAAAAAAAAGTATTAAAAAAAAGAATTGTTTTTGAAAAAAAATAATTTGTGGGGAACAAAAATCAATAAAATTATATTAACAACCCCTATTAATGTTATAATATATGTAAGTACATTTATGCTTATGCATAGCCATTGTAATTAATATTTCAATGGTTACATTTCAGAAATTGTTGCCTTAACAAAAACCTGAATAAATCCGAATAATTATATTTGTAATACACAAACACAAAATATTTATTAATTATAGATTTTTCCTAACCAACCCATAACTATATTATCTACAAAGTGCATATATATTCAATGGTTAACCATCTGTATGCACCAACCACCACCATCATAGCAAGCCACAATTGCATTTCAACTACTAATTACTCACCATCAAAGCCCAATTTGTTGGAAATCTCCTGCCATTGATGCGCTGTATGCAGTTTGTCCTTGAAACTGGCTGAATTGCGGTCGTAAAAGCCAGGACGTGCACGAAATTCTCGTATGAGACTCAAATCGAATTCGCCTGTTGGCGCATAGCCACGACCACGTTTGGATGGTTGCGGATAATCATAATTTACGTAGTCCACGGTGGCCGTGTTGTTATGGAGAGTCGCGCTATTCCCTGTTGGTTCTGTAAAGAGAGACGATGACAAAATAAAGTTTACATCATTTTATTTCAATTCAAATAATATCTACGGCAAGCATTTGTGTTGTATGTATTGTAAATTAATATTGACATTTACTTTATAACAACCTTTACATGCATACAAACATATGTAACATTAACCTCAATATTCATTGACGATAAAGAATATTTTTACCTAAATTATAAAAAATCTTTAATCCGATGAACGAGCCGCGATTTCGAGATTATACAATTAAATATCAATGACTTATTCATTTAAATCGAGATCAAACACGCAGGCATTTTCACGCAGTTGCCACTGTAGTCAACATATAAATAACACTATATCATAGATATGTATGTACTATGTATTTCAAAAACCGACTGATATGTATATGCAAATTTCTCTGAGGAGTGACAACCTTGCGATCCATAAAATTAACGATTGAAAATTTCGATTCTAAATACCCTAAAGCCCAACATACATACATATGTATGTATGTATCTTTAAAAATAATATTTCTAATAGCAGCTTTCATGAAAAAATGTAAATAAAAATTAGTTTAGAAGCAAATATGTTGAATTTTTTATTTGAAAACATTAAAAAATATTGGAAATAAGAATATTGAAAAAAATATTTGAAAAAAATGTGGAAAAAATATTTGAAAAAAAATGTGAAAAAAATACATATTAAAAATATATATATTAAAAAACATATAAAAAAAAACTAAAAACATGTTGGGAAAAACATTTATAAAAAAAAAATGGAACAAAAAATTTAACTATAATATTAAAAAAAAATATTAGAAAAAAACACAGATTATTAAACACCCCATAGCTAAATACTTTCTTTTTAATTTTTTTTTAAGGCATTGTATGGAAAGCGTTTTCCAGCCATCAACCATATTTTTTTTAATATTTATGTATATGTATTTGTGTATTATATATGGTATGTATAGTATTCATTAATACGTAACCCTGCTAAATGTAAAAGATTTCTATGCAAAACTAAAAATCGTATTTATTTGAACACTCATTTATTATCATATTTTTTCAAATGTTATTCTCTAAGCTTTTAGTTTTAGAGAGATTTAACTTGCTCCTTGAATTAAGCACTTCACAACTAACGATAATTTTTTCTCGTATTTATATCGTTTATAGCTTATTTACTGCTAGATAAGTATGAACGAGCCAGTATAGATTTATATAATAAATAACAGCAAACAGATATGTACACACAGATATAAAGCTGTCTAACACATTGTATGCACTTATACATATGTATGGGTGTATTCATATTTATATTTAACTATTTTTATAAATACTTAAATAACTATGCACAATCATTTTATTAATCAAACATATCATCATGTTAATTGTAGGTAAATATGTATCAGTGTACACAGATACACACATGCACATGCATAGTCATATTTTTATTGCAAGCGAGTGAAACTGGTGTAAAATTCATGAAATTCACCAAAACTTTAACCGTGGAAATTACTTTCAAATACACATTTGATTACTTTGCACAAATACTCACAATTTTTATAACACAAATTTAATAGATGGATTTATTTTCATTTGCATTGTTTATATCTATGGATTTTTATTTATCGCAATTACGGATTGTTTATTTTCTCGTGACGTCTAATTACGATTTTATTTTTTTACACATTTTCTTCATTGTACATAAGTACATACATGACTATGTATATATGTACATATGTATGTATGTACTTAAGTATATACTTAGACATAAATATTTAATATTTGCATTTGCTTTAAGCTATCTTTTGTGATTAAGCAGCGACCGCGACGGAAACTTTCGATATTCCAGAATATTAATATATCGAATAGCTAACAATACAATACTTAAATATTGCTCAGTCGTTTTCTTACTTGTTTGCTAAACTCGGCAAATTAACTTAAATTTTAAACAAGCAAGAAGATCGCACAGCAAATTTATACTATACTTACAACAAAAACAATGATGCAAACGACAATGTGGAAAAATCGAAAAATTTAATGTCAACCAGAGATACGAAATTATTATTTATATTTTAAAATTTTTTTTATAGTTTAATTTAATTTCATAAGTTAATAGTAGACAGTCAGCAGCAGCATATTGGTAGCGCAAACGTTGGAGCTACAGACCACCAACACCATGCCATGGCGCTTCGTGAATTTGAGAGCAGACTCTCTCACGCCGCTCTTTTTTTGTCACAAATACGCGTGCTCGCAAATGCGCTCTTTAGGTTTTGTTTGTGCATTTATTTTTCTTTTTTCCTGTTGTTTGCCGCGAAGCTTCAGTGGTTTAACGGCAAATTATCGACGGCGGTAAGATTGCTCTCGTATTCTCATTCACATTTTAAGCACCCCAAACCTCGGGAGTTTGTTATTGCTGTCTACCAGTATCGTTGCCAATGCGCGCATTCGCTCTCACGTTCCTTCTCTCGCGCCTTGCTCTCTATTTGCACATTCGTGCCGCTGTACGTACTGAGCAAAGTTGAAGAACAAAAAATTAAATATATTTTTCTACTTGCACAATAATATGTACAATTAGTTTAGCGTAAAGAAACTATTAAATATATGCTGGTCGCTGCTGTTTATATTACATATTATTTATGAAATCAAAAAATCTTTGAACTTTAATTGAATGATGAAAAATAAACGTAAATTTGCTGCGGAACTTCGTTGGCATTTTGTTACAATGAAAGTTTTTAATATGGCAAATGTTTTATAATAATACGCATTGATTATATTAAATATTTTTTCGTATGTATGTATGTAAATAAAAAGTGTGCACATGGCTATGTAAGCGTGTATGTATATAATATTTTTATATGTGTTTGTGTTTGCTTACTATTAATGCATACATATGTATATTTGTATATATTTTCGCAGATATACTTTATAATTTATTAGAGGCAGCTCCTCGGTCATCGCACTACCCCTCCGTTTACCAATTTTCATGGCATAAAAATCCATGTTATCTGCGGTACAGCGCGCCGTGCGGCCTATCGCTTGTATGTCTATTGTGAATTGTGCTATAATTTTTACATGTCGACTTTTTCAACTTAAATATAATGCTATATGCATGTATGTATGTGTGTATGTTTACATGCATGTAATTATATAAATAATTAGTATCTACAACATTTATGCTTTTAAAAATATTTTATGTAAAACAAATAAATACTTACCAATTTGATTATCCATTTAGACGGAAATTTTTATTTTCACAATTCAATAATATGCGCGAAAAAAAAATAATTTTTTATTTCAAAAAATTTCTACGCATAAAAATGCACGTCAAAAATCGATTTTTAGCCAACTATTTTTTATTTTATTTTTATTTTCTCTACTCTCTTTTAAATATGTATGAATTTCATAAGTAAAATACATTTAAGTTTTAAAACATTATTTGCCGTTCGGCACATATAACCCGTTCTCCGCTGCTAACACAACAAACGACCGCACACAACGACAATAATTTTAAAACTAAAATATGAAATTTTATTATTTTGCTTTAACACTTACGCTGCTCCTCGCACACACATCGTGTTACGCTTAAATATAATGAAAATGTAAAAATGACGAGCCAAGGCAACAGAAGAAAATATATAAATTTATAATGGCAATTCACATGTATAAGTTTTTCGAATATTTGTAATGGCATAAAAACACGAAGGCGCGCTCACGCCGAACATGGTAAAAACAAAATGCAGAATACACATACACAGTAGCAAACATAAGAGAGCGAAAAACTACAGCGGTGAGTACAGTTCTCTTCGCTTGGTTCTTACCTACATCAGACTATCGCTTGAAACGTGTATGTGTAAGCGTTGCGCTGCTGGCCTCTCTTTAGTTGCAAGTAATGGTTCAGAGTCTTGAAACATACCGGTTTTGCGTCTTGTGTTGCGGCTCGGTACATGCAACATTGGTAATTTGCCATTTAGCCCAACTGACAAAAACAGCTTCTAACGAGGCAGCTTTTAATCGAGTTTTTTTCACATTTTTTATAAAAAATGTAGCTAATTTCATTATTAACTGCCAATCGAACAATTTATTGCAATGCTGTGAATTTTTTGAAGGATAAAAATACATAAATTATTTTTTTATACACAGTTTGGGACAAAATATGTAAAACGCTTATAAAATATGTAGTCCATGCAAATGTAAATGATCAGCTTGACGAGCTGAGTCGTCTGTTTGTCCATCTGTATATGCGCAAAGTAGTCCCTCAATTTTTGTGATATCGATCTGAAATTTTGCACACGTTCTTTTCTCACCAAGAAGCTGAACATTTGTCGGAACCGCCGATATCGGCTCGCTATGGTATATATCTTCCATAAAAACTGATCGAACTCTTGTATGGTAAACTTTTTTATTTAATTTAAAAATCGTTATAAATTGGCTACAAATTTAAATTTGAATTAGGAAGAACCAAGTGAAAAATATTAGAAAATATAAAAAAAAAAATCAATGGTTAGTATATTGGAAAAATTATTAAGAATTGGAAAAGCTGTATTTTGTAATACAATAACTAAATTTAAACTAAATGGCTTGCTGGGTTTCTCTCTTGCAGCAGCTCTCCCTAATTACTTTAAATATCAGTCGCGAAAATACATAACTGTAACTATATTTACATATTTGCATACCGTAAATACATGCAGACTTGTTTATGCAGTCGCAAGATAAAGAAAAGCGAAATTAATTTAAAAAAATATATAGAACAGTGAGAAAGAGCGTGACAAAGGCAATTTTTCGTATTATTAGAGAAGATTTTAATAAAGAACGCATGTACATAGATAAGATATATATGCAATATTTTTTTT
Source organism: Bactrocera dorsalis (assembly GCF_023373825.1). Classification (NCBI taxonomy): domain Eukaryota; kingdom Metazoa; phylum Arthropoda; class Insecta; order Diptera; family Tephritidae; genus Bactrocera; species Bactrocera dorsalis. Next base: position 102,248,011 of record NC_064304.1, on the reverse strand, counting down.
TAAATATGCATAAAAACAGGACACTAATGAGGGATTGTTAGAAGCTTACATACATACACACATATCTTCATTTAAAATGTAAAACAACGTAACATCACTTTTCATAAATTTAAAGACGAAGGAAAAACGATGTAATAGAAACCACTCATATTGAAACAAAATTTGAGTTTTGATTATAAAATGGTTATATCTGGCAGTGTTTTACATTTTAGGTGACGATATGTATGTGTATGTATTAATAATCAAGCGTTTCACAAAAAAAATTAAATTGATATAAAAAATTTTTGTAATGTAATTATATCAATGCCAATTAATAACTCATTAACTTAAGTAAATGTTTACCACGCTGCCACATTTACATATATCCACATGTATAATAAAATTACACTTGTGTATATTATATCTGTTTGTAGCTGTATATTTTATCAATATCTCATATTTATAGCTGTGTATGTATGTTTGTATTTTTATTTTATTTAATTTTTTACTTAAATATGCGTTTGGCATTTTTCTATTTTATGTTCGTATTTCCGCTTATTAACTCTTTTCACACACACACAGCCACTGAAGAGACCGTATAACACGCTCTTAGTTATGCGCTCACATCTAACTCTTACGCTCTTTCGATAATAGCTGAGATATTTTATTTACTATTTTAAGTATTTACTTTTATGTTTTAATTTAATATGTACAAAATGTGGATAGAGAAAATTTTCTTTGTTGGTTGAAAAATAAATTAAAATAATAAAAAATGAAATAAATGAGAAAGCGTATGGCAAAATCGATAAAGACGGTGAATATCTTATGGGGGCGCTATTTTTAGTTGGTATGCATGTGTTTGTGTACGAGGAGTTAAGGTAAAATTATTTTCAATTGAATATTTGAAAAAAATATATAAGAATGTATCTATACTTATTTTTTATTGCCATTGATATATGTAGATACAAAAATGTATAAAATAAATTTAGAAAATTTATAAAATAAAGTTTAGAAAACTTATAAAAAATATAATTTTTTTTAATATTTTTGAAAAACTTAAAAACAATTTCTATCTTTAAAGGAAATTTTCGAAAGCATAAAGGATTACGAAGAATTTTCCTACGCAAACAATTCTTCTTCTTCTTTATTGTCGTAGCACCCCGCTTATATAGCCGAGTTATAGTCCAGTTAACAACAGCGCGCCAGCCGTTCTTCTTGTTTGACGCTAATTGGAGATTCTAAGTGTAGCCACAAGGTCCTTCTCCACTTGTTCTTTCCATCGAAGTCATTTCTAGTCCATTCGGACGACATGACCTAGCCAGCATAGCCACTGTCTATTAACACGCTGAACTATGACAGTATCGTCGCAAACAATTACAATAAAATAAAATAAAATTAAATTAAAAAAAAAATTAAATTAAAAAAAATTTAAATTAAAAAAAAATTAAATTAAAAAAAAAATTAAATTAAAAAAAAAATAACTATGAATAAAAAAAAGTAATAAAATATAAAAATATATTCTGATAATTATTGTATTTTTTATAGTCAAATATACATATTTGTGCATAGTAATGGCAAGGACCAAATAAATTCTTTTATCGATCAGATCACATGTACAGTGTTTGAATTATGGCATTTTTTTTTATTTTTTTGTATGTCTGAATAAGAGATGGTCAAAACTATGCTGCTTTTCTAATGCTTACTAAATGGAAGTTGATATCGTGACAGCCTCTCGGTAAAAACGCGTTTACAGTTTCAAGTGACTATAAAGGGCGCAACTTCTCAAGGTCGTATCTCCAAAACTATTATACTATGTTAGGACTGACATTGAAAACATGTTTTCGTGGGAAAAACTGGTTTTCGCACGAAAACTTGTGTTTTCGTCCATGTAAAATCTGTCAAACGAAAACACAGTTTTCGCTGAAAACTACTTGAAAACTTACATTCCACTCATTATAATCGGTGCCTGCTCTAGTTTAATCGATTTTTTTGAAAGACATATTTTGCCGGCCCTAAATTGTCACTTGATATTTGTTTACGGGTACATTCCATATACATATATATGAATTTTGCTACATTGAGAAACTCAAATAATTTTTTTTTCAGTGTATGGAATTCATTTTTCTTTTATTCATGTTAAAGCTCATTTAATTTTATTAAATATAGCTTAATTAGTTTTAAAAATAATGGAATTTAAATGCCCCCCCTGCTCGTTGATGCATGTGCGGCATCTTACCAAAAAGTTGTTCATTACTGCTTGGAGAGTTGAGACAGGAATAGCCGCAATTGTTTCTCGAATGGATTGCATTTGGTTCATTCAAATTTGTTGGTTTTGCTTTGTAGACTTCCTGTTTGCAATAACCCCACAAGAAAAAGTCAGGTGCAGTAAGGTCAGGCGACCTGGGTGGCCAACGGAATGTGGAGTTTCTGGATATCAGCTTATTGGGAAATTTTCGTCGCAATTCTGTCATAACAGGTTGGGCTATGTGAGGAGCTGCACCATCTTGCTGAAACCACACAGAGTTGAAAGAAATTCTCATTCGGCGTAATTCTGGATAGAAAAACTCTCTCAACATGCTCAAGTAACGGTCTCCAGTAACCGTAACGGTGTGACCGTTTTCTTCGAAGAAGTAGGGCCCGACAATGCAGCGTGATGAAACTGCACACCACACTGTGACACGAAGTGGATGCAATTCCGTCTCATGGAGTATCTGTGGGTTGGAAGCACTCCATATTCGACAATTTTGTTTGTTTATGTTGCCGTTTAAATCGAAATGGGCCTCGTCAGACATGAAAAGACAGTTCAACATGTTTCCATCCTCTTCCACCATTTGAAGCATCTTCTGGAAAAATTCCAAGCGAATCGGCAAGTCTGCAGCGTTCAGACTCCAGTGCGTGATAGCGGCGCACAATCCATATTCTTGTTTCAGTGTCCCAGTTATCCATTTTTAAATGTAAAAGTCAATCTGCAAAATAAAAAAAATTAACCAAATTCATTAAATAGAAAAAAAGTTATTTAATTTTTTTTTGGTAACGGCTTTCATCAGCCACCCTGTACAAATACAGCTGCTCACTGTTCAGGGGATTCTCTTGTTCTTGCAAAACCCTTGCACGGTGCACCAATTGCAGAATTTTCTTCTTGGTGCAACGGCACAACAAACACACGCAAAAATTTATTTGCAATGGCTGTAAAATATGTCAGACCAAAACCCATGTTTATTTTCGGGCCGTCAGATATCACTAGATTCTGCAATGGGTGCTTTCTTGGCCTTGCATATTTCGGTATAGGATTTTTGCATTTTGTGTCATCTTGCAAGAGCAAGAGAATCCCCGTATTGATAGCTGTCAGTGAAAACTCATCGAAAACACACATTGTCGGTCCGAACGACTTACATTCCACAACATACAAATGTGTTTTCAAAATGTTTTCAATGTCGGTCCGAACATAGTATTAGTCGTTTAAACTTGAACATTTAGTACAATATTCTAGTGATGTTTTAAAATTAAATAAAACCAAAAAAATTGTATGGAAAATTCCATGAAATCGCTTTTAATAATTGTCACCAGTTATATCAGCAGGTAACAATTTTCTCCAGACTTGCTCTTACCATCTTTACCTAACTTTTTTCACTATCTTAGCACACTCAACGTTATCAAGTTTATTAATACAATATACAAATATATATTTTTTTGTTTTAAAATTATTATTATATTTTTTAATTACACTTTGTCCAAACTTTTTAGAAAAGTAAACAAAATGAGAAGCAGAATTTATAATTTATAGAATCTTCTTGAAATATGTCATTACGACTTACCTGTCTGTACGTTGTTAAACAAATCATTTTGTTAGAAAATATAAAGTTTTCAAAAACTATGAACAGAAAATTCTAAATTCTGACTAAATTGAAGATTCTTGTTCGAAAGTTAAAATATAGAGACGTACGTATTGGATGTGTCATTTAAAAATCTGCAAGATAGAAAAAAAATTAATTAGAATTGTATTTGATAAAAATTCGTTACAAACTAATAAAAACGGTAGGTGAATTTAAAATGTTTTAGCAATTTATCAGTTTTTTTTAAACGACACCATGGTGGAGTATAAAAAAACAGAATGAAAGAATTGTGCTCAGAGAATATAGGAATATATATTTTTTTCAATTTCGGGATTATTTATAGTTATTTGGTGTTAAATATCGATTTGTTTCACATGCGGATCTTGGAACATATAAAAAACTAAAATCAGAAATTGTAAAACAAAAACGTTCAGATAATTGATTGAAAAACAAGAAATTTCGGCCGATTACTTCTGATTTTACATTGAAATTATCCAGTTGAAACTAAATACTATTTATGTAGTTACATACAGTTAGAATTTTCAAAAAATCGTTTTTTTATATTCTTAATGTACATATCGTCACCAGAAGTGCAAAATAACCTATCATCAAAAAATTCGAAATTGAGTGTCTCGTTGATTACGCTTCACTACTTCAAATTACATACATAATATTACATTTGTTAAACATTTTCAGGTTCTGCGATCAGATATAAACCAGTTTTAACCAATATTAAATTTTTTTTCACTCATGTTCCATTTTATTTCGGGTTTCATTCATGCCACTATAAATTTCCGAAAATGTTACGTTATTTTGCATTTCAGGTAACTATATGTATATTTAAGAATATACACAGAAAATTTCATGTCGTTTTCGAATTTACGCGAAAATTTGGAAAGGCGGTTCAGAGTGCTTGGAAGTACAAGGCCAAACGTTAAACACGTTTTTCTCAAAATTTTGTTTTCCAAGTCGGTGGCCAACATTACTCGTATTTTAATACGAGCTTCATAAATATATTTTTCAGTAATTAATCGAATATTTTTCTTCTCGATGTTTTTTATTTTTATAAATTGTTTAAGGTCGAAATTTTGGTCAAAAATCGATTTTTTTTTTGAGAAACTCCCATTTTGTTAAAAAAAAATTATTTTACTTGTTCCTTCGATTAATTAGTAGATTTAACATTACTTTAACGAAATCTGTTAGGTTTTTTTAATTTCGGAGGATCCAGTTCAGAAACATAGTGATCACCGCAAAACGTATTTCTTGAGAGGAGCTCCAGGAGATTATCCCTAGTTCCTTTCCAAATAATACTTTATGCTATTTATGATATCTCCAGCCGTTTACGCCAATTTTAGATGACCCGGTGAAACAATTCAGCAGGAGTTTCGGCTTTAGCGCGTTAAATGTTCTCTACGAGTTCTTCGTGTGGTTTGTTGCTTTTTGATTGTCATACATCTTTATTTTAACATCCGTTCAAAATAAAATATAGACAATAAATCGCATGATCTTGATGGCCGTTTGACTGGACAATTTCTAGCAATTGACGAGTCTCCAAACTTTGCAAGCAATGTGTCCATGTTTAGACGTGAAACGTACGTAAGACGGCGCACAGTCTTGTAGGAAATAGCGATCATTCGCGTCGATTTCATTAATTCCGGAAAAAAAGTCGATCAGCATCGTGTTTATCGCTAGCTATTTATGATCATTTCCGATGATGCCGTCATACCACAATCCACACCAAGCGGAATTTTGAGGATGCAATTGCGTTTCATGAACCACACGAACACTTGAGTCATCCAAATAGTGACAATTTTGTTTGTTGACCAAGCCATTGAGCCAGAAAAGTGGAACATGACTTGATTATTATATGGCAAACTTTACTGAACACACTGACAAATTTTAACACAAGTCCGTATACACGCCACGAGCTGTTAAAACAACCTTATCCCTATGGACGCTCTGTACATATAGCTTATCGAAAGCCATAAATGCTCTTATATTAAAAAAAAATTATATTTGAGAAAAACAAAAGTGATGAAACTATGAACTATGATTTAACTGAGCGGTTACATTTTAGAAGGCTCAAACTCAAAAACTACTAGAGATATCGATTTAAAATTTTGGTATGTTATTTTTGAAGGTATAACTCAAGAAAAGAAAAATCGTTTTATTTTATAATTTCACACTATATATCACATATTAACTCTTATGAGGCATATAAAAATTGTGATTTTTCAAGTATCCTAAATGTATGCTTCGATTTAGTGTGATATTACAGTGTATGAGTGTTCATAACAAGTTCTTGTGCTTTTTTTGGTGCTTGGGTAATAATATTCTAAGCATTTCTTAAAATTTCGATCAAATGTATTAAAGTTAAGCGTGTTATTATAGTTTTTTCTCTTTTGCACACGCATAAACACTATTTTACAGAAATTGCGTAGACCAACGATTTATTTCCACTTTCATATTATATCTTCATCATGCACAGTCGAAGATACTTGTTGCTCACGTAAACCGCACATAGGCCGGGACAAGTGCAATATTAGCTTGAAATGCATAATAAAACATTGTCACTTTCCCGCCCTGCGTGCAATTCCATGCTAACTCGATGCGTGTGTGCATTTAATGAAACTTATAAATGGAATATTTAATTTTTTCGTTTAACACAAAACTAAAATTCTTCGTAGAAATACAGCTGCAGCCACATTAGTATATGCATTTAATGCACATTTCATTTCATAATTATCATTTGGAGTATAAACAAATTGCATACATTATATAAATAAAATGAATATAAGAAAATCTACTTCTCATCATCTTCTTCATAAAGCAATAAAATCCGATTGCCGCTTAAGTATTGAATTTCCGCCCTTCGCATATGTAGTATCCAGGTATATGTGTACGTTGAGCATCCTTTGCTGCACAATGAGTAAATCAAGAAAAACAAAATGCCTGCATCCTGCCAGACTGTGGACTGTGTTCGTGCATTCCGCTACCGCCGCTTTTAACGGTAAGATAATGTGCCAACGCCAATTGAGCAACTCTCACATACTATATACACATAGAACATATGCAGACAAATAGCTCCAACAAGTGAATCATTAAAATTTTATCCATCACATGCAACAAAGGCACTAAAACTTTGGCTCTTATGTCTGGCATAGAAATTTGGCAAGGTAGCAAGTAACACCATGTGGTCTGGAGTCGGCGGTAACGTCTACTCCTCCTCCACGCCCTGCGCAGTTTTACGCTTATTTCGGCTTGTTGCACTCACCATGTATGTATGTAGATATGTAAATATGTATGTATGTATTGTTGGTATTCCATTCCCTCCACGGTGTGTCGGTGTCTGTGTCTTCGATCTCATCGATTTTTTGCACATTTTACCTTGACGATTACCTCCTTCAGCGAAGGACTGTTCATCTTCAATGTCTGCACACACAAGTGATCAACAAACATACACACATACATCTGTATATACATATACATGTGTTTATGTGTGTATGTGCAGATGCAGATGTAAAGCACTCTTCATGATGCTTGCTCTACTCCAGTTGTTGTCTGTTGTCGGCTGTTTATACCTTTTCTTGCTTCTCAAACAAATCATGCGGAAAATGCTTTTATTTTCAGTTGAAATGCTTTTATTGTCCAAGTATTATATGTCAATATGCTCTCTGTTACGTTTCTTTTTTTATATTTTTATTTTGGCGTATTAAATAATGGTACAAGCTGTTGGGTCTACACTTCAGTAGTGCTGGTTGGTTACCTGAGATTGGTCTGAATGTTCAGCATAAGACGCACAAAAATATTTTTTTTACTTAAAATGTGCCACTGGAAACTAAAGCGGCATCGATCATGCCGATCGTTGCACACCTACATAAACACATACATACATATGTACATATTCTGGTGGTGTATGCGTTTTGCCGGTTCGTGGTGGATCTAACTGCAGGTATAGCTTGTACCTATAACCATTTGGAATAAACACAAACAACATAAATTTGCTCCAAATACAGCATTTAGTCGTATTCAAGTTGAGATAATTTGATCCTAGTGGCAGTACAGCTACGTGTAAAACAATAAGATCACCAGGCAGGCAAGTCCTCTAACTGATATTTTCAGCTCTGTACAACGATAAATTAAGTTTTTCTCGAAACTGTGTTTTTAAGCCTATTTAAAAAAATGTCATGATGTTTTCATTTTTTTGTAAAAATATCAGCCAAAAATCTAACTTTCAGTTTATTTCCTTCATCCAAGTTCTAAGTTAAGGTTTTCATTAACACGAGCGGTCACCGGAAATGGCATACCAATAGCCGTGTTTAAAAATTTTTTTTCCAAAAATGTCAGAATTTCCATCTTAATAGTGTATGTTTATAACAAAAAAAATTTTAATAAAATATTTCATTTTTATATGAGAAAATTATTTTTGAAAAAGACTATTTTTTAACCGAGGAAGCCCATGTAATCTACACCTTAATGAAATAACAGACAATGCAAACATATTCAGAACTCTAACTCTAAAAGGATAACATGATTATTTTTATTGCTTCCGTACAATTTCTATTAATGTAATACAGTACCTGTCCAATAAATTACGAACGAGAGCAAAAAAACAAAAATATATATATATATATATGGCGACAAAATATTGAATATGATTCAATACAAAAATATAATAACTTAAGTTTAATGTATATAGCATATAAAAAATAATTTTTTTCTAAAATTAGCCAAATATTTATGTTTTTATTAATGATTAAAGTTAGAACTATTTTTTACTTCGTTCGTAATTTATTGGACAAGTACTGTATATGTATAATAATCTAATGATAATCAATGCAACGGAATAAATTTTATGGCTATTGCTTTTATAGAAATAAATTACTTATGATTTGTAGTGAAAATTCTATATTAAACCTCGGAGACCATATAAATGATCAGTGCAACGAACTGAGTCGATTTTGCACTGTTTATCCATCTGCTCTGTTTCATACACCCAAACTAATCCTTCAATTTTTGAGATATCGCACTGAAATGTTTCCCCAACCTTTTCTCCACCAAAATCTGCAAATTTTGCGGAACCGTCGATATCGGACTACTATAGGATATAGCTGTCATAGAAATTTATCTTCACGAAATTTGGCATAGGTTATTTTCGAAAGCAAGGCCACAATATCCGAATATATCGGACCACCACACAAACGAAATAAAAAAGCGAAAAAATTCCAAAGCAAAGAAGTATTAGAATATATGTATAGTATAATTTCCTTTATAAGATTATTATATTTTATAAGATTTTCGAGGAGAAAATCTATACATACATATGCAGGTACCATCAAGAACTCTATTAAATGATATCTCTTAAATATAAACAAAGTGAATGTAAGCAATTTCAGGGGTTCCACACTTCTCTAAAACTCATATGCGAAGTAGCAACAACTCTTCTATTTACATATGTACATACTCGTATGTATACTGCATAGTATACATATATGTACATATGTATGGATAGATCAACTGACGAGGCATAATCTCACACAGCAACAAAAAATAAGCATAACGTATATATAAATATATATAAAAATGTACACATATACTTATGTATAAACATACCAAATAAACAAAAGACAATTGAAATCAAAACTTTTGAAAAGCTTTGCATTGCGCGGCATTTCTTCATGTAAACAAAATGACGAGAGGCACACAAATTAAAAATACATAATACAAAGCATTTTGGTTTATAATTTGTCAGCCGTTGATTTTGAGGAATAAAAAGGAAGTTGTCAACAGTGCAAGTTTCACGACAGCAAACCACAACATACATACATACATATACATATACAGATGTACATATTTACAAGTACAGCCATTCGAGGGTTAACTGCGTTGGGCCACGAATGCTCCCAACGAAGCAGTTAAACAATTCTAAGAAATAATGATATCCAATCGCACATTGATCTGCAATCTAGCATTGAAGCTGGGCTGAAGAAATAATCTGATTGTGGGAAGAGAGAAAAATAGAACAAAGAAGTAAAGCACAGAATCTTGTGAGATAAAAGGGCTGACACCGCGTCAAAGCGTAGATAAAATATTTATAATAAACTAAAATTCAATGGTAGTTTTTTATAATGATACCAGCAGAATATTAATAGCAGTTTTAGAGAGTGGTGAATCGAACAAGGAAATAACGTAAATATGTACAATAATCACAACTTGAAACAAAGAGTTATAGATTAGAAGGATAATACCATATTGATGGCATATCCACTTACCCTCTTGTATTGAAATCAACTGGACCACGGTGTTGTTGCTGTCTTAGTACATTTTATAGCAAAAGAAAGCTAAGTTTAAACATAGCAAGCAGAAAGTTGACAAATCGATGACGGTTTATAGTATGTAAATATGTACATTGGGACAAAAAACACCCTGAAATTGTAATTAAATGTTAAAGAGGGAAGGATATGGTGCTTGAAAATCGTCAGGCAAGTGTTAGGGAGATGGCAACAGAGTTCAACTTCTCTCGCCAGTCTGATCGCATGATTTTGCTGGATATTTTGGGTATACGATTGTGACCGAATTTAAAGCCAAAAATGCAATTAATACCAATGATCAACCACCGTATTCACCAGATTTGGCTAGATTTGCGGAAGAAGCCAGAAGGCCATCCCAAAAGGTGCTTATGAAAAGTGTTTCGGGGATGGGAAAAATCGTTTACATAAGTGTATTACAACTGGTGGGGATTACTTTGAAGGAGAAAAAATTAAAATATATGAATAATTAAATATTTTGCGTTTTATTTACAATTGCCGGGTACCTTTTTGTCACACTGTATGTATGTGTAGTTGTTATAACAAATCATAAAAATCGTTATCAAAGATTTGTAAATAATTTTGGAACTTAAAATTAGGGGACTTCAGGTAAATACATTTTTGGCATGCGTGTTTACAACAAAAGCGCTTGAGTGTGGTTTTATCAGTACTTTTACACCCAAAAGCATTGCAGCTGACGATATGAGGAAGCGTCTAAAGTAAATAATTGGCGTGCGACGTGATTAAGATAAAAAATATGCGCATTCATACATACAAAGTCTAAAAAGTCAAAGTCTGTTCTAAGTATATAAACATACATACATATGTATGTACGTGCGTGTAGTAGATAATGTAATATAACATACTCGTAGATTACCATGTAAGCAACAAACAAACACGTTTTTCCTAAAAGTGGGGTGGCAAGATTTCTCGAGAACTGCTTAACCGATCTTCATGAAATTTTACGCAGGTCTTATACAATTCTTAAAGACTTGGAAGAAGGATTTTTTTCGATTATATTTGAAAAAAATGTCGTGAGATTTTCACAGAAATTCGATTGTTTTGTAAAGATGTCTGACAAAATCCAATTTTCAGTTTTTTTCCTTCGTCCAAGTTCTAAGTTAAGGTTTTAACTTAAGATGATCCTGTAAAGAATTATCCTGCCAACGCGGCGCATCTTTGTTCCGAGGAGTCCGCGGAAATGGCGTTGCACAATGGCCGAGCTTAAAATATTTTTTTCCAAAACTGTCAGAATTTATTTGCTTTGTTTGTAACAAAAAAATAATGCTATGAAAATATTTCATTTTTTATATGAGAAAAAAATTGTTGAAAAAAGGCTGTTTTATACCCGAGGAAACCCATGTAACTCATGTATTTAAAGAAATTGTTTGCTTCGTTATAACTTTTAATTTTATGAGACTATATGAAACCCCTAATCATATAAAAACTAGTTCATTACTTTTGAATGGACAAAATTACAGTCAAAATGAGCGATAACTAATTTTATATAAAAAATAAGTAAAATTCATTTGAAATTTTTTCAATGGCGAACAATTAAAAAATTGACAAAAACTTATAAATAAAATTACACAATAACCACCATATTGAATATAATAAAAAAATGCTTACGCTTGTTGCAAACAAAAGCACAATCCATTATCACCAGGAATCAGGGAACTCTTGCGGCACACAGCGCAAATACCGAACAGAAGCACTACAGAAAAACTCGCTTGCCAAAGCAGACTCGTGCTCCACTACACCACTTCGGTTGTGATGGCAATGACAGCGGCAGACAACAACGATAATAGTAATAGCATAGTACGATTACAAAAATAAAAATAAAATTAAAATCGATGATGCAATTGCTGCGCGAAACAACTAGACAATCGAGAAAACCCGCTCGACGGTGGCACAACGCCACTGTGAGACAACGCACGCCGCCTCAACACCACCACCATAACAGATTATGCCATAATCTTACTGGTGTAAATACTCGCAGGAATATAGTATAGTATGCTAAATGTGCCCCAGTAAAAGCAACAAGCTGTAAGATTAGCAGCGTAGCAGCAGCAGCGGGGCAACAACAGCTGAAAAGCTGTAATCAACTATTGATTGTGAACACAACAGCCAGCAAAAAGGAGCAACATACACGATGCCACTACAATATACATTCAAATGTACATAGTTGCAAAGCGCACGGTGTACGACGATGGACGATAGTGGTAACAGCTGCAACAGCTGTGCAGCTGAGGCAAAAACTAGAGGCGAGAACCGGCCTTGCAGCAGCAGCAGCAAATTGGCGGCTGCTCGGACAAATGTTGTACCTAAGCGAGCCCATACACACATATACCTAGGTACCATATATTTATAACGTGACTGGGAGGTGGGCACGCCTGCAGTGGCCGAGTTTGGTGGGCAGATGTGGCGGCAAACTGCACATACTGCAGGCAACGCGAAGTTGTTGCGAAATTACTGACTGCCTCAAAATGCTAGACATACGCACAACTAAAACTGTAACGGTGATTTTCCTACTATTTATATAGTATATTTCAGCATCCTGTGTGTAGGCCAGGCAGTGAGTGAGTGAATGTACACGCCGCCACCGTCGCCGCCCTCCGCACTTTCTAGCTATCGACTATACGAGTATATGGATGCATGCCTACTTCTATGTATGCTCAGCAGGAGGAAACCAGTTTTGCACCTTTTCTCTAGCCGCTCTTACAATATTATGTTGTTATGGTTCTTTTTTTTACCGTTCACTGCACCTTTCCGGGTGGTGCGGTAGCGTAGCTTTTGGCCTAGAGACAGTTATATGTAACAACAGCATCAGCGACAAGAACAACGGCAGCAAGGCTGCAATTTTAACACCATTCGAGGTGTAGATAGTTCTTTTCATGTGTAGCAATGAGTGTTGCGAGTTTTTGCGCACGCGTGGCACATTGCCATGCTAGGCTAAGTATACTAGTCATATAGTTACTCCGTCGGTTGGTTGGTTGCTTATCTGTGACTGCGCTCCATTTTTCGCTTCCTTCTTCCAAATATACTACACTCACTTACACATTTACTTACAATCAACTACTTAGAGGCTGTCTGATACTGTGTTTTAGAGTTTGCTGCACCTCCTTCGAACAATAAAATGTAACTGTAAAGTTAAATCAAATGAATTTATTTCCACTAATTTACCAAAAAACTCGCAGGGAACGGTGCAAAAACGCTTTCATACATACATATGTATTTACATTTCAGAATGTAGATAAAGCGAGCGAGTAGGTGTAGGAAATTGCAATTAGCTTAGTCTTTACACATATGTATATATGTAGATACATATTGTATATGCATATGTATGTACATTATTTAATATTATTTTTTTTTTTCATTTTCATATCTACATATTTTCTATATAAGAGCTAAGATATCTTAAACGAGCCTTTTATCCGAGAATAGAACCCAGTTGCTTCAAGAAATTTCAACGATCATTGGGTTGCGCTCTCATTGACTCCCTTTTTTCACTCTCTGAAAACAGCAAATGCAGATCATACTCGTACTCTTTCACCTTGATATATTTATGATAAACTTGAATCGTGTACCAGGTATGTACTACCATTTCGGTAGATATGCAAATAAAAGAAATAAAAAAAAAGACTTAAGGGATGATCGTTTGAAATACAGTTGATAAACGGTTTGAGATATCAATGAAGTTATTTATTCCTGTGAAAGTACATTCGACATTCGGAAAGAGGTGGCGAGTTTGTCTCTAAGATTATTAGTTATAAAGCAATTTTCTTTTATCCTGTGCAAACCAGTCAACAAGAATACACCAGCTTTAGAAATGTTCTCGTCCTCCAATGGAAAATCTCAATTTCTTTTTGAAAGACAAGTTTAGGACTAAAAATTACTTCACGCGCACTGGAATTGAACCAATTCGATACTAGAGCTGCTGACTGAAAAAAAAACAGTAAGTAACAGCAAACTCTTCTTGGAGTAGTATTGTAAAAAAAGCCTTGGTTGGCAACACAATCTTAGCAAAGCAAAATAAATTTTATGTGTTTTTTGATTCACCTCGTTTCTTTTTCGTTTAAAGGTACCAATTAATGAAAAAATTTCTCAGGCTTAACTGTGTTGGCCGCCTGCTCCATTTATTTATAAATCGACAAATATGCAGGAAAAAAATAAAATACCTAAAATTTAATTCGCAGAAAAAAGGCAATGAAGCAACAAAAGCGAGACTACCTGCAACAAAGCAGAGCACAACCTACAAACAGCAATGCCATCCATATATTTCATTATTGAGTTGAAAAATCCGAAGAGATTGGTTTGTATGCCAAGATCAAACCATTTACTAAAGGCCATCCATATACGCACCAAAGCTGGAGTTTCGCAGGCTTTGCCAAGATCTAAACATACCGGTGGAAGAATAAAGAAATCTTGATATAAAAACATGCATACTTACAAACATACATATGTAGATACACGCTTTCATATAACATACATATTTATACACGCTACTCATTTCCCCCACCCATTTAGGTACGTAAATGTGAACGTAAAATGCTTAACAGCGTCATAAGAAGCCGCCGAGGCAAAGCTTTTAGCAAGCAGACAGAGAAAGACCAATACATAAATTCAATTCAAAGCTATACTTTACATTGAAAAGCAAAAGAAATAAATAAAGTATTACACAGCAACAACGTGGTTTATTGAAGATAAGCTAATTATGTTGGCGCTTAAGTTCAGATGGAGACAAGGCAGATATGCACGTGTGTACATACTTAGATCGGCAGCGGATGTGATATGACAATAATTTTAAAATTTGATTTATTAAACCATAAGCGAAAGCCATTTATTTAATGAGTTGCAATTAAAACATTTGCACATTTACTATAGCGTTCGATCAGCAGCTTGTGTGATTTTTATACTCAACTGGGTATACCATCTATTAAGTTTGCCACCAAGCTGGTTCACTCTGAATAATATAGATATAGTATATATTATTCACCCAACTAGTCCCCCGATGTTTGTGATATCGATATCAAATTTCGCAAGTGTTGTTTTCCCGAAGAAGACGCCGTCGATATCGGTTAAATATGCATTTAACTGCATTCCTTATTAAGTTACCTAAAATCGACTTGAAGATTATCTATGTCAAACAAATTGGCTATAAAGAATTAGTAAAACGTTGGATTGAAATCGTTGGATGGTTACGTTTTTAGATTTAGCTAACATTCGATATTCATACGAAGTTCATCAATCGTCGGTGGATTGGCATAGACCATGGATTTGACGTAGCCCCACAGGAAATAGTCTAACGGCGTCAAATCGCAAGACTCATAACGCTGTCATGTTGAAACCGCATATTTTCTAAGCCCGTATCATCCAATTCGGGTCAAAAATATTCGGTTATCATTGAGCGGATTCCCATTCACAATAACGTGTCGGTCTTGATTATCACAGAAGAAGTACGGCCCAATGACGCCGCCGGCCCATAAACTGTACCAAACCGTAACTTTTTCGGGATGCAAAAGTGACTCATGGAGTAGGTATGGATTGCTGCCTGACCAATAAATAACACATATTTTACTTAATGACGAAGCCATTCAGCCACAAATGAGCCTCATCGCTGAAAATATTCAAGTTAACGCTCAGCCCAATTAACGAACATACGACGATCCTGGTGGTCAAGCGGCTTCAGTTCTTGCGTCAGTTTGATCTTGTAAGGATGTAGGCCAAGATATTTTCGCAAATTTCGCCAAACGCTTGAGAACGACGTGTGAGAGACTAATATGGGCCTTCCGAAATTGTACTTTGCCTGCGAAATTCCAATTTTTCCACTAGATGCTCAATTGTTGATCTGATAATACGATTTTGACGACCATGAATTGGACGTAGCGCCCTTAAAGTTGAGGTCACTCCGAATTTCGGTAGTAAATTTTAAAAATTTCGACTCGGATCGCAATGACACAATGTGATTGGTAACACTGGAGATATACGACTGTAACGACATCTATTGACAAAATACGAAAATACTTTTTCGATCAACCAATCTTATTGTTAAAAACGTTATTATTGACCTTAAATCAAGCAGATTTTCTGCGATCCCGCTATAGTTAAATCGAACAAAGAATATTTTTTTAAGAATTCTTTCCACAGAAAAAAGGCGGCTGCTCTGATTGTAATTATAATCAATTAAGTATTTCAGATAATCAAAAGAATAAAAATAAACGCTATAATAAAACGTAGGCATACACGATAATTCCAAGAAAATAACGTAAATATGTGCGTACATATGTACATCCATACTCACATACAACAAATACATAAAAACGCATGTGCAAACGTAAAAGAACTTGCTGCTTGTTTGTGGTTTCGTTGATGCGGCAGTTGACTTGTTGCAGAAACGCATGTTTCACATGCCATCAATAGCTCACAGCCGACAGACAATCAGTCAGCCGAGCCCAAGCCTACCAGGACACATCAGACTGACTAATGATAATGGTTCATCAACACTTTCATCATTAACGTGTCATTTTTGATGTTTCGACATAAGGCCAAGTAGTAAGATAAAATTAAGAAACAAACCGTGGTTTTATCACAAAAATTGGAAATAAACATGTATTTGAGTTATTACTTCGGAATACTGCATATGCAATATAGAATGAAAGAGAAGAGACCATAATTAATATTTTATAAAAAGTAGTTTTATTGTGTATTAAATGATATTAGTGTAAATATTTTTTTGAGAATTACAGATCGAAAACTTAAGCAAAGACGTTGCATTAACTATTTTGATTATTTTTACAAAAAGAAATTTTTGATAAAAAGCGCGAGAAGCAGACTAGTACTTTACACATACTCAATTTTGTGCATGTATTTTTCATTATTTAACCACTGTAAATACTACAACATAATTAGTCGTGAAATTTTGCGATTCACCTTGAGAACTAAGGCACATGCGTATAGCCAGTTCGAGATGCTTGGTAGGGAATTGGAATTTCGCATTGAGAAATTTATGTCTTTAAAGGAGCCCATTCACATGCAACTTTCCTCGCTTTGCGTGACAGTTCATACTGAAACAACGAAGCGCAGAAAACAAAGGGTATGCCACAATGAAGGATTTGCTTGTTTTGCCCTCAACGTACGCTCGAGGTTAGCTAGGCTAAGTGTGCCGTGTTTAAACGTGTTTTTCTCGAAACTGAGTTTTTGAAGTCGGTTGGCAAGATTTCTCGAGAACTACTCAACCGATCTTCAAGAAATTTTACACATGTCTTTGAGATACAATTCTTAAAGACTTGGACGAAGCATTTTTTTCCGATTACAACCATTTGGAAAAAAATGTTGCGAAATTTTCACTGAAATTTTAATTTTTTTTTTAAATGTCAGCAAAAGTACAAATTTCAGTTTTTTTCGAATTTCTAAGTTAAGGTTTTTACTAAAACTCGTATTTTTTGCTTTTAGATGATCCTGTAAGGAGTTATCCTTCCAACGCGCGCCCATCGTTTTTCCTAGGGGTCACCGGAAATGGCGCCGCAATTGCCGAGTTTAAAATATTTTTTCCAAAAATTTCAGAATTTCTTTGTTAACAGCGTATGTTTGTAGCAATAAAAAATTCTAACAAAATTTAATTTTTTATATGAGAAAAAAATTGTTGAAAAAGGCTGTTTTTTATCGAAAAAAACCATCTAACCCCTTAAAGTTCCTATTCTTAGATAAAAGTGGTTGAATTTCTAGAGCATACTGGGAATTCTAAATTGTTGAAAACCATCGAACAATTGTTGCATAGTTTTAGGCGACCACCCATTCTACTTTTTTATGTTTTAAGGTCTTCTTTTACTTCATATTTGTATGTACAAAATTTGTCTAAAAACCACAGTGAAGTTTTTGGCGTTTAATAATTCCTTGGAACATTTTAACTCTCCCACTGTATTTTAAAAGTTTTACAATTTTTTGCTCGGTTATCGTTTTTAAAACTATAACAGCTAATGGTCCTGAGAAGAATGCATTAGCTTTATGTTGACTTTGAATAGATAAATTCTGAGTTTGAATCATTCGGTTCCAGATAATTTTTCGTTTACTTGCGAATCCAATGATAGCACTTGTTTTCTATGAATACTTTAAGAAAACGTTTTTCCATAGAAAAAATCTAGCTTCATTCCGCTTATGTAGACCCGATTATCGTGGTATCTGTTGCCATATACAGGACATTTCAACACTTAGTAATAGTATCATATAATTCAGTTTCCGCATTTTATTGAATTATGTACATAGGTATGTAAATCAAGCTAAATTCATACATAAGTATGTACATTTGTCAAAGCATGTAATATTTGGAATGACTCATTTGTAAAATCGACAAACCAACAATAAATACGCAAAAATGGCACAGAGCATCCATTTTTCTTAACCTATACACCCTATAACCGAACAACCCACTAAAGCCAACTATGTACCAACGCAACAAGCTTTTTTGTGACAAAGTCTACGGCCCTTCTTTTATTCATTCAATACTCGTACTTGTACGTTTCTTGCTTTGGAGCATTTGCACGTGCGCCAAAAGCAGCAGCAGCAAACGAATTTTGAGGGTGGTAAGCATTATGTGCCACATACTGTGCGTCATATGCCACCTCTTCCTCCTCTTCCGTTTGAAGCGTACATATGTATGTATTATTACTACTTATTATATTCGATTGAGTTGCTGGTGCTTAAACATTTGTTCGAATTTTTAGTTATTACGCAGCGGCGTATATACAGAAGTGGAACGAGCTTAAGACTGTACAATTGGTACAAACTTGCAACCCATTAATATACAAAGTAATTATAAATAACGCAGTTTTCGAAAATACAAACATAATGCCCATAGGCATTGTGACAATCGTACACAAACATTCACACTTATGTACGTACTTATGTAAAAATGTAGATATGGTTTGTGTGTTCATTACAAAGGGCGCGCGTTTTATTTGATTACTTGTGATGCTTTTTTAAGTCGATTGCGCCATTGGGTGTTTGCTTTCCCTAATTTATTTATTATTGCTGCGCAGTGTAGTGTTTCAAATAAGATTTCGGTTTGATAAATTTTTCAAGTACATATAACATGCATAAGTACTGTATGTACATATATAAATACATATGTATATATATAATACATTTACATATTTAAATATTTCATTTAACTTTAACAAGCGAAAATTTCTACATCTGCCCTATATTTGTCTTTTGATCAGCAGGTTCGACTTCTTGATGCTGTGTGTAAGGTAATCCAATACCAAATTAATTCCTTTCCAACTTATGGAGCCTGCCGCTTTTCCTTATGTCCAAGTATTGATCATAGTTAATGCATATTTTGAGCTTTCCTTACGTTTAGTAATGGCTTTAGTATGCCATCCCACGATTTCAGGGTGCTATGATTGTATAGAGGAGATTCTCCAGATTTTCGACGGCTATAAATATTCTCCTCTATCCACCCAAACCACCTTTAACTCTAAAATCAGGGGATGGTATACTAAATTTTCCCCAAATTATGAATTCAGAGGTAGAGACAGTAACTTTCGAACAAATAAAATGTCACCCTCCCTCTGACAATGTTTTTCATAACCAGCCACATTTAACTAACACCCCTATTACTACGAGTAAAGGCAAGTGGATTATACGAGTAGTTGACGTTATGCTTACGTTAGATATTGAAAAAGGATTGTAATTTACGGAAAGCTACAGAAATCGATCTATGTATTTGAAAGCGCAGACAACAAGCCCAAGTTTTAGAGCGGGTTGGCTTACAGGAAGCAAAAAAATGGAAAATCGCATATGCTGGAAATGTTCTATCGATCTTTCTGAATTCGAAAACCGGTTGCGAGTCAGCGATTTTTAAGGCAAAGTTTTTTGAAAAATTCGTTTCACAAGGAAAAATATAAAAATGAATATTACTTCAAACTTTTAAAGAGGAACGATTTTTTTTAAGTTAATTTTCATAAATTATTCAAATCTTATTTTTATTTGTTCGTTTCTTAAACATTTATGTATGTACCTCAAGGAATAAAATAAATTTGTTTCTGATCTTTAATTTCTTACCTTATTTCAAGGGTTTAACTACTACTCCACTTTAACAACAGAACAAAACAAAATTTTGGCAGTAAATTAACTCAATAAATTTTGTACTGAAAATGCAGTCGTAAAAACTAACGGTGCTTTATTATTTAAAGGTGAAATTACTGGACAGAATCGTCTACAACGGGAGCGGAGGAATCCGCAAGCACAGCAGTGTTAGAATCTGCAGCATCAGCAGTAACTTTAGGTTTGCAGCAAAAATATTGCAAGCTTTTCAATGTATTGCAAAAAACCTGAATTCGCAATATGTCATAGTTAGCATCTGCACCAATGCGCTAGTAGAAGAAGCAGACCTGTTTCATGAATGAGGAAGTTATAGACACATATTTGGATATGTGTGCAACTTTGTGAAATAGTAAAAAGTAGAAGAACGGATAATCATCAGCGTTTGATCATGGCCATGACCATGATGCCCTCCCGGCATTGATGTACGTATGTGTGTTTGTATAACGCCATGATGAAAGCAAATCAGTATGAAGAAGTTGCTAATATCATATGGAAACTGATGAATATGTGCCAGGACTTTGACAAACATGTGCGCTAAGTTTTCATTCAACTATTGTTAATTACATATTTATGACTAGCTTGACAAATGTAGACGAATGAAGGGCTTAATTAATAATTGTTTATTTTCATTTCGATAATTACAGTAAATGCTACTAGTGTTCATTGTTTAGCCAAAGAATTAACTGTGAAGATAAAACCTCAATATAATTGGTTAATAAACTTGGAAAGCTATTGCGAGAAAAGGGTTGGTTAAAAACTCGTAAGTAACTACCGTTTTCTCAAGGTCTAGTTAGTAACCATGTATCAGTTAAGTTCTGGTTAACTAACGCGAATATTATAAAAATATAATAAATATAAATCAACATTACCTTTGCATATTCTTCCTTTGGAGAAGCTGCCCTATCAGCACATACCCCATTTATACCGAATTTTTTTTCAGTCCCCCACCACCAAAGTAATCGGAATAGTGTACCTTTCGGTAAAGTTAACCAGAACTTAACTGACAGATAAGTTAACCGGAAATTTAAAAAACGCTTTCAATTTCGTGTGTTATAATAGTCGTGTCCCTAACGATATGTCGAATATTTACAAAAATAAATTGCAAAAAAATATTAAAATTTCCGGGTTTCATGTTTAATGTCAGATACTCACCTCGTATTTGGTCTCAAAATTCGAATTAACTTGACTATGTATTGACTTACGGTAGCAAAGTTTAGCAAAGAATTGCCAACGTCCAACGAAATGTTAAGCCATATTTTATAAAATCACTGGATTAGATTTTTCTTTACTGATTTGTGTAGTTATTAATGAATAAATGTTGTTACATTTTCAGCTTCATTTCACTTTTTTTTTTTAAACCGAGACAACACTATTAACAAAATAACAAAACACTTTGTTTTAGAATGAACAAAATAATATAACGGTCTAACAAAATGTTTTCTTTAACCAAAAATTCACATACACAAATGCATTTTGCACCGATGCCGATAAGGAAAATACTGAAACACGCTACTGTACTAATCGCACGTTGGTGAAACTGTAAATCAAAACATTCGTTACATTGTCAAATACTTTTACACAATATACTGCTTTATAATTTGACTTGTCCAGTCTAGCCTACCGGCTTCGCTAGAGTCTGATGGCAATACTTTTTCAAAGCGGATGAGATGATATAGAAACAACCGTTCATTTCGATGGCGCGCGCACAAGTGATTCCTTCAGTGCTACAGATTCGCACAACGGCTATCTGTCTCCTGCTGATTCTACAAAAATGCTCCATCTAGCAGCTAGCTGCGACGTCAAACAGCAACAAAACACACGACAACTTCAACTCCTCAAAATTTTTAAACCAGAATGCCAACGAACAAATAGAAAAAAAAGGAAAAACGTACAACGACAAACGATAAGGAAAAAAGAGTAGCAGTCGTATAGGCATGACAACAACAACAAAGACAAGGCAGGAAAACAATGACGACGTAAATAACTGCACTCGATGGAGACTAGGGCAGAGAACAGTTGCGTCGACGCAGACTAAACCGACGACGTCGCACATGTTTGAAACGCAGCAAGGGCCGGCCGCGTCGACTGATCGACACACGTACACAAACATATTCAAGTACACATTTGTAAATATTTTTCTTGTGGGCAAGGAAGTTTGCCGAAGATTATCATTTTTATTAGACCCAGTTTAAATGCAGACTTTTTTGTCGCTCATTATCAACAAAATCTATTTTGGTATCGCTCATTGCGTTTGAATGAGCAACATGATTCCATTGGACAATTTGCTGGATTCCCTTTTATATCACATTCTCTAATTCTGATACGTTTCTTATATGTAACCGTCACAGAGAAATATTTTTCCCTAGCTAATTGCTTTTTTAATCCACATCTTTAAAAAATATTTCTTTTATAATATGCCTACATGCTATTTCCATGTTACAAACAAATAATAGATAATAAAATTTAAATTTCCCAACATATTGTGAATGTTCCATGGAAAAAATCCTGGGAGAAGGGATTATTAAAGAAACTGTTTGGGCGACAAAACTGTTCATGTGTGAACGAGCACTTACGCATGAAATCTGTCTACAATATATTTGGTCCATGGTTACCACTGTAAAAACGTATATTACCATTTTTTTACATAAAAACACCAAAAATTTCTTTACCTCGAATTTGCAACCGGATGAGCGCATTTTAAAGAGGGGCACAGACGCATTGAACAATAAATTTCTTGATAATTACCGGAGTTGAATCTAATTTCGCAAATATTAATATTTTTAACAGATAAATTATTATTTATGGGAAGTCTTTTCGCTAAAAATATAATAACTGACATTTTATAAGTAAAACTGATCATAATCCTGTAGAAGATACATATATTTCCTAGATGTCAGAGTTTCTAAGTTTCTTTTCGATTTGTAGTGGCAACACTGACGAATAGGCATTTAAAAATTTACGCCAATATGTACGTATATATGCATAATCTCCTCATGTCTTGCAGCTGCCACTGCAAAATGTTAAAAGTCTGTACAACTTCTCTGCTATCAGGCAAGCTGCTCGCTGCCGGGAACTTTCGAAATTCGAATGTACCTAAATACACAAACAAACAGCGTAAATTGTGTAGACCGTTGCAGTTGCGCAGACACCCCTAGCAAATTTTTTTGTGTTCTCCGCCTTTCATTCCTTGAACGTGTGTCGTTTACAACATGTATGATTTATTTAAGGTTCGATGGGATTTAAGTTACAACAAACAGTGTTGCCAATTCGTTGCTTACGCATCTATGGAAGTACATATGTATGTGTGTAAACAAATGGATACAAGATACTCCGCTGGTATTCAAGTTAATTCATAAATATGTGTTTGGACTTATGTACATACATACAAACCACATGTAACTTAAGAAAGCAATTCTAAAGGAAAAATGATAAGGGAGTCCTACGCTCAGATGCAACAAAATATTCATACTTTGGAAGTAATATTTGTACCTAGTATGTATGTAAGTATATAGAAATAAATGTTCGTTACGATCACAGACCACACTAGTTATCCGATGAAAGGAACGGATAGATAAAAAAATACGCAAAAATGATTATAAAATTCAGCTTCTAATATTGAACATATACCACAAGTACATAAGTATATAAGTATGTAAGTACATATACATACTTATACAGTCATGGACAGAGAAATGGCACACTTGAGCATGTTATAAAACGACGTTTATTAATAATGTAAACAAAAAACAAATTTCTAGTCCAAAAGTCCAAAGTTCCTCAGCATTTTTGGATGTTTTCTTAGCAATCTGCACCTTAACATCGCTCCATAAATTCATTATATGCATGACACCTGGAGCGATGGATGCCATCGGATAGAATATGGCTGTTTCATAGCTCCAAAGTACTATTTTTCAAAATTTGGCGTTCTTTTCTGAATGCTCCTCAGCAAAGATCAGCCGTGTTCTTGTGTTTATTGGACAGCAATAGTTTTTTTTCGACTCCAAACAACTGAGCATCATTGAGAAGCCTTCGTGCAAGTCTACTGGATACGCTTAACCCAAATTCCTCATTTATTTCAGCCATAAAAGCTTTTAATAAGTGATCTCCATGACGAACTGAGTAGATTTTGCGATTGACTGTCCGTATATGTATGTATATGCGAACCAGTCCCTCAGTTTTTGAGATAACGATCACAAATTTTACACTCGTCCTTTTCACTTCAAAAATCTGCTCCAATAGATTGTCTTAATTCTGTCGTAAGATAGTGGAATACTTCAAATCGTTTTACACTACGATACTTCGGTAAAAAATTGCCTTTAGAAGTCCTTATGGACCTGCCAGTTCGACAAAACCTTCGTAGAATACACATCTATGGCGCAGTTTAAATAAATTTGTTTACATATCCATACATACGTATTATATGCATAAGTATTAGAGCGGGTCGATTTTTTCCATAAAAATGAGAATGAGGAAAATGTTCTAAAGAAAGGCAGGATGCTGGAAAATAAAATATATGAAAACTCGGTTGTATGAGATATATGTATGTATGTATGTGATATAGTTGTCCGATCTAGCCATTGACATATGATCAATAGGTGTTAAAATGCACCAACATATGTACATACATACATATATATGTATAAAATTTTGTTAGGATATCTCAAAACTGACGAAGAAATTTAAACCCGAAAAATTCAACTTCACTTAAAAACCCGTTTTAGAATGATCTGAAGAACATTTCCCGCAAATGAGATAATTTCGTTTTTTTTTTGCTACCAATAAATCGACCCGCTCTAGTACGTACATGCATATGTACATATGTATGTATGTATCTACGTATGTACCTAAATATTTATGTAAGTATGTATATATGTACATATGTACATGTAAGCTTGTTGCATTTCGCAGCTTGCACTCGCCTACTTTTCCATCTTTTACAGCTTTTCCTACCGCTACTGTCGTTGAGTGCGTTCTGTGCTTTCTAGCACACGTGTAGCTTTTAGCATCTCTAAGTACGTGAGTGTGTATGAATGTAGATGGTACATAGCATAATTAATTGGGGTTGAGTTGGGTCTAACCTTGAGTTTTCGCAAGCATCTTGGAAGGGTGGAAATTGACAGCATATACAAGGGGTTGTTTCTTTCCTTTTAACAATCACATTACTTTGAACACATCGTAAATGTAAATAATGCGTAGTAAATTTACGCACTTTCCCAACAAGTTTTTTATTAAATGCGCAATATACTTACATTTACATATGGATGTATGTACATACATATATACATAAGTACGTGCATACAATGTATGAATATATTTTAGTTTAGTATTAGTTTTACTCCAAGAACTGGCATAAACTCACAATCTTATTTCGAAAAACCCAACATGGCTTCTGTGAAGATATGTACATATGTATGTATGTATGTACATATCTATACTGAAGTATCCTTGTTTGATTCTGTTCTGTATGAAAGTCCTTTCATTTTACATAACGCTGCAAATTAGGACCATTTCCAGTTTCGATCTTATATGTACATATGTATCTCTACTCTCGGCAGACCAGGAGACACTTCCTAACTCAAAATCTCTTCATCTCATGATGGGTCAGATGGCGATCTTGCAATATATGTAAGCTTGCGCACAGCAGCAATATTTCCGGAAGAACTTTCACTAAATTTTTCTTGAAGTGATCTTCGACATCAATTGAATTCACCATATCATCGATAAAAACACTAATCCTTGATGGAGCTTCATCGGCTAAACCTGAATTAAATTCATCGATGCACTGTTGCTGAGTTAATCCACGTCGATCGTTGTAAAAAATAAACGCGATATTAACCTGCATCAACTACTGTGGGGTAAGTCTTCTCAACATCGCATATAAAGTTCTATCGACGTACTGTGTGAAAGATTATAGCCCACCGTCAGCAAACTGATCGGACCTTATTTGTGTGGCCTTAGGCCTGGAAAATCAACAACTGACCAGATATTCACCAAATCTTGGAAAATACCCGTCAAAAGAGGATGTACCACCACCTCTTCGACGATTTTCATACTAAGTCATGTCTGAATTTGGTATCCCCGCAAAACTAATATGGCTATGTAAACTAACGTTAAACAACACCAAAAGCTCCGTCAGGATACGGAAGGACATCTCCGAGCCGTTCGATACCAAACGAGGTTTCAGACAAGGCGACTTCATATCGTTCGACTTCTTCAAACTACTCCTGGAGAAAATAATTCAAACTGCAAAACAAAATAGGGAAGGTACCATCTTCTATAAGAGTGTACAGCTGCTGGCATACGCCGATGATTTCGATATCATTGGCCTTGACAACCGCGCCGTTAGTTCTGCTTTCTCCTTTGCCCACCAAAGAAGCGAAGCGAGTGGGTCTGGTAGTGAAGGAGGGTAAGACGAAATGCTTATGTATGTACAGCTGTGTTCAAAATAATAGGAGTGCCCCTGAGAAAAATATTTAACCCAAAAAAATTATCATGTTAAAACATGAACGTCAATCACTTTTTAAGAAATATTTATAACGGTATTCCGCGAGTAAAACACAAAGCATAAACTTCAGCTGTTTACATTATTTCCAATGTTATGAGTTCAAATCTGTGTCGGTCACTGAATTGCGCTGTTCACAAAAATAGGAGTGTGAGCTACCAAGTGGTATAAAACATTTTTATTTAAACAAAATCTGTAAAAAACTAAAAAGTAAGTACAAAAAAATAAAAACGATGGGATTTTTTAAAGGATAAGTCATTTATTTTCATTAATGGGTAGAGGAAATCATCCTAGGGACAAAAAGCGTGAAATCATTAAAAATTTTAGCAAAAAACGGGAAAATTTATAAAGAAATTAAAGAAATCCTCGGGTACTCTGATCGAATGATATCAAATTCTCTGTGCTACAAAAATAAAGCCGAAACACGTGGACGAAAACGCAAAACTATTAAAGAAATCGATCGACGCATACTCCAGTCGTCTAAAAAAGATCCCAAAGCGTCGCCTAAAGAAATAAAAAAACGTCTAGATCTTGATGTTAGTGACGTAACAGTTCGTAGACGTTTATTGAAATATAATTTAGTTGCGCGGATGCCGCGAAAAGTTCCATAGTTGACAAAGCAACATAATTAGAGCACGGCACCAATTCGCCAAGGAACATGGCAACTGGCAACCGGAGAAATGGAGAAATATTTTGTCGACAGAGGAATGTAAGTTAGTTTTATTTGGTGGCACAGGGTCTAGGCAGTATATCCGTCGTCCACCAAATACGGAATATAAACCGCAATACACTCTTAAGACCGTCAAACATGGTGGTGCATAGTGGGAAAGTTTCTCGTACAACGACGTGGCACCAATCCGCCTGATAAAAGAAACCATAGAGCAGTACGTGTATGTGGATATATTGAGAAAAGTTATGCTGCCATAGGCGGAATGGAATATACCATTAAAGTGGTTGTTTCAGCAAGATAACGACCCGAAACATACAAGTAAATCTGCAAAGGAATGGCTTCTGGTCAATAAAGTTGAGGTTATGTCGTGGCCTGATCAGTCGTCTGACCTTAATTCCAAAAGAAAACTTATGGGCAGACATTAAAAAAGCTTTTGCCGACCGTAGACCATCAAATGCAAGGGAATTATGGAACACAGTCCGCGAAGCATGGCAGCAAATCCCGATGAAAAGGGGTGGTGATCTGATCGATCCCATGTTCCGTGGATCTGCTGCAGTAATAAAAAAATCGCGGTTACTCTACTAAATATTAACTAAACTAACTTATATACTAGTCATAATTTCCAATTCCTTGATTTTTATTTAGTTTTATTGCATTTTGTGATGCACTCCTATTATTTTGAACACCGAATTTTTGAGTTTTTTATTTAAATAATTTATTTTTTTTCATTTACCGTGTATTACTAAAAATTTAAAAGTGCATAATAAGACTGCATAAAATGAACAATTCGTGGATAGAAGATAAATTAATAAAATTCTTGTTTTTGTTGAAAAACATAACTTTGTATTCTGTATTGTGATGCACTCCTATTATTTTGAACACAACTGTATGTATGTCCTGTCATAAAATAAGCAGCATTGGCGACTTGGCTTCCACATCACTGTTGACAATCATAACTTCAAAGTGGTAAATAATTTCCTCTATCTTAGAATCACCATTAACACCAACAACAATGTCAGCATCTAAATCCAACGCAGAATAAATCTTGCCAACAGGTGCTACTTCAGACTGAGTAGGTAATTGTGAAGTAAAGTTCTCTCTAGACGATCACGACCAACACTACAAGTCACTCACCATCCCCGTCCTGTTATATAGTGAAATATTAAGGACAATCTACGAATGTTACTAAGGTTAGCTTAATTCTATGTTGTGGTAACCGTAAATGATTACGGCTTGAGGACCCTTGGCTTAGACTAACTTTTAAAGACTAGACTTGGTGCATACTGCGTCTAAGAGGACTTGAGGAAATCTTTAAATATAATAAAGGTGGATTAATCATTTAAAAGTACGGAAGATGTTTGGGGGTTCAGTTGTGTCTAACGAAACAGGGATAACCTTTGATTTTCTCTAAAAAAATATGACGTAAATCCAAATTCAATTCTAATAACATTTACCTTCCGATTTCTACATACAAATACTAAATAAACTTGTGTACATATATTTTCTCACAGTTCACAACAATACAACAACCCCCATTTACCTAGCAGGCAAACCACCAACTACCCCAATTTTCATAACAATAAAACGTAATTATTTTGGCATTTCGTATCATTCAATTGAAATCACATGCTTTGCGGCTCATTTCTTCGATTCAACTAGTTTTCATTCAACTGGTGCTCAAAACAATAACTCAAATACCATACTTACGGACTTTCACGCATATATACATACATACATACAAAAAGGAATCGGGGGGGTTTGCTTGCTCAGATTTAGGAAGAACGCAATTTTATGAACTTTTAAGTGGGCAACCCTCGCATAACGTTCAAATAAATTCCGACACGAAAGAGGACTGCGCACATTTCGATCCTCTGATTTTTATGTATATATGTACATGTGTACATATAAATATATGTATCTATCTTTATGCATATGTATGAGTTTGTTTGTTTGTTTGTAGAACCAAAAAATGATCTCCTTTCTTTACTTTCATTATTATATTTGAAAGAAAGTCTATATGGGGCAATTATGTACATACATATGTATGTATGTGTGTATGTATGTGCACCGCGTGAGGATACGGAACCATGTCTGATGCTTTAATGAAGAGTAGCGAATTCTTTTCTTCTGAATATTTATGTACATACATATGTATGTATACATTGTACAAGTATTTGTGTGAAAGAATGTGGCTATTTGTTGCACACCTTTATGAGCACGTGTAGTTGACTACCCGCTCAGTTTCCTGCCACATGGCGTTGTTGGGCTAAAAATTGTCTAAGATATGCCGAAATAGAAATAGTATATGGAATTGATTTTTTTTTGTAATTTTAAAAAATAATGAATAGGTATATTTTGTTTTGCGCGACTGTTCAGGCAGGCGTTGGCACAAAATTCAACGTTCTGTTAATTCGGCTTTATACAAACTTACATACACATACTTACATACATATGTAGCTATCTCTCATATTTGTTTTAAGACTCTGAATCGTTACCTACACACATAAGGCTCCCTACAAAAAAGTAAGACAGTCTTGTCAACTGAGTTTTTTTTGGAAGGCTTTCATAGCAGCTTCTAGTTACATACCAGAATGACAGGCTCTGGTGTTCTGACCTTAAAAGCATTCATGATACTGATTTTAATGGCTTGAATCGTTAGTATGAACAGATTGCTGGGACTACGTCGGTTCTTTAAAGCACAAAAAAAATAAAAAAGTCAAATATCAACTTTTCCTTGACCAATAAACGCCAACCTGACGACTGATATTAAAAATGGCGAATTTGGTTTGAGGTATAAGGTAAGGTACTGTCTTCAAATTCTGGCTGTATAACATTGTTCAACCTATCACTGTAGCTCTGACTAATTATTATTCATTTATTCGCCAATAATGTCACTGTTCCTAAACCTACACCAATCTGTCAGCATCCGAAGTTTCTTTGCTATCTTGTCCAACGCGGACGACTTTTTAGATCTCTGGATAGATTGGTTTCCACAATGAAAATAGAACGGAATAAAGAGCGTTAGCTTGGACATTAATCAATGCCTAATTCCCTAAAGAGAATTAAAAAAAACTATACAGTTTACCATACAAGGACTTGATTTCGATAGGTCAATGTGTATGGCAGCCAAGTATATCCTCTACTGTTCCGACAATGGAGGAGCTTTTTGGGGATATTTCAAAAAAAATGTTTCCTGCTAAGTTGATGGGACTGTCCTTAATTACATTAAGTCAAATGTGAGCGCGATCTGTCAACCTGTTTGTTTACACCAGCTGCTTAAGTCGGTACACCTCAGTAATGAGTACTGATTTATACGATGGATAAAAATATCGAACTAAGAATTTGCCGCAAATTTTGCATTTTTAACCAAATTTCGTGTGCGGAATGGTTGCGAATGTTGGAAAAGGCTTAATGTGATTCAGTTTTAACAAAAACACAAGTGGTACAAAGTCTTCAAAAACGGTCGAGAGTTCGTTGAAGACATGCCACGTTCGGGACTCTTCAACTAATGAAAATATTAAAAAAGTGAAGGATATGGTGCATGAAAATCGTCAGGCAAGTTTTAAAGAGATGGCAAGAGAGCTCGACATCTCTCGCGAGTCCGTTCGAATGATTTAGGTGAATATTCTGGGTATGAAACGCATTCTTGCTCCACTCGTCCCGATAAACCAGATTATCTAGCCACGATTATGACCGAATTTAAAGCCAAAAATGCAATGAATATCTACCTGGAACTTATTTTCAGTCGATCGAAGAAATAAAACAAAACTCGCTAAAGGAGCTGAAGGCCATCCCAAGAAGTGCTTATGAAAAATGTTTCGAGGACTAGAAAAATCGTTGGCATAAGTGTATTGCATATGTTGGGGATTACTTTGAAGGCGACAAAGTAAATATTGATGAATAATTAAATATTTAGTTTTATTTACAATTTCCGGGTACTTTTTGTCACAATATATACATACTTATGTAGGTACATATGTACATAAATTTAAGTTACGTACATATTTAATAAGCAATGTATAAACGCAACGACTAAAACGGAAAATATACTCACATTACTTCTCGTAACCTTTGCTCGAGGGGTTGTACTGTTTGCGGTGCAAGGCGTTTGCTGTAAATAATAATTCCGAAGGATACAATAAGTTTTTTAATCACAAAGCATTCATGTAGATACCTGGTGTGAGTAGACACATACATACATATACAAAAGTACATGAATGCCCTTGATAGATGAAAAGTATGCGATAATAAAAGATGAAAACAACCAGTCAAACGTAGAAAATCAAAATTAGGGGTTATCTAGGAGATACAAATACGTGAGCAACTATGTGTTTGTATGTGTATGATCCAAGCACGTGTTGCATGCGCTCGATCACTTGGAATATGCCACGAAAGGGTCCTGGCATAGCTTATCGGCATTTTAATGCATAATTAAATATATAATCACATCCTTTATAATTACTATATTTTGAAAAGGGATATGCGAAGAGATACGCACATACATACATACATACGTATGTATATAAAGATGCACATTGGATTAATTCATGAACGTATGTAAAGTAGTTAGAGCCACACTATGATCAGTTCTCATGGTGCTATAATGAAGTAAATCTGTTATTTTCACAGCCTTCTGCGCCAATATACAAAGGAGTGATCCATTTCAAGGCTTTATTTGGTACAATTGAACATTTTTGAATAACAGTCTTTATAATTTTATCGAGGTTCTCCTGAAACATATGTATACAAAGGTATGTAGATTATTTGAACTTGTCAATCAATTTTTTGACACAGCATTTTAGGTAGTTTTGGTGTGCTGGAAGAAATGAGAACTGTACCCGATACGGATTCGGATTTATAAATATTAATGTCAAAGTAGTTTACACGATTGAATAGAGATAATTTGGCTTAGAAGGCGAAGGACGTACTGACTGGCCAAAAAGTTTGTAGGTGAGGAACTGGAACTGATTTGCATGATTTTTGAATGATTTTGATTTAGAAGACGAAGAGCGATTTGGCCGGCAAAAAAAAATTGTGAAGACGGAGAGCTGGAAGCATTACTCGCTCAAAATTGTTGCCAAAGACAAGCAGAGCTCGCAGAATCGTTGGGACATCCTCAAGTAGCAATTGTAAACGTAAAATAGGCGGCTACACTCAAAAACGAGGGTGCTATATGAATACAAGCCAAGGGACGTTGATAGACAGTTTTGCATTTCAGATATGCAGCTTAAAAGCTACAAAAAGTTGTTGTTTTTGCATCGAATTGTGATTGACGATGAAAAATTTATTCATTAGGTATCCTTAAATGAAAAAAATTAAATGTGAAACCTGGTCAACCGGCCAAACTAACTTCAAGGACGAATATCCATAACGCCAAGTCAATGCTCTGTATTTGGTGGAATCAGAAAGGTAAAACCATTATTTAGAACATGGTAAAACCATTAATTTGGGACGCTACCGACAACAAGTCATCAAATTGAACTGAGTGATTGCCGAAAAGTGCACGGAATTCGCGACTAGACACGAGATAATAATTTTCCATCATCACACCCGTCCTCATGTTGCAAGACTGTTGAAAAACTATTTAGAAAACATCGGTTGGAAAGTTTTGCATCACCTGTCTTGTAGTCCAGATCTTGTCCCTACGGACTATCATATGTTCCGATCGATGCAAAACGGGCACACTAGAATACGGTTCACATCGGAACAGGGTACTGATGGCTTTCCTCATTCTTGATTGCCAAGCCGGCACAGTTCTTAATAATAATAAATCTAAATAATAATTTTTTACATGTTTTTCTTAGATAAGCGTTCATATTTAAAAAAAACACATATGTATGTACATAAATATAATGGTAGACCCAACAATTTGAACTCTGTAACTTTTTAGATAATACATACTTACATATGTATGTACATATGTATGTATAACTAAAGGGACGATTTACATATCTGTTTCAAGATCGCTAAGGAATAAAGCCACGTTCCAAAGTGATCCAGCCACTTGCAGATGTACTTACATACATATAGACTATGTATATGTACATTTATTATATACCCGAGGCGCTTGAGCTTTCCTTCGCAACTAATTAGGTCGCTGCCACACGAGCAAAGAGCAAGAAATTTGCGTGACTCCAACGACAGCTGTAAAAATATTTGTGCAATTTTCGAAAAGGCCTGCACCAGGCTTATGACTAGATAGCATATAAATTGGAATACCTTTATGTATGTATATGTTTATAAGTATATGTTTAAACAGGATCTATCCCACAGATGTGTGCCGCACACTCTTATAACACGTGCCAAAGCGGCCAACAGCCCTACACGAAGCAAGCATGAGTCAGCGAAATCTGCCTAATGGCCAAACGACTGCAATAAAACTTAAAACTAATAGCAACAAAGCAACGCCAAGATCACCAGGAATAGGCTGTGTACATACATATGTCCTGTACGACCGCGCTTCTTCAGTCAAATGGTGTTGGCTGGTACAGTAGGGTGCAACTACTAGGCATAAAGACCAGGTGCTGGCAACTTGCTAGTCACTTAAGAAAACATTCAGTCACTTTTGTCTACCAACAAAACATATGTATGTATGTAGGTATGTATAAATTTATGTACCTCCTTTGGCTGAAAGCAAAGCAGGGATCAGCATGCAGCGGCAGGATAATTCCTCGCGCTTTGCTCGGTGGCACGGACCGTCAATTCCCTTGGCTCCTTGTACCTGATTATTATGCTGATTCGTGGCCTTATAGTACATTAGCTATGTAATATACGTATGTATGTATGCATGTGTGAGCTACCGCTTCCTCCCCCTTCTACAGCATATTTCTTTCATTCATTCTCCTTGTTCTTTGTTGTCTTTGAGTTCAACAAAAGCATAAAACGTAAGACATAAAAAACAGCAGAAAAGCATTTAAAGATGGTAAGCGAAGTAGCAGCAGATGAAATGAAGAAAACGTTGGTAACATCTGCTCGAAAATACTGACGATTCCTGTGTCTTGTAGTTGGCAGTTAGACACAGGCGCAAACACACATTTATGGAAGGCTAGAAGCATATGTATGTAAGAGATCTACCAAAAGGCGGCTGTTTCTTTATTACCGGCTTCAGTACTTTTATTTATTTTTTTTTCTCTGATCTGTTTTGGTAATAAAAAGGAGTTCGACAATTAGAAAAACACCACTCTTAAATTTTCCAAAAATAAAAGATTAGAAGTAATTTTCTCAATAGATTGTAGTCCGCCTTTAAAAGTATAAGCGGTGACAATGTAAAAATGTGTAACTGTAAGAGTGTTTTAGGAAAACATATGATCCAATAAGTAAGGAAGGGCTAAGTTCGGGTGTAACCGAAGATTTTATGCCCTTGTAACTTGCATGGATCACAGTCAGCGAAATGCCTTCGCTGTTAGCTATATTTAAAAATGTAGCGAGGGGATTTGATAAAGTCGTGCATGGATAACAATTAATGCGAAAATTATACGAAATCATTCTCAATCGAGTTTAACTATTTTAGCCAATACTACATACTATTAATATATACGTACATACATATGTATGTATATTCATTAAGATACCTCACATACCATCACCTATATCTATGCAGCAAAGTCAGCCGCAATTTCGGAAAGGGGAAAACACGCTCTCTCTTGAGGTAACTTATATATTGGCTGACATTCGTGGTACAAAGTCAGCCGGAAGTTCGAAAAACTTTCTATTAGAGATAAGAGATGTATTGACCCGTTTCAAGCTACTTTTGACATTTAGACATACTATTAATAGGAACGGATTCCCTCCAAATTGCAATTACATATCTCACACATTAACTGTTACTTTCGGTAAAAAGTCAACTATGGGCACTGAGGTCAGCATATTCGGTATCTATGGGCTTGAACAGTTTTGGTTCGACTTGGACAAATTTGTATCATCAGGTGTAACAGTACAAAGGCACTATTGAGAAAAATTTTAACTCGGTACATTAATTGGTGCTTTATATACATATGTATGTATGTATGTAATGGAATGTGAAAGGATCAGATGGAAATTAAAATTGTGTTATGTGGGAAGTAGCCGCGGTTGACTGTCCGATTTCCTTCATTTGCGAACTGTAACATAAGAACATCAGAAGAATATTACGTGCCGATTTTGGCTGAAATCGGTCGAGCAGATCCACAGATATGTGATTTCATCTAAAAGTTGGCGGTGCCACGCTCATCGTTCAATTTCGACACAGACTCCTATAAAGGCCTCTTATGTTACCCTGGATGTAAAATTTAATGTCTCTGATGCATTGAGTTAGTGGTTTGTCGCACTTTAAATAGTTTTTAATAAAACCGTTAAAAGCGCAGTGGGAGGGGTTATCATGTGATCTTACCTATCCTCAGAATATCGTGAGAAGGGTTGAAAAAATGTGTCCTGTGCAAATTTGTGTGGTATAGCTTTATTATTTGGTTTGAAAGATAAGCTAGGTCTGGCAATGAGCCACGCATTGACCACTTTTGGTTCTTTGCGATACTAGGCGGAGTTCAGTTAATAGGTCCATGAGGAGTAGTCATCTTTTATGATGCTTGCGCTTGACATGAATTTCAAAAGACTCTGTGGCCTCGTTATCGATATCTCTTCTAGTGTATCATTAAGTGAGGGCCCTATATGCTTACAGCGTAGTCTTGCCAATGCGTAACAGGTGCACAAGAGATTCTCCATTGCTTCTTTGGTATCTTGCTCTGTACAAATTCTGCAGCCCCATTCTACGGGCGTGAGTCGCCACCAGACAGTGACCAGTTATACCGATAATCTTCGTACTCTCGTCTCTTTTATCGATTGCTAAAAAGAATTTTTGCAGGGGATGCAAAACTGCAAAGCCATGTGTGCATGTAACTCGTTCCAACGGGGTTTGATTTTCTTTGTGACCTGGCATCCGGAAGGTGTGATGCTGCCTGCTTCTGGCAACACTGTCCTACCAGCTTTATAGCTGCCCTGCTGCCCAAGACGCTTCTGGCCGATACACTATACAAGATTATTGCCTTGATTGCAGCTTGGGTGTCTTCGTAGATATTGACTCTGGAATTGCCTGCAAGTGCATAAGAGGTCAGCTCCGCGGCATTCGCAATAGCAAGGACCTCATATTGAAATACTCGTATACTACAGTAGTCTGGTAACTTAAAAGACTGCCTTCTGCCTAACTTTGGACAATATATCCCCGCACCAACTCTATCCTCCATTTTCGAGCCATCCGTATAAATGTTTAGAGTGCTACGCGCAGCTAACATACTTTTATGCCAACCTTCTTTTTATACCCTGAACAGGGTATATTAAGTTTTCCAAGAAGTTTGCAACACCCAGAAATATGTATCGGAGACCCTATAAACTATATACTTATATAAATGATCAGTACGTTAAGCTGAGTCGATTTAGCCATGTCCGTCTGTATATATACGAACTAGTCTCTCAGTTTTTAAGATATCGTTTTGAAATTTTGCAAACGTCATTTTCTCATCAAGAAGCGTTTTGAAATTTTGTCACGGAACTGCCGATATTGGACCACTATAGCATATAGCTGTCATACAAACTGAATGATTGGAATCGAGGGCTTATATGGAAAACTTTCGCATTTGACGTGGTATCTTCACGAAATTTGAAATGGATTACTGCTTAAGGTAATAATATAATCATCCCAAAAGAATTGTTCAGATCAGATTACTATAGCATAGTTTCTATACAAACTGAACACATAGTTACTAAAAGAAATGCACCTGTGAAGGGTATATTAGCTTAACGTTAACGTTTTTTCTTGTTCTATGTTTACTTTGAACCTTCTGTCCTTCCTTTGGAAGATATAGACATTAAGCTTATTAGGGGACGGGCCATGTCCACTTTTGGTATTACATAGATCAGATTATCACGAGTACAAAGGGCAATTAAAAAACCTCGTCGTTTATCCTCGATTTTCATTACAATGATAATAAAAATGGTCAAAATCATTATAAGCGGTATATGGACTAAAGAAAACACGTGATTCCAGTGGTAGTACCATATGTACATACCTAAGAACTTTGTCATACTGATAGGATTCAAAGTGGCATCATATGCAAAGTAGATGTGATTGTTTTCCGATTTGCTCATTTGTCCACAATATGTAGTAGTAAAAGTATTAAAAGTACTTAATGCTTAATTTTATAGTGGGCGAAGGCTTCGCATAAAAGTGAGATGTTCGAGAGGAATAATCACGAATCATTTTGAATTCGAAAGCCATGCAAGTCAAATTAAAGTCAGAAATTCTTCCTATTATATCACATTTAAATGCCACTTGTTGTCTCACAACTACATTTTCAAGTATTCTTTTTTATATTTTTTCGCTTTTTAAGATTTATTTCCATAGGCATCGGTAACGCCTGAATTGAGTACACTGGACAACTTTTAACTGGTTCAACAACAATGAATGACTCATTATTCATACCAATTGATAGGAGTTTATACTTCAAACCAGTTATATCTATAAATTCAAATCGAAGGCGAATCTATCAATGAAAAACAAATTACCACAGTAATAGCTAACGCAAAAGATAGCAACCAAGCATTAATCATTATCTAACAGGAGTTATTTCATAATTGATTTCGAACAAATTCCAGCAGGACCGCTTAGGCAATTGGCCATTTGTCCGATTTTGATAATAGGATTGTTTCATATTAAAATGTTATCAGCTATTAGATGTTCAAATTTGTCAACAGAGATTTTTCTTATTCTTTATTGGCGTAGACACCGCTTACGCGGTTATAGGCGAATTTACAGCAGCGCGCCAGTCGATTTTTCTCTTCGCTGTTTGGCGTGAATGTAACGACTGTTTGTTTGATGGCAGGAGATATTTCGTCTTGCCCTCGTTCACTACCAGACCCATTTGCTTCGCTTTTTTGTCCAACCTGAAGAAAGCAGAACTAACGGCGCAGTTGTTATGGCCAATAATATCGATGTCATAGGCGTACGCCAGCAGCTGCACCCCTATATGGTACCTTCTCTATTTAGTTTTATAGTCGAATTATTTTCTCCAAGAGTACTTTGTAGAAGTCGCTCGATAGAAAGTCGCCTTATCTGAAACCTCGTTTGGTACCAAGCAACTCGGAGAGGTCCTTCCTGATCCTGACGGAGCTTTTGCTGTTGTTCAACGTCAGTTTACGCAGCCGTATTAGTTTTGCGGGGATATCAAATTCAGACACAGCGGCATCGACCATACTCTACAAAGAAGCAGATGCCTGCTCCTGATCAGTTCTTCGCCGCCGTAATTGAATAGCTCGGCCGGCAATCCATCGGTCTCCGCTGCTATGTAGCACCTTAGACAGGCAATAGAACATTTGCTCCACCGTCATCGATTGGGGAATCAAGTTCACCACCTCCTGGTGTTCTGCTTTTACTGCCATTCAGTAGGCTGAAGAAGTACTTCCTACATCAGTCAATAGATCACCTCTGGGGCTTCTACAAGTATAAAAGGTCTTGAAACCTTCTGTTATTCGCCGCATCTATTCTTAGAATTTTGCGAATCATGGAACCACGACAGCTACAGTAACAGACTATTTCCAATTTAAATATCTTACCAGCTTGCCCAGTGTATGGATAAGATCGATTTTTGGCGCTTTGAAAAAAAGACGTGCTTCGTCATTTTCAATATCCACGAATTGCTTCATACAACACATAAGTAATAAATATACATACATACATATGTACATACATATGTATATTGGGTAGTCGAAAAAGCGTGGTGAAGCTCAACAAATGGTCGCAAAGCCAGGATTGACGCCTCAAAAGGTTATGCTGAGTGTTTGGTGGGATTGGAAAGGAATCAAAGAAAAAGAAAAACTATGAGGTGCTCCAGCCTGGTCGAACGATTGATTCTGCATTTTACTGCCAACAACTGATGAGCAATCGAAAAAAAACGGCCAGAACTGATCAACAGATTTCGTCTTCCATCAGGACAACGCTAGACCACACACATCTATGATGACTCGGCAAAAACTGGGAGAGCTTGGCTGGGAAGTTTTGATGCATCCACCATATAGCCTTGACCTTGCACCATCGGACTACCATTTGTTTCGGTCAATGCAGAACTTCCTTAATGGAGTAAAGTTGGCTTCAAGAGAAGCCTTTGAAAATTACTTGTCGCAGTTTTTCGCCGAGAAACCAGAAAAGTTTTACACTGATGGAATAATGACTTTAGCGAAAAATTGGCAAAATGTGGTCGACAAAATGGTACATATTTGGTTCATTAAAAATATAAAAAAAATAAGTTTAAGTTTGATTTAAAATACGTTCGTTTTCGGCATATGAAAATTTATTGTCTACCAATTACACACAGGTGATCAGACTTCTATTTCGATTTTACTTGAACCCACTTGCAGTCTCTCGAAAGACACGAGTATAGATATAGAAAACTAGGCGCTGAAACTGTCTTGCACAATATGCGCGGGAGATTGAGATAATATTGGTTTGAGCAAACCTGGAAAAATTGCTGATGGTAGTGGTTCCCAGCATTACTGTTCATTCGCTGATTAATCATATGACAGATTGCTGGTGTCACATTCGAGTTTTTCAAAAATGAAAACAAGAGTGACTTGGAAATACTATTGCGAATTGTTGAATGAATGGTCACTGCGATAGAAGGGTAGAGGAGCACCTTTGTAGCAAAAGGTAAAAAACCCCATTGTATAAAGATGATATATTTATGCAAATTTATCTGCCGGAAACCCGTTGCAGTGGCAGTTTACGAAAGACATCTGCGTGCCTACTTACGTGCAAACAAAAATATGTATTCTGGTTTGTATATGTAGGTACTTTGCGGAGCCTTTTATGCCAACTTTCTTCCTTACCTTTAAACGGCAAAGGATCCATTAGAACAATAGCAGTCAAAACTTGTTCCATTGTTTGCTAGTAAAACCGAAAAATTTTGCAATTTTCAATTTTATCGCACGCAGGATTATTCTTATTGAAAAATGAAACATAACAACGCAAGCCTGTGCAGAACAACTCAATTCCTGTCGAGTGAGAAATGCAAATTTCGAGCAAGCATCTTTCAAAGAAAAAGGCAGATGTACATTCGCAAAAAGATGCTTTTGTCTTCGTTCTCCTCCAGTATTTGTTGCTGCGGCTTGGCTTGTACGAATTTTTGTTGCCTCACCTTTGTAGTTTACCTTTCGTTATACATTTGTACAAGTATGTAAGACATGTTTTTATTTTTGTTAGTTTCACGGTCAGTTGAAAATTGTTGCCGAAGCCTGGCATTGATCTTGTCCAAACTCGCAATCCACGTTGTTGGTGTTGCACGCTTTCTAACGAACCTAATCGGATGCATCGAAATTTTGCAAGCAATTTTCTCTTAACATAAATCTGTATATTCCAAATAATCTACCTTAATTTAAGCTACTTGTTAATCTACAGCTGCTCTTTGAAGTATCAATAACTCAGCAGCAGCTAATCTCGTATTATTCCGATACGTCGATCTACCTGTGACCCATACATACCGTACATATGTATGTATGTATGTATGGACATACATAACCGTATTAACAGTATGGGAATTCTTGGAAAGAATTTTCAAACTAATCCTGTACGCTTTGATTTGAATGGAAACAAAAAGATTTTCAAAATAGTGTCAGTTTAGCTAATATGAACCGGTTTCTAAAGAAGGACACGTACACATTAAATAAAATTCTAAACCTGCTTGACGGGAATTCTTTGCAGAATTCATGGATATTTATTGGTGTTGTGCAGGAAAGTGGAAGAAAACAAGTTAAACGAATAAAAAAAAATCGAAATGCAAAAAGTACACAGACAAATTACAATACAGCGAGTTGGATTTTGGGCATCTGTATACGGAGTCCACACATAGTTTGCCTTAGCGAAGACACAAACAAATAATGCAAAATATCGGATTTCGGCTTGCTAGCGAAAGCACAGGAAGTCTTTACAAATCATGTGCGCTGAGACTTGGAAAAGACTTGTAGTACATATTTACAAAAATAACCATGTGACCACTCTACACATGTTTTTCTTGAAATAATTTGGGAAATTTGTTGTTAAATTGCAAATATTAGACAAATTGATACATATTTTTATACCTGAGTGAAAAGTGCTACTTAAATAAGAAAACAACTATAGGAAAATGCCTTAGTTCTAAACTAGTTCTGTCTCTAACTAGTTCAGTAGTCTATTGTTAGTCGCTATTTGTTCACTTTCGTGCGCTTTTTTACCACATGGTCCGAAAATCCTTTGACCTGACCGATAGTTCACCACAAATAAAAATATGTATCCTTAGAGTAAATATAATTTAAAACTTTTTGACATTTCAAACAATTCTGCTTAAGCTATTGGCCTCATTTTTATACTATTGCAACCAGTTGCTAAAGAGTATTATAGTTTTGTTCACCTAAAACTAAAAGATAGATATACGGTTATATATATATATATATATATACATAAATGATCAGGATGACGAGACAAGTTGAAATCCGGTAGTTAGCAGATGCGCGTAATGGGACCACTGCCACAATTGGTCATTAACCGAAAACATATAAAGTGCCATAACTAAGCACTAAATTACGATATAAAGCTGTAATTGGGCGG
Source organism: Bactrocera dorsalis (assembly GCF_023373825.1). Classification (NCBI taxonomy): domain Eukaryota; kingdom Metazoa; phylum Arthropoda; class Insecta; order Diptera; family Tephritidae; genus Bactrocera; species Bactrocera dorsalis. The sequence goes on along the minus strand of NC_064304.1, from coordinate 102,206,013 downwards.
CGAGGCTCGCAGTAATCGCAAGGGACATCTGTGAGCAAAAGTTTTTGAAAAAGTTTGCTGAAATTCCATATCTCAGGACTCGGGAAGTTTAGTACGTGGAATTCTTCTTACATTCTTATGACACATTGTGAAAATAGACAAAATCGGACAACAACCTACTTCCCATATAGCACAATTTTAAATTCCACTTGATTCATTCAGTTTCCAGTACACAAATCAAGAAGCCATTAATATAACGGGATAAAACTTTGCACGAATAATTTCTTTAGTGTGTTATGACCAAAAATTTTTTAAGTCCAACAGTTTCTGTTCAAGCCCTTTAGTACCGAATATTTAGACCCTGGTACCTATAGTAGATTTTTGATCGAAAATGTTGGTCAATGTGTGATATATATGTATGTATGTATATGTATATTTAACAGCTTTTTGAAAAAAATTTATGTTTTAATAAAAACTTTCATATCTCGAAGTCTCGTGAACTCGTTTCTGTTGTAGATTATGGTGATTCGAGTTAGGAAAGTTCAACTGTATTTTGTAAAGAACAAAATATTTAAGATTTTTTTGGTAAATACATATGTTATTTCATTTCCACTCTTCCTACTTCCGATCTTTCAACTGCGCTTGTGACTTTCATTGATTTTGCTGCTTTCCGCTGAAACAGTTTCAATGTAAGTTAAATATTTGCCTCGATCATAAGCGTTGTTAAATAATCAAAAGTATCTCCTTGCGGCCAACAATGAATTTTGCTTGACCGACAAACAAATAACGATGCAAATATTTACTTATTTATAATATAAATATAAAGTTTATATGCGCGTACATATGTATTAATATCCATTATATTTTGTATAAACAAAATTAAAAAGGTCTGCCTAAAAGTAAGTCAATCGTGAACTGATCTTGGACATGACCATGTGCATATTTTATTTGCGAAAACTTTTGTAGTATTTACGGGATTAGCCGATTAACCAAACTATGTACTCACGCAACACGACAGTCCAGTATGCGTCAACGATTTTGGCTCGGCCAAGGTGGGCTCTGGTTCAAATCCAAATACACTTTGTGTGTGGTTTTAGTTAAATATTTTATATCAGATAGTTTCAGAACCACAGTACTCTGTCATAGGATACAGAAGCATAGAAAGCGTCACCTTGTAATGATGCGTATTCATGATTCTGAGGAAGATTTTCTTTTTTAACCAACGCATTTTCTTTTTAATGGCTGGCGTCTTGATGTTCAAAATAAGAATAACGTAAATATTAGAAAACATTCAAAGATAGTGTATTCGGAGGGTGTCTAATATTATTTTTTTTTTTTAATGTTAGATTTTGAAGTTATGCCAGATCTATAGATAAGGCCTAGTACTAAAACCACAGTAAGTGCAATATTATATTCAAAGTACCTCTTTGACGCCGGTTTCTTTAATCTTGTTTCGTCAAGACAGAACCTTCTTTACTTTGGCACAAGCTCTAGAAGTTTTCATCGGAAAAACGTTTTTAGCCTCAAAAAAACAATACCTGTCCTTAGACCTGCATACATATAGACGTGGTACATTTGTATGTACATATATGTACATACGTGAATCCCCTTCTCCATTATCTCCCACTCATTTTATTGAATTCACACGATTGTCCGAGATCGCAGCTTGCATGATAAAAGAGGAAACATGCGCATTTTGGATTTCTCGCTGCTGACATTGCAGCAGGCTGTCGATTGGCAGGCATCCGCGTATTTTGGCAATATCAGGAAAAAGAAAACCGAAAAAAAGTAAAAAAAAAAATATATAAAAGCAAACGACTTAAAACCAAGTTTATGACCAACAATGATCATTAGTTACCCAACAGAATCCTCTTTGACGACCAGTGAACTTCCGCAGACAATCAACTCGTAGCCGCCAATGAGAAGGCAACATGTGCAGCAGGTTACTGCTTACTTCGTTGATCAGTGGAAGCAGATTTCGGCAAAAGGACATGCATGTGTATTTTAATAAGTATATGTACGTAATATACTATATACGCATATGTACACAATGAGTTACTTGTCAAAGCAGCCCAGTCAAGATTTTGTAGCAAGATCTCAAACCAACTGCTCGTAGCGGATTAACGGTTATAATATATGGTTTTTGGGCGCTTCCACTTAAATTTCGTATACTCTGGTTTCTTATATGTGGGTCTAGCGAACGATTTTAGGTTAACATAGCAGAGCGATAACAAACCCCCGTGGAGCTTTGGATGAGGTTTAGTAGTGCAACTCCGACTTATTCGATTTAAGGGCCGACAATAGATTAAAATTTGCAACATCTTTCCAGGCAGCGGCATTTCGGTCTAGTCGCAAGAAGTTCGCTGCGTTAAATATACAGTGACAGCAATGGATATGGTATGGTCGTACCCAAGAAGCCAGGTATGTAGATGGCACTAGGAAAACTAACTATATATTTGTGCTACGTGCATTGTAGATATGTTGATGAAAGCTTATTGGTTTGATCATAAAAAGTCAGATTCTGATCGAATACTGTTAGATGGGTGATCTACTTCACCTTCTGCTAGTTGTAGTAACGTCAGATCTTAGCCAACAATGAGTCTAATGTCTTTGTACTGAGACCGCCGAAAACAAATCGATAATTTATAAGTGAGCTAACCTAACATTGATACAGATTATTATTATTATTGTACTACACAACATTGAAATGCCGCAAACTCAATTACTTGTCCACTGGGACAAAGGAGTCTGGCATGAATCAGACACATGTTGTAAACAAGAAGCCTACCATGCCGAAAATTGGCAGATGCTTTTCATCGTCCACACACACTGTGAACTACTGTGGGGCAAAGATGGTAGAAATATGAGAGATCGAAGGAAGGAAGCATTAAATGAAGCAGGCAAAATAAAAGGATTGCGATGCGTCAACGCATCAAACAACTGGCTTTTAAAGTCTTACTTATTTTCGTTTTCTTGCGTCAGAGCATAAATTTGTGCGACAGGTGTTTAACTTATTATGCTATGCTGCACTTACGATTATATATACATATATGTATACTTGGATATACATATTTATGTTCCCGTGTATGTGTTGAATCTGCTGTACAAGTATCAATTTTTGATTACAGGCACACAAATATAGGAGCTTACATTTTGGTTAACAAATCGTCCAAAAAGCTTAGCGAATATGGCGATAAGAATAAGTGAAATGTAAAAGAAATAAACTAAATCAAATTTGTCACCGAAAAAACGACAAAAGCAGCAAATCCATATTTTGCTCCCACAATAAATTATGAAAATGAAAAAGTATAAGGGTTGAATGGTAAGTAAGTGACACTAAAATATAAACAATAACCGGAAGAATCCAGGCTGAACCGAAGCTTTAATACACTTCACAAAGACCATGGAAGAGCAACCTGAAGAGATTCAAGCCATTTTATCCAGAAAAAATCAGGAAGAATCGGTCCATATTTCTTCAAAAGTGTTGCTGGTAGGAACGTAGCCATCAATGACGACCGTTAGCGCGACAAGATAGCCGACTATTTAATGCCTGAAATTGAAGCTCGTGACCTCGGCGACAATTGGTTTCAACAAGAAGGCGACACTTCCCACATCGCATCAATAAATGTGTTTATGAAGAGAACACTTTGATGAGCAGATAATTTCACGTTTTGGACCGTTCGTTTGGTCATCAAGATCGTGTGATATCACACCATTAGACTTTTTCCTGTGGGGATATGTAAAGGCTAAAGTCTATGCGGACAATCCAGATTCGATTTAGATCTTGAAGTAAAACGTGTTGTTCGCGAGTTACCACTTGAAATGCTCGAACGAGTCATCAAAAATTGGACTGAATGGATGGACTATCTGAGACGTAGCCAAGGGCAACATTTGAAAGAGACAATAACCAAAAAATAAATGCCAAAGAATTTTCTTTCGATTGATAATAAACATTCCCCATTAAATTTGAAGTTTCTGTATTTTCTCTTTAAAAAAGTAAGGAACCTCAAAATGAATCGCTCTTCAAGTGGATTTAAGGTTACTTAATGGAAAAGGATCTTTTATGAAAAGCTTTCTCTTTAGTTAGTTTGTATGACAGCCATATGGTATGCTGTAGAAATCTTATCTAAACAAAAATGTATACTCGGAGATTGTAGTGTTGCCAATAATCCATGCCAAATTTCATCAAAAAAATTTGTTAAACAAAAAAGTTTACGATACAAAGACACTATTTGATCGTTCAGTATGTATTGTAACAATATGCTATAGTGGTTCGATATCGGCGGTGCGACAAGTGAGCAGCTTCTTGGAAAGTAAAGGTTTTGATAGGTTAAAAGGTCTAAGAAGATTCTCGCTTGCACAGCTTAGAACGCCCACTCGCATATACTGGAGACTACAGATCGACAAAGCGCTTGGAGCCTGTCACAAATTTGTTGAGACAGCTTTTATCAGTTTCGGCTATGACTTCTGATTCGCTGAATGTAAGATTACCGATATTTTTTAGCCTAAGAGCCAAAAAATGGAGGAGAAAGTGTCTGGATGTTTCCACCTCCTCCTCCATACAACTCTTACGACTAGCATCCGACAATATTTTGAGCTTAGCTATTATAGTTTACTATTGCGGCAAGATGCACTTTGCAAATAATTGAATAGAACTCTTGCGTTCTACTTTAGGCCAGAAGGTCCTCGCAGTCGCATAGAAACTGGTCGTCGACCAACGTCTGCTAAGCGCATGCGGTGTCCTGGTGTCCTTTGTTCCAGTGCAATGCAGATCCAACTCGGGCTAAGGATTCCGCTGTGACCACAAACCCAAACGTAGCTGATGATGAAGTAGCTTAATGTTATGCCTAGTGAGGACAGGCACTCCTTCATTAGCTTTGAATGCGCAGTTAGTGAATTCTACGCACTACTGTCGAAGTGAATGTTCACCGCCCTGAAAGAGGCTGCACTTCGTAACAGTACATCTACCGCCATCTTGATATCAGCTACTCATGTCTGAAAAACACTCTCTGGCTCTCATGCTCTGGTAGCATAAAGCTAAGATTGACACAGAGCTCCCTACAGAAAACTCGCCTTCTTTCCTTCGATCCATGCGTGAAAAAGCGCCTCTTCTTAAGCAATTTCTCCCCATCCACATCTTCGAAATTCAAATCAAGAAGTCTTCCTATTTTTTGCCCATATAACTCCTTATCTATTAGTTTTAGGTGATTATCGACTTTTAGGATAATTTAGAAACTTATTTTATAGCATTAGGAAGAACATCGTGCCAAGATCTTCTTTCTGAACCGTTCTTTTGAATTCCATCCATGAAGAGTCATCTATGAAACTAATTTACAAGTTTTTTATAAAGAGAAATGCATTAACTTGAAGCTGTCTGTGTGTTGCGTAATTGTTAGAATTGTACTAAGCAGAGACAAACATGTTTATGGGAGAAGGTTTTTATATTCTCTCAATAAAACTAATGCATTTCACGCTTAGAACAAATACGGAAGGGTATAGCCTTAGTTGCCAGAATATTTATCAGCTGCTTCTTTGTTACTTTAACTATTTTATGGCATTTCAAACTGTTTTCGCAGCAACATATTATCACAGCTGTAGAAGTGTTAAGTGCAAGCATTGTACTTAGGTATAATTCAGCGATTATTTAATACTACTTGACATTGGCCATATCGTTTCTTTGTTGTTTTATTTAATGTTCTTCCTGCGCTGTGCACCTGAAATGTAAATGTCGAATTTGAGTGGCATTCTACCATATTTCCTGTGATCTCTTTATTATTTCCATTGAAATAACGTTACACTTCTAGGAAGCCTAAAAAATTTCCGCTAGTTAAAAGCACTTTTGATACCCAGTCATGAGGGTTGGCAGATGGTTAAGAAAACGGATTAAAGGTGATACATACATATAGATATTAAGTATGGGAAAGTCGCGAAGGTTCACAAGAAAGGCGGTGTGAGCCAGGGCGTTGTCGTGATGCAACTTCCAATCGGCTGCGATTTCTTGTTGGAAGCGATTGACCCTTCGTTTGAGTCTCTTGAGGACTTTCATAGTGCACGGTGCCGCCATTGATGTCAAAAAAGGCAATGAGCATCGTTTTCACTTTGGATTTATTTGGATTACCACTCGTAAGAATGCCTCTTTGTCTCGAGAAAGCAACATCTGGATAAGCCTGCTTGATCATATCAAACGTCTCTGTAGCAGATTTGCCAAGTTCCACACAGAATTTAATCGCGTACCTCTGTTCCAACGAACGCTGCATTTTCGGCTTGCACTACTCACAGAAACACGTCGAGCGAAAATGTTTGTGCTGATTTTCAAGGTGCTCGGAAACAACTGACCAGCCGCTCGTTCGTTAGCTAGGAACGCCCTCTACCGAATCCAGTCAATGCGCGCACGCTCCGAAGTACAGTCGCAGCGGAAGAAAATGAGTCCTTTACTTTCCGGAAAACCCCTGTAGTGGCACAGAGTTTCACATACTAGGTATTATGTACCGAATTTGGCTGATATTAGTCAATTAGTTTTTGGGATTCTAAATTTCAACAAAAAGTGGATAGAATTTTTACACCGAGTTTTATGGAGGCCTTCCGTATCATCTCTAATTTTACGGTATTGTAGAAAACACTGAGTTATCGTACTATTAGTAATTTTCAACATAACCGTTATAAGGGGAGTAGGCGTTGTTATCGTACGATTTCATTCCTATTCAAACAATATAAGGGGATGCTAGAGAGACTTGTTCTCGTCAAGCTTGGTTGATTAAAATTTGGTGGTTTATGGATACTTCGATGGCATACATTGTGACAAAAAAGGACCCGAAAATTTTAAATAAAATACACGGGTAAATGATATTTCAAAAGTTGGTAGGACGGTTATTAATTACTACCCTAATTATGAGCAGGATCTGTCAACCAGTTTGTTTGCAACAGCTGCTTAAGTCAGTACACCCCAGTAAAGTGTTGCGATTTTTACAAAGCGAAATATTTTTAGCCAAATTTCGTGTGCGGAATCAATGCCAATGTTGGAAAAGACTTTCGGTGATTCGGTTTATCAAAGACACAAGCTTACGAGTGGAGAAAGCCTTCAAAGGCGGTCGAGAGATCGTTAAAGACGTGCCTCGTTCTGGACGACCTTCCACCTCTTCAGCTCACGAAAAAAAAAAAATAATATAGAAAGTGAAGGACACGGTGCTTGAAAATCGTCAGACAGGTATTAGAGATATGGCAAGAGTGCTCGACATCTCTCGTGAGTTCGTTCAAATGATTTTGGTGAATATTTTGGGTATGAAACGAGTCCTTGCTCGGCACGTCTCGATATAACTGATTTAAAAAAAAAAAGAGTACCGTAAGCCGGTCTCTTTGGACATTCTTGAACGTGCGAATTCCGATACCACATTCTTGGAGAGCAACTGTATTTATCAGGTTGGGATAAATATGAAAAGTGTTTCCAGGACTGGAAAACCCGTTGGCATAAGTGTATTACATCTGGTGGGGATTGCTTTGAAGGCGTCAAATATAAATATTGATAAATAATTAAATATTTTGCTTTTTATTTACAATTTTCGGGTACTTTTTCGTCACAATTTATAACAAATATCACATTTTTGTCTTAATTTTTTACTTAGTTATTCCACTTTCTAAGCATTTCATAAGCGTGGTGACAATGGTCTGATTGTGTCCATCTGCAATGCCAACCTCATTTGGTGACCGAGGCGCTTGTGTACCAAACTTCATCAGAATGTCTAAAATTATTACTTGCACGGACAGACAGTGAAAAAAAAGAAACTCCGAAAGAGTTTTTTTCATAAAACGGTTTTTCTTAATCGATTAGCCGTGTGGAGTCCGCTTAAACAGACAGACAACATTCCGTTGCATGTCACAAATGTAAGGGGAAACACAGCAAATCTGATTCGAAATTGGATTCTTATTAGACCTTAAGGTATTTTTAAGTGTGGTGAAAAACGCGTATCCAACCAACTCTTGGCTATTTATTTAAATGAACTTTAGAGGAAACAATTAATGGATTTTTGTTTTTTATTGCGATATATTTCAACTTGAAAGAATTGTTGCAATATAGGGACAACTTAGAGGATTATTCTCATTCGCGGTAGATACTTTTTCAACAATTTATTGGTTACTGGTGTCTGGTCACTCTAGAAGCGGTACGCTCAGCTGTTCCAATGTAAACAAACCAATAAGCATTACACACTTCTAGTGACGATATGCAACTAATTAGACATATAAAATAATTAGAGAAAACAAACAAAATTTAAGATAGCTTCAAATGTGATTTTTAACTACATTCCTATAACGTATGAACCTACCTGGTGGTAAAAATAAATTCCAATGGATTTTAGAAAAATCAACATAAGTGGGAAACTAGTGCCTGAAAATTATCTGAAACTAGCGCAAGATGCTCAGAAATGTAAAGAAACTGAAAAGAACGAGTTGCTAGAAAAGGTAAACAAACTAAACAATAAATAATAATAAAATGCAACGCTTAGTCATAGTAAAATATTCATAACCTACAGCGCAAACTGCCATTGAATGGTTGGACAGAAACACATATAGAGGAGCTGGTGCAGCAGCTATCACTGCTCGACAGCAATAACTTCCCCAAAAAATCGGGAGTTGGTGAACGCGAAGCGCGCATAGCATGTTGTAAGTAATAAATATGCGAAATATGATCTAATATAAGTATGTATGTATATATACTGGTTTAGCGCTCGTTGCACGGCGCCATTATAATTTTGGGCATGGCATTGGACGTTCGGGTGATTTATTGGAGGCGCAACCGAAAGCGGCTGGCTCCACGCTAATGGCTAATCTAACAAATGCACTACTGCTGGATCTAATCCATGAAATGGGTGTGCGCAGTTGTCGGAGCTGCTTTTTAGCGCCACTTGCTACCGGCATGTCCTTGCTCCTATGTCTACTGACGCTGCGACAACAAAAGCCAGCAGCTAAATACGTTTTATGGTCACGTATTGATCAGAAATCCTGCTTTAAAAGTATAATTACAGCTGGACTCAAACCAGTAATTGTGGAGCCACAACTAAATGATAACGGTAGTTTAACTACGAATTTGCAAGCATTTGAGGAAAAAGTCAAGGCAATTGGGGAAGAGAATATACTTTGCTTTTGTACAACAACTAGCTGCTTTGCACCACGAAATTCTGATGATATCATTAATGTGGCGAAATTAGCGGCACAATATGAGCTGCCACATCTCGTCAATAATGCCTACGGCTTACAAAGCACATACCTCACACATCAACTGGAACAAGCACAACGTCTGGGACGTGTGGATTTGTTTGTGCAGAGTACAGATAAAAATCTCTTAGTACCAGTTGGTGGTGCAATCATTGCGGGCTTCAACGAGCAGTTGGTACGCAATGTGGCCAAGGCATATCCCGGACGCGCTTCATCGGCTCAAACGCTCGACGTATTTATGACACTTTTGTCACTGGGCCGCAATGGTTATTTGAATTTAGTGAAGGAACGCAAGGCAAATTTTGAATATTTACGCATGCGCATGCAAGAATTTGCCGTAAGTCATGGAGAATTATTGTTGGAAGCAAAAGGCAATCCAATATCGCTGGCTATGAGTTTGAGACAATTTCAAGACGCTAACATGGAACTAACGAAATTCGGCTCAATGTTGTATACGCGCGGTATTTCGGGAGCACGCGTTGTGGCTGTAGGAGATCGCCGGAAAATTGAAGGGCACGAATTTATTAGTTAGTAATCAACTACATATAAAACGAATCATTATTATATTTAATTTGACACTGTATTTTGATAGATTGGGGCACACATCACTCAGCGACGCGAACTGCTTATCTAACAATGGCTGCCGGTTTGGGTATTACAAAAGCAGAAATCGATAATTGTTTTCAAAAATTGCAGGTTTCTTGGGAAACATTTTCGAGTCAGCAGTCAGAAATTAAAAAAAAAATAAAAAATAGTAATTAATTGAGCAACTGGTACTTACCACTTTATGACTTTATGTTGTATATTTAATTTACTTTAATTTTGCCTTTAACGTCGAGTCGATGATATTTGTTTTTGCAAAATTTAATTTATGTCGCTCATTATTTACATGCTCTGCTAATTACTGCATTTATAAAAGTGCAAAATAAACAAATTGCAGTCATTATTATTTTTCTAAATCTAAAACAAACAAATTGGTTGATTCATAAGCAATAAAAATAATTAATTAACATACGATATGGACTATTCGTATCTATTGTCATTTAAGATCGCATTTAATTCTTCTTTCTATTTTCTTTGTCATAGCCTAATTCGAGGTTTTTCTCAATTGCGGTTGTAGCATCCTTCATCTGAAAAGAAAATGATTTTAATAGTTTGTCCCCATTGACTTTTCAATATAAAGGTTAACCTCACGATTCTTCTTTTCCAGTGCCTCTTTCATGCGTATTTCGATCTTGGCCAGCGATGCATTATATTCTGTTTTAAGACGTTCGTACTCACGTAACATGTGCGCTTCTTTGTCTTCCGCATAGCGCTGGAACAGACAACGGAAAGGAAAATTTTGGAAATTTTTTTTATTCCAAATACATAGACAGATATAATAACAAATAATTTGAAGGAATCCTGCCGAATTGACAGTCTTTGGTCGAAAAAAATCTCGGGTACGTTCCTGTTAGGTAGACCCTACTGTTGTGGGAAGGATAGGGAAATCGAAAAGGCGCTTGAACCTAAGCGGTCAATAGGTTTACGGTGCCTCCCTGACTCAATAAACTAAGTTCAAGGTTTGAGATTTCAAATAATTTTAAGTTTTAGTGCATCTTGCTACTTTTAAGGACCTTTATCTTGCGTCTACAGACAGGTTTGCAGTCTAGAATTATGTGTTCGGAAGTTACCGGCTCTATGTTGCAAAAACGGTAGCTTGTCCAAGAAGCTATAACCATATTAAACAGCTGCTTTTTAAACCTGCAGTATCATATGCCAACAAAACCGGCAGTACAGGGTTCTGGTCACGCCGTCCTGGAAGTAGCTGCAGATTTCGCAAACTCGTTCTCCAGTTCATTCACTGTTACCCCTTGGTGGTCAGACAACTGATAAGGGCCACAAGTTGTAGACTCATAAGTTGTTCAGTCCTTCTATTTACTCCTAGATCAATATTATGCGCTAATTTAAGCTGAAGCCACTTAGTATGGCCACCCTTTCATTGCGATAGTTCCGTTGGAGATTTATTTCTATACCCCGATGTATAATAAAAACTTCTGCTTGGAAAATGCTCGGAAAATGTCCTATAGGTATGGAAAGTTTAGTACGCGGCCCTGTAATGTCTGCACCAACGCAGGTGTCAACCACAAAATTTTACACATAATTACCTTATAATTCGCGGCTGTATGCTTAGCTGAATTGTACTTCTTTTGCCAAGCCGCTAAAGCTTTTTCGTGTGCTCGTTCCAGCGACTGCACCTTATCCTTCCACTCCGATTCAATATCATCCACATGTTTGCGTTGATCCTCCCATTGCGCCATCACAGCCTTCATGGATTGACGCTCAGCTTCTATTTGCACTTGCCTTTCTTCCAACTCCTTGGACAATTGTGTGACGCGTTGATTTTTGGCCAACAATTCATCGCGACATTTATGCAATATTGCGGTTTGCTTTTCAATCATCTCATGCGCTTCAGCGTCTTTCTGCTTCAGTATGTCCTCCATATGTTCACGCTCTGCGAGTATGGCTTGTTTCAGCAGCTCCACCTCGGTGGTGCGTTGTTGCAGTTCGTTGCTCACAAGTTGGTATTCACGTTGCAAAGATAGATTTTTCTCTTCGGCTTGATGAAGCTTAATTTGGAAGCGTTTTATTTCACCAGCAAAAAGTTTTGCCATTTCGTCACGTATACGCGATTCAATTTGTTTTATTTCGGCAACAGGAGGACGCTTACATTCTGGTTTGCTATTGGCACTTTCGTCGTTAGATTTTTGTTTCAGCGGCGACGTCGTTGCACTGCCGGGCTCGGATGCACTACTATGGCTCTTTATGTACTCCTCGAAACGTGCGGCCTTATTTTTCAGTTCTCGTATGAGTTTCTCCTGCTGCTCACTGAGTTTCAGTTTTTCGTTGAGTTCTGCTATGAAATTCTTGGATTCTTGCAATTGTTGCGTAAGATCGTCAATTTCCTTTTTATTGATCGAGTTAACATTGCTTAGCTTAAGGTTTTGTATTTCAAACTATAAGTAATATGTTAAAATATTTCGATTTTTTCTTTAATATACAGTTATTTACCTTCGTTATTTCAGACATATAATCTATGCATTTGCTACAGTTATTTGAACTGTCTGCCTTGATTGCTTTGTGGTTTGTAGTCTTCTCTTTCTCCCAACGTTCCTTCAGCGATTTCATATCGCGCTCGTGACATATTTTCTCAGTCTCAAGTATTTTCGTCAATTCAGATGACTTTACCTCGGCTAATTGTAGCGCTCGCTGCAGGTTAGCAGATTTCTCGCGTTGTTCTTGCAGCTCTTTAATGTTATCTGTGTTACGTAATTTTTCCAGCTCATAAGCCATCGCTTCCTTTGCGTTAGATATCTCAATGTAGAGATTCTTTAGACGATCACATTCGGCTTGCGCATCTTTTAGCAGGAATTTGTGTTTTTCCAACTCCAGCCGCATGTTATCCGCTGTTGTGCGACTGCGCAGATTTTGGTTCTCTTTCATTATTTGCTCATAGTTAACTTTCATGCTCTCATGCTCCTGCTTAAGTTCCTCCAAATCAACTTCGACGTTACGTAATTGCACATCCAACTTTTTACGCTCTTGCTCATGACTTTTACACTCCGCTTCAAAGCGCGCGCATTGCTCCAGCAGCGCCTGCTTCTCGGCCTTCGTTTGCTGCTGTAGTGTTTCAATATTAGTACTGTTGTGACTGGTATTATTATGCCTGCTTGCGGCTTTGATGCATAGCTCTTCGTTCTCTTGTTCAAGCAGCTTAAGGCGAGTCTCAAGTCTCAAATTTGTCTCCTTAAGTGTGGAAATTTGTACTAATGCTTTGTTTTCTTCCTCACGTAGCGTGCGATTTTCTGCCATTTTTTCATCAAGATTTTGCTGTAGACGTCGTATCTCATCGCGCTTGCCCTTTATATTGGAAAGTGCACGATAGAGTTCATCTTTAAGGTTACCTAAGCGGTCTGTGGTAGTTAACGGCGTGCTACCCACTACTTTGCCATGAGTTTGACTTAGACGGCCAGGTGTATCCTCTTGATTGTGTTGATGCAGCACACTATCCATCACATCTAGCTCGGCTGTGGTATGCTCCAAACGCTCGGTTAACGAATTTATTGTTTTCTCCATAGTTTTAATTTGTTCCTGAAGACTGGCTATAAATTTTTGCAAACGCATATTTTCCTAGAAAATAGAGTACGTATATAATTTATAATTACTTAGCTTTTTAGTTACACACCTGTTGATAGTCCTGCCGTGCTCTAAATTCTTCACATGTCCTTTGTGCTTCAGCTAAGGCATGATTCAAGTCGTTTATTTTGCCAGATTTCTCGACCAACATATTCTCATGACTACTTTGCAGCGCCAAATAACGTGCATGTAAACTTTCCATTTCGCTCGTTTTTTTATCTAACTTACAAACTAATTGCTCCATTTGCTGCTGCATAACGTCCATTTCGGCTCTATGTCGTTCTTCCATTTGTTTCCTTTGCAATTCGGCATTGCGTTGACTATTTTTGCCCAAATCTCGCTCCACCATATCATATTTTTGCTGCACATCACTCAAAAGCATTTGTGTGGTTTCCAATTTGCCCAGCACTATGTTATGTTCACTTTCAAGTGATTTCTTCTCACTACGCAATTTACTAATATTATTTTCTAAATTTGAACACTTTTCTTTGCATTCCACCAGCAATTCATGTGTACTTTTTTTACTCGCCAATGCGCGATCCAACTCGGCTTCAGCTATACACAAACGCTTTTGTAGCTCATCGCGTTTCTTTTGTTCCTCATTGGCTAACTTTTTAAAATGTTCCGACTCGCGTGTCCGCGAATCAAGTAACATTTTTAATTGATGCACCTCTGCATCAAATGTAGCTGGTGGCAGATGTAGTGCATGAATATTATTGTTTTGCAGCTGTGGATGCCCTTGTTTTGGGTGCGTTGGAGGTTCATCGTTCAGATGTGAATGAAAGTTTGTAGTTGAGTCGACTGTAGTTTCATCTTCCTCCAAATCATCAAAAGCATTTTGCAATAAATTTCCCAACTATAAATAATTTATTAAATTTAGTTAAAGGTAGAAACAATTCTTAATTTTATTTCATGCAAACCTCTTCTTCGCGGCGTCTTTGATCTGCTAACGCCTCCTCCTCTGCAGCTCGATCCAGACTTGTGTTGACCTGTATGCTTTCTGTCCCTTGAAAAATACTCATTATATACGAAATTAAACCATATGAATTTTTAAACAAATTAAATGTTTAACAGATATTTGCACTAATCGCGCCGGCGCTTTGTAATTAATGAAAATTTATTTGACATTTGTGGACAGTGGCTGTTTACAGCGCCATCTATATATGAATAGTAGAAAGACCTGGTAGAGTATATTAAGGTGTGCATAACATAAATTCCTTTTTTAATTTTATATCAAAAATATATATGTTAATATGATAAAATAATATAATATTAACAAATTTTGAAATGTTAGTCTTTGCATATTGAAACGTCCTTGTAAAACAAAAAAAAAACGCACAATATATTTTAAAAAATTATATATTTAATTTCTTTTCTCTCCAAATCAACGGCAATAATTTCGGTAATTGTTTAAAAATTTCATTTATGCTTACACCTGTTCCCACGACAGTCGGGTCTAAATGATCGGGAAGGACCTGGATCCTTATCCGGCCAAGGACTGTCAACTCGGCACCATAACAAGAAATTACGCCAGGATTATATTATGCCGCTACAACAATGAATGATTAACAACAACAAAATATATTACAACAACGCCACTCGTTACAACACTTATCACACTATTCATCAGATCTCATTATATTATATATTATAAAACCTATTTTACTTCTGTTTCTTATAATAACATATAGCTCTATGTATTATCCTTGCAAAATTAAGAAATAAGAAATATTAGTACACATAGTTAACTCAAAGTTCTTAATATTTTCTTTTATTTTTCATCATGATTTTTACCTTATTTTCAAAAAAAGATTTTTTTTAGATTTTTTTCATGTTTTTTGTTTTGTATATTTTATTAATATTATACAGACTGTCCATTCATGTTCACTAACGCAGATATATTGGGACATTTATCTAATTTTTCGGCATCGATTTGGAAATCTTTGGACATGCGTTTCCAACTTTGCGCATCGAAGTAGTAAAATTTTCCTTGATTATTACCAGGAATTCGAGTAATCCATATTTTCTCTTCTATGTGAAATCTCCAATCGCGGCCATAACTATGCATGAGAACATAAACATTTTATTAAATATAAGTATTTTGTTGGCAAACGATTTAACGATGCTGGTATATAACTGAGTATAGGTGAAGGAACATACATGTTTCCATAAAAATGTTACATTTGTATTTTAAATAAATCATGGGAACATTATAGTACTATATTTTCGGGAAAATAATTCAAATTTTAAAATAATATTTGAAAATTCACATAACTCAGTTATATTCAGGCAGATTTGTTTTTTTTTGGTACAATACTTACAGTTCCGCAGCGGCCATCATTTGCCAAATGTCGCCGATATTCGTGTAGAACAAGAAAAAGAGCAGATCTTCTTGCAGCTTATTCAGTAACGGTGCGGACAGTTTATCCTTTATCGCATAATTGATCAGATATTCGGTTGGCACGTTGCATTCAACGTCTTGTACTCTGTTTGCATATAATTGAAAAGTGAGACAAAAGACAAAAATTAGTAAACAAGTATAGTTTAAATGAGAAATATCTAACAGACCTGCAGGGATGATCCGCAAACGGTCCAGCGAAGGTAGGATGTAAACTTTCCTGTGAATTCAAATTCAGACCGAGACCGGTAAGATCATTTCCTAACGCTAACGTCACTAAATTTGGATCCGACTCCGCCGCCCGTATGAATGTAAGCAGACCCACCATGCCAAATTGGTTATTCACCATACTCGCTGGGATGTTTGTGACCTTGCCTAAACATTGGACAGATTTCAACATTAGTAACGAGTAAAAAATGCAAACGATTTCCATTTTTATAAACATTAAATGTACGTATAAGGGTTCTGTAGAGATGGGAATAAACTTATGACATTATGTATTTATGAAAAAAGCAATGTATTGCAACAAAAACAACGTTATGTGAACTAACTATAAACATTTGAGTTGAAGAACTAAATTGAATATTTAATGAGACGAAGCGATTGTATGTAGGTGTGGTGAAACTTTACTTCAATTAACAAGTAACAAACTTGTTATTATAAAAAATTGAACAAACAAAGAAATAAATCGCACACAGTATACCTAAACTAAGAAAAACAGTTATGTTTGTTGGAATATTAAAAAAAAATCATTTTATTCAAAGTTAGTGGGTAAGTACAGAGATCGTATAAGTTGAAGAAGGTTCTATACTCAAAAATTGTCTGAGATGTCAGTAGGGATGTATTGTCTAGTATAAGTTTGTAGCATTATATATAGAACATATTTTGAAATCCCCGCAGGAAACCTTACTATTTAAATTTATAACTATGTATATTCATTCAGTTACAAAAAGACACACGATTTGTTCTGCGCATAGGAAAACAACAAAGAGTGCTGAATTATACATGTATTAGCTGGTTTTAGGCACGAACTAATATTTTAAATATAGAAACATCATAATTACTTTGTAGTCAAAGCTAATTATGTAGACGGAATAAATGCAACAAACTTCAAATTCCCATCTCCATTGGTTCCAAATTGTTATTTATTTTGAAATTTTTAACAAAATGCAAACAAAAAAAATGCGTGCGTGAGTGCGTTGTTTTTGTTTTACAGAAAACGAAACAAAAAATTGTTAAAACCAAAATCATAATGAATGAGCGGGTAAGGTAAGAGCGAGACACGCTTATAAAAAATTTACCATCAGGTGAGGTTTGCACTCCGCTTTTCACAAGTTTATCATTGCTGGAATTATCGTGTTGATGGTCGATGCCTCTACCACTACTGCCGCCACCACTACTACCGCTAACGCCAACGCCACTCCCAACGGCACCTAACCCACTGCCGCCCACAATTGAGTTCATCGTCTTTTCCGTGCCGTCCAAATTGTTTTCCGTGATGCCCGAATTCGTTGTACCGTCGGAGATTTGAGTGCCCGGTAACGCAGGGAAATCTTCATTAGACATGGTGAATTCCGATTGTTCCGACGTTGGTTGTTTGACCATGCCGACTGTACGTATATAACCCATATATGTAGGTATATTATATATATATATATATTTATGTATATAAATATATTTGTATATTTTATTGAATATATGGATATCAAGGGCGCAGTTTGAGCGTTCGTTTTAATGCACGGCAACGATGTGAGTCAGGACGAAAACGAAAACGAGAACAAGAAAATAGAAACGGATAACCCCATTATGAAGAAAGCGTGGCCAAATTAAATTTACTATTTATTATATGTATTTATATATATATATATAAGTAGTTGTAGATGTAGTATATAAGAAAATTGTCTAATGAATTACTTGGCTTTTTTCTGTTCATTTTACATGATACATTTTAATTACAAAAATTCAAATGTTTTCCCAGTTACATATATACGTCCTGAAGTTGACTACACCACAACCACAATGTGTTTGTTGCGCTAACAGGATCTCCTCTACACATAGAGCATATATGTATGTTTATGAGTTTAATGTTTGATTGAAAATTTTCAAACACGCACCAGTATAAAATATATAAAGAAATATTGAGTAGTCCAAAGAAAAAGTAATTAATACGAGAGTATACAAATTTGTTTCAGATTATTGTGTTCATGATCATAGCTGCATATATAGACTTTGTAAAAGTTATATAAAAGCTTTCCTGAAACTCCAACTAATGTGTGGACAAATGAAATAGCCGCGATGCTACTTAATCAGTACTTAAGTGATGAAGTTCAATATTTCAATTAACATAGGAAAATGTAAAACTTAATGCCACTATCATTATGAACACAATTAAATTAAAAGACAAGATGGAGTAGCTATGTATGTACCAAAAAGTAAGTGAAGCAACAAAGATGTGCGCATGCGCTGTTAAAATATATTTTTTGAAAATGTTTTTTGTTTCTTTTAAAAACAACTAATATTATCCCGGCACCTCCACCTTAACGGTTAATAAAAAGTATTGCTCAATGTATAAAATAATTTTAAATATGCGTCTGTTTATAAATAATTACACACATACATATGTTACTGCTAATAGAAGCTAGATTTTATATAAGATATGGATCGCTTTAATATTGAAATTAAAAATATACAAAGGCTTAAAAAACTGTGTATTTCATGTTTAATCAACTTTTCGATAAAATTCCACTGCAATGCTAATTCGAAGAGGAATATTGGATACGAATTTGGTACATTACTGTCCTTATTTTTTTATTTCTTTGAAGAACAATATGAAGGTAATTTTGTTAAGTTTTCTATTCAAAATTCTTAATAAAAATATATTATTTTTCTGAAAAGTTAATTAGAAAACTCTTGCACCAACGACCGAACGCAAATTGCACTATTTGCATGCTCCAATATATCAAATAATTTTTCGTATGAATGAGCATATGTATGTATGCGCATTATTTACACAACTGCATAATATACATGGAGCAATCTTGTTGTACTTAAAATAATTAATTATAATAAAGAAAAATTTGTTTGTAAGGATATCGTTGAAGAACTCACAAGAGGTAAAGAAATTACCATAAGGTTTGCTTCCCGGTGGCTGGAGGGGATTCGTCTGAGGCAGTGATTGATCGTTTTGGCCACGCACATTCGTCAACGATGGAAATTCCGTTGGATCGAGCAGCGCGGGCGTTGCCGTATCTCCACTGCCACCAAAAACCGTGGGAAAACCACTTGCACCTCCTCCAGTACCGTAGCCACCGCGTCCGGATTGCATAAAACTGCCCATATTCGACTGAAGAAATGTAAATTTTTTATTATTAAAAACATTATAAGAAATATATATCTTAAGTCTGATGTTTTGTGAAAACTCACCATAGGGCCGCCACCTAACGCCTGCATAGCTCGTCGTTCGAACGTTTGTTGACCAAAAATATTCGCGCGACCACCTCTCGATAACGCCGGACCGCCCACAGACAATTGTGCATTGCGATTCGGTGAGAGT
The DNA here is from genome assembly GCF_023373825.1 of Bactrocera dorsalis. Taxonomy (NCBI): domain Eukaryota; kingdom Metazoa; phylum Arthropoda; class Insecta; order Diptera; family Tephritidae; genus Bactrocera; species Bactrocera dorsalis. The sequence continues at coordinate 102,186,700 of NC_064304.1, read as the reverse complement.
TGAGGTTGTTGCGTTTGTCCGTAATTTGCACCGCCTAAAGAAATGTCATATACAATTTTTTTATCTAAATTTTATAAAAATGCCAACAAGGGAAAATATAAAATATACAAAACCAATTTTGTAAAACCTTACCCGTTGGGAACATGCCAGACGTAGGTGTTACATGACCGGACAGTGAACTACCACCAAATCCACCTGTAGTTCGCCCCGCCATTGAGGTGTTTGCTAAACTTCTCGGAGGTTGTTGAAAATTTAAATTCGCCATAATCTGTAATACAAAAAAAAAGTTGAGTAATTTTATTTTTAATAATAAGATACTTAACATATTCGTATTTTTATGTATACAATATTAGACCCAACTGCGAATCGTATAACTTCTACTACTACGGAAGAAGGCAATATAGTACAAGTTGCGCGCATGCGTAAATATCCATTTGAACGGAAAAGTAAGTGCGCATGATGTAGAAAAAGAGAAAACAAACGAAACGTGAGGTATCTTTTACGTTATATTGGTAAGGATAATCGCTCAGTTATAAAAAACTCAAGCAACTATTCCGTTTTAGTCTTACATTCGGCCAACTTTTTAAAGGTATCATAGAACACACACGCACACCTTTTGACCAAAAATAGAATGCAATAATTGGCAGAAATGTGGTGAAGAATATGATTTCATATAAAGACGCAAAAAAAATTAAGTGAATTATTTAAGATTAATTGAGTTTTATAAATTGATTTTTGCGTATAAATATATGTATATCGAAAAATTACAATTTATAAGTAATAACAAACGCATATTCCATCAGTAATTTTTATAAAATTCACTTATGTACTATATGTACATACGTACGTAATATATAGTAAATATGATATGACTTGGTTCTGACGGAATGCAAAGCCACTAAATATCTAGAGATAAACAAGAATTGCTACGAATTGCAGCATTCTTGATAAATAATAAACAAAAATCCTAACAACAAAAACATAACACTTGCACATTCACATGGATGTTAGCCTAACGCCAAATCGAGAGTTTAGACAGTCTGTTGAATTTACTCGTTGCATAGTGGCCGCCTGCATTTTCAGCATTTGGCTTTTAGCTCCTGACTATAGATTGAGCCTATTAGGGAACTTCTCTGTTACCTAAGTGATTCCGTAATTGCATTTGTGCAAAACTATTCGCTTTGTACTGACAGTAAGTAAACATGATTGTATAAGTACATATGAATATTATACCATAGATTGATGATAATAGCACAAAGTGTCCGGAAGTCTGATAAGGTTTAATGGAAATTACCTAAGTAAAATTTGGACTTGAAAAGTTTTAAGTTGACATATTTACAAAATATGTAACACAAAGGCAACACTTTTTTTAAATAACCGTTATTGTTTGTTGCTCTAATTCTCTGCATAATTTCAAGATCATTTGATGAAAACTTTCCGCTCTTCTTACTCTCCTGATTTATTGATAACTTTTCACTTACACTCTTTTTATTAATTTTTTGGTAATATTAACATATTTGCTGGGTTTATGAACTCACCCAGGTATTTCCCTTTCTCCACTGTTCTTTGCTGTTTTTTTCCACACGATCGACACACTGTAATTGTTGCGTTCACCGCATCTAACATTCCAAGTGACCTGTTTACCACAGGAATTCGAGCGCACGCCAAAACGTCGCTACTTTTGCTACACTGTGTCCGATACTCTTAAATTATGGCAGTGTCTCAAATAGCGTTTCTAGTTCTTCTTCCGATTTTAAATTGAAGCAAAACAGTTGAAAATAATAAACCAATACAATGTTAATGGTAATTCCTTCCGAGTGCTTTTGCTAAAGCAGTTCTTGCCTGCGTATGAAATATGAAAATGTTAAGACGTATGTTGGTAACAATTGAAGATTTCACAGCTTACGGTAGCATACGAAGATTGTTAAACAGCGACCAATCACAATTGGCTTTTTTTATTTTATAAGGTTTTAAAAGCGAATTTAGACTCAATTGGATATATATACATATACAGCTGGTATCGGTTTATTTGCCGATACAAAGGCGATGTTGGCTCATGGAATATTTGACGTTATTTTGACCAATATTATAATTTAGTGTTGGTATTTTTTTTTTAAGAAACACTTCGCCTGCACTCTTACGGTGCCTTGGAAAGACGAAACGACAATTTTGCCTCTTTCCTATTGGCGGTTTTGAGTAGCCTGTTCACGACAGGTTTTTAGTCCTTTTTCTTATTCTTTACGATTTTCGCACGAGAAACATTAAATTTACATTTGTAAATCTCATGTAAAATGCACTTTCTACCTCCTTTGCACTTGCACTTTTACACTTTTTTGTTCACAAAAAATTGATTTCAATTTTTCACACAATTTTCTAACACTCTGCGAAACGACAATGGCGACACGAACACCACGAACGAGACAACGAACGAGTAGCTGAATTAACGCTGAATAAACACCAAGGCTGTAGAAACGCAGAGTCGTACCAGAATAATATAAAATTGTTTCTTATTTCCAAAAAACTATATCAAAATATAAATGTTTTTTATATTAATATACTGTCAATTAATGAACATCAAATGTGTTGTATTAGAAGACAGAAAAATGTTTTTTACTTTAGGTAAATAGTATATGCATGTTGAGTGTTTTTCAGTCCAATAAGTAAAGGCAAATAAGAATCCATTCAAATCTGATTGGACATATTACCGTATGATCCACTTTCCATTCACACAAAAAGAAGATTTTAATAGCCAACGCATTTAATTGATTTAATATTTCTCATATGTTAGTTATCAATTTATTGTCGTTGTTAAATCGTATTAAGCTTTTCTGCGAAGACTCACATTAATTGCGATTTGTAGAAACATTGTATAATAAAAATAAATTATATGAAACAATAAATAAAAGCAGTGAGAAATAATTGAGGTTTTTTCATAATTGAGGAATTTCGGAAGTGATACAACTCTGCAATTAATTTGACATTTTAATATGAGGGATTTTATTTCGAAGTGGGAAATTTCCCCAATCATATGATCGAAAAAGATTGTAACCAGTCGAAAAATTTTACACGACGGACCGACTTGGAGTAGCGCACACGCACACATTTCTACCTATTCTACTTTTCTGCAAGTAAAATTAATTTTCATATATCCAGAATTCTTCAGTTCTGCTATTTTTACTCCAATAATTTTTTTGATAATTGTAAAATTTGGCTGATAAACTCTGAAACTAAAGCTGAGTATACTTACTTGAATTTACAGGAATCGTGAGATTGTGAAAACTGAATTCCATCGGCGGAATCTGAAAATTATTCTGTGAACGAAATAAAAAAAAATTGCAAAGATGGCACTCAGCGACGCAGATGTACAAAAACAGGTGAGTAAAATTGCATTTGCGGATTAGATTATCGTTTCGTGGTTTTTGAGTGATTATTCAATATTAATTTGGAATAATTGAATGAAATATTTAATATGGCTGTAGTAAATTGAAAGATAGTAAATTTGGCAGCCATCATGTCATGGGATGTATGTCATGTGAATACGACATAAAGTGTATGATAAATTGTAAAGACAAGTTATGTGATCGTGCAACGTTTACTAATTGATTTTCTATAGGCTTCAAATAAGTTTGTGATAATTTATATAATTATCCCAAATGCATTTTTTTTAATTTTTAAGTTTTTCACATCCAATTGGAAGTTTGTGAGTTTTAATATCAATGGTGCTAGTCATGTGACCAACCGAAAGTTGTGTTATACGTGTGAAAGAGACAACAGAAGTATAAATGCATGCTTAAACAGAGAACATAAAAGTACAGGTATCCCTCGAATAACACGGTTAATTGGTTCCGTGTTATTCGAAATCGTGTTATTTGAAATTTAAAAGGTAAAACTTTATAAACGCAATAATTTTTAAATTACATATGTTCAACCACTGTCACTCTCCAAAGATTGATTTGTTTTTCCATGAAGAGGTAGAGGATCCTTAAATTTCAATTTTTAAAAGGAATTTTCGCGGCTTCGTGTAATTCGAACCCCGTGTTATTCGAGGGTTGTCGCAATTTTTAACCGTGCTATTCGAGATTTCGTGCAACTCAAGTACCGTGCTATTCGAGGGATACCTGTAGTATGTTTGATGTTCTCTGGCTTAAATGCTTACGAAAGGCATTTATCTCATTTTAGTATGTTGTTAAATGCTAATAGTTTGAAAAAAGTTGTGAAGGAAAGTAATGCTCGGTCCAACAATGGTTATTAGAATAGCTAAGGATGTCTTATTGGATGGACAAGAGTGTAAATGTAATCCTTATAAATATGTTATCACATGTTTGTAAATAAGGCTCTTATCAATAAATACCACCTGGCTAGTAGTACTATTCATTTCTATTAATATTGCCGGAGCTAATCTTAAAAAATGGTGGTAGTAAATTTGAGGTTTAGATGGAAAGCGCAAAAGAAACTAAAAATGTGTTTTACTTTGACCAACGAGAATCATGTGATTCGAACAAGTAGGTGTAGTGTTTAAAAATAATGTATTACAGGTTTCTTTTTCAAAATCACAATCGAAATACCTATAATGTATTCACATTTGTTTCAATACAGATCAAGCATATGATGGCTTTCATTGAGCAGGAAGCCAATGAAAAAGCTGAAGAAATTGATGCTAAAGCAGAGGAAGAATTTAACATTGAGAAGGGACGTCTTGTGCAACAACAACGCCTTAAGATTATGGAATACTATGAAAAGAAGGAGAAACAAGTTGAACTGCAGAAGAAGATTCAATCATCGAATATGCTGAATCAAGCTCGTTTGAAGGTATATTTTATATTACATGCCGCATAAAATAAAATCAAGTTAAAAATATAAAATTTTAATAACTTAATTGTTAACTTCTAGGTACTGAAAGTGCGTGAAGATCATGTACGCAATGTGTTAGATGAAGCACGTCGTCGCCTTGGTGAAGTTACCAAGAATCCCAGTGAATACAAAGAGGTATTGCAGAAACTTATCTTGCAAGCGCTGTACCAGGCCATGGAGCCGAGTGTCACCCTACGCTGCCGTCAGGCCGATATTGGTCTAATAAATGAAGTGCTGCCCGCCACTGTTGAGGAATATAAGCAACAAATTGGCAAAGATGTAAATGTACATATTGATACGGATAATCATCTTTCGGCAGACACCTGCGGTGGAATCGAGTTGATTGCGCTCAATGGACGTCTAAAGGTATTTATAGTTATTTTTTTTTTTAGTTATCAAAATTGTTAGTTGATTTAGTTTTATTTTGAAATAATAATATATTACTAATGCGTTTATTTTATTTTAAGGTGCCCAACACCCTGGAGTCCAGACTAGAATTGATTGCGCAACAACTTGTGCCAGAAATTCGTAACGCTTTGTTCGGTCGCAATGTCAATCGTAAATTCACCGATTAAATATTTTAAGTGTAAACACTATGCAACAAACAAAACCAACAGACATACATATATAGTTAAACGATGAAAAGAAGAAATTAAAAATTAAAAGAAAAGGTAGTTAAATGCGGGTTTATAATTTAATTTTACAAAGAAAAAAATATTCATTTACTGAAAATTAATTGTTAGCTAAAAGAGTCAAATTTTACAGCGAATGGAAGAAATATCGAAATGAGATGATAATGTAATGTGGAATGAAAACAGTGTTTGATAAAAAAAAGACTCCCTAGTGAGTTTTCTTGGAATCGAAAGAAGAGAAGACAAACCGAATGACCTCCTAACAATTATTGTGAATATAATTTAGAAATCAAACTGTGAAAGTGCTAGTACACTTCATAATAATAATCCATTCAAAGATTTGCTGCCGTTGCAAAGTATACAAATATTTGTTTATGCATATTTAAAAACCAGTACACAACAACTTGTGCTGTTAATTTAAATCTACGTTAGCGAACTTCTATATAGATGTATGCATTGCTATTAAAATCACGAAAACTAAAAAAAACGGCAAAAAATTAGTAAATGATCATTTGACAAAACAGCATCATATATGTTATTTTGAGTTGTTTAACTTAATAAAACAAAAATTCATAACTAAGCATTAAACTATCTAATAACAAAAACATATTCATAAATTGTATAAAATCAATACATACTCACACGTTATATACATTCCTGTACAAAAAAATTATGCTCGCTTAGAAATTTGAATGTTTATTTTGTTCGGATGCGGAAGTGGTAGCTGATAGAGCAGTTTTACATACTTTTGTTTCCTTGAACTTTCAATGGAAATTTCAAACCGTTTTTTTTTTCTATAACACCGGTTTGCTACCTCTGTTTTGATTTCCTTTATATACTTTTATTGAGTTTTGATGCACTTTAATCATTGTTTGTTGCCTAATGTTAACCAACTTATATAGCAATAGAGAATCTTGTTTAGATTTAACAAACACTTAATATTACAACTCTACGGTAACCACATTTATTCGGCAAAATAAGCGTAAATCGGCGACAGGCGGCAGTAACGGATAAGCAAATGAAATTTTTTCGCTGACATTGTATTACGTTTACTGCACGTGCGGGCAGATATGGGCAGTGTTATATATTTTCGTAATTTGCAGTTATAAATATGTAGTATGCAAAATGTGAATTGCACTAAATTCGTGCTCTTAACATGTTGTAAAATGGTGGGCAAAAAAAATTCGGCATTGCCGCATTACAAACACTGAAATAAATGCTTTTCATGTTGACTATTAGCAGAACAGAAAAGTGGTTAATTTCACTGTGCGAAATGCAGCGCCCACCAGCAAAATGTGTTTTGAAAACGAATTTTTACGCATTGTTTGTAAAAAGCGTGGAAATCAAGTAGTTGTTTGTTTGTTGGTTGAACAAAAAAATAGTGTTGGGGACTTTACAGTTAAAAATATATTCTACTACAGTTTTCGTGCGTATAGAAGGATGTTCCAGTAGTGTTGTTTTCAAAGTATTTGCAAGTACTTAAAGGTTCGTTGTGTTGCTTTTTTGGTGGTAACTCACTAATTTATTCATTATAATCAGTGTGTGTATATGTTTGCCACAATTTTTAGTAATCTAAATGTTATATTTAAAAAAATGTTTAAAAATGTTGGAAATATTGCTGCTGCAAATTAATAAAAAAAAATTGTAATAATAAAACAATATATTTTAACCTGCTGCCAGCCTAACTACTGCATTGCATAAAGAGTTATGTCGAAAAAAATTACAAAATCTTTTTTTTTGCACTCTGCGCTGCCTGCCATGTTGCTGCTGTTAAATGTGGTACAGACAATGTTTGTAAATTATAAATGTTTTATAATTGTTGTTTTTTTTAATGTTATTGATTTGTTCTTGCTCTTCTTTCGACTTTCTGTTAACTTTTAATAGTATTTTCTTTATAATTGTAAAATAAAAGGTTGCTTTTTGGCCATATGTGTAAACACAAAATATTTAACACAAAAAAAACATTTTGTCTTTTTGTTTTAATCAAAAATTGTTAGCCTATAGTTAATAAATACAATATTAAGAACTAACATACATACGCCCAAGTAAAACTTACATATGTACATCAAAAAACGATAATGGGACAATGTGTTAGATTTGTAGTTATCGTCATTGTTCTAAAATAGTATACATACATATACCTGCATATATACATATAAAATGATATTTAATAATAAATAAAGTTTAATAAAACAGTATTGGATTGCAACAAAGCGTTCGGAAATGGAAAAAAGTTAAATTGTATGTTGGTTTTTGTTGGGGAGGTACACTAGCGTTCGGTAATTGGTAATTTGCCTAAAATGTAAGCGTTGGACGCTGCAGTGTTTGCATGTGTTTCTTTATTTTTAAAAGGTTCTTTAATAAAACCACCACAATAATTCTTGACTGGCTACTTATCGCCTAGAATTTGAAAGTCTTTTCTATATATTATGTATATCTAGATGTGTTGACCCATTCTAATATTTCCTAGACAATATGTGTTTATTAACACCGTTAAAGTAAAAAAAATCAATGTTATATGTAGTTGTAAAAATTTAAACTTTACTTCATTTTGAAACTAAAAATAAAATATTTAATTATTAATAACAATTTAATTATAATTTCCATTTTTTTAAATTTAAAGTCTTACATACTCAAGATTTCGATGCTGAAACAACTTAATAACTTAATTTATTAAATTTATAAAAAACGGTTTAATACATGTATATTAAATATAATTGTTGGTAAAAAGTTAACGTTGCGTAATAAAGTAATCTGCAAATTATAAAGAAGTATGTAATTAAATCTATCGCTGTGTTCTCAATTACAATATAACTATTATAATAATCAAACCGTTTGTTGATTTTCTCTGGATATTACAATAAATATTACATATGTAGATACATATTGATGTAAATTTATTTTATTTATTTAAGTAAAATTAATAAAATAGGGTCATTTAAATTTTAAAGGACTATTTTATAAATACACACATATACATATATATACGAGGATATACATATAAATAAATAATATACATAAATATTATAAAAAAAAAGAATTTTATTAAAACTCAAATCGATTTCATCAAAGTGAACGATTTATTATAGATTATGAACGGTTTTGCTTCTAAAATTATGAGGTGAAAAGTAACCACGCAGAGTTCAAAAATGTCTTGTATTTAATAAGGAAGAGCGACGCTTTAGGGAAAAGTGTACATACTAATTTACATATGTATGTATGTGAAAATATATAAATTTTAATTTAGCTTCGGTAGTTTTTTTATTCTTTATTTTGCTGCCATAGCGATGGTAACCATTCTACGCACCACATTAACGTCTGTTGTCGCATAGGGAGACACGTCTTGCTTACCCATTGTTACATCGCAATCCATGCTCGCCACGCCGCCATTATTGGTTATCGCGCCAGCGGCTGCCTGTGCAGAAGCATGAAATTCTACGCATTTTGTAATTGTTAACAATTCATCCAAATTGCTTACACTAATACCAGCACCAGGCATTATAATTATATCACGATGCTTAGCAATGAGTTGTGCTAGATTATCACTACCCTCGATAGCGGAAACGCGAAAACCGCTACTGAGCAAACGTTTAAAACCTAATTCTTTTATGATGTTGACATTTTCATGCATTAATTGTGGATTAGTGAGATCGAATGCACGATGGAATGTAAGTGGCATGCCTCCAGTGCGCTCCAAAACACGTTGACATTTTTCCACATCGATGGAACGCTGTTCGGTAAGTGCGCCAAAGACAAATCCGTCAGCGCCATGGGAACGTAGTATATCCAAATCAAGTAATATCGCTTCTATTTCTGCATTTGAGTAAATAAAATCATTTCCTCGTCTTGGTCGTAGCATGCAATAAATTGGTATGGTTATAAGTTCCTTAAGTGTTTTCAGTGTACCTGGTGAAGGCGTTAAGCCTCCTTCAGTTAGCGCGGAACATAGTTCAATGCGTGAAGCACCGCCCTCGGCAGCGGCTAGTGCCGAAGCAATTGAATCGACACAAACCTCTAACTTTATATCGGTTGAGGACATTGTAGCCAATTTTTTATATTTAGACGACTATATATTTAAATACTTAAATTTGAATTAACTAAAAGCAGATATGTGTTTTATTTCTTACAGTTCCAAAATTATACTCTTTTTATAACGAAAATACAAATATCACCTGAAAACAAATAACAATAATGATCAAAACAAATTTATGAATGAAAAATTCAACATAGTTGCCAAGATTTTTAAAATTGTAATTGAACAGGGTGCAATAGTGGTGCCACAAATAAATTATAAAGTAAAATAAATACACAATTTATCGTTCAGTGCCACTGATAAAAAAAAAAAATATTATTTTAAATATATTCAAATTTTTATACTCTTGCAACATTTTGCTAGAGAGTGTTTGTAGTTTTGTTCACATAACGGTTGTATGCAAGCAAGCTGAAACTTAAATTGATTTATCTTGATGATTGCATTAGTAAAAAATCATCAAATTAAGATTGTTATAAAAACTAATTCGTTAATCTTTTGCAATTTGTTTTTTTTTTTTATTCATTTGCAGTACTCATTATAATAGTCATTCATAATAAATTGACCGAATCAGCTGTTAAGATATCACTACAGTGGGGCAACCGTGCCGTTGCACATTTCGTTATAGGTTTTAGCATTTTGTGTCAACGTGCAATCTTGGAGGAGCAAGAGAACTCCCCTATTATCTATTCAAATGAAATACATCACTGGTTATGTATTGAAGTTGGGATCTAATTCTTGTTGCCTTGATTTTGCTCAGTTGATTTTGTAATTCTACCGCTAAATATAAAATTTTATACAATAAAAAATGAGATTATCACATTTGCTGAATGCAATGACGGCGAGAGAACCAGTTTTGCCACGACGAAGGGTAAATGAAATATAAAGTAGTGGACTTACTGCAATAAATTTTATCATACGAACTTTCTTACATCGTAATTTTGTCCTTACATACAAAAGTTTAAACTTGTGCTTATCCACAGAACAAACTTAAATCTTTGGCGATTGTGACCACAGGCGCAACTATATTCTATGCGGGGTTTTGTATTTACAAAGGCAATGAAAAATTTTACAGGAACACTTTAATGCCTTTATCACGCTATTTGCCGGCGGAAACTAGTCATAAATTGGCCGTTCTGGCTTGTAAATATAAAGTGTTTCCAGCCTCGTCACTTCCAGATTCACATAATTTGGTTTGTATCCACAACTTTATAATATTTAAATATTAATACAAATGCTTTAGCATATTTCAGGCTGTTACATTTTTTGATAAAAGCATAACGAATCCAATCGGCATTGCTGCTGGCTTTGATAAGCAAGGTGAAGCTGTGGAGGGCTTACACAAATTAGGGTTTGGTTTCGTGGAAATTGGTTCAGTTACCCCTGAACCGCAGCCCGGCAATCCAGTACCACGTGTTTTTCGTTTAATCAACGATGAAGCTATTATAAATCGTTATGGATTCAATAGTGAAGGACATCGGGTGGTGTTTGACCGCTTAAATGAACTGAGGAATGTGCGAGGTTTCAACGGAGTGCTGGGTGTCAACCTAGGTAAAAATAAAACGTCGGAATCTCCGATTTCTGATTACGTGAATGGCGTAAAAGTGTTTGGTCCCATTGCTGATTATTTGGTTGTTAATGTGAGTAGTCCAAATACTCCAGGTTTAAGAGATTTACAAGGAAAAAAGGAGTTGGAACAGTTGCTAACAGCAATAATTGAAGCGCGAAATTCTTTAACGGTTAATAATAATATACCTATATTTTTGAAAATTTCCCCAGATATTACTAAACAAGATATAAATGACATTGTTAGCGTTATAAACAAGAAAAAATGTTGCGTTGAGGGATTAATAGTTTCCAATACAACAATAACACGCGATAATTTGAAAGAAGTTGAGTTGGCTAAAGAGGTTGGTGGTTTGAGCGGCCCACCTATACGTTCCAAATCGACCCAAATAATTGCTGAAGTATATGCACAAACAGGCGGTAAAATTCCCATTATTGGTGTCGGCGGCATTTCATCAGGTCAGGATGCGTTAGAAAAGTTGGAAGCAGGAGCCTCCTATTTGCAATTCTATACTGCCTTTATATATGAAGGACCGCCGGTTGTGCAACGCATTAAAAGAGAGCTATCTCAATTGCTGGCTGAGAAAGGGTATACGAGCGTGAAGGATGCTGTAGGCAAAAATTACAAAAGTTACCTTAATAAATGATTGTTAAATTTATAAAATACGTAAAAGTTTGTGCTCCTTTATAATATACTAAAAATGTATTGTTATTAAAAATAAAAACATGTATATATATGTCTTTTTGTAAAGTTTTACGAAATATTTTTAATAAAGAACTTTTTCAATAAATACAAGTGATAAAAATTTAACATGTCGATGACGATTTCTATTTCGCATATTCTTAAGAGTTGGCTGGCTGCACTTTGAGTACTCGTCCTTCGATGAAATGTGTATTTTTATTAGAAGCACTATTAAATCCATCGCGACTGCTAAATGATACGAAGCCATATCCCTTTGAGAAGCCTAGCTGTTTATCAAAAACAACGGCGGCATTTGCGACATGACCAAAATTGGAAAAATATGATTGTAATTCTTTTTGGCCAATGGTCCATGGTAGATTACCAACAAAAAGTTTATAAGAATTGCGTGCTATGCCAGACATTATGAATAATTCGTTATATTATTTTTAAATGAAAAATTACGTTACAAATTTTCACCGCTCCTTTGTGATTTCAAGTAGATGTATAGTATGATTGCCCATTAATTCCAAGAGGTCAACTCCAGAACTTTTACCCAAGTTGTCGATAATGATAGGCACTGATCGCAGTTTCCACTTCTTTAACAACGCCTCGATAGACCAATCGGCACTACGTTCTTGATATGTGCAAATAAACTTTGCGTCCTTGTTTCTTTCAAGTAAAAACGAAATGGTTACAAGTATGTCTTCAAAGACACTTGGGTCGTAAAAGCAATCTGCTCCTATTATCAAATCAAGGGGTCCTATGTTGAAAACACTGTTCAGTAGCAAACCCCAACTGAGACCGATAACTTCAATATCTTGTCCTGGTGCAAGATTATTTGCTAAGCAAGATTTGCGTATGTGTGCTAATGATTTTGGCAATATACAACTGTCGCTAAGTATAACACGTGCACCGCATTTAGCAGCCAATATACCAGGAAGTGCTGTGCCTGCGCCTAATTCGAGCACGCGCTTGCCTACAAGATTTCGACGATTTTCCCACAAAAACCAAGCCAATACCGGAGCACACGGCCAAGTATAGAAGGAGTAACCACTTTGTAAGAGCTGTGGAGATCAATTTAAGTTCGTTACATCATTGTTTCATACGTCCAATGTAAATAAAAAAACGTTTTGATAATTTAATTGTAGATAAAAGTATCGATAAGGCTTACCTCAGGTATTTGAACTTCTACTTTTTCCAAAGGTTCTGTTAATGCAGTGGTATCGCTTGAGATTCCAGTTTTTTGATTGGTAAATACAAATTTTCTAATATGCTCAGGAATTTCGTTACTACCAGCACCTACACTTGCGATTTGTGTACCTGCAGTACTTGTTGTTGCTGTCACCGTGGCCACAGCTGTTGTTGTTTGCTCGTTATCACTTTCTTCGCTCACTTGATAACCACTAGTCATTTTTAAATGATTTCAAGGGAAAGAAGAATTTAATATATATATAAAAATAATTTGTATTTATAATAAAGCCACGAAATTATTACAACGGGACTAAAACTAGCGGGGCTTTTAAAATGTCTGAAAAAATTACGATAAAATACCCTTTAAATTTAATGTATGTGATTGGCAGCACTTTTATGGGAAATAACGGAGAAGTAATTTTTGGACTAGACAATCGAGTGAAATAACTTTGCAGCTAAGTTTATTAATTTAAAAATTAATCGCGGGGACTATACATAAATATTTTGTGCCAACAAAAATGGATGAAGTGAAAACTTTCTTTGACTTCACTAAAGAATTTAGGCGTGTTCCTGTACCGCGAGGATGCGTTTCGGGTAACATTGCTGCTAATGCAGGCAAAGCTGATAGTGGCAGACCCATTAAGCGCGAATATTTCGGTGATCAATATTCCAAACAGATTGCCGATCAAGAACGAAAACGAATATTAGAGGCAAAAAATTAACATTTGAAAAATTCACAAGTAGAATAATGAGTTATATTAATTGTTTTAGGAGGACGACCCTATGAATGAAACACGTTCATCACGGCATGGTGCAACTTCATCTACATGCATGGATGAACTTGAAGATTTAAGTGATGAAGATGATGTTAAACCAAAGACAAATCGAATTGATGACAATGTATATACACGATATAACTTTAATTTGAATCGAGATGAATCGCTTCCAATACACGATAACAAAGACCAAATTTTGGCTGCTATACGTAAATATCCTGTGGTGGTACTTGAAGGTGATACTGGTTGCGGAAAAACTACACAGGTGAGTAGTTATAATATATCATTAATATATACATAATATGGTATGATAAGCGAAAACTCTTTGATTTGGAGCTAGTACATTAATTCATACTGTTTTATAAATTAGCAGTTACAGCTACGAAATGTATTTGAGTTTGCATGAGGATACGATTGTCTCCTATCTTTTTGGAGAACATATTATGTATCTACCACAAAAGTATCTAAAATGCCTTACAATGTATGGTGGTCCATATTCTCCTTTAAAATATGCAGATTTTTTCTAGGTCCGAATAGTATTTTTTAAAAAATCATATACATATGTATATGTTTGGTATCTTTATTCATTTTTACATATATTCGTTTAACAATTCGCTTATATTTTATATTTTTATTGTTACTTATAATAAATTCAGATTATTTAACTTAATTAGTTATCCTTACTACATTCTTTGTTTAGTTCTATTTCTAATAGTTCATTTAATTGCTGTTCAATTACTTCTTTTCCGTTACTGCTTACATGGACATCACCCTCTTGCTCGCCATTTTCTTGAGTTTCTGTTAAATGAGCATTTCTTTCATCAGACATATTTTCTTCTGATGATTGTCCAACATCGGACAAATATTGATCTTCCGTGCTTACTATGGATTCTTGCTCTTGCAGATCATCTAACAAATCGTCAGGCAATTCATCTGTGAATACCGTACGTGCAGACATTCTTCTAAGTGTTTTACTTTTCTTTGAAGAATTCTCCCTTGCACCACTGACTAGTTCCCTCTCTTTATCATTTTGATTATTAGTGAAACCTTTGCGCTTCAAATTTCGTTTTGTACTTTCTAAAGGTAAACGTTTTTGTTTGCTTACTTCTCCCTCACCATCTTCAACTATAGCCTGAATATTTTTAAAACACTCTTCTATACTTTTGAAAATTGTGGTTGCCGGCAGGGATTGCTTATGCATACCACTTCTACTTGTGTTCACTAACATTTCCTTCATTTCATTGTAACCATCTTCAAGCACTGTTAACGCGGGTAATATGCGTTGAATTGCAGGATAATCTTGTAATTGCTGTTCGAATCCTTTGCTATTATTCTTCTGCCAAAAGTCTACATTATCTTTATCATTCAAATTATCGTAATCAACAAGATCCTCCAAGCCTACACAATAATTTAAAGCCGTGAAACAAAATGCACCGGCTTGCAATAGTTTCCAAAATATATAACGAGTTTCGTCCATATCCGGTGTTAATGGTAAGGAGTCTATGAAGTTTTTTATTGATTTCCAAGTATTTAGATTGCATTCAATTTTAACGTAACGTTCTGTAGGTTGTTTAAAGTAAGTTGCATACAGCAGATATAAACAACCGATTCTTCTCCGCAAACGTTCATCTACAAAGTGTTGCGCCGTGGTGTTTTTCGTGCTATTCTCTACAGTTGGACCTATGTTTATTTCATCCTCATCAGAATTGCATATGTCGTGCTTTGCATAGTGCATAATCGCAGAGGTTGTTTGTATTATTTCAATATGTGACGTTTGTGCAAAATAAATATGTTGGAATTGCAAAGTTTTCCACTGTTTGCAAAATGAAGAGAAACTATTATTTCCAGAACGCACAAAGAGCGCTATTAATTTTCGACAGTCCTCGAAAACAGCCAATTCCATGATAATATCTCGCAATTAATTTCTTTTAGCGCTAGCAAGACAAAAAAATTATTTGTATTTAGACATGTCAAAGTAATTGTTCAGTGTGGCCAAACCATGATAGATTGTTTATTTTGGGATATTTTGTATTTACATGGAAACTGTAAACAATAACGTTAGGGTATTCCTTATATGTAAACATTACCAAAATTATAACATTATATACAAAATAAGTTAAAATTTGATTAGAAATACGAAAAAACTTTTTCGACTAGCCAATATTTAATAACTTTAATGTATAAATATTTGTTATAACAGTATATTTTTTATTTCAGGTGCCTCAGTATATACTCGACGAAGCCTATGGAAATCGGGAGTACTGCAAAATTGTCTGCACACAACCACGCAGGATTGCAGCAATATCTATTGCTAGACGTGTTTGCCAGGAGAGAAAATGGGAAGAAGGTTCCGTTGTTGGTTTTCAGGTAAAATGGAAGTGTGCAACTAAATTAACAACTTTTTTGAAAAATCTGTCGCCAGCTTGCCTTCGAAACGGTTCAATTTCTGTAACCACCTGCATATAAAATATCAATAATAAGACTAAAGAAATTGCGGAAATATTGCAATAATAACAATTTACAATATTAAGTAAGGACAAATTTGAAATATTTTCTATATATTTTCCTAGGTTGGCTTGCATGCGAAAGTTTCCGAAGATACACGCTTGCTGTACTGCACAACTGGTGTACTGTTACAAAAACTTATAAAGGAGAAGTCACTTAGACATTTTACGCATATTATTCTTGACGAGGTGCACGAACGTGACCAGGAAATGGATTTTTTACTGATAGTTATAAGAAAACTGTTGACTACAAATTCACGCGGTGTAAAAATTGTACTCATGTCAGCCACAATCAATGCTGGAGAGGTTGGTATACGTACTATAGTACATTGTATTATATATATATTGGGAACTTAATAATAATTTTATGTTAATTTTAGTTCTCTGATTACTTTACCATACGCCGCAATCCGGCGCCAGTGCTGCGCGTTGATTCACGTCGCCTTTATCAGGTGCGCGAATTCTATTTATCCGATCTGGGTCGCATCAATAGTACGGTAAATGTTCACGTGTACGTTGCGTAAATCAATCTATTATGTAGTAATGGTTGGTTTTCCATATTTTGCTTATAGAACACCGATGTGGACGTATCTGATCCTGGCATATCGAAAGAAATGTATAATATTGCCTATAAACTGATTATTGTCATAGATAATATAGAGAAGCAGGAAGCTTCTGTTTCCATGGATCCTAGCTCTCTGCCACAAACCTCGATTCTGATCTTTCTACCTGGTATCAATGAAATTGATCAAATGTGCCACAAATTAGAATCGTTAAGCGAATCTGTTGAGTATGTGCGGTGCAAACATGTTAATTTAAAAAATTAAATAACTTGCTATATATAATTCCAGCAATAATGTAAAACTCTTTCCTATACGCCTACATTCATTAATCTCGCCGGATGAGCAGAGCAAAGTATTTAATCACCCACCAACTGGTTTTCGTAAAGTAATATTGGCGACAAATATTGCGGAAAGTTCTATAACCGTGCCGGACGTTAAATACGGTGCGTAAAATATGTCATAATATTTTATTAAAGTTTCTATTTTTTTTTTTATATATTTTTAATTTTTTTATATATTTTTTTTTAATTTTTTTTTTATTTCTTTAATTAAATATAAGTAATTTTTGTAAATATTTTCATATTTTTTTAATTAAATCTTTTTTTTAATTTTATTATTATTTTTTTTAATGTTATTATTTTTTTTTAATTTCTACATTGTTTATAATTTTTTACATTTTATTTTATATTTTTTTTTGTAATTTTTCATCAAACATATGCATGTACAATTAATTTGTTATTATTTTTTGTTTAATTTTGTACTTTGTTGTTTTTTTCAATTATTTTTAATTTTGTTTTCGTTTTATTTAATGTTTTCTTAATTAAAGTTTTATTTTAATTTTTATTATTTTTGGACTTTATTTTCATTTATGTAATGTACATGTGTAAGTATTTTTATTTTTAATTTGTAAATTTTTTTATATACCTACATACATATAGTATGTACATATGTACATGTAATAAAAAACAATAATGTATATAAAAAATACTTATTTAATTTAAAAATAATATAAAAAAATTAAGAAGGATAAATTTAATTTGTATATTGTTTTTAAATTTATTTATATTTTATTTTAATTTTTTATTATTCATACATATGTATGTTTTTTATATTTCTTTTAATTTTAATTTCGTATTTTGTGTGTGTTTTTTTTAATTTTTTTCAATTTTTTTTTTAATTTTTCAATTTTTATTTTTAATTTTTATAATTGTTTTTCTTTTTATTTTTTAATTATAATTTTTTTATATTGTATTTAATTTTTATATATATTATATTTTCTCCTTGCTTTAGTCATTGATTTTTGCCTAACGAAGTCACTGATCACTGATACTGCTACAAATTTCTCGTCGTTGCAACTGCATTGGGCATCACGTGCCAATTGTCGTCAGCGTGCTGGTCGTGCGGGTCGTGTAATGAATGGCCGTGTCTATCGCATGGTCTCAAAAGATTTCTATGAAGTATGCATATTTAAAAATTTGCATTTCATCATAACCTAAAATATATGTACATATGCTTCTTTTTAGCACTATATGGAAGAATTTGGTACCGCTGAAATGTTGCGTTGCCCATTAGAAAACGCAGTGCTTAAAGCCAAAATGCTTGACATGGGTCCACCGCCAGATATACTCGGTTTGGCTATGACACCGCCTAATCTCTCGGACATTCATAACACGATATTGACTTTGAAAGAGGTGGGCGCACTTTTCACCACCGTTAATGGCGCATATTCCATACAAGATGGTGATTTGAGTTTTATGGGTCGTGTGATGGCCGTCATGCCATTAGATATACGTCTAACACGTCTCATATTGTTGGGTTATATATTCAGCGCTATGGAAGAGGCGATTATAATCGGTAGTAAACTCTATATATTTAACAGAGCTTTGTGTTAAGTTTATCATACTGTATTTTGTTAGCTGCCGGCTTGAGTGTGCGTTCTATATTCCGCTCTGGCGTCGATCGTCGTGGTCGTGAAAATACCCAAGTGGAGGCATATATACAAAAACTAGTTTGGGCTGACGGTTCTGGCTCGGACTTATTTGCAATTTTAAGAGCTTATCGTGTAGGTTTATTAGAGTTTTCTAAAATTTTTTTGCAAACGAGTTTCAGTTTTTGCCCTAAAAGAATTGTCCAATGTAAACAAGCTTTTTATTTTCAGTCGAACAGTGCCTAAATCTTATTCCAAGTAAAGCTATTTATATTTTATACAAAATTCAGCGCACTACAAAAAGGATCCAATTAATTTTTCTATAAAAAACTTTCCTTTAAAAGTTATACGCATTTAAAGTTATATCTTAGTTATACTGTGCAAACTGTATGAATGTACACCATGGCGTATGAGCAACATAGAATTTAAAAGGCGCTTCTGTGTGTGCTCAGTAGATTTGATGCATAATTTTAAGAACGTATAAATGTTACAGCAGTGGTTCGATGGAAAAAATCATTAAGACCTTTTTTGTAGAGCGCTAAATGTTGTATTCGACTATTCTCTTTTCAAGGTCGCAGATTTATTTGTGGAAGTAAAACAAGATTATGACGTCCTATGTTAAATATATGGGGGAAAGTAAATGATTCTAAGGCAAAAACTGAAACTTCCGGTGCACCCTCATGTTTGTATTCAAACGTTGCTGGAACTTGATCTTTTTTGTACTATTATTAGCTTTGGTCATCGATGCGCGAACAACAAAATATCCACGAGGAAGCCAGCGAACACTATTGGGCCAATCGTTATTTCATCAATTTGCGTTCAATGAAAGAAATGCATTTGCTTGTGCTGGAATTACGTGAACGCTTGCAAAGGCTTGGCATACGTGAGCAGCATGCCTATCAGCGTGTTTGCTGGATTGATCGCGAAAAAATAATTATATTGAAAATCATTATTGCTGGCGCTTTCTATCCCAACTATTTTACACGTTCGAATTTGAATGATACCGAACGTGAACGTGGTATTTACCATACGCTCTGCGGCAATGATCCCTGCAATACCGTCTACTTTACCGGCTTCAATACACGCCATATTGGCCAATTGTATACGGGCTCCATTAAGGAACTGTTTAAATTTATGCGCATACATCCGAAGAATATCGAAGTGCGTTTTCAGCCAGGCGCCGAACGTGTGTTTGTCACTTTCAAAAAAGATCAAGATGCCGATGACGATGGTGGTACGTATCGGCTGCTTGTGCCGGGACGTGTTTGCCCTGATGTTTATAAGGCTGTGCGCATGCGTATGCTTGGCATACGCACAAGCATACGTGTCATGGAGTAAGTTGTTTTGCAATAAAAAAAAACATGTTGAAAACATAATCAATTAATTATATAATTTCTTTCGCAGTCCACGTAACGAGGTGCGCTATGCCGAGGAGCGTCGTATTGGCACAATGGTGGAAGGTGTTTGGCAACCGGTCAAGAAGCAAATCAAAAATCCTGAATTAGTTGTCTTGCCCTCTGTTTTTCAAAAAATGATACGTGGCTACATAACTCATGTGAGCACAAAGTTATCATATCTAATTATAAAGACATATGTATATATGTATATTTACGCCTTCCATTTAGATTGAAAGTTGCAGCAAATTTTATTTTCAACCGCTTACGGAAATGGAGCGTTTACGTGAAATCCATGCACTCTTGAATAGTCCCGAAAATCTACAAAGCGGTCGTTTCCAAAGTCCTGCCGCCATAGCTAAAGGCATGATGGTAGCCGCACCGTTTGAAAATAAATACCATCGCGCTAGGATAGTGAAAGTGCTAACTGCGGCTCGACAACATTGCCAATTTAAGGTATTTACGATGTGTATTATTTTTACATTCATTTTGATTACATATATTCACTAGATCGGATCGATTTACGAAAAAATCGCGTATGCCGTAAATATTTTACGGATCCGCGATTTTACAAAAAAAAATCGACCCGCGCTAGTATTTATACACGCATACATACAAATATATACTATATTAAGTGTGGTATTATTGATTTTAATTACATGTTTGTCTTCCAGGTATTCTTCGTCGATTATGGCAATACTGATGTTATAGATTTCGAACAATTGCGTCGCTTCTCGCGTCACTGTGAGTCGCTTCACGACATACCGCCGCGTATGTTTGAATGTCGCCTTGTAATGGTCGAGCCGTCAACGGTGAAATGTCCCAGCGGCAAATGGCCCGATGAAGCAATGGAATTCATGCAACAGACAGCCGATGCGGGTGTGGTGGAAATTGAAGTTTACTCCGTGGTGTCTGGTATTTCGAATGTGATCATAAAAACCGCTACAGGCACACTAAACGATATATTGGTGGAAAAGGGGCTCGCACATAAATCGGATGAGAATTATATGTCCAAGGTTGGTAGTCAAACGTTTGTCATATGAATAATCGTTTTAATTCTTATTTCTTGTTTCATATTGCAGGCCGATCATGATTTCCGCTTACGTAAACAAGTTGTTGCTACACGTTTCCTCGATGAAGATCATTCCAAGCAAAATGAAGAATATTTACGCTCCATACAACCGGAAGCCGATGTCGAAGTGGATCCACCACCACGTGAATATTGCACCAAAACTATTAACCTACGCGGTCCATATAGTGCGCTCGAGACGAAAATTTTCTCCGCCGTGCGCATAGGCACCTGGAAGAGTGTGCACGTCGAACGTGATTCGGTGAATTCCGTATTGATTGACACAGATCCGCAGGATGTGCACGAACGTCTAATTGTTGCGGCCAGCATTACGGAAGCGCAAAACACCGAAACGCTTACGGCGCGCGCGACGACACTTATGCCAAATATACATGGTTTTAGCGCATTAATGACGCTGCTCTTCTGTCCAACCATGCAGATAAAACGTAATATTAACAAAACCAAATATGTGGCAATACTAGCGGGATTGGGTTATAATAAGGATAACTATAAGCCACTCTATGAGGAGCACGATATTGTCTTGAATCTAGATGCTGACATTACAAAGGACGATTTAGAGTTGGTGAGTTGACATTTAGATTTAATTTTATATTGTATAAAGTTGAAAAATAAAAGTAGGGTTATGTATAAAAACAAATTGTATTTTTATGTTATTAAATTTTCTCACTTTCAGATTAATCAACTGCGCTACTGCATGGATACCATGTTATATACGGATCCAAGTGATGAGCGTCCAACTATTTTGCCAAATATGCGCGCCGATTTATCGGCCAAAATTAAAAACTTAATTATAAGGTAAGCGAATAAGCCAACATTTCTTGAAAGCAAGACACTTTTGGAGTTGTAATTGTTATATGCCTTACATATTCCATGCCAGTTAGGTGGATATTGGCTGTTAAGCCTAAAAATATACATATATTCTGCCATATTTCTGTGCGAATAGTAAGGTTCT
This sequence comes from Bactrocera dorsalis, assembly GCF_023373825.1. Classification (NCBI taxonomy): domain Eukaryota; kingdom Metazoa; phylum Arthropoda; class Insecta; order Diptera; family Tephritidae; genus Bactrocera; species Bactrocera dorsalis. The sequence goes on along the minus strand of NC_064304.1, from coordinate 102,164,542 downwards.
CTGAGTTTTTTCTACTTTTGTTGTTATTGACATTGCGTGAAAAATTATAAAATTTTAAATTGTAAGCACTAATGTGAGTGACTTCATGGGCGGATTGAGTAGCAAAATTTTTTGCAGTAGAGATGTGAAATTTGCTTTAGCTGTTATTGTTGTTGTAGCGGAAAAAACAACATTGCAATCATTTGAAGAAATGGTGCCGAGTTGACTGTGCTTGGCCGTAAAAAATTAGGGTTCCTTCCGGTTACATAAATCCGACTGCTGTGTGTTTCTTTGGTACTAGTCTCTGGACGGCCATAAATTTGTTATGTTCTGGATATGCAGAAGTGCGTGTTTGGTATTGTTGTTGTTGTAACATCATACACATTTTTCAAAGCAGTTTTTGGTTAAGCTGTCTAGCTCACTTTCCTTGGTATAAAAAATATATATTGAAGCACATGTGGATAGACACGATAACCGAGCCCATTTACGGTCATCTTCTTCTTCTACTATTTTCTCTTATCATCTTTTTCTCCATTGTTAGGCTGCATTAAGACCATGATTTGTAGGGTCATGGAATTTTTTTTTATACAAATGTTTAAACCTCTCAGAACTCACAAAAGACCTATGTTGTTTAAGAAAATTTCTCTGCGAGATTACTTTTACTATTTAATATCGTATTTTCTAAGCACGTATTTACTTTTACTATATGTCTCAACGCATACTTAGCTCATTTATTTTAATACTCTACTTTAACATTCAAAAAACATAATATTTTACTTCCTTTCTTATAGATTATTGAACAGAAATCGCAAATATATTGAAACACATGTGGATAGTCACGATAATGTATGGCAACCTTACGATGTAGAAGACTTGATCGAAACCGAACCCATTTACGGTCATCGCTCACTGTTCCCGATGCATTCAGCACTCAAATTGTACGATGAAAAATTCGATCGCATACACTCGTTGGGCGTACACTGTCAGGAGTTGCATCGTTTGTGTCAGTTGTGAGTTGAAAACGCTAGCCATTTTTTCAAAAGTGAAATTTTAACTAAATTTATCATATTTTTTCAGTGATGGCCCCATACAAACGCTCACTTGTCAGCTATGTAATCAAAATTTGGAGAATATCGTACAACTACGCATACATTTGCTCTCTCAGCTGCATCGTGATCGTGAGCATCAGATACGTTTCAAAATGCCGCGTTAACTTTTGCGTTAGTTTGTATAAACTACCTGCAAACGCTATTTTCCACACGCAATAAACGAAAAAACGTTATTTTCCACACACCATAAACGAACTATATTCGTTTATTTAAAGTGTGTTAGTATTTCTAAGTTAATTTTTAAGTTTTCTACTTCTTATATATGACATGGTACATACCCGAAAGCGAATTTAAAAATATTACCACTTATATACATACATACATACAATTTTTTTTTGAACATATTGAATTGAATGTCCATTTGTTTTGAATTACCATTTTATTTTTTTTATTAAAACTTCTCATTAATTTGTAATTTTACGTATTAATAAACTTGCTACTCTACATAACATATTTTTATGCATGTTTTAATATACAATGTATGTACGCATATATGTTTGTATGTGATGAAACTTTCTCCGCTACATGCATAATGTATAATTTTGCATTGCATTCAACGGTTTGCTGCAGAGTCCACACATTTTACTCTTGTATAGGCCGTAAATTTCCAGATTCAACACATTGGATAAATCGAATTGTATGGTCGCATGCATTAGCGCATTCTCCACGATCAGTATATTATGTTCGGTCAATTCCACGCTGCATACGATAAAGATTTTTACAGTTTATAAAAAAAATCCAAAACCAAATTTTATGTACCCAGTTTACTCACTGAAAATCATAATCGCTGACATCCTCCGGATATCTGTACGGCTTATCGCGCAAATTGATTAACGTCTCATTACTGTTAACCGTTATGTATATGGGCGCATCATCTTGCAGTTTCGTATGATTATCTACTGGCCGGAATGTGAAGTAATTCTGTCCAATATAAACACGTAAACCGTAATTTGCACTTAAACCATTCTCCGGTGAGGGCAATAAAAATATGGCCATCTCTGGCAACACGGAACAGTCGGCAGCCAACAGCGTTTGACAGTGTTTTGCCACGGTTACTTTGGTGAATTCGCTCAGGTTGATTAAGTAGTCATCGAAGGTGTTAATCATGCCATTTATTACCGAGCAGGAGCCTGCAATTGTACAATATGTTTTATATATAGAAGTCATATTTATAAAATTGTAAAATTTCCATAATAATAGAGTTTTAGATTTTAAGGTTTAAAAGGACTTAGGCTGCGCCGTAGCTATAATACCCTTCACAACTAAAAGAGTTCTGCATATAAGGGCTTGATTTTTTCGGTCAGCTTGTATGACAACTTTATACTATAGTAGAAATGCCAGACGAATAATACTTAATTGGCTATGCGGATCACATTGCAGCAGTAATTACAGCAAGAGACACCAGTCATCAGGTCATGGTAAGGACACAAGTATGGCTCGACTCACACAAACTCCAGCTCGCTACGGAAAAATCAGAGCCACTACTGCTAACAAATAAGGACATATGTACCTCTCGAAATAAGTAAGCAAACGACTACGGATATCCTTAGGTCACAAAAATCAGTAAACTACCTAGGCGTAAGACTGGACCTCAGGCTAACCTTCTAACAGTACGCTGCAGGGAAGACAGCGAAAATCACATCCCAACTCAGCAGACTAATGTCCAACGTAGGAGGCCCCAGCCAAGAAAAGAGGAAGCTCGACGACAAACAGCGTCGTATTATGCGGTGCTGATATCTGGGCAGATGTGTTAAAAAAGGTATCGCTCACCATAGGAGAATGTGGGATTACTTCACAGCCACAGTTGAAGCAGCTTGGTGTAATAGGGGACTTAAGACTTAAATTCACGGAGCACCTGGAAAACACGGCATGTAAAGCAAATAATATCGATAATGCTTTATCTAGAATGATGGCAAATAGAGGCTGTGTGCGTTACAGCCGACGATTTTTAATAGCACTGAGATCAAGCGCTACACATAAAATCACATGCTAGACCGATTAACGCAATAAGTGATAAGCTTTTTTCGAACCATATCAAAGACATTACCCAGTATGGCGTCGATTGACATCCAGAGAGTATAAGGGAAAAGCTGAAAACCACATTTGGTAGACAGCACTTATATGCGAGTCCTGTGCAAAATGGAAAGCTGTCAGCGAAACGTCGTTATGATAACATTGAGACATTTACAATAGGTTAGGCTTAAATGTCTGTTTCTCTCCCATCAAGTAATACTCACTCCATAGGTCCCTTCGGAGAGACATGAGCTGCGAGTAGGTTAAATTTAGCGGAATAAAGTTCCGCACTAAGTATTAAGTAACCTTTGTTTTGCAATAACTTACGTTTGAGTCCCGAATCATAGGATATCTCATGTGAGGCATCATATTTGGAGTCCAATTTCTGCAAGAATGGTATATGATAAATGCGCCAATTCACACCGTTCACTTCCACCGTCAGCCAGAAATGGTCGTTGGGTGCATGAAGTGAGAAATTAATTTCCTCATCCAAATTAAGACTCTCCACCTTTTTCTCAGACAAGGCTGAGACGAAGTGATCCAAACGCGTAGACCATAAATCAAACCATGCAGGCATCTAGGAGAGACAATTTTATGAGTACATTAAATAAAATATTTATATGTATATGAATGCTCATAGACTATAACAATTATTTATAATTATAATAATTATATACTAAAATATTTCAATAAGACATGTAAGGTATAACCGAACTTATTATCGAAAGTTCCGTTTTAAAGTTAAACGGGTAAATATCAATTATGGAGATATCTTAATTGAGACTATTGCTTTTCAAAACTGCAGAAAAACGCGTTGAACTTTTTTCGTTCACAATATCTGACCTTCAGATCTCTTATAATGATGCCTTTTGAATTTATTACTTTCTTTGAAAGATTGCAATGTTTTCTTACAAAGACAATTCAATCAACCCAACCATTACCTAATAAAGAATAATCAACTCTATTACGTAGGATAAAGAGGCCTCTACATCAACTTTAGTAAGAGTTTCAGCAACATATCAAGAACTCGTAGAGTGCGAAGCCAGTCTGGAGGATCTCTCTCTTTCAAACTTGACAATCGGTGAGCAAACTTCATTGAGAAAAACATCGTTCAACCGAGGAACATACGATCTAAGAAGATCTCATATACATATACTGAGTGTGTTAATAGATAGAATTTGCGATTTATGTTTGTGGATTTGAAGCTAGTCTTTAGCAGGACGTGTGTTCGAAAGAATGGTAGGGCATGATTAAGTCAATTAGTCTCCGCATTGTAAATAATATCTCGGTAGACACACCCTTGGCGAAGTTAGCGAAGTTGTTGGGATTGATATTAACCGGATTCATAAATTAGTGGCAAGCACAAAACGATTCGTCGATCGATGAGAATCTGGTGATCAAACTTTTAAGGAGTTTATGGGTAACACAATGAATGTATTTCTGTCGAAGTGAGATTCAACGATTTTAGATTCACCCCGCGATATAACCTAACCTAACCTAATCTAATCTGGAATATTTTTAAAGCTAATAAATATATCCTACAATATGTCGAAAGAGTGCAATATCTTCAGTTAGGTTATGTGATTAAAAATTATCTACGTTTACCTAAATGATGTGTTTTCAAATCACTTACATTATCGAATTTCAAATCCATATCATATTTGGTGATCGATGTGAAGTTCTCGAAATTACTACGCTTACAATATTTCGAGGTGGGTATAGGGCTGAATTTGAGTACTTCCTTTGGACAAAAGTCAGTGTCGGTGAGTGGATTGTCTGAGAGTAAGAAATCGCGTGCATAATCCGAAGGCTGAAGGTATATAAAATATTTGTTAAGATTTTTTTCAATGTATCGTTTAACTTCTAAATCAACTTACGCCTGCCCTGCCGGAGAAATGCACTTTTGAAGTATTGTGCGGATTTTCATTTGTTCTGCTGGCGTTGCCGAATTCCACATCTAGATTGAAGGTATGCGGTCGCTTCGTGAATACGAGTGGTGCATAGGTTGCATTGATTTCTGCCTGAAAGAGTAAATAAATTAAATTGAAATGTAGATTAAGTTCACGGACTAATAAATTTGTTAAAATAAGTTATATTTAATTCTGTTTTTGGTAATATTCTCGGAAAGAAGTTACAAATCCATGCGTCAAATCTTGGAAAAGACCCGTGAAAAGAGAATCGACACGCACAACCTCTTCGTCGATTTCAAAACTGCTTTTGACATCACGAAAAGGAGCTGGTATCCCCGCAAAACTAATACGGCTGTGTAAACTGAAGTTGAGCAAAAGTTCCGTCCGGATCGGGAAGGACCTCTCCGAGCCGTTCGATACCAAATGAGGTTTCAGACAAGGCGGCTCCCTTTCGTGTGACTTCTTCAACTTACTTGTGGAGAAAATAATTTGAGCTGCAGAACTAAACAGAGAAGGTACCATTTTCTATAAGAGTGTGCAGCTGCTGCCGTACGCTGATGATATTGATATCATTGGTCTCAACAGAATGGATGAGGCAGCGAAGCACATGGGTTTAGTGGTGAACGAGGGCAAGACGAAATATCTCCTGTCATCAAACAAACAGTAGTCGCATTCTCAACTTGGCTTTCACGTCACTGATGGCAGTCATACACTTCGAAGTCGTAGATAATTTCGTCTATCTTGGAACCTGTATTAACAGCCTAGAAATCCAACACGGAATAACTTTTCCCAACAGGTGCTATATCAGAATGAGTAGGCAATTGAGAAGTAAAGTCCTCTCCCGTTGAACAAAAACCAAACTCTATTAGTCACTCATTATTCCCGTCCTGCTATATGATGCAGAGGCATGCACGATGACAACATCTGATGAGTCGACGTTACAAGTTTTCGAGAGAAAGGTTCTACGGAAGATTTATGGTCCTTTGCGCATTGGCCACGGCGAATATCGCGTTCGATCGAACGATGAGCTATATGAGATATACGACGACTTCAGCGAATTAAAAGACTGCGGCTACGCTGGCTAGTTCATGTAGTCCGAATGGACGAAAACACCCCAATGAAAATGAAACAACAGTCTCGGATCAGATATCCCCCTTTTGATGACGACCATTGCAAACGCATTAAGGATTACGATTTAAGGACATGCATCTGGGATGTCGGGAAGGTGCCGATGCCCAGCTGGTTGATGTCCTCGTAAAAATAAAGGCAAACATCACTGGCGTCCAAAAAAGTGCGAAGTGGACAAGGACTGAGACGAGTCTCAAATGGGTTGAGGCTGATCGACTTCGTCGGGGCCCGAAATATAGTTATCTGTTCAACTAGATTCCAGCGTAGGAAAATTCACTAAGCTACCTGGCTGCCTCCGAATTGAAAAGCCATCAAACAGATCGATCACTTTGTGATAGACGGAAGACACGTCTCCAGTGTTTTAGACGTTCGTACGCTCCGAAGTCTTAACATCGACTCTCAAATTGGTGCCAAGCAGCGAAAAGGAAGAACGACTGACGTGCTGTTTTAAACTCGGCTATAACCGCGTCAGCGTTGTCCACGTCAATGAAAAAGAAGAATGAAGCTACAAAGTTAGAGAGGTCCTTAATCATATACAAGTATACTATGCATTTGGTAAACTATTGAAAGTTTGGTTGACGAGTTGAGTACGTTTACGCACAGTCTACGATTTACTGGTAAATATGTAGGCTTATGACATTAAAAAGAATCTGAACAGCTGTACTTAGGTGTGAAAACACGAGACAAATCAAAAATGCATTAAATGACATATGTAAATAGTACATACACACTCGTAAATGAATGCTTAAAAATGATCTCAATTTGAGGTTAAATATACACTATAGGAAAGTGGGGTCAGAGTTAGTTACCATCTTGCCGGTATTGACGGCTATTGAAAGGCGCTACATGGAGAATATTGTTGGAACGACTTAAAAAATGAATTTTTTTATGATTCGTGACCCTCAATTGATAATTATACACTCGAAAAGTAGTTATGCTTCTAACACAGTCGGATCTAAATAATCGGAACAGATGCAGAAATATATCCGTGGAAGGATTTGCAACTCGGTAGCATTTTTCACAACTGTTTTCGGAATGTTTTCTGTCGTTCCAAAATTTCACTTTCTTCCATCACTTTAATCACCGGCGTGTAGCTCACACAAATTGCCATGGTGTCGGCTCGTTAGACACGTTAGTTACCACAACAAAACAACAGCGTAGAAGAATGTACAATTGTCTTCTTACAACAGTTTGTTCAATACACCTACATATGCACTGCTGCATACAGCTCGAGCTCCTATCATTGTGGGACTGTGAAATCCTTCAACAGTTCGTTGACTGCTTTTGGGGGTAAGGCTTTTGTGACAACTGTGCTCTAACCACATATACACGCATTTACACATTGTGTTATATAACAACAACACAAACATGTCTAGCATGGCCGACGTCGTGCTGCTAACAACTGCAACTCCATTACCTTGCATGCCGTTTTCACTCAGTCCGTTGCGTTTGATCGATAGAGCCGTGTTTTTATGGCGCACAATTTCGTTTTGAGATTTTGAAATCTTTTCAAAAACGAATACAAGTGAATGTTTAATTTTTTTAGGCAGCTAAAATTTCAGTTTTTCTTATTTATGCCAGTTGTAAAGAGCGTCGTGAAACTACGGTCTAATTTTGCAGTTGTGTTTGATTAGTATTAAAACGAAATTCACAAATAACACTTTTTAATTTTAAACTTAAATTCTATATTCATTGGTTATAAAATAAAGTAAAAGAGTTTGTTGTTGTCATTGAAAGAAAGCGACAAATCCCGCATTTTTTTCAGTCGAGCTCAAGCTTGCGTTCAACATGTCTTCGGTAGGTTTCGTGGCGCTCCATTATTTATGTGCATATTCTAAACGGTTTTAGTCTCGTTCAACACAGATTGAATCCAAACGAGTGCAGTACCGCAAGTACTTGGAGCGCGCCGGTGTTATAGACGCACTCAGCAAGGCGTTAATTAAACTCTATGAAGAACAGAATAAACCAGATGATGCCATACGCTTTGTGCGTAAATTTATGTGTGAGTCTTGCCCGGATGATGATCAATTCGACATGATGAAAGCCGATCTTGATGAAGCCAATAAGACCATAGCACGGCTGGAGCAAGAATTGGAACGTTTGCGCAGTCAAATGTAAGTTCTGACGCTACATATAAGTCTACCACTTAAACCTTAACCACACATTTTTTGTTTTATGCGTAAACAGCAAGAAGACACCCGAGGAGATCGCTGAGTTATTGGAAGAGGGCTTCAAGAGTCTGACGGAGGATGAAGAGTACAATAACTCACTGTTACGCAAATATTTGACGCGTGAAGTGTTGGACGAGTATATGATGACGACAACTGCAGCGCCCACTGAAGCCAATCTTTTCGATTGCATACAATCGGGTACAACACATCACGACTCCAGTTGTGGCGTTTATGCTGCTGATGCCGATTCGTATGATGTCTTCACCAAACTCTTCGATCCGGTTATACGCGACTATCACGGTCAATTGGAAAATGAGAGCGATATACTACAAAAGGAAACCGATTGGGGCAATGTAGATGAGATTGAAAACTTGGATCCGGAACGCAAATATATACTGTCGGCAAGAATTCGCACAGCGCGCAATCTGGAAGGTTATCCGTATTTCCCGAAATTGCGTGAGAAACAGTATATTGAAATAGAGGAGAAAGTGCGTTCTGCTGCTGAGGGTTTGGATGGTGAGCTAACTGGCGCTTACTACACCATGGGCGAGATCGAGCCAGATATTCAACGTGAAATGGTCGCACGCCATATATTGTTCAAACGTGGCGATGAATACTTAACCACTGCAGGTTGTTATCGTTTTTGGCCTACCGGCCGTGGTATATTCCACAATCCGGCTGAAACATTTCTAATTTGGGTTAATGAGGAGGATCATTTGCGTATAATATCGATGGCTAAGTGCGGTGATTTAGGTAAATATTGATATACGTTTAAAAGGAACGTAACCTATATATATGACATCTCTTAGGCGACGTCTATAATCGTTTGGTTACGGGCATAACCGAATTGGAGAAGTCATTGCAATTTGCGCGTCATCCGCGCTACGGCAACTTGACAGCTTGCCCCACTAATCTTGGCACCACGCTTCGTGCTTCGGTACATATTCGCTTGCCATTGCTGTCCGCGCAGGAGGATAAGCTCAAGGCCATGGCGGATGAGTTGAGTTTGCAAATACGTGGCACAGGTGGTGAGCATACACAAATAGAGGATGGTGTTATGGATATATCGAATAGACGTCGCTTGGGTTTTAGCGAATTTGAATTGGTCAAATCGCTACAGGAGGGCATAGTCGCATTGATTGCCGCTGAAGAGGAGCTTGAAGCTGGCGGTGGTGAGGATTAAGCGCATTAAAACCCTCTATGAGTTTTTAAAACACTTAAGATTCTGCTGACAAATTTGAACCATACTTCTGCAGCAACAACAGCAAGTAAAATAAACTTAATTTGACACTAATCTTATTTATAAAATTGTTTAATGTTTTAGCGCAATATTTTCTGTTATCCATTCAAGTTTTAACTATGACTGAATTCATGAAACTCGCACTAATAAACTCTGAAATCACTTGTTTCTCATAGTAAAGGTATTTTTCGATATTTATAAAGTCTGAGGGGATAACTCTGTTATTGAATGACTGTAAGATTCTTGAACTTCTTCTATTTCATTACTGGTATAGACGTCGCTTACATATTCGCAATGTGGCGCGCGAAAAGAAGAAACGACTGACGCGCTGTTGTTAACTCAGCTATAACCGAGATTTTAGATTCCAAATGTAGCTGGGTCCTTCTCCACCTGGTTTTTTCAACGGACTGAAGGTCTTCCTCTTCCTCTGCTTTCCCCAGAGGGCACTGCATCGAATACTTTCAGAGCAGGAGTGTTTTCGTCCATTTGGACGACATGATCTAGCTAGCGAGATCGCTATCTTTTAACTTGCTGAACTACGTTATTCGCCGTGGCCAATGCGCAATGGACCGTAAATCTTCCGCAGAGTCTTTCCTTTTAAAACTCGTAACGTTGACTCATCAGATATTGTCATCGTTCATGAGTCTGTACCATATAACAGGACGGGAATAATGAGTGACTTATAGAGCTTGATTTTCGTTTGTCGAGAGAGTTTGGTTTCAAGATAGACGAAGAAATCTATGACTCCGCAGTTATGTCTGCCAACAGTGATGTGAGAGCCAAGTCGTGAGTGCGACGAATCTTTGTGTGATGACAGGAGATATTTCTTATTGCCATCACTCACTATCAGACCCATTGTTTCGCTTCTTTATCCATTCTGGAGTAAGCGGAACAAACTGATATAAATATCATCGGCGTACGCCAGCAGCTGTGTACTCTCTTTCTCCATTATTCTATGTAAATCGAATTCAAACTACTTTTGTCATATGATTCCACTTACCTTCCAGTCACGTGTGTCGATTTTCGATGTACGTTCCAAATTGCCAATAACATTGAACCAGTTGTTTTTGGTCGAGGAATAAACATCCATTGTAATGTTCCAACTATGTAAAGCTTCATTAACGTTCAAATTACTCGAGTGCTCCATAGTTAAACTAAATTGTTGACCAATCTTCTCGGCCGTGTTTAAGAGATCTTGTTTGCAAATTGAGCCATCGATCTAAACAAGTAAGACGGTGTAACAAGTTATGTTAGATATATAGAGTATTTTTGGGATCCGGCGACTGTAGTCCTGTCGCTGCTACTCACCTTTGTTGGTTTCTCGTTCTGTACGAGCATTGTAAAGTTTCGATCATAGCCCAAATGTATTGAACTCAACTGGGCCACACCAAAAACATACATCAAGAAATTGATGACCACATTACGTGAGAAGCCACTGTGTAAGTAATAGAAGCGGTATTTATAAATTAAAATTCATTCCAGTATAACTGCTCCATGACAAAACTCACTTTTCCATAAACTCGGACTTAAGCAGCATGCCACGATATTTATTCAGTTCATTAAGATTCGTTTTAATGGACATCGAAATACCCAGATCGTCTGTGTCATACTTGAATAATTGGAACTGAAATAAAAATATAACTGGATAGATAAATTGTTTTCCTGCAACAAAACTTAATAGCTTACCACATCAACCAGTCGATCCGGATACATGATCTCCTCGAATGGTGCGGTGGCTTTTGTTATTTGACCACGAGTTGATGTAATCGAACGCGATTTGAAGGAGAGCCCACTAGTCATATTCTCTGGGCGCTGGAAGGAGTAACGCAGACATTTGCTAGTAATATTCAGATTTAAATCGGTATTGAATGGCACATAAATGAGAAAACCTTGTTCGCGATTAATCTCATGATCCAAATTTAAGAAGGGGTTGTAACTACGACTGCGGCACGACGCATACGACGAGTAACGCGCATCAATCTCCAGTGCGGACTTCATTACATCATTGGCTTGATGTTGCGTAATGTTACCACGCAGTGAAGTAAGCACTGTGGTTTGCAGTAAGACGTCTGAAGCGGTACCCAAAACTGTAGGTACTGAATATTTGGCCATGAATGGCCAACGTACCGTTTGCATATTGATGTGACTATCGGCGCGTATAATGAAACTCACGCGGTTAATAACTGCAAAGCGATCGGTGATCAAAAGTGAAGATCCATGTTAGGTTATAGGCGTACTTACGGTCAGTATAGGTTAGTTTTTGGAAAGTTTTCTGGTTTAGATAATAAGACAACACCGTCTTGCCTTCCATTTGTAGAATGAACTCAAGATGTAGTGGTTTCGACTGTATAATTGGCGCATTCATCGCATGTAGCAACTCCTTGATGTGTTCGAACTTCAGTGGATCCGCTGCATTTTTGAGAAATTTGTGGAAAATTGCATCTGGTAGACCGCGTGCCTTGATGTATAACTGTAAATTGCAATAAATAATAACAAATAAGCATATACAAGTCTTTGCAGTGTCTCCACCTACCGCCAATTGTCCGGTAAACTTTCCCAGCGCTTCTGTATCGAATTTAAAATAAGCAACTACAGGTAAGTCTGACTTCGAGTCGCCAACCAAAAACGCTTGCAACATAGCACCAATACCGAATTTCGAATCACGATAATCGAATATATAGTTGCCGGTGACCCAGTAGCGTGATTCGGGCTTTTGTGGTAAATGTCGATGCATATACGAGAGCAGGCGACGTCTAAAAGAGAGTGTGAGATGACGATAAATAAAAAGTGAGTTAAAGATGAGCCATAGAATATTAATAAAGATATAACTATTATCTATATGATATGAGGAATGCAGGTGAACCACCTTTGTTACTAATAATATAATTTATATATTTTAGCTTGGTATATCCTTCCAGACTAGATTTTTTTAATTTATACATCAAAATTTAAGAAAGTCCATACAGTAATAAACGATAGAACTTGAGTTTGGTCGTAAGTTACTATATGAGAATTCTTGCAGCATTGCTCGATGGGTAATGGCGTTTCGGCAAACACCGACTACATGACTCCACTTTTCAACTGAGAAAGAAGGTTCGAAGTAAACAGAAAAAGATGGCTGGCGTAAAGGTATGTTAGCTACGCGCAACTCCAAACATCTATACGGATAGCTCGAAAATGGACGATCGGAAATGTCTAGAGCAGGGCACCAGGGAAATAATGGAGTATCTGTTGTGCACTTATCCCACATTCGCAAGACTATGCTGTAAGCATCTGGGGTCCCCGCAAAATAATGCACTGGAGGAAGTACATTACAAACTGAGGCCGTAGAGTCTGTTAAAATTCGCGTCAAACGCAGGCATCCTAAACGATGACTACTCCTTTTGGACTTTGCAAGTGAACTCCATCTGGTATCGCAAAGGACCAAACTGGTCTATGCGTGGCTTATTGGCCTACCAGATTAACTTAACCTAACCTATATGACAATTACAAAATTTCGAAATCTGCTCATATACTAGCACTATATTTTAAAGGGACCACTTACAGATGTTGATAACAAGGGTACGTTGTTTCGGATATACTCGTGATGGTTGTACGATAATAATTAATCATATGCGGATCGGTTTCACTTTGTATAATGCGATGAATACTGATAAGACGTGCTGCTGTGGGATTTGAAATTAGCAGGAGCGTAACAGCGGCAACACGTAGCTCCAAGCTGGCATTACGCGATTCGAAAATTGGCCAATAGATTTCATAGATCTGTAAAAAGTTGAAAATACTATAACTAGTTTCTTTACTGTAAAAAAAGCCGCTGATTTATACCCTTTCTGCGCGCTCTGTAGCCAGAGAGAGTGTCACCCAAGCGGCCAAAAATTTGATATCCTCATTTTCATTTGGATCGCTAACAATGGGATCCAGATAGTTGGCCACATTACCCACTTGCAGATTGCTCAGACCTTGTAGATATAACATTTTTTGCTCATAATCGTTGCTATCTGTGCGAAGGATTAGACAAACGAACGTTTAAGTAGACATAATGCAATCAACAATCGCATTGGCTAACTTACTCAAATAGAGATTGAAATATTTTTGCACATATTCTTCGAATACATCCTTATTGATGCGTCCAGCCATAAAGACGTTATGTACTAGGGTAGCGAAACTCAAAATAGCTGCTTGGTGAACGTCTGGTCTATCAGGTCCTGTAATGAAATTAAGTGTGTTCTGAAGTTATACTGCTCAAAGGCTTTAGCACTTAAACTACTCACCCAATGTCAGAAATACTTCACATTCTTTTACCAAATCGATTGATAGCTCAAATATATGGAACGGTATGGAAATTAGAAGCTGTACCGCAATAGTAGACTTGAGATCCTTTTCCAACACTAAATCTCTCGTTAAATATACCGACGCTTTTGTACCGATACGTGGTATAATCTCATTAAATATATTTCGTATCGTCTCCTGTCGATAAGAAGTACCGATATCTACATCTCTATAAAGCTTCTTTAAGGAATCATAGTCCATTTCTGACAATACTTTTATCAAATCGGAAACGGCGGTATCATAAGGTTCACCAAATTGTAGTTCGGCATCTTCTAGACCTTCCGCAAGTCTATTAAGCATACTGGAAGCTGCGGTTATTAGAGATTCTTGTAATTGTGGATTGCGCCCTCCCGTTGGATCGTTAAGTTCGACGGGTAACAGTTCAAGACCAGATACCTCGGAACACATAGATGTCTCAATGTCTATAGGATTATCGATGGAGGTTTCATTCAGAAAATTCAGTAAAAGTCTAAAATAAATATAAAAATGGGTTAATGACCTAATAAATATTTCAACGTTGCAGTTTACTCTGAGTTTATATATTGCGCCTCTCCTGTTGACTCAAAAGTGTGTATCAAAGTTGTACCCTTGACATGCGCCATGCTGAGGAAGTAACCAGTCACCGGATGTGGTAACATGCCATAAATGGCCTCATTACCAATAATGACGTTCTTTTGAAAGTCGAACTCACACGTATTGGAGGGTACATTACTGCGTGTGACGTGAATGGCTTCTGAGAAGGGTGTGCAAGTCTTCAATTCCGGCGTTTTGCGTATGGAAATATAATTAGTTTTATTCGAGACGAAATACTCTGTCGAACATTTGCCATGTATGCCAATCTAAGGTGTAAAGTTCAAGAGTAAATAAATATAATTAAATTGTTTATTTAATATTTACCTCATCCACAACAAAAGCACCACTAGTCTCCACTTGAAATTGCAATATTGATGCAATGGCACGCTTGAAATTGGTCGACCAAATTGGATCTGCTTCCTTGAAAAAGAGATGTGAGATTGTGCCATCGGGCGTTAGTACGATTTTAAATGGTTTGTAGGGTGGGTACATTTCCTTATTTTGTAGGAACTTTTCTCCAGAATTATTCAGTGTTATATCGTCGATGACGAGCTGTAAAAGAGAAACAATATTAAATGTTTATAATATATATGTATATAAGCTTTAAGGAAAGTTGGTTAATATACTTATGGCAGAATAGTTTCTTACAATGGATAAAAATATCCAAAAATGAATTTGCTTTCAATTTTGTATTTCTAACCAAACTTCGTGTGCGGAATCATTGCGAATTTTGGAAAAGGCTTACGGTGATTTAGTTTTATCAAAAGCACCAGCCTACGAGTGGTACAAAGTCTTTAATGACGGTCGAGAGATCGTTGAAGACATGCCTCCGTCTGAACGACCGTCGTCTTCTTGATCTGATAAAAATATTTAAAAAGTAATGGCGCCAGGGCAGTTTTAGAGAGATGGCAATAGAGCTCGAGTCCATTCAAATGATTTTGGTGGATATTTTGGGTCTTAAACGCGTTCTTGCTCGACTCGTCCCGATAGAGCTGAATTTCTTTTAAAAGACTACCATAAAAGGGTCTGGTTGAACAGGGTTGATCGTGCGAATTTCGATCCCACATTCACGGAGAGCATTATAACTGCCAATGAGACATGGGTTTATGAGTTTGAAATGTTTTGGTGCATCTTGAAATTGTTCCTGAGGGTTAATAAAGAGTCCTATTTGGCAATATTGAAGCGTTTGCGTGAGAGCAATCGTTCAAAACGGGCGATTGACCAATTTTGTTGAGAAACCTTCCAGATTACAACTAATGATAAGCCGGCATCGTTTATTTGACATTCGTTCATGTCTGCCCAAAATTAAAAGTACCTGTGCCGTCACTGATATGAACAACATGATACATATACATATATTGTATGTATGTGGAAATGCATATATGTACATGTATATTGGATCTTTTAAATACATATATACTTATACGTACATACAAATGTACTCTACACTATTTCTCAAATATTGAATGGTGATCCGAGGTAATCAGCTGTTTGCCTGATAAGCTTTTATTTATTACTTCAAGTCGAGCAATCTTCAAAACACATACTCGTAAAAACAGCTAAAGACTTTTCTATATATGTGTATGTGTTTGTGTGTATGTAGACATAGTAGCCGGTCATTGTTGACTACAAGAATAGGCATGAAGAAGATATTCACAGATTAATCATAGCCGGCATGTGCGAGTAGCTGATGAGTGGGCATGTGTAAATATTTCCTTTTTTCGCACTACACTCACAAACACATAAACACATATGTATACACAGGTACATTGGTGTATGCATGCTGAAACGTCACATAAATCGTCACGACATATCGCCCAACTGGTGATAGTTCGCGATCGGCTGAGTTGCCACAATCACTACGCTAATGCATACAAGCGTAAAACGTCTGAGTAATAGCTGTGTGTGAGTGTGTGTGCGGCAGGCTTCCCTGCGGCAAATATGAGAATTTAGTTAGGACCAGCATCGGTATTCAAAACGTGGATCTAAGGATTCGCAAAAATATTTTGATAAATATTTCAGGGTCTCTGAATCCATATACTTTATTGCCTATAAAGCAATTTACAGTTTTGCATAGTGGCGGTAAAAATGGGTCCCGCAGAAGGAATGTACCTCGTGGTACATAATCCATGAATTAGCCTTGTGGATGAAGTGAGTTGTTGTTGTTGTTGTTGTTGTAACGGGTAACATTACCCCGTTAGTATGGTAGGGACTAGATAAGTTGTCATCGACGTCATCCAACAGTAGGCCCAGGAAACCTGCTGTCTCGACGGGGTCGGACCAGAGGGTGAACGGTGTCAGATGTGTAGGGCTAGCAGGGCATGCGAAGATATGACTATTGTCATGCGTGGACTCAGAGTAGGAATTTAACCTGCAACAGTATCCAGAGGAAAGCTGCGCAAGAGTCACTCTTGTTTCTCGCAGCAACTCGAGCTCTTCTTCTGCAATGGGTGGTGATTTGACTCCAAGTACACCATTCACTGAGAGGTAATCGGTGCAGGTTTTAAAGGCTCCATTGTGAATGACGGTCAATGCATGTCTGAAGTTAGTTGCGTCCGAAGTCTGGTCGGCGTATTATTTTATATATGATTTTTGCGAGAGCACCGTGGCAGAAATTGCTTTGAGAAGAGTTCATTATGCTACTTAATTGAGAGCATATGAGCATCACTGTGCAGGTGTTCGATGGGAGACATTAAGAAGTATCTTGTCGTAGTCCGAAGTGCAGTGTTCTGACATGTTTGTAGCTTCGTCGTCTGCGTTTCACTGCATTCAGACGGCGACGGAGTTGAGGACGGGTCGATTGCCTTCTATGTTGCCAATAACGTTTCTTTGTCTTTTTCCGATGTGATGCCGGCTAACGACTTGAGCATTTTGTTGCGGCTCAGTACTTTGACAATAATCGCGATCTCGTAGGGAGTGAAGAAGCAGAGGTAGTCGAAAGTCACACCAAAAAACTTAGGGTTATTGACATTCGGAATCTTCACACCGTCGACTGCAATTTTGATGTCAAGTCCCTACTTCTTCGTCCAGCTTGTGAATATGGTCGCTGTGGATTTAGTGAGAATAGTGTTAGGTTCCATGCAGCGAGGAAGCGAGTAAGGTCGGAGAGATAGCCGTTTAAAATTCTTGGCCATTTAGAATGAGGTTACTCAACCAATGAGAGTTTTTATTACTGAAAAAAATTATCTGCTGCGTCAATAGTTCAATCCACGGTAAGTGAAATATGTAATTCGTATTTTACTACCCATGATAAGAAATATTGTATGAAAACCTAATATCCTACTAGAAACCGGTGAACTCACAAATCAGGTATGACTTTTGGAAATAGTTTTTGGGATTTATCATGCTTTCTAAACTTCGAAAACTTAGTAAAAAAAGTTCTTACGATACTATGGTTTCCAGTTGAACTGATTTGGTAATGTGGAATATATTCTAGGACGATTAGGAAGAAAACTCAATCAAAGGCAATGCACTAATGCGCTAATGCAAACCTTAAAAGTGATTACACGGTATGTTTTTTCGACATAAGTTTCCGAATCCGTTGGGTTCGTAACTGTTATAGCACACTTTATTGACCTGAGACAGCTTCAAGCCATGAAGGTATTCCTCGAGAGTATCCAGAGTGGACACTTAAAGCCAAGCTTATGGTATTTTAGCATTTACGCCACATGCTCATTTATGTCTACTCTGCAGGAACCCTTAGTCACTGGAAGGTTCTTTTTCATCGGCTGAACTCTCGAGGTATTTACCGGTAAAGTGAGTTGAGTTGAGTGAATGGTTTGACTAGTTATGTGTAAAAATTTCCCTACAGGGTGGGCGCTTTACTTTTTGCATCGTCTGTGCGCGTAGTTAGTTAAAACAATTAAAAGTGATTACATGTTCGTTCATGGCAGTGAGAACCGCAACCTGCATTCAGGCGACAAGTGTTGGTGAATATCGGTTCGCCGCAGTTCAACACGACGCACTGGAAAGGTCAATTTGTTTGACATCCCCATGAGCAACAACAAACAACAACAATGGTCCCCACAATAAAGCAAGCAAAAACAGTCTTTTGTCAGTATTGAATTTTTTCCTTCATTATTTATTTTATTTTATTTAAATTTTTTTTTGTTTTTTTTTCTTTTTTTGCTGATTTGATTCGCGGCTTCTTGTTGTAGTTCGGTATTCATTGAATTGGAAATTTCTTATTAAGTGAAAAATAAGAGGTAGAAAAGGCCATTGCCGAAATGAAAATAAAACTAATTACTTTATTTAACAGAAAACTTATTCAAATTAAAAGAACTTTGAGACGAGGTGAAATTTATACGCATGAAATACACATGATTAAATTCTATATGCTTTCTAATGCTATATACATATGTATGTTTCCATATATGCTATATACATATGTATTTGTGTATGTAGACAGGCTTTTAGGTGTCTCTTGAAGCTTATATTTCATACAGTTCATCGTTCCAACGAATGCGATATTCGCTGTGAGTAATGCGCAAAGGACCATACATCTTCCACAGAACCTCTCTCTCGATAACTCCTAAAGCCGACTCATCAGGGGTTATCATCTTCCATGTCTCTGCATCATATAGCAGGATGAGAATAATAAGTGAGTTATAGAAATTGGTCTTTGTTCGTTGAGAGGACTTTACTTCTCAATTGTCTACTGAGTCTGATGTAGCATCTGTTGGCAAGAGTTATTCTGTGTTGAATTGCGAAGCTGATATTATTGTTGGTGTTAAAATTGGTTCCAAGATAGACGAAATTATCTACGACTTCGAGGTTATGACAGTCAACAGTGACGTGGGAGCCGTGCGACGAATTTTTGTTTGATGACAAGATGATGAGTTATTTCGTCTTGCCCTCATTCACTACCAGACCCATACGCTTCACTTCCTTATCTAGTCTGAAGAAAGCAGAACTAACGGCGCGATTGTTGAGGTCAGTGATCAATATGATCAGAGTACAAGAGCAGCTGTACACTCTCATAGAAGATTGTACCTTCTCTATTTAGTTCTGCAGATCGAATTGTTTTCTCCAGCAGTAGATTGTAGAAGTCGCACGAAAGGCAGTTACCTTTTCTGAAACCTCTTTTGGTATCGAATGGCTCGGAAATGTCCTTCCCGATCCTGACGGGATTTTTGGTAACATCTCTTATGCATCGATTCCGAACATATTTATTAAAGTTTTGGGAATGAAACATACTAATGTTAGACTGGTACCAAAAGACCTAAATTTTTTAAAAAATCAGCCACTAGAAGACGAAAAAGAGATGCTTGACAACACTGAGAACATAACATTCATCAAAACGAATGGCGCTCTAAAAACTAGTCGAAACTAATAAAAGCCAAAATTCGTTAAAGGCCATTCCATCCAGGCTTTCTAACAAGTGTATGGAAAATTGACATGCCTATGTTTGCTCAACAGGAACTAATTTTCAATGCGATAATAATTTCTTTTTTTTAAATATGTGAAAATGTTTTTGTTATCAACCAGGGTCAAATTTCATACATAATATTTATATGCGAATTCATAGCGATAATTCCACTGAGTTTTAACTCTAACGAGTTAACCCTCATGAGCTTCGTTATGTAAGCACATGTATTTGTTTATCATGCCTTCATCTCGAAAAGATTAAAACGAAATAGAAAACAGTAACACAAATATAAATCTAGTATATTTATTAATTGTGTGAGGTCAAGATGATTAGAATGGCAAACAAATAACTAATTAACTTTCTATATAATATAATTTTTGACGAGCAGATCGAAAATCAAGGTCATGTTGACAGTTTTCCTCACTGCACTCTGAATTCCTTTTCACCGGAAAAACTTTCAACAAGGTATGCTAACGGGTTTTTCAATAAGAGCGCTACAAAAGTTTTTTAAATAAAACCAAAATGGTACATTCGATGCAATTATGTATGGAACTCGATTTATTTTGCATGGTCACTACGGGCACGCTTGCAGAAGTCCAGACGCTAAACCTAATTTTCGACGGTTTTTAAGCATAAGTCGGTCGATACTGCTGCAATTTCACGTTCGATATGAGTACGAAGTTTAGCAATTGTCGCTGGCTTGTTGGCATAGACCATAGACTTGACCTAGCACGACTGAGGCGGCCAATTGCCTGGGCCATTTCGTGAGATAACACGTTCACCAAACTTGATTTTTAATAAAATTTTAGTGATTTGTGGCTTGTGGCGCCGTTTTGTTGAAACCACATCTTGTTCAAGTCCATATCATCCAGCCAAAAATATTCGGTTTGAGCGGCATTGAGCGGCAGCGATTCCTATTAACAGTAACGTGCCGGTCTAAAGGATCATGGAAGAAGTACGGTCCAATGATGCCGACGGCCCATTAACCGCACTGAGCCGTAATTTTTTCTGGATGCAATAGTGATTCATGGAGTACGTATGGATTGCGGACATATTTTGCTTATTGGCGAAGCCATTCAATGAGCCTCATCGCTGAAGATGATTTTTCGATGAAAATCCAGATCATTTTCAAGCTCTTGGTCAGCCCAAATCACAAACATGCGATGCTTCTGGTGATCAAGCGGCTTCAATTCTTGCGGCAATTTGATTTTGTAAGGATGTGGGCTAAGATCTTTTCGCAAAATTCGCCACAACGACGTCCCAACGCTTAAGAACGGTGTGTGAAAGACTGATTAGGGTCTTCCTCAATTGTTGCGCTAGCGGCAGCGATATTCTCCACGCTATGGCCACTTCTGTGTCTCACTGGGCAGTGGATTAAAATTTTTCCACTAGACGCTCAATTGTTGATCTAACAGAACGATTATGATAACCATAAATTGGACGTAGCGCTCTTAAAGGCCACTGACTCCGAATTTCGGTAGTGAAAATAATAATTTCGACTAGTTGTTGGATCGTATATCTTTCCATAATGAAATAAGAAACCGTACAGAAGAGAAATGCCAAAGAGCGGAAAAAATTGGCGTCGTTGCTGTCCCTATCTGTCTAATTTTGTAGCGTCCTTATGAAAATATCCTGTTATAGTATTTCACACAGATATAACGGAAACTGTAAAGCAGCAGCCTTGCGCAATAGGGGTGGTAGGAACTTGTCAAATGTTACTTACCGCTGCGGCTAAAACATTGGCCGTCTGTCGTTGTAGTGTCAACTTGCCGCGCACAATCCAACCGGAAGTTGGCGGAGCCGGATGTTCATCTTCTTGTGGTGCCTTGGCACCCACTGCCACCGTACCGACATACTCATACTCGTATTGGCGATTCAAAGCGATGATATGAAAAGCGTGCACACTCGCACCGAGCACGGACAGCAATAAGGCTGGCGAAGATATTGAAATTCGAAAGATTATACAAAATGTAGTTTGGAAATATAGTATACAAGTATATTTATATTTTATTTTACTTTGTAATTTTTTATTTATTTTATTTTTTTCATTTATAAATTTTTATAAATTTGCTCGATCGTTGATGAGAATTAGAAAACTAATTTTTTATGTAAAAATGTAAGAAAAAAATTATTTAAAAAGAATTAAAGAAAAAAATGTGTAAATTTTATAAACAAATTTTTATTTTTCGCTAACACATTTTTGCGCAATATGTAAATAATTGCTAAGTCGTCTAACAAATAACGTTTTCCTAGTATTATCTGAAATATATTAAAGAAAAAACTGATAAAAAAGTTTTGAAACTTTTTATAAAAATATTCCACTACAATTTTTATTTCAGAATGAACAGGGTATAATCAATTTGTCATGAAGTTTGTAACACCCAAAAGAAGCTTCGGTGACCCTAGAAAATTTATGAATGAACAGCTTGTACAAAGTCGGTTTAACAATGTCCGTCTCTCTGTCTGTGAATTAGTCCCCCAGTTTTAGGGTTATCGATCTAAAATTTCGCACATGCTTTTTTCTCCTCAAGAAGCTGCTTACTTGTCGGAATATATCGGACCACTACAGCATATAGCTGCCATACCAACTGAACGATCCAAATAAGGTCCTTGTATGGACAACTTTTTTATTTTACAAGATATCTTCACAAAATTTGGTACAGATTGTTATCCAAGGCAATGCTATAATAGCTGAAAAAATTGTTCAGATTGAACCACTATAGCATATAGCTGGCATATAAACTGAACGAACCAAATCAGGTCCTTGTATAGAAAACTTTTTTTTGTGAAGCTTACTATAAATAAGTATGAGCCAGTCCGTCTAACAAATAGATAGCGGTTTCCTAGTATTCCAATATGTGAGTTTAAAAAAATTACGTCATCGCTGCGATTAGCAGCTGAAAAAATATACAAAAATAAGATTAAATCTCGATGCAAATGAAATCAAACAAATTTATTTGAAAATACACACATATACAGAGCATATATGTGTGTAATGAGATTTTTTACAACTAAGTGTATATACATATATGTATGTATGTATACAAATGGCACTTGTTACGTACACAATAAAATTAGACAGCTGTTACGCCTCATCCCGGTGCTAAGAAATGTGTAATAAAATTTGTATAAAATTCGTTTATCTGTTATGTTATGATGCTATGATCCTTTAACTGCACTGTGTTGCACTTTGCACGTTGGCTTTTCTTTTTAATGTGTGTGTATTTTTGTTGTTGATTATGTTTACTCTGCGCGCATTTCACTGGTGGTTCACATATTTTGGAGCACACAAGCGTTTCATTCAATCTTTGCATATATAAACAAAAATATATGTATATATATATATATAGTATACTATATATAATATATGCAACTATATAAGTATGTATATGCGCTGGTTTTATAATTTCTTTTTGGAACTGATAACGCTAAATACGCTTGTGGTATGCTCGCAGTCGGTACAAAATATTCACAAACACACACACACACACTTATTTAGTAGATTTGTAAGACAAAAGCGGTTTTCATATAACAGTAAATCACTACAAAATCAAACAATTCACTCATATCCGGTTATCAATCAGATTTCGCACATACATACGCATATGTATGTATGTATGTAAGTATATATATCGATATTAAAAAGCGTACGCGCGTACACACACACGCACTTAGAGCAACCGGAAACACAACGAAATGTCTTTGAAATTGCCTCAATGTCCTGCTTCCTTGAAATTCTGCTTTACACTTGATGAGTTTCGTACGCGACGCGTTCAAAACCCGTACTAAAGCGCTGCTTGACCGCAAGCTAGGAAGTAAGGGTGTTCGACTTGATGTTCGGCATTATTTTGTTTTTCTTTTTCGTAGATAAGACTGCAAGAGAAAAGAGCGCACACGCACACACTGACATGTCTATGTGTTTCCGTCTACATATGTATTCATGTAGAATATATACATACATAACGCTGCGTGTTAAATTTTTTCACTTACTGACTGGAATATATACTTATATGTATGTATGTATATTGGCGGCAAGATTTGTGTGGCTGCATATGTATGTACATGGGAATGTGTTAAAAGGAGCTGTGACATTTATGAATGAATGATATGCAAAAATGTGCATACGTGTGTCGGTGTGTGTTGCTGTTTGACTTTTGTACATGTAGATGTGCACCTTGATTTGTGTAAAAATCATGCTTTAGCACTTGTGCGATATGAATACAGTTAACATTCAGACAACTCCATTGAAATCCCTTTACTACCCTGTAGGAAATTTTGTTTTGGAGAATATATGAAGCGCACAATTGCAGTCGAATTGCTTAAAGAAAATAATTTAAATGTATTTTTGTAATCATTAAATTGTTTAAGTCAATTTAGGCGCGCCAATGATTAATTTGATCCAGCAAAGCTTGCAGTTCTTCCACTTACATTCCTTTGCAGGCCTGAAGATGAGTGCCCTGCAGTGCATATTTGTGTTTCGAAAATAGAAAAAGTCAAGCAGTGTTAAATCTGACGAAGAAGTTGGTTAAACGCTGGCGTTCCAATTCACGAGAAATATTGAGGAAAGCTTTTTGTGTTCTCTACAGTAACTTAAAATATTCATTTCAAGACCTGGGTAGCTAATCTTTGAAAACAATCTATCGGAAGCGAAAGATAAAATAACAAACATTAAGGACAAAATAATTTACAGGAAATATGAGGTCGGGAAAAGAAAGTGGTTGAATTTTTAAGAGTTAATAATGGCTTATCTCGATTTCCGGCAAATCTACGAGTCCTAGAGAAAAAAGTTTTATGGCAATGTTGTAGGTAATGTAAAGGTCTGTAACTTCTGCTTTAGCGTTTTTTCACACAAGTTCAAAATGTGTGTCACATATTCAAATAACAAGTTTAGGGTTTTTTTATTTTTTCCCCTTATATTGACGTAATCCCATATTTTCAATTAAAAGTTCAAACACAGAATGTATTCTTTCTATTTCCGTACTTCCGTTGCGTTTATAATCTCCTCATTCGACCAAAATTTCTGACTGACCTTTCAAGTTTGATTACATAGTTACCATTTCATGATGGACGAGTACTTTTTCTTCATTTAATTGGTAATCGGCATCGAATCTTACTAATAATGATACATGTTGTTGTTGTTGTGACAGAAGACATTCCTTAAGTAATTTGGAGGAGTGCTGCCGTGTTAGACAAAAATCCAGTTATGCAGACCCGACAGTCGTGGAAACGAATTACCCTAGCTCTATGGACGCTTTTGCCTTTCTCCATCAACAATATATTTCTCATGCGTTAGAGACGCCATGGGGTGGTGAGATTAAGCATTTATCGTAGCGCCCTCATTATTAAAAATTCTTCTAGTATTTTTCAATTACGTGGATTAAAAAATAAATAATTTCTTACCACATGGGGAAAATGTGAAGTACAAACGATTTTAAAAGAGCTTTTAGAAGAAAGTGAGTAGTCGTTGGGTAAGACAGAATTCGAAAGGAGCCTTCTTATAGTATGTTTGCGGGAATTAGTGTATAAGAATGTTCAATAAACTTCTGCAAAACCGTATATCATCATGAAACTTGAATCTTTAGATGATTTGCGAAAAAAAATCGTTTTAGAAAGACTGACTAATACGAGTACTCGCTGGTTGTGCGATCCGCTCAAGACATAAGTCTGAAGCATCTAAGGAAGAATTTTGTTAAATACAACTGAAAATATATTTCTTGCAAGGGTTCACGTTGCAAATGTTGAGCTTCATTTATTTGATGTATGAGTGTACGTAAATCAGCATTTACTCTCACTCTCAGTTATCTTCAGCCACTCGTTCACTTTGAAACAACTTCACATCTAATTGTACTCCTCATTACTGATTAAATATTTTTGCTCATTTTTTTGCAACGCCATTGACCTCAGTTATAGTCACAACGAGCCTAATTGAAGGGTTGTGTACACACGAAAAACCCAGTGAACAAAAAATGCTTAGGTCTAAGATGCACAAGTGATATGCATTCGAACAGACTTATTTTACATTACAAAGATCCGGCGTACTTCGCCACAGACTTCAGCATCTGCAAACATATATACTGTTAATACAACAGTACAAGTAGTTTTGGGGAGTACCATAGACACTAATTGGGGGAAGTTTACTTGTAAAATTCCATGTCATAACGACTAGTCTTTGTCTGATTGACATCGATCCGATAAAACTAATCATCCTGACAGACACTGCTTGCCGCTCGCGTCGAAGATAAAGAGAAAGAATCAATTGACTAATCGCTGTTCTGAAGATGCTTCAGATTTTTCAAGTTTAACCAAAACACCTTACCTTTCGAACCGATTCCAAAACGATACAAGTATCTACCCGAAAAACCTGGTAGCATCGTTCAAATGGTCGTGTCTTTAGGTAGTAAAAAACGATTAGCTAGTTAAAACATATTTAAGTAGTTTGAATTAATTAATACTCTAGAGGTGATCAGAAGAAAAGTGAGACTTTCTCTGCACCGGAAGGATCAAGTGGAGAAAAAGTTAGCTTCATATACTCTGCGGAAACACTTTTGCATACAGATTCAAACAGGGTTAGATCAAGCACTTGGGTCAGAATAACAGGCTTGGCCGGATAAAATCTGCGTCAATTCTGATAACTTAGAACAGGCTGTTGAGGAAATCGCCTCTCTTGACCCTATCGATAATAAGTATTGATGACAATGGCAGAATTAAGTTATCCATAGAAAATTCTTGCTCTTACTTTATTTATTTTAGAGCCTTCAAGGTAGGTGTAAAAGAAATTTTCCGCAATTTCTTCAAAAAACGAGATGCAGAGCTAAATAGCGAAGGTATATCATTGGTCTCAATAACCCAGCAACCGTTCTGTCGTTAGTTCTGCTTTCCCTAGAGTCTGCTTTGTCCGTAATGGTTAAGGAAGCGAGCAAATGGGTCTGGAGTGAACGAGAGTAAGACTAAATATCTCTTGTCATCAAACAAACACTCATCGCCCTCGCGAGTTGACTCCCACGGACTATGTAGGCAATTGAGAAGTAAAGTTCTTTCTCGACGAACAAAGACCAAACTCTACAAGACACTCATTATCCCCGTTCTGGTATAGGATGCAGAGGCATGGACGATGACATCTGAGGAGTTGGCGTTACGAGTTATAGAGAGAAAGGTTCTGTGGAAGATTTATGGTCCTTTGTGCATTCGCAACGGCGAATACGGCAGTCGATGGCAGGATAAAAATCGGTCAATAAGCACCAGTCCGGGTAAATTTTGATCTTGAGTGTATGTATGGTTTGTAAATATTATGTATATTAGCTAATTGAGAAAAATGGTCGGGTTATTCCCAAAAATTTTAAGCTATAATAGGAGCCAGAGATAAAATTGTAAATTAAATTATTTGGCATCCTGTTATCTTTATTTATGAGGGTTTTGTAATAAAAAAAAAAAGATAGAACCCTTGAGAGAGCGGTCCGTCAGGTTAGATCGGTCGGCTACTGCAATCTTTGATCGTGCTTTTCTCGAAACATTGTCTTCAAAGTCGGTGGGCTTGAGTTCGCAGAAACTAGTGAAGCGATCTTATTGAAAGTTTTCACATTTCTTCCTAACTGGATGACCTTATGATTGATCGAAAGAGTTCTCTTTTTCGATTACAACTATTTTTTCAAGCCAATTTGTGTTAAAAATTGGTCCTAAAATCAAACTGTTTTGTTTTCAACTTTATCAAAAATTATTAATATTTTTTCAAATCCTTCGATTAATTACGATCTATACTCAACAACCAGCCTAACTTACTTAAACTCACCAGATCTAACTATGCATATACATATACATATGTATACTACATAAACGGTATGAACTCGACCAAGCGAAACTCAACTTCCCCTAAACTCACCTCGTCTCTAAATACAACTAAACAGATATAACATTCACCGACATATTATTAAAATAAGTAAATATGTATTACTTATATGTATTACAAAGGACTAGAAGATCTATGTATGGCGTGACAGCCAGCCAGTAAAACCTCACCTAACCTATGTACTAATGAGTATAAAACGCAGAAAATTGAATTTTGTTATTTTTTTATTACTATTATATATATTTTAAGTAGCGTTTTGCTACATATCTCTAGATCTCTAGTTTTCATTGTATAAACCACAAACTGCCATACGCGTTACAGTTTAAATACATTCCATTACACCATTCATAACAATTTTATACACGTAAACAGGCCGACTCGTGTATGCCACATACAAACATGCATATTTTGAAAACAAAAAAATATATATAGTATATGGTTTGAAAAAATAAACACAGAAAAGTCTATAACCATTCATAAGCACTTGTAATTTTTTATCCGCCATAACGGCTTTAGCGCGCACCACCGTGCGCATGCCCGGCGCGCAGCATGGCACTAATGCCACTACCAGCGTCTTCCGTTGGAGGTTTGTCTTTCGTGTTAACATTCTTTTCTCCCTCTCCATCACTCTCCAAGTTCTTGAGCTGTTGCATCCACATCTCAGCGTAAACGCCATCCTTACGTTGCAGCAGCTCCTCATGTCGTCCACGTTCGGCGATGTTGCCATCCTTAAGCACGAGTATCTCATCGGCGTTTATGATTGTGGAGAGACGATGCGCAATTACAATTGTCGTGCGATTGGCGCAGACACGCGATAAGGCCGCTTGAATATTTCGTTCGGTATTGGTGTCGAGCGCCGACGTGGCCTCATCGAGCAGCACCAACACCGGCGCTTTGAGCAGCGTGCGCGCTATGGCAACACGTTGTTTCTCGCCACCGCTTAGACGTAAGCCCCGCTCACCCACTTTCGTTTCATAGCGTTCGGGGAAGCCCAAAATCCGTTCATGTATATCGGCCAGGCGCGCAGCCTCGTACACTTCATCGGCGCGTGCGCCAATTTTGCCATATTCAATGTTGTAGAAAATCGTGTTATTGAAGAGTACAGTGTCCTGGGGCACCACGCCTGCGCAAAGAAATTTGTAATTAGATTCAAAGAAATAAAAAAAGGTAAAAGAGGCTACATAAGAAATATCTGTAGATTTCAAGATGATTAAAATTAGGATTCGAAAAGAAGTCTTGGTTATTAAACGCAGCTACGAAGAAAATGTCTAAGCGAATGAGCTTCAGGAGAAAGTTCAACACAACCCTGAACAAGAAAAAATACTGGGGTGACTCCAGTTTAAACGAGTGTCTCAAAGAAACCGTCTCACGGTAGTTCGCCGATGTGGTTAGGGTTGTTGTAACGGGTACCTAATCCCCGTTAGGACGATAAGGATTAGATAAGTTGCTATCGACGTCATCCAACGGTAGGCCAGGAATTGTGCTGTTTCGACGGGGTTAGACTCCCTTCGGTCCTGAAGGGAGCGTTGATTTTTCGATGTCCTCAAGTAGCGTTGTGTGATTGACTGTGTCAAAAGCTTTTGAGGCTACGATGATTGTCTTCTCGTAGGGTGGTTTCTGGTTAAGACTCTGAACTATCTAGGTGCTTATAACGCTAAGTGCTGTGCACTTTTCGGAAGCCATGCTGGTGGTTTGCTATGCTCAGGTGGAGTGTGAGGATCGGGAGTAGCAAGGCCTCAAGTGCCTTCAATATTAGGGAGGAGAGTTATCGGACGATAGGACTCTTATTTGAAGACGGGTTTCCCAGATTTCAGTAGTGGGTCCACTCTCCCGATTTTCCACAAAAAGGGGAATTTGAAGAGTGGTCAGCGACAGGTTGAGGACCTTGAGGACATGGCTTACTCCCGTCGAGCATAGACGCTCAGCGTGTTAACTCCAGCAGGGCCAACGGATTTGGAAGATTTTGCCTTGTTGATGACACTCCTCATCTTACAGAGCAATTATTATAACGAAGTCATCCTTTGTTTTATTCAAGAATGACTTCAGGCAGTAGTATCACCTTAAGAGATCAAGTACTTGGGCATCGTGGCGTAGAAGAAAAGGAGATGGTTAGGAAATGAGGTGATTAGAAATGTGTCAAAAACTTAACTTAACTTATATTCTTAACTTACCAATTGCCTTTCTTAAACTCTGCTGCTGCACTAATTTGATATTCTGTCCATCGATTAGCACTGCACCGGATTGTACGTCATAGAAACGGAAGAGCAAACGTACAATTGTGCTTTTACCCGCGCCAGATGGTCCAACGATGGCGACAGTTTTACCCGGTGGCACGCTGAAGCTTACATTGCGCAATACAATCTTCTCGGGTGAGTAACCAAAAGTTACATTCGAGAATTCAATGCCCGCACCAGCGGTGATAAGTGGTGCAGCACCAGGTGCATCAAAAATTTCCTGATCCTCCTTCAACAGATCGAACATGTTCTCCATATCGACGAAATTCTTCTGTATAGCACGATAGTAGGTGCCAAACCAATTGAGCGGCATATAAAGATCCATAAGGTAGGTGAAGAAGAGTACAAAGTCACCGACGGTGAGCGTCTGATGATGCGCAACTAAATAGACACACAGCATTGAGCCGCAGAGCAAGCCGAGACAGAGTATAATATTTTGAGAGGTGTTAAGTAAGTTGAGTGTCAACATGGAGAGGAATTCTTCCTTCTAGAATTGGAAAAAGAATATATATATGTGTATTAATGAAATGTTAATTTAAATTTTTGGCATATATGGGTACCTGATATTTTACAATGGCCTGACGGTATTCCTCAACCTCATACTGTTCAGCGCCGTAATATTTTACAGTTTCGAAATTTAATAGCGAGTCAACACTGCGTGCGCGCTGAGCATTATCGGCCAAATTCATGCGACGCTGATACTTAGTGCGCCATTCGGTAACCAAAATAGTGGCCACTGAAAAAAATTCATATTTTTTAGGTTAAATAGGAAAATAAGTATATTTTTTTGTTCTTCCATCATTACTTACAAATATATAGAAACATTGTGAGAAACACAATCAGTCCAAACCACCAATTGAAAGCGTAGATAAAGAAAACCACAGCTACAAGCAAATCGACAATAGTGGGCGTAATCGAAAAGATAATGTAGTTTAATAAATTATTAATGGAGTCTGTGCCACGATCCATAACACGTAAAACTTCGCCAGTTTTGCGTTGCAGATGCCAACGCAGTGAGAGTTGATGCAAATGACTGAATAGATCGACTTCAATTTCTCTCGTTGTATACTGTTGTACGCGTATCCACAGAAAAGAACGTAAATTATTGAAAAGCCCCATAGTGCCAGTGCCACCGCCTTGTACAAAGGATAATGCAACATAGATAAGTACGAAATCCCAACGGAAGAGTATAGGCGGTATGGTGAGGCTGTCCACTGCAATCAGGAAATATGTATATTAAGAAATTTAATTATATAAGATTATTGTATACGACATACCCAGCTTTTTTCGATAGATTGGCAAAAATAGTTTAATAACACGTCCAGCAATTAGCAATAGTACACAGACAACAACAGATAATTGTAACATCACGTCTTTTTTAGGCCACATGTAGGGAAATAGTTTAGCCAATTTCTTAAAAGCATTGCGAAAAGCGGAACCCTGTTGTGTATTATTGTTGCTCGCATTGGATGGTTCATCGAGATGCACATAAGGCCGCATAATACCAGGTGCCTTAAGACCCAATATGAAAATCAATAGTGAGGTTATGAAGCGTGTAACGAATAAAGCCATTTCCACTTGATCTTTATTGCTATAAAAAGAAAAAAATGAATGAATGGAACATTAATTAAGTAAAAACGGGAAATTGTAAGAGATTTTACCATTTAGCGTATATATGTATGCAAAGCATACAAAAATATAATGTCGAGTAAGTGGTATAGAATGCCACTTAGTGTAGTTTATATTACAATCTAGAGCAAAATTTATAAGCCAATTTCCAAACTTAATTGTTATCAACTAATTAAGCATATATACACTTAATTCATGAATTAATTTGCATAATAAATATATTTATTGATTTCTCTTCAGTACTAACGTTTTAAGTGTGAACCACCAATCTTCATGTCGCAAATTTATGAATGCCAATGATTCATTGATAAAACCCAAAGTCCAAAATAGTAATAATATGAGGCCGTGACCTCGCGTCGGTAGTGATGGCAGCTGATAGAAGCGTTCCTTTAATATAACACAAACTGAGAAAGGATATGATATGCAAATAAGTACAGTTGAGAGTATCTAAAATTAAAAGAGCAAAATTTATACATATGCATATATAAAGAAACTAAAGTTTGTATACACAAAACTCACCATATATCCATAAACTGCATGATCCGGGTAGACACGTGCATTTAAGAGGAATCTTACTAATGCCAATATAGGAAAGAAGAATAATAGAAAGAGCTGCAAAGCGTATAAGCGCGATTTGGTGATATGCGTCGGATCATTGCGTGTGGCATATTTGCGATACATTAGTAGTTGTACGGTGCCCATGAGCAGCATAAAACCACTTGCCACCCCATTGCCAATTGTGTCCATAAAACAATGTGATATGCCATTGTTTATCCAAATTTGCGAAAATGTTACATTCGGCGGACAGTAGAGCATCTTGTTTTTTCGTGGTGTTGTTTTACTTAGATGCTGAAAGTATATGTGAAAATACTACAATGCTGTCTTCTTTATAAATATCATAAATAAATTAGTACATATTACACATAATTGGTGCAGTGTGTATTTATGTACAAATACGTGTGTAGATATAATTGTCGTTGAGCGCTTTGACGGACGTCAAATTGATAAGAAAAAATATACGGCGAATTGTGATTTTGCATTATTTGAATTATTGCAAAAGCAGCTAAGCTTAAATTACAACATAATTATTTCACAAGAAATATTTAGTTTGCAAAAATGACACGGTTACATGGGCGTTGACGATGACTTTTAGTTTTGTAATTAGTTAGGATATCTAAAGTTTTTGAATTCACGCCAACCACTTATACCATTAACATGTTAGGTAAAGTTTGCCACGAAGTTGGTAACAGCCAGAAAAAACGTCGGAGACCCCTTATCTTTTGTGTTTGTAAAGGGTATTAAAGCTAGCGTGTAACCAAAGTTAACTTTTTTTCTGTTTATATAAATTATAACATAAATTACTTTATGCGATAACTGCTTATCAGATCATACACGAAATGGATATTCAATAGATTTAATTATCATTTCATAGTGGAAGAATATTAATTTGTAGGCGACACGAAATGCAAAATAGGAATATGTACTTAATTAGCAAGTCTAATTTTGATCTACATGAGTTTAGTGACACACGTCTGCCCAGATAATTGATAATTGAAGCAGCAAACAAACAAACAATTGTTAGATTTTATTTCCATTGAAGTTTAACGTAAAACAACAATACGAATAAAAATTTGTTGTAAAATGTTGTTAAATACATATGTGTTATTTGTTATATTTATATACATAAATGTTTAATTTTTCTATTTGCGGTTATAAATGGTTGTTTATTTCCATAAATTGTCGAAGCTAAAGCAAGAACAAAGACATACCTATAAGTATTATTTCCTAGTTGCTCTAAACTGGACAAAATATTACTTCCGATTTTGTACACCGTCCGTTTTCAATCTAAACCATTTTTTGTGCCACAACCACACTGTAAAGATTGTTTAATAAATTATTGGTGCTTTAGTTTTAATTATGCAATTTTTGCATTTACGCACTTCAAATTTTACTTTTCGGAATGACTTTCAAATTACTCTGCGCCGGAGATTATTTTGTAGCGATTAGCATTACACCGATTTCATATATTAAGTTTATAACACTTGTAGCATATAACGTCACACAATATATTCTATATTAAAATATTGTTTTTAATTTTGTAATAGCAAATATTGAAATGTCTGCATAAACAATAACTTGGCTGCTTTAATTAAGGATAAAAATTCTTCCCCAATTTTCTTTGCCTGCACAGCTGACAGCAGTCAAATGTCAAATGCTTACTATTAGAGATGTGTAACTGTCATTGCAGAGATTTAAATCGGTACAAAACTTAAAAGATCTACATATAGCAAAAGTTGCTAAGAAGGCATGTATATCACAGTAAAAAACAATTAATTATATTTTACAACAAAATCAAAAAGTTATTTTTTTATTTATAACATATTTCACAAGTTTTTTGGTTCAACGTATATTCGACTACATGTATATCGGCTACTAAGCACCCTGTGAATTTGGTTTTCTTGTCAATCTGAGTTACCCTATACAAACTTAAGATATGTAAAACTAACGGAAAAGGAAACCATTTTCTTTTGTGTCGCGGTTGTTTCTTTTCGTTGAAGCCAATTTGATAAATTGAATAATATTTGGTGAAATTAATAACAGTTGAGCGAATAAATCAAAAATTGGCGGATACTAAGAATTAATTTAAATTTCCGTGTATTTAAATAATCGTGTGTCTTCTAAATGTGTGCGTTGTAAGAAAAATGTAAAACGGGGAAGAGTGTGTGTGGCTGTATAGTCGAAGTAAATGTAGTATGTGTTTCACAAAGTTGTTAAGAAATAAGAGCAAGTCCACTTTTTCAAGGTGTATAAAGTGAATAAATAAGTTTTATATTGTGAAAATGTGTTAAGTGTGTTCCCCTTCAAGTGTTTAAAGTTTTACTAAGTGTTTTGATGATACTTTAAAGCAAATTACCATAGCGTACCTTAATATATTCAGCGGTTTCTTAATTGCAGCGCAATGTAAGTAGTAGATTTACAAGCAAATATGTAGTATGTCATAACCAATACAAAATCATGTTATAATGTATTTGACTATGACATATATGTAGCCATACATACTTGTTTATTGTACTCTTGTTTATTTAAAAACCGTAAGTTAAAAGTAGTGTAATTTGAATTTCCACATATAAAAAAAGAGCATTAGTACTTAGTCCTGTCATAAATTCTGTTACAAAGTTTACAGCGCGTACTCTTCGCTTAAGCTTATTAACATTGGAAGTGGAAGCTAAAAAATATCTGTGTAAAGCCCAAGTGAAATTTTTGAAAATATGAGTTTCTCAAAAAACTTAATATTTCGAGAGTGTTTATTTACCGCATAATATTTCGTTTTTCCCAAAGATCTGTAGTTAATGACAAAAGGAGAAATGGTCGTGCTCGCGTGGTTTGAACTAATATTTTGGTTTTTTGACGATGCTGCATAATAAATAAATTAGGTGCGTAAGATAATCGTCTGTTTGTTATGATTTTGTAAACGAGTTGAAAATTGGAAATTAAATAATCAGTTTGATATTGAAAATAATTTGTTTGATGCTTTATTTTTTCAACTACACTTTCTTACAATATTTAAAATATATGTATTTATACGTATCATATACATGTATATATAAATATGTTTTTCTAAATATACTAGACAATAATTAAGTAAAAAAATAAATACAACTTAAAATGTAAATATATTTTCAAGATATTACTACAATTATTTGTTAAAAGTTTTTGAGAACAGCCACTGGATAAAGATGATTTTAAAACACGCTACAATTCTTTATATACTCTAAAGTTTAGTATATAAACAAAGAATTTAACTTACATGCTATTTGTGATGGTCGATTTAAGGACGTGATGAAATTATGTTTGTGTTTAAAATCTAACATTTTCAATATATTATTTTTGCTACATTTGTCGTACTATGCTGTTGGCATATTACATAACACTATACAACAGTAATTTGAAAACCTAATAAATGTTAAATTATTTTTTAAAACTAGTTTTTATTTATGAGTGAATATTTAGTTTTTTTGTTTGTAATAGCACTGAGTACAAGAATTTCTGTAATATTAGTTTACATGTGCAAATATTTTCAATTGCTCTGCGCCTCAGCCAAGTTATATTCAAGCATTTTAATACAAACAAGAGTTTAAAGTTCATTTATTTTTGAGAAATTTGTGATCACATTTCCACTTACTTATAAACCTGAAATCAGTTTCAAAGTACTTCCTGCACCTGTACATGTAGGCGTCCACTTAGTGAACATGAGTTGCAATACAATTGCATGATTGCTCTGCAGTTGTGAAATTCGTTGCTGAAATAATGATTTATACTAAATTATGAATTGATTTTCCCAATAACGGTTGCGCCACACTCCCTGCAGTAGGTGTGGCCACAGTTACAGCATTACCCACTACACTGGCACCCGTATTTGCTGCGTCAGCAGTACGTGCGCCCACGTGATTATCCATTGGCGGCACAGCTTTGCTGATAAGATGCAAATTCTTTGCATTATTTGCTTTTACAATGTTATTATAGCTATTATTGTTGCTTTTGCATACACTATCACAACCATTTTTAGTGAATACAACGCTATTTAGATTTTCGCCTTCCAACAAGCGTGCTTTACTACTATTCAACTGGTGATTTAATGGCAAATCAATGTCGTCTTCGTCATCATTAACGCCATCAGGCTTATAAATATTTGATTCACTATATGATTCATCAAGTGATGCGCGCCGAGGTAAAAGTTGTGTAGAAGTATTTGGCTCAGATCTGTCATTTATACCGCTATCTTGTGGTCCGTCATCTTTAATGCCTACTTGGAATTTGATGCGTTGCACATTTTGTAAGTGGTCGTTGTCGACACGTTCACTTGATACCAATGGTGAAATGCTTGGTGACGGCCTCGGGCGCACGCGTGCTAATGCCGGTGTTGTCGGATGTAGAATGCCGCTTAGATTGGAATTCGAGTTGGATTGCATTAGATGTGTAAAGCTGGTACGGTGGTTATTCGCTAAATTGTTATTGTGATTTTTTAGTGCACCTGATAGCGGTAAACGTAGATTGGCCAACTCGTTGTTGGCATCTTTACGTGGCTCACGCAGCGACCGACTACTGTAAATGTCGCCGTTGAGCCCATTTGTTAGCTTACCCATAGTCACTATGTGCTCTTTGTCTTCTTGTTGTTTGACATTATCCAGATAGTAATTGAAGTCCTCGGGTTTAAATTCGTTGCCATTCAATTTAGGTGATGATGACGAGATTTTGCGCTTCACACGCAAAGTCGGCGTTTTCGGTACGCTGCTGTGTTCGACTATTGTCGCTGGCGGTAACTGCTCACCCTCTGAGATCTCGGAATGTTGCTTTTGCAACATAACACTATAACGTTGCGGCGGATGTTTGAGTGAGGAACGCCGCCCGTGCAGCAACTGTTGTGCCGGCACTGTAGGTGACTCCGGTTTTGGTACTTCACCCTCGAGCCAATATGTGAGCATTTCGCCTTTACCCTTCATGGGCACATAACCCCGTTGTGTGGTTATGAATGTACCGAATTCGTCTAATGCCAATTTGGTATTT
Organism: Bactrocera dorsalis; assembly: GCF_023373825.1. Classification (NCBI taxonomy): domain Eukaryota; kingdom Metazoa; phylum Arthropoda; class Insecta; order Diptera; family Tephritidae; genus Bactrocera; species Bactrocera dorsalis. Next base: position 102,127,451 of record NC_064304.1, on the reverse strand, counting down.
TGACTAATGTGTATACGTAGCGCTTCGCCATTTGATTCCATCCGTGACGCCGTATTCACCGTATCGCCGAAGAGACAATACCGCGGCATCTTTAGACCCACAACGCCAGCCACACAAGCGCCCGTGTGCAAGCCAATACGTAGCTTTAGTTGATCTTGCGGTCGATGGTGTATTCTAAATTTATGTACGGCGCCAAGTAGCGCCAGTGCTAAACGTGCAATTTCACGCGCATGCTGATTACCATTACGTATGGGCAAGCCGGAAACAACCATATAGGCATCGCCTATCGTTTCAACTTTGTAGACATCGAAATTCTCGACTATGGAATCGAAACAGGTGTAGAGATCGTTGAGAAATTGCACCACCTGCATGGGTGTGCTCTCGGCTGAGATGGCGGTGAAACCGACAATATCACTGAAGTAGATGGTGACCTGATCGAAGGTTTCGGCCACCACCGGTTGTCCGCTGATAAGCTGCGCTGCAACGCTCTGCGGTAGTAGTTGATACAGGAGCTTCTCGCATTTCTTTTTCTCCTCAATGTAGTCTTGTGTACGCTCTTCGACAAGCTCCTCCAGATTATTGGCATACAGTTCCATGCGTTTAAGCAGGTTGTCCACAATGTTTCCGGTCTCGTTGTCTCTGTGTGAATAAAATTTTTATATTTTTATAATTAAAATCTTAAAACATATGCTTTAAGTTTGTGCATACTTATTGATTCGACGTATGATTGATTTGAGTGCATTGAAGTCGGGACGTTCAAGCGGATCCTCAGCCCAGCACTTGATCATGAGGTTGTTAATATCAAGATATCCATCATGCTCATCGATATACGGACGAAATGGCGAAGATATATGTTCCGGATAAGCTTTGACTAGTTGAATAATTTCTGAAAAAAAAGAATATTATTGAAAGAAGATTAAGGTTCAATGGCTGTTTCTGTAGATGAGAATCAAGCTTGGACTATTGTAAACAGTCCATTGTGAAGCAGATCAGATCAGATCTTATAAGTCGATAAAGCGGTTTGAAGCTAATACAAATCTTATTGGATTCTTTATTAAAAAGTAGGTGTTGAGATGTTTCTAGACCTGCAAGACCTGAAGTCGCTCGACAGTAAGCAGATGATTTCATGTTTCGGGCCGATGATTGCCCACCAAACAATCCTGCTTCCAATCAGGCCGTGGAGTTCAATATCGCGTGTCATTCACCAGTCGAAATGCTCTAACGAATCATCGAAAATTGGACTCAATGGATGGCTCATCTGAGACGTTGCCGCGGCCAACATGTGAAAGCGATAATCCTCAAAAAATATATGCCAAAAAATGTTCTTTTGAATGATAATAAACATCCACCATTAAACTTAAATTTTCTGTGATTTTTCTTTAAAAAATAGGGACCCTCGAAATGAACCATCATAAAAACTTGATAACGCCTATTCGAAAGAAATTGTGCTACGTAAATCACAGAACCATTTCAGATTTAATTGAACTTGAACTTGAAAACAATGATGGCTCCACATTTGAAAATTCGAAGTTCACTCCGCTTCGCTGCCCAAAGGTTAAGATAAATATTATATAGATTTTTCGAACATCTTGTAACTTTTACATTCGTACACGCATTCGTTATCATTTTTTCTGACATATTTTATTTGAAATATTGGAAAAAAATGAAGTAAATATTTTATTACATTTATTTTAAAATTTATTTTGAAATCGTGAGGACTATCACTTCGGCAAACTAAGGCAATAAATACAAAGAAAATGTTATATCGTCTCTGAAAAATATACAACAATTGAAAGCGTCGCAAACACTACCAGCTCAGTTCTATAAACACCTAATACTCATTTATTGTTTAAAAGCATTAAGCGAAAAAGTTGCGAGAGTTTGTAGATGACATGTTAAAATGTAAATTGGAGAAGAGTAGCACTTCCTGCAATATAGACGACAACAAATACCAACTAATTACTAATGATCGTACGAGTACGATTACGCTTACTAATAAAAACGATGCAGATAACTGTACCACAGCTGCAAGTAGCACATCGCTGCTGGCGCAAAGAACGCATTCTCAAGAGTTGCAGAGATTTGTAGTGATACCAAAACCCAGAGTGTTAAATATTTGTGCATTAAATCCTAACAGAAAAGAGTTTGAAGTGCCGACGGGCTCGTTATACACGCCACAAGCCACAGAGCTATCAATACAAGCCGCTCGTGTGGACTTCAACAAATCGAAACATGAGAGACCACAATTTCTATATGAGCAGTATCCGCTCAAGCCAGCACTGCTGTACGATAGCCCTTTGAGCTTTGTACGCGATCCACTAAGTCGTTTAGATCAAATAGCTTACTTGCCGCAAAGCTCATTGCATTCCATCACTTCGGTTTTGCCTACTTGTCAATGTGCCCTAGAGCTTACGCCATACAATCTGCCAGAGTATCCGTCAAATGCGCAGAATTCACGTTTGATCAGTGGCGAGGAGGAATGCAGGTATAATGAAATTGCTAAAGCGGCGTGGAAAACGAGAGAGGCTTTTGCATCGACTGAGGACACATCCACGGAAAGTGTTTGTTCGACATGTCATCGTAAAGGATTCTTAGTACCGCATTCCTCACAATATTACACAGACCCAAACAATGAGCTCGTAGTAGAACCGAGTACGATGCGAGAAACCGACGATGCGGCTACGTTATCTGAAGTGTATAAAACCGCACGGCAGAGCATAGCCGATAACGAAAATCATTTGGAAAGAAAAGAATCATGCCTATTTCATAACCCGTGTTACCGTTATGAGACAAAAAATATAGTAGAGCCACCACTTGAACCAGTGATTTCCTCTGATAATTGTAAGTGCACTTAAAGCAGCTTTACATACATAACTTCATTAACTCAGCGAGAACTTAATTTCGTTGTTAGCTCGGCTGGCTATGTCCCTCGATTCGTACGAACTCGATTACTATAAATCGGTGCCAGTATTTGAAGTGTTGCCCACAAATAATTTTGAGGATTACTCTCATCAACCGGCGCTAAGACATATAGATTCACTGCTGCTTTATGCGAGATTCAAGCAAAAAAGACGAAAAGCACGCGATACTTTTGAGCTTGGCGAAGGAAAACCTTTACGGTTCATTGCATTTTTCGATGATGGTACGTTCGGTTAAACTTATCTACATATTTTATCTACGAGTACATCCATTTACTTATGCTAACTCTTTAACTTCAGCACAACTCGTTAAGAAGTCATCGGATGAGGACATTATTTTTGGTGGTGCTCATGGACTAAATTATAAACTACAATGTTGGGAGGAATCACGTATCGCTTGGTTGTCTGAGCTTGAACGTCGTCACGAGGTATACCGCCGACGTCAAAAACGTGCCGAGCTGCGTAAATTGAAACAGCAATCCGCACAAAGTTGTTCAGGCCAATGCTCACTTTGGTGTCAGCGACTACGGTCTTGGTTAGCGAAATGGAGAGGATAGAGGAAGCGAATGAAACGCTTATTTAGCCCAAAAAACACACATTTAAAGTTTACAGAAACCAAGATCGAAACAACAGCTGGAAAATTTCTGACTCATTTAGAAAAAACTATGTATTACTCTTATTTAATGGAGAACTTGAGTTGTAGTTGTTATAAAATTAAACTAAAAGGATTAGTGTTTCTCACGAACAAGCGCTGTTTTTTGGTACTTTTTTTTCTTCTTTTTTGTGATGTCTCGCGAATGAAGTTCACGCAAGTGAGGAAAGTTCTCTGATTACCGTTCACTTGGGAGTGACCAGAAACGATTCTTCTACATATAGCTCAAGATAAGGAAGCGAAGCAAGTGGTGATAACTTCTAAGTCGTAGATAATTTCGTCTGTCTTAGAACCAGTATTAACAGCAACAATAATGCCAGCCTCGAAATCCAACGCGGAATAGCTCTTGCCAACAAGTGCTACTTCGGACTGAGTAGGTAATTGAGAAGAATTCCTCTCTCGACGAATAAAAACCAAACTCCATAAGTCACTCATTATTCCCGACCTGCTATATGGTGCAGAGGCATGAACGATTGCAACATCTGATGAGTTGGCGTTACGAGTTTTTGTGAGAAAGGTTCCTGCGGAAAATTTATGGTCCTTTCCGCATTGTCCGCGGCGAATACCGCATTCGATGGAACGATAAGCTGTATGATATACTATATGCGACGACATTGTCATAGTTCAGCGAATTAAGACAGCGGCTACGCTGGCTAGGTTATGTCCTCCGAATGAATGAAAGAATTCGACGTAGTACCCGCCGAGGGAAGCAGAGAAAGTGGTCGACCTCCACTCCGTTGGAGAGATCAGGTGTAAAAGAACCTGGCTGCATTTAGTATCTCGAATTGGTGCCAAATTGTGAAAAGAAGAAACGACTGGCGTGCGTAAGCGGTGTCTACGCCAGTAAAGAAGAATATTTTGAAGGTAATTTCACAATATCACTCCGATAGAAACAAAAAATTGTAAGAGTCGTTTTCAACAACCACCGTTTGCCCATGCTCACTCGCTTCGATCACCACCGTTTTCACCTGTCGTAAGTTAACCACTTTTTATCGCCAGCAACCATCGGCTTTAGAAATGGATTGATTTTGCTGCGAATAGAATTTGTCGTGAACGATTATTCTCCTCGTTTTGAACATAAAATTTAGTTTTTCCAACACTAACCGAATACTATGCTTATCAATCTTTTGTTGACATATTTGAATGTATCGATTCATACGATATTATAGATTTTTGTGGTCCAATTTTTTATTGTCAATATGTTTGGAATTCTTTTTCGTCAATTTAAAATGCTATAAACTAATTGTTTAATACAAATTTTGAGTTTCGAAATATAAACAAGAAAGCAGTTTCGCCAAAATCCACAACTTTTCGGATTAACGCAAACTATACGGATACCAAATTCGATAATGTCGAAGCAACATCTAACGGCACCAAATGATATAAATGGAAAAGCAAAAGAGGAAAATAAAGTCAATACTCAAAACTCGAAATTTTCAAAGCCAAAACTTCAATATACATTCCATCAGCCGCATTTGTCTCAACCACCAACAGACTATATGTTTCTCGATGACAATCCAACGCTAAAGACTACACAACAACCGCAAACTACAACCAAAGTTGAGCCGAAGCCAGGAACAAATGTTAATTTACAACAGACGCCTAATAAGCAACGTCTTGAGAGTGGTGCTTCTCGCAAAGATTCCTACGACTTAAGTGCAGACAATCCGGTATTGTCTGTGAAGAGTAAACTGATGGAAGATTGGGAAGTGTGCCAAACGCAAGAAAAAGAATCGAATGAATCAGTAAGAGGTTCATTTGATCAGATGGAACAGTCTAGCCTTCGACGATGCTCGCTAGAAGGTAAGCATTTACATATGTATGTGCTGACGTGTATAATTAAACACTTTAAAGGTAAATTTATACCCCAGACAAACAATACACCGCCGAGCAAAACGAAAGCAACACTCATTGAACGCGGTTATTTGCTTTGGCAACTACAAAAAACAGATGACGTAGTCGATCATTTAGAAACGATCATGCAGCGGACAGTGGAACGAAAACCATTGAAAGCGGAATCAGAAAATACAACTCTGGAACGTAAAGTTTGAAACCACGAAAATTCAAAATGTATAAGTATTTCAGGAGTCAAAGGAAAGACACGATTTCGATTAAAATAAATATTATTAGTTATTATTTTTGAACATTAAGTATTTTTTTTAGATTTAACGACGAGGTTGAATCTAGCAGTAAATCTAAAAAAAAGTGAAAACAGTTTGCGGATTAAGAAAGACACCTCCGGCCGCATAGTAAGTAAGAAGAAGATATTTGTTTCTTGCCATTTAAAACGGCGGACTTGGATGGGATTGTTCCCATAATGATGCCGAAGCCTCATGGTTCCAAGGTTAGAAAAGTTATATAAGAACAGCATCCAACTTCCCTTCATACAGAGAAACTGGAAACGAGTCAAAGTGGTGTTCCTACTAAAATTGGCTGGAGGAAGCATGCAAGCAGAGAAGTGAAAGTAATAGCATGTTGATGGTATTAGGGATGTTTTCTTCTGCAATCAGTAATGTTATCAAAAAAGCGCGATGAAGGTTACCCTATGGGCCGCGCAGCGCCATCCTGAATCAGCTAAATACTTGTATAACTAAATCAGACTATATCCTCAATGAATGAAGAAGATGTATAGTAAGAGGGAAGGCTATTAACTCTATCTATACCGACGGGCCCATTGATGTCGACATCTTTACCAAAATCAGGAAGCATCTTCTAAGTCGAAGTGCTATATATCGAGAAGGCCTGTAAAGTACTATTAAATAATTACGGAAGAATACAGAAAGCAACCAGCCAGGCAGCATTGCTTGCCTTAGCGACATCACAGATTAATTCCAGCGTAGTCAAGAAATGAAGGAAGAGTTTAGGCTCACTGCCAGGACAATTCCACTTGTCCATAATTCTCGTTACAGACCACAGGAACATTTTCGGCAACGAAAAGGGAGATAAATTGGCAAGGCTAGGAGACTCTTTAGACGAATCTGAGGTGGAGCCAATACCATGCCCGCTTGGAACGATCATTGAACAAACTGCTCAGAGTAGATGGAACACAACAACAAGCTACAAGATATCAAAACAGTTACGGCACAAATATGACAGGAATAGAACCAAGGACCTACTATATAAGTTGAAAAATATCATTCTTCTCTTTCTCTATGAATATCCAGTTCTATTTCAAACCACAAACCCGATACAATAACTTAGGAGCCCATCAGGCATCAAGCTTCAATAGTTGTCTACAAAAATCATAACGGATATAAGTAGTTTCATTGAGAGCAACAAATGGTCTGAGCATAACAATGAAACGGAATAGTAAGATTATAAGGTGCGATAGTTCAAAATGGCGCATTCAGCGCTATTTGGTCCAAGATTTTATGTGTCAAGAAAGTCAAGGTCTTTTTTTATTCTTGCAACGGTTCCGCGACACAGTACAGATTTGCTAAAAATTACTTATCTAACATTTCGGAAAATAATGATCCGTCGCCTGGAGTATGGAAGTTTAGTATTTTTTCAAACTTACCTTTAGGTGATTTTTCTATTTCAGTCTTGCCTAAGTAAAATGGACCTTGTCTTGTACTGATTTCATGTACGATTATGCCAAAGGAATAAACGTCCCCCTTTTGTGTACCCTCTGGCGGACGATCATTGCCAATTTTCAACAATTCTGGCGCAGTCCAAAATAGTTCTGCAAGAAAGTGAAACTATATTAAGCATTTTAATTCAAAATTATATGAACCAAAAGGGAGAAAGAGGTAAATTCGGATGGAAATGATATTTATATTCAAAGGTGGGGAATATAAAATTTTTGGTCATAAAGGCGATTCATATACTTACTACTCCAATACGCATGACTATTGCAGTCCTCCACATCGTTTTCCACCGCTTCTGGTCGTTCCCGCTTTAGCGTATGCAAACCAAAATCGGTGATTTTTAAAACGAACCTGGAATCCACCACACAATTGGAGGATTTCAAATTGCCATGCGAACGTATAACCGAGTTATGTAGAAAATGCATGCCGCGCACAATATCATGCATTAATGATAATTTGATCATCCAGTCCAGCTGGAATTGTTCATTCTCCAGTATGTCCTGCAGTGAGCCCTTCGGACAGTATTCGGTGAGTAGGAAACGCTTCGGTGGATCCAAGCATGCGCCATAGAATTTCACCAAATGATCATGCTGCAGATCCTTCATACTTTTTAGTTCCAACATAAGCGAACGTGTCAAATTGATTTGACGATTTTCGATAGCCTTAATAGCTACTTCACAACCACGATACATACCGACCGGTATGAAGATTTGACGATCACCGCACAGCGAACGCAAGTCCTCGGACATGAGTGTCAGTTGCGAGCTATGCCGCACGAGCGAGTGAAAGGAGCCGCGTATACCGCGACCACCCAAATCTGGACAAACTAAATCACTAAGCGAAACCTTCCATGTCATAGAATTTATTTCCGCCTCTGATTTGTAGTGCCGGTAACCGAAGAAGAAACCGACAGTCATCAACACAACTACGACGCCGAGTATGATCGAGAGTATTGCATAACCGGGTAATGCTGCAGAGACAAAGAGTTAAAAATTATTATCGGCAAACTATTCACTACTATTCAAATCAACTATACTTACAATTATCGGGACACAGTGAGCCATCGTAACCACAAATCGGCGAGCTGGGTGGTGGTTCTTTGCGACCACCCGCCCAGTGTATTTCCTTGCCCGGCACAAAGTCCAAGCGGTTGTGTATGAAATCAGCAACAATTTCAAAACTGCCCGTATGCGGATTCATGTCCAGCAAGGAATACGCTGAGATACGATCGCCGTTGTTATCGATAGTGACATTACCGGTAATACCTTTGAAACTGCGGCCCCACATACGTCGTACCATATCGGTGCCATTTATAGGGCGAGTCAGCACCGTCGGATCCTCACGAATACTGTCATTGAGCGCTTTGGCATAGAGCAATACGCCATCGAAGAAGGATATTACAAAGGATGAGACATCCTCATTTTCCTGGAATGTGTAATTATATTTCTCCGTAGCGATGGTTTTGATCTAACAAAATAAAACGGATTATTATTTGGTTATGTAATTTTATGACAGGTTTTAGCAAATTTACCTTATTTGAAACTGTAGTGTATGCCTCATCATCCGGTTGTTTTGGCGTTAAAGTCAGTATAGCTGTATATGCCTTTCGTGCGCGTTCGTTATTTTCTTGTGTATCGTTTTTGTCATACCAAGGCCTCCAAGCAATGTGTGAAGCGCTTCAATGATAGAATAAAATGAAAAATTTAATTATTAACTATTAAAATTAATAAAAATATATTAATATATATTTTTGGTGAAACGAAGACAGCCATTAAAAGTTAAGAAGATATCAAAATACTATATATAAATATAATAAGTACACCATATTGTCCATATATACCGGGTTTTCCAATAAGAGTGACCAAGTCGTATATTATGAATAGCACGTTCAATATTGGCTTATAAAGTCTGGTTTATTGCTAAAGACCAATGAGTTTAAATAACCTTATAAAAAGTACTCTAATGGTGTTAATTCCCAACTGCTTGGCGGCCACTCAATGTCACAAATTCTTGAAATAATCAAATCTCCACACTTTTCTCGCACTAATTTGGTTGTTGCACGTGCTGTGTGGCACATGTCTAGTTGGAACCAGATATTGTCAGGATAAATATCTTCCACTTGGGGCCATAAAAAGGACCGATGATTCCACCAAACCAAAAACCACACAAAACTGTCAATTTATGTGAATCTAAGAGTTGTTCATCAATAATTTGTGGATTTTTTTTCACCAGAATGGAGACTTCTGTTTGTTTGTTGCGCCACTCAGATGAAAGTAAGCCCCATCGGAGAAAATGATTATCTTTAAAAAATCGTTATATTTTTAAATGCAAATACAAATCATTGCAAAAATTCTACAAAAATATGCGGAGAGTAACAAAAGGTTTCAAGACGGGAGTATACTCTTGTAGATCCTCCAGAAGTGATTTAGCGAGTGATGCCCAGAGCAAACTAAAATTATGGAGGGAACCTTTTTCAGCCTGCTTAATGGCAGTGAAAGCAAAACGCCAGGAGATGGCGATGGAGCAGAAAAGTATTAACACCAGAAAATAACGTCAACCTTGAAAGAATAACTCTTGACAACAAAAACGAAACTCTATAAGTCACTTATTATTCCCGTCCATTTATATGGTGTAGAGACACAACGATGACAACATCTGATGAGTCGACGTAACAAGTTTTTGGTAGAAAGGTTCTGTGGAAGATTTATGGCCCTTTGCGCATTGGTCCCGGGGAAACCAGAGGAAGGGGAGGACCAGGTGGAGAAGGACCTGGCTTCGCTTGGAATCTCCAATTAGCGCAAAGCAGCGAAAAGGAAGAAAGACTGGCGCTCTGTTGTAAACTCGGCTATAACCGCGTAAGCGATGTCTACGCCAATAAAGAAGAAAAATTTGTAGACATTGTTCTTGCGTATATCTTTCTACGATGAAATTGAAAACATTACTGAATACAGTTCATAACATTTAAAGTGGCCGGAGCGGCACTTGGAAATCATATCATCCCTATTGGAAAACCTTGTACTGTATGTACGTATAAACGCTGGTGTCTTATTGACTAACATATCTAAATTATCGAAACTTCATCATTGATCTCATTCGTCTAAACTAACTGGAGTATATTATTGACTTTGCTTTCTTGTCAATTAGATTCGAGTTCACAATGATTACCCAAGAAATATCAATAGCTTAACAATTTATATACAACATTGGCAATAAAAAGTACATAAATCGATCACGTGCTTTATTTATATTCTTTTTGCTGTCATACACAATAGTAAGTATGTCGGTAAACTATGCCACAGCCAGAAAAATCCCCGTATCTTAACAACTTAGAATTCAAAAAATAACAAATGCGCTTGTGTAACATACATTGAAAAGTAAATATGTACTAGTAGACGAAATACCGAAAATGTGATTTTCAGCAGCGAGAAATTCGCGTAAATTTCGATAAATTGAGATATAATGATGAGGTGTGTCTTGAATATTAAGGAACGTAATTAAGTCAGAGTTTTCTCAGAAATTTCTACTTTACGTAATTAAACCATGCTTTGAATATTAAACTAATCTAAGCAAATATATATATTACTGTTATACAGATTTTTTTATTCCCGCAAAAAAATTGTTCAAAGTCGAACGATTGCTCGTAGATAAAACGGCATTAAACGAAAACCAGCTATGGTTGAATAAATGTTTAAAAATGGATATGGCGCGTCCCTCTAATAAGTTTATTGTGGATATCTCCTAAACTATACAAGTTATAATAACAAAATTCGGGAAAATTTCGGATTTTTAAATTCCAACTTATGACCCAAAATTGTACAAGTTGCATCAATACTATTCAAGCGCCTAGGTACCGTATATGTTGACGTCAGTTCTTGTTGCGAACTTTTTACCGAAAATATAACATATTATTTAAAATAGAAAAGACGTTTACTCAGCTTTGATCTTTGCAAGTTGCGAGAGTATAAAATGTTCGGTTACCTCCTAACCCTTCCTTACTTGTTCATATTTTCTTAAGGCCAAATGTATTGGTTGATAGTTAGGTAGAATAAAAGTAAATAATTTGTTTTTAGAGCATTAAGGCGGCATAGAATTTCTAACAATGGAAAAGCAAGACTTCAATTAAAAAATTAGAGAAATTAATTATCGATAAATTATAAAAATTATCGATTATAAATATATTAAAATTTATTTATTGAAGTTTTTAAAACATTCTAAAAAGCAACGAAACAGTAACTGTATTTTTAACATGAAAAATCGATTTATTAAGATAAATAATCGATCATGGGTACACCGACACAAGATTTATACAAACTCACAAAAATTAATGAAACAATAACATAACAAATTAAAAAAAAATAATTATCGATAAATTATAAAATTTATCGATAATAAATGTAATAATATTTATTGAATTTTTAAAAATATTTCAAAAAACCACGAAATAATAATTCAGCATGAAATAACGATATATTACGATAAATAATCGATTATAAGTACATATATCGATAAATAATTAATTAAGCATTAAAATAACAAAGGAAAAAAACTAATTTTCGATAAATTATAAAAATTATCAATTATAAATATATTGACATTTATAGAATTTTTTAAAATATTCCAAAAAGCAACGAAATAGTAACTATAATTTTGACATGGAAAATCGATTTATTACGATAAATAATCGATTATGGGTATACCGACACAAGATTTTTACAAATTCACAAAAATTAATGAAACAAAACATAACAAATTAAAAAAAATAATTTTCGATAAATTATAAAATTTATCGATTATAAATGTAATAATATTTATTGAATTTTTAAAAATATTCCAAAAAGCCACGAAATAACAATTTAGCATGCATGATAAATAATCGATTATAAGTACATATATCGATAAATAATTAATTAAACATTAAAATAACAAATGAAATAAACTAATTTTCGAAAAATTATAAAAATTATCGATTATAAATATATTGACATTTATAGAATTTTTAAAATATTCCAGAAAGCAACGAAACACTAATTGGAAATTTAACATGGAATATCGATATATTACGAGAAACAATCGATTATGGGTAAATCGACACAGACTGTTATATCGCTATTTCAAAAACTAGCAAAAATTAATTCAACTTACGAAAATAAACAATAACATAACAAATTATCGATAAATTACAAAAATTATCGGTTATAAATAAAAAAAATTATTTATTGAAATTCTTAAAATATTCCGGAAAGCAATGAAACAGTATGAAAAAATTATTTATTGAAATTCTTAAAATATTCCAGAAAGCAATGAAACAGTATGGCGTCTGTATTTTGGGATATAATTTTTATTTACTATCTTGAAAACGGAAGAAATATTAATAGCGACTATTACATAGCGTTCCTTTCGCATCCAGCGTATTTTCCAAATCTGGCTCACAGAGCCTATTTCCTGTTCTCAGGTCTCAAAAGCATGCTCGCTGTGAAAAAGTTTTCGTTGAATGACTAGGTAATCGCTAAAACTGAGACCTACTTATTTTGAAGCAAAGGGCAAATCGTACTGCAAAAATGGTATCGAAAAGTTGGAGGGTCGCTATAATCAGTGAAGCACCTTTGAAGAGAATTAATGTTGAATAAAAAAATGAATTTTGCCACAAAATATGTGTTTTACTACGCTAAGCCATTGACTTTTCAAAGTTATGTAGGCGATGAATTAAAAACCACGTGATGCTGGATATGTTAAATTCTCCTGCTCCTTGCTGATTTGTTCTCCATTTGAGTCGACTGATAGTGGCTTAGCTATATCTAAGATGGGAAATTTCGATTTAAATAAATTTTTTTCTCTTTTTTCTAAGCAACTATGGTACAAAAAGGAATTAATTCTAAAATTAACTTAAAGTTGGATCGAAAAATATTTTCTTACGTTTAGGTTTCTAATGCTTGATTTATTTAGTATAATTACTTACTGCGAGAACATTTCAATATTAATGAACACATATTCGCCACTGTCGACCATATTCAATTCCTCAGCGGTCAGCATGATTCGGCGTATATTCTCGGGTTCCGCACACATAATGACAACTGAAATGAGCAACGACAAGCAAATTGTTAAAATTAGTATGATTTCTCGTTTCTTTCATTCTAAATATAGTGTAGTGTACTATTGTGTTTATAAACAAGCGACAATCGCCTGCAAATTGAATATTTATCAGGTGATTGGATAACAAAGAATTGAAATGCGATACGAAATTCGTGAGACCGTGCAACAGTTTTGAGTTGCCTAATTTAAATGCTACAGACAGGTTTGATTTATAAATAACGAGTTGAGAAGTTCGTGTCTATTTTCAGTATCGTAAGCGTGTTTGAATGCTTAATTATTCGGCTTTGGGTTCACTTGCACTAACGAAAACTCGATTTTTCGTATATTAATTAATTTATACGTATTTAATATTTTTATATGATTACAATTTTGGTAGTAAATTTGATTTACTACTTTTACAAATTACCTAAATAATATATACAATTTTTAGCTTATGATAAAGTATGTTTCTTTTTTAGACGTGTGGTTTTCAAAGAGTTGGTGGTGCGTTTTTTTCGGAGTTAGTTTTTTAACAGCTGTTATTTGATTTATAATCAGCTGGCTACTTAGACTACTCTCCCTTCATTTTGTCGTATATGCATACATATGTACATAAATACACACTTGGCATATGATCAGCTGCTAAAAAAATAGTTTATCATTTCTACCATTTTGTCACTCGAAATTTCGTTTTGTTTAATTTCATTCAATATTTCGAGATCATTACCACTTAATCATCACAATTTAATGCATTTCCGGTGCGCATGTGTTAATTGCGCCTACTTCACACATTTATTGTTAATTTATTAGCATCTTTGCCTTTGTGCGGTGAATGCAACGGCCGTGTGGAGACATGCTGTAGCGCCATAAAGTCTAGTTGTGGCCAATAAAAGCACAACGTCACGTTTTAATGGTGTGCGCGTTTGCCCTCACGGCTATCAGTTGGGTAAATACATATATACATATGTGTCGCGGGTATGTATGTATGAATTATATGAAAACGAGTATAAGATACATATGTATTTTTGTTAGTTTGCGGGCCTCACGCGAGTAAAACTATATTTTTGTACAAATATTGAACAAATAAAATTAAATATTTATTTTCAATATGTATGTACATACTTTTACATCAGCGTGCTCCCATCGCCACTCAACGTCAAGCGACTGAATCAACAGCAAACGAGCGTCTCCGCTCAAATCTACTCAAATACTCGCGCACATATGTACATATGTACATATAAAGACCACCATAGCGTGTATGCTTCTAGGTAACGTTGTTTATGCGCTGGCATCCCGAAACCCACAGCGTTGCGAATAATTTATATGAGCGGAAGTGTTAATGCTAAATGCAATAACAATCAAACGAATGGCAGCGAGCGCAATAAAAATAACTAAGTATATAATTTAATGAAAAGAAATATTATATTTGCAATTGTTAATAATTCAATTTGGTATAAAAACAATAAGAGCAATCATTTGCAATGTGCAAATGTCCCTGTGCGGCCATTGTAGGCGCTGGCGTCTGGCTGTCTTATGTGACAGCTCATTTGGCCCCCGGCATTCGCTGGTATGTAGTTGTAGTTGTGTTAATGGCTTATGGGCATGCTAACGGGTGTCCGAGTAGAAGTACTTTCTTCAATAGTCTATTTGATGCCTGAAATTGAAGCTCGGCGACATTTGTTTTCAATAAAACGGCGCCACTTCATCACACATCGCATCATTCAATGGATTTATTGAGAAAACACTTCGGTGAGTAGATAATTTCACGTTTTGGGTCGATCGATTGGCCACAAACATCGTGTGATATAATACCGTTAGACTGTGCGGATACGTGAAGTCTAAAGTCTGTGCGGACAATCCCCATTCGATTCTTGAAGTAAAACATCACGCGTGTCATTCGCCAGTTACCAGTCGAAATGCTCGAAAGAGTCATCGAAAATATGACTTAACAGATGGATAATCTGAAACGTAGCCGCGGCCAACATTTGAAAGAGATAATCTTCAAAAAATATATGCTAAAGAGTGTTTTTTCGAATGATAATAAATATTCCACAGTAAATTTGATTTTTCTGTTTTTTTCTTTAAAAAGTAGGGAACTTCGAAATGGATCACGCTTTATTTGCGCAAGCAATTTGCGGACAGAGCTGCGTATCATACACGTAGGTAAATGTACATATGCATATGCTCTTAGGACAGTTCTTTCTGAGAATTTGTGGATTTGATCCCAAAAGAACTGCGTCGGCTTGGCACTAAAAAATGAATCAAGCCAGATTTTGATACTGTTTTAATGTGAACCACCAGTGAGAGCGTTCTGGATCGATCGGAACTAGTGGTGGTCAGAGGGGGTTAGATTTGGGCTATAAGGCGGGTGAGACAAGGCTTTACAGCTGCTGTTTTCCATATAGTTTTTTACCGGTCTGCAACATGACGCTAAGCGTTGTTATGATGGAAAATTATTTCCTAGTCTCTAGTCGCGAACTCCGCGCGTTTTTCGGCTCTTCAGGGTTTGGGTGGGTTTTGAAATGTTATTAATTTTTTCTTATTATTTTTTTTATGTTTGTTTAAACTTTAAGAGAGCGGCCCGTCAGGTTAGATTGGTCGGTTACTTAAATCTTTGATCGTGAGTTTATCGAGACACCGTTTTCTAAGTTTTCATGTGACGATTTCTGAGAAACTAGTGAAACGATCTTATAGAAGTTCTTCACAATGCCAGGATGCTTTCGTGATTGATCGAGGCATTTTTTTTTTTGATTAAAACTAATTCTCTCAAGACAATTTGTGGTATAAATTAGTCCTAAAATCATAAGAGACTCCATAAACTGGAAAACTTCAAAACATTTTTTTGAAAAATTCATTAAATATTATCGTAATGTTGCTCTTTCATATGTTTAAAAGTTATAATTAATTAATTCAATTATTTTATAAAAAAAAATTATGAAAATAGCTATTTTTCGGCCGTCGAAACCGTAACCCTTTTTAACTATTTAAACGGTTATTTGAGTGAGTCCCACTCGTTAGTTGAAGCAAATAGCAGCATAAACTTCATTTTCGACCAAATTTTCCGTTATCGATTTATATAAATGTTTAGCTTTGTTAAGTAAAATTAATAGAGACAGGGATACCGTCTTGGGAACTAAGCAATTGTTGGCAGCTAAAAATTTTACAAAGCGAAGTATTTTGGATATCTCAGAACCAGCATAAATATCACCAACAATCTAATATCGGTATTCTGCTTGTCACGATTGTCTCATGTCATGAGATAACAATACCGATATAAGCCTCCAGATCAAGCGCAGAATAACTCTTATTATACGCCGCAGAAACATGAGCGATGAGAAGGCACTTGCATCATTCGAGTGAAATATTCTCCATAAGGTCTTTGCAGCCGACTGCGTTAGCGATTAACTGATTGAGCCCATCGGCGACAGGAATATAGTTAGCCGCATAAAATCCTAACGCTGGATAGGTTTTACGTATGTAAAACGATGATCCAGCGAAAAGCTCCTTCAATTAGAGCAATTGGTATACAACGGAAGCGCTTTTTTGAACTATATTCATAGTATATTTTTCAAAAAAATACAATTTTCTTTGAAGCAGATGATTTTTCTTTGGTAAAAATATCATTGTAGTTAAAACTTTAGTAAATACCTTTAGTAATTGTAATAAATCTTAAATTTCAAAATTTTACTTGTTTTCCTCAAAATTATTGACTTTTCGAATAAAAAACGGTGTTTATTGCGAAAAGTTCTAAGCTTCAAATTAAGCAGCGATAGGGATAGTGTTTTTAAATTTTACAACAAAAACAAAACTAGATTTTGGGGCAAGGTTCCAAATAACAAATCCAGCGATCCCGATATCAGAGCTTCAAAGGGTTTGGAGCTTTCACTATATCTTGCTAAAGTTCACACGATCACATATTAAAGTAAATGTTGAAGCTCAATTACATAAACGGAGAGAACGCTAATATAGACTTTGATTGTTGAAAGTGCGATTATTAGCACCTCAGCTTAGAAGCACTAATAAACAGGGTACTTACGGTATTTTTTTGAATACATGCTATTAACTATCCTTTGTTAATTGGTTAATAATTACAAGCTAACTAGCGTACTGTAGACTTGTGGATTTAAGTGAAATACATTTAAAAACGTATGCGATACATACATAAATATATTGCATTAAATAGTGAGTAGGCAAATTATCCATCGATTACAGCAGTGGTCCGGCTGCACATTTTGTTAGAAGATTGCAACGCGGCACCGGACAATAACCCATGCCAAAGTGGTACTTTTTTCAATAGCCTTTTCTTGATAGATCACGCGTGAGTCGTGTCAAGCTGTCATGTTATTTTTGTTCGGCATTGTTTGGCATTTCATCATGGAAAGACTTACGCCTGAATAACGTTAACAAATTGTTCAACTTTATTTCGAAAATTCATACTTGTATTGCGTTTCACGCGCTTCGCTCAACTTATGGTCAACAAAATCGAGAAACTGAAACTGAGCGTTCGATTCGCAACACCATCACCCAACTTGAGACCCATCATTCATTATTGCATAATATCTGACCGAATAGACCACGTCCGGCACTCAGTGAAGAAATGCTCGAACAAGCCATAGAAAATTGGACTCAACGGATGGACTATTTGACACGAAGCCGCGGCCGACATTTGAAAGGGATAATCTTCAAAAAATTAATGCCAAAGAATGCTCTTTCGAATGATAATAAACATTCCCTATTATATTTGCAGTTTCTGTGGCAAATCATTTTTAATACAGAAATAATTCAGAAATAATTATATGGTTCTATTAGAGAGGATTGTTACAGCAACATATATGTTAGTACCTAGAAATAAATTTTCTGAAGTATTGAAATATAAGTGGAAATTACGGTCTTTAATTGAACAAGAAACAAGTGCTTACACTGCACCTTTTGACCTACTGCCACAGATGCCTGACTTATGCATATACTATATGTACTTATATACTTCTACAATTAAACCAGATATGTGTCTGTATAAAATTGCATCTATAATTAAGCAAATATATAATTATACGGTCGATTCGATGTCAATATTCATTATCAGCGAAAACGAATATATACATACATACATATGTACTCATCGATATGACAGTGCAACCTGTATAATCAAGTCAGCGTTCGCTAACCTTTCGCGAGCTGTTATTATAAATAACAAAGTTGCGAAAGAAACTCCAAAGTCAAACAGACAAAAAGTTTAATTAAAATGTCTGGTTTATGAGACCTTTTTTAAATGAAATGCTTTAACATGCATCAGCCGTAAATGGTTAGGTCGGTGAAAGAGGAACGATTATATGAGAAGTGTCAACGAATAAGGAATTTTTCTTTGGAAGTTATGTCGTGAGTTTAATCAGCGGATGGGTCTAAACTATATAGATAACCGAGATGTAGGTCATGTCTTTTCAGTAAAACTAGATACCAAAATCACATTCCTTCTACCAGACTTCTGCAGGAATGAAAAGAAGCCTTTTGGTTCTGACAAGAAGTGTGCTCAGAGCATGTTATATTTATCTATACAGATTGCCAAGCGGCTTTGAAATCACCAAAAGTCTCTTAGTGTTTCATTATAGTGAAATATTGCCATGATCTCTTCGTGAATCTCACATTCTGGTTCATGATAAATCTGCATTTGGTTCCTGAACAAAGTGATAGCACCGGGAACTGTGAAGCGGCTGAACTGGGCAGACAATGAGACTCCGGAAAAGAGGGAACGCCTCTGGCTACTTGCAGATATTTAATCGACAAATTTGCTTAAATATAGTTGAGTCTCGGTGGTGTCAATCCCTAACTTGCTCAACTAGCAGGCAAACGTGGCATGAATGGAATATGAGCGGCTCAAGCCGACTATTACAATTTAAAAGGATTCCTATACTATACTAACAGGTCACTGTTTAATAGGCGGACTAGAAACGCCATATAACGACTATTGTAAAAGCTGTCAGGAAGTAGAAGAGGAGGAAACAATTAAACGCCTTCTATGCGATCGTAAGGCTCTACATACATAGGTAAAGAATCGCAACTATCGATCGAAGGTTTGTTGAAGAGGTTTCAGAAGTTGCATATATAAAACTTTTCCTACTGATGAACTTCATCAGACACACGGGGTGGTTTACAGTTCACACAATAGAGTGAGGGAACTTTGGTCTCCGTGGATAAGGCTCCTAAAATCACAGCTGCGTCGTTAGACAGCCACTCTACTCATCAGCCTACCTATCTCGTGAGTTGGATCTGCCGTAAAAGAATTCGCAGATTGTCCATAATAAAGCCGACAAGACAAGTCTAGCAAAATCCCACGAGCTTCAACGTTGCATCTGTGTTAATTGTCTGTTGAGCCGTTCTATTGGAACTACTTCCAATACCACCTCTGACCATAAAGCTTTCGTAATTGGTCACTTTTAAAAAGTACTAAGTATGAAATTACCGTTAGAAAGAATTATTGTCAAATAATTAAAGCTCCTTTAAAATTTGGTGAAAACCAAACTTTAACGGTTATATAACCATAGCATGCATTTTTAAAAATTGTCAGTAGCTTATCTGGTTCTCTCTTATCATAACTAAATTGTCTCTTAGAAAAATAATTTATTCCTTATCAAGCTCTGTACTTACTTCGCACCTCCTTGGATAGTTTCTTCAGCATGTTTGTGATCTTTGTGCCATTCCACGTATTCCTATCGAATCCCTGCTGCATAACCGAACGTGCACCCAGCTTGTCATGTATCACATACGAACAGAAGAAACACACCGAATAACCCTTATCGTCGATATTATCCGATTCATAGATCAATGCCGTACGCGTCCAATTGAATTCGTTGATGATCGCGAACACTGCATTACCCAAATTATTGCCCTGCGTACCATGTAGACGCGTTAAGGTCGGAAAATTACCAGCCTTCTTACCAAATGCCGAAGCACTACCGCCCGTCGTTACAACGGGTATACTATAAGCGCCGGCATAACGTGAGATCGGCGCCAAAACATATTCACACGGCAGACCGAAGATGGCATTCAAATTCGGCTGTTGCAACAGCACTTCATAAAAACCGATCGGTCCATATATCGACGAACAGAAGGAGTCACGTGCTATGAGCGTAAAATCAATGTAGGCTTCGTGAAAACCATGCTGCTGCACTGCATCAATGCCGAGCTCGAGTGCGGGCAACATTTTCGCCATAAAGCAATCATTATTTGTATCCGCTTCGGTGCTTGGCAGCATAGCCAACAATATGATATGATATTCGGCATAACTGGGCGTGTCATTTCGTCGTGGCGCTATAAATGTTTGCACCGTTTCACTCTTCACACCCTTGCGTACGAAGGGAAATGTTTGACTGGGTATGCGTGTGGGTATAAGTAGGGATTCGGTTTGGTTGTTGGTGGTCGTGGTGGTGGTGTTGGCTACTGCCACAGCGCCGACAAGTAAAAACAACAGCGTTTTAGTGACTAGGGTGCACAGAGGTCGCTGCATAATACTGTCACCAATTTTCATAGTGTTGTGGTGTCGCTTGTGGCGATTAAAGCATTTTATCGCTATTAAGCGGATTTCTGGGCGGGTTGTTTTATTTTTCAATGGTGAGGAAATTCTATTTTTTCACTGAATAAATTAAGTTTGTACTGTATTTGCGGTTAATATCCATAACGGTACTTTTGGCTTTTATTTTTACATAGTATATATATACATATATTTTTGCTAAGTTATTTGTAGGGTTTTTTTTTATTGTGTGGCGCTATTAAGTCATTTTCACACTGTTGGGTTTAGACAAAATTGTTGTAAATAAAATATTATTACTTTAGTTTTCTTCGAAATAAAATATTATAACTTCAATTTTTTTTCGAAAAAATTTTGTTCGAAATGTAATATTATCACTTTTGTTTTGTTCGAAATAAAATATTATAATTTCGATTTTGTACGAAATGAAACATTATCATTTCAACTTTGTTCGAAATATTATTATTTCTTTTTTGTTCGCAATGAAATATTATAACTTCGATTTTTAAATTCGAAAAAATCTTGTTCGAAATGAAATATTATCACTTTTGTTTTGTTCGAAATTAAATATTATAATTTCGATTTTGTTCGAAAAAAAAAATTTTAACTTCGATTTTGTTCGAAATGAAATATTATAACTTCAACTTTGTTCGAAAGTGGCATTTCATGGTTAACATGTTAAATACAATTTTATAAATTTAATTCATTATTTCCTATATTTCTTATTACTTTTTTTAATTTTTTATTTTTTAGGTTCTAAATAATCTTTTATTTTTAATTTCACTTTTTTTTATATTTCATTCATTCCTTCTTCATAAATATTACTATCGTTTCAGTATTATTACCTACATCCAAAAACTATAAAATATTGCCTAAAAAATTAAATAAAAATGCGCATCTGGCAACGCCATTTTTGCATTCGAAGTATTGATTTATGTAAATAATTTGATCCGTGTTTTTTTAGCAAAACGCAAACTTAAATTAAATGTTTTTTCAGTAGTGTTTATATAGATTTTTCGCAATTTTAACACTTCGTTTTATTTATGCACAAATTTTTATTAGCTGAAAATGTGTCGTGATTATAATTTTTATTTTTGCAATATTGTCATTTCACATAAAATGCTCAATTTATCGAGAGAGTGGCAGATATGCATATTATATAGTGTATCACATGGCTTTAATCGCTGGTCAACTATAAGTTATACACTGATTCAAAAGCTTTTTCTTTGTTGGAAATAATTAAGTTGTTGTTTCTTATCAGTTGGCAAAGTTTACAATATATTATCACAATAACGATCCCCAACAGGTTAAAAGTCTGTGTGCCGATAAATAAATGGCGCAACTAGCTTATGATTTTTAGTTAGTTCTAACCTTCAATGTTTGGTATGCTAGCAAAAATCACCGTTTGGTGTGGTTTGTAGGCCGGTGGAATCATCGGTCCATATTTCTTCAAAAATGATGAGAAAATTTGAAGTTTCTGCGTTTTTTCTTTAAAAAAATAGGGAACATCGAAATGGATTACCCATTATAGAAAAGTTAGAGCTGTCGCTTTAATCAATGTATCACCCTTGAAGGGAACTATGTTGAATAAAAGAAAATGTATTTAGCCAAAAAATGTGTTTTGCTATTGGCCGGGGACTATTTTGTTGACGATGCTGTAATGGAGCAAATAACTCGAAGTAAAGTTATTGGAAAAAGCACGTTTTCATTCAAAAATACTACGAGGTGTGTTCAAAAAGTATCGCGAATTTTGTGTTTTTTCAAAAAATATTTATTTATTTATGAATATCTATTTTGTCCCCTTCAAAGTAATCCCCATGAGATATTATACACTTGTGCCAACGGTTTTTCCAATCTTCGAAGCACTTCAAAAATATTTTTTTTTATCTTCTTCAGCTCCTCCTCCTCCGTCTTTATCTCGTCAAGAGAAGCGTAACGTCGTCCTTTCATGGGCCTCTTCAGTTTAGGGAACAAGAAAAAGTCACAGGGGGCCAGATCTGGGGAATACGGTGGCTGCGGCATCATTAGTGTGTTGTTTTTGGCCAAAAAGTCGCGCACAAGCAACGATGTGTGTGAGCAGGAGCGTTATCGTGTTGCAAAAGTCAATTTTTGTTCTTCCACAAATCAGGGCGTTTCTGGCGGATTGCTTCGCGCGAATTGCGCATAACTTGCAGGTAATATTCCTCATTGACCGTTCTTCTCTGTGGCAAGAACTCATGATGCACCACGCCCCTGCAATCGAACAAAACTGTCAGTTACGATTCGCGATACTTTTTGAACACACCTCGTATATCTCGTATTGCATATAGCACATACCATACATACATATGTATATGAGTATATATTATAATTAATACCAATATTTCGAGTTTACCGCTGGCCTAATATTTTATGCGTAGAACGCAAATACAAAATGTAGAAAACAATGAAGAAGACATTCTTTGATTAACAAAAACCCTTCGTTGCATTGTGTTCGGCCTTCAACTCTGTCAATTTCGATAAAAAAGTAAACATATTCCGTTTGTATGCTTGTGTAGATGCGCTTACATTGCTGCTGGGTAAGTGATTTATAGAGAGTTCTAAAGTTTTAATAGCCTTTTTAGTCAAATGTATGCCGTAGCTGCATACCCTGTAGGGAAGTGTTATCAAAATATAACTAGTATGCTTTACGTTGTGTTTTGTTCAAAGAAAATTGTAGATCACAGATAAAATAAAACAGTTGAGAGAAACAGCAAGAAATCTATAGATGATGAGTGGGTCGGACATTCATCGAAAAATCATTTTCGGCTTCGTCAATACGCAAAATAAGCAAATTGCATCACGAAAAAATTACGGTTTGGTGCAGTTAAAGGGCCGGTGCCGTCAAATGGATGAACTTCGTACCAATATCGAACGTGAAGTTGCAGCAGTATCGGCCGACTTATGCTTGGAAACTGTCGAAAATTGGCTTTAGCCTCTGGACTTTTGCAAGCATGCCCGTGGCGACCATACAAAAGAATTCGAGTCTCATAAATAATGGCATCGAATGTACTTTCACAGGAATAAATAATTTCATTGATACTCCAAACCGTTTATTTTAAAGAAGCTTTTGTAGCGCTTTTATTGAAAAACTCGTTACATTACTTATGTTCAAGGTTAAGTCAAGCTGTAGCAAACACATCGTATCAAATGAAAATCATTTAGCGGCAATTCGATTTCCTATCGGGTATGTAAGTTCACAGTTTTTAATTACACACACACACACACAACTATAAGTAATAAAGAGTTGTGCGCTTTTTTACCACAACCAACATTTGTACACTTGCTAGCCGGCGGCTTAGAATTTTTTCTCTTCCACTTTAGGACGCCAAATATTCGCAACTTTATTGAAACTTGTTTGGAGCTTTTCTTATTTTTGCAGACTTCTTTTTATAAATCTGTATCTATATCAGTAAGTAATTGAACAATGTCCTAAAATAGAATTCTGTACTCAAATTTACAATAACTTCGAAATTTATTGTTTAACTTTGCATTATTTTGCTTGTCTTGTCTTATACGATTTGTAAACAAAAGACTTGAAAGAGTACTACAGATCATATCTGTTTGTTTGTATGCTAAAAACAATAATAGTCATTATCACTTTGCTATTTATTTAAATATTTTGCATCTTAAAAACCATTATTAAAATATTTTGAAATTTTGTTTATACTTAAATTTAAGTTTAGAGGTTTTTAGAAATAATTAAGCGCAGGGGAGGCGTCGATTTGTGGCCGCTTTATTTATTTTAAGAATTTTAAACAATAAAAATATATAATAATGATGGCAATAAATGTAATAATTAATGGAAAGACTTCCTAGATGGCGCTGACTTGGAAAATGTATAAAATAATATTTTCTTTTATTTTGAATATGCTACTATACAAGAAAAATAATAAGTCTTTATTTAAAATGTGAAATTTTTCAATTTATTCTTCAAAATCTATGTCGTCCCTCTCGAAGTAATCTCTCTTAACCGCAATACACTTTTTCCAACTTTGTTTCCAATCCTCGAAACAGTTGTGAAAATCAAATTCCGGAATAGCCTTCAAGGCGCCTAGCGCTTCACGTTTAATGGATTCAATTGTATAGGAAGTAGACGTGGTTGTGTTCCGGGATTTAGTCGGTTCACGAGATATGTGATTTCACCAAAAAGTGCGGTGCCATGCATATCGTCCAATTTTCATACCGGCTAAAGCTCTCCTATACTAATTAGGGTATGGAATTTAATGTCTCTGGCATAATTCGTTACTGATTTATAGCGCTTTTCGTAGTTTTAAACAGTTCCGTTATATGAGGAGTGAGCGTAGTTATATTCTGAAAGTGTTCATTTTCACATTGTCGGTAGAAGTTCTTATAATATTTGAGCATCGCGAATTTGGTGGTTATATCGTTAGTGTTTTAGGAGATATGTACATTAAACTTATTGGAGGGTGAGGCCACGCCCACTTTTTCTAGATTTTTTCCCCACTCTTTCTTACTGTGTTCTGTGTAGTTTTTAAAACTTAGTTTTAGGTGATATTTACAACCATTGGGTGAACAATACTGTTATACTCTGTAGCAACATGTTGCAAGAGTATAAAAATTACTACTCAAGTATTCCTAGAAGTGTGGAATTTTGCTGCGATGATCTCATTTAAGTTGGTCATCAATTTGTTATCAGTGAATTTCAAAACTATATTTTATTGCACAGCTGCGCTTAGTTTAGATTTTTCATTAGAATTAAATATGTTGTTATACTAAATATAATATATATAGTATGCGGTTATATACATATATATACTCGTACATATATAAAAGTTTACGAAGCAGAAACGAGTTAATTTCTGGATGTAAGCTCTAACCTGACTCAAAATTGAGATCTCGTAATGAAACTTGGTACATTGGCAAAATATGTAGGAAAAGCTCGTAGATGGGCGTAACGAGTTAAAATTATATTCGAATAGTGCCTTTAAGGTATGCTGCTTTATGACCAAAAATTGAACCAAAACTGTTCAAGACCTAAGTATCGAATATGTGAACCCCATTATCTGCAGTTAATTTTTTACCGAAAATATCGGTCAATATATGGGCTGAACAATCGAAATTCAGAGAGAATCTTTTCCTGCCATCTCCGTGTTTCAAAAATGAGTTGAATCAGGTCAATACTTCCCTCAGTCCTCATATACCTAATATAAAGATTTTTGGTTTCCGGGTGACATTCGGTTAAATATGTGATATCTTAATATGTGATTTATCTCAATGAAAAGAGACTGAGAATAAGAATTTCTTTGTAAAGAATTTACATCCCAAATCTCGCTTGACATACCATGAAGTGCTTTTGGGCTGACATGAAAGCAAATATGCCACATTAAAAGCGCGTATGCAGTCAGTCATATAACTGAAAATGTTACTGAGGGAAATGTCATTGCGACAATGAATCAGCTAGGCAATGTTGAAAGTCAAAGTAAGTCAAGTTTAATATCCGCGTTACGGTTGTGGCAGCGCAAACCGCCAGCTAGCACCGAAGCAGCTTTCGCAAATATTAATTCATTTCTTACGTGTTATTCTGAAGCTATTTTTGCGCGCGTTTGATTTGACTTTTGTTGTGTTATTCAAACACTAAATGTATATCGAAAATATATAATATTTGTATATATACTTATGTACATAGTGGTTTATAGCTATTTACTTGTTTACATTTCTTTCAATTGGAATTATAAGCCGCTGGGTCCCTATTTGCTGATAAGTAAGAACACCTGAAATGGGCTATATTTATCACTAGCTAGCTAAACTATCAATTGAGTGATCTATTTGATATTAGCTTATTATCTTATATTTAAGTAAGTTAAATAATTACAAGTGATTGGTTACTGTTTTTTTAATTATAAAAAATGTTTTAGAGATATGTAATAATACCCTCAACAAGGTGTCTTAAGTTTAACACGTAGTTTGTAACACGCAGAAGAAAGCCTCGAAGAATGTAAAAATTTACATATATATATAACGGATGATCCAAGTGAAGGTACTTTTTTTAATAGCCCTTGTTTGACAGATCACACGTGAGCTATTTTAATACTCAGCATTCATTATTGAATAATATTCGACCGAATAAACCAAGCCCAGCACGTAGTGAAGAAAATATAGTAGCCGTGGCTGAGAGTGTACACGAAGACCGTGGAGAGTCGACCGGTGTCGTTTATAGCAACTCGGACTGACGTAATGGAATGACTTGGCGCATGTTGCATTGAGATCTTAAATTGAAAGCTTACATAATTTAGCTTGTGGAAGAACTAAAGCAGCTCGACCTTCCCAAGCAACATCGCTTCGCTCTTGAAAAGTTCCAAGAAGATCCGACGTTTTAGAGCCAAATTTTCTTCAGCGATGGGCGATGTTTGTAAACAAGGGAATTTACGACGAAGAGTAACCTGAGCTGCCATTCATCCAAAAAAGTTAAACAATTTGGTGTGGTTTGTGAGCCGGTGGAATTATCGGTTCATATTTCTTCAAAAATGATGACGTTCTCGTAACCGTCAATGGCGACCATTATCGCGGTATGATAACCGACTATTTGATGCCTGAAATTGAAGCTCATGATCTTGGCGACATTTGGTTTCAACAAGACGGCGCCACTTCCCACACATCACATCAATCAATGGATTTATTGAGAGAACACTTCGGTAAGCAGATAATTTCACGTTTTGAGCCGACCAATTTGCAACCAAGATCGTATGAAATCATACCGTTAGTCTTTCCTGTGGGGATATGTAAAGTCTAAAGTCTATGAGGACGATGCCGATTCGAATGAGGCCTTGGAGCAAAACTTCACTGGTGATATTCGCCAGTTATCAGTTGGAATACTTGAACGAGACATCTAAAAGTGGACTTAACGAAGGGATTAAATGGATTGGCGTTTATAAGTAATCAGCGTAATGAGCTGAGTGGTTTTAGCCATATCTGTCTGTTCATCTGCCTGTATATACGCGAAGTAGTACCTCAGTTTTCGAGATACTATCAGTCTAAAATTTTACACACGTCTTTTTTTCCTTCAGAAGCTGCTAGTTTGTTGGAACCGTCGATATCGGAACACTATAGCAAATAGCTGTCATTAAAACTGAACCAGCATAATGAAGTGATGAAAATTTATTTGACGGCATATCTTCACGAAATTTGGCATATATTTTTGTCCTAATCAACGTTATAAGCTCCCTTCAAATTGTACATATAGGTCTACTATAGCATATAGCTGCCATACAAGCTCCATACAAGCTGAACGATCAAAATAAAGCTTTTGTTGGGGGAACTTTTTCTATTTGAGAAGGTTATTCTAGCTTCGGTGAAACTCAAGTTAACTATTTTCACGTTTTCGAATAGTTTTTCGTCTCTTGAGGTAGTTGTTATATATGTAATACATATATATATATATGTATATATTTTTATTTTCATTATTCGCTCTTAAGGGTAATGATTTTAAAGGCAAAGCAGAAAGTGGTCTTCTTAGTAACCGAAATGAAAGATCGATTGTTGTAGTCTACGCATTTAATTGAAAAGAATACATTTATCATGCATGATATACTAACTAACCGTCATTCTTTGACTCATAGTTTGTTTTTAGCGAACTTAGCTAATGCTTACTTTTACTAATTACAGTTTCTATAGTTTTTTATATGAGAAAAATCATGAGATCTCTTTGTTAATTAATCAATTTTAAATTTTTTTCGGTTCATTTTGCTACGCCTTCCTTTAGCCAGCGTTGTACATAATATGTACATATGTGTGTATGTATGTATGTATGTATTTCGCCACCGGCTTTCAAACTTGTATCTGTCTGCCGGCGCGGATATTATACTAAAGCTTGTTGAATTAAATTGTATGAGTTTTTTTGTTTTATTTTTCGATTTTTAATTTTTCTTTTTATTTCGTTTATTTACTTTTTGTTGTCGGTCTATTTTTGGCGACAGTTTCGACAATAATGACCGGCGCTGTGCGACTAAATACATATTTACTTCTGTGCACATACATACTTATGTACATAAATATATATAAACACATTTTGCTTTGTTTGCTTTGGGATTTCGCTTAGATTTCTTTTCAAATCAAGCACCTAAACATACAATTATACCAGCCGGCACCATAATTATGGAGGTTTATGCATATACATATACATCTGTGTGTACATATGTATGTATATCTTTTGCTTTCAGGGGCTTGGCTGCTTATGCTTTGCTAGCAAGCTGTCGTAGACAACATTTTATACCATAAATTAGATATCTACATATATTTGAATTTAAAAAGCTTTTCTTTTCGCTGTTGTCCTTGTTGTTGTAGCAAAAATTAACATAATCTGTAATGTGACAAATGTTTTGTGTGATTTTAGCTTTTCTATGCAAATTTCTGAACAGCTGTACGAAAATATCACAATTTGTTTTTGGGAAAGAGAAGAAAAATAATAAAAATTCAAAAAAAAAAAATAATAATAAAAATTCAAAAAAAAAAAATCAAATAAAGCAAAAACTCGAAAAAAACTTTACCTTCGGCTGCACCGAGCCTACAGTGTCCTTCATAAATACAAAAACATGCCTTACCGTAACTTTCATCGTTCAGTTTGTATGGCAGCTATATGCTATGGAGGCCCGATATCGGCGATTCAAACAAATGAGCTGCTTCTTAGGGAGATTATAATGTACGCAAAGTATCTGATCGATATCTGCAAAACTGAGTGACTTACTTATATGTGCATATACAGACAGGCCGACGTAGGGAATGTCAAGGCTAAATTGACTCAGCTCGTCACGATGAACAATATATATATATACAAGCATGTATATAAGTATATACTTTATAGGGTCTCCGTCGCTACCTTCTAGGTCTTAAAAACTCCGTGGCAACTCAGTATACCCTGTTCAGGGTATAAAAAAAGCGCATTTCTTAATCCTAAAATATTTTCAAATTCATACGCATTTAAGTGCTTTTCTATGTTTGTCGCTTCATATGCCTTCCTGCGTCACATTGTTGGTGTATTGACGCCATTCATAAATTCCTAAGCGTTAATCTTGCTTGCACACGAATGTTGGTTTGACTTTGCTAGAGAAGTTTTTAGGGATTTTGAAATTGTCTGGACGTAAACAGCTGTGTATGCGAGTAAATATGTTATAGGCAAATTATTTATGTTTTAAAAATTTTAAAAGAACACTTTTTTAAAGAATCACAGAAGCTTCACATTAAATGAGGAATGTTTATTATCATTCGAAAGAACATTCTTCGGCATTTCTTTTTTGAAGATCGTCTCTTTCAAATGTTGGCCGCAGGTACTGGTGATGTTTTGTTCCAAGGTCTCAAACGAAACGAGATTGTCCGCTAGGCTTTAGAATTTTACATAACTCAACAGAAAAAAGTCTAAAGGCGTGATATCACACGGTCTTGGCGACCAATCGACCGGCCCAAGACGTGAAATTAACTGCTCACCGAAGTGTTCTGTCAATAAATCTCTTAATTGATGCGATATGTGGTAAGTGGCGCCGTCTTGTTAAAAGCAAATGTCGGCGAGATTACGAGTTTCAATTTCAAACATCAAGTAGTCGATTATAATGGTGTGCTAACGGTCGCCATTGACGGTTACGGCAACATTTTTGAAGAAATATGGACCGATGATACCACCGGTCCACAAACCACACCAAACCGTTATTTTTTCTGGTTAAAATGGCAGCTCTTTAATATCTTCTGGTTGCTGTCCGTCTCAAATGCGGAAATTTTGCTTGTTTATATACACGTTGAGCCAAAAATGGGCCTCATCGCTGAATAAAATTTGGCTTGAAAACATCAGATCTTCTTGGAACTCTTCAAGAGCCCATAAAATGAAGCGATGTCGCTTGGAAAAGTCGAGGGGCTCAAGTTCTTGCGTAAGTTTTATTTTGTACGTTTTCAATGAACTATCGGAATCAAGTTCTTGAAAGGAATTTTTCGTATTTGTAGTATTATAACTTTTTCAGTGCAACCGAAGCAAACATTTATTCTGGTTTGCTTTTTTTCTGCTTTTAAATTAACCCAGTTAAAAGCCTTTAATGAATATGAAAAAACTTATATCTACAGTCTTGATACATACTATACATACATATGTTATTGATTTTCACCTTTGAATTGTTAATGTTTAAAAGTCAACGACATTAAGCCAGCCACGAGCTTGCAGTTTTTTCTTACTTTTTGTTTTTCAATAATAATTTATACAAAATGCAAATATCTATAAATATACATATGAATTGTGCGCATACAAAGCAATATTAATGTGCTGTCTGCTCTATACAAATGACATTTATATGTCAAATTTTCCATTCTTAATAACGGCTGGCTCAAGAAATGGTCGCCTGAAATGTTTCAGCTGACCGCCTTATAATTAATTGTTTAGCTACAGAAACACCTCGCATGTGACACGTGCTATAATTAAGCTTACTTTTTTTCATAATGATCATTAGACCGCCCGTCGATTACGTGCGTGACTGGTACCCGGTAACACGGAACCGACGTAATAATCTTCGAACGTATAGAAAAATTTGTAAATTTTTTTGCAGCGTTTTCGAATAGTGAATAGTTTTACTTTTCACTGGAAACCCATTAACTTAAGTAAACAGGAATTAAAAAAAAAGAGAACAAATGTTTTTTTTCGGCAAAGTCAATTTATTTTATTCAAAATAATCTCCTTCTGTTTCAATACAGCTTTTTGCGTGGTCCAAAAGCATGTCGAACGAGAGTTTTAGCTCGTTGGCCGGTATGGGCGTCAGTATGCCGGTGCAAGCTTTTAGAATGGCTTATACATACGTCCGCATAACGCTTTATTTTCATGGGCAAATGCATTTTTCCGAAAAGGAAAAAGTCGCACAGTGCCATATCAGGTGAATACGTGGAGTGATTAATGGTTAAAATGTGATTTTTGGTTATCGGTCACAAGCGTCGATCGATGAGACGGTGCATTATCGAGTTTTGAATTTGTTTATCGAATCGGTAAATCGGTGGCTCTAAAGGTGAGTTCTTCAATTTTTACTATGTTTGCATTTATTGAACAAAGAAGTACGACAATGCACCATCTCATACTGCATTGGTTATTCGTGATAATTTCTCCAAATTTTGAACTAATATCGTGTCGAAACCACCGCATTCGCCTGATTTACCTTCGTGTAACTTCTGGCTATTCAGAAAATTAACATGACCACTTCGAGGACACCGTTTTGACTCAATCGGGGATAAAAAAACTGAATCGAAGAAGGCTCTGATGGCCATCACGACGGAGGATTTTTCCAAGTGCTATGATGACTGGAAAATTCGTTGGCATAAGTGTATTGTAGCGTGAGAGAATTACTTTGAAGGAGATGAAATGGTCAAAATTCATCTTTCAATTTGATCACAGTAGTAGTAGGTAGATCAATATCCTCGAAAGCTTGAATCAATCTACGAAAAAAATATACATAGTTATCCTGGGTCTTGATTATTGGTATTTTAGAAATATATTTTCGGCTTAAAAAAACTCAATAAAAGCTTTATTTTATTCAGGTAATATTCGCATTTTTTTTTTAATTGTTTCAGTCCCTTCTTTCAGCATTCTAACGCTGACCAGCAAACTTTTTAAAATTTATCTTCAAGCATATTGCTAAAATACTGTGTAAATATTTATACAAATCTTTGTTTTTGGTATGTGTTATTGTAAGCCGCTTAAATAAATTGCATATGCTTAATTTTTACAATTACTTTTTGTTTACTTTTCAATATTTTTTTCTTTTTTTTTCTTAGTGGCAATTAAATTTGAATTTAGAGCCGCATTTAGCGAGGTGATTATTTTGTATTTGTACTGCCCACCGCAAAGATGGTTAGAGTATACGTATATATGTATGTAAATATGATTATTAGGGTGGTTAAAAAAAGAGGAATGTTTCTTTTTGCTACTCTGAAAATTGATTGTTAGAAAGTCTCACCAATTATGAGCTCTTAAAAGGAAGGTTCACCGCCTTACCGTTATTTGTTTTTTTTTTCTGATTATCGGATCGAAAGATTATAACTCGCTTCAAACTACTTGTCAAAATATTTTGTTTCATACATAGATTTTGTAGAACACTGAATGCTCTACAAAAAAGTCTCAAACGAGTTTTTTGTAAACTTAGCCGTTTAAAATATATTAACGGTAGAACCCCTTAAGAGCACATACGAGGAGAGGTGACTACCAACCAATTTTTCAGTGTATCGAGCGAAAAAATCTTTATTTTTACCCACCCTAATATATATACACACATGCGTATGTAGTGTATACAGAAAAAACATATTTTTTAAATTTACTTGCTATTTTTAGCTAAAAAATCCCCATAAAATATCCCAATTGTGGTGTGTGTAGAGTGATTTAGCGGTTTTGTGTGCAGAATAACTGAATCGATTCTATAAATATTTACAAAAGCTGTAGGAAAACGTTTGATTTACATTTCGCTAAAAAATAGTCGGCACAAACTAAAAAATTCTATGCTTGGACGTGGGCGATATGTTTGAAATGAGAACGCACACGTTTTAGCGCAAACATACATATATACATATGTACCATACGTATATGCATACCCCTATATATTTATATATATGTATATATATAAGTTTCTAAGTACACATTGGTATCTAAATAAACGAGTATTTTGGATATTTTTGTACTCTTAAGTTCACTGCTAACCAGATGCTCATTTGAATTGGTTGTATTTATATTTGGTGTTGACCTTGAACATGAAACCGCGGGAACAGAGCAAAATGCTCGGTTAATCGCACAATGCACTCGCTTTGTTGAGCGCACTCTTTATTCTTCTGTTTAAAGTTAATTCGAATTCTTTTTCGTTTGTCTTTCTTAGTGTTTATCTGGATTTAATAATTTGCAAATTAGCTGTCATTAAAAACACATTTTAATAAAAAAATCACAATAAATGTGAATTATAAAGTGGTTGGCTTCCTTAGACACGAGTTTTAATTGAAAAAATAAATGTACCTGTACGAATTACTACGAGTTTTATGAATAATGTTCTTCGTGCTTTGAGATTCGGCATACCGAAACTCTGAGAGATTGTTAGGTTAAAATAAATAGTAATCCGGAAGAGGAGTTCTTCTAGGTTTTGTAACCAAAAATGTTAGAAATATTTAACCACTATACTCTGAAGTTCATTGAAAAGCTAAACCCCCAGAGTTTGTAGAGTTTGTAGAGTTTGTCGAGTGGTCAGTGTTCGGCCACCAACTCCGGTTATGTGATGTTAATGAAAATCCACGAATCTTAAGGCAGAGTTGGAAACTTTATAGGCATCATTTTCAATAAAAATCAAATATAAACTTTCATATAGTGTAGATCATAGTGTGCTAGACTAGCGGGGGAACTTTACAAATACGGGGGTACAAAACTGATAAGCAGCATGCATCAGCTTATTTGTAGAATATGGTCGGACGAAAACATGCCTAACGATTGGAATTTAAGTGTGCTCTGTCCAATCCACAAAAAGGGAGACTCCACAATCTGCGCCAAATACCGTGGATAAGCCGTGGGAATACCGCATATAAGGTTTTATCGGGCTATTGTGTGAAAGATTAAAGCCCACCGTTATCAGTGTGGCTTTAGACCTGGAAAATTGACAACTGGTACAATCATTGGCCTCAACAACCGCGTTTATTTCTGATTCCGTTAATTCTGATTTCCCCAGACTGGATAAGAAAGCGAAACAAATGGGTCTAGTAGTGAACGAGTGCATGACAAAATATCTACTGTCATCAAACAAACAGTCGTCTCACTCGCGACTGTTGACAACGTCCGGTGTGATTAACGTGGGTACCTGTTGACGATAGCCGTACCCCACGGCGCTCAAAAACAGCGGATCAAATGAATGCGTTGATCAGCGCCCTGAAAGACTAGGGTTTTCAGTACCAATTGGCAGTGTGGAATGGACACACTTGCTACCTTGGTAGGGTTCGAGGTCCATCTAAAATCTCTGTCGCCACATTCAACCGCATTTGGGTTTTAACCACAACCATCACCATACTCCCCGATAGGCCAGTCCGCATGAGCAGGTTGGAAGACCTCGTGGTACCAGAATTAAGACTCCGGTCTGACGTCATACCCGAAGATACTACCACTGTTGACAGTCATAATTTCGAAGTCGTAGACAATAATGACAGAACGATGAGCTGTACGAGATATTTGACGACGTTGGCATAGTTCAGGCATTAGGAGACAGCAGCTGCGCTAGCTAGGTCATGTCGTATGAATGGATGTAAACACTACAGCTCTGAAAGTATTCTACGCAGTACCCGCCGGAGGAAGCCGAGGAAGACCTTCACTCCATTGGAAATATCAGGTGGAGAAGAATCTGGCTACACCTGGAAGCCCCAATTGGCGTCAAACAGCGAAAACAACAACGACTGGCGCTCTATTTTAATCAACGCCAAATTTCGTAAAGACATATTGGCAAATAAAAAGGGCTTTATTTGGGTCCGCTAGGTTCTATGGCAGCTATGTACTATAGTGGTGCGATATCCCTGAATCCGAGGAATAAGCAATATCTCTTGTGCGTATCGATTAGGATATGTTATAATAGGTTATAGAAATCCATAATTTTGTGGAGTTGAAGAATACTTATCACATCCACAAAAAATTGCAGCAAAAATTGTGGAGAAAAAAGTTTTTGTTTTGTTTTTATTTCTATTCCGAACTGTTGTTGTTAGCGTTTTCAAAATAAAAACGCAAAAATATACTTTCTACGAGTACTCGATCAGTAGCTAAGCATTTTATACCAACAGCATTCGCTTATGTCATTAGCCAGCTCATTAGCACACAATTCGTATGAAAGCAATGATATTTGCGACAGAATAGAAAAAATAGGGATTTTGTAGCAATTTTTATAGCATCGGTCATTTCAATTTATTGCAGCTACTTTTATAGCAGCTTACACAGACACATGCACTCCATATGCAGTTGAATAGTCATGGCGTTTTTGCGCCTAGTCAAACCGCTGTGCGCCATTACACAGTAATAGAATATGACTTAAACCTCTGCCTTGGCGTAATTTGAGTATTTTCGGCGTATAATTATAGATACAAACATATATATGTATATGGTATATATGTATGTTTATATATATATATATATATATATATATATATATATCCTAACCTCAAATAAATGCAACTATTTATAAACGTAATATAAAATAATAAGCTCGTGCCTAATAAAATCTTTCATATTATGTTAATAAGCGTTAAATTCGCTAAGTAAATTTGTTCGAATCTAGGAAAGCAAATTGCCTTTGGACTTTTCACTTCGTCGCGCCACTTGGGTGATGTGACGTGTGTAAACTGCAGTTGAACTATGCCGGTGCCGTCACAAAGCTACTCAGTTATTGGTAGGAGTGTCCCTTCGTTCAATTTCCTTCAAAATATTTTGCCTTACCGCAGCTATGCCTATTAGATAATATCCAGAAAGAGTCCTACTATTACGGCAAGAGGAACCTTGCTAAGGGCAAGTAGATCAGAAGGTCTCCTGCGATCTACTGTAAGCCAAAAAGATCTAGCATACGCACAACAGCGCCTTATAAGCGCACTCGAGGCTCATTGGTCCAATGTTCGAACGCAAGACGCCAATGAAGATCCAACTCGATTCCATTCGGATGTTAGTAAGGCAAGGGTGACCTCTCTGGCTAGCTCATTGGTTTTGTAGTTTCCAGCGATGACTCAAATGCTATGTCATTTCTTAATGCTATTTCTAGTGTGGACAGAGACTCCTTGCCACAGTTAGCGAACTCAGCCCCAGTATTCGTGCTCTGCGGAGTGAATACTCACTTATGTGAGCAGAGACAAATCCGATGCAGTGATTTAAGTCTTCAGGAATGCAGTTGAAGGAGGAGAGAATTTCGACGTGTCTATGTTCGCAGTCCTTCATGTGCCCAGCATCCTTGAAGCTTTCAACGCACTTCACACTTTCTGAACGATTTTTTGCCAAGATCTATTTGGTTATACGATGTAATTCATGGTTATTGGGTGATAATTTGACTTTGAGAATCTTATTCATTGGGGGGTTTGATAGTAAGGGTAGAGTGTTTACTATGCACAATGTAAACAGCAGAGATTTGTGTATTTTTTTGGAGATCTGCCCTCGCTTATAATCGAGTTCGAATAAAGAGAAAAAGCTGATGATGTTCGATAACGTAGCTGTGGACTTCACATAGATCAAATACAACACTACTGATTTCGAGAGGAGACGAGGCACTTAAAACCAATCCAGCCGAGGCTCTAGAATACAAGGAGCAACACGTGGGTTACCGGCGCTAACCACGTCCGATCGAGCTGCTTAGTATGTTGCTGCATCAACTACCCATAGATGTTTTACACGAAAGTAGCAGCAAGTTTCGCTATCAGAATGAAGGCATTAGGAGTTCAACCCGAATGATTATGGACATACTGCCGTCATGAACCAGCTAAATTCAGCTAAATCCAAGTAAATCAAACTATATCCTCCCAAGAATAGATTTTAATAGCCACTTTCGGATGAGGTTACCCTCCAGACATGAATGAAGAAGAGATTTAGTAGTAGAGGAGAATATTACCGCTATTTATATTAACGGGTCCCAATAGTTCAAATGATTTTGACATCTTGCAATCTATTTTCCTACCAAACTCAGACAACATCTTCCATGCGGAAGTATGTACTTGTTATAGAAAAGGCATGGAGTTATATAAAATAACTATGGAATGATATAGAAAGAAACTATATAGACCGATAGCCAGAAGGCCTTACTGACCACAGATTAATTTTAGCGCAGTCAACAATTGCACCTTCTCGATTCAGATCTGCAGCTCGAAATAGTATTAACACCAACAACAATGTCAGTCTCGAAATACAACGCAGAATAACTCTTGCCAACAGGTGCTACTTTTGACTCAGTAGACAATTGAGAAATAAAGTCCTCTCTCGACAAGCAAAGTTTAAACTCTTTAAGAAGTCATGATTCCCGTCCTGCTATATGGTGCAGAGGCATGGACAATGATAACATCCGATAAGTCGACGATTTAAATTTTTTGAGAGAAAGGTACTGCGAAAGATTTATGGTCGCATTGGCGACGGTGAATGCCGATTTGATGGAACGATGAGCTATACGAGATATACAACGACATTGGCATAGTTCAGCGAAATAAGAGACAGCGGCTAAGCTGGTTAGGTCATGTCGTCCATAAGGATGAAAACACTCCAGCTCTGAAAGTATTCGACGAAGGGAAAACAGAAGAAGAAAATCTCCACTTTGTTGGAAAGACCAGGTGGAGAAGAACCTGGCTACACTTGGAACCTCCAATTGGCGGCAAATAGCGAAAAGGAGGAACGACTGCGCGCTGTTGTCAAGAAGTCAACAATTGCTTTAAGCTCACTGACAGGTCAACTCCGCTTGTCCATAGTTTGGGTTCCCAGTCACAGGAACCTTTTTCGGCAATGGCGAGTTGGCAAAGCTAGGAGCCTCTTTAGATGAATGCAAGGAGGAGTTAATACCACCTGGTAACGATCAAAATAGGGCTTTACACGAGTTTGCATTTTGAACAGATAGCTCATAGTACAGGGAAATTTATAACAACAATAGAACCAAGGTCTTATTAAATAGGTCCGGAAATACACAGACTCACAGGCTCAAATTTTATCAGATGTTATATACTGTTTTACAGAATTTTTTATGTATAACTGGTGATCAATAAATTGCCGATTACACTAATTAACATTTGTTATAAGGGTTATCGCTTCTATTTATCGGTAGTGTAACCATTTTAGTGGTTGTAGGCGTAAGCTCGTGCATACACTGTCCAAACAATCGCTGCTCGCTGAGTAATTAATCGTAGGCGGCAAATTTTATACAAATGACAGTTTGTGTCTATGTGCAGATGTATGATCGCACTATTTACGAAGTAATTGTTATTTATACAAAGTGTGTAGTAAATATGCTTGTGTAAACAGGCGGGTGGAATTTGAATTACACATGCGGAAAAAATTATATATACATATGTTTCTATGTAAAGATGCAGCACATTGACAATGAATATTTAATGGAGTGTTTCAAATTTGTCGCAGTCAATTGAGCGACAAAAACTGACCCACGTCAATAATTATTAATTATAGTATGCATGACTATCAATATGAATATACTCGTATGTATGTAAGTATGCATATTCATTAGTCATTGTCATGATGACAAAGTGATTATTTGTAAAACAATGTAAGCGTTTTTAATAAACTACTTTTTTCAATGGTTGAAGATCGGTAAGGTTTAAAATCACAATTATTTTTATTTGTAAATAATAAAAATATTGCACCATAAATGTCAATTGTAAATCATAAAGTCTATGCGGACAATGCCGCTTCGACGCAGGCCTTGGAGCAAAACATCACGCGTGTCATTCGCCAGTTACACGTCGAAATGCTCGTACGATTCATCGAGAATTGCACTCATCTCGACAGCAGCGCCATCTACCGGTCAATATTTTTATTTACCGTATTTCTTCTCATGTAGAAAAATTTAAGCAAAGCACCAAAATACACATATTTGAGGCATTCATAAAATACTCGAACTCAAACCCGTTTTATTCTTCAAACGTCGCTCTCACCTACTGAAAGACTCACGTTTTTTCACCTAGTCAATGCTAGTTTTATGAAATTTATTGCTTGCAGCGTGGTTTGCGGCTTTAATTATGCACATTAAATTTATTTTCTGTGTAGTATTTCCTCTTAGCGCTTCCTCTATATGTATTCACTCACAGAAAACTGTTGGGCTGTCGCTTTCAATTGCTCATAAAACAACAATTTTCCCTTTCATGCTGTTAGACACATAAGCATTGTATGATAACAGTTTATTATTATTATTATTATTTTTAATTATTGTTTTTATTGCCGCACTATTGTCAATGTCATTTGAAGTGTGTAGCAATAAGAGATAATTATCCAGTAGGAAGCGAGGACGACCAAATTATATAATAATCTTCGAGCTGTTACTGGCTTTAGTCGATGTATTCAGTTCAATTGAAGCCACAACACTATTGAGGCACGAATTATAGACAATAAAGCGACTTTCAGCCTATCAAGACCTTTAATCAATTATCTGTCACTTTAAATGTATACTGAATACTCCCGAAAAATTGAATTATTTGGTCGAAAATTGTCTTCAAATAACACTCAAAATTCCTTTTCATCATATTAATCAAAATTCGAAAACTTACTTTACCAATAATAC
Organism: Bactrocera dorsalis; assembly: GCF_023373825.1. NCBI lineage: Eukaryota > Metazoa > Arthropoda > Insecta > Diptera > Tephritidae > Bactrocera > Bactrocera dorsalis. The sequence continues at coordinate 102,087,453 of NC_064304.1, read as the reverse complement.
TAAACCTTAGCAATTATCTGACGGCTGTGAAATTATACCCGTGAAGGTAAGGTCTAATTACAAATCAGAAGAATTCAATTCTTTATACAATTGGTATACATTTTCAGCCTCTTTGGGTATGCTTTCTCTTATCAAGTTATGTTCGTCTACTTGTATCGAAACAAATATAATATCCGGAACAATTTCGGTTTGGAAACACGTGCTGTTATTGCAATCTGCATAATATACATACATATATGATCGACTATTTTTAGCAAGTCAGAATATATTTTTTCATTTGCTGATTGCTTTTTGTTCACAAACTGTCATGATTCCTTCATGATGGCACTTAATTAAACGATATTTGGTAGTGATAGCTTGGAAAAGTAAAATATTTTTCAACTCTTTTATTTCATTTTATACTCCAAATTAAATTTGGTTTGCCTACAGGTTTCTAATATACAGCAAATACCGTAAGAGATCCTATAATATATATATATAATTTGTGACAAAAAAGCACCCGGAAATTGTATTTAAATTCCCCGACAAGAGAGCTCAACATCTCTCGTGACTTCGGTCGAATGATTTTTGTGGATAATTTTGGTATGAAGCCTATTCTATCTCGAGTCGTCCAGATTAAGCTGTATTTTCTTCAAAAAGAGTACCGCAACAAGTCTCTTTAGACATGCTTGATCATGCGAATTTCAATCCCACATTCTTGGAGAGCAATATAACTGCCGTTGAGAAATGAGTTTATGAGTTTAACGTGCCAATAAGTCAACAATAACCGAAATGGAGTGCAAAAACGAGCTGAACCCAAAAAACCATGCCAAACCCCCTCAATAAATCAAAATGATGTTCATTGTTTTGTTCGATATTCGTGGTTTTGTGCATCACGAATTGCTTCCGAAAAGACAGGCGGTCAATAAGGAGTTCTATTTAGTCGCATTGAGGCCTTTGCGTGAGAACATCCGTCGAAAACGAACGGAATTGTGGAAGAACAATCTATGGATTTTACATGATGATAATGCACCATCGCATCGAGCCACGATTGTGACCGAATTTAAAGCCATAAACGTAATGAATACCACCGATATACCACCGTATTCACCAAATTTGGCCCCGTGTGATTTCGTGTTGTTCTCCAAACTATAATTGCAGCGCCGTGGAGCCCGTTGCATTCATCGTTTTTTCACTAAGTAATGCCTATTTGTTGCATCACTATAGAAATAAAGGGTTTGTATCGTAAACAGTTTCATTTGACGAGATATCTTCATGAAATTTCGCATGTGCTATTGTCTAAAGCAATGGTCTAATTACCAAAGATATTGTCGAGAACGGTTCACCATAATATATAGCTGCCACATAAACTGATCGCTCAATGTCAAGTCTCTATAAAGAAACATTTCATTTATATGAAAAAATATCTTCATGGAATCTTCATGAAATTTGGCGTGAGTTATTGTGCAAAGCAACGGTCCAATTTCTGAACGAGTGGTGCAGATCTGATAATGACAGCGCTTTTATTTTGCTATTAACACCTCTAAACATTGCATTTACGTTAATGCCTTTTGTGTAAATATGATTTTTAGCACTAACTAACTCAATTACTTAATAATTAGTATACCGTTTGCTTTCGAGGTAACACTTAATATTATTTCAAGTATGACATCTCGTGTTTCTGTTGTGTAAAAACACCTCGTTTTTCGCATTAATTTAATCAATTAGCAACATTTTCTTAAACACATATTGCTGGACAATTTGCTAATTGACTAAATTAATGTGCTGCCTGAAATGCTTATAAAACTAACTGAAACTCTTTTGTTCAATTATTTGAGTAATTAAACAATATTTATCAACGGAAACGTCTATACGAAAGGCACATACAAATGATTGATGAACTTGAGACAATCTTGAGTTGCCGCGGCGATGTTGTTAATTAAATTAATAAATTACTGATGACCCGCTGATTTGGATCTTTATTTGTTAATATATATGGCAGACATTTTTTTAGCTGTGATATCAAGCTAATTCAATTAATTATTCGCATTCCCTCTGAGCAATTTTATTTTTATGTACAATTTTTTTTATAAAACATTTTTCTTCATAGTACTCATTACTTTATCACTCTTTACAGCTTATCGGTTCACCTGCTGTTTGAAAAATGCTAACTGCCAGCCCACACAGTGGGAGAAAAATACTTCTCTACACACGTGTGCGAAGTTATGACTATAATTGAACTAATTTACTACACGGGTAAGCAGATATTTTTATATAAATAAAATATATTTTCACATTTGGATTTCTTCAAATGTGGCTTAAAAAGTTTAAAACAAGTTATTTGCTTTATCGTTCGACGAAAGTGCAGTTTTTGATTTTATTTTTATTTCTATGCCACAAGTCTTTAAGTATTTATATCTTCTCCATAATAAATATGGACTAATATATCCATTATTTCCAAAAAAATAAACACTCAATATTTCATAATTAATAACAATTCAATTTACTCACAAATATCTATTTATCTGTACATAAATGAATTACTGATAATTGCCTTACTATGGTTCCTGATTAGAAGCCACAGTTATGCAGCAATAAAAAATATCCCGAGTATTTGTTAATAATTAATTCGCGTAAATATTAACCAACTACTCAACATTCCTGATGACCATGAAACTTCATTAACCGTTTAATAAAATTGATGCGCTAAACGCATTCAATTAAGATTATATAATAAATAAATTTGCCGGCAAAAAATTGGCAGTAATTGTGATCATAATTCTCTTAGCCGCAAGTTTCCGGTATAAATGGTTAATTATAAGAGTAAAGAAGGAAAAACAAAAGAAAATGTTAGGTTTTGGTAGGACGAAACTGTATACGAATAAAGAAGTCTCCATACAAGAGCTTGATTTTGAGCGTTCAGCTTGTGTGGCTGGCTGAAGTTTTACACAGATTTTCGAGATCTAATTTCCATAGTCTCTAACGAAGGATTTTATTTTTATTTAATTTTTAATAACTTTTTTTGGTGTAAACGTCTGCCAAAAATACTAAAACATATATTTTTTTCTTTTTACAATTGGTGCTCCTGCAAGAAGTTCTGCTGTCAGCGCCAGAGGCTTCTTTTTTCGACGGCCTTTCGGAAATGACGTCGTAAAGGTCAAATTTTAAATATTTTCCTTTGAAAATTTTACAAACTCTTTGTAAAGCACGTTTCTTTGAAAAAGTTTGAACAATATATTTAATTTAGAAAAAGATATTAAAAAACAGGACGTTTTTTGTTCGAGCAAATCCATATAGCTCCTTAAAACAGCTGTTTATAATCGAAGGCTGCAAAGTACTACAAATTAGCAATGAAAAATAAAGTCGAGTTCAGCATAACACTTAAAACTATCATAAGCTTTTGTAGAGTATTTTGCTAAATATATTGAAAGGTATGTGAGATTATGTGTGTAGGGAATGGTGACTCGTTTAGAACCCCCAGAGGTGATCTAGTGATAGCCTGCTGAATTGTAGTGAAAGTGGAGATGGTGAATTTGATTCCCCAATCAAAGATGACGGAGCAGACGTTCCATTGCACGACCATGAAGAAGTTCGAAAAGCAAATAACCATCTGAAAAACCAAAAACTGGCGGGAGTCGATGGATTGCCGGCAGAGATATTCAAATACGCCGGCGAAGAACTGATAAGGAGCATGCATCTGCTTCTTTGTAGAATATGGTCGGACGAAAACATGCCCGGCGATTGGAATTTAAGTGCGTTCTGTCCAATCCACAAAAAGAAAGATCTTACAATCTGTGCCAACACCTGTTGGATAAGACTCCTCAATACCGCGTATAAGATTCTATCAAGCGTATTTTGTCAAAGATTTAAGCCCACCGTCAACAAACTGATTGGACCTTATCAGTGTGGCTTTAGGCATGAAAAATCTACAATCGACCAGTTTTTCACAGTGCGTCAAATGGTAGGTGGTAGTGGACGAGGGCATCTGTCATCAATCAAACATTCGTCGCACTCGCGGATCTCACGTCACTGTTGACAGTCATAATTTCGAAGTTGTAGAATAACTCATGCTAACAGGTGCTACTTTGGAATTAGCAGGCAATTGAGAAGAAAAGTCCTCAATCTCAACGAATAAAGACCAAACTCTATAAGTCACTGATTATTCCCGTCCTGCTATATGGTGCAGAGGCATGGATGATGACAACATCTGATGTGTAATCGTTACGAGTTTTCGAGGGAAAGGTTCTGCGTATGATTTATGGTCCGATAGAACGAGGAGCTGTACAAGATATACGACGACATAGTTCAGTAAATCAAGAGACAGCGGCTATGCTGGCTAGGTCAAGCCGTCCGAATGGATGGAAACACTCCAGCTTTGAGAGTATTTGAGGAAGAAAATACAGGTTGGAATCTCCAAGTGACACCAAACAGCGAGAAGGTCGGTTATAACCGCGTAAGTGGTGTTCACGCCAATGAAGAAGAAGAAGTGTTGAGAGAAATTTCACAGTGTAAAATATAATTTGCTTGGAATGGAAATTTTATAAGCTAATGGCTGTTTTAGTTATGAAGATAAAGTATGACGATTACACGAACATACGAAACATTAATGCAAGGTTGTTTTACCATTTTTTTTTATCTATTAGCTGTGCGCGCAGTTTAAATAGATCAGTCCGAGACAAATTTGATCAGATGGTACAAAAAGCAAGAAATAGAATAATTAATGCTAATACTATAGTCCATATATTTTGCAGAACTTACTATCGATTATTGGCTCAATCCGCTTAATAACTATTACGTAATGTTTTAACATTTGTCCTAAAGTTTGCAGTAATAGTTGTTTTGGCATTTCGTTGGAATGATTTATGTGAGCTGCTTGCTTTTTTAACCAAGTTCGTAAGCAAAATACCCAGCAATAAATGCTACAAGTTATACTATACTCAGCTGATTGACTATGTTGGCGCAATCGCATTTGATTAGCAAATTTCAGCACAGCTGGGAGGGATGCCCTGATCATAAGAGCTTCAGACAGCAGACAATATTTATTTAAAGTTTATTAAATTTATTTGAAGTTTACTTTGAGATTTATTAAATTTATCATGTACAAGTGAAAACTAACTACATACAAATTTACAACTTAAAGTTCTCGGAAAGTTCATATCACTAGGGGTGCCGGTGCACATCTGAGTAATTATAAGAGTTTTATGTACATCATATAAGCCATGCATTAAGAATCAGCTATACTTTTGTGACCTAGGCTTTTAAAAAACTCATTACAAGTTTAATCCACTTTACACTAGTTCTTTCAAAAACTATACAAAACACTTCTGCCACTAACAGAAACAGCATACTTCTGAGTTCTAAAAATATTCACAAACATATATGAATATGCATATACACACACATAAAAATTTAATTTTTTTTGTAGCTCTATCATTCATTTTTTTCTTTCTTAGTTTTTGTTAATCTGCTGAATGCTTTGTTGTTTCAAGATTTGTGTGGACATTTAGACTTCGTTCACTATTTTGTTTAGCTGGTCTTTGAAATATAACGAATAGCAGCAAAACACACACATAATCTCCATATATATTTGTCTGCAATGCATGTATTCTACATAATGTCGACAGTTGTAGGTATTCTTAAAATTGTTCGAACATTTTTGCGAATGTCACAATTCATCAAGGGTAAAAATAATTCAAAAAAAAAAAAAAAAAATTGGAGTCATCATATGAAAAAAAAAATTTAATTTTCAATAACAATTTTTTTTTATTTTCAAATTTTTTTTTATTTTCAAATTTTTTTTAATTGTTTTTTTTTTTTTTAAGTTTTCAAAATTTCGTGCAGAAGCTAAATTTTCAATAATTTCTCTTTTAATTTTTCAAAATTGTTCACTAATATCTATACTAGTGCAGAAGCCTTTGAAAGAAAAGAAAAAAAGGAAGAAATTCATAGTAGCGTATACTGATTAAAAAATTAAAATTTTAACTTGAAATTTTTGAATTGAAAATTAAGTTTTTTTTCGATATTTGGACAATATAAGGAAAAAATAAATGCTTTATATAAAACAAAATGCAGCCTAATTGTGCTTAAAAATGTAAATTTCCACCAAATTTCACGAAAAAAATAAATTTGGGTACAGGAAAAAAAATTTAAATCCCAAAAACTGAGTAATAGTAATTTTTCGCATAAATTTTGAGATTACATAACAAAAGTGAATATACGAAAGTTGTAGACCTTTTCATTATCTACAATATTGCCATATAACTTTCTATTATAGGACTCGTAGTTTTGGCGGAAATGAGTATAAAACATTCTTAAGTCTTAAAAATTCAACTACGCCTCCTCTATTCCTTTCCCTCGAACTCAGATCGCCCGTTAATTATTTTCCCTTTAATGTTTTTACTAATTTTGTGTTATTTTATCTTTAGTTTCCAATGGGTATAAATCTACTCAGAATTTATTTCTTTTTTCTAAGTATTTACCCATGCTTAAATATTAAGTTAACGAGTTAACGAGAAGTTGTGTCTATTAGGCATGCCGTCTAAATACATAGTAATAACTTATTATAACTAAGGCTTAGGATATGATGAATCATCCCATCTACGCTTAAACGCAATTATTTATGTTCATACTCGTATGTAAATGGTCTCCGAAGTGAAATGTAAGTGCTAACAGGTCTTTTTAATATATTGTGACAAAAAAGTTGCCGGAAAATATAATTAAATTCGCCGGGTATATACTATTTAAAAAAAATGTTGTTTGCTAAGTTGGTAGGACTGTTCTTAATCACTCTGCCGACTATTGACTTTGGTCTGCTTAAGTCGATAAACCTTAATACTGCGTAGCGATTTTGGAATGGATAAAAATATCAAACAAAGAATATGTCTCAAATTTTGTATTTGTAACCGAATTTCGTGTGTGTAATCGTTACGATCATTGGAAAAGGCTTACGGTGATTCAGTTTTATCAAAAACACAAGCCTAAGAGTGATACAAAGCCTTCAAAGACGGTCGAGAGATCGTTAAACACATGCCTCGTTCTAAACAACCTTCGACCTCCTCAATTGATGAAAATTTAAAAAAAGTGAAGTGAAGTGAAGTGATATGATGAAAAAATTCCTAGAAAATCGTCAAGCAAGTGTTTGAGAGATGGCAAGAGAGCTCGACATCTCTCGAGAGTTCGTTCGAATGGTTTTGGCGGATATTTTTGGTATGTAACGCGTTCTTGCTCGATCTCTCGATCGTCTCGATAAAGCTGATTTTTTTTTTCGAAAAGAGTACAGTCAACGGATTCCATTGAACATGCTTTGAATTCCGATCCCACATTCTTGAAGAGCATATAACTGCCGATGAGACATGGGTTTATGAGTTTGACATGCCAACAAGTCAACAATCATCGGAAAGGAGGAAAAAAACGAGTCGAAAAGAAAAATATGACAAAGCTGTGCGATTTTATTGTTCCCCAAACTGAAATTGCCGCTCCGTGGAACTCGTTCTCAGTCGATCGAAGATATGAAACAAAATTCGCTGAAGGAGCTGAAGGCCATCTCAAAAAGTGTTTCGAGGACTGAATGGACTGGATTGGCATAAGTGTATTACATCTGGGGATTACTTTGAAGGCCACAAAATATTTAATATTGATAAATAATCAAATCTTTTAATTTACAATTTCCGGGTACGTTTATGTCACAATGTGTATCTATCATAACAAGTGAGCTTACATATTACGACATGCCGACTCATTGTGAGTGGCTCTTTTCACACAATTATGCAAGCCCATATGTTTTTTTTTTATCAAAATGGTAAATGTGTTATGAGAAATTTGCGTTGTAAAGGCATTTAAAGCAGGGTTAATGGTGTTCAAGAGAAGGCTTCTGTGAATGCTGAAAAGCCTTGCTATACTTGACTAATGACACTTTCGAAAACAAACTTGTGGTGTTAAGCGCGCAAATTAATCAAAAGAATTGAGAAGATATACTAAATTCTAGCTTGAGCTTGGTTATAACGTATTTACATAATTTCTTAAACAAAGCGACAAAAAACCTATTATTTGGTTGCCCATTTTGAAAAACCAGTTTTGAGGCGCTTAGTATATTATAATCTTCAAAAATTCCCAATATTTATTTGTTCCATATCTGCGCTTCTCATAAAAGAACAGCTACTAATAAATCTAATCATAATGGGTGATCCGAGTAGATGTACTTTCTCCCATAGACTTTTTTTCGACAGACCATGCGCGAGTCGTATCAAACTGTGAAGGTATTTTTGTACAGTATTGTTTGGCATTGCATCATAGAAAGACTTACGCCTGAACAACGTTTACAAATCATTCAACTGTAATACGAAAACTTACGTTCTGTAAAGAATGTATTTCGCAAGCTTCGCTCAATTTATAATCGGCCTACCGAGTGTACTATTCGCAACACCAGCACCCATCTTGAGACTCAGCAAAGACTCAGAAAAAACAAACGTTTTGTGTGGTTTGTTCGAAAATGATGCCGGTGAGGAGGTAACCGTCAACAGCGACCGTTATCGCGTCATGATAACCGACTATTTGATGCCTGAAATCAAAATCGTGAACTCGGTGACATATGGTTTCACCTAGACGGCGCTACTTACCACACATCACGTCAATCAATGGATTTATTGAGAGAATACTTCGGTAAGTAGAAAATTTCACGTTTTGAGCCGGTCGATTGGCCACCAAGATCGTTGTGTGTATCACACCGTTAGACTTTTTCCTATGGGGATATGTAAAGCATAAAGTCTAAGTAGACAATCCCGCTTCGATTCAGGCCTTGGAGCAAAATATCACGCTTATTATTCGCCACTTACCAGTCGAAATGCTCGAACTAGTCAACGAAAATTGGACTCAACGTATGGACCACCTGAGACGTAGTCGCGGCCAATATTTAGAAGAGATAATCTAAAAAAATTAAAGCCAAAGAATGTTCTTTCGAATGATAATAAACATTCCCCATTAAATTCGGAGTTCTGTTTAGGAAACTTCGAAGTGGATCACACTTTCATAGTTACAAAAAATGTTGCGTCTGCATACATAAGTATGTATTGTGTAGTTATGTCACAATGACTGTCTCCTTTTATTTAAAAAAAAATTTAATTAAAGTGCCACCTCTGCAAAAGCTCTCTATTTATATCTTAGTATTAATACTTATAAATTTGGCCACGGGAGAGAAGTCAATGTCATGAAATAAAGTGCAGCACAGTTGGCTTCCTAAGCAGCTTCCGTGTGCGGAATTGAGTATAAAAAACACTAAAAGTGCGATGTTGACAGCCCATCGTCTCAATGACATCCTCTTTCTTCAAATTGGAAGCTAAATAGAGTGAGCTGCTGGTATCTTATATTTTTAGTTGGGGAAAAACTTGGTTACTTGGGAATTTAGCCAGGGACACAATTCATAAAATGATTATTTTTTTTAACTTTTTTGTACTTTAAACCGGAGAATTAGTTAACAAAAATTGATCAATAATAAGTACAAATATTTATTCTTAGTTTATTCACTAATTTTGGGATATTTATTGTTAATTATCTGTATATAACATGCTTGCGGCATGCCATATGAGCTGACTCAAGCTTGTATACTCCTTTACTTATTGCACAAGCGTTTGAAAAGGTCATTTTAAATCTTATTGTTTGAGTTACTTAAATAAAATTAGATGCTTTAAATATTGTTTTGGTTAAACCTCTATGTATGTATGTATACGTAGAATGCCACAAACACCCAATTGCTTAAAAGCTGCATACAAACTTTGATGCATATTTATAAGCGCGAATGTGTTCTTATTAAGTTCGAAATGGCAAAATCTTGCAAATAATTTGCATTCGAATTCGCTGTTTTATTCAAATCACGGTCGTTGATTTTTCTGATTTTTTTGTCATCTTTCTTTCGCACACGTTTTCTTTATATTCGCACAATTTCAGATATATTCATATACATGTATCTCTATATGCAATATATTTTTAATAACGCAACAGGTTTTATTTTTCCACTTTGCACTTTGGCATAACTCTTAATTTGAGGTCCATGATTCGCACAGTTTTGGTTAGAAAATTAGTATATATTGGTTATATCAAAGGAAAAAGGAGTGGTGTGGTAAATAAATAAAACTTTTGATTGTGGTTCAAAGAAAATCCTCAAATTGTTCATGAACAACTATTACATTCACCTAAATTGACAGTTCGAAGGGGGTTTTGGTCTTGGGTGGAATCAATGGACCGTACTTTTTTCGAAATGAAGCTGGTGACACCGTTACTGTCAATGGATAGCGCTACAGATCAATGATAACAAACATTTTATGGCCACAATTGGAAGAAGTTGATCTTGTCAATATCTGGTTCCAACAAGAGAGTGCTACGCGCTACACAGCACATGCAACAACCAAATTATTGCGACAAAGGTTTGGAGATTCGATTATTTCAAGAAATTGTGACATTGAAAGGCCACCAAAAAGTTGTGATTGAACACTGTTAGACTGCTGCTGTGGGATTATCTGAAGTCATTGGTCTTTAGAAAAAAAGCAGACTCTCTTCACGCTTTAGAAGTCAATATCGAACGTTCTATTCTTGTCATACGACTGTATTTAGTGGAAAAAGTACTCAAAAATTGGGTTCATCGAATTCGTTGCTGCAAAAGAAGTACTGGCGGCCATTTGAACAATGTTATATTCTGAATTGTATCGATTGTACTTTACATTGAATAAAAAACTTTAAATTTCCTTTACAATGTGTGTGTGTGTGTGGATTTTTTAAGAATTCATATCACTCTTATTGAAAACTCTGTATATGTAATTATTATTTATATTTATTAAGGGTTTACGGGTTTAAAAAAAATCAAATTTTTTTGTCTTGTTAAATTATACAACACCTTTAAAATATTGTCATAAATTTTATATTATCTGAGTAACAGTTTCGAAGATGTAGCCTTGAGAACTTGAGCTGGAGGCTAACTAGGCTAAGTGCGCCGTCTTTAAACGCGTTTTTCTCGAAACTGGAAAAAGGTAATTTCTGGTTTTTTTTCCTTCGACCAAGTTGGCGTCGCAATGGCCGAGTTTAAAATATTTTTTTCCAAAAATTTCAGAATTTCTTTGTTAATAGTGTATGTTTGTAACAATAAAGAATTCTAATAAAATATTTAATTTTTTATATGAGAAAAAAATTGTTGAAAAATAGCTGTTTTTTTTTATCCATGTAACCCCTTAAATGAAAAACATTTGAGTTTCCTTAGAAATGTGTGTTTTTTTTAATAATTCATATCACTCTTAGTGGAAACCCCTGTATAATTACTATTTATATTTATTAAATATTTTTATTTGTTTTCTATTTGAAGTTAATTCGTTGAGTCGGCGGGGAAAATATCTTCGAAACGGCTGAACCGTTTGGCATGAAATCATAATACCGTTTATTAAATATTTTTATTTAAATAAATATTCGTTCTATGTCGAAATTTTTATTTGCTTATTTTTCACAATTTTTTCTCTTAATTTTTTATATAATTTAATTTTCCGCTTAAATTTTCAATTTTTTTTATATTTTTATAAATATTTTTTTTTAATAAATTTTTTTTTTCTTTTCAATTCGAATTGCTTTTCGTGTTGCTGCGGTATTTTTATTTATTTATTTTATTATTATTTTTATGTAATTTTCAGCTTATATTTTCATTATTCAGGCTTAATTAGTTACACTGATTTGAGACTAAAGGCCAGCAGTTAAGCAATTAGCGTTGCTTGGCTTTATTGCACACATAGATAAAAAAAATTATTATTATTATTGTTGTATAAACATTATGCACTGATAAATATTGATGTTTGCCATACTCGCGTATTAACACTTGCCATTTTCCTATATGGAATTATTATATAGCACGAACCGATCTAGATATATGTATGTGCATATGTATTTATACCATATGTATATGCATCTGTACCATATCTGTCTTGCTCAATTAAAATATTTCCAACATTTTGCTTACTGATCACTTTCGTTGCAGCTGCTGTTGTTGCTGTTGCTGTACTTATATTTACGCAAACATACTGTAATGCATATGTTTGTCGGCACAATATTCATTTGTTTATATAAGAGATCATTATGCTAATTTATTAAACGAATCACAAATTGATATGTATTTATCGCTAAATTTACGATTCCAATGACACGACTGTCACTTTAAATACGCGCTGATGACAACAACTACAACGACATAGGCGGAAATCGCGTGCACTGCGGATGGCGACGAACAAAAGTCTCGAGTCAGTATATAACAACGGTTGCTGGTAAAGATCGCCGCGGCGCCGTGTCAGTTAAAAAAAAACAATACATATTCTGAATTGAAGCTCGCCTTTGGACTATACGGAAATCGCACGCGTTGCCGTTAGAGTGCGTCGTTGATCTGTTGTGTGCGCGCGCGTTCGTTTCAGCAATCTCCACGCGAACTAGCCGTTTCACATTCAATAACATTCGTTTGCTAGCGCAATTCAATTAGAACTGAGTGTTCGTTTTGATGCTTGGCAAACGCAGCGCCGCGACGTGCGTTGAAACAACGAAGTCATTGGTTGGCACGAAGCGCGTTTGTTTTACTCTGCGGAGCAAAAGAATAAAAATGCGAAAATACGAAAAAATAAATCTATAATCAAAGGCAAAAGCAACGGCAAAAGCAAAAGCAACACTGCAAAGTAAATGTGAGCTTGCGGTTTTGAGTGCAAAATAAAATTCGCACGGCTTCGTTACTGTGGGAGTGAATTGTGTGAGTGCGAAGCGTTTGTGAGTGGCGACGCTGCCTTTGAGTGTGTTTTGGCTGTTGATGCCAACACAAAATCGGAATCTGCTTAAGTTGGCTTGTTAAGCCATTTCTGAATGATTAATATGCTGCAGAGACATTTTTTTTCATAAATTCCATCTCTTCCGAAAATCACTTTATCATTGATGTGAGTTTTCCTTGAGAGGTAATTTTTTATGCATAGGTGTCGAATGTACTTAAACGCGTATTTGAAAATATTCTCCGAATATCGTCTCACTATTTGAAATTAATTCGTTGAGTCGTTGATAAAAGTATCTTCGAAACACCTGAACCGTTCGGGATGAAATCATATTACCGTCTTAGATATACGTAAGTTGTCTTTTATGTTTCAGGAGTTGGTAACCCTAGTGCTGCAATCTGGCAACTCAAAAATCTTTAATAAATTATAACTTTTTTCATGTTATATACATGTCTTGTTTACAGTAACTTAAAATATTCATCTCGGCCAAAAAAAGGAATTAAATCGGACATGTCGCGACTATGTCACTGGAGTAACGCAGAACTGTAAACTCTAAGTGGTATGCAGCCATTTGTTTGGCAGTTGTCTTTCAAGAAATTAAGAAAACCAACCACCGAAGACGAATCACTCTTCACTTCACTTCATACTTAGTTTTTGCATTTGAGCTCATCCTAAACAAAAAAGTCCCTCCCACTACCAGACATTTTTAAGCAGGTCATTCTGAAAGTCGGTTACGCGATAAGCGAATTCATAATTTGTCAAAATCAATCAGGGGTTCTTAAAGTAAAAATTACCAGAATTGTAAGATAAATTTAATTGTCTGTCCATCCCCATCTATTCGGTCTCCAGACAGGATAAGGAAGCGAAGCGTATGGGTCTGGTTGTGAATGAAGACAAGACGAAATAACTCCTGTTATCCAACAAACAGTCGTCAAACTCTCGAATTTGCTTCCACGTCACTTTTAACAGTCATAACTTCATCTAATAGATGGTACTTCGAATTGAGTAGGAAATTGAAAAGTAAAGTTTTCTCTCGACGAACAAAGACCAATCTCTACAAGTCCCTCATCATCCCCGTCCTTCTATATGTATGGTGCGAAGCCATGTACGTCTGATGATTCGGCATTAGGCGTGCTCGAGAGAAAACTTTTGCGGAAGACTTTAAATACTGCAGTCGATGGAGCGATGAGCTGTGCGAGATATATGGCGACATTGACATAGTTCAGCCTACAAAAGTGACAGCGGCTGCGCTGGCTAGACTATGTCGTCCGGATGGCAGAAAACGCTCCAGCTTTGAATGTTTTAGATTCAGTAGCCGCCGGTGTAAGCAGCCGAAGAGGAAGACCTCCACGTCGTTGCAGAGGTCAGGTGGAAAAGGACCTGGCTGCACTTGGTATCTAGAATTAGGCGCCAAAAAGCGAAAAGACGAAACGACTGGCTTGCTATTGTTAACTCGGCTATAACCGGTGTCTACGCCAGCAAAGAAGAAGATAAAGTCATTGTAGGGCCAATATTTTCTAGGATGGAACTACCTTCCTCTGTCTCCGCAGCAGTGGAAGACCTGTTTTTAGCGCAGTCGGCGATCGTGTGTAATTCTTTAAGTATTATTTACGACAAAAAAGTATGAGTGCGAAAATACACAAGAGCATAAAAATGAGTGTATTTTCAAAAATGAGCGCTTTAATGCATAAAATTGAGAATATATCTCAAAATGTGTAAGCAAAAATGAATGAGACTAAAAAACTCTCACAGCAGTTTCTATGCAGGCACGAAATTAATAAAATATTTATTGAAATTAAATTAATTTACAACTGCGCGTGGCCTCACATAAAAATTAAAAATTTTATTTGCATGCAAAATCACGCACAATATTGTGCAATTTTATTGCATAAACAAAACTATGCAATCAACTCAAATTGGTCGTGCAGATGCGGATGCGGATGCCGTTGGCACAAGGAAGCGCTATAAATAACTCATTTTATGTTGATTAATATAGCATTATTTCCGATTTTTGCAGCACAAAAAGTTTATAGTTAGAAATATTTTCATTGCGGTTAGGGGTTGGCGCGGTTCGTATCGATGAGTTTAATTGCTTTCTTTTAATAGTAATTTATGCGTCATTTGCCGATTTCCACCAAAATCTTATTGTATATAAAAAATGTGTATGCAACATTATCTTATAAAGACACATCAAGGCTTTCGTTATCACCATCAATAACCCGCCTACCAGGTCTAGGGGCGTGTCTATGTACTAGAATGCAGAAATACTATTTTTCGTGTTTTTCCGCCATACCGCGTCATCTAGCGGCCGGAGCATGTAAGCTAGATAAATGATGATCATATGGATCACCTAGAGTACATTCAGGGCTTTCATTTAACATATCAAGCGTTTGCGTAGAAGTACTAGAGGCGTGGCAATCGCCCAAAAAGCAATTTACCGATTTCCATGTCCCCCTTGGCGGCCATTAGCGCCTAAACTTGGTGACCTGGATGATGCCACCTGTGTTTGACACATAGCCGGCATGTGTGTTGTATATAAAAATCTTTCTTTTTTAATTGAGAGGTGAAAGAGATCCTGCACAGAATATAGGCATTCCATATATATTTTTTTTGTGCTTCTTCTTGTTCTCCAAATTAAATCTTCCGGGAAAAATATAAAAATTTTCCAAATGACTGTGAGGGGTTCATTAAGTGCAGTATAGCTTGCACTCAGCGCTTTCATGCTTACGTTGCGTTTCAAAATTAATGTATGAATGACGTACATACATATGTATATTAGTATGTAAGCGTGCGTGCACTCAAGCATTTTAGCTGTAGAGACACCGTTTAACTGAGCTAATGTGTCTCAAAATCCATAATTATGTATGCTCGTCACGTTTCACCTTATGCTGGCATCCGTATTTAGTACTGTAATTGCAAAATTTTCTGCACTCATACATGTGTCTTCAACACACACAAACACACACACATGTGGCGAACGCATGTCCCAATGTTCCTCACATATTTATGCGAAATCATGAAGCTGTGAAATGTTGAGGAACATTTGCTGACATAATTTTGACGTTTTTCATGCGTTTTCGCCGAGTGGAACGCATGCATAATATGTAGTACATATGTACTTACACATATTACCGTTAGCGTAATCATTACTTGTGCCCTACAACGAATAGTAAATGTCAAAATGTCAGCTGAATATGCCGCATATTAGATTGTCGTAGACTTTTAGCTGGATACATAGGTAGGCAGAGTGAATGTCTGACGATGCAGCTAGGCCTTTAGAAAACACATTGTTAAAGTTGTTGTCACTAAAAGCACCTCACTCTATTATGTCCCCTCTGAATCACCCTGTGCTCGTCAAGAAATACTCGGCCAATAGTACCGGTTCTTTTTCTAGGCAAAGCCTTGCATTCGCATAGAAAATGTTTTAAAGACTCCTCTTCTTCCACTTCTAGACAACTTCTACCATAGCCATTGTTCGGTGTTCCCAGTCGGTGTTTCACGTTGGCTTGCTTGTCAAGCAAGTTAGATCTCGACTCTACCGAGACTCAACTATGTTTATAACATTTTGTATATTATATAAGTCACCTATTTTTTCGGATTCTAGCTGCAGGGTAGTGGCTGCTCTGGCTAATTCATCTGCTTCATACCAGTAATATGACTATGGCCTGGAATCAATTGCGAGTTAATCGTGAAACCGAATGTTAGATCCACGAAAAGATCATGGCATTTTTAAACAATCTTTGATAAAACCCTATGAAACTTTAGTGATTTCAAAGTCGTTTGGCTAACTGTATTCATAAATATATTGTAGAGAAGACACCGTTTTCCACTCGATTATCAGGTTAGGACCGATCGGTGTAGATACTTATCCCTGTATCCCTGTCCATTTCTTCCCTTTTCCACTTTTCTTTGGAAGAAAAGACAATATTAGTGACCTAATTTAAGTTGGATTCTGTAGGATTTCGAAAATCAGTGGTATTGGGTAGAAATGGGAACTTACTAAGCACTTTATAATCCCTCTTTTTAGAGACGACTAACAGGAAGTATTTTTTCGGTCTAACAGCTGACTCTGCTGCCAGTTGTCTAGAGAAGAAGTCTGTGGGCAGTAAATGTAAAATAACATTTACCGTCAAACTTGACGTTATTCTAAGGACTCCTTTTACTTCTTTATTGGCGTAGACACTGTTTGGGCGGTTATAACCGAGTTTACAACAGCACAACAGCGCACCAGACGGTTTTTCTTTTCGCCTTTCGGCGCAATTTGAAGATTACAAGTGTAGACAGTTTCTTCTCCGCCTGATCCTTCCAACGAAGTGGAGGTCTTCCTCTTCCTCTGCTTTCCCCGGCGGGTACTGCCTCGAATAATCTCAGAGCTGGAGTGTTTTTATTCATTCTGTTTCTTAATTCGCTGAACTATCACGTCCCATCGACTGCGGTATTCGCCGTTGCCAATGCGCAACGGACCATAAATCATCCGTAGAACCTTTCTCTTGAAAACTCGTAATGTCGACTCATCAGATGACAATCATCGCCAATGTCTCAGCACCACATAGAAGGACGGGAATAATGGGTACTTGCAGAGCTTGGTCTTTACTTCTCAATTGCCTACTCAGTCTGAAGTAGCATCTGTTGACAATAATTATATTCCGATGTCGAGACTGACGTTGTTGTTGGTGTTAATACTATTTGAAAAATAAAGGAAATTATCTACGACTTCGAAGTTATGACTGTCAACAGTGACGTGGGAGCCTAGTCGCTAGTGCAAATACTGTTTGTTTCATGACAAGAGATATTTCGTCTTGCCCTCGTACACTACCAGACCAGAAACAAACCTCAACTCCGCACCAAATTAGTCTTTCTTACGTGATTACTGCTTCTGCTTTGATTGTGTGAAGATGAAAAGGAATGCATGTTTTTTGCTTGAACCTTCCACATTCCTTAAATATCAATGGACTCTATATTCAATTCAATTATGTAAGTCCATGTTGCAATCAGGATTCCTCAACTTTTTACGTCTAAGTAAAATCCAGCTTGATTGTACACAATCACTTTGCGCTTTTTCTACATTTCACGAGAAACTTCTCAACTGCTTTAAAAGTTAGTTTCATTTACACTTAGATATTGTGTAGATGATTTAACATTCAATTGAAATTTTAAATACCAGACTTACAAATGCTGCCAGCAAAACATATTTTACTACAAACCTAGCAGGAAAATCAAGAAGTAATAAATTATTTTATAGCTGGCCTGAAACAGAGTTCAACTAGTTAGCCGACGGTGCTTTTTTTCACAAAAGCAAGTGCTATTTTCTATGTTAATGACTTAAGTTTTTATCAGTTGTCAGATTGCTGTGGGGAAATATACAGTCTGATAGTTCGAAAAAGATATATGTATCACTGTTTAGTTAAAACTATATACTTAGGAACAATATAAATTCGAATTTTGTTTTATATTTCTTTTTCCTTTATATTTCTATGGTTTCGTCGAGAAGCATTGCTATCTTTCTGAACTAACTTTCCGGACAATTGGATATAAGTTTGATACTACTCGGACTAGTGCAATTTTGGTTAGAATATTCTAGTTGTAAATTCGTATTTTTCCTGATTTACTAGAAAATTCACTACGTGGTAAATACGCAGTACATAAATGTATACATATTTATGGAAGCAGCTATTCATGGCATCTCCAACTGAAAAAGGGAAATTGAAGCATTTCCCATGAAAAGTTTCAAGTGGAGATGTAGAATCGCACAAAGTTTCGTTGCTGACATACAATGAATGTTAGATAAATTGACTGGATTGCGGATGACCATGCAATGCTTGAACTGTGAAATATTTTCCAAAGAAGGAAAAATAAAAACAAAAAAATTAATAAAAATTTGCAATTGTTTAAGATGAAAAGAGCAGTGAACAACATAACTTTCTGCATTCATTGTGAAAAAACTAATTTAAAATAGAAGTATTCACTTGAAAACAATTTGTAGTGCTTTAGAATTATTAAAAAAAAGTAAAACAAAAAACTAATAGCGCAAAATAGATAAATAAATGGCTTGAAAGGACAATAAAAAATAACTTCAAAGGACAATAAAAAAATTTCATCGTATTCATTATTATTAAATTTACTCGCATGATTGAATTACTGCCTTTCATTTTTCAACAACAAAAAATGTTTGTAGCCCAAAACTTTTTTATAGTGGCTCATTTATTTTGTTTAATTACAAAGCTCAATATTTATCTGCGTATTTTTTGCAATAAAAGCATAATAAAAACACAAATTTATTTTCAACCTACATGATGGCACTTTGTAGGTGTGATCAAAGTAGGCCTATAAAAAATTAGAATAATTCATTCAAAAATAATTATTGTGTGAAAGCATTAAATTAAACGGGATATACATAAATGATGTATTATTGTTTAAAGGTCGAAATTTATATATTTTTGTTATATTTGAAGCTGACTTATCTATTTTTAGTTCTTTCTGTTTTAATAAATTGGAAAAATTTTAATAATCGATAAATATTGTAACAAAATTTTGTACTCTTCTATTTAATTTAATTTTTCACAAATTTTTTTTTCTTTATTTATCGATAAAAAATAATCGATAACACCAAACAATATAATAATCGATAACTATTATAACCAAGTTTTTTACTCTTCTATTTAATTTAATTTTTCACCCAATCATTATTTTTTTACTTATCGATAAAAATAATCGATATTTGTGCGCTGAAATTTTGCGCGATAACAAATAGTTGATAACAATTTTTGTGCGCGAACATTTCCTCCTTTTGATGTACTATTGTTCGAGGTCGATAAATATATATTTTTTGTTGTTCATTTTTGATTTAAAACAACCACCAGATGGCGTTGTGATGCAGTATTTGTTATTTTTGAACGTTTTTTAGTAAGCAATCAGCAAATTGTTGTTTTTAAAGTTAACTTATTTATTTAAAGATTTAAAGTCAGCATTTTGTTATTTTTAAAACTGACTTATCCATTTTAAGTTCTTTCAGTGTCCTTAAATGAAAAAAAAAATATGTTTTGAATAATCGTTAACCATAGTAATAATTCTTGAAATTTTCTTTTTAATTTAATATTTTACTCAATCATGTTTTTTTAATTTATCGATCAGGAACAAACGATAACATTATATCTGCGCTCACATTTTGTGCGATAACAAATAGTCGATAACGGTTTTTGGAGTACTATTGATTTAAACCGAAAAATGTATAATTTTTTGAATAATCGATTACTATAATAATTCATTTTTGTAATTTTTTTTCAATTTAATTTTTCACTACATTATAGTTTTTAATTTATCGATAAAATCAACCGATAAATATTAATCGATAACAATATTTCTGCGTCGATAATAAAGAATCCTAGTTTATATTTGTGCGTTAACATTTCCAATTTAACATTTTTTTACAGTAAATTCTAATACGATAATAATTAATCAATAATTTATAATTAATTACCGTTGTTTTATAATTTTAAGTTTAATTACTGTTTTATATGAAATGTTATGAAATATTAATTATTTCAGCCACACGTACTTATATTACGATTTACCAAAAACTTGAAGGAGATTATCGATAACTTTAACTTTTTGGTCTATCACCGTATATTTCACTAATTTTGTGAGCTAATTGTCTATGGTTAAATTAAGATTTATGTTTAGTCTATTTTTAATATTATTGTTGACATTCCTACTGCTTACTATCATTCGAATTTTTTCTGCTTTATAATTTACTTTAATATAATTTGGTAAATACGGGTGTATAAATCTTTCGATTACTTAATTTAAACATACATATGTATTTCGATCATTTTTATTTTGTAAATATTATATATTGGTTTTTTGTTGTATATTATTTAATGTTTATCTTGATGCCATATGAATTATTATGCATTTTTATATTGTGCTTTAATTAAAAAAAATATCGATTGTTTAAACTCATTTTATCGATAACATCTGGATTTCTCATTTTTAATCACACTTGACTGCTATACATTCATTTTATTGTTTTATTTGAGCATCAAGCGTTCTTTAATTATTTCGATGAAAAATAATCGATAGCGTCTGAGTTTCACATTTTTAATCATACTTGGTGGTAATACTTTGATTTATTGTTTTCGTTAAGAATCAATTGTTTTTAATTATTTCGTTAAAAAATAATCGATAACATCTAGATTTCTGATTTTTAATCTCATTATGGTTTGGCTTTAGTTTTATCGTTTTAATTCAGAATCAAGCGTCCTCTAATTATTTCGATAAAAATTAATCGCATTTTAGTTGACCTAATATGGCATTCGAAATCGTTAAATTTTTATGGTTCTATAAATAATTTACAGTTTCAATTTTAATATAAATATCGCAGTTTTTTTCAAAAAAAAAAATATAATGAGTAATGTGTATTTATTTATACAATATGAATAGGGAATAATTGTATGTAATGCACAAAATTTTAGAAATGATTTTGAATTTGTGCCAGTTAAATATTCCCACAATAGTTGATGCGTCAAGCGATTCACATTTTATGGTTTCAGTTTTAGTGATCAAAATGTCTCTTTCAATTGTCACAATTTCGCCTAAAGTCATTAAATTTATGGGCCCTAATGAGTGATATTAATTGACGGCTGGAAATTTTTTTATTGATTACGCGAATTGCCCCAGTGCGAGCAGTTAAATATGAGATATATATCGAAAAAATAGTGTGAGTAATTCAAAAGTGCACTGAATAATCGAGATTATGGTAGTAAATATTAGAATAGAAATACGATGAGCGAGTTGCGAGTAGCTTGATCCAAAAGTATATTTAATATGTGAGTTTGTTTTGAAATTTCTAAATATGATCGCGTAGAAACATCTAGAAAAATATCGATTTATCGATTATATAAATCGATATGTTATTATTTATATTATCGATATATTTATCGATTTATGTAATTTCAGAACAAATTTCACATATTTAATATATTATTGGATGCAGCTACTTTCAATATTTATATCGATAAATATATCGATTTATATAATCGATAAATGTATAGATTTGTATAAACGGTAAATATTTCGATTAAAACAAGCGAAAAAATATCGTTTATTTTGTTTATCGAAATTTATCGATTATATCGTAACATTGAAATAAGTTTGCTTTTAATTGCCAGATTTATTTAATGTTTTCTTCGTTGAAATATAAAAAAAAAAATGTTTGTATGGGTATCAGTTGCATATCGCCCACATGTAGCAGTTCAGCAGTTTCCTTTTACATTTATTAGTCCTTACAAGCTGTGCCACGCACCACTTGTTAACACCCACGCCCTAGAAGAGTTGAAATACTTCCTTCCAGCGAAACTATTAGTAGCACCCACTCAGCCATTACAATTATGCATCGCCCTAGTTTGACTCATTTCCCACGTTGTAGTGATTTCCTGCGTAACACCGCAAATTGAATGCATTGTTTATGCAGTCACACATGCATAGACCTATATTACGGTAAATATTTAAAGTATTTCCATGTAAAACATATATGCTTTGAAATATTTTATAATCGATCAATACATATTTATGTCCAGGAATAAGAAAGAAATTCCCTATAAAAGGTGTCAGAAATCAGTAACCTCAAAAGTAGAAATCTTCTGGGTTCTACGATTCACTACCCCTTTATATCTAGAGCAAGAATAATACAGTTTAGGTAAAGCAGCAGATTCGGAGTTCCCTATACAGGTTAGTTTTAAAAGGTCGGAGTAGTGCAGCAGATCACCTGCGTTATTTACTTATTCCAGGCCGAACGGAATTAGCAGTTGCACAAGAGACCAGCGTCGACCAGTAGTCTAAAGTGAGCTTCTTAAAAAAAAATATTCCCTCCAATCTTCCCTCTTAGCTTCGAGCTATCCATGAAAAACTTCATTGCGCCTATTCTCCAGCGACTTTTCTCCATTCACATACGTATCCCCCGTCGGTATGTGAGCAGAAAAAAGGTGTGGTATCTGTAGTGATTCAAGTTTTCAGAAATTCAGTTGAACGAGGAGAGAATATCCGCGTGTTCTTGTTCGGAACTCTTAATATACCAAGCTTTTCGGAGTCTTACAACTCACATCACAGCCATGTACCTGCCGGCAATGTTCTTTGCACTATTTTCTCAAGATCAAGAACCAATTCTTCGGCAAATTCTACTGAGTTTTGTCTTAGCGTTTTCATTTCTTTATTATTTTTTATTTACATCCATTTTTTCCAAATAATTAAAACGTTAACTTCGCGAATTTCACATGTCAACTCACAATGAGTTTGTCGATTCTCTTTTGTTCGAACATGTCCTATGTTCTTAATGTATATGTACTCGTGTATGTTTGAAATGTTCGTCCTTTTGTTCTTTGGTGAACAATGGACAGACAGAAAGTCATTGCACAAAGGATTTGATCATATTTGGTTTCCTTCAATGGCGTGTTGTCAGGATATATCAACTGCAGTGAAATAAACTTACGCACATAACCATTAGGTTTATTGTTATATGTGGGTTGTTTGTAAGGATAAATTGAGTGTTAAAGTACATAGGTGTGTTTGCTAACTGATTTCTGGCAGACTTGCTTGATCTATTGCAAGCAGTCTACATATGTCTGATAATAGGTTTAAAATTAGTTTGCTTAGGAGTTTAATATAGCACATGGATTCTTTAGCATACGCTGAAGCATCGTTTTACGAAACAATGTTTCAAAGCTTGATTAAGCAGCGCTCGAAATTGAAAAATATTGAAGGCACGAAAATAAGCTGCCTTTAGCCGCTGCGTCTGAATTTGGTGTCCCTGCAAAACTAATTCGGTTGTCAGACTCAAGTCTCAGACAAGGCGACTACTTTTCGTGCGACTTCGTCAATCAATACTTGGAGAAAATAATTCGAGCTGCAGAACTTAGTCGAGCAGGTAAAGTCTTTTACAAGAGTGTACAGCTTCTAGTCTATGCCGAAGATGTTGTAAACTTTGGCGTCAACAGCCGCGCCGTTAGTTCTGCTTTCTCCAGAATGGATAAGGTTGCGAAGCAAATGGGCCTGGTAGTGAACAAGGACAAAACGAAATATCTCTTGTCATCAACTAAACAGTCGTCACACTCGCGACTAGGCTCCCACGTCACTGTTGACAGTCATAACTTTGAAGTTGTAGATAATTTCGTCTATCTTGGAACCAGTATTAAAAACAACAAAAATGTCAGCCTCGAAATCCAACGCAGAATAACTCTTGCCAATAGGTGCTACTTCGGACTAAGTAGGCAATTGAGAAGTAATGTCCGTCCTGCTATATGGTGTAGAGGCATGTACAATGAGATCATCTGGAGAGTCGGCCTTAGAAGTGTTCAAGTGAAAGGTCTTGCGGAAGATTTGCAGCGAATACCGCAGTCGAAAGAACGATAAGCTGTACGAGATACGACGACATTGACATAGTTCAATAAAATCAAAGACAAAGTGACACTGGCTAGGTCATGTTATCCGAATGGATGAAAATACTCTAGCTCTTAACACACAGTACCCGCCGGCGGAGGCCCAGGAAAAGGAAGGTCTCCACTCCCTTGAAAAGACCAGGAGGAGAAGGATCTGGCTACACTTAGAATCTTCAATTGGCGCCAAACAGCGAAAAGGAAGAACGACTGGTTCTTCTCGACAGTTTTGTTTATTTACTGCATCACTCAGATGAAAGTGAACCTCATCGGAGAAGATTATTTTCTTAAAAAAATCGTTATATTTTTTAAGTTGTTCCAGGACAAATCAGCAAATTGACGACGTTTACGGGGAAACAATCGCTTCTGTTCTTGAGTGAAAACAACTTTGTGCGAATGCAAGCTTAAATCCTTTCTCAGAATCCTTTAGGCTGCGGTTTGAGACAGTTTCAATTTTTAAGAACTTTTTGGAATCGAAAAATTTAAGTCTTCCGCCGCTTCCCCTTTATTAGACTATGATCTATATACGGTCTGCTTTATTATCTGTGTATTTAACGTTTTTTCTCCCATTCTTTAACTCTCAATAAACCTACTTTGGTTGTTGGTATGAAAGCTTACAATGTAAAATCTCGACTAATGGAGTGTTAAATGAGACAAGTATTGCTGCGTTTATAGTTGTATATATTCTCTGTAATTCCTCAAATAGTTTATTATTCTAAGAGGCGCACACGAACCAAACTTTTTATGTTTATTTGCTTTCCTACTATGTTTGTATGTATGTATGACGACAGTTTAAATAATAATATAGTACAACATTGTCAGTGCCGAATGGATACTGCTAATTTCAATTAAATGTACCGTTAAAAGCAAATTAACATAGTTGTCTAATCATTCATACTTTTGGCTCATCCACAGAACTATAAAATGAAGAAAAAAATGTTGGATTGAAATATAGAGACAAGAACGCGGCAATGAAAGGAAAGTAAAAGTGTAACAATTGCCAAAATTGTGTGGTCTGCTACGCGTTCTTGGCGTTGAGCCAAAATTGCGAGGTAAACAAATAGAAGCACACTTTCGCCTTTAGCCAACCCAACTATGTTATATTGTAGCGAAATTTCTTAATGAGCCTGCAAATGACTAGTTCGATGTGGGAGTGCTGTAGTCGCCGCTATATTCACGCTTGTGTGAGTGCTTACATTTACATTAGGTGTTTTGATTGAAAGTAAAGACACATCATGAGAAATTCCATGCGATGTTTTTCTATGTTTTGCCGAGTGAAAGAAAGCCTTTAAAGTCGCCTCGTTTTTTTTATCATAATTGGCTCAATATTGACGATATTTGACATCGCCCTACTGTGACATCTTTAATAATATTATTGTGGTAGCTTTGCAAGTTGTTTTGTACTGATAATCTATCTACAGTACCAGTTCTTCAGTTCAGATCCATTAAGCGAGACCTATTAAATCGCAGTGAGTGATTCCAATAGTTTAAGTACTAGTTTCCAAGAGTGAAATAAAAGGAAGTGGAGAATTTATCCTTAAACAATAACTGTCGTGTAGATAGGATGATGGAACGTACGTCATGACAAATTTATTTAGCAATTGTTTAGAATCCACGACGAAATTGTATACGATAGACTGATCAGTATGAAATATCCACGTCATTGTCGCTGGTTTTAGTTTTAGTAATAAGATCTTAGATTCGTAAGCCTTATGTAAGTATGTAAAAATAAACTAAAATACATCGGAATCTCCGAGATTATCTTTTTCTGAGAACCGTTTGCATGTAATAATCAGCACTGTACTAGCATTCTCAGGGACCACAAAAATAGTTTTGATTAGGAAATTCGCTGGGTGTCGTTTTTTTTTCTTTTTCCAAGTAACACTAATAGCAAACCGAACTGCCGGGAACATTATAGTATTTTAAAATCTCTTTGAAACCTAAAAAGAAATGAGAAGAAGAAGAGAGAGTCAAAAGAGAATCAAAGATATGTAAGCGTTGGACTGCCCGCAAATCAAAAATTCTATTGAAAAACGCCTGTGAAAGTTTGATGTGAACGTCAATCGAAAGCTTTTCCTAGTATAAAAAAAGCTCAAGGCATCTCCTCTACGCACAGCTTCAATTTAATCTCTTCTTTGCATAAAGAAAACAAAATGATTCTGAACACCATAATTTTCAAAACTATTAGTGAAAGCTTAGAAAAGCGTAAACAGCATTAAAAAAGCGTTTCACTTAATTCTACACTAAACTCATTTCGATAACTTTTATCTTTCTCATAATTATTTTCCAAAAATATTTTAGTTTCTGCTTCGATATTTTTTCCAAAGCATCACTAACTCACCTTAATACACTAACTACATATTTGCTTAGTGCGTCCATTTTATTTATTCACAGATGATTATTTTACTAAACATGTCTATTATATTATACGCTGTAGGTAATTAGCAAGTAATTATAAAATGAAACTTTGTATAACATAATTACGCTTGAAATTGAGTTGTGCCGAAAGCTTCATTAACACATATACTAATAGCTTTAATTGCACTATTAAGAGGCAAACCCGAGACGAAACCGAAAATGTGCCAAAAACTAAATGGGCCGTATGTCGGAAATGCTCAAATAAATTACAACAAGCACGATGTGGGTAAGGAAGGAAATATAATGTGATAATATGAGCATTAATTTAAAAATTTGAAACATTGTTTAAGCATGAATGAAGGATATTTTTATATATAAAAAGTACGTGTCACGTTGTTTGTCCGCGATGGACATATTGTACGACTTGGCGCATTATACGTCGAGATCTTAAATTGAAAGTGTACAAAATACAGCTTGTACAAGAACTCGACGTTTCCAAGTGACATCGCTTCGCTCTATGAACTCTTCAAAGGTCTATGAAGATCCGACGTTTTCGCGTCCAATTTTGTTTAGCGATGAGGTCTATTTCTGGCTCATTGGGTATGTAAACAAGCAAAATTGCCGCATTTGGGGCGAAGAGTAACCTGAAGAGCTGCAAGAGCTGCAATTTCATCCAGAAAAAAAAAAAACGGTTTAGTGCGGCTTGTGAGTCGATGGAATCATCGGTTCATATTTCTTCAAACGATGACGGTGTTCTGTAAACGTTAATGGCGGCCATTATCGTGCCATGATAACCGACTACTTAATGCCCGAAATTGAAGATCGTGATCTCGGCGACATTTGGTTTCAAGAAGACGTCGCCACTTCCCACGCATGACATCAATCTATGGATTTATTGAGAGAACACTTCAGTGAGCAGATAGATTCAACCTTAAGGTCGATTGACCACCAAGACCGTGTGATATAACACCGTTCGACTTTTTTTCTGTGAGGATATGTAAAGTCTAAAGTCTATAAGGACAATCTCGCCTCGATTCAGGCCTTGGAGCAAAACATACCTTTTGTCATTCGCCAGTTACCAATCGAAATGCTCGATAGAGTCATCGAAATTTTAACTAAATGGATCATCGCAGACGTAGTCGCGACAAACATTTGAAAGAGATAACCTTCAAAAAATAATTGAGAACGAATGTTCTTTCGAATGATAATAAACACTTTTCATTGAATTTTAGCTTTCTGTGTTTTTTCTTTAAAAAAGTAGGCACCTCCGAAATGGTCCCTCTATTACTGAGCTATGTATCATCGTTTCTAATGCAACTCATATTTCAAAGTTTACTTTACTTCACATATCTTAACTTTGGTCCTCACACACATATGTACGAGAAAATAAGTATTTTATTTTCCATGATTCCGCTTGACAGGCCAATCATTTGTTAAGCGTCAATTACTCAGTGATTGACAAGGCTTTCATCTGCGTACACAAAGCGATTTTGCTTATTTATTTGTGTGTTTTTCTTTGCATTTGATCTTTATTTATGTGTTTTATTTCGATGCTGTCGATATACTCTTTATTATTTTTGTGTATAAGGTTGCCACCTGTACTTAAATTCTATACATTACATATGGTATTGAATTTTTTTCTATCAATTTAAAATAACTAAGAAAGATTTATTTTAAATAGATATATTTGTATATAAGGTTGCCACCTGTTTCTAAATTGTATATAATATTACATTTTGTATTGAATTTTTTTTTTCTGTATTAAATTAAACTGACTAACAAGGATGTATTTCGAAGAGATATTTTTGTGTTTTTTTTTATTTTTAAGGTTGCCACCTGCTTTTCAATTGTATATAAAATTAGATTTGCCAATGAATTCTTCTTTTCTATCAAATTAAAACAATTAAGAAAGATTTATTTTAAAAACATATTTTTGTGTGTAAGGTTGCCACCTGTTTCTAAATTCTATATATGATTATATTTAGCAATGCATTTTTTCCGTATCAAATTAAATTGACTAAGAAATAAGTATTTAAAAGATTTATTTTTGTGCATAAGGTTGCCACTTGTTTATAAATTTCATATGCGATTACTTTTGGCAATGAATTTATTTTTCTATCAAATTAAATTATTAAGGAAGATTTATTTTAAATAGATATTTTTGTACCCTTTAATCCATTTAATGTCTCTTACTCTATATTTTTCATATACTCGTACGTTAATGTAACTGCAAATATTAATTTCAACTGAAACTGTTATAATTTCGGCAACTTCATTGAACTTTTCTCGAACTTTATTGAATTTCCCTCAAACTTCGTTGCATTTATAGTCAAACCTTAAAAGATAGCTTTATCTTCGCAATTTTGTGTCGAAAATAAAAAGTTTACTCTACAACTCAACACCGTTACTTACTTTCTTTTAGCGCACGTGCTCGCTTATATAATTTATACGCAAGCATTTTTACCTTACTGCAAATAAAACCGTTAACTTACTGCAACAACTTTTACACCATTTATCAACTTTTATAGAAAGACGCTGCTCGAGCTACCTCCAGAGGAGTCACATTCTTGCATCCATTTCTATGGAAATTGCATAGTAGCTCCTTACATATTATATTTTACTAACACTTATCTCTTCATGTTAGATGTATGTATGCGTGCTTGTGTGGGTATCTAGTGCGCTCGCTGCTTTTCTGATATTTTCCACTTCATTTACGCTGTGCTTTTGTTAAACATATGACATTTGCATTACTTTGGCCTTTGTTATGAGTAATTACTTCTGCACAAAGTTGGAATGCGAACGTGCTTGTGCATATATACATTAGGGTGTGCGTTACTTACCTGGTTGACTTTTTTGCTAATGTTCCCTGAAGGTTTTGTTTTATCCGAAAAAAAATATCCAAGCACTTTACTTTCAACGCAAGCAGTGCCTAAATCATTTTATTTTTTTCATGCAATTTTTTGATATTTTGCGTGAAATAAGTACAGATATAACCTTGCAAAAATTATAGTCCAATACAACAAAAAAGCTCTGGCTATTTTTTTCATAAAACCATTTCTTTAAAGGTTATTCGCCTTAAAAATTATGCACTGTATGAATGTACACCATGTCGTATGAGCAACACGAATAATAATACAATAAAAGTCACTTATATCAGTGCACTGAATGCATGTACACCATGTCGTATGAGCAACACAAAATTTGCCATGCAAGGGAGTTGTATGAGTGTTCAGTACATTGAAGGTATAACTTAAACTGCGCAGAACTTTTGGTTTTATGAAAAAAAAAACAATAAGACTTTTGCAAAATAAAAAGATCTGCTTGAAAAATAACGAACACCGTAATGTATGTAATGTTTATATGCAATTCTTATAGCAAAATATCTTAACGGCTGTCTGCGCGTGTCATGCAAACAGTTGAGGTTGAACTTGAATAGAAATTGTTTGCCCTTTCACAGCTCTTTACTGCATTTACTTATCGCTTCAATGGGCAAACCAGGGGATCAGCAAAAAGGTTAGTTAAATTTTAGGAATTTTGTTGAGAGCGTTTTGGTGGTTTTGAAGATATAATGTCATATACGAAGGAATTGTTTAGATCTGGTCTTTATTTAATATAGGTGGCATACTACAAACCGTACGATCGTGGATGAAGTTCTTGTATCGAAAACTTTTTCATTTGAGGAGATATCTTCATGCCTAAGGCAATAAAGTAATCTATAAAGAAATTCTTCAGATCGGATCTTTATTTAATACAGGTGCCATACAAACCGATTCTTCGGATCTTCGGAGCTTCGGAGTAACCGATGTTAAGGTTATTTCTTGTATAATTTTATTATTGATTGTCTTATTCGCTATTTGAAATCAATTTGCTGAAACTTTAAATTAGTATTAGTAGTAATGGCTGCCTAAGCTGACATGCGCGTACATATATGTAACTTTCTAACTATGTATATCTTAACGCCCATCTGCTTACTTACTCACTCTTAAATAAAAACGCAGTGAAACTATGTTCATGAATGCAAATGTTTAGTATAAATTAAAACCAAACAGAAACTATACACACATATTTTATTGCATATTGTACTAGTTGCATATCGTCCACCTAAAATGCAAAACAACTTATCATCAAAAAACTCTTAATTGAGTTTTTTTTATTAGTTACGATTCACTACATCATATTACATATATGTAGCCTAAAATTTTCAACTTCCGCTGTCAAATATAACCAATACATAACCATTTTATAACCAATATAACCATTTTATAACCAATACATAACCACTTTATAACCAAAACTCCAGTTTTGTTTCAATATGAGTGGTTTCTATTATACGAGTATCGTTTTTCGTTCACCTGTAAACTTATGAAAAGTGATGTTACATTACTTTGCATTTTTGGTGACGATATAGCTGTACATATTGTACGTTTATCATCAAACAGCAATCGCATATCTACTCAAAATATTTATACAGTTCACTAACCAAAAATAATGGCATTTATCAAAATTCAATCAGATTTTCAGCATGGTTTTAATATTCAATTGCCCTCGCATATAAGTATGTTCTCACATATGTACACATACATAGGTGTAGGCGTATGTACAGATACCCATGTCGCATGTTTTAAAGTGGTAAATATCAATTCTTTTATGGCTTTGTATTTTTCTGTATTGCCAACTCGAAATGCCACGCTGATACGAGTCCTACGCTTCAAATGTGCTCGTATGATGGATTTTAGTGTGTTCGTATTGCATCAATGCTCCTAAGACCCACACAATGCACTCAGTACAAAAGAGTCAATTGATGCAACGCAACTGGAAAAAAAGACAGCTGAGTCAAGCGTTACCACGTGCCTGATACTCCAATATTCACACATGCATGGCATTGCACAGTGGTTGTCAGCAGAAAGCACACAAATTCACAGCAGTAAATCATCAGATTAATCAAGCAGCCAAACATGCCACACTGCGTAAATTCGATTACTTTGCATTCAATTCTGCCACTCGAGAAAGCCGCAATACTCTAAGTTGTTTTGTTGGCTTTGATTTACTCAAGGGGGTGGAGGCCAATTTATTTCTGGGGAAAATAATGAAATTTACTAGGTACTCGTGTATTTTTTCTGTTTAATATGTCGAAAAATTCGTATCGACATTGGTTAGTTGATGTACGTGAATTTTTCGAATATTAAAAAAGTACTTGTGCTCACTAGTTTACATACATAATAGAAGTGTGTGAATCTAATTTCATTAAAGTGAGGTACGATGAGGGAGGGGAGAAAATTCTAACATATTTTCGAGCAAAGTGCTTAAATGATCTTGTGCAAAGCAAAAATAAAAGTAAAAATAGATTTTTAAAGGCGACATTGTTACCCGATGTCAAAGATTTTTTTATGAATCAACTTTGGATCAAATGGTTTAGTTGGCATTTAGAGTGCATCGTCCCTAACGTAGTTTGCTCTGTTCAACCATGCTATGGCTAAAGGCGATTTTTCGGGGATGCTTGAAGTTCAACACTCATGGAGAGCGATTAGAGTAGCTTCCATACCGAAGACAAGTAGAAACAACCCAGCCTACTCAAAGTAGTTTAGTCCTATAAGCTTAACATCATTTCTGCTAAATCTGCTAGAGTAAATCTTAGACGCGTACATTAGGGCCGCAACGCTTCTTAGAAGCTTGTCCAAGGCGCAGCACGCATATACGAAGAGCAGATCGGTAGAGAATGCACGCTATACATTCATATTTGATACGGAAAAGACTCTTGAATATAAGAAATGGGGCATTACAGGACATTTCTGTGGCGTTCAACAACGTCTCTAGGTGTTGATCCTTTTGACCACTAGACAGATAAGAGCAGAATTGAACGACGTTAAAATTACGAAGGAAATCTGTAGAGATGCTTCCCAAGGTGGATTGCTATTTCTGGTTTTATAGACATTAATGGCGAATAAAATGCTAAGGAACTTGGAAGTCAAAGCCCCGAAGATAGTCGCATATGCGGTAGACATTGCCGTCTTCATAACGGGAAAGTGTCTACAGACCATTAGCAGTATTATGGCCACTACTCTCAATACAGTCCAGAACTGGGTATCGCAAGCGGGTCTGGGGTTGAACCCGGAGTAAACGGATCTGATGTTGTTCACAAGATAGCACAACTTTCATCTATTTAGATTCCCTTCTATAAACACAACTTTCTCTCAAGAACCGCACCAAGTAGTCTTGAACAGCAAACTGTTGTGGAAGTACAACTTGGAAGAAAGAGTGAGGAAAGCCAGTAATGCTTTATATGCGTGTAGGCAGATGATCGGCACTACTTAGGGACTCTCTCCCTTTCTCATAGACTGGTGCTGCATAGCTATTGTTAGACCAATTCTGCTCTACGGCGCAGTAGTATGGTGGACAGATGTACGGAAACCCACCTACCGAAGGCGAATAGAAAGAGTTCAGAGCTTCGTTGTGTTGTGTGTACGGGAGCTTTAAGGACAACTCCAACGCCGGCTCTTGAACTGGTACTAAGGCTGTCACCTATAGATCTCTTCGCTGAAAACTGCGCAGTAAAATCGGCGGGATGACTACTGGCTGTAGGAGAATTCTCATATAGAACCATCAGGCAGGCACAGCTTGGTAGGTAATGGCGATTGGGCATATACCGACCACATGACCACACTTTACAACTGGGAAAGAAGGTTCAAAGTAGATATAGAAAAAGATGCCTGGAGTAAAGTTAAGTTAGCCTATGCAACAGTCTAAACATCTATACCGATGGCTCGAAAATAGACGATGGAGTTGGTGGCTGAATATGCTGTCCAGAGTTAGGCATAAGGCAACCTTTTAAGTTGCGAACAACTGCAGTATATTTCAAGCTGCTATTGTGAAAGCCGCGGAGCTGGCCTTTAATGTACCTGCAGGTAATTTCAGAGTCAACATCTTGTAGACAGCCAAGCATCAATCAAGGCAGTAATCTCGTATCGGTACTCAAGTATTTTATACTTCGTAAGATAAGCAAAACAGTTGGGTAAACATAAAGCTCAATTTTCTGTTAGAATATTGACCAGCCGTCAAAGCCAATGTGTCTACCACTTGTATGATTGTGGTCTAACTGATCTTCTAAAACGTGACAACAACAAATGTTTAGTCAGAACTAATAAGATAACAGGAAAAGGGAAAATAATGTCCCTTAATTTTCAATAATGATTCAGGTAATTCAACTTTTACGCACCTGATGGAAACCAAGCCAAAGCCAAGTCTAAATTCTTTAGCTTTATGCTAGAAAATGTACATAAAAAACCCAGCCGACTACTTTCCTTTCGTATGCAATACGAACCATTAGACAAAGAGTAGTGGTCGATTGAGCTTGAAATACTGAAGGAGCGCTAGAAAGTTCTCCTAAAAATAAGGTCCTTAAACCTGGTGAAAATTCCTTTAAAAACTCAATTGGTAATCAGCAGATGAACGTTGTTTTCATACTAATCATACCGTAGGGACATTTGTTCAATATGAAAAGTATACGGAGTAAATCGGTGTATATCCGTAGTTTATTGCAAGTTTTTGCTTCTTTCTTTTTCACACACGTTACTGCATTTATCTCTCAAATGTGGTTTCACAATGATGCTTCGCTGTTTCTATTGTTCTGGGAGACTCTTAAGGAATGCCATTACAACCTAAGCTCATTTAGCCTTCGGCGATCAAATAAATCCACAATTCGTGCAATTATATTTCTTCGTCACTTTTTCTTTATTTTTTTGTTTGCTTATTGTCTACATTTGTTTTATTTATTTATTACAAGTCCAAATTTCATCGCTTCGCTTTGGGGAGAATTTAAATATCTCTCTTATGTAAACTTTGTACGACTGCTTGTCTACAATTATTTCAGTAAACGCTTAAGGGACCACAAATATCTGTTCTTGTTAGCTTTTGGTAGCTTTGCCCACCAACCATCTATTCCCTGAAATATTTTCCTTATAATTTGCATTTTTGTCTTCCAATTTATGATTCCTTTTCCGTTATTGCAATTTTGTTTACAAAATATTTTCGT
Source organism: Bactrocera dorsalis (assembly GCF_023373825.1). Lineage (NCBI taxonomy): Eukaryota > Metazoa > Arthropoda > Insecta > Diptera > Tephritidae > Bactrocera > Bactrocera dorsalis. Next base: position 102,052,891 of record NC_064304.1, on the reverse strand, counting down.
AAAAAAACTAACTTTCTCTCACAGCGATACGAACTTGGAGACGAACTTTATACCAAATATTTGCATTGGAGAGTACATGTACTTACTTAAGGTAACTATGTAAATATTTGTGTATTTGTAAACATGATTTTAATAACTTTTTTATGCATATCGAAAATACAAAAATGAAAATGTGTGAAAATAATGGAGCTGCCGTATGGTGTAGGGTTGCTCATGTATCTTGCAGTTAATTTGGTTTGGAAATTTGTTTGGCTATTGTTTGGAAATTTCATCGTATCAATAGACAGCGACTGCGCTGACTATTCCATATTGACCTGATGGAACAGAACACTCCAGTTTTGAAGGTTTTCGACCCAGTGTCCGCCGGTGGAAGCAGAAGAAGAGGATTCCTCTAATTAATTGTGGAGGGTTGATAATGCTCAGTAGCTGTTGCATCGGTTACTGACAAAAATTCTGAATAATTCAGTTTGAAAATTCGTCAAAATTATAAAAACTTCCGAGAAAAGATCTCGATTACAAAACATCAAATATTTATAAATATTCAAGTGTGTAGTTGATGCAACATTAAATAGGCAAATTACGTATACGCCATGACTGTCAACGGTTTTCTATGCTTTCGATTTAAGAAGGAACAACACTATACAAAGTAATAACCGCATATTAATTCACTGTAAAATATGTACTTCTACTTACTGTGTCCTGCGACCTGCCCATTTGCGTACGACTTCTCTTATATTCTTTAGGAGCCACCCTTTGTTTCTCTATGGCAACATGTAAAATTTATATTGGCGCTGCGGCTGTACAGCATGGATAGACGCAACAGAAAAGAGAGACTTGCAATTTCAGTGCACACTGCGTCTGCCGAAGCGTTGTGTCGGTTGTTGTAAAAATGTGTATATGTATATTAGGGTGGGTAATAAAAAAAATCAAATACGATTCTATTGGTTGCTTTCAGTTTTGCTCCATCAATTGATGGTACTGGAGTCATGTATTTCGGGACCGTGGGAAAGCAATTACGATCTGTCATGCAAGATGCAAAGGCCGAACTCTCCAGTGAGCAGGAAAATAAATATAATAAATAATTATAATTATATTGTCCACTTTACATAAGTTTAAGACATCTGCTTCCGAAAAATTCTTTCTCCGTTTAGCAACCACCCCAATTCGTTTGCTTATAATACTATGTCTCAATTTGGTTTATGGGTAAATCTGCATGGCACTTTCACTGTGGAATTCTAAAATCACTTAAGTGGTATACTTTTGCTCCTCAGGATATGCATTCATGAAGCTTGTGCCACTAAATTGTGGTAATAGTGCCCAGCAGGGCATAACTCTTGTCCATATTAACAAGATGCTACTCGTTTGAAGCATTGTTAAAGGTTTTACATTAAAATGTCCTTATAATAAACATACATATCAGCGAAGCGAATAAGTTAAGCCGCATTGCCTTAGCATATACCACAACCCAAAAATGTTATAATTAAGCTTGGACACGCACCAACCGCATATAAACTAGTTGTATGCTAGTTTTCGGTCACTAATGGATTGACTGTGTAGCGTTGCGAGTAAATTTTTATTTTGAAAAACTTTGGATTCCCTCGATCTCATAGCCATTATTAAAAAAGTGCTCTGACGGTGGGGAAGATTTCTATTCTTAATCTTAAAATTATCTCAAATCTAAAAACCTAAAAAAAGGATTAAAAATAAAATATTACAGGTAAATGTCAAAGAACTGTTCAAAACTTTGATTTTTGATGAAATGTTGGTTTTGCAAAAAGCTCGTTTCTTCGTGATAAAAATTTTACCCCACCGTAGTTTAAAAAATCGAAACTATGATCAAAAACTTTATTTTTTCGCTCTTTACTTGACAAACATAAGTAACAAGATCAGTTCATCCGTTTCGGAGAAGTTCTCCTTAACAACTTTGGAAACAGTGTTTCGAGAAAGAGGCGTTTAAAGTTTTGGGAACCGATTATTGAAAATTAGATATCAAGTCTCTGTTAAACTTTGCAATAAGCGTTGACGTCGTGCGCGAAGTAAACTGCAACTCATTTTAATAAGAAACCTGCATCTCGGGTTACAAAGCAGCTGTATGTAATTTCAATAGGCCATAACATCCGAAAACTTTTACTTTGTTGGTGTAATTTTTTTTATTGCGGCTATTTCATTATATTCCCTGAACATATCCATAAGAAGCACTAGCCAAAGTGGTCATAGAGACTTTCATAACCTTTATAACTAGCGACATCTCATCTGCTAATGTTATCATGTGACGAAACCCTTTTCTTGCTTTTGATAACAGCATATATTTTACTATTACCATTGCTCAACTTCAGTATTGCTCTTTCTCATTCTGCTATAAACAATAAAATTTGTATGTTTCAATCAAATTAACACGAATAACTAGAACCCAATTCAATTAGTGAAGTTCCACACCTTTCATAACATTCAAGATATCTACCACACTTCTGCAAATTGAATTGAGTTTGACTTGCATGCTTCAAAAGCAATCAACCAATCACAACTGGCAGACAGCCAAGCAACTTTAAATGTAAATGTAGAAAAAAAAAAATAAAAGTTATTTGTTTCATTTCAATGAAATTAGTTTTGAAATAGTATTACATGTGCTGTAGCTATATATGGAAAAATCAAGGGAATTTTGCTTAAAATTGTAATAGAGTATTTAGATGGAGTGAGAACTTGCGCTAACTGCCAGTTGCTTTTATACAAATTTAATCTTGTAATTCAAAAGTCGCTTTTGCAAATGAGTTTGTTTGTGCTTGTGGCAGTTACAAAGCTAATTAAAAGCAAAGCGTTTGATTCTGTTGCATATTTGCTTAGTGAGCGTTAGGGCGTACGAGCTAATAGCCGTCGACGGAAATGTCAAATTAACTGTATTAGAAAAAGTTGAACCATATACGTAGTATGTGGCACAGTGGTTTAAGCAAGCAGAGTTTTGGTAAAAATAGTAAAATTTACAACCCAAGTTGGCTATACTATACCCACAATATATGAAAAAAGTTTTGCTACGTTGTTTGACATAAATAGCCTACAAGTCGAATTAAGGTTACTAATAAGGAAGAAATATTTTTTATGAAGATTTTTATATTGGTTTCGATCGGTCAGTTAGCTATAGTAGTCCGATCCGAAAAAATTTGGTCTATTGTGGCCTCTCCTATATCTGTCTGTGCGCGACTTAGGTGATATGAACCCTGTCCACTTATATGGAACTTAGGACCTTGAGCTTGCTGCTTCAAACTGCTGGGAAATCCATAATCAGGAATTCTCGAGTTTACTGTTACCATTTCTCTAAACCGGCAGTTTGCGCAAGAGACTGTTAGGCAAGTGCTTTCTAAATCTGCAGTGCCCAGTATGCAGCGCGAGAAGGAGAAGGAATTTGTCTCGTGGGTGGTGGATCACTTGTTTAAACCTTGAAAGGTCGTATCCTCCCAGTAGTAGCTGGCGTGGCGAGTTTCTGTTGCTTTCTGCGAGTACTGTTCTCTCCCCACTCTCTTCTCCATGCGGAGTATCTCCTTTATAGTGTGGGACCCCACCGCAATGTATGGTCATCATCCTGGACAATACCGCAAAGCAATCTAGTTCGTCAACCAGCTCATTGTCGGCCAGATCAAGTGTACACAGTTGAATATTGATAGGCGGTTCAGCCTTCCTATACAACCCTCTACTAAAAGTGAGTTGACCTCATAAGTTGAAATCGTCTTTAGTGTCGCTTGAATATTGCTAAGTATAGCGATACGCTGCTTACGATAGTTGCGGTGGAGCTTGATTTCTGCACGCTGACTTACAGCTAAGACTTCTGCGCGAAAGATGCTGGAAAAATGTCCCATTGATGTGGATTATTTGGTATTGCGGGACCGCATGCCTACACCAATGCCTTCCGGTGTTTTCGAGTCGTCAGTGTACCACTGGACACAGGCTAACCTTCGCTCCTTCGATATAGTTATAGTTGAAGGCCTTCTGAAAACTGCGTAGCCTTCGATGTCCAAGCAACCGCTCCATAAGTGAAGATCATAGTATACATTCATCTGATGATACCTGTATTACAGTCCCAGGATTTGTCGGCTGCGCGTCTGCATATCATGTGAGGCTTGGTGGCTTTGGACAGTATTAATTCCAAATGCATGTGAGACCAAAGAATTTGGCCTCTTTGGACACCGCCAACTCCCTGTAACCGAGTGTTAGGGGCCTGAAGTCCGTAATAGATCTTCGCTTTGTAAAAGGGACGGTTGTTTATGACGCTTTGATATTTAACTTTACCGTATTGCACCATCCCTTTGCTAGACTTAAGCCCCTTTGAACTATGTCCCAGATAGTGTTCTCAAATTTACCTCGCGCTAATATGACAATATTAACGGCATACCCCTGGCACCGAATCCTATTGTTAGTGAGTAACTCAAGGAGCTCAACTATTACTTGGCTCCATAGCAGGGGGGACAGAACTCCACCCAGAGAGCACCCCTCGTAGTACCACGACGCCTCTTACTCTTCCCTCAGTGGCCTCAGTTATCCTAGTACGGAGTACAACCTCTATATATCTGCATACTGGAACCGCTAGATTCCTTTTCTCCAGTGCTTTGATGACGCTTGCATGGGGCACATTATCAAAAGCACTTTCAATGTCAAGAAAAGCGCATATCGCAACTTCGCCATTTTCCAGCGGATTCTAAAGTTCAGCCTTGAGTTGGTACAGAGCAGGGTTAGTGGGTTAGTTATCTGTCTGCTCTGTACGCAGTTCCGAGAAATGTTGAGCTTTCTGAGGAGGAAAAAACTTGTGCAGATTTCAGTTCAATATCTCAAAAACTGAGCGACTAGTTCGTGGATAGACGGACTCCGTTCGTCCTGTTGATCGTTTATTTGTATACTTTACAGAAACACTGACGATGCTTCTGGGTAAACTTAATATGCCCTAGTAAGGCTTGAATGTTATTTCTTTTTATCACTGTTTCAAATAATCTATTAAGTAGTAAATGTTTGCTCTTTGCGTCTGCTTTATGTTCTTCCGGCAACTTATGACATGCTTTTTAGAAATCTTCCACCCAAACATTGAGTAAATATGTATTGTGAAATAATCACAGATTAAAAGTAAATAAGTAAGAGTTGTGAAATGCCATGCAAAGGCGTACATATGTATGCTTGTGTTTACATTTATGCCATAAATTAGCTGTCGTGGTTTGCCATGACGTATACTTATCGCGTGATTGCGGTTTTACACTCTACTGCACCGCAAAATACCCACGCCCACACATACATATATATTTTCATTGCTGTCTCTTAGTGGTAAAACTGAATGTGAGCATCGACTGTAAGTAATTTCGATACCGTTTTTTACTCAAAAGGCGAAAAATCATTAAATCTGTCGGCAGTTATTACTTAACCACAAACACGCATACATATGTAATATTTATATGTGCTATGTAAATATAGTAAAAATTGTATTTACTGTTATGGAGAAATGTTCAGGATTCCATGAATTCCTTGTTGCCTTGCACTTAAAGTAATGAAATATTTGCGTGGCACTGATTCCGTATTTACTACATTGCTACACAACCGTAGGAAGTACTCAGAAAAAATATGCGAATAATTTCAAGATGCGGAAATGTGACTAATTGCATTTTTGATCTCTTTTTATGGAAGTAACTCTTCAGTTTTATTTTAGCAATTAACTTTTTAACTTTTTGTTAGAGTTATAGATATGCAGTCCCGCTCCTTCTTTCAAAATATCTTTCTCTTTCTCGTCCCTCCTTTTAAATTTCTCTCAATATCAGCCATTTTTTCATCCATTTCTCTCAACGTCTCTCTACATTGTGACAAAAAAGCACCCGAAAATTATAACTAAATTCGGTCGATCGAAGAGATAAAACAAAGTTTGCTGATCCATCCCAAAAAGTGCTTATGAAAAGTATTTCGAGGAATGGAAAGGAAAAATCGTTGGCGATTGAGTGTACTACGTCTTGTGGGCACTTCTTTGAAGACGACAAAATAAATATTAATGAATAATAAAATATTTTGTTTTTTTATTTACGATTTCCAGGTACTTTTTGTCATAATATATTTCTCTCTGAATTGTTCTCTTTTGTCTGAGCATGTTCTATGAAGTTATCAATTATATTGCTGATCTCTTAATTTTTTGTTCAGTGTATCAGCCTTGGAGGGATGATTGTTGAATTAAAAAAAAAACGAATTTTGCCAAAAAAATTTGTTCTACCATGGTATGCCGGGTACTTTTCAATTGCCCTGAAATTTCCCTGCAGTGCTTACAAATAATATACTAATCGTGCGAATATATACATATATTAATCATGTGAGTACATAAAGCCTTTTTATGTGTGTTATCATAAAATCCGCATTGCCTTAGCCTATATTACAACCCATAAATATTATAAATAAGCTTGGACGCGCACCAACCGCAAATAAACTCGTTTTATATTAGTTTTGGGTTACTAATCGTTTGACTATGTGGCATTGCGAGTAAATTTCATCACGTGTCAATGCATAATAAACGATAGATTAATTTGATTACGTAATGATAGCAATTTTATGACTACATAAATATGGTATGCAGCGAATTGGCATGGGAATATTTCAAATGAATTTCATAATAAAAGACATAGCGTATTGTGGTCACTATGAAATTTAATTTATCGTAAAATAATTTTATAACTTAAATTAAATTTTTACATCATAATAAAGATTACCAGCTGAAGATAATTAAAAATCCCTACTACTATATATATGTTTAGGCATTTTTTATTATCTTTACGAGGTTTGACAATTAAGTAATGAGACTGATTTTATTGCCGCGCTTGTGGTAAACCTGTGACCTTGAAATTCCCTTTCTCTTTTTTCGGCATCCCTTCCCTCTCCATTGATATATGTACCATCGCTCTAGCTTGTTTAGTTCGCCTGCTGCGTCAAGTTGAGTAGACGTGTGTTTGTAGTGCTCGTCACGAAAATGGAAAAACGAAATCAAGAGCAACGCGTCGCGATAAAATTTTGCGCCAGATTGGGCGAAACAGCTTCGGAAACGTACACTAAAATTGTAAGAGTGTATGGTGATAGTGCTCTTAGTCTTGCCCAGGTGTTTTGATGGCAGAAAGAATTTAAGGAGAGGCGTGAAAGCGTGGAAGACGAGGTACGTGGGAAGCCAGTCGAGTTGCGGACTGACGCGTATGCGCAGCGTGAAGATTTAACAGTTCGAATGTTGGCCTCGGAACTGTGTATGAACCGTGAAACTCGAAAGATTGCGAAAACGAGTCAACAGGGTGCGCCCAGACATCGCTCGTAACTGGATCCTTCATCACGACAACGCGCCGTGCACACCGGCCTCAGCGTGTTCCAGTATTTGGCCTCTAAAAAAATCGCCGTGTTGCAACAGCCGCCTTATTCGCCCGACATGTCACCCTGTGTTTTTTTTTTTTGTTTTCTAAAACAAAATCGGTGGTCAAAAGAACCCATTTTGAGTCGATTACGCCTGGATGTCGGCCGTGACGAGGGTACTCGCGGACATCCCAGTCGAAGCGTTCCAGAAACGTTATGAAGCATGGAAAACGCGCTGGAATCGGTGTATAGTTGCCCAAGGGGACTACTTTGGAGGGAATGGCAGAGTTGTAGAATAATTTTCAAATATACGGTTTTTATGGAATCAGTCTCATTACTTAATTGCCATACCTCGTATTTCGGAATTTGAAAACGTAACTCTTTATCGTCATATTTGATGTTATAAATACTCAGAACCTTTTGATATACGAACGCTATTTGTGCTGTTTATAGTATCTTAAAATATTCATCTTGAACTTAATTAAATTTTTGGCGATGAATTTCCAACAGGAACCAGCGTTTATCGATGGTATAGGAAATTTAATTGAGGTCAAAGTTCCCTCCAAGACGAAAGTTGTGAAACTCATACAAAAACCGTTGTTGTTCTAGAATCTAATGATGTGATACACAAACTGATATTGCAAGATCATCATGTGACCTATAGTGAGATTTAAAACGGCTAAACGAACACAAACACGGATTACTCTTCAACGTAACAAAATAAGCTTTCACATATCGACTGAGAGAACCGCATTTTTAAGCACTCAAAGCATCGTTTTGATGTGTCATCCACCGTATAGTTCTAACATGCCACCGAATGTCTACTTTTTACTTACGTACGATAATGTTTTAATGTTTTTGGACAGCTTAAGTGGCGGTTGATGCCTGTGGAACGGATGCCTTTGAGAAAATCAACCATAATCAGAGGCAAAAGTGCTTCGAAAATTGGTTCGATCGCATGCAAAAGTATATATGTAGATCTAAATAATTAATATTTTTAAAATCAATACAGCAATTTTCTATGATTAATATTTGTCATCGCGAAATATCAAAGGCAACGCTCGTACTAGTGGTTATTAGGTACTCGACACTGTTAATACTCTCAGCGGTAATTGATATTAATTATGTTACAATTAAATGCACCTTTAACGCAATTAGTGTATTAATTGTAGCCACATTAAACTCGTCGGAAATATTTTTTCACTATCTTTCACTACAAATTATCATTTCAAATGAATTTTGAACGAGTTTTTTTTTTACAATTTACGATTTGCCACAGCACATCACCACAGCAGGTTGGCGCCGCGCCACCGCGCAATATCCTGCAGTTGATTTCCACACACCATTTGGTTAGTGGAACGGATATCAGTGGTATTGTGGTTTGACTTCCTGCATTCGTTTACCAATTACATTTTTTGCGCATTCGTACGACGTGTGTGTCGACACGTGTGCCTGCATTTTGGCGCATGTTTGTGACACTGCCTTGACTTGCGGTCAAGTTAAGGCGGCTGCAGTTGACTTGGCGAATGTCGAACTCGTGCTGGTTAAGCATTTGAATATAATTATATATATATACAAACATATTTTTTTTTATTCCAAAACGTTCGCAGTAGAGCAGTTTTCGCTTAATAATCGCACTGAAACATAGGATAAAATTTTTCAAACTCTTTCACCACCTCCACCCTGTAAAATGTTGAATATTACTACTGCAATTTGTTTCGGCTAAACAACATTCAGGTTACTTTATCATGCAACAATAAATTTTGCACGGTCATAATCGACGCTATTTATAAAATAAATAACTAATCTTTGGTGATAATAACGGTTAGCATTGAATTTAATATAATGGTGATAAATATAGTATTTTTGACAAAAAAGAGCAAGCGGTTTTCGGCACTCTATTTGGGTATGCAAATTTTATGACTAGAAATAAACGATTTCGATATATTTGGTTGGTGTTGAGCTTAGATCGTAAATACTCTCTGATTGATAATTGTTATGAAAATATACATTTTTGGCATTGTAAATGAGTTATTTTTGGCCTGACCGTATTTGATAACATGTTTATCGAATTGTTCAGTTCGTAACCATATTTCGGTGATTCCACTTAATCATATAGATATTTAATATTTTGCATTTATTATTACCATTTGCGCATTCCATTGAAAGTAAGTGTTAACTGTTAAGTCATATTCATAAATCAACTCCTAAATATAATTTACTAAAAATTCCCCTAACTTCGCTATTTTGGTATTCACATTTTTTTACTCATACAACATGTTGCTGCCCTACTCCCCAACCCATTTCTGGCCGATATGCGTTACGAGGTTGCTGCCTTGATTGGTGCTTGGCTGTCTACGTGGAAGTTGACTGGGATTGCCTGCAGGTGCATTAGAGGACAACTTAACGATTTTCGCAATAGCGAGGACCTCAGCTTTAAATATATTGCTATGGTCCGCTTGCCTTATACCTAACTATGGACTCCCGCACCAACTCTATCGCCCATTTTCAAGTCATCAATGTATATGTTTAGAGTGTTGCGTTTTTTCCCAGTTGAAAAGTGGAGTCATGTAGTCGGTGTTTGCTCAAATGACCTTCGAGGTATGACCGAAGGTTCTATATGTAAGTTATCCTGCAGCTAGTAGTCGTCGTTCCTTAGCTGTTTATTCACCACTCATGTTCACAAGTACCATCTTCTATAAGAGTGTACAGATGCTGGCGTACGCTGATCTAATTCTGTTTTCACCAGAATGGATAAGGAAGCGAAACAAATGGGTCTGGGGAGTACGAAATATCTCCTGTCATTAAAAAAAACAGTGATCGCGTTCGCGACTGGGCTCCCACGTCACTGTTTACAGTCATAACTTTGAAGTCGTAGATCTATCTTTGCACCAGTATTAACCGCAACAACAATGTCATCCTCGAAATCCAACGCAGAATAATTCTTGCCTACAGGTGCTACTTCGGACTGAGTAGGCAACTGAGGAGTAAAGTCCTCTCTCCACGAAAAAAAATCAAACTCTATAAGTCACTCATTACTCCCAATATGGTCCAGAGACATGGACTAGGACAACATCTGATGAGTCGCCAACGATACGAATTTTCGAGAGAAAGGTTCTGCTTAAAATTTATTGTCCTTTGTATGTTTGCCACGGCGAATATCGCATTCGATGGGTCATGTCGTCCCAAAGAACGAAAACCCTCCAGCTCTGAAATTATTCGACGCAGTCCCCGCCGGGGGAAGCGAAGCAAGAGGAAGACCTCCATTCAGTTTGAAAGACCAAGGGGAGAAGGATCTGGCTTTAAAAAAAAATAGGCATGACGAGAACCGCAATTATTTCTTAAGGGTGGCAACTCTGCTCCAACAAAAACTTTTTTTGTAATATATTTTAAGTTCTTGTGTAACCACGTGATATGGTAAATTTTATTCTTTTTTTTTAATTTTCATTAGGAATAAGGTGGCAACCCCAGAAATAAAAAAAAATTTGTATTAGTAACATTATAGTAATTGAACACAATATTGAGGAATTATAGCTTATATTATTTAATTTAAATAACATAATTATAGATATTAATTGAATTGATGTGGCAACCTTATTTAAAATCTTCTCGTTAAAATAAATTATCAATGCGCCTTAAATGTTGGAGCATTTAAGTTTAAAATTTTCCTAAAATTTCATTTTTTCCCACTTGCCCATATATACTAATGTTATTTTATTGTATTGCCACCAAAGTTTAGCTGACATTCATTGCTAACACATTGCTGTGATAACTGAAACCCCAAAACTATGAGGTTTATCGCGTTTACTGTTACTTATTGCTTTCGTCGTTAAAGTGGCAAATAAGAATTTATACGCGTCGCATGTGTAAGGAATGAAGTGTAATCATTGAGCAAATGTTGGCATTTTAATTTGATCATGCACTTGTTAGGGTAGAATGTCACGTATACGCCCTGTTGGGCTTTCGGTAATTTTTCTTGCTTTCGCAGCGCCGCAAAGGCGATTGTAAAATTCTCTTGCGAAATGGATTAGTTTAGTAGACAATTTAGCACAACTGTTAAGTTAAAGAATTGATTTTGTGAGTATGTTCGTGGTGGTTTTGGCTTGAGTAAATATGTGAAATTGACTGATTTGAATGGTTGATGTTAAACACGTAAAATCCCGTCAAATTCGTAATCAAAAAATCAAGAAAGATTGGAAAAACATTAAAATAGATTGGTTTTTGATAGTCTTTATGCTAGCACAAAATGTAGAAATTCCATCCGATTATAGATTGTTATGACATATTCTAGGCTTGACGGGAGTAAGCCATCTCACAAAGGCCCTCAGCTCGCTAATCCTCTTCACATACCCGATGTGTGGAAAATCGGAAGAGTTGTCCCCTTACTTAAACCTGGGAAATCTACCAACAAAATGGACTCCTGTCGTCCGATAACTCTCCTCTCCCCCGTAGTGAAGACACTTGGGACCTTGCTACTTCCGACCTTCACAGACCACCTGAGCATCGAGAACCACCAGCATAGATTCCGAAAAGTGCACAGCACCCCCTCAACACTTAGCGTCATAAACGCCCAGATAGTTCATGGTCATAGTCTAAACCAAAACCCATCCTGTGAGAAAACGATCCTCGGAGCGTTGGACTTGTCAAAAGCCTTTGACACAGAATTTCTATCACCTTGTATGCACCCATAGTATGTGCTCAAACGTAAACGGCTATTCCGACCTTTGCTCCACTAAATCCATACCAACCATATTCACAAACTGGACGAAGAACTACAGATTTGACCTTAATATTGCAGTCAATGGCGTTAAAATTCCGACTGTCAATAATTCTAAGATTTAGGGTGTGACACTCGAGAGCCTGTGCTCTTTCACTTCTCACACGACCGCGATTATTGCCAAAGAAGGAGCCGCAACAAAATGCTCAAGTCGTTAGTCGGCAGCAAAAAGAAACCATAGAAGGCAATCGGCTGGTCGGTCCTTAACTACGCCACACCAATATGGTCGCCTGGGTGCAGTGAAATGCAGAAAAGGAAACTTCAGACATGTCAGAATACTGCACTTCGGACTGCAAAGATATGCCTTTTGATGTCTCCTATCGAATATCTGCACAGTGAGAATCGCATGCTCTCAGCTAAGGAGCATAATTAATTGCTCTCCAAACAGTTTCTGCTGGGGTGTTTTTATAGATTTCATCCCTGCAGTCATCTGCTTGAAGCGGAATCCGCTACTAGTAGCATCAATAGGGCAGTTCCCACGACAGTCGGGTTTACGTAACTGGAGCAGACCCCTACTTTTATCCGTCTAAGGACTGTCAACTCAGCAGAATTCTGCAGCTACAACAACGTCTATCAAGAGGTCCTTCCTTAACTCCGTCGACGACATAAAGCAATACGCCAACCAGACTTCGGAGGCAACAAACTTCAGACATGCACAGGTCGTCAACCACAGTGTAGCCATTAACACCTTCACCGACTTTCTCTCAGTAAATGTCGTACTTGGAGTAAAATTACCACCAACTTCAGACGAAGAGTTCGAGTTGCCGCGAGAAACGAGAGTGACCCTTGCGCTGCTTTGTTCTGTCTACTGTAGCAGGTTAAACTCCTACCTCTCCAGAATAGATCCTAACATATCAAACATATGCCCAGCGTGCAATGAGTCCCCGTTACTTTCCTTCTACTTCATTTCCGCTTTCACTTTTTTTCCCTCCTGTAACCCTCTTCAAAAACGCATTGTAACCACACGTGTTTAACGGAATTATGACATTCAGGTTTTTTAGCGCTTTGTGAGTCAAATTACATCTGCAGTCGATGAAGGTCCACCATCGTAACCATGCAAGAACCAGCAGTGAGTAAAGTATGAAAAACGATATCACGTACACTTCTTATAACAATGAGAATTGCATGCAATTGCTCTTGAGCAGCTGGCACTCAATGTCAGTACCTTTCGCGCTGCATTCCTTCATTCGCCATTTTATATTCCCTTGAAACTCTAGGCGACTGTGCTGCGGGTGGGTGTGGGTACTATATAGGTTGAGGTGCAGACACTCACGCTACTTGCACAGTTGACTGAAGTGTTGTTGTAAAAGTGTCCTGCAATATCGCTCACAACTGAAACGTCCAGTGAGTGGTCAAGTGTGCCAGTTATTGAAAGTCAGAATGCCTTCTATTTTTACGGGTATTTATGCGTGTAAGTATGATATTACTGCGCGTTATTTTCATAGCTTTGCTTTTGTTGTCGCTAAGTGGTTATTATGGCATTTGCATTTGTATGGACGTGCTTGGCAGTTTCCAAACAGTGCAGCGAATGAGCGAAGGAGGATATAAAAAAAAGAAAAATTGAAATACCATTATAAGATGGATTATGCGAATATTAGATTTTAGTAGTTCAGTATTTAATAATGCTGCTTATAGATTCGTTTGGACTTAAGGAAAATGGTATATCGACTATTTTAAAAGATGACCGATCAAATATGATTCCAGTCCATGCAGATTCGAACTAAGAAAGCCTCGAAGGCAAGTTCAGCCTAAAGGAAGAAGTGATGAAACGGCTGGCTTAGCTAGAGAGGAGGTGAAAAACGGTCGGGCACACTTCGCCACTCGTAATTGGTGTAAAGCCTCAGATCCAGCGTATGCTAATCGCATTGAGGAGAATATTGCTGGAAAGAGGCAGCGTTCGATGGCGAGCGAACGAAAGAAGTCCTCGAAAGAGAGGAAGTGCAAAGACTTAGCCGGAAAGCTATAAGTCAACCTCGCGAACGACAAACCGACAACGTCCAAAGCAGTGGCGATGGCCAATGAGATTATGGCATTATAATAAAAGGCATTAGATCGTCGCGCTCAAATACCGCAGTAATCCGCTGGGACAAATGTCACAGGAATGGTTGAAATAGTGAAAATAAAGTAATTGGAAGCCCTCTTCTCAAGAATGGATGTCGAACCGAGCGCACCCATTCCATTATTTGATGGAGCAAAATGGCATAGCGGAGTCAAAATCTTGAAATGCAACGACGACCTGACGCTAGCATGCGTGAGGGAAGCGGTCAGAACGCCTCCAAACATTTGGAAAGGAGCGAAGCTGTAGGTGGTAGACTGCAGCAGTATTCCATAGGTGCTCAGAGCGAAGATGCCTCTTAGGAACCTGACCCTCATTAAGCCAGCCCGCATCATCGAACGCTGACATAGGGGTACCCAGGCACCACACAATTTTGCGAAGAGCGCATCCGGCAGTATCAGATCTACCGCTTCACGTCTCTCCTGCGTAATATGTCAAAGGGGGTTGTTTTGGCCAATGAGTGTTTCAATTAATTGTTCTTGGCTATGTCTCTGGCCGTCGTTGTCGACCTGAACGTTGAGAGTTTCTTCCGATTTAGCCACGTTGTCCTTTTTCACTTCTAGCAGACCGCTGCCTTTTGGCTGCTATTTCTTCTTCAACCCTCATATCTCGGAACTGTGTATGGGAATTGCGATCCCAACGGTATAGTAAACTCGGCCTTTCTCCCCTTTTGCCGTTGCCCAAATCAAATTTTCCTCTTCTCTCTTCGTCCAGTTGGACTTGCAGCTAAAACTTTCGTGGACTCGCACTGCCGATTTATAGGTCGCTTTTGCTTTCAATCCCTTCTGACTTGGTTTCACCTTCGTACCTTTGGCAACCACCGGACACACTCAATGTTTACAAGGTTTGATTCTTCATGGACGAGGTTTAAGCCTTCGTGGACTGTAGCGCCTGTACGTTGTAATGCGGGTTTGAGAGTAGCACTACAATCGCTGGGAACTACTCCCTTTACAGCAGAGGTTTGGTAGCTGGCGACACTACAAGTAAACTTGCTGTGTCAACCACTTCACTCCCTTTTCGACCTTCATGCTGAGTCTTGTTTTCAGGGAACTACCATTTTGTACCTACCGCCAGGTACCTCATTAACAATGGCAGATGTAGATATACTTGTACAACTCGCGGTGAAGCGTTGAAATCTCATTAGATACGGAAGTATGCAGAGCATGTTTCCAGGAAAAGGAGAATGGATACACTCTGCCTTAACAAAATAAACATTATATCATTATTTAGGTCTTTTCATGCTATCATGCTAGAAACTTCACACCGTATTGAGTGCAATGCTAAATTATTAAAGAGCCCTGCGAAAGCAAAGTTTTATGTCAATAAACGTTTTAGCACAAAATCTGCATTATACATTGGCTGTGCTGCGACCAGTGGCGCGTACTGTATACACATATTCATGCCCACCTAGTACAATGAGTGGTGGGAAAAATGTGATCAATATCCGGCTGCATTTATGTTGTCAGTTATTGACTACACACAAAGCGCTTCAAGTGTCAACCGACCATGCAAATGGGCATGCGGAACGGTAATGAATACGTAGTCATATTGAAGATGAATGTAAAATACGCAGGTTACCTTTTATGTTTCGGAATTTAGCAACCCTAGTATTGCAACCTGTCAACTCACGAGCCTATCGTAAAGTCTGAAATTTTTGATTATATACATACTCAGAACATTTTGACATACAAACGCTATTTGTGCTTACAGTAACTTAAAATATTCATCTTCTCCAGAAAATGGAATTAAATCGCGATTATTTTTTACAATTTCTGACGTGGATTAACACAACAACAGCGTATCGCTGAACTTTATTCAAAATTTGGCGATGGAGTTCTAGCGCTTCCAGCGTTTATCGAATGTATAGTGAATTCAATCGAGTTCGCAGGTCATTGCAAGATGAATTTCGTGAAGGTCATACAAAATCAATTCTAGTTCGGGAAGCTATTGATGCTGTGCGCAAACAGATATTGCAAGATCGTCATGTGATCTGTCGTGAGATTCATACAACTATAGATATTAGTGGGAGCAGTATACATTCAATATTTCATGAACATTTCACAGGCCATTGGTTTACACAAAATTTTTCTACCACTCAAAAAACGGCGCGTGTCGATTTGTTGAGAGAAATGTTACAAAGTACGAAAACGGGGCTTCGAAAGACGTCTATGACAAGTGACAGGTGACGAATCGATGATTTAGGATTCAGATAGAATCATTTCCTGACAATTATATGTCTATCTACTACAAATGAGTTGAACCGGGTCAATACTTCCCTTAGTCCCCATATACTTAAGAAAAATATTTTCTAACTTCCATGTGACTTTAAACCGCATATATTGGCAAATATGTGAGTTATCTTAATCAAATTGATAGTGTTTGGTTTTCATATAATGGTGCATATTTGTGCTTAGAATGAATCAAATCAGATGAAAACTCGCCCTAGACCCCATATAACTAACAGTCTTTATGTGCCTGAAGGTGCTTCCTGGGCTTTAATCCTTGCAAGTTGTAAGAGTATGAAATGTTCGGTTACAACCGAACTTGGCACTTCTTTAATTGTTTCTTCTGATTTATAACTTTATGAAAAAAAATCATTATAAATCGGATAGCTCATAGTTTCTTGTAGCTCATAGTAGTAGTAATTATTCGAAATTCAGTCATAAAAATCAACTCAACAACGTTCAACAAACGCATTTCTCGAGTGCTAACCACCGACACGTTTCTTCTTAATGAGTGAAAACATTTTTTTGCTTGCAGAACTTACGCTCACGCTCTCGAAAAGCACTGAAAATGCAGCTGTTGTCATTATCAAAACGCAAAAACCTTCTATGCACCGATTGCGCCTCGTTCTCTGTATGTTGAAATATATTTATATACATATACATATGTGTGTTTATGTATATATAAGTATGCTCGCGCATAAGCGATTTCATTGAAAAAACCTACAGCGACCTTGGTCAATAGCATTCGCGCGGGTATTTAGTGCGGCTTTATTCTGAGTTGTTTGCTTTAGAAAATACTTATCTATAAGTTTTCAGACGATTGTAAGAAAATATATTTATTTGTAAATATATGGCATTTCAATGATTTATTAAGGCGGGGTTTTGAATATGGCGTTCTCTTTAAATTTCAAGTTAGTGGGTTATGAATAAGTTTAACATCGTTGAAAGTTATTTGCTTCGTAGCTTGAGTAGCTTTACTTGAAAGAAAGTGAAAAAATTATGTTAGTAAGCGAAAATCATAGGTTAGGTTAGGTTAGGTTAATCTATCAGGCCAATAAGCCATGCATACACCAGTTTTGGTCTTTTGCTATACCAGTTGGAGTTCCAAGAGGAGTAGTCATCCCTTAGGATGCCTCCGCTTGACGCTAATTTTGACAGACTCGCGGTCTGCAAGTACATGATCGTGTTTTGCGAAAATATACCGATACCTAATCCTCTATTCAAGAGAGACAGAAACTAAGAGAGACCGCATAAAATACAAAGAAACTAAGTTCATGAAGATGTGAGTCTTTTTGCTTGCTCAAGTGCAGGATTCTTAGAGGAAAAATATACCGAAAAAGTGAATAAAGACAAAAAATAGGCACATGAAATAATAATAACTTATGGAATTTTCTTCTTTGGCTGGCGGAGAATAATTCCTACTTCCATGCATGCTCCTCCCTATATGTATATATGAACATATGTATGTATATATGCTTATGTGTTTATTTTCTTATCGTTGCGTTTTGTATTAACTTAACTTCTACTACTTTTGTGGTACTTATATACAGTAGCTCCAAGCGAAACTCGTACAAGTAAAAAAAATTATTAAATTCCCAAAATGTATGTATGTGTTAATGTATATATGTATGTATAAATGCATGATATAGATATATATCACATTTACTATATATTTTAAATATTGTTCATGTACCTACATAAGCGCATATATATTTACACTCATATAAGCTGTAAAATTATAGCACTTTAATCAATTATAGATGGATTGCAGTCTGTAATTAACTTACTTCATTAGACATATCTATTATTATATGCTGAACAGGCGATGCATAGATTCACGGCAATAAAAATAACAAGTGCTTTTCGAACTATATACAGCGAAGCAGCTGAAGTACTAGCTAGTATGCCGTCCATAGACATCCAAGGAGACGAATTCACGAGTTTATATGAGTTATGAGCACCAATTACAGAAATCAAACCTGTAAAGGAGACGTTATAGTGTCAAAGACACTACACAAAGGGGTTTTCAATAAGAGCGCTACAAAAACAGTTTGGGATATCAATGAAATTCTTTACTTCTATGAAAGTATGTTCGATGTCATTATGTATGGAACTCGATTTCTTTTACAGAAGTCGCTGATCCCAATTTTCGACGGTTTTCAAGAAGAAAACGGCCGATACTGCTGCGATTTCACGTTCGATATTCGTACGAAGTTCATCAAGCGTTGCTGGCTTGTTGACATAGACCATATACTTGACGTAGCTCCACAGAAAATAGTCTAACGCACTATCAAGCCGGCCAATTGACACGGCCATTTCGTGAGATAAAACGTTCACTAAAATTGGTTTTCAATAAGTCGATTGGGATATTCGCTGTGTGGCTTGTGGCGCCGTCCTGTTGGAACCACACATTGTCCAAAGCCCATATCATTCAGTAAGGGCCAAAATATTCGGTTATTATTGAGCGGTAGCGACTCCCATTCACAGTAACGTGGCGGTCTTGATTATCACGGAAGAAGTAAGGGTCTGCCCATAAACCGAACCAAACCTTAATTTTTTCGGTACGTAATATTGACTCATGGAGTACGTGTAGATTGCTGCCTAATCAATAACACATATTTTGCTTATTGACGAAGCCATTCAGCCAGAAATGAGTCTCATCGCTGAAGATGATTTTTCGATGAAAATCCAGATCTTCAATAAATGTATTATTCAAGAAAATTGCTCTGATCACACCGCTATAGCTGTGATATCAACTAACCGGAAAAGTCAAGTTCTTTAAGAAACTTTTCTGTTTGTGAAGGGTATTATAGCTTTATTGCAACCGCTTCTAAATTTTTTTTCTTGCTGTCTAATTGCTTTACAGTTCAATATTTTCAACACTTATTTGTAAGAAAACATGAAATTACTATTCACATATGTAAATATGTATGTACGTCATCCACAACAAGTGCACGTAAGGGAAAAGCACCGGCGGGTTAAATAAGCAGCCAAATCCGATTGAAATCCATGGAATATAGCAGAGCGTCAATTGTTTTTTGTTTTTGTAATGAATATGCAATTATATTTAGCGCAATTAATATTAATTAATACACTGTCGCATCTAGAGTAGCTCCGTATGCATACCATATTAGTGTGTGTTTTACAGTGCAGCAGAGGGCTGTAATTATAGGCTATGCTAATTTAGTTCACAGGGTTTCTCAGTAATTATACATAATATACTGATAACTGTAATTTTAGTGCTGCAATTATTGCTTATAAATTGCCTTACTTTAAGCATTTCCTGGAATTCTCTTTAAAGAAAAACAGCACTTTGAATAAACAAGTACAATTATTACAGGGTAAGCGCAAATCAAACTTGTCCCCCTCGAAATAACTCCGCTTGGCCCCAATGGCTGGAATAGCCTACAATGCGCATAGCGATTCACGTTTAATGGCTTCCATTGACTCAAACGGTTTCCCCGGAGCGGTGGTTTGAGTTTGCTGCATAGTTAGAAGTCACACCGAGTTAACTCGGGCGATATAGGTTGAAAATCTGGCCAAAATCTCACGAAGAATCAATGGAGTATGCGACGGTGTATTATTGTGGTGCAAAAACCAAGAGTTGTCGGCTCATAATTCTGGCACTTTTTACGAATTGCTTCGCGCAAACGACGCTTGTCACTTAAAGAGTATTCTTGGTTGACAGTTAGGGCCATGGGAAGGAATTTTGAGTGCACCACACCTCGATGATCGAAGCAAACTGTCAACATAACCTTGATTTTTGACTGGATTTTTTTGGCTACGCTCAACTCTGTCACGATATTCGGCCAATTGATCGCCTGTTTTCGGATCGGAAGACTCATCGTCAGCTATAAAACGTTTCATGACATCCTGGTAGTGGGAAAGTATAGTTTCACAGACGTAATGTGACCTTGTTTTTTCGAAAAGAATTGACTGATTTTGGAACCAATCGTACCAATCGTGCTTAAACTTTTTTTACGGCCAAATGATCTTTCAAGAAGGCTTGTTTATAAGAATTTAAAGCGCAAAAGATCATGGTTCAGAAAAGATGAACCAGTTCAAACCACTTCAAAGGAAATTAGTCATCAAAAAATTGTATGTTACATATATGTTTGGTGGGATTTCCAGGCCATCGTTTATTTTGAGCTTTCGCGCGACAAATTTACGTTTAATTATGAAGTGTATTTTATTCTGATCAGCTAGACAAATTGAGTGATACACTAAAGCAGAAGAGGTCAGCATTGATCAATAGAAAAGGTGCAGCGTTCCACCAGAACAATGCGAGATCTCATGCAAGTTTGATGATTTGCCTAAAGCTTTTGCAGCTTGAATGGAATCGGCTACCACAACCATCTTTGGACATTAAACCTTCGAACTATTATTTTTTCGGTCTCTGCGAATTTTGGTTTTTTTTTTTTGATGGAAGAACCTTCACCTTATATCAGGACGTCAAAAACCAAGATGTTCTTTAATATCAATTGAATAAACATCGTTTATTTCACATGAATAATCGGCTGGTATGCTAGTTCGCTTTCACCGAGTTTGTGGAATAATTTGTTTAGAAAATATGTCAAATTTGATGCCTGTAACGCCAACTTCTAGACGTGGCCTGTCTTTACAGCAAGAGAGCAGAAAAAATAAATGAATTTAATTAATAAAATAATTAACTGATAATAAAATATGATCCAGTGTAGTATAATTAGTATATTTCCATTACTAACCTTTTAGTTGTTACCGTTATATATTTTATTGTATGCAATTTCTAATTGACATGACAGCACTTTTTAATAATACTGCTGTTTAAAAATAAATAACGGTAATATAAATATAAAAGCTAAAAATATAACATTTATTAAGCCTGGGACTGATAAGGCATACTTTTTACTATAAGAATTTACTATAGCATAACGGCCTGAAGCGACTTGTATGGTACGATATACAAAGCTCAACCAAACTCTGTTTTGAGTGAAATGTGAGTGACTAAAAGTGGCTGTGTGAGTGAGTTTCGTTAGGCTTAAACGAGTCGACTTAGCAAAAAATCAAACGGAACTCTTTTGTAGAGTGTTAATTTCATTTTTTCTATACAACAATTCATTCAAATGGATTAACCTTAAAGACATATTAATAAAATATTCTTGTTCTTTATATGGGTCCAAACTTCACCAGCATTTTTCTTGTAATTTCGGAACATATTTTGATATTTTTTTGTTCACCCTAATATATATGTACATATATGTAGATTACTATCAGAACGGCATATAAGTAGAACGCTATTTAAACCCTGGCCTGATTTTGATAAGTGAAATACTAATCTTTCGAAAAAGTTTAGGTTAGGATAAGCTTCCTCATTTGGACTAAAGTGAAAGCAAAAAAAATCATATTGGAACAAAATCTGTTGGAAACGAATATATATACTATATGTATTAAGTACCGTTAAACAATTCATAACTGCTTTTGCAATAGCTTGATTTGTAACAGAACAGTTTCGAAATATGTGAAAAATATATTTAAAGAACCTAAAATTTACCACACCTAAACTTCTAACCAATATTTAAGTCTAGTTGTAATAAAAAGCGCCAGTCACTCAAAAAAGGATTATAACGGATGATCTAAGTAGAAGTACTTTTTCAACAGCCTTTTTTGACAGATTACGCGTGAGGCGAGTTTAGCTGTCATGTTATATATCTTCAGTATTGTTTAACATTTCATCATGGAAAGATTTAAGCCTTTAAGACTCTGGAGAGTCGATTCGGCGCCGTTCGCAGCAATTCGGACTGACGTCTCGGGGCATTTTACTTTACGATTTTATATTGAAAGCACACAAAATATGCCCTGTGGAAGAACTGAAGCCGCTCGACCTTTCCCAGCAATATTGCTTCGCTCTATGGGCTGTTGAAAAGTTCCAAGAAGATGCGATGTTTTCGAGCCAAATTTGTTTTTTTGTTGTCCGAAATTGAAGCGAGTGATCTCACCGACATTTGGTTTCAACATTGCATTAGTCAATGAATTTATTGAAAGAACACTATGGTGGGCAGAATATTTCACGTTTTGGGCCGGTCCGTGGTATAAAACACCGTTTCCTGTGGGGACGTGTAAAGTCTTAAGTCTATGCGGACAATCCCGCTTCGTTTCAGACCTTGAAGCAAAACATCACGCGTGTCATACGCCAATTACCAGTCGAGTCATTCAAAAATTGGACTGAAAGGATGGACAAGCTGGAACGTAGCCGCGGCCAAAATTTGAAAGAGATAATTTAAAAAAAATAAATGCCAAAGAATGTGCTTTCGAATGATAATAAATAATCCTCATTGAAAGTGAAGTTTCTCTGTTTAAAAAAGTAGGTGGCCTCGAAATGAATCACCTTTTATCTTAGGGGAAATACCAGTGATAGTAGTTATAATCTGTATTGCTTCTTAAAATTAATTTTCATTTATTTCATATCTATCTATCTATATGGCGTTTTGTAGATAATATGTTTACTATATATATATGAATATATATATAAATAATTTTAGGGTTATTATTATTATTATTAATATCTATACTTATTTATTTTTTTTATTAACTTTCAAATTTTTGTATGATTATATATACATTTATTTTCACCCCTTCGTTCTGTCTTCTATTTTTTTTTTAGTCCGCATATCTGATTTATTGAAATATGTATGTATATTTAATATGACCTCAATAGTCACAAATGATTTAAAATTCCTCATTTTCAATTTAAGCCCTACGCATTTCCTTCGTTTACTTGTCGTGCCGAGTTTATTTGCTTTCATTTGTCAATACAAAATTTCATTCGATACTTATATATATTTTCCGTTGGGTATTTGTTGGTTTTTATGCACTGAGTATTAAGTTTGCCACAAAGTTTGCGACAACCAGCAGGAAATGTCGGAGATCCTATGAAGTATGTATGGTATAAGTGATAAGCTGAATCGTTTTTTCCGTGTACGTCTGCCTTTTTGCCTATTTATACGTGAATTAGTCACTCAGTTATTGAGATTTCTGTCTGAAATTCTACATGTTTGCTTTTCTTACTTGTCTGAACAGCTGACATTGTATCACTATATGAAATAGCTGCCCTACAAACTGAAATCAAGTTCTTTTATTTAACAAGATATCAACATGAAAATTTGCATGGATTCTTGTCAAAAACAATAATGAAATTTTTTAAAAAAATTTTCAGATCGAACCACTATAGCATATAGCTGTCATACAAACTGAATGATCACAATCAAGTCAAACTTCTCCATAATTTTTTTTTTCTTATAAAGTATAAATATACTTGTAGGTTGTTCATATCTAATAACGGGGCTAGAAGGAACTAGCAATGTATTTTCCGTAAGATTCGTACGTAGGCCTGTTAGATTTTCAGTTTTAATTATACATATGTATGTGTGCATACATATTTGCCATAAGAAATGCCCCAGCGAAGCGTTTTATAGTTTCGTTTTTTTCTTGTTTTTTAATATTTTTTTTAGTGCACTGTTTATTTTGGCGCACACACACAAATATTTCGATTTCAATCTCATCTGCTTAAAAAAATTTAATAAAAACATGCAAATCTATTTACTTTCGATTTCATTTAAAAGACAAACACATTTCGTTATTAATAAAAAAATGCGAAAGTCTTGCAATAATACCAGTTTGACACTCTCACCGGCGTTTTTTTTTAAACGCAAACTATTTTTTAGGCGCAACACATATGGTAGTTACTTCCTCTTCTCTCTCTTCTCAACTCACAACTATCAAAATGTGCTCAACACACCCACAAACAGCTAATGTTAAAGCGTTAGAGCCTATTTTAAATAAAAGCTGTTAAAGCGCGCATAATTAAAACAAAAAATATTTTTTATAATATTTTTTCACTTTTATTTTGCCGCGCGTCTCGCCGCTAACGTTAAATTCGGTTCGAAAATTCACGCACAACTGCCGACTACTGTTCGGTTGCTTGCCAGTGGCAATATGCTCTAAATGCCGGCTTTGATTTGCGATTTCCAAATTGCATCTTTTACTTTCATTTTGCGTAATGTACTTGTTGTTATTGTGATTTTCATTAAAACAGCTGATTTTTGTTTTGTTATAACTTCGAAAAAGCTCGCCGCCAAATGCACGTGTTGTTGGTGCGCTTTGGGGTTGCAAAGCTTTCGAACTGTTTTGTTTACATTTCAGTTGTGAGAAATTGTGTTTGAGTGCGATTGTGTGTGTGAATTTGACAACCCAGTAGTAAGTTGCATTTCAGCTGTATGTCATGTTTATTCATTGGCTTCATTTTCTATTATCTGTGTTTCGTATCAAATAATTCCAAGCCAGATCAATATTTGATAAAATGAAAAAGGCAATCGTTTTGCACTCAATTTTAATAAATACTGAGATTGATTACTCTTGCCTTGATAAGATTTCCACCAGCTACGAGTAGATTAAAAGAAATGGTTTTTATATCGTTAGTAACATAATCGAAGTCTGTAAATGTCTGGGCAATGATAGCTTCAGTTGAGTTAAGCTTACAGGCACAACAAACCTTAGATCACGGCTCAAACTTGAGTTATTATCTACTAACAGGCATCTGCCTTGCTTAACACCGGAGCCTTGCATTATCAGCGAACATATATATTTAAAAACTCCTTTAGCTTAGTCAATCTGTCTGACAGCTTTTTTCTTTCCGTCCGCTTAAGTCACAGTACTTTGAAGTCAGATTAGCAATTTATAAGTATTATTATCCCCTTTGATGACGACTACTGCAAACTTAATAAGGTCTACGATTTATGGTCATGCACCTGGAATGTCCGGTCCCTTAATTGGGAAGGTACCAAGAGTAAAGACGTCATCGCCGTCCAAAATGTGCGATGGACGGTACAAGGACTGAGATGAGTAAGTTCTTGTGGCATTTCGTGGAAGGAGAGAGATTTCGTCGCCGAGCTCTGGCATTCACCTCGGTGGATAAACGTCTAACAACAATCTACATCAAAGCGAAGTTCGCCACAATGTCAAAATCGTGATTGGCGACTTAAACATCAGCGTAGACAAAGAAGGTATCTTTTGCACAACGGTCGGTAAATTCAGTCTCCGTGATGAGACATCCCCAAATGGGTTGTGGCTGATCGAGTTCGCCGAAGTATGGTTATCTGTAGTACTAGATAATACGAAAATTCATCAAGCTACCTGGCTGTCTCCGGATTGAAAAGTCACCAACCAAATCGATCATGTTGTGATAGACGGAATACGAATGATACGTCTCCAGTGAAAACTTGACCAACTTTCGTTATGAGAATCAAACAGGGACCTAACCTAACTTAGTCTGTGGCGTCTCCAACAACTCAGTGTTATTTAGCACGTAATTTTTAATACCAATATAGATATAGTTTTTTAGCTTGACTCTTTTGCCTTTAACTAGCTATAAGCTATAAGTATTTTTTATAGTAGACATTTATCTAGGTTTCCATTAAGGGGCTACGTGGATTTCCTCGACTAAAAAAGTCTTTTTTCAACAATTTTTATCACACAAAAAATTAAAAATTTTATTGTTTCAAACACACCTTATTAACAAACATTTGCTGAAATTTTTGGAAAAAAGTATTTACAACTTGGACGTTGGGAGAAAATTTCCGGTGATCCCTCGGAAAAAATGCGCTGGCTTTGGCAGGATAACTCCTGTTAGAACCTTAACTTAGAACTTGGACGAAGAAAAAAAATGTCAGTGAAAATTTCGCAACCTTTCTTTTTAATAGTTGTAAACGAAAAAAAATCTTTCGTTCAAGGTTTTCGGAATTATATCTCAAAGACCAGTGTAAGATTTCAAAAAGATCGGTTGAGTAGTTCTCGAGAAATCATGCCAACCGACTTCAAAAACACAGTTCCAAGACATACGCGTTTAAAGTCGGCGCATTTAGCTTAGCTAGCCGAGAGCGCAAAAGTTCTTAAGGCTGTATCTCCGAAAATATTATTCGAAACAACTTGAAAGTGGAGGACAATATTCATAAGGTGTTAGGCGTATTGGCTTACTCAATTCAATATATTATATTAAATAACAAATAATAAAAAATCTATCTTCAATTTTCAACAATTACATATCTGCCTTAAATACCCACCACTGTGTGAAAAGCTTCAACGAATAGCTTTACCAGAGAATTTCATTAACATTCTCAGGCTTTACCTTAACCAAATGTTAGCACAAATGAATGCTAATGAAATGCTGTGAAAAGCTTGTTTGAGAGCTTGAATTTCTACAGCCAATAAAAAACAAGCGAGTGTTAATGAATGTTGGCTCGCCAACAAACTTTTCATAGAATATGTTAAAGCACTAAATTCTATGTAAAATTTCTGTTAACGCCGCATATTTCATTAACATTAACTGTTATTATTAACATACGAAGTGTTACTATAACAGTAATGCCAGCTAACATGCTTTCGTTTAACATGCTGTTAAATTCAATGAAAGACAATCGAGGCTTATCTAATCAGCTGCTGATTGCCACAAGAGTGGCGTTAAAAGGTAAATAAACGTCTAGTTTGTAATATACAGAAACAGAAATATATTGACACATATGTTTAGAGGCACTTACTTGTGTGTTTATTGCCAATTTCACGTACTAGCTCCTCGGTGCGGTTGCGCAGCTCCGGCACTATGGAATACTGTGCAAATGTCAAATTCAGATTACGCATTTCATCGCCAAAACTTTTCATCATCAAATAACAGCTGTGCTCACCGACGGCATTACTTTGCCCATCACGTTCGTAGAATGCTATGGAGTTCGACCAATTGTAGCTGCAAGAAGAATGCAAGGCTTTAATATACATATATATGAATTATTAACTACTTTTTAAGTGGCAAGCAATGTTCAGTTTCTTTTTTTGATTTTATGAAAGTTAGTAGAGATTTTTATTTTGAAATGAACATAAAATTGCGCATTGCCCTTACCGTTTCATAAGTTCGATTATCATCAGGGAGAGACTTTTAAAGCTGAGCACGCCGGGACGCACCAGCATATAGAACTCATCAGCACATGTTGTTTTCTGGTCTTCAAAACTGTCGGTGGCACCACCTATGGATATGACTGGCGTGCCGTTGCTATTGAAGTACTTGGCGATGCGACTGACGGCGGCTGAAAGAGCACAAAGAGTATACCATATATTATATTAGGCTTATATTATCGGTTGGAGTTGTATAACTGTTAGTGTACTACCCGACATAATAAATATTTGAAGTTTACTTATTATATTTTAATATACGATATATAAATAACATGGCAACACTGGTACATGGTCATTTTGGTATCTTGGTAATAAGAGAATAAGCGAAATATCAAAGAGAGGCTATTTTTTAGGATAGACCTCAGGTTAAATTAGGTTAGATAAACATCGTTGTGGCCGTCGCCACATAGCGCCTTAAGCCTATCACCAATTTATTAAGGCGGCTAATATCAATTCCAGTCAATTCGCCAGGTTCGTAGAAAATATGGCAATCGAGATGCTTTAACCTTGGCCAAGCAGAAGCTGAACATTGTTGGAGAAAGTGCCTAGATGGTTTTCCCTGGCACTTTGACAAGATGCATCATAAAAAATCTTTAGCGGTGTTAGTGCCAATAGGCTAGTGTCCAGTTAGCTTAGCTATCATTGCGGTGATCTTAATCTTGCTAAGTTGTAATAGATCAATAGACCTTTTAAGTTCCACCTTTGGTCAGAAAGCTTTTGCAACAACACAGGCTGCTTGCTGAGCTCGCGCGAGACCCATAGATCCATCGCACGAAGACCCGGTTCGTGCCTCTGACTTCGGTTCGTTGCCATCCTGTTGGGTTTTGGTTAAGTCTGCTCTTTTTTTCAAGCTCAAACGACTTTACAGTTTTCAAAGATTCTGCTGTGATTCGGCGCCATTTGCAGTAACTCGGACTGACGTATGGAATGACTTGGCGCATTTTACATTGATATCTCAAATTGAAAGCGTACAAAATACGTCTTTTGAAAGAACTGAAGTCGCTCGACCGTTTCAAGCAATATCACTTCGCTCTAATGGGCTCTTGAAAACTTAAAATAAGATCCGACGTTTTCCAGTAATATTTTGCTCAGCGATGAGACCCACAGCTGGCTCAATGGATATATCAACTAGTAAAATTGCCGCATTTATGACGGGAGCAACCTGAATAGATTCAAGAGTCCAGAAAAAACTCCGTTTGGTATGGTCCATATTTCATCATAAATGATGCCGGTGAGAACGTAACCGTCAATAGCGACCGTTATCGCGACATGTTAACCAACTATTTGATGCCTGAAATTGAAGCTCGTGACGACACTTCCCACAAATCGCATGAATCAATGGATTTATTTAGATAACACTTCGGTGAGCAGAAGATCGGGCGGAAGATCGAAGGTAACTTCCAAGGATATTTTTGTCAAACGGACTTTCATTTATCTTTGGCCAAGAACCATGATTCCGGTGGAATTTCTTGGGTTTTATTTATATTAGGAATTAGAATGAAGCTGATAACTGTTAAAAAGAGAAAGGAAAATGCTGCTATGAAAAACTGTCAGTGTGAGTTCTCAAGTTTAATCTTCATACCGCAGTTCAGCTTTAGGTTGAATATGTTCTGGATATCAGATCTTTACAATCATTAAAAATTCCAGAGTAGAACATCTATATATTAAAATCTATATAATTATCGAAACCGTCATTGTAATTTTTCTGCCAATCAAGAAGAAATGATCATTGGGGGCGCAAAAGAAGTCGTGTCAACATTGTGGTTGGTTGTGACTCAAACTTGATTTCTTCAGATTTTTTATGAAAGTTTTTGCAATTAGCCTGAGGTCTTTTAGACTTTGCTACTCTCCTCGTTATCATTATGTTTCTAAGCGTGTTTTCATCAGTCCACTCACATCACTATATTCTGAATGCTCTATGGAGGTATGTCAAAATTTGCAAGACTCTGTGAAAGTTTATTCCAGCAGGCAATACTAAACTGCTGTGCTTGGAATCCTATAACATTGTTAGGGCAGCCTCCACATATCAATAAATTCTCTTTCACACTATCCCCATATCAAATTCGAGGATTTGGCACCGTAGTGCTACATTAATATTTAATAAATCAATATACTTGTATTCACACAAATCATGCCATACACACTACGTACTCACCTAAGGCATAATCGCAAACTGGACCAAAGACAACATGTGCACAATTCTTTACGATGCCGTCCATGGCCTTAATAGAGGCATATGCTGCATCGCATTTCACATCGCCCGTCATCCATTCCAAATTCAACTGCGGTGGCAATAAACTATTTTCGCGTATATATTGGTCGGCCAAATGCAACACTGGCATTGTGCGACGCAACGAAGCCGTGTAGGTGTCATCGTCGGGTAGCAATAAAAGTGCGCGCAACGTACAGTCGCGACCGTTCGGTGTACAAATGGCTTCGCAAGCGCGAGCGGGCTCCTCGCGGCAAGCGGCACGTACGTGGGACAACGCGCTTAGCAGATATAGCAGCGTGTAGGTTGTTAGTAGTGGTGTAAGGGGGCTGCGCCAAGGCGGTTGCAAGGCTTGGGCACGAAAAAGCCAATCACGCCAATTGCGAAACTGTGATCGACGGGATTTGGTGCTCAACGATTTGTGTTGGCTACGCGGTTGGACTGCAGAGTGGCACTCAGAGCGTGCTGCAGCTGGTATGCGCTTGTGGTTTTGAGTAGGTGTCCATTTGCATTGAGTGTGGACCAAAATTTCAGCTGCTGAAATGCAATGACCGGCTTGTAATCGCACTGCTGTCGTTGGTAGTCGCTGATCTGCGTAATAACCCTGAGTGCGTTGTTGAGTAGGTGGGAGTTGGGTTTGTGTACCGGCTTGAGATCGATAATTTGTGAGCATTTTTTGTTGTTGAAGTTTATTTATTTGTTTTCGATTTTGTTTGTAAACTCCAATTCGTGGTTCTGCCGCTGCAGTTTCAGGCATGCTTGACATTTCTTTTCCAAATTCTGTTAACATTTCTGTTTCTAAATCTATCCTTATATTTGTTTCTATAATTGCTACAATATGCTTTTTAGCTTTCTCTCGGTTTTGTTTTCCAAAATTAATTTTATTTATTATTCCGCTTTTGTATGAGTACCTGTTCCTTTTTGTGTTCTTGCTGCTACTTTTTCTTTTGTTTTAATTTTTGCTTTTTTTCTATTTGAACGGCTGCTTATTGTAGATATAGTTATATTTATATCTACTTTATTTAAAAAAATTGCTTCCACAGTGCTTTCTTCGCTTTCTCTTTCTGTTTCTTCTTTTGTTTATGTTTCAGTTTCTGCTTTTTCTTCTGTTTGTGTTCTTTTTTATTTCTCTTCTATTCCTTTTTTCTTCTTATTTTTGTGCTTCTGGTTTTTCCTTTGCTTTGTTTCTTCTTGTCTATTTGATTCTTTTTCTTGTCCTGTTTCTTCTTATTTTTTGTTTCTGTTTCTTCTTCTGTTCCTGGTTCAATTTCTCTTTCTGTTTTGATGCATATTTTTGGTTTTATTTTTGCATTTCTTTCTTATTAGGTTTGTTTTGTAATTCAGTTGCTTTATATTGCACTTTCTGTTTCTGTTCCTCTTTTGTTTTAGTTAGTTTCTGTTCTTTAGTTTATTTTGAAACACTTTCAGTGTCATACTGTTTAGTGTTTTATGCTTATTCTTAACCTTATCTTATCTTATTCTTTAGAGTTGAGTATATACATTTTCTTTAGTATACTTGAACTTTGATTTTTAAGTGTTAACTTCGAGGTATTCGCACGGTCTTTAGTTTCTTTGTCTCATTTCCAGCCTACTTTTTTCGTTTAGTTCATCTTTTCTCAATATTGTGTACTTTTAAACGTAGCCTCTTCAGTTTGTTTGTTACTCACATCCCTTTCTGCTCTTCTCTTGTTCTTTAATCGTTCTTTCTCTTTAATTCGCAAGCTGCTTTTTGCATATTTTGTATTAAATGCTCGTTTTCTTTGCTTTAGTTCAAGCCTTCAGCGTAGAGATCAATACTGGTCAAGTGTTTAAATCAATAATTTATTTATATTATTTTCTCATTTACGCATTTTTTTTGGAGTTTCACCATTTCAGACTTCAGTCTTCTCCTTACATTGCGTGGCTACTAGTTAACTTAATGAAGGTCTGGAAAAGATAATTAAAAAAAATGAGCAACTCAATATTTAAATTTCAAATTTATTAAGAACTAAAATTAATTTACATAATATTTGTTCTAAATAAGCTTTGCCACTTCCAGGGTGAACCTGCTGATTGATTTTGTAGCACAAAATTTCGCATCAAATCGTTGAAATTCCATCGAATCCACCAAACTACTTCCTGACCAAAATTATCTGCGTGCAAAACACATTTACATAATTATCTACCCAAAAAGTCCGTTATCTCAACTGACGGCTCACTGTTCTCATGAAATTCAGAAATTCCGAATTTCGCAGAAATTCTTTCCGACAGCCGCTTCCGTCTCTTACATACTATACTTTACGCTCGGAAATACTTGTTTAATTCTTTGCCTCCATTTGCAGCTACTAAAAACGGCCCTGCAAAAAGTTCAGCTGTAATCCCTTTGGGGGAGTCAGGCAAGAGACTACAATGAGCAGTTAAAAATAAATGAATTCGTTTACGAATTGCAAAGTCGTGTTGATGCAATTGTGCCAACGATGCGGCAGATAAAATGATGTAAAGTGCGCCCCCCTTCCCCCACTCCATTGTCACACGGTGCCAAGCGACAATGAAGAAGTAAATTTTTTTCGTATTATTTATTGCATGCCCGCTGCTTTTTTCGTGTGCTCAGACACGTACAATAAATAATAATATTATTTTGTTCTTTTGAGGGCGTTAACCACTGCAGCTGCTAGTTGCAAGTGCAAGTGTTTCCGTGCTCTGTTCCGCTTGTGTTGCATATTTACAGGCGTTCCTCGCTTAACTTGAATTTATTACAAAATTTTTCATTTAATTTAATTCCAATTGCACGTTTCGCATAAATTTGCCTAATAAAAGTGCAAAGTTAAATGCACATGTAAGTTAGAAGGCGTTTATGTGCTGCTTTTTGCTTGTTAGCTTGCTGATATTGCAATGTTACGTATACGCCCTGTTGGTTTTTAGCTAT
This sequence comes from Bactrocera dorsalis, assembly GCF_023373825.1. Classification (NCBI taxonomy): domain Eukaryota; kingdom Metazoa; phylum Arthropoda; class Insecta; order Diptera; family Tephritidae; genus Bactrocera; species Bactrocera dorsalis. Next base: position 102,020,404 of record NC_064304.1, on the reverse strand, counting down.
TACACTAATATATTTAAATTTGTGGGTGTATAATAGTTGTGTAAGTGGTGTGGTATAATCAAAGTGAGAAATTTTAGCATGAAGTGGTTGCGTTGTGTTTAAGTTTTCAGTTGAAAAATAGAGACATGTTTTGAAGCTTTCAGTGTTTTTTTTTTATTTTTTCAAAGATATTGTAATGCTGATTATACCCTGAACAGGGTATATTAATTAGGTAACTAAGTTTGTAACGCCCCGAAAAAAATATATATATAGACGCTATATAATAAGGATATATCTAAATGTTCCGCATGATGAGCTGTGTTCATTTATCTTTGTCCGTCTGTCTGTCTGTATGCACGCAAACTAGTCCCTTAGTTTTTGAGATATCGTTCCGAAATTTGGCATACATTATTTTCTCCCCAAAAAGTTGCTAATTTGTCGGCATCAGCGTTATTGGACCACTATAGCATAAAGCTGCCATATAAACTGAAGGATCAAAATCAGGTTCTCGTAGAGAAAACTTTTTTATTTTACAAGATATGTTTACAAAATTTGGCACAGATTGTTGTATAAGGCAATGCTTCAATCTCAGAACAAATTGTTCAGATCAGATCACTATAGCATATGGCTGCCATACAAAACTGAAAATCGGAATCAAGTATTTGTATGAAAACTTGATTATTATTTGTGAAGGGTATTTCAGCACTTGTTTTTTAGTTTTTTAATTATAAACTTTGGGCTATTTGATTCCGCAATATAAGTCTTAAAAATGGCACCGAAATAAAACGTTGCACCAATAATGTCTCCAGCACTTGTTTAAATATGGTTAAAATCTCATATAGATTCCACTGAACTCCTTACATTAAGTTTTATGATCTCCTTTCCTTCGGTAGGGCTCTAACAATCGAAGCTGCAACGACACGCATGTATCTGCATGTCGGGTGCAATGCGAACTTGTCCGATGGCAGCACTTGAAGTCATGCTTAAACTCACGCCACCTCATCTTTTGATCGGTCAGGCAGCCAAACACACACTGTTATAAAGGACAGCAGACGTTTGTGGCAGAGGTAATGTAATCTCGTCCCAGCAGATGAAAGAGTTAAGGTACAATACGATTGGCCCTTCTACCAAAGGCCGGCATTATAAAAAGGGTTAATTACAACAAGAATTTAAAAATTACCTTTGCCAGCAAGACTGAATGGAATGATTCCATTCTCCACACATTGTTTAAGGCTAGTACAATTAAGTGCTACACTGACCACTCGAAAACTTGGATGGAATTGGTGCTGGAGTCGCGGGACCACGCATTAAACTCTCCATATCTATGCGAAGTCTTGCGAGCATTTTTCAGGCAGAAATCTTTGCCATAAATCGATGATTAGAGGTAAACTTTCCCGGTTCTGCGACTGTGAGCCTGAAACACTAGAACACCTGCTAAAGACGCAGGTTAAAGGCCTTTGGATTCATGTTTCCAAATAAGGATCACATCGAATTGCTAGCACCCAGCAACATATTGGACTTTATCAATATGCTGGGGCTAGGTGGGCCTTTGTGATTTAGGAGAGGGCACAATAGACCTAAGGTCGCGTTGCATTCCTCGTTTATTAATCAATCAATGATCTCCTTGCCCGCCGTTGTCATTATATCGCGTATCATATTCTGATGTAATGTCAATAAACGGGTATAAGTTCTATTTCTTACTTCACTTCCATTTTTATTGACATTTTTTGGTTATCTAGATAAATATAATAATTTTTAATAATATACATATCACATCTATATAATATTTTTTTATATAAACCGATTCTAAATATATTGAAATTAACAAAAAATAAAAAGAAAAAATCTGAACTTTGTTTGATTTAATTTTCGTCGAAACTCAAATTGCTTGAAAATGCAAATTGTTGTCTGCAATGAGCAGCCAAAATGCGCAACAGCACTTATTCTACCTAAATTATTTACAGTTTGCCAAATAAATAAACTAAGTGCGAGTATCGCAACAAAATTTCGGACAACAGGCAACCTTCCTCTTGGCAATAATCATCATTTATGCAAATTAGAGGGTTGCCACTAAATTGGCAAATATATGTGTATAATGCAACGCCAAATGTTGTCGAAAAGTATGCTTTCACAACTAATCGGTTGCTACTAGTAATGACTAATACTTAGTTGGCTACTGATAAAAGTCGTACTTTTGCTTACACGATGGGTAAGTGAAAAATTTATTTCCTCTCGCGCCAGCTACAACCACATCCAAGCAACGTATTCAAAGCAAAACAAAAAAAAAAAATAAAATAAAATAAAATAGAAATTACAGACTCCAACACTACTCAAAAATTTGATGAAAAAATTAGATCTCAGGCGAACCTTCAAGCTGCCGGAATACTGCCCTATATTCTAGGCAGAAATCTTTGGGGTCAGGCAGGTTGCTGCGGCAGAGAATACAACAAAGGGGAGATAGTATTTATAGTTGCTGTCGAAAAGAGGCTGCATATATATTGGTTTCCTGGACAAAAGGCGTTCAACGAAAATTCCGAAAGGGCAGGATCCCCAAGTTTATATGTAATGGAACGGAAGAAAAAAAATGGTTGTTGGTCTAGTCACTGGTCACAATTTACTAGCATCTCCTGTGGAACCTAATGGCGCTCCAAAAATGAGCCAAGAACGAAAAAAATGGTCAAGTCGGTGAAAAATAGAGGTGGTGCGGAACGTTTTCTTTGATTATCGCGATATAATTCACCATGAATTTGCTGCGCAGGGTTAAATAATCAATTAGGAATACCACTACGCTTTGAGTTGTATCCATGGGGCAATTTGTCGTAAACGATTGGATTTGTAGACAGTATGTATGTATGTATTTCTAGCATGATTGTGACTGACTGTTTAGTCAAGCCGAGATTCAGCGCTTAGCCATCGTATACGTTAGATGTGGCTCCCTGCGATTTTTTTATGTTTTCGAATCTAAAAAATCTGCTTCGGTGAACGCTCTGTTGTACTGTGCTATATCTACCCTATTTATTTACCGTGTTTCATCTGATGTAGTGCTTATTCTCTCTAACTATGCGAATTCACTTCAGTGTGGGGAGATGACATGAACAATTTGTTCGGCAATCGAGGAGTTGCCTTGGGTAATAATCGAATTAAAATTTTGTTAATATAACTGTTCAAATAATAAATTTTTCTTCACAAAAGCTTGACTTTGATCGATCAGTTTATATGGAATAGTACTTGCTGTGTCTGTTAATATAACGTAAACTGAAAATAATGAAATTTAAGCAGAATTGAAAAATCTCAAAAAAGCTATTATCTGATTAGAAAAAACCTCAGCGCTGTCATAACAAACGCAGAACTAACGGAAGCCGTAACTGTTACACGAGACAAGAGGGTAATATTATATATAGTAACAACAAGTCAAAATATGATATCAAAAACACGATGCATTTTATTGAATGATTTGTATCGTTTGACTTATCTAAAGTACTTATAGCTGCCATGCTATTTTTAGATACACATAAATACTCATTGACATTCCTGCCGATTCACTTCAACGCAACCGAGTTGATTAAAAATAAATAAATAGTAGAAGTACTCACAGAAATTTGTTTAGTATACATGCACACCTACTTAAAGCAGTGGGCGGAGCGACTGTGGTGTTGGAAATTTTATTGTTTTTACATTTTTCCTCATTGGGTGTTCAATTGGAGAGAGTAGAAGACACACACTTATCACACATTTATTTGGGCTTTCCCTCACACTGACTGAAGTGGGTTAATTTAATTTTTTTTTTTTTGTAAGGCTGAGGTTTCTACTGACTTTGTAGAGCTAATTGCTGTGGGAGTTCGCTTGTTTGTTGATTGCCTTTAATTTTTTGATACATAAAAGATAAATAAACGCCCCCAACACCACGGTCCAACAAAAAATTGTAGATATAGAACTATAGCATGTATTTTTTTTGAATTATTATATATTTTTAGAATACTTAACATTTTTATTGGAGAAAAAGTCCTTTGTTGCCTTAAGTGACACCTTCGTGGATGACGGGGCAACGTTTCACTGCCCGACCAAAAAGAAGTTTGTATGACAATTAATCGTCTTAAGAACAACAAAACGGCGGGGTCAATGGATTACCGGGCTAGCTATTCAAATATGGCGGCGAAAAGCTAATAAGGGACATTCATGAGCTTTTACATAGAATAGAATAAGTTCTGAATCGAGTTCATTTCCCTGGATGTCAATGGGTGATATACTGACTACTTCAGCAGCGTCTGTTGATTTAGTCCGGAAGAAGACACCACTGTGGTTCATTTCAAGGCAAAACCACTTCTCTTAAGCTAGAATCCTCGTCATCAAATCGTGCAGACCAGTGTAGCTGATAACAACAACATCCGGGTAATACTGAAAAAAGCGCAAAATCTGAACCAATAGAGTCAACAGCATTTGTGGGGCATTTGTACGCACTCGAGTTGCAGACATTTAGAAACGTCAGATAAAAATCACAAAATTAATAGATATGGAAAGGTTGTAACAACCATCGAAACACATGTTTATATCACAAACGACATTGGTGGCGATTGTTTGCCTCGCTACTTAATTTTTTCACTTTTATTACTATTTTTTGTTGCTAGCAATATGGCGTTGGAAGCGTTATCAGCTCGAATGTTATATTCCACGGCAGGGCGGAAAGTTTTTTGTTGTGCTGCGAAACGAATTGGATGTTTATGTGTCATTATTTGAACAAAAAAAATTAACAACCTCTTCATATGCTTCGTTGATTTGATTCCCTTGAATAATTCGTTCATCCAGGGGTCTGTAGTGGTTATTACTTCCATTATAAAACATTTAGTGTTACTTCGGTGTGTAGAACGGCGTTGTTTTCAATTCTGTGGCCTTACTTCCTGATATACATGGATAGTGATTTGTTTTCACAGATATTTTAGATTAGCATTCGTTAAAAAAGACCTAATTCAGTAGAAGTTGTGATGTAAGAAAATATTCGATTATGAATTCTAATTACATTCTATTAAGATTGTTATATTCTCTTTCATTTTACTTTATACAAACAATCCTTTGTAGAAAGCGAGTTGCGTTTCGAGAAACGAAAAGCAAAAATAAAAGTTCGTTTCTGCTATCTACTTTAAGCTCGAATAGTCTAACTACGAGTGTACATGCCTCTACACATTCCAATTTTTTTGAATATTGAAATTTTCTGTCATATTTCTCAGTTGTACCACTTCTCAACTCCTCCATCGTAAAATTGGATTATATGAAATATCAATAATATTTACTACTTTTGTTGTAGGTCATATTCTTACGGATTCTAGTACACTCACTTTATTTATGTTTATTCATATAGCTATAACAGCTGATTACATTAACCTTGATTGCCCCTCTTTTTATGTAGACTTGCGGTAGGTGCTCACTTCATCAAAGATAATATTCAATAAGCGTTACACAAGCCAATTTAATATATTTTATCGGTATTATATTTCTTATCTAGATATGACACTCGACAGCACGTGCTCATATCTGCATAGGTATGGAATAAGCTTACACAAATATACAGTAAATCGTTACGCTAGCAGTTGCATTTAACAAATTTTAAAATATTTTATTTTTTATTTATTATTTGATTGGCCAAATAGTTACAGATAGTTTATCCGAATGAGATCCTACGAGAACCCTCAAATATTTAGTAATTTAACTAGGTGAACCCACAGCTCCCAGAACTATAGAAGTTTGCCGCTTTATCCTAGAATTTCTGTTAGCAGAAGTTCCAAAACTGAGGGTTTTTTTTATCTTAAAGAAAAAGTTATTATTGTTTTTTAATTGGAAGAGCTAAAATTTCAATTGTATTTTCAATAATTTATAATAAATGCTGAGAAGAAAATTGACGGTTTCTTTCTGCTTCGAAGTCTTCCATATCGCTAATTGTTGAGTCTCAAATCATGTTAATAGCGTAGTCTTCAAACCTCACACCAGTTTCAATAAATTAATTTCCGATTATTATGAATAATTCCATAAATATGTATGTTTTTTGTATGCAGATGCAACTTCTCTATATCTGATTGTGGAACATATATATATTGGCTCGATATAATAAGAACCTTATTCTCCTGGCATGTTTTTCAGATCATCCGATTCAAAATGTTTTATTACTCATACCTGTGAATCATAAAGAAATTAAACTTTCGAGATACATGACAGGTTAGATTAGAGTTAAGATTGTTCCAAACAATAATCTCACTTGTACAGTTTATAATGCTGCACATTTGTGGTGCCCACAACTCCCATATTGATCACAAATAACGTCATACTATAAATCGATAAAACAAGCCGATCACAAATTTGTTGGGGCGTTTAATGTCAGTATCAGCTATGTTACCTGGTTGAAGCTAAGACTGCTGAGATGTTTCAACGTCACACTTGCAAAAAGTGGATAATGGAGGAGAGAGTACCTGGATTTTTCCACCTCAGCGTCTCCCGTACAACTTTGCGTCCGATTGGTTTTGATTACCTATTGCCAAAGTTCAAGTAGTTCAGTAGACCTCCAACGTTCAATTCTAGGCCAGAAGGATCTCGCAGTTGCACAGAAGCAGGTCGTCCAGTAAGACTACTAAACGCATATGAGGTCCATAGGTCTGGTGTTAGATTACAATATACTCTGATGTGAAAGAAGCTGCACTTCGTAGCAGTACGTCTACAGTCACCTTGATAACACCTACTTCTGCCTGAAAAATATTAGAGTGCTTACAGTGGTAGCCCAAAGCTAAGACTGACGGAGAACTCTTTAGAAAAAATTCCCTCTTCAATCTGTCTTCCTAGCTGCGACCCACTCGTAAAAAAGGTCACTGCACATTTTCTCCTGCGAGTACCCACCACGTCTTTGCAATGCCCATACCTGTACCGATGTGAGCCGCGTTTTGCACTGGGACAACAACGTCTACAAAAATTACAACAACTTGGTAGTTCTCGGAATAGTAAAGAATAATTTGGTTCAAAACTATATATCTTCTAAAATAACAACAAAACAATGTTAACGGTTTCCTCGGAGCGGAGAAGTCACACGGAGAAGTCATAATCGTGGTGCAAAAATCAAGAGTTGTCGGCCCATAATTCCGGCCTCTTTTTATGAATAGCTTCTCACAAACGATGCACAACATCGTTAAACTTAAATAGTATTCCTTGTTGTCCGGTCAGAACGAATTCGGTGTGCCACAACTCGAAGAAAATTATCAAGATAACACTGATTTTTGATCTGCTTTGAAGTGGATTTTTCGACTTCACCTTTGCCATGATATTTGGCCGATTGATCATCTGTTTCCGGGTTGTAAGCATAGATCCAAGAAACATCGCTCGTAATAATACGTTTTATGACATCTTGACAGTTGTACCAACCTAGAAAAAAAAAATTCGCGCGAAATGCAAATTAAGAAGTCTTACTATTTTTGGCCCACTGTAGTATTCCAGTAGAATTTCAGGAAATTGAAAGTGTGAATCATGTAATGAATTTGTTGGCTATCTATTCGCTCTTACTCCCTTTTCGAGACTTTATTTACATATGTACATTGAGCGTCTATTTATCTCATAGTACTGGAATGCGAGGCTAGTTTTTAGCAATGATGATTTGGTGGATTTAAATTTAATTACGCAAATATATGTTAAAAACAATATCAGATAAAATGACGTCACTTAAAGATATTTTATTCCTTAAATTAAAACCAATTAATTTAATTATACCAACAAACCTTAGAGTCATGAAAAATGCTATAATCTTTACTCAGATAATATTGAAGTATTATCAAGGCAAATATTGGTGTGAAGAGATCGTTAATAGACAGATAATATACACATATGTATGTAGGGTATATGTAAGCACTTGAACCGTGGAAAGTTTTAAGTCCGAAAATGATTGAAATTTAGAAATGAATAAGCTTCTGAGAAGCAGAAGAAAAAAATCCTTTTTCATCAGGACAATGCACCGTGTCACAAGAGCATTTTGACAATGGCTAAAATCCATGAATTAAAGTTCGAATTGTTGGAGCATCCACCGTATTCACCAGATTTGGCCCCCAGCGACTTCCATTTGTTTCCAGAACTCAAAAAATTTATGCGTGGCAAGCGTTTTTCATCAAATGAAGAGGTCATAACGGCTGTTGAAGCGTATTTTGCAGACCTTCCGGATTCTCACTTCAGGGATGGGATCCACAGATTGGAGGATCGTTGGAGCAAGTGTATTAATGTTCAGGGAGATTATACTGAATAATAAAGTGTATTTTGAATCATAAAATTGTGTTTTTCTTATCAAACGACAAAACTTATTGAACAACCTGGTAGTAGGGCTTAATTATAGAACTTATTTACCGAAAATTTAATTATATTTCTTTGATCAAAGATAGTTTTACTACTGAGTTTATTATCAACAAATTTCAATTTTTTTAAAGTAATTAGGAGATCCATTCTAATCTTGGGATTTCTGATTCTAACCTCTCAAACTTTTGAATTTTGATCTTTGAGTAATATATTGATTAGATAGCCGATTAAATATCAGACAATGTACGGAAGTATTTGAACTGCTTACTTACTGGTATCTTCCTAAAAAATGTTTTCACAGACCGTCATACAAATCAGTCTGCTTGAATATCAGAAGTTTAAATTAATACCAACGGCTAAAATGTAGATCCAACTGTCTGTCTAAAATAATGCATGGTCGCATACTCAGTTAAATCAAAAAACAACTTTGTGATATTGACTTACAACAATTTACAGTCATTTTAATGAGTTTCACAAACCAGAAAATGAAATTGAATTTATTCCAACTAAAGTTACTAGCTATGCAACTGCCCTCGTATTCGTAATGTAAATGGAAATTGAGTAAAAGCGAAAGTCATTGCCCGCAATAAGTGTGTAAAATGTGTTTCGATTTGCGGTTAGTAACCTCAATACTACAATAGGTTTATGTACACTACTTTTTATAAATAAAATATTTAATTATTTTGCTAGAACTCACCGCAAAGCTTACGGCTGACAGGCAGATGTCTTTGTACTATATCTATAACTTTGTTTGCAATTGATTTATTTTGAATAATTACGAAAAGTAATCTAAATTTATAATTAGCTTATGGCAACGCAAAAATTCGCACCGAAATTCGGTGTGTGATAAACGAGGCATTTGCGATTTGAAAGAGTGCTTAATTTTCGACATAACGGTCTTAAGCGTAATGTGACTATTATTTTTAGACTGTCACAGATAATTGATTAAAGATACTAATATTTTGCGTGCTTCTTATTCAAATATATTACCAACTCTAAATTTAAGTTAATGGACGTTGACAGTTCCAAGGCTAGAAAGCAATTTTGAATATTTGGAGAATGAATGTTATGTGTAACATGTTCTAAAAGGTGACGTATTTCGAGGTTCGCTTATTTTTTAAAGAAATAACACAGAAAGGTTAAGCTTAATGTGAAACATTTATTATCATTCGAAAGAACATTCTTTGGTATATACTTTTTGAAGATTATCTCTTTCAAATGTTCCGTTTAGTCCATATTTTGATGACACATTTCAACTGGTAACTGGCGTATAACAAGAGTGACGTTGTACTCCAGGGCCTGCATCGAAGCATGATTGGCCGCAAAGACTTCAGACTTTATGTATTCCCACAGCAAAAGGTCTAACGGTATAATATCACACGATCTTTGGTGGCCAATCATCCAACCCAAAACGTGAAATTATCTGCTCATCGATCTATAGATTGATGCGATGTGTGGAAAGTGGCTCCGTCTTGTTGAAACCAAATATCGCCGACATCACGATCTTCAAATTCGGGCATCAAATAGTCGGTTATCATGGTATGATAACGGTCGCCATTGACGGTTACGTTCTCACCGGTGTCATTTTTGGAAAAAATATGAGCCGATGATTCCACCAGCCCACACACCACATACAACTGTTGGTTTTTCTGGATAAAATGGCAACTCTTGAATCTCCTCTTCGTCCAAAATGCGGCGATTTTATTTGTTTACGTACCAATTGAGCCAGAAATGGACTTCATCATTGAACAAATTTTGGCTCGAAAACGTAGGATCTTCTTGAAACTTTTCGCAGATTAGCACAATAGGACCATTGCATCGCCACGAATTGAGACACAAGCCAGTAATGTGCAATTTTCACAACACCCGGTTCTACGATACCGAAATTGACCCGGATTTTCTTTGGCGAAATCCTGTTATTTCGAGGATATAAACCTGTTAGCATCGGTAAGTATAAGAAACCTGTTTCGTGCAGTCAGTTACATTGGGGAGAAGTATACAAATTTATAAAAAGTGGGCGTGGCTCTACAAGTTTACTTTACATATGTCGCAAGGCAGGAACCAAATTTGCCTCCGACGGTACGAAAATGGGTGGAAACGTACCCACTGTCCTTTTATCGGTTATTTTGAAAACTACTAAAAATGCGATAACTCAATAAAGAAATACGTTAGAGACATAAAATTTTACAACCAAAATGGTACAAATTTCATAGGATTTTTTTCACTTTACAGTATACAAAGCAAGAACAAATGAATATATCGCGATAAAACTCTGCACAAGCAGGGCTTTTAAGAGGTATACCATCTCCCGTCTAAAAATTTTCAAAATCTGTTCTTAACATTTCAAGGCCCCAAATTCCGTATTTGTAGACCGCAGGGCTCTTTTGCGCAAAAGAATTCTTGCTAAGAAGAAATTTTCTTTGAATAAAGAGGTGGTCGCCGAAACTGCGCCCTATTTTGGAGCAAAGGGCAAATCGGTATCGAAAAATTGGAGGGCCGCTATAATCAATGTATTACCCTTGAAGGAACTGTGTTGAATAAAAAACAAAACAATTTTCTCAAAAAAATTATTTTACAATAGTAGGCCGGGGACTTTTCAATTGACTTGTTATTATGAATTTCGTAATTCTGCCTGATGTCTATTTGAATAATTCCAAAAGCGAAGGCAGCAAATTAAACCAACACTTTATTGTAACTATGCCTTTCCATATGATTCGCCAAGTCTAAAAATAATTTCGATTATGTAAAGCACTTCAAACTACAATATATCCTATGCAATTGCTAAGGGGAGGAAGTTGCCATTACATTACCAATATTTTCAATTAAGTAATGTATCCATATCAATTGCGTCTTATCAATTTAATTTAAAATGCGATATCTATAAATAGACACTATTCGACTGTATTTAGGTGTAGATATGAGAAATTTAAATTACGTTCTTTGTATATTTCATCAACAGAAAATGTAACGAAAATTAAATATAATAATGTTTAGTTAAGTGCATATTCCGCAGTATTTATTCGACAACTACAACATTGATAAAGATTACAACAAGCGAAAAGTCAGTAGCGCATGTTGGACTTGAGCGTATGTGAAGTCGCAGAATGTATGGGGAAACGATCTCCAACTGTTTGTTCCAAAAGCAACGTCTGAAGCTGAACATAAGGACTTGCTTTCATTATTTTTGTCAAAAAATGAACATTTTTATCAAATTTGTGTAATGAAAAAAATTTTCAAAAATCTATTCAACGATTATATCCTGAAGATCGGTTGCAGGATCGAGAGAATCCAAAATTTATCAAAATGAAGTACAGTTTATTAAAGTACATGAAATTCTGTAAAGGCGTATTATTGAACAATTTACACGACTATTTAGACAAGTTTCGACCTCGATTAACTCAACAATAGTGTAGTAATAAACAATGAATCCCCATCAAGGATCAGTATTTATCAATGATATGGTGAATTTAATCGAGGTTGATCACTTAAAGATAGATTTGGTGAAGGTCGTCCAAAATGAGTTGTTGTTCAGGAAACTATTTACCTGTATGTTGTACGCAAACTGTTATTGCAAAATCATCTTTGGACCTATAGATATAGATAGGTTCCGTTAAGGTAAGGTTCAAATAAGTTGTCATCGAGGACATCCAACGATAGGCTCAGTAAACGTGCTGTTTCGACAGGGCCTGACCATAGGGAGGGATACGAGTGTCAGATGTATAAGGTTAGCTGGACATGTAAAGAGGTGATTTGTAGAGTCATACTGGCACTCGTTGCCGGCTAGACATACATATATTTGGTATGTCGGGGTCGATTCTCAACGAAGATGCACAAATATGCGCAAGAGTCATTCTCGATTCTCGCATCGACTCGAGCTCGTCATCTGCTATTGCTGATGGTTTGAAACCAATTATGCCATTTAGTGAATGGCGGACAGTGCATGTTTGAAGTTAGTTGCGTCCGAAATCTGGTTGGCGTATTGTTTTATGCCGTCGACGTAAGGAAGAGCCTCCTGATGATCCTGCATTTTTGAGTACTTTAAACATAGATTTGATGACTAATCCCCTGTATAGTCATGACTTGGCATCGAACGACTTCTTTTTATTCCCGTAGGTAGAAAATAAATTAGGAGATCAACGTTTTTCGACACCTGAAGATGCGGTTGGTGCATACAAAAGGCACGTTTTGGGGACACCGCAATCAGAGGGGCAAAAGTGCTTTGAAAATTGGTTCAAACGTATGCGAAACTATGGAGAATATTTAAAAAAACAATGAAACGATTTTCAGTGATTATGATACGTATCATATTACCCACTTATATGATTATTTACATCCGTTATACACGCTACAACTCGATTGGCAATATTTCAACACCTGCTAAGAAGCTCATATATTTAGTAAAGCAAAACAAAAAAAAAATACATATATAAATAAGTATATATATAGGTATTTTCATAAATTTATGAAGTATTTGTCCGCAAGCTATAAAAATAACAATTTTTTTTATCAGCTTACCACGTCAAATGGAAAATAAATCAGCAGTTAGTTGTGATATGAAGAATCAGTGGCAATGGCAGGCGCGTGCAGTAAATCTAACCGAAGTAAGTTGCAATGATTCATTAAAATATCGTCTCTTTAGGGTGCTAATTGATCACTTCGTGGTTACGGCAGTGGACAGTTGATAAGCCAAAAATAGAAAAATTGACATTTTTTTTTTGGTTATAATAAATTTTTCGATAAAGTTATTTTTATTTTCATTGTTATTGATAGACACACGCGTAAGGAAGGCAAGTATCTGTGGGTCTCTCAGTTAGATTTAAAAGGTGCGTTTATGAATCTAGCGCCTGTTGGTGGCGACATCTATATGTCGACTGATGCAGTAGAATCTACTATCTTTATCGATTGCCCAGTGAGAATTTCATGACATTTCCTTGATTGGAAGTGAAGTTATTGCGTTTGCGTTATCGGTGCGAAAATGAGCTTCGAACAAAGAAATAACATTAAATTTTGTTTTAAAATTGGTGAAACTATTGATGAAACAAGTTTATGGCGATGATTACGTGTCCCGTAGCAGAGTGCACTAGCGGTTTCAAGGTTTTCAAAGCGGTCGTGAGGACATGAATGACGATCAATATGTGGGCCAATCAAAATCGCATTTTGACCAAACATTCGGCCTTACGAAAGTTGTGTGCACGGCAACCGTAGAGGCTTGCAGCGGCATTCTAGCGGTAATACCGGCCAACGAGCTAAAACACTCGTTCGACATGCTTTTGGACCATGCATAAAACTTTATTGAAGCAGAAGAAGACTATTTTCAATAAAATAAATTTATTTTGCCGAAAAACCCCTTTGTTCTGTTTTTTTTTTAAGACCTGTATACTTTGGAACGACCTTATATGACGACTATCGGATTATTGGTTTATAAATTATATCATGTTGAATGGAACAACTTTTGTTAATATGGAGTAAGTGGTTAAGAAAAACTGTCGCGTGTCGCTAAAATATTACTTTTTGAGAGAAAAAATAGAGTTTAACAATAAACTGGAAGAAAACATCATACCACATCAGTAAAATTTTTCGAGATAGCAGGCACCCTAACGATATCAACTGAATGTGTACAACATATTATTCAGAAATATTTGGATATGAGAAAGCTCTGTATAAAGTGGGTGCCGCGCGAGCTCACCTTTGACCAAAAGCAACGATGAGTTGAGGATTCGGAGCAGTGGTTGGAGATATTCATGCGTTATAAACCTAGATTTTTGCGTCGATATGTGACAATGGTTCATCCATTTCACTCCATGGCTTCATCCTTTCACTACAAAGTCCAATCGACAGTCATTCGGGTGAACTGCACATGATGAACCCGCTCCAAACAAAAACGTAACAGTGGGCTGACAAGTTTAGGGCGTTCGTATTTGTCGTTGCGTATGGAGTAGTTTTTATTGACAATATTGAAAAAGGAAGGACCATCAACGCGGCACATTAAGTTTAAAGGACCAAATCACCAAAAAACGGCCGCTTTTGAAGAAAAAAAAATACGGTCTCACCCAATCGAAGCTAGGTGTCACAAGTCAGTGAAAACGATGGAAAGATCCTTGAATTAGGCTTTGATCTGCTTCCGTATTCACCGTATTCCCTCCTCTTGTCCACAGCGACTATTTCCTGTTCTCATATCTCAAAAGAATGCTCACTGGGACGAAATTTTCGTCGAATAAAGAGATGATCGCCGAAACTGAGATCTGTTTTGAAGCAAAAGGCAAGACGTACCACCTAATTGGTATCGAAAAGTTGGAGGACCTGTATAATCAGTATCACAATTGAACGGAACTATGTTGAATAAGAAAAAGAATTTTCCAAAAAAAAATGTGTTTTACTATATTAGACCATAGACTTTTTAATTGTCCAGTTATCTTATTGTCTTCCGCACTTTGAGGAAAACTAAAGAAAATCGTGACGTAAATATATTTGATATACCATTTTTTCTTCGTTATTTTTTATTTATTTATTGCTCACCCTAGTCCGCCAATTGACGTCTACTTCAATTGTTGCGCTGACAATTCCTCGCACACATTGTTTGGCACGCACATTATTTGCTAGGGATTTACTTGTGCGGAAAGGTGCATTTACGAATTTCCAGTAATCTACACACATACACACAAATCATATATAGATGTGGGCTGGAATGCATTTTGTGGTCCGGAGTGTAAATAAAATCTGATATTCGTGTGAATGCACCAATATGGTGAAGTGTTTACTTTCTGCATACACTTTATGAGCGGCAGGCTTTAAACTATGGCTATGCAGATATAGAACTATGTGGTAGCACAAATTTATAAATATGTGCCACAATGCTTTATGACACAAATGCAAAAATTTCCGCACATATTTAACTTAATCTCTCAGTTTTTGTCACAATTGCAGCACACGGTGAGAGCTTTGATGTCGGTACATTTTGACGGCTCACTTAATATAAATATATACATATATATTATATAATATATACAATGAAAATCAATGAACTTCTTCTCAGTATACTCCTAAAGACCTGGCATTTGAAACACTGGTTTATTGCTTTGGCATTCGCGAACTAACAGAGGATCTGACCATATATTTTGGAGCGACTCAACACATTTTGGTTATTTTTTCGGGTATGATGTGTGTTACTACTAGACTTGTACCAAAAATAACTGTATTATTTTGAAAAAGTAGTTGAGTTGAGATCAAAAACGAGATACTTGACAACCCATTAAAATTCATCATTACTGACGAGTCATCTGTTTATAAATTTGACACCTAAACTGTCCAACAATCTACAGAATGGCGCTCCAAAAATTAACCGAAACCAAATAAAGTACGCCAAAGTCGATCAAAAATCTAGACAAAGATTATCGTTTTCTTTAATTATTGTGTTCGACTTCGTTCTTCAGGGTCAAACGGTCAATAACGAATACTACTTGGCTGTTTTGAAGCGTCTACGTGCAGTAATTCGTCACACAAAATTCACGGATTTTTGCCCATGCTCATTCTAGCATGATTCTGACTGAGTTTTTGTTCTAGTCATAAACGAGCATCATAGCCCAGACACTGCACTCGCCAAGTTTGGCTCTTTATGATCGTCTTTTGAGTCTACTATATTAAAAGTCAAGCGCCGACGAAGCTAAAGCCCATTCCAGCCGAGGTTTTTAGCAAGTGCATGAAAAATTGGCATGCTTGTATTATTTGAAGGCGATAATAAAGACTTGTATAAAAATCCTTTCCAAAGCATTGTCAACTCGGTACTATTTTTATTCCTCGAAATTTCTTCAGGAATGTTTTCTGCCTACAACAACAACAACAACTTGTATAAAAATACGTGAAATTATCGTTTTTCTGTCAGTCCTGGTCAAATGTGATATGCCTTTTATAGATTTTGTACCCACACTCATTCAAATTTTATTTGCGATTATGGGTCTAACGTTGAAGAAAAAGTACGACGCAGTCCCGAAAGCTTGAGTTAAGCAACCAAAGCTATGCCCATATCTTGCAGTTTGAGTCTAGCTGACGCCGGCACTAGATCCCGAATTGGTTCGTAGTTAAAAAAAAGTTTGAAGAAAGGTATTTTCAGCTCTGATCCAAAAAATTGTAAAATTGAAATTTAATCGATAATCGACTTCGTGAATCATTGTTTTCCGCTAAAAAAGCGCGTCAGGACATAAACGAAGCTTGGTTCGGCAAATGCTTTCAGCTGTTTAGGCGAGGTTGATTGGCCACCTCGCAGCTGCAGGATGACACTGTTGTATTTATTACGTGTTGTAGTGTATCAAAAAATGGTTTTGGTTTTTTTTAATATTTTTTAAATCATAAAAGAACCCACCGTATGGACCAGCCTGTCCAGTCCATATTCGGACTTCTTAACACCTTTTGCAAAAGCTTACCTGCACACCACAACTTTTGGGAATAATTTATGTAAAAACTATAACGGTAAAAGCGCTGACAGCACGCGTCGCGTGCATATTACGAGCAGCTTCATAATCGATCACTACAAAAGATGAAACCCCCGTCATATATAACACTTAGCTGCATACATAGATACGTTGGATGCGCATATATAATGCACTCTAGAGAATATTTATGCGCGTTTTTTTATATTTTTTGGTCTTTATTAGAATGCGTCATCGGTTTTTATCACTACTGTTGAGTTTTATGGTTGCCGCATATTTGTTATTTTATGTTTGCTTTTATCAACAGATAAATGCAGCACTACTAGTGTGATTGCATACCTAATTTTGTTATCGTTGTTTCGATTAAATCGATTTTGACGCTTTTACTACAGAGTACTTAAGCATCTGTAAACAGACATGATAATCGATGACACCAATAAATCTTAAAAAATTTCCAAGTATTTACTAAAGTGGATATGCTTTTCGAGAACGTTTTCACGACTCATCATTTGAGTTGATCATATGAGAGTCGAAGTTATTGCTAATGACGCAAATCATATAGGGTGTCTCAAAATTAGCGAAAAATTTAATTTTGCCGTCATTTCAATCAATATTTACAGTTGACGAAGTTAAAACCCTATGGCGACCATAACACGTCAGTTGAAAAGTCTCTACCGTAGTAAAGCATATTTTTACGGAAAATTCGATTTTTTATTCGGCATACTTTCCTTCACGTTTGATACCATTATTGCCGTACGATTTTACTTTTCTATGCAAGAACTTGACTTTGAACGGTCAGTTGGTATGAAAGCTCAATGTTATAGCGGTCTTAAATATAAGGTTGTCCACTTTTTTGCTCTTTATTCAATGCTTTATAAAAAGTGTTAGAGTGATCGAATGTAGCTCAAATTTGCTCCGTTTCGTTCGATAATCTGTTTCCATCTAGACGGCAACTTCATAATACCCCCTCGTAGAAGCCCCCTCCTTATTTGCGAAGAACTCGGACAGCCACTTTTCACAAGCCTCTTTTGAGTTCAACTTTACACCAACAAGGGCGTTCGCCATGGACAGGAACAGGTGGTAATCACTTGGCGCTATGTCCGGGCTATATGGTGGATGCGATAAAACCTCCCATTCGAGCTCCCGTAGCTTCTGACGAGTCATCAACGAAGTGTGTGGTCTGGCGTTGTCCTGGTGGAACACTACACCCTTCCTGTTGGCCAATTCTGGACGCTTCTGGTCGATCGCCTGCTTCAAGTGGTCCAGTTGTTCGCAGTAGATGGTAGAATTAAGCGTCTGGCCATATGGGAGTAGCTCATAGTGGATGATTCCCTTTCAATCCCACCAAACACACAGCAAAACCTTCCTGGCCGTCAATCCCGGCTTGGCCACTGTTTAAGACGATTCATCGGCCTTCGAACACGACCGTTTTCGCTTGATATTGTCGTATGTGATTCATTTTTCGTCGCCAGTCACCATCCGCTTCAAAAATGGGTCGAGTTCGTCCCGTTTCAGCAGCATATCGCAGGCGTTGATTCGGTTAAGAAGTTTTTTTTTGCGTAAAATCATGCGGCACCCAAACTTCAAGCTTTTTTGTCTATCCAGCCTCCTGCAGATGGTTTAAAATGGTTTGGTGACTAACTCCCATCTTCTGGGCGAGGTCACGAGATCCCACATGCCGGTCTAACTCGATGTTTTCCATGATTTGATCGGTATTCGCCGTCACAGGTCTTCCGCAGGGTGGCTTATCCATGGTGTCGTTTTCGCCCGCTCTGAATCGTCGAAAACATTTTTACGCAGTTCGAAGTGATAGAGTACCATCCCCCAAAACAACATTAATCTCATGGAACGTTTTTCTAGCGGTTTTTTAATAGCGCTAATTTCGGCGTAACTCCATGTTTACACGTTTATAACTATTGATCGCAATATCCAAACTAATCATACATGGCGTCGTTTTGTAAGTTGTGTACCTTTGAAAGATGTATAGTATTGCCAGATACGAGCTCTGTAGCGCTTTATACATAGCTACGAAATTCAAAAGACAAAAGGGCGGAAGGGAGATATTTGACAACCTAATATTAGAAATATAAATTACTTTATTGGTTTGTCAATTTGTTCTATTGCTCTTTAAATATAAGTGCTAAGTTTTGACTAAAATTAAAAAAATATATATATATCTTCTTAACAAATCTATAACTAATTATTATTTTAAATAATATTATTTTTACCTCGGAAGTATCCCATTCATAAATTGACGCTTTTGACAGTTTCTCTCAGACATGCGCCCTTGTCAAGCCGATACTCGTCTAATCTGTGCATTTCCTTAGTAGATTAGCAGTGAGTCTGTTCTTTCCATCCATACTTCATAACTTAAGTAAAAACAAGCGACAATTGGTGTAGATAATAAAATTAATTTAAGATTTATTTAAATTGTTGTGAATGGAGACTTCGTGACTGTCCAAGTGCCAATAAGACAAAGAACTGCTCGAAGTAATAATAATCTTGCTGCCGTTCAGGCAAGTGTTGCTGAAGACCGCGTTTTATCGATTCCAAGACGTTCTGAAGAATTGCAACTGTCTCAAACCACAACGTAGCGGTCTTCGGGAAAGTATTTGGGCTTGCACTCATGCCATATAAAGTTTTACTCACTTAAGAACTGAAGCCATTGGACCACCGTAAACGTCGTGAACTTGCTAATTTTGCCTTGAAACAACTTTTCTTAAGAAAGTCATCGTCTCCGTTGAGGCTCACTTTCAACTGAGTGCTGCGGCAATGAAGCTAGTGACACCATTACTGTCAATGGAGAGCAGCAGTTCTCAGTGATAATCAACTCCTTATGGCCGCAATTAGAGGAAGTTGAACATGTCAACATATGCTTCCAAAATGATGGGACCACGTGCCACACAGCACGAGCAAAAACCGAATTATTGCGAGAAAACTTTGGAGATTCGATTATTTCAAGAAATTGTGACATTGAATGGCCGCCAAGAAGTTGTGATTGAACACTACTGGACCACTACTTGTTGGGTTACTTGATGTCATTGGTCTCTAGCAATAAATCAGACTCTCTTCAAGTTTTAGAAATCAATATTGAAGCTGATATTCATGACAGACGACTTGAATTAGCGGAAAAAAAGCTTGAAAATTGGGTTAATCGAATGCCGTTGTTAAACTTTTAGTATGGCAACGCTAATTAATAAACACACATATTTCTACGAGATTTTTAGCCACTTTTTGAACTCAACATAAGTCAACTAGTATTCTTGAAACAAAGTATGCGACGAAAACTTAAACTGAAGTAGTTAAAGTGAAACAAGGAAATCAACTTTCCACTTTCTGCTGTTGAGATTTAAAGCATTCACTTGCTCATCATTATTATTATTTTCTTTTTTTTTAGTTTTTGTGTACTTATCCCTTTACTCAACAGCTTTCATTTTGTTTCAAGAGTTTCCCCGGTTTTTGCGCACATTTTCAATTTATTCGACATAAATCAATGAAAGTAATTTCCAACTTTTTATCGCTTCAATTAAATAAGTAATCGCCACTGATACGAAATCTCAGTCAATGACAAAACATAATTAAATACTTAATTATTTATGGGTCGTATATTTTCATAAAAAAGCTAAAGTCACATTCATTAATAGTTTTTGTCACAAACTTGTTGCAAAAACACGCGCACCAGTGAAAACAACAATAAATAAGAGTTTAACAATTTTAGCGCGAATTTTCATGTGAAAAGGAGTAATAAAACGTTTAGTGCTTTTACCATTTGGTTTTTGTTGATTAATCTTATCAAATGCGCCAATGAACTTCCGATGCTTTCACGCTTTTGTTTTGGGGATTTTTTCTTTCTTGTTGTTGTTTCGCTGTATGATAATGACTTTGTTTTCCATACAAATGGAAAAAGTGGAAAGATCATCTTTCACTTCAATGTATTTAATTTCAGAAAAATATGTCCAAAGTTTTCATGGCGATTTTGAAAAAAGAATTTTGCTGGTGATAAATCTTCTTTATGCTCTAAATTCATATCATTCTTCAAAAAAATTTACATAAAATTTTTTCTCCACGCTTCTTGAAAATACAAGCACAGTAGAACGTGGAGTATACCATCTGTGTACATTTCCCCCGAACTGACAAAATAACTACATTTTAACGTATTTTAATAATATTCTTACTCTTTGGCACTAGAACCGTCGATCAATCTCAGCTGAGGACACTAAATTTCGCCAATTGCTTCCATGTTTTTACGACGTCATACCAGTTGTACGTTCCATCTAGAGAGAGATCTGCTTCTTAATTACCTACAGATTCTAAAGAATCAATAGTAATTTTGCGCTCTCTCTCTGGGATCTCTGGGATTTTTTAGATTATACTTGTAGGTCACGTAATTTCATACAAAGCTTAATACCGTCCTTAAAGTATGTCCGTGTGTTAATACAAGCATGCCATACACTTGCCATAAGCCAACATTTTCGATACCCTTGTTAAAGCCCTCGGCTGGAATGGCCTTCAATGTCTTCTGGGATTTTTTTCTTATTATAAGGCGGAAACGCTTTCAGCTCAGTTCTAGAGAGCCATTCGCTATTCTTATTATCAGTATTTAGTTTCGGAAAACTTTTCAAATATCACTCAATGAATGTCGGTCAAATACTTGGGTCCATGACAAAGTAGATGATCCAAAACACTTTTGCAACATTTTCAACGAAACCGTAGACTAAAATCCATTGGAAATAAAAAATTTCAAAAAAACTGGTTGTTAATTTTTGTTTCGTTCACAAATTCCCCAAACAAACTTTTACCGCAGTAAGCAAAAAGCTGGCAAACACACACTAATTGACATATGGAGATCAAACTTCGCTCGAACATTAAAAAGTTGTACCAATCTAGGAAACAAATTTTCTACTGTAACAGTCCGAGTCGAATTTGAGCAGATGGAAATTTCAAAATGCTATGGTTTTTAAAAAAATGTGTGAAGGGTCTACCAACAAGAACAACGCGATGTTCAAATGAAAAAAAAACACTCAAATTTGGTCAAAGTGACTGTTATGACACCAGAAAATTTAGTGTGGGGGCCAAGTGAACTTTAATCCAATTCAACCCATTTTTGACACAAGGGTTTATTAATCAAACAAACATTTTCCCTGAATTTCAATAATATATCTAACAGATTGACATATATTTTCGTCAAAAGATCAGCAACATATTTAGCGTCTGGTTTCATGAAAAGTTATAGTCCAATTTTGATATTTTTGGGTTGGAATAAGAAATACCTTGAGTGTACTATATGGGCAAAGTTTCATCTCGATATATTCATTAGAGCTTAATGGATCTCGGATCATCGGATCTCCGATTTTTGCCTTTGGGTGACACAAACGTCGTAGTAAACTTAAGTTACCCTGTTCAGGGTATAAAAGAAGTGTTAATGTTAAATCTGAATCACATATTTTAATCCTCACTGAGAATAGTCAAAAGCACCACTAGCTGCTGTCTCTGGGAAGATGCCATTACCTGCATTTGCACTAACTTCACCTATGACAATACAGTAACGAAGAAACGAAAAAAAGTTCTGTAATAGTTGCAATATTACCTGCATTTGCTTTCATTGAATATTCTACAAACGTCCCTACCTTTATTTTGATCATAGTATTTATAAAAAATACAGAATTGGTCATTAAAAATCGAGTTACGAAATACTTATCTTACGTCTCCGATTCCTTTCCCACAGGGCAATCACTTTTTCTTGGTGAATGTTAACTAAACATTTGGTAACACAAACATGCCGAGCAACACGGTTAGTACTGCCAACACCAACAAACATTGTTATTCAATTTAACAAGCATTAACGGTGTTATTGGCGTCATGCACTTTGGTTTCTATTTTGACACGATTCGTTATCGCCTGCTTGTATCTGTAACCGAATGACAGTTTGCATTGGAATATCAAGTACATGCCGCTTTATTATTTCCCGCATGTTTTATATATGTATATGTGTATGGTATATACATATATGAGTGTAGTGCTAGTACGAGTATGAATTGCGAAATAAATTGATGCGTAAATATTAGCAAAATACGCCAACATTTAAGCGAAGTTATGTGAAATAATGAAGGCAGTGTTAATAGCCAATAGGCTTTAGGCTGGGATTTTTCCCTGTTCGAAGCTTGATGTTTAGATGTTTTTCAGCTCTGGGACTATATACTATACATGAAAAAAGGATAAAGGTCAAAGGCGGTGGTTTTGAAAATCAATTTATACTTTAATGGTGGATACTTTAGGCATATTAAAACTTTTCAAGTTCCAGCTGAGGCTTATAATAAGTGTATAGAAAACTGGATTAAGCTTTGGATTGTCTGTATTTGCTCAAGTTTCTACGTATATACTGAGGAAAGTTATAATAACTTGTTAAAATAATTGAAAATGTACTTTGTTAGTCCGTTTCAAATTTGATCAGAAGCTACACCCGTATTCCTCACAGCATTGCGACACACTCGTCCGTGGGTGAGTCGTCAGAGTTTCGGTTATTCGTTGCAACACCATGACTATGGATTCAAATAAAATGTAGATTTTACACGTGTTCTCCGACAGCTGGCTTAGCTTAGGTTGGAATTTTTGTATTTTCTTGGCGACCACTCAATTTACTTAACCTACTTTCATCTAATTAACTTTTATTGGATTTCCTCTCGTTTGGAGTAACGTGGAAACATGAATAATGAATATTTAAAAGCTGCCAAGCGGAATTTTAATATTGCTGTAAATATGCAGAGGCAGTAGCAGACTGCAAACTTAATTATCACAACAAGGAAACGCAAACGTCGCTTAATAATATGATAAGGCTATTGAGCAAAATCACAGAATTTCTGTGCCTGACAATGTATCTACTTGGCATTCACAGTGTTTGTAGCTTCAAAAAGTGACTGGCAGTCATCGAAAAATGTTCTTTCAAAGAAATCACGTGACAATGGTTTGAGGCTTGACTAGTTGCCAGAAGACATCTTAGTATTACACTGAAAGTAAACTGATTGCGAAAAATACTCTTTTTCTTGTGATCAAAACTTAGTAAGTTGATTGTCGAATTTACGATGATTCCTAGAACATACTAAGAAGAACTCCCAAACCAATGTTTTCTTTATATAGTTAGGCTACGTTAGGTTAATAGGCTGTCGTCTTCCCATCCACAACTCCCTTATCGGTATACATATGTGCATAGAAGGGGTCGCCAGAATTCGGTTTGGCGCCTCCATGATCCAAATGATCCGGTATGAAGTCAAAATGTGTGAGGATATCGCAGTGTTCAGATACATGTTCTTTTAAGAACCCAGATTCTCTGAGTCTGATAATAACTTTCGCAGCCACACACCTTTCGACGATAGCTATGGCCATTCTGTGCAAGATGGCGTTAAGTGCCATGGTTGGAGTAGACCTTAGTGACCACACATGCTGATGAGCGCCGCCCGTTGAACGCTTTTGAGTTTCTTTGCAAGTGTGGTCTTTTTTAGAGCCCCCCACCACATAAAGATTGCATAGAACTTATTGTGCTTGATCATAGTGTCGTAGAGCAAGAGGACCACTTTCGGTCAGAGACCCATCTTTTGCCAAAGGCTCCTCTACAGCAGTATAAGGCTATCGATGCCTTTTTTTGATCTTTATTCGATATTCGGGTTCCATGAAAGCTTCCTATCTAGGATAAGCTTTATATATAGGGTGATTTTTTAAGAGCTTGATAACTTTTTTTTAAAAAAAAACGCATAAAATTTGCAAAATCTCATCGGTTCTTTATTTGAAACGTTAGATTGGTTCATGACATTTACTTTTTGAAGATAATTTCATTTAAATGTTGACCGCGGCTGCGTCTTAGGTGGTCCATTCGGAAAGTCCAATTTTGGGCAACTTTTTCGAGCATTTCGGCCGGAATAGCCCGAATTTCTTCGGAAATGTTGTCTTCCAAAGCTGGAATAGTTGCTGGCTTATTTCTGTAGACTTTAGACTTGACGTAGCCCCACAAAAAATAGTCTAAAGGCGTTAAATCGCATGATCTTGGTGGCCAACTTACGGGTCCATTTCTTGAGATGAATTGTTGTCCGAAGTTTTTCCCTCAAAATGGCCATAGAATCGCGAGCTGTGTGGCATGTAGCGCCATCTTGTTGAAACCACATGTCAACCAAGTTCAGTTCTTCCATTTTTGGCAACAAAAAGTTTGTTAGCATCGAACGATAGCGATCGCCATTCACCGTAACGTTGCGTCCAACAGCATCTTTGAAAAAATACGGTCCAATGATTCCACCAGCGTACAAACCACACCAAACAGTGCATTTTTCGGGATGCATGGGCAGTTCTTGAACGGCTTCTGGTTGCTCTTCACCCCAAATGCGGCAATTTTGCTTATTTACGTAGCCATTCAACCAGAAATGAGCCTCATCGCTGAACAAAATTTGTCGATAAAACACATTTCGAACCGAACACTGATTTTGGTAATAAAATTCAATGATTTGCAAGCGTTGCTCGTTAGTAAGTCTATTCATGATGAAATGTCAAAGCATACTGAGCATCTTTCTCTTTGACACCATGTCTGAAATCCCACGTGATCTGTCAAATACTAATGCATGAAAATCCTAACCTCAAAAAAATCACCCGTTATTTCACTGTATCCGCCGATTGCAGATCTATATCTTCTAGTAAATAAAATCTATATATAATTTTATGTAGTATTTTATTTCTAATGCTTTCTAATAATGTTAAAAAAAAGCCTTAGGATTCTTATATGATTCTTTGGACATTCTCTGAACAATATTTCTTTATTCATAAAAAAAAATTCGGTATAACCTTCAAACTTTCAAAATCGTTTTTATTTTTCTATATATTATATTTTTTGATGATCTTTACTTTATT
The DNA here is from genome assembly GCF_023373825.1 of Bactrocera dorsalis. NCBI lineage: Eukaryota > Metazoa > Arthropoda > Insecta > Diptera > Tephritidae > Bactrocera > Bactrocera dorsalis. The sequence goes on along the minus strand of NC_064304.1, from coordinate 101,994,806 downwards.
CATTCGCCACCGCTATTTGCCTGCAAAACTCTTCACGTTCAAATTCAACAGAGAAATATAGCGAGTTCATGACTACTCGTTAACCGCAAACAGCCAAAAGCCATAACGCAGCACAATATTTTCTGAACCAAACCACAACAGTACGTGCTGACAATAATTTCATACGACACCATTTTCTAAAACACAGATTAACAGCAGCATGATTCAGGCAAAGAAAGGAACTACAAACAAAGTAAAATTATTTGCGCTTAGCTTTCAGCTACAGTTCTAACTCAACACAGAACGAGCAGATTTATAATCAAAAAGAAATTATGGTCACAACGACCACAGCACGTATTTATGAAATTATCACGAGTATAAATACATACAAAAACAACAACGGTTAAATGCCGAAAATGTCAGATTCACAACTCAAACAATGTACTTTATGAGCCGAGTACGCCCAGTACACACATACTAATTGTACGATATCGGGGGACAATCCCAAATGAAAAACAAAAGAGCTTTCTTTACAGGTTCACAATGGCTCTCAGTTTCTACTTCGGTTAACAGCTTAAGGTACATTTCACTAAGCTGGTATTACTAGGGATGCAAGCTTTGGAAAGTTGCCAAGTCAGGAAAAGTCCCGACCAGACAAATAGTTGCCACTACTTGTATTAAGTTCATTTGATTTTTAATTAGCCCTAATCTACAAAAGACCCGTGTAAAAATTTGACAGCTGTCGGATCATTAGTTTGTGAATTATATCATTTGGAGTGAAGCAACTTTTGTTATTGTGGAACAATTTTATCAAAAGGAATATCGTGTGTTACTAAAGCATTACTTTTTGGGAGAAAAAAATACTGTTGAATCCAAGCTTTGGATTGATCGATACTACTTGGAGTCTGTACTAGAGAAATCAAACGTTGAGAAGAGGTTTGTTAGATTTGAAGTAGGCGAAATGAGCACCGATGACGCTGAAGGCAGTGAACGGCTTAAACAAGTTAATACCGACGAAAACATCAAAAAAGTCCACAAAATAGTTTCGGATGCCCGTAAAGTGACGTTCCTCGAGAGAGTCGAAATGAATCCGGAACCCTTCTAGCAAAGGTAACGAACATTAGTACGTCAAAATTTCGAAAGATAACTCAAGGCATATCCGAAACAGTTACAGTTCTCCAGTTACCAGGTTACATCCTTGTTTGGCTGACTGTTCTTGTATATCCAACCACTAACGTTTCAACGAAGCATGCAACCTACAGTCCGTTAGCATTAGTAATTACTGACAATTATTAATTATAATAATAGAATTTAGAAATTTGAGAACAAAAGGGGGCGTAGATTACACAGTCTGTTGGCTGTCTGTCACCTTCAGCTGACACTCCTTATACGGTCATTAACAAAATAATTGTAAACTATCGAATAACCATACAGGCTGTACATTAATAATCGTAACTATCAATCAATAGCCGCAAGTTGACATTTTGAAATCGTATATTGTTGTCGGTAGCATTGCCGAATTTACAAGCAGTGCTATTTGAGGACATATTTACATAACGGTGCAAACACACGTGTTGAAAACTAAAATATTTGCTTTATCTTCAAATGAGTGTTAGTGGAAATAATGGCTTCGTTGGTTGTGTGTGTTAGTCATGCAGACAAATGTACTTAAGTCTGTTTGAATTTGTTGCCTTTGAAACTTGAATTTTTGTTTGCCAAGTGCAGGTTTGCATAGCAGACATATGCTGGTGTTGTTTGAACACAGTTCAAGCTCGATTAGATGTGCAAATATTTAAGAAATGTCTCAAAGTTCTGAGGACCATCGTTTCGGTGGAATGCAAGTTCATGTGAAAAAGAGGTGAAAGTTGGCGCAATGGAAAATTTGGTCGACGTCGGACAGCATTTGGTCTGCGCTGATGCTTTTGGAATTTTGTACATAAATATTATGTACTACCCAAAGCTACTGCAGAAAAATCTACTCAGAACCTTGGCGTGTCAGCTATATACTCTGCCTGAGAAACTGTGAGAACTTCATTTTGCCAGAAATTGGCTGTAGACCTCTTTAACCAAACTTTTCGGTAGTTTGCAGCTCCATAGCGATTGTCACACCTTCAGTAGTCGATCATTCACGAGAGATAACATTTTAAAACCCCAAATACCAAGCAGTTGTTCTTTAATCACAGGGTTATCTCAGCGGGAAGAGGTTAATCAGGAAGGAACTGTCATAATTTTTAGACAGCGGACGACATGGTGTCGTAGTTCAACCAATGACAACTGTCCTTAGCATGTATTGCTGATGTCCTCGTTGGCTGACGTCACCGCCGTTCAAGAAATGCGATGAACAAGGACTGAGACGAGTATGTCCATGTGGTATTTACTACAGCGGCATAAAGGAACGCAAATTCGATCTGTGGTTCGTGTGGGAGAGAAACACCATCGCCGATTTCTGGCATTCAAGCTAGTGGATGAACGTCTAACCACAATTTGCAACAAAACGAAGTTCTTCAACACATCGCTGATTTACTCCCGACGGAAAGGAAGGTATCTTTGGCACAACGGTCGGTAAATTCAGATTCCATGATGGAACTTCCGCAAATGGGTTGAGGCTTATCAACTTCGCTGGGGCCCGAAATATGGTTGCTTGTAGTGCTAGATTGTAGCATAAAAAAAAACATCAAGCCTCTGGATCGAAAAGCCACCAACCAGATCTATTATGTTGAGATAGTCGGAAGACACATCTCCACTGTTTTAGACGTACTCCACACTAAAAAGCCTCGAAACCCAACCGAGAATAACTCTTGCTACTTCGGACTGAGTAGATAATTGAGAATAAAGTCCTCTCTCGACCAACAAAAAGCAAACTCTATAAGTCACTCATTATTCCCGTCCTTCTATATGGTGCAGAGGCATGGATGAAGGCAATATCTGATGATTCGATGTTCGAGATTTCGATAGAAAGGTTCTGCAGAAGATTTATGGTCCTTTGCGTATTGGCCATGGCGAATATCGCATTGGATGGAACGCTGAGTTGTATGAGACATACGGCAACATTGACATAGTTTAGAAAATTAAGAGACAGTGGCTTTGCTGGCGAAGTCATGTCGTCCGAATGGTTGAAAACATTCCAACTCAGAAAGTATTCGCACAATAGCAAGCTCTACGCACCGGAACTGACCCGGATTTTATCCGACCAAGGACTGTTATTTCGAAGATTTAGTCCCGTTTAGATCGGTAAGTCTACCTCAGCATCTCTTATGGATAGACACAACAAATTTTGATTAGTGTGAAAACTGGATGACGAATAGGTATTAAGGCTACATTATATTTATCGGATCACATTAAAACAATCTCGCTCTGGCTAGATGAAAACAGCTGCAACGGATTCTGAACTAAATCCTAAACTGCCAACCGAAGCATGCAACTTTAGCTCACGTGGCTAGGTTATTAAACAATATTAGTTTTAGAGAGTCTGAACTGGAATTATTTATCGCACATCTACATGACTGTTAATTGATTTCATCACTTGAATTTTCATAGCTTTCCGCAGTGTCTCCCTTACAATTTCTATTATTACTAAGTATTTCACACACATAGTATATACTATATTTATACCCTGACCAGGGTATTATCCAAATCTGCCACGAAGTTCGTAACACCCCGAAAGAAACGTCCGTGATTCTATGAAGTATAGAACAGCGAGTGGAGCTGAAGCAATTTGGTCATCACCGTCTGTCTCTATATATACGCGAACTAATCTCTCAGTTTTCATGATATGAAACTGAAATTTTGCGCGTGTGTTTCGCCTCTCTAGAAACTGCTGCTTTGTCAGAACCACCGATAACGCATCAGTATAGCATTTAGTTGCCATACAAACTGACCGGTCAAAATTAAGTCCGTGTACGGAAATCTTTTTTGTTTGACAAGATATTATCACAGATTTTGGACTTTTATGGACTTTTGTCCAAGACAGCGCCGCAATTTCCAAACAAATTGTTCTGATTGGGCCGCTATAGCGTTTAGCTGTCATTTATACTGAGAGAACAAAATCGAGGTAGTGATCTTTTTTACCCTTTTATACAATATTTATGAAATGCGCCTTTGTAGGGTATTATAGCCAACGTGTTAACGTGTTTGCTTGTTTTAAACTCAATTTCTCCGAAGCACGAGCTGAAACTGACCGCATATATGTATCTTTAATATGTCTTTCAGTATGTATGTATGATTGTCAACAGTCATGTAACGCTTGGTGGAAAAGTGACATTCACGTCTTTTACATCCTCTTTCGGTTGTGGCTATCTTTGTTGGTGTTCTTTCAATGGTGAGTATACTCAGGTCCTTTGTTAGACGGACATAAAGCGAAACGTAATACTTACATAGTTATTTTACGTTTCCGCCTGCATTCGTCTGCCTACGTTTGAGCACCCTCGATACACACAAGGAATGCACGCGCTGAAAGTATTTTAATAGTCTACGTATATATGTATATATCCATTTGTATTATAACCTAACGACCACACAGCCTTAAGGCTCTTATAAATGTAGTACGGTATCACAGGATGTAACGTATTAATACGGTTATAACTAAACGGTTAATTGAATTTTTCTCCGTTTAATTAGCAAATGTGAAAATGAATTCTCATTCCATCTTCATAGAATGAGGTCATCATCATAAAAATTTTCAAGATAAAGCTTTTTATGTCATTACTAAGTAATGACTTGCGACAGCTGACTTGATGACCGAGAAAGGAAGAGATGTAACTACTTGGAACCACGGAAATCTTGTTCGGGTACTGCAATAGTCGATTGCAACACTGAATTTGGATCGAGCAACCAAGTCAGAGAAAAATACCCCAAAAGTGTAGCTCTAAGGAAGCTTGGGGTGGGCGGTTTCTGCCGGGAGGCCTCAATAAACTTTTGTTTTAGACAGCCAGATCACTGTGATGGGTTTCAAACAGAAGTGGCAGCCTTTAAGGTAGCATAAGGTGTACTTCAATGAATTTCGGCTTCTTTTAGGGAAGTACGTATCACCTCAATGGCATAATTGCTGCCACGAGCTCGCTGACAAAGTTCAAAGCTCGTCGATGCGTGCATGACCTCGCTATCTCTGGCGTCAAGCGATTTCCAAATTAAACACGTTGTTGTTGTAACGACCAAATTCTGCCCAGTTACCAGTTCTTGGCAGTATAGAAATCCAAGTCCGTTCCGGTTACGTAGACCCGACTATCGTGTGAACGGACAAACTTGTCTGCGTACCTGGTCTTAGCGGAATCGTCGAAAACTGTAATGCCGATAAGCTCGCTAGAAAGGGCAACCCAAATCCCATTGGAAAGGAAACAAGCAGGTGTAAGATCTGTGGGTCTCGCACGAGATCAGCAAGCGATGGTCAGCAACTAGCACTTGTGAAGCGCAAAAGATCCATAGAAATACTAACACTTAGCAGGGTTCACATGGCCACAATTATCAGTGTCCTAACTGGACATCGTCCCGTTCGCTCACACGCGGTAAGGCTAAAGATTTTGGAGGACGACACTTGTCTAAGTTGCAAGAAGGAAGATGAGTTGGAAACATCTAGACACTATCTCTTTCATTGTCCAGCTGTCGGCAGACTAAGGTTGAAACATCTTAGTTGCCATATTTTCTACTAACACGGAAAATTGGCCGGCGAAGATAATAGTAAGCTCAATAAATTTGTGGCTGGCTCTACGCACTTTGTAGATTCACGACGATCTTTTTAATCGGTACTTAGGAGTTCTGGGTGTCATAACAGACAAGCGTCTCTAACAGTCTATAACCTAACCTAAGGAATGCTGTCCAGCATTTGGAAGGATATCCAAATCTTTTCGGATATGTGGATCCAATAGTCGGTGTTAGGTGCATTTCAGAATCTCTATACGTTTTGTACGTCTAAAACTGAGGGAACGGATAAAAATAATTTAATTGCTTCTTGGTTTTTGTAGTGTAAACTCCAGGAATGACAGATCAACAAATTAAAACGTGGACTAATTCTGAAGACGTTGATTTGAATAGCATGCAAAGTTCATATATTCTCCTCAGTCCTAGAATTTCTTGATTTACTTCAGCCTTACGGCTGTTAACTGAGAGATCATAGCTAGTTAGTGGAATCTACTTTCCAATGTCAGTGACACACGTTGGCATTAATTAGTTAGTTTATTGATGAGAGATGAGTTAGCTGCAGTCGGTCCCTCTTAAAATATTAGAAGGCTTTCTAAAAAATTTTCTTTCTCACCAAGAAACTCAAATATGCCGCGTGAAATATTCACTCATGAAAAATTATCCGAATTCAATTGAAGAAACTGCTTGTTATTATGTCATTCTCATTGAATGCTCTACATTCTGACAGTTCTGACCTAATAGGTCGCGGTTAGGTATAGGCTTTGTGTTATTTTCCTTCGTTCTATTTAGATGGACTGTTTGATACTTGTGTCTCTGTTACTGTTTTACTATCATTATCCGATCTATATAGAACACTTTAGAGAAGCCAGGGCTTATGTTTCCTGTGGGCCCGACTCCCGCCGTCTCTTCTTTACTATTTAAACGTGTTTGGTCAGGATACAGTTTTCCATTTTGAAGTTATTGACCCCATATTAGGGTTTTTTTGGACCTCTGAGTGTAAATTTGACTGACGCTAAAATAAAGCTTACTTCTGCGAGTGATGGGCACTCTTTTATTTATTTAGTGGAATAAAATAATACATAGTAATACTCTCTATATAACCAATAAACTTATGTTGAATGCACCCAAGTTTCACTGTAAGCTTTAGGATGCCAATCGACCAGTCGTTATTTACGTAACGTCGGTCACAGTTGAAAATCTGTTTCTTCCAAATTGAATGTTATTTAGGTAGTTACTCACGCTGTGTCAACCTGAGCGCGTATGCTGTTGATTTCAAAATTTTTGGCACACAACGGACACTTCCCCAAATCGAACACCCACACATATGTAAAGTATATGTATATGTAATTTAGAGACTATGTAAATTGTGACGTTAAGCCAAAGAAGTCCACAATACTTACAAGATGAAAACAAATGGGAGACTCAGCCATACGCCAGAATAGCAGCAAAAATAACAACAATTACAGCATAATTCAACGATTGACAGATCTTGTTAGAAACGGTAAACAAGCGGTAGACGCAGGAAATTGCTATTTTTTCTTGGCCAAGGCGGCGCCATTGATGATTGGTTGGTTGCTCATACTCCGCGTCAACTGCGACATTGCACGTTTGCTGAGCGTGCTTAAGATGCTCAGTTACAAATAAATTTGTGTGCAAATTTGCCGCACACAACCTACAAATTACGTGTCTAATTTGATTGTTGATTGCATGATGCTAGGGCGCTGTTATTGGTTTCTGGCCAAATTGAGAGCATTTTCGTTAAAATAATATTATTAATGATTGGTGTATATACTCGTAACGTCAAAATATTAACCAAAAATCATAAGTTATATGCGGTCAATCACCTTGCAAAGCCATTAGTTTTTTAAATTAAAAAAAATTGATTTACAAAAAATTAATTAAAAAAAAATCTCCTTGCAAAGCCACTAATAAAATAGGTAAAATTAAATTAAAATTTTTTAAAATTAAAAATTAAAATTTTTTAAATAAAATAAATTAATTTACAATAAACTAACTAAAAAAAGTTTAAATTTTTCGCTTAAAACTGAATTTTCTCTTTCGCTTTCGCTTTCGATATCAATAAATCACAACTGTGCTTATCTACACATAACTCTACTAAAATAGCCCAAAGCAAATACTGAATACATTTTTTTTGGCTTCATAATTTATTACTTTATCATTCTACAGGCAAATTATGCAGGTTTTTTCCTGACATTTTCATTGCCTGCGAACTTGTTTAGCATATCGGTTAGAAAGCGATCTCTCGCATTGCGGGTCATCAATTATCGTGTGTGAAAATTCGGTAATCATTATGAAATATTGCTGTGACACCCACAGCGCGATTAAATTGATAAGCACGCATAAAACCAGCACTCACACACATATTCGTATATGCTTGTATGGGGTTTCATAATTGCTTAAATATGGAAATTTTGCACACAAAGTGGTTAGCGTAATTGTTTTGTTGTTGTTTTGGAAATACGTTGGTTTTTTGGCAGACCGTTTGTTTTGTACGAAAATGGCTGTGCTCTGCTTAAATTTCGCCGAAAAGGCAGATTAAGCTGTTGAAGGTGGGCGTGTGGATAATTTGATTAATCATATATCCTGTACAGTATATAATCTGATTGTTATATGATATTGCAAGGAGCAGTGTATTTTTTCTTTACTCTTCTCCATGTAGTGATAGGACTTCCCTAGCTCTTAAATTCAATGATAAAGGCTAGAACGCATTTTTACTTAGAGTTGAAATTCACTTCCTTCTCTGACTACACTTCTGTATTTATTGCTGAATTCTGGTATTGCCTTTTCCTATACTTTTAAGAGCACTGAAGATGCAGACAATACGTAATTATTATTCTTCTATGATGAATTTCAAATGGAAAAGCACCTGCGATATCTGCTTATAACACATTGCTTAGAGAAATCTCAAGAAAACCGTCAGCAGCAGGTGACATTTCTATATACTGAACAGCTTATATTAAGTTTGCCACGAAGTTTGTAGCACCCAAAAGGTGATATTGTAAAATGTATATAAACATACATATATAAATGATCAGCGTGACGAGCTGAGTCCACTTAACCATGCCCGTCTGTCTGTCTGCATATAAGCTAGTTACTCCCTCATTTTTTGTTATATCGATCTGAAATTTTGCCCACATTCTGTTTTCTCGAAAAAAATGCTCATTTGTTGGAATGAACGATATCGGACCATCGGACCACTATAGCGTTTTGCTGACACACAGTCTAAACGCTCAAAATCAAGTCCTTATAAGAAAAACTATTTCGTTTGACGAGATATCTTTACCAAATTTAGCATGGTTTATTGTCCAAGAGAGCGGTGAGATCTCCGTAGAAATGGTTCAGATCGGGTCAATATAGCATATAGGTTAGGTTAGGTTAGGTTAGATGGCTGATCAATGATCGTACGTTGACAGGTAAATGTAGTCTTAGGAGCAGCTGGAGATCGGTTCGGCGACTCCATGATCAAGATGAACTGGTATGCAGTCAAAGTGTCTGATGATACCCGAGTTTTCAGATACGCGTTCTTTTACGAACCCAGATTATCTGAGTCTAGTAGCCACTTTCGCAGCCACACACCTTCCGGCGATGTCCACGGGCATTATGTTCGAAATGGCGTTAAGAGCCATGGTTGAAGTCGACCTCAGTGCACTACACATGCTGATGAGCTCAGCCCATTGAACGCTCTCGAGCTTCTTTACAAGTGTGTCCTTTTCTAAAGCCCTTCACCACATAAAGACTTCATAGAAAATAATGGACTTCACTATTGTGTCATCGGCCTCTCATCGAAAATGGTCCCTGGCTCTATCCACCTCTTGCTAATGGCTCCTTTACAGCAGTATAGGACAATCGATGCCTGTTTTGTTTTCTTTTCGTTATTCGGCTTCCATGAAAGCTTCCTAATCAGGATGGGCCCTAGATATTTCACTGTATCCGCCGGTTGCAGGCGGATGTCTCCCATTAGCGGTAGCATATAGCTGATGTACAAACTGAACGATGGGATTCAAGTGTTTATGTATGTATATGGAAAAGTTATATATATAAAAGCTGAATCGGAGAAGGTTCTGATGGCCATCACGACGGAGGATTTTTCCAAGTGCTATGATGTCTGGAAAATTCGTTGGAATAAGTGGGAAATGATTACTTTGAAGGAGATCAAATGGAAAAAATTCACCTTTCAATTTGATCACATTATATTGTTCAGATCTGACTACTATATTAAATGAGTGTAATGCAAATTGATTGACCAAAGTCAAGTTCAGAAGTGTATTATTGCTACGGTGCAAGTGAAGTAAACTATATCTTTTCTATTTTCTTATTAGCAGTTCTCAATTAACACGCGGCTTATAATACGCATATAAAAACAAAAAAGAAATATTTTTATAAAGCAAAAATTACGAATTTTGGGCTGAGTGAAAGAAATATTTACAAAATAAAAGTTTAGCAATATCATTTTTATTTATTTTTTCATTTTTTTATATATTTTTTAATTTTTTATTTTTTTCCATTTTTTTATTCCATTTTTTTATTTTTTGTATGTGATTTGCCGCTTACCTTTATTTAAAAATCTGTTTCCCCATGTCGTGATATAACTATATAACGGCGCATGTAGACCCTTCAAATTGTTGCTATGCGCATTTAATCGCTTTAATGTTGATAATATTATTATTATATTTACTCTTAATAAGAAATGATTCACTTAAACATACTTATTTGAGTATCTGACAGCCCAGATGAATTCTTGTAATTAATTCAACAACAAAAACACCAAAACTTCACACAATAACACGCATCTCTATGCCAAATGACCGGCTAAGAAAAGCTCATACGAAATTACAACAATTAATACACGCTCACTCAATCACAGTTGGATGTGAATTTGTGAATTAAATCAACGAATTCACAACTGTTGTTTGGACACACCAAAATTATGCACACATAATGGAAATTTTCACTTCAATTCTTCACATTTTGCTCACACACTTTGATACATCAAAATTTATAACTTTATAAAATACTCAATTTGCGACGCGTTTTTGTATATTTATTTGAAATGAACGTATATTTTATTACGTTTTCGCTGATTTCGCTTGATTTCCGCAACGTAATCGTCAACGTAATACCGGTAAAAACGAAGCACGAAGTACGAAGCACACAAGGCTGCAACCGACGCGGAACTGAAACTAATGTTATTAACCACTTTCGTTACTTCCCTGCTGCAACTCCAATAAAATCGCCACAGACACACAGGCAAGTTCACCCACAAACATGCACACATACACATGAAGCGTAGAACAATAACAGCACTTGCTTTTGGCTTATCAGTGCTGTAGTAGTAGCTGTGCAGCTGTTAAAGGCTTTGGTGTATGAGTAAGTTAGCAGAAGACAAATAACATTGGGTCACAGTGTTAGTTAACAGTCACCTGTTAGACAATTTAACACAACAGCGGTGTTAATAGAATTTTGTGTCGGGTGTGCGATGTTCTGTAAATGAAATTTTGATAAGAAAAATGCTTGAGTAACAACAACAATGGCGAAAATGTGGAACATTGCTGTTAACTCACTGAGCTTTTAACGGTTGTTTCGATTTTTGAATAAAGCTTTCGAAGTTCAAATATTAAGTATAGAATATATTAGTTGGTAAGGCTGAGTTCAGGTTACTACCGGGTCACAGCTAGTGAATAGTGGACAATGCTAAATAGGTTAGCTGCGAATAGTAATACGCAGCCCCCGACTTAGAGCTGCAGGGGAGCAGAGCTTCTCTCAAAACGTCTCATGTGCCAAATGAACCTCCGGCGAAGAGACAAACAGATGCCCCCTTTTAATAAGCGCTCATAACTCCCACCGGGGTTACACCAACGGAGATCCTACCCACGAGAGGGAGGCAACGAAGCGAGGAGAAAACATACAGCGACCAGCAACAAACATGCGCAGATGTCGACGAAAACCCTCAGCGAGCGCCCATCAGAATCGAGGCAGGTAAAATTCTGATTTCATTTTTCTCTTTGAGAAATTTACTTCGGCGCATCTGCGTCCAGGTCGCGCTTTTTGCTACGTAGCAAGATTGCTTCCCCAATTTGCTTCACTCTCCCGCATGACGTTGATTAAACTGTCCGCTTTTATAGGGACAAGCAGGTCTTCTACAGCGGTGCGTTCTCGTTGCCAATGCACCCATTATGTGTTCAGCGTTGTCTTCTAACGCGTCGTTGTATAGGCATTGCGGCTCTTCGACTTCTCCCATTCATTTTTTGAAATATCCGTGACCGGATAGGATAACAGCTGACTTGTGTGAAAGTCCACTTCTCCGAATTTACGGCTTAACCATGCGTCTAGATCTTTTAGCCTGGCCGTCCATATGCCGCGACTTTCATTGTCCATGACGAGTTGAGTCGAGGTGGTTCCTCAGTTTATCTGATATCGATATCAAATGTTGAAAACGTCACTTTGTCTACAAAAATTTGCTCATTTGTCAAAATTGCCGATATTGGACCACTAAAGCATATACATATGTAGCTGCCATACAAACTGACCGATCAAAATAAAATTTTTATATGGAAAAATTTTTATTTGTCGAGATATATTCACGTGATTCAACAAAGTTTATTTTCCAACGATACAACGATACAATTTCCGATCAAATTGTTCAGTTTTGAATACTATAGCGTATAGCTACCGTATAATTTAACCGATGAAAGTCGCGATAAAGATCTCTTTATATTATTTTATGTTATAAGAAATGCACCTGTTGTTGTTGTAGGCAAAGTTAACGTCCTGTTTATTTGAAAAAAGTTATAATAAAATTTCTTCTCATTACTTAATTTATTTTTGGAACTAAAACTTGCCATCTCAACAAAAGCTTATTTAGCTTAGTACTAAATTCACTGATAGATTATGGACATAATGCTATTTTTGAATGCGTGTGAAAAAATTTACTAATTTGTTTATATTATTATAAAATTATTCCGACTTTATCGTGCATATAACTTCATCACAATTATTCTATATTAAAAACTGTCAAATTATCGCTTATTCAAACGTTTGGCCGTGCACGTCATTGTTTAAAATTGTCGTACGTGGCGCATGAGTGACGTGTGGGAATAATATGCTAGATGAATAGAAAATTTCGTACGAAATAAGTGATTAAAGTTTATTTTGGATGTATGTGTTTCACACTATTAAGGAAAATTTGATCGGGCAAGTATTTTTTCTAGTTAAACGCTATTTTAGCTTGAGCTCTAGATGTCAAACAATACGACAATGTTTTAATTTTTTCTTTTGAAGAAAAAATATAATAAAAATACTGCGAACCTGTCGTTGGGGGCAATTTAGATTATTATTTTTTTTTAATGAAAATATTTATATCTATTAAAAGAGAATAAAGATGTAAATCATTAAGCTTTTTGCTGCACAATCATATAATAAAAAGAAAATAAATGAAAATATTCCAAAATTGGAACAAAAAAGTAGGTGAAAATTGAGAGCGCTAAATGTTTTAAGTACAACTGACACAAACGGATTTGGTTCGAATGAAAGCGAAACTATTTTTAGCCATATGACACTTTCGTCCGGCACGTCACTCATACGCCATGTACGACAATGCAGCATTTGAGCAGGCGCGGCTCAAACATGCTAAAGAATAATACTGTAACAGTATCTGTTACAGTTTTGAGGCCTGCTTTTTTCTACAAGAATTGCACGAGAATTATTTATCAATTTAATTTTTTCATATTTATTTCAATATAGCAATTGAATTTGTTTTTAATATTTTTCATGAAAGCCCAAGTACCACATTCCGATTGCACTCAGAATACTCGAAATTATATATATATACAGATTTATATGCTAATCCGTTTGATTTTTTATAACTTTGGGTAACCTAGTCAGGCAAAAATAACCGCAGTTCGTTAAATTTCTTATCGATTTCTGTTCCATTACTTTTTGGAGCTATAAAATTCTGTCAAAATACAGACTATGCTCCTTTCTGGTTACATAGAGACGACTGTGGTGAAAAAAGATTCGAAGTAGACAATTATTCATCATCTAAATTATAGAGTCACATAGTTTAGAAGGCGACCAGCGTTGAGAAAAAAATATTCTATCACGTATAGAGGCATGAAAATAAGAACAATGACTTACCATCAGCTCCACCTACCTACTACACTCCTGCTAAAAAAAAGTGATCTGTCCTCTCCATACAATGATTTATGGTCGAAAAAACAATAAAACTTGGCAAAATCGCGGCGTTTTATACAAAAAATGCTTGACACAGCGGGAAAACTCTGTGGAAGGCTACTTACAACTAGATTCGAAGATGCTATTAAAGACCCTGGAGGAGTCTCCTTTAAACAACTCGGCTTCAGACCCTGCAGATAAACTCAAGCAGCTATAAAACACATCAATGTAAGTGTAGAATCGGCACAGCGTAGGTGGCAGAAAAATCAACCATCAAAAATTGGTATACTAAGTTTATACGTTGTGAAAAACATCTCAAAAGCCCACAAAATAATTGTGGATGATCATAAAGTGATGTTGCTCGAGGTGGCAGGTACTTTAGAGATATCAACTGAATGTGTCTACAATACCATTTATGAATATTTCGGTATGAGAAAGGTTTTTGGCGAAGTGGGTGCCGCGCGAGTTCCTTTTTGACCAAAAGCAACGATGAGTTGATGATTCGAAGCAGTGTTTGGAGATGTTCAAGCGTATTAAACCTGAGTTTTTGCACCGATATGTGACAATGGATGAAACATGGCGCCACTATTTCATTCATCTGAGTGGACTGCACACGATGAACTCGCTTCAAAGCATGGAAAAACGGAACAGTCTGCTGGTAAGTTGAGGACGTCCGTATTTTGGAATAAATATGAAATAATTTTTATTGACTACCTGAGAAAAGAAAGCATCATCAAGCGACTATTATAAAGTGTTATTGGTCCGTTTGAAAAACGAAATCGCCGAAAAACGGCCGCAGTTGAAGAAAGGAGAAAAAGAAGCTTCGCAATATTTCGGTATGAGAAAGGTTTTTGGTGAAGTGGGTGCCGCGCGAGTTCCTTTTTGACCAAAAGCAACGATGAGTTGATGATTCGAAGCAGTGTTTGGAGATGTTCAAGCGTATTAAACCTGCTGTTCTCAGATCTGAAAAGAATGCTCGCTGGGAAGAATTGTTCGTTGAATGAAGAGGTAATCGGTAAAACTAAAGCCGATTTTGTATCAAGGCACAAATTGTACTAGAATAATGATATTGAAAAGTTGGAGGAGCACTAAAATCAGTGCGTCACCCTTGAAGGGAACTATTGTTTAATAAAAAAAAAAACGAATTTGAACAAAAAAATCTTCTTTATGGTAGGCCGCTATGAGCTTTGTAAGAGGTTTTTTTTTCAATAATGCCTTGCTTTCAAATCGAGCTGTTGGAAGAGTTAAAGTAAGCTAACAAAATATCAATATAATCTTCTTTCTAGCAATTAAAGCCCCTTCCGCTCCACACATAAATTAAAAATGTCTCATATTCACATTTTATATTTTGTTTTTTTATTTACTTTTATATATATTTTCTGTTTTCTTTATTTTCTTATATATTACATTATTCACAAAATTACAAAGTTTAGAAACCATTACCAAAAAAATTAAGATATTTTTATTTTATTTTAACTCTTTACTTGTTATTTAGATGTAAACGAAAGGATTTAGAGTACAACGTACATTTGGGGCTGTTGTTTTTGTTTTTGTTTTATCTTTGTTCGGTTTATTTAGATTTGTTTTTGGAAGTGTGTGTGTGTGTATAAAGCGTTGCAGAGCCTAATGGGTGGATGTACAAATGCAACAATAACAACAAACACGGCGTTAAGACATACATATATTCTAAATAACAACAACAACAATTGTAAACGCAAACCGAAAATAAAGTAAATAGCAACACACCAGCAGAGCTTGCAAACCGTTAGTTGGCCGCAGCAACAGTGGAAAGGCGTTGTGGCGAACACTAGCGAGGGCGGGGCGTTACAGTTACATACGAGTATTTTGTGTAAATTTTCATTTTCTTCAATTCTGCGATATGTTTCAAGACATTTTCATTTAATTTACTCCTATTTTTGTTTTTGTTGTTTTTTTTTTTATTTTCTTTTCCTTGCGGTCACAATAAAATATTTGCGCTACAAAAGCAGGTTAAAGCGTCAATGTTGATGTTCCCTAAATGTGTGTGCTTGTGAGTATGTATGGTTGTGTTAGTGTGTGTGTTTGTATACGGCGTTATGCACAAAGTTATGCAAGACGTTGATGTTGTATTGCTGCTGCATGCATTATAGCTGGTACTCATATTAGCGTTGGTGTATGTGCGTGTTTGTGTGCGTATAACTTCAGCACTCTGACGCCTGCCTGGCATTCCAGCATTATTGGGCGCCCAAATCATCGTACTTCTTGAAGATGATGTCGTAGACGATGTCAAGCAATTTGTTCCAGGCTTCCGCTTGACGCTCGTTCAAATTACACGCTTCGCTCAGCACCTCCACAATGGCTTCGCGCAGTTCCTGTGATTTAGAATGGAATGGAATTAAAACAAAATGTATAAACGAAAACAAAAATGCTTAGTAGAGGTGGTTTTGTTTGAATGCATGCATACATTTTCTATTAAAATATTAAAAAAATATTTTTTTGAATATTTTAATTAATGATCTTCGCTTATTTATTTTAATTATTTTAAACACTTTTATCAGTTACTTTTGATTTTTCAAAAGTTATTGAATTATTTTGAATTATAATTTCCAAATTTTTTTTTTTTAATTCTAATATAATTTTGGAACAATACTAACTTTCTTTTACTTTTGATTTTCCAAAAACGGTTGAAATATTTTTATTTATAAAATTAAAATTTTTTTTTAATAAATCGTAAGTTTTAAAACTAATTTTTATTTAAATTTACTTAAATTATTTTTAATATTTTTTTACCACTTAAGTTCGTTCAATGCTACATAATTCATTTGTAAGAAAAATATTTTATTTTAAAAATTTTTTATTTTTATTTTTAAAATATTATTTTTAGCACTTACAAAGTATGATGGCTTGGCAATGTTATGGCGTTCCACATGTGATTTGGCAACTCCCTGCCAGATTTCTTGAATCTTTTGCAGACCACCCTCTTCCTCCAGCTGACTGATTGACTGATCGAAAGTCTTGATAATGCGACCACAGTGAGCACGGAAACGTGCGCTATTCTGTAATTAATTAAAGAAAATTGTTAACCTAAGATTTTGATTGAAAATTAAGGTTTTTTTTAAACACATTTAATGAACGAAAACCGACGAAATTTTCAAGTAGCTATATTTAAAAGTGCTTTAGTCAATTTAAACCAGTTGAGTTCCAATAAAAATTTGACTATAACTCTTGTCGCCATTTGTTTGTTATTTAAAGCTAGTGATTCTAAAATATTCTTTCACTTTAAATTTATTATCGATTTCCAAATCAATTTGTGATAATGACAACCAACATTGCTCTTACCTTAAGTCGACTTAAGCTATTTTAAGAAATCACCATATATACACCTATCTGTATACTCACATTCAATTCGGCAACTGGCACATCTCGGAATGGAAATTTCTCCAAATTGGACGGATATTTTGTGAAGAATCTGATCAAAATCGCCGCACCGGAATCAGTGGGTGTAGCAACTGGAATGGCCCAGGTCTTCTTGATCTCAGCAATATCCTCAGCGTTCAATGCCATTTTGTTTTAATAGATTTTTGCTTTGATTTTATTCTTACAAAAGAAATTTCAATTAGCAAAGCTTAACCTTTGACTTGTCTTTGATAGTTTCTGCAAAGGAAAAATACATAAATTTAATAAAACAAGAGTTAACAATCAATAATAAATATAATAATCTAAATGTAACTTTGGCATATGGTCTAACTAGCTTGAGAATTATTTTCGTTAGCAATTTATGTTTATTTTTTCCATCATTTTGTCAGTTCTTGGCAGTGATGCGCTCTTTAATCGCATACAAAAATCATTTTCGTGTATTTTTACTAATTGATGGCGTAATACAAACAGACGAGCTCAACAATAGAAATGCCTTTACCTATACATACACGAATTTTCTGGGAATTCACAAATCAATTTGTGTACCCTGCAGAAAAAAGTATACTAATGATACTATATTATACTTACAGTCCTTCACCTTATCTTAGCAAAAAAATTTTATTTTCTTAACCACCCTAATATACATAGATATGTACATATGTATGTGTATGTGTACCGAATCCACTTTTAATCACTTAGTCCGTCTATCAGTTGACAGCTTGTCAGCGGCAAAGTGCACAGAGGGAAGCCACAAGCTCAACCAACAATGTTGTGCACGTCGGCCATAGCAACTGACTTACACTGTTTGCTAGTTGGTAAGCTCTTTGGTAAACATCTGTTGGAAGCTGTCTCCAGCTGGCAGACAATGAACTTGTTGCGAACGGTAGCTGAGGGGTGCGAAGGGCGGAAATGCCAAGCAAATGGCACAAATACCTTAATAAGAGGGAAGAGTGAAGGGGGAAGCAATCCGAAAGTTTATAAAATACCTTAGTAAATAATTCAAGTGGATATGATAGCATGTGTAAATCACGTTACGTATACGCCATGTAAGTCCCATGATTTCAGGCTTTATGTTGGTGCCTTTTAATGGAAATTCAAAGCAATTGAAATGGAAATATTTGTGTTTATCTTGTGCTTGATGATTGTATTTTATTACAAAATATTGTAAGAAGAGTTAGATCATGACTTTTACCTGTATTTGTGAATATACAGATATTTTTTTTCTTAACGATGAAGCGCAATAAATTAATTAATGATGAATAATTTACTACTTTCTATGGAACAATTAAATTATTTTAATTGGTTGTTTTATTTTAATAGAGTTAGCTAAATTTTCACATTATGAAGGCTTTAAAATCTTTTTTTGGTCTGTTTCAAATCCGTATATATTTTTTTTAGGGAGATGAGAAGTATTTAAGATCTAAAACAGTTTGGATTTATCCAATGCATCACAAAGGCAGCGGGTTAATGAACTTAATGTTCCATATAAGGTGCCATTTGAAAGTTATTGCACTTTAGTATATCTTTCTGAAACGAAGCAATCTTCTTGCCCCCTGAAGTATGCTTCGAATATGATGAATATCATGACATCTTCATAGAAAAATCGATTTTCGATTTGAATAAAAAAATTTATAAAATAAAAATACCGATTTTCGATACTAAAAAAGACTATTTCTAACTAAAGAAAAAATAATAGATCATAATAAAATAAAAAATTCGAAAATCGATATCGAAATTTTTTTTATTTTAACGATTAATCGAAAAACGATATTTTAATTTTATCGATTTTTCAAAATTCATATTATATTCGGTGCGAAAAATACGAGTGCAAAAGTTAAAATCGATATCTCAGAACCTCGGAGACTAGTCGCATATACAGAGACAAGCAAAAGGGTTCATAATTTATTAAATTATATGCCCCTTCAAAAAAATAGACACCAAAGGATGAATGTTTTTCTGAACACTGCCATGTCTCTAAAAACACAAAAATCGCTACATCAGTGAGGAGTATAAAAAAGTTTTTGTTTTTTTAATTATTATTATTTTTTCAAGAACACGTCTAAAAATTTATGTTAAAAATTTGAAGTTCCGCTTAAGTTTACATAATATTTTAAATAGTCTAGGCAACTCATAACTCATAACCGCAACAGCAGCTGATATGACTGTATACTAAATTTATAATCAATCGCTTCACACTGCAAGTGTTAATGTCCTGAGGGCAACAAATAGAACAAACATATGCAAATTAATGGATTTCGTTGCATAACAAAGAGCCCTGCTATGTATATGTAGATGCTACACTTTGTTTACTCTTTGACTTCCAACTTCAGCTGCGCTTCATTACTGCGTTTGGTGACTTGTTTGTATGCAAATTTGCATGGTATAAAGGGTATGCATATGTATGTATTAGTGGTAGGTCTCAGGAGAGTTCGCTTTTCCATTTTAAAATATTGACGTGCGTTTAAGGGTTATGACTTCTATTCACCAATTTATGGTTAAGCTCTTACTAACTTATTAATTAACACTCTCGGGGGTAATTAAGGTCGCTTGAAGGCTATTTAATTGAGTCGTGGGTTATAGTATTTGCTTATTATTTTAGCTGCTCTATACTGCAAGCTCTCTTCAGCAAAGACTGGCTATTAAATCGACAATAATTACGTTGTTTAACATTGCTAGACACACAATTTAGTAGAGAGTACTAATTGGTAAGTATTAAAGACTTTCCTTCAAAACACTGAATGAGAGCTATCAATTCTAAAGAGATGCTTCATCTTGAATAAAAGTTATTCCATCTTTAAATCTAAAATCAACAAATTGCCCAACTGAATGCGCTTATGTCGACATCCGCACTTGCTTACAATCACATATCTATGTACATCTGCTCCTATAGCTCTTCTCAACGCTTAACTGGGGCATCCAATCAGGCGGAAGGAGCGTGCATTCACTGCGCTTATAATTAAATTATGCACAGAGGTTGGCGTGCAGGCAAAACTCGTCGGCTGGAAGAAATTGCATTGCGGATGAAGAAATCACAGCTAACGAAACGCTCAGATAGTTTGCAAAATTGAGTTGGCACCGAATTGTCGCAGTTCAATGCCTTAATATGCATACTTCAATTAGCGTCAAAGCTGTGCAACTCCTGACGTTTGCTATGAAAAATTTATGAGGTATTTGGCTATTGATTTTAGGCAAGTATTTGCAGCGGTAGAAATTTAGGATAACAAAAATTCTTGCGTCAAAATATAGCGTAAATATTTTCTTCCATTTTTATTATTTTTTTTTGTGTTTATAAGGTCAAATAAAAGGACGACCATTATTTTTCCAAAAGTTGACTGGTTATAGAAAGCCAAATTTAAATAAGAAGTATGGGCAAAAAAACCGAATTTTACAGTTCAGTTGAAATTCTGTTGACTTGCAACAAAATCGATCCAGTTCAGAAACGCTGGTTAGGAAAAGTACGTCACTCACAGCAATGTCAAGAAGTGCTTTACTGTGGTTGAATCGCAATGTCGTGATACAATCTGTGCCCAGGCCAAGATGGATGACCAGAAAGGCCATTCGGTATATGTTTAATAAGACTGCCAACTGCTACCCTATGGAACTGAACTCTTAATTCAAACATGTTACTATCAACAATTGAAACGTTTGGAGTCTTCGTTAGGAGGTTCTTAACATAGAACCAGCTCCTGAAATAGAAGCTCGGGATCTCGTCACATTTCTTGCCTCCGAAAGGACGACGCCACTTCCCACACATCGCTTTAATCAAGGAGAGAACACTTCGGTGTGCAGATAATTTCACGTTTTGGGCCGGTCGATTGGCCATCAAGATCATGTGTTAGCACACCGTTAGACTTTTTTCTGTGGATAGATGTAAAGTCTAAAGTCTATGCGGACAATTCGGCTTCGATTCAAGCCTTGGAGCAAAACATCATCGCCAGTTAACAGTTTAAATGTTAGAACGAGTCATCGAAAATTGTACTTAATGGATGAACCATCTGAAACGTAGTCGCGACCAAAATTTGAAGGAGATAATCTTCAAAACACAAATGACAAAGAATGTTCTTTTGAATGATAATAAACATTAGTAATTAAATTTGAACTTTATGGTTTTTTTCTTTAAAAAGTAGGGTAACTATAAATGGATCAACCTTTAGTTTGTGAGATATCGATTTGCAGACGGACTTCATTTTGTCCCCAAGAAGCTGCTCTTTTGTTGGAACAACCAATATCAGAGCACTATGGCTTATAGCTGCAGCAACTGTGCAATCGGAATCAATTGCTTGTAAGGAATTTATAGCTTCGGTACGACCGCAGTTAATGTTTTTCCATATTTCGCTTTTTTATTCAATTGGAACTTGTATTGATTCCCCTAAGCTCGGACCAAGTAATTTCCGCACTAATACCATATGGGTTACATAAATTCTAAGGTATAATGCTTTCAGCCATAAATAAAATCCTTCATCCTATTTATCTTGCGCTTTTACGCATATTGTCCGTATTTCTTTCATTTCCTGCAACTTGTGAAGCATATGCCAGACAAGGGCCGATACGTAACACATATACACATGCATAAGTAGACAGATAAATTGCAGAAGGCCATGAAAACATCTGAGATATCTTGTGCGGTGTGTGAGCATTTACAAACACTCAGTTATGGTCTGTGCATATTTCAGCGTCTCTGGCGCGCTGATTTCGCCTGCAGCGTAGTAAGCTTTACTACACATTTCATTTATTTATTTATTTTTTCATTTTGTTTAACTCGCTTGGAGGCGAAATATTGTAGACGTAAAGTAAAATGCATATGTTGTTGCAGTTGCAAATGTAATCTTGCGCCGAGATGATTACAAGGAGACATAAACAAAAGCAGTTGGTCAAAGGTAGGAGAATAAACTTGTGAAACACTAGCACGAAGTGGGACAAGGGTAATCAATGAACTAGTAACCAGAAGTGGAGTAGTTTAGAGATACATTTCGCTGAGTGAAACAAGCAGGGAGCATCAATTTGTATTGTAGAGCGTTATTTATTGAACGAAAAAAAAATGTATGTATATAAAAATTCTATTTGCTTACGTTGCTTCTTAGCGACTTTTTTCAAAGATCTAACTCAACAAAAAATGTAAAATTTTTTTTTTGTTATTTGCGCTCTTTAAGCACACAGCTCTGTACAAAAAACTGCTTTCTAGTCATAAAAAGAAAGCGGTTCCCACCATGGTTCCAAATATACCAGTTTCTTGCGAACTTGTCTCCTATAGAATTCACTGCTTTGTTAAGTACTAAAGTATATATAAATGTGCAAGCCTGTCAAAAAGCAATCCGCGCTTAAGTGCATCTGCCATATGCACATTAAATGCATTTCCTTTCGTTTATTTGTTGTTGTAGCCACAGGCGCATTGTGGCTGTGTCTTTATGAATGCAGGTAAAAGCCTCTTGATGCTATACAAAGCATCACAGCAAATAATAAAAAGAAAAACGAATAATAGAAAGAAAAACACTAAAACACAAAAAAACAAAACTGCATACAAAAACAAGTAATGTAAACGAAAAGAACGCAGCCACAACAACCACCCGCCCTAACCACAACAAGCGACAGCAACATTACCGTCAGGCACAAGGACACACTTTGCAGAAATCTATAAAATTTAAGTGCATAAATGTCTAGCATATGTGGCGTTCCGGTGTAGTTCCCGCTTTGCTGACATTTCACTTTGGCTTTTCGAGGACGTGGCACTTTATACGTGTGTGGTTTATATGTGTATATGTGTATGTTAGATATTTTATAGTTTTTTTTTTTATTTTCTGCAATGCATTTTTTATACAATTTATATTTTTCAATTTTGTAGTTTATTATTTTCTTTTTTTGCATTTTCGTATTAATATTTTATGCTTAAGTTTTATAACTATTTTAAAACCTTTTTTTATTTTTTATTTATTTGATTTTTGGCAATGCATTTTTTATACAGCTTATATTTTTCTATTTTGTATTTTATCATTCCCTTTTTTCGTATTTTAAATTGTAATATGTATCAACTATTTTTATTAATATATTGTAACTATTTTTTAATTTTTTATTTATTTAATTTTTTCCAATGCATTTTTGAAACAAGTTAAATTTTTTATTTAATTATTTACTTTTTTTGTATTTTTGTATTTTTGCATTACGCATTTATTCTTTAATTTTGTTGCCATTTACGTGAACCAACTGTTGTTGCGCCTTAAAGTATGCCTTCACTTGTATATTAAGACATTTGTGCGCTTCACACGTGCACTCGAACACACATATATGCATATATTTACATGACATAAACTCAATGCACACACATAAGCACAACAATACCGCTGCTATCTATTTACGCCGTTCTCTTTGTCAACGGCTGCACTGACAAGCCCCTTTAATTGCGCCACGCTATCCACCCCCCTTTCTGTGTATCATATATTATATATATATATTTACTTAATTTATCGTCACTTTTGCTTTTTGCTCGCGTTTTGTTTACTCTTTTGTTGCACTGCCGCTCTGCTGTGTCATTGCTTGCCACCGTGTGCCGTAATTTGCTTAATTTCTTTTGCCTTATCATTTTCATATCGTATTTTACCTTCAATTATGCCGCGTGTTGTTTATATACTATGTTTCTCATCAATTTTATTATGCGTATTTCTTATTTGCATTGCTTTCCTTCATTTGTTTTGTTTTGTTCCGCGTATTAACGTCCAGTTGCGTTTCTTTCGTATGCTAGCAGTAAGCAACTAACTATTTGTTGTTTAGCTTTAAATCCATGCACTATGTTCGGCACCACTACCGTCTACAAAATTCGTCCGCACTCGTTTTCATGTAAATCAGCACTGACTTGGTTGCAATCGAAATTGTCAATTGCTTCCTCAGCGAAGCTTCTGGCTGTGCGCTCATCTCTCAGCGCGCCAATGCAGAGCGTTTGTTGTAAACTTTCTGTTTTTGTCTAGTATTTGGGGTTGCCAAAGGTTTTGAAGTGATTATTAAAGTAAATACATATGCCTGGAGTTGATTTGGGGCAAAAATATTAAAAGGCCACAATCTGATCGCCTTAAATAAGACGAATTTTTAAATGAAACAAAAAAAAAAATAAAATAAATGAAATAAAAAGTACTGTCGACTTTTATTTCAATTTTTTTTTTTATAAATTTTCTACAACTCTTTAGCATACACAGTTAAAATTTTTAGGGAAAAAATTAAAAAAAAAACGACTGCAGAAATGATGCGCACCTTTTCCGTGAATGAAGCCCAAAACAAATTGCTACTTTAAGATATTCTCCGTATAATGACCTACAGTCGAAAAAAGAATCGAATATTGGCAGAAAAAAAATTTGATTTTTATACATTTTTTTTTTAGACTTACGACCGTCTTTTTGATCCGTACTCAGGAGTTCTGGGCATCATAACGGATAAGCGTCTCTTGCAGTTCAAAGAATTATTCATGGTCTCACGAATATTATTTAACCTATTTATCTAACCTACCCTAAATTTCGATCGTTCTTGACCGCCAAAATTCAATTTTTGATCTGATCTAAAAACCGGTAGAGCATGGTATGGAAACCTATATGCTGAATATGTCGAAAATATTTGTAATTCGTACGAACGGTTCATTTATTGCTGAGAAATCACTGCAGAAACTTGGAGTCATGTAGTTTCGAGAAATTCCTTGAAAATCCATTAAATTTTTAAAATTAAGGAAAAAGTATATATTTTGAAATAAATTTTGTATAAATTAGCGCTTATTGGTAACTCGGGCATGAGTTTCTCTGCTTATCTTGATGCTTAGATAACCAACTCAATTTGACGCTTGCTGAGAGCATGAGAAAGAGCGTAACTATTTTATCAATGCCGGCCCATGAGGATGTGTGTAACTATGTTTGTGGTCTATGTACGTGTGTGTGCTTTTTTTTTAACTATTTCTTTGACAGATAAGCTACTGTATTAGAGATATACTGTGATATCTCTATGAAAGACAAGCGCGGTACTTGACTTTATATAAATGCATTACATTTGACAGTTGGCCACAGGTACTTATTACATGTGCATACATACTAATCAGTATATCTTTGCATGCACAAATGAAAATTGCAATACTTTTTGTTTACAATTTGTTTTCATTCAAAATTCAACTGTGTTGTTTTATTGTTGAGAAAGGCGCCAAATAATTGCAAAACTGCCCTGTACTACATTGCAAAGAAAGTACTAGCATGAAGAGCACTTGTGGGCAAAACATTTTGAAAAAGTGGGCGTAGCCTCGCCCTCTAATAGGTTAAATGTTCATACATACATATCTCCTAGACCTAGAGCTACAATAGCCAAATTCGATTCGGACAATTTTCACCGGGATGTCTGCGAAAACTGTGTGAACTGACGTTGAACAATACCAAAAACTCCGTCAGGATCGGGAAAAACTTCTCCGAGCCGTTCGATACCAAACGAGGTTACAGACAAGGTGCGACTTCTTCAATCTACTCTTGGAGGAAATAATTCGAGCTGCAGACCTAAATAGAGAAGGTACAATGATAAATAAAAATAAACAGCTGCTAGCGTACGCCGATGATTTTGACATCAAAGCCATAACTTTGAAGTCGTAGATAATTTCGTCTATCTTGGAACCAGCCGTCAGCCGTGAAATCCAACGCAGAATAACTCTTGCCAACAGCTGCTACTTCGGACTGAGTCGGAAATTGTGACCTGAAGTCCTCTCTCGACGAACAAACTCTACAAGTCACTCATCATACCAGTGCTACTATATGGTGCAGAGGTATGGACGATGATCACATTTGATGAGTCAACGTTACGAGTTTTTGAGAGAAAAGAATTTCGGAAGATTTATGGTCCTTTTCGCATTGGCAACGGCGCATACCGCAGTCGATGGAACGACGAGTTCTACGAGATATATGACGACATGGATATAGCTCAGCGAATTAACGGACAGGGGCTACGCTGGCTAGGTCTTGTTGTCGGTATGGCTGAAAACACTCCAGCTCTGAACGTATTCGACGCAGTACCCGCCGGGGGAAGCAGAGTAAGAAAAAGACTTTAACACATGACTCCATCTTCCGTTTAATGAATACTTCAGCGCTTATTCAATGTAGTTACACATTTTTCGCATCTTTATTTGTTTTGCAAATCTCAGCGATTTGCTAGATAAGCGTTTTTCTAGGCAGCATTTATTATGATGTTAGCATTTCCTGCTGCGCGCGGCGTCTTGTTAATTACTTAGCGCTAACTACTTGAAATGGCTTGTGTAGCAATTATATAAACATTTGCGCATCGATATGTAATTTTATATGTATATCTGTGCTTATATGCATAATTGTTAAGAACTTTGCTTGCAAAAACCAAAAAAAAAAAACAAAAATGCGAGTAAACTTTGCTTTAGAATCTAACATACAGACTCTCCATAAGTACTGGTGTGTTTACAAAGCTATCTAATATATACAAAAACTTATTTCCATATTTTTTCTAAGTTTAATTTAAAAATATTTATTGGTACATATGTATGTATATCTAAGCACAAATAAGTGGAGATATTGTAGATAAATATGCTTTGTGCACTACCTTGTACTTATGGCAATAAGCAAGTAAATACACAATTCTCAAGTACCACCTGTAGGCAATGTGCTTTATGTAATAATACATACATACGTATTTCTATCGTATATATATGTATATATATTTATATATACGTAAATGATTTTCAGCGTGCACTCGCTATTGGCATACTACTTGTCAATTGCTTAGTGAGCATAATTGTATCTTTCTCTCTGCTTGAGTAAACAAAACTTTGCGGAGAGCTTTTCGAACGACGCATAGAGTGTGAGAGAAAACCGAAAATATGATATTCAAACTTTGAAATAAGTTGTAAACAAATTATGACAATGAAAAAAATTAAAAAAAGTTCAAAAAATTAACAAATAAAATTACAGAAAAAAATATAAAAATTTTACAAAAAAAATTTAAAAAAAAATACAAAACAAATTTAAAAAAAGAGTTCAAAAAACAATTAAAAAAAAAAAAAACAATGTAAAAAAAAAATA
This sequence comes from Bactrocera dorsalis, assembly GCF_023373825.1. Classification (NCBI taxonomy): domain Eukaryota; kingdom Metazoa; phylum Arthropoda; class Insecta; order Diptera; family Tephritidae; genus Bactrocera; species Bactrocera dorsalis. The sequence goes on along the minus strand of NC_064304.1, from coordinate 101,967,558 downwards.
AAAAAAAATTACAAGTAATACCAAAAAAAAAATGAATTAAAAAAAAATAAAAAAATAAAATTAAAAAAATCAAAAAAAGAAACAACTACAACTAATACAAAAAAAAAAATGAAAAAATTATCAAAAATGCCGATCAAAAATTTATTAAAAAATACTAGAAGAACAAAATTTTAATTTCCTTCTGTTAAATTAGAAAATGTTGCCAATATTGGAAACATGTATTATTTAGTTTAGTTAGTTTTAGTGACATGTGTATCGTACTTTTGCTACTATAACTTTTTGAAGGCGAGTCTACATACTAAATTTTGAATGATCTCTGGAGATATTTTTTCCCAAAGAAAGTGATCTCAGAAATTGTTTCTTCTGTGGTTTTATTTAACGAAACTGTTCTTTTGCGTTTCAAAAGAGACCAGACGTTTTCAATAATATTTAAGTCTGGACTTTGAGGTGGCATCCTTCAAAAAATTGGATATCATCCGAGCTTTTTGGCACCGGGCGTTATCCTGTTGCATGATGAAGGCTTCTCCAATAAGCCTGCCACCAGAAATAAAGTCACGATCATTTCGGATCAACAAATATTGACCTTGGTTCATTGTGTCGTCGACAGCAACCAAGTCACTCAATCCATTATATGCCACACATCCGCAGAATATGACACAGCATTCAACATGGCTCACTTTTTGGCAAACGGGTCGTTTATTTTGCCTTACCGCCTTTGGCAATATTACAAAAAACTTGTTTTTTAATGAGTTATACTCAAAGTAGCTTTCATCTGTCCACAGAATACTTCTCCAGAACTCCATTAGCTTGTGCAGATCTTCTTTTACAAAAACCCATCTTTTAAGCTTGTTTGCCTGCGATATATACGGCACGTTCTTAGCATTAATTGTCTTAAAATTTACTTCCTTTTAACGTCTTACTGTCCGCGCTCACTGATTGGGTTCTTGGCTGTCAAATTCCATTGATCTGCAGCTGATTGAGTCGTCAGAAAAATATTTGTTTTAAATTCTCGTAAAATTACTAGGTCTTAAGTGGGCGTTGTTTTACACTTAGCATCTTGTTATGTTGCAGTTTGACATGAATCATAAAATTCTTTTGCTATTTATTTTACTATCCTTCCAACGTTAAACTCTGCTAGCATCACAGACCTGGCAACCAAAGACAATTCTGCAGTTTTACCCATGTTTAATACACCTTTTTGTTTTGTGCTTTTTTTTTTTAATTATATTAACTGAAATACAACAGTTGAATGGCAAAAGACCTTTTTGACTAATTAATATTTATATGTGCCGACTAAGTATGTACAAGTACAAGTACTAAGTACATATGTACATATATATGTATACATAATAATTTTTTAATTTTTTTCTATCTCTTTTTTCAGCATTTTTAAATACTACAAGTATATACCAATACTGTTATCAGTTTGCATACGTAAACTGTGCGCTTTAGTCCGGGAGCTGCGGTGAAAGGTTATCAGAAACCACTACGCCAAGTAAATAAATTTGTTTTTGTAAAGTCACATGTTAATAAAATCTACAATATTTAATAATCGGCAGCACAAATTTAGACAAATATAGAAAGTATGCTTTTATGATTTTGCTTGCTCAATGACTTAACTAAATCTTAATGGCCTTGAATAGCGTTAGTTAAATGCTTACTTGCCACAAGCTTACTTCTTTCTTTAGTTTTTACTTATATGTTTTTTTGTGTAATTAAAAATGTCACAAAATGAAACGAAAGTCACAGCAACAAATATAAAAAAAACGAGAAAATTAAACGAGCTCTCTTCCTATCAATTGTCACTTGCTTTTGCTTTTGCCTGCTGCTGACAGCTGCAGTATGAGCACAACAATTAAGACACATCTTCAAAGGTCAGATGTTGTGTATGCATTGTGCTGTTGTTGTTGCTGTTTTTTTTTTTCCAACAAAAAACACGTGGCAGATACACTATTCATCGCTTCATAGATGTAATAAAAAAGCATTGTCATGCTATTAGTGCCCTATAAAAATAATTTGCTTATAGTACATATGTTGCTCGCAAGCGCTGACAAGTGAAGTGAAGTGCTGAAATTGCTGAAAGTTGTTTTTTTCAACGGAAATTGCACAATATTTTTATTAATTAAGTAATAAAATTTGAATTGTACACAATCATACATGCTGTCGGCTCAATTAAGCTGGGAATTCGTCTGAATTACAAATACACTATAACTACAATGCCGTAATTAATAAATGAATAGTCCTAAAATAAAGACAAAGTTGTCAAATGGCGCGAAGTTAATAAGAAGCGAGAAAATCGTAAGCTTCCGCTGCGTCAAAGCTATAATACACTTCACAATTATAAAAGTTTCCACGTAAGAACTTAACTTGACTTGGTCAGTTTGTAGGACAGGTAGATGCAATAGTGCTTAAATTGAAAAAAAAAATGTTGGGAGATTATTCTATTGTCTCAAGCAATTATTCATGCTAAAACTCATGAATATATCTCGACAAATAAGAAAGTTTTCGGTACAAGAACTTAACCTCAAGTGTTCAGTTTGTATGACAGCTATACGCTATAGTGATCCGATTTAAACAATTTCCTCGCAGATTGCCTTATTGTTTTAGACAATAACTCAACCCAAATTTGTTGTAGATATCTCATCAAATAAAAAAGTTTTGCAAACAAGCACTTAACTCCGAGCTTTCAGTATTACAAATATTATTTTATTTTTTTTAATTTTTATTTTTTTCATATATGCCATAATAAATAACCTTTACAAAACTGAAAAAGCCTCAGTCTCTTTAAACTTATTTTTAGAAACCATAAGTTCTCTTATATTCTTAAAATAGAAATATATTTTACATCAACTTTGAATATTCAGAACGATTACAATGAAATGAGTGGTACTCTTTCTGCAGTTTTTCACATAATTACAGGCAACTGATAATTTTTGATTCTCTGAAATAAATATACATACATACAAGTTATAAATAGGTATATTCAAATGTACTCATATATTAACGCTATGCAATTATTCACACACATTTTAGGTAAATATCCTACTTGCTACATTCGGGATGTATGTTTGTTTGTCTGTAGGAGTCTGGGTTTTCTGCTTTCAAGATATGTGTTTCTCAATGCATTTTTGAATCAAATGAACCTAACTGATAGGTTGCGGTGTTTTTGTGGTGCGCGGGTCGAGGACTGGGTACATGTAATTGCAGAATGTCCGATATATTCAGACGTTCTGGGTGGTATGGGAATTAACTGGATTCATAGACGTTTAGATGTTAGCGGTGTGATCTTCACTAGTCAGAATGCCGAACAGTTAGCGTCGTTTGCGTTTAACTAAGAATGAGGTTAGCATTTTGTGTGAATAGTGTGCGCGTATGGGATCCAAGCCCTGGTCATCAGTCCAGAGCGGTATGGAAGCTCAACTGGTAGCAGCTTCGGCTACGAGATCTGATCGGAGATTTAGTTCTGAGATATACTTTATTCAGATCAGCTGGACAAATTGAGTGATGCGCTCAAACAGAAGAGGCCAGAATTTAACAATAGAAAAAGGTGTAGTGTTCCATTAGGATAATGAAATACCTCATTTCATAATTTGCCAAAAGTTTTTGCAGATTTAGTGGAATGTTCTGCCAACCCACCATATTCTCAGTGCTTGGTACCTACGAACTATTATATGTTCTGATCTCCGCAAAATTTTTTTGATGAGAGAATCTTCACCTCAATTCAAGACGTCAAAGGTTCCAACATTTTATTAGCGTGTAATCAATCTCTTGCCCGAAACATGTACGACGGTATTGGGTTCAAAAAGAAGAATATATAATTTCATAAAATGTTTTACACCATAAAAAATAGTATTTAAATTGCACTACAAAAACGAAACTACTAATTCCTGAAATTAAAATATCTCACAGACAGCAGTGTCTCGCTTGATTCATATCATATTACGGTGATTTTACATAACTATAAAATATAAAGTGCAAATTTATAAAAGTAGTTTCTCAAGTTTGCAACACTACTGGATCTTAAAACAAAGTGTTTCACGATTTAGTTGTTTAGAAAACAATGCCGTGGAGATAAAACCGGCGCCCGAGCATGATTGTAGCGAACAATTTGAACAATTTAGTAAAACATTACTTAGAGCCCCGGGCCCCATGAGAACTCCCGTGTCGTGAGTTATTGTCTCCGACCTTCTCTCTTGTTCCTAACACTGTAACAAATGATCGCATATAATTTTCGCTTTGTTCAGAATTCAGAACTCTCTTACTTTTTTTTTAAATTTTTTTTTTTCATATTATGTAAACACTTTTTAGTAAAAAAAAACACTTAAAAGTTTTACATTTGCTTTACACAAGCAAAATATTTAAATATTTATAACGAACCAACACAGATGCTAATTTTTTATCCACCAAATATTTTTTTTATAACTTCTTTAATTCATAGAACTTATTTTCAAACCTTTATCACACTATTGTTTGTGCAAAGGCGATAATTTTGTATTGTTTTGATAAACAGCAAGCATGTTGATGATGATAAGAGTTTACCAACAGAATTTAAAAATTATTAAATTCTTAATATTAACAAAAAAGGAAAAAATATAGCAAAAATTCCTAAATAATCCGCCACAATACCTTTTAAATCTTTACACTGCTCACTAGTCTGCACTGAAACCCAATGACAGTGGCAACACTTTGCACAAATACAAATTGCTAATATTTAGAACTTAACGTCCGCACTATTTCAACGTAGAGCTGAAACTGAATTGCGGTGTGTCTCAGCGATTTATTTTAAATTTCCGCCCGCTACTGGTTTCTAGGTCTAGGCTAATAACTAGCAGCCTAAGCAAGCGAAAAAAAGATCAATTACTTGGCGGAGCGTTTGGGAAGCGACAATGACAATAATCGATGCCGGTGCGTGTTCAATCGCCTGCTGTTTGTTGTTGTTAGCGTAAATGTTATAAGCCGCTGTGGCTTTAATTCTCACACTCAGCGTACTCGCTCTCCGATTAATAAGAATTACTGAATTACTACTCAATGTGAACAGTTTTCTCTCCACTGCTGCTTCTGCTTTGGCTTATTGCCAATTAATATTCGAAAAGAGGTTTTGAATACACGTTTTATGGAATATTTGCCATGTCATTGCTTTTTTGCTGTGTTCATTACACATACACACACACCTGCACCCTTTAAAAATGAGCTACACGTTTTTTCTCAATTTTTATCTATTTTGTCGTTAATCTTCTAACGTGTGTCCACAATGACTTGCGTTTTTGTTGCCAAATTAATGAAACCTACTAAACAATAACAAAACACAATACAAAAAATAGAAATGCGGCAAAATAAGTTTTCTTGTTTCCGGCTAGCTCCATATATAAACATACATTTCGTCATCTAAAATGCAAAACAACGGATCATCAAATAATCGAAATTGAGTTTTTTATTGCTTACGATTCACTACATCATATTACATACAATTTTCAACTTCCACTGTGCGATATAACCAATAAATAACCATTATATAATCTATATAACCGTTTTATAAACAAAACTCAAATTTTGTTCCAACATGAGTTATTTCGATTTTATCGTTTTTTCTTTGTCTGAAAACTTGTGAAAAGTGATGTTATGTTATTTTGCATTTTAGGTGACGATATACCCACTTATATAAACATTAAAATATTTTTTAAGTTTTTTTTTTATTATGCAAGACACGAAACTTGAAGTAATTGCGTTATTTCATCAAAATTAATTGCATCATATTTAATATAATTACAACAAGAACAGAAAAGTAAGACACTAAGTTCAAGTCTAACTGAAATTTTTATACATTTTCTACTAGCAAATATCAAACTCTGGGATATTGTTCGGGTGTCAGCAAAACTTTTTATTAAACAAGTAAGGAAGCACTAAGTTCGGGTGTAACTGAATATTTTATACTCTCACATATTGATCAATATTATATGAATCACTAATATTTGAGAGGGTAAGAGTTGAAAAAAAATAAAAAACATTTTGAAGCACCCTAATGTACATGAAAGCTGAGGAGATATTGCCCCGATTTTACTCATTTTTGTCACAAGGTCATGCAGTGAAAACTTCTCGCGAAGATGGTCCCAAAAGTGCTCACTGACGACGAAAAATTACGGCGAGTGGAAGTGTACCAAAAAAATTTGAACATGTGGTAATCCAACGCATCTGCAGCCTCCCTACAGCCCAGATGTAAACAACGGGTTTGCATTAACGTTCGTAAAACAATGTTTTCCGACTACCAAGATGTCATGAAACGTATTATTACTGGCGTTGAGTCTTGGATCTAAGCTTAAGAATCGGAAACGATCCATCGACTGAAATCGTGGCAAATGTGAGTCGAATCAGATAAAATCCCGTCAAAGCAGGTTAAAAATCAGTATATGTGTTTCAAGACAGACTACTTTGAGGTGGATAACATAATTGGAAGCATAAATTAAGATTTTTAAAACTATGAACAAAGTGTTAATATTTTTTGTGTATAGTAGTATACTTGTATGCTATAGTCCGGTTCCAAAACAGCTTCATGGGAGAGAACGACTTATACAAAGTTTCAGAACGAGGTCAACAAAACTGAGGGACTGGTTCACGTATAGGCACTCAGATGTACCGAGCTCGACACTCAGTTCGTCGACTTCTTAATAAAGTCAGGGTATAATCATAAGTAGATATAAGATGTAAATAGATGTTGTATAAGACAATACCTATTTTTATTTAGCTTTCATGAATATTTCTCTTGCTGCCAGCTTAATTGATTTTTTGCATGAAACCAAAAATTATTTTGTTAATATAACTTGTTTTATACTTGTTTTCAAGTAAGCAAGAGTTTTGTTCCTGCGCAACCGAAAAATAAATAATGCGCCTTTGGTTGAGTTGATGATTCGGAGCAGTGTTTGAAGATATTCAGGCATAATAAGCCCTACTTTTTGCGTTGATATGTGAAAATAGAAAATAGATTGCATTGTGTTATTGGAACGTTTGAAAGATGAAATTGCCAAAAAACGGCCCTATTTGAAAAAGTAAGAAAGTGCAGTTTCACCAAGCCAATGCACCAGGTCACAAGCCAGTGAAAACTAATGCAAAAATCCATGAATTGGACTTTGATTTGCCTTTACATGCACCGTATTCTCCAGATCTGTCCTCCAGCGACTATTTCTTGTTCTCAGATCGCAAACGAATGCTCGCTGGAAAGAAATTTTTGTCGAATGTAGAGTTGATCGCCGAAACTGAGATCTATTTTGATGCAAAAAAGAAATCGTACTACAAATTTCGTATCGAAAAGTTGGAGTGTCGCTATAATCAGTGTGTCACTCTTGAAGGAAACCATGTTGATTTTAACGAATTTCAACCAAGAACAGTTGTTGTTGTTTTTGTAGCGACAGAATGCTGCCGAGTTGACAGTCCTTGGCTGGATAAAAATCCGGGTCTGTTCCGATTACGTAGACCCGACTGTCGTGGGAACGAATCAAAAACAGTGCTTTTCTATGGTAGGCTGGGGACTTTTCAATCGACCTGTTATTTGAAACAAAGACATCTCATTGCACCAAAAAATTATTTTATTTCGCTCTCCGGCTAATAAGAATTACTACTCAATGCGAACAGTTTTCTCTCCACTGCTGCTTCTGCTTTGGCTTATGCCAATTAATACTCGAAAAGAGGTTTTGAATACACGTGTGCGTTCAGTTTCTTTTCTTTTATAAAATATTTGCCATGTCATTGTCATTTTTGCTGTGTTCATTACACATACACACACACGTGCACCCTTTAAAAATGATCTATACATTTTTTAATTTTTTTATATTTTGTCGTAAATCTTCTAACGTTTGCCCACAATGACTTGCGTTTTTTTTTTTGCCAAATTTCGTTTCGATATGAGTTATTTCTATTTTATCTTTCTTACTTTGGCTGAAAACTTGCGCAACGATCAAAACTAATTTCATCATATTTAATATAATTACAACAAGAACAGAAAAGTAAGACACTAAGTTGAAGTCTAATTGGAATTTTTATGCATTTTCAACTAGCAAATATCAAACTCTAGGAAATTCTTCGGGTGTCAGCAAAACTTTTTATTAAACAAGTAAGGAAGCACTTCGTTCCGGTGTAACTGAACATTTTGTACTCTAACAGTTTGATCAATATACTCATATAACCGAAAGTTTAAGGCTTATTTAAACATATTATGTACATGGAAACTAAAGAAGAATTGACCCGATTTTACTCATTTTTGTCGCAAGGTTATGCTGTGAAAACTTCACTGTTTGACCGATATATTCGTTAAAAAGCAGGCAAATGTACTGGAGTCTACATAGGTTTACATGATGCTGATTTAGCAAGAAGTGGTGTGTTTCGGTGGCACCAGGCCTTTTTTGAGGGAAGTGGGTGCTGATGAAGACCGTGCTGGGAGACCTGCGACTTCATCAAACACCGACAATGTTACGCGTGTGCGTAAAATTTTGAACTCAAACCGTCGACTTTCGTTTCGTTTCATTGCCCAGATGTCAAATTTATCAAACTCTGTAGTTCATGACTTACTGACGGAGCACTTGAACCTGCACTAGATGCTCGCGAAGATGGTCCTAAAAGTGCTCACTGACGACGAAAAATTACGTCGAGTGGAAGTGTACCAAAAAAATTTGAACAGGTGGTATCCCAACGCTTCTGCAGCAAACACGTATCATCAAATAATCGAAATTGAGTTTTTTATTGCTTACGATTCACTACATCATATTACATACAATTTTCAACTTTCACTGTGCGATATAACCAATAAATAACCAATATATAATCTATATAACCGTTTTATAACCAAAACTCAAATTTTGTTTCAATATGAGTTATTTCTATTTTATCGTTTTTTCTTCGTTACACCAAAAATTTATTTTATTTCGCTTCTTTTGGGTTTTCAACGCTTAGTAGCGGTAGTTACATATTATATATTATGAGAGAGCGACTGGAAGACAATTTTTCTTCAGAAGCGCTTCAAGCGAAACAGACTCACCTCAAATCTTCGATGTATGTAGATTCAGTTTAAGCATTACTAGATACTCATAGAAGGTGCTAACGAAAAACTTGTGGATATATGTACATACTTAATAGAAATCCTATTCTAAATTATGTTTGTATTTTTGGAGAAAACTATTGGTATTTTTTTCTTTTCCTTCTACTTGCTTCTAAGCATGTCAATTATCTTATTTTTATTATTAAATATATTTATTGTTTACCAGCGAAATAATTCGACGCTTTCGGTAGCGCCAATGCAAATATAGGAACATGGCAAACAAAGTGTACAAGTTTTGCATACAAATGCTTGAGCGATAAACCAACGCTTTCTGGCAGGTGTGCGCACATCCACATGTTGGCAAAAATATCAATAAATAAAAATAATTAATAAAATATGATTTCGTGCTAAGTCTTTATATATTTTTTACCATACTATGTATGTAAATGCTGTGATATTATTTTAATTTTTCAATAGTCTACCTACCATATTCAGTGGAATTTTTAGAGAGTATTCAACAAATGTTTGAAATAGATGACCTTGAGACGATAGTCGTACTGATAGTCAGACATCGCGAGGTCTTTGTAAACTCTAGATAACTACTAATACTGTAATCCTAAGTCCTCTCAAATACCCAAGCGAATAAATTTAACTAACAAAACTTGGACGTTTCCTTGTCGTCATAATAGCTTGAGCTCTCAATGGTCATGCCTTTCTGATTTCTATTACAATACCTGAAATATATATTCCATATCAATTCATCAAATATGCAATACAAATATTCTAACGACCAATAAACAAGGAGTTCATCAGCTAAATTTGGTGAATAATAAATTTTTACGCGGCTATAGAAAACCAAAAATGGATTGACTGCGCATGAAAAACCCATTGAAACACGAGTACTTATTTCTCGAAAACCATACGTCAATTATGAAGAAGTGATTGTATTCATACGCAATGCTTTTTATCGTTTATCGCTATTCCTAGCGCCTTAATACAAGCATTTATGCAAATCATGCGCAAATGTTTGCGATTTCAACAAAAAAAATTTTTTTTAAATTAATACCAAAGCCAAAAATAAAGTTAAATGAAATAATTTAATTATGTAACAAAAGTAAACTACGAAACTCCGAGGGTATTTCCCGCCACGAATATTTTTTAAACCGTATTGATCGTAAAAAAATTACTTAAAATTTCACTGGCTGAAACTGAAATGACAAAAAATAGTAAAACTTTCTTCATAACTTTAAAATTCTTAATTTATTCGTCAAAATCGATGTCGTCCCCTTCAAAGTAATCCTCTTTGACCCCAATAAACTTGTGCAACGTTTTTCCCAATTATTGAAATAGTTTTTAAAGTCAATTTCTGGAATAGCCTTCAATGCGCGTAGCGATTCACGTTTAATGTCCTCAATTGACTCAAAACGATTTCTATGGAGCGCTCATTTGATTTTGCTGAACAGCCAGAAGTCACTTGGTGTGAGACGGTGCTTCAACGTGGTGCAAAACCAAGATCTAAGAATCATCGCCTGCAATATTATAATACGTGTCGTGACATCTTGGTAATAGGAAAGCACAGACAGCCATGAACGCGACGCCGTTTTTCGAATTTGGAACCAATCATGCTTTCACTTCTCTTAGGCCCAAATAATCTTTCGAAATAGTCTTAACTGGTCCCTCTGATAATCCAACGAAGACTGTACCATATGATCTCTGACTGTTTATCGTCAATTCCCAAGCACCAATTCCTTTATTTTATTGACGTGTCGATCATCAGTTGATGTTGATGGTCGCCCTGGACCCGGTTTGTCGTCAACACGCTCTCGACCCTCTTTGAATAATGAATAATTTGTACCAATGAAAAATACTTGCTCGCAACAAACAATTATCACCGTCACATTTAAAATTGCCGAAACTTAACTTAGAAATCATATCATCTTTATTGGAAAATCAGGTACTTCTCAGTTAATTGCGGAAAGTGCTCGTCGGGGTCGTACTTAGCTTAATTTTTCGGAGTCACCAGGAAGAACAAAGCGACGGCGATTAGCTCATCTGAACCATTGTATGAGTTCACTGTTTCTGTTTTGCGCAATGAACTTCAAATCTAAAAGTTTTGGACAGCAGATCACAATGAAGTAATTTTACCCGTAATGGAGGCTGCCATGAAAAATGCAATATTTGTTGTCCATAAAAAACTTCGTGAATAGCAAAATATCCTTTAATAAACAATTTTAAATAAAGAAAAATTGTTCAAGGTCCATTTTTATACTACATATTTAAAATAATTTGATAGATTTGTGGTGAAAATTTCACTGAAAGCATTTATGACACCGTTTTCATACAAGTCGAACCACTATGAACTGGTGGCGGTAACAAACTATATTTTGTAGTTTTTAATGTGAGACTAAAGCTATTTTATTTTTTTCTGAAGTGCTTACTTTTTTTGATTTTGTTTTTTTTTCTAACAAACGAAGAGTTTTTTCGGTTGTTTCATTTAAATAAAAAATTGTCTCAACTTTGTTTGGACACTGCGTGTATTTCCTGCTTTAGGCGGAACATTGCTGTTATAATGCTTAGCACGCATTGTTTTCTTCAGCTTTGATCTCATATTTTGGTCGGAACTGGAAATAGTTGAAATGCTTTTACTATATACATAAATGTCTGCATATACGTATACTAGAGGACCCGCCCAAGTTTTACTGTGGCTGTTACATAGGTAGTACTACTAATACCATCTATATGATTTCTATTAGTTAGATTATAAATATTATTTAAGGAATAATCGCATTTTTGGTGAAGCAACTTGTGTTAGTTTACAAAAAAATGAATCATAAAGAATTTCGTGCGTTAAGAAAGAATTGGTTTTTGGGGTAAAAATACTATTGAATTTGGGCTGTGCATCAGTGAAATCAATCGAGTCCAATCGATTGTCAGCCTAGTGGACTGCATATTAAGAAACGGTTCTCAAGCGTGAAAAGACAAAAAAATCGGCTGGCAAGGTTATGGCATCAGTCTTTTGGGATGCCCGTGGTATATTATTCATCGAATGATAAATGAGCCAGTTTTAATTCATTGCATTGTGTATTTGATTGCAGTTCTATTCTACCATTCCTAATATTTAGCAATTTTAATATTTTTCAGGAAGGATCAGTTTGAAATTGTACGCATATATGTATTCATCGTTCCCGCTTAAATATTGCATTGCTCTGTGCAATGCTTCGAAAAGATTTCTGTATATCTCAAATTTTAATAGACCTTTTTATCAACACTTCAGTTATGCCACTATTTTTTATGCCAGACCTTTTGCAATTGTAAATTGCCTGTCAAGATACCCCCTCCGATAGTTAGCACGTATGAAAAAATTTTATAGCTACCCATAGATGTATTGAATGACCCAATTTATTACTTAAGAACGAACAACTCTGTCCACAATATGAAAACTTGATCTAGAGATGTCGCCTTTTACTTTGGCATCGTTTTGTTTAATGCACGTTTACGCCAATTTAAGGTTTGAATATTGAATACTGCGATGGTAGCGCCATCCATCGGTCAAACATTTAAAATTAGCAATTAATTACAAATGAAAAATTAATTTAAAAAATAATTTAAAAAAACATTTTCCAGTGGACCAAATTGTAAATCTAAACCATTCTCGAATCTCCTTGAACATACACACAAAATTTCATCAAAATCGGTCCATCCGTTTAGGAGCAGTTCAAATGCAAACACACGGTCAGAAGATTTATATATATAAAGATAGCCATTTCATATTGATGAATTGACACAATAATATGAACACATTAATTCTTTTTCGTAGTAGAATTGTAAGTACACCAATCTATTTAGCATATTATCGATAAGATTACAGAGTGCAATTAAACACAAATAAAATGTTAAGCCCCTTTCTTCAAGTACTTTGGTATATTGGCTGATACCATGTATAAGTGAGATAACGATGAAGTAGGCAATGTAAATAAAAAACGATGTGAAAATGCATATGTGACTTTCTATATATATACAAATTTATAAAAATATATTTAGACTCTATACGAAATTTTAGATGCAGCCTGACTAAGAAGGAATTAAGGTCCGTCAAGTATTGGGTGATAGAGAAAAACAGCTCGCATTTCATATCTTGCCACGGTGTATTTTCCTTAGATGTATGGAACTGGTATTTCAAATATTAACAAAAATGTTCGCCCCGAAGATTGGCTTCTCACGGTCAGTCATACCTTATTTATAAGCATATAGCATTGACTTAAGGTACGTCCATAAAACGTACTGTAAAGGTCGATTCACTTAGGTTTGTAGACAAAAAAAGTGGGGTAGCCATGCTTTTTATTAAGTTTAATGTGTATAACTCCTAAGCCACTCAAGCTATAACAACCAAATTCGCCTTGTGCAAATACCATAGGATTTTATGAGAGTGCTCAATGCGAACTGGTGTGAAAACGGAACAATGGTTGTGGCACTGCACACTTTTATGTGAAATTATATATCTCGAGAACCGCCCTACCGATTTCAAATTTGGTACGTGACATTCTTCTCACATTCCTATCTAACGTGCGAAAACCGGACCGGAATCACTCATTCTCCCCATAAAACAAAATTATATATTCCATCTGATCATTTCCTTTCTAGTGTACAAATCAGGAAGCAATAAATATAACGCGATAAAACTTTTCAGAAATAGTGCCTTTGAGGTGTGCCTTATGACTTACGAATTGCCCAAATCGAACCATAACTATTCAAGCCCGTAGGTACTGAATATGTGGACAAAGTGCTATATAGTTGACTTTTTACCGGAAATATTGGCAAGCCTTATATATCTGAAGGTATTTCTCTGACCTTACTCCCTGCAAGAGCATAAAATTTAATTAAGTGTTGTTTGGACACCACTAGAAGACTTTGATGTGAAATAGAGGCAAAGTGTAAAAGATGTCAAAAAAGTGTTTAAATACGAAAAGTGTAAACACGTATACATACACATGCACCTATAACGCTATTTGATTTTACTTCGCAAAAATTGGACATATTTTTCAAAATTTCGTTATCGTACATACACGCAACCACATAAGTATTAATTTTTTCGAAGAGTCTACGTGATCATTAACAAAATAAAAAATGTACATATAATTATGTTCATGAAACTCTGGATTAATGTTACTATTCGTAAAGTTGTTGTTGTTGTTAATAGACTCTGTATTTCTTACATAAATATAACTTTTAAGTTGAATTATCTGCTTGCAGCCAAAAAAAAGCATCACTTCTGCTTTACAAGTAAATAACAGCAGTACATTTAATAATTTAACATAATTTTAGGCGCAGCCAATTTCATTCAATCTAGGATAGAAACGTTGCAATTTCAATTCAAATTTGGTTCTTAACCACTATTTTACAGTTACTTATCTGCTTTTGTTATAAAACAAATCTTATACCTTTGAAAAAGTATCGCCAATTTATTCTAGGGCGGGGCAAACTCGCCCTCGAAGCAAACTTCTCGGTAAAATACATTTATCAAAATAACTATTTCGAGATCACAACATAAACCGAAAGAATCACAACATTTTAATAAGCTTGTGTAAAATAAGTTGTTCAACATGGTTCCCTTAAAGGATGATACAGTGATTATAGCAACCCATCCACTTTTCGATACCATTCTTGTAGAACGCTTTGTCTTTTGCTTCAAACTAGGCTTTAGTTTCGGCGATCGTCTCTTCATTTCACAAAAATTTTTTCTCAGCAAGCATTCTTTTGAGATCTGCGAACAGGAAACAGTAGCTGTTAGACAGATCTGGAGGATACGGTGGATTCGGAAGAAATTCGAAGTCAATTAAAGGATTTTTGCCGTCGTTTTCACTGACTTGTTTTTCGGTGATTTCGTCCTTCAAACCTTATAACGCTAAGTAATAGTCGTTGGTGATAGTCCTTCCTCTGTAAGGTAGTCAATAAAAATTACTCCACGCGCATTTTTCAATGCTTTGGAGCGAGTCGTCGTGTGCAGTCCACTCGGATGACAGTAGATTGGACTTCGGAGTAAAATGATGGAACCAAGTTTCATCCATTTTCACATATCGACGCAAAAATTCGAGTTTATTACGCTTGGGCTTCTCAAAACGCTGTTCGTATTAACAACTCGTGGTTGGTTTTGGTCAAAAAGGAACTCGCGCGGTACCCACTCGGCACAAAGCTTTCTCTTACCCAAATATTAATGCATGATTTTATATACACATTTCAGTCGATATCTTTATAGTGACTGATATCTCGAATAGCTTCACTTTACGGTCATCAAAAATTATTTTGAAGACGTTTTTGATGTTTTCGTCGGCAACAACCTCTTTTGGGGACGGTGTACGGTTTCACATCTGAACGCAGCATATCAATTCTTAATGGTTGATTTTTCTGTAGCAGTGTCCGCAAACTCGTTTTCAAGCCAAACTTGTGCTCGCCTTCAACTTTGATGGTTTTTATCTGTTTTTTTCTGAACCATTTCAATGGTAAACAGAAATCGCGTTCACGTTGAGTTTGGTAAAAACCAAATGACCTTATACCCACCTTCTTGAAAATGTTTTTCGAATATCTTCAAGACGCGATAATCTATGACAAAGACCACCTGCCGTAAAAATATGTAATAAATTCCCCATAGACTTAATATTTTTATTAAATTCAAACAAGTCAGTAAGACAGTACAAACCAAACAAATTAACTACCAGATAAAATATTTTACTAAAAGAAAGAAGTTACTAAATAATAATAATGAAATCTTAAGAGAATATAATATGTGCTCCCATAAAGTTCAAAAAGTTTTTACACGCTGTTAGGCATTACTGAAAACTTTCGCTCGCATCTTGTTAAACAACGCTCTCGTTTATGCTCATTACTCCCACTTAAGCGCCCAACTCGGACATTTTCTGAAATAAGATCGCATATACATGATCTAACATTTTGTGCCAAGACGCCTTTTGTGCGTCGGTCAATTTCGCCGCTTCGCTAAGAACCGTCAAAATGGAGTCCCTCAACTCCAAGTAAGATTTTTCTGGTATCTGACGTTTAACGTGAGATTTGGCTAAATCTTGCCAGATCTGTGTTATTTGCGCTTCATCGGCACCGAGCACATTGACAGAGTTGTCAAAGACTTTCATAATCTTCGTTACATGTGAGCGGAAACGTTCGTTTTTCTGAAATGTGTAGTAATAAAAAAACATTATTTGTTAAGTTTTAGTTAAAAAAACACGAAAAGTGATAGCTCACATTCAAATCAACGATTGGTACATCCTTGAAGGGAAAATGCATCAAATTATCGGGATATTTGGTAACAAAATGCACTAGTATAGCCGCGCCGGAGTCGGTCAGGTTAGCTTTTGGCACTTCCCAGCTTTCCTTGATATCAGCAACTTCCTGAGCAGAGAAACCCATTTTGTTTGCCTTGTTTCTTTCTGTGGTTTTGCTTTGGTATAAGACGGTAGGTGGCTGAAAAAGTGTACAAGGTAGTAAGTAGGTATTAGTTAATTAACCCTCATGACGTTTGTAGTGTTGAAGTATGGACGATAGCGGTCCCTGCACTAAACTTGAAGCTAAAAGATTAGACTTCCCCAACTTCTCCGATTCTTAATAACTCTCCACGTAATAAAACGCTATCAGGATTTTTGAATTTATCAACGAAACTTTAAAAGAGCTTCTCAATTTAATGCCAGGCATCCTTGTTCTAATTATTCCTCCTTGATCTTTATCAAACCCGATGAAACGAGCTACTTGGGTACAAAACTATAAAAGTCATGTTCAAATTCCTACTGGCACTCAATAGAAGAGACTATGATGGGTATACTAACTGGTCACTGACGCTACACCCTCGCAGAATGGGGCTGACAGAACGAGAAGACTGCAGGAAATCTCTAAAACAGGGCACAAGTGAAACAATGGATCAGCTCTTGTGCACTTGTCCCGCATTGGCAAGATTACGCTGAAAGCAACTGGAGTTCCACTACATACACTAAAGGAGGTATCGATACTGAGGCCGCAGAGTGTGTTATAATTCACGTCACGCGCAGGCATCCTAAAGGATGACTACTCCTCTTGGAACTAGCAACTGAACTCCATCTGGTATTGCAAAGGACCAAAACTGGTCGATGCGTGGCTTATTAGCCTACCAGATTAATCTATTCTAATTATTTCTCCTTGAACTTCATCAACCACGCCACTTTCTCTTAGCCAACTTTACCCAATAAATATTTTTAATGCACACACAAGGGTTAATTGTAGCTGTAAAAGTATGCGTGCAAAACTGACTACAAATGCTGGCATTTTGTATTGATTATACCTTTGGGATTACGAAAAGTTCTTTTACTCGAACGGTAATTGTAATTAACAAAGTAAATTAACTTGTTTGCGCAAGAAGTCAAGCGTAGGAGATAAAGTGTCTAAGAAACTTACCTGCACGAATGTTGGAATAGTTTGCTTTGACGGAAATGACTGAAATCGAGTTGTTGTTGTTATGGAGGAAAGTAATTTAATTTCTTAGTCGAATGTTAAGTGAAGAAACAAAAACAAAATGTTGATTTATGATAGATGCCACGAAGTTCAAATAAAGGTCGAATAGAACAAAGTATACTTAAGTATATATACATATATGTATCTGTGAACAAACGCGCGTCGGTCGAAAGGATCTTAGGAGTTCGCTAGACTAGTTTTTCTTCTACGCTTTATTACTTTATCGACAAGATGTATGCTTCTGCAGGGAGGAGTGTGAGATACATGCAGAGAGAGGAACTCTGGATAATACCCCAGTTGCCATGTCAAAACACATTCTTTTTATTAAATTCGTATTTTGTATTCAACATAGTTCCATTTAGGGGTTTTACAATGATTATAGCGACCCTCCCACTTTTCGATATCATTTTTATAGCAGTTATGTCACCCGCTGCATAAATTTTCTTGTTAAGAACTCACAGGCTACTCCCACGGCTCGAATGACTGCTTTATGGGTGCCAACATAGGATGTTTTGGAATTTGGAGCAATTCTAACTTCATTACCATCGAACATTAGACGGCTCGTGCAACCCTCACTTTGGCCTCTTTACTGAGACAACCTTGGTACCATTAAAAGCGACTATCTTTTCGGGGGACGGATAGCGGCTCTGATTGGGGACGCTATTTGCATGGACAAAAATAAAAACACTAACGTTGATGGAAAGGTGACGAAGGGCAGTGAAGGGAAGTCGAAACCGATTCCCAGAAGTGACCATCCACTAAGATAGCTCGTCAACAGTACGTTCAGGGTTGGTCAAGCAGTGCCTAACCTCGTTGTCAATAGCATCGTGAGTCTTTGTGATAAGACTGGTATGGATGCCAGAACAGCGGAATCGCAGGAAATTGTAAGGCCGATGAGCTAGCAAAGAAAGGCACCCTAGAACTGCTATCAGTAGAATGGTTGGCGGGTCGGTGCTCCCGTATCCTCCGGTGTTCAACTACTAGATAGCTTAGTTTCGTGGGAGCTTGGCCAGCACTGAGCCACCATCGGTACAAGCGCTGCCACAAAAGCCTTTTGGCTCAAGATCCTTCGCAACTTCTGCCTTGTTGAAGGGGATTTAACAAGCCATTGCACTAATGGCGTACATGCTGTAAGGCTAGGAATCTGACCCGACGCCATCTGCAGAAGCTGTATGGAAGAAAACGAGGTGAAAACAACTGTAACAAGCTGTTTATTTTGGACTGCCCCGCGTTTGTGAGGTCAAGGCCTAAATATTTGGGAGCGCCATCAAACTGGCGGTAATGGAAATTAAACTCCTGTTGCTGTTTGTATTGGCTACCAATCATTTTTTATAATTCATAAGTTCGAACACAGGAGTTCTTCTTTTCGATTGGTTCACAAAGGACTACATATAGCGTGCGATCTCTCTAGATCAGCCATCTAACCTAACATAATCTGTATTTAAATGAGCAACATGACGAGATGTGCCGATTTAAGCATGTCCATATGTCTGTCTCTCTGAGAGGTTGTCGATCTGCGGATCCGAGAACTAGTCAGTCAGTTTTTGATACATCGATCTCAAATCTTGTACCCGTTCTATTATTCTGATCGGATCTCTATAATATATTGCTGTCATCCAAACTGACCGATCATATCTTAGCTCTGAAGTGTATTATAGCTTCGGTCTAGCAAGTATAGGTGCTGTTTTTGAGGTCAAAAGTAGTCAAAGAACTGTTACACTACTTTGGTATAAAGCAGAATATAAGTTTTGTAATTGTCATAAATTTGTTACACTTCTTTATAAATGCTTCAGTATCACTTTTTGTTTGGCACCGCTTACCTTCTTTTATTGAGACACCGTTTAGTTGATTCACTGATCAGTTGTCTACACTGAAACTCACTGACAGCGACTCACTGGAGTTTAAACTGCGACACGCGTTTGCAAGTAACGGTTACTTATGTCAGTGAACAATTGTGTTGTCCGTGCAACTTTAATGATGGTAGGAGACTGTTTGGCACAGCAACGTGGCAGTAAACTTATAAAGCCTTGACAGCGCACCCGGTAACCCCCAAAGACAGCTGACGGCGCACGCAATGTCAATGGGATGTACGTTTGTATGTATGTATCATAGTATATAGTATAATATGTATATGCATATACATTGATTGTGCGTGTTTACAGTGCAAACGCTGGAAAAGCAGACGCTTGAGCTCACTTGTTACGCGTGTTTTCTCTAACTCTGGTGAATAGCAGCTTTGCAAGGCACAGCAAAAGAAGCATCTGTATTTTTGTTTTGATTTCTTGACTTGACTTCAATTATAATACCCTTAACAGGGTACACTTCTTAAGTTTGCCACGAGTTTTATAATACACAGAAAAAAATGTCGAATATCCTATAAATTATTTATATATGTATACATATACCAGGGAGGATGGAGCCATGTGTAGTAGTTCACTCAAGTGAGAAAAGTTCTCTCAGCGCCTTTCACTTGGGAACGACCAGAGATGATTCTTTTACGTATGGCTCAAGCAGTTCACGACTTCCGGTCTTAGACCAAGTATCCTTTGGTTGGCCAAAAAACATTAGTTTGAAGGTGAACTAAGGTGAAAAACATCCCCTCCCCAGGGTTGTGCGCTGGATTTGGGACCGGCCTCGAAAAAAAATCTACCAATGAAAAGACGAAAACAGCCTCGGATAAGAATCTCATACGAGGCTAATGTTGTCTATGTCAATAAAGAAGAAGAAGATATATACGTATGTATATATCAGCGTGACGAGTTTATGCTATATGCGTACTAGTCCTTCAATTTGCGAGATATCGATCTGAAATTTTGCAAACTCCATTTTTCTCTTTAAAATACCGTTTATTTGTCCTAACCGCTGATATCAGACCACTATAGATTATAGCTGCCATACAAACTTTACGATTGAAATCAAATGCTTGCATGAAAAAAATATTAATTTGACGAACTATCTTCACGAAACTTGGTAAGGATTATTTTCCAAGGTAAAGCTATAATCTCCGAGTACATTCTTTTGAACGGATCAATATAGGATATATCTGTCATACAAACCTATCGTTAAAAATCAAGTTTTTGTATAGAAAACATTTGTATTTGACAAGTTCTCTTCACGGGATTTGGCACAGATTATTATCCAAGGCAACGCTCCAATCTGGGAACCTATTGTTTAGTTCGAACAACTAAAGCATATACTCGTATGTAGCTGTCATGCAAATTGACTGATAAAAATAAAGGTGAAAGTATTTTTATACCACTTTATACTGTAATAAATGGACCTGTGAAGGGTATAGATGTTAACTTTTTTCTTTTTTATTTCTCAAATGGTTTTGGTTTTACTTTTTTTCGCTCATATAGAGAGTTGTGTTCATGTGCGTGAGTGCCTCTATGTTCTTTTTCCCTTCTGTTTTCTTTGTTCATTTGCTTCACTGTTTATACACTTGTTTGCCAAGATATACATATCTATTTATTGTATCAGGTTTGCTTCATACTTTTCTATACAACTAATTCTTCAAATTAAATTGTAACTGACCTTAGCGTGTATCAAAGCTAGTATGCGGGCGCAAGCTGTTGTCATTTAAGAAATTAATATATGAAATAATTCAGTGAGATATTGCGTACATATCTAACTTTCTTCCATTGAAGTAATATATATTCTCATAATCATGTCATATATTGGCTATCGCGGCATATCTAATATCTTTAACAGACTATAAATAATATATATAGCTCTACTGTTTCGTTTTTCGCTTCTTGAAGAGCGCTGGCGGCTTTCCACCTCCTAATTTTTGTTAGTTTCAAGTATTGAGCACTTTGAAAGCAAATTTCGTCTTAATCCACTAGAGGCAGTGTCGTCAACTTGATCATCTGCATTCTACCGATCTGAACATATCCAGTATCTCTACTTAAACATAGTTCATTTAAAGTAGATGTGGAATTTTTTATGGTGTCTTCAATATCTATACTACAGTGGTGGTGTTCCGAAACTTGAGCAGTTATTTTAAATTGTCGCTTCCAAAACAATTTAGGACCTTAAACGCTTTATAATGACCGCGTCTCGACGGTCAGCTCCTGAATAAGTTAATTCATATATTTTCCATCAACTATATATCTATATGCCCAGGTACACAAATGCGTTTGATTGATTTCTTCGCTAGCAGTCTTTTTATACTCCTGCAGCATGTTGCTATAGAGTATTATAGTTTTGTTCACCGTTAGGGTAATGTACAATATACAAAAATGATCACGAGTTGAAATCCGTGACTTTTGACTGAAAATATCGGTCAATGTGTGAAATATACAAGTAAAATTTAGAGAGAATATTTTCCTGATAATATTATCTCTGTGTATCAAAAATGGGTTGAATCAGGTCAGGTCAGGTTCCCTGAGCCCTCTTTTACCTAACATAAAGCTTTTCCAACTCTCGAGTTGTGCGTGTTTTACTGATTAATAACTTTTCTCTAACTAACTATAATTTTAACGCTTGAAATTTAAAACAATTAAAAGCAAAATATACATTTTTTTTCAATTATCGGGCCAATATTTTTACCAATTAACACTCCATAAATTCCAAAAAATACTACTATGTACTGAAAAAATATAGAGATAAAGATCGAGAAAAGCATAATTTTAAGAAAGTCTTAACATTTCTTCTCTCAGTTTACTTTTGATAGTGAAATCACTTTTCTTTACTGGCACCATTAAAAAATCAAACAAATTAAATTTTGAACTATGGATGAGAAGTATTTTAAGTGAGGAACGATTATAACTTTTGGTAATGACTAAAATTGGTAAGCAAATTAATAAATATACAGCAAACATAACTTAAAAACACCATTACTTTACATAAGAAGACACTCTTAAAAGTTGTTTGTGTATTTCATTATTACCTTTAGTTCACATTTTTATACCCTGAAGAGAGTATATGCATTTTGCCACGAAATTTGTAAGGAAGCATAGAAGATTTTAAAAATGTATTATTAATAATATATAAGTATGATATCTCGTCAAAAGTTAAGGAAATAATGTCATACGGTGTCATTGCCTAGTGGCTCGGAAAAACAACACCAGCCAACATGGCCCTCAATACTATTCTAGACGTTGCACCTGTAGATGCTTTGCAGCAAAACTGCTATAAGACTTAGATAAGGTGGGTAGGGACACAATGAGATTCTCTATTGGTTTGATTCCATTTCTTGCAATCTAGACCACTTTGTTTCAATATAAAGGATATGTGGACGCCGAAATAGTTAGTCTGGTTGAACTTAGTGGCTCAGACGCTACAGTTCTGTAAGTGTTTTATGAGATACCACAAGCTGCTGCAAAGATAGAGGCAGTTTTTATTTTTTAAATTGGAGAAAGAGTAGAAATGGTCATGACTTCATTTGAGAGAGAGAGAGAGGTGATTAGTCATAAGTCCTAATGAGTTCTCGTGAATGTAACTCTAACCAAGAGATATGTATGTATGCTATGCGCAAATATAAAAAAGTTACAACTTTGTGTGGCTAGAAGAAAAAATTTCATATCGATAAGTCAGAAAATGAGTTGTGGGAAAAAAATTGAAAAATAATGTAAACCTGCCCTTAGCTGCTATAAAAACTCCAACCCATGTGGGGACCCAGGCGCTCGAAAATCGTTTGTCTACCCACATATGTGCATACATTCCAGCCTTACTTGAAAAAACTGTTTATAGCAGTTTCATATTTTCTATCTGCATTTTTTCTATAATTTGTTTACTATTTTTACCGGCTTCTTTGGTTGTCTATTTGCACACAAACATATATTTACTAACATTTGAACTTAATTTACGCCACAGTGTCGGGTCTGCGGCGCATACGTGATGAAAGTCAGATGATGAACTGATAGAATATTCGCCAAAGTAAAAGCAAAACGCTGTGTACCGCAAATGGCATTCACAAAGTCTGACGATCAACAAAAAACAGCGAACCAATGAGCTATTGTTAGCTAATTTTTGGCTATTTAGAGGAAGTTATGGATACGCGAGCAGCAATGAAAACAGTTTTATTGTTATGAAAAAGTATCAAATAAAGAAAAAGACAATTATGCCACAAGCGCGATGAGCACAATTGCATAATGGAATCAAATAAATACAACATATAAATATTTGTATGTGCACTAGTTACTTATAAATTTGTATGCGACACCCTTATGTATATAATATCATAAAGGATAAACAAAAATTTAAAAGAGTGATCATACCTTAACATAAATATCGAGTAAAATTATAACTGTAGATTTGAGTAATAAATATGAGTTGAAACAATAAACTGATTTCGTATTTTTTATCATTTCATTCAACTAATCGACAAGGGCCTTTTTTTGAGCGATTTGCAAATTGACCTTCAAACAAGTCATCTTGGAGTGATCTACGACTTCAATTGAATTTCCCATACCATCGATATAAACTGATCCTTAACAATGTTCATGGCTAAAAATTTAATTAAATACATCGATACACTGTTGCTGAGTTAATCCGCGACGAAAGCTGTAAAATATAATCGCGCGAAAATATTCGAGATTTACTTCCATTTTTTGGCCAAGATGAATATTTCAAGTAACTGTAAACAACACAAATAGCGTTCGTATGGCAAAACGTTCTCAGTATGTATAATATCAAAAAAATAAAAGGCAACCTATGTTCTACGTTCGCGTAAGTGTAGGCACCGCCTTGGCCACCAGTTGAAAATACCAAGCGAAATCAGATCGTTGTCCACTTGTTCTTTCTCATGGAGCGAAAGTCTTTCTCCGCTTCGACCAGCGATTATCACATCGCACACCTTCAAAACTGGAGGGCTTTAATTCATTCAAACAATATGACCTAGTCAGCATAATATAAATAGCCGCTGCCTTCTTATTCGCTGAACTATGTAAATAACGTGGAATAATAACTATTTTTTTTTGATTTTTTTTTTTATAATAACTATTATATCTTGGCTATTTAGCTCTGCGGCTCTTAATGTTTTATCCAGCATCAGGATGAAAAAATCACACGATAAGAAGTCGCCCTGTCAAAAGCCTCGTTTGATACCGAATAGTTTGGATAGATATTGATTTGTGTCAATTTACATAGCTATTTTTCAGGAATATCAAATAACGGTATAGAGGCAGCTCTGTTTGTGCTGTCGAAGGCAGCTGCAAAATTGATGGAAAAGTTTTTTTTTTTTTTAAATTTTGCGCATGGCGAATATTTAGTCAATAGCTCTATAGACATACTCGATAAGACCTGATATGCGATATTGCGGCAACTTTTCCTACGATAATTGGCGCTGACTGGAATCCCTTTTTATGGAGTGGTCAGAGTATACTAAGGTTTTAACTGTCGGGTATACTTTCATCTAACCACATTCTGCTAGAAGCTAATGCATGCTCCTTGTCAGTTCTTAGTGGCCGTATTTGAATAGCTCCTACCCGCCGACTTCTGTGGCTTTGTTATTATTCAAGCGTACAACCGCTTCAATTACGACTTGCAAAGTACACTTTTTTAACGTAATCGTTTTATTTTCTGAATATCTTGAGTGAAGACGTCTCTTTTCCCTCTGAAGCCTAATATAGTTTGTAGAACACACTTATGGGAATAAATCCGTGTGACGGCTGTTTTTTTTTTAACTATATTAAACATTTTATTTTAACATATTTTAACTATAACTAAACATTTGTTGTAATTATGAACTTTTTTAAACAAAAAAAATTTGGTTAATTGCGAAGATTTATTGTTTCAATAGAAGCCATGAAGAAAAAGGTAGGCAAACGTCGTCCATTATTGCCAGACTGGAAGACCTAAAATTAAAAAACAAAAACAAGGCCATACACTCCAAAGACCTTACTTTCTCACTCCTGTTACTTTCCAACTACATTTAGTTTCGAATAATTACTTTACCATTACTTTACTTTACGTTTTATGGCGACATATGGCATTTTATGCTATCATACATTTACAGTCAGTGAAGTAATTATCATAGCAAATAGCGAGCTAATAAAAGTACCGATTAATCCGATCCCAAGCGTATACTTATAACCAATATGGCAGTTGCTTGGCCAAATTAAATGAAACAACACACCATATGGCCAAATACATAGCATTTTATCCAACCAACTAAAGCATTATCTACCAAAGCTTACAAGCAATTGAATTAGTAAGCGGCGGCTGCCAGCGCTGAATAGCCAGCGAAGAAACATATTCAGCTAAAGCTCGCTTAAGAGCAGAGCATTGGATTTACGCTGTATCACCACTCTCCCGCTCGTTCACTTCGGTGCTCCAAGTCAACCATTTGAGAGCTGTCGAAGTACATTCAATGTGATACGCGCTCTTTTGCTGCTCTCATGATCATGTTGAGATCAAAAAGTGGAGATCAACTAAGCTTTTATCAGACAATAAGAGATATTCGTGGATTATGGAAGTGTGATAAAGTTGTGTGTAAAAATAGAAAACGTAAAAATAATAATATTGAACGACGGAATAATAACAAACGCCAGATGTGTGCCGCCACAAATAATACACAATATAATTTCAATAATAATGATCAACAAAATAAAGCTGAAACCAATTCGAGTGGTTCAAATACACATTTGGATAAAGATAAATGTGAGAAGATCAAGCGCTTCATCTTAATTGGTGTGCTGGCAGTGTTGGGCATTGTCGGCTGGCACATCTACGGTGAGTCTTGGCATATAAAGTGTTTTATTTGAAAACATCAACAGCTGTATTTGTGTGGTAAATATTTGCAGAGTACTTCTATGCGGGCAAAGGCGGTGGCGGCGATGATGGCACATTTGTTGAGCACGAAATTATTGATCTCACACAGCGTCTTTTCGCCGACGAAGTGCGTACCAACAACTATCCGATCAACGTGAATTTCCAGGGAAAAACCAAATCTTTTGCGCGCGACGACCGTGCAGCGGAGCCGTAAGTACTACATCAGAGTTGTAAAAGAAAACTTACTTCAACTAACTCGATTTGCTCTCCTCGAAAGTTTACTCCAAACAGATGATGCGTTGTACACAACGGATGCCTCCAGCACGATTCCATTGTTACGTCGACTATTCGACAACTATCTGCTCGATGTGAATGCAGTAGAAGGCACCACGGCGGAACAGGCACAGGAAGAGTTGGATTTTCTTAGAGCTGTGCTCAAAACCTCAATCATGAAGCATACAATGCTATTTCTGCAACAGCGAGGTTATATTCTAAAGTAACGCCAATTCAATTCAACTTATTCGTTTGTTTGAAACACTTCCAGGTCTCGTTGCCGCCAATCACAAGGCTCAAATTGAATTACTCAGGAGCGTTTGGTTTACCCAGTATTCACGCTCCAGAGGACGCATGGGTAGTTCGGGTTTTGAGCATGTATTTCTCGCCGAACTGCGCGATGAGACGATTTTAGGTTTACACAATTGGATTTACTTTCATGAACAGGAAGCCCAAGGCAATTTGGATTATAAGGGGTTCATCGAGAAAATACAATTGGATAAGGTATTTCTTTGAGTATAAAATATACCAGCATTTCATAGGAAATGAGTTCGTAATGACAGATTTCATCGTCTCACTTATTGCATCATATCCCAAGACAATCGGTACAATGCAAGTAACCGACATGAAAATTTGTTTAAAATTTATCGAGACTGAGTTTTCTAGATCTATTTGGAATTAGTTTCATACCACTTGAACTAAAAATTATATTAGCCAACACGTGCTCGATAGATGTTCGGAAGAGCTCATTCCATAATGACCTCGATGCTCAAAATTGAGGAAGCGGTGCTACCACCCCTGTAAAAGAGTTCCTTCATATGATCTTAGAATTTATAACAATATCGATAATTTATATTAGGATGATAAAATAGAATTATAGCAAGCCTATACAGGTCCCAATTTTGGCCGATGCTGGAATTGTATATAAGTGGCTACGAATATCAAAGTTGGGCAAATATACCTACTACCCCTAAAATAGAGAGCTTCCAAATTAGCTAAGAATAGACAACTACATAGTGTTTAAAATTTCAAAAGGATCGGTGCAGTAGTTTTGAAGTTATGAGGGGCACCGCAATTCAACTTTTTTTCGAGACCCGTCCGGACAATTGCTGCCATTGCCGTATTTTTTAATACTTCTTTGTAAAAAATTGATAAGACATTTTTCGAATGTCATACTTCAATGTACCATTGGTTGGATAAATAAATTTTAACTGTGTCGTCAGGAAAAAAAATCACAAAAACATGGCTTTTTTTCGTATGATTTGATCTTACCCCCCCTTAAGAATGTACTCTAAAATACCTATATTTTTATGAGAAAATTTTAGACTTATATTCTAAACACATTTATCTATTGCAATTTCTCAGCCACATTTTTTATTAAAGTAATTTTCTTTTGCAGAACAAATATGTGCTGGCCACACGCTTTACATTCTACAATCATATTAAGCCATATAACACACTTTTCATTGGCACTTCACCGGAATTCGAGCTGAGTGTTTACACTGTCTGCTTCCTGTTGCATGTGGAAGAACCATGTCCGGTGCAGATGGGCAACACTAAATTCAATATTAATACAAATGCTTGGGATTGGCATGGACGGAAGACATTGGCAGCTGCCTATCCGAGCTTGGAGAAATGAAATGTGTAATTTGATGCAAAGCTTTGGCCTCGTTCGGAGCATTCGTCTGGAGGCTAGAGTATTGCTGAATATTTTATTACCTAAGTATATATGTATGTATGTGTGTACATATGCATTTAATAAATAATTGAAGTGGTTTTGAACTTGGTTTTCAATAAATCGATTGTGACATTCGATATGTGGCGTGTGGCGCTGTCCTGTTGGAACCACATATTGTCCAAGTCCATATCAAGCAATTTGGGCCAAAATTATTCCATTATCATTGAGCGATTCCCATTCACTGTAACGTGCCGATCTTGATCATCACGGAAGAAATACGGCCCAATGACTCCGCTGTCCCATAAACCGCACCAAACCGTAATTTTTTCGGGATGCAATGGTGACTCATAGAGTACGTGTGGATTGCCTGACCAATAACGCATATTTTGCTTATTGACGAAGCCATTCAGCCAAAAATGAGCCTCAACGAAGATGATTTTTCGATAAAAATCCGGATTATTTTCAAGTGGTTGCTCATACCCAATTCACAAACATACGGCGATTCTGGTGGTCAAGCAGCTTTAGTTCTTGCGTCAATTTGATCTTATAAGGATGTAGGCCAAGATCTCTTCTCAAAACATCACAGAGATGACCAAGATGCTTGAAAACAACGTGTGAGAGACTGATTTGGGTTTTCCTCAATTGATGCGCCAGCGGCAACAATATTCTCGACACTACGGCCACTTCTTTGTCTCACTGGCACGGGAACATTTTGTACTGTGCCTGTAGATTAAAAATTTTTCACTAGACGCTCAATTGTTGATATGGCTGGACGATTATGACGACCTCTTAAAGTTGAGGCTACTGACTCCGAATTTCGGTAGTAAATTTTAATAATTTCGACTAATTGTTGAAATGACAAACCTTACTGAGATAAATGTCAAAAGAAAGAGAAAATATGGCGCCGTATGATGTCCCCAACGGTCTACTTTTGTAACATCCCTATTGAAAGACACGTTACTAAGAAGGAAACCTTAGTTCAACCTAAAATTGGTAGAAAATCTCAAATTTCAAATTCAATCGGAAATTCTCACGTGAAAATTTCAGTTATTTATAAAAAATCATTAAGTTTTATGTTTAATAAAATAACCTACAATGGTCCATACAAAAAGATCTAAAATTTGTCATAACACATCCTAGGGCGTTGTCTCCAAAAAGATTATTCGTATGAGAAGGAACATACGAGTACAATAGGAGCAACAACTAAGAAATGTTGTAAGATTATACTAGATTTTATTTATTTCTTTTCTCGCTTTATTCAAATATAATTTATCTAAGCCATTGAAACTCAAATTTGTGAAGACATAAAATATTAATTAGTAAATATAAGTAACACGCGCACTACGAAATTGTCCAGAAATTTGAAAATTTTTGATAACTCTACCCACACGTAAACTTACGTCAATAAGCCCATGAACGGCACTTCCAACATTTAAGCACTTGCCTTTGTCAACTTATGCGTCTGTGGCATGTCACTTCAAAAACCCATAACAGTAATTGAATAATTTCATTTTCACAGCTCAACAATCCATTGCTGTCAATTAAGTCGTATTGATTACTCGTTTTGCCATAAATTCGGTTTAGCAATGGAAGTGGCATTTTGACCTTCTGCTCTTTTGATTGTTATCGGACAGAACATACATACAAATCGTTAAATTCAGCAATGCCAATAAATAATATTAATTGAGGAAATGGTAAAGTTAGAGGCAACTAGTTGAACTGAAAGCTAATTAAAGGAAATGAGAAAATGTTCGTTTAATTTCTTCTGCTCAAGAAGAAGGCTGACTTCCGTAACCGTATTAAAGGATATAATGCAGCAATTTCAAAACCACAAAAAAATTTAGATTCGATAAAATATTACGCTCAGTTAAATATGTATATGTATATTGAGTAATAAAAGACCGAAAGCTCCTCAGGATTGGGAAGAAACTATTCGAGCCGTTCGATACTAAACGAGGTTTCAGACAAAGTGATTCCTTATCTTGGGAATAGAGTGGGTCTGATAGTGAACGAGGGCAAGACGAAATATCTCCTATCATCAACAAACAGCCTCGAATTTCAACGCAGGATAACCTTCGTTCACACGTGCTACTTCGGACATAGTCGGAGATTGAGTTGTTGGTATAATGATTACCTAATCCCCCTCAGGTTGATAAGGCTTAGATAAGCCGTCATCGACGTCATCCAACAGTAGGCCCCGGAAACGTGCTGTTTCGACGAGGTCGGACAAAAGAGAGAAGGGTGTCAGACGAGTAGGGTTAGCAGGGCATGCAAAGAGGTGGCACCCTGGATATATTTTTTGAAGTGTCAGGGTCTAATATGAATAAGCAAAAGTTTAACCTGCTACAGTATCCAGAACGAAGCTGCTCTCGATTTTAGCGGAAACTCGAGTTCTTCGTCAACAATGGATGGTAGTTTGACTCCAAGAAAGGCATTGTCTGAGAGGGAGTCGGTGAAGGTGTTAATGGCTCCGCTTTGAATAGTGGTCAGTGTTTGTCGGAAGCTAATATTCCCGTCCTGCTATATAGAGCAGAGACATGGACAATGAAAACATCTGATGGGTTGGCGTTACGTGTTTTCGGGAGTTTTCAGTCCTCTGCGCATTGCGAATAGCGAAAAACGCAGTCGATGAATGGTTAAGCTGTACAAGACATACGATAGTTCAGCGAAAAAAGAGACGGACTACGCTAGCTTATTGTCCGAATGGGTGAAAACGGCAGCGGAAGAGGAAGACCTCCACTCCTTTGGAAAGACTAGGTGGAGAAGAAACTGACCACACTTGGAATCTCCAATTACTGCCAAACAGCGAAAAGGAAAGAAAGTCTTTATTAATAATATGATTAATAGAAACTAAAAGTCAATTCGTTCATCTGAGCTGTCATCATTAATCACGCAGTTAAGACGAGAAGCTTTCAAAAAGTTTTAGGTGAAAAAAGTGAATTTGGGAAAATGTGAGTCGATTAACTGATAGCAGATTTCAAAGAGCAGAATCGTAGATTAGCTTAGGTTAGTTTGGTAAGCTAATGAGCCACACATAAACCAGTTTTGGGCCTTTGCGATGTCAGCTGGAGTTCCGCTTTGAAGCCATGAGGAGGAGTATTCATCTTTTAGAATGCCTGCGTGTAACGCGAATTTCAACACACTCTGACCTCACTAAGATACCTCTTCCAGTGCTTCCTGCCGCCAAATGCTTAATGCGAAGCCTTAGCAATACGGAAAGAGTGAATAAGAGGCGTTCCATTGTTTTCCTGGCACTTTACAGCTGACATTTTTTGATCTTCTCACCAAGTATGCTCCTACAGACGCTTTCGACGTGTTGTGATTATCCTTGCCATCCTCCTGTCCACATCGTCGTATAGAAAAGGAATCAGCTTTCCAATGTTTACCATGTTACATCAGTCTTGACAATCTCGTCCACTATCTCATTGGCTTTGTTGGTTTTGTGACCTGGCGCACTCTACTGCTACCCCGCTTTTCAAGATACTTCTGGCCGATATGCAAAACAAAGTTGAAGCCTTTATTGCTCCTGGCTATTCGCGTAGATCCTACAGTTGTCTGCTGATGCATTAGAGGCCAGCTCCTCGGTTCTAATAGCAAAGACCTCTACTTAAAATATACTGCAGGCTCCCACCAGCTTAAAAGCATGTTTTAGGCCCACTTTGGATAACATATAACCGCATCAAAAAAATAAATCGATATAACTTTTGAAAGAGTAAAGCTGGTTGTAACGCCTTGACAACTACCTGACTTATCCGAAGATTTTATTAATAATATCTTTCAAACCACCCATAATCTGGTACTAATGAAAATGCCTCCTTAAATAGGCGAAAACATGAGTATCAAACTAACGTACTACAAACTAACTTTGTATATATATTCACAAACTCTGTATTATATTTATTTGCATCTTAAATAGTATCGAAGTAGTTTTCACATATTTAATTTAGGTTCTTCGAAATTAAGAATTTTGCCATTCGAATGCTTATTGTTACAGACGTCAATAAATTTAATAATTTTATTAAATCTAAATGTTAAGAATAACATCTTAATCTATCTTACTTACATACATCTGACATTTAGTTATGTGCCTCGTTTATTTTACAAATTATTCAATCGGTTTATGCTTCTAAGCTCTCCTATCTTCGCTCGTAACATTTATATTAACTGTATTTTCTATGCTGTCTGTACCTCCCACCGTTATGCGTCTGATAGCCGTTTGCGCCGGTGAAATGCTCATTTCCGAAATCGAATCAAATTCAGCATTGTCCTCTACTTCGGTGCAGGAACCCGACCCGAATGAACGCATCAAACTCGGACTGCTTATGCTAAACTCCAACTCGAAGGGATCGTATAGTTCGTTGGAACTACAAACACTGCCGGCCACCCATTCAGCGCAACTACTTTTTGGTTGCGGACGCGGAAGGCTGTTGTGACAAATTGGATTTTCCTCCGCCGACTGATCCGCTGCTACCGGTACTTCCTGGCCCCACAGCGCCACTGCCCGTTCGCGGTTGATTGCGGCTCTCCGTTGTTGAGCGGCCAGCAATGCTCGCGGCGACTCCACCGGCAGGTGTCGCTGCTGTTGAACTGTTTGGTGGTGCTGATGTTTGACCTGCGAGTGCTGTCGTTGGTGGGTTTGATGTTGTGACGATACCTCCGGTGGTAGTGCTGGGCGTTGCAGACGTTGTTGCGCCTTCTTCACCGACACTCGCTCCGTCGTATTGATATGCGGACTGATCGTAATCGGCAGCTGTGTAGTCGCCATAACCTGCCTGTCCGCCACTGGTGTCGTAGCCGCTCTGTCCAGTGGTATCATATTGTCCTGCAGTACCATATTGCTGCTGGCTACCATCGTACGCTGACTGATCGTAGCCGGAGACATCGTATCCACTACCATCATATTGCTGTTGTCCATAACCCTCATAGCCGCTGTAGTCGGTATTGTAGTCATTGCTGGCGCTTGTGTTGGGAGCGGCCAAGTTAGGATCGGAGCCGCTGCCCGATATGTCTGCCCCGGCGGTGACGGTGTTGATTTCGCCGGCTGTGTAGTCTTTGGTATAATCTTTGTCATAGTCTTTGCTGTAGTCTTTTGTGTAATCTTTGTCATATTCTTTTGTGTAGTCATAGTCGGTCTTGGTTGTGTCAACGGTGCTTGGCATTGCTGTGCTACTGCCGATAAGCTCGTTGCTTGTGCGCCGTTTTTCGCCTTCTCCCAAATTGTCTTTGATATTTTCGTCATCGGGATCGTTGAGGCCATACTTGCTGTTGTAACTGGACTTGTAGTCATTGAGCGCGTCACTGCTATCATTGGTTGTTGTCTCATAAGTGGGCTTGTTGTACAAGGAACTGGCAGTGGTTGTGACGGGTGCGGCATTAACGCTGTTTGTTGTATTAGCGGTGCTGCTGCCGTAGATGTCGGAAGAGCCTGATTTACCGAGTATGGACTCGTAATTATACGGAGAGGACTTGGCGTAGTCATCAGTAATGGAACGTGTGGCGTCGGCTGTATCAAATGTGGACGGCTTGTAGTCGAGAGAGGCTGTGTGACAATTGGTAGTAATACCAAGAAAAAAGTAATTGAGTGAATAACGTATATTTGTATATCATTAATGTGTGTTAAAATTGAAAATATAGATTGCTATTGAGTCAGAGGAAAAGTTTAGTGTATGAGGTTGCTTGCTATTGCCATTGATGTAAATAAATAGAAAGCGTCAAGCAGCCCTTGATATGTAGATATATTCTAAATTCCCAGCGAGATCACGACTCTATTCAGATCTATAGTCAATAATAAAAAAACTGTTATTTTACATATGGCTCAACCAGCTAACGACTTCCGGTCTTCGATCAAGTAAGAAGGCGAAACATTCCTCTTCAGTATTAAGCATTACGATTTAAGGGAATGCATCTGGAATGTCCAAATCCTAAATTAGGAAGTACAGGGACTCAGATGAGTAAGTTGTTGTAGCATTTACTGCAGTCGGCATAAAAGAAAGATGGGAAAGAGACTTCGACACCGAGTTCTGTCATTTATCCCGGCGGATGAACACTTAGCCACGATCCGTATCAAACCGAAGTTCTTCAACATATTGCTGATTTGCGCCCACGCCCTGATAAAAGAGAAGGACGATGCGACCAAAGATGTCCTTTATGAGCACTTGAATTTCATCTGTGAGCTGCCCCCGCAACGTGCTTGGCGACTTTAACGCCAGGTTGGGCAAATAAGGTATCTTTGGCACAACAGTCGGTAAATTAAACCTCCATGATGAACCATCCTCAAATGTGTTGAGGCTGATCGACTCCGCTGGGGTAATAGACGGAAGACTCGTCTCATTGTTTTAAACGCGCGTATACTTCAAGGTCCTAACATTGACACCGACCACTTTTTTATTGCAGCGAAGCGACGCACCCGCTTCTGTCCGTTTTTTCGTCAACAAACATAAGGAAGGTTCGACATCGAGAAACTGCACAGAGAGCCGAACGATTTTCTTGCACTCCTGCTCTCTGAGAGCACTCTTCAGCAACTCGGTATAAAAGAACTGTGGGACGGCATTTCAGCTGCAAACGAAACCATTGGCTTTCGGAAAAGGCAAAAGAATTGCTGGTACGATGAGGTGTGCTATGTCGCAGTGGTGAGAAAATAGACTGCCTACCTCGCGGGTTACAATCGACCACAACACGTGCGAGATGGTATAGATACCGAGTGTTGAAAAGGGAAGCGAAACACATTAACAGCAAAAAAATGAGAGAGGCCGAAATGCGTGAGTACGAAAAGCTTGACAATCTGACCGACAGGTGTAATGCTCGAAAAATTCTACGAAGACATGCAGCGACAAACAAAAGGTATCAAGACCGGAGCATACTCTAGCAGAACCCCCAGAGGTGATCTAGTGAATGACTCTCTGAAGTCAAGGCAAGGTTTCAAGAGCTTTAAGTTATAATTTTGATCCATCTTGTGACAGCCTTATTTTGACATTCCGTTATATACGCTACTCTTGCTTCTATGTCGCCCCTTCAATCAACCAATTTTCTTTCCTTTTTATTTTGACGTGTATTTGCGTTCTTTGAGTGTAAGTGGATATGATGTCTATACTCTGTACATATAAGAGTATAAACCGAGACTACGCTCTATACTTTTGTTTTACCTTTGGCGCTTGGTAGATTGCCGTAAGAAGTCGGATTACTATCTAACTTTCCAAGGCGCTCGCTGTTTAGCATACGATTGGTTAAATATTCTACATTCGATTGTAAAGTTGATATTTCCGTTCTATGAAGATGCGTTCAGTGAAGTGACATAATTTGGTTCGAGAGAGTTATGATTATAATTTTTCAACAAGCAAAAATATAGACGAGAAAGGCAAAGCAGAAAGATGAGAAAAAAGAAGAAAAGAGAAGAGAAAAACAGTCGATTAGTAAGTCTCATAAAGCAATTACCTTGTCTATATTATAAGTGCGCGCAGAAAAATGCTCTTCCCCCGTTGATTCTGCGGTATCACTATTAGAGCCACGGCCTTCAATCGGACGCGTCAAACTTTGCTGCTGAGCCGCCGCCGCCTGTTCCGCGTGCAACTCCTTATAGCTGGTCCATATTTGCTTCAGCCGATCCATTAGCTTCTCGTTCGTTTCACGTAAACGCAGGCGTTCTTCGCTAAAGTAACAAATATTTTATTGAAAACACGAAATTAAGTGCTTATATAACAGTAAGTTTCTAGGTGGGAAGAGCATTTGCACCACGCTAAACTTCAAAAGGCTACGAAATATTTATGAAAGATTTACGATTTTCGATTTTGCTGAACTATTTTTGTAAGTAAAAGATGTAAATATTAACCGTTAAGCTAAAAGTGAATCAAAAATTATTGCTCCACATGTGCAGCTGCATCGCAATCGTCTAGTTCCAAATCATCCAACGTCAGATCCGGTATGTCCAAAGCTGGGGCGAGCACTTCACTTCGACCGCTTTGCGCGCTCTCCTTTATACGCTCACTTGTCGCTGGCGCAGGCTGTGTCAAGTTAACTTTAACTTCGAGTGGTGTTTTAGCACTTGTATTTCCTGTGTCTGTGTCGATTTTGCGTTCCTTGCCCGCTTTGGGCACCAAACGCACATTTACATCCACTTTAACAGGCGGACGTGGCTTCTTCTGCTGCACGAGCGTTTCCCCGTGACTAATGCAATCGCGCAGCATATTACTGCTCACTCTCTTCACGCCACAGCATTCCTCGCGACGCAATAACTCCTCGAAGTAGGCGCGTGGCTTGCTTTTCGTTGTTGGCGCCGGCCGTTTAACGCTTTCTGACGTGCCGGCTGTGTGTTCGTTTGCTACATGCGTGTTTGCTTTGCTCTCAGTTGGCACCGTCAAGTGTGCACCTTGACATGGGCTCTGACATGCGTGACAAACGTCTGTGGCGGCCGTTAGGTGTTCGAGACCGCTAAAAGTTTGTTTCAAAACTAGATGCTGTTGCAGCCAAGGCAACGGTTCCGTTTTGCAATGACCATAGGCGGGGTGACATGTAGGCGTTTGGTATGTGTTCGTGGTGCAAATATTCGCTGACGCTTGTGGTTTACAAGCGGTGCAGAGTTTTGGAACACTTCCGCAGCCAGCCGCACAGGAGCATGGTGCGCGCGTATAATTCGTGCTCTGTGTGTGTGGCTGAGTTGTATTTAACGAGTGTATGGTAGGCGAAGGAGCTCTTTTAGCACTCGATTGCTCCGTCAATGAAGTTTCCGCCTCCGCTGACGCCTTACAGTCGCTAAGTCTACTGTGCGCTTTACAGCCGCCACTGCCAGACGTGCTAATTGTGGCCGAGGCGTGCGCATTCCAAGCAAAATTTTGGCAATTTCTGTGCAAGCTGCGCCCTCTAGCGCTTGCATTTACTGTTGCTGGTGGTGTTGTTGTGTCTATATTCGTTGCGTTTGTTGTGTTCACATTGAAATTGCTTTCTGGGCGGCTCAAAGTGTGCGCGCTACCAAATGAAAATTGGCGCTCCTCAGTGTTAAGTGTTTGCTTACACGTGGTTGCTTTGTTTGCACTACAACAACATGATGTGCATGCCGTTGGCTCCAAATGTGCACTAGCCACTACGTGTTTCATGTGTTTACTACAACTACAATGCGTGCCGTAGATGCCGCCGATAGCGCCGCAGCGACCGCAATGCGTTTCGGTGCGCGCCGCCGTCGCGCGGCGTCCCTCATCCCTAGCACTACGCGGCCGGTAAGCGGCCAACGGCGTACGATATAAATGTGCGCAACGCTGTTGACGGCGATACGCCGAGAAGGACATGGTGGTCGGTAGTGGTGGCATTTTCGCCAATTCGCGTTCGAGTCGCTCGTTGCTCTTCGTTATGTTGGCCAGTATGTTCTCATCGCTGCCGTAGCGGTAACGTCGCGTGTGCGTGTGCGTTTGTGCAAGTGCTGTAAAGCCGGTTGTGGGCACGCTTTCTGCTTCGGCTGCTTTACGTCCATGCAACTGATTAACGGTGCTGGGCCATTTAGGCGGCGAAGCGTACGCGCTTCCGCTTGCGTCCCAGCAAGTGTGGGCTGACGTGACGTTTTTTGGTTTTGTACCCGTCACTAATTCCATAACGGCGGTGGGCTTGTGTTGTTGTTGTGTGGTGTTGGGTCTTGTGGTCGGCCATGTTGTTGTTGTTGTAGTCATAAGTAGTGTTTTTGTTGCGGGCACATTGGCTGTCGTCGTTGGTCGTGTTGGTGTTGTGCTTGTAAGTTCCGCCGTCGGCACAGACCACGCGATGCCGCTTGTTGTAGTTGTCGTTGTTGCTGCATATGTTGTTGGCGTTGCTATTTTCGCTATTGTAGGTGTCTCGCCCGACACTTTGGCAGTTGTTGTCGGTGATTTTGTGGCCAACTGCGCCTTCGTGTTTGTAATTAGACCTGTCGCCAGTGTTTTCGTTGTTGTTGTTGTTGCTGCGGTGCTTTTTGCTACTACAGTTATACATATGCAGACATTGCAGTGTTCATTGCATATCAGTAATATATAGTTTGTTTCAGGTGTGTGCAGGGTATATTTGTAAAGAATTTTGCATAACAGTTTTGTTTTTGTTTTTATTGTAGTTTATTTTTATTTTTTACATTTTTTTTTTTGAAAATTCGTTAGTGTTATCATTGGTACGCGCAAGCGGGCAGCAGTAAAAATAAATAAAAATTGTGAAAAAGGACAACGCATTAATCCAGCGTGTTCTCTAGTTCTTTGTTTGGTTGGTTGGTTGTTGTTGTTATTATTAATATTTATTATTGTGTGAATGGCGATTTGTGTTGTGCATTACTTTTTAACGTTTTTTTTTTTTTTTGTTTTTCAATTTCCTCTGGTGCAGTTCCGTGTGAATATATGGGGATTTGGCTAGTTATCTCACTTTTATACCCTACACAATGAATTTTTATTTTTACCATATTAAGAAGAAATTCAATTTTGATTTATATTACTATATTATAGTACATTAATTTTCATGAATTTCGCTTTTTTTCTGTTGTATGGAGTGCAGTGGTATTAAGGGTTTACAACCTTAAATTAATTTAATACCACAAAATATTGACTTCTCTTCGAAAATTGTTAGAATTTAGAAAGATGTAAGGCAAATGTTATAGCGAACGTATACATTATACGTTTCTAATATCGATAAGCTCCTCAAATACATACTATTATCTTATAAACACTTACTTGGGATACTCCTAAAATATACTACACAAATACAAAATATTCCTTACAAGTACTTTTATCAAACATTTTGTCTGGCAACTATAAGCTATGGTTGACCGATACGATTCATATCTGCAAATCTTTTAGCATTGTTTTGGATAATAACTCGTACCATATTTGGTGATGATATCTGGTCAAATAAAAAAGTTTTCCATACAAGCACTTTATTCAGATCGTTCAGTTTGTATGAGAGCTATAAGCTATAGTGATCCGATCCAAACAATTTCTTTAGATATTTGATCACTACTTTAACCAATAATCCCTGCAAAGTTTCATGCAGATAACTCGCCAAATGAAAAAATTGTCGATACAGACAGCTATATGTTATAGTGGTGCGATATCGGCCGTTTAGACAAATGAACAGAAAAAAAGACGGGTGCAAGATTACATATCGATATCTTAAAAACAGAGGTACTACTTCGTATATAAACAGATGGAGGGACGGGATCTCTGCCGTAAGGGCGGATCGAACAGCAAAGTGTGTGAAAATGATTCGTAGAACATTTCCAACATAGGCGATTTTATACTAAAC
The DNA here is from genome assembly GCF_023373825.1 of Bactrocera dorsalis. Classification (NCBI taxonomy): domain Eukaryota; kingdom Metazoa; phylum Arthropoda; class Insecta; order Diptera; family Tephritidae; genus Bactrocera; species Bactrocera dorsalis. Next base: position 101,928,145 of record NC_064304.1, on the reverse strand, counting down.
AAAAATCGACATGTTCTAGCCTGACATTTCCTTTTGGATGTTAGAACCAACGTGGCAAACTTAAGGAGATGGGGAACCCGATACCTCAATCGATGACAACGAAGCGTACGTTCCATTATCCGACCATGAAGAACAACAAAGCGGCGAGTTGCCGACCGAGCTCTTCAAACACGGCGGCGAAGAACTGATAAGGAGCATTCATCAGCTTCTTTGTAGAATATGGTCGGACGAAAGCATGCCCGACGATTGGAATTCAAGTGTCCTCCTCCCAGTTCACAAAAATGGAGACTCCACCAACTACCCTTGGGTAAGCCTTCTCAACAGCGCATATAAGGTTCTATAGAGCGTACTGTGTGAAAGATTAAAGCCCAACAACAAAACAAACTGATTGGGCCTTATCACATTCACCATGCGCCAAATCTTGGAAAAGACCGGTGAAAAGAGGATTCACACACATCACTGTTTCGTCGATTTCAAAGCTGCTTTTGACAGCTCGAAAAGGAGCTGCCTTTATACCGCTATGACTGAATTTGGTATCTCCGCAAAACTAATACGGCTGTGTAAACTGACGTTGAGCAATACCGAAAGCTTCGTCAGAATCCTGAAAGACCTCTCGGAGCCGTTCGATACCAAACGAAGTTTCAGACAAGGTGACTCCCTATAGTGCGACTTCTTCAATCTACTCCTGGAGAAAATAATTCGAGCTGCAGAGCTGAATTGAAAAAGTACAATCTTCTTTAAGAAGACCAAACTCTATACATCACTCATTATCCCCATCCTACTATATGGTGCAGAAGCATTCACAACGACAATATCTGATGAGTCGACGTTACCAGGTTCGAGAGAAAGGTTCTGCGGAAGTTTTATGGTCCTTTGGCAAAGGCGAATATCGTATTCGATAGAACGATGAGCTGTACGAGTTGCACGACAACATTGATAAAGTACAGCAAATTAAGAGACAGCGGTTACGCTGGGTAGGTCATGTCGTCCGAATGGAAGAAAACACTCCAGCTTTGAAAGTGTTCGACGCAGTACCTGCCAGGTTAAGCAGAGAAGAGGAAGACCTCCACTTCGTTGGAAAGACCAGGCGAAGAAGGAGCTGGTTACACTTAGAATCTCCAATTGCCGTCAATTTGCGAAAACAAGAAACGACTGGGGCGCTGTTGGAAATTAGGTTATAACCGCCGGTGTCTACGCCAATAAAGAAGAATAAGAATGTTTTGGTGTAGAAATTCAAATCAAGATTTTTAATTATTCTTTTTTGGATGAAATTAGAAATACGTCTCTTGTTCTAACTTAGGAGGAGTTGTAATAGAGCCTTTTCTTTCTAATAATTTTGCCAGAAGTTGTTAAATAATTTGAAGTACATTTTAGAAGAGCCCTAGATCCCACAATTGTTTATGAAATTTTGTAAAATTCAATCGAAATTTTAAATAAAACTCGTTTTTTTTCAATCTCTAACCTCGAAGTAATTGCCTTACACCTTCCTTATTCTAAAACAACATTAACTAATATTGTTATTAAATTTTTTTTAATCTAAATGTAGTTATGTAGTAAAAAATATATATTTACTTGTGTTTAAGAGTTGTGTCCTCGAGTTTACTGGTCAACGTTTTGCATTCGCTAGTTAATTTATCCATGAGTTGCTTCTGACTCTGTATCATATCCTCAAGTTCATTTACCGTTTCGACTTTGATACAAAGATAAAACGAAAGTTGCAATATTTAATTAAGTTTGATTAATTTTTAATTATACTAAAGTTTAATGAGTCAAATGTATGTAATGTGTTAATTTGAATTTCACAATTTTTACTTTACGAAAGTGATTTTGCTTTCAATTTCGGTTAGCGCTACGCCAAACTCATGGATAAACTATTGACTTTCGCTGATTGCATTTGAAATTTACTCAACTCCAATAAAATGACTATTCTTGCTAACAATGAGGTTATGCATTAGTGTTGCCAATGTCATTAAAGAAGTATTAAATATATCGGATTTAATTTAGTTTCTATATAAAGTCTTTGAATTGAAAATGTGACACTTTGAACATTCACTGTAGCCAAATCAATAGCTTACCCAAGACGAAACTGCATAGGAAGCAATAACGGTGCATTTTACTAAATAAACTACTTATATACGTATATAATTTATAATATTGATTTGCTGACTGTGCTAGAGTGATATATGAAATAATTTTTTTTAAACAAATTAAATATTTTAAATTATAGTTTTCATTTTTTTCAGTGTAATGTGCTTTTTTGTAATGTGAAATGTTCTCCAAGCTTCTAGTATCTAATTTCATAAAAACATTATATATTATACTTATGTGTACTTTATATATATTCGTGTTTTCATTTTGGGTATTAGGTTAGGTTAGGATAAATGGCTGATCCCTCTGTACGGCGGAGAAATCGCAGTTAGACTGTTGTGTCTTGTGTGAAGCCAGACAAAAAACTCCTATGTTTGGATATTAGCTATCGACAAGGCGCCCTGACCCATCACAAGTCTGCTAAGGTGTTCTATTTCTATTTTTGCTATTTTTGGCTGCCTGAAGGTATTCGACGTGTTTTTGTCTTGTTCTGCCAAAAGCGCGACATTGAAGGAAGAAATATTGAGATGATTATATCTCATCTACTACCAAACAGCTGCTGCATCTGGTAAGATAAGTCATCCCACTGTTTGTATTCCAAATGGACAATGTCGTGCTGAGACAACTACAACCGATGAAGAGTGACCCCTGCTGAGAGCGAAAAGTTCCCTACACCTCTTGCGATTTACCCTAGGCTAGAAAAGTCTTGCAACTTCACAGTTTCTAGTAGTTGACGGACGCTTGCTGCACTGTTTTGAAGACCAACGCTGCAGCAGTGAACCAAAAGAAGCCAACGAAGCACCCACCCGTTCAAAATTCGAAGTTATTGAAACTGAAGTACCTACTCAACCAAGCTCATCAGTCTTACTCCTTCCGCAATACAGCTGTGACCAGGCACCCAAACCAGCCTAACCGTAAAATAGTTCGCTGCTAATGATAAGTAGTCTAGACATCTTTTCGCGTCCTTGATTTCGCTGACTTCACCTAATATCGCTGTACAACTATCAGAGTGGATAGAAACCACTCTGAAAAAGTCTGAACTCCAGAATCAGTTTACAGCGGCCTCCTCCGCTTGGAAGATGCAGCAATGGTCAGGAAGCTTCGAGCCTGGAGCTTGGGTATTACAAACATCGTGGCAAACTTAATGTACCCTGTTCAGGGTATAAAAGATCGCATGTGGAGTTCGTTAAGCCCGCAAACTTTTTTCGCTCGTTTGCGACGGTATCTGATATCTGTATCTGTTTTATATAATTATCCCCGAAAAATTACTATCATCCGTATTAATATTATCCCAAAAGTTTTTTGGGGGCCTTGTTCTAAGGCTTCCTGTTTTTAAGAGCGATTTTTGTTTTCGGAAAACGTCAGATCAAAGTTTATACCCGGAAGGGATCACCTCAAATACTTAATGTAAAAAACACGACTGTGCTACCATACTGAGTATCGAAAAACTTGTTAGTAAGTTTTCTATGAACTATTTGTAACCAAACAAAAAGGTGAAATTTTGGAATTATTTGATGATTCTAGAGGCGAAATCTTTTTACAATGAAATTTGGTATTAACAGATATTAAGTTTTACTTTACTACTTCACACTCCGCTAATCAATTCTACACATTGGTGCTATATTCTACATAAGGTGCATAAATATTGTTTCTATGAGTATAAGAAAAGAGCTTCAAACTACCAAAAGTCTCACCATGCTTCTCTTGCATTTCGGAAATACGTTTGTCTAAATCCTTTTTGGTGGGACGGATTTCATTTTTCATTTCGCCATAAGCCAGCTGAAAAGCAGTAAATCAAAAAATTTTTCAAAATAAGAATATCATGTTATATTAATTTAACTTGCCTCCTTCTCCAAATTGGCGATCTCATCATTGAGACGTAATATTTCGCGTTTGGAATGCAATAAATCGGCATCGCCACGATCCAAACGCTGTCGCAACGATGTTATCTCGGCTGTCAGACGCGTCGCCTCGGTTTTCGCCTCACGCGCCGCACGATCCAATTGTAGTCGCAATGCCGTGATCTCTTGTTCCAACGATTGCTTCTCCGCATTCACTTGCGCCATATCGGCGAGGAAGGTATTGCGATTGGAACGCAATTCCATCTTCAACTCATCGATCTGTGCATTGCGATTCGAGAGATCACGCTTCATATCATTTGAATAGCGTTTTTCACGCTCCAAATCCAACTGCAATTTGGCCACCTGTTCCCACTGACTGCTCAGATCGCCACCCAATTGATCAACCTGCGTGTTGTAGCGTCGTTCGGCAGTGGCACGCTCGTCCGCAATACGACGCGCCATCTCATGTTGCAGTTCGCGTACACGTTCGTGCTGCCGATCGAGCTCCTCACGCAGATGCTTCACCTCCAGCTCGGCTTGAGCACGCTCCATCTGCACCAGATCGTTTATGTAGCGTTTGGATGATGTGTTGCTTGTATACTGCTCCGACTTGGCGTCATCCAATAGTTTCCGCAGCTGGCGTACACTTTCCTCAAGCGCATTCTTCTCCAGTTGCAAATGCTCAATTTGCTTGCGATGGGCGTCGCAGTTATTGGTGGACGAGCTGCTCGCTGGCGCATTTGTGTGGGCACCAGCTAGCACTAGTGGGTCAACATGTGCCAATTTGCGTTTGAGTTCTTCATTTTCCGTTTTCAAACGTTTCAAATCAATATTGGCTTGCATAAGCTCCGCCTCAAGCTCACTTATGCGCGCTTCATAGACAATATTTGGCGCCGAAGCATAACGTGGCGACTTCACGGCAGCAGACGAAGTTTCTTTCTTACTACGTGGCGTGGTAGAAGTTTTCTTTTTATAATGCTGTTGTTCGTCACTGTCGGAAGAAGGACTCGTCACGGGCAGTGTCTTGTCGACACCGCCTAACGTGGCTAGCTCGGAACGTGCGGTCTCCGTGAGGTGCGTGTTCTCGTTGATGACGTCTTTGACTTTGCCAAGTAAATTGGTTAACTCGTTGCGGCAGTATTTGGACTCTTTCTCTAGCTGTTCAATATAGTCTTCTTGTTTTTCAATGAAATTGAATATCTCCACCGGTGCGTGGACGCTATCAGTAACAGGCTGCGGCTGGGTTTTGTTAGGCGCGTAATAATCGAGTGGTGCCGTTGCTGTCGTAGTGCTGGCCGCATAGGGCATTTGTAATGTCAAATTCTCCTTGGAGGATGAGAAGGCATTGAAAGGTTTCGGCTTGCTGCGTACGCCTGGACTGAGGCGTGATTTCTGTGCTGGCGACAAGTACTTCGAGATATCCGAGTATACGGGACGTTCGATGACCTGTGATTCGAAAAATAAATGTGTTAGTATATGTATATAATTAGGAATAAACTGCCTTTAGATGTATGCTTCAAAAACCGAAAATGTTTTTGAAAGAGATTGGGTAGTGAATAAGTTCTTAAAAGAGATGTGGTTAAGTTCAAGGAATAACTGGTACGAAATTGAAGCTACTGCCGAGATTATGCTTAGAAGACTCAAAGCAACTCTGGGCAAAATGAAAATAAAAAAAAATTGAATTCCTGCTCCTTACTGATATGATACGGAACGCGAATAGAAGAGACTAGGAAATCCTGAAATCTCAAAAATCTTATTGAAGAAATATAGCTCCAAATTCCCTACATAATGTCGAGGTACATTAATTAGACCTTCTTCTGTATCTAAATAATACTATGGACTTGTGAAAGGCGCTCATAATCTTCCTCTCTGAAGACCAACTAAACCTCAGATTATTATATTCAAGACTAGCAAGCTGTTGAGAAGAAAGAGATATAAGATGATGGTTTGTAGAGAAAGTTGGCGAATTGAGACAAGAATTATATTCCCCATTGCGGTGCAAGGATGGTAAGAATAGAACTATTGTGCTATCCATTCACATGACTGGACACTAATCATGACTTAAGAGGAACCTCACGTTGTCTTTTGCTAATAAAAGAGTTCAGTTTTTATAAAAAAATAGGCTTATCTTCTTTGAGATGAAAAGCTAGTTCTACCTTCAGTACGAATAGGTGAGCACGGCCGCTATTCGGTCGTCCGGTAAGAATTTTGTCGACTTTAGTGAGAAAGTTGCAACCTAACATTTTTGGTTCGTCGAGTTCTTTATTCACAGCTGATCTATAGAAAATTTTCTCCGATTATCACCAACTACAATCTAACTAACAATCCAATTAGATATTTTGCACTGCAGGAAAAGTTCAATGCACTTCCACGCCACACCAATTAGACAAATTGCCCCACTAAATTTGCACCTAAAATACTTGTTTTCATACTCACCGACAAGTTATCCGAATAGTTATCGGTCGAGTCCTCATTCACATGCCGCATATACGCCCCCGTAGCGCCATTGCCGCCAGCAGCAGAACCAGCGCCACCTCCTCTGCTGGGCGGGGCATATGATTCGGCCAACATTAGCTTCAGCCGGCTAACGGCCTCATTATATGCATAGTTCGTATAATCCATCGGTTTTGGTTTCTTGTGCGCCGCACTCTTGGACGACTTCATTGGTATGTGCCTAAATGGTTTGTGCGCAGAAAGAAAGTTGCATTAAAACTTTGCCAAAATACATTTACTTTATCACATTTTGTTGAGCAAAAATTGTTCTCTTTTCTTTTTGTTGTGGACTTCTAACGCTTTTTCCGCATTTTTCACACCGTGTGTGGCACGCCACGCATTCTAAGCAACAACTAAAGTGTGGCGAGCACAGCAAGGACTACGGAGTCCTGCTGCCGTGCACATTCAGTTCTGTAGGCCGCCACAATTCCGCCCCTAAAACGCCGCAAGTGAAGTTGGAATTCCCTGCTTTTCTTCCCATTTGGAAGTTGTGTTATTTTACTTTGTTCTATGTTATTTTGTTTTGTGTTCGTTCGTTGCTATGGCACTTTCTGATTGGGAAATTAACCTGTTCGAAACACATGGGTGCAATTGTGCCAGTTTTATTGTTTTGGTTTTTTCTTAGTTTGAAGCAAAAAGTGCATTTGGTGGTTGTTTTTTTACTTTTGAGTTTTTGTTTGCTGTTTTTTTTTGTTGCTGGTTGATTTGGTTACGTTTGAGTGCGTGCTGAGCGCACATTAATTCGAGTGGCTGCAATTTTGGGCAGTTCTACAAAATTACTTTCAATCCTTTTCAATGAATTCTCTACAAAGCCAGGCAGTATTTAAACTATTTCGATTCAATTTTGCAACACTTCGCAAGAGTTTGAAGGCAAGAAAAGAAATACTTAATAATTAAATAATTTATAGAAAATCCCAAAAATATATATTTTTTTTTTTTTACGAAAATTTATACATTTTTTGAATATATAATCTAAATCTTTAGTATAAACAATTAGGTTAAACGGTTGAATACTATTCAAGTTTGGTAAAATTTATTAGTTTACATTTAATAACAAAAAGAATTTAAAATTAATTATATATTTATAAAAAATTTTAAATAATAAATTATAAATAAAATAATTAAAAATATATAATTTTCGAATAAAAAAATTGTTATAAATTTTATAAAAAAAAAAATTGACTTAAAAAAATTAATTTTTGTTTATAAATTTTTGAGAATATTGAAAGCACTTCTTCAAAATTAATAAACAGAGATTTATTTTTACAAAAATAATTATTATATAAAAGTTTAAAAATAATTTTTTATATAATAATTAATTAAAAAACAAAATATCAATTTTGAGTTAAAAAATAAATTATTTTTAAATTTTTTACCATAAAACATTTACAGTACAATATTAAAACATTTCATACGCTCGGCTAAATCTACTCAGCTCGTCAAGCCGACTATTGTCATATGTATGTATGTATATGTATATATTATTTTATTTTTTGGACCTACCGATATCGGTGCACTGTAATATATATAAGCCATACAAACTGAACGATTGGAATCAAGTTCTTGTATGGAAAAAAATTTTTAAGAGGATACCATCGCGGAGTCGGTAATGGAATAATATCCATGACAGCGTTACAATCTCCGATCGGACCATTATAACAGCCATAAAACTAAACGCTCAGAACCAAGTTCTGAAATTGAATATAATCGTTCTCTTAAAAACATTAAATTTTGCATTCAAGCTGGTGGGAAAAAACTCTATAAGAGCAGGTGTCTATATTGGGCCATGGACATGACACCGCCCACATTTATGAGAAATAATATATCTTCTGACATACTGAAACTAATTAAAAAAAAATTCGGTACATAAAACTTTTTAATGAAAATTCACGTTCTAAAAGAATGTGTTTCACGCGCTTCGCACAAATTATGGTCAACATAATCGACTTACTGAGCATACTATTAGCACTAGCATTCGACCTTCCCCAGTGACATCGCTTTGCTCTATGGACTTTTGTAAAGTTCCAATAACATCTCACATTTTCGAGAAAAATTTTGTTCAGCAATGAGGACCGTTTCTGTCTCAATGGGTATGTAAACAAGCAAATTGCCGCAGTACGGATGAAGATATTCAAGATCCGTTATTTCATCCAGAAAAAACAACTGTTTAGTGTGGTTTGTGGCGCTCGTGATCTCGGCGATCGGGTGAATGTTTGCCTTGAAAACTTGCCCTGGTTCCCAAACCAAACAAACTTTATGCACCTGAAGGTATTTCCCTGACTTTGATTCTGGCAAGGCGCAAGTGTACGAAATGTTCCATTATACCCGTACTTACCCCTTCCTTACTTGTTTGTTTTATTTTCTAAGACTTTTATCTCTGGAATTTTTTTGTATGCAATATATATCAATCAGATAGCTTGGGTCCACCGAATGATATTGGATTTTTTTAATGGATCTCTTAGTTTGATACCTCCCTTAATACTATATTTAGGTCCTTTAATATGATGTTGAATTTCTACAACAGTCGGAATTAAGAAATCAAAAACTTTGTGTTCCCCAGCGTAAATTGAGGATTTATTAACCGTTAATAATTTTGATGTTAGCTGTCTTCGATCGCCTAGCGCTACTTCTCAGCGAATCGAACGCTGCCCCAGATACTCAATCGCGGCACTTGTGGTGCAACCCTGCGCTAACATGTGTTCTGACGGTAATAGTGTTATGATTCTTTCTTTGTGGATAAATTCCTTTTTTTCGCGTAAAAATCTTTGCTCTAACCATTTATTTTAGTTTTTTTTTTAATTACTAACTATCATTGATTTTAAGCCTTATGTTTTAGAAGTTTAAGAAAAAAATATATTCGCATTTTCATATGTCATACCATTATTGAAGATACGACACTTTAATGAAGGATTCGTAAACTCTCTTGTACTAATTCAACTCGATAACTTTGCTCTTATTGCTTCTTTTATATGTACTTTTTATGACAAGAGAACAGAAGCGAGCAGCGAAATGGGGAATCGAAGACAGCTGTTATTAAAAAACTCACATGATGTGAAGACCAACTTCACTTTTATAAATACCTAAGGGGTTACATGGGTTTACGGGTTTCAAAGATATGAATTTTTATTGTTTTATTAAATTCCACAACCTCTATAATATTGTTCTAAATTCTCAAGTTGATCCGAGTAATAGTTTCGGAGATACAGCCTTGAGAACTTCTGCGCTAAGACTTGAGCAAAGGATTTTTTTTCGATTTCAGTTATTTGAAAAAAAAAATGTCACGCAATTTTCACTGAAATTTCCATTTCTTTGTAAAAATGTCTGCCAAAAATTTAATTTTCTTTTTTTTCCTTCGTCCAAGTTCTAAGTTAAGATTTTAATTAAAACACGTACTTTTTCACTTTAGATGATCCTGTAAGGAGTTACACTGCCAGTGTTAGCGCACCTTTTTTCCGAGGGGTCACCGGACATGGCGTCTCAATGGCCGAGTTTAAGATATTTTTTCCCAAAATTTCAGAATTTCTTTGTTAATAGTGTATGTTTCTAATAAAATATTTAATTTTTTATGTCCGAAAAAAAGTTGTTGAAAAAAGCCTATTTTTACCCGAAGTAATCCATGTAACCTCTTAAGTTATTCAGGAAAATAATCACACCAAATATTTATAAAGTGAAAGCGCTTTTAGCTAAAACTTTTTCATTGACTTTCATTATTACTTGCGAAGTATATTTCTTTCTTGGTCAAAAAGTGCTTATTTTGAAAGATTTCGTAGAGTTTTACTTTGTTCATGAGCCAAACTTGCAAACCGAATATTTTAAAAAATATTTCTTTTAACTTTTTACACAGTTACTTTCCTAAAAACACATATTTTTTTATTAAAAGTAAAAGCGAGCTTGCCTTGTACGCTGCCGCTTGCCGCCGATGCGCGAACTACAAACACTATCCTTATCCGAATGGCCGCACGATGAGCGCCGCCGACGCGTAACGTGATCGCTGCTCAGCAGTTGCGAAACGTATGACTGACGTGCGCTCTGATTGAGGTTAGCTAAGGCAGTGAAGAAATTTTCCGACTTCATCTTCAGCAATGCAGTGTGGTGTAGCCGCTAACAAGGCGCGAGTATGTGGTGAACATTTAGCGTTATGCCTTGGACCGGGTGGTAGGAAGAATCAGAGCAACTTTACTTTGCAAAAAGTTTACTTGTGCTCAACTGTTGTTGTTGTTTGTAATATTTGGTTTAATAATTTGACATGCAATGTTGGCGCAAAACACACAAAGCTTTGCGAAATGTAACAATTTCAAAGGGGGGCAAGGGAAATGCCAACGAGCATGCACTGCCACTTCCTTCCGAGGTGTGGTGTAAATTGTTTGCCAAGAACTTTGTAGACGCGTTGCACGAGAAAACGTTGTAACTCGCTCGATTGCCGACGCTCGTTTTCACGCTGATTTGCGCGTCAAAAGTGTAAAGGCTGCGGTCATTTAACCCGTCCGATTCATTAATTGTGCTTTGTATTTGTGATTTTATTAATTATTTCTGTTTGCCTGTGGTCGCACGGGCGCGCGCGCTCAACTTCTAATTTAGACGTTTAACTGAAACGGCGACAGCGTTGGTGGGCCGCTTTTATAGATTCGCTTTGCTATGCTACGCTATGTTGTTATTGTGCGGGGGGTTCGGTTGCGATGGAACCCATACTAAAAACAAAAATATCCTGTGTAGGGGTAATAAATAGTACACAACCGGAAAGGAACAATAAACGCAGGGGCTTTCACAAATTTTTATGGGTTTCGTGCCATGTAGTGCAAAATGAGCAAAAACCCAAATCAAACCAAACAAATAGCAGCAGAAGCTAATAACATTCCTAAGCATAATTTGAGCATTAACAAGTTGAAAGGTTGCCACTGGAAATGGTAAATAGAACAGTGGTGGGCAGAACACTGGGTGGCAAAAAGAAGTGTGGAAGTACATGCAGTCGAATCGGCACTAAAGTCTGTAAGGACTCCAAATCTACTCGGTCTCCTGTATTCAAATTTCGCTCAGCCGAATATAGAAGCAGTTCAAAAATTAAATTTTCCGTTCAATGAGTGGAATAATATTCACCAAAAATACGTATTTGCTTTAGATCTACAGTTAAACCAGCTCTAAAGTCGGCTAGGACTCTATTCGATATCTTATAACCCAAGTTCATGCAGTTCAAAAACCACATTTTACCCGATTCCAAGAGACTAGCTGGAATTTAATCTTCTTACCAATTACACTGTCATATTACACTTCTTAAGCTTTCCGTTTTCCGAGCAGGTATGTTTGAGTAACCCGAGTGGATCCGAATCAAACTTTGCTTATCGGTCAAACACCCAACCATTTTTTATTTCAGCCATGATCACTTTGCCTGCTGCATATAACTAATCAGAATCTGCCCTCAAAATCGACATAATATGATATAAAACGTAGAGGATATATTCAGAATCAGAATCCAACATCAACGTCAGCCTCAAAATCCAACGCTGAATAACTTTTTCCAATAGGTGCTACTTCGGACTAAGTAGGAAATTGAGAAGTAAAGTTCTCTCTCGACGAATAAAGACCAAATTCTACAAGTCTACAACATCCCCGCCCATAGACATGAACGATCGACGAGAAGACTGCAGAAAATGTTAAGAGGAAGACTCCAGGAAAACAATGGAGCATTTTTACGCACTTGTTCCCCAATAACAATACTACGCTTTAAGCATTTAGGGGCCACACGGTAGGAAAGACTGGAAATATATTGTTAGTCTTAAGATAGGTTTTTTTCTCAGAAATACTGTCTACTTTTACGCGGCTTACCACATACACGCCACTGTTATCCCATTCCACTACAAAAAATATAAACTTATATATGTTTATGGAACCCTCTTAGACCTATTTAACCATATTTCAATGCTTCATCGCTATTAACATGCAACTTTTGCGCCAATTTTCCGCTTACAAGTTTGATCAATACTTGTGACTGAATATCATCGACAAGAACGACGAAGACCGAGCTGATGACTTTTGTCGCTTTCGACAACTTTGCTGGACTCTTTTTGTCTTTTTTTTGTGGATTTCATTATTAGCGCTTTTGTTGCTTGTACTGTCACACTTAATACATATTGTTTTTGTTTTTTTTTTTGTAGTTGATTTTTTTTTAGCCCATCTGTATTTGCGTTTATTTCGTGGTAATTTGAGTGCATTAAACTTTGCTTCGGAATAACGGTACACTTGTGCCTTTTGCATGTATTTCAGTGGCATGTTGTCTTGCCTTGAGTGGCTGCCAGAAATATATGAAAAAAATACAATCACAAACCAAAAACTATTTCTGACAAATGCGGTACACCACACAAGAGCGCAGCTGTCATACAGGCTCGCCTTTGGTTTCACAAACATACCAGCCCACAAGGTCTGGAAGTAAGTGCAACAAATTCTATCAACTTGTCAGCAAATTGATAAAAGTATTTATCGCTGAGGAAACTTTGTTCTTGAACTCCACATTAAATTTATCGCTTATTTTATTTACCATTAAATAGCGAATTATAGCGAATGTGTATTGGTTTCAAGTTAAAGTAAACAGTTGAGTTAGTTTCGCATATCTACAAGGGCTAAACTGTACAAATAACCGAAGAGAGAGAAATTTACGAGCCCGAAAGAGAAAATGGAGATTTTAAATAGTTAGCAAAAATACTCGTTTTTTTCGATGACAGATCTTTTTCAAGTTGTTGCTCAGCCCAATTCACGAACATAAGACGATTCTGATGGTCAAGCGGCTTAAATTCTTGCGTGAATTTGATCTTGTGAGGATGTAGGCAAAGATCTTTTCACAAAATTAGCCACAACGCTTGAGAACGACGTGTGAGAGACTGATTTGGGTTTTCCTCAATTGATACACTAACGGCAGCAATATTCTCGACACTACGGGCACTTCTTTGTCTCACTGGCACGAGAAAATTTTGTGCTGTGCCTGTGGATTCAAATTTTTCCTCTAGAAGCTCAATTGTTGATCTGACAGGGCGACTATGACGACCATAAACTGGACGTAACGCTCTTAAAGTTGAGGCCACTGACTCCGAATTTCGGTAGTAAATTTTAATAATCTCGACTCGTTGTTGGATCGTATATCTTTCTATGATGAAACGGCAAACCTTACTGAAGAGAAATGTGAAAAGAACGGGGAAAAATATGACGTCGCTTGCTGTCGCTATTGGTCCACTTTTATAGCGTCGTTTTGAAAAATAGCTCAAGTTCAGAATAATCAATATTAGCTATTTTCGTTTCGACAAGCGCCACTCTCCAGGGAGTCGAATAAACTATACAATATGCTCATAGAAACGAACAGCATTAGAGATGCGACTCTGCGCCAATAAGTGTAAATAGTTTTATGAATCTTTCTTAGAAATTCTTTTTTCGCATTAAAAACTTTACTGTAACCATCTATTTTTGTTTTCTATAAATCACTATAATCTCGAGTTTCCCAACTTTTTTAAGGAAAAAACACAGAAACTCGCCATTGATGGCTACTATATTGGCGGCATCATTTTTGAAAAAATACAGACCGATGATTCCACCGGCTCACACACGTGAAATGGCAGTTCTTGAATTTTTTTTAGGTTAGGAATGTCGGGCGCCTTCTCTTCTTGCACACGCTGTATTTTTTATGCTCTTAATTTAAGATCCTAACGTAAAATGCGTCAAGTCGTTCCATATGTACATCAATCCGAAGTGCTGCGAATGTCGCCAAATGGACTCTCCACGGTCTTCGTGTACACTCTCAGCTACGGTTGCTATATCTTCTTCAATTTAAAATATTCTATTAAGCTAAAATTTTAAACATTATTAAAAATAATGACAGTCAACCAAATGATAATTTCGTAAGGTAAATTGAGTGCAATTAGGTGTTAAACGCGAAGAGTCAGAATACAAATAAATAAATTTTATTTTACAATGATAGATAACATGTTAATGCAAGGTTACACCACAGATACTAGCAGTCTGTTTGTTCGATTCACTTCTATTTCTCTCCCTCTTTCTCTCTCTCTCTCTCTCTCTCGAATCGAAGAAAGCTAAATTATGACAGAGTGCACAAAATGATTCAAGCTCTGTATCAAGTACCTCACGTTGTAACGAATACTAATCCTTAGTAATGTAAAATGTTGCAGCTATTAGTATCTCCCGAATATTATAAAATTATTTTGCAATTAATTAAAAATATATTGTTGTAAATGAATTGTACTTAAAATCTATTATTTTTTCTTACATTCAATGGAAACAATTATAAAATTAAGCACAAAATCATTTTTAAAATGATCAGCACAGTGCTATTCTTCAATGGGCATCAACTTAACTCGTATTGAGAAAAATTTTTAATTTCTATATATGTATACTTTTTGCATTGAAAATGGATTAGTAATCCTCAGTTGTGCGAACATAGTCCAGCCCGGAAGGCAATGGCACTTTTTCAAAGCCTTTTGGGAACAATTTGTTTGCCTCATCGTCGGTGACCTCCGGTTGAATCATGACCTTATTGCCAGGCTACATATATGTACAAAAAAATATTGTAATGAAAAAAATTTAAAAATATTTAAGTAACACAATAACTTACAGTCCAATCGACGGGCGTGACCACAACCTTTAACTTGTAAGTTAATTGCAATGAATCAAGGCTGCGCAGAATCTCACTGGAATAACATAAATACACATTATTTATTTTTATTATTTATTAGATTCTTCGATCTTACTAAAATCTACCAAACAAATTACTCACTCAACATTACGACCCGTAGCAATGGGGTAGAACATCGACAGACGCACTTTATGGTCGGGACTGATGATGTATAGTGCGCGTATGGTTTGTGCAATGACGGGATCGCGTTTCTGATCCTCGTCCAACATGCCAAAAAGTACAGCCAAATCACGGCGTGGATCGGCTATTACAGGGTAGGGGAACTCTTCGGGTATGTCTTTGCAATATGATTGGATATCTTTCACCCACTTATTATGTGTTTCTATATCATCGACTGAATGTGCCAAGCATTTGGCATTGCGCTTCGTAAACTCCGGCAGTCGCACGGCCATACGCGCCAGTTCTGTGGTGCAGACGGGTGTAAAGTCCGAGGGATGCGAGAATAGTATCACCCAACTGAGAAGTAATCATAAGTTATCGGTTATATTTTATAGATATTTGTTTATAAGTATATAAAATAAGATTATATGTATGTCATTATGATAACTCAGTTGTTCGAATATAATATATAAAGACTTATATCATTACCTAGAGAAATAGCAAATGTGTAGATACATTATTGAGTTTAGTATACTCATATACGATCAGATAGGATCTTCACAACAGTTTTCTTAAGAGAGTTTCGTTCTTTCGCCATTTTTTATGCGAGAAATGGTAAAGGTCTCGTCACATATCTAATGGTTAGTTATAAAATCGCTATAAACTGTATATATAACGGCACCTAGCGCTTTTTTTTATGAAACTCCATACATACATCTGCCTCTATAATGTACAATTTGAGTCCAAACTTTGATAATTACGGACCAATGAAGTTACCGATCCAAGGCCAATATCAAGCACCGGCATGTTGAAATGAATGTCTCTATTCCGGTGGGTTGAATTTAGATAAGGCCACTTTTTGCCAGTACACTTCAAAAAAAAAAAAACAGCTTCTTAATTGAGATATACTCTCAAGCGCACTAAAATCCAGTCATCAAACCAGAATCACGACAAATATGCCGCCCGATCAGACATTTCTTTCAGTCACGGTTATTAACAGGCTGCTTATCGTAACGGTTCTGCCGACTTTAGCTCTGTTGAAGCGCTGTAAAGTCTTTATCGCGATCTTGCGAGTTTACTCTCTTAATTCTTCTTACTCTCTTGTATCTTTTTAAATCTCTTTCACTAAGCTCATAGCAATTATACATTCAGCGCTTGTTATACTGCATTTTGCATGCACATACATATACCTACATACATGCAGGTATTTAGTTTAGATAAGTAGTTTGTTCTTAAATTCATCTGAGGAGTATGCATACACTACAAAATAGTTTGTATTTGCATAGCAGGCCAGCCGTAGCTGTCGCCACAATTAGCATGCGGTCCAAGATTATAAATATTTTCCACTTTAGGCACAAAACAAAACGAGTTTTGTTGGTTCGTTGGTATATACAAATGTCCATATATAATACATATATCTATTATGAACATATATATATGTATATACATATATACATTGTGACAGAAAAGTTCCCGGAAATTGTTTATAAAACCACATAATATTTAATTATTCATCAATATTTAATGTGTTGCCTTCAAAGTAAACCCTACCAGATGTAATACACTCAATCGCCAATGATTTTTCCAGTCCTCGAAACACTTTTCATTAACACTTTTTGGAATAGCTTTCAACTTCTTCAGCGAATTTTGTCTTATCTCTTCCATCGACTGAAAACGGGTTCCACGAAGCGGCAATTTCAGTTTGGTGAACAAGAAAAAATCACATGGAGCCGAATCTGGTAAATACGGTAGTTGATCGATGGTGTTCATTGCGTTTTTGGCTTTAAATACGGTCACAATTGTGGCTCGATGCGATGGTGCATTATCATCGTGTAAAATCCATGAATTGTTCTTCCACAATTCCGACCATTTTCGATGGATGTTCTCATGCAAATGCCTCAATACGGCCAAATAGAACTCCTTATTGACCGTCTGTCCCTTCGGAACAAATTCATGATGCACCAAACCACGAATTTCGAAAAAAGAATGAGCATCACCTTGATTTTGAGTTTTTTCCTACAATTCCAATGACCACGTCTCATCGTCAGTTAAAATGCTCTCCATGAATGTGGGATTGGAAATCGCACGATCAGTCATGTCCAAAGAGACCTCTTCACGGTACTCTTTTTGAAAAAAATTCAGCATTATCCGTATAAGTCGAGCATGAACGCGTTTCATACCCAAAGTATCCACTAAAATAATTCGAACGGACTCGCGAAAGATATCGAGCTCTCTTACCATCTCTCTAACAGAAATACAAAATTTTGAGACAAATTATTTGTTCGACATTTTTAGGCATTGAAAAAATCGCATCACATCACTGAGGTAAACCGGCTTAAACAGCTACTGTATACTAAGTGGTTGACAGATCGCGCTCATATTTAGCATACTAATTAAGGACAGTCCTAGCAACTTAGCAAAATACATTTTTATTTTGAAATATCATTTACTTGAGGAACTTAAAAACATTTTCCGGGTTCTTTTTTGTCACAATATATATGTACATATGTATAATGCCGATACGTAAATAGAATTATCATAGTATTTTTAACAGCATGAGATTAAAATTCATATCATATTCATTACAAATGATAGCGTTGAACAACTATATTCAATATGTACCATATATGTATGTACATACAAGTATATATATGTAGTATAATATACACATACTATAATAATATTGAAAACACTTCATTGCTATAGTTATATATTTCTTTTTTTAATCTCCACACTTACTAAATTTTTTCACACTTTTTTTTTTTAATTTTTATTTTTACTTATTTTTCACTTACGAATCGCCCTGCCACTCGAAAAATCGAATTTTTCCCTTGGTGGTTTCAGCTTTGAAATTCGGCATTGTCGCACCCAAACGCATTTTGAATTTTTGTTTCTTGTATTTATTGTTTTTTAATTATTTAAATTTTAATCACAAACTTTCTTCTTGCAGTCACCGACGTACATATACCCAAGTGCTCAAGTCTCCACTCTTTCTTGACCACTGATTAATTTCCCTGCCTTTTATATGCCGCTGTCGGCTTCATCTTATAAACACGCTCTCATATATTAAATAGTTGTTTATGTAGTATATGTGAGAGCGGATAAGCTATGGTGCTCTTACTCAACTTAGTGGATGAGTTGTTATCAGTGCACAGATTATATGCATTGGAGATAACTACACGCTTATTTACGAGCAGACAAAATGTAAAATAGAAGAGAAATTCTCGATTAAGCTGACTACATTTGTGCATATATAGTACCATATGTAATTCAATATAGTCAACAAATATCTTTGCAGGGGCATAGTCGAGTTTTTATGGAAGAGGGCTCAGAAAACGAGAAACCCCTTAACTACGTTTGCTATAACACCCTTACAGGGGGGCATTTTTATAGCATAAAAAGTTATACAAATATATTGGGTAGTCGAAAAAGTATTGTCGTATTTCTAATCAAAATTCAACTCATTTTTTTATATTTACAATGAACTTTAATGAACCAAATATGTACCATTTTGGCCAACCACTTGTTGCCATTTTCCCGCTAGAGGCATTATTCCATCTGTGTAAAAAATTTCTTATTTCTCGGCGAAAACCTGTGACAAATAATTTTCACAGGCTTCTCTTGAAGCCAACTTTACACCATTAAGGGAGTTCTATATTGATCGAAACAAATGGTAGTCCGATGGTGCAAAGTCAGGGCTATATGGTGTATGCATCGATACTTCCCAGGCAAGCTCTCCCAGTTTTTGCCGTGTCCTCAAAGATGTGTGGGGTCTAGCGTTGTCCTGAAGGAAGACGAATCTCTTTCTGTAGATCAATTCTGGCGGACTTTTTTTAATTGCTTGCTTCAATTTCATCAGTTGTTGACAATAAAATGTAGAATCAATTGTTCAACCAGGCTGGAGCAGCTCATAGTGGATGATTCTTTTCCAATCCCACCAAACACTTAGCATATCCTTTCGAAGCGTCAATCCTGGCTTTGCGACCATTTGTTGAGCTTCACCACGCTTGGACCATTATCTTTTTTACACATTATTGTCGTATTTGATCCACTTTTCGTCTCCTGTTACCATTCGCTTCAGAATTGGTTCCATTTCATTACGTTTCAGCAAAGAATCGCAGATGTTAATTCGGTCCATCAAATTTTTCACAAATAATTTACGTGGTACCCAAATATCGAGCTTCTTTTAGTAGCCAGAACGGAAGCGGGCGAACCATTGTTGTGCTACATGAACTAGTACAGCATCGTCTCCGTAAACTTCACAAATTTCATTGGTGGCTTGCGTGGCATTCTCCCCTTTTTATAGAAAATTTAAAAATATAGCGAATTTCTTCATTATTTTCACTTATTTTTGAACAGCTGTAACTTTTTTTCAACTTCCCCGAATTTAATTTTTTTATTGAAGCTTAGAATCTTACCTTTCCAACACTATATGCTATGACACAATGTGATTGGTAGCTCTGGAGATATACGACTGCAACGAAACTTATTGTCAAAATACTAAAAGACTTTTTCGACTACCCAATATATAAGTATGTAGTATGTCTTTTAGCGTCTCAGATGATTCCTTCCGGGTGTTACAAACTTAATAAATCATATTCAGCGTACAAACATTTTTACTCATGTTTATAAGAGTAATTTGTTATGTGAGAATTTCGCAAGGAGCTGTCTACAAAAAAACTTGCTTATATTGAAGGCAGCAGTTATGCCACTTAATTGAGGTATCCACATACACTCTTGTCTCAATTCAACTCAATAAATTTGTTGCTGCTTTTACATGCAAATATTTTTTACAAGAAGAGAGACACGGCGAATCGAAGACAGTAATAGCTCGCTCGCTAAACGAAATGCCTCAAAACCTTAAGTTCACATGGTGAGTCGGCCGAACACACAGCGCCGATTGAGCGTTGATCAATCGATCGTTATGCGGCACATTCCAGAGTTTCAAACGCATACACGCATACATTTACACATATGGCATTGCTCTGCTTGTAAATGGATCGTAACACAATGTATGCCACCATCACCGAGCAGTCAAAGTAGGGCTATCGAACAGCACATGTACGAGTATATACACAACAACAAAAACAAAACACATATATGTACATACATACTATGCCAAAAGCAGGCAATGAGGGTACTTAAGTGCTGGTCAGCGACAATCGTGAATGTATTTTCGTTTGCTCTCGCGTTGCCTAACTCAATCGTTTGTATGTATGTATGTTTGTGTAAGTGCTTAAACCTTTTCGACTTTTATTTATACCTTGAACAGACTGGACTTTTGCCATGAAGGTGATTTTATAAAATGTATGTGTACCTACTCGTAAAATGCAAAATAACGTAATGTTATTTTTCATAAGTTTACAGGCGAAGAAAAAACGTTTATAGAAATCACTCATATTAAAAAAAAAAATTATTTCTGGTTATAAAATGGTTATATATTGGTTATATGTTGGTTATACATTGGTACTAATATGCATGGTTATATCTGACAGCGGGAGGTTAAAATTTTATGTAAGATGATGTACTGGTTAGTAAGCAATAAAAAACTAACAGGCAAAGAAAAAACAAAATTTGAGTTTCGGTTATAAAGTAGTTAAGTATTGGTTATATATTGGTTATATCTGACAGTGGGAGGTTAAAATTTTGTGTAAGATGCTGTACTGGTTAGTAAGCAATAAAAAACTTACAGGCGAAGAAAAAACAATATTTGAGTTTCGGTTATAAAATGGTTATGTATTGGTTATATATTGGTTATAACTGAAAGCGGGAGGTTAAAATTTTATGTAAGATGTTGTACTGGTTAGTAACCAATAAAAAAAACTTGCAAACGAAGAAAAAACAAAATTTGAGTTTCGGTTATAAAGTGGTTATGTATTGGTTATATATTGGTTATAACTGACAGCGGGAGGTCAAAATTTAAGATGCTGTACTGGTTAGTAAGCAATAAAAAAAACTTACAAACGAAGAAAAAACAAAACTTGAGTTTCGGTTATAAAATGGTTATATATTGGTTATATATCTGATTAGTAAATCGTAAGCAATAAAAACTTAATTTCGATTTTTTTTTTAAATTAGTTTTGCATTTCAGGTGACGATGTATAACTGATCTGCGTTACGAACTTAGCGTAGTTAGTCATGTATATATGCAAACTAATCGCTCAGTTTTTGAGATATCGATCTGAAATTTTGCAAACATTCTTTTTTTCCACGAAACAGCTTATTTGCCGAAATCGCCGATATCGGGCCACTATAGCTTATAGCCGTCATAGAAACGATCAGAATCAAGTGCTTGTGAGGATTTTTTTTTATTTGACGAAATTCGACACATATTATTGTTAAAGTCTAAAGTAGCATCTCCCAACAAATAGCATATAACTGCCATACATACCGACCACTAATAAACAAGTTCTTGTTTTTAAATGTTTGTTTTTGTGTAGGGTATTTTTCCGTGCAACCAAATTTAAAATAATTACCTGTTTTTGTTACGTTTATTGCTTTTGTTGTTGCCATTCCAATGCTATGTGCCTGAGGGCTCTCCCAGTCTGTACTGCTCAGCAGTTTGCTACATTCTACGCGTTTGTTGTTGTTTCGTTTGTTATGTTGCCTGTTGTTTTGGTTGTTATTATTGTTGTGTGTTTTTCTTAGTTTGTTTTAGTCTATTATTTGTTTTGGTCATCGCCTCAGCAAAGTGAGTAGAGTTAGCATTGATCATCGGCCTAACGTATTTAGCTCTTTCGATACCTCAATCAACAACAACTATAACACATAATGCAAGTAATTCCACGTAGCCGTGTCGACCAAACTATTACACGTAACAATGTTTCATCTGAAGTCCATGTAAGTACAACGAACTTGTTTATACCTTCCGCTCTCTTCTCAATATTATCGCGGTATCATAATTGTTTGCATTGGTGGTTGATAGTGGAAGGTGTTTGCTGACATTTTCAGGCCATAAATTTTGTAATAATAATGTTGCAGTTGCAACAATAATAACATAGGCAAGAGGTGATAACACAAGAAATACAGAAGGCTGCGAGGAATTTGCACGTACAAGTTCACCAGCTTTAAGCTTTTAGTTTGGCTTGTCGTCTCCTAATGGTACAAAACAGTAGCTAGTATGCTGCTATCTCTTATCAGACCCCTTTTATCCATGCTGAATGCCCCTATAAATATGTACTGTGCTGTATGTGCATTTAAGCGCTGTTAGTTATACCAGTTTTCATCTCAATCAGCTTTTTCAAGTAACTTTTTGTTACTCAGAGCGCGTTGAATTCATGTATGCGTGAATACGTTTGAAAACGTTATATTCGAAGATGAATGAATAGCACATTTGAGTGTTTCTCTCAATAAACACTTGTGCTGTAATTATTGAATATCTCCTTGAACTGGCTCAAAGAGTCCATAATTCTACGATATATGTGACCACTTGTGCTGCTTGTTTTTATTATGAGTAACTTTCCATGTTAATCGCTCTCAAAATCGAAGAGTTAGTGAACAGTGAGTAGTTTTCTGATGCTCTTACTGCATATATCGAATTCTCAATAGCTTTATGAAAATTAATTGCTAAGGTTTTGTAAGTCTTTGACCATCAAAACACCTTATATTAAATTCAATTCTTAGCTAATCTAATTTCCGATTTTTTGTATCTAAGTCCAAATTTAAGTAAGCGTTTGTTCTTGAAAGTCGCTCTGTCTGTATATATACGAACTAGTCATACAGTGTAGGAGATATCGATCTGAAATTTTGCACACCTCTTTGCTCTTCAAGAAATTGTTCACTTCTCGGAATCAGTGAAATCGGAGCAGTTATTCATATAGCTGCCATACAAACTGTATGATCAGAATAAAGAGCTTGTTTGGAAAACTTTTTTGTTTGACGAGATATATTCACGAAATTTGACATAGATTATTTTCCAAGCCACTGCTATAATCTCCTAACATATTGTGCAGATCAGATCACTTTAGCTTATAGCTGTCATACAAACTGACCGATCCAACTAAAGTCCTTGTATGGAAAGGTTTTTCATTTGACGAGAGATCTTATCGAAATTTGGTACATATTATTGTCGAGAATAATGCAGCAATATCCTAAAAGATTGTTCAGATTAGACCACTTTAGCTTATAGCTGCCATACAAACTAAAGGATCAGAATCAAAAGCTTCCATTTGACGAGATATCTTCACGAAATTTGATATAGGTTATTTTGCATGACAGTGCTATAATCCCCCAATACATTGTACAGATCAGACCCCTATAGCATATAGCTGCTTTTAAACTCATCAATCAAAATCAACATAAAGATCTTTTCATACACTTTTATGTTAAAATAAATGTGCATGTGAAGATTATTATAGCTTTGTTGCTGCTTGTTAATGGCATTTTTAACAAAAAACCTTGATTCATAACTTTTTGCTGTTCATTAGATTAGTCTTCATAGACCGCTGTAACCGCGTACGTTAAGCGCTCTTCCGCCACACCAAGGCAATTGAAACCCATGATTTTCTAAATGTTTTCATGAAAAAATATTAATATCAGCTAAAAATATTATACAATTTCGACTTTTTACACAATGTCATGCAAATAAACACGGCCGCCGCAATCAAAGCGTTGAAAGTTCGTTGCTTAAGTCTTTTGTATAATTCAACCAATGCAAGGTATTCACAAAATCTTAAAATAACAACTAATTTATTAACGTTTATCTACATTGTATGCAGCTTTTCACTCACTTAGACATATTATAATTATTTAATAACTGTGTCTTTGCTGCTCTTTAGCTCTTCCAACGCTCAGCTCAGCTGTTTTTTCGCAATTTACAGTTGTACATTCACTACGCTCTTCAAACAGCAACACCGTTGACAACACCACAACTCACCACACGTAAACTACCTTCATAAATACTAGCTGTTATTCACCAAATCACCAAACAACAATAACAACAACAACACATAAAATGTGATCGAACCAAACTCGTTTGCGCCATCGACGCTTTGGCAATTTAACTGCGGCAGCATCAGCGCTCGCTCCTTCCAGCCAGTCTCATTTCGTCTGCGCTACAGCGCTGAGTGCGTTTTCTAGTGGTCGTTAAGTGAACGTGACTGGCGTGCGACAGCTACCGACGGTATAAGCGCGGCCCCGAACAAAATCAATAGTTTATGTGTATATATAGATATATATAGAAAAATTTGTGTATGCTTGTATGTGTGTGGGTACATTATTGTGTTGGAAAAAATAAAAATTTATATGTATGTGTGTGTGCGGCGCGTGTATATAGCATATATTTTGCTCTAAGGCATTCGCGTGTTCGTGTGTGTGCGAGGTTTTGCAAATGAAACGAAACGCAAACCAAATGAAAAAGTGCATAAAAATGCAGCAGCAGCAGCAATAATTGTCAGCGACAACAACAACAACAAAAGCAGTAACAGCAGTTGCAAAAGTAAATGTAAGTGTTTATAAGTAAAGCTCGTTAGTGTTGGTGTTGGTGTATATAACTATATAAATTAAGTGGATAGAAATATGTGAATGCAGCAGAAATAAGAAGAAAATAATACGTACGTATGTGTGCGCATATCTTCGCGACCGACTGTGTTTAAAGGTAAACGAAAATATAAAACAAAGTGCCAGAGCCTAAACAATGTTGGAAACAACAGCAAAGGCAAAGTGAACAAGTGAAACAGCGCATGAGCGCACGAAGTCGTTGGTGTAGCGATCGTGTTGCCTGCTGGAATTTAACTACATGTACCTGTGTGTGTGTGTGTTTGTAAGGCATATAAAATATGTCTATGTGTTGGTGCATTTTTCCGTTTTCGCTATGCGTTTGCGTGGAGAAAATATTCAAATGAGCACAAAATTGTTGTATTCACGCACAACAAATGCGCCAACAACAATAATAAGCACGATGAATGCGTTTGTATGTATGTATTTGTTGCAAATTATGCATTTTATGCGCAATTGAAACGCAAAAATTTTAAATAAAATGTTAAAAATATTAGATAAAATGTTAAAGTGTTTATCTGAAACTGTAAATATTAAATGAAAATCATTGAATGGTCTGCGCGTGGCGTAAAAACTTCGAAAATGCTTCAACTGTATGAAGCGAAATGAAAGTTACAAAAACCTGTTATATATTTTGTGAGAAAATTATGACAAATTATAAAAATATTTACATTTTTGTCAAAATTTAGCCAACCAAAGTTTAGTGTTATTGCATACATATATATAATATACATAAATAAAATATAATATATACATATATAATGTACAAAAATACACATGCCATCAATGCCATACACTGAAAGCTTATGCAGCGCCTTGCATTTTTATGGCTTCAGCGTGTTAGCGACATGGCAATCCCAATAAGTGATCATGACAAAACAAGTAACAACAACAAAACAAGTTTTTTTGGAAAAGTGCATGCTTAAATGGAAATCAAGTGTGAAAGGAAAATATGAAATAATGTGTTAATAAGTGCATATATGTGGCTTACGCAGTAAAATATAACTTTAAACTACATAAATGAATTCAAATAAAAAAGTTTTTCATACAAAAAATTGGGTTTAATCGGCCAGTTTGTATGGCAGCTATATGCTATAGTTTTCCGATCTCAATATTATACTCGGAGATTATAGCGTTGACTTGGATAATAATATATACCGAATTTCGTGAAGATATAGTTTCGAATAAAAAACTTTTCCATACAAGAACATGGTTTTGATCGGTCCGTTCGTATGGCAGCTGTATGTTATAGTGATCTGATCTAAACATTATACTCGAAGATTTTAGCGTTGACTTGGATAATAATATATACCGAATTTCGTGAAGATATAGTTTCGAATAAAAAAATTTTCCATACAAGAAAATGGTTTTGATCGGTCCGTTCGTATGGCAGCTAGATACTATAGTGATCCGATCTTAACCTTAAACCCGGAAATTATAGTGTTGCCCTGAATAATAATCTGTGCCAAATTTCATGAAGATATGTTTTCAAATAAAAAAGTTTTGTATGCAAGAACTTGGTTTTGATCGGCCAGTTTGTATGACAGCTGTATCTTCTAGTACTCCGAAATGGACGGTTCCTGCATAAATGTTTAAACTAGTTACTGTGTAACGATTATGATTATGAGCCAATAATTCATACAAATTTCTTATTCCGCAGATGTTGGAAGAGTGTGCTGTCGTTAACTTGGAAAATTAGACCAAGATTTTAAAGACTGAAGCTCTCCCTCAACACTAGTTTCCGCCTACCAGACTAGTAAATTGTTATTTCAAGAAAAGCTGGCTACTATCAAGGTAGCAGTAAATATACTGCTCCAAACTGCCGCTTCCTTCAGAGAGGTGTGCCTTCACTACGATTACAGAGCAGCTATACAGAGCTATTGAGTTCTCTAAGCTTGTTTGCTAATGTCCTCCATGTATATTTCCACGGGCGGCACTTAAAAGAGGTATGGCTTACGTCGTCTGGTGGTTAGTCTCGGTAAATACATTCAGGAACTTCTGCTTTTCCCTTATTTTAGAACTGACAATGATTAAAATGATTCATCTATCGATATCCCACTGCTGCGAAGATTTTCAAACATAAAAATGTTAGAAAAAGCGCTATTGATCCAGTCTTCAAACCTACTTTTTATAATTCAGACCAATACTTGGCACGCTAAAGGGTGTCGGCAGGCTTGCCAACTATTACAAATACGTTGGCCAACTAAATAAAAACATTTGTACTAGTAGACCGCAGAATAATTACCACAAAACCGCACCAGTTCGCAACTACTCCATTTTCATTGCATGATCGGTGCAAATACCAAGTACACAATTATTAGCTGTAAACTATCCTCCTACGCTTGCTAGAGTTAGAATTGAATTTGAAACGTTTACATTTACAAATTTGCCGAGTTGAATGGCTCACTACTTACATTTACCGTTGTACCTATTTTTGAGCGGTTTTCAGCTAAGAGCTTGTTCGATTGCTTGTACAGGGCGATAAAACTTTGATTGCTGCAATAAAAGAGACTAGTTTTATGTGATACAATCTATAGCCTACATAAAGGCAGAAGCTTTTGTAAAATACTAAAATTTGGAATTTCAGTTTAAGGAAGTAGAAAGAATTACGCGGAGCCAAATCTGTTGAATACGGTGGTTGATCGATGGTATTCATTGCGTTTTCGTCTTTAAATTCGGTCAAAATCCTGGCTCGATGCGATGGTGCATTATCATCGCGCAAAATCCATGAATTGTTCTTCCACAATTCCGACCGTTTTCGAAAAATGTTCTCACGCAAACGCCTTAATACAGCCAAATAGAAGTCCTTACTTATCGTCTGTCCTTCCGAAACACATTCATGATGCACTAAACCACGAATATCGAAAAAAAAATTGAGCATCACCTTGATTTTTGAGCGGCTTTGGTGTGTTTTTTTTTTAGTTTCGGCTCATTTCCTTCCCCCTATTCAGATGATTGTTGACTTGTTTGCATGTCAAACTTATAAGCCATGTCTCATAGGCAGTTATAATACTTTCCATGAATGTGGCAACGGAATTCGCACGATCAAGCATGTCCAAAGAGACCCGTTTATGGTGCTCCTTTGGAAAAAAAATTCAGCTTTAAGGGAACGAGTCTAGCAAGAACGCGTTTCATACCCAAAATATCCACTAAAATTATTAGAACGGACTCGCAAGAGATATCAATCTCTCTTGTCATCTCTCTAACACTTTTCTGGCGATTTTCAAGCACCATATTCTTCACCTTTTTAATATTTTCAGCTGAAAAAGTCGAAGGTCATTCAGAACGAAGCATGCTCTCAACGATCTCTCGACCGTCTTTGAAGGTCTTGTAGCACTCGCTGGCTTGTGGTTTTGATAAAACTAAATCATTGTAAGCCTTTTCCAACATTCGAAGTTGCGATTACCAAGGAGCACGAAATTTGGCCAGTCTTACAAATATTTAAAAGAATTCTTCAATGTGCGGTATTTTAATCGCCGTCTGGCATAACTGCATTGCATACGTCCATGCTGGTTTAGGGATTGACTTGAAGAATTGAACTGGAAAACACGACCAGCTTACTTAAGACTATACAAAACACTCCTCAACGAGTTAATTGTGTTCCTTTGGTTTACCATTTCTAACACAATTGGCAAAAATCATTTGAGTATAATTTCGAATCCCGCAACAGATAATCCGATGATTCGCTCCATCTACCGACCCCGTTGAACTCGTTTTTCATATAAAGTCCATCCAGCACAAATTGAACACAATTTTGTATCCTTTCGAAAGGCTTAAACACAGAAGAAATCATTAAGATAGCATAAGCGATACTTATGTATAGCAAACAGTTTTCCCAAGACAATCGGGTCCACAGAAACGGAGTTCAGCAACACTGCATCGATGAACTTAAAGGTCCAGCACTATTTTTATTGTTTATAGTAACTTAAAATATTCACCTCAGCTAAAAAAGGTAATTAAATCGTGGAAATTTTTTTGCCGATTACTTTGTTACTTTTTTCGACGTGGATTGACTCAGCAACAGTGCACCGATGAACTTAACTCAATTTATGACGATAAAGCTCCATCAAGACCCAATGTTTATCGATGATGAATCCAATAGATGTAGAAGATCAAAATTCGTGAAGGTCGTTCAAAATCAGTTCTTGTTCCGACAGCTGCTGATGCTGAAGCTTTTCTAATAGTATTCACCTCACTTTTAATAAAGTTGAGAGAAGACTCGGTAACAGAATTTGAAAATCTTTGCTTCTGAAACTAAGTCAAAAATGAAGTGAAGGCATATGATCAAAACAAATATGTTAAAACAATAGCGAAAACAATTAACACGACGAAATTGTTCCTTTGCTTTTCATGCATGCAGCAGATCAAAGCGGAGTGACTGGTGAAAGACAACCACAAAACCAACAGCAATTACAAGAAATTGCAATAAAAATCAAGACAACAACAACAAAATAAGTTGTCCTGTCAAATGGCAGAAAACACAAAAACTGAGGAAAAACATAAAGTTGTCTGCCAGCAAAGCTACTCGGTAACCTAGTCGCAGTCGGCAAAGCAGCAGCAGTTGACAAGCAGCAGTCGGTATGTGGCAGCAAAAATACGAACAATTGTTGGTTGTAAAATGACATTTTTGCTGCTGCCACTGCCAGCAAATAAGTCGCCACAACTTTGACGAGCAAATTACATGTCTCTCTCTAGCTCTTTCGCTATCTCTATCACCAAAGCCTTACAACCGTAGGCGCTCTCATACACCACATTTTCAGCACACGAGCAGTAGTTCTCACTCCCGGATCATATTCAATTTTTTTCTTAAAAACTATTACCGTGATAAAGTAGCTTATCTTTTTTAATTCCCAAAAATCGTCTCTTTCTAGTCTGTCACACTAGGTGTGTCCTTTAAGAAGTTCCGGAAATTTTGTTTACTTCCTCAACGCGCGCTTTACTGCATCAACACTAAAAGCCAACAGCTGTTTTTGTTATTGCTGTCTTCTTAACAATCGATATACTCGCTAGCAATCGGCTAAAACATTCGCAATTTTGCGTAATGGGGTCAACAGCAACTGCGTTGTTAAATGTATGGTTTTGAAATTGCTTTCAGGTTTTGTCAGCATGTTCAATCATTGTTTTTCTAATAAACAATTACAAATACAATTACAAGTATATTGTTTGTCTAATCCTTGGTTGTGCTACTAACATAAATGTTCACTTTAAGGCCTATTACTGGCAATAAAATTATATATAATTACATATATACACAACGATTTTTACCTACACCGCTCTAGGATCATCTCTTATCTCTGGTATTTATTTCAAACTCATTTTCCAGTTGCGGCTTTGCGTTCTTAAATTATTTTCCTCTGTTATTCTTAAAACTTCAGTGTTCCATAGAAATCTTCACACTTCCGCTATTTTCGCGGCAGTTATTTAGAACCCTATCTGTGGCGTTGTGGCAACTGTTGAATTTCTCAGGTTCCTCTTCGTCCCAAATGTCGCAATTTTGCTTATTTGCATACCCATTGAGCCAGAAATAGAACCTGGATCCTTTCAATGACCAATAGAGCGAAGCGATGTTGCTTGAGAAGGTCGGCTTCAGTTCTTGCATAGCTGTTTCGTACGCTTTCAATTTAAGTTCTTGACGTAAAAAGCGCCAAGTCGTTCCATACGTCAGTCCGCTTAGATGCGAATAGCTCCGGGTCGACTCTCCGAGGTCTTAGAATACACTCAGCTACGGCTGCTATAGTTTCTTGTGCTGGACATAGTCAATTCGGTCGAATATTATCAAATGTGCTAGGTCTCAATGTGGTGTTACGAGTAATACGCTCAGTAGGCCGATTATGTTGACCAGGAGTTGAGTGAAGAGCGCGAAACACATTCTTTACAATTTAGTTTGCGTAATAAAGTTGCACGACTTATAAACATTGTTTAGGCGTAGATTGAACAAAAATAACATAACAGCTTAACATGACAAAACGTGATCACGTCAAAAAAAAGGTACTGAAAAAAGTACCTCCATTTGGAACACCCGTTAGTAGCTGTAAATCTATAAATAATGTTCCTGGATCTATGAAATAACTACTTAGGTCTGGTCTTATCATACCTGGGCCATATCTGCTTCTTTGTCTTGCAGTTTGTCATTGATTTCCATCTTAGCAAATTGTGCGAAGTTAGTATTAAGTATGTCTAGCGAGGAATGAGCTACTCTTTAAACTAGTTCTATGTTTTCGCCGTTATTGTTTTGCTTATCTTGCACGTTGGCAACTCTGAATGTATATTTCTTGCCTACTCCTAACATCGTGAATGCTCCTTCACAGTGCAGGCATGCCAACAGCGAAACTCGAGTAAAAGAATTTGGCGAAAGAGCGACATAAAGCATACGGCGAGTGGCACACAATGCAATGTCAATACATTTATGTATTTTGCACACATTTGCAATGCATATGCACTTATATTCATATATACGTATACCAACGGCATGCATTTATCAACTGCTATCGCCGCCGTCGGCTCACTAATACATACAAGCACATGCATACATGCACTGTATGTGTTCATACTGCTATGTTGTGTATTTGCGTGTGTGTATGTGCCTTTGGCATTTTTCTGGTTGTTGGCAGCAGCAGCGGCAGCAACATGTTGGAATGTTGTCGCTGCCAGTTACATGGCATTTGCTTTTCTGCTACTCTTCTGTTGTCCGCTACAATACATTTCATTGTTTTTATTGTTGTTTTGTTGATTACTTTAGACATTTCTTATGCGTTAGCTTTACACTCAGTTTTCATAATCCATTTCCACGCTTCTAACTTTGCTTTCCCAGTTGCTGTTTCAACTATTTTCAGTTTTTAAATAAATCGAACGTGTCTCGAAAAGGAGTTGCTGAATCATCAAAAATCAGAATCATTTGATAATAGTTTTCTCTAGGAAATGTCGAGCGGGCTTTAGAAACTTGAAGGCTTAATTTTATTTTGGCTTCGCAAAATAAAAATTGTTAATTTTGAGAATAACTCTCCGGCGTTAACTGGTAAATTACTCATAGAAATAGTGTTCAAAATATAAAAAGCATCGGTGAGGGACCATAATTTGTGACGATCTAGCGGGATTCGCACATAAGGCAGCTTACGCTCAAAAGACGATCCCTACTTCTAGTAGGCTCTTCTCTGAAACCCATCTATACTCAAAGTTTGCATAAAAACCAAGTTCCCAATATAAAACTTCAAGATTTTCAACCATTTCTGGGTTCTTAATACAAAAGTATTGATGAAAGTGTATCCAGGAATAGTTAATTACTCTAGAGCATACGAAGACCGATAAAACAGCACTATGTTATTTTTTAGAAATTGTTGAAGACCTTTTGCCACTCTGATAGAGATTTCTGCAAAACATGCGTTCTAAACACAGCAACCGCGTCTTCAGGTGCGAAAAGCGTTAACCACTTGTTGTATTTTTTACGTTTGGGAATAAAAAGAAGTCAATCGGTACAAAGTCAAAACTTGAGTGCTCAAAAATGCAAAATGTTCGCTATTTAATTTTTTTTTTTTGCCGAGATGAATATTTTAAGTTACTGTAAACAACACAAATAACGCTCCTATTTCAAAACGTCCAAAGTATATATAACATCAAAAATGTCTAACTTTACAAAGAGTTGTGAGTTGCCGGATTACAACATTAGGGTTGCCAAATCCCGAAATACAGCGGGCAACCTACATAATATTGTTTTTGGGAATGACTGTTAAGGGGCTATACCAATGTGACACTTTCAAAAATTTTGTTTTTTTAATTTGATTTTTCGATAGCTTATATTTCCATAAATATCCTGTGAAATCTGGAAGGTCATATGTTGAATAGTTTTTGGATGACAGCGTTCTAAAGAGCGACCACTGGGAGGTGCAAACATGTGTAAGTGAAACTTTAAACGCGTTTTTCTCGAAACAATATTATTCAAAATTGCTGGCTCAACGAGAAATTAAACAATTCACTTCAAATTAAAACTGATTATTGTTGTTACATTTACTATAAAATGGCCTACGAACTTTTTGATTGGTTGAAAATTGTGAATTTGGCATTAAAAAAACGATCATTTTTTACCTAGGAATTTTTTTTCAAAATTAATTTTTGATATTTTTCAAAAATTGTAGGTCATTACATAGAAAATATCTTTAAGTTTATTAAACTTTTCAAATTTGTTTGTTTCATCTATTCATTTGGCCGGAATCATGCCAGCAGTTAGGGCTCTTTTTTTTGGCGCCTCCGAAGACAGCCGATAACTCCATTATTTTTCAACATTTTTGTAAAAAAAAAATCTTTGAATATAGCTGAAAATATATAATATAATATAAATATTACGTTCAGAGAAGTTTGAAATATTCAATAGCATACTTTCTTTTAAAAAAATTCACGAAAATCGACCAATTTGTCATCCGTCACACTGACATAGCCACTTAATATATCGTCACATATTATTTTAACTAAATGTCGCATGTCCATAAGACATAAGTGAATGTTTTTTACCATTATAATCACATATAACATTAATTCTCCAATTAATTCTAACGAACGTCGGGGCCGTTTTTGACGAATGTTGTTACGCAAACGGCTTAATACGAGAGAACTTCTTGTTATATATACGAAATGTATTTATCTTAACGAATTATTTATTATATTTATTTCTACTTGCTGCCAATATTTTAATAATAATTTTATATTTTTTTATTTTACTTTTTTTACAGTTCTTTCAGTGCAATAAATTCGGATATAAGCGCGGGGAAGTCTAAAAATTTTCATAGAAAAATTAACGAAGACTTTAGTGATCTGAGAAAATTGTTAACGAAAGCCTCAAGATACGTGATTTCTATAATTTGTGCCCACTGTGGCACCAAAAACAGCAAGAATCAACGAATATTTTACCAACTAAATTTGAAAATATGCAGCATGTAAATCAAGGTGAGTGTAAATATTAAAGCATCCTTATCTAAGTCAACGCGTACTATACTGTAGGCCATAATGTCGTTAGTTGCTGAGAAAAAAGCAATCTTTATACAAACTCTTAAAGTGACAAATTTGAAAAAAAAAAATTTATATAATAAAATTCAAAAAAATCCTAAAATATTTCATTTCGGTTTGTCTATTAAGCAAATGATTGCATTTATATAATTTATTATTATTTAGATGGATGAAAACCTCGCATTAAGTATTAATAAAATATTACTTATGATAAAATTAAATATTACATAATCGCATCGCCTGAGCTAAGCGCTTTAGCATGGGTGTGGAACCGCATTCTGTAGACAAAATTAAAAATAAAAAACAACAAAGCACTACGACTCCGGTGCCTTGCAGCGAGCGCACCCGCTGCGTTGTGAGAAAAATTAAATTGAAATTTGCACGTAAATAGTTGAGACATTAACTCATTTTAGCAAATGTTAGCAAAATATCTATACAAATTCGTAATAAGTAAATAAAGGTGCATTGGCGTTGACAATGTGAGCTACAGGCACAACAATGGAACCAACCCAGCACACAGGCAGAACAGCAGGCGTTCAAACAGGCAGACAGACGGCAACCGGCAGCCGACAGTCGGCAGCGGCAATGCAGCAGTTGATGTCATATTCATGACAATTTAATAACAATTTCGTGCCATTTCGTCATGCCACAACTAAGTGACAAATAGCAAGCAAAGATGCAAATGCCTGCAAAGTATTTGCAAATGCCTTGCACAAACTGAAATTAATTACCACGCGACATACATATTTGCTAAGTGAGCTCACTGTCAGTGAGAAATTCGTTTTTAATGGCTTTCGGTTTCGTTTTCGCTAACTTTTCACTTTTTTAATTGAGAAAAAATTTGAAAAATGTGAACTTTTGCATTTGGGTTGAAGTCTCAGCTAATAACAAAAGACTTAAGCAACGAACTTCATGGCATCTAATAAGAAAAATAATGTAACATAACTCTTCATAAGTTTACAGGCGAAAGAGAAACGATATAATAGAAAACACACATATTGAAACAAAATTTGAGAATTGGTTATAAAATGGTTATATATTGGTTATATCTCACAGCGGGAGCTGAAAATTTTATATTAAATATATATGTATGTATGTATATAATGAGATAGAGGGAATCGTTAGCAATAAAAAGCTCAGCTACTTACAATTCCTGGTTCATTTTCAGGTCGAAATAAGTGCTAGAGGCAAAAAAAATCAAAAAAATATTGCCACCTGTTTCGATTTTAATTGAATTACACATTTTACACATACATAAGTCTTACATAACGTCACTTAATTTCCTAATTTTATTATGTTATTTAAGCCGTTATTACTTAATTTTCTAATTTTTTATATAAAAATAATTTTCAATAATTAATTTTAAAATCTGCTTAACTAACTTTTGCAAACTGATAATATTTTTTTAATTTGCCTATATTACATATGCAAGCAAAGGTATTGTTTTAAAATTGGGGTTGCCACCTGCCTGGAAATCAGAAAAAAAAATTCAAAAAGAAAAAAGTCAAGCAAAGCACTGTAAATAAATTTTGTGTTCAGTTTCAGAAGAAATAATATACCACGCTTGAGTTGAAATACATATGGGACCAGTGTTGCCACCTTAACCAAATGTGAAATGTGTATGAATATATAATTAAAAAAAACACAAAAACTAAAAAGAAAAAAGAAAAAAATTTTTTACCAAATAAAGAATTTTTAACAAATTTAGTTTTTTGGCGTTGCCACCTAATTTGCTTATTTTAAATAAACTACTCAACGTTTGTTGACTGAAAATTTTTTTACAAAATTTTAAAATTTCCGAATTAAAAGTTTTTAAATAGCCAAATCATAATAATAAAATATTTATTACTTCATTATTCATTCAACACTGTAAACACGCGCTTTCATATACATACATATGTACATACATACCCGTATACTATGCAGTGCGCGCTCGTTGCACAAACAGTAGCCAATACCGTTCTAATTACAGTTGTTAATTAATTTTCCTCCCTTTTTTGTTAAAAATCGTGCATAATTATTACAGGTTTATTGGTGTTTTTGTAATTATTAGTTGTTGTTAATATGTATATCTACAAATATGTAAATCGTGCAGTAAAAT
The DNA here is from genome assembly GCF_023373825.1 of Bactrocera dorsalis. Taxonomy (NCBI): domain Eukaryota; kingdom Metazoa; phylum Arthropoda; class Insecta; order Diptera; family Tephritidae; genus Bactrocera; species Bactrocera dorsalis. The sequence continues at coordinate 101,892,345 of NC_064304.1, read as the reverse complement.
CTACAGATGGCGACAGCGCCAGCGATGACGACGGCGACGACATATTCGTCGACTGTGGGCGGGCGCCACTCGTCCGGTGGCGCACGAACAAAACGACAAAGCTGATTCCAATCAACAGATATACCTATGTACATACGAACGTTTCATCACACCGTCATGCAGACAAACTCACATTTTTGCTTAATTAAAGCAATCGTGAAAATATTATTACCTGAAATATGAAAAAAGGTGGCAACAACTTGTCAACGCGCTGATGTTAAACACAATGCAGCTGCTAAGCTAATTGGCAATGACAATGCGCGGGAATTCAGCTGTGATTTCATTTATAGAAAATATATTTTTTTTTTTGAAAAGTGATAAAAAATATATTTTTTTTTTTTTTGATTTTCATACTCCTTTTTCTATTTATATATATATGTATATATATATTTTTTTATATTTATTTTAACATTTCAATACCTTTTTGTAACTTTTTGTACGCCATAACAACGACACATTGCGCCACTCACCCTTTTGACTCAACTCTCACTCTTGCTTGGCCGCCACCGTTTTAGCGCGATCTCACCTCAGCCCGAGACAATAAAATTCCTTTTCCAAGCACCTACATACACGCATACATACAAATGTAAATATATGTGTAGCCATTTCTGCTGTACATTTTTATTACTTGACTTATGACTTTCAGACTTTACGATTCCGCCTTTATGCTGTATGATTTGTTGTGTGTTTATATTTCATTGTCGTGCTGCAGTCGAACTGAGGTGTCTTATTGTTACATTGTCTTGCTGTTGTTGCTCCATACAGACCGCAATGTGTGGGCTCAGCAGTGAAATATGTACAAATATCTGATATACTTATGTATGTCTGTAAATCTACATCTTGTACAATAGATATTAAATTTTAGACAAATTAGAAGGCAAGTTGTGCTATAACGCGCTTCTCAAATCCCCTATGTTGTTTCTTAACAATAACTCAACTGGAGAGCAATCGCGTTCTTAATAGAGAGAGCGTTTTATTTTACAGTTTCTCAAGTTGAGAAATTGTTGCTTTAATTTGAAATCAAATTTGTTTAAACAAAGGTTAGAAAAATTATGCAGCGTGATATTTGAAGAATGATCTCAACTTTTGTAATGTGGTATAGATTTCTCACAAGGATTGTAGAAAATTAACATTAGGGTGGGTAAAAAGGCCGTATATTTTTGCTTACTTGATACTTTGAGAAATAGATGGAAATCTTTCACTTCCTATGCTTTCTCCCGGCAGGTACTGCGTCGAATACTATCAGAGCTAGAGTGGTTTCATCTATTCGGACGAAATGAGCTGTTCAGCGTAGCCCTTGTCTCTTAATTCGCTGAACTATATCAATATCGTCATATAAGTATCTTATACAGCTCTTTGTATCATCGACTGCGGTATTTGCCATTGCCAATGCGCAATAGACCACAAAACTTTGCAGAACCTTTCTCTAGAAAATTTGTAAGATGTGGTCTTCGTCCACATCTCTATACCGCATAGCAGAACGGGGATGATGAGTCCCTTGTAGAGTTTAGTTATCGTTCGTCGAGAGAGGACTTTAAATCTCAATTGCCTACTCAGTCCGAAATAGCATCTGTTGGCAAGAGTTATTTTGCCTGGGATTTCGTGGCTGACGTTGTTGTTGATGTTAATGCTGGCTCCAAGATAGACGAAATTATCTACGACTTCAAAGTTGTGGCTGCCAACAGTGACGATGTTGGTGCGATGAGGGAGAGTAAAAATATAAAATAGGAACAACCATTGGGATCAGATCTATAGGATTTGATTTCGTAAGAAGGAGGATGTCACCGCTCTTCGCGTCAGTGAGACTCTGTTATCGTCGTGGATAGAGTGTGCGGGGCCTATGCTAGGGGCGTTCTTTCCCAGGTCGGAGGTACAGACACCTCAAGCGCAAGAGGTAGCTGTCTGTCTACTTTTTTGGACAGGTTAGGTTTAAACGGTCCCCAGGTCTGGATAGCGGAGAGCGGAGCGGAGAGTTGTGCAATAGCTTGTGGAAGTTCATTCCGGAATAACTGGAAAGCATTTATAATAAGTGTTTCTCGGATGGATACTTTCCACGCGAGTGGAAAAGTGTTAAGGTTGTTCTTCCCCTGAAGTCCCCGTTTTATTGGTGCATCAGTCTCCTTCAAATACTTGGAAATGTGGTCAGTCAGGAAAGTACGCAGTATTGAGGATGCATCGTTTTATGTTCAGAATGTTGTTAGGGAGAACGTCAACAATTATGTCCTTGGTATATTTGTTGACTTCTGGGGGGCATTTGACTATCTAAGCTGAGAGTGGTGAAACGACTGGAGGAGCTTGGCTGTCCAGAAATTACTCTTTGGTCGAATTACTTTTCGATTTTCTTCTTCCGTTCCAAGGTTGCTCGCAGTCTGCATCAGAGCGGTCGGAAGGACAATTCTTATGGATTGTAAATACTTGAGGTTTGGATTTGGGGATTGTTCAAATCGATGGAAAAAACGCTTACAAATGTTGCTTAAGGGCAGACTGTCGCCGGTTTGTTCACATATTGTCCAAGTACACGTTTTCAGCATCAGGTATGTGACGCAAGCCAATCATGATCTTCACTGAGATTTCCTATAGGGTATGCTGCATCTTATAAACCCAACGGGAAATTAAACACTTTGTGCTTTATTCTGACTTTCCACTGACTACTTCAAAACACCACATTTCTTTATTAATTCTTATAAGTGTGTTTTGAAGCATTAGTTAAGTATCTATATAGATACAAAAGCAACTGTATGCATACATATATACATACCACCAGTGACATCACTTAACAACCACTTCAGACACGGCTTGCACATAACACTCCCTCCTTTACTTTAAGCTATTCAACAAATCCATAAGTGCTTATGAACAAACATATGTTTTGCATGTTGGAACGGAAACGTTTTAAGTCAACAAAATCAATTCAATAATACACACGAACGCACACAAACAATACAGGCTGAAGTACTCTTGGACATGTGTTTTCATGTTGTCAATATTTCGCATGCCTGTCAGATTATGTAAAGGTCAGATAGTGTGACTAATAGCGTTGATCTTTTCGGGTGGGAATATAACATAAAACACATATTGGTAAATATATATTTTATATACATATGAATACAAGAAGTAGCTGGCATTTTGCAAGAAAAATGTTCATTTTTAAAAGACTGTATTATCGGCAGAGTATGTAAGAATTGTAGGAAAAGAAAACGAGCTTCACGTGCTGCTAATAGCACTGCAGCTACTGTGTTCATGGTTTTCGGTGATCATTTCACCACGTCGAAACTTAGCATACCTATCCTCGATAGTTGACTTTCCTGAGGCAGTGTCCGGAAACTCATCATAAGTAAATTTTTTGCATGGACTGAATTTTTTCCTACTCAAGAAGCAACCAATTCACGAAATTCCTTTCGACCCATTTTTTTCAAAATTACAAAAGTTGCTTCTCTCAAAATTTTATAATTCACAAACTAATGATCTGAAAGCTGTAAAATTTTTACTTTTTGAAGGTTATGGCTAACCAAATCTTATTATAATTTTATTGAATTAATTCTTACAGCACCATGTATGTATCTGCTTATTATCCAACGAACTAAAATAAATGCTTGCTTCCAAGATTGTTATTGCTAGCTGAAATCAGTTCGGGTTATATCTAATATCTTTTATATATATTTCAAGCCATTAAATCAGCAAGATTTTCGCCTTAAGTTAAATAAACCTTATCAACCACCCTAATGATGCGCACACAAAGTATGAAAACATTTTCACCTTCGTATTTGAATGGAAAATTTCCAAGCACAAAATAAAATTGATAAATTAACAAACATGCCGTTATTATTAATTAATAAAGCAGTTTCAGTGAAGTATTTATGAATAAAACGTGCGTTTGTCCATTTCACTCACAGTTTAAGTGGAGTACAAATTTAATGCTACACAGAAAAGTCAGAAATCTCTCAACAGCGCCCGGAAGGCATAAATTCCTACGCAGTCGCCCAGCAGAGTTGGAACAACAAAAGTATGTAGAACAAAAGTTGGGAAAACAAAAGAGGAATAAAAAAATTTAACTCAAATTGATTACACAACGCACCTCAAAACGCCTTCCACGAGTGCGAAGACACATATACACGCGCATGTTCCTAAGTCATACAACTATGCACATACATATGTATATTTATGTATTTCATGTATATGTATGTATGTATGTGTGTATGCAGATATATTGTGAAAATGATAAATAAATCCGCACTTTATCTTTATAATTCCAGCCTTCAATCAGTCAAAGCGCGGCGCGATGTTGTGTTTGGTGCCGAAAATCCTCAACTTACTGTTTGCCTATACATATGTATGTGTGTACTCGTTTTTGACACAAATGCCATTTATGGTGCGTGCAGAGTTATACAATTAGAAGCATACCTCGATACATATACATATGTATGTATGTATATGTATATCGGTAAGAACATACACATATAGTAGGATGAGGTGTTGGTCGGCATTTTCGAACCCGCTGATCAGTTGGTTATTGTTTTTTATACCCTTAAGTTTGCTACGAAGCTTATAACAACCAGAAAATAATATATATAAAATACATATAGTCACCTAAAATCCAATATAACGTAACACCACTTTTCATATGTTTACACTCGAAGAAAAAACGATATAATAGCAACAACTCATATTGAAACAAATATTGAAAATAAACTTTAAAATGGTTATATATTGGTTATATGTTGGTTATATGTTGGTTATATATTGGTTATATGTTGGTTATATATTGGTTATATGTTGGTTATATGTTGGTTATATATTGGTTACATATTGGTTATACATTGGTTACATATTGGTTATATCTGACAGCGGAAGCTGAAAATTTTATGCCACATATGTATATGTGGCATGATGTAGTGAATCGTAAGCAATAAAAAACTCAATTTCGATTTTTAATGATACGCTGTTTTGCATTTAAAGTGACGAAGAGTGATCGTTTTAGTTATGTTCGCCTGTCTGCCTGTTTGTGTATATGCGCACTAGTCTCTCAGTTTTTGAGATATCGATCTGAAATTTTGTAGGCGCCCTATTCTAGCAGCTGCTTATTTTTTTGGAATTGACGATATCGGACTACTATAGTTTGTAGGTGTCATAGAAAATGTATGATTTAAATTAAGTTCTTGTATAAAAACTTTTTTGTTTTGCAAGCTGTCTTCACGAAATTTTGCACGAATTATTATGTCAGAAAAAGCTATAATTTTCTAATATATTGTGCAGATCGGACTACTATAGCATATAGCTGCCATACAAGCTCATCGCTCAAACTCAAGATAAAGCACCTTTTATGCCCTTTTCAACAACAATAAATGCACCTGTGCAGGGTATTGTTTTGGTTAAGGTTTTTTCTTGTTTCTTTTGACTTTTTCTTATATTTTTATTTGGTTTCTGCTATTTCAATTTGGGTGCGCATGCGTATTTGCTGCTTACACGTTGTCCAATACATTTATAGTTTGCTTGAAGACGCTATAAATACTACTACTAGCAAAGCGAAGAAGAAGCAGTAAATATAGATAAAGAAGAATTTCAAAAAATAACAAAATAACAAACTCGAATCTTAAGCACTTGACTAGTGGTTTGACTGTTAGTTCAAAATCATAAATCATTATGTTTTTCAACGCTTGCCAGTAATGGGCGCATGCGCTATAGATAGGTATGTAAATGTATATTTCATATATACATACATATGTTATATACATCTTTATGCATGATTTCTAGTTTAGATTTCTAAGCCCCATCAGAGCTACATATAACATAGCGTTATATGTAACAGTATTTGTTTACTTTTTTCAGCCAAGCTGTACTAAATACTCACACATTTTTCAAATTTTTTGTTATTAATCAATATTTAATGTTTTTGCAAAAAAATGTTTGTTAAATATATATAAATAAATATTTGTTTCAACCAGTATTTCTTCATTTTCTTTAAGCTAGCCTTCATATTCTTCCTTCGCTGACATTCATATACATATTTCAGCTATTTTAGCTGCGAGACCTTCGATGCAAAAATAAAAAAACAAAATTCGAAAATATTTTATGCGCAAAAAATAATTTATAATTAATAAAATAAATTATATTTCTTCATTGTCAACTAACCAAAATATCACACTGAACTTTATCTAACCTGGACAATAATTGTTCCTTCAGAAATCAAAAACAAAATTAATCAATTTTTATTTCAAGTAAATTAACTAAAATCTTCTAAACTTCATCCTCACTTCTACTTCGTGTCCTCAACAATATCGTTTCTCATCATCATTTAGTGGATTTTCTGTTTCCACTTTAATTTTATTTCATTTGCATTCCAGCAGCAGTCAAGCTATGCAGCTGCTTGACATGCCTGTCCGTCTTATCACCGCATGGCATGTAAATTGAACAAGCAATGAGGAATGCATTCAAAGCGCAAACCCAAAAATCTGCAATGCGAGGAAGAAATAGTGAAAAAAAATTCGCAAAGCACATCTCAATGCCGCTTTTGGTGGTGACTAACTGTTGACCTAGTGACCATTCGTTGGCTTGATTGGCTGTTACATTTTTGTGGTGACTTTGAGTTTGCTGACATTTTGAGCAGTAATTTCGTCTTGACTCGTTTCAGTAATTTGAGTCCTCACATTACAAATTTGAAAGCTTTTTTATTGCTTCCAACTTCTTAGTATATTTTTTTTTTGGGGTTTTGCGAGCATTCCTTTCTGCCTGATTACGGCTGGTTAATGGGAAACGCAAGCAGTGGAGTTCTCGAAGAATAACTTTAGTCCCAAAGCAATATCAAACATTGTTGATGACGGCAATTAACTGGTTAACTTGTTGTACATTATTACATGTTTTTTTGGAATTCTATTCGTCTTTGTCACTGAGCGATGTTTTGGTTTGAGTCGCCCGATTTTAATGGCTGCTGAGCCGGTAGTCTCAAATATGTGACAAAAATAGAAGGAGATCTGTTGTAGAACTGCTCGGGAGCCGGATTGCTTTTGTCGTGCTTATTTTACTTTAAACTATACCGAAGTTCTGGTTCTTTTTCGTTTTTACTGGCGTAAACACCGCTTACGCGGTTATAGCCGAATTAACAACAGCGTCCAGTCGTTTCTTCTTTTCGCAAATTGGCGCCAATTTGTGATATCAAGGGCAGCCACGTCCTTCTCCACCTGATCTCCCCAACGGAGTGGAGGTTTTCCTCTTCCTCTACTTCCCCCGACGGGTACTGCGTCGAATACTCTCAGAACTGGAGTATTTTCATCCATTCGGACGTCATGACCTAGCCAGCGTGGCCACTGTCTCGCTGTTCGCTGAACTTGGTATCGTATAACTAGTAAAGCTCATCGCAGCGAATGCGACATTCTTAATTGTCAATGCGCAAAGGACCAAGTTCCGCAGAACATTTCTATCGAAAACTCGTAACGTCGACTCTGTACACTCTTATAAAATATCCTCTTTTTCAATTCAACACGTATTGTTTTCTCTAACAGTAGATTGAAGAAGTTGCACGATAGGGAGTCGCCTGTCTTCCAGGTCTAAAGCCACACTGATAAAGTCCAAACAGTTTGTTGACGATGGGGCTTAATCTTTCACACAATACGCTCGATAGAACGATATACGTGATGTTGAGGAGACTTACCCCACGGTAGTTGGCGCAGATTGCGGTTTCTCCCTTATTGTGGATTAGGCAGAGCACACTTAAATTCTATCCGTTCAAACATATTCTAAAAAAAGATGATCTATACTCCTTATCAGTTCATCGCCGCCGTATTTGAAGAGTTCGAACGGCAATCCATCGGCCCCCGCCACTTTGTTGCTCTTCAGATGGGCAATTGGTATTCGAACTTCTTCATGATCGAGCAATGGAACGGCCGCTTCATCGTCATCGATTAAGTAATCGGGTTCACCATCTCCTGATATTATGCATGCACTGTCATTCAGCAGGCTAGAGAAATTTCCTACAGTGCTCTTTCCTTTAACATTCGTCTGTCTGTATATGGTTTCTTGGTATGAAGATACCGTTGTGATTAGTGACATTAATTTTCATAAGATTCAACAAGCTGCCAACACTCACACACACACCATTGTTCATATTGGTTTTGCGCTTTAAAGTAAATTTATTCAGGAATATTTATCATTTATGCCTGCCTGAGCACACCCACACTTGATCAGCATCATAATGCTACAGTCATTCATAATAATTTCCATATATAAGCATATCGTTTGTAAGTATATATCTAATAACCAATAAATATACTAGGTATGCCACCGAAGCTGTGAAGTTGATATTTTCTCGCCTGAGTAGTTCTTGGAATCTAATATGGGCTGCAATTGAGTGAGAGCAGAAGGTGAAGAGCATATGTAAATATAGACAAACCTGGAATACTCATATTATCTTATTTATATAAATGTGCATTAGAACACTTACCAGCATAACTGCTTAACCGCTTTTCAGTCTATATGCATGTGTGTATGTATGTGAAATTGGCTTTACCTGCAGATATGCGCCTCGAAACCCAAGCTCACCATTTAAAGCGAATGTAACCCAATCCCGACGCATAACTGGCGTATACTCTCACACACTAACAACATTCTCACACAACAACACCATTAATTGGGCACTCATATTGAACTCAGCTTAGCTGAAAATTTTTATTTTAAATCAAAGCGGGTAGCCAATATCAACTCCTCTCCCTTGACTCACGCTCACTCATCCTGATAGGATTTTTGACCGAACTCTCTTTTGCGAGGCGGTGTATTTATGTCTTTATTTTCCATAAAATTTCTAATATTCCATTTTTTTCTATCGGCGTCAAAATAATTCCACTGTTGCGCGGCTAAATAAACCCAAGCAAGCTGTTAGTCCAATACATTGCTACAAGTTATGCCACACATGCCACACATGCCACACGCAGCTGTTTGCTGACACATTTTACTGACTTACTGCTCTGCTGTGACATCTTGACGCGCTTTTAGTACACTTTATAGCTTTTATTTTCCTTTTTCTGTTATTGTTGTTGCCCTTATCTTAACACTTACCTATTTAATTAGTAGCACCGCTATAACATTTTTTTCACATTTTTCTCGATCAATCGTCAAGAGACATTTTTAGAGCGCTTGACAAATTGTGTGAGATCAAACGTAAGCCAATTTTTTTACAGCCAAATGTTCATACAATATTGAATGTATGCTGTAACCACCAATGCCTATAGTTGTCTCTATCTCACGATAAGTCACATGACGATCTTGCAATGTCAGTTCGCCACAGCGTCAATAGTTTTCCGAACAACAACTGATCTTGGACGACCTTTATGAAATTTGTTTCGAAGTAATCTACGACCTCACTACCACATCATCGATAAACCCTGCTCCTTTATTACCGAAAATTTAATGAAGATTACCGATGCACTGTTGCTGAGTTATTCCACGTTGAAAGTTGTAAAAAATACTCGCGCGAAATGAATATTTTAAGTTACTGTAAACAACAAAAATAGCGCTCGTTTATCAAACTTTACGATAAAATTTTGAGTTCCCAGATTTCAGTGTTGCCAATTTCCGAAATGTTAAAGACCGCCCACATAGTACAATTCTGGAATAAAACAAAAGTTCTACAGATACTTTAAAAGTGCGTAAAAAATGTTAATCACCTATCAGTACTAGCATACAGGGATTGTCCGGATAGCAATAGGACTGATTTTCTTGCGACGCGAGTATACTTCGGAGCATGCGGGCACCGATTGGATTCATTAGATGGCGTTCCCAGCTAACGAACGAGCGGCTGATTGTCTTCGAGCACCTGGAGAGTCTGGACAAACATTTTTACGCGACGTGTTTCTATGAGTGGTACAAGCCGAAAATGCAGCGTTCGTTAGAGCAGAGGTACGCGATTGAAATATGTGTGAAACTCTGTGAATCTGCGACAGAGACGTTTGATATGATCAAGCAGGCTTACCTAGATGTTGCTTTAGCAAGAAGTTCTTTTTGGAAAACCGAGAAGAGTTCACTGATGAAAACCGGGAGAATGACCAAATCCAAAGTGAAAACTATGCTCATTGTCTTTTTTGGCATCAAAGCCATCGTCCATCATGAATCTGTTCCTCCTGGGCAAACCGTAAACGCCAAGTTTTACGTGGAAGTCGTCAAGAGACTCAAACGAATGGTCGATCGGGTCCGACAAAACATCGCAACCGATAGGAAGTTGCACCACGACAACAGCTCCCTACCAAAGCCGGCATCCCAACGCTTCCGCAACCGCCCTACAGCCCAGATGTAGGACTTCTCTTTTGTTTCTTTGCCTGAAAAGGCCGATGAAAGGCAATCATTTTGAGACGATAGAGGGGATTCAAGCAGCATGCACCCCGGCTTTCAAGGCTTTTCCGGAGAATGCCGTCCGTGACGCCTTCAATGCCTGGCAGATAGAGATTCAATTTTTCCTTGTAATAGTATTTATAACACTAAAAAAGAGCGCCGGCAAAACAAATAAATCATAACTCCAATAATATTCGGGGTTATATATGGAATATATCCAAAAAGTGGTCCATACCACTGAGAAACTCAACTACAAATTCATCGTATCGTCTTCCATGCGTACGACATAGCCTAACCAGCCCATTTGTTAGATTTTTATGCGTTTAACTAACATATATACAGCCTGTTGCTGTAGAGCTCATACAGCTCGTTCCATCTTCTTCGGAACTCATTGTTCACACGGACGGCTTCAAAAACCTTGCCGCACCAAGTGCTTTCTTATCTCGGTTCGTTGGTACGGGAATATTGAGTCCAATTTTCGATCTCTCGTTCGAGCACTGGTAACTGGCGAATGACATGCTCTAAGGCCTGAATCGAAGCGGGATTGTCCGTAAAACCTTAGATTTTACATATGCCCACGGGAAAAAGTCTAACGGTGTGAAATCACACGATCTTAGTGGCCAATCGGCTCGCCCAAAATGTGAAATTATCTACTCACAGAGGTGTTCTCTCAATAAATCCAAAGAATGATGAGATGTTTGAGAATTTCAGGCATCATATATTTGGAACCGATGACCGGCCCACAAACCACACCAAACCGTTTTTTTTTCTTGATGAAATGGCGGCTTTTGAAACTCCTCAGATTGCTCTTTGTCCCAAATGCGGCTTGTTTACATATCCAGAAATTGGCCTCACCACTGAAGAAAATTTGGCTCGAGAACGTCTGATCTGGCGCCGAATCTATATATACGAACTAGTCCACTAGAACACGTTCGATTCTCTTCGAAAAGGTGCTGACTTTTTGGAACCGCCGATATCAGAGCACTATAGCAAATAAGTGCCGTACAAACTGAATTATCTAAATCAAGTTCTTATAAGGAAATTTTTTTTCTTTGAGGAGATATTGTCACGAAATTTGGCAAGGATTATTTTTCTAGCTACCAAACAAACTGACAGAACAAAATGAGGTTCTTTTATGTACAACTTTTTTATTACACAAGAATTCTTCACAAAATTTGGCATAGATTACTAGAAACGACAACGCTACCGTCTAAGAATAAATAAATGAAACTTTCTAAAATTCCATTTAGACCTATTGTATATGTAAATATGTGTTTAGTGTTAGAAAAAAAAATATTTAAAACAATGTCTATTGCTGTCTATAAATAACCCACACACACATAGGTCGCTCGTTAAAATTAGTGTCAATTTTACACTCTGAGCAATCTTTCGTTTAGTGTCAAATACATTATTCGTCTTCGACAAAGCCCTTTGTGGGCATAACAATAGGAATGTTTTAGCGCTAGCATGGCGCAGCATAGCTAGACTAAGGTGAGCGGCATGGCATTTGCATAAATCGAATATTTCAGTTATGCCTAATTTGTGGACTTAAATCAAATGCTTAAACACATTTGAGGCGAGAAGATTGTAATCTTAACAAAATACGCGCTGCAACAGAAAGTGTCACAGACATATGTACATGCCCTAGAGATATATGAATATATGTACATATATGTACAATAACAAGTGTGTGTTTAATTTATTACATGTTTACTAAACACACATTAGAAATTTACTTCCAATGGTGTCACGAAATTTCTTCCATTCAAATTTATGTAAATCTATGTAGTATCTACGAGCAAACATACATACATATATGTATGAATCTATGTGAACAAGAAATGTAGAAGTTGACTGTCCAAAATATTTTTAAAACAAAAACGAGTGATTTATGCCACATTATGTTGCATATTAATATTGTATAAGTATATTTGTATATGTATGTAGTTATATACAAAACGCACGCCATGAAAAAAGACATACGCCCACATAAACAGGTGAGTTAAAAAACAAAAAAAAAAAATCATCAAAAGGCTTGTTAATTTTTTCTCACTTTTTAAAATGCGTTGGCGTTTCTGGATTTTTGTTTATTTTTTACTTTTTAATTTTTAACTACAGTTACTTTGTTCTACCTATTAGCGCTTTGTTCCATCAGCATTTGATTAATGGGCCTGTCTGTTAGTCGTAGATCGCAATCAGCAACAGACATTTGCGAAGCCATTGAATGACTTATACATAAGTAAGTCAATTTATGGTGTCAGTCTCCAAAATTCAGAAAACTGCGTAAATAAAAAGTTATACGCGAGAACAGAAGTTTAGTATAGAACCTGAAATATACTCATAGCATGAGAAAAAACGTTATATTAACTACATATATATCAGGTATACAGGGTGCTTCGGTAAGCTTAAAATAATATAGCCATCTCAAAAACTAGGTTCGTTCGTTCGTTAGTATATACAAGGTGTGTTCCAAAGAAAACAGGACTTAAAAAAAAACAGAACAAAGGGGTTTTTCGGCAAAATCAATTTATTCTATTCAAAACAGTCTTCTTTTGCTTTAATACAGCTTTTTTCACGGTCCAAAAGTATGCCGAACGAGTGTTTTAGCTCGTTGGCCGGTATGGCCGCCTGTATGCCGGTGCAAGCCTTTTGAATAGACTCTACGTCTGCATAACGCTTTCCTTTCATGAGCAAATGAATTTTTCCGAAAAGGAAGAAGTCGCATATCAGATGAATACGGGTGTGATTAAGGGTTAAAATGTTATTTTTGGTCAAATAATCGTCCTTCGAATATTGGATTCTGAGCAATTTTTGGTCGTCAGTCAATTTGTGCGGAACAAACCGTGCACACACCTTTCGTAAGTCCAAATGTTGGGTCAAAATGCGTTAAATCGATGTTTTGGAGATGTTCAATTACATTTCAATGAATTTCAATGATGATTTCGGCTGATTTTTGATGAACTCACGCATAGTTTCGATGGAATTTCCGGTGATCACGGATTTTGATTGCCCCACATGTTGATCGTCATTTATGTCCTCACAACCACTTTGAAAACGTTGAAACCACTCGTGTGCTCTGCTACGGGATAGATAATCATCGCCATAAACTTGTTTTATCAATTGAAACGTTTCGGTAAAAGTTTTACCAATTTTAAAATAAAATTTTGTCCGAAGCTCATTTTCGCACCGATAACGCAATAACTTCACTTCCAATCGATGAAATGTCATGTAATTCTCACTGAACAATCGATAAAGATAGCGAATTCTAACGCACCTGTCGACATATAGATGGCGCCACCAGAGGGCGTTAGATTCAAAAAGTTCTGTTCACTTTGGAATGCACCTTGTATTGCATTCAGTGTACTTAGGGTTCTAAAATACCTTTTGTCAACAAACAAAGAAGCAGCGCGTTCGGATCTTGGCTCCTATGTCGTTGCTGACAGTCATAATTTTGAAGTTGTAGATAATTACGTCTATCTTGGAACCAGCATCAAAAATACCGACAATGTCAGCCTATAGTCTATCACAGAAGCACTCTGGTCAACAAGTACTACTTTGTACTAAGCAGGCAATTGAGAACTAAAGTCTTCTCTCGACGATACAAAACCAAACTCTACAATTCACACATTCCCTTCCTATACTATATATGGTGCAGAAGCATCCAAGCTTCTGAACATCCATTGAGACGGCTCTAGGAGTTTTCGAGAGACAGATTTTGTGAGAGTTTATGGTTTTTTGAAGATTGTCATCGTCGAATATCGTAGGCAATGACCTGTACGAGTTACACGACGATATTGACACAGTTCAGCGAATAAAAAGACAGCGGCTACGCCGGCGAGGTCTTTCAAATGGATGAAAGCACTCCCGCTTTAACAGATTTCGATGCAGTATATGCTGATGAAAGAAGAAAAAAAGTTTCGAAGTCAATAGATTGGATCATTTATATGAACAGTCTCGTTTCACACACAATCTTGCTTAATCTCACCAAATCCTTGTTTATTTATTTTGTTATGAAATTTAACTTTATCTTTACAACACCATTTCGCTTTAACTGTCGAAAGACAATCAAAAAGAATTTAGTATTATAGTTGTAAAACGCTTGGTGTACCAGCTGTTGATGATTACCTAGTTATAGTAACTCAAATGACCTCGGCTTTTGTTTAAACATCTGAAAAGAAGTTGATATTATCATAATGTGATACAAAAGTTTGTTTAAAAACACACGCCTATATACATATGTACATACGTGCAGATGTTACCTATACAAGCATCTACTATCAGTACCATACAAATCAAACAACCAAAAAAAATTGAAGGTTAATTCAACACCTCGGTTGTGGACTTGCTTACTGGCGTATGTTTTAACAGCACTATTACTTGAGTTACCTTTTATATTTTGTCATCTGGCAACCATAGTTTTGCAGTCTGGCAACTCACAACTTTATCATAAAGTTTGACATTTTTGGTATCATACATACTCAGAACGTTTTGACAAACGCGCGCTACTTGTGTTGTTTACAGTAACTAAAAATATTCTTCTCGTCCAGCAAAAAATTAAATTAAGTCAGGAACATTTTGGCGACGATGTTTTTTACTACTTTCGATGTGAATTAGCTCAGCAACACTGCATTCATGAACTTAATTCAATTTTTGGCGATGAAGCTCATTCAAGAATCAGTGATTTTTGAGGTCGTAGAACACCCCAAGACGAATTTTCTGAAGGCCTTTGTGCACGTTGGATCCCACTAATACTCAATTTGTCGGCAGCTCAAAACAGTCTCCTGTCGATTAGTCGAAATAAATGCTAATAAATATGGTAGCAGGGCTTCGAAACGCGTCTATGACAACATGACAGTTGGATTTACGCATATGAGCCCAAAGTAAACTACAGTCAACTATACACTGTTTATTCTTCATTGCGAGTGAGATTATTAAGAATCTCTTGGAGATCTTTTTATGATAGTACGGGTTTTTTTCCAATATTATATTACCTGTAATATTGATGTAGCTTGCAATTTCGTTGTGATTGGGACATGATCAGATTAGATTAGATGGCTGATCTAGAGAGATCGCACGTGGACTGATATATTTAATCCTTTGTGAAACTATAGAAAAGAACTCGCTATAACTAGGGAGGAGCTATTCTTACTGAGGGCAAAGAGATCACTACAACTCTTGCGATCGATCTTGGTCAAAAAGGTGGCATTGCGCTGGCTCTCGCAAAGCCCAGCTATTTAGTAGTAGAACACAGAAGAATACGGAAGAACCGAACGCACAGCAGTTCTAGGTTGCCTTTCCTTGTTAGCTCATCAGCTTTACAATTCCTGCGATTCCGCTGTGTCCTGACACCCATACCAGTCTTATCACAAATATACTCGATAGCGAGGTTAGGCACTCCTTGTCCAACCCTGAACGCGCTGTTAATGAGTTCAAGGTTGGTATCGCCGCCCTGCTATCTGAGTGGTTTGTAAGATGGTTGGGAAATCTAGAAGTAACTGATTTATAATTATACTAAATAACTTTGTTTGTACATAGTGCAAGGTACATATTTTATTTCGCTAATATTTTTTGTATTATTTTTCTGCGAATTTGTGGCTTTGACCACTCTGAAGTCTCCTATTCACTTTAGTTCCAAATTTCAGATGTTACTTGGAAGCAAATTAAATTTTTATGATTAAAATGAAATTTCAACGATTAAAATTTGTTTAATTTGCAGGCTCGCTCAATTAAACTAAAATATTCACTGAAAAAAATTCACTTGTAAACCAGTAAAAAATAAACTCGTCCATTCCAAAATCTTTATTATCACATATTTTCCAATAGCTATATAGAAGACACATACTAATTTCTTACACAAGCAGCTTTACAGTCTGATTTTCTTACAAAATTATTGCCATTTCCACCGCAACCACCATAGTTGAATTGCTTACAAGCTTTCGAAGTGGAATCGTAATAGTAGCGACGCAACAAAGCGCGGCATTGACCAACTACGCGCGGCAGAGAACAAACTGAAAATACATGAAATGAATCAATACATTTAAAGATATTCTTAACGCATTTTACAATATTTTTTGATAATTTATATTTAAAATATTTTCTTACCAGCTCTTTGTTTTTGTGCATCCACGGCCAGAAAATTCAAAAGCACCACGAAGCAGAAAACGCCTAAAATCGCACGTGTGACAGACATATTTTAACTATTTTGTATTAACGGTTATATCTTAGAGCTGCAGTTGACTTCGCCGAAGCAGTTGTTCAATTACTGACTGTTAATAAAATATTTTTCTTTAATAAATATTTTTCAATTCGGGTCTTCATTATACCCATTCATGTATGTATTTATGCAGCTGTTAAAATTTGTATAAAATACCATAATGCGTAGAAAGGCTCATATTCATTCAATACAATTTAAATAATACTATATTCGGCTCTGTGTGCGTTTATTTGTGCGAAAGAAGTATATACATATATCCAGACAAATGTATACGTAGGCCTAGTTGCCGCTTCTAAAAGCCCTACTTCCAGCAGTAACAAAAAATATATAAAAACAAGTTATAACGGTCGCATTTCGAGCTAACCGTCTTACCTAGAGTACAATCTTCTAAAGATTTTAGAGAATATTTCTACAAAGTCTAATCTATAATATAATTATTATTCTTCTTCTTTATTGACGTAGACTCCGTTTACGCGGCTATAGCCGAATTTACAACATCGCACCATTCGTTCTTCCTTTTCACTACTTGGCTCCAATTGGAGATTCCAAATGTAGCTATGTCCTTCTTCTCCTGGTCTTTCCAACGGAGTGGGTTATTGGGTGGTTTCCTCTTAAACTGCTTCCCCGGCGGGTACTACGTCGAACACTTTCAGATGTGGAGTGTTTTCATCCACATGGATGACATAACCTCCCCACCTACCCATCGTACGTGCTGTCTTTTAATTCACTGAATGTCATCGTTTGTAGATCTCGTACAGCTTATCCTTCCAACGTTCTCTCGAAAACTCGTAACGTCGACTCATCAGATGTTGTTTTCGTCCAAGCCTTTGCACCATATAGCAGGATGGGAATAATAAGTGACTTATACAATTTCGTCTTTGTTCGTCGAGAGAGGACCTCCTACTCAGTCCGAAAATGCACTTTATGGCAAGAGTTTTTCTGCGTTGGATTTTGAGGCTTACATTGTTGCTGATGTTAATATTGTTTCCAAGACAGACGAAATTATTTACGACTTCGAAGTTATGACTGTCAACAGACGACTATTTGCTTGATGACAGAAGATATTTCGTCGTTCACTACCAGACCCATTTACTTCACTTTATTATCCAAACTGGAGAAAGCAGAACTAACGACGCCAGCAGCTGTACACTCTTATAAAAGATTGTGCCTTTTCGATTCAGCTCTGCAGCTCGAATTATTTCCTCCAGGTGTATATTGAAGAAGTCGCACAATAAGTAGTTGCCTTGTCTGAAACCTCATTTGGTATCGAATGGCTCGGAGAGGTCGTTTCCATTCCTGACGGAGCCTTTAGTATTGCTCAATGTCAGTTTACACAACCGTATTTGTTTCGCGGAGACAATAAGTTCAGACATAGCGGCATAAAGTCAGCTCCGTTTCGTGCTAACAAAAGCAGCTTTGCAATCAATGAAGAGAGGGTATATGTCTATCCTCTTTTCACGGATATTTCCCAAGATTTCAGTTTACTCAAAGTAGTCTAATAATCTGAAATATATAGTGAGCTGGTCGGGCCTAATAAATGGAATATACCCGTCTTTCAATCGAGAAAGAACTACCAAATCAACAGCAAACCCGTTCATATTTCAGAACTTATTATTTCCGAAATATTTTCCACGATTTCAACCACAGTACTGATTTTCAATTCTCACTTTTACACCTCTCTTGAAATAAACTTCCCGAACGCTTCCTCGTGCTGTTCACCCTTGCAAGTCTGTACACAATTTTCATTTACTCAGTAAATATCGTTTATGTAATTTTTACATTTTTTTTTATAAAATATCCACAACTTATTCATAAAATGCAACCAGCTGCAGCCCTATTTGTTAAAATCAACAAAATATCTGTGTATACTTCATTGTTTTTAACAGACAGAGCTCCAACTGATGCGTCCGCGGTAAATAAATTTAGCATCTACTTAGCATACATTCATATGTACATAATAATACCGAAAATATTGCGCAATCAGCAGCGACAGACATTATTACGACCGAACTGTAAAACTCTTTTGCAGCCATTGCATTTCACTGTTCCGTTATGACACGCTATTACAAGAACACATCACACTGAAGTCCGAGTCTTCCGGAAAGTAATCTGGCAGTCCAGCTGCATTTTTTATGGCATCGTCATGTTCCTTTTTGCATAACACGGCAAAATCACGCTCGGCCGCTTTCGCCTTTTCCTGCTTTTTCTGACATTTTTTACACTCTTTGAGCAGCACCAGCAATTTCTCTAAATCCCGCATTTCGCGTTTGCTCGGTTTTCGGACAACGTTTCGAGATGATAGCATGTGCTTCAGTGGCGGCGATGGTTTTTTCTCCTCTTCGACTATAAGCTCGTCTAGTATGCTATTCAACCTTTCCAATTTATCTAGCGTGCAATCAGTACGTAACGGTACACCCCAGTATTCTTCGAGCGCATGAAATTGACAGTTCGTATCTGATTGTGATTTATCAAATTCAACACTTTTCCTCCTAAATTTATCTAGCGCAGTTTTTTCGTTTACGCTGGCTTTCTTCATTTGTACAGGAACTGATTGTTGTTGTAAATTCATTTCGAACAATAGATTTTCTTTAGCGCTTTTCTCATCAACAATTGATTGCACTGTTCCGGCACGACTTTCGGGCTCCTGACTTATTTGACTGGCTTTCGACTTTTCCTTACTCTGACGTTTTCGACCTTTGCGAACACTATGACCACGTCTACTTTGCTTCATATCCTGTCCGCCACTGTCAAGACTTTTAATACTTTTTCTTCTCCCTTTTCTCTTTCTTTGTCCTTTTTTAGGCCCATCCGATGTGACACTTTGTTGGCTCTTGCGACTTGATCTTCTTCGTGCTCGACCTCTTCGCTTGCCAGTACGACGTCTCTTTGCACTTTCGTCTATATCGGAAGTGGCACTTTGTTTGGATTTTAGTATTTTTCTTCGTTTAGTCAACTTACTACTCTCTTCGCTAGCAACTACAGCTTCTAGTGGTGGCAATACGCTTTTAAGGCTATCGGTTATCTTCTGTTCATTTCGGTTGCTACTTATTTCTTGAAAAACACTTGTAGCACTATGCGATTTCAGTGCAATTTCACGTTCATATTGCTCATTGGTCATTGTGGGCACAATATTTTGCATTGCAACCGTTTCGCGCAGTCTCACTGTCGGTTCCCAGCTCATGCGCTGCTTCTTAATTATGGTAGCTATATCCAGGCCCGTAGTGTGTCTTCTCTTAATATTCGCCTTGTGCATCCAACGTCTGGCAAATTTACGCATTGCGGTATATTTCTTTACGATTTCAGGCATAAGTTCGGAGTAAATGTCGGTACTTGGCTCACTTCCGCCCATTCTACGTAAGATTTGTAATTTATTGCTGTTTACTTGGGTAATTTCTCCGTTCAAGCTATGCTCGACCGCTGCACGTAAAACGTTATTACTTACGGCTTGTTTCAACTGCTCGCTATAGATCGCCAAAGTCCGTTCTAATTCGCCGAGTCTTTTCGTGCTCTGTTTATGTCTATATACTGCTTTCATCAGAACTGTCGTTCGGTTCTTTATTTGCCTCTCTAAATGCTTTTGCTCGGCCCGAAGTGCATCGTATTGTCGGCTGAGCTCTATAAATGCATTGACTTTCTCCTTTTTATCTCTTTCTTCCTTCCTTCTTTTGATTATACGATTGATACTGGCATGAGTTTTACTCCTCTCCAATTGACGTATTCTTGTTTCGAGAGACTGCTGTTTCGTCGCATTGTAGAATCTTGCGAATGTTGAATTAGCACCAAAGAATTTGTTGAATTTATTTGGTGTTCGTAGTGTTCTTAAATGTAAAGATTGCTTCCAAGGTTGATAGCGCATTTTTTTTGTTTTTAATCTTATCTTGTATCTTTTTTATGTTGAATATATACTGAAAATTTATGTACATCAATTTTGAATTAAAGAGAAATTGGAAATGACAATTTTTGATAAGTGCTCGCAATGAAAACCGATTTTTCATATGAAAAGAAAGGTCTTTGTAATTTGTAATAAAAGTATGTATTATATTAGGACTCACTCTAGGTGTAATGCCCAGTCAACTTGAGAGATTAGCCATCATCGCGCCAGTCGTTTCTTATTTTCGCAAATTGACGCCAATTCGAGATACCAAGTGCAACCAGGTCCTTCTCCATCTGATCACTCCAACGAAATCGAGGACTTCCTCTGCTTCCTCCGAAGGCAACTAAGTCGAAAACTCTCAGAGCTGGAGTGTTTTCATCCATTCGGACGTCATGACTTAGCCAGCGTAGCCGTTGTCTCTTAATTCGCTGAACTACATATGTCAATGTCGTCGTATATCTCGTACAGTTCATGGTTTCATCGAACTTCGACTTCGAAATTACGACTATCAAGGTTAACGTGGTAGCCAAATCTCCGAAGCTGTCGCTTGAGTTTGCTAAATAGCCAGAAGTCGGGTCTAAATCAGGAGAATGCGGTGGTTGCGGTACGATATTGGTCCATAATTTGTCGAAAAACTCACTAAGAATCAATGCAGTATGCGACGGTGCATTATCGTGGTGCAAAAACCAACTGGTTTCGGCCCATAATTCCGAATCTTCATATAAATAGCTTTACATAACACTCAGATAGTATTCCTTGTTGACAGCTTGGCCGGTCGGATGGAATTCTGAGTGCACCACAACTCGAATGACCTGAATTGACCTGGCTTTTTTGGCTTCGTCTCACCTTTGCCACGATACTCGATTGACCGCCTGTTTCCGGGTCGTAAGCATAGATCTAAAACTCATCGCCAGTAATAATACGTTTCATGACATCCTAGTAGTGGGAAAGCATTGTTTCAAAGACGCGTATACTAAACACTAATGATTATTTTGATGTGACATTTGGCATAGAGTCATAATATGTAACTACAAAGTCATTCAGTTCTTCCTAATTCTAGTTAGAAAAGTTGATATGACTTCCGATGTCAAGAAAATTAAATCAAATTTACTAACACAGGCTTTTCTAATATACATATGTATGTACCTTCTTAAATACAAGTATATCTATTTTTAGGAACATTATTAATGGTCGTCCCGCAGCGTAAAGGTTCCCTCATTATATAGGGTACAGTCGCCGCAATTTGCTCGAAAAGCGCCCTCCGTTGTATAAGCTCAGTCGCAATCACCGCGACCAATCTAATTACCGCCCAGTGAACTTGTATACATTTTCATTGCTCTAGGGAAATTTGTATATATGTATGTACGGCTTAAACACATTCATACACATGAAATAGATGTAGATATGCAATGATATCAAAAGCAAAAAAACGCAGATCAATACTAGCTGGCTTGATAATGATGCTAGCAGACGTCTTATACTTGTTCGCAAAACTGTTGAGGTTTCAGATTGTCCGCGGAGCTATTCGAAGATGCCATATTTTATATATTGAACTGAATGGGGTTCAAAGTTACGTTATTAAAAATTATTTTAAATAATTTTCATCTCTTAAATGGTATGCTGCTTGTGACGGAGTTTAACCCAGAAAATAAGCAAAACCTTCAATTGTATTGCTGACAAGTTTGGGAACTTAGCTCTCTGTAGTTATTATTAAACCTAAATTATCGAACTTACAGAACTTTTGACAGCTGAGAAACGTTAATAGGTGTTGGGGGTCCTCACAGGTGGATTACACTTATGAAAAAACTTTTCATAAAATTCCTGAACACCTTATTGATGGCACAACCATTGATCAGGTAATACCAAAATGCTCTTCAGGGTTAGGATTAACTGATGAGAAATGGTCCATCGTACATACTCATACAAATAAAGCAAAAACTGTTTGGGATATCAATGAAATTTTTTATTCCTGTAAAAGTACATTGGATCTCCTTGTGTATGGAACTCAATTTCTTTGCATGGCCACCACGAGCACGCTTGCAGAAGTCCAGACACTGAACCCAATTTTCGACGGTTTTCAAGCATAAATCGGCCGATACTGCTGCAATTTCAAGTTCGATATTCGAAGTAAGACCATAGACCACGGACTTGACGTAGCTCCATAGGAAATAGTCTAACGGCGTCAAATCGCACGACCGATGCGCCCAATTAACTGGGCCATTTCGTGATAAAACACGTTCACCAAACTTGCTTTTCAATAAATTGATTGTGACATTCGCTGTGTGGCTTGTGGGCCATCCTGTTGGAACCACATATTTTCCAAGTCCATATCATTGAATTCGGCCCAAAAATATTCCGTTATCATTGAGCAATAGCGATTCCCATTCACAGTAACGTGCCGGTCTTGATCATCACGGAAGAAGTACGGCCCAATGACGCCGCCGGCCCATAAACCGCACCAAACCGTAATTTTTTCGGGATGCAATGGTGACTCATGAAGTACGTGTGGATTGCTGCCTGACCAATAACACATATTTTGCTTATTGACGAAGCCATTCCGCCAGAAATAAGCCTCAACGCTGAAGATGATTTTTCGATGAAAATCCGGATAATTTCAAGTTGTTGCTCAGTCCAATTCACGAACATACGACGATTCTGGTGGTCAAGTGGCTTCAGTTCTTACGTCACTTTGATCTTGTAAGGATATAGGCTAATATCTTTTCGAAAAATTCGCCACGACGACGTCACAGAGATGCCCAACGCTTGAGAACGACGTGTGAGAGACTGATAATAAGTCTTCCTCAATTAATGCAGTAGCGGCAGCAATATTCTCGACACTACGGGCACTTCTTTGTCTCACTGGCACGGTAAAATTTTTTATTGTGCCTGTGGAGAGAGACTTAAATGTGGATCTGACAGGACGATTATGACGACCATAAATTCAAGCGAATTATGTTGAGTAAAAAGAAGGAATTTGGCAAAAATTGCATTTCAATGTGGCAGCGGACTTTTCAATTGATCTCGTCTATATATCCGAAGCTTTTTCCGAGATCAACTTTAATTTTTCGGAGGATATTTTCAAATATAAGTAATCAAGTAGATATAACGTCTTAAATTCATAACATCAAGCCCAGCCAGTGTGACCCTGCGTGTGCCAAGACGGTCTCTATTGAGAAGTAAAAAAACGCACGTTGAAAGATCTTCAAAGCAGGACGAGCAGTTAAGACTCAAAAATTCCACTTTCCGTTGTGCTAGCCAACATTCCGCAATGTTAAATTCAACGCTACACAGTACATACTTATTGTTGCTGTTGCTGGGCTGGTGCATTGCGACCATGCCCTGCGGCACTGAAAATGCATCAAAATAATGAGCATGGAATGTGCATTTAAAGCATGTCATTACCTGCCTGTGAATCCATACACTACTTGCCCCCGACACCCGGCAGCTAAGGTAGTGCGCAATCAGACGAAATGAAGAAGCGTCTCGGTAGCAATGAGGGCGACGATGGCGACGAGGGTCAATAGCGCGATTGATAGCTCAAGCGACAGTAGTGCTTGCAGCATTTAAGTCGGCCGAGTGTTCGGAAGGCGGCAGTGTAGCTAATTGTGGCAGCACATTTATTAAAAAAAATATATATACATACTTATACATTTATATACTCGTAAATGCCTCGTTTCCTCTTTGCCGGTCGCTCGAATTTGTCGTAATGCCGAACAGCTGTCGTAATTTTACTGCGATTATGGATTTGGTTGGCTACGTTGTTAGCGAGAGGTTTGTTGCTATTGTTGTTAGCCATGTACACATGCAGATTAGTCGCTTTATAACACGCACTCGCCAGACACATACGTACATACTCATGTCCGTAAGGTAGCGCATTGAACAGCTACGTCAGTTGATTTGCATATTTTGCTGGCTACAAAGTATCAACAGCACAACAACAACAAGAGTTATTACAACAAAGCCAGCAATTGCTCGGTTTAATGTAAAAATGCTATAAACGCGCAGCAGCAGCTGAAGCGCCCCATAATTTTCTCGCTGCCACAGTCTTGCGAGATCAATGTATTTTTTGACGTTCGAAAGATCGCTGCTTGGAGATTGGTTACAGGCGAGTTCTTGTAAATTGGAGCAAAAGCACAGCAGAAAGTGTATAAAATTACGCTTACAGGGCACATACAAATATATGTGATATTTTTCTAGGGATATGCGAGGTGTGTTTGATAAGTCTCCGACCCGTTTGATTTCGCACAAAATATCGTTAGACACAACTTCAGTCCAACTACTCGTTTTATGAAGCCTAGAGCAAACAACTTGTTGAGTTCTGCAAGTAAACAGTCTCGTAAGTATTTATAATTCGAAGCAACATAGCTTCGTGGGTCACTGGACACAGCTTCAGATTTGACATGAAACCCTCAACGTCAAAACCACGATCGTGCCGTCAGGTCAGGAGAATATTGAAATTGGAGAATCGTCTAACAAAAGTTGACTATGACCTCCCGGCGATTCGGGTGTATGGCCGTGAAAGTTGCTATCAGACTCAGAGATTCTGGTTTTATAAAGGAAGACATGTCTACACATCCGGAAATCCTTACAGGCATACAGATAGACTTTATACCGTATCTAAAGGATGCTGTAGTCACCAAAACATACTCTGGCCGCATCTTCTCTCCCCATATACCTGCGACGTAGTCGTGGGTGGTGGAATCGCGAGCAACTGTAAAGCTAATGATCTGGCAAGGATGGGTACCCGGGTCGGTAAAATGGAAAAATCGCTCGTAAGAGATCCAGTGAGCTTTTTGCCTTTAGTAAGGCCAACGTCTTCTCCCTATCGGCTGATCTCCGGATCAGCCATCGAACCTAATATAACCGTTGTCTTGCACAATAACCCAGGTCAAATTTTGTGAAACTATTTTTCTTAATACATATGTATACCATATAAGGACTTCATTTAGACCGGTCAGTGTGTATGACAGCTATAGCTATAGCTTAAGTTCGACACTATAAAATTACATGTCTATTAAAAACCCTTAAAGCTACAAAATTTTCTCATTTTTATTTGCAGCTCACCACCAACTTTAGGCTTCTGCAAACGCACTTTCTGTCGTTGTCGTCAAAGCAGCATCTACATTTTTCTCACCACCACCGCATTCAGCATGTCGCACCAGACCGCACGCCGCGCACAAGCGCCTACAAGTCTCGAGTGTCCGCTAGCATCATTGGGACGCAACAGTAGCACCGTCATCGATTCGCTGACGGGACATCATCAACCGCCATATCATCATCCGCTCAGTTCCAGTCCACTCGATCCGCAGGTCTATCAAATGTCACGCAAATCGCCGGACCTCAGCATCGATGCGGACGATATCATCTACACACCATCGGCTTCGCAACAAGGTGATACCGTAGATGGACTGCTCAATGAATTGGTTAACATTGAAGAAGATGCGGAAACTGCTGCAGTAGCTGCATCGGCGCTGAATGCGACCGCGCAACGTAATCACACCCTACCAGAAATGTATCAGTTGCCACATAGCAGCTCACATGGCGGTGGTACAACAGCCGGTCGTATAACTAGACATCAGGGTGGACGTTGCAGCGTACCAACGGTGTCAAGTGCGGTCAATGGTAGTAGCACACGTAATATGCAATACTTTTTGGAGAAGAAAATGGACGCGCTCTACTTGGGCAATGCGATACGCGCGCTTCCCTTGGGATCGGAGGCGAGTCATTTTCAGAATGAGCGCTATTTTCTCGAAGACGGACTGCGTAATATATGCAATTATAATAATGGCACCGAACGACTAGCGGGTGAGTTTCGGCAATCACACTAATTTGTTGAAATTTATTTTATTTGTACTTTTCCGCATGTCAGACGCGCACTACTTGCGCCATCACGCCTCCAGTCCCAGCGAAACGAGCGGTTCCGATCGTTACCTGCTAAATCGCACCGGTTCACCGACGGATGCATTCAGCTCTTCCAATCATTTGGAAAATTTTGCCAACACCAGCAACAATACCACATCCTCTAACCTTGCGCTGGATCAACGTTTCCACCATACCAAAGTGAAAAGTCTCTCCGATGGGCTCTGCAACATCGGACGCTTCTCACCTAGTCTGGATCAAGGTTATGCCACGCTTGTTTCGCCCTCGCCAACGGGTCATCATCCAAACACAATCACAACGCATAGCATCGTACACCACCCACCGCCGTCGACGACCACTTTAACAGCAGTGACACGCACACGACACGACAATGTCGCGCCACCACCATGGAATAAGAAGACCTTCCGTTCGGGACCACTCTTTGATCGGCTGCCCGACGATGTGGTTTTGAAGATTTTCAACTGGTTCGACAGTTGTGAGTTGTGTATTTTGGCACGCGTGTGTCGACGTTTCGACCAACTCGCCTGGCGCCCAGTGCTCTGGAAGGTGATCTCGCTGAAAGGTGAACACCTGAATGGCGATAAGACGCTAAAAATGATTTTCCGACAATTGTGCGGGCAAACATGCAATGGCTCGTGTCCGGAAGTAGAGCGTGTAATGCTCTCCGAGGGCTGTCGAATATCCGATAAGGGTTTGCAGTTATTAACGCGACGCTGTCCAG
The DNA here is from genome assembly GCF_023373825.1 of Bactrocera dorsalis. Lineage (NCBI taxonomy): Eukaryota > Metazoa > Arthropoda > Insecta > Diptera > Tephritidae > Bactrocera > Bactrocera dorsalis. The sequence continues at coordinate 101,865,303 of NC_064304.1, read as the reverse complement.
AATTGACACATTTGCAACTGCAAACCTGCATGCAGGTGTCGAATCAAGCGCTCATGGACGTACTTACAAAATGTACAAATTTGCAGCATCTCGATGTGACGGGTAAGTACGGTTGCAAGTGTATTAAGCTGTAAAGACGTTATAAAGCTAAAATGGAGTGACTTATGTTCATCATTTTATATCTTCCAGGCTGCAGCCAGGTGGTCAGCATCAGCACGCATCCAAATCTGGAACAACCACGCCGTCTGCTGCTGCAATATTTAGATCTTACGGATTGCCTTGTCTTAGACGACGTCGGACTAAAAATCGTGGTGAAAAACTGTCCACAACTGGTGTATCTATACCTTAGACGCTGTATAAAAATTACAGGTGCGTATTGCCAAAACTCACGCAATAGTTTTAAACAGAGATAAAGAGTTGCCCAACTCGCATGTTATTGGAAGTGAGACCGTAAATCACGTCCTGGACTTTTTCAGTTGTGTTGAGTTCAGCAGGTTTTGACTTTATCAATTGGAAAAGGAGGGACGTTGAGATTGAAATCCCACCAATGGCATAAGTTATGCATGCCTTTATCGCTGGTTTTAACTACATACATACAGATATATACTAAATTATTATGCTTCCAGATGCCGGCTTGAAATTCGTACCAAGTTTTTGCATCGCACTCAAGGAGCTCAGCATATCCGATTGCGTGAACATTACCGATTTCGGCCTCTATGAACTCGCCAAACTCGGCGCTGTTTTACGGTACCTCTCCGTGGCGAAGTGTGATCGCGTCTCCGATGCTGGACTCAAAGTGATCGCGCGTCGCTGCTATAAGCTGCGTTACCTAAATGCGCGCGGTTGTGAAGCGGTGAGCGATGATTCCATTACCGTATTGGCACATTCCTGCCCGCGTCTGCGTGCACTTGACATCGGCAAGTGCGATGTAAGTGATGCGGGTTTACGTGCGCTCGCCGAAAGCTGTCCGAATTTGAAGAAGCTCAGCTTGCGGAATTGTGATATGATAACGGACCGTGGCGTGCAGTGTATTGCTTACTACTGTCGTGGCCTACAACAACTGAACATACAGGATTGCCAGATATCGATTGAGGGCTATCGGGCGGTGAAGAAGTACTGTAAGCGCTGCGTTATAGAACACACAAATCCAGGGTTCTGTTGAAGCGTTAAGCGTTAGATGTCGTAGTCGTACGCATGGTTATTTTCATTTTTAGTAAAGTGTGTGTCACACACGGTGGTGAATAGAGGCAATATAATGAATTTTCTTTATGTGCATTTAGGTTTTTTGGACTTTTAGCGTTTAGCATTTGTTATGCCCCTCACTCGAAATACTCTGCATTTAAACTTATTCTCATAAAGTAACTTTCATCTAAACTTGGATTCGTAAACGGAGTTGCAAAACTTCAAAACATGGTCCTCTACCGTGCTTCAAAATATGCACAGCTGTCAGAAAATCATATGCACTCATATACAACGGTATAACTGTATATGTATGTAGTTATCATTTCCTTTTAACCCATCTGATTCTCTTAGCAATAAGCTACTTTGCAACGCAAGCGCAGCCTATACTAGATTTTCCTTTTTTTTCTTTTTTGAATTCCACCAAACTTGTCAGTTTACGGAAAATTATGCTTAGCAAATATTTACATAAATATATGTTACTTCTTTTTTTTAATTTTGTAGAAGCAATGCGTGTTTAGGTATGTGCTGTCTCAAGCGTTGTACAAACGTTTTTATCTTCATTTACTTATATATATAATATTTATAAAAAATATTTTAACGAGCTTGTAAATACAGTAGATACATATAAATTATGCAAGTAAATTAAAATTTCCTTAATTATAAATATGATAATTGGTAAAACAAAATAATTTAGCATAATTCACAGTGTTTGTTTTTGTTTCTGTAAATTATATTTTTTATTGAAATGCATATAAAATCATATTAAAAATAAATGACACTCAACACAATTTAACAAACACGCTTAATTTATTTGTTACATATATTTTACTTATATAAATTATTTGTTGCACGAACACACGTAACTTGTATTCAAAATGTGCAGGAATTCAAATTTTTTACCACCCTGTTGTCGGTTAGCAGTGCTGCCAAGTTAATAATAACATATGTCAGAAACATCTGATAAACCAGCACCAGTTTTAGGTTAGAAACGATTGTGTAATGTCAACTTGTAAACAGGCAATTTTCGCATTACTGACTAAAAGTTTCACAATATTTTCACATTAATAATTTTTACCAGAAATAAAGGTGTACATTATCGATATTTACACAAAAAACGAACTGAAACATGGCGAAATATTTGGCGCAGATCATTGTGCTTGGCGGGCAAGCTATTGGCCGTGCATTTGCGAAAGCGTTGAAGCAAGAAATAGCGGCATCACAGGAGGCTGCACGTCGCGGAGGTGGTGGACCGCAGGGAGAAAAACGTGCGGAAGCCAATGCGCGAACTGGTAAATTAAATGCTAATTATATTAATACAAATATTTTAATTGCATTTGTCTTTTTACATTGGGTATAGGCATGACATTGGAAGAGGCCAAACAAATATTGAATGTGGACGATTTAAAGGATCTGCAGAAAGTTATTAAAAACTATGAACACTTGTTTGCGGTGAATGAAAAAGCGAAAGGCGGTTCCTTTTATATACAGTCAAAAGTGTTTCGTGCAAAGGAACGTATTGATCATGAGTTGAAACAACAAATGGATGCGGCACGGTCAAAACAAAGTGAAACGTGATGAGGTGCAATGCTATTGTGATGAAAATAATTATCAATTGCGCATAATTATTTGATATCTATAAATAGGTTAAATATTCTAGAATTAATTTAACGTAAGCGGTAAAAGAAAATCTTTTAAATTACGACGAGAGAAAAAAAAACGAATGACAGTAAACACAACGTAGAACAAAGCAGGAACTAAAAATGCAGGAGATCAATGCGCTTGCCATGTTTTTTGTATAACGATCAAAGGCATTGTAAATAAGAAAATGTTAGTTTAGAAATAAAACTTGAATTTATTTTAAGATTTTGCAAATAAGTAGCTGGAAGACATTAAGTTCCTTTGTACAGTGTATAGCGCAATAGACTAACAGGATCTCCTGCTTTCAAACAAAGTCTTAAAGTGCGAGCATGTCTTGCATAAAAATATATATGAATTTGTTGAAACTTAAAAAATATGTGTAAACATTAATAAAAAAATTTGTTTTTATTAAAAAATGGTCTAAATATTATTTCCAAGATAATTTTTGGAAAAGGAACACTAGCCTTATATTTTAGTTACTTTTAAATATAGAAACCAAAGCAATGTTCACTTTGGTATCACCAAAGTAAGAACATCCTTCACAAATAAAAAAAAGTTTGACAGCTATATGCAACAGGGTCTGATATCGACGGCTCCGACAAATGCAGCTGTTTGGGAGAACAGGACATGCTCACAATTTCAGATCGATATTTCTTAGCTAAGAGATTAGTTTTTAGTTATACAGAAAGACGGACAGATAAACTGACATGGATATCAGCTAGTCAGAATGATGTTTTATATTTATGTTGTGACGAACACAGCTGATGGGACAAAATAAAATCGGCGATAAACTGCCAGATTTAACCAAACAGCGTAGTTGCCAGAATGTTCCATGGCGAAGACCCAGTTCTAATTTAGAGTGTTGCCGTGTACAGAGTTACCTGCCAATTAATTTCTGGTCAAAAAAGCATTCTTTAGCAAAAAAGAATTCGTGGCTAATATAACCGGAACTTAACAGTCACGTGGCTTTTAAAAAGACATTCAGAAAAGGGCACAAAATGAAAATAGTAATAAAAGTTGTAAATTTGGGTTACATTTTTAGATTTCATTCCTTATATTTTACAAAACGCTACGCAAACCCTACAATTGCAAATAGAACAGTTTTTTTTTTATAATTTCGATACTTTCTTTTTTAAATCGATATACTTTGACGAAAATTTATCGATCTCGATATTAATTTTGCCAAAATTAAAAAACCAATGCAACACTGTAAATAGCTACAAAAAAAATAACAAAAATGACAACATAAGATTTTAGAATTAAAACAAATATTAACAAACCAATTGTGCCAATACATATTCAAAAAGTTAGTAATCATATTAAAAGATTAAAATAATACGATACTTAACATTGAAACGCAGCTAGACAGTGAGTATTTTCGAAAACGTCAAAACTCAAACGAAATTCCAGCACAAAGTACACGTACAAAGAATAATTTCGTACCACCCAACTACAGCAAAGTGGTAGCAAGAGCAAAAACAGATTCCCATTTACAGACGTTATCGTTCTGCATGAATTGATGCGCAGACATTCCAACGTAAGTAAAATTTTCTTTGCAGCGAAACTGAGTATAACGAATTAATGTTTTCTATCAATTGTAATTCCTTTGCAGTGACAGTTTTCAGAGGACCTTCGCCGAAGTTGGAAGCAATAATTGAACAGTCTCTAAAGTCAGCTATTTTCTTAAAAAAAAGCTCCATATTGAGCCAGAAGTCAGCATTGTAAAGCATTGGCCAAAAGCATAGCTAACATTACAGTTCAGCAATCCTATATACTATAGTGCGCGTATCTCCAACGTACTTGCATGTAATATCGATTAAAGTGTGCAATTTTATAATAATGAGTCTTCATTGACACATATTAAGTAATAATCGCGAGTTTTCAAGTGTAACATATATATAATATTTTACATACATATTTCATTACAGAAAATCCAAAATATTCGCATATCCAAAAATTCAAAATTTATTGATTTAAAATTGGTCATTGACAAAAATCACACGGTCAAATAAATGCTAATTTTACCCTGCTCCCGTTCTCTGTAAAAAAAAATAAGCAAAAATATTGAAACTAAGTGTTTTAATAAAATTAAATACAAAATATCTTAACATTGAAAAGTTCATATTGGCCAAAAAAAGTAAAAAAAAAATTTAAAAAAGCAAAAAATAATCTGCAAAGTAGTCAACAGCCGTAGCAATCGTATAACTCAGTGTTCGTGTTTAAAGAACTCGTGAAAACGTGAGAGATTCGTGGGAACTTTTTCTCCACGCGAACAAACAACCCCTGTTTTCTTATTCGGGGCATATCTATTGTACATTCCACAAAAACGTTGTGACGCGCATTTAAAACTCGCCACCCACTAACAAACCAACAAGCACAGCGGCACTTAAGTCTTGTCTTGCAGTGTGCTCGTTATTCTGCTCTTCCACGCACTAGTTACTACCTTAAGACCATAATCGGTACGACGTCTACAAGTCTACTCTTGCATTACATACATATACAGTTACTTGGAGTCGAAAAACACTCCCACCAATACACACGTATCAATTGATATAGAAAAGCGCCAGCAAGTGCATTGTTGGCAAATATATTTTGCGTGAAGAAGAATTTGTAAAAGCAAGAAACCAGTTAGTGGTCGAAAATGTTCTCTGGCCTAACAAATCAATTCACTTCATTGGTGGGCGCCGTCAAGGGCGGTCAAGCCGACGAAGATGTGCCTGCACCTACCCAAGATGCTGTTGCCGCTCCGGAAGTATCCGCTGCTACAGCAGCACCAACACCAGCTGCAGGCGCCGAACAAGCAGCGAATGCGGCTGGCGTCAGTGGGGAGCAGCCTGTTGAAGGTGAAGAGGGCGCTAAAAGGTGAGTACTTTAAAGAAGACGAAAAAACGCAAACGCTAAATTGCAACTGAAAGTTTATATTTCCTTTTAACTGTGAGTTTGATTGTGTTTGTGGATCATTAATGAATCGCACAATACTTAATCATTTGGAATGATACACAAAATTAAATCAAAAATTTTTTTTTTGGTAAATATATGTGATACTAGTGGCATAAGTAACTTATATTTATATTTTCAATTTATAAAATAGAAGATAAAATTACTTAATAATTTGTAAATTAATTCGTTTGTAGGAGATGTATGAATAGTGCAAATCGGTTCGAACGAATTTAAAATATTGATTAGTTTACAATTTGATGACATTTAAAAAATTTGAATGTGTTCATAACGAAAGTAATTCCAAATTACGCTAATACTAATTTGACCTACATAACTTTGTTGTAACACTTGTACCCTTAGAATACATAACCTTGCAATTATACAGTTAATCCAATAGCAAGTTATTGCACAGTCACTATTTGTTATATAATCAGAAGTTATAAACTTTTTCAGTTAGAGTAAAGAAAAATTAATTATCTTTCCAACCTCGTGACTAACGCGGCACTCGCTTAAGCATTTTTGCAGCTGCCAAACCCAAAATCTGCAGAGTTACCCATTATAAACGCTACAACGGTGAGAGTAATGCGTAAAAAGTGGAGTGCAAATGAGTAGATACTCACATATGACCTCCATCCGACATGCCCTTTTAACTGTTATCAAGTTGCAAGTACGTAACAGCGAAAATTAAAATGAAACATTTTGTTCCATTTTTAACTTTACAACTTTCGGTAGAAAGGGTTTGTGTGACACATTATTCTTATCAGCAAATACCAGATTAAAGTAATAAAAAAGGACAATAATGTGCGGACATAATCGTAAAAGTAAATTGTCAGCTGACATTTTAGCTCAATGAAACCGTTGTGCCAATTTGTAACTTTGTTTCACTTTGTGGCAGAGCGCTCAATTACTTCTTTTTAATAATTATCATTAAAAAAATGTGGAACTCGAAAATTATTGTTATTTTTCACATTCATAATTATATCTTTTTCATATCTCGTATTCAATATACATATATTTTATATATATATACATATTTTAAATATATCTTCTTTTGAGGCAAGTGTATACAATAGCTTTTGACATTTCTCTATTATACACAACGGTATTTATAAATTTTGCATGCTCGTGCATGACTTTGTGTTGCTGACCAAGTACATACATACATACATAAGTATGTAAATATGCAACCAAACTGGTTTCCAAGCGACCGACAAATACTTTCACCTTTAGCAAGCTGAAAAATTTACAGCTTGGATTTAGAACCCTTAAGAATTATACATTATTTTTTTTATTATTGTTCTTATTTATTGCCATTTCTTTCAAAATGTTTTTGCATTTTCTTGTACTGCGCGGCTATTTGAACTTACCATTCTCAGGCTTTATTCGTATTTTTAGCGTTTATTTTTTATATTTGCATGTATATTCATTAATGCAACTATAAATTTAGCATGCCAACTTCTTTTATGCAAGCATAGCGTGTTAAAATGACCTTGCCTATTGCTTTTTCAGAAAAGATATTCTGCCCTACCGAGAATTGTTATTTGTTGGCATATGTAATTGAAGAATTTTTTATTTGTATTTATGGTGTAAATAATGAGCTATTATTTTTGACATTTGGCACAATGCGTTAAACACTTAAGTTGATTTAAATATAATATTTATTCTTTGGTTGGTCTAGTTTTTCTATAAAAAATAATGAAGTAGTGAGTGGGGTAAATATGGAACGTGCATATATGTATTTATAGTGATTGGAGCTATTAAAAGCTTTACTTGGTTCTGATCGCTCAGTTTGTACGGCAACTATATGCTATGGTAGGCCGATCTGAACAGTTAACTTGAAGCTCATAGCGTTGTTTTGGACTTTAATCATTGCCGAATTTCGTGAATATACCACAAATAAAAAAGATTTTCTTACAAAGACTTGATTTTGATCGTTCAGTTTGCATGACAGCGATATGCTAAAGTAGTGCGATTTCAAGAATTTATTAGGAGATTATACTGTTAGCTTGGAAAATTACGCATGCTAAATTTCGTAAAGATCCGTTATTAAATAAAAAAGTTTTCCATACAAAGGCTTGATTTTGATCGGTCAGGTTGTCATGACATGGCGTATGAGTAACCTGCTTGTACTGCGAGTATATGTGAAAGTGTTCAGTATGGAGAAAATGTGCCGCAGACCCTTTGTGTTTGGGTTTGTATTTAAAATTGCATTTAAATATCTGACGATATGTTTTGAGTTATTGAAATACATTCTTTTTAAATAATTTTGAATATGATAGAAAGTAAAATCTCAATAACATTTAGATTGTGCGAAAAGTAATTTAACTCTGCTCGTTTTGGAAGAGTAATATCTATACATGAAACAAAATGCTGTTAAAGAGTACTTAATTAGTAAAATGAAAAAAAAAATAACCATTCTTATTAAATCATTACTTCTGCCAGATTTCATTCACACTAAAATATATACAACTAACCACTGAAGCATTAAGCATATATAGTACATACATATATAAGCAAACATTTCCCAAGGCAGCATTTATAAGTGATTTATATGTCTTTATTTGCACACGCTTTACGCCACTTCCTTACTATGCAAATAATTTACTGATTATTGTGGCGCAAATGGGTCCTACGTTGCGAACGCCCACACCACTTCACGCATTTATTGACTTAACTGCTCTTTCGGTGTTTGGTTTTGGACTACCAGTTATCTCATTGACAGTATATTAGTAGCTCACAACCACAACAATAGCACAGCGCATCTCGCATAGCACACTTATCACTTTATTGACTGTAATCAATATTTAATTGCTGGCAATATTCTACGTTTAATTCTATGCCGTCTATTATTATCAATTGCTATTGCCACACACACACACTCGCAAATACATACATACATATATACGCATATATGTATGTGTTGTTTTAACGCTTACAAGCACTAACCTGCTTGCTTAGCCTTCACGGGTTGTCAAGTTACCAGCTCAACTGCTGCGGCAATAAATTTTGCCTGCCTATTACCTTGAATTCCTGCAAATTATGTGCGTTCTGTAATTATTGGCGTTATTTATCGACGGCAAACACGTGCGCTGTCAATACAGCTAACAGCTTTTATATCGGTGTGTGTGTTTGTGTGTTAAACTCACTTCGCGAATGTTTATTTTATCTTCACACTTCCTTTTACATGCTTATCCTTTCTAGTCTTTTGATATTTGATAGCAACATCGTGGCTTCATAAAATAATCGAAATGCTTTTATACCCTGAACTTTTCTAATTGACAACAAATTTTCATAAAATTTGGCACAGTTTGTTGTCCAAGGCAACGCTACCATCTCCGAACAAATTCTTCAAATCGGCCTACTATAGCTTATAGCTGCCATACAAACTGATCGATGAAAAGAAAGTTCTTGTATGGAAAACTTTTCTAGTTGATAAAATATCTTCATGAAATTTGGCACATATTATTGTCCAAGGCAACGCTACAATCTCCAAAAATATTCTTCAGGCCCGAAAGGTCTGCGGCATATTTTCCCATAGATACTGATCACACAAGCAGGTTACTCATACGCCATGGTTACTCATACGCCATGTCATGACAAGCTGACATATGAAAATCAAGTCATTGTATTAAAAAGTTTTTGATGAAAAATAAATTCTTGTATAGAAAACTGTTTTATGTGAAGATATATCTTTACATGGCAACACTACAATCTCCAATAATTTCATTTTTCATGAAATATCATGAAATCAATATCTCTATTAATTTCAATTGTGATTCTTTCTCCAATACTACATTTGTTCAGTCTTTCCTGTGTGCAAATAACACCAGTCCCTTATCAACTTCACTTTTATTGACTGCTTTATATCTTTAATCCTCCAACTAGACATTTTGTACCAAGTCAATATCTTTTTTATTTGCTTGTTGTTGTTGTTTGCTTCATATTATTTTTTCCTTTGTATTATCGAACAAGCGCGCACATGTTCACCGCCCGCTACAAAGCATTTCAAATGTCACAGGCCTCAAGCGTCCACCCACGCGCTCGCAAAATAATGGAAAAAGGGCAAATATGCACGCACTTTGAGAGCGTGTCTGTCAACTGTGTATGGCAATAAGCGTGGCTAGCTATGTATGTTGCTGTGAGTACATTTTGCGCTCCATGCGCTCACATACAATATTCATGCCAGCACGACGTGCAAAGGCATTCAATTTTGTTGAGTCATAGCTTTTGCGTAATTTTTTCTTTTATTTTCTTACTTCTCATTTCATTTTCACTGTTTTTTCGCTTGTTTGTTCTATTTAAGTCGGTATGTATTGCATAAATATGCCGTATATATGTGTAGACTTATATATATACATACATTAGCATAGTTTTCAGCGCCCCGAACAAAGTGGTATTGAAACAGCGTGACTAAACAGACGCTTTGCCGTCAAAGTGGCTGCGGTGGTCTTGTTTAAAGTCACGCTCTCTTTATCTCTCTGCCGCTCAAGCGCCTTTGGCTTGTAGCATCCTCTAACCATTTCCGCCATTACTTTTCATTTCCACACTTCCATAACCCCGAAGAAACCGCAAAAGTGAAGCATCTACTCAGCCGTTACTACTTGATGTCGAGTAGCGCCTGCAGCGTGCTTATACATTCATCCGACTACCTCCTTTGTGGAGGCAGCTATTGAGTGTGTAAGGCGCTGCTGCTGGCTTCTTTAGGGGTTGTTAGCACCCAATAGGTTGGTATTGTATGCCTATGTCTTAATTTTTTTGAGAAAATAAGAAATAGTAATAATTTTTACATATTTTTGATATTCTATCCGTAGTCTTAATGCTACATGCCAGTTTCTACAAGTAATACTGCTAACTCTCCCTTCATTTCGCTGTCTCCGCATTGTATCGTTGCTATGACAGCCTATTTTGCTAAATTTTTATATATAAAAATAGTACTACTTGCAAAAATTAGTGAAAATGCACTCTCTCCTTTACGTTCGTGCTCATTTTTGTGCTCTCACTCTGATTTTTTTTAATTTCTTTTCTTTCTTTTTACATCTTTTCCTTCTCATTTCGCATTTGTGTCGTTTTTCGATCGATATACTCGAGTTGTAGGCTGCAAACCGTGCTGTCTAGTTTTAGGCGCTGTTTTCAATTCACTGTTTCGTGCTTACATACTCTCACGCTCGCTCGCTTCCTTGCTCTCCGTCTCTCTTTAACGTGTTAGTGCTCTCATTTTTACTCTGCACTTGACTCAGTTGATTTCTGCACAACTAGCACATGTGATTTGTTTCGTAAACTTTTTTCCGTTATTTTTTTTTTGTTCGCTTACACGTTTAATTCAATTCTTTTTCGCTAAATTCCTTTTCGTAACTGCAATTGAGCAGATTTTTATGCTGAAATAAGTAAATGATATTTGATCGAAAATACAAAAATATATAAAATTAAATATATTTACATAAAATATTGTAAACAGTTGTTTGGTGCCTAAAGGTATGCTACAATAAGTATTGATTATATATTTTTTTCATTTTGGTTTAATAATTTGCATGTTTCAACCTTGACGCTGTTATAAAAATAATAAAAAAATTAAAATAATTATTGAAATTAATAATAATAATTAAAATCATTTTTATTAATTTTTTTTTTTAATTTGTTATATGTTTTTAAATTTTTTTTTTAATAAAATTCTATAATTCTATTTTAATTATTATTAATAATTTCCATAATTTTTTAATTAAAAACAATTTATTTAAAAAAATTAAAAAAATACTATTTTAATTAAAAGAAAAAATGATTAAAAAAAAATTAAACAACAAATTTTTTAAATTAATATTACTAATTTTCAAAATTATTTTGATATATTTGTTATTCTTATATAATCTAAAACTACAAAATTTTTTTTTTAATTCAGTTAAATATGTGCCTTCTCTTCCACTGAAAAGCGCACGCCTGAAAGTATGTTACAATAGCCAATAAATAAAAAGATTCTCATTTTTACTCATTCTATTATTTCATTTCACATAAATTAAAAAATTAAAATTAATTAATGAACAGAACGCCCAAAAGCTGCAACGTTTATGTAATTCCGCTGCGTAACTTGTCAAATTTTTATATATATTTTGAATTTGTAGCTTTCTTTCGGCCCCTACGACCTACCATAAATGACCTACTACCTCGTGTAGTTAAAAATAGCACAGTCATGAAAATAAGAGTGCTTTCATTGAACTCTTTAGTGCGGAAAAAACACTTTTAAGACGAAATTATTCACCTCCCTCCCTCCTCCCTCTACTACATATGCTGCTCGTATAATGTATTCTTAACGACTTGCACTTTTTGCACGCGACCTTCTTTTCCGTTGCAAACGCTTGCACATGCATTTATTCTTGTATACAGTGCATATGTATGTATGTATGTATATCGAATTTCGTGCGGCTATACGCCACAAACGTAACCGAAATTATCCTTTGCATCACTATGCTCTAGTGTTTTTTGTTTTTTTTAAGTTTTTGCGTTTGCTTATTTTTCCTGTTTTTCCGCCACAAATGTGTGAATGCCATTTGTTTTGGGCCGTCAAGGACTCGATACGAAGGCTTGCCGTGCAATTCTAGTGCATTGTTCTGTCCCACTTTTCTGGCTTTGGCAACGCCTCGCACTACCTCAAGCCCCTTGCGGCGCCTTGCTTGCTTTTCACTTCCTTCCAAAAGTTGTCGCTTTCACCGTCGTCAATATTTGCCTTGTTCTTACTTTTCAACTCAAGTTAATGGCGAATTAGTACAATGCTATTGTTTAAAGACCTGCATACATACATACTATACCTGCATACTAATAGTATATGTGCTAAAATGCTTTAAATCAAATTTATGATTTTATAACGCGCACAACTGTACTTCGATAAGTCAATGCATAAATAACTAAAAGAAAATTTTATTTGATCAATACCTGTGATACTTATAGGACCGGACAATTACCTAGAATTAAACCATATATGTATATAAACCAGTAAATTAACCCGTACCCACGACAGTCGGGTCTACGTAACCGGAACGGACCCGAATTTTTTATCCACCAAAGATTTCTGCTTTGAAAAATTAAAAAAAAGTAGAGACTTTTGAAACAAATTGAGATATCCTACCTTCATTGGATTCCATAAAAAGTATTTGGTGAAGTTTCCTGCAAATTTTTGCATAGTTTCAAGATTTACTCTCTTTTTCTCACTTTAAGATTTCGTTGCAAGTTAAAAATGCTTTAAAGTCAACATATTATATTATATTTTTCACAAAACTTGTATTGTCTATGAGGCTTGAAACATATTGGAATATGTTTTTTTTTGTCTCTAAACCGTCGACTTCTGCAACCTCTTACTTTTATTTGTGTATAATTTGTGATACAAATGTCACTCTCTATTTCTTTTCTGTTCTTGCACATTGAATTCAGTAAATTTAATTTTTTTTATAAAAAATGCCACATCTAGTGTTTATTCGAAAAGTTTATATGTATGTGTACTTTATACTCGTATATTTCTTGCTTTTTTCAATATTTTTAATGGCTTTTTTTTCAAACGCCAAAAATCTTCCATATTTTTCTTCAATTCTCAGAATTTTGCATTTGCTTATCGTAAGTTGACATTTCCTTCTTTGCATAATTTGCATTTTCTCCGATCCCTTTTCAAAGTCAATCACAATCATTGCGTGTCATCACCTGCAGCAAAACAGAAATCATATTACCGTAATTTTTTACGATTTTTGCTTCATACGTTCGATACTGCTATCTCTCCTTTCCCTCTTATATTCCGTATTTAAGGTGATAAGGAGATTTTTCTTTAGCACAAATTCTATTTTTAAATTACCAGTAGAAATCTATCATCGTGTACAACAACACATATGGACCAAATCCCAATGGTATAAACTCCGCAGAAATTGTTCAGATCGAGTCACTATATAATATAGCTGCCATACGAAATGACCGATTAAATAATCGTTTTTTTTTTGACTCATCTTAATGATATGGTTGATCCCTTTCGAAGTTACCAGCTTTTTTAAAGAAACAACACAGAAACTTCAAATTTAATGGGGAATGTTTATTATCAATCGAAAGAACATTCTTTGGCATTCTTTGTTTTTTGAAGATTATCTCTTTCAAATGTTGGCCGTGGCTACATTATAGATGGTCCCTCCATTGAGAAACCATTTTCATTGACTCGCTCGAACTTTCCCACTGATAATTGGCGAATGACACAAGTGATGTTTTTCTCAAAGGCCCGAATCGAAGCTGGCTTGTCCGCATAGACTTCCGACCGTACATATCACGATAGGATAACGTCTAACGTTTGAATGTGAAATTATCTGCTCATCGAAGTGTTCTCTCAATAAATCCATTAATTGATGCTACGTATGAGAAGTAGTAGCGTCTTGTTGAAACCAATTGTCGCCGAGATCACGAGCTTCAATTTCAAGCATCAAATAGTCGGTTATCTAGACGCGATAACGGTCGCCATTGACTATTACGTTGTCAGCGGCATAATTTTGAAGAAAAATAGACTGATGATTTCTCCGGCCCACAAACCACATCAAACTGCGCCAAGACATTTCATACGTCGGTCCGACTTGCTGTGAACGACACCGAATCGACTCTCCACGGTCTTCGTGTACACTCTCAGCCACGGCTGCTATATTTTCTTCACTTCGTGCTGGGCATGGTCTATTCGGTCGAATATTATCCAGTAATAAATACTGGGTCTCAAGATGGGCGATGGTGTTGCGAGTAGTACGCTCAGTAGCCCTATTATGTTGGCCATAAGTTGAGCGAAACGAGCCAAGCAAATTCTTTACAGAACGTGAATTTTCGGAATAAAGTTGAACGATTTGTAAACTTTGCTCAGGCGTCAGCCTTTCCATGATGAAATGACAAACAACACTAATCAAAAAAATAATATGACAGCTGGACATGACACACGCGTGATTTGACAAAAAAGAGCTATTGAAAAAAGTACCTATACTTGGATCACCCGTTATATATCAGTGCCTATTGAAACCTATTTTATCTTAATCACATTGCCAAGTCATATTGCAATTACATTAATTAAGTTGACCAAGCTATTGAATAGCCAACATGTGCCGACAACAACAACAAATAGAAATACAAAACGAAAATACTGTTGCTCCACACATTACGTTTGCAGAACCACAAATGTAATTGCATAATTAATTGCAACAAATTACTTCTTTATATTAAATGTTATGCAATACCTACATACTTACTCGTATATACTTGCATTATCATACAAACATACATATACATACATATAATTGGTTGTTAATGTTAATTCTTTATTGAAAGCATACTTTGAGGCGCTGTGGCGTCAGCCTAAATGATACACACGCATACAAAAGTGTTGCATGATAACTAAAACGCAGCTGATATATATAAATGTTAGGGTGTTACATACATATGTATGTCCGTTATTTCCCATGTTGTTGGTTTTTGCCGAAGCAAACTTTTTATTTTTAATTTAAGAATCATGCCACTTCTTCCATGTGGACTTTTTTTTGATATTTTTCATTAAAGAAGTGAATTCACAACTTTGATAAAAGTATATTTAAAAAAATTGTCCGCACTACAAAATGGGTCTGAATGATTTTTTCCATAAAAATATTCTCTAAAAGTTATATGTAGTTCAATTTATACCTATATTGTACACCAATTTTTGTGCTATATGAATGTACACCATGCCGTATGAGCAACACAAAATGCATAAATCACTTGCATGGAGCCCTCAGTGCACTTGGTGTATAACTTTAACTGCATATAACTCTGAAAGGAGTGGTTTTATGAAAAAAATCAATAAGACCTTTTTTGTAGTCCGGACAATTTTGTATAAGAATATGCTGTTCTCAAAGTCGTAGACTTGCAGTTAAAAAATTTAATGTACAAGATCAAAAATGTTAAATATATGAGAAAAGAAAAATTATTTAATAACATTAGAAATTGAAAATCAAGAGCTTGTTTACGTAGAATCATTTTGTTAGGGCTAACACTGAAACTTCAGGGTGTCGGCGGCAAAAAAAAATTTTACTGGGGAAGTAACGAATATCCTAATACACATACATATGTATATGTAGATTTATATATTATGTATATATTTATATAGATTGTGGCCGCCGTAATGAGTGCAGTGCTTCAGTACATAATCCCCTAATGTACAACAGTATATATTTATAGCTCAGTATAGCATGTTGCTGCGACTAATAATGTTACAACGCATTTGTTTTTGTTATGCGCCATCCCCAAGCGCCACAGAAACCAATTAAAAAATGACATATTTCCGTCCGTGTTCCATATGGCGCTCATAAATTGACTGCTGTTATTGCACATATTGCATTCATACGCTCTGCCACACATACTGCTGAGTACATGCATACATCATATGTGTGTGTGTGTGTGTGTGTGCGACGTGCAGCTTCTTCGCCCATATTGGCTGGCATGTGGTTAATTTACTATAAAAGCTAAACATTTGTTGGCACTCAACTGACAACGCGCCGCTGCGTAGCTTCGAAAAAAAACGGTAAAATGCCAACGCCTCTTCGACAGTTGCATTTCGCTTTGCATTCTCTGTTTGGCAACTTTTGGGTATTGATTTTTTTTGGCACCATGCTGAACAATGCCTGGCTGGATGTGTCTCCTTTTTTCGTTTCACCGCAAATTCGTGGCTTTGCAGCGCTGTTGGTGGCCCCTCATTGCTCTGCTTTTTAATAGCTTCGCAATACAGCTGCATTGCTGCGTAAAATTTCGACGCTTCGTGATTCAATGACGATAAATTGAGCGAAGAATCTTTAATATATCGCCTGTGATAGAAGTGCTTTGGGTTTGATGGTCCACACACTCATATTGGCAAGCACTTTGCTTTATTGCTGCACCAAACTCGACCGTTATTGAGTGTTCATCAGATGTTTTTTTAAACCTAGGTCAGGTCAAGCTTTATTGTTTATTGTCTTTGTTAAGCAAGTCAGCGAAATATTTTACATTGATGCACTATAATCGACGTAATTCGGCGACATTATTTAAATAGTATATTTTGAAAAGCCGATGTTTTCACATATGAAAAAATTGATGGGACCTTATCAGCGTGGCTTTAGGCCTGGGAAATCAACAACTTACCAGGTATTCACCATGCACCAAATCTTGGAAAAAACCCGTGAAAAGAGAATCTACTCACACCACCTCTTCGTCGATTTCAAAGCTTTTGACAGCACGAAAGGTCCCTGCAAAACTAATACGGTTGTGTAATTTGACAGTGAGCAATACCAAAAGCTCCGTCAGAATTGGGGAGGTTCTCTCCGAGTCTTTCATTGCCAAACTGAAACCTCGACAAGGCGACTTCCTTTCGTGCGACTTCTTCAATCTACTTTTGGAGGTACAATCTTCTATAAGAGTGTAGAGCCATAAACTTTTATTTCATTGAAGGGAATACTTGACGAGAATTCTCAACCAATCTATGAAATTTTCTCCAAGGTTCTATAGGTTTAGGATAGGATTAGTTAGTATGCCACCTCTACAATTGGAGATTAAATTTAAAATATTTATATTATACAAACACACGCAGGTATTCAGAGCAAATTTTGTAAATTAAAAGTAATTTTCTCGCAATCACATCTACGAGCATAATTCGTACGAAATAACCAAAAAATATATTTCGTATAAATTACAGCAACACTGTATACAGTTGCACGAATTCCTGCGATTTAAAGTAAGCCTCGAAAATTATGCGCATGCAAATGCGTAGAGATTTCCTCCACGGCCAAGCAAAGTCAAGGTGTCAAAAGACATCACAATAAGGCGCACAAGGACTCCATTAGCACCAAGCGTATTTAGTTAAGTGCATACCTGCTCTTGGCAAGAGTAGACTGTGGAGTAGAACTAAGTCATACTACTCGTATGCCATGCCGAGACTCTAGCCATCCCATTGTCTCATGAATTATTCAAACTTGTTTGTGTTCTAAAATTCAAATGTTAATCGCACGAAAACAAAAACAACAAAACATTTCCTTCACGCTGTGATTGTCGGTGTGTTCGAAAAGCGTCAACGTGCTGACATAGCTGTGACATTGTCGCATACAATTTATGAGCCACAAACATATTTAACATAATTCTGAAAATTGCTCCGCCCATGAGGTTTCACTAATCAGTATTATGTGGTATAGAGTGTCGCGGTTGGAGGGAAAATTTTAAACTAATGTGTACCACATGTGACTTTTCTAAATATTAATTGAAGTCGTTAAAGTTGATTTATGCATTATCACCAACTGATTGGCTAGATGGAGGCCTAATTCGGATATGTATAAAATGCGGAGTATAATGCAAACAATTTTATTTCTTATACACATGTAAACTCTTTGAATCCTAAAAGCTCCAAATTATACCCGATTCCCAAAATATCTAGTCCAAGTACAGTAATTCGCGGTAATTTGTCTGATCACGGGATGCTTTGCATGGGATTCTTCTTAATTTAGAGTTTTGACCTCGAAACAATACGAATGATTGCCGACCGCTGGTCCACCGCTTCTGCCCTGGAGTAGTATTCTATGATTGGCTCTGTCAAAATTTTTTTTTTTTATTACATTTTTCGACAATATATTAATGCATTTGGTCTGCACTTTGCAAATTGATTATGTTTAAAGGGTTCCCACTTGTTAGTAGCTTAAACGTTAGAATTTTCACGATTTTTTTATTCACTAAAATCGTCTAAAAAATCGCATCAATATTTCAAAGAAAAAAATTAAAAGTTTTCTCACCAATTCAATTCTAAAATTTAGAAAATAAAAAATTCTTGGGGCTTTCCTGAATTTTTGTAATTTTTTTTCCAATTTTTTATTCAAAAACAGTGATTGTTGCACTTGATAACTTACTTTTTCTACGCTATATCACTGAGCATTTTTATAAAATGCCACGCAAATTTCTTCCTAGACAAGCTATTGTCAATAAAATCATCTATTACGGTACTTTGATAATGGAACTATCCAAAAATATTCAAAACATTTGCTATTACCGTATAAACTCGTATGGTATATAATAGCCGTACAGCCATTGAAAA
The DNA here is from genome assembly GCF_023373825.1 of Bactrocera dorsalis. Classification (NCBI taxonomy): domain Eukaryota; kingdom Metazoa; phylum Arthropoda; class Insecta; order Diptera; family Tephritidae; genus Bactrocera; species Bactrocera dorsalis. Next base: position 101,846,474 of record NC_064304.1, on the reverse strand, counting down.
CGTAAAAAATGGCAGTAGTTGAGAAGTTCAGTAAGCAATTAACACACTCGTCTATGCCGAAATGTGAAAACACCAAACCGAAGTCACCACTTTTGGCATTGAATGATTAATTGGCTGGCGACCACACCTCTCTCTCACTCTTTCTCTCTCTCTTATCATAAACGCAAAAACGAGTAGAGTCGTGCTGTGCAAATTTATAGATATATGTCTGATACCATTTGAATTTCGTATGGCATTTGCCTGGGTCAACAGCAGACCGACAAAGCTCCGAAAAGTCAAACAAACAATTAACAAAGTGTGGAAATTTAATTGGGCGAACACGAAGTGTTGGAGATTTAAGGACAAAGAAAACAAAGCGCATTGACAGTATAGCCTGTGATGTAAAATGCTCACCGGCATAAGGCATTGTCAGAGGGGCGATCGGTTAGAAGTAATGCTATTAGATATTTAACTTTAGATTTTACCAAAAAACAATAGAGCAATAAGTCGAAAGGAAGCAAAACGTCAACCAAATAGTCACTTAAAATTATTATTGTAGAAAAAGAAAATAAGTAAGTGGAGTTTAAGTGAAATTGTAACGAACCGATGGATATTCTATTGATGAGTCGGCTTCTTATTCTAGCAAAATGTCAAATGCGACAATTAGGGGAAAGTAAGCTTGATTGATTAAGCAAATTTCTAGGGGGCTAAGTAAGAGAAAGATTTACCGTTTACCGTTTACCGAGAACAGAAATAAATTGAACTTGTAACTTTCTACAAGGAAGTACAATCTACTATTATTAACTCTAAAAACTAAACTCAGATGAAGAACCTCATACATTCTAGGCTTCACAAGAATATCTTCATACATTTCTGATATAGATAATCTAACTCCACGAACCTCAACCGACACTTACCGATTCAAACAGAGCTAGTATGCCGAAATAGAAGCCCTTGGGCGGATATAATCCATGTCCATTCCGGTAACGTAGAATCGCCTCTTGCGGGAATTAAACCGCTGCAGCGCTTAGTGTCACAAACGATCCTTGTAGGTTGCAATATGGAAAGTTATGCTGTTTCCAGCAGATAAAATAGTGTCATCAGCAATTAGAGACGAGATCGCCCAAAAATAACAATGGATAGAGTATGGCAAAAGATTTTTGGATATTTCCAATTGTCTTCTCATTAAATCTGTTCCAAAAATTCGCGTACAGTTTATAAAAGAAGGCCGAAGTATACATTTAGCTGATGTGTTTTCAATTCTGCGTTTCTTGGAGCGTGTGTAGGATCATCTGATCTACTGTAATATGAAAAGTAAAATGCCCATTCACTGTTTCGTTGGGGATTCCTACTTATCGATCCTTAAGCATTGAGTCGATACATAAAAAATATTTTCGCTTTCTCAATTAACGACTTAATCGTTAATAAGGGAGACAGAAGAAAGTTTTAAAATAAATTTTCGGCGATCGAACGCTTCTCGCTGAAAGCTTTTATTTCAAACACAAAATAGACAGGAAGCTTGTCCAAGCCTTGGTTTATAATGAGCGCTGGGCTGCCTTCTCTAATTCTAATCTGCACGTCGACTATATATGACAAATAGAGCTTTCTATAAGCTTTAAATCATCATCGAGTAATTCTTTAAAAATAATAGTTTTTACACACTACCACATTTACTTCGGACCCACTCTCTCTCTCAATTGCGGTGTCTACTTTATGCTTACATAGTATAAAAAAATAAAGTTATTTTTAAACACACGCGCCTGTTGGCCTTTCATTTACAACATTAGCACTAAAATAAATTTGTATAAAACCAGTAAATAATGAATAAACTAAAAGTGGACTCTTCGAATTAATTATGTGCCCCCTCATTGACTTGAGGCATAAATTTTCCAAGTAGTCTATTAACTGCAGCAGTTGTTATTGTTGGCCTTGTAGCGCTGCTGCGGGCTGTCACCCCCATTCCGTTAAGTCTTATCAGCTGACTGCAACACACAATTATGACAGCACATGGCTGAATGTTTCTCCACGCTTTCATGTACACTCCGCACAGGTCCATAATTCAGAATTGTTTACTTACTTTTGACCTTTTTTCCTTAATTGCGACTATTTTGCATAAATTGAGAAAGTTATTTCCCTGCAAATTTCTATATATTATGCGACAATACACAGCGCATGCACTAAAAAAAAATTTAGATAAGGAAGAGCTATGTTCGGGTATAACCGAACATTATATACTTTTGCAACTTGTAAGGATTAAAGCCAGAGAAGTACCTTAAGGTACATAAGGCCTGTTTGTTATATGGAGTCTGGAGCGAGTTTTCACCCGATTTTATTCATTCCAAGCACAAAGTTGCACCGTTATAAGAAAAACAGGAACTCTCAATTTTATTAAGATGGCTCACATATTGGCCGATAAAGTTACCTGGAAGTTCGAAAATCTTTATATTAAGATATACTTCCCATTGACCCCATTGAAGCTATTTGAAGCATACGGGCATATTGCTATCAGGAAAAAAATTTCTCTGAATTTCAAAAATATATCTCACACTTTGACCGATATTTACCGTAAAACGTTAACTATAAGCACTGGGTCCACATATTCAGTACCTAGGGCTTGAGCAGTTTAGTTTCAATTTGGACAATTTGTAGTCATAAGATGTCACACCTCAAAGGCACTATTCGTGCAAAGTGTAATCCTGATATATTAAGTTATTGTTTATTTGTATACTGGAAAGTGAAAATTTCAAATGGAATTTAAAATTGTGTTATATAGAAAGTAGGCGTGGTTGTAGTCCGATTTCGCCCATTAAAAATGTAAGGAGAATGTCACATACCAAATTTGGTTCAAATCCGTCGTTTAGGTCTTGGTTCGGTTCTACAACCATCGTTCAATTTTGACCCCGGCTCCTTAAAAGCCTTCTTATACAGCTCTGAGAGTATTCGACGCAGTACCCGACAGGTGAAAGTAGAAGAAGAGAAAAGACCAAGTGAAGAAGAACCTGGCTACATTTGTAATCATCAAACAGTGAAACGGAAGAACGACTGATGCGATTTAAACAATTTGTTCGGAGATTGTAGCCTTGGACAATTAACTGTTCCGAATTTCATTATGATATCTTACCAAATAAAAGAGTTTTTCATGCAAGAATTTGATTTTAATCGGTCAGTTTATATGACAGCTATATGCTATAATCATCTGATAACGACTATTGAGCAGCTTTTTGAGGAAAAAATAACTGTGTTCTAAATTTCAGATCTTAAATACTGAGGAACTAGTTCGATAGTACTCGAGGACATACTCGTATAGGGTCTCCGACGTTGCTTCTTGAGTATAACAAACTCAGACTTATTATAATACTCTATTCTAAAAATACTTTGTTCGCTTAATTTTTTAACGTCTAAATATTTAGATATTAAGTAAGATTTAATGCACGGCTGCTGCTATTTGTAGTCAGTCACATGTACTTAAAAGTGAGGTTATGTCAGCGCATTGCTTGTTGAACTGCAGATGCCGTGCATTTGCAATGCATAAATAAAATGCATAAATGCATGTCGCTATGCACGTGGCATATGTGCTCTTTGGCCTTTGCTTCTTTCGAGTTTAGTGCAAATATGCGAAGGTGCTTTAAAATGCGGGCACAAAAGACTACCCGAGTTGTTGACCATGTCAGAGCGTCTGCTCTGATGAATGTGCAAACAAACATGGCAGCGACAGACACGAATTTCGGCTTCTGCTTCACTTACCTTTGACCTTCGTAGTGGCAAAAACAGCACCTACTCGTAAACCAGCTGGGAGGTTATGCTGAGAAAATGAAACCTGTGAATTGGAGGAAAAATGAAAAATAATATCAGAACGCAATTTAACATTTACTCACGCATATATTACCAATTACAGCACCAAAATATATACCGTTATTGCTATTTTTAGCTTATGTAACTTTATTGTCAGGTTTTGACAGTTGAGAGACGTGGTGGGTAGGTGTCTCGCCTACACTCAAAAGCTTTTACACTTTTTAGGCTTACACGAGCGTTGCTAACAACTTTTGTTTGTACAAAATTAGCTTTTGACATGAAAGTAGTTGAAAGTGCGTAAAAATCGCTGGACCATTTTTTGGTTTTAGCTGAAAATTCGCTGTACGTTTTTGTTGGCCCGTTTTTCTCTTTCAAGTTGCACTTGCTAATTTAATTTCGTTGATCAAATATAACGGCGCTTTTTCATTCTTCTTACGGCAACTTACCTCTAACTTTCATTTTTATGTTTGCTTTTGTCTTATTTCTGTGCTTATTTTAGCTTGCCGGAATTTGCTTTGCTCGTTGCCACTTCCGCCGGCTGTGATTAGTCGTTAATTTATTTAGCCACAAACAGTTTAACTACTGTTGTTACTCATATATAAACATATACTTTAGTAATATAAATGAAGCAATGTATTTCTTTCGCACTTTTACTAAAGAAGATTTTATTTAATTCACTTTTGGTCTACTGACCGAAGAAATATCGATAGACAGTCCTTAAGGGACACACTGAGGTTGCGTGTAAATCGAAAAATATTTAATGTTTTTCTTCAAAAATTTTACTATCTCTGCGTACTTGTCCTGCACTAGCAAGGGAACGCTGGAAACATTTAGGGTATCTAAAGACCAAACTGGTCTACGCAAGGCCCATGATATATAAAAAATCTCCGTAATCCATAGTAAAGATTTTAGTGGTTTCTTATTCAAGAAACTGGCTTATAAGGATTTGGCTACCTACTACCTTTCCCTTGTTCTTACAAAGTTTGGGAATTGTAGAAGTTGTAGTATAATTGGAAAAGAAAGAGCATAAATTTGAAGATCATATATCGTGAGCGTAACAATTCTGCCACCGCCCAACTTTCATCCGTTTAAAACGGAATATCTACCACGATTCCCAAAGACCAAGTCTAAAAGAAATTGTGCGGCTGTGTGAAAAGAGACATTCAATATTGAAGCAAGTCAGCATAACTTTCGATCTTCATTTTCAACAAAACTACCAAACGGAGTATTTTTCCACAAATGTAAAGTTGAAGACGATGGCAGATATCAAGGGCATGCAAAAGGCCATATTAAAAGTGTTTCGTTGATTGTAGAAAACACAGACTCAGGAAAAAGTAAATACTATTTTCCATCAAGTCCATCACTTGCAACCGCTGACCTCAGCGTATACTCAAACTCTTCACCGCGCATAGACAAGCCGTGACTCAAATTCCAGTACTCGTCCTTCGGCTTTTGCCGTTATGTTTTCATTAGCTGATCCGCTTCATTCTTATGTGCATACTTTTACATAAAGAAATATTCACCGTCCATTGCTTGCATCCTTTTTACCACATCCTTCCTGTCATCCTGTTTGTATATACATACGTATCTACATATGTATGTATGTTGTCAGTTTCTGCACAGGACTTTTCATATTTACACTTTAAAAATTAAAAAAAAATGAAATTTTTTTGAATTCTTGAACTTATTTTTTTTAAGCTGTGGCTTATTACATTTAAAGGAAAATTTCACACTATATTTCAAAGAATGTCTTTAGTAAATAAGATTATGTTCACACTACCTATTAGTACATAAATTCATAGAAAAACAACGATTTGGTGTGGTTTGCTTATTTATTTATTAAAAAATATTTATTTTTATAACTTCTCTCTTACTCAGCCGTTGCTTTAATAATTGAGTAATTAAACGCTTACGGATAAAGTTTATTAAATACCAAATATGTGTAAATTTTATTATATTTCCCAAGCTTCACAACCATAAAAGCATAGAAACCACAAAACATTTACTTAGTAACATAGTAAAATGTACATACATATGTATATATCCCCCATTCTTATGTGTGTATGTAAGAGATCTCGGATGACTACTGGATTATCACAATATCATCAATTATACCTCACTATGCTGCAACAAACAACAATTTACTGTAAAACAATAAATTACATAAAGTTTAAAATTTGTTGTTGGCTGTACAAAAACTTGTACGTAGGTTGCCTTTTATATTTAGAGATTCGAGAATAAAAACAAGATTTAATTATCGAAAATCGCTTTATAGGTTTTCAAAATATTATCCATTAAGATCTATAGACTTTTGGATGCGTTTGTACCAAGTGTCGAAGAACTTTTGCCAATTTGATTGAGGTATCTGCAAAATATGTCTTTTGAGCGCATCAACCGCCTCTTCAGATGCCGAAAAACGTTGACCTGTTAGTACACATATATTTTACGTACGAGAACAAAACGATGTCGTTCGGTACCAAGGCAGGACTATACGGAGGATGACTTATCAAATCGATGTTTTGAGTGTTCAAACATGTAGTTGTTTCAGTAGTCGATTGAATTCACCATGCCATCCATAAACACTAGTCATTGATGAAGCTTCATCGTCAAAAATTGAATTAAGTTCATCAATGCACTCTTGATGGTTTATCCCGCATCCAAAGTTGTATAAAATAATCGCACGAAAATTTTGGCGATTTTAATCAATGTTTTGGCAGAGAAGAATATTTTAAGTTACTGTAAACAATATATATAGCGTTCGTATGTCAAAACCTGCTGAGTATGCATATCATCAAAGATGTCAAACTTTACGATAAAATTGCCAGTTTCCAGTTTGCAACACTAGTGTTACCAAATCTCGAAATATAAAAGGCAACCTACGTACTGCACATGGTATAGATTGCGGCCTTTGTTGTGTCATGTCACATAATTGCTCCCAGCTGCAGCTGCAGCAATAAATAGGTATACTATGGAGCAACATTCCACGAACAATATATGGACATATGCATAAGTAAACCCGGTAAGAAAAATACACGAACGAATAATACGATTTCTAATTTGGAACTTATATAATTTCATCAAACTGCTGAGTAAATTCGGAAAATATTTTATAGATTGAAAGGATAGCAAATGGATAGCTCCCATTGACCTCAAAAACATTTTTTTTAAAGCGGTTTTCCTCAATAAGAATTGCGGTACTTTCGAGAGAATTTCTGCATTGGAGGACATTTGGTTAACACCGTTCAATGAAAATATTTAAAGGTACACATTCTTTCTCTAAAATATTAAGGGATACACCTATTGTGGTAACCTAAAAAAAGTATAGCCAGAAGTCACACGGAACTAAGTTAGGCAAAAACCCAGAATTTTCGGCCCATAATTCCTGCCTTGTTGACAGCTTGGCCGGTTGGAAGAAATTTGGAGTGTACCACACCACGAGAATCGAAGAAAAGTGTCAACATAACCTTAATTTTTGACCTGCCTTGACATGGGTTTTACGGCTTCGGCTCCCCTTAGCCACGATATTCAGACAATTGATCGTCTGTTTCTGGGTTCTAAACGGTTCCTAGACTCATCGCCGGTAATAACACGTTTCATGACATCGGGGTAATCGGAAAGCATTGGTTCATAGATGTTAACGCGACACTGTTTTTCGAACAAATTGAGTGATTTTGAAACCAGTCGTGCTTTCACTTTTCTTAGGCCCAAATGGTCTTTCAAAATGGTTTTCACATAGTTTTTAGAAAAAAAAATATCTCAATAAATAGTCTTACTATTTGTTGCCCACAGTTGTTATCGAGTTCACAGTCTTTGGACGACTAAAACTCTGTATCCTTACCGGTCGTTTTCGACCTTGCTTCATATTAACTACTTTTGGACTTAAAGCAAACGATGCAGCTGGTTCTGGTGCTGTGCATTTTCATGCCGGGTGCACGAAACTCATATTTAACCACAAATGTAATTGAGTATTTGCTAACAGTGGACATTATGTTGAAATCCATTAAATTAATTACGTCTTGCTCTCACAATAAATTCTATTGCTTTCAAAGAAATTGTATCATGGTAATTTTGACAAATTGTTGCTTTAGGCCTATCGATACAACGTAATTATACATATGTATAGGTTTGAGTCTTGTATTTGCATAAGATTTCTGTGAAAATTGACAGTATTTTAAAGCTAACTGTGTTTGTATACATTTAATATTGTAACAACAATTTATGGTCTCTACATAAATCTGCTGGTCGTCTATTGGCCATGACCAAATCGCATTAATCTATTGAAAACTGATACAAAATTGAGTGACAAGCTCTCGGCTGACACTTCATTGCTTGTCATGTGTGTATATGTATATGTGGGTATATCTACATAACCATGCATTGTTTATATGTCATAAATTTTTATGAAAAGATGTGAAAGAACATACATATACTCATGTACATATGTACCATATATGTATGTACACAAGTGATTTCATCTGCAAGTCAACAAGCAAACAAAAGGATTTAATTAAATGTATCCTTGTGCGCTTGGTTGACCGGCTGGCTGGCTGGCGAGTGAAGCATACAACCTGGCATGCATATGAGATCGAATCATTTCATTGGAAATGCGTAGGCATGTATTGCGTTGTTAGTAGTAGGTAGGTGTACCATAGACTAAAACAAACACACACAGGAAAAAAACGTTAACTTCGACTGTACCAAAGCTATAATACTCTTCCCAGGGACATTTCTTATAATATTAAAGAGTATAAAAACATGTTTAACTTGATTTCGATCGATCTGTTTGTATGGCGGCTATATGCTACAGTTGTCTGATTTGAACAATTTGTTCGCGGTTCGAAGATATCTCGTCAAATAAAAAAGTTTTCCATATAAGCACTTGGTTTTGGTTGTTCAATTTTGCTAGTGTGTTCAGGAAGAGTTGTCATGCCATCACATCATGTTTCACTTTTATAAATTCGAATTCTCCGTAAAATTCACAATTTCACGTTCATCGAAAAATCATATTCTCAGAAAAGGTCCGTTTCTGGCTAAATGGCTACGTCAACAGTCAAAATTGTCGCTATTGGGGTATCCCCGTGTGGTTCAGAAAACGCAATTGCATCCACAAAAATCTACCATTTGGTGCGGATTGGGGTGTGGCTCCATCACCTGACCTTATTTTTTCGAAATGAAGTAGGAAATGCCATTACTATCAATCGCAGGCGTTGCAACACGATGGTGACCACTTTTTTCTCCGAAATTTGATGAAATCGACGCGGATGATGTTTGTTTCCAATAGCACGGTGCGCAGCCTCATGTTTCACGCCTAAACATGGACACATATGACTACTCGTTGATTTCGAGAAATAGCACAGTCAGGTAGAACCTCTATACATCAGCTTGTCGCGTTGACCATATGTATATAACGGGTTTCTCAATAAACACGCTAAACAGTTTTTTCAAATGAATCAAAAACGGTTTGGGATATCAATGAAAAATTCTTTATTCCTGTGAAAGTATATTCGATGACATTATGTATGGAACTAGATTTCTTTGGCATGGCCACCACGAGCACGCTTGCGGAAGTTCAGACGCTGACAGACAGTTTTCAAGCATAAATCGGCCGATACTGCTGCAATTTCACGTTTCACGTTCGACGAAGTTCATCATTCGTCGCTGGCTTGATCATCACGGAAGAAGTATGGCCGAAAGACGCCGCCGGCACATAAACCATACCAAAACGTAATTTTTTCGGAATGCAATGATGACTCATGGAGTACGAGTAGGTTGCCGCCTGACTAGTAACACATGTTTTGCTTATTGACGAAGCCATTCAGCTAGAAATGAGCCTCATCGCTGAAGATGATTTTTTGATGAAAATTCGGATCATTTTAAGTTGTTGCTCAGCCCAATACACGTACATACGACGATTATGGTGGTCAAGCGGCTTCAGTTCTTATGTCAATTTGATCTTGTAAGGATGTAGGCCAAGATCTTTTGGCAACATTCGCCACAACGACGTCAAAGAGATGCCCAACGCTTGAGAACGACGTGTTAGAGTCTCATTTGGGTCTTCCTCAATTGATGTGTTAGCAAGATTCTCGACATTACGGCCACTTTTTTTGTTACACTGGCACGGGAATATTTTTTACTATGCCTGTGGATTCAAATTTTTCTACTAGACGCTCAATTTTTGATCTGACAATACGATTATGACGACCATAAATTGGACGTAGTGCTCTAAAAATTGAGGCCACTGACTCCGAATATCAGTGCAGTGTTTCCTTAACTAGCAGAGGTAGATCGCATTTTCGATGATTTCACGACCACCACTTAGCAACTATATAAACTTTTCGGGTCGTAATCTGTTTCCAAACACACACTAATTTACATTTAGAGACTAAAGTTCGTTAGGATTTTCGTGGTGCCAAGGTAAAATGATCATCAAGTGCTACCAAATTGGCAATTGAGCTACGGGATTGGAGAGATATGAAAAAATACTACAACAGATCATTTTAACTTTATAGTTTTCTCAGAAAAAATTCTGGAAAATTTTCTTGCCATTATTTCCAAATGACCAGAGTGGAGCGGCTTAATTCATAAAATGTGCTTGTAACATTTTCAACAAATTAGTACGAAATTATTCAAAACCATAAAAAGTTGTGAAAACTAATACACACACATCCAGCACAGCTGGTAATGGAATTTCAATTCACTCTTGGTTATTACAGCATATGTTATGAAGTGCCAACAGCGATTATCCGAAATAAGCACGCTGCTAACCATTTGAAACGGTGTATGTCGTGTGGGATGTCGGATATAAACACATATGTATATAGTTGAGTGGTAAAGTTATATAGTACACGCACACAAAAGGTGCACTGTCTGCCTCAGTTGCTTATTTGTTTCGAATAGAAAATCGAGTGGTTCTAGTCAATTGCTGCCACGCCTCAGCACTCAACATAAACACCATATGTTGCTAATGAATGAAGCTGTTGGCTGTGCGCAAGGTTGTTAAAGCCTATAATAAAGCTAACATTGAAGAGGGATCAACTGACTATGGGCGCCTGCAGCGTCGTTGCATAATGCCAACAGCGGCTGAGAATCACGTTCGATTTTAACAAGATTAAGAAAATTAAAATTGACACATGCTTATTGGTCTCTACGCACGTTATGCATAATAATTATGGATATTATGGCTAACAATATTCAGTACCTTTATATTAGTGCTAGTGTTTTCTAAAGCATAGAAGGACTTTCAACTATTTCTTATAAACCCACTCTGTGCAGTTTAAAGTAAAATATACTTTGACTCGGTGTTCAATGTTATAATATTGAATTATGAAAACCTCTTCAGCCATTATTTTTGATATCGTATCGTGCATCAGACAATACCTCCGTACAGCGAAATCTAATGAAACAAAGATCTATTTTGCCAAAAAGTTCTAGCTTTTCAGCTCAGTTTGCCGTCATTCGCCTAAAGCATTATCTCGTTTTCCATTTATTTACGTTCGAACACAACTCAGACATCTACAAATATTATTGCCTTTTAAGCATAGAATATGACGCACTTATATTTATTCAACACGTATTTGTTTAAGACACACAAAAAAGATGCTCCTTAAGCTGAAGGCCCTACATAATATCCAGCATTTTGTCAATAAATCTATATTTGGTTAGGTCGACACACACACACACACACACAAACAATAAAGGAACACAATATTTGGAAGTTCGATTCACCATCACGTCTACTTTGTTTACAATCTTCGTACCGACTTCACACTTATTTACGGAAGTGTATTTTTTTATCATTGCCATATTGTTTAATCTTTCAGGCAGCTACTTAAGCTATAACGTTTTATTATGCTTAAAGTGTTGTCAAGCTTGTGCTTTGGTTTCCAATGAAGTTGAAGGTATCCTATTCTAAGTTCTCTAATACTCAGGGAAACACTGACTTCATACTATATAAAGTCTCGTAAAAAAAATCCATTATTTTTCCAATAGATGGCTTTAGTAAACTGCAACTCGCGTCTACTAACCTCAAACAAATGACAAATCTTCCGCATAACCCTTCTTTCGAAAACTCGTAATGCCGATTCGTCAGACGTTGTCACCGTCCATGCCTCCACCATGTAGCAGGACGGCGATGATGAGAGACTTGTAGAGTTTGGTCTTTGTTCGTTGAGAGAGTATTATACTTCGGAGCCAAGTCAGGACCCATGACAGGAGATATTTCCTCTTGCCCTCGTTCACTACCAGATCCATTTGCTTCGCTTCCTCATCCAGTCTAAAGAAAGCAGAACTAACGGTGCGGTTGTTGAGGCCAATGCTATCAATGCCATCCTCGTACGCCAGCAGCTGTGCACTCTTATTGAAGGTTATACCTTCTCTATTTAGCTCTGCAGCTCGTATTACTTTCTCCGGCAATAGATTGAAGAAGTCACACGATAGGGAGAGGCCTTGTCTGAAAACTCGTTTGGTATCGAACGGCTCGGAGAGGTCCTTCTCGACCCTGGCGAAGCTCAACGTCAGTTTACACAGCCGCATTCGTTTTGCGGGGATGCCAAATTCAAAAAAGTGGCATAAATACAACTCCTTTTCGTGCTGTCAAAAGTTGCTTGGAAATCGACGAAGAGTTGGTATGTGTCGATCATTTTTTCATGGATCAAGCATGGTGAATATCTAGTCAGCTGTTGATTTTTCAAGGTTCAATCATCCCAATCATCAATCTCTTTTTGTGGATTGAGCAGAGAACACTTAAATTTCATTCGTCGGACATTCTTTCATCCGACCATATTCTACAAAGAAGCTGATCATGCTCCTTATCAGTTCTTCGCCGCCGTATCTGAATAGCTTGGCCGGCAATCCATCATTACGCTTCTTCAGACGTTTATTGCCATTCGAACTTCTTCATAAGCGGGCAATGGAACGTCTGCTCCGTCATCATCGATTGGGGAAACGGATTCGCCTTCGCCAGGCGTTATACTTTCACTGCCATTCAGCCTTCATAATTGCAGTATGCTGTGGGCATCAGTCACTAGATAACCACTGTGGGTTCTACAGGAGTAGAATGAAGTGGCAAACATCATCGTTTTTATTCTTACCATAAGCCTTGTGTGAGATTAACTTATTGTTTTTCACAAACAAAGCATGCGGCCACATTGGCAAATGAACCGTGTCCATCTGAAGGGTGGCTTCTACAAACACTACATTGCTGAGCTCACACTCAATACGGCGGCTTGCGTTAACGATTTGTCGTCACCAATTACCACAAAGGCGGTGGTGACGACGACAAAGTCGATGTCTGCCAACGCATTTCGAATTGCGAACGAATGCCAAGTGTTTGCTTTTCGCCTTCATCATATTAACTTGCCGCCTGCGGCGCTCATTCGTTTTGCAAGCCCAATAATCCCGGGTCTAGCATGGAGTAGGACTACTATTTGTTGACGGCATTGCTGCTGTGTCCTATTTACTTTGCAGTCATTTCGCTCTTTCAAATGGTTTAATGATTGTTGGTAACACTACAAATGCGTTACAACAAACACGTTTAAATATGTATGTGTACTCGTTCATATTTATCTAAGTACATATATGCAAATGTATGTATGTAGTGTATGCAACCTTTACGATCTCTTTGCTATATGGTAAAACAAGTATTTTACGCCCGTAGTTTGGGTCAAGGCTCTTCGATTTTCCTTCCTCCTGCTGCAACGTTGTCCGTTTGTTTTACGATGCACATACACGTTAGTTGTGGCATATACATAGGCAGGCATGTATGCACATACATATGTATGGTTTTTGAGTTCGACCTTTAAATGCATGCATGGCATGTGAAAGCCCGAGGCGTGCGGGCGAAACTAGACAGTGTTTCCTTGTGGTTTTGCTCACAGCTAAACTCGATCGGCTTGGTTCGATTTAATAGGTTGGTGACTATGTGGTCGTCTGCAAATCACAAGCGCATGTTAATTATAAATTTGTGGTTTACAATATTGCTTTATTGTATGAAATATTATAAGTTATGAATGTGGTGAGTTTCGACCTTATGAGTTTCTGTTTAAAACTGAAATATGCAATCTAAAAGAACTTATACTAGAGTCTAAACACCAGATATTCGAAAGTTCCAAGAAGATTCGAAGTTTTTGAGCCAAATTTTGTACAGCGATGAGGCTCATTTCTGGCCCAATGGGTATATAAACAAGAAAAATTGTCACATTTCGGAGATTCAAGAGCTGCCATTTAATCGAGAAAAAACAATGGTTTGTTGTAGTTTTTTGGCCGGAATCGTCGAGCCACATTTCTTCAAAAATGATTCGGGTGAGAACGTAACCGTCGACTATTTGATGCATGAATTTGAAGTTCGTGATCTCTGCTACATTCGCTTTCAACAAGACGGCACCACTTCCCACACATGGCATCAAACAATCAATTTGTTGAGAGAACACTTTCACGTTTTGGACCGGTCGATTGACCACCAAGATCGTGTGATATCACTCCGTTAGACTTTTTTCTATGGGTATATGTAAAGTCTAAAGTCTATGGATCAAAAGATTACGCCTGCCATTCATTAAAAAGTGGACTCAACGAATGGAGGGTCTGAGACGTAGCCTTTCGAATGATAGTAAACATTCCCCATTAAATTTGAAGTTTCTGTTTTATTTCTTAAAAAAGTAGGGTACATCGAAATGGAACACCCTTTATTTTCTAATATGTTTATTTATTTATTTATTTATTTATTTATTTATTTATTTGTTTATTTATTTATTTATTTATTTATGTATTTATATTATATCAATCACTAAATGATTACTTTTTTCCTCTCATTACAGGTAAGCCAATCCAACAATTTGATTGTATTGAGAATGTGTTAAATAACTGTAATAATTATGTGAGAGTAAGTAACATGCAAATACAAACAAAAAATTAAATGTTAAAAATTGCGCGGCTTGTTAATAATAAGATAAATATAAACCAGTTACAAAGAGTTTTGTGCGAATAATTCGAAATTCAGAGCCATTTCAAAGATACTTTAAGCGTACCGTTTCGCGACTACCTTAAGATAGGTATACCGTATTTAAATAAACTCTACATAGCAGCACGCCAAATAAGAGTTTTAAAAGAGTCGTAAGTTTCTAAGTTTCTCAGTATCTTGCTTTGGGAACTCGCGTCATTCACATTTTTTCTGTTAAGTTCAGATTACTCATATATTTTATTTGAATTATGTTTACGCTGCCGATTAAAAAGGCTAAATATTGAACCAGTTTCTTTGTTGCTTTAATATTTTGTGATTTCATTTTTTAATTACAGTAATTTGTATTATGTTTTAAATGTTTTATTTTATGTTTTAGTATAACTTATTTTTCCTTATTTTTTTTGTATAATTGTTTTATATTTTTTATTTTCCTTTAGCGGCGAAACCATAGTTGATCATTTCCTCACCGAGGCCACGTAAGTGTTTTCCATTATATTTCTTTAATTCTGTTATTATGTTATCACTTGTACTTAATTTATTTTTCACTATTATTATTTATTTATTTATTATTATATTTTAAGTTAATATGCACAGAAGTTCAATAGAATTGTTATTCCCGCCGTAGTATCACAGATGTTACAACAATTAAACTTAAACTTTATTCGGAAGGGCATAATTGTTCCACCTTATCTGAACAAATAAGGAAGAGATTAAGTTCGAGTGTAACCAGGAAAGTGAAAGAATCAAATATAATTATTCTTCTTCTTTACTGGCGAAGAAATCGCTTACGCGGCTATAGCCGAGTTCTCCGTTTCTTTTTTTCGCAAGATGGTGCCAATTGCTGATTTCAAGCGAAGCCAGGTCCTTCTCCACCTGGTCTTTCAAACGTCGAATACTTTCAGAACTGGAGTATTTTCGTCCATTCAGAAGACATAACCTAGGCAGCATAGCCACTGTCGTACCTTCTCTGTTTAGTTCTGCAGCTCGAATTATTTTCAAATAGAATTACATACATGATAAAAAAAAGGTCTCGGAAATTGTTAAAGAAACGCAAAATATTTACTTATTTATGAATATTTAGTTTGTTTTTACACAATTCCGGCTGTTTTTGACGGATGCTCTCAAGCAAACGCCTCAATACAGGCAAATCTAAATCCTCCCCAAACCCCGAATATCGAAAAACAATTAGCATCGCCTTGACTTTTGAGTTGCTTTGACGTGGTTTTTTTTTATCTCAGCTCATTTCTTCCCCTACATTCCGATTATTGTTTGCATGTCAAACTCATAAACCCATGCCTCATCGGCAGTAATAATGCTCTCTTTGAATGTGGGATCGGAGTTCACACAATCAAGCATGTTCAAAGAGACTTGTTTAGGGTACTCTTTTCCAAAAAAAAAAAATTCAGCTCAATCAAGACGAGTCGAGCAAGAACGCTTTTCATTCCCAAAATATCCACAAATACAATCGAAAAGACTTGCGAGAGACGTCGAGCCATCTTAGCATCATTATAATGCTAGCCTGCCGATTTTCAAACACTTTACTCTTTTAACGTTCGGATCGGGACATGTCTTCAGCGATCTCGCAACGATCCTTCACGATTTGTCATAAATTTTGTATTTCTAACCAAATTTCATGTGCGGAATCGTTGCGAATGTTGGAAAAGGCTAACGGTGATACACTTTTATCTAAAACACAAGCCTATGACTCTGGTCGAGAGATCGTTGAACACATGCCTTGTTCTGGGCGTTAAAAGAGTAACGTATTCACCAAATTTGACTCCGTGCGCTTTTTTCAAGAAAGCTGCATTAAAATTTTCAAGATTTATTTTCCTCAATATTCCTTTACTGTACATTGTACCCAAAATACAATTCAGAAAAAAAGGAAACCGGCGGTGATAAAGTGTACGGACTACAATGACAAATAGTTTATTTAAAATTTATTCAAGGCACACAATTAATATTTAACTCCTTTAGGCATTTCCGCGCTTACACAGCCCAGCCGAATGTCCTTTTTGCAAAGCGTAACCATGAACGTGCTGAAAGCAGCACAACATTAACATAACTTGGCCTTAGCCCCCACTTGTACATATACAAGTATGTATATATATATGTACGTATATAGCTACTTAATTGCAAATGAACTTGCGGTTAAAATAAGATTAATGCCTTGTCGTCTTTCTTCATTTACCACTCAACTGTATAATTAAGTTGGCAACACACAGAGAAGTTCTTCTTTGTTGCCTTCGCTGTAATGCTTTCGGTAATACTTTGCGCCAACAACACTACAAACGTCTGCTGCGCCTCGAGCTGTGAGTGGGACTCTGTATTTTCCTGTTTTTTTCACTTCTTAGCAACACGTGCTTAAATATATAAGTAGATAAGTAAACAAGTGAAAATTATGCTTCGTGTATGTTTGTATATATGTGCTCAACGAACTTAACGCTATCCGGTAAAAAGGAAAAGTTCTGATAGGCTTCAAACTGCGGTCTGGCTGTAATCCCATACTTTTGTGTCATTTAAATGAAAATAATGTAAGTAAGGACGTTATAAGCTCAGTAATAGTGGTTATCCTTTTCATGAAAGCAAGAATACTTATAATATCTGATTAAACAACAAAAATACGTATAATATTTCATATACACACATACTATATACCCAATCGTTTTCATTTTGTTAGGTGAAGTTGGCTGTTGTGCCAAAGTAATACCGTGAACTTTTTTTATGACGTCATAAAGCAGCCACAATTCATTCTCTCACTACTTACAGTCTTCTTTCACTGTTTTTTAGTTTTTTTAAGTTCTTACCACTTATGCCTAATAATCTGTTAAACCTCTGTGAAATTCTACTTTACATATTTAAAATTCAAATTTCACTTGCCATATCAACGGAGCTTTGAAATATACAAGTATTATTCTCGCTGGAAGTTATTTACAGAATAACTAGAAGGAGCGTCGTGTTTTGTCACGATGAAAAATTAATGCATCGTGTTCCGTTGCTAATTTCGGTCATTGCGCGCTTCAATTCCCATTAATACTCTCAGCCAGTTTTAGAAGCTCATAATACAACATGCCAGGAAGAGAAAACACCAAATGTAGAGCATTACTTTGGGGTCATAGATATTCAGCTTTTATCTTTGGTTGTGATTTTACATACTACGATTTTAAGACATTTAACGTTGTCGCAATGGATCCCTTGTTCATCACTAGTCAAAATCCGATGCAAAAACGAGTTTTCTTTGAAGCGTTCAACCAGCATTTCTGATATGCAAAATCGTCTCTCCAAAAGACATTGTCTTCAATTCGTATGGCATCCAAATTTCATTACATTTGAACATATTCTCGAAAGACTTTGGAAATACTTGTATCAAAATGGAAAACAGGGTTTGTCCGAAAAGTAATAGGACTGATTTTCTTCCGCCGCGACGGATGTACGATGTACACGTTCAGTTGATATCTTTAAAGTACCTGCCATCTCGAAAAGCTTCACTTCACGGTCATCCAAAATTATTTTGGGGACTTTTTGATATTTTCGTCATTTTATGGACGTCCACTGCGTTCACTGCTTTCGCTGCTCATTTCAGCACATCTAAACTTAACATACCAATACTTGATAGTTGACTCACCTGGGGCAGTGTCCGGGATCTCGTCATAAAGCCAAGTTTTTGTTTGAACTGCATTTTTCCTATTCAAAAAATTATATTTTTTCAACACTCGAAATACCTTTTGATAAACTTGTTTACAGTAACAAAAGTTGCTTCACTCAAAATGACATAATTCACAAACTAAGAACGCGACAATTTGAATTTTAGAGCTAACTAAAATTCATATGAATTTAGTTCTAGTGTATCTATGTATGTGTAAGACTGAATACTTTTCAATTGACCTGTTGTGTTACTATATTTAAGATTTGAGCTATTTAAGCTTATAGTTATTTAATATTCCAGCTCGAAGGGGCGGATAGAAAACATTGATCTCACTGTTGGCAATTTCAAATGCAAAAATGTTTGAGTAATTAAACTCGTATTCTTAAGCTGGAGTTGTGAGACAATCATAGGCCCTGTACTCTATTAAACTCATCGTTAACGTTTTCGTGCTCTCTTTGCCATTATATCGCATTGCCTTGCGTAAGCTTGACTTCTTCTCTCTAGGCTGTGGGTTCTAGGTTCGCCCACTACGAAACAAAAACTTATTAAAAATAACATTTTTTGTTATCCCGCCGTCTAATATGAAACCTTTACGGGTGGAGGCGGGTAAGAATAATATTATAAAAACATTCATATGTACATTTGTATAACGTTTTGAACGAAAAATATATAAAACTCGTAAAGAACGTGCTTGGTAGTTTTTGTAAATCTCAGCACAACTCAGTGCAGTAACACGCAAATCGCACATAATCTCTGACATCTATCAAGGTGACTAACGTAAACATTGAAGGGCGGAAAACATGAAAGTAATAAACATAACATATATCGTATAAGAGTACGTATGCATATACATATATATAAATAGGGACACGTGTAATGCCAGCATTAAGCAAATGAGAGATCGACTTGAGAAAATGCATATAAATCAGCGGAAAGCTTTGCATGTCCTGCTTAATCAGATACCGGATATTTGCACCGTTAGCAGTCGTTGGTTGTCTGTTGCTTTGGTGGTTCCAATTTACTACAAGCGTAGCAAAAAGTAATGTAAGGAGAGACATTTTCATTTATTTATTAAGATGTGTGATAAATGATAAGTTTCGATTATAACATGAAAAGGGTAAAATACACAAGTTGGAAAAATTTAAATTTCTAAAAAAATGGCTTTATAACTAAAAGACTTTATTGCTTTGATATGAAGAAAACGTCAGCCGAAAGTAATCATATTTTAGGAAAAATTTATGCCGAATAAATTCTAGCTGAGCGAATATGCCACAAGTGGTTCGATGGATTTGAAAGGGGTGATTTTTGCCTTGAAGAAGAAGATCGTTCTAGGCGGCCAAAACAGTTGGAAGAAACAGGATCCATGAATATGGCTGCCAAACACAAGAAGAGCTCGCAGACACTTTGGTCACTTCAGCAATCATTTCAAAACCTTTAAAAGCAGTCGCTTACATTCGAAAGTAAGGAAAATGGTTGCCATATGAATTGAAATCAAAAGACTTTGAAATATAATTTTGCATGTCAGAAATGCGCTTTGAACATTACAAAATGAAGACGCTTTTGCGCCGGACTGTGATTGGAGATGAAAAATGGATCCATTGCGAGAAGCCTAAACGTCTAAAAATCATAGTATGTGAAATCACAGCCAAAATTAATGGCAAATCCGAATATCCATGACCCCAATGTAATTTTCTGTATTTGGTGGTTTCTCTCCTGGCATGCTGTATTATGAATTTCAGAGATTCCAGATAGGAACACCAGCGACAACAACTCATCAAATCAGACAAGTTTACATAATCCGTAACAATTTTACCATAGGAATTCAACCTTAATAATATATGTACATGGTATGTCACATTATATAAAGATGAATAAAATAATAAATACCAGCGTCACGTGTTCTCTGAAAGACGCCAACGCGTCGCCGATTATATATGCATCAAAACAGGATGCTGAATTACGTAAAACGAACCCGACAACAATATAGAAATTGCAAATAAACATACACAAACAACATATACAATTTACAAGTGACAGAGGCAGCGATCTAAACGAGACGTATGGCAAGATAAAAGCCGAGGTAAAAAGATTTACAACACGCAACAACAAAGCAACGAATTCATTCAAAGCTAAATGAAATATAAATGACCTTCTTTCTTTCTCGCTTTACTCCTTTTGGCATTGTTGCACTGTTCTCGCACGACTCAAGGTAATCGACGTCAGAATACATGAAAAGGGATTTACTTTAATGATGACAACAAAAACAAAAAACATCATAAACAACAACAAATCGACATGCATTATTGTCGGGTTGTCGGTTTAGCAAACGCCGCTGATATCGAGTTCATTTTTAATTAAGACACTTCAAGCAAATATGAATCTGTGAACACGAAAGGCCATTGCAATGCGCACGTAAGGTCGGTGTTGAAATATGCACGCAAGAAGGGACATACGTAAATATATATTTAATATGTGGGAGTTGAAGTGTTGTAAGGAAATACTTTTCTTAATGACATTAATCGTTTGAGAAATGTAGCCATTTTTTCTTTGTGTTTTGCTTTGCGTTGGCGTGAAATACACATGCAGTTGGTTTGCGTTTGAATTGAAATATATTTAGCGCTGTTATCAAATATATGTAAAAGTACATATTTGTCGGAAACGCCGATATATCTGACCACTACAGCATATATGTATATATTTTTGTTTTGCGAGTGAAAGGGTGGAAAATGCCTTGCGCATCATCATTGCTGTCGTGGCAGCAACGGTATGTAGATCACTAAAAAATACCCTCTAAGGAACCGTCGCGTAAGCGGTTTCTACGCCAGCAAAGAAGAAGAAGGAACCGCCGCCCACCCTGGAACCTCATTTACATTACTTCAGGTTGGCGTTCCATTTTTCTCATTGAGACCTCCGTCTAACTCCCGCTTCTTGCTGTATAGCAGAATTGCTGCGAATTTCTGGATAATCCCCCAGTTTTCTTTACTCTCCAGCATGATGCTGATTAAGTTGTCCGCCGTTATTGAGTCAACCAGGTCTTCTACGGCGGTGCGTTCTCCTTAAAATCGCACACATTCAAAGAATGTGTTTTCAGCGTCGTCTTCTGCCACGTCGTTGTATAGGCATGATGGCTCTAAGACTTTTCCCATTCTGTTGAGGTACTTTTTGAAGTATCCGTGACCGGATAACAGCTGGGTTGTTTAAAAGTCGACCTCTCCAATTTTACCGCTTGTTCATAAGTATAGTTCTTTTATTAGTCTGGCCGTTCATCTGCCGTAACTCTCGACCTCTTGGTTCAGGGAATATTCCGGCTTCGAAGCAGGCGTTGTACGCGTTCAGTAGTACTTTCGGTCTGCTGGCTTCCCGTCCAAGCCCGGTGATATTTTTGGCCTCGAGCTTGCCAGCGGCTAGTTGCAGCTCTTCGAGGGTAAACTGAAAAATTTACGGAGCACTTAAGAGTCTGATCTAGATCACTTGCCCTTTTTTTGTGTGTGAGATAGCGTGCGATTACGATATGATCCAGTTTGGCAACGGTTAAGTCAGGTGGTTTTGCTCGACCACCGAGTTTTTTCATTACTATTTTATACCAAAGTCCCCAGATGTTTTTGTTAAGGTAGTTATTCCCATTTTTTCTTCTTGCTATCATCGATGCAGTGCTTTAGTTCCTTCTTTGCGGCTTTGTATTGCTCGGCTTCTTAGGATGCGGCTCCTCTGCGCCTGGATCGCGTGTAGGATCTGCGAAGGCGGATACATACCACTATAACATATAGCATCTACACTCGATTGCAACTTATAAATTTATAATTATTTTCACTCAATTTATATTTAAAATCAGTTGGCAACTCCGTAAAAGATTTTCCATGAAATCAGTCATTATACGCAGCAATTGCATAATTATATAAAAACTGCTGACTTCACTCGACAGCGTTAGACTCTGCCTTGCCGACGACAAAAAAGTTGCTTGCATACTTTCGTCGTCATGGTTAGCCTTCCATACACAGATTCACGAGCCATTACCAGCCACTGGCTTTCCGACACATTGGCTTAACAAATACTTCTACTTTGTCATTATTTTAATGTGATTTTCCGGACATAATCATTTCCTGTGAGTACGCAACGCATTCGCGTTTTTATGCTTGTTTTATACTTAGTACACTTAGTATGTATAGTACTCAAGGCTTTATACGCTAGCGCATCACGGAGTAGAGTGTTAAGCCAATGTCATAAAAGCTTATCATTTCGTTTTTTACTGTAATGATGTGCAGCATTTCTTACAGCATTCACATCATTGTCCACTATGCTGTCGTACGCAATCTCCCAAAATTTCATATTTAAAGCCAAAAAGTTCAAAGTTCCACCAATTGTCCATTTACCGGTCGTTTTGTTGGCCACTGCGTATGCGCAATATTTTTTCCGGTGCAATGCACTTTGTTATAGCAGCAGCACAGCAGCGCGGACAGTTGAATAGCTTTCGTATAAAATCAAGTAAATATGCATTCTTCCAACTTTATTTTCTACTCAATATTCTAGTTATTATAGCTAACTGTCTTTTCCAGCGAAATGTAAAATTGCTTGATCTTAAAGTATGCGGGTGGGCATTCGCATTTTATACAAAGCAAAAGCTGGTTATATTAAAATGCTAACATATTTCTTGCATTATCATGTTACTTGCTGTTCCGGCATTCAGACGTCACATTAAATTCCGTACTCGAACTGCTTTCCGTTGAAACACTATATTCTATAAATAAGACAAAACGTAATATTGTATTATACATTTCTACGATATTTAATTAAAATACAAGAAAGAAACGCATAGCTATTTATTATTCATGCAGACATTTTTCCATAGAAGCAGCATTTTTTATTACTTCAACTCCTCAAATTCAAACAGTTATACTCGTATGTGCATATATACTTAAATTTGGCTTCTACTCCGTTTTCTAGAAGCCTTGTTGTATGTAATGTGAAATTAAGGAATTCTTGTTTTAGGTTTTGGCATACTTAGCCTCTATTTTGTTTGAAAATTATCAATTTGATCTGTCGCCACAAGAATTTCACTTTTTTTAACAAGTTATCTGCAGGAAATTCGCTGTGTATTATTGTACCATGCAATGCTATAATCTCAATGAAATTGTTCAGATCAGACCATTTTGGCATATGACAGCCATACAAACTGAATGATCAACATTAAAATAAAGCTCTTTAAGACTATTTTTTACCTTTTCCGTATACTTATTTAATATGATTTGAGGGTTATTTATATCCAACTACATGGCCAAAGGTGTCTTTTCTGTTGGTTTCAGCAGCCGATATAACAAATAAACTCATTTATTACAACTTTTGAGCTTATCAAAGAGCAACATTTGAACAATATTTTGTGAATTTTTCATAAATTTTGTTTTGGAAACTCAGCTGGTGTATGGAGCCAGCGTCCAAACATGTCTCCTTGCGGTGGTTAGCATAACATACGAAGAATATATACAAAGTTAAAAAAAAAAATCAAAATTCATGGGTCAGTAGATGAGTATAGGTCCTTATTCATCAAGGGATGTGAAAAAAATCAAATTTCTTTGGATTTGAAAAAAAAATAATTAAAAAAGTTGCAAATAACACAGTATGTTTTTAGGTCGGTTTTTACCATAAAAATTAATGAAAATTTAGTTGTAATCGAAAAAAAAATTATTCCATCAAATCTTCGAGGTCAGCTTATTTAGAAGAACTGTGAAAAATTTCAATAAAATCACTTCACGACACTTCACTTGAAGGCGATGTTTCGAGAAAAACTCTATCGAAGATGGAAGTAGCCGACCATTCTAGCCTGCGGGCCGCTCTCCGAAAGATGCTATCCCCAACACTTTTATTAGTCTTATATAAAGGCAGTTCAAGTATAGGGATATAGGGCATGTCACTACTTTCATTGCAATTTCACAACTTGCAAACCATTATCCCCAAATATTCTTCCATCCACAAGTCGTATTAAAATCACCCTTTTGACAGATATATTTTTATAGTTCACTTAAAGCTTTTTCTCGTCAAAATCTTAACAATGCCACTAGTCACCTTTGTATTTTATTTTTATGTAACTTTGTGTTTGTCAGTGGGGAGAGTTTTTTTTGGTCTGTATGGCTGTGCTCGCCAATACTTTGCAACATTGTATTTTACATTTTATGCGTGCATCTGCATCGCTCCCTTGTTGCAGGTCAATATCTGCTGGATAATCCAAACAGCCATACCAAATCTTATTTGTTTTCCATTAATTTTATATTTCCTCACTTTTTTTGTACTTTGATACGACGCCAACTTGCAGCTGTCAGCAATTTCACATTTTTTCAGCTGCATTGCCGCAGCGCTGCAGCAGAGCGCAAATGTGTCGTTAGCCTCGTGACTCCCTCTAACACATTTATGCATGTATGTATGTAAGTGTGTTAAGATATAAATTTCACTTGTCACGACATAGCATTTATATAATTTTTGCCCCATATTGTAAGTGGCTGACAGCGCAACTTTTGAAAGCAGCCAACAATCAACGAAGCTTAGTTGCAGAGATGGAGCGCTTCCGTTGAGATTTTTCTCACCCTAACTGTGTGTAATAGGAAACGTTACAGCACGAAATCATTTGTTAGATAGCTAAGCAGTTAAATGAAATCCGACAATAGCATTTCCTATGGCGTAATATTCCTTACTTTCAATGTAAGAAAATCTAAACTTTAACTGCAACGGAATTAACATATATTATCTTTGAAATATTCTTACCTTCGATTCTTGTCTGATATTGTTTTTTTTTTCTAATCTTCTACTTCGTGAAATATTAGCATTAGTTTAAAGTAATATCAAAAGGATCTATATATAAAAAATTATATTAGATTATCTTAAGAAAGATGCTTAGATGTCTGTCTCAAGGCAGACATGATATATTAATAATAAAATTTTTACTATTACTTTGCTTTAAAACGTATGTAATGATTCAAGAGATGTGTACAAATTTTTGCGAATTATCAAAATTATTATTTTTTGAGTATTTCAATGAATGTATACATATACCAATTATATTATGTATGTATTATATATACATATTCATACAATATGTACTTGTATTACATGTTAGCTGGTGCAGACTTTATTGTTTAATAAAAAGGTCAGACATGACTTTCCGACTAGACGAAAGGCAAACAGCGACACCATTCAAACTAATTAACGACATTAGTCCTTGCATAACTTCTATAGAATATACCTGTGCATACATATATACATATACATACCATAAATACACTGTAGAAAAGTGAAAGCACGATTGGTCCTAAAATCATAGCGTCGCGTTAACGTCTATGAAGCAATGCTTTCCATATACCAGGATGTCATGAAACGTATTATTACTGTAGATGAGCCTTGGGTTTATGCTTATGACTCGGAAACAGACCTTCAATCGGCCGAATATCGTGGCAAAGGTGAGCCGAATTTGAAAGAACCATGTCAAAGGAGATCAAAAATCAAAATTATGTTCACAGATAGACAGACGAACAAGGCTAAATCGACTTAAATTGTTATGCTGATATTGTATACACTTTATAGGCCCTTTTTTTTATCGGTGATTTTGAAATATTCTGAGTTCCCTTGATACCCTAGCCAAAGGATGTTGACATTCGAAAAAGTTATCTCAAATCTAAACACCATATAAAAATTATAAAAATTGTAAATAAATAATGTAATGATAGACATTTTATTTTAAACAAAGGCTTTCAAAAAAAAATCATTAGTTTTTGAAAAAAAAGTACATTAAAGAGAAGAAATATTGATATTATGAACAAGAATTTTATTAATTCGGTTATTATATGACAAATAAAATGTCCAGCCAATCCGACTAATCGACTCCCACTCTGAAAACAGCCTTTCGAGAAAAATGCGTTTAAAGTTCTAGTATCCGCAACTATTTACATACCTGAAAATATTCTGAAATATATAAATTAATTATATATGCAAAAAAATTCTTTCTTTTTGTTCGTTCTTGTTTCCACAAGAATTTTTTTCACAAGAGAGCTCACACTACATAGCGAACAGCGAAGTGGCGAAACGAAAACGTCTAAAGTATGATAACATTAAAGCAATTGCTGCGAGAGAAAATGTGTGTTTTATTTGCCTGTTAGTACGTCGTTGTTGATGATGTTGTTGTTGTTATTGTAGTCACATAAAACATTAATCAAATGATTAACGAGTATGATGCCGTAACCGGCAGTACATAAAATACGCATTGCTTCAGGTCGGTAGCCCCACATTCTCCAAGAAAACCGTGTACGAACTTCGTCATAGTTTCTGAGGTGTAATTTAAATATTTATTAGTTATTAAGATTTATATGTATATATGCCGAACATAATGTGCAACTAGGCTATGAAAGCTTTAAAAGAACACATCATATAATTTATATACACTTATAATAAAGAGAACTTTCATTTTACCACAACACTTGCAGGCAACAGGTCTTCATTATTTATTGGTTTATTGCTACTGTGGCGAAAATTATTATTATTTTTGCTTTCATTTCAAGTACACTTGATCAAGCCTACGCTCGCATGTAGTCAACTGCTGTGTTTTTTCCATTATTACCCATGGCTATTTTAGCGAATTTATTACGCCTTCCGCACTCAATTAAGAACATACCTACCCATCTACTGATCTACCTACATGGCATTCATTTCATTTTCGCGTCTGAAATGTGCAGCACTAAGTGTAGGGAACAAATGGAGTGGGTTAAGACTAAAGGATATGCATGCAAGCGCGCGTGTGTTTGTGTTTTTTATTTGCATACCGTATATTATGTGCTTGTCTAGTGCATCTGAACGACCACCACAAACTTATGGAGGGTATATATCATAAGTGTTTTCGCAGTTGCTGTCAGCAAATGAAATTTGTATTTATTCAACTTTCATACTCATTATTTTGCAGCTGCTCTTGCTATGTACGCAAATGAAGGTATAGTTAATAAAGAAAAACAAGAAAAAACGTTTACTTTGTTTGCACCACAGCTGTAATACCCTCCATAGGTGCATTGTTTATTGCATAAAAGGGTATAAAATAGCTTTATCATGATTTTGATCGTTCATTTTGCATGGCAGCCTTATGCTACAGTGGTCCGTTCTGAATATTTTTTTTTCAGACGTTGTAGTTTTGGCTTAAAAAATAATCCAAGCCAAATTTCGTGAGGATATCTCGTCAAATCAAAAAGCTTTCCATATAAGCACTTTATTCCGATTGTTTAGTTTGTATGGCAACTATATGCTAGAGTGTTCCGATATCAACCGTTCCGGCAAATGAGCAACTTAGTGCTGAGAAAAAGATGTGTGACAAATTTCAGAGCGATATCTCCAAATCTGAGGAACTAGTTAGTATATATGTACATCTTTATAGCGCCTCCGACGTTTCCTTCTGCGTGTTCCAAACTTAATACATGCTGTTCAGGGTATAAGTTATACTTTGCGCATATTTTACCTGGCTTGCATACGCGTTTGCTACAACTGTTATGAACTTTCATCGTTGCAAATTACCCACCTAAACTTTATGAAAGCTTCACCGTTTTATGGCCAATTTGCGGTCATTTCAAGTTTAACGCAACATACGTTCACTGCATACATGACTAATTATGTGCTGATAATCCGCATATGACGACGCAATTGTGGCTTAATAAATTTTACAAATAATCGTTCAGCATTTACACATTCACATGCATACTTCAAAAGAGTATGTAAGTGTACATATGCAAATATATTTACTTTTTAATGCCATGTTGAGCGCAATATTGCGTGTGTTAATTACGAAGCGAAGAGTGCATTCAAGCAAAATGAACCACGAAATTTAATGAAAGTTGCCGTTGCCACCGCCTATCTATCGCTTACGCCTCCCTTAATTAGGCAAACCGTACGCGTACACCTGCCCACGCGCCACGCTTCATACTGTCCGAAATCAATGTTGATTGCAATAAACGTCGATTGAAGGTCATTTTGAGGCGTGATTTGCTGATCAATTCATGCGTACACCCATTTCATGTGGCAACATTAAACAGACCGCAAGTGCGTAGTTGCCTGCACTGTTTTCACATGTTTTCATTGTTTATCGAGTGGGGCGTATGAGTAACGTGGTTTGGCAGCGTGAATAATGCGATGCGCAAAATTCTCAATTTTTCTAATATAAAATATTCAAATATTTTCAAGTAGAAAATCGTGCAGTAGAATATTAATACACACCTGAATTTGAATTATTTTTTTCACTGTATGCCATTGCGTATGAGTAACGTACTTTGCTTGCATACTTTAAGCAAACAATGAAGCGACTTTTTTACATGTATTAAAAATGTGGAGCATATAAACGGTTTGTTATATTGTTTCACTTTTTAACAAAGATAATGTTTTGGCATGCATTATGCATCAAAAATAAAATTTCTTGTGTTCGACACAGCGTATGAGTAACATGATGAGAGTAGATAACTTCGGTTTTCTTAGTGAACTTATAATTTTGTTTACTTATTAGCTTACAGTATTTTAACAGTATTCAACAAACATAGTTAGAGCAAGAAAATAATATTGTTTTTTTAACAATTTTTTTTTATTATTTTTTTATTTGGAGGAGCATGAAAAAGTAAAGACTTTTAAAATAATATGAAAAAAAATGTTCTTTAAAATTAATTAGTTGTAATATCTTAATACCATATGCATAGGTATCAAAATAAAGTTTATATTTTCAAGCTGTAGTCGAAATTTTTTAATGTGGTTGCCACCTGGTTATGATTTAAAATTTCATGGAAAATAGTTGTAGAGGAAAGTAAGGTTAAAAATTTGCAATATTTTCTATGTAAAGAAAATATATGTACCAGCCTATAAGCAATAAGTTATATTATATAAAGCTAAGTATAAGATGGGGCAGGGTTGCCACTTTTTCACAATAAAATTGTATTTTATTTAAAATAAAAAATATGACATTCTGAGTGATATAAGTCTTATATGCAAACATTCTTTTATTTTTTTTTTATATAATTGATATCAAAAATATTATATAAAACAAAAGAAATTATCTATTAAAAAGTAAATTATTTCTAATCTTTTTCGTGCTTTTTGAAAATTTTATAAAAGAAATATCTATAAAAAAAAAAATTATTTATAAATTTTTCGTGCCCTCTGATAATAAATGCATATCTGCTAAACCTGAAAATTTTATAAAAAAAAAACAAAATTTTATACACATTTCAATAATCCTGAAAATCTTTTGCGTGTACTCCAATGCCGGCCAAATATGTATTTTAGTTATTATACTTATAATTAATATTACAATACTTAATACTAGTTATAACTTTAAGAGTATTAATTTATTTATTTATAAATATTACTAAAAAAATACAAATAAAAATCTAACTAATTCGCTCTAACTTTTTCTCTCTCTTTCTCTCTTTTTCCCCATACAGTGGTTGGTTGGGAAGTGCCAAAGGCTGGTTAGGCAGTGCCAGCGCTTCAATTCCATCAATGCCGGCAATGCCTACCATGTCTATGCCATCAATGCCAGCTATGCCAGCCATGCCGTCGATGCCCTCAATTCCGGGGCTGCGCAAAGGTGGCGCCGAAGCTGGTGAGGGTGTCGCCGCAGATGGCGCTGTCGCCGAGAGCGGAGATCCCACAGGTGCCGTGAGTGGTGAAGATGATGACAAATCGAGGTACATTAGGTATGGGCCAAGCAGCTAATGACGGGACAATGCTATTTTATGAGTTACAGCAGGGATAAATAAGAACGTTATATTTAAACCGAAACAAAATAATTTTTTAAACGCCTAAGTTTAAAACAAACTCAATTTCATATTTTTAATGCAAAATTTTACACACTCCACGTAAAAAGTGTGTTCATTTTGTATTATATTTATGAAGTTAGGCAAAAACAAAAAAAAAAACAAATTTTTGAATTTCAATCAAATTTTCTAGTTGAGTTGAATATAGTTTAGTTTTACTAATTATTACAAAGTTTTTGACAAAGCAATTTTTGCAATAGTTTAATGCAAATCGTTTGGAAAGTAATACATTTTACATTTCGTTCAATTAAGTTGACTACAAATCACCTTTGTTCAGTTCGTTGCTGTGCAGTTGAATTGATTAAATGCCGCCTTTAAAGCACAACTAACTAACAAGTTGAAAACTATATTATTCTATTAACAGTTATATTAACTACTAACGTTATGAATTTCTTATACTCACTTATACTTAATATATATATTGGCCAAAACTCTACACAAACGCACACACACACATGCAAATAAATACATAATATGCGTTAAAGTATTAGTTTTAAATTTGCTTTCGGCCTTTGTTGGTTTATTTTTGACTTTGACTTTTTGATTTTTACACTTACACACATTCATTTCTGCAAATTTTACAAATTTTAAACGTAAGTTAGATTATTTACATATTTTGTAATTTACACGGGTGGTGCATATACAAGTTTTTAACAGTAAAAAGCCAGTTCAGCCAAAAAAATCAGAAAACTAATAAAAAAATTATTTATTAAAATTGAAAACTATAATTTTGTAGACTAGTGTAGAAGTTGATGAAAATGGTAAAAAGTGAAAAAACTATAATTGGTTGAAACACGTAGGAAACGCGATATAAAATAACAAAATAAAATAAAAAATAAAGGAAACATTAATTACGGGCGATCTGTGGTCGGGAAAAAGAAGCCAACCGTCGCTCTCATTCCGCTTGCCGACCTTAGATCGCCCGTAAATGATTTTTCCGTGTATTTTTTTATTTTATATTTCCATTTGTTTCCATTGAGCTTCATCTTACGACGATTTATTTGCTTGCAAAATTTTAATATTAAAAATTATACAAAAAATATTATTTTATTACCTTGAATGAACTTGTATTTGTAGCACCCTTTATGCAAACATATAGCCTAGCTTAGCATAATAATCACAAATTTATAACTTTTGTGTCTGATTTCTTATAACTTTCAAATTTTCAAAACTATTTCGATCACTATTTTTCCTACTTATCAATTTACTACTCACTACTCTATTTCTTTGTATATTCTCTCTTTGCTTACTCACTAATTACTTGAAAATTTCAATTTTCCCCCTTAGCTTAATCTGTACTTTTGCTATGTGAATTATAAAGTATTTATAATTTAACTATTTTTTCATCAAAAGTGTGTGTGGAAATTTTTGTCCCTCTGCAAATGCATATAAAGTCTGAAAGTGCACTAACCATTTATAATTATTATATAATTTTCTTAATTTTGCGCCTATGAAGCATTTCGTCACCTAAAATGCAAAATAACGTAACATAACTTTTTTTAAGTTTACTGGAATAACGTTATAATAATAGAAATCACTCTTAATGAAACCAAATTTGAGTTTTGGTTATAAACTGGTTATATATTGGTTGTGAAATAGTTATGTGTTGGTTATGAAATGGTTATATATTGGTTATAAAATAGTTAAATGTTGGTTATAAAATGGTTATATATTGTTTATAACTGAGAGGTCATAAAATTCCGTCAACAGTACCGAAATTTAATTTATTGGTGCGAATAGCACATAAGCACACCTTCCCTAACCTTATTTATTGCTTTTACTTTACTAACAATAAAAACCATTTTTTATTTCTTTTACATTAGCATATCCTCGAAATAGCATATATACATATGTATGTATACAGCTATTTTACAAATATAGCGTGGTCTAGCATTAATTATCTCGCTGTAAAATCTAAATTCGCTTTTTAGCAGCGGACAAAAATTTCCATGTCCTACTTCACCCTCATGTCTATATTAATACATATAAAAGCTCACCAAACGCATCACCTTGCACCTAAATATTAACTAATAACCATTCAATTCACTACTATTATAGTTTAAATTTTAATTTCTTGGCCAATTGCAATAAATATGTTCATCATTATGTCAACAGTTTCGTTCTATCCTATATTATTTATTCTTATACTCCCAAACGTAACCGAAAAGCAGCTACATACGTACATAAAAGTAATCGTAATCGTATTTTAACCGCTCAGCTCGCAAGTAAACCGTTTGTAGTGAGACCATGCAGCGCAACCATAAAATATCAGATACCATCATTATTGTGCGGCCCATCAAAAAACACGAACCAAAGCGGATATGCTAACAAAACATAAAGCAAAAATACATGAAAAAATAGTAAACGCTCGCAAAATATAATTTTTTAGCAAAATACCATACAGTTAAAAGCAAATGTGGCAAAATTAGTAAACATATTCGTACATTGCGAATTAAAAAAAAAAAAAAAAACAAAAACAAAAAGCATACGTTATTCTTACCATTATGTCTTTTTGTTGTCTAGTGAAAAACGTAGTGCAAATCTAGTGCAATTTTTTTTTGTGCTCGTGCGTTGTAAGTGTTTTTTTAAACTACTGACTGATTTTTTTCTTCTGATTTTTCACCTTTCTCTTACTTTCTTTACACCAACTATTTTTATTTTCATATAAACTTACTTTCCTTATACCGACTATTTTCTTTTCATAGAATTTCGTAGCTTGTTTTTAATTTTCTCGTCTATTTGCGCTTCACTTTCTGCGGGTTTTAATGTTCTGTTTTGAAAACTTTCATTTTCCTTATTTCTTTTTCAATTTCCTTTTTTGTATCGAATTTTTCATTCTCCTTGAGTTTCTTTACTGTTTTTTGTATGTTCTAGAAACGCATACTTGGCAACAGTCGTGTGTTTTGCATGCGACCAATGGCAGCAACCAATCAGACTACTTCGCTGTGCTGTATTCACAATTCTATATATCCCACCATTATTTTGATTTATAGGACTTTGTTTATGTACAAGTATTTGCCATACATTTCCATGCATTTTCATCTCACATCGCCTCTCAGGCAACTTCGGTTCCATCATAAATGCGAGTCTTGTAAATATGGCCATTATTTAAACATTTTGCAACTGCGTGCTCATCTAAGCTCAAAATACTCAGAATTTTTTACTAATTATAGAATTTATAAATTAATAGCAACAATTTTTAAATCATAATAGATATTTTCTAAAGACTGTATACGATTTGAGTAGTTTAGTTTTGAAGTAATGTAAAATTTGTTTTTATTTCTATAATATGTATAATATGGTGTACGGGAGTGTATATTTACATTCCTTTAAAAAAATAATATCAATTGTTATTTTTTATCCAAATTATGCTTTAAATCTATTAAAATATAATTAATAATCCGTTACAAACTTGTAAACATATGTATATGTATGTATATTATTCTATTAATTTTTAAAATTCATTTTTGCTAAGTCAACTTTTATTTACTTTTTATAGCCATTTCATTTGCTCTCTAAGCTTTTAAATTCACAGTTTGAGTAAATTTGTTGGTTATATTTCTAAAAGCTCAAGCAATTTGACACATAGCACATTTTATGGAAACGACAGTAATATTAAAATTTGCCAGGCGAAGCCTTGAAATAACTACAAAGTCATTAATGATCCAAAAATTGTTCTGCTAAAATCTTAAAAGCAATATTTCTCTGTGAGAAACAATTTTTAAGAACTTTTAGATTCTCTAATAGAAATTGTTGTTGCTGTAGCGGCAGAAAATATTCCTGAAATAGTTTCGAAGCATAATTCCAAGTTGACAGTCCCTTGCTGGTTAAAAATCCGGATCCATTTCGGTTACGTTGAGCCGACTGTCATGGCAACTGCTCTAATAGAAATTCCCTCTAATAGAAATACCCTGTATGCCCAAGAACTCCAAAGTTCCTTGAATTTCATAGATAAATGTACTTTACACAAAAATGTATAACGGTTAGACTTTGGGTATTTGGGAGTTACATGGGTTTCCTCGGGTAAAAAAACAGCATTTTTTCAAAAACCTTTTTTTTCATATAGAGAACAAATCAAATATTAGTCATCGAATATCGCTTTATTTCTTTAAAAAAATGTTTCCATTAAGTACGATCTATACAATTTTGCATGCGTTTGAACCAATTTTCGTAGCACTTTTGTCACTCTGATAGAGATTTTTTTCCAAGACATGCATTCTGATCACATCAATCGGCTTTTCAGGTGTCGAAACATCATGACCTACTAGTTAGAAGCGCAATTATTTATTATTATTATTACTCAGCCGGTGATTTTTTGATGTCCATGTCTTCGGCGCTGAACCGGCATCGGCAATCATAAACGATCCGTTAAAGAATCGGTATTCATTTTTTTCTACCTCACCAAAATCATAAAGGACTCCAACTTAAAAAATATATATTTTTATAAGTATTATTATTATAAATATAATTTTATTTAATAATATAGCCTCATTTATGCGTAAATTGTAACGTTTTATGTATTTAAATTAATTTAATTAAATATTTTATTAAATTTATGCAACTCTGAAATATTGAATTTTGCATGCAAATTTTTGTATAAATGTTGGCTATGATTATGCAATTACAAAACTGTTTCTAATGCATGCGAATTTTCAAGTTTGATGCACTTTTATCCTTATTTCTTTTTCTAAAAAAATTTTTTTATATTATTAACTAAGAAAATTTCTTCACTAGACTAATATTTGCATTGCCTGCGTTCTCATTACAGCGCTACAGAGGGTGCTGATTCACACCCCGCTTCCGGCGGTGGCACCCCCACCGGTGATGAGGGTCAAATCGGACAGGGTAAGGGCGAAGAAGCGAACAGTACGTGTCACAGTACAAAATTATTTATCAAATTGGTAACAAAATTAATGTGAACAATGTGCTCAATGTGCTTAACATGTTTTATTTGAAAAACAAAAAAAAAATTTAAATTAATTCTTTGTACTTTGAAAACTTACATAAGAAAGTCTCAAAAAATGGAAGAAATGGTGACAGGTTACTACTAATGTGCTCGCTTGTGTATTTCTTATAAAATACTTTATTTTATTATTAACATATACTTATATTTAATGCATGTTACATAAACTCATTTGTTGTTTTTGTACTTTGTAGATATGAGCTTTGTGCATTTTCACAAATTCCCATGCTGTTTTACTAATTTGTTTATTTTTTTATTTTATTTTTTTTTACGTTGAAAATTACAGTTACCACCAAAGTAACACAGCAGGCAAAACACTTCGGCTCATTTTTGTCATCGGCCATAAATAAGGCGGGCGCCAAAATCAAGGAGACTGTCAAGGAGAATGTAAGTATTGACAAAACAAAAACATTTAGAATAAAACTCTTAAATTTTTTATTTATGAACATTTATATATAACACAATACATATAAAGTTCTACAACAGCCTCAACCTCTATAAGATAGACCGAATAAGTTGAGCTTTGTGATATGCAACATTCGGTTGCCTGTTGTGAATTTCGTCAGTTTTTTTCATCCATCCATGTTGTTGTTTTTGTTATTCGGAGCCACGAAAAGTGCTGTTCCGACGGGGTCGGACTAAAGGGAGAGTGGTGTTAAGCAGATGAGTGGGGTTAGTGGGGCATGCAAAGAGGTAGGACGTTGGTTATGTCGGGATCTATTCTGAATAAGTAGGAGTTTAACCTGCAGCAGTATCCAGAACGAAGCTGCGCAAAAGTCACTCTCGTTTCTCGAGACAATTCGAACTCTTCGTCTGCGATGGGAGGTGGTTTGACTCCGAGTACGCCACTCACTGGAGGTGTTGAGGCTCCACTGTAAACGACGGTCAATGCTTATCGAAAGTTTATTACGTCCGAAGTCTGTTCGGCGTACTGTCTAATGTCGTCGACGTAATTGAGGAATGACCTCTTGATGTTCCTAGGAGGCGGTTCCGCTTCAAGCAGGTGACTGCAGGGGTGATGTGAACTGCCTGGAGAGGAGTTCATTATGCCCCTTAACTGGAAGCATACTGCCCTCACTAGAAAGTGTTCGATAGGAGACATAAAGTGGAATCCTGTCCTAGTCCGGAATGCAGTTTTCTGATAATTTTGAAGCTTCCTCATCTGCGCTCCACTGCATCCAGGCGAGCATATTGGTACGGCCACAGATCCACAGGCCATCCCTCCATCATTGAAACTGCAGAAACGTTGAGTTTGGTATATAGAGTACTCCAAATTCATCAGATTTGGAACGTGCTCGTCCTCTTACGCTTTACCGTTAAGTGTTTGTATTTCCCATGAGATTCTAAGCGCTAGTCATCAATTCGAACTTGTGCGGCTATATATTCTGTAGGTAGAAACTGTAGCTTTCCAGTGTTTAGTTATTCTGCGTTGGATTTCGAGTCTGGCATTGTTGTTTTTATTAATACTGGTTCCAAGATAGACGAAATTATCTACAACTTCGAAGCTATGACTGTCAACAGTGACGTGAAAGCCAAGTCCTGAGTGCAATGACTGACTGCCAGATGCATTTGCTTCGTTTCCCCATCCAGTCTATAGAAAGCAAAACTAACGGCGCGGATACTGAGGCCAATGATATCTATATTGTGCCTTCTCGATTCAACTCTGCAGCTCGAATTATCCAGCAGTAGATTGAAAAAGTCGCATGATAGAGAGTCGCCTTGTCTGAAACCTCGTTTGGTATCATAACGCAGGTCTGGGTATTGCTCAACGTCAGTTTACACAGCCGTATTAATTTTGCGGGTATATCAAAATCAGACATAGCGACATAAAGTCAGCTCCTTTTCGTGCCGTTACTTTAAGTTTACGAATTTTAGTTCAAATTCGCTTTTTATATAAAATTTATTGAACACATTTCTTACAAAAAAAAATGTAACGGTTTTATCGTATTGCTCACCGACAGCCCATCCTCGAGTCCTTCAACAAAGAACAGGAAGCCTTTATTAAAAGTCAAGGTGGCGCCGATTCCGGTGTCGCACCATGGATTGGACACACCAACGAGGCTAAGATCAAGGAGGAAATTCTCGGCCTCTCACAGGATCGTCGCAATTTCGTGCGCGCACCACCAGCCGGTGTTGATTTTGACTTCAACTACGATACAGCGTATCCCACAGCTATTGCCATAATGGCCGAGGATAAAGCGCTGGAAACAATGCGATTCGAACTGGTGCCCAAAATGTGAGTAAAACGATGCAAAGTCAAGGGAATAACACATTAAAATTGTTTTTATATACATTTATTTTTTTTTAGCATCACCGAGGAGAATTTCTGGCGGAATTACTTCTATCGCGTTTCACTAATTATTCAGGCAGCTGAATTGGGTACACTTGGCGCTGATGGCGTTGGTCAGGCCTCAAGCGGTGAAGACGGTAAGTTGTGTGTTAACTGTGTGGTTAAGAGCTGAAGTTAATAATAATAATAAAAAAGTACATGAAGCAAGAAAAAATATTGCAAGTATGCTGTATCGCCTACTCTCTAATACTGTCATTTATTCTAACACCACTACTGTTACGACTTCTAATACTACTACTACTACTACTACTACTTCGCTGCAATGTATTCTACTTTCTTTTATCGATTAGTTATAACACACACTTTAAGCTTTCAAAAAAAAATCAATATTTTTCCTTTTCTTCTTTTTTTATTTGGAATATATTTCTTATATATTTTGCGTAATTACGAGGCAATTTTAAATGAGTTACTTTTTTCACCAAATAAATTTCAAGTAAAATCATTAACTTGTAACTAGTCATTTTGTTTCGTAAACTTGCTGTCCAACTTCCTTCCTTACTACTACATACATACTATAATATAAAAACAACAACAACAATCCTGCGTTCTACCATTTTATTTCATGCATTAACCATTTGTGATAATTTCAAATAGATGACTACATATACATAGATATATGTAAATATATACATTTTTTAATTGTACACAAAACATGCGTTTTTCATACATACATACATACATTTTAAAATTGCGGAAGTTTATTTTTTTGTTGATTTCTGATACGCCAATAACGCAATATTTTATTCCAAACCACAGACACTCACACATACATTAATTCACTTGCATACATACATACATATGCCAGCATACTCAAATACATACATACGTGTAGTTGTCGCTTGTCGCATTTATTATTGCCGGAAATCAAAGCGTACATTAATCAATTCATGCGAAATCGTTAGAATCCACTATAGCACGCCGTCTCGAGCAGTAAATCCGTCAATGAAGCAATCAATCAATCAATCTATCATACAACCGTTCAATATACGAAGTTTATATTGTTTTTGCTGCACTTTTATATATACACATGTGTCATTAAAACGCGTTAAACGATAATCTTGGTACTCCCAAGGATACTTTGAAATCAAGCTGCTGCATATAATACCGTTATTATTTAAATATTATACCCTGAATAGTGTATATTAAGTTTGCCACGATATTTGTAAGACCCAGAAGGAAACATCGGCGACAATCCGCATGACGGGTTGAGTCGATTTAGTCATGTACGTCTGTTTGTCTGCCTGTATATATGTAAGTACATGCTATAGCTGCCATACAAACTGAGCAATCAAAGTTCTTGTATGAAAAACTTTTTTATTGAGAAGTTATCTTCGCCTAATTTGGCAAGGATTATTGATGAAGATAACGTTATAACCGCCGAGAAAATTGTGCAGATCGGACTACTATAACATATACATATATTAGCTTCCATATCAACTGAGCGGTGGTCAAAATCAAGTTTTTGTATGGAAAACTTTTTTTATTTAACAAGGTTTCTTCATCTAATGTCCTGTAACGAAAATTTGAATCTATGATGGGTATTCTAGCTTCGGTGTAGCCGAAGTTAGTGTGTTTCCTTATTTTACTTTAACTTTCATTTTTATATTTTAGAGATTATTCTTTCATTACTAGTTTTAAAATAGTTTTTTGTCCTTTAAAATTATGTATTATTTTTGTTGTTTCATTTCAATTTCTTATATTTTTAAGTTTTCAATCTATGTAATCTTTAATTTTTTAATTATATTTTTTACCATCTTCTTTTATTTCATTTCATGTTCGTATTTCGTTTTATTTTTTCCAAATGAAATCCCTATTGATATCTACGAAAAAAACAAATTTATAAAACTTAAATGAAACGCGTGTAACCGATTTAATTCCAACAAAAAACATTTAAAATAAAATAAAATTAAATATTGTGTACATATGTAATATGTGGATTACCAGTTAAAAATACACAAACAGACAAGTCGCCAGCAAAAGCGGCTGCTCCTGCTGCCGGTGCAGAGCAAACAAGCGCAAGTGATAAGGATGCCAA
Organism: Bactrocera dorsalis; assembly: GCF_023373825.1. Classification (NCBI taxonomy): domain Eukaryota; kingdom Metazoa; phylum Arthropoda; class Insecta; order Diptera; family Tephritidae; genus Bactrocera; species Bactrocera dorsalis. The sequence continues at coordinate 101,806,942 of NC_064304.1, read as the reverse complement.
CACATCGACACCGATTTCGCCTATATTTCAGCAACCCATTGGTGTGGGCTTAGATAAGCCTGTAAGCCAAAAGTCACGGCACAGTGAATCGGAGTTCGTTTCCGATTCATTTCACACAAATACTGAAACTGATTTGGAAGAAATCAAGGATGGCATGCGCAAATTGGGTATTGATAGTATGACAGAGCAAGCGCTCGGCAGTGATGGTAAGCGATTTTTTTAATTATTTTATTATTTTTTCATTTAATTTAATTTTGGTGTTTGGTTTACTCATCAATATTTGTATTAAAGTGTATTTTTGTAAATAAAGAAAAGAATAGGTTTAAATAATTTTAAGTTTATTTTAGTTTTTTAAAAATTTGGGAATTGTAAAAAAAATTGTAATTTTTGTTATTATATTTTATTATATAATTAATGCTAGCATAACAGGAGAGGTATGACTGCAGATTATATAATGCAACAGACAAAATAAACTTAAAAAAAATTAAAAAAAAATTAAATATAAGCAAATCTAGTGGACAAATATTTTTAAGCTACATCAAATCTACAAGCGGCTGGCAAAAAATTTTCTAAAATAAAATCACATTTTTAGGATTGTTTTTTGATTATTATAAAATATAATTACAAGTAAGATAAAATTATATTGAATATTTTGAAATTTTTTTTTGATTTCCAGAATAAACAGTTATTGAAAATAAAAAATAGTAGTTGTTAATTAGGCTATTGTTATTTTTAATTTTTTTATTTAAAAATTGTATATTGAAGTTCCCAAAAATGTTATTTATCCATTTTAAGTGATTATGTCTTAATTTAAGGTTATTTTTTATTATTTCTATATTTTTCGTTTCTTTAATATATGCTTTGGAGATATTTTGCACTGCTACTAACAAAAAAGAATGTAACATACTCCCAACTAATTTTGTTGTCTATAACAACAGCAATAACAAATATAAAAAACTTACTAACGGTCAAATTTCTCGAACAATTATGTTTAAAATATAATATAAAGATTTTAGTAAAAAAATATTTGGAAATTATTATTCTACCAGTAAAAATTTGTCGGTACAAATCATGAACGTTAACAATTCTCTAGTAATTCGAAAATTTAGAGAAATGTTTCTTTAGAACATTTCGATCCTCTTGGATTAAAAAAAAAATAAAATTCTTTTAGAGACACGCTTCACATATTCCAACCATATACCGAAATGTTGGAACTTGGAACGAGTCATATTTAAAATTTTTTATAAGCGTTTTTCAAAGCACTCGATTTTCAAAAATCTCAAGCATAAAGGTATTTTAAGACACGCTTTAAACATTCCGCCCATATACCGAGAAAGTTTGTCGAAACAAGTTATAAACATGAACAATTCTCTAGTATTTCGAAATTTGTTAAAAAACTTGTTTTTTAGAAACATTTTTCAATACACTCTAATTTGAAAAATCTCATAAAATTAAGAAACATAAATGAACATGACATTAAAAAGTTTCTAGTACGTCGAAAATCTTCAAAAATATTTTTTTTTAAAACATTCTTCAATCCACACGGATTTCAAAAAGTACAAAAATTAAGTTATTTAGCGACATTCTTCTAATATTTCAACCATATACCAAAAAACTTTTTCGAAACGGGTTATAAACATGAACAATTTTCTAGTATTTCGAAATTTTTTAAAAATCTTGTTTTTTAGAAACATTTTTCAATACACTCTAATTTGAAAAATCTCATAAAATAAAGATATTTTAGCGACATTCTTTAAACGCATCAAGCATAAACCGAAAAAGTTGGTTAGAATGAGTTATAAACATCAACAATTCTCTAGTATTTAAAGGTCTTAAAAAATAATTTTTTTAGAGACATTTTTCAATCCACTCAAATTTTAAAAATCTCAAAAATAAAAATATTTTAGCGACATTCTTCAAGCATATCAACCATATACCGAAAAAGAAACCTCACTAGAAGCGTCATTAGCATAAATTCGTGTTCAAAAATTCATTGAATTTTCAATAATTTTCATAAAACGCTAACGTCAATTTCATACGAACACACTATTGCATAGTCCTTTGTACCAAAACATATTTACCGTTCATCGTGCCGAACTCGTCTTTAGTCTTTATTCACATACTATATTTTTTTTCGCAGTTGTATTATATGTATGTATGTATATACTACAAAAGCACTGCTTTACATGCATTGTAGCAACACGTCTCTTTGCACTTTTCTACCAATGATTTTAATACTAGTATATAAACATGAAACAACAACTGAATTCGTCTCATTGCTAATTTGCGCTTAATGAAACAAAGGCAAACGAAATAATATCAATTATAATAAGAATTCTTTTCTACAAATCAAACCAACAAACAAAACGAAACAACAGTGTAAATTGTTTTTTCTTACTTTTTTGTCTCATTTTTTCTCTCTCTCCTTCTTTTTTCTTAACTTATATTGGTTACGTTTACTACAACAACAATTACAGCAATGACATTTAATTATTAAATTGCTAGAAGTCACGCAAGACGAGCATAAAAAAATAATATTATCTAAAAAATATATATATTATATATAATTAAAAAAAATAAAAAGAGATAAATATAAAAAAAATTAATTATAAAAAACTATCACATAAACAAATAAATGTTTACAACAAATGTAATAAAAATGCAACGTGAAATTGCGTCTTAATAAAATATTTATGTAATTAGAAATAGGCGTTAAAAATTTTATTAGCGAACAACAACAAAAAAGAAAGATTCTAAATTGTCGAAAGCAACTAACAAGCGAACAAACGAAATAAAAATTAAAAACAAAAAATTAACATGTATGAAAACAGACACACGAACGCAACCATGCTAGCGCGTAACGTGTACAAACATGTTACGGCGTTTGCGTGAACATGATTGAAAAATTCTTCCTCTGCGTACTGCATATTAACACACAGTTACAGAAACACACATGTAGCTGCATAAATGTATATAATTTATAGGTATGCATGCATAAGCCAGCGCGTTAGCAAACGATTGAAACTACAGCAACAAATAACAATAGCTGAAACATACTGATTTTGCTGCATACGTATGTACGTGCATACTCTTGCGTATGTATGTATGTATGTGTGTTACACTTAAAGTTTATAATTTCCTACATTTGCCATTAGTAAAATATACTCATACTCGGTACAACACATACATACATATGTGCATACATAGTACATATTTTTCATTTTACATTCAACGTATATCACTTATGTATATAATTAAGTTTGTTTTTCGATTTTTTTTATTATTATTATTTTTTTTTAATTTTTTAATATATTTCTATTATTTTTTTTTTTAATTTATTTTTAATTTATTTTTATTTTTTTTTGAAATTTTTTATTTTTTGTTTTTAATAAAAAAAATTTAATATAGTTTATTTTTTTTTTTTTACTTTTTATTCTCATACTCGCTTCAACACATACATACATACTTAGTTTTCCTTTAACATTCAACGCATATCACTTATACAATTAAGTTTGCTTTTCCAATTTTTTTAATTATCAATATTTTTTTTAATTCTTTCTCTTTTTTTTCAACTTTTTTTTTAATATTTTTTTATATACATTATTTTTTGTTATTGAAATTATTTTAATTAACTTTTTTTTGGTTTTAAAATTTTGTTTTTAATTTTTTATTTATATTTAATTTTTTTTTACTTTTTATACTAATACTCGCTGCAGCACATACATATTTTTCATTTAACATTCTACGTATATTACTTATACAATTAAATTCGTTTTTAGATTTTTTAGTTAATAATATTTTTTTATATTGTTTTTCTCATTTTTGAAATTTTTTTACTTTATTTATTTTTTTTTTAATTTTTGTTATTTTATTTATTTATTTTTTTTATTTTTTTATCTTTTTTTTGGAACTTATTTTATTATTTTTTTTTTATTTTTTTCCACCCTCCTTTGCATTTCTACTTTGGCTCTAGCACGCTTCTCTCGCTATTACCCTGCCTTTGTAAAACAAAAATGTTCAACACTTGAATTTCTCACAGATTTTATTTGTTTATTTGCCTTGGTGCTCATATACGCTTTGCTTTTCTGCATTTTCCATTTTCTAAAATCAATAAAAAATTAAAAAATGTTAAAAAATACTGAAATTACAACATAAAAATTACGCTAAATTTTCATTTTTAGTTTATTTTAATTTTGTAGTAAACAAAATCACTTAAAAAAACTATTTATTTACTACAAATATCGCGCCTTTAGGCAAAAGTATACGAAACACGAAAAAAGCAAATGCTTATATTAGATTTATATGCTCCGTTTGCAAATTCGTTACAAAACCAAAATCAATTTGACTTTACTCTAAAACAAAAAAAATGCATAATTATTTATTTACTTTTCTTTTCGTTTCGTTTTTAATCATCTTGCAGAAGATTGAATGGATTTACGCTAAATTACTATGTATTTAAAGAAAAACAAAAAAGCAAATGTACCAAAACTAACAAAATTACAAAAGCAAGCAAAAACCAAAGTATCACATAAACTTTATGTAAACAAACAAAAATACCAAAAACAAAAATCGCATTGATTAGAAAAGAAACCAAACTCCCTGAAACAAAGTAATGCAATGAAATTAATGCAAAAAAAACTGCAATCCAACAAAAAGCAAAGCAAAAAGTATGTTTACCCAATATAGATAATACAAAAACAAACAAAAAAACATAAAAATGAAAAATTTTAAAAAAATTACTTATAAAAATATCAAAAGTCAAAAAACATAACAAAAAGATTTTGTGTGGTAAGTTTAGTATTGCTGATTTTACAAATAAATTACGCTTACAATACAATTAATTACACGATTATTATGCAATTATTTCATTATATACAATATATTATCGAAATTTCCCTACCAAAATTCACACATATTTAGCGAAATAATGATATTAGTATATATACAGTTACGAAATTTTTAATAAATACGAAAAAATAATTAAAAACCACACACACTAAAATAAATCATATGTTCGTATTGCTTACTTCGTTTTACATTTATCGATTATCAATTATCGTTTGCTACTTAGTGCGTTCGTTATTTTTGTCTAATTGTGCTGCTGTTCCTTTCGTAAATGTTACATTTTCGTTCAAAGTTTATTATGTGTGTAAGATTTTAGCTAAATTAGTGTGCGTGTATGTGTATTTAAATAATACATTATTCATGTGGCAACTCTTTTGGTTTTTAGTTAACCAATGATATGCAATGATATCTTCTGTAGTTAACTGCAGTTTGTTCCTTTGAATTTTTTGTCGTACATCTTTTTTGCGCTTTAAATATATATATTTTTTCACATAACCTAAAATATTTTTTAAGTGGCTTTTGTTACACATTTATTTTTATTTAATATTAATATCTTTTCTTATGCTGAGAGAGGAAAAGTTTAAGAGGTCTTAAAATTGAGGCCACTGACTCCGAATTTCGGTAGTAAGTTTTAATAATTTCGATTCGTTGTTGGATCGCATATCTTTCCGTGATAAAATGGCAAACCTTACTAAAAGAGAACTGTCAAAGAGCGGGGAAAATTTCCTATCGATCTACTTTTGTAGCGTTCCTATTGAAAAACCCGTTACTATGAGCACTATTCACTATTTTAAAATTCTTAATTTATTCTTCAAAATATATGTCGTCCCCTCAAAGTAATCACTCTTGGCCCAAATACACTTGTGATATGTGAATATATCTTGAATGGTTCCCAATTCTAGAACCTTCAATGCGCCTAGCGATCCACGTTTAATGTCTTCAATTGACTCTTAATAGTTTCCACGGGGCGGTCGTTTGAGAACCGAAATCACACGGCGCTAAATCAGGCGAATACGGTAGATAGGGTTGAAAATTTGGCGAAACACTCAAGAAGAATCAACGCAACGCTGTTTTTTGAAAAAATTCAGAGATATTGGAACCAAAGGTGTTTTCTATTTTCTTAGGCCTAAATGATCTTACAAACAGCTTTTCACTGAGCCTTCCGATATTCCAACGATGACAGTATGATATCTGACTGTTAATTGTGTTACTGAGCTTCCTATATTACGGTATGAAAATGAGTGAAATCAGACTACAACCACATTCTGCCAACTTCCCATATAACACAATTTTAAATTCCTTTTGATTGTTTCACGTACCTGTGTACAAACCAAGAAGCAATTAATATAACGATATACAACTTTGCACGAATAATGCCTTTGAAATATTCCACCAAAGGTATGAATGGAACCAAAACTGTTGATTCCTCTGTGTACCGTATACGTAGACCACAGCCTTTAGCCTTTACCATGACCAAAAATATTGGAAATAGATGTATAATTGAAAGTTGAAGAAATCCTTTCCTGACAATAGTTATTTGTTTCAATTTCAACTTTTACATAAGCGTCAGAAATGTGATTTCTAAAATTATACCTTATTCCGTTTATATAATTTCTTTTGGTATTGTTTTATTAATTATTAACTAACTCACCACACAAAATACAATTGAAATTTTCGATTAAATTTTTTAATTAGTATGTGTATATTTAACTCCATTTTACCCCCAAAAATAGCGCTAACATACTTAATTGAGTATCGAAAAACCAAAATTAAAAAAAAACAAATTTATTAAGTAGGGAAATAAAATTAGAAAAAAAAAAATAGATGCAAGCTGCATTTTTTAACAATTGTTTCTTCTTTCTTATTTCATTTTCTTTTTTTACTCCTTTGCATGTGTATATTTATAAATGCGTTTTTACTACTTTATTATTATGCTTGCAATCATTACATTTTGAAATATAAAAAACTTAAAAATATATTAGAGTTATTAAAAGCACACTTATGAATAATTTCATATTTTCAGTTTATTATTAATATTTTTTTTTTAATAACTTGAATTGCTTTATGTAAAAAATCTGTTATTAAGGCGTTTGACATTTTTTGACTTTTTGCTACATACATATATTACTTTTTTTGCCTGCTTTTTAGCATTTATTCCATGGATTTATTTGTGTATACATATACATTAGGGTGTGCGTTATTTCACAAGTTGATTGTTCTCGTTTCTTTAAGAGTTATACACATTTAAAGTTATATATCAAATGTACTAAGGCATTCAAATAAGTGATTTAAGCATTTTGTGTTACTCATACGACGTGGAGTACATTCATATAGTACAATGGACGGCATGATGTACTATATACGTATAAATTTAACTGTATAACTTTTAAAAGTTGGTTTTGTGGGAAAAACTAACCTGTTTTGAAGAGCGGAAGAGCATTCAAAAAATGCTTTATATGGTAAATTCTGTGTTACTCATACGACGTGGTGTACATTCATACAGTCGTGATGGTTGCTTAACTTTAACTGCGTATAACTTTTAGAGGAGTGGATTAATGAAAAAAATCATCAAGGCCTTTTTTGTAGATCGTTAAATTTTGTATTCGAATATTAACTTTTCGAAGCTGTAGAATTCGAAAACGATGAACGACTGGCGCGCTGTTGTAAACTCGGCTATAGCCGCTTAGGCGTAAAAGGCTTATTTCTTTGTATATAAAAGATTTATGGCAAATGTTTTAAAAATCTCGTATATAGCACTTATGAAAAGCTAAATGATTTGAGCACATTTGAAATTTGAAAATAGCAAGCTTGTTTACGTTGGAAATTGTTTTTAGGCCAAAAACTGAAACTTCGTGTTGCGTTTGCAAAAAAAGGAAAACAATTTGTAAAATAGCGCACACCAACATACATACATATACGTGTGTAATTTTTAAAGTATTTAACAATACATTTATGGCATGCGTTTAAGGTATTTTATAAAAATAATATAATGCATAGTTATGTATGTATTTGTAAATACTATAAATATATTGTTAAATATTAAATATTAAAAAAAAACTATAAATATTTTGTTAAATAACGACTCCAACACATATTAACAAAGCGTGCGGCAAGAACGGAAAGGATACTAAAAGCAAAGCCTACCCACATATAACCCTTTAAGTACATAAAAGCACCAATAAAAGCTAAATTTATTATTTTAATTATTATTTTTATTATTTTTTATAATTTTAACGTATATTAGTGACAAAAAAATATATTTTATTTTATTTCAACTCAGTTAGTTTACTTAGTCTATTTACTTTTTCTATACTATTAGCGCTAATCATTTGAATTTTTTCTTTGAAACAAGATTACATTACAGTTACTGTACGCATACCAAAAAGAATACAAGTCTGCAATGGCCTTTGTCTAGGCTACGCGCAAAATCACTAGCAAAATATAACATTTTAATTTAATTTGAAAGGTAAAAGCATTTTTTATTTGTTTTTGCTTTATGCTAATAACAATTATACAATGGGTGTTTGGTGAGAAGACGCATGTTTTTCCAAAAAGTTAAACAAATGGTGCAAATGGCAAAAATTCTGCTTTTGGTGAAGTTCTCAATATATATATATATGTATATATCCAAATTCCTTTCTTGCTTAGCGCATCGTATATTTTTATACTTAAATATATTTACAATATATATAAGTGCTATATAAATTTAAATTTAAATAATCATGCCTAACACATTACTTAAATATATATATAAGAATTTTAGTTATGTTTATGACAAATAAGAACATAAATTATGTTTATAAACAATTTATATAATCAACATAAAATATTTTTGAACATGTTAAAGCTGAGAAAAATTTATTAAATCAACATTAGAAATTTGATTAAATACATAATTTTAATGAAAAACCACTTTCCTTAAAAAAAAATGTAATAGAGATCTATTGACGTTTAGTTTTAACTGCCTTCTCCGTAGCTGAGGATATTTTTTAGATTATAACCTGATTAGTACTAATTTGTTACAACAATATTATAGCTTTAAAACTAAAGTCAGTGCTAACAAAGCGCCTTTCTTCGTTATGCCTTCCTAAATACTGAAAATCTTGCGCACATTTTTAGGTTAAGTGACTCTTGACTGCAAATATTTGTTTCAGCGTGCTTGTTTTTTCAAAACATCTTTCTTATGGGTTCTAGAAATAGCAAAGATGTGAAAATTAAAAAACAAATTGTAGAAAATTCTACTACTTTTTATTTTATAAATCACAAAACTTTGATTTTTAGATAGATTTCGCAACAAAATATGTTGATGACCCTGTACCCTGTAGGTATATACCCGAACTAGTCCGTCAGTTTTTGAGTTATTGATTTGAAATTCTGCATACGTTCTTTTCCGCTCAATTAGTTGCATATTTGTCGAAGCGACCGATATCGGACAGCTATAGCATATAGCTGTCATACAAACTAAACGATCCAAATCAAATGCTTATATGGAAAACTTTTTTATTTGACGAGATATATTTACGAAATTTCGCATGAATTATTTTTTGAGGTGGCGCTACAATATTTGTAGAAATTATTCATATCGGAGCACTATAGCGTATAGCTGTAATACAAACTGGCCGATCAAAATGAAGATAAATATGTTGTTATACCCTTTATGCTACAAATAATATACCTATGTAGGATATTAAAGTTTCCGTACAGCCGTAATTAACATTTTTCTTGATTTACAAAAATATTTCATAAGCAAATTAGTTAATAAACAAATAAGTAATTTTAAAGTACTTAACTCAAAACTTAGCAAAATCACAAGTTTCACGCATTAAATTTATAATAAGCAAAAAATAGAAAAATAAAAAAAAAAACATAATTGAATGTGTTACAAATGTTAAATATATGTATGTATATGTATGTATGTATGTGTACAATCTATGTGAATGATCGGTAGGTGCTTAGCCACAGTTGAAAATTATTTAAATATATTTATCTTTAAATACATGTATATTTCTACTTGAGTTAATTATGCTATATTAAATAATAATAAATATACTTCCAATTCATATATATTTACACGCACTTATTGCTATATATATGTATGTATATACTATATGTTTATATAACAGTATACATAGTAGAAAGCGTTAAAATATACTTATAACCTTCATTTATACATATACAAGTATATATATAAAATAAAATTTAATAAAAAATGGTAACTAACGTGAATTTCTTTCTTATTTTCCCCCCAAAACAATGTCATGCAAACTACCAAAACAAAAACAACTTAACGCACGCGCAGAAGAACAATGGGAAAAAGATCTGGAGGCTGAGTTAAAGGACTACGAAGTGGTAAGCGACACAACAGGCGGCACGACAACAGCTCACAGTCGTGACCGCGGTGGCGGCAGCGCCGACGCCGGCAATACTGTTGATCGCAATGGCGATGACGACGAAATACCGACAATATCTAATCTGCGCACACGTTCAACAAACAACGATTGGGAGGAGTATGCCGATCTGATCGAAGATACCGATGATTTAAAGTAATTAAGAGCCTATATCGTAGCTTCTTCTAACTAAGTTCATACATACCAACATATAACCGTTCAATATAATTAATTGTCCTAAACCAATACCACCATCACCTACAACATTACATACATACATATATACATATTTATTAGCAATATGTGTACGGCCTTCGATCTGTCATTTATACATACAAAATGTATTGCTTATTTACCTAAACTTAAACTTAACTTTAAATTTTCAATTACTACGCATACTACGTTTACTTGACTTACCATAATTGTACTTGTATTTGACGTGTAACATATAACATTTCTGGTTTTTCTTCTTTTCTCTCCTCTCACATACTTTTCCATACCCGACTTTTGCTATCGACGGCTTTACCGTTTACCGTTACTTTCTGACGTTACCTACCTTTAATTTATTGTGTACCGTTAAAATGTTTTTGTTTCCACCCGATTGTAACTGTATTTTATGTTTTGTGGTTGTGTTTGTATTGGAAACTGTATTATTGCTGCCAATGAATTACACATTTAATGAATTATAATTAAAAATCAATTAATTCGTGACATTATCATGTGTAATGCAAAACCAACAAATGTGAAAACAAAAAAAACATATTGTACTAATATACATAATTGTTGATTTAAACAAATAAAATATAACACATTTACTTGGTATAGAACACTGAAGAGTTTAAAGCGGGTCATGCTGGGTTATCAATGAGTCGAAGAGTTCTTTACGATTTTTTAGTGTAAATTATTTTAATTTTTAAATTTTAAAAAAGTTATTACTGTTTTTTTTTCATTTTATATTCTAACTATATTGAAACTTCCAACACAAAAAATAATTTCGAGCCTTAAAGTGTGTTAAGTTTGTTTTTTTTTCAAGAAAAAGTTGTTTTATTCTTTAATTTGAAAATTTTAATAAATTGGGAAATTTATAATTTTATATAATTTTTCGCATACTTTGTCTTTTAAAATTTGAGTTTATTTTGAAATGTTGAATTGTATTCAAGCCACTTTGCATATATACATATGTATATGTATAAAATGTAAACAAATCTAAATTTTTTTTTTCAATTGTATTAATTATTATTATTAAATTGATTTTATATATTTTATGTTCGCATTTTTATTTCTAAATTAATGATTTATAATAAACAATTTATACTACATTAAAAAATAAAAAAAACATTTAAAATCATTTTTGAAATTTAATATGAATATATACATATACATATATATATATATTTTTTATATATACATATGTACATATATACATATATTTTTTTATATATTTATTTTTTTTAACACTGTAAACTAACATTTTATCAAAAGAATTTTTTTATTTAATTTTTTAATCAATTACAATAAACAATTTATGTTACATCAAAAAATAAAAAAAAAAATTAAAACCATTTTTACAATTGAATATGAAAATATATTTTTTAGTGTTAAATTTTTAAGCACTGAAAACTACATAAAATTTTATCAAAAAAAGTTATTGTTTTTTTAAATTTTGCATTATTATTATTTAGTAATTAATTATATTAAACAATTTATACTACATTAAAAAAAATTAAATAATTTGTATAATTTAATATGAAAATATTTTTTTTTTTTAGTTCTTAACTATTAAGCACTGCAAACTATAATTTTATCAAAAGAATTTATTATTATTTTTTATTAAAATATAATAATTTTCAATTGAAAATAAAAATTAGAAACCTTTTAAATTGGAATGAGTTTAGTGTATATGTATTTTCATTTATATATTTTTTAGCATTATGTAAAAACAAAATTTTTAAATTTTCTTTTGAAAAAATAAATAAAAATGTGAAGCCATCATTTCTTAAAAATTCTAATGTATACTTTTATATATATGTTTTTTATTTTTGTATATAAAACCAAAATTCTTAAATTTTATATTTAAAAAAATTATAAACTATAAAGCACTCTAACTTTCATTTAAATTCAAAATGTATATTTTCAAAAGTATAATAATATTAAATATTAATAAAAATATTAAAATTAGCAGCTATAGAAACAAAATATTTAAATTTCCAATTGAAAAAAAATTATAAAAACTAGAAACCATTATAATTTTCATTTAAATTCAAAATGCGTTCTTGGGTTCCTCTTTTTTTGTTACTGTTTTCATTACAAATGAAGAATTGTTTTTTTTTTATTTTTTTAATATTTTTTTTATTTTTATATAAATTTTTTATTTTTTATATAAATTTTTTTTTATTTTTTTTTATATAATATTTTTTTTAATGTAAAGGAAAGTTTCGCTTGAATTTAATTTTATATATATTTTTTTCTTATCATTTTTAATTGTATTTTTTTTTTTTTTTTTGTGCATTAAAAAGAGTAGAACATTAAAACAAATACTATATGCATAAAACTGTTAAAATATATATTTTTTTAATTTTCTAAATTAAATACATACAAATTCTAAAGTTTTTATAATCTACAATTATCTATCTTCAACAATTTTTAAAAGTAAAACTTTGTATGACTTTGTATTGAATTTCTTGCAATTGCATTGGTGTTTTGACTAAAACGCATGATCCGTTATAATTTGAAGGACACTAGTTGGCGCCAGTGGCTCAACCTCAGCTCCAAACATTCAACACACAAAACGCAAAAAGTATTTGTGGCAGACACAATTACCACAAATTTGTTATTAAAATTTAAGTAAATTGTTTGCAGAAGCGTAGGATATTGTACTGAAACATTTCCGTTATGTACATGAACAACTTGGAAACGGGTAACGATAATGGCAAATTAAATAGTAGTAACCGAGAAGACAACTGTACATCCAAAATACAACACACATAAAATAACTACAAGAAATACAAAATAAACAATACACTAAAACCAACAAAAACGTATTAAGTTAAACACATCTTATAAAAAAGGAAAAGACAAAAACAAATATTTATACATACATATATATATATAAATGTATATGAATAGATTATATGTATACATATAAATATATAACATAACAGAATTTCTTGAGAACAACTAAACCTAACAGCTGCTATGCATACAAAAATATACATACACACATATATACATAATTATGTTTATGTATAAGTAACTTGAAAAGGAAAAAAACAAAAAAAGTTGTCATTAAAGTTCACCACAAGAGAGCTGAAAAAAATTGGGAGAGTGCAAACAAGAACAAGAAAAGTAGCAAATACTGCGAAAAGCTTCAAAGGGAATAAACTTTTTTGTTAAACAAAATAAAAAAAAACCAAATGTTTATATATACACAATTAAAGAAGTAATTTAATAAAAATATAAAATACATATACACAAATTAATTGATAAAACACAAATTAAAAACCAAAACAAAAACAAAAAAAACATTGTTTAAATCGATATAAAGATGAATTAATGCATTTGAAATTAATGTGTAAAGAAATTTAAGACATATAGTAGAAAAAGATAAAAATAAAAATAAACAAATAATATATACATATAATATATATATAAATAACTAATTAAAAGTAAAACAAATTATAAAAACAAAAACTATTTAAAGAAACAAACCAACAACAACACGTATGCAAACAATGCAAAAACGTAAATGAGAAGTGAAAGTGTAAACAACCACAATATTATTATTATTATTATATAATTACTTATGTATAAACAGATTACAATTATTATAATTACTATTATGATTATTATGTATTATGCGAATTAAATAAAGATATTAATGATTATGACTACAAAAATTGTTTGGAAACTCGGAAGTTTATATTTGTATAGACGTGCAGTAAGTAAAACAAACAAGAAAAGGCTAAGTTTGGGTGCCACCGCACATTTATTCTCTAGCGGAAAAATAGCTAAAGGTGGTCGATCAAAATGGTACATATTTGTTTATTTATTTATTAGTATAAATATAAAAAAAATACGAAAAGACTTTTTCGACTACCCAATATATGATCCTATTTCTAACTCGATTTGTTTCAGGTGATAAAAACAACTGTTAGGAATAGAATTTTGCAAAATTTCATTAAGATCACTTCACTAGTTTGTGAGAAATCGTAAGCACCGAGTTTAAAAACGATGTTTCGAGAAAAACACGATCAAAGATTAAAGTAGCCGACCGGTCTAGTCTGACGGGCCACTTAACCAAAGATTCTATCTCCTACACTTTTATTGGATTGCTTTGAAACTTTAGGAACATATTCTAGACATATTCCCACGACAGTCGGGTCTATGTCACCGGAACTGACCCAGATTTTTTATCTGGCCAAGGACTGTCAACTCGGCAGAATTCTGCCGCTACAAAAACAACAATATAAGCGAAAATAATGTATCTGTGTAAGCTGTAGTTCAAAATGAAAAATATTTTAATATAATTTACTTTCCTTTTTTTTTTAATTCGGAATTTGGCATTAAAAATCTAAAATAATTTTTAATCAGGAATTCCGAGATTTCAACAAAAATATTTCAGTCAAATATTGCTTATTTTATTTTTTTAAATGCATTATTTGCAACGCTGGTTTAGTTTGATAAAAATAAATATTTTGTTAAATAAAAAACAGGTCCCATTATAGTTAATACTTTTCGTACAAATGCATTTATTGTTAAAATTTTAAATAAATAAACCAATATAACTTTGCGTGCGTGTTCTATTTTAAGAACTTTTAAATCAAATATTATTTAAATGTTAAATTTATATATCTACGTAAATACAATATTTAAATTTTAAGTCCGGAAAAGGCCGTCGTTGTACATTACAATAATCAAAACAGGGTTGGAACGAAGTTATTTCGGCGTTTGGCTCGGTAAGTAGTAGTAGGTCAATATTAATATATAATCCAAATTCGTTTGATGCACGTGCAGAGTCCACAATTTTACAAAATAAGCCATAAATAATTTTATATTTACAATTGTTGCTTTTTTATTTGTTTGTATATATATTTATTACATTTTCAAAGTGATTCACAATTAATTTCTTTTTATATCGTGACATAATTATAAACTGCATATGTCTAATATATTAAATTGAACCAAAATGAACGTTAGGCTAACTGCAGTTGAATAACTATAATAAATATTTAAGTTAAATATAAGCAAAGATATATTATTTGTCTAAAAGAGATAAAATATATCTTTAGCTTATCTAAATTACTTTTTTATTGTGATCGCAAATATGTATTCATTCAACTTTAGTTCATCTAGCGTTCATTTCAGCAAAAGCACCTCAACACCACTTGTTAGCGTTGATGTTCAATAACATTATCACGTTTATACTTTATGCAAATAATGCCAGTAGTTGAGTAATAAAAATATAACATTTCTTTTAAATTTTTTGTTAATTCTCTCAGCACATTTTTTAAATAATTTTGCCGTTTTCGTATGGATGCATTTTATTTACATACATTATAAGGAATGCTCGCCTTTCGTTAAATTCTATTCTATTATCAGGCAATTAATTTAGTGCTAAAATGTGGATCTATCATTAAGATTCATGAATAAATTTGTTCTAAAATTCGCCGGCGGAATATCACTTTATTGAAATTTTCGTTCAAACTCTGTAAGGGGACCCATACTAGAGCGCATCACAGGCGGTTGCCGTATATTATATTCAAAATTACTTTTGTATTGCTGTCGATTGTATTCTATAGCTTCCAATTCTCTGGGCGGTTGTGCATTAAAATCTTGCAGTTGTTGTGTGGCTGTCATTCTTTTTTTCATAAATGCATCCTTCCAAATCATTGCTAGCAATATATAAAATCCACCAACAATTTTATTTATCGCCTCTATTACTTTTAGTATGATTGGTGTCATTACATGCGTAAAGCGGGTAAATTCATACATAAAACGCAATGCAAAAGTACCTAAGTACTTGATAGCTACAGCACTGCCGGTCAGCAGGGAGATCACAACTAAGCCCAGAAATTGCAGGAAATCCTTTATATTATCTTTGTTTATATCATTCGACATAAAATCATATACTGTGTGTTTTATGGATGTACCCCAGTTGCGTACAATATTAATAAAGTCTTCATAGCCGATTTGTTGCACTTCCGGTTGTATTACTGTAGGACCACTCACCATATCATCGCTTAGCTTTGGCGCATTATTTAATGCATTTATTGAATTGTCTGTTGTTAACGCCAATTTTGAAGCATCTTTAGCATACATTAGCGTAGACGTTGATATTTGAGTTCTTTCAATGAGTGAATCAGCTTCTACATTGCGCACAACATTTAACTTTAATATCACTTCATTCCTTCGAAATCGTATGCTTTTTATACTAAACCAATAATGGCCAAATGCAACTTCCTGTAGTTGTACCCATATATGTGTATCGAGTGTATTCTTTTTAGGTGTTAGTCCCATAAAAGCACCGTGCGTTATGCCAATCCATACCTGTGGTGAATGTTGGTAGAAAATTTGTAATTTACTTCTAATGTCTAGCAATAAAAGCTCCAAATCACGTTCCCCACGATGTAGATCAACTATATCTCTGTAGCCCGCTACAGAATCCACGAAACGACGTTCTTCATAGTAGCCGCGAAAGAATCTAGATTTCAACAATTTTTTGCAAAGTGCTTGTAATGCCTCTTCTTGTGGAGTCATATACGTCGAGGTCATACTACTACTTTGTTGAAGCAATGCTTCTTGTTCTGTCATTGCTTGAAACTGTATCTAAATAAAGACGGTACTGTGATTAGCATCGCTAATGCTGATCTAAAGATTTCATTTTCTACCTACCTTCGCTTTTATATCTACCAGCAATTTTGTTAATCCAATAAATTGTTGGACTTTGATTCTCGTATTGTTCGTCACCTTATATTTTAGTTGTCGGCTACAGCTTGTTTTATTATTTTTATAATTTTCTAATATGCATTTAATGATTTAGTTGATCTTCAATATATTTTGAAAAGTAGATTTTACAGCACAGGGCGAAATTTTATTAGTTGTACTCGAATTTTGTTTGGTTTAATACGAGAAAATATTTTAATATGAATGAACTAAGCAGCTGTTTAATAGTGATGCCATTTTTTATAAGAAAATATCACAAACTGTCAAACGAAAAAGGGGAAAATTTCAAAGTTTACTAAAATTTTTTTAAATAAAATATTTTATTGTTATAGATAAACTGATAACCACACACGATATACTGTATTATATTTATTTAAAACTAATAGTGTTCTGTTTTGATGAGCGTTAGTGAATTAAATTTAAGTAGATCCAAATATATTTAGTACATTTTGTATGGCAATGCTGTTCAGCCTTTGGAAGAGAAGAGAGACGTCTGCATTGTAAACAAAAAATGACCAGAAAAAGAAAACTGAGTTCAAAACAATATCGTTGCTCGATTATAATAATATTTTAAAATGGGAAGAAACTCGAATGCAAGTTTTGTAAACAATGCAAGAATACAAAAGGAACAGCTGCAGCTCTGTAAGATTCAAAAAGAGCTGGAAACCATACTGGGAAGAGTTAATGAAGCCATAAACGAACTGAAAGTAAAATTCTATACCTGTGTTGAATATATACACTTAATTAACTATTTTAACCTGATAGGTAGAAGAATTACAGTTAAAAGCAGGAGCAGCAGCAGCTTTAAGTGAAAATATGCAATCATCAAATCTAAATAATCCATGTGAACAAGAGCAGCCTAGCACCAGTTCCCAAGCCAGTTTATTACTCGCTCAATTGCCACATAACATGGCATGCGAACCACCGGCCCAGGATAACCCGCAAATCGATGCTGTTATTATTAATAAACAGATTATATATTTAAACACAGCACCAAGCAACAATAACATAGAAGAAGAGGAGGACGACGAAATTTAGTATTAACTTGGTAGATCAAGTCAATGAAATTACAGTAAATTGAAGGCTAAGTTCGAGTTCTTCCGAAATACACATTTTTATTACTCGCGCACATAAGTACACATGTACAATTTGTGATTGATTCAATTACGTATATAAGTATTTCAATGTTTATATATATAATAGCTTCTTGAATATGCAATTCGTTTTTTTCTATTTATTTAGCTGATGTTTACTAAGTTTAATAATGTAATATCTAACATTTTGAGAATTCAACCTAAATAAAGATACATACACACATTTATAGTTTAAAGCAAGAATGGTTGAAATGAAATCATTTGGGGTTTATGTATAGAAGTAGTTTAAAGTTGGATAATTATACATTAATTATTATACTATTTTTTACCTGGCATAATCTATGGTTTTAAGGAAAACCATATAACTGAAATAACCTGCAAGTTTTGTGTCACTAAAGAATTGTTTACCTATATAAATACATTTGAATGAAGTGTTTCAAGAACAATATGACATCAGTGTTTTGCATTACCAACTTATACTACTAAAGCTAATTATGGTTCTTCTCTGAATATGTGTTGTTTTGATAATGATTCAATCAAATGTCATCATCACTGGATGAACTGGAGGTACGTCGGCTTCTTTTCTTTTTTGGTGCCTCATCGGAGCTGGATGAGTCGCTTGAATCGCTCGAATTACTTGTGCCTGACTCGCTAGAATCACTGCCAGAACCGGTATCACTACTATCACTATCACTATCTGAACCTGAAGAACTGCTATCACTAGAAGAATCTTCGTCTGAATCTGACGAACTACTATCGTTTGAGCCTGAGGAAGACTGTGTGTCTGAATTTGATCCCTTCGAAGCATTGCCTGCTGAAGATCCGGAAGAAGTTCGTGTACGCTTTGACCGCTTTGCTTTTCCTGATTTTGTCAATGCGCTAGTTGTGCCACTGTCATTACTTTCAGTGCTTGCTTTTTCTGCCAGGCGTTTTTTAAGTTGTTTGGTACGTGAACTCCGATGCACATATTTACGTTTCTCTTTACATTCATAAGACCAGTGTCCAAGCTGTAAGCATTTCTGACAACGTACACCATTTGGGAAAGCAGCCGCCAGTGTGGCATTACTAAAAGAAATACAATTTAATTTATTATAAACTCATTTTATATGAAACAACGTGTAACTTACCGCTTTTTTATAGAAAGTTTACGAGCAGCAAGACCAACGAGCGTCATTTGTATGCTTTTTAAGTGCATTGACATTCCCTATCGATCAAGTGTATTTTCTCACAGTATTTTTATGCACGCAAAATGAAAATAGTTCTGTCTATATATGTTAAACTAATTTACAGAAATGAAATATACAAAACATTGATATGTCGATGCTTTTATTTATTTTTTGCTGCCTTGCTTGAGTGCAAACAGTGTTGCCATTACTGCATGTAAGGTGTAAATGATTTTCGATTAATAATCTTTTATCGATACTAAATAATGTAGACATTCTACATACATGATATCTGCAAATGCGATTGACTATTGAAAAATTAAAATTAGGAGTATTTTTAATAAACAAAGTAAACAAAATACAAATAAATAATGAAAAACTGGCAACTATTTTATTTGAACCGTGTTGCGAAAGAATATTGACTTTTTAAAAATCTGTCATAAAATATTTAGCCGAAAAATTAAAGCATTTTTATGTTTTTTTATGTAACTGCATGACTATATATATATGACGTCACTAGTTTATACTCGTGTCAGTAATTATCGTGTTTTTTCATAGCTATTTTCGCGTAATTTTTTCGCATTTTCCTTGCATCATATTTCACCTCACATGCTACAAAGTAAACAACAAAACATAAAAAACAATTGCACTGTTTATTTTGCAATTTCCTTCTCTTTTGAAGAACTCCTTTACCATTTCTGTTTTTCTCCTTAAATCACAAGACATACAAACAAATATTGCCCTCTTTGTTTTTGTCACACAACGAAGGTGCCTGCGGTCTATGTTTGTTTTTGTTTACTTCGGTGCTTGCGAAAGCGGTGTGCATAATAACAAGAATCGGAACAAGGACGTAAATGGCGAAAAATCAATAAACGGACATGGCAAAAAGCAACAGCAGCAGCATCAATCGCAGCGGAAGAAATAATGGCAAAATGTCCTTTCACCCACACGCACACACACACACACACATGTAAATATTTGGCAAGTGCAAGTGGTCTATTCTTTCACTTTAGTTCCTGCGACAGTTGGCATGCAGTTAAAATATACCAAAACGGGTATAAAGAACTTGGGTGTGTTAAACCTTTAAAATAAATAAGTGATGATTGCAAATGTATTTAATAATTAATGGAAAATACTTACGGTTCGATAAATAATTAATAAAATATGTGTAAAATATTCAAATTTGAAAGAAGTGTTGCTATAAAATAAAGAAAAAAAGTATAATATTTCTAAATTAATATTGGGAAACCCATTTTCATAATTAATTAATAATTTGCGCGGAAGAGCTTAAGAAGAATTGTGTTTAAAGCGATAATGGTTAGTAAAAGTGCAGTAAGCGGCGAGGAACGCCCAGTTTTTATTCCACCACGAAAGCGACAGACATCGAAAAAAGTGAATGGCGCACAAAACTATGTGGACCACATAGTTAATGTACAGGTAGGATTTTATTACATATACAAAAATATTTTCAAATAAAGTTCGCCGTCACTTTATACTGAAAATTTTATATTTTGTGTTTTTAAAATTTTCGATTTTTTCGCTTGCGTGTGCACGTGTGAGTGTGTTAGAGTGTGTGTGAAGCAATACTGACGCAAACATGGAAGTAGGGTAAAAGTAGCTAACAGACACCGACTTCGACATTGTAAAGTGCATTTTCAGCTCGACTTTTGCTTTCGTTGCAGACAAAGAGAGATTACACAGTTCAAGTATAGTGTAATGTGTGATTGGATTATGAATGCTATACTCGTACTATAAATTACAGTAACAAAACTAAGCACTTCTTCGAAAACAGTCGAGTTTAGATTTGCTTGAAGATTTTTAGGTTGGAATTTAAAATACCATAAAATGGGTATGTTCGGATAGAGGAGGCTCAGAAAGAAGTTATGCTGCCTGTTTGACCTCCTATGGACTGTGGGAGTTCTTTGTTTGCCTCTCGTGTGGAGTGACGGTGCAGTGCACGAACTTGGAACACATTTCACAGCCGTAGAGGCTAATGTCACAGTAGCGCGTTGGCAGCATGGACCCACGTAACTAGTGCCTAGCCGGCAGATCATGGGGATGCAAGGCAGGTATCATAAGATGGCTGTATACCATGATTGTAAGGCCTATTGACACTTATGGAGCGGTTGCTTGAACATCTAAGGCAACGCAGTCCTCGGTAGGCCTTCAACTATCGAAGTTGCAAAGGCTTGCCTGTGTCTGCTCACACCGCTGCATCTAGTGATTAAACAGGTAGCGAAACATACATGCTGCTAATGGTGGCAGAGGGTTTCGGGAAAGGGAAGATATATCGTCTCAACAAACGAAGGCTCTAGGGGAAAACACCTAGCCCTTCTTCCAAGAGACGACGTTACAAAGATGATTAAAGACTCCACGCTCGACATACTGCTGAAAGGCAGCACTATCCAATGGTACACTGACGAGCATCTTTCAAGCTGAAGTCTTTGCTATAAGTCAGTGCACAGAACTCAATCTCTTCCGTAACTATCGCAACCAGCGTACCGCCATACTTAGCGACTGTCAAGCGGCACTTAAGGCGATCCAGCGCTTTTAGTGGTGTGTATAGGAAGGCTGAACCGCCTATCAATGTACACCTAATCTGGGTCCCGGGGCATAAAGGGATAGCGGGCAATGAGCTGGCTGACGAACTAGCTCGCTCTGCGGTAGCGTCCAGGATGATGGCCAAAACCATGCATTGCAGTGGGGTCCCAAAGTTTTAAGGAGCTGCTCCGCATAGAAGAGAGAACAACATTAGCAGCAGGCAGCAGGATTGCGCCATACCAAGCTGCTTCTGGGAGAATACAACCTCGCAAGGTTTAAGGAAATGATCAACCTCCTCCGAGGCAAATTTCGCCTCCTTGGCGCGCTCTATACAGGACATTGCACTTGTCCAATATAGGCATAGCCTTTTGTGCAAATTGCCGGTTCTACGCCATGTAACACCTCATTCTGAATTACCCAACAATTTGCAGAAGCAAGCTAAAATCCGCCAGTCGCACCCAGCAGGCTCCTGGAATTTTTCAGGATGCTGGACCTTGGTGATATAGTTGAGGGCACAATAGATCGCAGGTCACAGTGAAAAACCTCAATTTTTACTATCTATCTATATATATATCTCCTGGTCTACTCCCGGTGTGTCGTATGCCCCGAGCAAGTCTTAAGATGACTCCACCTATTGCATGTATTACACGTAAACGAGGTGGAATTTGGATGGAGCCTTTTAACGCAGACGCAGCAGAAGAATTCCTCAATACTAGCACGAGTCAGAAGGATATGGAGCAAGCCTAACGTAGAACCTGCTGTCCTAGGAATCGCTAACATTTGAATCAGTCAGTTTGTATGGCAGCTGTATGCTATAAAAGCCCTATCTGAGGTTCGGAGATTATAACGAATGATAATTTTTATGAAGACCCCTCCTTATAAAAAAACATTTTTCATAACAAAACTTTATTTGGAACAGTCAATTTGTATAGCAGCTATAACTTAGTCCGATATAAGTATGTATTTGATTGCGACAAATGAACACCTTCTTACTTTAGTACATTCACAATTTGACTCAAACATAGCTGTTTACAATCGATATTCGAGATTATTAGCATAAAACATATCAAATATATATGTACATATAGTAACTATTTTATTTTTAACAAACCTTATTTTATATATTTTTTCTTCAACTTCTAGAATCGACAAAAACTCTCACCATCAAACCCGGCACTTGATGAGGACTTACTTAAAACATCATTGATCTTGAAAAACAAACAACCACTGCCACAAATACCAGGAGCACAAAGCAATGGAGACGCTGTCGATAACCAGTCGACACACAAGTCTTCACTATCTGTGGATAATATTTATGAGGATGATAATGAATTACAGAACTTCGAAAGCGTTTCACAGGGCACAAAATCGACAAATCGCCATGAAAGCAGCACAGTTACGCCGAGCAGTTACTCAGAGAGTAGTTTGGATGCAAAATCACACGATTGTCTTAGCAATCGCTCTTCGTCGAAGAAACGTGTAAATATACGCACCGATCCGTCGCATATACGCAGTCAGCGGGAATCGCCGGAAATAACCAACTATGAAGATTTGGAATCAGGTGAAACGAGCGTTTTGAATGTTGATATGCATAGTTTGGAGCGCTATAATACGAGAAGATCAATGGATAGTAACTATCTGACTATGACAGGTAAGTTGTAAGAGAGAGCGGTTAAAGTGTTTATTTAAAATTTTTACATAATTGGTTGAAAGAGTTATTGCTCAAGTAGCACAGATCAAATATTTTTAAAACTAGTTAGGATGCTAATAGTTTCTATTCTCTCTCTGGTCTTTCATCTCTCCAAACCAGGTACAATTAAACGTGGCCGCAAAAAGGGTCAAAGCGTCGATTTGCAAATCAATATCAGTCGTGAGGAATTGGAGCAGATCAATGCAGTTGCGGCCGCTACACAAGTGAATAAGAAGCAAAACTTATGTTGCACCTGCACACCGAAAACTGGCTTACATATCCTAATTCTATCGTTAATATGTCTTCCATTCATAACTGTAATCTCAAGCATTTATTCATTTTATATCGGCACATTAACCTGGTATAATATGTTCAACTACTTCAATGAGGAGAAATCGTGTATATATAAATTCTTTATGTCACCTATACTAATACTCGCCTATCCCGTCGGCATACTCGTGTGCACACTGGGTCTAGGCCTTTATTCGGGCATCGCACAATTGAGTTTACAGCTCAATAGTTGGCTAAATGAGGTAGCCGATATTGAGAAGGGCTTCTACGGTTGGTTATGCTCATTTCTACATCTCTCCGACTGTAGTCCGTATGAGGTCGTCATACTAATGGATATACAACCGACACACGATGTGCCACGTGTACATGTAAATACCTCAACGGAAGAGCTATCGCTCTAAGCGCCCGCAGATTGCAAAAAGGAGAATATGCCTACATAGTACGAGTACATAATGCCTGTGTATAAGTGTATGTATTTACAACTCAATAGTGAACACAAACCGTCGAAAGGATAGTGATATAAGATACTTAATTATTGTAGAAGCAAGAAAATCGTAATTTTTTTTGGCTAGAAAGTGAACGAAGTGGTGATTCGGCATTTTATCAGGTGATAATAAAAACAAACGTAATATTTTGGAAATATACTATTCAAGCACTGAAAGATTTAATGAACTATTTGTTTAATATAGTTTACATAATAGTGTACAAACTAATTTTTAATGTACACATGGTATGCACATTTAAGAAATACACCATAAAAACAAAAATACAGAATTTAAAGAAAGAGAATGAATAAGGGAGAGCTTAGTATCCTACATCCTACATTGTAGAATCGCTTATTGTTATAAAAAGAGTGTAAACCAAATTTCTTATACTTTAACTTCCGAGCGTATTTAGGTATTGTGACACATAATAAGACTTCTACGAGGTAGTTAATTTTTCTAAATCACTATATATAAAAAAAAAAAATTACAAATGTAGACATTTAGGTTAGGTTAAACCAAAAAGGTCACCGTAGAGACTCACATTCTTACATAAATCGTAAAACAGTAATAAATGTATTGTAACTGTTTGTTCTGTTAACCATAAGTGAACGACTAAAGGGTGATCAATTTAAAGGTTCCCTACTTTTTGTTTTTAAAGAAAAACATAAAAACTTCAAATTTAATGGGAAATATTTATTATCATTCGAAAGAACATTCTTTGGCATGCATTTATTGAAGATTATCTCTTTCAAATATTGGCCGCGACTACGTCTCAGATGGTCCATCCATTGAGACCAATATTCGTTCGAGCATTTCAACTAGTAACTGGCGAATGACACGTGTGGTGATGTTTTTCTTCAAGGCATAAATTAAAATGAGATTGTCCGCATAGTCTTTAGACTTTACATATTCTCACAGGAAAAACTCTAACTGTTGTGATATCACACGATCTTGGAGGCCAATTGACGGACCTGTCTATTCGGTCTAATATATTCCAATAATAAATGCTGGGTCTTAAGATGGGTGATGGTGTTGCGAATAGTACGCTCAGTAGGCCGATTATGATTGAGCCAGAAATGAACCTAATCACTGAATAAAATTTGGCCCATAGAGCGAAGCGATGTCTCTTGGGAAGGTCGAGGTCAGTTCTTGAATAAGCTATATGTATGTAAAATGCACCACGTCGTTCCAAACGTCAGTCCGAGTTGCTGCGAACGACGCGGAATCGACTCTCCACTGTCTTCGTTTACACTCTCAGCTACGCCTGCTATATTTTCTTCACTGCTATTTGTAAACGTTGTTCAGACGTAAGTTTTTCCATAATGAAATGCCAAACAATACTTGGATCACCCATTACCATAATAGGTGGTGATTGGGTGAGCTAAAATGTAACTCTGAGATTCTCTTCGAAAACGTAGTGAATGATTTTCAATAATATTGTGAGACGTGAGGCCTTTCAACGTAAGTTTGAACAGAATTAGAAAATAATTACGATCAGTATATAAAATCGTAAGGCGAACATCAAATCGTTAGTCGTCAGCACCTATGGAAAAGGCAAATCTACGTTTATGGGAGCTTGCTAGGCAATAAGCTGGCCGGTCTTTATATTATCGACACTTTCATCGATTACCTTCCGTTTATTGGCGTCCTTAGAGTCAAACCAAGACCCAGAGCAAAACATGTGCTCGAGTTGCTTCTACAAACTCAGTGTGACCCTCACATAACTACGTTTTGGACTCTACATTTTCACAAAAAACTCAGATTTAATGAACTTATGACCTGCATGCAAAAATCCCGACATATTGAACTCTTGTTCTTCATCAAAGAGTTCACGTCTGACACTAACTACTTCTTTTTATGTCCTTCGAAACCAACTCACCTAATACATCTCTGCCTGTCGTCTCATCTGGTCGATGCAACACGTTCTTTGGTCCATCCGTTAAAAAATCTCAGTGACAATTGATTGACACTCCTCTCCAAACAGGCTTTAAACACACTGTTACAATTACATCAGTTAGTCTAATATGTATACAGTAGGCAATCTATTCACTAGAGGAGAATATATCGAGTCTACTTCGTTGGGAGAGCTCATAAGCCTCGTAAAGCCAAAAAGATAAAATGTATGATATACCCCAATCAACTTCTACCTACATGCTATCACTTTTATACGTACTACAATATTGTACTTTCATTGGAATACCCCACAATTTATTTTAACAAGTGCTTTGGGCTTTATTGTTGCCCGTTTGCAATCTAATACGTAGGTGCATTTTGATATTATTTTGTTTATTTTTCAGAATCGGTTAGATCGGAGAACTATACCACATTTCTCTCATACAAATCGCTTTCTCGAAACCGGTTTTAGACCCATAGTCTCTTAAGTGGTTACATGGGTTTTCTCGGTTAAAAAACAGTCTTTTTTTAAGAATTGTTTCTCAAGGACTGTGAAAAATTCCATAAAGATCGATAGCGTAGATCTCAAGAAATCGTGCCAACCGACTTCAAAAAAACTGTTTCTAGAAAAACGCGTTTAAAGACATCGCACTTAGCCTAGCTAGCCTCGAGCGCACAAGTTCTTAAGGCTGTATCGCCGAAACTATTACTCGAATCAACTTGAAAATTTAGAACAATATTCTAAAGGTGTTGTAGAATTTAATAAGACAATAAAAAAAGTAGATTTTTGAAACCCGAAACCCATGTAACCCCTTAAGCAAAGTTCTTCAGAATGATTCGAATTCTATTTACCTAACTCTGAAGATTGTGTTAGCTCGTCTGGGCTTATTTCAAATTTGTGATGATATAACTTGTTTTTATTTACATACATATATGTCTTGAAAATTACATAACTTTTTAATAATTCTTTTTAATATCTTAGTAAATAATGCGATATATAATACTATATATACAAGAATATACGGCTAAGAAACCGAAATGCTTTTTGCTAACCTAACAGGTGGTCTTTTGCGCCTATTAAATTGCTGCCGAAATAATAAGTAACTTTTTCTTAAACGACGCAATTTTATTAATTTGCTGTGCAATATAAATTTTCTAATATGATTTCGATACAAATCGAAAGATTAAAGTGAGTGGCAAAATATAAATAGTATATTAATTTAATTAAGTGGCATATTATCAGCAACTTGATGAACTTAAAGTGCATTTTGGACATATTCCTTTTTTCAAGTAGCGCAGATATGTATATGCATACATAGATTATATTAAAATAATAGTCATATATTTGTATATATACATACACAAGCGAATAAAAGCATTTATTTTCAACAAAAATATAGATTAAGTGTATTTAAGATAACTTGAGTGCGAATTACGAATTATGTACATATGTATTGAAAACTAAATAATTATGTGATAAAAAACATTACTTACTATTCGCTGCTTTTAAAAATTATACAAACGCCATTTAAATAAAAAAAAAAAAACGTTAAAAATCCCCGTCGACTGTACTGCATTTATTGTTCATGAAATTAATGACTACCTAAGTACTTATTGTAATAATTTAAATCGTCAGTAATTGTACAATGAGATTCGATTCAACAATAATCAGCATGAAATGTGCGAGTTTTCATTTTAAATTGGTAGTTTTTTACTAAACTATAGTGCTATGTATTTTTAACAATCCAGAATTATGCAATTCAATGTTCGACTTGCAAACGAAATGTATGCCAAAAAAGATAAATCTTCGAAGAAATATCAATAAATCTTAATGAAATTATGCATTTTACATAGCGTTTTATTTAAAGTTATTGTTGATGTAAAAAATAAATAAATTTAGCGCCAGGAGCAAATAGATTTAACTGAACACAAATCCAGTGAATTCTTCACCAATTAATAAAATGCGTTAGCATTGGTGGTTCCGATCTTGGTACGAATGTTATTCTCAATTATCGTACATTGTGACAAAAAATTACGCGGAAATTGTAATTAAATTCCCCGGGTTCAAAAAAATGTATTTTAGGAGTAGGACTCTCCTTAATTACTGTACAGCTGCCTAAGTCGGTGCACCGCAGTAGTGCGTTGCCATTTTTACAAAGGATAAAAATATCGAAAAAAGAATTTGTCTCAAATTTTGTATTTGTAACCAAATTTCGTGTGCGGGATTGTAGCGAATGTTGGAAAAAGTTTACGGTTATTCGGTTTTATCAAAAACACAAGCCTACTTGTATGAGTGCTAAAAAGCCTTCAGAGACTGTCGAGAGATCCTTGCAGGCATGCCTCGCTCTGAACGATCTTCGACCTCTTCAAACGATGAAAATATTAAAAAGTGAAAAATAAGGTGATTGAAAATCGTCAGCTAAATGTCAGAGAGATGGCAAGAAAGCTCGACATCTCTCCAGTCTTTTCGAATAATTTTGGAAATAAACGACGTTCTTGTTCGACTCGTTCCGAAAAAGTTGAACTTTTTTCAAAAAGACTACCGTAAACAAATTTTTCAAAAAATCATCGGAATGGAGATAATATTTACATGATATAATATTTACAAATTTCTGGTACTTTTAGGTTACAATGTAAGTA
The DNA here is from genome assembly GCF_023373825.1 of Bactrocera dorsalis. NCBI lineage: Eukaryota > Metazoa > Arthropoda > Insecta > Diptera > Tephritidae > Bactrocera > Bactrocera dorsalis. Next base: position 101,777,971 of record NC_064304.1, on the reverse strand, counting down.
ACCAATATCCAGGGTATACAAAAAAGCGATTGATTTAAGAATTTATACAAGCCATCCAAGATTTTAGCGGACAGACACCACGTGTAAAATAAAAAAAATGGATTACTATATACCTTTAAAAAAACATGCTAAATCGGTACATTAAATAGTTTATGGGTGAAACTAAACTTCTAAAATGTAGCCGCTCAGTTCAATCAACTCCATCAGTTAATCTTCAAAAGTACATTTTTCAAATTTTCTTGAGTGATTACAGAGACAAAAGTTAGATCACTATCAAATTTTTATTGCATGCTTTGTATATAATTCTCTTAACAATGGTGTCCCAGTTTTCTGCCCTGATCAAATCGTATATGAATTAAATGATCTTACCATAAATCGAATTCGAATTGATTGACTAAAATTTTGAATAAAGTTCAACTTGTTTTTAAAAACTCCATCACTTTAATTTTTTGCGACCATAGGTCATTGTGTGGACAATATTTTTTTGTAGAAAATTATTATTTAGGTTTCATTCGCGGAGAAGGCCGTAATCACTACCGCAGTGGAGGACTTTTTGCGGGTGTAACATAACAAACATTTAATTTTTTACTTCAAACAGTTTATTGCTACCCTTTAAATTGATACAGTAGTTTTTTTAATTCTCAAAAAGTCGCCTGTCCCTCTAGGTGTTCTCCTTTGAATAGTGCAAACGCAGTTTACACCAATTTAACTACTGAGCCAGTCGAGCGAAAACTAATAAAAACTATACAAAATAAACATACATGAAGCATTTTTTGTCGTATTAGGTCCAGCCTTACTGTAGTTTAGTCCCTAATCACTTGTATAAGAATAGGGTATAAAAACAAATAAAAAAAAGGTAAGGAAGGGCGAAGTTCGGGTGGAGCCCAATATTTTATACAGGAATCAAAGCCGCTCAAATCTTTAAGGTGTAAAATGTCAACCAGAGAAACGGAATCCAAGCTATTTTATATATAGAAAAACGAGAATCATTATATGTTGTATGTGGGAGTTGGAGTAATATCGACCCGGATTTTATCTAATAACTATTACATGCCACATACTAAAAAAATGTTCTCTGGGTTTCAGCCAAATGTTCAAAAATCATTATATCTTAATTTAGTGCTTCGTTATGGTGCTTGATATGTTTTCGGTTAATGGCGTCTACGAACTCGTACTTTTTTTAGCGAAAGAACGCGCATATCAAGTTTCAAGATATCTAAATTTTTACTCAAGTTACAACTTGCACGGACGGACGGGCTGACAGGCAGACATATTTGAAGTCGTCTCTTCATCCTGATCATTTATGTATGTATATATATCCCCATATCTACCATATTAGTTTTAGGTGAGACAAACAACACTTAGGTGAACAAAACTATTATACTCATTAGCAACATGTTGCAAGAGTATAATAATGCTTTTGATGCTTATCGATGCAAACATTGTCAATAATCACACAGAAAACACTTATTGTTCACGGCTGAGATAAGCAGTGGCATTAGGAAATTACAGCGATAATAAAGGTGAATGTCAGGGAAAGAATAATTTGTTGTAATTAGAGCAGAAAACAGCTGTTTGCGCAGCGATTATTTTCAATTTACGTATACATATATACATATGTATGTACAGACTTGTATATTATACGAATTATTAAACGAAAATCCTTTTAAATTTTGCTTGTTTTTCAAGTTAATATATTTGCAAATTTACTCAATGAATTTTTATCATACATAATTTTCATTTCACCTTCAGTTCACTATTGCTACACGTGAGCTTTATCGCTCGTAGTCTAAATTTACAAATTTATAAAAATTTGTGCATGTATACATACATACATATGTATGTAGGTATGTGAGTAAATATATATACATATGTATATTTCTTTTGTTTTTAAACTTTTCCATTCCATCAGCTGAGAGCGTGTTTACATATGTATGTATATGTGGTAATATATATGGTTTTGTTTATCTATATATGTATGTACACCAATAGATCTATAGATAGTTTAAGAACCAGCAGAAAATACAAGTATTTACAGCTTTTCTGTATAAAAAAATATAAACAGATAACATATTCACATATTAGTGTATGTACATAAATATATACGCAAATACATATATGATTCTGTTTGAACGAATGACGTACTCACACTTAGTTTTACATTAAAATAGTTTAAGTCAACTTTAATAAATATGAGAAGTTTAACGATGGGTCACGAAGCCATATGCAAACAAGAAAAAACATTAACTTTGCTTTCACCGAAGATATAATACAATTCACAGGGGAATTTCTTACAGCATAAAAGGGTATAAAGAGATATTTAACTCAATTGTAATCGGTCAGTTTGTATGGTAGTTATATGCTTTAGTGGTCCGATCTGAACAATTTGTTTGAAAATTGTCGCGTTGACTTGGATAATTATCTATGCCGAATTTAATGAAGATATCTTCTCAAATAAAAAAGTGTTTCATACAAGGACTTCATTTGCATCGATCAGTTTGTACGGCAGCTATATCCTATAGTGGTTCGATATTGGCGATTCCGACAAATATGCTGTTATTTCGGCAGAATAAACCGTGTGTTCTAAATATATTTACTTTGTAGGGCTCACCAGTTAACTTCTGGGTGTTACAAACTTTATGGCGATCTTAATTTATCCTTTTAAGGGTACCAAAATTTCGAAGATGATGTGTAGTTCTATCAAATTTTTTCAAATTTGTAAAGTAAATTGACTCACAAGTTACTCTTAAGAAGTATATATTTACGTGAAGATCTTTACGTTCCGCAAAAGTCTCTTTGAAGCAGTTTATACCCCCGGAGAGACTCTCTGAATTGTGAAATCTTAAAATTGATGTTATGAGAACAGTTTTCTATACAGAGTTCGAAATTCAATAACGACTTATTTGTATAAATTCGTTAGAAGAAATTATTAATTTACGATATTCAATGCGAAACGATCGAAATCGATCCAGAGTTCTTCCATATAGTGAAATTGAATTTCGTCAAATTAACAACTCTTTCTAAAGGCTTTTCAGTAAAATTTCCGTACTTATGTAAAGGAATTTCTTATATTAAATATAGTAATTCCAAAACTAAGTTAGCTCTTTCAAGATTTATAAACTTTCATAAACACAACGTTTTCATTAATATTTGGACATGTGCACGTTCCAAAGGAAGGACATGGATACTATTTATTTTGGTAAAATTTTGCTCAGATTATCTCCGATAAACATAATTCATAAAATGTGTCAAGCAAATTGTGTACAATTTATAGTTCCCGACATTTTAAATTCTAATTAATTTTTGTTGTTTTGCGAAATTTTTTTAAGAACAATACTAAAATTGATCACATCAAACAAATAGACTTGCACTGACGCTGTCTGATTCGTGGTGGCTAAACTGTAAATAATTGCTATTCATTCATTCCTGGCTGACATTGGCTCGCATATATTTAATCTGTAGAAATATAGTTCTGAACTGCAGACTCTGACTGTAAGAATATATTTTAAACACTCATTTTAGCCACGCTCCCATATGTGGCCACACAAAAACCCTGCGACGATGGATGTCCGGTTATGAAGAATTTCACCGTATATGCTGGAGATGCATGCTATATATACATATCTCTAAATGCATTATAGATTCATATGAAAGAAGAAAAGCGCCAACTAAATATGCACCGAAACACAGGTGGATATAAGGAATTTAACTGTATCTAAATACGATTGCATTAACTTCTGCGTGTGTTTACAGTCAGAATATCAATTGCTATACTTAGAATTTTTGACTTAATTCGTTTAACATGCTCAACAGTTTAAACAAATGTTTATGTATGTACGTTTTAGTTAGTGCTCGATTTTCTGTGTACATGAATATATTTATACAATTTTTGTATGTGGATACAGTAACTAGTTAGTACGTAAAAAACACGAAGAGGTGTGCCGAGTGCAGCTCACACCGGCAAAAAACTACGTGACATTGTCAACATTTGACGCTCAACATTCACTAGATTTCAGTTCGTTGGTTGCTTTGCTGCAGAAAAGTCAATTTGGAAATTCTTCTACCATTCTTTCAATTACTGTGAATTAAATTTTATATATCGTATTTTTGATTAGAACTTATTAAGAATAAAAATGGCAAACGATAACCTAACAGCGGTATTGTACGGCATCGAGGATTTACGTTTGGTAAGTAGCCAAAGGTATTAGATGACAATAGCGAAACTGCGAAGTTATTGATATGATATGAATATTTATTAGTTTTGATTAAAAAATGCTTGCGCATGGTGCCGTTGCATTATGGCAAAAGTAAAATTGCTTGCCGTAAATAAATTGAAAATACCCGCTGTTAAATTGGGGAGTTCAAAAAATGTTAAACGAAATAGTTTGGTTTTTAGTGGTATAATTTAGATAATTAAAATGAATAAGAACTGGAGTTTTGAATAGATTTATCAAGCCAATAAGAGAAGAACCCCACGCTAAGGCTCAGTTTCCAAGCTCAAAAAGAAGACGATTTTTTGTCTTCGCTCTGCTAGCATAGGATACTCGATTGGCCGAAACTCAAACCGCTGATTCATAAGTGTTCATGCGGGCCATAAGTTTGTTAAATTATCGAATAATACTGAATTTGTACACAAAGTGATTCATTATTTGCTTTACGAGTCCTTGCCATAAATCCATTTATTTTACGCAGCAATTTTCCTTCAGGCATTCAATGGAAATTGTGATTACCTGAATTTCGACTTGGTTATTCCTGGCCACAAAAAATGCTTTTAAAATATCTGCTAACCAAATCTTTTGAAATTATACATTTTCTCCAGTATTAGTAAGTGTGCGACCCTTACTTTTGTCCTTTTTCTTTAAGAGTATTGTGCTATTAAATATTGAAAGGAGTTTATTATCGAAAAACAATACCCTAGTTTTATAAGATTAAGTGCTACTTTCTCATTGTATGGTTTGCAGCCATCTGTCAGTAAAGTTATGGTTAACATAGCCAAGCCTCTTTATTTCGGTAAAGGGCCTTTTTTAACCAAAACTTAGCTGATAGATGGCTACTAACCAGATATGTAGAAAACGGCACTAAATTGACAACGCTCAATAGGCCACATTGAGCCCTTTTTTAGGTTACCGTTGTTGTTGTTGGTTGCTGTTATTGTTGTGGCGGCAGAATTCTGCCGAATTCACAGTCCTTTACCGGATAAAAAATACGGATCCGTTCCGATTACATAGACCCAACTGTCGTGTGAACGGACTGGTATAGTAGACAAATAGACCACTTCTCACACAGTCAATTTGTACTTCAATTTAGTGCTGGGCTGCACTCACTACATATTTTTTTGATTTTGCATTGTCATACAAAACGAGTATTTTTATTTCTTGAATAGGTAGAACTGTTTGTTTTGGCTGTGGGCTCGTCTGCGGGTTAATCATGCCACCTACTGTGTATATTTATATACGTATTAGTAAATGTACACAACTGGAATTTTAATTCGATGCAATCTCTAAAGACTGTGATAATATATACTATAGGACTTTAGAATGTTATAAAATTGTACATTTTTGCACTTAAGACAACAGTGGCAGATATATGAATAGCAAATTGTTCAGACATTTGTTTTGAGATGTGTTCTTATCTACTAATATGTTCATTAAGAAATGCTAATAGTTGTAGTACTTGAGCGTTTGACTTTTTATCGCCAACAATTTTTTTTTACGAGTAACTGTACTTATACAAATACTCTCATTCCAATAATTACTTTATAAGCCCGATTTTTAAAGCGCCTTCGTTTGAACGATGAATTCAGGTAGTGGTGTATTACACTGGCTAAAGTCCTAGCACAATGTAAGGGTGTCTTCAAATTCAGCTTCACTCGTGCTTAAAATAAAAAGCATAGAGCTCTCCGAAGAAGTAGGAAACCAATTTTCATATAAGTTTCAAGCTTTCGACAGACATGAAAGTTTAACAATGCGATCGCTCGATGATTAGATAAACCGATTTAAACTCTTCTCTCTCACATCAGTCTTGAGGAATACATTATGATTAAATAGTCATCCAAATCAGTTTTCTTTAAGTATAGCATTAAACTGTTGACATATATTCCAATATGATATTAGTCTGGGAACATGAATTAAATTTAGATAGGTTTGAGTAATTATTTTGGTCAGAATCTGTTAATTATAAGATACAGACCTATTGCTTTAATTAATATAAATCTTTTACGCCATTTTTTCAGGAACAACGTCCCATTCCTGAAATTGCTGATGATGGTTGGTATTTCTGTACACTAAATATACATAATATTAATAAAAATACATTTTTTTATAGAGGTGCTCTTAAAAATGGACTCCGTCGGCATCTGTGGTTCTGATGTGCATTATTTGGTACATGGACGCATTGGCGATTTTGTGCTCACAAAACCAATGATCATCGGACACGAAGCTTCTGGCATCGTAGCTAAAGTCGGCAAAAAAGTAAAACATCTTGCGGTGGGTGATCGCGTAGCCTGTGAGCCGGGCGTACCTTGCCGTTACTGCGACCATTGCAAAGCCGGCCAATATAATCTCTGCCCCGATATGATTTTCTGTGCGACGCCACCTTATGATGGCAACCTCACACGCTACTATAAACATGCTGCCGATTTCTGCTACAAACTGCCCGATCATGTAACCATGGAGGAGGGTGCATTGCTGGAACCACTTTCGGTTGGTGTACATGCTTGTCGGCGTGCTGGTGTAGGTCTTGGTTCGAAGGTGCTTGTATTGGGCGCTGGTCCGATTGGTTTGGTGACACTTTTAGCTGCGCAAGCTATGGGTGCAGAACAAGTCTTGATTACGGATTTGGTGCAACAACGCTTGGATGTCGCCAAAGAATTGGGTGCCACACATACGCTGCTCATGGGTAAAGATGAAAGCGCGGAAGATGTGGCGAAAAAAGTACATCAAGTGATGGGTGTGGAACCCGATAAGTCGATCGATTGTTGCGGTGCCGAGTCAACCACACGTCTCAGCATTTTCGTAAGCGATTTATTTAAAATATTTAAAAAAAAATTAAGGTATTTTTTAATGCTATAATTGTTTTTGTTTAGGCCACACGTTCAGGCGGTTGCGTTGTTATTGTAGGCATGGGTTCTCCCGAGCCTAAAATACCCTTGATCAATGCCTTGGCACGAGAAGTAGATATCCGAGGCGTCTTTCGCTATTGCAATGAGTGAGTTGTAATTGGTTACAATGCATATTAAAATCAAAATTAAATTTTATATACATTATATAGCTATCCAGCTGCATTGGCATTAGTTGCGTCCGGTAAAGTGAATGTCAAGCGCTTGATTACCCACCACTTCGACATCACAGAGACGGCCAAAGCATTTGAAACCTCACGCTATGGACACGGTGGTGCCATCAAAGTCATGATACACGTGCAACCCCGAGATACAAATAATAAAGTTTAAGGAAATTTTAATAGAAATTTATAATGGATAGGATATAGTTTTCTTTTAGTAAAAACGTTGTTCTTTTTTAATAAGCATTAAAAGTAAAAAATAAATATAAATGTATGAACTGATGAATTGTTGTTTTTTACGTGAAGAAACTACATGAGCTAATCCGTTCCCACGACAGTCGGGTCTACGCAACCGGAACAGACCGGATTTTTATCCGGTCAAGGACTGACAGAATTCTGCCGCTACAACAACAACAACCTAGAGCTATTTGTGGAAGTGGAATATTTTTTATTACGAAATATTTTTCACTTGGCGCTTGTGATTAATATTTAAATTTAGAAAAACTCAATGATCCTGGTGTAGAAAACAGCTAACGAGACTTTTAGGTATTAAGACCTTTTTTATTTTGTTGGATAGCCCTGGAGCTAACAATTAATTAAATTTTTAAAATTAAAATTATTAAAAACAAATTCAATACCGAAGCTGTTATCGACCAACAATATTTAAATTTGCTCACACCTATGACTATAATAATTAAAAAATTATTGTAGGTCAACAAAAGTCAGAAAATACGTCAAAAGCGTTTCGGGAATATTGAAACATTATAAAATGTATACAAAACGAAACAGCAAATCCAACAAAAAAATATATAATTATGTACTGATAAGAAAGACGTACACACTTTCACTGTTGACTTAGAATTATCTGTTAACTGATGATGCAATTTCTAGCTCTCACAGCTTGAGGATCACAAGATCACATTGTTGCTGTCTGAATATATGATTTACTTAACCATGTGTGGCATATTATATAAAAAATTCGCAAATTTAGGAATTTTTTAAATTTCACGCCACTTGCTTATCTCACATGCTTCGAAGTAGAACTTAAAGAAATTTTAAATAAAGTGAGCCAGATGCTTTTGACGTTTTTAAGACTATATAGTTATGTACAAATACCATACATATGTAAAAAAAATAGGTTAAACTGATAAGCCAATAAGCCATGCATAGGTTAGTTTTGGTACTTTGCGATACCAGATGGATTTAACAGACTCTGCGGCCTCACTATCGATACCTCCTCCAGTGTATCATACCGTGGAAATCCCAAATGCTTACAGCGTAGACTAGTTAATGCGAGAAAAGTGCACAAGAGAACTCCGTTGTTTCCCTGTTGCCCTGCCCTAGACAATTCTTGCGGTCTTCTCGTTATGTCAGCCTCAGCCTGCGGGCGTCTGCCGGCTAGTATTTCGTTTATGTTCCTACAGACTCATCTATTGAGTGCCAATAAGAATTTTGTGTACTTCCGATCTATCGTTTTGCACATGACATTTGCAGCTCGGTCCATCGTGTTTTGACTTTTTTTACGATGCTTCTGTCGAGATTGCCGTATAGGCAATGCATGGGTTTCTCAAGGTTTACCACATTTTCGAATGTTAGCCGTACACCATTCTTGTCAATCTCGTCCACTATCTCATTGTCCTCAAAGCCTTTGTGGCCAGTAGAAGTGAAGTTGCTTACTTCTGGCAACACTTTTTACTCCTACCGTGCTTCCCAAGATACTTCTGGCCGATATGCAATGAGAGATTGCATTAGAGGCCAGCTCCGCTGATTTCGCAATAGCAAAGACCTCAGCTTGAAATATACTACAGTGGTCGGACCATTTAAAAGGTTGCTTTATGCCTAACTCTGGGCAGTATATTCCCGCACCAATTCCATCGTCCATTTTCGACTTTCCATTGGCTTCCGGTAGGCAGATTTTCATATGCCTGCCCACTACATTACTGCTCTGTAAAGCAGAATTGGTCTAACAATAGCTGTAAAGCACCAGTGAATGAAAGAAGAATAGAGCCCCAAGGTTGTGCCGAGCATCTGCTCACACGCATACTTGTATAAAGCATTGCTGGCTTTCCTCACTCTTTCTTCCACGTTGTGCTTCCACAGCAGTTTGCTGTCCAAGACTATCCCCAGATACTTGGTACGGCGTAAATAAATAATTGGTTTTTACATTTTTGTTGCGCGCCTGACTGAGTTACTTCTCCTATTCTAGAGCAAATTTTTTATCAGTTATCTGTTTATAAATTCGCTGTAGTTCAGGTCATGTTTTTTTTTATACAATTTTAAGTATATTTTAACAGCTTCAGCATAATTTCGGAACAGTGACCTACAATTGTGGAAGAGAGGCGACTGACTGCCATAGATATGTTACATTGCCAAAACACAGTACTACTTTCACTCTTTTGGGCTTAATATACATACATACGTATTCAGTTTAGCAAATACCGTGTTTTTTTTTTTGTAAAGATATCAGTTATTGATCTACGCCGACGACGATGCATTACTTAAGCAATTGGAAAGTGGATTCCGCTCTCTAAACTAAGGCTCTATAAGTTACTCCGTTCCGCTGCGGAAGCATAGACGATAACGAATAGCTACGAACATTCTTTAGGAGCGTTCGAGATAAAAGTTCTCCGAAAAAGTTTTGTTTAGTATTTTGGTGAGTACTTGATTGAATGGAATAATGGCGATATAGAGATAGTGCGGCGCACTAAATACAGCGGCTTTGCTAGTTTGGTTATGTTGTCCGAATGGAAGAATCCTAGCTTGCTCAATGTACGATTCGGATCCCTTTGGTGGCCGAACAAGAAAATGAGGACTCAAAGTCAATGGAAGAATTATGAGGTTGCAGACCTGCCGAAACTTTATATCTCCAATTGGCACCGTCGTGCGTAAAGACTCGTTGAGAGACGATTGGCGAAGACTTAACAATGCTGTTAAGTCCGACAAACGGGTGTAATGACTACGCGAAGATGAATATCATATTAAATTAAATCAGTGGTCAAGGAAATGAGAGTTGTTAGACCTATTCAAACTAAAAGCGAATGCCCATTATTGGGCGATAATATCTATAAATAGTGAAGGCACTTATTGTCATTCAAGGAAATGGTAAATATTTTATTAGCACATCAATCTATCAATCAAGCTACACTATAGAACTTTTTCAGTTTCATTTTTTTAACTCAAAAGTCTTTACAAAAAGAGCAAATAATAATAGAGACGAAATGAATCAAATTTAAAGTTTAAGCAATTAAGTTTGGATAAAAATCGAATAAATTAAATACAAATGTACATTTAAATTTTCAATAATGATTTTGGGTCAATATTCCACCTTTACTTCGCTCAAATATGCAGCGCCAACATTTGCCATCCATTTACGTCACGTGCCAAAAATTATTGGAGACGTAGTAAAGCGCTTCAGTTCGAAATGTGCTGGCAGTTCTGATGGCAAAGGTAAGAAATCAAAGAAAGATGAAAAGGATAACTTAACGGCCGTGCTGTATGGCATCGAAGATTTGCGACTGGTAAGCAAACTCAAAGCGATTTCTCAAATTTGAATAAGAAAACTTCACACAAAAACAAATTATTCTTGATTCCTAAGATGTACTGCTCACCATGACCACACTGGGTATTAATGCATCGATACACATTTTTTGGTAAAGCGTAGACTCGGCTGGTGTTTTCAATTAACATTTTGCGACTGTGATGTTAGAGGCCACTTACTAATGACAAAGATGGCTGTATGTGTGAAGATTGGGCTTTTTCGATTCAGCTCTGCAGCTCGAATTATTCTCCCCAGTAGTAGATTGAAGAAGTCGCATGTTAGGGAATCGCCTTGTCTGAAACCTCGTTTTGGTGGCGTGTGCCGATCCTATTTTCGCGGGTTTTTTCCATGATATTTGGCGCATGGTGAATATCTGGTCAGTTGCTCATTTTCCAGGCTGAAAGCCACACTGATAAGCTTTAATCAGCTTGTTGACTGTGGGCTTTAATCTTTCACACAATACGCTCGATAGAACCTTATACGCGATGTTAAGGAGACGTATCCCACGGTAGTTGGCGCAGATTGTGGGATCTCCCTTTTTGGGCAGAGCACCCTTAAGTTCCAATCGTCGGACATGCTTTCGTCCGACCATATTCTATAACGAAGCTAATGCATGCTCCGTGTTCCATGGGATGTTCTGTATACACATGAGACTGGTAAGTAAAGGCAAAACTGGGTTAAGGATCGAATTCAGAATACTTTCAATATATTATTTCAATAGACATTTGAGTACAGAATTTGCTTAAAATTAGTAAATTATGGTAAAATAATAATTTACAGTTTCTGTTACCCTTTCTTTGTAGGAACAACGCCCCATTCCAAAAATTGCTGATGATGGTTAGTGCATCTGTCGAATATTTCATTCCTTTACTATTCAGAAATCAAATTAAAAATTTCGTTTGTTTTCCATAGAGGTGCTCTTGAAAATGGACTGTGTAGGTATCTGTGGTTCTGATGTGCATTACTTAGTACATGGACGCATTGGCGATTTTGTGCTCACAAAACCAATGATCATCGGACACGAAGCTTCTGGCATTGTAGCTAAAGTGGGCAAAAAAGTGAAACATCTTGTGGTGGGTGATCGGGTAGCGTGTGAGCCGGGCGTACCTTGCCGTTACTGCAACTATTGCAAAGCTGGCCAATATAATCTCTGTCTTGGCATGATATTCTGTGCGACACCACCTTATGATGGCAACCTCACACGCTACTATAAACATGCTGCCGATTTCTGCTACAAACTGCCCGATCATATGACTATGGAGGAGGGTGCATTGCTGGAGCCACTTTCATGTGGTGTACATGCTTGTCGGCGCGCTGGTGTTAGGCTTGGTTCGAAGGTACTTGTATTGGGCGCTGGTCCCATTGGTTTGGTGACATTAGCAGCCGCGCAAGCCATGGGTGCTGTACAGGTTATGATCACCGATTTGGTGCAACAGCGATTGGATGTCGCTAAGAAATTGGGTGCCACACATACATTACTCATCGACAAAGATGACTGCGCGGAAGATTTGGCAAAAAAGGTGCGTGAAATAATGGGTGTTGAACCTGATAAAGCGATCGATTGTTGCGGTGCCGAGTCAACCACACGTCTGAGCGTTTTCGTAAGTGAAATATATAGAATATCAATAACAAAATTAGTAGCAATAATAAAATTAATAATTTTTTTAGGCTACACGCTCAGGCGGTTGCGTTGTAATTGTAGGCATGGGTGGTGCTGAGTCGAAAGTACCCTTGATTAATGCGTTGGTGCGAGAAGTCGATATACGTGGTGTTTTCCGCTACTGCAATGAGTGAGTTGTTATTGAAGTCAAGTAATTAAAGTCAAAATTTAATTTTATATTCGTTATTAGCTATCCGGCTGCATTGGCATTGGTTGCGTCCGGTAAGGTGAATGTAAAACGTTTGATTACTCACCACTTCGATATCACAGAGACGGCAAAAGCTTTCGAAACTGCCCGCCATGGACATGGTGGTGCCATCAAAGTCATGATACACGTGCAACCTCGAGACACAAATAATAAATCTAAGTGAACTTCATTAAAGTAAGTGTTTTTCAAGTCTAAAAATTCGCTGTCTAAGATTTTTTTCTATCTAAGACTGCAAAATTTACATTAAAACGGGTTTCTATTAGCCAAAGTAGGCTCTGGCTTTAAACTTATTATAGTGTTTATGAAGACAAATTTCTACACCTCAACGTTCCAATTTATGCGATGTACATATATGAGAATTCTTAAAAAATGCTTCTTTCGAACAACAAAAAAGACGCAACATCAGAGGTTATCATTATTCATAGTAAAGAAAATACTTTGTTTTCTAATAACAAGTCCGCTCCAATAGAAAATATTGCTGTTTTAACTACGCATTGTCATTTCAGACCTTTATTGTTATAGGTCAAGTTTGAAGATCTGGGATTTTCTCTCACCAATGTCAATATATCAAGCCGTACTGTAGGTCAATGAAAGTCAAAAAATACGTCAACAGATTATCGACAGTAATAAAAATTTTTAGAAATGTGTATATGTAAAAGAGCAGTATAAACAAAAAAAATACGTATATGATAAGAATGCCGAACCTGTAGTGATTACTTGTACGACTAATCAACGCTGTTGCAATTTTTAGCTGCTAGAACTTGTATAGAACCACAGTGTACAAATGGAACATTGTTGCTATCTGAATATTTGATTAACTAAGAAATAATACTAAGAAACGGTAAAGTCTTCTTGGAACATCGGGGGATTCTAAAGAAGACTGCTTGAGTGGTTTAGGAGGTATTTACATTAAACCAAATACAAGTAGAGGGCGGGGCCATGCCCACATAGTTTTTCAAAACTTTTACCACACAGATGCCTCTAGCTGCTGCGATTCCCTGTTCTAAATTACAGTTACATCTTTATTTTGTGCTTATTTATGGCGTTTCATCTACAAAGTCATCCTTCGTCCTCCAGTTTTTCCAAGGAACACGCATACCAAGTTTCATTACGATACCTAAATTTTTACTCAGGTAAAAGCTTACACAGTCAGACGAAGGGACGAACAGACAGACAGATATCCGAATTTCATCTCGTCTCGTCATCCTGATTATTTCTATATATATATGTATATAATCCTATATCCGTCTCGATTAGTTTTACAAACAGCTGTCAGGTGAACAAAACTCTATAGGTCGGCGAAACTGAAGTTGAGAGAGCGTTGAGCTAGATTCGCGATTAGGCAGCCAAGCATTTTGAATAGAAACATCGATAAACCGAGTAAAAATTTAAAACCACCATTTTTTCCTCTGGCTCCAGTCCGGGAAGCATTCTCATTTAGATCCTTACTGCCAAAATCGTTGTATCTGGAGATTGAATATAGACAAGCTATATTAACGTTTATGTCCTTAACTCAATAATAGCTGTCAACTGTAATTATTGGATTTTCTCCGGTGGAAGCAAAAGTTATTAGCGACTAATTGACCTAATCTGACACCAGCTTTTTCTTTAGTATCCTTCATTTGTTTCCTTGTTCGCGGAAGGGTTAGTTCAGATATAGATGCACTTTTCGAGTCTCGTACGTCTAACTTTCGTGGTGTTGGGTCAATAAATTCTGGCTCCTTTTCGTGTGGTTTTTGCGTTAAATTTTCAGACGATTTGAATGACACTGCTACTTTTTTTCGAGCTGTCAAAAAAAGAGCGTTTAACTGTTGAAATTGAGACCCCAAAAGAGTAGTGTCTATATTTTTGAATTAATTATTTACAATATCTGTTACAATCACATTGTCTTCAGACCGCTAAACTATTTCACATGAAGCTATTAAGGAGTTTACGGGTTTCAAAAAATCGATTATTTTTATTGTCTTTATAAATTCTACAACACCTCTTTAATATTGTCCTTAATTGTCAAGTTGATCCGAGTAATAGTTTCGGAGATAAAGCCTTGAGAACTTGTGTGCTCGAGGTTAGCTATGATAAGTGCGATTTTTTAAACGCGTTTTTCCCGAAACTGTGTTTTTTAACCCGCTTGGCAAGATTTCTCGACCATTTTGATAAAAAAAATGTCGCGAAATTTTCATTTTTTTCTTCGTCCAAGTTCTAATTTAAGGTTTTAACTAAAAACGCATTTTTCACTTTAGATGATCCTGTAAACAGTTATCCTGGCAACGCAGGTGCAACTTTCCCCCAAGGGTCACCGGAAATGGCGTGATTCAAGAATCTGCACCGCATTTTCTAGAGACAAAGTTTTTCCAATTCCAACGGAGTGAAAGTCTTCCTCTTCTTCTGTTCCTCGGCAGTTACTGCCTCGAATACTTTCTGAGCTGGAGTGTTCTCGTCCATTCGAACTACATGGCCTAGCCATAACATCGACGCATCAGATGTTGTATCGTCCATGTCTTTGCACCATATAGCAGCTAAAGTGATGTGTGTCGATCCTCGTTTCACGGGTCTTTTCCAAAATTTAACGCAAGGTGAATATCTGGTCAGTTGTTGATTTTCCAGGCCTAAAGTCACATTGATAAGGTCAAATAAATTTTTTGACGGTAGGCTTTATACAATCTCGGACTCTCTCAAATGGAAAAAATCAAACATGTACTCGTATATAACGTACGATGTTAATGGGTTAAAATTGCTGATTTCGATGTCAAAACCACCCAGTGTTGAAATGATGAGCAATGTTGTGTGTTTTTCTTATCAAATAAACAGTGACGTATAATCCAAAGTACAAGACGATAGTTTTACATATTCAAAGCTTAAGTTGATTGTAAATCATTTTGAAACGAAATGAAATAAGACGTAGCATATTGATGCTTTAAGGCATTTTATAATCAGGCTTTGTAGTTATGTATCATGTAATCAAAGTTGACCCGGACTAACAATGTATTCATGTATTTGAATACAAATCTTTATTATCGCCTTCAAAATGGGCTCCTGAGCATATAATGATTATAAACCCACATCCCTCCACCAGTAATGGTGTATTTGATGCATGTAGGGTGCTCAACTACGTTGTTAATCATCCCTTTTTCGTATCTCAGGCAAACAAATTTGAAGCCAATTACGAACGTTACAATGACGTCTTTCACAGCCGAAGCATATTCAGTGGTATGAAATTACTTGGTTAGAGCTTACAATTATTCAAAAATTCTTCATACAGGTAGATCTGAGCAAAGTGGAAATCTTGGAAATTTTTGTATAGGTTTTGCAATAGCTGTGGACTTTTATCCAATTCTCTTTGAATAATACCGTATATTCCGCATTTGGATTTGTGTGAGTTCGTGTTTCAAACCTTTAGTGCTTCTACTTTTCCACAAGATATCACAAATTTTGAGAGGATCTCCATTATTTTTCAATTCTTTCATAAGTACCTATAAACGCGAGCTACGCTCATGGTATGGTTAACATAATTCGCTTACTGAGCGTACTATTCGAAACACCATCACCCATCTAGAGACTCAACATGCATTACTGGTGAATATTCGACCGGATAGATCACGTCCAGCACGCAGTGAAGAAAATATAGTAGTTGTAACTGAGAGTGTACACGAAGACCGTGGAGAATCGATACGGCGCCGTTTGCAGCAACTTAGACTGACGTATGAAACGACTTGGCGCATTTTACGTCGAAATTTTAAATTGGAAACCATACAATACAAAATGTAGCTTGTATAAATGTAGTCGCTCAACCTTCCCAAACGACATAGCTTCGCTCTATGGGCTCTTGAAAAGTTCTGAGTAGATCCGACGTTTTTGAGCCAAATTTTGTTCAGCGGTGAGGTCCATTACTGACTTAATGGGTATGTAAACAAGCAAAATTGACGCATTTGGGACGAAGAGCAACTTGAACAGATTCAGGAGCTGCCATTTTATCCAGTAAAAACAACGGTTTGGCCCTCAAACAGGCCGGTGGGATCTTCGGTCCATATTTCTTCAAAAATTATGCCGGTGAGAACGTAACTGTCAATGGCGACCGTTGTCGCCTTACCGCGCCATGATAACTGACTTTTTGATGCCTGGTTTCAACAAGACGACGCCACTTCAAACACACCGCATCAATCAATGGATTGAACAGATAATTTCATGTTTTGGGCCGGTCGATTGGCCACTAAGATCGTGTGATTTCACACCGTTAGACTCTTTCCTTTGTGGGTATGCGAAGTCTAAAGTCTAATGTGTCATTCGCCAGTTAAGAGCCAAAATGCTCGAACGAGTAATCAAAAATTAGACTCAACGGATGGACCATCTGTGACGTAGCGGCGGTCAACATTTGAATGAGATAACCTTTAAAATATATATAAAGAATGTTCTTTCGAATGTTAATAAAAATTTCCCATTAAATTTTTAGTTTATGTGTTTTTTCTTTACAAAACTAGGAAACCTCGAAATGAATCACCCTGAATCATGTGTAAAAATCAAGTAACTTCCTAAAAGTCTTTCATTTCACTTTATTCTTTACAAAACTTTTGTGTAACTTCAGAAAAACACTAAAAATATAAATAATATTTAAATAACTAAATTTGGATAAAAAAAAATTTAAAAATTAGATACAAATGTTTATTTAAAATTTTAAAAATGATTTTGGGTCAATACCGTACGTTAGCTTCGTTCAAATGTGTTGCGCCAACGCTTGCCTTCCACTTACGCCAAATGCCAAAAATTGTTGGAGACGTTGCACAGAGTTTCAGTTCGAAATGTGCTAGTGGTTCCGACGGCAAAGGTAAAAAGTCAAAGAAAGGTGGAGGTGCCGACAAAGGCAAAAAGTCGAAGAAAGGCGAAAAGGTTAAAAAATCTGCATGTGGTGGCGGTTCGGACGGCAAAGGTAAAAAGAAAGATGGAAAAGATAACCTATCCGCAGTGTTGCATGCCATCGAAGATTTGCGATTGGTAAGCGAACTCCAAAGTTGAGTCTTATATCTATATAAAAGGAATATCTTTACTGAAATAGCTTTCTTAAATTTTAGGAACAAACACCTATACCTGAAGCACTTCCAGGACGTAAGTGGTTTAAAGTCAAATGTTGTGGATTTGACTACAACATTTTCACAAACATAAAAAATGCAAACATTAATTTTTGATTTCACAGAGGTACTGTTAGCCATGGACACAGTGGGTATTTGCGGTACCGATGTACACTATTTAACAAAAGGCAGAGTCGGCTCGTTTGTGCTGAAAAAACCTATAATTATGGGACACGAAGCTTCGGGTATTGTCGCAAAACTGGGTAAAGGTGTTAAGAATTTGAAAGAGGGTGATCGTGTCGCCATCGAACCAGGTGAATGCTGTCGCATATGCGAACTATGCAAGAAGGGCAGATACAATTTATGTCCGCATATGAAATTCTGCGCCAACCCACCATATAATGGCAATTTGCGTCGCTATTACAATCATATGGCCGATTTTTGCTACAAATTACCCGATCATGTGACAATGGAGGAGGGTGCTTTACTGGAACCATTATCGATTGGTGTAGCTTCGTGTCGACGCGCAAAAGTTCGGCTCGGTTCGCATGTACTCATCATAGGTGCGGGTCCTATAGGATTGGTGACACATATTGTGGCAAAGGCATGGGGTGCTGCCTCGACGACAATTCTCGATTTAAATGAGCAACGACTTCAGGTGGCAATGGATTTGGGTGTGACCCACGCATTGAAGGTGTGCAAAGATATGGATGTGCAGGAAGCAGCCCAAAAATTAATTAAAGAAATCGGAGCTAGGCCAGATAGAACAATCGATTGTGTGGGCAATGAACAAGCCGTGCGGCTGGGCATTTATGTAAGCAAAGTTTTCCCTTCATTACAACTGCGCAAGGGTCACTCTCGTTTCTCGCGGCAACTTGAGCTTTTCGTCTGCATTGGATGGTGGTTTGACTCCAAGCACGCCATTCACTGAGAGGGAGTCTGTAAAGGTGTTAATGGATCCACTGTGAATGACGGTCAGTGCATGTCTGAAGTTAGTTGCGTACCAAGTCTGGCCGGCGTATTGTCTTAGGACCTCTTGATACTCCTAGGAGTCAGTTCCGATCCAAGCAGGTCACTGCAGGGATGATTTCTGCGAAAGCACTCTAGCAGAAACTGCGTGGAGGGGAGTTCATTATGCTTCTTAACATCAAAAGCCATCCTGTCGTTGTACGGAGTGCAGTGTTCTGACAGTGTTCCGTTGCGCGACGTCATTATCGTGCAATCATCAAGTGATAGAAATTCCCTCTGGTAGTTGCGGTAGTTTCGAGATGTAGAAGTTAAACAGTAACGGGGAGAGGGCAGCATTCCTTATTTAATTCTGCTCAGTTTTTAGTTTTACCTTGAAGTTGTACGGATGATAGACGACCGCTCAGGTGGTTCATAGTCCACCTTTTCAGTCCTGGAGGGAGCGTAGATTTTTCGATATTCTCTTGTAGATTAGTATTTTTGACAAGTCCAACGCAACGAGGATCGTTCTCTCGCAGGGTGGTTTCTGGTTAGGGCTACAAACTATCTCAGCGTTTACGACGCTAAGTGCTGTGCACTTTCCGGAAGCAATGCTGGTGCTTTTATAGGCTCAGATGGTGTGTGAAGGTTGAGTGTAGGAAAACCTCAAGTGTCTTCACTACTGGGGAAAGGAAAGTTATCAGACGATAAGAAACCACTTTGTTGGCGGGTTTTCCAGGTTTCAGTAGTGGTATTACTCTTCCGATTTTCCACACATCGGGTATCAGCGACAGGTTGAGGACGTTGGTGAGATAGTTTACTCCCGTCAGGCCCAATGGATTTGGACATTTTTGGCTTCTTAGGAGTCTTAATTTAAAAAATATTAGTTGTTGTTGTTGTTTTAACGGTTTCTCAATCCCGGTTAGGATGGTAATGGTTATCTGTGCTGTCGTCGACGTCATCTAACGGGAGGTCTAGGAAACGTGCTGTTTCGACGGGGTCGGACCGAAAGATCAATTCCCACGACAGCCGGTTCTACGCACCGGAATTGACGCGGATTTCATCCGACCAAAGGCTGTTTTGTTTCGGCGATCTAACCCCGTTTGGATCGAAAAAAAATATTGATATATGTGGTCGCCTGGATTTGTAGAGCGGTAGATCTATACTAGTTTCAACAATTAACAGTTAATTCCATTTTTTACCGCTCTTGCAAGGAAAAATTCTGGTTTTTATAGTTTTCAAATGTCAAATTGTATCCAACATTGGCATTAGTTTGCGAACCGTTTTTCCTCTTCTTTTTTTCTCTCTATCACATTTTGAGGTTAGCTTTAAGTTAAATAATTTCTATACATTTCAAGTGCACACGCTCCGGTGGCATATGCACAGTTACCGGCATGGGCGCGGCGGACATAAAGTTTCCTCTAATGGAAGCGCTTACACGGGAGGTGGATCTGAAGGGCGTCTTCCGTTACTGCAATGAGTATGTTATGTGCATATACAGTACATAATGAATATATTTACTATACTATTTATATGCATTTCAGCTATCAATCTGCTTTGGAATTAGTGGCTACAAAGAACACAGGTGTGAAGAAGCTGGTGACGCATCATTTTGATATTGAAGATACTATTGAAGCTTTTGACACGTCCCGTCATAGAAAGGGCAATGCTATAAAAGTACTTATACACGTGCAAAAACGTGATAAAAACAACAAAAAACCGTTCGATAAGTGAGCAAACGCTGTTGTATTAAAAATTTCGCGAGTATATTTGAATAAAACTTTTCTTGACTTAAATTTAAAACAAATGTTCTTAGAGAAACAAAGAGTTTAAAAAAATAAAAAAATTTCCAACTATTTATACATATTGAGTGTATGTATGTATATATATAAAATAGTATATAGCTTTGTTCAACTTGGCAATTATTCACTAATGAACAAATCAGAAATGCGTTAACCATAAAAATGTGCGTTCAAACAGCTGAGATTCTCATAATTATACATATTTGTATGTAGTATAGAAATTAAAATAAAAGAGAGTGTGTGTAAATTCGTTTATAAAGTAACTCAATTTCGATACTTGTATGTTTCGTCTAATTTTATACATATGAAATATCAAATTGTTATAAAAATTCCTTTTTCACTTTTAGTTGGCATACAAATTACTACAATAATTTAAGCTAATAATTGTTGAGCTGCTAACGATTTTATTTCTAGGCACTCGTCTTTATTTTATTACTTATTTTAAGTATTTTTTTCTAGTTGAAATTAACTGTATTTGACAAGCACTGCGGACGGAAGCCAAATGTACGCTATAATAGACTAGTGAAAAATATAAGCGTTGTTTTTGTTTGAAATGTTCAAGCAATTCTCCAAAGAAATTCAAGCGAAACAAATAAATGCTTAGTTTGTGCGATTATATGATGGTAAATCACAAGATTATAACAGATAGACTTGTGTAAATAATTAATATCATTGTGCTGTCGCTTATGGTTGGCTTATGCGCCACTGTCACATGCATGCACCACATTTTAGTGATGTGGTGGTGCAGTCGCATTATTGAACTGGAACGTTGGATAACGTGGCGCAAAATTAGCATCGCCAACAATTGTTGTGTGCTCCGAATCCTCAATGCCAGTGATTTTTGGCGCACGGAACTGTGTCTCGACAAATTGTGGTGGCGCTGAAATTGTAAATAGAAGCACATCAATTTTATTATGTACATTTTATTTTTTATTTTGCATAACACTTACGTATATTTGGATATAGTTGCCCACCGGCGCTGTCGGCTACATTCCAGCCAAGCGCACCACCCGCACCATCACTTGGTGGACTAGCGGGGCTAACTGGTTGCGTTGGTGCCAATGATGGATCTTGATCTTGTGGTTGCTGTGTCGGCATTTGTGCAGGCACATCTGTATAGGGTGCCGGTGGCTTGAATGATGCCAAAGGAATTGTACCCAGAATAATTGGTATGTTACCAGATAAATTACGATGGGGACCGCTGACGTCACATTCAATCTAGAATGTGTGTACATAATTAATCACAAAAAATATATTATTAAATCAATATAGGTACATATATATGAATATGCGCTTCCAACCCCATTAAGCTTACATACATGTAAATCATAATCCAACGATATAATTCCACAGTTGAGTAAATTTGTTGGTGGCAGTGCTGGAATTTCCAATTGTTGCGTGAATGTGCGTGTCTCACCGCCCGCAACTGGGCCAATGCTCAATTCGGATATTGTAATTTTGCTTTGTTTCTTTTCCGCACGCGGTTGGTTTACTTGGAACGTGACTCGCTTGCGTAAAATAAACTTAACCGATGTGATGCCAACATTACTGGCATTATCGCATTCACAAGTGATTGGTATTGTTTGGCCTGATACATAGCCAGTCACCGGCACGGTAGTGATTACCGATAATGGACCAGAACGGCAACAGAAGCAGCAAAAACTCTTCTCCAACTCCAGCTTATATGGCTCCTACATGATAATTTTTTTAAATGATATACATACATATATTAATATATATACAGTGTTTAATGTTTTTTTTTAAATTTCACTGACCTTTACACGTGGGTTAACGTTAAGATCGACTGGAGAGATAACGGTGAAAGCCATTTTCATATCCTGATCAAATTTCCATGGACGATCTAGTGTTACCTTAACAGTGTAACGTACATGACCGAATTCACCCTCAAATGAAGAGGGCAATGTAGGCGGCAATGCACATGTGAAAGGGTAGGTGTGCGTTCCAGCTGGGAGCTCAGTTTCGGAACCTAGATTGAGATGTAAATTTAAAATTAGCAACTTTTCGGCGCAGAATATAAAATGTTGCATACTTTTTGGCTGATTGTGATAAGCAATATGCAGCTAGATGAATTTTTTTTTATACATTTTGAATTTATTTATTCTTTATTCGTTTGTTTACTTACTATTCTTTCCGCCCAAAAGATAGTACTGAATTTGGAAATACTCCTCATGACCGCGCAAAGTTTCCGTTTCCTGTTCAGTCTTTCCTTCGCTTGTGGTTACAGTTTTTGTCTCCGACCATTCAGTATTGGCTTCGCCGAGGAACCTTATTATAATGCCTAAAGGGTATCGAAATATATTTTAAGTCAAGAGAAAAACATTAAATAAATATGTATATATACTTATGCGTATACAAACATTTATACAATTTAAATAATTAAATAGCGACTGCTCCCTTTTGCAAAATCTATTAATAATTCAATGCTATTACTTCACTGTCACCACAGCAATGTTTAATGCTGATCAGCAACTCATACATATACGTTTGTATGTAAGCATGTCAACTAAGTGAGATGACATCATTCGCATCTTGATTCACAATATTCGTCACAAAAGAAATAATGCTCATTAGAATTTAGATAACATATTATCTCTATAAACAGCAAAATATACTGTTAATTACAAATAAGAATATTCCGTGCAAGACTTAAAATTAATTCGAGTTAGCAGTCACAGCAGCTATGAGAGATAAGATGCTGATTTTTGGGACAACACGACACGACCAACAATAAGTATGTATGCGTAGTACGTAACCGCAGAATTAGAAATACACAAAATACTTGAAATTCCACTGTGCATTTGGGGCGAAAGTGCGATTTGTATGCGAATTCGTCTGGATTCTTTCTACATTAGTTTGTATTGTAAGTATGTATGTAGCAATATTGATATGGTTGTTTTCAAATATGGCAAACAAGTACGGACACCCGCATATAATAAGCTAAATTTTAATGTTAAATTGTTGTTATGTTTATGAATATATATCACATTAGCATAAATAAATAAATATAGTATAGGCATACATATGTATGTACATATGTACATTCGTATATAACTAAGTATGTAGGAATTTTTGAGCTGCAGAGGTCACTGCCAGTCCTATATAAACAAAAAGGTAATAAAAAGTAACAAAAAATACAGCACGAAACCGCTTTTTCAAGTTTCTTCAATCGTTCGAAATATCGAAGTGATTGGGCACACAAAATAAGAATAAGAATGTATTTGTGCGCTAGAGCCGGCTATTGCTGATTCAAAATAGGGAGGTGGTGTAGTTTCACAATCGCCTCTAATAATAGATGCATAGTGCATCACGAACGAAAATGATGCGATACGTTTCAACTTATGTCGTCATAGATGAGTAATACTATTGCATTAATTCGCAAATATCTAATATAACATTCTCTTCATCAATTGAACCGTAATCTTTGCGAGATTTGAAATTTTTATTTTCGTTTCTACACATATATGTATGTACATATGTGTGCGTATAATAATTTGCGATGATCCTACCTCGTACTTTTTTCGCTGAATCAAAAGTCAATTTCACTTGTCCATTAATGGTCTGTCCCGCATAGTATGTGTTCCATGGATTATCTAATTGAATTTCACAACCTTTAAGTCCCATTTTAGCTGGCACAACACAATAAATTCAAGTTAGAATTGAATGAGAATCGCAAATTTAATTTTAGATTCGTATAAGAATTTAACTCTTGAAAGCACTGGACTATTTAACACACCCAACTAATCAACATTGCCTACATCTGTGGCAGCAGACGTTAAAGCAAATGATTTCGCAAGTGTTGCCGTACTTCACCCATTCGAAGGCGAAATTGACACAGTAACTCGATGACAAGAGTTTATATCTATAAAAACTTTTTTCCTAACAATATTTTGAAGTATATTTGTAAAGAATACTGCAAATATTTTGTAATAAGGCTTTACTACTCTCATTTTCAAATATCAATTAGAATATTATAATGCGTGTAACCAAAATCCGATTACCAAGTACACATGAATTATAATTGGCATGGTTATTTATTCAATACGTTTATACTGGGTAACCCTATTTATACTGCTTTGTATAAACGTCAAATATAAAGACTGCAAAATTGTTGCAGACGTACTATTTTAATTTTTTCTTTAAATTTATTGCATATAAAAGTTCGATTTATTTATTTAAAATATAAAATAAAAGTGGTGCTTCGTGTACGGTTCACGCCGAAAAATATGTCGTTATTTCGTAAGCCAAAGAAAATACAGCGGCGTGTTTTTTCAAGCGCTCTAGACGATGAGGATGAAAATGCGGGGCATGATATGGAAGTGGAGATCGATGGGGAGCAATCTTTGCAAAATAACAAAAAAAGTAAAGACGGCGGCCCTAAAAAATCAAATAAAGCAGATAAAATCGAAGAACCTAAAACGAAGGCTCTATTAAGTTTTGCAGACGATGGTAAGTGTTAGGTTGTATGTGCATGTGTGCATGTATAATGATATCTGCTTAGTTGGTTTGTCGATAATGCAAAATCAATATCACTAAATTAATTAAATTACGAAAGTATACACGTTTATATTAAAATATATATATACACATTTATATAAATTTCAGAGGAAGATACCGAGGTATTTCAGGTGCGAAAGTCTTCAAACAGTAAAAAAATTATGCGCATGTTGGATCGAGAGCGACGTCGCAAGCGTAAGGAGGAACGCCATAATACACAGTCATCTGTAGACGTTGGTAATAGTGATTGTGCTGATGGTGTTGCTTCCATTGGACGACAACGTGAACGACAGTCATACGAACGTTCTGAGAATGGAAAATCTACTAACGGCAGTAGTAATTATTCTCACAATTTAGGTTCCACTACCACATCAAGTAATAAATATAAGGGTACAACAGCGTTAGCATCGAGCGGAAAGTCCCTAGGCACTGCCTCAGCATCTGCTGTTGAACAGTGTAAAAGTAAAAAATCTGATAGTATCCAAACAGAAATACGCACAGACGACTTTGTGGTAAGGTTATTATTATCAATTTCCCTACATGTTTTTTTGTATAAAAAATTACAATTTACAAAAAAAGAAGAAAATCTTCAAAAGCTTTTTTCACGCAACGCTCTGTACACACATTGTACATGGGGGCGTTTTCGAACTAATTAGAATGAGAAAAAAGCGGGGGAATCATGTCGTAGTCGCTGACAAAAATAACATTGCCCGTTATGGGGAAAAACGGGTTGTAAGATTTCCAGAGAGCAGGTTTTTAAATTTTTTGAATAAGATTTCTTTTAAATAACTAACTTATTTTATCTTTTTTGGAAGATGCATAAAGTAGGGAAATATTTTGGCAGCGTTTGATTACGAAATGGTTCCTTTAAAAACGTAATAAAAAAGTATATAATGTCAATTAAAATTATTATATTTAACATAGTATAGTCATTTTAAGTGGGAAATATCTATCATTAGAAATTATATAAAGTTTTGCGATTTAAGCGTATACTTTCGGACTGTATGATTGATTGTCTAAATTATTGTATAAAATTGTAAAACGTTTGTTAAAATAACTATGTACACAATAGCTTTTGATTTAAGATTATTGTTTATATTTACAAAACTAACTTTTAAAGTAACAAAACAGCACATATGCATTTGCAATAGTTTTTAATTTTACTTAATTAAAACGAATATGTGCTGTTTAATGCTGTTATATAATGCTAAACGTTATTTAAACTAATGTTAAGAGTTGCCAATTTATTTAATAATAGCTACAAAAATTTATTTAAAAATTTTCCTGAAAATCCTTATTTTGAAAACATATCTATTGAAAGAGATGCGTAAATTTATTGTATTTAAAGAAGTTATATACTTTGATATCCTTTATACCAATATGATATCTACAGAGGCCCTTCTTAAACACTAATCCATTTAGTATGTATCAAGCCAGTCTCATGAATGATCTTTTATGATCATAGCTTTCGGCATTAAATACCTAATATATATTTAATCTGTATATTCCATCAGCTATGTGTTGCTTAGGTACCCAATTAGAATTGTATATTTTTTCTATGTTATCTTGTTTTTTTTAATAGAAATCAGTAAAAACTTTATTAATTTTAATAAATTTAGGCAATTCGGAAAATGATTTTTAAGAATAAATTGGCATCTCTTTTTTCGCTTTTATTTAAAAATACGCTACGTGACAACCATTAAAATATACTAACATCGTTTTTTCTTTCATAGCTTGTTGTTAAAAAATCTGAACCAGAAATTATACTCAATGGACGCGCAGCGATTTGTGCTGGTCGCAACGACATGTCAGACGAAGATGGACCCGAAGCAGATGAAGATGAGCGTGAGGGAAAACATCGTTTTTCAAAGCCTGAACACCTAAAACAAATGCTGGAAAGCGGTTCTATACCCGATGCCGCAATGATACACGCTGCACGGAAACGTCGACAGAAAGCGCGAGAACAAGGTAAGTTAACTTCCGATTAAACAAAAACCATACTTGAGTGTTTTACTAATAAATACATCTTTATGCACACGCAGGTGATTTTATACCAGTCGAGGAGCCAAAAGAGCCAGTGAAGAAAGGCAGCCGGTTGGCTCGTGAAGATGTGGAGGGTGATAATTCTGACGACGAAGAGCGTATGGACATGACAGTTGCGACTGCCAAAAAGGAACGTGAAGAGCGACGTGAACAATTTTACGCCGTGGAAAACAACGATTGTATGTAGCGTTGCGCAATAAAAAAAAAAAAACAGTTAAAAGCCAACGCACTTTTTTCTCACTCTATAAATTGTGATTTTTTACACAAAAAGAAATAATATAAAATCGAGCATAAACAACAATTTACGGAAGTCCAAAATTTTCTACTTCTACTCCTAGATTCCGATGAAGATTCCGATCGCGAAATGCATGAGTGGGAGAATCAACAAATACGTAAAGGTGTAACCGGTGCCCAATTGGTGAGTGCACAACATGATGCGGTGCTCTCACGATTCATGATAAAGCCTGCAGCTACCAATGCATTAGAATATGTGCCAGAACAACAATCGACTTCGACGCTGTTAGAACAAGCCTATGCTAAGAGTGCTCTGCAGAAACCCCAACAAATATTGAGCGGGTCAACGAAGCCGAAAAAGGAAAAGGTTAAAGCCGCTTCTATGCGCACACCGAAGGAGATACACGATGCAATACGTACACGGTAAGTTATTAATATAAACCAACGTACCAGAGCGAACTAGCTGAAGCCTTTCATTATTACATTACAGTCTGATGAAATTACAAGAGGTTAACCAGAAACACATGAGTGATATTGAACGTATAGTCAATGATTTGAAGATATTAAAGTTAGAGGAATTAGATTGTACACAGAAAGCGCCAACAGCGGCAGCTAAATACCGTTTTTATCAAGAACTTAAATGCTACGCTGCCGATTTGGTGGATTGTCTGACGGAGAAGGTGTGTATACTAAGATTTATTTACTTTATAAAACAATTGCAATGCAATATTAATATTTTATATAAACCCTCTGCACTACAGACACCAATAATCAATGAATTGGAGAAACGCACTTTGCTGGTATATTCAAAGCATCAAAACTTTCTCATTGAGCGTCGCCGTCAGGATGTGCGCGATCAGGCCAAGGAAATGGCAGAGGCTTCAAGTATATGTGAAAACTGCTTTAAAGTTTTTGTTGTATTACAATACTTACTTGTTTTTCAGAACCTGCTGGCTCACGGCGTGCACCGGAATCGGAAGAGCAAATTAGACGTGCCGCGGAGCGCGAAGGCAGACGTACACGTCGTCGTTGTGAACGTGAAAAAAATGAACTGCTGACATCACATTTGGATGGCATGTCTAGTGATGATGAGACATCGGATCGCTATCAGGAGCAATTGAAAACTAACTTAGGTAGTTTTGCAGTTTGAACTACACACTTTTGGTATTAAATATATATTTATATAATTACCATTTTGTTTATTTAAAATAGAGCAAATACAAAAGGAATCAGAGGCAATATTTAACGATGTAAATGATGACTTTTATAAAGTCGAATTGATATTAATGAAATTTTATGCTTGGCGCAAAACTGACATTGAATCATACAAAGATGCTTTTGTTAGTTTATGTCTGCCTAAGGTGAGTTGTTAAGCTTTCGTAGAAATTCATGTATTCCAATGATATTTGGTTTTTAACACGCTAGGTTCTCGGTCCTCTTGTGCGTTTGGAAATGCTGTCCTGGTCACCACTGCTCGATGAATATAAAGATATTGAGAAAATGAACTGGTATTCAGCTTGTATGCTTTATGCTGGTGGTGAAGATGAAACCGAAGCAACTTTAAGACTTGACCCCGATATTAATTTGGTGCCAACGATTATTGAGAAAATTGTGCTACCCAAAATGACAGGTAAGTGAAATATGCATATACATAGATATATAATAATATCAATTTTGATTTTATGCTAATCATTGTTATATCGAAGAACATATATAAATAATATTTTTAAATTAATTCGCAGATATTGTGAATCAATGCTGGGATCCCTTATCAACAACGCAGACATTACGTTTAATTGGTTTTATAAACCGTTTGGCACGCGATTTTCCACTTAAAGATAGTTCAAAACAGTTGCAACAATTATTTGAGAAGATTTTAGAAAAAATGAAGCTAGCTTTGGAGAACGATGTCTTCATACCGATATTCCCTAAACAGTAAATATTAAGAGCCTCACATCCTAACTTAACTCAATTAACATTTATTTAAAATTTTCAGAGTACAAGAGGCAAAAACTTCGTTTTTCCAACGTCAGTTTTGTAGCGGACTAAAACTGTTTCGAAATTTTCTTAGCTGGCAAGGTATCTTAGCAGACAAACCCTTGCGTGAAATGGCAATCGGTTTATTACTCAATCGCTACCTATTGCTTGCTATGCGGGTAAGTGTGACATGATAAAAAATAGTATTACTGTATTTTTTAAATATATTTTGTAAATTTATAGGTTTGCACCGCCAACGATGCAATAACTAAAGCCTACATCATAGTGAATACATTGCCAACAGTTTGGCTGCAACCGGAATCGGAGACATTGCAGAATTTACAGTTACTAATTACCTACATTAAACAGACTTTGGACGCATTCGATGCAAACAATCCACTTTTTATGTAAATATTTTTAGAAAATCTTTCGAAAACCAACATTTAAATGCAATATTATGTTTTCATTGCAGACAAACTAGTGATAAAGCAAAACAAATACTGCAACGGTTACATAGCTACTAATTCGCACACGATTTGCGTACTGAAACGAGTTTGCAACTGCAACAAATTCGCGTATAATTAAAATCAGCACAACGCTGCAGCTTAATTTGTAGGATACACACTATGTAAATATTTGTAGTTCACCTAGCTATACAATTATATAATATTATATTTAATTCAGTAGCAGTAGGAACTTTTTCAAAACTTCAATTAAAATTAAGCATTGTGAAATTACGAACTCGTCGCTCCATAACCAAATAAATAAAAAACGATAACTAGTAGAATCTCGCAAATGACTTTATTGCAAAGAAAGCATATGATAAAAACAGGGTTGCAAATAATATAAATAATGCATAAAAAGTAATTGAATTAGCATTTGATTTAAATGTTTTTATTTTACAAATAATTTCTAGATTTTTACTCCCAAACGCCGGATTGAAAAAAAAAAAATTAAATCAAATTTTTAATCCAAATTTTTTTTAATTAAAATATTCGCAAACCTAGTAAAAATGTTTGCTTATAAAAAAATGCGAATACCGAACACTTAATTAGATTACAACTAATCATTCAGTTTT
The DNA here is from genome assembly GCF_023373825.1 of Bactrocera dorsalis. Lineage (NCBI taxonomy): Eukaryota > Metazoa > Arthropoda > Insecta > Diptera > Tephritidae > Bactrocera > Bactrocera dorsalis. Next base: position 101,747,633 of record NC_064304.1, on the reverse strand, counting down.
GGAAGTACCAGGCTTCTCATAGCAAGCCGCCAACTCCTTAATGGCATTTTGTAGGCTTTGTAATTGCTCGTTTATGATTTTCGCTTCGTCACTGTCTTCCTTCGCTTGCAACAATTTCAAAACAAGATCTGTGAAGAGAGAACGGTTGGGCATAGTGAATATAAACATAGATAAGAAAGTGCTTGCTCTGGCTCACCATGGTACTGCATAAGTTGTTCGTTTTGCTCATTACTTAACTGGGGACGTATGAAAGCGAGTATCTGTGCGACGAATTTACCGGAAGCGTGTATAATACAACCCGTTATTGTTGTGAACAGTATTAAGGAAGCCAAGTGCAACACCAACGCAGGCTCTACAGTTTCCTGTAATTGTTGCAGCAATTTCTCTTTGTGTTGGAGTATAAGTTGACGATCCTTTTTCTTATCAACCTTCTTAATTATCATGCTACATGTTTTCAATACGGCTTCAGTAGCCAAAACGAAGTCATCTATTGTTTTATTTAGTGCTTTGTTGATTTCCAATAACGCTACCTTGTATTCTGGATCTGTAGTGCGAAGGCAAATAAATAATTAGTACCATAAAAAAAAAGTAAAATAAGTAGTACGAGATTCTGCACTGACCACACTCTTGTGCTATTTTGTTGCGCTGATCCACATTGAAATTGGTTATTTTCGTATTTAAATTGCATTCGCCGGCGATATAGGCGGTCAATTCATTACAAATGTCATTACCAAGCGATTTGAGCAAATATTTGACCACCTGCGGTTGTACATCGGCCGGTAGGAGCTGTACAAAAATGGCAACATTATTGAATATTTCAAAGAAACAAAATTTATATTTTCTATACTTTTAAACCCTTCTCATATAAGCGCAGATCAACGAGCAGTGTATTTATGCGTTCTTGTATTGCTGCATGCGTTTGTCTGCGATTTGTTTGTGGTGTTGCTTCGAACAATTCTTGTGCTTTCGCCAATGCAATTTGATTTAATTGACTACGAATTAAAATTATGTTATATTATTGAAAAAAAAAATACGCATTGTTCTAAAACTAACCTATGGTGCAGTGCTGCTATAGTGTCTGAGAGATATTCCAATCCCTCCTCTTCCAAAGGCTTGTTAATAACTTTTACAATATCAACCAACTTCACCAATTCGAAAGATTTTGCACCTTTTTTGCTTGCACCACCGCGTGATTCTTGTTCATCATCGCTATCGCCAGCATTTCCACGTCCACTGCGTTGATGCTTTTTAGTCGATTTAGTTTTAGTTTCACGGCCTTGACTACCTCCACCAGCTTTTCCTGATGCTGCCTTTTTGCGTCGCTCCTCTCTCTTGTCTGTTTTGGAATCATCATCATAGTCCTGTGTAGCCGCTGATTTGCCCGAAAGCTGTTTTTCAGCTAGATATTGTTGATAAATGCCGCTGTCAACTGCAGTTTTGGCATTTGCATGTGCCATTTCGTGACAGGGTTGTATAAGATCATTCAAATATTGTTGCGAGAATACTGTCAGCAGTAACAGAAAATATTCATTAGTAATACATTTTTTTATAAATAGTTACAATGTTGTGCTTACCGATACTCTGAAGGAATACAAAATTTCCGGGTGTGGCACCTTTCCTTGCCATTATCGTTTCAAATATCTCTTCTATATCTTCTTCTGACATGTTAGATGGTAATATGGTGGCCAAGTCAACGTAACTTTTTGTAGCACTACATTCATTTAATGAACTTAGAACAGTGAGATCGATTACTTTAGAGCCAATTGCACAGCGTTTCAAGTAAATAATGTCCTCATTGGGTAATTGTTTCCGTATAAACTGTTTCGGATCAGAAACTCCCAATTTAGCAACACCCTCATACTCCAGAAAACCGTTTTGCTTATAAAATGAATTTACCCAGTCTGCCTAGAAGATAAAATTGTTCAAATTTGTATATAATGTGGCTAATAGGTTGTTTAGTTTTATATTAATTGATTTTCATTTTACTTACTTGCATTTTTGTATAGATATTTGGAATATATTGTGCATTTGTTTGTTTCGATGTCACATGACCCGCAGGTGCAATCTCATCAAATAAAGAATGAAAAATTTTTTCTTGAACATTGATTTGTTGCAAAATGGTTGCTACGTTGGTTGGACGAGTAATAGCTTTGAGAGCGCCACGTATTTTAGCTTTGCAACGTTGAATATATGCCTGGGTGAAAAAGACACGTGGATTGGATGCATCTTGCCGACCGCGTATGATCTTGCCCAAATGTTTTTCCATAACATCATGCTGCAGAAAATCGGAAGGCAAGTCAAATTGCTGTGTCAGGTCGGAAACAGTTATTTCGCCCTTCTGTGCTAGGCGTTCGTTGGCTTCTTCTGCGATATGTGTGATGTATTGCTCGTTGATTAACTGACCCAACATGAAATGTATCTCAGGGTCGTTTTCAGCAATGCGAACAGCAATTTCTTCTATCTATAGTTATGAAAATGAGATCAGTTAGTATAACAATATTTTTACAAAATTATGAAATGCTTTCAACTAACTCGTGACAAATCGACATTGAGCGTTTTGCTGACTTCTACTAGATTAATACGTCCCCCGTTCACATATAGTTCATCCTGCACTTCGCGTTCCAATTGATCTGGTGTAATATACTCTTTGCCATCATTGGTGAAAAAAGCTTGTAACAAATTCTTTTCCAACAATAACGTAACTATTTCTATGCAATTACGTTCGGAAAGCCTATAAATATTTGTATATGAAATTGCATTTATGTATAGTTATTTTATAAGCAAATACCGTTGCAATGTCGATGTTAATTGGGCTTTCTGGAAATCAGCAGCCAGACGTTTAATTTCATCCCAATCAGCACTCATTTCGAATTTATATAATAACTATATATATTTATAATAATAATCCTTAATATTTCGTGCAAAACAAGTTTCATTTGCCACAACCGTAGACACTTTAGAGAATAGCAAAATAAACACGTCGTCAATTATATTCATTGTGAACTTTTCTCAGTTGGAAGAAGTAATATGTGTCAAAATACACTAATTACCATAGGTAATTAAGTGCGTGACTTGTAGATCATTATGCAGTTGTTCGAAACCCGTTAGGTCTCTCACACATATAAATTCAGGTATTTTTATTAAAAATTCTGTTACAACTGGCCATGTGCAGCCAAATCTCTGAATGAAATCTTGATATTTTTAATATTACGGCAATAATATTGTTACGTCCGACTAAAATAGATATAAAATTAAAGTTAATCTATTTACGTTATTCATAAATTGGAGTAGTAAATTATATACGATTTGTTATCATTATATTTAAATATTATATTTTTTTGTGGAAATGTTTTTATGAGGACTTTACTGTAAATCCTCTAATGACAAGTTACCCATTGTGATTTACCGCATCAACAGAGAAGAAGCATTTTTCAATAAATCAAATTTTCGAAGGTAAACAAAAGTCGTATTCGTTATTTCAACCATTTTTAAAATATAGTTTATTTTATCAAATTGTTCGGAATAAAGCGAATAAACGCTTGGAATACAAATGTATTAACAGTGCACACACAAAATTATGTCAATAGCAAAATTATTTGTAAAAGTTTTCGGTGAGGATATTTTCGAACAGATTAGTACGGTTGAGAAACAACAGCCAGAGGATGATGACGATGAGGCTGGTTGCTCAGCTTCTCAAGATACTCCAAAGCCACCTAAACTGGATGAGATGAAACTACCTGAGTAAGTTTAAAATGTTGTACATGAATGCCTCTTGCCTTTTGCGGCCGTGTAAACAGATGGTCAAATTAAATTCAAGGCAATTCGGCAGCGAATGTCTGTTTTCTACTTCAATACTATTAAAAACGTTATTTTACTGTAGGCAAATGGTCCTTGTAAGGAATTGGCTAAACGAACGTCTCAATGTCATAGAATTAAATAGTGTACATGCTATAAAAACGCAGCGCGTGGACATGGTCTCAAGGCTTGGTCCAGAACAGACAATTTGTGATATTGATTTTACATCGACAGTGCGGATATCAGCCGATAGGCTATCGCTTCGTTCTCAGGGTAGTTTCAATACTATTAAAGCAAATGTTTGCGTTTATGGTGGGCGCTGGATGTATGAGGTAAGCAAACTAATATATGTTGGAAGGGGCTTATGGGAGATTCAATGAAACACGAAATTCGACGCCTCAATAGCGGAATGAGGTGGGTGGTGGGAAAAGTTAATCGGACAATTGCGAAGGGTAACGACCTTGAGTTGAATGTGTTACTAAGTAGGTTAACCACCACAGGACATTTGGCGGCTAATATTTCACTTTTAGTAAATTACAAGTTATGGCATTAGATGATGACGATATTTGTTTATTGATGATAATATTTTTTGTTCGATACCAATTTCATGTTAAAATATATTTATGTAAAAAAACCCATAGGTTCTTCTTCATAGCAAAGGTGTAATGCAAATCGGTTGGTGCTCCAACAAATGCACTTTTAATGAAAACAGCGGCGTTGGTGATACGAAATGGAGCTATGGCTACGATGGTAGCAAGCAACAGATATGGCATATTTCAACATCAAAGTAAGTATGTATGTCTATATATGAATATATGTTTGAAGCATTAGATGTGTAATTTGTAATTTCCTCATATTTTTTTTTTAATTAAAATTTATTTTCTGCATTCTAGATATGGCGATAAATGGCAAATTGGCGATATAATTGGTGTCATCATCGATGTTGAAACTGAAAAAATTGAATATTTTCGCAATGGCCATACAATGGGTGTTGCTTTCACCAAACTAGAACGCGGTCCTGGTATATCATTTTTTCCTGCCGTTTCACTTGGTTATAATCAAGGTGTACAAGTAAATTTCGGCAATATGCCATTTAAATATCCCGTTGAAGGTTATTTGCCAATACAACCGAAGCCTATTGTACGCCTACAAAAAGCTGATCTCTTACTTGGTTATTTAGTAAATTTGGCGTCTGTGTTAGCACACAATCCGACGTGCAAGAAAAAGGATCACATTGAAGGTAAAATATCCACTAAGAAAACAGTTTATGTTGTGTTTACAACACTGCTGATTGAGAAGCTTACACATGTGCTGTTCGATCCATACGTCATCGAGGACAAATTGCTGCCGCATATTATAAATTTGTGTACCACTATAAAGTAGGTTAACACTTATTTAATATCTACTTATATATACATACATATATAGCAAAATATCTTTAATTAATTAATAATGTTCGTTTATAGTGCAACCGATAAGGATCCGGCTATAATACCGGGTACACCTGAAAGCACGTTGGGTGCGCTGCTATCTATATTGTGGAATTATTTGGAAAATGAGGAAGTGAAATATGTTATGCGTAAATTGGTGAATGCATTGTTGTCTACATACACACACACACATACCGCGCTGGATTATGGAAAGCAAAAGAATGCCATCACTATACTCACATGCATATGTACGCATACACAAACAAGAAAAACATATCTGGAGTACAAATTTTTCAAAAAACATTGGTAATCAATTTTATTGAAACGATACTTGTTACATAATGTTTTAACATAGCTACTTTCTAGTTTGGCTTTACTAATGTATATACGTCCACCTGAATATAAATATATGCAGCAACTAGTGCCCGATCCGATTGTTTGGACAGAGGGTTTGTGTGCTGTAAAACGCACCTATTCGAATGTTATTTCATGTCATTTATTCATTTAACAGGTGTTGGCGGTCCGAAGCAAAAATATCTGGCGCAAGTTGAGAAAATAGCTAAAGCCACCGAAAGCCTTTATAATGCGCAGAAAAATCTCCTAATACTATTACTCACTAACACGGACGGTGACGAGTTGGCGCCGTCAAGTCGAAAAATATTTATATCCAAATTGCGTCGTTACGTTATGGACCTTAGTATGGAGCAGCGAGTAAAGAAACAAAAGATCATATTATTTTGCCTGTAAATTGCAATACCATATCATTTTGCCCTACAGCCTTTCCATTCGTTCTTCCTTATGCAATCTAGCATAATGCATCCGATGGATTCCACAGTGGCGTTATCATTTATTTGCATACTCATCGATGCCACGAAGTTGTTGTTTGAGCGTGAATTGCCTGCCGCAACGGTTGAGGTCAGGCCGGAGTACTTTTTCGATGGTACATTTGAATATCAGCATTTCGATCGAGTGGGTGGTGTGCTGTCGCACTTACGTAAGGTGCATCGCAATGATATATCGACACATTTGGGTGCCGAACGCGCGCATGAGCTATTAGAAGAGGATCGTACCATGATGCGTGTGGGCGAACTAGGTGATTTATAACATACAAAATATTTATGTACATATGCTTTAAATTTTTCTCTTATTTCAGTTGATCCAAGTATGTTTCTTACGACCACAAATCTTAACAATATTGCCATAGTAGGCGCGCAGGGCGGGTAAATATATTTACATATACTAATTTTTATATAATTAACTGGTTATATTAAGTTTGTTATGAAGTTTGTAGTTGTTAGAAAACGTCGGAAACCCTATAAAATAAAAAAATATATGTATGTATATAAATAAGTAATCGGCTCGACGAGCTGTTTATTTGTGAGAATCGCCGATATCTAACAAATATAACATATAGCTGCCATACAAACTCAACGGTCCAATCTCTGAATATATTGTTCTGATCGGAACCCTATAGCATATAGCTGTCATACAAACTGACCGATCAAAATTGCGTTCTTGTATGGAAAATTTTTTGTTTGTGAAGAGTTTCATTGCTTCGGTGCCACTGAACTTAACGTTTTTTCTTGTTTCGCTGATTTTCAGTCCTGCTGCCACCTTTACACATTTCTTCAATCCGCGTTTGAATCCTGTGCCCGATCCATCGCCTGGTAATAGCAATACGGAGAGTTCGCTCTCGGAAATGTTCGATATCTGCGTACTCTACTACTATTCGGTCGGACATAAGTATATTGTTAAGGTGCGGTTTTTCTACTTAAAAATTCTAAGTCATTGCAAATGACTTTTATTATCTAAATTTGCAGATATCGTCGGTGCGGGATGAAATTGCGGCATTAAACGAGGTACTGCGCGAAACCAAATTCTATCGTGAGGATGTGGAGCGCAAATTGAAAGTGTTGGAAGATCATGCTAGTGTTTGTATGAACGAAAATCATTCCAGTATAGTTTCAGATCTAAAGCAGAAATTTAGTCAACGTGAAAATGTGTTCGCGGTGAGTTGAATTGTGTACAAAACTAAAGTAAAATAAAATTTCAACAATATTTGGCTGCTTTGTAGAAACGTTCCATTGAACTGGCGCGCAAGCAGACTTGGTATCGTGCGGTTGCGCTGGGCAAACAACGCCGCATGACCATTGTGTGGTTACTGGAAAAAACGCTGCATACATTAAATGTAAGCTATTTGGGAAATTAATAAATTTTGTTTAAGAAAATAATTTCGTTTCTTTTGTACTTATACTTAAAGGCCTCCTCACAACTTGGTCCCTTGTTCTCATTTGTACCTGAAGTGTATGTCAATATACTGCCAATTTTATTAGATACTGTAATGGATTTTAGTCATCATGATCTCTATGTGCAGTTTGAGATAACTGGTATTGTGAAAAATGATTTGGATATGTTTTAAAACTTAGAATAGTGTTAATTTTATGTATATTTCTTTATGAATTTGTTTTATATTTTTCTCATTTACAAATTTTTTATATTTGCTTTTATTTTTATTTATTTTTCTTTTAATTTTTTTACAATATTTTAATTTTTTATTTTTTACAAAATTTTTTAATTTTTTTAAATTTATTTTTTTATTTTTTTTTAATTTTTTTTTAATTTTTTTTCCTTTAATTTTTTTTAATAATATTTGTAATTTGTAATAACTTTTTTATTCATTTTTATAATTGTACTTTTTATATACATATTTTTATAATTTTATTTTTTTTATATATTATTATAACTTTATCTTTTTTATATTTTTTGATATATTATTATAACTGTATTTTTTATACTTTTATTTTAATTTTTTATTTATTTTTTATTTTTAAATTTTTTTTAATAAATTTATTTTTCTTATATTATTTCTATATTTTTTATTTACTTGTTATCTATTTTTTTATAGATTTTTGGTATATCTAATATCTTTATTTTCAATAATATTTTTATTTGATTATTTTTTATAAGTTTTTATTTTATATACTTTGTTTTTATTATTTGTAATTTTTTATAAAAATTTTATATTTTTTTATATACTTTTTATATTATTTGTAATTTTTGCATGTTATTTCTATATTTTTTTTTATTATTAGATTTTTGACATTATTTTTATAAATTTTGTATTATTTGCATATCTTTGATTTGTTTACATTAGTCTTTTATATAGTTTGTTTATTTTTTTATTTATTTCTTATTAATTTTTTTATAATACTTTTGTTTTTAAAATATTTTTTTATATTTTTTGTATATCTAATATTTTTATTTTTAATACTTTTTTTATTTAATTTTTTTTATATTTACAATTTTTAGTTTATTTTTTATATTTTTAAATTTATTTTTATATATTTTACTTATTTTTCTATTTTCTTAAATATATTCGTTATTTATTTTTTTTAATATATTTTTTGCATATTTATTATATGTATTTTTTATATTATTTGTAATATTTTTATTTAATTTACTTCTATAAGTTTTTATTTTATACATTTTGTTTTTATTATTTGCAATTTTTTATTTATTTTTTCTTATATTATATTTTATTCCTTTTTATTTAGTTTTAATAATACTTTTTTATTTTTTTTAATACTTTTTTTCTATTTTATATTTTTTTTGTTTGTATTTTTTATTTTTACTAGTTTTTTATATTATTTTATTAGTTTTTTATATTGTTTTTATATTTTTTACTTATTTTTTATAAAACTTTCTTATTTATTTTTTTTTATTAATTTTTTCTTTTTTTTTTAATAATTTATTCCTACTTTCGATAAATTTTTTAAATAAATTAAAAAATAAATCTTTAATATATTTTTATAGACGCCGAGTGTGCCGTCAACTTGTCTGCTGAATTCCTCGGCTTACATTCTGCTGATCCACGCATCATTTTGGCCTCATGTAAGGATTCGCTGCTGCAGGCGCTCGGTACATTAACTTGTCATAAAGCTGGGGTGCGCGCTTTGGAGCGTGCGTCAAAGAAAAGGTGCGTATGTTTGTGTCTGTGCAAATAACAAATTTCTTAAGTTAATTCTTCTTCTCGCCACAGTCAAGTGGCGCTGGTGAAATCTCTCCTGCGGCCATATGAAAATCGCGCCTGGGGTCAAAGTAATTGGCTGCTATTGCGTTTTTGGCTTGGCGATGGCTATGCATACCGCGATTCGCGTCAACCAAGCATATGGCAGGGTGGTAATCAACCCATACAAATGGGATTGTGTCGCAGTCGTGCCAAAAACGAAACGCACACCGGTCTGTTGCATCATATTGCGCCGGCGAATCCATCGCATCACTTTCAAAAGTTAATCGGTCAAAAACTGTCGGAAGACGAGCCATTCGCAACGGCTTTCCTCAATTCGGTGCTCAGCCAGCTGAATTGGGCATTTTCGGAGTTTATTTTGCTGTTGCAGGAGGTATATTCATTGATTTTCAATAAATGTTAGACGCTTAATTGTATATATTATTACTATATCACACATATAGATACAGAATACCGCACATCGCCAGGAGAATGCCGTCTTCGAGCCGAAACAGTTGAAAATATGTTCTATGTGTTTTGAATTGACGGTCTCTTTGATGCGTTGCTTGGAAATGATCATTACAGTGGCGCCAGACATTTTCCAAGAACCATCGCGCTCCAACAGCGATTTGATATTGAATCGTGTCTGTCAATTGATTAGTCAGGTGTTGTCACGCGTCACAGTGCCACCGGGTTGCTTTCAATTCATCGTGGATATGTGCTCGTCAGACTTGAATTCGGTAACACATTTTCCCATTATTACCGCTGCGCTGGGCATCTTATTGGCATTGCTGCGCTCCGAACTCGACACGGATCGCAATCCACAGAAGGTGAGCAAAAACCTATATAGTTGCTTTGTAACACTAAACATTTGTCATTGCCTGCAGGTAACGCGCATCACACGCGCCCTACTCACCGACCCTAGCTTTCAATTTGCTAATTTGGAGTTCGCTTTGGGCGAAATTAAAACGCCCATATTGCAACAGACCGAAATACCACGCGGAAATTTTGATCCACAAACGCGCGCGCATATCGACCCGCTAACCAACGATGTGCGTGTACCGGTGCCATCGACCTCATCGAAAAGAATACGCGCCGATCCGCCGATCATTAAATTTGCACTCTCTGATTGTAAGTGTGAATTTTCGAAGTTTTGGTGAAGTTTTTTTTTATATAATATACTTTTTATTTACTCCTTCTCTGACCACAGATCCCACACATGTCACGCCGGCTGAAATCGAAGAAGTACGTCGTCTCATCGAAATGTTACGCTTGAAACAATCACTACTCTCAGATATCACATTGCCTTCGGAGGATTCGCTTTGTCCGATTTGTTGTGCCAAACCGATAACGGTGATTTTCACGCCTTGCAAACATCAATCGTGCAGTAATTGCATTATGCAACATCTCATGAATTCCAAGGTGTGCTTCTATTGCAAGACCCTTATACAAACTATCGAAACCAATGAGGGCACAGTGATTTACAACAACAACGAATATACATCAGCGCCAACATTCTTTGAGATTTAGTAAAGTAAAGCAAAGCTGAGCGGAGTGTTAAGCACTGTATGATCACCCACCTGATTCTAGTCAAATATTTGTGACAACTTCAGTAAACTTAATTACAATTAAAACTGCCTGAAATTATATTTATAAAAAAACATAGTTTACCAAAGTTACAAATTTTTACAAAATGGAAAAAAGAGATGCATTTGTTTCAGCTTTAAATGTTATTGTGATACGCTTTATTCATCGAATTAACTCATTTACACTCGCGTTAAAAATTTAATATATTACGCACGAAAAACACGCCACTTACAACAAAAACACACAGAATGCAGTGTGTGAAAAATGCAAATATTTTATTGCACTCAAAAGCACGCTTCAAAGCAATTTATCCAAGCAATTTTAAGGAAGTTTTATATAACTGCTATTACTTGTAAAATAGCAAAATGCAAAATTTAAATAAAAAGCAAATAGAAAATTACTCACAATACAATAAAAATGCAAGCTGGCAATGTTATTTATGCAAAAACGCAGCAGAAATTGGCTAAAAGTTCTTAAAGCATGATTATTATGTTAACACATACATACATAAATATGTGGTTATAAATATCACTCGATTATTCTACAAAAAGAATATTATTTATACATATACTGTGTAAAAGGATATTCATAGTTTACTTGCCATACCAAAAGTTTAAAAATGAAAATAAAAATACCCTTATGTACAATAAACACTGCCAAAAATATCACGTGTTATATATTGAAAGGTTAGGTAACCTAACATAACCTATATTAGTATTGAAAAGTATAGTAGGGAAGGTTCGGCTAACGAGAAGAATGCAGCTATAACGGATTTCTGTTAATGTTGTGGTTGTAAAAAATGTTGCTGCAGAAAAAATTGTCTTCCTTGTCAAATTTATGGCGTAATTTTAGATGTTCACGCAAGTGACCAAAGTTCTCTGAGCACCATTCTCTTGGGAGTGATCAGAAGCGATTCTTTTACATATGGCTCAATCAACTCATGACATGAAAAAAAACATAAGAAAACATGAGAGACCCCCATTTTGATGACGACCAATGCAAATGCATTAAAGATTACAATTTAAGGGCATGCACCTGATGTCCTCGTAAAAGTAAAGGCTGACATCACCGCCGACAATGAAGTGCAATGGATGGGACAAAGACAGTCGAGTAGGTTCTTGTGGCATTTACTACAGTGGTCTTATAAAGAAGCCCAAATTCGGTGTGGGATTCTTAGTGGGAAAGAGACTCCGTCGCCGAGTCCTGGCATTCAATTATGAGAGCTGCTCCCGCCACGATGTCAAAATCGTGTTTGGCTACTTTAACGCCAGGGTGGGCAAAGAAGGTATCCTTGGCACAACGGTTGGTACATTCAGCCGCCATGATGAAACATCCCCAAATGGGCTGAGGCTGATCGACTTTGCCGTGGCCCGAAATATGGTTGTCAGTTATGGTCATCATCACTGTTGACAGTTAAAACTTCTAAGCCGTCGATAATTTCTTCTTTCTTATGGTGTGAGACCTCACCGGACTCTGGCCCCATAGTCCTAAAAGCCGCAGCAGAGTGGATGAGTTTGTCGTCGCTCTCGTTGTCGGCTACCTTTTATACCTCTTCACCCAGGGGAGGTGACCACAGTTACATGCTCATATTGTGTCTTACCTTTTGCTCAGCATGGTGAATTTCCAGATCTGATCCATATCAAGGTGAATACAAAGGTCCGCCTTGCCAGAGCCCTTTCGACGTGATAAGGCTACCCTTACTCGTAAGGCATCCAACCCAATGGGCAGGGAAATTGCGTAACACCTTGCATAAGGAGGTAGCAGCTATTTGTCATCTAATTTTTGCCTTACAGTTTTATCCTTTTTATAGTAAAACAGTAAAATATGCCGAAAATGCTGTTTGCGATGTAACATCTTCTATTGGGCACAAATAAAAACTATTCCAGAAATTTAAGACATTTTTTACAAAAAAATATATAACGGTAAAGAGGTTAAGTGTGAAGTTGACGGCAAAAAAATTCAATAAGATCAGCTGGTGTCATCAAACGAAACTACTTAGTCTTGAGCCTGCCAATGGCGGCTGCTATCAATTCCAGCCATTTCGTCAAATTCGTCGAAGATATCACTACCGACATGATTCAACCTCAATCTTGCAAAGATTGGACAATAGCGAAGAAAAAGTTTGGATGCCGCCACCTCAATTTCCAGTTGGTGCCCGACCGCAAGAGGACAACGGATACCCAACCCGTTCTCTATACGATGTAATTGAGACAAGCCTGCTCATCGAATTCGCAGTTTCTAAGAAAGAATTGAGTTTCTCAACATCTCCAATATATCGACTCAACACTTTTTGGATATGAAGCATATCAATGCCAGACTCGTACCAGAATACCTGAGTCTTAGCAACGTAAAGCCTACATTCATCAAACCCATCATTATTGGTGGCGAGACACGAATTTATGAATATGACGTCGGAACTGTCCAACAAACTAGCGAAAACGTTCCGAAAATGAGTTGTAACCGAAAAAAAATTAAATACGCCGAAGGTATAAGGAAATTGGATGAAATGCTTTTATTGGCTCAGGAGCCTATTTTAAAAGCGATAGGCAATATCTGTATTAAAATGTGTAAACATTTCTCATTATTATTTTTTTATTGGGGAAATCTACAAAATATTGAACCTAATAGTAAAAAAGGAGTACAAGCTACTGTGGCTATCGACTACAACTATAAATTTAGTTTTTTTTCAAGTCTGTTTGGTGTCCCCCCGGTTTGATGCTTTTCAGACGGGTAATTGTTCTTCGAACTTTTTCATGGTCGAGCAATGAAACGTCCGCTCTATCGTCACCGATTGGGCAACCGGGTTCACCATTTCCTGGTGTTCTGCTTTCACTGCCATTTAGCAGGCTGGAGAAGTGTTCCCTGCATAATTTCATTTTGCTTAGGGCATCTGTCACTAGGAGCTCTACAAGCATATGCTCCGTTCTTGAAACCTTCTGTGAGTCGCCGCATATTTTCGTAGAATTTTCTAACATTAACCCTGTTGGCCAGCTTGTCAAGCTCTTCGTACTCACGCATTTCGGCCCCTCTCTTTTTTTGACCGCAAAATTCGTTTCGCTTCCCTCTTCAACTCTTGGTATCTATCTATCTTGCTATGTATGCCACACGTGTGTGGCCGATTACAACAATGCGAGTCTGTTTACTGTCCGCTGCGACACAGCACTCCTCGTCGTACCAGCTGTTCTTTTGCATTTTCCGGAAACCAATGGTTTCGATTGGAGCTGTACGTAAGGAGCTCGAAATGCTGTCCCACAGTTCCATTTGGTGCCTGGTTGGTGGCTTTTCGATTCGGAGACAGCCAGGCAGTTTGTTGAAGTTTTCTAAGTATGCTGGAATTTAGTACTACAGGTCTAAGGCCGGAAGTCGTGAGTTGCTTGAGCCATTTGTAAAATAATCGTTTCTGGTCACTCCCAAGTGAATGACGCTTTGAGAACTTTCCCCACTTGCATGAACTTCTACATATGGCTCCATCCCCTTTGACACAATTATTTGTGAGTAAAAAGCATTTTTAACAACATTCTGTTTATTAAATTTCTTTCGGGAATCTTTTCAGAAATTCTACATTCACAAATTCGTTTCACTTAAAAAGCTGCTTAAATTTAACAAAGCACAACAATGACATTATTCTCGAAAACTATTTTGATTTAATACACTTTATGCTAATAATAGTATCCATCAAATTTCATTTTGCGCGTGTTCCTTCGTGCTTAATGCCACAACTAATTAGTAACAAGTTAATGTGAAAATTACAAATTTATATTAATGCATATTTTGATTTATTGCAGTTGCCAATTTGGGTGCGCAGACACTCACACATCAATATTTCAATAAGCTAAATTGGTATATACATACACACATAGGTAAATACATTGCTATGAGTATCTTTAAGCGCTACTCTCTTCACATTACACTTAGTCTTCAAGAAAAAAGTATAACTCAACATATGTATTAGCATTATTTTCTTACTATACCACAACTTGAATTTTCTTAAATTTTCCGTCCCTAGAAAAATATTTTCTGCAGTAACTTCCTTTTTTGTACATTTCGTTTGAATTTATTTAGTTATTTGTTCATTAAAAGATATGCATAATTACTACCGTTATATTGACTTTATTTTCTGTCTCCACATTTAGAATTTTATTTTTGAAATGTTTTTGTATATTTTTGATTTTTTTGTTTCTTTTTTGTGTGTCTGCTTAACAATGATCTTAAAATATATTTTCAAATATTTGAAATATTTTTTCTTTTTAATATTCCTTGTAAGTAACTGGTGACTTCATTTCACATCAAATGTTATTTATTATATTATTTTCATTAATTTTTTTTTTTTGAATTTTTTCTAATTATTTCTCTCAGTTTTATTCGTGCATTTAGCATTCTTCATTCTTTCTTCAATTCGCTTTGTACATTTTATCTAATAGTATGACATTAGTCCATTCGTATATTGTCGTTTGAAGAGGTATTATTTTTAATATCCTATTTGTATATAGATTTACCCTTTTGATTTTGCCATTCAAATTATTTTTTTATTTTCACTTGTACTTTTCAAAAAATCAAAAAGTAAACAAATACTTCAGTTACTTATATCTAAACATTTTTAAAAGCTCGAAATAGGTTAATAACACTCAGTGAAGCCTTTGCAATCTCTCCTGAAAACGAATTTTTGCCTTTCCATATTATTTAGTGCTAGTATATGTAGATATGAAAGAGGAGTTTTGATTAATTTTCATACAATTTCAACATTAACTAATTTTTTTTACTTGTTTTTACAGTTGTGATAAGTATAGTTAAAAAAAAATACAAGAAAAAACGTTAAGTTAATACACAAGATCCTTCACAAGGGCGTCCAGATTGTATGACAGTTATATGCTGTGGCCATCCGAGATGATCAATTTGTTCGGAGATTGTAACGCTGTCTTAGAAATAATACATGTCAAATTTCATAAAATTATCTTATCAAATAAAAAAAAAATTTTCCATACAGGCACTTTTAGTGGTCCGATAATGGCGGTTCCTTCAAGTGAACACCTTCTTGAGGAAGAAAAGGCGTGTGCAAAATTTCAGATTGATATCTAGAAAACTGAGGGACTAGTTCGCGTATATTTCTACTTGACTTGCACTCTTGGTCAGAGAGTACTCTTCAGCAAGTCGATATAAGGGAACTGTGGGACGGCATTTCAAGATCCTTACGTACAACTACAAACGAAACCAGAGGTTTTCGGAAAAGGCGAAAGAACGGCTGGTATTATAACGAGTGCCGTGTCGCAGCGGAGAGAAAATAGACTGCCTACCTCGCAAAGTTACAATCGAACACAACCAGTGCGGGATGGGATAGATACCGAGAGTTGAAGAGGGAAGCGGTACGCATTTGTAAACAAAAAAAAGAGGCCGAAAAGTGTGAGTACGAAGAGCTTGCGAGTTAGCCGACAGGGTACAGCTTGAAAATTCTACGAAAAAATGCTGCGAGTAATAGAAGGCTTCAAGACCGGAGCATACTCTTGTATCACCGCAGAGACGATCTAAAGACTGATGCCCACATCATACTAAAATTATGGAGGGAACACTTCGCAAGCCTGCTGGGTGGCAGTGAAAGCATAAAACCCGGAGATCAGCATCGATTCCCCAATCGATGACGATGGTGCGGAAGCCATGAAGAAATTTGAATAGCAATTACCCGTTTGAAGAACAATAAATAGGCGGAGCCGATAGATTGTCGGCCGAGCTAATCAAGCAGCAGATATTGATATCATTGGTCTTAACAACCGGGTCGTTAGTTCTGTTTTCTCTAGACTAGTGAACGAGGGCAAGACGAAATGTCTCCTGTCATCAAGCAAAAAGTCGTCGCACTCGCGACTAGGTACCCACGTCACTGTTGACAGTCATAAGTTCAAAGTCATAAATAATTTCCTCTGTCCTGGAACCAGTATTAACAACAACAACAATGTCAGTCTCGAAATTAAACCCGCCGGCGGAAGCAGAGAAAGACCTCCACTCCATTGGAGGGATTAGGAGGAGGTGGAGATTTAGTCACTCGAATTGGTGCCAAATTCCGAAAAGAAGAAACGACTGGCGCGCTATTGTTATCTCTTCTATGACCACGCAAGCGGTGTCTACGCCATTAAAGAAGTAGAGATGGCGTATATACAGACAGACTGACATACAGATGAACGGGCAGACAGACGTACAAAGCTAAATCGAATTAGCTCCCTGCGTTGATCATTTATATATATATTTTTTTAGGGTTTCCGATGCTTACTTCTGTGTATTACAAACTTCGTGACAAATTTAATATACCCTGTCCATGGTATAACGAGAGAACACTCGTTTTGTTTAATGACAGAGCATCATATGACAAATCTGAAGCGAAGGCCAGACTGCTCGCACTCGCAACAATCGGTTGGCAACTCTACTTATATTTACTTTTCGGCGCTCAGACAAAACATATACTTTCACCGTCACAACAACTCAATCTGGGAGTCTGGATTTATGTGATAATGAAGAATGAAAAAAGTCAGACACAAAAGTGCTTCTTAATCTTAACGCTTACTAAAGATGATGAGCATATTAAGAGCTATCAGCTAGGCAAGAGTCCACAAAAGAATTTGGAACTCCCTTTCTAGTAACGCAATCATTTAACATGATAATAAATAAATAAATATTAATAAATATAATATAATACATTATAATATTTTAAAACTGTTTTGAACAATTCGATTCGCATTTTAAAACACATACATACGTATGTACATATGTATATCATTATTGCTAATTAATAACCATAATAAATATTTTGTTTTACTGTTTACTTATCTAGTTTTCAGGTAACACTCATAGACAGGGAATTTATGTTTCCCTTAACTATATTAGAAATTTTTGGTATGCACAAATATATGTTTTTCATATATATGTATAGATTTCTTAAAATAAATTTTTGTATGCTACAATATTATTTTGTCTATTAAGAGTCTCGTATACATATCAAACATTATTCTTTCAACATTTTCTGCAGTTTTACCAAAATACATTTCGCACCATCATCAACCCTCATAAGCACATGTATATAGAAATATTATTTAGTAATATTAATGTAACTTAATATCTCTTTAAACTCTCGCTGTGCAGCTAATTGGCTCTCAGTACAAATATCTGCTGTCTATTAATATCACCGATGTCGCCTTTAGACATGCTTTAACATATCTCGTATCAGTCTCCGTCATGTAAATATTTTAGTCGGCTCGTGATAACTGCAGGAATAACGTTGAGTTTACAATAGCTTAAACTTGCTATAGTTTGACTATTTTTGGTCCTTACAACAACTGACATGCATTGGAATGCATTCGATGTCGCCCATTTGAGTGATTGTAGCCTGTACAACACTGATGCGCAGTACCACGAGTATGACTGAAACTGTGACTGTTTGACATTTTCGGTTCGTGTGCATGGTGACAGGTTGCATAATGCATTTGCGAGTAATTATGGTTGTGTCTAAAAACATGGAGTAAGAAATACCTCAATGATAAATTTAATTTATAGATCCTTAATATATGTATATTAATCCATAATCTATAATCCATAATTTGTAATCTATAATCAATAATTTAAATCAATAATCTATAAGCTATAATCTATAATTTATAAACTATAATGTATAATCCATAATCTATAATCAATAATTTATAATCTATAATCTGTAATCTATAATCTATAATCTGTAATCTATTATTTATAATCTATTATCCATGCATTATCCGTTTTTAATATGTTCGACTCACCCATGATGCGCCAATCCTGAATCTGACATGGAGTTCGTCATCTGCGGGCCTGGCGGTGGTGGTAAAAATAACGGACAACCACCACCTCCATCACCGCCACCTTCATCACGAAAGGCAGCCATGCGTCGCATATTAGCGCGCTTGTTTTGCACATCGACTTCATTTGCTTCCTCAATCATCCGATCCAGTTTTTCAATAGCTTTTGTCTGCTTAGCGGCGAGGAATGCTTTACGTGCTGCTTTGGACATTGGTAATGGCGCCGAATTCGAGCGAATCGGTGGCGAACACGGTGACAGTGATTCTCGTGATGATGTACGACTGCTGCCGAATGATATGTTGTTGTTTGTGATCTTAGTCTTTGCGGTCGACGTTGTTGGCATCGCAACTGCAGTGGCCTTAGGTATGATCGGCACTGGTATAGAGGCTACAGTGGAGTTTGAAATATTGGTTGCCTGCGCCTTTTGCTGTTTTAATTGCTCCTTTAGCGGTTGCTGTGGCACAGGTGGTGGCGGTGGCGAAACAATTGGTTCTTGTGGTATAGTTAGGCTACGTGAAAATGTGATTTTTCTAATTAGAAAGAGAAGTTATTAAGTTGTGTATAACAACAAATAAAATACTCTAGATATAAAACATAGTAAATATAGTCGAAGAGAGTGATTAAACTAGATTCTTGATACAGGTATGTAGTCGTAATATCAAAAATTGCCCGGTTAACCGAAACGTATATGGTATATACGTCACAGGATATCGATCGTCCCTAAATATGTATGAAAGAGTAAGACCTATGGAAGTGCAAGCCAAAATGACCTGGATGCTTGACTAAACTTGATTATTTTATATTAACGAATATTAGGAAGTATAACAGCAGTAAAACAAAGTACACACGAGTCAGTTATATATATTTTCGTCAATGAGGTCGAAAGTTAATTGCAAAACAGGATATACAGAGCAATTTGGGTTAGCCAAGATCACTTTTAATATTATTAGTCACAATTTAATTTTAATTTCCATTAAATAAACGTAATTCGAGAGACATACCAATATTCGATTTCGGCTAAGAAATCTTGCGACGAGTTTGAAAACCAATTTCCACGCGCAAACACGATTGACATGTTCCCATTGCGAGTATACCTACCTAGCCTTTGATTTTTCCAACGACGCTGACGATGTGGTTGGAGCCACTTTGCATGTGACAGTTTCTCGTGGTGGTGCTGTCGACGGTGGCGTAATCTGGTCCATGGCAGCCAGCTCTTCGGGTGTAAACTGATCGGGATTATTGGGACGTGGTTTGGACGGTGCGCTACCTATGCGAAAAGCGGGCGTTGGACTATAGGGGCAAACCGATGAGGTGGTGCCACTATTAACCAATGAATTGCGTGAGTATTGCAAATCTTCTAAAAATTCTTCGGTATCTAATATGAGCGAACCAAAAATATCGCTGGGTGTACGCATAAAAACATGACCCATTGAATTGGAACGTGATTCACGACCACATTCATTGCTTCCGAATGAATTGCGCACAGGCGAATTTGCTATGCTGCGACGCGCTATATCTGTGAAGGTTACCGGTGAGTAAATACGTCCACGCTCTTTACCAGCGCTGGTCTGGGGTGGTGAGGTCGTACTTGCCGCGCTCGCTGCATCCATTGAATTGATCATGGCACTTGTGGCGTTTGCCAATTGCATACGCTCCACCGAACCGATAACCGGTTGGGCAGCAGCTGGCATAATTGCTTTTAAAGTTTGCGAAACACTCAAACGACGGTCGGTTGTAGAGGCTGCAGTCGACGGAATTGAGGTCGCAGTCGTTACTGTTGCTGCAGTAAACGTTGAAATTGGATGGAAAAGTTCGGGTGGCAATTGTAACGATTTGCGATTTTCACGCTCTTCCAACCAATATGTCTTCATTGGACCTTTCCCTTTGACATCGATTTCACCGCGTTCCGTTAGCTTGTAACAAGGGCTGAGAAATTGTTTTGCCGGCTCGGAAACGTGTACTTTCATTGCAGAACCCGTGGATTCCATACGTGACGCCGTATTAACTGAATCACCGAAGAGGCAATATCGCGGCATTTTTAAACCAACAATGCCCGCAACCACCGCACCGGAATGCACACCCACACGTATGCGTAAATGTTGGCCCGTCGATGGATCTTTTAGATCAGTGATGGCATCCACCATATCTAAGGCCATATCACAAACTTTATCCGCATGATTGACGGACTTTTCTGGCGCACCCGACACAACCATGTAGGCATCACCAATAGTTTCCACTTTGTAAACATTATTTCTCTCGGTTAGCGTGTCAAATATGGAATACATTGCATTTAACATGGACACCACCTCCATGGGTGTGATGCGACTGCAGATTTCGGTGAACGTAACAACATCAGCAAAAAGTATAGACACACAGTCGAACATCTGTGAGAAATGAAAGGTTGGAGAAATAGGATTATGAATTCGCCAATTATGGCATAAAAAATTAGGGTTCATCACCTCGCACGTGTCAATGGGATTCTCTCCGCGTCTTAAACGATCAGCCACCTGTTTTGGAATCATTTGATAAAGCAATTCGTCTGTGCGCCGCATTTCTTCGTCCAGTTTGCGCATGGACTCCTCCAGTTTCTTTGATTTTTGTTGTTCTTGATCGAGCGCTAACTTGAGTTCGACTGATTGCTGTGTGCCGGCCAACATGAGATCTCTGAAAAGAAAAAATCATTAATATGGAAAATATTATAATGTCAATATTTTATTTACCTGCTGAAGTCATGCATTGACAAATCGTTAATGTAAAGGCCAGTTGTTATGAGTGAGTTGAGATCAGGCATAACCGGTGTACCCAGAAACATGATCATACGCCAATTCTCCATGTAGACCATTTGACCTGAAATTGCAAAAAGTTGAGTTATATATTTTTTAAGTGAGGGTTTTGGAGTAAATAACCTGACAACTGGAGCAGAATGCCGAGTTGTTTATTTTTAAAACAAAAAAAAAAGTTTAAGAAACAGTATGGCGGTTGTTCTTTTTCACCAATTTGAGTTATTGATTTCATTTACGCCCTATATTTTTTTTTTATAAAAAATATTAAAATTGTTCTATCTACATTAGGTGTTCGCCAAGAGTGTTTACCGATTATTTTGCTTATTCTTATCGGTTCGGTTAAAGCCAAATTTACAACAGCGTGTCAGTCGTTCTTCCGTTTTCGCTGCTTGGCGCCAATAGGAGATTCCAATGGTAGCCAGGTCCATCTTTACCTAGTCTTTCCAACGGAGTGGAGGCCTTAATGTTCCTCTGCTTCTCTCAGCGGGTACTGCGTTGAATACTTTCAGAGCTGTAGTGTTTTTATCCATTCGGGCTTCTCTTATTCTGCTGAACTATGTCAATGTCGTCGTATATCTCGTACAGCTTATCGTACCATTGACTGCGGTGTTCGCTGTTGCCATTGCGCAAAGATTCATAAATCTTGTGCAGAACCTTTCTCTCAAAAACTCGTGCGGCCGACTTATCGTCCATATCTATCAAAATCATATAGCAGGACGGGGATGATGAGTGCCCTGTAGAGTTTGGTCTTTATTCGTCGAGAAAGAACTTTACTTCTCAATTGCCTAATCAGTCTCAAGTAGCACCTATTGGTAAGAGTTATTCTACATTGGATTTTGAGGCTGGCGTTGTTATTGGTGTTGACGCTGGTTCCAAGATAGATGAAATTATCTACGACTACGACTCATTCACAACTAGATCCATACGCTTCGCTTGCTTTCCCAGTCTGTAGAAAGCAGAACTAATGGCGCGGTTGTTGAGGTCAATGATATCAATATCATCGGATCGTCGGCGTACGCCAGCAGCTGTACACTTTTATAGAAGTTGTACCTTCGATCTGCTACTTGTATTATTTTCTCCAGCAATCTATTGAAGAAGTCATACGATAGGAATGTTCCTTGTCTGAAACCTCACTTGGTATCGGCCCGGACAGGTCCTTCCTCATCCTGATGGAGCTTTTAGTGTTGCTCAACATCAGTTTACACAGCCGTATTAGCTTTGCGGTGATACCAAGGTGGCGCGTGTCGATGCTCTTTTCACAGGGCTTTTTCAAGATTTGGCGCATGGTGAAAATCTGGTCGAATGTAGATTTTCCAGGTCGAAAGCCACACTGATAAGGTCCAATCGGTTTGTTGACGGTGGGCTTTAATCTTTGACACAATATGCTTGATAGAACCTTATATGCGATGTTGAGGGTGCTTTTCCCACGGTAGTCGGAGCAGATTGTGGGATTTCTTTATTGTGGATTGAGCATGATTCTTCCGACCATATTCTTCAAAGAAGCTGATGCTTGCTCCTTAGCAGTTCTTCGCCGCCGAATTTGAATATCTCGGCCGGCAATCCATTGGTCCCCTTCGCTTTGTTATTCTTTAAGTGGGTAATTGCTATTCGAATTTCTTCTTGTTCGGGCAATAGAACGTCTTCTCCATCGTCGTCGATTGGGAAATCGGGTTCACCATCTCCTGATGTAATGCTTTCACTGCTATATATAGCAGCAACGATCTATATAAAAAATACCGCCTTGAACCCATGGCCAACTACATAAAATTAAGAAAATGCCAAATGCCAAAGTCACACACTGTAAAATTATGCTACAGGAGTTTGCCAACAAGCTCTGGATAGGAATCTCCAAAGAAGTCGTAAGACTAAAAGTCCCTATGACCATGTGGAGGAGATTTATTTAAATTTATAAGGTCTATGTGCAAATTAGTGACAGCCATACTAGTAAATCTAACCTCAACCTACGTCTTTAATAAATTTCGACCAAATTATGTTTAAAAGCATGAAACACAGTAAATACGGGATGAGAAAGTTATTTTTAGTATCCAAGTGAGCTCGCGGATACCTACAGAATTGTCATTACTATTTTGGTAGTAGCTTTTCTGAACCGGTATCTCGTTTTTAACTTATATATAATACACAATATCAGAAAAAGAAAACCTCGTAAAAAATACTTTTCCAATTTAGTTATTGTTCTTACCTTTCAAACGCAGCGTCTTTTCAGGCTCGGAACCGTCATCGTGCAACAGCAACTCGGTGGAAGGTTGAAGATCAACGCGATCGGTAACTGGTTCAACCGTGACCAATTCAAAAATGTTATTTGTTCTATTTAAAATCTATATGAGATAAAATGCAATGGATTAAGCTTTTTTATAGTTATAAATAGAAGACAATTGCATGCGGCAGAGCTTGAAAGAGTAATTTTGTAATTATCACTTCATTTACAAGCCAATTTCAGCTCTTCTTTCAACCGTCTAACTATAATTTACTGAATTGCGCTCATTAACATCAAATCTACTTACAGTTTGGAATTTGAAGGCAATTAAAGGGCGCACCAGATCAAACCAGGCGGTAATTTTTTGCCCCAGCAAGTCGGGTAGGATGACCATCAGAGAATTGCCAATGCTGCGTACCACCATATCGGCGCTGTAGGTCACCAATAAAGTCGAAGCCGCCGCAAATAAGTGGAAAGAGAATAAAAAAAAAACTTCACTGAAGATGACTATAACAAGTATTACGCTGGCAACAGCTGCATTCAATGCGTTTGCCCCAGTTAACGTGCCGGCGCTCGAATGCACTGCTGCGCCACGTAATTAAATTCGCAACGCAAGTGTATTTGCTATAATCAAATGACAGGCAGTTGGTATTAGCTGACTGGTAGCCATAAAGTAGGCAAGCCAACAATTGACAAATGGCGTTGAGTGCCTTCTCTGTGGCTAAGTATGAATGTATGTTTGCATTTACTTACCCGAATACGATGCAAAATGGGAATATCTCGAAGAGCACATGTGCACTGATGGGTAAATGCTTCTCCTCGCGCGTCATCGCCAACGATGCAAGCGTAAATGCACGATTATCAAATGTCAATTGAAATGTCACATGTACGGTGTCGAAGAGTATCTCTTCGCGCACTAGTTCGATATGCATCTCCTTGTGGTAGAAATGTCGCGCCACTTCACGTATTTGCCCCATTGTGTAGTAGACGAAGCCGCGCCGCTTCGAGCGATAGTGCAATGTGAGTCCCTGTCGCGTCTCGTTTTCGCAAATAAATGATGGCGCTCGCATGCGTGGATATGAGAATTTTAAATATTCATGCAGATTATCGAGACCGTTGAGAAAGTCACGCATATGCCGACCAAGCACCGAAAGCACGCGGTCGTAACCATATTGTCCGACAAAGCCGACAAAGTACACACCCATTTGATCCATGAATTCGTGCTCGGAGACGCCGAGTACCTGAAAATAGTTCAATAAGTTATCAGACTGAGTTTGTTAATGATTGTGCGATGATGCGTTAACCAAATGGGGATTGGTTAGCTGGAACCAATAATAATCTTTATAAAAATCTGAATCCGTTGAAACATTTTTTTTTTTGGTAAATGGGCAGCTTTTGATATCGACTGTTTATACAGTCTCCTCATGACTCTGCAAAGATTTGTACATCGCGCCTGTATGTGTAATTTATTGTTAACCGCATTCCGTTTAGTTCAGTGATTTTATCGGAATCGAAGTTAGGTTCTCAGGTAACTTTTTATTAGAAAGATGGACTCGAATTCGACCAAGTTGGGGGAGGTGTCGAGGTGGAGGAGTTATTTTTCCTCCAGGACTTGCTTTTTACAATTTGGCAACGAATTGTCTCAGTTTTCACGAATGGATCGAAGTTCAAGCGGAAGATTGGTGAGAAGTCTTTTGTTGGGAGCTCTCAATCAATTAATATTTCAGATTGCCAGACCACTGCAGTGTCTTTCAAGCATAAATGACAGCTAATATGGTAGCAGCAGATGTACTTCAACGAGGTGTGGCTGCTTTTAAGAAGATGAGGAATCGATACATTTCAAGCTAGTCAAGTAGTGCACGACCCCACAAGCTCCAAATTAAATTTGTCTGGTGCTTGAACATAGCGAAATCGCCGGAAAATGTAAAGTCGATGATTTGCTGGGAAAGACACCCTTTCCAAAATTCGATTACGATGGAAACGAGCAGGTGTTCGCTTGACGTCGTGTACTTGGGTGCTGGTTCTATGGGCTTCGGGCGAGCACAGTAAGCATTGGTCTGCAACCGGCACTTGTGAGATTGTGAAAGCCTTCTGGAGCAGACTGGAACAGAAAAGGTCCATGGAACTACTAGCTTTTAGCAAGATTCACATAACCGCAATGATAAGTGTCCTAACAATGGACAATCTAAGTGGATTTGTTTGAGTTCTCACAAATATCAGCCTATTTACCTTACCTAACCTGGCTCAATATCGCGACCCTGGAGAGCCTGTTTGTCCTTCCCAGACAACGCTGGTCATCACAGATTTGACCGTTAAGAAAGTCTTCGCTTTTTCGAAGCGGATCTGCCAAGTCTAATCCACTGTTGGAACAGCTTTTTGCTCTTTTTCGTCTACAAGTGGACTCCAAACTAGTTCGTTGAGCACATTACGCCAAACGTGCTATAGTTCTAGCTTTGGGAACCTGAACCCATTATTTAATATACCAAGATTGAAAGATTGTGCAATTTTACTTTTTAACCGCTTACGACCAATGACAATAGTTTCAACTACTTCCTCTTTTATCTGATTTATAAAAAAAAAATAACACGAACTAATAGAGAAATGTCAATTAGTAGCTCGACTGCCATCAACAAACATAACTCAATTATTATCGCCTTTGAATTCTTGTTATATGTTGTTGCATTTTTTCATATTGCTTACCTGTTGCGCCTTCTTCGCCAACTTGTTCAGCATATTCTCCGGGTAGACTTGATGTACGCTGAATGATGGCGAGTCGATACCAGCCTGACGTCGGATGTCTTCCCATTTCTCCTCGCCGTACACTGATTTAATATACTCGGAGAGATTCTCCAGCAGTAAACCATACATTTTCAATGATAGTTGCACGTACTCAAACGCGCGGCGGAGGGGGTGGAGATGCTGTGATGGAATTGATTCAGTTGTTATCTGTATAGGTATTTATGCAATGGTATGCGTACTTTATGTTACTACAGGAGCGGCTTGTATGTAAATATATTTATTTAGTGATGACTATTGCCATTAATTAAATTGCCAACTTCCATTTTTGATACTTCAAAGCCATTTTCGCGCAGTGCTGAAAGATATGTAAATAAACAAAATGAAAATGATGAATTAGTACGATAATATAAAGATATAAATATAAGATTGTCTACAAATCACGTCGCGGATTTTGTTGCCGATCAATTTATCATCTTCACTGACGGCCGCAAACAAAGTGAAGTATGGTTATGGAATTTTGAAGTATGTAATTGTGTATATATGTATATATATTTGAGGTTATGATTAATAACTTGTTGTGCAATACTCTGCTGATTTGAGAAAAAGGGTTGTAATTTAATTTTCTCAGGGAAAAGAGTTTCCTGAAAAAACCTTATTAATGTATGTATGTGCAATTGCAGTTTTAAAAACAAAATTGTTGTATAGTCTCAAAATCTACCTGTTATTTGCTTGCCTACTCGAATTTACTCAACCGCTGTTTTATATATTAAATGATGTTAAATGTTTGTGCTATGAAAATTGGGTTCTTAGACACCTCTAAGAAAGTCTCTCCAAGTATGAGCTCTTAATTGTAACGAAAAGGTACTCCGCTTTTCAGTATTCTATTTTCTTTCATTTTATCAGATAGACAAATTTAAATCTCGCTTCCAACTACTTGAAAAAATTTCTCGTTTCATAGATTTTGTAGAACATTGAATGCTTTAAGCATTGGAGCAAAACATTGCGTGTGTCTTTCGCCACTTATATGTCGTAATGCTCAAAAGAGTCATTGAAAATTAGACTCAATGGATGAATCATCTGAGACATAGCCGCGACCAATATTTGAAAGAGATAAACTTCAAAAAATAAATCCCAAAAAAAAAAACCTTTTCAATGAAAATAAGCATTCCCCGTTAAAATTAAGTTTCTGTGTTTTTTCTTTAAAATCATAGGCAACTTAGAAATGTATGGCGACTTTAACGTCAGGGTGGGCAAGGGTCTTTGGTACCGTCGGTTAATTCAGCCTCCATGATGAAAAATCCGTAAATGGGCTAAGGCTGGTCGACTTCTAGATTTCAGTATAAGAAAATTCACCAAGCAGGTAGCTGTCTCCGCGGCAAAAAAGCACCAACCAGATCGTTTATGTTGTGATAGACAGAAGACACGTGTCCAGTGTTTTAAACAGACGTGCGGACGCTCCAAGGTCTTAACATCGACTCGGACCACTATCTTGTCAATAAACATACGTCAATAAACACAAGGAAGGTTTGACGTCGGGAAGTTACAATCACAACAGACAGTCGACTCTGTATAAGGGAACTGTGGGACGTCATTTCAAGCTCCTTACGTACAGTTGCAACCGAAACCATAGGTTTTCGAAAAAAAGCAAAAGAAAGGTTCTGCGGAAGATTTATGGTCCTTTGCGCATTGCTAACGGCGAATATCGCATTCGATGCAAAATGATCTGTATGAGATATAGACGATATTGACATAGTTCAGCGAATTCAGAGACAGCAGTTACGCTGGCTAGATCATGTCGTACCGAATGAATGAAAACACTCTAGCTCAGAAAGTATTCGACGCAGTACCCACAGAGTCATGCAGAGAAAGACTTCCACTCCGTTGGAAAGATCAGGTGAAGAACAACACACTTACAATCTCCTAACTCGACTATAATCGCATAAGCGGTGTCTATGCCAATAAAGTAGAAGATACACAACTCCACAAAAAATATATATTATTTTTCAATAAATATTGTTTTAAAAACAAAAACTTAATTTATCAAAACTATTTTTATCATTTTAGAAATTTCTGTGGTTTTGTCATTGGAAAGCCGTTTTTGAATTTTGATATTAAGTTATTGTTTGTTTCCTAATAGAATGATGTTTCCATCAAAATTTCGCAGTAGACAAAGTAGAAATACTTGCGAACCAAAATAGCCATTTTTTAAGCGTTTAGACTGTAATTTCATCACACAATTTTCACCACCATTCGTGCTGATTTTTTTTACTTTTCATGCAATATTCACATATATTTAAATTAGTTATATATTCCTTATATATTCCTTATATGTTATTAATTAATTAATTTTTATTTTATTTTTTAATTTTTATAGCTTGTAGAGGCTATATTTTATGCACTCATTTTTTTTTAAACCGTCTTTATGTGAATGTCACCCTTAACTAAAACGGTATATATTTCTAAAACGTATTGCAACCGAAAGTATATAATAGAATAAGTAAAAATCTTACTTTATATTTGATGTCACAGTCCAAAAAGCCTTCTAAGTGATTTAGGAAAAATCAACATACGATCTGTGAAAATAATTTAGATCGCTCACAATAATTAAGGTAAGAATGATGAAGGCGATTCTTATTTCACTTGTGGCAGTTAATGGGTGGCAAATTTTTCATTTTTGCGATTTGTGTCCAGAATTCAAAAGCACAGAAATTGACTTAACTTTTTATATAAAAAAATATAATAAATTAAGTAATTCAAAGAAACGGGTATCTTCAAGCCGTGTTCAAAATGGCGCACTATGTTCAAAATGGCGTTAAGTGCCATGGTTGGGGTGGACCTTAGTGCACCACATATGAAGACTCCAAACCTACCTATATCCACAGCATAACAATTTTCAACCTTATGGTTACCTTTATATATTCATTATTATTGACCCTGCTCCTCAATAGGGGTTAAAGGAAGCTATGTATGTATTATATACTCATAAATTAAAAGACTTCAACAGCTATAAAAGTATAAAATTTTATTTGAAAATATATTTAATACTTTAGATCAAGTTATTGGTGATTGAGATTTCTGAAAAATTAACGTAAATACAAGTATTATAAAGTCCAAAACTCATATTTTATATAAGTTGAAACCATAATCGTCACAATTGCATAATTGTAAGATTAGTTATTACTTAAATTAGTTTTACTGCTCTTCTTATGTAAAAATTCTTATTGACCTGATGCACTGTTGTATGTTTCATTACATTTCAAAAAGTGTCATATTGCCACTTTGTACCTTCCATCCAATTAATGAAAATCTGTCATGGTGCAATGTATTTCTTTTCAGTCTTACTCAATCGCTTGATTTAATTAAACCATTTCTGCTGGCGACAGTGTCAGTTGCTGTATCGCGTTCCGTTGCAGGCGCGCAGAAAGAGCAAATAACAAGGCAACTTGAAGAGCAGCCATTAATATGTCAACAGAAATGATTCGTTATGTAAATATTGAATTGTTTGTGCTTCAACGTGAATTATGTGTGCAGACGTTAATGAATTATTTTTCAATATGATATTCAACAGCGAGGTAAGATAATGAAAACAATGAAAAAAATTTTTAAATCTTATAGTAAAAGAACTGCGTAAACAATTTATAAATAAATAAATAATAAAACTTATAAATAAATATAAATAAGTACACCTCTTCTCACGTTAGTAGACCATATCAGTATTTGCTAAGTATACGCCATGTACAACGTTTGCATATTAACGCAGTGTAACGTATACACCATGTACAACTTTTTTTATATTCCAGTTACCAGTGTCAGCACTACACTAAGAATGGCGCAGACAAATCAATTAAGCTACCATATTAACAGAAATCAGGGTTGATACATCTGTATACACTTATAAATATAAACTATATAAATATATTTGTATACAAATATTCAACGCATTGCCTTTGAAGTCCATTGGAATGTTTGCAACATTTTCTTGTGGTAAATACCGACCATAACTAAATAAAAAAACACTAAAGAGCGAGATAAGTATTGCTATTAAATCCCTGCTGTAGACAATTTATCTGTTTATACAGCCATCGGGCAGTTATACTCACATAAATCAGCAGATTTAATAGCAATCGCTAGATGTAGTCATTACTTGTTAAATACGTGTATGTAAAGGGAATTGTAGATAGCATAAACAATTAGTTACAGGATTTATATATAAAGAAATTGTAATAACTTCAACGTTGATTCAAACAGGTTGTTGAACTTTGCCTTTTTATTTTGGTAAATGCATGGAAAATCAATCAAATGTTGGATAATTAGGAGATCAGATGATCTTGACATTTAGTAAGGACAATAAATCGTAAATTATTTCTCTACTAAATTTTTTCTAAGTAAATATAAATTAATATTAAAAGTAATGGGATTTAATAAATAATAGAGCTAAATTTTATAATTTTTTTAGAAAAAGATATTTACCTGTTATCTTATTATACTTTTTAGAACTTGTGATTTCATATTTTTTGGACTTTATTTCTTAATCGCTATAAATTTTGTTTTTGGTGAAGTAACATATAATTTTTGAGGGCACCCTAAGTCGTGTTGCAATCAAAATTTACTTATCTAATATATGTATATTTTCTAAAATTTGAGATTAAGTGGGAGTCGCAAACGGTCGAAATCATACTTTTCAGTCAACTTTTCAATATATAATTAATTTTGTAATATTTTTTTCATACTGTGACGAAAGTAAAAGCCAATTTAAAAATGCTGGCCTCACGTGTGTCATAATGTGTTTCCATTTTCAGATTGATTTTTTCCTGTGGGTAAAAATTAGTAAGACTTTTTAATTTAAATAAATATTTTTTTCTTAGTTCGTATGACTGTCTGCTTTTACGCCTGTAAAACATTGCCTTCCGACTGCGTCTTGTGTCTATGTTTATGATCCGAAAACAGACGATCACTCGGCCGAATATCGTGGAAAAGCTGATACAAAGCTGAAAAAACCATGTCAAAGCAAATCAAAAATAAATGTTATGTTGACAGTTTACTTCGATTATCGAATTGTTATGCACTTGGAATTACTTTCGACCGGACAAAGTGTCAACAGGATTACTCTTTGAGTGTTATTGGTCTTTTTCGCGAAGTTTTTCGTAAAAAAAGACCGGAATTATGGGCCGACAACTCTTTTTTTATTGCAACACGAAAATGCACCGTCGCGTCCTGTATTGAATTTTTTCGCCAAATTTTCAACCACCGTATATCTCTGATTTAGCTCCGTGTGACTTCTGGCCGGGCTTCGGAGAAACTGTTTTGAGTAAATTGAAGCTTTTAAGCGAAAGTCACTCCGCACGTTGAAGGCTATTCCGGGAATTGAGTTTATCAACTGTTTCGAGGACTGATAAAAACGTTGGCACAAGTGTATTGGGGCCAAGGATGATTATTATAAAGTGTTAGAGTGTAGTAATTGTGTCTGTTAATTAGAAATGATACCACATATTAAAACAGTAATTCAATGTCAAGGAATATTTGCTACTTAGCTTTTTGAAGGCATTTAGAATTGCTTGGTCTTGGAAATATATTATACTGTGCTATTGTTGCACTTATGGCTAATTGATTTGTTTTACTAAGAGAAAATTTAAAATTAATTAGATAAGATTGTATATAATATATTTTTTTTACTAATTACAAAAATGTCGTTTCTGTAGCTCAACAGCTTTTACTGAATGCCTAGACCAATTTTTATTAATATTAATAGGACTTTAAAATTTCGGAGAATTTAGCCAAAACATATTCCGAACTATTTTAAAAAATATTTATATTAATGTTAATGTTATAATTTTAATTTTTTTCTATATTTTATGCTCATTAAAAGTTACACTACATTACTTAGCTACACATAACAGGTATGCCAAGGCGTATGAGTGACATTTGTTTTTAATAAAACGTTGGGGCATATCAGGTGCAGAAGATATACAAGCACATCGAGTTTGGAATGGTTAATTGCTTTGCATGTTACCCCACTTCAAATTTAAGTGTTGCTATGAATATATATATATAAATATATAGTAGGAGCTGCTAAATACGGTGAAAAGCTTAAAAAAAATCAGTTCCAAGCTGGATTTTTCTTACGAAAAAGATGCTCAGTTATATCTCAATTGTTAATAAAGTTTCTTTATTTGAATAGTAATTTTGGAAAATGATGAACAACCGGAAAGGTATAAAATATTGTCTTTTCGAATACGCTTAAGATTTTGTTTGACGTTCTAAGGATGTATAGACTGTTTAATACTTGTACAAGTTTTAGCTCAATTCGAATATTAATATGAAAAGTTTCACGAATTCTTGTTTTAGCGGTTTTATTTTTTAAATTTCATTTATAGTATAACTTTTCAACAAATAACATATCGCAGCAAATTGTATAACACACGCTACATAAAGTGTCTTAATTTTTCTCTTGCCAAATTAGATAAATGAGTTGTTGCTCGAAAGTGACTTATGTTCTTCATTTGTTGCTACGTTTCCATTTCTCCTCCAGTTTTGCCTGCAGAAGTGAAAAGCTGCTGTTAAATTATTCGCCAGCAGGCTTGTACATACTCAGATACAAAATAAAGCAACAGTGTTTACAACATCTTTACACCGAAATGTGCCACAGCTGATGAGAAGAGCCTGTCAGCCACTTAATATGCCAAACACAGAAGAGTTCAGTTGAAGCTGGCGGCTACATAGGCACAAGCCAACCTTCTGTCAAGTATACTTTACCACTCCGTTGTTTGCCTATCTGTGCAACATTTTGTTGTGCATGCTTTTGTGGTTGTCAGGAAGCTCTTGCCTTTGGTCGGCTAATAGAATTGTGCCCCTTTTGCTATTTATTTGCTTTTTAAATCAATACAAGCGGATAGCGGAAACACTTGGGTTTGATTATGTAATCAGTTTGGCGGATTCTGCAAACCGTTTTACGTTTCCAATTGATGAAATTCAAGTCAGCCGGAAATGTAGCTTACATAAAGTAAAGAATACAATAATAAACGGCGAGCAATGCAAAACAAATGCTTCCTGCCAAACTAAATGAAAACATTGAATTCTCGTATCAAAATCGAAGGCGCTAAATCGATGACCTTAAAATTCACCAACATTCACCAGTTCCCATTGAGAGTTGGCCTGCTGGTTCGCAATATTACCCAAATTTAAACTGTAAACAGATGTAGAGAGCTATACACTCACACACTTAAGTGTTGAAGCATTTTTCCCATAAAGAAGCATAGCCAATGGCGTCGAGTGCCTGTGCGTTTGTGGCAAAAGAAATATTTACTTTACAGCTAATAAATGATTTAGGCGTCCGGGCGGCTGCAGCATGTTTAAGAATTTTGAATCTTCAATACACTTAAACACACAAAAGCCAATTACGTTTATAAATGTAAATGTAAGCATTGCGTAGATCTGTGCATTACTGGTTGTGTAGACAAGGGATTTGGCTAAAGTATTTTTAGTTCGCTAAGTATTAGATAAACTAATTAGTTTAGTCAAAGGTTTGAGCAAAAATTTCTGAAAATCAATTACAAATTTGCGAAAATAGTTACTTATTAGTATATGTAAAGATTGAAGATTTGCGCGTGTTCGGCATTCGCAAGTCTTTCTACTAAAATTTAAATGGCGACAGCGTTTTTAATTTGGTATTAGTATTTTATTTGTGAAATTAAAAATTAAACGTAAATTGATTATAATTCCATTGCTCCAATGTTGTTCCTCGTGATCAACTTCGGAAGGTTAATGGCTGCAAATCGGCTATTAGACTCAGAGAATCTGAGTTCTTAAAAGAACACGTATCTGCATACTCGGAACTCCCCACACTTTTTGACTTTATGCCGGATCACTTAGATCATGGAGTCGTTAAACCGAAATCTGGCGGATCTTTCTCTACCCATATACCGACAAGAGAGCTTTGAGTGGGAAGAAGCCGTTGGAGGAGAGAGCAGTGAGCTTCTTTATGGATGGGACAAGGCTTGGGGGTTAGGTTGGTGGAGATGTTTATTGTCAGGAGCTCTTTATTTACTCTAGCTTCAAACTTCCTGATTATTGCAGGACTGAACTGGGTTCCTGACTGAGCTGGATTCAAGCTGAGGTTGCGTCTATCAAAATAGCAGTAGATCTGCTGGTCCGGAGTGTAGCTTCCTTCAGAGAAGTGACCATTCACTCAGATGGGTATGTGCTCCCGTATGCTCTTGTGTTCATCTACTAGATAGGTGGGGTTCGCGGAAGCTTGGTTAGCAAACGGCAAAAGCCGTTGGCCTAAAATTGATCGCAGGATATCTACTGATCTCTTTGCCCCCAGTAAGGCTATCCTCTCTTTAAATGTGGGGATTTTAACAGGCCATTATTGGCGTTATGCAGTAAGGTTGAATCTTACCAGACGCCATTTAAAGAAGCTGAATAGAAGAGGATGAGGTGGAAACAACACTTTAAACACTTGAGATACCTTTGGACATTTC
This sequence comes from Bactrocera dorsalis, assembly GCF_023373825.1. Classification (NCBI taxonomy): domain Eukaryota; kingdom Metazoa; phylum Arthropoda; class Insecta; order Diptera; family Tephritidae; genus Bactrocera; species Bactrocera dorsalis. The sequence continues at coordinate 101,712,789 of NC_064304.1, read as the reverse complement.
GCCGAACAGGCGGGAGTTGAAATTAAACGCCTATTCAAATTTGTATTGGTTACTATGCGAAAAATCTCAGCCGAAAGTCTTCCTATTTTGGTGGAAGTTTATGACGAACATGCTATAGATGAGAGAACATGCTAAAAGTAGCTTGCAAGATTTAAAAGCGATGATTTTGTCTTGGAAGACGGAGAACTTTTTGAACGATCAAAAAAGTCTAAAGTTGAGAAAATGTCAGTATGAAGACTATTCTCAAACACAAGAAGAACTCGGCTCGCAGTATCTTTGAGAATTACTCAAGCAGCCATTTTCAAACACTCAAAAACAAGAAAATTGTTTGTCATACGAATTCAAGAGACGTTGAATGAAAACTCGTTTTTGCTTTGTATTGTAAGTAGTGATGAAAAATGCATCTGTTACGACAATTTTAAACGCAAAAAGTCATATCTGAAACCTGAGCAACCTGATAAATCAATGATCGCCTTATAGCCCAGATTTTGCCCTCTTCTTATCTAATTTGTTCCGGTCGATGCAGAACACTCTCTGTGGAATACGGTTCATATGAGAAGAGTTGATTCATCCTTCGCATTCCAAGAAACAATGAATGGAAAGCACAAAATTCCAGAAATGTTTAAATTTTGAGAAACGAATCAGAGAAATCAAATGTAAACTATTAATTAAATAAATTTAATTTTTGCTCGAAACATTTCGCTTTGAACTCAGCTCAGATTTCCTTAAGATATCAATGAAGCAGAAACCAGATCAAATTAGGCATGAAGAAATGTTATCAGTAAATAATTGAAAAATTTGTTTGCCGCTTGAACGCAACGAGGCAAAACGATGCGAGAAAACCAATTACGATTTACTTTTAAATCGGCGTGAAGGAAAACAGCTTTTTGCACATCATAGAGACGAGACGTGCTCGAGGCGCAGACAATTAACGAGCGGAAAGTTAAACAAAGCGGAGCATAATAACAGACCAAGATAAAGCTTAAAGTGGAGCAAACAAAGTAATAGTAAATAGTGGAATTATTAACGAACGCAACCTAAAGACGTTGGTATATATTTAATAGCGTATACTTAAACGAACACATAATTGTTTATGTATTCAAGAGTGCGTTAGTTCACACTTAGCTATGAAAGCGAAGAAGCCTTAAGCAACTTTAATTCTTGATTGTACGTAGAACTTTACTAACCCCTCGTGGCAGAATAAATGCATGCTTGACTAACGGTATCTTTAAGCGAACTGTGTACAAATTCTAAAATGTGCAGTTGAGTTCAAGAGGGTGTTAAGCTTGTTTTAAGAGCATTTTATTGAGGTGACACCTAGGAATATATATGTACATATATACGGTTGTCTGCTGTTATTGGAGAACAAATTGAGCAGTCTGTTGCGCTATTCTATGAAAGTGTATTAAATTTTGTTGGTATGAAAAGGGTGTCTCCAGAGGAAGCTTGGAATTTTTACTTTTTATGAATTGAAGTTAAATTTAAAAAGTACTTTCATCTTTCTAAATGGTCAATAAAGTGATAAGGGCGGGACTGTATTTACGAATGCTTTAAATACAGCTTTTCACTACGCATTCCCAATGCTGCGAGTAAAGCACAAAACGAAGCCCTCTTGGTGGAGCAAGGAGCTTGGCTCTTACAGTCGCCAAGTACGGGAATACTTTAAATGGTCTAAGCTAGCATAAAGCGAAGACTGTTGGAAAGAATATGAAGATCTTCAAAGAGACTACAAAAAGTTGGTGCGCAGGACAAAGCGAGTTTTTCCTGGAAAAACTTTTGTAGTGAATTTGAAAAGAACCACGAGATGATTAGACCTAGAAAACTATTATCCACAAGCCCACCTCGCCCGGTCTAATTGCCAAAACTAGCGGAGAGTGGACGGACCACTGGAAATACGCTCTTAGAGCATTCCTGGATATTTCTTTAATAGCGTCTGTACCGAATCTATTCTGAAGTGTATCCAGTCAATATGTATTGATCTTGCTATAAAACGCTGTATCAGAAGCTCTTTGATCTCTAGACGAATAAGAGCAGAATGGAATGGCGCTAAAATGACCAATAAAGTCTGTAGAGGTAGTCCGCAAGTTGGACTATCTGAGCTTCTATGGACATTAGTGGTGAATAAGCTGCTAAGGAACTTGGAAGGGTTCCGAGGATCGCTTTCTCTTAAACTGGTATTCTACCTGCCACCTATAGACCTCTTTGACGAAAACTGCGCAGCAAAATCGGAGGGACGACTACTGGCTGCAAGAGAATTTACATATAGCTTGGTGGGTAACAGCGGTTGGGCAAACACCGACTACATGATCCCACTTTTCAACTTGGAAAGTAGGTTCAAAGTAAACATAGAAAAACATGGCTGGCGTAAAGGTACGTGCAACACTCTAAACATATGTATGGATGGTTCGAAAATGAACAATGAAGTTGGTGCGGGAATTTACTATCCAGAGTTAGGCATAAGGCACTCTCTTAAGTTCCCGGACCACTGTATTTCAAACATTAGCTTTTGCTATTGCGAAAGCAGCGGAACTGGCTTCTAATGCTGCTGCAGGCAATTCTAGAGTAAACATCTACGTAGACAGCCAAGCAGCAATCAAGACAGTAATCTCGTATCGCATATCGGCCAGAAGTGTCTTGGGAAGGAGGGCAGCAGTAAAAAGTGTTGCCAGAAGTACTTGACGATATTCCAAAGAATGGTGTACGGTTAACATCCGAAAACGTGATAAACATTGGGAAACCTGTGCATTGGCTATAGTATGATCTCGAAAGAAGCATGGTAAAGAAAATCAAAACACGATGGAACGAGTTACCTGTGTGTAAGACTACAGAAGTCATGTGCAAAATAGTAGATCGGAAATATAAAAAATTCCTATTGAATCGATAGAAGAGATTGTAAGAACATGATGGGAATACTAACTGGTCACTGTCTGGTGGCGACACACGCCCGCAAGATGGGGCTGACAGAACAAAAAGACTGCAGCAAATGTCTAGCGCAGGGCTCCAGGGAAAAAATGGAACATCTCTTTGCATCTGCACTTGTTCCGCATTGGCAACACTACACTGTAAGGATCTGGGATTTCCACGGCATGATACACTGGAGGAAGTATCGATAATGAGGCCGCAGAGTCTGTTAAAACTCGCATCAAACGCAGGCATTCTAAAGAATGACTACTAATCTTGGAAATAGCAACTGAACCCTATCTGGTATCGCAAAACCTATATCAGCAGTATTTTCTAATATCAAAAATATTTTTTTTTTTATAAAGAGAATGTGAAGTTTTCCAAACTTATTTTCATTCCTTAACTTATGTATTCGTTTTCCATGAAACGCCCAGTATCAGACCACACAGCATCAGCATCATCTTCGGCCGAAGTCTTTGAAGTGCAGCACTTGAATTCAATTTAATTAGTGGTGAATAAATAGCGTTATAATAACAATAAAAGATATACTGATGAGCTATCAGTTGACTACTGATATGTAAGGACTTGTTATGGTGTGGGTGAATAACGCTTATTCACATATACGAATAGTGACTATTGCCCATGCTGAGTTGCTCTATAAAGCCACAATCAACTTAACTGCTTGCGTTCGCAGTAAAAACATATATACGTATATACAAGTATATATATAGCAAACATCTCAGGGATATCCCCTAGCTTCGTTTGTCACAATCTATGCACACACACAGAGCGAAGCAAATGTCGGTTAGTTGGTGGAGAATGTGGTTGTACAACTTACCAAGCAATTTACAAGTTATTCAACAACTTTCGCATGCTTTCAGTGAAACTGCAACATTTGTCTGTATGCATATTCTTGTGGAAGTTGTCTTCTTCAAATATCAACTTATGCATATATTAATGAATTTATTTCAAATTGTGAGGAAATTACAAGAATCTTCATGTTTCTAGAGCAAAACTTCATGTAACCTTGTTGATAGTTGGTAATACTAACTGTTTGTGTATGTGTTTCAGTGCGTGGAGTGAAGTGCATCATAAAATGTACAAATTGCGTACATTTGTTTCTCATGTAAATTGTGAAGCTGAATATATTTAACATGCTTTGGGTCGCAGTGACTGCGTAGTCACAAATGTTTTATGAAAAAATTTAAATTAAAGAAAAGTGCATGACAGCAAGTATGCATTGTGTTCTCTGGGGGAACAGAGCGTAATTTGCTATTATGTATCAACTCACGGGTATTAGTGTAATATTTACTTATTTTTTTTTACTTTTAAACAAAGAAGTAACAATGTTCTTGAACTCTTGCTTGTACTGGCTGCATAAAATGTCTTTTAATTAGTTCAAAACAGTTCCAAGGAACAGTTAAGTCCTTTTAAAAGATTTTATAGATTATTGGCTTCAAAGATGTTATGTTCACTTCTAACACTATGTCACGCTAAAACAAAATATATGTAACGATTTCATATATACCAAGTTGAAGACTATTTCTTGAGGAAAAGATCACTCATCATTCAATAATTATTAATAATATTTTCAATAGCCTTTTTCTGACAGATCACACGTGAGTCGTATCAAGTTGTCCTGTTCTTTTTTTCAGTACAGTTTGGCATTTCGTCATGGGAAGACTTACGTCTGAACAAGGTTTACAAATCGTTCAATTTTATTAAGAAAATGCATGTTCTGTAAAGAATGTATTTCGCGCGTTTTGATCAACTTATAGGCAACATAATTGGCCTACTGAGCGTACTATTGCCGATAACTTCACTCATCTTGGAACCATTCATTAATTATTGGATAATATTTGACCGAATTGACCACGTCCATCAGGCAGTCAAGGAAATATAGCAGCCCTAGCTGAGAGTGTACACGAAGACTATGAAGACTTGGCGCATTTTACGTCGAGATCTTATATTAAAAGCGGTCAAATTATAGCTTTTGCAAGAACTGAAGCCACTCGACCTTCTCAAGCGACATAGCTTTGCCCTATGGACTCTTTAAAAGTTCCAAGAAGATCCGACGTTTTCGTGCCAAATGTTGTTCAGCGATGAGGCCTATTTCTGGTTAAATGGGTATGTAAATAAGCACAATTGCTGCATTTGGGACGAAGAGCAAGAGAGAGATATGGTTTTTAGGCCGGTGGAATCTTTGATTTTTGGACATTTTTTTGTTGTTCCCTGCGTATATCCATGGTTTTTAGCCAACATATCATACTCTTTGGATGGTGAACAAACTCCGCTAAAGATTGTTGACCTGGGACTATGAAAACATCGAATTTCTAAATATGCTTTGATAGAATCAGCACTGTAATTTGTACAGTAATACGAATACCAAGGAGAATTAAGATATTTTTTGTCTACTAAAGTGTTGTCGCTAAGATCAATCAATTCAATCGAATTATCTTTAAAAGCGTTTTCCTCAAAACAACGTTTTTCAAATTGGCTGCTGCTGTAACTCGATCCAATCACTTTGATTTCTACATTCTTGCAACATGTTGCTATAAAGTATATTAATTTTGCTCACCAAACGGTTGTTTCAGCTAGATATAGTTGTAGGATTATAAATATATTTATAAATGATCAGGTAGACGAGAAGAGTTGTAATCTGGGTGACTGTGTCTCTAAATACAAAACTGTATTTTGGTACAACGAATCACATTGAGAAGGGACACATGTGGTTTCAAAATCTTTAAAAATTGGTCATGTCTCGCGGCCTAATAGGTTTAAAGTATATATTTCCAAAATATATCGAAATACTTTTCCAATATTTGCACAGGACAAATCTTCTCTGCAACAAAATTTCACCAATCAACGGTCTCATCTCCTTGATAAACTTATATGTAAATACAGGTTCTTAGCAACCATTGTGTGTTCTTTTTGTGACGTTCCAAAGAAACCTTCAACCGATAAGCATCCGGCATACATCCACTGAAATTGTGAGTACGCATTATAATATGGTAATAATGTTTTTAAAAAGCTATTAAGTCAATACCACAACAACTGTTGGCGAGCGGTCATAAATACATAAGTGTACATATACCCCTACATACAGATGCATTGTATATATGTATTGTATGTATTACAAATATACATCACTTACCCTAAATTCCTGCATTTTCCCCCCAAATCCATTTCGTTTTGAAATTGCTTGTCACATAGCGGAAAGCTAATAAACCATATACGCTTTAACAACTTTTCCATTTGATTTTGTTGCGATTTGATTTGTGTTCACTTTACATTTTTACAATCCATATATTTAAATATCTTTACTTTTCGGTGTCGTTTTAGAGGGTCAAGTTAATCTCATATTGAATACATTCCGATATTCAAATGAGGGAGCGTCCTTTTGGTTTGTGGATTAAGTTAATTTTGGTTTTTATTGTCGATTGTTGGAGTTTTATGGCTGCTTGAGATTATTATGGGGTTTGCTCCTCGAAGCGAATGAGTTGCTTCACATTTTATGTGTTTCAAGAACGTGTTGATGTGTGGGAAGTGTGAGGTTTGTGGAACAAAAGTGCATTTTTACGCTTTTCTGAGTTGAGGGGAATAAATATACGACAAGTACTGAATTATAAAGTTCAAGCTTTGCTTTTACGGAGTTGCATGATTTCTTTAATTTTTTTGTTAACTCCAGTTTGGCTGTTTTTTCTTGATGTAAAGAAAAAAATATGGAAAAGTTTCGAACAATGTTTATTATTTGTTTAAAATAAATAAATAAATTTAATCTGAAATATGGAAATTTAAAAAAAAGCTGACATACTTTTCTCTAACCTAAATCTAACTAATTCTAGTATAACCGAACATTATATATATGTACATATATATAACTCATCCTCTGTTCAACACATAAGTTTTGATAGAGAGACAAAAATCATTATATGTAGTATATAGGAGTTATTTTTCCAAAAAGTCATATAGAGTAAAGTCAACCCGATGTTCGAAAATCCTTATACAATATTACTTATATGGGGGGTAAGTCAAGTTTTAGCTGAAATTTATCTACTTTAGGCGCAAAGGTACACTGTTATGAGTAAAACACACTCTCTAATTTTCATTGAGATAACTCAAATATTGGCTGATATATGCAGTATAAAGTCAACCTGAAGTTCTTTATAATAGATATAATTTCAAGATTTCTTTCTCAAAAATTTATTCAATTTCAGTACCCCAAAAACGTATGTATACCATGAAGGATAATGTGACAAATATTTACGAATTCGTATTGAACAAATGCCCATTGAAGGTGTGAAAGAGAGCTATCTCAAAAATCGTATAGGTCAAATACACAGTTATATCCCCATAAGTGACGAGCAAAATGAACATAGTACGGTACTATTAAACTGAACTATTGAGCTGATTCGAAATAAAATTTTAGAAAAACGACGGATCTACGTAAGTAGAACGGGCTCACACAGCTCAGTCCATATTATAATCAAATTACGTTTCGTTAAGTTTCCCAAAATGAAAGCTTTCGTGATGTTGAATAATGTGAGTTTCTAATTCGACCAAGAACATGAGCTTCAGACATGTTCAGAAAACTAGCTATTTCAGAAACGAAAAACCATGCCCTCCAGTAAAAAATGTCAATATGTTCTGACTTTCGTTCGATATTTGGTGTAGCTTATTTAATGTTTTGGGTTCTGAAATTGTCAAATTTCTTGAAAACAATATTATTTTGACTACAAAAACAAACAAATTTGAAATTTAATTAAGTTATTCTGTTTTCTGGAACTATTTATAGAAAGTTTAAGTTTCAACCGAAACGAAAACAAATGACCACAAGTATTGAAATAAATTTCCTTCTAATTTCATGGAATGATTGTATACAATTTGTACATAAATATTTGTGTATGCAAATAGAGAAATTCTGAAATAAAACAGCTTTCTAAATTTCCATTTCGAAAACAGGATGCCATGTATGTGACGTCAGTGCTAATGATGCTGGTGACGAATGAAAGACCGATTGCAATACAAGTATATTTTTCAACACCCACACACATATATCTATGTACTTGTATATGCACATGCCCGCCTTCATAATAAAATTGCTTCATTCACATATGTGGAGAGCAAATAGTAAAAACAATAATATTTATCTACAAGACGGTTGATTTTCTCTATAGGGGGGTAATTGGGGCTTACAGGACCCTCAGTTTCAGTGTAATGCTAGTGAAAAATGTAATAGCTTTGATGGCATCACATCGAGTGATGTGAACCTTATTATTGTGCTTAAGGACAAAATTTATGGCAGAATATGATTTCGGTGGTTCTGAAACATATAAAGGTATTAAAGGTGTTTTTAAAAACAATTTCATTATATATTATGTGATTTAATAAACAATTCAGATAGCTGAAAGATAGCTGAAATGAAGACATAGGTAGTCTCAGAAAGAAACGTCGTAAACGCTCTACAGTACTAAATAATTAGCGGATAAAGTGAGGCCTTTTACGACTATCTATCCGTATATAAGCAACCTAGTCCCTCAGTTTTTGAGACATAACAGCAGCTTTGAACACGCATTTTTCTCTCTAAGAAGGTGCTCAAACAAAACCAATATAATGCCAAACATAAAAAAATACTACTATGAATAAAAGTAAGATTTTAACATTGCGAAAAGAAAATCTTATCATACGGAATATAAGTGAAAGAGTTGGATTTAAGAAGTCTGCCTTTGGGGAGTAGAAAACCAGTCTCAGGAGCAGCAAGGAAAACATCTTCTGAAGAGGATCGTCAAAAAGAAGGCATTAGCTTAATAAAATATCGATTCAAAACCTCTGAGGACATCAGGATGGTGATCACAGAAGGCCTAAACGAAACAGGCTCCGGAATGCTGGTCTGAATGCTCGACGATTCGTAAAAAAGCCATTTTTGACTAGTAAAATGCGTCAACTACGCCTCCGGTGGGCTACTAAAGCTGGACTGAAGTCGATTGGCAGAACGTAATCTTCTCTGGCGAGTCAAAGTTCAACATCTTATGTTGCGATCTCGTATGTAAGGAGAAAAGTTGGTGAACGCTATAGCGCAGAGTGCGTCCAAAGAACGGTTAAGAAGGAAGGCAGTCGAATGGTTTGGGGATGTTTTTCTCACCATGGACTTGGAAGACTGGCTCTAATAGATGGAACAGTAAACGCAATTAATTACCAACAAATACTAGGAAAATATTTAAGACCTTCAATTGAAAAGCACTTTTCACAAGAAAACGAACTCATCTTCCATGATGATTCTGATATTAAACATAGAAATCAAAAAAAAAAAATAATAATAATAAGAAAAACCATAACTTTTTAACCGTTTGGTTTTTGATTTCCGCTACTGTAGCTGCCATACAAACTGACCGATAAAAATTCTTGTATGGGAAAATTTTTATTTTGACATCTTCGATATCTTCAACAAGGCATCGCTACAATATCCGATTATTGTTTGAATCAGAGTACTATAGCTTATAGCTGCCATACAAACTGATCGATCAGAATCAAGTTCTTGTATGGAAAACGTTTCTATTGGTGAATGGTATTACAAGTATAACTTAGAGTTTTTTCTTGCTTTAGCATATTTTTTTTATTAAAATAACTTTCCCTCTAAATACACCGACTGCCTACGCCTTTGTATACACATATACAACCAGCATGTCCGCTATTTGTTTATAACAATAACATTTTTTTTCCTCATTTCAGTCAACATCGCTGTTCGCCCCTTTTCAACTTGACTTTGATATTGAAAACATATATTATATACAAGCAATTAGTTTCGTGAGTACAGACTAAATTATTTACAAATTTACGTATTCGAATATATTTTCCGCCCCATGAAATCACTGTCCGCAAGTGGAATATTTTTGCAAGCATTCCTGTCCATTCAGAAAAACACATCGCGGTTCTGCTTAATTTCAACCAAATATGAATATCTCTCTTAAAATGTATACAAATTTCATTTTGGCGTGATATTGTATCAAAATTTAATTTAGTGTTATGACTGGTAAGTGTATACATATGTAAAAAACGAAATACGAAGAAATAATATAAAATAAAATAAAAATTGTTGTTTGCACATATTTCCGATCTTCAGTATTTATTGATTTTCTAAATTTGTCTACATAAGTTTTTACTCACTTGTCGTAAAATGAAATACAATATGTTGTTTAATTATACTTCGCCCTTCCTAACCACACCCGTCGGCAAATCGAAACTGAGGCGATATTTCCTGAAAAGCCTTTTTCCCTATTTGCTGGTCGTTCAAACAAATGGGTATGCTGTTTTCGACCACAGTTTTGAAATCAGCAGATTTCCAATTTTTAAGCAGACATTTGTCTTCTTAAATGTTTGCCAAGTTTCCTTTGTACTTTTGAGATTTTCAATTTTCCTTTCGTTGTCATTTAGAATTTCATTTGTGCTCGGCGTTAGTGTTGTGGCATTTATAAATATTTAAAGCCATTCGCATTCATTTTTACCAAAAAGCAGAAATTCAAATAAATAGTAAAAATAAAAATATGCAAATTTAAAATATCTACCTCGTTTGTTTCGATTATGTTCACACATATGTAGTTTTAATAATACTTTCGCTATGATTTATTGCCTTGTTGTCCCGTTCTGTGAACAGAAAAATAATAGCTGTCAAAAAACATTACAGCAGTGTTGTGTGTAGGGCGTGCTTAAAATAAAATTTGATACGACGCAGAAGCCTTATATTTTGTTTTGGAAAACGCACCGGAAGTATTTCAGTATAAAAATGAAACGTAATTACGCATTCAATTAATGATGTATCAAAAAATAATTGGAACTCTTCCGAAATATAAGTGCCAAAGCATATTGAAACTGCATTTTATATTTCGACTTACGCCCACACTTTTTATTCCATCAAAATGTGCTTTGCAAAATTATTACGCATTTTTATTTTATTTATTTAAAAGCCATTTTGACTCTGTAAATGAAATATATTTTGTATTGTTACATATACAATGTGTACAACTGAATATTAAATGCATTACTTATGCACGTGACCGGAAGAGATTTAATTTTATATAAGTTACTCATACGTCTAGTATGGCTTACTTATTACACCAGTTACTCACTAGGGATGGCAAACTCGATTCCGATTCTACTCGAGAATCGAGTTTTCTCGTAAAATACTCGAGTTTTCGGAATCGATCTTCAGTAGTCGGAGTCGATTAATAATCGATTCTTGACATTCGACTTAACTATTAATTAAGTGACCAGTTTCAAGTTATAAGCTTAGTATCCAGTTCTCAAGAATTGTAAAAACTTCATATAAAAAAACGCTTAAGAAACGGTCAAGAAACTTTCCTACCATAAATTTACTGAAGCGGGTAGAGTACCAATTTATTAATCGGCCGATAGAAGATAGAGGTAGTACACCAGATCCATTACTTGTTTGGAAAAGTATCGAAAATGAGTATCCTCACGTATCGAGGATTGCAAGAAAATACTTATCAATTGTTGCGACTTCAACACCTTGTGAACGTTTATTTTCGCATACTGGGCTAACTGCGAATCAAATTCGCAGCCGGTTAACGCCAGATCACTTAAATATGCTTCTGTTTTTAAGATCTGTCCCCGAAAATGTATGGTTTTCTTAAACTGACAATTAGCTTATTGTTCTTTTACTTATTTTAAATTTATTTAAAAACTTATTTTATTAAACTTCTTTAAACAACTTGAATTATTTAAAAAAAAATTAAAGGAAATGTAATATTCCCTGTACCTTATTTTTAAACAAAACAATATAATTGTTTTTAGCCCGGATAATCGATTCTTAGAATCGAAAAATATAGAAAAATAGTCAGAATCGAGAATCGATTCTGTAACCAATTTTGCCATCCCTATTACTCACACAACAGGGGCAATTGGTAATTCAATATATACGTTACATGAACTTAATTTATAATAAAATAATTATTATTCGAAAAATTATAAAAAAAAGAATTTTAACTCTGGTTGCTATAAAACACATCACAAGTAAAAAAGTTTCAACACAAGGATGCTATATACATACATACATATGAATATGTTATACTGAGCCGGTCTAAACAATTTCTTCGGATATTGTACCGTTACTTTAGGCAATACTATATGCCAAATTTCGTGAATATATCGCACCAACTGAAAAAGTTTTCCTTATAAGCATTGAATTTTGATCGGCCAGCTTATATGGCAGCTATATGCTATACATGTCTGATCTAATCAATTTCTTCGGAGATTTTTACCGTTACTTTGGGTAATGCCACACGGCAAATTTTGTGTAGATATCCTTTCAAATAAAAAAGTTTTCTATACAAAAATTTAATTTTGATTGGTCAGCTTATATGGTAGCTATATGCTATACAAGTTCGATCTAAAAAATTTGCTCCGAGATTGTAAAGATGCTTTAGACAATAATTTATGTGGAATTTCACGAAGATATCTCGTCAAATAAAAAAGCTTTCCATGCAAGAATTTGATTATGATAATTAGTTTGTATGGCAGCTATATACTATATTCGTCCAATCTAAACAATTTGTTAAGAGATTATACAGTTGCTTTGGATAACACCACATGCCAAATTTCTTGGGAATATCTTATTAAGTAAAAAAGTTTTCCATATAAGCATTGAATTTTGATGCGTCCGTTTATATGCCAGCTTTATGCTATAGTCGTCCGATCTTAACAATTTCTTCGCAGATTGTACCGTTGTTTTAGATAATAATTTTTGTCAAATTTCGTGAATATATCTCGTCGAATAAAAAAGTTTTCCATACAAGAACTTAAATTTCATTCAGTTTGTATAGCAGCCCAATACTATTGTGAGCCGTTATCGGCGTTTTCGCCAAAAGAGCAACTTTTTGGAGAGAAAGAGACATGTAGAAAATTGCAGATCAGTTTTAAGATTAAAAACTAAGCGATTAATTCGCGCTTATATACGACAGACTGATGTATAGACAGACATAGCTAAATCGTCTCAACTCGCCCAGCTGATAATTTATTTTATATTTGTAGGGTCTCTTTGGGGGTCACATAGTTCGTAGCACACCTAAACCTCTTTAGGTTATATATACGAGTATGTTGAGGTCTCAGATATTTATTATTTAATTGAAGAGACTAAGTAAATTCTTTCGGAAAATTGCACATAAAATTCTATATGTTCTCCATTAATTAATTTTTTGGATATAAGAAAATTTTTGGAAAAGAAAAACAATTGTTGGCAGAAAATCAGAGAAACTAAAATGCTCAATTGCCAGAGTTTAAAAATTTTTTTAGCCGAAACATTTTGGTCGCTTCATTTTCGTGTAGTAATCTTCAAGTTTTCAGCTGCCATCGTATAACTACATATGTTTGCTTTAGGAAAAAGTCTTCCGTATACTTCTTGTCCTCCAAGGATGAGTACACAAGTCTTATAAGAGATAAGTTTTAACAATTCTGATTTATTATATGTCAGTTAACAGACACAGTGGCTTCACTAAGCGTAACTAGCTCCTCTTAAGTATTTTTCCACCTTTTCATTTATTATTTCTATTATAAATCTGTTCAATATTCTTTAGTAAAATTAGCTAAGCATACATATGTATATAAATATACAAAAAAATATATATATACTGCATACTTTTCAAAAAGCATTAGCCATTACTTAAGTGCTCACATGCAATGTGTATTTAGTTAGCATATACAGAGAGTAGTGTTTGTATTTTGAACTTTAAAAACATGTGTCGATGTGGCAAGGTCGTTCTTGCTGTTAGACGCCCTTCAACCGATTGCATAGCTTTGTGCAACCTTCAACGTAGAAAATAAAGAAAAACTCAGCATGATTGTATTCAAAATAGTTTTAGTGTCTTTTCGTTTTCTCTTATTATTTTTGAAGAAGAAGTACTCATAGAAATAAAATTTTTGGTAGCCATTATAGTTAATCATTTTCAGTTTGTATGTATAATTAAATGAGCTCATTAGAACTTATACTAAAACTTTTCGAAACTTATTCAAATAAGAATTATTAATTTATTAAATATTTCTTTGGCATTAATACAAATATATTTCATTAATACAAATATATCTGTGAAATATACATATATACATATATATATAATATTTAGCTAGAAGGATGCTTGTTGTAAGAGTAGACAACCACAAATATGTATGGTACTTTCCAAAACCACAATGATAACCAAATACATGTATATACATATCTTTACCACAAACAACCACAAAGTTTGCCCTAGCAACTTTGGCATTAAGAGGTTAGGTTAAGGACTAACTTCACAAGCAAAGATCAAAAAATAAAACCAGCGCATGCTATGTGGCATTTAATTGCTGCCATTTACACCTAATTCAAAATATTTACGCATAATTACAAACATTAAGAAGTAAACAAAAAAATTAATTATTTTTGCTAGCAACCGTGAAGGAGGCTGGCAACCTAAATGTTATATGTAAATATCTATACGTACTAGGTAAAAAAATAATGTTTAATTTCGCTTTGCGGTACTTTGAGCATTTGTTTATTTGTCTTATAATTTGGGTGTTAGCTATTCTAACCTTAGACAGCTATGTATTTTAATTTCTTCTACATTTTCTATTTTCTTTTTGGATATACGCTTTTTGTTGTTTTAGATTTGTTTTTGTAAAAAATCTAGGCACATGTGTGCAATACTGATTTTGTACGTAAATTTTCCATATGAAAAAACAGCTCAAAAATTCATAAGACCTTACAAAAATTTTAGAAATATATGTGTACGTAACCTTAGCGCCATTTGTATTGTTTACAGTAACATAAAATATTCATCTCGATAAAAAAATATAATATTTTTGAACTTTCGATGCGGATTAACTCAGAAACAGTGCGTCAATGAACTTAATTCAACTTTTGTCGGTGAAGCTCCATCAAGGAACAGTATACAATTGGGATCATAGATCACTCCAAAACGAATTTTGTGAAGATCTTTCAAAGCACGAAGCACTTCCAAGCAAAAGGTTACCTGTTTTTGATTTTTGAAAAAATAGTCGTGTCGCAACCATACCACTAGAACAATGCAGAACAGTAAATTCTAAGTGATTTTTCTTTTAAGTAGTTTTTTGCCTGTTGTTTTTCTTTTCCAAAAGTTTTTCGAGAATTGTGTCAAAAACATAAGATATATATCCATGGAAAATATTTCCAAAAAAAGTAAAGCGATTTTCCATGTATAATATTTGTTTCCCTAGCCGTATCCCAAAATATAAAAGGCATGGCGGATCCAGAAATATTTCATTATCCAAAAGCCTTTGAATATATCTATCAAGCAGTATTAGATTTTCCATTGCTTTAGTTTTCAAAGCACATACTTTTTCTGAAAGCAGCAAGCTCTGTTGGAATCCATCCACCACTTCTTTAGAAAAGCGCCTCTTCAAATCTTCGCCGATTGTATCCAACAGAGGAATATACACTCTTGTATTCTTCGCAAGTTCTCACCCAGAAACTTTCGCGTTTTGTTTGTCGGTCGTAGATTCTTGAATTATCTTCGTCAACTTTCAGTTATGATACCATTTTTTTGTGTCTGAATCGAAAATCAAGCTTTAGAACGTCAATATTGAACGTGGTATTTATGACATACGACTGGAGTTAGTGGAAAAAAGTATTCGAGAATTGGATACATCGCATTCGTTGCTACAAAAGGGGTCATGGTGGCCATTTGAATGATATTAATTTAATTGTATCAATTGCATTTCAACTTAATTAAAAAAATATTTGAATTTTCTTAATCATATAACTCTTATTTCCAATAAGAGATATGAATTTAATACAAAATATTGTTATTAAATTTAATACGCGCCTAACTTATTAAAATGGTATAAATAAATTCTTTCGCTTCTATGTTTGATTATACCAGTTTAATTCATTTATACTAGTTATTTGTTCAATTCACTGTTATTGACTTATTAGGCAAATGGCAAACAGAAATGAACCAGTAGGAGAGTATTTTCATAACGTAGCACTTTTCTTGTTTAAAGGTGATTTTTTAATTAATACTGCGCGTGTTTTTCGAACCGGAAAATTTTTTCAAGTCAAAATATTCATTAGTATTTCAGATACGTGTCGTTTTGTGAGGCTCTAAAAGTGAATTCTTCCATTTTTACTATGTCTGAGTTCGTGTAACTTCTGGCTATTCAGCAAATTCACATGACAACTCCGAGGACATCGTTTCGACTCAATTGAGAATATAAAAGCTGAATCGAAGATGGCTCTGATGGCCATCAAGACGGAGAATTTTTCAAGTGTTATAGTGGCTGGAAAATTCGGTTGCATAAGTGTATTGCAGAATTGGACAATATTCACCTTTCAATTTGATCACAGTAGTATTCTGGAAACTTAAAAGGCGCAGTTGCATAAGAGGATAATGAGTGTCG
The DNA here is from genome assembly GCF_023373825.1 of Bactrocera dorsalis. Taxonomy (NCBI): domain Eukaryota; kingdom Metazoa; phylum Arthropoda; class Insecta; order Diptera; family Tephritidae; genus Bactrocera; species Bactrocera dorsalis. Next base: position 101,696,469 of record NC_064304.1, on the reverse strand, counting down.
GCATGGCAAAGCAATTAAACTTAATTTATCAAAGACAGGCTCAAGCTAGGAGCATCGTTGGTTGCGTGTAATCTGATTTTTCACATATAAACGAAAACATGTACAAACGCCTTTCGTTTACTTTTTTCTCTATTTTCTCGTGCGCAAACTTTTTTATATGTATATATGTATGTACATATAGTATATATGTATGCACAGATGTATGGATTTTTGCATGCGCGCTAAAAGATTCTGCAACTCAATTAATATCCAAACTTTTTGATGTGAAAAATGTAAATTAACCTATTGACCTCAATTTTTTAATTGTTTTCGAATAAAGACACGATTGGCGCCGAAATTGCCAGACAAAAATTTTGAAAGTATTTGCAAAAAATGGCATATATTGAATGCGTGAGTAATATACTACTCATACTTTTTTTTGGAACTTGTGCAAGCAAAAATGCGCGCATTTGGTAGATAAGAGTTCATAGCTAACGCAGAACTAAAAACTAAAAAAAAGCCTCCGAAATTATTTTTGATAATTTGGGGTTTTCCATTATATAAATTTTCAATTTACTCTTTTGGTTATTCCATTTTTTTAAAAATCACTGATATACAGTGCAGTCTTTTTTAAAGGAAGAACACAGAAACTTCAATGTTAATGGAGAATGTTTATTTTCATTCGAAAGAACATTCTTTAGCATTTATTTCTTGAAGATTATCTCCTTCATATGTTGACCGCGTCAGTTTAGTTCAATTTTCGAAGACTAGTTCGACCATTTCGACTGGTAGCTGGCGCATGGCACGCTTGATGTTTTGTTAAATCGAAGCAAGATTGTCCGCACAGACCTTAGACTGTATGTATTTCCACAAGAAAAAATTATAACGGTGTTAAATCATACGATCTTGGTGTCCAATCGACCAGCCCAAAACTTGAAATTATCTGCTCATCGTAGTGTTCTCTTAATAAATCCACTGATTGATACGATGCGTGGTAAGTAGCGTCATCTTCTTAAAAGCAAATGTCGCCGAGATCCCGAGCTTCAATTTCAGGTATCAAGTAGTCGGTTATCATGTAGAGATAGAGGTCGCCATTGACGGTTACGTGCTAACCGGCATGATTTTTGAAGAAAAATGGATCGATGATTCCACCAGCCCACAAACCACACCAAACCGTTGTTTTTATGCATAAAAGAACAACTCTTGAATCTCTTCAGGTTGCTCTTCGAAAACATAAGACCTTCTTGGAACTTTTCAAGAGTCCATAGAGCAATGCGATGTTGCTTGGGGAGGTCGAGCGACTTCAGATCTTGCACATTTTGTACACTCTCAGCTACGGCTGCTATATTTTCTTCACTGCGTGCTAGACGTGATCTATTCGATCAAATATTATCCAGTAATGAATGCTGGGTCTCAAGATGGGTGATGGTGTTGCGAATAGTACGCTCAGTAGGCCTATTGTGTTGACCATAAGTTGAACGAAGCGCGAGAAACACGTTCTGTAAAGGAATTTTCGTACTAAAGTTTTGTAAACGTTGTTCAGACGTAAGCCTTTTCATTACGAAATGCCAAACAATACTACAAAAATAACATGACAGCTTGCAATGACTCAGGCGTGATCTGTCAAATAAAGTATATTGAAAAAATTACCTCTAGTTGGATCACCAGCGATATATGGAACAAAATTTATTGTGGAATATTTGTCAACGTCTCAACACCGTTATAATATTAAGTGTGTATGGGTACAGGACACAGCAAACTCAGTTTCCCAGAAGAGAAACACTCATAATAAAAGTTATGGTATTCGGAGTTTCTAAATCTTCTTGAACTTATTATGCAAGACATAGTTTCTTAATGTGAAGAAATAGTAACTTTTGTTGTTTATGGGGAGTAACTTCGAATCACTGCCCTATTTGTATTAAATTAAGAACTTTATATATGCGAAAAGTCCTATCTATTCGAAGGAGAAAGCTTTTGCCTTTGGTTCACAAGAGAATATCTCTCAATTAAATATGGCTCTTTACTGCAAATTTATTAAATATCATGCTGTCATGTATCAATATTTGACACCACTTGGTAGACAATGGCGCATACCACATTTTTGTAGTATAAAAATATTGGCCCTCCACTTGATCTGCGTGAGTCCAATTTTTTCCATTCAAGAAAGATGAACTTCGTTGTTTCTTAAAACAAAAACTACAGGAAGTGTCTATCTACTCAACTATTGTCATAATTACTAACATACCCAAACAACTCACAGTGATTTTGAAAATGTAATGTAATTTAGCAACATTTAATTGTTTATTATGATAAATTGTTTCAAATTGACGTTCTATCTGCTAATTGCGTTCTTCATTTAATATGTACTTATTTTATAGTATTTTTTCAAGAGGGCAACAAGACAGTGCAGTTACTGTCCGACTACTACAAGATGAGGAAAATAGCGCAAATAATTATCGATCAAAACAAAGTGGGCGTTACAAACTGCAAATTGTACTTAGAAGTCAACTTTGAAAGGCAAAATTAATTGTTAGTGCCACAGATGTCAGGCAATTTATTATGGATATTTTGACAATAATTTTTGGCAGCGCATGGCAGATAACAATAAGCGAGGCAAGCTTATAGTACTTGCATAAATATTGCAAGAATAGTAAAGGGTAAAAAAAGAAAAGAAAAGCCAGAACAAATAATGGCACTACAGCGGCTGACTTTGAACGCGAAATAAAAATATTGACTTTAAAAATAACGCTGAATGCCAATGAAATTAAAAGTGTGCAATGCCTGGCCGTGCAGTCGCCGATAATTATTATGAAAATATTTATATGGATGGTGCATTGCTGTGTGCATTCGTATGCGAGAGGCGGCGTGTAGGCGAGTAGGCGGCAAAAAACTGAGTGGTCAACTCATTAAATGCATAGAGGGCACATACATGTACTTACACACACAAATTTAGATATGTATATTCTGATGAACGGATGGAAAGCTGACTGACGAGTCGGCCGTTCAAGTGTCTGAGCATATTGGACAACAGCTGCGAGCCATGGCAAAAGCGAGGCCAAATATGCCTATATATTGCTGTCTACCTAAAAAACAAAAAAATGCAAAATTGGTCCACAGCATGAGTCATGACACTTTTTGCTTAATTATTTGCTACATTTGTTTTAATTTAATTTTTTTTTTAATTTTTATTTTGTATTTTTTGCAATGAAAAAAATTCAAGTTTAGTGAAATATTCAATGAATGTGCTGCTATTTTTAAACACTATGGCGAATTCAATTTTATATACTATGAGACTATGTGCGCTTATATACATATTTTTACATATATATTATACTTATTACTTATTTTTGAAATTTTGAATACCCTCTGTTGCGCTTTTAATCCTTTTTTCTACATTCAAAATGTTTCGAAAACCACTTGTATGCGGCAGTAAATACATATATACCAGCAATGCATTAAAGTAGTTGGGAAACGCGCACAAGTCGTCATCGTAAATTAAAGTCTTTGAAATTAACGTCATACAATAATTTCCTACAGATACATAAGCACAAATATAAGATTTTATGAAAAGAAAATGAATAAATTATGAAAACAACGCTACAGAATATATATATACATATTGTGTACATATGTACATACCTACTCACATATATGTATATGACAGGGAAGTGTATGTGTACCCATTTTCTTTCTTATAATTGTTTTTAAAAATCATTTCAACTATTCGAAATACCTCATTTGTATGAGTAGTTGTTGGCAGATGTGAGCTACAAGCAAAATAGGTACCTATATTAAATGGTACATACTAAAATGTAAAATAAAGTATCATCAAAAAAATCGAAATTTAGTTTTTTATTGGTTATGATTAAAAAATCCTAGATATATCAGATATAACCGATATATAACCATTTTATAACCCATATACATATAACCATTTTATAACCAAAACTCAAATTTTGGTTCTATGAGTGGTTTCTATTATGTCGCTTTTCCTTCGCCTGTAAACTTATGAAAAGTGATGTTACGTTATTTTGAATTTTAGGTGACGATATACTATTACACATGTATGTGTATAAATACTAAGTTTGATTTGTTATATAAATTCTATGAACTGTGCTTTCTCGCGCTCTGAAAAGCTGTTTTGAAAACAAAACGAAGAAGATAGCTAATAACTATATTCTCTAGTGTGTAGTTATATCAAGAGTATACCATATGTACATTCATGTGTGAGTATATAGGAAAATTTTATATATATAAGTGCAAACAGTATTTGAATGAAAACATGTATACATAAATTGGCATATATGCTACAGCGTTGCATAAAATAATTGCACCATTTCATACTGTATTCAAGCGAAGCAATAAGTTGAAATAACTTAGAGGTTATATACAGTTAGAGGTTTCAAAAAATCTATGTATTTACTTTATTTCCTTAATGTACATATATTTAAAAATACACTTCTAAAATTTCATATCGTTCTGGTGAATATTTTCGAAGTTACACACAAATTTGAAAAGGCCTTTCAGAGTGAAATATACCAAAATTTACATTACGAGTGAATATCGCCTAACTAGTACATGCAATTGAGTAGACAGTCGCCATTTTGTGTATATTATAGATTGCTATCAATCTTTTTTATGGAGATCATTATGCTTTAAAAATGATATTGCGCAGGTAACAGCCGCGGCTGACTCGAATTTATTTTCGACTACTTTTTTCAGCAGTGGCAACCGTATGACAGCAATAATGCACCGATTATTCCATGTAGACAAAAAGACCTACAAAGAAAAAAGACATAACCCTACAAAAAAAAAGTACAGCCGTGTTACATTGTATGATCTTAGATACCACGCCATAGACCCACGACACGAGATAATGCTCGTAGCAACAGTTTCACTAATTAAATTGCTTGCTCCGTTGGCTGTATGACATGGAGCGCCGTCTTGATGGAACCAAAGGTCGTCCTCCAACTCAGGCACGAAAAAGTAATGATTCCCTCTGTCCATTTGACACACAAAATAGTGACTTTTTGAGGGCTTAATGGCAATGGCTTATGGATTATCAACAATCCGATCAATCAAATGTGAGCTTCATCGCTGAAAATATCGTTGTGGGCCCATGCACCGAACTTGGGACACTTTTGATGATTGTTCGACTTAAATTCTTGCACGATTTGGATTTTGTAAGCCCACAAACTAATATATTTCCGCAAAATCTTTCATATAGTAGATAGGCACAGCTTCACTCGGGTCTTCTTCGATACACTACCTTACAGCAGAAGTGACAAAATCAAGAAACTGATATTTAGCTAATGCCTAGAATGTTTGCTCAAATTTGTTGTTATGCGAAGGTTGCCTTTTATATTTCGAGATTAGAGAACAAAAGCAAATATTAAGCAACCCAAATCGCTTTATTGTTTTTCAAAATTATTCAATTAAGATTTTTACACTTTTGAATGCATTTTAACCAATTTTCGAAGCACTTTTGTCGCTATGAATGATGTATCTCCAAGACATGTGTTCTGAACATTTGAACCTTTTCGGGTGACGAACAACCTCAACCTCGCAGATCTTACGTATGGAAATAAAAAAGAAGCCATTCGATGCCAAGTCAGGACTAAACGGTAGATGACTCATTAAATTGATGTTTTGCGTATTCAAAAATGCAGTTTTTCAATCAATGTGTTAGGGCTCGCATTGTCGTTTTGATCTGTCTTTGGCGACTTGGTTTTGGTTGCAAGTGCTTCGCGCGCTTATAACTTTTGTTACATTTGGCGCAGCTGGAAACACCCATACAGTCGACTGTGTTTAATTTCGGGCTTATACGCGTAAATCCACGATTCGTCACCTGTCACGTTGTCATAGACTTGTTTCGTAGCAACAGTATCTTATTTTTTAACATTTGCCTCGCCTAATAAATACGAGCCTTGTTTTGAGCGATGTACAAATAGATTCAATGTTAAGAAATTGTTTTTTTTTACTATGAAATGTTCATTAAATATTGAGTGTGTGCTGTTCGCACTAATGCTTATAGTTTGTCTCAATCTCACGATAGACGAACTTGCAATATCCCATAAAAAATTTATAAAAAGATTTTGGGTAACCGTTGAATGAAGTTGAAAGCAATAAATGATTATCTGCAGATATAAAAGGAGTATATTGGAAGTACTGTTCATTTATATTTGAGTGTTCAAAAACTTCGTTAAAACCTCACAATCAGACAATGCATCTTAAAATTACGAAAAATACGATTTTTGTGAATATAAATATGCTGTATCAATCGTTTTAAAATTGTAAGGGTATATCTATACATACATACATATAAACATACGTAGCAAAGAATATTTTGCTTATATTTTCCACTTGACTGTATATTTTATACCTAAGTTATATTCGGAAAAAAATGTAAATATCTCTTATATCATATTCAACACTCATCTATTCATTTATAAACAATGCAAAAACATAAAAAAAAATCTATCTATGCATGTGCATAAGTATTCACATGCTAATATTCATTTATATATGAATAAACCAATGTTTTAGTGCTGTTCCTCTCTACCAAGTGGCGTGTTCCTTGCCTTTCATCTTTCTTTGGCAGATATTTATAATCACTATGATGCTCGTTTGCTTTCACACATATACATACATCTATTGTATATATAGTATAATATATGCATGTTCTTCTATAATCATCTATGTATGTATTTGTATTGTGTGTTTAAGTGAATTGTTTAGATTCATGTAGTATTTGGCCTACGTAAATGAACTTGAAAATCAATGACTGATGCAAGTAAATATAAAATACAGAAAATTCATATTTTTATTACAGGCTTACTAACTGATTTAATGTTTAATTCTAATTTAAAATTTTTCTATGCTAATCTGTATGTCTTCATATTGTATATATATAATTACTATTGCAACCTAACCAAAGGAAACTTATTAACACATATGAAGAGAAGCTTGGATGATCTAAACATGACGACAGAAAGAAATGATCATCACAAAAAAATTTGGAAGCTATAATCTTTGGTATACTACTGCGATCAAATTAAAAGGAGAATTTATACTTCGCTTGTTTTTTTCCTTTAAGTTGGTAGTACTGTTAGTGACATCTATGCTAAATTTCACATCAAATTATTCATTAGTACTTGAGACTCGTTTCGTGAGACTCTAAAAGTGAATTATTCGATTTTTACTAAGTCTGAATTTATTGAACAAAGAAGTGCGATAATACACCATCTCATACTGCATTGGTTATTCGTGATCATAACGCCACATTTCAACTAAAATCGTGCCGCAACCACCGCATTCGTCTGATTTACCTTCGTGTAACTTCTGGCTATTTAGAAAATTCACATATCCACTCCGAGGACACCGTTTTGACTCAATTGAGGCTATAAAAGCTGCATCGTTGAAGGCTTTGATGGCCATCGCGACGAAGGATTTTTCCAAGTGCTATAATGATTGGAAAATTCGTTGGCATAAGTATATAGCAGCAGGAGGGGAATACTTTAAGGAAGATCAAATGGAAAAATTCACCTTTCAATTTGATCAGTAGCACGTAGAGTTTGGTCCAAGTTCGATTACAATGCAGAAATCTACGATACGTTCGAAGAAAAAACTGAGAAATATTTTCAAGCGCTCCATAAGAATGCTTTATGATTACCTTTTACAACTGTGAAGAACTCAAAACTAACTAATGTAAGGGAAAAGATAGATGAAAAAAAACTAATAACAGTTCTATTATTCCCACTATCTTTTGCAGCTAATAAAAAGCATTTGAGTTGGTTCAAGCATCAGAAATAAAAAAAGATGAAGTTAAACAACAGAAGAACACCAATGAAACTATAACAAGATATCTACAAGTACTAACACATGAAAAGGAAGATTTTTTTACTTCAGAAGTTACAACAGAAAACGAATCTAGCAACATATCAGGAAAAGAAGGCCGTGAAAAAAAAGATTGCAAAACAAACGTGTGAGGAGGGGACTAATTAATCTTTTATGACTGAGAAAATACCAGAGGAAAATGGAATCAAAGAAAAAGATGAAGATAAATGTTTACTGCGAAACCGCAAATCAAAGATCAGCGAGTCTAAAGTATTGTTCAAAAGAGCAGCTGAAAAACTTAAAGGATCTGATGGAATAATGGGAGTAATAATTATTTAGACAGAAGGTTATACTCAACAAAGAAAATTGCCTCTTGGAAAAGTCATAAAAGCACTTCCAAAAATACATACACTTCACAAGGAGCTGACCATTATAAAGGCTTAATCGAAAAAAATGTAATTGCATCCATTTGGGAATTACAAATAGAATGTCATCATGTGTTACATTAACAAGAACAAAGTGAACTTTCTGAACAAAACCTTGTGGTAAGAACATGGATTTTCGCTTTCCCAAAAGTCACCCCTTGGCACCAACGCATATGTTCATTTTTAAACAACATAATATATAAGTATATTATATTTCAGTAGTTTTTACTTCATTTTAATTGATCAACTAGTAGTTATTAAATTACCAATGCTAAAAAAGAGTGTAACCAATTTTAATTTTTTAATTGTCACATTTATCTACGATTTTTTCCGCACTTCACTACGTGCATAGCTTAATTTAATCTCGGTGTATTATTAGCATTAATATTGTCAGCAAAAACTAGTAGCTAATTTGCTGTTTCGAGAACTTTGCATTTTTCCAAGAATGCACGGAAAAAATAGCGATGACAATATGCTCAATTAGGCGAACTTTAGATTGGAAATATTTATTGAAGAATTATTTTTAAATGCTGTGAAAGTTCGACACTATTTATTAATGCAAATCACAATGACAAAAAACTTACAAAAATTGTTATTTATGCCTAATATTTTTAGGAAATATAGTTTATGTATGACAACGATTACCGTGGTCGTCCCAATTAGGCCATTGCTGACAACAGCATCAAAAGACTTACAGCATGATAATGGATGAGCTAAAAATGAGCTCTACAGATTTAGCTGAGGCTCTAAAGATATGAAAATAACATAACAATACATAGTTCATGAGCGTTTAAGTGACAAACCCTCTGTGAGACGTTGGTTCCGTACGAGCTCACATTCACCGTGCAAAAACGCAGTTTCCTATGTCAAGGATATCTTCTAACTGAATGGCAACCACTTGAAGAAATTTTTTACCATCTATATTTTATACTCTTGCAACATGTTGGTTTAGAGTACAATAGTTTTGTTCACCTAACGGTTGTACGTTTCAAACTAATCGAGTTAGATATAGAATTATATATACAAGTATATAAATGATAAGAATGTTGAGGCGAGTTGAATTCCGAGTGACTGTCTGTCTGTCTATTCGCCCGTAGGTACGTCCCTGCAAGCTGCAATTTGAGTAAAAACTGAGATATCTTGATGAAACTTATCTTCATGAAGTTCGTAGATGGGCGTAGGTGGACCATTGTCACGCTCACAAAGCGTCATTGAAGTGAAACTTAAAAAATGCCATAACTAAGGACTTAATTAAGCGATGGAACTGTAATTTGGTACTGAGAACTGTAGTAGCACGGGGCGTCTGTGACTAAAATTTTTTACAAAATGGAATGGTCAAGAAACAATTAATATAACGGGATAAAACTTTGCACGAATAATGTCTTTAGAGTATTCCACGTCACCTTATGGCCAAAAACTCGTTCTAGGCACCATTTAACTAACAAGGCTTACATACCTGAATGTACTTCCCCAGTATTATTCCTTACAAATTGCAAAAGTATGGAATGTTCGGTTATACCCAAACTTAGGTCTTCCTTACTTGTTCAATCTATCTTTCTCAACCAAATCATGAAATCAAAATAAACTTACATCAATTTGACGCAATCGCAATGCAAGAATGCTATTGTATAATAAGACAAAAATAAATATTTAACTAAATCTCTAAAATATCATGCACGTGTCTAATAAACAAACACACACACACATACACTGACTTCCGTTACAGTTGCATTTAATCTAAAATAGCGCAAGTGCAAAGAAAGAAATTTTTCTTCAAGTATTTATTGAAACTTGTGTTTTGTTTACTTCGAATGTGCCCGTAAAAGCACAAAGGCAGCCACAGTTCGCCTTTGATTATAGCCAAAATTAGATAAATGAAAGATGGCGCTGTCTGACTGTGAGGCAAAACGCTGCTCATATACTTGTATGTATATTTACTGTGCACAAGTATTAACCTTGACATTGGGTTCAAAAGAGAGCACAAAAGAAAACTTTTTCTAAGAAAGTAATGTTTTGAGCTTGATTTTTTTCTGCTGTTTTTTCTTCTATTGTCGTATGTGTTATTTAACTTTTGCTTATTTCCTTTTCGTATCTATTGTTTGGCTCCTAATATAGTTTAATGCCATGTTTAAAGAGATATGGCCACTTTTGGTTATATGAATACAGAAGTTGTGTAAGGACAAAATATAAAAAGAATATAGAAAAGTAGAGCATAAAAAAATAAAAGTTGAGGAAGTGAAAGAACTTTGGCAAGTTGAGTGAAAAGTGAATTCATGTGGGAAATACCTGGCAACTGCAGTAACAACATAGAAATTTATTTGTATTTATGTAGATGTATATATATATTAGGGTGAGCGTTATTTTCCAAGTTGGTTTTTGTAGTAAATATCTCTTGAAGTTTCATACAAGATCTTGCGTTTAAGCCTAAATCAGTGTACTTTTTCCACATATGTTACATTGGATTTGTTGATCATTGCAATAATTTTTTTAACTCCAAAGCAAATAAACCTACAACCTTAAAAAACTTATATTCCAGTAAAAAATTGTTCACTCTATAAAAAGCATTCAAATGATTTTTTCATAAAAACATTATTTTAAAAGTTATATCCAGTCAAAGTTATGAGTCCAATGTACTGAGGCATTCATACAAGTGATTTATGCATTCTGCGTTACTGTTTTTGTTGTTGTTGTAGGAGCAAAAAAAAAGACTGAAGTAATTTTGAGGCGTGGTGCCAGGTTTACAACCGTTAGCCAGAAAAAAATTTAGGTCCGTGCCGGTTACTTAAGCCCGACTGTCATGAGAACGGATTATTTGTTACTCATACGACATGGTGTACATTCAAACAGTCGTGATGGTTGCTTAACTTTAACTGCGTATAACTTTTAAAACGGTGATTTTATAAAAAAAATTGTAAGCACTTTTTATATAGCAGAAAATTTTGCACTAGACTTTCATTTCTTTAAACTTGTAAGTTTACATATTTCATGCAAAACATCAAAAAATCGCATGCATGCTACATAGTATATGGGAAAAGTATTATGATTTTGTCATAGTTTAAATTAAAGATGAAAAGCATCAACTTGAAAAATAACGCACACCCTAATATATTTAATTCTATATTAACATTTCTTTGCGTTTTTTATTCGAACAATTGTAAAGTCAAAAGCAACTTTCACTGCGCAGCAAGAAATAAACTTGCTAAAAAGTGAAAAGTTGTGTCTTTTAACAGCAAAGTTTGTTGTCAGTTTATTGCGCCATTTGTTGATCTGCCAAGAATTCATCGACTCTTACTTTTATTGCATTTTGATTAAACAGCAGCAGGTGATTGGCACGCGTTTATCACATAAATATGGCAAATTACAATATTTGTTGCACGTCTGTGGACAATATTAGCTAAGCTTGATTTGCGCGAAATGGTGGGAATATTTTAATTGCTTTATTTAAAAGTTGTCTTTATTTGTTGAATATATGCTGTCTAACCTTCAGGAAGTTCGTAAGGTTTCATTAAATATTTTTTGTTGCAACTGAGGAAAGTTGAGGAGAGCCCGTGATTTATTAGTCCGCTTGCGAACACTTTGAAAAGATTGTATTTGATACTTAATTGAAAGGGAACTATTATATTGCTTTTGAGATAAGTAAATAATTCTATTGTACTCTTCCAACCTTTTCCTTTCTAATGCGAAATTACCGCAAATTATGTAGTAAAAATTTAGAAGAAAGAAAAATTAAAATTTGAGATCAAAATATTTCATTAAGCAAACTGTTGTTGTACAAACGCATATTGCGATCGTTTTGTGGATTGTTAATAGGCGTGAGATAACTAATAATCTCACTTAGACTGCTAGATACGCTTATCCAATGTGATGCTCAGGACTCCGTCGAATACGTATAAAGCCAACCACAAATTTTTTGAGCTGACTAATATGTACTCCAGTCAATTTTCTGGCTTCTTAGATAGTATGGCAACCAAGATGCTTCAACCTTAGTCTGGCGAAAGTGCTGATTGCTGTCCAACGCTTGTTGAACTCGTGCGAGGCCCCTAGATTGAGCGTCTCAGTGCTCGAAGACAGGTGAACACCTGCTTGTTGACATCCTAATCAGATTTGGGCTAGGGCGCCCTTTCTAGCGAGATCATCAGCTTTATAGCTTCTAATAAGTCCGTTTTGACTAGGCAGTTTAATATGGAAGAAGCTTGATGCCATAGATAACGAGGTCATGCACTCCTTTAGTAGCTTTTCGATCGGAGTGGATGCATACCTTCCTAACTTCGTTGTAGTACACTTACTGCAACCTTAATAGCTTATGCTTGAAAGGCACTACAGAGGTCCCACTCCAACCTTCCCTTTGAGTTTCCATAAATCCGTGGAAAAGTTCCCGGACCAAGTAATCAGAGATGCAATCAAAGTGGGAGAAGATTTCGGAATGTCCCACTATGAGATCCTTAATGTGTCCTGCTTCCGTCGGACCAGGATCTTATTAAAAAATAAGACTCGACGTCTTTGGAAATGCTACTCCAATCATATACGAACTAGATTCTATATAAGGTTTGCAGGTTAGTTAGCATAGTGTTCAAAATTTGTTTGTGCATTCAAACATACCAGACCATGAATGAATTGGAAGCTATACCACATATACTACTGTTATTCTTAAAATTCACAATATCTGCATAATACATTTGGACAAGACATAAACGTATTTGGAGATCCTTTTAAACTTTAGTGATTTATCGCGTTAGATCTTCTATGGGAAACATATTATTACTAGCGATGGGTCTTGGATCTATGCTTATGATCTGGAAACAGATGAGCAATCGGCCGAATATGGTGAAAAAACTGAACCGAAGCCAAAAAAACGTCAAAAATTAAGGTTATGTTGGCAGTTTTCTTCGATTATGGAGATGTGGCGCACTCCGATTTTCTTTCGACCGGTCAAACTATCAACAAGGAATATCATTTGAGTGTTATGCTTGGTTCATGCGAAACCAATCGTAAAAACTTGCCAAAATTATGGGAATTATGTGCCGACAGCTCTTGGTTTTTACACCGCGATAAAGCACCGTCGCATATGGCATGGATTCTTCGTGAGTTTTTCGCCAAATTTTAAACCAATATCGTGCCGCAACCACCGTATTCGCCTGAGTTAGCTCCCCGTTTCGAGGAAACCGTTCTTACTCCAATAAAGACATTAAACGTAAACACTAAGAGCATTGAAGGCTATTCCAAAAAGAGCTTTAACAACTGTTTCGAAGATTGGAAAACAAGTTGGCACAAGCGTATTAGGGCCAAAGGGGATTACTTTGAGTGGACGATATAGATTTCGAATAATAAATTGAGGATTTTAAAATTATGAGCAAACATCAAAAAAGCATCAATAAAATATAAAAAATGTACTGAGAATATACGTAAGGATACACAGAAAGGATAAAAAATGTAACGAGCTGAAAGACCTACACGATTCGCAACACGTCAATGAATGATGCAGAAAGTGCTTTCTGTTTACAAACAAATATATATTTGGTATGAAAATGTAAACTAAAATCGACTCAAACAGCGCATGATCTCATAGTTCGGTGAGACAATCACTTCATGCAGATATAAAGATAAAGCATATGTATATTAATATATACATATGTATTTTTGGGCATGTATGAGCATATAGCTTATTTTGTATATGAAAAATGTTATATGAAATTTGTTGCATATATGTACAACTACATACAATTTCATTACTATATAGACTAGAGTTCACATTAACCACCGACTGATCTGCAAAACCAAACTCTGCGGGTTAAACGGCAGAAGAAAGAGGCAGCAGCAAGTGGGTGAATAGCCAAAGCAGGCGAGTGAGTGAGTGGACAAAAAGGAAGAGGTCAGCATAGCGTTCAAGATCAAATTTGGCGTAATTAATATATAGCAGTAAGTTGATTTATTGCCAATACAGGGGACATTTTAAAATGCAACAATGTAATTTATTTGAAATATTAAATTGAAAACAATAATTAAGGAGAGCAAAGACCTCTACAGAACAAGTGTCTGCAAATGTGAAAGGAAAAAAAATATACAAAAATTATTTCTGCATATGTATTTATGAATGTATGCATATATCCTTGCTTTTGGTTGGTAATACTTAATGGAAGTTGACAGTGAAAATAAAAATTCAAATAAACTCTTTTTGTCAAACAAGCGGAGGTGTTATATGCACAATTTTCAATGCGAAAGACCGAAATATCATAATTGTGGTCAGATTGCCCCTGAGAATACTTGGCAGCATGTGTGAGTGTGTGCACATAATCGGCGATTAACTGTGATCAACGCACGAACATGTCCGGGGCGGATCGTTTGTAAGACTTTCCAAGGCTTTTTTGAAATAGAATAATGAAATTTTTGAAATGAGATAAAATCACAAAACCAAAAAAAATAATACAATAACAACAATTTTTTGTGTTATACTTTCAATGATCGCCAAATGCAGCAAGGCAGGGTACAAAGCATTTACTCGTGGGAGGATATGAAGACCCTAGTATGTAAATACATATTTATAAGCAATACAAACAACAAATTTTATAAGAAATATATGTGTGTTTGTGGAATATTTCACATTTGCCTTAAACTTAAAAATGTGTGCGTATTTCATTGCTTTAGAAAGCGTTGGCGAACGGAGCTTTCGGCTACCAATATCAACGCAATACACATACACATTCAGAATTTTTAAGTTTTAGTAGTATTGGCATATACACTGCGCATACATAACGGTGAATTCTTACAAATACTCAAGAATAAAAGGAATTTCTGTGATAAAGCGAATGAAATTGGTGAAGCCGATTTTCAACATCGAACAGTTTGAAAAAATTCTTCGTTGAGGATAGATCGCTATTTTTTAGTAGGAGTAAAGAAAAATGTAAGAAATTTTTTTTTTGTAACAATTTCAAATTTATTTATAAAAAATATTGAGAAAAAAATGAGGAAGCACCAAAAATTTGAAAAAAGAAAGTGAAAATTTTTTGAGTACCGACTAAAAGACTTTTGAAAAAAGTAAAAGGAAATTAAAACAATAATTTGTTTAAAAAAAATATGAAAAAGCATTAAAGTAATTGCCATATTAAATAAATAATAATAAAAAATCAAATAATAAAATCATACACTTTTTTAAATTTTCTTAACAAAAAGTGACAAGACACTCTCTTAAAACCATTTTCATATTAATTCAAAAAAAAAATTGTTTAAATTAAAAAATAGGATTTATTAAATTAAATACTAAATTAAAGAAATAAGTATGATTAAATGAGTAAACAGAAACTCAACAGCGCTCGAACGTGTTAATTACAAATAAATTTAAAAAATTACAAATGGATTGAAAAAATACCAAAAAACAAAAATGAAAAAATAAAATAAAAAAATGAATTAAAAAATCGGCAGAAAGTGTCAAAAGATCCTTAAAAGTGCAGAATTTTTTCATAATAAAAAATTCATTAAATATATTAAAAATGCATACCATTTATGCCGGAAATTTTTTTTATTAAATCATATTATACAACACCTTGAATATATACAGCGGTTTTGGAGCAATAGCAAACATGCTTGAGCATAATGAAAAGATGAAATATTTCAAAATTTTGTATCCGTGCCAAAAATGACATGATCAGTCACAACAACAAAAACCACAAAAATTTATAACGAACAACTCGGCTGAGCGCGAACACCACCAAACGCCGCAAGCGAGAACAAATAAACGCACCCAACTCAAAAAAAGAAAATAGGAAATAATAAAGAATTAATACAGCGTAGCGCCACAGCAAACTCCAATACACACCACAAACACACACACATACATATGCACGCACGTATGTACGGATATGTATGCCCGCCGTCATCTCAACTCAACCCTCTGCATTGGCGCGCTGTGAAAATATTCAACTCAAGGACATTTAAAAATAACCGTGAAATTTAGCTGCCGCTTGTACGTATCACTGCTGCCCGCTCCAACAACTCAAGCCCACAAACCAAAAGCAAACGCCAGCAACGAGTAGTGATCAGCAGCAAGCAACACCACCACCATTATCACCAACACCTTCAACTCATAGCCAATACATAAATAAGTATTTTCCGCGAGCAGATCATATTGGCAAAAGGTTTTTCAAATTGTTGTTATTGCTGTATTGGCGGCCTATCCACCTATCTACATTCGCTGGTATTTGCATGAAATGAGCAAAATACGTTTTTATGCTCGCGCTTGCTCATTCAACAGGCTGCAAAGCTTTGAGCGCTCGTTTATATGCGTATAGCGCACACTCATTCGTGTGTGTGTGAGTGTTTGTGTGAATTTGTCGAAACATTTTTGAAGTGCGGTGTCGTTATACGTGAAAATATATTTTTAGTGTTCGGTGATCTTGTCGTCTTTGCGATAGTCTTCGACATTTTCTGCGCTCTTTTTATTCGAGAAAAAGAACTGGAGCAGAATTACAAAGTAAACGAGCCGTTGAAAGAAAAAACTTAGCAGAACAGTAAAGATTTCGGAATTTTTAATAATAATAATTAAAAAAAAAAATAACTGCATACATGAAACTGTTGTAGAAAAGTGAAGAAGAATAATTAAAGTGAATATTAATAATTAGTCACTAAATAATAGAAAAAATATAAAATAAAAAAGTTTTTTTTAATTTAAGAAAATAGTAACTAAACTCGTTCATAAATTACACATTACTTACTGAATGCCATTATTTATTTTTCTTTTGCCTTTTGCTCTACTTTATTGCAGCGAACGAGATATTTGACATCGAACCTCAGTAAAATTAAAACTATATAAATTTCTTGTTTCGAAACAAGCAACAGCAAATCGATCAAAATGTTTAAAAGCCATTTGGAAATGATTGGTCGCAATGAGACCCCCAGCAAGAAGGCGAAATTCTGGCAATCTTACATCAGATCCTTGAAGGGTGAGTTTATGGAACATAGTTTACGAAAAAAAGGAAAAATTAAGTCAGAAATAATTTACGAAAAAAAGTAAAAAGTAAAGAAGAAATAATCGGCATAAAACAAAGTATTGATAAAACATATTATGAAAAAAATAATCGCCATAAAGTAATTCCGAAATTATGGAGAAATAAAGTTTGTCACCTTAAATATTTTTCAATATTAACGTTCTACTATTTTAAGATAAGACTATTTATATATGTCTACTAGATGATTTTACACTAATTTTTTTTTTTTTTTTGTATAAAAACAGTTTCAAAAATATAGACATAATATGTGAAAACTTTTTCCAAAATAGTCTAACGTATCTCTGGTGTCATTAAAATAAATTTGAGTTTAAAGCGAAGTTCTGCTAATGGCAAGAAAAACATATCGAGGAACTTGAGTCATATATGAAAATAGACATTATAATTTACTTATTTATAATTTGAACTGACTACAAACTACATCCATATCGTCACATAAAAAACAAAATAACATTCAAGTTTCAAAGTTTAGAAAAATAAATTGTTTGTTTATTTCGGTGAGAACGTATAGTTTTTAGGGATCTAAAATTTATCTAACTAAACGAAATTTTAAGAGGTTGTATACATAGAAAAGTGGTCGAACCTTTCTCAGTGTTTTCCATCATCAGTGAACATCATGACTCATGATTGAGACCATGCGAGAGATTCAACAATAATCTACTGTTTTGATTTCACTATAGTATATTGATAAAGTTTTACTAAAATTCTTGATAAACGATTTGACAACATGTGTTCATCTTAATACCCAAAATAGGGTTTCTATTTGAATAAACTTTAAAAAACCTTTTTTTTGGGTTATAAAACTAAGTT
Organism: Bactrocera dorsalis; assembly: GCF_023373825.1. Classification (NCBI taxonomy): domain Eukaryota; kingdom Metazoa; phylum Arthropoda; class Insecta; order Diptera; family Tephritidae; genus Bactrocera; species Bactrocera dorsalis. Next base: position 101,678,423 of record NC_064304.1, on the reverse strand, counting down.
TACCAAAGTTTATTGGTGGGTTATATATTAAAAACTATTACCTTATTGTTTTTATAGTTACTTTGGAAAAACAAAACAATCCAATATTCGAAGATATCTCTATGTGTATTATTTAATGAAATATGTAGGTATTTGTTTGCACTAAAATCACTCAAACTATATTTTAGTTTTATATGAGTTAATTAGAGAATTTAATATTTATATGGTTGGATATTAATTAAAATTAATTTAGAAGCCAGAAATTTAAACTACAATATAAAAATACGTATACTATGTACTTACATAATATTATACACACCTATAAGCATTCTGTGGATCATTTTCAAGGTGCCCACTCCAAAAATCAGCAACCCAAAATATAAAAAAAAAACATTGAAAAGCTTATGCTCAAGTGACACCTTTTCGCTTTTCTATATATATTTAAATATATTTATAAAATTGACTATATATAAATGATGTCGAGTTCACACTTTGTATACAGACGCAGAACATTTGATCTGTACACTCGAAATAACATCTTCATATACTATAAAGCGATTGGTATGCTTTTCGAAGCACTAAATATTTTTAATTTGTATAATAAAATTTTGTTTTACGCACTCACACACACTCGTACATTTACAAATTTCGAGTGAAATCTTAACTAAAATCAACGAAACTGTGCGCTATTTTCGAAACGACAAATCACCCCAGCCAGCCAGCCTGCCAACATATTGCTTATTTTTGTATCGAAAAGTATATATTTTCACTATGCAAAGTCATAAAATAATATTTCGTTAAAAAATAAAAGAATTTTATAAAACTGAAATTCGCTAAAATACACAGAAATAGGTAAATTGAAAGAAAAATCTTCGAAAGCAGACAAAAACTAATGCTTCGTTGAAGCTGCGCAGATATGCGTGGCGATTTATGTGTTTTCGCAGTGTGAAATTGGCGAAAAGCCAAAAACTGAAAACGAAAAAAGCTAGCGAATAAACAGTGAGTTGAAATATACAATAAAATCACAACAATGTATTTTGCTGTTGTTGCAAACGCTACTGCGGGTGCTGGATAAATCGCCAGCTATTTTAGTATTTAAACTAATTTGTTGTTAATATTTCGGTGGCCAAATGTTTTAGGAATATGCGACACAAAATAATTAGAAAATATTTCAAAAACTAATTTTGAAAAAATCCAAATTCGAAAATAATTTTGAAAGCATTTTAGGCGCAAACGAACACTTGCAATGCAAAATTCAACAAAGTAATTTGGAAAACTTTTAAAAACTAATTTCGAAAAATCAAAATTCGAAGTTCGAAAATGATTTCGAATGTACTTTAGACGCAAATGAACACTTGCAATGCAAAATGCAATAAAATAATTTGAAAAACTATTAAAAACCAATTTCGAAAAGTCGAAGTTCGAAATTAGAAAATAATTTCGAAAGCACTTTAGACGCATATGAACACTTGCAATGCAAAATGCAACCAAATAATTTGAAAAACTTTTAAAAACCAATTTCGAAACTCGAAAATGATTTCGAAAGCACTTTAGGCGCAGACGAACACTTGCAATGCAAAATGCAACTTCAGCAAGCACAAAAATGACGAGTAGTGGCAATGCGTTACAAAGCAATGCATAGATAGTTAGCAGACATATCGAAACAGCTGAGAATGTCAATTACATTTGTATAAAGTTTAGAGATTTACACTAGAAAATAATGGGTCTCTATGTGCTTATTTTGGATTATCATTTGTTTTTGTGCGATTTTCTGAGTTCACAAATATGCGTCAATGTAATAGTGTTAAATCTTTTGAGTAATACAAACATGGAGGAAATGAGTTTGGATAAACATATTTGGTCTTGACCTACTTGTGAGGTTTAAATAGACAAAGTAATGAAACGTTACTAATAATATATAAAAGGGTTTCATGAATATAAGAAAGCACTTTAATTTGTAGAATTCTCCATTTTTAAAAGACAGAATTTTTAGTTATTCCAAGTTCATAATTTTTGAGAAATTTAAGTTTTTCAAAGTTCATATTTTTTGAACTGGTGAACTGTTAGATTTTCGAATATTTAAAATAATTCAATTTCGAAAATAATTACATTATTATTTAACGTTTTGAAAACAAGTATATATTGTGTATAAATACGAACAAATACAAAAATACGAAAATATTTCAATTAAAATCTAATTATAAGAATCTTATGCGAACAACTTAATGTGAAATTTACCAAAAGATTAATTTTAATTTTTTCGTTTATAGGATCCGAAGATATCCGTGCTCATGAGACTCCACGCGTCAGCCGTCCATACAGCTCGTACTTGGACTCGCCAGCCACATACAGGAGCATCTTCGATGAACCCGCCACTGCCAACGAGCGTGTGCAGTCGCATGGCTACAGATACTTGCCAGTGAGCAGAGACACCTATGGCTACTCGCCACGTGCCATCTATGATCATCACTACAGCAGAACAAGTAAGTGTTGGCGAAAATTTCCAATAGCTTTGTTTACCTTGTTTTATTCAAAATATTTACAAATGTAGTCAAGAGGGATGTGCTGGCAAAAAAGTCGATTTATTAAAGTTAAATAAGCATATGTAAATCGTAATTGGTCATTGGGAATGTTAGTAATATTTTACTAAAGTAACATACATCGAAAGTTCGTGAGAAGTGATTCGCAAATAAATTGGTTTCATAAAATTTAGATTGTATAACTAATGAATCAATCTTTTCCAATTTTTTCGAGGGTTGGATTCTTTGGTAAATGAGTAATTTTTCCATTTTTCGAAGTAAGCCTCCAAAATCGAAATATTTACCTTCGAAGTTCGAAATTAAATTTAATTGTTCGATCAATTTATATTCTGATCAAAAATAGTAGTAATTTTAACATAATAAATTCAAATGACAATTCAATTCTAAAAATGCGGATTTATCGATTTGAAAAGCTAATTTATCGATAACATAACATATATTTACATATTATGTACCAAATTAAGGGCCATCATGATTGCTCAATTATTTTTGCAAATATTCTTATGTTGTTAAAAAATATCAATAAAAATCGACTTTTTTTATATTTTTGCATTTGTTAAATTTTTAATGAGTACATTTAGCTTAAAGTTAAGCGTACACATTTTGAAATACCGTTATGCTTCTTTGAAAAAAAAAATTATCGATAAAAGTCGACTTTTTATATAATTGCATATTTAAAAATTTGTATAAACGCGTTTTATTTGAAGTTATGCTCAGGTACTGTACTCTTATTGCTGAAATATTTTTGAAAATACTGATATACTGATTTGAAGAAAAAAATATCGATAAAAGTCGACTCTTTGGTTAATTTAAATTTTTTTGTATTTTCATTGCTTAATTATTTTGTTAATATTAAACAAATTCAAAATTATTAATATTTTAATACATAGAATTGTTGGCACATCCCTAAAAAATTTAAGTATTTTTTTGATTTCCAAAAAATTATTGTCTACAATTTTGGCTTATTTCATTTAATTATATTTTATTAATTATTATTCAATTAAATGCCATCTCATCACGCATCATCGGCAACTTGAACTTGTACAGCTGCGAATTCATAGCCGTCAACGTGTTAATGCTCATTGCAATATTGCGCAATTAAAAAGCAAATACATATTTATGCCATGTTTTAACAGTTACATATACTATACGCGCACAAATTCATTGCATTTTCGTTTCATTTGTGATCGTGATTCTTATGCAAATCGCTCACATACATGTTGCTCTTACTGTGGTCGCGCTTGTCGATTCATCGTTCACTGCAAAAACCTTGGTCAATTTTAATGATACATTGCATGCGTCATACAAGAAATATTTGCAACACCTCAGAGGTGTTGCGAGTTGGCAAGATTCGTCCACTTGGCCACCACAGCAATTTCAGTGTCACCTACAATTCAATTAGAAAAAAAAATTATATAACAAAATGAAGTAAAATAAAATTTATCTAAAAAATTAAAAAAAAAATATTTATTCAAACATAAATTGAATAAAATGTATCTAAAAAAATTTGATTCAAAATTAAAATAAAATAAAATTTTTCTAAAAAAATCTAAAAAAAATTTGATTCAAAAATAAAATTGAAAACTAAGTAGGTACAAAATATTTTTTTTTTGTAAATTTAATTGAAATTAGCATTCAAAAATAAGTAAATAATATGTGTCGTCTCTGTGTTATAGACGCTGCTGCGTCGTGTCAGCAGGTATTAACTTGCACAAACATTATTTAATTTTTATAAAAATAGCTCGTTGGCAAATTACGTCAGTTTAGTGTTTTTAGCGCCTAACGGTACGAGCAGTAAACAAATACGCCTACAACTTTGCATACGCATGTGTTGATATGTGAGACTCACAGTGTGAATATTGCTCAACCATTGATGTGCTGCAAATTTTTCTCACATTTATTGTACTATATTTACTATATACATACATATACGAATATCATATTATATAATATACAATATGTATATACATATATAATATAAAACATATATGCCACTAAAAATTGCTCAACATTTATTTTTTTCGGGACTGCTGGCATTCTGAAGCCTTCCAATACACACCTAAATATAAAATTTACCTCAATTGTTGTCTTCCTGTAGAGTGCAGGCTTTCAAGTCAATATGTAGATAGCTTTGTAGAAAAACAGTTCAAAAATTCAATAAAAATTTGGCTTTGCTACAACAAATACAACAACAATATAACGAACAATAGCAGCTACGTTGAAAGCAATGATAGGTTTCCATTTCCTACTTATGTACATATCTACATATGTACTTCGTGCATACATACTATGTGTGTGCATATACTTCAATAATTTGTATGAGTAACAATCCTTATTTTTCCAATCCAAACATATTCATATATAAATAGTATATATGTATATATGTATATAGACAACACGGCTTTCTTTGCATTTTGGCAATTCGCCTTCAGCTTTGTTATCAAATAACCGGCAGCGTCTGTGGGTGTTTGCTTTGATTGCCAATATGTGGTGGCTTTTCCTGTACATATTTATGTGCATAAGAGTTGACATATAATATTTATGTCTATATGTATACTTATGATTAAAATTATATGTCTGAGCCTCGTGTAACATCACTTTAAGAAACCGAATTATAGCAGGATAAAAGTAGGCTTGCATGTGTTTAAGGTTGGGTTTGAATCGTTGGTAGAAGGTAATATGAGAGGTATAAACGTTATTGGCTGTAGGAGCACGGTATGACAATTCGGTACTATGGTTAAATTTGCATAGGATGCACAAGTCAGATAAAAAAGTTGCGCATTACAGTAGTAAACTTTTGGATTTATTGTGTTTCCAAAAACAAATTAAGTATCAAGACTTTTTGTATTATATGACATATTTCCTTAAGAAAACGTTGAATTTTAAATATTTGAGAGTTTCGTATTTTAAAATTTTTCGAGCATAGCGAATCGAACGAACAACTGGTATAAAGTATTTTGTCGTTAAGAACCACAACTGGCCTAAGCGAGGTTTAATAGCCTGCCAGTTTAACTTGACCTAATAGTATTTCCAATATTTACAGTAGCGAATCGAACAAACAACTGGTATAAATAACATAAACTGGCATAATAAATAGTTAGAGCGTATAAAACATTACAGTATATTTAACGAGATATAATTTTATACATATATAATCCAGCATGTAGATTCATTGCGAAGAAAGTAGGCTATTAAACATCGGACAATGGGTTGCTAGTCAAGGCAGCGTCTTAGTAAATTATACGAATTTGTTATTGGAATTTATCAACCTTTCACAGCGAAATAATAAGTTACAATAAATAATAAATTTTCTCAAACCAAATCCATACAATTTTTAGTACTTAAAAGTAATGCAAAATTGTCTTTTTTCTCTCTATCTTTCTCAAAAACATAAACAATACACAAACATTATATAGAGCCTGTATAAATGTTATGATCCGTTTTTAGAGCAGAATATATTTAAATAACTGCTTTAAACGATGCAAACTGCGAGTTAAAAGTCTCAAAAAAATGAAGAAAAAAGAAAAGTTGATAAGTTATACAAAAAAATATATAAAAAAATCAAAAATAAATAATTACAGATATTTATAGTACTCATATAATTTTAAACTATTTATTGTACAATTTGTTGAATGAATTTAAGTATTCAAATAAAAGGAATCTTAGAAATTCAATTTGAGTTTAACCGTTCAACAGTTTTCAATGTTTATGCGTTAATTGTGTTATTGTTCTTAATAAAATGTTAAATACAATGTTAGTTGGCTAGTGTTTTTATTGCGATTGCTAGTTTTTTGACACCATAAACTCAAGATATGTATGTATGTACATATGTATATAAATTTGCAGAAGAATTTTTGGAGAAAGCGCATATTTTAGTATAGATCATTGAGAGATTACAAAGGCACTCAGCGCCAATACACCTGTGTTTTACGCAGTGTAACTGTATTATTTGGCATTTTCGCATGCTCTACTTTTACAATACTCTACTCAGTGTAGACGTGTCCAAACACGTATAGGTACAGACCTTAGACATGCTGCATCTTGTTTCTGCTACGAAAGCGCTTTGAGTTACTCAACTGTAAATTTGCTCTGTAAACAGGTATTTTTTTCATATTTCAAGTATTGTATTCCTTAAATTATTATCCATTTTATTATTAAATTATTTCGTTGTGGTTAATTTTAAAAAAGAAAATTATACATTTTCCTTCCTTATTAATATTTGCATTGAAATAAGAGTGACTTATGCAATTTCTGCTCATTTTAACTTGAGTTTTTTTACAAGCAATTTGGTTTTTAATTACATAATTCTTAGAAATGACGAATGGCTGAAGTTACTTATTTGTGCGCAATGCAATTGCCAGTTATTTTCAGGTACACTCCTACACCTGTGTTATCGTATTCATTTTCATGCATTCAGCACCATTGCATTTTCGCGCTTGTTTACACATTTGTTTTACGCTTGTGTTTACATAAACATATCGTGTTCATACACATACATATGTATGTATGTATATCGTTTCTCATCGGGCTTTTGTGAATTTAAATGAATTCATGGTATCATATGATTCTTTATTGCATTTCGTCTTATCATAATACAAAAATATTATTTGAAGGACGCACACTATAAAAAGTTCGAAATATCTTTCAAATCAAATTTTTAGTATACAAATTTCCAAATAAATTTTAAATACAATTTTCAATTTCAAATAGGAAAATCGGAATGTAAAAGGTGCAAAATATTTCCTTCTGATTTATTAATTTTTATTTATTTAAGCAAATTAAATTTATGGTTTTAAAAAGCAAACAAATAAAAAATAATTGTAGTATACATATATTTTCTGTAGCTAATAATTTCTTCTTGTGCTATCTCGTCAGTTTGAAAATAATTTTTTTTAAGACATTACTATATTTTTTACCACTTTCCTTAAAAATAACAAAAAAAAATACGGAGAAAAATAATAATTATAAAATTTCTTATTTTTATATTACATATACATACATATATACTAATATTTAGAAAAGTAGCACGTATTGCATTTGTTTTATATTTCCAAAAATATTTTTAGTTCATTTCATAATTTCATTAATATTTTTTTGTTGTTAGTGTATAATGTATTTTTAAATAAAAATAAATTATTTTATATTAATATATATGTAAATTTAGTTATCAATTTTATAAACTAATTTTTTTTTAATTTGATTTATTTTTTTAGTGTTTCTTGTATTATTAAATAGTTTGTTAATTTTTAAATTAAAATAAATTATATATTATATAAATTAATTTTTTTTTATTTTTAAGTTAAGTTTTTTAAATTATTTTTTTTTGTTAATATGTAATGTATTTTTAAATTAATATATTTTAAATTTAAAATTTGGTTTATTAATTTTAAAAATTAATTTTTTATTTTAATTTATTTTTTTTGTATAATTAATTTTTTTGTTAATACTTACATATAAAGTATTTTTACATTAATTTAATAATTTTATAAATTATTTTTTTTTTATTTTAATTTTTTATTCCTTTCATTTTAAAATTAAAAATTTTGTTTATTTAATTTTTCTAAATTAATTAAAATTTTTAGTTAATTATAACCAAATAATGCTGGTATATTTTTAATAATTTTATTAAATTTTTAGTATTTTTTGCATTATTAATTTTATATTCAATTAATATAAAATATTATATATGGAATTATAAATTTATTTGATTAATTTTATTAATTAATATTTTTTTCCTTAATTGTATTAAGGTATTACTATATAAATATACTATTTAATAATTTTTTACGTTAATATTTAGTTTTCTTTAATTTTTTTTTTTATATATTTTTTTTTTGTTTAATTTATTAAATTATTCATTTATTATTTTTAAAAATTTTTACTTAGTTAGTTTTTTTTGATATTTAGCGTTTGGTAATAAAAAATTTTCCAACCAAATACACATACATATTTATTTATAATATCTACCATATAGATTTTCATTTTTGTAATTTTTTTGTTTAATGTTAATAAATCTTTTATATAAGTTTATTTCTATATATATTTTTTGTATTATGTTACTTTCTATTAATTTTATATTAATTTATGTATAATTTTTCATCATGTTATTTCGAATTAAAAAAAACATAGCTTTTTAAATATTATATGCAATAAGAACAATTTTAACTAATATATTGCTTTAATTAACTCTTGCTATTTTTTCAAACCGCTTCTGCTTGGACACATGCTTTAAAATGCTTCTGCAATTTCACCTATGCTCTCTTGCTTATCGTTGTATGTATATCCATGGATTTTATTTGCTAATGAGATTTCGAGTCTAAATGCTTTACTATTTTCACTGTAAGCCAAATTTATTTATTTTTTAATATTTATGCTCCTCCAAAAACTGTATTTCAATATTAATCTGTCTTCTACTTTTATTCTAGTTCCAGCCAACTACGACGCAGAGAGGGCATGGAATGATCATTTGAAGCGCATGCAAGAAATCGAACGCAGGTGAGTCGTCGAGTAGAATATACTGTACATATGTACATATGTATGTATATACCATACATAAAAATTCAATGCAAGCAAGAGTTGTAAAATACAAAAAAGGCAGAATCTTTATCAATTTATACTTTGTAAACGCGGTAAATTTTAGAACTTCATTTAAAAATTATGCAAATAGTTCGCTCACTCAACTCTCACAGTAGAGCATACTCAATTCTCAAAATTTTCTTAGCATATATGTAATTTTCTCAAAATGAAATAAAGCGTATTAAAACTGCAAGCTTTATTTTACTTGTGTTGCTACGTATAAAACTTGCTTTTCTCCGCTTCTTTGCTCTCGTTTTACTATAAAGTAAATCTGCTTATCAATTGCACTTGTACTTTGCATTCAATTCTTGGAAATAATTTCACGATTTTTCAATTCCCCTCCTTCATTGCAGATACCCATCTCGTTATGGTCTCTACTTGAAGGACAAGCCATACACACCAAACGCTTTGGTGCCTTTGGAATATGAGCCAGAAGATAAGCTGCTCCAAGAACTCAACAAGGGTAAGGAACTGTAAATTTTAAGTTACAACAAATCAACAACAACCAAGAAATATATATACTCTACTAAAAATAAAACAACAACAAAGCGTAACAAAATACACAACAACAATATTTACAAGTATCAAAAAAAAAAATAAGTAAAACGAACAAAATTTATAAGAAAAAATTCAAACGAAGCAAACAATTTGATATAGATATTTAACGAATTATATGTAGATAATTGCAAATATTGTAAACACGAAGCAAATAGCGTAAAGAGTGAAAAAATGAAGAATTACAACAAATGCATTCGCATATCCTCTACACCGAAAAGAATTTTTTCAAATTCAATTAAGCACAATAACAGCTATACATGAAACTATACCCTAAACATTTTAGTACTGCTCACTCAGCGAAAATTGCGAAAAATTGAAAGAATTGGCAAATTTTATTGGAGATATGTATGTATGAAAATATGGCAAAATTTTAAGAGGAAAATTATTACTATTTATTTATGTATGTATGTAAGTGAAAGTAGTCGAGTGAGCGCACACCAGGCAATGAATTATGCAAACACCTGTACATATATGTAATACTACCACTACTACTATTAACTAATTGGCGTCTCACATGGTATATACAATATATATTTAATGTTTTTGTAATTTTTTGCGTAAGCGAACTATTTTTGCTAATATTTTCATAAAATATGTATGTTTCTTTCTATATTTTGATTGTTATATTTGCAGCACGAAACATTTGAGCAAATAGCCAATTTTCGCTAGCAAATCTACACAGCTGCACAAAAGTTCTGTACTGAACAGACAAATACGCTAGCGATTACAACAATACAGTTAAATTTTAAATGAATTTTTAAATTAACGTAGTCTTGGCATTACAACTTTTTTGTCTGTAAATGTTTAAATTAAAATTTCACATACATATATACACACATATCTCTGAATAAATAGCGAAATGACTAATTGTATACACAAACTTACATACAAACATTAGTCTGAGTGAAGTAGCAAAAGCAAAAAAGAGCTAAGATCAAAGCGACTAAATGAGTTTAAAGAGAAATGCAAAGCAAACAAGCAGAAATTCGTTAAATGTTTCATTGTATTTAACGTCATACAACATATGTTTACTTTAAATTTAAAGAATAAATACTGAACCAAACAAAAACTTACTTACATATCTTATATTTAGTTGATAACGATGAAGTAGGATGAGAGAAAAAACTGATTTAAAAGCTTCATTAAAATTAAAATAAAACCAAAAAACCCAAACCAAAATAGTTTTTATTTAATATATTTTAATGAAATATATTTATTAATCACTTAACAACAACTAAACGCAATAATATAGTAAATTAATTGTGAATGTTATGGACTTCAATTGAAATGTGGCAAGAAAAGTTAAGGCTTTTCGATATACGGAATATTTTATTAATAAAAATATTTCAGATAAAGAATTTAATTATTTTCAGTAGGCTTTACTCAAAATATTTTTTTTTCTAAACTAAAAAAAGATATTTTCTCAAATTTCACATTTTATGAAAAAAAATATACAAATAATATTTTAAAAATTATTTAATATTTTTATGTAAAAATAATTTTTTTTTAATAAAAAATTTCAATTTTTTTATATATGTTGTTTTTTTGAAAAATATTTTTTTTAAATGTATAATGAAACTCATACAAAAAGTATATATAATATTAAAAAAAATGAAATAATATTTTTCAAAAAAAAATTAAATAAAAAATTTAAAATTTTTATATAAAATATAATAAAAAAATAAAACAATAAGTATTTTTTTTGTATAAATAAACAATATTTATTTTTTTAAATATAGCTTACAATTTTTTTTCAGATATTTGTTTTGAGTTTTTTCGAAATTAAAAATAATTAAACCTAGTACAAAGAAGTTATATAAATAAAAAATATATTTTTTGATATAAATATAAAAAAAAAAATAAATATATAAAAAATATTTATAATTGAAAAAATTTATTATACTTATTTTCTTTTACAATAATACAATTTTTAATAAAAGTTTTAATAAAATTTCTCTTTTTAAATTTCGATTGAAGTCCAGAACGCCAAATATCATGAATTCATTATATTTACTAAATAAATACTATTTTAACTAAGTAGCGCATTAAATAAGCTTTAAAGAGTGAAGAGCAGGAACTGAGATATTGCTGAGAGGAGCTTTTAAAAAATTAAAAGAAATAGTAGCACGGTTGCTAAGGGAGAGCGCGATTACATTGTACAGAGCAATCACTAAAGAAAAGTTAATCAGATTATAAAGTGGAATAAACAGTTAAAAGAAGAAAGTTGTGAAAGCTTAACAGAAAAGCTTTCAACTAAACTTATAAAGCGTTAGCAATACAACTTTAGATATTATAGAGGGCAGCGCTTAAACTAAATTGTTTTTGAGAGAACTTTTGTAGACGCTTGAAGAAAAAACGAGCACAATATTGAAGTGAAAGGCACGATTTTTTCAAAACAAATTAAAATAGCAATAATAGTGGATAACAATAAGGAAATTAGAAAAATAAAAATCAGAAATTTGGCGAAGTTACGGGTAAAACTGGGCACTCATTGATAGATTTGCCATGAGCGTCACTTTATACTTTATTAATACTGAGAGCGTTCACAAAAATCAATAAAGAGCAATGCTGGGCGCTGATTGGTTGGATTTTATCAGCGTATTGGGAGCGAACAGTGGCAGCTTCTTGATAATCTCTCTTGATAATAGAAGTGCTATTGAAATAGCAACAATCATAAACAAAGCCAAAAGATAATAGAAAAAATCGTTATTATTTTAAAAATAATACAAAAACAATCACAAAATAAGAAATACATATCTAAGAATTATTCTAACATTAAACAAAACAAAACAGAAAAATCATATAATGCAAGTCTAAATAAATCATTTATTTAACAAAAAAAGTAATCAAAAACTTTTGTTTTCTTTATCCTCACCATCAAGTGACACGGATTTTGGATTTTGAACTTCACTTCACTTGTAGTGGGTTGATTTTTTCCAGCAACAAAATACTTTTAATTCATACCATTTCTTTCATATATTTTTTAAAAATTTTTTGTTACTTCATTATTTACTAATTTAATTTATTTTTCATATTTTTCTGTTTTGTATTTTATTTGTTGATTTTGCTCATTCATCATTTATCTTTTATTTGACTTACTTTTCATTTGCTGTACTATATTTATCTGTCTGTAATGCTGTATGATTTCGTTTCGTAAATCGTACTACGTCCTCCTTGTACATTCCTTAACTCAACTAAATCAACTTATTTAATGTAAATAAATCGAAATTAACGTGCAAACCAATACACAAAATCATGCATTGTGCATTCGCCTGTAAATACTGCGAATATAATTCTAATCCCAAGAATAAAATGAGAACAACTCAAGCGAATTATATACAAATTTTTATTATTAAAAAAATTAACACAAAAACAACAGAAAATGAAATATTTAACGAAAAAGCATATTAAAGTATGAACAAAATGTATTTTTTTTAATATTGCACAAACGCGTTGAAGCATAAAAATTGTTTAATGTGTTTTTGTACTTGATTGTGATTAGTTGAAATTTGTAAAGTAATGCAAAAACAAAAAAAAATTGTAAACATAAAGAAGCAAAAAGAAAACGCAGCAAAACTGCTGCTTATCTATGTAAACCCACTTCCCTCCTTTGTAATTTTCATACACACACAAATTGAATATCTCAATTCCATGTTGATTGAGCGGCTTGTTTGACAGCGTGACCATCCGCCCACTTTCGGGCATCAATTGGCAGCTTCTTACTCCATTTTTAGAAGCACAAAAGTCAAGCGCACACGATCTCTCACCCACTAAGCATTCAATTCTGTAAAACACTGATTTTTTTCTTTCGCGAAAAGTGAAATGTAAATATATTTTATACGCTCCACAAAAAATTGTCAGAATTCTGACACATTCAATTGAGTTGACAATTCGATTTCAACGCGACAAATTAAATGCAACTCATTGCACTTTGTACTGTTGGTCCGTTATGTTTAGTGTCAGAATTTTGGTGCACAAGCATTTTCTTTTTTTTTGTTTTGCTCAACCAAAAATGTAAAGTTTTTCCTTTTGTGTATTGTTTCGTGTGTACAATCTTTGTGATTGTCAGTTAATTTTTATTTGTTGAATAAGTAACGGTTTTGAGTATGGAATGTAGGTGCACTAGTTTGACCCTTTTGTAGGTTGTGTATTTTGAAGATGTGGTAAGTACTTATAAATGTATAGTAAATAATCCGACTATATATTAAGATCAGTTGAGCTTATTGAAGTAAAACAGTGGGCTGGACACATACAAGTCGAACAGCAGTGTACTATATGCATATGCATGTAGCGAACACACTGCGGCATTAGCAATAATTGCTTGTGTTTCGATTTAACTTGTGAGAGCAGAATTAATTTGTTGAAAACCCTTGTCTTCCTTGGAATACAACTGATCAAATTTGACCCGGACAGATAAATTATAAATAAATATTTACGTAGAAGTATTTTATTGTCCGGTGAGACTTATAATTAATCCGTTTGGAATGATTGCTTACATGATCAAATTTGACCCAGACTGATAAAAAACAAAATAAAATTTCACCTAGAATTATTTTCTGGACTTATGAGATTATATATAACTAGCTTATTTGGAACTCTTGATTGTTTGTGTTTAGATTTTATAGTGCTTTAAAGTTAAAGTTTTGAGTTAGAAAACTTATGACGCTGACATCTCTAAGAGGCTTTCCAGAAAATACCACGAAAATTTCTGTTACGTGGGTGAAACGTAACAAATCTATCTTATGTGTGTAGTTAGCAAAAGAAACAAATATATGAGAAAACTAAAGTAGAGAGAAGAGAGAAGAAAAGCGGCAACATTTCCAGCAACTATACTTTGAGTGAACCTGTTAGTGTTGAGAAAAATATTCATTTAATGCTCAGAGAGTTCTTCAACTGGGGAAACTTTAAATTATTTCGTATTCAATTTCAAAAGTTATGAGTCTCAGATGATTGTGGGTAATACAAGAGATCGTCCTGTTTTATTTATAACTGGTCGTGCCATTCTCATGAAACAGTTGATTGCTAAAGATACTACTCAAAAGTTCGGCTTATTCCCCCTCCAAGTCTTTATGACAACGTCAATAATAAGGATGGTACGAAATAAGGCTGTCTATGGTTTATCTATTACTTCATAGAAATATAATTTGTAGTACGATGAAATATCAAATTAGAAGTTCTAGTTCTAACCAATTTTAAGCCAATAACGCTATATTTGTGTCACACTGAATCAGAACACCTCAAAGGAAGCTGCATTCCGAACCAATTCTCTAGCTTTTGAAATTTAATTTTATAGAGATTTAACGACAGTAGAGTTCATTGAACATCGAACTACCCGCAGATTCTTCTCAAATATCAGAGTTGAGAAGAAGAATTATCAATTAGTTCGAGACCTGAATGACCCATTTAATGGAAGAGTATATTTCAGGTCCCAACATTCCTGCCCGTGAAAGCTCCTTTCGCAGTAATGTTGACGGATGATATCTGGGTTCAATATATACATGGTTTACGTTCTTAAATCCTTAACGTGTTCCATCGTATAAACCCTTCGTATAACATTTTAGGCTTCTTTACATCTTATAAGAGAACCAATGAAAATATTATCTTCATTTTGCTTTAAAATTCATTTTACATTTCGTTTTTATACCTGGGGATTAATACAGCAGACGGTATGTAAAGACTAAGTGAATAATAGCAGCCGGAATTTTGTGTGCTTTGCGAATAAAACTAATTTCATTTTACTCGGATAGGAAGGTAAGATTAAAAGGTTTTTCTTAGTCATTCTAGTATGTATTTAATAAGACATTTAAAGTTGGTTGTGGAATTCTGAAAGCAGTGAGATTACAGCTTCGAATGTAGTTAATGCCATTTCTATTCCTCCGAATAATACATTTTAGGAATGAGCCATGAACTATCTATCTTCATGAGTGGTGACAGCCATCACACTCAAAAGAGTTGCTGCATTTCCTTCGACTGGCAATGCGCACCACATAAATTATAGAGAGATTCTTGGTCAACAGCTTACAATAGCAGCATATTTACATACCATATACATATATGTATGTATATTTGCGAGTATGTATATCTTATCCATCAACATATTGTTTCTGGTAGCTTGAAGCACATGCAGTCATAATTCATGTGCATATATTAAAACTTTCACTGTTTCCCTACCAATATGAAAGCTTGCGTGATTTGCATTAAATAAACACTAGAGCTTCATCAGGCAGGTAATGAGAAATGAAGAATGAAACATATTTTGCTTCATATTCCATTTGGCGCAGAATGCATCTCTGTAAAAATAAAAGTGTAAGTACTTTCGAAATACGTATAAACAAATAACCAAAGAATTGCATAAATTTTACGAAAATTTTCATATTTATTCGATGTAAGGAAGTGGTTGTTCTTGGTGTTGGTATAGCAAATATTAACTTTTCCTTGAGACAGTATTACGTTAATGTTAGTTTCAGTACAAATAAGTACTCGCAAAGTATTTTTCTTGACTTGTGTGATCAGAATTAATCTTGGTTTACTTGTAATACATCTGATCAAATTTGACCTGAACTGATTAAATATAGACAAATATACAAGTACATATTTTATTGTCTGATGTGGTTTATAATTAGTCCGTTCGGAATGATTGCTTTTCAAATCAAATTTGACCCGGACTGGGAAAACACAAAAAAAGATTTTCGTCTAGAATTATTGTATTGACTTGTGAGATTATATATAATTAGTCTACTTGGAACTCTTACTTACAAACATCTGATCAAATTTGACCCTGACTGACAAAAATCAAATAAAATTTCACTTAGAATTATTTTGTTGTCTAGTGAGGTTTATGGTTAGTCGGTTTGGAATGATTGGTTACATGATCAAATTTGACCCGGACTGACAAAAAAAACAAAATAAATTTTCTTCTAGAATTAGTTTGTTAACTTGAACAACAAACAAAAAAATACATATTTTCACCTATAATTTCATTTTTGACTTTGTACGATTATATATAATTAGTCCAATTGGAACTCTTGCTTGCTGACGTCTGATCAAATATGACCTGTATTGATAAAAAAGAACGGACTTTGCGTGGTTTATTAGATATCTATATTCTTCTGATATAAATACTGATGCTTTACGAAAACTTTTTTGAATAAAAAAAACAAAAACAAAGGAAATTTAGCCGTTTCTAATCCTAAAAAATGTATACTGTTACGATTGTAAAAATTCTCGGTTTACGATTCTCTTTAAGTTCCACAAAAACGAAGTTTTGTGTTTTTTCCCTGTTAAGATTCCGCTTCATCCAATCTTGGTAATTTTATAGAGGACGTGGCGGGAGTTGTTTTTCTGTTTGATTAAAACCCTCTGCTAAGTTTCTTATTTAAGATAAAGGTCTTGCCGAAGAAGAGTATCGTATACTGAAATATGCTTCTCCGGTACTTCAGAAGAATCTTAATAATTAAAAGCCTTAAAATTTAACATCGGGTAATAATTTGGTGAATTTCGAATTCCTGTGGAACGAACTGCCCGTAGATGTCGCTATGAACCAATCGACTAAAAGTGTCGCGCACTTAAAAAAGTCACTCAAGTTTGCACTTCAGTCAAAAAATGGAGGAACATTTTATTATCGAACAGGAAAATAGTGAAGTTAGAAGATTCCTTTAACGAACTTGTCATTCTCATGGACATATCTAATATAAAAACAGAGAAATTGAAAGTCAGGATTGAAAAGCCTTTTGAGTGAAATAAATTTAGTAGAATTCCATTTTTCATTAAGAGATTCCAAAAACCTTTTTACATGGA
This sequence comes from Bactrocera dorsalis, assembly GCF_023373825.1. Lineage (NCBI taxonomy): Eukaryota > Metazoa > Arthropoda > Insecta > Diptera > Tephritidae > Bactrocera > Bactrocera dorsalis. The sequence continues at coordinate 101,660,973 of NC_064304.1, read as the reverse complement.
AGAGAGATCTGTTGTTGTTAATAAGTTGCCGTAACCAAAGAAACCTATCCCACAAATAGTTTCTTTGTAGACCGAGAGATAAATAAAAGAGGTCCTAAAAGTAGGCGAAGCTATTATGAAACAATTACAAAGTCACGGAAATTGAGAAGAGTGACTTCGCAACTAAGGTTTTAAGGTTTTCCCACACACTTATGGTACAAGAACACGATTTTAGTACAACAACAATGAGGAGCGCTTTGGTAACACAGTCTCAATTTGTATAATATTAAGCAGTTTTAGTTCAGTTAGGAGCAACACTCCACTTCATATGTATGCCTTTGAAAACAAAAAATAATTTTTTTTTCAAAGAAAATGCTAACTACATATATGTTTTTTTCGCTCTCTTAACATGCCTCTTTTACACTATCTCTCTCTCTTTGCAGCGCGCCGATCACCATCACCACGTCCAGGCCGTTGGACTCGTGCCGGCAGTGAACCCTATGTGCCACCACCAACCTACTGGAGCCGCGCACCAAGCGTGTCGCGCGCACCATCTGCTTTCGAACGCGCACGCAGCTTGGCACCAGCCTTGATCGATCGTGCACGCAGCTTGGCACCCAGGCCATTGTTCCGTGCCAGCTCGTTGGAACCATTGGATGAACTCTTTGATAGTAAGTTAGCTGATAGAACTTTTGAGCGTGCCGGCTCACCAAGTCCCACTCCCGTTAAGGCTGGCCGCTGGGGACCACGCCTCAATGAAGTCTCCTATGATGCTAATGGTACGAGCAAATGATTGCGCTTAAACAGCACTCACCGCGCCACCTAAGCTGTAGTCGCCATCTCCCAAAAGTTACACTCCATCACACTCGCTCTCTCTCTCTCTCTCCTTAAATCCTTTCCTAGCATACTATAAGCACGCTAGTAATGCCTATCATAGTGGGTATGCGGCGACAGCAGGGTGGCGAGTTGTGCAAATGAGTTGCAAAACAAAATTCCTTCTTTTGTTCTATTCGGTTCTAGTGTTGCCGTTATTGCTGTTGTAGTTTTATTTTTTGCTTTTTTTGAATTCAAATATTTCCCTCGCTTCCGGCATTTGAAGTAAATGAATTGAATAATTGGCAGCCCGAAATTTAGTGCGCATGAAAATGTCATGAAATTATGATTTTTTACCTTCTGAATATTAATTGGCAGTTGTTATGGCAGTATGATGAAAAAAACGTATTAATTTGTGAAATTGAGTTTATGAAATTTATATTTTTTGTGCTTTGCGCCAATAGCATCAGAGTAATTAAATTGAACTCGTGCCTTTCGAACAATGCCCCGCCGTGAGCTTGCACCGCTTTCGATGTCCTCAAGGCAAAATGACCTTTCACCTTTTTCATTACGCAAATGGCGCAAGAAATGGTTATACATTTTTTGTTTTCAATTATTGTCATTATCTTTTAATATTCACATTTAATTGACATTTTACTTTTCGCTTTTTTATTATTATATCTAAAACGTTTTAGTCGCCGCTTGAATTGTTTTATTATTTATTTCTGGTATTTGCTTTATTGTTTTACTTTTTTTTATAAAATTTTTTTCTCTTTTTGCTTAAAAAATTTTGACAGTATATATCAGGTTTTCGAGATTTTAATATTCACGAAATTCGGCGCACAAAGCGGCCATATATACCAACCGCTCAAAATCAAGATATATATCTTTTAGCAGAATTTTACGCTATAAAAAATTTACCTTTGAAGGGCATTATAGTAATCGTTTCGGTGTAGAAAAAATTAACGGATTTTCTTGTTTTTATTTTTTTCAATTTTTTCGTTTTTCATTTATAATTTTTTTTTATTATTTTGCCAAACTATTTTATCGTTTTACTGCTTAAATTTATGGACATATTCTTTGTATTTTTGGTTATTTTCTGAAGCATGCAGTACCTTACTGTTTTCTTTCAAAATTCAGATAAAAATTTGTTCAACATTTTAGCATTTATTACATTTCTTTAAATGTCCAAGCATGCACTCCCCTACATACTTCCTTGAAAACATCTTGAACTTAGCTAAGCGCCATTTTTATTTGTATGTGTATGTTTCAACAGCAATTCTAGCTCTTAGTCAATGTTCTTAGTTGCTTTTGTAGTGAATATGTTTGTTGTACGCAGCGCAAAAAAAGAAAAAATCAATGAATTTGTGTCGGGTCCCAGCAGCGGCAAGTTTCCAGAAACCGTCATTCCAACACGCTGGCCTAAAAAATTACATACAAATTTTTTCCTGAAGCTCATGTATAGCAGCAAATATGTAGATACATATACATATATGTATGTGTTAGCAAGCACATGGAAAATATGAAATGTGCATTTCCTCCATTCACGATATATTAGTTTTTGTTCTAAAACATTGTTTTTCTCTTTTTTTCCTGTGTTTTTTCCAAAAATGAAAAACAAACAAAACATAACGACGCGTCGCTAATTATTGTTATAGTTTAAAAAAACCACAAAATTTTCTTTCTACTCTTCTTACTGCAAACATCACGCTGTCACTACAACAACATAAACCAAATAAAATCAAATAAAAAAAACTAAAAAATAAAAAAAAAAACAATCCATGCACCATTGTATGGAAATCATTAACAAACATGAACATAAAATCATATGACAACAACAACAAATAACATCAAACAACAACTTAAATAAATAAAAACACCTACAAACAAAAAACAGGACTTCCCATCTTCCATCCACGCAATCGCTTCAGGGACTTGTTGAACCCCAATCCTTATGCGCCCATCTCAGCATTCACACGCGATCCCTTCTGGTGGGATGTCGATGATTTGGTGCCCCTCCGTGCTCTCTCCGTGCCACGCGCCCTCTCCGTGCCAAGGGGTTCCAGCCCCATTGCACGCGACTCGTTCTTGTCGCCAGTGAAGAATCGTTACTTGTGGTCCAGACATCCAGCTAGACCATTGACCCGTAAGTATTTATTGCATTTACAGTTAGTTAAAAGTTTTACTCTTTATTTACTTTTTTACGTATTTACCAATTATTGCACAATATTTGTATTTGATTGAATAAAGTGGATTTTTTCTCCCTTTGTTCTGTATTGTGATATGAAATTGTTGTTTACATACCCATCCCTAAGGCATACCACAAAATCTCATATGTTCCACATTTTCAAAGCACACACACAACAATGAAAATTTTAAAGCAGCACAGTTAGATTTTTAGCAACACGTAGTAGTTAACACAACACAAAGTTAGTCTTACGAATTCATACACACGAAGCACATAAATTTTGATAAGAAAGTTTTAAATTTATGGGTCTTGAATTTATCACTCATAACACACTCACCTTTGACTTTTGGCATTTCAATATTTTTTCGAACACACATTATTTGACACTAAGGCATAACTTTTCGTTTAGATGTATACAAACATACATATGTACACAATTTAATATATTATAAATCTACTAAACAACTCATTCCTAACATATTTTAACAAAAAAATTCATATTCAAACTAGTTGTACTAACTCGTCATGAAAAAATCACAAATCATCGAGTATGTGATTTATATACATACATATGTAAAGGGTGATCCATTTCGAGGTTACCTATTTTTTTTTAAAGAAAAAACACAGAAACTTAAAATTTTATCTCTTGCAAATGTTGGCCGCAGCTGCGTCTCAAATGGTTCATCCGTTAACCAATTTTCGGTAATTCGAACATTTCGACTTCATGGTCTGAAATTTGTCCACATAGATTTTAGATTTTACATATCTCCACAGGAAAAAGTCTAATGGTATGATATGATACGATCTTGGTGGCAAATCGACCGATCCAAAACGTGAAATCATCTGCTCACCCAAGTGTTCTTTCAATAGATCCAGGATTGATGCGATGTGTGGGAAGAAGCCTTGTTGAAACCAAAAGTAGCCGAAATCACTGGCTTCAATTTCAGGCATTAAATAGTCTGTTATCACGACGCAATAATGGTTATCATTAACAGTTACCTTCTCATTTCTCATTTTTGAAGAAATATGGACCAATGATTTCACCGGCCTTACTTACGGTATTTTATTTAAACTTTGCCCGACAGGGTATAAGAGCATATGAATCTTCTTTCTAATACGTCTTATTCGCAAGACGATAAGAAAATGTTATTTTGGAACACTACTATAAACCCAACAACTTCACTCCTACATTTACAAATGTATCAGCTCATGAAGAAATATATAATTGCATTGTACAGAACCGGCATGATATGACAAAATGTTATCAAAAAGCAAAATATATTAATATCTGTATATATGAAAAGTACGTGTCACGTTGTTTGTCCGCGATAGACTTCCTAAACTGCTAAACCGATTTTAGTAAAATTTAGCACATAAATAAACCAGACATCTCCTTTAACAATGCATATTGGCCGGTCCCACAATTTGTTGATTTTTATTATGTAGAAAGACTAGTAACCAGACATTGAGAAAGCAGCCTTAAATTCGTTATTTTTCCAATGAAATTGGATTTGTATGAACTAATTCAAAATTAAACCTCAAGTAGAATCTTTTGGATCCTTATAGCGATAAAAATGTTTTCACCTTTATTCGTAAATAAAATTTTCACTACATTGAATAGTTTATTATATGAATAATAGTATAAAATGTATACCACAGTAACGCGTGGCCGGATCCACTAGTTAAAATCTATAGTATTACATACTCAATGTTTACTTAAAATCCCATTTAAAATAAATTTAACTACCAATCATTTCAGTCAACAACTCCTCAATCATAGAAATCTATCACATCCAACAAACAGATCTCGTCTATTCATTATTCTCTTGTATATATTTATAATTTTCTTTACATTTATATTAATCCGAAATAAATTGTCTTAATATGTATCTCTCTAATCATTTTCATAACAGCTGAAGGCGATGAAATTTTGTAAAAGGAAATTTACTAATAACTTTGCATAACATCGACAACGAAAAATGAACAAAATAGAAATATTTATCAAAACGAAATTTAACGGCTGTTTATCAAACCTTTAACAAACTTTGAAAAATAACATTATTTTCGCAAACAAAAAATTGAATTGAATAAAAATATAAAATTAAAATCTCATCAACAAAAGTAAAAACCACGCAAAATATCATAACATACTACATAAATATGGTATACTATATGTATATGTAGCATAAAAATCTCTTCACTGAGTTGAAGTGAAGCAGTAATCTCTATACTTATCTCGTATTTACTACATTTACTCCAATTCTATGTTCTAACCACCAACAGCCAGCCTTTAAGCCAAACAAATTGTTAATGAAATACAAATGCAATTACTCGTACATTGTTATAGAAATTGGTAAGACAACATTTGACATTTGTAAATATGTTTTCCATGCATGACAGTTCTTAGTTGCTGTGTAGCGCGCCATCTATTGCACGACACAAAATTCGCAATTAGTCGAAATTAATAGTATTGATCATTAATGCCTGCATATTGGTAGTATTTCCTTAGTTTTTACGCATAAATATGTAGTAATGTGTTGGTAGTATAAGTATTATAAATAATTATTTGTTTAAATTATATTATGTATACTTAGTTTGCTATTCTTCTTTGTTATTTCATACATTTCTATTTGTATGCTATGTATGTATTTATAGAGAAAATATTCCAACGAGTGTTTGGTTATAAGAAATTCATTGTCTTTATTTCATCAAGATTTTTAAAGAGGCTACAAAATTGTGTTCATTGCGACTAGCGTTCTCGCCTGCCTTGTGAGCTTTCACTTTCCAGCATACAGTTCGACATGAAATTAATTTATGATGAGGAATTGTTTTCGAGAGCGGTAGGATTAATATAACATTCTGAATTTGGATTTATCTTAAAGTTGAGGCCACTGAGTTCAAATTTCGGTAGTAAATTTTAATAATTTCGACTCATTGATGGATCGTATATCTTTTCATGATGAAATGGAAAATCTTACTAATGTGCCAAAGAGCGGAAAATATATGGCGTTTTTGTTGTCCCTATCGGTCTACTTTTGTAGTGCCCTATTGAAAAATCCTACATAAATCTCCTACAAAACCAGTTTGTCCTAAGGCAATATGAGACCGCATCCTCCCGTTTAGGTGGCAGAATATTCTTTAATTTTTCAAATCAAAATTTCATTACTAAAACTTGAAGAAGTAATACCTTCAGTTATTTATTCGACATAAATTATTTTTTTGCTGAAATATATACATTTACAAGAAACTCAATTGTCTAAACAAACCTTCTTCAAATTCTTTAAAGCTTTTAAGTAATAATTCTAGTCTTTCTTTCTCTTAACCCTTTCTAAAATAAATGATGACGAATTCTCTGAAGGATATTACTATTAATCTATATATACCTAATCTAATAACTCGGATCTAATACCATATTTCGACAGACACTTTATCAGAAGATGAAGAAGAAACTGCTGAGTAGATTATCTCACTAATCTGCTGATTTAGCTAGTTTCACCATAAAAAAGTTACACTTGTTTATTTTGTCACCGAAGTGATTTAAAGCAAATCTACTCCAAATCTCCCTGTGCGACTCTAATTTCGCGTCAGCTGTTTGTCACATTTTGTTTTAACACACTGGCAAACAAATAAGTAAAAAATTAAGTGATTACAAGGGTTTCCTCGGGTGAAAAACAGCCTTTTTTCAACAATTTTTTTCATATAAAAAATAAAAATATGTTATTAGAACTGTTTTTTGTTGCAAACATACACTATTAAGCAAGAAATTATGAATTTTTTGGGAAAAAATATTTTAAATTTGGCCATTGCGACGCCATTTCCGGTGACCTCTCGAAAAACAAATGCGCCCAAAAAAATACCTGTTTTAGTTAAAAACTTTACTTAAAACTTGGATGAAGGAAAACAAAAACGGAAATTTGGATTTTTTTCGAGAAAAACACGTTTAAAGACGGCCTCGAGCGCACAAGTTCTCAAGATTGTATCTCCGAAACTATTACTCGGATCAATTTAAGAATTTAGGACAATATTCTAGAGGGGTTGTAGATTGTAGGCAATAAAAGAACTGGTAAATCCATGTAACCCCTTCAAGCAATATCAAGTAAATAAGTGAAAATGGCAAAAATATTAGGAGAGGAGTGAGCCCGTCGAAGACGATCTAATAAAATCCTGTTACGAAATGATGCCACAGCTTCGTTCGGCTATTCAAAAACAGCTGTTTTAAAATCTCTAACGACAGTGAGGCCAGTTTAGATTAGTGCATTGATTAAATGCAATGTAATCACTCATCAAGCTTCTAACACTATAAAGCCATAAATATTATTGTCGAAGAATTCCATAAATAAATTTTCTACTCGAACCTAAGCCCAATAACTTATTGCAAGTATTTTTAAAGAGTTGTTGTTGAAATATATACACCGCTCATTATATCTGTTGGAATTTGCTTCTCACAAGGCAGGTAACAAGTAGTTTTCTACCCAAAATAATGCTTCCGGCTCAAGTAGTGCTTTTTTGAGTAGCACAAAGTAATATTATCTTTAGTATATAGTAATTGTATGTAACACGGTATTTTCATTGTATGCAACAACATTTATGTGGAATTTAAAACAAATATTTATACTTAAATATATTTTAAATTAAAATAAACAAAACTAATGCATTTGTATTTTACAGCACACCGTACGATTTTGTAAACACCACGACAATTTGAAAAAAAAAAATTATATGCGAGCTCTTTTCGCATTCACGAAACAAGCAAAACGAATAATGAAACGAGGGCCAACTAAGGAAGAAATCGAAAATATACTAAATTAGTCGACCTTATCCAAAAAAACGAAAATTTTTTCAACGCATAAAGATAAGCACACCCACAACAACAACAACCAGAAATTTAAGAACAACTCACGGAAGCAAAAACTTCAGTGAATTCAATGAAAACAAATTAGAATGGGTGTACAATAGCAATTAAAAAGTAATAATAAATATAACAGCAACAACAACATTTGTTATTAAAATATTTACGATTCAGTTTATTTACTTACAAAATCTCATATTTTGTATTTTGTCTAGAAAATGTATTTATTTCAATTTTTTGTGCTGCCAATGACGACAACTATGGAATCGAATAGAAATAAATAAGTAACGCAGTAAAAGTAAAAAAAATTAAATAAAGTAAAATAATACAAAAAGACCTGAGTGCATATTTCCCGAGATTTGTTTTTGCTGACAACAGCAGAAACCGAATTAATTTTCAATTTTTATTCATAATATTAACTTTTCGATAAGTATTGCAAGCATTATGTGTAAAAAATGATTTACATTTATTCTCAGAGCGCGAAAATGTTTAATGTTTTAAGATTACGAGTATGAGCTGAATCTAGGCTCTGTGGTCTTATTAGGTTTAGGCGTTGTATAAGAAGTATTGTTCCTTTTTTGTATATTTGCATAAGTCTTATTTAAAGCTTAAGTTTGGATAAATGAAGAAAACATTTCGAAGTAATATATTTATGTTAAAACACAAAAAATAATAAAGGCGCACACAAACACATTCAAACAATTGTGTGTGCCTTTGAATTTTTTGTCTCAGTGTGTGTAATTGTAAAATTTACAATTTATGTTTTGAAGTAAATCAAAAACATTTTTATGAAAAATTTAACTGAATTGTATATATCTGCCAACTTTTTATAAAATATGAATGCTTATATAAATAAAATGCAATCGTTGCAACAACAACACCACACAATTTGCAGTGTTCGCTAATTAATTTTAAATCAGTTCAATGTGTAATCAACATTTCGGTGTGGGAAAAATTTTGAAAATACTTCCAATTTGCCTAAAGTTTTATACACAATTTTCTCATGAGATAAACAACAATTTTTGTCTTTTTTTTTGTTGGTAATTCACTTGCTAAGTCCAAGAGTAGAAGTCATCGTTTAGGATGCCTGCGCTTGATGCGCATTTTGACAGACTCTGCGACTCCACTATCGATACCTCCTCAAGTTTATCATGCCGTGAGTACCCCCAATGCTTACAGCGTAGTCTTGTCAATGCAAGACAAGTGCGCAAGAGATGCTCCATTATTTTCCTAGTCCCTGCTCTAGACATTTCCTGCAGTCTTCTCAGTCTGTCAGCCTCATATTGCGGGCGTGTGTTGCGACAATAAACAAATTTCTTTAAAAACAAAAAGTTCCTTCGATAGATGATAGATTATAATTATTATTAGAATTGTATTCAAATATCAGGAAATGTAGGAGGAAAAGCTAAGGCACAAACCCAGCAAATTAAAATGAACATTAGCTACGTCTAGGCTGTTCCATTTCGAGGTTCCCTACTTTTTTAAAGAAAAACACAGAAACTTTAAATTTAATGAGAAATATTTATTAACATTCGAAAGAGCATTCTTAGGATTTATTTTCTGAGGTTTATTTCTCTCAAATGTTGGCCGCGGCTACGGACAATTTTCGATAACTCGTTGGAACATTTCTGCCGAATGACACGGGTTAAGATTTGCTTCAAGACCTTAATCGAAGCGGCATTTTTCATATAGACTGTAGACTTTACATATACCCACCCACAGGAAAAAGTTTAACAGACCGGCCCAAAGCGTAAAATTAGCTGCTCACCGCAAAGTTCTCTCAATAAATTCATTGTTTGATGGCCGGTTGTCATGCCTCGGTAACGTAATAACGGTCGCCATTGACGGTTACGTTCTCACCGGCATCATATGAACCGCTGATTCCACCGGCCTATAAAACACACCAAACCATTGCTTTTGCTGGATGAAATGCCAGCTCTTGAATCTCTTCAGCTTGCTTTTTGTTCCAAATGCGGCAATTTTGCTTTTTTACATACCCAATGAGACAGAATTGAACCTCATCGCTGAACAAAATTTAGCTCGAAAACATCGGATCTTCTTAGAACGCAAAACGATGTCATTGGGAGGGTTGAGTGACTTCAGTAGGTCTTTCTATTATACAATGCCAAATAATACTACTTTGAGTTGCTCAACGTCAGTATACACTGGCGTATTAGTTTTATGAGGCTTAAATTCCAATCGTTGGGAATACTTTCGCCCGACCATATTCTACAAAGAAGCTGATGTCTGCTGCTTATCAGTTCTTCGCCGCAGTATTTTGTCATCAGAATATCCTATTTTTTTCTCAATTTATAGCTTGCATGACGGGGCGGACATACAGTTACTATGACTTCAGCTTGTTTAGTCTATCTAACACTAAATCTATTGCCAGGGTATAAAAGTATAAAGTAAAATATAAGATAACCTCACAAACTTAAAAGCTATGAGTAATCAATATTTGAGGGTGCATGAATCCTCGATGTTCATATTTGGAGCAAAAACTGCCGGCTATTTTAGTAAACTGTGTATCTTTTTTATATTATTTTCTTTTCATATTCCAAAAAGAAATTGAAATTAAAAGGCAAAGTGATAAACATGCAAACAACCACTTTCGCTAAGAGCAATTAAACCTGCCAAATAGCTTAGAAATTGCACACAAATTGCGTGCCAAACACTTTTACACGCGTATTTACCTAATGAAATGATGAACATGCTATACAAAAACAATAAAAACATTAAAAAATATCTCCTTGCAATCCATTCATAATTGTCGCCTCAGTCAATAAAAAAACAACTGCGGGTAAAATAATTAAGAAAGCAGCTAAAGTCATTATTTGCGACTAACAACGCCCGCAGGAAGACACTTGAGGCAGAAAGGAAAGTCAAACTAGTTAAGTAAGTAGCCACAAGCGCAGAGCAAACAGGCACTTGGAATCTAAGAATGTAACTATTCAAAAGCAGACAAATACCAACAACAAAATAGGGGTACACACATACATAGAAAAAAACAAAAAAGAATGGAATGAAACTGTTAAGTCACCCAACCAATTAATAAAATTCAGTTAAACGCTGCGTGAGCAAATTTCATTTATAATATTACAAAGCCAGTTGTGGCACTTTATTTGCACCTACAAACGCACGCGCACACTCAAGGGCCAGCCAAGTAATTGAGTGCACTACCAATTCAGTCATATTTAAGCGAGATTGTCCCTTCAAGTGGCTTATGGCGTTGCCATCACGCTGTGTTTGTGACGCAAAAGTGTCTGTCTCGAGGGCAATACGAAGACAGTCAGTTGCTGTTGTCTGCACGCACGCAGAATGGCATGACTTGCATGCTCGTCATTGGAAAAGTTAGCGGAGGTAGGGTGACACTAAAAGATGGCACAATTAATTTAGTATTTCTGCCACATACCACTCGGCGACAAGTATTTGGTTAGCACAAACATTTCAAGAATATTTCAAAAACCACTAATTTTACGCACACGCTATAACTTAAAATTCAATTAGTAAATTTACAAAACTCTACTGCGAAATAGAAAATAGGTCGCATGAAATTAGCTCGACGAGGCATTAGTCGAATACCTTCCAAATAAGTTTATTATAAACATGGAAATATTGTTTTTGTAAAATAAAGTCTGCAATTGACTCAAAGCGGTTTCCCCGTAGAGATCTTTTGAGTATGCTGAAAAGCAGGAACTCACAAGGGAGCTAAATCAGACCAATATGAGGGTTGCAGCACGGCATTGCTTGAAAATTTGACGAAAAACTCATGAAAAACCAATACAGTGTGCGACGGCGCATTATCGTGGTGCAAAAATCAAGAGTTGTCGGGCCATAATTCCGGCCTCTATTTACGAAAAGCTTCGCCAAACGATGCATAATACTCAAATAGTATTACTTGTTGACAGTTTGGCCGTTCGGAAGAAATTCCGAGCCCACCACACCTCTATAATCGAAGAAAACTGTCAACATAACCTTGATTTTTGAACTGCTTTGACGTGGTTTTTTGGCTTCTGTTGACCTTTGCCACAATATTCGGACGATTAGTCGTTTGTTTCCGTGCCGTAAGCATAGATCCAAGACTTAGCATAATATTTAATACGTTTTATGACATCCTGGTAAACGAAAAGCATTTCACAGACATTAACATGCCGCCCTCCGCAAAAATTTAGTGATTTTGGAACCAATCCTGTTTTACTTTTCTCAGGCTCAAATGAACATTTAAAATGGTTTTCAATGATCTTTCCGATATTCCAAAGATGCCAGTAAGATCTCTGACTGTTAACCGTCGATTCTCAAGCACCAATTATTTTATTAACCTGATGATCATCAGTTGATGTTGATGACCTTCCTGGATGTGGTGCATCGAAAACGCGTTCTCGACCCTTTTGGAATAATTTGTATCAAAAACAGACACAATTAGCACGAAGACCTTTTCCAACATTCGGAACGGTTCGGCTCCAAAAATTTGATTCCGCCTACAAAATTTAGTGGAACTTTTTTGTCTTTGTTGAATAATTTCAGTCACAGTAAAAATCGCCGAATATACTTCATGTACCTCAGAAAGACAAGCGTGTACTAAATTCTAATGGCTATTATGTTGTGACATTTGGCACAAGTGTCACTGACAGTCATATCAACCTAGAAAAAATATAAATTAAATGTCTTACTACTTTTTGCTCAGGGCAATATAATCCTCTACAACGAATTTTCGTTACAATGAAGTCTTTTCCAATCTTCATAATGACTCCGCATACGAAATTTGGTTAGAAATACAAAATTTGAGACAAATTCTTTGTTCGATATTTTTATATATCTATATATATAAAAATCAATGCCACTTTCTTTGTAAGTTCATCACTCATAAACGGCTGAACCGATTTGGCTGATTTTTTTTTTGTTGTATTTGTTATTATAAGGAGAAGGTTCTTATGTAAGAAAAAATTACGAAAGTTGCCGGAAAACCCCTAAAAATAGCCCTTTTCTTTTTCCCATACAAACGTTTTATTTTGTATATACATACATACATATTCATATGTATAGGGTGATTTTTTAAGAGCTTGATAACTTTTTTTAAAAAAAAAACGCATAAAATTTGCAAAATCTCATCGGTTCTTTATTTGAAACGTTAGATTGGTTCATGACATTTACTTTTTGAAGATAATTTCATTTAAATGTTGACCGCGGCTGCGTCTTAGGTGGTCCATTCGGAAAGTCCAATTTTGGGCAACTTTTTCGAGCATTTCGGCCGGAATAGCCCGAATTTCTTCGGAAATGTTGTCTTCCAAAGCTGGAATAGTTGCTGGCTTATTTCTGTAGACTTTAGACTTGACGTAGCCCCACAAAAAATAGTCTAAAGGCGTTAAATCGCATGATCTTGGTGGCCAACTTACGGGTCCATTTCTTGAGATGAATTGTTGTCCGAAGTTTTCCCTCAAAATGGCCATAGAATCGCGAGCTGTGTGGCATGTAGCGCCATCTTGTTGAAACCACATGTCAACCAAGTTCAGTTCTTCCATTTTTGGCAACAAAAAGTTTGTTAGCATCGAACGATAGCGATCGCCATTCACCGTAACGTTGCGTCCAACAGCATCTTTGAAAAAATACGGTCCAATGATTCCACCAGCGTACAAACCACACCAAACAGTGCATTTTTCGGGATGCATGGGCAGTTCTTGAACGGCTTCTGGTTGCTCTTCACCCCAAATGCGGCAATTTTGCTTATTTACGTAGCCATTCAACCAGAAATGAGCCTCATCGCTGAACAAAATTTGTCGATAAAAAAGAAAAGAACCGAACACTGATTTTGGTAATAAAATTCAATGATTTGCAAGCGTTGCTCGTTAGTAAGTCTATTCATGATGAAATGTCAAAGCATACTGAGCATCTTTCTCTTTGACACCATGTCTGAAATCCCACGTGATCTGTCAAATACTAATGCATGAAAATCCTTACCTCAAAAAAATCACCCGTTACATATGTAAGTAAAAATGATTGTTTGTTTGTTAGTAACGCTAACGCTCGAGAACGGCGGAACCAATCTTCATGAAATCAGAAGTTGTTCGCTGTGGATCTGGAAAGGGTTAGATATAAAAAAAATCATTTACTTTTCATAAGGAAACGTCGAAAAATTGGAAATTTCCAAAAAGTGACTTTTCATACAATTCTTTTTTGTTTTGTTTTTCAATATTTTGATTTGTAAATTATTTGAATCGTTCAATTTCGGTCGCTTACTTTTTATTCCGGAAAAATTATTGAAAATTATTCAGTGAAAACTTTATGTGTGTTTCAAACGAAGTGATCAATTACAGATTGAAAGTTGTTACGAAGCAACGAAGACATCGCGCTAATATCGGTCGGCGCTCTTTTTGCCATCAACGTATGGCAGCCCAAGACATACGAACTACATGAGACTCCCAGGATGCGATGACATATGTGTGGAATTATGGATCGCTGTCAATCAGCAAGCGATCATCACGATAATATACTGTATATACAAGTATGGTGCAGTCAGATGCTGGATGTACTCTGTTGAGTTGCAAAAAAGAGGTTTGCCCCACGCACACATTTTTCTTTGAATGGTGGATGGTACACCAGATCAAATTGATGAAATCATTTCTGCGGAAATTCCTCATGCAGAGAAAGATCCATTATTCTACGAAGCGATGAAAACCAATATGGTGCATGGACCTTGCGGACACCACAATCCCACTTGCAATAAATGCACGAAACACTATCCACGTGCTTTTCTTTCGGAAACGCAAACTGGAAATGATGGAGATCCACTCTATCGTCGTAGCTCATCAGACGGCAATGGCAGGACATTTACCATTCAACTTAGAGTAGTGAATATCGAAGTCGACAACATATGGATCGTACCATATTCGCCACTATTGTCTATTTCACATTCAAAACCCATGCCAATGATGGATATTGTAGTTTGGTGAAATCGACTTTTCCGACTGTTGTGCATTTCGCAGTTCATTTGGAGAATGGCTAAAGAGTGTTTTTCAACCCAGAGAATACAGTACAGCCAGCGGAAACACTTCCAACAACAAAATTTACATTGACGAGTTTTTTCTCAACTTGCGTCAGTGATTCGTTTGTGAGAACATTGCTCTATTTGGAAATGCCTTGATATTATGCATAGAATGCATCGCCAAAGAATAAGCTACGCAGAAAGCAAGGCCAACCAATAGATTGTCATCCAGGTGTGTTCTCAACTAATTCCTTAGGACGAATTTACATAATCCACCCGAAAAACGACGATTGCTAATACCTTCGGTTGCTATTGATAAATGTACGTGGTTCAATTTCATTTGAGTCAATGCGCACTGTGAATGGTAGAGTGTGTGTAACATTTTGAGAAGCATGCAAGCAATTACAATTGCTGGAACATGATAATAAATGTAATCAAACGATGGACGATTCGATAGCTACTTCGCATGCCACTGAAGTTCGCACACTTTTCGAGATGGTCATTTCGACATATCAGCCTTCAAATTAGCGTCACTTACGGGATACGAAAAAAATTACATTGCCGATGAGATTTTACATCGTATTCGCTACGGATTGGAAATGGGCAAATTCCGATCGTCTTGACAATGACACGAAGTCGTGAATTATCCAGTGGAATTTCTAAATTCTTTGGAGAGGCTTGGTATGCCGCAGCATCATTTGCGTCTCAAAGTTGAACCTGTCATTATTATGTTTCGCAATCTTCATGCGCCGAAACTGTGCAATGGAACCCGACTGATTGTGACGCAGCTATCGAATACAGGGGGGCAGAATGCTTGATTCTACGAATTCTTTTGAGTTCCAACGATTTGCCATTTCAGTTCAAACCTATTCAGTTTCCAGGTAAATTGCATTTGAATTGACAATCAACAGGACACAAGGATAGTAGCTAGAAGAGTGTGGGATAAATCTGGAAATGCGTTTTTCACACGGCCAGATATACGTGGCGTGTTCACGAGTTCGAAACCCATCTTCTCTAAACATTTACGCACCAGGAAAGAAACCAAAAAAATTTTGTTCATCAAGCTGCGCTACAATAAAAAATGGAAAAATCGCAAATAAATGATTTTCAAAACAATATAAATTCAACTTTCTTAATTTGGTTAGAAATACAAAATTTGAGACAAATTCTTCGTTCGGTATTTTTATATATTTTATTATAAAAATCGCAACGCACTACTGAAGTGCTTCAAACAAACTGGTTTGACAGATCGCGATAATAGTCGGCATAGTATTTAAGGACAATCATACCAACTTAGCAAAATATAGTGCTTTTAATATTATTTAACCAAAAATTTAATTATAGAAAACCGCAATAAAACTTTAACGGAAAATTCCACATTGTAAAGATTTTTGCCGCCAAATTCTGTTTCCCAAACTTATTTCAAAAGACTAAAATTTTGCATAGTATACATGTAAAGTTTGGCCCAACAAAAAATTAGTAGTTATTTTGAAACCTATCCACCCATCATGTAATACTGAGGCATTGTGATACTTGATATTGTTCACTTAAGTGCTGCAAGCGTTTACCTGTCACTCACCGTACTCATACATATTCTAGGTAGTAAAAAGTGTGCTTTCGAAGTAATTAAATTACAGACAAAATCACAGCTTTGATGTGTGCGTGTCAAGGCATATCCTTGAATATTTTGACGCATTATGTATATGTGTTTATATAAAATATTGTATAACATAAATCGCTGGCTCGCGCCTGAATTGAGGCTTAGTAGACACCCAAACTTAAACAATAGTGAATTCACTAAAAAACTTAAATCACTTAAAACTTTGTACTTACCATAAGTGCGTGGATGGATAAGAGGTTGAGAAATGACGCTGTCTCTGAGCATTTGGAATGGTAGCTGAAAATAAGTGGTGAGAATTTTGTCAAATTTGGGATGAAATTTTTAGAGATGAGCGAAAAATTGACATTGAAAAGAGATATGAATAACTAACTTTTGATAAACTGAGGATAAATTCATGCATTCAACTTGCGGCGTTATTTATAATAAATATAAATATATTTAAAATTTAAAATATTTTGCAAATCAACTCTTCTCCAAAAATAAAACACAATTTCTTACTGTTAAATAAAGCATTGCCTATATGTAGGCGCAAGCAGTTTAAGGTTGTATTCTGATCTTTAAGTTACTTCATATTTTTAGAGAGTCTTGCTATAGATTTGTCTTTTCCTGGAACTGCACATATCCAAAATTTAAATTTATAATATTTAAATTTGTTCGTATTTCACCACGCTTGGACTTATATTTTTTTCGCATATTATTATCGTATTTGATCCACTTTTCGTTTACTGTTACCATTCGCTTCGGAAATGGTTCGATTTCATTTCGTTTTCGGCAAAGAACTGCGACCATTAATTTTCACGGACAATTCTTTTTGCCAGCCTTTTTATTCCATTAAAACCTTTGCATTGATGAAACAATTTGTAGTTCCTTAGCGAAGTTCATGGCTATATTTGACAGTCTTCTTCAATCTTTTCCATAGTTCTATCGAATTTTTCAACGATAGGTCGACCAGAGCGAGGTCTATCTCTCACATCGAAATTCCAGAACCATTGTTGTTGATACAGTTGTTGATCTCCGTAAACTGCACAAATTTTATTGGTTACTTGCGTGGTATTCTTCCTTTTTTATACAAAAATTCCAAAATATAGAAAATTTTTCATTATTTTCAATCATTTTTGAACAGCTGTACTTGTTTCAACTTCCCCGATTTTAATCTCACCTTTCCAACACTATATGGTATAACACAATGTATCACTGGAGATATACCACTGCAACGACATCTATTCAAAAAGACTTTTTCGACTATCCCATATTAAAACAAAATTGGACACATAAAAAGAGGTACAAAAATTTTTTTCGCTATTATTATAATTTTTGTCAACTTTTCCGTAGTTTTAGTTATTGCGACATTATTCTAGATTTAACATTTTTTTTTATTTCAGATTGATAGGAGAGTAGAAATCAATGGTATGACCATGTGAAAGTTTGAAATTTTTATTTTTAAAATTGTTTTATATTTTTTGCTTTTTTTCCCCAAATATGCCTATGATTCCCAAATTAAATTCCTTATATTATATATCCTTCATACATTCATAAAGATCCATTAACAGTAGTAGCGATGAAATAGTTAGCTACTTTTTCATAGTTACTACTTAATGATCGCTCAATCTGAGCATGTATACCACGCATATTTCAATCCTAAAATATATTATGTGTTTGCAAGCTGTACTACATCTTCAGAAATGTATGTATAGGTATACGAGTATGTGTATGTATGCAGGTGCGTTTGCGGTCTAACCACAATAATGTTCTGAATTTGGCAAATTACTTTGGCGTCAAAGCATTACTTGAAATTAATGATAAATTAGCACATTTCCAAAGCAAAGCTAAAGCTAAATTTTCGACAATATCTTTTATTTTTACCGCACATACACATCGTGGTAATTACTGACAAAAGCGAATGGCATGCTGCTAATGACAAGAAAACAAATACAATGTTATAGATTGAGTATAAGTAGGCGAGTGGGCTTTAATGTGTATGGCAATACCACAAGAAATTGTATTCCTTTTTTTGTTTTGTATAATGAAAGAGAAATTTGTTTACTTTTAGCATGCATTCCTTGAATTACGTACATAGTGCTAATTTTGGAAAGATATTTTATAATTTTTCTTTTATGAATTTTTTTTATAATTTTCTTTATAAATTTTTATATAGATTTTGTTATACATTTTTTTAATACAAAATTTTTATCAAACAGAGATTTTAATTGTCAAATTCAAAATGCTAACTAGCTATATGATCCTTAATGTTTTCTGAATAACCAGAAATAGAACTTTTATTATTGGAATATACTCGCAGGTATGTCCTTTAGTGGCAGTAGACAAATTTTTCATTCACTTATTTCAAAAATTTAAAATTTCACATTAAAGTAGATTTAAACGTAAATAAAACTAGCAAAGAAAATTAAAAAACACTAACAAAAATGTTTATAATTGGGTATCTCGACTGCCTCGTCACACACTATTGAAGCTTTTTCTCTCATTCGCTATTTGCATCTTGGAGTATTACTCCCACATGCAGAAGGAAGGCAACAAAGAGCGAAATTCATCACTTTGATAGGATGTACATGGCTCAATGATGATTGATTAATTCAAAGTACACATGAAAAAACCAGTTTTAAGTTTTCCATTACATATATGGTATTTACAGATATTTATAGAAATACAACTTCGAAGAAATATTATATTATACAATAATGGGGCATACTGGCAACTCGTAACTTTATAGTAAGCTTTAACACATTTGATGACAGACTCAGAACGTTTTGACATACGAGCGCTATTTGTGTTGTTTACAGTAACTTAAAATATTCATTTCGCTACAAAAATGGAATTAAATCGCAAATATTCTTTCATTATTACTTTTTACAGCTTTCGAGGTGGATTAACTCAGAAACAGTGCACCAACGAACTTAATTCGAGATTTGCATTCCTTAATTTGAATACTAGGCTCCATTTAGGACCAGAGTTTAACGATGATATGGTAAATTCAATCGAAGTCGTAGAACACTCCAAGACGAATTTCGTGAAGTTCTTCCAAAATTAATTTTTATACCGGAAAATATTGATTCTGTGCGCAAATTGATATTGCAATGCATTAAGTATGCTAGTCCCGTACTTTCCATATTGCATGAACATTTGATTGTAAGCAAATTTTTTCGCGTTGGATTCCACACAATTTGTCAAGTGCTCAAAAAAGGCTTGTGTCGAGTGAATGAGAGAAATGTTAAAAAGAATTCTATAGCCGTGCTTCGGAACACAACTATGATATCGTGACCGGTGATAAATCGTGGATTTACCCGGATGAGCCCGGAAATAAACAGCAGGTGACTGTATGGTTGTTTCAAGATGAGCCGAGTACAACAAAAGTTGTTTGCGCACAAAGCCCTTTCAAACAAATGGTTGCCTTTTTTTGGAAAATCTGGACATGTCGCAGCCATACCACTAGAACAACGCAGAATTCTGAGTCGTACACAACCATTTTTTTTGCTATATGTTTTTTAAGAAACGAGGAAAACCAGCCACCGAAGATGGAGCATCATCGATTGGAACACCCACATTTTTAAACACCTCAAAACATTGATTTGATGAGTCATCCACAGAATAAAAAATCGTGATTTTTTTATATAATTTATATTATTTATTTGTATTATTTATATTATTTATATTTATATAAGTTCGAACACAGGAGTTATTCATTTCTATGGCTTCACAAAGAACTACATACATATAGCTGTTAACGTACGATCTCTCTAAATCAACCATCAAACCTAACCAACCGGAGTAACATAAAAATAACTTTCATTAAATCAGAGTTCTTTTGATGGATTTTATTTTTTTTTTTCAAGGAAATGTAAAAAATTCTATGAAATTTGTCACCATTTGTTAAACTTTATCACCTTAACACATTTTTTACTCTCGCCGCAAATTTAGTAGACTGCCTCTGCAGTAAGTATATAACCAACGCGTTTAGTGAACGAAATGATAGACAAATGAGAAAAGGGAGATTGCTGGCAATAAACGGCAATCAAAATTGAAAAATATGTGTATGTCCCTTATTTAGGAAAACTTTCGTACATAAGCATTAACAAGTTGAAAAACACACACACATACACATGTATGTGGCACTCATTTGAAATTCCCAAAGCTTAAAGTGTTTACAACTTCATAGCTTTGTATATGTCTTTCATCACATCACTGATTTAATGGAGAGGAAATGTGGGGTGGGATTACTCAATAAATTTTCTATTTATATTGGAGGTTAGGAAAAGTTCACCAATGGTATTGAAAACAACAGACAACCACAGATTAACTCGAACTGTTGAAAACCCTGCTACACAAGGATGTGAATTGTATTTAGGTGACTCTTGCAGAATGCGAAATAAGTAGAATACTAGCAACATATACACACATACCCACGCTGTTACGTGATTTGAGGAATTAGTACTTAAAATTGCTATGAGTAATGCTACGAAATGTGGAGTAAAAGTGCATGTTGGCTATGATAAGAAGGTATTAAAGTGTAAGTAAGTGGATTAGTGTAAGCCGATTTATGAGTTGGCATGATTGTAAACTACTACATGAAGAACTTCCGGCTAGCGCTTATGTTAAAACTCCTATAAAAATACAAACTTCGAAAATAATAAATAAGGGATAGGACTATGGCTAGAGGAGAATGTAATATAAAAGTTAGAAAAGCAATTTTTTGTTGGAAATGCTGTTAAGTATAATCAAGAATTCCAGCACAGTAGCTTTCGTCAACTGACTTCTTTTTTACTTCATTTTGGTTCAGCTGGCATTGAATATTTTTGCTCTCTACAGTAGTAATGCCCATCTCCGTACCGTATTAACTTCGTACAGCTTGTCTTTCTTAGTGGGCATGTACTGATACCTATGCATAAAGGTCCATAAATATTCCGCTGAAGTTTTATGTCTTCTATATTTGTCTTTGCATTAGAAAAAATAATATACATATAAATAAAATATTATATATACCTTGAATATATTAGTGTGCTCTATTTCACAAGTTGCTTCTTTTTTGCAGAAGCCCCTTGAATTTTCAGTTTTTGTTTTAAAAACCATTATCAAACGTAAAAGAGCTCTTTCTTGTTATTTGAAACAATATCTAAATCATGTTTCTTATCTACTATATAGGACCTGGTATTTTTTTATATTTAGCTTTGAGGAAGTAACCCTACAATCTAAAAAATATATATTTCAATATAAAATTTAACGCTCTACAAAAAATATTATTATGATTTTTTCCATTAAATTTTTTCTTTAATAGTTATACGCAGATAAAGTTATAAATCAACGGATGAACATCCATACCAGTGATTCATATATTCTGTACTTCTGTTGTTGTTGTAGGGGCAAAAAACATTCCTGAAATAATTTCAAGGCTTGGTGCTGAGTTGACAGTCCTGGACCGGTTAAAAATCCGGGTCATTTCCGTTTACTTAGACCCGACTGTCGTGAGAACGTATTCTGTATTGCTCATACGTCTTGGTGTACTTTTTGAATACAGCACGTTTGATTTATAATTTTCAGAGCATTTGTCTTATGAAAAAGCCAAACAAACCTATTTTGTATAGCGTTTAATTTTTTATAATAATGTCGGATTTTCAGAGTGGTTTCGAGTTTATTTGCTTTGGATATATGTATAAAGGTAATACAAAATAACAAAAAAACAAAATTTTCTTTCGCAACAAAATATTTTACTTATGAATTACATAATTACGTGAGAGTAAAGAAATCCAGTACAATGAAGGCGAATTTCATAATATGATTTAAGGCCGTTTTGCCACTTTCTTTCAATTATTACAATTTACTAGCTTCTAGGTTAGAGCTGAAACCTTTGGAAATAGTAAAATGTTAAACAAATCATACGAGGATAAAAGCCATTGGAAAATAAAGTTAAAATAACAATAATTAAAAAATACATAATTTATTGATGATCTACTGCCAGGAAAGGGCGGGAGTGGTTGAATTTTTAAGGCATAAAAAAAGTGTATGGCGTTTTCCGCCAAAACAACTAATCCTATGCAACGAAGTTAAATGGCAAACTTGTAGGTAATAAAAAAATTTAGAGCTTTGTAGTTGTAAATTTTTTCATTTAATCTCAAAATTCATAAGAAAAATTAAAAATCATGTTTCATTATATTGACTTAATGTTCAGAAAATCTCTCATTTTTAATCGAAAATTCTCACGACAAAATATCAGCATTTTTTTTTAATTATGGTGACCTTTATTTTTGTTAAAAAATTTATTTTCTCTTAATATAAAAATATATATGATTTTTATATTATATGCTAAGTTTTCTCTGAAAATGTAATAAAATGCAACACTAAACGAATTAAATTTGTTTTTTTACATCTGCCACTGTTACTATGAAATAACATGCGACCCTTCATTTTTGTCATTTGATCTTCCTTTTTCAAAAAATTTTATCCTTATATGATTATTTTCTTTCAAAAATTATCGACGGTGGACTACAACTTCTTCTTAAAAAAATTTTGTTTCGACAATAAGCCTAATAAATTAAAGACAAAACTGTCTATAATCAATTTCAATCGATAACTAAGTTTTCTATGAATCGTCCATCATAACCAGAATAAAGTGTTTCTTCAAAATTCACATTAAAATTTTATTTGAGTGAATGAGCAGAGTGCTTTTATATAATTCATTAATCCTAAGCTAGTAACTCAGTTGAAGTACGCAAGTTTTTGAAATGCAAATTCATTTAAACAGGCAAGAAATGTAAAGTTATTCAGCAAAATGTGAGTAAGAACAAACCTGCGTAACTTACACAGTGAGGAAAAGGAAATAAGTAAAATTGGTGAGCGAATATAGAAATTTGGTGCATTAAATATTAAGCTTTAGGAATATTGAAATTATATGCACAGCCTGAATGTTGTTGTATTTTTGTCATATTAGTGCTTCGAAAGATTTTGCTCCTTGTCTACTTCACTCACGCTCACTTGCAATAAATTTGCATTTCATTAGCCAAGCAGTTGAGTGCAATTGAGAAATCATTTTTAAATTATCAGAGCATAGAAAAAATACTCTAATGGAAATATGCTTTATGAATATTCAATTAACTTCATCGATTAGTAGCATCAATATACAAATAAAGATACACATACCTATCACTCAAGCGCGTAATTAGCGAGGATAATAAAAATAGCAGTATATTGTTTCATGCAAATTTCAGCAAAGGAGCTTAATTATCGATGATGATGCTTGATTTATAAGCAATTGGGCATCATAACGGCATGACAGCATGCATGCATACATATACATATGTATATACACTTAAGAGAAGTAGCTACTCAATTCTTGCAACTTGACTTTTCGAAGCTACATTGCTTGAGCGTGCGCTCGAGCATTTTATTGGCATAAGCGTATAATGTAAATAACAAAGCTTAACAATTGCGTACATATGAATATGTGTGAACATATGTATGTAGGTATAAATAATGCAAATAGCAAGAGGAGAAAATTTAACCCGCAGCTTCATTTGGCACGAGGAATTTATGTGTGGTAATAATCCGCTAACTTGTCAATGTAAAAGTTAAGATAAAAGCAGAAGGAGAATTACTTCATTGAGTTGTTATTAATTATTAAAATTCTCAGTCAAAATATCAGCATATATTTTTTTTTTAATTTTCACGTGCATAAATGCCTTATTCGCAGCACCGTCAGTGGCGAGAATACTCTGCGCCTGAATTCACCCTACAATTTTAAACAACAACGAAATACTTTCACTGGTCTTGCATAGATATTTTATTTGCTTACTCCTTACAATATTAATTTTGGTTCAGTGTTCCTTAAATTAGTCGTTAATTAATTTCGAATGATGGAAAAAGTTAAGTTAACTAAGCTCAACTAAAACTCAAAGTTTCTTTTTTAACAAAGTTATATCTCAACCAAACATCAAGGTAAAAATTAATTTGAAAAAGCAAGAAAATGTTAGTTTCACCGAAGCTAACATACCGTTCACTAATAAAAAAACAACTTTATACTTCGACAATAATCTGTGCTAAATTTCGTAAATATATTTTGTCAATTAAAAAAGTTTTCCATACAAAAACTTTATTCCGATTGTTCAGTTTGTATGGCAGCTATATTATATAGTGCTTCGATCTCAACAATTTCTCCGGAGATTATAGCGCTACTTTGAGCAATTATTCAGGCCAAATTTTATTAAGATACCTAGTCGAATGACAAAGTTTTCCATACAAGGACTTTAATCCAATCGCTCAGTTTGTACGATATCGGCGGGTCCGACAAATCATCAACTTCTGGGAGCGAACACTGGAAGAAAGACATGTGCAGATTTTCTGATCGATATCTTAAAAACTGAAGGACTACTTTATACGCCTATACAGGCGGACAGACAGACATGGCTAAATCCACTCAGCTCATTACGCTGATCATTTATACAAATGCACAAAGGGTCTCTGGCGTTTGCTTTTGCGTGTTATAAGCTTCATGGCAAACTCAATATACCTCTTGCAGCTTATAACAAATTTTGAATTATTCACACGTGAACACATATATAAAACTTCAAACGTCATCAAAAATTTTTGTTGAAATTTGCTTCTACTGCACCTAAAACTGCGCTACAGAAATATGTCTTTGAAAACGACTAAGCATTTATTAAAAAGCCACAGTACATTAAATTTCAGCAACGTTTATTATGACGCAATTAACACACAAAAAATTGAATGCAGCGCCTACATATACTCCACAGATCCACTTATAAGTATATACCCTCATTACTAGGCATTACCGCCACTCAGTACCCAAAGATTTTGGCTGATTGTAAGCGACACGCATGGACGGTTTCTTCGCCAACAGCACAGTTTCCCTATATTTTTATTACCGCTTTGTTGTGCCGCAGTGGCATTGCGTTTTCCTTAAGCCATTAAATTTCGCGCCACTTTCTGCGCTAATTTAATTCCGAACAGTTCACTGCACGAGCAAGCAATGCAAACGTCAGCTTCGGCTGCTGTGTACGAGCATTCATTTTGGCTGTGAGAAATAGAAGTGTACACAGCAGTTTCGTTGCCTGCTTAAGAGTTGTGGTTGGGTTGTTGTCTTTTTTCTTTTATTTTCCCAAGTTTGGCATTTTCTGCACGTGCATGTTTATTGTAACACACGCCCACACGTGAACATATACATGCATCTGTACATGAATTTATCATTCCGTATGACTTTTTCTGCATGCTTCTGTGCTGACTTTGAAGTCATTCGTGGTCGCCTCTGTGGTCTTAATGAGTACGTGCTCACCATATGATTGTTTCAAATAACTCAAGTGGCTTTAAGACCAAATTATTGCCTACTCAATGGCAGCAGACTCGTTGAAAGCAAAAAAGGTAAGTATGTGTGTGTGGTAAAAATAAAATAAATTTCAGAAAGGTATAGCATATAGTACTCTTTTTGAGTACACTAAAGAAAATAAGCAGATAGTTACTTGATTTTGTGCAAAAAAATTTAATTAAAGAGAATTAATTTGTTGGCTGGAAAAACTAAGAGAAAAATGTTCATCATACGCATGGGTGCACACGACAAATAAATAAAAGAATGAGCTTGTTACAGGTCTATGTATGATTTTTAAAACTTATACAAATAAATCAAGTATACCGGAGATGCCTAAACAAAATTTAGTGATTTTTATTTAAGTAGAGTTGCCAGCTGATTAAAAAAAATATAAAATCAATATAATATTATATATTATGTACAAATTATTAAAATATGAATACCTAAAAATAAAATAAAATATTTATAAGGTATGCAAAAAATATGTATGTGGTTGTCACCTATAAAAAAATATTTAATTAAAATTATGTAATAAGGGAAATTTTACAGTAAGAGTCATATATTAAGTATGTTTATGAGCGTTTTTTACTGTTTACTTGCGAAGCGAGTTGCCACCTGTTTGAAATTTTTTTTTTCATACGGTTACTTATACATGCATATATGGGACCAAATTAAATGTAGTTAACTAATAAATATACTTATTACAAGCAATTGCAAACAATATTTTTACGTGGTTGCCACGTATTTAATTAAAATTATGTAATATGAGAGATTTTACAGTAAGAGCCGCGAATTCGGTATGTTTATGAACGTATTTTAGCGTTTAATATCGAAGCGAGTTGCCACCTAATTGAAAAAATTTGGTTCATGTAGTTATTTATTCATGCATACGTATAAGGAAAAATTAAATATATTTCCCAAATATATATTTTTTAGAAGCGGTAATGCAAGCCACTTTTATTATCAATCCACCTATTACAAATTTTTTTCGAGTGTAACACGCCAACACATACAGTTCTGCTCCACCTATAAATCATCCATTATTTATGTAGTTAACACTGTGTTAAGATAAATCGGGTGTCTAGCTTTAGCATAAACGTTGTGCCAAATAAATATGTGATATACGAGTATGTCACGCTACTTATGGCAAAAGTAAATATATGTGTGAACACGTACGCTTTCGAAGACCCTAAATTAAGCTTACACACACACGTGCGCATATACTTAAATTTATATACATATGTGTGTGAGTATGTTCGGACATAATTTTTTAAGTACCTTCCGCATATTTGAGCGTGTTTTTGACAGCCATTCTACGGCAGAGTGGCTGCGGAAATTACTGTAAGAGAAATATTACACTAAGTTTGTATGTGTTCGTTAGGCGCTTTGCTGAAGTGACACTTCAATTGCTTGAAAAGACAAGAAAATACTATGTTAATATATGCATTTATGGTATGTAAGTGAATTGAGAATATATTATTAGTAAGTATATCATTCTAAGTGGCTTATTTTGGCTGTGTGGATAATGGATTTATTGCTTTGGGGTTTTACAATTATAATTTGAAGTTTCCTAATTTTGTTCTAGTTTCATTATAGCAGTCAGTTTTGATATGACTTTTTAGTTTTCTGTGTTAACAATGTTTCAGTCTTAACTCCTACTTTGCTCTTTAGAATTGCAATCAACAAAAATTGTGTTAGGAAAAGTAATATAATATAATAATTGAGTCTGTTAGAGAAAAAAATGTTCATAGAAGCTGTTAAAAAGATTTAATCTTCCAAGCTTAATAAAATTCTGCCAACTCTATTATAGTAATTACAGCAATTACATTGGCAGGATTACACGCGTATGAAAACACTTTGCTTGCCATACAAGTATATTGCCATAAAGCGAAACAACTGGGTTCATAGCATATATATCACACATAATTGTGGTCAACTTTTAACAAAATTTACGCTATTACATGTGATAAAAAGTACATACATATTTTGTATTTTACTCCATTTCCGTCCATTTCAGTGAAATAAAAAATAAAAGTTTTATTTCGCTCTTTATTCGCAGACAAAACATAACCTCAGAATAAAACCGCGCATTTTATGTTCTTATTGCTTCTAACCACCAGTTGCTCGACTGTGCAATTTCAACGCTTAGCACGCTTACTACATACGCATTTTATGTAAGCGGTTAGGCATGAATATACGTTTATATATACAAATGTATGGGCGTATGACTTTTATTGCAACTGGAATGCCATATCCTGGAATTTCACTCATTTAAAAGAGCAAAATTTTTATTTTCGCCCAAAATATATGATTTTTTTTTTTGATGAGAGGAACTCTTTGACCCTTTTTTTACTGAGAATCATATATACGTTTATTCGTCCTTCTCTCATATACTGGTGCTAAACAGCTATAGTTAGACCAATTCTGCTGTACGGAGCAGTAGTTCGGAAAGCCAATGGCTCCAGGGTTCGCAATCAAGGCATTAACCTTGCATCGTATATCGGCCGAAGTGTCTTGAGAAACAGGGCAGCACTAGAAAGTGTTGCCAAAAGTAAGCAACTTCACTTCTATTGGGTGAAAGGCTACAAAGGCAATGAAATAGTGGACAAGATTGCCAAGAATGGTGCGGATAACATCCGAAAACGTTTTCAACATTGGGTAACCCATGCATTATCTATAGGACGATCTTGACCGAAGCATGGTAAAGAAAATCAAAATCCGATAGAACGTGCTATCTGGGAGCAAAACTGGAAAAGTCATGTGCACAACGGTATATCGGAAGTACACAAATTCCTTTTGGCACTCGATTGAAGAGACTGCAGGAACATGATCGGAACACCAAGGAAACAATGGAGTATCTCTTGTGCAGTTGTCGTGCAATGGCAAGACTCCGCTGTAAGCATCTGGGGTTCCCACGGTATGGTACCCTAGAGGAGGTATCGATAGTAAGGCCGAAGAGTCTGTTGAAACTCACTTTAAGCCACCTTACGACCAAAAATTTTTCAAATCCAACAAAAACTGTTCAAGAACCTAGGTACCGAATATGTGGACCTCAGTACTTTCAGTTGACTTTTGACAGAAAATATCGGTCGATGTGTGGGATATATAATTGAAATGCAAAGAGAATCCTTTCCGGCTAATAGTATGTGTATGTGTCAAAAATAGGTTGAATTCTGATCAATACTTCCTTATCCCCCTTATACCTAATATAAAGGTTTTTGAATTTCCAAGTGACTTTATACCGCATACATCGGCCAATATATCACAATGAACATGAATTAGCGTGTTTTACTGATCATATTGTATCTTTGTGCTTTCAATAGCCAAAATTGAGCGAAAATTTGAACTAGCACCCATATAACTAATATCAAAATTTTCGAACATTCGGCTGACTTTACTTGAACCTTCCTTACTTGTTTATCATAATCTCATTTAATCAAATTACCTTACACTGTTTTAAATAGTTTCACAGTCACCGTTTGTGTCATTATAAATTCAGCGTGATTACTTTCCAAGAAGTATTGATTCATTCGCATAGTGGAGTAAAGAGTAAACAGTAAAATAAATCTACATAGGTAAGCCGTAGCGAATTATCAGCGGCGCTGTTTGCAAGTTAATTGTTCGTGTACTCAATGTCAACATTACATATACATATATATATATATATATATATATTTGTATATTTATATATATCGTCACCTGAAATTCAAAATAACGTCACATCACTTTTCATAAGTTTAAAGCGAAGGAAAACAATATAATAGAGACCACTCATATGGAAATAAAATTTAAGTGTTTGCTATAAAATAGTTATATATTGGTTATCATACACTCATAAAATTTGAGTGTTTGTTATAAAAGGGTTATATATTGGTTATTACATCTGACAAGGAATTTCGATTTTTTTGATGATATGCTGTTTTGCATTTTAGGTGACGATATGTAACGTATGTACATATGTACAAGTACATACGCATACTAGCTTCTATTTCATTCTAAAGTGCGTTACTTCTGTAGTACCTACTAACTGTAATGCTAATATTGTCCTGAGGCATGGAAAAGCTATGGTAAAGAACGCATATAAATTTAACTTGATTTACCTGTGAAAGCCGTGAGAACGTACGATATGCTGTGCACCGGTGCGTATTAGTAACATTCAGCAAAATGTGGGTATGTAAATACTATATATACATAAATGTCTTTAAAAAACAAAAAAAAAGGATTTTACATTTTTGTAACATAATGCTAATTTAAAGAACTGCTCTCAACTCGTTAACGATGAGGCAGTAGATAAATGTTGCAAGGTGAATCGTAGACGAGCTTATCTACAATGATAGTTATACTGAAAGGATTTAAAAGAGCTTCCGCAAAAATAGGCTTATGTCAGCGCACATGGCTTCAACTGAAAAATGTTAAGAAATATACTTACTCGTATTGTATATTGTTGTATATTATAATTTAAGAAAGTTGACAAATTCTATGGAAAGGCGAGCGAACATAAATTGCTTGATTGTGGCAAGAAATGCAATAACGAATACCAGAAATGAGAGATGATAAAACATTTATATTGAAAGTGCAGATTGTATGTAATAAAACTGAAGTAATGTAAAACTTCACGTTCCTTTTAAATTACAAATAAACTGAAATACCAGCAAATCTAAGAAAGGAAAAATATCATAAAGTTTTGTATATTTCTAATACATCTGCTTTAGTGTTAGCTTTCTTCTATAGCACAATTTTACAATTAATAGCAATATAATCCCTTGCCTTTTTCGGGCAAAAAGATAAGAGAAAAAACATATGAAACTTCACATCGTTCCGATCTGTGGAAAAAAATACTCAATGCCAGAGCTCTAACATTTTTTTCTGGATTTTAAGCGAAATCATAAGTTGTATTAAAAAAGTATTTTGTAGAAAATTCTAGCCAATAAAATTTATTTTAAAAAATGTTTGAATACATTTTTCCATTTTCCTTAAGATCAACCGTTTCTGGGCTACAACGATTCAAAAAAAATATTTAAAATTTAAAAATAAAATTATTTTGTGCCTCACAGCTTATTTGAAATCATAGATTAGTGTTGATTTTTCTGTATATTAACTACTTTGTTAAAGTCTATTAAGAAATTTGTTAATGAAAGGAATTACTTTACGCTAAGCAATATGTTTGCAAATAAGATTCTTACGTATAGAAAAAAACAACAACATTTATTTACTTTATATGTTACTACATAAGTATGTATTCGTATGCATACATATTCTCTTATGTTAATGACACACATGAACTTTAATGAGCGGCTATGTGATGCCAAGACTTCGTACTGCGCCTTGCTAAGCACGGCTGTCACACTTTCACAGGAAGCAACTGATTTGTGGGACTGAAATCTTGTCAACCCGTTTTATGTTGGAAAATTTTCAGTTAATGTGCTGTAATAAGTCTCACATAACAGCAATAAAATGGGTTAGTTATAATGTTATAAACATGAATACCCGATTCTCGACTGTGTGATGGTATATGCGGATGTCGATAAGCTTATTAAACTTAACTGGATTGTCGTTGGTACACAAGAAGTTGTAATTATTAACAAGAATTATTATATTAAGTTTACATGCTTATACTAGTACATATGTACAACCGGTTTTGAATGTTTGCCCTATAATATTAACTAGAGCTAAGCACAAGCTGCTAATTTATACCCTTACGATTCTTTCCTGATTGGACTGACTGTTTCTGGCTTGTAAGCATAGATCCAAGACCCATCGCTAGTAATAAATATGCTTTATGACATCCTAGTAGCAGGAAAGCATTGTTACACAGACGTTAACGCGACGCTATTTTTCGAAAAAATTTAGTGATTTTGGAACCAATCGTACTTTCAGTTTTCTTATGCCCAAATTATCTTTCACTATGGTTTTCACTGATCCTTCCGATATTACAACGTTGCCAATAAGATCTCTGATCAATAATCGTCGATTCTCAAGCACCAATTCCTTTATTTTATTGACGTGTTGAACATCAGTTGATGTTAAAGGCCGTCCTGGACGTGGTTCGTTCTCGACCCCCTTTAAATAATTTGTATCTATCAAAATTTTTAATGTTTATAATGCACAGATGTCACTGACAGTCATATCAACCCAGGAAAATACTATTTCGCCGAATGGGTTTTCACTAACCCATTAGTGAAAACTTACTATTTTTTACCCACAGTAGTATGTACGTATAAATATTTGTAAGAGTCATAAAAAGTTCAATTAGCTTACTCATTTCTGATGAATTTCGCGCCGCCACTGTAACATGACCGCTTCCAAATACTTTATTTACTTTTTTTACATCAGCACTTTATGTTTTATAAAATACATAGGAATTGCCTGCTTGTTGTTGCCGTGATGCCACATTGTTTTTCTAGAATTTTTATTGAGGTTTTATCAACTCTTTTGGTTCTTTTTACATTTTTTCTGTACCCACTTCACCAGTGTCAACATGACCACATTTCAATGGCAAATTCTTCAAGCTTCTATGGTCTTTCACAAAGTTGTGTTTACATATTTTTCGCTTCTTATTCCTTTGTGATATTTGCCATTATTATTGTGTACAATTATACTCATATATAAGGTTGCCAATGCATTTCTGCCTTAGTGAAATGACCTTCAAGAGAAGTTAAAGTTTAAATTTAATAAATCGCAGCACAATAGATCACATTGTTGTACAGAGAGCAACTTGGCCAAGTAATTGCAATTTAAATCGGCTTGAAGTAATCATAGCAACGCGTTATTACATTATTATTGTAATATTACGAAATATAAACTTTTTCAATGTCATGTGCTTAGTAGAAACAGAGTAGTCAGTAGTATTTTTTGACAGAGGACAAACATTTTCAAATCTGCGAGAGAGGAGTTTGAAATGATCAAGCAGGCTTACCCAGATGTTGCTTTAGCAAGAAGTGGTGTGTTTCGGTAGCACCAGGCCTTTTTGGTGGGCCGGGAAGAGATCGCTGATGAAGACCGTGGTGGAAGACCTGCGGCTTCGACAAACACCGACAATGTGACTCGTGTGCGCAAAGTTTTAACTCAGACTGTTGACTTAGTATTCATTTATTTGCCCAAATGTTAAATTTATTAAAATCTGTGGTTCATGACATTGTGCCGGAGCACTTGCGGCGAGTGGAAGTGTGCCAAGAAAATTTGAGCATGTGTGAAAGTGACGAGTCATGGATCTTTGCGCGTACAGAGTGCATTCACGCAGCATGCACCTCGGCTCTCACGGCTATTCCGGAGAATGCCTTCCGTGACGTCTTCAATGCTTGAAAATCGCGCTGGCAGCCTTGCATTAATAGAGAAAGAGCCTATTTTGAAAATTGTTAAAGAATTGTAATGATTGGTTCAATAAGTTTCTTTAAATCCATTCAGTCCTATTACTTTCCGGACAAACCCAGCATTTGCAATACGTTTGTCGGGTCAGCAATGTTCTCGAAAGTTGGGCATAAATTGCTGAGCATAAAAAAAGTTTTTTAGATTTATTTTGTAATTGATATTTAAAACCAAAACTCTCTTGCCTACACCAGAACTTTACAGATGGCTAAAATTCTACCAATATAAGGACGAAACATACAAACTCTAAGCTTCTCTGCATTTAAAGTGAACTAGCAAGCGTGTCTAAACGAAAAGAAATCACTGAGGACAAGTATTAAAAAATTATCGCTCAACGCTCAGCAGATGCTGATGTCGCGTACAAATTATTTTATGAACATTCTCTGCGGAATACCAACGCCATTTAAGCAGTACCGTAACGAGAAAAAAATGTTAAGGAATAAAATAAAACGAAAGTATTTTCACTTGTCCGCCCTGCCGTCAACATAAAGTTAAGTACCATCAAAATTTAAGCAAAGTAAATGACACGGTCAGTAGAACACAATGAAGCGAGTGTGAAGTGTACAACGTGCGCAGTCGAAGAGGAAACAAAGCAAAGCAAATATAATAAGAGGTATGCAACAAGCTGAGCATAAGAATAAATAGCACACTTTGTCTTTCTCAGCCCATTCACTTTCACTGAGGGAGTTGAGAGGAGGAAGCAAGGGAGGAAGTTGACAGATTTTTAGAAGGTTAGCAATGAATGGGAGACTTAATTTGACGGCCTTTTTAGGTATTATTCAGGTAATAGGAGCAAAAATTTGTTTGAAAAAATATTGACTGCTTAAAGGCAAGTCGTACTAATATTTATTATATATACATATATAAGATTTATATATACTTGTATATTTATACATATAATAGCATGTGTCTAACGACCTATAAGCCATTCTGCTAAGTTAAAATAGCTGAAGCCATAAAATCAACCGTATGATTACTTTGTGCAAATCACACCTGTGCTAAATAAATTTACAACGTTAATATATTCTCAATACTAAACATTGCTTTCATTATAACAGTACATATGTATGTACTCGCAAATATTTCACTTTTGTCTGTGCGAAACCATGTTTGCCTCTACCTCCGTCTACTACGTGAATTAAATCCTCGAAATTAAAGTCGAAATTTATGTGTGTTGATTTTTTTTTCCGCTTCCGCTGTTACCTCAAATTCCACCGCCTGTTGCATAGCACTTTTGCGGCTTCCGTTTTCACACACAGCTTTGCAAGCATTTGACCTAGTTCACCTTCAGACGCTTGCTTTTATCATCCACTTAACTTGGTGATAAATATTTTTCAAGTTTAATTTTCGTTATTTGTATACGATTTGGTTTGTTGCTCTCTTTTATTTGTCAGCTGCATTGCCGGAGGCTTCTTTTACCGTTATGTTAAACTTCGAGTGTAACTTTTTTAGCTTTTGCTTGATTTTGTGCAAATACGGAAATTAAAGTTTTTTTTTTAGCTTAGAAAGGGGGTTCTCGTGAACGACT
The DNA here is from genome assembly GCF_023373825.1 of Bactrocera dorsalis. Lineage (NCBI taxonomy): Eukaryota > Metazoa > Arthropoda > Insecta > Diptera > Tephritidae > Bactrocera > Bactrocera dorsalis. The sequence goes on along the minus strand of NC_064304.1, from coordinate 101,626,326 downwards.
AATAAATTCTAAATTTAAGAGAGAACCTAACCAATGGCCTACCGAAATAGTACTTACTTGCTCACTTAAGGGGTTATATACACTTATTTTCTTAATATACACTCGTGGCCACGCAAACCTTACCAAAATTCGAAAAAAGATTTATGCTCGACTATAAGATTATATAGACAGTTGAAAGCTACTAGAGGAACTTTTCGTTATTTCGACCAACACACTTTTTATATATACGAACATTTCATTTTCACAAATTTTAATACAAATATTTATTATCACCTTCAAATAGGCATCTTTCGAGCCGATATAAGCTGTATTGTACTATATCTATAGATATATATAGAAAAAACTTAATCCAAGTGGAATCATAGCGTGTTCCCCGAAAGCGATTTTTCAGTTTCGAAGTTTCGGTGGCTGAGCGATATCACCCGTTACTTCCTTGTCCGAGTCAATCACAAATAAGTTACAATGACCGTAGTGAGCAATCCCAGAATTTTTTGCCTACAACTCCATTTGTCCATTGCGAATTGCTTCACGTGGACCAAACTCAAGGTGAACCACGCCAGGGTAATCAAAGAAAACGGTAAGTAACACCCAGGGCCGGCACGTTCATATAGTCAAGTTAGGCAATTTCCTAGAACGCAAGAGCTTTAAGGCAGCTTTGTGACTTATTTTCTGTACATATTTATAGCCTGAGCATACAAAATTTGCATAGAAGGGGCTGAGTATTCAGAATTTACCTAGCGCGGTAACAATTCTATTTTTGACCGATTTTGACTTATTTTTCTAGATTTCGTCTCTTTTTTGTCGGGTCAATCTAGCCAGTCACTAGATTGTAGGACCGTTTCGACGTGATATTCATAAACTCATGTCTCCTCAGCAGTACTGCCGCATTTGAGGAATGTAATGTACTCAGCTACGTTGTTAAGCATCTCTTTGCTCTTTTGCGAACTCTACTCGACGACGTTTTTGCAAAAGATTCAGTTCTTTGGCACGAGTCTAGCACTGACAGGCTTCTTAAGGACAATGTAGTAAATAATACTTTGCCATTAAAAAATTAAAGACATGAAAAATCACATTACTTAATATGATTGAATACTCTTACATGGGAAAATTAACACCGCCTCCATTACTTGCCCAAACCACGCTTAATATGTTAATTAAAATGCATGCTTCCTTTTTTACGCTGCATCATCGCTTGTCGGCTTCTTTTTACTGCATTTCCCGTTTTCTGCTTCATATACGTTACTAAGTCGATTAACTTTCAGAGTGAATTCGCAGAAAGGGCATACAAACTTTTTCATTCCATCCTTATTTAAAGCACCGTTATTTACTGTTTGGTATATGCCTAAGTAGCAGTGTCCTTTTGAAATATTGTTGTCATTTAAAGTTTCACAAACAATATGCTGGAAAAAATCTGTTGATTTGTTGTTGTTGGAATTATATTATTTGCATTATTTGCCATCACGCGGAAAGCAGAAAGAGAAATTGGCACACTGCGCGGAAACGAAACCTTTTTATTAAAATTTCGCACTTCAATGTTGAAGGGAGTGAGTATTCAGCCGTTTTCAATACAATTTATATTAAAAATGTGTTAGAATTTTCGTTTTAATTTAATATTGTATGTGGCTTTAAAATGCATCTGAAATTATACTAGAAGGCGATGTGGGCGTACATTCTTCCGGCCGTACGAAATTCATATTTTATTCAGCTCAACTTATTAATCTCTTTATCCTACATAAAATTTCTACACACCCGCAGATATGCATACTTATATAAGCAGTGACTTAGGGTATATAAGTAAGTATAGTAATATGTTCAGTCGCGAGTTTGAAATTTGTGACTCGTTGTGAATTTTAAAATGCCGCTGGGTTTTATTATGATAATTTTTCACAGAGCACATATTTTCATTAACTATGAATAATTTAATGCATGAACAAGCTATTTCATATCTAAACATCAGATTAATTTAATTTAATTTTAATGTGGATCGTACAAGGTTAATCTGTTGCTTGTTCGCATAATTACATATTAATATAATTGTGTTAATAGAATTAGGTAGGAGGATACAAAAATGTATATGGTATTATTTCAGATTATTAGAGTTTAGTTTAGTAGAATTCAAAAATAAATAATATACTATATGTGGAATTTCAAATTTTATTAACTATGAAATAAACTGTAAGCGATTCTTAATTGTTTTAGAGAAATCTTTCAAGGGAGACATTGAAATTTTTGACTGTTTTATTTTGTATTTTTTTTATGCTGTACATATATGTATGTACATATATATATATACTAGTTATATTTGTATACAGATATAGATTGCAACATAATATCTGCTAGAATAAAAATAAATAAATATACTAATCAAATTTTTGTTGCCGACACGTTTGAAATGTTGGGAAAGGCCTTCGGTTATTATTTTATGTGACGAGCAAGTGTTTTTGATTTATACAAATTATTCAAAGATGCTCGAGAAGGGTTTAACGACGTACCACGTCCAAAACGACCATCAACATCAACTTATCAACAACTCAATAATACAAAGGAATTGGTGCTTGCGAAGCGACGATTATCGATCAGAGAGCTTACTAGCATATGAAGATAATTTGGGCCTAAGAAAAGTGAAAGCTCAATTGGTTCCAAAATCACTAAATTCTTTCGAATAACCACATTGCATTAACTTTTAACAAACATGCTTTCCGACCACCAAGATATCATGAAACATATTACTACTAGTGATGAATCCTGGCTTTATGCTTATAACCTGGAAACAGACGATAAATCGGCCGAATATCGTGGCAAGGTGAGTCGAAACCAAAAAAACGACATCAAAGCAGGTCAAAAATCAAGATTATGTTGATGGTTTTCTTCGATTATCGAAGTGTGGTGCACTCCGAATTTCTTATGACCCGTCATACTGTCAACAAGGAATACTATTTGAGTGTTATGCGTCGCTTGCGTGAAGCTATTCGTAAAAAGAGGCCGGAATTATGGGCCGCCAACTTTTGGTTTTTGCACCATGGAACTGCACCGTCGCAAAATGTGTTCAACATCGTGCCGCAACCTCATCATCCGCATTCATCTGATTTAACTCCACGTAACTTCTGACTATTCAGCAAACTCAAACGAACGCTCCGGGGAAACCACCTTGAGTCAATTGAAGACATTAATGTCACGTTACGCGCATTGAAGTTATTCCGAAAATTTACTTTAACAACTGCTTCGAGGATTGGAAAAAAGTTGACTGAATGGTATTGGAGACAAGGGGGACTCCTTTGACGGTGAAGGTGAATTTTGAAGAATAAACTAAGAATTTAAAAGTTATATAAAAAGTCTTACTACTTTTTGCTCATAGTAGTATATAGTATATGGGAGTTGAGTTAAGACGTAGACCGAATTTATACATTTTTGGCAGCAATTAAGACAACCAGAAGCTTCAAATCCTTATATTAAGTATAATAATTAATATAATTGCTATAATAAGGCAAATCTGAAGTCACTATTTGCACAAAGTTTTTATTCGATATACATATGTATTAATTTGTATACTGCAAAAAAAAACAATAAAAAAAATAAAAAATTGTTACGCGTTACAACTAAGAAGTTATAATTGGAGATACTTTCTTAGAGGTGTATACCAACAGTTTTTCAGAGTTCCAATCACAAAAACAACACTCGTTTATTTTTTTTTTTTTGACCCACCCTAATGAGCATGCGTTATCCCAAATTTAATTTTAAGCCAATTTTTAATAAATAATTTTTACGTTTCCATCTCTTTATGCTAAATAGCTTTCGCTGACACTTTTTGACTGTGCTCAGTAGATATTGTATAAAAATAAATAAAAAGTCTTTCAATGCGAAGCTTAAAAACTTAACCCTTTTCTTATCACACTTTGCCTTGACATGACAAGAGCAAATTTTGCTAAAGCAGACACACCAAAAACCGCCTTTTTATACCCTGCACAGGTTTTAAGTAAGTTTGTCACCAAGTTTTAAACTCCAAAAAAGAAACGGCGGGATCATATATGCATAAATAATTAGCATAACGAACTGTATTGTTTTTGAGATACCAACCTGAAAGTTTTCACACAGTCTGTTCTGCTTAAGAAGCCACTAATTTGCCGGAATCGATGATATCGGATAATTATTGCATATTATTGCCGTACAAACTTATCGATTAAAAGCAAGCCTTCGTATGGAAAACTTTTTATTTAACAAAATATCTTCCCAGACAACGGCACAAAGTGTGAAAACATTGTTCCGGTCGAATACCTATGACATATTTTTTATGTTTCACTATTCTATTCTACATATGTGAGTGGCGTACCCACTAAAATACACCCCTTTTCTATAATGATTTTTCGATTGCGCCGGGACCTTTTCGCATTACTTCAGGGCAAGGTTTTCAAGATGGACGCATTGCGAGTAACTTTCAACTCCCACTACGCCCACTGTGGAGAATTTCCGTGCATATTCCTTTTTAGTGCATAGTACATAATATACGTACGAGGTTCATGTTTTCTATTCGAGTTTACAACACCGCGCCAGTCATTCTTGGAAATTCCAACCAAAGCCAAGTCCTTCTCCACCTGCTCTTTCCAACGGAGTGGAGGTCTTCCTCTTCCTCTGCTTCCCCCGGCAGGTACTGCGTCAAATACTTTCAGAACTGGAGTGTTTTCGTCCTCTCGGACAACATGACCTAGCCAGCGTAGCCGCCATCTCTTATTTCGCTGAACTATGTCAATGTCGTCGTATAACTCGTATAGCTAAGCGTTCCATCGACTGCGGTATTCGCTGTTGCCAATGCACAAAGGACCAAAAATCTTACGCAGAACCTTTCTCGGAAACTCGTAACGCCGACTCATCAGATGTTGTCATCCTCCATGTCTCTGCACCATATAGCAGAACGGGAATGATGAGTGACTTGTAGAGTTTGGTCTTTGTTCGTCAAGAGAGCACTTTACTTCTTAATTTTCTCATCCGAGCTTGTTTTGATGTTTTCGTTGGGTGTATTATTTACCTGTCGGGTCCCAAACCCAGCGTACACACCCCGGGTGGGATCATTCGCCTTCTCACTTTAGCTCACCTTCAAACGGATGATTTTTTACTACAAAGAGGATTCTTGGTCTAAGACCGGAAATGTGAGCTGCTTGAGCCATATGTAAAAGAATTGTTTCTGGCCACTCCCAAGTGAATGGCGCTCAGAAAACTATTCTCATTTGCGTGAACTTCTACACATAGCTCCATCCTCATGTTTTCTATTAGATTTTTCGTATATAGTTGTCTGAGCTTGTTTTCTAATGTTCTCCGTGCATTTTCTTTATCGATGTCACTTAAAAAATTACTGTTTGCATCGACTTGTGGTCCGTCTTCGCAATATCTTTGATAAGTTTGACGATCCGTCTTTACACTCCTTTACCCACCGATCTTGCCAGAGTTCAAGTGTTTGCTTCTTGACCTGTTGTCTTGTAGATATACTGGTATGTATGTCCGTCTTTCCTCCATATCCAGAGTTGTCTTCTCTACTTTGCGTTGCCACAAATACATATTTGCCAAATTAACTGAAGTGATCAAAATCAGGTTCTTGTACGGAAATATTTTTATTTGTAAAGGGTATAACTGCTTCGGTGCAACCAAAGGAAAAGTTTTTTCTTGTTTACTTTTCTGTTTGTAAAGTGACATTTGAAAAAAAATTCAGATTCGCATATCTTTCCCGAGCATGTTGAGCAATGGTAGACACGCAAGAGAGGCCTGTACGTGAATGCATTTGCCGGTTGAGCAAGCTGCGTGAAAAAGGATCAAGCGATGTATCCAAATTTGACACGTTTGCTCGCACACAAATAAAAGCACAAAAAAGCCTTTTCCTTTGTATTTGGTATTTCAGGCGTTAAAACGCTCACTGTCTGCGCACATTTGCATGAGTGTGTTTGTGTCTGTGAATGTGAGTGTGTTGCGGTTGTGATTTAGCATAATCCGCTAAAGTGTAGTAGTTTCAGCAAACTTGTTGAAGGCAAAGACATACACTTACCAAGTACCACCTACTGTTTTACATAAACCGTTATAAGCATATGCATGAATTCACATGACAGTTAACACGCATACATATGCATGCCGTACTGGTTGTACAAACAATTGGCCTGCTTGTATTTAAATATTTATGCATTGTTGTGTCTACGTTCGCACCAAAACGGTTAAATTAAGCATTAAAAAGGAAAAGCGTCTTTCACATTTTGAGCATTTTGCGACTGTTTTACTTTCCACTTCTCACTTTGTCTCCTATTCATACATTTTGGCTGTTATTTGTGCACGCTTTGCCCCTTTTATTTGAATTTTCAGGTCAGGTCAGATCGCACAGAAGTGCTACAATAACAACTCTGGCTTAAACGTTTGCTTTTTGAACCTTTGTTGCTTTTTGCACATAATCTCCATCATCATCCCTCTCTGCAATTTCCATTTATTGCAAAAGTTTCGCAATGCTGAGTCCGTTAGTTTCGCTTTTATTTGATTTTTCCACTGCATAATGTACTTTAGAAATCGTAGACTCACCAAAAACGGAAATTCAGACATTTATTGCATTTTGGTTTGACATTTCGGTTATTGCCACAGTTTGCTTGACATAGTCTGTTATTTAATATGTGCGGTTTTACAGGCCAACATTTTTTATAACAGTAGCATATAAAGTAAATATTTTCAGTATTAGGACGAGTATAAAGAGTTTAAATAGATAATACTACTATACCCTAAACAGATATACCGAGTCACGAAGTTTGTAACACCCAAAAGGAAACGCCGGTGAACTTATAAAAAATATATAAATACTCGTAACAGATGGTTCAAGCAGAGGCACTTTTTTCAATAGCAATTCAATTGACAGATCACGCGTGAGTCGTGTCAAGCTGTCAAGTTATTTTTATTCAGTATTGTCTGGTACTTCATCATGGAAAGACTTACGCCTGAACAACGTATAGTACAAATCGTTCAACTATATTACAAAAATTCACGTTCTGTAAATAATGTATTTTGCGCGCTTTGCTCAACTTATGGTCAACATAATCGGCATACTCAGCGTATTATTCGCAACACCATCCACCACCTTCTTGAGACCCAACATTCATTATTGAATTATATTCAACCATATTGACCACGTGCAGCGCGCAGTGCAGAAAATATAGCAGCCTTAGCTGAGAGTGTACACGACAAGCGTGCAGAGTCGATTCGACAGCAACGATTGCAGCAAGTGGAACTGTGTTCAGTTTTAAGCTTTACGATAAAGTTGTGAGTTGTATAGTCTTTCGTTGAAATCGTTGATATTGAATCATGTAGGATATACCCACCATACAAATTGGCCAAACAGAATCAAATCCTTGCATGGGAACTCTTTTATTTGATAAGGTATCTTTCCGAGATTTGGCATAGCTTATTGTTCAGGGTGACAAGGCTTCGTTCCATCTAAAGTTAACGAACTAGCAGAACAGAAGATCAGACCTAAATTAGTGATAAGGGGTTACACTTAAAGATGCAACTAACAGATATGTACCCAGACAAATAGGCTAATATATCATAAGGTACGAATTTTTCCTTAAAAATATGTAAACTGTCAATATATAGTAAAAAAAAACTGTGGGGATTATATAGTGTTTTTAAATGATTGATTTAAAAAAGAAGAAAAATAAAAAATATTATCGACAACGAAATTTTCGGTTACTGTTTAATTTCTAAAAATAATCAAGAAACATTTTCTAGACTGAAAAAATCCCCTCCCTACAAAACTGCAAATTAATAAAGCAAAGAAAACGTTTTAACATAAAAAACTTAAGACCGTATTTAACATTTATGTAGATACACGGTAGTCTCCACATTTTAGGAGGCCTATAAAAATTGGCATGAAATACATTCATATATGCACACACAAACTTTTATAAGAGCAACGCATATGCTTTCATCGTCAAAAGGGAAATGAAACTTTTGCTAAATAAATTGTGTTCTCAGCTTGTTGCTTGTTGCTTTTTACTTAAAGTAATATAATTTTGTTTTATGCCTATTCACCAATAACAATAAATTTTCATTTTTATGCGTAAACAGTCTTGAGACGCGCCGCGCATTCTGCGAAGTCCATATCGAAACCGCAACGTTGTTTAGTCACGCATCACAATATTATCAGCACATCACCTTAGAACAAGTTAAATTAATTTCGGCACAACTTTCTAAACTTTTGCGTATGTGACGCAGGCCGTTTCATGCACATATACAAAGCACATAACCACAAATCGTAAATATAAATTCCGACAACAAGCATTTTATTTCGCATATGTGGCATGCAACAGCCACAAAACTTACTTCGTGCATCATAAATGATAAGCGTTAACACAGCAAGTATTGGCCAAAATTAGAAGAAAGTTAAGCGCCGGCTGCGTCAGAGGGATCAACAATTTTATCAAGCGATATTTAACCGTTGCGTAATCGAAAGTGATCTCTTGTCTATTACTGCCAACTAATACACTTTTACTCGAACCGAATAAACAGGCGTTCAAACTAGTTAAAGTTCATAATACTACATACCCAATATTTTGCTCACAAAGTTGAATCATAACTGTACATATATAAGTAAGTGAGTGGTTAGTTAAGCTGTTCATTTATATCTTTCGGGAAGTTAAGAAATTGTCGGAGTTTCGCTTTACTCTTTTTTAGACATTATGGAAATTGGCAAGGCATTAATTTGTATATAATAAGGTTCATAGGTAACGACACATTATATTGTGAGTTATGGGAGCGACACACGCCCGCAGGATAGGACTGAAATATCGAGAAAACTGCAGGAAATATCTAGAATAGGGCACCAGGGAAACAATAAAGCATCTCTTGTGCACTTATCCCGCATTGGTAAAACTACGCTGTAAGCAGCTGTGGTCCTTACGGTAAGGTGCACTGGAGGAGGTATCGATAGTGAGGCCGCAAAGTCTGTTAAAATTCGCATCAAGCTCTTGCTTCATAAAGGATTTGTTTGAGTGTCAGCTATACGCTTTAGCAATCCGATTTTATTTTTAGGTTCTTCTTCGTGGATGAAGACCGTCATAGATGCAACGTTGGAGGACCAGTTTTTTAGCGTGTCGAAAATCCCGTATAACTCAATTTTTTTTTTCGCTATGATTTCCTGAAACATGTAAAAGGTGATGCATTTCGAAGTTCCTCGCTTTCTTAAAGAAAATATCCAATTTTAATGGGAAATGTTTTATCATTCAAAAGAACATTCTTTGAAAATTATTTCTTTCAAATGTTGACCGTGGCTACGTCTCAGATGGTCCATCTGTTGAATCCAATTTTTGATGACTCGATCGAGCATTTCGACTGGTAACTAGCGAATGACACGCGTGATAATTTGTGCCCAAGTCTGAATTGAAGCCAGTTTGTCCGCGTAGACTTTACTTAACCTATTCCCACAGTACAAAGTCTAAGGGGAGATATCACACGATCTTGGTGACCATTCGAAATGACGCCGCCTTGTTGAAACCATATACATATATCCAATATCACAAGTTTCAATTTCAGACACCACTAGTTGGTTATCATGGCGCGAAACGGTCGCCATTGACGGTTACGTTCTCACCGGCATAATTTTTTAAGAAATTTTGACCTTTAATTCCACCAAGTCAAAGATAACATGAGCTTAACACAACTCACGCCTGATCTGTCAAGAAATGCTATTGAAAAACTACCTTTACCTGGATTACTCTTTATAAATTGTATACCCCGAAAATTTCAAAACAATCGATACAGTATATAGCATATTTATTTTAATTCCCAAAAATCGACGTTTTCTCAACTGTCATACCAGGTGTACCCCGTAAAAGCAACAAGTTGTATATAATACATAATTATCCCATATTTGTGTGTTGATGTGACAGCAATCCAGAAGTATAAACAATAAAAATAATATGAAAGACTGAAAGAGAAGTATATCGAAATTATGTATTCCACGTTAAGTCAGAATGAGTTCACATACATATACATATATTTTGTTATTTACTTCCACAGCACTTATCACCCCAGCAAGCGCCACGTGCTTGTTAGGCTTCATAAAATCAAAATGCTTTTGATGGATAATTTAACGCTGTTGCTGGCAGCATTCGTAGCCTAAAAAATGCGAATATAAACCAAAATAGAAGCAACCTATTGTGAAGTATTGATCCCTTCATTCAGCCATTCGTGCCGCACAGTTCCATACGACAAGTCATTAGCCGTTAATGCTTGTGGCCAATTTTTGTGGGTCAACAGTTCAGAAAACAATTTCATTGTGCGAGAGCGAGTGACAGTTTGAGTGACATAACGAATAATCCCTGTTGTCTGATTTAGACTCGACGCGAAGAAAAAAATAAGCGAGAGTGATAAAAGGAGGTTTGGCTTACACTCAATAGCAGTCGCTTATTTCGAAAGATAAATATGTACAAATGTAGCTACAAGCTAAGCCCAGCTCCTAATAACTGTCAGCGTGAAGGGTGTTGGAAAGTGTTGGTAGGACGCATGCTTTGTGTGGTTTTTGCCATTGAACGGAAACGGCAACTGTTTGTGCGTGTTGTTGGGGTAGCATATATTCTGTTTCTGATAAACGATTTCTGTTTCTGTTGTTAACGATTTCAGTCATTTCTTATAATTTTCTGCATCAGTGACTTCATAATCATTTTCAATATTATATTTCATTTAAAATTAAGTGTATTCATTTGTTGTTTTAATTTCGGGTTTCTAACTATATTCTATGGTAAATATTTGTAAGACAAAGAAATATTAAGCCGCTTTCCAACCATCCTCATGGCTATAACGTCATTTCAGGCGCATTGAAATTCAGCGCTTTATTCAGCTATCTTTCTTTTAGCTGAACAAGTGCTGAAAGCTTAACTATAAGCTGCTAGCTGAACACTAAATCGCACTTAATTATGGCCATTGAAGGAATTTTGTTTGTCTTAAGTATATCTATGATATCAACAAGAGATCAAAAAATACAGACGCATTAACCTCAAAGCCCTTTGCTGAGGTGTTGTATGGATAGTTGGACCAGAATTTATTTTTTTTTTTGTTGGAACGAGTGATCTATAAAAAAATTTTAAGGCAAATTAGTAATGGATGTAATTCGAGTGGAGTGATTCGAATGTCCGAACTCTGTACACAGACGAAAGACTAATATTTTTTATAAAACCTTGCACTAGCTTACATTCCAATAAGAAGCCTAATGATGATAATCCCGGAGCAATGGTGCAGAAACTTGTAACCTGAACTTATCTTCCTACAGCCAAAAACAGTCAGGTGAAGTTTTCAATTAGATCATCAGTTTAGCCCAGTGCTGAACACTTCTGATGTAGGCTTGGTTAGATAGTTGCAACGCTTTAACACCTATTCCAAATTAAAGCCGTTTTTGTACAATACCGATTCTTCTATTTTAAATCATACTATTGAGGATTATGTGTTTAAAAACTATTCCAACTAACCTACCTTTTCCTAACCCGATTGCTCAATTGATGAACGCCTTAAACATAAAGAATTTCACTTAACAAAAATAATAAGCCAATCGGTAGGGAAGATATAAAAAATCATAACAGAAGCCTGTTGATGGGGCAAACCCATTAAAGACGCAATCAGTAAAAATATTGCAACAATTCTGGCCGAGCGCTTTAAGTACGAATAATACTATTGACATAATCAGCAACAAGTAAAAGAGCAAACTCAGGAAAATGAGTAATAAAACCGCTTTTAGCTTCCATTGAATGCGTAGATTTGTATATATGTATGAATCGATATTCTTTCTCTGCTCTGCTTATGGATTGGCTACGTTCTAATCCCAAGCAACATGAGTACAAAACATTTGCCTTTTTCTCTTCGCTTTCGTGTATATAAAGAAAATATATCTTTTTTTATTGTGTCCTTATATGTTTTATTTAAAATATGCAGCTTTATGTAAGCAAGTGCTTGCAGGAAAAATTACAATGCATAAACTATAGGGAAGTCGAAAAAGACTTTTCGTATTTCTTATCAAATGTCAACTTATTTTTTTATATTTATAATGAACCTTAGTGAACCAAATATGTACCATTTTGATCGACCACTGTTTGCAATTTTTTCGCTGGAAGCATTATTCCATCAGTGTAAAAGTTTTCTGGTTTGGAAAAACTGTGACAAGTAATTTTCACAGGCTTCTCTTGAAGCCAACTTTATTCCACTAAAAGAGTTCTGCATTGACCGAAACAAATGGTAGTCCGATGGTGCAAGGTCAGGGCCACCATATAGCCCAGCATCAAAATTCCCAGCCAAGCTCTCCCAGTTTTTGCCGAGTCATCAAAGATGTATGTGGTCTAGCGTTGTTCTGATGGAAGACGAAGCCCTTTCTGTTGATGAATTCTGGCCATATTTTTTTGAATGCTTGCTTTGATCTCATCAGTTGTTGACAATAAAATGTAGAATCACTAGTTCGACCAGGCTGGCGAAGGTCATAGGATATGATTCCTTTTCAATCCTGGCTTTGCGACCATTTTTTGAGCGTCACCACGCTTTTACCATGATATTTTTCGCACATTATAATCGTGTTTGATTCATTTTTCGTCTCCTGTTACCATTCGCTTCAGAAATGGTTCGATTTCATTTCGCTTCAGCAAAGAATCGCAGATGTTAATTCGATCCATTAAATTTTTCACAGACAAATCATGTGGTGCCGAAATATCGAGTTTCTTTTTGTAGCCAGCCTTTTTTAAATGGTTCAAAACCATTTGATCATTAATGTTAAGTTCCTTAGTGATGTCATGGTTGCATATGTGACGGTCCTGGTCAAACTTTTCCATAATTTTATCGACTTTATCAACGAAAGGTCGACCAGAGCGAGGTGCATCTTTCACATCGAAACTTCCAGAATGAACTATTGTTGTGCTGATACAACATCGTCTCCGTAAACTTCACAAATTTCATTGGTGGCCTGCGTGGCTTTTCCTTTTTTAAACAAAAATTTCAAAATATAGTGAATTTCTTCATTATTTTTACTCATTTTTGAACAGCTGTAATGTTTTTTCAACTTCTCCGAATTTAATAAAATTTTACACAGTTCTTCGAGATACAATTTACAAGATTTTAATTTTTTTGTTGAATTCTAATTATTTAATTTTGAGAAATTCTGCACAACTTTTTTCTTCTTGGTAATCTCTCTCTCTCAACCTAATGTCCTTTCGCAACTTAAATTTCTTGTTTTCACCAATTCTTGCTGGGTCTTCTCAATTTGTGCAATATTTACATTTGTAATGCCATAAATTGTTGCTTGTTTGTACGCGAAATTGCCTCGTGTGATGTGTCTGTACAGACATCTATACTTTAGAGGGCGTACTTTGCCCACTCAGTCGTGTAATTTTGGTTTTTTAATTTTCTTGGCTTAAGGAGATGGAGATTTTTGTGTGCGAAAAAGTAAAAAATGCCGTGAACCGCAAACATGCCGTGGACTGATAAATCACGTTTTCACTTACAGCCTCGCGTTAGGCGCTTATTTATTTTCATAAATTTGACTTTTGACTTTAGGCCGGAGTTTTGAATGGCATTTCAGTCGAAAGCAAACGATATTGTTGGAATGAATTTTTATGAATGAAAGTGAAATATGTAAATAACTTTTTTTATGAAGTATGTTACTCAATCTTATGAGTATTTTTATATGACTATATAGGCGTAAATATTTATTATGAACATTAAAGATATTATTATATAAATAAACAAAAATTTGTCAGTAACATAACCTCAAAGTAAAGTTTGTTTTTGCAATATGAAGTAAGTAAAAAGCATTATATTGTATCTATATTTAGTCCATGCAATTTTTGGAATTGTTAATATTCTGCATATAATCCGGACAGCTGCTGTAGAATAATATTATTTATTCACATACTCTTAACAGATCAATTGAAAAGTCCCTGGCCAGACACATATGTGCAGGATGGCTCAAAACTAATCCTCCTATCAGAAGAAGCTTTAAATTTTGCGCCTAGTCTCCCGTTTTGGCGATTTGCATTGGCCAGCAAGATCGCCTGATTTGACCGCTCCAGACTTCTTTCTACGGGGCTTTTTGAAGTCGCGGGTTTATGTCAACAAGCCTCAGACACTTGCAGCTCTTAAAGACAATATCCGTCAATAATGTGAGGACCTATCACTAGAAGTTCTGGCCAAAGTGATGGAAAATGTCGTAAAAACGGCTCAAATGACAATCAACTGTGGCGGCGGCCATTTACATGATATCATATTCTCGACTTGATGTAAAAAAATTTAAAAGACCAAATAAAAATAATCCACAGCAGAATCAAAGTTTTTCATTTTCAAAAAAAAATTGGAAGGTTATTTTTGCGCCACCTGTTATAATTAAATATGATTTTTAGCTAGCCCTAACCTTCAACAGGCGCTTGTTTAAATTTAAGAGCTGTCAGACCATTACTTTATGAATTACATGTATCCTTCTGAGTGAAGAAACTTTTGTTATCGTAAAAAAATGGATAAAAAGGAAAATCTCGTGTTGAAAAATATTGATTTTTGAAGGAAAAAAATACAGTTGAAGCAAAAAATTGGCTTGCTAACGAGTTTCCGGACACTGCCCCAGGCAAAAAAAATCGTCAGGAATTGGTAAGCTAAATTTAGTCGTTTGGAAATGAGCTCCGAAGATGGTGAACGCAATGGTCGCCCAAAAAAGGTTTTTACCGAAGAAAACATCAAAAAAGACCACAAAATAAATTCGGATGACCTTAAAGACAAGTACTTCAAGATTGCAAGTACTCTATAAATATCAACTGAATGTGTACATCATATGATTCACGATTATTTGAGTACGAGTAAGCTCTGTGCAAACTTGGTGCCGCGCAAGCTCACTTCTGACCAAAGACAACCATGATTTGATGATTCGGAGCTGTATTTGGAGATGTTCAATCGTGATGAACTCGAGTTTTTATCCCGATATGTGACAGTGGATGAAACATGGCTTCAAAATTTCACTCCGAAGTCCAATCGACAGTCATGCGAGTGGACTGCCTACGATGAACACGCTCCAAAACGTGAAAAAACACAACGGTCGTGTAATAATTTTATTCAATACCTTGAAAAATTAATAACCATCCACAGTGACTATTCCTTATCATTATTGAACCGTATGAAAGAAGAACTCGCATCAAACAGACCCCGCAAATCACAGAAATCGATGGCTAAAACTCACGAATTCGACTTCGAATTGCTTCCGCATCTACTGTATTCTTCAGATCTGGCCCCCAGTAACTCCTTCCTGCCCTCAGATCGCAAAATAATCGCTTTAATCAGTTATCACCCTTAAGGGCTATCATCCTTGATGTTGAATAAAAAAACCCGAATTTCGTAAAATAAATTTGTTTTACTATGGCAGACCGGGGACTTTTCAATTGACATTGACCAGTTATTATATAGTAGGCAAGTATTTGTGTAAAACCTGCACGCGCACACAGCCAAAACTCTTATAAGCTAATCGTATAGCTGGGAAAATTTAAAAGCAGCGAGTGAAAGCTTTCATAGAAAATTTAATGTGAAAAGCTGTCAGCGGCACTTGCAAATCCAGCGTAGGATATGCGGTCACGCATCTGCCAGCCTGCCAGCCAGGCGGCCCAAAGTGTGCGCCATCATCATATCCCATAAACGTAGCGGTTTATTTACATAAGCAGACAATTCACATACCTGCATATACATACTGTATATGTACAAAAGTATGTGCGTATATATTTTTAGATCATACTTTACCTCCAGAAGAAATTATGATAAGGTTTAGTCGTAGCTTATGTAAAATTATGTTGATGGCTGGTAAAAATTGTCTGGTGATGCAGCAGGTCGCAGTAATTTAAATGTAATTTTTACCATTCCAAAGAGTTATCTTATAGCTTATTTCACATTTTGTTTCTCATTTTCAGAAGAAAACATGTTATGAAAGAGTTTCAGCGTATTATTGTTGTTAACACAGCTATAACCGCATAAGCAGTGTATACGCCAATAAAGAATAAGAGCGCCACAATATCAACAACCGCCTTAGAACTAATTTATGATACTTTAAAACATAAAATATATTAGCTGAATTATTGTCGTTGTCGTTGAAGTCATTGTCGTTGCATAAAAATTTGATTACCACTACACCCTAACATTAACAACAGAGTTGTATAAAAATTTACATAAAAATTATTGACCAGAATATTTATTGTTCTGCACAAATGAGCGAAGAAACGTTGAGATCGCCACACATATTGACAAAAATGTGTAGGCTTGCCGGTAGCTGCACAAATTATATGCTTGTCTCCAATTAGTTGCTTCGCTTCCAGGCTTTTGCCATAACTTTCTTTCCTCCATACGTACTAATACATATGTATACACACATACATAGTTTTGAGCACAGATATTTTTACACGCTGCCACAAAGTTCAGCTTGATTTTGGACAAGTTAGTTAGTATAAGCAGCTGTGTGAGGCTTTTATATTGTCTCTCTCATTAAATTTAATGAGGAAGTTTACCTTTTTTACGCGCCACTCAATTTACCTAAATTTCTTCGTGCTCACCCGTTTTATTCTCACAGATTTTCCATCATCCGGTGGCTAAATAAATGCTAACAAGCGCGTTCTGCGAAAGAAATCATATTTATTGAAAAACAATAACGACAAGCGCTGGTGCGTTGGTTTTAAGGAGATTACTTGGAAAGTTTTTGAATTATGAAGTTAGTAAATAATTTAGTGGATACGTATTTTTGGTGCTGCTTTTGCGTGAATTTTGCTCCTCTGACACTGGACTGCAGAAATATATACATATATGGTATGTATGTATAATCCGTGTTGAAATCAGAATTTTCACTTCATTCACGGAAGTGATTGAAGTGAAAAAGTGTGAAGAGCATGGGCAATGTAACAGATGGTTTCACAATAATTCTGCTATTCGTAGAATTTTGGCACTGCTATTGCTTCTGAAGTCAAATGTGTATGTGTGCTAAGGTGAGTTTGTATTACGGTAATTCAAGGGTAAATGCAATTGAAAGTTTTCCGAAGTTTAAGCTTAATAACAGTTTTCAGTTTAATTATTTCATATTGAAATTGTTCAAACACAGTCTTCTCTAGTAAGACAAAATCATAAACACCAATTTCCATTGATTTATTTGTCCATTGGGACTTCTCTTGAATACAATTACAAAGCACATGTAAATATGTGTGAATTTCCATATATAAAACTATGCCATTACTTAGAAACGTACACAAGAAATGTCACTATGCACTACCAATAACGTTCAACACCTATCGTAGCACCCTGTTTACTTCTACATATTTGTAGGTGAATATAGAAAATTTGTTTTATTTGTTTCCATTTAATAGCATAATAAATATGAAATTTTTGGTAACAATTAGCATTTGATGATCCACTTATGGCAATCAGCACCACATGGCGTATGAGCGACATTATTATATGGCACACATGTTAACACACTCACACAAATTGTGTTGCTGAATTTCATGGCTCGTTTATTCAAGGTCACAATTGTAGAAAATCACGTCAACAAAAACATATGTATGTATGTATATATATTTGAATAGCCATTTAATAAAAATATATTAATCAAATTTATACGGAATTAGTGGCAATGGTTTCATAATTCTGCAATGTGGTTAGTTTCTCAACACAGTATAAATTTGTGAATAAAAACTAATAAGCATAATATTACTAATGTATAATTAAATAAGTGAATTCAAAAATTATATTATACGCACAAAAGTAATAGGAAAAATTATTTTATATGAATTAACTATAAATTTTTAAACAAGTTAAGTTTGGGTGCATCCACATATGTTATATTCTCGCAAGGTAAAGTGATATATGAGATTTTCGCATATATTTTAATTAAAAGTAGCAAGTATTGCATTCAGTATTTACAACAACAGGCACGCAGATACACTCTTATTAAAAAATATTATAATATATTATACTAAATTATATATTCTTCCCTTTTTTATACAAAAATTTCAAAATATAGCGAATTTCTTCATTACTTTCACTTATTTTTGAACAGTTGTAACATTTTTTCAGTTCCCCGAATATGGTATACAATATGATTGGTAGCGCTGGAGATATACGATTGTAACGATATCTATTAACAAAATACGAAAAGACTTTTTCGACTACCCAATATATTGGACTGGGATAACTCATAGATCGATTTCATACATTTTTGACATTAAACTAATCTTACGTTATAAGTTCATATAATTTTCATAAGATATCTTACATAGTGAAATATACGTGATATAAGTCCAAAAGGAAGTTTGCAGCTCTTACAAGTACATTACTCCATATTTATCCCTATTACTTCTAGGTGTTACAATCGCCAGGTGAACAAAACTTGTACTCTGTAGCAACATGTTGCGAGCATATAAAACAGAATAGCTATCAACAGAATTGTTTACCTTCGGGCATAAATAAAGTAAACAAACTGAATGTAATTTTGACTCAATCAGCTGTGACAGAAAGCGTAGCCGCCGCCAACCAATCACCTGTAGCTATTTTGTTACACCTACACATACGCAGTTACTTCGCTGTAACTGAATGCCGATAACCGAAGTGCAGCTTTATGTATAAACATATACATAGTATCTACTATATACTGGTGTATATGGATATGTACTATATATCCAGTGAGGAGTTGCAAATTTGTTCAGCTTAACAAATGTGCGCACAAAGCCTTTCTATGAAAGCAATAAGCAAACCGCCAACCGTCAACCGTCAACCGCCTTCTGTGCATATTGCCAAAGTGTCTGTGAAATTCTTAGTTAATGTAATATCCGCATACTCAAATATACATATACTTACATGCATAAGTATGTAGATGTACGCCATGCCTCGATGATGTGTCAGATCTTTATCGCTCCACCAGGTAAAATTGAGTTTTTGCTGACAATCTGACCTTTTTTTTTGAATATATTAATGTACTCTGTGTTTGTGCCTCTTCATATGGAAATCCCAATAGCAGGTTATATACGAGTACATATGTATGTACGAGTATGAATGGTACTGTTCACATGTCATTTGTATGAAAAAATTGTGTCTTATTTAAATAGGAAAAAAATTTATGACGATGGAAAACATTTACAACTCCTTTCAGCTTTTTTTTTATGCTAATCTATGTGATAAGATATTTTTCATCTTCTTTTTTAAAACTTTGTCTAAATTTTTTTAGGTATCTCAAAATCAACTCGCCTGCTTATTTTTTTATTGGAGGCCTTTCAAGCAACCGTTAATTGAACATACACATAAGTCAGTTTGTTTTAAGAATTATTAAAATCTAATAGTTTTCAGAGCTAATTAATTCTTTCAGTCTTAAAACAGTGATCTTCGATTAAAGATTTGTAGAAAATATGTGTGGCACAAAGAAACGACCAGAGAGCAAAGCTGCCGAAACCGAAAGCTTCACAGGATAACTGTACATTTAAATTTACGATTACATTTACATTTCATGGGAATACAATTATTGTTATTTAAAAAAAAGTTAAGCATCACTTTTACTAAAATCGCTGTAATGAAATGCACTATCGCAAAATTAAATTTATTTTCCCTAAGTAATAAATCAACAATACTACGACGTAGGGATATATTTATAATCAAAACCATTATATAAATTACATTCTGATTACTTGAGATTACGAATACAAGTTAATTATATTTCTAATAAAAACAATTACATCAATTACATTTTGATTACTTCAGATTAGGAGTACAAGTTGATTACTTGCATTACCATTACTATATTTCTAATCAAAACAATTATATCAATTACATTCTGATTACTTGATATTACGATTATAAGTTAATTACTTGGATTATAATTACAATATTTCTAATAAAAACAGTTACACGAATTACATTTTGATTACTTCAGTTTAAGAATAAAGTTTTATTACTTGATTTGCAATTACGCTAATTACATTTTAAGTACTTCAGATTACGATTACAATTTGATTACTTTCATTACCATTACCATATTTTTAATCAAAACAATTGCATAAATTACATTTTGATTACTTGAGTTTACGATTATAAGTTAATTACTTGCTTTACTATTACTATATTTCTAATCAAAATGGTTTCAATTACATTTCGATTACTACAGCTTAGGAATAAAATTTGATTACTTACATTACAATTACTATACTTCTAATCAGAATAATTGCATTAATTACATTTTGATTACTTCAGATTACGATTACAATTTGATTACTTGATTACCACAACCATAATTGTAATAAAAATGAAAATAAGAATTCACATAACTTATAATGCGATCGCAGTAATTAATACAATTCAAAGCTAACAGTAATCAAATTAATAGTTTGCAGTACCCATAGTCAATGCTTATAGGGGTGGAGTGGGAAATTCAATAAAAAATATAGTAACTCTTGTCCTTACTATAAAAACTGGGGACTATACAAATTCCTTTCCCTCGTTTTGACCATTTTCACTATAAAGAGTTACTTTACTTGGCCTGAGATTCTTTTGACAAACTTGGAGGTTCTACGCCTTTAAGAATCAGAATTTCATTACTTTAAGCAAAGAAAATTTCGTCATGATTAATCTGCTTTAATTTTACTTTCTCCAGTCCATGTAACATTCTAACCCAACTCTTTTTTATAGATTTTGAATCATCATTCTAACCTTTCCTAACTCCTAACCTAACCTAACTCTTTCTATTGGTTTTGCATACACTATTTTTAAATTATATTAAATAATAAGTAAACCTTATATATTAACTGGAAACTGTATTATATTTCAGGCAAATTATTCGAAAATCTAAATACTCATGGTCATATAAATACACGCAATAATGCTTTACTCCTATCACAGCCATTCTTCAACGCGTCTACTCCTCAGCTTATGCTGCAGCAATAGCTTTGTGTTTACATTCGCATATTACTGAAACGTGATACGGCAAAATGGCCTGCTAATACGCAATCTATAGAATGTATCAATTTGCGTACACTTGTTGTTATTGCTACTCACGCACAAACACCGGCGAAAGCGTTATTCACGATCGTGCCGACTACTTTTCGTTGCTATATGTACAAAGCCTCTATAATTGGAATCGCTCACATGTACAAATGTATGTATGTATTAGCGCAACTGTAAAAAGCGGAAAGGCTTTTAGTGCAGTAAACAAAATATTTCTGCAGAAGTAAATATGTGTGAGTGTGTGTCAGTATTTGTTTGCATAGCCGGAGACAATATGCGCTTTTTGCACCATTCGGCTGAGCAATTAGAACGAGATTTGTTGTTGGCTCTATTGATGTGTGATATCCTTACTTTGTTTGATTAGATTTTAATTTAACATAAATGTATGTATATATGTATGTATACAGATTTTTATATAGCTTGCACTCGTGCGTATTATTTACTTATGATAGTTTCATTAGATAATAAATGGTTTGTGATAAGAGCAGCATTCTCGTCAATGGACTAGGTTGGGTTGCATATTGAACTATTGAATATGCAGAAACATATTTGTTTCCAATTTGGTATGTATTTTATATATTGTTATAATTTTATTTGCTTACCCGATAAGTAGCTCAACGTTAACAGTCGGTTTATTTACTTATGCGAGTCATACAATTTCAAGCATATTAAAATGATAAATATGCCACACGCCAAAGTTATTAGAATTGCAAATCTAATATAAGCGCAAATGCGGTTAATAATTTGAAATATGTCAACATTATGGTAAACTAGCGATTAATTAATGGACTAATCGCTATTTGTTATTTATTCCCTTGCAACATGTTGCCACAGAGTATAATAATTTTGTTCATTTGACGGTTGTTTGTGTCACTTAAAAATAATCGAGTGAATATGGGGTTAAACAAAATATTGGGTAGTCGAAAAAGTCTTTTCGTATTTTGTCAATAAATGTCGTTGCAGTCGTATATCTCCAGTGCTACCATATAATGTTGGAAAGGTGAGACTTTAAGCTCCATTTAACCAAAAACAAATCAAATTCAGGGAAGTTGGAAAAAAATTACAGCATTTCAAAAACGAGTGAAAATAATGAAGAAAATCGCTATATTTTGAAATTTATGTATAAAGAAGGGAAGAATGCCAAGCAAGCCAACAATGAATTTTGTGAAGTTTACGATGCTTGCTGTATCAGTTTGTGTAGCACAATAATGGTTCGCTCGCTTCCGTTCTGGAAGTTTTGATGCGAAATATGCACCTCGCTCTGGTCGACCTATCGTTGAAAAAGTCGATGAAATTATAGAAAATATTGCCCAGGACCGCCACATAAGCAGCCATGACATCGCTAAGGAACTTAACTTTTATCATCAACAAATGATGATATTGAAGCAAGTAATCGAAAAACAACGGCCAGAACTGATCAACAGAAAAGCCCTCGTCTTCCATCAGAACAACGCTAGACCACACACATCTTTGATGAGTGGGCAAAAACTGGGAGAGCTTGTTGGGCAGTTTTGATGCAGACACCATATAACCCCGACCTTGTACCATCGGACTACCATTTGTTTCGGTCAATGTAGAACTCCCTTAGTGGAGTAAAGTTGACGTCAAGAGGAGCCTGTGAAAATTAATTGTCACAGAGTTTCGCTGAGAAACCAAAAAAGTTTTATGCTGATGGAATAATGTCTCCAGCGAAAAAATGACGAGGAGTAGTCGACGAAAATGGTACATATTTTGATCATTAAAGTTCATTATGAATATAAAAAAATAAGTTGAAGTTTGACTAGAAATACGAAAATACTTTTTCGACTACCCAATATATTATACAAATTTGGAGAGAATTCTTTTTTTTTGAGCTTTCGATTGACTTTATACCGTATATACCGGCAAAATATGTGAGTTATCTTAATAAAAATAAAAAAACGAGTTCTTCTAATAACGGTGCTTCTTTATGCTTATAATGGATAAAATCGGGTGAAAATCTGCCCTAGACCCTGGTTCTGATCTTCGCAAGTTGAAAGAATATAAAATGTTCCATTTCACCCGAACATAGCCCTTTCTTACTTGTTTGTTTGTTGTTTTGGTTTTTGTTTCTAGTTGAAATATAGCGTCTACCAATAATTTAACAGTTCATGGCTTGGGAAGTATTCAAAATTATTACAAAAATTCACTTATTCGGTGGCTACTTCTACTACTTTTATATTAAAAAAAAATAGCTTTCTCCGCTCACAGTCATTTTTGGCTTAATGGCTGAGCGGATTGTGGTATGGCAGCATCCTAGCGCCTTTTTTTCGAAATGAGGCCGACAATGTCGTTACCATCAATATCGAGGGTTATAACACGATTTTGTCTGACTTTATCCTAAAATTTGATGAAATCGACGCGTACGAACAAGATCATCTCAACTTCCAACAAGACGATGCGCCACCTTATGTTTTGCGTCTAAACAAGGGCACATTTCGTGGAAAGTTTAGCAGCTCGTTAATTTCGAGATATGGCCCAGTCAATTGGCCGCCAAGATCCTACGATTTAACGCCTTTAAATTATTTTCTCAGGGGGTACGTTAAATCAAAGAGTGACACCAAACAACCGACCACTCTCGACAAGCTGAAAGACAACATTCAGCGCTCTAAAGCCAAAAATCCAGACGAAATGCTGCTTCGCATCACCAAAAACTGGCGTAAATAGGTGGATATATTCAAACGGAGCCGTGGTGACTATTTGGTCATCATTTTGTTCAAATCATAAATGGTATAAAATTATCTACGTGACAAAAAAACCAACAGAACCCATATTAACTAAATTTGAGTGTTTTTCTTTTTCATTTTTTTCATTTTAGCTTCACATCGTTCTTGGTGGTAGATCCTTTATGTGATCACATTGAGAGTAACCCTCAGTGCTCGTGAACGCAGTAAACTACCCAAAAACTTCAAGGTACTCGTTTAATATTTTAGGTAAAAAAATATTCATATTCTGATATAAAAAACGCGAAAATAGCTGGCTTATGCAACACATCTAGTATGAAATTAAAAAACAAAAAATAGGTGTTTTATATATTTCCATAGGTTATGTCTTTAAAACTAACAAGCCAGCATTTTAAATCGATATTTCGAATAGGTTTGAGTTACAGCCTTCAAAAATATAGATGCTCAGTTCAATCAGCTCCATTAGCTTACCTTTAAAAGCGTTTTTCTCAAAACTACATTTTACAAATGGCCTGAGTAACTACTCAGAGACAAATGATCCGATCACTATGAACTTCTCTGCATGTCCCGAATATAGTTCTCTATACCAGTTTTCTGATCTAATCAAAAACCAGGACAAAACGACCAATATTTTGTGTAAAGAAGGCCGGAATCTCTGCATCAGTGGAGAATCTCGCACGAATGGGATTTCTTTGAAGTTTGATCTGATGGTTTGGATGTATAGGAGAGGTACTCAAGTTTAAAAAATATATGTGGAAATCCAATACCACAACCAAATGTCACTGATTTAAATTCCGATCGATGTAAAATTAAAATTATAGTAAGGCATTTTTATTATTTATGACATATTATATTTTTTTGAAAATTATCTTGATTATCTGATATGAGAAAGCTTATCAGAAAGACGCTCAGACTACCGAAATCAGATTGAAAAAATTTTTTTGAATATAAAATCGATTTCAATGTTTCAAATTATCAATATTTTCTTGAATTATATTTGAAAGCGCAAAGCACAGACATACGCTTATTTTTGGTATTGCTTAAGTTGGACTCATTATGCCACTAGAATTCTTAGATTCCAACACCTCTTAATTTCAAACATTCTGCTTCATATTTAAACCCTACAAAACCATTAATAATTCTTACTTCTAACCACTATTAAGAAAAACTTTCAAACCTCATAAATCAATTAAAGTTTGCCCACAAATCCACAATTGTTACAAAAAAGTCTGTTCACATCTCCAACTCGGTTCATGACTTTTACATACAAGTACAACAAATACTACAATATACTTATATATGTATACTAGCTGTAACTCACATTTGGATAGCTTTTTTATTACTACAAAGCATAACAATTAAACGAGAAAAAAATCAAACGTTGCACATGAAATATCTTATCTTACGCATGCAGTTCAGTGCTCAACATGGCGTATACGCAATATTTCACTTAACATGTGCGCGCATATTTTCGCAACGCTAGACATTAGACGTTGTGTAAAAATATTTAAGCTAACAATAACTTTCACATATTCGTGTATTATTTATCTTCATTCGCTTGGCGTGCGAAAAATATTATCATTACATTCATTTACTCACATACAGAAAACGCAATCGCGATAGGTCACATTTTCATCTATAATGCAGGCGCGGAATTCTTCTCAGCCGCTATAGCACTACCCTCCGCTCCGGTAGTGTTGTTTGTTGCACACAAGCTCTTTAATATTTAAAGAACTGGATCCGCTACGCTGGGTATAGTGGAGCACATGTAAACTGTGAGTAGTGAAAGTCCTTTGGGTAGCATACAGCCGCCAGCTATATTAGATTATATATATAACTTATTGTTGTTTTCAGTTCTTTTTGTTTATGCTTTTCTTTCTTTTGCAATGTCTAGCTATGTTTTATGTATTACAATGTGTTTCTTATGATGCTCATTTATTTTGTTCGCACTTTAATTTTTTGCTTTGTCTTGGCTATTTATTTTATTATATTCTGTTTTACTTTATTTTCATTTCTGTTTATGCTGCACTTTTTTGTTGTACCCAACTTAGAGAAAAAAACAAAGCCGGTTATTTGTTTTTGTGTCGAATGATGCGAAGAAAAAGTGGCATTCAACACATTTGACTTCTTTTTAAGTGTGTATGTGTGCGTATGCTTTTAGATGCGGGCAATTAGACTACAGTAATTGTTGTTCGTGCTGGCTTTAAGCACGTGACAAGAATTTTATTAAATGAAAAATAAGAAATTTTGAAACAGCAACGCCTGTAACCTAGTAATTGAGACTTTTTTTCGTGAAAAGATACGAAAATAAAGTGAATTTGAATTTAAGTATTTTTATTTAATTATTAATTCGACTTGTTAATAATTATTTCATATTGTTAATTGTTTTATATTTATTTCTTCAAGTCAGTTGAATTTAATTTATTTATTGTCAAATATTTTTCTTTTTCTTTTTAATCCTTTAATGGAAATTAATTACAGATTTTGAATTTTTCGCTTTAGCCATACATTATTATTGTTTTTTGCTTTTTTTTAATTAAACAATTATATTTTCTTACTTCATTCCTTGGTGGTCTATTTTATAGCAGTCACTTTATACATTTTATCTTATTCTTCATGTTTTATAAGTTATTTGACCTTAACATAATTTGCTTTAAATTACTGCATTTTTAATAGAAACGATTATTTTCTTTCCTTCTTAATTTTATTTAAATTTTTTTATTCGATTTTTTAATTTTATTTTGCTTCGGATCATTTTTCTTTATTTTATTTTATTTTATTTTATTTTTCTTTATTTTGTTTTATTTTATTTTATTTTATTTTATTTTATTTTATTTTATTTTATTTTATTTTATTTTATTTTATTTTATTTTATTTTATTTTATTTTATTTTATTTTATTTTATTTTATTTTATTTTATTTTATTTTATTTCGTTTTCTAAGATATAATTTAATTTTATTTTAATAATTTGCAAATTACTGCATTTTTAATAAAACGATTTATTTAACTCCTTTCTTTCGCTATTTTTTTTTTTAATTTTCTTTAATCGACTTTTTCTACTTTTTTTTATTTAATTTAATTTAGTTTAATTTAATTTAATTTACTTTAATTTAATTTACTTTAATTTAATTTAATTTTATTTTATTTTATTTTATTTTTATTTTTTATTTATTTTATTAAAATTTTAATTCGCTTTATTTTACATACATTTGCGGTATTTGATCACTTATTAATTCATTTCAAGGTACTCTTTTTACAGAATTACTAAAACTCATTTTTTTAATAATTTGGTCAAAAATTTTAACCCCATTTTAAACGTAAATATATAACGCCTTAAAGTACACTTCAAATTCCTCACCACAGCGCCTTAAAGTATGCTTCCACTTTCATTTTTACTAATCACAATTAACCGTCGAATATTTTCTTTCACCTTTCAGCAACAAATTAAAGCGACGGCATTTAATTAAAATACTTTTAAATTTGTTTGACAGACATAGCGGAGAAGCGGGTACGAGTAAAGCACTTAAGAAAGGTTAACTTTTCCTCGATTGCGCCACGACTTTGGCACTACCACTCACGGCGGAATCGCGCGTTCAATTAAACACCAAAACGATGCTTAGCGAGCTACCGACCCTTTGAGGCAAGTTGCATTACTTTCTGTGCGCATCAACCGCAGTTAGCTACTAACAACAACAACACACTAGCGCACAGTTGTCAGCACAAAATCGAATTGTCTCTACTGATGCACATGCACTACATAGCTTAGAAGCTGCAGACGGAGCTTTGGTGAACCGCACACGAGCATCAACAGAAGTACACTGCAAGTGGTCTTCAGTTTTTGGCATGGCATCAGCCGACGCTGCTGCCACTGCATGCTGATAACGTTTTTCGAATAAGGATCTTCGAAAAATAATTTTCGAAATCATCTGCTATGTATGCACGCACACCGCCACACTTCTTGACAGGCATAAATGGCAGTAAAAGCAAAAGCAGCAGCCAACTGTGGATGTAACTGTGTGCATGGCTATAAAAGTGTATTTGCCACCCCCAAATAAATGTGAATGTTTGTATGTATGAGTGTAAGTATTTTTGTAGCCATTAGAGTAGGCGGTAAGTCCGCACGGCTTTGTTGTTTGACGCTAAGTGTTGACGCGAAAAATTTTATCACAACAAAATATGCAATAAAACGTAGATAGGTAAGAAAGCCAATGAGTAATGGGAATATTGGCATGTTGTTGCATTCATAAGAGTGTAGCTTCGGCTTTTGGGATATTCACAGTGTTAAAGAATACAAAATACAGACTAAATAATGTTTGTTTCTATTTTCAAAGTGTTGTCAAAGTATTTAAGGGTATAAAACCAAAATCGACCACAATGTAACACAATTTCTAGGCACGGAGTAAAGGAACACACCTTGTGTGTTATTTAAAAAAAATTTTACATGCAAAATTCGTTTTTTTATTCAAGGGGTTTACACTGATTTTAGCAATTTTCCAACTTTTGGATATCATTTTCGTAGCACGATTTGTCCTTTGCTTTAAAATAAGCCTCTGTTTTGGCGAACACCTCTTCATTCGACGGATTTTTGCATTCGTTTCCACTGATTTGTTACACGGTTCATTGCCTTAGTGAGACAGCACTTCCTTGTTCTTCAAATGCGGCCATTTTGAGGCAAGTTCGTTCTTCAAACGGTGCTGGTGATGATCCTTTCTTTTTCAAGGTAGTGATTCCATGCGCATACGAACTTACAGACGCCATAACCTTTCCAGCCCACTGTTGGGTTCATTGTGAGCAGTCCACTCAGATGACTGTCGATTGGACTTCGAAGTGAAATGACGGAGCCATGTTTCATCCATTGTCACATATCGACGTAAAAACTCTGGTTTATTACGTTGAACATCTCCAAACACTACTCCGAATCACCAACTCGTCTTTGCTTTTGATCTAAAGTTAGCTCGCGCGACACAGGGCTTTCACATCCCCAAATATACTTGAATGATATGATGAACCCGTTCACTTGATATCTTTAGATTGCCTCCTACATAGAAAAGCTTCACTTAACGGCAATCTAAATTTCTTTTGTGGACTTTCTTGATGTTTCCGTGGGTAATAACCTCTTTTTGGCGTCCACTGCGTTCATCGCCTTCGGTGCTCATTTTACCACGTCTAAACTTAGCATACCAATCCTTGGTGAGTGATTTTCCTGTGGCAGTAGCCGGAAACTCGTCGTCAAGCCAAGGTTTTGCTTCAATTGAACTTTTTCTCTTCCAAAAACAATATTTTATTAACACTATGTACTTTATACTGTGACTTATTATCTGAGTGATTGAGAACTAGAAATCAAAGGTTTTCCCTCCAATATATCGAAAACATTATGCTGGAATATGTAATGGGCCCTAAAAAGTAAAAACAAATGCAACAGTTCACTAGTTTTTACAACAAAATTATACACCCAAATGGGACCAATCTTTCGCCAAATCACAGAAATTTTCAAATTATCCATCTTGAGGCCCAGGAGATCAGATCATGTAAGCTTTCCAAGTTTCCAATGAAGATACAGACATTCACGTGGACATTACAGGTACAATTGCAAAAATGCGATATTGACTCTTTCAACTAAGCATTAGAAATGTGGGTCTGAAAGTTTGATGGCCAATAGCAATTTTTTAATGCCGCCTCTCAATTGGAAATAATCGCAAGCAGCCTAAACATCCTTAGAAAAACTCGGCCTAAAAACGCACATCAAGGATTATATTGTATGTATGTTATTACACAAGCACGCCACAGAAACATTTCGCAGCCATATGCGCGTCAGACAGCAGCAGCGTCTTTGCTGATGTTGCTTTAGTGGTTTTTATTGCCAAAGCTCGCTGGCGCAAGAGCAGACTGCTACTGAAAATCTCGCTGATAACAGCAAAATGTTATATTTGTTGCGCTTAATGTCTATTGCTTTTATTGCGAGTTACTTGAGGCGCAACAAATATGCGCACACATACCAACAGACATACACACACATGTATATATATGAAAATGGCGTAAAACTCCACTTGATATGCTCCACTGACGGTGCGACAAACTTAGGAGATGTAAAAATATCCACTTCGCTATCCAGCTAAATCCGAGAGTGCTGTAACAACAAAAACAAGAGCTGTGACAGCATTAAGTTTATGTGGATCGTCAAAATATGTACATATTTCTCATGCCACTACTTCTTATTTTCATACCCTCGCAACATGCTGACACAGAGTATAAAAGTTTTGTTCAAGTAATGATTGTTAGTAACACCTAAAACTAAACGAGATAGATATACAGTTGTATACACTTATATACCATAAAATTGATGAGTTTAGTTCTGAGTACCATAAATGACTGTCCGTTTATCGTCTGTACCCGCCATATACCATATAACAGGTCAACTGGAAAGTACCTGCCACATAGATGGTGCTCTAGAATTAAATCCATATCATTTTGAGTGAAGCAACTTTTTGTTATTGTGAAAAAATGGATAAAAAAAATAAAATGTAAATAAAATATTTATTTTTGAAAGGAAAAAATCCATTTGAAGCAAAAGCTTTTCTTGATGTTCAGTTTCCGGACACTGCCCCAGCAAAATCAACTATCAAGGATTGGTATGCTAAGTATAGAGGTGTTAAAATGAGCGTCGAAGTCGGTGAACGCAGTAGACGCCTAAAAAATGTTGTTACCGACGAAAACATCACAAAAGTCCACAAAATAATTTTGAATAACCGTAAAGTTGTGCAAGATAGCAGACACTCTAAAGATATCAACTGAAGGTGTACATCATATTATTCACGAATATTTGGGTATAAGAAAGCTCAGTCACGCGAGTTCACTTTTGATTAAAAATCAACGACGAGTTGATATTACGGAGCAATGTTTGGAGAAGTTCAAACCCGAGATCTCGGGTCGATTTCATAAAACATGTCTCCATCATTTTACTGCGAAGTCCAAGCGGTAGTCATACGAGTGGACTGCATACGATAAACCCGCTCCAAAGCGTGAAAACGCAAGAGTCGGCTGGCAAGTTTATGGCGTATTTTGGGATGAGCATGGAATAATTTTTATTGACTATCTTGAAAAAGAAGAGACCGTCAACAGCGCTTATTACATAGCGTTATTTGACCTTTTGAAGAACGAAGTCGTCGAAAAGCGACTGCATTTGAAGAAAAAGAAAGTGCTATTTCACCAAGACAAGGCACCGTGCCACAAGTCAGCGAAAACGATGGCAAGAATACATGAATTGGTCTTCGAATTGCTTCTGTGTCCACCGTATTCCCCAACGACTATTTCCTGTTCTCAGATCTCTGGGAAGAAGTTTTCGGCGAATGAAGAGGCAATCGTCGAAACTGAGGCTTATTTTGAAGCGAAGAACAAATCGTACTACAAAAATGGTATCGAAATGTTGGATGGTCGCTTTAATCAGTGTATCACCCTTGAAGGGAACTATGTTGAATGAAAAACGGAGTTTTGCCAAAAAAAATTGTTTTACTATTGTAAGTCGGGGAGTTCTCAAAATATCTGTTAACCGTATATGTCGGTGAAAATGTTAGATTCTTTGCAAAATTAAATGAACCTCTATTGTCGGTTATATTTTACAGTTTATCCTAGCCTCCACATACTACATATAATGACTTTCGTTACTCTAGCAAACTTTATGCCGAATGTATAGGTCACTATTATCATAAAAAAACGTGGAAACATATTCTCAAGTATACTTTAGTGATGTCAATGGCAATTACAAACAATTCAGGCCTTTCGTTAGCCCTAACATACCCTATGTCGGTCAATATGTGTGTAAGTGTAATGAAATTAAGCGGACAGGCTTTCTTAAAAATTATATCGTTGAATGCTTTACATCTAGACCTTGGTCTAAACCTCATTTTAGTAATATAATAATTTCCGATTCTCTGGTTGAAATTTTGAGATCTCGCGCAACATTTTCAAGTATAAATATGTATGTATGTTAAAGTCGAATCTTTGAATCTTTGTCGGTTACACACCAACTTAACCCATAACTTAATGGCATGCTAAGCAACATACGACGTTAGTCTTCTAGTAATGCCAGTGATTTGCATTGTTAGCACTTGTCACTCCCCGACAACTGTCAGCTGTTGCCACTGTGGTTCTAGTCGCTTATTGTCGTCTCTCTTTCATACAACTTCTCCGTTTACCGTAAATAAATGTGCGTACGTATAGTATATCTATTTGTAATTCAATTTGTAGATAAAATGCAGTCACATTAATTTTCATTAGGCTGTGATGCATTGAAGAGTTGAGACGCTGACTTTCTTCACGAGAGGCTAGATGAAAATGTATTTATGTTAAACATACATATGTATATGTGTGTATGTGTGTTGGTGATGCACCCTGGAAAAAGGAGAACCACATCAAGTACTAGCATAGGATCACGCTACCTTGTCAGCAACACTAGAGACCAAAGTGGTCTTGTCATAGGATATGAGCACCTTTAGTCTAACCCTGCATAACATAGAACCTCCTACCAAACTACTTCGTTTAGTCCAACATATATTCAACTTATTTATTATTGTCTTTACCCTTCACAGTCTTTTTTCTGAAAGCACTGAAGGTTATAAAATGATCTCTATCCTGATTTCAAACGGTCAGCTTGTATTGCAGATATATGCTACAATGAATCGAACTGAACAGAGCTTTTAGCTTTGCTTCTGACAATATTCCGTAACAAATACCGTGAAATTTTCTTGTCAACAGATAAAGTTTCCCCTATATGAAGTTGATCTGGATCGGTCAATTTGTATGGCAGTTATATGCATGGTGGGAAGAACTGAATAACATAGTTGTTTGCGCTTCGAAGTCATGAGGTGAGCTCATGGGCTCTATATACATATGTATATAAAGTGCCTGGCAAGTGTTGAAGGCAATATCGTGATGTGATGTGCTTTAAAGTCATGTGCTCAGCTCACGGGAAGCTGTCTGCCAGCTGGCTCTATGTAAATAAAGCAGGCATCGTGCCTAGCTAGTGATTAAGTGAATATCGCGCCGCAATGTGATGTGCTTTAAAGTCATGAGGTGAGCTCGCGGGAAGCTGTCTGCCAGCTGGCTCTATATAAATAAAGCAGATATCGTGCCTGGCCAGTGGTTAAATGAATATCGCGCCGCGATGTGATGTGCTTTAAAGTCGTGAGGTGAGCTCGCGGGAAGCTGTCTGCCAGCTGGCTCTATATAAATAAAGCGGGCATCGTGCCTAGCTAGTGATTAAGTGAATATCGCGCCGCGATGTGATGTGCTTTAAAGTCATGCGTTGAGCCCACGGGAAGCTGTTTCCCAGCTGGCTCTATTTAAATAAAGCAGGCATCGTGCCTAGCTAGTGATTAAGTGAAGTTAGTTTTGTAACCAGGTCTGCTTCCGGACCACCTGGTCCTTTAATGTTTGCAGTTCCTGTTTTCTTACTGGCATAAGCTTGTATTATGCAAAAATATCGCACACCTTTTGATTGCATAATAAATTAGATTAAATTGATTGTGAAAGTGTGTAGCGTTGGCAAGTTGTTTTGCATAAAAATCGATTAATGTGTAGGTGTTGATGTGTGAGCAAGTTTCATACATGTGTGGTCTTAATCGAGCAGGCTTACGTTGAGCTTCTTCGACAATTTACTGTATGTGCCTTACTATGACGCAGTTTGGTTTGAAATTAGGAATACGGAAAAAACTATAAAAGAAAAAACTAAAAAAAAGAAAAAATTAAACAACAAATTAAACAAATTAAAGATCTCCTCTTCAATTGCTGGAATGATCCGATGAAATACCTGAAGATAGAATGGATAAGTTAATTCAAAAATAGGTATGGTTACGGTTGCTACTGCAATCAGGTCTACGTACCACAACGAACCCGTACTTTTCCTTCTGAACTACAATCCCTTCGTAAAATACTTCAAAGCACCTATTTTCGAACTCGTAAAGTATTTTTAATACACGGTTACTGAACCCATAATATAGATACGCAGTGGACGTGTGAGATCCCTTTATTCTATTATTACTATAGAATTAGCAACAGGTTCTATTCTGCTATCAAAATACATACATACATATGTATGTGTCGGCTAACTCTAATTATGTATGTATAAATGTATATAGTATATTCAACACTGTTCGCTGACTCAAATGAGATTCAGTTGAATGCAACTTAGCATAATAAAGGAATATGTATTATATGTTTACATATGTATTTAATTATCTATCAATAGTCAAAATACTGATTTGTAGTGTTCGATTTAAGGTCATTCAATTAAGTAAGCACTGCGGGTAAATGTCCTTATCTTTGTACAGAGATACATATAGTATACCTACTATCAGCCGTTCAAATCCACGTAAACTGATTGTTAACAATGCCAGCTTACGAAAAATGACGAAAAATTAAATCTCTATGCTGGTCTTTCTGCTTTCCGGTCATCTCTTAAAGGTACTTATAGCCAATAAGCGGCTTTCACCGAAAGCTCTTTAGTTGACCATTAGGCTTGTTCGAATTACCTACATACATATAACCAAATTGTTGTTCGTTTGAACAGAGCACGCCACAGCATGAGCTGCTCGAACCATTACCCAATGACTGATTTGAATATCTCTCTTTAGAAGACCGTTAGCTCGTTATTTGGCTTTATTGTTGCTAAGAAAATTTGATTTTGACAAATTTCTTTTCACTATAACTGTAAATCAGGTTGAAAGATAAATATGAAATAAACAATTTGTAAAGACGCATGTGAGGTGAATAAAGGACTACAGGACGAAGCTTATGAATAGTGAAAAGAAAAAGAGCTCCCAAGAGTTTCAGTAGTCTGTATAGTGGTCTGATCTGAATTATATGCCTATGGATCATCGGGCCATAAAATGTAAGCAAAGGTTGTTGACTTGGCAAAAGTCACGTCAATAACCCTTAATGGAAACAAAGGTTCTGGACTTGGCTAAATTTTAACAAACGTTGGGTAAATGTAAACAAAAGAGCCATTGACCTAATAATGTAAACAAAGAGGTTACTGACCCCAAATATAAAGAAAGGTTCTAGACTTGGCTAAATGTAAACAAAAAGACCATTGACCTAATAAAATTTAAGCAAACAAAAGGGTAATTGACACCATAAAATGTAAACAAAAGGGTCAATAACCCTAAATGTAAACAAGGGTTCTGTACCTGGTTAGCTAAGTGTAAGTGTAGACAAAATTATGGGCTTGCCTAAGGTACACAAAGACGTCATTGAAAGAGTTATTCACCTCAAATTCGAAACAAAGGGAGCGTTGATCGTTGTGATTTTGAAGAAAAATCAAGAAAATATCACACATTATGTAACATGGGAATGTCAGGGTAATGTCACCAATGAATTTGGATGAAATTGATTGAGTAGGTCCGAGGATATGTCCTTTCACCTAAAGGTGAGCGGTTCCACGTCTCTCTTCCAATTTTGATTCCAGCTTTCTATTAAGCCACCTTGTAGCATTTTCAGTATAAAAAATTATATTTGACCTATTTTCGCACTGTTACTAAACCTCATGACCATTATTGTGATGGTTACAAACTTGCATGACAAATAAAAGTTGTAAGCAATGACCCTAATTATGTACCTAAACGCACCCTGGGTAGATAAAAAGCAGTTCAAAGAGAGAAGTGTTATATTCATACATACCTACATATACATAGAATCTATGTGTAAGTGTGTATGACAATATTTCATATCATAGGTTAAGAATAAAAAAAAAACATTTTTCGTGGCCGAATTTCGAAACATTAACCCTAATTACTCTCTTCTGTGCTGAGTTTACTGCCAAAAGTAACGCACATCTCTTCCCATCAAAAATGTGTTAAAAATATTTTATTATTGGCAATATTAGTATTTAATTTGATCGCGTGAATACACAAATACATACAGTCGTAAATATGTTTACATCGTAAAAAAAAAGTATCACGAAGTACCCTATTTTCGGTACTCGTTTTGAAAAATATTCAGCATTATCGGGACGAGTCGAGCAAAGACGCTTTTCATACCCAAAATAAGCTGCTCATTTTTCGGAACCACCGATATCATACCACTATAGCATATAGATGTCATTCAAACTGAATGATAGGAATAAAGTGCTTGTATGGTATTTTTTATATGCCGAGATACCTTCACGAAATTTGGCATAGATTATTATCTCAAGCAATCTCCGAAGAAATTCTTGTAACGAATCTTTTGTATTTTGTGAAGGGTATTATAGCTTCGGTGCAACCGAAATTAAGGTTTTTTCTCGTTTTATTTTTTTTTTGTTCTGAGTAACCAAATGTATAAGTTATGTTAAAATTGAAATTTAAAACTGAGATACCATTTAAAAAAAAAATAAAGTAATCCATGTTAAGCAGTAACTAATAATAAAATGCTAATCCATCATTCTGTAGATTTAAATCTTTTTTTCTTAAAAAAATCTTCATATAAAAGTTAAACTTTAAGCTAAAGTACCTTAACCTATTGACAAAGTTTCTTTTAAAGCAGTACCACAGAATAGACCAAGCAGCACAGGAATGAGATAAATCTCACGTTTAACTACAACATCCAATCATCTAAAGCTTCTGACTCAGGAAATAGAGTTAATACCGCAGGTACTTTCTGTGAAGTCGCCTGGTATTTATTATCGCGTTGCACCTCTATGCATGTGGCCATAGCCCGTACACTCAGTTGCGATATTTCATTGGGCATGTAATCTGGCGATTTCGTAGGTGTTAGACAGTTCGTGGTGCGTTTGGTAGCGGCATTTTGTACCAACTGACGAGGACGCATTTTCAAAAAACTGGTGATCGAGGGCTGGAAATTGCGTTGCCTCTTTTTAAGGTTATCATATTTGTACCACTTTTCTGGTATCTTCGGTGTAATGCATGGATTACCCTGTCGCACGGGCACAGTACTGATCACCTCACGGGGCTTTAGATATGTTACGAATCGTTCCAACTCCGCATGACTCGAATGTTCAGAGTACTCAATGCCTACGATATTTATTTCACCACGCAGTTGTGGTTTGCTATTCTTCTCCCAGCCGGATGGTCGAAATGCCAGCATAGCGTCGTATTGCTGTTTAAATGGTCGAAAGTAATCGACCAGCGACTATTGGAGAAAGTACGTAAATTGCATTAAAATCATATATCCATAATATTGGAACCATTGCTTATTTACCTGATAGCTGACTTTTGCAATCGATATCACATGCATTTCTGCTTTATGTGGATCATCGGACAGCAAATCACGCACTTCATCTAAATCCATTGACTGCAGAGCTTTCAATCGATTCTTCTCCGTCCATACTTTTAAATTAAACTCTTGCGCTACATTAGTCCAAAAACGCTCTTTTCCAATCACATATGAGCCGCAAACATACAAAACACGTGTTGTTGGACGCTTTTCGTGGAATTCTCTTATTATTCTCTTAGCGCGATCGATACTTTCATACTGTGAAGCAAAATTGTGTTTATGCGCTATATATGTGGTGTCCAGATATATTGTATCAATGTCATTATTCCAGAATATCGGCTCGGACTCCATGTCAGGTGAGGCACGAAAGTCGCCAGTATGTAAAATACATCGGCCGGTGGACAATTTAAATATAAACATAACAGCACCTGGACAGCTAAATTAAAAAATGTCAAAATTATTCATATTTTATAATGAACGTAGATATTACGCACTGATTTGCATCGATTGCAGTGACTTCAACATCATTTATCATCACAGGTTTGTTCAGCTCTATTTCGTTTATATACTTATTTTCCACTGATATCAACGCGCGCACCAAATTCGCTGAAAATACAGAAATAAATGGTCTAATACATTAGAAGTAAAGATATCAAATAACAATCTCACCAGTTATTGGGCTTAGATACAATGGCATTTCGAATTTGCGCGTCAAACCTTGATAGTGGTCCGCATGAAAATGTGTAAGAAAATAGTGTGTAATGCCACTAATCTGTCCATACTGGAAAGCATCAACAGCAAAAGTAGTACCAGCTACTTTTTTATAGGGCGGACAAACGCGGAATTTCCGAACTCTTTTGGTTTTACTAGTGGAAGGTGTCTCATTATGCGATATTTGTAAATCATTTTTTTCGTCAGTTATAATAGTGTTTGAACAGGCTTTCTTATTAGTTAACTTTAAATTATTTATTTCTTTAGTTTGGATCGGTAAGCATGTCGATGCAACAAGTTCTTCTGGTTCTTGCTTAACTTTTACTCTATCAGATGCAACTATACTAATTTCCACTAACGACTTTGAAGACGTTTGCTCTTTGTTGACGATTATATTTCCTCCTGTTGTTATATCCAAATTGCGGTCAGTACACATTTGTAAATCATTTTTTCCGTCAGTTATAATAGTGTTTGAACAAGCTTTCTTATTAGTTAACTTTAAATTATTGTTTATTTCTTTAGTTTGGTTTGATAAGGACGTCGAAGCAAAAAGTTCTTCTGGTTCTTGCTTAACTTTCATTTGTTCAGATGCAACTATACTAATTTCTACTAAAGACTTTGAAGACGTCTGGTCTTTGTTGAGGAGTATCACATTTTCTTCTGTTTTTAATTCCAAATTGTAATCAGTATAATTTGAATGTGGTGTATTTATTTTTGTTTGCAACAATGTGTTATTAGTCAAACAACTTGACGAATACGAAGCTCTGTGATGAACTACATCCTCTTTCAAATTCATTGTGGTGTTTTTATCGCATATTTCTTCTAGGGGTATAGACACCATTGCTGCAAAGGGCATGTCGTTTTTAATATAATCACTACCTAAATGAGGCATCTCACATGTATCGGCAAACATTTCTTTATCAGCAGACTTATTTCGTTCACTGGATGCCATAAATGCTTTCTTAGTGACAAAACTCGCAGTTAAGTCGTCATCAGAACACAAATCTATTAATTCTTCATATGAATAAGGCTTTGCATTTCTTTTGGTCGGTTTGGTAGAGCTACATGTGGCATTCAAAGAAGTAGAGCGTTTGATACCAGTTCTTTTTGAAGTATCGGCTGTTTTTGAAGTATTCCTCTTTTTGGAGGAAACATTCGTGGTAGTAGAGCGTTTGGTATCGATTCTCTTGGAAGTGCCAATCGCAGTGGTAGAGCGTTTGGGATCGGTTTTTTTTGAATTTGACATCATATCAGAAAAGCCACTGGGTGTTGAAACAGTTGTGGAGCTGCTGTCGTCTCCCTCTATGAATAAACGTTTTCGTCCTTTAATTTTTTTATTTCTGGCTCTACCAACTTTTTGGGAAGTTTTAGTTATTTTACTTCCAGGCACCGTTAAAAACAACTTCTCCTCTTTTACTGACGGAGTCTCAATTTTGTATGATTTAGAGCAACTCTTGAAATAACTATCAATGCGTAATTGACTTGCAGGTGGATCTTTGAATTTTGTGGTCCTTTTCTTCGCCGTAGTTTGTATATTGTCGGGAATAACGGTTAATTGAGTGACGTCCACTTTTGTTTCTTCTATGGGCTGCAATGCTCTTTTACCAATTGTTGTTGCAGCCTTCTTAGTTACTTTTCGTTGAGGACGATTTTGTGGTGTAATAATCGTGCCTTCAACCTTACACTCAACTTTTCTTTCATGTTCAACAGAACTTTGGGAACTGTCATCCAATAAATCTACAACCGCGTTATGCGTCATATTAATGTGTTTAAATGTGAATTATTTTTTTATCATTTATGTATTTCACTTGATGATAAAATTTAGTTTTGGATCCCGCTCAATTTCACATCTTGTTCTTACTTCAATATTATAAAACCATTCACAATAAAATGTATATGAAAACAGAAAATATCAAGAGGTTTCATACATTGGGTATGTTACTGCTCTAAATTAGCGCATTTACGTACAGATTAGTTACTTTTTATATACTTATGTAAATTTTTCTTGTTTTATTGAAATACAATGGTGTAGAAAAACATTAGACATCAATTAAACATATCTCAAAAAATAGCAACCCTGCCTCTGACCTGTTAGTAGTAGTAAACAATCGACCGAAAGAAAAGAAAGAGCAAAGTTGCATTTCAGTTTTTCCGAGATTTTCAAAGCATTAAAAGGTGCATTCGGTTTATAAGTTCGATTTTCTGATATATTCTGACTAGAATCGCTTTTTCCAATATTTCCTAAACAGAAAGTAAGAATTTTCTTATTGGAATAAAATGTATCTAGAAGATATCAACAATAAATGTGCATACATTTTGTAATTTGATTAAAAATGAGAAGAGTTATAAATGAAACATGAAAAGAATAAAAATTAAAATGGAAAAATCTATAACACGAAGTGGAAATGAAGATGAAGTGTGAATGAAAATTGTGCAAAGTGGAGTGTCGAGCGTGGCGGAGCGGAGTAGAACTGAAAAAGGAAATAAGCGGTGCGTGGAGTGAAACGGAAAGAACCGTGTAGTGATACTGCCTTGTAAAAGATAATTTTAATTTAAAAATAGGATATATAGATATGTAGACCATTAAAATATAGGGCGCATGTTAAAATAAATAGAATTTAGATTTGAAAAATGTGAAGAAATCTGATTCTTTAGGTTCTGCTTCGTTGATTTGAATCCCTTTTGTCACTTGAGGAAGTACCTTCTATAATAAGAGTGGCTGAAAAAATAGATATGTACATATATAAATAAAATGCAACAAACAATGGAGTAGTAATGTAAGATGCTGTAAAACATTTGTATTGTGTGGAAGTGAGGAGCACAGCGGCTACAGTTACAACAA
Source organism: Bactrocera dorsalis (assembly GCF_023373825.1). NCBI lineage: Eukaryota > Metazoa > Arthropoda > Insecta > Diptera > Tephritidae > Bactrocera > Bactrocera dorsalis. The sequence goes on along the minus strand of NC_064304.1, from coordinate 101,585,879 downwards.
TAAAAAAAGTTTACAAAGCAGAGCCACTACGTAAAAATAAGTGTGAGAGCAATAAAACGTTCAAGAAAAGAAGGGTCAACGTGTATGGTGTTGTAGTATAAAGACGCTCAAAGCGAAATCATCCGAGTGAGGATTGTGCAGATTGACCGGCTGACCGTGCCAACAATTTAACCGAAGACATACCTTGTCAATATAATAGCGAGTATACGCAGGGAAGAGGCTGCTAGATTACAAGTCTGCGAAAGCAATGAGTACCGCATAGTTGGTGATGGCGGCTGTAAAGACTTGAGCTTGTAATTGGGAGTAGAGCAGCGCACACGTAAAAACGGTGAGTTCAAGTAGAAAAGCACGCAAAAACATAACATGTATAGTCGTTCCTATGTACGTACGCAGACACATTCCGTGTATAAATAAATTAATTGACTACGCTGCAGCACATTCCTGTCTGTCATAATGTGGAATTGACGTACTGAGTTACAAAGATATTTGTATTCCATTCTACATAAATATATATGTACATAACATATATAATAAATACTAATATTTCACTATAATAAATTGAGTTACGAATTACAGTTTTAGTCAAGACTGCAGAGATTGAAACAAATTTTTGGGCAGTACTTGGTTAAATCTCATTTACAAAACTTTAATTATGTGCTGTTGCATTTACATATGTATGTGTTTATGTATTAGTTCTCACAACAAGTTTAATTTAAAACGCTGTTCCTACATCCATGCGCACATAAATTATATACCATGTACTAAGCAGTTATGTACCGAAATTTAACTCGTTGATTTAACATCACATCATTGGTAGCAATAGCAACAACGAAAGCCTCAATATACAGTACATTAACAACAACTCTATCAATGCTCACGCCACGAACAACAAAATTTAATAATAAATTTTGATTTGTTTTTGTGTTTTGATTTTGTACCTGACTTTATATGTAACATTTGAAGCTGTCAGCATTATTATAACAATACGTTTACTTTCTTAAGAATTGTTTTTATATGAAAGCAGGAGCGAATGGTTATTTTTGTATGTAAATACGTACAATAATTTGGGTACATACATACATACATACATGCCTATTAGTGCGACGAGGACTTAATAGCATTGCTGGTGACGCCATGCTATACTAAGTTCGACACAAATATTAAAACTTGTGTAGTTAAAGTGTTGTGTGCACGATAACTGCGCTTAGGTGAGGTAATTTTATTGTGGTTTCTGAGGAAAAATATTATAAATTATATTTGTATGCGTTCCTGCATACCGTTTACAGTAAGTAAAGAAAATACAATAAAAGAGGTCATTCATGTTATATTTGAATAAAAAATTCCGAAAATTATGAATAGCTAACCTTCTATGCGTCCACTGAAATTTCAACTTAATACTATTATTATGCCGACTGGATTATATGAGTGCCGATTAAACTGATAGTTCGAAAACTTGAAGATTATCACCAAATATTACGGACTAATATATCAGTATTATTTTAACAATAAATAATTTCGAAAAAATCTTTAATTTTCAAGAACTTTATTAAAAATTTCATTTATTTGCTTCAAAATCTATGTATGTATGTATGTTTATGCTTTTGAAACAAATATATACGCAAGTTAAACTAAATTATTAGAAAAAAATTTGCAGAGTGAAAATGTCTGAATTTAAATTTTTTCTCTACTATTAAAAGTCACAAATGTACATAGGAAATATAAAAAATATGCGTATATACAAATTTAAAATATGTATGTTTCGCACATTTGCTTATACGCCAAAAGTTAGTCCCGCTGTTAATAAAACTTGCTTTTAGCCTCCAAAATAAAATGTGTAAACAATTAGAATTTCGGAATTTTGATTTTATATTCTCCAGAAGTTGTATTCATACCAATTTTCCACTGCACAAATGTCTGTCTGTGTGGACATACATTAATATGTACATATGTTGTATGTAGCACATGAATAGATGCTTTAAAAATAGTTTAAATTCGTATTTACGATTTTGGGATGTTATACATAATATGTACTATATATGTATGTATGTATGTACAGCAACAGCATATGAATACATATATACATACGTACATATATGTATATATATGTAAGTGTACTGTTGCTAGAATCTATCATAATAATCAGCTAACAATTATAGTTTAAATATATGAATGCTTAATATTAATTTGTTTATTCGAGTGTGGAAAAACGTGCTGCAATACTTGGCTTCTTGACCCCACCCATATTGCGCGCATCGCATTTCTCAATATTCAAACACTTGTTATTTATGTAATTTTTATTATCTTTGTTGTTATTGGAGCGGTTATCCCTCACTTGTTGTTACTGTAATTTTACAACATCGCCGCTCCATATGTTATATACAAATATGTATGTAAATAATTAAGACAGATATTTTAAAGAGATACAGAATTTCTTGATTTGACATGTGTGTATTTCCCATTTTGAATTGGGGATAAATCTGACCTACTGCTTTCGTTGTAGTACCTTGTCAAATAAATAGTTTTCCATACCTCGGTTTGCCCTAAATCGGTTACGGACCTCTAGAAAATTTCAAATCAACATCTCAAAAACTGAACATACATACATATGTATGTACTTATATGTATAGACTAGTGGCCACTCAAACCTTACCACTCAAAATTTTCAAGTATTGTGTATATTTGACTTCTTTATAACGGTACTTTTTGCTGAAATTTTTTTTTATTTAGAAATAAGTTAATGACATGCTATTAATCAAAAATATTAAAAATTAAACACAAAACACATTCAGCTATATGTAGATAAATCAATTGAAAGAGAGTGAGCTTTACAAAATGAGCTCGAAATGTAAGAGACTGACATGCGATGAAAAATTTATTAATTTTTATTTTTTTAATTTAATTTCATTTACACTATAATTTAAATTAATATTTTATTTATAGTCGGTGTATCACTCTAAAAACAATAAGCTCAGAAAAGCTAATTTATGTTTTACTCATTAAACGTAATAAATTAAAAACTATAATTATAATTAGATAATACAAGTGTGTACAATTTAGTTTACTAATGCTTACTAAAAACATTAAAAAAACAAAATTGAAGAAAATACCGAGCGAACGAATAAGTCCGAAAAAAAATTTAATAAAGTATAGTGGTAAGGTTTGCGTGGTCACGAGTATACTTCCCGTACATACAGACATAACGACAGATATTTTGCCGTTGTTGTAGCGCAGATATGTATGTAGACGCACATGGCCTTTTAAAAAGTAATTTTTGATAATCCGGTATTTTTTAAACGAGTATTTAATGTTTTCCAGCAGAACTCTTTGCTGTATACATATTTACTTACATGGATTATATAGAGTGTTTTTTTAGTCATGTGGGTTTCAAGAAGAAATAAAACACATAAAACTTAATGTTATAGACAAGAATTATGGCCAGTATGATTTCGACTCGCATAAGTTTCACCGGAGGGGCTCAATTTATATATTAGTCATGACTCCATCGCGACAATGCCTTAACGTCTCAACAATGGCTTGTGGATTATCATCCCTCCAAATGCGGCAATTTTGTTCATTATCTTAACCTTTTAAACAAAAGTAATTTTCATCGCTTTAAAAAAAAATTTCTCGTGAAAACCGGGATCAGTGATCGGGATCACGTGTTTGGTCCTTCTTTCTTCCGCAAAGTCTTCAATAAAGTAGATGGGCACAGTTCCAATAGTCACCGCACTGTACTTAACTTTCTTTTACACTTTTTTACTAATAGACATACATAATTGTAGCGCTTTCGTGCATGTGTGTATTTGTCTGCTTTGTATTTCACTTTCAATTTGCTTTCGGTCTTATTAGTGTTGTTGTTGCTTTTATTATTCCATCAAGAATTCCGCTTTAATAGCTTTTGATGTCTTTAATTTGGATTTATTCCAAATGCCGCAATTCCAGCGCTTGTACATACACTTGACCACTACAGCTGTTTGTTTTTATTGTTTGGTTTATTAGTATTTTCAAGCATAAGAAATCCAACGGTTAAAATCAGAAAGTATCACTGTAAAAACAAACAGAGTATGAAAATACATATGTAATACGAGGGTGGTCTGATAGATATATAGACCTAACGCCCGATGGCGCTACTTTGACAAACTAAATTTACTATAGATTAGTATATTATAGTTGTTGTTGTTCTTGCTATTATTGCAGCGAAAGGAAGTATTTTCCAACAATTTTAAATGATACTGTTGAGTTGACAGTACATGGTGCTATTATCCAAGCCCAGCTGTGGTAACGTAGATCCGACTTTCGTTCGAACGGAGTGCATACCCGCATGTAGCTGCTGTTAATTTCGGCGAGCTATACCGTGTTCAGACCGACAAATATTTAAAAGAAGACGGCTTTTGTAACAAAATACTATATGACAATGTTTTCTTTTAATTAATATTAAGCGATGTGAATTCTTGAATGGCAAAAACAGCTGTTTTATCATCTGTCCAACGGCAGTGAGAACGGGCTGATTAGTGAAGGCCTTGAATGTAATATAATCCATTCAAATTTTCGGTCTGAACATGATATAAAAGTCGTAGTTTACCGCATGTGCATGTGGATGTGTTGGGTCATGTGTATCGATTGAAAAGAAGATTACAATGAGAAATAAATCACTATTTTTTTTAAATATTTTCCCGTTTTTTGTTGGCTTAGTACCCAATGGACCGCCCTCATACATAGGCTGATCCATTTCAAGGTACTCTACTTAAAAAGTAAAAAAAACACAGCAACTTTAAATTGAATGGGGAATGTTTATTATTTTGACCGTGGCTATGTCTCAGATGGTCCATCCATTGATTCCAATTTTCGATAACTCGTTCGAGTATTTCGACTGTCATGTTCTTCTCTAGGCCTTGGAAGCTGGATTGTCCGCATAGACTTTAGACTTTAATATACCCACAGGAAAAAGTCTAACAGTCTGATATTTCACGATCTCTCAATAAATTCATTGATTGATGTGTTGTGTGGAAGTGGCGCCGTCTTATTGAAAACAAATGTCGCGTAATGGTTTCCATTGACGGTTACGTTCTCAGCGGCACCATTGATCCAGAAATATCTCACAACCCATCACCAATCTATATGGAGTAAAATCAGACGGGTGTTCGAAAATCCTGGTAATAGTTATATGGGAGCTAGGTCAAGTTTTCGACCAATTTTATCCATTTTTAGCACAGAAATACATTGTTATGAGTAGAACACGCTCTCACATTTTCACTGAGATAACTCACATGCTGGCCGATACTCGTATATGCGGTTTAAAGTCACCTTGAAGTTCGAAAATCTTTATATTAGGTATATGGGAGCTAAGTGAAGCCATTTTTGACATACAGAGATACCATTGTCAGAAAAGGATTACCCCCGCATTTCAATTATAAATCACACACATTGACTCAAGTGTAAAATTTAATGTTACTGGCATATTCAGTCATGGGTTTATCGCAGTTTTAGCAGTTTTTAACAATACCACTATGCTTAAGGGATAACATGGGTTTCCTCGGGTAAAAGACAACCTTTTTTTCAAAAACTTTTTTCTAATAAAAAAAAATTCAATATTTTATTAGAATTTTTTACTGATACAAATATACACTATTAATAAAGAAATTCTGAAATTTTTGGAAAAAATACTTCAAATTCGGCCCCTGCGATGCCATTGGCCCTCGGGAAAAAGATGCACCCGCATGACAGGATAACTCCTTACAAGATCATGTAAATTGAAAAAATACGTGTTTTAGTTAAAACCTTAACTTAGAGCTTGGAAGAAGGAAAAAAAAAACTGAAAATTGGATCTTTGGCAGACATTTTTACAAAAAATTTAAAATTTCAGTGAAAAAAATCCTTCTGTTAAGTCTTTAAGAGTTGCATCTCAAGGATCTGTGTAAAATTTCATTAAGATCGGTTGAGTAATTCTCGAGAAATATTGCCAACCGACCTTCAAAAACACAGTTTCGAGAAAAACGCATTTAAAGGCGGCGCATTTAGGCTAGCTAGCCTCGATCGCACAACTTCCTAAGGCTGTATCTCCGAAACAATGTATTACTCGGATAAACTTGAAAATTTAGCACAATATTATAGAGGTGTTGTAGAATTTAATGAGACTATAAAACATCTCGACTTTTCTTCGACATAAATCACACATTACTAACCTTGAAATTTGAATTCAAGCATACACAATAAAAAAATTCTTAGCGCCATAAATGTCTGTGGTTGGAAGATAACCTCAAAGATTTAAAAAACACAATATTTCTAATTTAGCTTCGAAAGAGTTGCCCCAAGCTTATATGAAAGGCAAACAGCAGCACATACATTGCATATTTCTAAAAAATAATAAATTAAATATTTGTTATATAAAGTCTTTCTTAATTTTACAGAATCAACGAATTTCACAATTCTAAATACACGAAATCTACGCCCCAAAGCCAAAATTAAGCATTCAATAACTATCGATGATGTAGCGAAATGCTGTAATATAACATAAATTAACCGAAATCAACAAAGTCGACGACCCGCTGATAGCAGAAAAACTTTTACATCAACACATACAAACGCCAAAAAGTAGAGGTGAATAAACTCGTAAAGATTAGTGGATAAAAAAATGTCAATGCTGCCACTAGCGGGCAGTGCCTCCGGTACACATCTACGTCCACTATCATTGAGCGGCCCAGAGCGTGAACCTGTACAATTTACGGTTAATTTGGTTGGCGCACCGCCCGAAGTCGAGCAGCTGGTCGAACAAATCAAACACGTAGCCGAACAGTTTCTGTATCATTGGAAAACCTTCCCAATCGGTGAGTTTTGACACAAACCACACACACATACATAGACACCTATTTACGCTAAGCGTTGATGATCACACTGATTAACTTTATTGTTACTTTGTTTTGTTTTTCTTTTGCTGTTGCTATTGCTGTTGCGACGATGTCATCGGTTTCGCAGTACTCCCGCAACCGCTATCCGCAACAACACTAGTGCTGACCGTCAACAATGCAACGAACAGCGTCAGTAACCGCAACAAAACGCGACCGATTAATTTGCGCGACCTATTTATAGCGCCGCCCTTTGATGAGTTGGATGCCGTTGCATCGGATGGCAGCGGTGAACCGCGACGCCTCACCAATTCGCAGCTGAAGTCATTGCGCGAGTCTGGGTGAGCCACTATATCGATTTTATAATCGCCTATAAGTTTGTGTTTTTTTTTCTCTTTCTTCTTTTTGTCATTTTTTTTTTTTCTTATTTCTGGTTTTTGTGTTTTTTGTTTTGTTTTTTTTTACTTTTGTTTTTTGTTTTTGTTGTTTTTTCTTATTTTCAATTGTGATTTCTGTTTGTTGTTGTGAATAATATTTGTTTCCCTTTTTGTTTGCATTCCCTCGGTTATTATCGCTAACAATGCAGGTCAATTTATTTGTTTATGTGCGCATCTGCTCGCGCTTGGGTACCAAAGTTGAGCTAAAAAAAAATATGTCATTTCATTTTAGTAGATTTAATGATTTTCTATTACTTGTCTTAAATGAATAATTAATTTGTATTTATTTGATCAATAAAATCACGGCTTAGCATACAGTCATCAAAGTCAGCTCACCGCTCAGGCTTGGCTTGGCAGAGATTTTCTCAAATAAACTCATAATTACATAGATCTTTCGCTTTCAATTTGCATATTTCCCTTATTTTACACTCTTTGCATTACACACCGCTCAGCGTTGCTGCAAATTACAAACATTTTTTCAAAATCGAAATTTGGTTTTAAAAAACAGTTGTTTTCCGTATTTTTGCTTTTCTTCTTTAATTTAGTATTGTAATTGTATGGCGCTTGTTTTTTTTTTCTTAGAAATAATATCACTTTGCTATTTTCTAATTGTTTTACAATTCTGTATTCAATATCACATCATGTTAATCTCTTTTCTGTATTTCCTAAAATCGAATATAAAAAATCCAAACTATTTGCAATTGTTGTAAAATATACGCGTAAAGCTTGCAAAAGGATAAATACGGCAAGCCAAAGAAATTAACTTTGGCACAATTGGAAACAATACGTAAAAATGGGTAAATACCGTTCAAATAAACAAATTCAAAATATTCATACACACATACATGCATATATTTGCCTTTTTGTGTACATTTTCAAGAATTTTTTTATTTACGAAATAATTAATTTCGATTTCAATGTTGTGTTTATTGAGCTGCGTATCCAATACCTGCGTTACATAAGTATATAGAGACCAGTTGTATGTGTAGTCAAGTTATACAAACATACATATCATACATACATATATTCATACAATTCCATATATGCTTATTTGTGTGTTTTTTTGTTAAAATGAATTTAAATTAATTCCATGTTTCAAACACTGACATTTATGGGCATCTTCAAAAATCGAGTAGTTTCAGAATGATGTGCACTTCTCCTAAAAGCAAACGAGTTGTTAAAGCAATGCTGTGTTTTACTTCAGTGTTATAGCGGCTTGTGAATTTCAAAAAATAAAATATTTTTGCTAATATTGGGTGGTCGAAAAAGTGTTTTCGTATTTTGTCGTGTATTATAAACTTCGTGGTAAACATAAAAAAACGCATTTTTCTGACTTTTAAATAGATATAAAGTTTAATTACATTTTAAGATGATATTTTTTTGAATAAAAACAAAATAATTAGTTAAAAACTAAAATATAGTGCTTAAGCGGTTACAAGGGTTTCTTTAGGTATGTAAAACCAAAAATTTCAACCGACTTTAAAAGCACAGTTTCGAGAAAAACGAGTTTAAAAATTTTTTGGAAAATTTAATCAAATCGATTTTTTGAAACCCATAAACTCGCTGCTCCTCGCTTGCACAAAATAAATAAAACTGTTGAAATGGTTATTTAAAACAAAATCTTGATGATTGGTTTGAAAGCTTTTCGAAAGTCCCCATTATAATTTCGCCAAAATCACTCAACAGCATTGTCTCCTTCTATTTAACTACCATTAAGCAAAATATTAGTTACTCACCAAATTCATAAAGCACTAAAACGAAAAAAGCACTCCTTCAACATAGCAATCGGCTCATCTGCACCTCATCCTTACCCATTTGCTGAGCTACTCGCTAGGCGTTTGTCATTTCCTCGCTGACATTTTACGCATTCGCGGCACGCATTCCTCTTTAAATTAATACGCATACAAACCACCCAACAAAATAAGAAAACAAAAGCAAACACAACAAAAATAAAAATGCAATTTCCTTTTTATATTCTGAGCATTACCAGGAGCTGCGCAGCCACAAAGCAATTACTTAACATGTACATAGCTCGCATATGCATTTGCTTAGTAGTTTGTCAGCATGTCAAGGCACATTTCACATTGAAGCGCCGTTACCGCAATAGTACGCCCATAAATACCACACTTTAGTAGCGCATTTCGCCGGAACTGATTTGTTTTATTGATTTCCGCTCACTGCGGTTGCCCTGCCTTCCTTCTGCTTTGCATTTTTCCTTTTTCAAATTTCTCTTCTCTACTTTTTGACACAGTGAATTCGATGTGCCCAGCTTGCACTTTCCCGGCCAGGTGCATAAGTGGCGACTGTCGCAGCTGCTGCAGAAGGGCACATTGCGCGCCCATGATTCCTTCCTCAGCGACTTGGCGCTGGCCGCGCGTTTCATTGTTGTGACGGCGCGTGCGCGCATTTTTGGGCACTTCTTTTCGGTAGTGCACGCCGCGCAGGCGCTGCTAGATGGTATTATCAAGCTGTTCGATATGTTTATCGGTATGTGAAGTATTACAGAATAAAAAAAAAACAAAATTAAAATAATAAATATTGCTTTTGTCTTATTTTGTAGGCGTGCCGGCTTTGCTCGCGCATAACTTGGATTATAAAATCAAGGAGGAGCGCTGCCGCTTTCTAATTGCGGAGCTAGTGTGTCGCGTAAGTGTAGCAATAGTTACCAAAATACTACTGTTATTTTATATGTTAAGTCACTTTTCTTTTGGCATTTTAGCCCGAATTCGAAGACTGTCTGGATGGGCTGTGTTCGTACGTGCGCAAAATGCTGCGCCGCGCTACAATGGAAAAATTCGATTTCAATAGCTGCGAGGTAACACAACCGGTTCCGTATCTCTTTCTCACGCCCAAAGGACAGGAGATTGATTTGCGCCTATTCTGTCGTGACGTCATGCGCAAAGCACTGCCGGTGCTTATCGGCATATTGGAACGCGAGACACGCGGCTGGTTTCTGCACTTTCGCGAGCGCCTCATTGCAGAGCTGCGCGCCAAAAAGCTTAGCGACAAGGAAATCGAGGAGGTAAGCAAATATTTAATATTTTATTTTAATGCTAATATTAATGCTTAAAAAATGTTTGATAGGAAGTAAATGAGGCTGTTATGAAGGAATACCTGCAACGCGTCTACTCCTCTATACTGTCGAATCCCAAGTTGGCAGAGCTGGGCGATGGTATTCCCGAACTTCTGGTCCAACAGGCACAGTCTGTTGTGTTCATGTACAAGGCGATGGACAAAGTGCAGAAGGATATTAAGCGCACTCGCGAAGATCATCAAAAATGTCTTGCCAACGATCATTCGGTTTTGTCGCGTGTCGCGCCTTGGCTACGCTCGAAATTGCGCAAAGCCGAGGAGAGCAAACTCAGTAAATCCGCATGGTCGGCACATGAGGAGGCGCTAAAAATGTGCACCAAACATAATTTGCACCAAACTGCCTATTTTCTTAGTCGCGACTTGGCGTTCATGAAAGAGCGCGAACCAGTTCTACTCAAAGAGCTTAAAAATGCGAAAACGCCGACGCGCAGCTTTCAATGGGCTTGCCGCATATGGTCGCCGAGTGCTTGGATAATACGACGCAACTTTCAAGGTCAATCGGATGTGATACCCACAGTAATTAGTCAGCAGGCTACCTCGATCGTAACGCCACGCTCTGATCCCAGTCAGCCAGTATTCTTGGTGGAGAAGGAAATCATACGTACAACCAGCACGCGCTGGCCACTTTGGCGTTTACTAAATTTACTGCAGCGCACCTGGTGTTGGACATGGAACATGATGTTTCTGCTCGGCATACTGGTGCCCTGGTGCAGTCCATTAGGTTTGCGTGCACTCTTCTGTGTGAAGCCGTTCATGCCGGACTTGGAGCTGTCACAGATCAATGGCACTCTGTTTCCGCGCAAGACCAGCATTACGCAGACGATGGCCTCACGCTTGATCGAACTCTGGCGACACATATCAAAATCACGTACACACTTCGAAACGGAACCGGACACTGGTGAGTTCACACAATTCTACATTGCTTTAGTTTATATGAAATTCTGTCCCTGTTCTCTTTGATTCGAAGGCTTCATTGGCAAAGGACTGACGCGCAACTTAAATCGTGTGTGGAATTATTTCTTTAAGGGCTTTCTCGGCACTCTTATCATACTATTCGCATTTCCGTTGATTTGCTTAGCCACCAGTTTTCTCAGTATTGCATTAGCGCTGACCGCGCCACTTTGGATTCCTATATTTACAATGCTTTTGCATCTCTATATGATACTCATCTACGATTTGGACTGTCCGGATAACTCGCGTAATCGTTACTGTATACTACTGGAGGCTGTTGTTTGGAACGTTATGATGCAGGGGCTTTTACAGCCGGTTGCCGCCGTTTTGGTCGCTACGTTCTGCTGTCCGCTGGCATCGAGCATAATTTTAGTCGGTAAGCATCGCTGAGAGTGCTTGTACATTAAATGATTTCCCTTTTTCAATCTCAAACTGTCTACATTTTTTATTAGTTGGCGTGGTCCGCTTCTCGCTACGGCTGCTATGGGATTCCTTGACGTTTCACTTGTTCATAAAAAAATGTGGCCGTGTACCGGCCTCCGATAGCATTGCTGTAAAGCGTATAGCTGGACCGGGCCTAGCGCTCGACTACTATTTTATCATCAAACCCGAACAAGCTTTGGCAGCGTTTGAGGCGAAAATGGAGTTGGACGAACTTCAGGCATATCAACACGCCATGGAGCGCATCATACTACAGCCGCAAAAGGATTTCAGTCAATTCGTAGAAGCCTGCTTTGGTCCATTCTCGGCACAACTGGCGAAGACAGGGCCTTATATGACACTGGATCGCGAGGCACACGATCTAATGAGCACCCTACACGAGAAGTTGGAAAAGCGGAGACGAGAACTACAAACCTCGCTGACAACACAGGTGAAAACGCGTATAAAATTAAATACCAAGGAGTTGAAGGTGAGTGTGAATTAAAAAAATGCACAAAATCCGGGGTTTTCAAAGAAAGCATTTGCTGCTTTTGCAGATTGCCATACAACTGGCCGCCCATATATTAGAGAAATGTTATCCGTCACATGTTATTGCCAGGCTGTCCATTAGTGAAGATGACTTTTGGGATAATAAGGTAAATCGCCAGGCAACTTTACAGTTAAACGCAAATTCACGATGTTCTTGCTTTCATTCCCATTCGTAGGGCCTTAGTGTAAACGATTGGCCCGGTCTGGCCGGTCTCATGTATACCGAAATATTTAGCTTAGATTTTCTAACGCCATTGACTGAGAACGATACACATTTTAAATTAGAACCGCATCCCTCGCTCGACTTAACACGTTACACAGAAATGGTACAAAACGCTACCGATGTGATAGGTTCCAAAGGTTTGGATTTGCTGGGTAACGTGTACGCGCCGCGTGGTAATGTGCAAGTGCATTTGCCATTCCTCGAAGTGACGGCCTTCAATCCGCGCTCCAGAATCACGCTTAACTTCAGGAAGCCAGAAAAGCGGTGAGTGTAGTTCAATTTTAATAAGTAATGGTTATTAAGATTCTAGCTAAGTTAATCACTTACATTACACCGTAACAGAGACATGTCCGTCGGCTTGACGACGCCACGTGTGCGCGCACACCGTTCGCAAAACGCGAAAGCGCCAGAGCCGCTGAAACCATGGCGTCCGTGGAAAAAGAAAACGGACGAGAAAGGCGTCACGGAGAAGTTGCTTATACCGTTACCTGTGCCGCATCCTGTGCACATTGCCATCGCCATACACAATCGTGACTCCGAAAATCCTATACCGCTCGACTCGGAACTTGTGTGGGAAATACTCAAGTCAATCGAAGATTGTCAAGGCGGTGATGTGATGGTAAGTATGCCAGCAACAAGGTCGCTTTATGTCAATCACATTGATTAATTTGATGTTTTGTAGGCTGTGCAATCAGTTGCGCGCTATCGCGGTGTTGTAACAGAATCTAGTAACGACTCGTTAGCCACTAGTAGCAGTATTGGCAGCACACGCGATTCCGGTTCTGGCTCTGGCATTGTTGGCAACGGCACCGAAACATTGCCTTGCGTTAACCGTGAGGTGAGCCGATCGCACGTGCCTTCAAATACACCCTAAATAACAGCGAATTATTTATCTTTCAATAGGTTTGCACGCAGGTAAAAGTGTCCGAGGAGCCGGTACAAACGTCCGGCTTCCATTGGACGCTCAGCAATTGGGGTGCCGCACAAACGGCGCGACGACGCACCAACTCGAATGTGCGCGTGGACTTGGCGAGCCCCGAAGATATATCACTGGACACAGACAGTTCGCGCGCTGTCTTCAACGCGTATGGCACAACGGTTTAAGACGCCCAACTAGTGTTTAGGGCGATACGCCTGCGTAAAGCAGCTAAAGTTAGCTAATAAATTATAAGAATGGTTTTTAATTTACATATAAATTGGCAAGTATTTTATATGCAGCATATGAATGCGCGTCAATGCGCGTGGTTTTGTATGTGAAGTAGTTGCAGCACTGGCAGCGGACGTTCATACAACGAGTGTCATTTGTTCATGCGCATACATTTCCATATGCATTCGTTCATATATATAGTATATATACATACATATGTATTGATGGAGCATTCATAGTAGTTATATACATACATATTAATCAACAGGCATATACATATATATTTGTATAACATAGCATATACACATACATTATAGATTTACAATGTGCAAGGCGTATACATACAACTAACTGCTGTATGGCTATTTTATTGTACATCCATATAAAGCATCTAGTCGTGCGAACAAAAAGTAAATATTAAGTGAGCCATTTCAATATTTTCATTGACATTGTAGTTACACTTCTTGCATTGGTCAGTTGTTGCAACAGTTTTTTGCCTTATTATGTTTTCTTTTTTTTATAAAATTTTGTTTATTTTTCTCTTTCCTCGTACATATTTTACAAATTCGCTGGAGAAATAAATTAACAAGTAGCGCATAGTCCATGAAACGTTTTCATATAAATAAGTGCTTGCTTTAATATGCCATGCTGGCAATGAAAACTCATTTTCTACTTTATATATGTAGTTACTATATAATATACATATTTACTCAAATTGAACTCGAATATCGCACTTAGATTATGTAATATTTTTTTATATTTTTCTTGCAGCTCTCTTCTATAGCTCTAAGTCTAATTGTTATAAGCGTATTCTTTAAAGCCATTTTGCTTATGGCAATGCCGTTAGAACTCTACTTATTTACATGTGTTAACATGAAATACTACTCTTCTTATTATTTTTATTTTTTTATTATTATTATATTATTATTTTTTATTAATTTATCCACCGCTTTTGGTCTTATTTTAGTGCATCGCAAAAGAATTTATTACAAATAAATGGTCTCGGTTTATGAATTATCCACTTTTAAATAAATTTAAATAAAGCGCTTATGGCTTTTTAATAAAGTTCTTATTTAAATCTTAGCAGCTTGTTTTTGAGCGCGCATTCATTAACAATTTCACATAATTTTTTACGATTTTATGTATACTTTCTGCATATTGCCATTAAAATATCATTTCAAGCAATCTTCGATACTGCATTTCCTAAATCTTTCGCTGCAAACTAGTTACGTCTGACGAAAAGTGGATGGTACAGCAAAAATCTATTATCTAGCCGTAGTCAAAACGCCCTTATAAGAACGCAACCAAAAATTTGAATGAGATTTACATTTTAAGTAGCAACAAAACTAACAAATTAATGTTAATTCTATATTATTAAATTATCAATACGAATTCTATGTACGAATATATTATATACATACATACATAAATACAATTTGGTAACAAATGAAAAACAAAAAACAATACAAAAAATTATTATTATGAAAGTCAAAAGATGTTGATCAATAGCAAATATAAGTAATACGACATTTACAATTTATATACAAGCGATGAATAGTTATACAAATATTATATATAAAAATATTAATAGATATTTACATAAAACTATTACTAACCCTAGTCCTTCCCCCGTCTGCGCTTATCAGCTAGCTTTGCTCTACTTTCAGCAGTCCCCCGGCACCTGAACCACGCGCTGTGGTAATAAAAAGCAAACAACTTAGCTTCACCAAAAAACCGAATACAAACAAGCTTATGTCAAACATTAAATTAAAATTACGAACTTTTAATTAACAACAGATGTGAGGTATGAAGTTTAGCTGAAAATTTTTGCAAATGATATTTATATTTAACGAAAAGTATGCTAATTATATTTATATATATATATATATAATATATGTATGTATGTTGTTAGCAGCAAAACAAAAATGTATGCAGAGAAAAGTTAATATGTGCGCATACATGTTTAAACCTTGGATAAATATTATGAATAAATTATATATATTTATTGGCGCGGAAAGGCACAACACATATTAACACGAACAAAGTAAGAAACAACTTATTTACCATATAAACCACCTGTCAATCAGTCATTTGCAACACATGCGCTAATTCCCACAAACAATTCCACGTATGTACTTCTATTAAAACATAAACCTGTGTACAAGTATTTTATTTATACAGACAACTAAATTTGCCATAGTTGTATGTATATTTATGTTTTTTTTTTTTTTATAAAATTTCACATTCGCTAGTATTACCTGAGTACAATGCAGACAACACACACACACACATAAGCGTAAAATTAAATAACAAATATTTTCACACAATTTTGCCCAGTGTTATATTCTATTATACTTTTATACATATTTATATATTATAAAATATTTAGTTTTTGTAAATAATTTAATATTTTACAAACCTCGAAATACGGCCACCACTATATAATATATTTGTTTTTATTTACACATGTACATCATATAAAATATTTACATACATACTAAACATATTAAATTAAACATAAATTTACATTTAAGTGCATAATGACGAAGAATAAATATTATTACTGCAAAATGAACAAAAGTTGATACAAATTTAATTATGATAGCGATTTGCATTAATGTAAATGCGGATGATTTAAATGTGAAATATGAATACGATTTCTAATAAATTGTAGTGTTATGAATATAATGTTGCAAACAATAATAAAAATCACATGTTTATTTCACTGTTTAAAGGAAAAAGCTGTTGAAACGCTTTGGGGAAGAGGTAGTAAGTAGTGTACGAATAAAAAGTTGTATAGTTGCAATTTTACTACGACAATGTTTGCTAACGGATTAAATGCATGTAAAAACATTAACATGTTTTCTGTTAAAAGGAAGTCTGTGTGCATTTGGTTCCAACTGAATTAAAGGAACACCGAAAAATTGAAGGAAGTTTGGTTGAAAATACGTATTACTCTCATCGAACACCCGCCATATTCACCTAATCTAGCGCAATGTATCTACATGACAGGAGCATTCCTAATCTAGAATCATGTTTCTACTTTCTATTTCCACAAATGGAAACCAATATGAAAGCAGGATTCTGTGACGTTACTCCAGCCACTCAAGCAGCAAATGACACAAAAAGATCTATGCAAGTGCTGGTTGAGCGTATTTTTAATAAATAATAACTTTCAAAGATAATATAAAGTAGATTCTATCCATTATTCAAAAAGTTCGATTATTTTGAGTATACAACTTGTATACTAATAAACTCATCTCATAAATTTTTAATTTGGATTTAGAAGTATGAAAACGCGACTAACCTTCTTAACGGAAATGCTGCGAAATATTCCATGTCTCCAACTGACTAACCGAATTTGTTTGGTTTGATGAGCTAAAAAATTTGGCTTGAAGACCGTTTTGGCATTACACTTTATATTATTTTATGAACACTACTTTTTCTTCCATTTAATAAGTGCTTTTAGCCAAATTTGAATCACACCTTCCATCTCATAAACAGAGTTCTTCATTCCGCGATAATTTACTTGCTCTTTAAAACGATCATGTAGAAATTTGTTTTTTTACATCATTATTAACGTACACATTTTTATTAAAAAGCATAATAATTATTAATTTTCATTTAACATTTAATTTCTATGAGCGCATGCCACTTCCCCGAATCCCAGTTTAAATATTTTTAAACTGATAATTTCAGGGTATTTTTCACGTTGCATTTAATCAGCACATAATTAACACTTATTATTACACAGAAACACAATATATAGATATATATTCTGAATACAAATTTTATTTCTAAATAAAAGCGGATATCGAAGGATTTGCTTGCTAATTTCCTTTAGCACTTGAAAATTAAAAGGCGCAATTTTGAACAGCTGACACACAGGGTGACAGCGATTTTTAAATATTGTACGAATTAACACAAAAGAGAAACTGTATCCTCTTAGAATAAAAATTCAACTTGATATGTTTATGTTATATATACGGGTACAGTGGTGTCTCACACTACCGGGTAATTATATATTACAGTTGAAATGATCTATATTAATCTAAGTAAAAATTGTATTATATTACCATTAACTAGCTAAATGGCTACTTGACAATTTACAAAAAAAAATCATGTGCGTCGGCCGGGAATCGAACCCGGATCAACTGCTTGGAAGGCAACTATGCTAACCATTACACCACCGACGCAACAATCCATTTCTCGCCAAAGGTGCCTTTTGATATCCAAGCAAAAGCTGACAACACAGTGTGAGTCAAAAGAATACTTCCAAAAATACTAAGAATTACAGAGAAATTCAGAAGCAAGAGTATTTACTTTTATTTATTGGTATGCCAATTAAAAAATAAATAACGGCGCTATTTTTGGCAAATATTATAGAATTATTTTGAATATTTATTATTTGTATATCCATAATTGATAATTAGTACAAAAAAAATTTGTAGAACGTTCACAGTGTTCAAATATGTAATGGGAGACAGAAATGATAGGTGCGTCGGTGGTGTAATGGTTAGCATAGTTGCCTTCCAAGCAGTTGATCCGGGTTCGATTCCCGGCCGACGCACATTAAAGTTTTTGTTGTTGTGCAACTCTTCATTTTACTAAAATAAAAAAAAGCTATTTATGATTTCATGCAGCAAAGTGCTTTTTTATTGCAATAGTTAATATATAAATTAGTTATTAAAAAATATTAAAAAGAGTGTAATAAACATGTTCATACGAGTATATGTATATTGAACTTCAAATTGAGCGCTTTACAGCCAACCGCCGGAACCAGCACCACCACCAGTCGATCCCTTGCCGCCACTGCTCGCCCATGGACCTAACGACTGCACATTGGGTACGTGATTGGTGCCTGCCGTTATGGGACTGAATGCCACATCCTTAGTCAAGGTGAGATGATGTGCCGCGCCAGCATTACCGTTTCGTGTATATTGTCCCAGTTTGGAGGCTTCATATTCGGTTTTCTGTATCTCAGCTGCTGCGGCATGGGCCGATCGTTGCAATGCCGATGCTGCTTCAGCTTCACGCGCCGCAGCAATACGTTGTTGATGCGCCACCGCGGCCTTTGACGCGGCCAAACGTTGCTGCGCCAACACTACAGCCTGTGCGGCAGCCGCTGCTTCGGAGCGTTGAATAGCGGCAGCTGCCTCGGACTTCTGTGTAAGTATGGCGGCAGCTGTTTCCTTCTCCATAGCCATGCGTTGCTGATTGAGCACATTCTCTTTAGCGGCCTGCATTTGTTGTTGCGCAATTAGTACATTGGCAGAAGCTTGCTTTGCGGAGGCAATGGCATTAGCCACCTCGCTGGGTGAAGGCGCCGAACTGTGACTCGTAGCACTGCAATATAGACATATTAAGAATTCAAAATAAATATGATAAATTTTTATTTCATATTGTTATTGTCTTACAAGTTCTTCCAAGGATTCCAGCCACTGACAGCTAGGGCCCCAAAACCGCCACCGAAATGTGCATCATTGCCACCGCCCAACCAAGGGCTGGCGCTGATAGCTACTGTGTGGCCTGACTCGCTGCCAAATCCAGACAGACTGCGGCGATTCAAGGACTTCTCCGGTGTTAACGTTTTTACCTCCACATTTCCTTCGCCTGCACTTATCGCAATGAAGCCGATGGCGCACAACAAGAAGACATGTGTGAACTGTGGAGAATAATTTTTTAATACCACGTTTGCTACGAGCCTACCAAATTTTACTGACCATATTTTTAGTGTACATTTTAGTATTTGAATTCTTAATCCGTTAGTTAGCTGTCGGCTGAAAGTGGTGTGGAAAGCTCAAATTTTAGATATATTCAAGCTTAACTGCTGAAACAAGTGGAAGACACAAACTGAATAAACTCTGGAAATGCCAAGCCTTTTTATACAGATTTTGCTTAACTATGCCCATATCAGCCGCTTGCAAAACTAGCACAACTAATAGCAAATCTTCCAATATCTCTGTGAATGGACGAGCTGCTGTAATAAAGATGTCTGCATCAAAGGGACTGTGGCAAACGGTCACGTAGAACAGTTTATTTTCTGCACCTTTCGCTTTCCTGCTAACGCCAATCAGCCGCTCTCTTCGCCGTGGTCTTCTGCGTTGCTTTCCAATTACTACAAAGTAGATTAAATTAAATCGCCGAATTGACAGGAAACGAAATATTTTGATTAACTGTAAGTATACAGACCTAACCGGTTCAATACAAAGTGCGGTGCAGGCGCCAGTGGCAGCCCACTTTGCCGGAATTTCAATGAGTGTTAAGTGACGCTAGCATACTTATTGAGCGGTTTAACCCAATAACAGAATTACATGTTTATATATACAAATATATTAATATATAATTATAAAGCGGTATTATACTTGGCCCACTCTCTATTGAATAACCGTCTTCCGCATTGCATAATGAAAACTTTTATGCAAACTGATTACCTTATATAATATTATTGGCATTATGCGTAAATATAACAAATGAATAAAACTAAAATATGATACATTATTTGAAGCCCTCCAAATGTTTATTGCTTAGGCCGAGCCAATTGGGACCTATTTGCTGAATTCATAAACTGAGAATTGAGAAATGTTCAATTAAACATTGCCATCACGCGGTACAGAGATGGAATCCGAACTTAGTTGGTATATGTCTAGACGAATCTCTTTAGTTACGTCTATCAGAAAAAGAGAGTTAGGGCCATGAGGTTGAATCATTTAAACCCACACAAGGTAAACCATTTAAATGGGATATTACCTGTGAATCAGTAAGAAATTGATAAATAATTGGAATTAAAGCATCAACTTGGAAAAATAAGATAAGACATCAGAAATGCCTTGGAAAAAGCCACTGACCGAGAGAGATGTGAAGATGGCGAACAATTCCCATAGAGTCCGGACCACTCCAGCTCTGAAAGTATTCAACGCAGTACCCGTCGAGGGAAGCAGAGGGAAAGGAAGACCTCCACTACGTTGGAAAGACCAGGTGGAGAACGATCTGACTTCGCTTGGAATTTCCAATTGGCGGCACCTTGCCAAAAGAAGAAACGACTGGAGCTACTAAAACCGCGTAAACGGTGTCTACTACAGTAAAGAAGAAGAAGAACCAAATTTTGTCTGCGGAATAGTTGCGAATGTTGGAAACGGCTTACGGAGATCCAGTTTCATCAAAAAAAACAAGCCTACGTCTCGCGACCCTTCAACTGATGATAATATTAAAAAAAGTGAAGGATATGGTGCTTGAAAATCGTCAGGCAAGTGTTAGAGAGATGACAAAGCTCGACAGCGCTCGGGAGTCCGTTCGAAAGATTTTGGTGGATATTTTGAGTATAAAACGCATTCTTGCTCGACTCGTCCCGAAAAAATTTAACTTTTTTCAGAAATAGTATCGTAGACAGGTCACTTTGGATATGCTTGATTGTTCGAATTCCGATACCACATTCATGAAGAGCATTATGCGGGGTTTGTCCGGAAAGTAATAGGAAAAAATGTATTGAACCAATCGTTACAATTCTTTAAAAACTTTCAAAATATGCTCCTTCTGCTGCTTGAATCCTCTTTCAACGGCCATTTCAGGCAAAGAAAAAAGTCCCTAGCGGTCACATCTGGGCTATAGGACGGCTGTGGAAGCGTTGGGATACCGGCCTTGGTTATGTAGCTGTTCAAAAGAAAGGCGGTGTCATGGTGCAACTTCCAATCGGCTGTGATGTCTTGCCGGACCCGATTGACCCTTCGTTTGAGTCTCTTGAGGACTTCCACGAAAACCTTGACGTTGACGGTTTGTCCAAGAGTACGATACCTTGATGTCAAAAAAGACAATGAGCAACGTTTTCACTTTGCATTCGCTCATTCTTCCGGTCTTCATCAGCGACCTTTTCCCGGCCTCCCAATAAGGCCTGGTGCCACCGAAACACCCCACTTTATGCTAAAGCAACATTTGGGTAAGTCTGCTAGGTCATACGTCTCTGGCGCAGATTTAACGAGTTTCACACAGAATTTAATCGCGTACTTCTGCTGTAACGAACGCTGCATTTTCGGCTTGCACCACTCATAGAAACACGTCGCGAAAATGTTTGTCCTAACCAGCCGATTGTTCGTTAGCTAGGAACGCCCTCTAACGAATTCAGTCGGTGCGCGCACGCTCCGAAGTGCATTATTTTCCGGACAAGCCTTACTTCGAAGGCGACTAAATAACTGTTGATAAATAATTAAATATTTTACGTTTTTTACAATTTCCTGGTACTTTTTTGTCACAATGTCTACTATTTTAGTAAAAGACCGCTTTGATTTTCATGTGATGGACTACAATTTTATTCAAGTTTTCCATAGAATTCCGTAACTGCATACTCATTATAATTCAATTAATATATATGTATATGTATGTAAGTGTGTTTATTACATTTTCAATATATTTAAATATAATAATGAATACTATTAATATTAATTGAGCTAAAAATTAGTCTCTATAAGTTTACACTAAACTACAATTTTAGTTTATAATTAATTTTAATTAAAGTACTTCGAAAATTTGTCAAAACTACTAATATACCGGTATGTATATGTATGTATCATATTGTTTGTAAATAGAAATGTATTGTATGTAAATAAAAAAAGTACAATAGAGACCACAGCAGTTAGTTTGAATACACTTCAGTAGAGGTTGGGAAGGACACGTTGTGTAATAGTTTATGAATTTAAGTAAAAAGTCGAAAAGATCACATTTTAGTAGAGAGTTTTTACCATAAAATATATACACACATATAAAGTTGGTTATTGCAGAGATGTGATACGATAGTATCCCTAGTAATATTATTGTTTTTGTTTTTTGTTTTGATGTTTATAACAGTTCAAGTTTAATGTACGTAGGTATATTTTATATGTATGTCTGTATGTAGTGTTTTGGTTATTGAACAAGAAAATGTGTGGGTGTGCAACAAGTCAGCGTGCGCCTATAAAATATATGTATGTATATTATAAGTGTGTAGGTATAAAAACAAAAAAGTGTCAGTAAAAGTATAAATAATTCGCAAAAACGATCGAGACCAAGGAGAATAAGTGGGCAATTGACGATAATAAGAGATTGCAATTTTAAACTAAACTAAATAATGCACAGCGGACAGAAAATTGTAAACATTATGCTTAAATGTAGTGCAGATCTAAGATTCGTATTCGTTTGCACGTATGTATATACATATATACATACATACGTGCATGTGATTCGAGGAGGTATGTATGCACATTTCGAGTTTTTGGAGAAAATGCATAAGGAAGCCAAACATTTTACACTACAATTACACACACATACACACACAACTATGAATAATACATAAAATTACTTGTATATTTTACAAACATTTGTTTGCTTTCGTGTTAATATTATTTTCGAAACTTGTTTTTGATGTCTTACGCTTTCTAAACAGCTACGCTGATTGCTGCGCTTGCACTTAATGACTACCACTAGAGCCGAACCTCGAGAGATTTTGTGAAATATCAAAAATAAAAAAAATTAAATAAAAATCAAAAAGCGAAACCTTGACAAATACTAGCATACATTAACATGTCCACTTTGTTTGTTATTGCTTAAACCGTTACACAACTCATATACCGCTAACAGTTGCTGACACAGATCAAGACAAACTGTTCGCATCGCGCAACTGATAACACGCCAATAGATTGCTTGGCGCTGTATTGAGCAATCCTAAGCGCTGCTTTTGTTTACGCTGCTCCGTCATGTGATCCTTCAGTTCATGCAACTGCTGCGACAAGCTTGTTATGAGCAATTGCATCTCCGGCAGCTGAGCCTGCAGGCTACGCAACTCGATTTGCTCGCTGTCGGCATCGACGGCAGCCAAAGACATGGCGCGCAGACGTGGGAACCAATCCAAAATACCTGCTTTCACCATGGCGTATACGTAACTCTCGGGTCCGGTAAACTCTGTGGGATCCTTCACCTTCACCAACACTATAAAGTACAAATAATGCCACATATTGTGTTCGCTTTTGATGTGCTCCTCAAAACTGACGGTTTTGTTGTCGAATGCCGAGCGATTTAGGCCGCACACAAAGCAGGTGTTCTTAAGGATGAGTTCCTTTTGCTGCTTCTCACTTCTCAGATCGGCAAAAGTGTCGATGATGACGCCAAAAATTAAATTCAAAACAATAATAATGACGATGAAGAAGAAGAGCAAGTCGTAAATGACGCGTGCCGCGAATAGACTTTCCTGCGTGTGAAAGAAAAATTCAAATGCATATTAGCTCAGCTTTACGTAATTTTTTATGAGCCACTCACCTTGCTGGACGGTGCGCGTAGTATATCGCCAATACCGCCACCATTACGCAAACCCTGATTCAGTGTAGTAACAATACACATAACTAAGGAGTCACAAGAACGTTCTTTTGCATCGCCACCACAACCGCCATTGCTAGCAGTGACAGTAGCACTAGCCTCACCGCCACTATTGCCGCCGCCAGCACAAAACATGCCTTTATTAAAAGCATCTGGCGCGCCGCAAGTGTTGTCAGCGCCATTCGCCGCCATCGATACGGTAATATCTGGCACCGTTGGCGTCGTTGCACTCGCCTGACCCTCATCGGCATCGACCTCGACCAGAAAGTCGTCCTTAAAGAACATATAACCAATGATGGAAAATAGATAAACCAAAATCAGCGCTAAGACTGCTGTTAAAACGATTGAGCGTCCGTTGCGCGTGACGGAGCGTATGACATTCACCAGAGTTTCTTCGCGATATACAACATCGAATAGCTAAAGAAGAAATGGTGTGCATTTAATATATTGAACAAGTATGATAATAATATTTTATTTTTTTTGTGTTTATACACACCAGCAGCGAGTAGAAGAAGGGATGAAAGATCAGTCCACAAAAACAGAACATTATGTATATGCAGTGATATAGTAGTTGCATATCTGTAATTATCTTGAAGAAATTCTTCTCCAGCGTGCCATTGTTGCCCATAATGCTCACGATATGCACGCTCTTCAACGTCACCTGTAAGGACAAGGAGCAAATGTATTTCGAAATTGAATTTCCTCCAAACTTGAGCTTACCGTCACAACTCCCAACAGACAGAGCGTCGATTCTGGACCAATAAGAAAGATGGAACGTAATATCACGGAGCCAATTAACGTGCGAATGCCTGATTCTCGCGGTAGCGTCACAACAATAGCCAATGAGAACAACAGTATGGCCCAGAAAAGTAATGAAATATGTGAGCTGAGCTCTGTGATGGAGAGAAAGTGGAAAATTTAGAAAATAAATGACAGTGGAGGTTTAAAAATAATGTATTATATACCTACCCGGTACAGTGTTGTCGAATGGATAGAAAAATGCTACAATCAGATTGATAACAACAACACAATTGAAAAGTATATTGCTCCATAATGACATATAACTGCTGACCCAGAACAGGAAGGGTTGTCCTTTGGCAAAGAAAATGTTTTATTAATACATTATGCTTCTTTCAATCATTTAGTAAGTATTCACTTATGCATTGCTAGACAAACGTAGCGTGAACTCACCTCTCAACTTCTTTTGCCACTTCATTTCATTGAACATCTCCTCGGCCTTGTCAAAGAAATCCGCTACTTTTGAGCCCTGATCATCGCGTTCAGCTGTGTTCAAAATTTTGATTTTCGTGTCAGTCGTCAAATATTCGCATATTTCGGGGATTGGAAAAACGATTTGCTCCAAAGTGCGGTCATTACGTACGATCTTCAAAGCAAGTATAAAAAATTAATAAAAACCATAACAACAGCCAATTTAGCACTCACCTCAATTTGTGCTGTATGCGTTGCATAATACATTAAAGCCTGACTCATTTTCGCATCAAAGCTGGTTGCTTGTGGATCTTCACATGCCTTTAGTAGCGCCGCCAACTCCTTGTTGTGCTGCGCCAGCTGATGACACAGTATGTAAATGTTATGACCCACTTCACGTGGACTCACCGAAACCTCATCATCTGCTTCGCCATCGCCGCCATCATGTTCATCACTCTCGTCGATCATCTCTTCTTGATGGTATGCCTTACAGGCTACCTCTACTAATTGCTTTGGGTTCATATTATACAAAATACGTTCGGCATTTTCACTGTCGCCGCGACTTTCCATAATAGCCAACAATAATTTGGAGGCATTATTCTTCAGCTCCAAGACGAGATCCATACGGTTTTCGCCGAGCGGATTGATATTGTTAAGTATTAGTGCTGTTATAATGTCGAGACCATTGGACTCGTGCGTGGCTATGCAATTTTGATTTTCATGACAGGGCCCCTGACAATATTCGGTAAGTGTTTCCAAAGTTTGGTTGATCAGTGCGACATTGTTTTCGTTGATATATAGTCCCAGTAAACCCAATCCACCGGTCGTTGAGCCACAAATGCAATCCAGGAACATTAGGGTTTCGGAGACGAGATTATAGTTGGTTTTGTTATTTTGATTGCGCAATAAATTTTGCAAATCGGGATTATGGTTTTCGCAGAGTAACTGCAGGAAGCGTAGAATCGGTTGCATCACCAACACTTTATTCGAAATCTTATTGCGATCATCCTTGCTGTCTTTGTGCTTTTCTAACTTCTCGGCGAGTATGTCTTCCAATGGGCTATTAATGCTAATGGCAGAGTTTTCATCACCCGGATGAATACTTCGTGCGTTGCCGTAGGCGCGCGCGGTTGCAAGACCGGCATTGTGCAATTCCTTCTTTAGCTCATCGGTAATGACAACACCATTACTTTTCACGCCATGTTTACGCGCTATTTTGTCCAGTTCCAGATTGACATCTTGCTTGTTTTCGTGAGCCTTCGCCGCAATATCTGAGGTATTAACCGTTACCGTTGACTTTATTTCTTGTTGGGCGTCCTTCATTTTCTCGAAGAAAACTTTATAGAAAGCTTGATTGAAATCGCCACTGAGAAATTTTTGATACATGCCCTTCTGTATTATAGGATTGCCGCCCTCGAGTAACGCAATGCCCAGTTCAACTGCCTCCACGAAAATTGACGGCGAGTGTACCGACTTTATCACGAGTTCAATGACCAAGTCAGAGGCGCCCTCACGATCCAAATGATTTTGAACTTCGTGTAGAGTTTTACCAGCGCGCTGGAGATACTTGGCGCCCGGACCGTGAGTTACGAGATGAATACGCTTCTGTTGCTCAATTAAGATAGCGTCAGTGCCATCTGGCTTGGCTGGAATAGTTGAAATTCAATAAGTATTCAGAAAATCAGAACAATTTTTGAATGAGAAATACACTTCTGCAACAAACCTTCGATTGCCTTCGGTCCTACCCCACGGCTATCAATGCCGCTCCCAGTAATTATACCACTAGCGCCACCTCCGCCAACACCGCTTATAATTCCACCACTTCCGCCGCCCCCCTTCCGATCAAAGTACCTCATTAGCAGTGTGTTGCGCAGCGCATCTCCTTTGTCACCGTAATTCACATCGATTGCCATCATTTCGCGCAGCGTACGCAACACCTTAACACATAGCTTTTCTTCCTTCTCCTCCAGCAACTTCTCTGTGTGCTTGATAAGCTTTCTAATAAAACCGCCGCTTTCGCAACTTTTGCGCGCCTCGGTGCCTGGCGGAAAGAGTAACTCCGATCTGTACAGAATGTCGACCAACAACGACAACTCCGCCTCCACCACCGGCTTCAGTTGATCTTCCAACAGCGACACAATATCTTGCAAGCCCTCTATGATAGAACGGTCCAAACGCATTAAATTTGCCGAGAGCTGTGTCTCATATTTTGGCTGCTTCGAGGCCAATAGCCATTTGGTGGTCTGACGCGTTAGCAAGGCTGTTTTGCTAGACATCGACACCACCTGTTGCTCCAAGTCGAGCGGAATCGCAATATTACGCGTCTTCGCCGACTCAGCCAACGTACGAACGCAGTTCTCGACATTAAAGCGATCGGCCAGTGACAGCCACTTGCACTGTGTTAAGCGATAGGTGGCTTGCAGTATCTGAACGAAAATCATCTGACGCGTTTGCACGATGGTGCTCTGATCGGAGAAGGGACTGGAGAAGAAGGTATTCAACACATTCGTCACACCGCTCAATACATAATTGAGCAGCGTCTTATCGGCATTGGCGCCGATGGCAATCAGTTGATTGATATCGACCAGAAACGATTTCTCGAACAAATTCCACATGTGACTCGAGGAATAAATCTCTTTAACCTCCACCTCCGTATCAATGTAACAATGATTCAGGAAATCAACATAGGCTTCCTTCACCTCCGGTATGCAAGCAGGATTGCAAATAATCGTTACAATATCGTCCAGTGAGAGCAAATTATTACATTTAATTTCCGTGTAGACATTCTTGCCCATGGTACAACAGGCGAGCAGCTTAACGAGTTCCACATGATAGCGCAGTGGACTAGAGTCATTCAGTGGCGACTTTTCGCTCTGCATCATGGCGACGAACTGATTAAAAGAGCTTTTGTCATTGTAGAACACGAGCACATCTTCGCCGGCATTTATCAGCTCTTGCATGACCATATCTTGACATTTGCGTATAAATTGGTTCTCAGCTTTGACGATTGTTTGAAGGAATTGCAAGTATACAACATGGCGGCCATGGATCTCAATGCAATGTACGAAATGTTGTACGACCTTGTCGGTGACCTCGTTGCAAAGTGCGAGGTTGTCCTTAAAGATGGCACAGACGGTCTTGGCCTCTAAGATCTGGAGCGGAAGTACGAAACAGTTATTACAATTTATATTACAACAAAGTTTATGTTTAAGTGTCAGTTGGTTGCTACTTACGCCTGGATTGAGGAATAAATCCAACTGATTATGCAACAAAACTTGATTTTGTTGGTTGCCCAAGCAGAAATTCTGCAGGAACTCGTGCGCCAAACACATCAGCTCCTTCATTAGCACATCATCCTTTTCATCATATGGATTCTGTAGCAGATCGAGAATAACCGTGTGCACACCAACGTTGCGAAGAAGGCGTTGTTCGTGCTTGCGCGGCTTGACGTTGGGGCCTTAGGTGGTGTAAAGAATAGTATAAGTAATATTATAAAAAATGTATTGTAAAAAGGCGTTAATTAAGGTTATAAAAAGAAGAATAGAGGCAAATAACAGCATCACAACTCAATTGATCCAGATTGTGCAAAGGGTGGGCGAAAACAAATCGACAAAAGTATTATTATAATAAATTTGTGCAGCAAAATTTGGCATTAAAGAGAAAGCTTGTTCGAGATGTTCAGACGGTAATACATACCCGATGTAACGCAAAACTTATTCATGCGTATGAGTATCTCTTTAACCTTTTTATACTCATTTAACTGCTCATTCGACAAGGATGCACGATATTCATTGCTCAAGTTGGAGACATCAATGGCCGGGTCAGATGAGCGCTCAGCAGCTGCAAGTGGTGTTAGGATAAGAAATTAATACTGTCTATTACCAGCTTTGTGGTGTAGATACTTACTGGTATTGTACTCATCCGTGGTTTTCGGCTTATAGACCCACAGCTCGGACTTTTCAACGCTCTGCCGCAGAATATCCAAGTCCAATTTGATGCGCTTATAAGACTCTACGTCACTGTCGGACACAAGCAATTGCACCTGTGGAGAGTGTATAATTTTAGCAATTTTTTTAAGGTTTGTGTTTGTAAACGATTTTAATAAATATACACAATAAATTGAAACAAAAAATGGTTAGTACTAACGATATGATCCCATTTTGGCTAGAGCACGGTTAGAGCGGATTGTGGATGGGGTTACGGGTGGTTATAAAACGGGTTAAAAATTATAAGTCGTGGTTTAGATACAAAAGAAAAATTGTGGTTAGTAAATATTAACGAAAATAGCGTTTTTTAATTTTCATTAATGTTCAAATTTCAAAATAAAACTTATAAATCAACAGTTATTTTTTGCTACTTACCTGTCTGAAAGCCTGCAATACCTCCTGCCGCTGACTGAAGTGTCTGAAGAGCAGATGCAGCGCGCCTGACACCAGCGGCGGATAGTCGTGCATGATGAGATGGAGCAGCACGCGCAGAAAAGTACGCCCACCTTGGCCATCCAAGTCTAAATTCGACGCATCGCCGCTATCACAGTCGAAAATGTCCTCCGCCTGCACACCAATTGACTCCAAATCGATATTCTTCTGACGTGTACTTAGCGCAGCAGCAGCTGCAGCCGCAGCCTCCATCAGCGCCGCATTCTTGCTACTTGTCTCGCCACTACTAACGTTGCCATCGCTTGGCGTACCCTCTGCTGTGCCAGCATTCTGGGCTGCCGCAGCTGCTGCTGCTGCTGCCGCGGCTGCGCTAATTTCGGTCTCATCAAATTCGCGCTTGAATATCGATAGGAGGCAACTGATTCTATAATCCAAACGTACGTCCAGTATGAATTGTAGAATCTCAATTATCTTCAACTTGGTATCCATGACCAGTGGATACTCCTTCAGCATCTGCGAAACAGACTTGCGATGTTGCAGCGCCAGCGAGGCGGGTGAGGCGATCGCTTGACCGACGGAACCGAGCGCCAGCGAAGTCATAACTGTGTTCATATCACCGATGGAACGTAGAACGCCACCTTCCGCTGTGAGGGAAGGCAGTGGGTTAGTAGTTTTTTCGTTAGTGCAGGCAAATAAAATTAAAAAAAATTATTTGAAAGTAACGGAGGAACAAAACTATTTTTAGTAATAGGCGCTACTTGAGACAAACTCACCCGTTTCCTCTTCTGCTGGCGCTAATATTTTAATTTTTAATATTTTTATGCATCAATTACAATTTGTTGCAAGAAAAGAAAAATATAATGCAAACATATTAAGCGGGCGATAATAACAAGCCAGTAATTGGTGTAAAACGAACTTTCGATAACATAACTCAAGCAGAAATTCCATTACTAATTAAACTTTTGCAAAATACATTCTCTCCCTGACATTATTTAAACGACTTACAATCAATATCCGTATTTACAAAGCGTCCGGGTGTTGCGCCGTCCATGCCAGTTTCCGACACACAATCCAAAATGCAGAGCAGAGTTTTGGTCAGGCGCAGCAAATCGCTAAAACTGTAGAAGCCGAAGTAGATTAGATCACGTGCCAATTTTACCACCTGAAGGAACACAAATATGACAAGCATTAATGAGAAAAGCATAAATTTGAAAATGCAAAACTTAACCTCAAAAGTCAGTTTATTTTGCTCCTGGTCGGTGAATAACCACACCTTGGTGGCCACGTTGCAGAGATAATTCTCCACAAAGGCGATTGTCGTGTTGAATTTGGCGCGCACAGCTTCTTTGTTTTGATCGGGTTGCTGGTTTTTGCCATCGTAGCTGCAAAAAACAAAAAAAACACAATTACAAAATGAATGCACACATAAAAGTTGTATACAGATTATTGCCGCTTACTCGAGTATTGACATTTTTGATGGTATTTCGCTCCAGAGGCGCGCATATTTAACCGGTGTCACAGGCTCTTGTGGATCACGGTCGACATGCAAATGCAGCATTAGACGGCAGAATGAGGCGCGCAGCTCATACGGCATTGTCTCATCGGACATGCATCTGGAATGTGCAAAACCCAGAATAATAACAATAATAAGCATGCTATAAATCTAACGCTCGTGTATTTGTGTGTGTGTGTAAATTTACTTGAGTATCAAATCGATATCCAGATGTGGCGATAAAATGTTCAACGCTAAGTATTGGCGATTCAAACACATGTTCGAAAAGAGATTCAATTGATGGCGATAGTAATTCAATATGGCAGCTTCCTCCTCTTTGCCTTGAGCAGCACAATCGGCCAGATCGCCCATAGAACGTGAATTCTACAAAACGTAAGCAATTAATTTATATTATACAATTACTCTTACTTCGCCTGAATTTGAGTGTTCTTTTATTTTTTGGCAGCACTTACTGGTTGGCCACGCCACTTCAAGTGTATCTCATACTTCTCCTCAATCTCGGGCGCATCATTTAAACTTGTCGTATCCCAACTTGTCGTTGTGGTTGAATTCGAGATCAAATCAGACTTCTCCTCGTCATCCAATACCTCCGTTAATGTGCTCAGCGAATAGGAATCCTCGGCAGCGCTACGATACACATCGCCCATAGGCGCTTTGAAATGCTTGATCTGAGTCTCGATTAGTATATCCGAGTTCTTCGAACTAAGCACACTCTTACAAATGAGCTCTTGCGTCACCGCAATCGCCTTACGATTCGAAACACACAAATCGGAGAGATAGTCGAGAAAGCGTGAGTCCCAGTTAAGCATATTCTTGCGGACAAGACCTACAAAGGTCTCAATCTCTGCCGCGGTTATGTGTTTTTCCAACAATTTGCGATTGTTGTGCAATAGTGCGGTGATCGTGTCCTCCGCTAGAATATCGTAGCCGATTTGTTTTTGCATAAGACCAAAGTGCTTGGCTATATACTCCTGCGAAAGATATATAAATAGTACAAAAAACGCATTTTTCACAGAATTTCCTCCGAACTCCTTGAAACTCACCTGGTTCTTACGGTAGTCCTGTTGTGATAGACGCAGTATGCGGTAGCACAAGCGAAATATATTTTTATAAGGGCTATTTTTCGGATCGCTCAGCTCATCGAGACGTAGAAAGGGTGCTTCACCGCTCGGATGCTCTTGAAAGGGACCCTGCAGAATTTTAAACAACTGCTTAAGGATATATTGTTCGCGCAACAGTTTTTGACGATCGCGTATTGGATTCTTAATTGTCAATTCCAATGCTTTCGCCTTGTTCTGTTCATTCTCCATGCCAGCAATGAAGAAGACAATATCCTGCAGCAGTGCTATCAACGAGCGGCGCTCATTTATGGAAATGCTGCCGTTAACCAACTTGCTGGTAACGGTATCCAACACCTTGCACGCATCATTTGCAAAATCCAAATCACGCACCTCCACGGGTGAGACTGGTATGAGCGCGAAGGCTTCCTTATCCTCTTTGATGGGCGAACAGCAGACCTGCAAATGTTTTCATAATTAATTGAGTTTTCAAGGTCTGCGTCAAAGTGCTTTGGTTTTGTAATTGTAATTGAATTGTCTGGTGTTATGTTTGTGTCTGTGTGTGTGTGTGCATACATATACTCGTACCTTTGACATCACCGGTTTGTCATCGTCAATGTCGATAGGTATGGAGGTGGCATGCACCCAAGTGTTCGAGCACAAATGCCGCAAACGCACATAACTCGATTGTGGCACAAGACTGTCGGCGCGCGCCATCGTTGTGGGGTCCAATTCGAATACCGATGCGATTTCAGTGGAGTATGGGACTGGCACTAGGCGGTAACGTTCGCATTTGCTCTTCTCTATGTAATTGTGTTAGATGGAAATAAATTAAGAAAATGTAAATAAATATTGAAAAGTTAAAAGTTTGCTTTTATTAGCGATACTCATACATACCTGACTCTTTCAATGACGTGTCTAGTCCATTTCCATCCAAAGAATGAATCAACGTCGTGCTGCCCACCGATTCCAGCTCGGCGGCGAGGTAATAGCCAGTGGCCAGATGCTTGAAACGGTACAAGGAGTTCCAGTGTCCAGCACCGCCGCGACAGGAATCATGTTGCACCACCTCGACCTCCCAAAGAGCTTTGCTGCTCGTGGCCGCCGTAGCGCTTGTACGTCCCGTTGTGCGCAAAAAAACATGCTGCTGCTTTTTATACTCGTCCATGGTGAGAAATTTCTCTTGTTCGGCATGAAACAGACGTACCACATCGCCGCCTTTCAATATGTGTTCTTGATTCTCTTTATGCTCCATGAATAGCGTGATCTTCCATGAGGTGGAGGAGTTGAGCACGTTTACCTCCTTACAGCCAGGATTGTCCGGTAATTCATAATTGGAGGCTACATGTAGATTTTGTTGCTCAGCATTTACGGGATTCAGTATGACTTTGTCACCAACCACAACATTATCGCCCGCGGAACGTAGCTTATAGAAAGGCATTATGTAGAACCAAGAACCCTCATTGCCATTGGCGTCCAGATAGACACGCATTGCATTCTTCTCCAACAATGAGGGCAATCGCTTGTTCATAGTTAGGTATTTGTTTGATTTGAGATGGAGTAGCTGCACGACGCTGCCGTATTGCACTGCGGTACCCAGCAGTTTCTTGTTTTCGGTATCATTTTGCTTCTTTTCAATCTCCGCAGCATGCTATGAGGATATAGAAAATGGTTAAATATAAATGACGATACTACAGGAGTTGTAAATACAGTTCCTTTCGGGCTACTTAGTACCCCGGGCCTCTCTCTAATTTATAATGAATGAGAAGCATGGCTGAACTTTGAGTCAAGTTATATGATAATTTCCTTTACTTTCACTCCAACAATGTTACAATATTAGGTAGGAATAAAAATTAATAAAACCAAAATATTAAAAAAATAGCTACTCACATGTAAACGCTTCAAGAGATTCGTGTCTGTGTTAGAGCTGGCTGACTGCTTGGCGGCTTTCCAGAATTGCTTTTGTGCAGAGTAACGGTTCATAGGACAAACCTTTATGAGACAATCTGCAAAGATGCCATAAAACAATGAGTGAAAAATGCCACAACGCAGTCAAATTAAAAAAGTGCCAAAGTGAGGGAGGGGCATACCGCCCTCCTATCAAAATGAGAGAAGGGCATACAGCCCATCTCTCATCAAAGTGTGAGAGTAGCATACCGCCCATCTTCCATCAGATGAGCTTAATATATGTACAAGCGCAAATCTAAAACAAAAACTTAAAAGTACCACTCACCTCTGAACTTCTTAGGCGGATAATTCAAATCGCCCGCCTCCGGGCAAACCACCGTGCGATCATCGACCAGGCTGACGCGGGCAATTAGCAGTAATACAGTGTAGGTCATTGGGTTTGTTGTGTGAGCGGGCGTTGAAGACATTATCACGGGCAGGCGGAGCGCACACACAGGGACACAAAACAGGCGGTTTCATTTGATGGTCGGTCGGTTGGTTGATTGGTTGGTTGGTTGGTTCGGGGAATGCAGCAATGGCATGGTATGGTAAAGTAAATATGAAATTAGTTAATAGCCAAATACAAAGTGTTTGCAGCGCTTTAGCACATAACACGACGGGCGTACAACAACCATAATTAGTGAATTAGAGAAGGTAATACAAATTCATAAGCACATTAGCTGCGGTAGGAGGTAAAATCGTACAAATACAAAAGCCACTTTAATGGTCGCATGAGCCTAGGCAGAAAGGAAAATTCCTTTCGAGCCAACACGCGAACCATTACCTATGTACTGAGCTTTCTTTGTATTGCCAACAATCACAACAAAAACAAATAAGCATAAAGTGACTTATAATATGAATATGAATTAGTAAATATGTAGATGTATGTAACAGGTTATTTGAAAAGTTCCCGACCTGACACATAAATGGCGCTACTAGAACTAAATCTATATGATCTATAACATCAAAAATTTTCAGAAAATAATTTGGCTGACCATAAGGTGAAGCTTTTCCAGATAGCAGGCACTCTAAAGTTATCAACGGAATGTGTACACACAACGGTTTGTCCGGAATAATAGGACTGAGTCGTTGCAGCGCTGCCTGCGCGATTTCCAAGATTGAAGGCGTCACGGAAGGCATTCTCCGGAATAGTCTTCAGAGCCGAGGTGCATGCTGCTTGGATCTTCTCTGTCATCTCAAAATGCTTGCCTTTCATCGGTCTTTTCAGGCAAGGAAACAAAAAAGTCCAGGGGGCCACATCTGGGCTATAAGGCGGCTGCGCAAACAGGCCTTGGTTAGGTAGCTGTTCACAATCGGCTGCGATGTCTTATCGGATGAGTCTCTTGAGGACTTGAGAACGTCCTCTACCGAATCCAGTCAGTACGCGTACGCTCCTAAATACAGTCGCGGCGAAAGAAAGTCAGTACCATTACTTTCCCGACTAACCCCGTATCATTCACGAATATTTGGGTATCAGAAAGCCCTGAGCTCTGAGTGCCACGCGAGCTCACTTTTGATAAAAAAAAAAGAACAACGAGTTGATGATTCGAAGCAGTGGTTGCACATTAAACCCGAATTTTTGCATCAATTTGTGACAATGGATGAAGCATGGCTCCATCATTTCACTCCATCCAAGTGGACTGCACACGAAGAATCAGCTCAATAGCGTGCTAAAAACGCAACAGTCGGCTAGCAAGGTTATGCCGTCTATATTTTAGAAAGAACACGGAATAATTTTTATTGAATACCTTTGAAAAGGAAGGACCATTAACAACGGCTTTTAAATAACATTATTGTGCAGTTTAAAAAATCGAGAAACGGCCGCATTTGAAGAAAAATTAAGTGTTGTTTCAACAAAACAATCCACCGTGTGTCACAAGTCTGTGATGGCAAAAAATCCATGAATTGTGCTTCGACTTGTTTCGGCATCCATCTTGTTCTCCAGATCTGGTCCTCAGCGACTATTCTGTTCTCAGATCTCAAAAGAATCCTCGCTACTACAGCAATGGTATCGAAAAATTGGAGAGTCACTCTCGAAGGGAACTATGTTGAATAAAAAACCCAATTTTACCAAAAAAAAAAATGTTTTTTACTATGGTAGGCCGGGGACTTTTCAATTGACCTGTTAGGAATGTATTAGTGAATAGCAAGTACATAAATATGTTAGTTTAATGAAAGTGAAAGATATAAAAATTAATTATTCATTAACTTACCCAAGTGTGCTGAGAAAGCCACAAACACTGCCCTCTGCATAAAGCGACACGATATCGCCCAAATGCAGGAAGCTTGCCGAGCCAATTATATTGTCACCCATTGTGTTGAAAGTGGGCGTGCCGGTGGGGTAGCTGCTAATGACAGTGCTTGGAGCTCACTATGCCTCGCAAGCAAATGGAAATTACAATGCTCGAATATCCTGTTGCTTCTTCTTATTCTTCTTCTCGTAAAATATCACATATGAGTTCGCCAGTTTGTTGGTGTGTCTGTGTATGGGTTTGTGGGCCCAAAGAAGGCGCAGAAAATGTGACAGAAACAATGGTAGGCGGAGAAGCGAGGAATTAGACGTAAGTTGTAGTGGAAGATATAGTTGAGCTGTAGCTGAGTTTTGATAGTAGTTAAAGAGTTGTCTACTCTTATTTGCTTATGAATATGTGTATGTTTTGAGCTTGTATGTCTTTCACGGCAGCAAAATTGCTTACAAACAGCAGAATTCCTTGAGTTATGGCAATAACTGTTGCTGCAGTAGGTTCAGCGTACTAAGTATGTAAACTTTGCTTTAGAAATTCAACTGTAAAGAGAGATAAATCGCAAAGGTATCTTAAATTGGTGCTTGTGATAGTAGAAAGTTTGCATATATCTCTGGGTATGTCAGTGAAAGTAAGATCTATGAAACATAAAGGAATTACGCTAGAATTCTCCATATTAAAAGAAAAAAATCAGATATTGAGAGTTGGAAACTTGGAAAAAACAAAGCTGAGGTTTTATAAAAAATATTCCAGATATTTGTGTTTTTTGTAGAAAAAATCGCCAACGTATCAAATCACTCCGAAAAGATTGTAGACGCGAATTCGGTGAATTCCTTCACTTGAAATTATGGATACATAAGAAAAATTAAGTTCCTGACCCACTTAAAAGGGTTCAGAAGATCGGTTAAGGCAAACAGTTATATATACTATAACACCTATATGCTGTAGTAGTTCGATCTGAACAGTATGTTCGGAGATTGCATCATCTTCTAGGACAATAATTCATGCTAAATTTCGTAACAGCGCATTTGTTTGCATATATATACACATATATATGTTACAATATTTATCTTTAAGAGCGACTGTCCCAATCTCTTATTTTTGTAGACTGAACTTGTTTTCTGCAGAGCTAAATAGCGAAGATATAATGATGATATTGATAATATTGATATCCTTGGTCTCAACAACCGATACGTTATTTCTCTTTCTCCAGAATAGATAAGGCAGCGAAGCAAATGGTCTGGTAGTGAACCAGGTCAAGAAGAAATATCTCCTGTCATCAAACAAACAGTCGTCGCACTCGTGATTCGGCTCGAACGTCACTGTTGACAGTCGTAACTTCGAAGTCGTAGATACTTTCGTCTATCTCAGAACCGCCTACAACAATATCAGCCTCGAAATTCATTTCAAAATAACTCTTGACAACAGGTGCTCCTTCGGACTGAGTAGGCGATTGAGAAGTAAAGTCCTCTCGAAGAACAAAAACAAAACTCTATAAGTCACTCATCATTCCCGTCCTGCTATTTGGTGCAGAGGCATAAATGATGACAACATTTGATGAGTCGACGTTACGAGTTTTCGAGAGAAAGGTTCTACGAAAGATTTATGGTTCTTTGCGCGTTGGCCACGGCGAATACCGCATTCGATAGAACGATGAGCGGTACGAGGAATACGACGACATTGACATAGTTCAGGGAATTAAGAGACAGTAGCTACGCTGGATAGATAATGTTGTCCGAATGGATGAAAACGCTCCAGCTCTAAAAGTATTCGACGCAGTACCCACCAGGAGAAGCAGAGGAAGACCTCCACTTCGTTGGAAAGACCAGGTGGAGAAGGACCTGGCTACATTTGGAATCTCCAATTGACGCCAAGCAGCGAAAAGGAAGAACGAGCGGGTTCTATCAATTCTTGTATCAGCATATCATGAGTTGCCCTCAACTCAGTTCCGAAGGGATAAGTATGTATATATTTACAAATGAAATTATTTTTGAAACTTTCACTTGTCTGCCGAACAAATGATACGTGCTCTTTTCTTAATGGATATACACACCTTCACACATGCATAAGATGTATTTATGTAGGGGTTTTCGCACAGACGCGGCAAACTTATTGCAACTAAAAGTAGGAGGTGGGAAAATTTAATTTTGCGTATGTCAATCAAATTGGTGTTGAGAAAGGCAGAAGTCAGCAAGGTCAATTCTAGCAAGCACATTACCATTATGAGGAGAACTACGATGACTGGCTATGTATGTAGGATATATGTACCTACTGAGTACACACTTATACTTATAGATGAGCTAACAAACATAATTATCTACCATTAGTTATGCATTAAATTATATTAAGCACTTAATTATATTATTTTAATGAAGTCGGTCAAGAGGGTAAATAGAATACACATTTATATAACCTCATTCGCCACAAAGTGAAATAGTTTGATTATAAAAAAAAATTAAAAAATAAAACTATAACGTTTTTACCATTTTTTCCACTTGCCACAAACCTTAGCCCCGCTGGCATAAACATGAAATATTCGTAAAATATTAAAACTCACAAATACACATGTATATAGGATTGTTTTTAGGTCAAAGTGTAAGTAAGTATGTTGGAATTTCAAATGAAAGTAATGAAAGAGCGGCGAAAGCAGACTGCTGAAAGATGCCTGGCAGACTTGCAGGAAGCAAACATAAAAAGGGGGCATAAACTGCGGTGCTCGAGCTCGACTATACAAATAAATATTTAGGGAGAATTGTGAGTGGCTAAAAGAACGCTGCCACACGCCAAACTGGATAATTTTAAGGGCTGGTCGGCGATGTGAGCAAAGGAGACATACAGTCTAGGCAGCCTATCAAGCAGGCGTAGATATACTAACAACTGCTGCTGTCGGTTACCACCCCATATACATATCCATATACAAAAGATACAATGTTTAACTGTAATGTCATTATAAAAAGAATAAAAACAACATTAACGACAACAACGACAAGTAAACGGAGTGGCGCCGAGCAACCAAATTCCATGCAGCATCTGAATAAGTGACAGTCAACGTGAAAATATGTAACAACCGAAGGAAAAAAATATTGCTATTTCATGGAACAATTAAACATATAGATATTGGGCAGTCGAAAAAGTCTTTTCGTATTTTGTCAATAGTCGTTGTAGTCGTATGTCTTCAGAGCTATCAATCACATTGTGTTATACCATATAGTGTTGGAAAGGTGAGATTTAAAGCTTCATTTACCCAAAAAAATATTAAATTCGGGGTAGTTGAAAAAAAGATACAGCTGTTCAAAAATGAGTGAAAATAATGAAGAAATTCGCTATATTTTAAAATATTTGTAAGAAAAAAGAAGAATGCCACGCAAGTCACCAATGAAATCTGTGAAGTTTACGGGACGGTGCTGTATCAGTTCGTGTAGCACAACAATGGTTCCCTCGCTTCCGTTCTGGAAATTTCAATGTGAAAGATGCACCTCGCTCTGGTCGACCTATCGTTGAAAAAGTCGATGAAATTATGGAAAAGATTAACCAGGACCGCTACATAAGCAGCCATGACATCGCTAAGGAACTTAACATTAATCATCAAATGGTTTTGAACTATTTAAAAAAGGTTGGCTACAAAAAGAAGCTCGATGTTTGGTTTGTTTGTGAAAAATTTGATGGACCGAATTAACATCTAGAATTCTCTGCTGAAACGAAATGAAATCGAACCATTTCTAAAGCGAATGGTAACAGGAGACGAAAAGTGGATTAAATACGATAATAATGTGCGAAAAAGATCATGATACAAGCGTGGTGAAGCTCAACAAATGACCGCAAAGCCAAATGGATTGACGCCTCGAAAGGTTATGCTGAGTGTTTGGTGGGACTGGAAAGGAATCATCCACTATGAGCTGCTTCTGCCTGGTCGAACGATCGATTCTACATTTTACTGTAAACAACTGATGAGATCGAAGCAAGCAACCGAAAAAAGCGGCCAGAACTGATCAACAGAAATGGCTTCGTCTTCCATCGGGACAACGCTAGACCACATAGATCTTTCATGACTCGGCAAAAACTGGGAGAGCTTGGCTGGGAAGTTTTGATGCATACACCATATAGCCCTGACCTGACTTTTTCATTTGACGAGATATCTCCAAGAAATTTTTGCAACAACTTTTCTGAAAGCCAATGATGCAATCTGCAAAGGAATTGTTCAGATCGGATCACTATAGCATATGGCTGCCATACAAACTGACCGATTAACATCAAGTTCTTGAAACTTTTTTTTATTTATGAAGAATATTATAGCTTTAGTTTAGCTGAAGTTAACGTTTTTTTGTTATTTGTGCATTGTTCGGTTTGGTTCCATCTTGATGTTTCTTTACTTATTACTTTTATTATCGAAGATTCGCAATAAAATATATATTCTCAATTGTTACTTAGTATGCATTTATGTATGTACTAAGTGTGGCTAATTCTAAAACAAACATATGCCAGGAAAATAAAATATTTGCATTAAAAAGTAATAAAATAAATTTATTTCCAATTCAATTAAATTTGATTAACCATAAATTGGCTTATAGTTCCAACACATATTTCTTGCTCAATTATGCAAATACTTCACTACGTACACACATAAGTATTTACACAGATACGTTTTAAACATTGTACAACATCAAAATTTGACGAGCTGCATACGATTTTAGTGAGCCACGAACATTTTTCACACATATCTGTATACGCTCACACCTTCACATATGCAAACCGATTTCACCTTTGATCATGAACGGGAATTTCATGGGTATAATTTTTTTATTGGAAATTAATTGCTACTGATTGATTTATAGCACTTAACACGCTCGGAGATACCATTTAGGACGGAATTTGATTTGGGATTGCTCCACACATACACATATACACTTATAAAATAATATATTTGGAGCACAGCCTCGTAAATTCGAGTCATACGCTTTCACATTATCCCATCATGTACTCAAGGGCATACATATTTGTATGTATGTATGCGTATTTGTAACAATAGCTGACTTCCTGCAGAGCCATAACTGTCTCAACATGCTTCTTGTTACCACATTTCACATCTTTTATGATATTTTGTCGTAATTACATTGCTTTTTGGAGAAATTTTAAAATTCATATTTACACTCGAATTTTAAAATCATCACTCAAATTGGATTGTGAAAAATTTACCAGGTATATTAAATGATGCTGCTGCGTTGCTGCTCCACACGTTTGGCCCGACACGACGTTCGTTTCGGTTTGTGGAGCGTTGCTTTGAAATAAACAAATCTTCGACCGCAGAATTACACTGGCAGCGGCCGAAAAATCTGACGCACTCATCAAAAGTAAGCAAGCAAACGATGCGCGAAAAAATTGTTTAATTGTGTTGTTTAAAAGAAAAAAATCATCGTTACGCTACGTCTATGCGCCGAACATTGAACTGACCCACTCACTCGCGCGCGAGCACCCTCTTAAGGTGTTTGAGTGTGTGTGCTGGCCTGTGAATGCGTGTGTGTATGTGTCTCGGCGAGTGCGATAGGTGACGCGCGTCCGCTTCCGACTCGAACTGAAATGAAAATGAGAGCCCACAACCGAGCAGCACAATTCGTTTGACAACCAGCCAACTAAAGTCACAGGAAAAGCTATGAAAAAGCGTTACGCGTGCACTTATTGAGCGCAAATCATTTAGAATTTCACTCAAAAGTTCGAAAAGGCGCAGGAGCACTATGCGCTCTTGCCACACTGACTTCCTGGCTGTATTTACCTATAAAGCAGTAAAAGCCTCGTAGCTTAGGGAATTGTTGGCTTATGTTGGCTTGTAGGGAGTTTAGTGTGCACTCAGTCGCCGGCGGGCGCATTTGCGCGCAAGAGTGAAAGCTCTTCGGGCCACTCCACTTAATCTAAGTAAACACTCTCACTCTCATTTTCATAAGTATGCGCATAGCTCTGTATGTATGCGTATCTGTTTGAATTTGGTATTGTTTTCGGCTGCTTTTTGGAAGTCCAAAAATTGCGTTCATACACACATATTCAATGAAAACATACATTCAGCTAATAATTAGCGGTCAATACTGTTGTGATTTCCTATTGTGTTTGTTCTGTATTCTTTTTCCTTCCTTCTTTCCTTTTTATTTTGGGTTTTTCGTTGTTCTCGAGGAATTTTAATGACTTCTATTTATTTACGAAAATGACCTAAAGTGTAGTTGTTGCTTGTTTTTGTTGTGGCCTATGTGGCAGAGCATAAAGTGAGCTAATTTATTGCGGTTTCACACGTACTTGTGGTTTACCATGCAAACACAAACAAATTGATAATATAAATATTTAAAAAAAATACGATTTTCATTTGAATTTCGGCGTCATAGAATTTTTTATAGCAGTCTTATATAGCAATTAGCATCTTTAAAAAATAATAAAAATAACGAAATTTAAACACTTACATATATAAATGCGTACATACATATTTGTATAGCCCGGCTTATTAGTTGGAAAAACATAAGAAAACTTTATAGACTACACAGAAGCTATAATACGAGTACTCTTCACAGGTGAATTTCTTCTAGTAACTATAAGGGTTGCTATTTATATATCGGGATTAGGGAACAAAAATATATAATAATCCTTGAAAATAGCTTTATTGTTTTTCAAAATATTCTCCATTAAGCTCTATACATTATGACGAAAAAGTACCCGCCTTCAAAGTAATCCCCACCAGATGTAATAAACTAATGTCAACGACTTTTTCAGTCTTCGGAACCATTTTCATAAGTTCTTTTTGGAATGGCCTTCAGGTCATTCAGCAAATTTTGTCTTATCTCCTCCATCGACTGAAAACGGGTTCCACGGAGCGGCAATTTCAGTTTGTGGAATAAGAAAAAATCACTCGGAACCAAATCTGGAGAATGCGGTGGTTGATAGATGGTATTATTTTTGAAAAAATTTCAGCTTTATCGGAACGAGTTGAGCCAGAACGCGTTTCATACCCTAAATATCCACCAAAATCATTCAAACGGACTCGCGAGAGATGTCGTGTCGAAG
Organism: Bactrocera dorsalis; assembly: GCF_023373825.1. Lineage (NCBI taxonomy): Eukaryota > Metazoa > Arthropoda > Insecta > Diptera > Tephritidae > Bactrocera > Bactrocera dorsalis. The sequence goes on along the minus strand of NC_064304.1, from coordinate 101,542,492 downwards.
CATTTCTTCAACGATCTCTCAACCGTCTTTGAAGGCTTTGTACCACGTAGCCTTACGTTTTTGATAAAAGCCTTTTCAACATTCGTAACGAGAACGAATTCTCAATGATTCCGCACGTAAAATTTGCTTAGAAATACAAAATTAGAGACAAATTCTTTGTATAGTTTTATCCTTATCGCGCTATGATAACCGACTATTTGACGCCTGAAATTAAAGCTTGTGATCTTGGCGACATATGGTTTCAACAAGAAGGCACTACTGCTCATACATAGCATCAATCAATGGATTTATTGAAAGAACACTTCGATGAGCTTATAATTTCACTATTGGATGGTCGATTGGCCACCAAGCTCGTGTGATAACACACCGTTAGACTTTTTCCTGTGGTGATAGGTAAAGTCTAAAGTCTATGCGGAGAATCCCGCTTCGATTCAGACCTTGGATCAAAACATCACGCGTCTCATTGGCCAGTTAGCGGTTGAAATCGTCGAACGAGTCATCAAAAATTGGAGAAGGGACCATCTGAGATATTGCCGCGGCCAACATTTGAAAGAGATAATTTTCAGAAAATAAATCCTAAGGAATGTTCTTTGAAATGATAATCAACATTCAAAGATTTTTTCTTTAAAAATATAGGTAGATTACTTAGCTTACCTCCATGAATTTATTTCTCATTATAACCCTAGTATTTTGAAAATATAATGTGAAGCTCGTGCCACGACGGGTCACGTCACATTATAAGTATATGTAAATAGCCATTTTTATGCATACATGCTTTCATGAACAAACTCTTTCACATACATATGTATACGAATTCATTAAAAAGCTCATCAAATGTTGCCGGCACAATGTAAACAATAAACAACGGAAACACAACACAACGTTGTCTTTATCCATCACACTTGTAGATACTTGTGCACAGCACGCTTATCAGCAGAAAGAGAAGCACGTGTGCGAGAAATAACCACATGGGACTGACTAATCAGCTGATAGACGGTCGAGTGATAAGTGATACGAAGGCGTTGAACAGCTGTTGCACACAAAACACAATTTCTGATAAAAGCGAAAGTAATTGAAGAGACAAAAATGTAGAGAGCCGTCAAGTTTGGAGAAAAAAGCATTTAATTTAGCAGAAAGCACGAAAAGCTACTTAAATTCTGAGAACTTTTCGGTTTATGAAAGCTAACAAGCACATAAAGCACAAGCTCTTACAGGATGTTAAGGATTTTAGGCGCACATTGATGGCATGTAAGGAATTCACTTCAGTGGCATAGCGAAGTTGTTGGCGTAAACGTGAGCGGATGCGTAAGTGTTATATGATTGAAAAAGTGCTTTGAAAATTCCATCGTTTTGCAAATATTATCTACTCATGGTGGTGGTAGTGGTTGGTGTGTGAATGCATGTATGTATATGTAAAGATACACATTCGAAAAAGTTGTGAAAATTATATGTAGAGCAAATTTGGAATAATTTGCATTAAGAATATGTAATAATTGTAATACATTTAACAAACGAAAGTAAAGTGAAGTGTCTACGAAAGCAAATCTTTTTCAATAAATAAGTATTTGGTGTAGCTACAAGCTTCCTGCCAGCACAAGTGCTACTAATCAAGTAGCACAAATATTGTTGCAGCAAGTGAAAAGGGAAATCATTTGAAAAATCCCATTTTCCTTTGTGAAATTACAAAAATCAAACACACCCAGTAAAATATATATATATTTATATATGTATGTGGGTTCGTATACATAACTGCGGAGAATAAGTGATAACGCGAGTTTGAAAAGGCTAAAAGAGCAATTGATTTTAAATAAAGTGAAAGTTTTATCTAGCACAGAGTAACACACCCAAAAATATTTTCTATACCAAGCGACAGCGACTTACAACTGTCACTGCCTCCAAACACACTGATATATATGTATGTATGTATGTATTTAACTATTACTTATTGGGATGCTGGAGTACGATGCTCTTAATGCCTACACATGCATAGACAAATCCATATGTACGTACATATATAACCTACATATACCACACTACATGGGGGTGTGAACCAAAAACAAAGTGTTCATAAATCTAAAATCTATTATACTCGTATCCGTGATAATAGCGTATGACGCGAATGAAACCCTGTCGGTAAATTACAATCAGGCGCCTGTTAATGTCAGTTTTTGAAGAAAATGTATAGATTTCATTTACTGGTTTTCCAGTCTTAAAAATTTTACAAATTTAAGAGATTTTATCAATGAAATTGGAAAAAAACTTTTCTCCGTAACTTTTGTTAAGCCAAATATTTGAATAAAATACAATGTGACAAAGAAACACCCGGAAATTGTAATTAAACTCCTCGGGTAAATGATATTTCCAAAAAATTTTCGTAAAACTGTCCTTAATTACTATGCCAAATATGTGCGCGATCTGTCAACCAGTTTGTTTACAGGAGCTCTTTAAATAGCTACACCTCAGAAGTGCGCTGTGATTTTTACAATGGATAAAAATATCGAAATTTGGCTCAAGCTTCGTATTTCTAAGCAAGTTTTGTGTGCAGAATCGCTGCGAATGTTTGAAAATGCTTATGGTGATTCAGTTTTAGCAAAAACACAAACCTACGAATGGTACAAAGCCTTCAAAGACGGTCGGGAGATCGTTGAAGGCATGCCTCGTTTTGGCCGATCTTCGACCTCTTCAACTGATGATATTATTGAAAAAGTGAAAGATATGTTTCTTGAAAATGGTCAGGCAAGTTTTAGAGAGATGGCAAGAGAGCTCCAAATCGCTTGCGATTCCGTTTGAATGATTTTAGTGGGTATTTTGGGTGTGAAACGCGTACTTGCTTCCCGGCCCGATAAAGCTGAGTTTTTTCCAAAGATAGTACCGTAAACTGGACTCTTTGAACATGCTTGATGAAAATGGCGATTCCACATTCATAAAGAACATTATAGCTGCCGATGAGACATGGGTTTATGAGTTCGACAAACAAGTCAACAATCATCGGAATGTAGGGAAAAAACGAGCCGAAACCAAAAAAAAACAACACGTGAGAACATCCGTCGAAAACGGCCGGAATTTGTGGAATATGATAATGTACCATCACAACGAGCCACAATTGTGACCGAATTTAAAGCCAGAAACGCAATGAATACCATCGATCAACCATGGTATTCACCAGATTTGGCTTCGTGTGATTTTTCTTGTTCCCCAAACAAATTTTTCTTGTGCCGCGGTCAATCGACGAAATAAAAAAAAAATTCACTGAAGGAGCTGAACGACATTACAAAGAGTGCTTATGAAAAGTTTTTCGGGGACTTTAAATAACGTTGGTATCCCCACCAGAGGGGATTACTTTGAAGGCGACCAAATTAATATTGATTAATAATTGAATAATATGCGTTTTACTTACCAATTTTCGCGTACTTTTTTGTCACAATGTGTACATGTATCGTCTACATTAATCGCAGAATACATTCTCTCTTCAAGCATAGCCTAGGCATCCTTTATAGATGAAGAAACGACATTCAGCATAAAATATCAAGAGGCTAAAAGAAGCGACAACTTCTGAAAAGTTCATTGTTTATTCAACGCTTTAAATAAGTACGCTCGAAAATAATACAAAATATGTGTGCATGTGTGTCTGTTGTTCCCGCAACTCTTGCTTGCCAACAGCCTATAATTAAACGTCAACATTCCTAAAAACCGTCCACAGCAAATTGTGTGACAAAGGACACAGCCGACAGCCAGCACAATACGCACATACGTTCATACTAGAGCTATGCCAATACCTACCAACAATCTGCGCAAATTATAGTATAGTTGAATTGTGCTCAATCTAGGCACAACCGCCGATAACATAGTCCTTAAAATAACTACAGACAGGAGCAGACAAAGAATTTGGCTGTAAGAATAGAATTTCCGGGGAGATGAAATGTGAGAAAGGAATTTGTTAGAAACAGTGTCAGTAGGGACCTGTGCTTTGGTCTATACGGTTTTAGGCGAAGCGTTGAAGATCTGGAGGGCACAGCAAAATGGAGGACAACAGAAGGAGTAAATGAAATGAAATATTTGCATAATTGAGAGAAAAGTTTGGTTATGCTTTGCGAATAATAGTTGTCGCCTGTATGTTTGTTTGTATATAGAAGAAGATAAATGTGGATATTTTAGGGCGGTACCATGGACACGTCAGTTAATTCGTGCAAAATTTATGGAAAATGATGAATAATGGAAATTTAATTAAGTGACAAAATTAAGTAGCCAGTTATCATGGAGGAATCTCTCCAAATTGTGATTAAAAGTTGAAGTTACAGGAAGGACCTCTTCGAGCCGTTCGATATCAAACGAGGTTTCAGACAGGGCGACACCCTATCGTGCGACTTCTTCAATCTACTCTTGGAGAAAATAATTCGAGCTGCTGAACTTAATCGAGTAGGTACAATCTTCTATAAGAGTGTACAGCTGCTGACGTATGGCAATAATTTTAATATCATTGGCCTCAACATCCGAGACCAGACTGGATAAGGAAGCAAAGCAAATAGGTCTGGTAGTGAACGAGGGTAATCGCCCATCTCCTGTCATCAAACAAACAGTCGTCACACTCGCGACTTGGCTCCCACGTCACTGTTGACGCCCATAACTTCGAAGTCGTAGATTATTTCGTCATATTAACAACAACAACAATGCCAGCCTCGAAATCCAACGAAAAATAACACTTGCCAACCGGAGCTACTTCGGACTGAATAGGCAATTGAGAAGAAGAAAGTCCGCTCTCGACGAACACAGACCAAACTCTTTAAGTCACTCATTATTCTCGTCTATATGGCGCAGAAGCATGGACGATGACAACTTCTGATGAGTCGATGTTACGAGTTTTCGAGAAAAAGGTATTGCGGAAGAATTATGGCCCTTGCCCTTTGGCAACGGCGAATATCGCATTCAATGGAGCGATGAGCTGTACGAGTTATACGACGACATTGACATAGATCAGCGAATTAAGAGACATCGGCTATGTTGGCTAGATCATGTCGTTCGTTTGGATGAAAACAATCCAGCTCTGAAAGTATTCGACGCAGTAACCGCCAAGGGAAGCAGAGGAAGCCATCCACTCTGCTGGAGAGATCAGGTGGGCCTGGCTGCAACTTGGTATCTCGAATTGGCGCCAAAATACTAAAGAAGAAACGATTAGCGCTGTTGCTAACTCGGCTATAACCGCGTAAGCGATGTCCACACCATTAAACCAGCAACGCTTTAGGGGCTCAAATACAATATTCAGCACTATAGCAATTAAGTTCTTGTATTGAAAACGTTTTTATTTGACAAACTCGGCATATATTATATTATAGTCCAAGGCAACAATGTAATCCCCCAAACAAATTGTCCAGATCGGACCACTATAGCATATGTTGTCATTCAAATCTACTGAATAGCAGATTCAATGATTCAACTAAAGCATATATTCGTTTCTCTTTTATTGAATGTTTTTCTTTCAAAATAAGAGCATAAGTCAATTAACCTTAAAATAATCATTTAGTTGCCTTCTCTGAATTGGGATTTACATATGTATATATGTACATACATACATATACGTATGTAAAAATGGTAATAAATCTCCATATACCGACACACATGCACAGTTGCTCGCACACAGTTATTTGTAATTGTAAATTTAATTGAGCTATATATAGTCACAAAATCTGTACGATCATTAACAATACTAATTGATAGTCGTGTCTAGAAATTAAACAAAGCTATGCGCCAGCACAACAACAACAAAACTGAAATTGTAATACAAACACAATGGCAGCAACAACACAAAAAGAAACAAGAAAAAAATAATAAATAATAATGCTCCTCCCCACACTAATTTAACAATATGAATATGCATGCTTTAATTAAAGCCCCGTGGTACACCCTGTGCCGAGATAGGTAAAAATGCTAATAAAAACTTTATTAGAAATAAAAAAAATACTTTTGACTATTGATAATGTATATTTACTTTTAAATCCTTAATTTAAAAAAAAATTCTACATAATCCTTGAAGGGGTATATCTTGTGTGACTGCATAAAAAAGGCGATTTTTGGAAATAAACTAAAGAGCCAATTTATCAATTCTTTCAAAACAATAATATTTGTACACATTTAAAGAATAACACACCGAATTCTTTGAAAGGCAAAAAATAATTATTTTCAAGACGACGCACTGATTCCGGCCCTTCCGTAAAACATAAGCTCTACTAGAAGTTCTTTCAAAATTTGTTGAAATCACGTCGTTGAAAAAAACTTGAATTTTAACCAAAATTTTGTTCGTTTTTGGACTGCCCAAAATTGATTTCAGAATTGGATAGAAAAACTGGTAGGTTGTTGTCTGAAGAATAATATACAAAACATGCAGAAAAACCGAAAAGAAGAAAATTGCAAATCGGATCACATGTCCCCAGTAATCACTCAAGCAAATTTCAATAAGTAAAGAAGCGCTAAGTTCGAGTGTAACCGAACATTTTATACTCTTGCAACCAGCAAGGATCTAAGCCGGCGAAAGGCCGATATACGCGATATAAAGTTAACTGGAAGTTCGAAAATCTTCATATTGGGTATATGGAGGCTAAGGGAAGTATTGAGCCAACTCAACAAGGATTTATTATTTTCCCAGAATTTCAATAATACCATAAACCTTGCAAATTAACCGATATATTCGGCAAAAAGTCAGCCATGTATACTGGAGTCCACGCTTTTCGCATCTGGGTACTTGAAAAGTTATAGTGCGATGTCGACAAATTTTGGGCGAAAGACTGCTTTGTGGACTCTATTTGTACACAGTTTTATCCGGATACATTTATTGCTTTTGGGTTTAAATATTTGAAAGTGAAGGAAACAGATAGAATTTTAAGTTATTAGCTAAGTATTATATGGGAAGTAGTCCTGGTTTCGCCGATTTTCACACTGTAACATAAGAATGTCAGGTTAAAATCACATACTGAACTTGATTGAAAACATTAAGCAGGTTCCGAGATGTGGATGTTCCTCGAAATGTGGGCGGTGCCACGCCAATCATACATTTTTTACAACTATAAAGCCCTCCTGTTCCATCTTGGGTGTCTAAATTAATATCTCTGGTGTATTATCTGGTGTGAAGGCATCGTCTTAGCCTTAGTTCCTCTGGCCCCTTGTGGAGCATCAAAATATGAAATCTAAATATGCCGCTTAATTGAAGCGCCGAAGCCGTTAAAGAAAGGTGTGTTACTACACCAGCTGCGTTTGTCGATATTTCAATTTATTGCCCATTAACGAACCGAGCTGAGCTGAGCTGTGAGATACCGTACCAGCATTTGTATACATATATACATATTGCTTTATGTGTTCATGTGCAAATTAATAAATGCACAAACATCCGTGACAATAAAACGCTTCTACGTCTGTATAGATTATCATTTGTTGCATCTCAATGCTAAAGAGGAGTAGTTGTGTGTATGTTAGTGCGCTATCTGATGCACTTACGAGCACGCAAGCTGTGCATCAACACTGAAATTAACATTACACACGAACGTGAACGAATGTGCCATACATACATATGTAAGTTTTGTATGTACTGTTGAAAGCGGGTGGCGCACTTCAAATTGTCTCCTTATGGGAGAGACTAAGATATGACAATGCTAGGAAATGCCCTATAATCTTCGCGTGTTTCACGCCATGCGCCTATAAAATTTTCAGTTCTCGAAATTTGAACAAATCTCAGCAAGTTAAGGTGTAAGGTTAAAGCTAACATTCATACGGATGCACATACTTATGTATATATTTTTAATAAATGGTTGACTACCGACATTTTTTGTAGGCAAATGGAAATAACTGAAAATATCTAACGTACAGCTTACGACAATAATATGAATAGGCAATCAGTGTTGCGACACCAAGATAAATTGGAATAAATGCAGCTGTCTTTAACATGTGCTCAATAATTTGGTCTTCTGTGGTTAAATTCTGGAATTATTGTACTATGGCACCAAAAGCCTGAACAACGTTTACAAATCGTTCAAGCTAATCGTTCGTTAAAGAATGTGTTTCGGGCGCTTCGCTCAACTTATGGTCATTATAATCGCCTTACTGAGCGTACTATTCGCAACACCGTGACCCATCTTGAGACCCAGAATTCATTATTGGATAATATTCAACCGAATAGACCACGTCCATCACGCAGTGAAGAAAATAAAGCAGCCGAGGATGAGAGTGTAAACGAAGACCGTCAAGTATCGATTCGGCAGCAACGTTTGCAGCAACTCAGACTGACGTATGGAACGACTTGGCGCATTTTAGGTCGAGATCTTAAATTGAAAGCGTACAAAATACAGCTTATGCAAGAACGGTTTGGTGTGGTCTGTCTGCCGATGGAATCATCGGCCCATATTTCTTCAAAAATGATGCCGGTGAGACCGTTATCTAGTTGATGTCTGGAATTGAAGCTCGTGTTCTTGTAGACATTTGGTTTCAATAAGACGGAACTACTTCCCACACATCGCATCTGTCAATGGATTTATTGAGAGAACATTTCGGTAAGCGGATAATTTCCCGTTTTCAGTCGGTAGATTGGCCACAAAGATCGTGTGATATCACACCGTTAGATGTTTTCCTGTGGGGATATGTAAAGTCTAAGGTCTATGCAGACAATCTCACTTCGATTCGGGTCTTAGAACAAAACATCACGCGTGTCATTCGCTAGTTACCAGTCGAAATGCTCGAACGAGTCATAGAAAATTAGACTCAACCATCGGAGACGTTGACGCGGCCAACATTTGAAAGAGATAATCTTCAAAAAATAAATGCCAAAGAATGTTCTTTCAAACGATAATAAAAATTCCCCACCACATTTGAAATTTCTGTGTTTATTCTTAAAAAAAAAAAAAATAGTAAACCTCCATATACATATGTATAGAAACGAACAGCGTTCAAAAAAGTAAAAGCAAAAATAAAGTCATAATTTCATTAATTTTTAACTTTAAGTTTAAATATCTTCCGAATGGTTCATCGTTTGAAAAAATTATCAGTGAGAATACTATTTCAGTCCATTTTTACAATGCTGAAAAAATATTTTTTTATTATTACTTCAAAGTTATTGACCAGTTTTTAGTTAAAAAATAAAAGCTTTTATTCGGGGTCTATTGACTATGACAATTTTTTGTTTCGTAACTCCACAATAATTTTTAATCAGGGAAAAGTAGACAATGTTAAAGTTGTTGTTGTATAATTAAAGCAATAATACACGTTAGGCTTGCGTAAGCGCAGGCAAACAAAATAAATAAAAAGCAAACTGATTAAATTGAATGATTAATTTTGATAAAAAATCAAAGTGTTAATAATAGCTGAGACTTTTCAAATTTGCATTTAAATACATACAAGCAGCAGATCAGTTAGCACAATGAAAGCGGTTACCATAATAATATGCATGATTTATTCCTTATAAGTAGTAGCATTGGCTGTACTATACATGTCTATTAGGGTGCTCCTTAAATTTTAAAGGACTAATTGGACCGTGGAAAAAATAGTTATTCCCTAAATTTGACTTGTTCTGTTTTTGGAACATCAAAAACCGCTCCGAGAAGACAAGAATCGGTTGACCTAGCTAAGACCCATGAATAATAAGACCTTGGATTATCCCAAATAACAAAGTATTGAATCCAAAGATATCTGTGGTATTTTGCCCTGATTACGAATTTGAGTTCCAAAATTGTTCATAACGCACAGCTTCTTTTGCTTACACCTATTTACTATCACACAAAAAATCCTACATGTTAGGAAATTTTACTATAATTTTCGTTTTGACCAACCAAAGGTAAGAAATAAACAGACTCTAATATCACAGTCGCAAAATGACCGTATAGTAGTGTAATTGTTGAAGACTCCAAAAATAATGTAGTTTCATTACCACCTAATTTGTTCACCTATACACAGGTAGATATATTATGTATATATATGTAAATTGTGAGGATGACAAAACGAGTTAATTTCCGAATGACTGTCACATGTCGAACATGCAAACGATGACTTGAGTAATCGTACTATAAGCACACCCACAAATTGCCATTAGGTGAAAAACAATAAAGCGCTAATATAAAAAAAAATTATAATTTGGTAAGGAACATAGCAAGACGGAGGTGCAGTTTAAAAATGTTTAGAAAGTTATCATAACTTTTCAAGCCCCAGATACCGAATATGATGACCATAGAGCCAGTCAGTGGCGTAGCTACAACTTCGGGCGCCCGGTGCCAAGGATGTTCTGCCGCCCCCTTTATCTACCTACCTGCAAGTTTCATGAGGTGGTTCGAAGAAAAGTGAATGTTTGCAAAATATCTTTGATATTAAGTATATAAAATTTTGGAACTAGAAGCCACACAAATTCTGAAGTCCCAAAATTCCCACAATACGGTTTTTGAGGAAATTGATAGTAAATTTACAAGACATGTTATTAAAAGGCATAGAAAAAAAACCATTTTCGCCCTATATCTTGTACACTTTTGACACAATTTGCAGGAATTTTTTCCCGAATTGGAGTTTTAAATACTATTTTTGAAAATTTGGAGAAATAAAAGAATTTGTTACATTCAAGGCATAGGGTAACTGTGAGAGTGACACGTCGCGTCGACAGAGTAAAAAAAAAAACAGCGAAGATCGTTTTTCCGCCCCCAAGATTGCGACCGGGGCGACGGCCCCTTCGCCCCCCACCTAGCTACGCCACTGGAGCCAATGCCTGACTTTTTACCGAAAATCATTACCGAAATTCATATATCCGCCAATGTGTGAGATATTTGAATATAAATAAAATAGCATTTCTTTCAAACAGTTTGTTCTTGTGCCTAAATTGAATAAAATCGGGTGAAATTTGAAAATTTTGGACACCGAACAAAAAACTCATTGGATAAATGTTTCGCGCTATTTCTTTTTTCTACGTCAATTATAAAGGCTAACAGCCGGTATTTATATAGAGAACATATGTACATACATTCTGATAAATTTACATGCACATACAATTGTACTTACAACTTCTTTGATTTAAAGCGTCTGCCAATTGTTGCGGGTTGGTTTGGAATGTTTATGGAATGCTTGTTTTTCACTTTTCACACTTCAGATACTTTTTACATTATATTATGCACTTACATAACAGTCACTTAACTTGATAATTTTGGAATGTATGTTTTTTACCGGACAGATCTCACAAGCCACTTTTGCTATTTCATTTTTGCATTTGACGCACAGAAGCTACGATAATAAAACAAAACAATGCAATTGATCAATGTTGTATTTGTTTTGACTTTAAAAATAAACGCTCACCGAACGAATGGCGAAAAACAACGCGGCAAATGACGAACGTGTGGCACATAAACAAAATAACAAATCTAGTTAGAGAAAAATAATTCCGTGAATATGTGTTTGTCGTCGCCACATTATGGCTATGTCGAAAAGTGACCCGGTTACGTTCCAGCTGACTTGCCGCTAACACACCCACCGCGTTCTCAGTAAGCGTTTTTCACTACGCTTTATAAGTGTTCATTTGTAGCTTTATGCGGTATTTCACAAAATATTTTCTATATAAATATACTGTATATAAGTATATCTACTTATATTATATATTTGTATCTCTGATCGCCCTTTGAGGCTTGTTTAACACTTGTAGATTTTCCTTTACTTATATATTTGCATTTACATATATACACATGTACATATAATACACTTATATGTGTGCCAGTACCGTGCGAGCTGGCTTTTACGTATTCACTTTATCACACACACACGCCCGTCCGACTGCTATAAAACTGCTATGAATTTCATAGTTTAACTGGCGTTTTCACCACAAATTTCTATTCACGCAATGAATTTCCGTAATCGCCTAGCAAATAAGCATATTTTACCGCGGAAAACACGGAATTTTACCGGAAAATATCGAAATGAAAATTGTGCCGAGACGGAACAGCAAAATCCAACAAGTGGTTTAATGACGACGGAGAAGCGATTTGTCCAATCAGAATGTCACAGAATGGGTGAATTGTCAAAAACATATGATCGCAAGAGTGCTCAATTTGTGTACTGAGAGCGAATTCGTGAGTGGATCGGTTGAGTTAATAGCTACGCTGCTCTCTTTAAAATTCTGCGCCGTTGAACTACAGTATTGTTTGTAAAATTGGGACGCTTGTCTTGTTTATGAATGCTTGCTGTGAACGATTTAAATTATAGCTTTATGCTATTTATTTATGAGGCAACCTAATGCAAAAAATATATTGGATTTATGTAAATAATGGTATTAAAATTTATAAAACTTTTTTTTTAATTATATAACAAAAAACAGAGTATACTTATAAAAAGCAAAAAATGCTAAATTTATAAAACAAAAAAAGTTTTAGATTTATTACAAAAACAAAAGGGTATACTTATAAAAAGAAAAATGCGATCATAAAATAATAATAAAAAAAATGTGAGGAACAAAAACTAAGTAATACATAGCATTGTATTCGAAATTAAGCAAAGTAACACATACATACGTATGGTATATAAAGCAGTATAAGTGCATATGTGATTAGGTTTAAAATAAAAGAAAATTCATAGAAAATATTGAAAACTTATTATAATAACTGTACTTTTATAGCATTTCGAGTACAGTTATTTACAATGCTTTCCTTTTTACAGTACTTACAGAAATGATTAAAAATTAAAATTCTTGACTATACACATACGCGCAACAACTTTCATCAAACATGCCTGTACTCAACGGAATAAATGTGGTGTATCTACTTTTTTGTTGCATACATTTAGGAGTTATAGCGCAAAAGCACAGTCAACACTCGGATAATCCCTCAACTTACAATATTGGCGGAGTGTTGGCGGATCCAGAAAGCGAGTCACACTTCCGCACAATAATATCGGTAAGTGGGGCCAAGTAAGCAAATGTCGCAAGACGCTTGGATAAAAAAAGTTATTAAGCCGAAAAATTGTCTAAAAAATCAACTTATTTTGTATAAATTCTCACAGAATCTGAATTTCGACCAGCAATATGTGCCACGCAAGGTCACTTACTACGACAAGACAATACGAATGGATAAGAATCCAATAAAAACAGTATTTAATGTTTGCGATAAGCTGATCGAGAAGCGTGTAAGTAGAAACGTATTGATTTTAGTGTGAATTTTAATTTAATGTTGTGTATTTTTATTATAAATAATAGTAAGTATGGCTTATATCGCATTCTCTACTAATTAAAGTTCCGGTTCGATGGCCTGATCCATTCTGTGATCGGTGCCATATGGATGTATCACTTCAAATTCACCAAGAATATTATATAAGGAAAAACAACAATACATAATAATAACATAAACACCGAAACTGGGGCGAAAATAGAAGTCTGTGGTGAGAGCACCCAGTAAAATGGCAAACAAGCCTATTATAAGGAATATAGTACAATTCTCGCCCATTACACCTTCACCAAATTCCTAAAAATAGCAAAAATATTTACACAATTTATAAATTAAAAATATTCTTGCGTAAATATTACATAAATATTGTATTTTTTAAATTACCTTAATCATAAAGTCCTCATATGTTAGAGTTTTATATAGCAAAGTTGAACCAACCGCCAGTAAGGAATCTTAAAAATGTTACCAAATAAATACATATCTAAATAAATATATGTACATATGTATGTATTTAACTCACTGAATAGAGGTCCACCGAAGCAAGCGGCGAGTGCCATATTTTGATAGCCTTGTCGAGCCAAATATTGATTAGCAATCAAGTCACCAATGCTATTTGCCCAAGATAGGAGAGTGACACCAAAAAACGAACTACTTAAACCAGTAAAGATGCTGAGAACTGCGAGCACATTGACGATCTCTGCACAGCAAATGCGCACAACGAATAACGAACCGGCCACACTGAGAATAGAGAAATACTGCGGAAAAAAATTGAGAACATACGGATATATTGCATTGGATATATAAACACCTTCGTAACCGATAAAATTATATACTTATACAAACAACTCTCGGTTCATTTGACTTTAATCAGAACTTGCTGGCCTGGTTAAGTTCCGAGTATATGCAAACAAACCATATAACTAAAAACATGGGGAAGGTATAATAATCTCTCCTCTTTAAGGGGCAGAACTACTGTACTCCTGAACTCCGTCAAATATCTCGTCAATATCTCCGTCAAATATCTCGAAGTTATCTTATCCAAAGTCTTTCAAATCTTGAACTCTTGCAGAAAGTTTGTGGGGTTTACGATCCCACATGCTCCGTCGGCACAAGAGTCATCCGTCCCATACTAATACATATATGGTGCGGTGGTATGCTGGTTGACATTATCAATAAGAGCCGCAATCAACTCCTGTAGCTGGTGCATTGGCATTGCTTGCTAGGGATTACGGACGCAATGACTCTAGGCTTTATCCTCAAAATCATATATAATACGGACATGGTATCGTATTAGACCTGGATGATGAACTTCAGCCAAATTTGCAATGCGAGCTGGAAAATGGGAGCCATCAGGTATTAAACACAACGTTTTCATTCCCCAATCGAGAAGAATGGGTCTATATTCAACAACGAATTAAAGGAGGAAAGGGAACAGAATAATTCAGTCTTTCTTTTTTGGACATAAAAGAAGCTCAAGTGGGCTTCTACTCTAACTATGAATTCCATAAAACTTGGATAGCCAAACGGTAATTAAAGCTATTCATAGCGCCAATATCACGGCTCACTGTGCTAGGTCTTGTAAACAGGCAATAACTAAGCTCTTGGTAGATAACTCTGGTAATATTATCTGAGTCCCCATTAATATTGGAATGGAAGGAAGTGAAAAGGCAGGCGAGCTGACTATAAGCTACCAAGACCAATCAGCTTGCTTAATGTTTGTTTGAAGCAATGGGTCATTGAGAAACACCTCAGGTCTTGGAACACCAACAAAAATGGGTATTACTTTGGAGTAGTGTTGACGGTAAACAGACCAAAAGCTTCTATTTCTAGGCAGTAAGAAACTTAGTAATGTTTACCCCTACGTCATTGGGCATCTACCTTTAAGATCGCACCTTCAGAAAATCCTGTAGATAATACAATCGTATACGAGTTATCTCCATGCCGCCACAATAGCGTATATTTCGAAAATCTTGCTACCAATAAAGTCTGACAGAACTACATATTTATCTTTGTAATAAAGTAATAAGTTACCTGATGATAAAGTGGCGTACGATTCGTAGTCGTTTTAACAAACACTATACATGCTATTGGAAATGATATCAACATGGACCATACGAAAATGGGTAAATCAAATAGAGAATACTTGCTCACTAAAAAGAAAATCAAATGTTCACATCAAAGAAAGTCATAAAGTAATAGACTGCTTACGGATAGCATAGCAAATAAACGATGGCAATAAGACTATTTGTGCGGAATTCAAGAGCCGCGACCAGCCGTGTCCTTCTTCGCCTTGATCGGTGATTGGTATGAATATCTTGAGTATAGCCAATATCGGCAAACGCAATATAATGAAGCCTTTCGTCGGCATTTTGGCTCCTTCCCATTCGCTTTCATCATATGGCTTGAGGCTTAAATAGAATTGTTGCCAAAGGTTTGGTAAGGTCGAACGCATTGAATCTGTATATATGACACTTGGTTCACGACGATCCAAAAAAGACAACCGCTTTTGCTGCCGAATCACACCCTGTGTACGCAGGTCATTGAGACGAATAAGTTCTGCACAAAAATTGTATAAAATATTCAATTTTTATACATAGTAATTAGTGGGCAGATGCTTTTAAAATGTCGAGTTCGACTAAATTTAAAATATGTTAAAAGTATACTACTGCTATACGAAGAATATTAAGAAACAAACGGCAGAACAATGGAATAGAAATATTGACACACGTTACCATTAAAGCCCTGGAATAGAAAACTCAAGAATCAAACATCCTTAGATGCTTACTTTTTGTACTTCATCAGAAGCCTCCTAAAGAGCTAGGTGTGTCGCCGGACAGTCACTCTACTTACGTACATAGCTACCTAAATGCTTATCAATAGGAGTGAGCTGAACAGAGTGTATTAAGTGTTACGAAATTCGTAACATCCATAAGGAAACGTCGGAGAGCATATGAAGTGCGCATATATACGATTCGGCCTCACATTAGACTCAACCTTACGGTGGGGTAATGCCAAAGCCACCAAAGCACTCATGATATGCGGACGCCTAGCCGGCAGATCCTGGGTCTTCAAGCCAGATATCATAAGATAGCTGTATATTATGATCGTAAAACCAATTGTCACTTATGGAGAGGTTGCTTGAACACCTAAGGCAACGCAGTATTCGGTAGGCCCTCAACTATCGAAGCAGCAAAGGCTCGTCTGTGTCTGCGCTTTAGGGGCAATGCGCAGTTAACCCACCGCAGCACTTGATGTCATGCTGGAGCTCACACCGCTGCATTCAGTGATAAAACAGGTAGCGAAACATACCATGCTGCTAATGGCAGCAGAGGGTTTCGGTAAAGGGAAGACAATGTCCTCTCAACAAATGAAGGCCCTAGGGGAAGAATTTTATTGTTACTCTCGGCAGTAAGGCGGAGTGGAATGACTCCACGCTCGACAAACTGCTGACGGGCTGTACTATCCAGTGATACACTGACGGCTCGAAAACACCGGAAGTCATTAGAGCACCTATTGTGGGACCGCATACTAAACTACCCATACCAGTGGGCCATTTTCCCAGTATCTTTCAAGCAGAAGTCTTTGCATATACAACATGGGCATGGTCTTCTGTGACATGGAACAGGAAACTCCAGAACACCCGATTCCAGATCAGCAATTTGCAGAAGTAGGCTCAAAGCCCTAGGTTTCATCTACGTGGATAGGGATCACATCATCTCAGTCGCACCCAGCAGGCTCCTCGAATTGCTCAGCAGCAGCGTGACGAGCTGAGATCGTTCTATTTGTATATGCAGAGTAGTCCCTCAGTTTTTAAGACATCGAGCTGAAATTTTACTCATATCCAAGTCGAAATTAACGGTTTTTCTTATTTTTGTTTTTACTTGGTAAGCGATAGCTTGCTGATAATAGTCTACTTCATCAGCCACATATATAGTATGATAATATATTATTTATTAGTTACCCATATTGGAGAGTCTCTTCAAGGTGTTCCTTCTGTACTGCAATACTACAAAGAAAAATCGTAAATTTTAATTTAAATTTAAATTTTTTTTAATACGGTGCTGACTTCTTAAAAACTTACTCTTTGTGGCGCGTCGCACTAGATACTGATCAAATATGACCACAAATAAGTAGCAAAAGTAAATGCAAAGCGTGACTAAAATACAAAAACAATACATAAATAAAATATATAAACATATGTTGATAAATACAAAGCGATACTCACTCACACTATCAAGCAAGGATAGAGCATTATCTTTCTTAATTATAAAATCGATAACACAAATATCGAGTAGAAGGAAGAGCACATCGCGTAACAGTAAATAGGGTTGTGCCACAAATGGAAAACTATAAAAGATAACGCCAGCCACAATGAGGACCACAAAGAGTGCGGAGGCGAAAATATCCGCGTACAATCGATGGGTGTTGCTTTCGAGATAAGCTAGGCTGCTGAATATATCGGGTGCGCCATTACCAAAAGCGACCAATGTAACGCCAGCGACATTCTCACTCATCCTCAACATGCGCGCGAGGACAGCTAAAGCAGGACAAAAGCTGGTGGATAAACGAAAAGATTTATTTAGATTTAATTGTATATATTTTCCATAAACTTAAATACGAAAACGTTTTCGACATATGCAGTTAGAAGGCCGAAAAAAGCGAATTTTCCAGAACTTTTTCTGTGTAAACTTATAAACATATTGATCCAAAAATGTTTAAAAATATTTTAGTATCCTTCACCTGTACTTTAAGACTTAGTAGTAAAAATATTTGTTTAGAAAGGAAATACAGCGGTCTTCGGGAGCTCTTCTCAAAAAAGACGTATATAACCCCATTTGTAACTGCTGTTTTTTAAGTTTTTACCTATTAAGGTAATATGTTATCTGTCTCTTTGCTAAGTTGGACATATTTTGCATTAAAACCCATCAAGACAAAATACAAAAACACACATTGCTCTATGAAAACTTAATACAACAGCTAAATGCTTAATTATGACACGCCACTGCGTATACGCAACTTTTATATCAATTCCATGTTAGCCTCTATGGCATATAAATACTTCTTTGTTTCATATAAACTTACAAAACATCTGCAGCAACACCGAAAATGATGAAATAAAGGCAGATAATTATGAGTAGTATAAACGATGTAACTGCAGCGCCCAAAGTGGTGGATATTTGCAATTTACAAAAGATGATGTGTATGTAGTTGATCAAGTAGACATTCGTGTTGCAGGCAGTGGAAATGTCAATGTAGGCACATCGCTCCTCCACCGGCAATGTAAGCAGTGCGCTGCAACTTTGCTAAGGTGGAAAAAGGGAGGAAAGGTAGAAAAATTACCAACGTGTGTAAAGTTGAGAGATTATATGAAGTTCTGTGCGTACATTAGGGGTCTCCATCGCGAAGTGCTCGTGTCGCTCAAAATGCGGCGAAGTTTGATTGATGGTGTCGAAGTCCTCATATAAAATCATGCTGCAGTTGTAATGACAAGCGTGAAATGTTTTGTTTCTAGTTTTATTTACTTTTTTATGTATTAGTTTATGAACATTTCGGAAAATGACAAATGAAAAAATGATAAATGAATGAAAATGCTCAGTGATGCTTACTATTCAAATGTAGTTTTTTTCGTTTTATTTAAGGTTTTCCTCGGGTAAAAAACAGTCTTTTTTCAATTTTTTTTTCATGTAAAAAATTAAATATTTTATTAGAATATTTTATTGTTACAAAGTAACGCTACTAAGGTTTGCAGGATAACTCCTTACAGGACCATCTAAAGTATAGGTGTTTTAGCTAAAACCCTAACTTAGAACTTGGACGAAGGAAAAAAATACTGAAAGTTGAATTTTTGACAAACATTTTTACAAAAAGATGAAAATTTTGGGACATTTTTTTTCAAATAGTTGTAATCGAAAAAAAAATCCTTCTTCCAATTTCATTAAGATCGGTTGAGTAATTCTCGAGAAATCTTGCCATGCGACTTCAAAAACACAGTTTCGAGGAAAACACGTTTATCGGGGGAGCCTGCTTTAGAGGCTTAAAAAAATTCGTTATTTTTGAGGAGTTTTTTGTGAGGGAAAGAAATAAATGATTACAACGAAAATTCTACGGTTTATAGTTATATGCTTAAACATCATTCATAAATTTTCTGGATAAGAAATTTTTGATATTCTGCCTTTGGGAAGCAATTGCCCGATGCATCTCGCATATACATTTGTCGAACGGCGGGCAGGATGCAAGTCGCAATTTCTGTCGGAAACAAAAAATTCAAAGAGATTTATATTTTTTAATAATTTATCTTCTAGTTAAACTAAAAAAATTCCAAAAAATTTTAAAATTTTACAATATTTTTATACCTTGAAAAAAAGTGGTTTTTGACCAAAAAAATTTTACTTTATGTTGTTTAAAAATATGTTCAAACTTGACTTTTCTTAGTTTTTTTAGTTTAAATAGAAGATAATTTAATGCCAAAGATAATAAACTTTGCCCCAATTCCATACGACGTTTAGTTTTTTTCTATCCTGCCCGCCAATTAAGAAAAATCGTAAAAATGAAAAACCGAGAAATCGCGCGTCAAAGTTTTCGCTTTCTGCCCAAGCGCTTATATATCTGCTAGACGCTCGGTCACTATTTCCCTTCTAGCTTCGAAAATATTTCGAATTCCCATCTATAACTCTGGGGACATATTCTTAGATTATTTTTAAAGAGAGTTAAGCAAAAAAAAAAATCAATTTCTTGAAGCTTATAAAGCAGGCTCCCCCATTAAAGACGGCGCATTTAGCCTAGCTAGCCTCGAGCGCCCAAGTTCTCATGGCTGTATCTCCGAAACTATTACTCGAATCAACTGCAAAATTTAGGACAATATTCTAGAGGTATTATAAAATTTACTTAAACTAATTATACTAAAATTTTCTTAAAGTAATCAACTCGCGCCTTACAGTTTAGTTATAAAAACTGTAACTCCAAAGACAGTTTGGAGACTTCTATTTCTTCGTCACTTGCATCTTACAGTTCAACGAAAAAAAACTACTTTACTCTACTGTTTCCCTGTCACCTCATTAACAGGTATACGCTGTCGTTGTGTCGCACGAGCAAACCTCTGGTGACTTATCGCCAGCAGCCGTCAGTTATACGAGTGGATTCTATCAGATTCCCGTTATTGGCATATCCTCGCGTGATGCTGCTTTTTCCGATAAAAATATACACGTTTCCTTCTTGCGTACGGTGCCGCCGTATTACCACCAAGCGGATGTCTGGCTGGAAATCATGTTCCACTTCGGCTACACCAAGGTAAATGAGCACGAAACTTTTTCCCATTGCACTTAAATGCTAGCAGAAAGTAAAATATATGAATTATTTTCCACCTGTCAGGTAATCATAATACACAGTTCGGATACGGATGGGCGTGCGATACTCGGTCGCTTCCAGACCACCTCACAGACGAATTACGACGATATCGATGTGCGTGCCACCGTTGAAATGATTGTGGAATTCGAGCCGAAATTGGACAGCTTTACAGAGCATTTGATTGACATGAAAACCGCACAGTCGCGAGTATATCTCTTGTATGCGAGGTAAGACATTGTTGACTTGACTGGCGGCTGCCCCTCCACGTTTTCTTTATTTTATAATTCAACACATGCACATCTACCAACACCCAGCACTGAGGATGCACAGGTTATATTCCGAGACGCTGCAATCAACAACATGACCGAAGCCGGACACGCTTGGATTGTCACCGAACAGGCGTTGCATGCCAACAATACGCCGGTTGGCGTCCTGGGCTTGGTGTTGGAGCACGCCAACAGCGACAAAGAACACATAAGGGTAAGCATGAAAGGGCATAATTAAGTACGATTGCATTTACGAATTGAAAAACACAAGTGTGTCGTGAAAAACGAAGCCTGTACTTCTTATATAAAACTTTTCCATCCAGCAGCTGTCATTGAGTTTGTTGATACGCGCATTAAAGCAGCACTCTCATAGCTCTGTTTACATACGTGTACATACACACCGGTGCATACTAAGTGTGTTTCGCAAAGTGGCTTCTTAACATTATTAAAATTGTATGACTCACATGTTGACCCAGCGCACAAAATGGACCATCCACATATACACTCATACATACGTACACATGTAGTGAATTAGTCATCGACCACATCTGGTTCAAAAATACTGGTCTGCGAATATCGGACAGAGAGCTTGAAATAGTTATGTGTTTTTAAAGATAGCCGAAGTTCTGGTCTCTCTTCTTATAAAATCATCTCAACAAAGCTTACACGTTTTCGTCAGTCGTGCTGACACTGAATGCCCCAGTCCTTTCCTTCCACAGAAAAACAGAAGATGTCTACATTTTCATCAGCAAAAACCAGTGTTGAGTCACTAGAGAAGAGAAGTGTACGAAGTCGCTTTATTTATACCCTGAACAAGATATGTTAAGTTTACCACTAAGTTTGTAACATTCAGGAGGAAATGTCGATACTCTATATATAAAGGGTGATCCATTTCGAAGTTTCCAACTTTTTTTAAAGAAAACACACAGAAACTTCAAATTTAATGGAGAATATTTATTTTGATTTAAAGAACATTCTATGGCATTTGTTATAAATCATCAACTGAGCTAATGAGCTGAGTCGATTTGGCCTTGTTTCCCTATCTGTCTGTATATACGCGAACTTGGCCCTCAGTTTTTGAGATATCGATCCGAAAGTTTGTACACGTTCGTTTCTCCCCAAGCTTATTTGTCGGAACCACTGACTAACACTGAAACTGAATGATCAAAATCAAATGTTTTAGCAAACTTTTTTATTTTATGAAATATATTCGCAAGATATGGCATAAATTACAAGACAACAATATAATCTCCGAACAAATTTTTCAGATCGAATTACATATATTGACATAAATCTGCCACACAAACAAAATCAAAATCTTGTTTGGAATGATTAGATGCTGTAACCTCTCACATAATATATTTCGCAAGCATGGTCTTATTACAATCCTCCGATCAACCATTTCTAGAGTAGTTAGTTACTCAACTAGTCTTTTACAGACTAGTCTAAAAACACTGTCACAAAATAGATTACTACAAACAGCACCACCAAAATAACACACACTCATACACACATAAAATAGTAAAGGCTATGTTTACACTAGACTGTCCATAATACCGGCGTATACATACTTTATATACATACACATGATACATGCTCACATATACTTGTAATATTCTCATATTTTTAATGTCTCATTTGCCACTTCGCGGCTGTTTAGGATAGCGTATACGTGCTCGCGTCAGCAATTAAGGAGATGATGTCCAATGAAACAATTACAGAGGCGCCAAAGGATTGCGGTGATTCAGGCGTTAATTGGGAGTCCGGTGAGACAGACTATGTTTGCTTAAAATGAATTATTAACTCACTTAAATGCTCATACACACACACTGATACTTGTGTTTATCCTGTGGCGTACTGTCTTCTGTGCGCGTGTGTAGGTAAGCGACTTTTTCAGTACCTGAAGACGCGTAACATAACAGGCAAAACGGGCCAGGTGGCGTTTGATGACAATGGTGATCGCATTTACGCCGGCTATGATGTGATTAACATACATGAAAAGCAGAAGAAGCATGTCGTCGGCAAGTTCTATTATGATCCTGTGAGTAAATATGATATGAGAAAGGATTTAAGAAAAATATTTTTATTCTTTACATTCAGATATTCTACAACTTTCAAATTGAAATAAAAAAATGTTATATATTTTTAGGAAAAGGCAAAAATGCGGTTACGCATTAATGATAGCGAGATTCTATGGCCTGGCAAGCAAAAGAAGAAACCGGAGGGCATCATGATACCCACACACCTAAAAATCTTAACCATCGAAGAAAAACCATTCGTCTATACGCGTCGTTTGACAGACGATGAAGTCAACTGTGATGAGGACGAAATACCCTGTCCATTATTCAATGCCACCGATGGCAGCGGTTGGTAGAAATTTTACTCAACAACTTTCCTCCACTCACTTTTCCACACTAATCCTTTACGGTGCAGTTTGGTGTCACGTCTCTTCGGCAACTTCTGCCGGGAGCACACTCAAGATTGAATCATATGGTTGATCCAGTGAAAGATTCCTCAATGACAGAATAATTGTATAGAGCTATCCATATTGATTTCAGTGATGTTTTTGCTTTGTTTTTGAGAAGTTTCTGTATTTATTAGTTTTTCTGGGTAATTCAGTGAACATCATACAGTTTGTACTAAACAAAACTGAGCGCAGTCTTTCAATAGTTTTAACTTTTCATTTCCCCAATTCGTATTATATTGTATTATACTCCGTCAACTTTCACTAACCTCATTTAATAACTTCTAAATTCTCTACAGAGAACGAGAACTGCTGTCGCGGCTATTGCATCGATCTTTTAAACGCACTTTCGCATCGCATTAATTTCACCTTCGCTCTGGCACTGTCACCGGACGGACAATTCGGTCATTTCACTTTAAAGAATGTGAGTTCGTCGAGTTCGGGCGCGATAACGTCGCGTAAAGAATGGAGCGGTCTAATTGGGGAATTGGTGAATGAACGTGCCGACATGGCGATGCCACTCACCATTAATCCAGAGCGTGCCGAATTTATTGAGTTCTCGAAACCGTTCAAATACCAAGGCATCACAATACTAGAAAAGAAACCATCACGTTCAAGTACTTTGGTGTCGTTCCTGCAACCATTTAGCAACACGTTATGGATATTGGTAATGGTATCTGTACATGTAGTCGCGCTGGTCCTATATCTACTAGATAGGTAAGTAGGGTTGTACAACCCCGATCCTATCATGAGATCAGTAATCTGTATAAAAATCACTGAAAGCTGATCTCTCGACCATGCACCCTTTCCCCAAACAAGAACAAAAACTCAATTAAATAAAAGACAAGCTCATAAAATGCTATCAATAACACAAAAACCAAATATTGATCGTCGCTCATCGATCGCATGCCGAAGCACTTTAAGCATTTCATCTTTCCAATACCCACTATCGTAGTTTTCTCTTAGTGCCCCTACCACAAACAGGTAAATAACAGCACTGCAACCACGCTTTTCTTGGCGATTTTTCGTTTTCTTGTCTTCACTCAGATTCTCACCGTTCGGACGTTTCAAACTATCACACACGGATAGCAATGAAGAAAAGGCATTGAACCTGAGCTCGGCCGTTTGGTTCGCCTGGGGTGTGCTCTTAAATAGTGGCATCGGTGAGGGAACGCCACGCAGTTTTTCGGCACGTGTGCTCGGCATGTTCTGGGCGGGTTTTGCAATGATCATTGTCGCCTCGTACACTGCCAACCTGGCTGCTTTTCTCGTGTTGGAGCGACCGAAAACTAAACTTAGTGGTATTAACGATGCGCGTCTACGGAATACAATGGAGAATTTGACTTGTGCGACGGTGAAAGGCTCGTCGGTAGATATGTATTTCCGACGCCAAGTGGAGTTGTCTAATATGTACCGAACAATGGAGGCAAACAACTATGACACGGCAGAGCAGGCAATACAGGATGTGAAGAAAGGGTAAGCGGATGATTGTTAATTCTATCAACTCGCATTGTGAACCTTTTTTCGTACACAGAAAACTAATGGCCTTTATTTGGGACTCTTCGCGGCTTGAATACGAGGCGTCTAAAGATTGTGAGCTGGTTACCGCAGGTGAATTATTCGGACGTAGCGGTTATGGCATCGGTTTGCAGAAAGGTTCGCCATGGACCGATGCGGTTACGCTTGCGATTTTAGAGTTTCACGAGAGTATGTTGGGTTTAAAGAAAGTTGTGAAGCAGCACCACAATTATTTATATTATTTATATGCCTTAAGGTGGTTTCATGGAAGCGCTCGATAAACACTGGATTTTCCATGGGAATGCACAACAATGCGAACTCTTCGAGAAAACGCCCAACACGCTCGGACTCCAAAACATGGCTGGCGTTTTCATTTTGGTTGCGGCCGGTGTTGCCGGCGGTGTCGGCCTTATTATAGTCGAAGTGATCTATAAGAAACATCAAGTGAAAAAACAAAAGCGCTTGGATATAGCACGGCATGCAGCAGACAAGTGGCGTGGCACTATAGAGGTACTTATGATGCACGCATGTTTGTGAAACGAAAAAAATTTTTGTCAAAATTGTATTAACTCTTTTCAGAAACGCAAGACCTTACGTGCTTCGCTCGCCATGCAGCGACAATACAACGTGGGTCTGAACGCTACTCCGGGTACCATTAGCTTCGCTGTGGATAAACGTCGTTATCCCCGCATGGGTCCACGCGCACCCGAGCAGGCCTGGAAGAGCGATGCTGACATTTTACGAAATCGCCGGTATCTGGATGATGCTACCAAAGGTGGCCACTCACCTGCCGTGCACATGCCGATTTTGGGCAAAATGCGTCCACCAACTAATATGTTACCGCCACGTTACTCGCCAGCCTACACTAGTAACGTCTCTCACCTGGTGGTCTAAAGAAAACAAAAATAAAAACAATTCAAAAACTTACTGCTCAAAATCTATATGTTTTGCTAGTTTTAAGAACTACATATGTACGGTCAAATTTAAAACTCAAAAAGCTTTTGTAATTTGCGTTAACATAATGTGCCAAATAGTAAAGTTCATCATCATTATAAACTTCAGATATACAATCAGATTCAAAGAATGTATTCTGGGAAGGAAAGCATTGATATTAAGCATGTTGTTGGCAACCCAGATTTTCAAAATAGAATCATGATTAGGATTAAATTGGATTTTGTATACCTAGCGGTCCACTGGGACCAATGTTTGAAGTAAAGGTAAACTTAGATCTCATTTATCAAAACACATTCCACAAATTAGAAAGCAACCAGAGTTGCCAGCAACTAGAATAAATAATTTCAAACATAACATAGTGAAAATTTACTTAAGCTCCAATGATAAAAGCAAATATGTATTTTAATTAAACATAATTAGATATATTTGCTTAAGACCCGAAAAAAAAGAAACTTTTGAAATTGAATAAATATGCTTTGAGTGTTAAACAATTGTTCAAATATTTTTCTTACGAGTGTCAAATTAATTTAGGAATAGCAAACGTCAAAGCTCCCTGTATAACAAGGCGTAGCAATTATTATTATCTTTTTTTTTTTCTTAGTAAATTGTTCAATCTTAAAGCAAGGTAAAAACAAGTAAGGGAGACCTAAGTACAGGTGTAACGAAACATACTCTTGCAACTTGCAATTTTATTCTTTAAAATCTATGTCGTCACCCTCCGACTAATCCCCCTTGGTCCAAAAACACTTGTGCCAACTTTTTTTCCGGTGGTTTTTTCGGCTCCGGCTCACCTTTGTCATGATATTCGCCGGATTTATCGTTTGTTTGCGAGTTGTTAGCATAGATCCAAGACTCATCGCCAGTAATAATATGTTTCATGACATCCTGATAGTCATAAAGCATTATTT
The DNA here is from genome assembly GCF_023373825.1 of Bactrocera dorsalis. Taxonomy (NCBI): domain Eukaryota; kingdom Metazoa; phylum Arthropoda; class Insecta; order Diptera; family Tephritidae; genus Bactrocera; species Bactrocera dorsalis. The sequence goes on along the minus strand of NC_064304.1, from coordinate 101,515,881 downwards.
CACAGACGACATTTTTCGAAAAAAATTAGTGATTTTGGAGCCAATTGAGCTTTCACTTTTCTTAGGCCCAAATGATCTTTCAAAATGGTTTTCACTAATCCTTATAATATTCCAACGCTGTCAGTAAGATCTCTTTCTGTTAATCGTCGATTCTCAAACACTAATTCCTTTATTTTATTGACGATACAATTATAATTGTTACTAATTTGTTGATTTTATTTCACCACTCAAATGAAAGTGAGCTTCATTGGAAAAGATGATTTTCTTAAAAAAAACCGTTTCCGTTTAGAAGTTCTTCCAGGCAAAATCAGCAAATTCACGACGTTTAAGGTAATCCAGTATCATAAGTCTTGAGTGAGAACAGTTTTATGCGTATGCAAGCCAATATCCTTTCTCAAACTCCGCCAGGTTGTGGTTTAAGATAGTCTCCACTCTTGAGAACGTCTTGAAATCGGCAAGTTGAATTTTTAGTAACACTTGTCTGAACAGCAGCAATATTTTCATTACTTCACACTTCACTTCACAGGTGGACGATTGTTACGACCATAAAATGGCAAAAGCGCACAAAAAGTTGCAATTGGGGAACGATTATTTTCAAAATAATTTTTAACGTTGTTCTTGCGTATATCTTTCCATTAGGAAATTGTAAACATTACTGAATACAAGAAAAAAAATACATGACATATTAAATAATGCCGAATAATGAAATCATATCATCCTTATAGGAAAACCTGGAATATATGGTAAACGGGTAAGCCCATCTCACACATTTTTGGCATTAAACTATAGCGTTCTCAATATTAATATATCTTACATATTGCCTAATATTTTCCGTGTAAAGCCAATCAAATGTTTGAAAATCTTATATTGTATTAGGTTTAAGGGGTAAAGTGGTAGTATTGACCCGATTTTACCTATTTTTGACATTACTACATATTATTAATAGACATAATTAAGGAAAGATTTGGTTCGGTTGTATCAGAACATGTTGTACTCTTCCCACCAGTATCAAGTCAGGGTAAATACCTTCAGGCATAGCAAAAACTTATATTAAACTGGAAAACACGTTAATTTCAACTGCACCGAAGCTGTAATATCCTTTACAGGGGCACTTCTTATAGCCTAAAACAGAACAAAAAGTTCTTTATCTTGATATTGATCGATCAGTTTGTATGTCAGCTATACGCTATAGTAGTCCGATCTGAAAAATACGAATATAATAATATTCGTAGTTTGTAGTGTTGCCTTAGATAATAATCCATGCCAAATTTTATAAAAAATCTTTAGAAAAATTGGGATCAGTGAACTCTTTCCTTACATTTTATACGTTCAACGACCGTTTGTTTACATTTAGCCTTTATTTATATTTGGGGTAAATGACCCCTTCGTTTACATTTTATGGATTTTGTTTACAATACGAGATCATTGACCCCTTTGTGTACATTTTAAGAGTTCAATGATCTCTGTGTTTATATTTAGTCAAGTACACAACCATTGCTTACATTTATCCAAGGCAGCAACCTTTATTTACATTTTGGTTACATTTAGCCAAGTCTACAACCCCTAGTTACTTTTGGGGTCACTAACCCTTTTATATACATTTTATGGGGTCAATGAAAAATTTTATCTTTGCTTGCACAGTAGCTATAATACCCTTGCTCATAATCGGATTTTACCCATTTTCACTCTTGTTTCGAGAGATATGTAAGTTAAACTTATAAGAGGGCGTCGCCACGCCCACTTTTTAAAGTGGTTTAGATCAGAGGTGCCATTCGTGGCACCGATTACGCCCAGTTACAATACCAAACTTTTTATGATTCCAAGGAACATGTGTACCAAGGGTCGTCAAGATATTCTAAGTTTTATTAAAGTTTCAGTTTACACAGACAGACAGTCGCCCAGATTTCAACTCACTTCGACATCTTTATCATTTGTATATGTGTAACCCGATATCCATATCGATTAGTCTTAGGTAATACAAACAACCTTTAACCGCACAAAACTATTATACTCTGTAGCAACATGTTGCTAGAGTACAAAAATATTGAACATTCCAACCTCAAGTACTTTTCAATATTATTTTAACAGAATAAGATTGAACTGAATGTTTCCCAAACTTGATACAGTATAAAAAGAAGAATTAGCGCATGAGCTACCTTGAACTTAAATTCTCCTTAGTGGTGATCGAATTCGCTACAGAAAAGAAGATTAACAAGACTAGTGATCACAATAGGTCTAAAAGTTATTTTCTTCAATAGAGTTAGTAGTGTACATTGTAAAATGCGAAGTCGGTAACTGTCCCTGGTTACTATTTAAGAATGCAAAAGCAAAATACTAAAACATAAATTAGTAATCATTATTATCTGAGAAGTATTTAATTGCTTTCTTTCATTAAAATTAGTTTAAAGCGGTTTTGTAATCACATGAGTAAGTTACTGTTCCATGCATTGTTTAATTTTTATTCAAATTAATTTCACTTTTCTCGCTCGCTCGTTTTTCAATTATTTGTTTACAAAATATTTACTTACGCGTTGGAATTAAGAAATTAAGCACAGATGTTCATTAAAATAAGAAAACAACATGCAGCGGTAGAGACGAAGCGAAGCAAAGTTGAAAAAAATAAATTCCAACTGCAAAAATGCAAATTTTGCTAGCTCAGCGCAGCCACTTAACGCACCCACACAAGCCTAGGAATCCAACCGAAGTATCAGAGTATGACTCTGAGTGTAAGAACCAAATAAAAATGAGTATTACGCATTTTAATTATGTACAGTATCCTCTACGAGCATATTTCCTTACATTCAATATACTTCATTTGTGGTTTATTTTTATTATTTTTTCCCCACTTAACAAGTCTGACAACCCACTGTGCATATGTATGTGTGTACGGTGAATAAGTGTATTGCAGAAAAGTAATCATTGACGAGCAATTTCCCTCGAAGTGGAGTAGAATGAGCGATGGGTAACCCGTTCGCCGCAATAAGCGCCGCTCAGCAGGAATAACCGCTGTCGGCCGCTGGATGCCGGTTACATCCAAAATGAATAGCGGAGTATGTGCAACACTTGCGCATAACGCAAATTACGCTCGACTGACACTCAATTCAATTTCAATTAATCGAATCGAGTCGTTTTTATCACATTCAACCGCGCGCCCGCCCGCTCGTGGACTCTGCCTACTTGCTGATCGAGACGGTCGATATTTTACTTGCACGAGGGGCATATGAGACGAAGTAAAAAGTTAGAAATGTGTTGTGGAATTCCAAATGTAGAGATAAATGTAACTATGTGCGCTTCTGATATTTATAGTAAGATGTTAATGATTAGGGTGCATAGGGGCAATGTAAAATATTTCAAGAAAAATATTTCTAGTTATTCTTACAACCACAAAGTAACCAAAACAGTTATAAAACATTTGTGCTATCATTTCAGACATTCGAATTTTTGAAGAGTTCTTGTGATTTCTTTGGTCGCGTATTGTCCGTTTAACGGACGGTGTCAATTCGAGTATTGAAAAAGCTTTCTCATCAACGAAGTGCAGAGGTCGTCAGGTCGAACCGACTAAACTAGTATTATGGTTTACTAAAAACAGTCATACAGTCAAATTCCATATTCTGATTCAAAGATTAAATCCTACAGAGTCTCTACACATAATACTATCCACGAGCATAAACGAAGGCATACAACAACTCAGTAGTGAAGGATCGAAAAAGTAGAAAAAACACTACTCCACATCTGAACCAAATTTGTTTCCCTGCTTTAAAATATTACGAAACTTGTGTGTATACTATCCACAAGCATAATCGAGGCTATATATAGTAATAAATCGATTCCCACAACAGGCGGTTCTACGTTACCGGAATTGACCCGGATTTTATCCAAGGACCAAGGCCAAGGACTGTTATTAAAAAAAGATAACAATTCAGCATCTAACAGGTCTACAGAAAAGAAATAGGTCTTCGATTCATAACATTTTTGAGGGCGTTTCCAAGTTAGGCAACTTTAACGTGGTTTTGCGACAAATAAAACTAAGGAAACGCCTATAGTATTATTACTTTATCCGGGTGACAAGTGTTTTGCGATATCTCAGACATCTTCAGATATTTTGGAAATTTGGCAGTAACTTACGCAATCTTCTTTCTATCGATTCTTCTACTGCCATACCAGAACAGACGCTTTTCGGATTCAAGATGAATCATATCCAACAAATTATTCAATTTTACTCTTTCTTGCTCTGTCTCGGAAATTCACTGCGTATTAAGACTTCCAAGTTCACAAAAACAAGTAATATTTTATAGTAAAACTAGCACATCACTCCCTCGACCGCTTCGTAAGAAGCCACCTGCTCGACTGAGCCGCTCCACACTGTTTCTGTTGATTTTGACTCCTCTCCTGTGGCCCAATGACGCTTAAATCTCGTATTATGTTGCAGCCTAGCCGGGCGGATCGGCATTTACCTCGTGATTTTTTTCTGATACATTTTTTCCAATACATTTTTAAATTCGTTATGCCTTTTCAATGTACCGTCAGCAAACTGATTGAACCCTATCAGCGTGGCTTTATGCCCGAAAAATGAACAACAGACCATGCTCCATCTTGGAAAATACCTGTGGAAAGAGGATCGAAACACACCACCTCTTCGTCGATTTAAAGCTGCTTTTGACAGGACGAAAAGGAGCAGCCTTTATGCCGCGATGTCTCAATTTGGTATCCCCGCAAAATTAATACGGCTGTGTAAACTGACGTTGAGAAATACCAAAAGATCCGTCAAGATAGGGAAGATACCAAACAAGGTTTCAGAGGGGTGACTCCCTACCGTGCGACTTCTTCAATCTACTGTTGGAGAAAATAACTCGATCCGCCGATGATATTAATATCATTAGTCTCAACATCCGCGCCGTTAGATTTGCTTTCTCCAGAATGGGTAAGGAAGCGAAGCAAATGGGTCTCGTAGTGAGCGATGGCAAGACGAAATAACTTCTGTGATCAAACATTTGATGGAACGATGAGCTGTATGAGAAATTGACATAGTTCATCGATTTAAGAGGCAGCGACTACGCTGGCTAGGCCATGTCGTCCATAGAGATGAAAACACTGCAGCTCTGAAAGTATTGGATGCTGTACCCGCCGGGTAAAGTAGAGGAAGAGGAAAAGCTCCACTCCGTTAGAAAGACCAGGTGGAGAAGAACTTGGGTAGACTTGGAATCTCCAATTGGCGCCAAACTGCGGGAAAGAAGAACGACTGCTAAAATGCTAAAAAAAATCCGTTTTCTAAAGTCAATAATTAAATGGCTGCAAAAGGGGTATTTCTATAATTTTTGTTTTTTGTTTATACAAAAGTAACTCCCATGAGTTAATTAGCCATACGTGGCTGCTCAAAAATTTTACTTTTCCTTCATTCGTCTGATAACATCAGATGAGGCTATTTTCAGATATCACTTAATATAGTATCCGAAAGTATACCAAACGCTACAACAAACTTTACTGAGTGCGATCGCCCACACACTTTTCATAAAACTAAATGGTATATACCGAAAGCATAATTAACCAGCAAAACAGTCATAAACTACTTACATATAAACCACCCGTCCTACTTCGCAACCGAGCAAGTCTTCACTGTATGAGTAATTACTATTATGGCGTTCATGCAATTCCTATTAGCCGATATGCTGGACTCCTGAACTGGCTTTCAATCGACAATAAACAGCTGGACGCGCCGGCCATATACACAGCACACACACACTTAAACGATTCATGACATATGACAAGAAAAAGGTAGAGAAAACAATGGAATATACACATACTCACAGGACTCATTCGCGAGACAATTTATGCATTCAATTCAACGCAAATGTGCGAATGCGAGCAACAAGTATCAAGCTAAGGACAACGCAAATGTCGCGCAAAAGAAACTGTGTCCATATGAATGTACATACATACATATGTGTATTTGTGGTTGTAAGAACGCGTGGCAAGAAGAATTTAGTGTAATATGAGTTGAGTTGATGGTGCACTCGACGAGCCACGCAGATACTTGTCTAGTGAATAATACGCGTATGCCGTAGCAATTGGTGTCCATGAAAGAGTCTACGGGGCAACTATAGTCAGAGGGCAGGAGCGCGGGGCGGTGGCATGTTGTTTGTTGGCTAACAACGGCGCTATCAATTGTCTACGGGGAGCATATACTACATATTTATGAATAAATCTATATATGTATATAAGTACATATGCACACACTTACGTGTATGCGTTTGGCTGAATCCTTTTGTTATTGCGAATTCAGTCTTACCACAGGTCTGCTAGCGAACGCGCGCACAATCTGCTGCCGTTGTTACGTATAGGACGAGGTGGACACGCCAAGCACGGGTCACGAGTACACGAAGTGCCGTTTGCGATCGAAGTGCGTGAATTCATCAATTTGATAAAGATTAATTGGAAATAAATATACGGGACAAAATATCGCATTTAGTAAAGAATAAATCATATCAAATTATAAGCATGTGTTTGTGTGGGTAATCGCTAACGCGTGTGGTTTCGTCTGTTTAAATTTATTTTATACATTTGCTAACGTCAGAAATGTGTAAATAATAAAATAAATGACTAATCAACTTATAGAATTGAGATAAAGTGCGTGCATAGGGCGGAAGGTCACTCATATACTTACACTCACTTGCGGTTAATTTATGCGTAGTTTGTATACACAGTCGTGGAAGATATGTGTTGACAAAGTGATTAAAACATAATTCCTCATAATTGCATAATAATTTATTTAAAATTATAAATAATTTTAAATTTACAGATATATACGCATACATACATATGTATAAGATAATAATAAACAGTGACCCATTTCAAGTTTCCCTACTTTTTGAAAGAAAAAACACAGAAACTTCAATTTAAGTAGGAATGTTTATTATCATTCGAAAGAACATTCTTTGGTATTTGGTTTTTGAAGATTATCTCTTTCAAATGTTCGCGGCTACGTCTCAGATGGTCTATCCGTTGAGTCCAATATTCAATGGCTCGTTCGAGCATTTAGACTGGTAATTGGCGAATGACACGCGCGATGTTTTGCACCAAGGCCTGATTCGAAGCGGGATTGTCCGATAATTCCAACGGCCCACAAACCACACCAAACCGTTGTTTTTTCCCGATGAAATGACAGCCCTCAAATCTCTTTAGGTTGATCTTCTTCCCAAATGGGACAATTTTGCTAGTTTCCACACCCATTCCGCCGGAAATGGGCGTCATCGTGGCACGCAATTTGGCTTAAAAAGGTCGGACTTTGTTAGAACTTTTCAGGAGCCCATAGAGCGAAGCGATGTTCTTTGGGAAGGTCAAGCGACTTCAGCTCTTGCACAAGCTGTATTTTGCACGCTTTCAATTTAAGATCTCGACGTAAAATACGCTAAGTCGTTCCATACGTAGTCTATTCGTGGTCGAATGGTATCCAATAGAATCTCTCAAGATGGGCGATGGTGTTGCGAATAGTACGCTCAGTAGGCCGATTATGTTGACCATAAGTTGAGCGAAGGGCGCGTAATAAAGTTGGACGATTTGGCATAAGTCTTTCCATGATGGATTACCCAACAATAGTGAACAAAAATAAAATTACTGTTTAACACGACTCACGCGAAAAAAAACCTAAGATAATTATGGGTCTGAATAAATTTAATAATCTCGTTTGGGTATCTCAAAAACTGGCGATCAAATGCTTGTAATCCTTAAAAATTTTCGCCTTAAAATCGCTGAGTCGAAAGATCGGATCCTAATAGCATTTACATAGCTGTCATGCAAACTCTCTCTTCTCATATTTGGCCGAGGGTTGGTATTACGCACTTCGTACTTCCATACGTGATCGTGGGATATGGTGGATTTATCAGGTCTAAAGCCACACTGATAAGATTCAATCAGCTTATTTACAAAGGGCTTAAGTCGTTCGCACAATACTCTCGAAAGAACCTTATACGCGATATTAAGTAGACTGATTCTGCGATAGTTAGCGCAGACTGCGGCATCTCCGTTCTTGTGCCCTTGGGTGTTTGTTGTTCTTAAGCCGCCTTAGAACTGTTCTCACCTCGTCTTGGTCGAGCGGCGAGACGACATTTTTGTCGCGGTAGATTCTTGTTGGGGATTCTTCTTCATTCGTTCCAGCGCTGCATCCGCCATTTAGCAGGTTCGAGAAGTGTTCCCCCCACATTTCGAATGTACTCTGCTTGTCTGTTATCAAGTTTCCCTGTCTTTACTAAAGGCAGGTATTTGAGGGGGCATTTCCTCGCTCCAGACTAATAAAGCTAAGCAGGTGTTGTAGTTTCTGCAACAAGAAAAGCCATAGAAAACAAAATTTTGGTATTAAAATGGCTAAATTCCACTTTTTAAGGTGTCGTTGACATTCATTCCTTCTTCTCTACTGAATATAGTTTTCGCCAAAAATTAGGTGACAATGACGCCAAACCAAAAATACCCAAAACATCGACCAAAACAGGGTGCGCTTACTCCTATTAAGCCATACCGACAGCCTCCGTAACCGCTTTTATAGCTTTTAACTTTTTGGTTGTCAACCATTATTGACAATTTTGAAAATTGTATGCACCCTCTTAAGTTTGTATTCTGTATAAGCAATTTACACAAATGCAATAAATATAAAAGTAATTTTTTTGTTTCTCAAAACGTCAGCCAAGTTTAATAATAACAGATAAGGAAAACAACAAAAACACCACGTGCTTTATTTTCACAAGGTACTTCAACTAATAGCTATTCACACTTGCACGAAATTCAAGTGAGTTGGTTACAAAGCCCTTAAATCTGAAGCGCGAAGTTTGGTTTCACGCTTCATGTATATTTACATACATATGTGTATGCTGTAACGGCAGCAAAAAGCAGCCAAACTAGTAATTTTTTATTACCACTATCGTCAATACTATGAGCATTACAATGAGAATCCCGTTGGAACATGAAACAATAGCGCATCTACTTGACACGCTCTCCGAACCATACCCAACTTTGCCCATCATCTTCCCATTAGCGTCATTAGAGTCATCAGCGCTGTCGCCATTATTAGCACCACTTAAACAGGTATTAACCGCTTTTATGCGGTAATGGCTTGCTGAAAAATCTCGAGTGATCAACAAAACTATGAAAAAAAAATCAATAATTAAATGAGCCTAAAATACAAATACATATACTCGTGGATGCAATTATATATAATTTTTTCATATTTATATAGAAAGCTGGTTGCTCTCTTAAATTTTGTTTTTGTTTTACAAATTTTAATTACAAAAAGCATGCAATACAAGCTCACTGTTTAGGAATTAATTATGAAGCCGGTGACACTATTTCATTATTATAATTAATTTTATTTTAATATATTTGCACTAGTTGGTTTTATAAATCTGGTAATGCTTTAGAGTTTGGCGTTAGCAGTGTGAAACCAAATGAAACCGCCTCAACTGCATTTAGTCCTTCTAACTCAGTTTAGTCCACCGAGGAGCCAGCGTCAGGAATAGAGTAGCCGCTTGAATATGGATAATTCGTTGTAGTTAGGAAGGGCTAAGTTCGTGGTCAACCAAGCATTTTATACTCTTGCAACTTACAAGAATCAAAACCAAGGATAACCAGTCCGCCAGTCGTTTCTTCTTTTCGCAATGTGGTGCCAATTGGAACTTCCAAGCGAAGCCAGGTGCTTCTCCAACTGGTCTTTCCAACGGAGTGGAGGTCTTCCTCTTCCTCTGCTTCCCCTGGCGGGTACTGCGTCAAATACTTTCAAAGCTGGAGCTGTCCTTTAATTCACTGAGCTGTGTCAATGTTGTCGTATATTCTATACAGTTCTTAGTTCCATCGAATGCGATATTCACCGTGGCCAATGCGCAAAGGACCATAAATCTTCCGCAGAACCTTTCTCTCGAAAACTCGTAACGTCAACTCATCAGATGTTGTCATCGTCCATGCCTTTACACCATATAGCAAGACGGAAATTATGAGACTTTGTTCGTCGAGAGAGCACTTTACTTCTCTAATTAGAAATTATCTACGACTTCGAAGTTATGACTGTCAACAGTGACGTGGGAGCCAAGTCACGAGTGCGACAACTGTTTGTTTGATGACAGGTAATATTTCGTCTTGCCTCGGTCACTACCAGATCCTTCCTTATCTATTCTGGAGAAAGTAGAACTAACGCCGCGGGTGTTAAGACCAATTGTATAAATATCATCGGTTTATTTTAAACTTATTAGAGAGCGGGGTCTTGCCCACTTTTTCAAAACTTTACGCTTACAGGTGCCCCTTGCTTCTGCGATCCCTTGTGCCAAATTAAAGTTCTATATCTTAATTTAGTGTTTAGTGTTGACACTTTATAGGTTTTTGGTTAATGGCATTTGTTCCGATTACGCTCATCTGAGAACTCGGATTTTTTTTGTACCAAGGAACCCACATACCAAGTCTCATCGATATTCGTATAACTCAATTTTTACTCAAGTTAAAGCTTGCACGGACGGACGGACAGAGAGACAGTCAATCTGGTTTCAACTCGTCTCGTCATCCTGAACATGTGTATAATCATATATCTATATCGATTACTTTTAGGTGACACGTACAACCGTTAGGTGAACAAAATCATTATACTCTGTAGCAATATGCTGCATGAGTATAAAAAAATATTATTAATCCAAAATAACGTCGCAATGTCTGAAACTGTGGAAAAGTTGGAAAATTTTCACGAAATGGCGACTGCCTGAAAAAAAAACTATTGAATACATCTTTTTTGATGGCTTTGAATTTTTTAATATTTTTAGGTTAATCGGTAAAGAATAGCCTGAGTAATCGTGGATAACGTTTTGAAAAAAAACAATTTGTTGAAAAACGCGTTTAAAGTTTCGGTGCCGGCCGAACCAGTTTAGATGCCAGATATCTCCGAAAATTATTTGAATTTTGAAAAATACGTCTTGTTTTCTTGAGTAAAAAAACAAAAATGTATTTTTTTTTTATTTCTAAACTAGTATACCCCCTTAACATGCAATATGGCTCAAACGGTGCCAAGGGTTCTATACAAAAAGAAATTATTCGTAGTTTATTATATATATATATATATTGATAATATATATAAATGTATAATAGTAATCTAAGCACACATTTTTATAGTTACAAAACCAAAAATTCCGAATAAAATTTAAACCGCAATTTATAAATATATATTGTATTTAATATATGTAAGTCATATATTACATTATATACAAAAATATCTCTTAGTCACCAGCCGCAGACTAAAAAATTTTTGTTTTCGCCACCTCTGACTGCCGGAAATTGTGGAAATCCCACAAAATAAAAATAAATATGAATATATATATATATATATATATATATATCTGATTTATATATATACATATGCGTAAGTATGTGTGTGTTCAAGTGATGAAATATTAAATAATATACAATAAGGTGATTTCCGAAATTTTCAAATGTGCTTAAATTGCACCTTATGAAGAGATTGGCGCTTTCGAACCTGCACATCAGGTCTATGTAAGTATATATGGATGTGCATGTACATGCAAACAATTCTAGCCATTTTAAAATGAAATGAAAAATAAGAATATAATTTGAATAACATTAACAATGTGCCCTGCAGACAATTGGCATATGATTTGTATGTATGTGTGACGTAAAGAAGCATATTGTATAAACACATCCAGGGAAGCGTACAAGTGTGGGTGTGTGTTGAGTACACTCGCACTTGATTATGATCTTGCTATATACATACATATTTTGTGTATTCGAACAGCAATTTATACTATTTATTTTATAAATTTCTGTTCAAAATTTTGGGCCGCATGCTCTCGAAAATGGCAATTCAAATTCAAGTATTATTTATAAAATATTACAACATTTCGATACAAAAATATTTTCAAAGATACATACATGTCTATGCATATGTCAGTATGTAGCATTAACTAGTCTTGCAGTTTTCGAGATTTCATTAAGAAATTTTGTATAGGTTCGTTTGTTCTCGAAAAGCTACTTATTTGTTAGACACGTCGACATCGCACTATTATAGCATTATGGTTATCATACAAACTGACCTTTCAATATCCACTCCTTGTATGAAATACTTTTTTATTTGATAAGTTATGTTCACGAAATTCGACACAGATTATTGTCCAAAGTGTCCAAAATATCCAAATAAAATTTTCAGCTCAGCTCACTATAGCATATATGTAGTTGCCACACAAACTGAACGATCAAAATCAGAATAAAGATCTTTTTATACCCTTTATGGGACTGTGGCAAGCTAATTTTCACAGGCTTCTCTTGAAGTCAACTTTACTCCATTAAGGGAGTTCGGCATTTGCCGAAACAAATGGTAGTCCGATGGTGTAAGGTCAGCGCTATATGGTGGATGCATCAAAACATCCCAGCCAAGCTCTAGCTCTCTAGATAGCGTTGTCCTGATTTAAGAGGAAGCCCTTTCTGTTAATCAGTTCTGGCGGTTTTTTCGACTTCTTGCTTCAATCTCATCAGTTATTGACAGTAAAATGCAGAATCAATCGTTCGACTAGGCTGGAGTAGCTCGAAGTGGATAATTCCTTTCCAATCCCACCAAACACTCAGCATAACTTTTCGAGGCGTCAAACCATTTGGCTTTGCCATCATTTGTTGAGCTTCACCACACTTGGACCATGATCGTTTTCGCACATTATTGCCGTATTTTATCCACTTTTCGTCTCCTCTTACCATTCGCTTTAGAAATGGTTCGATTTCATTTCGTTGCAGCAAAGAATCGCAGATGGTTATTCGGTCCATCAAATTTTTCACAAACAAACCAAACATCGAGCTTCTTTTTGTAGCCAACCTTTTTTAGATGGTCAAAACTGTTTGATGATAAATGTAAAGTTCCTTAGTGATGTCATGGCTGCTTATGTGACGGTTCTGGTCAATCTTTTCCATAGTTTCATCGACTTTTTCAACGATGGGTCGACCAGAGTGAGGTGCTTCTTTCACATCGAAATTTCCAGAATGGAAGCGAGGGAACCATTGTTGTGCTACACGAACTGATACAGCATCAACTCAAATTTCATTGGTAACTTGCGTGGCATTCTTCCCTTTTTTATACAAAAATTTCAATATATAGCGAATTTCTTCATTACTTTTACTCATTTTTAAACTGCTGTAATCTTTCTCAACTTTCCCGAATTTAAATTTTTTTGGTTAAATGAAGCTTAAAATCTTACCTTTCCACCACTATACTTGTATGGTTGACACAATATGATTGGTAATATAGACTGCAACGACATCTATTGACAAAATACGAAAAGCCTTTTTCGACTACCCAATAGATGGCCATCCAATTAAATAACTATTTTTCGTTCCTTAAACAATTTCATACGAATTTTTCAGCTGACTTTATAAAAATAGCAACTTTGTGTTATTTTAGGAAAAACCGACCAAAGTGTACTAAAATAAATAATTAGCACTATAGAAGGGCAAAACACTTTAGAAAATATGTACATATTTTCATCGCGAATTTAATTAGTGGACAATATTGCGCTTTTAAGTACCAATTTTAATTAGCAGGCAGCACACAGCGTAAGCTACAAAGTTATCCGGTTTTCCCGACACCCGGCGCCACCAGCATTCCACTTACATATTTATGTTTATATATACATATGTGTATACGCACATTCTTGTGTAGCCCCACGAGGAAAACTAAACATGAAACAATATAAACCTACTCATTCTAGCAAGTTTTGTGACATAATAAAGAAGATATTTTTTTGCTGCAAACTTAAAACATACTATCGTATATATAATACTTGTACATATGTATGTATATAAGTGTATTAAAATGCCACGCTAAGCATTAACAATCAATTTGCGAACGGGTGGTAAGTAGTGTCTAAATGAAAGCGCATGCATGTACATACATCTGCTACATTTGGTCACCATATCCACCAATGATAATTAGATGATAATAGAGATGACATTGTCTTTTGTCTTTTGCCAATGACTGTATTAGTTAGTGGCCGCCTTTAGATGCGGTCACTGGTTGATTTTGCTACCTTTAATAACGGGGTTTCCAATAAGCGTGATGTGATTTCTGAATAGAAACTCACTAAATGTTAAGGAAATTCAAATGTTTTTTATTTGGTGGAAAGAACAATCGCTACAATGAAGTTCTGAATATAACATCAACAACTACTCGACTTCTTTTGCAGGACCTTATTCGACGACCCCAATTTTCGAGTACTTTTTTCACTAAATCAAGTCGAATGTCATCAACGTGTTCAATATTGACTTCTAAAGCTTGAAGAAAGTCTGGTTTATTGCTAAGGACCATTGACTTCAAATAACCCGCACAATAAGTAGTCGAATGGTGTTAAATCACAACTTCTTGGAGACTATTCAATGTCACAATTTCTCGAAATAATCGAATCTCCAAACTTTTCTCGCAATAATTCGGCTGTTTCATGTACTCTGTGTGGTACGGGTCCCCCTCTTGTTGGAACCGGATGTTGTCAAGATCAACTTCTTCCAAGTTCGTTATCAACAATCTGCTCCTCTCTCCATTGACAATAACGGTGTCAAAAGTTACATTGCGAAAGAAGAACGTACTGATGATTCCACCAGACCAAAAATCTTATCAAACTGTCAATTTAGGTGAATTTAGTGGTTGTTCAGGAATAATTTTTGGAGTTTTTCCCGCTATTTTGATATTTTTTTCAGTTTGCTATTTCATCATAGAAAGATAAACGATCCAACAATGAGTCGAAATTATTAAAATTTTCCACCGAAATTAGGAGTCAGTGGCCTCAACTGTAAAGTCGCAACGTCCATTTTATGGTCGGCATAATCGTCCTGTCAGATCAACATGTAAGCGTCTAGTGGAAAAATTTGAGTCCACAGGCACAGTACAAAATTTTCCCGTTCCATTTATACAAAGAAGTGCCCATAGTGTCGAGAATATTGCTGCCGTTTGCATCAATTGAGGAAGACCCAAATCAGTCTCTCACACGTCATGCTCAAGCGTTGGGCATCTCTGTGACGAATTTTGCAAAAAGATATTGGCCTAAATCCTAACAACATCAAACTGACACAAGATCTGAAGCGCTTGACCACCAGAATTGTCGTATGCTCGTGAATTGGGCTGGGTAACAACTTGAAATTGATCCGCCTTTTCATCGAAAAATCATCTTCAGCGATGAGGCTTATTTCTGGCTGAATAGCTTCGTCAATAAGCAAAATATGCGTTATTGTTCAGGCAGCAAACTACACCTAATCCATGAGTCACCATTGCATTCCGAAAAAATTACGGTTTGGTGGGGTTTATGGGCCGGCGACGTCATTGGGCCGTACTTCTTCCGTCATGATCAAGACCAGCACGTTACTGGGAATGGGAATCGCTACCGCTGAAAGATAACCGAATATTTTTGGCCCAAATTGGATGATATGGACTTGGACAATATGTGTTTCCAACAGAGCAGCACCTCAAGTCATACAGCGAGTATCACCATTTAGTGTATAAGTACTATCTCAAGTGTTATCCCATGGTGGCCATGCAAAAAAAATCGAGTTCCATACATAATTTCATCGAATGTATGTATTTTCACAGGAATAAAGAACTTTTGTAGTGCTCTTATTGAAAAGCCCGATATGTATGTATGTATATACAGGAATTTCTAAATATGAGTCTCACGTAGATATGTATGTGTGGTAACATTTTCATTAGCTTATGGCCACACCGGTCGCGCGTGTAAACGTGAGTCTCTCAACTAATTAACACAATTTTGAAAATAAGTATTATTACATTTAGCACATTTGTCATTTAATATTAAATTTTACAGCCGCCACAGAAGCAGCAATAAACAAATCGTTTAACAAGTGAAGTTATTCAAGAAGAACGCAATGATCAGTTCGTTCGTCGAACAATTAAACATCAATTTTTTTTTACAATGTAAACACTGGTATATTAGGTATAAAATCAGCAGAAATTTTTCATAATTAACATTAACTTTGGTTGGACCGAAACTATAATATACTTCACAGTTGCAAAATATTCATTACGTGAACGATTGATCAGTAAATTTGCATGGCAGCTATATGCTATAGTGATACGATCTGAACAATTTCTTTAGAGACTACACCATTGCCTCATTCAATATCTGTTATTGTTCTGTTATTCAATACTACAAGTATTTAGTCTTTCAGTATGAGTTCACTTTTATTTTGTGAGAAGCCTTTTCTTAGCAAGAAACGCGTGGAGATTTATAGTTCAAACCAAGCGGAGACTGTGTTGCGGGAATTAAGAAAATACCGCGAAAATGCAATTAACAGAAAACCTCACTTGTGTAAATTCTTAGAGAATATGAAATACTTGGTCTGATAATGCCCTCGGGCAACTCCTAATTCCGAATCATCCTAATGCAGGGCTTTTCAAACACATACCTGGATTTTCTGTGTTTCTGTGAATTATGCCATAACGATGTGCACTCGTATCCGAAGTTATGTAAATGCGACATGTAGAAAAGTATAGAGAGGAAAGGAGTGTTGACAGCTAGTATTTTTCTGAAATATTCGTAACGTATGATGAACAAACAAACGCTTTGTTGTTATTGTTGTGCATGTTTTCCCTACAGGGTAAATTAGTAAAAGTGAATTCTATTACAACATTGCCGTACGTGCAAGTACACGAGCACTTAAGCCCAGACGATAACTGATGTAACTGTCAACTTAACATTCCCCGCACATGAATAAATTTATACATAGCCTTGAGTTGAAATGCAAAAGAGCATATCAACAAAAAATCCAAATTATTTTTTCTAACAATTAGGGTTCACTGCATCATTTTACATATGTATACAAAGTTTTAGACACCTGCTTTCAGTTATAACTTGGTTATAACCAAAATTCAAAGTGACGTATCGTATTCGTGTGCTCGCTTTTTTATAAATATAAACGTAATAGAAATAGAGACAACCAATTTATTTGTTTTCAACGTTATAATGAATTCATATTTATTTTACAAACAATTACATACGTGTAAAAAACAAAAACTACAGCACAGCATATATAGCTTCCGATCAGTTGTTAAAATTTTCGCGCAAACAAGTTTGTCTTGAGACCTAATCAATAGTAAAAACGTAAAATTCCTAGTTATCAAAATATGAGGGTTTATTACTTTTTTTCTTGAAGATTGGGAAGTAAGTTTAATGAGGGTACTGCATCGGGGCTTAGTCGTCTTCTTATAAGGGGAGATTCTTTTATTTCCTCCGCCTTAAAATGTAGCCCACATGACAAACTGAGTTGTACGCCACATACACTTTTCCCATTCCTTCCGTTGCGGTTTGTCAGTCTTTGGTTATAACCAAAATTCAAAGTGACGTATCGTATTCGTGTGCTCGCTTTTTTCATTTCCTGTAAATTTGCTAAAAAGTATTGTTACGTTATTTTGCATTTTAACTGATAGGAGTTATATAAATAATATGTATATTACGTATATATTTGACACTTAGTATACACTTGTAATATTAGCGAGTAGATAACAATTAGCCGGCGTGTTTCGTTATTACCACAAAAGGGCGTGTATAAGGTGGCTAAATTTGTATGTAAATATGATATATATCGCACACACGGCAATTTAAACATGGCACGGTACTGTTCACTTAAATCAAGTGTAAAATAGTTTTATGTTAATTACTACTTAAAATGTGAATTTTTAAGACTCTAACTGCGCACTTTGTTATCATAAAAGTCTGTTCTGGCTTCCATATACAATAAATTATACATTTTAAGGCATCAGAAAACGTTAGGGTTGTGGATGGAGAAGATAGAATCATAAATTTCACTTACATCAATCGATGCCAAACCTGAGAGCGCTTAAAGTACTTTGCGACAACTTGAAGATGCGCAATTACGAGTTTTATACATAATTTATGTATTATATATCTAATAAGCCATATCAACTGATCAAATTTGACTCGGATTGGTTCAAGCGGCATTGATAAAAGTATGTTTTTGGATATTGATCTATTTTGTATTTGTGTGAAGTTTGATCTCCATATGTCAATTAGCATGTATTTGGCAGCGTACGAAAAGACCTGAGTGATTTTGATGATTTCGACGTACTTTTTGGCCAAACTCTTCTTCTTCTTCTTTACTGGCCGTTATAGGCGTTAAAGTTAACAACAATGCAATGTGGCCCAACGTGGTGCCAATTGGATATTACAAGCGAAGTCAGGTCCTTCTCCATCTTTCCAACGGAGTGGAGATCTTCCTCTTTCTCTGCTTCACCCGGCGGGTACTGCGTCGAATACTTTCAGAGCTGGAGTGTTTTCGTCCATTCGGACAACATGACCTAGCCAGCGTAGCCGCTGTCTTTTAATTCGCTGAACTATGTCAATGTCGTCGTATATCTCATACAGTTCATCTTTCCATTGGCCAAACGTGAAACGAGATTATTAGCTCAACCACCATAATCGCCAGATTTGCGTACTTGTGACTGTTAAAATACGTAAAAATATTGATTTTTCACAAGTCCGGGTCAAATTTGATCAGGCGATATATGCAACTTTGATAGTATGTTTCAGCGTTGCGGTAATGCCGGAATATCTTTTGAAAAAACCAGATAATTAAAACTAACTCTTTAACATAAGCACAAGTACTCTGGCTTGCATACCACCTACATATGTAGATATTATGCTCAGAGTTTTTCGATATATTTTTTAGATATTTTGTCAAATAAATAATTATGTAATTTATTCAACATCGATTTTCTATTATCTATCTTACACAGTGTGCGTTTATCAGCAGCTATGAAAGCAGAGCTTTGTGAAATTGTTTTATTTGCCTAGTAGGGAAATTAAAAAAGTTTATCTAACAAACTCCCACGACTGCTGTTAGTGGCCATTACAATGTTTTTTAACTAATAATTTTCGCTTTGCATCAATAATATTATTACATATACCTATTAATATCTTCAAATAACATTAGTTCAATTTGCAGCCATTACAAAGTTTATTTAAAATGTAATCAAGTGTGAGGGCGGTATTCCAGTATGTATGGTTCTCTTCAAACGTATGTATAAGTATATACTATACTCGTACATGCATATATGTACATAGTATGTATATGGTATATGCCTTTAACTCTGCCCTAGACATAAATTTGCAACGTTACATTGAAGACGTGAGGGGAAAGGGAAATCGCACTAAAAATTACCGTAATTGCAAAAAAGAGCCAAGTTCACCATCACACGCATACGTAGGTACTAGTCATGCCATACAGATTTCTGCCGGAGACTCTTAACGCAAAATATCAGAAATACCGCATAATATCGAGAAGGAGAGAGATAATAAAACCGGATGCAAAGGTCACTTAGAAAAAGTGGACAGAAAGCGTGATGCCTGTCAAAGAAAAAAACACATATAAATATTCTGCAATAATAGTAGGCTTAAAACAAACATAAAGGAAATAATGTGTATTACACAACTACCGACTACTGTCGTGGATGATAACAGCACAAATGCGGTAATTTGAAGAGCCTCTCTTAGGTAATTGGTTTATGATGCACAAGTGCATACAGCAGGCAACAACTCCAAATTTAATTAATTTCACAAAAAATAGTCTAAGCTGGTTTTTACTGGTAAAATCTTAGAATCTTCAGCACCTAATTACTTTTTCGCAGCGCGGAATTTTGCAGCTAAACAAATAAATAGAGTGCTTCAAGTTTGAATTTAATACAATTTACCTGTTGTTTTATAACCAAACTACCTGTATGCTTCCGGCTCTATATACACACACATATGTATATACTTTCAGATACACATTCTTACATATACATATATGTCCTTAGTATACATAAATAGTGCGTACAGCTTACGCAAATTTTGGCGCATTAGTAGGCCTCAACTGTCCAGTGCCATTCGACGGCTTCGGCATTAGCTCGGCACAATTCACAAATTCAAACTTATATGAGAATACATAAAATGAATTTAAGCAAAAATCTACGAAATGCTTGCATTGTGATGTCAGCTGTGAATTTTATACGAATACAAAAAAACGAAGGTTCGCAACTGACCTACCCGAACGCGATGTGTACGGCAGAGCAAGCAAGAGTTTATGTATCAGATACACCTGTGTGGATGCATAGCTTAATTTGCATATGAGAAGGTGTTTTGTATTTTACCCACACCCATTTGCATATACATATGTACATATGTATATGAGAGATATACATATGTAGACATGGCACCCGAAAATATGTATGTATTTGTTATTGCAATTTATTTACACATACATAACTAGGAACTACAGGAAAATATATATGTATATACATACATACTACCATGAGCAAAGATTCGTAAGACATTTTTCATAATTGTAAAACATTTATTCTTCGAAGTCTATGTCGTTCCCCTCAAAGTAATCCCCCTTTGCCACAATACACTTGGACCAACGTTTTTTCTAATCCTCGAAATAGTTGTTAAGGTCAATTTCTGGAATAGCCTTCAATGCACTTAGCAAATCACGTTTAATATGTATCTTCAATTGACTCAAAACGGTTTCCCCGAAGAGGTAGTTTGAGTTTGCAGAAGTCACACGGAGCTAAATCAGGCAAATACGGTGCTTGTTAATAAGTTGATCCAATGACATTTGGTTTCAACAAGACGGCGCCACTTTCCACATATCGCACCCATCCATGGATTTATTGAGAGAAAACTTCGATGAGCAGATAATTTCACGTTTTGGGCCGGTCGATTGGCCAGCAAGATCGTGTGATATCACAACGTTAGACTTTTACGCAGCCAACATTTGAAAGAGATAATCTTCAAAAAATAAATGCCAAAGAATGTTTTGTTCGAATTATAATAAAATCAATTAAATTTCTGCATTTTTTCTTAAAAAAAAAAAGTTTGGAGCCTCGATATGAAGCACCCTATACGGACAATCTCTTGTCTAATTATGCGATGGAGCCACTGAACCTACATAAGTATATTCCACAACACAATATTTTTCAACTAATTATTTGTAGTTTCGATGTTTTTCTTATCAACACGAACAAAATATTTCCGCATATACCCTTAATTCAATAAAATTGTTGTAACAGCTGAAATTAATGTTGATAATTTTGGTCAAAAATTTCCCTAAACCCTTTGGGGCTTTCATTAAACGAAATTTAGCTACAAAATGTGTAAATAAGTGACTGTTTTATTAGTTTTTATTGCGGCTGTTAGCAGTGCGTAATCTTAGTGGCTGACATTGAGCACACGCTTTCAGAACTACATAGTATGTTTGTCTGTGCAAACACTTACATATGCACAATCAATTTTCGCAAAGCGATGTAATAATTTTCCAATTAACAATTTCAATTGAACAGCAAACAATTCATAAATTTCGCCGCCCTCACACCGCTACACACGCAGTTCCATGCTCACATACACATTTATTTGTTTTGTATTTAAACTGAAAGTCAATAAAAAAACAGTTAATACCAGATCACACCGCTTGCAGCAGACTTTACACATACAAATACATATGTAGTGGTGTATGTATAAGCAACTGAAATATTTAATTACATATTGGCTGCATCTCAAGCACCGCCAGACTCGAAGACGCTGCGCCAGCGAGTAGTTTTGCAATTTTCCTTTTTTTCCACAACTCAATTTCTAAATAAATATTAACTCTAGAACAAACACACTTTTTATTAGTGGCGGCAACAACTTTTTAACGCGATTCAGATCACATAAATAAATTCAGAAAAACTAATACAACAATACACAAATACAGTTATGCAAATGTATGTATGAAAATATTTGGTTATATAGACTTGTGACACATTTAGCCTTGACAATATACCGTTATAAAAAGACCGTATCACACTTTTCGGTCTACATTTAGTGTAATTGAAGTAAGTATAGAAACAAAGTTAGATAAGGATTAATGATAAAATCACTTAGAATCACGTACTATTTTATACGTACTTCCCTTTCGAATATTCTTTTATTTATCGTGCTTAGATTTTCTGATTCCTATCTTATATTGACGGGCGAAGTATACTCGTACTTGTATTTACCACCAAAGAACCCTAATCTGTTAACAATTATGTATGCTTGGTTGTAAGTATTTAAATACGTCTTGACGGGGGCGTTAAACGATTGTGCTGAGGCATATCAGCTGTTACAACGAAGGTTAACCGTTTTAGTAAGACATAATCATAGGTGAGGAAACAAATTGCCTGTGTTCACACGATGACTCTTTTTTCGTCCAAACCGGTTATTTGTAGGCGAGAGAACGTCAAAATAAGATGAAGGGATGTCTGGGATCTGTCTGTGGGTCCATCGTCCCTTAGATGAGGTTTGCCGCCGCTGCTGCCATATTGTAAAGCTCTTGGCTCTCTCCATTTTTTCGTTCTTGTAGACGGCTTTGACAGCTGGCATAGTCGCGCGAGTTTGTCCCCCTGTACGTCAGTAGGTGACATGCTGGCCAGTAAATGTGAATGAAAACATAACTCAAGGTAGCAAATTTTTTTAAACAAAATTGTTAACATTTCTTTTATTAAATTGTTGAAACTTATTGGTGTTAATAGGGCAATCATTAACAAAACTTATGGATTATAATTTTTTTTTTTTTTTAAAACGTGTCAAATTTATTCGCTAAACAAAAAGTGCACGACCTAACATTTAATAATTAACACCGGCATTGAGCAATCACACGTTGTGTTTATAAAAAATAATCATGCGAACACTAACAAGTAATAAAAAACGAATAATTTTTTGAGCAAAAATTTAATAGTTTTAACTTCCACTCAATTGATTTCTAAATTCCCAAAAACTAATGAGCCCTTCAATATATTTAGATGAAGAATATCTGCTACATGTAGTGAGAATATAAATTGCATAGAACTTTAAGTTTTTTCAGTTCTTATATAAAAAACTGTTTATTTTCTAGTTAAATTTTGCAATAGCTCTAGAAAACTGTCCCAAATTTTCAAGTTCATCCGTTTTTCTCGAAACTGCGCTTTTAAAGTTGGGTTGCAAGATTTCTCAAGAACTACTCAACCGATCTTCATGAAATTCTGCACAGGTCTTTGAGATACAAGACTTGGGCGAAGAATTTCAACAAATTGAAAAAAAATGTCGAGAAATTTTCATTTTTTTTTTTTTTTTTTTTTTCCTTCGTCTAAGTTCTAAGTTAAGGTTTTAACTAAACACGTAGTTTTTTACTTTAGATGATCCTGCAAGGCGTTATCCTGCCAACGCGAGCGCATCTTTTTCCGAGTTTCCGGAAATGATTTCGCAATTGCCGAGTTTAAAATATTTTTTCTAAAAATTTCAGAATTTCTTTATTAAAAATGTAAGTTTCTATAAATAAAAAATTCTAATTAAATATTTAATTTTTTATATGAGAAAAAAAGTTTTGAACAAATGCTGTTTTTACCCAAGGAAACCCAAGTAACCGCTTGAAGATACCGAGGTTAACCTTTTTTCTTCTTTTTTTGTATGAAAACATTCTCCTTACTCAATCTCTACTTTATTTCAAAAATAGTATGCAATATCTAGTTTATGTTAATTATATATATATATGGATATGCTCTTTCTAATCAAGTTTAAATTCGCATCCACAAATGTATTGCACAAACCACGTTTTACTACTCGAAACAGTTATTTAAAATAAACCCGTAAATTCCGAAATGTTTCGGAATTGATACTAATGAAGATTCACACCAAAAACGGCTCAGTGCAGTGCAATTTCTCGGTACTCATCCCACTGACTTGCCATTACTTCAGTATATGTACATTGTAGGTACATATATTCGGCTGTCTGAGCAAATATAGGGGACAAAGGGTGCACAAATATATGACCCTCGTCATTAATTGCTCAGAATTACTTCTAATCGTTTCACACCGTCATCTCTTCTGCTCCCTCGCCATTTTATCCGCCCACTTTCTTTCAGACAGATAAACACAAATTGCTACACATCCATATGTATGTATGTACATATAATTGATATATGCGTATATACTTATTAGTAGAGCAACGTATTTCTTCCGAACGCTTTCTTTCATTTTTTCACTTTGTGGTTAAAGTTTAAATTGTTTCTATGTGAATTGTATTGGGTGACAACATGCGCGTGGCATCCGATCGTTTTACTGGCATCTCTGTGTTTGTGTGGGGGGACGGAGAAAGGAAGAGGACAAAAACACTTGTACTTGAAAGAATTATTGACTTTGGCAAACATTTTGACAGACGATAAACAAAATTGAAGACAAATGGACGAAAAACAAATGGACAGACAGACAGCGAGGTAGACATTACAAATGCTAAGTAAGCAATTTCTATAAGACAAACAGTTGCAAATTTTTATTGGTATTATCGATGCGTAATATAAATATACATATGTACTATATATACGAGTACACTCTTATGACCCGAAAACGTAAAAACCGAAATAAAAACTTCACTTCACAGTTGCAAGTGTATGTACATACATATGCATATGTATATTAAGTCTTTACTTATTTCTTAAGTGATCTATTAATCTATCTAGACTAGAGCAACTGAAAAATATCAGCGTCCCGAATTTTTTATTTAAACTTAAATTATTTTAAATTTTATTCTAAATTAAAGTAAAAATATTTTTCTTTGACTTTCAATATTTCAAATTAAAATAAAAAAAAAAATTAAATTAAAACTAAAATTTTTAAATTAAACTTTAAAAAATTCAAATTAAATTAAAATTTTATTGCTAAATTAAAAAATAATTATTTAAACAAAATTCTTTTACATTTTATTCTAAATTAAAGTAAAAAATCATATTTTTAATTTTCAATATTTCAATTCAAAACAAAAATTAAAACAAAAATTGAAATTCGAATTAAAAAAAATGCAAATTAATAAATAAATTTTAAATTAAAAAAAAGAAATCATATCAAAAAATTAAAAGTTTGTGATTTTTTTTTTTTAATTTTTAATTATTTTTTTTTTAATTTTTAATATTCAGTTTTTGAAAAATAAATTTTTTAATTTTTAAATAATTTTAGTCAACTCTGTGCTATTAAAGTATGCTAAATGACTTTTAGTTCGAATGAATGAATGAATGGATCTAGGTTATATTTCTTTTTCGCCGAGTAGCGCACGAAGCCATATAGCGTTTGAATTACTTACAACGAAAATGCAACTTCTCAAAGATGTTGTTTTTTTAAGGATAATCTATGTAAATTCGAGATAATTGTGTTCGGAATACGTTAGCGGAATATTAATGAAATAAGCTGCTGAGATTTTATAATGTTGACTTCGATAATTTTAAAACCTTGCATGTCCACACTGATATATAGTAACAGAGCCCTTAGCAACACATAGCTTCAAATATCCAGTATTCATTGCTACTTACTGTTAGCAAAAGCTTCTAGCCGGCTCTTACGATATTGGCTATAGGATAGAATTCATTATGAATGTTTACAAACAATGGGTGGCTCATAAAAACCTCTTCTAAACTTTACATTAGTAACGCTTACAATACAAATGATCACCAAAAAAATAGAGAATCTAAGGTGGAGGGGACGAAAACTAAAAATCCCCCTTTTCTTTATACGAACTTCGTACACATACCAACTCAACAGTGATTACATTTATCCGCTCAACGAGTTGGCGCAATGTGATCGGATTGGATAACCACATAGATCGCAGCCCAAACCACCTTAAACCAGTTAAAAGCGGCCAACACAATTGAGTGCAAATCTTCGTCTGCAAATCACATTACTTACTCTTAAGGCCGATTCACCAATGCTTAACCACTCGCAGAACGACAAAGAACTACCAAAGCGACGAAAGAGTAGCCAACCGAACTAAAGTTGAGAATACCATATACTTAATTCGGAACATTAACGAGGAGAATGTTATTCTAACAACAACCAGTGTCTGAATGTAATCTCTTGTGGTGCTGGGACGGAGCGCTTTATGGCAGCACGCGCTGATCGTGGCCAACCAACCAGACGAGCGGCGATCGGCGAAAGCAGCAGCTGCTTCAACAACGGCAATGAGCCAAAGCGACGCGACCCAGCACCGAGGCGAACCAGTAAGCCAACCTCTTAACAACAATAGCAACAACAACAAGTGCTTGTGGCAATAACACGGCGGTGACGAGCAAATTGACGCAGGTCAAACCAGATAAAACCGAATTAAATTCGTTTGATGCGATTCGCTTGCTGATGGATATACAGGCTAAATAAAAATGACAAAAGCAACAACAACAACACCAACAAATAAATGAATGCCAAAGAAACAAAACTAAATTATACAACACCAATATAAATACAATTTCTTTCGACTCTAGTGTACGTGTGTGTGATTGTGTGCGAAAAAAAACGCTGTGGACCACTGTGTAAACACCAGCAAAAGTAATAACAAGAAATATGTGCCAACACTAAAAAAACAACCAACCGAACACAAACAAATAATAGCGTAAACTCGTGCGAAATTCGAACTAATAAAGGAAATTTATGGCGAGCGGGAAGAGTTAAGGCCAAAAGGGAATTGCTGTGTGTGCTAGTAACAATTTATTTAAGCGCAATTTTAACTTTAGTGTTTATAATAATTATCATGATTTTCGTTTTTTTTTATGCCGGTGAGATTATGAAAAGATAATTCTTGAAGCACGCCGATTGAAGTGAGAAATTCGCAATTTGAGCAGGTGAGCGAATTAAAACAACACGTCTCTCGCAAGCACTCTGTGAAAAAAAATGTGTTTAAAATATTGAAAGATGTGTTTAAAAGTGAAATATTTTCATGTACGTATATATGTACATATGTATGTATGAATGTGAATGTATTGGGACTAAAACAATGTTTTGCCTCGATAATGCTCGCGTGCTTTCCGGCATAAATTAAAGTGCGATAAGCTCGGAGCAGTAGCGTCTTTAGAAATTAGCAAAGTGAAGAAACTATTCGAAAACGTGTAAGGAGCAGCAAAGTGCGCGCGCATCCGAATTTAGCAAACACAGCACTGCTTATGGAGCAATGAATATATGGTTGTGTTTTCCAAATTTCTTTAGGAAAGAGTTCCCATTAATAAGTCCAATATAATAATTGAGAAAAATATCGTTCCATATGATGTTGTTGCATATAAGTGTTAGTTGAATAACATAATAAAATCACGTTACTTTGTAATAATACCATTCATTAAAAGAAATAGTTGTCAATACCTGCAAAAAAACCCTCAAGCACAGGAGCATGCTTATGCATACATATAAGATAAGGATGTACATACAGGGTTTGTCCGGAAAATAATAGGTCTGAGTCGATTTAAAAAAATTTATTGAACCAATCGTAACAATTCTTTAAAAACTTTCAAAATCGGCTCCTTCTGCGTCGATGCAGCGCTGCCAGCCCGATTTCCAAGCATTCAAGGCGTCACGGAAGGCTTTCTCTGAAATAGCCTTGAGAGTCGAGGTGCATGCTGTTTGTATCCCCTCTGTCGTCTCAAAATGCTTGCCTTTCATCGGCTTTTTCAGGCAAGGAAACAAAAAAGTCCAGGGAGGCCACATCTTGGCTGTAGGGCGGCTGCGGAAGCGTTGGGATGATGGCCTTGCTTAGGTAGCTGTTCGCAAGAAAGGCGGTGTGAGCCGGGCGTTATCGTGTTGCAACTTCCAATCGGCTGCGATGTCCTGTCAGACCCGATTGACCCTTCGTTAGAGTCTCTTGAGGGCTTCCACATAAAACTTAACGTTAACGGTTTGTCCAGGAGGAACAAATTAATGGTGGACGATGCCTTTGATGTCAAAAAAGACAATGAGCACCATTTTCACTTTCGATTTGCTCATTGTTCCGGTCTTCATCAGCGAAAAGCTAAAGCAGAATTTAATCGCGTACCTTTGCTTTAACGAACGCTGCATTTTCGGCTTGTACCACTCACAGAAATACGTCGCGTGGAAATGTTTGTCTTGTTTCTCCAAGTGCTCGGAGACAACTGACCAGCTCGTTCGTTAGCCAGGAACGCCCTCTACCGAATCCAGTCGGTGCGCTCACGCTCCGATATACAGTCGGTTTACTTTACGGACAAACCCTGTATATAAGAGATCCTGCGTTCAAAAGCGCAGCGCACAGGCTTGCTAAATGAAGAGTACAATATAATTACATCGTGTATACTACTTAGGAACCCATGCTTATCCTCATGTTTCATATGTTTCCTTTTGTTTCCTGACTGTGTAGCCATATCGAGTCGGCCATGTGCTCACCTTAGCTCGTCCTATGCGCATTTCGATTACGCTACGTTTCGAATATAAGTACATATGTATGTGCCTTATAGTAAGCACAAATGTGTTCATTGTGTGAGAAAAGGTAAACAAGGAATACAAAAGAAAAACGAATATTGAACAAACAACTACAAAAATAGTGCGAATTTGTTCAATTTTATACAATGACACTTGTTACGCGTATCCAAGCGAGGTGTTAACTGCCCGTAGGCGAACAATCAAACAACACCTTCATTCAACCGAACTACCGAAACAAATACGCAATGAATCGATCAGCTATTGTCAGTGTTTAAAGCTTTATGGTCCCTTGATTTGATCACTTGTCGGCGTTCTAAACAATTGTACGCTTAATTCATTAGCGCCAATTTCGCCTGCGTGCATGGGTGTGTGTGTGAGTGTGTGTAAAGGCAACCATTGGCGCACGGTTGTTTTTGATTTCATTTTTATACTACTGCAACATGTTGCTACAGAATATAATAGTTTTGTTTACCAAATGGTTGTACGTATCACCTAAAACTACGGGAGGTGGATATAGGGTTATGTAAATATTAATGGTCAGGATGACGAGAGGAGTTGAAATCCGGGTGGCTGGATATCTGACCGTCCGTACGTCCATCCGTACAAGCTGTAACTTAAGGTATGACAGGGCTTTAATGGAGCCGGGGTGAAAGATGGACGCAAATTTCACCACTCACTTTAGGGGTGAAAACACACACCTTGAGACCCGACCGACCGATTTCAAATTTGGCAAGTGACATTTCTCTGAGATTCTTATATTACAGTGTGAAAATGGGTGAAATCGGACTACAGCCACGCCTACTTTGCAAACAACACAATTTTAAATCCTTTCTGATTCTTTTCTTTCGAGTGTACAAATCAAGAAGCAATCAATATAACGGTATAAAACTTTGCACGATCCAAATCCAACTAAAACTGTTCACCCCCTTGGATGCCGAATATATGGACTCCAGTACCAACTTTTACCGAAAATATTGGTCAACGTGCCAAATTTATAATTGAAATTCTCAGAGATTCCTTTCCTGATAGTAGTATGTCTTTGCGTTACAAAGAGTTAAATCGGGTTTATTCTCCCCAGAACCCCCATATAACTGATATAAAGACTTTCGGACTTCCGGGTGACTTTACACCGCATATATCGGTCAATATGTGAGTTTTGCCAGCACCTAAAGGAATATCTCGACCTATGATCTTTGCAAGTTGCAAAAGTGTAAAATTTTCGGTTACACCTGAGCTCAGCCCTTCCTTACTTGTTTCTCTTCAGTTTAACAAGTCGTACATATGTATACAGATAAACATGTACTAAATAATATGATTTCGTTCCGTTTTGCAATTCATATCTAAGTATACGTATTGTTTATTTACAATTTTTTGTTATTATTTATGAGAGTGTTAATAAAGAGTGTTGATAGAAGCGTAGAAAAATTATGCGAGAAAAATAGCGTATCGTAAATGTACATATGTATTTATGTAGCTATGCAGGCTCTTACACTGTCCACTACAGGTGGAATTTGACGGCTGATTTATATTGTCATAATTATCAAATTTAAACCGATTTAACAACAAAAAAACAAGAAAAATCGTTTACTTCGGCTGCACCAAAACTATAATTTTCTTCCAAGGTGCATTTTCTCTAGCATAAAGGAGAATAAAACGATTTTTATCTAGATTTGAATCGGTCAGTTTATATGCCAGCTATTTGTTTTACTGGTGGCTCCTTTTGGGTATTACAAACATCGTCGGAAATTTTATATATCAACCAAATCAGGCTATAAGAACAACAACGCCTTATCGCCTTCAAAATAAACTCATAAACTCCCTACATACCACAGCATAATGCAATTTTCCATAAACTTGTTTTAAGCAGTTACTGGAATAGACTTCGTTGGCTTTAATGAGTTTAGGTTCTTTCGATTTTCGCTAATTTTTGGAGCGGCGTTCGCTAGATTGTTAGATCATATTCTCTCTTCTCATATAGTCTCTTCATCCATAATAATGCGTTTGATGAATGTAAGGTCTTTAGCTCTACTCGACAACGTCTTTGCAGACGGATACAGGTCTATTGTTAGGAGTCTAGCTCTCTTCATACCCGAAACATTAACCAAAATATTGAGTTGCTCTATTCTGATGCCAAGACAACGATATTAAAGCTCTGTTTCCATAATCTTTACGATGTTATCGTTATTTACAGAGATCGATGGACGACTCGCATGAGACAAGTTTTTGATTTCAATTTAGGATACAAATTTTTATCGATTCGGTCTTATGCTGTTTTCTTTTATTATAGATTAAAACATCTCGATAAGCAAAACTTTGAAACTCTCTGAGAAGGTTGCCAAATTTGTTTGATATAAATGCTGAGCGTGAAAAATAATATTCAACTGTTTAAAAATAGACAGAAGCGAAGCCAACTTTTAGCCATTTCAAAAAAGGTGTTAGTTGATTTTTGTTTTTGCATCATTAGCAATGTAACAAACAAAAATTCGCTTTTGACCATGAAAATTATAGTTATTATAATTATTACACAGTAGCTGTAAAGTAAATTTCACACCCACTTAAACACATATAAACACATTTTACCAAATTATCGAGCCATATTACACTGTAATAAATTTTCGCAAACTCATGACTTAAAAACTACAAGTACAATACAATAATTTTAATAATTTATGATCAACAAGTAAATATAATATTGCATTTAAATAATAATGTAGCAAACAGGTGAACACAAATACTATATGCGTTTAATTTAGGGTGGTTATTTTTTGACCAACAATTTCAAGTTACCAAAGTAAAGAAATTTAAGAATTGTGGGATAGTTAGAAGACAAAAATTTGGCTACACAGGAGCTATAAGCCCTTTCTTTCTTATTTTTGATCGGCCAGTTCGTATAACAGCTATATGCTATAGTCGTCCGATCTGAACCTATTTACTTTTCCGAAATTTCAGCGGTGTCTGGAACAATAAGTTGTGCCAAATTTCGTGAAGATCTCTTATCAACTAAAAAAAGACTTGATATTGAGGCAGCGAATAAGTGAGAGATAAGTTTGCTATATGCTGGGGTGAACCGATATCGAAATTCCAGCTTCTTGAGGGAAGAGAAGCTCTGCAAAATTTCAGACCGATATCTCAAAAACTGATAGACTAAGGCTGAATCGACTCTGATTATTTATATTTACATGTACTTTATAGGATCTCCAACCTTGCCTTCTGAGTGTTACAAACTTCGTGGAAAGCTTAATACACCTTGTTCATGGTATAATTACGAGAAATAGAGCAAGCCCTAATGAATCTGCGTTAAACATATACGAGTAGAAGCGTCGCACTAATAACATGCAAATCGTAGACAGATAAATAAATAGCAAAGTAATTGGAATTTCGCCGAATGTTTGCTTTGATCATAAATTTTTTTTTTTTTATTTTATCTATGCCTACAAATGAGCTTCACTCCAAAACTTTTCGCAAAACATGGCTTAAACAACCGCTAGTACGAAGATATGTATATAATAAATACACATATGTATATATATACTAATAGAGCGCCTGGCAATTAACATTTGTTTGAGATTTGATTTGAATCCCAATCATTGGGCTAATTTAAATGAGCGCCTGCGCGCATTACAAGTGGAAAGTAAATTTGAACAATATTCAACACATACGCACACATGCAAGCCGCAGCGCAAACAGGCTAATATTCCTGAATGATCGCACACTACCAGCTGACTGCCAGCTGATACCACTACACATGCATATACCTAAACGGCAGTAAACGCATATATACGAAATTTGTATATACGTACGTTTGTGTATGTGCTTTGGGCGACTCTCGCAAAGTTTGCGCACTCCCCAAAGCAATAATAACGCTTGACTCTAGCACTTCGTGTAATTTTTTTTAATTTGACTTTTATTGTTTCTTTGCTCGCTCGCATTCTACTGTCGTTGGCATTGTTGTTGCAGCCAGCGTACGATGGCGCTTGCGGTCGCTCGTCGTGTTATTCAACTCATTCCCTGTTCTCTGTTATTACACTTCGATTCACATCGATTGAGATAAAAGAAACTGTAATTAATAATTTTCAGTTATTTGCCGCTGATATACCGAAAAGTTCGCAACGAAATCGTGCAGTCGTCGGTAGCCAGTTCGCAACGCCGCAATACGTACTCAAAAGGCAAAGAAAAGTGTAACGAAAGCGTCAAGCCGGAAACGGAAAGCTAACCGCAAAACTTGAGTGAAGTGAGCAATAAAATTAGTATGTTCAAATTTATGCATAAATTAGATCAAATTAAAACTAGCAACGTGACCAAACGTTAAATAACTAAAATAAATAACTAGTGAGCAAGGACTTCGTGCTGAGAAATTATGTTAAAAGTGTCTTAAAAATGAAAAACGTCGTTTAAATAAAAAAAAAACACACACACACAGAAAATTACTATTTTAATATTTTGTTACATACATATGTACATATGTGCTTTTAAATATTTAAAATAACACAAGAAAAATGGCTGATCACACACCAAACGGCAATGCCGAAGGTCAGGTTGGCCTCACTATACCCACCATCTCGGCGAGTTTATCTAGCACAACCGCCAGTCAACAGTATAACGGACATCCGCCAAATGCAAACCATAGTGCGCCTAATACGCTGGCCGATACCAATCACCTGAGCACAGACGGTGGCAATCCTGCGAGCCGTAAAAACTCCCGCCTCTCGCTGCGCGGCTTCGGACACTTTCTACGCAAAAATTCGAGGCAGGAGGATGAACGCAAATTCAGTTTGGCGCAGCTAACAACGTAAGTAAATATGTCCAGGCTTTTTGTGTCATTTTTGAATTTCCAAACCTTTCTTTTGGCTTTGTAAAGTGGTAGTTAAAGATTGACAAAACACGATTTAAAGTAAACAAATGATTATGCACGAACTATTTTTTGCGCTATAGTAGAACTTGAAAAGTGTATAATTATTTTCTAATCAGGCTTTTTGCTCAATTTGAAGCAATTACTACACTTTGTCAGCCCAATTACGCGAAACCGTTAATTGCTTTGCTAAAGAAAAAATTTTTATTGAGACAGTGTAGGCTCAAATGTAAATGTTAAATGTAACATAAAATATGAATTTCAAATGTTAATGAGAAAAAGTAAGAAGACAATGAAGTGAGATGAAGTGAAATTCAGACTGAAGCTCATACAATGTATTAATATATATTAATATATACTTTATTACAATTTAAGTTCTCTCAACTTAAACTAATTTACATTTTCTATTGTTTGATTTTGGAGTTAAGTGGTTGATTTGAAAATATGTAAAATTAAAATACATTTCACTGCATCATTGTCTATTGTTCACTAATCGGCACTTATTACATTTTAGAATTCAATTAATAAAACTTCGAAACTATAAGCGAAATATTAAATTTAAAAAAAATTGTTAAACAAAATTTTCTAAAATTTTTTTATCAGGTAGTCGAAAAAGTTTTTTCGTATTTCTAATCAAATTTTAACTTTTTTCATATTTGTAATAATAAATAAATA
Organism: Bactrocera dorsalis; assembly: GCF_023373825.1. Taxonomy (NCBI): domain Eukaryota; kingdom Metazoa; phylum Arthropoda; class Insecta; order Diptera; family Tephritidae; genus Bactrocera; species Bactrocera dorsalis. The sequence continues at coordinate 101,482,107 of NC_064304.1, read as the reverse complement.
AACAAATATGTACCATTTTGGTCGACCACTTTTTGCTATATTTCCACTAGAGACATTATTCCATCAGTGTAAATCGAAATTTCGAAATATTCAGAACGGAAGCGACCGAACCATTATTGTTGTTCTACGCGAACTGATACAGCATTTCATTGGTGGCTTGCGTGGCATTCTTCCCTTTTTTATACAAATATTTTAAAATATAGCGAATTTCTTCATTATTTTCGCTCATTTTTGAGCAGCTGTAACTTTTTTCAACTTCCACGAATTTTTTTTGGTTAAATGAAGCTTAAAATCTTACCTTTCCAACAATATATGTAATGGCATATAGTGATTGGTAGCACTGGAGAGTTACGACTGCAACGACATCTATTAACAAAGTACGAAAAGACTTTTTCGATTACCCAATATTAAATTCAAAATTCAAAACAAAAATGTTAAGGAAAAATTTGTAAAATTAAAAACAAAAATACCTCCAGATTTCAATTTGCTTAGACATAATTATATTGACTCAATTGCATCAAATATGCTCTTTTAATACAATCTTCCACACACTTGTTATAAACCTCGCCTGGAATGGCCTTCAATGGTTTCAGCTTTTTTTTTTTTTGGTTTTAGCTCATTTTTGGAGCGAAAATTTGCTAGATTGTTAGACAGTTTCGACATCGTATTAAGAAACCCACATCTTTTCAACTGTAATGGCACTCTACTCGACGTCGTTATTGCAAAAGATTCAACTTCTAGGTTAGGTTAATCAGATTGGTCCTTTGCGAAGATTCAGATCTTAGTCTAGCATTGACACACTTCTTACCCGAAAGATTAACCAAATGTGTTGAGGCGATCCATAAGGTATGTTAAAATCCTCTGCTATTTCTTCGATGTTAATACTACATTTTTCCAGCTATGTTTTTCTTAACTTTTTCGATGTTATCGTCATTAACAGCGGTTATTTCATTACTAATCCAACAAATCTTAGATATTGTTAGCTGCTGTCTCGAACTCGATTCTTCGATTCGATATTCTCTTATTTAATTATTTGTAATCGATTCAATAAGCACACTAATCTAATATTCATCGGTCAGGCAGTGAGCAGATATGAATTACAGCAGCGATATCTCACCACTCATAAGCGTGTTGTACAACTAGTTTAGCAAAATCTAAGGATGACAGCTCATCAATTGTAAATGGAAGTGCAGAAAAGGTTTCCTAAAGTTGATTCCGACGTTACAGTTTGTAGAACTTTGAAAAAAAGCTGGAAATGATAGTGGAGTAGTAGTAGCAGGCAGTGACGGATGGATTTCGCGAATGAATACATATGTATGTTTCAAAGCCCCCCGAGTTTTGGGTAAAAGGGAAGAAACTGATATGGAGGAAAAGGGGAAAGGTTTATGAAAAAGAAAATATAGTGCCAAGTGTGAAACATGGTGGAAGCGGTGTTATGGTTTGGGTCTGTATGAAAGCCAACGGTATGGAAAACTCTCATTTATTGACTCCATAATAGAACAGAGATTTTATATACTTACAATGTTGTTTCTATAACTTCTTTAAAAACCGCAAATACGTCATAACATCAAGAAGTATGCTCAAGGATATTATAATGTAGGAATGTGCGAAAATTACAGCAGAAGATACAGGGAAACTTGTGCCCAGACGTCTTATAGAAGTACCCAAAAGAAAAGGATATCCCACTAGATACTTATTAATAAATTGTATAATATCATTTTTTAATATTTTTTTCAATAATATTTATCTGTACGCAGACTTATGCGGGCAAGTGTATGTAGTTACATGTATATATACGAAATTGCTTTGATACTCGTTTAATCGTTGCACATAAACAAAATTTGCGTTCAGAAATGTAATTCACAAAAAAAATATTATTTTGAGTTTCGCCAAATACATATGTATGTATGTATATCACTGAATTTCGTTCATTAAATATTTATTTTCACTCACCAAGCCGAAAGAGCTTGCGAAATGAAAATTTAAGATTTCATTTTCATTGCACTTTTGTAATAATCGAAAATATCCCGCATATTGTAAATATATATGCATTATTATTCATGTGGCTTTGTAAATATATTTGTCTGCAAGCTGATGAAAAATTAATTTTTCCAGCAATTGAAATGAAATCAGCCAAAACAATCAATGCAAAGTTACAATACGAATAAATCACAAAAAGAAAGGGTGAAGAAGAGTGTTTTCAAAAATAGAAAAACTGATAATTCGGTAATAGAAATTGGAAACTTATACCAACGTTTTCTCTAATTCGTATTCAATGAGCAATAACAAATTTCAAGTAACGTATTTCCCCAAAGTGATTACATCCACTTGCGAATCAGATAAAAAGCGAGTTTCTTTGTAATTTTTTAAAAGGCATTTTTTTCAATTAATAAATAAAAAATATGAACTTAATTTACTTCAATTAGTTTGAAAATATTTAGATTATCTTCAGTAGGAACTCCAAAAAAGGTGTTTGATGGTCAGAAATATTTGTCTGCTTAAATTTTTCTATAAACCAAAAACCAAAACAAAAAATCAATTATTAATGGATATGAATACTGGCAATGATCGAAGGAATAGTCAAAATTCTGATTTTAACAAAATGGCCTAAAAATAAGAGAAAACATTAACATTAGTCGCGCCGAAGCTATAACATCTTCACAAATACAAAAGTTCCTTGCAAGATTTTTATTTCGATCATTCAGTTTGTATGACAGCTATATGCTATAGTAATATGATCTGAATATTTTTGAGGAGTTTGTGTTATTGCTTTAGACAATAACCCATGCCAAATTTCGTAAGAAGGTCATACGACAATTTCAGGCCGTTTGATACAGGCGCTTGGAAAATTTCCTTCCCGACTCTGAAACAGCATTTCTAAAAAAAATAAGATTTGGCAACCAATTACACAATCGTCATTATTTTATAAATACGCTCATAACTGAGTAACCGAAACTGCCGGATCAACTTGGAATTTTCGGAGAAAATTCTCAAATTCAAATTCTCTTAAAATTATTCGAATGATGTCCTATACACTAGTCGATTAGTCGAATACCAAAAGTTCTACTACATATGTATATACATATATATGAACATTCGATATATATACAAAACAAAACAAACATTTTTTTTAATTCACAAGTGGTTAATACCCCTTAAACTACAGTTATGTATGTGAATGTATTGTTACTTTGGTAAAGATAAAGACAACAAAAGGAAATGTGCGGCAACTAAGCTGCTAAAAAGCTTTAAGGAAATTGGCTAAGCTCAGATAGCCACAGGCAGACTTACAAAAATTAATTCTAATATACACACATAAAGTACCCATATGTATACATATACCTGGTGTAGCTATTTGATACTCTTAATGGAGATTTATCAATATATTTATCTCTAAGTGGAAAATATTTGCAGCCTTAAAATGTGAGTGCATTTTGTTTGCAGATGTTCAATTCAATTTCCATGAATTTCAATGATGATTTGGGCTGAATTGATCACGGATTTTTATTGGCAAACATCTCTTATTCTGAACGGTAGCGAAATTGTCATTGCACTTGTATTTAATTCTTCACAATTAGTCAGAAGGTAGTTCATTCAATAATATCAAAAAAACGGTTTAGAATCATTCTTAAAAGCCTACGAATTCATATTGTTTATCCAATTAAATTTTTGTTTGAGTGAAATATTTCACTGAACAAATTTGATTTTATAATTAGCGCGCCTTTTGTTGTGTCGGTATGGAAATTTGTATGTTTACTTTCAACCCAATTCCAAATGAAAAATATATTTAATGAGAGCGATCAGCTCGATTATTTGATTTATAGTATACCAATTGAATTCAGGTCGCTGAGCTTATTTCAAACACACTGGAGGGAAATGAAATGAAATTAGCAAAATATCATTATAACATACATTTGCACTCTTGTATGCCCCAAAAATATTTTTTCCACAATCTATATATACAAGTATTTATATATGTATGTACATGCATTTGTTTGTAAATATTTAAGCACGCGGAATATAATTATTAATTTATAATAATGAGGGCAATCAGCCATATTTTAGCCAACATTTTTAATTCTATATTTAAGTCACAAGAGTATACGCTTAAGATCAAATATAACCCAGACAGATTCATATACACTCAAGATCAAATTTGACACCGACTATTTCATATAAATTGTGCATGCAAACCGATTTCATAAAAAGTTTTATTCCTGGATTAGTTCAACTTTTTTATGCTTGTGTAAAGTTTGAACTCCATATGTCAATTAGCACGTGGTTTGTATTTGTTTGTTTACGACTCTGAACTGATATAAGTCACATTATTATAAAATTCGACATATTTCCCAAAAAAATCAGTGATTAATGAGTTACATGAGTTTCTTCGGGTAAAAGAAGTCTTTTTAAACAATTTTTTTCTCATATAAAAAATTAAATATTTTATTAGCACTTTTTAATGTTACAAACATGCGCTATTAACAGAGAAATTCTGAAATTTTCGATAAAAAATATTTTAAGCTCGGCCATTGCGACGGCATTTCCGGTTATCCTTATCCAGCTCGAGTTGGGTGGATAACTCCTTACAGGATCAGCTAAAGTGAAAAAATACGCGTCTTAGTTGAAACCAAAGGACAAAGGAAAAAACTTAAATTTGATTTTTGGCAGACACTTTAAAAAAAACAAATTAAAATTTCAGTGAAAATTTCGCGAAATTTTTTTTCAAATAGCTGTAATAGAAAAAAATCCTACGACCAAGCCTTTAAGAATTGTATCTCAAATCTGTGTGTAAAATTTCATGAAGATCGGTTGAGTAGTTCTCGAGAAATCTTGTCAATCGACTTTAAAGACACAGTTTCGAGAAAAACGCGTTTAAAGACGGCATACTTAGCCTAACTAGCCCCAAGCACACAAGTTCTCAAGGCTGTATCTCTGAAACTATTACTCGGATCAACTTGAAAATGTACTCGTATGACAATATTCTACATGTGTTGAGACAAAACTTGTTTGAAAGCTAAGTCTCTAAAACAAAAAGTTGTTCATCCCTACTTACACATTTACATATATGCATACATATATACATACGAGTATAAACTCAAAGAGGGCAAGTTCGTTGCCCTACAATTACAAAGAGTAATAAAATTCAATAAAGCAAAAAGAATATTATTTTGCCCTTTTTTACAATTAGCCCAGATTTTTTAATTAATTTCATTCTGTTAAAATACATACATATGTACGCATGTATCAAAGACCATATATGTTGTATGTAGTAAATTTAGCGTTTGGATTGTCTGGATTTTGATTATTCTATGATTTATAACGAATAATGGTGTATTTTAAAACTTGTTTCTTAAAACAACCAAACAAATTTAAGATTTAAATAGTTATATGGTACATATTGTCAAAATATACCATAGATAACATAGTGACTCAGCATGTGCGGTGTGGAGCAGCGGATATAGCGACATTAATCATTTGATTTGTGGTAACTGGCGAACGTCAAAGCGAACAAACAACTGACTTAAATTGAATGGAAGTATAATAGCAGCCAGTTACTTCATTTCAATGAGGCGTCCATACACTCTCTTCTATTGATTTCAACTGCATAATTTTGTTGTTACTTTCACGTGTAATTTCTTTTTCAAGAGAATAGAGCTGCAACATACATAAAGAACTGAGAAAACGTGAATCATATGAACGAAGGAATATGCAAGCAGAGTCAAAAGTGTCTTCTTAAGGGCAAGTTAGTTATGTTCGCCTAACTATTATACTAAGTATCACCTAAAACTAAATGAGATAGATATAGGATTATATATATAGTATACAATGATCAGGATGACGTAAAGAATTGAAATCTGGGTGACTGTCTGTCTGTCTATCCTTCCGTCCGTGCAGTACTTGAATAAAAATTAAGATATCTACTTGGTACGCGAGTTGCTTAGTACAAAAAAAATTACGAGTTCGTAGATGGGCATAATCGGATTACTGCCATGCCCACAAAACGCTATTAACCGAAAGTGTATAAAGTGCTATAACTAAATTAAGATATATGAGATATGGCCTAAAAAGCAGGCGTTTCACGTAAGCTCACCTCGTGATTTTTAAAGCACATCACATCGGAGCGCGATAGTCACGGAAGCACTGGCCAGGTACGGTGGCTGCTTTATTTATATATAGGCAGCCAGCTTCCCGTGAGCTCACCTCACATCGGAGCGCGACAGTCACCGAAGCCAAGCCAAGCACGATGCCTGTTTTATTTACAGCTGGCGCCAGCTTCCTGTTAGCTCACCTCGTGATTTTTAAAGCGCATGACATCGCTTTATTCATATAGAGCCCGCTTTATGTCAGCTCACTCGTGACTTTTAAAGCACATCACATCGAGGCGCGAGAGTCACTTAAGCACTATGCCATCTTACGACCAAAATTGTTCAAATCCAACAAAAACTGTTCAATGCCCTAGATATCGAATGTTCGGACACCAGTACCTATAGTTGACTTTTGATCACAAATATCGGTCAATGTGTAAGTTATACTATATAATTTTAATTCAGGCATAATCCTTCTCTGACAATGATATGTCTGTATATCCTAAATGGGCTGAATCGGGCCAATACTTCCCCTAGCCTTACAGGTGAAGGAAAACCGAAATAATAATTACCACTCATATTGAAAAAATTAGGGTATTGGTTATAATATGGATATATATTGGTTATATTTGACAATGGAAATATAGTCTTTATATTCGGATATCTCCCCTAGATATGTAGAGTTTTTGCCCATTTTACAATAGTAATTATACAGTCTTGGGCATGATTTCGTTCCAATTAAACTTTGTTAAGAATATACAATATGTAAAGCAGGTAACAACTTCGTTGCAAATCGTCAAATAATGTGTAAGGATGAAATTTAATCCAAAACTTATCGCTAACATACCGATTGTCTATTATTACTATGGTGCTTAACAAGCTCAGTTCGTAGATTATAACAACAATGTAAAATGTTGTCAATGACTTTGGCAGAGATAACTCAAGTAGTATAGTTAAATTAATAGCAGGCGAGGCCACAACACAATTCTCATACATTTTAAAGCACACGTGACTATTGTGTGATTAGGTTCATTTGCAGCACACCTGCCAATAAACATAAACGTGTTTGTTATGGCAGTAGTCAGACAGATGATGCTTGTTGGCTACTTATATGAAAATAGAGTCGATTACTTTACGCGGGTCACCAAGTGCGCTCTAACTACAAACTCAGTCGAGATGGGAAGAGTTATTACTTCCTTATGTGTCTGGATAATTTTTCCCATAATAATTTTATCATTCTGCAGATAGGATAAGGGTATCAAGAACCAATCAATGTAAATCGGCGCAACTTAATTTATCATAACCGATTTCTTGCTATATATTTCAACAGAATTGAATCTTCGTAGGAACATTCAGCTAGCACTTGTAGAGCACTCAACTGTTTTCAAAACTGACGATCACCTTTATAAGGTTGTACACCTTTTTTATATAATTATTATCACTCTAATATAACACTTTCTTTCCTTAATACAATTTTAGAACTGTAAATTGAATACAAAAAACTATAAGTCTCTATAGCCGCTGGTTTTTCAATACTAATAAATTCACATTAATCTCATTTTACAGGGAAGCATTACCGAGATTAGATAATTACAGAATATCAAAGCGGAACATGAAGCGGCCATCGATTGGCGAACTGCATGGCGAGCTGCAAGAACAGGTAAGTCAATAACAAACAAACATCACCGACATATGTATATATTTCAATACAATACAATAGACAACAACAACAACGTATATTATTTTTTATTTTAGAGGAATATGACTCAAGCTTAACAGATAAGAAAAGGTTGGAAAGAGCGGGCGGGGAGTGACATGATTTTTTCAAATAAAAAAAGGGCAGAAGAAATAAATCTAAAAAAAAGGTTGAACCTGTAAACCTAACGTACTATATATAGTATATAAATATATAGATAATCAGCTTGACGAGCTGAGTTGACCTTGCAGTGTCCGTCTGTAAACAAACATTTTTCGGGAAGAAGAGAATGTGTCTTAAAAACTGAGGGACTAGAGAAATAACCTCCGAAAAACTGACTTTTCGGATTCGTCTATATCGGTAGAATAAATCCAGCCTTTGCGTGAACAAATTTTTTATTTGACAAAATAATTTTACAAAATTTGACATAGATTGTTACCCAAGGCAATGCTATAAACTTCGAACAAACTATTTAAATTCGGATTTTTTTCAAGTAATGAGTTCATGATATTCCAACATGTACTCATTTTTGCAATCTACTGTACTATATATGCGTGGTAAATATCAATATTCAAGTGGCAGACACTCGAACATTCCGAACTGATGATATAATTTCCAAATAGACTAGTGCAGAGCCTTTGAAAATTAAAAAAAGAGAGGAAACCATAGCAATGAAACCCAGTAGTAACGAGAGCTAAATGACAAACATTGAAATAAAAATAATTTATGAGCGATCTGAAGTCGGAAAAAGGAAAGCGGAGGGACGTGGTTGAAATTTTAAGGGTTAAAAACTGTTTATCTCGATTTCCGGCAAAACTACGGGATCTATAGAAAAAGGTAATATTGCAAAGTTGTAGGTAATGAAAAGATCCATAAACTCTGTATACAAACTTTTTTTATATAACCTCTAAATTTATGTAAAAAAAATCAAATAACTCAGTTTTTTGGATTTTTATCTTGAACAAACAATTTTTTTCTTCCACGCAATTTGATATCAACTTACGTACTTTTGTTTCAAACAAGATTTATCCAGCAATTTTTATTTATACTCTTTATATTGAGCACATATAATAAGAAACGCTAATTTTCAATCAAAAATTCTCACATCAAAATATCAGATCTTTTTAAAGTCAATAGTCAATATTCTTTGAGATATATACTTTCTGATAGTATAAAAAATATATACATTATTGTGGTAAATTTTTGCAGAAAGTGCAAAAAGAGGCCCAAACGGAAAATTATTTTGTAAAATGAAAGTAGAATTAGATACACCTCTAACTTTTATTAATCCATTGAGCATGAGCTGAGCGTATGGAAACATCTCCTTCACTAACCAAACCAAACCTTTCAAATGTAAAATCATGCTTTATTTTGTTGTTGCCTCTTACGACTCTCTGCTATTCTTGGTATTCGAAATTTAAATACTCTTCACAGTGTAAAATTTTGTAAGTACATATGTATTATATGTGCGATATACTAAGACTCAGTGCCGACGTAAATAATGACAAGAACTTCAGATTTACCGATAACACCTTGAAACTAAGTGTGATCGAAAGATAACTCAATTAGCGTTAACTCATGACAGGCCTTTCAATAGCAATAAATATTCGTCTATATTTCTTATCAGCCTCAAAGCGTTACACATAAGGTTATTGTATACGTGTAATTATGATGAATGAAAGCGTAAGCGATAGGTTATAAGACGCTGTAAATACGGAGCCCATGTAGTATGTCGCTTTAAAATATATACCGCTGTGATCCCAGTAATACAAGTATAAATACGAAAATTGTGTTCGCGAATCAATACACAACTCTCACAAATTTCTAAGCGGCATAAACGCTTTGATGATGAATATTGAAGCTTTCTACTATTTCGCGTTGCATGGAATATTAGGAGAGTACGTAGTATTCTAACTCTGTCTGCCATTTTTTACTCTATTTTTTACTTTGCAAGTTTTGATGAATCGTGCCGTGATATTTTCTTAATTTCCTCCATATAAATACATATGTATGTATGTTTGCAAATAACTTGTTGTACGAGTACTTGCTTTTAATTATTTATTTTGTTTCATAAAATTGTTTCTGATAGTATCAGCAGCAGTATTAGCATCGCGACTTATTGTTACCATTTCAATATTGTCACATTGAAGTAGATCTTCAATGTCGTTTATTCCATTTTATATATGTATGTATGTATACTATATACAATTATTTGTCAAATCTATTGATTTAGAGTGTAAAAAAAATTTTATATGTTTTTATTTTAAGTTTTTTTTCATTCCAATTTTTTCCACTCCACATGCGTTCGCTTATTGCTATCTTTCTGGTTATATCTGGTTCTGTCAGTCATTTAACATATTGATGGCATGTTCGATATTCATGTAGCTGCCACCGACCAACAGCACTCGAGTTTTTATTTAATTTTTTTTTTCCATGCACCTACGTCTGCCGTGCTTTGTTTTGTTGTTATTGACTGGGTCGTTGAGTGTTGCACTGGCGAAATGCCGTATAGATCAAGCAACTTTTTCGATAGTTTAGAGATTTTCATTCATTTATTAAAAGAAAATATTTAAAGGAATCATCGAATTATGAAGTTGGAATTGAAACACTCGAAAATGTATGTATATACATAGGTACAGTTGTATACTCGCCGCGTTCATAGAATATTGATAAAGAAAAGCGTTAATAGCATCGGCTGCACCCACCCTTCATACCACGTTTCTAATAGCAGAAAAAAAATTTTATTTGGTACTCTGAAAAATGTGTTCTTAAACTCCTCTAAAAAAGTTTCTTCAAGTATGAGCTCTTAATTGTAACGCGAATGTCCTTCGCCTTACAGTTTTCTATTTTTTCTTTTTGAATTATCATATGAAAAATTTCAAATCTCGCTTCCATCTACTTAAGAACATCACCGTTGCTAGATTTTGTAGAGAATTGATTGCTCTATAGGAAGTATCTTACGTAGTTTTCTTACCCAGGACTCGATTTTTATCGATCAATTTATATGACAGCTATATCCCACGCGTATAAGTTTTCAATTCTAAATCTCAAAACAAGGAATTATATATATACAGGCAGACAGTCGACAGACGGACTAAATTGGCATATCTTCTCATTGATTTTTCATTGATATTTCAGTGGTTAAAAAATAAATGCTGACACCACCCACATATATAATTTACGCATGCATACATATGTACATACATAGCAGAAGACTTTTAAACTCCCACAATTAGTTTCTTAATAAGTGATGCGATCATTTCAAACGCTCAAGCAATTTAGCGCACCAAAATTAAAAATTACACAGTACACAAAGCTACTCACATATATCCAGACGCGTATAAACAAAAGCACATAAGTGCACAAAAGTGCGAAAATATGCGCAACAATTGGCAATTCATTGCCCGACTACTTATTTCCTTTAGCCGGGCGATTATTAGCACCACGTTGCGAATTAGCGTATGTAGTTATGATCATTATCACCAAGGCGTACAACAAAAAGCAGCTAAATGAGTATGCGAATTGTTATGTCCAGTATAGGTATGTGTATATGCGTGTGTACGTGTATGCATCTATGACCAGATGATCTAACAATGCTAATCAAAATTCATTAACTTTGCGTTAATTAATTTAAATTTGCTTCAATTCCGCTGTGACGAATTGTTTATAATGCTAACGAGTAATTGACAACTTTTTTGTTGGAAAAATCTATACTATTTATGTATTAGTATATACGTATGTGTTTACAATATAAGTTTACAATTATTATAAGCACATACACATACTCAACTTTAGTTGAAATTTAGATGTAATAAAACCTTTACTCATTAACATATGTAGTATGTCCGATTCATATCAACAGTTCACGTATTTTCCAGTGGTATACATGACGTATGAGTAACATTTGTAAATCCAAATTATAATTGTTTAATTGTTGCCGTAGATTTCAGTGCACTATAAATCATCAATGACTTCGCTTAGTGTGAAAATTGATAAAACAAAAACTTAAGCATAATATTCTCTAAATTTTGCACTTCTGCTACTTCAGCTACTACAAGAGGCGTTCCAAAGTAAAGAGGACTTAAAAAAAACACAACAAATGTTTTTTTCGGCAAAATCAATTCATTTTATTCAAAATAGCCTTCTTCTGCTGCGATACAGCTTTTTTTCACGGTCCAAAAGCATGCGCGTTGGCCGGTATGGCCGCCAGTATGCCAGCGCAAGCCTTTTGAATGCCCTCTACGTCCGCATAACGCTTTCCTTTCATGGGCAAATGCATTTTTTCGAAAAGGAAGAAGTCGCACGGTGCCATATCAGGTGAATACGGGGAGTTGTTAATGGTTAAAATGTGATTTTTGGTCAAATAATCGTCCTTCGAATGTTGGATTCTGAGCAATTTTTGGTCGTCAGTCAATTTGTGCGGTACAAACCGTGCACACACCTTTCGTAAGCCCAAATGTTCGGTCAAAATGCGATAAATCAATGTTTTGGAGATGTTCAATTCCATTTCCATGAATTTCAATGATGATTTCGGCTGATTTTTGATGAATTCACGCACAGTTTCTTGTGATCACGGATTTTGATTGGCCCAAATGTCACGTCTACTTTGAAAATGTTGAAACCACTCGTGCACTCTGCTATGGTATAGGCAATCATCGCCATAAACTTGTTTCATCAATTGAGGCGTTTCGGTAAAAGTTTTACCAATTTTAAAATAAAATTTAATGTTGGCTCTTTGTTCGAAGCTCATTTTTGCACCGATAGCACAAACCTACTGACACTTAAAACGCAATAACTTCACTTCCAATAGATGAAATGTCATAAAATTCTCACTGGACAATCGATAAAAATAGCAGATTCTAACGCACCGGTCGATATATAGATAGCGCCACCAGGGGGCGCTAGAATCAAAAAGTCCTGTTTACTTTGGAACGCTCCTTTTATATAGATGCAAATTAAAATCTTACTATTTTTTGCCCACAGTATAAATATATATATACACATATACAAATAGACGCTTGTAAATACATATGTAATAGCGGTTATTTTAATTAAAATATACCGAAAGGCAATAAACGAGTTGTAAACATAAACATTTAAAACAGCGAATGAGAGTGATTGAAGACAAGCAAATAATTTGATTTCATCCAAAAAAGCCCAATTTGGCATTTCACTTACAATCAATTGAACGATTTGAAACCTATTAGCACTGCGATTTAAATTATTGTTCCTATTTGTTTTAACACTTGCCAACAAAACGTTTGCTGATAGAATTAGAGCAAACGGCAGACCGTTTAACTAAAAAGTTCATTATTAGAATTGAATAGCACGAAGGGCTCATCATTTTAAGCGTGTACTTATAATGATGATCTGGAACTTTAGTCATCGACTCACGACTAGCACTAGCACTATAGTTTGGAGACAATAACTAAACGCATGAATGAAACTCTTGTATGTAAAATATGCAGAAAGAGCCTTCGGCCCATAACACGAAACGAAAAATATGAAAAGTCCACACTTCATTATATAATTCTCCCCTCATGATCTACAATGTTCAGCACGGAAGAGGATGAGTAGCCTTAAAAATCTTCTCAAAGGATAGTTTTTTCAAGAAAATTTTAGTCTTCTCCAAAGGGCTAATGGTGGTCCGCCTTAGACGATTAATAATACGAAAGCGATTTTTAGCATATGACCATCCAACCAATGTAAGACAATGAATTGTTCGCAATCGAAAAAAGTATTTTCGTTGACTGTTACTCTCGTTCAACAGGCAGAATTAGGAATTACATAACCGGTACCTACTGTAATCTCTACATAGATAATTTATCTAATTTCACCGAGATGTAGTGGTTTCTGATTCTGACTAACATCCAAAAGATTTTCTACTGTTTGTTGCGTTCATTTTTCGGCAGGTGACAGGAAACCCCGGAGCCTACTTCTTTTTCCATGTAAAGCTATATACATACATAAGTACATACATGCATATGTACATACATATATTTTAATGCACATAAATATTATTTTTCACTCACAGAGCATCCAGATGCCTGAGCCGCCACCCGAAAGCAATAGTCACATGATCAAATTAGGTTGGATTAATGGCGTCGTCATACCATGCTTACTCAATATTTGGGGTGTCATGTTGTTCCTGCGTCTCAGCTGGGTAGTCGCCGAGTCCGGTATAATGCAATCACTAATCATCATAGCCATTTCGGCGGTGGTTTGTGTGATCACCACACTCTCATTATCTGCAATCAGCACCAATGGTGAGGTGAAGGGAGGTGGTGTCTATTTCATCATTTCACGCTCGCTGGGCCCAGAGTTTGGTGCATCGGTTGGTGTTGTCTTTGCATTCGCGAATGCCGTCGCTGCTTCCATGAACACTATCGGTTTCTGTGATTCATTAAACGACTTATTGAGTAAGTGTTAGAAAGTTGGAACTGTTTTTAGTGTATATGGATTATTGTTATTGCTTTTCTATTTAAACAGAAAGTCATGACCTCAAGATTATCGATGGAGGCATTAATGATGTTCGCATCGTTGGCGTGTGTACGATAGTGGTGTTGATTCTTATTTGCTGCATAGGCATGGAGTGGGAGTCGAAGGCTCAAAATTTCTTGATCGTCACCATAGTTTTGGCTATTTTCAATTTTCTTATTGGCGCTGCACTCGGGCCGCGTGGCGATCAAGAAGCAATCGCAAAAGGATTTGTTGGCTTCTCTTGTAAGTTATTTCAATTCGGCTCGAGTCGAGACAGTCAGTCAACGAATGATCAATTGATTTACTACTTTTTAGGGAGTAATTTCAAGGAAAACTTTGGCGGTGACTATCGCTATTCAGAGGGTGTTAATCAGGATTTCTTCAGTGTATTTTCCATTTACTTCCCCAGCGTGACGGGCATACAAGCGGGTGCGAATATTTGCGGCGACTTAAAGGATCCAGGTGCAGCCATACCTAAGGGCACATTTTGGGCCCTGATGATTTCAATGGCTTCATATGCGCTCTTCGTTTTGTTCGCGGGCGGTGCAGCGGCACGAGATGCCTCCGGTAATATAACCGATTTGATTAATGGCACATTGGTCAGTTCAGAATTGGCGTGCAAAGTGGACTCGGTAAGCGCCTAAGTGTATGCAAAGTAATTTTTTGGCAATTTTAAGAATTTTTAAAATAAATCAGTTAAAAAGCTTGCCCTATTGATGTCGATATGGTAATGAAATACTTATATTTGATATAGAGTTCAATGGCATAGAATTAAAAGAAAACAATTTAAATTCACGATCTCGGAATAAGGAAGATCCAATCCAAACCTTTCTGATTGCCAAGAGATTCGCGGTAGTCGGAACTATTTACCTGCATTGGCATTCTTACTCATTCACATATTAACCACATGCTTGTTTACAGTCCTGCAAGTATGGCCTGCACAACTCATACTCTGTTATGCAACTGATGTCCATTTGGGGTCCACTTATCTACGCCGGCTGCTTCGCTGCGACTTTGAGTACAGCGTTAACTAACATACTTTCCGTGCCGCGCCTGGTTCAAGCCTTGGGAATAGATCGCATTTACCCCGGTTTGATTTTCTTTTCCAAGCCTTATGGCAAACATGGGGAGCCTTACCGTGGCTACGTGCTTACCTTCTTCATATCGGCAGGATTCTTACTAATCGGCGAGCTGAACGTAATAGCTCCACTTATTTCAAATTTTTACTTGGCTTCTTATGCCTTAATTAACTTCTGCACATTCCATGCATCATTTGTAAAACCACTCGGCTGGCGACCAACATTCAAAGTGAGTATCGATATGTATAGCGAAGTTTGTTCACTCTAACCGATTTAACGATTTCTTTGCATTGCTATATTTCAGTATTACAATACATGGCTAAGCTTATTTGGCTTTATACTTTGCATCGCGATTATGTTCCTAATCGATTGGAAGTCTTCTCTCATCACGTTAGTCATTATATTTGCTCTCTACCTAATCGTTATGTATCGCAAGCCAGAAGCTAACTGGGGCTCCTCAACACAAGAGCAGCAATATAAGGCCACACTAACCGCCGTTCATCGCCTGCAAAACGTCTCCGATCACGTGAAAAACTACCATCCACAAATATTGGTGCTTTCTGGCGATCCCAGCAGTCGCCCACCGCTAATTGATTTCGGCAACATGCTCACCAGACACAATTCCCTAATGTTTATCGGCAATGTTGTCCCGGTAAGTCTATTGGCGGCACGTTTCCGACACAATCGAGAATCTCTTGTAACGTTTAGCTTTTTTCATAGATGAGTATGGGCTACAAAAACCGTTTGAGTGTCATAAAAGATGGTCAGAAATATTTGGATGCGCGCAAAATTAAGTCTTTCTATAATGTCATCGATGGCCTGTCCATGGAAGAAGGCGTTAATGCGCTAATTAAAACCACAGGCTTTGGCAAGTTAACACCGAACATCGTCTTGATGGGCTACAAAACCGATTGGGTGCAATGTCGTCGACAGTGCGTGGAAAGCTACTTCAATATTTTATAGTGAGTATCATTGGAATAAAATTTGTGCTACATGTACGAGTATACATGGCTTCATCATCAAATTTCTCCTTTCAGCAATACATTTTCGCAGCGCATGGGCGTGGTTATACTGCGTCTACCGAATGGTTTGGAATTTTCCGAATTGAACCCCGAAATACCGATAAATGGCCGACATATGCATAATGCTAACGAACTGGGCTACACGAATGCCTTGATGCCGCGCGCAAATGCCGCTTCGGAATTGCTGCATGTGGACTCTAATTTGAATCTGGCTGGCGTTGACAGCACCAATTCCTCATTCACAGTGTCCAATGTGCCATCTATGCCCAATATGACGACAAGTACACGCAAATATACAGTAAGTCAAGGTGACGGTATAAAATACTTAACGAAAGGTGGCTCCGAAGTACCAAAAGATGTGCTCGACGCTGTGACGATATTCCTGCGCAAACAGCCCAAGGGTACCATAGACGTTTTCTGGCTTTACGATGATGGCGGTAAGCATAGATACGCTGTAAAAAAAATTGCTTTTCTCATACGCAATAAATTTTCCAATTATTGGTAGGTCTGACCATGTTGCTGCCTTATATACTCTCGCTACGTTCAAATTATCAAAATTGTAAGTTACGCGTATTTGCATTGAGTCACGGCAAGGACGAGGTAATGGAGGAGAAAAAGTAAGTAACGTCAAGTGCCGCCACAAAAGTCAGCGCATATTTCATTATTATCATTCTAAATATACTCATGTCTTCTGTAGCATGGCCAATCTACTCAAGAAATTCCGCATCAAATATTCCGAGCTAATAATGCTTAAGGGCCTGTCCACAAAACCGCGCATGGATACGCTGGTTAAGCATAGACAGCTCATACAAAGTTATTGTCACAACTCTGTCAATGAAATGCGTCATCTTGAAGAAGAACTGCACACGTTAGAAGAGAAAACTCACCGTCAGCTGCGCATACACGAATTAGTTGTGGAGCACTCGTCAAAGGCGACACTCGTTGTTATGTCGCTGCCTATGCCGCGAAGGGTGCGTATACACAAATACACAAAAAACACATTTTAATTTCTGATTTTTATTCACAGGAAGCGATATCAGCTGCGTTATACATGTCATGGCTGGAGATGCTTACCACCGATATTAATTGCCCTGTAGTGTTGGCGCGTGGAAATCAAACGCCTGTTTTGACATTCTATTCCTAGTTTTGAGTACAAACACACAAGGCGTTTTATAGACGATTAAAACAAGAACAACCAACGCACTTATTAAAACATACATACATACGTATGTAAGTACGTATGTATGGACATTGAAGAGTATATTAATTTTTTGCTTGTAGTATTATTAGTTTGTAATTTGATAAGCTCAGCCAATGAAAAAATATTAATGGAAAATTGAAAATAAAAAATGTTGCTATTTTACATCAACAAGGAAATACCGAATATGTATTCTGTGATTACTTCGTATTTAATGCATGAATAATGTTTCACACTTTGTGGTTTTATAGAGAACTTGTTGGATTAAAGGATATTTTAAGTCATAGTTGTAATATGTAAATGTACATAATTATTAATAGATATTTGTAAGAGCATTACATCACTTTAAGACTCAAAGGTTTAAGTTCATCCATAATCCTTTGCGAATAATATGTCCGCATTTCCGTTTAATAGTAGGCGCGGCGTGGATTATTCTGTGAAAGATTTACGCAATAAAATTCATCAATTCATTAAATTAAAAAAGAAAGGAAAATAATACCAGTGGATTGGGTCGAAAACGATAAGCTAACATCATGCGTTTACGATAGGCATCATACTCATTGTCGCAATCCTCAGGCGTAGCGGCGCTAGCCACACCCAGACCTTGGTTACCGTCCCTTTGTGGTGCCCTTAAAGTTTAAAGTCAGGTTTGAGCTTCAATTTACTAATTATTTTACAAGTATAAATAAAAGTAGAAATGTGAACGACAACTTCAACACAAGAAGAAAAAAGCGTTAACTTCGGTTGCACCGAAACCACGTTTCCTCCTGGGTGCTACAAACTTCGTGCCAAACTTAAAACACCCTGTTGTTCAGGGTATACGAGTACATATAATTCGTTGTATACTCACTTATTAACTGGATCAACTATACCGCCGCCATCTGTGCCCAAACCTTGACCCTCTTTCCAGCCTAATTTTTGTAACATTTGAAAACCAATATTGTCCTCCTTCAATTTGTACTCTTTGTAATCGCTCAAATCAGGTTGACGGTTACTCTTCTTCGCTTCATATTGTTCCATGAACTTCTTTAGCTCTTCGGGTGGCAAAAAGTCACCGATGTGATGTTTGCCCTCACTTTGTTTCGTCAATGCTGTTGCCCATAATTTGGTGGCCTCCATCTCAGCGCAACGTAGTTTATGCTCCCATGTGCCACCATCGACGTCCTCATCCGAGTCGTATTCATATTTGAATTTACCGCTGCGTGCGAGTCGATCAATCTCTTGTCGTTTTCTCATCATGTCCTGATACAACAGATTCACTTTATAGTGCTCTTCGCACTTCTTCCAGTCCTCTTCGCTTAGATTAGTCGAACCATAATTAAGACGCGCATATTGCAGCAATGCTGGATCATTGCGTGTTATGGCGCTTAGCATTGGTTTATTTTGATTGGCGAACGAAGTAGGTACATCTAAGTTACAAAATTAGCATTATTAAATATA
Source organism: Bactrocera dorsalis (assembly GCF_023373825.1). NCBI lineage: Eukaryota > Metazoa > Arthropoda > Insecta > Diptera > Tephritidae > Bactrocera > Bactrocera dorsalis. The sequence goes on along the minus strand of NC_064304.1, from coordinate 101,463,106 downwards.
ATATACGTGATATCAACAGATTTAACATTGCTCACTTGACAATGTATCTGATGGGGCAGCGGCGCTGGTAGACGCCAACACTTTTTCGCCCCAGCGACTTTTACGCTGCTTTTTGCGTTCTAGTCGACGTTGCTCCTCCAACTCGGCCTCAGCCTCGCGTTCTTGGCGCTCTTCTTCGCTCAACTCATTGCGGCACTCTATGCGACGCTTTAAGTTATCACGATTGCGATCCAACATACCGCGCATGTATTCGTCATCAGAGTCCACATCTCCGCTTATTGCCGACTCCGGGTCATATTTGTCAGCTGCGTCATGTTGGTTCTCACCTTGCGGCGATGATTGTTCACGCTGTTGTTGCAGTTGTCTTTGCTTCTGATGATAGCGGTAAAGCGCCTCTTGTTGATGCTCTTGTAGCTCACCACTGTCGCTGGAATCCTCATCCACTTCAACCGGATTGTGATTCTCCGTGCGCGTTAGCAGCTGATTTTGCTTTTGCTGATGCGTGGGCGATTTGCATTGCTGTTGACTTTGCGGTTGCACCTGTTGCTCGTGTTGCGTGCGTTGACGATGTCCATTCAATTGTTGCCGGTAATTGTGATATTGCTCGCAATTTTTTTCAAACAGAAACCTAAATTAAAATTCGAATAAAAACGATAATAAAAACAAACGTAAATCCAAAAAAAAAAAACATTTTTTTTATATTAACTGTAGCGCTGATACTGTTTATCGATTTTGTCCTGCGCTCAATGCATAGATGCCTTTTTTTTAACTATTTTACTCGCTTTTTACTTTAACCGTTTGGACGCTCTCGCTTAGACGAAAACGTTGATACTCAACTCCCATTCTAAGTCCTGAGGTCAACACCAACGGATTGCTGACTCACGCTGAAATCCCGTTAACAGTTGATGTTGCTTTATTGCTCCAAAACGAGGCAGAAAATGTGGTAAATTCGTTGTATATTACAAAAATGTTCATATCCACCAACCATGTATTTCATTTTAGACTAGCTAATTTCAACTACACATACTTTTATAACCAAATAAAAAAGTTAAAAAACTGTGGTAGTACATCGAATACATATGGATAAAATTTCGCTCATTTACATGAATAGTGTCATAACTCAAAAACACAACAATTTTTAGGTTAAGTATGCAGAAACGAGCGCAATGTCATTGTTCATATTGTGAAATGGATTCTGATGCGTAGAAAGGTAAACAGTCGAGAAAAGATTGTCACGTTATTCCACTTGTTATGGACATCATTTTTTAAACACAACAACGACATACATATATCGAGTTGTGCGAGGGTGAGGTTAGTTTTCTTTTCAGAAAGGACAATATTTTTGTGTTACCACGATATTGACGAAAAGGTAAATAAACTTTTCATGTTGTTAAATTTTTTGTAAACCGTAACTTTTTGTTTTGAAACAGTATTGCTGGTAAAATTATAATAGTCGAAGTACCTTTTTTTCTCAGAAACAAGCACACATTTAACTTATGATAGTGGAATTAATTTATATTTTTCACAAGTGACGTCATAATTCAAAGTTGAAAAAAGCTTTAGTACACTCAATTTAGCTCGCTTATGTCCAGCATTTCATTTAATATGTAAAGCCACTAGTTTATTCAATAAACCTATGGTATTTTTCATTACTTGCTAATAGAAGGCAATAGAAATCGCTCGCCTTTAAAAAACGACTTTTTTGAATTATGACATTATTCATGTAAATAAGCGATTTGTTTCTTATGTGCATATGTATGTATGTTGTTGGAGTGGCAGAAAACATGCCATATATAGTTTTTAGGCCTGCTGCCGAGTTTATAGTACTGAATAAAAAATCGGACCTGTGCCGATTGTAGACCCAACTGTTGTCGGGAAATCAATGCACATAGACAAGTAGCAATTAGAATGAATAGATATTGTGAGAATTAGCCGCAGGCCACAGCTATTAGCATGTGCTTGTAAGGTTATTATGCACGGATGAAGCCATATTAAGCTTTTTGACATTGGCCTCGCGCATTTTCTTTCATTTAATAGGTTAGAGGTAGTCAGAAAATTATTTGTTTTGCAATTTCTTAAAGTAAATTACCTAAGAAATTTTCTCTGAAAATGTTTAATAACAAAATTTCAAATCCGTTTTTCCCGAAACTATGTAGGTTGTTTGAACTGGTGACCACAATAGCTAAAAAAAAAACCGCTCGACAGATTTCAATGAAATTTATACAGCTTTTTGAAAACATGAAAAATTATATTGAAAAATATTTCAATAGGGCGTCATTTAAAAAAGCATCGATCAGATCACTTGATTACGTAATAAAAAACATTTTTTTTTTGTCCGATTGATTTTAGATGATAAATCAGCAAGGATTAGTTATGATCGACATAAACAATCACTACTTTTAAAATTACTGTTTTTTTTTTTAATTTTAATCAAGTCAGGTCGAAACCTTATTTAATGATGTTAAATTAAAAAAAATGATTTCCTGCCAAAAAATAAATTTTTTAAACGGTCAATTATCATGTCTCTGACTACACTTAACCTCTTAAATACTAATACTACGTTTTCCGTAAATGTATATGTTTTGTACCGCAAACAAAAAAAAAATACATAGTATGATATGCAACAACAAAATTTACCACAATGCCGGATGCAGTTCGTTTTTATGCGAACGTATTTTATCTTCATAACCATCCCCATTTTCGCCAACCAACTCGATTAAGTGTTCAACAGTTGTTGGTAACTGTATGCGCGAGCAACTGTGGTCATTGTTGTCTGAAAAAACTACATAAAATCCTTTAAAATCAAGCTTAGCGAAGAAGGCACCAACAAATTTATGTATGTATGTATGTATAAGAAAACTGGAATTAAAAAAACAATCTGCCTTAGTTTACACACAGCTAAAAAGCTCACTGAAGCAGCCTTATTTGTAAAATATGTAATAATCCAATGATATATCGTTTAAGAAACAAGATAATTATAAGATTTTGACACCTATTAGATTGTGTCGAATATGGTTAAGGCGCTTTCGGGCAAGAGAAATATCCATACATAAACAAATTGGCGTTTTACCCAACTTTACTTAAGAGTTGCGCATTAATACACACCTGCATTTTGAGTGGGACTGCTTTGATCTTCGACTTGTTGTTGTTGCGGCGGTGGAGGTGGTGGCGGTGTTTGCTGTGATAGTTGTTGTTGTTGTGGTTGCTGCTGATGGTTGGTTGAAAATTGCTGTGGATGCTGTAATAGTGCCGGCAATTGACCTTGTAATTGTTGCAACTGTGGCGGTAGTTGCGGAGGTGGCGGTGGTGGTTTTGTATGGTCAGTTAATGGTTTTTGCATCTGTGGCAATTGTTGATGTGATTGGACTTGATCGTGTTGTTGTAGCTGTTGCGATTGTTGTGGCTGTTGTGATTGTTGTGCTTGCAATACCTGGTGATGCCTTTGTTGTATACCGTGTGGCATTTGAATTGCCTCCACGTTCATCTGTGGATTCGGTATGGCATTCAAATCAAATTCCTTGGGCGGCGGTATGGTATTCAGTTGCATGGGCTCAGGCGCCGGTATCATATAGAGCGGTCCCAACGTTAAAGCCATGGGCAGCTGAGGTGGAGGAGGTGGAGGCGGTGCGGCTGCAAAAAATGCCCCCGGCATAGGATGGGGCGGTGGTACAGGCGGCGGTTGTGGTGGATGATTAAAAAGAAATTGTGGTTGTGCTGGTGGTGGTGGGTGCAAAAGACTTGCTTGCGGTGACTGTTGTTGGATTGCTGGTTGTGGCTGATGTTGTAGCGTTGATAGTTGCTGAAGCTGAGTTTGTTGCGGTGGTTGCAATGACCGCATAAGCTGCTGTGGTGGCAAGGGCGCCGAGTGTTGATGCTGCATTGGTGCCGGAGTCATCGACGTTACAATTGGATGCGATAGAGTTTGCTGCATAGTTGGTTGTGAAATCGCTTGTTGTTGAGGTGCTTGCAAAATCTGGTGCTGACCTTGCACAGTCGGGTCTATTGACCTATTCGATTCCACTACATTGCCTTCGGTAGACTGAGATGCAGATGGCTGATCAGATACTGCAGAATCTGCATTTGATTCTGGCCTATAAGTTAACAAATATTTACAAGTGCGTAAAATTATAAATATTAAATCCCACTCTAGATGTACTCACGCTGATATAACCTGTGGTTGCTTTGGCTCGTGTTTTTCTAAAATTTTTTTGAAGTTTTCCAAAAATGACCCATCATTACAGAAGGAATTAACAACTTTTGGTGGTGGTTGTTCAGTAACCGGCGCCTGCAAACGTTTTAAACCAAATGATATTTTTCCAGTTTTTCCTGTGAAACTAATCAATGATTTTGCGGTAGGTGTGTCTGCTATTTCCTCCTTTTTACTTTTTAACAACGAATCGCTAACAAAATCGTAGATATTAAAATGTTTTTTTTTTTTATATAAATTCTAATTTAATGTGCAAACCTTTTATCACTAGTGGATGGCTTTTCTTTAGTAGTGGTTAACGTTGGAAGTAAAGTGTTATCCTTTTTAGTATCGGCACTCGTTTCACTTATTACTTCAGTGGTTTCAGTGCCATTAACGTCAGACTTCAGTTTTGCAGCTAAAGTCTGTGCTGCTGCCACTGCTTTAGCCAGTTGCGCTGTTCTTTGTTTCTCCAAAATCTCCTGTCGCTTCTTTGCTATTATCTCCTCCTGCTGTGTCATCTGAGCAAAGCGATCGATGCGTGCATTGTTGCGTTGGGCCATATTTGTATCTCCTCTTTATTCTAGTATAGCTATTAGCCTATTAATATAACCTCTAATCAGTGTCCTTCCTACAGACACAGACACCTCACGCACAAATTCTTTAACTTTATTATTCGATTCTATTTATATTAAAAAAAATCCATATAGTTTACTTGCACATCTTTGTGTATATGTGTACATATGTATGTAATCACTTGTCCAATGCGACTGCAATCTTACATAAAATTACTACAGAAAAATTACACTTTGTAGAATAATTTTGATTTGTGAATTCCTCTAATAATTGAAGGAAATTTGTGTTACATGTATCTTTACAATAAAATTCTCAAATAGCCACATTTAAAATGCAATTTTTCTTCGCAGAGCAAAAAAATTTATCTGCGAAATACGGATAACAGAAATACGAATGACATTTCAAGTAAACAGTGTTGTATCTTCACTTAACTCCCTTTTAAAGGGTAAAAATTGTAATTGTTGCTCTACAAACAATAATGGAGATCTACAATAGAAGTAAATATTTAAAAATAAATTTTAAAAAATGTTTAAAACTAATTTTTAAAATTAATGGTAAAGGTTCAGGAGAGCGGCTTTTCCGAAAACGTGCACCAACTTTCACGGGAAAGGTCTTAAAATACTCGTTTTTAATTCCACTTTACGAATATGTATGGCGCGTGCCTTTAAAATCAATATTTTCTTTGTTTTTATCAAAAAATATCGTATTTCCCGAAATGATAAATTCACTTTTACACTTTACACGTCTTTAGATGTTAAAATTATACTTTCTATAAGTTATATACACGTAATTATTGATGTTGTTTAGTTAATCAATAAAGGAAGTTGGTTTTTATGTTATTTTTATAAAAATATGAAAAACTTCATAAACACTTCATTTCAACAAAAATGGCAAGGTTATGTTCAAAATTATGGCACAGCTGTTGTAAATTCGAATGGCCGCTATTGATTCATGATGGTTTTCGAATTATCGATACTCTCAATATACGAGACTGATCGAGAATTGGTAAAAATGAGAAATACATAATAGGAAAATTTATAATTCATTATTATTGCAGAAAGAAGAAGAATTTGGACACAGATGAATTATGAACACAGGGGTTTTGGACCGACCAGGGATATTTTTTTTCGAGCGCTTTTATTTTTCCAATTATTATTATTTTTCTATTATGTATTTCTCATTTTTACCAATTTTTTTCAGACTTGAATATTGAGAATATCGATATTTTAATTTCTTTTTATTTTTCCAATTAATAATATTTTTCTATTATATACCTCTCATTTTTATCAATTCTTGTTTAGTCTCGAATAGCGAGAGTATCGATATTTCGAACCCGATCACCGTTTGTATCACTAGTTCTCAATTGAACAGTGATGCCATTTATAGCGGAAATATTGTGCAAAATCGTAGTATTTTTTATTATTTTTATTGCAAAAAAACATAAAATTAGATAACGCGCCATACATATTCGTAAATCGGAATTAAAAACGAATTTTTTAAGACATTTCCCGTGAAAATTGGTGCACGTGTTCGGAAAAGCCGCTCTGCTGAACATTTACTAAAAATAATGTTGTTCGCATATATGTATACCAAAACTTACCACCAATATCCCTAAGGAATTTTTAAATAAGTGAATAGCATTTTAATAATATACCTTTTTGGAATGCTCATTTCACGCGCTAACACCTGTTTGATTGATGGTCGTTTTTTTAAGTCGTTCGTGAGTTATAGCTTCGCAAACATGGAGCAAAATAAAGAGAAAATACGGCATATTTTACAGTACTACTACGATAAAGGCAAAAATGCATCACAAGCCGCCAATAGAATTTGTGCAGTTTATGGACTCGATACAGTTTCCATTTCCACCGCACAACGATGGTTTCAACGTTTTCGTTCTGGTGTAGAGGTGGTCGAAGATGCGCCACGCTCCGGAAGGCCTATCGTCGAAAATTGCGATAAAATCGCTGAATTAGTCGAAAGAGACCGGCATAGTAGCAGCCGTAGTATCGGTCAAGAGCTGGACATGAGTCATCAAACCGTTATAAACCATTTGAAAAAGCTTGGAGTCACTAAGAAGCTCGATGTATGGGTGCCACACGAATTGACGCTAAAAAACATCTTTGACCGTATTGACGCATGCGAATCGCTTCTGAATCGCAACAAAATCGACCCGTTTTTGAAGCGTATGGTGATTGGCGATGAAAAGTGGATCACTTACGATAACGTAAGGCGCAAACGGTCGTGGTCGAAAAGCGGTGAAGCGGCCCAGACGGTGGCCAAGCCTGGATTGACGGCCAGGAAGGTTCTTCTGTGTGTTTGGTGGGATTGGCAGGGAATAATCCACTATGAGCTGCTCCCCTATGGCCAAACGCTCAATTCGGACCTGTACTGCCAACAACTGGACCGCTTGAAGGCAGCACTGATGCAGAAAAGGCCATATTTGATCAACAGTGGCCGAATTGTCTTCCATCAGGACAACGCCAGGCCACACACATCTTTAGTGACGCGCCAGAAGCTCCGGGAGCTCGGATGGGAGGTTCTTTTGCATCCACCGTATAGTCCGGATCTCGCACCAAGTGATTACCACCTGTTTCTGTCCATGGCGAACGCGCTTGGTAGTCTGAAGTTGGCCACAAGAGAGTCCTGTGAAAATTGGCTCTCCGAGTTTTTTGCCAATAAGGAAGCGAGCTTCTATGAGAGGGGCATTATGAAGTTGGCATCTCGTTGGGAACGCGTCATCGAACAAAACGGCGCATATTTGACTTGAATCGCATTATTGTAACCAATTTTATGAACAATTGAAAATTCAATAAAAATACCGCAAGACTTTTTTGACAACCTAGTATTTTAATTCTTCGTGATTAATGTTAAATCAAAACTTATTAGTTTGTTAAGAAAAACTCGTCTATATTAGTAGATTGGATATTATATTTAATATCTGGAATTTTTTTTAACACTTTATTAGTATGTGGGCGTTATAGAATATGAAGCTTATATATTAGAATGTATGTATATTATTTTCATAATAATAATGTATACATTTATATTTTTAACTAAAAAAGCTACACAAAATCTGTTATATTTCGCTAACTACACTAATAGACTATTACGCTAACTTTTGTATAGCCCCCTTAATACGAAAGTAAGAACAAGGAACAAGGAAAACTAATAGTAAAAGCATAAAAAATGTTTTATGGCTTAAGTAAAAACCTAATCACAAGAAATTAAAATAATCCAATTTTATAATTTATAATGTAACCGTAGTTCTCGTTCGTGCAAAAGCTCTTAAATAATTGATAATCAAAACTAAGTAATAATATATCATAAACACATTAACAAAATACCGTCATCATCTAAGAAATTTATACATTTAACATATTTTATTAAAAACCAATTGTTATTAATTGAATTTTTTGATATTATTATATTGCTTAACGCTGAACTGATTTTGGAGTTTTTAAAATTTTTAGATAAACTAGTTGCTCTTCTGGATACAATATATGACATAATCTATATTTTTAATTTTTTTACGTTTCAAAGTCTATATTCGTAAATAGGTCTCAATGTCATGGCAATTTTACTAACAAGTATTTAGTATACCTTATATTCTAACATACCTAAGAAACAACTGTTGCATATTAAATAGAATTCAAACGCGCTTTAACAAATAGCGATTTTATGGTTGGAAAAATCGTTTTTTTGCATTTTCTTAAAGTATATCCCTTTAAGATTATTTCTTGTAAATTTCATAGAGATCTGAGCACTAGAACCAAAGTTACAGCTGTCAACAGCGCGCTCCTCCCATATGCCCCCAAGTACGTGCCAAAACTTTAAACGCGATTATCTCGAAATGATGTTTTTTAAAAAGTACCGTTGCGGTGAGCAAGGTTTCTAAAGAACCATGCGACCTATCGGTCTAATTTTTTGCTAGCTACTTGAAAACTACAATATCTCGTACTTGAACGAAGGATTTGGTGAAATAAACATTTTTACACAAGCGGTGATGATTTTACTGAAAAAAAAAACGATTTTTGTGGGTCTAAAAATTCAGTTTTTCATTCCCAAAAAAAACTCTTGTTTCAAGTAAAAACTCCTTCGTTCAAGTATGAGATATTGATCGATAGATCACATGGTTCTTGAGAAACTTTGCTCACCACAGTGGTACTTTTTAAAAAACATCATTTTGAGATAATCGCGTTTAAAGTTTTGGCACGTACTTGGGGGCATATGGGAGGAGCGCGCTGTTGACAGCTGTAACTTTGGTTCTAGTGCTCAGATCTCTATGAAATTTACAAGAAATAATCTTAAAGGGATATACTTTAGAAACTTAACAAATAGCGATTTTATGGATTTAGAACATATTTCGTAAAAGGTTTTTGCTTTCTATTCAATTATATTTAGGTACTATTAGTCCCTGCAGCATGTCAAAACTATTTCCATCCGGTTGAACTGATACTATTGTGCCATCAATTGTCCTAACTTGAAGATAACCAACATCGTCAATACCAATGACAGTCGCCTCTTGTTGGCTTCCAAACTTGTCGCATATATTTACCTTTTGTAAACTATAAAAAATTAGGAATGAAATATATTAATACAAAAAATAATAGTCAAATTAATACTTATGCAGCCAATGTTCGTGATAGAGTTCATAAAAGTAATCAAAATCGCCCGACTTCACCTTCTCCAGGATGTTTTCAATTTCATTAAATGTTAACGCAATGAATTCCTCATATTTCAGTATTGGTATATTCGTACGATTTGTCTGATTATATTTCACAATAATGGAATTGATACAAGTTGTAGGTTTTTCATTATCCAAATTAATTCCGCATCCTATATTTGCTATGATTTTCGAACCGAAAATTGTTGTTTTCACAATAAGACCACCAATCTTTTGAACGCCATTTGCATAAATATCATTGGGCCATTTTAAACGAATGTCAAGATCCTTTTAAAGAGAAAACGGGTTGTGGATTTTAAATACTTTTTATTTTTATCGGGGAAAAAAATTTATGTACATGCAAGATTAATTTTGTCATTAATCATATATGAATTATGTGGCAACCCGTTTATTATTTTCTGTTATTGCTGATATTCGTACAATCGCTATTTTACTTACTCGTTAGTTTAGTTGTCTCTAAAATACTACAAATTTTTCAGCACGAGTTTTTACCGAAAAATTACGTTTATTTTCTCTTAAAAAAAGCAGCCTATAACAAAGTTGCTTTAAAAGAAAAAGTAAGTGAAATTCTTTTGAAGTGCGTACAAATAAAAGAATATTAAATATAAGACACATTATACAAATGGTAAACGTATTTCTCAAACGTTGTCTTTGAAGTCGCAATGAACTGTGCTATTCGAATAAAAAAAGGATGTATTTGTAATCACAATGTTTCTAGAATTGGCGTCGAATTCACTTTGTAGATATAATGGCAAAAACAAGTGTAACGCAATGGTTTACTGATTTGCATTTCATGTTTCTAAGCCATTATTCTACACTTGCGAACTTAATTCATATACAAATGAAAAATCGATTATGTTGTGTTGTACTTTTTTTGGTGCGTATTTTTCGTTACCACCTAAGGATACGCTAGACAAGTAGTTAAGACGGACGGTATAAGAAACGAGCGATATGCGGCAAAAAGCCGACTTCGACCGAGACCGAGCCAACATAAAAACAACAAAAGCAAAAAAAGACAATGTGTGATCATAATGATACCACCCGAAAAATGCATTTTGAGTGTCAGCAATATATAAACAATGTATATATGTATGGGTATTTATAAAAATGAATTAAAAATATTGCTCTAGTTACTTTCCATAACACGTCTAATTTACTTCAGTAAATTCATTTTTTGTTTTTAATGCAGTAACCGGATAGTACTCCACCCTGCCATCGACACCATCACTACCCCCTGAAAAATGACCACCACATCCGCAGACACAGCTCCGTTACCGGTCAACGATCTTGATGTCATACAGGATATGATAGACATTTCGGCCGATCGTTTAGAGGGTTTGCGTACACAATGTGCCACAAGCGCTACTTTAACTCAGCAAGAAATCCGTAGTCTTGAGTCGAAATTAGTTCGAATGTTCTCAAAATTGTTGTTAACCAAATCACGTTTAAATGAAAGGATACCAGCAAGCGGTTTATCTCATACTACTAGCACGGAGCTAAAAAAATGGCTACGAGTTGTTGGAATAAGTCAAGAATCATCAAATATTTGTCTGACCCGCTTGTCCACATTAGAGCAACTTCTAGAACAGAGTGATGAGGAACTTAAGCATTTATTAAGCAATAATTCGAGTTATCGAAAAGATGAAGATATAAGAAGGCTTACAACTGCTATGCAGAACTTACGTAAATGTAAAGAAAGCCTAAGCATTTTGGAGAGTGAGAACTCCACCAATAGCACAATAGGTGGAAATAATGTTTCTACTGAGAAGAAAGAACCTCTGACTGAACAATTGTTTTGGGACTCATGGGACCGTCATCATAATCATCACCATCACCGTAGCAGTATGGGAAATATCGGCGTAACAGCCTCGCCACGACCACATCGAATGCTTACCAAACAAGGAAAACCACACCATCACCAATCAGCGGGAAATAGTCGTCAGTCGCCTTCTCACGATCACACATGTAAATCATCATCAACTGCAGCAATCAATAATGCCACTGACGATTTGTCTAGTATACAAGGTTCTACACTTACACTGACGCTAACACCATCCCCACCTAATTCTCCATTCACACCCACTAGTATAATCAGCAATTTCAGTACGGTTTGCAGTGGAGGAAGCAGTGTAAATGGCACACCACAACGTAGCAAACCGGCTGGTACGCCACCGCCAATGAAAAAACATCAGACGTTATTATCCAACATGCAACAACATACACCTACACATATTTCCAGTATTATTTCGAATATACCTGCCAGCAATCCGGACGGTACAATGATACCATTAGCCAAATCCAAATCAAATGGGTCTCAATTTCGCGACACGCCATTGTCAAGTACTGGTTCTCCACAATCACAATCATTAGCGTCATCGGTAGTTGGCGCATCAATGATGACTAACAACAAATCGACATTATCACGTTCCCGCCTGAACACCGACCCTAGCCCTGATAGTTTTTCGTCTGCTAGCTCGGACGTTTTTGTAGAAAATAATAATAATCCAAATAATCTTCAAGTACCACGATCTCCGGGCACATTGCCATTAGGCATGGGGCACACGATATCACATCGTTTTGCCAAGGTCTTCCAGGTGATGTCAACGTGTGACCTTTGTCAAAAACAAATGTTCTTCGGTTTGAAGTGCAAAGAATGCAAGTATCGTTGTCATAAGGACTGTGAACAAAATGTACCACCATCATGTGGCCTACCCTCGGAATTTGTTGATGAGTTTAAGAAAACAATTAATGATCATGGAGGATTTGCTTCGTTGCAACATAGTCAGACCACAGCGAATACATCACCAATTCAAAGGCAAAAGCGTGATAGTAGTTCACCTGCCTCGAGTTGTAATAGCTCGAGTCCGTCTAGTCCAGCGCTATTCAATCTCCAACAACAACAGATAACAGCACATGCGGGAGCTGTTTTCATTCCAAGCGGTGGTAATATGATGAGCTCTTCCGGTGGTGGCAGCTCAAGTACGAGCTCTAACATGCTGTCCACTCCATCCTCATTCCACAAGCACGCAAGTCTTTTCAATTTTCCAGATGTAACCATCACATCTAACTGCAATCAAGCTGTGGGTGGTACTACGCAAACACTTTATTCCTCGCAAACCAGTGGGACGGATTCGACGAGTGGCGAATTCAATTGCTCACAGCAGTCTGATTTCCACGATTGCAACAATTCGCTCACATCTTCAATCAACAAATCGAGTCATGGTAGTGACAGTTTATCAAACAACACTGTTGTTACATGCGTGGGATCTTATTATAGCTGTACTAATGTTCCCAGCGTAACTGCTTCCACAAATAGCACCGTACATTCCATCAGCTCAAGCATAGTCAGCACAACAGGTTCGTTTTACCCGCGTAAACTCAGCTCAGCCGGTGTCGATAAGCGCGATCCATTTTCCGAACTTGCCGATACACACAAATCCAATGATAGTGATAAAACCGTCTCATTGTCGGGTAGTACTTCAGCCAGTACGGACTCTGATCGCACACCGATAAGATTAGATTCTACCGAAGATGGTGATTCGGGAAATTGGCCGAGACAAAACTCTTTGTCCCTCAAAGAATGGGATATACCCTATGACGATTTGCATTTGTTGGAATCAATCGGAAAGGGACGTTTTGGTACCGTACATCGGGCATTGTGGCATGGTGATGTGGCGGTTAAATTACTCAAAGAAGACTACTTGGACGATGAGCATATGTTGGAGGCATTTAAATTGGAAGTGGCCAATTTTAAGAAGACTCGTCATGAAAATTTAGTACTATTTATGGGTGCATGCATGAACCCACCCCATTTAGCCATTGTTACGTCATTGTGTAAAGGCAATACACTTTACACCTACATTCACGCACGTCGCGATAAATTTACCATCAACCGTACAACGCTGGTAGCACAACAAATCTCACAAGGTATGGGCTATCTTCACGCTCGTGGCATTCATCACAAAGACTTACGCACAAAGAATATTTTCTTAGAGAACGGCAAAGTGATTATTACCGATTTCGGTCTATTTAGTTCCACTAAATTATTATATTGCGAAATGGGTCTAGGAGTGCCTAATGGGTGGCTATGCTACTTGGCACCTGAACTGATGCGTGCCCTAATGCCAGTTAAACCGACCGAAGAAATTTTACCCTTCTCAAAGGCATCGGATGTGTATTCATTCGGGACAGTATGGTATGAGCTTTTATGTGGCGAATTCCCGTTCAAGTCCCAGCCACCGGAATCGGTTATTTGGCAGGTGGGACGCGGTATGAAGCAAACATTAGCCAACTTGCAGACGTCGCGTGATGTCAAAGACATACTTATGCTTTGCTGGTCATTTCAAGCGGACGACAGGCCAGATTTCGCGAAATTGCTTTCGCTTTTGGAGCGATTGCCGAAAAAACGTTTGGCGCGCAGCCCCTCACACCCCGTACAATTGTCACGTTCGGCAGAGTCTGTATTTTAATCAAATCTACAATATGTTGTGTACCTCATCAAAGGCGGGGCCACCCAAAGGAACTGAGACACATATGTACTACTATATGTATCAACGCATAAATTGAGTATAGTACTTTGGCAAGTGGCACAAAAACAAAAAAGGTTTATTGTAAACTAGATTTAAGTATTAAAAGCGAACACATTTACAAGTATGTTTAAATGTAAATGCACATGCTTAGTGTGTACGTTTATAAATATACCCGAAATAGGGTAAATCAAATATACTACTGTCAAGTACAATTTTCAAAGAAATTACATTATTAATTGATAATCATTGTAAATAATTGTTGATAAAAAAATACAGGAAAGATTTAAGAACATTACATGAAGTGTTTAAATTATATTGTACGAAATTTATAACATTTATTTAATTCCTATTACGTACTAAGTACAAATAAATGTAGCTTTTCATTTATTTTTTAAGAATCTTCTTTATGATTATGTTATATGTGAGTATATGATGTTTCGGGGACGTTAGAAATAATAATTGTCAGACATTGTTTCGAAACAATGCAATTGTAAATACATAATGTTTTGATAATTAAAACGACTACTGCACATTTTACAGATAACCAAAAGACAGTAATTCCAATGAGATTAGAAAACATGATAATGAGATACATACATAAATATGGCACGTATATATGTACAAATAAGTGAGCCATATTACAAAATTGAATATCTAAAATTTAATTGTTTCTGTACGTACCTATGTAAATGAAAGAATTTAGGGTATGAAATGTATGGCATATTGGCTTTAAATACCAAGAGAATAATAATCTATTATTATCCGATACGAGACCCAAACAACATTAAAATATGACGAAGTTGCGAAAGATTAAATAAATGAATATAATTGAGCTAAACATTGTTGTTACACTGCATATATTATTAGGAAATTAGGCACCAACGGGCTTAATCTTGCTAAGAATCGAACTAGTGTTCCAAATAGCGCAGTTCGGCATTGAAATTTGCATCTACATTAAGGTAAGGTTAGCTTTTTTAAAAAGGATGTGTATTAAATCCCGTGTGATATTCAAGAACTCCCCTAAATCGTTCCAAGGACTATATTAGCACAAAAAAATTTAACTGCACTGCTTGACAGATTTTATATTATTGCAAAGCTAGAATACTTTTCACAAAAAAACTTTCCATGCAAGAACTTGACTTTGATCGGAAATTGAGCGTTGTCTTGAAAAATAATCCGTACAAAACTTCGTTGTTATTGTTGTTGTAATGGTTATCTAAATAATCCAGTAAAATTTCATTAAGATGTATTGTCAAGTGAAATAGTTTTCTATACATGAACTTGACTTTGGTCGCTCAATTTGTGTAACAACTATATGCTATAGAGATCCGATCTAAAAATTGTGTTCGGAAATTGTAAAGTTGTCTCCGAAAATATTCTTTGTTAAACTTCGTCAAAATATCTCAATAAATAAAAAATATGTCCATGCAAGGACATGACTTTAACCGTTCAGTTTTTACAGCGGCAATATGCTAGTGGTTCGAATTGAAATTTTTTTTTCGGAGATTTTAGCTTTGCCTTAAACAAAACAAATAATATAGTGAAGATATTTTGATAAATAAAACGGTTTTCCATAAAATAACGTAATTTTGAACGTTCAGTTTCTATGGCAGCTGCATGCTAATCCGATTTCGGCAGATCCGACAAAAGAGCAGTTTTTGTGGAGAATATAATGTGTGCAAAATTTCAGTTTGATATCTCAAAAACTGGGAAACCAATTCGTACACTAAGTACAGTCAGCTCATCGTGCCGATCATTTATTTATATACTTTATAGGGTCTTCCACGTTTCTTTCTGGGTGGTACAAACTACGTGGAAAATTAAAATATCCTGTTCAGGGTATAATGAATATGTGTAAATCTCTAATATAAATATTATATTTGGAATATTTCAGTTTTCGGTTCGATTATGATATCTCATACAGGTATTTTAGAATTAAAACAATTTATTTTCGTCCAATTTACAACAATAATTTCATATTTTAGAAACCATATTTGCCTCAATTATACTCTTGGCCGATTCAGGATTTTCCTTCTAAATCTTTAATGCTATAAAACATATGGAAATATTCTTATTCCTTACCTTATAAGTCGGATTTCCTTTCAATGTGGTCACCATAGCCAAACCGATGATGTGTTGCAATAATGGCAGACGTCTACCCAAGGCTGAATCCAACGAGAAATGTAATTGCAACGAAAACATAGCACAACCGAGAGGGCTAATCCACTACACAGAAAAAACAAAAGTAATTGAAATTTCAGCCACGTTTGAGTCTGAAGGAAAGTAACTTCGTATATGAGTTATCCTCACCTGATTGTTGCTACGTCCGACACCTTCCATTTGTTGACGCACCAAAACCGCGATGCCGTCCATTAGCTCCAGATCGCTTATTACATTCATACTGGTACTTACCACGGGTGCATATATAACGAGCCGTCCAATATATTTGGTTTTTAAATTCTATATTAAGAAAAAAGTTTTGTGTAAAGTACACATTTTTGTTATTTTTATAAAATCATGGAATAGTAATAAAATAGTATTTCTCTTATTTTACATATATGAACTAAAGCCATGTAAAAATACAACTTCGCTCCGGAAGCGGATTTAAGTATTTTATTTCCATAATTAGCTTACTTACATCAAAGTATTCCACGGTTGAAAAATCCTCCGGACAAGAATGTATCAGTATTGGAAGAACATTTGTATTAGCGCTTTTGGGTTTATCACCCTTATCGCAAAACTGCATGGTCAATTTGGAAGTGGTTATAATGTTACTCTTAGCTCCAGAAGTCTTAATTTTCTCCAACAATTCAAATTTTGACTGTAAATAATGTTTACAAAAATAACAATAAATTTCCGTTGCGATAGTCTTTAGTGCTTAAACAAATTAATCAACAACTATTACTCTCATAATATAAAAGTAAAGGAAGCCCAGATATTATAAACTTCGTGGCGATTTTAATATAGCCTATACTATTAAAATCGCCACGAAGTTTATAATGCCAACGAAATTTGTGAAGTTTACGGATACGATTCTATTCTGTATCAGTTCGTGTAGTATAACAATGGCTCGCTTGCTTTCGTTCTGGAAATTTCGATTTACACTGATGGAATAATGTCTCTAGAGGATAAATGGCAAAAAGCGGTCGACCAAAGGGGTACATATTTGTTTATTTATTTATTAGTATAAATATAAAAAAAATAACTTGAAGTTTCATTAGAAATACGAAAAGATTTATTGCAAAAGATAAAAAATCCATGTAAGATTTATGGGCTTTTGCGTTTCTTACTTAAAGAGCTTGTTTACGTTGGATCTGTTTTTAGGGTAAAACTGAAAACTTGAGGCACTTGCAAAATAAAACAATATGGGAAATAACGGAAACAGAATATAACATTTGTACATACATACATATGTATTTTTTTAGCATCCTTACCTCATGTCTCCCAAGAAAATATGCTTCCTGATATGTGCATTTGGCACCGTTAGTATTAAATTGCTGTACGCTTATATCCAAATGCTTGTTCAGTAAGTGTGCTAAAATTTCCATTCGAACTTGTTCATTCTGCATTAGAATCTTGTACTTGGATTCATCCATTTCGAATTGTGAAGGATTCGTTTCCAAATGTACCTTGAAAATTTATGAATATTATTTAAAATAATTATTTATTAATTATATTAAAATAATTATTAACTCAAAAAAATATTTTTGAGAATATTCAATTTGAATATCTGATAAAATATTCTAACTATATAACGTTTAACATCATATTGCCAAACTTTGCGAATAGTTCTGTCTACATACATATGAAATTGACTGAAATTCAAACTACGAATTTATCATCCCGATTTCAAAGAGTGTTGCTTATTTCGAGATAACAATACATACTTAAAACTCGAACATAAAGGGTATAATAAATTTTTTGTCACGATTACTGGATGCATATTGCATGGAGTCAGGTTTTCTATTGTGTAACTACCAACATTCTTTCCATTTTTTGCTGAATTCGACCACGTCTTATAGTATAATTGTACTTTATGAACTACATACATATGTATGTATTCAGAGAAAAAATTAAACAAGGTGAAATTGCACTCGCATGTATTTAATAATGGAGTGCCAACGCACTAATTTATATGCTCAAAATTGTGATAAAGGATTAATGAAAATTTGAAGTTCACTACTATTTAACGGTTGATTACCTGCGAGAAAACTGCACATCCTCCACTTTGCACGCTGTTCGCCAATAATAAACTGGGTGTATTCCACGTTTCCTCAGTGCCAAGCACTTTCACATCTAGATTGTGCACTTTACCACGAAGATCCTGAAGTTCGACAGACCTTGGACATACTAGAGCTCTAAGGGCCGATTTTTTGTTTTGTTTTTGCACCACATAAATGTATGTATGTATGTACGAAGAAATTGCCACAACACACACAAGAACGAGCAAAAGGTATAATGAAAACAAACGGAAACAGACACACAAAGAAATGTGGAGAAAATTTGAACATAAATCGTATAAGGAAAGGGCAAACCAAAATTTGGAATAACCGAAAGAGTGTTTATAATTCATACAAATATTCATTATTATATTCCCAAATCATTCAAAGCCAGTTTGTACAAATAGACAAAGAATAAAATAAACGAGTATGTATGAAACAGGTACATATAAATATATGTGTAGGTAGTAAATATTATAAATGAACAACAATTTAGTTAAATTTATAACGGCAAGACAAAAAGTTTAACATATACATATGTATACGCACACATAATGATGGTTGTTTTTTTAATAAAGCAATACAAAATGTTACACAAAATTAGAGAAAAAGAATTGTACAATAAAAAATGCATATAAATTAGTAAATTATTCCAAATGAGGTAAAGCTAACTATACTGTGTTCGAATTACGAATTTTTAAAACACTCGAAGTGATCGAAACAATATATATTTGTTTTATACATTTCAAAAGTGTAAGAGCAAAAATTTAACTCAGTATAAACACCTATCTCAAAATAAAGTAAAATATGTCTTATTTTTTAATGATTATGGTAATTCGGTATTTAATCCTTAGACGCTGCGTTAAATACCAATATACTTGTAGGCGCATATACGTACATATATATGTACATATAATCAAGAAGTAAGAGCTACAGCGGATGTGATATTACTAGAGAATTTAATATGGCCACAATTATGCATTCTCAAACAATTGAAAAAAAAGTAAAAACAATATACGAAAAGTGTTCATAAACATCTTGCATCATCCCTTCTCCTCAATTATGTACTATACAAATAAATTTAATTGTTTTCTGTGTAATTATGTGTAGTCTAAGCATGTGATTGCAGAAATGTTTTTCAAAAACTTACGGTTTTCTCGTAGTTGATTGTGTAGCATCGTCACTATCCGTAGAGAAGTTTTTCTTTACGGGCGAAGGCTGATAACAAAATATATGATGCATCATTTTTATTTTTTGCCATTTATCGTACGAGAACTGCACCAGTTCATTTTCACGCACCTATGTAAAAGCAAGATATTTAACTCTATAAATCCAAAAATACGAGCAGGCAGAATAAACAGCTGTTCGCTTTTTGTATAAAAAAAAAACAAAGTGCGCTTATATTCAATCACCTCCGCAGTTCGATAGTTGGGCAGCACAAAATTTAGTATATCCGAACATAAGGAGAGTACTCTTCCACCGCACAAAAAAAAATCAACTAGTATCTCTCCAACATTTGTAGACACATTGCCACAGACTACTAAAAGTCCAGTGTTTTTCATCCAATATTTTTGTGTTAACTGTTGTGGAGTCATTGCATAAATTGTATACCTTAAAAGAATGTCAAAAAGTTTTTACGCAGAAATATAAATTAATCTTATGGTCACTTTATATTATTTACCTTTCCCGATCTAAAATATTCTTAAGCGTAGACAGTGCTCCCTCACGCGAACTAGCGCTTTCGGAATAAACAAATACATTAGTTGGTTTACTTGGGTTAGAAATATCGGTGCTTTTTAAACTAAGACCCTTGCTCTGATCTTCATTTGATAATGCTTCATAACTTGTGGATGCGTGCGTGGAAGTTGGTAAGTCACTTTTGCTAATTTTATTTTTTTGTAGCGGTGTAGTTTCTAAAGGTATCGATCGTTGTTTTTGTGATGATGTGGATACAATTGCTGAGGCTACCTTATCAAAATCAGTAGATTGGTTCGCGCTGTTGGAAGGCATTTTGGCACGTGCTATAGTTGTTGTTATTATGGCTGCAGCCGCAGAAATGGTAATAGGTGGATCAGAGAGTGGAAGTGTTGGTGATATCAGCGCAGATTTTGCTGAAGACTTTTCTGTTACTGTTGTTGATGCGGAAGCTTCGGGAACCTAAAGGATTGTTTTCAAATTTAATTCATATGCATTTAAAATCAATTTCTACTGACCTTAGTAGTCTTGAAGCGACTTTCGGTTCCGCTGCCATTGGTGTTAGCAGCGACTGGCTTTCTAATTTCGGTCGGTTTAGCCTTGATTTTGGACAAAGGTGAAGCAAGTTGAACAGGATTTTCAGTTTCTATGGTTACTTTTGTCACCATGGACGATTTACTAGGTTTAACAATTGAAGTTGTTTTGACATCCATCAGAGTGTCGGATGTTTCGGAATATTTTTTGGCATAAGTAGTTGTGCCAACAGCTTCTGGCTGTTGTAAATTGCTTGACTTAGAAATCGCGACGCTTCCAGTTACCTGTTGCTCGTAAGGTATAAGATCAGGCTTAACCACAACATCACCTGCAGCTTTACCCTCGGTACGACTTTTTTGACTCTCAAACTCAGTTGCTTGATGTGCTAATACGCTCAATGCACGTAAATGCTCTAAATGTCGCTGCCAATCCTCGTGACTTAAGTTCAACTCGCACTGGCGTACAGGCTTGCGCAAATGGCTGGCCAACATGTTCATGGGCTGCGGTTTACCCTCATATTTAATAGCTGGCAAATTAAGAAAGGATGTATTAATTATATTACAAATGATTACTTATTAATGAAACAAGAATGACATTTACGTAAATGTTCTTTTGAATTAAATATGGCAATTTATAAAAAAAAATACACATTAATTATTAACACATAATTTATAACTAGCTTACACTCAATCCTCAGTAATTGTAGCTGATCGTTAATGAGAAATTTATTTTGTAAATATGTGGACAACAACAATTTGGTAAAATGTTCCACATCAGTCTCAATGAGCACAGCAAGATGTGAGTCAACCTTCCATGCTATTAGCTTACCAAAATTTTCAATCTGAAAAAATTAAAAACAAAGCTGTTAAAAACAATTTGAATTTTGAAACAGAGTGTAATATACATGTAATTTCGTATTTGTGATTTAATCTTCCAAGTCTCAAATGATAAATTATTTGCAAAATGAAGTTTTATATTAAACAATTAAAAATTTGGCATGTTATTTTCGCATACCCGTATATGATTTGCAGAATTCTCAAACTCATAACAAGGTTGAATATCGGCTTCCAATAAGAGATGCAAAATATCCTCTTTCCTTAAAGCAGCAAAGTGATCCAATAAAGCTTTTGGATTTGTTGAGTGAGCGAAGGGAAGTAGCTTATTCTCCACTGACGCATTATTCTCATCAAATGATATCCACGGCTTTAATTGAACCACTTGCACCGGATGTAGACAGCAACCGCGATGTGAACCATTTAACCAAAGTATTTCAGAAACACGCGCAGCATTTCGGTTGTGACAAAAATCTGAAGCCGCTAATGAAGGATCTATGAACACACAAATAGGTACCATTAAATACATACAAATGTTGATATTTAATAAGTATTTAGCTCGTTATTTGTCTCACCAAAACCATCGTCATTTTCAGTAGGCAACGTGTAGAATGAAATGCTGGTATTTAGAGCTAATTGCTGTCCAATTTTTGTACAGACGTTCTTTATACGCGAAGACTGCAGGAATGTAGCAGTGGCATAATATAAAGTCAGCATATTTACGCAGATTTTATAGTTAAACTCGAAAAGATTATATATTGCAAGTAATTAATGTACTTTATACACTTAATAACTTTCCGGATATCAAAAATTTATTGTAGGAACATAACATATATTAATTTCTAAATCATTTTTCGGTTATATTGAAGATTATGGATTTTGGTTTCGTAATTGACGTTATTTCCGTTTCCACTGCAGTACGGATTATTGGACGTAAGATTTTCTTTACATTTGTTCTTTTTTTCCTTTGCCAATAATGACTTGTGAATAAGCCTTGCTCACAATTTTAGCTATTTAGTTGTTAGTTGTCATCTATTTCACCTTTTCTTGTATTTGCTTTTCAGATTTGAACACTTTTCGCGTTATCGCATTATCCTATATTGACAGTTGTTGTTATTCCGATTTGTTATCATTGTTATTTGTTTCGCCGGTTTTTCCACCTCTTCTATTTTCCCTATTAAAGTAGGGATGTGCTTATATAGGTATAAATATCTTAATACTCGATAACACCATTTATATTCAAGGTACAAGGTTGTGTCGAAAGCTTAGTTTACTCACCAACTCTTATTGCGTAAGAAATATTTAAAACTCACGGCATAATTATTATTCAGTCAGCCCTTGAATACATATTCTTCTTAATTTTAAACTTTTTAATTTCTTCGTTAAGGCTAAGACCCCTGCAAACTTTTAAATATTTGTACGGCTCGAACATTTCTGCTTGATCCTATTATGCAAAGCACTTTATAAAATAACAATTGCCAACATAATATTTCCAATATTTTATGCTATTTATCCCTTGAACAATTTGATAAAAGCTTCGAACATTGTATGTAAATCATCCATAAGTTTCATATATGACAGCATTCAACAGTGCGCACAAGTTTAAAAACGAAAAGAGAATTCGACGAAAAGATGAGTAAAAACTTAAGCAGAGGAAAATTAAAATAAAAAAGACGTTCTTAGACTTACGGCAATTGTCAATATTTGCCTAGACTTTTCTGCATTCGTACATAAACCAAGATTTCAATAATTTGAAAATATTTGCTTATAAATTAAATTAGATACCGATCAAATAAAAAAAATTGAAATACAGCAGACATGCCGGTAAATATAATATCTTAAACATACCGAAATCATAAAACCTTTTAAAGCATAGCGGGGTGCGGTCAGTTCACCCAACATATAAAAAGAAACGAAAGTAATATACTGTTTATATATTAAAATATTTTCTAGGCCTACCATTCACAGATTAAGGAATTTCCCCAAGTGGTTGGAAATATGGCTATATTGCCTTTACGAACTCAAGCTCGTGGACCTGCTCCCAGTGCCAATATTGAAAACGATATCATTGATGAGTCACTATATTACTTCAAAGCAAATGTTTTTTTCCGTACATATGAGATAAAGGTAATAACTCAATATTATTTTTCGTATATATGTATAAGAAAGTAACAAAACACATTTTTTAGTCTGAAGTTGATCGCGTTCTCATTTATATTACACTATACATCACCGAATGTTTGAAGCGCTTACAACGCTGTAGCAACAAAAATCAAGGCACACAAGAAATGTACAGCTTAGCTATTTCAAAATTTGATATCCCTGGAGATGCTGGATTCCCATTAAATGCTGTTTATGCTAGACCACAAAATACACAAGAAGCAGGTAAGTTATAAACAGCGGTTACAGTACCTGTTAAACAAACATTGATATTTAAATACAAACATCGGTTTCAGATTTAATGCGCCAATATTTCTTACAACTGCGACATGAAATCGGAAATCGTGTTTGCGAGAAAGTATTCAACAGTGAAGATGGAAAGCCCAATAAATGGTGGATTTGTTTCGCCAAAAAGAAGTTTATGGAGAAATCTTTGTCTGGCCCTGGGCAATAGACATAAGTGATGTCAATTAAATTCGCAACTACCATTTATTACAAAATATTTAGGCTCAAAATGAATAATAAAGTGTTACATATATATAATTGCATTAATTAGAACCTTTATTCAAGCTATATTGAAGTATAATATATGTAACGAATTTGAGGACTTTAACTCGTCGTAACTCAAATAATTTATCGGTATAAGTGATCTGCTTGCAAATTAGATGCAATCTCCGATTCCCATTTATCTCCATTGCAAAGCAGCTTCTCCTTATTGTACAATAATTCTTCATGTGTCTCAGTTGAGAATTCAAAGTTGGGGCCCTCCACAATGGCGTCAACCGGGCACGCTTCCTAAAAATTTAAAGGATTAATCTCAATTTTTGAGTAATTGCTTTTGTGTACTACCTGACAAAAACCACAATAGATGCACTTAGTCATATCTATATCGTATCGCGTTGTACGCCGACTACCGTCGGAACGAGTTGTTGCTTCAATCGTAATAGCTTGCGCTGGACATATTGCTTCGCACAATTTACAAGCAATACAACGCTCCTCTCCACTTGGATATCGTCGGAGAGCATGCTCTCCACGGAAACGGGGACTTAATGGTCCTTTTTCAAAGGGGTAGTTGATAGTGGCTGGTTCTTTAAATATGTGTGCCAAAGTCACAGCAAAACCTCGAAAAAGTTCTCCTAAAAACATTGTTGTTGCTGCGCGGTCAGTGATCTCATTGATTTCCATACTCAACTCTTTGTTATTGACATAGACATAGCCCTTCGGTACAGTTACTATATCTTTGCCAGCTGCACATAAGCGGAGACTGGTTCCAAACATGCGATGACCTATGACATTTTATAATATAATTATTTTATCCTTGAACTAAGATGTGACATAACTCCCATAACCTCAACCATACAATAAAATAAGCGAAATATAGTTCTTAAACAATTCAATTCATTTTTAAACTTACCATTTCTCGAAAGCGTAAAAACTTTAGCCGGTAAAGCCATTTTAGTTGTAATGTATGTTCCAACCTCCAAATTGACTGATTAGTTGATTATTTGGAATCTGTTGCAATCGGTGGCTGAAAACAATTTTTACCACCTCTGCTTACTTATTCCTTAACTCTTGTTGAAAACTAATTGGTTTAATGTCAATACTTTTTGTTTTGCTCACTTGTCCGTATAGCGAACAATATATCAGTGCTGCCAAACTTTTACAGTGCCAATTAGAAAAACTATAGCCGACAACTTTGGAGTATTTTCGCTAAAAATCAGCCATGAAAATATTTAAACTTCTTTATTTGGTGCATTAACTTAACAAAACACAAAAAAAACAGAATTCATAAGTATTCCATAAAAATATTTTATGTCTAGAAGAACTTTTAAAATTTCTTAAACATTTAACCCAAAGGACTAAACTATTAGTGAATGAACCGATTTGTTGTGACCGCTGATGAGTGAAGAGCACTGAACGAAAACACAAAACATGAATAGTTTATTTACTAAAACATTAAGAAACAATAATTTAGGACGGGTTTTAGTACCATTAGCAGTTTTAGGAAATTGTGATATTATTCTACTTCGGCAATTTTCACAGCAGGGATCAAAACTCGCCAAGTAAGTATATTTTTTCATGTGTTCATTTAACGTTATGAAACCATATAGCGTTTTCCTTACTAAACACAATTAATGCGCATTTTTCTTTAATAATGTAATGCAGTGAAGGGTTCATATTATAGGTGTCTTTGAATTACATAACATATTGCAAACGTTGTACAAATAGCTCTCTATAATTTTCCCATATCATATAGATTAGCTGAAGTAGGGCGATTGGAGTCAGTCAAACTAGATGGAAAATATGAGACAGGTCAGTTATTCCTACATCGCATATTTGGTTACCGTGGGGTTGTGCTTTTTCCATGGTCTGCACGAGTGTATGATCGCGATCTACATAATCCCAGCAAGCAGAAACAAAGAGTAAATGCTGATAAGTCGTCCGCTGGGGCCATTGCAGGGGAAAAAAGTAAAAATAGCGCAATAGGAGAAACATCAAGTGAACAAGGAAATTCAGAAGCTCAGGCAACTAACGGGGGTGAAAGTGACAACTCATCTTCGTCCACCAGTGGTACAGATTCGTCTGTAAAAGAAGTGAAAGGCAAAGTTCATACCTTCTACCAAGTTCTGATCGATTCACGCGATTGCCCATACATTGTAAATAAAATCTCTAATCGCTAATAAATTTAAATTTTTTAGTTTTAAAATTTTCCATTTTTTTGAAGCGCGCACAAACTGAGGCTGTAACATTTCTGGGAAATCAAGATTCCAACCGCAGCCTATATGCTATTCCCGGTCTTGACTATGTTGCCCACGACGATATAATGCCATATACGTCGGGAGAAAAACATCCCCTACAACATGAACTTTTCGATAAGTTCTTAACGCATGTCCCAGGCAAAGATCCACCGTTCGAGGGACAAGATACATTGAAAGCGTGGCAGGAAAAAAACCATCCTTGGTTGGAATTGAGCGATGTTCACAAGGAGACTACAGATAATATACGTGTAACTGTGATACCGTTCTATATGGGTTGTCGGGAAACTCCTGCTTCCTCTGTTTATTGGGTAAGCATACACTTTAAAAATGATTTAAAAATATATTTTAAATATTATTTAATTTTAGTGGCGCTACTGCATTCGTTTGGAGAATTTAGGTGTGCTTAGCGTCCAGTTACGTGAGCGCCATTGGAGAATTTTCTCCCTATCAGGCACTTTAGAAACGGTACGTGGACGTGGCGTTGTCGGTCAAGAGCCAATACTTAGTCCACGTCTGCCGGCATTTCAATACAGCAGTCATGTCAGCTTGCAAGCACCTAGCGGTCACATGTGGGGTACATTTCGTTTAGAACGTGAAGACGGTCACACTTTTGATTGTAAAATACCTCCTTTTTCTCTTGAAAGTAAACCTGAAGAACCCGGTACTGGGCTCTCATCTAGTACTGGAACGAATAATGGCAGTAAGCCCGACGTCAAATAATATAAATTTCATGAATAATTTGTTATTCTAACATACGGTTGGATAACAGATGGGATGGTATAAATTGACATAGCCTAATTTTGGTAACACAAGTTGATAAGAGTAGTAAGTTTAAGTAGTCCACATTTAGTGTATAAATTATTTCTCTATAACAAAATGTTTGTGTATATACATATAAAGACATTTCAAACAATTCGGAAAATAAATTTCAAAGATTTTGTTTGTTGAACTCGGATGTTTGCATTTTATTCCAAAGACTTAGACCTATAAGGATTAAGTAATAAACTTCATTTTTAAGCCTATTTATGCTATAGCATTACGAATTTCTGGCTTTAGGTGTGCTTGGAAATTAAGGGGACGCATGTTATCTTGTATACCAAAAATTTCCTGGAGGGCATTTAGGGAAGCCACTTTTGTAGCAGTTGCCACATCTTCACCAAAACCTAAAAACAAACAATTTGTTTAGTAACGTTTATGTACACAATATATGTATTAAAAATAATGTAAAACAACTTGGTTCAAATCTCCATAAATAACGTAAATATATAATTTTATTCTACTCTGAAACAAGCAATTTATTACATTACAACTTACCACGACCAATCAGTTTTTTATTTGCATATAATCCCACGTGATATGCTGAAAGGAGAGTATTTTTTCCACAATCGCCGATTAAACGCGGTTCTATTTCACCCAAATTTCTTTCTTCACAAACTTGCTTCAACATAAGTTCTGGATCATCAATGCCCCATATTTCAAGTAAATCGCGTTGATTCATTTGTGTACATACAAAATCTCGTATAAAAAGAAATGCTTGTTCTTGTCCACTACACTGCTCGATTGTACCGATAACAGCAAGTAATGAGCGAGCCAAGGATTCTTGTTTAGGCGGATAATTGTCATCAAGTAATAATTCAGTCATACCTAAATGTGTGGCTATATGTGATAGCATCCCAGTGCTTAGCAAATAATCTGTGAAGGCATTTATACCAACCACAGGAACATTTGGAAATGAATGGCTCAAATATGCACGAACACACTCATTTGCTAAATATGCTCCTCGTTCGGACAATTCATAGTTGTCTTTAATTACTACGTCTGTTTCGACAATACCAAGATCACGTTGCCGCACTTGCTCTTTTTGCACATACGATGGCTGTGTGAAAGCTGCCTGCAGCATTTCTAAATCAAATTCTTCATGTAGTCGTTTGCCAAAAGCAAACAACTCAGCACGATAATTCCATTCAATAAAACCGGATCGTGGTTGTGGCAGCTGGGGTCCCAACTTTTTTTGTCGTCTACGAAGTTCACGTAATGTCGGCGCCACCCAACGCTTAAAGCAACGTGTTTGATCTATGTGTAAAGAATACAAAATTATTTATTCTGAAAAATTATTCTTCAATATTATTTACCCAGCACCGGCAAACGTGTTAGTCCTTTGTTTTGATTTAAAATGCGTAAAGATAATCGGAATAGTGACATTTTTTTGATATTCCACTATCAAAGAAGTTGCAGCAAGGTTTAATTATGAATAATCAAACAGCTGTTTAAGTGGTAGGTTTGATAAAAATCGATAGTGAATTAAATAATATCGAAGGCGCTAAATTTCTCTGTGTAAATTGTATCGGCAACTCTAAAAAAATTACTAAGAAAATGGACCAAAAGTTTGAACGTATGAACCGTATTATAACATACAGTACTGCAGTAAAAGAATTTAGATTAATTATGGAGAATAACCTTATACAGAGCACAGAAAAAATATAAATAAATATTATGTACTATCGTCAAATTAATATGAATTGCTTTCAATTCCATAATTTAAAATTCGATATTTAATGTTATGATATTTTGTTGATGTTGGCATCCCTTTTGAGATTCGCCATTATTGCACTTCCTATGTTTTATTGTTAGTTTTCGGCGTTTTGAAGTAAAGAGAATTGACTTCTGTGAAAAAATATAAGATTTATTTTCCGGATTCACTTATAATAAATGGCGTTACAAACGTATGGAGACAAGCCTGTGGCTTTTCAGCTGGAAGAAGGTGGTGAATACTACTATGTCGGCTCTGAAGTCGGAAACTATATGCGTTTATTCCGGGGTATCCTTTATAAAAAGTATCCCGGTATGACGCGATTGGTACTTTCTAATGAAGAACGTAAAAGGCTAGCAGACTCCGGATTGAGTTCACACATATTAGCGAGTTCTGTATCATTGCTACGGGCCGTAGAAGTAGACGATATAATTGCAGGAAATGATGAAAAGTAAGTGACTTTTAAATACTTAACTGTAGATATATTTAAATGGATAATTCATATAGATATCGAGCTATATCTGTAAACACATCGGAAGCACCATTACCACGTGAAAATAAATCTAAAAAGCAGCCACAATATGTGCCCACTATGCCGAATTCTAGTCATTTGGACGCAGTCCCACAAGCCACACCAATAAATCGTAACCGCGTTCATACCAAGAAAGTTCGTACATTCCCTATGTGTTTCGATGATACCGACCCAACAGCCAACATTGAAAACGCCGCACAAAAGGAATGTTTAGTACCCATACGTTTGGACATGGAATTGGAAGGTCAAAAATTACGAGATACCTTCACATGGAATAAAAATGGTATGTTATTGATTTTTTTTATTATTGCTTTAGACAATTTTTATAATTATACGTGTATATTTGAAGAGAGTATGATAACACCAGAACAATTTGCTGAAGTACTTTGCGATGATTTGGATTTAAACCCCATACCTTTTGTTCCTGCCATTGCTCAAGCCATTCGACAGCAAATAGAAGCTTTTCCTAATGAGCCTCCGATACTTGAAGAAAGCTGCGATCAGCGAGTTATCGTTAAACTTAATATTCACGTCGGCAATACATCCCTTGTTGATCAAGTTGAATGGGATATGTCTGAAAAGAATAATAATCCCGAGGAATTTGCTATAAAGTTATGTGCTGAGCTTGGTTTGGGAGGAGAGTTTGTAACAGCAATAGCGTACAGCATACGCGGCCAATTGTCTTGGCATTGTCGTACTTATGCTTTTAGCGAAGCTCCTCTATCTACTATAGACGTTCCCTTCCGTAATCCCAGTGATGCTGATGCATGGGCCCCATTCCTCGAAACACTAACGGATGCAGAAATGGAGAAGAAAATACGTGATCAAGATCGCAATACACGTCGCATGCGTCGCTTAGCTAACACGACAACGGGTTGGTAAAACCATTCAATATATGCATAGGTTTACATTATCCATTCAAGATACTTATAGCGTCGAATCAAGTTCGTATATGTATCAAAAGTATTTTGCGCTAAATGCAATAATATTTTTAGATATTAATGGTATTTTTTCGAATTACCTAATAAATGTAGATTGCAAAATAAACAAATGTAGTTTTATAAACGAAAAGTATTTTAGCAGGACATAATTATAAATGAATATCCATAAGGAATAACACTAAATTACCGCAACAATAGCAACCAATAGTTTAAATAAAAATTTTATTATAAGTAGAAATGAACTTTTATATTTATATTAAAAATAGCTTTCCTATTATACTACTCGAAAAATATATTTTAACTTTCAGCCGTATCGCCTTTATCTTGATCCGCATCTCCACTGTAGAATTCATTTTTTGGCTCTACCATTTTGTCGTCTTCCGCCTGTGATATTCGAACATCTGGGTCAGATTCTTCCTTAACCCGTACTTCTTCCATATCAATAGAGTCTGGGGGAATTTGCACCATTTGGACGCTTGGCGAATGTTGACACATTTTTAAATTCTCATAAACATGTTTCACTATCAGTTCCAAATATTGTTTAGAGTTAGCGTTCTCTTGGCGTGAGTTTACATCAGGATGAAGAGTGAAATCCGGCGCAAAAAATTCCAAATACTCCGACATTGGCAAATCATTGGATATATTTTCGTCTACAAGTAATGATGTTTCGTGAGTCCAGCACCGAGCTACATTGCGTAAAGTGTAACCCCCACCGCCAACTACCAATGTTGGTACATTTAGCTCCTTAACGAACTTAACACACTCTCCGTGTCCACGGGTACTGAGGGAAAAACATCCCAGCCGATCACCCGCAAGCGAGTCTGCGCCACATTGTAACACGATAGCTGTTGGGCGATAGAAATCCATCACCGCCGAAATGATTGGTTTAAAAACTTGAAAATAACTGTGGTCGTCAATGCCTTCTTTTAGTGGTACATTTACGCTGTAATATCGCCCAGATTCCGCGCCAATTTCGTACATATCACCCGTTCCAGGGAAGAAATAATTCCCATATTTATGAAAGGATACAGTCATAACGCGGTCAGTGAGATAAAATGCCTCTTGTACGCCATCGCCATGGTGCACGTCGATGTCAATATACAAAACTCGTGGATTGTATTTAAGTAGTTCAAGTATGCCTATCACAATATCGTTAACATAACAGAAACCTAAAAGGGAAAATATTGTAGGAAATGTAAAATTATTTTGTTTCATAAATTTAATTCAAACCTGATGCTTCAAATTTCTTTGCATGGTGCAAGCCTCCGGACCAATTTATACATATATCACTGTGATTATGATTCAACTTTTGGGCACCCTCCAGAGAAGCGCCCGTATACATCGCACAAAACTCAAATAAACCATCAAAGACTGGACAATCTTCACCCACGCTAAAGTGTGACAGATATTTTGTGTATCCTACGGCTAAGATAATCAAAAATACACATAAATATGTTATACTATATGTTACAAAAAATATTCAATACTACAAATACTTACTATTGCACTGAATATTTTGGGGAGTGACTTTTTGAAGAAAATCTATATATTCCTCACTATGGAAACGAAGCATGTCCTGAGCGCTCGCTCTAAAAATATAATATATCATATTTATATAGGTGTTTACAAAATAAAAAGCTTTCTTACTTGTAAGGTCGATAGATTTTCATTTTTTTATGGAGACCATAATTCATAACAAGGCTATGTGTAACAGATAAGCGATGCGGCTTCATTGGATGTCCGGGACCATAGTGAAAATTGCCTACATCTGGATTGTAAAAATAAGAAACCCGTCGATTAGTCGCTGTTGCCATTTTTCTCACGTCTTTTTCTTAAAAGTTTTTCTTAAGAACTTTTTTCAAAATCACTGAATATCCTTTTTGCTAATAATATGGTCAGTAGAACAACCACGATAAAAACAAGCCGTCGAGTAGTACTGAAGTCCAAATCTTTAAAGCTCATAACGTTCTAGGGAATTAACTCAACTGAATTTCTTTTGCACTTAGAGAAATGTTTTTAAGTAATTCATACATAAATCATTTTACAATTTAATAAAAATTTAATAATATAAAACAGTCCTGTTCCAAATATTTAGTATGGTTGTCAATTACTTTGTTTACAGAGTTGCATTCGTAGTTTTTACCCAGCCACCAATTTCCATGCAAATATTTTCGTTCGAAAAAGAATTTAAATGACCTTTCAATATTATTTATGTTATAAATGCATTAACAATACTCTCAGATAAACTCATATATATTTAAATCATTATGTCAACAATTAAAATTGTTTTTTTTTTTATCATTATTATAAAATTGTCAGCTTTCAAAATAATATTTAATCGGTAGAAATATGTTTTTCCAAACACTCATCTCTGATTTGCTATTTATCGAATAGCTCGTTAGGTTGCCTATACTGAAATAAATAACATTTTCAATTTAAAATATACGAGTGTGGATAATTCAATTTATTTTGATAAAACTGTTAACCATCAGCAAATTTTATGTTGAAAATGCTGCAAACCAATTGCAAAAACAACATGCTAGACTCACAAGTGAATATAGTAAAGCGTTTGGAAAAGTTAAGCAAATGGCAGGAAGAACAGAAACGTCTGTTGGACGACCGCCAGAATATGCAGCGAAAAATGCTGGGTTTAGAGCACCAGGATATATATGAAAAAATGGGATTCTTAAATGGAAATGACATAATTCAAAATATAGACAAAGGCGGTGGTGACACATCAGGGGATCAGTTGAAAAAATTCGAAATTCAAGATGATTTTGGTTCTGACAGTGAAATCAAAGAAATAGAAAGCAGATTATTTCAAACTAGAAATAAAATTCAAGGAGAACTCACAAATCAAAGAAATTTCAACAGTATTGACTACAATAATGAACAATTTCAAGTTAAAGATATAAAACCCAAGAGACCATATCTTAAACGAGGCGAGGGCATAAAAGCAAGATATAAAATCTCACCTGAATCATTGCGACTAAATAACTTACCCCGATATAAGTATGCCGATGCACATTCCAAAATTAAAAATATACAACGACGCAAGTTAGCTCCTAGAGTGAAACCATCCCAAAAAAATGCAGTGATAGAAACTAATAAAATTGATTGTATTGATGAAATAAAACATGATGTTAATGAGAAGCAATTTCATAAAATCTTGGCCAATGCAAATCCTCCTAATAGTTCTACACCGGATACAAGGGCTTTCAAAGCAGATTCATCTTCAATTTCTATAACTCTACCCAACGTCCGGCTAGGTGAAACTGAAATTAAAGAAACAAAATCCTGTGAAGATTTTGAAGAAAATGGAACGGAACATCAAGTTGAACCATATGTCGCAATTACTTGGTCAAAAGTTCTCAATCCACAACATTTGAAACCCTTACCTATACACGAAATACGGCAAAATTTATCAAACTCTGGGAGAAATGATTGTAATGATGATGAAAATCTCAGTATCTTTGAACTTCTTGAGCGGCAAGCTGACCAAGGAGCTATAGATATGAACTCCAGTTGTGTAAGAAAATTCTTAAACAATAAAATGAATAATGATAAAAATGAAGTAAATGATAGTAAAATGCCTATAAATAGTCGATATGCGGATTGTCGCTTGCGACCTACTGTCGAAGAAGTGTTAAGATGCGATTCTGACGACGAAAATAGTTTTTCTGATGCCACTGACGATAGAGACCAGAGATGTCAAACACCTGGTATTTTAACTTACCTAAGTGCGGAATCTAGAAACGAGTCCACATTACATGCCGACAAAATGAATTTACATGTCCGTTTTTCTGAAGAAAATTCAACTTGTAAATATGACAATGGCGAAGATATAATTTCCAACAATTCCATATTAGATGAAGAAACGTCCTCAAATAAAAGTTCATATTTATTTCATCAATTCAAGGATGCTCTCTTTAGCGCACTGCTAGGCAAAGGTGCTGGCGACGACAAAACAACAGATCAAAACATGTTGATGTCCTCGCCACCATCTGCGTTAACGCAAGAACTACAAGAGAAGAGCAACATTATTAAATTACGTCTGGAAGAGCTTGAAAAGGAAATAGCTTCCTTCCGGAACAATAACATTGAGTTATTGCGAGCCAAACAGGAATATGAAATGGAAAAAGCACATTTCAGTCAAGAACGCAATGAAGCGTTGGATCGTTTAAAAGACGATAAGATTCAAATGGAAATGTACCTGCATGATGAAAGAATGAAAATTGAAGAAGAGAGGCGTAAATTTGAACACCAAATGCGAGTGCAAAAACAAGTTATAACCAACAAAGAACGAAAGGAAATTGCACGACTCAAAGATGAATTAGAAACGCTTCAAAGTCAATTGAAACAAAAGGAGCAATTACATGCATCTGCGCAGGCGCGTTTGCGTGTGCAAATAAGAAACATGGAGCGCGATCAAAAGCAACTATATGAGGATATTGAACGATTAACTAAGGAAAATAAGCGATTACAAAATGAGAAACAGAAACTCGAAAGGGAAGGTAACAATAAAATGCTTATGGAAATCAATAGAAACATTGCAAAATTAGCGCCAAAAGTTGTGAGTACAACAATTTTTCACTTTTTAATAAGTTGAATGTAGATACACGTATATTCGTACTTTGTAGTAGTTTAATATAATTCTTATTATTTATTGTCGTAGGTACCGCTTACGCGTTTATAGCCTAGCCTAATATAATTAGTAATTATTAAAAAAATAATAATAATAATTTAATTTATTCTATCTGCAGACCAACCCAAACACGTGCAATGCAAGCTCTGAATATTTCGAATTAAATAATCGATCTGGCGTTAAGAACTCGAAGGCATTACACTCTTCGTCTACACAAAAATCAAATGTAAAAAGTCATCGTATAATGAAAGCTCCACCTAATACACGAAATACTAGCAGAACCGATTTAAAAAACGATTCAGAAAATTCATGTGCTTTGTATACATTGGATATTGATGACCGGTGTAACGACTCTGAAGGGGATCTAGCAGATGATGATGATGATGATATTATTTCCGAATTGAGAGAGACCCAGAATTGTAGAAATGTAAAATCTGTTGAAAGTACAAGTCATTCCAATACCTCGAAAGATACTGTAATTTACAAAAGCGATCTGAAAGAAGCGGACAGGCCTAATGTAAAAGCGCATAGCGCCGATATAGCAACTGCAGCGAATAGAAAAAGGATTAGTAAATCCGCTGTAGAGCCTGAAGAAAATTATCGACGTGAAATTATTAATCCAGATGGTAGTAAAGATATTTTATATCCCAATGGCAACTTAAAGAAAATCTCATCGGATGGCATGAACATTCGTATGTTATACTTCAACAAAGATATTAAAGAGACTAATGTCAATGAGGGGACTGTTAAATATTACTATGCTGAAACAAATACTTGGCACACGACGTACCTAGATGGCTTGGAAATTCTAGAATTTCCCAATGGTCAAACCGAACATCGTTATAAGAACGGAGTTATAGAAATTCATTTGCCCGACAATTCTGTGAAAATTACTAACCCCGCTGAGAAAGACAAACTGGAAGAATGGCGTTTTGCCGATGGTACAAATTTAATACAAATGCGAAACGGTGATAAAGTTTTGATGTTACCAAATGGTCAAAAAGAGATACATACCAAACTTAACAAAAGACGTGAATATCCGGATGGCACAGTCAAACTCGTTTATCCCGACGGAAGTCAGGAGACGCGGTACTCAAATGGACGCGTTCGGTTAAAAGACAAAGACGGCAACTTAGTAATGGATACTGAACGGATTTAAATGAATGTATTGTAAATTAAAATGTAAAAAGCCATAAAAAATTTATAGTATATTTTATTAAAAAAGAAAATTAACGAAATAGAAAAATTATTAATTATAAAAATGATAATTAAAATAGCATTGGCGTTAAAGAATTTTTGAATCCAAAATTTCATTTTCTTCTTCCTCTGGTGGATCGAAGTCACGTATTTTCACGTCAGCATCTTCTCCATATTGTATTACGTTGTCGATCTGTAGAAGCAAGTCCTGAATACTTTCTTCATCGTCAATGTTCAACGGAACGAATCTTACTAGACTGAAAGTAAATAATAATCACGTAAAATAATTAGTAAACTATATGGCAGAGCGCATTAATGTATTACCTTATTTCAAATAATAATTTATATGCACATACTTATGTATAATCTATTGTATATACTTTAATAGAGTAATAACTCGAAATTAATAAAACTTGTAAAGTTCATTAAATGTATCCAATATGTAAAAAGTTTATTTATGCAATGATTATTATATTTTAAGTATGGCAACTCTGACATTGCAGCCAACTTAAAATTGGAGATTTCTTGCAACCATTTTTGAGTACGATTTTTTTGGCATTTCCCAAGCCGTGTACAAATTTGTAACACACTAGAAATCCAAAAATCACTCTATTTTTCTTTGTTCAGTGGGATTTTGTTAATATATGAACCGGATACAAAATATAATCAAAAGAACAGTTATTTAATCAACATTCAAATTTAATAATAGAAATATGTCGCAAATGGATATATCGCAAGTGCAAATGGTGCGGTCTGCGAAAGGCGTTGATATGCTTTGTGTTGATAATTTCTTGTATCATTTTGTGGACCGCGGAAATAAAAGATGCCGATGGGTCTGCAATAGGTTAAAAAGTAAATACCAACCATGCCGTTCAAGAATAGCCACTGTTATAGTGGAAGGTGATGAGTCTCAACATAAGGTAGTGAGAGTAACGAATGATCACACGCATGAACGCTGTTCCGAAAAAGAAATTTCCAAAGTAGTTGAACGAAAACTTCGTGCAGATTTGGCTGGTAAACCATGCACTTTGAAAAGCAAACGAATTAAACAAAGAGAACACTTATCAGACGAGGATAGTAATTCCAATGGGCAAAGATGGGTTGGAGGTTCGGAATCTGATGAGTGGCCTGCAGATGATGACGACATATTTCCAAAGGAAATTCATAAAAATAAAAAAGTTGTTGAAACGTATTCCGGTAAATCTATCATCGGTAACAGTCAAGGGAAATTCTTCAATTTCGAAGTATGTACTACATTTGTGATAAGTATATTATTTTCTTATTTTGAAACCATTCGTAAAAGTTAAACCTTTAATTACTGCTTTTGGTTTGGTGTTCCCAAATTTTAAGTAGTTATGTACTATACAATTCAATCAAATGTCTTGTTTTTAGAAAAAAAAAAGACTTTTTAATTACATTTTGTTGTTTAACCATTGCTTTTATCAAAGTCTACCACATAGGCATGTTATTAACCCATATGTTTCAATTTTTAGAAACAAAAGTTATATATGCTTAAAACAGCACTTGGTCGCCAAATGATATCAGTGGACGGTTTTTTATATCGTTTAGAATCCAAATCCATTACATCGAGTACTCATCGCTGGGAGTGTATAAGACAAAATCCCCCATGTAAGACTCGTATTCTTACAGAGTGCTTAACGAATAACACTCATCGCTTAAAGGAGCATCAGATAGTATATCATAGTCATGACGGCTACACACTTTCCAAATTGACTAAACTACTGCTTAAAAACAATATAAGTGTACTAACTGAAAATGGAGACGAAAATAAAGCATTCAAAACAATTAAAGAATCAGAAATCGCAGAAAATGACGTATTAGCAAGCGGTACTTCATCAAGTAAACCTCCGAAAAAGCGTATAATTGAAAGTTTGAACGCTAAAATAAAAAATGCGTCAACAGAAACACCTAGCAATAGCCAAGGGAAAGCCAAACGATTTCGAACAAAAGCGCAGCCTGTTACCTACACCTATTCAGAAGATCCTCTAGCAGCTCTATCAACCAGCACGAAATATGACTTAGATAAAGCAAAATTTACGTTTTTACCTTCGGCTAAAGGCCATAAGGTTCTTTGTCTTGATAATTACATTTATCATTTGGATACACGAAGTCCACGCAATGGCCGGGCATATTGGACATGTCTCTTACGTCGTGATAAGTTTTACAAATGTAATGCTCGGGTAACGACAGAAATGACACATAAGGGTCCCATTATAATAAGAGTGTCCGGCACGCATTTGCATTCGAATCATTCACAAGATATTAAACGGCGCTTGTGTAGAAGCTTTGTTGTACAAAACGCAGAGAAAGCCGGCTTGAAAACTGAAAATATTCTTAATGAGTCGGGAAATGGATTAAATAAAGAATTTAAGGAGATTGTAGAAAGGTCGAAAGAAACCATTGAACGTAGAATTGGACATCTGAGTAAGCAAGACAGTGATGCAGAAAAAGGAAAACCGGCGAAAAGGTAATTACACTAGTATTTAAGCGCAATTCTTGGTTTTACATTATATTAAGTTTTATCTAATTTCTTAATATTAGTTCAACAACAATGGATTTGTGTGAGAATACTGTTTCCAGTTTTTCTAGCGCTTTAGACTCAGATGACGATCACCTAGATAGTTCTTCTGTTCTACCTACAAATTTGGAGGAAATGCGTGAGAACCCTAAAATATCTGTTGTTTGTGACACAGATACAATTCCAAGTGTTTCTGAAGATTTACAAAAGCAAGAAATTGTTTATAACGTTACATACCAAGATTTAGTTGAAGAGATGACTGCAGGAGACGAAATGGAAGTTGAATATTTAGACATAGGTACATACAGTAATGATGACCATTTGGACATAAGTACAATTAAAAACGAAGATTATTTGGACTTATCGACAAATCAGAAAGCTCTATTAGATACAAATTTAACAATCGATACAGAAATGAATGTAAACAATGTGTCAACTTTGCGTTCAGCCAAGGGCGGCGAATTATTATGTGTCGATGGTTATATTTACCATTTGAGAAGTACGCAGAATAATCGCACCTATTGGTCGTGCATAAAATCCAAAGATCCGGAGCTTAATTGCAAAAGTCGTGTATCCACAATCAATGTGGATAATGAGATTCGTGTTTTCCGAACAACTAACCATCACACACATCCGGTGAATGAGTCAGATATTAAACGCCGTTTATATAACGAAATAAAAAATGAGCAAAATGATGCCGCAAAAATATATGCAGCAGCATCAATGGATGCTCTGAAAACGAAATACACAAAAATATTGGGAAAAGATGGTTCGAAAAAAGGATTAGACAATTTCGATGCGGAAATCGAAGATGCAATAGGGTAAGTAACACCTCATCATTTTTGAAAAATTTAATTTAGTAAGGCTTACCCAAAAATAGCCACAAGTGGATGTTTTTCTGGAAGCATTTAAATATTGATTTTAGATGATGTGGCAGAAAATATATGGTATATAAAAATTCCTAAAGTTAAGATAATATGTACTATGTCTATAATATGATATATAGTCGGTATTTACAGCAAGTAGAGAATTGTATAGCTTAAAACTTTTATGAAAGAAAAAATTTGTTTAGAGATTACAACAAAAAAATTTTAAAATAACCCAAAGTTTAAAGATGCATTACCCATTAGCAAAGAAAGACTATTTAATTATTATTTGAATGGACACGCGTACATACATATCGTGTTTCTGGAATTTTCAGCGCTGGCTGGATAAATATTCAAATATAAAGTATGTATATGTATATACATATGTATGTAAGTCTATTTATAATGACACTGTGGTTTCTTATATTTTATTACATTCGCTTGCAACAGTTTGAATATCGCCTACACAGGTGCGCCAAACTGTTTTAATGGTGTCCGCAGTAATTTTTAAAGCAATTACTCAAATGAATTGCAGTTTTTAAAGTGTCAACTTGCAAATAAATGCATTAAAGTGCAATTAAATTACATATATGTATGTATATTGTACACACATTTCACACTTTAATTTCAAGTTTTTGTTATTTCTAAATTATAATTTCAAATTCTACCTTAGTACTTAAAATGCGTCACACTGGATTTATTAGTCTAATATTCAACTAGAAAATGTTAAAAGCTTTCTTAAGCTTTTGTTACTACATTCAGATATCAAGCGACCATTAATAATATTTCGTTCGTTAGTGGTGCACAGTTGACTACTGGCTTTACTTGAAACCAGTTATATTTAGCATTTACATCAGAGTGCTCGAACCGTATATAAAATTGTGGTACCAAATTGCTTTCACTTTTTTATTAATTTGTAATATATCGAAAGATGTTTCATATTATAACCGACTTTTTTTTAGCCGTTACCATTTATAATTCTTGATAGTGGTATACTTACATATATAAGGCTGCTTTCATATTGTGACTTCTACATAAGACTAAGAGCGTTCACTTATTCTTGATATACATATGTACATATAATAGGGTAGCGATGCAACAACAATTTTGCGAAACAAGTTACAACTTCCAAATTATGGAAAATAATTTCAAGCCAATGACAGATTTTAATTTGTTAATAACCATTAATATAGTTACCATCTAACAAAGAGTATTTACATTATTCTATTAAGTATGACGATGAAATTGTATGCCGTGTCCGATGGTCCACCATCGCTAGCAGTTCGCATGGTTCTGAAGGCTCTCAACATTCCTTACGAATTGATTAATATCGATTTCATCGCGGGAGAACATATGACCGAGGAGTATGCCAAAGTAATATATTTCGTACATACTTTAATTTTAGTATATTACTAATATTTTTATTTTGCAGATTAATCCACAAAAAGAAATTCCCGTCCTTGACGATGATGGCTTTTATTTATCCGAAAGCATTGCAATAATGCAGTATATTTGTGATAAATATGGACCAAATAACAATCTATATCCGAAGGATGCAGCTAAGCGCGCTATTGTGAACCATCGGCTCTGTTTCAACATGGGCTTTTACTATGCAGCCATTTCAGCTCATAGCATGGCACCAATATTTTTCGATTACCAACGCACCGATATGAGTCTTAAAAAAGTTAATAATGCCTTAAGTGTTTTTGAAACTTATTTACGAGATGGAAACACAAAGTATGCTGCTGCAGATTTTTTGACTATTGCTGATTTCGGTTTAGTGTCAGCCACTTTGTGCCTAGAAGCAATCAACTTTGATTTGTCACCTTATCCATTGGTACAGAAATGGTACGCAACATTTAAGCTGGAAAACCCTGAATTGTGGAAAATTGCAAATGGTGGAATGCAGGAAATTGCTGAATTCGAGAAAAATCCTCCTGATTTATCTCACATGAAGCATCCATTTCATCCAACACGCAAATTAAAATAATAAAATTGGACACTTGGAAATTCACATTTACTGTACTATGAATATAAATACATATAAGTGCTGATACAACACATTCACATAAATTACTATTAAGATTTGAGCAACTTGAACTTGAGGTTATTTTACTGGAAGTGCTCCAATTCATGTTAATAAATTTACTGTTACCACAATAGTTCAAAATAAAACTTTATTGATTAGGTAGTAGAACTGCTAAGATGACAAATGATAATACTAAGGCAATTAGTCCTCCTACGTATGAAAAAAGTAGATATTGTTACCTTTATTCGTTAAAAAAAATCGGCTTTATCTAGAATAATAAACCGTTGTTTTTATCACCTTAAGTTAAGAATAACTCCAAAAGATTTAATATCCCACAACATGGTTTGTTTTTATTATTTTTTTACTTGCTTTTGAAGAATTCTTTTAATTACTTTACGGATTGAAAATTCATGGGTATGATTGTTGTGTTTGCTTAAAAGTTCAATCAAGTACTGCGTAAAATCATTTTAACCCAAATA
Source organism: Bactrocera dorsalis (assembly GCF_023373825.1). Classification (NCBI taxonomy): domain Eukaryota; kingdom Metazoa; phylum Arthropoda; class Insecta; order Diptera; family Tephritidae; genus Bactrocera; species Bactrocera dorsalis. The sequence goes on along the minus strand of NC_064304.1, from coordinate 101,421,172 downwards.
ACTGATTCGCCTAATTGAAGCCTTGATAGTGAAATTTTGTGATCATTTGGCGCAATTGCATTGATTTTCATAAGAAAGCATGACACCACAAGTACACAAGAATTTCGTGTAGTACTATCAACTCAGCCATAAGAAACTCATGACAAATAACCTCAAGGTAAATAAGGTATAAATATTAATTACTATTTACAAAGCAGTTTTTCGCGGTTCGACCATTATAATAGTGCAATTGGCAGAAACTATATTCAAATGTTTTAGCCGTTTTCAAGGTTTCAGAATTTTACTATATTTCATTTATTAGGGCTATTCAGATCAGGCTTGTTAATTCGTTAGTCGTTATTCGGTAATTACTTAAGTTCATTTTGTTTTTGTAAAAATAACTGTTGTGGTCGAGGTGGTACTAACGAATAATTACTACTACCACCAAGTTTTTTTTATCATAAATTAATTACCTGAAGTCCTCAATTAAATTTCCAATTGCCTCAGAAAGCTTACGATACGTTCGTCCCCAAGACGAATATTGCGCCACATCTCCCAACAAAGCTTTCGGATCTGGGTCCAAATAGTTATCAAGCTGTTTACGTGCTGTTTTGCTGAGCAAATCCATTTTACTTAATATATTTACATGCGGCATTTCCAGGTTTGCCATTACACTAAGGGCAGCCATAGTGCCCGATAAAAATTTAGCTCCGTCAACCATGAATTGCGAGTCGACTAGAAATACTGTACAAATGCGGAAATTCCAGGATTCTAACAATTGTACTAACTGTTTGCCCATTGATAAGTGAGTGAAGAGTTCTATTTGGCCTGGCATATCGAATAGTATGTAATCATCATCTGGTTCTCCGCCAATTTCATTGTCAGAATCATCTGCACCACATAATTGCGATTTTAACCAATCTTGATTCTGTATTAAGTATTCCAGACAAAATACTAAGCCGCCATTTGGACCATAATGAAGCTCTTCATCTTCCATTGCATCATCCAATTGAATTAAGTCACGAATATCCACCAACGGATGATAATCAAAATGTTCTGCCGCTGGATCCAAGTTAACCACTTCAATTGCACGTTTGGAGTCTTGAGCATGTCGCTGCATATATGTGCAGTAAGTTGACTGCTTATTCATGGAAATATGTTAGTTAATGTTATTTTATTTACATTTTTTAATTATCTTACTTTGCCACAACCAGCTGGACCAATCACAACTTGAGCATACCGCATTTTGTTTTCAACTCTTGTCAGTCTTTGAATTATTGGATTATGCCTTCTTAATTACTATGGTGTGCAAATGTAAATACAAATAAAGGTATATCGAAATTAGTGATGAGCGTTTGGTAAATTTAAAATTTGTTTGAAGGAACTATTTTTTATGTTTATTCAACATTTAATTTTGTGGAATTAAAACAGTATTTATATTACTTACTATAAAATTAAAAAAAAATCTCTTTAGTACTTTTATGGGAACAGAGTTTACAAATGCTAAATATACATATATTTCTATCATTCTTGTGACACATGGCAAGGTGCAAGGTTCTAGAAAAAGAAGATAGTAAAGTAAAGACATATTAAATGTCAAAGTTGTAGTGAAATAAAAGGAACATCTAAAAATACAAAACGAGTGTTATTGCAAACTTCTTTAAATTTTGGGATAAATTGATGCAAAAGCTAAAGTAAAATTCCTCTACAAAAAATATGAAGTAAGTGGCTGAATTATAAATAAATATATATATTTTGTATAAATATTCAGTTTGCACATAACAGCAGAGCTGAAACAGATTCTACCGCAACCGCAACAACAATTCGACAACAAATTTTCCCCACTTTACAATGTCAGCAGCCAATACCAACAATCCCCCATTTGATGCCAACTCCTTTGCCAACACCGTGGAATCTTAATACAATGCCGTGGAAATTAGCTAGTACAAATTTAGGACAAGATGGTGTAATGCAGTTCAGCGCCCAAGTCAACGATGAAGTACACAGCAGAGCAATTCTCCATCAAAAACGTAAATCAGAAGAAGAAAGCTTGTTGTAAGTTGGAATCATATTTTCATATATTTGGATAATGGCTAATCTAAATTATTTGCAGACCAGTCAAACAATTTATTTCTGAAGAAAAAATTACCGCACATTTCAATGGATTACACATCTCTAGTGATTATATTGGGAATAATTCAAATGCCTGTAGTAATTCTATGTTAGGTGATGATACACCCAGTACCAGTACTGGTAAATGTTTTACTAATCTCACCTACAAAGACTATCAAGTAACTGCTAAGGAGTTGGAAGAAAAATTGCGCAAAGCGAACAGGATAACTTTGTGTGAGCAGTTAAAAAAATTTAATGAACAACAACGTAAAACTACCTTTCTACCAGAAGCGCTTTTTAATAGAATTGAAAAGCCGTGTACTGCTTTGGTTCTATGGCAACCTCCACCAGTGTTAGAATTACTGCATCGTAAAAGAGAAAATGAATTGACACCACCTAGTACTGATAGTACAAGTGCTGACAGTTTTGGTACTGCTGACACCATAGACGAGGGCGACGAATTCTCTGATCACGAGCTAGAAGATATAGACGACTTTGTCGACAATAATAACACGTGTCGTTTAGATTTTAATAACATGAAAGCTGATCGTATGGATGAAGATTTGTAGTAACACAAATAATAGATATATTTACCATAGCTTCTAGGTGGATAAAATTCTCTGATTTCGTACGCTAACATAATAATGAAATACATAATTTTTAAGAGTGAGTCGTGGTACAAAGTTCTCAGCTGTTTTGGTACTGAAAAATAGCTATGAGAATAAAATAGTTTTTTATAATAATGCATGAATAGTATGAATGAGCCTTTGAACCTTAATTAATTTTTTTAAGCATAACATGGATTAATTTTTCCAACACATACTAATATAAGTCAGGAATATTGCTCAAAATAATTTTATTGTTACAAAATGTACGAAAGCATTGATTGGCATCAAATGTTAAAAAACTGCGACTCTATGCACGTTTCAACATTTGGCACTAATATTTTTTATTGTATTTATTTCGCTAAAAACATGTAATAATAAATATTGTATGTACGTTTAAAGATATTCCAAAGCGTTTTTCATGCATTTAAATTTATTTTGTTTTTTAATATGAATAACTACCAAATTGTGCCAAATTAAAAAAAAAAGTTTTTTTAACTTGTTGCAAGATTTTAGATGCCACTGGAATATCTCTTGAAAATCCCTGAAAAAGGGAAATATTATACAAAATCCGTAAGAATGTGTTACTGTTAAGAAGCAACATTGTATGAAAGTGATAAAGCGAAAATAAATAAAAACGGATTTAAATTGTGTGCAAATGTTGACATGGTGGAGCAAAATGGAGACGAAAAATATCGTTGTTGGAGACAAGTTCCGTTTTCATTAGTTTCGTTGCCATCATAAGGTGTGGACGTGTGAAGTTAGTTTGCTCTGCACTGATACATTTTCCAGCGCAAAATATCGGGACAGGGCAATAGCATTTCTTGTCCGCTGCGGGCCCGCGAGATTTACATCAATTCATAAAGTGGATAATAAACGAAAGAAAAAATTCCCGTATGTTTAGGTTAAAGTAAAATAGTAATTAAAAATTATGCCTACAAGGTTTTTAAATACATATTATGTTCATGGGTTAGTGAATAACAATAATAAGAATATAAAGGTGAAGAAGTGATTTGTGCAAATCTTAGAGATTACCATAATAAGCAACCATCATAAATATGAAATAAAATACATATATATATGTGTACATACATATGTATGTGCACTGCACAAGGGAATCTGAAAAAAAGAATAGGCAATCCAAAGTAAATTATTGGTATTGAGCTGTAATAAGAATTTTTTAATGTGATATACATACATACATATGTACACACATAACTTCAATATGAAATCACACATATGAATAAAAATATATGTAAAAACGATAATGATAGTGAAATACAAAAACAGATGGACAGGATGACAGTAATAAGTAAGTTCGGGGGTAATTGAGAACGATTACTAATACATTGGACTAAACAACGGTATATATTTTTTAAAGTGAACAGAACTTATAAGCATTGTCCAAAGATAGTACCCGGTTAATCAAAATAGAAATAATATAATCTTTGTCAATAGTTCGAAAAAAAAACAGTTACAGATGTTCTTTACGAATATTAATCTCGTGTATATACTATATGTATATATAAAGACATTGTAAATGCATTTATTTAGATATGCTTATGCTTACATATGTAGAACTTTTTCTTTAAAACTGTATGAAATAAAACGAATTTTGACAACAGTTGTGCGCACATAGTCAGTAGAAACTACTTTGTACCAAGAGTAGTTTTCGCTATTTATTTTTTGAAATTTTGATTTCACGAGACTAAAGAACAAAAATCTACTGCAAAACATGTCAATACAATCTTGCAACCCGCAGCAACAATGTCATTTCGGGAAATGTTCCATTTCAAAAGGCCGGTCATACACTACGTGCTTGTTCATACGAGACAACTTTTGTTCCAGAAACATGAAGCTCATTGGAGGGAGGACGTCTTCAAAAGACGCAGATATGTTCGAAAATCTGCATATGTACCTATTTTTTGTGCGTAATATGCATAAAGTGCTGAACACATAGAGCGCGACACGTCATGGCAACACGACAGTGAACTGTAAATGGCGTCGTGAATCCTGCTACATGAACATTTATAAAAAGGCAGCGACATAACAATGGCCGGCATGTACACAAGACAACACAGCTGTCCAGTTTGCATATGCACAATTTCGTTGTACCTTGCACTTCAATGAAATTTTAATATTTTGTTCAAAGTGAAATTTTTTATGCAAAAAATTAGTAAATAGGTAAATATTATTGTTTTAAATTATCAATTGTTATAACAAATATATAACAGAGCTATTTTATTTGTAAAATAACGTCATGTTAGTAGCATCACTCCTCTCTACTGTCGTTGCCAAATATAAGAATATTTTGAAGTTACCGAGAGCGACAACCGTCAGCCTGCAGTCGTGTAGTCGCTGTCTAAATAACTGTGTCCTTAAGAACGTGTGTATTTTAATATTTGACAGATGTCGCTTGCAGTCTGTTGCGCTTAATGTGTTCAGCACTTAATAATAGAAATATTATAGAAAATGGTGAATTTGGATAATAATTAGCTAATGAAAATTAATTGTATGTGTGAACGAAATGATCAACACCAAAAGAGAAGTTGCCCATATGATGAGCAACAAAAGTTTATTTGTATGAATAGATTCTACGACCATATGCAGTTTTCTCATTCATTTTTTAGCATTTCAGAACTTGAATTCCACAATTTTTAAGGGTATTTAGATTTTACTTTTTGAAGTTATTTTGCTGATACTCTTATTTTTAATACCTCGCAGTAGTAGCTAAATTTTGGATTTGACTGAAATGTGTGATATTTTATTCGGCAAAGGGAAAACAAGAAACAAAAGGCAACACTACGTTCGTCAAAAATGGGTAAAATTTACGCGAATAGGTAGAATAAAAAAGAACGAAGAGAGAGATACGTTCGTTTAGATACTTACCAAACTTGCACGTTTAGTATGTTGCGGTTCGCTTACTTTGTTAGTTTATAAAATTTTCAGTGCTAATGTAAAAAAGTGAAACTACATAATTGTTCTACGAGTTGAGCAAACGTCATTTAATATCAGTACAAGGCAGAGCCGCTTAAAAAGATAACTATACAAAAAACTCGTGGTTGGACGTAATATAAAAACATTTTCTTCATTTGAAGAGTTAGTTGAACCGAAATGAAAACATAAATAAGTTATTGTGCTGTGCTAAACTATTTTATATATATTTTTTTCAGTTAAGAAAGAACGCTAGAAAACGTGATTTGTGAGTGTGTAATCTGAATATAGCTAAATAAATACGGAGGCGATGTCCGAAACGGGGTCGCCGGGTAAAACTCAGAAAGGTGGACAGCAGCAGCGTCGCCAATTGGTAAGTACAGAATTCTTTCAAAATAAAAATATATTTTGCAATCAAAATTATAAACAAAATTTCTAATATCAAGTTCTTATTAATATTGTATTGTTTGACAACTAAAAGAACATGTTCAAATAAAAGTATATAGAATTGAGTTTTTCCGTAGTTTTAGTTGCAGAGTCTACCAAGAGCGTTGCCCGAAATAGCTGGCTGCATTGAATGGCCAAAAAGTCGGGTGATAATGGCGTATACGCTGGCTAAAGTGAAAAATACAGCTCGGCAAATAAAGTGGTGTTGTGAGGCATTAACGACTCAACTCTCAACACAACCCTCCAAATCACCTAGTGCATGTGTACATATAAACGTCTGTGTTTTGTAGATAGGGTGGAGGTGAACTCGTTGAAGCAGTATAGTTTTGCCGACGTATTATCTGTTTGTTTAATTACATTGATGTATTTGAGAAATTAATAATGCATCCGACAGCCAATTTTCATTATAATATACTCAGTTCTGTATGAAATCTAATTTCAAAGAATATAAAGAAAAAAAACCTATGCCGGTTAAAAGGTTCGTTTTTTTATATTTCTGCATTATTTTTTTTATTTAAATCTGAAACAATAACTACCGATACCAGCCGCAAATCAAATATATGTAACTCCAGTTGTTTAGAAACGAATTAGTTATTTTCGATTATTAGCAAAAAAATTGTGTAAAAATGTGAGGCGCGCTATGCACAATTGAGATTACATAGAGAACATTGGTATATAGGTACATATGCATAAACATACATATAATATGTGATCAGTATATAATCTCCTAGTCACATTTGCGTATATACCTATATGTTTGTATAATTGATTCTAGTATTCATATACTTGATCAAGCGTTATAAATTTGTTGCTGTACACGTAAGAGTGCACGCAATAAATAAAAACGGCCCGTAGGACGCATGGCCCAGCTGTACGCTATTCACGGAACGAGCAATCATCAATTGTACCAACGCGAAGTACTCAAAGCAACTGACGCTGCTCAAAAATTTTCGCACGCTTAAAAAGAACTTGAGGATGCGCTAGTATGCGGGTGATGCCGCATACGGCATATACATATCCGCATACCTGTGTATATAAACAAAAGTCACTCATAGTCACACAGATACAAAATGTAAATATTCGTTTTAGCTTGTGTTGGCTAAAGCCGTTCAAACAATGACTGCCACCAGTAGTCTCTCAGAGAGTATGAATGCTCGTCATGAGTTAACCTGTTCGATACAGTGCTGCCAGAGTGTAGCCTTTTTTATATAGAGATCTCTATAAACACATTTTTTACCCAAATAATAATAGTAATAACAGTAGAAAATGTGTTATGTAATATTTTGTTATAAATAATTATACACTACTATAATACTGCTTTTACAATAAAGCAAACAAAATATTATTTGATGATGTGAAATGATGATGCGTATGCATATACAGACATGGACAGATAAATAGCACACTTCAAGTTTGTAATAAAACGACTTTGGTTATTAATATAAACAAAAGAAATTGAATTTTTTCAGCATAGCATTTGTTGAGGAATAAATAATTAAAACTATTTTTTGAAAAGGTCGTTTTAAAAAAATGTTGAATTTCCAATTTTGTTCGGAATTTAACAAATGTTATTAAAAATATTTAAAGTGAAGTGTTTTTTAATACATTGTAGTGTGTCTACAATTTTTACAATTTTTTAAAATTGATAGACATCGTCGTGTCAAGCTCTTCAGCATTTTTGAACTTTTGAATCGGCATCTTAACATCGCTCCATAAATTTTGCATAGTGACTTTGTGCTGGCCAGCTCAGGACGTCAATACTTTCAATTTTTGAGAATGTTGAGGTATAAAAATTGGTATATACACACCAATGGTCCGACGCCGTACCAGCAAAACGCTCCCCAGATCATCACGCTATCACCGCCGTGCCTAACGGTTTTTGTGATGTATATGGAGTTACATGCTTGACATTTGGGGCGATGAACAAAAGGTTTGCCGTCGGATTCAATGCGATTCACCATTGTTTCAAGGTCTAAAACCTTGTTTGGTATCGAGCGGCTCGGAGAGGTCCTTCCCAACCTTGATCTTTTGGTATTGGCTCAACATCAGTTTACACAGCCGTATTAGTTTTGCGGGTATACAAAATTCAGACATAACGGCATAGAGCATCTCCTTTTCGTGCTATCAAAAGCAGCTTTAAAATCGACGAAGAGGTAGTCTTTTCACGGGTCTTTTCCAAAAATTGGCGCATATTGAGTATCTGGTCAGTTTTTGATTTTCCAGGCCTAAAGCCACACCGATGAGGTCCAATCAGTTTGTTGACGGAGGGCTCTAATATTTCACACAATACAGTCGATAGAACCATATATGCGATGTTTAGGAAACTTATTCCACGGTAGTTGGCGCAGATTGTGGGGTCTCCCTTTTTGTAGATTGGGCAGAGTACACTTAAATTCCAATTGTTGGACATGCTTTCGTCTGAGCATGTTTTACAAATAAGCAGATGTATGCTCCTTATCAGTTCTTCGCCACCGTCTTTGAATAGCTCGGCCAGCAAACCATCGGTCTCCGCCGCTTTGTTGTTCTTCAGGCGGGTAATTGCTATTCGAACTTCTTTGTAGTCGGGCAAAGGATCGTTATTCTTTCACTGCCCTTCAGCTGGCTGGAGAAGTGTTTCCTCAACAATTTTTGTATGCTCTCGGCATCAGTCACCTCTTTGGGTTCTACAAGAGTATGCTCCGATCTTGAAACCTTCTGTTAGCCGCCGCATCTCTTCGTAGAATTTTCGAGCATTAGCCCTGTCGGCCAGCTTGTCAAGCTCTTCGTACTCATGCATTTTGGTCTTGCTTTCCTCTTCAACTCTCGGTATCTCCCATCCAATGATTTGTTGTAGCTGTACGTAAGGAGCTTGAAATGCCGCCCCACAGTTCCTTTATACCGAGTTGTTAACTCTCAGAGAGCAGTGTTGCAAGTCGCGTAGAAAATCGTTATTGCAATGCACTTATTTGATAAAACTAAAAACTGATTTGAATGATTTTTTTTAAAGTGTGCTATTTCTCTGTTCATGACTGTATGTATGTACGTATGAAAGCATTCGTATTCGCAAAACACCACATCATTGATTGGAAGCAAATTAGACCATTTTAATTTTAGTTTAAGTTGATTCATATTTTGATTCTTTTTTCTAACTTGAAACCACCTACCTACATACAAATATGTGATAAATATGTATGTACATATGTATATGTATGTATATTGATTTGCTGTTAAGCCTGGTTATGCAGACACTAAGAGATGTATGCGCATACATACATATGTATGTATAAAACGTCCTCAATCCCTTATTGTCTACAAGGAAGTTAAGATGGCTAAGGTATAATTCCAACATGCAGAAACGAATAAAGTAAATGTCGCCAAACTACTTTTTCAAGGAACCAGTATCGTAAGGAGGTTTGCTATTAAGTAAAATATCGTTTTGCGATTACTGCGAGTTTGATACCGAAATTACTTTCCGCTTAAAGAACGCTTAAGCACATACATATGTATGTACATATGTACGTATTTACATACACCCATACCTTTGCTAGCATTATGAAGGGCAACAACTTGTTCCTATTACACTTTTTCCAAAACAAAAACTTTTGCTGAGTGGCATTCGCCACTGTTGCTGTTAAATATGTATGCACATACATATACATATGTATTTGTACATTCGAGGTTGTAGTTGATTCTAGTGTTATTGAAGGTCGCTTGTAATGCTCGAGTTCTCTTAGTTGCAGCTGAAATTTCCAAAATATCCTCCTTAAAGTGTGGGTAATAGTGACTGTTCTTGACGGCAGACGTTATATTGTTAAACAACTGGGCAGACCCGTAAAATGTTGCCGTGTCGTGATTTTTCGCTTCACGTTTGCGCAGTTTTGCTCCGATACACATACTTAAACTCAAAAAGATGGTTGAGCAGAAAACTCAAATTGTACATTAATGCTCTTTAATGCACTCAAGACATAATTTCACCACAGATTAAGTTGTAGCCTGAACAAGAACAATAAACTCAAATTTTATCTGAGTATGTTGTGTACTAGCTTCCTAAACATTTGCGTGTTATCGCTGCTTACTCACTTTTATTGTTATTTACTGGGCTTATTATGGGGGTCAGGTAAAACTCTATCTACTTGGTTGTGATATCACAGGTACATATGTATGTAAGCATATGTATGTGCAAGATACTTTCGCTTCCCCTCCAGCTAAATTAGTAATTGTTGATAATAATCAAGCTTACCCCCATCCTGTCACTTGCCGCTGAGGCCTTTCTGTTGCTCTACGCTCTAAGGCCAATTTTCTTAGTTCAAGCTATATATTGTCACTGTAATTATGTCACAAACCTGCCGGCTGTATAATAAGGGAAGGTGACAAATAACTCAAGTGACGCCAAAAACACTATCTATCGTGTAGCATATGATGTACATATGTACATACACTCAAGATCAAAATTGATCGGGACTTTATACACAACATTTTGGTTGGATCGGTACAATTAGTTTTTATGTTCATGTGAAGTTTGAGCTCTATATGCCTTTTACTGTCTGTTTGAGAAATTACTTGCGTAGGACTCAATATCTCCAAAAATTTTATTTGGTTTAATACCCAGAAAAAAACATGTTCCTCAGCAGTTGTACGTCCTAAAAAAAGATTCTAAACGAGTTATTTACTTACGCTGCGTGTCATGCTGCCCTGCAATCAGATATGTTGTTTTAAGAAATTTACTTAGCTTTGCGAAATATCTAATAATAATGCTTAGGCGATAACTAAATTGTGATAAAATTATTTTTTCTGTTCTTTTAGCGCGAACGTAAGCAACGGAAGCTGTATCTCGAAGAATGGGCACTCGGTGATGATGATTTGGAGGGAACACGAGGGTTCAGCGTCTCAGAAAAATTGGAATCTTCTAAGTTTGCACAAACTGGTATGGTTCGGGAGATGCGTGGCAGTGATTTGAGTGTGGCGTAAGTTTAACCATTCTCATGCCCTAAAAACAATAATAATTCGTTGCCTATTTTAGTTTTCTTCAACAATATGGCTTTAATATTCCATTGTTGTTTCGTGAAAAGACTGGTTTAGGACTGCGGATGCCCGACTCTAACGAATTTACCATAAACGACGTACGTCTGTGCGTTGGTTCCCGTCGTGTTTTGGACGTGATGGATGTGAACACTCAAAAGAACTTACAAATGACAATGAAAGAGTGGCAACAGTATTATGACAATCCACAAAAGGATAGACTCCTTAATGTAATTTCACTAGAATTTTCTCATACGCGTTTAGACAATTATGTACAATGTCCAGAAATTGTTCGTCAAATCGATTGGGTAGACGTTGTATGGCCTAAACGTCTCAAGGACTCACAAAGAGAAGGTACCAATGTGTTAGGGGAAATGATGTACCCAAAAGTACAAAAGTACTGTCTTATGTCAGTGAAAAATTGTTATACGGATTTTCATATTGACTTTGGTGGTACTTCGGTTTGGTATCATATTTTAAAGGGTAGTAAAGTGTTTTGGCTGATACCACCAACAGAAAAAAATTTACAATTATATGAGAAGTGGGTATTATCCGGAAAGCAGGCGGACGTTTTCTTTGGCGATACAGTGGAAAAGTGTGCACGAGTATACTTAACAGCTGGGAACACTTTCTTTATACCCACTGGTTGGATACATGCTGTATACACGCCAACAGACACACTGGTGTTTGGCGGAAACTTCTTACATTCCTTTGGTATAGTTAAGCAACTTAAGACCGCGCAGGTGGAAGATGCTACTAAAGTACCGCAGAAATTCCGATATCCTTTCTTCACCGAAATGCTGTGGTATGTCCTAGCACGATACGTATATACACTACTGGGCCACTCGCATTTGGAGGGTGAATCTTCAGTAAGTGAGGAGGAAATGTCTAAACGAGGACATGTACATCTCACACACTATGAACTTTTTGGTCTAAAAGAGATTGTCATGTATCTGTATGATTTGCCACCCCAAAAGAAAAATGTACCCGAATTGGTACGGGATCCAGTGGCATTGATCAAAGATGTGCGCACGTTGGTAGAGCGACATTGCAAGGACAAGCCTGAGCTGGCCATAACGGGTGAATCTGTATTGAAACCGCCTGGTCAGATGCACCCTACGTTTCAGGTGTACGATCGTACGGTTGTAAAACAGGAAATCAAAGCGGAAATCGCACGTAAAAATGCTGAAATCATACGCGAACAACAGCAGTTAGATGCAGCGAATGCCGCAAATGCCGCAGAAAGTATACCACTCGAGCATGATATACAAAATAAAGAAGATACAAATTCAAAAACGAATATTGTTGCCATAACAAATGAGGCTGATAAAGGTGGTGTCATCGTAAAGGAATATAAAAATGAGCCTATAGAGAATGGTGCCCAACAAACGGGTAAGAAATTAACATTTATACATAAATGTGGCTTTATTATAGATAATTGAAGTATAGGTATGTTTTGCCATTTGAACTAATATTGTCAATATATATTCTTAATTAATTTGTATAGACCTATTGAAATAACAAATTATTTAAATTTGTACAAGGTGCGGGAGTATAGAAAGTTCAGTACCTCCAAAATTTATGTACAATTATATATGTATGTGTACATTTTATTTTTTAGATGGAAAATTAAATTTAAACATTAAATTAATCTTGCAAATATATTTATTTCTATACTAGCTACATTCATTTCACCCACGGATAGTCTTAAGTATCGCCCTCCGAAGAAGATGCACCTCGCAAATGCTGTTGCTGCAGCAGCACATCAGGCCAACAACACTGTCAGTGTTATCGCATCTTGCTCAAGTTATAATTCAGCTTCAACGGCAACAACGACCATTTCAACTGGAACAACGGTTGCTGTATCCAACCAAACACAAAACAATTCACATGCACAGCCACTTACACATAACACAAATGCCGTTAACACTACTGAAAACTCTTGTCTCTCGCCGAACGATTCAAAGTTGTCCCCAAATGTCACCGGTACTGGTCAACCGCGTCGACGGCGAACGCGCTGTAAAGTCTGCGCTGCTTGCCAGCGTTCCGACTGTGGGGAATGCAGTTTCTGTTTGGATATGGTGAAATTCGGTGGACCTGGACGCGCTAAGCAAACATGTATGATGCGTCAGTGTCTCTCGCCCATGTTACCGGTGACAGCACAGTGCTTCGTGTGTCATTTGGACGGCTGGCGCCAAGTACCCGTGTCCCCGCAAACTAAGCAACTGGCTTCACTCGAGGGACCTTCGACGCTAATGGAGTGTTCGGTCTGTTATGAAATTGCGCATTCTGACTGCGCGAGGTCGTTATTAGACGGCACCGAAGATGCAGCAGACGCTAAAGGAGTAGTAAATGAAGACCTACCAAATAGTTGGGAATGCCCAAGTTGTTGTCGATCTGGAAAAAATAATGACTATAAGGTAAAAATTACAAGAATTTATTCTATATTATAATTAAAACCGAATTCAAATTTGAATTTCAATTAAATTTTGGTAAATGTGTTCTCTAATTTTGGTCCATATGTAAAAGGGTACCATTTAGTACATTACATCACAAATGGACGTTGTTACAGTCTTCGCTCCTGCCAAGCTTCGAGTTCTCCGCTCAAAAAAGTTTAGTTACACATATGCTATAATTTGACTCGAGCAGACAAAAAAATTTTCACATACATATTTACTAAAAATCTTTATTATCAAATTCAAAGGAGTCTCCTTAGCCAATACAAGCATGACAATGCATTACATAGACCCGGCTGTCGCAGGAACGATATAAGCCTTGGCTTGTATGGCCTTCAGTCTATGTTCGGGATTAAATAGATTCTCCAAAACACTTCTGCAACATTTTCAACGATTCCGTAGCACTGAGGCAATTCGGTTTACGCTCGCAGATCGGATGATACCTTTTGGTTAATATTAATATGATACATATTGTATATTTCAATATAAGTCAAAATTAATTTTTTATTAAACTGAATTAATTTCTGCACGTCTGTTGGATTTTACGAGTATTTAAACCATTATGATCAGTTTTGTGAACACTTCAACACGCAATAAAAATTAGTCCCCAGACACCACCCATTAATTTAATGAATTTTGAAATCGGTTATTTTCAGAATTAAATAAATTTATTTTATTTATATTCTATATTTATATTTTATTATATTTTTTTTTAATGCAGCCTCGTCACTTCCGTGCCCGCCAAAAATCTTCGGAGGTACGACGCACATCAGTTGGTGGTTCAAATATCATTACAGCCGGTCACGATCACGACAGCAACCAGTTGCCACCGCCAATTGGGCAATACAATGACTTCGTTTTCACAAGCGAATCGGAAATGGAAAGCTGCTCAGCCAATGCTGTGCACTGGAAGCATGTTGCGAAACGTCATCACCATCAAATTGAAGTAAAGACAGAACGCCATTATGATACCTCTTCGCCGGGTATCTCGCCCCATGCAGCCAGCGATCGCATTAAGAGACGTAAGAGTGACGATGGCTTGAGCTTATGTAGCAGCATGCAAGACAGTATTGATGCGGGTGCTTCCATGGATTGCCATGTGGGCGTTGGAAACGGTGGTATTGTTAGCGGCAATAATGGTACACAAATGTTGCGAAAGAAGAATTCAATACGATCACAGTTGGCTCAACAAATGCTCAACTCTTCAACGCGAGTTCTCAAAAAGCCACATTATGTAGTGCGACCAGCTGGACATTTATCAACAAGTGGTAGCGGCTTGTCGGGAAATCACATTGGAGGCGCAAATCTAGCGCTCGATCCAACATTGTTGAAAATTATGTTTCGCTACCTGCCCCAAGAAACGCTAGTCACTTGCTCTTCGGTCTGTAAGGTGTGGTCCAATGTGTCTGTGGATCCTGATCTCTGGAAGACAATGAACTGTGCAGAGCACAAATTATCTGCTTCACTATTGACAGCTATCGTTCGCCGACAGCCAGAGCACTTAATACTCGACTGGACACAGATAGCCAAAAGACAATTGGCTTGGGTGATTGCACGCCTACCTGCTCTTAAACACTTGTCGCTACAAAATTGTCCCATTCAGGCAGTGCCAGCTCTACACACTTGCCTTTGCCCGCCATTACAAATATTAGATCTCAGCTTTGTGCGTGGTCTCAATGATGCCGCCATACGCGATATACTGTCACCGCCCAAGGATTCGCGACCTGGCCTGGCAGATTCAAAAACGAGGTTACGTGATCTTAAAACTCTCAAACTGGCCGGTACCGATATAACTGATGTGGCATTGCGCTATATAACGCAAGCATTGCCGAATCTGATCCACCTCGATCTTTCATCATGTCAGCGCATAACTGATGCCGGTGTGGCACAAATTGGCACATCGCCGACTGCCATTGGTAAATTGGTCGAATTAAATTTAAGCGCGTGTCGATTGGTCTCCGAATTTTCTTTGGAACACCTAGCTAAATGCGAGCAATTGATTTGGTTGGACTTGCGACACGTGCCGTTGGTGCCAACGCAGGCAGTGATAAAATTTGCAGCCGAATCTAAACACGATCTCTGCGTGAAGGATATAAAATTGGTGGAGAAACGGCGACCACAGAAAGCGACACAGGTGACAACGTCCTCAAGCTTAGGCGGAATGGGTTCAGTGAGCAGTTGGAATGACTAAAAATATTAAGTAGGAATAGAACCAAAAACTTAGTTGGATAGTTAATAATTGAAATTAGATTTCGATGAATTATTGAAATGCATAAAATTATTATAGAAGTGCAGTACAAAAAAAAAAAAAATATGTACGCATGCAGCAAAGCTGGAACACATTTATTACTACGCTATGCGTATTTGTGTAGGTATAATGCAGAGCTAGCAGGAGCATGTATAAACTAATCAGTACACTATAAATGAAATATTAAACTTAACTCACGATTTTAAAGTGTTTGAAGAAATCACGCATTAAACCAGTTATAGAACATAACAATAATGGAAACACAACATAAATTTTAAAATTGTATATAATTTGCAAACGCATTGTAAACACTTGTAAACTGTATCTTTTGTTACCGAATATCTACAATACCATTCAATAATTTTCAGTATTGACTGTCCTAGATCGTATTTAAAAAATAAAGTTCATTGTGAATATGAAGAAACCTAATCTAATTTGAACCAAGTCAGCTATAATGGCGATAGGTTTTATTACAACAACTTGGACTCACCGAGAACGCTTCAACATTTTCATGTCTTCAACTAACACTACCCACTTTCGTTTTATTTTATTTTTTTTTTTTTTCAAATACATAAAAATGTAATCAGCAGAAGAAGAACCCAAAAAGTTCAAATAAAAATGCATATATGTATGTACATACATATTTCCCTGCATAGCTCCAAATATACAGCAAATTAACGTTTGAAGAACTATGTCAAAACTGCAATTAGTGCACATAAGCAATATGAATTGTCGTAATTGACATATACATATAATATATTTACATACATATGTATGGTATACATGTGCGTACGTACAGCATTGATAAATTTGTTTCAAAAAATGATAGAGATACTTACATACAATAATAATATCATTCTTCATATGGTTTATTAAGCTTTGTAAGAAGCTAGAACGAAAACTTTTAATTGTATGTAGATGTGTATTCTAACATTAAGCTTTTATAAAATATAAATAGTATTAAACTAAAGTATAAGTGCTCATGTTAAAACAAATTTGAATACTGATGTATGTATGTATGCACATATATGTAAGCCTTGTAAGCATACAAAGGCAAATTTAAGGGGAGGTAAGGTTAATTCGTGTAAAATAAGGATTTTTTTTATGATTTGTTCTTTATTTCTGATGAAACAATGATATTCTGTTACACTTTCATGGACCAATATTAGAAAATGCGGCAATTGCAGTAATTACTCTAGATCGTCTTGAAAAATAGTTGAATTGCGGTACACCTCATAACTCGGTACTGGATTATCTGAAATTAAAAAATTAAAATTATATCGTTAGATAATAACTTTTACCCGGGTGGGGGTTTGGAATTTTAATTTATTTTTCACTTTTTGGACTCACTTTGAAGACAATATGCGATTTTTTGTGATAAAATGAAAAATATTAACAATAGCTTTCCAGCGATCGTAAATTATGTATAGAAATCGTGTTCACAATTTCAAAACGATCTGAGCAGTAGCTGAATTTTAGCAACGTGTGTTCTGGAAAATATTAAACTTCTATAAGACAGGTTACAAATGGTCGAATATTTCGTGAGTTTTGTTCGAAAAAAAATTAGAAACTTGGGATAGTTAAAATTATACTCACTTGTTCACGCTTAAATTTATATTCCGTTGACTTATCATCAACGCTTTTAGTTACCCGATAACGTTGCTAATATTATGGAGTTTGTGTCGCAAATAATGCAACAATTAATCCCACACTATAGGATTACTTACATACTTGGTATCACATTTTAAAATGAAACTTAAGTGGTTGCCTGAGAATACAAACAACAACAAGAGACTATTCAATTGGAAAAGTTTGCGTAATGAATATGAATTTTGTTTTCGTTTTTCGTTATCGATTTCCTTGTTCGTACATACTTACATGCGTGCATATGTATGTATGTATGTACTTGCGAAACGTTTTCATTACAATCATAGAAATGTAATGCGCATTACAACAAACTCATACTAATAAATTCAATCCATTGTGCATACATACATACATACGTACGTATTTGTGCATGCATGTATATGTGTATTCCACAAGTGAATGCAATATTAAAAAATTAAATTATATAAGTATGCGCATATTTTTAAATATTTAAATAGACATACGCTAATTTTTTATAAACACACACACATTGAAATTTTAAGCCTAGTTATAGCACATGCATACATATATTTGAAATGGGCACGTTTTAAGCGTGTCATACAACCGCAATTACATACATATAATATGTAAATATGTATATTTAAAAAAATGTATAAAATTATTATTCAAATTTATTGTTTTGCAATAAATATGATACATAAATTCTATTTAAAGACAACGACTCGAATAATGGTTTTATAATTTACTTAAAAGAAAAAACGGTGACTTCGGTTGCACCGAAGCTTTGATACCCTTCACAAATAAAACAGTTTTATACGATAACTTGATTTTGATCGGTCGGTTTGTATGACAGCTATATGGGCTATGGTCATCCGATCTAAACAATAAGTTCAGAGTTTGTACTGTTGACTTTGATAATAATCCATGCCAAATTTAGTGAAGATACCTTGTCAAATAAAAACAGGAATGTAGATTCCTGTTCTGAGTCTAAAAATGGTTGGTTCGGATAAAATCTCGCATTACATTACATATTTATTTTATTTTTTTCATATCAAAGGCCGCAGGAACTAAATTTGTAAGGGTTAAAGCCGTGGGGGGATTATTTATAACTAAGTTTTTACAAGACTTTCTTTAAAACAAATTTATGATAAAATGTCAGTATTGAAACTAATGGGTGCACATTATCACTGAAACCAAAGTTAAAACTACATATGTACGCCCGTCCAATCTGCACTTTACATAGGTATATGGTATATACCTACATCTATTATATCTGCAACATACATACTTATGTTTGTATACTTAAACTATAACTGAAATATAATAAAGTATCAATACTTGAATCACGAACCATAATCATCGGAAAAGTTAGAATAGATTTTAAATAAAATTATGAATAACTGGCTATCTGTGTTATATCGTCAGTGTTTGGACGTTGAACTTGAAATACATTCATTCGATTGCTTACATTCTTTCATTTAACTAGACAAAAATGCTCAAATAATCAGTGCTAAAAACGTCAATTCATTATCAATAAATCATTGCGGCACTTAAACACTTGCACCCCACTGCTCGCATACCATACACGCGGTACTCGGTTTAGAAGCCTCAATTTACGTATGTCTGTGAATTTGACCACATACATAGTTCTTTTTTTTCATAATAAGGCGTAGATTAGAAGGGGCACATTTCGGTATACATATAACTACATTTGCATCAACTTAATACAGTACGCTGTCGGTAAAAGTAGCCAGTAAAATTCGAGATCAAGGTTGATGTATGTAATAGTCAAATCACAAAAAAGTTACCATGAAAAACTAAAGTAAAATTTTAATGTTCAGCGTGAGACAAAGCAAGGTTTCATCAGGAGGCTTTTAATAGCCAATTGTAAGATTTTATCACTAAAGTAATTTGACAAAAGTCGATGAAATATAGAATATTGGTGAATAAGGCAATCACGAATGTAGAATATAAAAAATAATGATTTTTATTATTATTATTTGCTGAAATGTGTAACGTCGTATGATATGATATTGAATGCTTGCTATATATAATATGCAATTCTCAGAAAAACATAACATTTTATTACTTTTATCCACATTTCTCATTTACTTTAAGAAGAAGTAGTAGAATGTTTATTATATCCAATTTTTAAGATATTGATTTTGAAGTCGTAAAATGTCTGTGATTTCTTCTCTGAGGGTTAAATCTGTATAACAATTCAGATACTAAGGTGGAGCGGCATTAATTCGCATAAAACAGAGCACATTTTTATGATTTTTTGGGAATTTTGAAATTTTAAATTTTCACTCTTTGGGAACACATTAAAAGAAAAAAAACGCGATTTTCCGATTAATTATTTTAAACTTAAAAATATTAATTTATTTGAAAATAAAGGCTCTACAGCATAGATGTATTATGTAGAGAAAAAGTTTTGAAGGTATTAAAAATACTAATAACTTCATCAATTTTGCAAGTATCGACTTGATCTTTAGACACGACATTCTTAAAATATTCTGCATTAATTTAAAACATTTTAAAACCCCTACCCCCTTAATATTTCCTGCATTTGGTG
Organism: Bactrocera dorsalis; assembly: GCF_023373825.1. Taxonomy (NCBI): domain Eukaryota; kingdom Metazoa; phylum Arthropoda; class Insecta; order Diptera; family Tephritidae; genus Bactrocera; species Bactrocera dorsalis. Next base: position 101,401,210 of record NC_064304.1, on the reverse strand, counting down.
GCCTTGGCATGGACGACTATGTGTATGCTCTTAATTGAAGTATATTTTTATTTTTAAGGCATATTCAAAAAAAATCATAAACGCACATGTATATCTAAACGCAGGTGTATATGTATGTATTTATTTAAAAATAGCAACTAACTCCACATAAGAAAAACAGATTTGTTAGTAAAGCCCGCACATTTCAATAGAATTATATGTACGGCAGCAATAAGTGTGGGGTTGTTCGTAATTTTCGATCAGTTGAAAGAAGTATACATATGTACAAGCATTACGAATTGGAGATAATTGCTGTCCACTTTATTCTACTAGCCGAAAGATGAGTTGAGTGTTTTATGTCAAATTACAAACCCATCTACATGTGGCGAGTTTTTTTGTTTTCGCACATTATTAGGTAGTGGGTATATGAAAATAACATAAGTGTACCAACAAACATTTCAATATACATATATACATATGTATGACTGATTTAAATTTGTTACTTTCTCCACCACAAGATTACTTATGTGTTATCTTTGTCATTATGATTTGTTACTACCGTTCTGAAAAATAGTCTAAGTTTTTAACTTAGTCTATTTAAAGTTGTTTTGACTGTATGCGTTGAACGTTACATATGCGTATGTATGTATTTGTATATAGAAGTGTGAAATCCCTTTACACATAATTGCAATTATATTTCGCATTTTGCAATTAATGAATGAGTGCATTTAGTGACATCTATTGAGTAAATAGCCAATTGTTTACTTACATATAACAATATTATTTACATAGTATTCTTAACTTTTTTTTACAACAACGCAGACGCAAACACGCAAAGAACAAGCATATATGAGTGATCGGTAACAAAATTGATGGAGGTAGCAGCAGTAAGAGTAGCAGTAGCGAAAACAATATGATTATAGTATTAAAGAAATGTGTGAGACTCCGTCCAAGTGATCGAAATAACTGCGACTACAAGCCAGTTTATCGTAGGCATGGGTTGCAGCGTGTACTGTCGCACCTGTGCTGTACCGCCTAGAGACTTAGCAGATGGAATGATCAATATTTTTGCTAACACGAAAATTACTGCACTTTTAAATACAATAAAGGAATGGCAATTGGACATTACGCAGGACGATGGACTGTCGCAGTGTATTTGTAAGAAGTGCGAATTGGCGCTAATTAAGATTAATACATTCCGATTGCAAGCGTTGAATGCAAAAAAATACTTGCAAACGCGACTATATTCAATAGAGACAACAGCCGGGGTTGGAGAATCAATCGACGACAATGAAAATGACCTTCATACGGAAACAAATTATGGTGGAGTAGAAATGCATAATAGGGAAATCTTACCGCGTACTTTGCAATCCGAGTACACATCTATACAAATGTGCAAAAAAACGATAAATATATTTAATTCAAATGAGAAAGTGAGTGATAAAGAACAATCAAACAATTTTGAATCAGGTTTAAATGCAGTCGTCGAAGAAAGGGGTGATTTACCGTTTGATTCGAATAATGAGACTAGTACACCACACGAATTTCAGGTAATACTAATTGAAGAGGAGGAGGAGTCGACACAGTGGATAAGCGAAGACGAAGACGAAAACGCGGAGAAAAAAAGAATTCAACCACATTCGACGGGAATTATTGAATGTGAAGAACTTTATAATGGCAATAAAAATACTTCAGCGGTATCTACTGAAAAACATCCTATAAATTTTCATAGTTTCACTAAACCTTCAAAAAATAAATCAACTGAGTTCATGCCCAATGAAAAAACATTAAGAAATAGAAAGCAAGGCCAAAAAAGGAAATATAACGAAATAAGGCCAAACGAATTTTCTAAAGTATCATCACTTGTTGATAGTAACACAACAACAACACAATTTCATTTGGTTCCCAAAGAGACAATAAAAGAAATTGTGCCTATTTATGAAAAAAACGACAACACTTTAGATGATCCAGCACAAATAAGTGATATTCAAACATTATTAGCCACAATAAGCAGTGGATCATTTGAATCAATTAGAGATTCAAGTCCCTGCTCGGCCGACGATTTACAATCAGTGCTTATGAATCAATTCACAATTCAAATGATCAACGCAAATTTTAACATCCTGGAAAACGATTTACAAATTGACGACTTCGACACCTTGCTGGCTGCGGTTGATGAGCAAGCCTCTTTAGGGTCGATAAATAATAAGGAAAAATATTCCAGTTCTCTGAAAAATGGAGCAAATTTATTAAAAGTCAAAATGGGTAGCTGCCAACAAATACCTGCACAAAATATAGGAGAAAAGGGAAACGAATGGGAAATGAATGAAAAAGCTATCCCTTTACAAACAACAACAAGAGATCCTGAATCTAAATTTATAAATCATACACCAAATGGTCCTCCTTATAAATTGGCATACAATAAAATGTCGATAGACAGTGTTGTTAAAAATGAAAAATCAAACGTAAAAGCAACATCCGTCTCTGGTCGCTCAAATAAAATAAATTCAAGAAGTTTGCGTTGCCGCCTTTGTGTACACTCTGTTTCGGACCAGCCTGTTTTCGCCGACAAAGAGATGCTGGATAACCATATAGCTACAGTACACGATGATAAAGAACGGCCTTATAATTGTCCTCAGTGTGCGGCACGATACCGCACGCGAAGCGGCTGTGTTGCACACATAAACGCAATACACCTTAAAAAGGGGGACAAATGCGAATTGTGTGATAAAATTGTTGCAGGCGGCGCCGGACAGATGCGTATGCATATCGAACGCAATCACACCCACGGCAACTATACATGTGAAATCTGTCATATGGAGCTGAAGAACATATCACTTTACAATTTCAAGTATCATAAAAGATGGCACAATGAAGATAAATTATGGAGATGTGAGCTTTGCGGGAAAGCATTTGTTACGCGCACACATTTAATAGAACACAAAGTGACGCACACACGACAAGGCGAATTTCTCTGTACACGGTGCGGAAAAAGTAAGCAAACACTTATATTCTACATGCATATGAAAATTAATTTGATTAAATTGAAATTTTATTTAAAGGTACGCGCAGTAAATGGGAACTTCGTACACACCTCTTTACCATTCACGGCGAAGGAGAAGCGCCATTAAAGTGCAACTATTGTGATGAAAGTGAGTTGAAAATGGCATAAGGAGAAACTTTTTAAAACAATTTCATTGCAGAGTTCACTCAGCATGTACAGAAACGTGCTCATCTTGAGCGATATCATCCTATGGAGTTGGCTAAGCGTAAAGTTTCGTGTCCAAAATGTGAAAAGCATTTCTCTACAGAGACGAACCTTCAAAGGCACATTAAACAACAGCATAATGAGGTTAATACCGAAATGGAGTCCTCCGATATGGTGACCTCTTCCACACCACAATACGAGGGATTCATGTGCGCACATTGCCCTCGTAAATATCGTTCTAAATACGCACTTATTAAACATCTGAGGGTGCATGCGGTAGTGGCAGATAGGCCATATTCATGTCCTGATTGTGAGATGCACTTTAAGCACTTTTCCGAATTAGATAGGCATGATTTGCATCATCATGCTACAGTTCGCCCTTACAGATGCGATAAGTGTTTTAAGGCTTTTGCTACCAAAACAGCGCTTAAAATCCACGGACAAGTTCACGAAGGTAAATAAAATGATGAAAATGCTATTCAATAGATAATTGTATAGTCCGCTAACGGTCTTGTTTTTTACTTTCACACTACTAGCAAAGGGTAGAAACTATCGATGTCCAGAGTGTAATCAACGCTTCAAATTTGAAAAATCTTTAAACCTGCACATTATTTCCCACAAAACAATGCGACACAGCTGTGAAATTTGCAAAAAATCATACATACGATTAGCACAATTGAAAAGTAAGTGTTTATAAACAATATTTAATTTTTGGAACTAACTGCTACTATTTATAGCCCACAAAAATCGTTACCATAAAAAAACGAGTGATACAGAGGAAGAATAACTTATTCAACTAAAGAAATACGTAATGTAAACGGACCGTTCCCAAGACTGTACAATATTCAGAATTATGTACAATATTATAGTACAACCATTAACAGCGGCCACTTCTGCAAAAAAAATTCTGCCGCTATAACAACAACAACATAACATCTGCATAAAACCCAAAACTATTCGGGGAATAATATGGCTACTATAAAAACGTTATGAAAAAGTATAAATAATTAGATTACAGCAAATGTACTCTTAAATTTATTTTAAATCAAAACTATTAATGAGTATGTACTTACATTATAAATTAATGAAACTGGATATATATGTGAAACTATTCTGTATAACTCTTTATATAATTTTGTGATCTGTTGCATTAATGTTTGCCTACTAATATTTAGCAGCTTTGTAATCGGGTTCTTCTGCACCTCCTTTAGGAAATTTTCGTTTTTGTATAATATTCTGAAGAAGCAATAAAAACAAATTAATTTATATTTGAAAAGTACGGTAAGGAAACTCTATTATTATGTACCTGTATTTTCTGCCATTCGCGATCCAACTCTGCCTTTTCGCTCTTCTCGGTTTTGTTTTTTCGAGTTCGTCTACCGTCTTGCATTTTGACACCATATTGAAATGCAGCTTTTGGTAAAGCCTCCTTTGTGCTCATATAATCGGAATATTCTTCTTGTGTATCGAAATCCCATCTACCAATAGGTCCCTTTTTATTGCCCAAATCCATTTTCGTATAGTCTACTTCATCATCAGAATCATCAATGGCATCATTCATTTCTTCTAATCCTGGATAACACTCAGCATAACCTTCGGGTTCATTAGCAAAGCGCGAAGCTATCGCCTTTGTAATCTTTGGCGGTGGTGGTATATTAGTTACTAGCGGTTCGGAATCTTCGTTTCCTTTTACGTCTGCGAAGTAAGATCCAGCCACACCTTTTGGGTTATTGCTATCTAATTTTAAACCTTCTTTCTTGGAGTTTGGTTGATACTCTCCAATATCGTCGTATATGTTGTCACCTAAAGCTTTACCAGTTAAACCACCACCATCACTTAATCCAGTAATATTCAATGTTTGTTCCATTTCTTTTTCATAGAAAAGTGGTTTATCTTTATCTCTCTTCTTGTTTTTCTTATTGCGGCCACCAGCACGTAAATAGGAGAGAATTTGTGAAAGTTTATTTATAACTATATCATTTGTAGTAAGCGTGGCGATATCTTCCCGATTAACAGGCACTTCAAATTTTGACCGTATTAATGTCGTTGGAATATCGGTTTCTCCCAAATCATCTTCTAAATCAATAACGTAGGCCATGCGACCTGGAGCAAACAATTCATTACAAGACACTTCTTTAGAGCGTCGAGCTTGAATTATATTGAAAATATTTCGTGCCATTGCGCTTTTTATAGTCATATGATCATCAGCATCTTTGCTTTCAGCTTCAGCCTGTTCAGCTGCAGCGGTTTCTGCTAACTTTTCAGTAGCTGCTGCAACTGCCAATGCTTGTTCCTCCACCTCTTTGGTTTGTAATTCAGAACGGACTTTTTGTAAAAGAGCATAATCGAGACCTTTTACCAAATGCGTGTGTCGCATATCACCACCTAAAAATTTAGATTCCTGTATAATTCGACGACGCCGCTCAGCTGCATCTATGCCTGATTTTAAATCCGGGGCAACAGCACGATAAGCATTGGTGCTACTATGACCAGGCGTGCTAACGTTTTGATAATCTGGATTTGCCCCGTCACGGCGTTCTCTGGCTCGATCGCGATATTTTTCGGATAGTTGTTGCAGCTTTCCATCTTCTTGTTTTTTAAGTGCTGCATAAAAATTTTTCTTTTTTCTACGCAAATCATTGCGTTCACTACTTGAACCTTGAAGCTTTTTCTTTTCTATAGACGAAGATGTAGCTGTTGTAGGATTTGCAGGTGTACTCCCTGGTGGTGGCTGACGAGGAGTAGCCAATAGCTTACGAAAATCATCGTTTGTCAAACGGACTGATTCAGCCATTTATCTTATAGTATATGAAAAAAATCGTAATTTAGGGAACCAAAAATATTGACTGTAAATATTTGTAATTAGTTATGTCTGCAAAATATCGGGGATAGCAGATTTCAAATATCGATATATTACCATATTTATTTGATAGACGTTCAATGCAACCCACTGGCGATAACTATTGCGGAACAACTTTTATTATTTAAAAAATATAACTACAGAACCATTTGGTATTTTAATGATTACGAAAAAAATTGTATTAGTAAAATCGAGAAAGTACACAATATACTTTCATATATTCTTATATGGTTACAAGTTCAATAATGATTAATTTATGTTTGTATTTAATTTTTTTCTTCATATTTTGGTATAATTCTTTTTTAAGTTTTATTTTGCTAAATGCAAACTGAAAATGAAATAATTTTTAGACTACTTCTGCTTAAAGTAAACATTGGCAATATTAATAGCTATTGAATTGGCTGACAACATATATTGCCTACCGAATAATGAACTCATGTAAAAGGGTATACATGGGTTTCAATAATTCAATAAAAGAAGTTGCATTTCTTCAAACTGAAGAACATAAATTATATGCTAATAAAAAATAGAATACAATTATTACCTATTCTGAAAATTTAATGTAAAGCGATAAATTTCTTAATAACTATGAATCATGGATAAATTAAAAAAGGTGAATTCGTAAAAGATCCTTAGAAAAACTAAAAGTACATACGGCAACATCATGAATATTTGCGAACGCCGGTTCGAAAATGCTAATCAGAAAGGAAAACATTTTTATCAGCTGAATTTTGTGAATTATATGCAGATTATATTGTTACAATTTGCAAGTTTCAGTTATACAGATAAAGTAAATACCTAAACACATAAATTTGAAAAAGTTATCAAAAAAGGAATATATGTGTTTGTGCAAGTACACAATTGAATTTTTCCTAAAAGAGGAGTGAATGAAGGATTGTTTGTTTACAAAGGTAGTGAATATACATATATGTATACATGAATGTTATAATTTTTAAAAAGTATCTACTTGCATATTTACTGGCAAACACATTTAATTTTGTAACATATATAATGTCAACTATCAACTCAGCTATTTGTTTAAGTGTAATATGTTAATGTGCCCTCGAAAAATATTGCTAAACGTTTAAAATAAAAGCAAATTTTTTAGAATTATATTAAATATTTTCCACTTATAAAATAATTTCTATAAGCATACATAAATATGTGCCAAGCTAATGCAGTGTTTTAAATATCTAATTTATAAATTATTTTATCTCTCTGAAATTAAATCATAATAACACAATGCATACGTTTTTTTAAGCTAAGATATATAAAACAACCATTTCCAAAATGAGAAAAATACGTCGGCGTTTCACATATAAGATTGCTGCACTCTTAGCTGTTCTTACAGTGGTTTTGTTTTTGCTATTTATTGGGCCCCAGGAAATGGATCGTAATGAGAAGATGTAAGAAAAGATTCATTACTGAACAATAAATGTTAATATATATTTTTGGATTTCAGTTTAATAATAGAGCGTTCAATACGATCGACTATGAATCGTGGGGAGTGCCGTCTCCCACAGCTGCCATTAGATGATCCAGAAGTAATGAAATATTATCATCCAGTTGACCAGATACAATGTGGAAATCCCCAAGATGACTGGGTAACATGTGAGGTAAACGTCATACTTTTGCAAACCTTATATTTTTAAAACTAAATTTATGTTAAAATGATTTGTGTATTATTTCGTGATAGCAAAATAAAACCAGCCTTAGAACATTTTAAGTAAAAATTTAATACGTCACATGAATTTTTTCACTTATTTATAGAAATCTATATGTTTTGTCAAGCCGGAAATAAGTTCCACTCAAGGTGAAGTGATTTGTACTTATACGGATGTAATGCGCATAACAGATTGTAGTAGCAAATATGGTAAATCAACCAAAACCAAGGAACCGTACATATTGCGGGCTAGTGATTTTGTAAAGGTCGTGTGCCACAGTTCAACCTCTGGTAATAGTTGGTATGGCATGGCCTTTGGCATAAGAGATGGTGTTGCTGTAAAACCGAAAACACCTCCACAAGTTCCGATTTATGCTGGTCTTGCGGGTGGTGTTGCCGATATAGTAGCAGAAGATAATAATCCTTTCGTGCCAAAACATTTCAACGTACTTATGTTTGGCTTTGATTCACTCAGCCGTAATGCATTTCAACGCAAGTTACCTAAATCGTATTCATACTTAGTGAATGATTTAAAAGCCTTGGTATTGAAAGGCTATAATATTGTAGGTGATGGTACTCCCCAAGCACTCGTGCCATTACTTACAGGCTATACTGAACTGGAATTACCAGAGACTCGAACGCGAATGCCGAATGCAAAAAATGTCGATGTTTATCCAATGATATGGAAAGAGTATGCACGCCACGGTTACTATACCTCTTTTAACGAAGATGTACCAAATATTGGTACATTCACATATCGCATGAAAGGTTTTGCCGAACAGCCAGTCGATCACTATTTGCGCACACTATATTTAGAAGCCCCGAATATGTGGAATTGCTGCGTCCAACACTGTATAGGTCACCAACCAGATCATGTTGTAATGTTAGAATACACCAAAAATGTAAATACATATACATATAACAAATATGAGTTGACAAGTTATATTTGTGACCAATTTACAAATTCATATTTATCTTTAAGTTCATGCTTAAATACAAGGATTCACCACGCTTTGGCTTCAGTTTTCATGGAGGATTATCACATGACTCTATCAATTTAGTAGGTGCTGCAGACGATGAGTTAAATGCATGGCTGCGCCATTTAAAAGATACGCATCTGCTAGATAACACCATACTTATTATGATGTCAGATCATGGCAACAGGTTAGTACTTGAACCTTGGTAAAACTAGCTGTGATGCGAATTCTTAAACTTAAATTAGGCTAAACAGAAATCAATAACCCGCTTTCCAATTTCATTATTATTTGTCAAAGTAATGATGATTTTGTATGGTTACTGACATAGCGTAATTTTATATAACTTAATATTTGGACGTATTTAAATTATTTTTATTAAACTGGGCAAATGAAGTTGTTTTTAATTGTATATTATTATATATTTTATTTAGATTTGCTGAAGTTCGCGCCACCCTGCAGGGCAAACAGGAGGAACGACTTCCTTTCTTCAGCTTCACATTTCCAAAATCTTTTCAAGAAAGATTTCCTGAACAGTATGCAAATTTCAAAGTGAACGTTGATCATTTGACTACCCCATTTGACGTGCATGCTACACTTCAGCATCTTCTTTGTAAGCAAATATATTGATGGTTATATTCAATTTTGATGCGGATAATATATTTTTACTTATAATTAAAATTTCAGCGCTGCAAAGCGGTTCCGATGACACACTGACAAATAATTTAAATTCAGATTACGACATGCAACCGGAAGTTGTAACTGATAATTTAGTAGCTCCACGTTACCAAAAGCTTGCACAAAAACGTGCTATTTCACTATTCAACTCAATACCAAAAAACCGATCATGCAGCGATGCCTACATCGAACCACACTGGTGCGCCTGCCTCAACTGGCAACGTCTATCCCTCAATGAAAGCGAACCGCACATACCCGTACTGCTTAAAGCAGCCGATAACATAGTGAAAACAATTAATGATTTGACTAAATCATATCGCAATCTTTGCGCCCCTCTTGAATTAGAACGCATCAACTGGGCATTACGACTTCATCCGCATAAAGAGCTTCTTAACTACAAGCAAAACAGTGACAAAGACGGCTATGTGGCAGACTTAAGTGACAAAATGCGAATACACGAAGAATTATATCAGCTGCAGATTGTTGTTGGGCCGGGTCAATCCCTTTTTGAGGCTAGCGTCATATATGATTTGAAAACTTTCGATATGCAAACAAAGGCTTCAGAAATATCTCGTGTAAACAAATATGGCGAACAAGCCAATTGCATATACGAACGCAATCCGGAATTACGAAAGTATTGCTACTGTCGTGCATAGAGATCTCTTTAAAATATACATCAACTTAATTATTATTTTTTATTAGATACCAGCAGGTCTATAGCATACCTGCGTTGCTCGAATATAGACTACTATGAGTATTTATATTTTATCATTGTTATATCACATATAACTCATTAAACTACTCATTAATTTACTTCAGGAGACTATCATAGACACGCAAAAACTAAACTCTGTGTATTAAAAGTAATTAAAAAAAAAATACTTTATCGTAAATACCTTAAATAATAACTAGTCCACACAGCGTTTAGTCACTGTATTTTCTAAGGTGATACACAATATATTATAAAAAATTATCAATAAATGTTTGAAGTGTAGTTATACCTACATAGATGTAGATCTAAGAACCTTTGTATAATATGAATTGTTTGAAAAAGTTAAACAAGAAAAATTTCATTTGCTTCGATTCAGATGTTGGTTGTTTGGGTTCATAAGCGGTATTTTTTCGATACAAAAATCCATCGTTCAGTCGGGCCTACGTAACCGGAGCGGGTCCACTTTAATAATAAGGGACGAATGAGTTGCTCGACATCAGACTACAAAAATTGAATAAATAAGAAATTTTGTGTAAAAATTTATTTCCTTTCCTTATTTGCATTTTTAAATAACAAATTATAATTCCTTTAATTATAGTAGTAATTAAATATTTTATAGTTTGTTGCTTTTTTCCTTTTTAAAGCAAATCCTATTGGTAATGTTAGTTTTTTCGCTTTTAATGTTTGAAAATTAAATAACGAAACAAAATCTGATGATAATTTATACATATATATATATATATATATATATATAAATTGAAGACTTGCGAATACGCTTTGTTCGCTTATAACAAATACGTTTCAATGTGTTGCTGTTGATCGTGACGTTAACTATCGTTATTATTTCTTGACCGGTTTGCTGTCGAGTACAGGTTGAATAGTCTTGCCACCAAAGATTTGACCCCAGCCAATTAAACTGTTATAAATTATAAAAGTTAATTTCAATATTATCGTACATTTCTTATTTTATGATTTCAATCGTACTTACCGCCAATGTTTTTCCACACGGCGGCTTAAAGCGATTTTCTCACCCTTCTCAGTGCAAACAGGTGTAGTGAGCACAATTTTAGCTAAATCCCCTTTTGTAGCCGAGATTCGGCCACCTGTACTCAAGGAACCAATATTCACCAACAAAATCTCGTTTCTTTGCAATTTTTCCACACGCGCTCCTTTCTTGTCCCCATCCGTGCGTACACCCAATAATCGCCGCAATAGATAATACGAAATTTCCAGCTCAATGTAAATATCAGGTAGGTGACCAACAGCACCCAGTACCTGGCCAACAAGACGATCTGCGCGACATAGAGTTGGATCGATTTTGGTACCCACGCCAATTAGGCCGCCAGGAACGGCGTACTGCAGTTCATTTTGTTCAGCATATAGTGAGACAATACGGGAGAAAATTGGTCGGCAGGTGATGTTACCCTCGCTGTCTTTTGTAACTACACCAGGACGAACTTCAATTTCCTGCCCAACCTTGAGCACACCGCATAGAATTGAGCCGCCGGCGACACCACCCTTCAAATCGTTCACCTCACAGCCGGGCTTATTCACATCAAACGAACGTATAACGATTAGACGTGGTGGCGCCTTAAAGTCTCTCTGAGGCACCGGAATCTTTTTTGTAATATACTCGCACAATACCTATAATAGACGAACAAAATTTCATATATATACAGACAATTTATAAAATATTTAATAACTCACATCAATGTTGTACTTCAGCTGAGCTGAAATAGGTATAATTGGTGCTCCTTCTGCAACTGTTCCCTGCACAAACTTAGTTATCTCTTCATATTGCTCTTTAGCTTGACTCTCCTTCACCAAATCTATCTTATTTTGTAAGATAAGAATTTGTTTTAGCTTCATGATTTCAATGGCAGCCAAATGCTCAGATGTTTGCGGCTGAGGGCAGGATTCATTACCTACAATGAAAAATGGCGAACATTTGAATGAATTTTTTATATATTTATTGGTATCGGAGTACGGTGACCGGATAGATCATATTACCAGCAATTAACAGTAGAGCAGCATCCATCACAGCGGCACCGTTCAACATTGTAGCCATAAGAATGTCGTGACCTGGACAATCTACAAAACTCACATGGCGCACCAACTTGAAACGGCCGGAACACGAAGGGCGTGCGCAGGGAAAACTATCATCCTTGCTTGAACCGTCGGAGATGAAGCAAGCCGGACGAGGGCATTTTGGATTGTCACATTTGTAAATTTTGGCGTTGGCATAGCCTAGGTAAAATCAAATAAGTTAAAGATTTTTTATTTTTCCTGCATGCACACCCTTTTTTCTTAAAATATTCATAAAACGAGACAAGAATCGTACCACGTACTAACAGTTTAACTTTAAGGTAGCAAATAAAAGTATTTTTAATACTGTTTTATAGAAAATTTTATTAAAACGCTAGTTAAAAGCCCTTAAAAATTTAAGTCATGTACTACTTAAAATGGGTAATAATTAAAAATAGATAAGTGGAAAATAAGCAAACCTTTAAGGCAGTGAGAATTAAATTTTATAAAATAATACTTAAATATACTTAGAACATTATGAAATCTTTTCGGAACATCCTCAATGTGGGATTTCTCTTCAAATGATTTTTTGTAAAGTTTAGACAAAGTATAATATAAAATAACTCCGATAGAAATGTAGCTTATAAGCCGAATTTCAGCTGTTCCTTCTATATGCAAGAAATATTCTTGCTTGTACTTTTTCCATAGAAATATAATTTAGTTTTTGTCATTTTGTTATATTGGTAATTAAAACAATACTTTGCGGCAGTTTTCTGCACCACAACGGCAAGACACCTTCTCTGCTGCTGACAAATTTTCATAGTCTGTGCGCACATAATCGAAGGTCAGTTCCTCTCCAGCTTTTATCGGTCGAAGAGAGAAAAACGCTAAACGTGGCATATTGATATCTAGATTATTAATCCAGAAAGGAAATACCGCTAAATTTGGATTACATGAGTGATTTATAAAATGCGATATATTGCCATAGAGCGCCGCATCGATTGTATACACACTCTCTCCTGAGGTATTGTAATCCAAATCGAAGAGGTAAGTGCGTCCAATGGCGTCGTATGTTAGACCACGATCATTCGCCTCTTCGCTGGTAATTATCTCCCCCACATATTCGCAAACGTATTCTCCCTTACGCAAAGGTTTCTCGGTTCGTACACCCCAACCACAACCATTGGCTGTGCGAAATATGCAAAGGTTGTTACTGCGTCCACGCTGTATAACGCGATTCACACATTTTTCGTCGCACACACACTTATTATTACATTCATAAATAGCTTCTCCAGGTTTAATACGTAAGCGCCCGGTCTTATCATAAGCAAAATAACTACCCGCCATGCGCGCACAGCACAATGACAATGGTGCACAATCGTTTTCGCATTTACAACCTATTGGTGGATCTTCTTGCATTTTCACATTTACCCCAGCGAAACTGTCTTTAATGTAGTTAAAAGCTGAATCAATGACTTCCAAATCGACAAGATTCTCTACCGTTATCGGTGCGGAATTTTCTATTTTATTCATGCGATCCTGAAATGATTGTAGCTCATTTTGTTGCTGTTTACGGCGGTAATAGACAGGCTTCAAAAGCATCATATCAATAATTCGTTTACGAATCTTTTCCGGTTCGCGTTGATTGCGAGATCGGCATGCACGGAATTGCGCTAATAATATTAAGTCGGCCTTCAGTGCCAGAGGATCATACTTATCCAAATCATCTATTTGTAAGTTGGTCATATTAAACTCTAGGCCCTTATCAGCAATTTCCAATTCAATTTCAGTCGTTATTTTTGAAATAATAAACTCGTGTAGTGTATAACGCGATTCAATGAATGGCTCAAACAGTGTACATTCACAAATATTGTTGAGGGACTCCCAAGTATTCGTTTCAGGAGGATAGCCAAACCACTTGACGAAGAATATTGGATTTCCATTAATCGACTCAATCGATTCTATGCGTTCTACAATATACTCTTCATTTACTTTGAATTGTTTTAGCTTTTTCCGTTTGTTAATAGACGTTTGTTCACTCTCAGAATCCGCTAAATTATTGTCTGCTTCGGGTTTATTTCGTTTTTTAACCCCTGGTGAATACGTTATTGCGTTGATTGCACTGGAGAAGACACGTGAACGCGGCGTACTAGACCTGCGTTTTTGATCGCCATGAATAGATGTACCACATTCAGAATGACTATCATAACCGCTGCTAGGGCTTGTTGAGCTACCACGAGTTGGTTGAGTTTCACCGAGACTGCTGCTGCGTGCTGATGTACTAGTTAGCTGAGTATCTACGCTGACACTGCGTTGTTTATAATTGCGGACTCGGAGTGTGGGCGGTTCATGAACGACTGCCAAAGTATTACGTCGTTTTTCTTCTAATTTCGCTTCAAAATCGCGCAGCAATTTAGGCGATCTCATTAAAGCTCGAAGTTTTTCTTCACTCAGGCGTTCTGAAGAATGCAAATATCCAGCAACCAGTACCGATTGTGAAGTTATAAATTCGAGTTCAGATGCACGCATGGAATTCCATTTAAAGTGAAAATAAAAGTCAAAGAAAAACAGAAGAAAACAGAAATTAAATTAATGTGCTGGACTCTGCTATTTAGCATATTGAATTTTAATATATAGAAATTACGTGCTCAAAACAAGACAAAACTTCAATACTGTTTTAAATAGAGCACTTTTTTGTACATTATAAAAAAAAAATTAATTATAATGTCCATCAACAAATGCCGATCTACCAAGAAGCCTATCAATGTCTCCTCAAGAAATACTATGCACACATTACTTTTCATTACTAAATATTTTATTTTTATTACGATATAGCAAATTTTAAAGAACTGCAAATTTTCCAGCAACTAATTTAATTAACTTAAAACTTTAAATGGAATTCCTTTTGGCACTTTTAGTCTTTTCAATCTTTATTATCTTACTGCATACAGAAAAATAAACTGAATCCACTGAATCCCAAAAACGACGGTAATCTACAGCAGCTGACAGTGAATAGTTACAATGTGCCAAATAAAGTAATGTATTACTGTGGTGATGGCGATTAATTGTAATATTAGGAAAGTATTAATTTTTTTTTAATAATTAGTTACACTGTATACAATTCTGAACATTTTTAAGTAATTAAATTGATTCAACATATTAATAAGGATTTACGGCGACAAATCTAATAACGACTTATTTACTAAACGAAATAAAGGAGTTTTCTTTGCTTTAAATTTTTGTTTACTATAGATATTCACAAATATAAAGTGTGAAGTGTCTTCGGAAAACTAAAAAGATATAACCACAAAATTCAAACAATTCTCTATTTCTAAAAAAAATTACAATATATTTTGATATTTATATTGTATCAATGTTATACTTGTTTGAAGGATTGTGGCGTGTTCCAAAGGCATTATTTTAAGGAACAGCTTGATTCAGTTACTTCTCCTTATATTTTAAGAATTTCCTATAACAAATTTTTGTATCAATTATACATATGTATGTGGATATATGCATCCAGAAATAAGTTACGCAGCACTTATAAATATATGCATATACAATTGAAAATGTTAATTAATGCTAGATACACGCAATATTTTATTATAATAACATATCAAAAAGTATTCATGAATACTGAAAAAACTTTACTTGTTTGCGAAATTTCTAAGATTAATGGACATGTTATTAATGATAAATATATCTAATTCACTATGTGGTTTAACTAAAAAGACTATTTAGTACTTTTTAATTTTTGATTCATTAGTATTATATGTATGTACCTAAACAAATTTTCAATATAATATATGGCTGAAAAAATGGCTTCATGAAACCATAATACGTACCGAGCTTAATAGTAATGTTTCTCTCCAGTTCATTTTTAAAGCGAACAGTTTGTACTCCGGAAATAGCTTTAACTACGGTTGATTTACCGTGGGCTACATGTCCAATTGTACCAATATTAATTGTAGCCTGGCGTGAAATCACTTCCGGAGATAGTGGAGTTAAATTTTCTAAATCCTGTAAATATATAATTTGTGAGGTATTCATTTAAAACACAAATAATTCAATATCCAGTATATCATTCAGAAAATTCATATATATGTATACATATATCTTTAGCAAAAAAAAAGAGCTGTCTAAATGAGGTTAGAATTCTCATATTGCATCAGATATATATGATTTATTAACTTATCAACTGTCGGTGGAGGAATGTTTACTCAAATTATTCTTAATTATGCTTTTTACATTTTAATGAATGTATTGAGATTTCATACAAATTCTTTTCGATTTCATACGCCACGTGCAGAGTTTCTTTGCGTTTTACAGCAGGCTTTCATATGCAGAGAATAGTTAGCTGCGTCAAGTAAAACCTTGAATATGGGCAATATGGAAGTGACATGTTTGTTTAAGTCACACTAATTCGTGATAATGGGGACTTCGAAAAATAATTCAAATATATCTAATACAGAGGTATATTTTCATTAACGAAACTATAAAACCAGTATTCGTTTGATATAATTGACATATGTATGCCGCGTTGTCCTCTGTCAAATCTTAAAGTGTTTTTTTCTTGGTTTCTCCATATTTCTCAAACACTTTTAGGCACTTACCAAATTACCAAGATCCTGTTTTTGTAAGTTTGTATTCACACCTATTTGTGCTTCTGTCGTAGACATTTTTATATTTTTATATTAAATATTCACACGGTCAAGAAGTAATTTAAATCACACTCGTTTACGTCCAAACATCAAAATTTATCGGTCACTTGTAAAGAAATATGCCAACTTCACGCGGCGGCTTTCTACGAAAGATACGAAAGAGATATTTGGTAGATTATGTGAGCGAAACAAATATAGAATACAACTCCGTAGGGATGTATTTTAAACTTTATATGTCAAAATTGGTATTCTTCATCGCAGGGTAAAATATTGAACGTTTAGCACATTTTGTCATATGTATGCAAGATAAAAGGAAACGAAATATTGAAAAAGCCACGGGATTTGTATTAGAAATATGTTATTTATTCATATTTATATGCAAAATTTATAATTTCCAAAAACGTCATTATCTAGAAATAATTGCATCAATGCTTTCTTCTAAATTTCCATGAATTTTTCTTGGGGTTGCTTATGACATTTTTTAGAAAGATAGTAGAAAAATGAAGCAAACATTCCGAATTCGAAAAATACTGCGCGATTAATAATAAACATATTTACTCTTTCGCGATTCACGTTAACAGTTTTATTACAAACAAAATATATAATTCATATGCGGGTCCAGTTGCAGTTTTAATTGAGTGTTAAAAGGCTTAACAATTGTTTAAATTGTCGTGAAATTTGTGTTGCACGTTTGAATATTTATTATGCGTATAACTTGATGTGAAAAGAGAAATATTTATGAAATTAGCGACAGTTGGTATCTCATAACACAGTCACAGTGCTACCAACATGTGCATGCGAATTGCCGGCTTTCATGGCATTCGCCATTTATTTCTCATCGTCACTTTGCAACAGTTTTGTGCGGCATTTTTGCATTTTCTGAATAGGTGTTCTAGAAGAGAGGTGGAAAAGCAAGAAGAAAGAATTACAAATTGCGCTTCTTCGTGAATAAAAAACGGTTGCGGCGTAACGACTGTACCCATTATATGTGCAGTGAAAGTTCTCAAAAAACGGGAAAATCTTAAATTAATTAAACCAACTAATTATCGACATGTCCAGTCTGCCGAGCAAAAAAGCTAAATTGTCTAATGATGGTGATGGCAACGCGACAACTGCAAACGCACCTAATGAGGAAGAGTCTGAGGCTTTGGAATTAATTGATGCATGTCAAAATGAGATTGACGCACTTAATGAGAAGGCTAGTGAGGAAATACTCAAAGTGGAGCAGAAATACAATAAATTAAGGAAGCCATGCTATGAGAAACGTAGCGAGTTAGTGAAACGAATTCCGAACTTCTGGGTGACAGCGGTAAGAATCCATAACTTGTATTAGTAATCAAAGCGCCAAAGTGATAAAAAAGAACAATAATTTTTAGATTTGTAAAAAAAAGTTGTTTTCTGTTCATATCATGTAACATTATTTTCTTGTATGTGTGCTGAAAACGTAAAAATTGTGTATTCTAAATCGGTCCTTTTGCACGTTTTTTCGCTTACCCTTTTTACTGGCATCTGCAAAAGTATTCATACCAATATGGTACCGACGATATATCGGCCTGTATGTGTGAGACTGCTGGTAGTAATAAAACGGCGTGGCGCTTTGTGTACACATTTTCGCTTTTGCGAATTCCATTTAACACTTTGCTTATTTTCCGAGATTAATGCACAATCCTCTTTGATAAAAAAATGTGTCAAAGGTTGTATGTCACTAAACTAGTGTCATTCTCTATTCAATTAAAATAAAATAAATATATAATATTTAATAATCATTCCAAATAGTTCACCACATATAGCATTATATCCATTATATATTATTTTATTGTAGTTAAATTGTAATTAGTAAATTTTAATAAGGTTTGTACTTTTATTTCTCAAGTTTATTAACCATCCACAAGTGTCTGCCATTTTGGATGAAGAAGAGGAGGAATGTCTACACGCTCTTACCAAGTTAGAAGTAGAAGAATTTGAAGACATAAAATCGGGGTACCGTATCCATTTTTATTTCGACGAAAATCCTTATTTTGAAAATAAGGTGCTTACTAAAGAGTTTCACTTAGGATCGGGAAGTATGTGTTATATTAAAGTTCACTCGTAACATTTCAAATAATTCCTGTTATCCTTGTTAGACGCGGAAAACAGTGATTGTCCATCGTCGACGAGCACTCCCATTCAATGGAAAGATGGTAAAGATCTCATAAGATCATGTATGACGAAGCCGTATCAACAAAATAAGCGGAAACGACCTGCGGACTACAAGACATTTTTCGATTGGTTCTCAGACAACACTGATCCTGTTAATGATGAGATAGCTGAATTAATCAAAGATGATCTCTGGCCGAATCCTCTTCAGTATTATTTAGTACCTGATATTGAGGTTGAACCAGAAGATGATGAAGATGATAATGAGGATAATGAAGGTATGTTGTTGTATAGCCCAAGGTTCCACGGGATTATTATTTATATTTTTTTATATCCGTTTTGTAGAGGAATTATTTGATGATGAAGATGCAGAAGGCGAGGAAGATGATGAAGAAGGTATAATTCAATTAAAATAGTACTTGTATTCGATATATGTATTAATATTTATCCTCTTTAATTTTCAGATGAAAAGTAAATGCGGTGTTATTTTTTAATTGGTCTTCTATAAAATACCGCAAAGATAAATTTCATTAACATTAAGAAACGTAATTGAAAGTGTCCACCAGCAGAATAATAATTTTATATATCCAAAACTTTTCTCAATTTGACTTCAACGAATATAACTTTTTGACATTTGCTAAATTAAATTAATTGTGGGAAATGTGAATAATTTGTTGTTACGCTTCCCCCTCTGTTGGAGTATAAAAGTTTGTCACATTATGCAGCTTTTCACAAGACGATAACTTCATATATGAAGTTTAATTATCGACGTGTTAATTTCTATGCATAAATACAAGGAATTTGAATTCATACTACATAGACTGTATGTATTTCCCGGAAAAGAATTAAAAATAAATATTACGAGAATACAATTGTATTTTGTTATTATTTGTTTTAAACAAATATTTAAATAAAGAGGATTTTAATAGCTGTGGAATAAAACGGTTATTTTTGTGACCTTTCATTGGTATTGAATCATACATTATACGAATATTTAGAAGAAAACAATTATATCAAATATATTCAAATTAAATTAGGGGTTTAATTCCAAGTACATATAATGTGTGTCAACAGTCACATGTTTTTGGGATGTTTTTCACATTTGATGTTAAATATGATTTTTGTATAATAATTATGTTTCAACCCTCTTTTCAAACGGCTTATGTATTTTTTAAACAGACTAACACGAAATGTTAAATGTTTTTTGGTGTAACCTTCCCCTAAACTCATCATGCTGTCATTGTAGAGTTGCCAAACTTTTCTCAGAGTAGCAAATTAAGTTGGCGACACTGGTTGTCATTGTTAATAACTTTATTCAACGACGTTTGTGAAAAATTCCGATTTTCAACGATGGCGGCTGCTAATAAACTTGCTCTTTTGGTATGTTGAATAATAGAATACTTTTGATAATCGAAATAGGCAAACAAATATATATAAATTATTTAATAGTATTATAACATTTTATTCAAAAATGCGATACAAAATTTTATTTGAGAATTTTCATGTACTTTTGGTTATGTAATTTTTGTCTTCTCTTTTACTCGAATTTATTTAGAGGCGGTCCCTAAGTTCTGCAACTCAAACTGTAAAGCCTCCGGTTCAAGTTTTTGGTCTTGAAGGTCGTTATGCTACATCTCTTTATTCAGCAGCGTCCAAGTTGAAACAGTTGGATCAGGTAGAAAAAGATTTGAATGCATTGCAAGTAGCTTTAAAGAGCAACGCTTCGCTGCGTATGGCTGTTACCAATCCAATTATCAACAAAAAGCTTATGTCAAATACACTTAAGGAGACAGCAGATAAGCTGAAGATGGCCCCGGCCACTGCCAACCTATTGGGGCTTTTAGCTGATAATGGACGGTTGAAAAATTTAGACACTGTTATAAATGCCTATAAGACTATTATGGCTGCTCACCGAGGGGAAGTTGTTTGCGAAGTTGTAACTGCTAAGCCCTTGGATTCATCCCAGAGCAAACAGTTGGAATCTGCCCTTAGAGTAATTAAAATATTACAATATGTGTTTATTATTGTATATTATATGATATATTTTTCTTTCAGTCATTCTTAAAAGGAAATCAACAACTGAAAATCACGTCTCGTGTAGATCCTAGCATTATTGGTGGTTTAATCGTTTCTATTGGCGACAAGTATGTTGATATGAGCATTGCAAGCAAGGTCAAATTATATACCGATGTTATTACTTCATCGGCTTAAGATAAAAGTAAAATAGCTGCAAGTGATGCAAAAAATATGTAGGATACATGTTATATTATTCGAGAATAAAAATTTGAAACCAGAAATATGAACTTTTAAACTCTAAAATAAATAATGACGCTTTCTAGGTATAACAGCTAATTTTGGAGTTATGTTGGGATAGCTAGATGTACAAATAAACCAATGTAAAGGATTATAGTTAGGAGCCCTAATTACATTAAGTTTACTTTGGAGACCATGGATTAGACTCTACCGAGAGTTGTTAAATTATTTATTTACCTTTTGAGTTAAAAACATTTTCATTTTTCAGTCAAACGCCTTGTATATATTTTCTTTGATTAAAAGTTTTCACAAAATAATTATCACGTAATGTTTGCGCTATGGGCAATATTTGAATGGGTACATGTAAAACAATGGAATATTTCTTGAGAATGTGAAGTCTTAATTATAATGTTCGTAAATTTAATTATGCTTAATAACACTGTGAGATCCAAGTTTGTCTACACCCTTAGCATCCATTTTTACTTTCAGATCTTCGACATTTTTCACATCTAATGCGAGTCGTAGTGCGTCCACATGCTCCAGTATAGTTTTATATGTTTCGCGGTAACGGGCAATCGTACTCTTCAAGGCGTCTATATGAGTTGCTTGTTCGTTTACAATTTTAAGTAATTTATCTTTGTCTGCCTGTTCACTATTACTTAATGAACTGCAACTGCTATTTTCTACTGATATTTCCTGATCAGTTAATTCTTTAACCGCTACTGATTTACCATTATTAAGGATATTGACTTGCTTTCCAGAACACATCTTGGGAGCATTTACTGCTTTCACAACTCCGCTGTTTTCATCAGGCGTTTGTCCCAAATTGTCAGTAGCCGTGTTACCGGCTGACCAATCGGAATCAACGATCTCTTCCGACATTAAAACTTCAATATCAGAATCCGTGCCTGAATAGGTGCGACTACTTCCAAAATATTTTTCATCACACTCTGAAGAGTTAACTAACAGCACTTCAGTAGACTCTTCAATACCACACGAAATGGACTCTCGATGTTGTAAATTTATTGGTGATTGTTGTCTTTTAAGGTCATTGGGAATATCAGGTTCATATTTCGTTTCAATAGCTGATTTCAACATTGGACCTATAGGTTCATTTGATGGTGTACTTAATACTGCAAAGTCAGTGTGTTTTTTTAATGAAACAATAATTGGGATATTTTCTTTATTTTCCAGTGATGATTGGTCGTTGCACTCATTAGTGTCCAACATGACCATATCACCACTACTATTATTGCTATCTCCCGTACTTTCAATGCTATTTTGCATTTCAGCTAACATCTCGCGGCTTTGAGGATGTAATAACGTTACCTGTACATTACCAGTAGAATTCGCATCACCATCGGTTTGGGAATGTTCTTTTAGTTGTAATCCAGGTGCTATAGTCAATTTTGGACCGTTATCACCGTTTTTGCAATCAACGGACGTAGAAAGATTTACAGTTACACCGTCTCCAAAATCCATACCATTTGCCGATAATTTAATTTTTGTTGATTAAAGATAATTGTTTATTGTGTGTAGTGTTCTTTATAAATTAAAACATATCTACTCGAACAATTATTTAAGGAATAGATATACATATATTTTCCAAACTCAATTACTTTATATATTATAGGGTTATTCTACCTTTTAAAATAAGAAACACTTTGCAAGCAGTAATGCAGCGAAATGCAGCTGGTTTGCAATATATGTATATGCAATAAACCATACATGAATATTAGTACCAATTCACTTTTGACGTCATTAACTAGGGTTGCTGTGGAGAATTCAAGAATGAAAATTACATTAATTCTAACTTAACTAATTATTTGTTCTTTTTTATTATGAAATAAAAAGCTTTATATTTCATACACAAAGACTTTAAGCAAATAATATAATAGAAATTCAATCCAAAAATTTGCTAGCTATAAATACATTTGAAGATCTCGCAAGAGCAACTCTGCAATAGTTTACCTTTTGATAATTTTCGCATGTTATTTACATGTTCATTATTTAAGTTATTTATGTTTATAAGCAAAACATCAAAAGACTGGATAGTGATAAGATTAGAGCGATTAATGTTTATTCTGTTCTCATTTTCAACTAAAGGGAGTGCTTAGATTGTTCATTGTTACGCATTGAAATTGATGCTATAGGTGACAATTTTTGGATGAGTCTTTACAGTAATAGTTGAACGTTGCTGGGTCTACTATAATAAATAAAGCATTTTAGCATTTTATGTTTTCTATCTCAACACATTTCTTACTGTAAAAAGTGTTTTAGAAACACGAGTGTTTTAGCAATGTCGAGTTCAAACAATGGCAGTGTAGACCGCGGAGATGGTGAAAAGATCTTGGCTATGTGTAGTTTAGGTCTTGGTAGCTTTTTGTTTGGAATGCTCCCTGTCGTCATTTCAGCACAAAATCGTCGACGTTTTCCTCTAACTATATCGTTATTATTGTGCTTCGGAGCTGGTATACTTTTGGCTACTGCCCTAGTTCATATTTTGCCGGAAGTCCGCAAACAGATGGATTCAAACTTTGCAGAAATAACTATTTGTGGAGGATTTTTTTTAATATATTTTATTGATGAGTTCATACATTACTTCTTTGGCGAAGCTATACAGCACACACATTCTCATGTCAGTGGGTCCAATAGAACCAACAATCACCGTAATAGTAATTTGGACACGGACAGAACTCCACTTTTGAATGATAGACGTGATTATTATGCTAACCAGTAAGTTTCTAGAAAAATGTAAAAAATTTTATTTTAAATTTTTTTTATAATTGTAGAAATGGAGATGGTCAACAAAATAGTTCTGACACGAATAATGAGTCAGCTAACCAACATTCGTATTATAATACATCACATTGTGCAGAGGAAGCAGTTATTGCAGAATCTAATGCGAGAATATGTCATACGAGTCATGAAGAACCATGTGTTCAATCTATGACTGGTACCTTGGGACTTTTTGTAGCATTGTCTCTACATTCCGCTATCGAGGGTTTGGCAATTGGAGTTCAAAATTCTTCAAGAAAGGTACATTTATCTAAAGTTCAGGGATATATTAGTCAATATTTCATGACAACTTTATTAATGTTCACTAAATAAAAAAATACAGTACTGTATTAAACGTAAATTTCTTTGTGCATGTGCAGAAGTTTAGGTCTGGCATTCAAAATTTAAACCTGACTAATTCTAAAACATGCCAGAAACTATAACTAGGGGTTATAGTTTTTGTCCTACCGCTGCACACTTACATATATATATTGTAAATAATTTCATAGGTAATGTGGTAAACATTTATTCACTAGATTTAACATATGTAACAGTCGCTAGCACATATAATCCACTGTTATCACTTTGTTGACTTGGCCTAGATATGATTTTAGTTTAAATGAACAATCATCATTTTTGAATATTAGGGTCGACATAAATACTTCTATAGTTACATATAGCCTTAGAATAAATTATTTGTAATTATTGGATAATCAATTATAATACACACGAAAACTTTTCAGGTGTGTATCTTACCTACATACATAAAAAATCTAAGTCAGACCCAAAGTATCCAGTGGATACTATTCACGACAAACGGGGCAATCAATCCTGTACGAACCCGGATATACATATGTACATACATACATATACATTTTTTTCTGCCACTGTCAATTTCTTACTTGTTATTGTATTTACTGTCTTCACTACAGTTTGCCATAATTGATGTTAATCCATGATTCCCTTTTATAGATTTTAATTTTTTTTTTTGAAACATCTAATTCTCCTCCGATAGGAAATTCCAACTATTTTGAATGGTTGTGAGTGTAATTAAATACACTCAAAATATTTAAATATACATACAAGCATATTTTTACACATAAAATTAAAACTTTCACCCTTTTTAAAAGCACATTAAGCTTTTGCTTCACTTTGGGACAGGCATGCGGGGAGTGGGCAGGGTTTCATTCGATTTTCCCAGTGTCGGTAGCGGTAAATTTAGTTATAATAGCTTGAGTGGTTTGAGAGATATGTACACTGAGGCCATTAGGGGGCGGGGCCACCACCACTTTTTCGCGATTTTTAGCCTACAGGTGCCTCTTGCTACTGAGGATTCTGTAGGCTTGATATAGTCATTCACTTTCTAGGCAGCTTTGAAAATCACAAGATAGTATACGCTATGCAGTGGTGTAGAGACAGACTGCAGATATAGTGTCAAATAGTAATATCTGCTGGGCGATAGCCAGTTTTAAGCCTTTCGAAGTCAGCTGAATCAGCAACAAGGGACATATTCTGATTCAAAAAGAGTGGCACGGATTTTCGAAATCCTATAGAACTGAATTTAAATGCGTTCCCCAATATTGCCTTCTCTTCCAGAGAAGAGTGGGGAAGGGACACAGGAATAAGCATCTATACGGATGGTTCCAAACTAGAGAACAAAGTAGGAGGTGGTGTATTCTTTGCAAAACTAGTTACCTAATCGTCTTCCGCCTACCAGACAACTGCAATGTCATCCAAGCAGGAATCACAGCAATTAGAGAAAGTCTTGTTGTTGTGACAAGGAGTGTGCTCACAACAAGAAATATTTATAGAGATAGTGAGTCCCTAAAGTCTCGAAGGGTCTGGTCTAAGATAGTGAAGGAATACCTTGATCTCTTGGTGGACCTAGGATCTTACTTCACAATTAACCTGCAGGTCCCAGGACATAGTGATATATCTGGGGACTGTGAAGCGGATGAACTAGCCAGAACAGGCACCACCATACAATTCGACCCCGAAAAAGAGGAAATTTACATGCCTCTGGCTAATTGTAGATGTTTAATTGACAAATATATATATACATATGTACGTAATATAGTATGTATAGCTGAGTCACAGTGAAACAATTCCTGACTTGCTCAACAAGCATGAATGGAACATGGGTCGTACAAACTATTAAAATTTAAAGGAATGCTATAGCACTCTAATAGTAGAGCTAATCGGTCACTTTCTAATTGACAGGCATGCCAGTAGACTTGGAGCGCCATTTAAAGATAACTGTAGTAGCTGTCAGGAGGTAGAAGAGGAGGTTGCTCATTTAAAACTTTTGGTATTGATGAATTTCATCAGAAGTGCGGGGTGGTTCAGAGACGAAACAATAGTGTGAGGGGACTTTAGTTCCGGTGGTATCAAAGTGGTCCTCTAACCTAACATATGATACATTAATTTAAAAAAATACATATAATTTAAAAACTTTTAATCTGACGTAAAAGGTTCATAAGACAAGTATAAAAATGGGATCGACTTGAAATTTAGACAAATGTATTAAGTCATACGAATATTAAAATAAAATGCCACCAAAGCTTAGAAAAAAGTGAGTCATTAAATACTAAGTTTAATTTCAGGTGCTTTTTCTGCTTGGCGCCGTCGCATGCCACAAGCTCGTGATGGGCTTTTGTTTAGGTTTGGAGTTTCGCTCAAACCCACAAACAACGCTTCGCCAACATTTTATCGGCATTGTAGTGTTTGCATTGGGTGCTATTTGCGGCATCGGCATAGGCATGATTATCGCCGATATACCGTCGGGTTGGTCGACTGCTGCGTTGCCAATTGTACAGGCGCTCGCTGGTGGCACGCTCTTTTATGTAACTGTCTGCGAAGTTATACCAAGAGAAAAGTCGCGTTGGCATCAAAACGCTGGACGCAGAATAGCCGGTTTTGGACAGTTTTTGGCGGTTATCAGTGGCTTCGCGCTGATGTGTTGCATTAACTATTTTCTTGACGGTAAACACTATAAAATATGTTTTATGGTATATGTGATAATTTTTTTTTTTTAATTTTTTTTTGATTAAGACGGCGATAGCTAACGGAAATCTTCAACTATAAGCAATCTCTGATGGTAATCTCCAATATTTATTTTTTTTTGGCTATAAAACAATAAAAAGTTTGTGATTTTATAAGTATGTGTTTATTATAGCAGCGGAAATATATATTAATACATTTATTTTACACGCATTGTTTAACGAAATTAAATTAATTTGAAAAGTAGCCGTAAACTTGTTTCACTTCACTATTTATTTCTCAATCGTTGCAACAAATATTCTTTTAGAACTGACTTTTAAGAACTATTTTAAAAAATGTTATATTGACAACTGAATCACCAAACTTCGAGCTTTTAATAGATTTATAAAAACATGTTGATACATCATGGTACATTTAATCGAGTGAATCTACATTTTTTCATTTTGATTATAGATATGTGGTTATTTTATGTATGTATGTATGGTATGTATTGGTAGAAAATTCACTCTTTTACCAAAACCATCCAAAATCATGAATAAAATTTAAATATTCATAGAATAAGTTTGTAAATACGTCTAAAAATTAATCTCGGGCAAACTTAATTAAACTTCTTATTATTAATTGTTTCTGTATTTATATGCAATTATATGCACAATTTTTCTGTTATTAATGTTTATATCGTTTTTCAGAATGGCTAGGTGTGTATGCTATGTACTTATAATTAAATATGTTAATTTCAATATATTATTGTGATTCATATATTTATATACAATATTCCAATTCGCATGATTTTTTTTTTGTTTTTGATGAAAGAAACAAGACATTAAAATAGATCAACAATTTAAGTCAAATATCAAATCAATCCATTTGAGGATTGCTTTTTTTTTTTAATTTCCCAACATTTTATGCAAAATAAACATTTACACAAAAAACAATAGTTATAGAATATTTGTAATATTAATTTTTGAAGATTGAATCTTCTTCATTACGCTCTCAAATTAATCAATTAAACCAATTTCAAAATAATGGATTTGCCAATAGTCGAATTGACAGAAGTAAACCTTGGGCAAAGTTATATTCAATTAATTTATAGAGCAACGTTAGCAGGGATTTTATTTCATATTTAGTGGTTATAAAATATTGTAACAGCTTAGTTATTATGTAAATATTTATGTATCCATATTGTATTGCGCCAACGCGCGTATCTAAAAGTACATATGCATATTCCATCATTGTTATTCCGATTAAAACTTACATTGCAATTAAATCTAGATCTCATAGTGTTCCCTCTTCCTCTGTTGTGATTGTTGCTGCAGGAGGAGCTACTATTTGCTCGTCTTCCTCTTCATCTTCAGCCCATTCGCTAATAAGACTGTTTACACGTTCTGTCGTTTTTATTGATTCGACATTATCTTTGCTTGTTTCACTGGTTTCTGCATGAACATCTTTTATGGTGTTTTCAACAGTTTTGTCATTATCTTCAACTGGTTCACCTCTGTTATCAGGCTTCTCAGCAATGACTACATCTGTATCCTTATCTTCGTCTACTTCAGTGTCTGCACTCGATTCAGTTGATTTTACTTCTGTTGTAGAAGGTTCTGGAGTTTCCACACTCGATGCTTTTGCTATTTTAGTTTCTGCTGAAGGGCTTTCCGAAATGAATTCCTCTTTTATGTTAAGTTCTTCCAGCATCTCACGCTGAAGTGAACTGTCGCTGGCGATACCAGCTTTAATAGTATTATCTGTTTTATTTTCTTCTTCTGATATGTTGCCCGATTCGACCGCTGTCGTGTCCTTCGAAGAAGCAGCAATATCTTCAATTTGTGTTGCTACTTCAAGATCCTCAACAGACCTTTCATCCACTTTCTGGCCTTCGTTTTCTTTTTCCTCGTCCTCTATTTCAGGTGCTTCTGTGTCCTCTTTATGTAGATTTTTCATTAGCATATCTAAATCATCTTCGTCTCCTTTGGCATCATCTACATCCATATTAGCGTACGCGGGATTATTATCTTGAAGAATTGCATTGTCTTCAGGTGTACCTGCGATGTCACTTTCGGTGTCGGCTGTATTTTGTTCCACGGATTTATTGCTCACTTTTTCAACAACTTCAACATTTTCTTCTATTGTTGGTTCTTCCCGGGATTCAATGGCATTATTTTTTTCTTCCAATATATTTTCAATAGTTTCTGTTGCGTCTATATCTGTGTTTGAAGCAGCTGCTGGAGCTTCTTGCTCTTCATCATTTTCATCCTCTGACCAGTCGCCAGTCAATTCTTTTAGCTTTTGGTTTATTGCATCGGCATCTTTATTTTCCTAAAATATTAGATTAGAAATCATAAAATTTGATTTATCGACACACACTAGTTTAATAGAGAACAAATTATATACATATACATATGTACATAAATGCAAAGATTAAAGTTACACAGAATTTTTTCTTGTATGTATGTACCTTTACTTGTTGTTTAGCTTCTATTTCTTGGTCAGCCATCTCGTGGGCACTGATCAAGTTTTCAGCCCATTCCAAGTTCTCTATTGATTCCTTGCTCTCGTCTAATCCACCTCCGCTGGAAGTGTTTCTTTTATCGTCATTAACTGTTGTGGCACTAACTACGTCTGAAGTTCCCTCTGCGTCGTCGTGTGTGTTCTGGGTATCAGTGAGTTCTCTATAAATTTGACTATCGTCGAAGTCTTCAACTGCAGATGCATTTTCAGCTGTTACATTTCCAACCCCTTCATCCATTGCTTCCTCGTCATGTTCTGGTTCAGCTTCGAGATTAGATTCCTGTCTTGCCTGTTCCTTTTCACCACTGCCACTTTCCATATTGTCTTGATGTTCGCTTAGTGCCGTTGTTTCCGCAGCATATTCAGTGTGCTCATTCAATACCATTACGACCCCACCACTGCCATGATCTTGGTTCAATTGCGCCATTATCTCCTGACGTTGTTCATCTGTCAACACCATTTCGTTGCCATCGACAGTAACGAATTTTGGTTCGGAAGCTATAATTGCGCTTTCATTTGTTTCCATAAATTCCTGCTGCTCACTTATAATTCCTACTTGTGCATTTATGTCAGTAGACACGTTACTGCTCTCCATATTGATTATCGTTCCGGCGCTGGGTAAACTAATATCAGATATTATTTTAATCTTTGACTCCTTCTTTTCTTTTGATGCAATGTCTGGTGCTCTTATAACTTCTCTGGCATCTTGCGATTCCGAAAATTCTTCATCTGAATAATCTATAATGCCATCTTCTAAAGCCTGCTTTTTGTGGTAAGTTTTCATGTGGTTATATAATTGTAGCTCACGTGCAAATATTTTATTACAATAAATACATTGCTGTTTATTTTCATCTGGATGCGCTTCAACCATATGTTTATTCAGTGCGTTTGTGTCTAAAAATGAGTTAGAACACAACAAGCATTGCGGGAAAGTGTATGAAGTAGTCTTCACCTTATGCTCAACTTCCATATGGAAATGGAGTTCACGTTTAGTGCTTGAACGCCAGCCACAATGTTCACATAGAGCTGGATCAATTTGTTCTTTGTGTGTGTTGATCAAATGGCGACGAAAACCGCGATACGATGGAATACTTATTGGACGACCATTAACTCCACAACGTAGACACAACCAAGGGCCAGTGGTGTTTTCTGCGCCTAATGCAATTAATGCATGCATTGTCTTACTATCAATCCGGCGTTTTTGGGCGGGAGCTGCGGATGACGTTGCGACGTTGCCAACACTCACATTGGTAGGCGTTGTTGATGTAGTTGATGGTGAAACTTTCGGTACTGCTGGCTGCTGCAACACTGTCTGATTCAAATTATTTTGAGACTTCTCCATTGGTTTCAATAAAGTTTGTGAGGAAGCTTGTCCCCGCAGCACTGATTGTGATTGAGACGAAGACTGACTTTGTGTATTACTAGTAATGCTTTCCAATTGCTCTTTCTTTACAATAATTTTTTGTGGTTGGTCACCAGAGCTTGGCATTATCTTCAACTTAATATTTTTATTACTCTTTACTAAATGCGGATACTGACGCAGTACTTCTTTGATTATTTTAGCATGATTCATTTTGGAATTGGAACTATCTTTGACTACAATAGTAGGAGGCTTTTCATTTTGGTTAATGGTGATAGTGGTGGCACCATGTTGTAATTGCGTTTGACGCGATGTGGATGGTTGCATGGCAGCTGATGTAGCCGCCGCAGATGAAGTCGCTAAATCGTCGTCATCGTCATCATTATGAATATCATCTTCCATCATACTGCTTTCATACTCGCCTTGATCATCACCGTATTCCGCAGCAATCTGCTTTCTCATTCGCTGTTGTTCAGCAAATTCTTTTACATCTTCAATATTTAATTTCTTTGTTGGCGGAGATATCAAAGTATTGCTGGCGGGTCGTTTATTATTGTTATAACCTTTACGTAACTGTTCAAATGGCGATGTCGCTGATGGCTCTTCTGGCTCTTGTTTAATAGTAGTTTGATGTGATTCTTGTATGGACTGGTTGCCAAACTGTGTTCGACATTGACTTGTATTAGAGCTATTTCCACTATTAGTTTTTATTAAAGAAGTTGATCCTATTTGTTGGCGATATTGACTTTGTGCAGTTGCCGGAGTTGATGAAGATGCATTGGTACTAACCGACTTTGTTTGCGCTATACGACGCTGAACACCAGAAACACTATTTGGCGATGTTAATATACGACGTTGTTGAACGCCGGGCTGTTGTAAAGGCAAATTTCCAGTTACAGGCACACGACGACGCAATGGTTTCGGGCTAGGCGGCTGTAAGTATTTAAATGGCATTAGTTAGTTTCTTATACATATATAGAACTAATGTTCAAACATACCCGTTGCATGCGGTTTACACCTTCCATCGTACGACGATGTGCTTCTAGCAACTTAAGTAAAACTGTCATGTTCATATCCTTGGCTGTTCGTAACAGCTTACCATACATCTTTAGCTCGAATTCTAATGTCCCCGTGTACATGAAGTTGACAATGGGTACAACAACATCGGCTTGTAATTCATTAGGCATGATGAGCGCATCATCTACCATTTCGCATGTTTGCTCCAGTACATTAAAATAATCTGTGCAAGCACTAAGCACTAAGCGGTGTACCTTCAGTTGAGAATTGTCTCGAAACTGTAGTGTAAGATCGCAGTAGTCGGTCTTGTTGAAGAAATTTTGTAGTTTCTGTAGGAAGAAGACACCCCAGTTGTCCACTTTTACCGACTTGATTTCACCCATATCAGTGGCGTAACTTTCCAGATTAGAACAGATATTTGAACGACTATAAAATACACAGATAAATTATGTAAATTACATTGACATTCTAAATAAAAACAAATTACAAATCTATCACTTTTGGCATGGACATAAATTTTGGTAGCTTTCATAATAAAGCGAAAGTAAAGTTCTACCAAAAGCACATAAAATCAGTTGAAACGCTCGTACCCCCACTGCGTACCCGTGTATTCACATTCTTCACAGAACTTTACTAAATCGGTGTACTCATGCAAAGTACGAGAAACTGTACTGCAATAGGCATGTAAATATATTGGAGGCAGTACTACAAAAAGTTCTTCCAATGAAAACAACTATCACATTAGTTAATTTCCGTTCCGTTTACACTATTGAAAATATCTACCATAGAGTAATATTATAAATTTATCCAAATATATATTTTAAAAAATTTATTGATTTACTTTTCTCACTTCTACTCTCGTTTCTTGTTTGATTTATTATAGTTGTTGATAAAACTTAACGGCTTGGCGTTACAAAACGTCAAAATTCGAATGCAAAATGTTTACAACATTTATTATTGTGGCAAATTTATTTTAATCTGCTTTTGCCTTTTACTATGCCGCTGCTCGAAAATGAATTTTACGAAAATGCAGAGAAAACGAAAAAATTACTCGTCGTTTAACATTTTCCGAAAACAAGAACCAATATGGCGACTTAACGCCGAATGAACGAAACGCCATTGTGCGCCATTTTAAGGTGTGTGTATTTGAAAAGCTAAGCATTCACATTTTCTAAAGACACGACAAACCTTACTAAGCACCAAAACAAAACCAAGGTTTTCTTCAACTCACTTTTGCAGATCGAAAGTTCGTTATCCTTAAATAACTGTGAATAAATTTGAAGAGTTTTTTGAAGAAACAATAACAGAGTTTTTGAAAATAATATAAATGACTAAATATATTAGTTCTTTAAATTGAAAACGTACCACATTTAGTTACTTTTGCTTGAGCTTTTTTATGGCTTTTGACATTTTCACGAATGAAGCACATGTAAACATTAGTTGAGTTTTCATCAAAATTTTCAAGAATAGGTATTTTTATACATGTCATACATATACCCGTAAATTAATGCAAACCTTCATTTTAGACACTTGCTTTATTAATTTTTTTCTTAAATCTTACCTAACTAATGTCAAATCTGTATTTGTAATCTGTTAATGAACATTCGAATATCTCCTGAAAATATTTTGAGCATTTTTAGAAGTTGTTGGTGCACTAATAAATTACAATTTATATTTTTTGCTTAATTTTCTGTTAAAATCAAATTTTAGCTCCATTATTCGAAACTAATATCTCTTACAAATATTTTTATAATAATTGAAGAGAAATTTAACAAATTATAGTTGCCACCGATGCTTGTCGGTAAAGATGTTATTTACATGGTTTTTATTAAATTCTTTAATATGGTAGCACACTTTCGGTAACATATGTTTACAAAAACTGCTCAAATTTCATGTACATATATCAATAAATAATATGTCAATTTGATAAAAGTATTTTTTATATAAATAAGGAAACTAATACAATAAAATGACTCCCAATCTTGGTGGATGGATTCATAGCTTCACAGTTACGGACACGCTAACCCATAAAGCCGGTTATACTATATACAAAATTACTTCAATCGTAACTACTCAATCAAATCTATTATGTTTTTCAGATATATAATATATTTTTCCTTTCAATAGGTATTTCCAAGGGCTCTTCCTCAAGCTCTAACCTGCTTAACAATTTGGAAACGTTTTCATGATATAAAACGTTTACATCGAGAGCTATCACGTCGACATCGTAGTCTAAAATTGCCAGGGCAGCTTCCTGAACCTACAGATTGTAGTTTTTTCAAACGGTTCGACCCAAATGTTATATGTCGGCGAAAGGAATACATATTGCAGCTACTGGATTTTGCTGCTCAACATCCAGCGCTCTACAAATGTCACGCATTCACACAGTTCTTTAGTGAAGCACAACAAACCGTAGTGGGAGGAGTTGCAAACAGTGGTCAAAATAACTTAAGGGCCACAACCAAGGCATCACCGTTGCATCAATTGTATACCGGAGAGGGTCTTAAAGGTGGGGCGATAGCGGAAATATGTGATAAACTTGATTTACTTTACGACCCTTATGATATAGACGTTAGCATCGCCTCACTTGATCCCTTGAACACAAAATTGGAAAATATAGATGAACAGAACACTGTTGGCGAAAAACCATATTTAAACGATTGTGGTAGTAACTCACTGATATTAGATTTGGAAAATGCAAGTAAACCAAAATTAAACGATCATGATAGCTTGGAGGAGACTCCTTGCAAAGATTACAAACGTTTTCTAACGCCTATGGCTTCAATTGAAAGTGAAGATAGCGACTATATTTATGAAGCAGCATTAGAATTTAGTAAAGCAGTTCAAGCCGAAGCAAATTTAGAATTTCAGGAGGCTCATGCGCGTTATAAACGTGGCGTTGAAGTATTGTTGATTGGGTCGAAAGGTTAAAATCACAATTAAAAGATAAATTAAACTTTATTAAACTATCCTAATTTTTTTTTTAGATGATACCAATGATGATCGTAAATTTATTGCAAAAGCTAAAATTTCAAAATATCTTGCACGAGCAGACGACATATATGAGAAAATTTTGACTAATAATACCAAAGTTGGAGTTTGGCACGGTACAAGAAATTTTCAGTTATCTATCGATGTGACAGAGTGCACAGTTGACGGCAAACTTTCTGTATATCTCGAACGTCCATGGAACCACTTGGCCAAATATAAAGTCTTGAAAATTCTAGGGGAGAGTGTAATGCAGGTTTATTGTGTAACTGAACCTGAACCCCGAACAACATATGTGATGAAAGGCATT
Source organism: Bactrocera dorsalis (assembly GCF_023373825.1). Lineage (NCBI taxonomy): Eukaryota > Metazoa > Arthropoda > Insecta > Diptera > Tephritidae > Bactrocera > Bactrocera dorsalis. Next base: position 101,366,103 of record NC_064304.1, on the reverse strand, counting down.
GAAAAACCATCCAGTAATGTACCTACACAAACCGTTTTTTTGCCACAACACGTACCTTTTATGGTAGATCTATTGGCATTCTTTCAGTCAGAACAGAAAATCTTCTTACTATTAAATCATGCGGAAGGTGGGCGTCTGTATGACTATGTGCGCTCATATACACCGACAGTAGCGTCGAGAGGAAGTAATTATTTCTCCGCTTTATTTCCGGACGATGTGGATTCTCAAACATCAAATATCACCAATGCTTCGGCAGTTGTTGCGGAAAGCTTTTGTAGCGACAATAACGGTCATGATGAAGATACTCGCCTTTCCAGTACACCTAAAGCAAATGATCAATTCATAGTGCCTTCTGAATCTGAGGAATTTAGAGAATTAGTGCGCTCGTCCCATAAATTGCTCCAATCAGTGTCCAAAACATTGCATCAGATAAAGCAATTGGAAGACATAACACAGGAATCGGATAAAATGGGTGGTACATCATTTAACAATTTAGAGTGCCACTCATCTCCGCTCATGAATAAAAGTATTATTAAAAACTCGCAAATTCCAGAAGCTAGTTTAAAACAATGGATGCGAGAGTTAGCGGTTGCTATACACAGCTTGCATGGGAAAGGTGTCATATTGAGGTGAGTGGTAAATAAATTTATAATTTTTCTCTTTTAGAAATTTCCATGTAAAGAGTTTAAAATTGTTGTTGAAAATAGTTTCCAATATTTTTTTGAATTTGGTTTAGTTTTATCTTAAAAATATTAAAAATAATCACAATAATATTTACAACAGAACTATAAACTACAGTGCTTTCGCTAAAGCATAAAAAAAAATTTAACTATCGTCTCACCTAAATATAAACTATATAAATCCCACATTTAATATCCCTTTCAGCTGTTTTCAAGTAGTTGAGTTTTATACATACCATAGAAGTAATTAATATAATATACAAATATTGTTTTATAATATTCGCATATGCTAGCGATCTTCGTATGGATAATTTGCTGCTTGGTTCAAAAGGTCAATTATTACTGACGTATTTTTATCAAAATGAAGGGCTCAGTGATTCCGATAATTATATGCACAAAGCTTACAGTCAGACAGCATTAGACGGTCACTACGTGGCTCCTGAACGTCCACCCACCTTAAAATCAGACTGGTGGAGTTATGGCATTATACTCTACGAATTACTAATAGGAATCGTAAGATAATAAGTTAAATTTCTTGTTCAAGGAAATTTATATATTCATTTATTTTATAGTCCTTCAAATTAGCACATCCTGGCAACATTGATTTGTACGGCTTTGTACAATACCCCGAAAATATTGAAATATCGGAGTGTGCTAAGGATTTGATAGAAACGCTTTTGCAACAAACGCCAGAGCATCGCGCAGGTTATGAACAAATACAAAATCATGCATTCTTCATCGGTACGGATTGGGAGACTTTGCAACGCAATGATTAGAATCACAAGAATATTAATAACGACTCATAAACTGATATATAAGCATATACAAACTATAATACAAATACATACATATGTATGTACCCGTATGTAAGTATTATTAATAATTTTTGTTGCATGCTTTCTCGGTTACAGAGTAGTTGCTGTCCGATGTAACCATTGAAACATAATTTTATCTAAACCAGTTTTCTTTCGATGTGTTTTGCTATTTTTACCGGCAACTGAGCGAAAGTATTTCCCGTAGATATTACTAGCTCTATAATGAGGAAAAAAAAATTATTGAAATATCATTTCAAATTCAACAAAATATTTGTAAAACAAAGGAGGATTTTGGAAAAACTGTAACTATTTGATAAAGAAATACAATTTCAGCAATATTTTTTTATTTTCCTTTAGTGAATATGTTCTAAACAAGTTTTTATCTATTTGTTCCTTATTAAACTTATTAGAAAGTACAAACAAATTTAAATTAAAAGTATTAACCAAAAAGAATGTTTTTGTTATTAAAATTTCTTATAATATTTAAAAATTCTAAATATTTATGGCATATAAATTACTCAATTAGAAAATGATGTAATTATTACTATTCCAAAAAGCTTAATTTTTAATTATATTGTGTGTAGAAAAACTAAATTGTGTCAATGTTTTACAAATTGTACAATTTATATAATATACATAAAAGTATTGTCAATTTCACAACAGTTTGTGTTTAAATGTGTAAAAAGGAATTAAAAAAAAAATAAAGTATGCTTCATATATGTATGCATAGTGTATGTACATATATACAAAAATTCTTGTGTGTTTGTATTTTACCTAAAGCCTTTTTGGAATGCATTTAAGTTCTTAGGACTAAATGAAAAATTTACATCAGTAATACGTATAATCTAAACTATCTTTAATACAGTAATAAGGCACATACGAATGCGCTACAACAGGTATGACATTTCAAAAACCAAATCAATTGAATGTTTGGATATTTGTTTCCCGCTTTTTCGATTAATTTCTACGGTTCTACTACCTAATAATTTATTTATTAGACGATTAGCAACTACCATAAGTATTAACTATTTGAAAAAATGGCAAGACTATGGATTCTGTTGCTTGTATATTTACTACATTTTAATAACTTAACCTTACCCCCTTCATATGTATGTACATTCTAATATATTTTTATATCTATATCTTGTATGTATTTATATACATACATATGTATGTATTATTCATGCATTAACATGTAATATTAGAAACAAAAAGGAACCGAAATTATCAAATTAAAGTGTATATAATATGGATATATGTATATATTGTATTTTGAAATGCTCATCACGATAAATTTCCCATATGCACGAAGCTTCTAGCTGGCTTTAGAATTTGTTTGTCTCAATTGCATTCAAATTGGACGCTGAAAACAACTTCGTGAGTAGCTGGTATTTCGTAGAATATGTCGTCGCCTATGAGTGTCGTGCATTATTGGTCCAACTGGCGGTTGTGACCAGTGTGTTTGCTGTTGTTGACGATATTGGTGTGGCTGTTTTTGATGTGAGAGCATTTCTTTTAGTGCAAAAAAGGCGGCAACACATAACTATGTGTCACATTGGCACCCTGGCCTGACCCACTGCCGTGATCTTCATTTTTGATCACAGTTTGTATACTAGTTGTGGTGCCATCATGGCACGTTTCCTCAATGTTTTGAGAACTTACCGATCCAGCTACAATACTACCATAGTGTTGTTGCTTTATCGCTATATTGCTATCGTGTGTGTGTGATTGTGTATCGGTTATGTGACAACCACCATTCGATTGATGTGGATCCAACGGGTTTAATGTGTGCGTCACACCGCCCACACTTACATATTTTGCCTCTTCATTGGTTAAATACTTGCCGTTGCTTGTGACCTGATGATGCATCACAACGACATTGTGATCATTCATATGCGCGGTTGCAGTGGCCTCATCGATTGCAGATGTGCCATAGCCGCTTTCGGTCGCATGAATTTTATGCGATGCACTGCCATCATCGGCGCCACTGTTGGGCCCGTTCATCTCCAGTCGTGGTGGACTGCCATATTCAAAGTGACGCATCGGGAATAGTTGACTTTCGTGTACGTAAGTGCCGTATTGGCTTGAGTAGGTGCCGTATGGGCTGGCGGCCGGTGATAACAAACTGAATTGAGGACTCAATTCGTATGGCGGTTGATAGCTTGTCCAGCTATCCATGCTGCCAGGCGGCGTGACTGTAGTAGTTTGCGGGAATGTAGCGAATGGCGGCCCAAGTGACGTGTTCATCGAAGATGTCGGTGGTGTGTTCGTCTTAATGTAGCCGGTTTTACGTGGCGGCTCGTGTTTGCGCCACTTGGCTCGACGATTCTGAAACCAAACTTGTACGCGCGACTCACTAAGATTTAATTTGATGGCGAGTTCTTCACGGGCGAACACATCGGGGTAAGGAGCTCGCTCGAAAGCCCGCTCTAGCTCTTCCAGCTGATAGGCAGTAAATGTAGTTCTAAAAGTGAACGAGAGATGTAATTAAAATTTGCGCAGTTTTATCAGTTTTCTATTGCTCTTACATTTTTAGTTTATATAAAGTGTAAGTAATGGTTCAGGTATTTGAACTTTTGTATTTGTGTCCATGTATTTTGAAAGTTTAATGGATGTCGAAGAATGATCTGACTAAAGAAGTGTGTTTTTCAATTTTTTTTCTATTATGAAATAATAATCTATTTCTATACCCTGAGCAGGATACATTAAGTTTACCATGAAGTTTTTAACACCCAAAAGGAAACATTGGATACTCTATAAAATATATATTTAAATGATCAGCATGACAAGCTGCATCGGCTTAGTCATTTTGTCCGTATATACGCGAACTAGTCACTCAGTTTAAGAGACATCGTTATGAAGTTTTATAAACGTTCTTTTTCCCCAATTTTTTACCGATAACTGAAACTGAGTGATTAAAATCATGTCGTGTTCTTTGGAAAACTTTATTTTTTGACGAGTTATCTTTACGAAACTTGGCATAGATTATTGTCCAAGCCCAACTGTATAATCACCGAAGGAGTTGTTCAGATCGGACCAACATAGTATATACATCATTGCCTTAGAAGCTTACCGACAAAAATCATGTTCTAGTATAGAAAACTTTAATAAATGAACATATTATTTATAGTATTATTTCTTAATTTATAGTATTTTGTTCATTTCAAACTTTGTGATAGAACCACCTGTGCGGCTACATGTTATTCGATAGATGGAGAGAACCTATAAGTTTTAAACGGACCAACGTCAGAACATTTCACGGCAAAAATAGTGTTTTTTAAGTTCACCAGAACCGGATATAACATAACAGCAGTTGGAGGGATCTTAAATTTTGATAAGTTTTTAGAAATTTATGGTCTCATGCAATAATTACAGAAATAATCAGTGGTTGATTTCTTATTTGAAAATCCTTTTCTCAAATATAACTGAATAACAGTTCCCTCGATATGTAAAATTATAATAAACTCCATCTAGTAGTATGTATGTAATTATAGTATGTATTGATGTACAGTAATAAAAAGTAATAAGCACCGCACGCTGTGCGGGTAAGTTTGGTATTAACATGGCATATAAACGCATGGATTTCTTACATCCAACAATTCACAATATTGATAATTATTATTAATTTCATTGCTTACCGAGTTTTCTTTTTCTTGATGCCATTGGGATCGCTCTTCTTTTTCTCATTTTTGTTTTTTGCCGCCGGTGTCGACGATTGGGCACTGTTGGAGTTGCCGTTGGATCCACTGCCGCCGCTACCATTTGAATTCACCTCACCACCATTAGAATTTAATGATGCCATTTGACATATCTCATCTGCTTTTTTGTGCTTGTTATTGTTGCCTGCTGATGTTTGATTATTTGCAGTTATTGTAACGCCCACCACATTTGTGGTACCATTGTTGGAATTAATTAGGACACCATCGCTGTTGCCAGTGTGCGTCACACTGCCGGAGATTAAGCCATTTGCTTGTTGCACAGCTTCATTTCCGTTGAGTGCGACCGTGCCGACATTACCGTCGTGGCCATGTGGGGCGTGATGGGGGCTAGAGCCGTACAACTGTTGCATGTGCTGCTCATACTCTAACTTGGCAGCTGCTGCCACAGAATTTGGCGAGTAGTCGATTTTGCCACTACCGGCTGACATGTGCGTGTGATAGTCACCTAGCATAGGCGTTTGATGGTGATTGTGTAGTTGTTTGTGATGCATCAGACCATTAGGACTAGCGACGCCACCGCTGGCTGGTGCTGGGGGCGGTGTGGCCGAGTATTGTTGTGAATGTGCTGAATGATGGTCGAGCTTGTGCGGATTATTGCCATTAGGCGCAACAGTTGTGATGTATTCATATTTCTGAGTGGGCGAATAACAACCCATTTTATTTACCGTACTGTATTCCAATTTTTGACCATAGTCAGGGGTTTTATAGGGATCTAGCTTTGGCGAACCTCCAGGCAGTAGTGTATTACAGTCGGGTAATCGTTGGTTACAAAGTTCGCCATTACTATTGTGTGGTAGTACTGAGTTTGACGGTAGTCCTAGCATGACAGGATGCACGCCATGTGCCCCAGTGGAGTTAACGCCATTGACATTTGTTGCTAGCGGCTTGGCACCCAAAGGGCTAAGCGGTCCAGAGAAATCGTTAAAAATTTGATCATCGAAGGTAGTGTGCTCCATGTTTACTTGAAAATCACTCACTACTTCGGCACTGGCGCAATAGTTTGTGTCTAACATCAGTAATGAAAAAATGGAAGCGTATGTGCGTATAGATAATTTGTGTTGTTCGATTGCTTTTTTCTAGCCTTCAAGTTGTCGTTGTTTGAGTTCACTTAAAATGTTTTGACAAAGTTTACGGCCGTTGTCATTAGTATATTGGTATTTATAGTATATGTTCCCAGATTTAATCCGATTTCTTTATTAACTTAGACGATGCCATTATTGCAGGTTCAAGCGTTTTCACCTTAGATATAGGATCAATCAATTAGATATCGGGTATACATATAACCGTATGCTTATATTCGCTATGTGATTAATCCAAATGGACCTAATCAATGTGCGCGTGAAAATTAAATCAAAACCAATTAATATAACTGCAAGTAATTGATAGCAGTGGCGCTACACTAAACACTCCGAAGATTTTGCAGGCCACAAAATTAAATTGTTGTAAATTAATTAATTGCATTTATCGCAGAACGGTCGCAATTGATTATTCAGACGTTCGGCCATTCAAAGTCTCTATACCGCATTCCTTATACACACAGATTTGCGCAAACTTTTTCCATTCACGTAGATATGCACATTTTTGCAGCGATCCCGCTTTCGGGTGAGTTTTAATTCATGTCACCAAAGCGCTTTAATTAAAGGAATTAAGTCGATTCAATAAAAAACGACTAGTATTCTTCGCTAGCAGTAATAAACTGTCAACACTTCTCAACAATTTCGAAAACTACTATTTGACACACACGAAACATATATCTGCATATATGTTGTTAGCGCGTATTGTTGATTGCTAATAGTTGATTTCACCGTTTACACAACGCGTGTCTAACTCTAGCGAAGTCTGTGCCCTTAATTGTGCCCACAAAACGATGATTGCCTTTTTATACCCAATTTAGCCATCAATTGGCTTTGGTTGTCGTTCGACCAATCAGCGCATTGCAATGGCTGACCGCTCGCTGTGTATCGTGCATTGCGCCTACTTAAGGGTAGACGAATCGCAGAATCGTATTTTTGTGCACCAATGCATTGTTGTATGTAAGAGCGCAATAGTCGATCACATATTTATGAGTGTGAAGAGTGTAAGCGTTAAAGCTATTTGATTTTCACGATTGGCTTGCACACACTGTATTGTATTTTGCGTACTGCATTATGTACGTTTGCATTTACTGATGAAAATATTGGATTCGATAGTATCCCTGGTGGTAAAATATGTTATGAAATCAAAATGTATGCGTAAAACACGCTGGTTATTAAAGGTAAGAAATTGTTAATTCTTTGCATTTATTTCTAATACATATTCAGTAAAGTAAATGTTTGATGATCTCTTTTCAACTAAATCGAAAATTTTTGTTTTCTAAAATTGTAACCCATTGCGTACTTTTGTTAAGATAATTCTTAAGACAAGTCAAGTGCTACAAAAACCTAAGTCATATGTGGATTTACGCGTATGAGATCGAAAGTATGTACATAAATAGCAGTCGACTGTTTGGGTTTTGTTGTTCACACATGAAGCAGTTCCAATATACTTAATAACAGAAACTCTGGTGTTAAAAAAATAATAAAACGCTCTGTTAATTATATATCGGTATGTTTATATACATTCAAGATTCAGGAATGTAAAGAGAAAATCGGGCCCGGGACGATTGTAATGAAATTGTTGAGCAAAAAGTTTGCAAATCATTGTTGAAGAATACCTTCCTTAGAGAACACCGTTCCCGGTAGGAATATTCCTCGATCTGAACCCCCTCCTTGACTGTCAAAATCAAATTTGACCCAGACGGGTTAATTTAAACTGCGCTTTGTACCAATCTAGGAAAAAAATAGATTGATTCGGACCTATCTGTGAAATGTGATCTTCGGTGTAAAATTGCAAGGCATTTTTTCCTACTGGGTCAACGTTATTGCGGGTGCTGAGTTGAATTTGTTTTCTCACCATTCAAAACTTTCTGCATGTTTATAATTTGGCATGCGAACTGCTCTTCTGCTATGATATTGTCTAACCCCCTTCCATTATTCCATAAGTATAGGAATGCTTAGAAGCGTTGAAGATGCACAAATATTCTATTTGCCAGCATAAGCATGCGGCAGGCGATTTAGGCAAAGAACATAAAAAAATTGTTTTATGCTTTCCGATTGAGGGGTGCCAAAACCACATACACACACAAACGTTTGGTTTCGATTGAAGATAGATTGCGTGAGCGCTTGCGCGCCCTCAACTATCAAATAGTGAATAACTTTTGAAGAGAATGCGGGTAATATTACGCTACGCTATCGGAAGGTTGCAGTTTAATGGCATGAGAATTGTTAATGAATGTAAAAGGATCTCCGGAATTGACCGATATTTTGCATTGGATTTGCGGTAATACATGAGTTTGTGTGATTTATGAAAAGGACGAAAAATTATTTTGTACTTATTGAAGAAGTTATAGCATAATTAGAGGAGATGTTTTAAGTAGTTATTGTAAGAAAGTAATGATTGTTCGACCTACATAATTTTCACACCCACAAATATTGTAACCCTCTGAAGGAAAAGTCGGAGACCTTATAAAATAAATGTATGTACCATATGTATGTAGAAATAGTCAGTGTGATCAGCTGAGTCTATTTTGCTATGTCTGTCTGTCAATCAGTTTTTGAGATATCGCGTCATTTTCTCCTCAAGAAGGTGTTCATTATATCAGACCAGTATAGCATATAGCTGCCATACAAGCTGAACGACCAATCGAGATAAAAAACTTTTTTCCGTATTAAATAGTCTTAATCGACTTGAAAGTTATTTATATGAAACTACGTGGCTAGGAAGAACTAATAAAATATTTTTCGTTGACTGGCTGTTTTATACTCTTGCCACATGTTGATACAGATTTTAATAGTTTTGTTCACCTAACGGTTGTTTGTATCACCTAAAAGTAATCGAGTTAGATATTGGATTATATACCATATATTAGTATATACTATAAATAATAGGGATGATGAGTAGAGTTGAAATCCGAGTGACTGTTTGTCGGTCGTTCGAAAAAGAGAGGATGAGTTGGTAGATGGGCTGATCATGGTAGATTGAACCACAAAACTCCATTAAACAAAAACCTATAAAATGCCATAAGTAAGCACTGAACATAGATAAAGGTCTGTAATTTGACGCAGTCGACCGCAGTAGCAAGAGGTTAACAGTTTTAAAAAAAACTTCACCTAATAAATTTAATGAACATATCTCTCAAACCAAATTCGCTCAGGATAAATCCTATAAGAATCCTAACAGTCAGTGTGAATATTGGATCGGATCATAAGCCCGCTCACTCCCCATATAACGGTACTGATAAAAACCACTACAACTGCGATAAATCAGTAGCTAAATACGCCAGAGACATAAAAATTTACCTCCGATACGGCTTTATAGAAGCCGGGATCAAAGTTGGACAATGGGTGTGGCACCGTTCACAGTTATGTGAAATTGCATATTTCGTTACCCAAATTCAACCAAATTAAGTAGTGTTTTACATTCTTTCGTAATTTTGTATGCCACAGAGTGAAAATGGATGATATCGGACTACACCCACGCCTCCTTTCCGTATAACACAATTTTAATTCCATTTCATTCTTTCACTTTCACGAAATAAAATTTTGCACGATTAATGTCTTTGAAGTATGTCATCTCATGATCAGAATTTATCCAAATCGGACCAAAACTGTTCAACTATAGTTAACTTTTGACCAAAAATATCAGTTATTATGTGGGACATAATTGAAATTCATAGATAAACCTTTCATGTATGTTGATATGTCAAAAATGGATTGAATCAGATAGCCCACATACATATGTACATATACATATGTACGTAATATAAAGATTCTCAAACTTCCGAGAGACTTTATACCGCATATATCGGCCAATAAGTGAGTTAATTCAATGAAAAGTAGAGAGCGGGGTTTACATAACAGTGTATCTTCGTGCCTAAGGTGAATAAAATTGGGCGAAAACTTGACCTAGGCCCCATATAACGAATATCAGGATCCCGCTGACTTTACCCATGATTTTTTAATACAAAGTTTTTCCAGCACCTGAAGGAATTGTTCTTTGCAAGTTGCAAGAGTATAAAATGTTCGGATACATCCTAACTTATACCTGCCTTATTTGCTCTAAAACTATAAATTTAGTTATATATATAGTTACTATAAGGAATGCTTCTGCGCATGGTCTCAAAGCTTCGGGGCAGCCGAAGTTGACGTTTTTCTTTTTCTTTACACCCTCTGATTATCAGCTGACCAGTAGATTTTAATGTTATAAATATTTTTACATATATGTATGTACATAGTTCGGATTTACTTTTGACGAAATTGCAAAATAACAAAAATATATCGAGTTTTCAAGTATTTCGTTTAATAACTATCAAATATATGTACATACATACTTATTTAAGTGTATAAGTTTGTTGAATCGTGCAATTTAAGCTGTAAGTGCTTTTAGGTCAGCCAACAATTTTCCCATGTCCTTAGAAATTCGATGTGTTAGGTTCTGCCCATCTATCTATGTTTTGTATGCACACATAAATACATAAGCGCATAAAATTGTCGACCCTCTTTTTTCGGAGTCTAATTTTCAGTTAGTATTGTGTTTATTTCCATCTCATTAGCAAGAAAAGATACCCATTTGAGTAGTGCCCACGTCAGTTGTTCCGCTGTGGGTCACGTGTTGCGCTCGTTCCGAATTTTAAAAATAAAAAAAAAAAACTTTCTACATATAAAATTATCAACCACCGCTTATGGCATTTCATGTTTTTTAATAATATGTAGAAGTTTGTATGGAAAAGTGTTCTTAAATATCAGCACTTAAATAGTTATACGCGGAGGCACAGTGTTTTGTTTCTATAAATAAGTGAAAAGAAGAATTGCTTCAATTCATACAAACTGAACGATCAAATACATATCGTTAAATAGACTACTTTTTTATTTGACAAAATATGATCAAGAAATGATCATGATCAGATTATTGCTTAAAAAAGGTGATCTCCGGGAATGTTGTGTAGATCGGATCGCTACAGCATATTGCTCCCAGTCATTGGAAATCACAACAAGTCTGCTAAAAATACTGATTTTTAAAAGAAACGACAAGTTTCGTAAGAATAGTGACTAGTTTTTGGTTCCTCAATCCGATTGTGAAAAATAAAAATTCCAAGCGTGTTCACTGTTCCAATGTGTTGGTACTTTTCGCGGTTTTACGTTCCGTCACAAGCGCTTACCACTCCATTAGAGGGTTGAAAATCGCATTTTCCTTCTTCACAAGCCGAACGTAGCGCGTGTCATGCTGAGTTTGATTGACTGACGACGATGCATCGGTACTCGAGTGATCGTAACCTTTTTTCAATACGAGTATTACATTTCTCGTGTGATCTTCTTCCCTGCTTGCCAGTTTGGTGGTATGCAATGCTCGGCAGCGTTGAAGGGAATATTTATGATGTAAGGGGCATTCCGGACACAATGCGCTCACGCGAAGGGTATACTCGTTTGTATGTGTTTGTCTGTATGCACGAACAAACTCTTATAATATATGCAGTTTTTGCATAGGGGGAGTTTATCTTAAAAGTTATATTGTGTGACATATGGGTCTCAAACTGTGTTTAAGTTAGTACTTTTTGCTTTCGGCACTTTTGTGCAGAAGATCGATGAAACGATTTGAATATATTCCGTTCGTTCATTAGGGATGGAGTGACGATTTGAATGACTTGTAGGACTATCAAGGAATTGTGGCAATAAAAGTTAAAGTTATAATGATAGGTCACCATAACTAAGTTGATTAAGCGCGTAGATTGTTTGGTGGCTGGTTGCATGCAATTTTCGAAATACAACTCGCCAAGAATGGGAGTGGGAAAATGAATTGTTGCATGCGATCATGTCTGTCGTTCAAAAACAGTATGCAATCAAAAATGTTCGGAATAACTTGTGAATATTATTACCATGAAGAAATTTATTAACTTTTTTACTTTACGGGTTAGAAATAACTGAATGTCCTTGTTAACTTCGGCTGCAAGAAGATATATTGTTCATCACAGGTACATTTTGTAAACTTTTGTTGTCTGTAAAGAAATTTCAATTCGAATTAAGGTTACTTAATAAGGAAAACATATTTTTTTATGAAGCTCTTCTTTTCGATTTTCATCAGCCAGTTTAAAAATTGTAGCGTTGTCTTGGACAATAGGTATTATATGCCACATTTCGCGGAGATACAAGAACTTGATTTTGAACGATCAATTTTGGTATATGGCTAATGTATGTATCATACAGTCGCTTACGCGGTTATAATCGAGTTAACAACAACACTCCAGTCGTTGCTTCTTTTCGCAAGGTGGCGCAAATTGGAGATTCCAAGCGAGGCCAGGTCCTTCTCCACCTGGTCCTTCCAACGGAAGGTCTTCCTCTTCCTCTGCTTCCCTCGGCGGGTACTCCGTCGAATACTTTTAGAGACGACATGACCTAACCAGCGTAGCCGCTGTCTTTAATTCGCTGAACTATGTCAATGTCGTCGTATATCTCATACAGCTCATCGTTCCATCGAATGCGGTATTCGCCGTGGCCAACGCGCAAAGGACCATAAATCTTTCGCAGAACTTTTCTCTCGAAAACTCGCAACGTCGACGAATCAGATGTTGTCATCGTCCATGCCTCTGCACCTTATAGCAGGACGAGAATAATGAGTGAAGAGTTATAGAGTTTTGTTTTTGTTCATCGAGAGAGGACTTTACTTCTCAATTGCCTAGTCAGTCTGAAGTTGCACCTGTTGGCAAGAGATATTCCGCGTTGGATTTCGAGGCTGACATTGTTGTTGGTGTTAATGCTGGTTCCAACATAGACGAAATTATCTACGACTTCGAAGTTATGACTGTCAACAGTGAGCTCCCCTGCGAGGAGGGGAAGAGAATATTCCCGCGGTAAGGCATGCCTGTTGTAAGAGGCGACTAAAATCCAAATGCACAAGTACAGGTCTGTTTAGAATGTCAGCATGGTCTAATAAGTCGGAAAAGTGCTATATTGAAATGATATCATATTCTTTGAATGGGTTTGCGATTATATAACAAACACTAATTATGAATTGACACATAACACATACCTACGGCCGGGTTCTTAAGAACTCCTCAGAGTTCTTAGGGGCTCGACTGGCAGTAGCGAGAGCCACAGGACACACCAAAGACTAAAACATGATACCACGGGCAGCAGTCTGCCCTTGGAGGAAACTCCAATCTACTCATTGGGTTTGGCCCTTTGGGGATATTCGTGGTGGCTGTGGTTTAAACCTAAATGCAGGAAGGGCATTAGCCCAATGTGGAGTCGCACTGCGGCCGGGTGCCGGACCCAGAGTACGGCAGAGATTTTAGATGGGCCTCGAACCCGACCAAGGTGGCTAGGGTGTTTCCTTTGGTTTTCACCCGAACCGATTGGAACCAAGGTATAAGTGTATGTGGCGGCACTCATGCTTTGGTTCTTACAAGGTGTAATGTTGTGCATGCACTTATGCTTTGGGGCGCTGATCAACGCATTGTTTTGATCTATGTGCTTCTAGTAATAGAAAGCACCGTGGATTTGAACCTTCGGAGGTAGATACCCACGTTAAACACACATTGGATTCTGTCAACAGTGAGCCTAGTCGCGAGTGCGATGACTGTTTGTTTGATGACAGCAGATATTTCATTTTGCCGTCGTTCACCACCAGACCCATGTGCTTCGCTGCCTTATCCATTCTGGAGAAAGCAGAACTAACGGCGCGATTGTTAAGGCCAATGATATCAATATCGTCAGCATACGCCAGCAGCTGTACACTCTTATAGAAGATTGTATCTGCTCGATTTAGCTCTGCAGCTCGAATTATTTTCTCCAAGAATAGTTTGAAGAAATCACACGAAAGGGAGTCGCTTTGTCTGAAACCTCGTTTGGTACCGAACGGCTCGAAGAGGTCCTTCCCGATCCTGACGGAGCTTTTGGTATGCGTCCCGTCATACCCTTCCCAAAGTCAGAGAACCGCTCGTACACTTCCATAGTTTAAAGTTATACAAATCCAATTCTATCCAATCTAGATAGGTAACTCAGTATTTATTTAATAGAATATTTATTTGCATAGGTATTTAAATAACAAGTTATAAATTAATATATCTAGGAAAGAAAAAATATGTTTCATTTCAAAATAAGGATTCTTAAACAAAGGTGGCCAAATTAAAGTATAAACTTTGAAAAAATACAAAACGTTTGGTTTAAAAGTAAGTTTAGTAATTACTATTCCAATCTTTGTTCTGAATTCCTGCACGAAGACATTTTGGCATGCTTCAAACCAAATTTTCATTGTAAAATTATCCGATTGATTCTTAATCTCTCAGAAAAGTGATAGCAAGTTTATACGGCTGTTTTTGGTATTTTGACTGGTGACTGGGCTGGCCAGTTAAGTTTGTTGTTTAAGTTTTCTTCAAAAAAGCGAGTAGCTAGGCAAGATGTGTGTTAGGGGCCGTTAAGTTGCTGGAAGATAAAGGGCTCCAAATTCCGTTTTTCGGCATTTATTGTCAAATTTTAGCCAAGATTGTATAAAGCACCCGTCATTCGTCCATCGATTTTTACAAAACTATCCACAGTAAATTTTGAGAAGCGAGAGTTCCAAAATATGAGAAAACCTTCTTCATGCTTCACTGATAATTGTACACACTGTGGTTTTAAGCGATCAGAAGGTTTACACCACACTCCGTTACGTTTTTTGAATACTCTAGATCGAAATTGTATTCATCGGACCAAATTACTTAATTCCAAAATGAGGTTGCTATATTAGATATTGTTTTGCAACCTCTAGTCTTTTTTTCTATTTGCAGTGGAAGTCATACTCAGTTTTTTTGCGACATAGTTTTTAAAACCAGATGTTCGTAGTTCGTTTTGTATTGTACTAATGGAAACATCCAAACCAAAACTTTCGATCTACTCTGTTGGGAAATTTCAGAGTTTTCAGCAACTTTTCTTCGTATAAGTTGCTCAGCGTGTATGGAAGTTTTGGGATTTGGACCTCCACCGTATTGAGTCTTGCCCTCCGATTGATATGGAATATTTTTTAGATACTATTAGGTACGTTCACTCCTTTTCCTATCTTCTACAATTAAGTTCCGAATCTCTTCAATTTCACTAAGAACAAAACAAAAAATATTCACCATAACAGAACTTCACTTAATAAATGCAAATTTATTAAATCTGTACTAAAACCCAATTTTACCTTGGAAGAAATGAACCAAAATTATACTTTCATTTGACGCGCACTCATAGGCTCACCAGCGAAGACCAATCACTGCCGAGCGAGTAAATATTTTTTGCGTATAAGTACAAATTTTACTCCAACTGTTTGTTTACATAATGGTGAATCTACATGATATGCTTTATGAATTTATTCCTAAGCGAAAAGTAGGAAGTAAATGAATGCTCTGAGGTCGCCAGTATACTTTCATATGATGCCTAGTTTGTATGTGTATTAAGAAATGAGCATATAAATATCTAATCGCACTTTCGCATACATTCTTATCAGCCATCAAAACGGCGTTTTGGGAAAGAAGAAGTTAATTTTGTAGCTGCATTAGTAGACTCTTATTGCGTGAAAGTAACACTTGGATTAACTTTTTTCTTGCTTTCATTTTGCTATTAACAGTAATAACAACAACCTCAATAATTTTCGCTGAATTTCCCACATTAAGACAAACCAACCATTCAAACAAACAAAAGGCACAAAATAAAAACAACCAGAAACAAGATAAAATCTCATAATATTCGATACTTTATTTCGCGGTATGCGGCAGCATTCTCGCACTTGGGTGTACCGTAGTTTTCAACGATGCGGGCGCCTCTTTGCCTTCGACCTTTGCTTTCTGTTTGATACTCGCATACGAGTGCAAATGCAACGCGCATTTAGTCACACGCTATCAAGCGCTCTTGTGGCTGGCCACTTAATCAGCGGCAAAAGGGAAATGCACCCCAGTCGCCTAGTTTCGGTTCGGAATAATTCGGTTTGTACGAGGATTCATTAAATGCGCTCATGGTAGATCGTCGCTTGAGGAAGACAATCGAAGCATCACGAACTGTTGTTGTTATTGTTTATTCTTTTTAGTTTTGTTGTTGATATTACTGTGACAGGGGGTAAATGTTTTATGAAGGTTTAAAAGGTCCTCGAAGGTGAAGTGTGAAATGTTGGTCGAAATGGGTTGGGTTGCTCATGAAAATCGTACAATGAAATTTCGTACTTATCATATTCACACAATTCAAGCTGGTTAATTACACGCGCCGCATCAATCAATCGAAGTCAAGTAGAGATAACTTTTACTGCACGCTACCAAAAAATTGAAAATTCATTAATGAAAGGGGTGTGGTGGGAACAAAGGCGAAACTTTTTTCTGTTTTCAGTAAAAGAAAACAGTAAAAATTTATATGTAATTTGCGAAACATATGTATCTTAATTGAGAGCTGAAGAATAAGACTACCTGGCTAAGCACTAATTATGCTTTCTTCTTCTTTAGCGAAAGAGGTGTTGATGGAGCTTCAGTGCATATTGATAAGGGTAAAGCATTTTTCAAGTTCTTGACGATTTCATATACAATTAAGGGAGTTAAAAAAATCTCTTAAGATTGCCGAACTGAAAATAAAGAAATTGAATGTAAAAAATGGCAAAAGAAAGTTCAAACGATTTCACAAATTAAATACAAATTGATTTCTTATTCTTTAAAGTCACCATAACCTGCGGAGACTGGACGCAGACGTTTGTTGAGAGAGTAAAAAAAACATAACTTGTAATGAATTGCCGATAATAATTTGATCTCATACATCGTGTTAAAATAAATACAATCTGCTTTAGTAAAAATTAGGATAATGTGGAAATTATCAGTGAAAGAAACTTTGGTACAAAAAATTATTGCGCCTACATTTCCGATGACCCCTAAAAAAAAGATGCGCTCTTCGTCCAAGTCTTTAAGAATTGTAACTCAAAGACCAGTGTAAAATTTCATGAAGACCGGTTGAGTAGTTCTCGAGAAATCTTGCCAACCGACTTCAAAAACACAGTTTCGAGAAAAACTATAAACTATTTTGCATAATTTCTGCGGAATTTTACCTTGGAGAGTAACCTATGGGAATATTCGTGAGGGTATTTCGTCAAATTAAAAACATTTCCTTACAAACACTTGATTTCGATCTTTCAGTTGGTGTGGCCAATATGCTATAGTAATTCGGACTGAATAATTTTTTTGGAGACTGTATCCTTGTGTGTGGTAATAACACAAATCAAATATTCGTAAGGATATGACGTCAAATTAAACAAAATTTTCCATACAAGCACTTTTCGCAAAAATTTATCTATTTTAGATACAAAAATACACTGTTATGGGTAAAATACGCTCTCTTAATTTCATTGAGATAACTCAGCTATTGGTCGATATATGCGGTACAAAGTCACCTCGAAGTTCGAAAATGTTTATAGTAGGTACATATATGGGGGCTAAGGGGAGTATTCCGATTCAGCCCATTTTGGATATATGTACAGGCATACTATTGTCAATTATATATGTATGTATGTATCTCATAAATTCATCGATATTTTCGATCAAAAGTCCATTATAAATATTCGGTACCTAGGGGCTTGAAAAGTTATTGTTGGATATGAACAATTTTGGGCATACACGAAACATTATTCGTTCAAAGTTTTATCCCGGATTTCTGTACTGGAAAGAGGAAGAATCAAGTGCTATATTAGAAGTAGCTGTGTAGTAGTTGTAGTAGCTTCGTTGGCTTAGGAGATATATACATTAAACTTATTAGATGGCGGGACCACGTCCACTTTTAAAAATTTGTTTGCCCACAGTTTCACATGTTAATTTAGTGCTTAGTCATGGCACTTTATATATTTTCGGTTAATGGCGATTTGTGGACGTGGCTGTGGTCTGATTACGCCCATTTACGAACTCGTATTTTTTTTGTACTAAGAACCTGGATACCCATTCTATTACGATATCTAAATTTTTACACAAGTTACAGCTTGCACGGACGAACGGACAGACAGACAGTCAACTACATATATCTATTTCGATTAGTTTTAAGTGATACGTACATATAACCGTTAGGTGAACAAAACTATAATGCAACTGGTTGCAAGGGTATAAAAATGTATTTAAGTGCGAGCTGAGTCGAAGTTTGGTTTGTTTTATGTGTTTTATCTATAGTTATTCATACATATATACGCATATACAAGTAGGGTTTTAAATTTATATATACCATATATAGTACAGTTAGTTCCAATAGCTGTCTGCTAATCATCACTTTATACCTTTAAATATTTTTCTAAAACTGTGTGTCAGTATGTAAATATGTATGTATGTACGTATGTATAAGACCAAACGGTTTTTGTCGGTACGGATACTGACATATTCCCGTCGAAATAATTTAAAATTATACATTCATAACTTTTCACATAAGTAGATGCAAAAACGTACGGACTTAAGTATCAAATAATTCGCTGAGTTCACTAAAAGGTCCAAGGCGATCTAATGGAAACATATTGGAGCGTACAACTTAAGCTACTTACATGCAACATCAGCGGTGGCGCGTTCGTGATACTCAAACTTCGTCAGCAACTACAAATTTAATGGCTAACAACATTGTGAGGCAGGCGAATTATTAGAAAAAATAAATATAAAAAATTATGAAAATTGGATGACAAAAACAAATTTCAAACATGGCGTCGTCGCCATTCTCTTTAACGGCGTTCTAGACGTCAGCAAAGTCATGCCACATTGTGGTATGTGTGCGTGTATAGATGTATGCACAATGGTTCATACATGTCCATGTTTCAGTTGCTGTTATCTTCTACTTTACTGTCTGGTGTCAAAGACACAGTGGGCTCGAGGTTTCTACGCTAACGATACGTCATTTCGTATAGCTTCACTTCTCCTGCATGCCAATGAAGGCACATACATACATATACATATGTACATACACAAACCAAAAAACATAGATTCATGTTTGCTGTATGGGAATGTGTGTGGGTAAGTGATCTTCAGATTTGTGCGAATGTATGTATGTGGCCACACAAATACATATGTATACGTACAGTTTTATTGCGGACATGCAGGCAGATCTGTGTCCATCACCAGACTAACACAGATGCAATCAATTAAGCTTCATTAAGATCAATTTAAAAAGTCCCGCATAAATTTTCAAACTACGGCTTCGTTGTTGGATTTCAGCTTGTCATAAAATGTTATTTTTCTGTGCTTAAAATACTGAATAATATCGGCAAACATGCTTATGTATTGAAGTATGTTTTGTGTGATCAGGGGCGTCTAAGTATTGTATTTAGTTTGGCTAAGGAGGGAGTTATGGCTGTATGATCGGATATACTCGTATACCTGGACACTTATGTATGTACATAATAATATAATAATAATATAATGTACATATGTATGTATATCGGAGGAGTGGAGACAAGGTTTTCCTTAGGTTATTTCTAGGTCATCCACGTAATAGGTGTAAACCTAAATCATAGTATGCTCACACAATTGCAATTTTAAATACATATAAGCAATTTTCCTCAAATAACAAATAATTTTGAAACTTCAGTCCAGACCATATACTATGTACATACATGCATTACTTCATATCCGCTTTCAAAACGAATCAATTATAGCACTCCCCCGCGATAAAAGATTTTGAGTTGTCATGCCGTGGAATTTGCTTATATTTTTGTGTTGACAAGGAATTGCTAACATGAATTTTTCATTATTGTTGTTTTTGATCGCTCGGGTCGGTGCGTCTGCATAATTCTGCGGCTTGTAGCTGACCACTAATCGCTTGGAGACTATATGCCCACCACAATAAAACGCATATATGTACATAAGTACATATGTATGTATCTATGTAAGCAACTGCCGAATGCCAGGCTGACAATATCAACAAAAACAATTTCAAGCGCAACAAAAGAAACAATTACAACAAAGTTTCGAAATAATGTCGCTCACCCTGGTCCCGGTCAGCGTTGCAAATACCAATACAATGTATCACTAACAATACAATTATTACAAAATTGAATAGAAAGTTGTGATTACATATAAACATATGTACAAATATATATAAACACACTCACAATTCCATAGAAGACTATTTTTTTACTGTAGCCGTTGCAAGAGTGTGTGCATAGGCATTTGGGTATGTGTAAGTTTACATTAGGTCTGATCAATAAAATCGCTTTCCACAACTTGAAAACGTATATTGAAAATAAAAATATAAATTAATATTAATTTTATTTTGAAATACAGTGACATCAAAGTGTTTTTTATTTACGCTAAATTATTGATATCCTTATATAATTGACTTTACCGTTTAAAACTTCATTTCCATTATTTTTAACCATCTTCTGTAATGCTACTCATAATATAATTTTATTATGCAATCGACGTTTCAAATTTTGTGAGTCTCCGTTTTTGGCTATTAAATTTGTCAATGCTTTCATGTCA
Source organism: Bactrocera dorsalis (assembly GCF_023373825.1). Classification (NCBI taxonomy): domain Eukaryota; kingdom Metazoa; phylum Arthropoda; class Insecta; order Diptera; family Tephritidae; genus Bactrocera; species Bactrocera dorsalis. Next base: position 101,345,387 of record NC_064304.1, on the reverse strand, counting down.
TGGTCTCACCCTAATCTACATACTCTCCAATGTTCAAAGAAGTGCAGCAATGCTTAATATCCAGTATTTTCAGTACAATAACAATAATCGACTTATAAGAATATTGTACTCGTATTTGTACTTATTTTAAACATGTACAAGTATGTCTGCATATGTATTTATACTATTATATTCATATACATACATATAAATATATACATACATATGTACATTTGCTCCATTCATTTGTTTAGTTGATTCGTGTGATCTCGTGTGGGACTTTATTAAATGAATGCTTTTATTGTGGATGCCATCGCATACTTTATTTCTGTTTTATACTCCCGCAACATTTTTCATAAAAGTATAATAGTTTTGAATAGTTTTTGTTCTTCTCATGGTTGTTTGTAATACCTAAAACTAATTGTAATACAGGGTTTGTCCGGAAAGTAATAGGACTGAGTCGATTCAAAAATTTTATTGAACAATTGTTACAATACTTTAAAAACTTTCAACTTCTGCGTCGTTGCAGCGCTGCCAGTGCGATTTCCAAGCCTTGAAGGCTTCACGGAAGACATTCTCCGGAATAGCTTCATCAGCGAAAAGCTAAAGCAACATCTGGATAAGCCTGCTTGATCATATCAAACGTCTCTGTCACCTCTGCTCTAACGAACGCTGCATTTCCGGCTTGCACCACTCACAGAAACACGTCGCGAGAAAATGTTTGTCCTGACACTCCTGGTGCTCAAAGACAGTTGACCAGCCGCTCGTTCGTTTGTTAGGAACGCTTTCTACCGAATCCAGTCGCTGCGCGCACGGTCCGAAATACAGTCGCGGCCGAAGAAAATCAGTCCTATTACTTTCCGGACAAACCCTCTAGATATATAAATGATTAAGATTACAAAAAGATTTGAAACTTGGTACAGTGGTTCTTGGGCACTATGGGATGGGTGGTGCCTCGCCCACAAATAGTCATAAGTACTAAGCAAACTAAGATACACCATTGTAAATTGATACATCTAACCGGAGTAGGGAGAGGCATCTGTGGCTTGATAATTTCATTCATAATCATTAAGTAAGTATGTACAGCATCATTAAATTTCATATCTCAATCCCATTCAAGGGCTCCATGGGAGTCGCTGTCGGAATTGGACAAAGAATGTGGCACTGTCCACCTTTAGACGATTCCTATCTCAGAAATTACTCCAACAATTTTGATCAAATTTTCTACATATCGTTATCCCCAAATTCCTATGTAATGCGTCAAAAAGAAATTAAAAGCGAGCTACAACCACTTCCCATATACAATAACACTTTTATATCCCATCTGATTCTTTTACTTTACGTTATTTCTGTATGCATAGAGAACCAATAACTAATCGAAATAAATTTTTGGACAAATAGCGCTATTAAGGTATACCTACTCACTTCTAAAAAATTGTTGAAAGCGGACTATGAGTTTTCAATCCTTCAGATGCCGAATATATAGAATCCACTTATAATATTAATATAAAATGTTTGAAATCAACCGCCGAATTACCTTGGCCTCCAGAATGCTTTTTGTTATTCTAGCAGACTTTATGTCGAATATCAGGCCTAGTGTCAGTTAGCTTCATAAAATGGTGTGAAAACATGATATCATCGAGACTCGAGTCAAAGTTAATCTAATCAGTTCATCGTCCTTTGCTCAAAATATTAAATATCTTGGAGATAAAACATGTATTAACTACTGAAACTACAAGTGAGCTTAGGACCCATTAATATAAAGTGAGTTAATAAGATACCAAGTATTATTGTTACCCGTACTCAGTTTCGTTGAGTAATGAACGTTGAATTCATCTGAAACACTTTCAATACAATATTTCTGCAATACTTTAAAGTATTTACCCGCACTTAGTCCTTCCCTACTTGCTTTTTTTTTACTCTTACTACACTCTATGACAAAGATAGATGCTATTAACACATGCATACAAACATACATACATGGTTTTAATGGAAATTTTCTTCCCCAGAAATAACTAAAATAATAATATAAGAATCGCAATTTTTTATGTTTGTTGATTCTTTTTTGGTATTATATAGCGGATGCGCGTTTTGACTTACGACCCCAAGCCAGTTACATACACATATCAAAAGAATCATCCAGTCCGCATGGTACATGCACAATCATACATACATATGTATGTAAGTACATATAATACATATGTAAGTACTCGGTAGAAACGATTGCATTATATACTCAATGATATACATAGTATGTATGTTTCTGGCTATTCAAAATAACTTAAATCAAGCCAACTGATTGAAAAAAACACTACAAAGAAACAGTTAGAAATAACAAGTATACTATACATAGTTTATTTGAATTCTTTGAAAGAACAAGTTACTTAGAAAAGGTAGAACCAGAAATTATAATATGATTTGGTACATTCTTTGTACATTCTTGTACATAATTGAACTTTTGTCCTATTTTTTCTTGAAACATTCGAATTAGCCTTGAACACCTCCTTTTTATACCTTGGACAGTGAATATTAAATGCTATGAGATAGCATAATTTTGCACCAGTCTTTTTCTCCTAAAGAGTTGGAACTCCCGATATCGAACGACTATAGGATATTGATGCCACACAAAGTGATCGATCAAAATCAAGTTCTTGTATGGAAAACTTTTTCATTTGGCAAGATATCTTCATAAAATGTTGACACAGACTTTTCTTTAAGGTAACGCTTCAATCTCCTAATATATTGTTCAGATTAAACCAGTACAGCATATACATAGCTGTCATTCAAACCGACGGTTCAAAATTAAGTTAAAGATCTTTCTATACTCTTTTATGCTGTCGGAAATACACTTGTGATGATGGGTAAGTATTTTAGCTACGGGACAACCAATAACTATGTCAAATAAATAAATAATACTATAAGCACCCTTTTAAAATTTTGCAGAATTTTTCGTACGCAGTACTCAGGAACGCCAGATATGTATAGAGGTAACATCTTAATGACGCATGAACATACAGACATACATTGTATATAAGGAATTTATCAGTGAAATAAGTGGAGAAATAAAATTATTATATATTTATTGTTTTAAAACGTTTTGAGCTCGATTATCTTATTTATCTGCGGGTGTTCAAAGAAGTTATGCATTCTACATACTATATATAGACGAGCACAATCCCAAGAAGTGATTTCCAATAAAAATATATCAATAGAATATTTAGGGACATATTCAACTATTCTAACATAAACTTTGCACGGTAAAAGTCAAAGTTATTGTAAAAATTATTGCTGTGTTCTTTTCACACTCAATTTACCATTTTTACATACATATGTAAATACAGTCGAACTTCCTTATAGTGAACTTCAATATAATAAGGCTCTCCTTATAAAGAATTCATATCAAAGACACAATCTTTTCGATCTACTTTCGGTGTATTTTTGTCTCAAATAGTTTACTTTTTTTTAATATGTCTTCTATTACATTCAGTTATATATTATAAGTTATTTCAGCTATGAAATAGATAAAGTGTAATAAAAAAGAGATTCCAGATGTTGAAGTTGTAATCAGTAGTTGAAGTTAAAATTACGCATTGAAATAGCATTTCACTTGAAAAAAGTTATTGATTATTAACAAAGTTAAATAAAGAAAGACAAAAAAATAAGATGGCTTTCATATCATGTTTTGGGACCTCTACACCTTGTGGAGGGAATAATGAATGTGCAAATATTTTTTAGTACTCGTAATTGAAGAGCATTATCCCTATACGAATCCCCAAATCTTCCAGGGTAACTTTACGCCATCGTGTAAATTGGCTAAATTTAGATTGGAAGCAAATTGTTTAAAAAACATCTATATAATATTAGTGTACATGATCCTCTTCAGCTCGAATTTTTATTCTTATTTGGCCAATACATTTAACGATCTAAGCTATCAAAGCTTGGATTGGCCTGAAAACCCCCCTATTTAAACCCTTTTGAGCACTTATGACACACAATGAAGTGTGAAGTTTCTAAACAGAAGCCAACGAATCAATTGATAAAGATTTTTGAACTGGTTGTATGGTCTCGTTATAAGGTAATCCAAGCCCTGGTGAATTCTGTGCCTTCAAGAATTAAGGCAGTCATTGTGGAGGAAAGGAGGAATGACTCATTGATTTAGTCGCTTTAAATTAACTGCTTTTTTTTAAATTAATTGTGAATATGAATGGTTTGTTGAAAATGAAAAATACAAGAGTGTAATTCAAATCAAACTTACTGAATATTTTCAATAAAGTTAAAAAAAATTATAGTTTCTATAAAGTGAAGGGATTTTCAGGTCACTATAGGGAGGATCGGCTGTGAATAAGACGAATCAATATAAACCCCGCAATCACAAAGTGTTAATTTAATATCATATCGATATGATTTATTTAATATATTGTGCAAGAATATATGGATTCAGCGATGGCTTTAAGACGATAATAAAATTTGATTCTTAAAATCTCCGAAATTGAGTAGTTGCGTTTTAAGTGCCGAATGTGATTTGTAAAGGCGTTTGTATGCTTAAATGTAGAAATGTATGTATGTATGGTCACAGTTATCCGAACACTTAACGCTATAAACGTCATTGAATTATTCTACACGACCTTGCACAATTGACTTAATTATCAAATAATTAAGCGGCGAAAAGAGCCATAATACGTATGCGGTACTTACGTTTATACAAACATATGTATATGTATGTATTTATGTTATATAGTACATATAGAAATATGTACACATATGTATGTATACAATTGTAAATAAACATTATATTACTCATTTCATTGGTAATTATACCATCTGTTCAAAATTGACCCGGACTGACATAGGGTCTGATATATGGCGAATATATTAACTTCTGTCCATTTGTACTGTATAAGTATATTTGGGTCAATGTCTGAGGTATCTTAGTAAAATTTGGTCAGAATATTTAAAATAACACCTTATCATTCAGTACCAAAAATTAATGAAATCGATCTAGACCCATTTATGATTAAAAACAAAAATTCGCCAAACGGCCACTACGGCTCTGTTCGCATATCTCCACCCGTTTTCGCTAATTTTCGATGGCAAGGTGCAACATTTCGGCTATAGCGCGCTGAAAGTTGTCTTCCAGCTCCTCGAGGATCACTGGCGGGAACCTTTAATTTAATATACACCCTGATGATCTTGGCGGCCATTTGAATTGCTAAACGTTACACGCAATGTACCCATATTTAGACGTGAAACATGAGGAGGCGAACCGACTTATGGGAAATACAGGCCGTCTTCTTCAATTTCATCGCATTCCGCGAAAAAGTCGGTCAACTCTGGCTCCTGATGGTAACGGCATTTCCTGCATCATTTCGAAAGAAATAAGGCTCTTTGAGACCGTCATACCACAATTCGCGCTAAACGGGTTGCAGTTGCGCTTACTGAACCTCATTGACCCAAAACAAAATTTTTTTTTGTTAACGAAGCTAATAAGGCGGAAGTGAGCCTCATCTGAGAAGCTGATTTTTCGATGAAAATCGTCATTGGCTTCCATAATTTCCAGCATCCACGGCCTTCAAATGGTCTCTCGGCTTCTGGTTGGTGCCAACACAGTCTTATACGGATGTAGAGCCAAATCTAACCACAAAATTCGCCATGTCGTCATCGGAGAGAGACCCAACTGTGCAGAATGACGTTGAACCGACACATTCGGATTTGTCTAAACACTGGACTGAATGACAGCGATATTTCCTTCTTCCGGGCTCTTCTTAGAAGGGAAGGTGGCATACTATCCTGGAGATTATAAATTAAAAGGAAATTTATTATAATAGATATATAGTATGTTCATATACCATGCTATATATTTAATTAATAAATCAGGGAATACTTCGATCATTTCGCGCGCTTTTTGCTTATTTAGTGACAACGTCAATAACCTTTAATAATTTTGTGACGACATCGCCATAACAACCACAATTTAATTGCGCTAAATTATATGTACGGGTATATAACTACTTACATATGAACTATATACAGGCCCTTACAAGCATTGACGCTTACACTCTTATGTTAACTTCCACCGCTATGTATATATCAAATTAAATTGGGTTACTGTGCTTAAGAATCGCTCCGAAGTGGCTTTGAGTTGCAAGAGAAAAAAATCCGAAGGAAATTAACTCAGTTCAATTTATTACACAATCACTTGAATTTAAATCAATTGTAAAGTGGGGTATTCGAATGGCTTGAGTCACATTTTGGATGGCTTGAGACGAGCCCACCATACGTCATAACAGCAGACTCTCCCACCCACGTCTTATGTATGTATGTATGTATATTGCATATATAGGTACACATTACATCTGCTTAAAGTTAGGTTAGAGAGGTCAAAGTCCTCAAATGACAATGACATAGTGACACAGTAAGTAAATTGACCATTTTACACATTTACTCTACCACCAGTTATTTTGGAAGAGAGCTTGTCTGATGGGCGTGGCTTCCAATTTTTTACAATTTATACCTCTACTGCATCCTGGAACAATTGCTCGCTTCTTCGGTTCCATGCGAAATAGACTTTGAATGGCGCTGAGTGGATATAGTCATAATTGTGTGCAATTAATTTGAATTGTTTACGATTTTCCGATTTCACATTTCATTACATACATATGTTTTCGACATAATAGTAAAGAGAATGCTACCAATTAATTATTGATAAACCACATTTATGTGTACAAATCAACTAAGACACAAGTGCAAGTTTAAAAATGTGAATCGTTTCATATCTAGTCATATTTATAATAGATAAGTAATGATTTGGAGGATGGAGTCATGTGTAGAAGTTCACGCAAGTGAGGAAAGTTCTCTGATCGCCATTCACTTGGGAGTGGCCAGAAACGATTCTTTAACATATGACTCAAGTAGCTCACGACTTCCAAATGTAGTGCGGTTAATATAAAATTGAAGCAAGCCGTTGGTGGGAGATGGTTATGATGTTGATTATGATGAAATGTTAAGATGAACTAAGTTATTTCTGCACTCAAAATATATAGTCCCCTTTTGCTTTGATAGAGGCACTCAAACGATTGGGTCTTTGACCATTGATATGGCGACGTTGCTCGAGTTTTGAGACTCCAAATTTCTGTGCGGTATTTTCCTACTCTGTTCACAAACTGTAGCTTAATAAATTCAAACCTGGACTTCTCGACGGCCAATCATCTGCAGTTGTGAAACTAAGTATATTGCTTTTAAGACATTACTGGCTGGTTTTCGCCTTGTGTGCTGGAGCAGAATCTTAATAAAAGATTGAATGCTTTCCATCGAAAATTTGCTTCAGCGCCTCCCAAAACATCTTGCTAGTACACTTTTGCCACAGAAGTGAAGTAGTGTAACGGGGAGCCCCTACCAAATCAATGCAACAGCTGGATAGTAACCATGTAGAACCCTGGAAAACTCATTTGCCTTGACTTCGAACTGGTCGGTGTTCAAAATCGACATGGCATCTTTGTTAGGTGTAGGGTGGCTGTAATGTCCACGGAGTCGGTACTGACGACGATGGCCAAAGAGAACACGGAATTGAGGACGAGCCTGTGGGACTATTACATCGTGGCACCACCCCAGAAGGAAACGTCATAGTTATGGGTATAGACCAAGGCTCATACACATTCGTCGAGTCTGTAGGGCTCTCCTATTATTCTCCATCGTCCAATTCAGAGTCGGTCACCGCCAGGTCCGTCAACACCTCCTTCGGAGAGTTGCAACCCTGACGTTTTGGAAAGGCAGGTGTGAGGAGGCAGGTGGAATCGGTGCCCTTAAACTTCCCATCTATCCCTCCACGGAAGAGCTAAAAATGATCACGGAGTACGCAGAAAAAACAGGTAAAAACTTATCATTTGAACAGAATATTAGGGGAATGACTCTGTTCAACAACATTTACTATAAGGACCTAATCACTAAATAAATAGGCGTAGAAAGGTAGTCTTAGATATAGCTAGTTGTATACGAGTATGTATGCAATAGAAATGCGGTAGGCTATCGGCCTGGAAAGTCCGCCACAGGTACATCGATTACAAACTTAATATCGGTGGTCTAGAACTTCCGATGTACTTGTATAGCAATATGCTCAGACAAACTGGAGCACATATACGAATCTGACCGATCTGAGTCGCTCCATAGGTACACTTTCAGTAGCTGACCCAATAAGTTTAGTGGCAGTTACTGGTTTAGCAGTGGAAAAAGTCACACATTGGATTATTGGTGCTTTTGAAACAACATGCCCTCTCCGAAGGGCGGGTTCTATCACAGACAAACCATGTATAAATGGGGAATTAATTAATACACATTCAATGGAACTTTACAGGGACTTTAATAAGGCTAAGAAATTCAATAGCGACAAATGTTAAGATGCTTATCAGACTTCATTTCGTTTATTCCGTGGTCAAGAAGGCAGTGTAAGTGGTACGACATTTTAATATTTGCCGAAAAATATATCAAAAGGCCGAACCTATCAAACCTTTTAAAGCAGCCGGTACGGAAGGTATATTTCCCGCTCTACTACACAACTTTGCTATGTTGCTAATATAAATATATTGCCTGCCTTAGTATTAGCCTTCTAGTGGATAGCTAATACTAAGTCAATACTAAGTATACGTATGTATATAGTCATATACAAGTAGGAATTGAAGCTAATGAAAAGGCAGACGACGACATAATTGCCCTAAGTTGCCCCAGGCTGTTCAGCTCCTTCAAGGGTTGTTTAAAGCAATGGACCATAGAGGAACAGCTCAGGTCTTGGAGCACAGCAACACAGGGTATACCACAAAGTAACTTTGGGGTAGTGTTGATGTTGGAATGACCAAAAAGCTCCTACTTCTCGGTAAAAGGGAGCTTATTTCAATAATCACGGAGTTGCAGAATGCAACCTATTTGGTTAACATCCGAGAGCAAAACGGCCCTAAGGGCGATCGCTTGCGGTCTGGCATTCGCGCGCTGCCTCTTTTCAATTAACCAACAACACTTTTTTCATCCAATTTGTCCTGCATTGAAAATCTTGTAACAGAATTTATGGACTAAGGCTAAATGTATTTACATAATACTAACTTTTTGCTAGATTATCGACCTAGCCCGTTTTCTCCTTTTATTTATCCACCTTGTTGCGATCAGCTAATGAATTTTATGAGTAGCTTAAGGCAAACATCGATGGAATTGCTCACCGAGGAGTCCAAGAAAATGAACTTTAGATACCAAACTGTTAGTTGACAGAAGTGTGAAATTTGCTAGATGTTGATTGCTGTATTATGAATATATGTACATATGTATGTATGTAATAAAAATTATTACGATTTGCCGATTGGTCTTGGGAGAATTCCTTTTAAAGGATTTGCTATTATTTCTTTAATATCGACGAATATTGTGTTTATGTCGGTTGGTGTTTTTTTTCTGTCCAAACAATAGCGTTCTAATGTGCGTTGGTGATTTCTGGAGATCAGCAACGCAATGATGACAATTTCACCCTTATTATTGATTTCGCATTTCAACATTTCATGTGAAACAACATTTCAAATCGCATTAACCGATATGCTTGATGAAAATAACCCGTACAATATGTTTTTGGGTTTAAATTTCAAAAACAAGTTGAGTGATTGTGTTTGCTGGTGGGTTGTCGAATCGCGGGGGCATTAAGTCTGCAACCCTTAGGTGATCGCGTTCGAAATGACTAAACTGTTGTACTTTTAATGGGCTAATGGGCTGGAGGAGTGCTGTTTTATATTGCACAAAGTTGTGGCATGTTAAAACGGTTCTGATTTCTACATATGTACTCGTATGTATGTGTACACATAAGTAAACTATTTTAAACCCTTTTTCCATTATTTGTTTGCAATATATTGCAATTTGTAAATATACGTCTGCATATAACGTATGTTAGTTAGTTTGTATGTAAGTGTTTGTATTAGAACGAAATCCCACGAACATTGCAATCGAATTTGCAGATATGTATGTATGCACCCTCTGCTATTGCAAAAAAGTGCCAGTAAACACTTTGATCCTTAAATGTTGAGCGTAGCCTAGGCGTGATTTTCATTACCCACCAGTTAAAACCGATTGAGTTCTAAGTAAAACTTTGTCTACTAAAATATTTGTATATGCTTGCAACATGTTGCTACATAGTATAATTGTTTCGTTCACGTAACTTACATACATATGTATATAAATGAGCAGAATAATGAGTTGAAATCCGAGTGACTGTCTGTATGTCCCTTTGTCCGTCTATACAAGTGATAACTTGAGTAAAAAATAATTTCCACGTATTCCTTGGCAGTGAGGACGAGTTCGTGGATGGGCATAATCGGAACACTGTCATGCCCACAAAACACCGTTAATCGAAAACTTGTAAAGTGCCATAACTAAGCACTTAATTAAGATATAAAGATATAGTAGTGATATTTGGCATACGGGATCCCATTTGCAAGGGTGCATATGTGGGTTAAGAATTAAAAAAATTGGGTATGGCTCCGCCCTTTAATGGCTTTAATGTCTATATTTCCTAAACGACTTATGGTAGCACCCATTCGATACTGTTAAATTTGAAAGAAACCGGGTGATAACTCCGACCACTCACCTTATAACCGTTCTGTTATAAAATACTAAAATTACGATAAATCAATAAATATATTATTACGGAGGCATTAAATTTTACACCTAGGATAATAAAACAGGAGTTTATAGTAGTCGGGGTCAAAAATAGACGACGGGCGTGGTACCGTTCACATTTCGGTGCAAAGCCTGGAACCTACTCGACTGATATCGACCAAATTTGGTATATAATGTTACCTTGACTTTCCTATGTTCCACTTCAAAAACAAACGAAATCGGAATAAAACCACGCCTACATCCCATATAACCCCAATTTTAAATTCCAGCTACATCTTTCACTTTTCAAAATGCAAACCAACCACCAATGAATGTATCGGTCATTTTGACCAGACAGTGTCCAAGTCGGACCAAAAAATCATGTTCTTATATACCGAATCTGAAGATCGACGTTACAATTGTGAATATTTAATCGAAAATATAGGTCAATATATGAGATATATATTGTAGAAATTCGGAAAGAAGCCCTGTATGTAAAATATGGATTGAATCGGATCAATAATTTCTGAAACCCCCATATACCTAATAGAAAGATTTTCGAACTTCCAGTTGACTTTATACCACATATATGGTCAAATGTGTCAGTTATTTTATTTTGTGCCTAAAATGTATAAAATCGGGTGAAAACTTGCCCTAGACCCCATATAACTTTCAACTTTGAGCAAGAGTTACTGCTCAACCTCCGTATTCACTAGCAGGGCGTAAGCCAAAGAGAGTTCAATCGCGAGTGTTCTATTTTAGCAGTGAATCGTTAACGGCGATATTGCATAGTTCATTCGATAGTGTATCGATTGTCTTTTGAGTTCGAAAAATTCTTAAATTAATAAATGTTTCTGTAGAATTAAAACACTTTGAATTTCAGTTTCTGTTCGAGGATGGTAACATAAATGGAAAATAACCAAAAACAGTCATTGCAATCCTAAATAGTTTTGAAAAAAAGTTTTGCACAACTGTGCATCGATATCTGCAGATCGCTGCAACTCTACCGGTGTCTGCTGCTTTTAGTGAAAGATCTTTTTCGCATTTTCGTAGTCTTATTTGTGGAATGCGACTATCGCAGACAGATAGAACAGCCTTGTACTCTCTCAATATCCATAGAGACCAGTCCAAGTCAAATTTCATCTGAAGCGGATGTAGGTAACTGATAGTAAAAAGTGGATCACTTACGACAATGTCAAGTGAAAACGGTAGTGGTTGAATCACGGTGAGCGGGCGCAAGCGGTGACCAGGCCACGATTGACCGGCAGGAAGAGTTTGCTATATATTTGATGCGATTGTCAGGGAATCATTTTCTAAGAGCTCCTCTCTTCCGGCCAAACTCTTAATTCGAATCTGTATTTCCAACAAATAGACCATCTGAAGAAAAAAAACGTCCACAAGTGGTCTACGGGTACGGAATTGTGTCCACCGCATCGACAGTGATTCGCAAATGCTTTGGGAACTTAATTGGAATGTTTTTATGCATTCACGTTATAATTTGGTCTTGACATCAAGCGACTACTACTGGTTCCTGTCTATAGCGTATAATTTTTCTGGCAAAAAAATCGCTTCAAGTGAAGCTTATGAAAATTGACTGTCTCAGTAGTTTGCCAATAGGGACGACGGATCCTATAAAAGCGTTCACTTCAGGGGTTAGGGGTAGTTAGAATTCTCAAAAAATTATTTTTTTTTTTTTTTGCATTTTCGTTAAATGTCTTAAAAATATTCTCTGAAAATTTCACGTTGATTCGATAATTAGTTTTTGAGTTATTCGGCAAATAACAAAGAGAGCTCGGGCACTTCAAAGCGCAAGTGTGAAACTTTAAACGCGTTTTTCTCAAAACTAGGTTTTTTGAACTGGTGACAACTGTAACTCGAAAACCGCTTAGGAGATTTTAATTAAATTTATACAGCTTTTAGAATACATAATAAACTCGGGCCTGATCGAAGGATTTTGTATTTTTCAAAAATTTCGATTTTTAAGACCAATTAACTGTTGATTTTTTCCCCAAAAATTTAGAAAAAAATTCCTGAGGCCGCCATTTTGTTAATTTTTGAAAAAAAAAAAATAAATCCTTCGATCAGGCTCGAGTTTATCTATTTATAAAACTAATTTTTTTTGTCCGATTGATTTTAGATGAATCTCCAAGAACTTATAGTTGTCACCGCAAGTACCTTTTTTTGGAACGGGGTCAACACAAACAACTATAACTTTGGAAATTATTTTTTTTTTTTTGGAAATTTTCGTGACTTCAATTCAACACATTATACATATAATAATACAATATCAGTACTTTTGTAAAATAACACGATTTAATAGCAAAAAAAAAAATACTGAAAATTCTCATTTTTTCGTGCCTCTGACTACTCCTAACCCCTTAAATAGGATATTTTTAACTATGCTAAATAAAACTTTTAATTCAATGCCGTAATAAGAGGTTTCTTTTCTAGACCTTATACATACATATGTAAGCAGATCAAAAAACGAAACAGGCTTACAAATTCATATTCTTAATTTAAAACATTATGAAATCGCTATTGTAAAATTCTTGTTCTCTTTGTTGAAAACAGTTTTACATAAATTCCATGTCTTGGTCCATGTTAATAAAAAAGTAATTACTTTTCGCTTTTAAATAAAAATAATAAACGTTCGTATGTAAGTGTATGTAAATATGCGTAAAAAATGTTGGTATTTGCATGCGGCTGATGAAAAATAGTGAAATAAAACAATTACAAAACTCACACTTTCCCGAAATCGGGCATTCACGTCACCAAATCCACATGCCGGCAGTGAGCGGGTAAACAAGCTCTCCATGGGGGATGCTTAATTGATTTTAACTGAGCTTAATTGATTGCAACTGTGTTGGTGCGTATATAGTACATGTAAAGAGTTTTCAAGTGTAAATGTGTCATACACAGAGAGAAAAGCCATTTCACGTTTTAGTATAAAACCCACACCAAATCAACCACATCGTAAAATATTTATGGAAATGTAATAGTAATGCCATTATATGATTGTTTTTTATAGTGAATATAACTAAAAGTTTTAAATCATATGTAAGTGTATTATATGAGTAGCCTGTTTTTACAAACTCTATCTGCCGCAAAGTCTTTCCTTTTTACATTTGCTTACATCGATACAAACATACTTACATATGTTATTTGCATATATAGTATGCCTGCTGATATGAAAAATTGCAGTTCAGAATTCCTATTCGTTTAGTTAATGTTAGTGTTGAGTTGCTGCCGTATTGTAAATATTGAAAATGCGAAAAAATTTAATAATTTTAAATAAAAGTAAATCGCAGTCGGAAAAGTGCTGTGGTCATGACTAAGTAATCGATTTTTTAGTAATTAAGTTCCACTTTATAATATAACAAATAAATGGCTTCTCTTAAAATAACTTTTCGAAACATCATTTATTATATTTCTCTGTGTAAGTGAGAAAAATAAACTCTTGTAACTGTATTTATTTTTCTAATATACAGAATCTTTAGAAATACGACACATATGTATGGTATATGTATGTATGTACATATATGTACATACGATTCTTAGGGACATTCTTGCTTAGCCCAGACATATTTTATTTGCTTGTAGATATCTAACAATAGTTGAAGTAATGCAAAAGCGGTCCTAGGGTGGGCGACGGTTCCTTAGAGGGAGGGTTTTTAGTGACCTGCAAGTGGCACATACCGCTTTATTATCGGCTTTCATCTTAAATCAATATGTGTGGTATTAATTAAATTAAATGGAGCTGATTTCTCAACTATGATGTGGTTTAACATTAAATATGAAGCACCTCAAACATACAACATACATACGAGCACATATACGCAAAATATTTAATTCTGTCTATTTTGCTTTGTTTTAAATTGTAACAGCATACAAAGACTTGATTTTGATCCTGCATCGTTTCTACGGGTATTTTTCAACGACGGATTTAACAACAACAAATTTAAGCTATTAAGGTGTCAGTAGGGTAATCTTTTTCCAATTTTTTTTTTCGTTTTTCTGTTCCCTTATACCCTTAGAATTAATGTAGAAACTCACTTTATCATTAGAAAGATCAAACAAAAAGCCCAAAAATAATACTACCGCTCGACGTTTGGAGCGCTCGGAAAGCACACCACAAACTTCAAACGCGTTTTTCTCAAACACACACTTTTTTAAACTGGCGAACATGATTCCGGTCGAACTACTCAACCGATTTGCTTAATTTTTTTTTTAATGTTCACAAAACGCCTGGCTATCGTCTCTACTAGATTCATAATTTTTTATAATTTATTGACAATGTTAAAATTTAAAAAAAGAAAAACGTTAATTGCTTAAAAATTTCTATGAAAAAAATGCCAAACAACAGGACAGATTACCCTACTGACCCCTTAACCAGCAATTGTAAGAAAAAAGGAAGCTATTGTAGTTTCCCATTTTATCACATATTACCATGTCTATTAGATATTAATTATATTTCTATTTAAATATTTTCTTTGTACTACCAATCGTTTTTTTATTTATTTTTAGATATTTTGTAGAGACCATTGAACTTAAGTTTTTTTTATTAAAATGTTACATAATACATCGAATATGTTCATGCCATCAATTTTATTTCGGAGATGATGAATGTGGCAGAATATTCATTTGTCCGAAAACTAAGTGCTGAGGAGGGATTTCGCTTAAGCATTGGCGAATTCAATACCCTTTTGAATGTTCTTCTTCAGCTCAGGCAATGCAGCTGCCAATAACTTCTTTTCGAAATCATTCAATTTGGGTAGACCCAAATTCTCTTGCAGACCATTCTTTCCCAATATCAATGGAGTGGAAAAGAATGTCGCTTCAGTAATATCAGATTGCACGTACGAGCACTCTACAACGCCCTTCTCGCCATTCAAGCCTTTCAGCAGGGAGCCAGCGAAACGCGCACCAGCGTATGCCATGGAAAGTGTTGCCGAACCGGCACCAGCTTTGGCTTTTACTACTTCAGTACCGGCCTCCTGAATGCGTACAGTTAATTTCTCAATGGTTGCCTGATCTCCCTTAAAAGCGGGTTGACATTGTGAGATGATGGGAAGAATGGTAACACCGGAATGTCCACCGATAACTGGAATATCTACCTGCTGTGGGTTAACACCCAAAGCGGCACCGATAAAGGCACGTGCACGCACTACATCCAAAGTAGATACGCCAAATAAACGTTTAGGATCATATACGCCGGCCTGAAATTATATAACTCGTATTAGTATGGATCAATTTTTCATTGCATAACAACTTTTGCTAAACGGTTGTGTGTATTGGATACTCAAATGTATTCGAATAATATGAACTGAGAAACTCAATTGCTATGAATTCCATTCAATATATAAAATATGTTTGTTAAATTTGATTGATAAATATGTATGTATGTATATGATATATTTTACATACATAGATACATATGTATATGTATATCTTACCTTTTTCAGAATCTCAGCAGCGATTGGAACGCAGGTATTAACAGGGTTGGTGATGATGGCCACTAGTGCCTTTGGGCAGCTTTTGGAAATTTCGTTGGCAATATCGCGGATGATACCGGCGTTAACATTGAAAAGATCATCACGTGTCATGCCTGGCTTGCGTGGAACACCAGCAGGTATAACGACAACATCAGCATCTTAAAAGGAAAATAAATGGAGTAAATGAAAGTTAATATAATTTCTGATATATAGCTTTTTAATGAATATTCTCGTTCAAAATATGTAAGTGTATCTGTAATATTGATGTGAGTTTGTATGTATAAACATATTTTCATATGCACACACTGCTGCTATGAAAAACGATAGCACATGATACTGAGATACTGCAATATTTTTTTTTTACATTTTACCTATCTTATCAAAATTCGTATATGTATGTATGCATAAACATAAGTGTCCATATACATACGAGTACATAAGTATACGAAAATGCGTTTGAACTTGTCCAACCATTGCTAACCATACCTTCTTAGATTAGTAAAATATTTTTCTATTTTTCAAAAACTAACTGTTCAGACTATTTTAATTGAAAAGTGTATACTATAATTGTTAAATGCCGTCGATGAACTAACCTCAATAAAGAATATTATACATATTTTCGTTTTTTGTTACTCCACAACTAATGTTTTCAAAGTCAGTGCCCGTGTTAACTTCAAAACTACTGCACCGATCCTTTTGAAATGTTAAACACTAATTTTATACATCATTTACGAGGTAACACTGGATATTTTTTTGTAAATTTGTCAAAACTTTTCAGAATATAATAAAAAAAGTAACCAGTTTTTTCACAAAAAATCGGGGTTTGCCACAAAGTGAAAAATTTAAGATCGATTATTTAACGACATATGTATGTAATTTTGAATTTTTGATTTCAGATGATACAGCTTCACTATTCACCGCAATTCAACTTTTATCCGAGACGCTCAAGAGAAATTGCTGCTATTGCCATATTTTTTAACATTTCTCTTTGAAAATTTAACAGAACATCAAATGTCATACTATAATGTAGCATTGGTTTTTAAAAATAACTGTATCATTAACAAAAAAGGTATAATAGTGGGCACGGATTAACCCTACTCAATTGAATCTGTAAAAAACTTACTTTTTAACGCTTTGCCCAACTGATCTGCGCCCATGTGGCCTTCAGTCGTACTTTGGGTGTCAATGTGTGACAAATCGGCAGCTACTCCAGGTGTATGTACAATATCATACAGGGCCAAATTGGAGACCAAAGGATTGTTCTTCAACAACAGCGAAAGTGGCTGGCCGATACCACCTGAGGCGCCGCATACGGTGACCTTGAAGTTGTTCTGTAAAATAAATTCGGTTATTTTAATACTACAATACATTACATTCCTACATTTGTATGTATGTAGGTGTGTGCATATTTCACGACTAAATTATAAAAGTTAAAGTGCAATAAGTCAAATAAATATGCATAATATAATATATATGTACATATGTACATATTACGTTTGTCGATTACGTAAACAGCGAGTACTTGGCAATTCAATCGTTGCCTATCTTTCTCTGATCGTATATATTTTGCATTAAATAAATTGGTACTCACTTGCTTTGTGGTGGCAAAACCCCTCACGGATTGGATGACCAATTGTTTGGTTACTTGCTTCAACATTTCGATTTGTGTAATAAAGTTAAAGACTTCCGTAACAATCTTTTCCTGCTTCGCTGGCTGCTGATTATGCACAAACACTCACGTTGGTGGAAACTTTTCTGCCTTCTAAAATAAATTTGCAAGTATGAAAGCGGCGAAGTCGACTAAGCCCCAATAACAACAACAATAGCATGTTGTACACTATATCAGTATACGAAAGGTACATTTGACATACGCGGCAGAGAAGCCGGCGACTGCGCAATCAAGAACTATGTACTAGATAAACTTTTGACGTTTCCATATTTCCTATATACTTATTTACATTCAGAGCCCTTGAAGTTGGCGGCTTTTTAATATTACAAATAGTATATACTTAAATAATTATTTAAAATTGTACATATGTACATGCAATTCTTTGGAGTAAAATTTAATAAGTTGAAATACCAGACTTTGACAGTTCACTAATTAGACGCATTGATTTTAATTAGACTGTTCTCTAAGATCTAAATACATACATATGTATGTATGTAGGTATTTTCACGAAATCTTTTGCATTTATGGAAGGTATTATAGTTTCAGTTCAAGCGAAGTTAACGTTTTTTCTCTATATGTATCAAATAATTGAAACATTTTTTTAATATTCGATTAATTTTATTGTATTTGTAACATTATATTTATAATCTCAATAATGATCTTATGGTATATACATAGATAAATAGAATACAGTTTTGCAATTTTAATTAGTTTGTGAATTGTATATTTGTTATGTTCTATATGTGTATGTATGTATATATTTATATATGTACATAGGTTAAAGAAAATCGAAGGCAATCACAAATTCAAAGGATATACTGTATGGCTGTGAGATAAAATTGCTACAGATAAAGAGAGTAAACATTTTATAACAATGATACGTGCGTAATTTAGATGTATAATAAAAATTTAACATCTGTGTATGAAAATCTACTTATTGAATCGTTTGTTTAAAAGTTTTGCAGTTCCAACTCAACCTTCATAGTAATGCATTCGCGCCTTTCATCAAACAGTTCTCTTGCAAGTATTTCTTTTTTTTGTTCCAACAGGGCATTTTCTCGTACATAGTGCTCTATTATTTTTTCATAACCATCATCGCCTCCAGCAACATCATCTGAAATGACAGAAGCTGTACTAGAAATATCACTCTTACTGGCGCCTGCTGCAGCAATCTGCTGCTGATATTGCTGCTTAAGTCGCAAGACTTCGGCACGTTCAGCAGTTATACGAGCTTGCAATTGTTCTTTCCAAAGAAGTAATTCACGATTTTCTAGTTGCAGACGAATCAGTTGAGAATAATCAGGATGAGTTTTAGGCACCATTAAGAACGACAATTCTTCATCAATGTAAATACCATCAGGATGTGAATCATCTACGTTGATCGATGATTCTTCCGGTTCTGGAACCTTTTCTGATTCTTCCTGTATAACTGGTGTTTTTACCGTAAGCGTTAAGGAAGATTTTGCCTTTGTTATTTCAGGCGATTCAATATTAGCAACATTTGAAGCTTGTTCTTCTGTGTGGCTACTATTCATGTTTTGGTTCACCAAGCTATTATCGACTTCCTTGAACATATTTTGCCCCCGTTGAATTATGGTGCTGGAATCAGTGGTATCACTGATATTTTGTAATACATTTGTTGTGGCTGTTTGTGATTCCTCAATTGACTTTTCCTGTCGCTTCTCAAAACTACGTAACTTACGCTTAAGCTGGGTGATAATTCGTTGCACTTCCCACAACTGTTCTTCTCGTTTTTTGGAAACAAATCCAGCATTCATTTCGGCATGAATCTGTGTAAGCAAGCTTTCTTGCTTCCGTAGCTCTATTTGAATATCTTCCGCAGTTTCGGGAAGTTTTGGGCTAGATGGTGTTATTGGTGGTACGTATCTGTAAAAAAAAATCGTTTAAAATAGCAAAACATATTGTCCCTCGTACTTCTTACTTAATAAATAATTTAAAAAATCTATTAAAGCGATTAGGCTTGCGTCTTGGCAACATTATTTAAGACGAGGAATTCTAACTGATCACTTTATTATGTTACACATAGATTATCTTATCATCAATTTGCTAAAGAAAACTCATATCTGATTTACTTACTTGATAAGGGAAAAATTTGTAAACAAATTTCCAGTGTGAGATAAAAATGCAACTAATAAACGATGTGACATCTGCATAGGGGGACTTAATAGCATCGCCAATGATTCAATCGTTAATTTATTGTGCTTGCCATGTTTAATTACCGAATCAAAATGTAATAATATCCAAGTGAGTAGAGTTCTGTTGCAACTGGGTAGTAGTTCAAGCAATTTTTTAAGCTCATCTTCTTTATTCTGGGAGTTAATTGATGCTGCATCCTCAAAATTAGATATTAAGTCTGTGGTCAAAATCGGTTCTGGCAGTTCTCTAAAAGAATGAACATATCATAATAAATATAATTTTGACAATATTCGCCTTTTGTTACCGTAAAAATAACTTCAATAAAGCGCATGCTGTTGCTATATCTAGTTCATCTGTATCTGTTTGTCGTTCTCTGTTATTATACAGTCTTTTAAAGTGTTGTACGCGTGTCTTCAATGGTTCTACTTTGTATATTTGATCATTCTTCAATGCGTGCTCCTGAAGGTAGTCAATGCAATCGCGCACAACAAGAGGCAAATTAACACCATCATGGCAACGACTCCGTTCAGTTGCTAGACTAATTGATACACCAAAAACAGGCTGAACATCGCCCAATTCTAACAATTCTTCAGAAGCATTGCTGGCCTGTTTAACTTTTTTGTCCTTTTTTTCCTTTTCTTTATCCTTATCCTTGATTTTCTCTTTCCTTTCCTTTTCCTTACGGTCTTTGTCTCTTTTTTTGAGTTCCTTTTCTTTTTCAGTCTTCTCTTTTTCTTTTGGCTTTTCTTCCTCCCGGAAATCCCTGTCTGATTTATCTTTATCACGCGACTTTTCTCGTTTCTCCTTGCTTTTGGACGAACTGAATTTAAAGGTTTTCAACTTTTTTGACTTCGAAGGACTTCTAATTAAATATTTAATATCAATATGATAAGGATTTACTTGAAAGGGCATTAACTTACTTCGCATCCAACTCCTCTTCTGGAGAGCTTTCACCCTCTAAAGCTGCATATCCCCGATCTTTGCCCTTTTCCTTTTTATCTTTGCGCCTACCAATTAGTAGATCTTTTTTACTTACTTTATCGTGTTCACCCTCACTATCTGCAGAAAGTTAATTATATATTGATGTATGTACATAATTATAATATATTATTTAAAAAGTGCATATACACTTACAATCACTATCTTCTTTGCTCTTTTTAGATTTTCCATCCCCACCTTCAGAAGCATATAAACCAGGAAAATCTTTCTCAACATCAGGGCTGTCGAAATCCATAATTTGTTTATGGAACCACTATTATATTTATCAGAGATAATTTATCCCTAATATTTATTAATAAACAAGAACTTTTTCATTCACAACACACTAGAGAAAATTTACATTGTTCTCATTTGTCAACAGAACAGCTGTCAATTGATAATTAAGCAAAAACAACTATAACACTCTTCTAAACGCACCCTATCGTCTCTTAAGAGAGTAAATACATATGTTATATTTAAGGGAGGTTCACATATCTGCACCAAAAGTTTTAAATAAAATTTCTTTTAGAGAATTTATAAGATATTATCTCAGTATTGATTAATCGTAAAGATTATTATTTAGATAATGGGATTAAAAGTTATTTACTTATTATATGATTGAGTCTAGAAGATGGTCGGTATTTTTCTTACACTACACAAGGGTTAATACAGCGAAGTTAACAGCTGTGTTTTGTGTGGATTACAATGACTTGTAAACAACATTTGTAGTTTGGTTGTTTTTGGTAAAATAGTAGAAATATAGTCTTGTACTGCGTTTTGGAAAAATTTAGACTAAAATGTTATTAAACTTAAAAACAGATCAACGGAGGCATTTAGAATTATTACGCCATCGTGGTTCAGAGGATGTTGTGGAGCTATGCAAAGCAGCATTTGAGTACTTGTCCCTTGGTCCGAATACTCAACGTTATCAGCATCTTGCTCAAAAATATTCTACAGATACAGGTGTGGTACAAAGCGCAGTTGAGGCTCTAATTGCCTTACTCATTAATGCCACTAAAGGGAATGCTAGTGAGTTCGACCTGCAAAGTTTGCAACAGGAAGAAGGCTATAGCAATGACGTCATGCAAGTGTTGTCACAATTTGTGAGCAGCAAACGACATTTTATTGAGGGGTCCATCAAGTCTGCTAATATTCGAGCTTATCGTTTGGTTAATATTGAATGGCGTTTGGAGGTGCGTTTAGCTACACGAAGCCTCTTACGACAAAGTAGTATACGAGTAACAATGAAGTTATATTTACACACCGAACCGAAAAATGAAAACAGAGACCTTCTCGAGGATGGAGATCAGGCGATACATTCGGATGAAAGACGAAATCGCAAGGATCTGTTGGTGCAAACCGATTTGAGTAGTTTAGTCCATATGATACAAGTATTAGAAACAGCTCTTTATGAATCGAAAAGCAGACGTATACGTAACATCGTTAGTGGAATTCATTGATAAACAATATTAATATTACAACTTTATAACTATTTTATTAAAACTAAAATCTAATATAATAGACATATTTTTACTATTCTGCATTTTTCAGTAGATCTTTGGCAGCTGCTTTTATCAGTTCTTTCTTTTTCTGCCTGCTGTCGCGCTTTTCCTCTGGTGTTTTCCTCAATCCCTTTACCCGACGCGTTTGTATCTTTGTTACATTTTGTTTTCCTAAATGGACACGTCCGTGTGTATTTCCCAATTCATCATATGTAACGTTCTTCTTCTTTTTCGGTTGCAATTGTTTTGGTTGTTTTCTGGCCTGTTTATAAAGATCTTCCGATGCGATTTTTGTTCGACGAATGGAAAAGTCGGCGGAAGGGCCAATTTCTACAAGTTCAATACGAGGTGTCTTTTGACCCGATTTTTTTAACATTATTTTATAAGATCTCATTAATATGGTTAAATCTTCCGTACATGTGAAACTAACTACATGTTCAACTCCCTGTAGACGAATAGCGTCTACTTTATCTTTATGGAATGTATCTATTAACAAGTTTCTAAGGCGCCGTAATTCTTCAGTCTGATTCCAACGTGGCCCATTGAAAATGAGGCATGGTTTTACATTTGTACCGATTTTTTCTGTTTTAAATTCGGACATTGAAGTGTAATGCTTTATGCCCAATTCAATCATATCCAATATTTCGTTTTCGAAAAGACGTCCAAGAATTAAATTATTTGGCCTCTTTTTTGATGTCGAGCCGAATGCAAATAGCGCACAGTCATTTTTCATTGTCAAACTATGGAAAATATGTTAGTACATTGAATATAGCAATTGAAAAAAAAGGAACTCACAATTCCAAAGACGATGGATCATCGAAGGGTGTAATATCGTTTTTACGATTTAAAATTTTTACGAGAGGCTTACGTAGCTGCTGAAGATCCTTCATACAAGATTTTATATCTCCGCCGCATTTGCGACCATCTATGAAAAGCATTGTACGTGTTGGCTCTATAAGTTGCGGTTCGCGGCTCAACAATATCTGCTTTCCCTTACGGGTTTTTGGTTTCCTAAATAATAGAAAAACAAATGTTAACATAAATAATGCAAAATTTTTCCATAGTCTACCTTATTCGCATTAGAGACATCTTTAGTTCTTATTTATATTTTCCACAAAAATCAAAGTAAATTAAGTGCTAACAAATACCACGTAACTACACGTGTTGGTTGATTTTGACAACTCCAGATACAAATATTTTGACGTTTGTAATAGTATCGTTCGTTTTTAATTTTTAGTTGATTATAATTGCAGAGAACGTCAAAATTACGGCGTTGTCTTGTGAAAAGGAAATAGAAATGTTAAAGCAAAGATGAACAAGTAAGGAAGTTCTAAGCTCGGGTGCAACCGAACATTTTATACTCTTGCAACTTGCAAGAATCATAGCCAGGGAAATACCTTAAGATGTATAACGTCAACCAGAGGATCGGAATCTAAGCAATTATTTACATATAGATATGTATATTATTACGCATATGTATTATAGGGGAAACTCGGGTAGTATTGACCCGATTTTATCCAACTATTAACTATCGACATGCCTCATACTAAAAAAAATGTTCCATGGGTTTCATTAAGGTACCTCATACACAATCACCAAGTCAGCCCTCAGTTTGAGGTGATATGCACAACTCTTAGATGAACAAAACTATTATACTCTATAGCAACATGTTATAAGAGTTTAAAAATTTTGCCTTACAAAAATGAAAGAGATATTGTAATTCCATCATTCTTGTTATTTGTTTTAAATCGATTTGCATAACTTTTTAAAATAATTTTTATAATATCTATTACCTTAAGAAGTTTCTTTATAATATACAATGGGAAAGACATCTAAAGATAAAAGAGATATATATTATCGTTTAGCGAAAGAAGAGGGCTGGCGTGCCAGAAGCGCATTTAAATTGCTACAGATCGATGAAAAATTTCACATTTTGAAAGGTTTGTATTTGTTTCATTACAAATATTATTATAGTTTCATATATTTCTTCATAAGATGTAACACGAGCCGTTGACTTATGTGCTGCGCCGGGTAGTTGGACCCAAGTACTTTCAAAACGTCTCTACGAGAATCGCACTGACAACGAGGAGGTAAAAATCATAGCCGTGGATTTACAAGCTATGGCACCCTTGCCTGGTGTTACACAGATCCAAGGCGATATAACTAAATTAAGTACAGCGCAAGCCATAATTGATCATTTCGGAGGTGAATCACAAAAGGCACAATTAGTTATATGTGATGGAGCACCTGATGTTACCGGTCTTCACGATATCGACGAATACATCCAGAGTCAGTTGCTACTAGCTGCACTTAGTATTACCACACACGTGTTGATGACAGGTGGAAATTTCGTTGCCAAGATTTTTCGCGGTAAAGACACAAATTTGCTATATTCCCAACTACGCATTTTCTTTGAGAAAGTATCCATAGCCAAACCAGCTAGCTCCAGAAATTCTAGTATTGAAGCGTTTGTAGTGTGTCAAAATTATCGTTGCCCAGATGGTTATATTCCACAAATGATAAACCCAATGGTTGATAACGTACAAGTAATAGTAGATGAAACAAACTCGAATGTAAATCACAAACTTATTCCGTTTGTTGTATGCGGCGATATGCGTGGATTTGACTCAGATATGTCGTACAGTTTAAATGTAATTATGTGTTATATTTTGTAATTATTAATTTTAACATATTTTTTATCTACAGCTCGAAGAAAACTCGGAATACACATATAAAGAGGTAGTACAAAAACCTATTTCTCCAGCTTACAAGGAAATTTTAGAAAAACTTAAAAATTGTTCGATTAAACATTCAGCCATAACTGTTAAACATGAAGATGGAGAGAAATAAAGCTATGAATGTTTCATTCTAAAAATCTAAAAAAAAATTAAAAAATGATTTGTATATAACAGGAGGAATGCCTATGAAAAGATCATGGCTTTAAAAAATGCCACATATTTACTATTTTTATAGCGAGAGATTTATTTGCTTAACAGAAGTCCATAGTTCCAGCGAATAATTCTTCAACATCAATAAATTTGGTACTTATGTATGTATTAACGGTACCGCAACAAAGATTTTATGGGATGTCGGTAGTTCAATAAATTTTTGCTGTGGTAGCGTTATGTATTTCAATTTTTTCCTTTTTTTTTGGTCTGAGAACAGAAAAAAGTCTTGACCCAAAAATTCGGAGATACGGAAGCAATTCAACGTAATTTTGACATCGGGGTTAACCAAAAAAAAAAAATGAATTAAGTTCAATGGTTCTTTGGCATAGAATTTTACAATTTTTCCAACCTGTGAGATGTGTGTACATATATTTGTATAATTCGATTTAAATAATTTCATGATATTCTCATAATTTTAGAAAGATTTAATAAGGAAGAATTCTAAACAAAAGATTTTAGGAAATTATAACGATTTCTATCTAATTGATACATTACTAAACTTGTCGCATCAGTTTTGTGCCATGGTTATCTCAGTTCTATGGGCGTATTGGCTGATTGGTTTGCTCGGCTGGGTTTAATTCCATATTTGTAAATTTTATTTAAGCTCTCTGGAAAATCAGGAAGTAAGTTATTAAAATTTTCTACAGGCTGTGTTTGCTGTTCCGTCCAAATGCCATCTCCAGTAAAATGAAATTCACATTCGATTAAATATAGAATAAGTGTGAGCATTTCGTTGTTATCCAAATCATAAATGTTATCCACCGGTAATTGTAATCCCTCAAGACATTCTGGTTCATGAAGTTCGTTCAGTTTTTCTTCAATTCGTTGTCTAAACAGTATTCAAATTATAGCATTAATGAACATTAGAAACACTATTTTGTATAAATGGCTTACATGGGGTACAAAAGTAGATGTATATTATTACATATTGCCGATATTGGAAATTTTTTTGAACGCAAAAAATCGTAACATTGCTTAACTTGCAATACAGGAATATGGCACCAATTGGGATGTCTGGAAAGTAATGCGCGTATATAATTTTCGTCTTTCTTCATTATATTTGCCAAGTAAACTACAACATCTCGGCCTTTTGTGCGATCTACACCTTCACGTGCAAACCTTAAAAAATCGTTGTTTTAATTGAATGACAGAAAATTGTAAAGATAATATACAAACTTAGCGAATTTCTCCGATCCTCCAGACAAAATGTGTAGCGAAGCGCAACGCACTTTTAGTTGATTCAAGTATTCCAAACGTAAGCGAGCTTTGTTTTGGTAATGTACAAGCCGCAACACTCGTGGATTGGTGCCCAAAACTTTAAATTCGTCAATTGAATTCAAATCTTTCAAGCGCTCTAGTACGGTATCGGGTCCAAGTGTTAGGATTTCCAAACATTTCGTTATTGCCGATTCATGTATACCGAAGACTTTAACGTTTTCAAGTGTTTTTAATAATCCATCACAGGAAGACATCAAAATCTTTGGGCGTCGGTATACAATTTCACGCATATCTTGACCGTCTATTCGTTTTATTTCGGTAATTATTCTACGCATATTGTCGGCATCACCGTGAAGTAAGAAAGCATTCTTTATTATTCGCTCTTTTGGAAATTGTAGATCTTCGAGTAGCACCTTTACTACTGATTGAACCGACTTGAAACTACGATGCCGAACGCGGTAATACACTTGCCACAACTTTTTTATATCATTATCGTTCATGTCCAAAACTTGTCTCAGGTAAGCATTAAGTATGCATTCCCGTATATGTTTTATATGCATACCTTCGTTCAGTTCAGTAAATGTTTTCACAGATAATTCTACGTTACTAAAAGAATTACACAAGTTCTCCAAAACATTCACTTCAAAAGGTATATAACCATATGATTTCAACATTGAGACAGTTTTGTTAATAACTGTTACAAATTTTGATAGCAATATAAGACTGATGGGTTGAAAACCACATTCATGAAGAACTTCGTAACGATTCTCCAGTGTAAGGGCATTTTGATGTAACACAACCGGCTTTTGGAGTATGGTTTCTACATCAAAATTCATCATTTTTAAAGCCTTTACCGTATTTACGGCATCTTGCCTTTTTATAGCTTTCAATTCCGGATACTTGATGAGTATGCTACTCCATTTACGATGGGTAGAGCCTAAAAAATTAATATCATTAAGTTCTGAAAATTAGCACCGTATGGTTTGTAACCACTAACCTATTTCCCGTTTTAAAAAGTGGGCGTTTATGGTTTCCTCCACAGGAACATCTAGGCCATTAGAGTTATCTGGTGAAAGTTGGATTTGCGCCTTTTTACTCTGTTGTGACTTTGTCGCATAACTTCTTTGCCTCGTAACAAACTGCTTCAATAATTGAGACGTTACATTTTGATTGGTGCGCAACATAATACATTTATGTGACTTATAATTATATATATTTTTTAGGAGAGAAAATCAATACTGAAAATATATTATATATATTACTTTTGTTTTGGCTTAAAAGTCTTCAGTATAAAGCCGATAGGAAAGCAGCTGTTTGCTAATTTTTTATTTATGTTTATCATTTTCTATTTTACCACTAAGGTTATGTGCCAACCGGTTGAACGCTTAAAATTTTAGGAGATAAAAGTAAAATATTTGATTCCTTCGTTTTTTCTGATTATGTTAAATAGATATACATATACATAAGTATGTATGTAAGAGATAATTCTTGACAATAATGTTTTTTTGAATTTCATTTGCCAAAATTTCAAACTCGAAAAAAGACACAAAATTTACTGATTGGCACACAGCCTAAATTCTAATTATAGACTTGGTCGACTTCTCTTATCGTTATTTAAAACTTTGCTCCTATTTCTTTTTAGATGTTTTGGCAAACTTAATTAGTAGAACTAGAACAGTACAAAAACTAAAGTAAATAAAAGAAGTTGCTATATTATATGAATTCATTAATTATATTAATGTATTTATTTCATCAAAAAATTTAATGTAAACCCATCATCCAGTTACTAATTTAGCCTATAAAAGAATATATTTTATTTATTTTGTTTCAAAGTGAAGTTAACTTCAGTGGTCACACAGTAAAAAGTACACTTGGACAACATTTGGAAACGTTGTATTTATTTGTATGGTTTCACCCACCCTCCAAATTTTCTTTCCAACTCCTTGGCGACATGTAGGCATAATCGATCATTCATTTCTGAAGCCACAACTTGGATACCCATAGGCATGCCTCTTGAATCCAAACCCATGGGTACTTGAGTTACTGGTACATGTAAAACGTTAAATATACTAAAGTAACTAAAATCGGTAAATTTGACTAAAGGATAATAATGGAATGGAGCGGTGCGCGGTGAGCTATGGAAGAATAATACACCATTATCCCTGAGTAGGTCATCTAGTGCTTCTTTACACATCCTTGTTGCCTCCCGTATTTTATGTTCATTTTCTGGTGGCAATAAAGCATCTATTAAGGAATAGATTGCTGCCATTGTAAAGTCACTCCGCCCAAATAGTTTTTTGAATAATTCGATAAACGGATTAAGTGTCTCTCCATTACCCAGCAATTTGTTGAAGTTTGCTGGCTCTTGTGTCATCCAGTATCGCCACATTTTTCCGGTCATATCTAGATGCGGCAATGTAGCTAAATTAACATCGGAGCCTGTTAAATTTGTGAAATGTTCACAAACTTTCATCATGAGATTTTGTTCGTCTTTTCCAATGGGATTACATTGTATCATGTTATTACATGGTACGTAAAAATATTGCAAACTTTTTAAATTTATTGTTTCTTCCAATTGCAGTTCCTTAAGCATTTTTTGTCCAGTTAATACTTTCATTAATTCAAGTAAGTCGTCAGCATACCGGGCCATTGGTCCAGCGGCAACCATTGTGCTTTCTTCATCTCCACTTCGAAATGTACATCCACGCATATTGACTACACCTTTGGTGGGTTTATGGCCGAATATTCCACAGTTAAATGCTGGTATACGAATGCTGCCACCAATATCTGTGCCCAATCCAAATGCGGTACAACAAGCACTGATTAAAGCTGCTTCCCCACCCGAAGAACCACCAACTGAGCGTCTGTAGTCATATGGGTTTTTAGTTTGACCGATCAACATATTGCGGGTCTCAATCCATTTATTAACTTCTGGTACATTTGAAGTTGCCAAAAATATAGCTCCAGCTTCTTTCATTAACCGGACACATTCGGCATCCTTTGAACCACGTTCATTTCGCCGTGATACCAAACCGAGTGTATGTAATTTTCCTTCTACCTCAGTGCTGTCTTTTGTAGTAAACGGTACTCCAAGAAATGGCTTTCTTTTTAGCTCCTCGTCGGTAATATCGCCATTTTTAAAACGTTCATCAATCAACTTGGCTTCCTCAATTGCTTCTATAAATGGACCGTCAACAACAGCATTTAAATCACGATTTACAATAAGTAAATTCTCATAATAAGCTTTAACTAGTTCATAAGATTGTAATTTTCGTTCCCTTATAAGGCCAGCAAGCTTCACTGCGCTGGACGATAGTAGTTCTTCGTAATCCTTATTTTTTGGTGCTGATACATGTCGTTTAACACCCAGAATCCACCCAAGTATAAATTCCAAAATTTTGTCCAAAATAATATGCAAAAATTGTATAAGTGTAGAGAGGTTCGACTTTTTTGGAACACTCATCGTTGTCGTGATTACAGATGAAATGCAAAATTGCAAGAAACTTAATTGAATTTTTAACGAACCACAGCGTAATTATAATAATGCAATTAATCAAGTGCGAAACTGTTTATGTATATGCATCTATTCATTAACAGATATTGCAGGCAGGTAAAATACTGTGAGTGAAAATACGTTGGCACTTTTTTATGTGAAGCTCCATTCAACGTAATTGGCTGGTTTCACCTGGTTTCACCATGGTCAATAAGTATGAATGATACTATAAGATAATGATGATTAGGAATGCATTAATATACAGTGTTGTCAGTTGTCTTAAATCGTCCGATTTGATCATGGTGTAGGTTACCATGGATTTGATAACAATTTTGTTGAATGTAGAGAGTAAATTGCAAAAACTATTCTTTTTAAGAATTTCAAATAATATGTATGCATTTATGAATAATCAAAAGCAGTTGTTTGTTATTCAAATTTTAAAATTATTTACTTATATGTGTAATTGTAGGGATTTAAGAAAAGCAACACTTTCCAATTCGCCGTAGTTTTTTTTTGCGATTTGCTATCGTTGCTGTGTTATTTCGCTACACCTGATATTTCTTCATGTTTGTTTGTGTTTCTGTCGCGAAACGCGTAACCGGAATTCGATGCTAGCAAGATTTGCATTCAATTAATTATTCACATTAAAGCCATAACTAAATATTTAACATCCAAAAAGTTAGGCAAATGATTTCGTCTTAAAGTGTATAAACTTACGTAAAGGTGTGCAGAAATATTCAACCAAATTGCATGTAAACGCTAGTATACATATTTATAAGCGTGTATATGTATGTAGTTTTGCATATTTGGTGGGTGTGCATGACAAACTTTTCCTAACGTGAACAGTTAGGAGTATCCTGGCTTCTTCAGTTCAATTTTTTTTAAATAGCGAAAAAGTGAATAACAAAAAAATACATAAATTTCCTATATTTCAGGTATATACATATGTATGTACATACATATAGACATATGTTTTTGTACGTACATATGTAGAAATATTAATTTACTACATGGTACGATTCAAGCTTTGAACATTTGCTTTTACAAAAATATGTGCTGCATTTGTGAAGGTGTTTATGTACCATAGTTTGCTAACTTTACTCTTGGCGTGGGCAATTTATTCAATTTTAATGCGTAATAGAAATCTAGTTTTTCCTTGCAAAATAACGGAAAGAAAAAATCCATTGTATAAGCAATGGTGAAATATCATTAATAATATTTTCAAAATAATCATGTTAGTTGTGTGTAAAATAAATATCTATATTACATTTAAGATGTAAACAACATGCTTTGTAGCCAGGCAATAAAGACAATATTTTACGTTGCATTGTCTTTGAAGCATCAAAATAGAGTAAATTCTACTTTGTTGATAAAAAAAACAAGTGATGTTTGTATCTTTTACATTGTTGTTATTCATTACTGTAAACGATATCAAACAATGTTAATGCAAGGGCTTCGGTAATATCAAGTGCACTTGGAGAGCAGTTTAATACATACATACATTTGTATTTTTATATTTAGTACCGGCTACCTTTGGTTTAATGAATTAAATGTAAGTTATGTTTTACAACCTTTGCATTTGAATTAATGAATTCCAATGAACTAGTTCAAATATATTTAAGGTCTATGGATTTAGTATATACCTACATACATATCTATTTCCTGTCTAATATAATTTCCAACTTAAATGCGAATATGTATGTATATAGAATACATTTATGAGTTTTTATAAAGTCTAAAATACACTCATATAATTTGAAAATTATGTGCATACATTTTTGCGTGATCATTTTATTTTGTTTATATTTACGATTTGAACTAAATTAAACTGAACTTATTGGGTTAATACTACATTAAAATAATTCGAACCTTCGGGTAGCACCTTTATCATAATCGCATTTTACTTTAGAACATCACTTGAGTTTATAGACCTAGAACCATTAAAACAACGTTCTGTAAATAATTATTCCGATAAAAGAAACTGGCGAAGGAATCCAAAAATTAACATTTTCATATAGTAAATAGTAGATGTCTATCTCTATCTCTATAAATAAATGGATACATTGAAAATCAAATATCGAGTCGATATTATTTATTATCATATATGGGTATGTGAACCAGTGTTAGCAACAGTTAAGCTATTACAGATAACGTAGAGTAATTGTAATAAGATCTCTGCATATTCGCAATTACAAATTTTATAGCAGTGAACTGGGGCATAATTTTAATTTGATTTGACTCGAAAATTTTTCAATTTAATTAAGTGTTACATGCCAATAGAAATATTATATCTGTGTAACAGTATGGTATATCTAGCATTTTGTCACATTTTGCAATATAATTTCACATTTGCAGAATCGGGTATATCTTCCATTGATCGTTTAGCTGGGACTTACAAGTTGTCAAGGCCGAAAGATGACGGGGATATCCCCATCATCTCCAGACCCTTTAACTTCTAGGGCAGCATCGAGTGCCGCTACTTACATGGATGATTTCGAGAACATCGTCGCTAAAGGTAAAGAGCTGGTGATGACGAAAGAGTATAAACCTCAAGTAGCTAATGAATTCGAGCGCTATCTGAATCCGCAATCTTTGAAACGACACGTATTTCGCAGTGAAAAAGTACGCAAAATTATCGAGCATTATGCTCAAATAAATAACTGCTCAGTGAAGCAGATTGAAAAGCAGGTGAAAGATATAATAGATGAAATTGGATTGGAGCGTAACTTAGCGATTATAAGATGGTGTGGTATGGCTATAACAGCTATATCAAAACGTATCCTATCAGGGATTTACGTTAATGCACGCAGTATTCGGAGAGTTCGGGATCAATTGGGACGAAACCCCGTTTGCTACTTGCCCAGTCATCGGAGCTACATGGATTTTGTATTAATGTCATATATTTGTTTCTACTATGATATTGAAATACCTGGTATAGCGGCAGGAATGGGTGAGTGGAGATATTGTTGCTGCTTAATTACATACAATACAATATACAATCATATATATTGTGTGTTTAATTTGGAAGATTTTAATTTGTTTGATTTATAGATTTTCACGCAATGTTCGGCATGGGGACAATGTTACGAAAAACCGGTGCATTCTTTATGCGTCGCTCATTCTCAAATGATGAGCTTTACTGGGATATTTTTCGCGAGTATATGTATGCATTGATATCTGTGTATCACATCGGAGTTGAATTTTTTATAGAGGGCACGCGCAGCCGCAACTTCAAGGCACTCGTTCCAAAGGTGGGTTTGCTATCAATGGCGCTATTGCCCTACTTTACGGGCGAAGTGACAGATGTGACCATTGTGCCAGTAAGTATATCCTATGAACGCTTACTAGAAGAGCAATTGTTTGTTTATGAATTGCTTGGCGTGCCAAAACCTAAAGAAACGACAAAAGGATTTTTTAAAGCACTTAAAATTATCGACGAACGCTTCGGAAGAATGTACCTAGATTTCGGTGCACCAATTTCTGTGCGGGAATTCTTTGGTCACACAGGAGCAGATAGAATGCAGCGTGCTAGTGTGGGTGCGCACTTGCAAAAACTGGACAGAAAAGAGTTGGATTTAATTAAAAAACTAGGCAATGAGGTAAGTATACCTATCTAGGTATATTTTTAACAGTTGAATATTTTACATCTCCATATATACATATCTCATCGTATGAATAACGCAGGTAATTTACCAACAACAGCGAGGCATCGTTATTAGTACATTTAACTTGCTGTGTTTATATTATGCTAGTCAATTGTATGTGGACCGTTCGGTTAACATTGACGAATTAGCACTTGGCATTGCTGAGCTAAAGTGTATTTTCGAAGAATTGGGTGCACATGTGGCCACCGATATGAACCGGCTTAAATTTGAGATAATTGAAACCGTAGAAATACATTCGAATATCGTGCATTTTCAAAATGGCCGACTGCAATTCACTGAAGTCGCTGCTGCACAACTTGCACAGGAGATCGATACTAAAAGACTGAAGGCACACGCGCTTTTGCCACAGATAATGGCAGTGGCAGTGCCCACATTGGCACTGCAGCTTTACATAAATCCCTGCATGTTTTGGCTTGCGCGACCAGCATATCTTATATTAGCAGCATTGCAATTGCAAGCAGACCAACAAAAAGGTATAAATGATGAAACAACAGCTTTTTCTAGCACCTACGACAAAGTAGTAGAAAACTTATTGCAACGTGTGACTTTATTGGATGGTATTTTTAAGCACGAATTTATAATTGAGTCAAATCGAGATATCGAGGTGAGAGTCATTGAATTAATGGCATTAATACAGGCGATCTATATTAATACTAACAATTCTTTAATATTTTTTCAGGAATTCAATAGAAATCTTCTACTACTATCAAAGCATGGTATGCTAAAAATATCGTCACATAACGGTCAAATATCCATTAATGAAAATGAATGCATGAAAGTTATGCTTTCTTCATTAGCACCTTTTCTATGCGTCTACTACCAATTAGCTGTGGCCGTAAATGAGGTAAAAGCAAATATACTTTAACTTTACTTACAGGAATGTATTATTTTATAAACAATATAAATACTAATAACAATAAATTTTATGTTATTTCAAACAGTTTCCACTTGATGCTTGCTTCGCACATTCCAATAACAAAGCTGATGAATTCAGTTCTAAAGATGTTCTCATACACATGCAAAAGCGCATAGAAAAACTTATGCAACAACAGCATGTCACCAATGTGCATCCCTATTGTTTAGCCCTAGATAATTTGAACATTGCACTAAACTCATTCCAACAAGCTGGCTATATACAGAAGAACAAAGAGAGTGGAATAATGCAACATGCTCCTGGCAAACCATTACGGTCACTGGAAGCTGAATTATTACGCTATTGTCAGCTGTTGCCATTCAAACAATACTACCGGGTAGCAAGCGTTCAAATGAACTCTATGCCATCTAAATTATAACTATTAAAACAACGTAGCAAAAATCAACTGCTTTCCCATGTCCGGAATTGCCACGTAGCTATTGTGTTTTTAGTATTAGTTTTTGTTTTGCCAACACTGCGTTTAGTCATCGGTTTGTTTATTTAGTTATTAACATAGGTGCATTGAACAAATATTTTTCGCGCATGCAGTATAATTGTTTGGATAAGCAGGGAATAGCGATAACTTGGGTGAAACTATGATTTTTGATGCGATTTCGAAATTTTTCACTTTTTAGGAACACGTTGAAAGAAAAATCGGTTAATTTAATATTATAAAATTAACAAATTTGTAAAAATTTTAACGTTACAACGAAAATTATGTTAATAAATAGTGTTCAAAACGATCGGTGAATTAGTTGAAGTTGCGAGTGATTATCGACGTTAAAAACGCGAGTTGTGGAGAAAATGCTTTAAAGTAATGTCATTCAAAAGACAGTTTTAAAAATTACTATAACTTCTTCAATTTTGCTAGGTACGACTTGACTTTTAGACACAACTTGAGATATTATGCATTCACAAATTTAAAAATGTTACTCCCTTAACGATCCTCTGGTTGCCACATTTATTTACAATATAAAACTCAAAATTTCTTGAACAGGAAAGGGAAATTGAACGGTCAGGGGCACTAATAATTTCTATTTTGAAATATTTATAATTACGCACAAAGAAGCATATTTTAAAATGAAATTACATAAATCGTAATCATTCCTAAAATTTTTTGGCAATCACGGTTGCAAAAGCATATATGTGTAATAGCTATTCGTTTTTGGATATACTTATGTATGCATATTATATAAATCGTTTAAGAAATCGCAATAAGATGTTATATCAAAATGCACACAAATCTTACTACTTACTGTTGCCAGGTGCATTATAAGCATTTACTAAGCCATATAATTTATTTTTTCTGATTATCTAATTATTGAAATGTTATCGATTCCTTTAGTTATTAGTAAGGCACAATAATATTTATAAAATTAAATTTTCTGCATATTATTTTAGTTATTTTATAGTAAATAATGATGATGACAAGGTTGTTATCAAAAAACTGTGATGGTTTTGTAATACACGAGTTAAGTTGATTGTAATTCGTTTGGTATTTATAATTTTTGTTTTTATGTGAAATATATATATATTTTTATAAAATAATAATTATTGTGCTACATACATATATAACCATACATTGAAAATAAAATAGTTTAATAGGTTAAAGTTATATGTGTATGAATATATTTGCAAATATTGATATATCTAAATATATGAATGGGAAAGTAACATACCTTATTGAAATAGCAATTAAGTGGTATGGTTTGAATTACAGATCAAAATATATTTCTATTTGTTTATCACAATTTATTGTTCTAATTTATGTGTTACGGCTATGAATAATTCGCTGATATAAACTCCCTTTTAAATTGCTGCATTGCCAATTCATCTATAACCACCGTTATTAGCAAGTGTTCAGCGCTAGAATTATCAGCCTTCACATTTGTTACAGCGGTGTTCTTGTACAACCACGCGACCTCTGGTCCACCATTCTGCACACGCATTGTTATTTTACGCCGCCCCGTTACAGTAAGTATTTGTCGTTCTATTTCCAATGACAACTCTTTGAGACCTGTACGTTCAGTTGCTGATACATAAAACATATCTTTCGACAGCTTTGGATGTCCGTGTGAGGACGTCAAATCGATTTTGTTGGCAACGTTTATAATTGGAGGTATTTCTTGATTTACAGCAATGGAATTTTTAAGTGATTGTAATGTAGCTTCCACATGCTGTCGCTGCGCTTCTTTACATCTATGTGATTCATCTTGTACATGTAAAATAATATCCTGTTTGGAGGGAGACATACTTGTGCAATTTACTACTTTTTGTCAAAGGTTGCTGATAATTATGTGAAGGAATACTCACAGCCAGCATAGCATCTTCGAGTGTCGCCACAAAGCACTCAATTAAACCAGTGGGAAGATCGGACATGAAACCAACCGTATCCATATAGATAACTTCGAGATTACACGGCAAAAAGCCTCCATGTGCTGTCACGTCAAGTGTTGCAAATAGCTGATTACGTGGTTGCATGCTCTGCTCATGGGTAAGGGCCTTAATTAGTGATGTTTTTCCGGCATTTGTGTATCCAACCACAGCAATCACAGGGTAGTTTTTTTGTTTGCGCTTATTACGAAGTAGTTTCCTATAAATAAATGCGATCATGATTGAAAGTTATTAACACTAAAGAAGATGTTAAAAACCTGTGATCTCTTATCCGCTCTAATTCCTGTTTCAACTTACGTTCACGGGTTTTTAAAATATGCCTTTGTGTATCAGTAAACAAATAACCCTGCTTTCGAGTTTGCGATGGATTTGCATCTTTCATTTGTGCCCAAAGATAGGGGATCTCAGCCATGGCTACTTGAAGACGTGCTTCTGCACTAGTCGCATGCAAACGTAATATTTGTATAACAACCATGTAGCGATCAAAGACCGGCAGTTTGAATGTGTCTTCCAGAAAACGTTTTTGAGCAAATGATAATGTGCTTTTGCTTATAAATAAGCATGTTAAAGTCTGTTTAGTATTGTGCTCCTGCAGAAGTTTTTTAAGTTCTTCAATTTTCCCGCTGCCAAAAAGCTCCTTTCGATTTAGAGTTTCGAGAGGTATCTTAATTGAATGACCAACGTTCCAGTTGGGCAAGGAAGAAATTAATGCATTCGCCTCTTCTAACTGATCATCGGGAGTACTTAAAGTGTTTCGCTCACTTCCCCATTTGACATATGGTTGTATAATAAATACATTTTGAGATAAAAACGTGGGGGATATGTTGATGACGTTGCTGACCAATTCTTCATATGCTCTATAAACGCTCAAGTAAATATAACGAGGCAGATTTGTATGAAAGGAAAAATATAATAAATGATAAATCTAAAGATGTGTACAAATGGTATTAATATTATTTACCGATCATCCAAGTTGACAGATTCATCATGATTCCCATCGTTCCCTATATCTTTGGTCATGGCAGTTTGTTCACCGTTTTCATCTCTTGAAATCGACTCGTAAGCAGCTTTTCTGTTGCGAATACCTTTAACACCCTTGTGTTGCACATATTTTAATCGAATTGAGACATCATGATCCCTAAAATCACGTAATAAACTTTTTTCTACATTGAACCTTAATGGAAAAGTTCTAAGTAAAAATGTTCCTCTTTTGGTAACTGTTGCAAAATTTCTAAACCACATTGTTATAATAATATATTCAAATATAATTAATAAATAGTGTATGTTTTATAAAACATTTATATATTATATCTTTTTTTTTAAATTTCACTTATACTCCTTTAATAAGCGTCTTCTTTCAGCACAGAATGCTTATCTTCCGCTGCCATCCAAGCTGTTTGACAAGCTTTAGTGCGTGTTGTAGTGGTCATATAGGATACACTAATAGCCGCTAATGCCGACACTAGCACGCTGTATTGAATAGGGTAGTTAATTTTTGTACGTACAACTTTTTGTGTAAAGTAACTTCCAGAAAAAGCTAAATAACAAAGTGTTGCAAGAAAAAACATTTATTATTAGTTTATTTATAAATTATGTAATTGATACATTGGAAAGAAATTAAACTTACTCAGGCAAAACGAAGCTAGACCTGAGAAAAGTGCTCTTGTCATGCAATTCAAATACGAGTCAAAACCAGGATGTTTATCGCGTTGCTGTTCCTTTAAACGTTTTATGTCATTCATGCTCCTAAATAATTACTCTTTTTTTCAAAACTTTTATATATTTAAAAAGTATTTTTTAAAGAGCTATTTACATACGATTTTGAATGCGCTATAACAGCTGATTTGCGAGTAGCTTGTCAAAAAATTTGCTACGAATAGTGATGTTCTACCTTTTCAATAGGGTAATTCAATAGATGGCGTTTACATGGGACTCTTTTGTCCCTCATTTTCGACAAATTGTCTTTTGTCTCTATATGAGACTATGCAGAGAACATGTATTGTTATAAAACACAACTGTTACGAACAAGAACTTAAACCGTCCCACCGTCCTTTCGTTTTTCCTCGTCGTTCCCTCGCTTATAAAAAACCGGTTCGGTCGGCAAAAAAGTCCATGTGTGAATTGGCAATTACCA
The DNA here is from genome assembly GCF_023373825.1 of Bactrocera dorsalis. Taxonomy (NCBI): domain Eukaryota; kingdom Metazoa; phylum Arthropoda; class Insecta; order Diptera; family Tephritidae; genus Bactrocera; species Bactrocera dorsalis. The sequence goes on along the minus strand of NC_064304.1, from coordinate 101,306,228 downwards.
ATCAATTTTATTTAATTTTATGTAAATATGCCTCGAAAAGGGTGCAGTAAGTTCACCACGAAATTTGTAACAAAAAGGGAACGTCGGAGACCCTATAAATATTATGCATACAAAAACATACATACATACATATTTATGTCTATATAATAGATCAACTTGAATAGTTGAGTAAATTTTGCCATCTTAGACTGTATATACATATGGCATTAGCCCCTTAGCTTTTGAAATACCGATCTGACATATAGCGCACGTTCTTTTCTTCCCAACAAGTTAGTAGCCATACAAACTGAACGATCATAATCAAAACTATGGTACAATTTCCGAAGGAATTGTTCAGATCGGAATATTATAGCCTTACAAACTGACCGATCAACAGAAAGTTTTGTGGAATATTTTGTATATCCGAATGTTATTGCACTCTAACATGCCATTGGGGATCTACTATATGCATGTATGTATATAAAAATTAAAATTACAGTGGCTCGCAGCTATTTCATGCATGTGAAATTCCAAAATTTTTCTGACGCACTACTTTAATCTACTATCTCAGCAATTTTTTGCTGTGATTTTCCATTTTTGAAAAGGGTTTATGACCAATTCCCGCTGCTCAATCGTTGTACGGGGGCTTATTTTACTGAAATTAGTACACTGATAACTCAACAGTCAAAACCACACTACAAACTGGCTTCAAACTATTACTGAATGCCTGCTTTAGGAATTAAAAATGTCTAACACCGTTACTCAAGCAACTGGCTTCGCCACAACATGGACAATTGGGTGCATGAAATAAGCTGTGAGCAAAATTCCTGTAAGGCAACTGCAATTAATGCCTTTGTAAATATAAGACTGTACTTCCACGAGCTTTATTTTACTTGCTATATTAGCAGAGCATTGTAAAATATGTATGTATGTATATATTAATCAACTTTTGTTTTTCTTAATTGTTATTATTTCCCATTTAATGGCAAATAAACTGATTAAATTTTTCATAAAAATAAGCTGCGAACCACTTATGTATATAATAATTTATTATCTTTGTGCGCAAATATTGCAGCGTGCTCCTGAAGTCTTTATTTGGTTATTACATCATAACACCAATTATTTCATTAAGATCTATATATGTATGTATGAATTATAATTATATCATAATTATAAAGCCTTTATTTGGTTATTACATCATAACACCTATTATTTCAGTGAGAATTTATATATGTACATATGTACATATGACTTAAAATTTATCATATCATTTCATAACAATTTATGTATTATCGTTGTGCGCAAATATTGCAGCGTGCTGATATAGTCTTTATTTGAAGAGTCATCTTTAGCCGTGTCTTTGTGCGTACTTTTTACGTTGTTTAATATTAAACTGCTTTCAATTATATCCAAACTTGTAAATATCAAATATAACGACCCAAAATATTAAAATGTGTAGACCATCACTTTATTAAATACCTAAAAAACTCGAGCTACTAATATAGCATATCGTTTTTTAAATAAGTAAAAAATTACTCCAGACCTATATTTGTGGGCTTTTCTGTACTTTTCTTAATGAAATATTCCACAGCCACAAATAAGATGGAAATAACACTCGCACCGATGAAGTAAAATGCGTACACGGTGAACTGGCCACGTACGTTCAAAGATAAACCAGAGTTTGAAACCACCGTTATTGTTAACAGTGTTTGAAATGTAAGCGCTATAAAAGTATTTACACCGAATACTAATCCAAAACTTTCTTCTTCCAAATAACGTGCCACTTCAGCGCTGAATATGAAAAAATACCCATTATATGATTAAATTGTATACATAAATATTTTCATATAAATATTTTAACATACCTCGCTACAGTTATGCTAAACGCAAAAAAAGCGCCAAAAAGTATATAGCCAACGTAAGAGATGTATATATTCGACGTGCGACAACAAAGTAAAATAGCTCCTCCCTCCATTGCCGCAAAAATGGACAAAACTAATAAACTTTGAAGTGGTTTCAATCTTCCAGCATGAATGTACCCAGCTGCCAAAGCCATTAGAGCCGCCAATGCTGTTAATACTGCATCAACTGCACCATTCCAAGCAATCTCCATATTCGGCTTAATTTCAATCCATAATACTTGCATATACATGATGATTTGCAAATAACCACACAAACTGACCGCGTACCAAATACTCCATTGGACTACTTTTAAATTGCTGTAGGCATTATAGAAATGTGACCACAACAAGTTTAAAGGTGAAATCGGTTTAACACTTTCTTTGTCTTGACTTTTAATTGATTTTGCATCTTGTAATTCCATAGATGATGAGTTAACAGCTGCCGTTGGTTGCACATCATGCACATCATGCTTTCGATGGAAGTATAAACTTTTATCCACGTTTGGCAAAGTGAAGGCCCACAATGTAGCAAAGATTTGAGCTATAAAAAATTCGCATACTAATTTCAGGCATCGTTTGGTATTTTCATTTCATACTTACTGCTTAATGTTATATAATGCAACGATTTGTAATTCATTAGCTTCAAATTAATGAGTAGCTGTGAGGAAAAGCCTGCTACTAGTTTACCCATGAACATGGCCGCTCGTGTGTGGGCAGTGACTTTGGGGTAGTATCGTTTGTCCACTTTGGCATAAATATATGTGTAATAAGCCACTTCGAGGGCCAAATAAAGACCGTAAAAGAATTCCATTGTTTGCAAGGCAGTTAATGTAGTGGTCCAGAGTAGCATCGATGCTACTATTGTACCACAAGAACCCATCAAAATAATCAAGGGCTTGTACCTGTATGAAGAAATATGGAAATAGAATAAGTTGTTTGAATTTTTTGTAGCACAAGGTCCGCACAAAGTAAACTTTTTGAATCTAGCGCTCCCTGGTGGCGCCATCTACATATATGTCGACTGGTGCGTTAGAATTTGCTATCTTTATCGTTTTTCCAGTGAGATGAGATGAGATTTCATGACATTTCATTTAGTCCAGTCATTATAGTCAGTTCACCTCGGAATTCGATATATCGAATTAAATTTAGCTTACCTAATTGATTGGAAGTGAAGTTATTGCGTTTTAAGTGTCAGTAGGTTTGTGCTGTCGGTACGAAAATGTGCCAACATTAAATTTTGTTTTATAATTGGTAAAACTTTTACCGGACCGTTTCAATTGATGAAACAAGTTTATGGCGATGCGATGATTGCCTATCCCGTAGCAGAGTGCACGAGTGGTTTTAAAGTTTTCAAAGAGGTCGTGAGGCCATAAATGACGATCAACATGTGAGCCAATCAAAATCCGTGATCACCGGAAATTGCATCGAAACTGTGCGTGAATTCCTCAAAAATCAGTCGAAATCATCATTGAAATTCATGGAAATGGAATTGAACATCTCCAAAACATCGATTTATCGCATTTCGACCGAACATTTGGGCTTACGAAAGGTGTGTGCACGGTTTGTTCCGCACAAATTGACTGACGAGCAAAAATTGCTCAGAATCCAACATTCGTTTCGGCGCTTGTGACAGATTATTTGACCAAAAATCACATTTTAACCATTAACCACTCCCCGTATTCACCTGATATGGCACCGTGCGACTTCTTCCTTATCGGAAAAATTCATTTGCCCATGAAAAGAAAACGTTATGCAGACGTAGAGGCCATTCAAAAGTCTTGCACCGCCATACTGGCGGCAATACCGGCCAACGAGCTAAAACACACGTTCGACATGCTTTTGGACCGTGCAAAGGGCTGTATTGAAGCAGAAGGAGAATATTTTCTTTTTTTCCCTGTTTACTTTGGAACGCACCTTGTATATACATATGTATATGTGACTTGAAGTAAAAGTAATTGATATACATACATATATTGTAATATAAATTTTTGGTTTACAGTAATAAGTATAATCTTCATTATAATAAGACTGAAACCCTATTTCATTATATGCCCGCAGCACGTCCGAACCACAGTACGGTAAGACGTTAAAATTTGTAAAGTTCTGCTTTTATTCCTCCAGAAGGTCCTAATGCAGGCATTTTATGCAAAATCAATTAGTTACACATTCTATGAGCTGCTCATGAGATAACCGCTGAACCGTTAGGAGATAGCTTAGAATCATTGGACTAACGTAGGTTACCTTTTATCATTTTATGTTAAAAATTCAAACAATTCATATACATACTACATATGTATAAATAAATTATTTTTCAAATCACAAGCATGTGTTCAATATTGATTTAAGAATCATTTTTTATTTAAAAAAAAAATTACATCACACAACTACTGCCGGGTACAGTAATTTTGTTTACACAGATATGAATATTAATTATACTTGTACATCTCAGTGAACAAGGCGTTTTGTTATAACACACCATGTGGAACCGGTAAGGCATTTGTATTAATACAACTGAAACTCGCTTTGGAAGAAGCAACGCCAGGCATTGCGGCTACAGAACACGTAACATAAAATAAAAAACAGAATAAAAAAATAACAGAATAACTACAGTGTTGAGAAAAAGTGCAATAATAATTTGAGATGAGTGTATCATATACTTGACAATACCGAAATAAAAATGATAGTCTAAAGTCCACGTTAACTTCGGTTCACCGAAGCTGTAATATTCTTCAAATGTGCATTTCTCATATAATATATTATATCCATATATTGGAAAGGATTTGAAGAGATCTTCACTTGATTATGATTAGATACTTTGTTGTGGTTCGATTTGAACTTGGATAATAATTATGTCGAATTTTGTATAAATAACTTGTCATATAAGCTTGTTATACAAGACTTGATTTTGATCCGAACTAAAAACTGTAATTAAACATTAAATATTGTACGAATTATATAAGGTTGGAGCAAGCTGAGAAACGCAAAAATAACCATAAATTTAATTTAATTAGACTGATAGTACCATCTTGTGCACATTTATTAACAAAATATTTAAAAATAGAATATAAAATAATAAAAAACGTTTTGTAATATTAAAAAATTAAATTCAAGCGCAGTACCATTGTTTAAGTTGAACAAACTGTGCTTATTTCACAGTAAAATAATTATATAAGATCTCTTATAGCGTTATCAGTAACCAAACACTTATTCAGAGATTTAAACCGACAAGTGCATCAATTTTGAAGAAGAAATTAAAGCTTCAATAAGTGAATACGAAAATATTTTTTCAGCTTATCTAAATACATTTTTAACTTACCTCAGAAAATCAGTGACTAGAAAGATTAGCACAAGTGTAGCCAGATAAGAATAGGTCACCACAGGATAGACTTTTTGGCTGATCTGAACATAGAATTTTAAAATATTATAATAACATGATATACTAGGGTCGTAGAGTAAATACCACATCCCGTGTTATATTTGCTCTGCTGCTTATCAAATATTCCGTTAAGTATGGCTCTGAAGGACGAATTTCGCGTGCAAAACCGCATATGCACAATAAGCATGAGATTCTGAGCCATTCCTTCATAATTATTTGACGTTGATATGAGACAACAGGAAGATAATCGTTGTGCACGTATTCAAATAACAATAAAAAATCGTATAACTGCGTGGAGAGCGACAAAGTGTACTGGTTGATTCTTTGCGCCAAAGCGTATGCAGCCGTTTGTCGACTATTTCCGTCAATTGTCGCGTACGAAATGTCATACCTGTATCGAAACAGTTCGTATATAATATTTATATTGCTTTTTAACCAAAGTCTTCATATGCATTTCATTTATGGTTATGCATGTACATATGTAAGTGCATATGAATATATGTATCTAAAATGTAGCACTTAAAAGGTTCCATATTATTTTTGTTTAGTAATATATCGGCTTAAGATGAGAATCATCTTAAGTAGCCAATTAGAAGATACTTCATGTGCATGCTATTATCACTGTTCATGCACACTACGAGTATAAGTGTATACCTCTTACTTTACCCGTTATTCCTTCTTATACGCAAAATTTAATTCATTTATACACTATTTATTTGATTAACTATTAACAACAAAACATTTAGATCTAAATACATATGTTGACATATACATTCAAGTGCATTCATATACATATGTATATAAGTACTTGTTACTTGATAGATTCTTAAAGTAAAACGTTTAACAGGTTGATGTCTGATTGCTGAAAATATAGCTTCATTCATTTGTCGCGCTTGCTTTTGTAAATGAAATTGTTTATAGGGACAATCGTAAGTAAACAATTTAACTCAAATCATAACCTTATCAATTGCAATGTATTGCTCTTCGCAAAAATGAACAAGATCAGTGATTGGCAGCCCATTATCCGCCGGGTACTCTCTGAGCGCGCTCTGAGTGGTGTGTACTGGTTAACCACCTGTCTATTCTGAGTTTTATCAAAAAATGTTAATGTTAATCAATAAATGTTATTTAGTATTAACATTTCTGCCGTAAGCTCTCTCTTTTGATTCCGCTACTCACTTGTCGGACCGATTGGTTATTGACGATTCACCCATTTGTAGAAATTGCCTTCAAAAGTGAAGAAATTTAAGTAGGCTTAAAACATACAGGGTTTGTCCGGAAAGTAATAGGAGTGATTTTCTTCTGCCACGACTGTACTTCGGTGCGTGCGCGCACCGGCTGGATTCGGTCAGTTGGTCAGTTGTCTCTGAGCACCTGGAGAGTCAGGACAAACATTTTCGCGCGACGTGTTTTTGTGAGTGGTTCAAGTCGAAAATGTAGCGTTCGTTAGAGCAGAGGTATGCGATTAAATTCTGCGTGAAACACTGTAAATCTGCGACAGAGACATCTGATATGAACACGCAGGCTTCCCCAGATGATGCTTTAGCAAGAAGTGGTGTATTTCGGTGGCACCAGGTCTTTTTGGAGAGCCGGGAAGGGGTCGTTAATGAAAACCGGAAGAATAAGCAAATCCAAAATGAAAACGATGCTCATTGTCTTTTTTGACATCAAAAGCGTCGTCCATCATGAATTTATTTCTCCTGGACAAACCGTCAACGCCAAGTTTTACGTGGAAGCCCTCAAGAGACAGAGGGTTAATCAAGTCCGACAAAACAGCGTAGCCAGTTGGAAGTTGCACCACAACACTGCATTTCTTGTGAACAGCTACCTAACCAAGACCATCAATACGCTTTCGCAGCCGCCCTACAGCCCAGATGTGGTCCCCCGGACTTTTTTTTTGTTTCCTTGCCTGAAAAGGCCGATGAAAGGGGATCCAAGCAGCATGCACCTCGGCTCTCAAGGCTATTCCGGAGAATGCCTTCCATGACGCCTTCAATGCTTGGAAATCGCATTGCCAGCGCTGCATCGACGCAGAAGGAGCCTATTTTAAATTTTTTAAAGAAATGTAACTGTATGTAGATCCATTTGTAAGTTAGCTTTAAGGCACATACCACAAATGACATCAGCACCAACTATGTACATACATACATACATATATATGTATGTACATATATGCTTTAGACCAAACACTTTTCTGAGTTTTTGTATTGCAATCACGTCCCTACAGCGATCCCAAAGCAATACTTAAGATTCAGGATCAAGAGGCATATTTATACTCTTGTAACATGTTGCTATAATTTATACTTTTTTCAACTAACGCCTTTTTATACCACCTAAAAATAATTGAGATAGATATAGGGTTATAACGGGTGATTTTTTTGAGGTTAGGATTTTCATGCATTAGTATTTGACAGATCACGTGGGATTTCAGACATGGTGTCAAAGAGAAAGATGCTCAGTATGCTTTGACATTTCATCATGAATAGACTTACTAACGAGCAACGCTTGCAAATCATTGAATTTTATTACCAAAATCAGTGTTCGGTTCGAAATGTGTTTTATCGACAAATTTTGTTCAGCGATGAGGCTCATTTCTGGTTGAATGGCTACGTAAATAAGCAAAATTGCCGCATTTGGGGTGAAGAGCAACCAGAAGCCGTTCAAGAACTGCCCATGCATCCCGAAAAATGCACTGTTTGGTGTGGTTTGTACGCTGGTGGAATCATTGGACCGTATTTTTTCAAAGATGCTGTTGGACGCAACGTTACGGTGAATGGCGATCGCTATCGTTCGATGCTAACAAACTTTTTGTTGCCAAAAAATGGAAGAACTGAACTTGGTTGACATGTGGTTTCAACAAGATGGCGCTACATGCCACACAGCTCGCGATTCTATGGCCATTTTGAGGGAAAACTTCGGACAACAATTCATCTCAAGAAATGGACCCGTAAGTTGGCCACCAAGATCATGCGATTTAACGCCTTTAGACTATTTTTTGTGGGGCTACGTCAAGTCTAAAGTCTACAGAAATAAGCCAGCAACTATTCCAGCTTTGGAAGACAACATTTCCGAAGAAATTCGGGCTATTCCGGCCGAAATGCTCGAAAAAGTTGCCCAAAATTGGACTTTCCGAATGGACCGCCTAAGACGCAGCCGCGATCAACATTTAAATGAAATTATCTTCAAAAAGTAAATGTCATGAACCAATCTAACGTTTCAAATAAAGAACCGATGAGATTTTGCAAATTTTATGCGTTTTTTTTTTTAAAAAAGTTATCAAGCTCTTAAAAAATCACCCTTTATATGACATATATGATAAGATTAGAGTGATGAGACGAGTAAATCCGAGAGTCCGTATGTGCAAGCGACAACTTGAGTAAACAACTTTTTGCAACATTGTAGAATTCTTCATTTTTGAAGAAATATGGACCAATAATTCCCTCTGCCCAGAGATTACATCAAACAGCTTCAATACAGTGACTTTTTTGAAGATGTAGAAGGATGCGTTTCAACAATGACTTTTGTTAAAATCTTTCGTAAAATCTTTCATAAAGTTGATGGGCACAGCTCCAATTGTTGCGCGCGATGACGGATGGATTCATTTGGGTATTTTCGGATGCACACGACGTGACGGGTCCTGTAGATATTACATATATATATATCTATCTAAACTATAGTAACCGCTCATCCTTGGGTGAAATCCTATAGCTCAGGAACAACAATTTGGATAAAATTAATGGTAAAAAATGGTCGTTTTTTAATGCCAAATTGACAATTTTCAACCAATCAAAAAGATCGTAGATCATTGTATAGTAAATGTATTCAAAAATACTCAGTTTTAATTTGAAGTCGATCGGTCAATTTCTCTTTGAGTTATGACGCCAGCGTTTAAAGTTTCACTTATATTTGTTTGCACCACCGAGCGGCCGCTCTTTAGAACGCTGTCATCCAAAAACTATTCAAGATACGACCTTATCGATTTCACAGGATATTTATGATAATAGAAACTATCGAAAACGCAAACAAAAAAATTTTTTTTTTTTTTGAAAGGGTCACATTGGTGGGTTTAGAGCGCCTTTTAGCAACTTAACATTGGTATCTACACACGACTCACATGAGGCAAGTTTTCGATGACTTCATGAGCTTTACTGAATTATTTGTGCCACTCAAATACTTGTGATCGTGATAAATTAGACACCCCAAAACCAAATTACTTAGAGTTGGGGTGAACATTTCAAAGAACTGTTGAATGCTGGCGCGTTCGATTTTTACACAGATTTAAGCATAATGCGCTCGAATAACGCAGGGAATACTGGATTACTGGAAATTCGTGATGCGATCAAGTATGTGCATGAAAAACTTCAAGTCGTCTGGAGATGATAATATAACAACTGAGCTTATAAAAAACGCAAATAACCTGAATGAACTCTTTACCTGAAGACATTAAACCGGAACAGTAAATCGCTGCCGGAAGATCGAAATACAGCAAAACAAACTACAAAAATTACACCGGAATTTCCTTTCTCAGCACGGGATACGAAATATTTGCGAGGATTGTGAACAGAAGATCGCTGCCCGAAGATCGAAATACAGCAAAACAAACTACAAAGATTACGGAATTTGCTTTCTCAGCACGGGATACGAAATATTTGCGAGGATTGTGAACAGAAGACTCATAAACCATACTGAAAGAGAATATCAACACCTGAATATTAATGCGGATGTAGATCCGGAATAGACAATAGACTAAATCTCAAACAGTGCACGGAGAAATGTTATAAGCACAGTATTAGCAAGCAAGTAATATTACTAACCCCGTGACATTTTGGAAATGCAAAATACCAGAAAAACTTTTATGAATTGTAATGATGTCTTTAAGTAAAACCGTATCCAAAGTAATGATACAAGACAGAAAGTCCGAATCCTTCAAAAGTAAGACAAGGAGATACGGTATCATCCGCAATATTCAACATAATGCTGTAATGTGACATTGATTAAAAAAGTGATTCAACAAAACTAGACATCCACACCCTGCCAAAATTTTTCGCTTGATATTGAAGAGACGGCTGGCCAAATCGGTCTCAAATCAATGAAGATAAAATGAAATATATGATGATATCCAGAACAAACAAACCAGTCCCAAGAGTGAAAATTGATCAACACGAATTTGAAAGCCATTACTTACTCTAGCCTCGAACTCAGTAGGGATAACTCAAAAAGTATCAAAGAATCCAAGCCTAATGAAGCTGTTCAACTGAACCTACTCAATGTAGAGCAGAATCATGGACGCTACTCGAAAAGCACAAAATCAAACTGCTATTCTTCGAAAGAAACACCCTAAGACAAATTTTTGGAGCATTAAAAGATAATGACGAGTGGCGAAAAAGGTGAGACGATGAGCTAGTTCAGCTTATAAAAGATGGAAATGTTGTACGCTAAATCAAAGCGCGACTACCATGGGAAAGCGCGCAAAAAAAAAAATTATAAAGGCCACAGCATTCACCACGAAAGTAAGGGGAAGATCACGATCAATATATCTAGAACTCAATTACGACATAAAGTAGATTGGCATATAAAATTATAAAGAAACCGCCAATGACCGAGATGTCAAGAGGGCACATGTGCAGCAAGCCAGCGCTCACACAGAGCTGTAGCGCTAAGGGATGATGATGATAATATCGGATAATAATACTATAAAATGAGTAATGTCATTTTGGCAGCACGTTCAGCGAATTTTGGCTTTTTTCGGTTTCGCCTCATATTTAGAGCGTCATTCGATAGATGACCCACGTCTCGTCAGCAGTAATCAAACCTTCAACCATTTCATTTGCGATCTCTACTCGACATGGTTTTTGCAAAATATTCAGACCTTTTAGTACGTGTAATTGACTTATGTATAGTACAAGTAAATAGGATAACAAATATTATTGTAATTCATTCACTTTTTCGTCACATAATGAAAGTTAAATTCTTATGCAACATTTTTTTTTATAAGAAGTTTTGCCTACATCTGAAAGTGTATCCCCGGCTTTCATCCTTGCAAATTACGAGAGCATAAAATGTGTGGTAACACGAATAAGAAAAGGAAAATACCTTACTTGTTATTGTCCGTTTTCGATAGAAGTAAAAATAAATAAAAACAATATGTTTTTGGATTTATCAAAAAAATCAAAGTTTCTTTCTTTATTATATTAGTTTAGAAAATAACAGAAGTACGTACATTATTTACATAGGTACAAAAGGAATTGACAATTTATGGTGAAACAAACAATTGAGAAGCTAATTGACTATTAACAACCGTGACTAATAATTTAAATTTAATATAATAAATGTAAAATAAAAATTACGTACAAATATTTGGTATACATTGGAATTATGGACAATAAAATTCTGGAAAATAGAGGTTCTGCTTAACATAATTGGTATTATTGTTTGAAAAAGTATGTACAGCGTTTTCTTTTCTGGCGTATATATTTTAATTTCCATTTTCTTTTTATGTTAAGCGCCCATTACATACATACCGACATACATATGTATATGCAAAAATACACGAGTTTGCACTATCTATATACATATGTACGTATACATGAATTTGGTTCAAATTTAATAGCCATATCTTCCAGAAAGTTTAACGCCATTTACAGATTTTTAGTTTATAGCATGGTATCTTAAAATACTACCGATTATAACAAACCACAATTTAATTGCTTATTATTGAATTGAAAAGAAAATATTTTTCTGATTCTCTTGTGGATAATTACGCTTGTTATTATTGAGAAGTTAATCATATTTGGCAACTGCCATTATTCCACAATTTGGCTTGTTTATTCATACTTTATTTTCATACATTAATAATATGTATGTAAATAATTTTTAAATAAAATTTCACAACTATCTAATTCAATTCAATTCAGCATAGTCGTCGATGATATTTGTACCGTTTTCGTCATTTATCCATTTCAGGTATTCGCATGTTGTTCGTTATTGCTGCACAATGGGCGTGGCGGGGGATGTGGGCGTGCTTTCGGTGAAACCTACACCATTGGCATCGTTCAACTCGTCGGCCGAGACGAAATTGATTGCAGCCGAATTTATACAATACCGTTTGCGAGTGGGCTTGGGTCCATCCTCGAAGACGTGCCCCATATGGGCATTACAACGAGCGCAGCGTACTTCTGTGCGTATGCGTTCTGGATGTTTAATTAGTAGTAAAATATTACCCCCTTTTAATTGATTTGTTTTGCACAAGTGGGTTATACGCATTTATATTTATAAATAGTAACAACATATTATTTTGTATACATTACATATTATATTTGGTGATGGGCAGGTAAAAAATACAAAGGATGTTAATTATGCACAATCCATAGAGATGTATTTTACGATTATTCAAGTTGAATTTTGCATTTTTCAGTTAATTTGCAATTGGTGTAAATTAAATTTGGGTTTAAGGTTTTGTTGTTTTTGATGGAGCCATATTATTATTTGATTTTAATAATTTTATTTCAGAGGGCGCACAAAGGACAAATAGTTCATTGAATTAAAATAATAATAATAAAAATAAAATAATTAACGGAAAAAATTGACAAATACAAAAACAAATGTTGAACAAATGAATAGTGCAAATAGTATAGCAGAATATGAAATGCATTGGTAAAAAAATAATCGATGAGATTGAAAATAGACAGCAAAATAAGTAGAAATAAAAATAACAACGAAGCGATGATAGAAGAATGAAGAGAAATGATTAGGGTAAACGATAAATGCAAATTGCATTATTAAATAGAAAATCAGCAAAGAGTAAAATTAACTCAGTAAATGTTTGTGCATTGAATGAGTTACGTAGAATGTCAGTTTATTATTTTTGATTACAGTTAATTAATTGTATATAAAATTATGATAAGCATTAGCATTGTTTAACAAGTTTTGAAAACAAAAAAAAAAAACGATATGTATGTTATGACATATCAATTATTTTATGAATGAAGTATGCAATAGATTTTAATATGCGAATGTGCATTATTCGATATAAATATGTATTAGCAAACATGAATGCGTTTATTTTATAATTATGTGTGGTGAGTGTAAATTTTTCAGACCCCCGTACAGGCACATGTATAAAAAGCGAAAAAGGGAGAAATAGAAAAAAATATACGAAAAAAATTTATTATTTTCAAAGTCAAAATTTCATATATAAACAACTGTATATATTTTTAGTTTTAAAACAATTTTTTTAATAACATATTGATAAGCAGCATTTGGTACAGACATGAATTTGCAAATATTAAAAAAAAATATATAATAAATATAAACAAAAGAAATAATATTTATATTTGGTCGCCGAACATATCAGCATACAAAGTATTTGATGCACTCGTAGTGCGATTTATTATAACGTAATTGAAGTTATGCGTAGGCATAGAATGTAGTATATTTGCTTTCCAAAGCGTTCGTGCGCGAAACTAACAAACTTGATCGCGACTCGAACTCTGCATGTGAATTGTTCTAAGAAAATTTTTGCGGAAAGCATATAAGGAAAGAAGTTCAACCAAGCAAAATTGCAATTAATGCATTGAAATAAAAAAAAACAATTGAATATACATATATTTGAATTAAAATTTTCTTTTATTTTGTAAGCCAGAAAATCTTAATTAAAGGTATTTTCTAAATTTTTAATCTCAAATACAGATTAAATGAAAACATTTTAATTTTAATTAATTAAAAAACTAATTTGTTTCAGAATTAACCATTTTTAACTAGAGCTCTCACAGATACATCGTCTTCAATACTCTAGAGAACTGGTCGGTAAACTTAAAACATTCAGAAGATTAATATTTTCTATTAAAATTATTTAAAAAAATCGCAACCTTGCCACCAATAAAAATCGAAATTTTTAAATTTCTCTACGCTTGCCGCAATTTATAACCACATTGATCAAGTCAACAAATAGTTTTCAAGCAAACTAAAATAAAAACACTAGCAAGCGTTAATTTTAAACCATATATGTATATGAATTAGTTAATGTTTAAATGAATTTATGTACCCATATGTGCATGTATGTATGTATGTATATGTAAATAAAAATTATGAAAAACGTCATAGTCAAGAGAAATTAAATCCAAATATCTCTCTGGTAGAATATATTTTACCTCTCCCAAGAAAAATGTCACCAATATAAATATCCATTTATGACAATTCATACGAAAATATCGAATTTCTAAAAAAAATACATTATAGTGAATATGTATATGTTCATTAAGTATATACCCAAGGCAATTTTTCATGATCCACATTACATTTTCTATCAAAAATACATTCGCTCTTTTAAATTGTTATACATAATAATACAATTTTATATTAGTTTCTTCTATAAATAACAATATGTACCATTTTTATGTATGTACTAAATAGGAATAAACAAATTTGCTTGTTTAGATTATAAAAACTAAATGTACGTAAACAGATAATTATTTTTTCACATGCCCTTTTGAGAAAGAAGCAGTTGTGGAAGGTGAACCAGAGGCAATGTTGCTGTTGGGCTTTAGCGGTACAAAATCAATCGACGCCGAATTGATGCAGTAGCGTAGATTCTTTGGTGGCGGGCCATCATCGAAAACGTGTCCCATATGCGCGGAGCATTTGGAGCAGCGCACCTCAGTTCGCACCATGCCTAACATTTTCGAAATTACTACTACTTTTTATTAACACATTTATATATGTATAAGTGTATTGAAATTTCTCAATTTATCCAATTTGTGCATGGGTGTCAGTAAAAAGCGCGGTGTAATAATCAATGCACGAGTATGTATGTAGAAATTCAATTGATATTCAATAATTTGTTTAGTTTTAGTTTTAGAAATTATCCAGTGTTCGAGTACAGTATTTCAATTGCATATTATGCAGTTATTTAAAATTTCAAACCGTGTGTTTTTACAACACATACGAGTATTAAGTGTTGCGGCAAGTTAAAAAGAAGGAAGGAAGAGAAATTTTTATTTAAAGGGAGCAAAATTTTTAATAATACACTATAGAAACATGTATGTATGGATATACAAGTATGTACAGAAACGAACAACATAGATTAACAAGGGAAATCAATTTTTTTTTGTACGTTGCAACAATTCGTTGAATTTAAAATTTTGCTTACAAAACCTTGGACGAATAAAACATATATTTAAATAGACGCATTCGCACACGCACAAAGAAATTTTAAAAAGCTTGAACTCTCGTTCACAATTCCATTGTATAGGTATTATATAGCAAACGAATACAATAAAATCTACATCCAATATACACATATTTACTATGAACGGAAGACAAGACATCATCTACAAAGCGTTAACAGTAGTTGCAAATCACTAAATGGAATTATTTAGTAGCGCATATGTCATACCAATCCGAGTATGAATATACATTCTACAAAAAAGAAAAAATATACATATACAAACAAAAAAACAGTTTGATTATAGTCGTGGTAGGTAATTGGTCAGTAAAAAATAAAATGAAAATCTGTTAAAGTTTATAGTTCCTTATCTCATATAACGAATTTAATAAAAATGAAAATACTCTTTACAAATACTAACGATTCCATACAAGGACTTAATTTTGATAGATTAGTTTGTATGGCAACTATATGCTTTAGTGTTCGATCTGAACACTTGAGATTGCACTATTGCTTTAGAAAACTAACCATGCCAAAGAAAGATATCTCCTTAAATTAAAAAAGTTTTTCATTCAAGGATATGATTTTACGTTCAGTTTGTATGACAGCAATAAATATGCTTTAGTGGTGCGACTTAAACGGTTTCGAGAAATGAGTAGCTTCTTGGGGAGGAAAGGACGGGTGTAAAGTTTCAGATCGATATCTCAAAAAACTGAAACTAGTTTGACTATATGCAGACAGACGGACATACATAGCTAAATCTTATATATTTAATTGGATCTCCAACGATTCCTTTAGAGTCTTACAAGCTCCTTGGCAAACTTAATTTGCCCTGTTCAGAGTATAAAATCAGATGTTGAGAAAGTAATAATTAAGTCGTTACCAAACTAATTTGGGAATGTATACTGTTGCTGTCAAATTATTATATACATATATGTATATATATATACATATATGCTATTGATAATTGCTCTGAACCTGGTTAGCCTATTATTTTACAGATTCAATTTTAAATAGGTAACAAAAAATTGGAAATCAAAAGAAATGTAATTGCATAAAAAAATATTTAGCAATTCAAATAATTCAAAAGCAAAGTATAAAATAAATTTATAAATCACCAAATTTACTATATGTAATTTTAACTGTATTTGCCACCGATGCGTGTAACTACAATATGCATACACATATGTACATACGTACTCGTGCACTAGAGTACGCGCATATATAGTATCAACAACAACAGTTGCAGGCAAATATCTATTAACCTTAAGTTCATTGTTCATTCTTTACCTGGAATACTAGCATCACGATGCAGGGTTATTTTGCCCTTATCAAGCACATCATTGAATGCGGGCCATCCACAACCTGAATCATACTTTCTATCCGAGCTAAAGAGATCTTGCTGGCAAACTATACAACGGTATACGCCCTTTTCATAGTGCTTGTTATAACAACCTAGAGGTATACACACATGTTCAAAAAATATTACTTCCGTATAGTATTCATAACACAAAATTAACCACGCACCTGTAAATGGTCGCTCTGTAGCTGCTTCTTGCGTCACTTGATACTGTAGTGGCGTTAGACGTTTCTTTAGCTCTTCCTTATTTACATTAATTTTTTCAGTTTTGTTTTCCATCTTTTCTTGTAGTAAACTACCTGTAGTTTTTTGGTTGTGTGGTTTATCTGTAATTAAGGATTTTTTTAAGGATTTTTATTGTAATCTTATAAATCAAACGTAAACCGCAAAAACAAAAAATGTTTGTAATGCAATTTGTTACTAGCTCTTAAAATATTTTGCTTCGTCATTGAATGATTGTGCAGTTAAATGGCATTTAGATTATTTCAATAAATCCCACAACGTCAGTGCTTAACTTAAACTTAAAATTATTAGTTTATTTATATAGTACATACATATGCATGTATGCTATCATGTGATATTTTGATAGTCTTTCTTAAAGGTGAATTTATGGCGGGAAGCGTATGGCTCTAAAAACTTTTTATTAAGAGCTAAGTATATACTCCTACAAATGCAGTTAAGATAAAATAATCTGAATACTCTTAACAATGTGTTCTCCTATATGTACATTTAATCACAGTGTAGTAAACAAAAAAGTTTTGCAATAATAAACCAGTTGATTACGTATTTCGTACAATTTTAATTTTTTAACAATGAAAAGTTACGTTTTGTTTTGGTATACCTATAAACATTATATATTGGTTGGAGTTGCATGCATACTATAAGCGAAATCCATACCCGTGTAGCTACGAATAATTCAGCGTTTCATCATAGATTTTTCCCAAATTTGGTATTCGTTTTAAAATATATGCTTTTTTATTTTTAATAGCAAATAGTTGTATTCAGCAATGCTGAAATTGTAAACACTCAAATCGTAGCCACGCATGTATTGAATGTTACAAATACTGTACGCTAACAATATACATATCTATGTGTACATATGTACATATAACAGATGGGATCGTACGTGGAAAATTTGGTTTGCTAAACGGTAATGAAAACTTTCACTGTGTCGAACGTTTTTGTAATCAAAATATAATGAACTATTAAGCACATATAAAGTTGCCTTTTTATTTTTTCGTATACCATTTCACTTCACACTACTGACTAAAACTAGTCTCACCTGAGAAACTTCTCTGATTTAGGGCAACAGACCCACCAATAATTGATACAGTCCTTTTAGGAGGAACCGAACAATTTAAAGCAGTTCTGCAAGTGAATTTGTTTATAATTCCCAAACGAGAGCACTGAGTATAGGTATTCCGAAGAAGTACAAACATTTTTACCATATTTATTTTACGTGGTGATATTTTAAACTAGAAAACCTCTTTAGAAATCTTAAATTTTCAGTTGTTACTTAATCAAGCACATTTAAAACAAAAGTGGAAGAAAATTGCGCAGCTTTTCACAATTTGCTAGAGGGTACCCACATTCTACCAATATGCCTACGAAATGTCAACGCAAAACGATAAATGGTTAAAATAAGGGCAATGTTTAAATATATATATGTAAATACATATGTATATTCACACGTTTTTCACATGCCTCTTTGAACACGTCTGTCCTTGAGCCATGGCCGCCATATTAATTTCGAGGCGAAATTGGTCTTATATATCTAATTCTATATTCCATTGCCTAAACCTACCTGTGTTTATTATATACTTTTATTTCTCTGTTTCAATAATGCTCAGACCTTTATTTTTGCTTAACTTTTATTTTTTAGGTTCACAAAGTCTAAATTTGTACTCAAAAATAGACATAAATAGTAACAAAGTTTATTTAGTCACAATATAATGTTGTGATTTTCACGCCACTCGAAAGAAAACTGACAGATACGAATGGTCAATTGGCAATACAAAGTGGGTGTACCAAACCCGCAAACGTCATATGCGGGCGCTTTGTATATTTTTATAGTTTATATGCAAGTACTATGTGAAGGACGGTGTTTTCCATGATAGTAGTGGTATGGAGCAACAACAATGTTGACGATATTTTGCCGGAAAATAATAAACAAAGGAAAACATGAGAACGATGACATTTAAAGTTGACGCCAGCTGTTGATGGGAACTTAAGTTAAGTTGAGTAAATACTCATCCTGAAAGTGGAACAAAAAGTTTTTTACATAAGGTCTACACGTGCAGAAGATAAACCTTATTGAATTAAATATTAAAGTTTAAACCTGATAAACAATTCATTATTCATAATTCAATACCATTATTGTCACTATTATCGGTTTAATAATTAAATTTTTATGTGACGTAATATTTATTAGCCTTTAGATATATCACTGTGAATATTCATAACAGCTGACATCGAACACAAAATTATTTTCCCGTAATTGCAAAGAAATATCAGAATCTCTTTCAATGGATCCAAATTTACGAAATGTGATTACTATTAACATTTTTTATGTATTCTTTAATAATTAACATTTGCTTTTTATTTTGTAACATAGCTTAAAGATTTTCTGACACTATATAATAAAGTCACGGAGTTGTGCTTCTCGAGATGTGTAGAAACACTCTATGAGCGGGAATTAACCAACGCCGAGGTAATTAATATATTGCATAATAATTAATTTATTATGTTAAATAAATCATTTAATATTTATAGAACACCTGTATAGATAGGTGTGTAACAAAATTTGCGCGTTTTAATCAAAAAATGATGAATGTTTATGTTGAAGTACAAACGGACATAAACCAAAAACGAATTAAAGAACTTGAAACGACCCAGAAACAAGGGGACCAAGCGTCAACATCATCGTCAAAGGTAGTTGCAGCAGGATTAAACTCAGTACCTACACAGGCATCTGGAGCACAAACACCCGCCTACTCTTAAAATAAAGATCAGTAAAAAATTAATATTCCTACGTTTTAGTGTTATTTGTAAAATATTTTCATAAACTAAGAGGTAGTAAAGTTCCATTCATGTCTACACGTATTTGCCTCGTAGCCTTAATTGGTTTACCAGCTGCTGGAAAAAGTACATTTAGTAGGTGGATGCTATCAATACCTCAACAACAGTTCAACGTCATTCATCTTTGTTACGACGATTTTCTGCCAGCACAAGATAATACTCTAATTGCAGAAATAGAATTAAAATCACAACGTAGCAAAATATTGGCAAATATAAACTCGCTTATATGTGAATTAAATGATAATGCTTATATAGCAAGAGATATCATTAAATCTGTAAAATTATCTGAAAACGAAAAATGCAACGACTTCTTAATCCTATGTGATGATAATAATTACTATCGTAGTATGAGATATAAACTGTATCAGTTGTGCAGGCAGAACAAGTGTGCTTATGCACAAATTTACTTAGAGTGTGATTTAAAATTGGCATTAAGTCGAAATAGTGCACGGCCTGACAATGAGCGAGTGTCAGATGAAATTTTGCAACGAATGGGAATAAGACTGGAGAGACCCAATTCAGCAAAGCATCACTGGGAGGAAAACACCTTATTACTGGCGGGATGTGACGACTTCACAATAATGAAAGCTGGTATTTTGGATTTTCTATCTAAGTCGCTTGATGAAATAGTACAACCTCTGACACAATCTGTTACTACTGAAACAGTGGTGTCATTGCTGCACCAACTTGATTTGCTACTACGAAAAAGAATTGGTGATATTTTGCAGTTGGAGAATGATTCAGCTGAGCGGTCAAAAAAAGTTAAAATGCTGATAGCTAAGCGTAAGGCAATACTCCAAGAATTTAGAAAAAAAGTTGAAAAGGACTCGATAAGTATTGATGACTTGGACATATATGTATATTTGTTGAACTAACTTTTGTATAAACTATAACGCGAAATTTTAAATTTATTTAAAAACTTCTATATATAAGGTTGTTAGTTTTATAATCGCATTAAAACAAAATTATAGGTTTATTATTTTTATTGCATAAAGACAAACTCTATATTTCATTAAAGCATTGCTTTATATTACATATTTGGTATATATAAATTTAAGGAATATACTAAATTTATATAAAACCATTATATTACATATAATAATGTTAATAATTTGCTCACACTTTTGTTAATTACGCTACACAGTAAATAAAAACTCTGTGTGTAGGCAAAGTATTTTTCTTAATCATCAAAATTTCAGTGGGGTCCCTTTACTAAAATTAACGTTACATTTATTTCATTTAAATCAATTGTCGGTCGAACATGTTTGAAATTACGAACTTCAATTGATCCAATTGATTTTGAAATCTGTTCCCACTAAAAAATTTAAAGATGTAATGATTTGGGGTGTATAACGTAATGCCGACAATTAAAATCTCGAAATTTAGAATCCCGACAGTCAAAATACCGACAAATCAAAACACCGACAAATCAAAACACTGACAAATCAAAATACCGACAAATCGAAACATCGACAAACCACAATACCGACAAATCAAGAAAAGGTGGCGTTGTTCGTCCGAGGCCCTGCGGCCTTCGGCCTCCGGCCACGAACACGCTCAGGATCATAACCCTTAGTCGGCAGAATTCTCTTTCTGTGCTTCGATAGAAATAAGGGCAGGCAAGATAAAATATTTTTCACATGTCGGCATTTTGGTTTGTCGGTATTTTGATTTTTCGGTGTTCTGATTTGTCGGTGTTTTGATTTGTCGGTATTTTGATTTAGCTGCATATTTAAATTTTGTCGGTATTTTGATATGTCGACATTTTGAATTTCGATATTTTAAGTGTATCCCAATGATTTTATTAATTTTGAGATGCGCGTGTGCCAAATTATAAAAATAATTTGCATATTATAAATATATTGTAAATAAATATAATGTAATATGTGATGATTATAATGAACATATAAACTTACGAGTGTTTCTTGTTTTTGCAATTTGCAGTAATACATAGGTATAGTAGTCAAAATTACTTACAATAATATTGCATATATTCGAGAAAAATGAATAGGTCTTTTTTGTGACAATCTATTTTTAGTACTAGAGTAAGAAAATGCTAAATGCAGCACCAACGTGTTATCATAAAGTACAAATTCATCTGATCACGATTTGTACGATAAAAAGTTTCACTCGTTTGTGATTTATTGAAAAAAAAAAAATGTCATCAATGTATTAAATGCGTTTTAAATTCCATATTTTCAATATATAATACGTTTGAGCGAAAAGAGCAACATTATATACTCTCTATTCAAAATTTATATAAAAATTATAAACACTATTTGTTTAAAAAAACTAACATACCTATAAAAATGGAAAGTTTACATGTTTACGATATAGAAATGTTGCTACCAATCGTACCCTACATTTGTTTTCACATTAAAAGAACTCACGCATTCCAACGCGATTTCTGCAGATCTATTTGGCCTTCTAGAGTTTTAGCTAAATATATTATAAAAAGTTGTATTAGAGCAACTCCTAGTGCAATGCCGGCTATAGTATATAAGTTTCGTTCTGCCCAAACTCGAACAATCTCAATGCAACCACTAGTCCAAATACGTTTGCTTGCTGCCGCAACCGAGTGTTCTTGAACGCCATAACCGCACATAATATTAACCAAACCCGAACTGATGTCAGTTGCGTTAATGCAACAACTATATGGAACACCGCAACGCTCAACTGATGGTGATGAACAGTTGAAATACTCGTTCTTGCCTAAAAAAATATTGAAATTAATGCCGAATAATGTTGAAATTAAATAATTTGATTTTAAACAAATAAATAATGCTTACTCCAGTCTTGATATCCAGAGTTGCTTAATCCACAGCATTTAAATTCAAGTTGTGCAAAATCGATAAGATTTTGTAAATCTGGGTCATCACGATACGAATGGATAATTTTATCAGTGAATTTGTCTTCCAGAAAAGAATTCATATTATGTGGAAAAACAAATCCCATTATGGCAATGGCCAATTCCAAAAGAAAAAACATTAGTAAGCACATAGTATAGAATTTTAGTAAACAAGTATTTTCACGCAGCGCACCAAGGCAACCAGCAAAACTGACTACAGAAATAAGTATTCCGGTCAGCATCATTACTAAAGAGATGTTCAGTATTACATCGTAGAATGTTTCTAGACGAACCCATCCAGTAGCTTCCCATTTGTCCATGAAAGCATAAAGACCAATACCCAGCAATAATCCTCCCGAAAGCCAGAATATGAAATTTAGCATGAAGATCAGATATTTAACACATGAACTAACGTAAGTGAAATTTTGAGAGATTCGTGGATGCATGTTTCGAATTTCGATTCCACTATAGCCACCGCCTCCTCCATGGTGACGATAATTACTCATAGCTACAATGTATTATTTTCGTCTCAAAGCAACGCTGGTGCTGGTTTTGTTGTGAGCCACTTGTCCAAATTCTCACAGAGGAGTTAATCAATTTTTCTCCTTGCTAATTAATTTCTATTTTTTACTTTAAGCTGTTCAAATTTGTGACAATATATTTCCTGGTGCTTATAAGAAAATAAAACCCGGACACATACTTTTTACACTTTTTCTTTAGCAACATATCTTATACACTTCGCTTCCGTCCTCTTTTCTGTACTCGTAATTTCATGATAAAAGTTTTATATGCACAAAACTTAAAAAACTCTTATGTATATTTCTATAATATATTTATACATATGGTTTAACAAATACGTGAAAACTTTAATTTCTTTGTTTCCGAAATGAAATTTTTATCTCAACCAAATCGCTTTGACAAGTAAAGACGGAGGAGTTTTTTAACAAAATTAATATCTGGCATAGGGTGATTACGATATTTAATTTTTATTAAACATTATTTTACCAGAAAGATTGGAGATAGTTTTTAAATTCTAACAAGATAATTCGCTTGAATAAGCACATTTTTAGACACATTACACATTAGAGGAAAGGTATATTTGGTCCACTTTTTGTAAAAATTAATTTCCAGTTTGTCCATGAATAAAATGGTATAATTTAATTATTTGTTAACAGCTTTAAACATCATTTTATAACCAATGCTGAAAATAGTATATAGAAAGATATATATATATATATATATAGATATATAAAATACAAATAATTTTTATAGCGTATTTTGTTTTGCGCAATCCGTTTTGACCTCTCGCCCTACTCACCAGAGACGACCATGTTTATTTATTGTATGCGTACATTTTGGAGGTAGGAAAGGGTATTGGTAATGGCTACTTTTGCTACACCCTTATTCCATGAAAACACCAAAAGTCAACCTGCCGATTCATATGCTGCATATGATTTTGACGTTTGACCCTTGACCATTTATATATATTTTGTTGGTGTTTACGATTGCATCCTCTAATTAGAATCGTGTTACACATTATATAAATATAAATATATATATAGATATGCAGACATTATACACACGTTTTAATCCCTTATAAATATATATTTTCAAATATATGTTAGTAGGTTAGTTTAATTTTAGTAACTAATATGCTAAAAACATAATATTTGTTTCTTGTTTTGATCCGTTACTTATAAAACCCACTTCATTCTTTATCTTTGACGTTTCTACGCTCTTCTCAAATATAACCAATAGAATAGAGTTGTCGGAAAATCTATTGATTAACTTGGTTTAGTAAAAACGCATTAAATTTTTTCATTGTTCAATGTATTTCAAAGTGGGCAATTTATACGCATTTATATACGTTTAATCTATTTTTTTTAGTATAAATTATTAACTTCATTATAATAGATAAATATATTTAATTTGAATATTACTGTTTACTCCGTTTTCACTCAACTCTGGGCAATCTATGCAACGACAGCAATTTTGCCGATTGGCCGCGACTGCGAATTAAGCAGCGCCGTTACTGTCAAAGAAGTTGAATGCGACACAAGTGTTTACTATACGTCGCGTACGCGTACCGAATTCAGTGGTTTAAAATCTATAATGTGCAAAAAGAATAAGAAAATACATGACAAATTTAATGGGGATTTGGTTTTTGATGCAAGTGAAATTAAAATAAAGTGATTATCACCAAAATATAAATAAAAAATTCAATATAGTGGCCTTCGTGAACTGTGAGGATAAAACGCGAATATCGGACCGAAAAACTTCAGCGTTGACGGCGACTGCAACGTTCCGCTGATGTCGACTTAGGCTTAGGCGACGACGCTTCTTCAGCCTAACAGCGGACGAAGTAAATCGACACGAACAGCGGCAATCGGAGTAATAGTGAAGAAGTAAACCCATTGAAATTTGTTGTGGAAAATGAATTAAATTGAAAGTTATTAAATCGCAAATAGTTTAAGTAAGTGAAGTGAAAAGGTTACGATTTTTTCTATGTGTGTGCAATGTAGTTATATGTGTAAAAATAAACAAATTTCAGAAGCTATACAGTATGTTGTACGCAGAAGCCAAAGTGCAAAGCTTCTTGGTTACACCCAGGTAAGGGCAACATTAAATAATATAAATAAAAGAAGAGAAAAAATATCTTATCCTGGAAAACCCCGTTTAGTAACCATTAAATTTTAAAGGCCTCAAATTACATATTTTCAAATAAAACAAAAAGAACGTTTAAAGTAAACGAACAAACAATCGACCGTGGCAAATTTCAGCAGCTACTACGATGCGCCATTGCTTCAATACAATTCGGTGTTTGTGTTTGTTCGCCGCGAAAGAGTGCGCAGCAAACGCGAAGTAATATTTGGAGAAAGAGTGGAAAGCAAGAAAAGCAACAAGACGTTTATTGGCTTTTCGCTGCCGGCTGCCTAAATAACGTCGTCGTCGTCAACGTCGGCGACATCAACAACGTTGCTGGCGGCAACAGCGTCGGTGACGTCGACAGCATTGTGACCAAGCCCAAAAATCCAGTCAAGCACTACGAATTCATCAGCACGAAATATTATAAGACAAGAAAGAAAGAAATAGCCAAGTTAGTTGTTGTGAATGTTATTGTAAAAAGTGTTTTATTTTGTGAAGAACTTAAAAAAATGCACAAAACAAAGTAATGAAGTAGTCGGACGCCAAAGCACAGAACAGCAGAGTACATGAAATTATAAAGTTGAATAAAATAATATTAGACATTTCTTGTGCCGAAAAACACATAACGTTAGTTACGGATGTCACTTTTCATTAGTGAATGTAATCGAAATTGAAATTTCAAAGTAATAAAGTTGAATAACATTAAGTAGTAGTCTAAAACGGGCGGTTTTAACCATCCAAATCAAATAGGCATTGTGATCGCACTTTGTGCAGTGGTCAACAGTCCGTATTTGTGCACCTTCGCCAACAAAAGCAACTTGAGCAGTTGGATTTGTAACAGCGACAATAGTAGCTTCAGTTGCGGCATAATAATGGCCGCCGAGGAACTGAAAGTGGTTTTGCGGCGTAATGAGCATTCCGGTTTTGGGTTTTCGCTATTGGGCACCACGGGACCGCCGCATGTAATATATGAAATACACGAGAATTCACCGGCCGCCGATAGTGCGGTAAGTAGAAATGATTTATTTTATTTTATTGTTCTAACACTTCTGTTACATTTTATAATAAAACGTGTCCAAGTTAACTTTACAAAGTATTTGTGTTATATATTTAGTACTGCCTTTTAATTATGCCAAACCGTTTTGCATTTTTTCGAAATTTTTTTAACGAAATTACTGTTCAATTTAAATCTCCTTTCCATGCGTGTATAAGTGTGTGCAGAATTAGTTTGAAATGACTTCATCTTTATGGAATTATTTTTTTTTGTGTGTTATCTACCGACTGTATCGCTGTCAGTGTATTGTCTTTGCAGTTGAAATTGTTGTTGCAATGTACGTATTTTTGTTGTGTGATTTCCAATTAGAATTAAAAAAATTAAATGACCGAATTGGAATCGAAAGTGGTATATTGAAGATACAAGCAATTGCGCCAGACAATAAAAATGTATGTATATACATACATATGTGTGTATGTATATAAATAAAATTTTGGAATTTTTTAAATATTACCAAATGTCAGTGGCTTACTGCTATAGCATTGTATTCTTTTTAACTCATTGCTCACAACTTTCTCATCATATCAGTAGTTATTTTTTATTAATTGATTCAATATCTATTCACTTGTCATTGTTTTACATGATCTTAAGAACATTTTTGCTTTCCCCTAGGGCTTACACTTTAGTTTACTGCATTTGTTTAGTCATTGGTACATTAAAAAAATTATGCAAACCAACTCGAACTTGTTATTATTTTGCAACTCATACCACAATATTTTCTTTGTTGACTATGCTTTGGCGGATTCCTGTTGCTACGTCGTCACTTTCATTATGACAATTTATTTCATATACATATGTACATACGATTGAATTTTTTTTTTTAATTTTAAATTCTAATTGGAAATCATACAATAAAAATGTGGTAATTCTAATCTGTTTTATTCAGCCGAACTTTGGTGACCACTTGCCAAACAGCTGTTTTGTTCAACGTTGGGCACTATCGATTTATGACTTGTTATTAATGACAATCAAAGATTCATACAGACTTCTATTCAACACTTTGTTGGTTTACGCAAATTCAGGATTTTCATGAACCCCATTTGTGTATCTATTTACATATGTATGTGTCTACATAAATATATGGACCATTCCATTAATTGGCAAAATGGTTTTTTGTACCCGTATTCCGATCAAACAAAAAAATGACTATTTCTTTTATTTTCTAACGACCTGAAATTTGAGTGCAAAAAATTTTTGAAGTTATACAATTTTATATAAAAACTCTCAGCTTTCTGATAAAAATATTTTGAAAACCCAAAAAAATTCTCAAAATGCAAAAAAAAAAAATTCAAAAAAACCAGTTTTTTTTGTTTTTCCACCACCTGTTTGAAAATTGACTTTTCCATTCGTTTCCTCGTTCAATTTTACATAAGAATCAATGTTCAAAAATATGGGGCTCTGATCCCATGAACAGCAAAAAAAATGCAAGGATATCGCTATACGGCGCAGGCTATTGACTCCTAAAGCTACTTCTACTTGTCAGGGAGGAAAAAAGCATGTGTGTGTGTAACGAAACATATAACTTTATGAGACTATGTGAAACCCCTAACTATTTGAGTGTTCCGCGTTAATTGCGAAAAGCTATTCGTTTTTACGAGGCCGGAATTATGGGCTGACGAATCTTTGTTTTTTCCCCACGATAATCGATTTTTCGTTAGTTTTTCGACAAAATTTCAATCAAATATCGTGCCGCAACCACCGTATTCGCCTGATTTAGATCCGTGTAACTTCTGGCTATTTAGTAAACTCAACGCCCGTTGCGGACAAACAGTTTTGAGTAAATTGAAGATATTAAACGTTAATTCGGAATGCGCATTGAAGGCTAATCCGGATATTAACTGTAACAATTGTTTCAAGGATTTGTAAAAAACGTTGGAACAAGTGTATTGTGGCTAAGGCGGATTACCATAAATTAAGAATTTGAAAATTATGAACAAAGTCTTACTATTTTTAGCTCATAGTAGTGTGTACGCACGTTTATTGAGCCTTTTATTACCATATCAGTCGTTTAAGTGCTTCCACTTCAATTCGTCAGGTATTTAATGATATTGAGGTATTTAATAGTGTGGATGTGTTGCGTTGTTAATTAAAATGCTTGATTATCGATTGCTAAGGAAATAATAATAATTTTATGAACTCGTCAAAAGTGCAATTTCAGATATTGGTAGTTCTAGTTTAAATGAAAAACAAATCACTCTACACCCCATATGAAGTGAACTGTGATTTAATGATTATATAAGTACGTATAGATAACATATAATATGCTGTCATTCGATTTGATTTTTAAAGTAAATCATAAAAATATTACTATTTTTTGTTGCTATTATAATTTATTAGTAAATTTTCAAATAATATATAGTTTTATCACAAACTTAGAGGTGTGTGCAAAGTAAGTTAGTAATTGTGTTTATAAAGGGTGATTTTTTAAGAGCTTGATAACTTTAAAAAAAAAAAAAAACGCATAAAATTTGCAAAATCTCATCGGTTCTTTATTTGAAACGTTAGATTGGTTCATGACATTTACTTTTTGAAGATAATTTCATTTAAATGTTGACCGCGGCTGCGTCTTAGGTGGTCCATTCGGAAAGTCCAATTTTGGGCAACTTTTTCGAGCATTTCGGCCGGAATAGCCCGAATTTCTTCGGAAATGTTGTCTTCCAAAGCTGGAATAGTTGCTGGCTTATTTCTGTAGACTTTAGACTTGACGTAGCCCCACAAAAAATAGTCTAAAGGCGTTAAATCGCATGATCTTGGTGGCCAACTTACGGGTCCATTTCTTGAGATGAATTGTTGTCCGAAGTTTTCCCTCAAAATGGCCATAGAATCGCGAGCTGTGTGGCATGTAGCGCCATCTTGTTGAAACCACATGTCAACCAAGTTCAGTTCTTCCATTTTTGGCAACAAAAAGTTTGTTAGCATCGAACGATAGCGATCGCCATTCACCGTAACGTTGCGTCCAACAGCATCTTTGAAAAAATACGGTCCAATGATTCCACCAGCGTACAAACCACACCAAACAGTGCATTTTTCGGGATGCATGGGCAGTTCTTGAACGGCTTCTGGTTGCTCTTCACCCCAAATGCGGCAATTTTGCTTATTTACGTAGCCATTCAACCAGAAATGAGCCTCATCGCTGAACAAAATTTGTCGATAAAAACATTTCGAACCGAACACTGATTTTGGTAATAAAATTCAATGATTTGCAAGCGTTGCTCGTTAGTAAGTCTATTCATGATGAAATGTCAAAGCATACTGAGCATCTTTCTCTTTGACACCATGTCTGAAATCCCACGTGATCTGTCAAATACTAATGCATGAAAATCCTAACCTCAAAAAAATCACCCGTTATTTGGCATTTAACTGCTTTATGACACTTATAAATTAAGAAAAAATATTGACTTTACTAATTAGTTTTACTGCCAATATTGTGATAATGTTAGAAAATACCTTACATTATCTTGACACCTCTAAACTTTTTAAAATATTCATATACAGGATATGGTATTGTAATTAATTGATTTTTATTTGTTTACTTTAAAAATAAAGATTACAGACTATAAAGTTCTTTTGATTTTTTTTAGATTTTATTAGGGAAAATGTTTGTGTGTTTCTTGGCGAAATTATATTAAAACATATTTTTGAAGCAGTTCTATTTTTATGTACATATGTATATAGGTATGTATATTTTTTATATGGAGGGAGTGCCACATTTAATTCAGAGTAAATTATTGCCCTTATAAATTTCTAAAATTTCCTTTAAAACTTTTCGTTTTGGCTTACGTTTTTTTCTAATCTACGAATTTTAAACACATACATACATACATATTGCTTTTTTCTATTATAAATATTATCGTTCCTCGTTTTTGCTTTGATGTCCATTCCTTGTTTACTGGGTGCGCAAACTCGTCGTGTCGCCTTGATTGCAGCGGCGATAGAGTTGATGGCAAAGTGTGTTGGCGATTGCGTCTAAGCTAACTGGTTAATACCGGCTCGCCGTTAAATAGATAATGGGTACAAATAGAAAAAAATATACAATAGCATGGCTGCTCGCATGACTAACATTCCTACACATTCGAACATACTGTATGCAGAAGAAGGAAGAGTAGCAGTTTGGTGAAGATATCTGAAAGCACATATGTACATACATATGTATATATGTACGTAGATATGTACTTTTATACTAAAACGTTTTGATAATATCAAAATGTTCAACGACAAGACAAAATAAATGACTAAACACACAAACAAAGAAAAATGTTTTCATAAATGAAAAAAAAATAAATAAAATTCGTTCGCGTAACTAATATGACAAAAACGACAGAGACGATAAACGTGCAACGAATTTTAAAAAATATCGCACGAAAAATTAAATAAGAAAAAGATGGCCAAAAGATCATATATGTATGCACATATGCATATTTTTATTTACATATAATTGTTTAACTGGTTAATTCATATACACATGTACTTCTGCTAATCGCAAATTGCGGGACAAGCATTCATAAAAGCTTATACAGTTTCAGATTGTTCATAAAAATATCGAGTAATGCCTGCAGTCAATCTCTCTCACAAAGGGTCAAAGAAAGCAGTCATTTATGACTACAAAGCAACCAAATAAATAAAAAAAATTACCAAAAAATATTAAAATTTCAAATTCCGTGTAAAGCAAATTGTTTTCGAGTGTTGTTTTTTTTAGTTTTTTTTGGTACAAATATACATATGAATAAATGTATGTATTCACTTTTAACCAGACACATTTGAAAGCAAATTGTCTAACAAAACGTGCACAACCGGCACTCTGACAAGCAAGCAATAAACAACAATCGTTAATAATGACCAGACATCTATCAACCGGTTGTGGCATCTATTAAATTTGTAGAAAAACGCGCAAAGGAAAACAAATTTAGAAACTAGAAATTTTATCGAAAATGTATGTGCATAATAAGCGCATAAATATGTAAATCACAAATTTGTGTTTGCAAATTAATAAAAATTATACATACAAGTATATTTCTTGCACGTACTCATCTGATTCCTGTATAAACTATTATTAGCAATATCACTAATAATCAGCTGATAAGGCTCAATCAGCCGGTTGTTGCTAGAGCTTGCGATGTTATTTATGTGGCATAGCCCGTTCAACAGCATCTATAGTGAATATGCGGCTGAGAAATCTTATCTTATTAAAGCACACAGTAAAACATATGTGTAAGTATGTATGTATATACAAATTTATAAGCACATCTCATGGTCGTTGCCGCCGTTGTGCGAACTCAGGTTATCTGCTAATTGCCGCAATATGCACACTTATTATGGCTGTGAATTACCCCATTTTCCACGATGCGTTCGTTATTTGAGTTGAAAGTGTCGGTTTCTTGTTTATATAGTATTAATGTACAAATGTATATATGTATACATACATGTATTAGCTTTTGTTAATTTGTATCTAATTAGTATAAACAATAATATTGATTTTGTTTGTGTTAAGGTATTTACATGTATGAGAACGTCTGTAGGTATGAATATGTTTTTTTCCGTAATATTTACGAAAGGTTATTGTTTTAAATTAAATATTTTGTTTAATTGAACTGTAAATAAGCTGCAAAAAACTAACATGTTTTTATACCGAACAGTGTACCTATATTAGTTTGCCACGATGTTTGTGAAACTCAAAAAGGAAACGTCGGAAACTCTGTAAAGTTTATAAATGAACGATCAGCGAGACAAATTGACTTAATTTTGCCATGTCCGTCCGTTTTTACGCGAACTATTACTTCCTCGTTTTTTGAGATATCGATCTGAAATTTTGCAAGTGTCCTTTTCTCACCAAGAAGCTGCACATTTGTCGGAATCTCAAATAAAGTCCTTGTAGGTTTATGGAAAACTTTTTTATTTTACAAATTATCTCTACAAAATTTGACATAACTTATTATTTAAAACATCGTTGCAATCTCCGAACAAATTGTTCTGGTCGGATCACCACCATTGCATGTAACTTGTGTTTATACATATGTATAACTGACCCATCAAACTCAAGCCCTTGTGTGGAAAACTATTATATTTTTGCAAATGCATCGCTAAAATGTCCAAAAAAATTGTTCAGATCGGACCATTATAGCATATACATATGTAGCTGCCATTAAAACTCACCGATTAATATCTTCTATGCTATAAAAAATACACCTGTGAAGGGTGAGTTTTCTTCATTTCTTTGTTTTTTAAATCTATCTTGTGCAGCATGGAATTTAAAATAATTCTTTTGTAGAACACATCAAATCACATATGATTTCTGCTTATTACAGGTACATCGTAACTTACGTTTTATCTATTTCTGGCATAGCATATGAATCCTATGTATGTATGTATCTTATTTCAACTTCTTGGTTTGTTAGCGTTTATTGCCTTTCTTTCTGTTTATGCTACTCATACACACATTGTTGTATAATTTTGTTTTTCCTTATTGATGCATATTTTTCTTTTAAACATACTGTTTTCATTTCCATTTTTATATGCATAGAAGTCACGTTCTATGTTTATATTACTATCTTTCTAACATTCTAGCTGCTATCCGTAGAGACACTATAAATATACGTAAATATGTATGTACATATCTATGTAAATATTCAAGACGTTCAATACTTGGCATTATTCGTTGGATTTCCTCTTTTCCCCACTGCTTTGTTCATTATATTTGACCGGTGAAAATAATAAACATAAGCTTATATTTTCATAATCTACAAGTATAATCGCCGTACAACTAGTCAATTTTTCTTCATTGCTACTGTATACATGTTGTTGTTGTTATTATTAATTATATATTTACATGAGTGCGTTTTATTATCACTTTATTTAACACTGCGGCAATGATTGTACCACACATCAACTGGCTTCTTTGAAACTTCAAATATTCTGCTATTCATTGACATTTATTCCCACTGCATTTACGTACAACGTGCCTACACATACCATAAATTCCATTGTGATCGCTGCAGTATTTACTCGTTTCTCTTCACTTATGTCGCATTACGTGTTGTGTTTTATTATTGAATTCGAATTTACAAAGCAGACTAAAAACTGATGTGAGTGTGTTTGTATGTACATATGTATTTATGTATACATATCCCTTGGTGCAACTGTCATCTTGTCTTGCAGTTGCAATGCCAATTGATTTATGTCTATCAGTTATGCGAATAAACAAACTAACTTGCGTATACGTGTACATGTGCATACGTTTGTGTGTTTAAATAACTTTGTTTCTTGTCACTGCTTCAACGGCTGCTGTAGTTGCTGTCATTACCGTTTGATTTTAAAAAATGTTCAGACTTGCAAAAAAGTCAACACGCATCCATTTTTATACATCTTTACATATATTTACATACCATATATACTTAGGTAAATGTATGATAATAAAAAACAATAAAAAGATTAAAATTGCAATAATTTTCCATACACATATGTACATATGTACATAGCATTACTTTATGAGTGCGTACGCCACGCATTGCCATAATGAAAGTTGAGCTGTAAGAAAGCGAGTTGTTGTTTGTTTCTGGTTTTGCGAAACCAATTTGTATAATTTGTATTTTTTTCCATTTCTTTTTTGATTGTAAAGATTGTTGCTTCGCACCTGACAACGCCACCGCGTGCCATTTATTCAAATGTATGCATCCATTGAAAATATTATTGCTTATTTATTTTTGTGCGTCCACTCTGCATACTCGTCGTAATCCATGAAATTTTCTCCATATTTGTTCGTCACTTCAAGGCCACTTTTCGTTTCGTTAATGCGATTGTGGAATGTGCGTGCGTGGTCTCAAAACACTACAATTCAAAAGATTTCAATTGTCTAATCAATTGTCGATCCATAAAATATTTAAAAGTAGTAAAATTTTGTGAGTAAACGTACGAACTTGTAAATGTGTATACGTATACGTTACTAGTGTAAGTAAATTATCGGATTCTATTTGCCAAAGAATGGCCGATCAAGAAAGGAAAAGTCGAAAACAAAATTTAAATAACAATGTCCTGTTTATTTCACGAAAATGTCACGAAAATTATATGCACGAATTATAAATATTAAAAATCAAAATGTATTGATTGATTTTATATTTCAAACAATTTATATGTACATACATAGGTATTGAATAACCTTGAAATTTTTGTATTTATTTTTTTGTATTTATTCGCACGTTTGGAAGTGCAAAATCGTCATAAACTTGTATAAGTGTGTGTATATTTGTATACAATATATGTGACAAAAAAGCACCCGGAAATTGTAATTAAATTCGCCGGGTAAAAGATATTTCAAAAATATGTATTTTGCTAAGTTGGTAGGATTGTCCTTAATTACTGTGCCAGATATGATCGTGATCTGTCAACCAGTTTATTTACAGCAGCTGCTTATGTGGGTACACCGCAGTAGTGTGTTTTTACAACGGATAAAAATATCGAACAAATAATTTGTCTAAAATTTTGTATTTCTAACCAAACTTCGTGTGCGGAATCATTGTGAATATTGGAGAAGACTTACGGTGATTCAAAAAAACAAGCCTACCAGTGGTACAAAGCCTTCAAAGACGGTCGAGAGATAGTTGAAGGTATATCTCGTTCTGAACGACCTTCGACTCTTCAACTGATGAAAATATTAAAAAAAAATGAAGCAATGGTTAGAGAGATGGTATGAGAGCTCGACATCTCTCGCGAGTCCGTTCGAATGATTTTGTGGATATTTTTGATATGAAGCGCGTTCTTGCTCGACTCGTCCCTATATAGCTGAATTTCTTTTCAAAAAAGAGTAAGATTGTGACCAAATTTAGAGTCAAAAATGCAATGAATACTATTGATCAAACACAGTTTTCACCAAATTTAGCTCCGTGTAATTTTTCCTTGTTCCCCAAATTGAAATTGCCGCCCCGTGGAACCCGTTTTCAGTCGATCGAAGAGATAAAGCAATATTCGGTGAAAGTGCTGAAGACCATCTCAAAAAGTGCTGACTAAAAAACTCGTTGGTATAAGTATATTACATCTGGTGAGGATTACTTTGAAGATTAAAAAATAAATATTGCCGAATAGTTAAATATTTTGCGTTTTATTTACAATTTCCGGAAACTTTTCTGTCACACTGTATTGATTATTTTCTCCGAAGATGTGAAATATGATAAGGGTTTGAAGGAAAAACGGAAATATGATGAATGATATAGGTATTTATCGAGAAGACGAGAGATATATGTATGTGTAATTAGCACAAAATGGAAATTTGTTGAAAATTTGTAGAAAAATTATTTATATTTTCAAACAGTGATATTATTAATTTTTTTAAATTAATTATATTTTTCTGAAGCCTAACTTCTGTTTCATTCTATCAATGTTAGTCCCTGGTCAAAAATAGCATATGAGAGAAAAAACTAATTCGCCCAAGACGCAGTCCCTAATTAAGAATACGAGTTCCAAAAATGATGCTTCCGAACATATACATATTTTTTATTGCAATAATTGCTGAAATAAAAAAATGCACTTGTGTAATCAACAAGATTTGTTGATGCTTTTTCCTTTTCATTTCGTCCCCTTAATCAGCCAGTACTACAGTAAACAATTTTGTGTAGTCTCTCAAGGCACACAACGTAATAAAAAAAAGCTGCTAAGTCTGCAAACAGATGTTTTTAAATTGATTTGCAAATAATATTCTTGTTTTTTTTTTATACTTAAACTTTACTTTTATTACTTAAAGGCTGTTTTTTCACATTTTCGTTGTGGACGACCCGGATATATGTATGTATGTACTTGTTTTAGATTGGTTAAAATACGTTAAAAACACTAAATAATACCTGTTCACGACAAATATTTACTATCATTAGGATTTGAACTCGCAAAATCAGCAATACTTTATTTATTTTGAAATATTATTTATGTAAGCTTTGAAACATATTGTATTTCTCTATATCGTCACCTGAAATGCAAAATAACGTAACAACATTTTCGAAAATTTACAGTGGCATGAATGAAACACGAAATAAAATGGAACATGAGAGAAACAAAATTTTAATATTGGTTGAAACTGGTTTATATCTGACCGCAGAACCTGATAATGTTGAACTTATGTAATATTTTGTATGCAATTTGAAGTAGTGAAGCGTAATCAATAAGACACTCAATTTCGAATTTTTTGATGATACGTTATTTTGCATTTCAGGTGACGATATGTATATTTGCGAAGTTTTTGTGCGTACAAATATACCAATCTCTCCTATATTTTCAATGACAAAAAGTTAAAACGAAATGCATTTTTCAGGCGATTTTTGACTTTAATAGCTTTAAAGCATATACATACATACATATATTTGAATACGTATGCCCATACATTTTTCTCTGTATTTTTGAATGCGTATTTGTATGACTTTCGTTTATTATTGCTTCTTGTTTTGCTATAAACAATTTAGCATACTTGCTTCTACGTTTGCGGAAGTACCCTGCAAGAAAAACTAAATAATAACAAACTATGTTTTCTCTTCATAAGGACAAGAAAAATGCCTAAAATGGACAACAATATACTACTTGGTTGAAATATTATTTTTGAATATGAAACGTATATATTGAAATAACAACGCTCGTCTTTTATTTCGCTTTGATTAATAAAAATGTACTTATACTATATCCGATTTCCTGCAGGTCATCTACCTCTCCATAGGTATAACATGTGCGTTTTTGCAGTTACTCGCGATGTTTAAATTACGTAAAATGCACAAGTCAACTATGCTCCAGTATACTTTGCCGCTTTATGGCCCCTATAGTTGGAATTCGGTATTGGCTGCCGAGTGGAAGAGTGTTATAATGCTTATATTGATATACAACATACTTACATACATATGAATGTAGGAGAAATATTACTCTGAAGTAGCGTCATTGCACAAAAATAAAAATAAAATTGACCTACCGTGTGTATATGTGTGTTTGCTATTAAATAATAATCCAATTTTTTGCTCCAACTATTTTTTTAATTTTTTATTGCTAATTTTTATTACTTTTTCTGCGATACATATTCTCTAGATTGTTATTAGTTACGAGCGTTTTATTTACTTTTAAGTACCTATGTTCTATACGTACGTATGGTAGCTGTGTATACTTGTATTTCAGCGCTCGGTTTTCCTTCTTCCATTGTGTGTGTTTTAGTAGGCTTTTTGCACATTTGTTGACCTGCTTTTTCATTAATTTCTAAGTTCGAAATTTATTTGTCAATTTGCAGCGTTGTGGGCGTCAATTAGTATGTACAAAGAAATGTATATGTACATACATATGTATATAGGCAAATAAAAAGTTGGTGCAGGACTGTCGCCTACCCGTTGACATCTACAATTATTATACATTATTTGTGTGTGTCAGAACAGCGATAAAATGTGTTTGTACATATATATCTTGTTCAATTGAGTATTGCAAATATCTATTAATTTTTATTAAGAGTACCGTCAGCCAGTATTTTATACCCTGAACAGAGTAAGAATGAAACGTCGGAGAACCTATAAGATATACATATGTATATGTATAGGATATGTACATATACTTGTAGAAATGATAAGCTTCATGAACTGAGTATTTTTTGCATACGTTCTTCTTCCAAAGAAGCTGTTCCATTTGTCCAAAAAGCCGATATTAGGCCGAAATAGCATATACATAGCTGGCATACAAAATTATTGATCCAAATGAAGTTCATGTGCAAGGAACTCTAGAATCTCCGTATATATTGTTCAGATCGGACTAGATCATATATGTAAGTAGTTGTCTTACAAACTGACCGATCAAAATCATAATAAAGATCTTTTTATGCTCTAAGAAGTACACCTGTGAAGCGTATTACATATATGTATATTGTTGCGGTGCATTCGAAGTTATCCGTTTTTTTCTTGTTTTTATATTTTATTGATCATAGTTTTTTAATAACACCGTTAATTGTTTGAAAAGCAGCGATCATATATTTGATGATATA
The DNA here is from genome assembly GCF_023373825.1 of Bactrocera dorsalis. NCBI lineage: Eukaryota > Metazoa > Arthropoda > Insecta > Diptera > Tephritidae > Bactrocera > Bactrocera dorsalis. The sequence continues at coordinate 101,267,847 of NC_064304.1, read as the reverse complement.
AATATATAATATATAACCATTGAAGGAAAATGTATTCCAGTAAGTAGTAGTAGACTTCTCCTTTAATGTTCTTCCTGAAGTCTTTACATTTAGCTTTTGTACATGTTTCCAAAACAACAAGCGTGTCAACGCTTAATCTAATTTTATAAATTCGTTATGCATGGCTGTGGACAGATGAGGCCGGTTGTTTTTGTTGTAAATAGCTACAGAAAACATTCTTGAAGAATTTTGAGGAATGGTACCGAGTTGACAGTCCTTGGCCGGATAAAAATCGGCCGTTCCGATTACTTAGACTCGACTGCCGTAGGAACGGATGACACTCGTGCTCGGGTGGCACGCTTTACGTAATGACACCAGCTTTTTTAGAACGTGTATAGTATTGACAAGCTTCATATACAAAATATTAACCAGAATGTGTTAAGTCGATCCTTAAGAGATGTTGAAATCCTTTGCTATCTCTCTGATGCTAACGCGACGATTTTCAAGCATTTTTTCTTTACTTCTTCGATAATAAAGTTATTAACAGTGGTAGATGGGACGCAAGCTTTCGGTGACTTCATGATCTACACTCTGCCACTTAAATATTTGTGTTCGTGATAAAATAGTATCATTAGAACACTTTTGCAACGATTCAGTGATTCATTGTGAATTTCATTGTAAACAAAACTTTCAAGCAAACTCGTTGATTTCAACTTTTCCCGTCGTAAACAAACTGTCAAACACACACTAATTGATATATGGAGATCAAACTTCACACGAACATAAAAAAGATTATACCTATCTATGGATTTGGGCGCTATTAAATAGTAGATAACTTGAAAGCATATATCTTTATATAATCGCTTCTACTTACATATACATACATACATATGTACATGACTGGTAGGTAAATAATTATCTTCATCCAAATTGTGTAATTTATGTACATACATATGTATGTATTTCTTTACACCACTTGCTAAAGTTACAGCTTCTTCTGTAATTTTAAAAGAAGCTTAAAGCTGGTTTATTTAATTTTTAACAACAACAAACAAACCTATGTCTACATACATATGTATTTACATACAGTATGTATATAGTTATGTGTATTAAAATATCTCTCAAGTAAACTACACTGAACTCTCTACCACAAAGCATACCCCCCACTTCACATTCATAAGTATTTCATATTGTTAAGGTGTCTGCAAGAGCTTAACTTCCTCCCACTTGAACACACTCACACACACACACAATACTTAGTCACTTGCTTTGTGTGCTCTTTCTTATAAGGCATTGCTCTTAGTGCTTCAGTCATGCGTTAACAACTATTAATATGCAAATGTATACTTACAGACAAACTTAGTTCTTACGGCAAATACAAATGTGCTTCATATATTTTCTTCAATAACAATAATAGTTTACAAAAGTGTGTAATAGTGTGTATGTGAGCTACTGCATGGCTGTGCGAGCACATTAATGTACTTGAACTATAATGACTTGCCGTTGAATAGCGTTAAATCGTATCGAAGGCAACAATAATAGGCAGCAATAATAGTAAGAAAGCAGCAAACAAGTAAGACACAAACACACATACACCCACACATACATAACTGCACGCGATCATAATGATAATCATGCCGAGACTAACGCCAACAATAGTTACTCATACGCCAGCGCATACTTAACTCACATGCAGGCAAACGCAGCAGACAGCAGTTGGGTTGCATACACAGCGGCGAACTCATACATACATATAAGTATATACATACGTGTGCTTAATAGTAGGTGTGCCAAGTAGCAGACATGGCAGCAGTGGCACACAATAGATAAATATGGATGGACGGACAGACTAAGCGACAGGCAATTGTTCGTTGACTCTTGAAGAATTTGTTGTTTTTTTCATAAATTTTTTATTTTCTATTTCTTCTTTTATTCTAGGTGTTGCAAGTGTAATTTTTTTTGTGTATGTTTTTGCTATTGTTGGCGGATCACAATTTTTTTTTGTTATTGCTTGCAGCTGCTCGTATTTTGACTGATAAAAGCAGAACGTTTTGATTGTAGTTGTTACCTTTTTGCTTTGTCTTTATTTTGTTGTTGCATTTCCTTTGTCTAATTTTAGTTTCAATTTAGGAAAACCGTCACACACATATACTAAACCTATAAACAGCTTTCATATGTATATACTTACAACGAAAACAAAAGCAACATAATGTGTTTAGTTCCTTTAGCTTCTAATTGAAATTGTAGTTTTTAATTGAATTAAAGTGAATTTACTTTGTGTACGGTTCGGATGTCAACTGAGTATGTTTCAACCGCGCTGTCTATGTTGTTGACAGCCAACACACACACACAGAGCCAACACGAAAACTTTTCATGAACTTTCGCCCTCTGTGTGCACACCCTACGTCCGCCTCGGCGTCTCAGTCACTGCACTAATCATTGGCTTTGTTCTTTGTCGTATCCAGTATTGTTGTTGTAGTCGCTAGCAGTTGTCAACTTACGGGTTGTTGGCTTGCTTAGCTAAGCCCTTGCACTAGTCTCCTACTCCGCCCACCAACTTACTTCGCCAGCGATTATATTATATGTAGGGTCATATCCGCCCTGCCGTCTCTTGCTCGCCCACGTGCCAATTTGTAAATTTAAACGCCTCTCATCGGATTTCCAGTGTCACTTTCCTTGTTTGCTATGTCAATACTTCTATTTTTGTGTGTTTTCTTTGTTTTTGTTTTACGTATTCGTGTTCATCGCTTGTTGGCGGAAGAGAGTACAATCGCATTTCCTTTTCGATATTTTCATGAATGTCGTTTCGGTTAGCGTTGAGTTTTTGTAAAAATGAATTATCAAGTTTAGAAAAAGTTCTTTTGGGTACATCTGAATCCTAACCGCAATTAACAGATCGTAGCTTAGTTAGCAATTGCTAGATGTTTGGTCGTGCTTTTGTTTCCGGTTTTAGTGTGCATGATGTCATCCGACATCTGTTGACGTGTCTTGTGAGGTTTCAAGCTTTCTCAGAAGTTGTACTCGTATAAGTGGAGTGATACTGGCTTCAAAGTCTTCAAATGCATTTCTCAAAAATTGTATTAAATTTGTTGAAATAATAAAAAAACGTATTTTTTCTATGTCTTTGTTAACGAATTTCTTATTTTGTCTCATATCCGATAAAACTCGCTGACTTTTCGAGTTGTTGAAAAGTATTCAACTCACTCCTATAGTGTATGTTGATATTTAAAATGTGTATTAATTTTTTTTTTTTACTGAGTAGGCGAAGCTAGGTCCTTCTCTTCCTGGTCTTTCCAACCGAGTGGAGCTTTTCCTCTTCCTCTGCTTCCCACGGCGGGTACTGCGTCGAATACTTTCAAAGTTTGAGTGTTTTCGTTTATTCGGACGACATGACCTAGCCAGCATAGCCGCTGTCTTTTAATTCGCTGAAATATGTTATGTGGTATTCGCCGTGGGCAATGCGGAAAGGACCATAAATCTTCCGCAAAACATTTCTCTCGAGAACTAGTAACACCGACTCATCAGCTGTTGTCATCGTCCATGCCTCTGCGCCATATACCAGGACTTATAGAGTTTGGTTTCTTTCGTCAAGAGAAAACTTTACTTCTCAATTGCTACTCATTCCGAAGTAGCACCTGTTGGCAAGAGTTATTCGACGTTGGATTTCAATGCTGACATTGTTGTTGCTGATAATACTCTTGGAACTTGTATTAAAAAATTGAGAGCACTGTTGGGAAAAATGGAAAAAATTATTGACTTTGCCAAACATTAGTTTAATAGATTATAATTTATTGTTTTTTTTTGCTTTGAAATTGAAGTCAAAGTTGGGCTCCTAGAAATCAGCTCGAAGCATTCCAAATCTTCCTTTCAGTAATGCCCACACCTACCTTATTTGAATATGTATTTGTATATACATAATATACACATAAGTAGAAAACATAGCAGATGTCAACTGTCTAAGTCAGTTATGTCAGTAATAATAAATTTAACAGAACATATTTTCCATGAATAATAAACAACGTGCATGTAAAATATAAATTTATGCGCAAAAAGAGAAAAGATTTCTGTCAAATATGTTGCAATTCCAATTAAATATAAATAATATGCAGTTTGCCATTTTGGAGCCTTCGTATTGGAAATAAGAAATAAAAATAATTTTTATAACATGAGTTTGTTCTTTCAAGTTTAAAAGCAGGCAACTTAGCCTGTTGCAAATGCTCCCAATCGCTTATCGAATTTCGTTGTTTATCGATTTTTTTTTGCGGAGAAATTTGAAAAATTTATTTAAAACATTTTCGTATATTTTTTTAGTGGACTTCTTCTTAATGTGTAAACATGCAAAATTATGCAAAATCTTTAATGTGTTTACAAAAGCTGTGCTAAATAAATATTGCACACATTACTCTAAAGAAGATGGAAGAGAATGCCAAAAACAAATGCAAATAAAACAAAAATTTTTATTCAGATAAGATAAAAAAATGCAATGCCAACAGCTAAACGGAAAAAAGGTTTGTAGAAGAAGTGTAAAAATGATCAGCATTCAAAAAATTCTTTAATTTTTTCCACCTCGCTAGCATTACGAGCTTAATAAGTAGCTGATAAGTGGTTTTTGTTGAGATCTAAATCATTTCAAGTCAACGGAAGGTGACTGAATAAAAAAAGCATACTATCTTCGTAATATTAAAAATTGTATATATTCAGAAATTAGTGCATTAAACTACGCGTTCTACTACTAAAAACTACAATATTCGCATCCTTAGCTATTGAGGATAATTGCTTTGCTGTCTACTTTCAATTAATTAATTTGTGTACATATGAACTCAGTTTCTATGACTCAATGTCTTTTAACTTCAATCAAAGTAAATATCTTAATGAAATAAGTGTTATACTCACTTAAGTCCGCTGTGGCAGACATTATCTACGGCTAACTAGTGAATTCCATGTGCCCCCTATGTGACCGGTGAATTTAGAACGCTTTCAAAGCGTTGGCTCATTCACGAAAAGGGTGTGCGTTCTTACTGCTAAGTAAGCAGACTGTTGGATAAGCCGATGATTTTTTTAATGGGAGACATTTTTGCATTGGAGAAAACAGTTATAATATACTATCTATCCTATATTTTCATTCCAGATAAATAATGAGATAGCTGTAAAATTTGTTCAAAGGACGTGCTTATTTAATGCGACCTGGTTTTATTTTTTGCTTGAAAACTTCAGATGAAACCGCGGAAAATCGATTTTTTGGATCAGACTAATCGTTTTTCAATTTGAACTAACTAAAAACATCACCTTTGTGAAGGCAAAAGTTCCAAGTCATGAAACCGCTAAATTGGGATGAATACTTCTTGATACTGATCTTGCAGTTCTTTCATAAATTCTTTGAAGTTAAAGGCTTGCTGAAGCTGAATATGGTACGAATAAGTAAAAACAACGGTTCTAGCCATTATCATGGACTAGTGTTAACTAGCAGTGGCAGTTGTGTTTACGTAACTGGCCGCAGACTGTAAACTCGGCTGCACCTATGTTAATTACCGCAGGGATGATTCCTGATGCCACACAACAACAATAATTAAGTTTTTAGTTGGTTCGATTTTTACGGGGCTTGCTTCGGATGCCAAATAAATGAGAGCTAGGTACAGAGTTCCTCTTTCTCTGCTTTTCCCGGCGGATACTGCACGAATGCTTTCAAAACTGGAGTGCTTTCAGCCTTCGAACGACATGACCTAGCCAGGAAAACTTCCACTCCGGAGATCAGGTGGAGACGAACCTGGTTGCACTTGGTATCTCGAATTGGCCCCGAATTGCGAAAAGAAGAAACGAGTGGATCAGTGCAAAGCGGTGTCTACGCCTGTAAAGAAAAAGAAAAGGTACAGAGTTGAATTTATTGTTCCGAACCCCCTTGTTTTAGCGAACTGTCCTCGTCTAATGTTGCGCATGTCGGGCCCTGTCTTAGTAGCGAATTCTAATTTCGCCGCAACCAACCGAGCGCGCCCAACTCAAAGCACGACTCCTTGAAGCGTGTAATCATTCGCTGCAAAATGATTTACCGCGAGCGAAGTCTACCCAATGCATGCACCTCAGCCGCGTTTGCACATAACTTTGGGGTGCATTTTTGCCCCACTAAGTTGGTGCCACATGCTGTTGGCTGGTCATGCCACACTGCGTTTAAGAAGCTAAAAGCGCGATTACAACAACAGCATAAATACATACACATACAGAAGAGTATGTAAGCGTTCATTAGAGATTGCGTGCAATTTCATTTCGCTTTGGTGCGGCCACTTCACACACCCTCAGGTTCACACACACACGATGCGCACTCGGCAGACTTTCAGGCTAAATTGCAATAGTTCTTAGCGTGTAACTTAATGCCAGGCGGTAGTTGGCGAGCAGTTGTGAACTGTTGGCGTGTGCCACAATGTATGTAACATTAATGATATATACCATATACATACATATGTACATGCATTAACAAACATGCATTTGTTTGTATGTATTGGTGTGTGTTATAAGAAAATTGTCGATAAGTAGCAAACTACTTAAAAAAGTCAATTTCATAGAAACGCTTCAAGAAGTAAGCTAACAATTTGAAAATGCTGTCGGTAACAATAACAACAAAACCGGAAGAACTTTGCAAAACAAAAACCAATATTTCACCATCGTCAATAATCGTTAGTGTGTGCATGGACTTGTGCCGAGTGGCTTGTAGAGTTGTGACAACAACACTGCATGGCAAAAAGTTAGATGGCAATATTGTAACCTACTTTGTGAGTTGACTTGACGGAGAAAATGCAAAAAAGCATTGGTGCGTACGCAGCGAAGTGCACGAGCGCAGATCACGCGTCTAAAGTCAGCCATCAAATGGTGGATTTGCAGCAGCCGTCACACTCTGTCAATCACCGCCTGGCGACATACGCAAAAAGGGTGAACGGATGGTGGAAGCTTTTCTTTTGTATAAGACATAGGATGTTTATTTGAAAAAGTTAGTTGTTGCAAGCGCAAAGTCGGTTTGTTGGGTGGAATGGCGTCGATACCCCTCGGTGTGACGAGCTACCAATAATATTATATCTAGTAATTGGAAAGGACAACAAGCTCACAATATGCCGAGTTGCTGAGTTGTTGTGATAAGACGAGTGAACGTCGGGTTTTACCTTTTGTCGAAGAATGAAACCTCAACACGGTTTCAGACTGACTCAGAATGCGTAATCTTAAAAAAATTCAAGTAGGTAATCTAGGTTGTGTAGGAAACTGGAGAGAGGAGAATAAGATCAAAATTGTGGGCTGGTATAAATATTAGAAATATAAGACAGTAGTCAGGAATATAAGAAGCAGTCAAACTTCTTGTTGAAAGCTAAGTGCTTTTGGGTACTATGAAACGATTAGTTGGTATTCGTTAATGTGGAGGCAGCTACCGATTTGATTATGTAGTAATATTTCATTTGGCTTCGGGAATATTCGGTCTTAAAATCCTATCTCGCTTTGCCAATGATTGGGTGGTGATGAATCTATAGAATAATGAAGTTTTGAATTGATATCATTGGCCTCAACACCCGCGCCGTTAGTTCTACTTTCTCCAGACGAAATATCTCCTGTCATCAAACAAACAGTCGTCACATTCGCGACTAGGCTCCCACGTCAGGAAGACTTCCAGTCCATTGAAAAGACGAGGTGAAGATGGAACTGGCTTCGTTTGGAACCACGTTGCGAAAAGAAAAAACGACTGGCGCGCTGTTGTTAACTTGGCTTTAATCGCGGAATCGGTGTCCACGCTGGTAAAGAAGAAGAATGTTAAGATTTGTTACAAAACAATTTTAAATCATTTGATATAGGAAGGGAATACAGTTTATTGATATAACCTTTTCTAATTTACTGGTCATAACTGTCAATCTTTTACAACGGCTTTCATTTTACTGAAGCTTCGACTCGCGATCGATGTCTAGATCAGATAAAAAAAATACTAACAGATTATAAAAGCTATTGCCTACATTTAAGGTGATGTTGAATACAATTAAGTATAAATATACTTTTATTGATTTTTATCGGTCAGCTTGTATGGTAGTTTTATGCTATAGTGGTCCGGTCTGCATAATATATCCGGAGATTATAGCGCTGCCTTGGACAATAATCATAATAAATAATTTCGTGAAGATATTTTGTCAAATCAAGAACTTGATTTTGTTCGGCCAGTTTACTTACATGACAGCTACTATATCTACGGTTGAGTAACTATTGGGGTACGATATCTCAAAATCTGAGGAACTAGTTCGCGTATATACAGACGCACAAACAGGAAGGCTACATGGACTCAGCTCGTCACTTTGATCATTTATATATAGTACATATGTATATATCGTTATAGAGTCTCCGACGTTTCGACGTATTACAAACTTCCAGGCAAACTTAGTATATCTTGTTCAGTGTATAAAAACATATTTATTATATATTCTTTAGGCAATAGTGTTGGGTTTGTAAATAAAGTATGAACTGGATTTTAGTGTTGTTACATACCAACAATTTTTTCCCGGCTTTTGTTTTCCTACTACAGCAACAATATCCATTTTTCATTTTCTGCCGACTTTGTGCATACATTTTTTTTATAACAGCATATAAATAATGAAATTGTAAGACTGCTGGCACTGTCACTCGTCTTTTAGCCCGGAGGTTACTTGCTTTCACTCATCAACGCCTGCAGGGGTGACTGTTGCTGCTGCCCACCACCCGCAATGCAGAAGTTTTACTTAGTATTTTAGTACATCTGATTTAGTTTTGTTGTAGTTGTAATGATTGCAATAACTAGACATCAACGTCAAGCCAAAATGCGCTTCGCCGGTGCTTACGCGCAGTTATTCGCATTCTCCACTTAATGGACGTTACTGAGGCGCAGCAACGGTTTGCCGATGGCGCCAGCGCTCAAGAACTCTGCCACATGCATTGCCTGACTAGGCCAAATTCAGATGTACGTGTGTGTATGTAAATGAAGCATATGTATGAAACACAAGCTGGTGGTTGGTTGCAGGTGGTTGAACTCATTGCTCAGCTATTTATGCATTGCTTGCTCTTCGCTTGTCGCTTTCTATGTCTGTTTGTCGTGCATTTTGCTCAACGTGGTGGTTGCAGCCAAGACATCAACTCCAACGCCGCCACTCACATGAACACACACAGTCGCATACACTTAATATTACACACGTATAGAGATGTGTATAATTGCCGGCTTGCGCTGGCGCCTATAACATTGATTTTCAATAAATGCAGCCACGAATTGAGGTCATTAGGATCAAGTTATAAAACGACGTGCCTACATATTTTATTGTACTCGCAAGTGAAGCTATAATTGTTGGCGGTTATTAAAATAAGATTACGTCATACTTTTTTTTTATATCCTTGCCTTTAATGGGCATAAGGACCAGGCACTCTCATTAATAGTGAAAGTGAAATGCCATTAGATCAAATGTGACCACGTCTTATATATTTTATATCTATAAGTAAATGGTGTAAATTATGTATTTCTCTTGGATGGTGCAAGCTTCTGACATTCGTGTAAAGACTGTTTACAATTTGGTTACAATATTAGGAAGTTATATGACGGCTAGAAAAAGAAAGCTTGTCCTCTAAGTGTTTTAGACAGTTTACTATATCGGAAAAGTAATTTTTCAAGGAACCAGTGCCCGTCCGTTCGTGCAAGCTGTAACTTAAGTAAAAATAGAGATATCTTGATGAAACTTAGTATGTGGATTCCTTAGTACAAACAAATTTCGAGTTCGTAGATGGGTGTAATCGGACGACTGCCACGCCCACAAATCGCCATTAACCTATGACATATTAAGTGTCATAACTAACCACTAAATTAAGATAAAAAGCTATAATTTGGCACAGGGGATCGCAGTAGCAAGGGGCACCTGTTGGCAAAATTTTTTGAAATAGTGGGCCACTAATAAGTTTAATGTACATAAGTACATATCTCCTAAACCACTTAAGCTACAACAACCAAATTTGCTAAATACAACTTTTAACAACAGTGTGGAAATGGATGAAATCGGAGGATAACCCCGCTCACTCCCCATATAACGGTACTGTTAAAAGCTACTAAAAGCGCGATAAATCAATAACTAAGTACGCCAGAGACATTAAATTTTACCACCGAGATGGTATGAGAAAGCCCGACTAACCGATTTCGACAAAATTTAGTACGTGGATTCTTACATTCTTATGTCACATTGTATATAAAAATGGACGAAATCGGACAATAACCACGTCTACTTCCCATATAACACAATTTTAAATTCCACTTGACTCGTTCAGTTTCCAGTTCACAGGGATAAAACTTTGCACGGATAATGCCTTTAGTCACACACTAACACCTTATGACCAAAAATTGTTTAAATTCAACAAAAACTGTTCAAGCCCCTAGGTACCGATTATTTAGACCCCGGTACCTATAGTTGACATTTAATCGAAATTGTCTGTAAATACAACTGAGATTAAGGGATAAACCTTCTCTTATAATGGCTTGCCTGTATGCGAAAAATGGGTTGAACCGGACCAATACGTTCCTTAGCCCCCATATACATACTTAATATAAAGATTTTCGAACATCCGGCTGACTTTACTCCTCTATATATGATTGGTTTTACACCTTAACGTATTTTCCTGGCTTTAAGAAATGAGACTATGTGGAGATTGTTCGCTATGAAATGTACGTTTAATATAACTTGTAATTAGCTATATTTATCTGTGTTGCATTCATTGAGTATAATGCATTAAAATTTTAATTGTGGTTCTTAGTTATTTTTGCTTTTTGGGCATCTTAAAAAAAAAAATAAAAATAAGACAAATATTGAAATTTGATAACAAAAAAAATTAAGAGTCGTTTAATCGTCGTCATTCTTTAGAAAATTTCAAGAAGTGTCATAAATCTTACGACTTGCCTCATTCAATATCAGACCTCATCAAGATGTGACCGCCGAAGCTTGACGATCACCATATTTAAGTTCGTTGAATGGCAATCATTTGGGGACCTTTAAACCACACACATTTCATTAAGTGTTCGGAAGCGGCTTAAAAGTTGTAGCGCCCTCTTTAAATAGGGGGAAACTTTCGAACAGGTCACGGGTTGGTGTATTAATTAATATGTTTACACATATGTACATATGTACATTAAATGTATAAGTATGTTTTAAGTATTTTCAACAAATTTGTCCTCTTAATAAAAATTATATTTAAACTAATGAAGATATCTTTCACTTCCTTAATTCGCTTTTCATGTTGTTTACAAATGCAAATATTTTCACTTTCGGCACAACAGCTGTCTTATTTTATATTTGCCACCGCCCACTTATGTCACTTACGGACTCTGTCGTCACTTAAAAGGTGCGCGCTCCTCATTTGTTCGCTCTCTTTTGCCACTTTACTGACTTTTACAAATTTTTATTGAATTATACTGGTCGTTACGTTTATTATTATTAATAATTTATGTGCTTTTGCACACATGCATATAAACATGTACAAATAAGTACTTAAAATATATAAATATTTGATTTGATTTCATTTTAATATCTTTATATAAACGATGCGGTCACTTGCCCCAAGGAGGCCGTTGCGCAATGAGTACAATTTTTTTTTTGTTTTTGTATGCTTTTTTCCTTATAAACACATAAACAACATATGCATGTGTGAGCTGATCGCTGCACTCGAAAACAAATTCAATCCAACCACTTCAATAAAAGGGGCCTACACAAACTCTGCTTTATTTGTGCATATATATATACATACATATATATATATATACATACGTACATACGTGTACATTCATCTAGGCATACACGAACACTTATTAACGCCGCATTTGCCCTGAACTCTCCTCTTGCTTCTTCTTCGTTTTGGTTAGGCAGGGGGTGTTCTTTTCACTCATTGTCATTCAACCGTGTGAACCACCAAGTGAAGCAGCCAGCGTGTAAGTTAGTGACAAATCTCACTTTTGCTGATTTCTGTGTCTGCTGCTATTGTTGTTGTTAGTATACTTTATATACGACGCGCGTTGTTGGTGCGCGTGTTGTGAAGGGTCAGTGATGAATTTCAATCAGTACACCCTTGTCGACCTTGAGCCAAGCATTGTCTAAATTAATGTGTTTTCTTTTATAGTGCGACAACAACAGCCCAAACAATAAATATACCCCATGGTGGTGATGGTTGCTTTTTTGATGACATTCACCACATTACTTACTGAAATATATACATATGTAAACATTGTAAGTCATCAAGCGGACATCCCTAGTTGTTGTACTCTCATTTAGTTTGATTTATCCAACAGTGCGTCCAATTTGTATCTGCACTATCATGCATAAATATACGCAAGTGACGATAGTTGTGTGAGTGACTCAGGCCCTTGTTGTGATCTCTGATTTGACAAACTTAAAACATTTTTATAAATCATTAATTTGGTTGTTGTACCGTTAATTGACCTCAATAATATTGTAATTGGAACTGTGTGTAATATATTTCAGAGAAGTATTACTTAAACTCTAACAGAAGCGCTGTTACGTGTTCATGAGTCACCATTGCATCCCGAAAAAAAACGGTGCGGTTTATGAGCCGACGGCGTCATTGGTCCGTACTTCTTCCGTGATGCCGGTTCCAACCGGCGTCATAAGCCACTCAACGAATGTCATAATCTATTTATTGAAAACCAAGTTTGGGGAACGTGTTATCTCACGAAATGGCCCAGTCAATTGACCGTCTCGGTCGTACGAGTTGACACCGTTAAACTATTTTTCCTTGACAGCGACAATTGATGAACTTCGCACTAATATCGAACATGAAAATGCAATAGTATCGGCCGATTTATGCTTGAAAACCGTCTGGACTTCTGCAAAGCATGCCCATGGTGGCCATGAAAATGTCCGTACAGAATGGCATCGAATGTACTTTCATAGGAATAAGGAAATTCTCTGATATCCCAAACTATTTTTGTTTTATATAAAAATTTTGTACCACTCTTATTGGAAAACCCGTTATATGCTAAAGTGGTCCGATATCTATGGTTTTCAACAAATGACTGCTTCTGGAGAAGAAATTGACGTGTACAAAATTTCATTTAGATATGTGAAAAATGTTGATTAGTTTGCGTATACAGTAAAATTCCACATTACGGACAGTCCTCATACCCCATAACTGGACAAATTTTATGACAACGTTTCCATTATTATTTTCATACAAAACAAATTTCTATAACCGGACATGAGAACGTTTTGGTGATGTTTTGTTTAGATTATCTCTGATTCGCGAACAAGATTTCATAAAATTTGCCAAAATAATTTTGTGTGCGATTTATAGTCCCCAATTTTTAAAAGTCTCATTAATTTTTGGTGTTTTGTGACAGTTTTTTTTAGAACAATCCTTAAAATGATTGTCTCGCGTTGGTGCCGTCTGCTTCGCGGTGGCTCAAACGGAAACTTATAAGCTCTTTCTCATTTATTCACTATTGCCTGATATTGGCTCGCATTTATTAGTTAGAAATATAGTTCTGACTCTAAGAATACATTTCGGTGTTCCACGTCCCCATATGGGAAGCTCACTTAGACGGACAGGCTAAATTTAGGGCTTTAGAATTTGAAATCATTCACATATTGTATGTGTTTACATATGTGCATCCAATTTTGGCTAATGAAATATGTCATAAATATTGTTCTATGCGTACTCTGGACACGTATTTTTCCATTGTCCTCGTTTTCTAAACATAAGGGGAAAGTTAGAAACTGTACTGGGCGGTAGTTTAACGGTGGAAAATTTGATTGACAAGTGCACAGCTGTTTGTGAAGCGCAACTTCCATCATGACTAAATTAAGACAGTTACCGTCCCTGCTATGGAGGAGACGTAAAATGTCTTGTCACTCCCACTAAGTAATACCTTTTTGGTGGTTCCATGGGAGAGTCTTGAGTTGAGAGTAGGTTAGGTTTAGCGGATTAAAGTTCCGCACTCCGGCTTTCGATGCTTCCCTCCTACTAAACAAAGGAGTATGTATGTATGCTCATCCGCTGACCAATGCAACTTTTAATTATAATTCTCATATTGTTTATTTTTATTTTGCCTCCTCTGCCCATGAAGGTATTTTTTGTTTTATAATTTGTTGTTTCTTTTCTTCGTCATTTAGTTTTAATTAAAAACAAATCAGAAAGAAAAAACAATTTCCTACACGCAAACGCCAAATGCATTCGGGCTTATCCTAATCGGCTGGTGGCTAACCTCACGCCCGCCCGTTCGTTATTAATATTGGTTCCGCTTTGTTGCCAACAATAGTTTAGTCGTAGGCAGTGAGTCCATTTCACGCACATTCATGTTGTAAGCGAGTTTGTGGGAGTCGCCACAGCTGTTTTTTTGACTTAGCCGCATGTGTCGCAACACAGTTATAATCAGGTGGTGCAAAAATTTAAAGAAACATAGAAATAGGTGCAAAATAGGTGCGGCATTCGCGCTCGCATTTGTTCCCAACTCATACCCCTTTTTGTGCGCTATTGCTTAGTGATGCGATGTTTTAATTTGTTTTGAGCCTCATCGCGTTAATTCCCACTGGGCCGGGCTGGGCTTTGAGGTTTTGACAGTGGAAGTGTTAATGCGCACACACTTGCGAGTATGTAGAGAGTGTTGTTGTTGTAGCGCTGCTTGATATTCCCAAACGAATGTGTGGGTTCGGTTCGAATTTGTCGTATCAAGCGGTGTCGGCGTGGTTTCATTTCGTTGAAATTTTCACCAGCTGCTTTTTCGCGCTGAGTCGCCATGGGATATACAGTTGAGCACATTAAGGACTGAATACTCAATTCCAACTTGTCATCGCAGTGGTTAAGTGTTGCGAAAAAACAGAGACGGAATGCCTCCCAAACATGCATGCTTGCATATATTTATGTATATATGTATATACACAGTAGTTTTGATGAGTCGTTGAGGATACAAAATATCATTCGCTCATAGTTCGCTCTTTCATTTATGTTATGACATGGTGCTCGGTAGGGTTGCCATTGAAGTCTAACTACGATACTTTAGCCGTTCAAAAATCTATATTATCAATTTGCAAATAAATAATTAGCATGAGTTATATTCATAAAAAAGTTTGTAATATTGTATATATGTGACTGGACCTGCAATAAATTATCTCGTCCGTTCACTTTGATTGGTGGTAATTTTATACTCGTTTGCAGAATAATGGACTTTGCATGTAATGGATTTCGGCAATAAGTTAGGTCGCAGTAGCTGATTCATGTTTCGTTAATCGAAAAATGGCGTCACTCTGTATATTTGATAGCGTTTCCTTTATTTTTTGAATATAGAACTTCACCCAGTCTTTTGACATTCGGTGTTGAGCAGTCAAAGCCTTTTGATATTGGTTTGAAACTGGCTTCTATTTCAGGTACTGTGGAACTGTATTATGCCACCATAGCAATTCATATTTTAACGAGCTTCTATCCCAGTACTGCGGATTGTCGAGCTGAGTCCATTTTGTAACGTTCCCTCTGTTCAGGGACAGTCAAGGCAAAATTATAGAAGAGTTGTGTTTTTTAATTTTGAATAAATGATGAAGTTGAAAGTTTATCAATGAATATAGGTGTCGTATGAATTTATTAATACACGAATGAGCCTCCAAATTTTTAAGATATCGACTTTGCACACGTCCTTTTCTCCTTAAGAACTGTTCATTTTTCGAAACAATTAAATCTTGGACAATTTTTTTATTAAACAAGATATCTTAATATCGAAATTTGACGTGGGTAATTACATATGTACGTAAGGATGTACAATCTGTTATCGGTCGGTGCATTATAAATTCCCCCAATCACCGATCAAAATCTTATTGTATGGAAACCTTTTTATTTGTGAAGGTTATAACCCTTTTTCTCGTTTTTGATTTGTCATATTTATAGTGGGTTTATAAAAAAATAATGAAAGTATTTTAGTGTAGTTTGGAAAAGAATGATATATCAAATTTTTTAACAGTTTGCCTTGCCTAATGGCAACCCTGTTACTAACCTTATTTATTCTACACCAACGCAACACTCACTAATAACACTAACCTATTTCTGTTATGCAGCTTTCTGCTGCAACCTTCATTCATTTAATCACGCTCAGCACTGCGACAACAACACATGTATGTACATACATATGTATTTGTGTAAAAATCTATGGCTTATGCACTCTCCTCTATTGAGCTTTCTTTGCTATGAAGATTCAGGTTGAATTAAGTTTTTTAGCACATAATTATAGTTGCGCTTCAGCACACACTTAATAAACATATCCTTCATTGCAGACATCTTCGTAGATTACAGAATAGTGAGATATTAATAAACTTTTAAACTATCGAAAATAAATATTTCCACATACTATTACTGTGAGTAGTATCAGCCATCAATACTGGATTTTTTGATTTTAATTTCAATTTTCGCTTTGATTAGTTTTTCGCATAGTTTCGTTAATTTGCCCCAAACAAATTATGCTTTGCTGCCAATAGAGTTATCGCCACACTTGTCTCAGTCTGCATTTTTGGCATACTTGTATATTATTTATCTTAATCTTGTACTATTGCGTTAAAGCTAAACGTGCCAGCTTACGTACGTCTTTATTGTCCACCTCCTCCATACACACTTTCGCATATTTTGGTGTAAGTTTCTCCAACACATTTCACAGTCAATTTGTGTACTCAATGATCTGCGACGCAAAGAAGTTGAGGAAAAGCCAAAGTTTGCCGTTTAGACATTTGTGAATTGTTTTTGTAAATACTTTTAACTTTTCGTCTGGGTTGATGCATATTTTAACTGCTTTGCTCTTTCACCATTTAATATATTTATTAGTTCTTAATTATTTGTTCATGAGTAATACAAATTTCTCTTGTTCACTGACATTCTCCTAATTAGTGAGCGTAGAGGTGGTGTCATTAAAACCACTAAGTAGCCGGGGGTGTAGCCACCTAGTTGAGGAGTACGAGGCCTTTGGTTATACTTACAGTCTCCTTTTTTAAATATAAAGTATATAATAGAATATATATATAACATAATAATATATAATACATACATATATATGTAATTGTAACGAAACGCCTCATATATATATATTATTTGTTTTTGTTTTGCATTTTTGCGCTCAAAATCTTAATCTCGTTTTCTACACCACACACTGTTGTTGTTGTTATTATTTACCTTCGGCTATTCGTTTCTTCAGCCGGTCGGCCGTTTGACTAGTCGTTAGCTGGGTCGTTGCATCCAACCTGCCAAGCAGCCAGCCACCCGTCATCCAACATATCCTATACATTTGTTCGTTCACTGCGTTTGCGGGTCGCTCTGGCTTGTTCGTGCCCATTACGACGTGGGTCAAATAATAGTCACAGTTCCGCGTTCGCCTTTCGTTGGAAGAGTTTTTAGTATGCAATTTTCTGTGCAACATTAAAAAGTTGTAAAATAATTAAAAAATTTAATTGCAACGAAGAAAACTTATGCAATAAAATAGAGAAAAGACAATTTTGTGGCGATAATAGCTATAATAGAAAAAGTTGGCGGCCAAAAGGTGAGCAGGAGAAATGCATTGTGTGATGGTTTCACTTGTGTTCATTGTCGCCGAAAATGAAACTTTTTGTTTACTTGTTTCTTTGTTTTATTGAAGTGTGAAAAAGTGTAACTCTTGCTCCTCGAATAATTAACGCGAGTATAGTGCTGAGACTAGTGAAAAAATAAAGTATATAAACAAAATAAATAGCATAAAGTAGTAATAGGCACATTAAGGTGGCCAAATAACATTTCGCCGTGCGCGTGTTTGTGTGTGTGTGTGAAAATACATGCTTATCTATAATACGAATTTTTAAAACTTGAACTAAAGGAGCAAGATAATACTTAAATTTCGGAAAAATGTACTAATAACTTTACGAAAACTGTAAAGCGCAGAGTTTCTCTCTATATATATTGTTAATTGAATAGACTTTCGCAAAAAAATAAAAATAAATTATAATTTTAATTGTAAAAGTTTGTTTTTTACTGAAATATTATTTTATATTTTTTTTAATTTTTTATTATTTCGAAACTAATATTTTTATACTCTTGCAATATGTTGCTACAGAGTATAATAGTTTTTTCACCTAATGATTGTACGTGTTACCTAAAATTACACGAGATATGTATATATGTATGTATAAATAATTAAGATGAAGAGACGAGTTGAAATCCGGGTGACTGTCCGTCCGTCCGTCAGTGCGTGCAAGCTGTAACTTGAATAAAAATAGAGATATCTTGAAGAAACTTGCTATGCGCGTTGCTTGACAAAAAAATTACAAGTTCGTAGAGGCACCTTTTAGGTTAAAACACATATCTCGAGACCCACTTGACCGATTTCAAGCAAAATCGATACATAATATGTGTTTATGAATATGGGTTAAATCGAATTAAAACCACAACTACTTTCCATATAACACAATTTTATATTCCACTTGATTGTTTCACTTTGCAAATAATAATCAATTAATATAACGTGATATAACTTTGCACGAATAATACCTTTGCAGTATGCCACCTTATGGCCAAAAATTGTTCAAATCCAACGAAAACGGTTCAAGCCCCCTGTATACCGATTATATGTGGACCTCACAACCTACATATAGTTGACTTTTTACCGAAAATATCGGTCAATATGTGAGTTATCTTAACGCAATTTTTTTGTTTATAAATATTCATTGTAGAAATATGTATCAGAAGCCAAAAAGTGGTGCTACCTTAATACCTGTATACATAGTATATTGATAAACAAATATGTACATACATATTCATGGCAAATTTGTAAATGAAAATCTCTTAAATAAATATTGGTGAATCGGTATATCGAAAGTGCATCCGAGCAAAAAAAAATATATGTATGTAAATTCTTATCAATGTTATTTTTAGGTAGGTATGTACATATGTATATTGTATACTATATAATAAATAGACTCGATGTCTTAGATGAATTTTTATTTGAACAATAAAAGATTTTTTTTTTACAAAATTTTGATATCACTGCTAAATATATTTGCTTGTCAAATATGTCCCTTCACCTTTTTGAATTTGGCGGATATGTATAAAGCGTTACAGAGCTCGTATCTGGCAATACTATATATCGTTTGAAAGATCGACCAGAAGCGTCCAAAATTGGCCAACAGGAAGGGTGTAGTGTTCCCCCAGGACAACGCCAGACCACACACTTCGCTGATGGTTCGTCAGAAGTTACGGGCTCGAGCTCGGGTGGGAGATTTTATCGCATCCACTATATAGATCTACAATTAATCGCTCAGTTCACTCAGCTTAATCCATTTATCTTTAATGGGTCAGTAGGGTTATCTGGCCTGTTTTTTGACATCTTTTTTTTAGAAATTTTTATTCTACAATAGACATTTTTTCACATATCTAGAGGTATATCGTGGAGTGTATAAAATTTTATTTTCATAATTTTTTGATGACATCTGTCGGAGAAATGGTGAATGAAATGCGTTTTTCACTGTCGGATTTTTTTTTTTTTTAAGATTACCCTACTGACCCCTTAAAAGTTTTTTTTATCCAAACAACGGTTTTCGTATTTACTGGATGGATTACTCGCAGACAAATGATCCACGTAAAAGGCTGGTATCACGGCAGCAGTGCCCTCAGAAATCTCGTAAAAACATTATTTTTTTTCCAAAAATTTATTGCGTATTCTTATAATATGCATTATTTAATTCCTAAAGATCGCCTTTTTGTTTATGTTGTCACACTAGGTATTTTATCATTATTTATCATATTATGTACTAAACTTAACAATTTTATTATATGTGACATAACCAAATAACTTGACAATATGTAAATCGTATATGTATGAATGTACTACATAGTTTTTGTCTTTGGAAATTTTTTAACAATATAAAGTACAACTTTTTTAGTCATAAAAAATTTTTTTTCAAAAATATTGGCCGAAAGGTGTTCCATTGAAACTTTTTGAGTTCAGAATTTCTTAATTTTTTTTACCTTTGAATCGCACTATTCTGTGTTAACTTTCTGATAACTGGAGCGTATCTTCATTTGTCGTTGTTGTGGTTTTGCAAAGCGAACACAATTTGCCACTCACTGTCATCAAAAGTTGAGAAACTGCAGCTCAGAGATGCACTTCAATCTCATTTTTCGACATTCACACTCAGCCAACCATATGTACATATATACATATGTAAATGTATGTATATATGCACTTAAGATTCTTTTATCTGTGCCTATGAACTCAAGTACTATTGTCATATTCTACTTTTAGTTAAAAAGTAAAAACAATAAACTGAACCAAAAAAGGAGAAGAAAATCAATAGAAACTGATGCCTGCAAGTATTTTCAATTTCAACGCCCAATCAAAGCGTTAGCAACAACCCATCCTTCTTCTCACACGAACATATAGTATTTTTATGGCACGCAATGAATATAGATTTATTGTTGTTTTTATTTTTTGCAACCAAATAATACTTATATTATATCTTATCTTTTGTGTGCATAAATTTTTTTCCACAAACTTTCGTTCGATTGTGTTTTCCATTAAATTGTGTCAAAAGTAATTTTCAAGGATTGTCGCATCTCTGGGACGTTGCCGTTGCTGTTGACGTGTCGCATCGCCTGATTAGGGTAGTTCCAGCCCACGCATTTCGTCCCGCCTAGTTATTGGCCGACACTCAATTACTCATAGTTTGTTGTTGTTTTTTTGTATTATTGTTGAATAATTTATTTATGTGGCATAAAAAGGCCTTGTTTGTGCATCGTGTTGGGAGTGCCATTGAAATAGGCGCCTAAAATGTATCCACATGGTGCTATAAAAATTATAGCAAAGTGTCTAGAATGCTAATAATACCTCTTACTGTTATTTTGCCCCAAAGCTATTGTTTCATGTTATTACTTAATAAAAAGGATATTTTTATATTTATTTAAATTTTAGTTTGAGGTTATGATTAATAAATAATTTTTGAAACAAAACTTTTCAAATTACTTTTATTAGCACTATCTAACTTTATTGAAATTATATTTTTTACTTATAGGTCGAAGCTGGTGATATTATTTTAAAAGTAAATGGCACTGATGTTCATCGATATACAACGAAAGAGGGTGAGTCTGCGTGAGGTGAAATAATTGTAATATATAATTTGAATAGAGTATATTAAATTTGCTATAATGTTTTTAAATCCATGAGGAAACGTAGGAAACCCTATGAAGAATATATAAACTTTTCAACGCGACGAGCTCGAGACGATTTAGTCATGTCCATCTGTCGTCTGTATATACGCCGAGTAGTCCTCACCTTTTGAAATATCGTTCTGAAATTTTGCTGATTTGTCAGAAAACCTGATATTGGACGACAATATTATATAATTATCACATAAATGAAACGATCGCCATCAAGTTATTGTATGGACAATTTTTTTATTTGACAAAATACAAATTTTGGCATGGATGATTGTTCAAGATATTGCTACTATCTCGGAATATATTGTTCATATCGGACTACCATATGCTATATGTACAAACTGATTGATTTTTGAATCAGAAATTTTTTTAAATAAATATATTCTTATCTCTTTTTAAAATTTTATTTAAAAACTTATTATTTTGAAGCAGTATAAATTTAAATTCCACATTAAAGACGGTTTTCGCTTTTAATATATTTCAAAGAAAATTAACCTTATATTTTCTCATAGTTCTCAAGTGCTTAAGGCTATCCGATGATTCGGTCACGTTAGAGCTGCGTCGTGGTAAGTGGATATTTGCCAATTTTCCTCGCCTTCATTTAAAAATTTCATGCATACCATTCTAAAATCGCAGATCCCAAACTAAAAGCGCGACTCAAAGAGCAACTGGCCAATACGAAAAATCCCCATTACGAAGACATCGAACCATCTCCGCATATTTATGATTACAAGGCATCGAGCTGTCGATCTCCCACAACTCACCACCGCTCGTTGTCACTGCAAGACTCTTACGAACCGCCACACAACAGCAATTCCAATTCATCGTCTTCGCCTGCGATACGCTACGCCAAATCGCCCACTCACTTGCCACACCGTCAGGGTTCGCTGCCGACGCCTGCGTTGACCAGCCAACAACAACAACCACAGGGCAATCACAGTCGCAGCTCTTCCGCTTCATCAGCACAGCTACAATTTGGTGATATAAATACTACTGCAGCGAGTGGTGGTGCGGGCGGCGCCACCTGTACATCGCCCACATCTCGTCCATCACGTATTCCAACGGCGCTGAAAGCGCCACAAAAGCCACCCGTACAACATTCGCCCCAGCATAAGCGACCGCGACCATCACAAATTCCAACAAAGGCTGGCCCGGCAGCCACCAACGGTAACGCGCCAGTAATTGCGCCGATAGCCCCAGTCACCGGCGGTTGTGTGAGTGGTGGTGGTGGTGGTGGTGCCCATTTACAGCATTCAAATAGTTATAGCGGCGGCAGCACACGTTTCACTCAGCAGCAGCAGCAACAGGCGGCACTGCAGCAGAAGGAGCGTGACGCTGAGCCAAACTCGGCGCCGCCGCAGCCAGCGAAGGCGCCACGCTTTGAGGCATACATGATGACTGGTGAACTGATACTGAATCTGTCAAGGACATCTCAAAGTAGTAACCTACTGCCAGGGCACGCAAAAAAAGTGTGTAGCTTAAGTTGAAATATTCTTCTTTTAGCGGTTTTTTTTAATTTGCCCTTAATTTAATTTCCTTACAGATCGACAGTTTGCGTGACTCACCACAACGTGCGGTCGTGGCTGCGCGCGCTAACGGCGCTTTGGCGCCTCGTGCTTCTGGTGAATCTTCGCCCACATCCTCATCATCGGTGGACTCGCCCACTCACACGGCCAGTTCGGAGTCAGCTCACCACCACAAAGATCGTGGCAAGCGAAGACACCAACAGCCTCACCATCATTTGCTCCAGCAACAGTTGGATAGTATTAATAACAGCTACAACAACAGTAACAGTGGTGGTGGTGGTGGCGCGGGCGGTGTGGGCGTGGTTAACAGCGATCCACGCAAAGACGATACGCTGTTATTGTGCGAAGAATTAGAGCGTGACGATGAAGAGGCAGGTGGTGACAATAATCGCAGACAACGATATCAGCAACATCAACACCATTCAACACGACGACACCAATACAGTCATTATCAACAGCGCAGCAGTTACGATCAAGATGAGGTCGTTGACATGGAAGAAAACGAGGAGGATCAAACACACTATGACATCACCAATATCGAAACGTACAATAGCGGTGGCCTTGGCGCGGGCGATGTGTGTGGCGATGATGACGCCAGCGATCGTCAATGTCTGGTAACGAACTATGGCGACGACGAGGACGACGATGTCGAAGGTGAGGATTTCGATGCCGAAGATGAAGACGGTTGTGGCGCCGAACATGAAGACGAAGACTACTCATCAAATTCATTGACATCGGCATCGGCGAAGCAACGTTTGCGCGCACTTAAGCAAAAAGCTGCCGCTGCACATTACAAACATGCACAAAATGTGGTGCGCGCCAGAGGTGGCATCGGCGATGCAGTCGATTGTGCGAACCAACATTACGCCGGTGGCTATCATCATCACCATCATCATCAGCAAAAACGGCAACAGCAACGTGGTTCAGGTGGCTCGAGTTCTTCATCGGCGACGGTGAAGAGCGACGGCTTAACTGGTATAAACACCTCACCCGATGAAACTTCATTCTCCGTGCCCACCTCACCGATTTCACTGTCTACGCCATTAATTGACAAGGACACAGCGAATTCAGTTCCCACCAGCCCAGAACCCACTAGCATGGGTGCAGTAGGTGGTGGTGGTGTTGCTCACGATGTTGTGGTGCGGCGACACAATGGTGTCGTGCGTACATGTGATTCCGCTGGATTCCGTACCAGTAAGTCTGAGGATCATCTGCAGCAGGTGCAGCGTGAAGGCATGGCTGCAGTGATACCGATCGATATTGATGAGGATGTGAATAGTTCACTGAATACACTGCTCGATACGAGGCATGACTCAGAAGATTCGCAGGTAAGTTGTGTGTGTGGCGTAAATTATAATGAAAAATATGCTATAAGTGTGTGGAAAATATTAATATCGCGGAGTAAATTGGGCGTTTATAATTATAGGAAGGCAAAACGAATCAAATTAACTTTTTACTTATACAAATAGGCATAGTGCATATACGAAAGTGTCGAAATTTATCAAATATGTTTTATAACTTGTCTAAAAATCAGAAACATGTATACCATTTAAGTGGGTATTTCTCAACAATATCTGAATATGAAAAAACTACTAATTAGTTACTGAAAAATAAACGAACAAATTTTGTAAATAAGTTATTTATCGAATTAAATTTTATATATATACATATTTAATATTAAAATACGATTTAGTTTCTAAGCCTATTTTTCATATGAAGTTTAATTTTGACTCTTTTTGAAAATTTTAGAATTTATTATTTTTAATAGAACTTAGAAAGTTTCTCTTATCTGAATGCTTGTTGGTAAACCAAAAACGTCTGTTAGCAAAATTATGTCATTATTCTCACTGTTGTGCGTATTGCATAGGTTTGTTCAAATCATTGCTTGTAAAATTATTATTATTATTTTTTTGTTTTATTGGTAGTTTGTTGTCACATTCGAGCAACTCTTACAAATTTTGTGATTTTTTGCAAAAAAAAAAAAACACCAAAAGTTTTTCATTTGTAGTATTTTATTCATTCGTAAATTTCATTATTTTTAATACTCTGTTTATAAGTAATCGTTACGTTAAATTTTTCATTTTTCATAACAACTACAATAACAATTAAAATTTTACAACTCAAAATTCTTGCTGTTGAACTGTTAAACTGCTGTTAAAACTCTTGTTTTAATACTTTTAGTACTACTACTAATATTTCTACACTTTGTCTATGCCACTCTCTAACATTGTTATGTCTTTTTTTTATTTCTTTTCCTCTTTTCCACTATCTTCTAAACATAATTGCCTTTTTTTATAAAAAAAATAATGTCCTTATGCAAACAAAAATAATTTCAAAAACACACATACATAAAATAAAACCACTTGTGTTCTACAAATTCATAACGGTTACAATTTTAATTCATTACCCCTCTACCTTGCGTGTTTTGTACGTCAATTCATACGTTGTGGTGTCGGTATTATGTTTTCTTTTGTTGTTGTTTTCTGCGTGTGTATCTTCTAGCCATCTACTACTACTATAACTTTAACTAAACACCCAAACAAAGCAACTATGAAAACAGCAACCAGACGCGTTTCCACATTTTCTCCACTCACCACATCTTCGTCATCTGTTTCTGCCTCCGCAACATCCACATCGTCATCTGCATCATCATCATCGTCGACGGCATTAAAAACAGCTATACTAAATGCTGCAGTAGCAGCAGCAACCGCATCAGCGACTGCTTCTTCATCGCCCTCATCCTCGCCAACACTCTTACCATCCTCACCAGAGTCGACACTAATCAGTCAACGGGATATCTTTAATAGGCGACGGCGCAAAGTGCGTATGAGCGTGCCACGAATTGTTTTGGATGCATCAGCAGCAGCGATAGTAGCTCCAGCAGTGGAAGAAAGTGGCTGCCACAATAACAACAATAATAATTGTAATAATTTCAGTACTAGCACACAAGCAACAAATGATATTGCCACTACTAACTCAAATGCGATCAGTACTAATATGACAACTCGCGATGCTAATGGAGCAACAACACTAACAACTACTAATACTACAGTTACAAAAACTGCATGCACTTTGACAATAATAAAAACGGCTATAACAACAATAACCACAAACAAATCAACAGCTGAATACGCTAATAAAAAGGTGGAGCGTGTTGCATACAAACATACAAATGTAGTTTTAGTGCAAAATAGCTAAAGTTCAATTAATAACTATAGGTGTAGTGGCAGTTGCTTAAGACTTGCTTAACAAAATCATGCTACAAAATTTCAAATATCGTTGTTCACCTATCAAATTGCCGCATTCTATAGTTATATCTGTTGTTATTTGTTCTTAAGCGCATGAATTTAATTGTATTGAAATATTTGAGTGTTCATATAGTATGTATATGTAAACCGTTATATGTATATATGTATGTGTAGTACTTGTGTTGATAGGTTAATAAATTTGTTCCTTTTGCCGAAATTAAGCGATTTTATGTTGCCCTTTTTATTTCCGCTGTCAAAGTAAAAAAATATGTTTGACAAAGTCATTTCATTTATTTTTATATTTGTATAGTATGTCAAATTAAAATACTGGTAAAATAGTTGTATGCAATTGAAAATAGAAATGTATTAATTTCTTCTGATAATGTTCAAATAAAATCTGACTATACTTTTTCATCGAACGACAGTTAAAAAGCTTAAAAAACACATTATTTCGCCTATGATTTCTGCCTAAATTGTTGGGTTATGAAATTATTTAATTGTTTTAGCTTCTCATACACTTTTTATCACGAGAAATTAAGATTTTAAACAATAGTTCAGTTTTTATTTTCTAAAATGTTGTAGTTATCCCAGTGGGATATAATTAAAAATATAAAATATTTGAATTTTAATAAATCAATATTTTTTTTAATTACCAAAAACTCAGCAGAGTTTTCCAATAATAATATAATGATTCAAAAAATATTTTTTTAAAGATAAATACTGAGTAACATTTCATTCAAATAAAAAGCACTTTTTAAAGTAATTTTACTATTTAGACCGACCCTCACAGTCTTCACTAATCGTAGGCTATTAATTATTAAGATTTAGAAAAAATATATTGAAATAATCGATGTCTGCTAAAAATTCAAAGTTGTGTGCCAAAAATGATAGTATCTGTAGTTGCAAAGTATATATGTAGAATCAATTCACTAAAAGAATATTTAGAGAGCACATATTAAGTTTGCCACGAAGTTTGTAACACCCAAAAGCAAACGTCGGAGATTCTATAAAATAGCTATATATATATGTGTATATATACATACATACTATATGATCAGCATGATGAGATAAGTCGATTTAGCCATGTCCGTCTACATAGTTCGTCAATTATTTAGAGCCAGCTGGCAGTTAGATTCCTCTAACTTCGAAATCACTTCACATCGTGGCACTGGGCAGGCACGTAGCGTGCTTTACTTATATAAAGCCAGTTTCACCCAAAAAAGGGAAAGCAAATCACATCACGACGTTTTAGTCAGTTACTCACATCACATGGCGGTGCGAGCGTCGCCTATGCACTGGCTTTACTTATATAGAGTTAGCTGGCAGCCAGCTTTTCGTGAGGTCACCGCATAAATTTTAAAGCACATCACATCGAGACGACAGAATTAAAAATAGCCAGCATCCCCTGAACCACCAAATCAAATCACTTTTTTATTGTCATATAAGCTGTGACCAGGTCCAGGTTACTGTAGCGTATAGTTGCCATACAAATTGACCGATCCAAATCAAGATCATGTAGAGGAATTTTTTTTATTTGACGAGATATTTTCACGAAATTTGGTACAGATTATTGTCAAAGGTAAAGCTACAACCTCCGAACATATTGTTTAGTTCGGATCACTGTAGTATATATGTATGTACATATGTAGTTGTCATAAACGGATCGTTCAAAATCAAGATAGAGATTATTTGATTTGATATTTGAAATAAACCTGGGAAGGGTATTCGGTGCAGACGAAGCAAACTTTTTTCTATTTTTGATTTCATTTTGTAGGGTGCGCAATATTTAGAAAAAAAAATATATATCTATATATTTTTGTACATATTTAAAAACTTAAAAATCTCACTTTTTTAGTAATTAGTGATTCTATATTTAGTTTATTTCGCTTTCATGAAAATAATTATTTTCATTTCTTTTTTTTTTTGTATAAAAATTAATAATTTCGATTAATCGATAAAATAATTGAAACAAAGATAAACTGAAGTACAAATGAGCATTTCTCTAGAAAGGCAAATCAATCAAAATATCAGTAAAAATAAAAAAAAAACGACACATTAAATACAATTTGCGTTTGTAAATATTGTATAAAAGAAGAAAACAATAACAACAAAACCAATTATTGCCGGCCTATTATAGTTACCAGTTTAGTTAGTGCTTAATTTAGAATAGGTAGCAGAGCCCAAGTTGGATTTTGCATTAGAAAAATGGTAAAATCATTTGCTAATAAATTTCTTTGAATTTTTCTCTCCTCTCTCTATTTTTTTACTTTTTGCCGTTTGTCTGGTACTTCAATAAACAGGGTTCCAATCGTGATCGCATTGTTTGGACTTATAACGCACCGCTGGCGCCACACCAAATACAACAATTACAGCAGCAGCAACAACTGCAGCAACAGCAACAACAGTATTCGAGTACACACTATGGCGGTGGCCACAACAATTCATCGCCGAATTCGCAGTCACATTCGCACTCCCACTCACACTCGCATTCGCACTCACATTCGAGTTCAATAAGTTCATCGCCACAGCATTCGGCTGGTAGTCCGGCCTCACCGACATCTGTATCCAGTTCGGTGATGTCATCGTCCGGTTCGAAGGGTGCGCTGGGCATTGGTGGTGCGTATGCGTTGAATAGCAACAACAATGGCGGTCATCAACAACAGCAGCAGCAACAACAACTACAGTTGACAGCAAATGCCGCTAATGGTGGCACCAGCGGCGGCACCAGTGCAACAACAGCCACAACAGCTTTACAAACGGGTTTGTTACATTGTCCTACTGGTAGTGGTAATGGTAATGGTAGTGGTGGTGGTGGCGGTAGTGGTGGTAATGGTGGTGGTGGTAATAATAGTCTAGCAGGTGGCGCCGGTTACGATCATAGCGTCTCCGAAGCCATCTCGAATATTTCTAGTCCAGACTATCAGGACGATGATAATTTATTGAGTTCTCGCGATCTTGCAGGCGGCATGGTACTTAGCGATCCCAGCGATTCCGATTCTACGATACTCGTATCCGACACGGCGGCAACGCGACAAAAGCAACAACAACATCAACAATTGCAACTACAAGCACAAGCGCTACACCAACAGCAACTGCAACAACAACAGAAAATGATTGGTGGTGCCCAACAAGGAAACTCCGAACAGCATAAACTAGTGATACAGGTGCGTGGCATCGATAATAGTAATAGTGCCTCAGCACGTATGGGCTACTCGGAAGTGAAAGATGCCGAAGATGAATTGGCCACGTTGACGGAGGAGCCATTAAATAGTGCATTGACGGCAGCATGCGGTGATGGCGGCGGTACAGGACGTGATTCATCGCCGCCCGTTTCGGATGATGGCAGCGATGTGGAGTCGCTACATTCCTACCATTACTCACCAAAGGCCGTGGATATGCCATCGGCAATACGGCTGGCCAAAAGACTGTACTCACTGGATGGTTTCAAGAAAAGCGACGTGTCGCGTCACCTCAGTAAAAAGTAAGTAAAAGCTTAATTCTGCATTTACGAGTATTAGGTAGGAATTGAACAAATTTTGTTTTTTTTTTTCCAGCAACGACTTCAGCCGCGCTGTCGCCGATGAATACCTAAAGTATTTTAATTTCGAAAAGAAAACGCTTGATCAATCGTTACGTGAATTTCTGCAACAATTCTCGCTGTCGGGTGAGACACAAGAGCGCGAACGTGTGTTGGTGCATTTTTCTAAACGCTTTTTAGACTGCAACCCAGGCACGTTCAATTCACAAGGTGGGTCTTATTTATGTTTTGTTGTTGTTTTTGTTGTAGCTACTTAGTTAGATTGGTTGATTGTTAATTTTGTATATTTACATTTTTCTATTCGCTAATAGACGCTGTACACACTTTAACTTGCGCTATTATGCTGCTAAACACCGATCTGCATGGCCAGAATATTGGACGGAAGATGACTTGCGCGGAGTTCATTGAAAATCTAGCCGAGCTTAATGATGGTGAAAATTTCCCCAAAGATGTTTTGAAGTATTTATATCAGGCCATTAAAACACAACCGCTTGAGTGGGCGCTGTAAGGACTTAACTATAACTTATATTAATTCTATACATATTAATAACCTATTATTTCATTAGCGATGATGATGTCACTGAATTGCAAAAGCAACGCGGAGACAATAATGTCGGCAACAGCACAAGCAACAGCCTTATCGGTCAAAATCCCTTCTTAGACATACCGGAATCGTCGACGGCGATTGAATACAAGAAGGGCTATGTGATGCGCAAATGCTGTTACGATGCCAACTATAAGAAAAGTGAGTATTAAGCTTAAAGTAATAAATATAGCATATACCAATATTAAATGCTTAATCGTTCTTATTTTATTAGCGCCATTCGGTAAACGTTCCTGGAAGATGTTTTACTGCACGCTGCGTGATCTAGTACTCTTTCTGCATAAAGACGAGCATGGCTTCCGTAAGAGTCAAGTGAGCAGTTATACACTTAACAAAGTGCTTTAACGCTTTTGCTAAAATATCTTCTTTTTTTGTGTTGCAGATGTCCGATAATCTGCACAACGCTATACGTATCCACCATGCTCTAGCCACGAAGGCTACCGATTATACGAAAAAGCAGCATGTTTTCCGTTTGCAAACCGCCGATCAGGCGGAGTATTTATTCCAGACCAGTGATTCCAAAGAGCTGCAATCGTGGGTAGAGACGATAAATTTCGTTTGTGCCGCATACTCAGCGCCACCACTGGAGGGTGGTGTAGGCAGCCAAAAACGTTTTCAGCGCCCACTGCTGCCTAGCACGCATACGAAGTATTTGATGGTATGTGAATATTTGAAAAATTTCTATATGTCTCACCGAAATATTAAATCGTATAAATGTTTTGTGTTTGTTTCCCCTCTCTCGTTGTAGAAAGAGCAATTAGAATCGCACGAGCAACAATTGGCGCAATTAGAGGCAGCACTCGCTGAACATAAGAAGGGACCTGTACCGAACAAAGGACTGCCACTACAGAACTACAAAGAAAAGGAGAGTTACTTGCAATATGAGGTAAAACGAAGCAAAATGATTCTTTAATTGATAATGTATTGATCGTGGTTTTCGATTTTTCAACAGCTACGCCGCTATCGCGCTTATGTGTCAATTTTAGCTGCTAAACTGCTTTCCGATCAACAGCAGTTGGATGCTGCACAGCAACAACAATTAACGAACAACGAAGAATTAGATACATTCTCAACGAGTGGAGTTGGAGGAGTCGGAGGAACTGTGATTGGTGCGCGGCAACAACAGTCGCCACCAGCGTATCCGCAACAATTACAATTACAACAACCAACTGCACAGTCACCAACAGCACAACAACAACAGGCACAGCCGCAACAACAGCAAACTACTAACAGGTATAATTATCAACAACAAGATATTGGCTGACGGGTAATGGGAGTTTTCTCAGCTTGTGTGGTTTAATTGTAGTTTTCCTCTATATCTATATTATTAATTAATTATTTCATTTAATTTTGTGTTAATTCTGTTGGAAAAACGGTATAATTTGTATTTTTTTTTTAATTTGTGTGTTTAGGCCATTAAAATTGATTTTGAAATATGCCTTTCTTTTGCTACAATCAGTAGGTAATTTTTTATTTTTTTTTTTTTTTACAATTTTAATTTAGCTATAATTAAAGCCTTTAAATATATATATATATTTTTTTTTTGCTTTAATAAACAGCGAAGGTACAAGTTTTTACGCAGTTGATATAAATAATGCAATCCACATATCTATATTTATTTCAAAAACTATCTGTATAAAAAGTGGCAATTTTTTAAAGACTTCAGACAAATTCATTTACAATTTCTAACAATTTTTTCCAAAGTGAAACTTCTTCACTTATTCCAAAGTGAGTCCAATATTATAGTGAATTTGAGATAAACTCACTAAAATGTCTTTTCTAAAATTATTTTTCAAGGCAAGCTAACCCTGAAAGTTTCTTTTTCACAAGATCGCTTGTTTTCCAGAAGTAATTAGTTCGCGTGAATGCCTTATCCTCCCTTATTCTAAAGTTTCGCAGTCATAAAGCACAGTCTAGTTTGTCTGAAATTCAAATATATATTTTTCCAACACTTTAAATTAGTTACTATTTTTTAGAACATGTAATAAATACCATTATTCAAAGTAAAATAGATGAAGTTGAAATTAATTAACATTAAAAACCACAAAAGCTTAAATTAAAAAGCACTTACAGGCTACAAAAGCTTTGCCCTTTATTTAGCGCCATTGTATTATAAAACGTTTTTATTTGTATTATTTTATGTAGATTATCGATTTTCTGACATTAAGTTGTTCCTTAATCCTATGAGTTCAACCGAACTTTCCCTGCTCTTCTTTATTTTGTACAAACCGGTACTAATTAATTGAAATTAAACCGTTAAATGTATTTAAAGTTTTAGTTATTAGTTGCTTTTGCATTTATATATTTTATTTATAAAACTTTAATGCTTTTGTGCTTACATTGCTTGTATATATTTTGTAAATAACAGTTGTATATGATGTATTGCTTAACTCTACTGCTACGAAACAATCGTGCCTGACTCGCAAAGAGTAAAATGTTAATTAATTGGAAAAATTCAGAAACGCGCATAAGTTAATCCATATAAATAAATTATAAAAAAAATAGTTATTAAGTTGAATTGTGGTGAAATTTAAAAAGTCTTCATTTATACAAATTCAAAAGTCGTATGCTCAGTTCTGTAACTGATATCAAAATACTTTAATTTATGATTATATAACTTCAACTGCATAGTTTTCGAAACTTAAATTTGAACCACAGAAACTGTGAAAACTCACGATTGGCGAAAAGTTTGCTGAAACTTATGAGGAAGTGAGGTTAAAAATGTTGGAAATGACATAAAAGTCAAAGTAAATTCTATGAAGTTAAAGTTAAGTGAATTAAGCTAAAGCAAAAGTTAAAAATTAAATTAAAAGCCACAATAAAAAATTGATAAATAACAACAAAAACCTGCAATAGTTGCAAATAGATTAGATTTAGCAAAGTTTATAAAACAAAAACGAAAAACAAAATGTTCAATTCAACACAGAGAGAAGCACAAGACCAAAAATATAATAAAAATTATAATATTTGTAGTATTTAGTGCAGTATAAAGTAGTATATAGAACGTTTCGATTTTACTTGTTTTAGTGTTAGCAGTTCACCAATATCACAATTATATAAGCATTCATTCATACGCATACATACATATTTAACAATAAAAACAAAGGTTCAACAGTAAAAAATAATATTTAAAAAAAGGAAATAAACTAAGATCCAGATTATAATTCATAAGATATACATAAGGTATGCACATTTAACTTAAATTAAAATGCAGCCGCAGCATAATCATATGTAGAAGTAGAAAAGAATACACTGCAAAATACACAATTAATTGACGTTAAACGTCACAAATGAAGTGAAATAAGTAATTAGAGTTCATGGGCTTTTAGGTTTATTTTTAAAAAGTAATCATTAGAAAACTATTGCAAAATGCGGCGCTAAAAAAGTAGCATTAATGCTTGGTAAAAAATTAAATGTTTAGAAAAAATTTAATGCAACAAAGAATTCAATAGCATATATGCAAAGCATGCAATTATAGATGGCAAAATTACAGCAAATAATTAAAAAAAAAAAGACAGTTTTAAAATACAATCAATTTGATATATGTTGACGAATGGACTCTCATAATTGAATTGTACTACTTATTTATAAATATTTTATCTTTTTTTTTTGAATTATCTTAAATATATATTTTAGTATTTTGTTCATATGTAAGTTGAAAAGTATTTATGTGCATATAAACAACTCAGATAAATCTTAACTATCTTTTGGCCTAGATTTAAAGCAGACTCATGTTTGGAAAACTACCCGCTTGTTTGATTTACAAACAAATATTCGTTGAATAGATTTTTATTGTACTAAATGATTATTCTGTTCTCTATTTTGTAGACAGGCTAGTGATGTAAAGCGTACGGGCGCGCCTATTTACTTTTGGGACTAGCTCTCTACAGCTTCATAACATTAGTATTGTTTAAATGTGCGAGTAACATTTGCAATCATTCGTCAATTCATTTTAAAAAGAGTTGTTGTATATATGAGTTTATGAAATAATATGTACTTTCGCATTTAATTTGATTGCGCAATATTAGTTTAATTTTTTTGTTTATTAATTTTATGTTTTTCAACTAAAACTCTTCAATATACAAGCTGTACTTCATTTGTGCTCACTTCTGTTTTTTATGTTTTTGCGCTGTGACTGCTTATGGCTAGCTAATGCATAGCTTATATTTTGTATTTCATTCAAATATGTTTAATTCCGTTAATTTCTTTAAATTAAGCTTCATTTTGTTACGCATTATTTTTAATTGTTGCATTTACTTAACCATGTAAATACAAGCCAAAAAAATGTTTCATTGTGCAATATGTGTACAGTACATGCAAGTATATACATACCTATGTATGTGTAATTACATTCGTGTACTTGTAATATATGTACAAAATTTTGCGACAAATTAACCAAAGCAATTAAAAAACAATTAATGCAATTTATGTCCAAAATTCAAAATTGGTTATCACCTGCGAATTGTCTTCTTTTTTTCTTTCTCTCTCTCTCCTTTTTCTCCCCTAACATTAAATTGCAGATGGCTATGTGGCTGCGGCTGGTGGTCGTTGCTGTTTTGCTAAAACCCAAATCAACCAATATTGAGAAGAAAGTATCCTTACTACATTTACAACAATAAATATAGACTGTAACCCCCTCTCTACAAAATGCTAACACTTCCTCCACAATCACAAACTCCACGACCACCAAACAATATCGACACCAAACTTCTCCAAACCAAAATCAACACCCCCACCTAATCCTCCTGTATCCTCAAAACGTGTGCGCGCAAGGCAATGCTAAAATACATATATACATACATACATATATACCCCTATACAGTAATAGTGGTCACGCACATTCGTTCCAAAATTTTTATATTTGAGAAAAAAAAGTGATATTGCTTAAGTTTTATTGCAAATACTTTTACGCACTGCGGTGTTGAAGCGCACATTGAAGAACTAAACGCTACAGTGCAGGTAAAAAAATATAACGGTTGTTTAAGAAATTTGCTTTCTTGGTCTTTATTTTTTTAATACTTGCTGTGCTACTCAACGTTTTTATGTTTTATAAACATTTTTTAGGCTGTTAGACTTTTAGAATTAGTGAAAAGTTGTTTACCCTTTTATAAATACACATACATATGAATATATAAGTCAAATTATATAAACATACATATAAAATATCTTGAAATTAGGTATGTATACAGTTTAATAATACTTATTATTAACATTTTTTTGTTTAGTATTTAAGTTACACGCAAAAACATTTTTTTTTATATTTTATATACATATGTAAAACTGTTTGTATAGTTTGTGTTTTTTAAATATTTGAAAACTTGAGATACTTTGGATAAAAAAAATATTTACAGCTAATTTTCATTATCAGAGCGTTTATTGTAAAATTTTATATTATATTAAAATATGCATTTTATTTAAAAAATTATAAATTTAGCTAGATAATCTTTTAGACCATAATTAGATATTTTCTTAGCAAGAAATGGCAAACATTTTTATAAGCATTTAAATATTTTTTTATTTATTTATTTAAATGCTGCCAATTTTTTTTATTTATTTAAACTCTTAAAAATGTGTGCTTAAATTATTTTATTTTATTATTTTAAAATTCGATAAGAATACATAGGCTGATTAGTTATAGAGAAAATAAGAAAATTTTAAGTAAACTTATTTCAATGTTATGCGATTCTCTTAGTTTTTATGCAATTGCAATTATTTTAATATTCGAAAAATTAAAATAACCTATGTTAACTTACATTGCGTACAAATGCCATACGTACTGTAAATGTAAAACGTAGTTCTTCAGTTTCGTTTAATCTTTACGTTTGTAGCTTTTTGTCTTTTCCCTGTTAATGGTACCTTATTAGTTACAAATATTGCTTTCCTTTAGTTGTAAGTCGATTTCATTGATATATTTTATTATAAAAACAAAACATATTTAATAGTACTTACATATAAACATCACACATTTAATTATTTTTTAACATTTTTTCCTCTTTGGTTCTTTTTCATATACTTATGCAATTACAGAAAGAAAGAGAAGAAGAAATGAAGGACGTACGAAATGTAGCAACTCGAACAAATAAAGAGTCTTGTACAGAAATGAATTTACAAAATACAAACACACACAAAACATGAAGCACGACATTCAATGAGGATGAGCATGAGAAACAAAAACTAAAGCAAAAAATAGGAATAATTTCTTAAAAGCTAAAACTATTGCATATAAAATTCAATCAAATTGAATTGCGATTTCGTTAGTATGTAAAAGATGTTGTTTAGACGAAGAATATAAATCAAGAAGAGAGTAAAAAACTTATTGGTAAGTAAAAAGTTTAGAAAGAATAACGAAAAACATATTCGTGAGTTTATAAGAAAGCTGTTGAATGCATAATTTGAGGAGAGTTAGTAAAAAGAAAGTTGAACTCTTATATTTTAAAGTTAAGTCGAGGACAATGTGTTGAAAATATTTCTTTTTTGAAAGCGTTTCGGTAAAAAAAATCAATTATCGACGCTGACCAAAATGTAAAACTATAGAAAAAAATTTTTCGGTCGATGCTTAGTAGGCTATAACAATCTGCCAAACATGTTTCAAGCATGAACATGTTTTGTTATGCAAACTGTTAGTCGTTTGAGGATAAAGTGCTCTCTGGAATTAAATAAAACATCACAAACGGTATCGAAAATGGATTGAAATTTGCTTTTCCTCCGATACAATCGACCTTAGTTTCAAACGTTGTTATACAGCGTATAGTTTAGCAAACAGTCTTGGTGTAATTTTCGTTAACTTTTTTTATTATTGTTGCAACATCATAAATAAGTAGTGGTCTCACATAGCTTAGGTCAAGCGTACACCATATTTATTGAGCTTCTTATGAAAAGCTGCAACATTTTTTTAACATTGCGTTGTGCATTAAATTTTCTTTCGAATTCTTTTTTTTTATAGTATTATTTTTAAATTCAACCTATAACCGATTTTTGTCGTTTATTATTTCAGCTGATTTTTTATTTCCACATCCTTCGCATTCAAACACACACCAGCATATAGTACCCGTACCCGCACCCATACTCGTACTCGCATATGCATCTGCATTAATGTCCTGAAAAAAGTCTTCAAGCCGTTTTGTCCACAGGCAACAAAGGCAACAGTCTCGTCGCTTTGTGAATAGACACGAACAACAAAACTATACACACACCTGCTAAAGATATAAATATACACTAAAAATGCTAACTTTAGAATGCCACTTATCAATAGTTTGTGTGTACATATGTGTGCTTTCCTCTTACAATTGTATAATCGTTTGTACAGTATCTGCCAATAGTTGTGAAACGAACAAATTTTGACACTCGGTTGTCCTTGTTGTCATCCTCGTTCATATGATATGCATGCATACAAACGTACGTAAAAAATACTATTACAATTAATTTATTTTACTATATGTATTTACTTATAATATCTATGTATGAAAATGTATGCTGCTAATTACTAAAAGAAGAAGAACGTGCGAAAAACTAATTATAATTTATGGCATTGTGAATTTAATTACAAAAACATACACATACAAATATGCTAGAAGACGAGATATGAAAGCAGCGAAACAAACAAGAAAATAACACAAAAGCAAAATTACGCTATTTGTCGTATTTATATTATGTAATATTATATACATATTTACGCTGTTTTAGATTTATTTATACATACAAATATTATATATACATACATAACTGACTTTCGAAAAGGCAAAAAAAAAAAACAAAAAAATCGCTAAGAGTTGAAAACATAAAAAACAATTATCTTTTAAAGAATATCATTATGAATGATAGAAAACCCATTAAAAATTAAGCGATCACTTGAAAGAGTTTCGAAAACAATTACATATATTTATTTTTGTGTTTATGTAATAATAAAATAATTGCATAGGCAGTAGCGGCAAAACAAAATTGCGCGTAAAATAAATGGCAAAAATTTTCGATAATCTCAGCCATGGGCAGGCAAAAAATAAATATATTTCTTGCAAAAAGAAAAAAGTTGCATCTACATACATACATATATGTGAAGTACACTTAAAACTACTTATTATTCATACAACTGTAGTCTACTTTTAGGCGCTCAATACTTGCATTTCAAATATTGTCCAGTTTTATGAGCGCACTTTATTGAGATTTCATTTCTTATTTATTAATAAAACTAAATATTATTGCTGAACTGAATTAAGTGAATATTTCGAGATTCCAAACACTCTCTTCATTTTATTTCGATAAAATATTGCATATGCAAGAAACTTTTGGTATGCACGAATGCATTCGTAATTTAATAAATTCTTGTTTCTGGTATTTGATTTTTATTATTATTTTTTTTTGTATTTCGTTAAAAAATAATATAAAAGAGAAAAGGAGATTTGTTCATTTCTACATACATATGTATTGTATTGAGTACTCTAATGTATTAAAATAATAACGCTAATTCCACAAACTGAATTCCTTAATTAATTTAAAATATTAAAATTGCTTTGTTTAAACAATTTTTGGTTTTGTGTATGAAACACTCATTTGTTCACCGTAAACAATTAGTTTATGTTGTCGTTTTTTGTTTCACATTTTCTTTTTTCTGTTTACAAAGTTAATGCCGACTGCATTGTTTTTTAATTGTTCGTTCGTTCAGTTTATCGCTTAATTGCCTTAATTTATTGTATTATTCATAATTTGTAAACTTATATTTTATATATACACATATATATATTACTTGCATATAATAAAAATACATTTAAACATACATACATATACATATGTCCACGTCTGTAGTTAGGATATTAAAATTGAAGTAAAGTAAACTTAAAGAGCTAAACGAAAAAACACGAAAATATAAAATAAATAAAATAACAATTCAAAAGAAGAAAAAAGCCTTTAACTTATAACGGTACACCACCTGCTGTATTTCGTAATTTTTTTGGTTCGATCAAATTGGATGATTCTTAAATATCCTGATTTTACGCGATGCGTTTTAAAGTTTCCGTTTTTTTATTGCTGTTGCGCTCTAAATGTTGGGTTGGTTCATTTTGGAACTTAGGTTCCAGGCATAATTAAGTCCAGTTAAATTTTAAGTGTTCTAAAAGCTTGTGTGTTTATTTCTTCCGCTTTACATCTTGGTGTTAAAGACAATTCTCCGGATTACAGTTTCATTACCTTTCTTCTATGTGTTTAAAAATATTTTTAAGTATTTAAGGCGGGGGGAAATAGGGGTAAGAGTTGTGATAAAGGCCTGAACATATGTAACTGCTTTCATTCCAGCAAAAGCCATTGTTACACACTATTAGTTCTTTTGTTAGGTTGCTGTATATGTCGATATGTAAATGTGCTTCGCTCCCATATAGAAACCCCACTGCTTATCGAGTACCAACAGCCAAACATCATCAAAACTCTACAATTTAAATTTCATAAAATTTTTCATAAATTCTTTAATCTTTTTAAAAGAGGAATCTTGAATTTAGTACAATTACTAAAACGTTTTACATTATTTAAAAGAAGCTACAAAGGAAATGAACTTTTATACTTTTATTTTTTTAATTGCATTAAAATTACTAAAATGGTCTTAATTAAATAACTGTTATACAAATTCAAAAAAAAAAAAAAACATTGAGATTGACTTTTGTAATAATTTCCAATTATATGTAAGACACTGATTTTCTATGCTGCCAATAATTGCAACTAATTATCGCTTTAATTCGATATATTTGATTTTCCTTATAATATAAAAGCATAAAAAATTATAAGAACATGTAAGCTGAAACTGAAGATAAGGGATGATTTACAAAAGAAAAGTTAAACTGAAAAAACACATGAATATACATAAATGCTTTAATATTTAAACAATTTAATACATATAGAATTGAATAATACAACAAAGTGTTACATAATAAAAAAAAAAATAAATGAGCGAAATAGAAACTTTGAAATAAAAACTTCCAAAATTAATAAATATACATTTATTTAATTAAGTTTTCAGTTGCTATGTACAATTGTACAACCTATCACTATAGTTAACTTGTCCATTGATGACGTCTATTCCGTTTCTATTGCCTCACTTAATTTACTCGAACCCTTGCGCTTTTTGTATCGCGCGTACTTCATCGTTTGAGTTCATATTTGAAAAACCGCACGGTTGCATTGTCATGCCCGCCGTGCCCGAACTTATGCTGCGCAAAACGCTGGAATAGCCCGACAACTCAGCCAATGGCGCATTCACATATATGACCTGTATTAAAAAAACTCCAAGTTAACTTTCAAATTGCACCACATAGCATTGATTTCGCAAATAATCGTGGGGTATGCTTACTTTATTATGCTCACTTTTCGGTCGGACGTCGTTTATAGTGGCACGACGACGTGACAAGTCGGCTATAATGGCCGATATGCGCTCGGACGGTGCAACAATTTCCAACGCCATAACTGGTTCGAGCAAGCGTGTACCTACTGTGGTTAGTATCTAAAAAGAAAATAAATAACGCTACTAGAAATTTATGCGGGGAAAAATATATAAAACTTGCTGTACCTTTTGTACGCATTGCGCCACAGCAGCCATAACAAATGAATCGGCGGTACCACGCCCTATTGTTATACTATGTAAACGTATTTGTGTATCTACCACTTGACCACCAACGCGTGGGCCACGTTCCAAAGCCGACAATGCGCCCTTACGTATCACATGCAGCATGCGCGGACGGAGACTATTTAAATTTGATGCATTTTCACCGGATTTATCCAAACTGCAGTATAAAATATTCGTGAAATTTTGCTGTAACAAGTATTTGGCGAGAAAAGAAGTACACCTGCCTGAACAGTTCATTTTGTTCGCGCAACAGTTCTAATGTAATGGTTACGCTCTGTTTACTTCCCGATATTTCTTTCTCCACTTGAAAACTATCGAGCGCTGGCTCCTCTATTGTTTCTTTGTAGGCTATTTGCAATGGACCCAAATCGACGTCGATTTTGTATTCGGTAAGTATGCGTGATTTCACAATGTCCATGTGCAGCTCACCCATGCCTTGAGTGAAGATATCATAACTTTAAAAGTGAAACAGAGTCTGAGAAGAAGAGAGAGTCAGAAGAAATCCTTACCGCCTAAAACAGTTTGTCCGGTAACAGAGTCATAGTTTACACGCAAGCTGGGATCTTCACGTTGCAATTGTTTCAATGCCGCCTCCATGGCGTTCTGTGTTGCCAAACTAGGTGGTTCGATTGAGCAAAAATATACAGCATCGGGAATTTGAGGATCGGTGGCGAATATCTCTTTAACAAGCGTCGCTTCAGCGTTACCTTCGGTATCACTATCTTCAGTCATCACGTCGCTTTCAGGTAGTTTCAACGTTTTTTGCAAACGTTTTTGCGCATTTTTCAGCGATGAAGCGTTAGTTGTGAGCAAATCACCTGTAACTGTATGCTGAAATATAATTAGTTTCCGTTGATATTTTAAGCTAAAGTTCCACAAAATTCAATATTTACCTTCAAGCCCGCACAAATGGCAACATCCCCAGCTGGTACACCGCTAATTTCACGATATTCATCCGCCAACGGCTCATACACTTTACTCACCACTTCGGCAGTATTATGTGTGGTGACCAACCTCGAGCCCTTCTTTAACTCACCACGGAAAACACGCACCAACGTTAGCGCACCACGCTGTTTATCATGTATGATTTTGAAAACTCTGCCCACGAAGTCATCACTAGTTAAAAAACAAATTGTAAAATTGAATAACTTATGGAAATTTTCTTATAGAGGTTTAAACTTTATTACCAAAAGCAATCGTAAAGCTGATTACGTTCATGTGGCGCTGGCAAATAGTCAATAATTGCATCCATTACCCGCTGCACGCCCACATTTTTATATGCTGAACCCAATAGTACTGGTACCACCTTTCGTTGCGCAACTGCACGCCGTAAAGCTTGTTGTATCAATTCATTGCTGACTTGATCAAAGCCCTCATTGCTTATAACAACCTGCGCTAATTCATCATCGATACCGGAAAGCTCATCAATTAACGCATAACGTTTGTCTTGTAAGTCAGCGATGTGCTTATCTAGAAGAGGAAACTTTTTGTACTCACGACCCAAACTAGCACTATGCCAAATCAGTGCTTGTTGAGTAATTACATCGAAAATAGCTGAAATAATTTAAAAAATTAAAACATTTATATGAATAGCTAAATAAATAGGAGACACTTACTTAAATTCCCCTTCTCATCTTTCAGTGGTGATTGCAAACAAACTGGCTTTGCATCCAACTTTGTTGATAAATCGCTCACACAGGAGTTGAAATCTGCATCAGGACGATCCATTTTATTCACAAATACTAATTTCGGCAAACGATGTTTCTCGGCTTGTGTCCATACAGTAATTGTTTGCGCTTCTACTCCAGATGTGCCATCTAAAACCACAACAACACCATCTACAGCATGCAATGATTGTTCCACCTCCATGGTGAAGTCTATGTGACCGGGTGTGTCCAGTAGATTTATTCTACAATACACACAAATAAATGTCATTTCAATTTCATTTAAAATTATTCTATAGACCTACTTGTGTCCCTGCCAATTGAAAGCTACCGCAGAACTGCATATCGTTATACCACGCTCACGTTCCTGTGTCAAGCAATCTGTCACCGTATTACCACGATGCACCTCCCCCATCGTGCGTGTTTTGCCGGCATAGAAGAGCATACGCTCCGTTGTGGTTGTTTTGCCTAAGTATTGTGTGAGTAATTTTTAAATAACTATAGATTTGTAAAAAAAAATATTCCTCACCTGCATCGATATGCGCCAAAATACCTATGTTTCTCAATTTCGCACTACTATAAAAACGTTGCCATCGAGCGTGTGTTCTGATGCTATGCAGCAAAGTAAAGCTGCGGGTTATTGTCATTTATTATATGTTTAATTTATTAATTTCTTAAATTATAAACAATTTAATCGGCGTGTGTTGCGTATGACACAACAGATGATTATCAGCTGTTGCTTCTACACAGCGAATTCATCTGCGGTATATTCGCTCGAATTAAAAAAGTAAACAATCAAAGCGTAGACCTAAAATTTTGCGCCAAACGCAACTCCCTAAAACCAGTGGTTTCAAAACTGTTCCGACTGAAACAGATTTCACAATTGATAGAGAAGTACAAATTTTACCATTTTAATTCGATCTTAAATCCTTTCGAAAAATAATTTGAAAATGAAGTCTTTTTTTATAAATTGTGATATGAACCTTAATGTACATATACATATGTATATAATTTTAGCAACTGAAAATGAATATATGTAATGAAGAATTG
The DNA here is from genome assembly GCF_023373825.1 of Bactrocera dorsalis. Taxonomy (NCBI): domain Eukaryota; kingdom Metazoa; phylum Arthropoda; class Insecta; order Diptera; family Tephritidae; genus Bactrocera; species Bactrocera dorsalis. Next base: position 101,224,455 of record NC_064304.1, on the reverse strand, counting down.
GTCTCTGCAGATCTTTAGTATGTTTAAGGCCTTAGTGTAGCAGCTGTTTATGAACGTTCGCTTCGAATTTTCAATTGACCGGCTGTGGAGAGAATTGAAAAATCATAAATGTGATTTTTGAAAAGAATATCTTGTTTTTGCTTAATTATTTACTTAATCACTTTTAGAAAAATTCGTACTATTTAGTGCAGTGTTTTTAAAATTTGCATTTATTTTGTTATAACAATATTTGTGAATTAAAAACATCATTTCATATTAAAAATGGCTGGGCGCCCAAGACGTAAAGCAGCTGTTAGAGCCACACAAATAATAGAAATATCTGATTCCGAGGATGATGTACATATCACAACAAGAAGAGGACGTGACAGCTCATTTTCTCCACCACCTACTAAGTCTGCACGTATAGATGCCGCAGCACGTTCATTAGCTGGAAGAGAAGTCGCTACCACAAGTACAACTTCAAGGTTTATATTTTCAAACAGTTTTATTTACTAATTATTAAAAGTCATAGTAAATATTATATTCATAGGAAACGTTGGCCAACCGAAAAGACGAATGGTAAAGTTTCACAAGCATCGGAGAAGCGTGCCAAAAAGGACAGCAAGACAACCTCAAAATCAAAGGATAATAACAAAAACAGTGCAACAAATGAAACTGAAAATGTAGAATTATTGCAACAAGGAAACGAAGACCAACAAAAGGATTTGGAAGTTGCACATCAGCAAGATCCTGTAGAAACGGTAACGGATGGCCAATGTCTCTCGAGTGCCGCTAACAATAAACTGGCACGCGATTCTACCACTAATACGGGTCGCAGTTCATTTTGGGGTAAATAAAAAAGTAAAAACATATGTTTGTTATATTAAGTTTCTAAATGTGAAAAAACTCTAGCTCGTCGAAAAGTTTGGCGCGTCGATGAACTGCTCGCCGAAAAAGAGAATGTTGAGCCCTGCACTGCTAAGAATATCGTACAGTTGTTAGAAAATGAGAACACCATACCATTCATTTGTCGATATCGGCGTGATTTAATTAACCACATAACGCCTGAAAGACTACGTGATATAAAAAATTCATACACCGAAATTGTAGAGTTGCGCAAACGTGCTGAAACGATTGTCACACAGTTGGAGAAAGAGCAACAAATAGGCGATGAAGTACGTACAGAGATTTTATGCGCGAAAAGTAACGAAGAATTGGAATTTTTGGTAAGCACAAAGAATCTTTAGTTGTTTTGTAGGTTGACTTAAATAGTTTTTTTAGTATGCACCTTATAAACCTGCCAGCAAAGGCTCGTTAGCAGAACGTGCTAAAGCTCTTGGGTTGGGTGATGCTGCGGATCGCTTGTTGTTCGGTGAAGCTCCGGAAGTGCGTTTGGAATCGCTTGTAGATCGCAATAATGCAGACCTAGAAAATGTGGAGAAAGTATTACAAGGTATTTGTCACATAATTTCGCACAATATCAGCAAACATACAGGTGTTTTGGAAGAGTTGCGACGTCTGTAAGTAAAAAAAAACCTATGAAATATTCTAACTACACAGCTACATGTGCTTTAATTTATTTACTTTTATTGTGTAGACAAAAAGTGCACCGCATAGTACTTAAGTGTACCAAATCCAAAACGCCTGGCACATCAGCCGCTACCAAATCGTCAACATCACTGAAGAATCAATTGAATAGTAATAACAACGCGGTACATTCCAAGAATAAAACGGATGCGTCAAAGTATGAGACATATTATGAATTCCAACAAGATGTGCGTTATTTAAAACCACATCAGGTGCTCGCCATCAATCGTGCAGAGAAGCAAAAGTTTCTAACTGTAAAGATAGTCACTGCTGATTATGTAAAAAATGATATCAAACGGTTCACGCGCGAGCTGTTTATGAATGAAGGTCTGCGTTACCCACTGCGCAATCAGGTGTTCGAACAGGCATTCGAGGAATGCTACAGTAAAAAATGTGAGTGTACTAAAAGCGATTTTTAAATTATTTTTATGTGAACATGCTTATATATATATATATAAAAAAAATTGAATTTCTTCCAGTACAACCACTTCTGTCACGTCAGCTGCGCAGTGACCTGAATGAATCCGCCAAAAAAGCTGCTATCGATGTTTTTGCACAAAATTTGAAACAATTATTGCTACAATCGCCACTTAAAGGCGAACGCATTCTCGGTATTGATCCAGGTTTTACCAATGGTTGCAAATTGGCGTTAATCTCCGAGACAGCAAATGTTTTGGAAACTGGTGTGATATATCCGCATGCTCGCAGCAGTAATGCTGAAGAGGTAGGCGAACAATTAGCCAAATTACTAACTAGACACAAGTGAGTAACAATACAAAATTCGAATTATAAATAAAAAACTGTGTATATATAAATTCATATCTAAATTTCAAAGCTGCAAAATAATCGCTTTGGGCAACGGCACAGCCTGTCGTGAAACGGAGTTTTGGCTTTCCAACCTATTCGATTTGGGCATTTTAGATAAAAATAATGTACGTTATAGTATTGTTTCCGAGCAAGGCGCTTCCATATACTCGTGTAGTGACGTAGCCCGTCAAGAATTTCCAGACATGGATATGAATGAGATTAGTGCAGGTAATAATTACAAATTTAAAAGTAAATATGTATAAAAATAATATAAAATTTATTTATTACTTTCTGCAGTTTCCATCGCACGCCGTTTAAATGATCCGCTGAGTGAATATGTGAAAATTGAGCCACGACACATTGGTGTTGGCATGTACCAGCATGATGTGTCGGAAAAAACGTTGAACGAGGCGCTGAATGAGGTGGTTTCTGAGTGTGTAAGTTTTGTGGGCGTGGACATCAACACAGCCAGTTTGAGTGTGTTAAAGTGAGTAGGGTAGTTTTTTTTTACAAAAACGGCATGTTTATGTTGTGGTTGTTGTTTTAGGCATGTAGCAGGCTTGAGTGAGAAGAAAGCGCAAAAAATCATAGAACATCGTTCAAGTAACGGTCCATTTCAAACGCGCAAAGATCTGTTGAAAGTAAAGTCCATTGGTGAAAAGACGTTTGTACAATGTGCTGGGTGAGATATAAGATAAAAAGTATTCTAAAAATGTAGAATTTAATTGGAGCTTATTGTTATAAAGTTCATTTGTGTTCCATAATTTCTGATTAACTGAGCGTATATGACATATTTTCTCATTACCCGTCAACATGTTGCCTACTTTATTTCAGCTTTATACGCATCGAACCTTTGAGTGTGGGTGGAAAAATTGAAAATCTGCTGGACTGCACTTGGGTGCATCCAGAGAGTTATGCTGTTGCCAAAAAGTAAGTTTTTTCTCCATCATGAACTTCACTACAATTATGATTTTTTTTGTTGATTTTTGTTCACAGAATTATAAGCAAATGCAATTTGTTACTCAAAGACATCGGGAGTACACCTTTTATCTGCAAAATTAAAGCTTACGCCTTGCAATGCGATATGGAAGAGCTGGCAGATAATTTTCAAATACCAAAAGAGCGTGTAAGTTAAATTTCCATTACAAATATTACCAACTTACATAGATACTTTATGTTTATTTTCTATAATTTTATAAAACATCATTTAATATTAAAATTCCAGGTCGATGTCGTGTTAATGGCTTTACAACGCGAGCTTACGCAAGATTATCGTGCAGAATTCGCCAAACGTCCGCTTTTCAAGCAAGGTTTAACACGTATAACTGAGCTCAGTGAGGGTGATGTTCTAACGGGTAATGTGTTGCTAATTATTAATTTATTACTAATACAAATATTAATGCATCTTTAAATTAATCTTCAGGTGCCGTCTCAAACATCACACACTTTGGCGCTTTTGTTGATATTGGCGTTGAGTGCAATGCGCTTATACACATAAGTAAAATGAAGAATAGAGAGCTAAGTGTAGGCGATCGTGTAACTGTATCAATCATTCAAATTGACATACCGCGCAAACGTATTGGTGTACGTCTGGAGGATACGATAAAGGAGACCGACACTTCTTTTACTTTGACCTAATTTAGATTCAAGCTTAGAAGTACTTGGTTACTAGAATATAAATATTTTTGTTTAACATACGTATTTTTCTTTACGTATACAAATGTATATGTTTCGGCCATGTTTATACATACATTAAGCATAAAATATTCACTCATAACATAAAAATGGAAATTATAGCAAATAATATATTATTTCAAAGACATATTTGTTAACCATTACAGTCATAATTCATTAAAATAAGCTGATATTTTTAGTATGTCACTGATTTTAGACTAAATTTAAGCATATTTTATTTATATACAATAATAACTACTAAGTACAAGTGTTTTGGAAGTTAAAGACATATCGCTCATTTGCTGCAAGACCGGCATAAGTAAAAAAAATCGATTCTCCAGAAAACGCGTTTAAAGTTTTCAACTGACTACAACCTTACACGGTGACTCCAACCTTACACCTCTTCTCAAGCGGAGCATATAAGAGGTATTCATATGAATTTTTCACTCAACATGAAGTATGATATAACGAACAATTCTGCAGCATTAACTCAAAAATCACGTTTTTTGATTTATACCGGTTTTGCAGCAAATGAGCGATATGCTAGTAATCAAGTGAATATTTAAGACTTTACAAACCCTAACGGTTCGTTAAAATTTTCATACACTCATTTTAATGCTTGGAGAAAGTTTCTCAGCAAATCGCGTCAGTGATTGGAGAGGGGAGACATATACTAACACCCGAGAGTTACAAGAATGCCAGTTTGTATTCTCGATATCGTATTGAAATTTTGCACACGTTCTTTTCTTCACAAGAAGCTAATCATTTGTCAGAAACACCGATTGTTTGAAACTTAACAAAGATTTTGTCAACCTTACCGCTGGGGGGAATTCAAAACAGTCTTTCGTCGAGTGAGAAATATTTCATTCTAATTTTATTTTTAAATTTGTAAACCTTATATACTAATTTTGAGTTCTTAGTTATTAAACATATGTACTATATGTACGGCACACCTCATGAGGTTGTTTTCAACTATACAATATAATACATGTGTGTGTGTGTTGTCATATAATTTATGTTGCCTGGTTTGGGCTGTTTTCAAGTGCACAAGTGCATTTGTAATCAACTGCACAAACCTAAGTAAATATGTTTATGTTATATTTCTTGAGTGCATGCGTATTGTATATAAATGCTTACGTGCCTCATATACATATGTATTTATGTACGTATGTTGCATGTAAATGCATATATTTTTGTGTGTTTATTTATGTATAACAAATAGTTGTCATACAAACTGAAATAGGAAAAGTAAGGGAATTATAGCGCGGTCCTTTTTTGTTATTAGGTTATAAAGGCATTGCGTAATTCTTATACGTAAAAGTCATCATCTTCATCAATCAAGTCATCAGTCATCAATCTTATAATCTAAATTCTAAAAATACCAGAGTTCCTTAAAAATCTTCGACTAACCTTGCCAATAATAAACTACCTGTTGTTGTTGTAGCTCTTGTAGCAACAGAAAATATGTCCCTAATAATTTCGAATATAGTTGTGGGAAGGAAGTCCGTGTCTATTCCTATTAAGTATACTCGGCACCGAAGTCACTATCTTTTTTCAAATACGAACTAGGTTGAACGAAATCACAAGCATTGGAATAAAATTATATAATATTTACACGACAACAACGTATTGTCAATAATAATAAATAATTCATTGAACAAGTTTAATCCTCTTTATAGATGGCAATTTCCCGCATGTTCTTCGAGGACATGCGAAATCTTTTCTGTTAACCGTTGCATATTAGTTTTTAATCTTCAAATTATAAATTAAACAAATTATATTTTACGTTGATACAAAGCAAATCGTAATAATAACAATGATGAACACTGTAAGGAATTAATAATTAAAAAACACTGTAATAAAATATTATCGAATGTGGGCAAACATAGTAGTTTGTTCAAAATCAATTAGTGAAAACAATTCTTGGAAAATATAGGAAACTCGGGCGAAAGCAGGTTTCAAATTAGATTTTCGTTCCAAAAAACTTATTGCAACTAATAAATTTCAAGTTTTACAACAATTAATTAATGACATTGTTAATTAATAAAACGTATAACAAAAAACGACAATAATAACAACATTTACAACATATTAAAATAGAGCAAGAATCTGTTATATGTATTGTGCGGAAGCTTGCAGTACCGTTACTAACAACAACAATTACAAGCCTGTAAAAAAAATAACTTTTATATCAAAAAACCAAAAATAACAAGCAACTACTAACTAAAACCAAAAACTAAACAAACGAGCAAAACTCAAGCAAAAAGAAATAAAAAATATCACCAAGAATAAGAACCTTTCGTTTGACAACCGTTAGCAAACACAGGAACAGAAGAGTAACCAACCAGACGTCAAGCATATCTTGCAGCGGCATTGGTCTCAAGCATTTTATAGACTTTAATAGAAATATTAAGATTTCTAAAATCGCAAGAGCAGACTCCATACATACCTATACATAGTAGTCAAACGGAATGGCATTTTCAACACAAAAGGAATTTTTCCATGTTCCCTTTATGAACGAGACAGTCGACTATGAGTGCCGTAAGGCTTGTGTCAAGCTGAAGACCTATCAATCGACCATCGATCATCGCTCTTGGGCCATGGATGAATCGTTGCAATCAAGGTTCCTTTCAGATTTGATCACCTGCCAGACGCCGGTAGGTCAAATCTTGAGGTCAACTAAATTATTGCAAAGTAATGTTAGGCCGCCGAATTCCCCAATAGCGATACAATTTCGTAAATATTTTTATGTTGATGTAATAGCTATATTTTTAATGAATTTAATTGATAGAGCGCGTAAATAATTGATGAAGATCAGTGAAATATATTTGTCCTTTGTAATATTTGTACAAAAATTGAGTATTATTTATGAAATACAAAATTTGAAGCTGTCAGTAGCAGGAAAATTAGTTTGTGCTAGAAAGGCACTGAGTAATGCTAAACGTTTTTGGGGAATTCACATATTGTTTCTAGTACTTCGAAAGTTTTCATGTTCGCGTCAATTAAAATCGTTTTCTTTTTTAGGTTGGCGGCTACGGTGATGGTGATGGCGACGACGAGTATGATTATGATTACGATGGTGATGAAACGGGCGAAGGTGCACGAGCTCCTGGCCGTAATCTTGGCTCTAGACGTGGTGGTGGACGCCATAAAAGAGGCGTCGGTAGGCCAGTTCACACTGACAGCGGTTATATCGGCGAACCGGGTATGAGAGGCGATGAGGGAGCGGGACCTAGTGGGCGTGGACGAATAGGTGGCCCCGGAGGTGGTGGCCCTGGAGGTAGTGGTCCTAGAGGCGGTGGCACCGGAGGTGGCGGTCCTAGAGGTGGTGGTCCCGGAGGTGGTGGTCCTGGAGGTAGTGGTCCTGGAGGTGGAGGTCCTGGTAGTGGTCCTGGAGGGTTTTCCGGTGGTGGGGGCCCAGGTGGCGGTGGGCCCGGTGGTGCATTTCCGGGGGGCGCTGATGGGAGAGGAGCTAAACTTGGTCAAAGTGGTCTTCTTACCGCTGATAGCGTAATTGCTTGCGCCAACGAACAAATGGGAAGAATGCAGGAATTGTTACTGCACAAAAAGAATCTCGAAAAACAATTGGAGGTATCGAACGAACGCTTAAAAGTATCGAACATGGAGAATGATAAGATCAAAGCCATTATGAATAATAAATTCGATAGCAGTCATTCGAAAGATTTCTACAACAAAATACAAAAGCTCACATCAGGCGGTAAAATCAGTAAGGGGGAGGAAAATGAACTTTTACAGATTTACAATAAATTCGAAGATATGAGCAAGGCATACGAAATATTGCAAGCAGAAAATGCCTATCTAAAGCGACTAATGGAGAAATTGTCGTTACGCGCATCCTTCGAAGCACTAAAAGTAGAACCGGAAAAGAGCAACGATATTGCATTCTTACAGAACGAGGTGAACAAGCTGCGTAAGGAGCTCTCCATATTGCGCAAATTTGAAGATGACAAACTGAAGGGCACCATGGATAGCAATCGAAATAAAATGTCTGATCAGGATGCTGAGACGCTCAAGGCGATTATTAAGGAGCGTAATGCTTTACGTGAGAAATGCAAAACTTTCAAAGATCTTGAGGCAAAGGTTTACGAGCTACAGAAGATAGCAAAGGAAGCCGATAAAATGTCTGATAGTCTATCGAACGATTTGGATAGTCAATCTAAACATATAAATAAAATGGAACATGAGATGAAGCAGATGCAGGACTACTACGAAGATCAAATAGCCAAGCATAAGTTTAATGAAGACATACTTAGGGTAAGTGTACATAAATGGTTTATAAATAGCGTCTTCTAGAATCTCCAACTAGATTATAGAAATTTAACCTAGAAAAAACGTTAATTTCGGCTGAACCGAAGCTAAATGCATCTTCTATAGCATAAAAATATATTTATCTTGCTTTCAATCGTTCAGTTTGAGCGATCTAAAAAATTTGTTCGGAGGTTGTAGCTTTGGAAAATTATCTGCAAAATTCCGTGAAAGTATTTCGCCAAATAACAGAGTTTTCCTTAGAAGAATTGATTTTGATCGATCAGTTTTCATGGCAGCTATATGCTATAGTTATCCGATTTGAACAATTAATTTGAAGATGCGTTGCTCCTTTGGGTAAAAACCTATTCCGAATTTCGTGATGATCCTTTGTCCAATTAAATTGTTTTCTCCAAAGAGACTTGAGTGCTATCGATATATGGTTCTACATCTTATAGTGGTCCGATAACGGCAGTTCCGACAAATGAGCAGTTTCTTGGGGGAAAAAATTGTGGAAAATTTCAGGTCTCCGACGTTTCCTTTTGGGTGCTACACCCTTCGGAGCAAACTTAATATACTTAAGGTGATCCATTTTAAGGTTCCCTAGTTTTCAGGAGGAAAGACACAGAAACTTCTGATTTGAAGAGGATTGTTTATTATCATTCGAAAAAAAAATATTCTTTGGCATTTATTTTTTGAAGATTATCTCTTTTAAATGTTGGCCGCAGCACTTCTCAGATGGTCCACCCATTACTCCAACTTTCAATTATCGAAGTGTGGGATTGTCCGCCTAGATCACAAGCTTCAATTGCAGGCATCAAATAGTCGGTTACGTTCACACCGGTTAAATTCATTTTTGAAGAAATATGAACTGATAATTCCACCGGCCCACAAATCACACCAAGCCGTTGTTTTTTCTGGATAAAGTGGCAGCTCTTGAATCTCTTAAGGTTGCTCTTCGTCCCAAATGCGGCAATTTTGATTGTCGTCGGATCTTTGGTAAGGTTGCTGCGACCGGTGCCATATCGACTCTCCTTTTGAGTCTCAAAAAGTCTTTATCCCAAATATTTATGTATATAAATTAATGTAGCTCATTATCGATTATCTTTCATGCTTGGCTTAAGGTTTAACAAACCATAAATTGCCCTAAATAGTTGCATATATCGGTAACTTTTTCGGTGGTCAGAGTAATCGTGAGATTTTATCAACACGCTATGCTCGCAATATGAGTTACCCTATTGAAAAGATAAGCATTCGGGCAAATTCTGTAACTATTTGAGGCTTACTAGTCAGGAATCGGCAATGTTACTCGCTATTTCAAGTAAATATTTATTTTTGTCCTGTTTAATAACGTCGGAAATTGCATATTCCCGATTAACATAATTTATGTCACATTCATTATTATAAATGATATCTATTTTTAGTACCTATCGAATAATTCCCAATTTCTCTATCACAGTGTCAACTCGACGAAATGAAAGAAGAGCTAATTCGTGCTCGTTGCAGTGCACAAAAAGCCGAATGCTTGCAAATGGAGATCAGCAGTTTGCGGAACGAGCTGATGCGTCGTGAGTTGGCTCTGAATGATTACAACTGTCAGTACAACCAATTGATGGTAAGTTAGTTAACGGTTAATAGCATCATGCTCATTTAGATTAAAAATTAAGTGAGCGTTGAAATTTATTTTCGTTTCTTTTCGATTTCGTAGTACAAGGCCAAAAAGTTTAGAAACAGTGGCTATTGTATGTGCAATCGAAACCCAGATGCTGGCCATGATAACGATAATTGTTTGTCGGATAACTGACTGCAATGCGAATTAGCCAATCAAATGCATATAAATCTACATATGCACATATGTATATACTTCTTCTATAAACAGTTGTTCGTTTATGCCCATATCTACTACTGCTTTAAAGAATACATACATATATATAAATATTTTTTTTTAAATATTATTCACTGTATATTAATAATAAATTTTGTATAAGCTCTGTTTTTTTCTTGTTTACAATTTATGAAATTTTGTGAGTTGAATAAATCAATTGTTGAAAATATATACATATACATTTTTAAACAAAACCGTTCATTTACAGTTTTTGTAAAGCATTGAATTCAAGCTTTTGCAAGCACGGTTTACGCTTGTTTCTTTTAGTCTTCTTCCATAAATATATTTTAAATACATATTTCATGCCAATGCCGGATATGTGTCTTGATGACATCCGAAAAATATTTCTGGTCATCTCATAATGGTTAAGGAAGCTTACCGAAAGGTCTCATTTCATAAGTTCTAAATAGTTATAAGTCCCCTAAACACTATAATGATGATCTGTATCTGCTTTTAAAACCGAGTTATCCGTATAAGCTTAAGCGTTAGGAGTTTGAGGAAAAAAACCCAAGGGCTCTCATATACCCCGCACCAAAAAACTTTTTATTTCGAGTTCTTAGTGCTTAGTATTCACAAAGAAAATGGCTCGTGTCACTTTCATGGCTGGCTCTGGAACGGATTTGCAACTCACCCGCGTTAACATCGCATTCATAGGCCAAAACCCTCCCCTCCCACCAAAAAAAGAAAAGAAAAAATAACATATGTACATATGTATGTATGCAAAGCTTTAATTGCACTGGACTTGCTCGTATTTACAGCGGCAGTTTGTAGAAATGGGCTTGAAGAGCAAATGCAGGAAAAGAGTTCGTTTTCGACAAGTTTGCTCTTCCTGCGTACGCATTGACCGACATACATGGCCAGCAGACTCGGATACAGAAACGGAAGTAATAGCTGATAAATATAAGAAGGATAACATATTAGTATGTAAAACAAATGCTATAGAAAATACCAAAACAAAAGGAAAGGCCACTGATGACACTGATACAGAGTACTGAATATATTATATATATATATATATATTTTATTTTCTCCTTCGCTCTTTCCGCTGTCCGTTTGTCTTGAACTAATGCACAGAATGTCATTGATGAGCTTCAGCATAACGCCATACAAAATCTGCACGATACCCAAACACAAACCTGCACGGATTATATGGACGACTTGACCTTCTTCGCGCGAGCCACTTTGAACGAAATCAAGAAAGAGATAAAGAAACGTGGTGGTGACGGCGACAATATCGGCGGTCCAGCTATTACCGATGGCCTCAGTCCCGATGAATGTTGCGCTGAGTTACAGCGGCTGCACGATATGGTCAAACAGTTGACAAGACAAAATGAATATTTGCAAAATAATGTACAGAAAGCAGCGGAAGATTATTGTGCAGAGGCGTTTACGAAATTGAGAGAAATGGAGGAGAAATACAAGAAATCCCAAGACGATATATCATATTTGAAAAAAGATAAGGACGCCCTGAATATGCATGCTATGGATAAACTGAATGAGTTCTCTGATCGTGTGGATAAAATGGGTACAGATGTGGGTAAAGCCGTTAAAGATACCGCTTATATGGATAAAGACTTGAAAGAATCTATGAAATTGGTTAAGGAAATAAGTGACATACAGTTGAAAAATGTTCAATTATCAAATGCCGTGAATGCGCTTAATACACGCGATGATCAGAGCAATATAGACGATTTACGACGGCAATTGCTCGAAGAACAAGCAAAAAATAAGAAGTGCCAGGAAGAAAATAAAAGGCTAAGAGAACTGCTTGAAAAACGGGGCATTGATCCAGAATTAGCAACTAAGGATATCGTGAAAGAAGTGGCGGATGTGCAGAAGGGTGGCCCTGCCACCGGCTTAGACGTGCAAAGGAGTGGTCCTTTCATTGGTCCAGACGGTCAAAAAGGTACACCTTCTGGTGCAAGTCAATTAGCCGGGCCTGATAAAGGCGGTCCATTCGTTGGCAAAGATATTGGCCCAGAAGCTGGAAAGAAATTTGAGAGCGGCGGCGGTGAAGTGGTTGGTGCTGAGGTTGTAAGAAAAGGTGGTCCTGGCGAAAGTGCAGTTGTTGGACCGGAAGCTGGTAAAAAAGCTGGTCCTGGCGTGGCTGATATAGGCGGCCCAAGTGCTGTTAGAAAAGACGCGCTTGATACGGCTGGCGTAAAAGGTCCAGATGCTTTTAAAGCACCTACGCCTGGTCGTGGGCCTGAAGCTACGCAACCGGTTGCACCCGGTGCCGTTCCCGGCCCAGCTGCTGCCAAAACAAGTGGTCCTGCTGAGCGTGGTCCTGGAGTGGGTGGACCTGCTACTGGGGCTCCTGGTGCAGGAAGCCCTGCCGTGGGTGGTCCTAGTCCTGGTGGTCTTCCTGCGGGTGGACCTCAAAAAGGTGTACCAATTACAGGCGGCCCTGGTATTGGTGGTCCGCCTGCCGGTAGTCCTGGTGCAGATCCCGGTACAAGTGGTCAGCCTACTGGTGGCCCAGGCACAGGAGCCACTACAGGTGGCCCGCGTACAGGTCCCACTACAAGTGGTCCTGGTGCAGGACCGGCTTTAGGTGGTCCAGCCGCTGGTCCAGGTGCAGGTGGCCCTGCTACAGATAGCCCTGTTGGGGGTGGTCCTGCTGCGGGAGGGCCTGGTCCAGTTGGACCTGCTGCTGGTGGTCCTACTGCGGGTGGACCTGCTGCAGGTGGTCCGGCTGCTGATCGTCCTGGTGCAGGTCCCGGTAGAGTTGGTCCGGCTGCCGGTGGCCCAGGGACAGGAGATACTACAGGCGGTCCCGGTACAGATGGTCCGACTGGTGGGGGCCCAGGGTCAGGCGCCACTACAGGTGGTCCTAAAGCAGGCCCTGCAGTGGGTGGTCCTACTGCAGGCGGTCCTGGTCTAGGTGCTCCTACTCCGGGTGGTCCTGATGCTGGTGTCCCGACTGCTGGTGGACCTGCTGCTGCTGGTCCTCCTGCTGGTGGTCCTGCTGCTGGTGTTCCTGCTGCAGGCGATCCTGGTGCAATTGGTCCAGCTGCGAGACGTCCGGGTGCTGCTGGCCCCGGGGGTGGTCCTGCTGCAGGTGGTCCTGCTGCAGGTGGTCCTGCTGCAGGTGGTCCTACTACGGGCGGCCCTGGTGCTGTTGGGCCTGCTGCCGGTATTCCTGGAGCAGGTGGCCCTGCTGCTGGTGGTCCTACTGCTGGTGGTCCTTCTGCAGCCGGTCCTGCTGCAGGCGGCCCTGGTGCAGTTGGTCCTGCTGCGGGCGGTCCGGGTGCTGCTGGCCCCATTGGGGGTGGTCCTGCTGCAGGTGGTCCTGCTACAGGTGGTCCTGCTACAGGTGGTCCTGGTGCAGTTGGTCCTGCTACGGGCGGTCCGGGTGCTGCGGACCCCACGCGGGGTGGTCCTGCTATGGGTAGACCTGGCGCAGTTGGCCCTGCTGCTGGTGTTCCTGGTGCTGATGGCACAGCTGCGGGTGGTCCTGGCCCCGGTAAGGGAGACATTGGCCGACCTGGTGCAATTAGAATAGGTGAACCTGTTGTCGGTGAAGGTGGTGGGCCTGGAGGATATACAGGAGTCATTGGTCCTGGAGGCGCTGATCAAACACGTGGTCCTGGAGAACCGGATCGAAGTGGTCCAGGTTTAGATAAAATTGGTGGTGCTGGTCCCGTAGGGGACGGCTCCGCAATCGGTGACGGAGAAAGTGGTGGTAGAACTGGCACTAAACCTGGAAAGGGAGAAGGTATTGGTGGCAGTGTTCCTGGTAGAGGACCTATTGGTCGAGGTCCACCTATTTCTGGTGGAGGTAAAAGTCGCAGAGGAAAAGGCGCAGCCGCAACAGCAGATTCAGATGCATTCCAACAATTTATCGACACTAATGCCAACACAATGATTTCAAATATAAGGGCGGGCAGTGCGCTCGAAAAGGAATTACGTGCGATTCTGAATTCCTTCATGATGGAATGTGGTTTCTGCTTCTGCAAAAGTTTAGTGCCGAAAAGTAAATTTTACGCACTTTGCCACAAACTTCTGCACAATGGCATTCAGTGCATGTCTTTCCGCGAGTTAGCGTACATGCATAGAAAGATATTTATGGCCGCTGACAAGTTGCATCCAGGATGTCTATTAAACATGATACTAACCGAACTGGGCTTCAAGGATGGCGAGGGTCTCAAGTGTTGCCATTGCAAAAACGCTCTCTGTTGCAGCAACTCCGAGGAAATGCTCAAAGAAAAGGGTGGGTAATGAATGTTCTTGTAGTGTTGTTGCAGTCGACGATATTTTACGAGAAATTTGTATTTTTTACATAGTAAGCAAGTTGGAGCGTGATATTGAAATGGCAAAAGAATATTTGGACAGTTTGAAAGGGCAACCAAAAACGCCGAAAAATCCCTATACCTCAACTGGAAAGACATACCGAAACATGGAAGATAGCTATACAGAAGCCGTAGAAGAGTAAGCATATTTTTTGATATTGTAAATGTATATTATCCGTTATTTCCCAAGTTGATTGCTCTAATACATACATATCGCGCATTTGCTGCAAGAGGCATAAATCAAAAAACGTGATTTTTGAGTTAATGCTGCAGAATTGTTCGTTATATCATACTTCATGTTGAGTGAAAAATTCATATGAATACCTCTTATATGCTCCGCTTGAGAAGAGGTGTAAGGTTGTAGTCAGTTGAAAACTTTAAACGCGTTTTCTGGAGAATCGATTTTTTTGACTTATGCTGGTCTTGCAGCAAATGAGCGATATGTAAAGTGATTTATACATTACGTGTTGCTCATACAACATGGTGTACTATATGCTTACATTAGATTTGAAGCATAACATTGACTGCGTTAATATAAAGAGGTGTTTTATTAAAATTTACTTGGAAAATAATGGACCCACTAATCCATATGTATGAATATGTACAAACGGCACACTTTTTAGGCTTCTAACATGTCGAGAAACAAGACCTGCTTTGTCCAGAACACACAGCAAACAAATGAAGACTCTTAAGGTGGGTAGTTAATCTAATTTTAGTGTCATCTAATCTCTTGTATTGAAAATGTTTGACCTTTCATGTTTATTCCTTTATAGGCGCGCATAATGAAATGCTCCGAGATGCTGCGGTGATTATTTTACGTAAACGACATAACGTTCAATTTCTTAGTTGTGAGCGTGCGTTTGATTTGAAAACATCCAAACATACTTTGCTGCAATATCTATTTCTTAGTTTATTTTTATATTTATCGTACCGATTACGGTTGATTTAAGTTTTTTTTTGCATTTTTTGGCAAATGGCATTCTAACTACAAAGAATTTATGTGAATGAAACATATTTGTTCGACAAGAGGCCTGAATTGTCTTTGTTTAAAGCAATTTTATTAATTCACCAATTGGGAGCATCTTTGGAGAATCAACAGAATTATTTTTTACTAAGTTTGCAATGATCAGGCATAATATGGACTTTATCAATGAATGACCGCCACGTTCGCGCATACATTTGTATATATAGTTTAGAGGGTTTTCCGAAACAATAATTAAAAAATTGAAATAAACAAATATATTATACTTATATTTTAACGAAATCGTGTTAATTATTTTAAACATGTTAATGACAAATAACGCAACAAATTTATAGCCCCAGCAACTCACAGCTATCGAAATTCCAATTCATTGAAAGAATCAACGCGGAAATTAGCCTATACCGTGCAATTCAAAGACTTTACGTAGGAAAGGGATGAAGGATCACACGTACACAACAGTATCGGTTCGAATTGTCAATTTTGGGCATTTAATTGCTGATTTAGCCAATAGGTACTAGCTTGAAGACGCTATTCTCATTATTGGACAGAACTTACGCTGTGATCAAATACAGCATTTTCCTCGCAATAATTTAGCTCGGACATGAACCACATGAAATTTGACATTTCAGTTTGATGGCAACGCTTCAAACGTCACCCAATTGGCAGTTTTTAATTTTTTTCTTTTGGAATTGTTAAATTAATTTTCCAGCTGTCTTCGTGGGTGTAGTTGACTGGCGTTTGGAAAAGGCGAAATAATTATTTTGAGCGTTTCGCGTAGCTGTGTGTGTCGTGTAAACATTAAGAAGAAAAAGGTGTATTGGCTAAGAAATTGTGCGCGAAGCGGAGCGGCGACGTACGTGCGCGCCAATTTGTTTATAATAAAACATTTTAAGAAGGAATTTCATTTGCGTGGTATTGTTGGACGTAAACGGCAGATTGTATGTACCTTGGTGGCTAGCTGATTACTCGTTGGATTGTATAGATGTCGGTGACAAAAGATACAAAACAAAAAATTCTACAGGGTGTGGTTGTTGTGCAGTGGTCGATTATTCAAAAGATGAAATGAAATTGATTAAAAAATTTGTTGTATGTATTTTTATGGTGTAACCACATTGTGTTGGTGAATGGCAAAACGAATACGCATAAAACAGTGTAAATTAATTTATGCGAAACGCGAACGAAATTGAGAAAATTATGCAAATTGGGTGATACACAGCTTTTAATGTTGCTGACAGTGACGGCAAGGTGTAAATCAAGCATTGACTTAGTTGAATTTGGAAAGGGTTGCTTGGCGATACCGGAACGTCTATATATACATATGTTACATTCATAATAAAAATCTAAGAATTAAAACAAATGCAATCTGCTATTTAGTTGTGTCCCATCATTTTGGGGAAGGACCAATACAGAATTAGTGACGTTGTCAATCGCGACGTCAAAGCCAACGTCGTCGTCTGCGCCGCTTTAAGTCTGTTGCACTTTGCCAAGAGCAGGTGTATACAGCGCCAATAGCGGACGTTGATGTATGACCGGCTGAAATGAAAAAAAGCAAAACGCCGCTCCAACAATAACAATATCGACATCATGTCGCGGCTTGCTGATTATTTCGTTATTGTTGGCTATGATAACGATAAAGAACGTGAGTAATTTGTAATTCTTTCTATATACACATTTCTGCATACATATTTAAGTATTTGCATATAATAAGAAGATAAATTATATACATACATACTTATTTATTTGCTGATTTCGAGTTAGTTAATTTAATTTGTTATAGTATTGTATATTGCTTCTATTTTTTATTTGGCGAATTAAAAAAATTCAGAGCTCATAATTAATTTACAATTTATGATTGATAAATTCTAGGGACTGCTGCTGGTAACATACACATGTCATGTGGCAAGATAGTGCAGCGTTTTCCGGAAAAGGACTGGCCGGATACTCCATTTATCGAAGGCATAGAGTGGGTACGTTTGTTAATGAATATGTTAACATATTCAAATGAATTATTTTTATGATTTAAGTATGAGTTCACAAAAACATTAACAACAAAAGAATTTGCATTGCTTTTTTTAACAAGTGAGAGGGGTTTGGAATCTAGTATGTACATAGGAAACTAAAATGTTTGAAACAATTATAACATACTACTGTATTATTTCATTCATACATTTGTGTATTTTTGATTATGCTATTATGTAAAGAATCCAAAATAGAAAGTACTCTTTAAATTTGATTCTGATAAGTTTGTTTGTTTGCATATGAAATAGTTTTGTCAACCACTTGGCTGGGGTTTGTCGTACGATAAGCAAGAACCAAAATTTTTCACTTCCGTACTTACTGATATCGATGCAAATAAGCATTACTGTGCCTGTCTTAGCTTCCATGAAACATTGGCCATCACACTTAATAAAGTCATTGATGAAGAAGATGAGGCAACTGCTACCGTCAGCGGCATTGGTGGTTCCAAATTTCAACCTGCGATTACGGGCAGCACTAACGGCGGTGGAAGTGGTAATAATAGCATAATATCCCATCATAGCGTTATGTATGCGCCCAAATGTTTGGTGCTAATATCACGGCTCGATTATGGAGATACATTTAAGGTAATTCTAATTAGAATAATTTCAAATTATCAGTAAATATATTTTATTTTATAAACAAACTGATCTAAATGTTTACAGAACTGTCTAGGCACTATTTACACAGTATACATTGAGAATCTGCCCTACGCATTAGAAAATCTCATTGGCAATATTCTTGGCTGTATACAGGTGCCACCGCCAGGCGGTCCGCAAGTACGCTTCTCCATAGGAGCTGGCGATAAGCAATCGCTACAGCCGCCTCAATCGCCTTCGTTACCAGTGACGGGTACAGCTGTTTACTTTGTTTTTAAGCAATTAGGTATGCAGCTATTCAAATATATAAAGAAATATATAAAAAGCACACAAACATATATATGTATGTGCTTGCTTGTATGCTAAATTTTATAATTCATTCTTATTAATTAATATTATTATTTTCAATATGACGCATTTCAATACAATCCATCGAAAAATGTGATATTTACACCGCTTAACCACAACATTCACCGTTTTAACATATGGAATCACGGGTGTCGGGTATCTGCTCTTCTAATATATATAATGTGGCGGTTAGGTATTAAAAATGTACTTATACTGCTGTGCGCGGTTATGACGGAGAATAAAATTCTATTCCATTCAAAAAGCTATTCACATTTGACCGAAAGCTGCAAGGCTCTGGTATCATTGATGTATCCATTCAGGTAAACAAATTTGATATGAGTTCTTTCAATTTACCTGTCTGTATTTATTTTCAATGTATCATTCTATGTAAACAATATACTTTAATATAGTACACAATTCTCAATATTTTCTTAAATATAGATACACGCACGTGTACATTCCGATATTGCCAGCACCGTTAACCGAAGTTCTCTCCACACCCACCCCCTTTATAATGGGCATACACAGTTCATTAGTCAGCGAAATCACCGACCTGCTGGATGTTATAGTCGTAGACCTAGACGGTGGCATGGTAACGATACCAGAATCACTGTCACCACCAGTGCCCATACTGCCATCACCATTGTGGGAACAGACTCAAGAGCTGCTTACGATGATTCTATTTCCGCATCTTTCACAGGCTGATTTGGCATTTCCGTCGCTCGAAAAACCAACTAATTATCCTAAGTCAGATGCAATAATAGATAAGGAGTTGCGTGCTATTTTCATGCGCCTCTTTGCACAACTGCTGCAAGGGTAAAAATAGAATATGCATGTCTTTACGAAAAAAAGAAAATGTAATATTTTTTATTGCTGTTTATTTCTGCAGATACCGCTCATGTCTAACTATTATACGCATCCATCCTAAACCGGTGATAACTTTTCATAAGGCCGGTTTTTTGGGTGCACGTGATCTGATAGAAAGTGAATTTTTATTTCGCGTTTTGGACAGCATGTTCTTTACCACCTTCGTGAATGAACGTGGACCACCGTGGCGTTCTGCCGATGCTTGGGATGAATTATATAGCTCTATGAATGAGATTTTGAAGAGCGAGGCGCAAAATAAGAGTTTAGTAAGTTGCCTAAAAATGTATAACTCTCGGTATCGATGCATTTTTGTACTATTCACCATATTATATCATAAAACAAAACATCTCTTTAAGCTAGTGGATTTTTAAAAATATAATTACAAATATTACATCGCCAAAAAAGAATTAGTATTTTCATAGAGTAAGGATAATGCTTGATAATAATTTCTTCCAGGTTCCAATACACATACAGGAGTTGGGAAAAATACTATACGAAAACGAGTGTCCAAGTCAACAGGTTTACGCACAGAAAGTACTCCGCCCGCCGGATGGCTCTTTCCATCGCATACACCAGCCAGCATTTCCACGTATTAGCAGCGAAAAAGTTGAGCTGATTATAAACGATGGCATGCGCAAGAATTGTATTTCGCATCGTTTAACGGTATTGCGCAATCAAATGCGCATAATACCGATGGGTCCGCGCTTACCCGAGGTGCTAGATGTGCGTCCAGCCATCTTAAATTCAGCACGCCGACTCGAGGTATCTACACATTATTTAGCACGTATGAGTTGTATATTAAAAAATATATTTTTTCTTTGAAGGTGCTAAAAACTTGTGTCGCTTATATTTTTGAAAATAAAATCGCCGATGCGCGTAAACTTGTGCCGGCTGTAATGCGCACACTCAAACACCGTGATGCACGTCTAATACTCTGTCGTGAACTATTCGGCTATGTGCATGGCAATAAAGCGATACTTGACCATCAACAGTTCGACTTGGTGATTAAGTGAGTTCTTAACGAAATATAATTAAAATTTATAAATACAAAAATATATATAATATGATATTAACATTAATCACAACTGACAGATTTATGAATAAAACAATACAAAATTCCACGGGTATTGATGAATACACCGTTGCGGCGGCACTCTTACCGATGTCCACTATCTTTTGCCGCAAGCTTTCCACGGGTATAGTTCAATTTGCATACACCTGCATACAGGACCATCCCATATGGAAGAACTTGCAATTCTGGGAGTCTACTTTCTATCAGGATGTGCAGACACAGATTAAAGCTTTGTACATGCAACGACGGCGACAAATCGAGAATAATAAGGAATCCAATATCGTGTTGGACGATGTGCCGTTGGAAGAGCCAACTGCGCTTGAGATAACAGCCGAACAAATGCGCAAAAGTCCAACGCTGGAGGAGGAAAAAAAGAACGTAATTAGCTCAAATTTTTATTTTCCAACTTTGTACAGTGATTTATTTCATTTTTTAATTTACTTTTTAGGAATTAGCGCAATCAGAAGAATCCACGCTTTACAGTCAAGCCATCCACTATGCTAATCGTATGGTGTCCTTGCTAATACCACCCGATGTGAATGCTGTGGGACCGAAGCCGAAGCAATCCTTTCGCTTAGACGATAATCAAAGCGTATCGAATAGGTGAGTTTCTGTGATTATTTTAATATTGTTTAATTTATTTTCGTTGTATTAAAAACGGGTCCTTTAATGTTTTAAAGATTCTTAAATCAAAACTTTATTTAATGTTATTTCCTAGATTATTACAAATTTTATTTCGTAATTTTGACTCTTAACTTTATTGGAATTGCTATACAGGATTTTGAAACTGGTCGAGACTAGTAAAAACTAGATTTTCGAATACGAATACTAATTTGCATATTATTCTACTTGTAATTTGTTTATAATTTTACATTTAAAATTTTTATGAACTTGACTAAAAAATATAATATCATCTCCATTTATTTATAGAACAAATACTTTTCTTAGATTGAGGTACGATTTTGTTCTTATTTGTTGTAAGCACCTGCATATTCTTTTTATTCATACTTTCACTTATTTTTTATTATTATTTTTTAATATAAAATGCACGTTTTTGCTTACGCGTTTGAAATTAACAAAATTTACATTATATGAATTTTTTTTATATGTTGAGTAGGATATATTAAGTTTGTAACATAATTGTAAACAGAAAAAAACATCGGAAACCCTATAAATTATATATATAAATGATCTGGATTTCATACATTCTTAGGAGAATTTTCGAAATTATACCTTAGACAGGTTTTCAGATTAATGCCTTATTGCAAAAATCTATTCTATAAAAATTCTTTAAATTTAAACTTTGTTTTAGTATAAATTTTGAAGCATTGCAGTTTAAATATAAGACAGGTTCTTGAAAAAATACATTGTAATTAAATTAAAGTTTGATTATTTTTGTTATTTTAATTAATATTAGAGGGAAAACGCTTTTAAACGCTTATTTTTATGTATAGAATACACTAACAATATTTTAAATGCTTTGCACAAAGAAATGTTTTAGAGGAATTCAAACAATATTTAGTATTTATAGTCCGAAATTCCATAATTAAACTAAACAATGCTTCGCATCGGTTAACGCAATAGATCAGTTTTGTTTTCAACTTTAAACAAATGTTTCGTCTCATTTTCATTTCAGTATTATGGGCTCGCACAGCTTAAGCGAACATTCAGACGAGGGCTTTGAAGAGAACGACGCACTGGAAGTGGGCGGTGCAGTCGGCAAAATGGTTTCACGATTCATCGATCGCGTATGTACTGAGGGTGGTGTTACGTCTGAGCATATACGCAATCTACATGATATGGTGCCCGGTGTAGTCCATATGCATATTGAAACGCTGGAATCGGTATATCTGGAATCTAAAAGGCATCCACATGTGCAAAAACCAAAGATACAAGCGCCATGTCTGCTGCCAGGCGAAGAGATTGTAACGGATCACTTGCGTTGCTATCTCATGCCGGACGGCCGAGAGGATGACACACAAAGCTGGATACCAGCCGAGGGCGCATTATTCTTAACAAATTATCGTATTGTGTTCAAAGGTGAGTGCAATTTAAATTCGACTGCTATGCAAAAAATTAACTGCTTTTTAATGTCACTGCATTTTAGGCTCCCCCTGTGACCCGCTCGCTTGCGAACAGACCATTATTCGCGCATTTCCCATCTCCTCAATGCTGAAGGAGAAAAAAATCTCAGTACTATATCTTTCGCATTTAGATCAAACCCTGCCGGAAGGTTTACAGTTGCGTTCTAGCACCTTCCAGTTGATGAAAATCGCTTTCGATACCGAAGTGACGCCGGAAATGATTGAAACCTTTCGTAAAATACTCACAAAGGCTCGGCATCCAATCGATGAGTTCGAGCACTTTGCATTCCAATCGTACGGTACCATCATGCATGGCACCGCACCATCTAAAACCAAAGAAAAATACTCAACACTAAAGGGTTTCGCCAAGAAAACGATTTTACGCAAATTCAAACAAAAAACGCCAGCCAAACGTAAATTAGTTACTTCGACATTAGATTTTGATACGCTCGGTCCTTCAACGGAGGCGATAGACACACATTCTTTGGACGACGAACTTGAAGATGATGAGTTCGAAACGAATACGGACACAATGCCACGTTTACTGACCGCCAAAGATGTGGAGCGCATGCGGGAACGTAGCTATGTGCGCGATTGGAAGCGTTTAGGCTTTGACGAGGCACAAAACGGCTTTCGCATAACCACCGTAAATGCTAACTACAGTTTATGTCGTTCATATCCTGCGCTGTTGGTAGCGCCTGTGCAAATTAATGATGCGGCGCTTTTGCATCTTGGACGATGCTACAAGAGTCAACGCATACCCGTGGCCACGTGGCGGCATCGGAATGGCGCCCTCTTGATACGAGGCGCTCTGCCACATAGCAAATCAGTGATCGGTGAGTTTGAAGTTTAAAAAATTTTTTGTAATTGTATATATGTATATATTAATGACCCTAAATGAATAGGCATGCTGAAAAACTCCACCGGCTCGAATACGATGTCACATGACGTCGCCAACTATCACGAGCAAGATAAATATATTTCAGCGCTCATTGACTCCATGCCAAAGAATCTCTCCCTAGCATTGGCGCAATACACAATGACTGGCATGAATTTGTCCATGAATTCACTGTTATTAAACGCTACCGATGAGTCAGCCTACCTCAATCGCGCAGATACTTCGTTAACACCCGAAGTTAGTCGTAAACACAAGTCAGGGATTTCAGGTAGTGGTAGCGAATCTAAATCGAATAATTGGACAGATTCACTGAAACCAAAATCGAATACTATAAAGAACAATTCATCGGTGACGGCGGCCGCAGCAGCATATCGGAAGTTACGGCTTTATGTCTTAGGTATCTCCTTTCTTATTTTCTTTCGCACTTGCTCACTATATGCGTTTTCTTTGCATTCATTTAGGTGAGAAATCTCAAACGAAATCCGGCATCAACGCAGATCTCTGTGCAGAATTCATAGCCGTGGACTATGCCGATTACCGGCAATCGCGCATCGCTTTCAAGAAGCTAATGCGCGCCTGTCTGCCTTCGAATACAACCAACGATGCCGACCAAACATTCGCCAAAAGCGTTGAACAGTCGGAGTGGCTACAGCAAATTTCTTCACTCCTACAACTATCCGGTGCTGTAGTCGATCTAATGGATCTACAGGAGTCTAGTGTGATGCTCTCACTGGAGGATGGCTGGGATATAACGGCGCAAATTTCATCAATTGCGCAACTCTGCCTCGACCCCTACTATCGCACGATGGAGGGTTTCCGTGTGCTCATCGAAAAGGATTGGATCGCATTTGGGCATCGTTTTGCACATCGCAGCAATCTGAAGCCAACCCATGGCAACTCAAGTATTGCATTTGCTCCGACCTTTCTGCAATTTCTAGACGCTGTCTACCAAATACAACGACAGTTTCCAATGGCATTTGAATTCAACGAGTTCTATGTGCGCTTCTTGGCCTACCATATGGTTTCGTGTCGTTTCCGCACCTTTCTTTTTGACTGCGAGGTGGAACGTTTCGATTTAGGTATCGCATCGGTGGAGGATAAACGTGGTTCGCTGGGCACCAAACATCATCTATTGGGTAAAATTTTCGAATGGCAAACATATTCATATTCTTTACGTTATTATTCCCACAGGTAATACCGGGTCCGATGACGAGGGTGTCTATCCCATGGACGTACGCAGCAAAGCACAATCCTCGGTGAATTTCAATCGTATCGGTCACTCTATATTCGACTATATCGAACGGCAACACGCGAAGACACAAATCTTCTACAATTTTATGTACTGTGTACGTGATGATGTACTGCGTCCACAGAGTTCAGTGCCCGCCCTCGATCTATGGGCATATTATACGAACGAAGAACTGGCACAGGGTCCACCATATGATCTGGAGCTCACCAATGCCGATGATGAAATCGATTTATCTGAATTGCGTGGCAAACGCATCGTGATTAGCGCTGGTTATGATAACATCGAGAAGAGCAATGCGAATGCATTCGTTTGTCTGCTGAGCGATGTGCGTCAGGCGGAGACCGAACGTGGTTATTTACCACAGAAATGGTTGCAAGTGTGGGACCAATTGGAAGTGCCACCAATGGAGGAGTTAACACGCAAATCCTCGCTTAGCAGTATTCTCTTGCAGTCACACGGCAAATTAGCACCTAAACGCTCTACGTTAGAGATTTTGATGAAGGGTCGTCAAAGTGGCTATCAGGACAAATACTTTCATCCGCATCGTTTCGAGAAACATCCATACACCACACCAACGAACTGCAATCACTGCACAAAGTTGTTATGGGGTCCGGTGGGCTACCGCTGCATGGACTGTGGTAATTCGTATCACGAGAAATGCACCGAGATATCGCTGAAGAATTGCACGAAATATAAAGCAGTCGACGGTGTGGTGCCGCCGAATGTGAACATCTCGCAGGGTGACACTGCAAGTATAGCATCGAGTGCTGCCACAACAGCGCGCACCTCCAGTCATCATTTCTACAATCAGTTCAGCAGCAATGTGGCGGAGAATCGCACGCATGAAGGGTTAGTTGAGTTTATTTTTATTTCATTTGCATGTGGCTGCAGGTTATGAGTTGCTAAAGCTAGATAATATCTGCTGCGCTTATTTTATTATTAAATTATTGCTCTTTTATTTTTATTTTCAAAGATTCCGTAATAATATTTAATTTTTCTTTTCCTTGCAGTCATCTTTATAAGCGCGGCGCTCTGCTCAAAGGCTGGAAACAGCGTTGGTTTGTCTTGGACTCTATAAAGCATCAACTACGCTATTATGACTCCGGTGAGGATTCGCAATGCAAAGGAGTTATAGGTAAATTGTTATATTTTTTTGTACTTTTTTTATTTTGCTTTTAATATAAAGAAATTTTCAATCTTAGTATTTTTTTCATTTGGATGGTTTTTTAATTAACTAAGCTTTCCTCTTAGCCTTTTAGTTTTTTATATTCAGTAATTTTTTGTTATTATTTTTAATTTTTTATTAATACTTCTTTTTATTGTATGTGCGTTATTTTAAAAATTCTAAATTACTTAAAATTTGCAATGTTTTTCGAATAAATATAGAGTATGTTTAGATTTGGTATAAAAAAATTTAATCATCCCTTTACAATATTTTATTATACATATATTTTTCTTTTATATTAGCATTGCTTTAATTATCTGGAAAACTTAATTTTTTTCTGTTTCTAGAATTTATATTGTAATGTTTCTCAACTAAAAACTTTCGTTCTATATTTTATGCTTTTATTTTTTTTTTTTTTTAATTTCTTTTATTTTATTTTTTTTTATTATTTTTTTTTATTATTTTTTTATTTTTTATTTTTTTTATTATTATTAGTTTTTGCTCGAATTTCTATTTTTGGAAAATCGTTTTTCGAAAATTTTCGCTATTAAGTTCTCAAAAACATTTGTCAATCGAATTAAATTATATTCTTTTATTTATGTTTATGTATGAATATAATTATTCCAGTTATCAAAATAATCGAAACTTTATCTTTTGAACACGTCGATTATTATGTTTAACGAAATTTTTATTTTATCATTAATAAACGCTTAAAATAAAACCACAAAATAAAATTAAGCAAAAATAATACTTACATACGCACTTCTACTGACATTTGTTTACATATTTAATATTTTATTTTTCTCGTTGTCTTTTGCAATATTCGCCACACCATTAAACAGAATTGGCAGAAGTGCAATCGGTGACACCGGCGCAGCCCGCACAAATTGGCACGAAACGCATCGACGAGAAAGGCTTCTTCGATGTAAGTTTCTTAAATACCGTATTATAGTTGCATAAATCATAACAATTCAACGAAATGCATACACGCTTCCCCTATTTTACAGCTGAAGACCAATCGTCGCACGTACAATTTCTATGCCGTAAATGCGAATTTGGCACAAGAATGGATTGAAAAAATTCAAGCCTGCTTACAGTAGATGAAATGTAGGATAGACCCGCCCATTAGCAGTGTACTCATCAACGATATTCCATTTCTTGCACGTATTATTTTAGTTATATAACGTAAGCTGCTATTAAGTTGCGTGGAAAAAGTTGGAAAATACGGTAGGGAAATCAAAACGCAACGCTTTATGAAAGAGTTTAGCGTTAAACTTATCAATATGTATTTATATATAAATACTAGCGTTTAAATGTGTATATTTAAACTATGTGTATGTGTATTTACTACTTTTGTGTCTTAATTATTCTTATTTGTTTTCTATCTATTATTTTGCATAAAACATTAAGTTTATACATACATAAATTTAATATAATGTCAACCAACGACAAACATATTTGATAAGCATTAGTGCAAATAAAGAAATTAAATAAGCTAATTACATACATACAAAAACACGCATAACGGCACCCTCTCAGCTATGTGCGTGGCGCATTTTGTATTTATGTATTTCAACTGCTGGCTTATTAGGCGTGAATTTAAGTAAACCCTACTTCTATGCACTAGCACCGTACTGCATTTGTATTTGTAATAGTATATTATCATATGTGTATACTAATAATGTGTTATTCTTTAGTATATTCATACTCGTAATTATAATAGTTATTGACGTTTTTACTATAAAAAAATACTGTACTGCAATAACCAGAGTTACCATATATATTTAATTTCAAGAATCACTGTTTTTCTATACACAAAAGAAAGGAACTATAAATATACAATGAATTCATTCATATATTATACACATACATATATATATATACATGCATAAAATATATATAATACGTAGTGTACCAAAAGATATTTGAATATGCAATACAATATGCTTATACATACATATAAATATTATATAATTAAATTTATAACATAATAAATAGACTTTTTCAATGTGATCAATTGATGAAACACTAATCCATACATATAAAAAAGAAAATTTACAAAATATGAAAATTAATAAAATTGTATAAATGGATCGTTTAATAATAAGTGTTTTTCTATTATTTTATTTTATCTTAAAAAAAGCAAAAGACAATTTGTATTGGTGATTTAAAAATATGGTGACTATAATTTACTTACTTACGAGTTCTTTATTTCCAACTATAATATCGGTTAGTCGATATAAGTATGTACATGCATATGTATATGTATGTATGTCCTGACATAACTTTTTTGAACTGAGCTTTAATAAAAAACCCACGATAACCACTGAGGACTGCTCATACAAATTTTCAACAAACAAAACAACTTTTTCCGTTTATTTTAAACATGAACAACTAGAGAAAGGTTGTCCAGTAAACAATGTTCAGTATAAAAAATGAAAATGGAAAAAAGAAACGCGAAAATTTATCAATATAAATCGCTGTGGCATGTCCGTGGCAGAATGTGTCGTACTGTGGTTCAATTATCGACTCGCGATGATGATTCTAATAAGAAAACGAAACAGAAAGTGAATAATATCAAAAACATTCCAACACATTTAAATGAGTGCACTTCACCTTTCTCACCTTCATGTCACCGATATCGTGTAAATTCTCATCCGAATAGCCCTTCATGGCTTTCGTCGCCACCGGGCCCATATAGTTATTCACCACAGCGAATTCCATCAACGATAGGAATACAAATACCGAACACGATGACATCCACACATCGATGGCCTTGACATACGACACCGGCGGCAGCGATTGTTGTGATTGAGTATTTTGTGTGGCGAGTGTGAGTAGCGATGTGACGCCGAGCGTGACACGAGCCGGTATCGCTTCAGGTTTGATCCAGAAAGAAATCCACGACATGACCACGATCAGCGCCGACGGAATATAGCTGTCATGAGGGAAAGAAGCGTGTAAAAGAAGCGAAAATAAAAACTCATTTAACGTGGCGTAACTCACGTATGAAAGAGATGATAGCCGAGGCGTCGACGTAGATTGAAAACAATGGCCAGGCAAGTGAAGTTGCCTGCGAAATTTTAGAACTTTAATTAATACAAATTTATAATATTCAGGGGTGTTGTGGAATCCAAGACAGAATTGCTTAGCTGTCAGAATTGCAAACCAATTCTGATTTTCAATGGTGTCACAGAATCTGATTGGATTTTGTCTTTTCGAACACATGCAAAACCAATATTCGAATCAGCTGTCTACTAATGTGACGAAACTAGCAAATGAATACATTTGGAAGCAATCATACTAAAGTTTGTAATGAGTTCCGAATTAAAGAAAGATTTTAAGAGATAACATTTATCAAATGAATAAAACGCATTTGGGTGTTAAATTACCTTTCGTAAATCTTCTTTAAGGGGGAAGCCTGCTTTAGAAGCAGATATGTAGTATATGAGCGCAGGATAGACGTCGTATGGAATTGGGGCAAAGTTTATTATCTTAACCAAAAAAAACTAAGAAAAGTTAAGTTTGAACCTATGTTTAAACAACATAATGTTAAATTTGTTTGGTCAAAAACCATTTATTTTTTTAATTTTAAATTTTTTTTAGAATTTTACACTTTTTTTTGGAAATTTTCTTATATTAGTTTAACTAGAACATAAGTTATTAACAAAAAGTAATCTTTTTGAAGTTTTTTTCCAATAGAAATTGTGTTCTGCATACTGCCCGTCGTCCGACAAATGCCCAAAAAAATCGATTTCAAGCCTCTAATGCAGGCTTAAATATCCGCATTTTTTTTTCAAAAATTCAATAATTGAGGCATTTTGTGTTTTATGCTTATGTTTTCCCCTATAGAAGTAAAGATAAATTAATTCCAAATAATATAATAATAATAATATAATAAATCTGTGTGCGACTATCTTCTTGATTTGTTTCTGACAGCAAAACCGATAAAATTGGTTTCCGCGACACCCAAAACCGATACAAATTCTGTTTCGAATATCAAACCAATAATATCTGAATTCATGACACCTACTGCTTTTTTTGATCGGTTTCAATTCTGATTCCGACAACTATCAGATTCCACAACACCCCTGAATATTTTCTTCGAATTCTAAAGAAATCGGTATATATGTATATACATAGGGTTATAAAATGATGACGAGACGAGTTTAGATCTGTCTGTCTGTCCGTCCGAAGATGTGGCACGGCCCATTTTTTGGTGAAATCACATACATATCTCGGGACCGGCCCGACCGATTTCGACTAAATTTGCATTCAATCAATCAGTGGTATACTTCTCGTATTCCTATGTCACAGTGCTAAAATGGACGAAATCGGATTAAAACCACGTATATTTCCCAAATAGCACCACTTTCAATTCGATTTGATTTTTCACTTTTCAGTACACAAATCAAGAAGCAATTAATATGTATAACGGGATAAAACTTTATACTAATAAAGTCTTTAGAGTATCTCACCTTATGATCAAAAATTTTCCAAATAAAACCAAAACTGTTCAAGTCCGTAGGTACCGGTATCTATAGCTGACTTTTGACCGAAAATGGCATATACAATTGAAATTCAGAGAGAATCTTTTCCTGATAATAGTATCTCTGTGAATCAAAAATGTATTGAATCGGGTCAATTATTTCGATTTTCGAACTTTCGGTTGACTTTATACCGAATATGTGGGAGAATAAGTGAGTTACTTGATATTTTGAAGGACAAAAAAATGTAGGAGAATGTTTGCTTATTAAGACTATGCTTAGCAGACCGACAGCATTTGAAAGTCAACCTTTTTTACATTTAACCTAACGCAGTAAGCAACTGTAACGTTGTGTAACCAGAACAAGTTTGTGTCTTAAGTTTTTCGTTTTCATTTTTAGGATATTTTTTGTTTTTTTGTTTTCTCTTATTTTCGCATGCGCATATTACACATCCATACCTGTTGAATACTCAATAGTGCAATCGGTTGTATAATTGTTCGATATATCCAATTGGGGTAACTCGATTTCGGTGTTAACCACAAGCGGATCGGTCATATTCCAAATAAACACCAGGTCCTCAACCGTATGTGATACTGCAATGGAAGGTAAATATATGCACATTGTATTTATAATTTAATATTTTATAATATTAAATGTGCCATCGCCACTCACAGCTTTCAATCATCATGGAACAGATTTGTGTGTCATGCGGATAAGACTCGAATTTCATGGCACAGGACAACACTAAAGTTAACCTAAAAATATTATAATAAATTATTAAAAATTTTAATATATTATTTTTAATATTTCTTATAGCTTTGATATACAGTATATACCCACTTAGACATGTAGAGCAAGGTTTTATCATGGTATAACCACAAATAATGATTCGGTATGCTCATTTCGTGAAATGTGACTTTTTTGGCATTCTTAAAAAAGCAATCCGGCCGCCAAATGCTATGCAACCAATCGACATCCAATATACGATACTGTTCGCTCATGTTCTCTGGCAGTCGCAGGCGAGGATCACGCCAACTTTGTGCTAAGAATACATCTGTGACATATGTCTACATATAAGAAGTTGAACAATGCTATACAGACTTTTTGCATTTTTCGTAAATAAATGTCTATATATTACCATCGATTCCTCGTTGATGGAATCCAGTGATAACACTGTCACATGAAAGTAAACAACGGTCGGCTGTCCCAGTAGTTTTGGTGCACGATTTTTATCATAATTTTTCGATGGTATTGGCAATATATCGGGCAATGATAAACTCGACTCAATACCGGTGACTAATTCGGCGCTCTCTGTGACATTTCTGTAAGGTATAGATATTAATTGCATTTGTAAAATAATAATAGTTTTGTTTCGTTACTTTTTTAGATTGCTTAGAGCTTCTATGGTGACATGAACGATAAAGGAAAGGAAATATTTTGTTTACGTTTACTGTAAGGGGCCCTTAAAGGACTTTAACTATAGCGTTAATCATCTTAAATTTACAAGTTTATAAATTATCAACATATAAATTTTCTCACTCTATCAATCAAGCGCGCTATTAAAATATATATATTTTTTTTATATAACGCTGACGACATGTATGATAAATTACGGTTATAACAATTTTCTGCAATATTTGTGGTTAGCCACGTAATAACACACAATTTTCAAACTCATCGCACATACATACATATATTTATAGTTATGTATATGGATGTCACAGGCCGTCGCGTGTTTGAGCCCTACTTGGTGCTTATAATAAAAATATAGAAAAATTAATATTTTGAAACTCATTACTCACCTTAAACCATGAATACAATTGCACAGCAATATTGATTTTTCCAACAAACACAAATGAATTGCGAAAATGACTAGAAATCTTCGTTG
Source organism: Bactrocera dorsalis (assembly GCF_023373825.1). Lineage (NCBI taxonomy): Eukaryota > Metazoa > Arthropoda > Insecta > Diptera > Tephritidae > Bactrocera > Bactrocera dorsalis. The sequence goes on along the minus strand of NC_064304.1, from coordinate 101,192,310 downwards.
ATTCAACTGTTTAAATACAGTACGCATTTTGTAGAACGTCTGACGATATTTAAGCAAATTTGACACATTAATTAATATAATAAACATATACATATATTACAGCGCTATATGACTCGTTTTTTGTTTTTATTTTTTTATATATAGAAATATGCAGCATACATTTTGTATTTACCGTTAAGTAATTTCTGTATATTAAATTAAGAGGTTATAATATTCTAGTACTCAATTTAAAGCTATGGTATGCACTTTCATATATACACACACGCATTTATACACAAAAATTCGATATTATGACTTAAGCACTTTTTGGCGACATCATGTTATTTATAATTTATACTTCCTAAATGTACATATGTACATAGTTCAAATGCTATGCATTCCAAACTTATTTATATGCTATATTGTCCATATGATTGTTTTTGACATGTATTTTAAAATTGTAGATATTATTGAACGCACTTGGAATTTTATTGAAAATCGTTGCTGACACATCATCACTGCTTAATTTTACATACGCTGCAATTCGCCTCCTTCAATGCATCCAATACATGAAGTCGAAAAATTTCGCATTGTAATATTTCTCTTTGGAAGTGTTTTTTTATATTTGCGGATTATTTATTTCTAGCTAAATTATAGTTTGATTTGGCACTTAACGTGTGATTTTATGGGCAGGTGTGATAAATATTTTTGTATGGCTTCTTTGAGTGCATTTCGGCTTTGGATTTGCATTCTTGCATTTCGAATTGACAGTTGAGTTGTGATGGCGCTAAAGCGGGAACTAAACAACAACAAAGGGTCGCATGTTGCTCTCTATGCATGCCATTTTATTTTTATTTACTGATTATTTTTCAATCCTCTTTTGTTCTCTTTGGACCTTTATAAACGTAAACAAAATTAACGAATGCATTGCTAGGTATAATAAACAAAAAGAAACACGTGGCATTTACCGTAAATTTTTATATTGCACTATTTTCGCTCTGTATACGCATATATAGAGAAATAGGAATGGATGCACATACATACCTATAAAAAATGTTTAATAATATTTTTAATATATTCAAAATAATAAATACTTGATAGCACATTTTGTGTAACGGAAATGCGTTATAAATTCAAATTATTTTTTTAGTGCGCACACCTTTGCATATACGCATACATAGAAAAATATGAATGGATGCACAACCTATAACAAATGTTTAATAATATTTTTAATATATTCAAAATAATAAATACTTAATAGCACATTTTGTGTAACGGAAATGCGTTATAAATTCAAATTATTTTTTTAGTGCGCACACCTTTGCATATTCCTACACACATATGCACTTAAAAATGCATGCGTGAATTATTTATAATTTCACCCACCAACATTGTCACTGACGGCATTCAGCGCCATCTATTTGTGGCATAGATTGCGAATGCTTAGTACAGTGTAGTATTAGGGTCGTCATCGCATAGTGATGATAAGAGTTTGAATACTAAGAGGCAAAACAAACTATCGAATAATACAAGTCGATATAATAATTAAGCTACAGAGCGCAATCCCGCATGTGTTTACATATGCTACACATGCATTAACGTTCCACCACTGTAGTTTAAAGGGTGCCGAGCCGAGAACGCCTTCTGTGATTTGGAAACTTAATATAAAAGTAATGTTGATAGTTCATCGGACGGTCAATTTCACAAAGGCAGGTGGATTGACTGTGAATTTATGATAATACATACATACTAACCTAATAATTTTGTTTACCCTAAATAGCTGATAGCTGCAACTAACATAACGCTGTCACTCCCACTGTGCCGTACATTAACAACTTCATTACAACAACAAACGAAAGGATTTGCCGCGACTATGTCAGAAGCGTTAGACAAATTGGATCAGCAACAGGCACAAAATAAAGTTGAAAGTGCCGCCGTGGCTGAACAATTGAAGGATACAAAACGTCAGAAACGTGAATTAAAACGGAGGAAATGGGTTGACTGGAAGACACAGGACGAACTGGCCGGAGACACAAAGCGGCCAGCCTTCGATCCGGCCGATCGTGTTAAGCGAAAAAAATGTGCAATACTATTGAGTTACTGTGGTGCCAAATATTTTGGCATGCAACGGAATCCCGGTATGCAAACGATTGAGGAGGAACTCTTCAAAGCAATGCTAAAACACAAGTGGATAACAGAGGAAAGTTTTGAGGCGGCACAAGCAGCTTGCTTTCAACGAGCTGCACGCACTGATAAAGGTGTGTCTGCGGCACGACAAGTATGTTCGATAAAATTGCGTAAGTGATGACCTATAATTTATTGAAATAGCTAAGATTATTTTGTGATGGCATATTTTTCATTTCTGCAGCTGATTCAGTCGATATCAAATCTATAAACGAAGATTTGCCAGAAGAAATACGTGTTTTTGGGGTCGAACGTGTTACAAAAGGATTTAATGCTAAGGATCAGTGTAATGCTCGAACGTACACATACACACTTCCATCCATTGCGTTTGCAGATAGCACAGAGAAACATGATTTCGAGAGCTATCGCACTGACGCTGCACACTTGCAAAAGATAAGGGACGTACTGCAGTTATATGAAGGCACAAAAAACTTTCACAATTTTACGAGCAGAAAGTGCGTATTTTTACTGTGTTTATTATTAATATTTTTTTTTACAAAGACTTGTTTCTCATTTAGAAACTTTTTGGATCCTTCAGCGAAGCGATTTATCATGTCATTTACTTGCTCTGATCCATTTATTACACCACAAGGCTTAGAATTTCTCACGTTAAAAGTTAAGGGTCAAAGCTTTATGCTTCATCAAATTCGGAAAATGGTCGGTTTAGCGATAGCAATTGCACGTGGTAACACTGCTGTAGCTACACTGGAGCGTGCACTAGCCGAAGAGCGTTTAGATTTGCCAATGGCGCCTGGCTTGGGTTTAGTGTTAGATACCGTCCACTATGAACGCTACAATGAACGGTACGGTAGTGATGGTATACATGAACCGTTAACGTGGGCTAAACAAGAGGATGAAATAAAAGATTTCATTGAACGCTATATTTACGCTAATATTTACGAAACAGAGCATAAAGAGCGTTCCATGTTAGAATGGTTGGAGACTCTACCGTTGCATTCTTATGATGCGCGACGTGATGATATGCAAACAACACCAGACAATGAAGGCAGTGCAAATAAGCGAAATGATGATGATGATGAATAATTTATTCAAATCATGATTTGATTGATAAATGAAAAGATAAAACTGGAAGAAATTTTTAAACAACCTTTTTTAAGTCCAAATGCGTTTTATTTTATTAGAGCTAGTACATATTCATCAATATATAATGCAATAAGGTGCATATTAAAAAATTGTTAAAAGCATGTTTGTTGCCAACTTAGCAAATGCATAAATGCATTTAGAAGCGACCGCCCTTCTTCTTTTTATGACCACCTTTGCGATGTTGTTGACGTGGTCCTGGTGTTGGTTCTTGGTAAACTGGTGTGGCTGGCGAATTTTTTCCCAGATTTGCACGATTCGACATATCACTGAAATAATTTCATTTTATTAACTAAAAAATGTAAAAAAAAGCATTTTACTTACTATTGCTCAGCTGCACCACTTGCCATGCCCTGGGAACCCTTAATAATGTCCTTTGCACGACGGTCGCGCTTCTTACGAAATCCAGTGCGTTCGTACTTGGGCAACCAGCGCTCTGGATCTGGTGCTACTTCTGCATTATAATTCTTAGGCAGTTTTCCTTTACGTTTCCTATTACGATTCTTCTTTTTCTCTACAACCGGTGTACTTGGTGATGGTTCGATCTTGGCATTGGCGGATTTTTTAACTGCTTTTGTAGACATAACCCAATTAGCCGACTCTAATGCATCGATTTCGGAGGCAGTGGTCAGGGTTTCAAGCTTCGGTAAGCGTTTACTCAACTCTAAGGCACGTTTTGGATTAAATTGTGCATATGCAATTACAAGCTGCGCCAATACTTTCATATCATTCGCATTAAGCTTGAGTAATTCTTCGAGTGAACTGGCGGCAGTCTCAGAAGCACCCCCACGTAAATGAAACTCTGCGGCTTGTCGCCACATATCACTCAAATCTCCACTACTAACCTGTAAATAAATAAACATTAATTACGTAATTAAATATTTACACATTATTTTTATGTTTAAAACACACTTACATTGTTCATTTTATACCACTCAACAGCAGATTTAAGCAATTCAGATGCGGCGGGTTTATTGTCTGTGCCCAAATAGAGTGTTACCAGTGCAGATATGATACCTGGCTTGTACATTTGCTCGCCCAGAGAAAGCAACACATCAATTGCCTCCTTCCGACTACCTTGTGAAAGTAATAGCTGAACCACAGCGAATTTGGACGCGAAAGCATTTTCTTTATGCACTTTTGCATATTTATTAAGCAACTCTAAGGCCTCCTTCTGTCGTTTATCCTTAGTGAGTTGAGAACATTGTATAAGTAACGTTTGAAATTCTAAATCGGGATAGCTTTGCACCAGCTTCTGACACAACTGCTGCACTTGATCACTTGAGTTAGTAAGGAATGCAAGCAGACAGTTATTCAAGGCAATAGCTTTCTTTTGACGGCTAGTCAATTTCGATTCGCATGCGTCAGACATGGCCGAACGAATTTTCTTTTTAGAATCAAATACATTCTGATCTTTATTAATGACTATCGAATTATTGCTGGCTACAGCTACCAAAACGGGGTCTTTCGGTTTGTTGCGTAAACATTCAGCGTATATAATTGCCGCTTCTTTTAACTTGCCTTGCATTTGAAGGCAGTATCCTAATTGCACACGTATTGGTTCCAGTTCTTCACGCATCTCCTCTTCAGTAACACCGTCCTCCTCTAAAGTTTCACGACAAAGCTTCTCACTGGCTCGCAATTTTTTCTCAGCTTCAGCGTATTTTTGCCGATTAGAAGCAATACAAGCAGCATTGTAGTATTGCTCGTATGTCTCTTCGGGTAGCTCTGGTATTTCCTTGTTCTAGATTTTATATAGATTTTTAAAGTTAAATAGAAGAAGAAATAATACATAGTTTATATCTTACCTTATCTATAGCCAAGTTAGCAGCTACAGCACTTAGATTAGTACGACGTTCATTTTCGTATTCATCATTAGTGTTCTTGATGATTTCCTTATATGCATCAAAGCACTCCTCATAACGTTCCAGACGATAAAGCACTTGTGTGCGCAGCTCTTTTAGACTATCAGGCAATGGATTAATACCAGCATTGTCGATTGTTTTTAAGGCTTGCTCGGGTTTGTTCAATCGATATTCACTGTAAGCTTTTTCCAATACTAAACTGGAGGACAATTTATTCTTTTCTATGAATTTATATGCCTCTTCGAATTTGGATAATTGAATGAGGCAAACGACCTTGCAATGCAAAGCTGTTTGATCGTCTGGTGCAACACCCAAAACTAATGAATACACAACACAAAATATTGGGTTAGTTTCAGGCAATGTGTGTAGTGCTTTTAAATACAAACCAACAACAAATTCTTACTTCTATTTACTGCCTTGACTGCTTTATCGTATTCGCCATTTTGCCCAAATTTATTTATATCCGCATATGCAGCTTTTATAATGGCTTCTTTTTGATTTGGATCTTTAGACATTTTTTAACAATTCTAATATACTTTCAACTTATTTTCGATACAACATCAAAATGAAAACACACGAAGGTACTTTTCAACTTTTTAGTTCTTTGACACCTCAGCAAATCCAATTGGAATATGTCACAAGCCAAATACAGCATGACACATTAATAATGAAAGTAAAACTTTCAAAATTTGACTAATTAAATTACAGATGTTTAATTCAAAAATATTGCAATCAAAGATGTGATTTAACTAAAAACGTTACAGCAAAGTGAAATCAATTAAATTGTTATAAAAATTTTATGAAATTGAACTTTTATCTATTTCTACATTTTTTTGTGGTAACTCTAAATTTCTCTTTGGTCTGGTATCATTGACGCATATTTTACATTCTGTTTTCTTTCAATGATCAAAAATGTACAATTGATACGCAGTTGGAGTGAAAATCGTTTTTGGAAAAATTACCTTTATTAAATGCATATTAACGACTTCTTTAAATTGATTAAGTGAAAAGCTGCTTTAAACTTCAGTGGAGTGGCTGTCTTATCAGCAAAACCATATTTGAACTGCTCTAAAAGGAGAGTGACAAGTGAAATAAGGAAATCTTGTGTGATTAACAAAAAAGTGATTGTCACTAGCGCTGGCGTTAGAGACAGTGGAATATACGTAATAAATGTGAAAATAAATAATAATAATATCCTATACACATAGCAAAGTTATATAGTATATTTTTATTCAATAATAAAGAAAGTTTCAAAATGAGAACGGAAATGCCGAGCCAGAAACAGTGCATTCACCTTGTACTGCTAATGGCATTCGTATTAAGCACATTGGTGACAGGTAATAAACTTGGAGTTTCCCAGTATCCTAAGGGCCACATTTCTTTTTGTCATTAGAGGCAACATTACATTACAATATGATCTACCATTAAATGCACTAGGGATTTGTTTAACACAACAACAATTATTGCATATGAATCGATTTCCGCCCACTAAATATTACATTGCAATATTACATATAAAAAAAGTGTTATAATTACTTTTTTCTTCTCTAAAAAGCTGATTATGTTGAAATAAAAAGCACAGGATCGTCAGTAATTGGTGGCACTGTAAATTTCAGTGCTGTGCTTTACGATGATGGTCAAGTCGCGAGTACAGGAGATTACATGTTCAACTGGGAGGATAATACACCAGCTGCTAATAATGTGGTAAGCATAGACTCAACATATGCAAACAAACTTTACCAACTTTGTAGATGACGAGAACAAGCAAAAAGTTATTTTTATTGAATACTAACTATCTAGAGAAAAAAAAATGTCGTCTCTCAACTGTTTTGGTATGACTAATGCTGCAAAGTATTGCATTGTTTTGGTTTTTTCTCCATTTATTATATCTTTACGTACTACAGCAGGTATATACTTCTATATGTGTATTTGTTAATAATACTGAGAAAAGTATAGGGTTCTTATCTTCTTTTGGAAGGAGCATTTTTAATTCGAACTTTGCGGTTTTAGTACTTATATATTTGCTATTTTTATAATACGTAGAAATAATGACTTCCATTTAATACAATTAGTTAAATAAGATGAATTACGTATACATAGTATATGTACATATGTAGGTATTAAAAAAATTTTCTTCACTAATTTATAAATTTGGTTCATTACTTTTGTATGTATACCTATGTATTTATGCCACTTGAAATATTCATACCATCTTTAAGATTCCACTCTTCTGACGAACATTTTATAAGCCGATATTTGCTATAAAAAAAATTAAATGCATTTTAATATGGAATGACGTATTTAAGCAAACTTCAGTTTATTCAGCTGTCTTAAATGAATAATTGTTGGTACTTCTGTAATAACATTTCGAAATTCGATAACGCAGTAAGATTATATGGAATATATGTGAAAATGTATGCATGCAAATAATTTCGAAATAAAAAATAAAAATACTATTTGCACACTTGTTTTTAAAAGAAATAACGGCAAAAAATGGGGTTTTCATACAAATATACTTTTGTAATGAATTTTGCAATTCAATTGACATTCTAACTGACTTATTTATGGTTTTTTATTAATTTAATTTATTTGCTTCTCAACCACAATGCCATTTTTCCTATTTTTATGCAAATTAAATGACTATTAATTCAATAAAAATGCATTGTATATATTTATAAAGTATGTACATACATATGTAATATTCTTTATCATGAATTCCGTGTCGGTTAATTTATAAAACCTTTTATAAGCATCACATGTGTGCATGCACACTACTCATTCATTCATACAGTGAAACATTTTTTAATTCATTATTTAAATATGTAGAGTTATTCATTTTAAGTAGCTTGAATGACCTTTGTAGACCTACGGTTTACAGAAATTTTTGAATTGTGGACATTATAATCAATTTCACTTTTTTGCAAGCAAAAATAAAACATTATAAATATTTAAAAACATGCATACATATGGACATATTAATGTATTATATATATGTACATGTACATAAATATATATTTACCAAATATGTATGTAACATATAGATATTTTTTTTTGAGAACATAATATTGAGTTATAAGTATATAAGTTTTTTTTAATCTCTAAAAAGGGATATTTTCATATTTTTCCTTTAAAAACAATATAATTTTATTTTTAAATTTCTCGTATTATGTTTTTTCTTCTTCAAATTTATAGAAAATCAATACAAAATATCCCTACAGCAATTGGTCCGTAACATATCCGATGAATACAAGCAAGCCTGGTGATTATCGGGTCACATTAAAAGTCGATAAAAATTATATATTATGGATAAATATAGCAACGAATCACATTGATTTCAAATTGGATGACTCCCTCGGCGGTGATATGCTGCTGCTGCAAAACGATACCAAACCAAGAAAAAATTTTATTTCTACCGCAAAGCCGGTCAATCACACAATACAGTTGCGGCCAAACGATGCCAAGTTAATCGCGGACAAAGCCTACGAAGTACACACTTATTGGTTCAGAAATTGTACTTACATTGGTGTTATCAATGGACTTAGTTACGTAGCGCAATATACTGAACCTGATCAATATTATAAAATTGAAGCTTTGGTAAGTGCATTCTTGTAGATACGGCTTTGAATTGTATTTAAGATTGTTTTTGTTTGTCCCACTTTTATTTTAATAGGTCGTGGCGAGTTTCGAGAAACCACCTGAACCTATAACTACAACAACGACGACAACAACAACAACAACACCAATACCTACAACCACACCGGCAACAACCACCACCACCCATAAACCGAACAATGATACAACAACAAAAACTCCAACAGTAAATCCTACTACTCTGACGCCAAGACAAAGGCGACGTCGCGGTGCAGCTGCACCGATACCATTAACGTCACTACCTGCGCAGCAAGCATTGACTGTGAACACAACCGTAACTGATCAGATGCACGATGCCGTTGCTTTAAATACTACAACAAAAGCAGCATCCAAAAAAGTCGATTTACCCATACTTATGTCACCATTGGTGATGGATGGCGAACCACCCTACAATTGTGTCACTGGGCAATTAATTGGACATGGTCCCAAAAATCTAACCGGCCTATTTAAACATTACGTGGAATCAAAAGGTGCGCTTTTACTATATTATTATCTTATTTTTTTAAACAACCTAATAAATATTTTTATTTTAATTCCATAGCTCCCGTTTCGGACTTCAAGGCTAACGGTCAAAATTGGTTACAACGCGGTGATATGATGCGCCTACAAGTGAATTGCAAAGGCTCACCTTCACTTGAGATGTGTATTCAGGTCTTCAACGGTTCGTAAAAGTGCCATGGAATTGGGTTTTAGCATTGTAATAAAACTGATATTTCCTTTTTTATATGCTATAGCTCCATATAATGCCACCGGCAACGAGACTTGCCGTTACTATTTCCCACTCGAGAAATGCGAATACAATTACACGCGCTTTTTCTACGAGAGCAAAACAGTTTTATTTTTCATACGCAATGAAGTGTCTGAGAAGCTGAATCAGGTCACAATTAATATATACGAAGGTACATGATAACCGCTCGCTTATAATCTAAGCTGATAATATTAGTATAAAAATATATAAATGTTTATTTAAATATGAAATCTTTCTTTATATTTTTTTTTAGCAAAAGTGCAATCGCAATTGTCTGTTGTGGTGGTGCCGGTGTCATTCACTTTAATCGCTGTAATTCTAATCGTTTTCGGTGTCTCATATTATTTGCAATCGCGAAATCGGTGAGTACACATTCAGTTTGTTTTTATTGCGAAATTAAAGCAAAGGACGATTAAGGTTAAGGTTCAATTTCGCACTAGTGTATAAATTAATTATTTAATCAAATACAGGCACATTCCCTATAATTCAACACATTTGTTAGTCAACTGCAATATTTATCCATTTAATCATTATTAATTTGTATACATTTTTACCCACAGTTTCACAGTGGAAGTGGCCGATTTCAATTTTGGCGAGACACAATCTGTTGATATGGAGTATAAAACATTTCAGCAGCGTCTTATCGACAGCATACGTGAAGTGTGGCCTAGGCAACGGCGCTACTCCGAATTCAATTCGGACATGGAGCCGGAATTTGATCACAGTGGTCGCATTGGTGGCGCCTTTGATAACAGTGAGCAGAGGCCCAACGTTGCTGACGAGGAAAATGAAAATAATGCAACAACTAGCGCTGGAAGTGGCAATACTACTATAGATAGCAATCTCAGATATAATGCATTGACTTAAGTTTTGAAGATCGTAGAAATTAGGTTTTAGAATTTATACAAATTTTGAAAAGCATTTTTGTTTCTTATTTTTACGTTTTGAATATGCACCGAAAGTCAGTTCAAAGTCGTTTGAATCTTCATTTCTAATTTGTGATTACGTATTTATAACGAGCTGTAAATACACAATGGTATTTGTGTATTTCAAAGTATTTTTTTTTGTTTTTGAATTGGATTAGTTACAACATGTATTGCTTTTTATTTATGTTTTTTTTTTGTTTTGTGCTTAGGGTATATTTTTTGTATTCACCCGTATATTTAATTTTGTATATATGAATTCACGTACTGTTTATTGAACGCATGCAACTAACTATATGAAAATTGTGCATGCATTTTGTTATTATATTACGAAACTACAAGCACTAAGCATATAACGCTACACACTCATCAAAAAGTATACATATTAAAAATTGTTAAGAAAATTAGAAAGGAAAAAAATTTCAATTCCCATATTTGCCAAACCGTATAAAGTCCAATAAATGTAAAATTTGTAATGAGAAAATTTAATACCAAAATGTTCGTACAAAAAATTTGGCAATTATTACTTTTTTATGGAGATTCCTCTTGGTGTAAGACTGTAACATTCTTAGCAGGCAAGCGATATAGGTGTTATAAATAGGTAATTAGAAGCATATGCAGAAATGAAATATGACGATGTCTACAACTAAAGCTGCAACTCGTTGAAAGCATACAAATACATATGTATATGAAGCTTACAACCTTTGTTCTTTAAATGCTGTGCAATGATGGCTTAAGGAAAAGGTTACTCGCTGAAAATATGTCAGTATACTTTACAATATTTCTACTTCGCTTATTTTTACTGAATTTATTAAACACATTCGCTATTGTGGTATATTTGATTGTGATAATTGATGAAAAAAAAATTTATTGAAATATACTTTATAAAATATTTTATGCAGTGCTCGATACACAAATACATCACGAAATAATACAAATTTACATTGTATACTGAAACACAACTATTAACTATAGAAAAAATTTCAAAAATTCTAAATATTTTTGCAACTTTGGGCTATCCACTTTTTTGCTACAACAAACGATTATGATTTCATGTTATGTATGAGGAAAAGGCATATTATACATATATCCATTGCAATATGTTAAAATAGTTTGAGTCGACTTAATGCGCGCATGGTATTTTAACCTAAACTATGACTTAACAGCGGAAGCTTTATATTGCGTTAAAACATAGATAAAACATGTTTCCAGATTCCCACTAGAAAACGAGTAACTATTTAGTTTAAGTCGAATTAAGCTACTTTAACATGTCTGCATAATAATATATATATATAAATACGAATTGTTGAATATAAGCAAAACGATAGTATTAAATTATTTAAAAGTTGTATAATTAAAAGTTTCTGAAATTACGTCTTAATACATAAGAAAGGAGAACCCGAGAACTCTCGAAATCATTTCTACTATTCGTGCAATTATAGAAATTAAAACTTACGTCTTTAATACTTGAAATTCATAAGATCAGCACGCATATATAGTATGTATATGCACACACATACATACGCATACACAAATCGTTACAATTGTAAATAAAATATCCATTATACAAGCATTCAATAAATGCTTTTTAAATATTAAAATAAAAAAAAAATATTTTCTTTACTTCAGTTCGATTTATGGGTAAGCATTTAATAAATAAAACAATGAAAAAACTTCAATTTCAGCTGCACCGAAATTATAATACCCTTCACGAATACTAAATATTACTTACAAGAACTTGATTTTGATCGGTCCGTTGACATACAAGCTGTATGCTTTTGAGTACACAGTTGCAAACAAAAACATGCGAAATTTCATGAAGATATCTCGCAAATGAGAAAGTTTTTCATACAAGCATTAAATTGCGATCGTTCAGTTTGTACAGCAGCTATACGCAACAATTCGATATTGGTTCCGAGCAGCTTCTGCAGGAGAAAAGGACGTATGCACAATTTTGATATCTCAAAAACTGAAGGGCTAGTTCTCATATATACGGATAGGCTAAATCGACTCAGTTCGTCATGTCGATCATTTACATAAATACATATATTACAGGATCTTCGACTTTTTCTTTTTGGGTATTACAAATTTCTCGACAAACATAATATACTCTGTTCATGGTATAACAAGAAACAACTTTGGTTTAGGCCGCATTGAAGCTATAATACACTTCACAGGTGCATATAGCATATATGGATATGAAAAGATATTTATGTATTGACTGGTAAGTTTTTATGATCATCTAATAGCATTTCACAACTTATAATAATTTTTTTATTTTAATTTAATTTTAAGATTAGATCTTCGCTTGCTGTCACCAATGGCAATAGTCTAAGATGGAACTTACCGCACTTATTTGGAATCAAATATAGTAAAAGCTCACGTGAAATAAAATTATCAGAAGAATGATTTGTTCAAACCAGGAAATATAATACGTACCAGCGCTTCTGCTAACATTCAAATTTAAAGCATCCTCTTTCTTCCTCTCTCTTTCCAGAGGCCTAACATCTCGCTGCTGTATCCGGTTAAGACAACGTATGGAATTTTAATTTGACTTTTATATATTTTGATTTTATTATAGCTATCAAATGAAACAGCTCCTCGTTTGTTATAGCCTATGTGTATATAATTGCTGTACTTTATTCACTTGTATTTATTATTACATATTAATACATATATGTATGCATGTATGTATATTTGTAGTTTCCATTTGATCTGCATTGGATGAAAGAATATTTTCTGTATATATGTATGTATGCTTGGTATGTAATACATATCCGAACAGTTTACACCTGTGCATGAGTATAAGTATTCGCTAGATATTGACGTACAATGCTTTTTTGATAAAATTCATTGGGTAAATCAAACATTTTTCGCCCTTCTTTTGCGTTAGTCTGTGGTATAAATGTTTACATTTTTTATATATGTATATATACTTATATGGTATGTACGTGACTTTAAATGAGTAGCTTTACAGTATGTAACAATTTAAAATGTTTTTTTTTTTTTTGTGTTTTTGCTAAAATGTTTATCTAAATATATTCACATACAAACACAAATAACAACATGAATTTGTATGAGCTTATGTATGCAAGTATACGAATTTATGGCTAGATATTTGTGTACGTACGTATGTTTGCATTTAGCTATAAATTTACCCAATTTTATTTATTGTTACTTCGAAAAAGTGGAGATCTGGGTGGAGTTGGTCGTTGAAACTAGCTTTTTAAAGTAGCTTTTGCTTGGAAAACACATTCGGTTGGTTTTTAAACAATATTACAAATTTTAATATTCATTTGAGTTTCTTTGTGGATTGTTAAACAAAATTGGAGGGATTTGTAAACTCTATTTCAGTTATAATTTAGTAACGATTGTATACAAATATAAATGTTTGTATGTATGTTATGCCTTTTTGCGGAGTTTTTACAGAAAATACAAAAAACTTATACATACAAATTATGTAGTTATTCGTGATTATGAATACATATGCATATAAAGTATATATTCCAATACATTTATGATTATTAAAATTATTTACAAACATTTAATAGAATAAATTCTAAACGCGGCGGGTTTAGAAAATAAAAAATTAAATTTTAAACGCAGAAAAATGGTATCTTGTTTTATTGGAAAAAATGTAGATAAATTAGCAAAAATTATGTTTTATTAAAAATAAATCCTTAAATTTTAAACGCAGAAAAGTTGTATCTTTTTTATAGGAAAATATTTAGATAAATTAGCAAAGTATTATATTTTTAGAGTTGTGTTTTTACTGATATTATATACTTTATTCGATTCTAACGCTTCATCACTGCGTCAAGTTTTAAAATAAAAATAATAGTATTATATTTTAATATACATTCTATCAAAGGTATCAAATCATAATTGCTTTAGTTAAATATAATCATTGAAATACATAATAACGTAGAATTAAACAAATTAAATTTTAAGGGTACATATTAATTCAAGTTGATTTTACATTCTTTATTCATTTCAACAGTTGCTTCTTATTAGTTACAACTTTTTTAAAATCTTACTTCTTACTCATCTTTTTTCTTACATTTTCCATTTATTAGTTTAAAAAATCACTAGCAGTGTTAATTGTTGTTGTTGCTGATATCATATATGTACATATGTAAGTGTATACACTTATTAGAGCAAGTTTTGTAATATCATATTATACCGTTGCACGAAATATAAATTTCAAATAAATTATGAAAACAATTTTTTAAAGAAAAAATATCGCTATACAGTTTGATTTTAATTTCATATTTTGCGTATGAATTTTTTTCTCCGGATTTTGAAACCACTTTGAACAAACCAAACAAGTTTGCTCACAAAGAGACATTGGCCCAACAGTGGTCAAACACTTTTTGATATGAAAAGTCTATAAATCGCTTTTATACACTTTTATCTAATCACTAATCTACTGAATAACTTAGTCAAAATTTATACCAAAAATATGGCGTTTACACTTTTACCAAGTTAGTCATTTAATTTTCGAAAAATTTGCTAGAAATTGTAATAAGAAGCTTTTAAATATAAAATTATACAAAAAATTAGAAACCACAAATAGTGAAGAATACTCAAAATAAATAAATAAAATTGAAATAAAATTAACATTATTAAATATAAATATGTATAAAATTTAAATTGCACCAACTCTTCACACAACTGTATGTACATATGTACTCTTTAGCAATTTAATTTATTTTGTCTGTGTTTTAGCAAACAGTACATAATTGTAAATATTTTTGATATTTAAGTACCGGCTGACACACCCTAACGCTAAATTTGCACCATAACAAACCTTTAAGTAGAAAATTTTAATTATCCAAAGCACACTTTTCGGCGCACAAGCTAATTGGTATGTGGTTGGTTGTTCAAAATTTAGCGTTGTTGTTTTCTTTACCACTATGTAAATGTATTTAAATTATTATTTTTAATTTTTGCTGCTTAATTATTAAATTTAATCAGTTAAATTTTTAATATTAGCAATTAAAACATTACTTGGACTTAAAATTACTTTTCGTTTTTTTCTTTTTCTTTATATTAGTGTGTTGTTATTTAAGTCAGTTTGAAATTATTTGAGTTTTAATTCGATTTTGTTTTTGTTTTTTTTTTAAGTTTTTGTATACCTATATAATACTAGTTTTCATTATAATTATAGTTATAATTAAGTTACCACCGCACGTTCCTGCCTACGATTTGTTCAATTTTGTTTGGTTTTGTTATTTTTTTAGTTTGCTGTTGTTGTTTTTGGTTATCTGTTCGCATTGTGTTGTTATTTTCTTTTGCCTTTTGCTAATTTCAGTTACATAATTAATGAATTTTTTGACTTGTTTGCTTTTCGATCACTGTTGTTGTGGCTGTTCTTGTTGTCTTTTTTGTTTTTTGTTGACGATGTTGTCACTAAATGTTCATTTAGAGTTTTGCTATGCGTTTGAGTTCGAATGGAGAATAACGAATTTTCGCAAAAGAGTTTTATAAGAAAATCTTTAAACGAACAAATGGAATATAATTATGTATGTTTATCTTATTAACCATCAATTATTAAATATATGTATATATTTTTTAATATGGAAAACATACTCTAAAGTGGGAGTAGTAGCTTGCTGGCGTACAAGTTAATAGACAATAGTAAACTTTATTAGCAGACTTAAAGTGTTGGTTTCAAACAATTTTACATTTTCATAGATATGTATATATGTATGTGTGTAAGTATGTATGTATATGTGTGCAAGTATTAATTGTACATTATTGCTTTAGTAAATATAATTAATGCTTTCGAAAAATTTTTAAATTAAAACGAATTATTTTAAGCGCATACAAATCTATATGTATGTATGTACATATATGTATATAAGTGATGCCTATATACATACATATGTATGTGTAAAATATATAATAAAAATATCATATATGTATGTTAAAAAATGGTAAACCATATTATCATGAATGTGCTTTTTTCAAGTCCGAGCATGCATTTTTATAAATCCATAAAATATTGCTAATAATTTCTTTAACTTTTAAATAAAACTAAAAATATATTTGAAATAAAAATCCCACAGTTTTTTATTTTTTATTCAACTTTCTTTATATTACAGGCAAACAAAATATTAAAAAAAAAAAACAATATATTTTAATACTAAAGTAATTAGGGTCATAGGCCATTGAATAGGAATATAACGGTTATATATTTCAAATTTGCAACGTTAATATCCGTTGTTGCTGTGGTACAAATTAAATTATTAAAACAAGACACATTTTATAACATGGCCCAGTGTCTGTTGAAGATGTTATTATGTTTATTTAGTATTAACGGTTCTTATTCCCGAAAATTGCAATATTTAATATACTAACGTCAATTTGTGGACAATTTTTATCATTGGACCATGATTAGAAACATAAAAAATTTTATCTGATTTTAGTGAAAATACTGTTTACTTAACAGTACAAAATGTTTGGTGCCGATTGCGCAAATCTTCAGTGAACTACATCTTTTGGACCTAATTTCTCCTCGAAATTGTATTAATGAATATTAACACTGCAAATCTAACTTAAATATTATAAAAAAAAATAGACTTTCGTAACAAGTCTTTAGTCAGTGCGTTAGGATATTTCATTTGTAAATATGAAGATACTTAAAAAATAAATATAGAATAATTAATCAGGTAAATTGTACAAATTATACAAATAAATTAGCAGTAAGTGTAGTTTCAATATTTTGTGTTTCTTGTTTTTTTTTTTGATATGTTTTCTTTGCATTGAACGTTACAACAGTAATAAATATTTGTAAATTGTCTGTCGTTCATATAAAAGTATTTCTGAAGCAATGCCAAATATACGGAAAAGGGTAAAGCGGTTTTATTCTTCAAATTTCCGGTTATTAAAATGTTCATTGCTTCAAATATTTTATCGCTTCATAAAAGTTTATTTTTAACATAAATTTGAGTAAACAGACGAATTCTTAGATAATATACATATGTATATGTATCAATAGTAGCGGCCATGTGTAGGCAAAAACAATTCAACAGGTTTAATTAAATCAGACATAATTAGTATAATTATATAATTATTTGCTTAATAATTACAGAAAAAACTGTACAAATCCGAATTATGAAACAAAATAATTTGAACAGCATAACAAACAATATTAATTAAATATATATTTATGTACTTGAGTATATGTGTTTCGTGTAATACAATTGGTGTGTGTGAATTTTAATTTTCAACGCTATTTTATATTGCCAATATAATTTTACATACGCTGCTTCTCTTTTGCATTTCAATTCAATTAAATTTCTGCTTAAATTATTAATTAATAAACGTATACATGCGCATATCTGCGGATTTTTGGCAAAGCTATATGTTTTGCCCATGAATACATAGGCAAGTTTAATATTTTTAATCGTTTTCATGGGTATTGCTTCAGAGCTTTTCCATTTACAGCTTGAGAGCATAAATATGCTAACTAAGGTTATCTGGTTCGAAATAATTTCCACAGATATGTCAACACTTTTGACCAAATATTGTGCAACAAATAACACAATTATTAAATACGAGTATCAATTCGAGACTTGTTTGAAGACTTTGAGAAAAAATAGACATTTCGAGTTTTTGTAAAAATGTGGCGAAATATACGCAACTACCTACAAGTTGACGGTTTTAATAAAGCGACAATAAAATATATCAGTATGTAAATGTGTGTATGACGAAACGTTAAGGTACATTTTGAACACGGATTGATTGGCAGACTAACACTTAAGCAGTCGCCAAGGGATTGTAGTACAGAAAAAACATTTTGCTTTTTTCTAATAAGAAATACTTTAAAAATTAAATCCATAACTATATAAGCTAGTAACGAGTCCTCTTGGCATATACTAAGTGTTAATTTATGTGTACATGAAATCAATTGATGTATGTATGTATATCTAGTTTTAGTTGGAAGGCGCATGTATGCACACACTTTGCTCTATTATATTTATGAATAAACGAAGCTGCATGATATTGCTTTTATTTTACGGCAAAGTCTTGTCGTGCGTGTTTTTTCTTTTATATATGTTTGTAAAACCAAAAACAACAAGTTTCCTTGTTTGTCATAATTTCTATAGCTGCCTGATAATACTTCGGGATGCATTTATGTATGATGACAGGTATGTTAATATGAGTGTTGGTGTTTTTGTGTTAAAGTGTATGTATGTATGCATGTATTCGCATTGCTTTTTACTTTATGGTTCGGTTCACGTATTTATCTGTGGAGTTGATTTTAAATTGGTAGGTTCATGAGCGTGATTTTATATATATTTTCAAGATCATTATGCTTATATGCATTTTAAATGTTTGATTTTCTTTTTATTAATGCGTTTTAGTTCGTCTTTTTAAAGTGGTTAGCTTGTTTTCTACAAATTTATTACGCTTATATTTAGTTTGAATTTCTTACATACATCGTACGATTCATATTAATTTACATAATTATTTTTTATTTTTACGGAGTTCACATCGATGTTGTTGTTGAAACAATAAATAAAAAAATAATTGTTGAGGAAATGTCTAGGCTTTTAGGTTAAGTGATTTTGTCAGCAAAGTTACATAGGGAAGGATATCTACATATATAGTATATATAGATATATGTGTATGTGCTTATGTACATGAAAATAATTAAAATTGTGTAGATATATGTATATGTGTATTTGTATAATGATTATGCACGTCGAATATATATGTAGATATATGTTTGTAGGTATATACGCATACAATACTAAATGGTTAAATACGATCACCATGAATACATGAATATTTGCTTTTTGTGATAGGTATGTTAAAATTGTTTTCTAAAATGCTTTCACCCAAATACATGACAATTGTATGAATGTGTAAGTGTATAAGTGTGTATTTGAGTATGTTTATGTATTTTGGATTATGGGCTTTCACCTTTTCTGTTAATATGCTGGAGAAGTAGTGTATAGATATTTCATTTAGAACACATGTATTTTTCAGATTACGCGGAAAAATAAGCAACATATTTATATATGATGCAACTCTGACTGGCTTACAGTGGTTTTATTCTGCTCAATGCTTCGGGTTGAGTTTGAAATTTGAAAAATCTGCATGTTTTAGCTCAAAAGGTTCCCATAATTTCCGTTTATGGATGTATGAAGTGTTGTGGTTTTTGTTTGTATGTTGTGTGTTGGTAATTAATTTGAATTTTTGGTGTTGACTTCATTTCAAGTTGTTTTTCTACTTTTCAGTTTGTTTACATTATAAATATAGTATTTTGGTTATCGGCAATGATGACAGACAGTTTTACACATTTCTTTTTTAAGTTCTTTCATTTCTTTGTGTGTTATATAATTGTTTGGCTCTCGTTTTTGCTTTTGTTCATCTCTTATTGTATGATGTGTTGATTTAATAGCTTTTGTTGTTCTTGTAATAGTAGTAGTTAGTAGTATTATATCAGTAGAAATCGCATATTTACTTAAATATCTAAAGAACGACGTCAGGCAGGTCGTGCGGCCTGGCCTAGGCGCGCATCTGGTTATCATGTACAATTTTTCTCTCCTTATAATAGATCTCTTCCGATTCTTTATCGCAAAGCAGTAGCACAACGGCACCGAATAGAAAGATGGCTGCACCCCATCCAACTCCGTAGGCCCAACCAAATTCCCAAATTGGCCGATTCGCTGTAAAAGAAAGTAGTAAATGGGTAAATCATATGCATATGCACAATATATAATAGTAAACATTATTATTTACCCAGATTGAGTTCTCCAGCAAAACATACTGGATATATTATAAGTGCAGATAAGAC
Source organism: Bactrocera dorsalis (assembly GCF_023373825.1). Classification (NCBI taxonomy): domain Eukaryota; kingdom Metazoa; phylum Arthropoda; class Insecta; order Diptera; family Tephritidae; genus Bactrocera; species Bactrocera dorsalis. The sequence goes on along the minus strand of NC_064304.1, from coordinate 101,172,048 downwards.
AGCCAGTACTGAAAAGATAAAATTATTTTAAATATTATAACAATTACATTTGCTATATTTTAGTTTAGTAAAAGCCTGCTGAAAACGCCGAAGACCCTATAAAATCTGTATATAAATTCTCCAGTCAATTAGTTTTAGAGATATCGATCTGAAGTTTTGCACACATCCTTTTCTTATCAAGAACCTGCTCTGCTTTGTAGGAATTGTCGACATCGCACCACTATAGCATATCGCAGCCATATAAACTGAACGATCAAAATCAAGTACATGTATTGAAAACTCTTTTATTTGGCAATATATTTTCACGGCATGGATTATTGTTAGAGGCAATGGTTTAATCTGCGAAAAAATTGTTCGTAGGCACCCTATAGTTGCCATACAATTAAAATCAACAAGAAAGAAGGATATTAGACCTTTGGTGCAACCGAACGGAAAAAACGTTTACCGTTCTCACAACAGTCTACGTAAAGAGAACGGACTAAAATTTTTTACGCGGTCAAGGACTGTCAACTCGGCAGAATTCTGCCGCTACAAGAACAACAACGTTAACATGTCTTGTTAATTTAATATTCTAAATGTGTAAAAATACACCATACTTAGGGATTTTTGATTTGATTTTATCTTTGATTGTTTCGAACAATCACTATTTGCAAAATTAACGATTTCAATTTCTTTCAGGTTTTTGTTATGGATTGAAAACTTACATGATAAAAGCATCACCAGCACAGCAATTCTGTAAAATTTGTATTTTACATTATGATTTTGCGTTCTCAAACCCAGTCCAGTAAGTATGGTGGCAATTACATCAGTGATCACTGTTATTATGCAAAGAGCAGCTGTGGCCTTAATGTATGCTAAAAATCAAATAAAGATAATAATTTAAAATCATGTAATTACAAATACAATTAACAAAGAAGCAACTTACCGACGTCTCGACTAGCATAACAGCCAGGCGGATCATGTAAATTAAATGGCAGCGGTGATTCAACGTCTTCCTCAATACAATGCACGAAGAGACCCTGTCGCCAACCCGCAGCCATTAACCAATCCGTGGAAGCCAATGCCATAATCATGAGTATGACAACAATAACACCGCATATAAATGCAATGACCTAACATTGAAAAGGAAAATTGTTACTCTTTAGAAAAATGTAATAATTTAATACGAACCTTAAGAGGTCTTGTGATTGTGATGGTTTCTATAGTTGTTGTTGGTGCCATTTTTGTTGGTGAAGGGCGTTGTGAACTGGACGTACAAAAATGTTAATCGAAATCTTTTTTAAAATATAATATATGTTTATATTTAATAAAAGTAACGGTATTTTTGGAAGAAAATATTCAAGATGTCTAACACTGGGTATATGAAAAATTAATACGTACCTTTAAATATAAATATTTTTGTATTTGTTAGTAGCAGGGAATTAGTGCGCTCTTCTAACAATAATAACAACACAAGCGCAATAATACAACGGAAGTTCGCATGAGATACTTTGGCTTAACCACTTCTGGGAAATAACACTTGTATTAGTTTATCTGATGATGATGCAAGTTACTGCACCTTATTTTTATAAACGGCTCGTACACTCGAATGGTTTTGATCAGAATGTATTGTGATTTATGTTTATATTTGTTTTAAATGCATATAAATTGCTTTTAAGCTGCATAAAATCTATTAATTATATTGGAAGAGAAAATTTAAAAACATATACATTCTATTAGTATAGGTAAGGATGGAAATTGGAAATAAAATTTAAATTTGACGACACATATGGACATACATACATATATGACATGTCATGCTATAAATATAGTCTCAGCATACACAAATAAAATTTTATAGTTTAGAAGAAACTTATGCAATAAACCAATAATTTTTAAAACCCTCCCAATTATAGGTATGTACATTATGGTACGGATACGCTATTTTTCCTTTTTTTTTACCTCCCTATAAATCAACACGCTTTAACCTACTTATCTAAACGACATTTTAAAAAATATACTACACCTATTAATTTATAAGCATATGTTAACAATTACGGTTAAATTTTTTCGCTGGATAACTACAGTTACTTTAAAAATTAATTAATTGGCTTTTGTGCACAACAAATTTTTTTTTTTTATATAGAATGATTTTTACGAAATAACTTAACGAAATTAAACAAGAAGACAGCCAATGCATGCTTGTTTTTGGCAATAATAACAAGGAAAACTTAAGAAAAAGTAGCAATACAAATTTTTTGTAACGAAAGTGGGACAAATTAAAAATGCAAACTTCTCGCAAATAAGAGCAAAACAATGAAAAAGGTAATGCAGATTCCGATGAGAGCAACATAATGTATATAAATAACGAAAATATATACTCAGCACATATACATATATTGCCTTTTAATTTTAGGCATTTATGTATACATATTAATAGTTAGTTGTTCACAGTAATATCAAGTAGCCAAAAGTGTTGTGGTATGGAAAATTGCGATTTATTCGAAAATTTCTTTGATTTTGAAAATACCTTTCTTTAAAGTAATCCATAGTAACCGATTCTGTATCAAATTCTGAGCAGTCGGCTAAAGAATCACTGTCGAAAGAACTGAATCCACTTATATTTATATTTGCAATTGCATTACTGCTGAAAGCTAATTGATGTTGTTGTTGTTTCAGCTGCGACTGTTGCTGAGCCAACTTGTCCCCACTTTCGGTTCTGCTATACATCCTCGCTTGCATACACAAATCTGTATTCAATTAATATTTAGCTACTCAAAATAGTTTCATCAGTTCACTTGACACTAGATAAATTTCACGATTTAAAATTATTTATATTTAACACCCACAGAAAGCGCCCAATTCTGTGTAAATTGGTTTTTCTTTTGAGGCTCGATTTCCACTTTGTCGTTGCCTACCTTGATACACATATTAGTTTACACACACATACACACCAAAATGGCGACAAATCTCTTCCAAATCGTTGCTGCTAAATGTCGTTTCTGCACTTCACCAAAATTAATTGCTTCCTTACATTTTAAATGTATCCACACGTTGACCAAGAATTTGTCAGGTGAAATGCAAATGTAAATAAAAATTAAATTATAAAAAATTTACGCTTTTTTACTCTCGCGATCGCACATAAACAATAGCCTTCGTTTTCTTCGAGAAAAATTTTCACTTTGCTTTTTTGATTGTTTCTTCTTCGAATTCGCCGCAAAAATCAAATGAAGGGCTGCATTTGCAGAAAGTGGTTGGAAATAATTGCAAACACTGCTAATGCCAAATTTGATGTAAGAACTTTGATTTAGCATTAGAAATTCCAACATAAATTTAAATACATATCACACAATAATAATTTCTTAGTTTTTTGGGTTTGACTCTGAACTGAATATATAACATGATTTATGTAAATTTGATGTGGCAATTTCATTTCGCCGCTGTTGGAAATTTATGTTCTCTACAGCTGTCAGTTGTTCCAATCGCAGACGTCAACAAATCAAACATTTCGGTCGTGTGCATATGTGTGTAGTTGTTTTTCATTTTGTTTGCATCAAAAACGTTTCTAAAACCAAAGTTTTAATGGTATTAAAATCGAGATTTTTATGAAAAATCGAAAAGAAATTTCATAAGGTTTGTTGACCAACAAAGACAAAAATGGAGACCACTTCTGAAACAGTTAGTCGATTGCGGTCAGGTGGAGTTGGTGAGGAGTACATGCAATGTCCTACTTGTGAATGCAAATTGCAGCATTGGGAAGTGAAGACACATTTCGAACAGGAAATGGAGCGTTTAAGACATATGCAAATGAAAGCGGTTAGAGAAGCAAGCGCCGAACTGTCGCAGCAAGGTGCCAGCAATACATTAGCACATAGTGAAGAACGACGTAAGCCTTGGACAATATTTCAACGAGTTCAACGAAATCGTCACTCACGTATAAGGGTTTGTTTATTTATTGTAAGCTTACATTAAAATTTTAATAAAACTCCATCTTTAGCGAAGAACTGGTAAACGAGTAGCACCTGCAACCGATCATCAATGCCCCGTTTGTAATGTAAGTTTCCCACTAGAGGAAATTCAACAACACGCTGAGCAATGTTTACGTCGAAGTAATGGGACAACCAATGGTCGTGATGGAGGCAGTTCAAGCAACGAAGACGACGATGGAGAGGAGTACGAAGAATATGAATGGGCCGGGCAAAAGCGAATACGTGTTTCAAGCATGCTGCAAGGTGGTTATGCTGCAATTGGTATAGGTCAAACTGTTACAAATACTGGAAGTAGTGGTAGTCATAATTCCACTCATGGTGGTGACGAAGAAGAAGAAGAAGAAGATTTAAATGTAGATGAAGATGATACACAAATTTATGGACCGGCTCAATATGCAGAGGCTGATGTTATACCACCAATAGCTGAGCAAAATGGTAATAGTGCCGATAGTGATGTAACCAGCTACATGCGACGGCTGATAACATGTTCTGAAGGAACAGCTTTACACAATAGCGTGGAAGAACTACGTCGCACAAGCGTAGATATTGTGGTAGCTACAAATACTGAGATACGCATTCCACAGGGTGTTGAATCCACAGGACATCAAGACCCAATCAAAAATAAATTGCCTGACAATGAACAACAAAACTACCCGCAGATAATTGAATCGTTGAAAATGAAATTACGACTTTTTGAAAATCAAGCGCAAAATAAATTCAAATGTCTAATTTGTTTAGATGATTATAAAAATCCAGCAATTTCGGTTGCATGCTGGCACGTACATTGTGAGGAGTGCTGGCTGCGTTCGTTGGGGGCACGAAAACTTTGCCCACAATGCAATTTGATTACGACGCCAAAAGATTTACGCCGAATTTATATGTAAATGAGGAAAAGTTACAACACTATAAACTTTTGAGGCATAAACCTTTCGACTATAATTTTTTTCTAAAATTATTTAGTTTAATACATATACCATTACTATTATGATTCCGCAAATTTTTATACTTTCTCTAGCATTGAGTGTAAGTAAGGAGAATAAATACTGATGGAACATTGCAATTAATTTAAGTATAATAAGAACTAAAGCTGTGTCACAGTTACAATAAAAATACAAGACATTATTTAGCTATGAGAAGCAAAAATATTCAAACAAATATGATTATTGCCTATATTATTCCTGTCGATGTAAGATCATCTATATAAACATTTTAATTTTTTACATTTAATTTTTTTATAACTATATAAAAGAAAAACCGATATGTACATAGAAGAGATCCAGCCTAGCATTCGAAACTCTCCTATTTTGGAAGATAAATATCAATTCTTGTTGTAAGCCGGCATTTTGCGAATACGGTAAAAACAAAAATATGCATTTTTTCTGTTTTGCGTTCGTCGCTTTTGACTTTTTCTTCCGTTCGTAAATATTTACGCTATGGTGCAACTCGTACGCAGGTGCGTATTTACTTCAGCAGACATTTCAAGGCGGTATACATATATATTAATATATTATTTGATTATATTACTATCTTATAAGCAATTCGTATTCGATAGGTTAATTTATCATGATCATCTTGATCATTAAAAATTTCAAAATATGTTATCAAATATTACAATGTTTTCCCATAGGTTGATAAGCTTCGATAAATGTCTTTTCGTTACTGAAAATTTTATTCAAAATGTGATACCATATAATTTCAAATTTCAATTGTTATTTGAACGATACTTATTGAAAATAATAATGCTAGTCGGTAAAATACATTACATTTGTTTATATTCCGCCGACGAAATTTAAAACATCAACGTCATTCACTTTTGACATCTCGCTCAGCTGTTTCTGAGTCGCCGTCTATTCTTATAACATCGCCGTCCAAGTTAGTAAACACCCGGCAACATAGTATGTACTTTGTCGACGCGGAGTTCAGTATAGTTTCGGAATCGGTAATAAAAACAAATAGAGAATTTATATTTTTGTTACATTTTGATGGATTTTTGTTTGGAAACATTTAATTTAGTTTATGTGCAAAGTGTAAATGATAAGTGAATTGAAATAAATGCAAATAGTTAGTTCTAATACGTTGAATAGTTCACTATGCAAAGTGGAGGAGTATATTTGTAGAAGAAACGGAAATGGTTAAAAACTGCTGGAGGAGATAAAAGAAGAGCGAGCAAAAGAATTGGCTAGAAACTCGTACAAAGAGGAGAAATGGAAAGCAAAGCGATAGTAAATAGGAATAAAAATAAATATATACCTGTTAGTAGAGGAGGTGGAGGATCTGCCTGAGAAAGGTAACATCGAAGAAGGAATTGAAATTGACGCAATACGATGAAGAAGTGAGCGATAGCAAGTGAATGAAATGCTTGACGTACGGATGCGAAAGAATCGCACAATTCACTATTCAATTGAAGGCATACGTATCAACGAAAAAATTGTTTGTGCGGGAAAATAAGAGAAAATACATAAGTGCAAAATATAAATGAATAAAGAGTTAGATTATTATAAAAACACGCAAAGTCAATTCAACGAAAAAGGAGCCAGTAAAGTGGCTGGGCATTAGTGCAGTGCAGTATCGTGTCGCCGTATCTGTGTATGATTGGGCGTGTTTAAGTGTTTGTGCACCCGAGAATACGGCAAAGGCAAAAGTGAAAACTTGCTTTTTTGTCGTCGTTGCTGCCATCATCGTTGGTCGTTGTCGTCGTTGTATTTTCGCATATTTCGCGACGGCAAAACTACGAGTGTATTTCGCTAAATAACCAGCCAACCAACCAAATAGCCAGCCAGCCAGTTTTGGCCGCGGCTTTGTATTCGGCAATAAAAAATAAAGTTAAATTCCTGGAACTCGAATTTGCGAAATTGAAAGGCGCGCGCGTGTTTTTCGCATACTTAAACATAAAAACTTTAAGAGGATATTTGTGAACTTTTGAAACCGACTTGAAAATACATAAAATACAAGTGTTTGAAAAGATTTTAAAGTGCTGCTGGCCAGTGAATTGGAAACGGTCCAAAGATATATTTGCACCAAGGGGGGGCCTTTCGACCGACCGTCGCATTTGCCACCGCATCGCTAAACCACAGAGGCGGGATTATGTCATTTTGTATGTGTTTGTATGTATGTGAAAAATTCCAACTAATTAATAAATCGAAATGTTATAAAGCGCCACAACGAATCAGTTTCGTGAATTAAATATTTTCTTTTATGAAAGTGCTTAACTACACACATCAGCGTGAAAAGCATTGCGAAAATGTAGCTAAAACGAGAATAGTAATCAACTACTTTCAAAACAAAATAAGTTATAGTGCAAAAAATCTGCATTTAGAAAATGTTTTCAGTGAAATTGCTTCTCAATTCAGTCGCTGGCGATGCAGTCCTTCGTAAAAATTCCCACATTAGAAAAAGCAGTAAGAAATTTAATAAAACGAAATTTTGCGACGGCAAATCACGAAAGCAGGCACGTTGTTTTCAGGTTGTTGATTTGTCAAGCAACCTTAAAAGTTAGAAGATCGAAATCCACAAAATAATAAGTAATTATAGAGTTATTGTTTGTGATCGCAATTAAATGGCAACATTCAATGGTCATAGCACTTCCACCGCTACGGATTTGTTGGGATCCTCGGTTGCCGTCGCTGCTGCCACAGAGCATTTTGAACGCAGCACTGCTGCGGCTACTACAACGTTTCTGCTACCCTCCACGGCGACGGCAAATGGAGCGCCGTTGCATTTAGAGCCTTTTAGTCTTGCTGGTGGTCCACATTTTGTCACAACCACTACATCACCATTAAGTGGGGCAAATGTTGGCCATCATCATCATCCACATCAACAACAACAGCATCACCACCATCAACAAACCAATTCCACTTCAACCAGTTATACATTCGTACAAATTAAACGCGAACCTTGCCAAGTGTCGGAAGTTACCTCTGCTAATTGCCATCAAACACAACAGCAACAGCATCACCAGCAGCATCACGTGTCTACATCATCGACAGGTGGCAGTGGCATTGGTATTGGAGTTGGCATGGGTGTTGGTGTAGCCTCATCAACATCCAGTTGTTCGGCTTCCATATCAGCGGCTTCCAAAACGATGTCATCGTCGTCAACGCTAACAACGCTAGTGAAGATTGAGGCTTCCTCACCGAAGGTGAATGAAATGGATAAAACACCAACTGTGAATACACTTGCCGCAGCGCCAACAATGTCTAACACAAGTATGTTAATTCATAGAAAAAAAAAATATAACCTACAATACACTATTCAAATTTATTCAGTCATCCATACCTATGCTCACAGTGGTGTGTATGTATAATAATGACTTTAACTTCTTTTTCGTTATTTGTTTTTTGTTTTTGTTTTTGGGGTATTTTTTTAACGACATTGTTTGATTTAGGTGGTTAACTTGCTATTTTCGATTCTTTGTTTATAGATAACACGGTGCCTATTGGAATTGCCGTGGCGCGTAAACGACCACAAGAAGCGGCGGGCACACTCTCTAATGCTGCACCGATTCCAATGCAGCAAACTCTTAATAAGGATATGAATTGCTTTGGTATACGCGTGGCGGATTTAGGTAAGCTTTGACAAACACTTGCGAGAAAAACTTGTTGTTTTGTTAAGTTAGCATTATTGCTGCTTTAAAATATTGGGTTGTCAAAAAAAGTCTTGCGGTATTTTTATTGAATTTTTTTTTTATCGAAATTGAAATGAATTTTTGATGACTCATGCCCAGCTCTTGACCGATGCTACGGCTGCTACTATGCCGGTCTCTTTCAACCAATTCAACGATTTTATCGCAATTTTCGACGACAGGCGTCCGGAGCGTGGGGCATCTTCAACCACATCTACACCAGAACGAAAACGTTGAAACCATCGTTGTGCGGTGGAAATGGAAACTGTATCGGGTCCATAAACTGCTTTGAGCACCAACTAGCGAAAATACCGCAAGACTTTTTTTGACAACCTATTATGAATTTAGGTAATTTGGTTAACTTTATGCTTAAGGTAAAATTAACTCTCAAAGTTGTTTATTATGCAATATACGAAAGGTTGTTAAATACATATACATATATAAAAAATAATAATATAAGTAAATCGAGAATGAAGCGTACATATACACTCTTAATTTTGTTGCTTTATTCAATGTACATTAAATATTTTAAACAACGTGAAAGGGTTAAGGGATTTTAGTTATGCGGGCTGACTTTCGCATAGAAAAACATAAAAATGTCAACGATTTGTAGTCGACGTCTTTTAAGTGAGGGTCCCTTATGATATTTACAAAGTATATGGTACAGTGGCGATACCATAAATAGAATACCTTGATATTACAATTTCAACATTCAAAACGAATACACACAAAATAACATAGGGTGCCCTTTTATTCATAATAATAATATGCTGTGTTAAAATAGTATTAGATTTTTTTTATATTCTTTAGGCCGGAAAGCAATCTTAACAGGTTCCCTGTCCAATGTATCACATGTGATACAATATTATTTTCTTGTACCATGTGTACAGCGTCCATGTATCATATATGATACATATGATATATGATATCCCTGTCCCCATACAAAAATTAATTTTTAATTTTAATTCATATATGATACATAGAGCGTATGCAATTCAACTTCGTAATGACACGTTCGTGTATCATAGCTGATACAAATTTTTTTTTTACCGTTATATCGCTGTCAAGATGTGTGGGATAGTTCAAAAATACATCGATAACCTCTAAAAACGCCTACAATAAGTTTCTGGAGGGCTTCAAATTGAAATTACTACATATACGAAAATATATGTACATAGATATGTGGTTAATTTTAATGTATACTTTCATTAAGAACTTAAACTCTTAATAAAGGGTTTGCACAATAAAAGTATAAAAACGGTGTAACATATGTTCAAAATTGCAAATTCCTCAAATTAACTCAGAAATTCTTTTATTTCATACCAGAAAAGCGGTAGCGAATTCAATGATAGCGAATTAAGTTAGTTTACGCAATATAAAATCAGTTTATGTGAATAAAGTAAGTTATATATAACAAATTATTTCGTATTTTTCGAAAATGATGTTAAAAAATCATCACATTGTAGAGCGGTATTTGCAAAAATGTTTTCGATGTTACAGTAAAGTTTCCAAAAATAATAATTTACACGTCTTTTTCGTGAAATAATTTACTATAATAATAATAAGGTTTCAGTTTCATAGTAAGAATTTCCGAGAAGTCTAAAATGATAACACAGTAGAGAAGTATGCTATTTTCGTGATCACTACTCTACGCATTCTCATATTTTTCTTTTATTTTGTCACTTCAAGTGGCCTTCTGACAGTTTACTCCCCATACACAACATTCACTACAACAAATTTATGTATTTATATACATACATATGTATGTATGTATGTACCACCCTCTTCTTGTTTTTGATTTATTCAAAAAATGTATACTTTAACTTTTATTATTAATTTCGACTACAATCTCTGCGACATAATGCCTACGCATAAATGTATAATGGTGGTTGAATGGAACGGAAATGGAGTGAGGGCTTGGCCGGATGGTGGAAACAGAAAGTCTAGAGGTCTACAATGCTACATAGTTGGTTTTATTGGTGGTAGGTTTGATGAATGGATAAATATTTAGTTGTTTGGGGTTACCTTTGGTATATCAAAGAGATAAAGAGACGCGGCTTTATAAGCATGCCGTTTAATATGTCTCATTACCGTGTTGATTTAAAGCACTAACCAGATTATATAAATTTGTCATGGGAATTCCTTCGTTAGCACTCAATTCGGTTGAGGGCTTATGTGTACTTGTAAAGCAATTATACATACATACATATGTATATATACCCCAAACATACACTCTAAATTGGCACTAATATCTTCCCCAACTGGTAACCGAACATCAACTTTGCAGATTTGTGTTGTGTTTCGTAATATTTACTAAAGCCGTCGGCTTTTTCGTCTTTATGATAATCTTTTCTTTCTTAGGAATATAATCACATTTTTATACTCTTGCAACATGTTGCTACGGAGTATAATACTTTTGTTCACCTAACGGTTACTTTTATCACATAAACTAATCGGGATAGATATAAGGCTATATGCTATATTAATAAATAATCAGGATGACGAAATTAGTTGAAATCCGAGTGACTCTGTCTGTCCGCCCGTGCAAGCGACGATTAAAAATTGAGATATCTTAATGAAACTAGATATACTTATATAGAGATTTGTAGGGGTGAGGGGTACCTGGGCTTTGAAAATTTTTAAAAGGGCGTAGCCTCGACCTCTAATATCTTTAATGTACATATGTATCTACAAATCATCCAAACTTGCTGAAAACATATATTTTTAGAATCCCCTTTGAAAGTGTGAAAGTGGTTGAAATCGGTTTAGAATCCCCATATAACGGTTATGTTAAAAACTACTAAAAGTGCGATATCTTAAAGAATAAATGTGTCAAGCCAATATTAAAATTGGACAATAGGAGTAACACCGCCCATATCTCGTGACTTGCTCGACCCATTTCAATAAAATGTAATACATAACATTACCTTGACATTCCTACATATGTTACAGGGCGAATTTTCTATATAACATTATTTTAAATTCCATCTGATTCTTTCACTTTCCAGTATACAAATAAAGCTCCAATGTACCCCAATTCTTATTGCGAAAATATTGGTCAATCTGTGAGATATATTAATGAAAAACCGGAAAAATCCCTACCTTATAATACTATGCCCTTACGTCAAATATAGGTAGAATCGGATCAACGGGAATCATATAATATTAATATAAAGATTTTTAAAGATGCGAGAATACGAAATGTTCGGTTACACCCGATCCATACTATAGTCGAAATTTATTCTGTTGTAAGTTGAACACACACCACGTGTCGAGTGGTAGTCGCACACCTTAGATTAACACTTATTGATCCAAACGGGGTTAGATCGCCGAAAAAACAGCCCCTGGTCGGATAAAATCGGGGTCAATTCCGGTGCGTAAAACCGGTTGTCGTGGGAATTGAGGTAGTCGCACAACCAACGCACTCAGCTGTTGCGACCGTCACAACAGTTTTTCTTTTAAACGTAAATCTCTGATTGAAGGCAATCAAAATGAGTTGATAAAAGATTTTTAGTAGATTCTTTAAAATAATGAATAAAGAATTAATTTGAAATGTGGGCGGGAAATAGTGCCTGTGGCAGACTAAGGCATATATTTATTTGGCTGAGCAGCGTGTGATCAATTACGACTTATTCAGCTGCTCATGTAAGGACTTTCATTGAAATAGCGTTGCCACCTTTTACCCTTTCGCCCACCTATGCCGTGCTTAGCTCTCCAGACATCTGATTGCTGAAGCAAGAAGTCGAAGATAGAATGGATATGTATGTACCGTTCTTGTGAGTATAAGTAAAGTTGCATATTCAGTTTCTCAGCTCCTTTCTTCCGTGGCGTAAATATATGTATGTTTCCGTGTATCCTTTCTTTTGTTGTTCGCTTTGCGCCATTTCTTTCCTTTCCAAGTATGCTTGCATTTGCCCAAGCAGAACATGTGCACACCACCCCCGCCAACGTCGTTCACTGACTTCACCCCTATGCAAGTAAGTGAAAGTCTAGAATGCCCTTACTTTACCCATCGTCGTCACATTTCAACATAACATATTTCTTATTTAAAAAAGTCATATGGTATCGCTGTTGTTGTTTGCACAGGGGGTGTATTTACAATGTTGTTCGCCACAGTTGTTTAGTGTTTTGCTTTTTTCTCTGTCTGCCCGCCACCAACGCCATCGTTGCCGCCGGCATGCTCATTGAGAATTCTCGTTACTGTTTCGCAAGGTGGGTATGTCAACAAAATAATAGCGAGCAATCGTTCGCAATTGATGCAGCACACAGCGTGAGTGAATTTGCCGGGCGATTTTTGGAGGCACACTAAAGGGATGGATGCTGTGTTCCCTTTGTGTACCATGTACATATTTCCACTTTCTTTTGCTTCTCCTTTATATTCCACTTACATTCCTAACACGCAGCATTGCCATTGCCATGGTCGTAGGTATGATGCTGCGGATTCGGTGCGACCATATGGAAACATACCCACTTGATGCTGAGACATGTTTTCGACTTCTCCCTCCTTCGTGTAGCACTCTTTTCGTGCATATTTTATTTGTAATACCTTTGGTGGTAGGCATATCAAGTGCTTGAATGAAATTAAAAATTGCATTAATGTCTTTCTTACGTCCAATTTTCCTAAAATGTGTACTAATGAGTTTGTAAATTAATGGTGGGCGAATTCCTGTAATGCGATATAAAATATTTGATTAGATATTTCCTTTCGAGTGTATTGACAATACGAAAAACCATGTTTTCACTGATGGAAACTTTCATTGTTGTATGCTGTTGACGATAAATGCTATTAATAGAGAGAATTCAAGAGTAAATGTATTGTTCCCGCTGCTTTATTGAAATGTCAATCATATCTTGATAAGCTTTCTTCTTGGATAACGAAAAATGTTTTCCTCGCGCCGTTATAATTCTAAAGAGCAAAGATAAAATTTTATATACTAGTATACGATCAAAAATAAGGGGACCAACAAATAGTCTCAATAATCTTTAAGTGAAAGCAAATAAATGTACCGTGTATCCCCTAAAGTGTTTCTTCAAATAACAATATGCAGCCATATAACAGTTATTGCATAGTTACTGTAGTATGGGTAACCAGTATATTTTGAATTTTATACAACATACATTCATATGTATCTAATTATACGTTTTGACAAAAAAGTACCCGGAAATTGTAAATAAAACGCAAAATATTCAATTGTTCATCAATATTAACGGGTTTCACGAAGCGGCAATTTCAATTAGTGGAACAAGAAAAAATTACACGTAACCAAATCTGGTGAATTCGGTGGTTGATCGATGGTATTCATTGCGATTTTGGCTTTAAATTCGGTCACAAACATACTCTCTTTGTAAAAAATTCAGTTTTGTCGGGACGAGTCGAGCTAGAACGCGTTTCATACCCAAAAGATCCCCTAAAATCTTTCGAACGGAGAGATGTCGAAGTCTCTTGCCATCTCTCTTAAGCCTGACGATATATGTCGACTAGTCTAGAATCTGCTATCTTTATCGATTGTATAATACCCTGAGAATTTCATGACATTTCATAGATTGGAAGTGAAGTTATGGCGTTTTAAGTGTCAGTATGCTTGTGTTATCGGTGCGAAAATGAGCTTCGAACAAAGGGCCAACACTAAATTTTGTTTTAAAATTGGTTAAACTTTTACCGAAACGTTTCAATTGATGAAACAAGTTTATCGCGATGATTGCCTATCACGCAGCAGAGTGAGCGAGTAGTTTTAACGTTTTGAAAGTGGTCGTGAGAACATAAATGACGATCACCATGTGGGCCAATCAAAATCCGTGATCACTGGAAATTTCATCGAAACTGTGCGTGAATTCATCAAAAATCAGCCGTAATCATCATTGAAATTCATGGAAATGGAATTGAACATCTCTAAAACATCGATTTGTCGCATTTTGACCGAACATTTGGTCTTACGAAAGGTGGACGCACGGTTTGTTCCGCATAAATTGACTGACGACCAAAAATTGCTCAGAATCAGTCGAATCGATCGACGCTTGTGACCGATTATTTGACCAAAAATCACATTTTAATCATTAACCACTCCCCGTATTCACCGGGTGACTTCTTCCTTTTCAAAAAAATGCATTTGCCCATGAAAGGAAAGCGTTATGCAGACGTAGAGGTCATTCAAAAGGCTTGCACCGACATACTGGCGGCCATACCGGCCAACGATCGTCTAACCACAATCCGCATCAGAGCAAAAATTGCACCGATTTGCGCCCATGTCTTGACTGAAGAGAAGGACGATATGACCAAAGATGCATTTTATGAGCGGCTGGAATGCGCTTATGATAACTGCCCTCACCACGATGTAAAATTTGTGCTTGGCGATTTTAACGCCAGGGTGGGCAAAGACAACAGTTGAAAAATTCAGCAAAGATGGCGAAACCTTTCCAAATGGGTTGAAGCTGATCGACTTCGCCGGCGCCTGAAATATGGTTGTCTGCAGTACTAGATTCAAGCACAAGAAAATTCATCAAGCTACTTGACTTTTTCCGGATCGAAAAGTTCGAAACCATATCGACCATGTACAGCAAAGCACGCCCGTCAACAAACACAGAGAAGGCATGACGTCTAGAAGCTGCTATCACAGGCGATAGCAAAACGGTTTTCTATTCGACTTGCACCCTGTTTTCTGAGATCACATCAGAAACGCAGTATAAGGAAACTGTGGGACGGCATTTCAAGCCATTGGCTTTCGTAAAGATCGAAAGAACAGCCGTTGTAATAAGGTGTTGCAGTGGATTTTTGTGCTATACGAACTGATACAGCATCGTCTTCTTAAAATTCACAAATTTCATTTGTGGCTTGCGTGGCATTCTTCCCTTTTTTATACAAAAATTTCAAAATATAGCGAATATCTTCATTATTTTCACTCATTTTTGAACACCTGTAACTTTTTTTCAACTTCCCCGAATTTAAATATTTTTGTTTAAATGAAGCTTAAAATCGCACCTTTCCAACTCTACAATGTGATTGGTAGAATTCGAGATATACGACTGCAACGACATCTATTGACAAAATAGGAAAATACTTTTTCGACTACCCAATATAAGGTATTTTTTACAATTAAATCTTCTTAGCAGTGAGTTTGTACCAAAAATGGGGCGATAACAGTGCATAACTTCACCTAGCCGTATTTGGGTGTGTCTGATTTATTTTATGTCGTATGTATTGGGGAATGTGTATGATAATTTAATGAAACTTCCAGAAAGGGTGTTGTCAGGCAACAAATTCGTTGTTTTTCATACAAAATTTCGATGATATTTCTAAAAGTTTCATATAAATAAATATTTCATATTATGTGACGACACCTTCGTTTACGCGTTCCCCCAGAAAGCCAATTAAATTAATAAATATTAAAAAACGGGTAATATCAAAGTTTTTTATGCGTATCTATTATTTTGACCGCCTGTGTATCAACATTTATGTATATAGTATATGTATGTATGTATACGATTGAGCCGCTTACTTTTGCTTAGCATCTCAAATGGGTAATTATAACAACAAATACGTACAGCGGGATATATCGCGTCTCGGTATGGCCCAAGATTGAGTACATAAATTCGTTACCCCAACTTCAAAACCTCTTAACCGCAAATATAGGAATACACTTAGGTACGCGGATATACGGCAATACATATGTACATACATATGAATATAATTATACATATATAACTAATTGGTAGTGACGTTTGACGATCGAGCACAACCGTATTATTTTACTAACTTCATTCGCTGTGACTATTCTTAACAAAAATTTCTATAATGCATATTATATACTCGTACATAGGTATAGTATGTTTGTACATCTGTATACACAAGCGACTTGAAAAATTTTGCATTGATTTATCATTGAATTTAAATAGTCTTATTATAGACCTACACGACTGCCAAAATGAGCAGGTTTCCGATGAAATTGAAGACCAGAAATCGGTGGAGTCAAAGGGCATTTAATCCGCTTGCATCTGAAGCCCTCACTTTTTTATTGTTGTATTATTTTATATTATTTACAATTTTGCGATTTTGGACAATATTTGCTTCATTTGTTGCTATTATTTATATGTACATACTCGTATATGTGTTTTATTTTTGCATTATCAAACATAGGATTTATGTGCCCTAAAAAAAACAGGTTTTTTATTTATAAAGTTTTGTGCGTATCTTTTAGAAACTTGTGAAATTTCGCACATTATAATACATACATTTATACATTTTTTATAGTTCTAAAATATCAAAGTTTTTGGACAACCAGTAAAGGAAAAAGTTCAAAAATTAGTGAAGTGAGAAAGTTGAAGTTTGAATTTATTTTTTTTTTTTAATTTAATTTTTAATTTTTTTAATTTAATTTTTTGGTTGAGTGAGGCTTGAAATCTCACCTTTCCAACACAATGTGATTGGTAGCACTGGAGATATACAATGCAACGACATCTATTGACAAAATACGAAAAGACTTTTTCGACTACCCAATATTAGTCAATATAGTTACCTTCGAGGTCGATACAATAATTATAGCGGTAGAAAATACAAAATAACCTTTTTTAATATAATAATATATTTAGCTTAAGCCTCAGTTGCTCCGGTTTCCTTTTGTTGTTGTTGTAGCGGCAGAATTCTGCCGAATTTACAGTCCTTGGCTGGATAAAAAAAATCCGGGTTCGTTCCGGTTACTTAGATTAGATCCGACTGTCGTGGGAACGGTTTCCTCTTTATCGTTGCTAAATTCTTTTTTTCCAGCGAGCATCATCCCTATTCTTGGAATTTTGATATCATATTCATTGGTTTTTGATACGGTGCATTGTCCAGATGAAGCAGCAATTTCTTCATCAAATGGTGCCGCTTTGCCGCGGTCTTGTTTTCCAAACGCTCCTATAATGCACCTTAATCATCGCTGTTAATGGGTTTTCTTTTTTAAAGATAATCGATGAATATTAGTTATACCTCGTACATCCCAAAATACTGACGTCATAACCGTCTTTCCACGCTTTGGGTGTATGTGCAGTTCATTTGGCTGATTGTCGATTGGAGTCCGGTGCGACATGGTGGAGCCATGTTTTATCCATTGCCACATATCGACGCAAAAATTCGGTAATATTATGATTAAAGAGCTTCAAACACTACTCAGAATCAGCAATTGTGAACTTACGCGGCCCCCACTTTGCACAAAGTTTTCGTATACCCAAATATTCATTCACAATAAATCCAAAGAAGGGAACGTCATATCTTTAGAATCTCAGCTCTCTCGAACAACTTCACTTTACGGGCATCCCAAATAATTTTGGGAACTTTTTTGATGTTTTCGTCGGTAACAGACCTCTTTAGAAGGGCATACACTGCCATTATCGTCTTCGTCTTAATTGTGTCTGTATTATTATGAACACGGAGGCGGTAATATTCAGTTCCAAAATTTTAGTATTTTCGCTCAAATTTGCTTACATAGTTTTTTGGGTTAGAATAGCTTTATGGGCTATTGACACCTACTGTAAAAATATATATAAAGTCATCTCGTCGCACCTGCAATTTCTTTAAGCTTATCGTTGAATAACAACAGCTTCATTATGTAAGGTGTTTTTAGAGGTATACAGTTTCATAGAACATTGAGCTGTCAAAGTAACTGGCAAAGTAAACAAATATGTTGACATTTTTATCCAGTATACCGTGATATGTTACCGTGCAAAGGCCTAAATTTGAAAGTTGAATACCAAAACTCATGTTCTGTGCGGCGAATTTATAGAGCACTCGGCTTGTATCAGCGACGAGGCACATTTCGTCTTAACGCCGTGCTAACAAATTTTGAAAAAAATCTTCAGCTTCTCATGCATTCAGAAATAATTATTATCTGATAAATATATGTACGTTAAAGTCATTGTGGTCCATACTTTTTTAAAACTGAAGATGGAGGCGAAGCTACCGTCAATAGTGAACACTTAAGACAGATTATTCGCTGACTTGCTATTTTTTGGTCCTCTCCATCAGCGTCGCTTGTTTAAGTCCTAAATGGTTGGTTCCAGTAGTAATTCAAAAATATGCCGACAAAATACTTTCTACTTTTTTGTTTATTTTTCGGTTCAAAGGCTACATATACGGCGACAATAACTAATCAAATAAATTGACATAACATTTACCAATTTCATCAAACTCTTACATACTCACATAAATATAAGTATGCATACGGATGACCACAGGGATGCACATAATTTTATTTTGTTTGATGGAAGTTCTTCATTTGTTGGCATTGAGTCGCATTAAGACCATTTATCATTTACACCCACTAGCTACCTGCCATTAGAGTACCTAAAAGTACAGTTGCCTACATAAGCATATAAATTTCATTATACTTATAAAGTGCGCTAAAGTGTGGTTGTGTGTAATACTCGAACTGTTGCAGCCTAAATCAGCTGCTAGAAATAATTAAAAAATTATATTTCGTTTCCATGAAGAAGTTGTACCTTAGGAAATGCAATAAAGCTCACGGCCCTCTCGTTTGTATTTACACACAATAATCATGTACATAATTTCGCTGAGAAGCTCGACTTAAAAATTACGGGCCTACTTTAATATAGGCATTTATTTTTAATTCGGCTCCGCAAGGACAATCTGAGGATGGTTGATGTTGACCAAATGCACCACATAATACACGAAGAAAAAGAACAAAAACATTAAGCAAACTCAACAGCAACAACAAGCGGATATCTAGTCAAAATCAGCAATTTGCACACTTGTGCATATTATCTACGGGCAGGAACAACAACTGCAGCTCCGGTAAATAGTTCAAGGTCAACGCAAATGCGCTGCTCACTGAAGCACATACACACACATTGACACACAGGGTTTCTTATGCACACAACTACACACACATGCATCTGTATGCAAAATATTGCGTAGTGAATTTCCAGAATTTCAGTTGACTGTTGGAAGTTGTGCGTTCAATTACAAACCATCACACAAAATTTTACAGGAAATGAATTCTTTCTATATTTATTTGACACTTACGCCTTGAATTAATTATCAGCAGTTAACCAGTGAAAAGTGAAAGTTTAGTAATTTTCCCGCAATTTTCACAATTTTGTAGACTGCTTTCGGGCGTTTGGGCGTCGGCATTAAGCAGTTGTACAAAAGTTTTAGGCGCGTAATTTTTTTCTGCTTCACGGTTTATATTCTTCTCATAATGGTTTTGTGAAATAACAATTTATGTTTTCTTTTTGCCTTTTTCAGGTGGTGTTAGCACTGGCTGCAGCAACATCTATTTTACAGGCAACGGTGACTTAGTGACTGGCTCAGCGACCGCCGAGGAGTTGGCGCTCAGCGCCGCAGGTGTTCAGAGTGTAAATCGTGCACCGTCAACCTTTTGGCAATATCAAAGTGAGTTACTTTTTTCACTTAGTATAATTTCATTAATTAATGATTTAATTATACGTAATTAATTGCAATAAAAAAATTATTTTCATTTATCCTCCTTAGATGCGCTTCCCATCGAGTCAGTGATTTCCATGTCTCCAGCTACTGTGGGTTTGCAGTATTCGCGTGATGCAAGTCGCAGTCAAGTGGTACTTTTGCCGGCTACACCAGCCGCCTTAGGTAGGTTCACATATACTAACTCGCAATTTGTTTTCAACAATTTAAATGCACACCTCTATAAATACATATGTACATACGTCTTAAAAAGTAATAGTAAAGAGCTTTAATTCATATTCATCACCAACGCTTTCATCATATTTTCATACAACACACTATAAGCATCGGTATACTTAGTAACATACACTTACATATGCTTCGCTGGTGAATTTATAACAGTGTGGATATGTTAGCATCTAGAGTTGGAACAAGCGGCAGATTACACAAAAAAAAGTTCGTTTCGAAAAAGTGATTTTGTATGAATATTTTTCATTCTATGTTACGATTGTCGTTCTATTATTATTTACGATTGTCAAACCTGAGGGTTTGCCATCGTTAATGCTTTCTAAATATAAATTTCTGCGATATATTTCAAGTTTACCATAATTATCGATGTGGGATTTGTGGTTAATAATATATAAACGAAATTGTCAGCTTTTTACATCTGAATCCATTTGCCACGCTCCTTTACCAAATCGAGAAAAGGTAAACTGTAATAAATGTCATAAGCTTTCACAGCAGTTGTGTGATCTTTCAAATTACTCTAACTAAACACTTCGTGACTGAGACTTTATTTCTTTATTTACTTTTATATTTTGTCTCGGTCGGCTTTCAAACACAAGGCCAACAAAAAAGTGATAGTCTGAATCTCATAATGACATACTTAAACTATAACATTTATCGATCACTTTTGTTTGCTATCGATTATGAAGTGTGTTATATTTTTGTTTTTAATTTCGCCGCTTGCTTTTTTATCTTCAGCTGCTAATTAATTCTCACCCATTTATATTTGCCATATGCTTTCCTGTTTGTTTTCGTATAGCTTTGCATATAAAAATATGGGCACAGGCTGCTCTCTAGTTGATAATTGTCCGCCTTTGTCTGCTGTTTGTGTCCAAGCTAATTTATAAGTGCTCTTGTGAAAGACTGACGGATAACCAAAGCGTTAACGATTTGAAAAATGCCTAACTTAATTCACTACCGATCGGTAATTCTCTCACGAAATCTAAGTTATCGGCTTCATAGTTTCAATAAAAAAAGTCGATCTTGAATTCTTACGTTATATAAGAATTATATGGTAGTTTGATCATACCATAATGCCCCTTATAATTTTTTATACTAATTAGATTTTTAGAATGTCTGATTGACTAAAGTTAAATATTTGATTTATTATAATGTTACACTAATAAAAACATATTTCTATATATGTGTTTTTTTTTTGTTTTAAATTATTTAATATAAATTTACCATGCGAAATCTCTCCTAATTAATTCTTACGTAGATATACTTATCTGTACACTTACTATATACATATTTATCAATGTGTGTATACTATATATACTTATTTATAATTCTGCTTATAATTTTAATGCTTTGCTATGTCTCATTTTCACATTTGAAAAGAGTACTTAACAAGACAAGAAAATAATAATCAACAAAACCTGCAATTTTCACATTCACTAATTTGCTTTGGTACCCTCTTTTTCCATCCCATCTCCCACAACCACCAAACCACCACCACCACAACCACCACTTGACCGCTACAATTGATATGAAATAAATGAAATCAATAAAAAATAATTCGAAATCGTATCAAAATTGCTATTGCCTCGTTTGAATTGATTTGAAAATTGATTTGACCGAAAAAAAATCACGTCTCGAATTCAAAAACCCACATAGGCATATCAAATTTTCCAATCTATACACCCACAGATCCGTTCCAACAGGCGGCGGCTTTCGTTTGGCCATCATACATACCACAGGGTACAACGCCGGCATCTGCCGCTGCGGCCACCACCCTACAGCCGCCGCCCAATTTTATATTCCCTTCAATGAGCCCACACTCGACGCTACAGCCGCAGTCTTACGCCACGTCACTTCAACTTTTCGGCTCGAATTACTTAACCGCGGCTGCAGCTGCTGCCGCAGCCGCCGCTGCCACTTCGACACTTTGCCAACACAATCAACAGCAAACTAATACACAACAGACCACAAGTTCAATAAACTTGAGCTTGGCCGCACCGGGCGGTATGCCACCGAATGGCAGCGGCAGCAGTCTCATAGGCAGTATTAACAGCAGCAACAATACAAGTAGTTCAAGTAGCCGCTTTCTGAGTTTGGCAACTACAGGTGCGTCCGCTTCCAATATACTCGAAGCACCGAAACCACAAAAAACACTACAGTCTACATTGACGCTACCGCAACCCGTGCCACCACCGTCCACAGCTGCGTTGCCGCCACCGCCGTCGCTGATCCTACCGCCCGCCGCATTGAAAATCGAAGAATGGAGTGCGACGGATTTTATGACGGCTGCGGCGGTAGCAGCGGGAAAACCCCATCATGCGAGTTTGGGCACGACGCCGACTTTGAATTTCGATGGTCGCGATAAAACGACTACAAACACAACGAATCTGTTGGATTTACACAATGCCACAGCTGCTAATGCTCAGGCATTGAATTTAATGCGTTTGCCGACCCCTCCAACGTCGGCGACTATGGAGTCGGCGGCTGCAGCTGCTGGCGGGCCACAGTTGCAACCACAAATACTATTTCAGACCGCATCGACACCATCGCCAGCTTTGCTCAATTTGTCGGCATCGTTACAACGCGGTACAGCTGGTAACGTTGCTGGCGCCACTACAACTGTGACCCCCACAGGTATTTTCATAAATGGCGGCGGCACTACGGGACCGCCAACCGCAATTTCGACCACTATCGGTCCACCAACGCCATTGGGGGATGAGACGACAGCAATCAATTTTAAAACAAGTCCGGTAGAAGCTGCTCCGCCGCAGTCGGTAAGTGGAATTGTGGTGGGTGTGCCCCGTGCAATAAACAACAGTGGTCAAGCGCCTCAATCAGGTCCACCGCCACAAATGCAAGATGTTAATATACAAACCGATACGCCGGTCTGCAGTGATGACGAGAACTCAACGTGTCCGCTTGCCATACAACAGCAGCAGTTGCACACTGCACAGGCGAATTCGATGAATTCGCCGAGTTACAACAATGATGGCGAGGTACACGAGCCTTTGGAGTTGACAAAGCAGAGTTGTCACAATGTTGGAGTGCATTGCTCCGATGCTGATGGACCACCCATAACAACAACGCCAACGACAACCACGTCAGAAACAAATAATATTGTGTGCCATAACACAGTCAACGCCACGGCGAATGGGGAAGCTGAAAGTTACGAAGTTGTAACCCAACAACCCCCACCATCGTCTTCAGCTGGTGAAATCGTTCCAATGCTTCCAGGTAATGAACCAGTTCATTACAATGAACGTCAACAGCAACCTCAGCAATCCGGTCCAGAAGATCTAACTGGTCTGGAGCTGCTCTCTAACATCAGCACTAGTACGCTGGCAAATAAAGGTATCGGCGTAGGCGCTGGTATGACAATGGTGCGTGTCAAGCAGGAACCACTCGACCACATGGACGCACCCGTTTCTTCAATGAGCGATGAATTGTCATCATCAACAGTCGTGCCATCTTTACCGTCACAAATGCCACAATTTATCACACAGCAATCGGATGGACCGCAGCCGGTTTCGGGCAGCTGCGACTCCTATGTGCCGAGAGAGGCTGAAATGCAGAGACAACCAACACCATTGCCCTTGCTGGCCCATTCGCTCCCACCCGCACCTGCATCTAATGTGCCCACAACGGTAGTAGAGCCCCTAGGTGGTTTGAATTTGCTCTGTGCTCTAGCTGAACAACGCATCCAAGAAGAAGTTCAGAGTAGTGGAGGCAATTTGTTCGCTGAAAGCGAGTCGCCACCACTATCACGCTCCACTTCATCATTTGGGCGCCAAGAAACGCCCGAATTACAGAACCATTCACATCCGTCGCGTTTGGAACAATCTTCGTCGTTTCCTTCAATGGAAGGTATCGAGCTGCCTTCGACGAGTGGTCTTGGCCTCGGTATTGGTGGCAGCGGTGGCGCCGAACCGCCAGTCAAGCGCAAAAAGCATAAACATTCCAAATCATCAAAATCATCTTCGTCATCAACACTGGCTGGTGGTGTCAAGAAGTCGCAGCGCTGCTCGAAGAAAAGCAAAAAGAAATACGCCAAGGAGAAGCGTAAACACAAGCAACAACAACAACAATTGTTGGCCTCTGCGGCTGCCGCAGCGGCCGCGTCTGCCTCCGCTTCTGATGATGTCGACTTTGAGGACGAGCAATTACAACAAGAATTGAAGGGCGCCTTTAACCGTATCGATCCCAACTTTCAATTGCGTTTCGGTCAGTGGGCTAATGCACAAGAGATATTCGAGTTGATGGAGAGTGATATGCGTTTGCGTTTAGCGGAAATAACGCGTCAGTATCGCAAGAAAAAGAGAAAGCTCGATGAGATATCCAAAAATAAGAAGAAGAAAAAATGTGCAAAATTGCTTGCCGCGCAACAACTGCAACAACAACAGTCCACACTTTCACTGTCTTCATTGAGTACTGGCAGTGTTGGTTGTGGTCTCTCCAGTACGTCTGGTGGCACATCTTTACCGCTCTGTGATTACAAGTTTCCGAAATTCTCGACTAATAGCGGTGTGGTTGCTGCTACATCGACGCCTTACTTGAATCGTTCCAGTTTTCTACGCTTCGGTGAGAAGCCGCCATCCGCCACGTCCACACTTCCACACGCACAATTTCCGCCCCCTGAATGCGAAAATTCAGAAGACAACAACACACTTTCGGCCAGCAGCTCCACGGGACTATCCATGCCCGTTTATAAACCAGTGCGATTAGGCCCCAGCGCTTTAGCGGGTGCTGTTGCGGCGGCATCACTTGGCGTCGACATTCGAAATAGTGGCACACCACAGCGTCATGCGCAAAAGCACACATCTGCGGATAAATCCACAAGCTCGGCCATAGTATGCAAAGAACCGAAGTTAATGGTCGGTGTTACGTCAACATCTGCTTCGGTTGCCTCCAATAGACGTTTGAAAGAGGCGCACTCTTCTTCGTCCGAGGAACAGAGTCCGGCTAGCGTATCTTCAGCGCTAATACAAAAATTAGGAACGAACGTTAAACAACAGACTTCTAAGCAACAACGACAGGAGCAGCATCTGTCACCTGCGACTCAAACGTCCCAGTCGCCGCAGTCCCAACAACAAGCATACCGAAAAGCGATAGACCCACGCGATCACCAACTTATGCTGACCAGTGATCATTTATATAGAAAGGAAACGCGTGTGCTGACCGACATGGGTGGTCTCTTTTATGCCGGTGTGATGAAACCACTTCAACCGCCTGACGTGTACGCAATAACATTGGATGGCGAACGCGGTAATAAGTCGCATATAATGTCGCGTGAGGAGATCTTCAAGGATACTGTGAGTATTTTAAAAATTATCTTAGTGTACATTTATGGTTATTTAATATTAGCAAATCGAAGTTTCTTAAAGCTCAGACAAACCCTTTAGAAAAATATCAACAAATTAAGAGCGTTTTAAGTCTTAACAGAGACTCTGACAAGTTGTCTAATATTTCTGAATCGCTAAGGGAAACAATGATAATATCTTTCATGTCAAAAATTTTTGACACAACTCACTTGGCTAGGCCAAAATTTCTAACCTAAAAAAATATTTTTGGAACTCTCACCTAAAAAAATCTTTAATTTGTATTTGATTTACTTTTAATTTATAATTAAATTTAGTAAAAAATAAAATGTGTACATAAACCATTACAATTTTAGATTCTGGAGGTGGCGCCCAAATCTGTGGAGAGTGTACCTGTTGGCACACGACTTTGTGCCTATTGGAGTCAGCAGTATCGTTGTCTTTATCCTGGTCGTGCTATTGAGTCCGAATCGTCTGATGATGGTGAAACACCCAACGATTCCGTTAGCGTGGAATTTGACGATGGCGACAGTGGGCGCATACGTCTACAGAATATACGCTTACTCCTAAGTGATTATCCCATTGTGGGTAAGTGCTATGAAATGTACTATTGGATTATTCATACACAATCATCTCTTTTGCGCCCATTCATTCATTTCAGTTTCATTGAAAAAAGGGTCGGAAATTTTGGGTCAAAGTTTAGTGGATGATGAAGAGATTTCTTCGTTTCCGAAAAGTATGTTCTTCGATTTTCTAGAATTTTTTAAGTCTCATTTTTTTTTTCGTGTCACCCTTCAAAATTGCAACAACCACAAATTTCCGATCAACTTCATATTCATTCATTAACCTCAATTCATCTATGATTTTCGATTTATCTGCTATTCTGTATTTCGTGCGTTTTAATTTGTATCCCTACTTTTTCCGTTCTCTTTTCTTTTTGAACGTCCCAACTCCTCAGAGTACAACGATAATCCCCTCTACTCTTTAGGCAAGCACAAGAAGTCGAGCGCATGTGCGCGTACCGCCAACGGCTCCGGAAGCAGTCACAATTCCAATGATGCTCACGATCACATTTCCACATTTGCACTCCCCGATATGTCAGCCACGGCGCCGTCGACATGCAGCAGCGAACCGCCAACACAAAGTGCGAAAGACATCAGCACCCAGCGTAAGGAGAAGAAACGCATTAAGAATCTGAAGAAGAAAACGCAAGCAGCAGCAGCGTTGGCAGCAAACGCCAGCGCCAATACAAATGTGTCCACGGTGACAGTTAATGGTGGGCTACCGTCTGTCGCGTCCACTGTGAATGGCAAAAATGGTGTGGACGATGCCGCCGAGAGTAATCGCAAACACCACAAACATAAAAAACGCAAAAAGCACAAGAAACATCATCATCGCAAGGCGAATGGTGAATGTGAAGCGATTAACGGTGCTAATAATACGTTCGTAATCAAAAACGCCGGTTTGACGCCGAGTGGCAGCTTCTTGACGTCCACACCGACCACATACAAAGGTAAACGAGAATACGCTTCAACAGTTGGTGATAATCACAGCAACAATACGCTAATGGAAACGGATGTCGATGACATTGCTGAAGAACACGTCGTGCCCGCAGTGGCGCGAATGGCTCAAACGCAGGGTGGCGCCTTCCAAGCAGTAGCTGGTCACAGCAAGTCGCAAACGCAAAGCGCATCGGCTTGCTTGCCTGCTGCGGCTGCAATTAAGATGGAAACTGCGCCGTCGACGGCGGCGTCAAATGCTAAAGTTAAAACTGAGCATTTAGATATGGAGGAGGAGAGCACCTCAAATATGATGTCCGAGCTATCGGATGAGGTAATTAAGTGAACATACTTCTTTGTGTATTCATTGCCTTCATTTTATTTTTATATTTTGCTTTCCAGAACAAATGTGATGATGAGGAGGTGGAGCATAATAATTCGAAGGGCAGCAAAATTGCCGCTTTCCTGCCGGAGCGACAGCTCTGGGGTTGGCAGGGTAAAGCGTATCGTAAAGCTGGTACTAAGGGCAGAGCCCGCAAACAATTCTATAAAACAATCAAAAGGGGAAAAGAAACAATAACTGTAAGTTCGTTTAACGAGCATAAGCATAAATTTGCAATTAATTTGGATTTAATTTATATTTTAGGTTGGGGATTGTGCAGTATTTTTATCAACTGGTAGACCAGATAGGCCATATATTGGACGCATTGAATCCATGTGGGAGACAACGTCCAGCAATAAAGTAGTGCGTGTTCGATGGTTTTATCATCCTGAAGAGACAACGGGATGTCCGAATCTTAAATATCCGGTAAGAAACATGAATACATATGTAATCGACTACATGTTTTAATAAAATGGTGAAGGGCTGATTTAATAATAATGAACACAAATTTTACACAAATAACGAAGTTTTATCTTTTGAAAACGTATATGTATTTGCTATGGCCAAAATTGTTAAGTTTTACTTTTTTCGAAAACTTTTCCCTCAAATAATATTACATTTTAAAATTATTACCTTAATGCTTTTTTACTAACCTTTTATTATAAATTTCTGTTCTGCACAGGGCGCTTTATTTGAATCACCACACGAGGACGAAAACGACGTCCAGACAATATCGCATCGCTGTGAAGTACTACCGTTCGAGCGTTATTTCGCTAAATTCGGTGCTGATTCGAAGCAATATCAATCCATTTATGATAATAATGATACGTACTACTTAGCGGGCTATTATAATCCGCGAGTACAAGTGCTCAATCTGCAGGAGGAGATACCAACGCTTAAGGCAGAGCAACAGCAGCAGCAGCCGAAACAGCTTGAGCAGCAGCCATTGCAGGAACAGCAACAACAACAAAACGATATAGATATAGCTAACATAAACGCGGTTGTTGATTAATGTATAAGATGAAAGTAGTAACTTGAGGCCCAAGGAATCACATTAAAACACTAATTACTTTTAAGAGGCACACACAAAACAATAAATGAATTAAAAAATATGTATGTATATGTAAAAAATTAAAGAATACATATATATATATATGCATATACATAAAATATAAGTATGAATTTGTACATACTTACGTATTTAGATTTACAAAATTCACAAAAACAAAGCAGCAACTAAATTAACAGAAAAACTTAAAAAGTATGTTATGTTCCATATATTAACAGACGGACATGCATAGGATAGGCGATAGGCAAGAGCGATAAATGTCACTCGATTAGGCCGGTTAAGTTGTGCTGTATGAATGTTTATACTATATGTGTAAGTATAACTGTGAAACGATTTAATTTTAGAGGAGAGAGAGTTAAAAGGAGCTAATTGCAAAACAAGATGATACAAAAAAAGAATCACTATATATTATATTAAATATATTATTACAAATATATATATACATATATATATTATATTATATATCTATGCAAAAGAAATACAATGCGTAAAGAGCATAGCAAGCTAAATGTCGATGAGTAACATTTATGAGATAAAGAGATAATTTTAATTTTAAATGTAATAAAAAACTTATATATACATATATATATATTATACAAATAAACGTACACATACAATGATTCGTGGAAACAGACGAACTTATTACGAACACTTACAGACGATTATACAATAATATTGAAGGAGAAGAAGCAAATAATAATACAAAAAGAAATGAAATCTAATAAAATATTGATACACAAACAAAATTGATATTTTTTCGGACAGTAACGGTTATACAACAAATATACTTATATATACTATATTTCTGATGAAATTTAAAACTGAAGTACAGAAAAAAATTAAAAAAAAATCTTTAAAACTCCAGCAACTATACATATAAGTTAGGGCAGCAAGCAAACAAACACAAAAGAGCGCAAAAAGAACCTGTGAAAAGCTAGAAGCGTGCAGTACGAAAATGAATGTCCGAAGAAATCGAACAGGAAACTACTAAAAATATACTATAATTGTAACAATTTATTGTGATAGTCGATCGATGATAATTGATGATGAAGACGATAATGATTTTGATGATGATAATTGCTATAATGATTTTTGATGATGATTATGACTATGGAGAGAATGCGTTGTATATTTACATCTCGTTTATTCATATTTAAGAATAAAAAATACAAAAAATGGCAACAAAAAAATTACACACACACAAATGAAGAATCTTACTTAAAATCAATAGAGAAAAAACGCTAAAAAATAAAAATCCAAATGAAAATAAACAAAGCAGTGCTGTTTTGATTTGTACACATTCATATGTGTACAGTACATACATACATATATATATAGTGCAATAAAAAGCCAGCCATATTCTGTTTTATCTTGATTTCCACATTGTTCTTGTAGCGGCTGGCGAAAGTGTTAGCTTTGTTTCCCTATCAGCTAAGCATTTGGTTGCCATGCAGGCAGTTGTTGTTGGGCGAGTAGGCAGCCACCTGCGCATCGATCCAACAACTCAATCGAGTGTTAAATGAGGGCTTTGCTGTGCTAGATTGTGGCTTTAGGTTCCATTAAATAAGTTTTTATTGGAAAAGGAAATATTCAAATACAATTTTTTTGAAAGTAAATCCTACGCTAGTGAATTTAATCGTAAATGAGCTCAACACCGAAATGGTATTGTCGCAACAAATCAACGCCTCCGATACAAACGTTTGCAGAAATTACAAAATTGGGAAAGGAGTTGAGACGTGTCACATATCGCATTGCAGTTGATGTGAAGGTCGACGTATTCGATGAGCATGTGAGTATAACGGCTTCTACGGTATATTCCAACACTTTTAATAAGGTCCTTCACACAAATTTTGTCTAAAGCGATTTTTTTTTATTTTCTAAATGTAAGTTTGGATGAGTGCGGGAGAGAGGAATGATTACAAACTGAGAAGGGTTCGTAAGTGTTTATATACAACCACCTCTTTTATGTTGCAAATGTGGTACGCAAGAAATATGAAAACCGAGTTTTTTTTTAAGATAAAGCACGCTCTCAAGCCAAAATAAATGTAGGCTGTCGTAAAATAGATGTAGCATACATTTAGGCTACTTGAAATTGAACTGTGCATTTGAGAATTATATAAGAGTTGCTGTTGTGTCGGCAGAATTCTGCCGAGCCGGATAAAAATCCGGGTCCGTTCCGGTTATGTAGGCCTACCGCCTAAGAATATATACAATATAGTTTGTCTGAAAATTAACATCGATCATAATCCACCGACATGAAGATGACAGTATATTTACCTCTTAAGCGATACTAAGAAATCTGCAATAGAAGACCTAATCTTTCATAACTGGGATTTTCATCTTTGCATATTTATTTTGATTTGAATGGTTCGAATTGGGTAAAAAATTATACCCTCATGATAGAAATACATAGGTCCTCGATTCGTAGACTTCCATTCAAATAATGCTTTATCAATTCTCACTACACTTTGCCAAACAATTTCATGCCAGAATACACTTTTGGAAGAAGTTGAACATGTGTGTGAGCTCTACTGGAACCTGAAGAACGAATCACGCAACCAAGATATTCACTCATTGAATAAGAAAATCAAACGCAGTCCTTATAATGCCTTGTTACTGCGAAAATATAATGTACTTATGGAGATTAATGAACGACGCTTTTGCCAATTAATGTTCGTGCTCAAGCAGACGGTGAGTATTTTAGAAAAAAAATCATAAATTTATACATATAGATAAACAGATCTTTGGGTAGGTCACACAATTGCTGCGGAAGTCTTCACAATCCGACATGTGGTTGAATTGGGCATTGCAAATAGCGAATTTGCACAATAAATGGAATCGACGGGAGACCCTAAAGGATCCTAATGACTGCAGTGAGATTTTGTCCAAGGAAACAAGTGTAACGGGCGAAAAAAAACCATCTCAGCCAGAGATGAGTCAAGAGACCAGCGGCACTACCGAGTGGAATGCGAATATTTGTAGCAATATGTATCCGACGTTGTTGTTACCCCAGAAGCCCATAGATTTTGCAAATATTCTACAGGTGACTACCATAAGAAAATTAGTGATAAACTAAGATTACATAAAATATATATGTATATTATTCGCCACCAGCATGCGTCCCAAATGCGCACCGAGCAAAATTCGCTCGATCTACTCTTCGGTCTATTCAATATGAGCGAACAGGAGCAAGCTGAGGCAGCAGCTACAGCTGCAGGCACATCCTCTGGTGCTACGTTGTCAGCAGTTGCAACTGCTACCGATTTGGAAGTTACTGCCGCAGTTGGGGATACTTGCGAGTCAACGGCATCTAGTTTGGAAATTTTACGCATACTCACACTCAACATGCACGGCGACGGCGAGTATATTGACTACAACAATGCGACTGATATGGATGGTGGTGTACGGAAGGAGAAAAGTAATTGCCATAAATATGCTGAACATTTTTTGGAACGCGAACGTGCATACCTCAGCCAACTCATTGCCAAATCATATGACTATTGTCCGAGCGTTTTTGGTAAGACTAAAAATTAAGTCCAAAATACTGCCCAAGTTCTTTGAGTATTGATTGAGATTTGAGTTTGAGTGCAGCTTAAGGCCACTCGGCGAGCAAAAAAATTTCTGCGTCTATTTTCGGCATGTTGTCTTTTAAAACAAGAAAAAACGTTAACTTCTAAGCTAATATACCCTTCACAGGTGCATTTCTTTTAGTAACTATGTGTTCAGTTTATATGGAAGCTATATGCTATAGTAATCCAATCTGATAAATTTTTTCGTAGATTACATTGTTACCTTAAGCAGCAATCTGTGTCAAAATTCATGAAGATAACACGTCAAATGCGAAAATTTTCCATACAAGCCCTTGATTCCGATAGTTGGGTTTGTACTCCAGCTATATGCTATAGTGAGCCGATTTGAAAAATTTCTTCCGATATTACATTATTTTTATGAACAATAACTCATACCAAATTTCGTGGAGACATATCGTCAAATGAAGAAGTTTCCCATGCATGCATTTGATTCCGATCATTAAGTTTGTATGGCAGCTATATGCTATAGTTAACCGATTTGAACAATTTCTTCGGAGATTACATTGTTGCCTTAGGAAATAAGCTATACCAAATTTCGTGCATATATCTTGTCAAATGCAAAAGTCTTCCAAACCAACACTAGATACATGTACATTGTTAAATGTAAAAGTTTTCAATATAAGAACTTGATACCGATCGTTCAGTTTGTATGGCAGCTATATGTTATAGTGGTCCGATATCGGTAGTTCCAACAAATGAACAGTTTCTTGAAGAGAAAATACACTTTTATACACTTTGCTCTTGCTTTGGCTACAGCCAGCTTCCAGCGAGATTATAATATGACTGTTAAATCACATCACATGGCGGTGCGAGTGACACTTAAGCACTGACCAGGCACCGTGCCTGCTTTTCTTTTATAGCGTTAGCTAAAAGCCAGTTTCCCGCGAGATTACAATATGACTGTTAAATCACATCACATGGCGGCGCCAGTGTCACTTAAGTACAGATCAGGCAATGTGCCTCATTTTCTTTTATAGAGCCAGCTAACAGCCAGCTTCCCGCGAGATTACAATATGACTGTTAAATCACATCACATGGCGGCGCCAGTGTTACTTAAGTACAGATCAGGCACTGTGCCTCATTTTCTTTTATAGAGCCAGCTAACAGCCAGCTTCCCGCGAGATTACAATATGACTGTTAAATCACATCACATGGCGGTGCGAGTGACACTTAAGCACTGACCAGGCACCGTGCCTGCTTTTCTTTTATAGAGCCAGCTAACAGCCAGCTTCCCGCGAGATTGCAATATGACTGTTAAATCACATAAAATGGTGGCGCCAGTGTCACTTAAGTACAGATCAGGCACTGTGCCTCATTTTCTTTTATAGAGCCAGCTAACAGCAAGCTTCCCGTGAGATTACATTATGACTGTTAAATCACATCACATCGCGGCGCCAGTGTCACTTAAGCACTGACCAGGCACCGTGCCTCCTTTTCTTTTATAGAGCCAGCTAACAGCCAGCTTCCCGCGAGATTACAATATGACTGTTAAATCACATCACATGGCGGTGCGAGTGTCACTTAAGCACTGACCAAGCACCGTGCCTGCTTTTCTTTTATAGAGCTAGCTAGCAGCCACACTACGACTGTTAAATTACATCGCATGGCGATGCGAGTGTCAATTTATAGAGCCAGCTAGCAGCCAGCTTCCCGCGAGATTATGGCAGTTAAATCGCATATGATTGTTAAATCACATCACATGGCGGTACGAGTGACACTTAAGCACTGACCAGGCACCGTGCCTGCTTTTCTTTTATAGAACCAGCTAAAAGCCAGTTTCCCGCGAGATTTCAATATGACTGTTAAATCACATCACATCGCGGCGCCAGTGTTACTTAAGTACAGATCAGGCACTGTGCCTCATTTTCTTTTATAGAGCCAGCTAACAGCCAGCTTCCCGCGAGATTACAATATGACTGTTAAATCACATCACATGGCGGTGCGAGTGTCACTTAAGCACTGACCAAGCACCGTGCCTGCTTTTCTTTTATAGAGCTAGCTAGCAGCCACACTACGACTGTTAAATTACATCGCATGGCGATGCGAGTGTCAATTTATAGAGCCAGCTAGCAGCCAGCTTCCCGCGAGATTATGGCAGTTAAATCGCATATGATTGTTAAATCACATCACATGGCGGTGCGAGTGACACTTAAGCACTGACCAGGCACCGTGCCTGCTTTTCTTTTATAGAACCAGCTAACAGCCAGCTTCCCGCGAGATTACAATATGACTGTTAAATCACATCACATGGCGGTGCGAGTGACACTTAAGCACTGACCAAGCACCGTGCCTGCTTTTCTTTTATAGAGCCAGCTAACAGCCAGCTTCCCGCGAGATTACAATATGACTGTTAAATCACATCACATGGCGGTGCGAGTGTCACTTAAGCACTGACCAAGCACCGTGCCTGCTTTTCTTTTATAGAACCAGCTAAAAGCCAGTTTCCCGCGAGATTTCAATATGACTGTTAAATCACATCACATCGCGGCGCCAGTGTTACTTAAGTACAGATCAGGCACTGTGCCTCATTTTCTTTTATAGAGCCAGCGAACAGCAAGCTTCCCGTGAGATTACATTATGACTGTTAAATGACATCCCATCGCGGCGCCAGTGTCACTTAAGCACTGACCAGGCACCGTGCCTGCTTTTCTTTTATAGAGCTAGCTAACAGCCAGCTTCCCGCGAGATTATGGCAGTTAAATCGCATATGATTGTTAAATCACATCACATGGCGGTGCGAGTGACACCTAACCACTGACCAGGCACCGTGCCTGCTTTTCTTTTATAGAGCCAGCTAACAGCCAGCTTCCCGCGAGATTATGACTCTTAAATCGCATATGACTGTTAAATCGCATACATGGCGGAAAAGCAGGCTCGGTGCCTTCAGTGCTTATGTGACGCTCGCACAGCGATGGTGCAATTTAACAGTCATATGCGATTTAAGAGTCATAATCTCGCGGGAAGCTGGCTCTATAAGTTGACACTCGCACCGCCATGTGATCTTATTTAATAGTCATATTGTAATCTCGCGGGAAACTGGCTTTTAGCTAGCTATATAAAAGAAAAGCAGGCACAGTGCCTGATCTGTACTTATGAAACACTGGCCCCGCGATGTGATGTGATTTAACAGGCATAGTTAAATCTCGCGGGAAACGGGAAGCAGGCACGGTGCTTGGTCAGTGCTTAAGTGACACTCGCACCGCCATGTGATGTGATTTAACAGTCATATTGTAATCTCGCGGGAAACTGGCTTTTAGCTAGCTCTATAAAAGAAAAGCAGGCACGGTGCTTGGTCAGTGCTTAAATGACACTCGCACCGCCATGTGATGTGATTTAACAGTCATATTGTAATCTCGCGGGAAGCTGGCTGTTAGCTGGTTCTATAAAAGAAAATGAGGCACAGTGCCTGATCTGTACTTAAGTAACACTGGCGCCGCCATGTGATGTGATTTAACAGTCGTATTGAAATCTCGCGGGAATCTGGCTGTTAGCTGGCTCTATAAAAGAAAAGCAGGCACGGTGCCTGGTCAGTGGTTAGGTGACGCTTTTACCGCTATGTGATGTGATTTAATAGTCATAATGTAAATTTGTATTAAGCTAGCTGTTAGTCGGCTCCATATGATCACTATTTGTGTATATGTATGTTTGACGCCGCAGGCCTGCGCCTGCTGAGCAAATCATTTGCAAACATAATGTCAATTATGGACACTTTATTTCCTTTTTGGAATATTAAGCTTACAAACTCAAGTCTTTAGATAGATCCCGTTTGGAGAATGGAAGAATTAATTTTCGATAATATCTTCTTTCCACAATTCGTATACTGATATGGGCATAATCCATAATCCATATTTTCTGACATATTCATAGGTAAAGCCTGTACTCGAGGAGATTTAAATGAGTTTGTTACTCGCGGCATTCGAATATTATGGTCCAATGTAGGTCTTATTCTGGATCATATAATTTTATGGTGGATCGATACACCGCTTGCTTGTTATCCGTTAACGCACGTGGAAACGATGAGAAACTGGTTGAAACACCATACTGTGGAAGGTTAGTAAAGCGGTTAAGTAAACATCAAAATACTATTACTATGAGAATTATGCTTACATATTATTTTATTAGATATTCCGGAACCTGTTTATTCAACGCTACGCGGAGTTGCCGAAAGCCTTACGAACTTTGTTTCCGTTAATGTATGGGATCAATTGTTTCGTTACGCTTTGTTATCAACAAATTGCCGGCCAACGACGATGGAACGTGCTTTACAGTTATATCGGCCTGTGGGTCAAGAGGAGGTACAATTACTATTTATTTTGTTACAATGGTTACAAGTTTTCCGCTCTGCTTTGCATATAAACTGCATTTTGCTTTCACCGATTTTCAATAACTCGCATATTTCGATAATTCGCAGCCTCCTCATGTGATTTTTTTAGCTTAAAAACTCAGTTCTCCTACTTGCAGCATCTTGGCACTTACACCGGCAGTTTTTGGGTGCTAGTCTTCCAGAATTTGATAGAATTAAGCAATAGTTATTTTCCCAGTAGTGAAGCGGAAATGCAAATCAGTAGCCTACCTGTTGCCGAGCAAATACCTATACTCCATCGCATTGGTGAGTAAGCTGTTGGCTACGCTAAAGCCTTTTGATTATTTAAAATTTGAACTATAACCGTCAGATCACTCCGTACACTCGATGCGTTTGTGGGTGAAGGAGCAAGCCAAGCAACTCTGCTGTGAATGGCAAATGGATCGCTTCTTCCGCATAATGGAGCACGATGTGCGTGTGTGTTTGGCCGGCTTTAGCAAGCATAAGCTACCCAAATTAACTGCCGATCTCACTGATATCCTTATGCTTGTAAATGTTGCGTTGCGTGCTAAATTGATATTGGAGATCAATGTCAATATCGATAAACTCAAGGTAACTTAGGGTGACTGTCGCTTCAATTGCTTTGAATCGCTTCTTTTACAGAAAACAAATGAAGAATGCGTGCAAATTATGTCCGAAGTGTGTCGTATACTCAGTCTTGCCAATTTCAAGCTTTCCTTTCCGCCTGCCAGCCACTGGCAGCAGCGTGTCTTCGACGAAGAAGTGAAAAACGATTACGTCGACTATGTGCTGGATCAAATATTTTTACCTGCCATTAAAGCCACAAAGGATTTGGTGACTTTAAAATTGATTTTGAAAATAATTTGTGAAGCCTGGCTCGACTACATTTATATGAAACGCATTAAGTTCAGCGTGAACGGCGCAGTGCAACTGCTGAATGACTTCGATTGTGTGCGCGAATGGATATTGGCTTGTTCGCAGCTGAATGCCGAGCAGTTGGAGAAGTTGAGTAATCACGAAGTGTTGCGCATGTGTAAGGGTGTAGGTAAAATACTGTTACGCAAGCCGGAGGATGTAATTTCGATTATACAAACGCCGAAATTTAATTACGATCGAAAAACGGTGGGAGGTGAGTGGTGGATTGTCTATTTATGGTCGTTTCTGAGTTATATAGGTATTTCTTCTAATTTTCCGTTAGCTGATGCCGCAGCACAAGAAACGCAATTGCCATCGGAAATGTTTGTGTCAAATCAAAAAAACTGGTTGCAATTACGAGCCAACAAAGGGAATATCTTCAGCTGGTGTTGTAGCGATTCAGCGGTATAAATTCAAATGAAGCTTGATAACTTGAGAACTACAAAAAATTAACTAAAAGCGAAGAACTGCCTATAATATCTTGTTTCTTAATAATCTTTTTTATTATAAAAAATCGCTGGTATTACTTTAGAAAAAGTGCTTATTGCTTAAAATCTTTGAACGCATAATGAAATAATAGAAAAATTATGAAATAAATATATCTGCAGTGACAAGAGCTTATGCGCCTTTAAGTGTTATATTTTTATAGTTTGGCTTTAAGCTGGCACTTTGCGGCTAATCTTATTCACCAACTCATCGACACGTTCGCTCATGCCAGCAAATTGCTTAGGATGTGGACCGATCATTTGTATAATGGCAGCAACATCAGCGGAGACCTTGAATATTTAATGGTGCATATAAATAACAACAACAGGAATGAAATAAATAATGGTCACCTCTAGAAAACGCGCCAGGGCTTTAAGAGTGCGGAAGACTTGCTCCTCCGCTGGATTGCTTTGGAAGAATTGCAAAATGGCCATGGCCAGCTCCACAGCAATATCGTCAAAGACCTACAATTCAATATATTGAAGTATAAAACCGCACTTAATAATGGTTTGAAATCGAAAATACACAGTAACATGCTTACCACTGTCTTCACCTCCTTTATAGCGATGTTGTAGAGCATCATCGAACCGCTATTTTTCAATTGTGGACAATTGGAGAGTATGCAGTGCACCGCCACCTTGGTTGTCACGCGTATATTCGATATTGTCTGACCCAAATAATCCCATTCCGAGATATAAAGCAACCACTCGGAGGGTCCGACATTCTCAAAAAGATTACACATCTGAAATTGTCGGGAGATAATTATACAGTTTACACTTTAATGCATTGTGTGAAGCGCCTTACAAACATCGCCCACGCTTGTTGCTCTTCCGGCGTATGTTTCTCAATGTCTTGTGCATAATTCATGAGTGAATGATCGCGTCTATCTTGATGCAATATAATAATGACATCATCCTTTAGTGCGGCGTAGGCCAATGTACGTATTAAATGCACACGTGTGTCGGGTGAAAAGTTATCTTCACGCAAAACACGCTGCACGAATACAAGGAAATTATCGCCTAATACCCAAGAGCCCTCATCTTCGATTAGATACTGATGTAATTCCTCCATAGCAGTCTCTTCATCTTTGTAGATTTTGCCGTCGAGCAACCTGACGAGGCATTCCAATTCAGTCTTTATCTGTAGGTAGAAATGTGTGCACGAATTAATTTGGATTGACTTCTATAACAAAAATAGGTCGGTTAAAAGGTCGGGCCTGTAACAAAAGTATTTGGACTACTGAAAACACCGCTTGTTGTGTTACCTAAAACTTCTAAGTATTGATTATAAAGACTCTCATAAATCTGCAAAACGCTTTGCTTCTATCACAAATTTGTTGAGGCGGCTAATATTATATAAAATCCGGCTATTTCACTCGGTTCGCCGAAAATATGACTGCTAAATGCTTTAATCTCACTGTTGCAAAACTGAACAATGAAAAAAAAGCACATGGATGTTTCCACCACAACTTTAACGATTTTGGGTATGACAAGATTAGGTTCATCAAGGTCCAGTAAGAACTCCTACGATGGTGGCAAGATAACCTTGCTAAGTAGTTTAATTGAACTCATCTACGTTCTACTCGATGCCAGTACGATCTCTTAGTAGCACAAGATCTAGTTTTGGTGCTGCTAAGCTCAAATTAGGTACATAGGTGCAGCGCATTGCATGAATACAAAAAAGTCCCAGCTCGTGCCCGATCCAAAGTTATAAAAGTTTCATTAAACAATAATAGTCGACTTATTAATAGCTCATAAAAGTTCGTCGTGTGTTTCTAAGAAGTTACACTTCAGTTTTCAACATCTTGCTCTTTTCTAAACACGGGGGTTTGTATGTACACACAATTTGTGGAAACACCTACTTGTATCCATAAATATATAATATCTATAAAAATTCATCTAGCACTTACATTGATGTCTTTATGTACTAGAGCTGGTTCGCGTGGGATTTCTTTCTCCTCTGTCGATTGGGAGCGTTCTGTACCATTTGCGCGCTGATGCTGTTGTTGGGCGGCGGTTTCACTGTTGTTGTCTGACATTTTCACCTAAAAATACCATTAAATTTGAAATGCCGGAATTTCAGTTGAAATTTTGTTTATAAGGAAGCACATAGTACAATAATTGTGAAAATAAAATGGTTATTAATAAAAATGATACAACAATATATAATAGATGGATTTTATTAAGAAAGTAATAATGAAGATAAAATACTTAATTATAAATGTGTCAGTGTAAAAAATTATTAACTCACAAGAAATAATTGTTCATATGGAAGTGAATGCTACAATGTAAATAACCGCTAAATTACATGCATATGAGGGAAATAAATTTTTGCAAGCGGTTTAATTTGTCGCTTATACTTTTATATAAAGGTCGGTATGCATATATGTATGTATATACATACGTATTTCTTTCTTTTATAATCTATGTGAACATAAACCGAAAGTTATTTTAAATCATTCAGAAGTACTGTGTTCCATACGAAGTGCCTATGCCTACACTTGTAACGGTTATAATACCTTATAATGACTTGAGTCGATTTCATTTTAAGTAGGCATTTTTTTTGGTAAAACCTAAGTGTTATCCTTTATTCATTTGATTTAAAGTCAGTTTCTAAATTAAAATATAAATTCGAGTCTCGAACGAGTTCGTCAGTATAACTCAAACTATTTTTAAACCCTGAAAAGGGTATATTAAGTTTGTCACGAAGTTTGTAACACCCAGAAGGAAGTGTCAGAGACCCTATAATGTATATATGTAAGTATATAAATGATCAGTATGTTGAGCTGCGTCGATTTAGCCATGTCCGTCTGCTTGTCCGTCTGTCTGTATATATACGAACTAGTCCCTCAGTTTTTAAGATATCGTTTTGAAATTTTGCCAACGTCATTTTCTGTTCAAGAAGCTGCTCATTTGTCGGAACTGTCGATATCGGACCACTATAACATATAGCTGCCATACAAACTGAACGATCGGAATCAAGTCCTTGTATGGAAAACTTTTGCATTTGACAATGTATCTTCACAAAAGTTGGCACAGATTATTTTCTAGGGCAACAATGTAATCTCCGAAGAAATTGTTCAGATCGGCTTATCATAGCATATAGCTGCCATATAAACTTAACATATAGTTACTAAAAGAAATGCACCTGTGAAGGGTATATTAGCTTCGGTGCAGCCGAAGTTAACGTTTTTTCTTGTTTTAAATAAAGCTCACTTAAGATATTTTACTATAATACATTTTATTAAGAAATAATGGCATTTACAATATTGTTGTTTTTTAATAAATGTATTTTAGTTCAGCCGCCAAGTGTTTTCTTTAAATCTGTTTTCAAATACATAGCTGTCAACGGGTCATTGCGTTGTCGGTGACAGTCAATGTCGTGGGTTTGGATAAATAGGCAAAAATTAAAGCACATAGCACACGTATGCAATTAGCATAAATATTTATTTACTCGGAAAGTAGGGCAACTCAAGTTACTCAGTCGGAAGTATATTTATAACATCATTGGTTAGATGCGTGTGTGCTAGTTAGCCTATATATGTACCTTACATATATTGTATGTACATATTTATATGTAAGTGTACCAATCTGTACTGCAAGCGAGTACGATGAATGAGGGATTACCAATAACAGAGAGAAAGGGTGGCGGATAAATCGGGGACAATTCCATTCAGACCCGGAGCTCTCAGGAAGGACCGGTGCTCTGCAAAAATGTTTAGCATTTTTTCCTAACTCCAAAAATTGATGTATAAGTTGGATTCTCATTCAATATACTCCCCAATCCGCGATTTTCTCTACATGATCGGAACATAACAAATTATTATAATCAAAGTCTTGGTTTACTGTCTCGGTAGACAGTGTGAAAATTGTAAAGACGTTGTTTTTCATAAAATCCAGCAAACTGTTGTATATGACAGAGTCACATGAATAAATAGGGAGCTGAAAACCCTATACTTTATGTATATAACGGATGATCCAAGTAGAGGTACTATTTCAATAGCCTTTTTTTGAGAGACCACGCATGAGTGCCACGCTGGCATGTTATTTTTGTTCGGTATTGTTTTGCATTTCACCATGAAAAGGCTTAAGCCTGAACAACGTTTACACATTGTTCAACTTTAATACGAAAATCCATGTTCTCTAAATAATGTGTTTCGCGCGCTTCGCCCAACTTATGGTCAACATAATCGGCCTACTGAGCATATTCGCAACACCATCACCTATCTTAAGACCCAGCATTCATTATTGGATAATATTCGACCGAATAGATCATGTCCAGCACGCAATGAAGAAAATATAGCAGCCGTAGCTGAGAGTGTACATGAAGGCCGTGGAGATTCTATGCCGGGCCGTTCGCAGCATTTCGGACTAACGTATGGAACGACTTGACGAATTTTACGTCAAGCGTACAAAACAATCAATGGCGACCCTTATCGCGCCATGATAACTAACTATCTTATGGCTAAATTGAAACTAGTGATCTCGGCGACATTTGGTTTCAACAAGACGGCGCCACTTTCCACACATCGCATCAATCAATGGATTTATTAAAAGAACATTTCGGGGAACAGAAAATTTCACGTTTTGAGCCGGTTGATTCGCCACCAGGATCGTATGATATCACGCCGTTAGACTTTTTCCTGTTGGGATTAAAGTCTAAAGTCTATGTGCTCAGATCTTAGAGAAAACCATTACGCGTGTCATTCGCCAGTTACTAGTCGAAATGGTCGCACGAGTAATTGCAAATTGGGCTCAACTGACGGCCGACATTTGAAAGTATAATCTTCAAAAAATAAATACCAAAGAATGTTCTTTCAAATGATAATAAACATTGAGCGTTAAATTTGAAGTTTCTGTGTTTTTTCTTTACAAAGTAAGGAACCTTTAAATGGATCACCCCTTTTAAGACTGGTTGCCACATAGTATTAATGCCGAATTTCAGAAAGCATACTGTCTTTAGTTTATAGCATAATCAACAGCTGATATCAGCTGAACCATTGTGTTGATGCTTTTTTAGTTTATTAACTTCTTACCTGTGAAAATTGTCAAAATTCAATTAAAAATATATATATTCTCTGGGGAAAAACAAATTTAACAATGGCGAGTTAAAAGGTAAAAATAAAGCGCGTTCGAACTTTTGTTTCTACTTTATAGAAATATACTCGTTCAATGCACCTTTCTTTTAAGCATATTTCTTATTATCTTAAACGTCATAACATCTTTTTACATTTAAATGGAACACGTAAATTCTGGAAATGTTTACAAAAATAATATAAAAGTATACATTTTCCCATTAAGTGTAAAAGTAACTTATACGCCCGGGTGATACACTCGGCTAGTTAAGTGTAAATGCATAGTTCAATCATATCAAAGATGAAATCAACTACTATTTTAGATTTGGAAGAAATTTCGACCCATTTTCGGTAATATAAAAGAAAGAAAGAAAAGTTTACAAGAGGAGCAAATATTTTCTATTTTTATTCAAATAGTATAATAAAGAATTTCAAAAGAATAATTTTTTGGCTAAACCAAATTCTGTTTGTAAATTTCAAAAATATTACATACTTTAATCACAAAAATATACAATATTTTACAATCTATATTTATATATACATATTTATATTTTTAGGGCACATTTTAAAGTTTTTTCGTTTCGGTGCAGACCCTCAACTCAAAGACGATACTCTTTTCAGTGGCAAAATTAAATTATTGGTAAAATATATGTATTGAAATTATTGTATTATTAACAGAAATTTGTTTTGAAAATTTCTGAAACATCCAACTTGCAAGAGCTAGCTGGGATCGATACCTTTAACTACTATGTACTTTGATCTGAAAGTGGCAAACTAACTCTAAAATAACGTATTCGTTTAAACTACTGAAAATGGGACAACTCTGTGCTATTCAGTAGATATCAAGTTATGTGTAAAGATTTTATGTATTAGGTTAAGCTAAGGATATTCCCACTCCCACTTTTAAACCTTAATATGGTACCTTGAAAAGTACGAACTTGATCAACATCAATAAAATTACATGCGTTTTGCTCGTTCCATATAATTTTATAATAATCAGAACACTCCAAGCCTACTTTTCAAAAAACGCACTTTTTTCTCCTTTCAGCTGATTGTACAAACAAGAGATAAATGATGCATTAAGAAAGAGATCAAAACAAACACAGATAAGTGTGGTACTCGTATATGTGGATTGGTTCAGCCGGTTCTACGTTACCGGAATTAACCCGGATTGTATTTTCGGAGATCTAACCCTGTTTAGATCAAAAAGTTTTAGTATAGACGTCGTATCTTTATCAGTGGCCATCTGCAAAATTTGATAAAATCGGTAACCATAACACGATTCTTCGCTACGCGTGAAAACAAACTTTCCGAAATTACATTTTCCCTGCTATGTGAATGCGTAAAATGTTATTTTAGTAATTGTGATGAAACCGAACTCGAGGAATGTCGAGTTTTCTTGACTCATAAACAAATAAATAAGTTCTTGCAAGCATCATAAAACAATAAGTAGACGAGGCGCTAAGCAATGGAAAACTCTCTCGCAATTCTTCAAATATTATACATAATTTATACAAATGGAATTT
This sequence comes from Bactrocera dorsalis, assembly GCF_023373825.1. Taxonomy (NCBI): domain Eukaryota; kingdom Metazoa; phylum Arthropoda; class Insecta; order Diptera; family Tephritidae; genus Bactrocera; species Bactrocera dorsalis. The sequence continues at coordinate 101,127,620 of NC_064304.1, read as the reverse complement.
TAAATGCAGCGTATAACATATGTACATATAAAAATGAACTGTTTTCCGACTTACTCGGCAAAATGAAATGAAATACATACAGACGTATGTTGTACTATGCTTCCACACCTATGGAGCGAATTTAATAAATTTAGACAGTACGTTGAGTTAGAAAAAGGTAAAAAAGCGCATATTTCTTAAAATAGTAACGGTATTTATAGACGGGAAAGTGGGGAAAATTGTCACCGACTGCCTTCTTGTCGCTTCTGTTTGCACCAATTTCTCTGCGCCGAGTGGGCAATGTGGGAAAACAAATGCAGCGGGAAACGCAACCGCCGAGTTGCGTCGCGGCAGCCATTGCTATTTCTCAACGGCTATTCTTAGACAATTTTCACAGAGTTTTTAAAAGTTTTCATTCATATAAATTGTAATTTCTTAAAGAAAAATAAATAATTTTACACTCGTTAACGGTTAATATTTACGAACCACTCTAAGTAACTTTTTATTTTTATTTGCTTACTCACTTTTGTGCACAACTTCTGCTAGATTTTGATTTTCTGTTAAATTTATTATGCTTTCTGCGCACTAATTTGCCAATAAGCAAACGGTTATTCTCCCAAATGGTTGAAACTTTATTACAAACTTTTCGTTAGATTTTTATTTAATTCACAGTTTATAAAAAATGTATACAGTCTTATAACTTTTACACGATCACGCAAAACAACCGTTCACTTCGAAAATATTTTTCACATTGTCTTGCGAATTGTGGCATACGCTGTGCTCCGAAACACGCTTTCGACACTCTCCACGTTAATAATGTGTACGAAAAAGTGTATATAAATAGGTTATGTTACGTCGTCTTCTCGTAATATTACGATACTCAGCAGCAATTTCGAAAACACGAAAGGTGCTTTCGGCCGGCCGGTGTATGGAGCATGTTTTGGCCATTACGACAGTGGCGCAGTGGCATTCTTTTAAGTAAGGGCTGGTGATCTCTCTATCCAGTGGCAATGTTTTTAGTCAGGTCGTTCAAAGAATATGGTATAGTCTCTCTTCTAATTTATATTGTAGCATAATGTTTTATGTCATTCAGAAATATTTGCAAAATGCAGTTTTCATATGAATATCAACAGATTCGCACAGAGCTTTTACCAAATATGAGAAAATCTTTGCAAAGATGAAGCTAGATCAGTATTCTATACTATCAGAAGTCTATGCACCAGCTTTACCTTAATTTTGATGCGATGCAGTAATTGTAAAAATCGTAATAATTAGAGCTGCAGCGGACCTCTAAAATTTAGTTTTCTGTCACCTCTTCCTCTCTGTCTTCCTGTATGAGCTGTCCACTAACACCAAGAAAGACAATTAATACGATCAGGCAGTTTCTATTATCGTCAACACCAAACTCCAAGAGTTAGTTCTACTTTTTCTAGACTGGATAAGGAAGGAAAGCAAATGGATCTGTGTGTAAACGAGGGCTAGACGAAATATCTCCAACCGCCTAAACGGTGTGCACGCCAGTTAGGAAGAAGAATTAGATAATGCAATTATCAATTGATTTCGACTTTTTTTCAGTGTTGCAAATGCTTATTCGCATATAAATCCGGGGCCATTTCGCTAAATGTCATATGCATTGTGTTAATGCCTATCACAAGACATACACTGAATAATCGAAAATTATAAAAACAGTTCTTTCTTACAGCTGTTGCTTTCGGAATACCAGTTTCCTAGCATCTTGTCATATATTCTCAACATGGTTTTGAAATGAAAACACAGTTTAAATTTAATGTCAGTATTATTATTATTGAGTAGTTTTGATCATATTAATATTTTTTTAGTGCTGACCACGTTAAAACTATGCTAAAACTAACTTTAAAGACACATTACATGGCGTTTATTTTTCAAAGTTTTAATCGCAATTTAAATAGCCCATTCGCAATATAGCAAGAGAGTAAAGCGCTTCAGAATAGAAATCAAGAATAAAAAACAAAAACTTGAAAACCAAAATCAAATAATAATAAAAACAATAACAACTAAGTACGTAAATTGGTAGCAGAAAGCAATTATGCTCAGGCAGGCGACCTGCTTAGTTAACCACGAAAACCGCTTTCGCAGCACAGCAGTCGGTCCTGCATTGTCGCCTCCAAGTGTGCATACACACATAGGCACATATATATTTAAGATTTCACATAAATGCAAACATGTGCTCAAATGTCCAGTAGGGAATTCTACTATGTACATTCGCCATTTTCAACGCTCTGTGGCGGCTCGGGAATAATTATAAGCCGCGCGGTCCACTTTCATGGTCAATTGTACGCCGAACGCTGCACGGAACAGTTAGTACAAATAAGCTGTCGAATTAAACATAGAAGTTGTTTCTACATTTACTTAAAAAGTTTGTGTCAAGTGTAAAAGTTAAAAAAAATTTTAATAACTAATTGAAGATTTTTTTTGAAAAAAAAAATCCAAAAATGTTTGCATGGAAGTTGTGGTCCATGATTTGGTTGTTGTGTCTACATTCTACATTGCAAAATGAGATGGATAATGACGATTTGAATGTGAGGCCAATAACTAATAAAATTAAATCATTAAATATTTTTTTTTATTTTATTTTATATATTATTTATATAAATTTATATAAAGTATTTACCAACAGAATTAATTGAAGTTTATTTGTAAAAAAAATATTTTGTATTTAGTTCTAAAGTAACGGTTTCAAAAATTTAAACTAAATACTTTCCTATATTCCTCAAAATTATAGGGTTCTTCAAATAGATATTATAATATTTAGCTCTTATTTATGCTTTTTTCATTACTTTTGTCATTTACATAAAAATTGTAAATTTAATTATATTGAGGAATGTTGCCCTGGATATTATAGGCTAGGTTAAAAATAAATAAATATTAAAAATAATGAAGGATAAGAGATATTCGACCTCCAAAGACTCTTAAAAATAACAATATAATAAAATTTTACAATACGACTCCAAGCAGAAATAAATTCAAACCTTAAAAAGTGGCGATCAAACAACTAGCTTAGATATTCGGACTTGGTGGCACGGTATTGCACTTTAAGGGGTTACATGGGTTTCCTCGGGTAAAAACAGCCTTCTTTCAACAATTTTTTTATATAAAGAATTAAATATTTTATTACAATTTTTTACTGTTACAAACATACATTATTAACAAAAAAATTCTAAAATTTTTGGAAAAAAAATGTTTTAAACTCAGCCATTGCGACGCCATTCCCGGGAACCCCTCGGAAAAAATATGCGCCCACGTTGGCAGGATAACTCCATACAGGATCATCTAAAGTGAAAAAATAAGTGTTTTAGTTAAAACCTTGACTTATAAAAAAGGAAAAAACTGAAAATTGTATTATTGGCAAACATTTTTACAAAAAAATTAAAATTTCAGTGAAAACTTCATGACATTTTTTTTTCAAATAGTAGTTATCGAAAAAAAAAAAATCCTTCGTGCAAGTATTTAAAAATTTTAACTCAAAGGCCTGTTTAAAATTTCATGAAGATCGGATAAGAAGTTCTCGAGAAATCTTTGCAACCGACTTCAAAAACACAGTTTCGAGAAAAAATGTTTAAAAACGGCGCACTTAGCGTAGCTAGCTTCGAGCGCACAAGTTTTCAAGGCGATATCTTGAAACTATTACACGGATCAACTTGAAAATTTAGAACAACATTCTAGAGGTGTTGTAAAATTTAATAAGACAATAAAAGATCGATTTTTAAAACCCATAAACCTATGTAACCCCTTAACATTTTCCATGATTTTTTTATTTATTTATTTTTTTTTTATTTGGGGGTGATATATTTACTGAGATTTCAATTATTTTTAATGTTTATCATAAATCTAAAAACATTTCCATACGAACATCTTTTTTATTTAAATATCATATCTTTCTATGTCAAATTTTCCATATTTTATAAGTATGTACATGTATACCACTTTCTGTCTCTACTTCAGCACAAATTAAGAGGCATCATCCAATGGAAATATGAGAAACGTCCATTTTGCAATGCTTTTACAGGTAAATGCAACAAATAATATTATTTTATATATTTTGATTTTATTACTGTATTTTATATAGATTAGAGACAAAACATTTTATATTTAACAAAATATTTATTTACAAAAACAATATTCTTTTTGCCTTACACTCTTGATTAAACGCAAAGGTTGTGGTAAAAAGCGCTCATCTCCCCCTTACCCTTTATGGAAACGAGCTGACTTGGATGATGTCAAAATGTATAACAACGAAGATATGTCGGAAGGACTAAGCGATCTCATCGATATAAATGCCGAGCCGGCCGTGGAAAATGTACAAAAACAAATTATGTCGCAAGCCAAGATATTTGAGGCCATCAAGGAGGCGAGCAAAGAGATATTCCGTCAGAAAAATATACAGAAACAGCGACAGCGCGAAACAAATCCAGAAGCCATCGAGAGAGTTTAGGCGAATAACAAGAAATTAAAAAAAAACAAATTTTAATTAATGAACACTTGTGTATTTGTGTGACCATTAAAATGTTGATTCTTTCAATCGATTTGAGAAAATTTTACAATTTTTGTTAACTGAAGCAAAAAATAAAATTGACAATTGCAAGCAGCGTTATAACGCCTAAATATATGCTATTAGACTATATGTAATTTGTAACAAGGAGACCTTATGACCTATGCACATACATATATATAAGCCTCTATTAATTGCACATAATGTAAGAAACAAATTTAATGACAGGGTTTTGCTCTCTTTGAGAGACGTACTTTGACGCCCCCCTTCGGTTGAATTCCCGCCGAATGATTATCTATGATGATTTCACGTTTGCCCATCACTTCCACATCGAAATTCTGTAAAATTTTTACAAGACCCAATTTCGAATTAATTTTTCCCATACGTAGAGCAATGCAGTGACGTGGTCCAGCACCGAATGGCATGTAAGCGTTGGGATTATAATTGGCATTTGAAGGTGAAAAGCGATCGGGGTCATATATCATTGGATTCGTGAAGTAATGTGGATCACGATGTATGCCAAGTAGTGGAATGACTATGGGTGTGCCCTTTTCGATCACATGCTGAGTGCCGGGTATAGTGTAGTCCCGTGTGCATTCTCGACTCAAAAAGGGGAATGGATACTTCCGCATAGTTTCTGTAGAAAAAAAATATATGTATTGATATGTATTGATGTAGGGTAATATGCAAAATTTAGAAACAACTTTTAATTTTATAATTTGTTACACCTTGTAAACACAAATCCAAAAACGGCATTTCCTGCAATGCATCATAACTTAACTGGCCATTATGGCGTGCCAACACCTCCTGCACTTCATTCTGCGCACGCGCCAACAAATCTGGATTTTGAGCCAACTCAAAAATGGTGAAAGCCGCTGCTGAACTAGTAGAATCCTGACCGGCAATATAGAAAATGAAACCCTGTGCCGCTATGTCGTCCAAAGTAAATTCATTCTCCTCACCAGTGGCTGTTAGAAATGGAATGAACAAGATATACTAAAGTTATTTATCATTTTTTGAAGTAGTTTCCCTGAGTGATATCGCAAAATTTATATAAATAATTGTTTTACAATGTAGTGTTCTTACTTGTGTTGGCCTTTGTGCTCCAATTGTCATCATCTTCGGCGATTTTGCCTGTATTCATTAGTTGCATCATCAACTGCAGCATATCCTTGCGTACAATATTATGTTTTTCGCGGTATTCAATTGTGTCTTTTAATATTTCACGTAAACCAATAGCAGTTTTATTCTTAAAACCCAAACGAACCAAGTATTTTGCTACGCTGTAAGTGGAAAATTAGAAAATCTTATTAAAAATAAAAATTATAAGTCCCTCTTCACTCCCATAACATTGTAGGACTAGAGAAATTCTCTAAGCAGCTCTGAGTGAACAATATTATGAAAGAATAAATTGACCTCGGATTGATTAAAATGAACATAATTGAGCTTATAAAAGGAATATCCTATTCCACCTATTCCTAGCTAAGCTCTTTAAGCATAAATGATGCTACTAGGATGAAAATTCGGCTCCAAAGAATCGACAAAGTAATCAAGAGCTTCTCCAAATAATAGTGCTAAAGAACCTGATGTCAAAAATAAATATCAAAACCGGAAAAGAACTTCAAATGTGCCTAGTTTGCAATGGCTTTTAGTTGATTAACAAGGCTTCATTTAAAAAAAAATGTCAAAATAACACAACTATAATGTGAAATAAGGTAAGGTCAATCGCAGATATGAGCTAAATAAAAAAAGTGAGGTTAGAGGAAGTTAAAAAATTGGGAAAATATGTCAGCTATGTTGACTAGTGAAAATTTGAAATTTTAGCACGAAAAATGAATTAAAAACAATACCTTCAGAAATGAATTGCTATTAACTTTTCCGTAACTTCTAAGGAAAGCAAAACATCTTATAAAATACATCCTTAAGTACGAGTATATTGTCCTTGTTTCCATTCTTAATTTTGATTAAAATTTTTCCTTTCTCATTTGGTTTGAAGCATTTTGGGGGCTGAGTTTCTGGTGGTGTTCTGGTGTTAGCATTATCACCCAATACAAGCGAGACTAACTCGCTTGCCAAATAAAATCATTCGTGTTATCTATCAACCATGGATACATATGTATGTACATACATTAAACGATATCTCATTGCTTAGACTCTTCTCAGCACTTGAAAAATTTCATTGATTGCGAAATATATGAATAAAATTTGTAAACTTTCAGTTTGCATTAATAATTGCTCTAAACAATTTTTTTTATAAATACACATATTTTTTAGAATGGGATACTTACGATGGACATAAGAATATTAACATAAGTAAGTTATTGCGACGTGCTTGGCGTACTAGACATCTGAATTTATTTTTGGGTTCTTCAAAACTGTTTATATCTAAGCCGAAGATAACCGAACCGATTATGTCGATAGCATAACTGTTAAATAAAATTATTATTGATTTTTTATGAAAAAAACAACGTTTACCATAAATATGGTATATATGTATATATATTTTATTTTGAAGTGTATGTATATACTCACGTCACAAGAATGTCCTTGATGTCAACTTCCGCTCTACCCTCATCCGGCAGGATTTTATTAAGATGTTCAACCATTTTGTCACCAATATCATCGGAGGTGTGAAACATTGCTTTCAATTTGCTCGAACTGAAGGTAGGTGTCAGCTTTTGACGCAGTGTACGCCACCTTTGACCGCGCAGCGAAAATAAATTGCATGACATACGATCACGCTTCTCATCTAAATACAGCCCGCGATCATGGAAGCTGGTGAAATCTTGTATGAGTATTTGATGCGCCAATTCGGCATCGCGTATCATTACGGCCGGCCGGAAAAGCAAATAAATACCAATGAATGGGGATTTGGCCTTCACGTAGGCATCATATAATGCCACTCCCATAGATTTCTCATGTTTAACTACGGATGTTAAACAACCGTAAGGAATATTCGTATCCGGATCACACGGGAAACTGCGACGATTCCAATAGGAATATTGATGTTTAATGAACCAGAAGAGTAATGTACCCAGCAGTAGAAAAAGTAGTAACGCGATCATATTCACGGAATTTCACTCAAGCACTTTTTATTGCTTTTTGAACAGATGCGCACATAAATATGAATGTATTTGTTTGTTTTGTACAATAACAGTTGGTTAACAAGTAGAAGTATAAGCATAAAACTTTATTTAATGACCCACGTCTAGTTATGAGCAGTGTCTTCGACAAACTAATTCTTTCCTATTTTGCTGGGAACGATAAGTTTATAAACAAAGAAACGAAAACGGGCATTCCATGAAGTAAGCAAGTATATAAATATATAATAGCAACCAGTTTAGGTCTTTGTGATTTTTGTGTTACTTGTTTGTTATCAATAAAAGTCGGCATTTAGCTCTGCGTCTTTAAATTTAACGAAATTGTTACCACCGTTGGTACCATTAGCACCGATCAATTGTCTACTGCACATTTTTCTATATAAAAGATTTGATTTCATCATACACTTGATTTTAATTGTACACAACTGTACACAAATCAAAAAATACACATGTCTCTAAAACCTGTTTATAACAGACATTAATATTTTTTGGTGATAAAGACATAATTTTATATGCAATCATTCATTTAAATACTAATGTAGTTTTATTTTATGGAAGTCATACATACAACAATTAGTTGGTTGATTGAGTTGGGCTAGAAATTGGCCTTGTCGTTACATACGACACAACTTTTAATACAATTTTGAATATTCACTTCGTTGCTTAAACATGAGTTTGGAAGTTGTTGATTTACTTATTATATATGACGCGCTCTCTTCGACAGCCGAAATAAAATGGCGAAAGCAACTGAAATCGCACGACCAACCCAAACACGATCCAAATAACACAACCAACTTGACAAAATATCAAAAAATTTTGATTTTCATCCAATCAGGTACAACTGCACCATATACGTAACAATCAGTTGTACAATTCGATGAAATTGGTACAATAATTGGTGCGTGTATGCCATTCATTATATGGACGAAAATACACATGGCGAAAACCAGTTTTTCCCACGAAAACATGTTTTCAATATCGGTCCGAACATAGTATTATGGAAGGCATACACACAACAATTAGTTGGTTGATTGAGTTGGGCTAGAAATTGCCCTTGTCGCTACATACGACACAAATTTTAATACAATTTTGAGGCCAACTTCATTTTGAATATGGAATCAGGTACAACTCATACAACCCCCATATACGTAACAATCAGTTGTACAATTCGATGAAATTGGTACAATAATTGGTGCGTGTATGCCTTCCATTACATTGGATTTGTCGGGAACGAGAGTTTTGTTGTTAATCAGTTTCCGAGACATTTAAGTTCTTTTTTTTTTAGATCCAATGCGACGATCTACATTTAAATTCTTGACTTTCTTTGGTTGTTCTGATGTTCTTATTAGCTAAACTAATGCAATATTATTCATACATTGTGAAAAAGTTCTTAAAGCTAAAGCATGGCATACACGCACCAATTATTGCACCAATTTCATCGAATTGTACAACTGATTGTTACGGATATGGGGCAGTTGTATGAGTTGTAGCAACTCATTGGATGAAAATCAAAATTTTTGATATTTTGTCAAGTTGGTTGTGTTAGTTGGATCGTGTTTGGGTTGGTCGTGCGATTTCAAACGATTTCGCCATTTTATTTCGGCTGTCGAAGAGAGCGCGTCATATAATTATATATTATATTCATCAATTAATTTCGGAGAATTTTTCAGTGTTGAGAATGCTTATTCAGATATAAATCCAATTCCATTCCGGTAAATGTCATATGTATGGTGGGACTGCCCATCACCACCCTTGTACTGAATCAACCAAAATTATGAAAACAGTTCGTTCTTACAGCTGCTGTTCTCGGCATACCAATTTCCCCAGTATCTATAAATGCCGAGCCGGTTGTGGAAAATGTACAAAAACAAATTATGTCGCAAGCCAAGATATTCGAGGCCATCAAAGAGGCGAGCAAAGAGATATTCCGTCAGAAAAATATGCAGAAACACAAAACAAATCCGGAAGCCATCGAGGGAGTTTAGGCAAATAACAAGAAATTAAATAAACAAATTTAAATTAATGAATATTTCTGTATTTATGTGTCCATTAAAATGTTGATTCTTTCAATCGATTTGAGAAAATTTTGAAAATACAACTTTTGTTAACTAAAGCGAAAAAATAAAGTAAATAAATAAAATTGATAATTGCAAGCAGCGTTATAACGCCTAAATATATGCTATTAGGCTATATGTAATTTGTAACAAAGAGACCTTATGACCTATGCACATATGTATATGTGTATGTATAAGCGTCTATTAATTTCATATATTGTAAGAAGCACATTTAATAACACGGTTTTGCTTTTTTTGAGAGACGTACTTTTACGCCCCCCTTCGGTTGAATTCCCACCGAATGATTATCTATGATGATTTCACGTTTGCTCATCACTTCCACATCGAAATTCTGTAAAATTTTTACAAGACTCAATTTTGAATTAATTTTACCCATACGTAGAGCAATGCATTGACGTGGTCCAACACCGAATGGCATGTAAGCGTTGGCATTATAATTGGGGTTTGATGGTGAAAAGCGATCGGGGTCATATATCATTGGATTCGTGAAGTATTGTGGATCACGATGTATGCCAAGTAGTGGAACGACTATGGGTGTGCCCTTTTCGATCACATGCTTGGTGCCGGGTATAGTGTAGTCCCGTGTGCATTCTCGACTCAAAAAGGGGAATGGATATTTGCGATTGGTTTCTGTAGAAAATACATTTTGTTATAAGTTAATATGCAAAATTAAAAAAAAAAAATAATTTTACAATTTGTCATACCTTGTAAACACAAATCCAAAAACGGCATTTCCTGCAATGCATCATAACTTAACTGGCCATTATGGCGTGCCAATACCTCATACACTTCATTCTGCGCACGCGCCAACAAATCTGGAGATTGAGCCAACTCAAATATGGTAAAAGCTGCTGCTGAACTAGTAGTCTCCTGACCAGCAATATAGAAAATGAAACCCTGTGCCGCTATGTCGTCCAAAGTAAATTCATTCTCCTCGCCAGTGGCTGTTAGAAATGGAATGAACAAGATATACTAAAGTTATTTATCATTTTTTGAAGTAGTTTCCCTAAGTGATATCGCAAAATTTATATAAACAATTGTTTTACAGTGTAGTGTTCTTACTTGTGTTGGCCTTTGTGCTCCAATTGTCATCATCTTCGGCGATTTTGCCTGTATTCCTTAGTTGCATCATTAACTGCAGCATATCCTTGCGTACAATATTATGTTTTTCGCGGTATTCAATTGTATCTTTTAATATTTCACGTAAGCCAACAGCGGTTTTATTCTTAAAACCCAAACGAACCAAGTATTTCATTATGCTGTAAGTGCAATAATAATCTTTTTTGAAAATCTTATTAAAAATGAAATTTTCAGCAGCAAACGAGAATTTTAATGAAGCGAAAGCTAACTTATTTCACGAGTCTGAAACTTTGCACATAATTTGCAATCCGAGGCCCGCCTATCACGAATAAAAACTACGCTATATAAGTCCTTCTTCCTTTATGCAAGACCAAATTGGCCTCTAGGCGTTGGCTGTCGAAATAGATGGAATAAAACAAACATAGTTGAGCTCATAATACTAATAACCTATTCCTCCTATCCCTAGCTTAGTTTGTTGAGCATAAATGATGCTACTAGGGTGAAAATTCGGCTCCAGAGAATCGACAAAACAATCTAGAGCTTTTTCGAATGTGTGTAGTTTGCAATGGCTTTTAGTTGACAACGCTTCATTTCACAAAAGATATCAAAATAACACAACGATCATGTGAAATAAGCTAAGATCTATAGTTAACCTACTGTGCAAATATGACCTGAACAAAAAAATTAAGGGTAGAGGATGTCAAAAAATTGGGAAAATATGTCTGCTATGTTGACTAGTGAAAATTTTAAATATTAATAAAGAAATTTAATTAAAACTAATAAATCTCTCAGAAATGAATTGCTAATAACTTTTCTGTAACTTCTAAAGAAAGCAAAACATCTTACATTTTAAGTATATTGTATTTGTTTTCATTCTTAATTGTGATTAAAATTTTTCCTTTCTCATTTGGTTTGAAGCATTTTGGGTACTGATTTTCTGGTGTTAGCATTATAACCCAATACAAGCGAGACTACATCGCTTGCCATACGAAATCATTCGTGTTATCTATGCATGACTTGTTCAAATTAAACGATAACTCATTGCTTAGACACTTCTCAGCACTTGAAATTTACATTGATTGCGAAATATATAAATAAAATTTGGAAACTCTCATTTTTGCAATAAAAATTGAAAATTTTGTATAAATATACATATTTTTATAATTGAGATACTCACGATGGACACAAGAATATTAACATTCCAATATTTGCATTAATTAAGTTATTACGACTTGCTTGGTGTACTAGACATCTGAATTTATTTTTGGGATCTTCAAAACTGTTTATATCTAAGCCGAAGATAACCGAACTGATTATGTCGATAGCATAACTGTTAAATAAAAATAGTATTGATTTTTTATTAAAAAAACGTTTATGTATATATGATTCATGTACATATGTATGTATATGTTCATATATCATTATTATTTTATTTTGAAGTTTATATACTCACGTCACAAGAATTTCCTTGATGTCTACTTCCGCTCTACCCTCATCCGGCAGGATTTTATTAAGATGTTCAACCATTTTGTCACCAATATCATCGGAGGTGTGAAACATTGCTTTCAATTTGCTCGAACTGAAGGTAGGTGTCAGCTTTTGACGCAGTGTACGCCAACTTTGACCGCGCAGCGAAAATAAATTGCATGACATACGATCACGCTTCTCATCAACATAGACGCCGCGATCATGGAAGCTGGTGAAATCTTGTATGAGTATTTGACGCGCCAATTCGGCATCGCGTATCATTACGGCCGGCCGGAAAAGCAAATAAATACCAATGAATGGGGATTTGGCCTTCACGTAGGCATCATATAATGCTACTCCCATAGATTTCTCATGTTTAACTACGGATGTTAAACAACCGCAAGGAATATTCGTATCCGTATCACAGGGGAAATTGCGACGATTCCAATAAGAATATTGATGTTTAATGAACCAAAAGAGTAATGTACCCAGCAGTAGAAAAAGTAGTAACGCGATCATATTCACGAATTTCACTCAAGCACTTTTTATTGCACTTTGAACAGATGCGCACATAAATATGAATGTATTTGTTTGTTTTATACAATAACAGTTGGTAAACACGTATAAGCATAAAACTTTATTTAAAATATATAGTGACCCACGTCTAGTTATGTGCTCTGCCTTCGGCAAACTAATTATTTTCTACAAGTACATACATATATAGCTTGTGCCGATATGTTTATAAACAAAGAAACGAAAACGGGCGTTATCTGAAGTAAATAAGAATATAAATATGTGTGTGCACCTGAATGACTATGCAAAATAGCAAATCTTTGTGATTTTTGTGTTACTTGTTTGTTATCAATAAAAGTCGGTATTCAGCTCTAAGTCTTTAAATTTAACGAAATGGTTACCAGTACCTTTAGCACCGATTAATTATCTATTTCTCATTTTACTATACAAAAGATTTGATTTCTTCTTCTTCTTTTTAATTGGCGTAGACACCGCTTACGCGATTATAGCGGGGTTACAACCGCGCGCCAGTCGTTTCTTCTTTTCGCTACGTGGCGCCAATTGGATATTCCAAGCGAAGCCAGGTCCTTCTCCACTTGGTCCTTCCAACGGAGTGGAGGTCTTCCTCTTCCTCTGCTTCCCCCGGCGGGTACTGCGTCGAATACTTTCAGTGCTGGAGTGCTTTCGTCCATCCGGACAACATGACCTAGCCAGCATAGCCGCTGTCTTTTAATTCGCTGAACTATGTCAATGTCGTCGTATATCTCGTACAGCTCATCGTTCCATCGAATGCGATATTCGCGCGGCCAACGCACAAAGGACCATAAATCTTTCGCAGAACTTTTCTCTCGAAAACTCGCAACATCGACTCATCCGTTGTTGACATCGTCCAAGCCTCTGCACCATATAGCAGGACGGGAATTATGAGCGACTTATAGAGATTGATTATTGATTTCATCATACCCTTATTTTTAATTATACACAATTATACACTCATCAAATAGTATACATGCCTCTAACACCTGTCTAAAGACTGTTTATAACAGACAATGCTATATTTTCGTGATAAAGATATATTTTTATATGCAATCATTCATTTTAATACTAATGTAGATTTATTTCATTGGCTTTATGAACTTTTTCGCAATGTATGAATAATATTGCATTAGTTTAGCTAATAAGAACATCAGAACAACAAAAGAAAGTGAAGAACTTAAATGTCTCGGAAACACAATAAAGTTTGTATATTATGGTATGGCTGGCGTATGCCAATGATGGTGTTGACCCGCGCCGTTAGTTCTGCTTTCTCCAAGCTGAACAAGGAACTAAAGTAAATGGGTCTGGCAGTGAACGAGGGCAAGACGAAATATCTCCTGTCATCAAACAAACAGTCATCGCACTCGCGACTTGGCTCTCACGTCACTGTTGACAGTCATAACTTTGAAGTTGTATATAATTTCGTCTATTTAGAAACCAGTATTAATACCACCAACAATGTCAGCCTGGCGAAAGAGATATGGTCCTTTGCGCATTGGCCACGGCGAATATCGCATTCGATGGAACGATGAGCTGTACGAGATATACGACGACATTGACATAGTTCAGCGAATTAAAAGGCAGCGGCTACGCTGGCTAGGTTATGTTGTCCGGATGGACGAAAGCACTCCAGCTCTGAAAGTGTACGATGCAGTACCCGCCGGGGAAAGCAGAGGAAGAGGAAGACCTCCACTCCCTTGGAAGGACCAAGTGGAGAAGGACCTGGCTTCGCTTGGAATATCCAATTATCGCCACGTAGCGAAAAGAAGAAACGACTGGCTCGCTGTTGTTAACTCGGTTATAATCGCGTAAGCGGTGTCTACGCCAGTAAAGAAGAAGAAGTTATCGAAAAAAAATCCTTCGTGCAAGTCTTTAAGAATTTTAACTCAAAGGCCTGTTTAAAATTTCATGAAGATCGGATGAGAAGTTCTCGAGAAATCTTTGCAACCGACTTCAAAAACACAGTTTCGAGAAAAAACGTTTAAAAACGGCGCACTTAGCGTAGCTAGCCTCGAGCGCACAAGTTCTCAAGGCTGTTTCTCCGAAACTATTACTCGGATCAACTTTATTTTAAATTAATAAAATTTAGAACAATATTCTAGAGGTGTTGTAAAATTTAACAAGTCGATTTTTAAAACTCATAAACCCATGCAACCCCTTAATATTTTTCCTTGATTTTTTTATAATTTGGGGGTGATATATTTACTGAGATTTCAATTATTTTTAATGTTCATCATAAATCTAAAAACATTTCCATACGAACATCCTTTTTATTTAAATATCATATCTTTCTGTGTCAGATTTTCCATATTTTATAAGTATGTACATGCACGCTCTCTGTCTCTACTTCAACACAAATTAAGAGGCATCATCCAATGGAAATATGAAAAACGTCCATTTTGCAATGCTTTTATAGGTAAATGCCAAAAAAGATATTATTTTATATATTTTGATTTTATTACTATATTTAATATAACAAACAAAATATTTTATATTTAAGGGGGTATTCTACTGTAGAATTTTGAAAAATTCGATTTTTTTTTTCATATATTTAAAGTTTAGACCCTTAAGAACAAATTCTCCAAAGAATTTTTAAAAATTAAAATTATTTTAAGAGCTACAGTTACTTTAGTGACGCAGTACCTAGCCCGGCAGGTAGGTACCGATATTATCTCAAGTTCTGTACAACCGATTTACTTGAAATTTTGTGTGAACCTCCTTTATATTATCCTTTATCTTTATATAATCCATAATCCTTTGTTTTTAATATTAAAAAAAAATCAGGAATTTCAAAAAAAAAAACGTAAAAAATGATTTTTATTTTGAGGCAGTAGCCATTTTTCAAAATAAAATTTTTTTCGTGCTCCCTGAGGTAATGACTATAACAGTTTCCTTACTGATTAAGAATTTATTTTGATTCTTTTTTTTACACGTACATACATGGAAACGAGCTGACTTGGATGATGTCAAAATGTATAACAACGAAGATATGTCGGAAGGACTGAGCGATCTCATCGACATAAATGCCGAGCCGGTTGTGGAAAATGTACAAAAACAAATTATGTCGCAAGCCAAGATATTCGAGGCCATCAAGGAGGCGAGCAAAGAGATATTCCGTCAGAAAAATATGCAGAAACTGCGACAGCACGAAACAAATCCAGAAGCCATCGAGGAAGTTTAGGCGAATAACAAGAAATTAAATAAACAAATTTAAATTAATGAATATTTCTGTATTTATGTGTCCATTAAAATGTTGATTCTTTCAATCGATTTGAGAAAATTTTGAAAATACCACTTTTGTTAACTAAAGCGAAAATATAAAGTAAATAAATAAAATTGACAATTGCAAGCAGCGTTATAACGCCTAAATACGAGTATATGCTATTAGACTATATGTAATTTGTAACAAAGAGACCTTATGATCTATGCACATATGTACATATATGTGTATGTATAAGCGTCTATTAATTTCACATATTGTAAGAAGCACATTTAATAACACGGTTTTGCTTTTTTTGAGAGACGTACTTTGACGCCCCCCTTCGGTTGAATTCCCACCGAATGATTATCTATGATGATTTCACGTTTGCTCATCACTTCCACATCGAAATTCTGTAAAATTTTTACAAGACTCAATTTTGAATTAATTTTACCCATACGTAGAGCAATGCATTGACGTGGTCCAGCACCGAATGGCATGTAAGCGTTGGCATTATAATTGGGGTTTGAAGGTGAAAAGCGATCGGGGTCATATATCATTGGATTTGTGAAGTATTGTGGATCACGATGTATGCCAAGTAGTGGAATGACTATGGGCGTGCCCTTTTCGATCACATGCTCAGTGCCAGGTATAGTGTAGTCCCGTGTGCATTCTCGACTCAAAAAGGGGAATGGATATTTGCGATTGGTTTCTGTAGAAAATATATTTTAATGTAAGTTAATGTGCAAAATTAAAAAAAAAAATCATTTTACAATTTGTCATACCTTGTAAACACAAATCCAAAAACGGCATTTCCTGCAATGCATCATAACTTAACTGGCCATTATGGCGTGCCAACACCTCTTGCACTTCATTCTGCGCACGCGCCAACAAATCTGGATATTGAGCCAACTCAAATATGGTAAAAGCTGCTGCTGAACTAGTAGTCTCCTGACCAGCAATATAGAAAATGAAACCCTGTGCCGCTATGTCGTCCAAAGTAAATTCATTCTCCTCGCCAGTGGCTGTTAGAAATGGAATGAAGAAGATATACTAAAGTTATTTATCATTTTTTTAAGTAGTTTCCCTAAGTGATATCGCAAAATTTATATAAACAATTGTTTTACAGTGTAGTGTTCTTACTTGTGTTGGCCTTTGTGCTCCAATTGTCATCATCTTCGGCGATTTTGCCTGTATTCCTTAGTTGCATCATCAACTGCAGCATATCCTTGCGTATAATATTATGTTTTTCGCGGTATTCAATTGTGTCTTTTAATATTTCACGTAAGCCAACAGCGGTTTTATTCTTAAAACCCAAACGAACCAAGTATTTTATTATGCTGTAAGTGCAATAATAATCTTTTTTGAAAATCTTATTAAAAATGAAATTTTCAGCAGCAAACGAGAATTTGAATGAAGCGAAAGCTAACTTATTTCACGAGTCTGAAACTTTGCACATAATTTGTAATCCGAGGCCCGCCTATCACGAATAAAAACTACGCTATATAAGTCCTTCTTCACTTGTATAACGATGTTGGACTAGAGAAAATCTCCAAGATCCGAGCGGACTATAGAAGGATTTTATGCAAGACCAAATTGGCCTCTAGGCGTTGGCTGTCGAAATACTCGTAGATGGAATAAAACAAACATAGTTGAACTCATAATACTAATAACCTATTCCTCCTATCCCTAGCTTAGTTTGTTGAGCATAAATGATGCTACTAGGGTGAAAATTCGGCTCCAGAGAATCGACAAAACAATCGAGAGCTTTTTCGAATGTGTCTAGTTTGCAATGGCTTTTAGTTGACAACGCTTCATTTCACAAAAGATATCAAAATAACACAACGATCATGTGAAATAAGCTAAGATCTATAGTTAACCTACTGTGCAAATATGACCTGAACAAAAAAATTAAGGTTAGAGGATGTCAAAAAATTGGGAAAATATGTCTGCTATGTTGACTAGTGAAAATTTTAAATATTAATAAAGAAATTTAATAAAACTAATAAATCTCTCAGAAATAAATTGTTAATAACTTTTCTGTAACTTCTAAAGAAAGCAAAACATCTTACATCTTAAGTATATTGTATTTGTTTTCATTCTTAATCGTGATTTCAATTTTTCCTTTCTCATTTGGTTTGAAGCATTTTGGGTACTGATTTTCTGGTGTTAGCATTATAACCCAATACAAGCGAGACTACATCGCTTGCCATACGAAATCATTCGTGTTATCTATCTATCATGCATGACTTGTTCAAATTAAACGATAACTCATTGCTTAGACACTTCTCAGCACTTGAAATTTACATTGATTGCGAAATATATAAATAAAATTTGGAAACTCTCATTTTTGCAATAAAAATTGAAAATTTTGTATAAATATACATATGTTTATAATTGGGATACTCACGATGGACACAAGAATATTAACATTCCAATATTTGCATTAATTAAGTTATTACGACGTGCTTGGTGTACTAGACATCTGAATTTATTTTTGGGATCTTCAAAACTGTTTATATCTAAGCCGAAGATAACCGAACCGATTATGTCGATAGCATAACTGTTAAATAAAAATAGTATTGATTTTTTATTAAAAAAACGTTTATGTATATATGATTCATGTACATATGTATGTATATGTACATATATCATTATTATTTTATTTTGAAGTTTATATACTCACGTCACAAGAATTTCCTTGATGTCTACTTCCGCTTTACCCTCATCCGGCAGGATTTTATTAAGATGTTCAACCATTTTGTCACCAATATCATCGGAGGTGTGAAACATTGCTTTCAATTTGCTCGAACTGAAGGTAGGTGTCAGCTTTTGACGCAGTGTACGCCAACTTTGACCGCGCAGCGAAAATAAATTGCATGACATACGATCACGCTTCTCATCAACATAGACGCCGCGATCATGGAAGCTGGTGAAATCTTGTATGAGTATTTGACGCGCCAATTCGGCATCGCATATCATTACGGCCGGCCGGAAAAGCAAATAAATACCAATGAATGGGGATTTGGCCTTCACGTAGGCATCATATAATGCCACTCCCATAGATTTCTCATGTTTAACTACGGATGTTAAACAACCGCAAGGAATATTCGTATCCGGATCACAGGGGAAATTGCGACGATTCCAATAAGAATATTGATGTTTAATGAACCAGAAGAGTAATGTACCCAGCAGTAGAAAAAGTAGTAACGCGATCATATTCACGAATTTCACTCAAGCACTTTTTATTGCACTTTGAACAGATGCGCACATAAATATGAATGTATTTTTTTGTTTTATACAATAACAGTTGGTAAACACGCAGTTGGTAGGCATAAAACTTTATTTAAAATATATAATGACCCACGTCTAGTTATGTGCTCTGTCTTCGGCAAACTAATTGTTTTCTACGAGTACATACATACATATATGGCTTGTGCCGATTAGTTTGTAAACAAAGAAACGAAAACGGGCGTTATCTGAAATAAATAAGAATATGAATATGTGTGTGCACCTGAATGACTATGCAAAATAACAACCAGTTTAGGTGTTTGTGATTTTTGTGTTACTTGTTTGTTATCAATAAAAGTCGGTATTTAGCTCTAAGTCTTTAAATTTAACGAAATGGTTACCAGTACCTTTAGCACCGATTAATTATCTATTTCTCATTTTACTATACAAAAGATTTGATTTCTTCTTCTTATTATTAATTGGCGTAGACACCGCTTTCGCGATTATAGCGGAGTTACAACCGCGCGCCAGGCGTTTCTTCTTTTCGCTACGTGGCGCCAATTGGATATTCCAAGCGAAGCCAGGTCCTTCTCCACTTGGTCCTTCCAACGGAGTGGAGGTCTTCCTCTTCCTCTGCTTCCCCCGGCGGGTACTGCATCGAATACTTTCAGTGCTGGAGTGCTTTCGTCCATCCGGACAACATGACCTAGCCGCTGTCTTTTAATTCGCTGAACTATGTCAATGTCGTCGTATATCTCGTACAGCTCATCGTTCCAGCGAATGCGATATTCGCGCGGCCAACGCGCAAAGGACCATAAATCTTTCGCAGAACTTTTCTCTCGAAAACTCGCAACATCGACTCATCCGTTGTTGACATCGTCCAAGCCTCTGCACCATATAGCAGGACGGGAATTATGAGCGACTTATAGAGATTGATTATTGATTTCATCATACCCTTATTTTTAATTATACACAATTATACGCTCATCAAATAGTACACATGCCTCTAACACCTATCTAAAGACTGTTTATAACAGACAATGATATATTTTCGTGATAAAGATATATTTTTATATGCAATCATTCATTTTAATACTAATGTAGATTTATTTCATTGGCTTTATGAACTTTTTCGCAATGTATGAATAATATTGCATTAGTTGAGCTAATAAGAACATCAGAACAACAGAAGAAAGTGAAGAACTTAAATGTCTCGGAAACACAACAAAGTTTGTATATTCTTCTTCTTCTTCTTCTTCTTTACTGGCGTGGACACCGCTTACGCGATTATAGCCGAAGTTTGTATATTACTTCAATGAAACTCTCGCCCAGGACAAATCCAATGTAAATTATCCTGAAGTATGTTTCACTTACAAAAACGTCCGATTTTTGTTGTTGCTACCACAGTCTAGTCTATGTAACCGAAATTGGTTATATTTTTTATTTGACCAAGGACTGTTTGCATTAACGAACTATTAGTCGAACACAACAACAAAACTTATTTGTGTGCATATATGTATATTTAATACCCATACTTTTTTGTCGAAACCTGTTGAAACAACTTGGTGCAGTGGCTAACTGTTAGATGATGATGTTTTAATATATTATTATTTAAATATAGACCTGAAAGCTATTAAAATAGCGTTTTAATTTAAAATTAATCTTAGTTTTTCATTGACACCTTGTATCTAGTGTCAAAATGTACTAAAACCATCTAGAACTTGCATCACTGTGTCTTCCTGTTTTTAATGTCAAAAGTTATTTCAGCTGATCAAAAGCATTGTTGGCAATGCCATCAGTATTTTAAGAAATCTCTCGTAATAAACTACTACATTGTGTGCGTGTTTTCCTAAAAAATTTTCTGTGACCAATCGGTTAAGTGCATTAATATTTATTAAAACACGATTGGATATCAAAATTTAATGTAACAGAAAATGTGTTGAAATCTAAAGAAAAAGTGTGTTCTGCGGAGGAAAGGTTTGCGTCGTGTAGTTGGAAGTTATACCACATCGCGTTGATTTTTATTTCTTTGTGGGAGGAGCGCAAATCCAGCGACATCTCCAAAAAAGGCAAGTAAGTACAAATGAGTAATTTTATAAACAGATTGTCATGTATGCATGTTAGCTACAAGAAATAAAAGTAACACTATATTTTCGATTTTATGTCGCCGTTATATTACTTTTTTAAAAACTTTGACATGTGTTTTAGAAGTATAAGTTGTACCTATGTAAATTAAAAATGTCTACGCGCTCCTCCCTTTCTACTAGAATTAAATAGTCAGAATAAAGCCGGTTTTTTTGCACAACAAAACCTCGGTTTCTTCTTTCCAAGTGCATTTTACTTTCGCCTCAATAATATTTGGGGGTGCTTGAACCCTCAGCTTAAAACATAAGCGAGGAGTTGGGGGTTTCCGCAACAATGTATGTACTCCTCCCACCCTTTCTCTTGTTGTGTTGACTTTCGTGCGCGATTGCCTTAATATTCATATGTATATATAAACCCGTGTATATATGTATGTATGTAGGTTGGTCGCATCAACTACTTTAGCCAGTCGTTTAATTGGGTCAACACAGTTTATTGATGCTACCTTTATATGTAAGTAGTGACTGTCTTTGTAACAAACTGGTTTCCTATTTTAAGAAATTTTTTGGCGTTTATATTAAGTTGGTGTGAAATATGTTTCATTTGTTTGTCAATTTCAAGCTTTATCTAATATCATATCATCTTCGATATTTATAAAATATTTCATGTTTCTATATATGGATGTTTTTTTTTGTAACTATTTTACGTATATGAATATGAATTTGAAGACTAATAATAAATAAAATGAAAAACCACAGACTACTTATCATTGTGCAATTCTTTTAATCTATTTGAAAGAACAGTAGACACAATAAGTACCAACAGTGGTCTGAAAATAATACCCTTTTAATAAAAATATGTATGGATGTAAAATTAACAAAATATTTTACGGTGTGAAACTGTTTCATTATTGTTATGTAAATTCTCAAGTTGTATAAAATATCATTCTCTTGTTCTGTCTTGAAAGTTTAGTAATATGAATGCCACCTAATTTTATGCAACTTCAGATTTTATAGCATTTCCTGTCACACCTGTCACATCGTTGTCTGGTGGTTCGCCATCGCTGCTAATGACCTCTACTCTTACGAACCTCGCGATCAATAAACCACCTTCATTTCCTTGCCAGCTACTTCATGCTTTCATATTTAAGTTTTTAATAAGGAGTGTCAGTATTGACTGTCTCTCTAAAGTGGGATGGGCAAGTAGAAGAGTAGGTACATCGTAAGGCAATTTCCCCATATATTTCAATTATATTTTTTTAATATTCCTTTTTGACAAAAAACGTGCCCTTGTGAGTCAACGCGTAAAGGAATATTTTTTTAGGTTATACTTAGAAACAATCATATTTTATTTTTATCAAACTACCTATGTTTGAGTGGTAGAAATCTTGGTTTTATAATTGTTGGTTTTCTATGTATTACATAAATATCGCCTTTCATCCAACATTTAAAAGTAAGTATATATTAAATTGTCAAATGTACTAAACTTGAATACATATACTTTTTTTTGATTGCAGACCAGAAATAGATCATTGAATAGGAACTTGATGTGATGTTTGCTTAAAATTTTATATATATAATTATTGTACTTGTTCCGGAAAACATAAACGTTACACAGAAGCGATAATGCCAACGAAGAGTTTTTATGAAATTTTAAACTCCAAACCAACAGCGAGCTTCGAAGAGCTGCGCCGCAATTATAAACAATTGATTCTACAATGTCATCCCGATAAATTACAACATATTCATAACACAGATACCAAAACAAAAAGAAATACAGCAAGTGCTAATGGTGATAATACCACAACCATAACTAATATTGCGGCGGTCATTATGCCTGCTGCTGTTGACCTAAATGCCGAAATCTCAATTTCGACATCTTCAGAGCAAAACAGTGAACAATTTGTAGCCATAAATGAAGCTTGGAATACGCTCAAAGACCCTGTGAAACGAAGACACTACGATGCCGAATTGCTGTTGAGAAAATTCCAAACGCACAGTAATATCTTTGCGCGGTTAACGCTTGACGACATGAAACGCTGTGCCGCCACCGCAACAACAAATAGTGGAAGTGACAGTGGCAGTGACAGTGATAGTGAAGTTGCATGCGAAGACGGGATAGAGGGCAAGCCTATTGCGGGTGACATTTATTGGTATTATACATATGATTGCCGATGTGGCGGTCAGTATATTGTTGATGAGTCAGTGGACAGTGAAATACTCAACCGCAACCAGAAGCGTACGCCGAACAGACATAGCGCCAGTAAAACGTCGGAAGAGCAAAAACTGACTCAACAACAAAAACAAAATAACTCCGATAAGAATATTCAAGCAGCTGCTGACAGTGGCGCAGAAAATGCGTCTACATCGAAATGTGGCAACAACAGTAAAAGTGTAGGAGCTGGTGTTTATGAAGACATACAGGGCCCTGCTGCCGCTAATCGCGATGTCGACGACGGCGCCGTCGACGATGAAGATGGCGAGGTACTTGTCGAATGTAGTGAATGTTCTTTAGTGATCGTATTGACTTGAACGCACGAAATGTGTGCTGTCACGAATTGGCCGATGAAACAATGCGACACAAAAAATAAATAAATAAGTAAGCAAATAAATGTGTATAATAAAAATAAATGAAATTATGAAAAACAATGCGTTGATTATTGCTTGTGCAAAAATGAATACGAACCAGTCAGACAAAAGATGCGAACAGTAGAAAAAGAACAAAACAGAAGAGCAGCAGCACGAACACACAAATACCACGTTAATGGATCTATGTGAATTAATAGCTTTCAGGAACGTGCTGTAATTTCTTTTAAAAGATATTCTTACTTGAGCTGAAAAAGTATGCAATAATCATATTTTGATACCTAAGTATAGGCACTTTGCACAAATAAAAGTAAGAAAAATGATTTTATTGCCCTTTGTTTAACGAAACCTGTCCAGAAGGTGAATTTCGGTAGACGGTTAAACAGATGTTTACATATACTTATGTATGCTAATTGGAAACTATTTATAATACATTTTTCGGGTTTTATGAGTGTACCTATGTATATATTTATGTATGCATTCTATAGTATGTATCAATTTAATAAATATGGTTAACATAATTAGTTACTTTGGTATTTATTTAAAATATTATATGATATCATAATTTTTTTACTTCCAACAACATTTCATTCAAATCATAACAAATGGAAGTATTTTGATTGACTATTGCCGTTAGAAGTTGAGTTCAAGAAATTTTTAACATTCTAATATCTGTTTACATTTTGATTACTATTCACCAATTTCTGTTCTGAAGAGAAATTTACATAACTTCTGTTTTCCTTTTGCCAAATAAAATTGTAAACCCGTAACTGCGATGTTTTGCATATAGAGGTATAACATGGAGGAAACAATAGTTTTGAAATTGCCCATTGCGATCGACGAACTTATTAACATGCAAGACGCAGTCGGTTGGCCGTCGGAAATGATTTCGTATTGTACACACATAAGATGTAAATGCGTCAGTCGTTTGCAGTAGGATCCAAAAGTAACCGTATTTATTAACTTTTTGTTAAAGACATGAACATATACATATATGTATAATGGACTATTTACGATAAAGTACCGCAGAGGGCGCAAAGACATGTTTTGTAATAAAATATTTTTTATTATATAAGCTGAATTATGAGTATGTGTCTGAATGTGTGCATACATACATTATATATCGAATTATGATGTCCCTTGTACATATTTTATTTTTTTTATAACTAATAAAATATGTAGTTTCAATAAAAAAAAGGTAAAATGGCAAGATGACACATGTCTGCAGTCTTGCAATATACAAGTTTTACGCTCAACAACGATTTTAATTTATTCGGCATTTACCTTTCGCATGTAAATTTTATTACAATAAAAGCGAGATTGCGTGCTCAAACCAAGTGGCAATGCAACAACGTATTCAAAAAGATAAGTTATTGTTTTTCTCAGCTATAGCAGTCTCATAATGCCGGTAATGAGTCAGCTTACTATCAACCATTCATTTAGTTTTTTTTTTATTGTTATGTGTAAGATGAACTGATTTCATACTAAGAGCAATTACAAATATTTATATAAATAAAATATAAATCAAATCTATGTATGTATATATATCGGATCTAAATGAAGGAGAGTTTTGTTATTATAGCAATGTTTGTTCGTCTGTATACAAATTATTCGCACATTTGTAAAAAAAAATAAATATTATGGGCTATACATAGAGAATACACAAAATCATACAAAACAGAAAAAAAACTTTAAATAAAAAGTTCTACCTTATTTTATTTCAATGTTTATTAAGTTGAGTTTTTGCTTTATTCAACCTCTGACATGCGATGTCGGCAAGCACTTTCATTTAAATGCTTCTATGCCATATTTTCACTTGGCGCGACATTAATTACTTTTCACTCGCCGATTAAAATGGTTGTTGTTCCGGCCGTATGTTTTGTTTTCTATTAAATGCGATTGCCCTCCGAAGTGCAGCTACCGTGACAACTAAGACCACACTAAGAACTCCAAAAGCCTGTAAACATAAGTGAATGAGTACATGTCGGTAGCTGAAAGAAACAACAACAAAATGTAAAAAAATACGCGTTTGAATGGGCGTCCGTAGGTAAGTACATAGTGGCAGGCGTTGTATTGACATGCTAACATTTGTGAACTGGTGTGCCCGCACTTGGTCGTCTCATGGCAGACGCCCTTTTCTGTTTTGATAATATATGTATACATATGTATGTGGTAAAATCGCCGGTAGAAAAGTGTGAAGAAAATTGTTTTTGTACACTTCAGTATGTAAGCGTTTAAAGAAAATAGTTAAGCCCACTATAGAGGTACGCGAAAAAATCGCATTAATTGGAGCATAGATTTTTTCTTTCCTTTCGCTTGCTTTTAGTAGAGTCTACATAAATAGCTTTTAATTGCTTAAGCTTCGCTTTGAAGCGGAACAATCCGAAAACATAAGACTGCAATTAATTCATATGTACATACGTACATATGTATGTATGTATATGTATATGTATGACGTATGCCGTGCATGTGTGGTTAACAGCTTGCACGTGTGTAAAACTGTCGATATGTGTGGACATATGAAGGTCTATAACATTGTTTTAAAATAAACATCCAAATAAAAATTAAATCACTTGAAAAATATGTATATAAAATAATTTAACCTTTCATAGCTTTATGCCATTTAGAATTTGGTTAAACTCTACTAAATAATTACACCGTTGTTATTTGTTAAGATTATTGATAAAAATTAATATAAAAATCACTTGTTTGGACTTGTATTTGCAGTTCAATTAAATCCCATCTACATATATACATACCTATTTCGTAAACATCCACATTGCCGGAAAACAAATAGACGTCACCGTGGCTAAGGGAAATCGAAAATCGTACAGCTCCACCACCGCTGCCATCACTAGTAAAGCCCGTAAAATGGCATCTACCGGCGATATTTGGTTACAATGGTTCTCCTGCTGTTTCCATCAACCACAGTCACCGACACGGCGACGTCATCAACGCCTGCATATCGACCGTTCGATGATCGGCAATCCAACGAATTTTGTACACACTGGGCATATCGGTTCTGCCGATGTAGAGCTCTCCACGAATCATTTGAATGCATTGCAAACACAAATGCAGAGCAAAGGTGGCTACGAAATGAACTCGATACGATTGCAGGTAAGTGTAGATTTCATAATGTTTTATTTTTATGTCCTGAAGAGGATACTGAGTTTGCTAAGAAGTTTGTAACAGCCAGTAGGATACGTCGGAGACGCTATGTAGTACATGTATATGTGTATAATAAATGTTCTCGAAGTTATTCAAAATATTCTAGTATTGGATGCTGTTACCGTTTTACTCTTATTGACTTTTACTATATAAGCCTTACCTCGAAATTATATTATGTTTAATATTTCAGGCCTGCTGATGTTAATAAATGCTGACGACGAAGCTCCTGATACCACTAGCAGCACGGCACTTATTGGTGGATTTTCAAACAACATTGACACGGGCGCTTCATATATAAATGTTATGTACATATTTGCATGCATACATACAATATTTGGCCCAATCAGCGTAGTGCAATCAACTGAATCTCGCGTATACAAGCATACATATTTAAAAAGAGTTTAAAATACGCACGCAACGATTTATGGTATTCAATTATTATATAATACATTTTATTTTTAATAATGTATGTACTGTAATAAGACTTTAAATTTAAAAAGTGAAGAGTTGTAATGAATATTTTAACATACTAATTTTAAATTTTGATAGCATAACATTTACTTTACTCGGAAAAAATTAGTTATTAATTTTTAGCTCCTAGCGACATTTTCCAAATCTGTTGCACTCGGCCCCGACAATAAAGGAAGCCTTCATGAAAGGGTGGCATTTCTTAGCTTATTTGGGTAAATATTGTATATACAACTTTTAATATTTTTCGCTCCAATAACTGTGTAATCGAATATTTACATATATATTATGACATAAATTTTGATATCGCATAAAAGTTGTAGATGGATAGATGTTGTAATAAAATTATTTCATAACGAAAAGGAGCTAATTTATATTCGAGTAAAGTAAGTGTCATTAAACTGTTATTGGTGTTTGTAGGAATTGCAAAAAGGTGATTACTTTCGTTTGTTCTGTTTGCAAGTCCACAAGCGCCTTTCAATTAATTGACTACAGTGGATGAGTAATTTATTTGATTTTTACTTACTATATATAAAGTGTAAGGTGTGTGAAAATACATTGGGTAAAAATGCTTTTTGAAAGTATATACATAGGTAACGTATGTTAGCGATTATCTATATGATATGTGCCTTTCATTTTTTAACGAGTTAATTTCGTTTTTTGAGAACTGATGCAACATGCAACATTATTTCGTTTGAGTTTTTTTTTTTTAATTCCTAATAATGACCAAAATTAAGCTGAAATATATACTTAATAATTTTTTTTATTGAAAATTTAATGCGCACTAATACGCATGTACTTAATAATAAAAGCATTTCAAATCTTTTCACACTTCGAACTCCATAACGAAATGCGAACACATTTATTGCAAATGTGGCAGCGAATAACGAATAAAGGGATAACGGGTTTCGAATTCGGATTGTACATTTTTACTAGAATTTTGAATATTAACACAGCCAAACTTCAGCTGAAATGAGCTGAAAGCATTTCTTTACACAAACAAATACATACATAGATCGGACAATGTTAAAACATATGAAAGCTTATATATATAAATAGAAAAGAAATTGCGAAAATAGTGTTAACAGATGAATTGTTGAATTTCCTAAATGCATTTACACGCACAATCAATCACATAGAAATATATACATACTTATGAAAATTCATAGTAAATAATACAAGCGTATAGTACATATCCTCATATGTAACTATTTATATATATATATTTATTGTGTACTAATTACCATATAAAAAGCGTATAAATAATTTTCGTATTAACGATAAATTTTACTTCTTACTGAAAAAAATTGTGTAAACTTTTTTATATTATGAAAATTTGAATTGTAAAAAAGATATAAACGCATGCAGTTATAGCTGCAAAAATATTGTATTAAATTAAATCTGAGATTGTATAATAGCGAATTGATTTGCATGAAATAAGAAAATTTTCGAATTTTACAAATATACATACATATGTAAATCTTTATATAATAATTTACCGGTAACAATTACTTTTGACCCGAATTTGAATTATTTAGACTCGAAATTAAGCAATTAAACCATTAAATGTAACATATAATGAGCACAAATAAAATGGTGAAGTAGAATTTTTACAAGTTCTGTTTTTCTAATAAA
This sequence comes from Bactrocera dorsalis, assembly GCF_023373825.1. NCBI lineage: Eukaryota > Metazoa > Arthropoda > Insecta > Diptera > Tephritidae > Bactrocera > Bactrocera dorsalis. The sequence continues at coordinate 101,098,473 of NC_064304.1, read as the reverse complement.
AAGGGATGATTGATCGAATTTTTATTTAAATACATGCAGTAATTTTGAACTGTACACTTCAATAAAAATGACAGCGGCAGTAGCTGATTCATAAGACATTTTGTGCGTTTGAATGAACAAAATTTAATTTTTTTATCGAGCCGTAGATACAGCAGTTCAAATGAGATTCATGGCTACTTTTCGCGTGAAACTTCTAACCTAACTAAGTTATTGTTAAAGCGGCAGATTTCCGACGAGTTGACATCCCCTTGGCCGGGTAATAAATTCGTGTGCGTTCCGGTTTCGTGGAACCGACTGTCGTGGGAACAGAACCTAACCAAGTCTTAGATAGCACTAAAAAGTTTATAAGCAGCGTCTCAGCATAATCTAAAGCGCTACCACGCTGGCTTTTTGATACCAATTACCTATAAAAAAATGCTTTCATCTTATACACATTAGCTGATTTGCTCATTTCTTGAGCCCTTCGTACGATAAACCTTTTGCAACAAATACTGTAATAATTGAAAACAATTAAAATTAGTTTCATGTATTTATTAACATCATTCAATTCGCTTCTACGCTATTCGGAGTAGCTATCATAATTAACATATCTAACAATACTATATATTTATGTAAAATGTTGCAGTTTTGCACATTGTCCAACGTAATATTTCTTTTCGTTGTCACATTGTTATGGCTGTTAATCATCATTTTCACTACCGCTGCCACTGCCGCTGCCTGAGCCACTACCACCGCCTCCACCACGAGGACTGCCGCCACCCTCATCACCAGTGCCACTGGCTTCGCTGTCACTGCCACCGCCACTTCCTTTGCCGCTACCATGTTCATCTTCCGATTCGCTGTCGGAATCACGCAGTGCTTTCACCGACTTTGACTTGTCCTTTTTCTTGCTACGTCGGCCGTCGAAGTCGGAACCATCATCTTCGTCTGATGAGTAAATGGCCGAACCCTTTTGTTCTGACGTTACCGAAGGTGCACCACCACCGCCGCCACTACCTTTCTTATATTTATTCTTGATAGCGCTAAGAGAAATAGCATTTTCATCGTCACTTCCTTCGTCGTGATGATACGACGAATTGGCACCGCCATGCACATCATGCGCACCACCTTTCTTTTTCTTAGGTTGCGGTTTGTGTTGCATACGCATTGCTTGGCGCAGTTTTTCCTCCTCCTTTTTGAGGTTATACTTACGATCGGTAGTGGGATCTTTGCCGACTTGTGTGAGAATCTTAATGCCACTGGTCTTTTGTGAACGATCTGCCAGTGACATTGTCATCTTCTTGTGTGTGAACGATTCGGTGGAGTGTGGTCGGAAGGTAAGTTTGGTGCGGAAGACAGCTTGTCCTTGTAAACCGGTACCTTGACGAATGAACATATGGTTATGATCGCCATGTAATGGTTGACGATATACATCGAAGGTTTCGTTACCCAAATGTAATGTCATGCTACCGTCTGACCAACGCACAAAGCGAGCATTGGATTCTTTGATCATGTCACCATTATTTGCCATATATTCGCGCCAACGAATGGTATTACTTACTTTCAATTTGATACGCTGTCGACCTTCTTCGTCCATAGTTTCCTCCTCATCAATTTCATCCTCATAGGTGTCCTTGTCAAACGGACGTGTATCAACCGAAAGGAAATTCGGAAGTTTTACAAAGTGAATTTCCTTTCCCAGATCTGTTACTATGCGTGGAATTTCGACATCGATACGAGTTTCGGGAATAGGTTCTGGCTCATCTTCCTTCTGCTGTTGTTCTTCTACTCGTCCTGGGCTTCGTGATCGAGAACGCGAACGAGAAGAACGTGAACGAGATCTTGAACGGGAACGTGATCCGGAACCTGAACGACGTGAACCACTACGAGAGCTTGATTTCGACTTGGAACGTGAACGGGTACGCGATCGACTTTTACGGGAACCAGCATCACTTTTTTGACCATCATCTTCAGATAGACTGATATCATCGGCATCTCCAAAAATGTCATTTGCATCGATTTTTTGCGATTGCTGAAAAGTCAAATATATTCATTGCAATCAAAAAAATAATTGTTCAAAGGTGCAGATAGATACCTCTTCATTGTCGGTGTCTGAATCGATAATGCGTGCTTTCTTAGCTTTTGCAGTGGCACCTTCATCGCTTTCGTCTCCACTGCCTCTTTTGCGAGGAGCACTTTCAGATTCAGAACCGCTAGATGCTGTGGCCTTATGCTTTTTCTTCTGTCGGGCACCAAAATCACTACCTGATTCAGATCCACTACCAGACTTATCAGATTTGCGTGATGCAGGCGTACCAGATCGCGAACGTGAACCTGAATGTGCACGCGATCCGGAACGAGACCTGGTTCCACTTCTTGATCGAGATCCTGAATGTGAAGATCCCCCAGATTTAGAGCGCGGCGTAGCGGATCGTGAGCGACGACTTTGACTACGAGAACGTGAGCGTGAATTTGCACGGTCATCTATTTGCAAGTTGGGTGATTGAGAACGTGTATCGTCGTCGTTAGGGGTTTGATTATGAGGTGGGCCTGCATTACGCTTCGCCGAAGTCTCTTGAGCGACAGGCGATTGCTCACGACTTGTAGCTGGAGTTTGTTGTCGGCTTGCTCCAGGTGATTGGTCGGGGCTAGCCACATTTGAATGCTCAGGGCTTTCACGGGCCCTATGTTCTCTACTGGCTGCCGATGTGGCAGAGTGTCTGCTTTGAGCTGAACCTGAGCGTCTGCTGTGGGGTGAACCAGATGGGGACCGCGTCCCAGAACGAGAACCTGAGTTGCTGCGCGATCCCGAACTAGAGGATGAACGTGAACGCGAACGTGATTTTCTATCACTACCACTCGCAGCCGAATGAGCGCTACGAGGAGAACTAAAATCAAATATTCGTAAAAATATTTAAAAATTAAGATATTTTAGATATATTAAGATCATTAAGTTTTTACCCTTGTTCTGGATCATGATGTTCCAAGGAATAGCCCGGTGTTTGTGCAGTTTGTGGCGAAGGAGATCTACTATGGCTACCTTCAGATTCCGAACCTACATAAATAAACACAATGTTATCGCATCAATTACGAGTTAATTTTATTTTGGAACGTACCACTTCCATCGTCAGAATTATTTTCAACCATCTTTTACAGTTATATTATTAAGTAAACTCTATGCAACCACTAATAAAAATAACAAGTAAATTAATATTTGCATTTATCGGCTAAATTAACTAAAAGCAACGTTGTTTGATGCGAGTAATCGATAAGCAAAAATGTATATCGGCTACCTACGGCCCTACCGTATTGACACTGTACCGAGAAATATAATATATAGATTAATATAGTAAATATAATGAAAAATTATTGTAAAAAGTTTAAATTTAAAATAATACATTTCAATTTACTAGAATGTATTTTGTAGTACTATTATTTAAGTGATATTTATTGTGCATAATATATTTTCCTTTCATTACACATTTAAAAAAATAAACAATTGGCAACTCTGTTGTTTGCGAAAACCGATATTTTGTGTTTTTCTAGCGGCATGTCAGATGTAAACAAAAATTAATGCGGTTTGGCAGCAATATCTGTAATATTTCGCTAAAGTTGTGTACAAATTAGTTAATAAACAATAAAATAGTTTGTCGTTATGCCAAAACAAGACTGCAAATATTGGGAGAAATGTTATCAAAAAAATTCGGCGCATTTGGAAAAGTATAATCATCCACCCAAAAACAGTACTACAGATTCAACTGCTGACTATAGCCCAGTTAAAGGCAAAGAGGCACAGAAACGTAAAACAACCGAGGATCTTAAACAAGAGCCAAAAACTGATGATTCTTTAAACAATCTAGACATGGATGTGGAGGCAACTGTTAGCAAGAATACTTCTACTGGTGAACGTAAGGAAATAGATACAGATGAATTGCGTGCTGAGGCTCTTGGGAACATTGCTGGAAAAAACTATATGGAAATCCTCGCTAAGCGTATAAAGTTTTCTGTTCAAGCTGAATACGACGAATTGCTACGTAGTAATGAATTCATACGCCACAAGTTCCTTGTTGAAATGCCTCCGGACTTTTATGACTTCTGGAAATTCGCAAACACTTTGAAAAAAAATGCCACAGGTGAAGAAATTTTGCAGTATTTCGAAAATCAATTCCAGCTGCAATTAGTGGGGCCGTTTGAATTTCTAGCTGGTCGCTTTCATAAAGCAAAGTTACGTGAACCAGGTGATTATTTACGACATTGGCGTTTTTTCTATGATCCACCTGAATTTCAAACGATATTGGTACGTCGAGATACCGGTGTCCATTATGGTTATTGGCGTGATTTGCCGAAGGACAATAATTGCCTTTTAATAGCACGCAACGACTCCTTAAAGAACTGTAAGTTCGAATTCATTGCAGGCAATGTTTTCGATGCATTTTTACATTACCTTGACAAGGATTTTACAAGCACTCCGTTTACTGCAACTTTGATATCATCCACACGTAAATCATTGCAAATGTTTATAAATGCAAATGAAATAAAATTAGAAAAATTGGAGACATTGCGTAAACGACGAAGCGCTAAAGTTGTAGCTAAAACTTTCCACGAGGCAGGTATTGTAGTACCGTACGAAGGCAATACGCAAGTTGGTTACAGACCACTTATTGTTTCCGATGGAGAATTGAAAAAAATACTGGAACTTTTCGTAAAAGCTGGACCATCTGATGACAATGGAGATAATGAGGAAATTAAAGCAGCAGTTATTGAAAAATTACAACCAGTGGCTACTGCTGCTAATATAGCAATGGATGAATGTGATTTTGGCACATCTCTCGAGTTGGGAATCGACTTATTTTGTAGTGGGCGAAAAGAATTACATTCCCTAGTACAATCTTTATTAGTGCCCGCGTATTCGCTTTTAAGTCGGCCACAATTCATTGCTATTTCAAAAGCACATATGGAACAGCGTAGTAAAACGCTTAAGCTTAGCATTTTCGAATTAGACGCTAAGTAATGTATTTGAGATTTTTGGTGTAATGGATATAAATAAAAGATTTAAATACGCTTTCCATTTTAACAATCCCAAATTGTTCATATTTCTTCTCACCAATTATTTTACTTTTGTATATATAAAAATATAAAGTTTTTAACCCTTTAGCACCTGTACAAAATCTTACATATATAGGTGAGACGCTTCTCTATAAATAGGTTTGTAACTGTCCTTACAATCTATCCCCACTTCTTGAAGCAGTTTTATTATGGGCTTTGCAGCCAATGTATCCAACGAGACATTGTCAGTATAGGCAACATAGGCCGACGTAGGCAAATTTGCGTTGTGCCTCCAACACGCAACTAAAAGACCGATGGAAATAACTGATTAACTAATATTAGGAATTAAGAGAGTACTTACTTCCAGCTGCCACACCCACTATGAAATTAGGTGGTTCAAGCTCTTCGATTTGGGGTGATTTGGAATTAATGCCCCTTATGAAGGTAATATCATCACGTACACATTTCAAATTTTCACTCTGATACTCTATTTTGGATTTTACGGTCAATGTAATAACTTTTTCTGCCTCTTTCGCATACGGAAGTAATAACTCTGTCAATTCACCACTATTTGTTAGATCTTCCTGCAACAGCGCGATCAAAAGTTTCTTGTCCTGCACATAATGCAAAGATGACTTAGGTGATGGCAATTTACATATATTCCGAGCTCCTCCTAATAATGCCGCTTCCACAAATTCTGACACGTCCTTACCCTCAATTAACAGAAATATTTTAGTGGGTAAAGGCGTTTGGGCTTCATTTGGTTCGTACAGTAATTCGAGTCTGCAAGGCGAAAATCGTTTATTTCAATGTGCATTTTAATGGCGAACAAAATAACATGCAAGTCACTTTTTTGGTACCGTATCCCTTTGGACTGGCTCGTCCTCATCACAATCATCCCAGAAGGCACGTGAAGACGGAATATTTAGTTCACCAAAAGCCATTGGACAACCCATTTTTAAATGGTTTAATTTCAGGAACGATTTTGGCTGTGAATAATTTTTATTTCAAAACTAGATCGCTATTTTCGCTTGTCATCTGCTATCATTGCGAGCGTGTTCAAAAAGAACATTGCAGGGTTGCACTTGGTGAAATAAAAAAATTTTAAAGTAACGAAATTTCTGTATAGTACAATAAGGATTGCCCTAAGAGAAATTGTTTTGTTTCCACATTTACCCATTTTTCCGTTTATTAAATTTATTTTTGTCTATGTAAATATGGTGAAAATCAGAAGCTTTTTTGGAATTACATAATAATTTGGTTTTTAAATATAAAATTTTAACCCCTCTACAAAAACACTTATTTAAGCTTGCGTACATTTTATTTCGCTTTAATGCCTAGTCTTCAATATTAATACATTCGGTGTGAAATGCATTTGTTTGGGGCATTAGAAATGTAAGTAAATTAAATTTAAATCAGCTTTGCGAATATTAAATTAAAAAAGAAAGTACATTTTTCTGGTAATCTACTCCTCTACAACTACTCCAATAGCAGAATGAATGCACTCTTCCTTATTGATAAGATGACAAGTCTTATTCACCAATGACATCAACTGATTCACATCGTTCGCCCAGTTATTCAAAATATCAGAGGCGCTCTTTTTGGTGGTGAAGTAAATAATTCCAACAGGACGATCAATTTTCACTCTTATGGTGTCACTATTCGCTAATTTCGAAAGGTATTCTTCACAGCGGTTTGTAGGCAAGTTGAGCAACTCACTCATGCGTTGGAGGTGAATGCGGGAATAGTACATCGCAATAATACGAATATTCTAATTGGAAATGAATATACAATATAATTAATTTTTCGACTCTAAGAAAAATATTTTCTTACGTGCTCTATTAAGCGATCCTTTAATTCAGATATACATTTGCGACCATGTTTTGTGCTTTCTGCAAACATTTCATTTTCGGCCAACACACTACCGAAATCGGCGTTGAATGTATCGAAATTTATCAGTTCCTTCGACATGAACAAACGTAATATTTCACTGTAAAGAATAACAACTCATTAATATAAATATCAAAAATTTTCCTTTGAGGCACTAACCGATAAGCTGGTATGTCTTCGAGCTTTTTCTTTTTTGATAAATGTGCCATCATATCACTTTGTTCATTGTCATATGGCGCTAATACGCAGTAAAGGACAGCGCAGATGAGTTTTTCTTTTTGTTCCTTTTCCTGTTCTGGAGTTAGTTCTACAGTTGATAATGCGGCCGCCGCAGCAGCTGCTGCCTTTATTTCGTCCTCTCGCTTCTTTTTATCTTCCTCACTTAATTTTTTCTTCTCCTCCTCTGTTAATTGCGGAACTGCTGTTACGGGACGTGCTGGTTCTGCTATTGCCTGGTAGTGACGAGAAGTTTTTAAGAAGGACCCATCGCGGTCCAGCCGGATCATGAGGTTGTAGAATTTCAGCTTTAAATCATGTTGTGCTGGATCATCAAAGAATTTAATGCTTATTTTCTTAGCTATGATTTGCGTAGAAACAAAATCTTCTTTCAACAAACAAAGCCGCATTTGTTCCAAAATCAATTCAACCTTTTCACGTTTATCCATTGAACCATAAGTTTCGACTTGCAATTCTTCCATTACAGAAGCTGCACCGGCAATATCGCCATCAGCTTCTTTGATATCGGCCAAAATTTTTGTTAGTCTTGCACGCTCAATTTCGACATAAATTTTGCCCTCAGTTACTGAACGTAAAGTATCAATAAGCTTCAACTTGGTGGCCTTGTCAGGCGTTTTATCAACATAAGTGCAGCATTCTTGAATCATTTTTGAAACAGCTTGTTTAAGTTGTGATCGCCGACGGGCCAATAATGAAACATACTCATTTAAAGCGTTCCAGTTTTGAGCTTCAAAACATATCTGGCAGATTGCGACAAGTACACGCGAACAAGAAACCATATCGGCGCCCTGCGGAAATTAGGGACACTGTATATATATTCCATCAAATTATATTGAGAAAATTTACGTACCAGACGAGTTTGTTTCTCAAGTTGCAGTAGCAGCTCGATGGCGTCGTGGAAGGCTTCCGGATTTTTTCTTGCCATATCTTTGGCTAATGGAATTTTCTCATCACATGCAGGTGAATAATCAACCTCCATTTTAGTGATGCGACCGCCTTCAAACAGGTAATTATCCATTTTTAGCGATTTTTCAACTATAACAAAAGCAGCGAAAGATAGAATATACAGATGAAAATACAAGACAACTAAAAATGCGTTAACTTTACTCTTTTTTTTAATAAGAAAGGAACAAGTAATCCTTTAAGTTATCGTGTATTATATATTACGTTTTAACGAGCTAATTGCCAGTTACAAGTTATTGAATTAATTTAATTTAAGCTTTAGGAAAATAATATGAAATGCGGCTACAAATCGACTTCGGATAATTCTGCTTACTAATCAATTAAGTTGGCTGTGATTGAGAATATAATGTCAACGTCGTTCGAAGCAGGGTGTATTATAACAAATCAAAATATATGACAATACTTTGCTTTTTCCGTACATAATAATAAAAAAATTAAAGTATCTAGGATAAATTTAAAGTAATGTATTATTTTCTTGAACTAAAAAACGAATATATCCGGATAATTGTGTAAAATCAATTCATGTTTGAGCAACCCATTGTGACAATAATTTTGCATATGAAACACAGCGCTACCAGGCATTTGTCAACATTTATTGGAATTGGTTTGTTGCTATTGGCATTTTGCGCTCGAAATTTTTTACCAACATCACGACTTATGTATTTACATTTAATATCTAAATTAGTACATATACAGAAGGATAAATAATAAGCTCTATTAATTACATTAACTGAATTTAATAGCAGTGCTCGAGTTAATCGAGAGAGGTGAAAATTTGAAGCTTTCAAGAAGAAAAAATTGATACCATATTTTGGAGGGAAGTTTATTGTTGCCGGCATGTCGCATATTCATGACTATGAAGAACTCGTGCTGGACGCACTTGAAGTTGTGGAATTTAAATTGAGTAATTTTAAAGTTAAAAATAATTTAACGAAATCTCATTTGTGTTATTCGTCTTGTAGTACGTCGCAAGCAAGATCTGGAAGATGATAGTCTTGTATTTCACCCGTTGATGGCACATCAAATATTTGGCGAATCGGAGAGCATATTTGGCTATAAAGATTTACGAGTACGAATCTTATATACTGCCGGACCACTACACATTTATGTTGGTACAGAATATAGCAGCCGAGTGAATGAGATATCAGGGGGAGATATAAAAGCTGATAATGTTGTGCTCACTATTGCTGAAAAGTTACCCGAAGGCTGCTTCTTTATCAATATGGATGAGTTTTTAAAGACCCTCGATAAAGCCGACAAATTTCAACCTTTTGGCGAAAAATTATCCGAACACCAAGTAACTGACGCACAGGGAAAGGAGCGATTTTTCGAAATATATCACTGTGATTATAAAGTGCCGGCGTTTCTAAAATTTTTCAGTCGTCTGCAAACATTTATACTTTGGTTTGTTGATGCTGCATCTTACATTGACATTGATGATACACAGTGGAGCTTTTTTGTATGGTATGTACTAAAACATAAAGATGAGATTTTTTTTACTAAATACATATATATTATTTTTGTACCATATTAGCTACGAAAAATACAAAAATGATAATGGAGATTATCAGTATGCAACGACTGGTTACACAACTGTTTATGAGTATTATGCATATCCACAACACATACGACCACGTATCAGTCAAGTGCTAGTGCTACCACCATTCCAAAAACTCGGGATTGGCACAAGCTTTGTAGAGACCATATATAAGCATTATCAATCTCAGAAAAACGTGGTGGATATGACTGTGGAAGATCCATCTGAAGACTTTCAGCGTTTACGCAATTTTGTGGACGCACGGTTATGTAAGGGTTTGAAAAGTTTCGAAAGAGATGCCATTAAAAAGGGCTTCAGCAAGGAAATGATTAGAGAGGCACGGGAAATGTTCAAAGTAAATTACCACAACTTAAATATCTCTAAATGTTATTTAGTTTAGTTTTGTTTTTTTTTTTGTGTCGTATGCTTAGTTGAATCCTCGCCAGTGTCGTCGTGTCTATGAAATACTCCGACTCTATTATACAAATTTAAATGATGAAGAGGACTATCGGGCATATCGTTTGGATGTTAAGCGACGTTTAAACGCAGTTCATTATAAGCAGATAAACGACATTAAGAAAATGGAGAAAGCCAATGTGGATACTGAATGGTTGAGAGCGCGTCTGCCCACACCAATGCAACGCATTGAACAGTTAAATGAGGAGTACCAGCAAGTGGAAAGCGCCTATAAACAGATTCTTGAGAAGTTACGCGATTAAGCATGCGATTTACAGTACAGTTATTTGTGTTTTATTATCAATTTCGATGTTAACTAGTAATCAGTGCATTTGAGCATTTGTTTTAAATGATTATACAATAAAATTAAATTATTAAAATTAAAACAGTTGACCAAGCACATTCAAGTATACACTTCTTCAGCTGTTTTGTGAATTTATTGATTCGATTATACATACATTTACCATGTTAATATTAATTTTATAAATTTTTTTATATAAAATGTTGATTTATCGACTAATTGCTTATAAATGGTTATCTAATAATCACTTGTGAATTTTACCTACATACGTTCAATCGTTGAAATTTCAAAGTAGGAGATAGGGCAATACATATATTGGATTAGGAATGGTGGGTTTTCGAAATATTGAGCGAATCCAGGTCAAGTTTTTAACTAATGATAAAGGTCAAACATTGGATTGAAAATCATAATCCGTATTACAAGTCCATACAACAGTTATGAGCTATGGAAGTTTTTCTAAATTTACACAAGTCATGCACTAAATACTGCTTACAAATATGTAATATTAGGGTGTCCGTTATTCCGAGTTGGTTGTTTTTTTTTCAAACGCCCACTAAAGCTTCATGGCCTAAAAATAAGGATTCAACATAAACGGCATTCACGCAAGTGACTTATACATTCTGTGTTGCTCATACGACGTGGTGTACTATATGAATACAAATAGTACGTTTATTTAGGACAAAAACTGACACTTCCGAGGCGTTTGCAAAAAAAAAACATCAACTTGGGAAATAACGGAGGCCTTAATGTATTATGTTCTTTCTGCACGTTTTTCTATTGACCACTTTCTTACTTAGTTAAAAAAAATCTCTACAATTTATTGCTTATTGATTTTTAAATTTCAATGTGATCAATTATTATAATTTAAGAGCATTCTTTTCACTGCGCGTCTATATTAGTTTAACATGAACCATAGACTTCCATCCATTTTTCAAAACGCGCCACATCATCCAACGAAACTGATTGCTTCGTACGTTCCATAGCGTCTTTAAAATCTTGTATTGTTATGGGTTGATCAATGTCTTCACGGCGTATCTCCTTAATTTCTGATGGCGAGCGTCCGGCGATGAGACGACGCATTGCCATCATAGCCGCATCACGACAGACATTGCTAATATCCGAGCCCGAGTATCCTGTCAGCTGATCGCCGATGAGATTCGTATCCAAATTAGGTGAGAGACGAACATCCTTGAGGCAGAGTTTTAGTAGAGCGGAACGTGTCTCCTCTGTAGGAAACATTAAAAACAAAAAACAAGTTTGTTAATTTAAAATAAGTATTTAAATTTGTTTATGCATATTTCAAACGGTTAAAAAATATGTTGAAATGTAAATATGGAGAGAGCGCTGAGTTAGGTGATAAAAATAATCACAGTTTCTACACAATTTATGGAATAACAACATAACAAAAAAATATGACGTTTCGCTTTCTCCCCTTTGACTTACCATTTGGAAGTGCAATATAGATCCTCTTCTCAAAACGTCGTCTGAAAGCCTCATCAATATCCCAGGGATGATTAGTTGCCGCTAAAACCATGATGATTTTATCGTCCTGCAGCGTTGCATTCAAACCATCCATCTGTATCAATAGCTCTGCTTTAAAGCGCCGACTTGCCTCGTGTTCCGAATCGCTGCCACGCGATGTACACAAAGCATCAATTTCGTCGAAGAAAATTGTGCTCGGCGCATAGAAGCGCGCCATCTCGAATAGTAAACGCACCAGTTTTTCGCTTTCACCACGATATTTTGAGGTTAGTGTCGCCGAAGAGACATTAAAGAAAGTCGTGCCACATTCCGTGGCCACAGCCTTGGCTAACATAGTCTTGCCCGTACCCGGTGCGCCCACCATCAATACGCCACGCCAAGGCCGCCGTATGCCTTTGAAGAAATCGGGCATAATTATCGGCAATACAACCGCTTCTTGCAATATGGCCTTGGCATCATTCAAACCAGCTACATCACTCCATTTGACACCTGGATTACGCTGCAGTATATCCTTTTCTAGTGTGTCTACCAAATGTGGCTCATAGCCGATGGGCGAGAATATTTTCGTTTTTGTTTTCGGCGAACTCTTCGGCGTATTCTGTGACGTAGAATTCTCCTCCAGCGATGTGATTTCTTGATCATCCGAATTGGAATTCTCATCGATGGAGTTCTTTTTCGGTTTATCCTTGAGTTTAATTTGAGTGGTAAGTTTGCGTGCACGAATACGTTCCACACTGCGACTTTTGCGCGTAGCCGCTATAGTCGAGGCCTTAATGCTGCGCGAACTGCGCCCTTTATCAGTGCTGGTGCTCAGGCTACCGCCAACATTATGTGCGCTACCGTGATGGCTCAAATTGATCGAAGGCAGTGTTGGCTGTAGTTCGGGATCGCGTGATCGACGTAACGATGAGATCCAACGGTTATCATTATGATTTGGGAATTGTATGTGTGTATTATTGCCAACACCAGCGGTATTGTTGGTACCGCCGTTAGCATTCTGATAAAGTGGATTTGTGGTGCCGGCTGTGGGTGGCAAATTTGTGTTGGGGCGTGGTTGTGGGGGGACTTCTGGAAGAAATACATAGATTAGTTCAATTTTGTGACAACTCAATTGCATTTTTTCTACACACCTTGTGTTGGTATGCGCGTTTTTCGAAGGCCTGCTGCCGCAATGCCGTTACCACCGCCAAAAGTAGCCGCGCTGCCGGGCGAAAGGCCAGTCAAAGTGGTTGTGCGTGTGGTTTCGGTTTTCTTGTTGTTCCCAGCGCGTGACGGTCTATGTGTGGTTGTGATCTTTGTGAAGGCAAAAGGTGGATATTGATCTAGTATCAATGAGTCCATCATGCGTGCGACGTGCGAGAGTCCCGTCGGCGGTGTTGTGGAGGTACTGTCAAGAAGAAGTGTAAAGTAAAGAAAACCAATTTTGAAAAATGAAAGAGTGCTTTCAAATTTAGAATTGTTTGCGAAATGAAATGAAGTTATGTTCTTTATGATAAAAACACAAATGTTCTCATTAAATATTCTTGCTTTCAAATATACCAAAGACTGTGTTAGTTCTCCAGCTATCAAGTATGACTAAATTCTAATTCCGTTCACACTACACTCTGGGCTACGTAACCGGAACGAATCAGGATTATACTTCTTCACAGTCATTTTGTGACTGTGATGTTAGAATCATTTTTGGGTTGTTCAGTTTTGTTGAATCGTGTTATCATTGTAGCAGCATTCATCCAAATAACACCAGCGCGCGGAGTGACTGGATTTTCGATGATGAAGTTAAGAGGAAGGGATATCTAGGGAGCAGGAGGCTTCTAGATGTTAGGGTCATGTGTAGGTGGCAAGACTGCTGGGACAATAGTCCTAACAGTCGAGTGACTTATGAGTACATTCGGGACGTTGGATTTATTAAGGGAAACACAGACTTCAGATTCTATCTGAGTCTACATACTTACGGGGCATGGGCCTCTGAATGCATTTTTGCATAAGAGGCATTTATCTGATAGGTTGGGTTGTTTTTGTGGGGCGGGGGCGTGTAATTGCAGAATGCCCGATGTGTTCGGACATTAGGAATCTGGGTGGTATGGAGATTGCGCGTGAATTTTTTAAGCGGCGAACGCGTTTAGCAGAGAATTATGGTTAGCTTGTCAGTTGAATGTAGAGTTGTTTTGCCAACGGGTGCCGGACCCAAAGTATGGCAGAGGTTTTAGTTGGACCTCGAACCCTACCAAGGTGATTAGCGTTTCCATTCTACACTCCCAATTGGTAGTGAAAATGCCTGATATTGACTTGATCCGCAGTATGGTGTGGGGGGTACCCACGTTAAATACACCGGCCGTTGTCAACAGTGACGTGGGAGCTAAGTCGCGAGTGCGATCAGTACACAATCAGATCCTTACAGCCGTATTAGCTTTGTAGGAATGTCAAGTTCAGACATAGGCGGCTTTTTCCTGTCGAATGCGGCTTTAAAAATCGACGAAGAGGTGGTATACGTTGATCTTCCTTTCACGGGTCTTTTCCAAGATTTGGTGAAAATCTGGTCGACTGTAGATTTTCCAGGTCTAAAGCCACACTGATAAGTTCAGTTACAACTAAACTCTTCTAGTGTTTATTGCAGTGGATTATCTTTGCTGTTTGCTCCAACCGCTGACGACCGTATAACATAGAGCAAGCTGATTTAACTACTGTAAAATTTTTGAAGAAAAAGCTTAAATATATTTCTAGTTACATACATGCGATCTCCGATGACGCTATAATAGACGTCTGCACTGTTGCAGTGCTAGTGATTCTGTCCTTCCCCGTGTATACAACTTATAAAAAAATTTTAAGGAATGATATTTTCCAATCAATTAGTCAGGACCAAAAAAATCAAAAGCTGATAAAATTACTGGCCCTCTTTGGTCTGCCAAAACTCAGTTCTCGATCAGATAAAAAACTGGTAGGTCAGTGTAGATGATTACACTAATCCGATCATTTATCTTTGAGTAACCACTCTAGTAAAGTTGACCCTTTCTTAAATGTTCTTTTTATTATAAAAAAAATTGTGTTTTTAATCATTTCACACCAGGTGTTAGCCCTTAACTTCTCTTTCTCTTAATTTATGTAATTCAAAACAATCGAATAACTCACTAAACTAAATGATTATTACTCCTGCGTTGGAAAAACGTTGCAAAAATACTCCCGATTACATCGTATGTATGTAAGTATGTGAAGAAAATACGAGCGGTCATACATATGTATAAGTCCATTTAAATAACTATAAAGGGTTGTACATATATAGCATATATTGTCATTTTTTGCAGTAAGGTCAAGTATAGTTCCGTTTTTACTAGAATATATAGCGGCACGCAAACTATACCTTATATTTCATATTCGTATACTCGTATACATATAAACACCTAGATATGTACCAACTATGAAAATTAATCATTACAATAAATATGTACATGGAAAAATTCCTTGCGCGAATAAACAAAAACAAAGTATCGCGAACTCGCCAACCATCAACGGGCTTAGACCTTAGGGACTGGCTGGATTGGTCAGCATGGTCTAGACAGTAGACACGGTGTGGTCGCCAAAGGGTTATTATTAGCTGACAATGTACAAATATGTACATATGAGCATAAAATATAATAAAATCGAAGGAATGTAAGTGTATATGAAAGCTGTGGAGCTTTCGTTGTTGCAGAGCAAAGCTAAATAACGGTATGCATAAAAAACATATATAATATTTGATACTCTATCATATAAGTGGTCAAATAAGTGACCGGCTACAATTACCAATACCTGCAAACATACATACATACATACCTACATGAATATAGTTAATAATAACCTTAGTATTTTTAAGAACATAAGCAATGCATGCATACACACATACACACTCGTGGACACTATGTATACTTATGCCGTTATTTTTAAAAGTAAGCATGTTATGACGTCTCATTTTTATGCCGGTAGAGAACGTGTTGCGTTTAATATCGAATAATTTAGGTATTTTTCTATTTGCTTATGTACACACATACATACATACGTATTTGAATATATAAGCATTTTGCTGTTTGTATAAATATGTGTACATATGAGTTTAAATTGCGTCGAGTTCAATAAACTCCGCTAAGAATTGTCAGGTTATTGAGCTTTCAGCTGAGCCTTTTATTACTCTAAACTTTATTGTTGCTGTGCTGGATTTGACTTGTGTATATTGGACAAAGGCTTGACACGAACATGTCAAACATTAATTGAAGAGGTGACGTAACAGCAATTCAAGCAATATTAGTGGGCAATAGCTTAGGCTTATGCAGTATTCCCTAGGTTGGTGCCGTTATACGAGCAGTCTTGTTCCAATTACGAAATTTGTAAACAGTGTTGGAGTTTTATTTTTCCTTTGTTAGTCACATAAAGATTTCTCTAATTTGATAAGATTTTGTTGAGTGTATTAATTTATGGATCACATTTTTGAAGCTAAAACTTTGCGTGATTAGAAAAAATTAAAAAAAAAATTAAACATATATAATTTTTGTTTATAATTTTCTAATATTCTTTTTTTATTTTTATTCGTTCGGAAAAGTATTTATTTAATTTGTATTTTATCTATATGTATAGAGTTAGAGTTAGAGGTTGTAATGAGAAACACACTCGACTTTGCCGTGGGCGCAGAGGAATCGTTTTTAAAAACACCTTTATGGGCTAAGCTGGCAGAAAGCGAGGACTGCTGGAACGAAAACGAATTTCCAAGGAACTACAAGAAGTTAGTGTGCAAGACAAAGCGAAAATCTTAGAAAAACTTATGTAGTGGTTTTGAAAAGACCTACGAGGTGGTGAGACTTAGGAAACTATTATCCAAAAGTCCCACCTCGCTCTAAATCGCAAAAGTGGCGGAGCGTGGGCGAACAACATCTTGACGGAAAATAAAAAGGAATGGACAATCCTCCAAATCTCCCGGTATGGACGGAATGCCATAGAACGCTGGATCAGAAGCCTTTTGACCTCTAGGTGGATAAGAGCGGAATGGAACGACGTTAAAATAACCAATGTCTGTAGACGATGGAGTTGGTACGAGAATATAATGTCAAGAATTAGGTATAAGGCAACCTTTTAAGTTGCCGGACCCCACTGCTGTATTTTTCAAACTGCGGTCTTTGCCATCGCGAAAGCCGTGGATCTGTTCTCTAATAAACCTGCAGGCAATTCCAGAGTCAACATCTACATAGAAAGCCAACAGCAATCGCATATCGGCCAGAAGTGTTTTAGGAAGCAGGGCGGCAGTGAAAAGCGTTGCCAGAAGCAAGCAACTTCACTTCTACTGCGCCAGGTCACAAAGGCAATGAAATAGTGGACGAGATTTCCAAGAATTATGTACGACTAACATCCGAAAACATGATCAACATTGAGAAAATCATGCATTGTCCATAGGATGATTTTGACAGAAGCATGGTAAAGAAAATCAAAACCCAATGGAACCAGCTACCTGGGTGCAAAACTGCATGTGCAAACGGTAGATCGGAAGTACACAAATTCCTATTGGCATGCGATAGAAGGGATTATAGGAACATGATGGGAATACTAATTAGTTACTGTCTGGTGAAGAAACACGCCCACACGATGGGACTGACAGAACGAAAAAACTGCAGGAAATGTCTAGAGCAGGGCTCCAGGAAAACAATGGATTATCTCTTGTGCACTTGTCCCGTATTGGTAAAACTATGCTGTAAGTATCTGGGGTCCTTATGGTATGTTATACTGGAGGAGGTATCGATAGTGAGGCCGCAGAGTTTGTTTCTAAAGGATGACTACTCCTTTTGGACTTAGCATCTGAACTCCATCTGATATCGCAAAGAACCAAAACTGGCTTATTGGCCTACCCGATTAACCTAACCTAACTTAACAAGTTTTTTTTTTTAAATATAATGCAATAAAAACTGTTTGCTTTTAAAATTAGAACCTACTCAGCGAATTTCAGGATCTTAATTTTTGACATGCGCTATTTCTTGTGCAACAAATCAATCGTCGCACTTTTCTTGACTAAAGATTGGGCAGTAAAATCCTTTCTACACTCATTGGTATTCGTTTAAGCACAATTAAATACATAAATTTATATTTACATATGTATGTGTATGCGTGTTTAGCCATAATCGCAAATCGTGAGTTGTTACTTTTGTTCTATGACTTCCCAGCATTTCCTTTCATAAAATAAGTAAATGCCTCATGCAAAGGCTTTTGCATGGTTAGAGCTATGTTTTAAATACAGGGTGCTACATATGCGCACGATATAAGTTATTGACTTGTAAGTTAATCTTCTATGCTGTTTGGGTTGACATGAATTTCGTTTTTTCCTTTCCTTTAGAGCGAGTACGAATCAAAGTGCTCGAAATGATTACTTTGTCGCATTGCCTTTTTGGCATTTCCGGTTTGGGTAATTTCCACTGTTCAGTATTTATTTAGGAATTTGGGTTAATGACTATTCTCATACCATTGAGACCGTCATTGCTAGGCCTATTGTATTCTGCAGAAGTGGTACGAGTCTTGTAAGCAATTATTTGTTTTATGCTTATCAATACAAAAGTGGCACAATTGTTAACGCAGGCATTTTATAAAACAGCCATGCAGTTGCGACTGTAATCTGTTTTACATTTGTATTGAATACTAACCATTTATGAGTTGCATATTCTTTCGTTTCAATGACCTTGTTTATATATGTATAGACACGTTTTTTTTTATTTACCTATATCATATATATTTCACATAAACAGTTAATACATATATACACTTCATAATTTATTAAAAATAAATGCCTTCCAATGCTAGATGTTGCTTTATGATTTTTTTCTTGTAATCTATTCTCATTGCCTGAACTATCTCATTTGTTTGTAATAATTCCTCTTCCAACAAACGTGGCGTTATTGAAAGCTAAACACAATGTTACTTATACGCCATGTATTTCACGAAGCAGACGGGGCGTATGAGTAATGAAGTGAGATGATTTCAATTTATTTTTATTGATTTTCAAAAAAAAGCATATAACTCAAGATTTTGTGGTTTTAAATACTAAATACATTAAAAAAGCAAAGTTAATTTATATTGAATAAAATTAAAGTGATCAATTATAAAAAAAATATTAAAAATTCGATTTTATGTATAGTATAATGAAAACAAAATAGTTTTAAAGAATTTTTTGTTAAAATAATTTTATTATGCAACATATAAAATTCGTAATAGTTTCATGTATAAATTGCTATATCATAGCATAAAATGCAAAAATGATCGTATTTCAAAAATATAAGACATTTTTTTTTAACTCAGCAAGAAATGGAGAAATGCCAACAATTTATGCGTTTTTAATAAATAACCATTATATATTTGTAACTGGTCAGCCTTACAGTCTACAATTGTTCTGATAATGGTGGCTTTTTATCAACTATAAATAGTTGTCTCGTTGATTGGCAATGCAATTGATAAGTTACAACTGAGAATAATTGAGTGATCATTTCTAGATTAGAGAGTAGTAGAGCACATCTCCATGTTCACAAGTCTCGGTACTAAATCGGTATTTGACATTCCAAATAATTAACATTTGTTAAGTTATAGGAATTATATTATATTTACAAGTATATCATTACTTCATAACTAATACAATAACCGAATCATTCACTCGAGCGAATATTTCAATTTGAGGAGTTGAAAAAAGACAGAAGAAGTCAAATTAACCGTATAAGTTGTCTCCACAATGGAATCACCAAGTTTCGTTCTAAAAAAAATGAAAATAAATAAGAAGAAAAAACGTTATCTCAGCTTTACCGAAGTTGTAATACCCTTCGAAGGTGCTTTTATACTTATATTCCGATGTATAACCCCAAATATCATTAATTTATCTTGCCAAATAAAAAAGTGTTCCATACAAGAACATGATTTTGATCGGTTTCGATCAATGAGCCGGTTTCAGGGCGAAACGGACGTATGCAAAGCAGACAGACTGATATGGCTAAATCGATTCATCTTGTCACTATGATTATATATGATCATATTTACATGATGGCAAGCAAGTTCCGGGTATACTAAGTAAATTTGAGGGACACTGGTGATAATTTCAACGGCAATACCAATTTTCGATGCTTTTCAAGCATAAATGGGCCGATACTGCTACAATTTCATGTTCGATATTCGTACGAAGTTCATCAATCGTCGCTGGCTTGTTGAAATATATCATAGACTTGACGTAGCCCTACAGGAAATAGTCTAAAAGCGTCAAATCGCACGACCGTTGCGGCCAATTGACTAAACATAGCACGTTCACCAAATTTGGTTTTCAATAAATCGATTGTGACATTCACTGTGTGACTTGTAACACCGTCCTGTTGGAAACACATATTGTTCAAGTCCATATCATTTAATTCGAGCCAAAAATATTCGGTTATTTTTGAGCGGTAGCGATTCCCATTCACACTAACGTGCCGGTCTTGATCATCACGGAAGAAGTAGGGCCCAATGACGCCGCCGAAACATAAACCGCACCGTACCGTAAATTTTCGGGATGCTATGGTAACTCGTGGAGTACGTGCGGACTACTGCCTGATTAATAACGCATATTTTGCTTATTGACGAAACTATTCAGCCAGAAATGAGCATCATCGCTGAAGATGACTTTTAAATCCAGATCATTTTCAAGTTGTTGCTCAGCCCAAAATCACGAATATACGACCATTATGGTGGTCTAGCGGCTCCAGTTCTTGCGTCAAATTGACCTAGTAAGGATGTAGGCCAATATCATATTTCCAAAATCCGCCACAAAAACGTCACAGAGATGCCCAACGCTTGAGAACGACGTGTGAGAGACTAATTTCGGTCTTTCACACTAGAAGCGCTAGCTGCAAAAGTATTCTCGATACTACGGGCACTTCTTTGTTTCACTGGTATGGGAACATTTTGTATTGTGCCTGTGGAATCAAATTTTTCGATTCAATTGTTGATCTGACAGGACGATTATGACGTGCGCTCTTAAAGTTGAATTGGACGTTGCGCTCTTAAAGTTGAGGCCACTGACCCAGAATTTCAGTAGTAAATTTTAATAATTTTGATTCGTTGTTGGATCGTATATCTCTCCATGATAAAATGGCAAACCTTATTGAAGTGATATGTTAAAAGAGTGGGAAAAATATGGCGTAATTTGGTATTCCTATCGGTCTACTTTTGTAGCGTTCCTATTGAAAACACCGATACTTAACTAGTCAGCGTATAGGGATCGTATAGTAAATTCTTCTGATTCAAAGAACGACACGAGATAAGCTATAAAATGCGGTTAAAATATACTTCCAATCACTTTTTGACGGAAATGTCTCACATCTACTCGAACCCTATATTTATGGCGTAATACAATAAATGGAAGTAGAAGCTTGACCAGCCATCAAATTAATTGAATGCTCATTTAAAATATGTATATGTAGAAATTATAATTTTTATTTCAATTACACAATGACCTCTTAAAAATAAGCACTAATTGTGGTCGTAAATGTTATCGCAGTAAAAGTTTGCCACTTGACTGACAAGGCTGTGAACAATCTGACATCGTGAGCTCTAGTATGTGCGGGCACTATAGAAGTTATGAAGTGGTAATCAGCAATTTTGAATGCATCTGACCATGTCAATCACTTAAGGAAACTGTATAAATGTCAAACAAAATAGAGTTGTAACATTGAATAGTGGACTTGCCAATTGAAATGGCTTAATCTTTCACTTTTACACGCGCTTAAATGCATTGTGATGAATATAGCAGGCAAGTACGAGTATAAGGAATTTTCCACGACCACATGAAGGGCACACTTCAAGAATGTGGTTATAGTTGCCCATAATACTTGAGTTCGCGAACAGGTACGACTTTTCTTTTGTATTTTTGATGTATTTGTGTTTCATTGGGCTTACTGCTTTGTTGGAATATTTATAAGTGCATACAAATAAATAGGAATTACCTATCGTGTAGATCCCATAATGAATGATAGGGTGTATGACGGTATGTAGACAAGAGCGGCACGGCGACTTCGTACTCCACATGTATGTCGTTGGTGGGCATTGGGCGTTCGAGCGATGGATTCGAATTGTAAACGGAACGTTTCTGCAGAAAAGTGTGATGTACGGGCGCATTTGGGGGTGGCGCTGCGGCTGGTGGTGATGTTGCCGTTAGACCACCCACACCGACATTGCCATTATATTGCGTTGCATTTGCATTGGTTATGGCTGAGGTGATATTTTGCTCGCCGAGCGGCTGTTCTAATGCCATGCCCAGCCAATTTTGAGCGTTCATATTAAACATACTGCGTATTTACGCAATTTTATTTTTTAATTATTATTATTTTTTCTTATATACTCTGCTTAACTACTGGTATAAAAATAAAATAACTGTTGAATTTTTTTAGGAAAACATTTTCAACACTTTGCACTACTGTGACATTGTGATGTGGTGCGTAACGGTTGTTAACGGTGGTACGCGCGAGCTCCACAACACAAATTATTGACCATTTGCCGCGAATGCTAAACACTAACTGACCAACTGTGCGCCCGAGGCAGCGGTCATTGGCGGCGTCGCGCCAACAATGGCCATTTGCACAATAGAAATGTCGGAGTAACGGTTGTGGGGGAGGTGGCGTTGCGTCGCACCGCGTTGTGCCACAACAAAAAAGCCGCATTCATTAACAGCACCAGCAGTCGAAGAAAAAAGTATATGCTAAGCACAAACATACACACACACAAACATACACATGCATATGCACATGTGTTGGTACACTGGCTTTGAAGGATCTCCTTTAATATTCTACATACAAAATTGCCACCCTTTAACGGCTTGCATGCGCTTATATTTAGTGGCAGCACTGGCATGGCTAAGCATACTCATACACACACATGCACAAACTCATATGCATGAGAATATTTCTGGTTTGCAGCACTTGGATACATTGAAGCCGTTGACCACTTGTTTATAGCTTTTATTGTGTTTATACCGAGACGTACAACAATACACACACACACAGCTGGTATGCCAAAACACGCTCGTTTGTTTCTTGAATTTGTATTGAGGTTAAAGGAAGTGGCATTTGTGCTGCTTTTGACTTGTTGTTGTTACAATTTCAATCTGTGTTATGCTTATGTTTGGGTCTCTGCAAAATACAATTTCTGTTGTTGTTTTATTGTATGCTTCCATGAAAACGGAAGTACCCATATTCCTCGTGCTATTGCCACTTGTGTAGATTCGTTTTGGCTGAAAGTTTGAGCTGTTGTTGTAGCTAATTATTGTTGTTGCATTGTTGCTTATACATCGATTGTTCTTGTGGTTGTTGTCGCACGCATAGTTGGTAGACTAATAATATTTTCGACCATATTTTTGCAATAACAAATAAAAGTTCGTTAATTCTTGGACTTCGTAGAATTACAGTAGCACTTCGTTAATTTGAATTAATTTAAATTAATTACCAAATATTTATTATAAAATATGTAATTTTTTCTTGAAAATGTAAAATATGTATTTTTTTCTAGTTTTCGACATTCGAAAATCACACGGAGAGTAAAAGGCCACATTTCTCATACTAGTTTTTGATGTCTTGAATATTTTAGTGAAATTAAAGGGAATGCTGCCAAACAGGAAATGCCAGAACCTTTCAGAAAGTGCGCTAACTATTCGGAACCCGCTCAAAAATTATACATTCATTAATCTAGTCAAAATTAAGTGAGTTAAGAACTCCTCCAGTGGTGCATTTATTTGCGGATCTTGTAGAGATTTTTCTTTGCTAAAAAATATAATCAGCT
The DNA here is from genome assembly GCF_023373825.1 of Bactrocera dorsalis. NCBI lineage: Eukaryota > Metazoa > Arthropoda > Insecta > Diptera > Tephritidae > Bactrocera > Bactrocera dorsalis. Next base: position 101,074,795 of record NC_064304.1, on the reverse strand, counting down.
AAGTTCATAATGACCATAAACTATAAGAAGTTCTCGGCAGTTTCCAGGTTTTCTGTTCAGCATAATCGAGTCGTTTTTGGGAGTTGCTGATCTTTTGCACACGATTTTTCAGAGAAGAGCGCGGAAATAATGTCACTTCTCTTCTGCCCCCTCTTTACTCATTACCTCATACTAATTTTTTTACTCTCTTAGGTTTTATAGCTATTAATGTCATCGCGAATGCTCTCAGTCTTTATCAAGTTAGCGAAATTTAGTCTATATTCCTCCATAATCTATATGTTTTGTTCTTTCATCTCTGTTGTATGTTTGATAGAACTTTTTTCACCATTTGTCGTTGGCTTTTTGATATTAACTGTCAAATGAGGAGCCTCCCACAATTTATCCCGGCTCAGTTCGCATGAGAGCTGATAGGTCCTTGGGGAAAAATCTTTTCAGAAATGATATTTTGGTTGCGGTCGCAACTTTGTATCAAATACTCAACGACCCACCCTCGTACTTTGCTAAATATACCGTTAATTGCGCTTTGGCATGAAACATATAGGTACAACATGCAAATGCGACTGGCCGACTAGCCAATGTGACGTCTTTCATGAAGTTAATAATTTTCACCAAACATTTGTCGGTGACTAGCAAATTCTTGAGTCCACTAACTTTATTTTAAATATGCCAACATGTGTGTGGATGTGCCGGGCAATGTTCGAAAACTATTGTGAAAATTCAACCATAACTCTCGATCAAAGTGCGCTAAACTTTATGGTACTACAACAACAGGAACGTTCAACTAAACTAAATGTCCAGAGCAGCGAACTTTAATAAATATCTAATGATTATAGTTAGTATAGGACTATGTGCGTGTGTATCTAGTAGGTTTGCGAGGTTTCTGCAATTCATCAAAAATTTTCCAGCTTTAACAGATTTTCAAAATGTATAAAATGGAAAGAAACAACAAAAAAAGTAGAAACTGCGAACCAATTTGGATTTATTTTACAAGGGTATTTTCAAGATCAACCTATCACTCGTGCTATCCAAAGCTGAAGCGATTCCTTTCTATTTCCGGCCATAATAAACGTGGTTTTATTTCCAAGCAATATAGACTTTTTAATTTCAAAAAGTGAATCAGATAAATGAAATGTGCAGGAATGAGAATTAAAATCAGGACATATGCGACAGAAAGGTTCGTTAAGTTCAAAATTTAATCCACAAGATTTTAACAGCAAGGGTTTAAACTGCCTCGAAAAGCGAACTGTCATATTAAATTTAACTTCAGAGTGGAGAAAAGAACGGCTAACTGTTCCATTAGCAGTTTTATTAAGAATATATTTTAACGAAAAGAAATTGCTGAACCATATTAATATTACTAAAGCTAAACCAAGACTTTTTCTAGTGTTTTGGTATTATGGAAGGGAAGAGTGACTGAAGTAAGTTTCCTAATTTTCTCGCAGAAGTACAAGGAAAAAAGAAAGATTTCGACTATTTGCTCTGAGTTTCAAGGTCCTTAAAGGCAAATACAACTATTGTGTAACATATTTGTAGGCGTCAGACATATGAAAGTTAAATATTAGGAGCCGTTTCGCCATTTAGGAAAGTTTTGTTAAATATTAATAAATGAAAATGAACATTTGCTTTCTTGTAGGCACACAAACACAAATACATACACACATACAAACTATATTTGTGTATATAAACAACTCAAGCGTCATTCGCTCAGGGATTTCGTAATGGCATATAACAATAATTGCTTGCTCTAGGGGCTCTGCAGCCGGCAAGAGGACATCAAGCTGTTGTGTATGGCCTTCGTTATGTTGATAGAGCGAAAAGCTGTTGATGATGCAGAGATGTTGATATTTAATGTGTCGGAGAAAAAATCAATTTTTTGCAAGGCATATAGCTGCGTAGATATGCACATATGTACATATATGCATAATTATCTAAATATCTCTACATACAGATGTATGTGTATGCGTATATATAGGTATATGGATATGTCTTGTATTAGAAAATCAATTCCAGTACCGTTACATGTCACTTTTCCAATTATTGGCACTCACCCAGGCAGCAACGGCAGATAGGATGTGGTGGAATCCAAGGTGCGAATGGCAGTATTGCCTCGCAGCACCAGCTTTTCGCGTGTGATGCGTCGATATGTTTCCTCGCCGCGCTGCTTCGAAGACATTTTCGCTTAATTTTACTCAATATGTTTTAAAACACTTGCAATTTTTTTTTTTCAAGTTATACACAATTTTTTAAAGGTTAATAAATAAAGCATATTTTTCGGTTAGTTCCATGCACCGAATCTTCATATGCTTTCTTGCTATATTACTGCGCACACACATTGGATTTTATTATAATAGATAAATTTTTAATCTAATTTTATTTTTATGTTTTGCATTCTTTGCTCCGAGCTGCGCTCACATATGTCCTATGGCCCTCGATTCTACTGCAATACTGGTGTAGTTTTGAATTTTCACCACAAGCCGAACAGCGAAGTGGCCAATATACTTACATAGTATGCACATAAATATACATACATATGTATCTGTCTGTACATTTGGGCTGTTCGCCAAACAGTCAGCGCTGCTATGTACGCTTCGTTGGCGGATGCTGCACGACGAAGGCGAATTGGTTGCCGGCAGCGCGAAGAAAAACAATATATACTATATACATATGCGAAAAGGCTAAGAAATCATAGTCGACAACAACAACGAACACTATTTGTATTGCTTATGCGCAGGCTTTGTCAGGATTTAAGGATAATTAACACTCAGTTAAGACCATTGATGATAATAAATATAAATATATTTTTCTTTTGTTGATTTCACAATTATGTAAATGAACATATGTATGTAAATATTTCGGAAAAACTTATGTATGTATATTTATTTTTCGCTGTGCACTTGGCGCTGTTGCACTGCAGCACGTGCCGATGGCGACTAATGCAGTCCAACGCGCTTTGAGGATTATTTACTGACCAAATAGTGAAAAAGCCACTTCACGTTTAGCCAATATTTCTTATACATACATACATATGTATGCATATAAATATAGTACTATTACATATTGCTTTAATCGTTCGGGGTTGCAAAATATCCTAAAGTTTGTCTGTTTGTTTATACCGAAGGGACAACATCGCCTGACCACTACTCACTGGTCAGTTAACGGTAAAGTGTGACAGCAATAATGTAGCGGAGTAGAACGTTGGAGCAAAATCGTTGGTGTTGGTGGTCGTATTCATCAGACTGGCGCATTATGTCACTTAGTAGATGTTGTTGCATGTTTTGATAAAGTTAAGTACAACAACAAAACGTTGAGCAGTGACTACAGTGTGTGGCGCAATTTTTCTTCCATAATAAATATTTGATTGAATAAAAATTCAATGTTGCTAAATTTTCGAAAAAAAAAAATTAAAATAAATAAAAAAATTAATAAAAAGTTTATGTCATAAAAATTATCGTTTATACGAGCAACAATTAATTTTTATGTCGTAAAAATCACAAGGTTTATAAAGGGTGATTTTTTAAGAGCTTGATAACTTTTTTTAAAAAAAAAACGCATAAAATTTGCAAAATCTCATCGGTTCTTTATTTGAAACGTTAGATTGGTTCATGACATTTACTTTTTGAAGATAATTTCATTTAAATGTTGACCGCGGCTGCGTCTTAGGTGGTCCATTCGGAAAGTCCAATTTTGGGCAACTTTTTCGAGCATTTCGGCCGGAATAGCCCGAATTTCTTCGGAAATGTTGTCTTCCAAAGCTGGAATAGTTGCTGGCTTATTTCTGTAGACTTAAGACTTGACGTAGCCCCACAAAAAATAGTCTAAAGGCGTTAAATCGCATGATCTTGGTGGCCAGCTTACGGGTCCATTTCTTGAGATGAATTGTTGTCCGAAGTTTTCCCTCAAAATGGCCATAGAATCGCGAGCTGTGTGGCATGTAGCGCCATCTTGTTGAAACCACATGTCAACCAAGTTCAGTTCTTCCATTTTTGGCAACAAAAAGTTTGTTAGCATCGAACGATAGCGATCGCCATTCACCGTAACGTTGCGTCCAACAGCATCTTTGAAAAAATACGGTCCAATGATTCCACCAGCGTACAAACCACACCAAAGAGTGCATTTTTCGGGATGCATGGGCAGTTCTTGAACGGCTTCTGGTTGCTCTTCACCCCAAATGCGGCAATTTTGCTTATTTACGTAGCCATTCAACCAGAAATGAGCCTCATCGCTGAACAAAATTTGTCGATAAAAAAGCGGATTTTCTGCCAACTTTTCTAGGGCCCATTCACTGAAAATTCGACGTTGTGGCAGATCGTTCGGCTTCAGTTCTTGCACGAGCTGTATTTTATACGGTTTTACACCAAGATCTTTGCGTAAAATCTTCCATGTGGTCGAATAACACAAACCCAATTGCCGCGAACGGCGACGAATCGACATTTCACGGTCTTCAGCCACACTCTCAGAAACAGACGCAATATTCTCTTCTGTACGCACTGTACGCATTCGTGTGGTTGGTTTAATGTCCAATAAAGTAAACTGAGTGCGAAACTTGGTCACAATCGCATTAATTGTTTGCTCACTTGGTCGATTATGTAGACCATAAATCGGACGTAAAGGGCGAAACACATTTCGAACCGAACACTGATTTTGGTAATAAAATTCAATGATTTGCAAGCGTTGCTCGTTAGTAAGTCTATTCATGATGAAATGTCAAAGCATACTGAGCATCTTTCTCTTTGACACCATGTCTGAAATCCCACGTGATCTGTCAAATACTAATGCATGAAAATCCTAACCTCAAAAAAATCACCCGTTAGTAATACTGCCAATCTCCAAGTCAAGTAACCTTGGCAGATTTTTTTCGTGTAAAAATTTTTAATCCATAAATTCACCTCTCGATCTTCTGATACCTTGTTAGGACTTTTAAATACGATTTTTCTGTTGTTGTTATTGTAGAGCTTCAGAAGATCACAAAAAGTATTGGAAAGTTATATTAAATGACCCGCTTTAGTTCGATATAAATCTTGGGCTCCTTCTGGTTAGGTCGATTATCGTAAGAACAGAAAAAGAACTCGCATTTCGTGAAGCTCTGTCCTGAGTCCAAATATTTTTTGTTTTTGTTGTGGTATGATAAAAAAATCCAAAGAATGGATACTATCAATTGTTTTCTTTCATTCATGTGAAGCCATTTCGTCGCAGTAATTCGTACATTTCAGTTTTGCTCTCCCTTGGCTCTCTATCTGAAGTGGATCCTGTAGTGAACTTGTTAAATCTAGTATATACTTTATTTAGTAGGCGTCAGGGCACCTTTGGGTCAAGGTATACAAACAAATAAATTAAAAAATAAATAGTATTGATTGTTTAATTATTTACGTCTTGGCATTGATCCCAATTACCATACTAAATAAATGTGACAAAAACGAGTCATTAAATGCTCACTGGCGATTATATATATGTACATACATATCTTAAGCGTGCACGGTTAATTTTCGTTGAGTAGCTATTGCAAATATTAAATGAGTTATACCCAACGAACATATTTACCTTGTATGGAAAACTGTTTTATTTAACAAAGTATCTTCAGGAAATTCGGTATAGATTATTATCTAAGTCATCGCATAATTGAACATACATATGTATTTTTCTGATCGGACCATAATTTTTGTAAATGCCAGATTTTTGATAGAGTATTCTGTTTCAACCTGATTACGGGTAATACAACTTCTCGTGGCTATTTTAATTATATATGTATATGTTCTGAGCAAATGTTTAATTACATATGTTACTACGATATTAAATGTATAATTAAATTTGTTTATACTATAAACCTTTGTATTTAGAACATATTGTTATATTGTATATTATTTTTGATCTCCCAATGATAATTCGGGTGGTGGAGCACGGTGCCCGCTCGTTCCAAAGATGTGGTTGGCCGTGGGGAAACGTTCGGCGCAAATGATTCCACAAAATGTTAAATAAAAAACAAAGGTTTCTTATAATACATATATTTAATTATAAACATATGGAAAGGCACTTACCACGTCTGTATCGCTAGGATGTCGCATAAGTCAAATTATGGTTTTGTTATCAAATTTGCTTATTATTTACTAAAATAGATTGCAAATAAAATGTATTTAACAAAAAAAATATATATTTTCTATGCTTTCCTTGTACTTAACACAATTTTCAAGTGAAAAATAAGAATTAAAATGCTTTTAACCCACACAAAATATAATAGATTTATTATAAATTTTTTTCCATATTATTTTAGTTGACATTATTTGAACAGCACAACAATTTACACAAATTGACAATTCATTTTTGATATTTTCATATTTATTAAATAACTCTTCATTTAAAACCATTTTGTTACCCACTCCTTGTTTAAGTTATCATTATTTTATACTTTTTATATTGTTCTTGCATTTTCTAGTGCAACTGTTCCAAAATGAACAGCTAGTGCCTTAGAACACAAATAAGTACATATATACAGGCATACATACGTATGTAAGTATAAGCATATTTTGTACAAAAGAATAGTTGTTGGCCCTTAATGGGAACTTATAGATGATGTTAGGCAGTTCGGAGTTCTTTGTTTGTAGAATACACATTCGTATATTTTATAAGGAACTTTAAACGCTAAAAATAAATATTTTGAGTATTTTAATAACGCAATGACCAAGTGCACAGACGATTATTATGATATTGCCATTTAAAAAATATATTTAATTTTCAATTAATTTGTCTTTTGCAAAATATATCAAATTATAGGTTTTTAAACACTTTAATGACATTGCTGTAAAGAAAATCTAAATGTATGTACATACATTGTATTTAGTTGCCTTTAAAATTTACTTCGTTTTTTTTGACAGATTTGTGCAGACTACAGTTAATATACGAAGTAAGACATATTATTTTCAATTGCTAATTCGCAAATTTGATATAACACATTAGTAGCTACATACATATGTGCGGCATCACGATATTCCATGTGCGAAAAAATGAAATTGTGCTTGTATCCATACTTTTTTCGATATATTGCAGTATTCATACTATCTGGCTGATCTATGCAGACAATCTAGGATTAAACAAATAAACTGTAGCTTTTCGAAATTTTTGGTTTGATAAGATTATTCAACCGTATGGTATGCTATAAAATATTTGTATGACTAGTTATGCATTGGGGTGAACGTGTCGAATGTACTGACAAAAATATACCCAGAATGTATGGAATGGCGCACAATTTTGGTTTGTAGTAACAACTTTTTTATTGGCTTCTATTTAAAATGTTTTTACGAAAGAACTTGAGCATAAATCCAATAGATAGTCAATTGGAAAAATATTCAATGTGGAGAGTATATGAACGTAAATATGCAAGCAGACAAGATATTGTTAGACTATAAATATTTCACTTTAATCCGAGAATGAAAACCATAATGAGCATAAACAACAGTTGTCTTAATCAGACCTAAGTTGACCGTCTGCATAAGATGGATATTATTTCATCAAACGTTTTCAAAGTGCGTCAATCCTTTGTTTTAGTTTTGACTTATTGAGACTTCTTTATAGCGCTGCGCATACGCCATGCTCTAATGCATTTGTAGGCGAAATACAAGGTAAAACCGTGTAACTGAATAGCGACTGCCGAGAAGCCGTACCACAATACTGCGTAAGGCATACCCTAGAATTTTAAAACGGTTAGTTTTGGAATAAAAATCAATGTATAAGAATTGTTCATTACTTACGCGCCATATAAATATATCCGTTTCCTTTATATCAGTTTTCTCATCTAAATTAATATATTCCCAAAAATCTCTAAAGTAGTAAGCAAAGCAGTAGCATACGGGTATAACACCAGTCAACATAATGGCTATCATATATTTTTGCATTTCGCGAATGCTATTGTTTAATATTGCCGAGAGAGCAAAATACATTGTAAACACCGATGTCATCCAAACGTATTCCCACCATAGCGGTTTTGGCACTTCAAGTTCTTCCACCTCCAGCCAAAAGACATCTATGCGATCCAAAAAATCCGGAGACAACTTGGTCACCATAAAAATAGAAAGTACGATATGATAGCAAATACAAAATTTGACACGCTTTTTGCCTTGCAAACTGTAGAAAATATAAAAGAAAATGATATGTAACAATTATGCTTTATTATTTATTTTAAAAAATATGTGTAATTTTTATAAATTATTTATTTAAAATAAGGTTATAATTTTCCCAAATTCTAAACAAAATGAAAACGAAATAACATATAAGCAAGCACACGCACATACATCACTGCACACACTTTCGCCGCTACATTTCGTTGCTCCGAAAGCCCACGTCACCGTGTGTGCGATTAAGCAGCGGAGACGCTATCGACAGTTCCCAACTCACGCTTGTCCATAATCACAAAATGTAAACATAATCTGGCAATTGGCCAATGAGAGAGCACAGTAATCAGACAATAGGAGCAGCGCCCTGTAAAAGAATTTGCCTGCAAACACTTTCCCCATACAAATGCGGCCTTCGTCTAGCCCCTCGAAATACCGTGAACACCATCGAATTAGCAAACACTTGCATGCCTCTACATATTATTAAATTATGCAAACTATTTGCTAGCCTGAACTACTAATGACATATTGAAACGTTACTTCATAAACTTTTATGGTAATAAGTGATAACCAAATTTAATGAAAGGTTGGATATTAACCTCATACGGTGTGGTGCAGCCACACGTTGCCTATATTCGTAGTCAGCGCCATCGGTACCAGCCACCATAGGTCCACCACGAGATGCCATATTCAGATTATGTTCGAGCTATCAACGTTGATGTATAACCGACTTTCTTAGGAAGTTGTTCTATATCTTTCCTAGGACTGCTTTCGTAGGTTACAATAACATTTCACTTTGACTGTAGAAATATAAGATTCGTTCGTTTGTTTAAAATATTATAATCGGTGGTATTTTATGCAAAGTATACAGTTTGAGTATACTTTGTTTAACGGGAAAAGAAAAAAATATCACCGTCGAATCAAAAAGAAAATAAGTATTCGCCAAAAGAAAAAGTTGCTACACAATCAAAAATGTATAAGAAAAGAATTACGCACCGGGTGTAAGAAAGTTTCTTATTATTGGAAAATGCAACAGGCAACAGCGAACAGGGTGACAATTTATTGCAGACGTTATTAAATCCATTTAAGGCAATTAGTTCTTTTAAATACTATAATGCCGCTTCTATTTATAAAAAAAATTCAATTTAATTCATTTCTTAAAATTCAGTTTTATAAAAGAATTATATACAAAGTTTAATTTTTCATTTCCAGGATTGCGTTAATGTTTCTGTTTCCGTTCCATTCAAAACCGTTTCCTTTAACGATCTTTTCAATATTATTTCAGTAAAAGCAGCAAATCTCGCGTTTTTTAGAATATTGGTCAGGTAAAAATGGAATATAAAAATTAAGAAGATTGCCAACAAGTTTTATAATATTTATAGTAATCAATTAAGAAATTTATGATATTATTTCCGCGAAAACAATGGCTGCATATGTTTTTAATGTGCTTATATTGCAAAAAAAAGGAATTTTGAAGTAGGTTTGCATTTAAACAAAATACTGACCAAATGCTTATTATTATTATTATTATTGTTGTTATATGAAGATATGTATGTATATATTTGTATAAAGAGTACACGTCCATACCATTGTTATGAATGTACCAATCGGTTAGTTGCTCTGTGCACCCATCCAACTGTCTAGCCATTCTAGACAGCGTTCGCCGCAGCCGCAAATACCTGCAATGTGTTTTTATATATACAACGCAGCGCTGAGCGTTTGACTGCAAAGCAAACAACGTGGTCGTCGTCGTACCATGTTCACTAAGTTGGAAATTCAGTGCTTTTGAATACTTGGCGGCGTCGTGAAGTGATCGCTCTTCAACAACTCTTAATCGTTTGAAAGTTTGAAATTTTTTAAAATAATTTTTAAAGAGAATTACGCACACAATTTGAAATTAAGTATATTTATGTATCATTTTTGAAAAAGCAAAATAATATTTTCTTTCTTATTGTGAAATGTGAATTTAAATTAGTAAAAGATAAACGAACACATTAATTATTAATTTTAATACGTCATATTTGCGTTAATGTAATTAAAAGTATGTTTTTAAACGAAAATCAGTGAACAGTGAACGAATACAGTGACAAATACTAGAGTGCAGTGAATAGTAAAAAAATATATTTTCATATTTATTAAAAATTTCTAGGCGTTCTGCGAGAAAAGTAAATATTTTGAAGGTAAATTATTTTTTAATCTTTGCTTTATATACATGTAGTGTTGTATAACGTACAATTTCACTTAGATAATCAAATGATAACATTTTGCAATTACATTTTTATTTTTGCTTTAAATTCTTAATAGTTTTTGTAATGTTTTAAGAAATAAAATATTATGGGTAGTATATGTAATTATTTTTCGGCGGTACATGTACGTGTATTAATTGAATTTTCTAAGCTTCGGTTTGCCGACACAAAAATATTTCTAAAAATATTGTTATTTATTTGCAAAATGTGTTTTTGCTCAAATTCGTTTGTTTTTCTTTTATACTTTCTCGGTTTGGTAATATTTTTGTTTTCCCATTTTGTAAGCTTGACGCTTAAGTTTATGTGTGTCTCATTCGTTATTAACGTATTTTGCCGCCAACGAAAGTTGCTGCATTTAACAAAGCAAGAATATATAGCTTTTACTAGGCTTCTGTGTTTAGTGTCTACATATGTACACATCTACCGAGTTGCATCGAACTGTATACATATAAAACCACATAATGTGCATTGACTTTGGCTGGCGTTTAATAGGAGAGTGTGTGATCATGCCTGACAGCCTGGTTGGCGACCATTGCCATCACTACAACAGACACATTGAGATTTTGCAGCATTTTCATTTTATCTATTTTTGTTGCTGGTGTAGAAAAAAATGAATGTAAACAACAAAAAATCAGAAGAAAAACGTGTGGTGATTTTTATTTATTTTTCGAAGGGCCCAAAGTTAAGACTTTCTGTAGCCAAGTCTAGGTGTTGTCGTGTATGTATGTTTGTAAGGGTGTAGGCATGTGTGTAAATATTTTTACTAAGAACTTTTCCTTTCTTCGTTTAATGCACACACATGTAGAACATATGTATGTACATACATAAGTATATGCATGAGCATATTTGTGCGCCAATATCGCCGTACAAATCACTTAAAACTGTTTATTTACCTTTTAATGTTTGTATATACCACGTAAATATGTAACTAAGCATGCATGTATGTACATATGTGCATATGTAAATATTTGAATTTTTCTCACTTGTGTTTTTGGATTGGAAATTCTTTGTTTTTAGACAGAAACACATACATATATACATAGTATATATTTATGTATATTTACAAGATGTATATATGTATGTATATTTTGACGTTGGTCACTTATTGAAGTACGGAAAACTTCTTCTTCCTCTTCTTTAATAACATAGATAGTTATAGGGAAATTTCACTTCAACCAAATTAAAAATTTAATGAACGAAAAATGACCGCCTGATTGTCTTGGTTTCATGCTTTGTAGGCTTAAAACTTCAAATTTATATATACATATGTATAGAAGTATGTATGTAGTAATAACCCTTAACAAGTTTTCTTTACTAATTAAATATGCAACATACGTACATACATATGTACCCCTTGTGCCCTTTTCCATTTTCCAATACCAAATCTGTGTTTTATCCGTACTACTTTGGAACAACAGTCGAGGTCACAAAAATACAACACACAAGATATTTTCTTGTAGTGAAAAATATACTATTTTAAACAGCATTTCATATTTCATTGATATTTTTAAATATACCAGATAGGTTTATACATACATATCTATGTATATACATATATGTATGTATATTATATGTGAATATTTTAACTTAGCTGTTAAATATACACATGTACGTAATCACAGCTCATGAATTTATTATAGAATTTAACAGAAATATATGGAAAAAATAAGAATACAATATTTTACCCACCACTGTTCTTGTAAAGTTATTTTTACTATGCGTACATGTACATGTACATATGTATGTATATTTTTTGGATTGTTAAATCTTTATGTGTTGTATTTCAGTTTTGATATAAGTATGTATTCTAGGTCAAGCCCTATTTACATACATATGTATTTCGTAGACATAAAACGAAATATAATGCTAAAAATATAAAATTTGTAATAAAAAAATTCAATATTACGGTTATACATACATACATATGTACACTTAGAATCACATGTATGTATGTGGAAAACAGTTAAAAAAATTGTTATCCTCAAATTTTGTGTGAATATACAAATATATTAAGTAGTAGATAAGGAACGGTAACATTATCTACAATGTTTTTCAAATTTCATTGACCCTGAGTTTATTATGTATTTATGTATGTAAATGTATTTACAAGTAATTATGATAAATTATAGATAAATGTTTCTCTACCTTTCTCACGTATTTCAAAATGAAAGTTAATGTTAAATTATGATATCTCATTTCTAAAAATGTATACCAGGATACATGTACATACATACTTACGTATATAAAAAACTATATGGGTATGAATATTTGACTTACAAAAGAGTGAAGTGCATATGAAGCATGGGATATAGAATTTACAGTGCCTGTAAGAGTGTCACGTACATATATTGGGATTTTTTTTATTGAATTCTTTGTTTTTAGACTGAAACACATACAAACACACATGGTATATATTTATGTATGTTTATTCATCTGTATGTACATACATACATATACATATTTAGACGTTGATCACTTAGTGTAAAACGGAAAACTTCTTCTTCTTCTTTAATATCGTAGACAGTTGTAGGAAAACTTCAATTCAGCTAAATTAAAAATTTTATGAAAGAAAAAGTTTGCCGGCTGATTGGCTTGGTTTCATGCTTTGTGGGATTAAAACTTCAAGGATTTGTACTTTTTAGGGTTCCATACCATGAATATGCCAGATAAATAACTTTTTTATCTTCGAATTTTTAGAATGCAAAACAAAAAATCTATACAATCCTTTTTTTAAACTATCTTTAATTCTGTTAAAAATTATTATTTAGTCACTGCTAAGGTTCTATATTTCTATATTTAGATTTGGAAGCAATTGTGTTCGGTACTCATTCACTATGTTTTTTTGCGTTTAAGTGGCTTGTGGACATTGAGTGGTTTTCAAATATTTTCTACGGGGCTTTTATTTTAGTATTTGCTTATGAGTTAACGAATTTTATATTCAAAAAATATATATGCAAATGTCTACATATAAACTTTCATACAAAATTCTTAAACTGCTTATACTGATAACAGTAAGAGCTTACACGACTCAACAATGTGGGAACATTTTATAAAAATCGTTCACCCATTGCTAAACGTAAACCATTCTGTGGTTATTTTCGCTCCCCTATGTACAAAAGTATATATGTATTATATAAGTATGTACTTATGTCTAGACTGTATTACAGCTTATAAAGGTTACTTAATTTCATTAATGTCTCAATGACTTCTGGGGGATGATTTTTTTAAACTGAAAATCTATTTTAGAATATGCTTGGTGAAAGAAATATACCCACTTGAGAAAAACTTCGAATTTGCGGAAATATTGTTGAAAATTTATTCACAATAAATAACTTATTGTCTCTATTAATCTAGTTTAGTAATATTTTCGTAATTTTCCTCAGACAGTACAGTACAGACCAAAAACTATCTTCTCAATATATGCAGGTAGACAAATTACAAACCTAATTTCAAATGTAATATAGATACTTAATTTTTTGTATTTAAAAAATCATACACCACTTTGAAAATTTCAAAAATTTATCTCGACTTGGTATATTTAACATCTGCAGCGGCAAATGTATTCAAATTTCTAAACTAAGAATATTAGCTGGGTGAATTTGGTAATAATATGTTTAAAATATTTTATTTATTTTATTTGCATATGTCTGAAAGACCAAATTAAATTTTAATTTTTGAAAAGGAAAACATATACATACATAAAGTTACATCTACTAATTGTATGTGAAAAAAAAACTTAATATATTTTATTTTTTCTTTTCAGCCTTACAATGTCCCAATCATCACTACCGCCGCAACCTCCACAGCCAATCCCTATTTCGGTGATAAATCGTGGCACAACACCAACAACAGCCGAACAGCGGCGTGCGAGTTTTGCGCGTCGCGCTGAGAGTTTGGTGGAGCGGGTGAGAGTATTGAATCAAATATACGAGGTATCAAATGACCAAGCGTGAGATTTTTCTAAATATTTAAAAATTTTCTATTATCCAACCTATCCGATATTGATGCTTAGATATGCAATTCCTGCAGAGTAAATACAAAGTATTACTGGCAACCAAGTCCTAGCTTGAGAGCGTTTAGTTATGTAAAATGTGTTTGAAATGCTTACAGATAGTACGTAGAAATACATATCAGTATACAATACATACATATACATATATCAGCATATGCTCACAGGTTGATTTGGCTTCTTGCCGGAAATTCACATTTCATTACATGTACGTATCTATGTATGTACATATGTATTTAGACTGGTGGATATGTAAAATGCAAGATTTTCGCTTTTAGTTTATGTACTGAGTGTCTTAATTATAATTTTTATTTTTATTTCAAATATTCTTTATTTTAGTTTTTATTTGCTTATTTTAATTTTGGCATAATTTCACAGGCAGACATTTGTTTTAGACCTCTAATCGTAAATAATCTCACGTGATTTTTAATTTTGTCATTTTGTTCGAATGAAAATAATTGCTGAGCAGAAACCTCTTGTATTTACAAAGGATATTTTAGGAAAATTTTTGCCAAACTGTTGATATCGCATGGTGACAGTAGGAATGATGAAATTCCGAATGTCAGATAATCAATAATCAATCTTTGTAAGTGCAATTACATAAATGTAAGGCTTCTTATCAGCCGCTAGCTAGGAAATACTTCGGGTTTTTTCAGAAACCTTCAAGGTCAGTAGCCATATTCTGTTTCATGGTTTGATATTGCTTTGAACATATACTATTATACTAATTTATCCATCTTTTTGTTTCCAATATAATCGCTAAAAATTGTAGGATCTGGAGGAACCTTACAGCAGGCATGCAATATATAGCACTTTTTTTGACGAAATTGACGGGTTAATTGCATTACTTATCGCAGGAATTTTTGAAAGAGACCGAATAACAAAAGCAACGCATAACGCTACGCAAATGTCTCTGAAACCATTTCCATATATTGTCGCCTGAAATGCAAAACAACGTATCGTTAAAAAAGTGACATTTCTTATGATTGCTCTCAGATATAACCAATATATAACCACTTTATAACCAACGTATAACCATTTGATAACCAAAACTCAATTTTTTTCAATATGAATGGTTTCTATTATATTATTTTTCTTTCGCTTGAAAACTTACAAAAAGTGATGTTACGATTTTTTGTATTTTAGGCAACGATATGTATATCCATGCAAATTTTTTTACATACAATCATAATAATAACAACAACAAAATCTATTTAACTATAAAATTAGCATAAGGCAGAGCACCTGGGCTGCCTAAGTAGGGAAAGTACATACATAACTACGCCTCCATTCAAAAGCCAGGGATAATTAGGCCCGCTTAAACGTATGAATATGATTTTTATTGAATTGAGAGTCTAATCAATTATTCAAATCACAATGGTTTAGAAAATTAATGCAAATGACTTAAACAGAAGAAAGAATTAAGCAATTGACTTTGGACTTGCAACGTGCTTGTATATGCATATATAGAAGAAGAAAAATATATAGAAGCGTAAATATATGCATTTACAGTAGTTATTGACATTGTTGATAAACTTCTTGCTTTGAAATTAAAGTGCAAAGAGCACTTGATAAGTCAGTGGACTTTTGAGGTTCAAGGTTACAAACTTCAACTATAAGACGACTGCATTCAACTGCAGCAAAAAGAGAGTTGTTAAGGCAACCATCTATTCGGAAAACCAAGCACCTCAACAAATCAGTCAAATAGTTCAAGCAAAAGTTAAAATCAAGGATCGAATTATTCTTTTTTTTTTGTAGGGGAGTTAAGGTGTAGCGTTTATAAGCAAAGATTTTGTAAATGATTCAGCATGGAATTAATACAAAATTTTTAAAATAAGTTTTAAATGAAATTTTGAAGCCAAATCGATAGAGTAAAACGAACCTTGATGAAAAGATTCCACATTGACATCTCTCCAAGAAGAGAAATCACAGATTTATATGCCAGATTGTTTTTGGAATTTGTCTGTTAAGAGAAAGTGTCACGGTAGTAAGCGATTTGGGATGAGAGGATTCAAAAAATGAGAACCTCGAGAAATTTATTTCGGAGTGACATTCGTACTAACAAATACATTACTTTAAAGGGTTACATGGGCTTAGGGGTCTCAAAAATCGAATTTTTTATTGTCTTATTAAATTCTACATCACCTGTAGAATATTGTCTTAAATTTTCAAGTTGATCCAAGTAATTGTTTTGTTGAATTTGTGCGCTATAGGCTAGCTAGGCTAAGTGTTCCGTCTTTAAACGCGTTTTTCTCGAAACTGTGTTTTTGAAGTCGGCTGTCAAGATTTCTGGATAACTACTCAACCGATCGTCATGAAATTTCACACAGGTCTTTGAGATACAATTCTTAAAGACTTAGACGAAGGATTTTATTCGATTACAACTATTTGAAGAAAAATGTCGCGAAATTTTCACTGAAATTCTAATTTTTTTGTAAAAATGTCTGCAAAAAATCCAATTCCCTTCATCCTGATTTGTTCATAATCCTGTAAGGAGTTATCTGGGCAACGTGGGTGCATCTTTTTTCTGAGGGGTCAGCGGAAGGCTGTTTTATACCCGAGAAAACTCATGTAACCCCTTAAATCAAGAAAAACCGTTAACTTCGGCTGCATTGAAGATTCACAGGTGCTTTTCTTTTAGTAACTATGTGTTCAGTTTGTATGGAATATACATGCTATAGTAATCCGATCTGCAGCTATATGTTACAGTAGTCCGATATCGACAGTTCCGACAAATGAACAGCTTCTTGAAGACAAAATGACGTTTGCAAAATTTCAAAACGATATCTTAAAAACTGAGGGACTAGTTCGTATATATACAGACGGACAGACAGACAGAATGACATGACTAAATCGACTCAGCTCAACATACTGATCATTTATGCATACTTTATGGGGTCTCCGTCGCTTCCTTCTGGGTGTTACAAACTTCGTTGCAAACTTAATATACCCTGTTCAGGGTATAAAAATGCATTGCTTTATCCAGCTAACACCGTGTTCTAATACTTTGTATTGATGCCATACTCAATTGATTAAGCTGGTGGGTGTGAGAGTTTATGTAGGCGCGTAAATGGATATGCGAGTGCATATGTACTTACTTTATGAATATGTACACACATACATACATATGCAACAAGTTTAATTAATCGAAATTGAACGTAAATACTTCATAGACCGTAATATGAAGATGTACGAGTTTTGTCTGCAAAGAAATAAATATTGAGATGTATGGCAGTATGCACATACATATGTACCCAGTGATTAGTTTGTTTTTGTTTACTGGTCTATATGTACTCATACAATTTATGGCTTGCTTAACTTACATACATACATATATACAAGCATGTTAGTTTGTGCTCCCACGCCTTTCGATGATAACCATCGTGAGTCCATCTGTTGGATATTTCGCTCCCGTCCAACCTTTGCCCTCCATAATGGTTGCTTCTCTCGTCTTGTGTCGTAAGTCAAGTGCAGGGCGATTAAGATAATTAAGAATGAATTGAAAAATTCTTATTATACGTCTGTATTTTTAGTGCTTCTCTTAAGTTAATTGCCTACTGCAGATCTATTTACATATGACAATAACATATGTACATACATATGTATGTATGTTTCACTATTGGTGGGTGTGTTGCATCGACTCAGTTAAGCTGAACTTATGCGCTTGAATAATTGTCTCAATAGTGAAATTCATTAAATACATATGTATATGCATATGATTACGTACGTACATTCTCATGCATATAATCGTTTGATTTGCTTCGTTAATTCGCAATATTTTCTTATGCCTCTACTCAGAGCAATGGATGCACATGGAAAAATATGGCTTTCATTTTTACAACCCTTTGTTGAAGCGAATCCGTGTTTTAACGCGCATTAAAGAAATATCATTTTAAGTTCACTTCTGTCTTTATTTTTATTTATTTTAACTTTTTTTATACCCTGAACAGAGTATACTGAGTTGAGTTCGCGAGTTCCTTAGTTAATGAGATATCGATCTGAAATTTTTCACTCATCGCTTTCTTCTTAAGAACATCCTCATTTGCTTGAACTGCCGATATCGGACCATATAGCTACAGTACAAACTGAACTTCTGAATCAAGTGTTTATATGGAATACTTTTTCATTTGAGGATGTTCATAAGTTCCAAAGTATCACATTTTGTATGTATGTATCTTCATGAAATTTGATGCAATCTCAAGAAAAAAAATGTTCAGATTAGGCCACAATAGCTTATAGCTGCGACATAATCTAACAAACAAACAGTCAACCGAACAACCGAAGTTAAGGGGTTACATGGGTTTCGTCGGGTAAAAAACAGCCTTTTTTCAACAATTTTTTTCTCATATAAAAAATTAATTATTTTTTTAGAATTTTTTATTGTTACAGGCATACACTATTAACAAAGAAATTCTGAAATTTGTGAAAAAAGAAATTTTGAACTCGGTCATTGCACGCCATTTCCGGTGACCCCTCGGAAAAAAGATGCGCCGGCGTTGGCAGATAACTCCTTACAGAATCATCTAAAGTGAAAAAAATTGTTTTATTTAAAACCTTGACATAGAACCTGGACAAAGAAAAAATTGAAAATTGGACAGACATAAAAAAAAAGAATTTCAGTGAAATTTTCCCGACATTTTTCGAGCTAGCCTCGAGCGCACAAGTTATCAAAGCAGTATCTCCGAAACTATTATTCGGATCAACTTGAAAATTTCAATATTCTAGAAGTGTTGTAGAATTAGATTTTGAAATCTGCTAACCCATGTAACCCCTTAACATCTTCTCATGTGTATATAGTTTATATGGACTCCAACGTTTCCTACTGGGTGTTACAAACTACGTGGCAATTTTATAATAATACACTCTGCTAAGGTGATAAATACTTTTTCGCACCTAAAACTTGTTTGTATCACCTAAAAGTAGTCGAAATACATATAGAATTATATACATATACAAATGATCACGGTGATAAGACGAATTGGATTCCGAAAGACCGTCCATATGTCCGTCCAAGCAAGTTGTAACTTGATGTTGAGATATCACAATGAAACTTAATACACTGGTTCCTTAAATTCATAGATGGACGTAATCGACACTGGACTAAACATTTTGAAAAAACGGTCCGCCTTCTAAAAGGTTCAATGCACATATCACAAAAGATCATTAACTTCATAAAATGTAAACAGAAAATGTCAGTGACCACATAAAATGTAACAAAAGGGGTACTGACCTCAAATGTAAATAAAGGTTGTGGGCTTTGCTAAAAGTACACAAAAGGGTTATTGACCTCATGAAATGTAAACAAAGGGGTCATTGACTTTGCACGAGTGTTAACCTCAGTTGAAATTATGACTTAGGTTTGATTACCGAGTATCTTTTTGTCATTTAATAAGGAAATTAAGACAGTATTCTCTATTCTATATAACTTACTTAAAAAAATAAATAATATTCTAGAATTCTAGCCTAATGTCTCAATTTTTAATCAGTTACAGATGCGACATTCGCCCACTGATACTCGGCGACAAAGTCTTTTTCTCAACAGCAATTAGTTTATAGTAAGCACAACCTGCCTAACTACTATTAGTAGACCTAATCTACATTTTAATCTCTGAAGGTATGATGGCGTAACTTCATTAACAAATTTTAAAATTATATTTGCATTGCACGCAAAAAACTCGATTGTGACTATCAAATGCAAATAATAAATTGGTCCAAACACATTTCAATTTAAAATTAAAACAGCTTCCTGAATTATTGCGAAACTTTTAGTTTTGCAAACGCAAGTCATAAGAAAATTAACAGACCATTAGGATGGAAATCACGTTTCCTAAATAAAAATTAATGTTCTATAAATCACTTCATAATTGTGTTTATGTGTATGTATGTATTTGGCGAAAAGTGAGAAATATGTATATTTTTAATAGCTTTGCTTAGCGATGTAATTATATTTTTCTCGGACATTTATGGTTCGGTGTGTTGGAAATAAAAATCTATAATGTATACGTACAGTACATACTGAAGGTCGATGCCTTTCTGCAAAAATATGTATGAGCTCAGAGATCGGTGTGATATTTTTACCCGGAACAGTCTATATTAAGTTTGCCATGAAGCTTGCAAACCCAAAAGGAAACGCATATAAAATGTCATCAGCGTGATGAGTTGAGTCGGTTTAGCCGTATGTCTGTCCGTTCATCTGTCTCTGCTATGTATCAGTCCTTTAGTTTTGAGATATAGATCTGAAATTTTGTAAAGTTCTTTTCCTCATTTGTCAGAACCGGCGACATCGGACCAAACAAACTAAATGTTCAAAATCAAGTACTTCTTTAGAAAACTTCTTTATTTGGAAAAGTATATTCATGAAATTTGGCATAGATTATTCTTCAAGACAAAAATATAATCTCTAAAAAAAGATTTACATATATTATAGCCGCCGAAGTTAACATTTTTACTCGTTTGCTATAACATCTGACTGCCAACGAGCGAATTGAACTAAAATTAAATAATAAAAAAACATATACCACAAAATTGATTAAATGGCTTCATTTGTATAATTTTTAATCACATATGTATGTAAATATTTACCCATGTATATGTTTTTGTAAATTACTGCTGTTCCCCAACTTGGCTATTGTTATCTAATGAAATTCTATTGTAAATCGGTGAATTTGTTTAAAATTTTCTTTCTGTTTGTTAGGACGAAACTGCAATCTCTTGCCAGCCACTTCATCCTCGCACTGCACATTGGGGTTTTGCTGTAAGCTTTTAACCAAAAATTTTAAAATTATTTAAAAACATTTCACTTGCTTTAAAGGCTATACCAAATGAACAAATTTAATTGTATTTAAGATTATTAATCAATTATCGTTTTGGTGAGAGCTAAACAATATACATATAAATTAATAGTCTTATAGCCCTGACAGACGACAGCGCTAATATGCATTAGCGGGCTTAATTTACATTTATTTGCGCATTTGACTCATGTTAATGCAAGTTTGTAATGCACAAGAATTCCGAGCATTTGATTGAATTTACTAAATTTGAGTAGGCAACACTGCTCAAAAATGGCCGATTTTTGCTATTTATTGACAGATGTCGCACTTTTGCTATCCATTTTTCCAATATTCTTAACTTTTTTGCACACTTTTTCCGCATTACAATCAATTATTGCTATTAATTTCACTCTATTATATTTTAACGTAGATAATAATAAACGAATTTTTTCGTTAAATTTATATTGATTTTCCAAAATTACCAAAATTTCGTTTAATAATTTATCTTATTCATTTTTATTTCACGTTTTTTTTAATAAAGAAACAAATTTCACTATCAGCTGTCTAAATGCGCAAGCCTGTCGTCTGTCACCATAAAATTTTAATGCGCATTAGCGTTGTCAGGGCTATTAGTTCACCTAACGGTATTATGTAATCGAGATAAGATGTAGGGTTATACAAGGTGTTTTTCAAAGTAAACAGGACTTTTTAAATCTAGTGCATTGCGTTTTAAGTGTCAGTATGTTTGTGTTATCGGTGCGAAAATGAGCTTTGAACAAAGAGCCAACATTAAATTTTGGTTTAAAATTGGTAAAACTTTTACCGAAACGTTTCAATGGATGAAACAAGTTTATTGGGATGATTGCCTATCCCGTAGCAGAGTGCACGAATAGTAATAACTGCGACCACCCTGGTGTTTACTATATATACGAATCTACATACATATACATATGTGTATATTTTGTATTTATACGGTTTGTTTTGATAATTGTCGTTGTGAATCTATTTCTGTCGACAAAATGTAAACAATCCCAAGTAAGCTATAATAAGCTAATTTATATTTATTTGAATTTTAATGACAATAAAAATGAAAGAACTTGGATGCTTAGCTATATAGTACATACATATATACATATTATGTATATTATACGAGTATATTTGTATATAAAAAGTAGAACAATGCCTGAAGAAGATTACTTAAAAAGAAAGAAACGTCTCACCCAACTGTTTATCGCTTTAATCTAAGAGCAAGTTTCTACACTTAACTAATTAAAGCGTTTTTTTATTCTTGTCAAAATCTAATTGTAATTCAAATAATTGTATGTATGTTCTTATGTATGTATGGTTGTATGTTTTCTTATCTTCAATGGCTGTTATGGCTCACATTTTTAATTATTTTGAACTAGTACCCGCGAGTAGAGCATCGCTCAATTAAAATGCAATAAATATGTACATATACATACATATATAATATATAGAATATACATATATATACATACATGTACGAGTATTTATATGTGTATATATGTATATTTGTTTGTATGTTTAATTATATGTAAGTATGTATGTTTATATGCAGCAACGAGCACATAATTTTATGGTGACGTACAATTAATTGAACCACCGGTCAGCATTCAGCGTTTCATTACTGACCTAAGCACATACATACATATGTATGTACTAGTTATTGTTAATATTTGTGTATGCATGTAATTACCCTGCCAACCATCAGCGGGTAAAAAACTAGATAATCAGTGGGTAACATGGGGGTAAACGTGGGGATAAACATATAGAGTGTGTCTTAGGCCGAGCGTATATTTAACCCACTCACGTACGTATACATGTGATCATACAACAAAAAATAACCCGAAAATGTGCGTTGGTGTTAGTGCATAGAGAAAAAATGTGTAGTTGTATTGAAAATGTATTTGTCACAAGCGGGTAGCCGTGGTTGGCTGGGTACATATACATTTACAGATATCTTATTTGGGTGTTGGCGGAATTCAATTGCTAATACCAAATAGAACTAAGTGCTTTGTCACCAGGTCATACTTTATTTAGCACAGCAACGATTGCTATTTCCGTCTGGTACATGGTATTTTTAGTATAATAGAGGGGGTTATGATGGAGATATACATACATATATGCATGTACATAGGTGGGATGATATGATTTTAAGCAAAGCACTGCTTTCAAGTTATATAGGGTTCTTATATAATGATCCTCTACATGTTTAAGTGAAATTATGTACATATACATACATATATGTACATATACATATGTATATTAGTGTTCAAGAGTTTCAAGAAATTATAGTTAATATTTCTCATTAATAAACAAAACAGTTAATGTGTATTTGTGTACATACATATGTATATGTTCTGCAATAACTCTTACAACGCTTTCTTAGATAAAGTACTACACATTTTTTCCCAAAAATACAATGAAACGTGATCAAATCATAAATTTTTTTAGTTCTATATACATATGTATGTAGATATAATATAGGTTCTAATAGAAATTTTATATCATAACAAACCTTTATATTATACTTGTATACATGTATGTACATATATCAACTGTCTGAAGACCATCTGTGTATTCGCTATCCAATATATTATAATAAAACATTTATACGCCCTAATAATACTTATACATATACATACATATTTCAGCTGAGATAAATAAGAGTTAATGAAAAGATACACATATGTACGAGTATGTATCTACTTATATACATATCTATTCCATATACATACTAACACAATTACGCAGCAGAGTTTATACGCCTTGTGCACGAAAATTTGTGCGAAAAGCACGCGAATATAACGAGCAAAATAAATGAGCGATAAAGTAAAAACGTAATAAAGTAAGACAAGCAAGACATCGACGACGTCAGCAAAACCATACAATAACAATAAAAAAAGCAAAAAGCTGACCTGCTGGTATGTGCGTTAGCAGCGCATTTTGGGGGCATGGCAGCCGCTACTATTCATGCTAGTTTAGGAGAGCTTTTATTATTCTCACACATATTGACAAATACATATACAAATAAATATGTACGCATTATGACTTGTGTGAGTAAAGATTTTGCGCATTACAAGCCATATGGGTGAGCTTTCAAAAAGCTTTACGAGAGTTATTTCGGCGGCTTCTACGTTTTGTATATACATATGTAAATATATAATTATATTACGATACCTGTGAGCTTACACAAATTGCTTTAATATATTAATTATTAGTAATTGAGTGGGGATTTTAGTTCAACATAAGTTAATTTTTGTATTTTAGAAAGATTTTTTGAAAAGCTGACGAGTAGTTTAAATTTTAAAACCATTTTAAGGTACTTACGTTGTTGAATACAATTTTTTATGCATTTACCTTTAATTTACAGCCGACTTTTAACATTTATAATCGTACCTAGATGTTTTTTAAAAAAATTACTCATACGTACTGTCTAACTATTGAAGAAGCATGCATTTTTAGAGTTTTTAGTCCGTTGAATTTGAAATTTTTTTGCTTGTAACATAAACACATATTTAACAAATTTTTATTATTTGAGAAGCGGCAAATTTTTCTTGCAAGTTTTTGATATTAAATATAAGCATTTTGAAATTTAACCGATATTACACAAAACTTCTTTGTTTTTACATTATATAACATAATATACACATTTGTATAGTAAGTGCTTATAAGTTTGTTCATATACACATACATATATACTACATAACACTATAAATCCCCACTCACTAACATAGTTTCATATATATAGACTAATAATTTATTTTCATTCCCTTGTTATTCTTACAAGTCTGCCAATTGTTCCTTTTGCTTTAGTATTTACCTTTGTTATTACGCCTCCCTGCAGTTAGTTCGTAAGCAATCAAATTTATTGCTACACCTTTTTCTTTGCTTATGCTCATATTTCTTTTTCATTTTATTTGATCTGTCATTAAGTACCAATAGACGCTGTAGAAGCGACCACAATGCGCCTTACCGACGCTCTTGTATTTTCTGAATATGTATAGCTTAATGTTCTGATGTCAGCAACAGCAACAGCTACGAGGTTTGTTCGCTGTACGAATTTTGTAGTTCTTAAGAAATTTTTCATTTATTCAGGAATAAATTATATTTGGCCCCTTCAAATTAATCAACCCTTAATATATTGCACTTCTGCCAGCGTTTTTTCCAATCCTCAAACCACTTACTTGTTTATTTTTTGTGATCTTGTTTAGCTCCTACTTCGATGAAGTTATCATCTCTTCAATCGTAGCGTAGCATCATCCTTTCATGAAACAAAAAAGTCACATGGAGCCAGGTCTGTGGAATACAGTGGCTGCGGCGCAATTAATGTCTTTTTTCTGACCAAATATTCACGCAGAAACAATGATGCGTGAGCTAGAACGTTATCATGGTGCAAATACCAATTTTTGCTTCTCCTCAAACCCAGGCATTTCTGACAGACTGCTTAGCGCAAATTGCGCATTACTTCCAGACAAATATTCTCTATTGATCGGACGTCCATCATTTGGCAAGAACTCGTGATGCCAGACGCCCCTACAAATGAATAAAACTGTTAGTAAAACCCTCAAATTCACACCTAACTTAACTTCCATTGAGATGATCAACCTTTGGTATCCACGTTATAACCATAAATCTAAGATTCGTAGCCAGTTATGAGCCACTGGACAGTTCTAGGTTCGCGTACTCAGTTCGACAACTCCTGAGTATTGTCAACGCGGTACTGTATTTGTTCGAAAGTGAGCAAAAAATTAGTAAAAATCGAAGACAAACCAAAACACGTTCAAGCAAAACAGCTTTCAAAAATTAATTAAAAATTCCAAATTGCTGACCTTGTATAAGTAAGTGGTATGATTACCAACATAACTCAACAAAATAATCGAAAATCGAATACACAATATAAAAAATCACAATACTTTTTGTACAAGCCTCGTATGTACATATATACTTGTATATCTTATTCTATGTATCTTATGTTTGCATCACTTGTCGACATTGTTTGGACCCAGGCTTGTCTTGGGGCCAAACTGTTCCCACACTTTTCACATTCATAACTTCTTTTTGTTAACATTTATACAAAAATGGTTTTCACTTAGAGGAGAGCACGGCAACAACCGTCGTGTTTACCGTTTCATAACAATACTTGTGAACAAATGAATATATGTATATACATTTGTACGAATGCACATAGTATATCTTTAGGTGTGCCTGAAATATTTTACTACCACACAAATTATAACCAACAGCTGTTACTTCTAAGGATCTGAGAGAGATTTTTTGAAATTTACGCAGCAATAACACAACCTAAAATTGAATAATTTGACAATGGATATCTGGAGCAATTTTTATATTTTGCGGCCACACGTTACGACACACTAGAAGGGGTGTCGATAGTGAGATCACAGAAGCTATTGAAATTCACATCAAGTGCTGGCATCATGAAGGATGACTACTTCTCATGAAATGCATAACGCCAATCCATATGCCATCGCTGAGGACTACAACTGGTCTACGCGTGGCTCACGAGCCTAACCTAATCTTATATTGTGTTTAAAATTTTTTTTTAACCAGCGTTTTTAGGCTTTGTATGTGTATTGTTTTGCGCAACAGTTTTATGGTGCGAATTCAAATCGTACCTATATGCAAAACTGCAAAACATTTACATGCGTATCTGATTGATCAATTTTCAATCAGTTTTCTCCATAAAAGACCGTAAGATTTTCATTAATAGCGCTATAAAAACGGTTTGGGATATCAATGAAATTTTTTATTCCTGTAAAAGTACATTCAATGTCATTATGTATGGCCTTCGCTGAACCCAGTTTTCAACGGTTTTCAAACATAAATCGGCCAATACTGCCGTAATTTCACTTGGATATTCGTATGAAGTTCATTAATTGTCTCTGGCTTGTAGACTTGACGTGGCCCCACAGGAAATAGTCTAACGGCGTCAAATCGCACTAATGAGGTGGCTGGGCTATTTCGGGAGATAATACGTTCACCTAACTTGGTTTTTAATACATCGATTGTGACATTCGCTGTGTGGCTTGTGGTGCCGTCCTGTTGGAATCATATATTGTCCAAGTCGATATCATCCAATTCATCTAGTAGGCGAAGGTCTTTACGCAAAATTTGCCACAATGACATCACAGAGACGCCTGAGAACAACGTGCTCTTGAAGTTGAGGCCACTGGCTCCGAATTTCGGTAGTAAATTTTAATAATTTCGACTCGTTGTTGGATGGTATATCTTTCCATGATAAAATCGCAAACCTTACTGAAGAAAAATGCCAAATAACGGAAAAATATGGGAGGATTACTGTGCCTATCCGTCTACTTACTTTTGTAGCGTCCATATTGAAAAATTCAACAAAGACTTTCCTCAACATACAAGGTGCGTTCAAAAATAAACATCGATTGTCCACTGAGAATTTCATGACATTTCATAGATTGGAAGTGAAGTTATTGCGTTGAAAGTGTCAGTATGTTTGTGTTATCGGTGCGAAAATGAGCTTCGAACAAAGAGCCAACATTAAATTCAGTTTTAAAATTGGTAAAACTTTTACCGAAACGTTTCAATTGATGAAACAAGTTTATGGGGATGATTGCCTATCCTGTAGCATAGTGAACGAGTAGTTTCAACGTTTTCAAAGTGATCGTGAGGACATAAATGACGATCAACATGTGGGCCAATCAAAATCCGTGATCACCGGAAATTCCATCGAAACTGTGCGTGAATTCATCAAAAATCAACCGAAATCATCATTGAAATTCATGAAAATGGAATTGAACATCTCCAAAACATCGATTTATCGTATTTTTACCCAACATTTGGTCCTGTTTACTTTGGGATGCGCCTTGTATAAACCTGTAAACATAACCGTAAGTAAAGTGTTGGGCGGAACTCATTAAACACTATCCTATAACTACTACCGTACATGACAATGAAACCGTCATTATAACAAAAACAACAATAAATACTTACGAAAAACAACCATTTATACACAAGTAGGTATCTGCTTTCAGTTTGTTGATGAAAATTGAGTGTGTGTGAGACCACTTAAGCACGCAGCGGAAAGTGAACAAAAATAAAGTGATTTTTATATTGTTTTCTCATTTCTGCTTTTCAATGCAATGATGAAAGGGAAACTAATAGAAAATAGGCAAAACAAATAAAGAAAAAAACAAGAAAATAAACAATTGAAAACATAATATGATGCCACATAAAAAAGAAATGTTTATTTACAAAGCCCGCGCAGAACAACGAAGGGCAAGTTCACAATGTGTTGCGCTTGGTCAATGACAGCCAACAATAGTTGCTACTTTTCCAATAAAAGAAAAAAAGATATATTTATGTATATGTGTGGCTAAGAAAAACAACAAAAGCTTACAATTACAAGTGTGTTTGGGTACAATGGATTGAACCATCGTTATCGTTTGTAGCTTAAAGTGGTAAAAGAAAAAAACAATTTTTTTTAAGTCCTACACGGCGTATACGTAACTTTTAAAAACTCTACTTTCCATTGCACGAAACAGATCGAGCTTTAAGGCAATTGTAGTAAGTTAATCAATTTTATTTATTCTACAGTTGGATAATTTCATTGTATTATTTTACAGCATATTAATTTTACCATTATTTTAATCGAAAATGCGTAAAGCTAGATTTAATTTTGGGTCTAGGTCCACCCTAACCTCAGACAACACAATATTACAGTCTTTCCATAGTAAAACTGAGTCGAATAGTGTACATACATATATGTTTTTAGTTGTTGAAGTCAGGGTTGGCCAAAGGGAATTGATAGTTTTTTATTAGAAGTCTCTCAAAGCATTGCTATTATGACGTCATTCAACGCTGTGCTTTCAATTTTGGTTCGCATGAACCCAAGACCCAAATCATTTGACTATAACTCTAGTAAAATTCTATAAAAATTAAAAGGTGAAAACAATCGGATGCTATTTCACTCAATGCTATAGTTTTCTTTTCAATTATCTGCTCGTATAAAATATACATAGTTTGGTGCAATAATTATGAATAGCATGTGCATACATAAAATATTTCGCATTGTCTTCATTATGCTATGGACGTGGGCGTGAATTACCATGAAAAATGCCCTTCACCTCTAAACTTGAAAGCTCTCTACATACTAAAGCTTTTTGCTCACACATATACATATATAGATAAATTTTACCGGGGTAGTGAGTAGCAACCCACGCACTACGAAACGGAAGCAAAAGAAAATTAATAAATTGGTGTAAAAGCAAAAAATGTACAAAAACAAATGCGGCTATTTACGGGTATGCGACTCCTATATGTAATCGTATGTTTGTGCTGTGACACTGGCACACATTAGTGACAAAAAAGGAAATGGAATTACAATCATGCCGGGTAGGAAAACTAATTCATAACATGGAAAAGTGCGGTTTGTTTTGGACTTGGAGACAAGTTTTTTCTTATACTTATAAAAAATGAAATATTTTATTAGAATTTTTTATTGTTACATACACTAATAACAAAGAAATTCTGAAAAAAAAAATTTAATTCGCCAATGCGGCGCCATTTCCGGTGACCAATCGGAAAAAATTGCGCCCATGTTGGCAGGATAACTAATTACAGAATCATCTAAAGTGAAAAAAGTATTTGTTTTATTTAAAACCTTAACTTAGAACTTGGAAGAAGCACAAGTTATCAAGGCTGTATCTCCGAAACTATTACTAGCATCAACTTGATTATTCAGGATAATATTCTAGAGATGTTGTAGAATTTAATAAGACAATAAAAAAGATCGATTTTTTGAAACCCGTAAACCCATGTAATTCCTTAAAAAAGATACTTTTCGCTTTCATTTAAATAGCACATATTCTATAATAAAAGATTTGCGTCTACTTTGTCTGGATCTACAGCACAAAATACAAACTAAGTCCCATTATCAAGACCGCATTTCGACATTACTTTTTTCCTACTGGGTGCTAATGCCACTCAAATTCTTGTAGCATACTTTTAAGCGTAACATCACATACATACTAATGCATGTAACATACAAATGTATAGGTAGATATGTGTCAGAGAGTGTCGCTATTTCTGTTTAAGCTTAAAAGTTTGCGCTGTCTACGTGCCGACACACAGACTTTTGTTTGGGGATGATTTGGGATTTGGGCTCTGTGTGTAATTCAGGTTCAATATAAGCACCTGCATGTGACTGTAAAGTAAGTTACCCAAAAGTTGCAAGTTTAATAGCGTAAACTTTTTTCTTCAAATTGGAGTTTAAATTTGCACTTTCGCTCACCTGAGTGACACAGACACCAAAGGTTGATGGCATTTGTTGCTGCTGTTTATCCATCCATTACTGCTAGCTGACCATCACTATTTTATTTCTCCCTACGCCTGTTTCAACTGTCCCACAAGCTAATGGCGCAAAATATTTCCCACCCTTCGTTGGGCAAACGATACCATTGACAGAGCTTGAGAGCTGGTTGTGCCCTATGTGACTACATACATAAATATTCGGTAGCCTGCCTGGCTTGGCGCTTACGCTGATATGCGGTGCCTGATAAGCGACCAACTACTGTCAGTTGTTACTCAGCATTCGTTGGATGTGCATGTTAGTGCGCTTTGAAATCTTTGAGAGCATTGGAAACCACTCAGTTGAATATTGCAATTGAGCCATAATTAATGTTTACTAGAAATATTGAGAGACACGTTTTCTAAAAGTGAAATTAAGCCTAACAATTTTAAATAATTTTAAAAGCACAAAAAAAATTGTGACATTGAAAATAAATTCGGCAAAAATAAAAATAAAATATTTTGATTAAAAAAAAAATTAAATAATTTATAAATTAATATATCAAGCATAATTTTTAAAGACTAACTATTTTTGAATCAGGAAAACTTGACGTAACAACCGCAGCATCACAGTGAAGGGTGAATTAATTAGAATTTCCTAAAACGCAATTACCGTAAATTTCTCGCGCCACAAAGTCAAATGAAATTGAACGCTTAAACGTTTTAATACACTTTTAGCTCAGTCGTGGAAGGATAATATCTAAATTTGAAAATCTCAATTCGAAATAAATTGTATTCAAACCAACAATAACAATAAATTTAAAATTAATTTATAATTAACACGCAATCGCCAAGCTTCACTGCGCCATCTCACCATCTCATTAGCGCTTTTGCGTCTTCGAAATTTCTAAAACCCCAAATAACAAAGCATCAGCTCATTATGGAAAAACACGCAACTCCGAATCACGCTGCGGCTGGACAGCATCATCAGCATGGCCACCACCCGGACAAGATAAGCGTAAGTTTATAGCACAAATATACTAAAAGCGATGGCTCTGCTCTCATCTTATGTAGTAAGCGTTTAGAAAATGCTCACATACTCGCCCCTCTAAACCAACCAAACAAGTCTCGACCCACAGCCACCCGAACAAAACCCCCAAATCATCTGTTTGGCTAAGCGTTTAGTGTCCAACTACTTCAGTGGCGAGCTAAAATTATTTACATCGTTTTTCCACACATACCATCACATCTTAGCGCACACACATATATGCATGTATATATGTATATACAATATAATCGTTCTATTTGCCGTGGCAGGCACCTTCGCTTTGCTCAGTTCAGCGCATCCTTTGTCGGCGTTTTATTACCTGCATAAAGATGCCAATGGCTGTGGGCACTCTGAAAGGCGTTCAGTTCATGCAGCTACGCGCTTTAATGGCTTGGCGCGCACATACATATATACAAACATCATGTAGATATTTGTATAGCCTACTGCTTTTTATAAACAATCTGATCTCCGTTCACCAGCGTCTTTGCTTAATGCGCTCATTTATGAAATGGCTTTGGTTGTTTGCTTCATCAGGTTTTTTCGCCTGCTTTTGGTGTGTGTTTGTTTGCTTTAATAAATGGTTTGAAGATTTTCTCGTTTGTTTGCTGAAAAATGAAAGTAATTTTTTATTTCACATATTTAAGCATTGGCGATTTGCTGGTAGGCAAGCTGGTCTCTCTGGACATTTCACTAAATTCGGCAACTTTTAGTAGATTGTGTATTGTATTAGTCGGTATTACATTTTCGTTATCTTAGGCTTAAATTGTAGCTCAAATTACTTCGAAAATTTAATTAAACGCTTAAAATTTATCAAGAGTCTTGTTGCTTGATTTTATTCCCCTCACGAAAGTAGGAGTATAAAACAAGAAAAAAAAAACGTTAACGACAATTTGTATGGCAGCTATATGCTAGAATAACCCTATCTAAACAATTTCTGAGGAAATTGTAGCAATGTCTTGGATAATAATATACATATACCAAATTTTATCAAGATATCTTACCAAATGCAAAAGTTTTCCATATAAGGACTTGAGTTCGATCGGTTAACTTGTATGACAGGTACATGCTACAGTGGTCCAATGTGAACTATTTCTTCGGAGATTATTTTGTTGGCTTCAAGAATAATTGATGTCAAATTTCGTGAAGATACCTTTCTCAAATAATAAGTTTTTCATACAAAAACTTAATTTTGATCGTTTAGTTTCTATGGCAGCTATATGATGTAGTAGTTCGATATCGGCAGTTCCGATAAATGATCAGCTTCTTAGAGAGAAAAAGACATGTGAACATTTTCAGTTCCATATCCCAAAAACTGGAATTAATTTGCGTATATTGCGTATACATATGTTAAAAATTTCGTGGTACACTTAATATGGCCTGTTCAGGGCAGAATAATATTTAGTATAATAACATTGTCGGTTAGGATAATACTTATATGATACTACCAAAATCTTAAGATGAGTGATTATTGTGATAATTATTGGCTTTATAGAGTGGTTAGAGTTGTTATTTACTACACGCAGGAAAGACATTAGAACTTTACTCTAATTCACTTCTAAACATCTATTTTAATAATCACTGCTCCTCGGCAGAAGTAAAATCGGGGATATTTCTCTTAGAATCCATTATCCATTCACAAACAACTTTCAGTTTTTTACCAAAAAAATCCATTTTTTGACTAAATTTCAACACAGTTAACTTACAAAGCATCGCACCTTTTTTGATATGCTTTTGAATTATCTTGAATATCAAGTTGTGTGGAAATGGAAAGTTCCCAGTCATGAGGTATCTAATGAAAAACTATATCATGTATTATTCAAAATTTACAATTAGAAAAAGTGATATAACCTCAAAATTTACACATAGCATTAGTTCCAAAAGTATACACCGTTTTGCTAAATATGTATATGTTTCACAAGTTCATGAAATCTTAAACTTTTAGAAAGTTCAATACGAAGTTCACATATAATTACAACAATTTAAAATGGAATGTTTTCAAACTACTCCTTGCTTAACATTAATTTTCGGAGCGTCATCAAAAAAATTAAGAACAAATTGCTTTTCATGTTCCATGTGAACTCTCTGCCACCATTACTGTAACTAATTATCGCTGACGTTCAACCAAAAATGTGCTAGTCACTGAAGTTAACGTGTAAATGGAGAAGAATATAAGAGTGTATAAGAGATTCTTGCATTTTTCAAAGTAGTATCGCAATATTTTAATGAGTTAGTCAGAATTAGGTTATAAGATTTAAAGAGCTATCGAAAAATTGCAAAATTTTTCAAGTTAATAAAATGTTTAAATTAAACTGTATACCAGTAAGCATCTTATGCATTTTCCATAACGTAAAAATAGGTTGGCATCAAACACAAACAAATAATTTACGCATAATTTAGTAATAATTATGGCCTTTTATCGCTATTTCGCAATGTTTCATATTTCTAATGAAATGAAAAATATTTGTCAATCTATTAAAGTATATCACAATGTGCGTTTCTAAGCATTTATTTTTCATAAATTGTTTTCGAAAGAACATGACTTGTTCGTGTACAGCAACACCCACTTTTAGCACACTCACTTTACCTCTCCTACCTTTGATAACTACCGGCATCCTTACAGTTTTGTTTGCGAAGCCTGTCCCCTTTCCTAATTGGTCTACCTCCTTGTCAGCCAAAATCATTTATCATTGCCTGTCAAAGAGGCTTCAACACATTTATCATTGGAGGTATTAGTTATTTTTCTGCGTGCTAACCTCACTTATCGACTTTTTGATTTGTAGAGGTTAAAGTTTCAGCTGGAGAAACAAACGTGGCTAGTAAAGTGATATTATTAGAAAGCTGGCTAAATTCTGCATCGCGCATTATGGCTTTTTTCAGAGCAAGTGGGAAGTATTTGCACTTAATTTTGAAGTGAAAACTTTAACTGTAGAGTGTTTAAATGATAAATATTCGAATCTAGTAATGTTAGTTAAAAATTTCTTCTTCTTCTTTATTGGCGTACACATAGACGCAGATTATAGCCGAGTTTACAATAGTGCGCCAGTCTTTTTTCCTTTTTGCTGTTTGGCGCTATTTGGAGATTCAAAGAGTAGTCAGCCCTTTCTTCACCTGATATTTCCAACGGAGTGGAGGTCTTCCTCTTCCTCTGCTTCCACCGGCGGGTACTGCGTCGAACATTCTGAGAGCTGGGGTGTTTTCATCCATTCGGACGACATGACCTAACCAGCGTAGCCCCTGTCTCTTAATTCGCTGAACTATGTCAATCTCGTCGTATATCTCGTACAGCTCATCGTTCCATCGACTGCGGTATTCGCCGTTGCCAATAAATCTAATGCTGGTTCCAAGATAGACGTAACTATCTACACTTAGATGTTTTGACTGTCAGCAGTGACGGAGGAACCAAGTCGGGAGTACGACGACTTCTTGTTTGATGAAGGAAGAAGTCGCACAATCGAACGGCTCGGAGAGGTCCTACCCGATCCTAACGGAGTAGACGGGTAATTGCTATTTGAACTTTTCATGGTGGCACAATAGACCGTCCGCTCCATCGTCATCTATTGGGGAATTAGGTTCGCCATCTCCTTTTGTTGAGCTTCACTAGCAGATTGGATAAGTGTTCCCCCATGGTGTCTGTTGTGTGGTATAAGTCGTGTTAAGACTCTTACGCTCAAATGTGTCCCAAAGAGCATCATACATCATCTTATTTATCTTAAACCCTCCAACGGATCAAAAAACAATTGATACGAGTATTTTTAGACCCGAAAATCTGTACTCTTCGCGTCAAAAAATCGAATAAATTAATAGAATTCCGACTTCAAAATTTATCAAAATCGAGTTATCTTCTTTTGAAGCTATTTATGTACGAAAATGTTAACTAAACAGTTTTCTTGCATTTTAAATGCTCTGTTTCCCTATATACATACCTACATATGTATATACACTTACACAGACATACATTCTTACAAATATTTTTCATATTTACATTGCAATGCTTGAATTTGAAAAAAAAAATTAATTTTATTGTTTCACAGTTTTTTCACTTCATTGAATTCATTTGCGTCATTAAGTTCATCAATTTAAATAAAATCGGACATTACATTAGTTTCAATTACATTTATACAGAGTAATGTCCGTTGCGCATCATAATTTTGACATCCGTTCCATATGAGGCAGCCGAAGACAACAACAAAGCGAAAGCCATTTGCTTAAACTCATTTGCGCATCCCTTGGGTGGTGTCTGTAAGCTTCTGCTGTTATAAGCTTACATTCATTTTGTCTGCTTGGATTTCCTCTGATTTGTGCCTGCAACCATTTGGTTCTGTTTGCGACATTGGCCTTTCTTCCCCCTCTAAACACATACATACATACATATGTATAATAAATGCGTTTTGTTTAACTTCAACGCAATTTTACGTAACTGTGCTCCAAGCGCACAGACAAGCACACTTTGTTGTACAACATACATATATACACATATTATTTGTTGTCTAGTTTCTAGCTTAGGCACAATCATTTGTTGACTTCTCCGCCTTTATTTCGAAAGCGATAGTCCTTCCTTCCTGTTTGCTTTTCAAGCAAGTATTGTTTACGCAGCAGCTTTCTGCCTGGTTTTATACAAATTATTGTATTTGGAGGCTATCAATTCGCCCTCTTCCCCATTTATGAGCTTAGAAAGTTAATATTATTGTTTTTGAACAGGATATGTATACATTTGTTGTTGTTTTTATTAGATTTGTTTGTTAATTTTGTGGCCAATGGAAGACGTAATATTGACTTGTTTTGATTGCTTTATTTCCGATTCTCTTAAGCTCATAGCTGCTTATATACGAATGGAGGTATGCCTCTTGAGTATATTAAGAGTATTGGAAGAATAATAGCAGAACAGTATGAACAAAAAAATACGTTTGAAGGCGAGCTAAACTGAGAAGGCGAACCAATTCCATCCCATGGTTTTACGCCCGCCACGTAAAAAACGCCCTCAATGAAATGGAAACAGCAGCCTTGGGCCCTTTTTTGATGACGAACGGAATAAGTCCCGCGGACCCCCCGATCTTATATTATATTTATTTACTTTTAATAAAGCCATGCACAGCAAGTAGAAGCATTCAAGTTTTTTCCACCAACAAAAAACTTATCCATATGACTTCTATCCATTACAACACAATAATTCATAACTGTAGCCATCAAGGTTGGTCGATATTTTTTGTGGTTACAAGAATATGGAATTGGCTAATCTATGCATCATAAATCGAAAAAGTTTGCATACAACTTTATTATAGCATGCTTTCACCCAATACTATGAAAATATATTTGCCAATGTATGTACAAATCGTTCACTACATTATTGATGCTTAACATCTGTTGTAGCTTTTGTATGATCCAATTTCAGTATTCTCTAAGCTGCATATGGGTATCAAATATTCTACGCCATTCAAACAGTATGTGGGTTTAATAATGACGAATTCTGCACAACAGTGACACTCATAGGCCCAGCTTCTGCTACTTTACAAAGCTACCACATAAATGTCGTTCTCATATTCAACAGTCTCCATTCTTTTAGTATACCCTCTAAGAAATTAGAAAACATTTCGAAATTTTCGATGCGCAAACATATAATTCCTAATATTTCGTGCGAAAAATCGTTATCGAACACAGAAACTGTGGACTAAAAGCAAATGCAGTTACACGTAGCAAGCACCAGGTCGTAAACTCGATTATGAACTGCTCCGGCGATGAGATGTGATATGTTTGGCCAAATGATTTTACTGTGCATATGATAATAACGCAGAAGAAGAGAGGGAGAGTGTAGAGTGTATCAAAAATGTCACACACGTTTATTAATAAAAAAATATTCTTGGTCTACGAAGCTTATGAAGCATATATAAAGAAAATATTTTATGTACGACAGAGTGTATGTGTGTGTAGATTTCAAGAATTCCTTTAATAATTCCGTGCTGTGGTGGGGCAATAAGAAACGTGACTATATTTTTAACTTAAATACAGATGTAAATTAAATAAAATAAAAAAATATATATAGATATATAAGTATATTTGTGTGTGTGTAAAACACATTTAGATTCGATACTATATATTGACGCGTTGCACTTATGCATCTGAATGTGAAATTCTGTTTGCGTGCGTGTTCCATGCGCCGATCGATATTCCCGTTAATAATAAACTTAATTTTAATATAGTGAAGACCACGACGCACTGACATTGTGTGAGTATGCCAATAATATGCCAGATATTTATACTATTTTTGATGATATATTAAAATAATACTAATAAAACAATGTCTGTTGATAGCCTTATGTTCCGTTGATAAATGGATTAATGTCCAGACATCCTTCTAGGAACATTGTTTCGGTCTCCAAAGAAATGCGCATATCACCATAAAACAATTAAAGCTGTTTTATGCCAACTGTAGTGAACCAGAAATTATTTAATTCTGTAAAATATTTGTTGTAAAAATTATAATGATGAAGAAATTAAAATTAACAAGATGTGGTTTGATAATCTTGATGATGCGTCTTATAGTAACTCTGGTCATTATTACAAGCTGTATGATGATAACTCTGATACTATACTATGCAAAAAATAGTAAGACTTTGTTCATATTTTAAAATTCTATAGAAGAAGAAGCATAGATTCAAGACTCATTAACAGGAATAATATGTTTCATGAGATTCTGATAGTCAGAAAGCATTGTTTCACAGACGTTAACGCAACGTTATTTTTTGAAAAAAATTTAGTGATTTTGGAACCAATCGTGTTTTCACTTTTCTTAGGCCAAATGGTTTTCGTTAATCCTTCCGATATTCCAACGATGTCAGTAAGATCTCTGACTGCTAATTGTCGATTCTCAAGCACCAATTCCTTTATTTTATTGACTAATTGATCATCAGTTAATGGTCTTCTGATCCCAGAAAAAGAGATAGATTGGTGTACTATTTTATTATCTTTGAAGATATACGTTCTCATCTATTTTATTCTGAAAAATAATACAAAAAGATACTGAATTTATTGTTTTTAAACTTAACAGATAAAAGACGTAGTCAAAACGCAATAAAAAGAGACATGTTTTTACAAATAAAATTTATTTAAAATTGTTGAAACATACAAAATAAGAAAAATTAAAGCAAACAAACGCTTTATGGTTGCGAAAACAAAGTAAACGAAACGCAATACCCAAAAACAAGACACCAAATGAGGCAAAAAGAAATAATATAAAAAACTAAATAAAAAGAGATAATAAAAGTCGACTGTGAAATGCGCGCCATTGAATTGTAAAAAAGCAGGGTGAGCGATGTGTAAGCTTAAAACATCCTTCATTGAGGTCAGTGAGTGTAAAAGTAGGGAGAAAAGGTTCTAATAAAAGAATGAGGCAAGTCAACTGCACACTTTACGTACACACACACACATGTCGACGCATATATGTAGTACCACACTAAGTAAGGATTATCGTAACATGAACTCACTAACTATGTGTCTACATACTTACATATACTATAAATGTAAGTATATCGGCAAAAATGCAGCTCACATAGTACTAAAAAATTTCACATATGTCTATATGTATGTATGTGCGTGTGGGTATTCAACATATGTGCCTGATCGCTGCAAATGAAGTGTACACCCACCGGCTAAAATCAGCAGCAACAAGCCGCAATGCCAGTCGCAACATTGTTTCGCACTCATATGATTGAATGTAAGTTATGTGAGGAGGCAACAGTTACACACATATGTATATCCCCTCCTCATCTAAGCAAGCTTATGCAGATGAGTCCTTTATTCACGAACCCCTCAGATGTGTGTTTTTTAACCACAAATCTTGTCATGTCATTTGTCTGCCTGCCATGATGTGTTGCTGTTCATTTTGCACAGAGAAGAAGAAGAAGAGGAAAATAAAACCGTAATGACTAACGCTTCGTTGCATGTATTTGTCGGCTGTTTTGCTTGTACTTTGCGTATTGCCAGTGAAAAGTGGGCGTGGAAGGGTGAAAAACATTAAGTAACCAAATAAATATACCAAATTAGTATGTCCATTTTAGATATTGGGTTTCGAAAGTAAAGTATGGAGTTAATTATGTCGATGGTTTTAAATACCTTTAACCTGAAGCTTCTTGTAGAAGAGAGATTAAAGCGCAAGGCCCTATTTTTATAATTTTAGGTATATTTGGCGTATATATAAGTTATTTAGATGACAGCCATAAATAATAATTGTCTTCAAATGCGTTTTGTTCAAAATCACTTTTGTCAAATTAGCTTGATTTGCCAATGTAAGAAAGAAATTAAATTTAAAAAGAGTTTTATTTTTAAGTATTATTTTTCAAACACGCAATATAAGTTCTTATAAATTTAAGCCCTCGTATTAAATTTGTTTGCATATGGCATACTAAGTGCGGTATGACGTATACGTAACATTTGAATGGAGTCTACCATTAAACTCTGGTATTGTAAAATATTCTTTTACCGTAAACATGAGT
Source organism: Bactrocera dorsalis (assembly GCF_023373825.1). Classification (NCBI taxonomy): domain Eukaryota; kingdom Metazoa; phylum Arthropoda; class Insecta; order Diptera; family Tephritidae; genus Bactrocera; species Bactrocera dorsalis. The sequence goes on along the minus strand of NC_064304.1, from coordinate 101,034,837 downwards.
TACTACTTTGCAATTTATGCGTATATATAAATTATAACAAAAAATTTAAATAAAAAAATTACATAAATAAATTTTATTAGAATATGCGAATCAGTTTTGGTGAATTTAAAACTCGATCTGTTTGTTTAATTTTATTTTATTGATGCACAACTTCACGGCATGCTACATTCGCACTGTGGTATGTAGTCTCACGCGCAGCTTGTTCCGGACTTCCCTAGAGATGTTTCCATTTTCCGTCGCGTTATTGGTATAAAGAAATGTCACTTGTGGCATTCTATAACATGCGTATGTCAATGAATATGAGCATTTTCAATTACAGTCTTTAGCATGTATGAACACGTAAAGGGAATAAAATTTCCATTAATTAGTGGTAGGCAAACAAGTTTTCAAAGTTACTGACGGTTTTATTTTTTAATAATTTTGTTGTACTAAAAAAGTGGGTTTTATAGGATTACTCTTAAGTGGTTAATAATTTTCAAATATCCGATTTCAAAATAACCACAATTTTATATAAATTAAAAGTCTTAAATCGACCATATCAATACTTAAAGCATATCTACTTCTTTAGCAGCTATCATGGTTAAACCTAATTTTAGCTAGGGACTGCCACAAATTATCACGTGATAAAATTTACAGCACGAACCTCTATTTTCATTAACATATAATTATGTATGTAATTTTTATATGTTTATGCCTTCATTTTTTTCTTCCATTCATGTAAGCGAAAATTCCAATTATATTTTACATCTTTTGCGCTCATGAGCAACACCAGACTATACCGGTTTGCAACCGCATCGACATTTACATTTTCATATGCGCAAACCCATGAGGATCAGGTATACACATATACTAGATATATTATATATGAGTGTTTAAATGGGATGTTAGCATCGAATTGCAGAATGGTTAATCTTAGTTGGAAGCTCGTGTGTATTTATAATGTGTGCAATTTTAGTAACTGAAGCGTGAATTCTCGGTGGATAAAAAGTCAGCTAATGCAAATATATGTATATATATTAGCTATATATAAGTATATGTATGCATGTGTATATATACATATATAAGGTATTTACATATATTGGTACGCATATGTACTAGGGCAGGTAAAAACAATCACTCGCATTGTACGCCATGTCGTATGAGCAATATAGAATGCATAAATCACTTTCATCAATTCTCAGTAATAACTTAACTGCGTACTATAGCAGTACTTTTAAAGGAATGTTTTGGTGAAAAAATTTAACCTTACAAGACCAAAACAATCCAATTGCCAATATAAGCATACTATATTTACATACTACATATATGTCAACAGATATACTTGCATATGTAATTTATTTTTTAAATTGTAAATAAGGAGCTTGTTTACGTTGGATCCTTGTTTTTAGGGCAAGAACTGACGATATTTGCAAATAGAAAACTCAATCAACATGGAAAATAACGGACAACCTTGTATGCATACTTATATACATATATGCAATTTGTCAGAAATACAATCCAAATATGTATACATTTATGAATTTCAACGGTTAAATTTTATTTGTGCGCTTTTTTGTATGTTTCTGCGCAAAACAAACTTTCGAGCAAAAATAAATTAAATATTGTCTGAAAAGCTAAATCTGCGGTCAAAAGTTTATAAATACAAATGTAAACAAAATGAAAAGCAATTAATTGAAGTCAAAGCGGTAGTGGTGTTAACCTAATAATATAGTCTCATTTACGCGTTGCTGAATTTTTGTTTTGATAATTTTTTAAAATTTTCTACGGAAATAAACTTTTTAAATTTCAAAAATTTATATTACAAACAGAGATTAAATTTCAATTTCTTCTATACAAATTTATTTTATCGAATGTTATTGCACAATCAACAATGAGTTTGCAAAAAATGTCTTGGTTCGTATCTTCGGCAGGAATAAACGAATTTCTGTGCAAGTCTTCACGTCATTCCAAGCTGTGTTTCGGAAGTTCTGCGAGTACATAACGAAATATATTCATTTTTAAATATGTTCATATGTATAAGATTATAGTATTTTATGAAAACAACTTTAGATCTATGTTGATAAAACAAAAGATCAGACCACCTTTTGAAGAAATTCTGGAAAAAGTTGAACAGGATATATTCTTATTTAAATTAGTTGGAAGATTATTGCATTACCTTCGACAGTAATCTATGCCAAACTTTGTAAAGATATCTTGTCAAATAAAAAGGTGTTCTCTACAAGGGAAATATGTCAGTTTGTAAGCCAGCTATAAGCTAAAGCAATCGGATATCAGCAGTTCCGACAACTGAGCAGCTTCTTGCCGAGACAAACATACTTTAGGAACGATTCAAAAGAAGTATTGAAGATATCCGGCTATCTCTCTCTTTCTTAATGCTACTTCTTTTGCGCCATAAAACTTTTATTTCTAGCAAATTATACTCAAATAAGTGAAACAATATAAAATCTGTATCATCTTGAACACATTATATTAGCTGTCAAAAACATGTGAGCTGTCAAATTACTTAAGCGTATTATCATACAATATCTTTTATTCTTACAGAGCTGCTAAAGTGATCCAAAGCTATGTCTGTCTCTTATTTATTTTAATTGTTGTGTTCATTTATATTTTCTAGCTATTGTGCTGACACGGTTTAATTGATTTTCAATAAAAGTGTCAATGGCAGCAACAACATAGCGCAAACAAATTACAGCCCGAGTACGCTTGTAAACGTCAGCATGTCAGTCACTCGCGAAAACGCATTCAGTGACGTAATTGTTGCGCTTTGGAAAATGTGCGAAGCAAAAACAAAAGTAGATCGCTGTCAAACGCATTTGCAATGTGACTCGCACTTGACGCTAATTAAAGTATTTTAACAGCTAAAAATATCTGCGCATTGTCAGCCCTAGTGGTTTGTGGGCGATTCTTTCAAATCTTTGTCGTATATTTATGCGAGTAATTCACACAAAACTAATACGGCTGTCTAAACTGACGTTGGCAACACCAAAGGCTCCGTCAGGATCAGGAAGGACCTCTCCGAGCCGTTCGATACCAAACGAGGTTTCAGACAAGGCGACTCCATATCGTGTTACTTCTACAACCTTCTGCTGGAGAAAATAAAACGAGCTGCAGAACTTAATCGAGCAGGTACAATCTTTTATAAGAGTGTACAGCTGCTGGCTTATGCCGATGATATTGATATCGTCGGCCTCAACACTCGCGCCGTTAGTTCTGCTTTCTCCAGACTGGACAAGGAAGCAAAGCAGATGGGTCTGGCAGTGAACGAGGGCAAGACCTGTGATCAAACAAACAGTCGTCGTTCTCGCGACTTGGCACTCACGTCACTGTTGGCAGTCATAACTTTGAAGTTGTAGATAGTTTTTTATATTTGGGAACCATATAGTTTTTTTGTAACCTGGTTAAAGAATATGACTTTTGAAAATTCTCTGAAAACAATGTTATCTAAATATTTCAAAGATGATTTATTAATTGTTGTATTGGGAACATATTTAGGAAGGCGTTATATTTATATAGCGTTAAGACATAACCTATGTATGTATATCTTTGGGAGCAATTTAACAAAATGTAGTTAGTGTGTCACTCTAACCTAACCTAACTTTACTGATCAAGTTTGTTTCCAAGTTATTGTACACCGATTGCAAAAAATATGTATGTATGAAATTAAAAAAGTTTAAATTGCGTTGTTACGTTTTAGTCTTTTTGATTACTGATTTGAAGATATTTTCCACAATATTTAGGTATTTAATATCTTCCGCAGCATTGAAGCATCTTATAGTTTGTAGAATTGTTCGCACATATCATAGTCTCGGCCATGATCAAAAGCACTCAAGCTAGTAGTATCTTAGTATCTCGATTTAATTCAAACTGGGTTCTATACAGAGCCGGCAGGAGTCGTCAGCGAAAGGCCAAAGGTATGTAAATATAAATTAGAAAATAACGCTCATAAACCTGTGTAACGGAAATCAGTGAAAATTCAAGGGAATCAGTTAACAAATTAAAACCATAAATTTGATACGATTGAAATACCTTTGATGTTACCAAGCAAACAGTTATACAGTGTGGTATACCCTCAGCCACTTTCATTTACAGCACATGCTATTTATATACATTTGTATATACAGATATGTACATACATATATAAAATGGAAGGTATCCTCCAGTGAATTGTGAAATTGCTTGCCACTTGCAAAACCCACATCTCTGCTCAAGTCTCTTGCTTTCTGTGTTGTGTTTGTTGGAAAATTTCGAATTCTACAGTATTGATTTATTTAACTTTGGCAAATAAAGCACAACGGAATAATGCAATAAAATATTTGCAGCAAACATAAATAAATATATATAAAAGCTGGTGTACATTTACGAGTATATATTATTCGCTGTGTCTTTCAAATGTCGTCTCAAGCTATATATTTACTTTTGTTGGCACGTACACCTCTGGAATACTTTTAAATGCAGACACGTGTTTGTACAAATATAGCAACACTCTTGTGGAATGCTATTTTAGCTGTATATTTTCATTCTACAACGTTAACCTATCAGCTGTAAGGCTATGCACATAGTGGTACAGCGATTAAAGCATTGATAAAGGTAAAGGAAAACGTGACACTCTCTGCTGACGCACCTTTATTCTTACTTGTGTTATGCGTATTTATGTTGAGTAACAAGTGCTGCTTTTGAGTGTTTTACTTTTTGCTCGCTCGTCGCGACGCTATGTTCACAGCCTTAGCTTGTGAAATGGAATGTTTTCAGCCTTTGTATTTAATTTTTGAATTGTAGAGGTGCCTTTTCATTTAATTTATATTCTATAACGGGAGATTCAAGTAGGGCTACTTTTTTCCATAGTCTTTTTTTGACAGATCCCGCGTGAGTCGTGTCAAGCTGTCATGCTATTTTTGTTCAATATTGTTTGGCATTTCAACCATGAAAAGGCTTAAGCCTGAACAACATTTATAAATCGTTCAACTTTAATACGAAAATTCATGTTCTCTGAATAATGTGTTTCGCACGCTTCTCAATTGTTGGTCAACATAATCGGCCCACTGAGGGTTCTATTCGTAACACCATCACCTATGTTAAGACCCAGCATTCATTATTGAATAATATTGGACTATGTAAATAGATCACATTCAACAAGAAGTTCCGATATTTTCAAGCCAAATTTTTTTCAGCGATGAGCGAAATTGCCGCATTTGAGACGAAGGGCAACTTGAAGGTGTTGTTTGTGGGCCGGTGAATTCATAAGTCCACAAATGATGCCGGTGAGAACGTAACCGTCAATGGGGCACCTATTGGGTATGACTCAAACACTCTAGTACCATTTCGAGGTTTCAACGTTGGGAACTAACTAACAAAATTTTATTTTTTCCCTCTCTCTCTCTGGAAGTGAGGTTATTGCGTTTTAAGTGTCAGTATGTTTGTGTTATTGGTGCGAAAAGGAGCTTCAAACAAAGAGCCAACATTAAATTTTGTTTTAAAATTGGTAAAACTTTTACCGAAACATTTCAATTTTATGGCGATCATTGCCTATCCCGTAGCAGAGTGCACGAGTAGTTTCAATGTTTTCAAAGTGGTCGTGAGGACATAAAAGACGATAAACATGTGGGCCAATCAAAATCCGTGATCACCGGAAATTCCATCGAAATTGTGCGTGAATTCATCAAAAATCAGCCAAAATCATGATTGAAATTCATGAAAATGGAATTGAACATCTTCAAAACATCGATTTATCGCACTTTGGCCGAACATTTTGCGCTTACGAAAGGTATGTGCACGGTTTGTTTCGCACATATTGACTGACAACCAAAAATTGCTCAGATTCCAACATTCGAATGACGATTATTTGTACAAAAATCACATTTCAACCATTAACCACTCCCCGTATTCACCTGATATGGCACCGGGCGACTTCTTCTTTTCGGAAAAATGCATTTGCCTATGAAAGGAAAATGTTATGCAGACGTAGAGGCCATTCAAAAGGCTTGCACCGGCATACTGGCTGTCGTCCAAAAAGCTGTATTGAACCAGAAGGAGACTATTTTGAATAAAATAAATTAATCTCGTCAAAAAAACCATTTGTTCTGTTTTTTGTTTTTAAAGTCCTGTTTACTTTGGAAAGCATCTTGTATTTGCCAAAGACTACGTTTAAAACAAATTCGTTAATATCAGTGCCATCAATTTTGTTTGTCTTTAGAACACTGTGATAAACTGAATATTCATAAATTTTTCGAAGACACTTTGTTTATCTAAGTCAAATGCTTGTAGTTGAAAGTTTCGGTTAATCGGCTTAAGTATTTTGGCAAGTGGCGCTTAAGCTTGGATAGACTAAGTGTGACAATAATAAACATCCTTCCTTCGTGACACCAAAATGGCAAACGAAATTTTAATGGATGAGGAAGGTGGCAAATTTATTTTAGTAAGAAAATTATATACAACTGTAATTTATCGCATACATTTTGCACATACTTGTGTTCATATTTTTAGTATAAACATATTTATATGTATAAGCTTTATTACTGCTGTTGGAGCATTAAACTTTGCTTGTCTGTCTTTTGACAGTTGAAAGCGTTAACCACGTTGGCTTGTAATATAGGCAATTAATGCTGAACATTCGTATAAAAGCAGAACGCTGAAGTACGCTTAAAGTAAAATAACTGAGATTGCCGAATTGATTACAACTTTAGGTGAATGATTGAAAAGCTAATAGTAGGGTGATCAGAAGTGTAAATTTTTTGTCATGTGATGCTTTCAACCACAGCTGTTAACGATTAGAATAACAAAAAGGGGGTTATAAAGATAATAGAGACTTTTTCTTACATTTTGGGATATTGTTTCACTGCAAAAGTCGAAAGCCGATAAATTGCTGCTCAATATTCCATATTCGCCTTGCTGTGTCTTTTTCTTGTTCGGGAAACACAAATATCTGCTTTAAAGAGCCAAGATTGAGATTGAAAGATTGATTTAAAGAGCCAATTGATTCATTATTCATACTTTATTTTATAGAATAATAAAAGATAACACTATAATAAAGATAAACCATGCGACTATATACATTGCTGTTTTGAGTAGCAGATATCCATTGCGTATTAGCAACTTTTTATGTTGTAAGTTCATAATATTGGGTAGTCGAAAAAGTCTTTTCGTATTTTGTCAATAGATGTTGTTGCAATCGCATATCTTCAGTGAAGTCAACAGAAAGGGCTAAGTCTTCCATGAGGACAACGCTAGACAACACACGTCTTTGATGACTCGGCAAAAAATGGGAGAGCTTGGCTGGAAAGTTTTGATGTATCCACCATATAGCCCTGATCTTGCACCATCGGACTACCATTTGTTTCGGTAAATGCAGAACTCCCTTAATGGAGTAAAGTTGGCTTCAAGAGAAGCCTGTGAAAATTACTTGTCGCAGTTTTTCGCCGAGAAACCAGAAAAGTTTTACACTGATGGAATAATGTCTCTAGCGGAAAAATGACAAAAAGTGGTCGACCAAAATGGTACATATTTGGTTCATTATAAATATAATAAAAATTAGTTGAAGTTTGATTAGAAATACGAAAAGACTTTTTCGACACATTTTTAAGTTTATTCGATAACTTCCGTAAAATATTGCACTTGCCAATATATTTAAGAATATAAAGCGTGTAGTATATTTTTAAAGAATTTGCTCAACACAAATTTCTTTTCGGTACTTACAATCATATCATATTGAGAGAGATTTTTGGGGAATGATTTTGCATTCTGTTGCAAAAATGAAATATATTCCATACATACAAGTATATACACACAGAAAAAAATTTTGTATGAATTTATCCAAACAATTACTTGTTCGCAACTTCCTTCTCCCATCTCTAATCACAAGGCAGTGCAATTATAATTCCTTCAGCTACATAACTGTTACTTGATTTCTTAAAGGCTAACTAAAATTTGCCTGTAAACTTACTTTGCTTCGTGTCCACACAACTCGTTGAATAGCTCACAGAAAAGTTGGGCAACACGTAGTCCACAGCGTCCCGGTTGGCACCAGCACATAGTTTTTCAGTTTTGTTGCATTAGCTTGGCTTCAGCACACTGTCACGTATAAGGCTTCAATAAAAGTTATTTCAAACAAGACGAGGCAAAATCGAATGCGAACACGACTTTTTGCAACAAACAAAAAAACAGGATAGAAATTGCTACCAAAAACTTTTCCCCAAATAGAATAACCTCGAAATAGCAAATCGAAAGTACAAACATAATAAAAATGAGAAAAAAAAACAAATTTTTAAAAGCAAAGAGAATATTTTGTATCCTTTTAGTTAGAATAGGTGTAGTTGGATTTCTTATATAAAATGCTTTGCGCTTGCTTTTTATGTAATGCTGCTGAAATGCGGTTTCCCACTGCGTTCAAATACAGAAATCCTTGCAAATTTGCTTTATTTCAGTGATTTCGCTTATGCATTCTTTCATTCTCCTCACTCAACCATATTACCGCTTTCTTATTCGCGTTTATATACAGAGGACATTAAAGGTCTCTGCCATTAGCATAAAATGCAAATCGTCGTGTATGACTTAATACTCATAATAAGCTAATGAATGCCAGTACAGTTATAGACAAAAACAAAGCTTGAAACAACAAAGGAAGTCATTAGCGCCAACAATAACGACAGAACAGTGCTTAACAAAAATGACAGGAAATAAATTATTATGTTTTTTTCGGAATCGGCTCTACCAATTCTTGCTAAAGCTTGTTATGTCAGTATTAGCGGGAAGATATTAATAAAAGCTAATTAAATAATTGTGGAACTATAAAATGTGAGTTGGTTATGTCATTATTAAATTATATTTCTTTTTTATAACAAGATAGCTATTCAAAATAAAGTAAAATTATCTAGTTTAGAATGTTGGGTCATAACTATAAGAATACATGTATGGAAATCGGTGAATATGAGTACAAACAATTTAAAAAGATCTGTAATTTTTTATTTCCACTGTGTATGATCTTTTGCTATTTTGATATCTCCTTACAGGATCACCTAAGGTAAAAAATACGTGTTTTAGTTAAAACCTAAACTTAGAACTTGGAAGAAGGGAAAACAATCGAAATAAATCCTTCGTCCAAGTTTTTAAGAATTGTATCTCGGAGACCTGTGTAAAATTTTATGAAGATCGCTTGAGTAGCTCTTGAGAAATCTTGCCAACTGATTTCAAAAATACCGTTTCAAGAAAAACGCATTGATCTGCGACGGGCTTAACCCAGCTAGCCTCCAGTGCACAAGTTCTCAAGACTCTATCTCCGAAACTATTACTCGTATCAACTCGAAAATTTAGGACAATATTCTAAAGGTGTTTTAGAATTTAATAAGATAATAAAAAAATTCGATTTTTTGAAACCGGTAACCCCTTAAAAATACAAGCATTGGTTCTTTGATCTAAATCTATAGAACTGTCAAAACATTACATTGATAAGTGGAAAATCTATAAAATAGTTAATTTAAATACATATATTTACATATAAGGACTGCTAGTTTAGCAGAATTTCAAGAGTACATTAGCTTGAAATTGTCGCCTATAATTTTACTATCTTCTCATTTACTCTCTTATTTGTACTCGCAACTACCCGAGAACAGCATATTTGACCTCCTTTTGATAAATTCTGTATAAACTTTGAATGCTAATCAATAGATAAATTTTATATAACTTTAATATCAACAACATACAGTCAATATCAAATAAATTTCGAATCTCATGCTGGTCATTTCATACCTTGCAAATTCTGTAAACCTTGCTTCAATGCATTGTCAATTAAAAGAAAATCCAACCTAACCTCAAATTATAAAAAAACACCTCTAATAACGATTAATTTAATATAAATATTTCCTTTTTACACCATTCATTACAGAAATATCTTGTTAATACGGACAAGAGTGGCGAATTGACCGTTACAGTGCAGGTATGAGGAGAATATCACAACCAAAAACATCTTTAAAACATCACAATGCTCTCTATAGAACATACACCATATATATACATATTCATATATATTAAAATATACTACATTGCAATAAAATTTCCACTTGACTTTCCATTAGGGCGACTTGACACAACAAGAAAAGCGTGCAGTCTTCATTACAGTCCACGATCTGGGATGCAATCGTAAGTTATTGAAATTCATTTGTGGCTTTTTACATCATATTTTATAAATTAAATACTTGTTCATTTATGGGAGCAGTGAAATGCGCAAATCAACAAATAAAAAGTGTAAAAGAAGTACAAAAAAGAAAAACTCGTGGCAAATATGTAATAAATTCCACGCCTAAATAAATAAAAAGAGCGTTACAATAAAAACTCATACAAACATACATATTTGAGTAGAGTAATTGTGAGAAAGTTTTCCATGCGTAATGATTTATGAACCATAAAATGCTATAAAAGGTTAAAAATTGCCTGATGCGAGGAGATGAAAATTTCTTTAAAATGTAAAAATATCACATTCCTGTTTTTACGAAAAATTTAAAAAAAATGACGACATTTCAATTAAATTTGTAAGCTTTTACTTATTATTATTTTTTACCTATACCATTTGACAGACAACTCATTCCAAGAATTTGTCAGCAGTCCATGCATGACGGAGATTAAGGAGCGCTCCTGTTTCATACACATCGATGTACCTGGACATGCTGATAATGCTGAGGCCTTACCGGACAGGTAAATAAATATTTTTGATTTGTATGGAAATTTTCTCCCTTTTTTCAATTTGAGTACAAATAATTGGTATTATATTGCTGTCGCTTTCTCTCTACCCAGAATACCTCTAATATATATAAATAAATAGGTCTTGGAACGCAAACAACCAGGCAATACCACAAAATTACTGCGGAGTAGTGTTGATGGTGGACCGACCAAAAAGCTCCTACTTCTAGACATAAGGACGCTTAAGTAGTAACATTAAAGGTATCATCACAGGGCACCTAAAGATTACATTTAAGATCTCACCTTTAATAAATGGGAAAAATCGGTTGAGTAGTTCTCAAGAAATCTTGGCAACCGACTTCAAAAACACAGTTTCGAGAAAAACGCAAAAACGCAGACGGCATCCTTACCATAGCCTGGGGCGAAGAAGTTCTCAAGGCTGTATCTCCACTTGAAAATTTAGGACAATATTCTAGAGGTGTTGTAGTTGTAATTTAACAAGACAATAAAAATATCGATTTTTTGAAATCCGTAAAACCATGTAAACCCCTTAAGAGCCCACCTTAAAAAATGGTAAAAAGGACGTCTACGGAATGCAAAACATGCACAGAGGATGATGGCGCGCTGAAATATAATCTATGCGAATGCCCAGACCTTTAGCCCAATCCCTGAGTTTTTGACTTATTGGTCTGAAATGTTCTTTTCTAGCCAAAACATTGCTCAATTGTAGGCAACGCCGTTATCCGATGTAGAAAATTGTTTTATTTGACAAGATGTTGTCACGAAATTTAGCATAGGTTATTAATCAATGTAGCGTAATAATCTCCGAAAAAATTTTTCGGATTGAACAATTATACTCCTTTAAACTGACCGATATAAAATTCATTAAATATGTTTTCGTTTAATTCTATTTTTTCTATCTGTCCTCATAGTTTCCAGTTTCCATCACTGCAAACACTGGGTGAAGATCTCATTACCGTTTTGGACTTTCTGCATGTCAAATATGTGATTGGCTTGGGTGAAGGTGCCGGTGCTAATGTCTTAGCTCGCTTCGGTTTGGCTCATCCATCGCGAGTGCTCGGTTTGGTGTTGATTAATGCTACCGGCAGCGCCGCCAGCGTTTTACAATCATTCAAAACTAAGGTAAAACGGTGAAGAATCAGTAGAAAAAAGATTTCTAATTAAAATCCATTTATATTTCAGCTAATACAATGGAAAAACGATGATATTGCACAATCGGCCGAAAGCTTTTTAATGTACCACAAATTTGGACATGTAAGTTTGCAACGGCTGGTATGCCGTTATAAATGTGTATGTGTGTAGGTTTCTGTGTGTTTGTGTGTGCACTTTTTATATTATATATATGGCACACAAAATTCAAAATTATTGCAAAAATTATTATTGTACACATACATATATGGTATTTATTAAAATTGGAAAGCTAACATAAGTATGAATTAATTGGTGTGGCTGCTATACATACAATATGTAAATTGTTTGGAGTGAAAAATTAATTTTATACGTATTTATGAAGTAACTTTTTCTTTAACCTTTTTTTCTTTTTTTCAACGCGGTTGGTGTAAACAATAATGAATAAACCATATTAAAAATGTATTGAATAATTGATACTAAAAAATCATGTGACATCTTAAATAATATATTTGAAACTTCACAAACTCTTTGACAAGCTACAGGTTATGGAGGTATAGCATTTAGTATAATTTTCTTGTTGGCACAAATCTGCTTTCATGTGGTTTGCCAATACATTACTGCTTTAAAAACATAGTTAAGCTTTAGAAACGCCAATTATTTTTAATTTTTATATTGTTTGTTGCTTTTTATTTATATGTAGTCTGTAGCTTTTATTTTTTGTTTTTGAGCTTTAAACTTTTTTTTTCTTTTTAGATACTATTTTGGATAAAGGCGTGATATATACAAAAATATATGTAAATGTCGGTTTATATATAAATATTTGGCGTTTCTAAAGTCCTACATATATAATCTTTCTACTTGCATACTTGTTCAAATATAGAATTTGTACTACTTCCTCTTATATAACATTAAACAACAGTCATTTTTAGCGTGGCCTTAATATTTACATTTAAATTTTTAAATTTTCTGCATAAACGATAAAATTAAATTTTAAAACACCGAAATTTCTACAGATAAAATAAACATAGTTGTTGCTAATTACATTAAAAATTATTTCTGCTATAATAATATTTTTTGTTACTGCTATTTTTATTCATTCTAGTAATATAATTTAAATAACCCCTAAAATATAATGTTTTCTTTGCTGTTGCTAAGCTAAAAATCCGGAAGTCCCAAATTTTTACTCATAAAGCTTTGTGCGTTATGGCAATGTTATTAATAGCAAAAATTAAAAATCCATTATCGATTTTTTCCTTTTGTTGTTCCTTTATATTGTCTCTCCCGAATATTTACTGCTTGAAATTACTTATTATATCGTAATAAACTCACTTTACTTTTAATTTTACTTCAGTTCCAGGTAATTAGCAAATATTTGGCTTATTTAGCTAACAGCAATAACGCGCGTTTCCACACAAGCACATTTTGGAGTTTCCTTATCATTGTCATTTTCAACTCTTGATCATGTTTGTAACACATTTTGCTGTTCGATTTTTCTAACATAGTGGCATACATATATAAATAGTACTCATTACTGTGCTTAAAATTCTATCATAAACTTAGCGATATCGTAATCATGATTTTAGATGCAAAATTCGTTTTATATTTGTAAATCTCTCTTTTTGCTATTTTTTCATAAGTTTGCTTTTTAGCAACTAGTTTCGACTTCAAAAACATAATTAGTTAATAATTTTTTTTTTTAAGTTAACAATACTATTGAACTTTCTATACGCTGCTTAAACTTAAAAAAAAAAATAATAATTTTGCCCTTTTAATTTTTCTTAAACAATCTAAATGGTAAATGCTTCACTATGTGTCCACAAAACTTCACCAAATTGTTAATATATGCTACACTCACTTCACAATATAATAAATAAAAAGGGTAGAAACATAGAGGCATCTTACCAGAATTCCACACTTTCAATAAAGAAAAATTACAAATTTAAATATTACAAATAAGTTAGGGTGTAACCGAAAATTTTATACTCTAGCAAGGTAAAATGGTATACGGAAGTTTGGTATATATTTGCAGCCAAAGAAGTATTGACTTGAATTTACTCTTTTTTGGCACAAACGTATGCTGTTATCACAAAAATATACTCGTATTGCACGAATTTCAATAATGAACACACAGACTGCCGATATGTTCAGCAAAAAATCAGCCATATGCACTTGTGTTCACATATTTGGTGTCTGAGTCCTTGAAAAGTTATGACACTTTATAAGTTTTCACTTAATGACATTGTGTGGTCTTGGCAGTGGTCCGATTACTTCCATCTGCAATACCTCCTTGTGTGTCAAGGAACACATGTGTTATGTCTCATGAAGATATTTAAATTTTTAATCAATTTATCGTTTTCATGAACACACAGTCACTCAGATTTCAACTCGTCTCATCACCCTGATCATTTACATATGGTATATATAACTCCATAACTGTCTCGATTAGTTTCAGATGATACAAACAACCGTTAAATAATCAAAACCATTATACTCTGTGCAACATTTTGCAAGGGTATAAAAATTTTAAATACATGGATATTAGAACAAAATTATTTTCTCATTTTCCACGAACACTGCTTCTATTTTCTTTTGATTTTTTAGATGTGAGCATGTCTGCAAACACTGTAACGTTTCCCTTTTTTGATTTCACTTCAACTTTGCACTTTAATATCATTAGTAAATAATATTAATACTGTTATATTAGACTTCTATCGCATACATACTTACTTACTATATACTTGAATTGCTTGCCTAAAATATAAATTTTCATTACTTTCACTCACTGTTTTCAAACTTTCGTACCGAATCGCCAACACTCTTATGTATATACTTGGACATGTCAACTTCCATATACATATGCATATATGTATCTACATACATTCCAACTCATTTACCACAAATTCAAAAAAACGAAATTCGCAAAAAATCTGCTAAAACTTGTACATATATAGCAATTGGTTGGCGATAATCCGGATAAGGAAAAGATCGTCTCCGAATATCAGAAGCGTTTGCACAGCACTTTGAATAGCAAAAATGTGGGACTCTATGTCAAAGCTTTTATGAGGTAAGCTATTCTATTTAAATTAGAGCATTTGTTGTTTTCTATGTTGAAAATAAAAACTTTAACATTTATTAAAAATTCGATATTTGCTTGTGTAAAAAAATTATCACAACACAGCCGCAAAGATCTTACATTGAAGGGCTGCAAGATTGATGTCATCTTAATCACGGGCATGTTGAGCCCCTATGCTTCGATGGTTGAGAAGGTGAGTTCTAAATTGAAAAAAAAAATGCTTTAACTTGTGTAAATTATTATTTAATACAAATATATACGCAGTTGCACAAAGATGTGGAGAAGGAGAAGGTGACTATTTTGAAAATAGAACGTGCTGGCGATGTTTTGGCTGATGCGGTGAGTATTAAAGCAATTGCAGCTGGTTATAATATGAAGAGAGTACCCAAAGGACCTTAGTTTGTTGTTTACTAAATGTTTTTGACACAGCAGCTCATATTTTTGTTAGTGAAGAGGACCAAAAATGTACGAGAAACGAACATTTCGAAAATATATACATTTTTTAAATATACTTCTCCATATTATATTTATAAAAATTGCCCACCCATACTGACTGATTATATTTGACCCGAACTGCCAAATAAACAACACGTACTTTAACACTTTAAAAACATTTCAAAATAGGCTCCTTTGAAGCCAAATATTTAAATTTTACTTTAAACTAATTTTAATAACTTCAATATTTTTCTCCCATTAATTAATAAATATCGATATTTTTTCACTGCCATTTCTAGCCCGCCAAAGTAGCTCAGTCTATTTTGCTCTTCTGCAAAGGTCAAGGCATTCTAACGTCTGTGGTTATGCCGGGCGTTGATCGCGGACGTGCTTACTCTACAAGCTCCGGTGGTTCGGTGGACGGACAGAATGGTTCACGCAAACTATCACGTGGAGTTTCCATGGAAGATTACGATAAGCCAAATATACGCCGATTGAGTATTATCAACAACGAATCACCGAAGAAGTAAATTGCGCGGTTAAGACAAAAAAATATTGAAATTCATGAAATTATTGTATGTGCAGGCATATCCTGATACACATTTTTGTGTGTAAAATATATGGGTATGCTAGTTATAGTTCAAAATATTGTTAAGCTTGAAATGTGTGGAACAAAAATATTACATGCAATGCGCCCAAAAATCATTATGTTACTATTAAGACAAAAAAAAAATACAATTAATTAGAAATTATTTGATGCTTCACTAATTTATCGCATAATAGAAAGATTTAAAGCTGTTAGTTTAAATTACCAAATACACATATGCATATATATATATGTATATATATGTATATATGTATATGGAAACAATGCCAAAGTTTAAATGCTAAAGCAAAAACTAATATCGTTTGAATATGTTAATGTAGTAAACATATTTACATGGCTATATATTGATATTTACAAACATATATACAGCACTTAGAAACATGTATACACAGCTATGTAGAATAATAAAGTCACTTCATAAACCTGAAAACGGTTAAATTATTTGAAGCGTATTACGCACTTAATCTTTATTGCATGATACATATGTACGTATGTATATACATACATATGTACATATTTTCACAAAAATTACGCATAATATTTTAAAGTCAGCAGCATCTAAATGGCACTTTCATAAATAAATTTAAATAATAAATATTTACTTTTTACACATGAAAATTAAAAATTAAACCCACCTACAACGAAAAAGTGACCAAACATATCTCCCAAAAACATTTTTCGAAAAAAAAAATCCAGCATAATAAGAGCAGCTCATGGAAGATTTGGAAACTGTCAACTACACGTAATACCTCCAAATGTTAACGAATAAAGTACCTTTCAATTAACTAACAAAGTACACCGAAAACATTTATCGAATTTCATTTATTTCTACAAAATTTTTAAAACGCCATTTTAATCACATTTCCAAATATTCTTAAGAAAAATGTTATAAACAGAGAAAATATTCTCCGTAGATTTGTAAAAAAAGTACGAAGAGATTATTAAAAATCATTAACTTGTAAATGTAGCAAAAGCTTGTTCTTAAATAAAACCCGTTATATGCTTATGATGTTATAAAAAATGTCAAATACGCCGCAACCATAATAAATTGAAGTATATACATATGTATGCAATAATTATATTCATTAGAAAATGCGTATGGAAGCTAAAGTTGAACTCTAGCCTTGCAATTTTCATTTCAATGAAAACAAGAAAATATAGAAGCAAGCTCAGTTAAAAGTTGCAAGCACTCAATTAACAGTATATAACTTCATTTCCACACGGATAACAAATATTCAATTGCAGCTAGAAAAATATAAATATATTTTTAATTAAATAAAATGATAAGTACTGCGTCAAAGCAGCGATTCATGTGCAAATATTTCACATAAAATTTTATTTCATTTGCAAAAATACAAACATATAATATGTAGGCATGTTCTATGAGGGTATGTGCTACAATGTGCATATTTAGAAAAAATGTATTAGCGTTTATATTAAAATTATGCTTATATAATCTACACTGAACGCAATGCCACAAAGCCAATAAAATCACACAAATCAATATTTAACATGAAATTATAATAATCAAAAAATGTATTGTATTTAACTACAAAAACCAAGCCAAACTTTAACTAGAATTGCATTAAAGGCAGAATTCTATATCAAATTATGTAACGATAAGGTGTTTAGCGAAATGTGAAATTAAATTGTTTAGAAAAAGTTTATAAGGAACTTTAAAAATGTCTTTTTATTTACCTCAAGATAATTTTAATTTATTAATCATTTGGACATCAGTGCTTATGACAATAAAACGGTAGCCATCACCTTTTGCGTATAATAGGACAGGCTTCGACTTCTTTGGAACATGGTTCATGTTCGGATTGCAGTCAATCGACTTCAAACCCTGCTATGTAATGCTTTCACTCGCTCTGTTTTTACTGCGCGTTTCCTCTTACAACAAAAGGAATCGAATCAGCTGACACGGTTCTTTCCCGAAATACCCAAAACAACGAGTCCAATTCGGCTTAAATTGACAAAGGTCGTCGGACACATTTGCTAAGTATTTATCGAGTCGGTCTTGTACTTTTAATAAATTCATATAAAATTTGGCTAGGCAGGAGTATGAACTGCTACATTTTTTAAGATGTAGTTGACCAAAGGTGTTTGTGTTCTCATTTTTTCTCTTCACAATGGTCCGGTATAGGTAAGTCGACGAACAATTTGAAATTTAATTTGTTCTACTGGTTAAAATGGATCACCAGTAATGGTCAGTTCACATGGAACTTTTGCTTCGCTCTGCGTCAGACATTTGTTTTGACATAAAAGTTCCATGAATGCTTTGGTATGAATACGTTCACATAAAAAGTTTTCGACGCGAAACCAAGCAAAATGATGGGTAACTTCCAACTTTTTACGCTTTGCCAAGCAACAGTCGCCAGTTTTATTAGAGATAAACATAAAAAGCAAAGCGTTAATTGTGACATACCCGTTGTTTTCTTCTCTTCGTTGTTTTGGTAGGAACTGTTACACAAAACAAAGAAAGTTGTATGTGAATGAGCCTTAAGGAAGAATGTCAACTGCATTAACAGATTGATGGAGTATAGAAATTATGCACTATCCGGAAGATTGAATCGAATTTGGAAATATAGTTATTTGCTATATTTTGTTATTATCATGTGTATGTGTGCTTAAGTGACTAGAAAATATAATTTTTTATATAAAATATCGAACTATTACCAGCTCATTGTAATATGACTATTAGAATTTTCGGAATACAGTGGCATGTCTATTCACATTTAGCCGCCGCAGAAAAAACATTGACAACAACTGCAGAGAACCAAATGACAGCAGTAGGGAAATGAAAAATGAACGAGTTACCACCAACAAAACCTCCGCGCGGAGTTAAATATGGAAAAGATGAGGTAATTATGATTAAAACGTACAAGAAATTTTGAAAAATTAACCTGTAAATAAGTATAATTTATTTGAAAGAAGAATTTGTCATCTATGACTACGTTAACCATATTAAAAAGTGCTGTGAAAGTTGTAAATTATTGTGTATTGGGAGGGGGTAGCTCGGTGTTGTCATCATCAGACCTGTCAAAATATAATTTCTTGTGCTTTGTCGTGTTGATTTTTACAAAATATAGGGCGTTTTCGTTTATATTTGAATTTTCTTGTCGTTTGCTAAAGAATGTCCACTTTTTCTTGTGTGCATAGTCGGGCTGTGGTTTTCTCGTCAATGTCATCAAATCATTGGGATTTAGTGAGACAACAGAGGAGCGACAACAGGAGAAACTTAAGATTGAGAAGGAGTTCAAACGATCCGATCAACGCCTAAATGAGTTGGTATCGCGTCATGATCAGCAGTTGACACAAGTTCTGCCGCTTTTCAGCCAAGTGTCTACAGAAATAACAGCGAGCCGTGAACGCATTCATGGTGTAAAGGAAAATTTGGGTGCTTGCAAAAGATTGCTGCAATGCCGACGTGATGAGTTAAAGAAGATGTGGACAGATGCGGTGCAGCATAAATATGTGCTGGAAATGTTAGAACAAATGTATGTATTATACGCATTAAATGAAAAATGTTTAGATTAATATATTTTCCTTTTTTCCAGCAACGAATTGCGTAAAGTGCCTCAACGTGTTGTCAGTTATACGACAAAACGGCAATATTTGCATGCGAGTAAGGCGCTTACCGATGCACTCGGAACGATACAAGGACCACTTAACGGTGTTGAAGGATTAGCCGACTTAAGAGTCGATTTACAATCACGTCGGCAACAACTCTACCAACGATTACACGAAGAACTTGTTACCCAATTGTATAAAAATTCCGCCGCGGAGGCATTCACCACTTTTCAACGTAATAATTCCAATCGCCTGAATTCAAGTTTTACACGTGGCATTGGAGCGCGACGCTCCACAGATCGCATCGAAGCGAATACGCGCATACGCAAAGCGCTCATGGAAATGGCGCAAGGCTTTGATCTTGATAAGTCTGAAGTAATTGATGATGCAGACTTAGTTGATCCAGAGCTGAGTATGACTTACTTTATTTCAATTATTGTCGAATGTTTCGGCATGCTAGGCAAAGTGCCTGAATCACTGGAAGTATTACGCGTCCAAATACAAACTCAACTATTAGAGGTAGTACGACAGACAACGTATCAATTAATTGCGCTCAACTGTAATGCCAATGAGCGCGATAATCCCTTATTAACACTGCTGGAAGTTATCTTTAAGCAATTCAAAGCTATTGCAAAAACCCATGCACTACTACTAAAAAATTATTTGGCTGTTGTACAAAAGTATGCCGTCGTAGGACCACAACCATACGATTTAACCGATTTTTGGGCACAAGCACAGTCTGTGGTAAGTCTTCTGGAATACATACTTAAATGTCAATGTGGTATTGCAAAACACTAAAGTTTAATTAAAATCTGTTCAGCTACAATTACTTTTAACTGATTATTTGGATATACAAAATGCTTCTGGCGATGATGCAGCACAGTCGGCATTCGCTGAGCCATCCAACAATATAAATTCGTATTTTTTGCGGCGCAAAGTTCCAAGGTAATAAGAAAAAGCTAACAATGCTGTTTCCTATTTCGAACATAATTCTAATCTTTTTTTAAATAAAGTTTAAAAATATTGTGGTTTATGATAAAAAAAATTTTAATTAAAACAAAAAACAAGTAACTTACTAAATGTTTTTGATAGAATCAACTTTTATGTTTTTTTTTCTGTAAAAAATGTTTTATTGTGCAAAATAATATATTTGAAATAATATAAGTTATTGACTAAATGTATTGTATCTAAAACTTTACCATATTTCAAGACACCGATTTCACCACACTGTGCGTTGGTTAGTATTATAAGGTTTTTCTTCACTATGTAAATCCTAATATCGCTACTTGTAGTAAATAATCCCAGAAGCCAGCTAAAGATAAACTAATCATAATACTGCTAATGAAATTTCAAACAGTTATTTTTTTACTCCATGCAATTATTTTTATAGCACCAAAAAGTCACTCTTCAAATTCGATAAGTCATCGCATTATCCACCGCAAATTACTGCAGGCGGCACAGTGAAGGAGCATCGACGCAATGCTTCTGACGTGTCTACAGATGATAATCTAGCAACAGCTGCACTCGGTGGCGGTGGCAGCGGTAGTGTAAATGGTAGTGGTAATTTCGCGCATACCAAACAACAACGAGACAAGGTGTTAATCTGCAAAGCCGACCAGAATGTGATAACGAAAGTCTATTTGCCACTTATGAACTACATACAAGAGATTGAGGGTTTTATGAAGTGCAAGCCGGGGTAAGCTTATTAACAAACTCACTTTTAATTGCCATTAAATTTGTCCTTTTTATTGTTTTACTAGGCAACCCTGCAGCTTACACGATTTCATTGACAATTATATCAAGGATACATTCCTATCGAAGGGCCACAATCGTAATCTACAATTAACCATCGAATCGCTATCGAAAAATCAGGATGCATGGCGTACGATTATATCGCCTGAAGAGATAAAAGCAATGGGTTTGTCCCGTCCACTACTACAATCCACAGCCATGGTGGAGCGTCGTCTACAAGAGACCAAAACACTAATACATGAGTTGCCATGCTATTCAGATGAGCTATTGAAAATGGTATGCGCGTTATTGAAAACATACCGTGAGATAGCACAGGCGGCTTATCGCGGTGTCGTTCAACCCGATTCAGAAGATAAACGCATATACAGTGTAGCTTGGTTGAAGGATGAAGATATCAGTCGGTTTTTAAAGTTGGTTCACATAAAACCTGTTAACTTCGACACATTATGTAATAACTAAATTTTGGTTTACAGAACACTACCTAATTGGACCGATCTAAAATCGTCCAGTCAGCGTGTAAAACATGGCAAGAAGCTGCAACGCAACTCTTTCGAACCGTCGGAGGAGGAAAGTCCACTGCAAGTGCAGCAACGCAATGTACGCGAAGCTGAAATGTTAACCAGCAATTTAGGCGAAGGTGGTATTACGCAACAGGAAATTTTAGCAGATATAAGTGTGTTGAAAGAATTAGCTGTGCTGCAAGAGAGCATAGAGTGGTTCTCTGGTCGTGTCTCGGAGTTTGCCAATGAGCTTCGTAAACCTTTAGTGAATGGCCTTAATGTCATAACGTCAGAGTGCACAGCCACACATTCAGCCGCAATCAAAGACGGCACTATCAAAGTATTGACCAATTTGGCACTCGAGTTCGATGAACTGGCCAATACTTGTTTGCTGGTGCTACACTTGGAGGTTTGTTGAAAATAAAAATACTTTTATATTTAAATATAGGAAAGGAACATAAAAATTAATATTTAATCGTTAAAGGTGCGCGTGCAATGCTTCCACTATTTGCGCTCGAAACCCGCTACTAAACAGAGCAGTTTCATGGGAGCTAAAGATGATGACATACTTGAACCTGATCGACAAGTGCAAATGCTAACTAAACGTTTATCAGAAATGGATGAAGCGTTTAGTGCAACATTGCATCCGCGTAAAACGAGGGTACGTAGTTTAGACATATAACTTTTGGTTTTAAAAATTTTAATCACTGCTTTCTTTTGTATGTTTTAGTATATTTTTGAGGGTTTGGCGCATTTGGCCGCTCGCATACTCATACAAGCTTCTAACTATCTGGAGCACATCGATCAAGCGACAGTGCAACGCATGTGTCGTAATTCGATAGCATTGCAACAAACGCTAAGCAATATAACAGCTTCGCGCGAGATTGCGCTGGATCAAGCGAAGAACTTTTACGAATTACTGTGCATGGAACCAGATGTAAGCTTGCATATACTGTCTATAAAAATTAGCTTTTATTTATCTATGAACTTTCGCCCCCTCCCAGGATATACTTACCAATATTGTTGAGAAAGGCTCTCAGTTTACTGAAATGCAATACCTGAATGCACTACAGTTGTCTTGTAAAGCGAGGGGCATTACCGAAGCCAACGCGTTGGCGTCGTACCAGCAAAGATTATCGGATATTTTGGGCGCAAAACCTTCCACGGGAATTGTTGTTTAGATTTGTTTTCCGCCAGATACCAGATGAGTTGCTTCAGCAACATTACACTAGCTATTAAGACTGTTCGTTTCGCATAACGAAATGCACTTAAATATTAAAAAAAAAACATACTGTTTATGTAACTTTGCTTCTGTGTTATAACATAGATCGTAAAAGGACATTATTAATAGAAAACCTGGAAATCGCTACATACAAATGAAAAAATTATACAATAGTTAAACGCGTTGAATATGAATAAGTGCACGCATAACTCACTCGTGATTCGCCTGCAACAGTTCGGTTAATTATTAGCTATTATTATATAAAATTGATACTATTACAAAGTGGATAAAATTATATACATATACATATATACATACAAAACATTCTGATTTTATTGTTATAATGTCAGCGGAATTTGCTGATGTGATAATATATCGGTAAATTGTACCGGGGTGAGTTTGGTGTAGTGGAAGGTCTCTAACCGAAATATTTCCACATAATGAAAATGTAAGGAATTGGAAATCCAAAATATGCTACAAGATTAAAAGTCTCCCGGAAATCAAACGGATATTAATTTTATTTTCATTGGGAATTCAGCCTTGCCATATTTTGTTACACATTGGAGCAATGAAATTTATAGAAAATTTAAAATGGGCAAAACAAATTGACGAGACAAATTCCGATAATTAGAGGATATTTTAAATATCAGTTTGGTATTAAAATGGGAGACAATTAAAAAATTAATTGTAAATATATTTTAAATAAATATAATTGTTAAAAAAAATTTGATTTTAGTGATGTATGCAACTCTCCTCTTTGCCTAATTGTGAACTTCTACTTTTAGGAGAAGAAGCATAGTCGGCAGATTTTGGTATTTTTGTTTATTTCTTGATTGGTTAAAAATAATATAATTAATTAAAAATGCCTGCAAATACAGACGTTACTAATAAAGTTACATCTGACGGGGAATCTCCATTAAAAGTCATTGAACAAGTAACTGAAGTAAAAACTGACGTTGCTGCCGACGAACTTGTGGAGAAACCAACAAAAGTAGAAGTGACGGCGCCAAGTTATAATTTAGCAAAATTCAAGCTGACACGGATTTTACAAAATAATACTCTCCGAAAAACAATAGCGGTAATCTATTAAATAAAACATATAATTGTATTACAAAGAGTAATTAATTACCTTATATTTAGTTGCTGGGTACATTTCCTGATGTGTCTGAGAATGACATAGCTGTTCTGTTACTTGAGAAACAAGCTTTCAAAGAGCGTGACGTTCAAACTGAACTTGATAATATTTCAGAACCTGCTCCCCGGATATTCAGTGATTCTCTACAAGTGAACACGGAATTCATTAATAATATTTATGGCAGTTTCCAATGCGTACCCAGTTCAGAATTAAATAGTAAATATTACTACAATATTTATTTGTAAATATTTTACACTAAATTGCTTTTGCTCTTGATTACAGATATTAAAACGACTGTGGTTTATCCTGCCACTGAAAAGCATATTGAAAAGTATTCAATAACACAAAAATATCTAATTAAAGAAACTCCAACTTTATATGAGGAACTGACTTTGCCTTATATAACAGGCAGTCATTTCAGTCTCGACGTAAGATTAGTTTACTTACTTCTCCCTTGTAGTATATTTGATAACGTTTTTATCTTTGTAGTGGGTATATAATATACTAGAACACCGTCAAGAAACCGATCGTATAGTTTATGAAGATTTTGATCCAGAAAAGGGTTTCGTACTCTTACCCGATTTAAAATGGGATGGCAAAACTTTGGAAACACTGTATCTGCTTGCCATTGTACACAAGCATGATATTAAATCTTTACGGGATCTTAACCATACTCATTTACCACTTTTACACAACTTACGTGATGGAATTGCAGTCGCTATAGAAGAACGTTACGGTTTATCTGCTTCACAATTGCGAATGTATTTTCATTATCAACCATCTTTCTATCACCTGCATATACATATAAATCCAGTGCGTGGTGATGCGCCAGGTATATGGTGTGAAAAATCGCATATGTTGGATACGGTCATTAGTAATATAGAGTTAATGTCAGACTATTACCAACGCGTCACATTGCCGTTTGTTTTGTTCGAGGGAAGTAAACTGTTGGATGAATATGAGGCGAAAGGAGCTGTACAAAAAGGTGGGAAGGCAGTGACTGACGGTAAGCAACTAGATGAAAAGTCACATGATAAAAGCCGAAAGTCTAATTCAATTGAATCACCACAAGCACAAAAAGTGAAACTAGAAAATTCACAAGCTGAAGTAGTGGAACCGCCCAAAAAGAAGTTGAAAGAAACAATAGAATCGGATCAGCCACCAAAAGTAATAGTGGTTGCTGCAGAATAAGATGAGATCTCGAGTTTACACAATAAAAAATAAAGCGTTTGTTTACCTTCAATTATTTCCAAAATAAAAGAAATCTATTTGCCCAAGACACACATTTTAGCTTTTGCATAGTAATCGTATTATGCTATTATGCTAAGATAGTGTGCTATTAAAGAAACTTCACAAACAAATTTTTAAACACAAAACAATAAATGGAAAGTACTCAAAAAGTCATTATGCGTTTAAATATTTGAGTTTCGTTATTTTTCCTTATATGCTGCAACAAATTCAGATAAATGTACAATCTTCAGATTAAAAACTGTAGTGATTTTAAAAATTGTGCACTGCGTTGATCTTTATTAACAACATTAAGTAAAACAAAAAGTGAAGTATTTGGATGCATACTACTAATGCAGAAAACTTTGCACTAACTTCCAAAGTTCACAATTACTATACAAAAAATAACAGGTATGTTTTTTTCTTATGCATAGATTTTCATTAAATGAAAATTGCATTTGTTTATTTGCTTGCTTTTGTTATTTTTCATTATGTTGCATTATGGATGAAGCATTTCATTATGATTATTATTGATTTATGTATTTTATTTCGCTTGCACAACATTTTAATGCTCATTTGTAGTTGTGTCATCGTGTCCTATGTCGAGTGTTGTTTTCTTTTTATATTGTATTTATGTAAACATAAAAGATGTATGGATGTGTTGATGTGGTGTCATTGCATGCAAATTTGCTTTATATTTCTATATATTATTTATTTAGGTAGTATACATTATTGTTGCTTTTGCTTTATATTTTTTGCAGTGTATTTATAATTTTAAATACATAAATATATATTTGTATTAAGCTATCGGCTATATGCGTTCCATATTGATAAACAACATTGATCAGTTGGAACATATAGAGTTTCAGAACCATCGTGCCGCGGTCAACACAAACAAACAATTACATACTACATAAATATAAGCATATAATATATGCATTGACATTGCGGTTGGAAATAGCATAACAGTAGAATCACGCGAAACTTTTCCCACCGATTTTAGCGTTAGTATATATGTATTCGTTTTTTTTTTTTTGTTGCTCACCGGACCGACGGTTGTGTATATTATTTGCTATTGCTGTTCTTCTTTGCGCTGCTGTTGCTGCGGCAAGGCATGAAATACAGTATTTTAGGCCACCAGTGCCGAAATATTTACTTAGATAGCCGCTGCGCATGCGTATTCCCAGCTGGAAGCCTTACACAATTTATAACTAAATTCTATTACAATTATTTTTTTGCACAATCTTCATATTAATTCGTTTGTCTTTGCTTTTTGCTTATAGTTTTAGCATTTTTTAAAATTAGTATTTATTTTTTTGAGTTTTTATTCTATCATTTTCGAAATATAATTAAAAACTTGTTTTCCTTTAGTAGACTATATAAAAATATCCATAATCATTATACATATAATGAATAATAATAATAAAAAAAAAAACAATTGTCTGACTGACTAAAAGACGCGACTCAGTATACGCCACTACTGCGTGGCATCCGTGCTCTGACTTGCAATTTAAAAATATAAATTTTCGCGCTATCTCTCTTGCATAATTCTATCTTCTACTACACTTCAGTTTTATGAATATCAATATAGCGTATATAAATGTTTATTATCAAGAAATAGTATTTATTAATTGATAGTGGTGGAGGCTGAGGAGGTCGAGGCGTTTGTGGCGGTTACAGTTGATGGTGGCGCGACAGCGGTAATAGTTGTAATTTCTGTTGGATTGGAAGAGTGAATAATTTGCTGCTGGGCGTGTGCATAGTGTGTTTGCTGTGGTGCATTTATGCTATTCACATTGACATTTGTTGTTGTTCCATCATTTTGCTGCCCTAAAGACTCTTGCCTAAATTGTTGTGTGTGCCCTGTATATGATGGTGGCAGTGCGCCAGCTGGTGGCGTCGATGTGTTTAGCACCTGGTGCTGTTGTTGCTGTTGTATTTGCTGCTGCTGTTGTTGAACGGGCATTTCTATTTGCAAATGCATTTGTGGTGGCAATATTTGAACATGATGCTGTTGCTCCTGCAGTTGCTGCTGCTGTTGCTGTTGCATATGATACATGGTGGCAGCAATTTCTGCACCCATACTGGCTGCTTGCATACTTGCATTCGCCAAAGCAGCGTTAGGATCCATGTCGGCCACGGACCAATTACGCTCCATCTGATTGAGCGCCGCCAAAGTTGCGGTTGTTGCTGGCTTGATGCCAACATTTAAGTGCGCATTCACATTTCCATCACCGTTGTTGATGCGGCCACCGGCACCCGCACCAACTGCACCTACGTTGGCAGCGGTGTTAGCACCACTTGCACCAATTGTAACGCCCACACCTCCTGGCATGTGCTCGTTTATAGTGGCACTAAAGGTAAGCGCTTGTGCGCCTTGCTCGAACGGACAGACACCGCCGGCATTAACAGCAAAACTGCCTCGTAGAGTTTCCTCTAAGAGTGTTTGAATTTTATCTTGATCGTCGATATGCACAAAACCAAGTCGCACCAATTCACTAGTCAGATCGGAGGCTGAATCGGCTTCCGTTACCTGACACGTCAACTGTCTGTTCATTTTATCGTCCATGCGAAGCAATATCGTCATTGCGATATCACTACTATCCTCTTTCAACTTTTTTACACTACACATCATATTTACTATGCGCCGAGACTCTATGTCCACCGGCTCAGGCGTAGCAGATTTGACGGAGTCGGCACGTTCTGGTGATGCGGCACGTGAACGAAAATGTGGTGGTTTCTTGCCACCTAACGCTGTTAATGGATACACACCATATTTGACATCTTCCACGAATTTCTCCAGTTTATCGGCTGTAGGTACGTCTGAGAGACGATAGTCCTTTTCTTCTTCTCCACGTGACACACGGGCCATAATAACTTCGGGTCGGTTATAGCGTTGCATCATGCCATCTATAACGGTTTCCGAAAACATAGTCCGATTTTTGGGGGCGAATACTAGACAGTGAGCGGCCAATAGCTTGAGTGAATGCACCTGCAAAAAAGCGTATTGTAATAAATACACAAAAGGAAAATAATTAAAAATATATAATATAACTTGCTTATAATAACTTAAATTACTTAATTCACTCAAATTATAAAATAACAAAAAAATATAAGTGTTTCTTTTGGAAATGGAAAATAACAAAACCTAACGCTATTATTTTATTGTCTATAGTTTAATTTTTATAACATTGCTATAATTTTCTTACCTCGAAGAGTAAAGGATGAAATAGCAAATCGTTGGCACTTGGGCGCTCAGCAGGATTCCGACGCAAACACTTGAATATAAGATCACGCTGCAAATCATGCTCTAGGCTATTAATAGTTCGCAATATCGTCTCCTCATTAATAGAACTCGTTTCAGTGCCGCTGGGTTGAATTTCCAAAGCAGCCATTTCCAGCGCACACATGCCGAAGGCATAAATGTCTACGGCGGCAGTCAATTGCTCGGCAGCACCATACTCGGGTGCCATAAAGTGATGTGTCTCACTTTGATCGCTTCGATGATGCAGACGCAAATTATAGTGTACCGCATCGGGCACAACGGCACCGATTTTCACCAGACCATTATGCTGGATGAAAATGCTATCACAGGTGAGGTTGCCGTGTATAACAGGCGGTGTGCAGGAATGCAAGTAGCTCAGCGCGGACAGAATCTGTGTACACCAGCGGCGCCACGCCTCCAATGGCAAACGTTTAGCATTGCGTTTAGTGCGTTTGAGGAACTGTTTCAGTGACCCCGACGACATGTATTCCGTTATGAATATGACGCGTGGTCTATCTGCATTCTGTGTGTCCGTCCAATAGCGATGGAACTTGACTATGTTCTGGTGATCTAATTGCATTAGATTGTCAAACACTTGTCGCATTTTTTCTTCCTGCGATTTAAGCTCTTGTAAATTCGCATATTGCACCTCATTCCAAACAACTTCAACGCCCTCTTCAGTGTCCATAGCCAGATGGACACAATCAATACCGGGCACATCACGCTGATCAACTTCTTCACGTCTTTTTAACCATCTCCCGCATGGTGACTCTTCAAGGATTTCACTTTCATCCTCCGAGTCATCGCCTGACTCACGCGGTGACGAATCCGCTGCCATATTGACCGTATCTGCGGTGACTGTAGTCGTTGAAGCGCCAATGATTTGTGGTGGCGGCTGTTGCTGCTGTTGTGGTTGTGATTGTTGTTGCGACTGTGGCGCCGCTTGTTCTGCTGTGTTTCCCCCTCCACCACCGCTACCACTGCCGCTGCCTGCTCCATTGCTGTCGCTGCCGACGTTTACTTGGCCGCTTGACATTGGAGCGCGTGTCTGCAGGGCGCGTGTATTGTTGTAGCGACTGCTTTTGCTATTGCGATTGCGGTCGCTGTTTGTCTAAAAAAATACTTTTATTTTTATTTTTTGTTGCTTCACGTTCAGTAGTTTTACTCTTATTCTTTCTATGTTATACTCTCGTTCTGTCGTTTGGTTGGTTAGTTGATTGGTCGGTTAGTCAGTTGATAAGTTTCCTTGTTGTTTTAAGGCGTATCTTTTATTTGTGTTCGCTTTTAATTCGTTTCTCGTTGATCTTATTTTTTTTTGTGCTTTCCTTTCGTGGTACCCTCCTTCTAATCGTGTTGCACCTCCTGTTTTACAACAGACGTCGTTTTCACTTCATTCGGTATGCACAATATGTGCTTTTCAAGCTACTTTGAATAGCTTTTCCATATAAATGCAACCGGCTTGCGGTAATAATTGTTAATTGCAAAATACTAGTGCAATTCTGCTAATTTGTAGCAATTTGCACGTCGAATATCTTTCTTCACGGCACCGAGTTTTTTTCTGGATACACTGACAGCAATCGATGAATGACACTGACAATCAATGTTGTCAACTTCATTGTGAATTTCTTAAATATGGTACCAATACCGGCCGCTTACTGAAGAAATTATTAAAAATATTTTTCTTTCTAATATAAATTTAAAATTTCAACATATGCTTAATTACAAAATGAAGAATCAGTTGACAAATTGAATAAGATCCTGATTTTCTTTTAGATTTTCTAAGTGTTATTTTGAAAATATTTTTTACAATAGAGAATGTAAACCCTTTTGTTATCTTTAGTTATTGATAATATTTTTTTAATTATATTTTTAATTAGCACACGTTATAATATTCTGTTGGCAATATAAACATCAGTCATTGAAAGAAAAGAAAATATTTTAATTAAAATTTATTTAGTTTGGGAGGCGCTGCAAGTCAATATCTCCTGATTTAACTCAAATGCAACCCTGCCTGCTGTGAAAGAATTTAGTTAAATGTCAAAACGCCGTATTTTTCAGCATTATTTGATTTTTCATATCGTTGGTAATTTTATATCATTTGTGAATCCATTTTAGTAACTACGATTTGACTATGGAAGGGCTTCTAGGACGCAGCCAATTTTTAGGCGAAGCTGTAAATCTTTTCACCGATGAGAAAACTGCAAATGCGCGTAGCAAGGTATGCTCGAGGCTATAAACAGGGACTGGTGACTTAAGATTGAATTTCTATTCAACTGAGAATTTGTTCTTTAAAGGTAGTCGAGTGGCTGAATGAGGTGCCCAATGCTGAATCTGGGATTAAATGTGACTTGTTGGTTAAAGTTCAGGAAATGATCTTAGGATCATGCGTGGAACTGTTGGAAGAGTTTATGGAACACATTCTTTCGTTAGCACATGATGCTAATGCGGATGTTCGCAAACAAGTAGTTTGTTTTATTGAACAAATTTGGTGAGTGTTAAAAAATTTCTTTAAAGTTTTCGTAGCTTTAATTCAAATAATAATTTTATTTCCAGCAAAGTGAAGGTGGAGTCGCTACCACAAGTAATAGGCATTATTTCGATGCTCTTACGCGATCGTTCGCCGCAGGTAATTAAACGAGTTATCCAAGCATGTGGCAGTATATATAAAAACGGACTTCAGTGGATATGTGGCAAGAGTGAGATTTTGGACAGTGCCGAACAAGCTTGGAATGTACTGAGTTTGGTAAAGGCACAAATTTTGGATCTAATCGACAATGAGAATGATGGTATACGTACCAATGCAATTAAATTTTTAGAAGGTGTTGTAGTGTTGCAGAGCTATCCGGACGAAGATAGTCAAAAGAAAGACAACGACTTTTCACTTCAAGATGTACCGGCAAATTTTAAACTCGTGAAACGGCAAAAATTGGAAGAAGAAGCATTAAATATATTTGACATATTATTAAAATTTCATGCAGCCACACATATATCCTCTGTAAATCTTATAACGTGCACTGGCAGTCTTTGCACCATTGCGAAATTGCGCCCAAGTCTCATGGGACCCGTTGTAGAAGCCTTCAAACAACTCAACTCAAATTTGCCGCCAACCTTAACGGATTCACAAGCTAGTTCAGTGAGAAAAAGCTTAAAAATGCAGCTAATAGCATTATTAAAAAATCGTGGATCCTTCGAGTACCATGCAACAATTCGACATATGCTGTTAGATTTGGGTGCGTCTCAGGGTGAAATACAACGAGCTATACCGAAGATGGATAAACAAGAGCAAACGCGTCGACAGAAACGCATATTAGAGAGTGCAGCGAGTAATCTCAACAAGAAAATGCGATTGGATTCTATAAATAGGCAGCAGGAGCGGAGATCTAAGTCTGGCTTAGACGACGACAGCACAAAGGACACAGAGATGGAAGTGGATGAAGAAGAGGTAGAGAAGCAGCGTCAGCGCTGCATTCGTGTGAATGAGAAATTCTTGGCGGAGCAATTAAGAGTCACGGATATGGCTGTTAACCTAGTTGTGGAGTTTTTATCAAAGTTACCAGAAGAAGCGCCAGAGCATTTCATTAATGAATATGCACCAATACAGGATATGTCTATACCGCAGCAGGTGGTGAAGATTGCAAAAGTACTTGGTGAACAAATGACTGAGCAGAAAATTGGACCAGGTGCGGCCGCTTTCAGCAAGGATACGCCAATGAGGCCAAGAAGGGTGGAAGCCATGGACACTTGTGAAAGGTAACTCTTTTATAAATAATATTTGTATCTAACATAGTATATTATTATTAACTTACATGCACTTGTGTTATCTTTTAGTGATCAACCAGTAGACGAAGATCAAGCTCGAAAAGACGAGGCGACAAAAAAACTACGTGAAAATATGGAGAGAGTTAAAGGTGAACAAGAACTGATTGAACGTATGAAAATGCGTGCGAAAACTCTAAAATTACAAGAGGTCACTAAACCATTTTCACGACCCATTAAGGAGAAGTTTCTCTTAGAAGCTGTGAAAAGAATTTTACAATCGGAACGCCAGTGTATTGTGGGTGGCGTGTCGGCTAAGCGTCGTAAAATACTTACAGTCATGGCAGCAACGTTCCCTGATAAAGTGCGCTATTTCATTTTCGACTTTATAATGTTAGATGTGCGGCAGCGTATTGATTTAGCGTTTTCATGGTTGTATGAAGAGTATTGCCTGTTGCAAGGTTTCACCCGTCATTCTTATGTAAAATCGGAAAATCGTCCAGACTATGCCTACAACGAGTTGTTAAGTCAACTGATTACAGGTGTTCGCGAAAATTGTGAATTGAAAGACAAAATTTTGTTGATTCGACGAATCTTTCTTGAAGCGCCATTGTTGCCTGACGATGCGCTTAATCAACTGGTTGAGATGTGTTTTTCCGAAGAGTTTGTCAATCCTGGTGTAGATCTATTGAAAGACTTGTCTGTGATGCGACCACCACGCAAGAATAAACTTATAAGAGTGCTGCTAATGTTTTGTGTGCATGAGCGCACGGATTTACGTGAGCGTGCTCTTGAACACATTGTGGCACTATACCATATACACAAAGTACTGCCTAATCGCATCGAGGAATTCGCTTTGGATTGGGCAAATAATTTGGAGAAGGAAGTGCCACCAGCAAGCATATTCGCGGAGGAATTTGGTCGACCTGAGACCGAAGTAGCATGGAAAGAGGAGACCGCAAGGACGTGTTTGACGTTGTTGCTCACTTTACTGCCGTATAAACCGAACGGTGAGTTATTTGCTCTACTCGAATATTTTCATTAAGTAACTATTTTTTTTTTAATTGCATATCTAAAATAGAAATATGCTATTATTTTTTTAGTTGTCAGTTCAAATGCTATAATAGTTATATATTAATACACTTTTTCAGTTTTCCTTGAGAAACTTTGCAAAATCTACACTACCACCGGTCCGGATTTGAAACGCACCATTTTGCGTTCAATTGATCCAACCATAAAGAAAATGGGTGCTGAAGATGCCATATTACTTAAGTTCATTGAAGATTGTCCTAAAGGCACTGAAACGCTTATTATTCGTATTATTCATTTGCTGACCGAACGTGTGGCTACACCCAATCCGGAGCTGGTGAATCGTGTTCGTGAATTATATGCAAATAAAATTAAAGACGTCCGTGTACTCATACCCGTGCTTAGCGGTCTTTCGCGCCAAGAGATCTTGAATGCGATACCCAAGTTGTTGAAACTGAATCAAATTGTCGTCAAGGAGGTTTTTAACCGATTACTTGGCATAGGCGCAGAGTTTGCTAATCAAACAATGGCCGCCACACCCACTGATATACTTGTCGCTTTACATACCATAGATCCCAATGCTTGCGATTTGAAAGCAGTCGTTAAAGCCACTTCAATTTGTTTGACTGAGAAGGAAGTTTTCACCCAGGATGTACTGATTGGCGTGCTGCAACAATTGGTTGAAGTAGTTCCTATACCTACGTTGCTCATGCGAACTATTATTCAAAGCATTACATTGTACCCACGTTTAACGAATTTTGTATTAAATCTTCTACAACGCTTGATCTTAAAACAAGTGTGGCGTCAAAAAGTGATTTGGGAAGGTTTTCTTAAATGCTGCCAAAGGCTGAAACCGCAATCTTTGCCTGTATTGCTACATTTGCCACATCAGCAACTTGTGAGTGCGCTGGATCAATGCCCCGACTTGAGGCAACCGTTATTCGAATATGCACAGAGCATTCAAGAGGAACCCATGAGTGGCATTACACCTCAATTGTTAGATATTATTTCCGGAAAGACGGTAGATGTATTCATAGCGGTAAGGATGAAAATTTACAAACTTAATATTCATCGGTAAATACATTGTTTATATATATTTTTAATTTGTATCTAGGATGACAGTGGTGGTTATATCACTGTCGATCAAATCAAAAAAGAAATAGAGGACCCTTCCGAAATCGGTGTTATATCAACTGTACCTATTGCACCTGTTCCAGCGCCTGTTCCAGCACCTATACCAACACTTGGTGGAATTAGCTCATCCCTTCAACCAACATCTGCACAACCGTTACCACCAGGCGAAGATTAAATGACCCTATCATTCATATAATTCCAAGTGCATACATTGCATAAAAAGAACTTTTTTAAAATGGAAAATGATAATAGCTTGTAGTCATAATATTGTTGGCTTATAATATAAACAAATATTTTGTGTTTTTTCCTTAAACGGATACCTCTGCAATCATCTTTTCGCCTTTTAATGCCGCCAATATATTCAAAGCTGTTATGCGTGACATCTCCGTGCGAGTGTTAACATCGGCGCTGCCAATGTGTGGCAATATGACAACGTTGTCTAATTTCAGTAGCGGCTCATCGAGCGGCAGTGGTTCTGGTGTGGTGACATCTAAACCAGCGCCCAATATACGACGCTCTTTTAAGGCAGCACAAAGCGCCGGTTGATCAACAACGCCACCACGCGCTGTATTGATGAAAATTGCGTTAGGTTTCATTTTCTCAAACGCGGAGGCATTGAAGACTTCCTTGGTTTCCGGTGTAAGTGCGCAACAGACTATTATAAAATCTGATTTGCACAACATTTCATCGAACCTAACACGCTGCGCATTGACTTTGGCGGCTTCAGCAACATGCTCACTGCGCGCTGTGTATGTCAGTAGGGATGGTTTAAATGAAACTATACGTGCTGCGATCTCTTGTCCGATACGTCCAAATCCGAAAAGACCAACTCTTGTACCCTTCAATCCTTGTCCACACATCCAGTTGGGTGCCCATGACTTCCAACCACCATTATATACCTCTTTGTTGGCCTCAAATAAGCGACGGCTAGTGGCAAGTAAGAGGGCAACTGTTAACTCCGCTGTTGCGTCT
Organism: Bactrocera dorsalis; assembly: GCF_023373825.1. NCBI lineage: Eukaryota > Metazoa > Arthropoda > Insecta > Diptera > Tephritidae > Bactrocera > Bactrocera dorsalis. Next base: position 100,999,340 of record NC_064304.1, on the reverse strand, counting down.
GTAAGCACGTCCGGGGTATAGCCGACACGTATACCACGCTTCTTACACTCTGCAATATCAATGTGCTCGTAACCGACAGAAATAGTTGCAATACATTTCAGTTGTGGACCCGCTCGTTCAATTACTTCTGCATCTATTTTATCCGTTAATGCACAGTAGATTGCGTTCTTTCCAACCACCTGTCGCAAGAGTTCATCACGCGGCACAGGTAACGGTTCCGACCAACTGCTGACGTTACTCCTGTTACAAATCGCATTTATGTATTTTGATTCTTTATTTCTCGAACTCTTTACTCACTCTGTCTTTAGCAATTCTATGCCCACTGATGCAACGTCCGGACGAGTGACGTACACAGTTTTTAGTTCGCTGGTCATTCTTGAATGTTGAACTGAGTTGAGTGCTATTTCCCGTATTTGTGATGTTGTGGAGAACAGGAATTTCGATGACGTTACATGTAGGAATGGAATGCTAGATCGTGCCAAAAATGAAGTTACCGACATGGGAGTGCACAATTTCTTACTTTGTGTTGTTATCAGAGTAGAACAGCTGTGCCGCTAAGCTGCTGAAGAAAAGTTTTAAAAGATATGGCAATACTAATAAAACATATGTTTGACGCTTTTTAACACAACGAAAAAAAAACTTGTTTCCAAACATTTGTTGTGTTTTTATTTTATTTGAGCGAAGACATATATAATTTTTGCTTTAAAAAGCTACTTTATTTAATTAAGTGATGCAAAACAGTTTCGGTACAATTTCAAGGTTTTGTCGATTATATTTAGGGCGTAAACAAAATTTCGCAAGAGCCTTTAGCATAAACATCGCAAACCGCATGTCGCTTGTGAATCAAACAGTTAAAAACTCATCTCTCCATTCAACATCATTGCGAGAAAATTTGAAAGTTCTTGGCGTACCCCCCAAAATGCGTAGCGAACCAGCCTTCAAGAAAATAGATTCACCTGAATTCCACAGCATTTTCACAGATGAACTGCAAGCGCTGATTGACATCTTTAAACGTTATAATTATGAACTACGTATAGCAGGAGGTGCTGTTCGTGATATTTTAATGGGCATTAAACCAAAAGATATCGACTTAGCAACTACTGCTACTCCAGATCAAATGAAAGAAATGTTCAATAAAGAAAAAGTACGCTTAATTAACGCAAAAGGCGAGAAACATGGTACGATAACTCCTCGCATACACAATAAGGAAAATTTTGAGGTGACTACATTACGTATCGATGTGCGCACTGACGGTCGGCATGCAGAAGTAAATATTAATTAAAAAAATTGCGCAATAGTTCTTATAAAATTTTCAATTCAGGTGCAATTTACAACTGATTGGCAATTGGATGCAAATAGGCGAGATCTTACCATAAACTCAATGTTTCTTGGTTTTGATGGCACACTCTATGACTATTTTTATGGCTATGAAGATTTAATGCAACGACGTGTTGTGTTTGTGGGCGAGGCCGATGTACGTATCAAAGAAGATTATTTGCGCATCTTAAGGTACTTTCGTTTTTTTGGTCGCATCGCAAAAGAGCCCTCCAAGCATGACGTAGAAACCCTGAAAGCAATACGAGAAAATGCAGAAGGATTAGCTCGCATTAGTGGGGAACGTATATGGGCAGAATTGCAAAAAATTGTCGTAGGAAATTTCGGTTGCGAATTAGTACAAGAAATAATTTCTTGTGGTTTAGGGTCTCACTGTGGCCTGCCAGTGGATGCTAATATTGATGAATTTAAAAGATTATGTGCTGATTTGGAGAACTTTTCAAAACCCCACACGCCAATATTCTACCTTATTGCATTGCTTCACACTACAGAAGAAGCAATGAGCTTACACCAACGACTGAAATTATCTGCGTTTGAACGCGATTTAGCACTTTTTATCACACAGAATCGAAAAAAGGTAAATAAATTAAAAAACAAAATGCTTAAATCACTCATAAAATAAATTTAGGTCGGAGTGGAATTCTGCAAATTACGAGATTATCAAAGGCTTTGTCTGCAACCTAACGCTAGACGTGAATTTGTTGAGGAGCTCCTAAAATATTCAAATGAAGTGGAACTTTATAATGAATTGAAGGCATGGCAAATGCCACGTTTTCCACTAACTGGTAGCATTTTGAAGGAACACGGTTTAACTGCAGATAAACGTATGGGTGTAATCATGACACGCCTCCGTTCTATTTGGATCGATAGCGATTTTTCAATAACTGGTGATGAGCTTTTGACGAATCATCTGGCAGATGTGATAGAAAGCCTGAAGACACCGCCCGGTACCCCAAACAAAAAGCGGAAGTCAGAATGATGATATCATTGTTGTTTAAAATATATTTTGGTATTTTTTATGCGTTTTGACTTTCAAATTATAAATTATTGAAATATTTGTACCACATTTTCTTCGTAAATATACAGTTATGTTCGTACATGCTGAAGGTCGATAAAATCGAAATAAAAAATATCTTAGTGTGTTAGTTTTATCACAGTCGTTGTGGCATTATGTTTTGTGAAATATCTGTATTGGTCGCTTGAAGCCCTTTATGCAGCTTTCAGGTATACCCATTAGTTCAAAACTTTCAAAACCCACATCCGCTGAAAGCAGAAAATCGTTGAAATGTTTAGGAAAGAACTGCATAGCTTTAAAATTTGCATTTATCGTCTCCTAAAAAAGCGAATGTTTTTATTTCTGACTTATATTTTTTTTAACTGTTCATTTTATACTCACAGTCATTTTCTTCCGACGTCCATAGTTGTCGTAGGGTTGCGCTTCTAATATAAGTTTACCACCACTACGCAATTGTAGAAACATACGCCGAAAAGCCTGCTTTAATCCAGCATCTCCAAAGTTTAATTGTATCCATTTAGTTATTGACAAACATAGGATTATATCAAATTGTTCGTGTTCAATTTCTAGTAAAATATCATCTCGTAACACATAGTTGCCGTGCACAAAGCTTACATTGTAAGGATATTTATGTAGACGACGTGCCTCATTTTCAATAGGTAACATTTTCTTTTGTCGCAATAACATCTTGTTAGCCTGGTTGATTAAAGAGCGATCAATGTCTAAACCAACTATGCTTTTGACCTCAAATAGCTTGGCCACTTCCATTGTTATAAGTCCGCTGTTACAACCAATATCGAGCACTTGTTTATTTTGAAACATCTCTGACCGAGTAGCAAAGACTTCCAGACGTATGTCATGGTATTTGCTATCCTTATTTCTGTACCCATAATATTTATTATAGTTGCCGTAAATAAATTTTTCTTTTAATTGCTTTTGTTCTGTATTTATCGCTGAAGGCAGCTCTATTCGTTTTTTAGGACTTTGATGTACATTTATTTTTATAGCTGTGTTTTTAGCTCTCCCGCCGATATTTACGTTTGTAAACGTATTACTGTTTTCAGCCGGAACTTCAATTGAAGCTTTTGGAGAAGTATCCTGTGTAGTCAGTAGTTTTGTTTTTTTGGCACTATTTTCGCTGACATCGACACTAGTTTCGGGTTTCCTTTTGCCTGCTAATTTTTGCGTTGGGACATGTTTTATTTGTATAATTTCTTGATTTATATCCATTGAAAAAATTTGGCGAAATAAACATGTTTTCAAACAGCTACTTCTTGTTGTACTACACATTCACAATAGATATTTAGCAGCGTAGTTAGCAGAATTTAAAGTGTCAAATAAAATGCAAATGTATCGATATGACATTTGAATTGGTAGATAATGCATGATTTAAATATTAAATTTAATTATGAACTCAAAATTATGTTTACATAAACAAAGTTACATAATCTTTTAGGTACTGATGGGTGATGTGTGCATTCACAATTTAATGTGTTATCGTGTACATCATACACACATTTTATCGATATTTATAACCACAAATTGATATACATTGCATATCCGTTGTCAGTAACTCGCATTTCCATCCAAATATATTTATTCAAAAAAAAAAAAAAAAAAAAATGAAAATGTGTAAAAATTGATAGCTCAAACTAATTAACAAAATGTTTGCTTGTAATTAAGTGTTGTTAAAACTTTAATTGAAGAAATAGTTTTTACAATAATTAATTGGAATGTAAAGCAAACGGATTCTTCATTTGGTAAGCATTAGCTGCCTGCTTAATTCATCTGTTCAATTACACCGACTTAATGTTGGTCCAATAACTGTTGGATCACCTGCAAGTCAATATACCCCAAACTGCTAACTTTTGGAGAGTGTTTCCGATTAATGGAAGAACGGACATATTATTGTTGATAGAAACACAGATATTTGTGTTATGTACATACATACATATGTTTAGATGAATATATTCTATAGAAATTATTTAATAGGAAATCAGTTTCGTTTATATTCTTACACACAAAAACCTTAAACACATTGTATATGATATGAGAATAAGTCGTACGCATCCGTTAAATACTATATACATTTATATAACACAAGGATGCGTGCGTTTTTATGTGCAAAAGGGTTGAATACCGAATGCGTATGTATAATCCGCTGGCGAGCGGTCAGTCGAGTGGTCAATTTTGAATTAATCTAGTTTTTTGTTAGTTTTTTATTTCATACACCTGGAGGGGTTATTCATGGTTGTTAATAACTCTTTAAGGGATTGTGTCTGTATTATTTTTTGGCACGCGCCGGTTCTCAAATAATATTTCGTATAACGGCTACGGATTTGATATCATGTGATTTTTTGCAGTATCGCGAAATCTATGCAAAAGCAAAGGGTGATTAAGTAAATAATTTGAATATAAAAATATAGAATTATAGTAATTATAATTTAGTAATAATTTAAATAAATGTGAACTGACCACACAGTTTCAATAACTTAACGTCGAGTTAAAAGTTCTTGACCGAACAAAAATTTGGATTTTCTCCCTTACGTAGCTCCGACAACACAGCGAACAGCAGTTATATTGCACATGAATAGGGTTAAAATTCCAAACTTTTGTCCGACTTCCATATATTCAAAACCGAAAAAGTGAGAAAAGCCGTAGAAATAAAAAGTATCATTCAAGGGTCTTCCACAACTAACGGCAATTACAAGCTCAGAATATGGCATATTATTTGGTTTCAACGAGCGGTCTTGTGAGCAGTCTGTAGTGATTTTTCTCACTGTGTATTTATTGCATAAATATCAGCTTCCGATATAATGAATGCAGCAGCAATGCGTGCAAAAAAAATTGAAATAAATAGAAAAGGTGGAAATTTAAAACCAGTTTTGTACTGCCGGACTTTAAGCAACTAACTATGCATTAGCGCAGGAACAAAAGCAACAGCAAAATAAATAACTGCAAAATAAGAACCTTCGAATAAAAGTGAAAAATAATAAAGCACGGATGTTGACGTGACGCGGTCCAGATTAAAATTGTGATTTGGTCACCATACGAACGAAATGGAAGAGTTGCGTCTGCGTGAATGTTGCTGCCACCGCTCCCTTGTTATGCGTTACTACGCTTGCGTACATCTACCATCGTCTCCCTGCCATGGGCAATGGCTACAATTTCCACAACAATATGATAAAACACCCAGGGGGACGGATAAAAGGACGGCTGGCAGTATAGATGGACGAAAGGATGCTTCTAAATGTAACAGACCAAGCAGCCCAGCGCAAAGGGTTGAACCCAAAAACACCTTTTCTCATTTGCATACATTTATATGTGTGCTTTATATTGGTAGCTGTTGCATTTTCAATTTGCATGTGTGAGGACGAGCACATCGGGCTTGGACGCTGGCTCTCAAATTGCTACAACAAAAGTGTTTGCGGCGTTTGTTGTTTTTGTTGCTGTTATTGTGCCTGTAAAGCTACGTTATTATAAGGTCAACTTTGCGTTTTCCCAAATGTGATGCTTTCAATTATATTCTCTACACTCTAGTTGTTAGCGCTGTAGTTGTTGTTACTATTGCAACATCTCCAACGAGGAAAGGTCGTTTGTTTTGTTGTTTTTGTTTTTGGTTTGGTAAGTGAGTGGCTGGTTTGTTGGTTGAATGCTTCGCTAGGTGATTGGGTCACTCGGAGATAGCCTTTCACACACGTATACGAACATACACACATACATAGATGCTTTTTAATACGCGAAATAGAGAAATTAACCCTTATAGGTGTGTCATGTTGTGTATGTAAAATTTCTCTAGATCGTATTAGTGCAGTGAAAGGCCTTTTAACGCGTTGTGACAGTCACAACAATGAAAAAAATGCTTTTTCTCTCTTTATTTTATAAATATCCGCATAATTAGTGAATTGCATGTGGGTTTGTTTTTTTAGAAAATCTTTATATTGTATTCTCACGCATATGCGCATATTTTTATCCAATTAACCCTAAACTATTTAAGAGTTAAATTCGAATATTTTCATTATTTTATGGGTGTCAGGTATTAAGCTAATCTGTAAATTTTGAATATGATGGACTTGATAAGCAACAGCTAGTCATGTGAGCTCAGTGGAGACGTACACGAGGCTGCTGGCAGGCAAAAATCTCTGCCACAATGCCCACATTAACTTTGTATAACCTAAACAGGGTATATTAAGTTTGCTACAGAGTTGACAACAGCCAAAAAGAATCGTGGGAGACCCTATGAAGTATAACCATATATAACTGATCACCATGGCGAGCTGAGTCAATTTACCCATGTCCGCCTGTCCGACTGTCCGATTCCTCAATCGATAGCGATAGAGCGGATTTTCCATTGTCCAACCATGAAGATGTTTGAATAGCAATTATCCGTCTGAAGAACAACAAAGCGGCGGGGACCGATGGATTGCCGGCCGAGCTATTCAAATACTGCGGCGAAGTACAGATAAGGAGCATGTATCAGCTTCTTTTGAGAATATGATAATCATAATAACTCTTTCCAACAGGCGCTACCTCGGACTGAGTAGGCAATTGAGAATACGAGTTTTCGAGAGAAAGGTTCTGCGGAAGACTTATGGTTCTTTACGCTTTGGCAACAGCGAATATCGCACAGGATAACGATGAGCTGTACAACATATACGACGACATTGAGATAGTTCAACGAATTAAGAGACAGTGGTTACGTTGGCTAAGTTATGTCGTCTGAATGGATGAAAACCCTCCAGCTGTGAAAGTATGGACAAGAAGCTGGCTGCACTTGGTATCTCGAATTGGCGCCAAATTGTGAAAAGAAGAAACAACTGGAGCGCTGTCAGTAAAAAAGAAGTGTTTCTATTTTTGAGATACCGATCTCCAATTTCGCATACGTTCTTTTCTCCCCAAGAAGCAGCTTATTTGTTGGAATTGCCGATATCGGATCACTGTAGTAAATAGTTGTCATGTGAACTGATAGGTCAATAACATGTACTTGTATGGAAAATTTTTCTATTAGAGCAGATATCTTCACGAATTGTTCAGATCGAACCAATATAGCATATAGCTGCTATTCAAACTGATATTCACCAAGTCAAGTCTATTTTTTTAAAAATGGCGTGTTTGTTGTTTTAACAACTCTAAAAGGGCTCTAAGTAATCTTGACAACACATACATATGTATGTACGTATGTCATTATACCGTTAGTTAGCTAAGAAAGTATAAATTAAAATTATGAAGATTGCTTTTTGCGGTATGTTGTTGTTGCAGCAGCAGAAATAGTCACCAAAAAATTGTGACGAATTTGATTTAAGTCCGGTTCAAATCCAGTGCAGTCTCATATAAACTGGTGCGACCATAAGAACGTATACTGTTTCGTATTATACCTTCCGTGAATCAATAGAGGAGAGTTAAATGTCCAGTCCCTCCCACAAAGTAATACTTAGCAGGTGGTTCCCCCTACTATAAAAAACCTTCCGTGGTTTAGTCCATGTTTTCGAATTGGGAAAAATGTCTTACTTTAACTTCAGTTTTTTCTAATCTCGGTTCTTCAGTGCAAGTTCCTATTTTTAGTGAACCATTGATTATCACTTTTTCTGCCTGATCTGATGATGTTTTCCAACAGATATCTCCTACACAACCAAAACAAATTTCTCATAAATTTTTTAAACAGATTCGCAAAAGTTAGGTTGGTTCTGTGGTTTTAAATTTCATGAGGTGTGATTGAACGAAGTTTATTCAATATCAGAATTCTTGCTATCTAAAATAGGGACAAAAACTAAATTAAGCTAAGACTTTAAAACTGCAAATTTAGGAACCCCTTGTCAGTTCGGGAAGACATTAAAAAAACTTTATATTTCTATTCATTAGTAGAGCACATTAAATTTATGGTCTCTCGGCATTTAAGAGTTGGATCCGTTAAGGTCACTGATTTCTTGAGCTTACCCACTATTAAAAAGACGGTCAATGCATTTATTATACCCATTGGTGCCATGACCTAAACGTCATGAACTCATTAAGGTTTCTACTACATAACTCATACACTTAAATTGCTCCAAGCCACGAAATTTAGCTCAACCTTTTGCTCCTTGGTTTTGGGGTCTTCCACGGTAATTTCGTTGTGTGGCAAAAATGTCTTGACGGCTGAGTAGAGCGCACATTACGAAAATGCATAACACAAACAAAAATAAGATAATCTTCCAAAAATGTACGTACTATTTAAACGCAACCAAGGAAATTGGTGCGATCTTTGATCCTCTATTTGATAACCTTTTGTTTATTGCCTTTTCTGCAAATGTTTTTGCAGCCTTAGCGTCATTTATGATTTTCCTGCATACAAAAAACAAAAAAAAAAAAAACGCAAAGAAAAATGCACATAAATTTGAGGTAAAAATCATTAGGAACGCAATGGAAAGTTCACGCACGCGGGGTTGCGCAAGGGTTGTGATCCCTTTCTCGATCAAACGGGCTGAAATAATAAAATAGTTTCGAGAAAAAGAATTGGAAAATATCCTTTCTACACTCATACCATTTGTTTGTGTTTCACCTTTGAACGAAATTTACTGTGATGAAGAAAGAACGCGATGAGTATCTTCGAACGATCGCAGCGAAGATAAATGTGTCCTTGTGTGCACTGTGCGGCGTACCGAGGGGCAAGTACGTATTTTTTATGAAATATTATCGTGCAGATTTTTCTGCAAAACGTATCGAAAAAAAGGGATAAGAAGAAGGATAAGAAATTGCAGACGAAATTCTTTGGCAAATGACATCATAAGACGTGACACATTGAACTGATCGGAATTGATCCTTTTTGGTTGCTGCGCCCTTACCAACAATCACACTGTGCAGACAGAGATTTTGCAAAAGTTCTGCCTCTTTCGCTTTCACCCCTGTCTCGATATACAGCATGCGTTTTTGCATTGTCTATTGATTTTTGCACCCTTTGATACCTGTGCGCACGTACACACTACACAGCGGCGCGGCGCTCGTATGCGACGCTACAAATGTCTGCCTCGTCGATATTTGATCGCCTCTTAAATTACAAGTAAAAAAATAAAATGCGAAAATTTTTCATTTGTACTGCTGTTATATATGTGTATGTGCGCACTTTTCCTTTTGCAATTGCATTTTTTAGCAGCGTCTGAAGAAGCAGCGGAAAACCGAGAGGGACTTTAAAAACATTTTGCGATAAATATCGTGATTAGCGCGAAGCTGTGGGAATTTTTCTCTTGAGCGCTGCGTTAAGGTGCGCTTCCTTCAGTTCCAACTTGCCAGTGTGTGGAAGTTCGTATGTATTTATGTTTATGTAAGTGTTGCGCGATGTTTGCGGAAGAATGATCGATGTAAGGATTGGGTTACATATAGTACTATGCTTTACTATATACCAGTACGTATGTGTGTGTGCATGCAAAAACACGGGTTTCTTGTGCGAAAGGGTTCCGCCTAGCAACTCAAGCACGCTGCGCCATTAAGTATTGATTGACTCGCAACTGGCGCACACTGTCTCTGGAACAGTTGCACTGATCGAATGCCGATTGTCGATCGTTTATTGTTTGTCGTTTTATGTACTTATTTTTTTCTTTTACTTGGTCTATTTTGTGTAGGAATTTCATATGGCTGTTCTTCTTGGCATTCTTTTGTCTGATTTTGCGGAGTGCTTTCGCTTCACTTCTTTTTTAGTGGTTTAAAGGAATCAAAATAATGAATTTTATTTAAAAAAAAATATCTAAATAGCTTTATTTTATAGCTTCTGCACAATTCTTGCTATTAAAAATCTTGCATAATTTGTTTGAAAAACACAAATAGATACAATAGATATGAAAAGGGTTGGATTTACGTAGATAAACAAACGTACACCACATTTGATACTTATTAGAGTGATTTACTGCAAAGCGTAAAATATGCATGAACTTAACCTAACTCTATATTTCTAGCACATGATAGTACATAGCAGAAAAAGAAGAAAAAGGAGAAGGTAATAAATTAAGTGTGCCTCTAAAAGCTGACTCCAATTTTTAGGAAGCTCTTTCATTTTCGAAACATACTTGAAGATATGATGCTGTTTCTATGGGTGCGTTTATTGTAAGCAAAAGCTTTCAATATTCCTTGGAATAATATAGCTTCTGCAGATGGCGTCTGACAGGTTCCCAGTCTTACTGTACTGCGTGAATGTCAATAGGCCAAAGGCCCTTTAAAATAGCAAAACTAGTGAGAGGCTAGCCTTACTGAGGGCAAAGCTCATCAGCTTTATAATTTCCTGCGATTCCGCTGTGGCCTAATACCCATACCAGTCTTATTGAAAAGACACTCGATGCTATATATAAAAAGATTAGGCTCTCATTAACAGTGCGTTCAGAGCTGGTCAAGGCTACCATATACTTTCTGACGGGCAATATGTGCAAGATGGCGTTAAGTGCCATAGTTAGAGTGGACCACATATGCTGATGAGCGCCGCCCGTTGAACGCTCTTGAGTTTTTTTGCAAGTGTGGTCTTTTCTAGAGCCCTTTACCACATAAAGACTCCATAGAACATAATGGTGTCGTAGAGTCAGAGACCATTTCCGTTGAGATACCCTATTCCATGAAAGCTTCTTATCCAAGATGAGCCCTAGATATTTTACTGTATTCGCTGGTTGTAGATGGAGCGGAGAGAGAACTCCATCTTGTAGAGCAATTCCCCATTCCGTTTCAATCACTCTGTCGCACGGAAGACTGAAAATGAGGTGTTTGAGGTTTGATTCTACCCCCATACCGCCCCGAGCAAATACGACTGCTTCCGGTAGGACGTTGTTGAAAATTCCTTCTGTATCAAGGAAAATCTATGACACGATAAAAAAAATTGGCATGGGCTATTAGCCAAAACAATACTATAATCGCTGAAAAAAATTTTCAGGTCGGATCACTATAGCATATATATAGCTGTCATACAAATTGTTCGATTCAAATCAAGTTTTTATATGGAAGCAACGTGGCGGAAAGAACGTTTTCTGTTGGATGCAGCTCGTTGGCTGGTTACGTCTTCTGATTTAGTTGTTGTAGGAAATGCACCTGTGAATGCTTAAAATAAATTGGTCGTTTTAAAAAAAGGTTAGGTAGAGTAAAAACCTCGTTTGTCTGTTAGACAAAATATTTCTCTGCAAAAACAATAGATCACAAATTACAATGCCTTGAATATCCATATGTACATATGTTCATTTTTAGTAGTGACACACGCAGTCAATTACATATAAACCCGCATACACCGTAATTACAAATACACCACCGCAGAGCTCATTAATTGTAACAGATTAAAAACCGGATGTTTAGACATTGTCTTACGCAAACAATGCACCTGAATACTAAGTAAGTAGAAACCCTGAAATTGCATAGAAATTCCCCAAAAATCACAACCAAAACAAAGCTAATGACAAGCTGAGTGGTGTAGACACGTTCGGTCAGTTTGGCACGCGCAAGCACCCTTTTAACACACACTCACGCACAACTGCGTAGATTACGTACGTTGGCAAGGATATAGCAGCATGTATGTAAGTGCAAGTCCGCAGGAGCACGCGCACAAGCAGCGCTCGCGTGTGGGCAACACACACGCACTGACCGCGATCGAGTTAACTGACCAGTTGTTGGGTGAACTACACCAACATGCATTGTTGTGTACGCATCCTTTTGTCTCACACTCACCATTTATATACTTGTGTCTATGGCTTGCTTTGATTTCGCTGCTGAGTGACCACAAGCCAGAGCCAGCGTTGGCACGTTTCGTGCGCCGTTGGAACGTGCTTGGTTGTTTGGTCAAAATTGCTGGTGTGTTTCTCTGCCGTCGCTTATTGTTTTCACGAAGCTATTGTTGTGAATTATCATTCATTTTAGTACGCGTTGTAGTTGTGGTCGCAATATGCCTTGCTGCATCCACATTTTTATTTTGGTGGTTGATTTTTTTTTTAGACTTCGGCTTGTGTGCGAACTGCATGCGCCTTTGGTTTCTTTTAAATTAAATTGGTATGAATTCCTTTATATTGGAAATTAGTTTTGGATACTGTTAGCATAGTTCTAATGTATTTCCAATCAATATCTCACGTCACATTTAAGAACATCCTTACTTCCTCAACAGCTTATTGCCCTCAACTATACTCGTCTATCGCTGAATTAATCCTTTCGCCACACAAGCTTAGCTCATCTTTAAGTCATTCTTTGCCCAGCTGCCGTGTGTTTGTCTGAGTCATGAGGGAACAAATTGAACGCAACTTCCGAAACGCCAGCGTAGCGCTGCATGCGCCACACCGTGATTTGACAGAAATTCTTACGTTACTTACTTCCATCTGGCAGAGCGCACGATCATCGCCATGTCATCAGGTCCAGTTTAGCGCTTGGAACATAACGTTTTTTTGCTCTCTTCTTCTGTGTGTCTTTTATTTCAGCTACCTAATTCAACTCGCTCTATCAACTCTTCCTATTGTTTTGGCCTGCCATTGTGTCGCAGCATCCCTCCTGCCAAACATTCATACACACTCGCTAAATTCATAGGTGTTTGGTACTCGTTGGTTATTTTGCCAACGAAAACAGTAATAACAGTTGTTTTTAAAAAACTAAAATTTTATTTTAAAATTATACAAAAATAACTACAACAAGCAGTAGGTCTCTTTTATGCCATAAGTGCACAGTGAAAAATACCAGTAAAAGGGTTGACCGCGCGCTCGGCGTGAAGAGTTGCCATGAGGTGATGCGGCGTAACGAAAAGGGTTGAGTGTCATGACACGTCGGTTGTGTGTCTGCGCGGTAGTAGACAATTCGAAATATAAAATTACGTCGAAAAGAATAGCTTAGCTAATAAATTGTGTAATTTTGTGCACGTCCAGCTTGCCTGGACCAGTGCGAACTCCGCGCGCAAACAAACATTGCACTTTGTTGGCGGCACATCTGTGCTCATAGCTTGCACGCCTTTTTGCAAGCGTTTACCTATGTAGTTGTAGTGTGTCCATATGTATTTTGCTGCACCTATGCGTTTGTTGTTGTGCCGCATTTGCCACCCCTTCACCCCATTGCACGCTGATAATTTACACCGATATAACCATTCAATTTACTCTAAATTCGTCCACACATGTGCATCGTGTTTATTTGTTGGCTTTGTAACGAGATAAAATTAGAGGTTAAAGTGCGAACTGTCGAAACTGCTTAAAATATGCTATAAAAGTGATATTTTCTAATAAAAGATGCTTCTTCTTTATTGGTGTAGGCAACGCTTACGCGGTTATAGGTGAGCTTACAACAGCGCGTCAATCGTAGAGTTTGCGTTTTGTTCGTCGAAAGCGGACTTTACTTCTCAAATGCCTACTCAGACCGAAGCAGCACCTGTTGGCAAAAGTTATTCTGCGTTGATTTCGAGGCTGCCATTGTTGGTGTTAATACCGTTTCGAAGATAGACGAAATTATAAAAACGTAACGTAACGTGTGAAACCCCTCACAGGTGAATTTCTCATAGCAAAAAGGGGTATAAAAAGATCTTTTTATTGATTTTGATAGGTCAGTTTGTATGGCGGCCATATGTTTTAGTGGTTAAGTTTGTTTAGAGATGCGCTGAAAAATAATCCGTCAAATAAAAAAAAATGTATACGAAGACATGAGTTCGATCGACAAGTTATTATGACAGCTATATCCTATAGTGGTCCGATACTCGTGGTTCCGACGCCTGCCCATTGGGAAATAAAAGAATATGTGCAAAATTTCTGATCGATATCTCAAAAATTACCGGATACACAGATAGAGGGGCATTGCTAAATCGACTCGATTACGACTAGTGGCAAACTTAATATACCCTGTTCAGGGTATAAAAATTAATCTCACTGGCTTAGAAAGAAAGAGGATTTATTGTGATGACTCATGAGGTAGCGCAAATGGACTTTTCCAGTCTTCAGACTCTGAAATATGAGTAGTCTGACCAACCGATTGCAATATTTTCTCCTACATGACTTTACACAGTCGTCTAAGATTTCAATGCTATTGAGACCAGTGGAAATCGCCTTAAAATGCACAAAAAGTTAATGGAAACAAATTCTGTTTCTCCTGAGTCTTTCGCTAGATTAGATGCATTTTCGATCAATTTAAACTTTTAAAATCTAAATAAACACTACAAGCTCGATGGAAGTTCCTATGAGATATTTGGTAGGAAGATCTATAATTCTTTTGGAACTACGTCCTTTCTGAATAGTATAAAATGAAAGCAACTTTCTATCAATAGTCGCTTTATCATCCGAACATCTTCATTTTCTTAAAAGTTGAGAAGGTAAAATTCTCACACATAATCCCAAAACCGTATTTCTCCCATCATTCTCCAAATAACCTAAATGTTGACTTACCGTCTCTAGATATTTTGTTATTATAAGCTGAAAACTTTATTGGGGAAGCTAGCTTATTGGAGCATGGTAAAATTGTAAAATTAGACCTTGGTGTATCTTAAAACAATTCAATCTAAAATGCTAGTTCGATTTTAATCTGAGATCTTTAGTTTATCGGTAAACTGTAAAAACGAAATTTCTCAAACTTTTTCTCATCTTTATACGTATGTTTTCCAAAGAAAAGTTTACTTTGTGACCTAAATAAATAATGACAAGATAAAGCAATTGATGAATATTTGTTTGGACACATTTTTGCAAAATGATTGCGATTGAGATCAGCGAGATCGGCATAAAAGCGAGAAGATAGCCTGACAACCCTTAGTCTAAGAGTACATACATATACATTGACTAAGAATCGACTGATGTGGATAACTATAAAAAAATAATGATAGGTCTTAACGCTTCGCAGCAAAGTAAGTCTTCTTAAGTGAAACTGAAGTAAATCACCCGTGAAGACATTTTTGCCACAGCTTAGCGCGGTCGTCCTTGCAATCCTCCCTACCCAATGCCTATTCAATAGGCATATTAGTACGTATGTGCGTGTGTGTGTATTTATTGTGCGAATGTGCAGAGGTCAAAATCCATTTAGGTTAAATGATGATCGTGCGAATCGTGAGGATCGTGAGTGAACGCGCAGGCAGGCAGTCAGTCGACGAACGCATCAGATGTGTGAGGCGACGACTTAAAGTACAATTTATTATGGCTTTTACCTGAGCAAGCACGCATGGGTCGACGCAACGGGTCAAATACAAATTTTTTGGGTATTTAAGGAGAAATTGAATGCAATTTCTTGAAGAATTGTCTGAGGGAAGTTCAAATTGCAGCGCTGATCTGCCCAACGGGCATTTGACTATCGTCTGCCTTATCATATGAAAATTATCTTTTTCTCACATTTGAATTTTTCCTTTCTTTATTGAGCTGTTATTTTTGCCGCATTTCAGCTACTATTCTTCGTCCTTTGTTATGTAATTTTTGCTTGGTTTTCGTTTCCATTCTCTTCGCCTTAATGTCTTGGAAATTGTGCTAATAATGCAATTAATAAGATTATTTATTCAGAAACCAAAAGTGCTGAGGTGTATGGCCGATCGTTTGTGTTGACAGTTTTAGGAAGCTGTGGGTCATGCGGGGTCAACATGGATATCGATATGGAGATTTATGCGTATGTGACAAATGGTAATTTTGGTAAAAGGGAAGTGTGAATGGGAAGATTTGTTGAAGTTGAAGAGGAAAGAATAATATTTAAATGAGGGTATAAATGTGGTCCAAGAGTTTCATAATAGATATCGTATAGGCACTTTTAAAAAATAGAAATACATTTCAATAAAATCATTTGATATATGTATATGATGTTTTTCTATAGAAATTTATCATTCAAGAATATTTATCGGCAGGAATCATTAATTAAGTATTTTATTATCTCAACTAACTTCATGTCTTACAGAAATAATCATCCAGATAATAAATGAGTGGATAGAGTGTTTTTTTTTATTAAAAACTGGGAAAGCTTCAACGGATGATATTATTTTGTAAAATACATCACCATCTCGACATAATCTCTGGTAGCGATCTTGAGGGATTAACCAGCGATTTAACAGATAGTTGCAACGTCACTTACAACTCAGCTTTATCACAGCTTTCTTGGATAATTAGAATCATAAATTCAGTATTGCTAAAAATCATAAGGATTACTTAGTCTGTTCTTATCCAGTCTGAACCAGATATTTCGTTTCCCGTGAACATTGCCGGTAGATGGATTGCTGCGTAGTATGCTCTAAGGCTCAGGAAAGCTGGAAATATAAAGGGATACGAACAAGGACACGTCGAAATTCTCTCCTTCTTCAACTGCATCACTGAAAACTTGGATCAGTGCGTTGCAGAGGCTACTATCTCTGCTCGAGACATGTGTAGATGGGGGAGATGCTGGAGAAGTTCAGTAAATCATTCATCATTTTGGCCTACAGTTGAACGCAGGGGATCTCTGTACTACTTATACTTAGCAAAGTTTATCTTGCCGCAATCGGAAGGGTACTTACTGGATATTGTCCAATAGGAACAATGCGGTAAGACTAAAAATATGGACGGATGGAAATTATCAAATTTTTATAGAGGAAGATGGGAAGGAAACATCCGAGCTCCTCCAATGTCCAGCTTTTGCAAGACTGAAGTTGAAACATCTCGGCAGTCTTATCTTCGGTGAACTAGGAAACATAGCAGATACTGATATTAGCCGCCTCAACAAATTTGTGATAGGCTCAAAGCGCTTTGTCGATTTATAAATATTTTATGATCTTTTATATAGGACTTTTTAGGTAATTGATCGCCGGTCTTGCGTTCTAAGCTGCCCAAGTGCGCTCACTGATAAGGACAACCTCTTGTCCTCACGTAACCTAACCTAAGATAAGATGTCTGAACCTTCCCCCTCATTGGATAGATGAAGATTCCAGGCAGAGGTAGGAAAATTGTTTAGAACTCGTCTATATTAGAAACTACATCAGAACTGATAACAATTTTCGGCTACAAACCCAACTACGTATTATTATTATTCCTAGGTAGGCAATTCAGAAGCCTTTAATCTTTCTAGATCATATATAAATATCTGAAGCTGAAGTATGGATGACAGAATTATCATGGGGTAGATTACGCAAAAAAATTTTGGCGGAGATGGAAGATGGTCGTCTAATTCAGCGAATAAAAAATGTGTTGGATGACTGGCACATCGTTCGAAGGATAACGAAGGATAGTGGTAGCAAAGGAAGATCTATTCTTCGTAAGCGTTGGAAAGATGAAGTGCGGATAGCTTTTTGTAATTCCTTCAGGTCTTTGAGTTATGTGGCCAAAATTAGTTGAACTTGACGATCGTCTTATGATCGAAGCGAAAAGATAAAGATAGAGGAAGATAGTTAGTTGTAAACCGCTCATTAATGTGTGTAAATTTAGTTTTTAGTAGTGGAACGAAAAACCGAATAATGTGATTAAATGAAGCATATTTATATATATTTTAATACCAGTTATTTTCGTAGCGTTTTTAACGCATTCATGCTTGAAATTAATTTTCCAAAAATAAATAAATTCATACTCGCATTTAACGCTTGTCAACTGTTTTCAACATTTTTTTGTAATTTTTCAATTTAAAGTGTCAAAAATTTACCACACAAAATTGTAGCAAATAATGCAATGATCTTTCAACGAAAACATCAGGATCCTTTTCAAAATAACCATTCGGCAATTGCACACATGCACACGTCTTTATAAGTAGACTCATACCACATATAAGTGTACGTATAAGTACACAGTTAATCAGGTCACCAGGATCGTTCGATTGTATTGGGATTGGCGTTGGCGTTGTACGCCTGATTTACCAGCAATGAAAACAGCCCTTGAAATCAATCATCATGTTCTGGCGCTGGCTCTGGCTTTGGCTTTGGCAATGGCTTACATGTGTACTACGCACACATTGCCTCCGATGAGCTGCGCAGTTGAGTTGAGCTCATGAGTATTGGCGCTTGTGTAATTTTCATTATTGGAAATTCTAAAGGATTCAATGCTCACAATTCCACCGGCGGCTGCAACGTTGGTTGTGCGAAGTTTGCAATGATTTTTATATTCTACTTTTTACCGAATTATATTTTTTAGTGAAAAAAATCCACCCTCGTTTTCTTTTGGGGTCATTACAATGCGAGCAAAATTATGCTAGGAAAATACTACGTTTTGGCTGTTGTTGTTCTGTCTTCCTCACCTATTATTGGATGCGCACGCACGGTCTAGTAAAAATAACAAGATCCTTATTATATACATATAATTTCTTTTGCTTATTTTATATTGTAGTTTTTTTCTTTAATTTTCATTCATTCTCTTGTATGAATTGTAAATGCCATTGCGTAATCCTTTTTTCTACACTGACGTTGTAAAGGGCAACAACGATGTTCTCGGCTGCTTAAAGGATTGTCGTGCTCATTCTTCTTTCCACATTTCTCTGTATTTGTGGATGTACATACTTATGTTCCGTGTATGTCTTTTATATTCGTAATCTTGATTTGTTTCGAGAAAGAGAATTTAGGACGTATGCTTGCGTATCTCCGGCCGGTGCACGATTTTCCGTCGGAAAAGCAGCTGGTTTTGTGGCTTTATGAAGTTTTGAGGAAATTATACATTTGTTTGTAAAGCAAGAGATAGTGCCTGGAATGCATTTGTGTCACAATTATTTTGAAAGATATGAAATTTTCACCAAAAAATATGAGAAAAAAGTACGTATGTCAACTTCTTCATATCTCTACTGTCATTTTTTATTTAGAAGAAGGCAAAAATATGCTCTATATCTCTGAGATATTGTGAATTTGTCTTAAGCAGTTGAACTAAAGCGACTCATTAGAGATATGCCGAGGGAATGAGCGTGATTCTGTTATCCTGAGTTCAGTTCAAATAACTAATAAACAGTAGTGCAAGTTTTCTAAATAGTGGAGTCATGCTGGAAATTGAATATCTGTAAGGAAAATTGTTTGTATGACTATCACATTCCTCTGATTACTGAAAGTCAGTGGTTCTTAAGTTCAAAGAAAATGGAAGTCTTAGAAGAAACAATTTGAAGAATTTGCAAACAGCCTACGAGAGATCGTTGAAGACATGCCTTGTCATGACATGACATGCCCTCTATCTCAACTGATGAAAATATTAAAAAAGTGAAGGATGTGGTGGTTGAAAATGTCAGGCAAGTGTTTGAGAGATGGCAAGAGAGCTCGATGTCTATCCCGATTCCGTTCGAATGATTTTAGTGGATATTTTGGGCATAAAACGCGTTCTTGCTCGACTCCACTTACTTTCAGGCAACAAATATATATTGATGAATAATTAAAGCTCGAAAGTCGACCTTTAAATGACAAAATTTGCATAATTTCACTAAAAGCTGGTGTTAACTCCCAATTGTATGCTTCAGTAAATTTTGTCAAATCAGATACACCAAAAGTATGATTTACTTTGAAAGCAGACAATATCATTTTAATAGTGGATCGTAATATTCTGTGTGTGTTGCTGATGTGGAAAAGCTTTTCAAGCTTCTATTTTTGAGTAAAACGCTTTTAATTTTCAGCTATTTTGTTGATATAATATTATATAATATATATATTTATAATATGTATAACATGGCTTCAAATTCATGATGCTGACAACATAATCGAAAATTTCCTTCCACATTAGTAACCAATATTCCATTAGTAACTTCTCAAATTTCAATAATTTCCCCTTTAAGTTGTGGCATTTTTGATTGAAGAAACTATTTTTTATCTAGTTTTTTTTTCTTACGTAATGAAGCCTTTCTGCCGACAAGTAAGCGGAAATGATCGTAAATTTCGAATATTGCAATAATGTTGCAAAATCTGCTCTAAAAAGTGTAAATGAAAAGTAAAAATATGTTTTTTTTTTGTCTAAAGTTCAACACACATAAAAATTTATTACATAAATACTGCATTGGCGCGAAATTCGATACATTCGCAGACTTGCAATTGTTACATGTGGAAAGCGCATTGAATTTCACCCAATAAAAGAATTAGAGGAGTAAACCAAAAATGAGGTGAAAGTGCAAGAAAAGAGTTCAACAAACGCGAACGGAAAAGGAAGCTGATTTGGCGTAAAAGATTTTTTTGTTGGAAAGAAAAGGAAAATTGCGCGAAAGGGGTTGCGAGGAGTAGTGTAGGTAGCGAAAAAGTAAATTAATAATCCGCGACCTCTTTTCGCTAACATGTTCTTAAAGATCACTCGCTTGCAATGCCTTTTATGTTTCGATGTATAAGTGTATGGGTGTGAGTGTGCGTACATGCAACGCTTTGCCGAGGAAAAGAGTTTTCCAGTGATGCAAAATAAAATTGCGTACTTTTGCATGCGGCACACCTTTTCGCAACCCTTTCCTGGCCTTTTCTTTCACCCTTTTGCGAACGCCTTACGTTGTTGCTTCGCATTCTTGCCAAAAATCTTAATTGAAAATCTTTGTAATGCAAAAAAAAAAATTCTGCATGACAATTGCTGGGAATTTTTTTTTCATGTAACGGTATGCGATTTTTTGTTGTTTCATTAGTTTGCCGCCGGTTTTGGTTTCGGTTTGCGGAAAATTCATTAAGTTTGGCATATTAATATGCATCACTGGGCATTTTTGTGCACGGATCTTGCACCTAAGCACCGGAGTTGTAATAAATGGTTTTGCATGCACACATATACATAATATATGTATCTATGTATGTATTTATTTATTTATTAATGTTTTGGAATTGCAATTTGTAGATTTGTTCGGGATATGCGATACTGCAAATTAAGTAGCCTGGGAAAGTGCGGCCAAAGGTGCTTCATTACGGCAATGTAATGAATATTTTTTGACACTTAGGTAACGGTACATACGTACATATGTATTTAGATAAAGTAATTAATATTTATATACCGCACAGAAAATTGCATAAAATACTTAATCGACATTGCAAAGCACTAAATGAAAATAGTTTCGAAAATCAACTGAAAAGCTCGCAATTTTAGCGTGAAAATGGCTGAGAACACCAAGTTTAGAAATAAAAAATTATTTCGATTTCCAATCCCTTTAGATTCTATATAAAATCTATTTTTATTCGAAGGAAGTCCTCTGTGCAGAAAGGCTGAGCAAGTTGACTATATTTCGAAAGTCTCTTTTAATTTTCAACAAAATCTTAATTTTTTTGATATACTAAAAATATATTTTCGAGAATGTACCGGAATATTTGATTTCACAAAATATTCTATTATTATTGCTTTTTTTAAGTATTCTTGATCTTGACAATTCGATAGTACATTATATATTTTTGTATATCACCCAAATTGTCCTGCTTTTATATAGTACTAGGTGGGCTAAAAAGTCCATAGATATGGACATCTTCGAGGGCGATGTAGTGATTATAGCGGTCAAACAATTTTTCAGTACCATTTTTATAATACATTTGCCTTAAGCCTCCCAAGGCTTGGATTGATCAACATTATTTGGTCTCAGCATCAGGGAAATCAATCATTGAAAAGTGGTTTGCTAAGTCTGAAGAGGCGAAATGAGGACCCAGGACGATGAAGGCAGTGAATGCACTAAAAAGGCTGTTATCGGTGAAAACATCAAAAAAGTCTTGAAAATAATTTCGGATGACCGTAAAGTAAAGTTGTTTGAGAGAGTTAAGATAATAAAGATATCAAAAAGAACGATTTGTGAATAAATATTTGCGTATGAGAATGTAAAGTGGGTGCTACGCAAGTTTATAATCCAATAAAACAAAAACGAATTGCTCATTCTGAAGAGTGTTTGAAGCTCTTTAATCGTAATAAAACTAAATTTTTGTGTCGATGTGGATGAAACATGGCTCTATCATTTCGGAGTCTAAGTAATTAACAATCATCCGAGTGGAGTGCACCTGTTGAACCCAACCCAAAGTATAGTAAGACGCAAAAGTCGACTGGCAAGGTTATGGCAACAGTATTTTGGAATGCACGCGGTATAATATTCATCCACAATCTTCAAAAGGGAAAAACCATTAACTAATAGTCGCTGTATTGCGTTATTGGAGCTTTTGAAGGACGCAAACGCAAAAAAACGGCCCATTTGAAGAAGAAGGAAGTTCTCCTTTTTTTCGAAGAAAACTCATCTCACATCATTGATTAGGATGTCAAAAATTTCGCGAATTGAGTTTCGAATTGCACCCGGAGCCACAGTATTCTCCAGATCTGGCCTTCAGTGACTATTTCCTGTTCTCAGACCTCAAGAGAATGCTCGCTGGAAAGAAATTTAGCATTAATGAAGAGATAATCACAGAAACTTTGGCTTAATATTAGCAGATGTAATAGCAATATAGTCCAATATAGGGTAAGAATTTTGCCAGGGTTATTAGTTCTATTTTGCATGCGGTGGAGGAATATACTATCCGGGCGCAGCCTTTCAAGCAGCCGGATCGTAAGACACACAAGACATCAATAAGAAACTCGAGAGCTAACATCTATTTATATACATAGGTATCTAAGCGTCAATCATCTCGTTTCGGATGTCGGTCAGAAGTGTTTTGGGAAGCAGGATAGAGTGTCGCATTCACTTCCACTACGCAAGACAACGATTCAAGTACTTGGGGGCCTCACGGTAAGGGACACTGGTGGTTCCACAGAACTTGTTGAAATTCTCTATTATATTTATATTTCTTGTCTTGTGATAAATTGAACCAGTTGATGGATGAAATTGTATACTATTGCGACATGTTGCTAGAGAGTATTATAGTTTTGTTTATCTAATGGTTGTACGTATCACTTAAAACTAATCAAGATAGGGTTAGATATGCATATATTGAGATGATCAGGATGATGAGAAAAGTTGAGATCCATGTGACTGTCTGTCTGTCCGTCAGTGCAAGCTGTAACTTAATTAAAAATTGAGATATCTTGATGAAACTTGGATCTTTGGTAAACAAAAAGTACGAGTTCGTAGATGGGCGTAATCATCAACCGAAATATATCCCATATATTAATTATAATGATTTTCGTTTTCCTAACAAATATGTATAAAAAAATTCTTGGATTCCGATCCACTGCTTGACATTTTACACTTTAATGTATTTCCCTGGCGTTGATTTCTGCAAGTTCCAAGATTATTAAATGTTCGGTTGCATTCGAACTTAGCCTTTCCTTACTTATTTTAATGCTAACATAGAACTGATTTTTTTTGAAAGAAAAGGTTTTGGACTTAATCACGACCAGTCGTCGAGTTGGTTTCTTATTTCGATACCTAGCAAATATTTAATTTCTTTTTCTTCTTAAAAGTGAAACGAACCTACTAATTTTCGCTTACAGCCAAACAACTAACTGCATTTACGATCTCTTGCGGCATTCTCGAACTCAGTGGTACGAATTATGTGCTTCGGTAGTTCTTCGGAACATAAATATGCAAATTCTCATCAAACATTTACAACTGCTGCATTTGAAAGCGTTTTGTATTTGCCTGTAAGTGAGCACGGAAAACGTCAACTGAAAACTCTCAACTGTCACAGACGGCGACACAATGGCCATTGTATTTCGCTATTTTTATGCCGATTTCGGCTTTATTGCAATTCTGTTTCAAATTCAAATGCAAATAGGAAATGTGAAATGCACTGATGGCTTTTTGCCGCTGTGAAATCAATACTTACTCCAGTTCGGTGATGTGAACTAAAGGCCACAGTGACTTCGGGTACAAATTGTCATACGCTGCGAACCAACAATAATGACTGCCGAGCTTGATGCCTCCGCTTGCTTGTAACTCAATTAGTAGGACAATTGGAAAACCCCACTTCAAATTTGTTTTATTTCAAACTATATCTATATATACATACATACATAAAAGTATATATGTAGGTACATTGGTTAAAAATACGTTTGCGGTAAAAGCAGAAGCCCTACAGTAAGAGAAGTGAAAGCACAAGTAGTGAAAGAAGGAGGAAAACATCCGTACACTTGGAAAAAATCAATGAAATCAATGTAGAAGTCATATTGAACTGTGGGCCAACGAATTGATTTTATTTCGTGAATTTGCATAAATTAGCATAAACTGCGCGCACTGCACTTACATACATACAAATGCTTCACACACACGCAAATGCTTTAGCGCATGTTGCCGATGCTGTGCGCATGCGCAGGTCTCATTTGCATAACACTGTGCGCGTTGGCATGAAAGTGGTGCATAGTTTTCGGCTGTTCCTATATTGATGGTTGCGTCGCTTGTAAGGTGACTGCGCTGGGGTGGATAAGGTTGCTCGCCAAAAATTATGTTAATTAGTACGATTTTGAAATTGTTGGAAAAACGAAACTGTGAAATTTTCTATGGTAACTGTACTATAAACTAAATGTGGATTCTCAATGGCTTTGCAAATTTGTAATTTATAGGGAAATGCAAATTTCTGATTTATTGAAATCGATTTCTATTCTAAGGCGTTTAAAAAATGATATACGTATGGTTTTTTAGAGTTCTTCAGATACATTCGCCATGCAATCTACTAGCAGAAGTCTACTTTGAAGGATGAATTGAGTATAAATATACATTTTTTTTTATAGAAATGATGCACCCAAACAAGTAATAGTTAAAATAAATAAAAAAACGTCGATAGAAAGTACGTATATACCATATACTGCTATTAATTTATATTGTTTCTGATTTAAGCTCTATTTTCTTACCTTTTGTCGCTGGATTTTCCATGGTCTTCGAGATTTTCTTCTTAAATTTCACCGAATTTATTTTCACGAAATATTCAATAAATCGATTCAATAATTGATCATATTTCTAAGCAAAAATCCATTAGGCTCCAAGCGATTGCGTCCCTACAGCGTCTATCAGCTTACAAAAATCAACCCTCCCTATGATTGATGATGATCCTGCCAACGCGTATCTGCGTAAACTTCGGCAGCTACTTGCACATTTACGCAAAACGATCTACCGAATTAAGAATTCTCGAATTTCATATTTCTTTCATTTTATTTTTGTCATTAAACAACACATTTTCTCACGCGCTTTTTGGGTGATTTTCAATCCTTTTTCTTCCTTGCACATACGTATATTTTCTTAACTAATGACAATATTAAAATTAATGATGCCCTGCAGTGATATTAGATACTCGTCGCAACACCCCTTTTTCCTCTCTACCTCCTCGTCCTTTATTACCTCATGTCACACAGACATATGTACATACATATGTCCTGTACAATTTCTTTTATGTGTCTTTCGACGTTTTTAATTTCGTTGAAGATTTCTTCAGGCGAATGTCATTGCCTTTTGCGCAAAAGGTTACATGCGCTGCCGACGCCTTCGTGTCTCGCATCCTTGCGCAAATAATCCTTTAGCTGTTTGCCAGCACAGGTAACATACATTTGTATATTGTTCGTTGCATTCGCTTTTTTGCAACAAGCTAAGCGATCTTTGTCGAAGTTTTGGGCAATCTTTCTGCCGATCATTAATTTCATTTTATCTTTTTGTCGAACTCCTTTTTTTCGGTATATTTTGAAACATTTTCGTCTTGCATTCGCCAAAAGGGGTAGAGCCGGGTTGATGATCGATAGAGGATGTTGTCTTGCATGTTGAAAGCATCTTAGGTTAGGACATTTGGGCGCACGGATTATTACAAGCAACCCTTAACGAAAATATTTTCAGCAAGAAAGGAAATTTTATAGTAAAATATTGTAATGCTATTTTCTAAATTTAATAAATGGAAATAAATATTAAAATAATTATGTACGTTTGGAACTATATTTTTTGATTCGGAATAATTTGATTCCAAATAGTTGATCGATTGCTTTGAATTAAAAATAATACATATACCCGATAGTTATCCATTACCGTCGTATTTACACTGTTCTCGGGTGGAAACCACGAAATAGCTGATTGCAGACTTCCCAAAGTGAATTAATATAAAAGTACAATATAAGAAATATTAGTATTTTTCTGACTTTTTAAATTTTAAGTGCTAAATAGGAGATATGTATTTAAGTAGTTGGAAATGAGATATGAATTTTTTTTATCTGCTAATAAGTAAAAAAAGAAAACCGTAAGGTGAAAAACCTTCCAGTTACAATAAAGAACTCATACCTAAAGAGATTTGCTTAGAGAAGCCTATGAACCTATTTTTCAGAATAGCAAAGGGAAAAAATATTAACATTTTTTTGGCCCACCCTATTGCGCATATGCTCTCAAAATAATGACTAGCTCACTTTAAGTATATTAAATTTAAATTTTCAAGCAGCGTTTCCTTTAATATGTTATATATTATTAGTCCACCGTAAACTTAATACCCTCTTTTATTAAATATGTACATATGTATTCGCCTTACTCTGTAAGTCTCAGTTTTCAGTAAGTCCATTTCTGAAATGAAATATTTTCTCACGGCGCTGCCACTTCAAAGTGTTGGCAGTGCAATCGATTAATCATCTTTCGCCAACCTCTGTCAACACAACTTCGATTGGGGCGCCGACTCGTCATGTCATTACGCCAATCGATCGGCAGTCACTCTCTTCAATATTTTCCTTAACATCAGCTATCGTCTTGAAAAAATTCGCTACAAAATTAATGATATTCGACACAAATAATGCTGAACTTTCACGGCATTTACTTGGCGAAAAATCGTATAATTACTCAAGTAAAAAATCGCAGCAACTTTAAATCTCAAACGATCATAAATCATTGCGGAGCGAAAGGAAATTCGCCAACTGTCACAAAACGACGTCGAATGCACAAAATAATTATAAACAATGCACAGGAAATACGTTACGAAACGCCAAAATCCATAAGTGCGAAAAGTAAGCTGACGCCATTTTTTTTGTTAGCACACGATAAAGAAGGACGCCCCAGGTGGGTAGGTGTGTGCCATAGACGAGTATGTACTCGTAAATAATCATGAAGGGACTCGAGACCTAATTTGCATAATTTTCGCACGCAACGATTATTTGATCGTGTTTCGTCGATGTGACGCCTGTCGAATTTTATGCACATGCGCACACTACTACATACTTGTATAAACATATGCGAATAGCTGCTCGCATTGCGGTGAGCGGCATTGCTTTGAAAATGGCACATTTTTGACTTGTGCCACTGTTATGCTAATTCACTTTATCGATGATTTGCATATACATATATGTATATGTATGCACGAGTGTTATTGTATTTGCGCTTCCGAGTGTTTGCGCATGCGCCACAGTCAATGCACTATTTCCGGTGCTACCACTTGCATACACACGCATTTATGACTGCTTAGGCGGCTTGCGAGTATGCAAATGCTCGTTGCAGTTGCACTTATTTATTTGTATGCAAATAACTTCGATAAGCCCATGTCGTAGTAGTGCAGCACCCTTTTCTTAATTGATTTAATTATGCATTTCCACTTTCTTACTCTTCGGGGCATCTTGAGAGTGCGAAAATCTTTATGTATGTTTGTAATGCCTGCTAATTCGATTTATTTCTGTTTTGATCAGCGTAAATGACTTGACGATAATTAAAATATGAGAACACGCAATGAAATTTTGAAATATTGAAATTTAATTCGTCTATGGGAACATTTCTGCCAAGAAAAATGCTGAGGAATAAAAAAAAATAATATGCTTTTAATATCAGTTAGGGACGTTCTTGGGAAATTGAAGATAAGGACATTGATAAAATTATAGACAAGGATGTGATAATGAAATTTTAAGAACTTCAGCGTTTTGAGTATCCGACTATTTGGTTCTAAATTTTAAAGCATTCTATAAAATGTTCAAGTGATCACTAGCATTCTTATTTAAAAAATGAAAAATTTATCCAAACTTTTTATTATTTCTATCTTTAGAACCTATTTTACATTTTGTGAATTTTTCAACGGAAAATATTTTGAATACTCGGCCCCTCGAAAGAAGATGCCTCCGCGTTGACAGTGGAATTTCTGATGATCTTGATGATCTTGTACCAAAAGTCAAAAGAAAAAAATACGTGCTTTAGATACGGCCATAAACTCAGTATTGGACGAAGAAAAAATAAAAAAAAAAGAAAGTTGTAATTTTGGCAGACTATTTTTCAAAAATATGAAAATTATGGTGAAATTTTGTGGCCGTTTTTCTTAAATAATGGTAATCCTTCTTTCAAGATCTTGTAAATTAGAGTAGTTCGAGAAAAAAACACCGAGTTAACAACAGCGTTCATTCTTTTCGTAATTTGGCGCCAATTCGAGATACTAAGTGCAGTTTACCATCTCCTGGTTTTATGTTCCTTCCAAAATTTTAATATTCTCTGTGCATCAGGGGTTCTACAAGAGTATGCTCCGGTCTTGAAACCTTCTGTTAGTCGCCGCATCTTTTTGTAGAATTTTCGAGCATTACCCTTGTTAGCTAGCTTGTCAAGCTCTTCGTACTCACCCATTTCGGCCTCTCTCTTTTTTGTGGGTAAATGCGTCTCGCTTCCCTCTTCAACTCTCGGTATCTATCTCATCCCGCGCTCTCTCGAAACGCTATTATCAGAGTCTAATTTTTCCGATATAGTTAAACCGATCGACTTGAAATTTTCATGCGACCTTCTTAAAGGTTCTTCTGAAGTTTAAGTTTTTTCACAAAAAACCTTTTTTGGGCAGCTGCTATTTGTTAAAATTCTATGACAATAATTTGTTTTTGTTTTTGGATTTAAGAAATTTTTAAGTAAAAAAATTCTGCTTCACCGACAAATGCCTTTTTTACGGGATCCACATGTTTCTCAATCCTTCATTTGCCATCAGTGTGTGTTGTGTTACAGAGCTATTACTTTTAGAATCTATAGCCTTTCTATTTTGCTATTCCTTTAATAAATTTAAGTATTAAGATTATTATTATCACATTTTTTCCCAAACAAAAGTTCTTCTTCTTCTTCTTTACTGGCGTAGACACCGCTTACGCGATTATAGCCGAGTCAACAACAGCCGAGTCAACAAACAAAAGTTCATATAGAAAAATTTTAGTGTCTGCGCAGAGGCTTATGTATCTACATGCATTTCTTTTCTAAATCTACATCTTTTGGCGTGATGTACTTTAAAATTTTAAAATATCTGATTTAACAACTTTGCATACGTAAAAAGTTAATCATGTATGCAATTAACTCTCTTTAAGTTGTTGTATAACCCTTACGAATTTTGTCATGATCTCTGCTTTAAAGATGACCCCTCTAATTGCTTGAAACTGACCATCACTTAAGATCAACGTTGGCGCGTGTTGGTCAAGCGAGAAACCAGTTTCTAAATTAAAACAACATAAGTGAGTTTTAACGTTTTTATGAAGGTCACTTGCATGGTGAGCTGATTGAGCAATGGTCAGTTTAAAAAGGGTGCAACGTGCGCGTGCCATGATTGCAATTAATTAAGATGCTGAAAATTTTAACCAAAGGGGTACTGAACGCAAGGAAATAGGCAAAGTGAGTAAAGTCATTAGATGGAGGTTGAAAAACGGAAGCACCATATAATTGTATTACAATGGGCAGCAGTATAAACAAATATCTGCAAAAGTTAATAATAATAAATCAATAAAAATAATAAGTAGTAGTTCTTCGAAGCTCTGCAGAATTCCACGGTGGCAAGAGAGGCCCTATGTTCCACCTAGGAACTACGGGAAAATATATATATATAAGAGACAATAAAAATTAGTACAAGGCTGTACTTTTGCCTGCGAAGTAACATTAAGTTGAATAATATGTGAACTTTGAATTATTTCAATGTTATTATGGAAGTCGAATAAATAAGAAAATAATAAAAATAAACTTATAAAAAAAAACTAAAACTATAATTTTTATAGACTCTTTATACTTATACGAGTATTCGTAATCTAACTCTAATTTTTTAAAATAATTCCCACGTTCAACGCAGCTGTGACGCATGTTTGTTAATTCGTAAACAAATGACCGCCATCTTGGGTCAAGACTTCGTTCAACATTTAGCCCTTAACAAGCGAAGAACAAATGTTTTGACGAAATGGCTGACCTCACTGCATCGAATGGCGATCAGCGCCCGTTAAACATCGGTTTGGTATGCTACCAGTCTACCGAACCCTTTGAACCTTTCAACCAGCTAACCAATCAAATGAAATGTCAGCGCATCTCCTGCGACCGTAACAAATTCGTCTATAATAACTTGAATTTTAAATACCAAACTGGACCCTAAACTTCAAAGTACACTAATGCAAAAAAAACAATAAAATATTCCCAAACGGGATGCTCTTGTGACCACTAAACCCTTTCGTAAATTGGAAGACATTCCTGTTTGTATGCACAGATGTTGGCTTATGACATATTCCGAGGCTTTGTGCGACCAAGCGCACTTTTCCATAACGATTTTTTTTCGATTGGTGGAATAGACAACAGCATTGGTTCTAGAAAATGGCAACAAATCACAGAGTCGTGTCAGTTTACGTGTAGAACCTAACGGGAGATCGCAATTTATGCGCCAAGCGCACACATACACTCACATTTTCTCAAACCACTCAGCATACGCTTTTAAGCATATGCAGCATAATTTTCATCCTTTCTTCGCTTGGCAGTTGACCAGAGATCGCTCGCAATGGACCGGCGCATTCTTAGGCTACTCCGTTGATGAAAGGGTTTCTTTTGTGTAATGTTGTTTGTCCGCTTTTTTTGGCTTGGCTTTTGTTGCGTTTACCGTTAGGGCGCGGAATTAATGCTGATGTCCGAACCGGTTTTCCAAATTATGATGTGTTCCTGATGCTGGGGTCCGTTCGGTTAGTTTGTTGGTTGATTGCACGTTCGCTCGCTTGGTTGGTTCGCTGGCTGTTCGGTTTCATCCCTTTGTCTCTGCGGCGCGCAGCTTGTTTTCCTGCAGCTATTTCAATTTTCACTATCTTTTTTAGTGCTATGTAATTGTAAGAAACTGCAAATCTTTTGAAGAATCATCAACTTTTATTTTCTTTAAGTTTTTTTTTATGTGCAGAGTTTGGTATTTATCCAAAAAGCGGATAGTCAAAGTATGGGAACCAAATTGCATGCGTTTCGAAGTTTTTTTCGCGAGATAGAATCTAAATAACCGTTGAATTGTAGAACATAAAATATGCCCTTGATTTTTCGAGTTTGATAGTTAAAATGTTTGTCCAAAATTTAGATTTTAACATCAGAGCATCTGCCATTCGTAGTTGTCTAAGGAATTGCTTGCGAGGACAATCGTTTAATGACATTCCTTAAACTCGTTTGTCAACTAAACTCTGCAACTTAATCTCATCTCTTTAATATGACTCTCATGGGTTAAAACCTGTTTATTGTCAACTGACCAATGTCCACTCTAAGTAGTGGCGCGTGTCTTTGCACCCTTTGTGTTCTTTATCGTTTTTGTCCACGTGCTGAAAGCATACAAATACTGACCAATTGGTCAGCTCGGCTTGCTTCGCTCATTAGCATAAATGCCATCAATCAAACGGTCATCGTCTTAGAAAGAGTTACAAAGTCAAAACACGATCAGCGTCGGCTCATTATCGGCTTATCCGCCGCAAACAAATGCGTTCCTTAATGGTCAGTTGGACAATGCACAGTCATTAGCAAGTTAAGACTTCGTACGCACTCGTTTGTCTAACACTTCGTATGAGTGTGTATTTACTATGCACAATGAGGTGTTGAAGGGTCCAGCACGCACTTCACACCTAAAGCAAAGAATGCACCGAAAACAAAGAGCGTATTTGGCATGAATTTGCAAAGTAGCTCAAATCCAATGCCCCGAGATCACTTACCAAAGGTCAGTTTAAACTGCTTACCATAATTGCCAACTCACCTTTGGCGAAAATCAATACTGCTTCATCAGGCAATCCTATTTGAGCATTTGAGATCCTCATTGCGAGTACTTAAGGGTGGCGAACATTGCATTTTTATAAATTAAGGTAATTTACCCGAAAAAGAACAGAAAAAACTAAATATTAAAATTTCCTTCTAAATATGCACATCAAGAATGCCATTGAGAAGGGAGGGTAGGCAGCAAACGAGGCAATAAATCTGTGGTTGAACGACGCCTTTTGGCATCTAAGATTATGCAACAATAGCGGTAAAACCCCCAGCATGGTAAGCTATTCACAGTTATGGGAGAATACAAAGAACACAAAGTGGAAAAGGCAATGCAAGACTCGTAATATTTAAGGATGCATTTCCAATAAATGAAGATGCGTCGAAGTGGTGTAAGATATGTGTGTGTTTTGTTTTAGAAAATAAATACTTAATTTCTGCATAAATTCATTGAAATATTTCCCTAATAAAAAATATTGTCGTCAATTAAGGTTCGCTCGTAATTGCGTGGCTCAATTAAGATCTCAGATATTTTCTATTTTCTCACCAAAAACTGTCAATGTTCATTAAATATTTTGTTTGTATTTGGAGAAAAAGGAGAATAGTTCTCTGCCTGCTTTGTTTGAGCTCTGCTCTTTCACTAAACAACGAACTTATCAAATGATAGCAAAAACGAAGTTCTCGGTTTCGAGAGGATTTGAAAAGAGGATAGTATGTGGATATCTTATCATTATAAGTAACTATTTATATTATTTCTATGCTTCATTATTTATGCGTTCCCAAATGTTTAAGTCTTGAACTTACAAATGCGGGACAGTCAAGAATGAAGTGTTGAGTTGTTTCTACCTCATCTTCTTCCAAACAGCTTCTGCATATGGCGTTTGGTGGGATTCCCAGCTCACTGCGTGGACGCCAATAGGGCAATGGGCCGTTAAAAGCCCCAAAACTAGGGAGAGACTAGCCTTACTGAGGGCAAAGCTCATCGGCTTTACGGCTCTCTGCGATTCCGCTATGGCCTGACACCCATACCAGTCTTTACACAAAGACACTCGATGCTAATGATAGCGAGGTTAGGCACTCTTCGACCAGCCCTGAACGCACTTTAAATGAATTCAAGACTAGTATTGCCACTCTGAGTCAATTGCCACTTCTCTAAATGAGGTCACCCTCCGGAGCAGCAACTGGCTGCAACCTCAGCCTGAAAAGTCAGGTAGTCAGAAACTGGAGTTGATAGAAACCCTCCGCCAACCTTCCCCCAAGCTTTGGCCCATCCGTAAAGAAGCTCACCGCCCTCTCCTCCAACGGCTTCTTCCCACCTAAAGCTCCCTCGTCGGTAGAGAAGGAGCCGCCAGAGTTCGGTTTGGCAACTCCATGATCTAGATGATTTGGTATGCATTCAAAGTGTGTGAGGATATCCAGGTGTTCAGTTACGCGTTTTTTTAAGAACCCAGAATTTCTGAGTTTAATAGCAATTTCGCGGCCATACACTTTCCGGCGATGTCCACGGGCCTTATGTTCTAAATAGCGTTAAATGCCATAGTTGGAGTGGACCTTAGTGCACCACACATGCTCATGAGCGCCTTCCGTTGAACGCTCTTGAGTTTCTTTGGAAGTGTGGTCTTTTCTAGAGCCGACCATCCATAGAGACTCCATAGAACATAATGGGCTTGACTATGGTGCCGTAGAGCTAGAGTACCACTTTCGGTGAGAGAACCCAATGGGCATAGGACAGTTGATGTCTTTTTTGCTCTTTCTTCGATATTCAGCTTTCATGAAAGCTTCTTATCCAGGATGAGCCCTAGATATTTCACTGTATAATTTAAAAAACATTCAAAGATACCTTGAAAGGCAAAATGGCGAACCTTTGTATGTATTTCAAATAGATTATCGATAAAATTATATGACTTAAATCGCTAAGGATCCTAGATAGAGGCTGGTATCATACTATTATTTTTATTAATACTCCTTCAATAGGAAGGTTGGAGAGAAAAACTATTAAAATATTTATTTGCCATTCAGAATTCTGCTAATAAATATACTAGAATTTTTTTTACTCATATTAACATGTACATACTCTGATAAACATGCAATGTATGTATGTAGTTATTAACTGTGAAATGCCACAACTTGAGAATGTGCGTGATCCTAGTTGTCGCTTCATTTGATTAACAATCACATTGGTTAGTTGTATTTGTAATCCAGCTTGTAACGGCAGGATAATGCAAAATCCTAAAAATGCAAATAACAATGACGGTTTAAATGTATATGTGTACATAAACATATGTATATAGTTCAGTTGAACACTGTAACCTAATCACTTGGATCGATTCAATAAAAGCAAATCAAAAACGCATCAAATCGAACAAAAGCCACTGCAATGGCTGCTCCCGTGTGTATATGCAATGCATGTATGTGCGTGTGTAAGCCTTTGGCAGCGAATATGCAAATTTGCATCAAACCAATTACAAATGTTGCATTTTCGTGGCGGCAAATATTTTGTCCGCTTGTAACTGAGCACGGAAAACGTCAACTGAAAACTCGCGCAACTGTCACAGACGAGGGCACAATGGCCATTGTATGTCGCTATTTTTATGCTGATTTCTGGCATTATTGCGATTTTGTAGCGCCGCATAATGGCGAAAATATACCGAGAACACGGGGAAATGAACTTCTGGCTATGCAAGGAAGTTGTTAGGAAAATAAACTCAAAGTGGATATGCTAATATTAATAAATATGTACATGTGTGTGCGTGTGTTTTGAATGGGCATACGTTAGTCTTTTGGTCTAGTGAAATCAATACTTATCCGCACGACTGTTGATGAGAAATAAACATTGATTTTGGACTGGGTTTATATAAAGTTAAAAAGGCACACATTAGGGCAGTCCCGTTGTATTGGTATTTATATAACATTTCACATAGTTGTATAAGCGCGTAAATATAGATAAAACATGCTATTCGTAAACTTGTTTGAGCAACTTGAGAGACCTTTTTTTTCCTTGAGAGACCTTTTTTTTGTTCATTAAAACTCTTTAGGAGATCGCTCCGGTTGCATTCAAAATTAGAAAATTCCAACTTAATATACCACAATCAGTTCCTAGAAAAGTTTAAGTGGCATTTTCATCCAAATATCTTTTCAAGCCTTAGGATCTTCTTTTACAGGACTTTCAATTTCAAACTTTTACAAGAATGCTGTCCAACATTCAGTTTTTAATCTACGTGAAGAGCTGACCACTATATTAGGTATCGAAAAGCGAAGACGGGAGTAGACGGGGAGAAAGAACAAAAGGTTCTTCATCCCATATGGACCAATTCGAAATTTCTTCTTGAACAGAATATCCTTGACGCAGAAAGAAAATTAAAACCCGATGGCACGAGCCTCCTGGGTGCTAAACGGTAGATCGGAAGTACACAAAATTCCCATTGGCACTCGACAGAAGAGACTGTGGGAACATGATGATAATACTAAC
Source organism: Bactrocera dorsalis (assembly GCF_023373825.1). Classification (NCBI taxonomy): domain Eukaryota; kingdom Metazoa; phylum Arthropoda; class Insecta; order Diptera; family Tephritidae; genus Bactrocera; species Bactrocera dorsalis. Next base: position 100,963,893 of record NC_064304.1, on the reverse strand, counting down.
TGGTCAAAGTGTGGTGGCGACGTACGCCCGCATTTCGGGGTTGATAGATTCAGAAGACTGCAGGAAATGTTTAGAGCAGGCCACCAGGGAAACAATGGTGCAACTCTTGTGCACTTGTCCCGCATTGGCAGGACTACGCTGTATCTAGGGTTCCCACGGTATGATACACTGAAGAGGATATCAATAGTGAGGTCAGAGAGTTTGTTAAAGCTCACGTCAAGCGTAGGCTTTAAAGGATGACCACTCCTCTTGCACCTAGCAACTGAACTCCATCTGCTTTCGCAAAGTACCAAAACTGGTCTATGCGTAGCTTACTGACCTACCAGATTAACCTAACCTAATACTAGATTTTGCAGTGAAAAAAGAGCCACCCTACTAAGCACATTATGTAGTTGAGCTTTTGCTCCAACTCTTTGACACCTTTTGTCTGCGGTGTTTTGCTTAATTAAGCCAACAATTGTATAGTATATTTAACAATGCCGCCTTGAGCTGGGTTAAACTAAGCGATACGCTTACTTGTTGTTGTTGTGCTTGCGATCGGCATTCTGTAAATATATAAGTACATACATATGTGCGCATTTCGAAACTCGTATATTGGGTAAAGCATATACATATGTACATATATGCTGGTAATAGACACTATATATAAATTACATATGTACATATTTACCAAAATCAGCAATGCTTGCAGAACGATTGCTTTAATAATATTAAAGTTGGGAGGGTGTCCTGTAGCCACAATAACTTTCCTACAAATCAAACTGCCGTATCGAACCGAATCGAATATATTGACTGCTTACGCTTTATAATCTCTTACGCTCGATATACAAACCTATATAAATATGTATATATACACTTATATAGTTTACAGCTTGTACACGCACTACTACGAGTATTTCATTCATTTGTTAATTTGCATAAATTTCTATTAGTTTTGAAAAAAACGTAGCACACGTTCGCTGAAAATTGTGCGCATGCGCCATTCAATTGCTGACGCAGAGACACACATACACATACATTCATATATCGTTGTAGAGAAGACTTTTGCAATAGTGAATGGTGAAAGACTCTTCAATCGAACCGTTCGACAGGTCATTTGCATAACACTATGCGCATGCGCGCCCCGACCGAATTTCGTTCTGGTTGAAATTCGTAAGGTGAGCAGCGCGCTGGCTTCCGCTGCGATTGCCAAAATTATGCTACCCTTTGCACGCATATACAGCCACATGTGTGTATGTGTTTGTGCATGCAAATCGACAGCGATCAGGTCCTTTGCAATAATTTATGCAAATGATATCGGCAAACGATCGGCAACACTGCTGCGCTCGCACTGTTTCGTTCGTCCTACGACATTCTGCTTTCGGCGCTGTTTGCCTTTTAATCCTGCGCGCACACTTTTCCAGTGTGTTTTCTCATCTTGTTGTTGTACTTCTTAATGGCTTTTTATGACAAACCTTTTTTGCCGCTGACTCCCTCTGCTGGCAGCGCTCTTCAATGTTTGCGCCTCAATGAATTATGCAAATTCGTGTTTTTCCCTAAACCTCATTCACTTCATTTGCGTTAATATAATTTCGGTGCATATTTTTCGCAAATTCGTTTGCGCCATTTTTCCTCCACATTCACTGATTCTTTGTAATGCAGATTTTTTTGTGCCGATTTCGCATTATTTGTAATTGTAAAGGAAATCATAATTTTGTCGTGCCATATTTTATGCGCGCATTCGGCGTTTTTCCCGAAATCAAGCACATTTTTTGCAGCTGCGAAATTCGCGCTCATTCAATTCGATTTAGTTTTCTCGCTCGACACTTTTTTATTTCGCCATTTTCCGCGTGTGACTTGCCAGAAGGTGCGGGAAATTTTTCATATTAATGGAGCAAGGAAACTATTGTAAATAAAAATCTGCATTTGTAATTGTAAGCGGCATAAAAAGTAGCGCAATCGTAAAATTAAAATTACATTTTCCCATTGGGAAGGACCAACCTAAAATCGTTTTTATTATTGCCATCTTGATTGTCTTTGAATGTGAATTTGTAGGTCTCATATCAGTATTTCGCAACCAGACCTTAATACCTAGATCAGTTCTATAAGCCAAAAGTGGAATACTGTATTGTTATACGTAAATGTTATCTACGCGTAACACTCTAAACATATATACGGTTGGCTCGAAAATGGAGTTGGGGCGGGAATATACTGTCCAGAGTTAGGCATAAAGCAATCTTTTAAGTTGCCGGATCACTGCCGTATTTGTATTTCAAGCTGAGGTCTTTGCTATTGCGAAAGTCGCAGAACTGGTCTCTATTGCACCGGCAGGCAATTCCAGAATCAACATATCCGTAGACAGCCAAGTAGGAATCAAGGCAGGAACGTCGTATCGCATATGAACTAGAAATGTCTTGGGAAGCAGAACAGTAGTGGAAAGTGTTGCTAGAAGTAAGCAACTTCACGCCTACTGGGTGCCAGTCCACAAAGGTATCCAGGGCAATGAATAGTGGACATGATGTGAATACTAACTGGTCATTGTCTGGTGTCGACACACGCTCGCAGGATTGGGCTGACAGATCGAGAAGACTGCAGGAAATGTTTAGAACATGGCACCAGGGAAACAATGGAGCCTCTCTCGTGCACCCTCATTGGTATCGATAGTGAGACCGCAGAGTTTGTTAAAACTGGTATATGCGTAGCTTTTCGGCCTACCAGATTAACCCAACCTACTCGCATATCAAAAATATCCTCTGCCTCTTGCTTAAATAAAAAAATCCTCGTGAAAACTTCATAAAAACATTAGTCGAGCAAAAATTGTATTCTAGTTTTAGTTCATAGTTTTAGAACAATACTTAGAAGGTTCATAATTACTTTCATAAGAAGTTAATGTTGTTCCTTTTTGTTGAGTGTATTGAGAGAATAGAATATAAAAGCATATAAGCCCTCAGCTACGAAGAGTTTAAGCTTTATTATAACCTAAAATAACCAATATTTTAACAAAGTCTTGTGAGCGAGGGGTTTTCTATTGGACTTTGTTTTATTATAGCAGAAAAATATAATCAAACTAAGTTTTTAGACAAGAGTTTTTCCGACCGTTTCCAACCTATGCAAATCAAAACCTTTCTTGTCCTAGATAAATTGGACAACAAAGGTTTGTTTAATATTTCCAATATCAACAAGTTTAGTAATCCAAATATAATAACTTTTCCAAATGATTGCACAAATGTGAGATTAATTCCCATCGTTATAGATTAACTATCGGTTTCGTTGCTTATGCTAAAATATTTGAATGAGGGTCCTGGACCTCTTTAGTTCTTTGCAAAGTTCTATCATATATTACTAGAACTACTAGTTCGAGAAAACGTTTTAGAAAATTAATGAACAGTATGTGATTTTACACAATATGCATACATACATATCTATCGCTCATTTGCTGCAAAACCGGCATAAGTCACAAATCAAACGTGATTTTTGAGTTAATGCTGCAGAATTGTTCGTTATATCATACTTCATGTTGAGTGAAAAATTCATATGAATACCTCTTATATGCTCCGCTTGAGAAGAGGTGTAAGATTGGAGTCACCGTGTAAGGTTGTAGTCAGTTGAAAACTTTAAACGCGTTTTCTGGAGAATCGATTTTTTTGACTTATGCCGGTCTTGCAGCAAATGAGCGATATGTACATACATATTCATCGAACTCTCTCTCCGCTAGCTATTGCGCTGATAAAAGTATTGAATTTTGATATAAATTTAATTACTAAATAATTAAAATTTTTTAGAGTTTTATCGAAATATTTTAATTATTAAATTTAAATATTATATAACATTTACGAATGTACATACATACATATCTATGTATATGTATCCTAAACATCCAAATGCACACGTATTCGCTCGTCCATATGCCATTTTTTCGCACCAAAGGAATTTTTTGCACAGCTGTCCGAATCCAATAGAAAGCAACAATTACAACGTAGAAAAAACTCAAACAAGAGCGCAGCAGGACAGAACAAATTCCTCGACTTGCCGTTGGTTGTTGGATTTTCATTTTTTATCTAAAAAACACCACTTTCCGCATGCGATTAGCATTTTGCTGGCATTTTATTGGTGGAAGAAATTGCAAAATTTGGGAAAAAACTCACAAAAAAACAACAACACCAAGTAAATGTAGCAGAGATTTTCAAAAAATGTTTTTTACCGAACAAAATCATTTGTCCGGAGCGTCAAAAGAGCACAACCAAGTAGTATAAGAGTTTGAGTCCGGCTGCGAATGAGAGAATATGTAGCTGAAATGCTAAAAAATAGCTGAGCTCAGCAACCCTCTCGCTTAAAAAGTGAAAATTGGCTCTACTAAGCCGACTACTACATACAAATGTATGTGTGTCGGTGCAAATGGTGAGCAGAGCTACTGATCGGAGCGGATTGCTATGGATTCGTGAGTGTGCGCTTGTATGTGGAAGATATTTTTTAGCAGAGAACGCTAGGTGAGCATGCTATTCGCTGTTAATGCTAAAGTTGCTGATCACTTTTTACCGGCAGGGAGAGGGTTGAAAGTGTTGCGATGCTGCAATTTGGACTATCTTTGGCATTAGAAGAATTTTTTAAGGACAGTCACGTATATTAGACGCCTGCTGTGGAAGAGTTGAATCAGTTTGAGCCTTGATGCCAAGCTAGCGAGACAATTTCTTAAATCTATCGCTTCTATTTCTTTAAGACTTCATGCGAACGAAAGAGTTGTAGACGAAGATACAGCTACGTCGCTGCAAAGAAATAAATAACGAATTGATAATTGAAAGATTTCCAAAAAAAAAATTAGTGTGGTTTTGTGAATTTTTTGCGAACTAAGAATCATTGTAGAAATATTGTGCTGTTCTTGGATGTTATTAAGTTGGAAAAATATTGAGAAACTATTATTGAAAATATAATAATAAAATTTATGAAAAAAAAAATTAATAATAAATGATTAAAAAATTAAAAATAATTAGTTCAAAATTTTTGTATATAATTTTTGGAAAATTTATTGTGCAAAAAAAGAAGTTAAGAATTCAAAATAAAAAAAATTAAATAAAATTATTGTGCAAACATTAAAATTTTAATTAAATACTAAAAAATACAATATTTTTGCTTCAAAAGAATTATTGCTGTGAAAAGTGCCGCTGTTGACTGTGAATACCCTTATCGTCCGCTTGTGCGTGAGTGTGCTCGTAGATTTTTAAAACAATTTTACAACAACAAAAAAAGTAAACAATAAAATCAACGTCAAAATGTCTACACAACTGGAGTTTATCATGCAACTGTATATGATGAATTTGTTGCAACAACAACAGCAACAGCAATTGCAGCAGCAGCAGCAACAGCAACAACACCAAATGCATAATCTTCCTTCACCCAGTAAGCGTGAAATGGAGATGGACATCAGCAGCAGCACAATGACAACAGCAACAACATTCGTCGATGCGACACAACAAACACAGCAACAACACCACCAGCAGCAGCAGCAGCAGCCGCACAATCCAAGAACGCATTCACGCAAAAATTCGCAAACCACAACCACCACCATCACCAACTGTAGTAGTAGCAGTAGTTGTACCACCCGTAGTCCTAATAGTAATTCCAACTCCTCAATAGCCATACAACAACAGCAACTACAACACAATACACAACACAACACACTCTCCCCCCTACAACAGTTACTGTTCGGCCAATTGTCAGCACCACCACCACCAATGCTAGCGACCACACCGCCTGCACTCGGCGTGCCGTCGAATTTATTGTTAACACCAACAACACCGAATTCGGGCATGTCGGCGGCGACAGCGTTATCATTGGCAGCGGCTGCGTACAATGTTTCGGCCGGCAGTCAATTTCCCCTTCAAACACACATTTTCCCCACAAACGATTTAGCTTGTGATGTAGGCCATATTACAGCTGCTAATTCTCTTCAATCTTCTACAGTGACATCTACGCCCACCGAAGATGAAGAGCGGGTAGAAGAAGGAGCTGAGGTGGCGGCGGCGTCAACGCAGCTGGACGAGGAAGATTGCAGTCCATTGGACAATGCTTCGACCACATCCAACGACGTTGAAGATGTCAGTGACACCGTTACGGTGGAGGAGGAGAAGTATCGTGCACAAGCGCAGGATTTATCCGATAGACGGACAGATCGTTGGCGTGAGTGTAGGCAAGCAGATGCAGAAGAATGTGGGATAAAGGTGCAACAACAGCAAAGCGATGATGTAGTCGAAGCTGTAGAGGTGCTTGATGACGATGAGGAAGACGAAAAGCCATTGGCTAGTCTGCGGCATAGCAACGCTGAGACGCGTTGCCTGAGGACAAGAAGTAATGTGGATGTGCGAAACTCTTCGAACTCTTTGGACGGTTCTACGAGTGTGGTGAGTAAAATCATATTTGTAGTTTATGTTTTTACCGTTACATAAAGTTAAACTTTTTGACCCGTTTGAAGAAAGCGAGGTCTGTATGAAATTGTGAGGTTAAATCTGGCGCATTCTAACTAAACTACGTTACGTACATACATATGGTATATTTATAACCTGAGCAGGGTATCTTAAGTGTGCCACGTAGTTTGCATCCGAAAGGAAATAAAATATACATACATATATATATGTAAATGTCACTGTGACGAGCTGATACGATTAAATTATGTCGGACTGTCTGTCTGAATATATGCGAATTAGTCCCTCAGTTTAGGAGATATGGATTTGAAATTTTGCACACGTTTCTTTCTCTCCAAGAAGCTGCTCATTTGTCGGAATATCAAACGGCAGAATTCTGGAAGCTACAACAAAAAAAAAACATGTTTCGCCTTCTCACTGTAGCTCGCCTTCAAACGGATGTTTTCTGGCTATCCATCGTGAACAGATTGAGCCAAATGTAAAAGAATCGTTTGTGGCCACTCCCAACTGAATGGCAATCAAAGAACTTTCCTCACTTGCGTGAACTTCTACCCATGACTCCATCGTCCAATTCAACTCGGCTATAATCGCATAAGCGGTGTCTACGCCAGTAAAGAAGAAGAAGAAGTTCTCAACTTCCGAACGTATTATTAAAATCCGACCATTATCGCATATAGGCGCCATAAAATCTGACCGATCAAAATCAGGTTCTTGAAAGGAAAACCTGAACATGGGAAATGTATTATAGCTTCGATGCAGCCAATGTGGCCAAATATTCAAATTTTAAAGTCGGTTTTGGTGAATAGAGTACTAAAGAAATAATTTCGATCTTCAGCTCAATGTTGCAGTACATCCAGCGAAGTATTAAATTCCACTTAATCCTGACTGAATATATATGTACATATTTACATATATATAACCGTTAAAATGGTAATGGGGAAAACCCAGAGCAGAGTCATGGATGTTTTTGTAGCGGCAGAAAACATTCCTGAAGTAATTTCGATTAATTATGCCGGTTAACAGTCATTGGCCGGATAAAAACCCGGATCCATTCCAGTTACTTAAGCCCGACTGCCGTGGGAACGTCAAAGCAGAGTTGTTTATGTCGTTGTAGCGGTAGAAAGCATTACTGAAGTAATTTCAAGGAATGATGCCAATTAACAGTCCTTGGTCGGATAAAAATCCTGGTCCGCTCCGATTACTTAGATCCCACTGTCGTGCGACTAATAAAGAGTCACTGATCTTAGCCGCTGGCTAGTGTCAACATTGAATAAGACACTTTAACGGTTTCTAACGGTCTTAACTTTTCTTTTTCCAACTGTCTTTTTGTTTATGTTTTTTTGACATCACTGTCATTGGTACGGACTTTTATTCGGAATTCGAAAAATCAATGCAGATTTTGAAAAAATATCCCGAAAAAGCGGTATGTGTATACATATACATATATTTATAAGTGGAAAAATATATATGTATCTCAAAGTGATGTACGTACAAATGTTCGAACGCTATGTTTATATGTACATAGTATCAATTACCAGTCTGCTGACTTACAGCTGTGCATGATCAACAACAAATTCGGCAACAATGTTGCAGCCGATTTTAAATAACAAAAAAAAAAATGGAAATAAATAAACAAAAGTTAAACGACAACTTCATTTCTAATGAAAATACGAGCGATTTAAGTAAATAAACTTTATGATGATGTGCAAAGACTTCCAAGAGGAGAGCTCGCGTGGGCTGATTGAACGTGCTCGCCTTCTCATATATGTATGTGTATATGTATGCATACTATACATACATATATGTTTGTAGTGGGTAACTCACGGTACAATTTATTTCTGATTGAGGAGTATGTCGCTGAAATGTCGAGTGATGAAAAAATTGCTGCTGATATCAATAAGAAAAGCCTACAGGCGTTCTAGATACCAGCAGACATATGATAAACTTAGATTCGTATCTCGATTCCGAAATTAAACCTACCACTACTAGATAAAATAGATTAGTTATTTTCTGCTGACCGGTTAGAAGGCTACTACAATGCTATTGTTTTATTATACTAAATTAAAATTTTATTTTTTATAACCAAACTCCAACACAAATTTAATTCTCTTTTAGCCTTACATAACACCCACGAAGCAACCAGCCGATTCCACGCATTACCTTTCACAACAAAGCTCTACAGAGCTCACTCAAGATGTAGCCGGCCCGTTTACACAACTCACAGAAAACGAGAGTGTCAACATGACACCAATGTCGCTTGCGAAAACCTTACTTACACCACCCTCTAGTGACCAGTTGCCCACAGCGAATCACAAAAAACATAGTCTACATCCTAGCACACAGACGCTCAATACTGAGCTAACTGGAGTAACTGGTCTAACTGGCACATCAGGCATAATGAGTCTGAACACCGTTAGCAGTTTAGATGCATTCCTGCAAAACGAAGAAAACCTCAAGAATCTGCGCAAAGTGTCGTCTTATTTGGAGTGTGAGAATGCGCTCTGTCGGCAGGAGAATCTACGCGAACATTTTCACTGTTTCGACGAGCCTTGTCAGGGTAAGATATTGAGCAAGAAAGATGATATTATTCGACATTTGAAATGGCATAAGAAACGTAAAGAGAGTTTGTTGCTCGGTTTTGCGCGTTTCTCTGCCTCGGATGACTGTGAGCCTGCTTATGGCGCCGGTTGCACGTATTGTTGGAAGCAAACGCATTATCATTGTGTCTACGAGGATTGCCCGAAGGTTTATGTGAGCACGAGCGATGTGCAGATGCATGCGAATTTCCATCGCAAGAACTCGGAAATCGTACAGGAAGGCTTCCGACGCTTTCGCGCACACGAAAATTGCAAAATTGAAGACTGTCCATTCTATGGCAAGAAGACGTCGCATTATCACTGCTGCCGTGAGGGTTGCAATCACACGTTCAAGAATAAGGCTGATATGGGTAAGTGTTGGGCGGAGATAAATAATTAGCTGGCTGTCACACGTTTGAAGTCTATTTCTAATTCTTTATGCAGATAAACACAAGTCCTATCATCTGCGCGACTATCAGCTCACACAGGATGGTTTCAAGAAAATACTGAAGACCGAGGCCTGTCCTTTCGATGGTTGCAAGTTCTCCACCGTCTGCAATCACATCCATTGTGTGCGCGAGGGCTGCACTTACATTCTGCACTCAAGCAGTCAAATGATCAGCCATAAGCGTAAGCACGAACGTCTCGATGGCGAGCAGGCCTATCAGAATTTCAAGAAACAGAAGGACTCCAGCGGTGAGGATTCACCAGCATCGATTGCCACGACAACCGCAGCGGCTACTACCGTTGTTGCGGCTAATGTGACCACGCACACCACCACACCTTTGTCTTCGCTCAGCGCTGATCGCTTTTTGGCGCGCAAACGTGGGCGTCCACCAAAGAAAATCGTAAGTGAAGTAATAAGAAAACTTTTACGAATTTATTTTTCATTGCCCTTTCTATTTCTAGGAATTGCCCGCTAAGACTGAGCCAGCCAAGCGCATCAAGTTGGAGCCCACTACTGACCAATTGTCTGCCACCACTGACGCTACGACACAACTTGCCAACAACGCGCAAATGCCCACCGCTGCTGCGAGTCTCTTCCCACCACCCTTCTTGCCCAACTTCAATGCTGCCACTGCAGCCGCAGCTGCGGCAGCTGCTGCACAGAGCATGCAAATGCAGGATCCCAATACACCAAATATGCAGTTGACTCATCTGATGGCGCTCTTCCAGCTACAGAACCCACTTTTCTACCAAAACCTCTATCCGGGTGGTATGCCAGCGAATATGGCGAACATGTTGGGTGCTGCGGCGGTAGCTGGCGTAATGCCACCCGCAACGGGTCTGTATGGTAATATGTCGACTTTTGGTGGCCCGGCAGGTGCGACCATCAAATCGGAATATGGTGAGAAGCAGCAACAATACAAGGAGTGAATGTGAGCCGCTGACAAAGGAGTTTGTGGATAGGTTATGGTGACAGGGGTCGCCAAGTAGTTTGAAATATTGCAATTAAATTTGCAGTCCTCAAAGGGTTATCTGTTAGTTGTTTTGACAATCTGAGGACTTGAACTGTCCCGTTTGAGTTGACGGCTTAAAAGCTTCAGTGCAAATTATTGCAAGAGCTTTAAGAGCACTTTCGTCCCTTGGGAGGGATAATAGGTCGATGCGAGTTCTTCGACTCAACGCGTTTGTGTTGCAACTATATAACGGCATTCATATGGTGAAAGCTGAATGGTACATACCAACAGCGTTGGTACGATCATACAAATGGTTTCTGAGTCTAAAAAAGTCGTTTCATCTCCTGACAAAGTTTTATTGTAAATGGCTCTGTAGTGAAACCATGAATATGTGAATACAAGTAGGAAGTAAAATATATATCTTTTTTATTTGATAGCTTAAATTCATTTCGATTCCATAATATCTTAGCAAAAATTCTCTAGACGACATATATTTCTAGATCTAACTCTCAAACAATTAATGTGCTTCATAACCTTATTAAGGAAAAAGCTTCTTTGGCAACTTTTCAAAAATTGTGCAAGCTCATTGTTTAAAGCTTTAAGCTTTTTTCAATGGTGGTTATTACGCAAGTAGGAAAGCTGGCAAAAAACCTTTTTGGGTGTGTTTAGTGTCTTCCGGAATAAAATTGACAGTATTTGAAAGTAGAAACTTTTATATAGGACGTGTTTGTACCTTACATGAGATTTGTTTAGTGAATTGCGTGTTTTAAATAATTTCAAAACAATTTTCGTAAATAGAATAAATGAAATAAAAATATACGCGGTATATATTTTGAATAGAAAAAAATTATTTTTAATAAAAAACTTAACGAACAAATTATAACTGTGATTTCCTTATAATTATTGTAAATAAATGCGATTAATTTAAATTGTTAACTGATTGGTGTGTATTCATATGTAATTTATATTATTAAAAATAATTCAATGTGTTTCAAAATGAAACTTAAATACAGTTAAAAATAGTAGACAATAAATTTTTAATAAAATGTTTTCATTAAAATAATATTTTTGCTTACTTATTGAATGAGGTAGCAACTTTTCGTATAAAATATCTACCTTATCAGTAATATATAAGTTGAAATAAAGGTCATTGAACTTGCTGAGGGTCTTTGACAACGCAAAGGTCAGGCGACGATTCAAGAGCTTTCATGTGACCAGTGTTTATGTCGAGAGCCAGGCGGCGAGTAAAGCAATAATCTCACATGGCATTGTGTCAGAGGCAGGGAAGCAGTAGGTATAATGGCAGCCGGAAAGCGGCGGCATATATACCGAGTTCCAGGTTACAAATTAATTGTAGTAGAAGAGATTGCCAAAAGTGTTATCCGTCTGGCTACCGAACCAGTACAGGAAATACGGAAGTCACTAAAAACAATAGACAATGAAATTTCCGAAAAGGCTGACAGACAGATAAAGGAGAGATGGATGATGAAGAGATGGAACGGCCTAAAGACATGTAAGATCGTCAAGATCATGTGCAAGAGCGCAGGCTTATTACTCACACTGTCTCGAAAGGACTGCAGCACGGTTTTTGGTGTAATGACATGTCACAACCTACTCACATCACATGCGAGCTGGATGTGGATATAAGTACGGACGAATACATGCAGAAAGTGAAGGGAAGTAGGCATGAGAGAGACGCTGGAACACATCATACGCTTCTGTCTAGCATTATCTAGAACTCGACTGAAATATGTAGGAACTTCGATAGATCAAGAGACTAGATAAAGAATAAGAATTAGTTATCAAGTTGCTCTTAAAGGGGTAACATGGGTTTTTTGAGTAAAATCAGCATTTTTCAACAATTTTTTTTTTCATATAAAAAATTAAATATTTTGTTAGAATTTTTTATTGTTACAAACATACACTATTAGTAAAGAAATTCTGAAATTTAAAAAAAAATTGTAAACTCGGCTAAAGCGATACCATTTCGAGTGACCTCTCGGAAAAAATATGCGCCCACTTGCAGAAAAACTCCTTACATGATCTTCTAAAGTGAAAAAATACGTGTTTAAGTAAAAACCTTAATTTAAAACTTGGACGAAGGAAAAAAAACTAAAAATTAGATATTTGGCAGACATTTTTATAAAAAAAATAAAAATTTCGCGACATTTTTTTTCAATTCCTTCCTAGCTAGCCTCGAGCGCACAAGTTCTCAAAGCTGTATCTCCGAAACTATTACTTGGACCAATTTTGGACAATATTCTAGAGATGTTGCAGTATTTAATAAATCAATACAAATATCGATTTTTTGAAACCCGTAAACCCATGTAACCTCTACAGTGTTTCTCTCTAATAAAAATGGCGACTGTTGCTTGGCAAAGGGTAAAACATTGAGAGTTGGCCCATATTTTGTTTCACTGTGCAGCTTTCGCTTTGATGTGAAAGAACTCATAAATAAGCACACATGTATCCAACTGTTCGGTCAATGCAAATGTCTGACGCAAAGCGAAGCAGAAGTTCCATGTGGATCAGCCATTAATGTCTTTTTATGTCTAATCTCAGATACTATTATATAATTGTGTGTCAAAACCTTATGAAATAAATCTAAGCTTTTTAAACCTAAAAATCATATATCCATTTTTTTTAATAAAAAAGTTTGAAAATATTTTTTTTATACATTTTTATTTAATAGCTGCAATTGCTTTTAGTGAACTACATAATAAATTGTATTTATTTGCTTTTTGTTTTTGTATTTGTTTAATCAAATAAATATGCTGCTCCGCAATCAAAGACATATAGCAATTTATATTTTACTGAGACATTTCCATAATATAACTGTATATCTGTATTAATGTATGTAAATTTTGTGTAAGCATATAAATTTAACAATTTGAAGCATTTTATAAAACCTTGAAAAGTAGGTATTCGAAATTCGGATACAAATATACGAGTACTAGCATCTATAAATATTTGCGAAGAATTGCAGCAGACCGCATACTTGGGCACTACACTTCGACACCACTACACACTATGCAAGCATATACACACATATAGTATACATATATGTATATATATTTGTGGGTATGTGTGGACACACTTATGTACATTTAAGTCACGGCAATGCTTTTGGGACTTGCAAATTACATTACTAAGCTAGAAATTACAATATATATTGTATTTAATTTTGATTACATATGTGACTACATTCGATTTTAATAAATTATAACACGCACTAGTAAATAACAAAAAAAAAGTTATACTTATACATAGGCATGTGATTATACAAATTTATGCACCAGCTTATGCTAAGAGAGATTATACATAAACATTTTATGTACTTTTGTAGGTATTTGTAGGTAATTAAGCGAGTAATTTGCAACTAGCACTTTTTCAAATATAAGTTTTTAAATATTTTTCGTTTTTTATGTTTTTTAATCACAACATAACACATATAGTCCATATAAGCAAGCATACACATTTAACGTTATGTTTTTTTTGTTTTTAATTTTTATTTAAGTACTTTTGTAAATATTTACTGTTCGTGTAAACGAGTATATGAGTGGTATCAACGTTCGAATTATTTGTTTCAAGCAAACAAAAAATTAAAAAATTAAAAAAAAAATTGCAGATGGAAATGAAAACAGAAAATTTTGTAAAATTTCGCAATATAATTACACATACATACATAGACTTATGTATATTAGCTTTGAATAAGAATCTATAAAAATATTTGTAAATTACTAACAATCTACTTACACTTAAGTATTCTTATAAACTAAAAACAATGCTAAATTAATTTTCTTTCTTTCTAAGCATTTTAACATTTTCAGATTATGTTTTTAAATTTATTCGTCCAAAAACAATTATGAAAAATTATAATAAAGGTTAGCTTCCTCTTCATACATATTTACCAAAGCCTAGGCGCGAGATCTATCACTTTCAACTTGGTGAACTTCAATCCTGATGTTCTAGAGGCATAAAATATACCCAAAAGTATTTTGGGCGGTGCTGCCAGGTTAACAATTCACAATAAAAAAATAAAAAAAAAAATAAAAAAAAAAATAAAATAAAAAAAAAATAAAAAGATATAATAAAATAAAAAAATAATAAATAATGTTTACTGATAAAATATTTGTTTTAGAAAATTATCAAAAAAATTTTTAATTCGTGTTTTTCATTTTTATTTTTGGTTTAAACTAATTAAGAGAAAAATTAAAGTTATCTTTACATGCATGAATTGGGACTCAGCGAAGCAAGTTTTTAAATATAATATTTATAATTTTTTTATTTCCAAGTGCATAAATTAAGCCATTACTATACGTATAAATAAGCATACATATTCCAATAACTATATTATTTACATGTCAAGCGATTTGGTTTATTATAATTTTTTATAAGAAACAAAATCAGAAAAAAATATTAAAAAAAAAATAAAATATATAAACTAATAGTTTTAAGGAACTTATATCTTAACTTTATTCAAAACATTAAAACTGTACTTTTCCGTTATGCTTACACAGGGTCGATTGACTCGTGACTAGTCTCAAAACTATGTTCAAACACGCGAAATATGACAATATATATACCTTTGTGAATATTTATAATTTTCACTCTATTTGTTAGAATATATTAACAAATTAAACAATAAAAAATATTAATAATAATTAAGAAGAGAAAAATAACAAAAAAGGCTTTATAATATTTTATAAATTTTAAGTTAATAGTAATATTTATATATTTGCAATAACTGTTGACTTTGCAAGGACAACTTTTGTAAAATAATTATTAACTGAAATAATATTTAATTATCACTGTAATTATCATCAAGGGGTTAGCGGTTACATTTTAACGCTGACATTCATATACATACATATATTTGTCTAAATACATAATTCACCTTATAATTTTAGAGATATTGCATAGCGATCGTGTTGGCGTAGGTGCTCTTATTAAAGTTATCAAATCTGTTAGCGGCATTTGAAAGCAGTTCTTCATTCAGAAACTGTAGAATTTTTGCTAGATTTCTTTTAAGCGCATAAAGCTTAAAGATTTTTTTTGGTTGCTCCAACTGCGATCAGTTTCAGTTTGAAAGCGAAATACATACATATTTATTGTTATTGGAAAAATTGCTGATAACATCCGCAGCTTAGAAATCTAGTGAAACTCATAATTTTCTCGGATAACATCAAATTGTAAATAGAACTGAGAATAATATTCTTAGACTTTTAACTTCATCTTTCAGTAAAATTTTATGTTAAGAAGGTATGAATTTAAATCGTTTTTAAGAAGCGGTATTTTTTATAAAACTTTGTCAATTGCGTTAACCACTTTATTTTGAAGCCCGCTTTCAAACTGGAAAAATGCCGCAGTTTTCACTTTATTTTCTATTTTCCTCTATTTTTTTGTATCTTTCATGTGTTATATTGTTGCTTTAATAGAAGCTACGCAAAATTTTCGCTATGAATCAAAACCGTTAGCTGCGACCATTAGCCGCATCAGTATTGATTGCCTCACTGCTGCCGCTGTTGCTGCTGCTGATCTCGCTGGCCGTCTTTGTCGGTTGCTCTTGCAGCGCCGAGGCGGCCGCTGCCGCCACACCTGCTGCCACAGTGGCCATCGGACGCATATGATGTACGGGTCGTATCGATTTGAGCTGTGTTGTACCGTTAAAACGCACATTCACCTCACCAACCATGCTGAGCGGATGCATTTCTGCATCCGTTTGTGGTTGCTCGGCGGGCGCAATAATCGCGACAGCTGGCACGACTTTGCCACCAGGCGTTGTTGTTGCTGGCACACTGCCGGCGCCATACAAAGTTTGCCGACTACTTAACGGTGATAGTGCCGCTGGTGTATTTCTGTAACCCATACGGCTGAAGAGACTGCCACCACTGCTGGAGCCTGTGCTCAGGCCGCTACTACTGCTATTGCTGCTCGTGCTGGGCGGGCTGAGTGGTGTGCCCACGCCGCTGTCCACCTCAAGTGGGCTGCGTATGTTGGCGCTATCGAACGGTTGCTCCGACTGGTTGGGTAACTTGAGTTCTGTAGGTTTCGTTTGTATGTCTGCTGAGTCAAGTAGGCGATTTGGCCGTTGATGTTGCGTTTGTGTTTGGTATTGGTTGTCGTCCAGCGAGTTGCTAGCGCTATTTAATAACTTTCGTGGCTGTTGTGTTGTTGGTGAAGTTTGAGCGTTTTGTTGCTGTTGTGCAAAGCGTTGTTGTCGCAATTGTTCGTAGGTGTGCTCAAAAAAAGGTGTCTTCTCCTTCTTCTTTTGTGGCGAACCATGTTCTTCTCTTTCGTTCAACTCTTCTAACACCTTTAGTGGAAACCCCAAATGACTATTGACCGACACGGATTTGCCAATTTTGCGTTCAGTGAAGTGTGGTCGGCGCCGCTGACGCTCCAAATCGTCCAGCTGTTGCAGTATGCGTCGCACATCACCGGGCAATTCGAGCTCGACATTTTGTTCGGCCAATTGAGTGACGAAGTGACCGAGCGTTTGTATGGTCAACTCCAGCGATTGTACTTGTGTTTGCAGCGAGGTGATTTGTGTTTGCTGAGAGGATCGTGTCTTCTCCAACTGTGCGATCGACGATTGAGCAAACTGTGTAGGGAAAATCAGAGAATTAGAAATAAAAACGTATTTGTTGTTATTCAAAAGTCGTCTCACCTGTAGTTGCTGTTCGAGATGCATATTACGTGTTTTCTCTCGGTTCAACATCTCCAAGTGGTGATTTGCTGTTGAGATCTCTTCTTGTAATACATTGTATTCCACATTATATTCGGTCAGCTGCTTGCTGACGTCTAAAGTGAATACCTGCAATGTATGGAAATATAATGAGAGTTTCAGTTATTATAAAGATCACAGAATTCGATAGACCTTTGCCTAAATTTTGCACAAACTTACCAATTTCATTATTTTCTCCATTGTGTGCGCTTCCATTTTCGGCACAACTGTTTTTAGATAATCCATAATTTCCTCAAAGTTGTCGCGGGCCAGCAACTCGTCTTTGTGCACTGTCAGCAGAGCGATGGCGAATTTGAAAATCACCTCCGATGACTCGAGGAAAAGCAAATCGAAAACGCGCGCCACGAAACCCAATGGAAATTGTGAGCTGAATACAGTTAGAATCCAGGGTGCGGCATACAGAGTGGGTGACACGTCATTCTGATCGAGCCAAATGTATAATTCTGGCAAGTGATCTTTGACGAGCCGTGATAGTTGATACAACTGCAACTGGAATTTCTTCATATCCGGCAAATATTTCGTGCGCATCTGACGGCGAAACATGAGATGTTTGAGCAATTGAAAAGCGTCCGCCTCATCGCACTAAAGAAAATAAATTCTGTGAGTATGTCATAAATAACGGTAAATGCAATACCTACATGCAACAACAATATGCCGCATATGAAACCCAAACCTTGACAGTAGCCCAGCTCCGGATCGAGTATGGAATAGGCTTTCAGCAAATTGAACAGCGACAATTGCCCTACACCTAGCGGATCTTTGTAGAATTTATGATTAGGGAAGGTGCGTCCTAAATCGATAAAGATGGCATGCTGATGTTCGGTGAGATTTTTCAGCAAAGTATGGTAGGGCGTATTGAAATTGGGAAATTTCTTTGTATCCACTGGTGCTGTGTTCATGGAATGCTGATCGGCGAGGAAGGTCCAAACATCACCACGTTTCGAACGTGGCACACCACATTTAATCGCTTGTGCCAACACTTTGGGATCCTTCTTATTGGCGATTTTCATGGAGTCACGTTCAATGATCTGCTCCCAACGCTCGATCAGTTGTTTGTCGCATGGTACGATCTCTTCATAGTCCAGTTTTATGCGTTTGAGCTCATTTTCATTTTGACGCGCCTGTAACATAGCATTCTCGGTTTCCATGCGATTCAACAGTATGGTCTGACGTATGGCCGTCTTCCAGAGATCGCGAAGTTCCTCACGCGACCTTTTGCCGCGTATGCGTTCTACGTAGAAATTAATTAATAATAAAACAAAATGAATTTTAAACGTGAAGACTTACTTGTAATCCTCATTGGTGACATAAATTCATTCTGCGCATCGCCATCCATGCCCTTTGATGGTGTTACCACGCTGTTTAAAATGGCGTGACGCCATGAAGCTTTATGTGCTTCAGATTCCTTGGGACTGTTGCCGACTTTAATGAAACTGTACGAAAAAAATTCGGATAATATATCAATAACA
Source organism: Bactrocera dorsalis (assembly GCF_023373825.1). NCBI lineage: Eukaryota > Metazoa > Arthropoda > Insecta > Diptera > Tephritidae > Bactrocera > Bactrocera dorsalis. Next base: position 100,945,305 of record NC_064304.1, on the reverse strand, counting down.
AATTTTATAACGAAAAAAGTTAATATCTCTTACATATCCATCATGGGACTCTTCAAGTGCTCCGCATTCGGTTTGCTCGGACTTGCGCTACCAATCGTGTTCGAACGGGAGCGGAAACCCTCCGGTGGTGTCTCATTGCCACTGCGGCTAACCGGATGCGGCTCGGCCGATTTCTCACGTATCTGATGATCGCGCAGATCATGCGCTATACCAATGTCATCCTTGGATGCTTTACGTTTCAACAGATGATCAAATGAGTTGGTGAGCGAACGTTTGGCTTTCATGAAAATCGTACTACCACCCAAGTATTGATTCAAGAACTCTGAACGATTCTCTGCAGTGTCGTGCACATGCCTTTGCTGACGTGACTCACAATGCGCACGTAAGAGCATCATTAAAAATTGATTTTGCTCGGACAGCGGTGAGCTTGTCTTCTCCGAACCATAGTATTTGGCCCAAATCATGTCTTGCTCATCGTCGGTAAGCGATTCTATGCGACGGAATATCATCGCTTGTGTTTTTTTCTCACTCAAACCTTCGACGTCGCTACAGAGTTTGTGATACCACAACATGGGACAGTGTTCACACGAGAAGATCTGTGTGGCTTCCTTTTTCTTTTGTTCTGCGCAAGTGACGAACGCTTGCGAAATGGCCGCCACTATATCGTCGCACACATGATCCGACTGACATTTAAATACATAACCTATGTAGCCATCATTATGCACCTCACGACAGATGATGCCGAAATGATCGGGATTCTTCTGTCCTTGCGCGCAGCTGGCCACATCCTTGAAGTCCTTGTATAGCAACACTTGCTTGCGATCTGGCGAGATGAGCCGCAAATCAGAGCGTCCCACCAGAAAGACCATGGTGCGGTTTTGCTCAACAAAAGGAGGAATACAACCGTACGAGGCGGAGCGATCACGTTGTTTGGGTATGCTGTTGGATGGGATAGAATGTGGATATTTATTATGCGAATGGTTTGCGAATGTAATATTACTGAAAACCGAAAATTAAGGGTTCAACTCAAGCTACTAAATAATCATGCAAGACAAAAGCTTCTGAAACACAAAAAAACAACTATAAAAGCTTCTAAGCAAATATACATAAAAAAACATATAACTTAATACACATTTTCTTCAATCAGCTTGGAGCCTTTAACAAGCAACAAAATGCGTTTAAGTAGAATGCAACAAAAAGCTACAACTTTTCAAAGTACACGGTCAATCTAATGCATGCCGCTGGTGAAAAGCCAGAAAACGCTACAACATCCTACTCACGTGTCGAGCGTTGCGTAGGTTGGTTGTTGTGGTATCTTGAGCATTTGCTGTTGAGTTTCATCAGCTGCTGTTGTTGTTGTCGTTTTTTCTTGTTGCTTCGCTTGCTCTTTTGGAGCCTCCGCCTCCTGCGCCTGACGTGGCGGTGATGGATGTTTGTTGATTATAACATTCGGTGCAAGTGACACATCTGTCCTTGGACCTGCTACTTTTTCTTCTTCTGTGCTTGCACTGTTATTCCGTTTTTGTTATTGTTGTTGATTAAGGAAAAGAGGAATGTGCGTTTTAAATTAGACATAATGCTTATGGAACCGCTAACTTCTTATTAATAATATTCGAAATAATTTTTTTTTTTTGAAATTTGTCATTGCGGAACTGCAATAATTCCCTAGTTAGTTCACTTTGTGCAAAAACTTGATTGAAATACTTTGCCCCTTTAAGAAACCATAAATAAAAAGTCACGGGGCAACTCTCACTATTACGTGTTGAGAGGGTAGAAAATGTTGCACTATTGCCTGGTTATAAGGCAATACTTTGAGAAAAAGAGCAATCAGTCCTGAAAACATATTGAGGAAAGAACAGTCCGAGCATAGAGCATTGAATATAAAGTACAGTGAAGCCTTCATATAACGAATTGTGATATAACGAAAATGAGGGCGAGTTTCCTATAAAAAAGAAATGCATATACATATATGTTTAACTTGATTTTGACAGCAGCTATATGTTATAGTGAACCGATCTGAGATTGTAGCACTGGTTTGGCCTGTTATCTATACCAAATTTCGAGAAGATATATTGTCAAATTAACAAGTTTTTCATACAAGAACTTGATTTTGATCGATCAGTTTGTATGTCAGCTATGTGCTAGAGTAGTCCGATACAGGAGCGATTCTGACCAATGTGCAATTTCTTGATAAAAGAACAAAGACGAAAAGCTTGTCACACTTATCATTTATATTTATATTTAAAAGGTTCTCCAACCTTTCCTTCTGAGTGTTAAAAACATTGCGGCCTATTGGAAGTATCACCACAAACTTCATTGCTTATCCTTGAGTGGGTGTTTCTAGCACCAGAAATGTAACCGAATTTTTATTAAATTAGTTATTTTCTCGACTGGTTTAGATTGCATTTCAACTTAGAATCTCTTCTCCTCTTATGCAATCGACAGAAAAATCTAAAGTTCTCACACCATTTCAAAAATTTAATCTTTTTTGCTTATATCCACATACACGCATACTAGAAACATATGTCCTTGAAAATATGTACTCATATGGGCACTTACTCTTTTTTCACAGGAAGTTCAGTCTGACTAATGCCGCGCAGTAATCGCTTTGGTAATTTATTCGATTTGTTTGATGTGTTCTGCTCATCCCCAACGATTTGTGTAACGCCTTCCTCTGCAATGCTTTCTTTCATCGACTTGCGTGGCAGTGCATCCTGCTGTTCAGCTTCCGTTTCTGTCTCCGTTGATGTTTCGGCTTCTGTTTCTGCGCCCGCGCCCTCAGCCATTTCTGCCGCTGACTCTTCAGCATCACTCTCTTTGAGCGAAATGGTTTTCAGATCGAACGTTACTGTGCTACTATTGGCGTGCGCGTTGACATTGCTGGACTCAACATTCAAGGAGAGTTTGCGATTAGACGCTGCTGCCGTTGTTGCTGCGCTGGCCGTGGCGGTGGCGGTCAACTGCATGAGACGTGTACGTTGCGCGTCGTACGCCTTGAACTTGGGCAGGGCGTCATCGATGAATGAGAAGGGCACGCGCTTGTGTGACACACGTATTTTACCCACATACATGACTTCGAAGAAGTGTGTGTGATTGGGTGAGATATCGGCGAGCAATGACAGATTACTCTGCGCAGAGGTAGATGTCGGAATGTGCACCTGTGTATGAGTGTGGAAAGTTGGCTTAGGTTGCGTGTTTATAGATATTTACGTTGCATTTGTAGATTGACTGAAGTAATTGTACTTACGGTGCCCGCTGAGTTGCTCAAGCCATGCGTATACGATTTAGATGATTTCATCTTAGACGAAATAATATTGGGACTAGCATCGTGTTGAGCATTGCGTACGGCTTCGCTGAGCTTGAGATTGGTGGCCGGTGTGGCGTGTATGCCGTTGCCGGTGAGTGCGCGTTGCATGGATAAGTCATTGCTGGAGCCGTTGGCGACAAAGGTCTGCGGTATACTGCCCACAGAGCCGCCAAGTGTGTGCGCAGGATCACGCATTTGATGCATGAGCTCGGCCATCTGCAAAACGGTTAACAAAAACCAAATAAAATAATTAGTGTAAAAAAATTACGGTAAATAATCTTGTTATTTTGTCAAAACAACGTTATATTGCGATTAATTGCAGTTAATATAAAGCAATTGTTATTGAAATAATTAAATTTTTGTTAGACAACCTCTTACGAATTGTTACCGCTCGGCAGCGATTCACTTTGATTAATAAAAACGGCAACGATTTCAAGAAAAAAGTGCATCATTAGCGTCACACGTGATACAAACGTGATTCACACTTCGTCAAACGGTAGTTTTAGTGTAGTTGTATAGAATTTAAATACAAAAATGCATGCAAATCAAACATTTATTTCTTTTTCGGCAAAATGTTGCAACAGTCGGGGGTATATATGTAGCGTCGCATTAGTATATTATTTACTGCAAATCGGGTTTAAGTATTTAGTAATGATGAGCGCCAAGTCCACTGCGTTCATGTCGCACGTCGCAGACGTTGACATTTTGCCAAAGCGCGCGTGTTTTTTTTTATAAAAGAGTAATATACAAAAAGGTTTAAAAATAGCAACAAAATAGCGACAAATTGTAATTAGTATACATACATTGTGACAAAAAAAGCGCCTGGAAATTGTAATTAAATTCCCCGGGTAAATGATATTTCAAAAAAATGTATTTCGCTAAGTTGGTAGGACTGTTCAAATATGGGCGCGATCTGTCAACCAGTTTGTTTACAGCAGTTGCTTAAGTCGGCACACCTCAGTAGTGAATTGCGAATTTTATAAGGGATAAAAATATCGAACAAAGAATTTGTCTCAAATTTTGTATTTCTAACCAATTTTCGATGGTATCTTGAATTGGCGCCAAATTGCTAAAAGAAGAAACGAGTGAGTGGCACGCTGTTGCACGCTCGGCTATAACCGCGTAAGCTGTGCCTACGCCATTAAAGAAGATGAAGACGCAAATTTCGTGTGCAGAATCGTTGAAAATGGTGGAAAAGGCTTTCAGTGGTTCAGTTATATCAAAAACAAAAATCTACGAGTGGTACAAGCCTTCAAGGACAGTCGAGAGATTGTAGAAGACATGTCTCGTTCTGGACGACCTTCGACCTCTTCAACTGATGAAAATATTAAAAGCTCTACATATCTCGTAAGTTCGTGATTTTGGTGGACATTTTGGGTATGAAACGCGTTCTTTCTTGACTCGTTCCACAAGGCTGCGTTTTTTTCGAAAAGAGTACCGTTAAACAGGTTCCTTAGAACATGCTTGATCGTGCGAATTCCCATCCCACATTCATAGAGAGTATTATAACTGCCGATGAGAAAATCATCAGAATGGAGGAAAAAAAGGTGCCGAAACCAAAAAACAACACGCCAAAGCTGCTCAAAAATAAAGGTGATGCTCATTATGTTTTAGATATACGTAGTTTGGTGCATCATGAACTTGTTCCGGAGGGACAGACGGTCAATAGCGAGTTCTATTTGGCCGTATTGGGGCGTTTGAGTGAGAACATCCGTCGGAAATGATCGAAATTGTGGAAGAGCATTTCATGGTTTTTATATGATGATTATGCACCACTGTACTCACCAGATTTGGATCTGTGTGATCTTTTCTAGTTCCTCAAACGGAATTTGTCGCTCCGTGGAACTCGTTTTCAATCGATCAAAAAGATAAAACGAAATTCGATGAAGGAGCTGAAAGCGATCACAAAAAGTGCTTATGAAAAGTGTTTGGAGGACTGGAAAAATCGATGACATAAGTGTACTCGTATTACATCTGATGGAGATTACTTTGAAGGCGACAAAACAAATATTGATTAATAATTAAAAATATTTTGGGTTTTATTTAGAACTTTTGGGTACTTTTTTGTCACACTTTTTATGTGTATAGGAAGCTTCTAAGGGTGGCAACAACATCGGAATAGTTTATGCAATTAAATAAATATATCTTATACATGCATATGTATATACGTATATTTGGCTTTAGTTGGGCGCTTATGAGTCTACGTTGATCAAGACGAAATTTAGCAAACAAATCCATTAAGGATTACAAAGCATTAAACTTCAAACGGAAAATTGCATTGTGATATATGTATATATGTATGTATATATGTAGATGTATAGTATATTTGTATGAAAACACAAACATTTGCGGCTATATTTGTATGTACATATGTAAATACACATAGATAGAAGCGCAGCAACAAAGAAAATGTGCTGCCAAATACCATAAATCAACAAAATAAAGTGTGATGAACTTGTGTACTTTTTTATATACATAAAATATATACAAATGCTATTACATTTTTTCCTCAAATTATTATTATTATTTTTTTTTCATTTTAAAAATTTCACCGCACACATAAATTTCATACAAAACTTCATAAACGCTTTCTATTAGCAATGAAGAAATCACTTTTGGATTTATTTTGGGCTGTTTTCGATTTTTTCGAGCATAACGAAAAATGGAATTATGTATCTTTTCAAACAATTCCAGCTCAGTGTGTGATCTACAAACTGACTGATAGACAGCAATAAATTATAAATAGATATTTATATATATTTTCTCGTAGTTCCTAGGTGGAACATAGGATATATATATACTTCTAGTTCTTTATATACATATGTACACATTTATCTACATATATACCTGTGTTTTGGTATATATTAACAAAATAAATACTTTCAACCTTAGAAACTGAAAATGTTTTGATTTTTTGAAAAGCTTAACATTAAATGTCATTGTAGTCCTGAGATTATTTTTTGTGTTTTTCTTTCATGCGACAAAAAATGTATGCATATTTGTTAGTATTATCGCCAAAAACTAAAATTGTTCTACTGAAACATTTCTTTATTTAGTTGTGCAACAAAAATTGAAGACTTAAAAGTATTTACATAGCTTATAGTCAGTCAGACAACCACGTCTAAAAGTTTCAAGGCAAAAAATAAAAAAATACTAAACTTTGTATATTGTTCTCATAAATATTTTCTTCGAACGCATTATAAAAATCGTAGAAAAATATATTCCTGTGAGTCACCCATTCTTAAGCACAACAACATTGAATCGAAAAATAACGGAATTATAGCTAAAATTTTAAAGATATTTAAGGCGGTAAATACAGGAACTTATTTTATGTTATGGACATTGTTGTTGTTTCCAAGATAGACGAAATTCTCTACGACTTCAGTGTTATGACTGCCAACAGTGACGTGGGAGTCAAGTTGCGAGTCGCCTGTTTGTTTGGGGACAAGAAATATTTCGTCTTGCCCTCGTTCACTACCAGACCCACTTGCTTCGCTTCCTTATCCAGTCCGGAGTAAGCAGTTGAGGCCAATGCTTACACTCTTATAAAAATTATGCTTTCCCGATGTAGCTCTGCAGCTCGAATTATTTTCTCCAGCAGTAGATTGAATTGATGATTGATTGAGTCCCACGATAAGGAGTCGCCTTGTCTGAAACCTCGATACTTGATATCGAACGGCTCAGAGGTTCTTCCTGATCCTGACGGAGCTTTTGGTATTGCTCAACGTCAGTATACACAGCCATATTACTTTTGCGGGGATACCAAATTCAGACATAACCACATAGAAGCAACTCCTTTTCGTTCTATCAAAAGAAGCTTTAAAATCGGCGAAGAAGTGGTGTGTGTCGATCCTCTTTTCACGGGTCTTTCATAAAATTTAACGCATGGTGAATATCTGGTCTGTTGTTGAGTTTGCAGGTCTAAAGCCGAACTCAACGGTTAACGGTGAACTTTAATCTTTCATAAAATACGTTCGATATGCGATGTTGAGGAGGCTTATCCTACGGTAGTTGGCATAGATTGTGGGATTTCCTTTTTTGTGGGTTGGGCAGAACACACTTAAATTCCAATCGTCGGGTATGCTTTCGTCCGACCGAATTCTACAACGAAGCTGATGATTTACGTACATATATATTTTATATTGGTGTTACAAATTTCATGACAATCTTAGTAGTATACTCTATTCAGTGTATAAAAAACATTCCTAATCGCATCCGTTGTTTTCAAGCAAAGTAATAGGTATTTGGATATTTACATAAAGTCTGTTTGCGGATTCATGGTTTCCATAAAAAATATAACAAAAACGTATCAAAAGCTTACAAAGCTACCACTTAACTAGTGACTAATCGAACACGCAACTCTCATGTTCTTTGTAATCATTTCGTATTGTATTAATTGGACAACTTTGTTTTGATTTCGAATATTTAATAAGAGGGCAGGGCTCAAATAGTGCATAAGTTGCAGAAGTGGGGATTCGATATACTAAAAAAAAGCTGTTTTAAGTGCTTTAAGTTTTAAACAAAAAATAACTTAATATACATATATACAATTATATGCATATTTAAGAAAAAATATATATCTACATTGTAGTTTATCTAAACGCTTTAATTAATAATTCCCGGAATAGCCACAAATCGTGTGAAAATCAAAATTCCGTGTGCGCTCAATGCTTGAGTGGAACAAGACAATAAGTATCTGTTCGCTGAATGCATATACTAATACTAGTATGTATGTGTATAATGTATGGAAGTAAATATATTTATTAAATGCTTGTTTGTAATAATTCAAAAAGTACAGATGTCTCTTGTGTGTATGTATGTTTGTGTGGAAAACCCGCAACCGAACGTGTTAACAGCTAAGTATTTGCATTTGAATTTGCTGTGAATTCCTTAGAACTGCTGTGCAAACTTCTGTCTTTTCTGTCTAGTGAGAAGTGTTTGGATAATTACATATTTAAATAAACGCCAAGTCACGTAAATAATGAACTTCACTGTCTAACTAATTGTATGTATGTGTACATGTAAATTGTGAAAAAATGAATTGTTTAAAACATTTAGCGCAAAAGATACTTTGTTGGCCTACTGTGCCACCACTGTGCTTATTTCTACCGTGCATTACGAGCACTTTGCTAACGGTGGACGCCATGGCGTATGAGCAATCTGCAATGACGTCGCACTGAATGATCATGAAGACAGAACGCCGCTGATCACACATGGCTGGGATGATGTGCAACCATGTACTTGGTGGGCGACATATTACCTATATATAGGTACAAATATGTATATTTGTATGTAGTTATGTATACATACATATATACGGATAGATTATATATTAAAAATGCATGAGTAACAGAAGCCCAAAAAATGCATATGAAGAAGCAAATTGTATTTGTATTGTGGTGATGACCAAATATACAAGTATTTTTAATTTCATATATATATATACATATATATTAAGTATATTATATGTACATGTATACATATATTTTTGCTTGTTTTAAATATTATTTTTTTAATATTTTAGGCACATTTACAAATACAAAACAAAGCTAGGTTGTCGAAAATAATTTACATTTGTGCAATTCACAAGTCTCATAAAGTTGTATGTTATAACGATTCGAAAACATAGCATTGAGAATTGTAAATGTGTAAACTCATTTTTGTATGAAATCCAACAACAATTTCTTAAACAAGTGTAAAAATTTATAATTTTACGATTTTACGATGCTTTACGACAGGTTGTGAGTACCCCAAGTAAAAATAACAATTTAAATTTTACAACAATAAATGCAAAATAAATTTGCTTATATTTTACATACATACATATATTACACGTAAATTTAATTGCCATTTTATGGCTTTATTTGTGGACTTTCTTTTGATGTTTCCAAATATATATTTTGTACAGTTAGTAGAACAATTGCATGCGGTAAGAGGTGAGATGGATGTTATATAAGCAGAAATAAAAATAAAATGGCAAACAATAACAAATTGTTTCCTTTATGTCTGTGCCTTAGAGAACGCAGGGTGGGAGAGAATATTGTGTGGGTACAAACAAAAGCCAAAAATGGGAGAACTTCCCTTGAAAGGTATAAACTATTTTTGTAGCAGCGTTATATTTGAGCTTTAACCAAAAAAAAAAAACATTTGAATTATTTAAATGATTTTCAAAGAAAGCAAAAAAAGAATAGGAACATATGAAAACATGTGCATCTAATTAATAATTTCAATTAATTCTGTGTGATAAACATGATGTTTTATGTAAGCATATACAGTACCTATTTACAAAACATTTCCTTTTACAAATCTGTTAAAAACTATCTTTTTTGTAAGCCTCCACTAGAACACCATGAGTTCTTAATACTAATTATATGCATACAAGCAAATACATATACAAGGCGCGTGTCATATCAGGTAAATACGGTGAGTGGTTAATGGTTTAAATGTGATTTTTGGTCAAATAATCGTCCTTCGAATGTTGGATTCTGAGCAATTTTTGGTCGCCAGTCAATTTGTGCGGAACAAACCGTGCACACAACTTTCGTAATCGATTTTCAATTCCATTTCCATGAATTTAAATGATGATTTTGATTGGCCCACATGCTGATCGTCATTTATGTCCTCACGACCACTTTAAAAACGTTGAAACCACTCGTGCACTCTGCTACGGAATAGGCAATCATCGCCATAAACTTGTTTCATCAACTGAAACGTTTCGGTAAAAGTGTTACCAATTTTAAAACAAAATTTGAGTTTGGGTCTTTGTTTGAAGCTCATTTTCGCACCGATAACACAAACATACTGACACTTAAAACACAATAACTTCACTTCCAATTGATGAAATGTTATGAAACTCTCACTGGACAATCGATAAAGATAGCAGACTCTAACGCACCAGTCGACATATAGATGGCGCCACAAGGGGCGCTAGATTCAAAAAGTCCTTCTTACTTTGGAACGCAGCTTGTATGTATGTATGAATGTACGATAAACAATATAGTCAACTGAAGCTAGACTTTGTGACCCCAATTATTAACTTACGAATAACAAGCACAGTTGCTTGTATAGTCTATGTATGTATGTTTGTAAGTACGTATATATGTACATATGTAAATACATATGCAAAACTATCTATTTGTAAATGTACATCGCCGAGTGCGTAATTATTCGCAATAAATTAAACAACTCTATAAATAGTCGAGGAAATATGTTTTTAACTGATCAGGTAATTAAGCTCATGTATACACAGATGTATACACACATACATAAAAGCTTATAGTGGATACATTTGTTATATTTACATATGTTTAAGATGAAGACCCTTGACCGTAGGATGCTATTAATCTTAAGCAGTTCATACTTTGACCAACACGTTTCAAGAGTATAAAAAGAAAATAAATGACATTTTGCAAATTTTCTACACTTTTCCCACAAGAATTCTAACTTTTCCTTGAATTGAAAAGCAATTTGGTTCTTCTTCAATCATTTTCTTCTAAGTTTTAGAAATCGAAATTATATATATATTCTCCACTTATTTTTTGCTAAAAATAAGAATCTGTGTAAATTGTGATAACATAAACACAGTAAGAAATATTTTTCAAAAAATCGCATTTTAACTACTCAATGTTGTAATGCCCAAACGAATCAATTTACACAAGTGAGTAAAAACACTTGTCGGCTAAGCACTAAACTAGTGTACATATGTATGTAATTAATAGTAAATATTTAAACTACTTATTTACATATTCGCATTAAAGTTTGTATTTATGTAAACCAAGGCGACGTGACTGTTTATTTGACGGCGAAGGCAACTAAACACAAACAAAAAGCAGGGAAAATATATTGAAATCGAAAAAGAAAAGCAAAACAGTGGACTTATTGACTGACCAATAAGTGAAGTACTTGTAAATAGCTCGCGGCTTTCTACAGATAACTTGTGCTTAGTAAATCCTCGAATATTTATATAACATGTTTGTAAATATTTATGGAATTTAGAAATATTTAATGAAAGAATGATTTAAATAAAGTGAAACCGACTGCATAACTTGCAAAGAAAACAACTAAATCATGTTTAGATAATGATGAATGAGCTTACTTTAAAAAATATATTGAAAGTTGACAAAGATGACAAGAGAAATATGTATGTAATATTGTTCAGTTGACAATATTTGTTTAAGGATCAGCAATAATCTACAATAATGGGACGATCCTATCAGTATTGATAAGTATTTCCATCATTTTAAGATCCTGCTTAAACCGCACTCCCTTTTTCTCACTAAAATTATGTAAATTATCCGAAAATGTGTCCAAATGATTGTAGATATAGTCATTCTTTCGCCTTGCAGACACACTTCAGCATATTTTGCATAAATTTCTTTTTTTTACTAAAATCCTTAAGTTCGACGAACAAAGACCGAACTCTACAAGTCACTCATCATCCTCATCTATGCTATGTGATGCAGAGGCATGGAAGATGACAACATGTGATGAATTGGCGTTACGAGTTTTCGAGAAAAAGTATGAATAATGCAGTTGGCAGAACGATGAGCTGCATGAGATATACGAAGATATTGACATATGTACTTATGTAGTACCGCGAATTAAAAAACAGTGGCTACGCTGACTAAGTCATGTCGTCCGAATGGATGAAAACATTCCAGCTCTGAGAGTAATCTATGCAGTACCCGCCGGGGGAGGCATAGGAAGAGGAAGACTTCCACTACGTAGGAAATACCAGGTGGAGAAGGGCCTGGTTACGCTTGGAATCTCCACAACTTGCTCGCTGTTGTAAACTAATAAAAACAAGAGCGCATTCAATACTTTGACGAATAAATTCGTAATCTGGACACTTAAAACCATCGAACTTTGCTCGATATCCAGGGCAACAAAACATCCATCCAGTCCAATTTTTCATTACTTTTTCTAGTATAACTGGCCTTATATCACCAACAAAGCGCCAAATATGATTTCCAATTGATCAGTTTTTGACTTCCTCAAACGTTGTTTGACTAAAATCTCTTCACTTAGCTGGCCTGGTATGAAAGACAGCCTGGACATTCGTTCGAGAATATTAAGCATAAAAGTGGTACAAAACCTTCAAAGACGATCGAGAGATCGTTGAAGACATTCCCCGTTCTGGACGACCTTTGATCAGGCAAGTGTTAGAAAGATGGCAAGAGATCTCGACCGTAGACAGGTCTCTTTGGACATGCTTAATCGTGCGAATTCCGATCCCACATTCATGGAGAGCATTATATAACTGCCGATGGGCATGGGATTAGGAGTGTGACAGGTAAACAAGTCAACAATCGTCGCAAGGGAATCCGTTTTCAGTCGATCGAAGAGATAAAAAAAAAATTCGCTGGAGGAGCTGAAGGCCAATCCAAAAACTGCTTATGAAAAGTGTGACTGGAAAACTCGTTAACATATGTAAGTATATTACATCTGATGGGAATTACTTTAAAGGCGACCAAATAAAAATTGATAAATAACTAAATATTTTGCTTTATTTGCCACAATGATAATCGCAAATAATTTTTTTTTGTATTTCTGGAGCAAGATTGCATGATAATTTGCGAATATTACTAAGCATAAAGTTCAAACATATGTATGTATATATGTATGTATGTGTTTACTATGACTGTTTGGACAGCTATCACCTATCACAAACTTATTGTTATAGTTCTAAAAACCAATGTACTTAAGTACATACTCAGGTGTGCAAGTACCTTTGCCTACATATGTAAATAGGATTATACATAGGTACATACATATGTAAGTATATATATACATATGTTTAAACATAAATATTTTTTCATCGTTTTTTCAGCGTTTTATGCTTAACTCAGACGCGTTCGTTCAAACGCCAATGAAAGCGACTTGTTTATTTTTATAAATTAATTTATGACGTTGTTTTTGTATGTTTGGATACGCATACATACAATTGTACATGCATACATATGTAAACCAATTTAAAATGTGTTGTGGTTCCCTACCGAATTTCAATCAATTTAGCTTTTTATTAAAATAACACAAATATTGTGGGGGAAAAGATGTTTTTGTCTACAATAAAGGAACGTGTTTGCGCGCATATTTATTTATCTTTAATTCTGTGTGTGTGTCTTTACATATGTACATACAGATAGGTATGCGTACACAGCCGTTTACGCACTTGCTTTTAATACTCATTGCTTTTAATACAATTTTAATTGAATTAATATTAAGCTTTTTATACCAAAACAACCGCCAGCCAGCGACTGCTTATCACATGGCCGACCAGTTATGTGGGCAGTCGGTGGCCGTATGTTATTAACGGTACACACATGCTGATTTCGTTGTAAATATTTATTGCCAATTATTAACGTTTGCATTGTTTATAAATACTGCATATAGCACATACATTTATACATATTATGTATGTATGTACATACCGATACATAACTGTTTGAAAATGCATTGAGCTTGTGAGAAACCGAGCGTCGCCGGTACGCTGTTAATTGAATATCATTGCACTTTATTATGCGGAAATTGACGGCAATGCGTTGCAATCAGGTAGAGAAGACTTGTACATAACATTCTTAAATGTTTTCAGGAAATTATGATACAAGTTACTATACTATGCTTTTTATTAACTGATAGTTTAAACACAAAGCTTTTGAAGTGCAGAGTTGTAATCTGTCAGATGTCAAATCCAGCTGTCAAGTTGAACAAATTGTTTTGAAATTTCATTATCGTCAACGATTATATTAATTTCATCTCTCCGTGAAATTCGGGTATTTAATGTTACCAGTAACATTTATATTATAATGGAGGTTACGTAATCGGAACGCGCCAGGATTTATATTCAATTGAGAACTTGCCAAGTCGATTCAACATAATTTGGAAATCCCACTGCAACAACGACAATGACTATACTACTACGTATGTATAAGATGAATGGAAAAAACAAAAAAAAATAATGAGATGACTATACTATATGTATATTGTATGCGATTCTACTTTTGATCGAAGCTAAGTGCTTTCCGAACCATATCAAGTGACTATGCTGAAGTTTTAACTTCAGTAAAACAGATTCATGAAAAATTCCAGCGTTTGAGATACTTGGGTGGATTCTGTACTTACGCTAAGGAAAAAGAGAGGATAGAATCGAAAGAATCACAATGGGACAAAACCTCATGCAAAGGACGGCGGACATATGGATAACATACACCCATTCGTGGATAGATAGACAAAATTCAACCTGGATTTGTACATGAACCGTGGTCTTGGGTGATTTAGAAGCTACCTTTAGTGTATTATCATCATGACCTTTGTCCGATCTGTCTAAGGTGTACAGAGTTTATACAAGACTTTGCATACTTCTTGCATCAGTTTTCAAGTATAAGGGAAAAAGCTGAAAACCACACTTGGCGGTAGTTTCACGGTGAAAAATTTTATAGAATTTATATATATATGTAAGTCTTCTGTTTAATGTCTTCTTCTCTAATACTTAGTCTAGTGGTTCCGTGGGAGAAAAATGAAGTGTGAGTAACGAAGTAAAGTTCCTCACTTCGGCTTTCGAAGCGATAAATGAGTACGTCTATGGTCTTGAAAACACTACTCATTTGGTAAAATTTCGAAAACAAATGCCTGTCAAATTTCCTGTGATATCGAAGGGTGGGTATGGGCTAGTCTACAGACATTTCAGAGTCTATCGTTAGTATTAATTACAAATTTTAATTGTAGTTTCACACTACCCAAGAGTACGACTTTTGACTGGCTGTACCTCCTAAAAACTAACGAAAAGGAATCCATAATAGAGGCACGCAATGCAGAATATATAACACCCGTAGCTGAGAGTGTACCCGAAAACCGTGGAGAGTCGATTCGGCGTCATTCACAGCAACTCGTATTGACCTATGGAACGACTTGGCGCATTTTACGTCGAGATGAAGTTGAAGATCCGACGTTTTCGAGACAAATTTCGTTCAGCGATGATTGAATATCATTTCAATCGGAATATAAACAAGCAAAATTGCCCCATTCGGGATTAAGAGAAAGCTGAAGAGATTCAAGAACTGCCAGTACATCCAGAAAAAAACAACGTTTTGGTATGGGCCGGTAGAATTATCGGTTCATATTTCTTCAAAATGATGAAGGTGAGAACATAACCGTCCATGGCGACCGTTATCGCGGCATGACAAATTGATGTCTGAAAATAAAACTCGCGATCTCGGCGACATTAGATTTCAAAAAGACGGCGCCACTTCCTAAGCATCGCATCAATCAAAAGATTTATTGAGAAAACACTTCGTTGAGCAGATAATTACACGTTTTGGGTTCTTCGATTGGCCACAAAGATCGTGTGATACCACACCATTAGACTTTTTTCGGTAGGGATATGAAAAATCTAAAGTCTATGCGGACAATCCCGCTTCGATTCAGATCTTAAAGCAAAACAGCACGCATGTCATTCGCCAATTACTAGTCGAAATGCCCGAACGAGTCATCGAAAGTTGGTCTAATGGATGGACCTTCTGAGATGTAGTCCAGGCCAACATTTGAAAGAAATAATCTTCAAAAAATAAATGCGAAAGCATATTCTTTCGAATGATAATAAACATTCTCTATTAGATTTAAAGTTTCTGTGTTTTTTTTTTTATTAGGGAACCTCCAAATGGATCACCCTTTATATGACTAAAGCTTTTACCAATAAGACTCTCTTTGTAAGGTTTATATGGTATAATTCGAAAGAGGTTGAGTAAAAAAAGCGATATATTTACTGAGAAAATATGAATGTCATAACGGCTTCGCAAATTAAACAGAAAATTAAAATTTTCTGCTCAAATTTAATTTATTAGTAAAAGTAAATATTTTTGCCATAACTTTTCTTTTTTTTCAATCCATTAGCTCTGGTGCAAGTGCAGCATTCCGAAAAGTTAGCACATACATAAATTCTTTTATATTGGAGATTTACTATTCCAAGAATAGTTGGAAATTCTATAATAAATCGAAGCAGATTAATTTGCATACAAGTTTTATTAGTACATACGATCAGCCGAAAGGCACATGCACATGCAAAATTGTTTGTTTGTCTGTTAGAAAAAATACTGCCGTTTTGAGAAAGAAGAGGATATTTATTAGTGTTTTGCTTGCTCAAACACAGACAACTTTCAATGTCATTCGCAAATGCGGTCAGCAACAAAGCAAAACAAATTTTTGTTATTTAAATTTTTTTTTTTAATTCTTTTAATTTGTTTTACATATACTCAATTTATTTACGTACTGTACGGCTCTTGTTCAATGTTGAGGCATCGCTAAGCGATGTGGTGAGAATCGTGTCACGATGAAATGGCACCGTGAACATTTTGTTTTCTGCAATTTATTACACTTACTAGAGGAATTCAAGGGGAAAGCTTTGCGTCGATGAGCCGGAACAGCTATTGGGGGAAGTCTAGTTGTATAAATATATATAGTACTTCCTATATTATATGATAATATGTCAACCACTTGATTTCTAATTCAATTTACCATTGAATTTTCAAAACTGCAGCTGGGCAATTTCTCGGCAGTTCGGCGTTTTTGGCACAGATTTTGTTAGCTTTTGCTATAGATGCTATATTTTCTTATTTTTATTTTTTATTATAGGTTAATTGCTTGCGATTGACCCTAGCGGACACAGCTAAGGACAAATAGTGTTTTAATTTTTATTAATTGCTTCCTTGATCACTTTTTAATGCATTTTTAACTCATTTGCTTGCAGTCATTTAAATAATATCACAATAGTATAATATAATCACAATTTTTGTACACTGCTTGAATGCTTAAAAGACTTCTCACATTGCTTTTACAATAAATTTATTAACTTTAATGTAGATCGATCGATTGTGCGACCAATGACGATCGATTGCATCACACACAGGGGCACAGCTGGGTTGCATGCCACAAACACGACTATACTATTTGCTTATATGTTCACTTATGGATATCCGTTTGTTTTTTCTTGTTGTTGGAGACACTTACAAGCATACACATGTATGCAGCGTTTTGGCGATCAACCAAGATCACACCACCAATAATGAAGTGTGGCGTGCGATCCTTTAAATAAATCACCAAGTGGAAACTTTTTTGCATCAATTAATTCTTTGTGTTATTTGTAGGTCACTAGCATTTCAATGAACTATTTTTATTGGTTTATGCGGCGAATTGAAATTTTGCGAATTTTTATGAAATCATTCTTATTTTAATTTTAAAATTATAAATTAATATTTATAATTGCTAGCCGACATTTTCTAAAAAAAAAACTTAGCATAAATCACATTTTCACAGCTGCTCATTTAAACTTTGTAACGCCCGTCAAACCGACAAAACTGTTTTACGTAAGTAATCACTGTAAACGTACGATCACCAAACGCACGGTGAGTTTTAACGTTGAAACAAAAAATCACAAATTCAATATGCACTTTCAGACATTCAATAATATTTTATTTAATTTAATTAATATTTTCTACTCCCTGCCTAATCATTATACACGAGGGAGCGTTCTGGACTAGCATGTTAACGGCAAATTGTTAATTTTTCAACTGACGGGCAACGCAAAATCGTGAATTGTTCGACGTGATCGCGGCGACGGCTGGTCAACAGCTGTTGGGCGGCGGACGATTGCTCCGCTTGGTGGCACGAACTTATTGTTTGCGAATACATAGATATATACAGCAAATGTATGCTTGTATTCATTAGTGATGATAGTTATCAATCCCGTAGTCTATAGGTACTTACATTTGTAAACGAAAGCAAAATATTTTTCAATCGAAACTAAGACCAAAAAATATAAAAATATCTTCACTGCATGAGATGTCTCTAAAGATGGCTCAGTCTACCAGAAACTTTTCCGCGACGAAAAAGAAGCATTAACTCTGTTACAAACTTTTAATTCGATACAAATTATTTCAAAATGTTTAGAAATATAAAAACATTATGTTATACGAGTATTCTACTCTAATCTAATCTAGTCCCATGTATTATTTTCTTCAAGCCACTGATTACTCAAAATCGCTCTGTTCGTCTTTCGGGATTGTTGTGTCTAAAGCGCTCACTCTCTCAGTTTATTTACATCCATATGTTCATGTTTAGCTTTCTCTCATTTCACACACATGGCACAAACGCACTCGTTTCGACCAAGTGATCGTACCATTCAGTGGCTAGAAGTGACAAGATGAGTCGTCAATGACTTGTCCCCCGCAACAATGAGTGATTTGTTACCGTTGGTAAAACTAAAGCAACACAAATTTAATGCATGTTATGTAAATACAGCTGAGACATAAGAAATTCTAAACAAATTTAATATAAAAAAACTTTAAGGAACTTTTAAAAAGGCAAAATAAATAACAAATCCATAAATTAAAAGCATGGTGGCCAATGAATATTCCAATCTAATTAAAGGCATTGGAAACTGGTGGATATTGCAACCGATTTCTTTCGAAACATGGTATTAAATCAATCAAGCTTGTAATTTACTAATTCCTTAGGAAACCAGCGACATGTCCAAAGCAAGCGCAATAATATCTCTTACGGAAGTTCAGCGAGTTTATCCTCGAGTTAATATGACTTCAACCCAAGCAACTTTTGCTTTTTTGATTTTCTGATTTAGGTTAGATGGCTGAACGAAGATCACATATGGACTGATATATGTATGTAGTCCTTTGAGAAGCCATAGAAAAAGAAGAACTCCTGTGTTCGGATTTTCTTATTTCACCGTAGAATAATTCGAAATGTATCACTAAAATTTGTGTGACTTTGACACGTCAAATATAAATGAGGCTTTAATAACTAGGTGTATCTTGATATACTCTCTGATTAATCACCCTTATTTTAAAAGAAATGGTGTTTTTAAAACGACTTCTTTCTGACTGGTTAGCAATAATTTCCCTGATGGCCTTAATATTATCGTTTTCTTCCCTATTAATGGCCAAAGTTCAGTTGGCACGACCACACGAAAACAATATGAAGGGAAGACATAAAAGAGGTATCTACGTAAATCACTTATTTCGAATTGTGTATACATATGAATGTATGTACGTTCTGGGCACACAAAAGACCAGAGGCACCTATGGACTTAGACTAAGGTCACTGAAAGTAAAATTCGATTTTTGGCAAATATTTTCAAATAAATTTTCTTTTACAAAGATACAAATGCGAGAGAGAGATCGGGACTGATCGTGCGGCTAATACATGGACGTCAAAAAAGCAGTAAGAAAATGAATAAAATCTTACGAGAATTATATACATTTGCATAAATATTATATTATATGCATATATATATACATACATATATGACCTTACATATTATACTATATGCAATAATATCGTATATTGTACGGAGCTAGAAAGTTGGTAAAGAAATGCTTGAAATTCTACTACGACTCCCGCCTGTCTGACTTTTCTGTAATTTTTTGCTGATATATCTAAGTATATACATACATATATTCACATGATATTTATTAATTTGCATTTATATACATACATATGTATAAACAATGTATTTGCACACGTGTTTATACGCTTGTACTCGCTGTTTGTATATGCTGAGTCTCAATTAAAGTGCATTGACGATCGCCAGCGTTTGAATTCAACTTTTCGTGATCGCAGCCAATTTAAATTGAACAAATTGATTTGTTATGCACAATTTTCATTTAATTTTCCTTTAAATTTGTAAACCAACTAAAATTTATAGTATACTACACAAGCTATGAACTTACAATATTTATACATATACATACATAGTATATATGTATGTACATATGTTTATAAAATACATAAACATAAGTACATTAGTAAAACCTTGAATGCTGATATAAAAAATTAAGGAAATTTCGTTAGAAAACCGATGGCAAATAGAAATTTACTATAAGTATTCTAAAAAATAAAAAATATTATTATTGCTTGATTCATTTCTCAAAACTATGTCTGACGTCATCATAATCTAAATACCAAACGAGATTTCAGACAAGGCGACTCTCTATCGTGCGGCTTCTTCAATCTATTGCTGGAGAAAATAATTCGTGCTGCAGAGCTTAATCGAGCAGGTCCAACCTTCTACGAGTATAAGAGTGTACAGCTCCTGTTAATATTGTATCATTGGCCGCAACATTCACGCCGTCAGTTCTACTTGTTCCAAACTGGATAAGGAAACGAAGCAAATGGGTCTGGTAGTGAATGAGGGCAAGACGTAATATCTCTTGTTATCAAACAAACAGTCGTCATACTTGCGATTTGGCTCCCACGGCACTGTTGACGATCATAACTTCGAAGTCGTAGATAGTTTTGTTTATCTTGGAAACAGCATTAACACCAAAAGTAACGTCAACCTCGAAATCCAAAGCAGAATAACTCTTGTCAACAGGTGCTACTTTGGACTGAGTAGGCATTTGAGAAGAAAAAACCACTCTCGAGGTACAAAGGCTAAACACTACAAGTCACACATTATCCCCACCCTGCTATATGATTCAGAGGCATGGACGAAGACAACATCTGATGAGTCGACTTTACGAGTTTTCGAGAGAAAGGTTCTGCAGAAAATTTATGGTCCTTTGGGCATTGGCAACTGGCATTGGCATAGCCGCGTATCGCATTCGATTGAAGGATGAACTGTATGAGATAGACGACGACATTGACATAGTTCAGCGAATTAAGAAACAGGCTGGACGAAAACACTCCAGCTCTGAAGGTATTCCACCCAGTACCCGGCGAGGAAAGCAGAGAAAGAAGAAGACCTCCACTCCGCTTGAAAGACCAGGTGGAGAAGGACCTGGCTCCACTTGGAATTTCCAATTGGCGGCAAACAGTGAAAAAAAGGAACGACCGGCGCACTGTTGTAAACTCGGCTATAACCGCGTAAGCTTTATCTACGCCAATAAAGAAAAAGAAGATGTCAAAATGAGGCGACATGGACATGACACCTAAATCTCTAGAACGAATTTCAGCTGACTTCGAAAAATGGCATCATTTGAAAAGGAAAAAGTACTTCTATTATAATCCTTATCCTTATATTATCTCCAATTTGTTATATTTAACGTTATATAGCATATACATATATTGCATACTAAGGCTCCGCGGGGAGCACAGGGATGGCATGAAACTTTAACATTTATTTTGATCTTGCGTCATTTTTTTGATTTGATTTATTCTCTAAGTTTGAGCGAGTCGAGCTTTCCGGCGCCTGCTTTGTGGCCTCCAATCGATAGCGTACCATGTGGTTACGTCTGGATCTCGTTCAGATCATGACAGAGTTACTGAGATTTTCTTGTGAAAATTTCATCTCAAAGTGGTTTTTGGTTTGTTCATGACCATAAAAGCGAATTAGAGGCGATGATGGGTCCGAAAATGCGGCAAATAATGCAAAGGCATCGGTTAGTGAACACTTGTAGCTTTTGGATCTCAGAATCTACAAGATTCGATGTTTCGCAGCCGTATAGAAGTGTGGACTTAACATGAGCGTCGGGAAGCAGGAGGATTAACGAAACCCAAATTAATGTAATTAGGTATGGAGGCCATCCAACCAAAAAAACCATTCCCCACTAACTTATGAAATAATTTTGGAACAGGCGCCAATGAATATCCAAAAGACTAGGAAAAAAAGTTGCTAACGGTTGCGTCAATTTTTTATTGAAGTTTCATTTCAAACTTTTTAAAGTTAATTCGGAAATTGACTTTTCAGAGTATCGAACAAAAAAGGATGCACGCAAACACATATGTAAGTTTTTATTATGGATGTGTGTTTTGTTGCACGAACAAACTGTGAACTGAATTTCCCACCACCCAGCAGACATTGTCGGGTGTTTACAACTTGATTTCGAGGGCGTTAACGAACCTGGCGCCACTGCAAGCAGTTCGCAACAGTTTTTTTGCTTATGCAAATATAACTGCTGCCAACGGTGCATAAAGGATTTGCATATAGTTTTGTTTCGGTTCACAGAAAAAGTAACACATGTTTACACATATAAACTCTTCTATACATATGCATATTCATATATGCAAATTGCAGCGAATACCTGTCTGTCCATGGTTGTGTGGCGCTACAAAAATTGGTTTGGATATTTATTCCTCATAAAATAGTGATTATAGCTGGTAGAGCTGTCGTAAGCTCCTGCCTTACAAATGTAAAATCACAACAAAATTTGATGAATATTTTACGACATTTAACCCTTGGTTAGTGAAAGTAAATCCTTTTGTTGTAGGTACATAAACAAGCAAAACTGCCGCATTTGGGTGGTTTGTGGGCCGGTGGAATCATCGGTTCATATTTCTTCACAAATGATGCTGGTGGCGACCGTTATACCGCCATGATAACCGACTATTTAATGTCTGAAATTGAAGCTCATGATCTCGGCGACATTTGCTTTCAACAAGACGGCGCCACTTCGCACACATCGTATGAATCAATGTATTTATTGAGATTGGCCACCAAGATCGTGTGATATGACACTGTTAGGTTTTTTGCTGTGGGGATATGTAAAGTCTAAAGTCTAAGCGTCTCATTCGCCAGTCGAAATGTTCGAACGAATCATCGAAAATTGGACTCAATGGATGGACCATCTGAGACGTAGCCACGGCCAACATTTGAAGGAGATAATCTTCAAGAAATTAATGCCAAAGAATGTTCTTTCGAATGATAATAAACATTTCCTGTAAATTTGAAATTTATGTCCCTTTTCTTTAAAAAAAAAGTAGGGAACCTCGAAATGGATCACCTTTTATATATACATATATCGACTCTGATATCATTTGTTACATTTCTCATACTTACAAACATGGATACAAAGTAAAACAAATGCATGGGATTTACGCCACTTGTTTATTCGATTCGCCAATAAAAGTAAGATTATATGCCATACAGAGAAAATTATTGAAGAATAAATATCCGTGAATGTGAGGCTAAGCCGTCTGCGATTCATGACTTCTCAGCTAACCTAATATAAGTATGGTTCTTCCATGGCAAAAACATTCATGTGAAAGGAACAATCAAGTTAGAGAGTTGCGTGTGCTGCAGCTGTCTTCAATGCTACTTATTTTAGAGAATGTTTACAATTGTGAATGGCTCAAGATTTCAGTGTAAGCTCTGCGTGAATGGCCAAAAAGTGGATATAATTTGTACGAATAATTGCTATCCAACATTTGGAAGCTTGTATATATTTCCATTTCACCAGTCTATCTCATTTTGACCTGTTGTTCATTCGATTTGCCATTCTTCAAGGGCTGGTGGTACCGATACAGAAATTCACTCATATTCACTTCACTTAAATTATTTTTTTTACATTGCATTTCAAATTCACATGACACATTTGCATGTATGTATATAAACCTACAAATATTCATATGTATTTGCTGAAAAGAGGTCATTTCAAATAGAACTAACAACCGCTATTCGAATACCATTAAATACTATAATTCAAGCAATTTTTCATTTATTTCATATGGATTTGCATTTGTACACTCGCATGCAAACATTTGCATGTCCTTTTAATGGTTTAAATTGCTTTTTAAATACGGGGTCGTAGTCCCTTATTTTTTCACTAGTCACATTTGACCTCTTTGCAGTAAATACAGGTATATATTCCTTTTTTATAGTAAGGAAAAGTAGACTGATCGAACGAAAACAAATTTGAAAAAAAAATGGTCGAATGAAGGAGAAGATTAGGCAAAATACATATAAATGAGGGGCTTCCTTTGGAGTCATCCAATTCATATACATGAAGCAAAAATGTCTGTATATATAGTGCTGGCTAAAACATATGCATGTAATAATTTATAATTGATCTTAAAAGTCCTTAGAGGAAAGAATATTTCATTCTTCTAGGCCAAGAAAGTTTCCAAGGTCAAAACTTTTAGTTTTAGTAAAGTGGTGAATCAAAATATGAAGATCACTTGTCAAAATTATAATTGCAGCACAAGACAATAAAAATATTGATTAAAAATTAAAAAAAAAAAAACTCTGAAATAAAAGCTTTCAAGAGCTTTATTTGATTCTACCGAAAACAAGCTGATAAAAAGTGGTGTGGCATTAATTTTCGAGCTTTACTACTGCAATATCAATAATTTAAACCAATTTTATGACAAATCACTTTACAGAAAAAGTTGAAGTAACGTTATCTAACAATTCTAGAAACCATAAAATTTTGCTGCTTGAATTTACCACACATTTAACTTGACTTCTCTGTCTTGTCTCTTTGAATATTTCACATTTTTCTTAGTATTAATAATGTTGACTATTTAATGATTCATAAGAAATTCTTTCACTTACCTCCTCAACCGCTTCACATTCGAATAGATAAATATGCAATAACGGGTCACGCGGATCCTTCATCAAGTACACGAGGCCTGTGATGGGACCGAGAAATTCCATGAAATTATTCGCATTTCCGCCATTAACTGGCTCATTAGTACCACCATCCACGCCATTTGCAGCGGCCAACGCCGCCTGTTCGCGTTCACGCTCGCGCTCCCGTTCGCGCAGTGCTGCGCTCGAGGACAGCGAACCATACGAAGTAGAGGTGGTTAAGGCACCACCTGTGCCATTCGATTTCAAACCATTCGCTGTGCTACTTGTGGCGCTGCCGACGCTGGTGAAGGCTTTCAACTGGAGGAAACCGTTACCGGCGCTTTTCGTGTTGCTCTGCTTGTGTACGATGCGGCACATGCCGACAATATGCTTGAGCGGATGACTGAATTGTAATTCGAAATCGGAATTATATGACTCGAGCACACCATTTTCGATGCCAACGGAGAGCTGGAAGAATGGAAAAGATGGTTACATGCTTGAAAATAAGCTTGAGTGGAAATAGCAAGAAAATATTTGAATTCAAATGCGAATTTAAAGAAAATTTTGCGCCGTGATGTTGAGTGAGTTGTCAGTGCAGTGTGTTGGAAAATATTTTCATAACACGCACGCGTCGGCATTGCAGCCATTTACCTATGCGATTTCCACATCGCTTACCGCATTGCTGCAAGCCGAGTGCATATTATGTTGGCTTAGCGAACTATTAAATAATAAAAAGCGCAGGAATGAGTAAGTATATACAAAAGCAGTGAGCCATGAGGCACACGCCTTTACGCACGGTGCCATTGCCACAACAAGTCCCTAAATGGCCTCTGCCTCGCCGTGACACAGCTGCATGCAGCAAATGCTACGGCATCCTTCTTGTTGTCATCGCGTCTCCTTCCCTCCAAAATGGCTGTCAGACAACCCCATTTCACATGGCATATATGTATGTATGTATATAAACAGTTCAGCGAGCAAAACAACAACCCACCTTGTTGTCTGCTTTTCAGAGGCAAAACTTTTCCATTGTCGCATTATTCAATAATCTCATTTTCTTGTGAAAACAATTTTTACCCCTTCGTTCTTCATGCTGTCATAATTTCATACGACTTTGCTTTTTAAGTTTTTTCTTAAATTAATTGAAACAAAAGTCCTGGGAAAAAGTAGGAAAAACTTTCATAATCACTAAAGTGCAAGTCTGCCACGAAATTGAGCGCAATTAACAGGCGGAAATACGCTGCCAGTGTTGGATAGTATGAGGGGCTTTCCGCTTAATAAGTCGCTGCATTTTTTGTGCCAACACGTTGCTTGCCAATATTGGAGTGACATTTTTTTTTGCAGGATATGCGCCAGTGCTCAATTTCCTTGCTCGCTTTCACAGTTTTCAAGTTTTTTCCTTTCATTTCGATTCGTTAAATGTCAATTTAGTATCAATTAGTATTGAACGGCAGTTTGCTTTTTTACAAACTAAAGTTTTTAAAGTTTTATGATGCAGGCGTTACTTTTCACACAACTTTTTGAATTGAGAAACTAAAATATAAAAAAAGTTGATAGCGTCGAGCGTATAAGCAATGAAATGTTAAAGAAAAAAGTGTGTTTAAAATAAATATTAAGTTTGGCTGTCATTTTAATTTTTCTTTGCCGTTACACAGTGCTTCTCGCTCCACTATGTGGTAAGTCTTATCTAGTTTAGTGCTATGGTTGATAGCAACTTGCAAGTATGGACTATTGATACTTTCTTTGATTTTTCAATCATTCACACTCCATTATTGGGTAATTATTACGAACGCCAAGAAGTATCGACGGTTTTAAGTTTAGTAAGTAAGTTGTAAAGTTAAACTTCAGCACCAATATTTATTCCATTTAAAATCAGGATTAAGTCATATACAGGGTTTGTCCGGCAAGTAATAGGACTATGTAGGACAATCGTTAATCGATTCTTTGAAAACTTTTCAAATAGACTCCTTTCGCGTCGATGCAGCGTTGCCAGCGCGATTTACAAGCATTGAAGACGTCACGCAAGGTGGTGTGGAAGCGTTGAGATGCCGGCCTTGGTTAGATAGCTGTTCACATGAAAGGCGATGTTAGCCGAGGCGTTGTCGTGGTGCAACTTCCTATCGGCAACGATATCTTTTCGGACTCAATTGACTCTTCATTTGAGTCTCTTGAGGATTTAGCGTTAAGGGTTTGTCCAGGAGGAACAAATTCATGGTGGACGTTGCCTTTGGTGTCAAAAAAGACAACAAGCATCATTTTAACTTTGGATTTGCTCATTTTTCCCTTTTTTGGGGGATGAGAAGCCGGCGTGTGCCACTCGGAAGATTGTCTCTTTGTCTCATGATCGTACTCAAAGATCCATCTATGTAAGCCAGCTTGATCATATCAAATGTCTCTGCCGCCCTCGACCACGTGAAAAGCTCAAACAAATCATTAATAAAGGGTAATCCAGTTCGAGAAACCTCAAATTTAATGGGCAATGTTTATTATCATTCGAAAGAACATTTTTTGGCATTTAGTTTTTATAGAAATTCGCTTTAAAATGTTGGCCGCGGCTACGTCACAGATGATCTATCCGTTGAGTCCAATTTTCGATGATTCGTTCGAGCATTTCGACTGGGGAATGACACGCGAGATGTTTTGCTCCAAGGCCTGAATCGAAGCGTGATAATCCGCATAGACTTTAGACTTTACATCTGCTCACAGGAAAAAGTCTAACGGTGTAATATCACACGATCTTTTTGTGGTCAATCGACCGGCCCGAAGTATAATATTATCTGCTCACAGTTTCTCAGTGTTCTCTCAATAAATTCATTGATGAAATCTTGCCGATATCACGAGCTTCAATTTCAGGCATCAAATAGTCGGTTATCATAACCGTCGCCATTGAAGATTACGTTCTCACCGTCAACATTTTTGAGAAATATGGACCACCGCTTCACAAATCACACTAAACCACATTTTTCTGGATGAAATGGCAGCTCTTAAATCTCTTCAGGTTGCTCTTCCTCTCAAATGCGGTAATTTTATTTGTTTACATACCCATTTAGTCAGAAATGGGCCTCATCGCTGAGCAATGTTTGGCTCGAAAACGTCGGATTTTCTTGGAACTTTTCAAGAGGCCATAGCGAAGCGATTTGGCTTGGGAAGGTTCAGCGGCTTCAGTTATTGCACAGTCTCGACGTAAAATGTGCCTGGTCGTTTTATAGGTCGGTCCGAGTTGCTGAAGCTTTCTAAGGTCGGAGACCCATCATTTCCGTCTGTCCGGCTGTCCGTCCTTCTGTCTGTATATACGCCAACCAGTCGGTTTGTGAGATATCGATTTGAAATTTTACAGAGTCCCTTTTTCTCCAAAAAACGGCAAATTCTATTATTTCCATTACAACATTTTCATAAAATTTAACAGCTTCAAATATATTGTTAGAATTGATCTTTACGAACCGTACTTTACCGTTTTTTCGAGGTTGGCATAGATTTCGTCGAATATACATTGAATGATAGGGAAAGTTGCAACAGATGTTGGCTGAAACAACTCTATAGTATTGGTAGAGGTACATTTTCAAATGGGTGACGCTAACTTCTTGAGATTTATACGTCATAAATAGTTGATATAATATTACTCTTTTAAATCAATAATATTACAAAAATCAATAAAATACTTTATTACAGCTACAACTCAAGCTACACACCATTTAAATAGATACCCTCACAATTTTTACACAGTAAATTCATACACATATACATACATACATATGCATATAAAATGTTATAAATGTATATGTTATATAAAAGCATATTTATGCATGTAAATTGAACTCGCTATCATAGTATAAAGTAATTTAGTTAAATATTTGAAATTGTAGTCTTGTGTTAGAAAAAAAAAAATGATAGCCACGACAAATTGTGACGCAAATTGCTAATGAGAAATGGGATGTTGCCACAACAGTGTTGAATGCGATTATAACGAGCACAACAAATACGTACAATAAGAGGCAATAATTACAGCTGGAACAATACGAGAAGAAAAACCTTCACGTAAAATACAGTTATTGTGCAATAGACAATCATTATTAGACCACCGGTTGTATGGAACATGCAAATAAATGTGTGAGTATATACATATGACAATAAATACGTGTGATATAAACCAGTACGAGCTTAGATTTCTTTTGAAATTATATACATACATATATTTGTTTCCAAATGGTTTTCACAAAGGTCAAAGGCTCGTAAAGGCAGTGCCGGAAGATTACTAGACTCATTAGTCGTATCAAATGATGAGAGTAGAAAAATAATTCTACGAATGAGGCGATTTATTTAATAAAGAAAAATATAAAATATTGTGCATTTAGAGAATTTGATGTACTTTAATTATCGACGATTCATTTGGAAAATTTTGGTTTCCTTTGATCTCACAGCCGATCTACAGGAAGACCTCCGAGAAATATACAAAACTAGACCGATAGGGACAGCAAACAGCGCTATATTTTTCTTGCTCTTTTGAAATTTCTCTTCAGTGAGGTTTGTCATTTCTTCATGGAAATTGCCAGTGACGTCATTGAACCATACTTCTTCCTTGGTGATCGAGACCGGCACGTTACTAAGAATGAGAATCGCTACCGCTTAATGATAACTCAATATCTGGGTTCAGCGTCTGGACTTCTGCAAGCGTGTCAATGGTGGCCATGCAAAAGAAATCAAGTTTCATACATAAAGGCATCGAATTTACGTTCACAGAAATAAAGAATTTCATTGATATCCCACACCGTTTTTGTTTTATTTAAACTTATTGAAAACCCCGTTATTTTTATAAGGCCTACTACATCTCCTTTTTCGTAGCAAACATAATAAACCCTGTTCAGGGTATACAAATTTTATTACAATAGATAAATATAGGTAATAGTCGAAGGGATTGTAAACATATTTTTTTTAACAAAATGGCGAATATCTTAAAAAATCTAAACTATTATCAAAAATCTTACACCTTCAACCATCACCTGATAAAAATATCTTAGAAGGTCGTGGGAAAATGTTGATGAATGTTGTTGAAGTTGATTTTCGGTAAAATTTTCCTTACCGATATCGAAAAGTGCGATTCGAGAAAAAGTTTTAGGAATTAAATAATTTTTACAAATTTCAATAGTTCAGAGAAATAAGAACAAATGAAATCTTGAGTTATTGTCAGCTCATTTTCTTCTGGTGCTAGCGCCATTGTGCGGGACAGTTGTTGGAGAAAACCTTCAATTAAAAACTCAATTTGTGGGTTCGACGATAATTATCGTTTCTAATGTCACTTTAGTCGGCAAACTACCACTTTTATAACAAATAATAACTAGTGTATGGATATAGTAAAACAGGTTCAGAGCTACCTTTGCCTACAATGTACATATAACATGAATGTACTTCCTGCTTTGCAATTGATTTCATACGATTCAATTATAGTGTCTTTGCGGCTACAGTTTACGTATTTTTAATTTTAAATCAACCTCAACAATATTTAGTTGTTTGATAAACGAGGAATACACAGCGACCTTAGATTTATTGTGCCAAGTAATAGTATCCTGAACTGACTGAGAAGTAAAAGCTTGATTAAAATTATCACACTGAATTTCGGATCACTTGTTGTAAACCGAAAATTTGGTGTTCTAAAACTTTTTTCACCGCTCTCCGAAAGCATATGCTTTTTATGAGAGGCTTTTTGTGTATAGAATACTCTGAGATTAGCAAGTGTCACCTCTCTCTATGCTTTTGGGTTTTATTTTAGCTGAGCCATTGATTCATACTGTTTCGAATGCCGCACTGTTAGAATAGGCGCTTGGAACAAATAATTAGCGTTACAGAATGTATTTACTCTACTTCTTTCTTTTTGCTATTTTTGAAGGATTTTTTTCCTGAATACTTCATATGTGCTTACATCGGCATTAAATTAATTTGTGCAACTGAAACTGATTGTGGGTCGAAAAATTTAAATATTTTTATTATCAACTAATGAATAAGTGAGCTATAAAAGTTGCGACATTAAAAAGCACTTCAATCAATTTTATTATAAAAGAGGGCAACTACAGTGTTACTATGTAAGGCAAATAAATCCAATTTACGACGACTGCGTAATGAAATTACGAAGATCTGTGGTTTTCACATGCACTCACACATATTTAATTAAAGTTCTATAGTTAGTACTTTTTTTTTTGGTTTGAGACAATGTATTAACTGTAAATCCGAACGGAATGTGATGTAAAATGTGCGAAAGTTAGGATTCGGCGAACGGTCGGAGTGGAACAGCGCAGCGAGGATGCTGTAACTGGAGAGAGAATAATGTATTTGTGCACAGTTATTGTATTGAACAAAAACACAAAAGTTGGCTTTCATTTCGAGATGAGTTTTGTTCCATTTTTTTTTTGTTTTTGATTTTTCCATCAATGCCAATGCGGTAAAATGCACTGCATGGAACACATAGATATCTGTATCTGTAGCGACAATGTTCTAATGAGAGACACATCCATGCATATATGTATGTACACGTATGTATGTATGTATGTGAACTATGAAAGTTTTGAAACAAAGGCAATGAGCAATGGAAAAGTTGACGTACTCTTATTTTTACAATGTTGTCATTCATAACGGGAGCGAGCGCATCAGAAACAAGCCACAAACCAGCAGAGTCGCCGAAAGGACACAATTTCCATTCTTGCTTCATTATTTTTGATGTAGCCGCTGTTTGCTCAAATAATTCATCGTGCGCTGATGATGTGCAGACAGACTTTTCCTGAGCACAAATGTCGCCGCGTCTGAAAGGTATCAGCAAATGAAAAGCGAGTGGTCTGCTGGTATCTATGAAAGCTGGAGAATACGTTGAAGATGTGCCTGTGTCTCTGCATGATAATGAAAATGTCACAACTATTGTGTGGTCACACAATCAAGTCTTAGTTAGGCAGACGATAAACATAAAATCATTCAAAGTAAGTCCATACTTAGTAGACTGCAGTGTTTTTTGAATAACGAATTTTGACTTTTCTCTTTTCATATAAAATTATTTGTGAAATAAAATAATTAGTCCGAAAACAGTGTTGAACATCGCCATAACGGTTTATTGAAACAAAATTTTAGCCGCTTATATTAAATTTTCATATTTATGTGGGGTATGAGCAACATGAAAACCTTTTTTCGCAAGAAGTTTCAAACAATAGACTCCGAACCAGAAAATGCCAACGAGAGAAGACGACTTATCACCTGAACTGGGTATATTAAGATTGCCATAAAGCTTGTAATACCAAAAAGAAACTTCGAGAACCCCATAGTTTACCATATAGATAATTAATCAGCGTGACTTGCTGAGTCGATTTAACCATGTTCGTCTGTATGTCTGTCTGCTTGTATATATGTATACGAACTAGTGCCTCAGTTTTTGAGATATCGACCAGAAATTTTGCACATGTTTTTTTCTCATCAAGACGCTATTGATTTGTCGAAACCGCCGCTATCGGACCACTATAGCATATAGCTGCCATATAAACTGAACGATTGGAATCAAGTGCTTGCATGGAAAGCTTTGTCATTTGATGAGATATCTTCAAGAAAAATCTTCACAGATTATTGTCCAAGGCAATTATGCAATCTGCGAAGGAATCATTCATATCGGACCACTATAACATATAGTTGTCATACAAAATGATTGATCGAATTTTGTTTGGAATACTTTTTTATTTCTTCTTCTTCTTTACTGGCGAAGACTGCGCGGTTATAGCCGAGTTACCAGCAGCGCGCCAATCGCTTCTTCTTTTCGAAATTGGCGCCAATTTGAGATACCAAGTGCAGTCGGGTCCTTCTTCACCTGATCTCTCCAAAGGAGTGGATGCTTCCTTGGCTTCGCCAGGCGGATACTACGTCGCATACTCCATCCTCTCTACAAGGTATCTACGGCACATATTTTTATTAAATGTGTCGTTACAGTAAAGCGGAAGGATCTATTCTCAAAACCTCTCAGCAGAAGTAATTACACATTTCTTCGGTTTATAGTTTTGAAAACCCTTGCATCCTTCACTGATTATTCCGAAAGTCGGGGATACTAAAGAGTTGAATACAATATATGTATACGTATATATACTCTAGTTGTTCACTGGATTTGCATTTCATTTTAATATTTTCTTTACAATTCATAACACAAAAACATCTGAGAAGCACGTGCCCGAAAGTGTCATTATTTTGAATGCCTATGTAGACGGGCCACACCAGGGAGACAGAAATGGTACGTTCAGGAACGTTGACCAAACACACCCACACCACCCAACTGGCAACCCAAACGAAGCATTCAATTCACCTGCCGCCGTTCACCCACCCACAAACACTGGCCACCCAACCAATCAACCGAAAACAAATAAACCACCAGCCATTCAAACAATTCATCTGCTGCCAGCGGAGTAATGCTGCGCATTTTAATGAAATCCAACAACAGTAAATGCGGCAAAAATGCAAGCCAAGCGCTTTGCGCGGCTCATGGTCCCAATGGCAGTTATATTCGTTATTTATACTCGTTCGCCCGCACAGCTGTGCACCGTGACAGCAGCGGCGAGGAAGAACGGGTAACGTTGCAAAAGTATTGAATTCATGACGCGTTGCAATGGAATAATTGCTGGGAACCGCTGGGAACTGGATGGTGGAGTTCAGATTTTTAGTTGAAATTGAAATTGAGCTGTCGTATTTAATTAAAGAAAACAAACACAAAGATAAAAAGTTTAAAGTTTACAATTTCGGTTAAAGTATAATAATTCATAAATTTTATTCAACTTTTAAAAAGGTTTAAAATAAAAAGTTTTTTTCGTATTCGCCACAGAAAGTTTTCTTAAATTTTGATATTAAGTTATGCGCCGAAATGTAGGCCTCGTTTTTATTTCATTATTTTTTAAAGTATACATTTAGGCTAAGCATATTAGCTAAAACCTGTATGAATTAAATTTATATCGCTTAATAAGAACTACTATATAATTAAAAAAATAGTAAGACTTTCTAATTTAAATTTCGCACGAAAACCCATTCGTCGAAATATTTTTTTCTAGGTTGGTACGACTAGTAACAACTGTGCCAAATGTCACACCAAAATAATCATTAGTGTTTAGTTTACGCTTGTCTTTCTGAAGTACATAAAGTGCATTCGGCGATTTTTACGTTGAGTGAAATTATTCAGCAAAGTTCCGTTAAATTTTGTGTGTGGAATAAAAGGAATAAAGGCTTTCGGTGATAATTTATTGACCCAAGCAAGTCTTCTATTGGTACAAATTATTCAAAGATGGCCAAAAACGCGTTTGACGACTAACCACGTCCAGGACAGCCATCAACATCAACTGATGATCAACACGTCAATAAAATAAAGGAATTGATGCTTGAGAATCGACGATTAACAGTCAGAAGTCTTACTGGCATGTTTGCAATATCTGAGGGATCAGTGAAAACTATTTTGAAAGGTCATTTGGGCCTAAGAAAAGTGAAAGCACGATTGTTTCCAGAATCACTCAACTTTTTCGAAAAACAGCGTTGCGTTAACGTCTGTGAAACAATACTTTCCGACTACCAGGATGCCATGAAACGTGGCGACGTGTCTTCAATCCATGCTTACGACGCAGAAACAAATGATCATTCGGAATATCGTGACAAAGGTGAGCCGCAGCCGAAAAAGGCACGTCAAATCAAGTCAAAAATCAAAGCTTTGTTGACAGTTTTCTTTAATTATCGAAATGTGCTGCACTCCGAATGCCTTTCGACCGGCTAAACTGTCAACAAAGAATACGATTTGAGTGTTATGCGTCGTTACTTTGAGAGTTACGACATAGATTTTGAAGAATAAATTAAGATTATTAAAATAATCAACAAATTCTTACTTTTTTTGCTCATAATAGTATATAACAAGTTGTTGAAAGAGATTTGTCCATTATGGGTGCCATAATTATATAAATACATTTCTATTAAGCACACAAATTGCTCGAGTCATATGAGGGCGTATGTACCACACCACCGAAAAGAACAAATCACTGTTTTCATAAATGTATGGTTATAGCCAAATATTTCTATTTCCACTTTCTTTAAACCCCCCAAACGACATTGAAATGACAGCAAAAAAGAGGCCAGTCAACCAAAATAAATATAACGCCGAAAAGCTAAAAACACGCAAGGATACGGGCTCTAAACTGGTGTCCAACACTTGAGAGTTCATAAAAAGTGGAAATTGTTTTTGCGTAACTTTAACAAGGCGGCACATAAGGACACCTAAGGGCCAGGCTACAGTAAAAAGTCAATGGCACTTTGGTAAGCGACAACTGTAATACGAAACTTTTACGTAAAGTTTGAGTGTCATGCATAGTAAGTGTGTTGAAGCGTCACAGGTCAAAAGTTGTTGCGCGCCTTAAAGTATGCTAAGTCAATACTAAAACCGCGAAATATATGAACATTTTAGCAAAATGTTGTTCAGTAAATAGTAATATTAGGTTGCCAAAAAAGTCTTGAGGTATTTGTATTGGATTTTTTTTTTTTATTGAAATTGAAATGAATTTTTGATGACTCATGCCCAGCTCTTGGCCGATGCTACGGCTGCTACTATGCCGGTCTCTTTCGACCAATTCAGCGATTTTATCGCTATTTTCGACGACAGGCCTTCCGGAGCGTGGGGCATCTTCAATCACCTCTACACCAGAACGAAAACGTTGAAACCATCGTTGTGCGGTGGAAATGGATACTGTATCGGGTCCATAAAATGCACAAATTTTATTGGCGGCTTGAGATGCATTTTTGCCTTTATCGTAGTAGTACTGTAAAATATGCCGTATTTTCTCTTTATTTTCCGCCATGTTTGCGACGCTATAACTCACGAATGACTTAAAAGAAACGACAATCAATCAAACACGTGTTAGCGCGTGAAATGAGCTTTCCAAAACTAGAACTACGCGCTTTCAGCGCCAACTAGCGAAAATACCGCAAGACTTTTTTGACAACCCAATATAGCAATATATGATATATCAGATTTGTTGAACTAATATTTTCATCTTAAAAAATTTCTGTTAAAAATATCTCATAAAATATAAAAAAGTGTTTTTTAGTCCTTTTTGTTAGAAAAAAACATCAATTTGCAAAAAACAAAAACTTTTTTTTTTTAAATATCCTCTCATAAAACGAAATAAAGCAATATTTTAATATAGTCCTTCAAATTTCGCAATGGATTACAAAAGTTCTTGGAATTCATTTCCATTTGTTTGTGCATCACACACTTCGTTTGCAAATGTGTTATAAAAAGTTTTGTTGATATTATTTTTATGTCTCAATAAGTCCTTATGTAGATTTGTACGCACATTGGCATAAACATGGCAAGTGGTTGCCACCTTCGGCGCTGACAAAAATGCGCCGCGAAAATATGCCTGTGAAGAGTCGCTATTTCATTTTCATTACGAAAAAAGTTTTGTAGGCGGCCATTTTTTTTTTTTGCCCTAGTTCGTATGTTCTCTTTTCTTTGTGTTTTTTTTTGTAAATGACAGCTTTTGTGGTATTGCTACTCTGACTCATTTTATAGCTTTCTTTTATTAACTTAACATCATATTTCGTCTCCTTTTCAACTCCTTTCTTTATGTTTTCATGCAAAATTTGTGCTTTTAGGGCGCTATGCTGTCCAAACACAAACGCTACAATTATGGCAGTTATGGAAATACCCAGCAGCTCAAAATACTGTATTTTTGGTGTGTAGAATGAGACTAGTATATTTTTCAGCAATAGAAGACCTAATAATTAGAATGACCTCTTGATGCTCCTTGGATTCGGTTCCGCTACAAGCAGGTGACTGCAGAGATGATTTCTGCGAAAGCCCCCAAGCAGGAATTGGCGTAAATCTTTAACATAATCCCATAAAAAATAATTTACAGGGGTTAAATCGCATGAGCTTGGCGGCCATTAGACTGCGCCATTTCTAAAAATTAACGAGTGGCCAAACTCTGCACGCAATGTTCCATGTTTAGATGTGAACGTATTGTTGGAAATAAGGATAGTGCACGCCGATTTCTTCAAAAGATCGTGTTATAAAGCCCGATGTTGGCGCTATACCAATAAGAAACGGAACAATTTCAATTCCCACAACAGCCGGTTCTACACACCGGAATTGACCCGGATTTTATCCGGCCAAGGGCTGTTATTTCGGAGAGGGATATAAATTTTTGGGGAAGAAGTTGTGTTTCCTGAACCACACGAGAATCTGACATACAATTTTGTTCGTTGACGAAACCCTTAAGCCAGAAACGGGCCTCAACTGAGAAGATAATTTTTGGTTGAACGTGAATTTGCGTATTAATCTTGGAAAATTTTCAAGCGTTGTACCGGAGTGAAACGTGACATGCTGAAAAGGCTAAATACACTGAAAAAGTTTAAGACAAATAAATAAACAAACGGCATGGCATGTCCTCTCTTTTTATAGATGGGCTATATTGAATCATTTATTCAGAACAGCAATGAAAAATATACCTTTTATTGACATTTCATAAACTAATTTTCTTGTCACTTGACAGCAGTGACGTTTTGTACCGTTATATAACAGTTTACAACTGCTTTTTATGCTTGGTAACTGTTACTACAGTTTATTTATGAGCCATGCATTAAACGCAAAGGCAACAACACCTTCCGACTTGTTTTATGCAAATTTTATGTTCAATTTCGGCGCTAATGTATGAATTTTTACCGGTGGCATATTTGATAGGCACTTGGCGACGACGTTTTATGTTCTTGCCGAGGACAATAGGATTATGCCAATATAATAATATGAGTGCCGCTGGAGTATGACAAGTCTCGTTAAAAAAATTGTGAACATTGGCAGGCGGAAATGTTGTGTGAAAGGAGGAGACAATTGGACTTAATGCAGTGACGTCAACTTGCCTCGCTTGAAAGGATCGATAATTTTGTTTTGACACAGAAGAAATTTTTCACATATATGTTACGGTAATCTACTTCCTTATATGTATATATACCTATTTATTTTCATAAAAATGTGGTTATATGTGTGGTTATGTGTATTAGTATATCTGCTGGCAAAAAGTTGTGGTCAAAAGCATAAAATAACATAATAATTGGGTAGTCAAACAAACATATATGTATGTGTTATATATGTATTATAATATTTGTATTTACATATGTATGTGTGTATACTGGTATACCCAAATATCTACTCTATTGGTTGAAGAACATAGTAAATTGAGCAAGCTTTGTGAGTAGTCTATTTTTAGATTGTCTATACAAATTTCTGGAACGAATCCCTTCCTTTATATTTTATTTAAGTAGTAAAACTTCGTGTGATACATATGAAAGGCTGGTGAATAGAGTAATTTGCTGTCTACCAAATTACATATGTATGTACATAGATTAATTGGTTAAATGTAAAAGAATTTTTGTAGATATAAGTACATATTCGAATATGGATATAAGGATAATTATTAAGGAATGCGAGATGGGGATTGCTCAAGCAATTATAGACAGCAAATTATATATTTTATGATTCTCATTAGTATGGAATAAGACTATGATTAATGAAATATGAGCTCGTGATATCATTCATAACCGATGTATGTATGTACTATATCACTACATATGTACATACAAACAAAAAAACGTTAAATTCGGCTTCAACGAAGCTATAATACCTTTAACAGGTGCATTTGTTATAGCATAAAAGAGTATAAAAATACCTCTATTTTAATTTAGATAAGCCAATTTGTATGGTGGCTATATGCTATAGTAGTACGATATGAAAAAATTCTCCAAATATTGTACCTTTGCCTGTGACAATAATTCATGCGAAATTTCGTCAAGATATTTTGCCAAATAAGATATTTTTCTAACAAGAACTTAATTTTGATTGTTCAGTTTGTATGGCAGCTGTATGCTATAGTGATCCGATAACGACGATTCCGACAAATGAGCAACTTCTTGTTGAGAAAAGGACATGTGCAAAATTTCAGATCTGAAAAACTAATTAGCGTATATGGTATATAGGGGGATAGGCAGACAGATGTAGCCAAATGGATTTAGGTCGTCAGGCTGATTCTTTTTATAAATATTTCTAGTATCTGCGATGTTTTCTTCTGGGTGTTACAAATTTCGTGGCAAACTTTATATATGTATTGTCTTCAGGATGTGAATGTATATACTTTCATTTATAAAGTGTAATGCACAAAACTAAACATGTTATTCTTAGCTTTAGTTCCTTTCACAACAAACTGTCACTTCTAATGCGCTTTATTGTAGTTATAACACTTTTAAGGTTTCCCTACAACACATATCCTACACATCCGCTTTGGCTTAGGCCTGTACACCCCCGTCAAATTGTTAAGCCCTCGACACATTCAATTACTACTACTCACTTTCCTTGAAAGACAAAGCAGAAATAAATGGAAATAATAGCTACAACAATAACATCAAAAGTGTTTATGTTTGTTTTTGTTATTGCTTTGTCGCACACTAATGACTACAGATTTTCTCAACAGCGCAAATTGAATTGGTTCTTAGTGATTATATCCTGTGGCGCGTGTATTTATTCATTTATTCCACAACACTTAGTTTATATATAGAACGTTTATGCCGGCTCCGACGAATAACGAGCAGGTTGTCATAAAAGGCAATGTACATGGTGTCAATGCCAGTGTTAGGTGTTGTTGTTTGTGGTGTTGGTGTTGTGAAGCATTCAACTTAACTAATCATTTTATGGTCAACTCGGAGTGCTGGAGGCAGAAAGTGTAGAACCCGCAAAGGAGTGACCATGGTGACTTTGTGGTTGATGGGTGCTTTTTTGTGACGCTTAATTAGCGCGCAAGATTGCCAAGCTGACACTGCAGGTATATATAAATAATGTACAAGTATGTACCATACATATGTGTATATTTATAACTATATACATATGTATATATTATAACTATGCTAGGTTAGAAGCATAACCTCTAATTTGTTAAATATAGTATATATGTATAGCATTGAATGGGAAATATTTTCGCGGTAACATACATTTTTGTTGTTTTTATAATCAGTTGCAACATTGTCCAACATCTACGTGCCTCTCTTTCTTCTTTTTGAATTTATTTTTGATTATTTTATCTTCCTTTTCCAATGGGTTTAAATATATATTTTTTTTATTATCTACCTTGATCTATGTATAGTAGGGTTTCAATTATTTTCATTCATAAAGCAATAAAAAAATACTAATTACCTTCGAGTAGCTTTCAGTGGAGCGGATATCATTTATGGTCCATGGCAACATTGCGGCGGAGTAGCGCGGATCCACAGAGGCGCTGCCGCGGTATGTTAACGAAACAAGACGCGTCTTCATTTTGTTTCCAAACGTAGTATCAAGTCAATAATTATATTTGTAATAATAACCGAAAGGACTTTAAATCCCGTCCGCAAACATTCACATTTATTTATCTACAATTTTCCAATTAGGGCACTAAATAGCGTTTGATTTACGATCCGCACAAATCACTGTTACTTTAAAGTTTTTCAAAGTATTCGAATATTTTTGGACGCACATGACTCATTTGAAGTAATGAGTGAAGGAATTGAGGACGTTTTGTAAAAAAATGCATACACAGAAATAGGCAGTTTTGAGTAGACAATGAATTTACAGAACGAGAAATTTGGTGGTACGTGGTAGCTTCTACGTTGATGGCAGTGAGGATAATGGATTAATACATGCATACATATGTACACTTAAATATGTGAATATGCGTAAGTATACAAGTTATTGTCTAAAATATATAATTGAGCACGCGACTAATGGAATTTAGGACAAATGACAACAACACAAGTAGCATATAAATCTCAACATTTGCTGTTAGTATTGATTCCACCGAGATTTTTGTTTTTTTAATTTACCTATATCTGTTATTAACTGTTTAAGTAATTATTTCTGGTAAATTTGTATTGACAACGCTTTGGTTTTCGCGTCTGAACCAAATGGAGGCGTACATATAGCCACTTTACCTAAAACGCGACTGACCGTTTCCTTTTTGGCGAATATCGATTTTTCATGAATTTCGCTTCTATAGCAATGGGTGTCACTTGGATTTCACATGCACACACACAGTAGCAATATAAAAGATTTCCTTTCATTCCCTTAGGAAACGCACTCGCTTGTTTAGACAAACCGCAAAAAGTAAGTTACTTTATACACAAGAGACACTTTTCTGCACAATAGATGTACGTACATAACACTACTTCGTATTTTTTTTTACTAATTTAGGAGGACTTTCCAACGTTTGTGTTATATAAAAACGTTTTTCTTACATATGTATATAATACAGATATATCATTTATGAGTTACTCCTTCCAAAAGATATCAAATATTTTATTTTTCATCAAATTCCAACACTATTCATTCATCCGCACCATTTGTACACAACGAGAATCCAATGAAAACTGCACTTGACCAAATATGACACCACAGTGAATTGTATGTCTATGCCATTTTCTCTACATCCTTGCGCACTAAACTACTTTGCGAATATTTCGCCTTTCACATTATCCTTTCTCAGTTAGCACCACATTCCTTTCTATAAGGTTTAGATTTATGCTCCCTAAATCGCTTGAATTTCGCGGTTATCGGCGCAGTCGCGGTTAGTATTGTTTTTATTTTGCTCATTATTTTGCACCTGGTTGACATTTGAATTTGACGTTTTATTAAAACAACTGTCAAAAAGTATTTAATAGCATAGACGTAAACCATAACACCAAAAGGTGATTCATAATGCAAAAATTGAGCATTATTTCCTCATTTTCATTTTTTTAGAAAATATTATTAATATTTCAACTAATAAAAATAATATTACCAAGAAAAATTAATATTTCATTAGGTTATGTTAAAAGAAATTCAAAAATACATTCTTAGCAAAAGATTTTAACTTAGGAACGCAGAAAATGCAAATAATGATGCAAGTAGTGTTAAATTTAAATTTAAAAATAAATATGGATTAAGTTTCGTGTTTTAATGTTATTTATTTTCGTGATATTGAAGTCTATGTTCAATAAAATTGAAATTTTGGTTTTAAAATTTCATTCACTGGATATAGGGTGTAAATAGATTAAATGCTGCCTAAAAGTATGCAATGACGTTCACGAATGAGAACGAATTCAATTTGTTTATTGAACTTACTCAGAATGAGGCATATTTTATACTGTGTACTGTTATTAACAATGTACTCTATCTAATGATCCGAAAACCCTCTTATGACTTTTGAGAAATTCTCAAATTCGAGAAAAAACGCTAATCCAATCTCAATCCAAACCCACCGTTTTGTTCACACAATTTTTGTCTTAAAATTTACTATCCGAGTCACCCTGTGTCATGTTTGCAAAGTCAACGTGCTTCTGTGCAAAAATGGCAACGGCAG
The DNA here is from genome assembly GCF_023373825.1 of Bactrocera dorsalis. Taxonomy (NCBI): domain Eukaryota; kingdom Metazoa; phylum Arthropoda; class Insecta; order Diptera; family Tephritidae; genus Bactrocera; species Bactrocera dorsalis. The sequence continues at coordinate 100,903,310 of NC_064304.1, read as the reverse complement.
TAGCAAGTTTTTTTGAATTGCCGCGTCCGCCCTTCATTTTCGCCAAAAATAGACATCAAACATTTTAATTTGTTTTTGCTCAGTTTCGCATTTAAAATTTTTGGTCTTTGACTGGGCGAATATGGCATGAAGTCGAGTATCTCATGCAAGGCATCCACTGTTGCATTGAAAGCCGGCAAAAGTGCTTACACACAAATGCATACATATTTACAAACATATATTGAAGCACGTATGGCGCGCATATAAGTATGGCTAATTAATTTGCCTACAATTCCAAGCAAATAAACGTCGTAGCTTCTAAAAGGCAGTAGAAAGGAATGAATTGTTTGACTGAAATGAGTATGTGTTGCAGGCATACAAAATTTACATATGTATATGTATGTATGTATATACGAAATAGCATTTGTATTGCTCTTTTTGCACTCATATGCCTGGCAATTTGTAATTATATGATATTATGGCAAACAAAAACAAAATGCAATAGCGAACGACTGATAAGATATCGCTCTTGGCTAGTATTTACAAATGGATTTGTGAACATACATATGAACATATACTGATACACATTTACATAAGTACATTTGTATATGCGAACAGTTTTATTTGTTGAGGAATGTTAAGCACATATGTTTGTAAGTGCTTGATTATAAAAGTTAAGTATCTAAAAGTGCAGTTGTGAAGACATTCCTACATATTCATATCACTGTGCGCCCATATGCCAGCCGCCTGAAATTTAATCATTGCCAACGATAGCGAACCGGAAACGAGGAAGTAGAAATAAAAGACATACCTAGTAATAAAAAGGAGTGCAAGCCATATTCGAACACACAAGCACATATTATACATATGTATGTATTTCATACCTACATATGTACATATGTATGAGTGCATATTGTTAGATAAGAATGTCATGAAAGGGGAAATTTGTTCCTGTTAATAGAACTTGCTGCATGTTGTGAATGATTTTTTTTATTACTCATAATATATTTCGCCCTTCAAAATTGTTAAATTCGTAACGCATTTAGTTTTTCAAAATCAAAATGTTTATACATATAAAGTACTTATTTGTGCTTGCAGCCCTGTAGAAAATATTCAACGAATGCGAGGATATTTATTAAACGTAAAAAAAATAATAAGTTAGTGAAAAATTATTTTCGAAATGGAGTGGGAGCTCTGAAAACGGCTTCGTTTAAAATTTTCTGTTCTGTGTATGTATATACATATGTAGTTCTCCAAACAATGACCAAAAATAATGAACGTTTTAGGTAAAATTAGACTTTTTTAAAAAAGGCACCATCAGGCATTTATCAATTTTTGATTTTCTTTCGATCCTAGGATAATATCTGCAAATAGAAAATTGTTTTCAGGTTTCCTCCAAGGAAAGTCGGAATTACTGCAACAGTAGAGAACCGCTGTGTAGCGCCAACGGAGATCACGTCTCCTTCCCACGACAGCCGGTTCTACGCACCGCAATTGACTCAGATTTCATCCGATCCAGGACTGTTTTTCGGCGATCTAACCCCGTTTGGATCGGTGAGTGTTAATTTGTGTTTATTAATCACGTCTAACCAGAAATATATTTAATGTTTTTTCTTTAAAAAATTTACTGAGTATACTTAAAATATCTGTAAACATACCTTTAAATTTTAAAACTATTGATGCAATAGTTTTTCGCAAGTGGTTACATACAGTTAGAAGGCCGAGCTCCTCCCAAAAAGAACGTTTTGCAGTGACCACTATATGAACTGGATCCTCTGAAATTAAAAAACCAAACAGATTTCGTTAAAGTATTGTTAAGTCTAGTAGAGAAAATCGAAGGAATAAGCAGAATAAAAAATCTTCAACTTATACATCTCCTTAATTCCCAAAAATCGTTTTTTTGGTATACACCTACTTATATTTAACCGGTTAATGCACTTTTTTGTTGCGTGTCTCAAGCCCTTTTACAAGGCTACTGCCAAAAAAAATCTCCACCGAAATTTTCACAACTTTATAGAAGGTATTTCCCGCAGGGTATGCACATACACAATTTCCTACACTTAAACTAGTAGCTGCGCCAAGTGTTTATAAATAAACAGACGCGGCTGGCTGTGGTGTATGTGGCGTTGGTGGCGGCATCTGCAGCAGGTAACTTGCCTTTGATCAGACAAATATACATACACACAAATCGCAAATTCTAAAAATACCACTTTTTCCAGTCGAATATTTTGGTTGCGGAGCAGCAGTGAGGTGGGAGTTAATATTGCGATTTTATTAGCTGTCGAATGAAACGGAAATTCGACCTTGGCAACTTCGGTATGGCAACAATAAAGCAATGGGGAAGTGCGGCACATAAGGGCGAAACGCGTATTTCATTTGCTAGGCAAACAAATGAACATATTATACATACATACATACATATATACATATGTAATCAATATTATAAAGATTGATATACTCGTAGCTTTAAATAGGACAATTCAGATTCTATATGTCGGCAGTTTCTACTTGTTTTATAAACAATAAGCAATCTGTTGCCCTTCGGTGAAGATTGATTGATTTCAAACAGCTTTCAGCTTATTCATTGGCCATGAAGATAGGCTAAGTAACATAAGTCCACAAAAACCTGAAAAGTGTCTGAATTTGTAAATTTAACTACGATCAGACAGTAACTGGAAGAATCGCAAAAAAGGTGTCGAAATATTAATTAAAAAACTGAAGGAAATTCGCTCACACAACAACCTGCTCCCCGTGGTACCAGAATTAAGTCTCCGTTCAGACCACGTAGACCCGTTGAGCTTCCATACTGCTCTGACTTGGTGACCAGTGGTCGGAGCCCATACGCACATTACATGCACACACCATTCACACTAGCTTCTAATTCTCAGTTAAACGTCTTCGCCGCCTACACAATTGTCGCGCAAACGGCCCTAACTGTTCGGCATTCCGACTAGTGGAGATCACACCGCTAACGTCATCAGTCCAGCTAACCCCCATTTAACCCAGATCCCTTAATGTCCGCGAACATCGGTCATTGTGCAATTACATGCACCCAGTCCTCTATCCCCGCCCTACAAAAACAACCCGACCAATCAGATACGTGCCTCTGATGCAATAATGCATTCAGAGGCCCATGCCCCGTAAGCAGAAAACCCAGCCTCAGACAAATCAATCCCGAATGTACTCATAAGTTACTCGACCGTTAGGACTATTGTCAACGGTCTTGCCACCAACACCTGACCATATCATCTAGAAGCCTCCTGCTCCCTAGATATACCTCCCTCTTCACATCATCCTGTCATTCCGCAGCAGTGATACACTCAAGCTCCTTCTTAACGTGAATGCAATAGAAACGTTGTATGACAATCAGCTTCAAGCGTGTGCACCTAACCTGCATAGCATCCGTTGAGACGGTGCGACATATGCATAAGCAAACAGGCAATCATTATACAGCGCTCTGTTAAGAGGTGTTTGTGAGACCCCCAAGACTATCGTCGCTATGAGAAGCTATGTAGGTTTATAAAGGAGTCTGAAACAGTACACGTCGAATGCTGAGCTCGCTAACTAACTGCCATACAGTCTGACTGGGGTTACGAATTTTTTAATAAAACAATTTTGGATGAAAAATACAATTTTTAATTCAATAATTTTTTTAATTGACCGGTCCTAATCAAATTCGAAGTTAAAGTGTTTTCTTGTTTTTACACAGGTTTGAGGGTGTTCTCAGAAGTTAACCGCAGCTCCGCCATTGCAGTGGATTTTCTCAGTGCGCTCTGCATGTGTAGGCGATATTATATAGCACAAACATAAATACATATTTACATGTAAGACTTTCGGCTTCTTGCTTCATTAATTCCTTTGAAGCATGAATAACTCTTTATTTCAGCCGAACACTTTGACCGAATTCAATCAAAAGTTCATACAAATTGAACCAACAACATACATATGCAAGCATGGATAAGTAATATGTGTTTGTAGGTGTGAATGTGTCAGGCTAATTTCATGCTTAGTTTGCTCGAGGCAAGTTAGAGATACCACTATGTATGTAGATGCTTATTTCCGTTTAAGGAAACACCGACGTCATCGCATTGTTGCACGTACACATACAAACATACATACATACTGACATATGTATAGCAAGTAGATATGTAACAAGTGTATTTTCTTCAATTAACTCGATAAGTAGATTTGTCATATTACTTGCCCTCTTAACTCTCAATTTGAACTCCGAGCACAAAAGCGCAAAAAAAAAAGAGCAATTAATGCTTGCGTAATGATTAATTATGAGAATGCTCATATGCATTGCAATGCCGCTTAGTTACTTAAATCTAACATTCGTTTCTGAGCTAGAATTCGTGTGCGTGTGTGTGTCAAAAACGCCAAGTAATTGCGTTAAATGTGCGTAAAAGCGGCTAATTTAATTAGCGCAGAGTTTGGGCGCGGGTTGAAGCACAAGGCAAGTATGTGTATATGTATGCATGTGTGTGTGAGAAAGAGTATCACGCATTATTATTTCATTATTTTCGAGTTTATGTTTAATTAAGATGTTTTTCTCCTTTTTGTGGTTGTTAAACTTAAGAGTTCCAGGGTTTAGTAGCAGTGACTAATTTACTTACGTTCATAAATCATGCATAAATAAATGTACATATGTATGTATGTATGCATATATGTACATATTTATAGTATACATTTTACTGGATTTCCAAACAGTCATAGGTTTTTTGCAATAATTTACTTTACTCACATCAACTTCATAATTATTTCACCAAAAAATAATTCCTAATTATATTATTTATTCCTGAATGAAAAACAATCGACAGCGTAAAAAAATATTATTCTGTTAAATAAAATTTATCCAAGAAGTTTTGTATTTGTTGCTTTGCCGCTGAGTTCTGTTGTTGCATCATTTATGTGTGAGTGTGTTTCACTTATCTGGGTTTGTAGCGTTGCAAAATACACATACATACATACATACATACATACATACATCATGTTTATATACATTTATGAGCTAGATGACAATCTTATCAGCAGCAGTTTCAAAGATAAAGTTTATTCTGCTTTTAACTATTTGCTTTTACTAAATGTTTTTCATGATTAATTGCGAGTTCACGCCAAAATAACAACAGCAAATACATTAAGCGTATGTTTGTGTGGTTGTTTGTGTTGGTGTAACAAGCAATAATAATAAAGAGTATTGTTAAATAAGAAGAGCTGCAAATAAGTCAGAGTTTTGTTGTGAGAATTTCTAAAGATTATTAATTTTGTTATATTTTATGAAAAAAAGACGAAAATCGGAAAAAGTAATAAAAAAAAAAAAACAAGAAAAAACGTTACCTTCAGCTGCACTGGTCTACAATATCCTTCAGAGTTGTATTTTATAGGGTGATCCATTTCGATGTTCCCTACTTTTTTACATAAAAAAAACACAGAAACTTTTAATGTTCTCACCGTAAACATTTTTGAAGAATTATGGACCGATGATTCCACCGGCCCACAAATCATACCAAACTGTTGTTTTTTCTGGATGAAATGGCAGCTCTTGATTCTCTTCAGGTTGCACTTCGTCCCTAATGCAGCAATTTTGCTTGTTTACATACCGATTGAGCCAGAAAAGTCCCTTATCGCTGAACAATATTTGGCTTGAAAACGTCAGAGCTTCGTGGAACTTTTCAAGAGCCCATAGAGCGTAGCGATGTCGCTTGGAAAGGTAGAGCGGCTTCACTTCTTGCGCAAGCTGTATTTAGTACGCTTTCAATTTAAGATATCGACGTAAACTGCGGCAAGTCGTTCCAAACGCCAGTCCGAGTTGCTGCGAACAGCGCCGAATCGACTCTCCACGGTCTTTGTGTATACTCTCAGCTCCGGCTGCTATAATTTCTTCACTGCGTGCTGTACGTGGTCTATTCGGTCGAATATTATCCAATAATGAATGCTCGAATATTATTCAAGATTTTTACGTCACGTCTTCTACCTAATAGCTTTAACAACTGGCAGCCAATAGTTACCAACGTCCAATTGAACGGCGTTGACCATTTAAAACCCTTACAAAAGGGGAAACGGATAATCTTGCTTGTGGCGAAGAGACTTTTGCTATTTGCTTAAATGTTGAGAACTGTTCGTTTAACGCGCTTAAGGGCTTTCAAAAACTTTTTTATTATCTTATTTAATTCAAAAACATCTATAGAATACTGTGTATTCTTGTCTTAAACTCTTGTTGAAAGTTTGTCCTTGAAAAGTTGCGTGCTCGAGCTCAGCTATATAGTCACTTAAAACTTTAAGCGTGTTTTTCTCGAAGATATGCTCACAAAGTCGGTTGTCAGATATCTTGCGATCTACTCGAGAGATATAATTTACAAGGTCTGGAGCGAACTGCAAAAAAATGGAGTTCGCGTTTGCGTTCGATGTTAACAGTTTACTAGTTAGCGTGGTAGGAGATCTAGATGACACATTTTATGGTTGTGGAAGAACCAAAGTAGCATAAGCCCTGTGTTAGGCATCCCTACAACTCATGAAATAGTCTTAATTTTTCTTTCTACTATTCGATACATACCGCACAAAAGCACACCACCAAAATATTTAAAGAGAGAAAGGGTGTAGTATTGAATAATTAAATTAATTTGAGAGAATCTGCGAACATAATATTCAACCAGAGTACATAAAACAATTATCAATAAATAAATAATTAGAAATTTTTTTTATATTCTCGGAGTCAACTTTATTAAAACTCGATTCAAACCATGGTTAGGAGAAAATCTCTCTCCCTCTCTCGCACTCTTACACGCCATCAACAACTCTTTCACGCACAAGAGACTCTTTACTCACTTCACTATCTATTCCAGTCGACAATTTGTGATCAAGCGATTCTCCCCATTGCAATAGCTAAGTGCGTGTGTGTGTGTGAAACTAACACACACTTGGGTGTGACTGCGATTGACTGGAGCTCCAGGCCGCCACACTGACTGCCGCCGAATATGCGGCGCGGCTATTCATTCGAGTATCTGAGTACGTGGAGATCGGTTCGGTGGGCTTTACTGAATTTATGCATTGCGGATAAAACGGCGCAACAACAACGATTTTTCTAAGACGTGAGGGTGTAGTAGGACGTGTACGATAAGAAGCTAAAAGTTTAAATATAAAAATTCGTATTGGCGAAACGCGAGCAAACGAAGGGTGCTTATTCGAATAGTGCAAGTGTTGTTAATACATACATACATACATACATATGTACATATCTATATACAAATACATATATTTGTGTTGTTGCAAAAGCAGCTGACGTGCAAAATTCAAAAAGCATTGAGTTTTAATCATAAATAAATAAAACAAATAAGAATTGCTAAAGTTTAAAGTGTGCGATAAGCCCAACGCCGAGGCAAAAGCGAGAGTCAAAGGCAGTGAGCGAGCAGTCAGCTAAGCAGTAGCGTATAAAATTTATCGAAAGCCATACAAATCAAGACGTTGACGGAATATTGTGTACGTGTTACAGTTGGTTGTTGTTTTACATTTTACTTACAGTATATTTGTTGCTTTTTTGTTTTCAAAATTTAATAAGTTTTGCGTATGCTGCTCACATGAGTGTATTTGTGTTGTTGTATTTTAACCAAATAACTTTTAAGTTTGTTATTATTAATTTTTTTCTCAAAATATTGTTTTTGCGCCCGCACAAATGACGTAATGCCGTAATGACCTTGTATGCTGTCATTATCGCCGTCGTTGCGGCTGTTACTGTCACTGCCACCGTCGCTGTCATTTTCGTCTATACATTTGCATGCAAATTATTATTTTGATGTCGTTATTGCAACTGTGCATCTTTCAAATATTTTTTAGGGTTAGGTTGAGCTGTTTACTTTTTACAGCGGCAACAAATAAATTGCGCGATATGCGTTAAAAGAAGAAGCCAAGTTAAGTTGGCTTTGAAATATGAAATACTTGAGCAGAAAAATGTAAAATAAAAGCTGTGAAATAACTTTCATTTTATGATTTGCAAAACTGTGTTCTAGCTATTTATTTGCAAATTTTTCAGAACTTTATAAGTAAAATGGTAAAAATAACAACACTATTGCCGCTATTTGAGATTATATTTAGAGCCGTTTTCTCAATGTCTGGTTAGCAGCGATCTGTTAGTTAAGTTCTGTTTAAAACAAAAGTTCTTTACGGAAACAAGCGGTCTTGGTTAAGTTAACCAGAACTTAACTGAAAACGGTCCTTAATTAACTAAATGGCATATAAAGGACAAAATTTGAGATTTGAAGGGGATTTTGTCAGTTCTAAAAAAAATTTCCCCATTTTTATTATCAATATTTTTTTAATAAGCATACAAAAAAAACAAGAAAATCTTTAACTTCGCCTGCACCGTACTTGGAACACTCTCCATTGGTGCATATTTTGTAGCATAAGAAGGTATAAAAATATATTTATTTAGATTTTTTTTGAATCAGTTTGCATGGCTGCTATATCCAATCTGAACAATTGGAATGAAGATTGCAGAGTTGCCTTGGACTGTGTGTGCCAAATTTCCAGAAGACAAATGAAAATGTTGTCCACGCAGGCACTAGTTCTGATCGTTAATTTTGTATAGCAGCTACATACATACATATATGCTATAGTCATCCCATCTGAACATTTCCTTCGAATATTGCATTGTGGCCTTAGATTATGAAACTTACCAAATTTCGTGAATAAATCTCGTTAAATTAAACTGTTATCCATACAAGGAAAATGTAAGAAATTTTGAGTAAATTTGTTGATGTTACTGACGAGACTCTCTTTTTAAAAATTCAGAGTTTTGTTCTCAGGAATAGATTGTTAAACGCTTACGGTGATTAGAAATTTAAGCCTCTTTGCTACATATGTATATATTTTTTTTTGGTATTTTTTACCATTACATTTATTATAGAGACTAACGTTGTACTTACTATAATCGTTCAGATTTCCGGCAACTTAATTTTTTACCTTAAAACGACGGTTTTTTAGTTTTCGAAGGTAAAATAGAGATGGAGATAAATAATATATAAATTTTATACATACATACATATGTATGTTCTAAAAACGATCTATGCAATTTATTTTTGTTCTAATGCAAGTAGCACTCTTCCATAATAATTTAATTAAATATGGAACTGGAGTGAATTCCTCGTAACCGGACACATATCGAAACAAGTATGTCGAAATGTCCGGCTAAGAGAGCTGTCCACATATGCGGTGTGGCAAAAACTTGTGTTTAAAACATATTCTTAGAGTCAGAAGCTGCAACTCAGAGCTATATACTTATCTACTGGACTAATAAATGCGAGCAAGTGACAACCAGAAGTGAATGAATGACAATTATATCATTAGTTTTCCTTGAGCCATTGCGAGTTAAACGGCGCCTGTGCAAGTCAATTTGTTAATTTCGTATATTGTTATTAAAAGAACTGTTTGAAAACACCAAAAATTATTAGGAATTTAAAAAGGTGGGAATTATAAAATGTACACAATTTTCTTGACCAATTTTATGAAAACATGTGCGTTTATTTTCGAAGTTAATTTGAAAGAAATATTAGCAAAATAGTTAGTGTTCGTTGTAGGTCATTGAAACGTACTTATGTTCAAAAACTTGGTTTTATATCAAAATAATAATGAAAACGTTGTGTTCATGAAATTTATGCAGCTAGGGAGCTATCCGGTTAGGAGGACTGTCCGTATTGGGAAATTTCACTGTTTTTCCAGAGTCGCTCACCACTAAGAAAAAAATCAAAAATATTTTATTATTTTTAATTATCACAATCAGCTTATTAGCACAAGTTGTGCCGATTCTTAGCCGGCGCATATACATACATACTAGTATAGGTAAAGTTCTGCAATAAAACAAAAAAGAAAAACAATAATTGAACAAAACGTACAAACGTGTTAAAATCACTTTATACAAGCCGACAACGTTATGTGGCAACATCAAACAACAAAATGAAACTATGCTAAATAATTATGTGTGTACATACATACAAAACATATGTATTTCATATATGTATGTATATTACCATAACCTGTTTCTATATTTACCCTGTAGGAAAAATCTGTTGATAAATGAAATGGAAGATGGGTCATCTGGAAATCAAATCATCAAATGAATTTCTGATTCCCTCTAAAGTACCATAAAGTAGCACCCAATATTCGACATACACGAAAATCTACTCAAGAACATTGAGCATTGTTCCATCGTGAGAAGTCTAACACACCATATTTAAGAGGTTACATGAGTTTTCGGGTTACAAAAAATCGAATTTTTATAGTCTTTATAAATTCTACAGCACCTCTAGAATGTCTAGTCTAATTGGACGAAAATTTTTTTTTCGATTTTTTCGTCGCAATGGCTGAGTTTAAAATATTTAGGGCTTTCACATAGTCTCATAAAGTTATAAGTTATAACGATCCGAAAACATAGCGGTTAGAGTTGTATTTGCGTAAACTTATTTTAGTATGCAATCCAACAACAGATTTTTTAAACTAGTATAAAAATTTATGATTATATGATTTTACGATGCTTTATGACACGTTGTGAGTACCCCAATTTTTTCCAAAAATTTAAAATTTCCTGGCTAATAGTGTATGTTTATAACAACAAAAAATTCTAATAAATATTTAATTTTTATATGAAAAAATAAATTTTTGAAAAAAGGAAACCCTTGTAACCCTCTAATATCTTTAATCGACCACTTATCGATCTTTCATACTGTATGTATCCAATGTACATATGTATGTATGTATGTATGTAGTGTTTGCTCGGTGTTTTATCAAAATTTATGAAATGTTTCACAAGTTCATAATCGAAAAACGGCAGCACCGACAGTAGATAAATCAAATTATACCAGCGCCGGAAAATCGGTAGGCGTTTAAGCGGTACCGGCATATCCACACACATACATATGTACATGTATAGCAACACATATACACATACATAAATTTATTTTGTCACAGGAAAAGCATAAAAGTAAATATAATAAAAGGAATAACAACATATAGAAGCGAATGTAATGATAAACTATATACATATGTATATAACTATTGTATGTATGTATGTATATGGATATCTGGGTATGTATGCACATACTATATAAATATCTATTTATGGTTGTATATATGTATCTGCGTATAAGTAGACAATCGCATCATATGAGATAATAATCAACATTAACAACAACGCTATACAGTAATAAAACAATACGAAGGCAATAACAACAATATTAATTAAGTTCAACGTAAACGCAATAACTACAACAACAGCAATGCATCACATTAATATTAAATTAGAAAGCCATCCCAGCTTGTCTCATTTTCACTTATCTAAATGTTTTGTTGTAGTGTTTGTTATTGTTGTTGCCACTCTTTGTTACTATTTTAAGGCTCCATTGCCCATTTGTATCGAACTCACGTCGCAAATGCGTCGTTTCTGGAATTTCCAAAGGTTTTTTGTCTAGTTATGCAATTGCGTTTATCATACATTTTTATATGTACTATGTACATATGTGAGTGTGTGTATGTTTGTATGGATGTTCGCATGATTATACTTATTAGTAGCAACCAATCTGGCCGACACTAAATTGTGGCTGTAACGACGTCAAAAGCGAAACAGCACAATGGCTAAAGCATTTAACGAAATAAGTTAATAACATACACAAGCGCATACATACACACATAAACACACACATACACACATGCAGATTCACAAAAAAACTCTCGTCTGCCTTTCGTGCCTTTATTGTTGCTCTGATGATCACTTCGACGGGTGTGTCTATTTGTTTGTGGCATATTATTGCCGTTGTTATTGTTGTGGTTGTGTAGGCGCTAGTTGCGTTGAGTGTGTTGGCCCCGCCATCGCCACAATCGTTAATGTGTACGAGTTTTTCACCTTATTTTGCATAATTCACGTTGGTGATAAAACTGGTTTTACTCGTACATCTATTGGACATTAAACGAGCGAGTGATTAGCATTTCTTTCCACTTTCGGTTATTTGTTGTTGTTATTTTGGCGCAACGCTCTTTCCACTGCTGAGTTTGAGAACGCCAACAGGTTGTTTGAGTACTTAATGAAATGATAAAGTATTATCAAAGCGATAAAATATATATTAATTATTCGTTACGTGCCAAGTAATGCATTTTATTAGTTATGCATACAGATAAATCCGTTGGCCATTTGCTAAAATAGCTTATGTTAACTTATTTTTGGCGAGCACTAAACTAATTGAGTTCTTATACGCGACTTTTGCGAGACTCGTTGTTTTTTTTTTAAATAGCGGAAAACGACAGCTTTATTCTCTGAAAAGAAGGAATAAAGCTCATGTTCAGATTTTTACTAGAACGCACTAGCAAACAGATTTTTACTTCTTAAACTACTTAACTAACCAACTGCTATACATACCCAAAGGTACGTGTCACGTTGTTTGTCCGCGATGGACTCCTAAACTACTGAACCGATTTTAGTAAAATTTAGCACACTGTGCCCGGTAGACACAACCAACTTAGAAGATAGGTTAGTAAACACATGTGAAAGCTCTATTAAATGGACGCTCTATTAAGCGGACATCTCCATTAACCATGCACATCGGCCTTTTCCACAACTAGTTGATGTTTATTAAGTACAATCTATTAAGCCAACTGGACAGAAAGGCTGGCAACCAGACATTGAGAAATCAGCCATAAATTCGTTATTTTTTCCAATGAAATTTATTTCTATGAATATATCCAAAATTAAACTTCAAGTAAAATCCCTTGGATTCTTTTATCGGCAAAAACGTTTTCCCCTTTATTCGTAAATAACATTTTCGCTGTATTGAATAATACATACTTATATAGTATAACATGTAGACCACAGCAACACAGGTCGGATCCACGAGTTCATATACTATATGTATTGTGTGAATTTTATCTTGGAAATTTTTGCTAAAAATATATTTCGAGTTAATTTGACACGCGTGTAAACAGTTATTATTTTATTGCTCAGCAATAACCACGTGTTGTTCGATATTTGATAAAGTTAAAGCGGATTGTTACTATCAGACAGGTGCTGAAGCGTTTGAAAAAGGCAATAAGTGAAAAATTCCCATTGGAAAAGAAAGATGAAATAACAAAAATCAAACGAAAAATAATTTGCGGACGATGGGGTCGGCAAGAATTAAGGAAGAGGAGTGTCTGAATTTTTAAGGCTTAAAAACGGATCATCTCAATTTGCGGAGAAAACCGTTAATCCTATGGAAAAAGCTTACCTGACAAAGTTTTATGTAATACAAGGATCTACAACATTTGTGTTTACTTTTTTCACATAACCTCAAATTTTATGTGAAAACACAAAAATAAGCAAGTGCTTAGTTTTTTCTTTTTGTCTGTAATAAAAAAAATCTTACACGCTTACGCGTTTATAGCTGAGCCTTCACTCTAACGAGGACATCAACCAGCTGGACAGCGGCACCTTCACAATTAAGGGCCCGGATCTTCCAGGTGCATACCCTTAAATATTTATCCTCATTTCCTTTGTTATGGTCGTCATCAGGAGTTGGGGATCTCTTCCGAGGCTTTTCTGTTCCTTTTAATTGGGTGCGCTTTTTACGTGGCGAGCCCCAAACTCAGCGCACAACCCTGTAGAAAATATCTGCTTTTTTAAGTCGGTCGACTTTTTCTTCGTTTAAATCTCTTTTTTTGTTGGTGTAAAAAACATAGATTACTATGGTATGTTTTCTTAGAAACTGCAAAATAAGATCCCACTTAACGGTTCAAAATTGCTTTTTATTCGATATTTTTTGGCACTAAAATATTTGTGCTGCTGAGTAAGTAGACTCTTTCTAATTTCACTATATTTTCATTGTTTCTAAAATCCATGATAAGGCGCATATTTCAAGCGTGACTCACTAAACAATTTCAACTGCTTTTCCATTAAAAACAAAAACCATTGAAATACCTTCAAGAATTATTTCAAAAAACCACTCACACATTGAAAAGCATTTCACTTGAAATGACTTGTTAAACTAAACTTCTGAATAAGTACATATACCTATATGTACTATACTATTTGTATACAGTGAAATTCCTCATAACCGGACTCCTACCGTTGCAGTGTTTTTGTGCGGCTAAGAGAGGGAGCTATCAATATGTGAGGGCGTGACAAAAACAATTGCTTAAATAGTATTCTTAGAAGCAGAAGCTGCAATTCAGACTTAAATTTTTACCAAAGGATACCCGATACTTTCATTCGTTGAGCCACCCCGAACTAGATGTCACCATCGCAAGGCAAACAAATTGTCTGTTGCTGTGATCTATTTAAATGAATTATAGAAAAATCTGTCCCAAAACACCAAAAATTATTATTGATTTAAAAAAGCGCGAATTATAATTTGACACAATTTTCCTGAAATGTTTAATGAAATCTTGTCCTTTTATTAAAGATAATTTCAATGAATATTACCAAACCAGTGTCCGTGCCCAGTTATAGACTTTGCTTTTGTATGAAAATTGTCCAGTTATGGGAGACGTCCATAGTGTGAATTTTCACTGTACATGTATGTTATATAACTAAATAAAATTTTTCCATATTTTTTCATCACTTCTCGCACTTGTAGTTTATAAATTACCGATTCAAATATCTGACGATTGTTTACAAGTAATTCACCTGACGCACTCACCACAACTACATGAAGAATTCTGTATGTACATGCTGGATACTACTACATACTATATAATATATATATGTATATACATATGTATGTATATAGATAAAGAATTGATTAGCGCGTTTTCATTTATAAATTGTTGCTTCATTAAATTCAGTGAGAGCTTGCGGTTTCAGTGAAGAGTTTGTTTATATGAAAAGCACAGTCATATGAACTGAAAATATATAAGAGCGTGTATTCTTTGTTAAAATCAGGTGTTTATTCGCAAAAATAAAATCATTTATGTGTATGTACATACATATGTAGCTATATGAATATTACTATCTGCCTTTATTTTAAAGATGGCTGTGTGCAAAGGCGTTACGTAACTCGTAGTTTCATGTGTAGGTCAAGAGATTTTTTTAAGTATTACGCAAAAAACATATCCATAGCCACATGCTATATATACAGGTACACATCTTTGTTAGCTGATTTTCTTCTATGTAAATATGGATCCATGTTCCATTTACGTACAGTCATACGTATTTGGTGGGCAATAAAACAAAAAAAGGCGCATTATTTAATGTAAATATTTTTTCCGTCCAAAAACGGATTCAAAGGTCTGATATTTTCTTTGTTGCAAATAAAAAAACGGCTCACGCAAACATTACTCCCATTCAGCAATTAAAAAATTAAAATTTTTCCGTTGAACCCGTGTGATTGGAAATCTGGATGATGTCTAACGACGTACCTAGGGCCTCTGTGATGCCTTCTATTTCTTTACTGGCGTAGACTTCTTTCTTCTCTTCGTTTCTTCTTTTCGTTTCAGCCAGGTCCTTCTCCACTTTATCTCTCCAACGGAGTAGAGGTCTTTCTCTTCCTCTGTTTCCAACAGCGGGTGCTAAATCGACAATGTTCAAAGCTGGAATATACTCTTCCATCCGAACGACAAGACCTAGCCGGCGCAACCGCTGTCTCTAGATTCGCTAAGCTATGCCAATGTTCATCGAATGCGATATTCGCCGTTGCCAACGGGCAAAGAACTATAAAGAACGTTTCTCTTGAACACTTCTAATGACAACTCATCAGATTAACTTCACTGTCCATGCATTCATACCATATAGCAGAATGATGAGTGATTGGTCTTTGTTTGTCGAGAGAGGACTTGCCGCAATTGCCTCGTCAGTCCAAAGTAGCACCTTGTCAGAAACCCCGCTTAGTATCCAACGACTCGGAGAAGCCCGCCTCGATCTTGATGGTGCTTTTGGTGTTGCCCAACGTCAGCTTACATAGCCGTATAAGTTGGTACTAAAATCCCCTTCCCATAATGTGTCCTTTATAAACCACCCCGTTTTTTTGACTATATTTATCAACATTATCTATCTGTCCAACCACCGAACCGTCGCCAAGAAACCCTTGACCGATAGTTGTGATTAATTTTCTGAATAAAGCCTTGCATTCGCATATAAGATGTTTTATAGTCTCCTCGGCTTCTATAATAGTCATTGTATGGCGTTCCTAGTCTCATGGCATGGCCTTCTACTAGAGTTCTTATATCATTATTATTTGAATTTTAATAGTCGACAGGTGTGGCCTATATTCTTATCATGTCATGTTTACCTGCTTGTTAAGCAGGTCAATGATTGACTTACTGAGACTCAGACATATCTATAATAGGTTTGTTGAACTGCTGGTAAATGGAAGGTGATTTTGGGGTCCAGTTTTGTTGAAAAGACACCACCTCCCACTGGGTTATCTAATTTGGACCGTCTAGATGCTTAACACTGTACCCTTGTGCACCTCGCCCTTTCCCACTCTTTTCAGGAAAAAAAGGCTTTGCTCTATATATCTCTCTTGAACGCTCTCTTTTTTTCAAAATTTGCTCAAAATTAATTATTTTGGCAACTAAAATGAGGTACCACCCATATTTATTATATTTCTTATATTTAAATACATTTTTTTCACCATTGTATTCACCAGTTCTTTTAGGTTTTCCTTTTTTATGCATATTTACATATGTAAGTATGTAGATTATGTGTGAAATTCCGCGACTCTTGTTCGTTATCTGCAATACATATACATACAAGTATACACATATAATCGTACATACAACTTATGGTGGATTTTTACTTTCTCTTCCTTCTGATTTGCCACGAAAGTGCGCGTTGAACGCCTACTCCTCTGACGACAATGAATGTTTACAAATGACAAGTGGTCTGGAACCGGCACTCAGGCCGCTTTTCATGACCCACACTTGTGGCGTTGCGGCTGTTTGGTGTGCAACAGATAAGTCATGGCACTACATATGTACAATATAACGGTTTTCTGTATCGAAGGTTGTATGCACTATCGCATTACTATTATTTTCAGTGCTGACTTGTATGTATTATTTATTATACACATTCAGCACAATTGCAACACTTATTACAATATAATCGCATTGTCGGCAACTGACGTCGATGTCTTTGACATTTCTATAAAAATGAACGACAGAGTTGCTTTGGCATAACAAGTAGTTGACATTTATGTAGAGTGCATTCAACTGTTATTGTTGATTATGAAAATAATTGAATGTACATATATGTGTGTATCTATGTATGTATACATATGTATGTATAATATATATGTATGTATATGTACGATCTACCAAATGGCTGCTTTAAAGAGATCCCAATATCAGTCAATTGACTGAGGTTTATGCTAATGAGAGAGTGAGAGAATAAAGATAGTTAGACATGGCGTTTCGTTTGCATGGCCACCACGGGCACGCTTGCAGAAGTCCAGACACTGAAAGCAATTTTCGATGATTGTCAAACTTAAATCGGCCGATACTGCTGTAATTTAACGTTCGATATTCGTACGAAGTTCAGTAATCGTCGCTGGCTTGTTGGCATAGAAATAGTCTAACGCCGTCAAATCGCACGACCGAGACGGCCAATTGACTGGACCATTTTGTGAGCTTACACGTTCACCAAACTTGGTTTTCAATAAATCGATTGTGGCATTCGCTGTGCGACTTGTGGCGCCGTCCTGTTGGAACCACATATTTTTGAAGTCCATATCAATCAATTCCTGCCAAAAATATTCAATTATCATTGAGCGGTCATGATAGTGTTTTAGAAAATAAAATACATACGCATACATATAACACATTTAAGTGAGTCGCTTTTTAACTCACATATCATTTCATATTCCCTTTTGCTTGGGTAAACCCATTCTCAGTATAAATATCACGCCATTCTTGGCTGACTTATCACATTTCTATTTGCAACATAAACCATTCAATATTAACAGCGCATAATGTGTGTTTGAAATATTTTCCTTGGAATTTTTTTTTCATGAAAACATAAGATATTTGCAATCAGTTACTACTCAATTCCAAAAAAAAAAAATATACATATATAGAAAATGAAATTCAATACTCAGCCCAACTTTGTCATGCTTATTATTATTAAAATATTATACTATATATTATGATACTACACATTGGAACTGTCGGTACTCAAAGTAGACGCTCAGTAATTGGTGACAGCTTCTTGTCGGAAAAATTACGCCCAACAACAAAAATCCTAACCATCAACTTCTTTGTTGATGGCGCTCGCGGCTTAATCGCTTTTTAATCACAGCTCATTAGACGTCAGTGGTTCCGCCACCGACAGCTAGTAATCAGTATTGTTTACTCTGTTGATGGATATGTATAATAAGTGCCTTTTTGTTATTATTAATAGGCAGCTAGCAGACTGCCTCCGTTTTCGGTTTCCATTTTCTGGCTTTGTGGTTATGCGTCGCTTCGTCTGACCTAAACATACACGTATCTATGTTGCTTGCACTTGTTGCATGCTGTCCTGTGTATACATACATACATACAAACTTAGATATTAGGAACGAGTATGAAAGGATGCTGTTTGCTGCTCTTCTTGGTGGCGCTGACTTGCTGGCCTTCGTGTTATCAAATTGGCGGGAAAATTTTTTTCTTTGTGCGTTCTGTACTAAACCAATACTGTGTTTACTTTGCCGTAATGACTACGAATAATGAGTTGTTATGTTTGTAAAAACCCTATTTTGAAAGTACATATGTACATTGTGACAAAAAAGTACCCGGAAATTGTAAATAAAAAGCAATATATTTATCAATATTTGATTTGACGCCTTCAAAGAAACCCCCGCCTTAATAATAATACACTTATGCCAATCATTTTTCCAGTCCTCAAAGCACTTTTCATAAGGCTTCCATGGAGAAGCAATTTCGATTTGGGGAACAAGAAAAAATCAAACGGAGTGAATACGGTGGTTCTTAAATCGTATTCATTGCGTTTTTTGGCTTTAAATTCGGTCATAATCGTGGCTCAAATCGATGATGTGTTATCATCGTGTAAAATCTATGAATTGTTCTTCGACATTTTTGGCGGTTTTCGACAGATGTACTCACGCAAACGCCTCAAAGACTGTTTACGGTATTATTTTTGAAAAAAAAAAATCAGCTTTATCAGGACGAGTTAAGCAAGTACGCGATTCATACCTAAAATATGCACCGGACTCGCGGGTCTGTTGCCATCTCTCTAATACTTTCCTGACGATTTTCAAGCACCATATTCTTCAATTTTTTTAAATTTTCATCTCTCGACCGTCTTTGAAGGCTTTGTACTACTCGTCGGCTTATGTTTTTTAAAAAACTGAATCACCATAAGCCTTTTCCAACATTCGCAACTGTTGTAAACAAACCGCTTGACAGATCGCGCTCATTTTTGGAATATTAAGTAAGGATCGTCCTATCAACTTAGCGAAATACATTTTTTGAAATATCATTGCGCCGGGGAATATACTTAAAATTTCGTTTGATCGTTCAGTTTATGTGGCAACTACATACATATTATGTTATAATGGTCCGAGCTCAAAAATTTATTCGAAGATTGCACAGTTGCCTTACGTAATGATCAATACCAAATTTCGTGAAGAGGTAAAAATATTTCGATATAAGCACTTGATTCCGATTGTTCCATTTTTATGTCAGCTATATACATATATAGAGATCCGATATCAACGGATGACACAAATGAGCAGCTTCTTAGGAAGAAAACAACGTATCTCTCGATTTTAAAACAATTTTACCATAATTGATTCAATTCATTTGCTAAGTTCACATTTCTTTTATTTTTCTAGTCATCATGACTTTATTGCAGTTTTCACAATAATTTCGAATGGTCAATGACTTAATTGTATACTCACTTATAACTAATACTGTAAAAAGATTAAATATTATTACTACCACTTTATATATACACAAATATACATATGCACTCGTAGGTATATACTCTTTTACATCGCGTTAACGTTCTTTCCCTTGGAAAGTAATTTTTTCTAGGCCATATACATATACACACATACATATGTATTTGAAAGTCGCTTATAT
This sequence comes from Bactrocera dorsalis, assembly GCF_023373825.1. Lineage (NCBI taxonomy): Eukaryota > Metazoa > Arthropoda > Insecta > Diptera > Tephritidae > Bactrocera > Bactrocera dorsalis. The sequence continues at coordinate 100,883,303 of NC_064304.1, read as the reverse complement.
TTATACATTTAACATTTGTCATATACCGCATAGATATTATTGTAATATCGTTCACTGCATGCCATTAATATTAATCTTTCTGCTTGCCATTGATGAGTACGATTGAGACCGATTTCTGTTTTCGTTTTGTGTTCTGTCATTTTATTGCCTGATATATGTTTATACTCTCGCAACATGTTGCAAAGAGTTTAATAGTTTTGTTCACCTAACGGTTGTAGGTAAGACCTAAAACTAATCGAGATAGATGTAAACTTATCACACATATTGCCTTTAAGGTACCCATCTTCCTTTGGTAATAGTATGTCCTAATTGCCAAAATTGTATAAAATCTGGTGAATACATTTCATAGCTACCATATGCCTAATATGAGGATTTTTCAATAGTCGGTTGACTTTATACCACAGATATCGGTCAACCTTTGAGATACCTTAACTGAACTTAAAGTTTTCTATTAATAATATATAATGACTCCAAAAATGGATAAAATCGGGTCAATACTAGCACACTAGACTTCCTATACCTTAGTATAACGGATGATCCAAGTAGAGGTAGTATCTTCAATAGCTTTTTTTTTTGATAAATCACGCATGAGTCGTAACATGCTCTCATATTATTTTTATTCGGTTCGAGAAAACTTACTAAAATTCACGTTAAAGAATCTGTTTCGCGCGCTTTGCCCAACTTATGGTCAACATAATCGGACAGTACTATACGCGTCACCATCACCCGGTTTGAGATCCCAAATTCATTATTGGATAATATTCGACCCAATAAACCACGCTCAGCACGCAGTGAAGAAAATGTAGCAGCCGCACTTCAGGTTCAGGGGTATATAATCAAGCAAAATTACCGCACTTGGAATGAAAAGCAACCTGAAGAGATTCAAGAACTGTTATATCATCCAGAAAAAAGAACGGTTTGGTGTGGTTTCGCCGGTCCATATTTCTCTCGCGCCATGATAACCGACTATTTAATGACTAAATCGAAGCTCCTCATCTCGGCGACATTTGGTTTCAAAAAGACTGCGGCACTTTCTAGATATTGCATTATTCAATGCATTTATTGAGAGAATAATTCGGTGAGCAGATAATTTCACGTTTTGGGCCGGTCGATTGTCCACCAAGATTGTGTGATAACACACCGTTAGACTGTTTTCTGTGTGAATATGTAGAGTCTAGAGTCTATGCGCATAATCCCGCTTCGTTTCAGGTCTTGGAGGAAAATATCACGCGTGTCATTCCCCAGTTAGCTTGATGCCTTATACATATATCGGACAAAATTAAATTAACTATATCAAAGTTCCATGCCGAAAATGTGTGAAATTGGTCCACGAACTACCCCACCTCTCGTATACTACACATAATGATTTCCGTTATTCTAGTAGTCTTTTGGACCATAACCGGCGCTGAGCTATCGAACAAGCCTCTGTAGCAAGTTTTATATTTTATTTATTGCAAGAATTTTCTAAAAACGATATAGCATTATGCCTTACCGAAAATTGGAGCAAAACTGCAAACTGTTTTAGAAAATAAACCACTTTTACGAAACATATTTAACCATTTATTCGATATCATTTTGAAACATTATTTCTTTTAACTCTTCTCTGCCAACATCCAATTATCACTTCACATACAAATATCAATGTACTCAAGGTCCAAGCACCTCCAAGCATTTTCCACAATAATGAAAAGTAGGCCAAGTCCAGCGGTCGTTCCAACTGTTCAGTTGTGTTAATCGTGCTATAGATCTTAAACTTTTCCATTTCGAAATGCGTTGAATCAAGCCAAGCCTTGTATAGGCCATGGTCAGCACTTCTGGTCATGAATAGACTTAAATGTTCTTTAAAAATTGAGTTTTCAGGCAAATGTATAGCACGTAAGAGACGTTTTCTCAAACACATATTCGATAAACGAAAAACGGGTTGCTTTAACAATCGCATTTTCAGTTTGACAAAGTGCCAGAAAAGTTGATCGACAGGATACGCATAGCTGTTATTCAAATTATAGAATGCATGGTGAAATTCATCCAATGTATCCGCAAACACCCAGGATTGCTCAGTATTTTCGCAAAAGTCGCCACAAAGATGTAACACATATTTGTAAAGGTTCGCACTGATCAATATTTTGAAATCATGTCTATTGAGGTCATCCCAATTCTTGGGATTCTGCACCTTACCTGGCTTAATCACAAATGTATTTAGATTTGCTGAATAATGGGTGTAGATACATAAAGTCCATAACATGGAGCAACAAACTAAAATTCGCAAAGTAACCAAACGTGGTAATCTAGCAGGTTTGCTCAACTCAAAACGACAAGCAAGATAATTTGGATCAGTGAATGCCGACAGTACGGTTGCATGGTAAGGTCTGCCATCTAGCTTGTATTGCAACCATCGACAGCAATAGCACAAGGTCAATATCATAATAGTGAAGACTATAATCATTTGAAAGTGTGTTTCATCCGTGTATACTTCGTAAAAACTTTGTATTGTGCGACACCATCTTATTGGTGTCATGAGACAAACATCGCTAATTTCAAAAGGGCTCGACCCCTCATTTAAATCTCGCATTCCCAACAAATACTTGTTAGAAATGGGTATATCGATAACATTATCGTGTGACATTCTGTGCACACCCACTGGATCGTAATTTTTTAACTTTATTGGTAACGGATAGAACAGTGTTGCATTTATGCTTGTTGCGAATGTTTGCACAATTTTCACTATATAACCTCCCACTTGTACACGTCCATCCAGCTCGTAAGCAAATGAGTGCGGTAGGATCTGATCGGGCATTGAGCGTATGCCATAACCATGTAGATTTTTCAAGCGACGCGGAAAAACCTCTACACCACCGGAACCGAGCGTTTTCTCTTCTAAATGAAATTTCGGAAAAATTGTATAGCTGTAAAAAACATTGGTCTGTGGAAAATCCACAGGGATTACAACCACGTTAAGCATTTTTTCTGCTTCACACAATTGGAAAAGCTGCGTTAGGTACTGATCGCGTTTCGACTTAAGGTCAGATTTAGCCGCGATGATTATTATACGTTTTTGTCGTATATGATTGAGCGCCTTGGCAAGCATCCTCAGTTCCCCTTCAAGATGTTCTAACCGTGCGATGATGAGTATTTCACTGCTAAATAAATTTCCAATTTCGTAAGACGTATTTGCGTTTTGAATAATAATCGGTTTCTTGAAATTTTCGACGACAACACGCAGCAATAAGTTAAGGGTTTCACTCTTTCGTACCTCTCCGTAAATCATACAGCTTTCAAACTTCTCTTCGGCATAAGTTTGTACAAGGAAATCCTTATAGAATTGTAACTGTTGTGGAATCTCTGCAGATACCGCTGTCTCCACCGATTTCGAACAAAGTAATGCAAACCATATTATTAAAATCGTTTTTTGCCAAGACTTAACCATGCCGAGTCGAGTTGAGTTTGATGTGTTAGCGCGTGCTGAAACTTTACTTTTGCAGGTCTGTGCCCAACTGCATCGAAATTTATTAGAATTACGGTATCAGCTTCTTTGATACTAATTATACATTACAGTAATTTGAGTGTAATTTCGCCATTTAATTGGCATTTATTTGTCATAATTAGAAGTAATGGATTTAATTATGATTTTAGATTATTTACTGGAAGTATTTTATACAGAATATATGAAACGAAGCGGGACTGTCTATCAAACGAAAAAAAATTTTTTGTTTTGAATATGGATCGATGATTTCACCGGCTCACAAACCGCCCCATATGAATGAAATGCCTGCTCTTGAATCTCTTCAGATTGCTTTTCGTCCCAAATGTGGCAATTTTGTTTCTTTACATACCCATTGAACCAGAAATGGGCCTCATCGCTGAATAAAATTTTGCTCGGATCTTCTTGAAACTTTTCAAGAGACCACAGAGCGAAGCGACGTCGTTTGGGAAGGTCGGGCGGCTTCAGTTCTTGCACAAGCTGTGTTTTGTACGCTTTCAATTTAAGATCTCGACGTAAAAAAGGTTTAATTTTGACAATCTTTGAGCAAAAATGTCATAATTTTCATAGTACTCAGGAGAGTTCCACTTCGAAGGGATCAACAGAGAAAATACAACAAAAAGATATTCTGGACGGCTTGCCTCTGTGGTTAAGTGTGCCCTACATATACTAATCCGTGTATTATGATTACCTAACCCTATAGGTATCGATAGAATAAAAATTTATAGTTTTTTTTCAATGCGGGGTGACTTTTCCTATGCAGCCGTCTCTCGTAACAGGGAAGCATCTATGTATTAGGAGCCTTTCAGATCACAAATTACCGAAGGATGAAGTAAGATCGTATACTGTGTTACAAGAAATGAGGTCTGGGACGAAGCAGCAAACAAGGCCTCTTTATTTTTCCGTGAACCCTGCTAATCATTTCCGTCAGAATCGTTGGCTCATCAGGTTTTTTTAATAACAAAATGTAAATAATTTTAATTAAACCCATAAACACCATAATCTATAAAACCCATAATCTAGAAAAGAACCTGTTGCAACATTGAAAGCCGTTGCAAACAACACAGCGACACGAGTGACCCACCTACCAAGCTAATAGTCATTTATACACGCAGTAGTAAGGTACTCGTACATATACACAACCGGTTGATCAGTTTAACAGACACAACGTGAGCAAGTCGACCAGATTTGAACGGCTAACAAAAACAGCTGTGACAAGTTTTAAAACAAAGCCAACAAAAGAGAAAGACTACGAAAAGAAAAGCGGCTCGACCGGCCACTGCACTTCAAAATATCTACATACTTCCACTAAAAATCATAAAAATTCTTAGAAGCATGAATAAATTAAATTCACGCCAACCAAAACGGTTTCAAAATTTATTTACTCATCGTTTTCTACATTTCGGTTGCCACCAGCCAGCGTGTGACGCGTGTGGCTCAACAAATGGCCCACAATGCCAGCACTTTTAAGGCAGTGAGTCAACTGAGTGTGAGGAAAGAGGGGCGAAGAGGCGTTTACAATCATCGACCACCGCTAAGCAAGACAGCGGTGAGTGCGACTTGCCGAGAACAAGAGAGAAAGAGAGAGTGAGATAGAGAGAGAGAGAGAGAAGGAGAGAAGCTTTCACAAGTATTCTTGTCGTTCGCTTAAGCCAGGGAAATTGTATCATCAATTTTTGTTTGATAAAGCAAGGAGTTATGAATAAAATCAAATGCGATAAATCACAGACTTTCCACATAAAATGAGTATGATAAATTATGAGACACAATGAAAACATATATCACATATATGTATGTATACCTACACCCATATGAATAAATCGTGTAATTTCGTAATTAGTTCTAATGAAAAGTGTGCCTTTGTGTCTTTGACCGCAAGTGGTTTTTTGCCGCAATTTATCGTTTGCATTTTATTTTGATTTCTTCTTTAATTGTTAACTAACAATTTCACGTTTAATAACGGGTTTCACGAGTTTATATACACATACATTGCTAACCATTTCAATACCAAAATCTGCGTCATCAACAACGAACTGGGAATGGTATGAGTCACAAAATTATGTGAGGCATCAGCTAGGGGGGCTGATGTGATGAGGCGGGATGCGGCAACAGAACGGTTTTCGTATTCTCTGGTACGAAAGGTTAAAACTGTAAATGTCGATGTGATTGTGGGCGCAAAAAGCGACATTGGCTGATGAGTTGTTAATGTAGACTCAGTACTGAATATTATGAAAAGGCTTACTATTTAAAATTCGAGAAAAAAGTTTAAACATTTTGTTTTCTAACCGCCAACGACATAAAAAGATCGAATATTTCCACCAACGTTTTCTTCTTTTAAAAATTAAGCAATAGTACGGAAAAGGAAACTAATTAACTTTTCAAAAAAACGCTATCATAATAAAATTCTTTGGAAACTGTAATCTAACCCAGCTATTGAGGCGTAGTACAATGTTTGGCGATCGTCGCACGTTATAGACGTTCGAGGGAAAGTTTCTTTAAGATTTATTGGGACGTGTAGTTAACAGGACAATTGAAAAGCTTCGGCTTGACATATAGATGGCGCTACTAGTATCCATAAGATTTTTAGTTGACCCGAACCCTCAAAAGGCAAGAGTATAAATTTGACAGCTGTCGGATCATTAGTTTGTGAATTAAATCATTTTTTTGAGTAAAGGATTGTTATGCTAAGTTTAGATGTGGTGAAAGGAGCACCGAAGACGATGAACGCAGTGGACGCTCAAAAGATGTTGTTAACGATGAAAACATCAAAAAGCCTCGAAAAAAATTTTGGATGACCGTAAAGTGAAGTTGTTCGAGATGTCAGACACTCTAAGGATATCAACTGACAATGTATATTATATCATTAACGAATAGTTGGGTATGAGAAAGCTCTTTGGCTCTAAGGCTCACTTTTAATCCAAAATAACGACGAATTGATGATTCAGAGCAGTATTTGGAGATGTTCAAGCGTAATAAACTCGAGTTTTTGCGTTGATATGTGACAATGAATGAAACATGTCTCTATCATATCGCTCCGAAGTCCAATCGCGTAGGTTGCACTCGATTAACCCGCTCCAAAGCGTGGAAAAACGCAACAATTGGCTGACAAGATTATGGCGTCTATATTTTGGTATACGCATGAGGTTATTTTTATTGACTATCTGGGAGCACCATCAACGACGACTATAAATAGCGTTATTGGACGGCTTAAAGGATTGCCGAAAAACGTCCGCATTTGAAGAAAAAGAAAATGCTGTATCACTAACACAATGCACCGTGTCCCAACTCAGTGAAAACGGTGGCAAAAATCCATGAATTGGTCTTCAAATTGTTTCCGCATCTACCGTCTTCTGCAGTTCTGGCCCACAGCTACTATTTCCTGTTCTCAAATCTGAAAATAATGCTCGCTGCGAAGAAATTTTCTTGGAATGAAGAGGTGATCGCCGAAACTGCGGCCTATTTTGAAACAAGTCGTTTATCGCACTATAAAAATTGTATAGAAAAGTTAGAGGGTCTATAACCAGGGTATGACCCTTGAATGGAACTATGTTGAATAAAAATAATAATAATAGTTTTGCCAAAAAAATGTTTTACTATTGTAGACCCGGACTTTTTTTATTTATTGCTTAATTTCGCATGCGAGTGGAACCAGTTTCAACGATTCAACTGCAATAAAATCAGTGAACTGTCTAGATTACGTTGAATAGAACAGCCTATTTATCCTTTTTGCTTATCTTCGAACTCTTAAAATGGTTGGATATAACACTGAGTCCATATTAGTTTGTGGCAATTCTTGCAATCAAAATGGCATAACATACATATCTCGAAGCATAGCTAAAAATTAAAATTTTTTGTTTTAAATGTGATCAATTAGAATAACAGGTTCATTTCCAAATATCTTTTTTCTAATTAAACTAACAATTGAGAACATAATTTTATCATCTACAAAAGAAAATACTTCAGCAAACCAATAAAATACATAAAGTTCAATAATTATTTAAGTATGTTCTATTCATAATTATTAATGTACTATTTTTCAGTTTTCGATAAAATTTCAAATACTTTGCTTGCCTTTCGGCACGAAATTTTGCAGCTGCCTTTTTGCTTAGAAGCTCATATCCTCTCTTCCCTCTTTCCGCCACCTTTCTACGATACTCGAATAATTGATACGAAATGAAACTATTTGAACGATTTTCAAGATGAAGTGGCTTCAATTAACCTTAATTGTTTGGGTTCTAGGGTGCTACGGGTTAAGTGTGGACCATTGTGGCGCTAGCTGCAGACAAGTGTATACGAGTACACGCAGATGTTGACTTTTGTGAGTATAGATTAACTGCTGCAGATAATATTTAGAACGTTTTGAGCGCAAAGTGATTGAATTTTTGAAATATGCGGACAAGAAATATCAGAATAAATTGTTTATATATGTTCTATTTGGTAGTTATGATCACTTCCAAAAGTGGATTTACAAACAAAGCTGTGTGTATGACAGCGAAGAGAAGTCAGTTTGATTGAGGAATTTGACTTCCTACTTTAGCTGGCTTTAACAATATCAAACGAGTCTAAGAAGTTTTTTTGGGAGAACAGTTAGGGTAGACCTTTATAGGATCATACGCCACAAAGTAGTTCAAACATCTTTGAAGTAAACTCTTCGAACTGTTAATCAAATGATAATTAGATACAATCAGCTTGGAGGTAAACTTGGATTATTTAAATTTTCTTTAGATCGGAATAATATCTCTAATTTCTACCAATTTTGCGACTAATTATCCTGAGAAACTGTTGAAATTATCATTAGTGTCTGTTGTAGTTTCCCAAAAGCGCTATTAAGACATCAAAATATGATGTTTAATTTTTTAGTATTGCTTCCCCCGGCGAGTACTGCGTCAAATACTTTCAGAGCTGGAGTGTTTCCATCCATTCGGACGACATGACCTAGCCTGCGTAGCCGCTGCCTCTTAATTTGCTGAACGGAGTCAATGCCGCCGTATAACTCGTACAGCCCATCGTTCCATCGAAAGCGATATTCCCCGTTGCCAAGACATAGAACCTTTCTCTCGAAAACGTATAACGTCGATTCATCAGATCCATGTCCCTACATCAAATAGTAGATGATAAGTTATTATGGAGCTTAGACTTTGTTCGTCGAGAGAGGACTTTACTTCTCAATTGCCTACTCAGTCCGATGTAGCAGCTGTTAGCAAGAGTTATTCTGTGTTATATTTCGACACTGACGTTGTTGTTGGTGTTAATACTGGTTCCAGGATAGATGAAATTATCTACGACTTCGAAGTTATGACTGTCAACAGTGAGGTGGGAGCCAAATTGCGAATACGAAGACTGTTTGTTTGATGACAGGAGACATTTCGTGTTACCCTCGTTCACTACCCGACCTACTGGCTTCGCTTCTTTGACCAACTTGGAGAAAGCAGAACTAACGGCGCGGTTGTTATGGAGGTGGTGAGTGTCGATTCTCTTTTCATAAGTCTTTTTCAAGATTTGGCGCATGGTGCATGTCTGGTAAGTTGTTGATTTGCCAGGTCTAAAGCCACACTGATAAGCTCGAATCAGTTTGCTGACGGCTTTAATCTTTCACACAATACGGTCGATAGAACCTTATATGCGATATTGAGAAGACTTATCCCACAGTAGTTGGCGCAGATCGCGGGATCTCCCTTTTTGTGGATTGGGTAGAGCACACTCATACTATAAGATATCCAGGTGAATTAGCGGATATAGAAATAAAGCTTCTAAGTTTTATGATAAGTTCAAGGTAGCTGATATCCAATTGAAGACACACACGCAGTACAGTACATAACCGTTTAAGTAAGTTTAAGTGTGATCCACCGCCATGTTGTGGAATCAGTCATCTAAGCTTAGCTATAAAATTGTTTCACATATAATTTTTTTAATAAGCAAAATTCTTGCTTGATTGAACACACTTCTTGGTATAGCTTTTAATCAGAAGCCAAATTCTTGTGGTTTTTCGGCAAAATTTTAGAATTTGCTGGAATAGCATTTCATCTAATGATTAGGTAATCGCAAGTTGAAAAATCTTTCACACAAATAAACAAGCTGAGCACTTTTTCGATCAGCTGCGTTAGCAACTAAAGCCATTTGAAGAATTTATTTATTTGAGAAAACCTCTCGCGCAAATAAATGACTGTTGAAGTACCTTTGGCTTCTTCAGTCGTCGTTTGCACTCGTGCATTTAATTTTTTTTCTAACAATATACATATGTACATATTTTTTATTATGGTTTATTAATTGTTGTTGTTGTTGTTGTTAAATGGCGATAAGATAAGTGGCGATGTATGGTGATATAATGTTACTACCACAATACTCGCTAAATATTTATGAGTTGTTTGTGTATACATACAACTGTATGTACATATGTACGTGTATATGTATGCCATGTGTGTATATATAGTGAGTTTTTGACTCATTTTCTTTAAAATGTATTTATTGCTAAATAAATGAAATGTTTTTATATGAAAATTTGCAAGGCTGCTTACAAATGAATTCATAACTTATCATGGGTAGACTTTTATGAAGTATTGGTTATAAAAAGAGTAAGATATGGCTTTATCGCATTGTTGCTGTTATGAAATATAGTATTGTATGTTATGTAAAGATTAGACGCATTACTTTAACGTTTTTTAAGTTTAGAGGCCTGAGCACACTTTATATACATATGTACATACTTAACCTCAATTTCTGCGCAAACTTCGAGAATGATGAGCATGTTTCACGAGTTGAATGTGTAACTCACTCATCTAAAAGCCATAAATGTGGCGCAAAAATATCATTTTCTCCAATTTACATGAGAATAACCCGCTCGTTTTGGAAATCCTAAAAGGCTGTAATAAAGTGTTCGAAAAGCGGTCAGTCAACGGTGACAAGTATTCCATTTAAATGTTGTAGAAATAATAAATGCGTACACGAGCAAGTATACGAATAATGTAATGTTTGATTTCGCAAAAATGTTCTCTTCCTTTTCCATTTCTTGCTGCGCTCACATCCAAATTACGATAATTTTGTTTACAATTTAGCTTAACATTTCCGGTGTCGATGGCAGCGCACTGCCGGTGTTGCTTATTCTTGTTGTTGTAGCTCCAATTGAAGTTGGCGGTATGGCGCACACACACTCACTTGAGGCGGCGCAGCTGTGGAGGCAGCGGCATTGGGGTGTCATGTGGTATGTGTGTGTCTGAACATTTGAAAGAAGTGGCAATAGCCAGTAGTATGTCGAAAAAACATATAAGAAACATAAGGAATGCACTTACAAAAGCAATACAATAAAGCAAACGAACAAGTAAATTTGGCGGTAAATACTGTTGGGGAAAGTATTGAACCATCCCGTGAAAATTTTGGTTACTTTGATAAAGTTCAGAAATTAAAAATATGGCAAAAACAACAACAATTCAATAATTTTAAATTAAAACAAGAAAATTCGTAGAGTTCGGTTAAATCGAAACTATAATGCCCTGCAAATAGAAAAGATTCCACATAAAAATTTAATTTTTACTAGTCAGTTTGTATGGCAGCTATATGCTACAGTGAACCGATTTGAACAATTTATTCGTGGATTGTAACGTTGACTTAGATAATAATCTATGGTGAATTTCATGATGATATCTAGTCAAATAAAAAAGTTTCCCATATAAGGACTTGATTTTGAGCGTTCAGTTTGTATGGCAGCTATATGCTATAGTGATCCGATATCGGTAGTTCTAACAAATGAGCAGCATCTTTGGGTAAAAAGCATGTGCGCGAAATTTCAGATCGATAACTCTAAAGCTAAATCGACTCAGCTTGTCACGCGGCACATTTATAGCTACATATATCTACTTCATAGGGTCTCCGACGTTTCTTGCCTGATGTTACAAAATTCGTGGCAAACTTAAAATACTCCGTGATTTTAATGAATGAGTGGAAACCGAAATGCCTGCTGGGTAATTCATTCACTAAAATATATCACTTATTCGTACGCTAACCAACTTGCATATGCAAACAGATGCAATCAAACGCGCACAACTACAATCATACAAACATACATACATATCTTTCCCATAAGATAAATGCACACACTTTACTATATTTTCACTTTTCCTTCTTTTACAGCGCCAACCGGTGCAATACATTATCTTCCGACAATACTAGAAAACAACAACAAATCCGACAAGTGAAAACAAAGTACCAACTGCAGCATTCACAGCAACAACAACAACAACATAATGGCGAGAAGTTTACGTCCCCTTAAAATCACAATAGTCGGCGACGGTATGGTGGGCAAGACCTGCCTACTCATCACATACACACAGAACGAATTCCCCGAAGAATACATACCCACAGTGTTCGATAACCATGCCTGCAACATCACGGTCGATGGCAATGAATACAGCCTGACACTCTGGGATACAGCCGGGCAAGAGGACTACGAGCGCCTACGTCCGCTCAGTTATCCGAATGTAAGCATACAAACAGCAAAAACAATTTAATATCAATAAAAAAATTCATAGAAGATAAATTCATTCATTCATTATGTTATATTTGTTGTTTTTTTTTTCTTTTTCCGCGTAGACGAGTTGCTTCCTGCTTTGCTATTCGATAAGCAGTCGAACATCTTTTGAGAATATCAAGAGCAAGTGGTGGCCGGAGATACGGCATTTCTCCAATAATGTGCCCGTTGTGCTGATCGGCACCAAGTTGGATTTGCGAGTACCCAATTCGGAGAAATTCGTGACGACAAGCGAGGGACGTCGCTTGCGCAAGGAAATTCATGCGCATACGTTGGTGGAATGTTCGGCCAAAAAGAAGGTCAATCTGAATCAAGTCTTCGAGGAGGCAGTGAGAGCCGTGGAGAAGAAACCGAGTGCTAAACCGAAACAATGCACATTGCTATAGGCGGTGTCGCAATGACGTTGGAGAACAAGTGATAGATGGCGTAGAAATTGTAAATCCAATAGCAACAACAACAATTAGTAAAACAAAAATGCTTGTAAATCAGAAAAACTCTAATAATATATTGTATTTATGCCTGATACTACTTTTTTGTACGCCTAAAAGTCGACTAATTTTTGGTGCAGCAAAGGCAGTAATTTAAAAATTAGTGTTGAAGCAGAGAACACAAAAAATTTTAACTTTAAAAACAATTGTTTTATGTTCTCTGGCTGAAGTTGTTGGAATACAGACGAGTTTGACAGATTTATGTAGTTAGTTGGGCGGGTTGAGAGAACTATGAGTTCTTTCGCTTTGTTTTATTATTGTATCATCTTTATTAAATATTGTAATGTTGTAAAAAAGCAAATATACTATTTTTACATTTAGTGATTTAAGCGCAAAACATTGTATACACCAATATACAAGCATATGTATGTATGTATTTATTAATAAAAATAAAATATTTATCAATGTAAAATTAATTGCGTGCCGAGCTTAGTCAAACTGACTGCACAGTTGGATAACATAAACAAGAAATAAAAAAAAAACATGATATATATAAAAAATAATTAAAGAAAATGTAAAAAAATATATAAAATAATAGTAACTATCAAAAATTTAAATAAATACAACGAAATAAATAAATGCGAATAAATACGTGAATATGTCCATGAATCAGCTGTTAGTAGCAGTCAATATCATACGCAAAAGTGAACTGCTTAAAGTAGCAATTAAATTATGTCTGAAGAACTGTTCGGACATGACTTAGGACAGCAAAAATGTTTATTAATAAGACAACATTTGAATCTACGCCAAAAATTGGTGAATAAGCTAGCTCAATTGTGTTATATTCACAATAATTGTCCGTGACCTTAAAGCATTATTGGTAACATTTATAACGACACGCATAGCACAAGGTCTGAAACCTGTCTGAAACAAACAGCACAAATAATTCAATGAGTTTTACTTGGTAATATTTTAATATGTCTAGATAGAATAACAAGATGTGCGAGTATTGGCCATAATCATATCTACATAATATGTGATTTACAATTATATCACTAAAATGATTAAATGAGTATAATAATGTACCTAAAATAAATGTATAATACAAAATATATTTAGTAATTAAATTTTCTTTTCAACATTTTTAAGATGCAATAAACATTTTTTAAACTAGTCATTAATTTTCCGAGTTTTTATTGACAGCAGGGTTGCGAATTTTTTACTTCAAAATTTTTGCATTTGGTATTACATTTTCTTCCAAAAATTTTTAGTGCATTATTTGCCAGATTGAACTGGGACGAGACTAACTTACAGACAGTATATATCTACAAACAATTGCTTAATATACAATTCGATTACTTTTGCGAAAAGTTTAATAGCCTTGAGTTATAAATTACATTCTAACATGAACTATTAACCTTTGGCAGCGTAAACTTGCTGCCATTTACATAACTCCTCAATCCATATAATTAGAAGTATCTGGCAAACGCTCTTACAATGCAAGGAGAATATCGCATTTGATGGCGCTGTTCAATTGATGTTATAATATACATATCTCCTTCGTTATAAATATGTAAATATAGTGTGACAATAACAGTAGTATTTATACAACTTCTATAGATTATATAAACACTATCTTCAAGTTCCGGCAGTGGAAAAACTCTATATTCGATTATAAATTGCATATAGAATGATTGTGTAGCACTAACCTCAAATTTACTAAGTTGAGTTCGTATTTTTTTTATCAAATTGTGGCAAATGACGGTTTTCCACAAAAGTCGAGTGTGTTCCTTTTGGAATAGGATTTGGTTTCTTTCCATGCATATATATGTATGAGATTTCCGGCTGAAATTGTGGTACTAAGTTTCATAGTCGTAGGTGAACTTTAAATAATACAATTTTACAACTAAATACACACAATTTAACAAATTCGTACATCAGTAAATTATAAAAACACTTTATAATAAAAAAAATTGTTAGCAAATGTATAAACTGTTCACTTTATTTGCAAATAATATAAAAACTCTTTCTTCAAATTATTTGGAAACGATTATTGAACGTTGGACTTCTACTAATTTCCGCTGAATTTTTACGAGTCTCGAATGAGTATCGCATATTTACAACCACCGTTTATCAACACTAATCGAACAGCTGACCGCAGCTGTCAAACGTAGCAAAGCAGTGATGTGTCAGTGGACGTGGTTTCTAAAAATTTATAATTTACACAAAACATTCGTAAATATATAAGGCAGTCATAAAAATATCACTTTTTTGTTGTAGACTCTACTATTACCTTAATGTAGCATTGAATTTCGGCTGCACCCAACCCACCTCTCAACATGGATATAACGCAAAAATTCAAAGCCGGTGTAATGACAGTGAAATTACAGCGCAAAGGTGAACTGCCAGCACAAGGTGTGGACAAACAACGCAGTGTACCCAAGAGTGGCGCTGCTGCTGGAGCTGGTCGTCGCGATGACTTCACAAAACAAGCAAAGGATGTGTGTCATAAAATTACAACATTGCGTAATGTGCTGGTGGAGAATCGTTCAGCGTATATGCGTGTAGGTCAACACCTGAAGAGCGCCACCCATATGAGCGATGAACAGCGTGATCTAATTGACCGAGAATCAGAAAAATTTGTAGCATACTATACACAGCATTTAGCACAAATGCGCACCGATTGGAAACGTGCAAAAAGAAAAGCACAACAGCAACAACATATTGAAGCAGTAATCGATTTGCTAGAACGCTATCTACACAGTGTACAACAAATCTACTTAGAACAAAAACGTTATCGTGTGCAATATGAATTGGAAACCTATAAACTATTAAAATTGGCAGCTGATAAGAAGAAAATACCAGTGCGACCAGCTGGTGAGCGTAGTGGAAAACGTTTAATACGACAGTCCACAAGCAGCAGCAACGACGCTGATGATGTAGTCGACGAGTTAAGACCACGCAGTGATTTTGGTGAAGAGGTGTCCGATTTACAAGGCGATTGGGCAGATGACGATGACTTAAGCGCTAAGAGTTATAAAAACGAAGTAAATGATGCGGCTGTTGCTAGTATTAACGGATATATTAGTGGCGATGAAAATTTAAACACGAATGGTCCACAACTACGACATCGACATCCGCACACCACAACTGAAGATAATATTGGTAGTGGCGGTGAGCTTAAGCCAACTCAATCTACGCAAAAAGTGGCCGTAGACGAAGATTTGCAAAAGTCGCAACAATTGGAAGATGAGGCTGAAGCGGCGAAAACGCTTTCACCTGAAGATGTGCAAATGTTCGAACAGGAGAATATGCAACTCTACCATGAATTGCAAGGTGTGGCTGAAGAGGTGGAACAAATTGAGAAAAATGTGGTGGACATTGCGCAATTACAAGACATATTTACTGAGAAGGTGTGTTGTATATATTTAAAAAACTATCTAATTTTAAAAATATATTTTAATTAATAAATTTGTATTCTCTCCACATAATTAGGTTTCACTACAGCAACACAATATTGAGCGTATCGCAAACGCCGTTATTGGAGCAACGGAAAATGTCAAAGATGCGAATGAACAGATCAAACAAGCCATACAACGCAATGCCGGCCTACGTGTGTGGTCCCTTTTCTTCTTGTTAGTAATGTCATTTGCTTTACTCTTCCTTGACTGGTACTACGACTGAAATTATGTAATGAAAGTAGTGCGAATTTAAAGCGTCGAACTAATATATAATAAGTCCACATTATATGATATTGTCTTAATAATATTTGTTGTGAAATTTGATTAATAGGAATTTATGTTTTTAAACGGCATAACGTCTGTTAAAAATATTAAGCTATTTAGTTTGAAATTTTATAATTATTTATAACGGTCGTACGCAGTCACTTTAACATGCATTTTTACATTTAATATGTAAATAATACTTTTTTGTACCGATATTAGCTTAAGCACATACATACATACACATATATATGAAATACTGAAACAATAATTATGGCGCAACGTTACAATAATAAAAACGGCTATTTTACAGCATTTAGTTAGAAAAATATATGTGGGAAATATAATTTTACAAATTCTTTCCCTTTTTTTTTGTTTGAAAAGGTAATGTAACGGTAAGAGTACAACAATAGACGAGGATTGTAATAAGTAGTCGTATTTGTCACGGCTAAGTTTCGTCTAATGACGGCGCAGAGGAATGTTTATTATATTTCTCTTCACACAAATGAGCACCCGCATATCGCTTATCACTCCTACGCATTTCTCTTAAGCTTCATTAATTTGTTAACTATAACTCTGTGATCCTGCCATTGGCAGGTTGAAGGCATTTTAATTTCAGTAGGGCGAAATCATATGTCATGGTATGTTCCCAGCACACTCGGGGGGTTCTAACTAATGTACCTGGATTTATATTCGACTGATGTTTCTCTCCCTCTCTGAATACACGTAAGTAAACTCCGAAATGGCTTCTTTATAACGCTATAACAATAACTTTTTTTTGCACTCGCCATTGTTGTTGTTGTAGCGGCAGAATTCTGCCGAGTTCACAGTCCTTGGTCGGACAAAAATCCAGATCCGTTCCGGTTACGTAGACCGACCTGTCGGGGAAACGGTTGGCGACCTTTGCACTCTATTCTCTTGATACTTGGATCTGCATCAGACGATTTATTATTATTTTTAAAGCAAGCGCAACAACTTCAACATTATTTCTTTTATTGAATGCTGACTTTGATATTGACACTTTAGAGGACTAAATTGATTTTAAAATTAATACAAAAAAATCAAAATAAATAATGATGCGCCCGCATAGCATCATATTATAGTATTTGTGGTTGTTGTAGGGGCAAAAATTCCTCAGATTTGAAGAATACGAGCGAGCTGACAGTCCGTATAAAAATCGGATCCTTGTTGTGGGAACAGTAATTCTCCCCTGCAGTTAGGTTAGGTTCGGTAATTGAGCTTATGATGTTGCAGACTTTTGCTGTATTTGCAATTATTAGATATATTTAGATTATGTGCAACTATAGCACTTTAAATTGTCAAAAAAAATTCCTAAGAGATATAATTTGAGTGAAAAACAGTTTTTTTGTATTACTTTGCATAAACAAGAAAACCACGTTCTTTTATTTATTATTGCATAAAAGTTATTGCTTCATCTTTTGAATTCAATATTAAAATTTATAATAAAAGCGCCAGGCTTGGTAATTGACCTGCGCCATTTCAACCATTAATAGTAGTAGTTACATTTATAATTACTAATTACACAACTATTTAAGCCTTAAAAGAAACACCTCACATTTCCATATACATATATGCTATTTTCTACAATTATACATAACTATATATATGTATGTACATATACGAGTATATACTTGTTTGCTAACAACTACAAATTCTGTGTTTTTCTTGCTCCATTGTGGCATGCTTGGATTTTGTTTTCTTTTAATGTAAAATAAATATTTTCCTTCATTTCAAAGTGAAAAACATACATATAATAATAAATTGCATAGATGTAAGTATGTGTGTATTACAGTAGTGCTTATGCAAGTAATTAAAATTAGCATGAATTACAGTTAACGTAAGTCCTTAACAATTATAGGTAATTAGTAATTCAATTTGAATATACTTATAATTTACATTTACATAAATAAAGAAGTATGTTGGCATGATTTCAGTTTTTGTTGTTTTTTCTTACTCGCTTTTTTGGCAGCAGTAAATTAATTGCTTTTAATATTAATAAATTATATGAATTTTTTAAAATGGCTTAAGTCTTTAATGTGGAACTTCATTTCATTTCTGCTACTTACTAATATTTCATTTTTTTATTATTTTTGTTTTTTAATTTTTGTCACAAAAAACATTTATATGTACTTATAATTCATAAAGAAGTTTAGAAATTAGTTTTACAGCAAAAAATTGTTCTTTTTATTAATAACTTAAAAAATATTCAATTATTTTACAGAAACAATTATTAAACTATACATTTTTTTCTGTATATTTTGATCTTTTAATAAATTAATACACGTATTAAGCCGATATGACGACGAATTTAAGGTTAGTAGCGGAGTATGCGACGCAAATTTTTGGTACTATTTGTTTGATTGAGGAATACAGATATCCTTTTTGATTTGCTTGCTAAATTTGCTCATAAATTATTTAAGCGCATACATACATACATGTATTTAAGGTTTTGCTAAATATTAATTTCTGAAGCTTTTCACAAGCGGACGTCGAGATAAAATCCATGTACGAGTGAGTATGCATAGCGGGTACATTGAGAATACATATGCTTTTTATAAATAACATATATAATTTGTGTAATCATTACATACGCAGGTGCAAGTATTTTTCTTTTTCTTTTTTTTTTTTTTTTTTTTTTTAATAACAAAAATAAGAATTTATAATATATATTTAGGCACTAGAGTTCATTTCTTTGTTGGGTCCTTTCTGAATTTACATATGTACATCCATATGAATGTAAGCGCAATGATGCATGTGAGCTGTACGATTGGAAATTATGCATTATTAAATGGTAATTATAAGAAATAGAATTATAAGTATGTAAATAGCATAGAAATTATGAAAATAAAAATAATAGTAATAATAATAATAATATTAATGATAATAATGATAATAATAACAATAATTAATTCTTGAGAGAATAAGAATAAGGTTACTAATAATTAGTTTAGATTTTGCTTGAAAACGCTGGCGGTCACTTGCATAAAGTGCGATATAATGTCATTGTATTATAGAATGCCCAGAATAACAAATATTTACAAATATTTGCAGCATTCATCAAAGTATAGCAACAATGTAGCTAAATTTTAGCAAAAAAAATTATTATTATATATTTTTGAATGAAAGCACTAGTATTCATTTATACGAGTGTTTTTAAGCAAAAGCAGTAAATTTTTCCTACAGATTTATTGTGTAGTGTAATTTTTGTTAACAATGGAAACAAATTTTATCGTTTTTACGTTTATATAATTTAGCCGAACATAGTTGGCATATGCTTGAAAGCTATGAGAATGGAATTTTTGGAATGCAATTTTTGCAAGACTAAACGAAAAAATATCGCCAATTAAAAATTATAAATAAAATGTAGCAATTGGAAATTAAAAGAATTTTAATCAGTTTAATAAGAATAATATACAAACAATTAAATATAATTTTAATTATTTTTTTAAAAAATATTATCAACAAAAATTTTGCAAGCATATTTTCTTTTTGAAAACTATTTTAAAAATTCATATATTCATACTCTTTAATTATTTGAATAAAAATATAATTGCAAGCATATTTTTTTAAACTAGTATTTTAAAAATTCATATGCTCTGACGTTTGAATTATGACGAGTAGACGAATGTGAGCATTTTTTTATTTTAGTAGCCGCCAAATATTTTAATATACAGTTTAACAATTTAATAATTAATTTTCAAAAGATAAATGAAAGAGAACATAAAAATAAATATGGAAAAATAATAATGCAAAAATTATCAAAAAAAATATTACAATTAAGCTATATGTTAACCACTCAATAATAATAATAATAATAATAAAATAAAAATTATTAATTAGATAAATAACTATAAAATTTTATAAAAAACAGAATATATTTATAAAACAAAGCAAATTAAAAAATTACGTAAACAAAAAATAACAATTATTTTGATTTTATGCAATATAAATCGCGAGAAGAGAATAAAACCAAAACACAACGAAATCTAATAGTGAAAAAAATAAAACTAAAATTGAAAAAAGTCATAATAATAAAATAAAAAACTAAATAAAAATAAAAAATTAAAAAAAAAAAAAAATAATAATAATATAAAAATTAAAACAAAAAGAGATAAATATAATAAAAAACCAAAAATAAAATAAAAAATTAAAAAATAATAAAATAAAAATAACGGATGTCCTAAGTAGTTTAGTTTTAATTAAAAAAAAAACAACAAAATTAAAAATTAAAATAAGATTAATATAAAAAATACATAAAAATTAAGGATGTAAGTAGTTCAGTTTTAATTAAAAAATAAATTTAAAAAAATATGCTTACATTTAAGTAATAAAAATATAAAAAATTTAAATAAACATAACAATAATAAAAATAATAAATGAACTTATAACTAGAATTATGCAAAAAAAAAAAAACAAATGATGTGAAATAAAAATAATATTTTAAACCTTAATTTAAAAATAAAAATTAATCAAATAAATATAACAAAATGAAATATAATAATATATATAATATAAGCAATAAAATTATCATTTAACTATTATATGATACATACACATATTAAGAAAATAATTTTTTATTATTTTTTTTTATATAATAGTTACTACAATAAAAAAGAAATATAAAAAAAAATAAAATTAAAAAAATTTAATTTAAAAATATAAATATATGAAATATGGTAGAATGCAATAAAATAATCATTTAAGCACTATATAATGCATACACATATTGAGAGTAAAAAATATTTTTTTTATAAAAAATAATAGTTGGACGAACTTTTTATATGCAATGTTTATCAACGCACAATTAAATATGAAAATATACATACAAGTACATACATAAGCGGCGTTCAATAATTGCATAGCAATAATGGCTATGGAATGGATTGATGTATGGCGAATATGCATAGAGATGTCAATATGTACAAACATAAGCAAGCTATACAGAATTATAGGACAATATTTACATTTAGCACAGCTTATCAGCTTATCAAATATAATTCTATAATATAATTTTGTGTTTTGTCAATTTACTTTACATACATACAATTATAATTATATAATTCTTTCAAATTTGGAAATTTTGTTTACAAGTCTTTTTGTAACTGGTGCACATTTGTTAGTTTTTAAGGTTATGTTTTGTAATTTTATTTAATTTGTATTACATTGCATTAAATTAACATTAAATTAAATAGCCTACGTGTACTAAGCATTGAATTATTATTATTATATTTTAATTTTAATTAAAATTACATACATACAATATACATTTACTTAGAAATTACGCGCTTGAATGTAACGATTAATTTTTTCTTTCAAAAATATATTTATTTTTGGCGCAATGGCAAATTACAGCTCAAAGTTTTCATTGAATGGAAGTGTGTTTAACAACTATATGTAAATATTATATAAGAAAAATGGAAATGGCATTTGGTGGGTGGGACACAAAAGAGAATGTATGAAGTACTTGTATTTTGTATAAACAATGTGTTTAATTATAAATAAAGTAGGTGTGTGCTTAGAATTAATTTTTTATATAATTATTTGTTTTATAATCATAATTATATTTAATTGTTAATTAATTAATTATTAATTTAATTAATTGTTAATTAATTATAATTAAATGAATAAATTATATTTAAAATTAAATATATTAAAGTACTAATCAGTAATAATTATAAGTATTCATTGGAGAGCAAAATTGTGCCGTTATCAAATTAAATACAATAAAGAAATGTATGATATGTAATGTATTCATATTTTAAGTAATCATTAGTAATGTTTATATCGTATAAACTAATTTTATAAAATAAAAATGGAAAATGTTATTAGTTTATACATTTCAGTAAATTTTATTTATTTTTCATTTCTTTTGCTAGTTAAACCTTTAAGTAATGCTACAAATGAGTCACTTAAAATACAGTTACAATTATAAAATTGCAAATTAAGTTTTTTTTTGACTCAGTAACGCATACATGCCTCAGTAAAATTTCATATATCTCAAATTCACGTGAATTAAATGATTTTTTAGCAATAAAAATAGGAAAAAGCTCGCCAGCGCAAGGCCAAGTTAAGCAAATTGAAAATGTAAACATTTAATGACATTGTGTAAAATTCAATTTAGGTCAGAGTAGATACTATTATAACTGTTCTTTTTGTTGTAGGGCTGACAGCGAGTGATACGACGTATTTAAGTGCTCATTCCAACACCTCCCGCGCTGCCATATAGTTGCGCCTGCTAGCTGTGGCATATTGCTTGATGTTTCAACGCCTCACCCTCACACTCTTCCTTCCCCGCCACCACCATCTTCTCCTGTTATTTGTCCGCACAATAGTAGAGCACAATCGTCGGTGGCTGTTGCCCTACAATGTACGCAATGGCCGGAGACTATTTAGCGCTACTGCTGCAACCGTTAGCCCCTTCAATGCAACTGCTATTTGCGGTGCTGTTGTTGGCTTGTGCGCCACTGTTGCTGGTGGTGCTTATATCGGAATGGTTTAAATGACTGCTGGCATCTGCCGCAAAGGCATACGGACTGGCGCCGGTGGTGGTGCTAGGACTACAGCTGGCCGCAAACATACAGTCATCAGCATTTTGTTGCTGTTGCTGTTGTGTTGACTCATCGCCCACTGTCGCCTCGTGCTCAGCCAACATTTGTTGCTCGTGCTGCTCAACAACACTATCCACAGCAATTGGCGTGCCGGCCATTTCATCATCAACTTCACCATGTGCTTCAGCTGTTTGTACATCCTGCATATCTTGTTCCTCCTGCTCATCTTCAAGCAGCTGCTCTAGCTCTTGCTGTTCGCGTATCGCTTGCGCTTGTGGTTGTTCAATTTCGATTTGCGACTCCTGTTGCTGCTCCAGCACAATCTCCTCTTCATGCGCCTCCTCATCCTCTTCTTCGTGATAGTCGGATACTGGCTGTTGGTGTTCGGCCTCAACGCCGGCTGGCAGCTGGACGGCACCGTCGGACATAAAAACGCCCAAAGGCATATGGCTCTCCATGTGCGCTGTGGAGAATGCAAAGAATATGCTTTTAGTAATTATGAAATTCAATTACAATTAGAAGCAGAAATGTGTATAAATAAAGATAAGGCTGACGAATAGCTAAGCTGGGCAAAAAAATGCAATGCGTGTACACACGTACATACGTATGAAAATGTATGTCTATAAATGTCGGTGGTATGTGTGTGGGCAGCAGTAAGCAGTAAGAGTAGCAGGACCACAAAACGGATTAATTAAGCGCTTAAACTACAAAATTGAATAAAGGACAGCATGAACAAGATAAATACTAGGTGCATATGGGTGTATGTGTGCACGTATGATGGCAATCGAACAGCTGGAAAAAGCTTCTAAATACTAGTGCTTATTGATAAGCACTTACGCATGTAAACATGTGCTTAGCAGCTCCAGCTGGCTGCATTAAATGCTAAATATAAATTATATCGCGGATTATCGTGCCTAAATTATAGGTTATGTGCGTTGCAGCTCAATGTGGGCAAGTCAAAGTTGTAAGTGAATGTTGCGAATTCAAGCCCATATACCATAATTGTGTGGCAATCACACACGACGCGAGCAATTATGGACTTCGAAATAATTTTGCAATGATTAAAAGAAAGGAAAATATGTGAAAATAAAGGTAAATAAACGATATTGTTAAGTGAATGATGGAAAATATGTGAAAATAAAGGTAAATAAACGATATTGTTAAGCGAATATGATTAAAAAAAATGTTAAATAAGAAAACAAAAACAAAAAAAGAAAAAACGTTAACTTTGGCTTCACAGGTTTAAGTTTTCTTAAAAGAAATTGATTTTCACCGGTCAGTTTGCATGACAGTTGTATGTTATGGAAGGCCAATCACAAAAATTTGTTCGGAGATTGTACCCTTTCCTTAGAGAATAATAAATGCCAAATTTGGTGAAGATAACTCTTTAAAAACAACAATTTTCCATACAAGGACTTGACTCTGATCAATCAGTTTGTATGGGAGCTATATGCTATAGTGGTTCGATCTGAACAATTTCTGCAGAGATTGTAGTCTTACTTTGGGCAATAAACTGTATTGAATTTGGTGAAGATATATCGTCAAATACAAAAGTTTTCCGTACAAGGACTTGAGTTTGATCAATCAGTTTGGCAATTATATGATATAGTAGTGAGATATCAGCGGTCACGACAAATGAGTAGCTTCTTGGGGAAGAAAGAACGTGTTATAAATTTTGTAGCGCTAGATAATGTAAATTCTTGCTTATTGCCTTTAAGAATACTCAAAATCTGCTTAACTTCAAACAAAGCTTGCAAAAATGAACAAAAAAGAAATTGGCGCCTAAAAGTATGCTATCATCAATGTCATTTTGTTGAAAATTTGCAACTCGCGGCCAACGTAGTGAAGTTTATAGAGGCTGTTACTAACTTGCGTTGAGCGCTGAGTTCGAGAGCTGACTATTTTTTACTTAATTATATAATCCGACCATAACAGTTCTTTTCTAGTTAGATGATAGGATATTGAGTAAATACCACTAAAGCGTGCTTTCTATAACAAACTGCCTGATTTTAGTTAACAGCTTTCTTTATCATTGCATAATCAAAACAAACACAAATGTGCGCCACAAAGCAAACATAACAGTAATCACATTGAAAGAAATGGTTGAATGCGCACCAAAGTCCTTTTCAAAATCAACCGTTCAGATATTGTCGAATTTCTTTAATTGTAAATATTTCAGCACCAACTAGGGTGCGAGTGCTGTAAGCATAGTAAACAACAACTACAAACGACCTTCGCATTATTTAGTGGCGCTGGAATGCCTTTTATCCCTTTGGATATTAAACAAATAGTTTGCTAATGAAGAGATAAAAGACAAAGCTCCAAAAGAGTGACAAATGGCGATGAAGCTCTTTGCTAATGTGCAACATTTTTGTTTCGGGCACGAATATACACAAATATAACAAAAGCAAAGCAAAAAAACGATTGAAGCACAATACAAGTGGAGCGAGGAAGCGTCATTAAGTTTCACGAAAATACAAATAAGTAACGGCAGCTAAAGTATCAATGTGTGTTTGTAAAAGAGAAGGGAAAAAAGCATAATCAAGGATCAGTGTTTACACGCCAACGCTACAAAGCACGTAATTACAATTACACATGCCGAGCGCTGCGCTGCGGAGCGTGATGAGCAGCGCAAGGAAGTAAGCAGCTGCTTAAGCAGTAGACAAGCGACGGTGGATAGGCGACAGGAGACAGTTAACGCCAAATGACAGACAGCAGATATTAGATAGCAATGGAAAAGGACTTGTCAAGCGATTTTAAGCGTTACTGTGTGTGTATGAGTGTGTGTGTTTATGCGGAGTGTGACTCTCGGCAGCTGTATTTGAAACCGCATACACGCTGAAAATCTCAACTTCATCAATGGAATGCTGATGAATGCGAGCTAGCGCCCGAGGCAGGCAGCGAGTGTGTGCGAGCAATGGTGAGGTTATGTTTGATGAGTCCTTCGATGGGTTTGTTGTGATAACTGCACAACAGGCGGTGTATAGTTGATTACTTTTGCTTGTGTGTGTCAACTGATGATCGATTGTTAAAGCGATCCTGCCAATTTGCGCGCTACTCCCAAATCACTGTGGAGGTTTTCTTTTAACTAATGTCTGCGTTTTTTGTTTTTGCTTTTGCAAATTACGGCGTGCCGTGAAATTGGCGTGAAGTAAGTTGGCAAACACACTAAATTATCATTCACTTCCATTTCACAACATTGTCAGCCGCTGAGCAATTGTTGATTAGCATCACAACACCTTTTCCCATTGTTTTTGCTTTTATTTTTGTTGTGCCAGCGCATTGCACTGTTTAGCTGAAATTGTCAATGTATAACAAACAAATGTGGTGTTGTGTGTGTCGGTCCGAAGGCGTTCATTCTTTCTAAAAAAAATTACAGCTGACATTAGGCTTCTGTTACTCTTTGTGTCGCCTGTCACTTACAGGTGACCGACCACGTGACTGCCGGAAGAAAATTACAAATTCACAACGCATTCGCATAGATCCTTGCGTCAGGAAAATAACATTCTGTTAGGCATAACGAATGCGGCATAACTCATTGAGGCGAGTGACGGACATCGGCAGCTGTTAGAAAGCGCAACCGCAAGGATCCCTACTCGCTTTTCGGAAGAACCGCTAACCGCTGCAATAGACCAAGTACAGCTGCGCGCCGTTTGGCTGCACTGCTGGCATAATTAATAGTCTGGCGTTAAGAAATGCGCTGGTTTGAGCTTTAAAAAAGTCTCACGTACAAACAGCGATCGTAAAAGTGTGGTGGCATTCGAAATATTAAATATACCATATATTTTTTAAAGGTGTAAATTTGAGGCGTGAGCTGCATGTTGGCTAAAAGACAGCTGATGCTGCCAAATGACAACAATAACAATAAATATGCTGTTGCAAAGCTATAAAAATAATAATAATGAAAAGTACTTGCAATCGGCTTGCAATTGTTCTTGGCTTGAGGTGCAAAGGTGCGAGTCTAATAGTGATGGTGCTTGAAATTGAACGATAATGTGGTTAGAATTTTAAACATTATAGGATAAGGTGCAAGTTTTTTAAGTAATGCAACATTGAAAAAATAACAAAAAGAAGAATTTTTATGAAAAATAAAATTAATTAATCAAATGAAAAATATAATATTTAATAATATATAGTTTAATTGTTGAATGCATTTAATGTTGAAAAATACTAAATAAAGAATTATTATGAAAATTTAATTCAAATTATGGAAATTAAAAAAAAATAAACTATTTAATTTTTTTTTTACATTAATTTAATTAAAAAAAAACAATAAAACATATTTTTAAAGAAATTAAATTATAATTAATAAAATCCAAAATATGTGTAATTTAATTTTAATAATATATAATATATTCACATACAAACGTTTAATTTATTAAATTAATAAAAAAATTACTAAATATATAGTTTTTTTATGAAAATTTAATTAAAATTAATTAAATTAAAAAATAAATACATATTTTTTTAAATAGTGCAAAATTAAAAAAAAAACAACTAAAAATATTTTTATGAAAATTAAATCTAATTAAAAAATATACATATTTAATTTTCAGAATTTCCTAATGATTATTTATGTTTTATATTTCTATATATATTTTTTTGCATATACTTACTATTAATAGAAAAATATTCAAATATTTAATTTTAAGCTACTGATAATTTTAAATATAAAATAAGTAGCAACAATTTTCGATACTCTTCGATATAACGGTATTTACTAACTTTTATGAGCAAATAACAATTAAAAAATTTATATGCTTGCGAATTTTAAAATTACACAAGCTAAAGCGCTACACTCACATGTACATATACATATGTATGTGCGTATGTATGTGTGCATGTATTTAGGCATCTATGTACATATGTATGTACAATAGGTAAATATACCTATTACCCCTTGCAATCAACACTTCACAACAGTGTCACTCTGACAATATTATTTCTTGACTTTTTCACGCTTTTGGCATGCGCAAGTACGTAGTACGTACCGAAAAACAACAAACACATTTGCAAAACATTAAAGAGCTGCAGCGGACTGCAGTGACGTTGAAAGGCCACGCAGCAATTGTTTAACCGCAAACACCATTTGCGTCCCGACCGACTAACTAACTGACTGGCCGCCGCCTGCCTCCTCCTCTCTCCACCGCAAGCCAACAAGCGGCCGACCAACAGCCCATCAGAGCATCTGTTCGCCGCTGACAGTTAGTCAAATCTAACTGACAGACACAATGTGAGTTAAATATTATGAAAATAATATAAAGGAAAAAATGGAAAATTTTTGCTTTGCAAGCAAGTCTCCGAAGAAGCACAATTGGCGACTGTGCCACTAACTGTACACTGATGGTGATGGTGATCGCCAGCTCATCCGCATCCTTTGGACTGTGTTGTTTTGTTGGTTAGGCGGCAGCCCATGCGACTGGCTGTCAGTCAGTGCTTTTTCTATTCCAGTTGGCGAGCTTGTATGCATGTGTGTGCGTGTGTGTGTGGCGCGCATTATGTTTGCTGCTGCGGTTTTGTTTGTCTGTTTATTGTACAGTGAATGCTTGAATTGCTGCTTAAAAAGGTCCTCACAAAAAGCACATTTAACTTAAGTACAGCAAATACAGCATTTAAGCAAATACCAGACGGCACACGCACACACAGACACTAATATGCATACACATCTATATACTTAAAAGGCAAACATATTAGTCAGAATTGTGCAAAGCACACAAGCCCAAACTACTCA
Source organism: Bactrocera dorsalis (assembly GCF_023373825.1). Lineage (NCBI taxonomy): Eukaryota > Metazoa > Arthropoda > Insecta > Diptera > Tephritidae > Bactrocera > Bactrocera dorsalis. The sequence continues at coordinate 100,854,854 of NC_064304.1, read as the reverse complement.
TGCACCTATACACGCACACGCTTACACAAACATATGTAAGTATATATATAAGTATGTATGTATAACTAGCGCACATATCATAGCACATTATAGTGTATATATCTGTGTATGTATGTATATGTTTAGTAAGACGTTGTTGATTTGTTTGCGCATGCATTGACAAGATGCCGTGCAGGGCATTCAGCCATGCAGTCAACCAAAGTCAAGTACAAGCATAAACTTAATTTAATTAAATACTTGAAAACTTTACAAGAATGCTTTCAACAATGCGCAGTTAAGTTAGGTTAGCAACTAACACATCTTTATGTATGTAAGTATGTGCGTAAAATGTTCAGCCATATGGACTTAATGGACTATATAGCAATAAATATATTAAAATAAATAGTTATTTATATATATGTATATACATATGCATATGTGTATGTTATAGTAAAATATATAAAAATGCGATATAATAGTAAATTTATGTATGTATATATGTTTGTAGTTGATGTTTTATTTACAAATACAGTTATAATATTACCCCTGAGGCGCGTATAATGCATAAACGAAGCCGTACAGAAGTCACATTTGTAAAACCGTTCGCCGGTATGTATGCGCAAATGTTTGCGCAGATCTTTCTTGAGGAAAAATTTTCGATTGCATACATCGCATTCAACGTTGGGCGCTGCAAAGCATATTAAAATTGCAAAAATGCAAAAAATTGGTAGATTTCAATTATATTTTTTATTTTTGTTTTTGCTTGAATTATTAATTGAAAAATTAATTGTTTAAAATTTTGTTATTTTTTTTTTAATTTTTGTTAATTTTTTTTTATTTTTTTTTAATTTTTATTTTTAATTTTTAAATTTTTCTTTTAATTTTGTTGTTTTTTTATTTCTTTTTAATTTTTTTAAATTCTTAATTTTTTTTTTAATTGTTTTTAACATAAAATTTTTTTTTAATTCTAATTAATTTTTTTAATTAAAATTGTTTTTAAATTATTTTTTGGCTGGTTATTAATTTCTGAGTATTTAAAAAAAAATGCTTGGTTAATTTAATTAAAATTTATTTAATTTTTTATATAATTTTATTCAGTGTGAGATAGAAAAGCATTTTTAATTATAATTTTGACTGTTTATTAAATGCTGAGTATTAAAAAAAAATATTATGTTTATTTAAAAGTCATAAAAATTTATTGATTTTTGCAAAATTTTTAATTTTGTTATTTAATTGTCGAATTTTTGGTTAATTAATTTTTAGTTAATTAAATTCCTTTTTAAGTCTTCTATTTCAAAAGAGCACAACTTCAGAACGCTTAATCCATAAAAAAATATTATTTGTTCAATTTTAATTTCAAATTAATTTTTATTTTAAATTTTTTATTTACTAATTATTATTTTTTTCTTGAAATTCAGGCTTTTAAAATAATTTGAATTAGTTTGTGAAATTATTTTTAATTTCTTTTTTTATTATTTTTAGTTTTTGAATTTTGTACTATTACTTTGGTTTTTTGAACAAAAAATTGACTTCTATATGTATGTATGTACCATATAAACTGCGTTTATAAGAGAAAAAGAAAAAAACAATGTTTGGCAATTATTTATTGCAAAAGTATGTAAGTCAAAGACCAATTCAAAACTTGAAAAATATTTAATTTTCAATTATTACTAGATCACAAGCAACATTGTTATATCAATCTTTTTAGTATATATTATTTAATCTAATTATTTTATATATATTTTTTTTTTATTTAAAAAGCGTTCAAAAGTTGTGTTATTTTCATAAAAAATCTTCCAAATTTGTAGTCTAGTTTCCACACCCGATTTAAATACAGCAATTTTTTGTTTGGTTTGATTTATATAGATTAAATTTTGCATTTGCTAGCGCATTTAGTTTTCGATTTAATTTCGTTGTTCTTTTTTTAATTTTTTTATTGTGTTTAATATATGTATGTGTTTTTGAAATGACTTATGAAGAATATGTTTTTTTTACCAAAAATCATTCTTAATTATTTAATACTATTATATTTGTTTATATTTTCAATTTTTTAAAGTTTCATAAAAACTTATTTACTTGTTTTCGTTTAGTATATATGTATGTAGCATTAGTTTAAGCCTGCTTTTAGGCGTTTAAGTTGTGTTTAGTAATATTTCAGTGTTTAGCTTATATTTAAGTACTGTTTTAATGTTCTAACTAAGCACAGGCTATTTAAAATATAAAATAATTTTAACTGTATTTAATTTATAAAAATAGCTTAATTAATTAATTCACTCAGAAAATTAAAAGAAAATAGTTATTATGAGCCTTTTTAACAATTAAAATTTTTGTTTTAAGTTTGTTTGTGTTTAAAGTAAAGACACAGCAACATAATTTTTTTATATAATAATAATTTTTTTTTACTATAAAGAGTTTTAAAAATAATATATTTCATATAAAAACCAAAAATATTATTAAATTTATATTTTTTTGCTTGGATTAAATGAAAACTATTATTTTTAATTTTTATTTGATGTGGTGTATAATTTTTTTTTTATTTGGCTGGGTATTAATTTTTGAAAATTTTGAAATTAAAAAAAAAATAAATTTTGTTTACTGCAAAATATTTTAGATTAACCTACTTAATAAAAAATGAATAATTAAATTAATTCATAATTATTTACATCTGTTTTTAACTTTCGCAATAATATAAGTTTGCATAATTACACTTTTTAAAATAAATGTTTTTAATGTTCTTCATTTTCTACTTAAAGCAAGTAATAGTTAAATGATATGTGTATAAGTAAAAAAGAATAATAATACTAAAATAATAATACTAAAATTAAAAAAATATAATAATGAAATATTTTTCAAATGCTTACAATATGGTACATTTGTTGAATAGTCAAATACGAATTTTAAGCTCCAGTTTTTGAAGTCACTGCATAATTTATAAAACAAATTAACTTGAGTGTAAGTAACCAGCAACAACAATAAAAAGCGCAGTAAAGATCAAAGTATAGCCAAAAATATTGAACTGCCTTCATTTTGATTACAAACAAAAAACGGTTGACTATAAATTAACATTCGATTGGACCGCAGAAGCCCCAGACAATAATCATTATTTATTTATATATGTGTAAACAACCGCAATTCGCCACCGTTAACCGCATTATTTAGGGTTAAGTTTTGCACTCTCCAGCAACGGGCCGCTCGTCTAATCATATTTAAGTGTTTGTAAGAATTCAAAAGAGCGCACTCAAGGGGTGAACCGAAAACAGATAAAAAAAGCATTGAAAATATAAAAAAAGAAGAAAATAAAAAATGGCATAAAAATACAGCACGCGCTTGCAGTAATATCGTATTATGCTTTTAGCCAACGACGAAACACAAAAAGGACAAAATCTGTTTAAAATTCAGACGGCCAAACAACAAGTGGATGAGTGGATGAATAAAACAAGCGCAACAAAACCAACGCAAAAAAAAACAACTACAAAGAGAGCACACTAAAAAATATTTACAAAGCGAAAAGTAAGAAAAACAAATAATTTAAAAAGTAAAAACAACAACAGCGAACATCAAAAACCTTAAATCGAGAACAAAACCAGGATATACGATTACAACGCCGCAAACAAAGTGTCCCTGTGTGTGTATGGAGTTGTGCCTGCAGGACACGCTTACTGTATGTATGGGTGTGTATGTGTGTTTAGATACAAATAATTTTCGAATTTACATAAATTACCCTCGACGCATATGCAAACACGCCGCAGCAGGTAATTTATGTGTAGCAACAATACAGCCAAAGCGACACACACACATCTACATATAAGCTCGGGAATGTATGTATGTGTTTGGCGTGTAAAAAATAAACTCCCAAGTGTTTGCAGCATGCAACACACAAACGTGTTGTGCCACAATGCAGCCTCATTTCTTGCTTTCTTTTTGTGCTGCTTCGGTGGGCGTGAACGTGTCCGTATGGAGCAATATTTTTATGCGGCAACTAAACACTACTCATTCAATCCATACATATAAATGTATGTGTATGCTTATGTGCGCTATGCTTTTCAGCGAGCTGGGCGTGTATGCCACACACACATACATATATGTAACGGGTGATTTTTTTGAGGTTAGGATTTTCATGCATTAGTATTTGACAGATCACGTGGGATTTCAGACATGGTGTCAAAGAGAAAGATGCTCAGTATGCTTTGACATTTCATCATGAATAGACTTACTAACGAGCAACGCTTGCAAATCATTGAATTTTATTACCAAAATCAGTGTTCGGTTCGAAATGTGAAAATCCGCTTTTTTATCGACAAATTTTGTTCAGCGATGAGGCTCATTTCTGGTTGAATGGCTACGTAAATAAGCAAAATTGCCGCATTTGGGGTGAAGAGCAACCAGAAGCCGTTCAAGAACTGCCCATGCATCCCGAAAAATGCACTGTTTGGTGTGGTTTGTACGCTGGTGGAATCATTGGACCGTATTTTTTCAAAGATGCTGTTGGACGCAACGTTACGGTGAATGGCGATCGCTATCGTTCGATGCTAACAAACTTTTTGTTGCCAAAAATGGAAGAACTGAACTTGGTTGACATGTGGTTTCAACAAGATGGCGCTACATGCCACACAGCTCGCGATTCTATGGCCATTTTGAGGGAAAACTTCGGACAACAATTCATCTCAAGAAATGGACCCGTAAGTTGGCCACCAAGATCATGCGATTTAACGCCTTTAGACTATTTTTTGTGGGGCTACGTCAAGTCTAAAGTCTACAGAAATAAGCCAGCAACTATTCCAGCTTTGGAAGACAACATTTCCGAAGAAATTCGGGCTATTCCGGCCGAAATGCTCGAAAAAGTTGCCCAAAATTGGACTTTCCGAATGGACCACCTAAGACGCAGCCGCGGTCAACATTTAAATGAAATTATCTTCAAAAAGTAAATGTCATGAACCAATCTAACGTTTCAAATAAAGAACCGATGAGATTTTGCAAATTTTATGCGTTTTTTTTTTTAAAAAAGTTATCAAGCTCTTAAAAAATCACCCTATACATACATATGTACACACTATTTACAGTTGATGCTTTTTGGTAGCTAAAGCAGGGTTTATTGCCGCACAATAAATTCTATGCACCAGCCATGTACTCCTAACTATATTTGCTTGTATGTTTGTGTATATGTATATGCGTGTACTTCATTATTTTTTGGCATTTTGAAATAATAATAAAATAATATGTCTTATTTGCTGCTATTGCTACTGCCACTGCTGCCGAAGGGTGCGTAGGTTGGGTGCGTAAAAGGGGCGTCGCTGGTTAATGGGTGTTCGGGTGCGAAATGAAGGGTTATTCGATATGCCGATATGATAATTGAATTACAATTTTACTAAGTGTGGTGTACATTTACAGTTATTGAAGTATATTACGTACACATACATACATGTATATTTTTGCTCTATTTTATGCTCTGCTGCGGTGTAAGTGTAGGAAACTTGCAAATTATGACACGAATGACCATTTGTTCGGTACTGAAGGGTAGAGAGCGAGCAAAAAAAAAAATTAAAAAACTGTATTTATAAAAAGGTATTGGATTTCTGACTTCTTCATGCGTTCTGTGCTAATATTTTTGGGTATGTCATTTATTTGGACATATTTTTTTTATTGGTGGTTGATATAAATTTTAGAGGCAATTATATGACAGTTATAATGCAGCTGAGTTGGCTTTTATATTTCAATACTTCTCTACAGTGCTTCGAATAACTGTTTGGAGAGGACGTATATTATAGTTGGATATCTCCTTATTTTAAAATACACTAATTAAATCTAAAAAAAAAAATAAAAAAATTAAAAAAAAAAAAATTAAAAATAAAAAAGAATTAAAAAAACAAAAATAAAAATTAAAAAAAAATTAAAAAAATTAAAAAAAAATTGTTAAGAAATATTAGAAATAAACTAAAAAATGTCATAAAAAATATGAAAATTAAAATAAAAGCAACAAAAAAATAAAATAAAAAATAAGGAAATTAAAATAAAAAATAAATATAAACAAAAAGATTAAAAAAAAGAAAAAATAAAATAAAACAATATATGTACATAATAAAAAAAAAAATATTTAAAAAACATTAAAAAATTTAATAAAAAGTTATTAAAAAATTATATAGAAAAAAATAAAAAATAGTGAAAAAAATATTAAACTTTTATAACAGTTTTTTTATTTTTAGTTTTAAATTATATAAATTTATTAAGCATATGCGTATCGAAAATTTATTATAATAATTTTTAGGTTATATCTCAAGCGGAATTATTTTATTTATTTATTAATAAAAATAAAATTTTTTGACGTGTCATACTTTTTAAACTAAAAAAATGTCAGTAGCACCAAAAAATTTAAAAATTTACTTAAATAAAAAATACTTAAAAGCATTTTTTTGGTTTTATTGTTGATGCGAAGCAACTAATGAAGAAGCTTTATAGTTTTATTGCGAAATAAAAATAAAATGTGCTTAAAAACAAATTAAATAAGAGTAAAACAATCAAGTTTTGCTGAATTTCTTAATAAAATAATTGTCTGTTATATCTTTTTAAACGTCATATCGATTAAGCTGTAAATTTGAAGCTGGTCTGTATAAAACTTTCATAGAAAGAGCTTTCATTGATAATCATATACAAATTTTAAAAGAAACCGGCCTCGAAAAGCTTTGAAATAAGAAGGAAATTTGTATTGAAACTTTAGCTTTAAAATACAACTCCAATATACAGCTTACACAGAGCTTTCACTATTCACATAAAATTAGAAGCAAACTTAAAAATGAATACTGAACTTCTAAACATTTTTTAGAAACATCACATACATACTTAGCATACAATGAGTCACATAGATGGTATAAAAGCTCAAATGAAATGTAAATGTAAGCTTTTTCAAATGAAGAATAGAGCATCCTTTGGAGCTTTCACTTTTGTTTGCTCTAGATGGTAGAAAAGCTCGAAAGAAATTTCGCAAGTCTAATTTCAATCGAATGACGCAAAAAGTTTTCACTTTTGTTTGCTGTAGATGTTAGAAAAGCTCGAAGGGAATTTTGTAAGTGTAATTTATATCAAATGACACAAAAAGCTTTCACTTCTATTTGTTCTAGATTGTAGAAAAGTTCGAAGGAAATGTTGTAAGCGTAATTTATATCAAATGACACAAAAAGCTTTCACTTTTGTTTGCTGTAGACGTTAGAAAAGCTCGAAGGGAATTTGACACAAAAAGCTTTCACTTCTATTTGTTCTAGATTGTAGAAGAGCTCGAAGGAAATGTTGTAAGCGTAATTTTTATCAAATGACACGAAAAGCTTTCACTTCAGATGTTAGAAAAGCCCAAAAGAAAGTTTGAAAACGAAATTTCTATCAATTTATGTAAAAAGCTTTCACTTTTGTTTAATTAAACGGTAAAAAGGTTCACATGAAAATTTTTACGCATAAATTCTACCAAATTACGCAAAGAGCTTTCACTTTTGTGTGCTTTAACTTATTTTTATGCCAAAATCTCTTTATGGAAACTATTCTGTTTACATTTTCTTCACATATTATCTAAAAAGCTGCTTTAGTTCGCAGAAATTATAATGAAAGAATGAAGTAAATCACTGTAATGTCAATGACACGCTGAAACTTCCACCTATGCAGTTAATTAAAGTGGAGTTAATGATTCTTCGACATACATATGTAAGTAGAAGTAGAGCAAACACATGACAAATGCTGGACTCCGTTGCAGCGTGAACGACTTGAAGCCGCAATTATGTAAGCTTGTATGTGTGACACTTTATGATACTTTAGAAACACGGCAAGTTGCGCATCTTCATCATTACGGCGACGACTTAATTGAGAACAACAGTGGTAAATAATAAACATGTCTAACCCATAAGCGCCAAACCGTGAAGCAATTAAAAGAAAATGCAGAAAGTATATGCATATATATATATATGTACAAAAATATACATACATATATATATGTGGACTGAACGGAAGAGGCAAATGTTATGGCAAATTATGACAGCTGGCGCTACAACGTTGTTGGTTTATGCGGGTTGACACACGCAGCGTGCGATTACCGCATTTTCACCGAGCCATTAAAAGCATTAAGCTTATAAATTGTTTTTGTTTGCTTCTTTTTACATTTCCGCTAAACGTCATGTGATGTCAAGCAAATAGAAAATAGCGGCAAATAGTGGAGCAATTATAAATATGAATGTATATCTTGTCGTACGTATGCCGTAATTTAGATAAACTTGTTACATATGTGGAGTGTAGATTAAAAAGCAATAAAATTAAAAACGCAGAAATGTAAAAAAAAAACTGAAGTAATGTTGTTGTTGTTTTTGCAATTATTTTAAATTAAGGGTGCTTACTGCAAATAAAAGCACCAAATGCAAGAAGTTTTCAAGAAAAAAATGAAAAAAAGTTTGCAAGAAAAAAATTTAAGTACAACAACAAAAGGTTTGTTGTTTTGTTTGTACAAAAAAAGCTTTTAAAGTACAACAACTAAAGGTTTGTCACAAATAGTTGGCTACGCGCTCATAAAGTTCGCTGGAGCATGCAAACTGGCGACGGCGCACAGCGCATGTGGTAAACAGGGTGTGAAGGAAAGCAGTAAGTTGGTCCGAAGGAGTAGTGCCGACAGTTGTAAGGCAATATAATACATTGTAACAATACTAGTTGTTGTTGTAGTGTTGGTAATAGAAGGAAAATAGACGGAAAGTAGCGGAAAATAGTGGTAGTGTTAGCGTTAGTGTTAGTGTTAGTGTATAGTAGTGGAAATATATTAGCCATTTAACGACTTAATAACTCACAACCGACAATGTTAAGCAAAACTAGCAACAAAAACACAAAACCAAAAAGCAACAACAAATGTGAAGGGTTAAGCGGCAGCAAAATAAGCATCACCGCCGCTTCTTTTTACAACAATTGGAGTTTAAGGGATTTATGCACGCATATGTGTGTGTGTCTGCATTTATTTATGTATGTACTTTATGCACATTTATTTATTTACTAAACAATAAATGCCAGCCAACCGACTGAGCGCTGCCAGCCAGTCAGCTGTCAGTCGGCGGCTCAGCAATGCACTTAACTCATAAGTATATGGCATGTATGTATGTACATATGTATGTGTAATATAGGTTCACGCGCATGCGTTGCAACCACTTAGCTTACCTGCATGAAATTTGCTATGCGTCTTAAGTGCGCTCTCCGTGCCAAATTGCTTGCCACACACACCGCAGGCATGTGGTTTGCGCAGAAAATGCACCGTCAATTTGTGCAACGTCAGCTGGGAGGGGCGCGGGAAGCGCACATGACACAACGTGCACTCGTATGGTCTCCCCTCGCTATCGTGTGTCTCCATGTGACGATGGAGGGCGGAGCGCATGCGAAAACCGCGCTTACAGATCGAACAAACAAACGGCATGGAGGCTTGATTGCTGTGCGCCAGCTGATGATGTTTGCGCAACGCTATGTCATTGGTGAAGCGTGCATCGCAGAAGAGACAATTATGACTGGTGCGCAAGACGCGTTCCATTAGCAGCAATTCATCTTCGCTGGCGTTCGCATTGTCCGCCATTAGCGCAGCGGCAGCGTTGGCATTGCCGTCGCCAACACTACCAGCTGGCTGCTGGGGCGGCATGCCAGCCAATTTGGCGCTGGCGCGTCGCTTGCGAAAATGTCGCAGTGTGCCGGTGTTGGTGGAGGTGCTGTCCGGTTCCGTTTGCTCGGGTGAGGGCAGCGTGACGTGTGCGCGCTTGGCGCGGTGTTGCAGTGATTGTTCGTCACTTTGCTGTTGTTGTTCTTCCTCAAATGCACTTTCGTCCTCTAATTGTTGGAGGAAGTCACCGTGTTGTTGTTGTTGTTGGTGCTGCTGCTGTTGGTGTTGCATTTGCGCTTGCAGTTCCTGTTGTTGTTGCTGCTGCTGTGGTGCTGCGCATGGTTGCGCATGCGCATGGTCTTCATTGAAAGCTGTTGAATCGAAACAAAAAAAAAAAAAACAACAAAAAAGTTAATGCCAGTTAATTGAATTAGTTAGTAAGCTAGTTTGCATTCAATTTTCCAATCATTTTCCACACGCAATTCACATTTTCATGTCCATTTATATCATACATGCAAGTATTTATTAATTTGTTGTTGGCGCTATTATGTTATTATTATACGAGTAGTTGCTATTGTTATTGTTGTTGTATTTTTTCAACTTACGGTCATCACAGTCGGGACAGCAGAGTATGCGTTGTGGCTTGCCGCCGCTTGAGCTGGGCGATGGCGTGTGCATGCCGCCGGCCGGCTTGTGTGTTGTTGTAGTTGTAGACTCGGCACTCAATTGCGTGGTGTCCAGTTGCAAATCAATGGCTGTAGGCGAGAATAAACAATGCATATAAATTAGACGTTAAGTAATTTAGTGATTAAATGCACTTTGATTGCAGAAAAAACAACAAATAAGTAATAAATAAAATAAAATAAAAAAAAAACAACAACAAAAATAAAAATTTTCGAATTTGGTGAAGATATCTTGTCAAATAAAAAAGTTTTCCATACAAGAACTTGATTTTAAGCGTTGAGTTTGTATGGCAGCTATATGCTATAGTGGTCCGATCTGAACTATTTCTGCAGAGATTGTAGCCTTACTTTGAGCAATAAACTATGCCAAATTTGGTGAAGATGTCTTGTCAAATAAAAAACATACTTGAGAACTTGATTTTTAACGTTCACTTGCTCACAAAATACTTTTCGCTGCCTCAGTGACACCGCCGTTAGTTTATTCCTGTGAGAATTTTCATTGTAAATGATTGCCATTAACATTTGCCAGGCTAAAAATAATTGAATTTCCCCACACGATTCGGCATTCATTTAACCGGAAATACTCAAATTAGGAAATTTCCAAATCGCCATTATTCAAGAGTGATAACTCAATGATATGCCATGGCCCGGCCAGACCAGAGGCGAGCCAACGTTTATTCATGACTCGACAAGTACCAATTAAGAACGCCATTAAGGGCAATTGAAACATCAGCTTTGATTTCAAGGCCACCCTCCTCCAGCGATAGACTGCTCGAAAAACAACAACAACAACAACACAGCTAACACAACAAGCGACGATGTTAATCTAATCAGAGAGCGCATTAATATTCAGCGTTGAGTTGAAGCGATGGTTTCGACATTTTTGTTGTTGCTGTTGTTTGGGAAAATTGTTTGTTTTTAACTGTGGTGAGCCCTACGCGCTTGGGTTAGGAGGCGCTTGGTGGGCATGTTGAAATATGAAAGGGAATACATTAATGCAGTGATTACAATTACATGCATACTTTATGAGTGGATTATAACTTTTTAAGTGAAAATGATTTAGACCATTTAACGGTCGCAAAGAAGAAGAAGCAGCCGTTAAGCCAAAAGTAGCTGTGTCAAGCAATTAATGAAATAATGGAGGCAAATAAAGCTTGTGTGTGGTCAGGGCGCACGCATTTTCTCTTTAATATATATTTTGTGTGTGTTTAAGTGAGAAATGCAACCGTGGGTGGTGCGTGCATGCAATGGATGGTAGGGGCTTCAAGCGGCGAAAGAGTTATCGCTCATTTTATTTACTGTTTAATATTATTTAAATTGATTTTTTTATTTAACTTGCTATATTTTTTAGTTATTTTCCTTTAATTTTAGTTTATTTTAATTTGTTAAATTTTAAATAAATAAACGCACTAAATTTTTTCTAATTTATTAAGTTAGCTATTAATTTAAAAAACTTTAAAAATTTACTTTTTTGCAATATATTGTTTTTATTTATTTTATTCTGTTATTTTTTTTATAAGCTACTAAAACTAAAATTTAATTTTTTATTAATTTTATATATTTTTTAAATTAAACATATAAGTAATTTGCTTTGCAAGATATGTATATGTTTATTTTTATTTAAATTTTCTCTTTTTATTTTTAATTTAATCCTATTTTTCAAATTTTTTTAAATATTATTTTTTTTTAATTAATTTTTCTTCTTTTTATATAAAAATAATAATATAATAAATAATAATATATTTTATATTTTAATTATTTTATTGTTTTTAAATTTATTCACTTTTTAAGTTTATATTTTTCGAATTTTTGATTTATAATTTAATTTTATTTAATTTCAGGTTTTTAATTTTATTTATATAGTATTTAAATATTTTGAATTTATTTTTTGATATTTTTTAAATTTTCTTACATTTACAATTTTTTTTTTAAATAATATTGAATTTCAATTTTAAGTTTTTAACTTATATTTTATTATGAAATCATTCTCACTTTTTTAATTTTAACATTTTTAATTTTTCTTTTTATATTTTCTCAATTTTAAATTTAATAATTTCCAATTTTTTGTTATTTGAATTTTATTGAATTCTCTATCATTTAATTTTTTGAAAATAAATTTGAATTTCAATTAAAATTTTTAGGGTAAATTTTAATTAAAAATCGTTTTCATTTTTTATTTTAATATAATTTTTTGTAAATTAATTTTTCATCTTCATATTTTATTAATGTTTCCAAAATTTTTAAATTTTATAGTTTTTTGACTTTTTTGTGTTAATAATTTTTGATTTTTTTTATATTTTTCGATGTTTTTTAAATTTTCTTAAAATTAAAACTTTTTCGAAAATAATTTTGAATTACAATTTAAAACTTTTAATTAAAATTTTATTTTAAAATCATTTTCATTTTTTAGATAAATACTTTTTTTTATTATAAATAATTTTTGAATTTATTTTATACATTTTTTGATATTTTTTAAATTTTCTAATATTCAAAAAAAAATTTTTTTAATTTTTTATCTTCTTATTCATCAATATTTATTATTTTACATTTAGAAACTTTTTAATGTTTTTTCAGTTAATTTTAATTTTATATTTTTCGTAAATTTTTTCTATTTAAATATTATCTTTATTTAACTATTATTTCGATTTAATTTAGAATTTTTATTTTTCGTATTTTTTCATTCTCACACAATATTTGCACTCTACTGCGTCCAATTAATTAGTGTTTGCTGTCTATTTTCGCACTTTCGCATTCTACTTTGTGTTTATACACTCAATTGGACGCATAAAGCCGCTAAAAACAATAACAATAGCAACAACAACAGTAATTGAAGTGTGACGTTATAATGGAATAGCTACGAACTAGAGGTGGCAGTTAATTAACGAGTGTTACAACGTTAATGACTTGCTTTGTTGTTGTTTTTGTTTATTAGAAAATTTAGTAGCTGAAAAAGCGTGCAATAGATAGCGCAACTACAAAGTTTTGCTATTTTCCTTTGATGTTACAATAAAATAGCGAGTTGAGCAATAGTAGATGCATATAAACCCATATACATATGTATGTATGTATATGTATTGTTGTTGTGACCTGTGTCAACAATTGTTCTGTGCGCACTGCCACCCTAAAAGCCTATCACACTTGCTTGACTTAGGCCATCGACCGACCACCGGCATATTTATAACTTAACGCATTTATGCACATTAGAAGAGTATTTAGTACTTGTACCGGAAATCTCGCTTGGATAAACACACAATTACACACAATGACATACATATGTAGAACGCATGCCTCGAACTCCTTTCTTTTCTTTATTTTGCTATTTATGAAACGTGAAGTCGTCGCTAAAATTAAACTTCCGCTGTGAAAAACGCTTCATAAAAGTTCAAATGTATTTGTTAGTGTGTGTGTGTGTGTGTGTGTGTGTTAGCGTTTGCCTGCTCTGCTTACAAAATTTATAAATAACTTCATTCATTAGAGTGAAATTTGTGTTTTATAATGCCCAAGCAAGAACATCAAATGCATTTGTATGCGTGTGTGAGTGTTTTTGTTGTGCACAAAATATGAATGTGAATCAAGTGCGTTGATGATGTCTTCGCAAACGAGCATTGTGCCTTCGCTTGCCATTGTTAATTTGGGATATTAAAGGAAACCGCTATGTAGCTAAGTGAAAAACAAATGAACAAACGAACACACGATGAGCAAGCCGACGGAATATACTCATAATTTTATGACAATGAATTGACATGAATTTCCTTATACCCTACACAACATGTGCAAATTATTTGCGGTGAAGTGTGTGATTTTTTATTTAATATTTTTGGTAATTTTATTAGTAAACAACTTGTCGATAATTGATTAAATTTTAGTATTTGTAAATTTACATACATTTCAAAAGCATAAATGTATATTCAAAAAGATTTTAGAAACTTATATTTTTCGAAAACTTATTAAAAAAAATTTATTTAATATTTTTGGTAATTCTATTTGTAAACAACTTGTCGATAATTGATTAAATTTTAGTATTTGTAAATTTGCACATATGTACATTTGGAAAGCATTATATTGTGTGTGTATTCAAATAGATTTTCAAAAATTATGTTTTTCGCAAATTTATTAAATATTTGGTCATTTTATTTGTAATCAACTCTACGATAAACGATTAAATTTTAATATTTTTTAATTTACAAACACATTTCAAAAGCATTTTAGGCATATTCAAAAATATTTTTAAAAGCTATACAATATTTTTCGAAAATTTATTTAAAATTTTGGTTTAATATTTATGGTAATTTTATTTGTAATTAAATTATCGATAAATGATTAATTTTTAATATTTATAATATAAGTATTTTTTTTTTAACATTTTTCAAAAATTATTAAAGATTAATAGATTTTCTTTTCGATTATTTACAAAAACAAAAATTTATTATTATTTTTTTTTTGTGTTATAAACGATTATTTTGTTTTTCACTTATTTACTCATTTATAACTTTTTTTATTTATACTTTTTTTAAATAAAATAAAATAAATAATAGAAATAATAAATAATAAAAATTTATTTATTCTCTACTAATTTGTACATTTGATTTTAATATTGAACGATTAATCGATTTTTGTCAACCCCAAGAAAGGATCAGCGGTTTCAAACAAACGGCGAATAAAATCACAATTTTTGGTTACAAAACTCTAAATCTCGCTAATACGGCAAACATACACACTGTTCCTCCACTACACCATACATTACGTAAAGGGCATAACTCAAGTGTGAATTATGAATTGCACGCAAATAGCTGCGGATGCAAGTGTACGCCTGCACGCATCTACAATAAATATTCAAAAGACATTTTTCAACGCATCTCAACATTTTTCTGCTTTGTTCTATTCATAAACTAGCAGCGTACAACACACAAAAAAAAATCAAAAACAAAACAAAGCCACATCTAACAATAATAAAAATCAAATGACTATAGATTCACTTACGTTTCTTGCCTTTAGCCGCATCGTCGCACAGTTGCAGATGCACATCCTCGACACGCACCATCGACGTTTGCGAATTGGTGGACGCGGCCGCGGCCGCTGCTGCCGAGGCCATTGCTGCGTTGCGATGGCGACTCTCCAGCCACGTAGGCCGCTGTTGTAGGTAACATTTGCGCCGCTGTGGCGATTGTTGCATTTGATGCGTTGCCGTCGGCTGTGCGGTCGCCAAATTTTGTGTTTGCTGCCGCGATACACGTTGCTGTACGCCGCCCGCCTGTGCCTGTGCGGGCGATTGTTTTGTTGCTTGCGTTTGCAGTGGCTGCGTTGGCTCCAATGCATGGGCGCGTTGCAAGTGCTGATCGAGTGCGCGTTGCGTGCAGAAACTTTGGCCGCATTGGGCGCATTGGAAGCGCTGGGCGCCGTGCTCTTCGACAATGTGTTGTTGACGTTTTACGCGACGCGTGAAATGCATCGGGCAGTGGGGACAATTGAATGGCGTCTCCACCGGATGCATGGCAATAATGTGATTGCTATAGTCGAGATTGCTGGTAAACTTGGGGCGTTTGTGACAGAAGCGACAAACCAAATTGACTTTTTGCGAGGATGTGCCTGCGTTGCCGGCATTGCTTGGTTTAGCTGCGATTGTGGCAATTGGTTTTGCTGTTTGCGGTTGCGGATGCGGTTGGATCAATTGTAGTTGCTGCATGGCGGGTTGACGTGCGCGCGAGTGCTGCAACATGCGTACTTGCGGCGTGCCGTGCACTGCTTGCAGTTGTATTTGTTGTTGTTGCGGATGTTGTTGTCGTTGTTGGTAGTGCGATGCGGAGGGTGTTGAAGCGCAGCGCGGCGGCCGATTGGCAACCTGAGCGGCGGCTGAGTGTGGCGGTGGTGTGGCGTTGTGCAACTGATAGTGTTGCATGTGGCGCGGAGGCGGCGTCTGATGCAAAGTGCGTTGAGCCGAATTCACTGTAGGTGAAGCGATAAATTGTGGATTCAAATTGATGCCGTTCACCTGTACCGTTGACATGTGTGGCAGCGGTTGTCCCGTCATTTGTGGTTGTGCATGTTGCATGATGACGGCCTGTGGCGCCTGCGACAATTGATATGTGGTCGGCGGTTCAGGTGTGCCGGCGGTTGTGGCGTACAATTGTGGGGTGGCGCCGTTACTGCCGGGTTTGCCGTAATCTTGCGGTATCACAATCATTATTTGTTGCTGCTGTTGTGGTTGTTGTTGGCACGCTGGTCGCTGTTGTACTGCGGAGGTAGCGCCTTCAATATAATTCTCATTTGCATCGACCACCGATGATTTGTTCAACTCAATTGCATGGCGATGCTGTTGTTGTTGTTGGTGGTGGTGGTGGCCATGTTGTTGCGCTGTACCAGCCAAATGCGGCGACATGCCGGTGGTGGCAATCAAATTGGGTTGATACAAATCGCTGGCGCTAATGTAGTAGGTGGTGGTGCCACCGCCGGCGGCTGGCGCCTCGATGATGGCCGGCGAGAGGCCTGTGAGATCGGCACTGGACGCCCATTGGATTTCTTGTCCGCTGCCGAGGCCGTGGGCATACAGGTTCACACCAACGCCCAGATTTTGTATTGGCTGTATGGCGTTGGCCGCTTGCGCCAGTTGCAGTTGCGCCGCCTCGTAAGCGCAGCTGGGCGGCAAGGTGATGTAGTGTTGTTTCTGTTGTTGGCCGGCTTGCGTGTGCGCGTGTGCCTGTGCGTGTTGTTGCTTGGGCGTGGCAAGCACAGTTTGGTGAATGATTTGTGTGCGTTGCTGCTGTTGCTGTTGTTGTTGCTTGCGTTGCTGTTCCAATGCCTGTTGTTGCTGTTGTTGTTGGCGCTGCCGTTCACGTTGTTGTTCCAACAGCTGTTGTTGCTGTTGCTGCTGTTGGTGTCGCCGTTGTTGCTCCAACAATTGTTGCTGCATTAGCTGTTCCTGTTGTTGTTGCTCCAACAATTTCTGCTGCATCAGATGCTCTTGTTGTTGCTGCTGTTGCTGCAGCAGCTGTTGTTGTTTGAGTAACTCTTCCTCACGTTGCTGTTGTAAGAGTAGCTCAGTCTGCGGCAGTTGTTGTTGCGCCAGTTGTTGCTGTTGAATTAGTTGCTGCGACGGCGCGCCTTCTGCTGGCAATATTTGCTGCTGCAACACATGCTGGTGTTGTTGTTGCTGTTGTTGCGGCTGCGGTATTACATGTTGCTGCTGCCGTCGGTGTTGCTGTTTCTTCTGCACTGCTGCATCCTGCGTTTTATCCTCTTGCGCCTGGGCACGCGCACGCTGCTCCACCACTCGCTCTGTCTCCTGGATGTCATTCAGCAGCTGCGCGAACGCCGCGCTATCTACTGAATACTCCTTCGTAGAGCCGACGTCTGCACCACACTCTGCGGGTAAGTCCGTTGCAGGCGCATGCACCTGCACACCGTTGTTAGTCTCGTTGACGCAGGCGTTCATGTCAGTGCCCATATACTGTAGAGTATCCGCCTTTGCAACGCCCACCTTGCAATTAGTCGCCTCCTCAAGAGACACCGCCGCTAATGCGCGCATTTCCAAGTCACGCGGGCTTTTCTCATTTTGGCTGCTTGCCGGACTAGCTGACGCATTGTTGGCAGCTGCTCCCACCAGCTCAATGTTCTCAAAGCAAGGTATATCATTTTGGAAGCCGATCAACTCCGACTGTGTGCTGTCTTCCGTGAAGCACTCACCGTATTTATTGCCATATTGTTTGCTATAACCAGCAGCGGCACCCTGTGTTTGCTGCGTCGACTGCGGTTGATGTGTCGGTGGACCGACGGACATCGGCGCCGGCAGTGGTGATGGCTCTGACATCTGTCCACTGCTTACGCTTGCTGGTTCCATATGCATATGTTGGACGTAAGGGCTGGAGGCCACCGACAAGCTGCCACCACCACCGGCCATGCTGCTGCTACCCACACTGCCGACGCCACCGAGCGGACTTTCAGCGTACATGCTGTGTGTGGGCGTGGTTGGTGGCTCGGAGAGTGGCGAGTATACGGATTGTGCGAAAAAGTCATCTGCACTGGACGATACCGGCGTGTAAATGTGCTGATCCTGCATTTCATTGAGTATACCACTTAGTGTGTTCTCCACGTCCTGCATCTCACTCAAGTTCGTTTCGCTTAGCAGCTGTGTATGTTGCTGTGTTGCAACTTTCTCGGCCTCAGCTTCAGCGAGTAATGCAGCGGTCACTTCGCCGGCTGGCAAGGTGGCTTGCAATTCGTTGGCTTGCGGCGCTTCGGACTCATTTGCGAACTCTGGCGCGAATTCACTTATGAATTCATGCAATTTTGCGTCAGTCAAAGTTTCCGCGGACGCTGGGGTATGTGTTGTAATTGTTGGTACGGCGCAGCTCGAATACAAAGCACTGTTGTTCGTTAGGCAGTCTATGCGCCGATTCGGACTTGATCCAGTACCGTCGCTGAAGCCCATAAAATCACTTTGCTCGCTTTCGTACTGGCTGCTGCCGCAAGCATAGCCGCTGTAAGGCATAAGTTGCGCCTTAGTGGCATCAGCTTGGAACTGAGCTGCTTGTGCATTACCTTTCGAAGTTTGGCCTTCGTTAGCTGACTGTTCGTCGCTGGCATGCGGTAGTTCAGTTGATGTTATGGAACCTTCAGACTCACCATCTCTATTGCTGTGCATTGCATTATTTTCCTCCTTTTTATGATCGGGCTCAGCTATTTCTGCCTTCTCTGTCTCTTGGGAACTTGTCGTCAGATTTTCTGACACTTTTGACGTCTCAGTGGTCACCGTTGAGGTGTCGGACAAGGTCGCTTTGATTGGTGTTTTCTGCAGATTTGTTGTTTTAAGGAATTTCTTTTGGAAATCGGCAGATAGTATAGAGAGCGGTACGCGCACTATTAGCTGATTACGTAAGAGAACGGACACTGGTTGGGTGTTTGCGGTTGAAGTTGATGTTGATGTTGGCGTTGTGAGCGTTGTCATCTTTGCCATCACAGGTGACGAGAAAGATTTTGTGGGTGACTCTACAATATCCGTTTTCACTGGAGAGGTAAACAACGAAGACTTTGTTGGGTTGGACATAAGTGTAGAAAAGGTCTTCAAAGACATGGACGCGGCAGGCGCGGCTTTAGTTGGCGTCAACTTAACGGCGGCAATTGACGGCTTATCAGTAGTTGAGACCTCAGCAGTATTCACTGGATCACTTTGAGTTGGGGTGAGCGCTGGTAAAACGGGCGGTAAAGGCACTATTTGGCTGGGCAAAGTCATGCCCGAGCTTGAGCCGACCGACGTACCGGATGAAGCGGTCATTGCGACGCTCTTCTTATTCTTATCACAATTTTCTTTGGTGGACTCACTACAAGTATTGACACTCACTATATTTACATTATCTATTACCATCTTGCCCTTATTTTGGCTGATAAGCTGTGGTGGTAGAGTAGTGGTGTTTTCTGGCTTGTGTATCACATTTGGCGCGTGCTCGTCCTCCGTGGTGGCCGCGTCATCAGTCAAGCTACAGTTTTCGCGACAGCACGAGCGTTTTGGACGGCAGCGACGCCGCTTTTGAGACTCACTGCTCGGAACCTCTACATTCTGCGGCTTGGACAAGCTGCCAACGACATGATAACGCGCTGCTGTCAATGGGTGTGGCAAAGCGCATTGTGAATTCGGCGTAAGACTTGTTTTATCAGAAGATTGCTTGGTGGCGCACGAACCACATGCTTCCGGAAGTTTCTCTTGGACTAACTTCAAAATAATGGGCATCACTTTGCCGTCGGTGGCATTGTCACGTCGTTTCGTTTCCTCTAATAATTTGCGTCGCTTCTTAATGCGTTTGCTGCGCCGCTCTATGCAAATTCCGCCCGCGGTTGTCGTGGTACTATCTCCATCTGTGCTGCAAGCTGTCTCAGTTAGATATAATTCAGTCTTTTGGGTTTCGGTGGGCATTACAAACGGTGTTGGTACGCTTGGTGTGGGCGGTGGTAGTTGATCATCCACAATATCCATAGAAGTTTCTTTCTGTAGGCTTTCCTTCATTTCGGCTTTGGTGCGCCAAGGTGAGCGCGTAGATTGTGAGCCTTCGTTTTCATCGGCTGCTAGTTTACGTTTGAGCACTAAGCGTGTATTGGACACGTCTTCAGTCGCGTCAGTGACTTTTAATGCTACGCATTCTTTGTCCATTAGTGGTTCTGTGTGAACATCTGTTTCGTTCGTGTGTTGCAAAGCAACTGTTGCGGCTGCTGCTGACATAGACTTTGTCACCTCTTCGTACAACTCTGTGGCTTCCAAGCGCCGTAAGCGTACAAAACATGAGGGTAGCCGTGTCACCGACTCAGCCTTATCTACGTCACCAACACAATCGGTTGACGCACTCTCTGTGCGTGAGTGTTTATCGAAACAAGGGTGGCGAGAGCGTGCACGCCATTTAAGTCGTCGACGACCACGACGCGCTGTCGCATAATAGGAGAATGTTGGTTGTGTTGGTAGCGTCATAGAGTCAGCGCCTTCCGCTATGCTACTAGTGTCAATATCGTTGCTAGCCGTCGCCACTGTGGTTGCCTCACCATCGAGCAGAGCCGTCGCGCGCTCAGACGTTAGCTTTGTAAGGCTACGTCGTACCTGCTTTTTCTTGTAATGTATGGCGGTGAAAGCCGCCGCGGCGGCCGACGTAGAGGCAGGCGAGTTGGCGAGCAAATGGACGATGGGTCCCTTCAGTGTACGTCGCAGCTTGTGCTGCATATGGCGACGTGCGAGCGAACGACATTTCGGCGATGTGCTGTACGCTTTGAGCGCAGCTTTTGTTATGAAAGCGGAAACCGCGCTCTCGGAGTTGGGATCTATTGCGGTTGCGGTTTCTAGTAGTTCGGTTTCTCCTGAGAACGCATTGGTAATAGTTTCAATGTTGTTTTTGTGCTCAGCTGTTGTTGATCTTGGCTGTTCAACTGTTGCCATTAGCGTTTCAACGCCTTCATCATCACCATTACCATCAGCGTCTACGGTAACAGGCACATTTTCAGCAGCCAAACGTTCATCAGTTTGCAAATGATGCTTACCGCCAACACCGCAGTCGTCGTCTTGTACATTACTCAGACTCGAAGTGCGATTCAAGCTTGACTTTAAAGTGTTGCCAGCAACTCCCTTATTATTAGCCTCAACTACCGCCGACGTCGCCGCCTTGCTTGCATCAGTTTCACTGGCAATTATCTGCAAAGCAGCCGCACCATCTTTCACAGCCTCGTTGTTGCACGTCGTCGTATTCGTCGTTGTTGCCGGCAAAATTGGCAAATTACTAATCTCGGACGCTTCCACTGTTTGTTTACTGCTTTGTACATCATTCGTCGGTGCTTTAGTTAACTCTACCACCGCCGCCGCTGCCGTCGCTGTAGTCGCGCTCGTTTCGGTATTATTAGCAATTGTTGGTGTTTTTGTGACCGCTTGACCGCTAATCGGTTTCTGTTGCACCGACGATGTGTCGACGTCCATTGGTGTTGCCTTAGCAGTGTTAACAACAACAGCTGGTTGTAACAAATCGACGACGTCGTCGTCGTCTACCTTGTTGTGCCGCGTTGAACTCGAAATTTCAGTCAGAGGCTCATCTGTGATAGCTTTAACAACATTGCCGCCGCAATCACCGCCACAACGCGCTATTAACGTGTCCGCATCACATGAGATCGCCGCCACCGGCTCCGTCTCTACCGCCCCTTCAGTCGTCGCTGTGTACGAGTGGGCGTGTCGCGTATCCATAAATACTGCTGCTGACGCGATTTCCGCTTCTGTTTCTCGTTCTCCTTCGCGTACACATTCGCCAACATCGTCCCGTATCCGTTCCCGCTCCCTTGCACGTTTCTCGCGTTGCACACAATTTTCGGCATGCTTTGGCTCGCCGCTTGAGTACGTCGGAGATGGAGATGGAGACGCGCATAGCGACGCCGTTTTGGCTATGGCCTCCACAGACTGGTCGGCGTCGGTCGGCACTTCGTCGTCTGTCCGCGCCAATGCCTCATTTTTCACCTCATCGTCATCATCATCATCAACGTCATTAACAGCGGCAAGACAATCATCTGCTCGCGCCTCATCTTTCAACCGTGCGGCCGAGGATAATTCATCCTCATTGCTCGCTTGCTGGCAACTAATCGGCCTTTTTCGCGCCGATCGAGTTCGCATCAGCACAGTCGTTGGGTTTGTTGGTGAGGCTGTTCTCTTGTTGGCTTTTGTACGTTCCGCCGCCGTTGTGGGCTTAAAAATAATATGCGTTGCCAGCAGTGACTCTTGATCGACGCTTCGACCGCCACGCCGCCTATTTACATCACGTCCCAGAGCCGCCTCAACATCCAACGTCGTCAAATCATTGTTTGGCACTTTCGTTTTGGGCTTTGTTGGTTCAACGCCCAGTAATGGCTTTTGTATCGCGCAAGGGGAGGATGTTCGTACCGTAGCTATTGTGGTTGTTGCTGTAGTTGTTGTGGCGATTGCTGTCTTCTCTGCAGCAGACAACTTGAACGTCTCACTGCTGTTGCCATTACCGCTCAGACTCGTCGTCGTATTATTAGCCGGATTGCCGGTATGGCCGGGATTGGCAGCATTGGCCGCATTAACGTTGAGTTCCAGCCCCGTACGCGGAGATTTGCTGTAGTTATCGTTAATTAAATCGTTGCCAATGTCCAACACCGGTGGCAGATTCACGCTCAACGCGGTCTCCAGCTCGTCTGTGGTTTGCGTCTCCTGGTTGCGCCGTCTTTGGCAATTATTTGGCTTCGATTTCGTCTGTGAAGGCAGCGCGGCCGGCTGTTCCTCCGTTTGCTCGGCCGCCACTCGCGCCAACAGCTCTTCATATTCCCAACACTGGGTTTTGTCGAAAAGCGAACGCAATCTGATTTGTACCTTGAGGCATTTACGACGAAACTTGTGGATAATGTAGAATTGCGCGCTACATTTCGAGCAGATACGCTGTGGCAGTCCATCATTGGATTTTATCTGGAAGAGATGAGCAAAAAACAAAAACCAGACATAAGAAATAATAAATAAACGAGTGTATATTAAAGAAATTGTTGCTTATTAATGTTCAGTTTGCTCAAAATGTGAATGCATCAACTCTATACAACAAATAAACGGTGTGTTTTTATTTAAGGATCGCGAGCGCTTCGCTAACGGCAGTGTTCGCTCGCTCGTTCGAAGGTGTTGAAAATCGCTAAATATTCGTATAATAAAAGAATACCAGGCAACACCCAGTTTGGCTGCGCGGTTCCTGTTGATGTTGATGTTGAAGCTGAATTTGTTGTTGTTGTGGAAGCTTGGCGAAGAGGGCACAACGTGTAAACAAATGACGTCAAATGCCGACTGCCAAAACAATTATGCCCCGTCGCGAGTTCTTCCACATAATTCTATGCCCCCGTCTGTCTGGCCATGAATACTTGCCGCTGCTGATCTGTAGCAATTTAGTAGCTCCGATTCTTGTTGTTGCTCTTTGATTTCTATATGTTTTGTTTTTGAATTTTTTCCTGCCACATTTGCATGCCTTCAGAGATGTAGTTATACGGTTTAATGCAGGTTTATGGTGATGGCTGTGCCAGTTTTACATCATCGCTACCTACAAACACACACACATATGTGTGTGCATACATTAGTGTTTATTTGCATATGTACGAGTATATGACAATGGTTCATTGCTTTGGTTGACCACAAATGTGACAACGAAATTGAAAACTAACTGGAAGCATGTCAAATCGTGCAGAACCAGAAGCTCGGCACGGTCTAAAATGTATGTATTTGAGGCAGTGAAGAGTTCACACACACACACATCCATACGCTCAGTTGTAGTTAAATTTAAATTGCCTTTCACAGCTGTCTTTGAAATTGTCTTGCAATGAATTCCAACCTAACCTAAAAGTCGCGCTTTCATTGAGTAAGAAGAGCGCAGCCTTTTCAGCAATATTTATAGCGAAGCATGAAATTTTGTTTTGTCTATGTTCTTAATCAATTTTTGCGCGCTTAGTATTATTATTAATTAAAAAATTAACAAAAGGATGTGGATCGGTTTATTTTGTATAGTAAGATAGTTGGTTATTTAACAGCACGTCTTTCAGACGGAAGTGATGCAAAACATGTGTACGAAGATAGATCTAGCAAAATATACTTTCAAAATAGGAGATGTTTATGCGACACGGACGAGATCACTCAGAGCTACACGATCTTCAGTGGTGTACCTCAAGGCTCGGTTTTAGGTCCACTACTATGGAACCTGATGTATGACGGACGGGGTGCTGAGGTTACCGCAACTAAAAAGTCCAAAAATAATCGCTTATGCGGATGATCTCATAATGTTAGCAGTGGCTAAATATCTGGATGACCTCCAGATCAAATGCAATGATTGCAACAATGGTCTACGCCGATGGTTTACTACGATGAGTCTAGTGCTGGCTGCCCAGAAAACTGAAGTCTTGCTCATAATCTCCAGGAAAATTAAAGAAAAGATATCGCTCGCCATAGGATAATGTGAGAATACTTCACAGCCAGAGTCAAAGTATGATGGTAGTAGACTCAAGACTCAAACTCACGCAGCACTTGGAAAATGCGACATATAAAGCAAATTTAGCCAGTATGGCACCGATTGACATCCACAGAGACAAATTCACGCGAATATACATATAACTTATCAGAGACGTTCCCCGCAGCAAAACGAGAGGAGAGAATCAAAAAGAAAAAACGAACTATAAGTATTAGATTAAACGGGGAAAAACACCTAAAAAGTCGAATTTCTGTCCAGAAAAGAGGTTTTAGATTCTCAAGACATTCTAAAAGCACACGAAATGTACTATTCCACCTAACCAGATTCTGAAAAATAGATCTAAAAATTCCTGTTAGGGGAGAACTGTAGAAACAAGCCTCAACCACCAATAATCGAACCAATAATGCGAACAAAAGAGTGATACCACTCATGAGAATCGTTTTGAAATCTACGAAGATCATCAAGCCTCAACCGGCTGTGAGCTAACCTCAAACTCTGTACAAATAAGTGAACGCTAATTAGCAGGTTTTCCGCTGAAAATGTCATAATTGTTAATGTTATAGCAAAGAAAGGTCAGCAAAGCAGCTGGAGACATACACTAAACTGCAAAAGATCACACATGTCAAATAAATTTTAAACACGAATAATCAAGGATAATACTTTCGAACTTCATGCAAGTGATTAAGCGCTAATGCTTAACGATCTAATCCGCTTAAACCGCGCATTATTCAATGGTTAAATGCATTTTAAATTGCTGTTGTTGTTGTTGGCTAACTGCAAAAGCAGGACATTTCGTGGACTGCACACGCAACCAACTGCGCTAAGCAAGGAGGCTAACGCAAAGCTAAGCTGTAACAAACCGCAGGTGGCGGGCGACCACTGGCACAGAGAGAGAGAGAGCGAGAGAGAGAGAGAGAGAGCGACTGATGAAATGTATGAAAGGTATTAGGTAAGTGGAGCGGTGAGTGGGATAACACGCACAGCTGGTTGTCACATTGAATTGGCCGTAATCAGTAGCGCCGTTGATCCTGCTGCTATTTGTCCTTTTAAATTGTTTAACAGCTGTAGTTAAATAAAACTAATTGACCATGATTATTTAAACAGGAAGGCACGTACACATATATGTACATACACACATACACACATACTAACATATTTATTTAGATATGCCTACATGGCCTGTTCCTCAAGTTGGCGACTCTCACGTGCGACTTAGCAAATTAACAGCAAGAGGATATAAAGGATATATTTGATTATGTATGTGTAAATATATTTGTGTGTGTGTGTAAGCGTGCGTTTTTGTGGCGAAGCGCTTAGTAATAGGCTAGACTGCTTGACCAGCATTGTGTGGCATGAGTTAGCCATGCGAAAAATATTATATTTTTAATTTACGTGCAAGTCTGTAGGGCTACGAAATACTTTTATACCATAAACGGTGTATAATGAGTTTGCTATTTAGTTGCAGAGTTTTTGAGATACCGAACTGAAATTTTGTATGCCTGCTTTTCTCACCAAGACGCTGCTCATTTGCAGGAATCGCTGCTAACGCACCGCCATAGCATATAGCTGTCATACAAACTGAACTATCAAAATCAAGTGCTTGTATGGAAACATTTTTTATTTTAGAAGATATTTTCACGATCAACTGATCGATCAAAATGAAGATAAGCATTTTTTTATAGCCTTTTATGCTATAAGAAATGCAACTGTGAAGGATATTGACGCTGCGGTGCAGTCGATGTTGACGTTTTTACTTGTTTTTTTCATTTTCGTTTATTTTTTTAGTTTTTTTTGAGGTTATGTTTTTGCCATTATTTTTTATGGGCTTGCAAGCAAGCTATAAAGCATGCATAATTTTTAATAATAGCTGAAAGGAAAATATGAAAGCAATCAGCGGGAAGGTGATCGTTTATAGAACAAATACGCATACTAACACACACACGTGCATACATACAATATGTACATAAATGTGATGTAATCAAGCGGTTGATTGTTCTGCTTGTTGTTAATTGGGCTGATCTCTTAACACCAACGATTAACAAACAAAGCACGCACACTATAAGCTCCGAGAACTCAAAAAAAAAACAAAAACCGACCGAAAAAAGAGGGTACGAAAACCGTAGCGGCAGAGGTACGAGTCTCGAAGCAGAGGAAGTGGCTGAAGAAGCAACCACGCACAACCAACCACCTGTTTATTATTCAAAACACTGTATTGTATGTCAATTAGGCGATGTCAGTTCAGAGCGTTTTCAACAAGTAATTGACAACATTGTTGGAACATGAGTGAACCGCCTATCCTACCCTGGACTGGTTAAGCGCATAATGCTTAAGTATAGTAATAAGTAAGTAGAGTGTTCGAGCACATCCTTGCTATTGTATTAAATAAAATTAGTTCACTTACACACACACATACATATGTATATGTTATATAAATACACATACAACCATATACATAGTTATATAAACATGCATACATACATACATACATAAATATTTAATATAGCAAACCACACAAGGAACTCAAAATTGCTGTCATTTTATTGGTGGAAGGTAGAAACGGTCTAGTAGCGCTTCGGTGACTCATTAAGGGGGCGCAGCGGGACAGACTGCGCTATTTGAGGACAAAGGTAAGCGTTAAGAGCACAATGTTAAGAGCTTTTGTAGGGCTGTCAGAGTGAATTTGATGGTTGTGCAAAAGTTTAAATGAAATACAACAAATATGAAAGTAAAAAAAAACAAAAATACTAGTAAAAAAAACAACAAAAATAAAAGTAAAAAACAACAACAACACTAAAAAAATAAATAAAAAAACGACTTTCGAAATAGCGCAAAAATAGTTTGAAGTCTACGACAGTTAACGCTAAGCCACACACACATCCGCTCACAAATACATATATACATACATATATGCATGAAATGTCTATGCGGTGAAATGTAATGCCAAACCACTGAGCCATGGCTAATTTGGATTATATAGGGGTTCATCTAATTGTTATTACTCAAGTGAGCGGACCTCGCACAACAGCCTAAACTGCTGCTAATATATATATATACACATACATATGTACACGGTAGTGCAACTGTGCAAGATAAGTCAGCATTAAATATGTAGCAGAAGAGGCAGCAGGAGCAGTCTGAACCACAAAAAGCCACCTGCTCGAATAGTTGAATGAAAAAAAAACAACGAAAAATTCAACAGAATTGTTTCAAAACTAACTAACCATTAGAGCATGTTATTTATTTTTCCTTACTCTGTCTTGTCAATGTTGAGCTGCGGGCGTTTTGTGTCACGAAACTTGTGCTGTGCGCCCTAAAATATGCGTCGTGAAGCGACTTCCTCTTCTGCATGAAGGGGTTTTTTGTGGGAAAAGAATTGTTAAAAATGCACATAAGTGCTGAGAAATTTTTAAAATTTAAGCAGCAAATATTTAAAATTTGCAGAATATTTTAAAAATTAAAGCAAAAAATATTTTAAACATGGTGGAATTATTTTTTTATTAAAAAAACTTAAAAAAATATACGGAAGTAGTTAACAAATATATTTATTTTTTGGAAAAAAAAATTTAATTATTAAATAATTTGTAAAAAAATTCATAATAACTGATGTTGAAGACATGTCTAATATATTATAACATATATAGGTGTCATATAAACTGAACGATCAAAATCTAGTCTATGTATGGAAAACCTTTTTAATTTAGAAGATATCTTCATGAAATTTCGCAACAATTTTTTAAGGAAACACTAAAATTTTCGAAGAAATTCTTCAGATCAAACCTATAACATATAGCTGCCATTATTGACCCATCAAACTCAAGTTCTTGTATGAAAAACTTTTTTAATCTTTGAGATATATTCATGAAATTTTGCACGAATTTTTTTTTTAAGGAAATACTACCATATCCGAATAAATTTTTCAGTTCAAGCGTCTATAACATATAGCTGCCATACAAACGGATCGATCAAAATCAAGTTATTGTATGGATATTTTATATTTTACAAGATTTCGTCACGAAATTTGGCAAGAATTATTAACTAAGGCAATGCTACAATACCCGAACAAATTGTGCAGATTGGACGACTACAATATATAGCTGCCATACAAACTGAACAATTAAAATCAAGTCTGGAAAACCTTTTTATTTGTGAAGAGTATTTTACCTCAACGTGTGTTTTTGTTTTATTAAAATTTTTATGTTATTTATAATTTTTATTTTGTTTACAATTTTTATTTAACAAAAAATTCCTTTGAAAAATATCAAAATTGAATATTCCAATGGCAAAATCGCAGCACAATAGCTTCAACTACTTAATAAGCACGACTATGTATCTTCAACAAATGCATTTCAATCTAGTTTTTAAAAATAGCTTTTCTACTTTTCTACATACATATGTACATATGCAACAATAGCAACAATGTTGATCGATAATTAAACCGCAAATAGATTACACTTGCTACAATGTTGCAATTTCGCAACGAATGCGGCTGAGAAACCAGTGTGGACACCATTGTATGTATTTATTTATGCATATGCGTACGCACATATGTAACACTAGTTTTAAACTAGTTAATCCTCTGATTTGACTGCGCACATATGCGAAAACAAAGCCAAGAACCAATAGATACTAACAATAAATAGCGCTTAAATGAAATGCCAAAATGAGCATTGCTAGGCACACGCATGCACGCAATTGCACACACACACGCGCACGCACATTTGTATTTTTTTTTTTTGTATTTGAGTATATAAATTTGTATTACTGCATTCCAACTGCTCCATTATCGCAACGCATAAGCAAGCGCAAATGGACCGCAGTGACGCTGGCAGGCTGTGGCAGAGGCAGCAGCGACAATTTCAGCATTTTATGCATTTCGGCAGATAAACACCAACAACAAAGCCAATTGCACACCGTGCACCCCCTACACCCCTTCACTAACGTTCGGCAACGGTTTCTTGTTTTATTTTGTGTTTTGGCGTTCAAGTGTGTGTGTGTGTGGCGCAGAGCACCTTCTGGCGCATCCATTCACCTCACCGACTCCGAGGTGCCCAAGCAAGCGCCGAAGCAGCAAGTGCCGATGCACTTTTGTTTGTTGTCATAGTTCTTGCTTTGTTCTCTGCACACACACATCCAGTTGGGCAATTGTGACTGTCAATTTAATTCATACACATATGCCCACATGCATGCATGTGCATGCAAGCCGCATATGAACGGAAATGACGGTCATATCTTTTGTCGCCCTCGTTCGTGCGCGCAATTGTACTGCTGCTCAACTCGCTACACTATTTCGTATGTACCGCAATGCATTTGCATAAATGACTAGCCGACGGCAAATACGAGTATCACAGCGCTTGCAACGCAAGTTTGTAAGTCAGCTTATCAAGGTTTATACCCCTCGGTGGTTGAGCGCATGTGAAAGACACAAGTTGGTATTAAGTATTGAAAAATAAAAATAATTTATATAAAAAAATGAGAAACTTTTTTCTAGAAAAAAAAGAGAAACTTGTAAAAAAAACGCTGAAAACTTTTTTTCAAAAAAAGCTGAAAACACTTTTTTCAAAAAAAAGGAAAACCTTTTTTTTTTCAAAAAAAAAACAAGAAAAATCTATTTTTATTGAAATATTTTTTTAATGAGAAGCATTTTTTCTGCTTTGACTCATGCTTTGTTGCTCTGTATAAGAATTCATTTGAATGAAGTTAGGTTATGCAAAAAAAACTAAGTATGTTCATATTGTCACCTCATAGTGGGTAAGAGTATGGGAGACTTAAGGGGTACACGGCTTTCCTCGGGTAAAAACAGCCATTTACAAAAATTGTTTACTCAAATATAAAATGAAATAATTTACTATAATTTTTTATTGTTAAAAACATACACTATTAGCAAATAAAAAATTTTTTTGGAAAAAATATTTTAAACTCGGCCATTGCGACACCATTTCTGCTGACTTTTCGGAAAAAAGATGCATCCACGTTGACAGGATAACTTTTTTGCAGGATTATCTAAAGTGAAAAAATACGTATTTTTGTTAAAACCCTAACTTAGAACTTGGACGAAGGCAAACAAATTAAAAAATCTACTTTTGGCAGACATTTTACAAAAAAAAATATGAAAATTTTAGTGAAAATTTCGCGATATTTTTTTTTTCAAATAGTTTTAGTCGAAAAAAAAATCTTCGTCCAAGTCTTTAAGAATTGTATCTTAAAGGCCTATCTAAAATTTCTTGAATATCGTTTGGTAGTTTCCGAGAAATCCTGCCAACCGACCTGAAAAATACAGTTTTGAGTAAACAGCGATGAAAGATGGCGCACTTAGCTTATCTAGCCTCGAGCGGACAAATTCTCAAAGCTGTATCTCAGTAACTATTACTCGGTTCAACTAAAAAATTTAGGAAAATATTCAAGAGGTGTTGTAGAATTTAATAAGACAATCAAAAAATTCGATTTTTGAAAACCCGTAATGCCATGTAACCCCTTAATAACAATTTGAAATTAAAATTTTTTAATGAAATAATTTTAGAAATACATGAGCAGTATAAAAGAAAAAGAAAATACTATAAGTATTAAAACAAAATAATTTGCAAAAATTCTGACAAATTTTGAAATTATTTAATAACAACTAAAAATGAAAAAATATTAAATATTATTAAAAACTTGAAAACAAATTGAAAGCTAAATAAAAATGCGATAAAATTGAAAACCAAAAGTAAGTTATTTAGTTCTATACATTTTATTTATAAAAATTGCGCTATTACGTTAAAAAATTTATATTATAAATATTACAAAAACAAATATTTATATAAAAATATATTTATTATAATATTTAAACATTTTTCAATTATTTTCTTAAAAATAAAAAAAATATTCTCTCATACTTTAATTAAAAAGAAAAATTACTTAAATTTTAAAATATCGTTCGAAATGTGGCAATATAAGTGTAATACATACATACATACATACGAATGTATGCCTTTCCCTTCCTCATCCCAAAACCACCCAGAAACAGACTTGTTACAATGATTGGCATTTTTCAGCTGTTTCTTGTGTCGAAAAATATGACAGTTGAGCAATCACACACACACACGCACGTAGAAAGTTGTGAATTCCATGAAATTATTTTATTGAGTTATAACTGTTATGCTTTAAGCCAAATTTTGTTGCATACCCTCGAATTCCGGAAAACAATGCTACAATTGACACGCACACACACATACGTATGGAAATGCGTGTGGGGTATACGAGCAAAGATGCACGAATACGCAATGGAAATCTCACACATTACACATTTCTTACTCTTATTGTAACGAGTATTTTTAAAACTTACTTACTTACTTGCTCACTCTCATGCTGCTACACTTCAATTATTGGCAGACAGGCGTGCGGAGCAGCGCCAGCAGCAAGCTGCGAGCAGGTATCTAAATATTTAGTTGATCGCAATGTTGGTTTTAGAGACATTACCTGTTGGACAATGCTGTCTTGATTTCGATGCTGCATATCCAGCTCTATCTACATTTCTGGTACGCATGTTTGTTTGTTTGATTGTGTATATGTATGTATATGTGTGTGTGTGAACGGACAAGTGATGCAGCGCAATGTTGCCGCATAGACACGGCATTATTTCAAATTTCATTCTTTTCTGGATTACAATGCTTTTTGTGTTGATTTTGACTGTTTTTATTTTTAATTATAGCAGAGATGTCAGCATGCCTGCATGCGCGCGTGTGTGTGTGTGTGCTTGGGACATGCTGCAATCAGAACCAGTTTTCCACTTTAAAAGTCATAAAAATCAATTGTAATGTTCTGGCTTAAAAACGACAAAGCAGCAAGTGGACATGGACAGATACAAATGTAGCGCGGCGCATTTATTGTGTGTACTTAGACAAGTTTAAATACAATTGCACCTACATACATACATACATAAGTGTGTGTCTAGCAGGTTGGTAAATTACGGCCGAGATTGTTGCAAATGAAATTGAGCTGCGATCAATATTTGTGGCAGCAATGGGTGAGCTAAGCAGGGAAATATGTAAAATAGATTGTAGCGCTGTCTTGGATAATAATTAGCATTAAATTTCTTGCAGATAACTCATGAAATAAAAAGGTTTTTCATACAAGAACTAAAATTTGAGCGTTCAGTTTGTATGGCAGCTATATGCTATAGTGGTTCGATCTGAGCAATTTGTATGGAGATTGTAGCGTTTACTTAGAAAATAATATATTCCGAATTTCGTAAAGATATCTCATGAAATAAACAAATTTTTCGTACAAAAACCAGAATTTGACCTTTCAGTTTGTATGGCAGCTATATGCTATAGTGGTTCGATCTGAGCGATTTGTATGGAGATTGTAGCGTTTACTTAGAAAATAATATATTCCGAATTTCGTGGAGATATCTTATAAAACAAAAAAGTTTTTCGTACAAAAACTGGAATTTGATTGCTCAGTTTGTATGGCAGCTATATGCTATAGTGCCCCGATATAAACAATTTCTTCGGAGATTGGGGCATTGCCTTAAATAATAGTTAAAACCAAATTTCATAAAGATAACTACTCAAATAAAAAAATTTTCCATACAAGAATTCGATTTCGAGGGACTAGTTCGGTTATTGAAAAAAGGATCAAACCGAAAACAATCTAAAAAATGTAGATATTTAGCGAATTTTAGTTATAACAGAATAAGAACAATAGAATTTTCATACCCAAAACACTAAACAATAAAAGTTTCGTGAACAATTTAGAAAATATGTTAAGCGCCAAATAATAAATAAAAAACAACAACTCTTGAAATAAAAATTCAAATTGCGTTTAAAACAGTTATTTAACCGAGCTTAATTAAAAAAAAATATTTGGAAATTAAACTTTATGTGTTGCGCGACAGTCTGACATATACATAACTGTTAATGACCGATTGTTGCAAGCTTTGCCACTGACAACAACAACAATACGTTTGTTGCCCTTGCTGTTACTGTTGCTGCGCTTCGCTTTGTATTTGTTTGTGTTTTATGTGTTTTGTCCATTATTATTATGGCTTGCTGTCATGACTGCTGCATGCAACATTTTGTAGCAGTTAAGAAAAAACTAAAATAAGCGATTGGTAAAAAATATATATTTGAGAAAAAAATACGGTTTTTGCCGCGCTGCGCTTGCTGCTGCTGCTGCTTGCTGTCTGGCCTCAAGAGCATTGATTGACACAGCCAAAAGCAGATGACTACACAGAAAAAGTATTTCAAAAGAATTAAAAAGTAACAATAATTGGTAGTAAGGAAAGTAAACACACATACAATTACATATACATATACATACAAACATACACATGTATGTGTTGAAAAAAGGTAGAAAATATTCGTGTCGTATTTGCTCGATGTGTCTTCTGTGCGCCGCTTTAACAGCATCATCAAGCTGTCCCTCCGTTATAAAAGTTTATTTTTTCTCATTTGATCGCTTTTTGCGTGCTTTTTGTCCTGTTGCCTAGTTGGTCGTTGGCATCTCTGCGCCCTTCGTGCCATAGTGCAGCAGCAGCTCGTTCACTCTCCGCTTGTTCGCGTTTACTTTGAAAAATGCTTAAGTAAATATGAATGCTTTTGATGTTTTGCTGCTTTTGTGTGCGCCTAAGTAAATATGTACACAATACAGGGCGCAGACACATAATTGAGTTAACACACACACACATATACACAAACACACAACTTCACTTTTTTGCCTCCCAATTCAAGCAGCACTCACACAATTGCTGCCATTTCTCAATGTGTTTGTATTGAGGCATTCATTCCTTTGATAAAAACTGAGTTTTTATATTGCGAGTTTGGAAGAAGATTTTATCATAATGTCACACAATAAAACAACAACAATAACCAACAAACAATGACAGTAAGCTTTACTTAGGTGAAAAAGGAACACAACTGCGTCAGTACTTGGCAATGTAATCAAGCAACAAATCATGAATATGTGTGTGTGCAGCGTCTCTTTCCCTCAAATTCAAAGGTCCATAATTAAATGGCATTAAATAGTTGGCAATAATAATCAAACAAACACAAACAGCTTATGCCTAGCAATAACAACAAATATTTCATTGTTGTCGCTGTTGTTGTTGTTGTTCTGCGTATTGTCAAAAGCTCACCAATTATGTAAATCCGCAGTCGAGTGCTGCTTGATCGATGTGTTTATATGGGTGAAGAAGCAGAAAAATGACACTTAAGTATGTGTTGAGCGCTGCCTGCTTCAGTGGTTGCCAAGTGCTGGCAAATTTGACGGCTTAAGTAGCTGACGACAGCCTGATGAAATGCAAGTAGCAGCAAGATTATGAGTAATAGAGCACATTATATGATTATGGTACAACAGTTACTTAAGTGGAGAAAAGGCACATAAGTATAGGAGAACGCGAGGCTTTGTTGAAATTGATACAACAATAAAAACAAGCAAATCAAAGAGAATTATTATTTTTAACTTTTCATGTCGATTTTGGAATTTTAAGGGGTTACAGCGGATTCCTCGGGTAAAAACAGCAATTTAATATTTTAAACTCAGCCATTGCGACGCCATTTCCGGTGACCCCATCGGAAAAAATTTGGTAGTTGGTAGGATAATTCCTTATTTCTATTAAAATGAAAACCTTAACATAGAACTTGGACGAATGAAAAGTGAAAATTTCGCAATATATGCTTTAGTTATCCGATATTGGCGGTACCGATAAATGAGCTCTTTCTTGAAGAGGAAAGAAGCATGAAAAATCTCAGATCGATATCTCAAAAACTGAGGGGGTTCGCCTATATATGGTACAAGACCTACCACACATTAGATATGACCCTAACTTTGATTTTATATCGGATTACTTAGATCATGGAGACACCAAACCCATATACTCATATCCTTCTCTACCCATTTACTGGCAAGAGAGTTGTGGACAGGAAGAAAACGTTGGAGGATAGAGGCAGTGAGCTTCTTTGCGTAGGGCTTTACATTCAGGAGCTCTCTATCAACGGCCGAGGTTGCAGCCATTAAGGTAGCAGTAGATTTACAGCTCCGGAGCTTTGTTCAGAGAAGTGACCATCCACTTATATGGCAGAGCGGCGATACTAGCCTTAAATTTATTAACAGTGGGTTCAGGGTTGGTCAAAGAGTGCCTAACCTCGCTATCAATAGCATCGAGTCTCTTTGTGATAAGACTGTTATGAATGACAGGCAACAGCGGAATCGCAGGACACTGAAAAGCTGATGAGCTAGCAAGGCACCCTAGAACCGCTATCAGTAGAATGGGAACGGTTCTACTACTAGATAGCCCGACTTTGCAGAAGCTTGGCCAGCGCTGGGCCACTATCGGTACATGAGCAGCCTTTTGGCCCAAAATCGATCGCGAGAGATCTAGTGATTACTTTGCTCTCAGTAAGGCTAGCCTCTCCCTCGTTTGGGGCTTTTAACGGGCCATTGCCCTAATAGCGCCCACTCAGTAAGACTAGGAATCCTATCCGACGCCATCTGCAGAGGCTATATGGGAGAAGGTGAGGTGGAAACAAATCAACACTTTCTTCTTGACGGTCCCGCGTTCGGGAGCGCATACCTTCAGGAGTTCTTCTTTTCCATGGCCTCATAAAGGACTACATATAGTCCACATGCGATCTGTGACCTAACCTCACCTTATTATAACTAGAATCTGAGATGAATATACTATAAAAAAAAAAAAAAACAAACAAATGGTTAGACAAAGTGTAAGAATTCGTCATATAACAACAACAAAAGCAATCACTCAACAACGCAACGATGAACTAAACAGACGAATGAGCAAGGAAACGGAAATTATGCGAGCAAACAACAACAAAAATGTCCAACAAAGCTAAGAAGCAAAATGTATAATGTAGTATTTAACAACAACATAAGATGATAGCAAAAGCATGACAAACTATCCACATAAAACACAAAATGCCAATAAACCACATAGTTATAAGCAACAACAACAAACAACAGTGGTACAACAACAAAACAAGTCGATAAAATGCGACTGCAAATGCCAACGGTTTGCCAAAGTAGCTACAACAACAGCAACATCAACAACAGCACATGTCAAAAGTACAAACAGCAACAGGTATTCGCAAGAATGTACAGAAACAGCAAACAACAATAACAAAAATAACAAACCGACATATAACAACAACAACAACAAAAGCAATCACTCAAAGCAACGTGTCATCAAACCACTCGGATGTACTTATGGCGGATTACGAACTTAAAGAATGCTTAAGGTCAGAGCACAGGCGCACCGCACAACAACAACAGCAGCAGCAGCAAAAAATATGGCAGCAAAAAAGTGAGTAAAACCAAAAAATGCCAGAAGGAAAGTAAGTTGTATTGCTTTTTACACATTTTTTTCCTTACTTATGTATAACTTCCAGGTTTTTTTTCTGCCAAGCAACATCTTTTTCCGCTGCTCTGCCACAGGCGGCATGCGACGGCTTGTAACCCGATAGCTGCTTCCGACAGGAGTAGCTTACGACGACGAATCGTTCACCTACTTTGCTACCCGCATACCAGACGCACGTCCGTCTATGCTGCTGCAAATCTGCGTACAAATATATTTATGTCTGGCAGCAGATACATACATATATGTACGTCTGTAGGTTTGTATGTATGTATGTGTGTGTGTGTGCGCTTGCTGGCTTGTCAGTCGCTCTTGTCGGTGTGTTTACACAAATTAGGTGATTTTTTGATTGCTCTATAATAAATCATAGGGGCGAACGTGCGCACACAGCCACGCACAAGACTGCAGGCAAGCACACACACACACACATATACACTCACACCAACGCTGTGGCTACAAGATTTGTGGGAAAAATTTGTAAAATGTAGCAAAACAAAACCGATTGAAGCCGTGTTAAAAGAGAAATGGCAGTGAAATAGAAACAAAAACAAAATAGTGAAAATATAAACATTTGAAATGGCCGCCCGGCGCTCTCTAAGCTTATGCCATTTGACAGCGTTGCTGACAGCAATTAACTCTTTAAATTCAGTTGTGGGAGTTTTCGTGTAAATAAACATGATTTTCAATTGGCTTTTGAGGTCGCATGATTAAATGACGGTATATAAACAAATACGTTGATGTTTCGAACAAAATGCAAAAACAATTAATCAAGATTTCGGTAAAAAGTTAAATATTTGTAGACGCATATCGAACAGTATGCGCGAGTTTGCTTAATTACTTTATTACTTATATGGCTTGTTTACCATTCACACAGAGGAGCTTTTAAAAATTACAAAAAAAAGTAAGAAAAGTTGCGGAAAAACAAAAAAATTACAAAAAAAAAAAAATAAAAAAAAAAAAAAAATTACAGAAGAAAAAATAAAAATAAAAACAAAAAAGTTACTAAAACTGGCATCACGCAGTGTGTACAGCAGGAAGTATTCTAAAGTAATTTGTTGAATCTTTTTAAATTATTGCATTATTGTTGTTGTAAACATACAATTATAATACCCAAAGAATTTTTGATTTTTTTTTTTTTGCACATAACCTAGTATTATTTTATTAGATTAAAAATATTGTTAACATTTAAAAACGTTTCATTTTTTATAACTTTTTCCATAAAACATAACCTAAAACTAATTGGAAAACAAACTTTTCCAAAATATTTCTATATATGTACATACATACATATACATATGCCGAAGTTAGTCCAAAACTTTTGAAAATAGTGCCATAAAAGTATTTTAAATAAAAATAATAAAAAGAAAAAATTAAAAAAAAATATTAATAAAAAATATAAAAAAGTAAATAAAAAATAAAAAAATAATAATAATAAAAAAAAAAATAAAAAATGAAAATAATAAAAAAAATTAATAATAAAAAAAAATAAATAAATAATAAAAAATAAATAATTAAAAAAAAAATTAAAATAATTAAAAAAATTAAAATAATTAAAAAAAAATTAAAAACAAAAAATAATAATTAAAAAAAGTTATGAAAAAAAATAAAATAGCGAACAAAAAACGAACTCTTATTTACTCACATCGTTTGCCAAAATTTGTTGCACAAAACTTAAAATTTTGATTTCTTCCAAAATCCTGTTAAAAATGCTAAGATTTACACTTCAAAATGAATTAAATGAACTACGATTTTATTGTATACAAAATATATATAATAAACAACAAAGTATAAGTAATATCAACGAAAAAATAGCAATAAACAAAATAAAAGTGTTATTGTTTTTGTACAAGGAAAAATACTAAAATAATTAATTTATAAGTTAAAAAATATATATAAATAAAAATATATATCTAATATAAAAAAATATTTTTTTTTATAATTGAAAAAAAAAAAAAATTAGACACTGTAAAAAATGATTTAAGATTAATTAATTATTTTCAGTGTTTCCCAGCGCGAGCATGAGTAGTTGCTTTGAAGTGCCGACGGTAGTTGCGAATTTGGCTCAAACGAAACGGTGAAATGGCGACGGCATAATTGAAAAAGCCTCACAACGCAACTCAAACTTTCGATAATTAATAAATAAAGTAATTAATAAATATTTCGGCTTTTATATATAAAAAATTAATTAATGAAATCATGTGTATTTTTCCACTATTTTTATTTGAAAATATAAATTATTTATGGAAAAGTATGCAGCCCAAATTTTATTTCTAAAATGTATTAATAACAAGAAAAAAATATTAGCTTCGGCTGGAACGAAGCTGTAATGCGCTTCACAGGTATATTTGAGTGTATAAAAAAAACTTTGTCTCTATTTTGATCAAACAGTTTGTATGGCAGCTACATACATACATACATATATGCTATGGTGGTCCGAACTGAATAATTTGCTTACAGATTATAGTATTGCCTTTCAAAATAATCTTGGCCGAATTTCGAGAAAATATCTTCTCAAATAGAAAAGTTTTCCATACAAGGAATGGATTTTTATCGATCATTTCGTATGTCAGCTATATGATATAGTAGTCCGATCTGAACAATTTCCCTACAGATTATAGCATTGTCTTTGACAAAAATCCTGGTAAAGTTTCGTGTCGATAACTTCTCAAATAAACAAGTTTTCTATACAAAGATTGTATTTTTATCGATTAGTTTGTATGGCAGCTATATGGTATTATATAGGTTTAATAACGGTGGTTTCGACAAATGAGCAGCTCCTTAGGGCGAAAAGGATGTGTGCAAAACTTCAGATCGATATACCAAAAACTAAGGGACTAGTGGATGAACATATGTATATAAAGACAGATACATAGGGGGACTAAATTGCACAGCTTCAAGTACAGGTAATTACAGGTAATTAATAAAATAAAATAAAAATTAAAAAAAAAATAAAATAAAAATTAAAAAAAAAATAAAATAAAAATTAAAAAAAAAATAAAAAAAAATAAAAAAAATAAAAAAATATGAAAATAAAATAATAAAAAAAAAAAATATATAAAATAAGCAAAAAATATATTGCCTTTGTATGAAAGCAAAATTATAAGTATACGAATTTTTTCAGACAAGTTTTTAATTCAAAATCACTCATACTACTTTCATTTTTATTTTTCTATATTTTTACATTTTTTCTTCTCTTTTTCTACATTAAATTAAAAACATTAAGTCAAATCCCATACAAAATTAAAATTTATTATAAATTCCAATAAATTTTGCGTCCAAGCAAAAAGCTTTTAACAATTATAATAATGAAATACAATGTAAGGCTCTCAGCATTAACAGTACTTGGTTATTTATAATTTTACGTACTTATTATTAATTAAATATACTCCTTGCGAAAGTCAATACCCCTTCACAAATGCTTGAATAAATAAGATAGATAAGTAGCTTGCTGAAGATTATTTGCATAGAAGACTGACCAGAAATGCTTGCAGTCAACAGTAGAGAGTGTATAAATGCTAATCAATAAGAATAATAATAATAAAAAAATAAGAATAAGAAAAAAATAACAACAACAAAAACCATAACAACAAAAAAACAATAATAGAAAAAAACAATAATAAGAAAAATAATAATAATAAAAATTAAAAAACCAAAAAATTTAAGTAATGAAGTATGCTTTCCAAAACCACTCTTATGCCTGCTTCAATTAGACAGACACCTTTGGTGGACTTTCTTTTATTTTTTCATTCAAAAATTTTGCATAAAGCACAACAAGTGTGCAAAATACTTAAACCAATTGTGTGCGCGTAATTATTATGCTGTGGCTTTCAAGTTTGTCGGCTTATAACAGCTAATATACTCAAAATTGCTGCCACGGGGCACAACATTTTAATATTATATGTATTTTGCGGCGCAAATAATTGCAGATTAACACGCATATTGAGGGTATGTACGCATTGTTTTATTATTTTTTTCTTTGAATGTTAATAATGAATGATGGTGAAGTAAAAAACAGTATACAACTCAATATTTGCACACTACGCTCTTCTTGATTTTATAAGAGGTACAAAAAAATAAAAACAATAATAAAAAAAATAAAAATTAAAAATATAATAAAAATAATACAAAAGTAATAAAAAAAATTATCAAAAAAATAAAAATTAGTAAAAACATATATAAAAGATAAGAAATATATAAAATACATAAAAATTAAAAAAAAGCAAATAAAAAAATATTAAAAGAAAATTAATAAAAATAAAAAGCAATAAAAAAGTAATCGACGCGTAATCAAAGGCATAATTAACGATCCATAGTTTGTCATTACAACAACCAAAAATAAAAAATAAGTAAAAAAAATAAATACAAAAAATATAAAAAAAATTAATAAAAATAAAAAAATAATAAAAAAGTAATCAACATGTAATCAAAGGCATAATTAACGATCCATAGTTTGTCATTACAACAACCACTTGCGCCTTTGACAACTACCACAGCAGTGACAGCGCAGCTAGTTGCCGTCAGTTGGCCTAGCTGGTTCTCTGCAGCGCCGAGTTGCCGTGCTCTGTGCTAGTGGTCCAGCAAGTCAATGCGACGCATGTAATGGCTGTTGCGATAATAGAATTTTAAACAAGGCAATCATTACTTTTTCTTTTCAAATCTAGTTGTATGTATTTGAATATGTGTGCGTGTGTGCAGCGTTGTCCAGTCTAATTAATCGATGAGCGCGCTGTAATCTTAGGCAAAATCGCTGTCGACTAGAAAAATACATAACTGTAGTAGACGCGAGGCGAACGCGCTGAGGGGCAAAGCAATAAACAGGCTTGAGTTCAGTTGAGTTGAGTGAACCGAGGCTAGGCGCGCTCTGCTCGTACAACAAACAACGTGGGAATTGAACAATCGAAAAGTAAATGTGTGCTTAATAATATTTGTTTGTTTGAACTAAATTATTTGTAGGCTTAAATGACAGCAAGTAAGTTTGTGTGTGGGTACATATGTACATATGCATGTGCTTCGCTACTTGCCTTGTCTAATTGCCTTTTGAGGCTGCGAGGTTCATAAGCAATTTTCACAACATTAATTATCCGCGAAGGAAGTCAGCCACACAGACAGACAAAAGCAAACAAACAAAGCGACAGACAATTGCTTTTCGGCTCTCGACAATACCTACATACATACATCGATATTCGAATTTAAGTCATTTTTTTGTTGTTGTCAATATATTTTTTTTTACTTCATTTTTCTGCCTAATTGAACTGACTTTAAAACCGCGTTTATTACCTGCCAAAAGCATAAAGGGAAATAGAGGAGTAAAAATCCCATTAAAAACGCATTCATATTGCGTGCGAACAATATTTACTTAAGTTAATTTTTTCCTGCATTTACTTTTATATGACGTACACAACACACATGCGCACATACATATGCGCTGCTGCGGTGTAGCCGCATTTCATGTGC
Source organism: Bactrocera dorsalis (assembly GCF_023373825.1). Classification (NCBI taxonomy): domain Eukaryota; kingdom Metazoa; phylum Arthropoda; class Insecta; order Diptera; family Tephritidae; genus Bactrocera; species Bactrocera dorsalis. The sequence continues at coordinate 100,812,335 of NC_064304.1, read as the reverse complement.
GCGGACCAAAATGCCTTTTGGGGCGTTGAATTCCAGTGAAAAACCTGCGCTGTTCCCGCAACTGTCCGTGCACACCCGTGTGTATGTGTGTGTGTTCGTGCATTTTGCAAAAGGTTAAGAGCGAAAAAATCGTTTGGTGTTTGGGCACTGAAATTACTGTCGGCCGACCTAAATCAAAATTTGGCGGCGTTTGCGTCGTGCCGCGCTCTCCAGCTTGCCCACAAAAGTGGCGAGGGTTTCATTAATCCGTAAAGCAAACATGCCACTACCATTTTTTCACCTTTCTGAATTACTGTTTGCCTTTTGATATATTACTGTTTCCAGATTTGACGTTTTTGTTGCGGCTGTGGCTGCTGCGCCGTTGACGGGATGCGTTGAAATGCATACATATGTATGTATGTACATATCCACAGATATGTATCTCATAAGTCATATTTTTGTTTGTTAATTGTGGAGGAAAGAGGTATATTTTGTGGTGCATTTTTGAAACATTATGCGATACTTTGGTTAAGAATAAAAGAAAAAAAATTATTTTAAAATTAAATTAAATTAAATTAAATATAAAATAATAAATACTTTAAAATCCAATTTAAAAATTATTTAAAAAAATTAAAATTAAATATTAAAAAAAATATATATAAAATTATAATAAAAACAAGAAAAAGAAACAAAATTAAAAATTTTAAATAAAAAAATTTAAAAATTAAATAAAAAATAATAAAAATTAAATAACAAAAAAGTTAAAAATTAAAAAAATATATATCTTAATATATAAAAATCACGTGTCACATTGTTTGTTTGCGATGGACTCTTAAACTACTGAACCGATTTTAATGAAATTTTTAACACTGTGTGCAGTTTGGTCCAACTTGAAAGATAGGATAATTTATAACTCTCCTTATAGTCGCATTATTTATTTATTGCAAATTATTTGTTTATTATTAGCAAAGAGCTATCCACCAGTTGGTGGCGCTAAGAGCGGTATTGAGTGCGGTATGTTACAGTAGATGGCTCTACAAACATTAAAAACATTAAATGAAAATGCGTTGTTTGAAGTTTATATTATTTGTGGTAAAGTTATACGAGTCTATGACGTCAAAAAAAAAAATAAAAATTGGGCGGGGCGAAGCTCGCCGGGTCAGCTAGTATTAATATAAAATTATAATAAAAACAAGAAGAAACATTAACTTCGGTTGCATCGAAGCAAAAACTTGATTCTGATCGTTCAGTTTGTATGGCAGCTATATGCTGTAGTGTTCCAATCTGAATAATTTTTTCGGAAATCGCAATATGGCCATAGATAATACTTCATGCCAATTTTCATGATTATATCTCGTCAAATGAAAAAGTTTTCCTTACAAGGACTCGATTTTAATTGTTCAGTTTGTATGGTAGCTATGTGCTATAGTGTTCCAATCTGAATAATTTTTACGGAGATTGTACCACTGCTACAGACAAAAACCCATGCCAAATTTCATGATTGTATCTCTGCAAATGAAAAAGTTTTCCATACAAGCGCTTGATTCCGAAGGTTCAGTTTGTATGGCAGCTATATGCTGTAGTGGTCCGGTGCGGACGGTTGCGATCAATGAGAAGCCACTTGAAGAGAAAGGGATGAGTGCAAAATTTCAGAGCGATAACTCAAACACTGAGCGAGTAGTGGACGTATATAAATACAGGCGGACAGACAGTTGGCTAGGGCTAAATTTACCTAGCTGATAATGCTGATCATTTACACACATACATTGTTATAATTTTCACAAGCCACTGCTATTATTTCGAAAACAGTTGTAGGGTCTGCGACGTTTCCTTCTGGGTGTTACAAAATTCGGTGTTGTTAAAAGCCCCCTGCTCAGGATTGAAAAAATTCTGTATTGCTCATGAAAAAAAATAAAGATAGCTTGAAAATAAATAAAATAATACAAATAATTCAAAATTAAAATCATTACAACTCAAAGCGTATCTTTTGTCTTGATTTGTTTTTCAATCACAAATATCTAATCAAAACTGAAGTGTGTTCACACCTTAAATAAACACTCATCAAATGCATTTATCGATTATCGATAGAAACATTGTATTTGCATCAGCTGTAAGTGTATAACAATTATTTGCTGAAGTGTGTAATTTTTATAGCAACTCAAGAGGTTTTTTATTTTTATTATGCAAATAGCAATAATAATACAAATTCATGAAGGAAAATACGATTTGCTGAAAGTAAAAGAGCAGAGGGCAGAACATTAAACAAAAAGAGAGAAAATAAACTAATAAATTATTAGTGCGAACGGACAGTTCTCATATGATGATAATAACGATGTATGTAGATTATTTAATGAATTTTACTCGTACATCAAAGGTCAAATGCTTCCTCATGGAAATTATTATTATTATTTTTTTCTTGCTTTTTTGCTTTAATGCTAGCAAATATTCAGTTCAAAGTTATAAAAAATATTGGAAATAACAGAAAGATGCGCTAAAAAAGTCATAAGAAAATATAGATACGTACATAGCTACATAAACTATATGCTGGCACATAAATATCGCAAAAATCAAGAGAAGAAGCATTCAGCAAACGTTTGAGACTCTGAATGCCAAGCGAAACCATCTAACTAAGCTTAACAACGCCAAATCATAAGCTAATGCATAAAAAATGTCAAAAAAACTATATAAAAACCTTAAACAAATAACAAACATATTTTATACAAGTCTCACGCATTAAACGACGGATTAAATGTACGACGAACTCTGTATGAATCAACGAAGCGCGCACACGCAGCAAAAACTAACGAATAAAGAATTCAACTTGAAATCCGAGCAGAACAAATGACAAACCACACAAGTGAGTTAGAAAGAAAACAATTTTGAAATCAAAAAAAAACAGCTAAGCATTCGTTAAACCAACGAAGCAACAATGCCCGGCGATCGTCAATCAATCAACGCCATAAAGTTAGCGGATAAATTTTAATTCGAGAGAAAAAGCGATAAGTGACCGCAGCTCAGAGGCATTAAATTGTTTTAGTGCTGCAAACGAGAAATAATACAATTTACGATTTAAGAACGAGTAACAAACCAATTTGAGTTTTTTGCTTGCCACAAAGGTACAATTATTATTGGGACGCATGTAGAGAGTCGATTCGCAATAGGGCCATTGACGAAGAGTTTATGAGCCAAATTACACAAAATGGTGAAATACGCGTAACAAAAGCTAACGGTTGGGCAAATTTGTAAATTAGAAGCAAGTAAGCAAGATAAAGACATGAAGTTGACTTAAGAAATTCTAAATACAAATAGACCCAAAGCAACAAAAAAAAATATCAAAATACAAAAAAACAACCGAGGCAAAAGAGTGAAGCCATCAAAAACTAGCACGAACTTACTTTATATGACTATAAAAGCCAACATGGCATTAAGTAGATGATGATGCCAGTTGTTGTCTAAAAAAGGCGAAGGTGCTGGGAGGAAATGAGTATTAGTGCTACAAAGATGAGTCGGTGCTAAGCTGCGAGGGGAAGCACACACACATTGCGCTCGCGCAAGCCACACAAAGTTGTAAATATGTATGTATGTATATGCATTTGTTATATATTTACATGCCTCTACCTAACCAAGTGACGGGAAGTTGAAGTCAATTCAAGTATGACGCAGAGTGCTGCAGGGCGCTACACTTGTGGGACTCGCCGGTGTACATTCGTCCGTGTGTGCGCGTGTACCCGTTGCGTATCGGGTGAAAATGTGATGCTAAGTCACAGAAACTTTTTATCGCCATACGAAATCAATTGAGTGTATTAAATTTGCCTTTAAAATGCGTCGCTTAGCAGAAATAGTGCGCCAAGCAAACGTGGCGAACAATGACAAATGACCGGTGCGGGCTTGGGTATGTCGTGCAAATTGCTATACAAACGCAAGTGCGCTGAGCGCCTATATACTTATGTATAGCCATATATGTATTTGTACATACATACATGTATGTAAGTAAAATATTGCACAAATACTAGCGCAAAATGGTAGTAAAAGCAGCGAGAAGCGACATCATTAAACGAAGTAGCGTTGTCGTGAGGGTTTGTTGTTATTGAAATGAAGCTGCAAAGAACGGTTAAATTGTGGTACTAAACGTAACACTGTATTTCGTTTATTTAAGTGTATGCAATTCTCCACTGGTTTATAGAAAGCAGCTGATATAATATTATCAGTGCTTTCTTGGTAAAAAATGTCGTATAACACTTTTTTTGTGAATTTCAAAAAATCTAAAAAAGCTTCTTGAATATATTTTTTAGTAATTAATCGAAGATTTTTTCCCACCGCTACACGTCTTTTGTGAGAGGAGCTCCCGGAGATCAGCTGTGGTTCCTTTCCTTACAATAAGTCTTAAAATACAGTTAAAAGATACCATAATATGTGTACAAATTTTCGGATCAATAATGTTAAAAGTTTTCTCAGAAAAAAATTCTGGAAAATTCGCTTTTTCGGCCTTCTAACTGTATATAACCCCTTAAACAGAATAATGTTGCTCACCGTTAGACAACTGTTTTTGGAAGTCCTCCTGGAGATCGAATAACATATTTCTGCTTAAACTGGCAAAAGATGGCTTAGAAGCTGTAGAACAATTTATACCAAAAATCTCACAAATGGACCCAGAAGTTGAGCATATAACCCAGTATAGGCCTCGATTTTATAATTATTGTCATCTGAGCTCAAATAGTTTAGTTTTTGACCTGCCCTTTGCAGAAATATTTGCAGAGATATTCCAAATTTCTACTTATTTTTCCCATACATCCTTCATTCACGCTTAGTCAACTTGCTCAACTGGGGCACCCAATTTTATGCCAACAATTTCGGTGCGAACTCGAGATTGCAAGCCTTGCGCATATTTTCTCATTTCCACAATGGGAAATTAAACGAGTATGTTGATTATTTCGTCGTTATTTGCAACATATGTACATATGTAGTATGAGCCTACAACAGACATATTTGTTAATATCCGCCAGACGGACGTTTAACGGACCACACTGCCGAAGAACGCATGGAATGCTTCTTACGAAACTAAAATCAACCTAAACGGAACTTAACGAGTTTCTGTTTCTTCGACTGCACAACGACCACGCTCACTATGTATGGTGAGGTGAGGTGAGGTGAGGTGAGCTGCGATGAGACGTTAAACTAGGCATTTCAATTAACTTAATGAATATTTTAAAACCTTCTCTTACGTGCTTGTTGTTTTTGGGTATAAAACAATTAAATGAGATTAAATGCGGATACAAAAGAGTAGTTAAACGAAGAATGTGAAAATCCGAAATGGAATACGCTAAGGTCTGCAGGCCAAACGGCCGACAATAACAGATGGAACGAGCAAAGGTGAAAAAGGTAAGGTAATGCGAGGCAAAAAAAAAAACAGGAAAACGAAAAAATCAAAAATTGAGATGTGCACGATTACAAATGTATGTATGTAAGCGCGTATATATGTATTTCCAGACAGCAAAAGAATACAAGCGAAATTGCTAAATATAGCTTAATAAAAGGCGTCATAGTAACCGAAATGTGCGCAAAATTGAGTAGTTCGACGTGGGCAAGACAATAAAAACCTACACACATATACATATGTATGTAAGTATGCATATATACATATATGCACATATACATACATATATCTCATTAAAGGTAACTAGATAATCGTAAAACCTTAGAAAGACTGCGTCATTGCACGTTGCCGACGCGAGCGTCCAGCTCGTGCCATGGCTTACAATAAAGCTATAGCACTTGCAAGCACACCGTAGCAGCTTCCATTTGCCGAACTTAGCGTTATTAGACAGGCGGTGCGTGCAACAATTTTATTGTTACCGAGGTGTTACATTACCGAAATTAAATGGCGCGGAATGCCTGATGATTGAACGATTTGGATATGCTCAAGAGCAGAGCCGAGCTGAGGTGAGCTGAGCAGAGCAAGCCAACAGCCGAGGAACAGCTGTCACGATAACGCAAAACGGTAAATACATACATACATATAAAGGATAGAGAGATAGACAAAAGAACGTGCCGAAAAAGTTGCTAGAACCCGGCGCCGTGCGTTGTTTTAGTTGACAAAGGGGGTGGTTGGCTTTCCAGGTAGACGCGCGCCTGGAAATATTGTATGCCGCTAAGTTCACTTGCCTTGCACTTCACCAAAAAAAACAGAAGCAAAGCGCCGAGCACTGAGCACACTGAGGGTACTTGTTGTTAGTGGATTGGCTGCGGATACGCAAGCTAAGCCAAGCAATTGTGAACATTTGGTTGCACAGCAGCCAAACTAAGTTGAGTGCAGGCGAGTCGAGCTACCACCACACGCCATGCCACCACAGCACGTCACATTGCAGCACTTCACTACACTCCACTCTGCGTAAAAGTCAAGTGAGTGTAAAGCACATAACAATAAAAAATCTTAAATCAAATCGAATAAATAAATAAGTTAAGTTCGGAGAAGAGTGCTCTCGCGTAACAAGTGGACGGCTTGGCTGGCAGGGTCTCGGGCGCAAAAGTGGCAGGCAAGTGTTGTTGCGTGCCACACACCAACATACTACAGACCAAATTTAATAAACAAAAGCGAAAAAAGAGGAAATGGATAAGGATGGTATAGCGCAGAAGAGCGCTGGCGTGGCGACGAGAGCATGCGGTAGCGCAAAAGAGGAAAAACAAATTACTTAATCATGGCTCATGCAGCAGCAACAACAGCAGCAGATAACTCAATGTCACAGTTTAACTTGCGAAACAAACACACTTAAGTGCGACGTGTAGGGCCGTCGAGTAGCGGCTAAGTAATGTCCAGTGTGCTCTCTTGCAAAAGCAGCGTTAAAAAGTTGCGTCGCTGAGGCACAAATATACGGCATAACACCACGTAACATAGCATCGCACGACATAACATAGCTTAGCACAGCATGTGCATTTCACTTGACTTGTACATATGTATTTTGTAGCGGGTGATCCAAGTAGAGGTACTCTTTTGTAACAACCTTTTCTGACAGATGACGCGTGCGTCGTGGCAAGCTGTCATGCGAATTTTGTTCAGCATTCTGTAAAAATTATGTTTTTCGCGCTTTGTTCAACTTGTGGCCAACATAATCGGCCTACTGAGCGTACTATTCGTGGCAACATCACCCATCTTGAGGCCCAGCAATAATTATTGAATAATATTCGAACGAATAGAACACGTCCAGCACGCAGTGAAGAAAATATAGCGTAGCACGACACGAAAATCGTGGAGAGTCGATTCGGCGCCGTTCGCAGCACCTCGGACTGACGTATGGAAGGAGTTGGCACATTTTACATCGAGTTCTCAAATTGAAAGCGTACAAAATGCAGCTTGGGCAAGAACTGAAGCCGCTCGACCTGCCCAAGCGGCATTGCTTCGATCTTTGGGCTCTTGAAGAGTTCCAAGAAGATCCAATTTTTTTACGAGTCAAAATTTGTTCAGCGATGTGGCCCATTTCTGGCTCATTGGGTATGTAAACATTGCCAACAAAATTGCCACATTTGAGACGAAGAGCAACCTGAACAGATTCATGACAAAAACAACGGTTGGTGTGGTTTGTGCGTCGGTGGAATCATCGCTCCATATTTTTTCAAAAATGATGCCGGTGAGAACGGAATTGTCAATGGCGACCGTTACCGCCGTTCTCACAACAGATGGGTCTACGTAAACGGAACGGACCCGGATTTTTATCCGGCCAAGAATTATTAACTCGGTAGACTTCTGCCGCTACAACTACTACTACCGTTATCGCGCCGTGATATTCGACTATTTGATTCTTGAAATTGAAGCTCATGATCTTGGCAACATTTGGTATCAACAAGACTACTCTAAATTTTACCCGGAACACCCTTTAGTTGTTGTATTGGCTGTTTGTGGACATTACATACATCAAAGACGCAGAAAATACCACTTTGGTGGGCAGCTAGCATGTCTCCATTACACCAATACAAATGTATACCTACAACTGGGCATAAGTATTTAAGTGCGCTAGAATTTCGGCACGTATTTGTGGCAAGCAGCCGCCTGAGGACAACACCACGCACATAGACACACACACACACACAGGCGCACACGAATGGCTCCCCAGCAGCTTTCCTTGTGCTTTGGGTGGCGCACGTTCGCCTGCATGTCGGTATGTTTTGTACATAATTGGTGATTTATTGCTACAATATAGGCTTTTCGCATTGCCACACACTTGCCGCATGCTCTGCTGTGCTATGTAGATCGACGTATGTATGTGTGCAACCAACGAAAATTGCAAACAATTAGCTAAGAAGGGCTGTTATTGTGGCGTAAATGTATACAACTTTTTTCACCCGTGTATATTTTGTTGTTGTTGTTGTGGCCAAAGTGTCGGCAATATAAAAATAAAGTGCTTACGGCTGTAAGTGAACGGCGGCGACGACGACGACGCAGTCATAAATTTTATTTATAATGAAGTTTATATTTACACATGCACACGCACATACTCTCGCATAGCGGAAGTGAGAACGTGAGCGGAGCGACAAGGTCAAGCACAGTGTGGACCCCTTAAGTGAAAAGTGAAATTTAATCCTAGACGATGATTGTTGTGTACTTTTGTGGGTAATTGATAAATAAATAGCCGTAAAACATTACAACTCACACATACATATGTACATACATATGTATAAATATACAAGAAATATATATGCAAGAAAATGGTTTTTATTTATAAAAATATACAGACCGAATGGACGTGCTGCTAGTGGAGAGATGACTTTAGTTGAAAAGCTGCAATACACTGCTCAATGAAGCGATACTCCTCATCTTAGAGGCAGTGGGAGAGAGGAAATTTGTCGTAGAGCTCTAAATATCACCCTATATGGATATAATTTATATATGTATGTATGTTTATTTATGCATGTCGCTGGCTAGTAATCTTCATACGGTCATATATCATAACTTTGCATCGTTTGTCATATTCTTATAATTAGCAGTTATTGCTGAGTGCTAAGGGAAGAAAAAAATTACTCGTCAATAATTTTTAGGAATTTAGTGTTGGTTAAGCAAAAAGCAGACGATGCAAGCTCAGTCGTTAGACATTTTTATAGTCAACAATTTATATGTGAGTATGTTGTAAGAACTGTATAAAAAACGTCAAGCGCAGGCATCCTAAACGATGACTACTCCTCTAGGACTTAGCAACTGAACTCCATGTGGTGAGAGCAAAGGACCCAACTGGTCTATGCGTGGCTTATTGGCCTACCAGATTAATCTAACCTAGCCTATAAGAGAAACTATCGACGGTTTCAAACAGTATTTAGTTAGCGTTATGTATGTATGTATATATTTATTCTCGATTATTAAAATATCGATTATTAAATATTGATTATTAAAATATCGATTATTTAAAATCGATTACAAATTATCGATTATTTGAAATCGATTACAAATTATCGATTATTAAAAATCGATTATTAAAGTATCGTTTATTATTGTTTTCATTTTCATTCTCACCCCAATTTCAGCCTATAAATGTTATGCTATTTATTGTATAACCGTATATAGTCGAACGAGCGCTTGAATCAAGTAACACTGGAGAGCAGGAAAACCATTTTTGAGTGAAACTTACCTGTAAAGAGAGAAAATAAATTAAATTAAAAAAAGTGATACATATTATGTAACAAATAAATTCAAAATTGAAACTAAAAATAAAATCTTTGTGTCAATATACATTTAACTCGTTTTTCTCGAAACGCTGTTTTCAAAAACGGCGCAGAGATTTTCAACGAAATGACTGAACCGATTCTGTTGAAATTTTCCAACGTCTTTTTTAAATATACATACATACATATGTATGTATTTGTCCGGTAAGAGTTCTGAATAAATTTAAACATTTATTTTATTTAATTTAAGTTTTTTTTTTATTTTTTTTTTGTAATAATTTTTATTTTTATGATTAAAGTAAATTAAATTTTGAAAATTTAATCATTTAATTAAATTAATTTTTTTTTGTAACAACTTTTCAAACAGTATTTATTTTCAAATAAAATTTTATTAAATTAAATTGACTTCTGCATAAATTTAATCATTTAATTTTATTTATTATTTTTAAATAAAATGTCTCTCAAAAAAAAAATAATCTCTGACTACCAAGCCTCTAAAAGAACACTGTATCGCAGTGTATAGCAACTATAACCAAATAAAAAAAATATATACATAAAAAACATCTTTATTTATGTTTTGAGTGTAATTTAGTGTTTTATACTGCAGGGTATAATTCTAATATCATTAAATCGGGAAAAAGTATCATTTTCGATTATCGATCATTAATTGTCGCTTTCGCCATCGTATAGTGGATAAAGCAGTTAAAAATCTGTTTCAATTTATTTCCGATAATATTTTTTTTCTTTTTTTCAGCCTCTCTGCCACTACTACATATTTTTAAAACTTTCAGAAAAAACTAAAAAAAGGAATTTTCTTTCTATCAATCAAGCTAAAAACAAAAGTTCAAAAGCAAAAAAAACAACAACAACAAAATTATACATCAAAAAATAATATCCTCTGTTGCATAATGACTTAACGCAATGAGCATGCAAAGTAGACAAGCTTTATCTATTGCATTTTTTATTAACTAAAACTCACACATACACACATTTGCATGTGTAGTGACATGGAGCACGCTCCAAGCCACTCTAAATCCACAAAAGAACTTACTTTAAGTGTAAAAAGAATGGTTAAACAAAAGCAGGCGCTTGATGGTAGCCTGTAATTGGGTTCGCCCAGCGTGGCTACTTCATTATCAAACTTTTGTATGCAAATGGATTTTTGAGAAGCGTATGATAACTACGTAGGGCACTTCATGGAAATTGTGCTATTTTATATTCAAATTATTTCGACGAAGTTTTGTTTTGGTGTCAAGGAAACAATGGAGTCCATCAAAAGCGCACCCTATATGGATTAGGGACAGGCAAAGAGAGAACAAAAGAAAGGAAAAAAAGGAAAAATCCATATTTATTTGTATTTACATGTACACACACATACACATATATGCATTTATGTGTATACATGTATATACAAACATATGTATGTGCGTGTGTGCGCGTTAACGCTATCAAAAAAGTGCGCGTGTCAAGAATTTTTCGCGGCCCATAATTACCGTTGGCATGCGATGGAGCTGCGTCAATGGCGTGACCGTGTTGGCAGGCTTAATAAATGCAAAAGCAACAACAACAACACCGAACAAATCAAAACTCAACATAGTAGTTGTGTGAGTGTATGTGTTTGTGTTTGTTTGTGTGCGTGTATGTACTTCAAAACGCGATGAAACGTCAAACAAAATGCCAAATAATAATCAACAAAACACAATCGCCTACAAACAACAACAAATAACAGCAACAAAAGCAATCTACTAATAATAAATGTAAGTGCATACTTGAAATATTTATTTACCATAAACACAAAAGCGTAACACTACGCGCTAAAACACACACACACACACATACATATACACATCCAAACAGACACGTGACGGCTTTAAGCACGTAAGAAGGTGAGCAGGAAAGTAGGTGCGTCGTTAGGTGTTCTTATTTATGAGGGAATGCTGAAGCGCAAATAAGAGTAGTTAAGGTGAAAGCCCAACAAAAGGTAGGTAATTCAATAAAAAATCACACAAATACACATATACGCATACACACATACAGATGTATGTAGTAAGTAGATCGTTGCCAACTCAATAGAGCCTGTCATCTTCATTTTATTTTGAAAGCTAAACAATCGGTGGCAAGCAGCCAGGCCTGTTTCCGTTCACTGGTCTCATTGCCTTTACTTAATGCCAAACTTTGCTTACGCACACAAACACACACACACACAGGCGTACTAATGCTCACACTTACGTGTTCACTTTGAGTCATAAAGTAAATAATATTACGTACACGTAGGAGTTGTTTTTCGTCAAGTGGCTATCAAGTTTACTCAACGCCGGCAATATGCATGGCATTTAGGCGCTCAAGAGTCTACTCAACGCTACTTAAATGCTCATTCAGCGGCGAAAATTGCCAGTAATCTACGAACAATTGATGAAAAATTGCAGCCAGCATTTGGCTTGACCAGCGGCGATTACGCGTACGAGGGTGGTTCGAGTTGTCATTCATTGATATTTTCTTTTGGCATAATTACCTTTTGGGCTAAAATGAGAAGAATTGTCGCTTCGTAGTTTGTTTTTATGATTTTTTAACCCTTTTTAAGGCTATCAAATAGCGCTACTCAACGAAGCTGAAAGAAGGAATGAAGGAAGGAACAAATTTGGAGGAAAAATGTTCGACTGTTTTGGTAAGAGGTCTATGTGGTGTTTGAAGTGTCCTGATAGCGAATTTGAGTGCAAAAATGTTCCACTACGCTACAGTAACAACATATGATTTTTGTCACCGGGCTTGAGACCTAAACGCCCCGACTACAACACTAAAATTTTACGTTTTGGCACATTTTTATTGTCATTTTTGGTTTAAGCCACCCAAAAGTAGCAAGAAACAGCCTCTAACCTTACAGTCGCAAATTGACTGTAAACTAGTGTAATCAGGGATGATTACTTCCGAAGTAATGATATACTAAAAATCCACAAAAACATCCCAAAAACACATCACTTAGGCTTTGTTAATGAACTAGCCTCCTATGGGCCTATTTTGGGTCCAATATTTAACTCAAGAAGTCAAAAGTCCTCTATCTTGGAACCAGCATTAACACCAACAACAGCGTCAGCTTCGAAATCCAACGCAGAATAACTCTTGGCAACAGGTGCTTCTTGGCACTGAGTAGTAACTAAAATCCTCTCGACGAACAAAGACCAAATTCTACAAGTCACTCATCATCCTCGTACTGCTATGTGGTGCAGAGGCATGGAAGATGGTAACATCTGATGAGTCGGTGCTACGACTTTTCAAGAGAAAGTTTCTGCGGACGATTTATGGTCCTTTGCGCATTGGCAACGGCGAATATCGCATTCAATGGAACTATAAACTGTACGAGTTATACGACGACATTGACATATTTAGTTCAGTGAATTAAGAGACATCGGCTACGCTGGCTTGGGTTAGGTCATGACGTCAGAATGGATGAAAACACTCTAGTTCTGGAAATGTACGACGCAGTCCTCACCGGGGGATGCAGAGGAAAAGGAAGATCTCCACTCCGTTTGGAAAGACCAGGTGGAGGAGGACCTGGCTACACTAGGAATCTCCAATTAGGACCAAACAGCAAAAAGGAAGAAAGAAGGATTGGCGCGCTGTTGTAAGCTCGGTTATAACCGCGTAAGCAATAAAGAATAAGAATAATCAAGAGTTTTATCTCTCTAGAGTTTGATTAATCCACCTTAAGCGCAGTGTTTAAAAAATGCCCAAAAAATCACCAAATTCGCGCTGTTAAAATACCATACAATCTTTTTTGTTGATGTCACTAACGCACTTTTCAAACTACCCTCGTCTTTGTAGCAAAGTGTGACTTTTGCTTACACTTAAGAGCGCTTAAGACTTGTACGGCGATTGTTGTTGTATAAATATTATGGCATATTATATAATTTGTTTACTTTTTTATAATACGACGACTTCAAATTGTTATATAAGTGGGCTGAACAGTAACGCCTCTCGATTCTTAATCTCGCTTCCCCGCTCGCTGCCTTTTCCTTATTTAACGGGTATAATTTTTTAATATTTTCCTTAACGCCTTGCACGTTGGAAATCAATTATTTGTGCTTGAAATGCGTAATACCGTTATTAAATATTTATAACTGACTGTTTACAACGCCAGTTACAGTTAGCTGAGTGATACTTAACGAATACGAGATTAGCAGAGTTGGTTTGGGTCATTGGGCTGGTTGCATGTTCAGCATTGACTGCTTATACACAGACACACGGGCACATACAGACATACAAATTGTTTTACTATATATGTACATACATACATATGTATGTACATATTATAAGATAACTGCCGTTACATATGAATTTGTAACACTTTCCACAATAACAGTTGTTGTTGGTGTAGCTAGCCATTCTGAGTTATTCTGAGTGCTTAGCAAAAGCTAACTTAGTACTTATGAATATTTTATTAATACTTTGTAAGCCATTGGGCAGACGATAAGGTACTAAATAAGCGATAACACATGGATCACGAGCTGCCGGGGAATTATAATTTGTATGTAAGTATGTATGTATGTATGTACACGTGTGAGTGGCACTTAAAAGTGGAACAAACTGTGGAAATATAACAAGTTTGTAATAATGTAAGCAATTTATTGAGCATTTTGATTTAGTGCGGCGCCTACGTACATACATACAAACATGTGCCTAGAATGTGTCATGGCAGTTATGAAATTGATATTTCGTAATTTCACAAAGTGAATTTCTTGTTGTTTTTCAATGCATTTATTATGCTTTCAATTTGTAGGCAGAAATGTGTACAGTAGTTCTAGAAAATCAATATGGCATGGAAAATAATGATTACAGATAAGCTTTAGCTGTTGAATACTTGTCTAGCGTCTTAGCCAAAAACATTATCAAACTATGCAGTGATAAGAATTTGCTAGAATAATAATATTGTAAATAGCTTTAAATAGTTGTAGGTACCTCATATGCAAATATTGTAATGATGAAATATTTATGATTACTAATCATTACACGGTAATTTTATATGTTTAAGTTGACAACTGAAAAGTTGAGAAATGTCTATAAATTCATTATTTTTAGTTTTAATAATGATTACATATTTAATTACTAATCATTACTTTTATAATATGTATTTCTTTTATTTGACAATCATTATTTTAATGAAAATATGTTTATATTTTTTGGAACTTTATATGCAAATATTGTAATGATAAAAGATTTATAATTACTAATCATTACTCGGTAATTTTATTTGTTTAAGTTGACAACTGAAAATTTTGGAAAATGTCTTTAAATTGTTTTTTAGTTTTTTAATTACTACTCCTTACTTTTACATTATATATTTTTCTTTTTAATTGATAACGATTATTTTTATCAAAATATCTGTTAATATTTTTTATGCGCGTGGATTTTGGTATTTTATATGCAAATTTTGTAATGATAAAATATTTATAATTACTAATCATTACTCAGTAATTTTAATTGTTTAAGTTGACAACTGAAAATTTTGGAAAATTACTATAAATTGCATTTTTTATTTTAATAATGATTACATATTTAAGTACAAATCATTACTTCTATAATATGTCTTTCTTTTATTTGACAATCATTATTTTAATGAAAATTTGTTTATATTTTTTGCAACTTTTTATGCAAATATTGTAATGATGAAATATTTATGATTACTAATCATTACTCGGTAATTTTATTTGTTTAAGTTGACAACTGAAAATTTTGGAAAATGTCTTTAAATTGTTTTTTAGTTTTTTTGATTTGGTAATGATTACATATTTATAATTGCTAATCATTACTCGTTAATTTTATTTTTGGCAACTGAAAATTTTGTAAAATGTATAAATTGTTTTTTTTTTGTTTTCAATTTAGTAATGATTACATAATTAATTGTAATCATTACTTTTGAAATATCTATTTTTTTTTACTTGACAAACATTATTTGGTTGAATATATCTACGTATTTCTATTTAATAAGGATTACATCTTTAATTACAAAGCTTCAATTTAGTCATGATTACATAGTTAATTACCATTCATTTCTGCTGTGTATCGCTTTTGTTTAATTTGCCAACTCTTAACTAATTTTCTCTTAATATTTTTGTGCATATGTTTAGAATTAGTAATGATTATATATTTAATTACTAAGCATTACATCTCGGTAGTTTTGTTTGTTTAAGTTAACAACTGGAAAATTAAGAAAAAATTTACAAAAACTATGTAGTTTTTTTTGCTTTTGTGCTTCAATTTAATAATGATTACATTTTAATTACTCGTCATTACTTCTACATTACTATATATTTTTATTTAATTTGACAACTCTTATTTAATTGAAATTAACGATTAATATTTTTTGTAGACATGTTTGCATGTAGTAATGATTATTTAACTAATTACTAAACATTATTGTAATTTTGTTTGATTAATATGGCAATTATCTTTCTACGAATAAAAAAACTCTCACAGCCGTCATTTGTAACTTAATACGCGTAGTTAAATATTGAAAAATGCCAATTATTTCTAAATACATATCGACACATAATTCCATTAATTATATTTTTGAGGCCCTTGAAAATTGCCGAACGCCGCAGAGGTCAAATGGGTATGGTAAATTATACAAACATTAATTAATGAAATAAAAATACAAGTAATTGTTTGCTGCTAATAATACAATACAAAGAAAATTGTGAAAAAGCATGACGCACGTACATACACATGTATGTAACTAGATATGCATGTGTGTATTGCGGCATTTCTGTCTGCTAAGTATACAAATTGCGGCTGAAAACCCCCAACGTGCGCATTGCACAACAACAATCAACCGACAATCAAACCCAATGTAGTGTCATTCGCCATAATTTATCATTTATTGGGGTTGTTGTTGTTACCGCCGGCAATGCTGCTGCTTGGTTATTGCGGTTATCTTCTACACTATTAAATAATTGTTAAATCTCAGCGGTAAGTGCTTTATGTTTCAAGCGACTTTGCTTTGCGGTTTGAAATTTTCATTTCGACGATTTATTATTTCGTGTATGACTGGCGAAGTTTGAATAATTACTAAAAGAGCCAACGAGTGGGAAAGAGCAAGAGAGCGAGTGAGACAAACGTGAGACAAAGGGGGTCAGTGCAACCATAGCAGGCGGCAGATCAAACAAAAGGGGAGAGGGGAGACATAAGTAATGAAGATGGCATTAAAGTTAAACAATAACGAGGTTGCAGAGCGAAGAGGAGCGAAATGGAGGCAAAAAGCGGCATACGGCGACGAGTGTTAAGGATTATAGATTAAGGAAACACGTGGCAGGGATGGGTGAGTACGTTACGCTGCAGTGTGAGAGGGGTAAAAAGCAGTGCATATTTTGACAAAGTCATCTAGATTTGGGTAGAGCGGAGATAATGTGCTAGTAATCCGTTAAATAATACGAAATGTTTAGATGTGGCCAGGATTAATTTGAAAGAAGATGACACAAAATATTAAGCAGTCAATGGGTTTGTTTGCTTTCTGGTGGCAACAATAGCAAAGTAGTGGAGATTATTAAACAGATACCAGCAAGAATATGAATATATGTATGTAGAATGGCTGAGAGCATATGGGGGATTAAACATATGAGGGCAAATAAGAAGGCAAGTTAAAAAAAAACAACGGAAAATAAAAAGCAGAAAATAGCAATATATGAAGCCTGCGTCTAACTCTTAGGAAAAATTTGAGAGAATTGTAATCAAAAGGACTCTCACAGGAATTTAGAAAAGATTAGGTTAGGCTAGGAGTATGCCTAATTGTTTAATGATATGCTTTTGTTTTTGCTTTGTAGTTTGGAAATCTGTAGCGACCTTTCACGTAGACTATACTAATTAACCTATGCTGACTGTGATTAATTTTTAAGGGAGTAATGAGAGAATCGAAATCAGAAGGGCTCTGGGCGGATAACTAAAGAATGTGCGACTCAGGGGCGGATCCAAACTAGAATTTTGGGGACGTAACTATATAACTTTGTATTTGCAACTCCAAGTATTTTTCTTCGCAGAGTGTCACTTATGATGGAAATAACGTATAACTGGGGGGAGTTCACTTTTATTTGGACATTTTGGAGTATGACTAAATGTAGGCTATATTTTTTTTAGGTTAAACTTATGTTTTGGTTTTTTTGTTGACGTTAGGAGGCCACTAGGCGAACTTTCTGACTAGACTAGACTACTTTAATTTTGAATTTTTTAAGTAGGCCTAAATGTAGGCAATGTTTTTTTTTTAGCGTATTTTTTTGAGGTTAGGAGACCTTATTCGCAGGCTAGAGACTACCTTAAGTTTGAGTTTTTGTAGTATGCCTAATTGTAGGCAATATTTTTTTTCTTAAGGAAATATATAGGAAATTATAAGCAGCGGGGTTTTGAAAGCATTAATATATTATAAAGGGGTTGAGACTTGAATGAAATTCATTCATATTTTGGGACATTTTTTCTTTTAAAATTTAAAAGTTATGTTTTATTTTCTCTTTTTTCGAGTATAGAAAACCTTTTCTGATCTTGCTTGCAGACTAGACTAAGTCGTCGACATTCTGTATATTTTTTTTTTACTTTCACTGAGAACTGATTCTACCTTTCTTAAAAAAGTTTTAAAAATTTACCAAAGTATAATTTTCTTCAAATATTACAGTGAAAAACTTTCTATGAGAAATCTGGCAACACTTACATTACTTTGTGTCAAAATTTCTATTAAAAGAATTGAATGACTTTTTATTATAAAAAGGACTATTTTATGCAAAGCGCCCAAATGTAGGCAACATTTTAGGTTTCAATGCAAAATATGTGTTTTTTTCAAATAATAAATAGGAATGTATTGTATCTATTGCATGAGCGAGCTATAGCAAGGACAAAGTGAATTAATTATACTTAAATTGGAGAGTTGTTTATTCTCAAATAAGAATACGCATTTTTAAAAAAGACTAAAGATAACGAAAAGTAACCGTAAAGTAGCATGTGGTTTGGGATAACGAAATGTGGCAGAAAGATTGGTTTAAGCATAATTTTGCCGTAACGAGAATGACCAGCACGTAGCCGCGCGTAACAAGTGAAAATTAGAAGGCTTTATACACCACTCGTCCGCTTAATAAGTACGTTAATAAAACGAAATTTTGCGGCAGCTGCGTTAAAACGATTAATAATAATGGCGAGATGGAATCTCTACAGCTTGTTGATGGCCGAAACTAATCAGCGTGTTTAGAAGGTGCCGGCATTGGACAAAGGGACTGACGTTATTATTGTTAGTGCATAAAATTTTTTTCGGAATTTTTTTTATATACTTTTTTGTGTTTTTTTTTTATTGTTTTCTTTTCTTTTTAATTTGTTTTTTGATATTTTACGCTTGTTTGCTGAACTTTTTCGGAGGAACTGTCCAAAATTACGCGGCCAGCAGCGGCAAAGTCAAAAAATCAGCAACCGCAGCGAAACTAATAGCGGTAATTATCACGCACCGGCTACAAATTATACACAAAACATAAATATATGTGCGATTATGTATGTATGTGTGTAAGTATATGTTTATCTAATAGATATGAAAGAATTGATACCGTCAAGTTAATGTCAGGTTATGTCAGCCAAGGTGTTTGAATGAACGTCCGACGAATGAGTTATGAATTTGCCGCCGAAGACTCCGATGACTCACGAAGCGCATGAAGAAAATGAAAATGCCTGCTGGGCTTTTGACGCGCAGCAATGGCGAAAGGTTGAAAGTACCGACACACAACACCTCTGATACCCGGCACAGCAGGTAAGCAGCAGCAGCAGCGTTGAAGGTACAAAATACCCATTTGTATGGGGGCACAAAAAGTGCTGAAGTAGCGCTGAAAGGGAAATGTAAACATATTTATGCGAAACATAAGAGCGCCGCATAAGCATAACCAATTTATGTATACAAACAAACAAAAGGCCGATCTGACTGCATATGCGCCTGTATGGGTAAGTAAATTGCAGACAAGCAGACACAACAACAACAGCAGCAACAGTAAGAGTAATGTAGGGTGTTTATAAGAGCTTGTCGAAGCAAACCTGTAATTAACAGCAAAATAACAAGAAACTAAATGCGTTAAAAGCAAACAACAATTTAGCAGACGTGTGAAATGCAGCTAAAAGATACCAGAATTGGAGAGCAAACAGGCACACAGGCACATACACAAGTGTCTAGTATGTGGCAATTGCGGCTGAAAAGTAGTGCACGGCAAGCAAGGAAATGAGCTATGCAAAAGTAATTTGCTTAGAAATAAACGCTATGCGACAAATACGCAGAATGCAACAACAACAAACACACACAAAGAGAAAAATTAACGGAAGGGGGAAAATGAGGGCTAACTAACTGCCAAGCATATTTATTAGCTGCATTGAGACTCTCATAAAAATGGTTGATGAAGTTATAACTCAAACTGGAGAGAAAAACACACAGGCACACACATACGAACACACATATTGTACATAGAAACAAGCCAACATGCAAATGCGTGCAACCTTTCGGTTTAGCGGCGGGTGTGGAGGGGGGGTTAATGCTTGAAATGTGTTAATTACGAACGTAAAATGGAACTGGGTCGATAGACTCTATTAGCCGGCGCAAACTGCTACTGCGACGCGCGCTTACGCACACACACACACGTACAACAAACAAAAAAAAAATAAAAACAAATCAACACACGCTCACACAGTTTCACACGCATGACGGTTGTATGGAAAAAACATGTCCAACTGGCTAATCTGGATAAAGCGTTGCACGCCGACGGCACGCAAGCCACCCAAAAACGCTTACGACCAAAGCCACCACCGTTTGCCGTCGGCAGATGTAACCAGTTACACCGGTGTTTGGTGGCTGGTGGCTGCTGCCTGGTGCGTGCCTTGTCGTTGTCGCTTACATATGTTGGAAATGATAGAATTACATAAAGCTGGAATGTTGCAAATCGAGTGCGCCGCCATATGCATATGTGTGCGCATCTGTATGTACTTGTATGTATCTCTATGTACTCGTTTTGGGGCAAAAATGCAGCAAATTGAAAAAAGAAATACACAAATATAGCAAGCAGTTAACAAGGACATGTTGTATTTTCGATTTCCGGTGTTAGAAAATGGATAATAAAACGTTTTATAGGTTGAATATTGTGAGTTAGGGTGCCACTCCTAAACTAAGCGTGAGTGTAGTTGAGATATTTAACCGAAATAAATTTGAAAAAATGCTCATAGCATACTATGAAGCATACATTTTGTTAACGTTACTTTCAGTTGCAAAGGTGCAAAAACTACCGTTTAATAATTTGCACAAGTAAAAGGTTTCCATACAAGAACTTCATAATAAGATAAGTTTGTATGACAGCTAAATGTTATAGTTATCCGATTTAAAAATTTTCTACGGAGATTGTACGCTTGCTTCGGACAATAATCTATGCCAAATTTCGTAAGGATATCTCGTTAAATAAAAAAGTTTTCCATACAAGAACTTGATTTCGATCGATAAGTTTGTATGGCAGCTATATGTTATAGTTGTCCGATCTAAACAATTTCTGCGGCTAATATAGTCTGGCTTTGGACAATAACTCATGCCAAATTTCGTGAAGATATCTCGTCAAATAAAAAAATTCTCCATACAAGAACCTGATTTTGATCATTCAGTTTGTATGGCAGTTGTATGCTAGAGTGATCCGATATCGACGAGTCTGACAAATGAGCAACTTCTTGAGAAACAAAGAATGTGTGTACAATTTCAGATCGATATCTCTAAAATCTTTTAAATATTATTATCATATTTTATCGATAAATGCCTTTATTCTTTAATTGTTAAAAAAATATCTTGTTATTCGTTTTTCAAAGTAAATAAAAATTGTCGTGATTTAAAATTATATTGCTAAGCTGTATTGTTTTGTTATCGATTTTTAACTATAACTTTTTCGATAACTTTTATATTTTAGGTTATCGATATTTTACATGTAATCGTATCGAAACTAAATCGATAAATAATGCTTTTAATTTGGAATAAAGGTAACAATTTTTAAATTTGTTTAATGTAAATTCTGATTTTCACATACATATATTGCAAGTTATCGATTCTTTAGCTATAATTTTTGGCAAAGTACCTTTAATTGTTAAAAAAAAGTAATAAATTTAATTTACATTTTTTAAATCTAAATTCTAAATTTATCGATATTTTATATCAAATTTTATCGATATTAATTTTAAATTTATTTGTTAAAAACGGTAATAAATTTTATTTTTTTAATCTAAATTTGTCATTTTCGGGATTTTCTTTTACATATTTGTAATGCTGTATTGCTATGTTATCGATTTTTTTTTATAATTTTTGGATTACCACTACATTGTAGGTAAATTCTCAATCCAAATATTTTTGTTACATTAATCTTTTATGGAATATCTTAATACTAAAATTATTGAAACTATTTCTTCGCACATACCACGACAAATAAGCACTTGACCTAGAACAACAGCATCAACTACAACAACAATAAACAATGTATAAGCCCCAAGAACATAAATAACACGACAACAATGCCGGCAACTTGCACAGCGATTTGTCAAAGAACCCTCCAAAAATGTAAAGCACACACCCAAAAAACACTTAGAGAGTAAGTGACGCATATGTGTGTAGCGCCATTGTCAGCTATCCGCTTTCCGGCGGCAAAACTTCATCTGCAGCCAGGAAATCACTGTCTAATGGCAAACATTTGTAGATGTTGAATTTAATCAAGAACGCACATTTCACTCCCAACGGAGTCATAAAACAGCCATTATAAATGCACGCATACAAACACGCAAACACGCGCGTTTGCTGAGATGAAGAAGTCGTTAGTGGTGAGCGGGGAGTTAGGCGACGAAAAAAAGATGAAACACTGTTTAATGCCAAGTGACAATGAAGACAAGCATAACTACGTAGCTTATACAATCGCGCACTACGGTTAAGCAGCGCAAGATGGGGGAGGCGATCTGCACACAAACAAGCCAGCGGGAGCGAGTAATAACAAAGGAAATGGGCATAAACGATTACAATGGGCATGCCACGGATGTTCGGCACTGGTAGAGACGGCGAGGTGAGAGAGACAGTTTAAATTTACATATTTGATTTAAAAACAATATGTGTACATATGTATGTATGTATGTATGTGTGTAATTGAGGACGGAGAGCTGACAAATAATTTCCAATTTCAATTTAAAACTCGCCGAATCTATCAAAAACTTGGGGAGGGGTGGAATAGCGACAAAGGGAGAAATTAAAACAAAGCGAAAAAAACCAAACACAAAGCATAGATAAATAAAGAGATAAGCAAATTTGCTGCAAAAGGAATTTTCAGCGCAAAAAATCACAACACTCCACGCAAAAGAGCGCGGTGCTGCGGCTCGCAAACGAAGCGCGAGTGGGTGGGCGACCGGATTACAATTAAAAGCTTGTGCTGATGCGCTGCTGTCACTAGAATTTACTCATGCGAGTATGTTGGCATATGTACAAACATGCGAGTGCTGCCCGCCCACAAACCATAGCGCCATACAGTGGCGGTCCTTGGAATGTAAACACGGCTTTCAAGGTTAGTTATACTTATTTCACTTATTACTTACATATGTATGTATTATTGTATTACAGACTTTGTTAGTTCAGAAGTTGTTGTTGTTGTAGCGACATAAAATATTTTGTAAGCATTTTTGGACACATGCTTTCAGGTTGTTGTTGTAAAAAATTTAATTTGACATTTTTTTATAATTTTTTTGTTGTAGCGGCACCCATTTTTTTTTTTAAATTTTGGATTTTTTTTAACATTTTGGAAATTTTTATAGAAACTCTAAAATTTTTTAAAATTATTTTTCAATTTCTTTTTGTTGTAGCGAATTTTTAAAAATTGAACGATTTTTTTTATTTTGGATTTTTTTTTTAATATTTTGGAAATTTTTTGGAAATTCAAAATTTTTTTAAATTCATTTTAAATTTTTTTGACACATTTTGAGAACTTGTTGCTGTGGAAAATTTTTAAATAAAGTTAAAGTTTTGAATTTTTTTTTACAGTTTGGAAATATTTTTAGAAATTCAAAAATTGTTTAAAATAATTTTTAAATTTTTGTTGTTGTAGCGAATTTTTAAAGAAATTGAACGATTTTTTTATTTTGGATTTTTTTTAATCATTTTGTAAATTTTTTGGAAATTCAAACATTTTTTAAAATAAATTTTAAATTTTTTTAAAGAAATTGTTGTTGTAAATTTTTTTAAAATTACTTATAATTTTTTGGTTGTTGTAGCGACATTATTTTAATTTTTGTAAAATTTTTTAAAATAATTTTTAAAATTTTTCTTGTTGTAGCGATACTTTTAAGGAATTGTTGCAGTGAAAATTATGTAAATTATTTTTAAATTTTTGTAAAATTTTTAAAAATTATATTCCAAGTTTTTGTTGTTGTATCGATTTTTTTTAATAAATTGTTGTTGTGGAAAGTGCCTACATTTATTGTTGTTGTAAAGTCAAACATTTTTTTAAATTATTGGAAAATTTTTTAGAAAATGTTGAAAACTTTTTATTTATTTTTTTTATTGTTGCGACAGTTGTATTTCTAGTTGTTGTAGAGGAGTTGATATCGGCATATTTCATATTATATTTGAAGTTTTATTGAATATGCGATCGCACCTCGCGTTCCAGCACATTTTAGGTGAACACAGGGTTGCGTTTTGGTACTTTAGTACTAAGAGTGAGACTATTTTTCCAAAAGTTTGCAGGTTTCCTGGATAGATTGCTTTTAAAAAAGTCTTTTCCGGCTTCTCGGGGAAACAGTTTTGGCACAAAATTTTGATTCCGACATTTTTTCTAATATTTTCCATTATTTTTCCAGGTGAAATATTTCAAACTTTAAATTAAATCTAATTTTTCGTCATTTAATGTACAGAACTGGAGTTTTACGTAGATATAAATGTAAATACCGTTATATACGGTCATAGCATGGGCGCGCGAAATTATTTTTCGGGCCGTCAAAGTGTAACGAACGGAAATCAGCTAGCGAAAAAGGCAATATAAGCGATGATGAAGATGTGATGTATGGAAAACAACCCCGAGGGCTTCGACACACTCAAACACACACACACACACATACAAATAAAAGAGAGTGCCACCGAAATGCAAAAGCCCGCGGCGAACAAAGCAATGATGTCGGGTGATTACTGTTGCCGCCCACAGCCGCCAACGCGTAAAATTCAATTAATATAGCAAACAACCGAACAACAACAACAGCAACAGCAACAAACAGAAATTGGAGTACAACCGAGCAGCAACAACAACAAACAGAAAGTGGAGTACGTACTTGCAATCAAAGGTTGACGCATAAAAGCGAAAAATTGAATTGATATGTATGAATGAGTCAAAAAAGCGACGAAGAAGAACAAGAAGCAGCAGCAAAAACGAAGAAAGTAAAAACAATGCGAGCTACAATTAAAACAACAATAACATTTGCAAAAGAATAACAGCAGAAGGCAACAATGCCAAGCAAAAACAACAATCTTAAAAGCAGTAGCAGCAGCAGCAGTAGCAACAACAACAATAATTGCACCCCCGCAAGCCGTCAGAGCAATAATCAAGGCTAACAACATGTTTAGCTAATTAACACAAGGCCAGCAAAAAGCAAGTGCGATGTATAGCCGGGCGCAATAAAGCGCAAAAACACAAAGGAAAATGCATGTACACGCACACGCACACACATACGGATGCAAATGAATGAATGAAGATAGGCATGTATGTAGCAGGTAGCAGCACAGGCAGCAACACAGCCAACAACCGGCAACAATGTTGCGGAAACACAATGGATTGCATAAAACAACAACTACAAAGACAACAACAACTACCAAGAACTTCAACGACAACAATAGCATGAGCAATATAACAACAATTGCATGAGCAACAACAACAACAACAACAGATTTAATGACCGAGCGCAACATGTAGCATATCGGCAGGCGCATACCATGCTCGGTCTGCCAATGCAGGTGGCACAACAAAAACAAACACACACACACACATGCACACTTACATATGCAAACATTTTGGAATGTAAACAACGGCAAAAGTGAACAGCAGCTGTTGTGCCGGGCCATAAAAGTAAAACACAGAAGGTGGAAGGAAATGCAAAAGCTAAATACAACTGCAAAAACAATAACAATAACAACAACAATGGCGAAAACAGAAAACAACAATAAAAGCAATTACGAAAAACAACAGAAATCGCTTGCGAAAACAAAAACAAATGCAATAGCAAACTCAGACAACAACAACAACAACAACAACTGTTACGGCAACAACAACTCAATAGACATTGTAAGAGCCCACAGTGGGCCGGTGATAAAATCAACAGCAATAATAAAACCATCAGCAACAATAAAACAATTACAATAACATACTAAAGTTGTTGAGCAAAAAACAGTTAGACTATAACAACAACAAACTGCCGCATTGTGGCTGTAGGTTGTAGCATGGCAGCACGGCATGCCTCACCGGTAGCCGGCAGCGCGTAGTACTGCATTGTGCTTGTGGAGTATGTTCGGTTTTGAGGTTAGGGTGGAAGTAGCTGCATGCCGAAAGGGTTGCGCTGCGCTGTGCAGTGTTGGTAAAATTTAAATTCATTGCCGACAAATTTAAAGCGGAAATATGCTTTCAATGCCAGTTAATTCTTAGCGAAATTGAGCTTGGCGCATTATGTTGAAAAATATACCTGAAATTGATTTTTTATTTAATTGTTATCAAAACAATAAATAAATCTCGACAAATGAAAAAGTTTTCCATATAAAGATACGATTTTAATCGTTCAGTTTATATGGCAGCTACATATATGCTATAGTGATTCGATCTGCATCGATTTCTATACATAGTAAGCCGTTGCTTTGGTAAATACTCCATGCCAAGTTTGGTGAAGATACCTTCTCAAATAAAAAAGTTTTCCATACAAGCACTTGATTTTGATCGTTCAGTTTATATTGGCAGCTATATGCTATGGTAATCCCATCTGAACAATTTGATCAGAAATTGTAGCGTTGTTTTGGACAATAACACATGCCAAATTTTATAAAGATATCTTCTCAAATAAAAAAATTTTCCATACAAGCATTTGATTGGGATCGCTCAGTTTGTATGACAGCTACATTCTAAAATAGTCCGATAACGGCGGTTTCGTCAGATAATCAGCTTCTTAAAGAAAAAAGGGTGTTTTCAAAATTTCAGATCAATAAATCTGATTTCATAACGATAGATCTAGAAAAAATATCCGGCTTCCAGGGTCTATCTTTACTTCAACTGTAAGAGAAAAAGTTCATTTAGTTGCCTGGACCAAATACTCTCTTTGACAGTTCTATAGAAGTTGAATAGACATTTGGAAGAGTGTTAGAGTTTTGCTGTAATACCGAAAACTCATAGAAGTAGATGTATTCTCTCGTTATGAATCTAACTCTATGAGTTTTCGATATTATATAAGGGGTTATAGCAGGAGTCGGAGTCCGAGGAAGACGACGATATAGGTTTCGATCTCTTCTACTAAACAGCTCAACACTAAAGTTTTAAACAGTTTCCAGAAAAACTCAAACTACTACTTTTCACTTAAATTAAAACGCAGTTCTTAACTTTGGAGTTCTTAACTTTGGTAACAGTTCCAAATAGAAAAACGGTCTCAATTGTGTGCTTTCAAGTCAAAATACGCTTCTCGAGCCAAGTTCTTTTCTGGAATACAACAATAATTTGCCAATTTTGTTGCAGTGTTAGAAATCACAGGCTACTTTAACAACAAGATCTTATTAAAATAACTAACTGAATAGAACTTAATCTAGTCCGGCTCCTTTAAGTTAGCTAACAGCACGCTGATTCATAGAATCTACATACCTATAAAAAGAAAAAGAAGGAGGAAAATCTGGCCAGACGGTCTTTGTAGATTACGTCACCTTTGTTTTGGGGATAATTGGTATGAGTTGGGATACCGACACTGGAGACACAATACAAAGGACTTCAAACAACCAAGTCATTTGTATAGCAACTGAAAAGAATAGATTATTATTATATTCCAACAATAGATTGGACGGCAGCCACGTTTTTGGGAGCAACAATAGGACTCTAGATGAGAGAAAAGAAATTAAGCAACATTCATTCAATGAAATGATGAAAGTTCAAATCAGAATAATAGCAAATCACTAAGCTAAATAGAATAAGTATTATGCGAGTATATTGAAGTAAGTGCATATGTTGTTCTAATATGTGGCTGTGGAGCTTTAGAAAACTCGGAAAATTATTCAATTGTGCGTGCTTTTCCAGCACTGGCGCATGCTGGGAGCAATATAACGGCACAATGGCACAGTAATTACAATAATAATAATAATTTGGCGAATGTAAGTAAGTACAATGTGGAGCAAAGTAGCGAAAATCCGCACTGTGTAGACTGGGGCCAAAATACGACAACAACAACAACAACAACAGTGAAAACTTGGCAACAAAAAAGAAGAATGCAAATACAATGGCGCTGCACAACACAAGCAACAATAGATACAATGGATGTGCCAAAAAGGGGCGTCGCGGTAAGGAAGTGAGTACAAAATAGAAGTGCAGAGAGAAAGGAAACGCGAACATGGCTAAAAGGCCGCAAGCACACTCACGTACATACATACATACATACACACATTGAAAAAATGCAACGGAGCATAAGCGCAAATAAACAAGAGTGAAAGAGAGACGATAGGCCAGTGAGTGAGTGAGCGAGACAGCGCGCGAACGAGCGAGCTTGGCCAGTGATGCAAAACAAGCAACACCCATTGCTAACAAAAGCAAATACAATAACAACAGCAAATAATAAAACACAAAACAACCAGACAAATTGCCCAGCAGCAAACACACACACAGCCATAAATACAATTACATACAACTCATTGCTTTGTTTGTTTGTTTGTTCGTGTGCGGCTGAGTTGAGTCAAAAAGGACAATATGGCTGGTTGGATGGCTGTATGGCTGGCAGTCGGACGCCGGACAAGCAGGAAGGCTGGATAAAAGCCTCAAATCGAGAGCCAAAGCATAACAGGAAATACATAAATTTGCAAGTCGAGTGTGCCAAGGACGAAGAAGTGCGCCTTTCGTTCAGCGTACGCTTGCAAAAGGCGAAAGGCGCAGCAGCGGCTGCAGCAAGCGTTGGCAATACGGAAATAAACAATACAAATAAATACAAAGCGTTGCAAGTTCAAAGGAGGCGGTTTACATTGCATACAAAATAAGTAGACAGAGAGCATGTTGTAGTTGAGCGCTAGTAGTGGAGGTGGCAGGAAATTATAAACAACAGCAACAACAATTAAAAATAAAAGCGGCAACATATGAGTGGTTGGTTGGTTGGTTGGCTGACTGGCGCTGGATGACTAACTCAATGAATGGCGGGCTGGCTGGTCGCATGGATGGACGCCAGGATGGATGGATGGTTGGATGCATGAAAGCATAGTTGGAGTGTTGGTTGTTTGGTTGGAGTGTTGGTTGTTTGGTTGCTTGATTGTTTTGTTGAAGGATCAGCGATAACAAAACATAGATAATGAAACAAACAAAATGTATTTCAGTACAAACAATAGTCGACAATTAAATGGAGTAAAGCACTTTGAAAGCAAAATTACACCCAAACACATACACACACACACACAGACACAGACACATCCATATTTAAATGTAAAAAATACAATGCCAACAATAAGTTGGAAAAAAAAGTAGAGAAAGTAAAACTTTTTGAAGTGGAGATTGCGCTGCGATAGGCTGTGTGTGAGTGTATTGGGCATATCCATGTGGCATGCGATAATGATATATGTAATTAAAGGCTTTTTAACTAGCCCCAATCAAGGAAATGGTTAATGTTATATGTCTACAAGCAAACATACAAACACGTACGTATGTATATATATTATATACACATACATACATATGTACATATGCAAATATATTCTGCCGTTGAGTTCAGGCAGTCGAGCGCTTAATTAAAAAAGACAATCTTTATCGCCATGCTTTAATTGACTTTGAAAGAGGACTTGTACTCGTTGGTTACAGGATCCCACTTACATATGCGAGGGTTGCAAGCGAAAGTTTGCACACCGTAAATGATTAGAATAGTGTAGTGGCGTATCCACAAAGCCCAAATAACACTAATATAGCGCAAACAGCAAATTAGTCCAAAAAACTAATTAAAAAAAGTATATCAAGTGTCGAAAAGAGAATTTGAAATTTGCATTTTCGAGCCAATGAGGACGTTATAATGAGGCTAAAAGCACACATATGTACATACATATACACCTTATATAAACAAACACAAACTAAAATAGCATTGCTATCGGACGAAAAGCTTCACAGAGCAGCCATGAGGCGTTCGAGGCGGCTTTAAGGGGTCATGACCACTTGCAAGTTTCAAGGAGTTTTTTTTAATAACTTCTTCTTTTTCTTTACTGGCGTAGACACCGCTTACGCAATTATAGCCGAGTTTACAACAATGCGCCAATTCAAGATACCAAGTGCAGCCAGGTCCTTCTCCAACTCTCTCTCTCTTAAACGAATGGTCAATAGGGGTAGGACCGATTGGAAGCTGAACCACGACAACCCGGCTTACACCGCCTTTCTTGTGAACAGCAACCTAACCAAGGCCCGCATCCCAACGCTTCCGCAGCAGTCCTAGACCGCAGTTGTGGCCCCCAGGACTGTTTTTTGTTTCCTTGCCTGAAAAGGCCGATGAAAGACAATCATTTTGAGACGATCCAAGCGGAAAATACCTTCCGTGACGCCTTCAGTGCTTGGAAACCGAAGCTACAGCGCTGCATCGACGCAGAAGGAGTCTATTTTGAAAGTTTTTAAAGAATTGTAACGATTGGTTCAATAAATTTTTTTTTAAATGACCGCTGGTTCCGTGCGAGAGTGTAGAGTTGGGAGAAGAATAGGTTTAGCGGACTAAAAGTCCGCACCTCGGCTTTTTGTACATACATAAGTACATATGTATGTATGTAAATACTATATGTACATATGCATGTATATAAATCTCCACATTCGTGAGCCAAAAACTAGTACTACCCCAAAGCACAAAAAATACATAAAAACTAGCAATTATAACGAAAAAATACAAAAAAAAAACTGTAAATTATAAAAACCAAAACAACAACAACAAAAATGTTAGTAAAAAATAATTAAATGAGCACTAAGCCGTCTGCATGGCATTCTAAAGCATTTACTGCCGTTGGACTTGCTGCCGTCGGTGGTTGCTCTATGTTTTTGCAGCTGCAGCGCAACTAACGGATAATCGCTTGCACTCAAAACAGCGGCAAAAAAAAAAATATTTTGATTAGACTCTTTAGTTGCGCTTTTCGTATTAGTATTCATGGTTTTAGTGCTTAACACAAACATACAGATTTGTTTGTTTATTTAACGGTACTTTAAAATTTAGAGAACACGTGCTCTTGCCTCTTGACGTGGACTGATTTCAAATTATACCAAAATATTGGTTTAGCTGGCGCAAAAGTGTTGGACACCATGTAATTAAGATTATAATGTAGTGTTTATAGGTTATGTAAATATGTGTTAGGGTTTGTTTGCAACGTCGTGGTGAATTATACGGGTTTGTGGATTAATTTTTCTCGAGGTAGCGCTGATTTTAGGTGACGATTGAGCATCCATGGTCTTAAGCTGGCACAAGCATGGCAATAGCTTTGCTTTAGGTCGTATGTAGTTGGCAACGCAGATCCAATTTCATTACATGAACGCCGGCGGCGTCATTGGGCCGTACTTCTTCCGTGATGATATGGATTTGGACAATATTTGGATCCAACAGTACAGTATCACAAGCCACACAGCGGTTGTCACAACCGTTTTATTGAAAACCAAGTTTAATGAACGTGTTATCTTACGAAATGGTGCAGTCAATTGGCCGCCTCGGTCGTGCGAATACACGCCGTTAGATTATTTACTGTGGGACTAAGTCAAGTCTATGGTCTATGCCAACAAACCAGTGACGATTGATGAACTTCGTTTATGCTTGATAACCGGACTTCTGCCAGGGTGCCCGTGGTGGTCGTGCAAAAGAAATTGAGTTCCATACATAATGGCATCGAATGTATTTTGAAAGGTTTAAAGAATTTCATTGATATCCCAAACCGATTTTGCTTTATAAAAAAATCTATTAGTTAGTTAGAGACCGTTATAACTGCCGATGAGAAATGGATTCATGAGTTTGACATGCAAACAAGTCAACAATCATCGGAATAGTGGGAACAAAGAAGCCCAAACCAAAAAAAAACACACCAAAGCCGCTCAAAGATCAAGGTGATGTTCATTGTTTTCTTCGATATTTGTGGTTTCGTGCATCGTGAATTTGTCCCGGAAACACATACGAGCAATAAGGAGTCCTATTTGGCCATATTGAGACGTTTGTGTGAGAAGATCCGTAGATAACGGCCGCAATTGTTGAAGAACAATTCATGGAATTTACGCGATGATAATGCACCATCGTAAAGAGCCACAATTGTAACCCAAACTGAAGCCAAAAATGCAATAAATACCATCGATCAAACACCGTATTCACCAGATTTGATTCGGTGTGATTTTTTCTTAGTCACCAAATTGAAATTGCGGTTTCATGGAACTTTAAGTCGATCGTAGAGATAAAAGAGATAAAAATATATAACTAGGCTCTACAAAACACGCTCTATAAAAGCTGAGTTCTTTTGAAAATTTTGGAAACTGTAAACACTGTCTTCTCCCTCACTCTACAATTCCTCCCCGATTAGTTGATGCGTAATAGCCCGGACAGACGAGCAAAATTAATGCGCCTTAAGCAACGCTAATGCGCATTGAAATTTTATGGTGACAGACGGCAGGCTTGTGCATTTAGACAGCTGATACTGAAATTTGTTTATTTATTAAAAAAAAAGTGAAATAAAAATGAATAAGAAAAATTAAAATTTTGGTAATTTTGGAAAATCAATATAAATTAACGAAAAAATTCATTTATTATTATCTACGTGATTGTAATGCGGAAAAAGTGTGCAAAAAAGTTAAGAATATTGGAAAAATGGATAGCAACAGTGCGACATCTGTCAAAAAATAGCAATAATCTGCCATTTTTGAGCAGTGTTGCCTACTCAAATTTGGTAAATTCAACCAAATGCACGAAATTCTTGTGCATTACAAACTTGCATTAACATGGGTCAAATGCGCAAATAAATGTAAATTAAGCTCGCTAATGCATATTAGCGCTGTCGTCTGTCAGGGTTATAACACATTAACTCGATATACATATAAATATAATAAAGGTGGAACTCTTATCCCAAACATTAGCAATAAAATAATCTGGTCTGAAACTTCTTACTTCTACATCATTAGCGCCAGTTAAGTCCATCTGGCCACCTGTCCATCAACATAAATCCATAATTCCATGTGCATTCAACGACGGCCTTTCATGGTTATTAACGCAACTAGGAGATAATCTGCAGCACAAAGCATTAAATCACTCACACATAATAAAACTATTTGCCCCCGAAAAATTTGCGCAAACTCCGCAAAAACCAATAATGTGCCTGAGACGCCAAGGAAACCGCGGCGTAAGTCGACACAAACACACGCACCGGGCAGCTCCAAACAAAGCATAAGTAATTACGTAGCCTGGGCGTGGCAAGCCGCACCGAGTCAAGTCGAGAGGACGCGGCTACTTAAGGGATTACACACAGCGTGATCGAATGCCACATAAAATAACCGCTTCATATTGAAACAAAGCAAAGAACAAATTGTGTAACCAGAGATTACGACAAGGGATTAACACCTAGGCAACATGAAGGCATGGTTGTGCAACAAAATCAGATGACAAAAACAAAGGTTTGTTATAAACAATAGAAAAGTATACTTACATTGTACGAGTATGCATGTGTGCGTAGGATTAAAGCTTAGACTTGCCAAAATGACAAAGGTTGCAGAAGCAATAATAATGGCGACTCAGTTGAGGAGCGCTCACTTTGTGTGGCAAACAACGGTGCTTTCGTATATGTCAGAGCGCGAGGCGGTGTCAGCGAACGCAATTGTATCATATTATTACTTTATAACGGTTATGTAATATGCCAATGGAAGGAATGTAGGAAGCACTTGGCTTAGGTGTTGTCTGCAACCACAGCACACGGGCCGGGAGAACAGCGTGTTCTCAATAAATAAAGGATGTTGCTTATTGAAACAGGTGTTAAATAATGGCCGAGGGTTGTTTACTCTGTCGCCGCACTACGGCGCATAAAAGAACTGGCTAGGCAGTAATAATAATGCTGAGGAACCTAAACGTGAGTAGAAGACTTATTGAAATTGATTTCATTCAATTGTCTGCTATTCTTTTTAAAATTGTAAAATTGATTTCAAAGAACTTCGGGTGCGTAACACGCTCTGCGAGTACATTAGTGTCTCACAAGCTAAGCGTAAAAAATAAATTGAATGGGACTAAAATTTATAAAAGAAGAGTACAATGAATAAAATTAATGAGTTTAGCATAAGAAAAAATCTCTAAGTGCCTATATACAAGGATTGGTGCGTGTATCCTGGCCTGTCTTCAAGAGTCTGGCACACAATGGCGCTCCAACAATAGGCCTGCGGTCGCTCGAATGCATTTTTAATAGGATAAATTTGTATAGATCGTTCGTAAAAGGAATCCAACAATTGTTAAAGGCTGTAATAATATTTTTTCAAAGATTAAACCTTTGCGTTTTTTGTTATTGTTGCTGAACCGTGCAGATTTTTATTTATTCAACGGCACAAACCCGCGACAGAAAAGCAGTAATGCAGCGTCATTGTTTACTTTTCGGTGTGTCTCAGCGAACGCTGACAGCTCACTGAGGTGCGACGAGACGTTATTATCGATAATCGATTATTAATCAATGCTGGAGTGTTTGGTAAGAGGCTGTTCACACGCTTGCTGTTGTTTTGTTGAGAGACATTGTAAGTGAAAAAAAATATTTTTATCATATTAGGGGTGGCGTTGGTAGCAGGAACGAAAAAATAAATTGAAACAAAATAGTGAATAAAAAAAATTCACAAAAAAATACTGAAAAAATTGATTTAATAAAAACAACATTTGCGGCTTTTCCGCGGATTAGAGACGCAAACCTGCGCGTGAATAATTGTTCGATACATTACAATACGCCAAGGATTTCAGAAAATTGCAAATTTCCAAAACTTTCGCTAAAAACAAGAGCGCTACTCAAGGGAATAAAAAGCGGAAAATTTACATGCTGCCGCAGGTCAAACTCAGTGGGGGCGTGGCCGGAGGTGAAAATAATAATATAAATTGAAGAATGGCCAATGTTTGAATACACGACTGGGCTTAACAATTGAAAATGATATGAAAACTTTGTCAGGGTTGCAAACCTTTGTGACAATATTGCATTGTTGTTTTGCTTTGCGGCGCAAAATTTACATTCACAAAAGCCGAAAAGAAAAATTGCAATTGTAATGCACGCAATAGAATCTCGATTTTCATTGTAGACGAACTGCAAGGCAACACAAAAGCATAGGGTGCTCTGCGTACGGATTATAAATGAAGCATTTGAATAAATAAGAAAGTAGCGGTTAAAATGAGCAAACACGGCTGTGCGACCGACCGAGGTGGCCAATGTGCCAGGGATGGCGCAAACCTTTGGTTGAAAGCGAAAGACTTATGGTAAAGTACTAAGGTAAATATTTATCTAGTGACTTTGTGCGATTATTTTCGCAAAATTTTTTTGAAGAAAAGTTGCAAAGAAAACAATGAAATAGAAATTGGCAAAAATAATGTTGCGAAATTAAAAGAAATATTAATGCAAAAAGTAGATATTTCGAGAAACAAGAATTAAAGAAAGAAAAAGACGAACCGGATGTTAGCGGCAAAACTCATGTTATTTTAAGAAAAAATCACTTTTATAAAAAAATTTATACAGTAGTTTATACATTTTCAAGAAAAACCAGTAACATTATTGTCGAAAAGCAAGCCGAAATGCGATTTTCGATCAGATCGAACAACTGGCATATTGGGGATGAAGTGATTTTGACAGCTCGTGGCAGCCATATTTGTTAACGGATTTCTGCCGAATTTTGTCAGAGAGTTCAGTAAGGTTTGCCATTTCATCAAGGACTCATCTGTAGTAATCCGTAAAGGGAAGACTGCTTCCAACTAAATGTCTACAATTCAATCAGGCCATTCAGCTTCTTGGAGGATTGTATGAAGTAGGGCATACTGCAGGTACACCTAGAGATCTTGGAACACAAACCTAATTGGGAATACCTCAAAGTTACTTTGGTTCGCCATAACGTGGACAGACCGAAAAGCTCCGAATTTTAGGCAAATGGGAGCTTCGTAACATTGTAGGGATTATCACAGGGCACCTATTTTTAAGACTTCAGAAAATGGGAAAAGTAGATTCGACGGTATACAAAACATGCGGGAATGATGATGAGATGCTGGTACATTATCTATACAAATACCCAGCTTTCTGCCTAATGAGAAAGTCCATATTCCACGGCTTCCAATCCTCCCACTTAAGAGACATTGGGCAGCTGTGGTGGAAAAGTTTCAGTTTTTTTTTACCAAGTCCACTGGGTTTCTGCATAAGACTTAAATGGGTTTCCACTCGGGAGCCCGGCGCTCATGCAAAGAAATTGTCTAAAATTTTGTATTTCTAACCAAATATTTTGCGCGGAATCATTGCGAATGTCGGAAAAGGCTTACTGTGATTCAGTTTTATCAAAATAGAATCCTACGAGTGGTACAAGTCTTTCAAAGACGGTCGAGAGATCGTTGAAGACAAGCTTCTTTCTGGACAACCTTCGACCTCTTCAACTAATGAAAATATTTAAAAAGTGAAGAATATAGTGTTTGAAAATCGTCAGGCAAGTATTAGAGAGATGACAGCAGAGCTCGACATCTCTCGCGAGTCCGTTCGAACGATTTTGTTGGATATTTTGGGTATGAAATGCGTTCGACCCCGTTTAAGCTGAATTTTTTTCAAAAAGTACCGTAAGCATATCTGTTTGGACATGCTTGATCCACATTCATAGAAGCATTATTATTGCCGATGAGACATGGGTTTATGAGTTTGATATCCAAACAAGTCAAAAATTACCGTAATGAAGCGAAAAAGCGAGCCAAAACCAAAAAAAAAAAACGGTTCTACGCACTGGAATTGACCCGGATTTTATCCGGCCAAGGGCTGTTTTTTCGGCGATCTAACCCTGTTTGGATCGGTAAGGGTTAAAATAACACGCGAAAGCCGCTCAATTAAGTTGATGCTCGTTGTTTTTTTTTTCGATATTCGTGGTTCGGTGTATCCTGAATTTCTACCAGAGGGACAGACTGTCAATAAGGACTTCTATTTAGCCATATTGAAGCGTGTGCGTGAACAGCCGTCGAAAACGGCCGAAATTGTGGAAGAACAGTTCACGGATTTTGGACGATGTTAATCCACCATCGCAACGAGCTACCATTTTGACCGAATTTAAAGTCAAAAAGGCAATAAATTCCAGCGATCAACCACCATATTTATCAGATTTGGCTCCGTGTGATTTTTTCTTGTTCCTCAAACTGAAATTGTCGTTCCGTGGAACCCGTTTTCAGTAGAAAGAAGAGATGAAAAGAAATTCGTTCAAGGAGCTGAAGGCCATCCCAAAAAGTGCTCATGAAAACTGTTTCGAGGACAGGAAAAATCGTTTGCACATGTGTATTACTCGTACAACTGGTCGGGATTACTTTGAAGGCGACAAAATAAATGTTGATTTACAATATCCGGTTACTTCTTTGTCACAATGTATAGATTTATCAATATAATAATGATGTATTATTTAACTTAGCTTCGAAAAAATGCTTTCAGCGTTGCCAATACCAGCAGAAAGCTATCAAAGGGTCATTTCATAAGGAAAAAATCAATGAGAAGTGTTCCATTGTGGCCCGGCCATGTTGACTTCTTGCCATTCACAACCATATAACAATTGTTTAATTAAGTAAATGCAATGGGAAATTGAAATTTTAAAACAAATATTTGCATGCTTCACACAGAACTTTGACGATTTTATTGGCTTTGAGAAAAAACGGACGACTCTTTGACAAATAAGAATGAATAAATAATAACAAATATTGACTGAAGCGTGAAATATATGCGCATTCGCAGGCAAATATACATATGCATGTATGTATGGGTGTATGACTATTTATATGTATGTAAGAGTGTATGCGATTTTATGTTTGTATGAGTGTATGCGTTCAAAAGAGCAAGCACACCTCACTGAAGTACAAACCTCAACAATCAAAGTTTTAGAAATTACATTGGGATTTGATGCGCTTTGAAGGGTTGCTAGCCAGCCAGCTATGTATTTGCCTGCTGCTAAACGGCTTATTAAACAGCAGCAACACGCACAAGAACAACAACAACAATTACGAAATAATCGTATTAGTTGTGTATATTATACGTTTCCATAACTTAGACAAAACAGAATTTGCTTTTCATGTGACATTGTCCCACGAGAATTGATGAAAGGAAAAGGACAACGAAAAAAACAACAGCCAAACAACAAAAACAAACATATTTCGAGAGCTTTCAACACGCTTACAAACATATTATTTATGCATTACAAATAAACAAGCGAATTTGCCGCCATTGCTCACGCCCGCCCCGCACCGAACCGCACATCCTGCCTTACAGCCGTCAACAAGCGTCGCGTCGTGCCACTAAATTCTTCCGCGTCGAAGAGCAAGTTGAATAGAATACCCGAAACGGCATGTGGCAATTACAGTTACAATCACAATTACAATTACAGTTGGAAACGCGCCATCGAACAGCGTTTGAACAGGGGAGCGTGTGAGCGGAGAGGAGACGTGATGCGAAAATACGAGCTTACTATGATCAACAACCGAATGAAAAGCCGTCAAAATAACGAGCAAATAATGCTACACCAAATAACAATAACAATAGCAATAACAAATGTAATTGCACATAACATTCAGTTATAACAATAACAATAACAATACTCATAAGGATAAAGAGCCAGTGCTGAGAGAGCATGGCTGGCAGCCAGACAAACGAACGAACTGGCGCAAATATGTACGTAGTGAAAACGAACTGTAGACGAGGAGCCGGAGACGAGCTGGAGACGAAGAGACAGCCAAATAGATAGATAGACAGGCAAATTGCTGCCATTATTATGCAACGAACGCCACGACGTTCGCCATTCCACTCCATACCGCAGCACTCCGCTGCACTGCAACGGCATAATGCTCAATTTTCGGCCGACTCAAACTCGCACTCACTCACTGGCGACGCTCTCACTCACACTCGCATTCGCCGAAGTTGACGATTTCGGAAGCTTGAGCGCAAACACAACAAATACAAATGCACTCGCACACGTACACACACAGCCGCATATACAGACACAGAATCCTGTCGCATCCGAGGGATGCCTGTGGCAGAACAATTCGGTGGAGCTTTGAGTACAATAGAGCAGGCGGAACGAACAACACAATAACAGCAATAACAATGAGCATGCACAATAATAGGTTGTGTTGCTGAGCGTAGTTGTGTTCGTTGTTCGTGTGTGTTCGCAATGTTGGGAGAGCGTGCTGCATAAAGCAGCTTGTAGGATGCCACAATGGAGTGCGGCATGGAGCAAAGAAACTGCGACGAAAGGTGAGCTTGTGCTTGTGTGTGCGTTAGCTATGTGTGTGTGAGTTAGATGTTTGGTGGGCTGTGCCGATTTCACACAATACCAACAGACGGAGCATAAGTATGCAGCGCCCTTTCGTTTGTTTTGCCAACGTTCGTGCGGTGGCGGTGCACCGGGGGCCGGTGTATGGGAAATGGCAGCATGAATGGCAGAATAAATGGCTTTGTTTTGGTTGGTTCATTCGTTCATGGCGTTCGGTGCTCATTGGACGGATGGCAAAAGCTTGTCAGGTTGGCAGCTTGTCGGTTTGCCGGCTTGCTGTTGGCGCTGCTGGGGCTCTATAATGTCGGCTGCTTGCCTGCCTGCTTGTGGAACTACAAAGCACTTGAGAGCCATTGTGTTTGTTTTTGTAACTGTTAATGCTGCTCTGACTGTGACTGTGGTTGGGGCTGGGGCTGGAGCTGGGGCTGAGGCTGTAGCCGGGGCTGTGGTTGTGGCTATGTCGGCTGCTGCTGTTGCTGCAGGTAGTGTGTATTGTTATTTTTTGTTATTGTTGTTTTTGCTGTAGTTAGCTGTTGTTGTTGTTTGTTGCTCGCTTCACGGTTGGCTGTTTCGACTTGAGTGTATTGATGTTCGCTTAGTTATTGCTGTTGCTGTTATTGTTGTTTACTTTGTTGCCACAATGGCACTGCAGCGATGGTGGCAGACATGCGGGCCGGCCGAATTGTTGTTCTTGCTGTTGCCACCACCGTTAACATGTTTTGTTGTTATGTGGGCGTTGCTAAAGAGCATAAGCCATAAAAGCATTATGTATAATGCATGTGCGCATGTATGTATGTATATGTGTGCGTATCTTTGTTTGTGGGGGAGTTTAGCGTTGCATACGTAGCGTGTATATGTATGTGTGCGCATATGTGTATGCGCGGGGACAATTCAATTTAATTGCTGGCAACGACACCAATGGCGGTTCGCATGCAGTTCAGCGGCTCACACACACACTCACTCACCCACACATGCATTTCTGCATATGCAAATTAATTTTAAACTGTAATGTAGCCAAGCGCGCATTGCCAGATAGGCGGCGGCACGTGACAAATTAAATACACTCACAACAAACAGCTTAAAACCACGCTAAAATTACAACAACAACAAAGTGCTACACTTAAGTAGTGATAAAGCTATGAAACGGCTTATGCCGCAACAGTTCGTCGACCACTCATTTACATACTCAGGCAACCAGCCGCGACCGTTAGTCGGCGGGCGTCAGCAGCAGGTGGTATTTCACCACAAGCGTTGACTTTATAAACCCACAAGTGTAGCAAAATATATGCATGTGCGTTAGTAGCCCAGTACACTATGGTGGCACAGAAGCCTGCACGCTTGACTTGTGGCATATTATTCAATTTGCATTGTTTTTGCGGTGTTTTTTTGGCTGCGTTTGCGAAAAGTGCACTCTTGGCTTTTTGTTTTGCATTTTTGTGCACGCGTTGCCAACAAGATTTATTTTTAATTGTATAAAATATGAGTATGGCAGATTTCTGTAAGAGTCTGGAGGTTGGTGTGAGTAAAATTTGCGGTTTTTTGCAAAAAGAAACGGCGCTAAAACCATTGGTTTCGCTCTAAAAGCCAGCATATCTGATGGCAGCAATGTTGTTAAGTGAATTTAGTGGCTAGCTACTAACTTGGCTAACTGGTTTAACATTTGGTAGTTGAGGTCTTAAGCTGTTTGGCGTTGCACTAACTAGGATTTGCGAAAATGAAATGTAACAAATGCCGTTAGGAAAAAATTAAAAAAAAAAAATAAATAAATACAATTTTAATATTATTGGATTTTACAACGGTTGAAGTAAAATTTCAACTTTTATTTAATAGAAGCTTTGCATTAAGACAAGAAGGTATTTGCTGCGCCGAAACGAAACCATTCAGAAGTAGACTTCTTAAAGCATAAGATGGTTATCTTAATTTTTATCGCTTATTTTGTATGGCAGCTATATGCTATAGTGTTCCGATCTGCACAATTTGTTCGGAAATTGTAGAGTTGCTTCAAAAAAAATAATTTGTGTCCAATTTCGTGAAGATATCTTCACAAATAATAAAGATTTCCATATCACAACTAGTTTTTCATCGATCAGTTGTTATGAAAGGAAGTTGCTATATTGATCCGATCTAAACAATATGCTTGGAAATTATACCGTACCAAATTTCGTGAAGATATCGCGTCAAATAAAAAAAAAATTTCCATACAAAGTTTGATTTTGATTCTTCAGTTTGTATGGCCGCTATATGCTATAGTGATCCGATCTGTGCAATTTCTTCAGATATTGTAGTGTTATCTTTTATAAGATTCCGTACCAAATTTCTTGAAGATATCTTGTCAAATAAAAAAGTTTTCAATGCAAGCACTTGATTTGCATACTCTTGTAGAAACCCCACAGGTGATCTAGCGTCTGATGCCCAGAGAATACTGAAATTATGGAGAGAACACTACTCCAAGCTGCTGAATGACAGTGAAACCAAAAGACCAAGAGATGGGGACCCCAATCCCAATCGTTGACGATGGAGCGGATGTTTCATTGCCTGACCATGAAGAAGTTTGAATAGGAATAACCCTTCTGAATAACAACAAAGTGGCGAGGGCCGATGGATTGCCGGCCAGCTATTCAAACACGGCGGCGAAGAACTGATAAGGAGCATGCATCAGCGAAATCATGCTCGACGAGTGGAATTTATAGTAAGTGTGCTCTGCCCAATCCACAAAAAGAGAGACCCCACAATCTGCGCCAACTACCGTGGGTTAAGCCTCCTCAACATCGCGTATAAGGTTGTATCGAGTGTATTGTGCGAAAGATTAAAGTCCACCGTCCACAAACTGATTGGACCTTATCAGACCAGATATTCACCATGCGCCAAATCTTGGAAACGACACGTGAAAAGCGAATCATCACGCAACTGTTCGTTGATTTTAAAGCTGCTTTTGACAGCTCGAAAGGAGTTGCCTTCATGCCGCTATGTCTGAATTCGGTATCCCTGCAAAACTAATACGGCTGTGTAAACTGACGTTGAGCAACGCCTACAGCTCCGTCAGGATCGGGAAGGATTTCTATCGTATCTGCTTTTTCCAGACTGAATAAATAAGGGAAGTAAATGGGTTCGGTAGTGAACGAGAACAAGGCGAAATATCTCCTATCATCTAACAAACAGTCATCCCACTCTTGGCTCCCACGTCACTTTTGACATTCACAACTTCGAAGTCGTAGATAACTTCGTCTGTCTTAGAACTAGAATTAATACCGAAAACAATATCAGCCTCGAAATCTCTTGCCAAAAGGTGCTACTTCGGACTGAGTAGGCAATTGAGAAGTACAGTTTTCTCTTGACAAACAAAGACCAAACTGTACAAGTCACTCGTCATCACCGTCCTGTTATATGGTGCAGAGGCATTGACGATGACAACATCTGATGAGTCCACGTTACAAGTTTTCCACAGAAAGGAGGATTTATGGTCCTTTGCGCATTAACCGCGGCGAATATCGCATTTGAAGGAACAACGAATGGATAGGTCATGTAATCCGAATGGTCGAAAACACTCAGCTCTGAAAGTATTCGATCCAGTACCCGCCGTGGCAAGCAGAGGAAGAGGTAGACCTCCACTCTGTTGGAAAGACCAAGTGGAGAGGGCTCTGACTCGATGTTTTAAACTCGGCTATAACCGCGTAAGCGATGTCTACGCCATTAAAGAAAACGAAGAAGTTGTTTGACATTGAGCACTTGACAAAATAAAAAAATCTTCAAAGTTATTATAAACCTGAGTAAGAGTATTTCCCATTTTAATATTATTTCGATTTAATTGGTTAATTATATTAGTTTATTGTGAAGTATCGTTTTATTGTATCAACAAAATACAAAACATGTCATATCATCAATAAAATTGCCCATATTTTACTTTCGAAAACAAACAATAATAAATGTTGCGTCAACGGCTCAACTTAACCTTAGATCACAGCTGATTACTCAGTTGACCAAAGCTCGAGCTCGTTAATTACCTGCAATTCCACTTAATGAAGGGGCATTACTGTTTGCTTTGTAATTACTGTAATTACCCAACACTGTGTAACTATTTATTTAATTTCAAAGTTATTAACGTTTTGTGAGCATATTTCACTTCAAGCATACACGATTGATGGGCGTCAAAATTCGTTGGCAACGCTATAACAATGTCTTGTATTAAACCAATTACTTTGAGTGGCGTACGCCTAAGATTACTGCTAGTATAACGTTTGTTTTTTGTTTATTTACCGCTACGCTGTGCAACAATTGATTGATGATTGATCAGTCGATTGTTGCTGCATTATAATAAGTTAGGCGCTGCTTACTTATTACATATTTTATTTATTACACATTTTTATTGGCACTACAATGTAATAATATTACATTTGACAAGTTGTCAGCGCCTTAAATTTATTAATTTATTTGTTCTTCAATCATCTGTCATACTTTGATGCTTGGCCACAAAATGCGCTCGAAGGCAGCGCTCAGCGTCTCAGGCATAACCGGAATGCATTATTTGTTATATCATTTGTCAAGTAACCAGATTTTGACACTTATGACATGGAGGTGTATGTGTGTGGGTGTGTGTTGGTGTAAGTTGGAGTGAGTTGTTTCGAGGCACGTGTTGTGGCTGCGGCGGTGTATCGCCCAGCAATGCGGTTGATAAGCGTGCGTGTGTATATGTGCTGTCATTATTTGTTTGAGTTAAAGGAAAATGATATTTCTTGTAAAAGATCTCGTCTCCACATATGGCCTGTGCATAATAATGCTTGTGCGTGCGTGCGCTGGCTGAGATGTGGGCGCTGATAAGGCTCCGCCGCACAATAAACAGCTCTTGTCAGCACGTGCATTTGTAATCGCATTTTTCGAATCACTTTTGATGCGAATTGTTGCTGTTTTTGAAAGTTCTTTGTTTGATGTTGTGAAGCTTGCTGGTTTCGCTTCCTTTTGACAGTTGCTGAATTCGGTGGTGTGTTTGCTTTGTTTTACGGCACGTCTGTTTTAGTTACATACATTTTAATGGATTTACGAAATTTTGCTGCTAATATATGTTGGAAGTGGAAGTAAATTCATGCATATATTCCAGGTGCACAAGATGACAAAAAATACGCAGATAATGTTTCCAAATTTACAAACTCTTCAAATTCTAATTAAATAAAATTTATTTCTAATTTTTCTTTTAAAGATTGTCAGGATTTTCGATTGAAGCCGCTCGACCTTCTCTATGGGCTCTTGAAAAGTTTCAAGAAGATCCGACGTTTTCGAGCCAAATTTTGTTCGGAGATGAGGCCCATTTCTGGCCCTATAGGTAGGTAAACAAGCAAAATTACCGGATTTGGGACGAAGAGCAATCTGAAGAGATTCTAGAGCTGTCATTTCATCCCGAAAAAAACAACGGTTTGTTGTGGTTTGTGAGCTGGTGGCATCATCGGTCCATATTTCTTCCAAAATAATGTCGGTAGAACGTGTCCGTCAATAGCGACCATTATAGCGTCATGATAACCGACTGTTTGATGCCTGAAATTGAAGCTCGTGATCTCGGCGACATTTGGTTTCAATTAGCCGACGCCACTTCCCATACATCGCAGCAATCAATGGATTTACCGACAGAACACTTCGGTGAGCAGATAATTTCATGTTTTGGATGGATCG
The DNA here is from genome assembly GCF_023373825.1 of Bactrocera dorsalis. Classification (NCBI taxonomy): domain Eukaryota; kingdom Metazoa; phylum Arthropoda; class Insecta; order Diptera; family Tephritidae; genus Bactrocera; species Bactrocera dorsalis. The sequence continues at coordinate 100,767,366 of NC_064304.1, read as the reverse complement.
ATTGGCCACCCAGTTCGTGTAATAACATACAGTTAGACTGTTTTCTGTGTGGATATGTGAAGTCTAAAGTCTATGTGGACAATCCCGCTTCGATTCAGGCCTTGAAGTAAACTATCACGCATATCTTTCGCCAGCTAACAGTCGAAACGCTGGAACGAGTCATCGAAAATTGGACTCAAGGGATGGATCATCTGAGGCGTAGCCGCGGGCCAACATTTCAAAGAGATGATACTCAAAAAAGAAATACCAAAAAATGTTATTTCAAATGACGTTCTCTATTAAATATGAAGTTTCTGTGTTCTTTTTTATGTGGGGAACCTTGAAGTGGTTCAGCTTTTATAACAACAACAAATTAGTGAAGAGTGTCGATGTAACATAAGTTTCGGTAGTTCCAAACTACTTGTATTGAATATGTACTTAACATGGAAAAAAGCACGAAAAACAGCCTAACAAACAAACAAAACAACATCAAACATTAAAATAAACATTAAAAACTAAAAAAAAATATTAAGAAAAAAAACAAAGCAGAATACACAAAAATAAACCAAAAACAGAAAACAAAAAAGCTTCAAAAATGCTTGCCAACAACAAAAATTACAAAAACTCATGGCAAGTGCATTCAACTTCAGCATTAATTGTGTCAAAAATAATAAAACAAAAGAAATCTACAAAACACAAATAAGAAAATCGGCAAATGTTTAAATGTTTCTTTGGCAAATACTAAAAAACCGCAATAAATTAATATAAAAAAAGCAAAAACAGCTGATTGCATTGGCAACGTAATAAACCTGTTGGCTCGCTGCTCGGGGCTCGACTCGTCGCTTTTTATGATTTTCTTTTTCAATTTTGTTTGAATGTAGATTTTTTTTGTTTTTTGGCAAGGTTGTGTATTTTAGCTGACCAGATGAGCGAAACATGCTTGACAGCTCGGCTGACGCAAGATTAAACAACGGCAAAATTTAGAAAATATTCGCGTATTTACGCAGGCAACACACGGCGCAAGTCAACGCAGATATTATGAAATTTTCAGAGAAATCTTTTTTCGAACGTCTTTTTGTCTGTGGTGTGCTCTTTTACATTGTTGCGAATGGTCAGTGCAGTTAAACGTGATTTTCACGCGCAAGAAATTGTGACAAAGATAAAGAGTGATTTATGAAATGTGTGTGCTTGAGTGTGCTGTAGGCGATAAGCTTGCAGTAAAATCTTGAGCAGGCTAAAAGTTGAGGTGATACACATATTAATATGCTGAATACATATAAAAAAACTAAAATGATTAAATTAAAGAAAAAATTGTGGAACTAAAAAAAAATTAAAATAAAAAAAAATATAAAATTAAAAATTCGTTTAAGAAATATGAATATTCTTAAATTATAAGTCTGATACAAATAAATCGAAAAAAACATAACATGATATAACATAGCATAGCATAACGTAACGTAATATAATATTACATAACATGACATAACTTAACCTAACAACATAATAAAACATAGCATAATTTAAATTAACAATTTACTTAACATAACTTAACGTAACGTAACATAACATAACAGAAAGTAATAACAAAATACAAAGTACAACAAAGTTGCCATTTTATTTTTGTTCTAAGCTAACTTAACGTAACTTAACGTGACTTAACTTAACATGACTTAACATAACATAACGTAACATAAGTTAAAATAACGTAACTTCACTTAACATAACTAATCAAAACTTAAGGTAACTTAACTTAGCATAACAACATAATAAAGTATATCAGTTTAAATTAACTTAAAGCAGCATAACCTAGCAGAAAGTAATAAATAAATACATAATATAACACAGCTGCAATTTTATCTTTGCTAAGTTAACTTAACTTAAATTAATATAACATAACGTGACCTAACGCAACTTAACAGAATGTAATAACAAAATACAAAATAGAGCAAAGTTGCCATATTATTTTTTTCAAAGTGAAGTTATCGTAACTTAATATAACTTAACGTAAGTTAACATAACATAGCAAAAAGTAACAATAAAATACCAAATACAGCAAAATTGCCATTTTATTTTTTTCCAAGTTAACTTAACGTAAGTTAACATAACTTAACGTAACTTAGCATAACATAACTTAACTTAACATAACATAACATAACATAACTTAACATAACAGAAGTAATCATAAAATGCAAATTACAATAAATTGTTTATTTTCTATTTTTACTAAGCAAACATTGCCACTTAATGCCACTTGAATCCCGCCGCCCTCAGTATGACTAAACACGCTCCAAAGATAGCACAACAAATACTTTAAATTGTTGCAAAATGCTGATCAATCAACTAATGATCGCAATCATACATACACACACACACATAAATATGTTCGTTACGCTCGCTATGCCATGCCGTGCATTACTGCGGCACTTGACAATAAAACAACAACAACTTTAATTAAGAAAACTCAGCTCACTGGCAAAGACAACAACAAAACAATTTATTTTTTTCCCCCGTAGCAGCTTAATTGATCAAATAATAGATATTAAGTAATTAATAAATGACGCTTGTGTAAATAAATATATATGTAGATATGCACATATTTAGACTTGAACAATACTATAAATAAGGTGATAATGGAGACCTTGATAGACAAGTAACCGTGGAATTGTGATTATTTATGTATGATAGTGTAGGTCACATACTTTTAATTGTTTCACTTAATAGATAATTAGCGTGTAGTGGTATAATCTATAACTATAAAAATATATGTTTTTTAATATACATACATATGTACATATGTATGATCAAATTTGACTCGAAGTTTTGAATTTAGCTAAATAAAAATGCTTTTTTTGAGCTTATGAGTATGTGATTAGTTAGATTCAGAAAAATTTTTAATGATTTCTAAAAAAAAATGCAATTTTCAAAACTAAACTATTTCAAAAAAATGACACGTCTAAATTCGATATAAAAATCGAACTTCAAAACTCTTCTCTTTCCTGATTTTATTTCATAACCTCAAAGCGCTACTTTTCGTTTTTATGCAATTTGAAGTTGTGTCTTTTTGACGAAATTCACTTGCACTAACTGCATAAAAAACAGTAAATTTTGAAGAAAAAAACGTGAATAAAAATTAATTAAAAAACTTATTGGCCTTAAAGAGTACAATGCCGAGCAGCAGATATAGTAGTATCCGGCATTTCATGAATAAAAAGTCATACATTTCCATATTCGTTTCATGCTGCTCATTAACAAACGGTTCGCGCATTCAAGAGCGGAGTGGCCATAATTCATAATGTCTAAATTAGCATATTTTTCAAAATCCACATTAACATTGCACAGATTTTGGTTAAATTTGAAAATTGCTTACAACAGATTTCCTATCAAATTTGATGTTATCATTTGGACGGAGTTGTATAATTAAGTCATTTATAATGTTTTCATTTTCGTTCTCACCGAAATTTCCGAACCATAAATGTTGTAAATAATACATACGGAATACAATCGAACGAGCGCTTCACATAAGCAACTTTGGAGAGCAGAAAAACCATTTTTGTATGGAACTTACCTGTAAAGAGAAAAGGAAAAATACATTTTATTAGAAAACGTACGATTGTAATATTTTTTATGTAAGAAAAAAAATGCAAAATATTACATCAAATATAACATGTTAGTTTAAATAAACAATTGATGCAAAATATGGAATTTTTATGAAAAAAATATACACTGTAACAACAATGATTTAAGAAGTTGTATCCACTTGGACATTAAAAAATATCGTTTTTATTGCTTATATATCCAATACATACTATATTTGAAAATATTCCTTGAAAATGTGATGTTGAAAATTTGTAAGAATTTTTTAACTTACTGTAATCGGTTCCCAAAACTTTAAAATATCTTCGAAACATCTTAACCGATTGACTTGAAATTTTCAAACGCCCTTATTAGCTGCATTTGTAAAGTAAAGATCAAATGAATAATATTTGTGGTAATAATTTATACGTTTCAAGAAAGATTTACGCCTGAACAACGTTTACAAGTCGTTCAACTCTATTACGAAAAGAATTTTTCTGTGAGTAATGTGTTTCGCGCGCTTCGCTCAACTTAAGGTCAACATAAACAGCCTACTGAGCGTATTATTCGCAACACCATCGACTATCTTGAGACCCAGCATGCATTATTGGATAATACGTGGACCGAATAGACCACGTCCAGCATGCATGCAGTGAAGAAAAGCTGAGCTGAGAGTGTATAAGAGGACCGTGTAGAGTCGATTCGGCACCGTTCGCAGCAACTCGGACTGACGTATGGAACGACTTGGCGCATTTTACGTCGATATCTAAAAATTGAAAGCGTATAAAACACAGCTTATGCAAGAACTGAAACCGTTCGACCTCCCCAAGCGACATCGCTTCGCTCTATGGGCTCTTAAAAAGATCCAAGATCCGATGTTTTCGAGCAAAATTTTGTTCAGCGCTGAGGCCCACTTCTGGCTCAATGGGTAGGTAAACAAGCAAAATTGCCGCATTTGGGACGAAGAGCAACCTGAAGAGATTCAAGCGCTGTCATTTCATCCGGAAAAACCAACGGTTTGGTCGGGATTGTGAGCCGACCGGGAATCATCCGTCCATATTTCTTCAAAAATGATGCCGCTGAGAACGTAACCGTCAATGGTGACCGTTGCCGCCGTTCTCACAAAAGTTGGGTCTACGTAACCGGAACGGATCCGGTTTTTTATTCAGCTAAGGTCTGTCAACTCGACAGATTTCTGCCGCTACGACCGAGCCTTGTGAACCGATTATTTGATACATGAAATTACGCCAATGCAAAACATAAATTCTTACAAATTCATAATTTCTGAAAATATACTTAAATTTTGCTTTGATATTAACTGACCAACTGCATTAAGGCAGACGAAGCTCCGAATCATTAACATTACATACTAATGTAATGCCATTAGTTGCTCGAAAAAGTTCACATCGGCGCAACAGCAGCAAAATACCGCCAACGGTGCATTAGCGTGAGAAAAAAATAATACACAAAATGTAAGAAAAAAGTGCCAGGAAACCGTTCGATTTCGAAACCAAAATGATCGGGCATTGATTCGGCTACACATTACGAGTTGCATTGGAGAGTGAATCGCTGTCGATCGCCCCTAAACAAACACAATGTAATTATGAGCGTATAATATGGTCATACAGACAGACATACGCACAAATTTGTGTATGTGTACACATGTGTGAGTGCATTTAAACCACAAGAAGCATTGTAAACTAAAATAAGAATGAATATTTCCATCCCCTGCCGGGAAAAGACGCGATCGCTCAATTGCTGGCTCGCTACTGTGGTACAAATGAGATTGCATGTATGAGTGTGTGCATGTTTGAATGTTTGGATGTTTGTGAGTGTTTGAGAGTATTTGTGAGTGTGTGTGTTTGTCAGTCGAAACTTGGCATCTTTTGTTTTCGAACTCTTGTATGGCCGCTGGCAAAAGTATACAGCAATATCTGACGCTTACGTCGATTTGATAGACACACACACATATACATATGCATATATTCACATTTTTCTTATTTATTCATGCTTGTAAGCAATTGCAAATATTTTCGCCTTTGTGGGGTGTATAAAATTGTAAAATTATTAGCGAACGACGGCGCAAGCGTGTTTGTGCGATTTGATTCATTTCAATAAATTGCAACATTGTATTGTCGATTGCATAATTACATACAAACAGACAAATAAACAGCGAAGCGTATCACTTTTGGCTGCTTTGTCGTTGATTTGATTAATAATTTGGTCTTGCATTGTTTGCTTGTTTCATTGTTAAGTGTGTATTATACATGTACGCATAATGTCTATATATGTATATGTGTGTGTATTTCTATATGCATGTGCATGTGTTTGGCTTCTAACCTCGTCATTACTATTCCTAATTCGTATTTGAAGGATTTTTGCAAAGCACAAAAGTATGTAAATAAACCTTACAAATAGATATACAAACACACATACATACCCACACATCTATAGACATATTTGTCAACTCGTGCATACGCGTAGCTACACTCGTGTGGATTTTCTGCAGCGCGTCGCAAGAGCTCTTGAATGTCCTCATTGATGAGTGTTTATCAAGCACTTATAAGCCACTCCACACCCCACTCCAAGCCCACTATCTACTTCAGGCAACTGCATTGAAATTTTATGCCGCTTACACACACACATACACAAATGTTAAGATATGTATGTATGTAAGTACAGCAAGTCCTCCCTTAAGCGCCTGGCTATGAGTTTGAGTAGGAGTTCGGTGCGAATATTTACTTATTGACAACAAAACATACTATACATACATACAAACATGTATTGTGTGGTGTGATTTTTGCACACAAACAACAACAACAAGCCGAACGTTGACACGAAACAGCTTTCAAACTCAATTGGCAGCAGGCTAATGATGCGTTGTATTTGTATTTGCGCCACGACGCATAGATTTTCACAAACGCACACTCACACATCACATACACTTAAGATATGTATTTTTATGGCTGCCATTTTTCGAAATACCATTTGGTGAATTTTCGTTAATCAAAATTGATTAGGCATGGCAAGTTTGTCGCTGGCGGAAATCACGCTGCATTGTTGCATTTACAACTTGGGTCACACTACACCCGTGTTTGTTGTTATAACTGCACTTCAAGGCAGTGTTGTTTTTGTTATTAAGTGCGGATTGTGCGGAATTTGTGCGCATAAAACGCACTTGTCCGCAATTAAGTGCAATCAAGTTAAGTGCTCGCGAGCATTCTTCTTTCCTGCTTGTTGTTGTTGCACTTGCTGTGTTTGTTGCGCTGCCGTTTGCTTAAGCTATGTAGGGAACTTGTTAATTGCCAGAGTCACTTGCAAAACCCGAAAATAAAAGCATGCCAGTAATTTATATGTGGAAAATGTCATTAACTGTAAATTTGCCACAGTCCATTGTTGCACACGCACACACTTACAAAAACACAAGCAGGCGTGTGGTTTTATCTCTATCGGTTTGTTGTTAAGTGTTTTTTGTAATTTCTAAGCATTGGACGCACGCTCAAATTAGAAATTATGGCCTTTTTCGGTGTCGAACGGAAATGTTTGCCATAAATGGGAAAATGTGTAATTTCTGCATTGAGTGGAACTCCTTTTCAGCTGAATTTACTGCGTGCTTGGCATAAGTATTTTATTTGAGTGGAATAAAAACTAATTTCGTTGAATATTAAGAATTTTAATAAGTACAAAAAAAAACGTTAAACTTTCAGAAGTGCATTTCTTATAGCAAAAAAGGGTATACAAAGATATTTATCATTATTTTGATGGCACAGTTTGTATGGCAGCTATATGCTATAGCGGTCCGATCTGAACAATTTTCTCTGAGATTATAGTGTAGACTTGAAACATATTTCATGCCAACTTTAGAGTAGATATCTTATCAAATAAAAAACTTTTCCATACAAAAATTTGATTTAAACGACCAGTTTGTACGACAGCTATATCTTACAGTAGTCCGATCTGAACAATTTCTTCGGAGATTGCAGCCCCACTTCGTGAAATAATCCATGCCAAATTTCATGACGATAACGTATCAAATAAAAAATTTGTCTATAAAAAAGTTGATTTTGATCGATTAATTTGTACGGCAGCTATATGCTACAGTGGTCCGATCTGAACAATTTTCTCGCAAATTGTACCGTTGCTTTGTGCAATAATCCATGTCAAATTTCATCAAGATATCTTAAGAAATAAAAAAGTTTTCTTTACAAAAATTTAATTTTGAACGCCCAGTTTGTATGACAGCTATATGCTATAGTGATCCGATATACAAAAATTTCTCGGAAATTGTATTTCTGTTTTAGACAATAACGCATACCAAATTTCGTCAAAATATCTTAACAAATAAAAAAGTTTTCTATATATTAACTTGATTTGGGTCCGTCAGACCCAATGCTATTATATAATGATCCGATGTCGGCAATTTCAACAAATCAGTCTTTATATGGAAGAGAGAGTGTGTACAAAATTTCAAAGCGCCTTTATTTAGTCAAAGACATATGTAAGTATCAAAGCCCGGTTGGAGTTTGCCAAAGGCCATTTGAACTGGTTAATATCAAAATCACTTCTAAAACATTTTTAATCTCTTAGTGGTCTTTATAATAGAATTTATCGATCTAAAACATAGAAGTCATCTGCATGTCTATTTCAATGAACACAGCTGTACATGTTTGAAGCTGCTATTACTTGAAAATTTATTAACGATGTACGCCAGAAATCTTTTTATAAGTTTCGTTACACTTTTATATATTTGTAGCGCTGATATTCTTCCAGTAAACAAGAGATACATATGTGTGGGTCAGTAACCTCGTTTGTGGCGCAGCGATCATGACCCCGAGAATGAAATAAAAGATTTAATGACGCTTTCTTTTAAAGGCATATTTCATGAAAATATTAAGATCACTGACATTAGATTATTTTTTCTAATTAGTTTTTATTATTATTTTTCCTTTTTCCTTTTTATTTTTTAAATTTTAAATTTTTTTTAAATTAATTTTTTTTTTTTTAATTTTATTATTATGATTTTATTATTTTTTTTCAATTTTATTTTTTAAATTTTCTATTGTTATTTTTTTTTTTAACTTTCTATTGTTATATTTTTTACATTTTTTTTATATTTGTCTTTCATTTTTTTAATTTTTAAATTAAATATTTTTTTTTTAATTTTTTTTTCTATTTTGTTTTTTTGTATTTTTTTAATTTATTTATTTTTTTTTAATTTTTTTTTCTTTTTTAATTTTTTGTTATTTTATTTTAAAAATTTTTAAATTAAATATTTTTTTTTTAATTTTTTTTCTATTTTGTTTTTTTGTATTTTTTTTAATTAATTTATTTTTTTTTATTTTTTTTAATTTTTTTTATTTCTCTTTTCAATTTTCTCAATTTTTTTCATAATTTTTCCAAAAATGTAGCAGTCATACACAGTTTGCTCAGTAGGCGCATACAGAACACCAACAACAAAAAATATGACAACCGAAATTTATATCTTCACAACAAGTTAGAAGCGCAACAACAGCAACAACCCATATGCGATTAGTTGGAAAATTTATAAACTAAACATAAATTGAAAGTTTGTATAAATTAAAAGTACTTTCAACTCGAAAAGGCGACAGCAGCAAAATGAAATTAATTCATTACAGTCTGCATGAAAAGTGTGTGTATAATTAAAATTCAAATATTCATATTTCAGTAGTAAACGGACGCATATGCATTAGTTGAGTATAAACAATGAAATAACAACAACAAAAAATATTGAAGAAACCCCTTTACGTCTGCCGTCTTCACGCATTTCTCACACACATTGCCTTTCATTTATGGTATTTAAAGATAATAAACGATAAGATTGTTATACGGCGTATAATAAAAATTGAGACAGCACAAAAATTATAGCAATGAACAGGAACACAACAAAAAAAACAACAACAAAAAGCAAGCGAGCACAAAGCGAACGCTAAGCAAACAAATGCTGTGTACAAAGGCAGAGCAGAGAGACAGCGCGCTACACAATTAATTCACAGAAAATATTTGTCTAACTGAACTGCAGGTCAAAGGCCAAAAACCACTCACCTGTAATCAAAAAAAAGAAAATATCGTGAAAAAACTACGCTATAAAAGCGGGAAATTGGATAAATAAAGCAAACAGCATGGAAAGGAGGAACTGCTACAAAGCGCATTTGCGGGCGGACGGACAAAGCAAGAGGATGGGCGCGGTGGTGATAGGTTTTGGCTGCCATTTGCGTACGTTTTGTTGTTGTTGCATATTTTTTAGGGTAGCGCTCACTGATATTGCTGTGGTTGGTGTTGTTGTTGTTGTTGTTAGCGATACTAGTTACTTGCTTGTTGTTGTTTTATGGACTGCATTGCGCTACCTACCGCTTACTACTATTTATTTTATTTGCTTTTGTTGTTTTTGTGTATGCTTGATTTTCCTTCCTTTCGCTGCTTTCATGATAGATACGCCTGTCAAAAAATTTATTAGCCAAGACGCACACAGTAGCCGCCGATATAAATCTTGCTGATTGAATAAGTTAATTCCGTTGAGTAATGTAAATAAGCGCGAGAGTGTAAGGCAAGCGAGCAAATTACAAAGGAAATTAAGGCAAACACACGCACATACAGATGTACAAACAAATAAACCCGAAAAATGGATGGAGAAAAGCAAAAAAAAAAAAATATTAAAAAAAATATAAAAGAAAAAATTGAAGAAAACACAAAAAAAAAGAAAAAAATGAAAGAAAACACCAAAAAATAAATAAAAGAAAAAATATGTAAGAAACAACCAAAAAAAAAAATAAAAGAAAAACTCTGAGCTCGCCGCAGAAGTCGCAGGAATGCTGCCATTGACGCTTGTCAGTTTGTCACGCCCGATATGAATCACCTGTAATGCGTTGTAGCATGTTGTTATTACAGTTAGATATTATGATTATTACTTTATTTGGCTTTATGTCAAGGGAATTCGCATTCTTGGCGATTGTTGGTCGTCGCTAAGCCGCTTTTCTCCTTCTTTTCCTACTCGCTTTTCTGCTTCTTCTTGCTAGCATTTCTTTTCACTTTGATATTTCGACATAATGGCGATAAACCATTATGAGTATTTCGGCATTGCGCTTATCAGCGTATTAGATATGCTTTATTTATGAGCTGTAATAATGTCGGACACAGGCCAAAAAGCAAACTAACACATCATTACGACGGCACCTGGGTGTGGTTGCCACTCGCGTGGGGTGGGGCATGTGAGGCGCGTGGAGCGAAGTGCAAAAATGTGCTTTACAAACATAGCAAGCACACACTAATTAGCACAGCGTATATGTTTGTAAGTATATAGAACAACAAATATAGATTATTAGCCGAGTTTATGTCATATTTTGCAATCGTAGGAAAATGTGTGCTCATAACGGCGCTTGCATGCATATCAGTTAACATTTGGGCGTATGCAAGCGCTGGGTATAAGGTAATAAATATAAAAATAAGTAATACAATGAATATGAAATTTTTATTTTTTATTTTTTACAATTATTGTTACAAACACGGTTCGCTTGTTAACTTGGAAAGCAAATAAAATGATTATTAAATAGCATACAATAACAGTGCGCACCTTAAAAAGTAGCAACTGCCGTTCAAATGCAGATTCGATTCGAGTGAAATGCGAGTAAAGCTAAATGTGTGCGCAATTATATGAACGTCCGTAATGACCCAATAGGAAAAACGTCGAATGAAGCAAACAGTAGTTTTGTGATTGTATAAATAATAATAATTTTCGATGTGCGAACATCTTCCGACTGTCTACGTTAAACATATTTTTTGTCAGTCCGGTTCAAATTTGATCATACCAGCTGATCATTTTTCTGCTTTCTACTTTTTATGCGGCAATTTTGCTTGTCTACTGTATACGAAAATATTTTTTTTTGTCATAATCATACCAGTCGATCAAATTTGAACCGGACTGACAAAAAAAATGTTTACGTATACAGTAGAATTATTACAGGTAGTCACTACAAAAAACTGTAACAACAGCTTTTAAATAAATGTATTTTCTTACTAATTTCATTAATTTAATACAAATAAACACAATGTCTTATTTAAACAAATATTCATAAACCTGTTGAGAATTAAAGATTTTAGTTTAGCGCACGAGAAGTGAAATTCCAAAACGAACCAGCAACACCTTTTCTTAATAATTTGATTGAAAGAGAATTCAAAGCTTACATTTATTTACACCAAACACATAGTACGTACTTATTTATGTACATATGTACATACTACATAAAAACAGTTGTAATAAAAAACGTTTCTTAATCAATAGAATTATTGCTTCCAGCAAGTGACAAGCGCTTGGCAACCAAACTTCATTGTTACAAAAAATGAAAGAAAGAAAGAATTGTTGAAAGCTTATCTATGCGAAAAATTAGCACATATCAAAAGAAAACACTAACACCTCGTTATACAACTACATACACAAATATGTGCGATTAAATGTACATATGTATATAAGTGTGTATTTAACTCCCAACAGGGACAGAAACGAGCGCAATAGCTGACATATTCGTAATTGGACTTGGAAATGAAGCGCGCAACAATTCGATATGACAATCTTCGGTGCGGATGAGAGCCGACCTACGAACAACAAATAAAAACGACAAATAAAACTCTGTATGTACATTCATATGTACATAGTAATGTATACATATATATGAAAATGAATATGTGAGCAGTTGCGGCTGTATGGTTGTGTGTGTGCCTACTTGTACTTAGTGGAGCTGTAGATTTGATAAATAAGTTGAAGCAATAGATGCGGCGATAAAGCTATAAATCCAATCATTGTCAGAAAGTTATAAATATATGCATAAACATGTGTGTGTGTGTACGTATGTGTCTAAAGTGTGTACTATAAGTGCTGGCAGTAAATAAAACTGGCACCCCGAGGCGAGACAAGGTTTTGATTTGACCAACAAAAAAAAAAAAAAACAAATAAAATAGAATAAAAAAATACTACAATAACAATGGAAAAAGCAGACAACACCATCCACGAGGTGGTTTAGGCTGCGAGAAGATAAAGTGTTGTAACTAAAGTACTGCGCTTCGATGGTGCAAAATGTTGCCACTTTTGATGAAAAAAATTAAAATTAAAGTTAAAAAATTAAAATTAAAGTTAAAAAATTAAAATTTAATTAAAAAAATAAAATTAAAGTTAAAAAATTAAACTAATTAAAAATTAAAACTAAATTTTTTTAATTCAATTTAATTTTGGTGAAAAAAAAAATAAAATTAAAAAAAGATTTAAGTTGAAAAAATAAATATAGTTAATATCAAAAAAAAAATTAATTAAAAACTAAAATTCAATTTTTTATCAGTTTTATTTTTGGTGAAAAAAAAAATTAAAAAATTAAAATGAAAATTAAAATTTAATTAATTATTAAAGTTTAATTCTTTAAATTTAATTCTTTAATTCAGTTTTATTTTATTTCCGCTTTTTTAAATTTTTTTATTTCAATAAATTACAAATGTTCGCATGCCAACTGTGTGTGCTGCAATAAAAATAGATTAAGTAAGGTTAGGTCAGCATATTTTTTCGACAAAACAGAGTTTATATCGATATTTGAATGTAAATTTCAAGCAAAAAAATATAACACGTGTGATTTTATTGCTTTCTGCCTGTAAAATTTAGAAAATGTAAATATCATATTTTTTAAATTTTTTTTTTAAATATTTAAGGTTTTTAGAACATTAGAAAAGTTAAATTTTGTTAAAAAAATATTTTTTTTTTAACACATTTATTATTTTTTACATATGGCAACGCTATTTTGGTATAAAATATTTTATTTATTGGTTTTATTTTTAGTAGACGCATATTTATATTATTTATTTTTTTTATTATTTTTTATTATTTTTTTCAATATGGCAACACGGTTGTTGTAAAAAATGTTATATTATTTATTTTTAAAAACAATTTTTCAATACTAAATTTATTATTAAATTCATATTTGTATTATTTATTTTCATTATTCTATTTTTTCAATCTGGCAACGCTGTTTTCGACTTATGACTATTATTTGTTATAAACTATTATAATTTCAATTTATACTCATATACAAATATTTATTTAATACTATTTTAATAAAAATTTTAACGACATGGCAACACCAGCTTTGCGCTGTATTTAATATGTACTGTTGATAATACTAATATTTAGCTATAATTTGTACTTTGTTGCTTACAACATATGTATCTACTTTATAAGCTGTTCTTCCTTCGCCAATGCGTTAGCTTTGTGTTTTCCCCCACCTTCCCCTTAGACTCTTGCTTTCGATTTCATCGATACAAAACACAATGCTTCGCAGCAACAACTTAAAAAGCGCAAGCATTGTGCTGCACTACGCGACATACAATTTCACACATGTACGTATACATACATATATGTAAGTATGTATTTGTGAGTGCAGAATTAAATAAAAATAAAGATAAACATTTGCTTAAGCTGCCGCATGCAATAATGTGGATTTTCTTGCATAAAAGTCTGTTTTATTGTCGTTTTCCAGCATCGCCTTTGTTGTTGGTGGTCCAGCGCACAGCATGAATTTTTCCAATAAAAAAGCAGTGCACAAAAATAGTTTTCCGACACAACTTATTTAGCCGGTGGTTGCCATGCCACGTTGTGCGGCATTGTTATAGGATTAGTTGGCGGTCGTTAAGAAAGTAATGTTCGTGTGCGGAAATTTCAATGTTTTTTTTCTAAATAATTTATAGCATTAATCTTTTATGCGCTTCCATTTGCTTTCTTTAAGCATGAAATTGCTATGAGGATTATTAACGCTTGTTGCGTTTAATTTTGAAAGATTTAACCAAGCGCATCTTTGCTTTGAATACGAGTTGTGAGTCAGACTGTGGGCTTAGCTACGAAATCAGCTGAATTTTACAGGACTTTAAAGCATGGAATACAGTGACATTTAGTAGCAGACCGGATGTTGTTGAATCTACTCTTTGTTTGGCATTTTTTCTTGTCATAGTTTGATTGAAAGCTTGTTGATGTAGTACCAAAAATATTTAAATAGTGTGAAATAGAATAATATCGTCCTACAATTTCTATTTAAGTTTATGTTAACCAATATAAATACATTCCAAAAATTATATATTTTCATACAATTAGCAAACATAATTCAGCTAGATGAACTTAGGACGTTTTTCGTAAATTGTAGTCCTCCAAGTATATCTTAATTTAAGATAAAAGGTCGTTAATTGCGGCAAAAATCACTCACTACTAGGAACTCAGTAGGAGAGTTGAAAGCGCCGAACCGTTGTGAACACTAAACCTCGAAAAAAAGTTTATTGGGAAGGCTCTCACTCCACTCCAACAGAAATCACTCATATCGAAACAAAATTTGAGTTTCGGTTATAAAATGGTTATATATTGGTTATATACTGGTTATATTTTCGGTGACGAAACCCCACTTGGCATAACCCAGTTCTTTAAATTTTTGTAAAAACGTTGCTTTCTGCATTTAATTTCTCTTTTATCGGGAAGAAACATGTAATATGACAGAAGAAACGCCGAAGTTCTTAAAAGCTTTGTAAAAACCAGTGTTTTAAAAGCGCTTTATTTCTTTTCGGAAAAATTCTCTCAAAAACAAATTCTGGAACACTCACTGAAAACTAAGAAGTTCGCTTAAATGCTACAAAAGCAGCATCAACCAACTGAAAATTCAGAAATTCTCTTAAATGCTACAAAAGCAACAAAAACCATTAAAATTTATATGAGATAAAGCAAACCTTCGATATACATACATACATACATACTATATGCTACGGTCTTTTGCATAATTTTTTGGCAACCGTTCTCCTTGCGAAAACGTACGCAGGGTTTTCTTCGAAGTTCTACAAAAAATGTACGTACATATGTATACAAAATAATTAGAGAAATTAATTAACTCAACAATGAGTGAAAACAGAACGCAAGATGGAATACTAATATACTGATAACAAATGAATTCCCATCAGAAATCACCACAATTACATACCTATCTCTCAATCCTTCAGACAACACCCCAAAATATACCAACGCACATATGCCCGAACGTACGCCGAGACGCGCGCATTTCCCACCACACTCCTTTGCGGAAATTAAAACTACTGTTATTTAATTCAATACAATGAAGCCACAACAAAAACTCGCCGTTCAAATTAAATGTGATTTCTGATAGACAATTTTCCTCGTCAATACCTCCAATGAAGCGTCGTGCGCAGTACGCCGCTCGCCGCACCAAACCGTGGGAGTGAATGAAAAGCATAAAGCGCACAGCCTTCAGCCTCGTCTCCGGCGCAGCCACTCACCAGAGTGCCGAACGGCGTCAACCCACGGCAATGCGCCCTAAATACCGCTGATTTACAAGGAGAATCAAGAAGCTGAAACATATGTACGCGCATACAAAACATAAATATCTCGGGCACTTCACCAGCGGCAGAGCATGAAATGATGATTTTCAAAAATCGAAATGAATTCTAAATGCAAATAAACAAATGAATTTGTCAATCGCAATGTGGAGGTCGTTCGTACGACGACGGCGACGACGCCGATGCGGACGATGAAGATGAGTCGAACGAACGAGCTTACTACACTTCTGATCTGGTAATTTGTGAAATTAATAGACCGGAATTGTTAAGAAGCCGGCACAAAAGCGTAGATAAGCGAGCGCGAGTGGTAGCGAGTCGTGCAACAACAAGTTCGACGAAAGGGGAATGGGAAAATATTGTAATGAGATTAAAGTGATACGAAGAAGAAGCACGAAAAAGTATGTGTGTGTAGCTACCCCCTTCCTGTCACACAACTAACGTCGATCAATAGAAACGTGTAGAAACAGACGAGCGAAATTAAAGCAACTACGTAAAAGCGTTGAATGACGGAGAATAAATGGAAAAAAAGTATAAAGAATAAAAAAGTAAAAAAACAAGTATATTAAAGTTAAATATTCACAAATTATACACAGCACGGCAAATGCCACAACAACAATACAATTTGGAACAGTACTGGAGGCATGCAAGCTTATTGTGCAATATGTTCTCAGATCTACTTTGAGTACTTTGACTTTCGATTAGTTTATGTAAAAAATATTTAATAATTAAATATTATACTGATTATTATTGTTGTTGTAATTGACATATTTTGTAATAATTGTCATCAAGTATTTTTTATTTAGTAGAGTTATCTAAGGTCATTAAAACAATGAAATTCCTGCGAAAGTCAAACAAAACTTTGTAAACAATAAAGAAAAATTTTAGAAGATTGCTGTTCGCATATGAGTTTTTGTAGAAGTTTGATGCTGAAAAGAACTATAAACCCGTAAACTTAACTTTCCGGTCTCGAAATCTAGAAACTTTATGTCCTAAGTTATTTGTACAATGAAAAGCTTTAAGCCAACACTTGAGTGAAGTTATAATAAGGCAGAATTTCTCAAAATGCATAACACACATCTAACGAAAACTTATATAAAGCTCCAGAAAGCTCAGTTAAAGCTCATCGAAAGCTTAAGCAAGTGTAAGCGTACTTTTTCTCAAAATGCATACCACACACACCTCATACAACCTCACATAAAGCTCATCGAAAGCTCAGGCAAAGTGTAAGCGTATTTTTTCAATCCAGTTAAAGCTCAATTAAACATCATCGAAAGCTTAGGCAAACTGCAAGCGTCTTTATTACACTCAAGACAATAAAAGATCTGCTCTAATGGTTTGAATTCATGTAGTCTACGATCGTGTATTATAAATTCTTTCCGAAGGTTCACGTTTGTGAGCAGGAAATGCGTAACTAACTTCACACCAATGTGACAACCCCACTCCCTTCCATGCTCCCTCATTCCCATGACATGTTGACGTTTTAATACATACGTGTCAAACACACCGGAGCCAGCGACACATTTTCAGAGGAAAACAATATTGACAAAGCTGCGATAACAACACACAGCCAGATCGACGCGAGGAGCGTCGCTGAGCAGCTTGACAGTCAGTTAGCCGGCTAAGGCTGTTCCCTAATTGATTAGTATGCGCTGACAAGTGAGCATTAACTCGTCAAAATGTTGGAATATTTTTTCTGCTGGTTCTATTTACATACATTTTTACTTGTCACTCACTATCAGCTCTATCTTATCGGCGCTTGAGTTTATAAATAAATAAATGGTAGATAATAAAAACTAATCAAATAACAAGCTGATAACGTGGAGCTTAAGCCTTGTTTGTGCTCCATAAAATGTGTTTGTACACATGTCTGTCTGCATAGGCTGTCGCATTGTGTATATGCACATGTTTGTATGTATGTATGTAATCGAGTGATCACGATGCAAAGCGAATGTTATGCGGAGTTAATAAATTGAAATTCTGATTTGAATTTATGAAGTGGAGGAAATTAAAACTTTGTAGGCAAATAAAGTTTGCAAAGCGGAGTGATCAATTGGCATTTACTGGACTTATTGGCTAAGTTAGGTATATGTATATCTACCTATAATGTGGACGCCATATAATTTATGTGCGTAAGATAAATAACAGTTACAAGCTGGGTGGTAGCGTATTTGGTTGTATATGCCAGTCTTAAGGTCTTACAGAATTAATATGGGTCATAAATTACGAGGCCACTGCATAAACAATGCTTAAAGCACATAATGGAGTAATTAAATATTATTATTAAATTATGATAATCAGCTGTAAGCTGACTTTGAGCAACACCAAAAGCTGCGTCAGAATCGGGAAGAACCCGCCAAGCGCGGCTTCAGAGACAAGGAGACTCTCTACAGTGTAACTTCTTTCGGGACTTCGCTCCCACGTCACTGTTGACAGTCATAACTTCGAATTCATAAATAGTTTCGTCAATTTTGAAACCAGTATTAACACCAACAACAATGGCTGCCTCTGCTACTTCGGACTAAGTAGGCAATTGAGAAGTAAAGTCCTCTCTCGACGAACAAAGAGCAAACTCTAAAAGTCACTCATCATTCCCGTCTTACTATATGATGCAGAGGCATGGACACTGACAACATCTGGTGAGTTTTGGAGAGAAAGATACGATAGAACGACGAGCTGTATGAGATATACGACGACGTTGAGATTAATCAGCGAATTAAGAGACAGTGGCTAAGTCATGACGTGGATGAAAACTCTCCAGCTCTGAAAGTATTCGAAGAAGTATTCGCCGGGGAAAGCAGAGGAAGAGGAATACCTAGACTCCGTTGGAAAGACCAAGTGGAGAAGGACTTGGCTACACTTGGAATCTTCAATTGCCGCTAGACAGCGAAAACGAAGAACTACTGACGCGCTGTTTTAAACTCGGCTAAGGACGAACTGCACCACAATCGCTACCGACGAGGATTACGACCAAAAATCAAAGATCCGGTGCTTGATAATCATTGATTGACAATCAAGAGACAACATTTATAGTGCTAGCATATCATTTGGATGGTTTGTGTACCAAACGCGTCATGTGCCTTAATCGGTATAATACATTAGGCCTTGAGCGGTTGGTTCTTCGTGACTTTTTTGCCAAAAACTCGTCTCATATCATTCCACGACCAACGTATTCGCCTGATTAGATTCCGTGCGACTTTTGGATAGTCATTAAACTCAAAATAATGCCAATGCGGGAAAGCCGTTTTGACACGATTGAGTAGATAAAAGCCAAGATACAAATAATATGACTGTCTCGAGGACTGAAAAAAGCTTTGCGAAAGTTCATTTCATCGAAGTGGGATTACTTCGAAGATGATGAAATTAATTTGAAAGAATAAAGAACTTTCTTATTTACTTTTCGTAATTTTTATCGCAGTGCTAACTGTAAATACATACAATATTTTTGATCTTGATATTTGAAATGCGATAGTTTGGTAACTTTAATATTTACTTGCAGGCATAAATATTATCAAGATGTGTGCAAATCTCTTTTAAAAGCATTTTATTATTTTTCAATACATTTAAATTTTCTATAAATGCAACTTGCACCAAGAGCTTTTATAAAGCTTTTAGAGAGCTTTTGTTTTTGAAGCCGTAGTCGCAGCTGAAATCAGTTTTCGAATTTACCAGAAAATTCTAACCGTCGTTGTAACATGGACAAAGAGCTTTTCCAGAGCTTTTGCTTTTTTATTTCAGTCCATTTCAAAGTTTTTTGAGCGTTTCTAGTAGACTTTTTAGTCTTCAATACCGGAAAAATTGTTTTTGCTGCGAGCTTTCACTATCAAAAGTTTTTCCAGAGCTTTCATTTTTTCAGTCAAGTCTGAAATCCATAACCATTTCATAATTTAATAGAAATTTTTATTTTGGCTACAGCACACACGTTACTTAGTCCAGAAAGTCTGTTTGAAGAAATATTTGCTGCCGATTTCTGCTTTTCGTTATCGAAATTAAAGCTTTGTGCGTATTCGTGCACACATATTGGCAATAAAATATATTTATAAATAAATACAAATATTTAATTAAACGAATTTGTATTATTTGAAGGTTTTTTGACGCTTCTTGCGGATTTTTTGGTCGTCAGTACCGAAACAAACCGTTTTTGCTGCGAGCTTTCACTACCAAAAGCTTGCGCGTAATATTCAATTTCCGAGCATTATCTTACAGTTGTAATAAGTATGCATAACGCGGGGTAAGCAACACTGCCTCACTCTTAAACTTAGTGTGTCGATGTTTTTGTTGCAAGATTGACAGATTAAACAGTTTTAATTGTCATTCACATGTTTGTTATTCTTATAAACAAACAATAGTCAAATAACCGCACTTTGGCAAACAAGCCCCACGGCGAAGTCATCAAAAGAGTTTGTTATTCACAAATTCAATGAGCGCCGATTAGCCGTATCGCTCACGGCGCAACAACAATGCAAACAGCCTGCGACGATGGCAACAGAGTTGGGGCAGCAGCAGCAGCGCTTTTCATTGATATCGCAATCGACAGAAGCTTAATCAAAACATGAAAGCATAAACGCTGTTTGTTTAAGTAAATGCAAAGGTGAGTATGAGTGTATGAGAGTGTGTGTGAGTGTAGGGTTGTGTGGAGAGAGGTTGAGTGGAGCGAGGCGGCGCCATAATTTTCAACAATTTGTTAATGCACAAGTCTGCCAAAGCGTAAGCAATATCAAAAGCCTATCACAGAACGCTTGGCATGAGGCGCACATACACATTAAAGCATATGTATACACATACATACACATATACATACAAACATACATAGAAACACTTAAATATACAATCACATATACGCGCATATAGGTTAAGTGCATGATGACTCGTTTCGCATATAATGGAATTGTGCTTGTATATTTGTTCACGTGTGCGTGTGCGTGTGTGTGCGCACTTTCATATAGCGAAATAAAGAATTTACGTATTTTATGACCTTAATTAGACGTGCATGGCATGAAATCATACAGAATATTTGCATATGTGAATATGTATGAGCACTTGGGCTTTGGCGAAAAGCGTAAACAAAAGAAGCACAACACAACAAACAACAAAAACAATAAACGAATACTAGAAATAGAAATAAATTAATCTTTTTAATCTCCCCAACAGCGGAGAGACGTTGGTAGCGTATGTACGTTCGTATCATGCCGCCGACGATTGACGAAATAATTGACGGTAGAATTAAGCTGTGGCTGCAGGTCATTCAATTCAATATACTACATACATATGTGATAAAGCGCAAGGCAAACAGCAACAAAGTCAACACAGCGAGCAAAAGAAAAGGCGCAACAATGTTTTAGTATATGTGTGTGAGTGTGTGAGGTAGGCTGGGTTGGCCATTAGATGGGGGGAGCAGTCAAAAGCAATTAAATGAAAATTTATAATAATGAATAGTAAGTAATGTTTGTTTGTGTGCATATGCATGTGTGTCTGTATGCGTGTGTTTACTTAACGGCGTATGGCGCGCATATCGAACGCCTACAACACACACACACACATATACATAAGATATTTACACGAACTGCTACGCCAGTCACTCTTTCAATCACGCCGTCACTCAGGCCAACCAGTCAGTTAGTCAGTTACTGAGGCAGTGAGTCAAGCAGGCACTTGAAATTGAAATGAAAGTCATGCTCCTAAATACCGGCGCGCTTAATACCTGCATGCATGCATGTGTGTGTGTGTGTGTATGTGGACTGCATGCATTTGGGTGGCTATTTGAAGGAAAGCAGAGCACGGCCGCGCCGGCAAGCGAGCGCGTAAGTGTGCGAGCGGGTGTGTTGGCGGTTGTTTAGACGTTGTTAAGTGCTTTGTTTGCCTGTTTATTTGACTGGCTGACTGTATGGCGTCTCACTCGTCAGTTTGGCGGCCGTCTTACTCGTCTGCCTGCCTTCTCAATCGTCTGTCGGCCGTCTCACGTGTCTGTCGGGCCCCTCACTCGTCTGTTTGGCCCTCTCACGCGTCCGTCTGCCCGCCTGTCATGCAATTGCTGCCTGTAAGCGCACTTGTCTGTATGTATGTATATATGTATGTGTGTACTTGTTTGTAATAATGTTTGCGATTTGTGGCCTTTTCTCTCTCACTACATGCACCATGATCTTGCCGCGCGCCCCGGTCTATCCACAAAAGTCACGACGAGATGAAGTGGAAGAAATATGCCGCAAGTTAAACAGAAAATTTCAGCGATTTTGTGGTTTTTTTATCTCAGCGTTTAGAATTTGTTTGAATTTCGAAACATTAGCGCATGCAGAAATGTAAATAAATACGGGCAAATAAGCAGATAGTTAAATACAAATAATTATAAATGTTAGCTTGTGGCTGTGTGTGTAAAGATAAATATTTGCGAAGACAAGTGTATACGGCGTGCATTCTGTGCTCGCTTCTAATGTGTGTGTGAGTGTGTGTACATATTTACGTTATTGTTATAAAATTTTATTATAATTACTTTTAGCGAGTTGCCGTAAGGTGGGAGTACTTACAGTTCATGCTTGCTTAAAATAAATACATATGTACATATATTATTCTATTTTATTCGCATGCCATAACACTGTCAATTCATTTTTATGGCGCTTTTATGGCATAATTTATTTGCAGTTAGCATTTTTTTAACGTTCAAATACTTTGTGTTTATGAAGTGTTGAAAATTATTTGTGTGCATAATTTTGTGTAATAGTTCATAAATTTTATTGCCGGCGAAATTTTGATAATGAGCAAATTTTTATTTATATATTTTTTAAATTATGTACATATGTATATAGTAAAAATAATAATTGGGTATTTAAAAGTTTGTAACACTAATAGAAAATGCCGAAAAGTCTATAAAGTACATAAATAAATAATCAACGTGACGGACTGAGCTGATTTAGCCCCATCCGCTGGTCTGTATATATGCGAATTAGTGCCACAATTTTTAAGATATCGAACTAAAATTTTGCATACGTACTTTTCTTCCCAAAAAGCTGTCAAATTATCGCTATTGTCGACATCGGCGCACTACAACATATAGCTGTCATACAAACTGAACAATGAAAATCAAGTCCATGTAAGGAAAACTTGTTTATATATCAAGATATCCGCACAAATTTTTCTACGAATTATTTTCGAAAAATAACGATAATATCCCCAAACAAATTTTTCAGATCGGATCAACCTAGCGTATAGCTGTCATACAAACGGATTAATCAAAATCGAATTCTTGTATGGAAAACTTTTTTACATGACAACATATCTTCACAAAATTTGCCATAAAGTATTTTCAAAGAATAGCGGTAATATCTCCAAACAAATTCCTCAGATCAGATCACTGTAACATATAGCTGCCATACAAACTGAACGCTCAAAATCAAGTCCATGTATGAAAAACTTTTTTATATGACAAGATATCTTCATGAAATTTTGCACGAAGTATTGTCAAAAAATAACGGTACTATCTCCAAACACACTTTTCCGATCCGGTCACTGTAGCATATAGCTGCCATACAAACGGATTAATCAAAATCGAATTCTTGTATGGAAAACTTTTTTATATGACAAGATATCTGCACAAAATTTAGTACGAAGTATTGTCAAAAATAACGGTAATATTTACTAACAAAATTTTTGGAACGGATCAGTATAGCGTATAGCTGTCATACAAGCTGAGCGCTGAAAATCAAGTTTTTGTTTGGAAACATTTTTATTTATTGCAATAAATTTTATTTTACTTATTATTTATATAAATTTTCTAAATATTTTATATATTTTTGATGTTTCAATGGTGTTTTACTTATTACTCGTATTAAGTTTATATAATTTTTACTTGTATTTCCTGATATTATTTAATTTCTATTTTAAGATCAGTCGAGTTAAACATAATAAACATTTTTTTTTAATAAATAAGCATTTTTAATATATGTATTACATTTTTTTAGTAATTTTATGTTCTCATGAAACCTACCATTTGTTTTTATTCTAAATATTTTCATATATGTTTTTATCCAACTCACACAATTATGTACTTGACCACTACAGCATCACTACCAGCTAGAGCTATTGCCACACAATTTTGCATTAATTCATGACCACAATGTGATCAGAATATTTGCATAAATAGAATAGAGAATTTTGAGCGGCGTGTAGCAGCTTACAAGTCAATGAACGCCAAATTTGAGCAGCGCAACCGACTTAAAGCCAGCCAAGTTGTCGCTCAAGCTCCGGTTGCTGAACGGGCAGCCAAGTAATGTTGCCAACGGCCAATTGCCTGCTGTCTATATTTGTACATATCCACATATGTATGTATGTAGGTAGGAGTGTGTGTGTACATATCTACATACATATGTATGTTTATTACCGCATTTATTCGGCAACTAGTCGCTGTTCAATAGTATGGCTTAGTGCAGACTACTATTGAAGACTTAAAAAAAAGACACGGAATAATTTAAGCGTTTTAATTAAATTACACACCTGCACACGAAGCACAGAAAACAATAAACGACAGGTGCATGTGTGCGTGTGCTGCTTAATTTAAGCTTTCCTCTCTCCTTTTCAGTACATTCGATACTTGCGCTTGTGTTTTTATGTGATTGCTGCTTTGTTTTTGTTTTAGTTGATTTTTAATATCTTAGTAATACACTATTTTTAATACGCACATACACACACACACACGTATATGCATACGCAGGTTTTTGAATATTTTAATAATTATTTTATTTTTTCTTATTTATGTTAATGAGGTCATCCGAGCGCCCAGCGCTAATTCATGGAACAAACAAAATAACGACGTCTGTATGTGTGTATGTTTGTGCGCATGTGGCTTTATAGTTGTCGAGTTTAAAGAAAAAGCAACCCACGTACATATTTTTGTCATTAGCTTGTGGTTTAATTGTAGTTTTGGTTTTGAAGCGCTTAGAAAAATTGCTAAATTATGCACACATTATAAGCAACTATTTACTATTAAAAAAAAATAGAAAAAAATTGTTAAAAACAAAAGAATAATAATAACATAAAGAAAATAGAAAATATTAAAAACAAAAGAATAATAATAACATAAAGAAAATAAAAAAATACTTAAAATTTTACCAAAAAAATTAAAAAAAAAATATTAAAAAGTAAAAAAAAAAAAAATTAAGGAAACATTAAATATACAAAAAAAAAATTAAAAAAAGATTTAAAAAAAAAAAAAAAGTAATAATATATGTACATACATATATAAAAATCAACAAAAAAACGTTTTTTTTTAGTTGAAAAGATAAAAAAAATAGTTACAATATACTTTTTTATTGTTGCTTAATTTATGAATCGCTATGTGTACCCGTCGTCTTATTTCTTTTAGTTATTTGCTTGGCGTGCATTTGTATGTGTGTGTCTGTATAAGTGTTGTTTTTAAATAACCTGCCGCGGCACTTTGCTCTGTGGCAATTTCAAATTTTATTAATAAAAATGTCTTTCATTGCTTTTGGCATTGTCATCTGCTTATTTTTACTTTATTGTTGTTATTTTTCTGCTTGTTTGCGCACAATTGTCAACACATTGCGGCAAATTTATTGTTATTAAAATTAAATACTTTTAATTTTGAGTAACGGTAATTTATTTTTTTCACCTTCGTTTCGTTTTCTGTGTTATTAGATTTAAGTGTATGGCTGCATAGCTTCATCTTACTATAAATGACAGCAATTTTAATAATTTTGTACAGTTGAACTTCGCTAAAATGAACTGGCCTATGGAATTTGTGGGTGCTAATGTGCTAACTTTGCTTTGTATGCGTTTTAGCATTGGTAGTGCTGAAAATTATATTTTTACTTACATTTTTTTTTTATTATTTTAACTTTATTTTTATAATAAATATTTTCCTTGATCGCTCAGATGAAGTTCTTGAATGAAATTTTTTTTTAGTAGACTACAGCACTACTCAACAAAATAAAATAAAATTAAAAAATATAGAAAAATAAAAAATAAAATAAAAATAATAAAAAAATATATTGAATAAATATATAATAAACAAATAAAAATTTTACAAAAATAAGAAAAAAAAACAACTAAAAAATAAAAACAAATATAATTTATTATAAAATATAAATAGAAAATACTTAGTATTTAATATTGAATAAAAATATAAAAAATATTAATAAAGTAAAACAAAATAATAAAGTAAAGAAAAATTAAAAAAAAATAAATAAATATTAATATTAAATATAATTAATTAAAATATAACAAAAGAAAATTAAGTAATAAATAAATAAAAAATGGTTATTGCAAAAAAATCTAAAATGATTACTTTTTAGTATTTTTTAAATGCCAAAAACATGAAATTTGTAAATAAAATAAATACAAATTAAGCCAAAAATTATAAAATTAGTATAAACAAAGTAAGTAAAAAAAACAAAAAATAAATAAAACGAATAAAAAATAACAAACAAATAAAAAATTATAAAAAATCAAGCAAAATACATACATATATAAAGTGAAGATTAAAAAAAAATAAACACAATAAATTAAAATATAACAAAAGAAATTGAATATTAAAATAAAATATTTGTTGAATTCTAAAAAACAAAAACATATTATTATTTTGCATATTATTATTTTTAATTAAATTAAAGGCTAAAAAATTTTATAGAATATTAATGACATGTTAAAAATGTTAAAAAAAGAATACTAATAACAAAAAGAAAATAAAAACAATATATAAAATATAAAAAAATTCTTAAAAAAATATTTAAAAAATGTAAAAAATAATAAAACATAAAAATTTATATAAAAAAAAATTGTAGAAAAACATGTTTTCATAAAAGTAAAAATATAATAAGCAAATAATATATAAAAAGAAAAAAAGAAAAAAAAAACTAAATAAAAATATAAAATAAAATTTAGTAATAAGTAAATATAGTAAAGTAAAATATAACAAAACATTAAATAATAAAATAAAAATATATATCAAATTGTAATCATTAAAAACAAAACGCTTAACTTTTATTATTTATTTAAATTTAAGGTTACAAAAAATGTGAACCTTAAAAAATATTATAGCAAAATGTTTCGTAAAAAATAGTTTTTTATTTAATATTGAATCATAATAGCACGGTTGGTCAAGCAAATGGCTAATGCCCACTTATTTCTTATCAATTTCATTTATTATTCACATTTAATTTCTTCAAATAGTTTTCCTGCTTATGTTTTGAATATATTTCTATTTATAATAATACTAAGCATATTCATACAAAGCACATATTCTTTATTTTTACGCTACAAATTCAATTTACTAAAACAATATGCATAGATAACAAAAGTATGAAGAAGAAAATATTTTAAATTCCTCCCCACAGCATGTGAATTCAATGTCAAAGGCAAACAGGCAAACAAACACACACACTTACACACCAGAAAAAGGAGCACCAGCGCCCGCCGAACCGCCAAAAGTTCACACGATTTCATTTCATTCCACAGCGCATACACACACAGATAATTTTTTTTTTTATTTCCGCTTATCGCATTACACACAAATTTCGTAAGCGAGTAAGTCAATATTATGAACGTGAAATTATGCAGCACTAAATTATGTTTATTTATTTACAAAATTTTTTGTGATTTCCCAAACGCCACTCAAACTTAATCAAGTTTCCCTTAATAATTTAATACGCCGATGCTTCGCTGTTCGCTGTTCACTGTTCGGCCGTCGCACATGATTGTCAACACGTGTAGAAAGAAAAAACGGCATCAAATGATAGCTATACTTACATATATACCTATACATACATAAGTGTGCATGTGTTCGTATTTACAGACAAGCCGAGTCAGCATTTTTCCATTGAACGCTTGAATGAAAATGTTATACTATGTACATATGTATGTAAGAATGCCTCAAAAATATGCATACATACATATGAATACTTAGTATATAATATATTTATATGTACATACATATGTCTGCATATACATTTATCAGCACTTGGACCCTGGCATGTAAACCCGTTTAAGGCGAGATAAGCTACAGCATTACTTTGATTGGGGCATAAGCGCGCCCTTTTGGCTCAACGATAGTGAAATACATTGTACATACATACACGTACAAAAAGTTACCGCTTACTCACAGACATAAAGCATCAAACTGATCTACAAGCTTGATTATGAAAGCATTGTGTGAAATACAAACGAAAAATGCGCTGCTTTGTTGCAGTAGATTTGGTCTGAGCGAGCAATAATTGATCGTGACATTAGCACTTGGACTCTAAGTAGCCCTTCTAGCGCTATTATAAAAGGCTTAGGCGAAAAGTTAATTAAAAATTTTCCATTTACTACAAAATTATTGTTGAATATTTGTTGTAGCAGATAATCTGTTGAAATTGAATTGTTTCAAGTTTGTGGGAAACTTGTCTTTTACAAAGTATCTACTTTCAAACTGGTTATATTTTTGGTGTAATTTACACTAGTTTATTTTGTAGCAGTTGTGAAGTGCGTTATGGACCAGTTTAATAAAGTTTTTTTATTAAAGCGTTTCGTTTAATAAAACGGAATTTTAGATACTTCGCCGATCGGGTCTACGTAATCGGAACGGTCCCTGTTGGTTCGGTCCGGTCGTTATAGAATGCTATCACTGGAATATGGTTCATAACAGAACAAAGTATCAAATATTGGCTTGATTCATTGGATTGGCCGTAGAGGCGACGGTGGGAGTGAGAGTGTCGTTCCCACGACAGTCGGATCCACGTAACCGGAACGGACTTGTATTTTTATCCAGCCAAGGACCTTCAACTAGTCAGAATTCTGCCACTACGACAACAACAGTAGGGGATTTTTAATCCGCTGGTTTCACAATAAGCCTCCAAAAGGTCTATGTACGTCGTCAGAAACCCACTTTTCCTACCCATCCAAATCCGACGTAGTTCTTTCGATATGACATCCACAAACTGCCAGAAAATTGGGAAAATATTGAAAGCTTTAGTTAGGCAATACTTTGATTAATAACATTGAAAATGTTTTTCTTGAATATAAGTTCAAATTTTGAGAAAACACCGCACGAAGCTGGTAATAGACCCAATAAATACCGCAAAGTCGCAAATGTAATCTATTAGACGCACATTTCTAGTAACTAAGTATCTTGAAATCACGAAATCTTTGTTGCCCTTATTTTCCTAGCTCTACTGTGTACATATATACATATATATGCATGTTTATTTATGAACATATTTACATAGTCACATTCTCGACTACTTTGTCGCCTTACACAAATATGTATGTGAAATTATAAACATTTAGCACTATTGTTTCAAAACAACAACAACTAATATTCACATGTAATACATTTCATAACTTATTTGATTACTGGCGTCGCTTATTTGTCACACGACTCTTGAGAGCAAATAAAAAAAGTGCATTCGAACATGCAAGTGTGACGTGTGACCTGTGTTGTTGTCGTGTGAGGTGTGAGCGGAACAAGCGTTAAATGTAAATAATACAAGTTGTCAAGTGGGAGGACGGGGACACTGCAAAAGAGAGACTGTGAGAGCCACAAAACACGTGGTTTCACAAGATAACCAATTCTCAGTGAATTATTAACAATTGGCCGTATGCGAGTTGGAGGCAAATGTCGGTAGACGGGTTAGTTGAAAAAATAAATAAAATAAATAAATACATACATAAGTATGTATTACTGCATCTCTATATAGGGATTTTTTTGTTTTACAATTTGTATTTGGCTTCTAAATTTTTTATTTCTGTTTTCAAATTTTTTTTTGTTTGCTTTTTACTATTTTTTATTATTTTTACTTTTTAAATTTTTTTTATTAATTTTAGCTTTTAATTTTTTTTAATTATTTTTTGCTTTTTTATAGTTTTTTTATTATTTTTGCTTTTTTTAATTTTAAAAAAATTTTATTTTTACTTTGTGCTTGCTTTCATTTTTATTTGGCTTTTTATTATCTTTTTTTGCTCGCCCTGATTGAATGTCAGAGCGACATACATAATTTGCGAGCTTGCGGCTTTATTTGCATGCATCACGGCCACAACGATTTGCATAATTAAACGCATTTTTTTATACTGAACTTTTTTCGTTGTTGTTGCATGGAAAATGCAAACAGGTGTTTGCGCCTTCGCGCGCTTGAACATATGTAAATTATGCGTGAATTTTTGAGAGTGTTGAAGGAGAAAAAATATTGATTTTTTGATAGACACATGCGTGCACACATACACGTCACCTAAAATGCTAAATAACATAATATCACTTTTCATAAGTTTAAAGGCGAAGGAAACACGATGTAATAGAAACCAGACCAATTGAAACAAAGTTTGAGTTTTGGTTATAAAATGTTTATAGATTGGTTATATATCGGTTAAATATTGATTATATATTAGTTATATCTGACTGCAGAAGCTGAAAATTCTATAAATATGTATATATAATATAATGTTGTGAATCCTATGCAATAAAAAACTCAGTTTCGATTTTTTCAGCATTTCAGGTGACAATACATGCACACTTATGTTATGCAGGCAATGCAAAAAAAAAAAAATTAATTATGCAAACAATAATCATTTGAAACAATACCTTAAAAAATGAGTGAGTAAATATTTTTTATAAAAAATACAATCTAACTTGAATAAAAAATACATCGCTCCAGTGATGAGCCTGCATCATGCAAGCTTAGATACCTGGTTAATGGTTTTCTCCATTCAATATAGCTCTCTCCGTCATGTGTAGGGTTGTATGTATAACTCTTATATTTATGATAATAGCGCTAAATAGTCGCAGTCGAAGATTCGTAGACTTCATTGAAATTCAAGTGTTTCAACTTACCTGAAAATAAAAACAAAATATAAACACAAATTAGTTTGCTTATAAACTGAACTTGTTGAGTAATTTATATGCAAAAAGAAGACAGCAAAATTTTTCAAAAAAGTTCTGAAAATTATGCAAAACTATAAATAAATAAAATCGTTTTAATTCTAAACAAGAAAAGTGTGCAAAACAAGTGCAGAGCGACGAAGTCAACGATTTTTGAATGCTTAATATCATTTGTGACGTCATAAGAACGGAAAACATAAGCAAAAATATGTACATATGTATAAATATTCATAACGGAGGCGTGGTGGCGATAGAAATTAATTAACATTTTCAATACTTCGAAAAATATTAGAAAGCTTCCAAATAAGTCATATATTTTGACAGTAATGCAAAGCTTGAGCTTTAAGCTTTAGGTCTCGTTCCAAAAGTTGTCTTAGAAGAGCGTAACAGTAGATTTTCGAACTATAATAGTAAAGATGACATTTCAAATTCTTATATGTAAACTCAAAGACATTTTAGACTCTCTAGAAGACAATAATAATGGTCAAAGCTCTAAATATTATGTGAGGTTAACCATTTCAGCCCCAAAGGACTTTTTAAACGATGTCAAACATATATAGAAGGGGCTAAAAGGGTTAATCATGATCATGAAGTTGATCTATAAGATGTGTATTTTAAAGAAGTTTTTGTGTATTTGACTTTTTAAACGATGTCAAACATATAATGAAGTTGCTTATAAGCAACTTCGGGGCTGAAAGGGTTAAAGAAAGCTCAAAACTATAAAGGTAATAAAATAATAGAAAAACTACTAAGATACTGAAGTGAAGTTCTGTCTTCTGTTCGACCGCTTTGAACTTTAAGGGCACGTTCCAAAAGTCATCTTAGAACCGCGTAACAATCGATTTTCGAACTATAATACTAAAGAGAACATTTAAAAATAGTCTTACATATATGTGAACTCAAAGAAACTTCAGACCCTCAAGAAGGGCAATAATAATGGTCAAAGCTCTTAAGATTAAGTGAGGTTCAAGAAACCGCAGAACTATAAAAGGAATAAAAGAAAAGCCAATTCAACTAAGATGCTGAAGTAAAGTTTTGTCTTCTTTTCGACTGCTTTGAGCTTTAAGCTCACCTTCCAAACAAAAACACATTATAATCGATCTTTGAACCATAAAAAGCTAAGATCTCCAAAGAGCAGTAATAATGAACAAAGCTCGTAAGATTTTGAAGATCCCGCAAAAATGGTGGATTTTCGCCTCCTTTCCAACTACCTTAGAGCTTAAGATTTAAGCTCAAACAACTTCGAAACACATAATAATCGATTTTTGAAACATAGTTTTAAAGCCAACTTTACAAATGAGACCTATAAGCGAGCTCAAAAAATGCTCAGACCCCCCAAGACGACTGTCATAATGCTGAAAGCTCGTTACATTTGGAAATTCTCGCATTAATTGTAAAATTTCAAACTCCGTGGACGAAAAAAATTATTTTAAACTTTGAATGAAGTCCAAGTTACTGCCACTTTTCCGAAAAAGCTCGCTTTCTCACTCTTGATTTATTGTTCCGGCCATAGTTGTTGTTGTAAATCAATTATAAGCTCATTTTATGCGCTCGCACTGCCAAAAGCAATCCTTGCGAGAAGCGCTCAACCTACAAACGTCCATGCTATTGACAGCACCGGCGGTAGCAGTCTTTCATAAAAGCATGACAATTACCTCAACTTTGCTTAACCTTGAGCGAAAATCAA
Source organism: Bactrocera dorsalis (assembly GCF_023373825.1). Taxonomy (NCBI): domain Eukaryota; kingdom Metazoa; phylum Arthropoda; class Insecta; order Diptera; family Tephritidae; genus Bactrocera; species Bactrocera dorsalis. Next base: position 100,734,895 of record NC_064304.1, on the reverse strand, counting down.
TCAAAATGCTTGAAAAACCAATAATACCCAAACGAATAGTTGAACAAGAAATTAATGAATTTACATACAAAATCGCACAAAAGCGGCAGCAGCAGTAGCCGGATCCAAGCAGCCAAGGAGCGGAGCGCATAGAAGTTCGCAATTGTTGGCAGTTTTCAAAAGTGTGCTGTTATTGTTGTTACGTTTTTTGGTTCATTTCTTTTCGACGGTAACCTAACCAAGCCATAAATCATGCCGAGGCATAAGTGTAAATTTTATTCTCCACAAACTCATTGTATTTGTTGTTTGCACAAAGGAGGCGAAAATTAAAAACACGTACACACACATACATGTATTTGGGGTAGACATTGAACGGTAAGTGTACAGTGCCAAGTGTAGTTTTTAAGGGTCAACGCTTGTAGTCAATGTAACTACTGTAAATTTTTGCTGCTGCTGCTGCCGGCGGCCGTTCGCCCATTGTACTTAAGCGTAAAGGATGCAAGCTAATAGGGTTTTATGGGTACTTAAATAAGTATGTTTGCAGTGCAGTCAGTCGGCGTGGAGTCAAGAGCACTTCGGCTGACGAGTAGCGAGCGGTCTGACCTGCCCGTGGAAGTAGCTGCATAAGAAGTGCAGAGAAAAATATTTCAATTAAAAGGCAATAACCACAACAGACAATTTTTTTGAATGCTTTAAGGACGGCGATGTTGTTGTAATTGCTGGAAAAGACAATGTTGTTGTTGCAGTTTTAATTTTTGCAATTTTTTCATTGTTCTCTCAAATTTTTGTTTTTTTTTTTTGTTTTCTTGTATGTTTAATGGTCGGCTGTTGTGCTTTTTTGTTGCTGGAAAAATATTTTTTTTTACTTTTGCAATTATTTTGTAGTCTGTGATTTTTTTGTATTTTGTTTTTTTTTTTGTTTTAATTTTTTATGGACTTCTTCGTTATACCATTAATAGGGTATATTAAGTGTTGTAGTACTATATGTATGTATGCGTACTAGTCTCTAGTACCAGTTTTTGAGATGCACATGTCTTTTTCTCCCAAAGAAGTTGCTTATGTGTCGCAACCGTCGATATCAGACTACTATAGCATATAGCTGCCATACAAACTGTTCGATCAAAAACAAGTGTTTGTAAGGAAAACTTTTTTATTTGACAAGATATCTTCACGAAACTTTGCATGGCTTATTTTCAAAGATAACACTACAATATCTGAAGATATTATTCAGATCGAACCACTATAGCATATAGCTGCCATACAAACTGTTCGATCAAAAACAAGTGCTTATATAGAAAAGTTTTTTATTTGACAAGATATCTTCACGAAATTCTGCAAGTACTATTGCTAGAGACGATCGTGCAATATCCGAAGGAATTGTTCAGATCGGAGCACTATAGTATATAGCTGCCATACAAACTGATGATTATATGCTACCAGAAATGCACATTTTAAGGGTATTATTATTGTTTTTAACTTTTTTATTGTTCTTTTTTTTGTTTTTGTATTTTTTTTCGCTGACATGCTTGGCTGCTTACACATATTTTTGAGCTGCACGGTAGTCATACAGTAGTAAATATGTTTACTTGCAGCACGGTGGCAAAATTGGCAAAAGTATGCGAAGGCAATTGCGGTAGTAGGCATAAATGTACACATATACATATTGCATACATAAAAACTTGCAGTTAGATGTGTATATTTGTTGTGCAAGCGGTAGGTAGCGCGAAAAAGGCAAATATTTTAATTATAATAAAATGAAGTGCTTCTTGAAAGGAGCAATAATTCGCTAGGCTTTAAGGGTATTTTTGTGGCAATATATGTTTTTTTACTTTTGTTTTATTCTTTCGTTTTTAATCTTTTTTTTAATTTTTGTATTATTTCCCTTGAACACATATATTTATTTTTTCTTATTTTCTTTTAATAATTTTTAATTTAATTTTTGTATTACATTTTATTATATTCTTTAAAATTTTGAGGCATTTTTTAACTTACTTTTTTTGAATTTTTTTTTTTGTCATTATTTTCTTTTAATATTTTTTTATTTTTATAATTTTCTTTTATTTTGTTTATTTTCTTTTAAATTTTTCTTAATTTTTTTGTTTTGAGCTATTTTCTTAATTATTTTTTTTTTGTAATTTATATACATATTTCATTATTTTCTTCTAATATTTAAACTATATTTTTAAATTACTTTTTTTGTTTGTAATTTTGTTTCATTATGTTGTTTATTTTATTTTTATTATTTCTTTTAATTTTTGTAATTTTTTTTAAATTTATTTATTTTTTTCATTTCATTATTTTTTCAACATTTATTTTATTTTTATAATTTTCTTTTGATTTTTGTGCTATTTTTTTAGTTTAAATTTTTTGTAATTTTTTTATTTGAATATTTCAGCATACATATTTTTAATTTCTTTCTTCTAATTTTTTATTTTACTATTTTCTTTTAGAATTTATGCTACGTTTTGAATATATGGGTTTGAAATTTTTTTTATTTAATTATTTTCTTTTAATATTTATCCCGTATTTTTAATTTATTTTTTGTTTTTAATTTTTTTTCATTATTTTAATATTGGTTTAATTTTTATACTCTCGCAACAAAGTTGCTAAAGAGAGTATTATAGTTTTGTTCACATAACGGTTGTTTGTAAGTCCTAAAACTAAAAGAGTCAGATATAGGGTTATGTATACCAAAGTGATCAGGGTGAGGAGTAGAGTTGAAATCCGGATGTCTGTCTGTCCGTCCGTCCGTCTGTCCGTCCGTCTGTGCAAGCTGTAACTTGAGTAAAAATTGAGATATCATGATGAAACTTGGTACACGTATTTCTTGGCTCCATAAGAAGGTCAAGTTCGAAGATGGGCAAAATCGGCCCACTGCCACGCCCACAAAATGGCGGAAACCGAAAACCTATAAAGTGTCATAACTAAGCCATAAATAAAGATATTAAAGTGAAATTTGTCACAAGGGATCGCATTAGGGAGGAGCATATTTGGAAGTAATTTTTTTGGAAAAGTGGGCGTGGCCCCGCCCCCTACTAAGTTTTTTGTACATATCTCGGAAACTACTATAGCTATGTCAACCAAACTCTATAGAGCCATTTCCTTCAGGCATTTCCATGTACAGTTCAAAAATGGAAGAAATCGGATAATAACCACGCCCACCTCCCATACAAAGGTTATGTTGAAAATCACTAAAAGTGCGTTAACCGACTAACAAAAAACGTCAGAAACACAAAATTTTACGGAAGAAATGTCAAAAGGAAGCTGCACCCAGGCTTTTTTTAAAAATTGAAAATGGACGTGGCGTCGCCCACTTATGGACCAAAAACCATATCTCTGGAACTACTCTACCGATTTCAATAAAATTCGGTATATAATATTTTTTTAATACCCTGATGACATATACTAAATATGGGCGAAATCGGTTCTCAACCACGCCTTCTTCCAATATAACGCTATTTTGAATTCCATCTGATGCCTTCTCTGTATAATATATACATTAGAAACCAATGATCATAGCGGAATAAAACTTTACTCAAATACGGTATGTGAGCTGAGGTATCCCTTGTGGAAAAATTGTTGTGATCGGACTATAACTTTTCAAGGTCCCTGATATCGAACACGAAGAACTCAGTGCCCAATCCAACCTAACCTAATTTTTCACCGAAAATATCGGTAAATCTCTCAGAATTTAATTCTAATTTATTTTACAGCAAAATAAAAAAATATGTAAATGACGGATAATGAAATCTCGATTATCACTTTATCGTGCGAGAGTATAAAATGTTCGGTGACACCCGAACTTAGCCCTTCCTTACTTGTTGATATTTTATTTTAATTTTTGTAGGTACTATATTTTTAAAATTAATTTTCTTTTGTAATTATTATGTTATCATTTTTTTCAATATTTATTTTATTTTTAATATTTTCTTTTAATTTTTATGATATTTTTTAAATTTTTTTACCACTTTTATCTATTTTTATAAAATTTATTTTTTATCTTTTTATTTAAATCGGCAAGAAAATCCGGTGTTCATATGCGGTTATTTGCTATTAAAATCAAGCTTTCCTACTCAAACTACGCCATCAAAGCGCCCGTACAGGCAATAAGGCGGAAAAAATAAGAATCAGTACACCAAATTGATGTAAAGAAGAAAAGAAATGTGTACATGTAACGCAGTAAAAATCGCAAATTTGTCAAAAAAACAGAAAAAAGTAAAAATTCTATTAAAAATTGCTGCCAAATATGCGCCATAAAGCAATTACGGCTGCTGAGTAAATATGTGAAGCGCGAGAGAGCGCGCCTCAGAGATGCCAAAAATTCCAATATGAAATGTCTAAAACCAAACTTTATGCTACCAAACCCTGTCAGCCGGCCAGCCAACGCAAACATTTACAGCAAGACAAACAATTGACTAACAGCTAGTCAAGCGGCTGACGCACGGGCAAGCACTTGGACCAACGGTCCGCTGTGGCGCGCTTCACCTATTTCCGCCACCTATGCGTTTAACCTTTATGAAGCAATAATACAAAATACAAAAAAGGAAAGTATGTCTACAAAAGTGATACTGCACTGTATTTCCCCAAGCCAAATAAGAATTCTGCGGAAGGGGCCCCAGCACACACGTACACATCCGAGAATATATGGTAAATATGAGGTAAAAGGCGCGTCAGCGGCGACGTTAATGGATCGCCGCTTGGCATGTGGTCGCAGCAATCAGTAATATTAAACAATAAGCAATGAGAAAAAAAAGAAGCAACGCAACCAATAAAACACAAAAGATGGGAAAATAAATGGCACAAGACGGGAGGTGAGACGTGAATTGGTAAAATATGCACATTTCCAACATATGTTTGTATTTTTGAAAGTCAAGTACTTAAAGCGAAAACAAAAGCTGCAGTAAAAACAAAAATACATAAAACAAATACGAAGCAACAACAACAGTAGAAACAACAACTAGAAGCACTCGTTGCCGAGTCATGGCACACTGAATCCCCAGCACTTGACTAATTTACACATTTTATTGCGGCTAATTGCGGCCCAACTAGCGAGCATATGCTAAGTAAATGCCGTACGCATATGAGTGTGCGTGTGTATTTTTTTGTATATGCAGGCATGATCTATATATGTACATGTAAGTGTGGTCATGTTGTAAGGTGAAGGAAACATATGTCTTCAAGTAGTTTTGTATGTAAAAGAGGAAACATTACATTTTTATGAAACACATACATGTGTAGTATCCATACATTGTAACATGTATGATAAAGCGCAATAACAATTAAGCGCGGCTAAAGTGGGCCACGCACGCTGCAGGGAGCCACAAACTTAAAAAGGTACGCGAGTAATCTAGTGTTTTCAGTTATTATTTATTTGATTATTTTAATTGTGTTTTTCTTGCTTTTAAGCTAATATTTATGAGAGCACTAGTTTGCAATTAAGTGAGGCATAAATTGTTGTTGGGCCATGTGAAATTATTAAATTATGCGCAATTTCTATTTGCATGAAAAGTACATAAATTGAGGAGTTAGACGGGGAAGATTTAGAACAATTTGATTAACAAAAAGATAAAAGTATAGAATAAAAATGAAATGAAATGCATAAAAAATATATAATTCATTTAAAAAAATTAAAAAAAAAATTCTGAATAACTGAAAAAAAAATTTAAATGAAAATGTTAATTAAAAACAAATTGATGATATATAAAATAAGAATATAATAAAAACACAAAAAAAAAATAAATAAAAAAATAATAATAAATAAAAAAATAATATAAAAATCAAAAAAAAATTAAAAAAATGAAAAAAAAAAAAATAAAAATATAATAATTAAACAATTTTAAAAACAACAACAAAAGCATTAAAATATTAAAAAAAACTATAAAAATACCAACAAAAACATAACAGAAAAAAATAAAAAAATTAATAAAATAAATAAAAAGAATTAAAAAAAAACAAATAAAACAAATTAAAAAAACATAAAAAAGTAAAAAAACAACAAAAGCATTATTAAAATAAATAAAAAAACAATAAAAAATAAAAAAATAGCAACAACAACAAAAACATTAACTACGCTTAATATCATTCACAAATAAAAATGTTTTCAATAAAAAAAATTATTTTGAAAGGTCAGCTTGCATGACAGCTATGTGCTATAATGGTCTGTTCTGAGCAATATCTCCCAAGATTGTAGCTTTGTCTTTTAGCATAATACATGCTGAATTTCAAGAAAAGACCTCATCGAATAAAACACTCACAGCCACTTGATTTGAATTGGTTACTTTGCATGGCATCTACACACATATGTATATACTATAGTAGTCCGATCTAAATAATTTTCACACATATTGTACAGTTGCTTTAAATTCCCTCATATTAAATATCGTGCAGATATCTCGCCAAAGAAAAAAGTTGTCCATACAAAGATTCGATTTTGACTGATAAGTTTGTAGGACAGCTATATGCTATAGTGGTCCGATATAAAAAATGCCTTTGAAGATTGTAGCGCTTTCTTGGACAACAGTTCATGCCGAATTTTATGAAGATATCTCGTGAAATAAAAAAACTTTTCCTTATAAGGACCTGACTTTGATCCGTCACTTTGTATGGCGGCTAGGTTGCCAATACAGTGATGCCAATAAATGAGCAACTTCATGGTGAGAAAAGAATGTGTACACAATTTCAGTTCGATATCTCAAAAACTGAGCGACTAGTACGCGTCTACATAGACGAGAAGATGGACATACCTAAAGTGACTCAGTTTTGACACGCTGAACCCTTATATGTATGTATGTATGTTCTACGAATATACAAACTTCGTGACAACTTAATATAAATTATTTAAAATATTAATAATGATGGAAATTCGTCCGAACTTACAATGTAACCACGTGTCTACCGAGAATTATGTCGCGTCGAAGTCAAGCGTTTACAAAATCAAGAATTCACTCAGGAGCTCGCTGTGAAGCCGCGAATTATATTATTCATTGCATATGCACCTAAAATGCAAAATAGCGTAACATCACTTTTCAAAAGTTTACAGCGATATAATTGAAACCACTCATATGAAACAATATTTGAGTTTTGGTTATAAAATGGTTATATTGGTTATCATACACTCATAAAGATGTTATGCTTATAAAATGGGTGTATATCGGTTATTTTTATCAAACAGCGCTTGTCCATATTTTTTTATGATACTTTGTTTTGCATTTTAGTAGACGATATATTTATATAGCAAGCGTGCTATTGAAAATTTATTAACACCCAAGTGTGAACGGAGACTATAAAAATATTAATCTCGACCACAGGCACTAATTGCCAGCTAAAATTTGTTTAGAAAAAAAAGCTAAAAAAAATCAATAAATAAAACAAATAACTTCTACTTTAATAAGAAAGTTTAAATACTGAGAAATAATAGTAAAAAACTGAAATACTGAGAAATAATAGTAAAAAAGCTGAATTTTGTTCAAAAAAGTTAAACCAATAGCAACAACAAAATATTCCAAATAAGCTTAAACCAGACTAGTACTCATACAAGCGAGAGCTAAAATTTCTCGAACGGTATTTACCGGAACCAATATTACCCAATATTTTTTTCACGCTAAATCGCTTTCTGCTCTAGTCGCTTATTTCAAATCAGAAAAAAAATTAAGTAAAGATTAAAAAAAGTAAGAAACTTGTGCTTTGCTTGCAGTTCATGCGACTAGCGAGTGTTCGTTTGGCCCCGCGACGGTAAGGGAAATTTTTAATCAGACAGACAAAAGTTATAGCAACAGCAAACTTTCGTTGATAATGCGATTTACACAATGGAATTAATTTTTTAATCATGCTTAATTTCTTTTTACTATATTTAAAGTCACATGACTCCATATTTTTATTAGAAAGCGATTTTATGCAGCAATTATTTATCTATCCACCAGTTTCGCGCGCCATAAAGCCGGGCGCTCAAGTCCAGCTGCGAAGATATATTAAGCATTGGCATAAACAATTACTTTCTTTTAGCACCTTTTGCACTAGCAGGGCAGCGGTCAATAACTTATTAAACTCTCGTATGTACAATTTTGGTTAGCACAATGAACTTTTTTTTAAACGTTTTCGATCGTGAATAATAGGCTTAAATGTGTGTCGACCTACGCAGCAGACGAATGAGGTTCAGTGGGCGAGAAAGCGATAATTGCACGGAATAGTGAAGATATATGTACATATATAGAAGTGGATAAGTGGCGGCAAGGGCGCAGCTATTGTGGTGAGCAACTAACGCTGATTTATGGCACAAATATTTGTTTAGATTTGACAGAGTTATTTAAATTTTTCATTAAATTTCACAGGTTTGGAAGACTCTATCAACAATATTAGTTAGAGTAATCTTAGTAGCTTGGCATGAAAACTTTTTTATATGCTAAACAGAGTAAAGTAAGTTCGCCACTAAGTTTGTAACACCCAGAAGGAAACGTCCTCCGATATCGGACCACTATAAAGCTTATAGTTTTCTTAAAAAGTAAACGAGTGGCATAAAGTATTTGTAAAAAAAAAGTTTAACGGTTTGATATCACACAGTCTTGGTGGTCAATCGACCGGCCCAAAACGTGAAACTATTTGCTCAACGAAGTGTTTCCTAAATATATCCATTGATTGATGCAATGTGTGGGAAATGGTGGATTGTCTTGTTAAAACGAGCTACTAGTTTCATTTCAGGCGTAATCCAATTTGTATTCACTGCACTTTTTCACTCAAATTTGCTCGATTTCACTAATTTTTTATAATATTTATTTCATTTCATTTTGTTTCAATTATGCCTTACTATGAATCAATCTATTTCTCGTAACCTTTCACTACAACTTAACCTAAATTCAACACAGTTTAATAATAAATAATCAATTTCGGTAAAGTTTTCTCTTCAGTTCCACTTAATTTCATCACGTTTTCATAATTTTTACTTTGCTTCATTACATTTCATTCGTTTTTGTAATGATTCGTAAAAGTGGAATGGATTTCACTACACTTTTCTTTTAAAATTTATTTAATTTCACTCAATTTTATATCTCCAAAACATTTTTTCTACTAGAATTCAGCGTACTTCTAAACTAACCTTGAAAAAAATCATTTAAATTTAATTTTCACCATAATTTCATAATTATACATTTGACTGCATTTTTTTGTTTCTTTTTATATTAATTTAGTATATTTAATATAATAAGCAAATCAATTAGTTTAAATTAAAAAAAATTTAATTAAAATTGAAAAATCGTTGGCATAAGTGTTTCACAAAATATTTATTTACAATTTTCCGGTACTTTTTTGACACAATGTATTTTTTATTTGGGATTACTTTGACGGCGACGAAATAAATATTCATGCTAAATTAAATATTTTTTTAATCTAATTTTTTTATTTGCAATTTCCGGGTACTTTTTTGTCACAGTGTATTTTTTATTTTGTATGTATGCCGTTTTCACTTCTGTGAATTTATTTTATTCCGTGTTCCATTTCATTCCATTCATTTTTTTGCAACTTCTTTTTTTAATTTTTTTCAGTGATTTTATGTGGTTTTCAGTTTCACTGAAATATTCTTTCGAATTTCATAACGACAGTGCGATTTCATTTTTGTCCATATTCGCTCATATTTCAAGACAATTTTTATTATTTTTTTACGAAACTTTTTATTATTTTTTCAAGACACTTTTTATTATTATTTCATGACACTTTTTATTATTACTTTTTATTTTATTTTGATTTTCCCTTTCACACTCTTGCATCCAGCGCTTATTGCATAAATCCACGCTGCTTCGTAGGAATTTAATGAACTCACTTGGCATTCAACTATTCGTTTTTATTTCACTCAATTGTAGTCGCTTCCAAACCAGCGAAAAATTCATTGATGTTGCTTCAATTATCTTTGCAATCCGCTTACTTTTGTGTTCCTTTTATGTATTCTAAGCTTGGCGACGCTAAAAAACGCATGCATTCATTCTTTTTGCATACAAAGAAAGATATATTTTTTCCTTTGTATAAATTCTTTTGAAATGACTTCGAATTTTTCACTTTAATTAAATTCGACACAATTGATATTATGATAAATGTTATTGTTGTTGTTATGGTGATTACGTTGTTACAATTGTGTAATAAAAAAAGTAATATCGACATGATACGTTTTCACGCACTTGAACGCCGCTGCTGTGTAGTTATAACAAATTTTCTTAAGAACCTAACACTAAAGCTTGGCCTTCAGTCTAATTCGCCGCTTAGCGAAGCATCAAACTTTCAAAGCACAACCAAAACTATTTGAAATTTCGCGCCCTTGCCCGCAAAATACCAACAAAATAGTGCCTAATTACATAAATTAAATCATATTTCGACGCCAACTCCACCTTCAGCATTTAAAAATATTTTCAAGCAATTAAATTTAAGTTTCGCCGCAATTAAACGTGTAGCTGCTGTACATACACATGCATACGAACATGTACATAAGTAAGTATTTATTTATGTAAAGCATTTTGAAGCGGTTAAGCGGCGCATCAGCAAACATTGAGTGCACAGCCGGAAACCGCAAACACCTCGTCGGAAATGAAATAAAGGCGGTTGTCAGCACACACATACATACATACATGTGTATGGTATGTAAAGCGACTACTGGCGGTTTCTGGCGAAAATCAATCGGCATGATCAATGATTGTACTTGTACTTTGACCACATTTCAGCTGAAGTAGGTGCACTCTCACAACAACAGGCTTACAAGTACAACAATGCAGCTGAGTTGGGGATCTACCCAGAGCTAAGAGTGCATACTAAGTAAGAACTGAAGTGGACTAAACAAAAAACTAAATTAAATTGCGCTAATAATTAGTAACTAAACTACTTAAAAAAATATAAAAATAAAAAAAAATAAAAATAAAGAAATAAAAATAAAGAAATAAAAATTAAAATAAATAAAAAAAGGAAAATAAATAAAAAAAAATTAAAAATAAGAAAAAATTAATAAAAAAAAGAAAGTGAAATAAAAAATAAAACATAAATATAAAAAAAAATTAAAAATAAAATTAATTAAAAAAAAAAAAACTAAAAAATAAAAATCAAAAAAAAAAATATAAAGCAAAAAAAAAAAAATAAATAAATAAGTAAAAAAATTAAAACAGCTAGAATTTAAGCCTATGAGACAGGAAAGTACTGTATGTTCTCTGAGCGGAGTGCGTTACCACAGCTTAATGTCAGCATGCGCTATTGTGACGTCAACAAAGCAACAAATATTTTTTATTCACTTGAAAACAGCTCAACCTTTTGTGGAAAATGTACAAATTGTGAACGGAAATGGCGTTAATAGTACTAAGAAATCATTAATTGAACTTATATTTGACTTTACTCAAATTCTTATTAATATCAGCTAAACAAATTTGGAACAAACATTTATTAATTATTTGTAATTTAGTAGAATTAGATTAAGATATAATTAAATTTATTTATTTTTATTAAGAAATAATAGAATTAATATTGAACAACATGCCGTAGCTATAAAATCCTCCACAGGCTCGTTTCTTGTAGCATACAAGGATATAAAAAGATTTGTATCATGATTTTAATGGAGGAGTATGTATGACAGCTATAAGCTATAGTGGTGCGATCTCAACCAAATTCTCGGAGATTATATCATTATCTCAAACAGTAATTCGTGCCGAATTTCATGAAGATATCTTGTTTAATGAATAAGTTTTCCTTACAAGGACTTAAATTTTATCGTTCAGTTTGTATGACAGCTATAAGCTATAGTGGTCCGATCTGAACTATTTCTGCACAGATTATAGTGTTGACATAGGCAATATTTTCTGCCAAATTTCTTAAAGATATCCAGTTAAATAACAAAGTGTTCCATACAAGCACTTGTTTTTGATCGATCCGTATACATGGCAGCTATAGGCTATAGTTGACTGACCTGAACAATTTTTACGCAGATTATAGCATTGTCTTGGGCAAAAATTCATATGAAATTTCCTTAAGATATCTCGTCAAATCAAAAAGTTTTCCATACAAGCACTTCGTTTTGACAGAACTGTTTGTATGACAGCTATATGCTATAGTGGTCCGATATAGGTAATTTTGACAAATGAGTAGCGTCTTAGGGAGGGAAGAACGTATGCAAAAATTCGGATCGATTTCTCAAAAATTAAGAGACCAGATGGCGTATATAAAGGCGGACAGGCAGAGATCGATTAATTGAGTACTTCCTTATGTATACCTTTTAGGTTCTCCGACGGCCTAGATGCTGACAACAGATTGCTGCAGATACTTTTCTAATCAGTTTCACTTGAGGAAGTGAGAATAAGTACACTCAATGAATTTGTATATGCAAAGATATATTTGCTTGTACTATAACTAGACTCATATTCTACAAACTGTTCTAATTTCCGACAACTAACACAAATATTGTACATTTATTTACGTAAATATGTTTATTTACTATATTTATACATATACATATGTATGTACATATTTGGTTATAAAGAAAAATGCGCAAACAGCATTTTGGCCTGCTGCAACGCCGCCATAAATCAATTTAGCGCGCGTGCGCCTGGCCCTGAATTTGTTCACAACACACAAGCATAGCACACATATGCCTACATAAATTTGTATGTGATATGCATAGATATAAGTAAATATATTTATGCGTTCAGCCGCATTCGTGGCCGTTATCAAGTGTGAAAACTGCGTTAAGCCAACGGTAAATAGAGAGGTGCGCAGGAAATGTAAAAATGCTTAATGGCTGGCTGCAGAGCACACAATAAAATGAATTTGAAATTGAAAAAAGTTTAAAAAAATTTCTATAAAATCTGGGTGTTACGCTGAGCAAACAAATTCAGCGGGATTTACGCTAAGAACGACCATAAAGACCGGCGAGCGAAATACAGGTAGGGAAGGAAGGAAATTTACGACGTAGCGGGATGATACCAAGCTGGGCATTATAGAGACACAGTAAATTGAGGTGTGAAGTCGTAAAAAATGCTTAAACAAATAAATTTTTACATACATATGTATATATGTATGTGTGTTTGCAGCAACAACTGTAGAAAAATCGTTGGTGGCATAATGTATGAGCGGCTATGTTTCGAAAATGCTGCGCTTAAGTAAAATTTTCAACTATTTATTTATTTATTTTAGGTAATTAAACCGAAAAATGCCTAATACCACACATACAAAATGGAGGTACATATGTATATGTACTATATACATATATTAATATCCATATGCACATATGTATTTGTTGCGTTATTCAACTTCAATTATAGCACTCGTCAAATTACATGCACACAGCAGCAAAAAATCAGCAACTAAGCATGGAAGGAAATATGTATTTAATTACATAATAAGGCTTTAGCGAAAAATTACTTATGGTTCGCCTTAGCTTATCTACTCAAATAACGGACTATCAGCGAAATTAAATAAAGGCAAGCAACTCAAACAAAAGCGAAACGTGATATAAGATTTAAGAATTTTTAATAAATATACGAAAATAAGTAAATAAAGTGGAAAATGTGACCTAAAAATGTGATAAAAAAAATGTATAAAGTGAGGGTGTACGGCGATAAGGCTAAAATATAAAGAAATACTAAATAGTGAAGGTCATCTTATGGCGAAAAAAGTGGAAAAACGAAAAGAAAACAAGCGTAGAAGTAAACTTCGGTTAAACCTACGCCATTATACCCTGCACCAATAAAAATTGCGATACAATTGCCAGATTTTGTTCGTTCAGTTTGTATGGCAGCTATAAGCTATAGTAGTCTGATCTGAACAATTTTTATGTAGATTATAGCGTTGCTTTGGACCAGGATTCATGTGAAATTTCGTGAAAATATATTGTCAAATGAAAAAGTTTTCCATACAAGAACTTAATTCTGAGCGATCAGTTTGTATGGCAGGTATATGCTATAGTGGTCTGATCTGAACTATTTTTGCGCAGATTATAGTGTTGACGTAAACAATATTTCCTGTCAAATTTCTTAAAGATATCCCATTAAATGAAAAAGTTTTCCATACAAGGATTTAATTCTGCTTGATAAGTTTGAATGGCAGCTATAAGCTATAGTGGTCTGATCTGAACAATTTCTACGTGGATTATAGTGTTGACGTAGACGATATTCCCTGCCAAATTTCTTAAAGATATCACGTTAAATGAAAAAGTTTTCCATACAAAAATTTAACTTTGAACGATCAGTTTGTATGGCAGCTATAAGCTATAGTTGTCCGATATCAGCGATTCCGACAAATGAGCAGCTTCTTGGGTAGAAAAGAATGTGTGCAAAATTTCAGAACGATATCTTCAAAACTTAGCATATAAATACGCCTATACACAAACACGAGATATATGAGTAAACAGCAGACCAATAAAAGCAATTTTTTTTTATTAAAACTTTCAACTGATAAATATTTACTGAAACTTTAAAATATGTGCAGAAATCGTGACTTGTATTTTTTGAGAATTTTTTTGCACATTTGCTGTTTCTACAACTGGGCAACGCTTCTGCACAGCTCGCATTAATATTTCTTATACAAAACCGCGCGTTCGTTGTTGCTTTCCATAGCACAAGCTAAACTAACGAGCGTTCTTTTGCATTGTGGTTGTCTAAAAGTACCACATAGACCATATAGAACCAAAGTAAGCCACATTTCATAACACTACAACAACAGCAACAATACATTATTTATATGCATTAAAATATATACATGAAAGAATTCATAAAAGCCAAGAAGGCATTATTAAACAATAGAAAGATGAAAATATAGCAACATGAGAATATTTCAATGACCTCAGCGCCAATATGAAAGCATAGCGCAGCAAAAGTATTTGTGAAATTTGCATTTGAAAAATCCAAACAAGAAAATAATTAAAATAAAAGCAGTAAAACAAAGCGAGCGTAATTTGTGCGCCTGCCTTCTGTGTTGCTTGCCACAAAATGGAAATCTCAATAGTAGGCACATATACACACACAGCAACATATACACATGAAGCGTTATAGTTTTGGGCCAGAATGTCTCTAGGTCACGTCGCCAGCACACTCACGCCCCAACTGAGGGGACTGAGGCCTACAACAATAGAGCACAAGCAAAAATAACAAATAGTTGCAACACACGTACATGAAAGTGTATGAGGAAAGCCCAATTGTTTGCAATATGAGTATAAAGGCGCATGATGGCATAGGAATAGCGCTTTGTAAAGAAACACGCTGCTGGCTGCCACTAGTTGGACGAACGGACGGCTGGAACGGCTAGTTGGATGGATTGATGGATGTGTGCGGATAGATGGACCGATGGTTGGATGAATGGTTGGACAGATGGTGGGACGGATAGTTGGACGGTTGGACGGATGGTGGGACGGATAGTCGAATAGCTCTTTGGGCCGACAGGCAATGTGGTGGGTCGCACGAGCATGCAATCAATGGACTCAAAGCGAAATGCAAAAACAAAAACAAGAACAGAAAAGGGAAATTAACAATGCTGCGCGCTGATGAAATGTTTGGGGTCTCTAGCCATACAAACGCAAGCAGCAAAAGCTAAGTTTGTTTTTAGTTGCTTTATTTCATGAACTGCCATTTCGCCTTTTCCTTTTTTAATAAATAACAGTGGTGGCGATAGTAAATGCGTGCGCACACACACACAACTGCAGATTTAGTGGTCGGCATATACACAAAATTACATATACATAAGCCATTTGTGAGTTTGTATGTATGCACATATGTATGTATATGCATGTATATTTTATGTGTGTGTAGATTAAGTTGCAAGTAGTTACCGTTGACGCTGTTAACGCGACCCAAACACGATCGTCCCAAAGTCAGCCACCGGGTTCGTGCACATTGTCTGCTCGGGGAAAATAGTGGCTTCAGCTTCGAGAGGGTTGAACTTATCATTTTGTTGATATGTTTGTTTTCACTTTGTCGAGTGTGTTTACTTTACTTAAGACCCTACAAACGAACGAATATCAAGCGCACATATTTGTATGCGCATATTTACGGTCAACAGACGTGCTGACACACACAGCCACCCATCCACCCACACACATATGTACATGCATGCCTGGACGATATGTGTAGGCATCATATGAAATAAGTGCAAATGTGTGCTTTTCGCATATGATGAATATGCATTTGTTTGTTTGGTGAAATAATGGGGAAAATAATAACAAGGATTTAAGTGAGGGCAAAGTTTGAGGTGATTTGCGAGCTTTGTGTGGGCGGGGCGGCGCGGCGCGGATGGTAGCGCAAGTGGCACAATGAAAGAGTGTTCAAATACAAATGCATGGTGTAGGCGTCCATTAGCGCAAGTGTAATTACAGCTAAAGAATTACACTTGATTTGCAAGTTGTTTTCTGTTAATGAATTTATTGATTTTTTGCAATAGAGCTAATCGCGAGCATAATCAAAGAAAACAAAAGTCAAACGAAATTAGTGTATAGAGGTGCAGTTGAATAACTGCAATTTATGAAAATTTTTACGACAAAGTAAGTTACTTAATTGGTCAGTATTCAATACTTACTACAAAAATATGGTAGTATTCAGTATTAAAATCGAAGTAATTCGTTTGAATTATAGTTACTATTACATTTACTTTAATCACCATTGAAATTATAACTAAAACTACAAGTACCATTACCATTACGATTACAATTAGCATTACAATTACGATTACAATTATTTATTGTTGTTTGTCATATATGAATAATAATTATTATTACAAAATCAGTATTAAAATCGAAGTAATCAGTTCTAATTATTTAAAATTTATGCAAATAATCAATATTAATTTAAGATATTTGATTTAATAATGAAATTACATTAATTACAATTACAAGTTAAGTATATATTACCATTACCGCTACAATTGCTTCTTGTTGTTTTAAGTTTTCAATATTAGTTCGAGATTCTCAATATTTACATACAAGTAATCAGTACCAATATAAGGTATTTAGTAATCTTCTAAGCATTCAGCATCGGTGCTTAATAACGATTTAAATATTATTTAATTGTTCAATAAAACACAGCATCAATTTGAAGTACAAAGTAATGTAATATTGGAAGAAAAATTACAATTACCATTACCATTACTATACCAAATTTTTATTTTGCTAATTTAAAAGTTAACTGCACTTACTTTAAGCATTTTATAGATTACTTAATTTTTCGAAAAAGTAATCAATATCAATTAATCATCAAAGTACTCAGTATTTGTAAATAATATCAATTGAAAATGACTTAATTGTTTATAACAACGCAGCATAAGTTAGAATAATATTAAAGCGCAGCATCAATTCGAAGTTCAAAGTAATGCAATATTAGAAGTAACATTACAATTACAATTACAATTACTTATTGTTATGTGCTTTTGTAAAGACGCTGCTGTAAAAGTTTTCTGCACTTAATTGTTTTATCAGTTCAATGTATTTAATTTTTCTCAAAAGTAATCAGTATCAATTAATCTTCAAAGCACTCAGTATCTGTAAATAATATCGATTTATATATTACTGAATTGTTCATACAACGCAGCATAAGTTGGAAGTATAAAGTAATGCAAGATTTGAGCCAACATTACAATTACATATATTGCAATTACAATTACCATTACAATTAAAATTACTTATTGTTGTTTGCTGTTGTAAAAGCTATTAGCGCTCACTTGAATTACCTAATATCAGTGCGAGGTACTTCATAAGAGCAGAAAAGTATTCAGTACCAACATAAGATAGTCAGTTTGTATTTATAATATTTATATAGTGCTTTTCTAGCATTACTTTGGAGTATTCTCTAGTATCTCAAAGTATTAACAGTTTATTAAAGCTTTTCCTTTTTCATATAGCTCTGCAAACCACCGGTATCACTTTTAAGTACTCAGCTTTGCATCAATGTATTCAGTAGTCATCATTACAAAATCACATTATCGATTGCAAGGTGCCTGTGATATAGTATGTATTTCAAACTGTATAGTAATTTCAAGTACTCAGTGTTAAATCAAGGCACCTAGAATTATATTGTAATGCCGTAATCATTACAAAAAACAAAATACAATTACATATTGAACATACTTAGGTTTTTATGTATGTATTTGTATGAATAAGTGCGTACGTAACAACCTTGTAATGACGAAAATTGCTGCTTATGCATGTACTGGAGTCACCTAAATGTCAATCTAGATTAGTTTAAAAGCTTATCACTTCACTTAACATTAAGTACAAACACACACATCCCGTCATACATACATATGAGTAAACAGCTTGAGAATAAACACAATGTAAAGTTAAATGAAAAAAACTAAAATTACATAACAATAAAAATAAATAAAATAATTATAAAAATTATAGTAATAAAAAATTATTAAAAAAAAAAATATTAAAAAATAAATAAAAATTATTAAAAAAAAATAAAAAAAATATGTATTAAACGAAAAATAAATAAAAAACAAATAAATAAAAATTATTTTTAAAAAAATTTATAAAAAAATATACATAAATTAAAACAAAAATTAAACAAAAAATATATTAAAAAAAAATAAAAAATATATAAAAGAAATTAAATAACAACGTAGATCTAATATTAAAAAAAAAATTAAATAAAAAAAATTAATAAATAAAAAATTATTAAAAAAAAAATAAATTAATTAAAAATTATTTAAATTTTTTTTTTTTAATTTTAAAAAATATATATGTACCTACATATGTATACATATATTAAAAAATTATTAAAAAAAAAATTAAATTAAAAAAGTAGAGAACTACAAAAAAGAAATTAAATAATAGCGTATCTACTGATTTAATCGAGCTAATGCACTTACATAAACATATGTACATACGTACATATGTATGTGTTTCATATTTCCGTGCCACACGCTAAACTTTTTAAGTTCATAAAATAAAATTGTTCATTAACAACAATTAAACTGCAGCAAGGCACCACATAACGGTACACATAACCAACTGTAAATAGAGATTAGCAATCACCATGTTTTGTAGACACAAGCGTTAACTAGTTACGCCAGACTAACGACTAACGTGCACATCAAGCGCGTTGACTTGGATTTACTTTTTTTAACATTGAAATTTTAGTTTTTGTTTTTGTTTTGCGTTCTTGACAGACAATGCTGAAATAATGACGTGAATAAAGCGAACACAATAAAAAAACACTGATGGCATTATCTAATTGTGGCGCACAGAAAACAAATGGCAGCACATGGCGAATTACGAATTTGCCACACACGCACATGCACACACACATGGAAAGTGGCAAAATATTTGCTCGCAGCGAAGGAAAGGAAACCAAGGAAAATATTTAGATACACTTTTATAAAGCGATATCAGAAAATTATTTATATTAGCATTAATTTTAAGCCAAATAGTTTACTTTTTCCTCATTACACAACACACACTCACAAAAAAAGATGAGGTGAATAAACAGTTTCAAGTACGAAATTAGTAAATATTAGATTGGCAACCAGCTTAACAACAAATTGGGGCATATGAAATTAAAAGAAGTCAAATAAATATTAACAAAAAATCCAAGTACACACACACTCACGTACACACGCACAGCTGCGGATTAGTTACTATTATTGCGGTGAAAAAAATTTATGACTGTGAAAAAAGTTTACCTGGAAAATTAGATAAGATATGAGAGGTGTGTATGCCCAGGCCAAGCGTATTTACGCGGCATGCCCAGCGGGGAGAGGGGCAGCTGGCTGACAAGCGATGTTCAAATGCTTGTATGAGCGGGGCAAAGTCAAGTTGAGCGTGTGCTTTAGTTTTTAACATGAAGGTGGCAGCTTTATTTATGGCAAACACAAACAAACATACATATGTATGTATGTATGTATATGTGCACAGCGATTGTGTGCGCTTGGGCCACAAATGGCTGTAGGTGCAGTTCAAAGCGTCATATTTTTTTGTAGCGCGAAAGGCAATGAAACAGTCAACGAGCTGTTGAGTAGAAACAAATTTATAGCCGAGCTTTTGCCATTGGCTTTGAAGCGCTCAATTTTATGCTTTCGTATTTTACTAGCAAGTAAGTACCTGTGTCTGTCAAAAGGAAATTGTTGTTGCGTGCGTATTTGTTGGTAATCAGTAAACAATTAAAGCATTTGTAAGCAAATATGTTTGTCGATGAGCATAAATAAGAAGTTGGCAGTGGAAATAAATTAAATATAAAATTGAAATGTCGCGTGAGCAATTGCGCGCATACAAATACCGATTGCCAATAAGTAATAAGGCTTAGTAGCAGGTGTTATCAAGTTTTTGCTATAAGTATGTGTAGCAATCGCGAATTGAAGCGGTCACACTTTTAATAAGATCATAAGCGAAAATAAGGAAGTAAAAAAAAAATGTATGACATCAGGGCAGTTTAAGGCAATTTTATTTTTATTAAGATTGCTTGATTTCGTTTAATTACAAATTTATGTCACCGCAATTATTATTTAATTTAATTAATAATTAAGATAATTAATATGTTAATAATAATTAGTTAATCACTTTTTTTAATTTAATTTAAATTTCGTTGCAGTTTAAAAAATAAATAATTAATTATTAATAATTTAATTTATATTACTTAATTAAGTAATTAATTATAATTAGCAATAAATCTTTAAAATTTAATTAGTAATCAATTTATTAATTAAAACAAAATTAAATTTTTACTTAAATAATTATTATTATTTAAAGTTAATTAATTTAAAATTAATTCAATATTTTAATTTGATACTTTATTTTGATCTGAAAAAAAATTTATTTAATAACATAAAATTTGAATTTTATTTCAAGAATTTACCAAATTTAATTTTATTTGATAATTTTATGACTAAACTTTTTTTACTTAATATATTTTTGTTTATCATATTTTGCTGAAAAAAATCAAAAAAATGTGTTTATTCTAAATTGTTTGAAATTAATAGTCCTACCATATACAGTTCACGCTTTTCACAGCCAACGTTATAAATACAAATTATGTCTGCTGATTAAATTTTTCCTAGAAATTTCGCAACTGACTACCTAACAGGAATACTAAAAGCTTTGCTTTGCGCAAATAAAATTAGAACACATGCACCTACAAACATACGTAGTTTGTACGAGTATATTGTGACGACACACCTCAAACAGTTCAACAAAAATCCCCCGTTGTTAAGTGTTTATGGCAAACAAATATAAACAAATTGGATTTGAAGGAGAATTATATACAAACACACCTATGTACATATTGTACATAAATTTTTACATATGTATGTATGTACATGTGTATAATTAGCATAAATGTTACTCACAGCTGCTATTCTTTAAATAATTATTAGCAAAAGACTTGACTAAGCTGGCAACATTTCTTTTGAAAACTAAATAATGAAAAATAATAATAATTAAGCACAACGGTTACATAACTGCTGCTATGCAAAAGAAACATAAATAAATCAATGAAAGCACTTAGCAAACAACATAGCTGCTTGTAACTAACTGACAGACAGACGAAAATGTCAATAACTACTAAGCAAATTCTTAATTTAGTCCACGCAAGTATTTATCAATACACGGCCTATAGTGATTTGCATTTTTTCCATTTACAAAACCGATAACCATTAATATCGTTACATTTGTACACACACGCACAGACACACATGCAGATAGGCATGTATGTGCTCGTTTGCTTATAAAAGGTATGCGACGACTAGTACAATTGAGCACATTTCTTAATTTCTGGCTTGACTAGTTTTCAATTAAAAATTCCACTGCACAAGTAATGGACCAAGCGGACAACAATAACACGACAACAAACAGCATGGGTGTATCGGTGTATGTACTTTATGAAAATAGTTAAACGAAGCAGAAAACAGTGTTAGTCGTGTGTATTAAAGAGAAAAACAAATAAAGTAAAAAAATAATGAAACTAATAAAAATATACCAAACAACAACATTTATCAATGTTCAATTGTTGTTCGTGACGCGGACAACTTGGACACGAACCAGTTTATGCTGCGATACTAAAAGTACGCGTGTATGGTATGTACTAAAAACGACGGAGGATCAATACGTGAGCTGACAAGTATGGTAATGGTTACGGTTACGCATGGCGAAGAGAAATTTAGGACGCGTGTTATTAGGAAAAGGATAAAAAATTAACACATAATAAGAAAACATAAAAAATAATAAAAAAATGATAAAAGAGAATTAAAAATTATTTTAAAAATTAATAATAAAAATATGTAATAAAAAATAAGAAAATAACAAAAAAAAAAAATAAATAAAAAAAAAAATAATAATTAAAAATTACAAAATAAAAAAAGAAAAATAGAATAATAAATAAGTAAAACTAAAATATAAAAATAGGAAAAAATAAAAATATATTAGATATTAAAAAAAATATAATAATAATATATTAATATATATATGTATATACATATTAAAAATCGGTAAAAATATTTAAAAACAAATAAAATAAAACCTAAATATAATAATAATACAATAAAAAGCACTAATAACAAAATTGAAACAATATATAAAAATTAAAATAAATTTAAATAATATAATAATAAAGTTAAAAAATACATAACACATAAAACTAAAAACACACAAAAAAACGAAGAAATAAAACATTAAATAAAGAAATAACAATAATAAAAATTACATAAAATTAAATATTTTCTACTTCAACTAAATAACTAATTTAATATAATTAAAAAATATTACAAAAAACTCAAAATTAAGACAACGAAATATTAAAAATTAGATAAAATCAAACAACAATAATAATAAAATTTAAGATATTATAATACCAATATATAAAAAGAAAAATATTATAAAATTTTTAATATTAAAAACAAAATGATGGCTATTTAAAGAGAAAAATTGTAACAAATAATGTAAACACATATAAAATACAAAAAAAAAAAATAAAATAATATAAAAAACAAAAAAAGAATTAAAAAAATACATGTAAAAAATATTATCTTTATATATATAAATCTTCTGACCGTGTGTTTGCCTTGAGATTGCTCCTAAACGGATGGGCCGATTTTGATGAAATTTTGTCTGTACGTTCAAGGAGATTCGGGAAAGGTTTCTGTTTACAATTTGGTCCACTGGAAAATGTTTTTTAAATTATTTTTTCATTTTTAATCAATTTTTAATTTTGTAATGTTTGATCGATAGATGGCGCTACCATCGCAGTATCCAATATTCAAACCTTAAATTGGCGTAAACGTGTATGAAACAAAACGATGCCAAAGTAAAAGGCGATATCGTTGGATATATATCATTATGAGGAAAAGTCGGAAAATTGGACATTTCTAAAAAGTAAATTTTTTCCATACACATTTTTTTTTCAATTTTTGTTTATTTTGTTTTTCAATATTTTGATTTGTAAATTATTTGATTCGTTCAATTTCGGTCGCTTGCTTTTTTTTTCGTCTATTCAAAAGAAAAATTATTGAAAATTATTCAGTGAAAACTTTACGTGTGTTTCACACAAAGAGGTCAATTGCAGATTGAAATTTGTTACGAAGCCACCAAGAGGTCGACCTAATATCGGTCGGTGTTCTTTTTGCCAACAAAGTATGGCAGGCCAAGGCAAGGCAAGGCAAGAAGTACTCCCAGGATGCGGAGACATACGTTCGGAATTATAATTCGCGGTCAATCAGCAAGTGATCGTCACGATGTTACAGCACGACTTTTCCTACAACAGTTACGATGTTTGATTGTCTTTATCTTGAAGCAAGTTATATGTGGTGCTGTTGGATGAGATGTACTTTGTTGAGTGGCAAAAACCTCTATTTTGCATGCACACAATCTTCTTTGGATGATGGTTACACCATAATATGATTCATGGACCTTGCGGACATTACAATCCCACTTCGGTTTGTATGTCTGACAATAAATGCACGAAACACTATTCACTCTGCTTTTCTTTCGGAAGCACAAACTAGAAATGGTAGATATCAACTCTATCGGCGTCGCTCACCAGATAACAGAACGTTCAGCATTCAACTTAGAAGAGTGAATATCGAAGTTGACAACACATGGATCGTACTGTATTCACCATTATTGTCTAATTCACATTCAAAACTCATATCAGTGTTTAGTATTGCAGTTTGGTGAAATCGATAAAATACGTTTGGAAATACGTGACCAAAGGAAGCACAACTTTCGTCAGTGATCCATTTGCAAGGACATTCGGAAATACTTTGATATTATAATTGGGATGCATCGTCGAAGAAATAGTTACGCAGAAAGCAAGGCCAACCAGTAGATTGACATCCAGGTGTCTTATTAACTAATGCATTAGGACGAATTTACACAACCCACCCGAAAAACAACGATTGTTTCTACCTTCGGTTGCTATTGATTAAGGTACGCGGTTCAACTTTATTTGAGTCATTGTTTACTGTGAATGGTATATGGGAATATGTGAAAGTTTTGGAGAAGTAAGCCAGCAATTACAAATGCTGGAACACGTTAATCACTGGAATGAAAATGAAGTTCGCATACTTTTCGATATAAAGATTGTCAAAGACATTTTACATCGTCTTCGCTAAAAATTGGAAATGGTACAATAACGGTTGATACTTCCGGTGGTTCGATATCAATTCCATCTTCCCTTTATCAATTCACGAAAGATGAACTCATCAAGAATGTTCGGACATTGGCCAAATTATCGTAACTACGATTCCTTAAGTGCACGCGCAATGTTAGCTGCCAAAAATACCGATGTTGATGACTTAAACTGGAAGATTCAAAGTCAAATTCCGGAAGACTTGCGTTCATACAAATCAATCGATCATCTTGACAATGACGACGACGCCGTCAATTATCCAGTGAAATTTCTAAATTCTTTGGAGAGGCTTGGTATGCTACCGCATCCTGTGCGTCTCAAAGTTGGACCTGTCATTATTATGTTTCGCAATCTTCATGCACCGAAACTGTGTAATGAAACCCGACTGATTGTGAAGCACCCATCGAAAACAAGGGCGCAGAATGCTTGATTGTACGAATTCCTTTGAGTTCTAACGATTTGCCATTTCAGCTCAAATGTATTCCGTTTCCAGTGAAAATTGAATTTGAGATGACGATCAACAGGATAGTCGCATAGTGGGTGACATAAATTTGAAAATGCTATGTTTTCCACACGGCCAGATATAAGTGGCATGCACACGAGTTGGAAAACCATCTTCTCTGTACATTAACGCACCGGGACAGAAACCAAAAAATGTTGTTTATCAAGCTGCGTTACATTGAAAAAAATGTAGAAAAATCTCAATTAAATGATATCAACACAATATGAATTTTCATTTCAAATTTCTTTTCATTTCAAAGCATATAATTTCACGCAGGACAACGGCTGCGGGGTCAGCTAGTAAGTTTATAAATATTGAAAAAAGTTTGATTATAGATATTTAAACAAAAAAATAAAGTAAGATAAAACAAATATCAAATGAAATACATATGTACATATATAACAAATTATGCAAACAAATTTTCTTAATGTACATACATACATATATATAAAATATAAAAATTTAAAAAAATATATTATAAATATTTACATATTAAATTACATATTAAATTACAGCTATCTAAGCAAAAAAAATAAACAAATAAAAGAAATTATATTAAAAAATTAAAAAGTTATTTGTTATTTAAATAATGTAAATAAATATTCTTTTTGTATAACGTACAAAAAAAAATTATAAAAATTAATATAAAATCACAAAAAAAATAATATAAATTTCTAAATATTGAAAAAATAAACTACAGCCATTTAAACAAAAAAACTAAAAAAAGTGATATAAAAGATATTCTTAACACATAAAAAAAATAAGGAAATACAAAAAAACCCAAAAAAAAAATTAATTAAGCTTATTTAACAAAATAAAAAATAAAAGAAATAATATAAAGACAAATTTAGCACGCGAAATATAAAAGTATTTTTTATTAAAAAAATTTAATTTTTTTAATATTTTGTAATTTTTTATCTTACTTTGTTTTTGTTGGAACGTGCCGTAGCATCATAAATTTTAATGGATTTTTTTTTGTGATTAAGAACATTCAACGAAAATAAAAAAGTATAAATAATTTGAATATAAATAAAAAAAATTAAATATATTTAATAAAAAATCCTAAACACTAAATTTAATGAGAAACTTTTTTTTCTGCTTAAGAAGAGCCCTATAATAAAAACCTTTAATACTTACTTAACTAGCCAATAAAAAAAATACTCGAAAATTAACTTCAAAGTCAGATTCAAGAGCTAATTTGACTTAAAGAAAGTTCTAATTAGGCTAATAGCTAAATTCGGTCTACCTTCAGCAAGATAAAATACACTTTATACTAACAACAACAAAACAGTTCAAAATTGAGGTTATGTGAACTGTGGTAAAGCACGCCAGCGCACATACACACACCATCAACCAGGCACATTTCGGCGCTAGTGAACTGTATAAATGCCATATGGTCTTTTCAAAGAACATATCATAGCCAAGTAATTAAAACAAATATTGTCTCTGTTGGATTTGCGCAAATCTCATTATACGATCTCATTATGTGAATTGAGCAGTGGATTGTGAAAAGCGATAAGCCGCAACACGAGAGACGTGCTACATATTATAGCACAAAGCTATTATTGTAAACTCTTTGTCAGCACTTTTTAAACTTTGCTTTTGTTGTTGCCAGCTTTTTTCTTCATGTTTTGAAAGTTGTTTTCTTCGAAGAACTCCGGAGTTCAGCTCATTTGCTTGCATACTGCGCGCTCGATTTTCGAAACCTTTTAATGCAAATTAAGTATTCTATTTGTTTTGTAGCTTTCATGTTATTGTTGTTGCTCAACAGACCCCAAAATGTATAAGGTCTTTAATTTCGTTGTAATGAAAGTTTTCGCTCGCTTTTTTTTTTGTGATACGATGATTTGCTTGGTCCCACTCAAAGGGGGATTACACACAGCAAAGGGCAGAATGAAAATGCCATCAGCGACATACATACACACACACATACATGCATATGCATAAACATGTAAGTATGCATAATAGATATAAGTAAGTAGATAATGACGAACGTAACAACATCAATCAATCAGGCAAGTCGAGTGCGAGCAAGAAGCGAGGGGGTGGCATAACTGTTGTTTTTATTGTACTCTAAATCGCGCATTGTTCGGCGAGTGTAGACAAAGTGCAAAATAATGAATGCATTTGTATTCTAAAGCAAGAAGCGGCGTCAACAATGACTAGAAGATTGCTATTACAACAATGCAACAAGATATTGTTTACAGTGACTCATCTGGAATGTACTCAATCACAACAAAAAGAACAACAACAGCAGAAGCATGTCCGACAATGTGTTAAACGTCATTAATTACATAGGCAGTAATGTAGGAGCCTTTACAAGCCGACAAGTGCAAGTATGTGTGTGCGTGTGTGATACATATTTATATGTATGTACATAGGTGTGTATTTTGAGTACAAAGCCTTTTTACTATGAATGCTGCCGAATAAATGAGGCGTTAAAAAGGAACTGGCAGGCGGTTAAGCAAATTTATGCAGGATTTACAGGATAGTTTGGCGCAATATATGACTGTCAGTTAATAGTTGCGACTAACCAAAGGCCGACGGCATGCAAATGCCAAGATAGTCATATGTGGAATTTCATTGTTATACAGTGATATATTCCAGCAATTTCACACAGCGCTGTCGCCAAATGAAAATGCGAAGACAAATAAAATCACATGGTGATTCGACAAAAGAGACATTAAGTGAAAGTTGGCGTTATAAAGACATTAATGTCATGCCGATAGATTATACGATGGCGATTAAACTTGCATGCTCGTGTAATAAGCCTAAGCATTAAAAAGTGATTTTGTGCAGACAAGTTAAAAGAAAGAAAAAACAATTTAGAAGTAGCGTGTGCGCACGTACATACAAATGTGTCAGCGAACGGAAAGCGGCGAAAAGTGGAGAAAGAAATGTATAAATGACAATAAAAAAAGCAAAAAAGAAAGAAAAAGTTAAAAAATAATGAAGAAATTGAAAAAAAAAATAAAATATATAAATAAAATAAAATAAACAAAAATATACAAGAAATAAG
The DNA here is from genome assembly GCF_023373825.1 of Bactrocera dorsalis. NCBI lineage: Eukaryota > Metazoa > Arthropoda > Insecta > Diptera > Tephritidae > Bactrocera > Bactrocera dorsalis. The sequence continues at coordinate 100,706,841 of NC_064304.1, read as the reverse complement.
AAAAATATATAAAATAAAAAAATCAAAACAATATATACAAAAAATATAAAAATATACAAAAAATAAAAAAATAAAAAAATATATAAAAAAAATATACAAAAATTAAATTAATTAAAAAATAAAAAATAAAAATTAAAAAAATCCTCACAGCTGTTTTTTTATTGTATAAAAGGGTATAGAAAGTTCATTATCTCTATTTTCTTGGCTTAGTTTGTATGGCAGCTATATGCTGTAGTGGTTCGATCTGAACAATTTTTTAGGCGATTGCAGAGTTGCTTTGGACTATACTTAATACGCAATTTCGTGAATATATCTTTTCAAATAAAAAAGTTTTTAGTAGAAGAAGTCGATTTTGAGTGTTCAGTTTGTATGGCAGCTATATGCTATAGTGATCCGATTTAAAAAAAAAGTCTTGGAGATTATAGCGTTGCTTTGGATAAAAATACATGCCAAATTTCGTGAAGATATCTTCTCAAACAAAAAAGTTTTTAATAAATGGAATTGATTTTGCACGTTCAGTTTGTATGACAACTATATGCTATAGTGGTTCGATCTGAACAATTTGTTCAGGAATTGTTGCGTTGAATAAGACAATAACACAAGCCAAATTTTATAAATATATCTTTTCAAATAAAAAAGTTTTTCATACAAGGATTTGATTTTGTTTGAATAATTTGTATGGCAGCTATATGCTATAGTCGTCCGACCCGTAAAATTTTTTCGGTCGATTATAGCGTTGTCTCGTATGCCGTGACAAATTTCGTAAAGATATCTTGTCAAATAAAAAAAAATCCATACAAGAATTCGATATTGAGCGCTCAGTTTGTATGGCAGCTACATACTTATGTATATGCTATAGTCGTCCGATATCAACAGTTACGACATACAAATGTATAAATATATAAATTTTAAACTTGTACTTACATAGAATGTAGTAAATAATATGCCACACTTATATGCATATACAAAAGTTTTCAGCATTGAAGTTCCATAGCAATATTAGTTTGAAAACTTACCTGTAAAAAAGAGAAAAAAATTTTGGTAAAATATTTTTAAAAAATTTTAATAGAAAAATAATAAAAATAGTTATGTTTTTATAATTTTTATAATTAATATATGTTTAAAAATATATATTTTTTTAATTTTTATACATAAACTTGTAACGATTTTGAAGACCTGAGCCACCTTTATAACATATGCAAGGCGCTTACACCCAACGTGGCATAAATTAGCGCAGAGTGTTGCAAAGTTTCTGAAGCATAAAACTTGTCTATGCACTTTAAACAATAAACAACACAAACAATCATAATAATCGTGTGTTAACACACTCACTTCATTAGCAACAAAGCAGCTTATGAATATGAAATTCCTTAATATCTCTGGGGAACAAGTGCGATAATTACAAAAGAGCATAATTTTTGAAAGCAAGAGCGGTTGCAGGAGCGCTTAAGCCACAAATAATATACAACAAACTACACTGCTACATATATATAATATATATATACATGCATATGTACCTGTGTATGTATGTATGCCTGCAAGAACAAACGACATCAACTCTAATTGTACAAATTGAAGTTGAAAGTTCACTTTGAAGTCATAACAAATGTACAAATAAATATGAAAGGCCAAAGTTTGCTGCCTAAATGCTTGGCGCTCACCGCAACGTTGCCACAGTGACGCACTGTAATTTCAACAGCTTGCCATAACAACAAAACAAATCGAACAGCTTATTAGCCACAATTAATTAATTAACTACAAAAGTTTCTACGCAATGCGAAACAAAGCAAATAAATGACGGAGAAATGCAAAACGAAGAAACAAAAAAATCAAAACAACACTGTGGCAAGCTTCATAAGAACGCGTGATGTAGCAATTTTCTAGCGCAATGCGTGCGGTTGTAAGCGCTTTCGACGATTTGTAAGGCTTATTGTATTTGTTTTTAATAAGCTAATAGAAGGACAAGCAACAACAACAACAACACGCATGTAGCAAAAGTCAAGGGTCGATTTTCGCTTAAGCTCCTCATTATGCAGATGGCAACCCTTTCGGTTGGCGCATTTGCAATTCACGCCCTCGGTCATAAATTATCTAAAAAACATTATAATAACAAATAATTCGAGGCGCACAATCGTCTGTGTGTGTGTGCGCGCGTGTATGTGGGTTGCGGTTTGCATGCTACTCAAAGTTTTGCGCCGAAAATCATGCAAAGATTGTAGATGTGTAGCGGCGGAAATAATGACTTCAGCGATGTTGGCGGCAGCGGCAAGGACACACCTAAACAAATTTTTATAAGTGGGGCAACAACAACAATCGTCGCCGAAGGTACGAAAACAACAAGCGCCTGCAAACGTGCATGAAACGCGCCCACAGCGCGCGAGCAGGCGGCAGGCGGATTGATGCGCTCATGGCTAATGTCGATACGCGATTTGCAGGCACAAGCGCGCGATTTATGAGTGTATGCGTGTTGGGGTTGTGCATTAAGAAACCATTATCGGAAAAAATTAGAATGAAAAACTTGAAACTTTTCAAACAAAAAAATATAAAATAATAATAAAAGGAGCGGGCGCGCGCGCGGTGTGAGTAGCGTATGCAAACAATAATAATTTAGACACTCACTTTTCGTCGGGGCGAATTTATTTGTAACTAAGTAATAAAATCAAAGTGAAGCGCGGCGAAGAATGACAGAAATTTATTTAATATTCGTTACACATGCCAACAATGGGAGAGGAATAAGCGGCGGCAGACTTGATGAGTGGGTAGGTGGGTGGGCGCAAACCTCGCGCGAGTCATTAAATTCTTCGCGCATCATTCAACACAGCGACAATGTGCCAACTGAAAGAACGCGCAAGCACACACACAACTCAGACATATATCATATATATGTATGTATATTTAAAAGCGCGTGTATGGCTGTGTATGCAAAGCCACAATTGAAGCCGTAGCCAGTTGCCGCGCGGGGGCCAACACTTTAGATGACATTTTTGTGGTGACTTTTGATGTTCGCACTCTCAAGGGTGGTAGTGTGTATGTGCGCGCATATGTGTGTGTGAGGTGGCATAAAATATAAGTGAAAAAATAACAAAGAAAGGGTGTTGCGTTTGGGGGTTGCGGCGCGCGCTGGAGCATTTCCCCCGAGTCACGTTTCGCGCATACGAAATTCCTGGCATTCGCGCCGCTGTGAGCTTGCTGCAATATTTATTAAGTAACCAGAAGAAGAACAGTTAGAAGAAGAAAAAGAGAAAAAATGAAAAAATGAAAAAAAAAATGCAAATAAATAAAAAAGAATGCTCGGGAAAAGTGATAAAACACGTCGAATAAAATGTAAAAATAAAATACAAATAAATAATGAGTGGCATAAAACCAAACAACAACAACACAAAAACTGTTGCAAACATAACAACAAAGCGAAAATATGTATAAAAGCCAGCGCGCACATATTGGGGTTAACACTTGATTAACCGCTGCGGCGCGCGCGTGTAAGCGTGTGTGTGCGCATTGACGAAATGACTGAATTTCACAGCGGCAGCGCAAAATAAAAGTGTGTTTGAAGGGAAGCGAAAAATACAAATAGGTATTTGTGCAAATAAGCGCAAAACACAAAAAGCGACTTAAGAAAATGAGCTGCCATTTTGCGCGAGCTGTTAGAAGCGGCGAGTATACACACGCAACACCACGCATACAAGTACACATATGTATATATGCATATATTACATTATTTAAGACGCGTCCATTGCCACCGCCGCAGTTGCCGACGCGGACGCCGTCAAGACGCACATAAAAGCCACACAAATGGCCGGGCGTATCAAGGGCAAATGCGCCCAGACGCTGCTGTGAGGTGGCGGTGGCAACAATGGACTTGAGTGGCAGCAATGACATTATAAAGTCCAGACACACACACACATACACATGCACGCGCAAGCACATGGCTATCGAAAGTAAAAGTAAAGTGGCAAACAAAATGTAAGAAAATCCAAAAATAAAAAGGTGAAGGAAAAATACAACAATAGCAGCAAATCAACGGCGCTGCAAGCGATTTGAAAATTTACAAAAAAAATACAATAGAAAAAGTGCACACACACACGCGTACAAATGGTGGAAAATCACAATAGGTTGGAAAACAAAACGAAGAAAGTGGCGTGGGGCAGGACTTAAGTGTTTAGGTGGCCGGGCCAAGTCGGAGCTGAGGTGTGAGGATACATACATTATGCGCGCACAAACACAAATACACAAGCGCTGCCACACATCAAGTCAAATGGCAGCACTAAAAAGGCATGGCATTAAAAGCAAATATGCTAAAGCGCAAAGAGGCTAGCGCCACCCCAAGAAAGCAAATACATATGTATGTATGTGCATACGCAGACCCAAAAACACAGCTATAAAGAAAAAAAAACTAAAGCACATAAACAAAGAGAGGAGAGAGCATGAATAAGAAAAACTTACAAAAAATATAACAGTAAAAGCGCGTACATGCGAAATAAAGCTGCCAAACAATAATACCATACAACAATAACAACGAAAGTAAGAGCCAGCAATAAATCGTGCAAAGTGAAATGGGCAGGAAGTCTAGCGCGACCGACACACTTGTCAGTGACAAACTGAATCGACGCCAACGGCACCAAAAGCGTAGTAAAAGTAACGCGTTTTACAACAATTGGTTGGAGATTGCTTACGAGCGACAAACATACATGATATGATATGTATAGGTAAGTATATATGTATATAGTTACATATTTGCATATCGGCTAGTGCAAGTGCTGGTTAAGTAAATAAAAATCGAGAAACTAATAAAAAAATGTTAAATGTTTGCCAATAATATTGGCGCTAAGCGCACAGCTAAGTGAGCATATTCACATCCACACACATACATTTACGACACATTTATATGTATGTATGTTGGTAGGTGAGTGCAAGAGAAGGTATGCGGTCACTTGTCAACATATCGGCCGCTGCCGCTGGTAGCGCCGGCTTGGCCTGTTTTGCCTGTGGCCAATCGATCAATAACGATGTTGACAACAATAGCAACGGCAATGACAACAGCAACTGCGAACAGCGCGCAGCATATTGACAAGTCTTGGCGTGTGTACTTTGACTTCATTAACAAGTTGGCGCAAATACTTGATAGTAGCAGAAAAGCCGAGCTGCGCACGATGACAACGACGAGTGGCGCGCTAAAGTGGCGTGGTGGAGAGCAAATAACGGCATATAAATATTGCGAGTAAGTGCGTGACAAAAGCGCAAGCAAAAGGCGATGAAAGTTGAGTGATTGAAAAAAAGTAATGAAAAAACATTTATAAAATAAAAAAAAATTAATAAAATAAAAAAAATTCATAAAAAATTAATAAAATAAAAAAAAATTCATAAAAAAATAAATAAATAAAAATTAAAATATAAGAAAAACTAAAAATATAAAATAAAATAAAAAACAATATCAAAAAAATAATAAAATAAATTAAAAATTAAAAAAAAATAACCAGTAAAAATTAAAACCAAAAGCAAATAAAAATTAAAAATATTAAAATAAAATAAAATAAAAAAAGAAACAAATAATAACAAAGCAATAAAAAATTTAAAAAGTAAAAATGCAAAAGCGAATAATAAAAAATTAAAATCAAAGCAATAAAGAAAACTAAAAAAATGTTGAATAAAAAGAGGAATAGTTACGATAAAAAAACTATGAAAAATAAAAATAAAAAAAAAATACAAATGGAAAAAATAAAACTAAATACATAAAGCTAAGAAATTAATAGGAAAAATAAAAAAATAAAATAAAACAATGACAAAAAAATAAATAAAAATAAAAAATATTAATGAAAAAAAAATTAAAAACTTAATAAAAATACAAAAATTTAAAAAATAAAAAATTAAAAAATTAAAAAATAGACAAATTAAAAACATAAATAAGTTTAAAAATAATAACAATTAAAAAAACAATTACCAAAACAGAATTCAAAATTAAAAAAATTAATTTTCGTAAATAAAAACGGGAGTAGATCAAAAGCTCTGTAATATTTTCTTTCCTGAAGAATTTTTAAATTTAAACTTAAATTTTTGAACTGAAGCTGGTGCAATTTAATTTTAATTCAAATTTTAAGCATATTTTGCAATGCAAACTGCTTTGATGACGGCATTTTAGCGAGTATATATTGCCTACAATATCCCTCAACCACAACACATACATTTTTGCTTTTCCTTAAGGAATAGGAACAACCAATACTCTTTTCCTTAAAAAAAAGAAATATTACAAATCGCAGAATTTTTTTATTAAATACTTTAAGAGTGTCATTTTGACTTTGAGTGAAGGCATACATATGGGCCTTTTGGCCCAAGATCGATCGCAAGAGATCTTATGATCTCTTTGTTCCCATAAGGCTAACCAAACCCGTAGTTGTGGGGCTTTTAACAGGTTATTGCCTTATTGGCATCTATGCTGTAAGGCTGGGAATCTTACCAGAAGCTGTATGGAAGAAGATAAAGTGAAAACCGCATATATCAGTCCAAGTACGAACTCTCTAGATCAGCCATCTAACCTAACCTGACCTAGTTTGGCGTTCTAGGTGAATAGTCCTTTGACGTCTTCGCTTTTTCTTAATTCCTTCTTTGTATAACTCTTCGCGTCTTTCCTGTTCAATCTGAAGTATGCTTTGTGGTCAAAATAGTGATGCAAAATTTATTTCGAACTTGACAAATGTCTCTTCATTCCTATAGCGGCGTTGCTATACTACTTGACATTACGTCATGTGGTTATATCTCATATGTTAGGTATTCCCATAAAATACTCTTCTTAAATTCTCTTGTAAAATCCTCAAGCGTGTATCTGCTTTTACAAAATTGGACATATTACAGACACTTACTAACAATTACAAGCTCCCTCAACAACTTTGAAGCACTCTTCGACCATATTTGATCGATTTTGTGCAATGCGCTCTCAAAATATCGTTAACTTTACGCCACTTTGTGTAACAACTACTTCGGTTTTGTATGCAGAATATTAGTTTTTTCCTTTCCAGCGCACTTGTTGTTGTGCGAATTGTGTTCCATCACCCTTGAAAGCACTTAGGCAGCAGCTTCCCGATTGTTCACTTTGTAATTAAGCCCATTTAGCACGGCTTCGCCATAAATATGCGGTGCACCATTAAGCAGCAGAGTAAACTTAAAACTCATTTCAAACAAAAAAATAAACAAAAAAAAATAAAAAAAAAATGAATTGCCGTCATTCAAAAATAATTTTTAAAACGACAATTTATTAAAGAGAGAAGCACAAACAATCAGAAATGAATGAAATATAAATACAATCAAATAATATTTACTTAAAAGCAAACGCTTAAAAATCATGAATCATTATTTTCTTTACACAATACTTGATTAAGTAAGAATAGAACCATAACCAACAACGCACAACAACAACACAGCAATTTTTGACCACAAAACATAAACTGCAGCATCATCGCTGACAGCGCAATTTGAGTTGATTGCTGTTAACAAAACACCACGCACCAGCAGCGGACGGCGGACGGCGGAGATCGCGCGCGGCTAGCACAATTTAGCTATTTACATATGTAAAATGTAAAGAAAGCGTCAAGTCAAGTCGACAACTTCAAGAGGCAACAAACTGTTAAGTCAAACAGCGAAAACGCCAACCAACCGGTGGCCCGAGGGGCAATACACGTGAGTGTCAAGCAAAAAAGTACCACAAAAAAATGGTGTTTAACAACAATAACAAAAGCAACAACGGCTTTGTTTGTGTATGTGTGTGTGTGTGTTGGTGATCCGCGCGGCAAAAAGACTGTGAAAAGCGCACCGCGTCACAACAACAACAACAACAACAACACACTTATTGGCCAGCACAAATAGAGGCAAACGAAAATATGAATAAAATAGCGCTTTAAGCTGCAAAATAAACCAAAAACTTAACAACCACAACAACAGCACAACAACAACAACAATGGTAAGAACAGCAGAGGGAAACGTTATAAGCTTTACGCAAAGAACCGCTGCGCGAGCCGAAGTGGTAATAAAAATAGTCTCACAGCCGCTTGAACTAAAGTGTTGAGTTTAAGGTGAATTGTGTTTGAAGTGGGGCGTCCCCCAATAATGCGGCGGTTAGTGTCGACTTTGGCTAACTGTTGCTGCTGCTGTTGAACGGTGTTGAGACTGCTGTTGACAATGTGGGCGCACTTTTAAGTAGCAGTTTGTATACGTAAGTGGCCGCTGTGGCACAAGGGTTTGAGGTTATGTTAATGTGCTGCAATTTATGAGTAGCACTAAACTGACTGTGAAGGCATGAAATATTTTATTTTTATTATTTTTTGATTGCATAAAATTATTATTTTTATTAATTTTTTAACCTAAAATATTTTTCTGCGCATTAAATAGACTAGAAGCACTTTCGTTTCGGAAAACTTTGCTTAAATAGGTCTAAAACCGGTTTCGAGCCTCGATTATTAACCCGAAGTTTCTCACTTTCAGGATCACCCACGGACACCCACGATGAACTCATATCAATAGCTACAGTTCAAAAAACCAAGTAAAACAGCAGAATCATCCCTGCAGTCACCTGTTTGGAGCGGAACCGCCTCCTAGGAGCATCAAGTGGTCATTCCTCAACCACGTCGACGACATCAAAAAGTACGCCGACTAGACTTCAGACGCAACTACCTTCCGACAGGTACTGACCGCCATTCACAGTGGAGCTATCAACACCTTCACCGACACCCTTTCAGTGAGCGGCGTACTTGGGGTCAAACCATCAGCCATTGCAGACGAAGAGCTCGAGTTGCTGCGGGAAACGAGAGTGACCCTTGCGCAGCATCATTCTGGATACTGTAGCAGGTAAAACTCCTACTTATCCAGAATAGAACCAGACATATCTAATATATGTCCTGCGTGCCTTTAGTCTCCGCATGACACTAGCCGCCTCTTTTCATACTCCTATAACACCACTCATCTGACACCCCTCTCCCTTTGGTCCGATCCCGTCGAAACAGCACATTTCTTCTTCAACCAAAAAAAAAAGATTTCTCTGCCTTGCAAGTGTAGATAGATAACCTCCGAAGTGCTCTCTAAACGTCGCTTAGCTAAGAAATCAACTTCAAACATATGACTTCACTAAATCAACAGTTATAAAGGTTAAATGTAAGCTGACTGTCAAATATGTTCAAACGCTCAGATCAGCTGATTTTAAACACAACATAAGTGAGCTGTCAAAAATTATGAAAAATAAACTTTTAATGCGAAATTATTATTAATTTAAGCGGAAAAAATAATTAACAAAAATTGTCAGTTTGAAAAGGCTATTTAAAATGCTGTCAAAATAATTTATTTTCTAAAAATATGCTACGTGATGACTTTTTACTTGCACAGTTTTACACAATCAGTGACGCTGATATTTTTTTTTTTTTAAATTGTCGCAATAATTATGGCGCTATGTGACAAGTGTCCTCAAGTCAAGTCACAATGCATTAAGTGCCCATTTGAGGGCTTCTAGGAATAATTAATTGTGTAATTGACTGCCGTAATTGAACTACATATATGTATGTATGTAAATATTGGTAGACATTTATATTTATATCGATAGACATTTATATAACTAAAATAACAATGACATAACAGTAATAACGGCAAAAAAAAGAAGCACGGTTTCTGACAAAAAACGACTTTTTTATTGAATCAGAAAAGTGGTGCTCAATACGCTACTGCTAAACAAATCATTGTGTTTGCATGCAATTTCACACGCGGTCAAGTCATTGACTGGAATTCTCATATGATTTATGCAACTTACTTTATAAGTAGTAGTGACTTCTCGCAAAGTTATTAAGCTTATAAAGGCGGCGAGAAATAAAGTTATGTAGTCATAATCGCTGTAAGCTAACTTAGCAAAGATTTCAGTTGATATTTTGACACTTAAAGCATACAAGTTAGTCACAAAATTATGGCAACTTCTTGTGTGTTATATCTAAAACTCATTACACAAACGCGTAATCTACTAAGCTAGAACGCTTGTTAAGTTTAATAAGTTTTTGTGTTGCGCCAGGTTTCGTTCATATTTAAACTTTGTTAATTAGACAAAGTAATCAAGCGCTCGCTGTGTCTAGCTGCTGAAATCGCCTTGGCGCTGCAACTTTTATCGACTTTCATGGCTAATCTTTATAGTTAAACGAAATTGCTTTGTTCCTCGGGCCAATTCTTTGACAAAGAAAGTGCGAATTTCTTAAGCCATTGCAGCATTGTGGCTAATCCAGTAAATTACCAGCGTATGCGCCTAGAGGTATGCTACAGCGTTAATGCAATTTCCCGATAGCGCTGCCGATTTCGAGCAAAAGGCAATTAATGTGCCCATAAAAGGTCAGCGTCAAGGTACACCGAAGTAGCTGCACTTGACATAATCCTTAGCGGCAATAAAAACAAAAGAAAAAACATAAAGCGAATTCTAAATATTGCTAATCTCCCCCAAAATTAGTGCATTTGAAAGGCGCTACAGCTTATAGATTACTAATTGATGAGGTAATAAATGACATTTGCAACATAATAGTGAGACACATCCGGCATATCAAGGGCTACACGTTGCGACGGCGCTTTAGCTCAACCCTTGGGTGATTGGTTGTTTGTGGGACTGTCAGCTGTGGTCAGCTTCCGTGCTGCGCTCCTCGGCACGTAGAACTGGCAATAAAATGTTTGTATGTGTGCGCCGAGAAACCCGACACTACACACCTCCGGCGATTAGATGACGCTGTCAATTCACCGGCGATTGATACGCCAGCTAAAACACATTGATTACACATGCAGTACACACAGCGCTGGGCAATCTAATCAAATGTAATCAAATCTCGTTAACAATTTCCAACTGGCCCTTTACGGGCATTTAGACGGATGTGCGAATACGTGTGTGTGTTTGTGGGAAGTAAGTTGAGTAGGCGTCACAGAGTATGCGCTAAATAGGCATTGCTCATCAATAATGACCAGAGGGGAAAAAAGAATCTTCTCACATGTAAATACATATACACTTAAATATGTGTGTATGTATGCATGTTAACTGTCAACGACGCACATGATGACAATAATGTCGAATGATGAGCTGCCGATGAGATGTCGATAACGCTGTTGGTGCGGCTGGTGATGGCTAGGGTGGAGGCTGCGGTTCAGTTCGAGGTTGAGGTTGAGGCTGAGGATGACTGCGCAGCAATCGATTGTGTGTTGATGGTGTGGCAGAAATGTTAGCAAATACGTGGACGGACACATGTGTGCTGCCAGCAAAACCTTCGTGTGCGTTCATGTCTATATGTGTGTGCGTTAATGTGTCAACAACAGAACGCCTAGCTAGCTACTGCTAGTACTTGCTGCCCACCGTCGGTTACCTAGCAAATCAAGCCGTACTGAAATCAACCATGCAATGAAAAATCGCTTTGTAAATACCGGTCGAGTGACAAGCAGAATTGCCCACAAAGACGAGCTACCACAATGTGGAGAACAACAAAGCTAAAAATAAAAATAAAATAAAAATAAAATGAAACAAAATGCGACGACAACGCATTGACAAACGATGATCAAAAATAAACATATGATGAACGGCAGCGCTGAGGACACTGCTGAATGCGACACACAGCTGGAGGGGCACTGAGACAGTAATACACACACACACGCACACAAATATGTACCTATTATGGGTATGTATGTTATGGAAGAACAGCTTCAAGTTTCCTGCGAAAATTGGGTCGATCGCCTGCTGTTGAGTGTTGGGAGTGTTGAGTTGACATCGTGTGACGCGAAGCACAGTGGGTTATTTTTGGGAAAATTGCAGTGTTTTGCACTTGCAATATTTTTCGCTTATAAAATTTGTCAATATTTATTTAAAAATAAAAAAAAAATAATATGCATTGCATATATAAAAGTTTTCGGCGCAAAAATTTGATTTTGATCGCTGAGTTTGTATGACAGCTATATGTTATAGTGGACCGATCTGCACAATTTGTTGGAAGATTGTACCGTTACCTTGCTCAGTACACCACGGTGAATTTGGTGAACATAATTCGTCCAATGAAAACGTTTTTCATACAAAAACATAATTTTGAACGCACAGTTTGTATGACAGCTATATGCTATAGTGGTCTGATCTACACAATTTGTACGTGGATTGTAGCGTTGCTTTGGACAATAATATACGCCAAATTTCGTGATGATCTCTTATCAAATAAAAAAGTTTTCCATACCAGAACTTAATTTTTAGCGCTCAGTTGTATGGCAGCTATATGCTATAGTGGTCCGATTTGAACAATTTGTACGTGGATTGTAGCTTTGCTTTGGGCAATTATCCGTGCCAAATTTCATGAAGATATCTTATCAAATGAAAAAGTTTTTCATACAAAGACTTGACTTTGAGCGTTTAGTTTGTATGGCAGCTATATGCTATAGTGGTCTGATAACGAACATTTGGATAAATAAGCAGCTTATTGACGAGAAAAGGACGTCTACTAAATTTCAGAATGATATCTAACAAACTGAGGAACTAGTATTTCTAATTATTTTTCATAAAATATATGCTTCCGCACCACTGTGTAGCGCTGTAACTACTTAAAAAGCAACTACTGAAGTAGAAGCCAAGAAAGACTAAGAAATGGGGCTGCAAGATGAACAAACGGTCGCTTGCAATGTAAACGGGTATTACTTTAGTTGGTCAACTGGTCATAACTGAGACGACAAAGCAACATCTTAAGTTGTATTTACCGACTAGGCGACCAAGCGGGCGGTCGGGTCGTCTGGCGACGACAACAAATGTATGGCGCAGTAAACAAGCCACCGCGTCACTTGAATAGTCACACGTTTCTGCGATTACGCGTTTGGCTGCTGGTCAGTTGATGGTCCTGTCAATTTATTGGTTGACTGCCTTAAGTAGGTATACGTACAATGTGTGGACATTAAAAGCGCGTAGCGTATGTGACATGCGCCTGTGTGGGCGCGAACTCAGAATGGTGAATCAACGACAGGCGCGTCGAACATGTCAGCCACCAGTTAAGTAAAAAGCTTGTTTCTTTGTGCAACAAGAAGACAATAAAAGCATATCAGCAAATCGCCATAACAAAAGCTATATCCAAAGCAGACGCGCTCCCGGCATACACACACATGTGCGCGCGCGCGCTCGCACAATCAGTGGCACAACAATAAGTCAATAATGAGCCATACAGAATGCTATATGACAATGAACGCCAAACACGCTTGTGCGTGTGTGCGCGCGCATGTGTGTATTGCGAATGGCAACGACTGTCAACTTCCGGCTGAGCTGTTGCCCGGCTGCTGGCTTTCACAATAGATTTTGACAAATCTTCCGGCCAAATGGCAGTATTATGAAGTAGTAGCATTAACGCCACCACATTAGCGCGGTTGTCAAGTACAGTGAGCGCGCTGGCAGAAAATTGCCTGACAAAGCGGAAAATTTATTGTAGGTAAGGCATCGCAAAAAAAAAAAAATCGTGTGCGACGCGTCCATCGTTGGTGGGTGCAGAGGTGTGCAAACATTTTTAAGCGTTAAAACGGAAATATTTGTGCGCGCGATACACACACTCACACCGCTCGCTCACTGTGTTGATGACAGTGGTGGCGCGGTGCTGCTGACGGTAGCGCTGACTATGCGAGGAATGTCGTTGAGTATTTAAAATATGCTTGTTTGCGGTCTGCGCGCCGGACAATATGCGTGTGTGTGTACGGCATGTACGTGTGCGTGTGCATGGCGAATGGGGCGGCAAATGCAATTATGTACGTGTCAAAGCGAAGCGAAAACCGAATGGACAAATGGGAGTCAGCATAGTGAAGGCGAAGAGAAGGCGCATGGGAGCGCAGCGCAGCATCGCAAGCGTATTGTGACCACAAAAACGCGGCGTTCACAAGTTAGCCGCGACCACAGTGACAACACAAAATGTGCAGAAAAAATACTTAACAATAAGTTGCAGTGAATACGCGACGCATTACCGCGCGCACAATGTCAAACAATTGTGAGCAGGCACAGAGCGTGTAATGGAAACTGGAATTTGCACCAATTCACGCCGAGCTTGCGCCCATATTTATGTAGTTCTCCAGAGTACAATTATTTCGGTTGGGCAATGAAAGAATGGCAACAATGCAAACGATCAATACGGCGCGCGTAAGGGTGGTGCGGCCGGAGGCGCGTTTGTCTTGTTAAATGGATCACGCAACTCAAAAGTTTTCGCCTTTTTTGACACTCGCATGCAACATACACACAAATACACAAGGCGCATATGTATGCTAAAGCCTTGCAGGGCGGTGGGCGTACGACTCACACCAAATGTGTCCAAAGGGAATCATATGTTTGTCTAGTAGCGTGTAATGAATGAGGTTAGGATTTCGTTAGTTGGTGGAAGTGGCAGCGCTTGTCGAAAACAAAAGTTAGTTTCGGCTACTTTGAGCAGTCGAAGAAGCTGCGGTTGTAGCGGGCAGTCCCTGTGGCATGCACACACACAGGCTTATAACCAAACAAACGCACATATAAAGAAATCTGTTTTATTCCGGCGAACAATGGTGTCGAGTTTAGGTACAAAGGTAGTTAGCGCTGAGTAATTGGGTGTGTGGAGTAAGTAAATGTTCGGCATTGGGGGTCGCATACTAATGAGCGCAAGCGTCAATAGCAGACAGACAGTTGAGAAGTTGAACAATGGGTAATTTAAATTAAAAGCGAATGGGGCGGCAAAAGTTTCGAAATGTCATTACGGTTTTTTTGTTTGTTTATATGCAACGTTAAAAGCCGGGAAAATATGTGGCATGGCGCGGAAAGTTTAGAAAATGCTCGCAAAGTTAAGCGATGAATTACTAAGTGAAATAGAAGAGCGTTAAATGAGCCAAATTAAGAGCGAATCAAATAAACAACAAATAAATAGCACAAATACCGGTTCTGAGGGAGCTGGAAGGAACAATGGAATGTAATTGAAGAAAATATAATGAGGTATAGAGAAAAATTATCACAAAAAAATATAAAAAAGTATAAAAAATATAAACAAATAAAAGAATAGAAATAAAAAAATATTTAAAAAAAATACTAAAAATAAAAAAGTAATAAAAATAATAATAAAAAGTTAAAAGGATTAACTTAAAAAAATAGAAATAAAAAAAATATATAAAAAAAAAAAACTTAAAATAAAAAAGTAATAAAAATAATAATAAAAGGTTAAAAATTTTAACTTAGGTTGCATCCTAGCTGTAAAACCCTTCACAAATAAAAAAAAAATTCTATATAAGAACTTGATGGGTCAATTTGTATGACAGTTACATATGTGCTATGTGTGTAGTCCGATCCAAATAATCAGATCGTAGCGCTACCTTGGAACATCATCTGTGCCAAATTTTATGAAATTATTTTTCAAAACAAAAAAGTTTTCCATACTTATAAGAGAATATTTCTGATTGATTAGTTTGTATGGCAGCTATATGTTATAATGGTCCGATCTGAAGAATTTTTTTGGTGATTATACCGTTGTCTCGGAGAACAATACATGCAAAATTTCGTGAAGGTGGGTTGTCAAACATAAAACTTTTTCATATAAGAACTTGATTTTGAGAGGACACTTTGTATGGCAGCTCTATGCTATAGTGGCCGGATCTGAAGAATTTTTTCAGTGACTGTACCATTGTCTCAAACAATTATATATGCGAAATTTAGAGAAAATATCTTATCAAATAAAGAACTTTTCCGTACAAGAAATTAAATTTGATCGATCAGTTTGTATGGCAGCTATATGTTATAGTGGTCATATATCGACGATTTCAACAAATAAGCTGCTTCTTGATCAAAAAAGGAGGTGTGCGAAATTTCCGCTTGATAACTCAAAAATTAAGTGACTCATTCGGGTATATGCAGATAGACGGATATGACTAAACCGACGCAGTCGTCACGCTGATCATTTAATATATACTTTATCTTTCTGGTTGGTACAAACGTCGCTACACAAACCCTGTTCAGGACATAAAATAGCAAACAAAAAAATAAATAAAAAATTGAAGAAGAATAAAACTCAGAAGAAATAACCAATATGGCAATGAAAATTCCCTAAGCCTCATTTCGTCTTTGAAAAGGATTTCCGTTTTCCCCAACTGCCTGACTTCAAAAGTCACCAAAAGTAACCAAGAATAGTTAATATTTATGCTTGCGACGCGCAAACAATAAGTGCAGCATAAATCACGCTTGTGAGGCCTTTGTAAGAACATTAGCTTTAGCTTTTTCAAAACAACGCACGGAAGCAGCATTACACAAAATGACTTTCACTTTTTGGCATGTTAGTGGTTTCCGGTTACACAATACGGTAATTGTGCTCAACGTCGCTTTGAGCGCTTAAAAAATGCAAGCGCTCAGACTCTAACACACGCTCGCACTCACTTGAACTCACTACTCACTCTCACCAAGCAGCGAAAAGCAGGAAAAACTCTACAAATAAAGGCTTAATGACTTGGATTCTTTTGCCGGCACAGCTTTGAATCAATCAACCGTTTTGTCTGATACTAAGCAGCAGCAGCACGACTAGCTAACCGCCCGCCCTTACGGCAAAACAGTTACGACACGCTGTCGATGAGTTGCAGTTTTCAGTTTTTTAACACAAACCATTTGGCCGCTGCCAGACAAATACATATGCCAGACATGTTGGCACCGGAAACAGTGGCGCACTACAATGCGCCACCTGCCCCCTCTTTCGCTCCTCTATCACTTCAACACACTTGTTGTGCTGTGCTTTGTTATAAATCTTCTGCAGCGCATCCCCAACCAACGCTTCCGACACGGAATCAAGCGCTGTTGAAACAAGCACACATACACACACACACACACACACACTCACACTCGCACACAAGCACATACTTATATAGTGTGGCGCGTGCACTGGCATGGCTACAAACCGCAACCAGATCATAAATCAATTGAAGCTACTCTACGCAAGCCAAGCAAACAAAATTGTTTTTCCCAACTAATCTTTTTACAATCCTCATTTGTGGCGCTACAATGCCACCAATAAACTGAGCAAACTACGAGTAAAGTGGTGCCCGCATTGTTTGCGCTGCTGCCGCTCCAGCTCCATGTTGTTTTTGCCTTTTATTGGCTCTGCTACACACTTTTTGTTGTTACTGTTTTTCGTGCTTGCTTTTTTCTGTGGCTTTTTTGCGTTATTAAAACAAACATTATCCTGATTGATTTCCTTTACGACCAATTGAGCGCGCTTCCTTTTTTTAATTCATATCAAATTGTATGTGTGCATGTATATATACACGTATGTATGCGTGTGTGTATGGCGCGCGCGTATACTCGTATCGACTTTTATTGGCCGCCATATCTATTAGAGCATAAGTAGATTGTGATTTTATGGCATCTCCTCGCAAATTTATTTAAAGTGTATTTAAAGTCGCATTCGTCGGCACGCCAGTGTTGTAAAATGCTGTAAATACACTCAGTGTTATCTTGACATTCGACAGTGCGGCGGAGTTTTGGGCTGCCGGCGCTGGGGTTGAGTGGTAGAGTGGTTTAGGTTGCGTAGCGTTTGCCTCGCTTGCGCGCCCTCAATTTGTTTGCTCTTGATTTCGTGCCGTTGCCCTTTCGGTTTGACTTTTCGTGGCCATGCTCTAAGCCACAGGTATCATTTTGCTATTCCCAACACAGTTGTTACGAAATTGTGTCAAAATGGTTTTTGCAGCGATTATAATCTGACGCCGGGGAATGATTTTTGTCGGTGGAGCGCAAGGCGGCTGTGGGCTGGTAAGGTTAGTTGCTGTTTGTTGATTATGTTTACAACTGTTTGGTCTCGGTCGCAATGTGGTGGAGTCGGCATCTCTATACATATGCATACATATATATATATAATCATTACCCGTCTGTACACTATATATAAGTGTTGCGTGGGTGTCTAAAGGTCAAAGTCAAATACATGCTTGGCTTGCAAGTTTGCCGTCGAAGGCGTTAATTTGTATATAATAAAGTGTGTAAACTTGGCAGAGTCTTAATCTCGCATAATATTAGTGCTGAGTTGCTATTAGACTGTTTACAAATAAACATAATTTAGCTGGCAGCTTTTCAGCGGTAACTACCGTTAACCGATGTCATTTCACGCAGTATGCTTGAAGCAATTTGTAGCATATCATTAGGAGCGCAGGAAAAGCAGATTTACCGCATTAGAGGGAAAAAAGTGAAAGTAAACGAATAAATAAAAAATAAAGTAAGAGGAAATTATTTCTTGATATTGCTGATGCCAGACTTTTCAAAAAATAATTATAATTTTATTTAGAATTTTTTACACCCTCACGATACAGACAAAAAATTTATAAAATTATGGAATGTATTATAAGTGAAAGAGGATTTCTACCTTTTAGGGCAGAAAATGTTTTTTCTGGAATTTTTTCTCAGAAGGTAATATAGGTAAAGGATGAAATTTTCCAAAATTTTAGTTGGTGACCCAAGGACCGAAAAATAAATGATAATATATTGCTTTTTGAATGAAAACCAAACTTAGCTTCCTGACGTGTTTTCGAACACTGCCCTACAAAATCAATCATCTTGGATTGTTATGCTAAGTTTAGACGGGGTGAAATGAGCACCGAGGACAGTGAGGTGAACGCAGTGGAATCCCAAAAGATGTTATTACCGACGAAAACATCAAGAAAGTCCACAAAATATTTTTGTATGACCGTAAAGTGAACTTAGTCGAGATAGGAGTACACTCTAAAGACATCAACTGAATATTTGGATATGAAAAAACTCTCTGCAAAGTAGCTCATTTTTGTCCAAAACCAACTTCGAGTTGATGATTCGGAGCGGTGTTTGGAGATGTTCAAACACAATAAACCCGAGTTTTTTAGCCGATATGTGACAATGGATGAAATATGGCTCCATCGTTTCACTCCGAAGTCCAATCGACAGTCATCCGAGTGAAGAACACACGATGAACCCGCTCCAAAGCGTGGAAATATACATAAGACAGTAGACAAGGTTGGATGCGCATGGAATAATTTTTTTAATTGACTGTCTTGAAAAAGAAAGAAGCATCAACAGCGACTACTACATAGCATTAATGGACCATTTGAGGGACGAAATCGTCGGAAAATGGCCGCATTTGAAGAAAAAGAAAGTGCTCTTTCACCAACACCAACACAACAGTCAGTGAAAACGATGACAAAAGTTCATTAATTGAGCTTCGAATTGCTTCCGCATGCAACGTATTCTCCAGAACTGGCCCCCAGCGAATATTTCCTGTACTCAGATCTCAATAGAATGCTCACTGCGAAGAAATTTTCATGGAAGGAAGAGATGATAGCCGATGCTAAGACCTATTTTGAAGCAAAGCACAAATCGTGCTACAAAAAAGGTATCGAAAAGTTGAAGAGTAACTATAATCAATATATTATCCTTGAAGGGAAGTCTATGTTCAATAAAAAACCAAAACGAATATTGTCGAAAAAATGAGTTCTACTATGGTAGGCCGAAGACTTTTCAAATGACCTATTATTCACATTAATTTTTTGAAAACTACAAGAAATAATGAAAACCAAAGCATTTTATTTTTAATATTTCAGATTTTTTTAAATACTTTTTTTCAAACTTGAATTTAAAATTATGGTTTCGAGTAAATTTTTTAGACAACAATCTCACTTTGACCTTGCTGCTTCTAACGTCAATAAAGCGACGTATATAAATTAACGCCTGGGTTATAAAATTTTAAATGCGGATATCTCCAATTCAAGGACATGCCCAACTCAATGCAAGTTTGCGCGCACGTTTGGCGATGCAATCGTATATACTAATTTTTCCCCAATTATTCCACAATTACAGGAAATAATTTTCTCACGTCAGCGAGCGCGCATTTACACCCTTTATTAAAATCGCATATGTTTGCCTATGCGCTTATTTTCCGAAACAGCTACGCGCACACACACTCATACACTTACACAACGACTGCGGATAACCTTCCGCGCCTTTAAGCTTTTGTCCTATTTCTGTATTTATTTTTGGCCAACGCCTACTGTGTATGCGCCTGACCTTTAAATCCCATTACAAGCAAAACAGCGATGCGTCGGACGGGCATGAGCGCGCACGGCGGCGAAACAACCCTTCAACACAGGCGCACATTTTTTCTCGATTTTTCAAATAAAGGAAGGCAATGAAATGCAAAATTAAAATTAAACCTTAATAACAATAAAATAAACTGGCGGATTATTGATTTTCAAAAATTTCTTCCAGCCAACCGAGGCAGCTTAGCAAGGCAAAGCGGTGGATTTCAGACGTTGTACCATGCTGCGGGTGGCCACCGCTATGCCGCGCTGCCGCTACCGCACCGCGCTGTGTGTGCGCTCAAAGTTTGGCGTCGCTCTCGAGTGTAGTGCCATGTGCCGCGACACGCGTGTTTGCTGCGCGCTACAGTTGGCGTTGGCTACTATATGAAATAATGGACACGCGTCCTTCGCATATACGAATATGTGCGTGTATTTAATACGGTAAGTAAAGCGATTCCCTGAAATTAAATAGACAAAAGCCAAGGCAAACAAAATAAAAATATAATCATAATATAAATTCTGCAGACATGACGAATTGAGCGAGCGCGAACGCTACACAGTGGTTTATGCTAGAAATGCAGCGAAAGCGTAATCGGATATTTGAAAGCGTGAGACAAGCGCGCGGCAGCAAACAAAGCGCCTGTCGGTGTTTAAAGCCTTGGCATATAGTGAGCATAGGCAGCTGAAAAGTATGCTTATATTTGCAGGTTGACGTAAAAGGGGAGCGCAATAATAAAGGGGGTGTGTATGCAGTGTGCAGTGAAAGAAGCATTGAGTGCACATTTATTGATTGAAACTTGCATTGGGGTGGTCGGCAAAAGATAGAATGCGGAAATTTGCGCAGTTTTACGCTGCTCAGTGCGTTATTAGGCACGGAACGGTGATTCAAATTAGTTTGGGTACCGATTGGAGGCTGTTAAGACGCACGAACGATTCTTGAAAGGCTTAATCCTGCTCAAATTTGTATCATCTATTGTAATTAGTATTAAATTTGGCGTCGGTTTAACAATTAGTTAAAGTCGCGTCGTAAACTCGAGTTTATGGTTTTGAGTTTACGAACAACTACTCCCAATTCGGTGTTTAAGAAACTCTAAGCTTAATTTTACTATTATTACTTATATGGTGGTGAAGGTTCGACAAAGTAAAGGCTGTATTTCCATAAACACAAAATATGTGGTACTAAAGACGAGTTTAAGATATTTGTATGGTAAACTACGAGTAAATGAGGAGCTCGGAAAAAATCGGAATTCCTAAGAAAGTGTGATCAAAAGCGTTGTATGTCAGAGAAGTTTGAGGAAAAGCATATTGCGTGGTAAACTCGGAGTTTATGAGTAGCTGGAAAAATTACTCGAGTTTCTTAAGAAAGTGAGGTTCATGTAACCAAAAACCTGGTATTTAAGACGAGTTTAAGAAACATTATTTTAAATGATTAACTCGGAGTTTATGAGTAGTTGGAAAAACCCCGAAGTTCCTTAGAAAGCGAGGTCTATATAACCAAATACTTGGTATTTCAGATGAGTTTAAGAAAAATTATTTTGAATGGTAAACTCGGAGTTAATGAGCAGATCGAAAAAAACTCGAAGTTTCTAAGAAAGTGAGGTCCATGTAATTAAAAACGCGGTATTTCAGGGGAGTTTAAGAATAATAATTTTGATTGGTAAACTCGGAGTTAATGAGCAGATCGAAAAAAACTCGAAGTTTCTAAGAAAGTGAGGTCCATGTAATTAAAAACGCGGTATTTCAGGGGAGTTTAAGGAAAATTATTTTGATTGGTAAACTCCGAGTTGACATGGTAATTCAGACGAGTTTAAGAAAAATTATTTTGTATGGTAAACTCCGAGTTTATGAGTAGTTAGAGAAAATGTCCCATGGATGTGAGATCTTTATAACCAAAAAACGTAATATTTCAGAGGAGTTTAATCGTAAACTCGGAGTTTATGAGTAAATAAAAAACGTCAAGTCTATATAACCAAATCATGGTATTTCCGACGAGTTTAAGAAAAAACATTTTGTATAATAAACTTCGAGTTTATGAAACATAAGCCCGAAATACGAAATTTTATGCAATGAAAAGTATTGTATTTAAAAGGACTTAAAATGAAATTTTTAGTATGATAAATACCGAGTTTATGTAAAAAATTATCCACAGGTGGCCCGAGCGTCTACAAGAAGCACGTCTAAAACTTTTATATGCCAATTTTCACTTGAAAAATATCGTTTATAAAGAATGAGGTTAAAACCGTCTGGTGAAAAAATTGATGCTCACATTCTTAATAGCACCACCCTAATACAATATAATATAACTGAATATATGTATATGAGTGCGTGTCGGCATTTATTTGCTGACGTATTGATTGCGAAGTTCAGCAGAAATAATGTAATGCTAGAAGGCAGAAAGGTGGAAAGATGAAAAGGTAGAGCGTTTACAGCCAAGGTTGGCTGTTTGGACGGTCGCCGTGTCCGTGGTTGGAGTTTAATAAATCGCAAATCCGCAGAAATGTCAATATTTGACAGCTTGCAAATAAACGCACACACACACAGACACATTCACACGCACGAGAGCACATATTGACAGGCCGCACAAACAAATAGTGCGAAAAAGTTTTATTTTACTCGCAATTCTTGTGCTTTTTTTCGCTGCAATGCAAATAAATATAATTGCAGACAGCAGATTTATTTGCTTATTTTTTCAAAATGCTGTTGTCATGGCACAACAATAGGACGATCAGCGCGCTGCGGTGGCATGAGAAAATGGGTACATCGCATGCTGCGGAAAATCACCGAAAGGCAATAAAAAAAAGTTAAACAACAACAAAAAAATACAAAAACAACCAAAACAGAAATGGCAAAAACAACAACAAAAATTACAAATCCAACAACAAAAAATGACAAAAGCAATACACAAACATCAGCAACAACTCGCGCTGCCATGACATCAACGGCGATGCGCTTGTAGATTTGCGCAAACATACATCACTCTTGTGACATAACCTAAATTCTTGGACAATCTACAAGTTGCGAGTAGTCGTTTATGTGTCCAAGTGTATTATAAATAAATGCGTTCAACGATCCTTTTCATTGTTGCACTTGTGCAAATGCACATATATGTGGATGCAGCACACAACAACTTTAATTGCCTGAGAAGCGGCAGCAAGAGCAGCTAACCAAATGTTGCAACAATAACTAAGTCAAGCGGCAATACTTTACAAGCCATAAAGAGGCCGTCAAGTTGCGCGCGCACACACACATACAAACAGCAAATATATATGCACAACCATAAATGTGGCAATGTGGCAGCACGATCGAACGTTTGGCTAGCTGACACGGCCGGACAGGCTAGAGATGGCGCGTAGTATTCCCGGCTGCTGACTGCCGGCTGCCGCTTGCATGCCGACAATCACGCGAAACGCGGCGCATAGCTAAAGGCGCGCAGGTGCAGCAGCGGCGTTTGTGCTGCCATTCAATGCATTTGCAGCGCGTATGGTGTTTGCCGACGGCCAGCGGCGCATCAACGGCTGGCTGGCTACGATGAGCAAGCCAACGCGGCAGTCAAATAACAGCCAGTCAGTCACTCAGGCGGTCGTTTATTTTGTACGCTGTGTGTGTATGTTTGTCTTTGTGTGTGTGTTTGTGTTTGTGCATTGCGGTGGGAACAACCAACATGCAATCACATTTGAGGGCTAATGAAAACAAAATATGTTTGTAGAAGCGGCTAAAAAGTCGATTGCCCACGGCCAACAGCGCAACAGCCACCAACCAACACAACAACAACAACAAGCACCACTGCAAATCAACACACAAAGTGGCAGCCATAAGCAAGCGAGCCGAGCAAATAAGCTTCATCATGAGCACTAAATAAAAATGCAGCCATGCTAAGTGCCTCAACTACAAGTAACCGAACCGCAAATGTTGCGCGCCGCTCACCGCCGCACCGCCCGAGGCGCTCGACTGCCGCGCGTTTTGCCGCCGAGCGCCTCGCGCACTTCCTCCTGCCAGAGTAGCAAATTGTAAGTATAATGACTCGGCGCGGCGCAGAAAAGCTAACTAAAGTGCCCGCTCCACAACAAGCGAGTAGCAAGCCATTCAAACAATTGTTTTCGACACCTCTCTACCGCGCGGTTTGTGCCTGCCAGCGCTGTTGGCGTTGCACGCGTCCCCCGTTCGCGTCCAGAAATTGCCAGATTCACGCGTTTTCTGCAGCAAAAGAAAGAAATCAAACAAAAAATGCAAGCGAAAAAATGAAGCGACAGAGTAGAATCTCAACATTCCTTTAAATAACTGCAACCGCAGCTTCCACAAGCGTCCGGGTGTTGGACCGTACGACCATGCGACCGTGTGTCCCATCGGTGCAAAGAGTGTTGCATTGTTGTCGACGCCAACCCCCACACCGCGCTGTGGCACCTACACATGCATTCACACATACACGAATACAGGCATGGCGGTTGTGGCACCCTGGTTGCGCGCAACAGCTTGCGGGTTCTCGGCGTGTAAACGCGCCACAACCGCTTGTGAGCACGTAATATTTGCTAAAGTGTGGTGGTAAATGAGGTGTTTTTTGCGCCGCGCTGTAAGGCTGTAATAACAAAGCGTAGCCGTTCGTGGCTTGGCGAGCGCGCTGCGTGGTTGCCGGTTGTTAGACGGAACAAATGTTGATATAAACGAGACAATGAGGCGAATGTGATGTGTTGATGCGTTGAGTGTGGTTGTTGGTCCATCTCGTTTGGCGGCTATGCACGGTGGGGCTGTGGATGCTGTGAATCGCTAGCGGCAAATTGCTTACTGAAAAGATGAAATTTCGGTAGGAATTTTTGAGCGAAAATTCTTGGCGAGTATGTAACGGTTATTTAAGGAGAAAAATGAAAGGGTAGACAAGTGTTGTGACTAGCGTATAGTAAGGGCGCTTCGTCGTCTAGGAGCCGCTTGAACCGCGCTGCGTAGTGGTTGAGTTCAAAAATGCAACCGTGTGCTGTCAGCCAAACTATTTATTTCAAAATTATGCATAAATGCAACAATTTCATATTTTTGCCAATTTAAGCACAGTTAGTTTAGAGTTTTCGCAAGCAAATATTAACTATGAGCTTTAAGCTTTTCGTCTGAACCCTGCCTAGAAGTGCAAAAATCTTTTCTCTATCATCAGGAAAGTGTGCTGGGATTGAATAGTTTACCTAATCACCTATTCACCATGTTACTAATTATTTCAATACACTTGCTTCCGAGCTTTTTGGGAAGCTTTTTGTAAAAAGTTCCAAATATATATAATTTTTATGATATCATAATAGAAATGGCATGGGTCTAAGTCTGAATAAAGCTTTTATAAGTGCAACAGCAAAAGCACGGTATTAGATTATGATGAGCTTTATGTGATTTTATGACTCAGAGCTTTCATTGATATAGAATATGATGAACTTTATGTGATTTTAATGTTTTAAAGCTTTCATTGATATAGATTCCTATGAGCTTTATGTGATTTTATGATTTTAGAGCTTTAATTTATATAGATTATGACGAGCTTTGAGTGATTTTATGATTTTAGAGCTTTTAATGACACTAGATAGAGGATTTAAAATTCAAAAAAATATGTGAGTGAAGCTTTTATTGGTAGAGCTTTTGAATTTTAAAGCTTTCATAATATTAAAACCTGCATTGGGGCGCTTTCGTGATATTAAAGCTTTCAATAACAAAGATAAACATATTTATTAAGTTCTCTGACTATAAAACAAAATCTTGCTACTTTATTTTACAGTTAAAAATTACAACTATGCGATTTTTCCATTTCGGGATTACATGCATAAATAATTTATATATGTACTTCAATCAGACTTTTTACATATGAAGTCTTTTTTGAAGTCACTTCTTATTGTGTAAGTTTATTCAATTTTAATGCGTAGAATAGCCAAAGTATCGCTTTACATCAAAGTTAATGGATTGCTGCGCCAAAGGGCACACACTCCACGGCTCACACTACTCACACGTAAACTCGAGAGCGGCACGTGATAAAAGCTCAACAGTAACTGTTTAACTAAAGTAGCTTCTGAAATCCGTTTGTACTTAGTTACTTAGGGAAATCAATTTGTTTAGAGTACACAAATAAAGTTGTAAAAAAATGCAACAAAAAAAAAACAAAAACGCGAAGTAAAAGCAAACTAGTCGGGCAAATGGATGTGGGCGCGTACGAGCAATGTGATAGGGAGTACGTGCGCCCACACATCTGCGTAAGCGCGGCCGAAATGGTCAAGAGAAGGAATTGAATTTAGCTGAAAGGGTGCGACACGTGGTCATGTAATAACAACAAAGCAAAAGAAGAAAAAAGAAATGCAATAAAAATAAATACAAAATGGGGTGCGTGGAGCTAACACGTAATGCATAAGTAATCATTAGACGAGACAGCCTACAGAGCAAAACAAATTACCTCAATTTATTAGAAGAAAGTCAACAAAGCGGTAACAATGCTTTTTGCGAGTCAGAAAAAAAAAAGAAGAGAGAAATAAAAAATGAAATCGCTCCCCTCAAAAAAAAATAAACGTATAAAAAATAAAAAATAAAGTAAACGGAAAAACTAATTTCTTACAAATCAAATTTCAACTACATAAGTACCTTCATTACGACGACAATGATAGGCGGCGGTGATTTGCTGCAGACACCACACTGTGCGAATTCGTGCCGCCAACAAAAGAGAATCAAAAATTAAACGCGCACGCTGCTGATGAGGGTGCGCGGGCGACGCGGAATTCAGCTGATTTTTTTCTGCTGCTCAGCGTGAATTAAAGACGCAATAACAACACTAACAGCGGCAGTTACAACAACAACGACAGCGGAGAAAAAAACAAAAACAAGCAGCTGCTGTCGAGAGATCAGATCATGCAATTTCAATTTGTTTTTAAATACATTGATACCGAAAAGAAATCAAAGTGCTGCTGCGTCGGAGATGAGCGCAAGGCGTGCAAGCGGACATACTAACATACACATGTTCTGCAAGTGTATATGTGTATGTATGTATGTATTGTATGTACATGTGTGTCAAAAGCGTACTATAATACGCCAGACAAGGCGGTCGGAGAAAAAGTTGATAAAAAAAAGCACAAAAATAAATAATTTAAAGTAAATAAAATTAAGTAAAGCGCAGAGAAATATGAGCGCAGGTATGTGAGTTTGTGTTGTTGTACATAATTGACTGCCAAACAATGCCAATTGAGGCAGCAATTGCGTTGAATTAAAAACGTTTAAGTGGTGTGTGGAAAAAAACACGATGAACAAATATAAACAAAACAAAAACAATAAAAATGTCAAAAAGTAATATAAAAAATGAAGTATATTTGTATTAAAAAATTATATAAACAAGTAATAATCAAACAAATAAATATATAAATAAAATAAAAAAAACTTTGAACAAATAAAAAATATTGAAAAATTGTAGGATAGTCCTAAAAATATATGAATCAAATATCAAAAAATAATAAAAACAAATTAAAGAAATAATAAAAATGATGATAAATATATATAAAAGTATTAAAAAAATTAAGAATAAATAAAAAAATAAAATACAAATATTAAATCAAGAAAGAAAATAAATACAAAAATGTAAAAATTTAAAATATATATGTACATATGTATGTATGTACATATTAAAAAAATATTGATATTATAAAGCAAAAAAACCAAAGGACCAAATAAAAAATATTTAAAAAATCTTATTATACAAAAAAAATTTTTAAAAATATATCCGAATACAAAATATATAAAAAAAACAATCAAACAACTTTATTATAAAAGAACATGTCGAAAATCAAGATAAAAAAAATGTGGAAATAAAAAAAATCCAAAAAATCAGGAAAATAAATCAAAAAATATAAAATTGAAAATATATAAACAACTCTTTTTATTTCAAAGAAAAATATTGAAAAACAAATTTAAAATGAAATAAAAATATCAATTTGAAAAAAAAAATAGATAAAATTTTTAAAAATAAATTTTTTAAAGATAAATAGATAATTTTTTTTTTTAAATATTAAATTTCAAAAAAATAAAAAAATTATTAAAAAAGTAAAATTAAATTTAAAAATAAATTCGTAAAAATTAAATGCAAAATCGAAATAAAAATTTTATTTTCAAAATAAATAGTCGTTAAAAATTTTTATTCGAATTTCGGTGGTAAAACGAGTTATAAATATTAAAAGAATGTAAATTAGAAAAAAACACAATAAAAGCATTAAAAGTTGAAAAAAAGGAAATAAATAAAATATAACAAAAATTTCAAATAATTAATTAAAAACATTTAAAATTATAAAATAATTTGAAAAAAAAATAATTAAAAACTAAAAAAAATATTCAAAAATTAAGAAAAAATATTAAAAAATTAAACAAAGAATTTAAATATTAAAAAAATAAATATTAGTTATGACAAATTCAAAAATCACAATGAACACTAAAAATTCAAAAACAAAAAAAACTAAAATAATTAATTCAATAAAAAAAAACATTTAAAACATAATAGTAAAAGAAATACAAAATATTGTTAAGAAACAGATTAAAAAGTTGAAAATAACGTTAAAATATATTTTAAAAAGTTACAATAAAAACGCTATAAAATCCAAAAAAAAAAAATAAAATAAAATATAACAAAAATTCAAAATAATTAGTTAAAACTATCAAAAATAAATTTAAAAAATTTAAAAAAAGTTAAATATTACAAAATAGATTAAAAAAATTAATTAGCACAAAAATTAAAAAAACACAATAACACTAAAACTTCAAAAAATAAAGCATAACCAAAATTCAAATAATTAATAAATTAAAAAAAAATAAAAACATTAAAAAAATATATGTACATATGTATATATTGTTCAGAAACATTTGAAAAAAAATTTAAAAAAAATAAATAAAACATATTAAAAATATGTAAAAAAAAAATGTAAAAAAAAAAAATAAATAAAACATATTAAAAAAATGTAAAAAAAAATTAAAAAAAAAATAAATAAATAAAACATATTAAAAAAATGTAAAACAAAATTTTCAAATTTTAAAAATAAAATAAAATGTTAAAAACCTTAAATTAAAAATCAAATTAATTAAAATAAAAAAAGTGCTTAAAAATTAAAAACCAAAAAACGAAAACCAAAATTCAAATATCAATAAAAAGCAAAATTGAAAAAAAAGGAAAAAACACGAAAATAAAAAAATAAAGTAATTCAAATTACAAAACAAGCAATATCTCCCCTCATACCCCACACTTCAGTCTTCCATACAAAGTCTAAATTGATGCTAAATAATAAAATATTGATGAAATTGATGCGCTCAAAAGCAAAAAGAAAAGAAAAAACACCGCATGCAACCACCAATGCGAAAGTAAAGAATAATAACAGCAACAAAGCGTGTAGAAAATCAAAATAAACAGACAACAAATATGTTGGCAATCATGCGTGGCGAAATAAAATTGACGCGCAGCCGCAATAAAAAAGTGAATAAATAACAACGTGACGTGGCCGGGCAAGGGGAGGGGCGGCGAAGGTAGCAGCCGCGCACGAAACAAATGCACGCAGAAGGATGACCAGCTACACGGCCAACCACGAGCGCAAAAAAAAAAACGAAAACAACAACAACAGCAACCGCAAGCAAAGCACGTAGAAATGCACATTAAGGCACAAACAATGCGATCAACAAAAGCAACAGTAAATTATAAGCGAAGTTAACCGATAAACCGCCGGCGAATTCGCTCAACTCGACACGGCGCGCAAGGAAGAAGGTGCTGAGGTGTTGTTTTCTTAAGATGCTGCTATGCCAGCGCACACGCACGTGTGATTGTGGCTTTAAAAAGTCAATTTCCAAGCGTGTTGTTGCTGTTGTTGCGCGCGGTTGCGCAGTCGTCGCGTATTCGCATTCGCCACGCATAAGTAACCGTATGAGCAGTTATGAATTTACGTTAAATAAACGAGCATTTTTTCTGCGCAATATGAGCGGTTATTGTTGTTGTTGTGCTTGAGCTGCTTCATCATACAAAGCGCTGTGGCTCTGGAGTGCTTGGGCGCTTTAGTGTGCATATGAAAGGCGAAAAACCAACAACACGCGAGCAACGCGAATAAATCAGCGCGCCAACAACAATAACATTAACGCAAGCTTAATTGTGTGTGCTTATGTAACGGCGCACAAGCGCACGTGTGTGTGTGTGTGTGTGTTTGTGCAACAAGAGCACTTACTGACAGGCTGCTTGAACTAAACTAAACAACCAAACAAGCGCGAAGTTAAACAAGCGCAACAAACAACAACTAAAGCAGTAACAGCAACAACAACAAACCGCAAGGCAATCTATCAGCCAAGCAGTTAAAAAGGTAAAAAGCAACAACAACAGCAGTAACAACAAAAACTGCAGCAGTTGGTATGCTCGGTGCGTGTGGTAACAGCCTTTAAGCAAGGCAACAACATTACCAACAACGACAACAACAACAACAACAATAATGGCAATAATAAGGACAACATGGTGCGGTGCGCGGCGCGCTAGCCGTCCAAACAGATTGCCTGCCAGCCTCATTGACAACAATAATAACAGCAACAGCAGCAACAACAACAATAGCGTAATATAAGTTAAATGAAGCAGCCACAACAACCACTATAATAATGACTCCTACTTAGTCAGTCAATCTACAGCACGTTTTCAAATAGCGGCGATGAGGAGGCGCAGTAGGCGCGGCAAGTAAAAAAGATAGTTGCCGCAGCGTTAGCAGAAAGAAGACTAGTGCCGACAAGAGTGCCGATGGCAATGTCGGCAAACGTCGATCTTTCATATGGTCAACGCTGCTGTTGCACCAACGGACGACGAGTGGAGAGTGGAGAGCTGGCGGCAGTGAAACGGCGGAGCAGGAGCGGAATTAAATTAAAGAACAGAGTGCGCGTCTGCGCAGTACAACTGAACAGCCGACAGTGCGCTGCAGACAACACCAGCCAAGGCAGACAGAGTCCAGCAAATGTGGTCTAAGTGAGCGCAAAGAGGCCAAAAACGAGCGCACATAATAACTACATAGGTGGATAGGTGTATAAATAAGTATAAGGAAGCAGCAAGAGGTAGTTTAGTTCTTCGGGTACCCTTTTCTCGGTACCCAAATATTAAATTAACAAATTTATTTCATTCGTTAAGCCACAGTAAAATTTCACACCTTACTCCCGCAGGGAAAAACCAATAAGGCAAATAAAAATGTGAAAAAGAATGAACAAACGCAAAAAACAACAACAACAACAACAAAAGCAACAACAGACACTGACGGCGGCGCGGCTGAAGAAAAAAGATGCCGAAAAGCCGAAAGCAATCACCAAAGTGTTGGCGAACAACGTTAAATGAAATTACAAACAAGGTAACAACAACAACAACAACGACATAACAGCAATAGCCGCTATAACAACAGCGTTTGGCTGAAATTAGTAGACAAAATTGAGGAGTGAAAATTTTGAAGTTTAAAACAATACCA
The DNA here is from genome assembly GCF_023373825.1 of Bactrocera dorsalis. Classification (NCBI taxonomy): domain Eukaryota; kingdom Metazoa; phylum Arthropoda; class Insecta; order Diptera; family Tephritidae; genus Bactrocera; species Bactrocera dorsalis. The sequence goes on along the minus strand of NC_064304.1, from coordinate 100,675,363 downwards.
GGAATTGGGCAGCAAATGGATATGGATATGCGGTTTCTGCGCTTATCAAAGGCGAGCGCGCATGCGCATCATGAAACTGTTGCAGCGCGGCGGTAAGAAGTCAAATAATGCGGCAGGCGCAGGGGAACACAAGTTGCACGCACACTTGACATGTGGCGGTAAACGAACTTATGACTTATAGACATCAAGTCTGCGTGTCCAAAATGCATTGTCTGTTGCTTTGTATGCAAGCATGCCAAAGATCGAGGCTGTGAATCAAATTATTATCGCGCTGAAGGTTTGTGCAAACAAACATTGAAGCAATGCTTTTAATGAACTTTGAAGGTTAAGCTACCTCCACTGAGAGAGAGGATTCTGAAAAGCTTATATAACAAAAATGATAGTCAAAAAGTATTAAAAGTAAACGTTCAAAAAAAATCCTATTTATTACACATGAGTTAGATTTACAGTTAATTTTAATTGAGTTAATTAGAAATTTATAAGTCAAATGAGATATTAATAGAACTCAATTAAGACATAAATTGAACTCAATTAACTATGCAAAACATTAAATACTCAATTATTAATTCATTCCTACCGCTAATTATAGTTATAGTAATTAAATGAACTCAATTAAGACATTAATTGAACTCAATTAACTAAACAAAATATTAATTAGTAATTATTATTTAATTCTATATCGCTAGTTACAATTGTAATAATTAGTTGAACTCAATTAAGATGTTAATTGAAAAAATTAAATTAAAAAACAATATAATAACTGTAAATCTATTAATTTAAGTTTAATAAATTAAAACATTAATAAGTTAATTGCACTTAATTAAGATTATTTGAACACAATTAATTCTACCATATTTTAATTGTGTTTGCTTTAACTAGATAATAAACTAACACATTAATAAATTAAATGAACTCAATTAAAACTTAATTGAACTCAATTAACTACTTGGCAGACAAATTACGCAATTATTATTGCATTTTTTCTTTAATTTTGTTAAAAAGTCTTAATTTGTTTAACCAAATTTGTTAATTGACTCAATTAAAAGACGGTCTGAAAGTGCTGTAAGTTACTTATAACAATTAAAGGCAACTAATAGACATTTCTTTAACTAAAAAGGAGTAAGATTATGGATTTTGAACAGTTGAAAGCTTAATCGACTCAATTAAGAGCGCTGTTTACGAACAGTTTAGAGCTCTTTAAGGTTATAAAAGTATTGGTCACATTTATTTAATATGGACTCCAACAGGTATTTCAGCTGCGGCTGTAGAGACAGACGGATCAGAAATATATCATTTTCGAAATTTTGTGAGAAACAATGCAACTTCCCAGACGCTTCTCACGGCAGATAAAACTTCGAAAAATCGTTCCCACTCTCTTTTTGCATATTTATTTGTAAATAATTCTTCTATTTTGTGCCATTTATTTATTCTTCCTTTTCCTACAGGGCAGCTTCAATAACACTGGTAAGTGGAGCATTACACTCCATGGCTGCAAATATGTATTTGTGCCAATATCTACATACGCAGAGGAAATTGTTACTCAATTAAGCTATATTGTTGTTGTTGTTGCTTGAATGTGTTACTTTGTTGTGAACGCATACGCTATAAATAAGTATATTTTTGCTTACATATCTCGGTTGCTATTGAACTCCAATGTTTTTGTTTTTGCAATGGCGCTCTTATCATTTTTATTGCCGTTCGAAAGCAATAAAAATCGAGCACACGTGATTCATTTGCCAACAACAAATAAACAAACTAAGTGACAACAACAAACAGCACATACACGCAGACACGAACGAACGAGGAACGAAAAGGTGTAACGAAGCAACGCACCAACTGCCATTAGCGCAATAAAAGCATAAATCTTACTATATTATAAGTCACTAATCTATATAGAGATATACAAAAATACCGAATACCTTTTTATGGGTATTTATTAAGCATTTATACGCAGCCTTGCAGCCATTCAGCGATTCAGCGCTTAGGCCGTCATTAAACTATGGCAAATCAAATATATGTTTAGTGGCCATTTAAGCGCAGTCATAAAATCAAAGCAACTACAACAACAACAGCAACAAAAGTAGCAACAAAATTGTGCGACCAATTAGCAGTCTGGCAATGTCGGCACGTTTTTCAAGTTAAGGATTAGCAAATATTTACGTAGGGAACCCGTATGTGGCCGCAAGAGGCAAAAAGTTGCCAGAAATAATTGCGGTGAAGCGAAGTGAAGCAGAGTTGAAATTATAAAACGTATGGCGTGCACGCAATGAAAGGTTTTGATTTTTGTTTTAAAAGTACGTAAAGTTGAGAGCAACGGTGAAGCCGTAGGTAACAATAGAAAGGAATATATTTTGTAGAAAGTAAAAAAAAAACATCATAAACTAAATTTACAACAAAACAAGTAAAAACTTTAGCTGAAGCTATAATATCTTTCAAAAATAATACAAAGCACTTGGTTTTGAAAGTTCACTTTATATGACAGCTATATGCTATAATGTTCCGATCCGAATAATTTCTACGGAGATTGTACCATTACTAAAGACAAACTCCCTTGCCGAATTTCGCGAAGATATCTCATCAAATGAAATAGTTTTCGATACAAGCACTTGATCCCGAGTGTTTAGTTCGTATGGCAGCTATATGCTATAGTGGACCGATATCGGCGATTCTGACATATGAGTAGCTTCTTCGAGAGAAAATAATGTGCGCAAAATTCCAGATTGATACCTCAAAGAATAAGGGATGTACGAGGTATATATAGACCAACCGACGGACAGATGGCTAAATCGACTCAACTCTCACTTTTTTACTAAAATATATAAAATAATAATATTAGAAATTAAAGCAATATGTATAAAAAACATTAAAATAAACAAGTACCCAATAAAAATATACATTCGAAACCCCAATCGAAGGCATTTGGCTCGAAAAAACTATACAACTTAATGGAGTCATGTTCACAAGCGTGTACAATACGCGCGCAAACACGATCTTTAATGGAATAGCAGCAAATAGAACTATAAAAAAATTGTGAAAAAAAGACAGCACCAAGCTACAAGTATGTGAATTGACCAACTGACTGAGTGCTGAGTGAGCGCGTGAGAAAAATCGAACAATTACGACAATACTTTTAAATCGAATGTTCGAAAAAAATGAAAAATGGCCAGCGATTACAAATTGACAGGCGTCGATTTTTTATTTTCACTACAATTTTGTGGATTTTTTGGGCATACAAACATGGTGGGTGGCATTACGTATGCGCGCATGCACATTACTCAGCGCCTACGGTGAATTGATGACCAAAAATTCCAAACAGCTGTGCGTCGTTAAAAGCAAATATTTCCGAGTAATATATATCGACACCTTATATGATGAGTGCGTACGTGAACGGCGAAGAAAAAAGGTTAAGTCATGACTGTCCATCATTTGTTAAGCAAACAAAGAAATGGCATTGCGTAGCGGTGAAGATAACCCCCGTCGCTGATTTGAGGTTATGTGATTTGAACTCCCAACAGGGGTGGCTGGCACCAATCATTAGGAAGACTAATTGCAGCAAAGTCAATAAATTACAAACATTTGTATATGTGTATGTATATATGTAGCTTTGCGGCTGATAAACGGTTGTAACACCTACAAAAGGGCATCGCCTACTTATACATATTAATTGAGGCGAATTACAACGACTGCCTTCGTACATACATACATGCTTTACATTTGTACGTATGTATGGTACGTATGTATGTATGGTATATCGAAAATTATTTACGCGTCCGACATGCTTGTAAACAAAAGATTCTTATCAAAAGCTTAATATTGATTGAATAATAGGTCTAATGATGATTGGTTTGAGGATAAGTTCCAACAAAGCGAAAACCACTAATTGGTGGTTAAGTCATAGAGGTTGCGGTTTATATTAGTCCATTTGATTAATTTGTATAGATCAGCGAGATAATGTTGGAGGCGAAATGAACAAAAAATTTTAGAGTTGGAGAGGTAATGCGCTAATTAGGAGAAAAATGTATAGAATACGGAAATAACCTTAAATTTTTACATTGCTGCTCACTTTACTGTTAGAATCAGATCATTTGCACAGCGATGTGACATTCTCTAAAGGAGTTAAATATACTTTCTATTCTTTGAATCTGTTGTTGTTTAGAGCCAGAATTCTGCCGGGTTGACATTCCTTGGCCGGATAAAAATCCGTGTCCGTTCCGATTACGTACACCCGACTGTCTGGGAGCGACATTTTTTGAGGTCGAAATGACTGCTTGCTTTGTCGGAAGCGGCGGAAGATCGAAAGAGGTCGGGTTACTCTAAAAAATTGCCAATGTTATATAGCCAACTCAGTTGATAAGGATCACGTTAATTGTCATCGAGACCATCTAACGGTAGGCCCAGGAAACGGTGCTGTTTCGTTGGGGTCGGCTCGTAGGCAAAGAGATATGTTAGATCAGTGGATCTTTGCTGGGCATGCAAAGAGGTGGTTAGGTGGATTCCAGCAAAAACTGCCTCGAGAGGAGTTCGTTATGTTTTTGAACTGAAAGCATACAGGTCTCTCTGTGCAAATGTTCAGTCAAGAGGCATCCTATAATCGTTCAGATTGCTGTATTTTGACACGTTTGAAATGTCTTCGCCTGCGTTTCACTACATCTCCCATGTGCTGCCGGCTAGCGACTTGAGGAGTTTGTTACGGCCTTTTATTTTGACAGTTATCGCGGTCGTATGAGGAGTTAAGGAGCACAGGCTGTCGAATATAACAGCTAAAGTCTTAGAGTTGACAGACGGAATTTTAACGCCATTGACTGTATTAGATCTAGTTTGTACTTCTTCGTCCAGTTAGTAAATATAGTCCCTGTGGATTTAGTGGGGACGAGTGTAAAGTTCCTTGCATAGAAGAAGCGTGAAAGATCAGATCAGTAACAGGGAGAGGACACGACCCTGCGGAAACGATTTCATACCATCATTTACTAACCTGTATTACTTTTATCACTTGAGAACTTAAATATTTCTCAAAACAACTAGTTAAACTAGAGCACCGCTAGTTGTGCTGATCCAATCATATTTGAGGTCATTCGATATATGGAAAAGTATTATGGGTGTATATCTGTGGTATGAAGTATAAAAGTACGAAAAAATGCAACCTAACCTCAAATAACATAACCTGTTACAAAACCAACATAGCGACAGTTCACTAGCCGACCACTGGCCATACCAGTATTATTTCAACTATTTTTGCCAAGGCAGACGCAAATTTTCCTTTCATTTTGTAAGCTTAAAAAATAACAACAAACTAACACACAACAAATCATATTTGCCGATGAGTTATTGCCAAAATCCCAAGGCGCTCGACACAAATAAATAATAACAAAGATGCAATCACACAAACCGCACTTTGCAAAGGCAAACAAATTAGTAAAAGAAATAAATTACAACATTATGTAAGAGTTCGTTGTAGCCCGTGTAAAAAAGTGCAAAAATTGCAAACACGAACATTCTGTTCGTTTTTTTTTTAACACCACAACTGCAGCGCAGCAGTGTAAATAATACTTTTGGAAAAGTCACAGAGTGGACCTTGTCTACGATCGGCGGAAAAGTAGAAATCAAAAAGTATTGTAACGAGACTCACCCGTAGTCGCCAAATTTGCATCTCTTGCAAAATATTCTCCATGTTGTCGCTGCTTTGTCCCTGGGCATTGGCGTTCTGCGCCTCTGCATTGTTGGTCGCATCGTCCGCATTTTTCTCATTTGCCAGCGCGGCAACTGTTGCAGATTGTTTCACACGCGCAGCACTTGTTGTTGCCGTCGATGGCGCGACCTCAGCGCCGCGATCAGCAGCAACAACATCACTGTTGATGGTGGTGCCAACAACTGGGTCATTGGTTTTTTGGCAGGTGGGAGCGCCGGCACTGCACGAACCAGTCGTTGTGCTGCTACCGGCGGCTGCCGCAGCAATAGATGCGGCAATAGTGCGATAACAACGTTTCGGTGTATTTGTCTTTGCATTGTCATCGGTCTTCGTTGCAACAGTGGTTGTGTCAACGACGGGCTTATTATTATTCATTTGTGCTCCATTTTTGGCAACATTCGCGGCAATATCGCACGCTGTCGCTTGATTCACATCAACTGTTGTCTCAATATTTGCTGCAATGGCGTCTACATTTGTATCGCCCTCCAGTAATGTATTTGCATTGTCGGCTGGCATGTTGGGGAAGAGATCATAGAGCGTGACATTGGGCTTGCCACAACAGCGACACAATTCCAACTCATTGAGTTCGCAATTATCGCCTTCCGCCGTCAATAATGGCTGTGGCTTAGCCAGCGTCGTTATGTTATCAATGACGGCGGTTGCGGTGGACAGTGTGGTCGTTGTTCTAGTAGTGCTGTTGGTGGCAGTGGCATTCCCACCGTCGTCGCCGTCGACGCCACCGCCGTCATCCACACCATCGCCGTCGCGATTGCCCTCTGCGGTTGCCATATCTGTCATTGGAACGTCGTTATTCTCCGCATCTTGAATGCTTTTTGTTGTCTCAATTGTTGTTGCTGACGCTTTTGTTATTGTTGTTGTTGTTGTTTCTGCGTCAGTAGTCTTGTCTGTTGTGTCAATGTTGGTTTTATTAGTATTGCCCATTGTAGTTGTTGCAGTTACTGCTACGCCGTCCGTCGTTGTTGCTGTTGTTGTTGCTCTTATGTTTTTTGTTATTATTATTTGCTTTATTGGCGCTTCATTACGCTGTATTTGTTTTTGTTCTGGTTGCTGCTGCTCATCGACAACAATGCGGCGTGCATTTTTGTCGCTTTCGTGGAATTCATCGGTGGCATCAGCGGCCGTTGGCTTTATTACGCTTGACGTTGCTGTTGTTGTCGACGGATCTGTTGTTTTAACGCGCACAGTAGTTGTTGTTGTTGGCGTTGTCGTTTTTGTGCTTGAATTATTTGTTTTTGTGGTTACGCTTGGCGTTGCCGTCGCGCTCGTTGGGGCTCCCTCAGCTAAAGTCGTGGCATTGGGTGCGCCGTCAACGCTGTTCATTTCTGTTTCAGCCGATCTTCTACTTGCTAACTGCACTTAGTATTTCACTTTATTGTAATTTCTGCAGTACTTGTTGAATTGTTGAAAACACCGCACACAAATGCACATGCACCGCACAACACTAACAAGCAGTGTTTATTTTTTTAATGGACACTTTTTGCACTTTGTTATTGTCTTTCACGTATATGTATGTGAGTTTGTATTTTTCTTTTTTATGCACTCACTCACTTCTGCTTATTTACAGTCCCGCGTATTTTTTATGTTAATTTCAAAATATTTTTTTTAATTTGCTTTGTTGCTTTTTTACTTCACATGTATATTTGTTGTATTGCTACTGGTGCGCCACGACGATAACGACGCTCGCAATTGTTGGCAACAATGTTGAAAGCGTCGCGATAGCAGCAGCAAATAAATTTAATAAAACTCAATTCTGCTACACACCAAAACACACGCGCGCACACTTTTGCTTTTCAGATATTTTATAACTGATACATTTAGTTATAGCTGTGTGTGTGCCCTTTAAGTTCACTTGCATAAGTACACATTTATATAGTTTTATGATTTTTTGCTCATTTTAATATTTCCTTTTATTTACTTATTTCACTTCACTTATGCGCTCGGCCTGTGTGTTGTTGGAGATGCTGCGCTTGAACATTGGTGCCACTTGTTGTTGTTACGATCTGCAAGCATTAAAAGATAGGGAAAAAATCTGTTATTAATGAGTGCTTCAAACGAAGAGTTATGTACATACATATATATGTATGTGTGTATGCATGCATGCAGGTAATGCATTGTAATTGTGCGCATACACGCACAATAAATATTGAAAGGAAAAAAAAGAGTGTAAAAAAAGATAAATAAACAATCGTGCGATGCGATCTCTTGGGACCCACCGGCCGCAGCTATAAGAATCGAAAAATTGAATAGGCTGCGTGGAAATAAAAACCGAGGAATGCGCGCATGTGACAGGTAAGCGGTCAGTCAGCTCGATTAAGTGGCGTTGGCGACAAATCAGGTAGTTTTTATGGCTGGAGATGCTGTGCGTTCCGCACTGTGTTGTACGTTTTGAGTTTGAAAGGTTTACTCCACAAATTTGTTCTGGCTTCGTAGCCGATGATAGACAAAAAATTGTATTGTCGTCAGTAGGGATAGCAGTTGTGTATAGATTATTGAATTATTATCGCATTTTTGAATGCTTGAATGCCAACTAATAAAGTGGGTAATGTAGTTGCGGAGATAAGGAAATTATCTGTTACCCTAGAGACAAGGGCTTGATATGCATAAAAGCGGGGTTTTTGTTCTAATTTTTTTTTTCATATATATTTTTCAATTACTTATCATTAAAGTATACGCATTGCCTTTTACTTGTCAATTGTAGTTATTATAATACACGGTGCGCTCCGCTAATATGCTTGTAACATGTTTCAAATAATATTATCACTCATATTTCTGAGCTGTACAAGGTATATTAAGTTTTATATGAAATTTGTAACAGCTAGAAGGAAACTTCAGATACCATATAAAGTATATGTAAATCAGGAGCATGATGAGCTGGATCGATTTAGCCATCTCCGTCAGTCTGTCCGTCGGTATATGTATACACGACGCTGTGAAACTTTGCACACGACGTTTACTCTTCAAAAAACTCCACCTTTCTCGGAATCGCCAAAATTGGACCACTATAGCTTATAGCTACCATACAAACCGACCAATGAAATCTAGTCCTTGTATGAAAAACTTGTTTATGTTACGAGATATCTTCACTAAATTTCGCACAGTATATTATAAAAACTAACGCTATAATCTCCGAATATTTCTTTTATATCGGAAGACTATATCGTATAGCTGTCATATAAACTGAACGAACTAAATCAAGTTCTTCTATGAAAAACTTCTTTATTTGACGAGGTATTTTACGAAACTTTGGACAGAATATGATAGAGAGCAGCCTTTAACCACCGGATATTTTTTTTAGATCGAACTACTACAACATACTTATTGCTGCCATACAAACTAAGCGGTCAAAATCTTTTGTATACACTTGTAGAGCTTCTATAGGCCGAAATTAAAACGTTTTCCTTCTTATATTAAAACTAACATTTACATATTATATATTTCTTCTATATTTTATTACTAATAATCACTTTCATATTGGCATATTTTCGCGCTTTCAACACAAAATTCACTTTCAAAATTTTTGCTTTGCATTTTAATTTATATTCTAGTAAAACGCTTTCGATTTTATGGATTTTATGCAAACAAAGTTCCAACAGTCAACTACATTTGCGGATTTATGTGTCCTTAATTATTTTTCAACTTGATTTAAAACTAAACTCTAATTAAATTCTAGTAAATTCTGCTATTTACACAAGAGTAAATGCATTTTCACCGCAGACAAGCTTGAAAACAGCAAAGCAACAACAAGTACAGACATTATTATCACATTTAATTCAGAGTTTTCATTAATAGCAAACACATTTCCTTATCGCTGTTGATAGCTGTCTGCATATATGTATATATATTATTAAAAATATATTTTCATAGTTATCGACAACGCGTTGTGCTTGCCTTCCAGCATTTTTGCTGATAACAATGCGTACAAGTTTCTACGTGTTTGCCGTATTTCACCACACCGACGGCATTTGCAAATAGCACATTGGACTTGTTGTATGTGCATTCATTCATAACTGTGACGACACTTTCGTCTACAATACCCCATTGTACCTGAGCGCTGCATATGCAAATTGACGCATGAACGGATTATGGGATAGACGGGACGAAAGAACAGCGATAAAAACGAAAATGGACAAGTGGACAGCGCGACGTGGAGGCAAGCAGTTTCACCAAGAAAAAACACAAAAAAATATTTATGTGTACATATAAAGTATGTATGTACGCCACACTGGTCAAAGCCTCAGATGTTGCATGATTAGTCACTGCTTTTGTCTGCTCTGTGATGAGACACGGTTGCTTAGCGCAGTGGGAGAGGTGAGATAATATACATTTTTACTTTTATGCCCATCAAGTTGTAGTGTGGTGACACACACGTATGCGTGTGTGTATGTGTGTATAAACACCCGACCCCAAGCACCTGCGCACTGCAAGACTCACACAACTGCGAGAGAAATTCCTTTCATGTTTCGGCTGATTGCCAAACTATGTGCTGCATAGCACGGGCATAGCATAAAGCTTTTCTTCTTTCTAAATTCCGCTCTTTAAATTTGTTTACACCCGAAGGTTATTAGAATAACCGACACGTTCGCATCCTACGTTACAACACGTTTCACCCGCGTGCGACTCCGTTCACAGGTATGTAGGTATGTATGTAAGCGCTGCCACTCACACGCAGATACACAAACCAAATCAACGCACATGAGCATAGTGATAGCGAGCATACGAATGCTGTTGCTGTTGCTGCTGCCGCTATCAACGCACAAGCAAGAGCAAAAACGAACTCATCAACTCGCCGTATTGTTTCGTTGCTTGTGGGGCGAGTTGTAAACAGCGGCGGAGCTAGAGGCGCAGAGATATAGAAATCACTAAAAATAATCTGTCGACTTGCACTACCACCAACAAATATGTATGCTGGCCCAGAGAATAATAGTAGTTGGTCGTTGCATGGCTTTTTTAGGTCGTTCGTTGAAAGAGTTGACACATCGTTGGTGTGATGCCGTTGACCTCAAAAGACGCACACCGCACACACAGTAGACAATTCTACAATTATATGCTTGTGCATACGAGTATGTGTGTAAGCGACAACGCAGCGTAGTCCATGCATAGTGTAACTAGTGGTAAAGTGTATTTACTTTCGAAATAAAATTACAGCAACTAATGCGCGGGTAGTAGAACAATCGAGATGAGACTCGTTACATTGAATATACACTGCTCAACCGCACAAACATACACACACATAACATGTATGTACATAGAAATATGAGTGGCTTTTTCATACATACACACTATATCGCCACAATGTCAAATTTGATTTATTTTCTACACAACAAACGTGCTGCATTTCACTTACACAATTTAAACAATACAATAAATTTCAATTATAACAATTTCGCTCACTATTTAATCAATTAGAAGCAATGTTTTACAGCGCGGCGAGCTAGCAGCACGGGTCAGGTGTTTAGTTACGAATACAATAAATTTGCGAAATGCGCTCGTTGAATGACTTGCACAACTACAGTTGTGGTGGCAGTGGCGAGAGCGGCGTATAGACACCAGCACGTCAAACTGGCTGTTAGCGAAAATAGAAAACAAAAACAAAAACCTATTAAAATAAACAACAGCGGCGCTGTCAAGTAGCGGCGCTGTGCGGAAGGTTTAGTGAAAATCAAAACAAACGCTGACAGTCGCATATTTAGCACATTTTCAAGAATTTACAAATTTACACAGTTCAATTGTTTCACAACTCAATGCAAACAACCAGATACATATAAAATATCCAAAAATAGCGCAATAAAAATAAATGAAGCCTAAGCTGACGTTGCTGCTTGCTGCTGGTGCACGTAACGACGGCATAACGTGAATTTGGGGCAAATAACCATAACGGGCTGTACAATAAGCCGCACATGTGCACACAAATACTACACTACAAAATGCCCCACAGAGCCACAAATTTCTACAGCCACACATACATACGTACATGCATGTGTATGTACATGCAAATCAGTTTATAATGCGATAAAAGTTGCCAGTCCTTGTTATCATTTTTGCTGCTAACGCGCTGCACGTTTTTTCCAACACATTAAATGGCGTTAAACTTATACACTTGAGACAAATTATGGTGTTTCAGAGCTTGCTTCCCGACATTGAAAATATTTAAAACAAAACACAAGCTGTTCCGTATGTATACTGACGTAATTTAATAATATAAAAAACCGTCGCAATTTCGCAAAAAATTAGAAAACAACCGCTAGGTTGCTGATAATAATATTTTTTTGTTGCTTAGTTTAAATGTATAAACATATTTATTTTGACACGTTTTTGCTTTCGCTGTCGCAGCTTTGAGTGCTGTCTTGTTTTTATTTGATTAGCGCTTAATTGAAACAGCTTCTAATTATTGTCACTTGCGCATAAATATCGCCACGCTGCACTTTCACACTTTTGGCACATACACATATCTACACATAAATTTACCACTAGACAAAGTTTAACAGTGCACTTTTTATTTTTTCTATTATTTATGTCATACAGTGCTTTTATTTTTACTTTTTTCCAATATAAATTTTCGTTAGAAAAACCGTGACTGCTGCACTTTTCCTTAGATGGCCTGCCGGCGTCGCTTATTGTATTACCGCATCTTTCGAGCATGTCGTCTGTAAACGCCGCCGCACCTTGCCTATACACACTAATGGCACACCTAAGCGCAAAGTCAAACTAAGATTTTCCCAACTCACTGCATGGCAAAGGCTCGGCCAGTAGGGAAAATATTGAAAACATCGCAACGCCGCAACAATTGAAGTCATGGCAATGAAAAAAAAATTTAAAAAAAACTAAAATAAAATTGTGCCGCCATGTCACGCCGCACTTTGCACTCTTTGCACCGCGGAAACAAATTAGTTACCAAAAATATACACACACATACTCATCCAAAAATTTGGGCACACGATTTTGACTACTCAATGATGGTAACTAAGCGCAGCAGGAAAAAAAATTTGCTAAAATTGGCAAAAGCGAAGCACCAAAATCACTGAGTTTTTCCCAAATTAGTACTGCAGCGCGCACACGCGATTGCAATGAGTAGGCGCAAAAAGTACTCGCTAACTACTATTTACATCCCACATAAATTTAAGGCAAAACAACAACAAACAATTCGAGTTTTGATAGTGATACTGAAGGGGCGGCCTCCAGCGTTTATTGTGTCGAAGCCTTCATCGCGCTCTTGCTGTGGTTGTTGCTTTCATATGTTTTCTTGTTGTTGTTGCTGCTGTTATTAGCGTTGCTAACGTGCGATGTCTTCGCATGCGATTTGCATTTGCGAAACTGCCGCCAGCGTCAACCATCAAACGTCTGTTTGTACACTCGATTTGTACATACACGACACACATACACATATACGTGCTTATGCATAAGTATTTTTTGTACATTTCCATTGTACTTTCCACCACCGCACCAAAGCATCGCCTATCAAAATCAGCAAGTGTCCGCAAAAAACGAGCTCCACCATGACTTTCCCTTTCCTTCAATTGAATTTCTCACCTTCTACAATTTCGCTGAGCAGCCAAATCTTGTAAACTATGTACACACTAGGTGGACGCAGAGTAGTGAGCTGTTGTTCAGGCGGTTTTTCGGACGTTGCTGGTGGACTCTTCTACTCGCCTTATTTATATTTCGTTGTCCGTTACACAAAGCTGTTTTTTTTTTGTACACAGCGCTCATGTATGTACATATTTCAGCTTTCATCAGCAATTTTCAATGAGTGCACTGGTTGCCTACATTGTTGTTGCCGCACAGCGTATTTCATTGAAAATTGATTTCGAAATCGTCCTCAACGTCGAGTTCACTATTTTTTTGTATCAGACTGCAATTTTTCGTATTTTCGTATTATTGTTTTTGTTGCTACATGTATACAATTTCGTTTTATATTACTTTCTCAAGAGGCTAGCTTTCAGAGCACCCATCCGGGAAGTTGTCAGTTAAGATTTTGAACAATGGTTGCCAATTGGATTTTGCGTTTCTCGCAGCGCTCACAATGGACAAGCTACACTCTTCACTTCGCACATCACTAGCAGCTTTATACTTAAATAAATTAAAGCCCGTCCTCACAACCACACGACCGTAGCGGCAGTAATTGTTTCGGGCACACGACTGACCAAACGTGCATCTGCCCAGGTATGTTTAGCCATCAAAGCCACCCAAATCCCTGCGCCCAATTCATACACGTGTTAAAGCTAAACAATTCGCACACCAACGCATAGAAAGCAAGGGAGGCAGCAATAGCACCCCAACTACACCGTTAAGCACTTCAACGGCAGCCCCACGTGTAAGCGCAAACATTTGTTTAGACGTGTGTGTGTGTGTATATACGCGCGCCCACTCGACCGTCTCGAAGATACACGAATATTTTAAATTTTCGTCTTAGTATGCCAATACACACGCACACATATACAAAACACCCCCTCGTTGCCCAACCGCCTTCGCGAGGCGCTCGTCGGCTTGCCATTCCATTCAAATATTCTAATTCCAACCACAATGAACCAACAACTTACTCTTGGTTTACTTGGTCTATGGGCGCTGGTCTTTAACAAAAATTTCCGAACTTATTATTCACCATTCACTCTATTGTACCGTACGCTTCTAAAGACGAATTGATACTAACTTCTGGCCACAGTCAGCTGAGACAATAAGGCAATGAGGCTGTCGTCGACTGGTGCTATCGCTGTTGACGTCGTTACCGGCGCTGTCAACGTCGACGTCTACACGCTCATAATAACAATAGGAAACCAACTCATTTTCAGCTTGATTTTGTGCTGCGCTCAGCTGTTTGGAAGCTCAAGCGAAGGTTGCCACATGTGATATGTGATTGGTTTGTCGCAAAATTGCAGTGTTTCTTTTTACAGAAAAAAGTAAAATAAATAAGATAAAGAAGAAAACATAAAAATATATTATATATATATGTATATATATATGTATATAAATAAAAAATAAAAAACAAATAAACAGGGGCGGATCCAGAGTAGAATTTTGGGAAGGGAAGTACATATATAGTTTTGTACTTGCAACCCCAGGTATTTTTCTTTGAGGAGTTTCACTTATGATGGAAATAACGTATAACTTTTAACCTTTGGATTGTGGATCCGCCCCTGAAATAAATAAATACAAAAATATAAAACAAAAAAAAAAAAAATAAAACAACAATATATATAAAATCGAATAAGTAATTTTTAAACGGATTTTCTGTTTCTAAACAATGACCGGTGATTCATTTTCAGAAGTTTGTGGCTATCGCAAAGATCAACGTTACAGTCCTGCAACTGATATCTAAAACTACCTGTGACGTGAGGATCAACCCCACGTCTTAACCTAACCTACCGAATATGAAATTATTAATCAAGTCTACATTTTCTTAATATGTACACTCTTTCTTTCGCACATCTCCCTCGAGCACCCAGCTTCAATAAGCAACACGCTCTCCGCAATACCGAATTTGACATTTCATTTCACTAATCGGTACATTTTTTCATCCTATCTGGCAACTCGCCGCTAATGAATGAGCGCATAAAGGTGGAGAGCGAGCGCACAGCGCTGGGCAAAGCAGCGTAAAATGCGCCCCTGCTGTGCGCCGTCATCGTACACACAATTCCATTGTTATATTTATGTGCGCACGAATGTACATCCATACACACACACATACAAACGTATATAGTTGCCGGTCACAGCGAGTAATAGTTTCTGGCTCAATTGAGTACTTGCGAGCAATTCTGTATATACCAAACCGTACATATAACACATAACAGCCAGCTAGTGATAGCAGGCATGCGGCTAACAGCAACAGAAGCAGCAGCAGCAGGAAGGATGGATGGATGGATGGACGGTGTCTCTAGTAGAGTAGAATGCTCCGCAGAACTTCCACACTTGACCAAAATGTATACAAAAAAGAAACCTGCCATATGAATATAGATAAGCATATGAACTATGTATAAAAATATATGTACATACATATCTATAAGTATGTATGTATTGGAGTGGCAGCGTGAGTACTTGTAGAATTTGGCCCTTCACTGCGGCAGCCCGCGGCACACACGCACGCATCATTGCTCACTGCAGCGACTAATTACACTAAAGTGCCGTTGATAAGCAACAGCAGCATGGCTACAGCAATAACAGCAGCAACATCAGTTGCATCCACAGCTCAACAGCTCAACGCATTGTTACAGAATCTCAAGTGATGGGACAGCCTCTTCTCGGTTGCATTGTTGTTGAGCTCATTCAATTGGGGGAATGCACCGGCATTAATGACGTTTGCATAGCCGACGTGCTGTCCTACCGCAGTTCGACCGCTAACCACTCCACCTAACAACAAACAGAAAACTGTATGTATGTACATACATATATGTTTGTTGCAAAGCACTCAACATTTTACAGTGTATCGCTTTCAAGTTGGCATGCGGAGCAACAAAGGACGAAAGCATTTACGCGTGGCGAAAGAATTTCATTATATTTATCTAATTGTTTTTATATTTTTTGAGTTGTTTTAATATTACTATGGCAATATGCTGAACGTGCTCTTGAAGACTTAGGCTCAAAAGCCGGTAGTTTGGTTGCTAGCAAAAATTACGCTCTAACATAATTATTTTAGAAAAATAGCTGGAAGTTGGTCATAGATAGACACCATGATTGAAATCATGCTTCAATTTTATAATAAAGTTATGATACTTGAAAGCGTGCTGCTTCTTACGAAAATGTTTCGTAATCCAAAAATAATGTAATCTTTTTATGTTTTTCTCCTACATTTTTTGATCCTTTTCCTGATTTTGAAGAATTTTCGATCTCACCGTATTGAGTCTTAACAAAAAGCAAACAAACAAAACATTGACAAATTGTTGTTTATGGGCTATCGACATAACTTTATATATGTAAGTGGATCAGGATTTATAAGAATTAAAGATTTTGAAAATAAAAATCCGATTAATACTTTTGGAAACACAGCCTTGAAAAGTTGTGCGCTCAAGATCAGTTATATAGTCATTTAAAACCTTAAGCGCGTTTTTCTCGAAACTTTGACGACACACGCTCGCGGGATGGGGCTGACAGAACGAGAAGACTGCAGGAAATGTCTAGAGCAGCACTCCAGGGACTGCACTTGTCCGGCATTGGCAAGACTATGCTTTAAGCATTTGGGGTCACCACGGTATGATACATTAAAGGAGGTATCGATAGTGAGAAACTGCACGAAATGTCTAAAGCAGGTCTCCAGGGGAACATTTGGAGCATTTCTTGTGCACTTGTACAGCATTGGTAAGACTACGCTGTGAGCATATGGGGTCCCACGGTAGAATTCACTGGATTTAAGAGGTTAAATGACCTTCCTCGAGCAATAAACCATTTTTTTTTTTCAAATAAAAAAATGAAATATTTTATTCAAATTTTTTATTATTCCAAAGAAACTTGGTAGGGGTTTTTTAAATAGTTGCTGTTGAACATGAAAAATTCTGCGTTCACAATTTTAAATTATAACTCGAAGACCGGCGTGAAATTTCATTAGGATCGATTGAGTTGTTCGCAAGAAATTTTGACAAAAAACTTTGAATAAACGGTTTCGAGGTTAGGTTATGTTAGGTTAAGTTAATCTTGTAGGCCAATAAGCCACGCGTATACCAGTTTCGGTTCTTTGCGATATCAGATGGAGTTTAACTGCCAGGTCCAAAAGGAGTAGCCATCCTTTAGGATGCCTGCGCTTGACACGAAGTTTAACAAGCTCTGCGGTCTCACTATCGATGCCCAGTGCATCCTACTGTGGTACCCAGCTATGTTCATGCGTAGTCTAGATATGTAAAGTACTTCTATTTGATAATTATACCGATTATTATGTTTTAAATTTCGATTTATAAAAATTGTCCAGCATTTCTTTGTTAAAAGTTCTCTTTAAATTGACTGAACCTCCCTAGAGCAAAAGACTTTCTACGTGCATATGTACTTGTATATTTTTTTACGTCTATGTCTAAATAAAAAATCAAAATGTTTCGAAAATGATTTTAAAGAGAGTTCTAAATTGAGCATTGTTTTTAATAAGACATTGCTTTTGAGACTTTATTAATTTTGAAAACTAATGAAAAAATTTATTGATTAAATTGTTCTATGAAATCAGCTCTAAAGCTTCTAGACACAATTCAATTTTTGCTTCGTAACAAGGAAGAATATTCTCAAAAATATACACAAACAAAAATTATCAATAAAATTTCACCTTATCTAGATTTTATTTTTATTATGACAAAAGCTCAAATCATAAATTTGTATTTATTATAAAATGAATTAACTGTGCCAGATATAAACAATTGCGAGATTTTCTCATCATTGCAGTCGCAGAGTAAAAATTAAATCACAAACTTTCCGGCTTTCTTCGCAAAAGTGACAGATAAATTTAAATTTAAATTATTTATCATACAACCATATTATAATTGCTATTAATAGTATGCATTAATTGGATAAAAATAAATTGTTAATGAGCACGAAACCTTGAAATCTCAAATTTATGAAATTACCGCATTGTTGTTTGTGTTTTTATTTTTATAATTTCCAATGATTTTCACTCCATTTAATGTCATCTAATTATAGACAGCGGCTATTTTTTTCCCACATAATATTTACCATCTAAACTCTGTATTGTACCGAGAGTACATCGTCAAGTGAGAGCACTTTCACGGCGCACAATTGTGACTCAATGTGGCTTATTTACACACTCATTCACTCCCGCCGGCGTTTGCCGAGTACAAAAGTGCACTCAAATACCACGAGTGCTATGCGCCGGATGTGTGCGATATAGCGCACAATATGCTCGCTCCTACGCAGGACAATAGGCTGCAATGACGGCAGCAAGAGCGACAGCGGCAGCAGCAACAACTACATTAACCCAACAACACACTCGCCTCGTGTCGCGGCATTGTTGAGCTAAACCAACATGCAAAACAATAACAACTGGAAGCAGGGAGCACGAGCACTAAGCAAGCACGGCAGCCGCAGCAACAACAACAATTGCGGCAGCGACAGCAGAAAAGTAATCAGCAACTACATACAGCAACAACAAGTCAACAGTAAGTAAGAAAAGCGCCTACAGGCCCATCAGCCGACTGACTGTCTGGTGGTTGAGTGTGAACACCCACCGCACCGCACTGCACCGCACGGCGTCTCCACAAACGGCAATGCATCATAAAACAGAGCGCGCACTAATGCCACTCATTCTACACGCTATTTATATGCATTTTTGTTGTTCCAATTTACGTAAGCGTATGTGCATTGCTCGTGTACGTGTGACTCGTTGCACGAACGAGCAAGCGAGCGACCGCCCGGCCGACCAAACGCCTGTACGACCCATCAACTCTGCAAAATCGGACAAAATGCGCAGGAGCCGAAGCGAATATGCTTAAAATGCATGAAACGAATGAATAACAAAAACAAAAACAGCACAAATAATAACAACAGCAATAACGAGAGCGTAGGCTACAGCAGCAGCAGTTATCCAACAAACAGCTGTAGCACAGCAGCAGCAACAACAACTGCAATTGTAACAGCAAAAGCTTTAGCGCACATAGCCAAACAAACAAACACACTTATGTATGCATGTGTGTATGCGTATGCTGCTCGTGTGGTGTGGATAAGGCGAGCGCAGCCGAGTGCCCCGTTGGGTGTATGTCGTTATGCGCGCAGCGCGCCGCGGCAGCACTGCGGGCATTTGTTTTATTAATGTTTTTTATTGTTTCTTTTGTTATTGTTTACTCAACATTCGTGCTACCTGCTACCGGTCGATAGCAGTGCTTCACACACGCAAACACATTCATGGCATGTACTCTCATATTAGAATTGCTGCTGTATTTGTGTTGGCTACATGTGAAAAGAAAGAGCAACAATACTGACGGCATATACGGCAACATGGCAATATGCAGCAGCAGCAACAACGTTGACTCTGACGAGTGCGCCTATACATACATGCATAGGCTGTCAAGTCATGATGAAGCTACCCAACAGCGCTGATAACAAATAGGCGCAGGAGCAAAAAATAAAAACTAAAAAATATGAAAAATAAAAAATATGAAAAATAACAAAAGCAAAAATAAATACACATAACAAATAAATAGTTCGTTGCTAGCGAGTTCATGCAGTCAAATAGTGCAGTATATTATTTGCAGCAACTATGCGTAGCGCGATAATCCGCGCGCTCACCAACCAGTCCATCACAGCGCGGCGTGGAACCCATCAGCTAAGTCCTCAGCAACAACGCGACTGAGTCTTAGGATGACTATGCTGTCGCTGTTGCGTTTTTTTCGCTGAAGTGTGTACTTCAATGAATGCGATTATCTGTTTGCGAGTTAGCGAAAAGTCAAAAATTCTCGAGCGCGGGGTCAACGGCTGTCATCAAGTGCCGATCTGCTTGCGCCGCGCTGCCCATTGTTCTAGCAGCACGAAAGGAAATCATTTTGTATGTGTTGATTTACCCTAAATTAAAGGAAAAAATTTGCACAAATATATGTACGTGCGGCGCACGAAGAACGAGCAAACAAATCGCGAAATCATCGACAGCATCGGCAATGGCAAGCGCGACGGCTGCCAACGAACGACAATGAGAAATGCCGAACAATGTACATATGCTGCTAGAAATGTGGCGAGTGTGGGGCGTTTGGGTTCGGGTGGCTGACAGCAGCCAAGCAGTTAGCGAGCTCGACGCGCTGAGCGTTGGGCGCTGGGCTGGGTGTAGTGCATAAAGGAGTTCATAAGACAATTCAATAGAAAAGCGGTATGTATCTGAAATGTTGATGTGATGTGGAGTATTTTTCGTTCTATGTATCTTACAGCATAAATCACATTCAATTGAGTTGCTCAAGTACACTCAAAGGTGGATACCAAGCTGTGCACTAGCTATTGTAGGCGCGCGCACGCCTGTCGAAGTAGCTGAAGCGCGGTGGACGTCGGGCGGCAGCAGACACAAGTGATAGGTGTTTTGTGCGATGTTTGATGCGCGGCGCGAGTGGGCGATTGGGAGGGTGAGTTGGGAGGCGCGCGTCGTGTGCCATGTTAGATGCGACTATATTATGTTTAGTAGCTACGCAGGGTTGAAGCTGTGGCGAACGTATGCACGATTACGATGAGGACGGCGCACAACACGTGCAAATGAAATAAAAGCTGGAAATACAAATAAATTGCAGCAAAAAAAATAGAATAAAAAAGCATATAAATTGTATTGAAAAATCATAAAAATTGCGCTAAAACAATAAAGTTGTTTCCGCCGTATTTTTAACTTTTTTTATTTACCGCGCGCCTCTGCGTGCCGCCTGCGCTGTCTCATTTGTTGTGTATTTGCTTTGCGCCCCTCGAGATGCTATTATCAGCCAACGAGCGCGTCATGAACGCCGCCGCCAATGTTGACGATGGCGACGTCAGCCTGTCGCTGCTGCCTCATGCGCGCATACATTGTATGCCGTTGTGTACGCGTATGTTTGCAAGTACTCCCTACTAAGCATGCAGCATATGTAGCAGACACTGTGTAGCGCATCATTTGCGGTGCTTGTTGGCGCGCCGGTTGATACACTAGCTGGCGGTGTCGGCGCGCACATTAGAAATTAAAAGATGGAATCAAAAACGTGCTCGAAATGCGAAACCGACGCGAAATTCCTCTATGCACACACACATATACGTATGCGCTTAGTATGCGCGCTGCTTAAAGATTGCCACTACTATTGTTGTATATATTTATAATGCTGCTCTTATTGTTGCTGTGCTGCTTGAGATTCTGAGAAGTCAGCTACCCTGGAGGCCAGTTGCTGCGAAGTACTACTCACTATACTTATGCGCTCATATGCATGCATGTATGTACATATGTATGTAAGTTTGAGCGCTTGTATCGTTAGGCTCCGCGTAATCGACACCTCATGCAGTGTTGCTCAACGAAATTTATAGTATGCACTTTGTTGTTGTCTTCTAGATGCGTTCCTGCGCTTGCTATTGTTATACAAGCAAATGCATAAGTTTCTGTGTGTGTGTGATTATGCGAGTAAAAAGGTTAAAAGTGCATATTCGCACTTTTATCCGCGAAAAATCATTTTATGCATGCCAAAAGCTTGCCACATGTTTAGAAAATTCTAGCTAATTGCAAGAAAGTCGAGTGTCCTATGTGCATGTCGTTGTTTGCGAGAGGGGGTGAGTCGGCGCAATGTCGATGCGATTGGGGCGGATAAGTAGGTGGCAGAGGAATGGTTGTTTATGTGATGTGTTAGTTTGGAAAACAGCTGGAATGTTCTGGGAAAAATTCGTTTGTCTTGATAAATGATTGACATTTGGGCACAGAAAGGCATCCAATCGGATCTAAAGCAATGCAATTCTTTTATTTTGCTATTGCTGTTGTCGTTTCAAGAAAATATTGCTAGCGTAGAAGGTATTTCTAGTTACATTTGTGGTATTGAGTGTTAAGGTAAGCGATTTAGTTGTCAAGCCAAACGATGAAGTGTAAAATCTGCCTCGGACCACAGTTAGTGGTTTGGAGGCTGAAACTTATGTATTGTAGAGATTATAAAAGAT
The DNA here is from genome assembly GCF_023373825.1 of Bactrocera dorsalis. Lineage (NCBI taxonomy): Eukaryota > Metazoa > Arthropoda > Insecta > Diptera > Tephritidae > Bactrocera > Bactrocera dorsalis. The sequence goes on along the minus strand of NC_064304.1, from coordinate 100,653,102 downwards.
GTACTTTCTAAAAAAATTAAATGGAAAACATTCTCACAAAAGACGCTAGTACTTTAGAGAGCACTAAGTCGTCAGAAGGAGTTTTTAGTATAACTTGAAATACCTTTGAATCAAAGCTTTATAATCCAGAATTGTTTCTCGCATCATTGACTGTTAGAAAATGCATTTCGGGACGCTACTTCGCCGGTCAATTGGTTTGTTTGGGCTTGGATGGATCCTTCCCATCCCCTAATCTACAACTGATAACGCGATATTGAACAAAAGTAGTGGAGAGTGCTGCAGAAGACAATTCCTTCTAGTTCTTGTTGTTGTAGAATTCTGCCGAGTTGACATTCCTTGATCGGATCAAAAATCCGGGTCTTTTCCGGTTACGCACACCTGGCTGTTGTGGGAACTTTTAGTGAAATACTGCGCCTATATATCACTGCCCTCTATATCCATATTAGTATGGAGATTAGTTAAGCTTTTCTTAATAGTCTATTGGACAAGAAATCAACAAAGCAGCGGGGACCGATGGATTGCCGGCCGAGCTATTCAAATACGGCGGCAAAGTACTGATAAGGAGCATGCATCAGTTTCTTTGTAGAATATGGTCGGACGTAAGCATGCCCAACGATTCGAATTTAAGTGCGATGTGCCCAATCCACAAAAAAGAGACCTTACAATCTGCGCCAACTAGCGTGGGATAAGCTTATTCAACATCACATACATATAAGGTTATATCGAACGTACTGTGTGAAAAAATAAATCCCAACGTCTACAAACTGATTGGACCTTAACAGTATGGCTTTAGGTCTGCCAAATCAAGATCAAAATCTTGGAAAAAAGGATTGACACACATCATCTCTTCATCGATTTCAAAGCTGCTTATGACAGCTCGAAAAGGAGGTGCCCTTATGCCGCTATGTTGACTAATATCAAAATCTCCGTCAAAATCGGGAGGGATCTCTCCCAGCCTTTCGAGTCCAAACTAGGTTTCAGACAAGGCGACTCCCTATCGTGAGATTTCTTCAATATACTGCTGGGGCGAATAATACGCGCTGTAGAGCTGAATCGATTAGGTACAATCTTGTATAAGAGTGCTGCTGGCGTACGTTGATGATTTTGACAACATTAGCGGCTGAAAGTGAGCTCGTAGCTTGTCAAGAAGTGTATGATCTCGCTATCTAAGGCATCAAACTACTTCTATATTAAACTTGTCTGGATGACTGGCCATAGCGAAATCGTCGGAAACTGTAAAGCCAATGGGCTCGCTAGAAAGGGCACTCTTACCCAAATCGAAATAGAATGGGAATAAGCAGATGTTCCCTTGTCATCGTGCACTCACGAGGAGGAGGCAACTTGTCAACATTGCAGGGAGGTGGATGAGGCGCAGAGAGGAAGATGAGGTGGAAACATTCTCCTTCAGTGTCCAGCTTTCGCCAAACTAAGGTTGAAGCATCTTGGTTGTCACACTTTTTACGAACCCGGCGAATTGTCTGGAGTAGATATTAGCCAACTCAATAAATTTGTGGCTGGCTCTAGGCGCTTTGCAAATTTACGACGGTATTTTTGATCCGTACTTAGGAGTTCTGGGCATCACAACAAGCAAGTGTCTCTGGCAGTTATTCTTGGTCTCACGTATATCAGCCTATTTACCTAACCTAACATAACGCTATATAACGTGATCCGTTTGTATAGTACAACGAGAGATTACCAAAACCATCTGCTGAAAAAATTATGGATTTCTTTTAACAAAACTTTTCGGTAAAAGTATAAACTTCAACAAATTTGAATACACTTAATTATTTCACTTCTCCCTCACACCTTTACAGTTAAGGGCTGTTAGAAGACAATTGAATAATACGTCTGTTTTCCGTTAACCAACAACCCGTGGTAAGAGTAATCAACTTTCAGCCAAGCCAAAGTAGGGTTTGACATTTGCATTTCTAGTCGCAATGCCCCACACATTATACAATCAAAAACAATAAAAAAAATAATAATTGCCATTAAGCGTCCCGCTGTGAAAAATATTGAACAACATAATATATTTGTTATTACATTTGTCGCCCCTTCCTGCGGGTTACGGCAGAGCGCACAAAGTGCAAAGGAAATAATAAAGGAAATTAGAATCATCTGTTGACGACGCTTAATTTGGAAAAAATGGAAAAAACTAAGAAAAAATTTTAACTTTGCTTGCAACGAAGCTATAATACCCTACACAAATAAAAAAGTGTCAAGTACTTGATTTTGATTGATCACAGTTAATATGCTTTAGTAGTTCGATCTCAACGCCTTCAAAAGCACGAGATAGGTGGATATGATCGACACTCTCGAAAAAAGCTTTAAATCCCCGACTACCTCAGAACAGATGTGCGGAGCTACCTCAGCAACAGGAAACTGCCGTACGAAACTAGAGAGGAATCACGACAAATAGCGGTTACGTCAGGAAGTGTCCAATCTAGGCCCAGAGCTGCGGAACATTATCTACGACGCTATATTAAAGCTAGAAATGCCAAATGAATCATACTTAATTGGTGACGCGGACGATATTGCAGCAGTCATTACAGCAAGAGACACAGAAAAAGCGCGAAGAAAGCTTAATCAGTTCATGATACGGAAGCAAACACGGCTTGATTCACGCAATCTCCAGCTTGCTACGGAAAAAACAGAGCTACTACTGCTAACAAACAAGCACACACACCTCGAGATAAGCATGCAAACCACTTTGGATACTCTTAGGACACAAAAAGCAGTAAACTACCTAGGCGTAAGGCTGGACCTCAGACTAACCTTCAAGGTACAAATTCAGCACGCCGCAGGAAAGATAGCGAAGGTCACCTCTCAACTGAGCCGATTAATGGCTTAAAAGGGAAAACCGGCGTAAGGTAGTGGCCAGAATGCACCGTACCGCAGCTCTCAGAGTTGTATGAGCCTACTGAATAGTATCAGGCGGTGAAATATTAGTTATAAACGGTAATGCCCCTATTGACTCTCTAGCATGTGAAAGGAAAAGGCTGTGGGAGCTTAAGAAATCATCCGATAATAACAAAAGTGTAATGCAACAAATAAGGAAAGATACAATAACATGACAGCAAAGATGGGAGAATGAAAGTCGCGGCAGATGGACGGCTAGGCTAATGAAAGCTCTAGACTTATGGACAAGCTGCAAATTCGGAGAAGTAGAATTTTTCACCATCCAGCTTTTATCCGGTCACGGATACTTCAAAAAGTACCTCCACAGAATGGGAAAAGTCGAAGAGCCATCATGCCTATACAACGACGCGACAGAAGACGACGCTGAACATACATTCTTGGAATGTAATACTATGTAGACTAATAGAATGTTTTCCATACAAGGATTTTGAGACAGCTACATATGTATATGTATACTCTAGTGATCTTATATCGACGATTTCAATAAATGAGCAGCTTCTTGGATAGAAAAGGATGTGTGCAAAATTTCAAATCGATACTCGTATCTCAAAAACCAAGAGACTTGCTCCCGTCTATCATCATCTATGTATGTATAGATTTTTAAGCGCCTCTAACGTTTTCTTCTGACTGCTACCAACTCCATGGCAAGACTTAATAAACCCTGTTCACGGTATAAAAAATAATAATAAAGAAACAACAATGTTCGCAATTTCCTCAAGTGAAAGTAAATGATCGACGATTTCAATTTCATAGCAAAGATGAACGAACGTCGCACTAAAATAAAAGAAATAAAAGAAAATATTAATTGAAATTCGTGCGCACCTCAACACACACACACACGTACGGTACACCGCGGGGGAAAATAAAGGAAAATAATCATAATAATGTCCTTAACATATTGAGTCCTTCTAACGGCGGATAAGCTGCATATTACAATAAGACAACAACAACCCCGAAGGAGCGAAATGCAAAGAAAACATGAAAAAATACCTGAAACTCGAAATGAGATGTGAGGAAGAAATGATTACACGCTCTAAAAAATATTAATACACATGTACCAATACATAAATACACGTGTATGCGCTGACACACGCACACACACACACACATATGGAGAAGGCGAGCGTGAATTTATTGGTGTACAAGATGTTTTGAGTTCCACTGTTGCTTGTTTTTGCATTCGCACGTTTAATATTTGCTCTTGGCAAGGACACACACACACACACAAGCACACGACACCGTGCGCGTGTATGTGTGTGTGTGTAGATGCGCAGATTGCAGCCGGTAAAGGGTTGATTCGTCACACATCGGAACGAAAAGAATTTATTATGCGGTTAATTATGTAGTATGTTGCATTGCGAATACGCTGTGCGCCCCAGACAAACGCTAAAAAGGTCAAAATTCGACACGTTACTCAATCATAAGCGCATCACACACACACACACACGCACGCATATACAACAAATATGCATGCGATTGTTCTGTCTGTATGTTTGCTCATATATTTGTATATTTGTTTAGTACAACAATTGTCGGGAAGGGTGGTTTTTGTCGATGAATTTTCGAAAATTCTGATATGATTTTAATAATCAACAAAAGACGATGTCATGAAAAAGTGGAGAAAATTAATGCAAAAAAAAAAATGTTGTTTTGACTAAAAATGACTCCGTAGAGAATGAGCGTGCTAATTCGAAACGCTGTTTAGGTAATCCGTGCGGTTGGTAACGGCAAACATTTGCATGTGCATACATACATACATATGTATGTATTGATGCTTTAAGGTTCATAAATCATCCCGGAAGGGCAGTAGAAACATTTACCGCGAAATCGGAAAAGGAAAGAAAAATAAAAGAAAAACATTAAGAAAATACTGAAATCTTTACGCCAGTTATCTACGATCTGTGTTCCAGTTATTAACAATGTCCCGCGTAGAGAAGAATTTAAAAGTAATGAGTTGGCTCCGAACAGCTGTGCAGTTTCTATAGAAACTTTTTCATACTAAAAACGAATTTGATGTCTTCAAACATCTTGAGAACTTTGTTCAACGATGAGGCCCATTTCTGGCTCAATGGGTATGGAAACAAGCAATATTGCCGCATTTAGGACGAAGAGCAACCTGAAGAGATTCAAGAGCTGCCATTTTATCCAGAAAAAAACAACGGTGGTTTGTGGACTGGTGGAATCATTGTTCCATATTTCTTCAAAAATGATGCCGGTGAGAACGGTACTGTCAATGGTAACCGTTATCGCGCCTCGAGAACCGACTGTTTGTTGCTTGAAATTGAAGCTCGTTATCTCGGCGACATTTGGTTTCAACAAGACGGCGCCACTTGCCACACATCTCATCAATCAATGGATTTAGTGAGGGACACTTCGATGAGCAGATAATTTCACGTTTTGGGCCAGACTAGTGGCCTACCAGACCGTGTGATATTACACCTTTAGACTTTTTCTGATAGGGATATGTAAGGTCTAAAATATGAATAAACATTCGCCATTAAATTTGAAGTTTCCGTGTTCTTTCTTTAAAAAGAAAGTAGAGAACCTCGAAATGGATAACCCTTTATAAGCAACTTTTGATGATATGGTTGATGATCAGTCTGTGGGGAGCCTTTCCCCATTCATAGACTTCGATGAATACTTGGGCGAGCATATATTCAGGTTTGTAAGGTACATTTATGCTAAAGATGTCCAAAATGAATGGATCTAAAGATAAGCGTCAAGGTAAGAAATTCTGTCTAACTCTGGCATTTGTTTAATATAATGAACTTGTAATTAATTAGAATTGTGAGAAGAAAGGGAGCAGGAAACCTCATGTCGGAAAGCTTTATTGAACATATCCCTTCGAGAGGAGAGTGGAAAGGGGCGAGGTGGACAGAGACGCAGGGATAAACCTTTATGGGGTTATGACCAAAATAGATAATCGAGTGGGAGGTTTTGTTTTTTCAGCAGAATTAGATACCAGAATCGCCTTCCGACTGCCAGACCACTGCAGTGTCTACCAAGCGGAGATCACAGCAATTAAAGAAAGCCAAGGAGTGTGCTCTCAACAAAGAAAAAAAATTATATATACAGACAGCAAATCAAATTTTAAATCACAAAAGTATCTTTTGATCTCGTCAAAGATTCCTTAGTGGATCTAACATCCAATGCCACCATAAACCTACAAAGGGTTCAGGACATAGTGATATTTCTTGTAAATATTCCTGGCCTATGGACTAGCCAGAGTACGCACCAACTTAGAAATAGACTCCAGGAGAGAGGGAATTTATATGCCTCTTCTGGCTACTTGTAGATATTTAATTAATAAACATCTTATAAAATATAGCAGAGTCTCAGGAATCAATCCCTGACATGCTAAATAAGTAGGTGAATGGAATATGGGCCGCCATATGCCGACTGTTAAATTTAAAGGAATGTCATAAGAATTCTAGTAGAAGTGCTAAGAGGTAACTGTCTAATTAGAACACTTTCCAGCAGGCTGGGAACACCATACAACGACTGCTCTAGAAGCTATCAGGAGGTAGAAGAGGAGGAGCATATGAAATGTTAGTCCAAAGCTTTGTAAAGGAAAAGTAAAGCAAAAGTGAAAACACAATTGGTAGCAAAATCACTTATTTTTCGAAAAACACCGTAGCATTAACGAATGTAAAACAGACAGAATGTCATGAAACGTATTATTACTGGCGCTAAGTCTTGGATCTATGCTTACGACTCAGAAAGAGACGATCAATCGGTCGAATTTCGTGGCAAAGGTAAGCCGAAGCCGATAAAAACACGTCAAAGCAGGTCAAAAATCAGTGTTAAGTTGACAGTTTTCTTCGATTATTGAGTTGTGGTGGCCACCGAATTTCTTCCGACCGACCAAACTGCGTCGTTTACGCGAAGCTAATCGTAAAAAAAATGCCGGAATTATGGGCCGATAACTCTTGACAACTCTTTTGCACCACGATAATGCACCGTCGCATACTGCATTGAGTCTTGGTGAGCTTTTCGCCAAATTTTCAATCAATACCGTACCGTAACCACCGTTTTCGTCTAATTTGGCTCCGTGTGGTTTCTGGCTATTCAGCTAACTTAAGCCCCCGCTTCGGGGAAACCGTTTTGAGTTAATTGAAGTCATTAAACGTCAATTGCTACACGCATAGAAGGTTTTTCCTGGTGCAAGAATTGGAAAAAACGTTGGCACATGTGTATTGTGGCCAAGCGGGATTACTTTGAGGCGACGATATATGTATGTATGTAAATTTGGAAGAATTTTAAAATCAGTAAATATTACGAAATTTCACAAACAAGTCCCGAAATTCACCCCACCAGCCTGCTTACGTTAACATAAACCACAGCTTTAAGAAAATAGGTAATTATTTTGTAGTTTCCATTCGACATAACCCAACTTTTGACAACCCAAAAATATTTTGGCTTATGACATGAATATGAATATCATTTTATCCCACAATAAGGTTCACTAACACACTATACACACATTGTGCGCCAAATTATAATCTCAATTGTTGCATTAATTTCACTATTCACACAAACACACACATACACAGAGAGATATAATTATTGAGCGCATGCCTCTGTATGTGTGCGCATTCATTAATTCGCGTTTCGCAGAATCGGCTTACGATTTGATTGGGTTACTTTACTAGCAAAGTGTGTATGTGTGCGTGTGTATTAGTATATTTGTTGTTGTTCCACTTAATCTTAATTTCTGCACTTAAGGTCTCAATTTCAAGTACCGGCAAGGCAAATAAAGCAATAAACGGTAAATACATGTACATATGTATGTTTGTATGTATGAATGTGTGTATGGGAGATAAAATCACTCAGATTTCCTCTCACCCCGCAAATACCGCTACACAGGAAATTAAAAAAAAAAAAATAAAGTAAAATGCTGTGTATATGTTTGTGCCCATGGCCGCATTGGGGGTGGCAACCCTATTCCCCTTTGACACATAACAATTGTCCGGTTCGCCGACTATGCGCCCTTTTGCTACTCAACACAACAACAACCACTTTATAATTTTGATTTGAATTGCTCTGTTGGTTTGCTTCATATACATACATACATACATATGTATGTTGTTGTTATTGTGCTTATTTTTGGCCTACTACTGAGCCGAACTTGTACTGTGTAATGGACACCGCAAAGCACCGTGGAACATAATATGCCGTTGTCGGCAAGTATGCTTCACTGTTTGTTTTTATGTACATATATGTGTGTGTGTGCGTGAGTGTGAGTATCGGCAGCAACTATCACCGCTCGGCTTTAAATCATCACCATATCAACAAATGGTTGCACGAAAAAAAATAATTTAAATTCAAGTAATAACAACAAATACATAATATTGATTGCCCACAGCAATAGCAACAACAAACTGGAGGGGGGATAAATCTGTGTGTTATTTTTTTCACACACGAACCACTCTCCATATATTGATGGGTTTGATGCTGTCTACCGACGACACTGCGGCCTGTCAACACACAACGCATGTACATGCACACACACACACCCACAAACAGAAACGCGCTTGCGTTGGTGAGCTTGAATTTTACTATAAAATTGTTGTCCCACGTCAAGCAATCAATGCGTTTATGTTGGTTATTTATGCGAACGTGATTTTTTCTTCGATTGTACGCTTTTATGCTATGTCACAACCCATAAACACACAAACACATGCGTATAACTATTTGCAGTGTACATAAAGGAAGTCGCGCGCGTGTATGTGTAAATGTCAGTTAGAAAGAAATGCTCAAATATAGTTAAATTTTAATTTAGTTAGCACAATGGACCAAGGCAGAGATGGGTCGCTCCTCCGCCGACGAAATGTTCGGTGTTTGTTTGTTGTGTGAATACACACAGCCATGCATACATGCATTAGTCCATACAATGGCTGATGAAAACGCGCTTGTGTTTTGTTATTTTTGCTGATTGCTTTTCTATTTGCCTATGCGATTATCTCGCACAGGCTCTCCGATCCCTATGACACACAATAACATTATACACTACGATTTGGCAAGACAGTGCGGGTCAAAAGTGATGACGCTGTTGGCATTATGGCGTTGCAGGAGCAGGAGCTTATGACAAAAACACAGCTATGTATATTAAATATATTTCACAAAATTATAAACGAAAAACCATTTTAAAATAATAAAAAAAATATAATAAAATAATAAAAAAATATAATAAAATAATAAAAAATAGTAAAAAAAAAAAATATAAAAAAAACAATAATATAAAATATAAGAGAAAAAGTTAAAAAAAATTAAAAGAAACAAATACCCAAAAGAAATATTTTGAAAATTTTCAAAAAAAAAAACGAAAAACTAAAATTTAGAAATGACAAAAAAAAATTAAAAATAAAAAAAAATTTAAAATAAAAAAAAAGTTTAAAAATAGAAAAAAATTTAAAAATAAAAAAAATTAAAAATAAAAGAACAATTAAAAAAAAACGCTAGCTTACGATAAAAAAAATACAAAAAAAATAATAAAAGCAATTATAAAATAAAATATAAAAGAAAATTAAAAAATATACACACATATGTACATATGTATGTAAAAAATTATAAAATAACAATAAAAAAACATTCGAAAAAACTAATAATAAAAAGAAACAATATGGAAAAAAAGAAAACAAAAATTTAAGAATAAAAAAAACATTAATTTTGGCTGCACCGATTAAAAAATAATGAAAACAATAATAAAATAAAACATAGAAGAAAAAGTTAAAAATATTTAAAAAAAAATTAAAAAACAAATATTCAAAAAAATAAAAATAAAAATATAAAAAAAAATCAAAAATAATAATAATAAGAATCCAAAAACAAAGAAAAATAAAATAATGAAATATTGAAAAAAAAGAAAATAGTAACTAAGAAAACAAAAATAATAAAAACAAGCGTAACTTTGGCTGCACCGAAGCTATAATACTCTTCACAGGAGCCATTTTTACGGTATAAAAATCTAAAGTTTTTTTTAGACCTGTGGTTTTCAAAAATAAATAAAATATATACACATAATTTAATACTATTACCAAGAATTTATGTTTTAAAAATGACTTCAAGCAAGTGAGCCCTCGGCTGGCTCTAATAAATTCCAACCGTGAAGCCAATTTCGACCACTTCAACTGAAAAGACTCGTCGAGTATTCTCTTCCAAGACGTCAATCGCCTCAGGCGACTTTGCATAACCCCACCAAAAAAGTTGTTGTTGTTGTTGTTGTTGTTGTAGCGGCGCAATTCGGGAGAGTTGACAGTCCTTGATTGATAAAAAAATCCTGGTCCTTTCCGGTTACGTTGACCTGACTGTCGTGGGAACGGCCAACCAAAAAGTAGGTCAGCGGTGTTACATTACACGATCTTGGAGGCTTTATCACAGGCCCTAGACGTGAGATAATGCGCGAAGCATCGGTTAGGTCGAATTGTCGATTGTAAAGATAGAAGATAATCGAAAGACATGGCCGATCAAACAATTTTTGAAAAAATCGGTTAAAGGTTAATCTCAATCTCAAAAAATAAGAGTACGTATACTTTTATGCTTGACTATAGCTCTATATGTATTTAGCAGCGATAATGACGCGAACAGTAATGAAGTAATGAACGTGTCGGATGCGATGCTGCGTTACACTAAACATGGTCCGCCATATGCATATATGTGTGTGTTTGACACTTCGGTTCTTATCGATGACAAAATCAAGTGAAGGCAAAAAAAAGTTGCTTAAACAATTTAGTCCTTTTGTGCAGCTGATTATCATGAGGAAGTAATGCGTGGGACACAATGGGGTTGCATAGCATACGCATTTTTGGAGGAGTGTGACAAACGGGTAGTTGTAATGGCATTTATTTAATAGATACACGTCTACGGATATATTAATGTGCATGTATCAAAGCTAAAGTTCAACCCTCTCTTTGCCAAATTCCAATAATTTTTCGGTATTGTCACTTTTACTTACGCGACTAACGGTTTATGCACATCTGCGGTCAAAATACAGCATTGCCGGACAATAAATATAAAAACGAAAGTGTTGCTGTAAAAATACATGAGTACAGTGCTGTGTAAAAAAAATTATATGATACAAACTTCATTTTTTCTTGGAAATAACTATTTTGAAAATTTTTCAAAATTCTTGACATGTCGATTCGAGCTTCCTTTTGTATCGCTAGAGCCCATATTGCCTAACTCGAATATTTTTTCACTTTTACACGCAGTGTGGCATTTTCTGAAGCATTTTATTGTGATTACAAATTTTAAAAGATTACAAAATTGTTTTAAAATTTTTTTCGAGCTTTATTTTGTACCACTAACGTCCATACTACAAAAACATAACATAACCTAACCTTTTATTTCCAAAAGTATATAATAACACATAACCTAATTTTTTTCAAAATGACATGTATTAATGTGAATATGTGACATTTTCTAAAGCCTTTTATATGATATAGGAAATATCGCCTTACACGCTGCTTTTATTTTCTCCACAACTGCAGCTCAGTAAATATTTATATATTAATTTACATTTCATATGAAATGTATCGGTTAGGTCGAATTGTCGATTGTAAAGATAGAAGCTAATCGAAAGACATTTAATGTGGTCACTTGAGTGGTTTAAATAATTCAACAAAGATATTGGCTGGCGCGTACTCAAATATGTACTTATGTAGCTACACTTGTCAAAGCATTTAGGTATAATCCTTTGCACATTTCGTCAAACATTTATTTTTGGACGCTTTTATGTATGTATACAATAACACTGGCGAAACTGCTGCTGTGGGCTATAAAAGCGCAGATATGAAAACAAATAAGCACCGAGACCAAACACTTGCTGCTTAAATATAGCGTCTATTTACGCACATAAATAACTATATACATATAAATACATATTATATAAATACATATTATATACATACATGTATATATTTTACTTTACTTTAGGATGCTGATTGTTTTCAAATTTTTATCGCCTTTCTCTCAATTGCTTTTACAACAAAAACCAAGTTGTTGGCGCCTTTCAAATATTTCGAGGCAATTGGGTGCACTTGTTTGTGCATAAGTATGTATGTACATACATATATAGGTATGTATGATGAAATTATTTTTTCGTGGGCCACGTGTTTGGCATTTCAGCCAAATTTCGAACAATTCCAAATGAAATACAATATGCTTAAGACATAACGCATATGTGCACAGATACGAATATGCTCCTGTAAAGGTTGTACAACCAATACATTAGGTTATTACGAACAAAATCATTAAAACGGCTACAGTAGTGTAAATGAATCGGGTATACGCCAATTAGGCCCTTAGTTTTTGAGATAACGAACTAAAATTTGGCGCACGTCCTTTTATATCCCAGAAGTTGCTCATTTGTTGGAATTGGGATGTGGGATCATCATCAAAATCCAGTTATTGTATGGAAAACTTTCCTATTTGCTAAGATGTCTTCACAAAATTAGACACGGATTATTGTCCAATGCAACGATGCAATTTGCAATTGTTCAGACTATTACAGTAGCTGCGATATAAATTGATGGAAAATGAAAACTTTTTTATTTTGCATTTGTGGAGAGAATTATAGCTTTGCTATATTAAAAAAAAACAATAGAATTTATCACAAGTTTGTACATATGCAAATGCATTCCATTAAAATTATGTAACAATTCTTAACAAAATAGGAGCACTGCGTTCACCTATGTTATGAGGCCTTCCTTTTTAATTACTTCCATATACAATTTTCTAATTTGCATGGGCAGCTAGTTTCTATATTATGTAAATGAATGCGCGTCCACATTCCAAACTAGATAAATACATATATGTACACATGTACATACTTATGTACATACGCATATATATATCCATCTACTTAAGTACATATGAATACATATGTATATATTTCCATAAGAAATAAATTACAACAATAGCAAACGTAAGAACAATATTACTAACAGAAAATTGTGAATTACAACAAACAACAAATAGACAATTTAAATTTACATAAATTGATTTGTCGCTAATTGATGCAATAGTTTCTAATGAGCGATTCACTTTATGAGCGCACACACAAACAACGGACGCGCTTAGAACATAAGAAAGTAGACTAATAAGCGCAACAATTTTGCAGCTTCTTGGCGCTGAAGGTAGAATTAGCAATAGGTAATTTAATATCATAACCTACAAATCCATAACTGCCATTCAATTAAAAAAGTTAAATACTTTTCTAATATAAATTTGAGGTTAGTTAAAATCAAATGTACTTACCAAAATCTGTAGGCATAATTGTTTTGAAATTAATATCCATATTTGTTAAACGAAATGAAATTACACCATTTCGCTTAAAACGAACACATACATCTTGGAAAGAGAGTTAAATCATTTCAAACTATATAATTCTTTAAAGAAAGATCTGTACATAATTCAAATCATTCAAATTAGACAATTTCCTTGCAATCACGGGAACTTTTTTAACATTTTCACTTTGACGTTTAACTACCGGCTGATGTGCTGAAAACCGATAATCGAACAGTGCTATCAAGTTATGCTGTGTTAGTAATATTAGACAAGATGTAAGGATTATAATAAAACAATAAGCACAGCATACATAAAATTCGTGTGCTAAAAACAATTCCAAACGGTTTTCTCAACATATCAAAATCAAATGTAGGTATAATTCGGATTTTTAAAAATTGTTTTTCAAACAAATTATCAAAGTTTCAAACTTCTATGTGATTATATTAACAGCAGAGGTCGCTGGTAATAAAACAGCTAAAGGCATTCACATGTGCGCCTCTATTGTGAATAGCTATCGAGCGGATAAAATTCAGCAAACCAGCTGTTTGTTTGTTACTTCAAAACGTTTTATTTATTAATAAAATAAATTTATTATTCGTATATACAACAAATTATGTCCTCACATGCGGCTACGAAGATTGATCAAAAAGAATATTTAAAAAAATATTTGTCCGGCGATAAAGTGAAGAAGAAAAAGAAGGACAAGAAGCATAAGAAGGAGTTTGGCGCCGCTAAAGTGAAAATCATTGATGACGATGTCGCTTATAATCAAACGCAAGAGGAATTCGATGAGGAACTTATTTTAGGCGGTGAAGATGCGCCACAAATTGTTGGTGAATATATAGAAGAAGTTAGCAGTGCTGCAAATGCGCCCAAATGGCGCAGCATTGTTGTGAAGGATGAGCCTGTTGAAGAAAATGTAAGCAATTTTAATAGTAAGCCACAAGAGGATTTGTGGGGTCCGAAACAAATAAAACGTAAAATAAAGGATGAATTTTCACCGCCACGTCGTGATAAAAATATAGACTTACATCAGAGTACACCGGACAATTCACCTCAAAGGCGAAAAGATAGCGATAAGGCGTCACGTAAGCATAGAAGAAATAATACATCGCCGGATGAAAGTGGATCTAGGAGAAAACGGCATTCCCCACATTGTCGAATAGACAAAGACAGAAGATATTCATCGGATCAAAGCCCACCAAGAAAAACAGAAAACATATCGAAACAGGCGCACAGAAGTAGAAATCAACGCACACCCGACAATAGTCCACCTAGAAGATGCAATCGAAATGATGATCAAAGTCCGCAGAGACGGCGTAAAGGTACTCCTGATAAAAGTCCTCCAAGAAGACGTAAGTCCACTCCTGACATTAGTCCTCAGAGAAGACGGAAAGGCACTCCTGATAAAAGTCCACCGAGAAGAGATAATCGAATTAAAGAAACATTTAATGGACGTCAACATTCAGACCAAAGCCATAAGAGAAACAATTTCTCAGTTGGATATCGCCCAAATTCGAGAAGAAGTCGATCACCACAAAAAGTCTCGTCCAAAGGAAAGTATGGTTCACCTTATAGAGAAATAAATCGATCTAATCGAAAGCATGTGGATAGATCTTCCAGTTCTGACCAAAGCCCGCCTAGAAAAGAAACCAAAAAACTCACAAAAAGTCGAAAAAGTAGAAGTAGAAGCGTTGATTTGAGCCCACAGCGTCGTAATAAGCGGAATTCATCCTCTGATCAGTCCCCACCAAGGCGAAAGGATTTACAAAAAAGTAGAAAGCGAAGTATTTCACCTACTAAGAGAAACGGAAGAAATTCAAGTGATCAATCGCCTCCAAGACGTTACGATGGTAAGCGCCAAAAAAGCTTTTCACCACCTCGTATAAAACGTGAAAAAGTTTCGCCAAAACAATCACCATCAAGAGTACGTCAAGTTGCTGTGAAAAAAGAGCGCTCATCTTCGCCGCCACAAAAACATAGTCGGTGGTCTAAGATAGAACAGAGAGCTAGCGAATCTCCACCACCTACACATAAGCCAAAAGCAACTAAAACGCTTGATGGTAAGAAAGCTGGTCTGCAAGATGCAAAAGCACTAACACATGAAACGGAAGAACGTCGCCGCAGAGAGGAACGCATGTACAATGAAATGTCTAAAGAAGTATCTGGCCGGGATGCTGAGGTGCGGGTACGTAGCACGGGACGAAAGGGACAACGTGCACGTGACGCTGAGGCAGAAGACCCTGAGGTGCGGAGACGAAAAGAAGAACATGAGCGCAAGAAAAAAGAGAAATATGATCGTTGGGGCAAAGGTTTGAAGCAAGTTGAAGAGTATCGACAACGGACTGAAGCTGAGAACTACGAAGGTAGTAAACCCTTGGCGCGCTATGAGAACGACAAAGATTTGGATAATTTTCTACGAGACCAAGAGCGCGCTGAAGATCCAATGTTGGAGTATATGCGAAAGAAGAAAAAGGAGCGTCAAAAGGAGGAGGGATCTTTGGCCGAAATACCCAAGTACAAAGGCTCCTATCCAGAAAATCGTTTCGGTATACGTCCCGGTTATAGGTGGGATGGCGTTGACAGGTCGAATGGTTTTGAAAAGAAATGGTTTGATGTACAAAATGAGAAACGTGCGCTTCAAGTAGAAGCATATCTTTACAGTGTGGAGGACATGTGAAGGTGAGCATAGCATAAGCAAGCGAGTGGTTTATTTTACAAAAAATAATGTGTCTTTAATTTCAGTGTGACGTTTGCGGGGCAATATAATTCTGGCATCAAAGACCAAGATTCAGTAAAGTGGACATTCCATATTGCTGTTTTAAACTTATATTTCTTAAATGCAAAAAATAAAAACAAAATATTTGAGAATAAAATTATTTATTGCGCAAATACATCTACTGCCGTTATATGTAAAATTTTCTTGAAGGTTTTTTTAAGAAATGTTTGCTTTAGTTAATTTTTTTTTCATTTAATTTTTCATTTTGTTAAACAATTGCATGCAACTCTACCCGTTGCATTGGTCGATAATAGTTGTTATCGATAACTCCAAATTGGCGCTGAAAGCCGAAGAACCAAAATAAAAAGCGAGATAAAGCAGCGTTCAAAATGGACGTACTAAACAATAAAACAACAACAGTTGGTTCTTATTGTGATTATGTGCCAGTTGTTTTATATCTGCAAATATAGTCGTGAAATATAGTGCTTTAATTTGTATAAACATTTGTGCTTGAGATATAGAAAACGTTTAAAACATTTCATTAAAAGCAATACATTGTGCAATTGGTAAGTAGACGAAGACAGCAAGGAAATTTATACACATTTACACGCTTTGTTTTGAACAGTTCTGGAATTGATGGTATGTTTGTGTACAATTTAAGGGACTTGATGAAGGTGGTTGTTTGCTCCAGGTAGCTAAATATATTTCCACTTGATTATTACACTGAGTTGTTTGGATACTTACTTGGAAGCAAATATGTAGGCAGATACAAAAAACAGAACCTTCTTATTAGACGTTGTTTAACCAACTTACCACAAATTTTAGAATGCAACCAAAAAACTTTAAATAAGTTTATTTTTTGTTCGCCTCTAATGCTGATTTAATATCCAATTGAGGCATTTTATAATATTTTGGTAAGATAGTGCTTGCATTAGAACTAATATCTATTATGTTTTGAGTTTATATTGTTCTCATCTTAAAGGAATTCAAAATTTTGATAGATTTTTGCTTGTTTTTAATCAGTTATTTAACCATCCGTGCTTTAATCTTCCAAGCGTTTATAATGTTTGAGATGATTGCCTTTAAATATGGTAAGTATTATGTGCGCATGTTTAGCTTTTGTGACTTCAAATACTCTGTTTGCCATGAACTTGACTTCAACTTGACTTTGCTGTTAAAGTTCGTTGATGTGCGCGACTATGTATCTCACTCATTTCTATTTTATATTCGTTAACTGATGACTTGCTAAATGTTTTATATATTTCATACACATATGTACATAAGTATATTCAGTTTGTTTAATTTAGTTTATTCTCTTTTAAATCTACTACTGTCTTATAAATTGTTATTGTTTTTGCTATAGTTGTACATATCGTGGGATTCTTGTTATTAGCGAGTGCGAGCGCAGCCCTTTACCTTCTCCTACCCTTGGCTGTGTTGTTTTATTAATTGTTTCACACTCTTTACATTCTGACCATGAATTCGTTCCTTCAACTCGTCACATCCGAAATACATTTATGTGACTGTAACATAAGTAGTAAACACAAAAAAAATACGAAATTTACAATATTTGAACAAATTCTAATGTTTATCAGGCCCACTCATACAACTACAGCACTGAGGCAACATCTGCTCACTCAACTATAGTTGTGCTTTTAAAGTAGTTTTGCTATTTAATTTTGTATGTAAACGTTTGTTGTTGCTGCCCTCACAGAACAGTTGACGTCACAGTTACATTATGACAACAATTGTTGCTTGGTATTTTAAGTATTACGTCAGCGACAAATGCTTGTGCATATATTTGGTATTTCACCTCTAAAAGTTCTTTGACATCATATGGTAAACCCCAAAGTCAAAACTAGTCTAAGAATTTACACTAAGAGTTTTTGTAGACTGTTGGAATGTCTGAACTTACTGATACTCGTACTTAAACTGGGCGCCAGTTCTAAGTGAGTTTGCTTGTTTTCCAGGCACATGCGTACATATGTATGTATGTGTGTATAAACTCAACGCAAGTATTTTGAAATTTAAACTATTGATTTTATGTAATATAGATTCCTAGCAGTAAGCGAACCGCAGGGGGCTTGCTTTTATATGTATGTATTGCTAAGTACGCTTGTTTGTATGTACGCTAAGTACAGTATACTCTCGAAAAGTAAATCGATTGGTAGTTTGGGTAATTTACTTTTTCGAATAATTTACTTTTCCAAATATATACATAAATTATCTGTTTTTATAATATTAAATGCATTTTTAAACTTAAAAAATTCATTCATTTATTTGCTTCAATAAAACATATGGATTTACATGAAAAACATATGTATTTATTATGAAGAGAAAAAATTTTGAATATTCTTTTGTTTTTTTTCTTTTGCAATATATTTCCTGACCATTTACATATGTACATATCTCAAAGTTTATTTACTAAACAGACGCGATAAACAAGAGAGTAAGTGTTTTTGCAACATCGTAAAAAACGCTGCTTGCTTCGTTTCGAATTTTTTATCACATTCTCTGAAAAGTAAATTAAAATATTTACTTTTTCGAGGTGCATGTGTAATCTTAAAAGTGATTTACTTTTCCGCGATTATTTACTTTCTGAGAATTTACTTTTCGAGAGTATACTGTATTTGCCCAAAATTTTTAATTTCGCCTCAGCTTTTCATGATTGCGTATTATTAATTATGAAAAATGGTAGGAGGAGGTGCAAGAGGAGGCGATGCATTGTTGCTAGAAAAGCGCTTAAACAGCAGGAGTGTAAATATATTAAGATTTTCCCGCAACAATTGTAAACATGTGTACATACATACATATTAGGGCATGTATTTTTCTGGTGTTGTTTATTATTATAATTAGAACATGCTTCTTCACAAGGGTAAGAGTTATGGTGTGCCTTCGAATTCATAAAAGTGATTTCGGTAATCCAAAAACAAAATTATAAACAGAATTCGCTCTTTATTTTTGCGACCACCCTGTATGAAATCGACTAGTGAAAATAAACATCACACAGAAATAAGTATATTGTTGTCTGATGGAATTTTGTGGTATGGTGCCGAGTTGACAGTCTTTGGCCGGATAAGAATTCGAGTCAGTTCTGGTTACTAAGGCCCGATTATCCTGGAAACCGAAATATATCTCAACACCTTTGGTAATTTTGGCAATAATTTCAATTCCAAAAATTTTATTCTAAAACTTACCGATCCAAACGAGTTTAGATCTCCGAAAGTACAGCCCTTGGCCGGATAAAATTCAAGTCAATTCCGATAAAGTAGAACCGTTGTTCTGGGAAACGATTAAATTCTCACTAAAGTTTGAAGTATCTTGTTTTGACATAAACCATCCCGGCAATCGTCTGCTTGAAGCGAAGCCGCCTACTAGAAACATCAGAAGGCCTTTCCTTGATTACAACGACAACATTGCGATATGCACTGACAGTCATTCACAGTGGAGCCATCAATACGTTCAACAACTCTCTCTCACTAAATGGCCTACCTGGAGTCAAACCATCACCCATTAGAGACGATGACTTCGAGTTGCTCCGAGAATCTAGAGTGACCCTTGCGCAATTTCGTTCAGAATACTGTAGGAGATTAAACTCCCGCTTATCCAGAATCGACCGTGACATACCAAATATATGTCCAACGTGCAGAGAGTTCACGACTCTAACGACTTCTTTGTATGCCCAGCGAACACCCCTCTCCCCATCTCCCTAATTCCCCATCTCCTCCATCACAAGCATTCCCAAAAGCCCAGCGCTCTGATGAATTCCAGGAACCTTCTCATCGGTATTGAGGTTATGTGACCCCTGTCCACGTAAATGGATGCAAGGGCCTTAAGCCTATCTTGTCAAATGAAGAAGCTTAACAGCATGCCACTCGTTTCTTCTTTTCGTAATTTTCGAGATACTAAGTTCAGGCAGGTCTGATCTCTCCAAAGGAGTGCAGGTCTTCCTCTTCCTCTGCTGGAGTTGGAGTGTTTTCATCCATTCGCACAACATGACCTAGCCTGCGTAGCCGCGTTGACATGGTGAATATCTGGCAGTTGTTGATTTTCCAGGCCTAAAACCGCACTGATAAGGTCCTATCAATTTGTTGACGCTGGACTTTCTTTCATCTTTCATCCAATATGCTTGGTAGAATCTTATATGCGATGTTGAGGAGGCTTATCCTACGGTAGTTGGCGCAGATTGTGGGGTCTTTTTTTTAACTTTGTTCAGGGCCTAAAAATAACCACAAAAGATATCTCGAGCCACTTATGTGCAAGTGCTGTGTCTTCTCTGAAAAGTAACAGCCTATCTAGATTTCCGATTAGACCTCGCTTTTCTATAAAAAAAATAAGAGTACTTTCGTGCCACCCCATTTTCAGATGTAATTAGAATACGAATTTCTGTCTTCGACTTGCATTGTAGTTGTAAAGGTGTTGGTGGTATTTTCTACATCAGTACGAGCTAAGAACTTTACCTATCCCTTGGTGGTGGTTTTAATTGCTTTACACCCTGCTTTAATGTAAAATTTCCAAAGATATAAGAAATAAATAAGAGAAACTCGGCAAACACTAACAACATTGCCAAGTGTGTATAGCTATGCGGCGATCACTCCAAGAATTTATAGTATTTACGACAATTGATTCGCGCAATCCGAGTGTGGAGAGTACAGTACGGCCCAACAATGCAGCACAAGCTTCCAAATTATGATCATTGTTCTTGAAGAGCTTAAGCCAAGAAAATGTACTATGTACTACAGATATATATTTATATATATGAATGTCTGTATGTTTGTATAAGGTACGTAAAGTTGTGTGCTTTGTATAGGAATTTTCTTTATGCTTTTTATATTCATTTTCAATTCAAATTACAATTGCTTTATCCTTACATTTACTGCAAGTCCCTTCAATACGAAATTATGTAATTCACCCCTGTGCTTCGAGTGTGCTCTGCCTCATGGCTTTTCTCGCAGCTTAAACAATAGCCACAGTGCTGGCATGTAAACGCGATTTCCCTCAAATTTATCACGAAAAGTCCTTTGAAAACTGGTTCTGCTAATTTGAACACGTGCAAATAAATCTCTTGTCCTTCACTTCACCATATTTGCACCTCAGCTGACCGATGTCTTACAAACCTACACATGTGTATAGAAGAGCTTAGTTTATGAATAGTTTCTGCTTTTGTGTGTCTTTAGAGCGCGACTATTGTGTTGTTGTAAATGAAAGCCGTATCTAAATTTTTTTCTTCAGGAGTGGACAAGTTTTCGCCTCATCCTAATTGTAAGATGAAAGGCACTCTCCTTAAGCATGTCACAAAGCCAGCTATATGTAATGACGTCCTCCTTGTGCTGCGCTTCTCTTCTCCGCTCACATCGCTCTAACCGGTTCGGCTGGTTTGCGTTAAAATCACTACTTTTTGTCTACTTATGCATTTATGCACGCTAATTTATGATTTATGCCCCATCATTAGTTGTTGTTGAAATATATAGTTACTAGACTTTACAACAACAATAATTAAGAAAACTTTCATTAAGAAAGTGTATCATTAATCTTGCCTCAATTAACTTTTGTTTTGATCATTTCGCCACTTCAGTGATGTCAAAACTGTCGGGGAGTGTTGTTGTATTGAGTTCAAAATGTCAAAATTCTTAGAAATTGTTCTTTAAGCTTTCTTTTACCTATGCAAGGAAGTGCGGCATTCTAAGTTCAACTATGTTTTCCCCCTTCTAAATTGGGGTAATTTAAGAGTGTTCTTTGGGAGAAAATAATACGTGCTGAGATTGAGGTTATTGTAGAAAATTTGTGTTGCAGAGACTACTTTTACATCGAAATACACTTCAATAAAATACATATTAATTTCTGACTGCGAGCCATCGATGATGAGAAATTCTTTGAACAGGCCATAAGTGCTGGAACACCGGACAGTATTACGAAAGGGTGAACTTTACTAAGAAGAAAAGTAAGGCTAAATTGAATAACTCCAAATTTGACCTCATGCTAAGGGATAGCTCTATTAAGTTTTACACTAGTGGCTCGAATACGTCTGAAGGCACCTACACCAACATCGCAGAACCTCTTACCAAACTTTCCATATTTATGGGACTCTTTCCATATTTATGGGACTCTTTCCGAGCATTTTCTAAGCAGAAGTCTAGGCTATAAATCCGTGTAGAGATAAACCTTCCACGCAAGCATCGCCATGAAAGTATCGCCATATTCAGCGATAGCCAACTGGATTTCACGAAAGAACGGCTGAATAGTCTATCAGTTCACAACCAAGTACTCCTCACCTAGGTCACAAGGGTGTAGACGGGAAAGAACTGACTGGACAGCTTGCTCACAATCCACAAGAAAGGTGATACCCCAACGTTAGTGGACTTATTCTACAAAACCTCGGAATCACGAAATCTTAACGGCCACCGTCAACAACGTAAATGGACTGTATCCATTTGGCTTTAGATCTGAGAAATTTATACATAGGTTATTAGATATTAAGTTAAGGTTAAGCTTATCACGTTTTGGATATATGAAAATCGATCACCACCAGCTGCTGAATCCATCAATCGTTTCTTCTTTCATTTCGGTCTCTCTCTCTCTTTTATCTGTAAATGCGTCTCGCTTTCCTCTTCAACCCTCGGTGGTTATCCCATCCCGCACGTGTTGTGGTCGATTGTAACGTTGCGAGTTAAGCAGTCTGTTTTCTCTCCACAACGACAAGACACGACATCATACCAGCGGTAGGATACGATAGAGGGCGTTTCTAGCTAACAAACGAGCGCCTGGACAGATGTCTCGGAGCACCTGGAGAGTCAAGACAAAAATTTTTGCGAGACGTGTTTCTGTGAGTGGTGCAAGCCGAAAATGCAGCGTTCGGTAGAGTTGAGGTGGTTCTGTGTGAAATTCGGCAAATCTGTGACAGAGACGTTTGATATGATCAAGCAGGTTTACCCAGATCTTGCTTTAACAAGAAGTGGTGTGTTGCGGTACACCAGGCCTTTTTGGCGAGCCGAGGAGAGGTCGCTGTTGAAGACCGAAGGCCAGAGGGAAAATGCTGCTCATTGTCTTTTTTGACATCAAAGGCTTCGCCCACCATGAATTTGTTCCTCCTGGACAAACCGTCAACACCAAGTTTTACGTGGAAGTCCTCAAGAGATTCAAACGAAGAGTCAATCGGGTCCGACAAGACATCGAAGCCGATTGGAAGTTGAACCACGACAACGCCCCGGCTCACACCGCTTTTCTTGTAAAGAGCTACCTAACTAAGGCCGGCATCCCAACGCTTTCGCAGCCGCCCTACAGTTCAGATGTGGCCCCACGGAATTTTTTGTTTCCTTGTCTGAATAGGCCGATGAAAGGCAAGCATTTTGAGACGACAGAGGGGATTCAAGCAGCATGCATCTCGGCTTTCAAGGCTATTCCGAAAAATGCCTTCCATGACGCCTTCAATGCTTGGCAATCGCGCTGGCAGCGCTGCATCGACGCAGCAGGAGCCTACTTTGAAAGTTGTTAAAGAATTGTAACGATTGGTTCAATAAATTTTTTTTCGAATCAGTTCTATTACTTTCCGGACAAACCCTATATTTCGGGCCCCGGCGAGATCGATCAGCCTCAACCCATTGGGGATGTTTCCTCGCGGGGCTGAATTTACCAACCATTGTTCCAAAAATCCCATCTTTGTGCACCTAATACAAATCCAAATTTTAACTCTCTTTTCATTTGTACTATATCCCCCTCTTGCAGAACACTGTACCACTCCCTTCGCAATTAAAAACATTCAAAACAAATATTTCATAACCAAACATAACCTCTAATAAGATTGTATGCAAATCATTACTTGTGGTTTTCAGAATTCCGTAACACATTTATTTTTATCGTTTCAAGCCCCGCGGCAGCACAGCGGTTTGCAATAAATATGAATTTTCTCCCGATATTGATTGCCGTCAAGATTTCGCAAGTAATGAGATGCAAAATGCAGTTTAGAAGAAACTAGGAAAACCTATAACATAAATCAATGCACACACCCCTTCGCCGTGGAGTTGCGAGCGGGCACAGTGGGAAGCATTTCTTGAATGTCGCGACGGCGTCTGCCTGACTGGCTGCATTGTGGCCACTCCCCAAACGAACGTGAGTCACGGCGGCAGCGCGAGCAATAAGCATAATGCCAAATTATGATAATTTGTAAGCGCACATGTGAAAGCGAAAAGAAAGAAAGTACTCAAGAAAAAATACGGACCCCTTCTTGCGACCACTTTTTGTTAATCATTTTTTTTCTGCATTTCTTCTGCATGTCTAATATGCTTTTGTTCGGGGGCACCCTTTGAGCAGTTGCCAAGTGGGTTGGCTGCATTCAAATTTCCCGATGATTTTCCTCATTTAAATGTCAATGGCGCGAGCATAAGTAGGCAGTCACTAAGGAACTATAGTTTTTGCTTTTATTTGTTTTGCTCTTGTTCTTCTTCGCGGCGCTTTGTTGTGCCGTCTAAAGGGTTTTGCAACATTGTATTTGCTTGCCGAAGCAGCATTTCCACGCCACACACACACATGCATATTATATATACACTGATCTACAGGCAAATAAGTCGCTGGAGTATGCGTGTTTCTACAAATATTAACGCTACTGTATTTAATGTTTTCCATTTTTTGCCGTGGCTTAAGCTGAGTTTTCTTTTTGTTGCTTTGTTTGCATTATTTTTCAACGCGCCGGCTCTACGTCGGGATTAAGTTGAAAGAAAAGCGGTGGCGCTGCGAATCAGTTTTCGCCGCGAGGTTGAAAACAGCAACCAACAACAACAACAAATGCACAACAATAGACCAAAAATAATAAAAATCATAATAAAATAGAATAGTGTAGCATCCACCAATAGTCAGGCAACCATGCATGTACGCCAGTGATCTTCCTTATTAGGCAAGCGATCGTGCGGCGGCAGGCTCTCGGCCCAACGCGCTACATGTGCGTGAATCCTGTTGCTGCTGTTCCTACTCCATTGTCCTCAGATCTGCTTAAAGACACACAACGCGACCTACATACATGCATACATACATACATACACGTGTATGTGATATTACTCGTAAGTATATAACTGTGTTTGTATGTGTGTAGCGTTCATGCTATGCGCAAGCGCGCGTCCTGTGTGTGACTGTCGTTCAACATGTTCTCTGCCCCACAGGCATTTTCTTCCCTCCTTTGTTTGCAAAACAATAGGATTTCACATAAAGTTAATATACATACATACATACATCTATACATATAAGAAAGTGTGTATATATGTGTTCGTTTGCATGGATTCCTTAGCACAACGAATCCGCTGCAAAATGCGAAATCAAAGCGTTTCGAGCTGTAAAAAGCACAAAAAGTTGTAAATCTTAAATAAGTGAGGAGAATGGTAAGTGGAGTTTACTATTTAGTAAAATTTATGTGTAGACACAGATGTGGAAATGTCTATGTGTGCGTATGTGTGTACGAGGTAGGGTTATTAAGTAACGTGGCTGACTGTGTTACGAAAGAATTGCTGCTCACCCGTCAGTTTTTTATTGTTACTTATCAACTCTCTCTTTTTTCTTCCCGCGATCGAACGAGACGAAAGTATTAAAATTTACTGCCGAAGTTCGGAGTCAGAGGCCTCAACTTTAAGAACTGTGGGTCCAATTTATGGTCGTCATAATCGTTCTATCAGTTCAAAAATTGACTGTCTAATAGAAAAATTTGAATCCACAGGCACAGTACAAAATGTTCCCGTGCCAGTGAGACAAAGAAGTGCCCGTAGTGTCGAGAATATTGCTGCCGCTAGCGCATCAATTGAGGAAGACCCAAATCAGTCTCTCACACGTCGTTCTCAAGCGTTGGGCATCTCTGTGACGTCGTTGTGGCGAATTTCGCGAAAAGATCTTGGCCTACATCCTTACAAGATCAAATTGACGCAAGAACTGAAGCCGCTTGACCACCAGAATCGTCGTATGTTCGTGAATTGGGCTGAGCAACAACTTGAAAATTAT
This sequence comes from Bactrocera dorsalis, assembly GCF_023373825.1. NCBI lineage: Eukaryota > Metazoa > Arthropoda > Insecta > Diptera > Tephritidae > Bactrocera > Bactrocera dorsalis. The sequence continues at coordinate 100,627,205 of NC_064304.1, read as the reverse complement.
CCGGATTTTCATCGAAAAATCATCTTCAGCGATGAGGCTCATTTCTGGCTGAATGGCATTGCCAATAACCAAATACGCTTTATTGGTCAGACCGCAATCCACACGTACTCCATGAGTCACCATTGTATCCCGAAAAAATTACGGTTTGATGCAGTGTATGGGTCGGCGGCGTTATTGGGCCGTACTTCTATCGTGATGATCAAAACCGGCATGTTACTGTGAATGGGAATCGCTACCGCTCAATGATAACCGAATATTTTTGGCCTGAATTGGATGATGTAGTCTTGGACAATATATGGTTCTAACAGGACGGCCACACAGCGAATATCACAATCGATTTATTAAAAACTAGATTTGTTGAACGTATTATCTCACGAAAAGGCCCAGTCAATTGTACAAACCTTGACAGCCGACTGTTGGGTTTTCCACGCTTTGGAGCGGGCTCATTTGTGCAGTTCACTCGGTTGATTATCGATTGGACTTCGGAGTGAAATGATAGAGCCATGTTTCATCCATTGTCTCATATCGACTCAAAAACTCGGATTTGTTACGCTTGAACATCTTTAAACACTGAGCCAAAGCATCAACTCGCCGTTGTTTTTTGGTCAAAAGTAAGCTCGGGCAGCACACGCTTTGCACAGAGCTTTCTTATACCCAAATATTTGTGAATAATACGATGTACACGTCCAGTTTACATCTTTAGAGTCCCTGCTATCTTGAACAACTTCATTTTACGGTCATCAGAAATTATTTTGTGGACTTTTTTGATGTTTTCTTCAGTAATAACCTCTTTTTGACGTCCACTGTATTCACCGTCTTCGGTGCTCAATTCAGCGATATAATTCTCAAACTAATGATCCGACAGCCACCAAATATATACACGTGCCGTTTGAATTTTAATTCAAAAATCATATGGATTTGATTCTAGTAGCTCCATCTACATATCAGGCCAGTTTAATCTTTCACTTCCAACTAGCACTCCTGGATGATTAAAGGTGTGAATTTCAAGGTAGAAGTTGAATTATGAAAGAAAATCTTATAAGTTACCAATTAAAGCTCTATGGCTCCATCCGGTGTTTAATAATTGTCGGTAAAGAGATCATAAGATTTCTAACATTCCTCCTAAAAATGGAAGACTCTGAATGTACTTGAAATGGCCTCATAGCTTAGTAGTATAGGCGCACAAAACGATTAAATCTCATTATTTATTACCTGCACCTAGGAAATTTTGGTATTTACTCATAAATATATGTATGGCATCCATCGCCATAATAGAGAGGTGTAAGTGCTCTATCCTTATCCCATAGAGTACGAACACTGTACTGTGCCTGTAGAATGACTCAACTCCTCTATAAATTTATGTTCCACATACTTGTATAATGCCAATATACATATTAGTACAGTGGAACATTCACAAATAAATTGAAGACAGAACTATACTTTAAAATTTTTTCATATATTATCTTTTCTAGCTAACTCAGTGTCCGTTCTTCTGCTGTTTATTTTGAAGCTTATCGTATTAAGTAAGGTAGATACTGGTGGTCTTGATTTGTATTTCCACGAAAACTATCCGCCGTCTTGTTGAAACCAAATGTCGCCGAGATCGCGAGCTTCAGTTTCAGTCATCAAATAGTCGGTTATCATGACGCGATAATGATCCCCATTGACGGTAACGTTCTCACCGGCATAATTTTTAAAGAAATATGGACCAATGATTCCATCGGCCCATAAACCACACCAAACCATTATTTTTTCTAGATGAAATGGCAGCTCTTGAATCTCGTCAGATTGCTCTTCGTCCCAAATGCAGCAAATTCGCTTGTTTACATACCCCTGAGCCAAAAATTGGCCTCATCGCTGAGAAAAATTTGACTGGAAAACGTCGGATCTTCTTGGATCTTTTCAAGAGCCCACAAAGCGAAGTGATGTTCGCTTCGAGCGACTCCAGTTCTTGCACAAGCTGTATTTTGTACACTTTTAATTTAGCCGTTAGCTGCTTCTTCGATTCGCCACTCTCCAAAGCTTTAAGACAATGCATTAAATTACGTATACTTCTTAGAAGTGAGAATAAGGGACCTATTCCTTAATTTTTCTTCTTCGGAAATAATGTTCGTATGTGTTTAGGTGTACTCTGAGACATTGTTTAATTATCTAAGTTTTAAGCTCTAGGACACTGTAATGTCTCTTCTCTTGTAACTATGCCAAAGCTGAAACCCCAAATTGTGTAGTTTCCTTAACTGTACTGCCAAGAAAAGCACTTTCTCGTTTTAATAAAAACCAACTTCATCGGGCAGACAATGTGTATATGTACATATAAATTCCAAATGATTTACTATCGCAAATTTTTTCCTCCTGTTGCTATGATTGTGTTCTTTAGATGAGACCTTCAAGCATTCAACAAATGCTTTTCCACCCTTCGCCATTCGTGTCGGCACTGTTTGCTGGCATTTAACGAGCTGCCGAGCAAGGATGCGCGGCGCCCGGGAGGAAGACAAGCAATCAAAACGATGAAAGAGGGTTAGTTGTATGTTTCAATGGAAATTCACATACACAAGGACTTGCAACGTTGTGGCTCAGCTTCACCTTCGCTTCTGCCTTCAAAGTTCCCCTTGTGGCCTTCGTCTACTCAATTGGCTTTTGCCTTTTTAGAAAATCATAAGAAATCCTTGAATTGTCAATTCGCCATAAGGGTATGTTTCAGTGAATTTATATATTTTGTCTCTTCCACTGTTTCTTCTTCTTCCTCCACTGCTTGTTTTGATTTATCTGTGTTTGAGTTGTATGATTACTTCTTTTCCTGTTGTTGGCGTTCATTTAGTGCTCGCTATTACTCTACAACTTCTTAAAGCACAAGGAAAGCAAGGACTTGTTGTGCTTCATCGACCAGTTATTTCTGCAGTGAGTGCGCGCCGAGCGTTAAGCACAAGGCGAGGGGGAGACGCGCACACGCTCACCAAAGCAGCGTACAACCTGAAAGTCCTGAAGCAAAGTGGTGGTTGCATTTCCTCGATTGCTGACAATGCTTGTTGGTGAAATTCTTAGCTTCCTGAGCATTGCTGCCCTGAGCGCTGACACAGTTTTCGAGTGCAATCCAACGGAGTCGGATGTTTACGTTTTTGTTGTGTCCTCGCGTAGTGTGCGGTTGTTTTGCTTCGTTGATAGGGACTCGCGTCGCGCAATCCTAACGTGTAGTAGTGTAGTTGTACGCTCCGATTGTCGTTAGTTTTTGTGGTACCTGATTGGTTTAGGTGCTTGTGTTCACAGCCGGTTTGGAGGGAACTTGTTCCGGCCGCTTATGTTCTACGAACGTTTTTGTTTACTTGTTGACTTGTTATTATTCGCCAGTTTTATTGAAGCAAGTTTGTTATTTTTTGTTGGACGAGTTTTAATGAACCATTTCTTGGTGCTAGGGACTCAGTTTATAAGACGGTGAGTTGTGATGCTTTACAAAAATTTAAATATTTATAAAACTATAGAAGAAATATTAACAATGTAGACTTAATTAGAGTTTTATATAATTATTAGAGAAATTATTAATAAATTTTATTAAATTAAGTTATGTATAATATATTAGAAAAACTGCCTTTAATTCATTTTCGAATTTAATTAAGAAAAATTGAATAAGCGAATATAATGAAGATAATGTTTGATTCAGTTGAAATATTTTTTATATTTCCAATCAATCTGAATCTAAATTATTTTGAAATTTAAAATTACTTAATTAACAAAATTAATTATCTTAATTAAAATAAACTAAATAAGAAAACTAAACAAATCTTTAAAAAATTAATTCAATATAAAATTACTTAATTAACAAAAATAATTACCATAATTAAACTAATTTAGTAAACTAAATAATTGTTAAAAAAATGTAATATTTTTCAAATTCAGTGCATAAATTATAAATATAAAATTATGTAATTAACAAAATGAATTACCTTAATTAAATCAATTTAAATTACAAAACTAAATAAATGTAAAAAATTAATCTTTTTCAAATTTTTCAATGCATAAATTATCAATGTAAAATTAATTAATTAACAAAATTAATTACATTAATTAAATCAATTTAAATTACAAAACTAAATAAATGTTAAAAAGGGTAATATTTTTCAAATTCGATTCATAAATTATCGATATGAAAAACCTTAATTAACAAAATTAATTACTTTAATAAAATTAATTTAAATTACAGAACTAAATAATTGTTAAAAGAAAATTTAATCTTTTTCAAAATCAATGCATAAATTATCAATATAAAATTAATTAACAAAATTAATTACCTAAATTAAATTAATTTGGGTTGCAAAACTAAATAAATGTTAAAAAAATTTAATTGAATGTAGAATTAGTGAATCATTAATTAAAAAAATAATTAACGTAATTAAATTAGTTTAGAAATTAAAATACATAAATAAAAAATTAGTTCAATATAAAATTATTAAATTAACCAAATAATTACGTTAATTAATTTAAATTAACTAAATTAATTTTTTTTTTTAATATTTAGTTTAATATAAAATTATTGTATTAACAAAATTTAATTTAATTTTTAATTAATTACCTAAATTTTTAAAGTTAGGTTAATAAACTCATAAATTAAGTTAATTAAGTTAAAGCAAATTAAACTTTGTTTCTTTATTTTCTTGTATGTATATATGTATTTTGTTTTATTTTAATTTTTATATACATACATTTTTTCTATATATCTATATATAAATTTATATGTACTTTGTCGATATGTCTTTCATGCGAAACGTTCCACAATCTAATACATTCCCACTGAATTGGGGTAATCATCCCCCAAAAATGTGCTGCTTCCTATTGTCCGCCTCTCACCCACATATTGACATCAGCACAGTCTTTGTTCAGCTTACATACATATGTACATATAAATGGATTTACTTATATACATATACATACATATATGAATGTACGTTTAACAATATATTTCATTATATTTTCTAATTCTCCCAATCTACACCCATACATGCACGTCTGTAGTATACTATATGCAAATAAGTACATATCTACTGTTGTGTGTGTAATTTAATTTTATATTACAGATGTTATTTTGCTATTTCTTCAATATATTTTCTTCAGTATAGTGTTAACCCGTTGTTTGCCGATTTTTTCCTTTTTTCTTTTGCTTCTTTTTCTATGAAGTGACATATTTGGTTTTCAAAGCGGTTTCTTTCGTTCATTTCCGCATTTGCCATCGGCGCATGTACCAAGTGTTGATTCATCCATTTACTGGTTAGTTGGCTGACTTGTTGTTGTCTTCGGAAATTCCTTGCTAATATGTGCTTTTGTTCTAAATATGGTGTTTTTTGTTGTTTTAAAAATTTATATTATACCTAAACGTATTTTACATTAGAAATGCAAAACTTTAGTTAGAAAAAGACTCCAAAAATTGTAATAAAACATTTTTTGGTTGAAATAAATTTTTTATTATTTTGTTTTATTATATTTATAAATATATATTTTTATATATATATTTATAAATATTTTTTTTTTAATGTATTCTTATTTTTTTTTTAATTTTTTCTAATGTTTTTTAAATTTTTTTTTTAATTTTTATGGTTTTCCCCCTTTAAAATGTCTTTGGATGTCTAAATTACATTCTCAACACAAAAACCTTTTTTTATAAATAGTTTTACTTGAATTGCTAGCTACGAAAATAATAAAATTTTCCAATAAAAATATTTTTTTTAACCAAAATTTAATTTGGTTCTATATTCGTGCTAATTAAAATATGTTTAATCCAATTCAAAAAAATTCAAAAGTGTACTTAAGCGTTTCTTGCTTTTATGTGCTAATATATGTATAGTATGTCTAGATATATCTCTGCTGAAATATTGTTATTATTAGAAGTCTTTGTTCAAATTTCTTCATATTTATTACTAATTACCAGGTTAAAATAAAAATGAAGCTCATAGCTTTCAACGAGATCATAAAAATTTGTTATATATTTACATAAGTATGTACATATTCGTATATGAAAGCGTTTGTAAACATAACAAAGTCGTCGGTGCTTCAATTGCACTTTGGACTTGGTTTCTTGCCACACAACAATTCTGTGTTAATAAATGCATTTATTGTAAATATGTATGTATGTATATATACCCACGTCGATATATATGTATGTATATGAATTTATATAATAAATATATATGCAAAAGCATTATTATTTTTTATTAATTCTCTGACAACAACAATATCTCTCTCTTATATTTTTCTTTTTATATTTACAGCAACAAAAGAAAGCCAGTTTAAACGCAGACGGCGCATCATTTTTAGTTAAGGTAAGGTTTGGTAATATATTATTTGGTGGATCTATTTCATTTAATTTTTGTGTGTCTATATCTTTTAATTTATGTATATATTTAATAATAAAGAGATAATATTTATTTTGAAGTTGCGTTTTTCTTAATTTTTATGTTATTATATTCTTTTTTATTTTTTTTGTGTTTATATAATATCTTTTAATTTTTTTTAATTTCTGACATTTTACTCTCTTTTGGAGTTAAATTTTGTTTTATATTGAATTAATAATAAATAATAATAATTTCAATCTTTTTAATTCTTGTAACTAAAAATATTTTTAATTTTAATTTCTTTTTATTTCCTTTTTAAATTAAATTTTATTAAATATTTAATAATAAAGCGACAATATTTATATTATTTTATTGTTGTTTTTGTTTTTATTTTTTGATATAATTATTTCTTACTTATTTTGTTTGAAATATATACATAGTATATGTAAAAATTTTTCCACATATTTTTTATTTTCCTTTTAAATTTAACTTTTATAAATAATAAATAGATAATAATAATTATTTTTATTTTTTTTTTTTAATTTTGTATTATTATTCTTTGATATTTTTCTTTATAAATACAGTTATTTTGTATTTATAATTAATTAATTAATATTACCTTTTTATTGTTTTTTTTATTTATTATTATTATGATATTGTTTATTTGAATGAATGAATTAAAGTTGAGGAATGCACTGCGACCTTTGGTCTATTGTGCTCTCTCCTGACTCACATTGACTCACTCAGCCCCAGCGCATGAATAAAATCCAACAGCCTGCCGGGTGCTAGTGAGGCAATGTGATCCCTATCCGGAACTATCGATCCATTGTTTATTTTTTTAATTATTATTTTTTAAATATTATTATTTTAGTTTTCAATGTATTTTTTTATCTTTTCTTATTTTTTTGAATATTTTCTTTTCTTTTATTTTTAAAATAAATTGATAATGATTATTATTATATTTTTTGTGTTTTCAATATTTTTTTCTTATAAACATATACATTTGTTTAATTGTTTTATACATTTAATATTTCTTTTTTTGAATTTTGCTACCCTTTATATCCTTTTTAAGTTCATTAAATTTTTTAAATTTAAATTAATCATTTATAATTATTTAATATATTATTTTTGTTTTATTATTTCTTTGATTTTTTTATTTCCTTTTTAAATTAAATTTTATTTTATTTTTATTTTTTATATATTTCCAATAATTAATTTATGTGTTATATTGCTTTTAATTCCATTTTTGAATACCAAATCTTTTTTTATGCTTGTAATATTCTATTTTATTTAAATTAATAATAATTAGATAATATTTACTTTTTATTTTTTTATTGTCATTTATTTTTATTTAATTTTTCTTATTTTCTTTATTGTTTTCGATGTCTTAATTTTTACTTTATTTATGTCTTTTAATTTTTACATCTATTTATAGATAATTAGTATTTTTAAAAAAATTTTAATCGTTTTTTTTTTTTATTAAATGTTTATTTTTTTTATTTTTAACCTTTTTTATTTATTTTTTAATTTTTCAAATTTATATTTATTATTTTTTACTTCTTTTAAGTTTTATTTCCATTTATTTATGTGTATTAAGGATTTAAAAAAAATTTTAATCGGGTTTATAATTTATTATTTATTTATTTCATTTAATTTTTGTGTGTCTATATCTTTTAATTTATGTATTTAATAATAAAGAGATAATATTATTAAATTTTGTTTTCCATTAATAATAAACAAATATATATACTTAAATGGAAACTTTTCTAGCGCTCAATCACACAGCTTATTAGGCAACCAAAGCAGCTTAGATCAGCGTTAAGTAAAAAATAAACACAAGCAAATTCGCCCACTCCGCTCAAAATCCATTTGCAACTCTGCGTCAACACTTTGTGTAAACTAACTGTTATCGTCCGGCTTTGGTTGGCTTTTGAATACAAAATACAATCTCACTGATACTTTTTTTGCATGAAATTCCACAACTTTTTAAATTTTTTTCTTAGCTTTCTGCTTTTTCAAGCGGTAAAAGAGCGAGAGGGGTAAAAATTGCAAAAATATTATTATTATACATATTAATTTACATTTTTTTGTTTATTAATTTTTAAATACCAACTTTTTTTTGCAATAAAACGCTCATGACTGCGAAATGCCATTCAACTTGAAAATAGCGTTCATTAACAAAAACAAAAACAAAAACAAACAGAAACACAAACAAAATGAGCAATTGCACTTTTGTGCGTCGTCTGCGAGCGGCAGACAGCTCAGTCGCGCACCCCCTGCGGCGGCGTCGACAACGAGTTGCCAGCGCTTCTGAGCACCTTTGTCTGTTTGTGCCGTTATTTACAGCTGCTCATGCTAGTTATTACAAATTACGGTAATTTGTTTACGTTAGTTTACTTTTCAGTGCTTTTGCTCGAGCATTTTTTTTGCCTTTGCATATTATTTTTAAAAATTGTCATCTCATGCCATGTCGTGCCTGACGTTTTTCCCCGTACTCATTTCGCATGCATACAACATTTAATTGCCTGCAATCCGTTGTTATTATTAGAAGCTGCCGGAAAGCATTTGAATTTGTTTTTGCTCCGTGAATTTATGCAATTCTGTGATGTGCGGTAATCGCTAAGTTTTCCATAAACATTTTTATCTAATTGCCGCGAGAGAATTAATGGGTTTGGAGAATGGCGAGCTAATTGTGCTATGAACATAGTCTTGCTTGTCTTGCTGTGAATGTGATTTTTGAGAGTTTTAGAATTTTTATTTTAAATAAAGTGGTGAAAAAAAATTAGAAAATTTTTAGTGAATGTTAAGAAAAATTTATCTAACTTAAATTTTTTTTATTTCATTTCAAGTTTTGTCTAATAATAATTTGTTAAATTTTTTGCTGAATATTTTATTTAAATTTTTCATATGTTTAGTTATATTTTTTTTATATATTTTTATTTTTTCATTTATTTTAATTGTTTTTCTTTTTGTTTTTTCTTTTTTTTTTTGTTTTTGTTTTTTATATTTTATTTTTATTTTTTAATTCTAATACTTCTTAACTTTTTTATTTTTATTTTTATACTTTTTATTTTCCAAATTTTGAAAATCTTTGTACCCCCATGTCCATGAACTCATTCTTTGTCTAAAAATATCCAAAAATGGTTTTCCAATCGCTGGCGTTTCATCGAAATTATTTCAAGGCAATAATTTTCAAGCGTTATTTTTTGTTCAATTTCTTCAGAAGCTTTTATTTATTTTTGTTGCATGGTTGGCAATTATATTAGCCACATGTGGGCATGCAGAAAATGCTATTTTTGGTTGGAAAAATACAAATACAATTTAATTTTTATAAAATTTTTGTTTTTTATTGTATCCAAATGGTATTTTAAAAAATATGCTGCATAAATAAAAAAATGTGTATTGTTTGTTTAAAACAAAAACCAAATCAAGCAAAATAAAATATAATTTGGTAATTTTTGCTTTTAAATATTATTCGTTTGCAATTTTATTTTAGAAAACAATTATTTATAATTTTTTTTTATCTGATTTTTTATTATTTGTTTTTATTATAATTTTTAAAACACAAAAATTTTTTTTCAAGTGAATAAGTTGTTATTTTTTCTACAAAATATAAAAAGCAAATATTTCGCCTAAAATATACTTTAATTTATTTAATTCTCCACTTAATACCCCTAACGCTATCAAATCCCTTGCGAAACCACACACTTGCCCTTATAAAGTTCAATGTTTTCATTATTTAGTCGCGTATACGCCCCCCACAACCATTAGGAAATTTATTCGTATTCTAACTGTCAACAATGTAATTGGCATATACACCAGCTATTTTACCTAATTGTAAACAAGAAAATATTTTGTTTTAACACGACACCTACTCACCATATTTTACCGTTACCCTTAACGCTTTATTTTGTTTTACTATTTCATTGACTGCTCGGCGGTGCCTGCGTACTAGCTAACGTGCGTAGGTGTGGTTTTTTACACAATACAATAAGCAATGTCATGTATAACAGTTATATAAATATGTAAAAGCATACATATATTTATGTACGTACTTTACACGAATGTAAACAAATCGATATCGCCAGTCAAAACATATCCGAATACATTTTTTTTGTCCTCCTAGCAGCCGAACTTCTACCTAATGTACTCATTCTGCTTTAAATAAATGCGGTAGCTGAGAAACGCGTTACGACGCAAAATAAAGGATAAAAATAAATAAAGTAAATGCAAAATATTACAACGTAAACTTCCACAGGATGCCTACCATAATCTTGTTGCGTGCAGTGTTCCACTGCGCGCCACTCCTTGAATCCACTTGTTTTACATATATGTATATGTATTATGCTTTTTATGTTTTCGCCATCTTTCGCATTACATTCAACACCCTTAAATTTTGTTTGCTCACGCACACTACCTACGAAATATATATTTACTATATACATATACCATACATACATATATATTTATGTATACTCGCATAAAATTCGTTGTATTTGTTTACAAACTTTATATATTTGTATGTATACACCTACGCATGTCCTTGTCAGTAATAATACTGAAGGATACTATGCTTGCATACAAATACATGCACACACATAGTACATACAATAATAAATTTACTAAAAATTTCTACATGATTATTGTATAACTCTCTTATATGTTGTTAATAATTTTATATAAAATACAAATATATAGAAAATAATCATTCATTCGTTATTGCTTTTATCTACCCATTTTATTGTTTGTATTCTTTATTTTCGCAACAAGCTACCTGAATTTCTCTATTTTCTCCGCATACTCGGAGCTAACCTTTCTCTCTGCATCCACCTTTGCTTTAGCCCAGTATTTACCGTTTATATCTTTTCATTATTTAGCAAGCTTTTAAGCTCTTGTAATGCCAGCTAAATTAATAGAAAACCAAATACAACCCAAATTAGGAAATTTTATAAAAATTTTTAGCGGTTTTAAACAGAAATTTGTAATTTCTTCACTGAGGATTTTTTGTTGAATAACGGTTGGTGTTTTTACGCCGTGAGCAAATAATTACTCGTGGGTTTCGACAGACAGACTAGCTAATGTCAGCAAATTAGGAAAATCGAAAAACTTGCCAATCAGAGATAAGAGCTTAAGGCTCTTAAGTTTTCTTTTTTCGGTTAAAAATGAAAATTTATAGATTTAAGTTTTAGCCGAAACAAATTCTTGCGATAAAATGTTGAAATAAACTCTTTTGACGCATTTATGTGTCTAATTAGGACTTGATTGGTACTTAATTGAGTTTTGTTACGAAAATGTTTGGCAAAAAAAATTAAATTTTTCCATTATACTCTTATACGGCATTACATACATATATACTTTGATGGAATTGCTAATTACATATATACACACACATACATACATAATATCCCGTTGCAATAATTTCTTATCTACATTTAATTATGAATAATGTCCATTTGATTACAGCTCATTAAGATCGACCTTCACTGCCGTGGGTACAGTACGCATCTGTGCTGCCCGTGGCACCATTTGATTGAGCATACAAACTCACTTCACGCTTCTATGATTTGTAAATAAAACATTTTTTCTTAATTTTCGCATATTGCATTATTGTAACGCCGTTTTTCTTTGTGTGCCCACGCAGCTGCTGTATTTCATGCGCTTGAAGAAGTACTACATAATTACAAGCAGCATGTAGGTTGCGTATACGCACTGTGCGCCCACTGCTGTATGCCTGTGGCCACGGCTAGCGTGTGTGTTTTGGTAAATATTTATGAAACACTTGCAGCTGTGTGTGTGTGCAACGCCAGTCGGTTCAGTCCAATAAAATCCTACAACAACTACAACAAATAACAATACGTTGTAATAAAATGTATGTACATAAAAAGTAGAAAAAGACAAAACAAAATAAACGTTAATGTTGTGATGCAAAGAGAAAGTGAAAACGCTAACGTAAACTCAATTCCAAGGCCATTTCGTTACGCCTACACCCGTGTCAATACCACGCTACTCACAGCGCGCTGACTTCATTCAGTGCTGCCTTCTGCTAAGGACAACTGTTGTCACTCGTACGTTACAAGCGCTGGTAGTGGAAAATTTTCTGCATTACTCGTTTGCCGCAACAGCTCCTATTTGCCGAAATTCATTGAGTAAATTTCGTCGCTTACTCCTCTTTGTTTCTGCTTTGCTGTTTGGTTTTGTCGCGACGTCGCGTCTCTTTTAAGCGTCCAAAGTGTTTTATTTCACTTCTCATTTGTTTTTGCCGCTTGCTTCAAACTACATTTTGGGTTTTTACTAGACAAAAGCATTCCTATACCTTCCATATACATATTTTTTATATATGTATTTACCATTTTATGACCTAAAACCTACCTTTTCCTCACCATTCCCCACATCTGCTCGGCTGCTAGCATCACTGACCTTACTTCATCTCACCACATCGCCTATATCCACCACAAATACTCATACATCTCATATATGCTGACTCATCGCCCACTTTCGCTTTTAATCCAGCCCCTCTTCACCTTCGGCGCCTATTCGTGCTATTATTTTGTTGTAAATATGCGAAAGATGGCGTCCTGCTCCTCCATGTACTCCATTATGCACTGGCCTCTCTAACTTCTATTTACATTTATTTATGTTTTGTTTTTGATATATTTTGTTTTGCTTGTTCAGTTCTTCTTTGTGTTGAACTTTATATGCAGCGTTCAAGGACGGTTTTGCCTTATATTGCTTTTTTATGTATACTATTTATTTGTGTATTTGCTTTTGCTTTCATTTGTGAGGGCTTTCTCCAATACTTATATACATGTGTATATAAATATTTTCCAATAAACTTTCTTTCTCTGTTTATGAAGGGAATTTGCTTTACTTTTTCCATATTGCAATATTTTTTTCTTTTCTCAAAATGATTTTTAGTGAAAAATAATATTTTGGTGAACAAATTGGATCACTATGAAGGTTAAGAGCACCACACTACCAATTTTTATCCTTTATTGCAGGCATTTTGGTTTATCCGCCATTGATTCTCCTAAATGTAGTCATTATATAAAAAGTGTTGCCTATAATTAGGCGCATTGTATACAAGAAAAGCATTATTTTTGTTTCACAGAAGCTAAGGGAGTCAATGGATTCTTTGAAAAAATATATATATTTAATATATGTATTAAGCTCATTAATTTCTTACAATATTTTTTCAAAAATTATTTATAATACAAATCCCAGAAATTCGAATTTTGATTTTCCAGACCCTGAAAATTTATAAAAATAAATAGCAAGCGAGGGTATTAATTTTTTTGTGGTAGTAATTATTTATTCTCGAAGCATATTTATATAACCATAAAGTATAAGCTTCGGGATCCCGAAAAAATCTGTCGTTTTCCCATCAAGTGCTTACACATTATTATTTATTAGTTTTCAAAACATTTTCATATGAACTGGGAATCCAAATTTCGAGATCCCGAAAAATGTATCCTTTGTTTTTGCATCAATTTCTTACACATTATTATACATACATATATGAAGTTCATTAATTCTCTAAAGCATTCATACAAATATTATTTTTAGTAGTAAATTTGCAATGGAGAAGCTGAGTTTTCGGCATCCCGAATTTTGCAACAAAAAATAGCATGCGGAAATATTAATTTTTTTAATTATTTCTAGAAGTTTATTCATATAAATTTGAAATTCAAGTTTTCGGGATACCGAAAAATTCTTTTGTTGTTGTGGTAGCGGCAAAATTCTGTCGTTTTCCCTTCAACTGCTTACACATTATTATATGTATATAAAGTTGATTAATTCCCTAAAGCAATTCTAGAAATTTGATTTATAATAGTAAATGTAATTAAGAAGTTTTCGGGATCCTGAAATTTTTAATAAATAAATAGCATGCGACAGTATTAATTGTTTTTCGGAAGTAATTATTTATAAAAGTGTATTCATAAAAATCTAAAATTTAAGTTTTCGTGCTCCCGAAATTTTCTGTCCGTTACTCCATCAAAGGCTTCCACATTAAGATGCCAAGCTCAATAATTCCATAAAGTAATCATAGAAATATGAATTATAGTAGAAATCTCAAATCCCGAAAAATCGGGATCCCGAAATTTTCAAAATATAAATTGCATGCGAGAATAATGCAATCGTTTTGTATTAATAATTATCGTTTCACTAAAATTGGATTCATATAAATTGGAAATTCAAGTTTTCGGGATACCGAAAATACTTTTGTTGTTGGTGTTGTTGTTGCGGCATATTGCTGACCAAGTTCAAACTGATATTATAGAATAAAACATACAAGATAGTTGACAAGCATATGTATGGTATGGCGGCAATTTTCGGTGACAATCTAAAAATTCTTGAAAATGTAAATACTCGGTGAAATTCGTTGTACCCTTCAAAATTAAAAGCTTTGTCGCCATAAAATTCCCCATGAATATGCATATGTATGTATATATACATATGTATGTATGTTTACTTCCACAACTGATCGACTGGTGGGCTGCCAAATCGTCTGACAGCATGTAGGCTAGGCGCCGTTCAGCTCACCACACTCGCCGGCTGTTTTCTGTCACGCGATGCTCACAGTGAAACACATGTGCCATCGGAGCTATATTTAGAAATCGAAAAATACAAATAAACACAATTATGGGAAACACAAACAATAATTGTATGTATGAATATGTATGTACCTACAATGCACTCGCGAGGGGATTCACAAAATACAAGTGATTTGCTCGAAAAACAAATTTCAATAACTTCACAATTAAGAGCTTAATGGTGTCATTAGAACCGGTGCATAAGTGCAAGTGCTTAAAGCGTGAGCAAATGTTTGAGCTTGCAATACACAAATATACTCGTACATATGTATATGTTTATTTATTTACCTTATATATTTTGTATTTAAATGAGTTTACATTATTTCTGGTTTTCTTGCGATTCTCGGAAATTCGCAAGCATTATTTATCCATTGCAAAAATAACTGCAAAAATTCTTTTTAACACAAAAGTGAGAATCGAATGTAAATTAATGAATTTGTTGTCGTGATTGCAAAAACAACTACTTTGCGGCTATGTTTGTTTGGCTGAGAGAAAGGGAGGTGGTCAGGCGTGAAGTGTTGTTGTTTATGAAAAGGTGCGACCACATTGGCGTATTTCATAATAAAAGTTGACGTTTGCATACACCTGAAAATGTAAACAAACAAATTACGTCAAATGGCGATGCCGAGTGTGCCGAGAGCTACGCGAAGGAGTAGTCTATTTGTTGCAGTAATTAATGATTAAAACATGGAAAATAGTAAAAACTAATAAAGAAAAACTAAAAAATATATGTTTTTGTGAAATTATGGAGAGTCATTTATAAACCTCTTCTATCATGCTAACAGTCAACTCTCTCGAGTTATTACAAACCACTTATTGAAATCTCAGAACAATAATTTGAGTTTGCAATTCTAAAAAACCAATTCTCTTCTAAAGTACTGCACACAACTTTGGGGAGGCACGTTTTGCTTTCTCACTTCAGCCTTTTCGCCTTCAAAAGGATGTTTTTTAGCTACCCAGAGGATACTTGGTCTAAGACCGGAAGTCGCGAGCTGCTTGAGCCATATGTAAAAGAATCGTTTCTGCCCACTCCCAAGTGAATGGCGTTCAGAAAACTGTCCGGACTTGCGTGACGACTACCTCTTCGTCCATTTCAAATCTGCTTTTGATAGCACGAAAAGGAGCTCCCTTTATGCCTTTATGTTTGAATTTGATATCTCCACAAAACTAACACGGCTCTGTAAACTGACGCTGAACAATACCAAAGGCTTCGTTGGGATCGGGAAGGACCTTTCCCAGCCGTTCGATATCAAACGAAGTTTCAGACAAGGTAACTCCCTTTCGTGCGACTTCCTCAATCTACTCATGGAGAAGATAATTCTAGGTACAGAGCTGTTGGCGTACGCTGGTGATGTCGATTTCATTGGTCTCAATAACCGCGAAGTTACTTCTGCTTTCTCCAGACTGGATAAGGAAGCGAACAAATGGGTCTGGTAGTGGACAAGACGAAATATCTCCTGCCGTCAAGCAAACTGTCGTCGCACTTGCGACTTATCTCCCACATCACTTGACAGTCAAAACTTCAAAGTCTTAGATAAATAATTTTGTAAATCTTGGTACCAGCATCACCATCAACCACAACGTCAGCCTCGTAATCCAAGGCAGAATAACTCTTGCCAACAGGCGCTACTTCGGATAGAGTAGGCAATTGACAAATAAAGTCCTCTCTCGACGAACAAAGACCAAACCAAAACCAAACTCTATAAGTCACTCATTATTCCTATCCTGCTAATACGAGTATGGTGCATAGGCATGGACGATGACAACATCTAATGAGTCGACGTTACGAGTTTTCGAGAGAAAAGTTCTGTGGAAGATTTATGGTCCTTTGCGTATTGGCAATGGCGATTACCGCATTCGATGGAATGATGAGCTGTACGAGATATACGACGACATTGACGTAGTTCAGTGAGTTAAGAGACAACAACTTTGCTGGCTAGGTCATGTCGTTCAAATAGATAAAAAAGCTCCAGCTCAGAAAGCATTCGACGCAGTAGCCTCCGGGGAATACAGAGGAAAAGGATGGAGATCGTATCCTCTGCTTCCCGTTGGAAATACCAGGTGGACTGGACCTGGCTACACTTGGAATCTGAAATTGACACAAAACAGCTAAAAGTAGGAATGACAGGCGCGCTGTTGTAAACTCGGCTGTAAGCGGTGTCTACGCCAATAAAGAAGAAGAACTAATTATGAAGTTTATTTTATTGTTAACTGATAAAGTTGGGGTTACATTTATAGAAACTTCCTTCTATATATAGTACGTATGTATATTATGTCTATGATTAAATCTTAAGCCGTAACAAACTTTTCTTGGAACACCGCCTTATCGTTAACTGCAAAGCCTCAGTCTATTTGTAAATTACATTGAAAAGTTCTATAATAATCATATAAATTTATGCATATATAAACATCATAAATTGTGCAAACAAAAGGTGAAAAGTAAAAGATAAAAATACTAAAAGTAGCCATAACAAAAATCAAACCAAGTACGAAAATAAACAAACGTCAGAAAGCCGACAATCAAAACATAAGCAAAAGTCTGGCAAAGTGTGGGAAACACTACGGAACGATACTATATAACACACATACATACATGCATACATATGTACATGCTATGCATGTATTCGAAAGCAAAAGTATGAAAACAAATCACAAAAGTCGTCAGCAAAACAGAAACTAAGCAAAAATAAATTAATATGTAAATACGAGTGTTAGGTAGATGTAGAAACGTCAAATTGAAATTGCTTTGTTGTACGTATCGACTGTACTTGATAATGATGGAATGTATGTAAAAGCTAAAGTCTTAAACACACACACACATTGAAATAGATAGAATTTACCACTTCAATATGGCAAAAAGTGGCGAGAAATCGGTGGAAAGCAAAACAAGTGAATTGCCAACAAAACAAATAAGCGAAAAGGAAACATTGAAAATTTTGTAAATATTGTTTCATAGACTAACATATGTATGTTTACATATGTATATATGTACATAGAGACGGATTTCACAACAATATGCATTATTTGAAATTATATATACTTATATAAAAATATGATATAAATTCTACAAAACTCATATATTGCATACATACATATGTACCACATATTTCTCATAAATACATATACATATAGAAAACATACGCCTATATACTATGTATGTATGCACAATTTAAAATTTCCACCCCCAAAAAGAAGTGAATGACCAAACTAGCAAGAATTTTCGAATTACAAGCTACAAAGACACCCACCAGCAAGCGGAGGTGGTGTAGCAGTTGCACAGTGACACTGAATGCTTACAATCAAAGAAAAAAATTTCGGTAAAAAAATACATTTGGATATGTGGAGTTATTGGGTAGTCGAAAAAGTCTTTTCGCATTTCTAAACAAACTTCAACTTATTTTTTTGTATTTATAATGAACTTTAATGAACCAAATATGTACCATTTTGTTCAACCATTTCTTGCCATTTTTCCGCTAGAGACAATATTCCAGCAGTGTAAAACTTTTCCGGTTTCTCGGCGAAAAGCTGCGACGAGTAACTTTTACAGACTTCTCTTGCAGCCAACTTTAAGTAAAGAAGAAGAGAATGAACTTTAATGAACCAAATATGTGCCATTTTGGTCAACCACTTTTTGCCATTTCTCCGCTTGAGACATTATTCGATCAGTTTAATACTCTTCTGGTTTCTCGGCGAAAAACTGCGACAAATAATTTTCACAGGCTTCCCTTAAAGCCATCTCTACTCCTTTAAGAGAGTTCTGCATTGACCGAAACAAATTGTAGTCCAATGGTATAAAGTCAGGGCTGTATGGTCGATGCATCAAAACTTCCCAGCCAAGCTCTCCCAGTTTTTGCCGAGTCATCAAAGATGTGTGTGGTCTAGCATTGTCCTGATGGAAGACGAAGGCCTTTCTGTTGATCAATTCTGGCCGATTTTCTTCGATTGATTGCTTCAATCTCATCAGTTATTGACATTAAAATGTAGAATCACTCCTTCGACCAGGCTGGAGCTGTTCATAGTGGATAATTCCTTTCCAATCTCACCAAACACTCGGCATAACCTTTCGAGGCGTCAATCCTGGCTTTGCGACCATTTGTTGACCGTCACCATGCTTAGACCATGATCTTTTTCGCACATTGTCGTATTTGATTCACTTTCGCTTCAGAAATGGTTGAATTTCATTTCATTTCAACAAAGCATCGCAGATGTAAGTTCGCTCCATTAAATTTTTCACAGACAATTCAAGTAGTACCCAAACATCGAGCTTCTTTTTGTAGCCAGCCTTTTTTAAATGGTTCAAAAACATTTGATGATGAATATTAAGTACCTTAGCGATGTCATGACTGCTTATGTGACGGTCCTGGCCGATCTTTTCCATAATTTCATCAACTTTTCCAACGATACGTCGACCAGAGCGGGGTGCATCATTCACAACGAAATTTCCAGAACGAAAGCGAGCGAACCATTGTTGTGCTACACGAATTGATCGTCTTCGTAAAGTTCACAAATTTTATTCGGGGCTTGGATTCTTCCCTTTTTTATACAAAAATTTCAAAATATAGCGTACTTATTCATTATTTTCACTCATTTTTTAAATGCTGTAATTTTTTTCCAACTTCCCCGAATTTAATTTTTTGAATGAAGCTTAAAGTCTCACCTTTCCAATACTGTGTGGTATGACACAATGTGATTGGTAGAACTTGAGATATACGACTGCAACGACATCTTTTATACGAAAAGTCTTTTTCGACTACCAAATATAAAGCACATAACTGGAAAATGTGGACCTAGATAGAACTACTTTAAAGTTTTTCCAAAGAAAAGTACGAGCTCAAAGTTTAGTTTTTCTAGCTGTCAGACCCACAGTGCCTTTCCTCGTGGTTAACGTCAACTTTTTCACAACAACCGATAGGAGAACAAAGAAAACCTTTGGGGGCAAAAGTTATAGTGCAAACGGATGAGTGTTTATGTCTTCGTGGAAAGGAAAAGTAAGAAAAAGAAATTTAAAATAAGAAATTCCAAATTCCATTCCAAAGAAAGCGAATATGAATAAAATAATCATTATAAATAAAATACGAGCCAATTTTGAGAACACCGATGGGAAACGAGCCGTCGACCAGTATTAGCTGTGTAGAATTGTGGTGAAAAACAGAAAATAAGATGCGAAATATCATAGGAAAACAAACGAGCAAAAATGAGCAACTACATTCGTATACACTCGTATTTGTGTAACTGTGAGATACTTGCTCGCGGGTTTTTGTTGTTGTACGCTTGCAAGAAAGCTGACTAAAAAACTTTACGCTGCCGAACAAAGGAAATAAAGAACTACTGGTGAGTGCAAAGAGAAGCCGCAAAGAATGCCACTGTGTGTGTGAATGTGTGTGTGTATAACATTTAGCAGTCGTAAGGGGGCGGTCGTGATCGGGAGCCAAATGTACGAGCACGCGCACAACAAAGCAAACAGCTGAGCACCAACGGAGCCGATTTGAAAGGCATTTGCGAAAAATATATTAAAACAAAAACAAAGACGAGCAAATAAATGTGTAAAGCAAAATAAAAGAGACAAAGACGAATGTGTAAACAAGCGAAGAGTGAAGATAGGCACGGCAGCTGCTATATAGCCACACGAACAAATCGTATGTTGATCAAATAATGGCAAGCATATGTGTTAGTGTGACACAGAAGGGAGCGAAATATGGTTAAAGGAGAATGGGCGAAAAACAGTGGAACACAAATAACTGAATGATGAGAGCTGTCATAAGCAGTCGTTGATATAGCTTTTAATTTTATAATAAGAGTGTTTCCGGTGAGTGGCGAGTGGTAAATACAGTATACGGACAAGGAAGTATGTATGTGTATGTGTATGTTAATAATGGGAACTTTAGTGTTTTAATTTTATTAGGTTTGGTTAGGTTAGGTTAATCTGGTAGGCCAATAAGCCACGCATATACCAGTTTGGTCCTTTGCGATACCAGATGGAGTTCAGTTGCTAAGTTCAAGAGGAGCAGTCATCGTTTGGGATAACTGCGCTTGATGTGGATTTCAACAGACCCTGCGGTTTCACTGTCTGTCGAAACATCCTCCAGTGTATCATACCGTGGGAACCCCAGATGCTTACAACATAGTCTTGCCAATGCGGGACAAGTACAGATGAGATGCTCCATTGTTTCTCTGATGCTCTGCTCTAGACATTTCCTGCAGTCTTCTCGATCTGTCAGCCTCATCCTGCGGGCGTGTGTTGCCACCAGCTAGTGACCACTTAGTATTCCCATCATGTTCCTACAGTCTCTTCTATCGCGTGGCAATAGGAATTTTGTGTACTTCCGATCTATCGTTTTGCAAATGACTTTTGCCGTTTTGCACCCAGATAGCTCGTTCTGTTTTGATCTTCTTTACCATGCTTCTGTCGAGATCGTCTTATTGAAAATGCATAAGTTTCCCAATGTTGATCACGTTTTCGGATGTTAGTCGCACATCATTCTTGGCAATATCGTCCACTATTTCATTGCCCTCGATGCCTTGTGGCCAGTGGCCTGGTACCCAGTAGAAGTGAAGTTTCTTCGCCAGTTACCTCTATTCTTTGCGCGGTCACGTCAGTTTTACATTCCAAGTGCAGACAAATCGCCATGCGCTTGATCCCTCCATTGGTTGTGTGGGCGCCTTCTTCACATTAAACGAAGAACCTGAACTATTTTTATGCTCAGATACTGTATAATTTCAAATCAGCCAGTCGATTTGAGCAAAGTAGATCCCTACAAGCTCATATGTGGAGCACACGAAAAATGAGCGTAAAAGCGAGGGTGAGTGTGCCCCACTGCGAGAGCGTAGAGTGTTTGTGCTCGTGTGAGCGCGAGTGTGGGAGCCGCCGCCGCCACCAAAGCGAACTCGGGCCAGTTGGAGTGGTGCGACCAAAGTCTTTTATCAATCGGTCAAGAACGTTTGTCGAAGTTGAACGCGTTAAAACGCGGTCGCGCGTAAATTCACCAAATTACAAAAGAAAAGCTTATACTGTATACACCCATACGCAAGTGTGTGTATATGTGTGATACATAAATAAAACTAATTGTTTAACAATAAAGTGTGTGCGAAAACAACAAAAACTTAGAAATTCAATTGCAAAAGAGATATACATATATATACATATACGAGTATGTGAATTCCGAAGGAATTTCGATTGATTTCGTTCGATTTTGTGCAGAAGAAAAAAGTCGATCTTAATTAAAATTACATATGAATACAAAAAGAACAAGTCAGCAAGTGCAGAAGTGATGAAGTGCAAAAACAACGATAACAACTACTTACATACATACAAACATGTATATGCATAAATAAATATTGCTTGTGTATGTATACAAAAAACAGCTGTGAGTGAGTTTTGTTATTAATTTTGACGTTTGCGTTTGTGTTTGTGTGTGACTGTGTATGATTAAAAAGTTTTTAGAAAAATAATCGCAAAATAATTGAAACAAAGAAAATTGAAACGTGTATAGTAGGCAATATAAAATAATGTGCAGTGAACATTGTATAACAGCAGTGCCAACAACAACAAATATCAAAGTAATTTTAACAGATTAAAAAAAAAAAAACAAAAAACAAATAATATTAAGTGAAATATGCACGGATTACAAGTGCAAACACAACGTGAGGCATAATCAGAATAAATATCTGTGCTCATAGACATAAGTATGTATGTAAAAATCTATATTTCCATGTATGTGTAAGTGTGTGTGTGAAAATCATGCTGATTACTGCTACAAAAAGCCACAATACAAACAACACCAGCACAATATTAAAAGTTGCAAAATAAAACGCACACATACATACATACATACATACATATATACTCGTACAATATAAACATTTACATATTTACATATGTATGTATGTATATATCAAAAATATATTATAGAACAAATGACTCGAGCAATAAGAACCACGCGAAATGAAATAATTTCACAACAATAGCAAAATATATACACATATACATACATATGTCTATATGTACATATGTATTTTTATATAGCAATAATTGTATGTATATAAATAATATAAGCGATTTGTGGTGGGTCGCCCAGGCAGGTCACGGGGCAAGACATTCATGCATTTCAATATCAGTCTATTAGACAGTCGGCCGAGTCTTTCGCCGCTCATTCATATATTCATTCATTTGCTCTGCTCGGCATCGGCATCTCAGTTCAGCATTTAGCGAGGCCGCGCGAATGTTGAAAGCACTTTAGAATTTGCGAAATAGTGCTGAAAAGGTAGAGGAAATCGAGCAAACATGACAGAATTATATTCTTAAGATTTTTAAATTTTTCTTTGTGTATTGAGTTAGAGAAACATTTTGGTAAAGTTAGAGATGCTGGAAGAGTTGAAAGAAAATTTAAAAAATAGAAAAACAAAACAAAACAAATTTAAAAATGAAAATGTGTTGAAATATAAATAAAAATAATAGTAAAAAATAAAACTGTGCTGAATAAAAAATATATTAACTCAAAAATAAATAGTATAAATACAAACAAGAAAGTTAAAAAAAATTGTTAAATCTCCAACTAAGAAAAAAATCGCTAAAATTATAATACAAAATTCAAAAATTAATTATTATTGCCAACGTAATATGTATATTTCATTTTTTTTTTGAAAATTATAAAAATAACTAATAATACAAATATAATAACAATAATAGTAAAAAAGTTTTTTAAATAAATCAATTCTAATTGATTTCGCATTTTCGAATTTAATATACGAGTAATTGTGTCAAATTTTGTATTTAAATAATCATGAATACAAAATGAAATATTCATGAGTTAGTAAAAATTAGCATAATTTCGAATATATGTGACCTGGTCTACGAAAAGGGAGCTAACGTGCGAAAACTAGTTTTCTAATCAACTAAAAAGTGAAAATGATTTTTTGACACCTAAGCCCTCTTTCCGTAGACCAGGTCACATATTAAAAAAAAAAATAAAAAAGATTAAAACTAATTTTTTTTAAACCACATCAAAATGATTTAGAAAGAAAACAAAAGGAATTTATTTTTCAATAGTTTTTTAAATTAAAAAACTCTAAATGGATTAAAAATCCTAAATAATTATAATTCTAAAATTGCAGTTTATTTAAAAAATTTTTAAATTAAAAAAATATTTAGAAAGAATTAAAAAAAAATTAAAATGAATTTAAAAAATTAAAACGAAAAAGAATTTTTTTATAATAATTTTTTAAATTAAAAATTGTAAATAAATTGAAAATCCTAAATAATTTTAATTCTAAAAACTGTTATTTATTTTGAAAATTATTAAAGTTAAAATGAATTAATAAATATATTAAAACGATTTTTTTTATTTCTTCATAATTTTTTTTAAATTAAAAAATGTTTTAAACTAAAAATGCTAAAAAATTTATTGATTCTAAATAATATTAGTTCTAAAAACTTTGATTCTAAATATTGTAATTTATTTTAAAAATTATTAAAATAAAAAAATTAAAATAAAAAATTAATGCGACTTAAAAAAAAGAAAACTAAATTAAATGAAAAATTTTAAATAATTTTAACTCTAAAATTTTAATTTACTATAAAAATTATTAAACTAAAAAAGCGAATTTAAAAAAATATAATTTAATTTTAAAAAATTAAAAAAAAAATTAATAATTATTAAATTAAAAATTCTAAATATGTCGAAAATTCTAAATAATTTTAATTTATTTTAAAAATTAAATTAAAAAAAAATTAAACCGAATTTGTTTTTATTTTTTTCTTTAACTGGAACAGTAAAGTAATTGCTAATTGTCATTATGAAGTGCAGAGAGCATTAACATGAACTGCATAATTTAGATTTCTATTATCGTCAATTCACTATGGCAATGACGTCACAAGCAATTTTGCATTTTCCATGTTTACTTCTACTTTGATAACATAAACAATTAGCCTTTCCCTCGCTAGTATTAACATATTTTCCGTAGTGGAAGTGTTGTGCGTGGAGAGTGGCACAAAGGAGTTTCGAAAATTCTGGATGGTTGGCGCTAATTAATTAAATTTACGCTTAATTTGCACTCTATTAACAGAAATTTTGCATAGAGTAGAGAGTGTTAATTTAATATGTAATGCAATTTATTTTATACCTGTAATGTAATCATATATATATAATGAAATTAAAAAGTTGGAAATATATCACAAAGACTACAATTGCATATTTGAAATATATAATTAAATCATATTAATTATATTCATTTGTATCCTAATAAATTAAAAAAAAATTATAACATAAAAAAATAATAAATATATAGTAAAAATGTTAAAAGAAATTTAAAATCGTTCAAGAGTTAGAATAAAATAAGCGATTATATCTACTAGTGAATTAAAAAAAAATTGAAATTTTTTGCTTATATTTCGAAAAAGCATATTTTTGAAGATATTCCCGGCAATTTGCGGTCAATCCGGCAAATAGTTAGTTTCAGAGTTTTTTCTGCGGTCCTACGGCTATCGGCTATGGGATATACAATTTTTCGAAAATAATCGCTGCGTATGAAAATACATTGTATTCTATAAACATACATTACTATTATTATTTTATTAAATGTTTCATGAAAAAAATCTTCAAAAACGCATTTATTTTAATTTGTAGTGAATATAAGCCCTCAAATCAACTAAATAAATAAAAATAAATTCAAATATCTTAAAAATAAATTAAATTTAAATTGATTGTATGTTATAAGTACAAAATATATAAAAAATCAAGTAAAAATAAAATTATATGCACTCTATGTTGACTACTGTTACGGACAATAAAATGGAATCAGCCATAGTACTAATTTATACACTTTGGAAGAAATATGTATTGTTAAGGCACTAGCTAAATGTGGTAAAAAAAGAAGACCGCGAAAGTAAATAATATAAGTAGCCTACAAAACCCACAAAAAAAATACAAAAAACAGATTAAGAAAAATCATTTTTGTGTGTGTGTGTATACCAGCCTTCATAAACCGTCGATTAAGTCACAAAAAATAAAAGTAAAAAACTCACAAAAGCTTTCAAACGAATTAGACAAGTGAGGCAGCACCAAAACGTTAATCGAATATACAAATTTTGATAAGGCATTTTGATTTGAGGTTGAATTTTTGCTCGTTAGGCAAATTATCACAAATTTATAATCAAATATATCATCGCGGTGTATATATATGCATATATGTATGAATGCATGAATGTGTGTGTACAGTGTGCGAACAAAAAAATCGGTTTCGCCGAGATTTCGGGTTTAGTAGGGGAACATTCGCTTAAAGCTACCTACAGACATACATATAAACACACACACATAAGATACACTTTTTATGTCTTGTCCACTTCGGAATGCCTGTGCTTGTATGTGTGTGTAGTTTTAATAAAAAGTTCAAACACAATAGGTGGCAAACTAGCAAATGAACAGCAAAGATTAACGAAATTTTCAAGCAAAAGAGAAGTGGTAACAACTAAACGCTGCTTGACACACTTTCGATGGCGTTTGATAGACAAAACGCACAAATTATATCAAATTTACTTATCGCTTTTTGGTGTTTAATAGCAGGTTTTAACAGAAAATTAAAAAAAAAAGAAACTTTAAAATCAAATAAAAAGTGTCTAAAAATAGCTGATACTAAGGAAGCTAAAGAAAAAATAGAAAAACAAAAAGTTCCAAACAACAGTGTTCGGTTGAGCACATCATTTCATATGAAGAAGTACATAAGTAGAGGTGAAAGAGTGTAGAGAAAAACAAGGAAGTGTTTGACAAACAGTCGAAACTATAAACGGCGCATAAAATAATAATAAAAACTACAACAATAACACATAAAATTCAACGAAAAACCGGCAGCAGTGAACCGGCTTGAGCTCATCACACTCACCAACACAGCAAGCGACCTTTCTACCCATCTCCCTTATTATCTAATTCTTTAGCCGGCATCAAAGCAGCGTAGAATAGCAAACGATAAGTGATTTTGTGTGTTTCCCGCGAACTTTGCACGCATTTTAGCGTGACTCCATTTGAAAGGTCCAGAAAATTCAGTTCGACCGTGTTATTCGAGCACAAAATTTGCAGCAGGGACAGCGAGGCAAGAAGTGGTGTGCGAAGGCCAGCAGGCCTAACAGCCTAACCAGCGCGGTTTTTTATTCTTATTGCACGGCGTTTGTGGGAAAAGGTAAATGGCTTTGAATGAATTTATGGTGTCCATAATATCTGAGAGTCTTTTAATTACAGTCATATGTGCGGCCGATTTCGAGCTGCAGCATTTTTAAGCCTATTTCAGAATCAAATCGATAACAATTTTTTATCACACATTGGTTGTAAAATAATGTTATCGATATACGCAAAAATTATCGATACTTTTCAAAGCAAAAATTAGTGTTTTATGACTGATTGCGATTTGAAATTTATTTTTAAGCCTTTTTGTATAATCATACGATCGACATATGAGGAAATAATCGAGTCATAGTATCTTTAAGCCTATTTCAGAGTCAAATCGATAACAATTATTCATCTCGTATTTGGTTTCAATATCATGTTATCGATATATGAAAAATATCAATAATTATTTGTAGCTGATTTCAAATTATAAACAGTTGTAAGTTCATTTCTTATTAAAAATACGTTTTTTTGTGGCTGATTTCGGTTTACAGTATTTTTAAGCCTACTTCAGAGCTAAATCGATAATAAATTTTCATGCCCCATTTAACTGGAAAACCATGTTATTGATAAACGAAAAAATATCGCAAACTTTTAAAGAAAGTCACTTTACAGTATTTTTTAATAATCAGAGTTTAATCGATAACACTGGGTAACAACCCAGTTATCGATATGTAAGAAAATTTTATCGATAATATTTAGATGAAAAATAATTTTTTTTATATATTTATTATAGAACATTAATTATTAATTTTATAAATTATAAAATTTTTCATAAAATTCATAAATCATAGTCGAAACGGAAAAATATCACTACTCGTTATATTTATTTACTTCAATAGAAAGTTATCAGAAGTGTTTACAGTTAGAATATGCTATTTCATATAAGCTACTCCTATATTTTCCATACAAAAACCGACAACTACTCACACATTTTTGTCAAAATTTCTTCCTTCAAACGCAATCCAAATCCATTCATGCTTTCTGTAGCATTCAGCTTACGTGTTTCGCTTCCCTATGCCATTTCGAGGTTTGGCTATTTTTAGCTACTTTTTCGTAGGAGCTTTCGATTTCCTGTGCTCCTTCTCAGCCCTAATCATTTCTGTGCATCTCCTCTTTGCTGCCATACTACATACGTGGGTGTGTTGGATTACATACACACTTACTTTAGGTTGTTTGATTAGTATTTGGTTATTTTTAGAAGCGCGTCACTTGGTCTCTTCAAGGGAGTGGCAAATGGTGGACAAAGGACACACGCGTCTTCATTTATGTCTGAACCTGTGTGGGAAAGCAATAGGACCATTTGCTAGTGGGCGTTTTGTAAGAAAATGCAAATATATTGTGCCATATTGATGTTTGTGGGAGAGCTTTTGTTGTTACTGCTGAGATTCTAACGTGGAGGCTGACTGTTGGCGTAAAATTGCGCATCTTCCTTCATATTATTGAAGCCGTAATATTTAAGAGCTTAATAAATGTAATTCAATAATTAAA
This sequence comes from Bactrocera dorsalis, assembly GCF_023373825.1. Lineage (NCBI taxonomy): Eukaryota > Metazoa > Arthropoda > Insecta > Diptera > Tephritidae > Bactrocera > Bactrocera dorsalis. The sequence continues at coordinate 100,598,654 of NC_064304.1, read as the reverse complement.
TTAATTCCGCTGCAGCTTTGAAATCGAATTTTTCATTGCCAGCTCATAGTTGACAGAATGGCTAAGAGTTCAAAGCGCCAAAAAATCACAATAAAAAGTCACTTTATGATATTTATATGTTTATTTGTTCCCAGCTTTTTTTTACAGTTTTCACTTAATTTCAATAATCGCTTTCACTGCTGCCCCGCCACCAACCGCATCGCATGTCAATGAGCAATTCTTCATTTTGCTTTTAATTTGTTTCGTTTGCTCCTATTGGACGTTTTTATTACTTTTTTAGTGCTGCTTTTCTCATTCGCTAAGTGGCGGCATCGAAAAAGGGTCAAAAGCGCCTTACAGTCACGCCCCAATGCGGCTTGTATGCCAAAGAAAGAAATATAAGCTTTTGATTGTAGGGAAAATGGCTCTTTTGGGCGATTTATTGCCCGTGTGTCTGCTTATAACGTTACAGTGTTGTGTGTGATTAAGCAAATTACATTTGAACTCTAAACTAAGCCACTAAAACTCTTTTAAGCCACTCGGATTTAAATGTTATTAAAGCTACCTGTATATTGGTGAGGGTTGAGGTATTTTATTTTTATATTTTTCGGTTTTTTAATGCGGCTGAAGTGTTTGATGTGTTATGCTTGTTTGTAACGAAGTTTGTTACACACAATAAGAAATGTCGGAGAGTCTAGAAAATTTATGTATGAATGAGCAGCGTGACGAGCAGTGTCGATTTAGCCAGGTCCATCTGCATAGTATGTCTGTCTGTTTGTATATAATCGAACTAGTCTATCAGTTTGTGAGATATTATTCTGTAGCTTTTCACACGTTCATATAAAGAAGCCGCTGATTTGTCGGAATTGCCGATATCGGATCAGGCAAAAAATAGTAAGACTTTGTAATTTAAATTTCGTCCAAAAATCCCTTCTTGGAAATACATTTTTCTATATTGGTATGACTTTCAGAGACATCTGTGCCAAAAGTTACATTAAAATAATCATTAATGTTGACTCAACATAGAATTCTAGTTGAGTGTTATGCGTGGCGTCCTTTGCGCGAAGCTGTTCGTAAAAAGAGGTCGGAATTATGGCCCGACAACTCTTGGTTTTGCACCCCGATAATGCACCGCATACTGTATTAATTCTTCGTGAGTTTTTCGACAACTTTTCCGCCAATATCGTGCCGGAACCGCCGTATTCGCCTGATTTAGCTCCATGTGACTTCTGGCTATTCAGCAAACTCAAACGTCTGCTCCAGGGAAACCGTTCTGAGTTTATTGAAAACATTAAACGGGTATCGGAAATTGATTTTAAAAACTGTTTCAAGGATTGGAAGAAACGTTGGTACAAGTTTATTGGGGCCAAGAGGAATTACTTTGAGGCGGACAACATAGATTTTGAAGAAATACGAATTTTGAAATTATGAACTGCCATACAAACTGACCGATCCCAATCAAGTTCTTTTGTGGACAAAATTTTATTGACAAGATATCTACACTAAATTTGGCATATACTATTGTATAAAGCAATGCTACAATCCCTGAATATATTGTCCAGATCGGACCATTATAACGTATATCTGCCATACAAACTCACTGGTCAACTTTTTTATTTGACAAGATATAGGAAATTTTGTTCAGGTTATTGTCCAATGGCAACGCTACCATCCCTGAATATAGTTTTGAGATCAGATCATTTAAACATATACCTGCCATATAAACTGACCGATCCAAATCAGGTTCTTGTAAGGAAAACTCTTTTATTTGACAAGATATCTTCAAAACGTCAGTCTTTTTTTTCTTGTCTTTTTTAGTCGAAATTTTCCTACTGGTTAAAAAAGTATATATTTAATATTTACATTTACACACGTTATATGGCAAGTGATCGCGCCTTCCCGGCCCATAAACATTGCTGTGCTATTTACGTACATCCTTACATCTCTTCCTCTGACAGCAATGACCCGCTATGATAATTACTCACAATGACACTTACATACTTGTATGTATATTAAGCTAATGAAATAAAATAAAAACAAAATTTGACTCATTCACACTTGGTTGACAATGCGCTCCATCGATGGCTGTCGCTCAAGTGTGTGCTGCCCATTTATCGTTATACACGCTGATTTGCGCTGACGTATCCTTTGTTGTTGTTATTATTATTGATAGCATTTTGTTTTACGCTTCGGCTGCGTTTGCATACCGCTGATGCTTTCCCGTTGTTTATTGCATCATGTTTTGTTTTTGTTTTTTTATGAATGTTGTTGTTGTTGCTTTCTGCAAACATATTTCTCTAATTCATTATGTAAATCGCATTCGCGTGGCACGCCTAAGAGCATGTGCTGCGGCTGTTGAGATTAGGAGTATAGTAGCCGAGGCGTACGTATCCATATGTATATACAAGTATATTCGTTATAGATTGTATTAGTGAATGGTGGGTGATAACATGCAGCTTTATAATTGCCTCAATGCGATAATTTGCTCTTTTTTATTAAATAAGCATGAATATAGCATTTCATGTGCAAAGAGCCTTGCCTACATTTTGGCGCATATAATGAGGTAGCACGCCCACCATTGCAGTTTAGAATTTCCGTATTTCCTGCATTTTGATGACATATTATTTTCATAGCCCAAAAGATGAAGAGAGTTAGGAAAATAGTAATAAGCTAGGCCACCAGTCTAATGTGCTCACAATTGTAACGAATCAGCGATAGCACCCGATTTATTTGGTAGCATCAAAAGAAATTTTTTTTGCCATTTGGCGTTCTTGGGATTTATTTTCAATAATAAGAAATAAAATTATGAATTAATTATATATTACTGTTGCCTGCATTTATTCTTTTGATTGATAACTGTTTTGAGCAAAAGCGAAATTATTACTTCAATCTCTTCTAAATGGTTGCCTACATTTAGGATTTATGGTAATAACAAAGTGATAACGTGTACAAATTATCAACCAAATACTGACATATATAAAATATTAGTTTATTGACTCTCAGCTAAATATAATTTCAAAAAATCCAAAAATTTATGGGCTCCTAAATGTAGGCAAACATGTTTGGAAAGTCACAAATCTTTAAGGCTCCAAAAATGTGTTCCAAGGCGAAACATATTATATACGCCTCTCACTCTCTCCCGCTCTTTCTCCCTCCCTCTCTCCCTCCACAACGTATTTCACGTTCATTGCTCCCAGTTTTTACTTGCGTGCTTTTTTTAACAATTTATTTAATTTTTTCAAATTGCTTTCAAATCAGTTACAAACTTTGCGCTCGTCTTTACTTTCTTCAAATTCCATCTTTGCTAATAATTTTTATGGCTTGCTAACTTTTAGCGCCACTCACTCTGCTCTACGCTGCTGTTTTACATTTGCATTTCAAGTGTATTTAATCGGTCATTGCCGGTTGGCAAGCGTCGGCCGCGACCTTCAACCGAAGTGCACTGTTTTCAGCAATAAAAAAAAAGGTTCAAATTAAAACACCGAGCAATCTGGGCAAATACCGCTCTATACATATGTACATGTATGTGTGTGTGTGTGCTATCTATAGGCAAATTTAGTGTGCTACTCATTTGCATGTATTTGTGTGATGTTGACAACAGAGGTGATGACAGCCTAATGCAATGACTTCGAGCAATTTACTACACGTTTTTCAAACTGTTTATACAAATCTATATGATTTTGACTGAATTAAAAATGTTTAAATAAAAAATGTGGTTTTATTAACTCACTTTTAAATTTTTGTTCGTGTGAAATCACCTTTGATGTTTCAATTAAGAATAGCAATGATTTTGCTTATAATTGAAAAGGTAATCGGAGCATTTGCTTATTGAATATAAAAGCTATATATGACTTTTGTGTTATTTATTTATTAATTTGAAATATGATACTCTTAGATAGACAAAAACATTGGCTAGTGCGATCCCCCCAACTAACTCTAATCTCCTATTTACTTTAATTCACTACTTTTATTCTCTCATATAAATTGTTCTTTAAATTATTCACTCTGACCTTTACCCAAAATTTCACTTTTTCACTTTTCAGTACCGTTACTTATCAACAATCCCTTCAACTCACAGCACTAAGCAAAAGTCTACATACATATGTACATGTCTGTTGATCGATAAGATAATGTCAGCATATTTTTAGACTGTTCTACTTTAATGTCTGAAGCCTGATTGCTGATGTGAAGATGTGTGAAGAAACACATACGCACATATGCGACAATATGTGCTACATTAACAGTTAATTTGATGAGATTAAAAGTACTAGGTGTTGTTGTTGTTATATTGCATTAGTAAATTACATACGTCAAGGCTATAGCTTGTTAGCTTTTCACATACATACAGACACAAATGTAAATAACAGTAAATTTTGGTGTTTTATATACAAATCTGTGAAGCACATTCGGCAGTCAGACAAATTTTATGTTCATTTCGCTCAAAGGTCTGAATAGAAGCGGGATTGTCTGCATAGACTTTACACTTTACATATCCCCACAGAAAAAAGTCTAACGGTGATATCACACGGTTTTGGTAGCCAATCGTCCGACACAAAACGTGAAATTATCTGCTCACCGAAGTGTTCCTACAATAAATCCATTGATTGATGAGAAATGATTAAGAAAGTAAGCGTTATTAGTGCAATTAACGAAAGCTTGAAAAAGCTCTGAGGCGCGGACAAAAGCTCCCAAGCAATTATATGATTTAACAATTTTAAAGCAATTTGTTTAGCCTTAAAAGAATTATTACACTAATCTTTAGAAGCTAAAAATTGAAAATTCATGCAAAAAGCTGGAATCTTTTATAGTTTATAATTTAACAATTTTCAAGAAAGTTTCAAAATTTAAGGAAAAATTTTACATATATGTATTTTCTAAAGCTGCTTCAAAAATAAGCAAAAATTATGGAGCTTTAATGAAAGCTTTTATATTATATAGCAAAGAAAGCTTTCAAACCTTAAACGAAAATATTAAATTAATGCTATAAAGGAAGAATTAAAAAAACCAAACCACCGTCTTGGACCTTTAATAAAAGCTGTTATATTATATAATTTGACAATTTTAAGAAAGCTTTTAAGACCTTAAACGTCCAAACAATCATTTTGGAGCTTTAATAAAAGCTTTTATTTTATATAAATTAACACGTTTAAAAAATGCGTTCAAGCCTTAAACGAAAATAATTAATTTATTCTATTAAGCATGAATTATAAAATCCAAACTAACATTTTGGAGCTTTAATGAAAGCTTTTTTATTATATAATTTAAAAATTTCAAAGAAAGCTTTCAACATCTTAAGCAAAAATATTTATTATATTCTATAAAGCTTATTCAAAAGTAGTATATGTATCCAAACAAAAAGGTTTAATGAAAGCTTGGCATTCAAAAATCTGAATTTAAGTATATACAAGTAACGGCTTTTATTTAAGCTTTATTTTATTATCTTTTTCATTGCAGGTAATTACTGATTTTTACTTCAAAACGCAATTATGACTCTCCAAATTATTTTTATAAGAAAGTAAGTATTTTTGAGAACTGAATGTGAAAAAATGAAATATTAGAGTTTAAATGATTACTAAAATATGAAAGAGTTGCGAATATTGTTAGTGTTTTACGAAGAAGAAAACAATATAAGCAGTTGGAATTACTTGTAATTATTTTAGGATTATGTTTAAGCTCTGAGCTTTTTAAAGCTTTTATATATGAAATACTTTAGTATTTGCCATAAGTTGTAAATAAACATCATGTTATTATAAAAATGTATAAAAGCTTTTGGTGAAAGCTTTTGGAAGAATCGGTGAAAGCTCTAGAAATTTTTTATGTCGATGAAATCTATCTTGTTCTACCTGATTCAAATAAACATAATTTATACAATATTTATACATAATTTAACATGAATTGTATGTTATCTGTATCGCTTTTAACCACTTCCCCAGCACCCTATATTATTTTCTATGCGAAAGTTGTCAAAACTGTCGGGTATTGGCAACGGTGCAAGCATACAAATATCCATTTGCTTGTATATACGTATAATTTGCAATATATTGTGCTAATAGAATCGATAATTAAAAACAATTTATATTGATTTAAGCGCAGAAATTCGTTACTTCACGCAAATTTAACTGTGTTGGAATGCTGAGCTGCCCAGCAGTCGAGCCAATAAAAATGAGAAAGGCCACAACAAATATTTGTGCAGCAATATTAAAAAAGGAGGCTCCACAATGTCAATAGTAAATATTTCGTGCGAATTCATTTCACATTTTCGAATCGACAGCAATATATGAAAATCACATTTCACAGTTGAATGATTTTTTGTGTGTTTTCTCTTGTTCTTTCTCACTTTTTGCCAGTTTTTGGTATTTTACGTGGAGGTTATTTTAATGAATGGTAACTGAGATTAATAGTTAAAATTTAAAAAATTATTTAAAATGGAAATGGAAATATTAAAAAAGAAATTTAAAGAAAATTAATTAATTAATCATCAACTTAATTTTTTAAATTTATTTTTATTTATTTAATTTTTTTTACTGGTTTTTAAATTCTATTTTACACTAGTAATAAAGTAATTTTTGTTTGATAGCAAAAACTTATATTAGTATCATTAAATAATAATTTTATTTGTTATATTTTATTTTTTGTTATTGTTTTTTATTTATTATTTTGTTATATTTTATTTTTTTATTGTTATTAATTTTTATTATTTTTGGTTCACAAAACAGGGTTGCTTTAAAATTTAATGTTGTAAAAAATTTGCAAACTATGTTTTACGAAACTAAAGTAACTTTGACTATTTACTAATAGACTAAATTAAGGATAATTAAGATAATTAGGCCATTTGCTTGCTAATTGACTTAATTATCTTTGATTATTTGCTATTTCACTAAATTAAGGATATGCTATGTTTAGGCAATTTTCTTGCTAATTGACTAAATTAACTTTGACTATTTGCTAATTGACTAAATTAAGAAGCAGTTTAAAAAAATGTAAATAATTAAGTTAAATTCAGTTGAAATCAGATTAATTGAGTTGAAATGAAGTTAATTGAATTATAGAAAGACAACTTAAGCCGATCTACCACTATTTTTAACGATATGAAATAATGCAGATAAATGAGTTAATTGACAACTTTGTAAATAATTTCAGTTAATTGAAATATTTGAAGGGCAATTAAGTAAAAGTATGCTAATTTCCATAAAGTGACCTTAACTAAATTAAATTATATTAAAAAGTAAGTGAACTTACTTATTTACTATACGAAAAATATTATATATGAATACGTAGAAGTCACACTTATTAAATATATGTACATACATGTATAATGGCAATATATACTTTTTCTAAGTAAATTCGTGCTATGCACAATTTTCTTCGAAAAATGTTTAACGGTTATGTTGAAAGGAATGTGGTTTATCAGCGAAACGCGAGCCTGTTGCAACTGGAGTATGTGTGCATACATACAAATGTTATTGAACGCTTGCATTTTTACATATGTATATGTGGCAACTTTATCAGTGCGTCAGCATCCCGTCAAGATATATATAGAATGCTATATTTAATATATTAAAAAAAATATATATTTCATGATTTCATTTCACAGCACGCACAATCAATTGAATGAAAATCTAAATCAATCGTACGTTGCCACCAGCTCTTACCCGCCCATCCGAACGTTTTTGTTACAAAGCGAATATGCAAAAAGTTTCATTTAACAAAAGCCATAGTTTGATTGCTTCTTTTAAACGCTTGTTTCTGATTTTGCATAATTTGCATTTTTCTTTTGTGTATATTTTTTGCAATGCTTTTCGCAGTCACTTCCTTTTGTTCAATTCTTTTTGCCTTTATTATTTATATTTTTTTGATTAAATATTGTATTAAACAACGCCACGATTGCGGAGCTTCAAAGCGCGTCTAGAGATAACGCGTGCCGTTTCATTCATTGCGTTTTCTTCCGTCAAGACTCATTTTTTCTAGAGTAAACGACTCATTCAGCAGTACATTGCTTTGTATATTATTTTTAATTAATTTTTTTTTATTCTTTATATCAATTTCGCCATCTAACCTCATTTAATTCTATTTTAGTTACTTCTTTTGAAATTGAAATTAATTTCATAAATCGCAATTTTCGATCTTGAAAGTGCTGAATGTTATGGAGCAACTGATCCATAATTTAGTTAATTAGTCATGTGTCCGCGACCGTATAATTTATTAATTGACTACATTAGAGCGAGTTTCAGTAAATATCGGAAATTCCAGTAACATGATCTAGAAATTATGAACAAAATGAATATATAACTTGATTCTGTGAACTTAAAGCGACTAATTAAGTCTTATGCGATCGAATAAAATTTAGTTTTGTATATTTTAAGAAAAGTTTCATTACTACCCGTTCACTTAGAGTTATTGTTATTTTTATTTTTAATTTTTTCAACCCTTATTTAATTAATATTTATTCAATTCAGTCTTACTTCAAAATAAATTATTAATTTGTAATTTAATTCAATTAAGTTTAATCTAATTATTTTAAGCTTAAATTAAATCCTTTATTTTTATTTTATTATTTTTAATCTAATATAATTTATTTTAAGTCTCTTTATTGGAGTTGGCGTAATTTTACTTAATTGTTATTCAAATAGTTGTCAATTACATAGTTATCCTCATTACTTCTTCGATAAAAATAAAAGAAAATATAGGTAAATTGTTTTACTTTAAGTTAATTAACTTCATTTGAACTCAATTAATTTAATTTCAGCTCTATACAGCTCAATTATATAAAATTTACTTTTAAACAATTCCCTACATTACGTCTTAATTTAGTCAATTAGCAAATAGTCAAAGTTAATTTAGTCAATTAGTATATTGCCAAACTGAACTTAGTTCATTAGCAAAATGTCTAAACATTGCATATCCTTAATTTAGTCCATTAGCAAATAGTCAAAGTTAATTAAGTAAATAAGCAAATTCTCTAAAGCTGACATCTCCTTAATTTAGTGAATTAGCGAATTGCGAAGTTATTCTAGTTCATTAGCAAATTGTCGAAAGTTAGCATTACCTAAGTTAGTCAATTACCAAAGTGTCTACACTTACCATATCCTTAATTTTGTAAATTAGCAAATCTCAATTAATCAATTAGCAAATTGTCTAAAGTTAGCATTACCTAAGTTAGTCAATTACCAAAGTGTCTAAACTTACCATATCCTTAATTTAGTCAATTAGAAAATTTTCTAAGTTAATTTAGTCAATCAGCAAATTGTCAAAGTTAATTTAGTGCATTACCAAATTGTCTAAACTTGTAATATCCTTAATTTAGTCAATTGGGAAATTGTCAAAGTTAATTTAGCTAATTGATAAACTTAGTTTACCCTTAATTTTGTCAAACTACATATAAGTTATATAGAAGAAAAAAATTGCTGATTGACTTCATTAATTGCGTAAGCGGTGTCTTCGCTAATAAAGAAAAAGAAGTAGTGTCGTCTGGCACTCTAATTAAATATCCATTTAGTTAAAAAATAGGAAATCCAAACAAATTTAGTAAAATTTTATTAAAATGCACTTAAATGAGTTAAAGGAAGTAAAATAAAACAAAATCGAAGCGAGTCCAAACTGTTAACTTCATTATCTTGCATGTAATAATTCTCAGGTGTGCTCATAGTGGCGTAGATTATGTAATAAAGTGTCTCAAATACATATGTACATATATAAAAAAGCACAAGTTCATTATACAATTCTAGCAGATTGTGCAATTGAGACTCGCCTAATCAAATTACATTGAAAGTATGCATGGAATGAGTATTATGTACTTACTTATAAGTGATTAATAAATAAATAATTTATGTAATATGCGTCTGTATGCGGGTGTACACTTACGATTCACACACACACGACCATACGTCCACAAACACTTCAGTCTTCGTCGAGCAGTTTAGCGTGTCAGCTCACAACACAAAGAGTCACGACAGTCAAACATTCAGTCAGTCGTTTGTCAGTCAAAACAGTTTACCTTTTTTTTTTTTGATTCGTTTAAATTTTTCGCTCGCTTGTAAGCGAATACACAGTTATTACCCACACTCAAGGTCAATACTGTTTATTTTTTATATTTTGTTTTGAATTCTGAATTCATCACACATCGTGTTATTCCCGCACATATACATACATACACTTATACGTTAGAAGAATTTCATTAACAAAAGTAAAGCGCGATAAACGATGGAAGCAAAGTAGACATGCAAGTATACAGAGAGCGTTAAAGAGTGCGCAAGTACTTGTATTACGTGAGAGCGATACGCTCCGGCACCTAAACTTGTGAGCGGGAATGTTACGAGTGCCACGAAAGCTTCACTTTGGTGCTCTGTTGACATTTTTCGATTACCTTTTTTGTTTCAAGCAAAAAGTAATAAGGTAAATAAATAAATAAAGGCACCCTCCCGCTCTGTTTACAATATTTGTGCGCTCGCTCTCGCTTATTTGTTACGAGCACATTTCGCGCTCATTAAATGAAAATACAGCTGCTTGGCTTTGTTGACGTTGGCAGAACTTTTAAGATTACTTTGTGTGCGCCTTTTAGTTTTGCTTAATTATTTTTGTACTCGTACTCTTGATTCGTACATGCATACATTTTTTATTTAACAAGCTTCGGCTTCTAGCAAAAATTCTATTTTTTCGGCAATTTTTATGTGTGCATTTTTTAGGTGTCTTGTGTGTAGTTATACACTTATGTATATGTACGTTCATTTTTGAGTGCTTTCTTTTTAATTTAAACTCACCTTTTATTGTTGTTATTTTTTCACCAGAAAAAAACATTTTCTGAAATATTTATTTGTGTTTTTGTCCTCAGTTCAGTGGTTTTATCGCTCATCGTTTATTTTAGTTGAGTACACTGACACTCGCTAAACATTTTATTTTATGTTTGCTTGTTTGTTTGTATGTATCTGTGCCCACCGCACCAATCTGCCGTCACTTTATGTATATGAATGTTTTAAGTGTTTTTTTTTTAAATATGGCGTCTCATCATGGCGGGCGACCATAAACTGTCACGCTTCCTCGTCCACAAACACAGGCATGCACGATTTTAAACAAACACCTACATAACTTTATATATATTCTTCAAAATTATTGATAGCTATTAATTACATACATACTTACATACATATATGCACATACATACGTATTTATATATAATATATGCCACACTGTCATGCCATGACTGCTCTATTTATTTGTACGCCACTAGTTCAGTAATCGGTCTGGTCGAAACTGCTTTGACAATTTCGACAGGGAAATGCTTACATAGAATCATATGAAATTAAAATATGTACAAACACATACATACATATGTATCTTTGAGCAAATGTTTCCAAAATTGTACCTGATTATATAACAATTATAAGTATATTATCAGAAATTTTGGATTCTCTTGATCTCGAAGCCGATCTCCAGAAGCACCTCCGAAAAAAGTGTCTGTCGGCGAAGAAAATTTGTCTGCTTAAAATTATTTCATCCTACCCAAATCTATGGCTAGTTTGCCGTAAGGAGAATATTTTTACAAAAATGTTGATATTTTTTTTTACAAAAATTTTGACATTTTTTTACAAAAATGTTGAAATTTTTTTAACAAGTTTTATTTTTTTAAGATCAAGATTATTGTTATAATCGATAAATATAGAAAAATTTTGATTTTCGCTAAAATGGCAGCTTCCGAAAAAATAAATTTACATCAAAATACACTTCAGATTAGATAAATTATAAAATTGTTATAGATATAATTATCAAAAATTTCATTCCTTCAACCATTTCCTGAAAAATATATCTGAGAAAGTTATGTAAAAATTTCAAGGCGATCGGTATAATAGTTTTAGCAAATATGTTCTTCACCTACTTTGAAAACAGTGTTTCGAAAAAACGCATTCAAAGTTTTTGGCGCCGATTTCGCTAAGAGTCCATACAAATACGCTCCTATCTCCGAAACTATTTGCAGATCAACTTAAAATTTTCGGAAAATATTCTAAAAAAAAACGTGTTTTGGTATATCCCTATAAATTTTATACAAGTACTAGGCAAAAAATAGTTGCTTCAGCTTCTGAGATTCTGGTGATGTTTTAAGCCCTTTTTCTTTCCTCTAAATTTAGTCAATTAGCAAATAGACAAAGATGATTTAGTCAGTTAGCAAATTGTCAAAGTTAATTTAGTTCATTAGCAAATTATCTAAACCTATCATATCCTTAATTTAGTCAATTAGCAAATTGTCGAGTTTAATTTAGTCAATTAGTAAATTAACTAAAGATAGCATATCCTTAATTTAATCCATTAACAATAAATCTAGCCTTAATTTAGTCAATTAGCAAATAGTCAAAATTAATTTAGTCAATTAGCAAATGGTCAAAATTAATTTAGTTAATTAGCAAATTGTATAAACTTACCACATCCTTAATTTAGTTAATTTGCAAACTGGCTATAGATAGGGGAAAAAATGCTAATTAACTTAGTTAAGTGTCTGACACTCTAATTTAATTTCAATTTCGTTAAAAAGGAACATAAATTGTATTGTTGTTATTGTCAAGCAAAATTTTTCCAAATAAGTTTTAGCGGACACTACTGCATGGAATGCTGTTATAAAACTGGTAGTGTTCCCATTTGCAAACGCAGTTATCTTAGAAACACCGCTCCTTGAGCATTTATAAGTATTTTACTGTCTAGTCTAATGAGATACTATTAACTGTAAAGCATAATCTTACTCTTTACTTGTGTAAAACTTTCTGGTCCAGCTATTATTTTCTTCCTTTTTAATATTCTTTGTTAGTATAAATTTAAATTATCTCATCACCTAGGTATATAGCAGCCTTCAATCTAATATATTAGAAGATCTTTTGGCTACCCACTAATTTATGCCGATATGCTTTTATTCGAATGCTGTATTATACATACTATATATGTACATTATATATCTATACTATATATATATTATATATCATACATCTTGTATATTCTATACTTGTATGTATACCTATCGCTCCAGCACTTCTTTGACCGTTTTCGCTCCGTCTGTTGATCTTCAATTAGCAGTCCGAACATTTTGCACTTATCACCCAATTGCTTTTCTTATATAGTATCTATATACATACATATGTATATGTATATACTATAGTACATATTTATGTATATATTTATGTAATCGAAATCTTTTCATTTTTGTTATTGCCTTTCCAAGTTTGGCGCTTTCTTTGTTGCCATTCAGTTCAGCCTTTGTTGTCTTCTGTTTAAACGGCCAATTTTCAACTTTATTGCATTCTTTCTAGTTTTTTATCTTTCTTTGGTTATTTTTTTTGTGCAATTATAAGCTTTTATTTATTTTTGCTTTAATTTTTTTATGTTCCAGTCATATGTTCTTCGGCTTTTCGCATTATCTTTCAAACTCTGCTTTAGCTTAAATGGCTACTAATACTGACAGCAACCGGCGAGTTTGGTCGTGTGTGATGTTTGCATATATTTCGCTAGCTCTAAGCTAGTTTTTCTTTCTATTTGTTTGTATCTAAGCACTCGTTTAGGTAGAATATGGTTTTTGGATGATTATACATTCTTCAAGAAAACCTGCAGCAACTCAACACTCTTTTTTGATCATTGCGGCATAACTTGTTATCGATATATTTACCTTTCCTCTCCATTTACTTATATTTCTAATTATTTTCTTTCTCTTTTGCATATTTGAGTAACATTAAATTTTTTACTTAGTTCGAAAATAGCTAACCCATACGTTGGTTATGCATTTAGTTCATTTCAACTTTAATTAATCGATTTTTTATCGCAGACAGCTGTGTTTTGACATTCAGTTTGTTAAACAAAAATCGAGTCCACTTTTTTTTATGAACAAGGAATCATTCGCATACTCACCAAATCACTTAGACAATTAAATGCCTATGTGCTTGTTAATCTTTAAATATGAATTTCCATGTATGCTTGAAATAATTTATTTTACATGCAAAGTAAACCAAATTTTAATATTTTTATTATAATTGTGTTTCCTCAAACATACATACAAACATTTGTGTATATACAAACACGCTTATATAGCTGTAAATACCAGAAAAAAGAATGTAGTCAGCCTTCGGAACGGGCGAGTTCAATAACCTCATATCCGAAATGTTAAACAAAATAGCGAAAAAAATCGATTTTAAGTATTGGTTTGTGGCGATTAAACAGTTCAAGCATTCATGCCAAGCGTTGTGATACTCTCCTCATTAGTATGTATTTTGCAAATGCCGTAAAATGTAGAATTCTTCGCTTTGTTATAATATAAAATTCTTTTTTTCGGATTTTTTTAGGATTATTGTAGTTATTTATTTACTTTGGGTCCCCTTTCCCGCTTTCTCGTTGACATGTGGGATTTGAATTGTTGCTGTTATTATTTTTGCAATTTAGTTTCAGATTTATTCAATTTTTTTGTGCTTATTCCTAAAATATTCTATAATTCTTAACTAGATCGATAGATTTTTTGCCGTTCTAAGGTTTTTAGGGCTCCCTGTGTTGATGCATTCGTTAGGTGGGGTTATCATCAGCTTCTCTCTCTGGTCTTTATAAATTTATTCGCTTTAACTCAACAAAACTACTCCGAAATCACGTAGTTCATTTAAAAAGCTAATCCAGGTCTTATCTTCAACACAAGCTAACATTTGATTGTATGTGTTTCTATACCTTTCACCCCTAGGATCTCTTATTTTATATTAGATGAATGAATTCTTAACCTTTAGGTCGCTTACGAAATCTCTTGGCCACCTTCTTATTCATTTGGGGTGCGCACATCAAGATTAATAAGATCCGCTAATTTTTTCTACTTCGCTTACTTATGTATGTGGAAAAAAGATATCCGGTGGATCATATCCTCTGTTTATGTCTGCCTCTATCTGAAACTCGGCTTACATCTTCTAAATATCCTTCGCTGTTCAAGGTGCTGGATAAAGTATCAGGATTAAATATTAAGTCTCTATTAAACTTTGCAAAAAGTGTAGACATTCTGCATGACCTAAACTTCGGCTCATATTAATAATGAAACTCTTTCTCGCATTACAAAGGACCTGTAGGCATAAGCCTATGAGAAAGACGATCAAAAGATCGTGAAAGACACGCCTCGTTCTGGACGACCTTCGACCTCTTCAACTGAACAAATTATTAAAATAGTGAAGGATATGGTGCTTGAAAATCGTCAGTCTAGTGTTAGAGAAATGGCAAGAGAGCTTGACATCTCTCGAGAGTCCGTTCTACGGATTTTGGTGAATATGAAACACATTCTTGCTCAACTCGTTCCGATAAAGCTGAATTTTCGTCAAAAAGTACGGTACTCAGCAGGTCTCTTTGGACATGCTTAAATTGCCGATTGGACATGGGACATCGGAATGGAAACCTTTTTACCAAAAATTGCTTATGAAAAGTGTTTCGAGGACTGAAAAAATCGTTGGCATCCCCTTACATCTGATGAGGATTATTTTGAGTTTTATTTACAATTTCCGGTCACAATTTGATATGAATTTTTTGTTTATAGTCGGTCAATATCATAACCTCTCCAACCTTACTTAATTTTTTTTATTTCTTACTTTTTTTTGATAAAAATTTTCACCGAATACGATCTCTAATGAAAACTACCAAAAACTTGGAACATTTGTCTAATGACAAAATGCCTCGATTTCGAAGTGATCTAGTATAGAATAATATATCCGATATATGTTTTGCCTTCATGTGACAATATAAGTAAATTCCTATAAATATTGAACTTTTCGTAAATTGTTTCTCACACTAAATTACTCATCGAATTATGTCTAGAAACCGACACCAACACGATTTTTTATTATTTTAAAAACTTATGTGGTAAACATACACCCAGAATTTTATTTTTCTCACCTAACTGAAACATAAAACTAGAAATAATATCATGCTAACAGCTAGCCATAACATTCTACCTGCTATTTTCAATTTAACGACCAGGAAGTCTTAACAGCACACCTTAAGTAAAGCGCCGTTATGTTCATGTTTTAAAAATCCAGCAATCTAAGTACGCAGGTATGTTCGTTAGTATGTGAATCCATAAAATTAGCGAACTTGCATATGATTTTTATTGACCACCTCTGCGACAAAGCGAGCATAATTTAAATAAGTCCATATTTTCATTCAGACATATACAGTGCACCCACACCTGTAAGTAAATATTTTTATGAGCGCAACATAAATTACGGCTCAGGTATGCACATAAATGACATAAATGTCCCTGTTGAATTTTATGACTAAGTGTTTTCATAAATGTTCCGTATTCTTAGCTGACATTTGAAATAATTTTTTTTATAAATGACTGTTGCTAGTAGTTAGTTCATTTAAAAACTTTGTAGTACAGTGTTTTCGAAAATAGGTTGGCGCGAGATTATTGAAACATATCTTCGCTTAAAATGCAAAATAACATAATAACACTTTTCAGTTGACAGGCGAAGGAAAAACGATATAATATGTAGAAGCTACTCATATTGAAACAAAATTTTAGTTTTCGTTAAAGTGGTTATATATTGGTTATAAAGTGGTTATATATTGGTTATAAAATGGTTATATATTGGTTATAAAATGGTCATATATTGGTTATATCTGACAGCGGAGGCTGAAAATTTTATACTACATATGTATAATGTGTTGTAGTGAATCGTAAGCAATAAAAACACAATTTCGATGTTTTGGTGATACGTTGTTTTGCATTTCAGTTGACGATATATTTAATGTTTCTGACTTTTGCTTGTCAGATATGTATGTTTGAAAATGTTTTTTTTTTTAATTGTACGATCCTATTTTTAACTGTATATGTATGTATAGACACGTGTCTTAAAAATATTTTTATATTTTGTCTTCCTGATTTATTGCAAAAAATGTCAAGAAATCATGGTTTTTGAAACTAAGACTGACATCATTTTGTATGCAAATATATGTATACATAGTATCTAGCAACATACCTTGAATGTTTTTTTTGATGATGAATTTTCGAAGAAAAAAACTATATTATTTTTTAAAGAAAAGCCTTAAAACCTCAACACCTGCAGCACCAACATTCGTTAGCTTTTTACTAAGCAGCTTCTAAATCAGCTGTTTCAACTAATTTCGTAATCTTGTTTTGGCAGCTCTTTCATAAACAAAGCACGTCAGAATAATTCTGGAAATAATTTGTATTCCATTAAAAAACCGGTTGACGAACAGAGGCAGGTAAAACGATCAATCGTGGCTGTTATTCCAGTTAGGCAAGCGAATAATTCGCAAAAAACAAAAATTGAGAAAAAGTAATAAAATTAAAGGGATTTGTGTAGCTGTAGTGGGGTCGAAGAGAGGAAACATACATAAATACATATACATATCTATAATAAAGAGTGGGTTGAAAATTGTAAACAAAATATTTTTAAATAACAATAACGTTGCAGACAAACTATATTTGTAGATATATGGCAGATAAGTATGGAACAAAATTGAACAGAACGCAAAAATTGTTTTGACATAATCGTGCCAAAAGATTAGGACGCACTTTCAATTCAAAAATAAAAACAGGCACAATAATAAATAAAAAAGCACGGTCGACTAATCGCTACTATAAATAAAAAACACGAAAATAACTTGAAGTTAGGTGAAATATACCCAGTGGGTAAAAGTTGTGAGATAATTACATTATTTCGAAAATTCGACATTTTTTCGAACATTCAAAAATTCTACAAAAAGTTGAAAAAATTAATATTTTTTTAATTTTTTTTTAATTCATATTTTTCTCATAATTTTTTCTTTGATTAACATTAAACAACCTTTTTATGAATGATAGTACTTTTAAGCCGATTTCTGATAACTCAATAAATTTAAATATAATCTATAAATAAAACACACGAAAATAATGATGTAAAGTGAAATATATCCAGCAGAAAATTGTTCGATGAATATTATGCTATTTCGAAAATTCGAAATTTTTTCGAACATGCAAAAATGGTAAAAATTAATATTTTCTGTGATTTTTTAACAGTTAATTTTTTTGAATATATGTATGTAGTAACATTTAAAAACCTTTTCATGAATGATAGGAGTACTCTTAAGTCGATTTCTGATAATCGTCAATAAATGTATGCAAATATAAGCTATAAACCAAACTTCGTGGTACTTGAAGTCGAGTGAAATATACACAGCAGAAAATTGCTGGATGATTATAACATTATTACATTATTTCGAAAATTCGAAATTCTTTCGAACATGCGAAAATGCTAAAAATATTTAATATTTTCTGTTTTCTTGTTTAATATTTTTTCGAGGTACTTATCATGTAATAAACACCACTTTCTATTTCAGCTAAAGCGAACTAGTTTCATATTCATGAGACTAGAAAGAACTAGTAGCACTCTTTGCCACAAATTCAATATCAACTGCCTGCTTATACATAAGTAATGTGATTAGAAGTTTATCTTGTTTATGTAGAATCCGCTTAATATTTGTATATGTAACATGGCGGGCCGTTGCGCGCGACTTTTGACTTGCCGACGTCAATCTGTGTGAAACTGTGCCAAATTTGTGCGGGCGCCGTAGTCACAGCCAACGCGCCGATATCAATTGCGGAAGTCCAAACGACTGTTAAGGGTACACGAATACAGAGACGCGCACACTTATAGCGTTAAATGAATAACTTAATTTGTGAATCGTACTTATATTGACGTCTGTTGCTTAATGTTATGATGGAAATAACACTGTAATACAAGCATACTTTATACTATACATGCAAACAAATATATGTTTTTTAACATTTTTTTTATTTTTATATTCGAAATCTTGTTATTGTTTTCATAATTACAAATTTATGGCTTAGATCATTCATTCTTACATCTAAATATTCCGCATGGGGCAAATAATTCAAGACGTTCCCCTTCACACCATCGTCATCAATATTGTTTTGCTCGCTCGCCTTTTGAAGAATGAAGCACATGTAAACAACAACAAAAGTCTTCTAACATTTACAGATGTACATATGTATATGATATGCATGTTACGAAAGAAATTCTAGAAAAAAAATTAATTTAATTAATAATGTTTTGTTTGTGTGTAAGCAATTTATTGCGTCTGTTGACACACCCACTTTTTGCCACATATTTTCCTAGCTGTCATAATTGTGATAAATATCACATGAAGTATGGAGTGGCAATGGTTGTTTGTGGAGCAATTATATTTAATTAATATGTTTAAAAAACAGTTTTTACAATTATACATAAATATATTTGTGCTTTTGCTTTCTTCTTCTTTGTTTTAAAAATAATTATAATTATATAATTTCTTATTGAATAAAATAGCAAAATGTTTAATAATTAAACTATAGTAGATGTAATTGAATAATAAACCATTAACTCAATTAAATACTAAATTATAAGCAATATATTTTCTTACATAAATCTATTTTTTCTCCGTTCAGAGCTCAAAACCAAAAAAAAAGGCAAAGAGTAAGCTTTCGAAATGATTATTTTTTTGCCCTGATCGGGCAAGTAAATATAATTTGAGGTTAATAATTAAATATGGCATTTAATAATTTAGTTATGGTTGGCAATCTAAACCAAAATATAATATATAAACAATTAGTTTCAATAAAGAATTAATAAATAAATTATTAAGAGTTGGAAACTCTAGACCAAAATCATCAATTAGAAATTTATCAAATTCAACAATTAGAAATTTAATAAATAAATAATAAAAATCAGAAATTAATTAAGGGTTGGCAACTCTAGACCATAATATATTAAATAACAAAATTTATTTAAAATTTTTTTTTAATTTTTCAAGAAGAGATCTAACTCTATGATGGATTTTATAAAAAAAAATTACTGTACAATTTTTTAACACACTAGTGTAATGAGTTATAAATCTGAAATCATTGCAAATTGCCGCTTCTTTTTCGCAAACTTTTACTTGTTTCAATAAATAAGTGATATCAACAAATTGTTTATAATTAAATAATTAAATGAGTCAAGCGCTATAAATTGAGTAAAATTTGCGTATTAAAAGCCTTGGTGATGACAATTCAGTCAACAAATTTCATCATCAAATCACACGATTCAGTATTTAAAGGGCGAAGGGAAAATTTCGTTGGTAATTATCTCATAGAAGGTATAAAAACGTGAGCTCATTAATTTGTAAAACAATTCTTTAGGGAGAACTAGTGTTGAATAAGCGGTGTTGATTAATACTTGATACGAGTATATAATAATAGATATATATATGTATATGGATTACTTATTGTATTAAAACGCGTTTGAAACTACTTCTGATGAATTTTTATGTACCAATATGGAAATAGAGGTTCTCAGATCTGGAACTGGTCTATATTATAGTACAACAGTAACTAGAAAAAATCACTAACTAACATACAAGTTCAATCATGTCAGCAATTCACAAGCAAATTAGTGCTCCTTTAAGAGATTGAACTATCTAAAGTACTAAAATGTACATATAGTATACTAATAATATAATTCTAAATCCAAGAAAGAGCTTTCAACAATTGCTACCGCTGAACTTCTTAGAATAATTAGTCACTTCAATTTCTGACAATTATATACATACATACATATATCTACATTATACCATGTTCAGACTCTTAATTGAGCAATTAAGGAACCTTTAACAATTTAACCACTCTAAAAATGAAAATGGTTCGAAAAAAATGCAAATTGAAGTAAGCATTACTAAGAACCCTCCGACTTTTCGATACCATTTTTGTAGTACGATTGGTTCTTTGCTTCAAAATAGGCCTCAGTTCCGTTGATCATCTCTTGGTTCGGCGAAAGTTTCTTCGCAGCGCACATCTGAGAACAAGAAACAGTCGCTGGAGGTCAGATCTTTAAAATGCTGTCGATGCTGACAAGCCCAATTCATGAATTTTTGTCACAGTTTACACTAACTTGTGGCAGAGTGCGTTGTCTTGGTGAAACAGCACTTTCTTTTTCTTCAAATTCGGTAAGTTTTCGTCCTTCAAACGGTTCAGTAACGCTATGTAACAGTCAGTGTTAACGGTCTTTCGTTTCTGGACCGCGTTCGTCGTGTTCAGTTCTTAACTAAAATCATATGGATTTAATTCTAGTAGCGCCTTCTATATCTCAAGCCGGAGACTTTTCAGTTAACCTGTTCGAAACCGTCTCAAAAGTGAAATAATTGTCATAAATCTCACCAAATATGAGCTATTCGAAGAAGAGAGATGTATATTTCTAAATTGATTTTAATAAGATATCATCTTCTATACAAATTTTGAGTGATCTAAACGGCCGGCGTTGCAACAGAAGATACGACGTCTCATCTTTTTCATGCTCACGGTAATGACCTGAACGAAATCCGATTTATCTCAGGCTCAGACTTGTCAATTTTGACATTATGTAAGTGAAATATTTTTATGCAAAAACAACAACTGTTATCTGCTCTAAGTTTTCAAAGTCCTCTTACCGGCTTTCCAATTAGTTCGTTAAGAAATCTGTTATTTCAAGCGGTAAAAACTGTTGCAATCGCTTCCAACTCGAAACACCGCCGCGCAAATCCAAAGCGTGTGTACATGAATTGCAAAAATGCAAATTACAATCACGCGCTGCATCGGTGAAACAATACTAACAACAAAAAATTCTGTAAACAAATTAAAATGCGAAAACCAGAAACAAGAATAAGCGGAAAAAAACAAAGCGGAGAAGTGCAAACATCAACATTGCAGAATGAGCAAACAAACGAAATGCAATAAATTGCAGCCAGCAAGCGAGAAATGGCAAACGAAGCGAGCAACAACGGGCGTGACGAACAAAACAAATCGCCAAAGTAATTGCTTGCAATTGAGCGGGCGGGCGAAAAAACTGCATTGGCTGCATTGCAGACGGCGGTGCAAAGCAAAAAAAAAAAAAATTACAACAAATATGAAAATATTTGCTGACGCACACATGTGCTATGTACATTTGTATACATACGTACATACATATGTACATATGCACTCCTATTGACATCGATACCCGCAGACGGCAATAAAACTGTCGCGGTACAACGGGGCGTATGATGAACAAGCAATGATGCTTCTTTTTTGCTGGCGGTTACAAAGCGCACACATACATATGTACATATAATAAGTGTACAAACATATGTATTTACATGTATACATATTTCTAGTTGCTAGTGCATAGCCCTGACAATGAATTGCAAAGCTGTGCAGCTGTAAGTGCATTTTGGGGGCAGCGAGTGCCATGCGCCTCTTAGACGTGTGGTATTCATGTGAAGCATTTATAGTAACAACAACAACAGCTATGAGCAACATCAGACACATTAAATTGTGGAATTTTTATAATTTTAATTTTTTCGCCACAATTCAATTGTGTAAATATGTAAATCTTTAAATATTGCTGTATGCTTATTATCGATTTTTCGTGAATTAGTCCTTCAGATTTTGAGATATCGTTCTGAAATTTTGCACACATACTTTTCTCCTTTAAAAGATACTCATTTGTCGGAACTACCTATATTGAACCACTATAGCATATAGCTGCCATACAAACTGATCGTCCAAAATTAAAACCTTGTATGGAAAGCTTTTTTATTTCTTGAGATATCAGCACGAAATTCGGTTTGGAATATTGTTTACAGCAATACTACAATGTCTGAACAAATTGTTCGGTTCAGACCGCTATAGCATATGCCTGCCATATAAAGTGATCGCTCAAAAGCAAAACCTTGTATGGAAACCTTTTTTATTTGACACGATATCTTCACGAAATTTTGTACAGGTTATTGTCCAAGGCAAGGCTTCAATCTCTGGACATATTATTCAAATCGAACGACTATAGTATATCTCTGCCATACCAACTGGCTGATTGAATTCAACAAAAAGTTCTTTATTTGCACTATTGTGTATTAAAAAATACATATACTATGGGGGAAATTATATAAACTGATTATATGTTTATTTTTTATTCATCTCTTTTTGTTTTAATTATTTTTCTATTCCATTTCTATCTTTCATTTTTTAATTAAATTAAGGGAAATTATATAAACTGTTTGTATATTTATTTTTTAGTCATCGGTTCTACTTTTATTTCTATTTCTATTCCATTTCTCTCTTTAATTTTTTTATTAAACCCATTATCAAACTAAAAACAAAGCTGCCATACTGTTTTTTGAATGCCTCTGTTTATTTATATTGTTATTGTTTTTGCTGAAACGCGCGGCATTTCGTTGCGTTGATAAAATTACTCAACTGCATTATAAATATACTTATAATTTCTCGCTATATTGGCACGTGTTGATTTTTCGTTGTTTTTTTTTAGTATTTTTTTTACTCTCATCTGTCTGTATTTACACAAGTAAATATGTATATTTACATTTACTCGCTGCATTGGCGTGCGGCATCTC
This sequence comes from Bactrocera dorsalis, assembly GCF_023373825.1. NCBI lineage: Eukaryota > Metazoa > Arthropoda > Insecta > Diptera > Tephritidae > Bactrocera > Bactrocera dorsalis. The sequence continues at coordinate 100,575,284 of NC_064304.1, read as the reverse complement.
AAGTGTTTGCCCACCAACTTCAATTACATTTACATTTAGAGTATTTTGTTTTTCGTCATTATTTTTTCACACACTCTCCTCCGCGAATTCACTCTCTCAGCGTCACTCTCGATCGTCCTCAGCATGTTTTCCCACAAGCTAGATAAAATTAGCAAAAATGCTAATGACGGTCTAGTTGGTAATACAATGTTGTGCAGTTAAGTAACTGTTTATCAACAGAAATGCATACAAACAAACACACACACACCTGCACATTCATATAGATTGCCGACACGTTTCTCGAGTGCAATTTTTAATTTGTTTACAATTTTCTTGGCGCTTGCTGTGCACAGCGCAATTATGGGCTATAAGTGTACACATACATGTACATACGCACACATACACACATGAAAGATGAACATATTTATGTTGCACGCTTTTATATCGCTTTTATTAATGGCAAATTAATAGAAAAATAATATAAAGCAGTAAATAATAAGCACTCTTCCCAGACAGACTGATCTGTACACGGTTGCTTTTTCTTTGCTTTGTGGATTATCACACTTTGCGGCGCGTGTATTTATTATTTCTATGTTTAGATACATTTTCGTTCGTACGCTGAAACATCCTATAATAGACATTAAATATAGATTATGGCTTTTAAATGGAGTGTCGCAAACGTGGTTGCCATATGAATTATTGTTTCGATTGTTTTATGACAAATTTATAATGATAATTATATTAAAAAATACAGGTGATAAGTAAAATTTTATCGATAACAATTTTATCGATAATAATCGATATTTTTACATAAATATCGATAGTTTGGATATTTATCAAGCAAACTGCAATCGTTGTCATAACTGTACTAAGGAACACATAAGAGTAGTAAAATGTTATCGATAATTATCTTCAATTTTACATAAATATCGATAGTATGCTCAATAATGTACAAAAGGTCCGAATAAAATTACTCAAACCATATTTAAGAAATAAATTCGCAAAAAAATATTTTTTTTACCATGAAAACCTTACCCTTCCTAAGAAACACACAAGAGTAGTAAATTTTTATCGATTAATTTACATAAATATCGATATTTTGATATTTACCGAACAGAATAGAATCATGGTGATGACAGTACCAAGAAACACTTTTGTAAGTAGTAAATTTTTATTGATATTTATCGATTGATTATTACATAAATATCAACATTTTAGATATTTATCAAGAAAAATACAATCATAACGACAACAGCGCTAAGAAACATATCATTCAATTATTTTTATCGATAATTATCGATATAATTATATAAATATCGATATTTTTGTTGTACTTATCGAGTAAAATAAGTCGTTATATTTAACTTATTTATTAATATACAAGATAAACTATTTTTTGGTTGTACTTTTTCCACAAATATCTAATATTACACCAACATCTCGATACATATCGATACATAAATATCTACCCATAAACTATATCTATATTTTCGATCAGACGTACAGTTGTAGGTTATATGTAGGGTAGCTTTTTGAACATCTAAATATGCTTTTGCGGATTTAATCCATCGTCTATCTCTATTGGAGTAATAAAAATCACCAAACGTCGATAAACAGACTATATTATTACTTGATCTGTCGTTTTGACCAACTGTCGCTATACACTTTTCTGTACTATATATTATAACTCATGTTGTTATTGCTTTTCATATGCAAATATAACTGTATATAGTAGCTGTACACATTAAAATAAAAATAACTGAATGGCGATTGATTTAGTTATGCTTGCGATTTGCTTACTTAATGAACTTGATCTCTGCGCGGTGAGTTACCACGCCCTGTCTGCATTAGCCGCTCATTAATGGCATTTTAATTCCTAGCATAACTGTGCAAAAGAGAGAAGGCCAAACCGTTTTCAATATTCTTAATGAGTTTTCAATAAATGCCTGGCAGTAAGCAATCTCTTAGTGTTTTCGAAGTTGTAGCGAATTAAGATTTATATACACGCAGGGTTGTATTTTATATTATTTTACAGATATTCTTAAAAAATTTTAAATTAGCTCAATTAGGTGAGACAATTAATAAGTTAGTTGACAGTATTTGACTGCGGAAATCTACTTACCGGAAGCCAATGGAAAGCGTTCAGAGGATACCTATGCATAACGGGAGCTTTAAGAACAACTCCAATGGCGACTCTTGAGCTCGTATTAACCTGCCACCTAAAGACCTCTTAGCTGAAAACTGCGCAGCAAATTCGGCGCGACGACTATTGACTGCTGGTGAATTTACATATAGAACCTTCGGACATAGCTTGAGGGGTAATGGCGGTTGGGCAAAAACCGACTACATGACCCCACTTTTCAACTAGCCAAGCAGCAATCAAAGCAGTAACCTAGTAATGAATGAAGGAGGTATCGACAGTGAGACCGCAGAGTCTGTTAAAATTCGCGTCAAGCGCAGGCATCCTAAAGGAACACTCCTGTTGGACCTAGCAACTGAACACCATCTGGTATCACAAAGGTCCAGAACTAGTTGTTGCGATTTTCCGAAAATATTGGGAGATCGGACCACTATAACATAGAGCTATCATCCAAATTGACTAATCAAAATCAAAATAAATATCTTTTTATAACCTCTTTCTCTTGTATTTTATCTTTCTATCGTATTTTAATTTTATAGTATTATTTATACTATTTTAAAAAAGTTTTTCATAAATAATTGTATATTAAAAAATAAGTTATTTATGTCTGCTAAAATTAACCTAACGATTATATTGATTCTATTTACAGCTCAATCTCTACTAGGAGCCGTTTATTAGCCGCCACAGGCCGCGGCGTCGGCGCCAACGCCATTAATTAACGCCCAACCACAGCCGACAACAAAGGCTTTTCACACATACCGTCTAAGAGCCGAGTGACAGCGTGTGTCGCTTCAAATCGACGCACCAGCAACAATACTACAATACTACAACAACAGTAGCAACAGCAGCAGCAGCAGCGTTCTAGTGACCGCAATCTATGCACCGGCTGCCGCAAAAGTGTCAGCACTTGTCGTAAAATGACCGAGAATCAATTATTTTCCATGTCGACCGATCTATTCGACACCTCGTCCAACAGCAGCAATCCACTAAAGTGTGATATCTTCTCGTTGGCTCTGAGCAACAGCAACACTTCCACTCTACTCTTCGGCACATCGACGCTGCCCGCACTTAGCCCATTGCAGCAGCTGAATGTGAATACCGTTTTCAATACAAATTCCAACTCCAGTCCCAATTCCAATTACCTTACGAATTCAAATTCGAACGCCAACACACCAAACGACCAACAACACCAACAGCAGCAGCAACAGTCGCAACACACATTCACCAGTGTCGGCGGCAACAGCGTTGGTAGTAGTGTTGGTGGCGGCAGCATCAGCGGTAGCAGTAATGTGATGCTGACCAATGCCATAAGCATACCGCGCAGTAATAATCCAAATCAGAGTCATAATCCCTGGACGCAAGAACGCGATTCGCATCATCATCCCAGCCCAAGTCCATTGCAGCTTCATCCCCATCATCTCAATAGCCATAATCACAACCAAATCTCTTCCATGATGTCTGCACAACAACAACAAAATAACCAACAGCAACAGCACCAACAACAACACCAGCTGCAACAACAATCGTTGCAGCACTCACAGCCACGTCTCTTTGTCGATTTCTCCGACTACGGTTTGGATGTCGCCTCGCTGGACGCTGCCTCGTTGTCGCCAACACTGCTGCAAGATGTCAGCTTGGGCGCTGCTTCGCCACTGCACGGCATCACGTCGAACGGCTTCTATGCGGCCGACGCCTCGCCGGTCAGCAACAGCGGCAGCAATAGCATAGTTGGCAGCGTTGGTACCGTGGACTCGGCCAGCACGCTGCTGGGTCTAAATGATAGCATACGCTCCGGTGATGATGGCAACAATTCGCTGCTGTTCGATGTCACCGGCACGCCCAACTCGAGCGCAATGTGGAGTGACATCAGCAATGCTATCATCACCAAACATGAACCATTTACACTGGAGGAGGACTATATTTTTCCCATAGATAAGGCTGAGATACAGGCTGCCGGTTTCGGTGATATACCCGATGAACACTTCCTCGATGTGATTGATAATTTTGATGAGCTCTTGAACAGCGGTGCTGGACAGAATGACTTCATTCTATCGCCTCAACAGAATAATAGCTCAAATAATTTGCAACAGTTGAATAGTCCACAGGCCTCGCCTAGTGGTGCACCACCAATGGAGTTGTTGCAGATGCATAAGCAACAACAACAGCAACAACAATTGACACAACTGCAAACAGCTCAGCAACAGCAACATCAACAGCAGCAGTCGCAGCAGCAACAACAACAACCACGTATACAGCACAGCAACAGCGCTGGTGGTGCCATACACACACACCATAATAACCACCACAACTCGTCTAGTCCATACGAAATCTACCATAGCACACCAAATAAGCAGCAGCAACATCAGTTGAGCAGTTCGGGCTCGAACTCATTCTCTCCGGGCAGTCAGGTGAGTCCAAAATTTAGAAAGTTACACAGGTCGATTTGAAATTACAATAATTTTTTGTTCACTTCTACCAACAGGCCTCGCATTCACCACTTCAGTTGAATTCCATTACGCCACCACCACCGCCGCATGGCAATCGCTCACAAAGCTTGCAGGTGAAGTCGCGCAACATGTTGGAATTGCAGAAGAAGGGTTTCTCCATGTCGCCCGATCGTGTCAATGGCAGCAGTGCCGGTTTGTTGGGTCAGTCGGTGCCGGGAAATAGTCACTTGCTGCTCTCCGGTAATGCGCTCAGCCCCAGTAGCGGTGGCAGTAGTAGCGGTTTCGGCAGCACCACTGGCGGTGGCAGCAGCACTGGTGGTTCGGTGCGCAAATCGTTCCAATATCCCAGTGATACATCCATATCGCGCTTGTCCTCATCGGCGCCCACACATCTCGGACTCGAACATATTTGGATGCGACGTGAACCGCGACAGCATTTGCTGTCTACTGGCTCGCTGGCCGAGGCTGAATCGTTCTCGTCGCTTAGCACCGGCAGCGTGTTGTCGCCGGATGGTATTGATTTCTCGCAGGACGATGATGACGATGCGTCGACAGACTACAATAGCGATAATTATGATGACCTATCCAGCGATGGTATGTTTGGTGTGCGCTAGAAATTTAGAGTACATTTAATGACTTTTTTTACGTTTCTCACTCAGGTTCTGATAATGAGGACGACTCGCGCACCACCATTTCCGGCCACATGTCAGGCGGTAAAGGCAAAGAGCGCTACTTTTGGCAGTACAATGTACAAGCTAAGGGGCCCAAGGGCAAACGGCTTGTATTCCAGTCACGTCTGGAGGATCCGCACGTCTTGAACGAGGCCACCGATCCGGTGTTCAGCCCTAATTGTTCCGTGCGTGGTATCAAGGTATTCAAAGTAAATACAACCAATTGCGTCATCGAACCACAGCAGCAGTTTTAGTGCAGACTGCTAATAACTGTAGTTCTCTAATGGTTTTCCAAGTACTAACGACATTTTTCTAACATATTTACAGCACAGCGGCAAGGCGCGCAAGGGTGATGGCAATGATCTTACACCGAATCCTCGCAAATTGCACGTCATCGGCAAGGAGCTGGACAAATTGGGTCGTACCATCAACGACATGACGCCCGTGTCCGAGTTGCCCTTCAATGTGCGTCCGAAGTCGCGCAAAGAGAAAAATAAGTTGGCCTCACGCGCTTGCCGGCTCAAAAAGAAGGCTCAGCACGAGGCGAATAAAATCAAACTTTTTGGACTGGAAATTGAACACAGTAAGTACTCCACAAGCTTCAAGCTCCAAGCTGCAAGTTCATACTAAATTTTTCCGAATATTTTGCGTTTACAGAACGTTTAATTAATGGCATTTTCGAACTGAAGCAAGCTTTAGCGCTCAAATATCAAAATCAAAATAATGTCGAGCACACCGAGGTGATTAATCAACGCATCGAACAGATCTACAAAACAGCACAAAGTGAGTACGGTTCTATGGAAATGTGTTCTAGGTATTTTGGACTCTGGGGACTTTAGATCTGCTGTGAAAAATGCACTTTTTGTGGGCAGTAAAAGTTGTTGTGGTTAAGAATATTATGAGTTGTTATATTTAAAAGCTCGCGACTGAGTTTACGCTTTCAAAACATGGACTTTTTAATAGATTATCCTTTTCTATATATTGCTCGGTCTTTTTAGTTTATTGTTTGCTACGGCAAATACAACAATTATAATATATTTCGAAATCTTGACTAACTTTAAATTTATTTATGTCTTCCTGAGTTAATAATTTAATCAGTTCTTCCATTTCGGTGTTAACCTAACCTATAAATTATATTAATTTTTGAAACAAAGATCTTAAAAAAACTCTTACCGATCCAAACGAGGTTAGATCAAACGGGAACGGCTACCTCTTCAACCATAGAACAGGCTGTTGTGGGAATCGAAACAAAGATCATGGCGACAACTTTCAAGACTTACCACGGAATCATTAGTTACTTAACTGACTAATTTTAGGGTCGTTACCATATTTTCGTTGTTTTACTAAATAATTTCCCTTCCTATCTTCCAGCTGGTCTGCGTATAGCTGGCGATACCACAGACTTCGTGAACAAAGTGCTGGAGAATGTGAAGAGTGGCGTACCAAATGGCGGTCTCGAGGATTTAAAGCACTCATAGAAGCGTGAGAAACGAGAAGGGAAAAATCGAAGATGTGAATAGCTATTAAGGATAAATATTGGAGGCTCAAAAGTGAAAATGAAAAGCGATATGAAGAGTGAGGAGAGTAAAAACGAAAGCAAACATATTGTAATGACAACTGTAGCTGAGGAGTAAACGAGTTAAAAGTTGCACACAAACAACGGTGAAAGGGGTGTGAATGCTAACTGGCGAAAGAAGGGAAGAATTTACGGGAGTTACGGAAAAATTGTGTTACAAAGAAGATTATCAGCTGCAAGAAGGCGCAGAAAGCATGTTTTTATGTAAAAAAAAAGTTGTTAAATGGAAACGAAAGAGGCCACAGTTATATAAATACATATATATTTACATATATATATAACCTAGCTTTTAAGTGCTAATGTTATGCGGTGAAAAGTTATGGTTAAGGAGTGGATGTAAAACAATATAAGCGGTTGTTGTTGCTGTCTGGAGCGTTATGGAATTAAATATGAGCCACGCATGCAAACATACTTATATACATATATATAACTGGAAGCATATACATATATAAATGTTCTTGTTGGCTTACAAACTAACGACATGCCAAGGCTTTGAGGATTTTTTAAGTTTTGCTTTCACGTGCAAATGAATGCAGACATTTTTTAACACACTACCTATACATACAAACAAACATACATATATGTATATATAGAAATAAACACTACTATTTTAAATATAACAATTTAGTGAGTTAGGCATGGAAGAATGAATTCAAGCTAGTGATAAGCAAAGAAACATGAGAAATTTGTTGCAAACACACGCACACACATTCAACAATGTGTTGGTGCACTTTTAGGCGCCTGAACGTCAACGAAACCAATTGTGCAGTGGCGCCATGAAAGTGCTCGCATAAGCATATGCGCCGCTACGAGCCGTGCACTTAGTTGTTAAAACATATTTTTAAATACACATATACGTTTATATATACAATATATATATATATAAAGCATGTTATATATTAAGCGTTTTTTTCTAATAATCGTTGTATTTTATAAATGAAACACACACACATTATCATTAAAAAATATAATGAATTATTTGATGAAAAATCTTTAAGTTTAGTTTGGCTGCTATTGTTTTGCGTTTAAGTTTTTTGTTTGTTAAAGTACCATAAACACACTCATACATCCAGATGTATATAACGGCGTGTGTGAAAACCCAGAAAATATCGAAAGTAATGTAAATTTTTACAATAATAACTTTCTTGAAATATAGCGCCGATTTATTGTGTTTTAATTCTCCGTGAATAAATATTTTTGTTATGTAATTTAGCGCTCATTTCAGCTATAAGTGTAATTTTATGCATTAATAGTTGTTTTTTGAACTTTATGTTGCTTGATTTTGTTGAGAAAGAAACACCTACATGTACCTTAATTTTTATTGCACACAACTTGTAGCGAACTTAGACACGAACGCACGATGCAAAGCCGAATAATGTTTGCTAAGAAAGTTGTTTTTTTTTTTTAATAAATATGCAGATATATGAATATTAAAAATTTATTATAACAATGCTACCTTCATAATTTAATAAAAAAAACTTGCATTACAAATATGCGTGTTAATTACCAAAAAAAAAATTTTTTTCAAATAAAAATAAGTATACAAAAACATTGAAAAATGCAAACAAGCCATTTACCGTTGAATATGCATATCGTCAACTAAAATGCAAAATAACGTTTCACCAAAACAAACGAAATTGAATTGTTTATAGCTTACATAACTATTTCATAAGCAATATATAACCATTTTATAACCAATATATAACCAATACATAACCACTTTATAACCAAAACTCAAATTTTGTTTCAATGTGAGCGGTTACTATTAAATGGTTTTTCTTTCTCCAATCAACTTATGAAAAGCGATGTTATTTTGCATTTTAAGTGACGTTATGTAACTGTTTGCATTATATAATTATGGGTATTTGGTTGCTTTAGTTTATACGTAACCAGCAGTTAATTGTACATGCACCTATACAAACACGCATACATATTTACATATACATAATATACAAATGCTATAATTACTATAAGTTTTATGAACTTCAACATATACAGGGTGATATAATTCTAATTATGCTAATTAATTTTACACTTATTATCTTTAAACATATATGCTTCGAAAATAAATAGTAATAAAATAAAAATTTTGCCTAATTTTAATGAAATATTAATTTTAATTAAATATTATTTTTAAGTTTTATTTACCAGCCTATACTGGCTGAGTTCTGCTTAATTTTATATAATTTAAAATTTATATGATTTATACATATTTTACATAAGCACGCAAATCTTGCATGAAAAACAACAACAATTTTGTTGATTAACGCAATTGCTTTCAATGAAATGTGAATTAAATTATAGCAAGCGTTTAGCAGCAAACAAAAATGGGAATTAAAAAATATATGAAAACGATAAACAAATATATTTCAATACGGCACATACAAAAAAAATATAAAAAAGTAAATAAAACAATAACAAAAAAAATAATAATAAATAAATACAAGCATCAAATATTGTCACTGAAAATTAGCAAATATTGCGCAATATTTTATAGTCTTGAATGAAAAGGCACTTTTATAACCAAATGCATTGCTGAAATAAACTACATAACTAAATAAAAAATATATATACATATGCAAATATTAAAAAATAATAAAGCAAGCAACTGAAATATTTATTTTTTTAATTTCTGGCGCTGAATAACAACACTCGTGAGCGAAATTCTAAACTTGTTTAATAAAATGAAAGCACAACATTTAACTGCGCTGCAAAATACTTGCTATTGGTGTTATATGTGTGCATATATATGTATTTTTGTGTATATATGCATATATCTACTTAAATATGTTATTACAAGCAATTTTTAATAATATTTGTTAGAAATTTGTGCCTGAGTGTAACTGATCAGCGCCAGATTTTACATATGTACACTGTTGTTGTTGTGGGCTAGGCAATTTAATGTTTTTTTTTAATAAAAAATAATATTTCTAAATGAAGCAGTTTATATGTATATATGTATTTATAAATTTTATACATGTGTATGTATGGATATATAATATTTAATATTTATTTTTTCTAATAATTATTTTAGTTTGAAGAATTAACGATTTTTTATTATTTTTATTTTAATACCTTTTTTCTTTAATTGAATTTTAATATTAATTATTATCTTTTATGCAATTTTCCTAAAAAAAATATTTTAAAAAGGTTTTTATTGTTTTCAAATTAAATGTCATTATAATTTTGCAATATTGTATTGCTTTTTTTTGGTTTTTAAAATTTATTAATTTTCCTTTCTATTTTTTAATATTTTTAGTTTGAAGAAATTACAATTTTTTCTTTAAATATATATATATTTTTTTTAATTTAATATAATAGCATTTTTAATTACTTTTATTTTATTTATTTATTTATTTTTTTTTAAATTTTTTTATTATATTTTATGTAGGTAATTTTCATAATAATTATTGTTGGGTTTTTAGGAAATTTGCATATTTAATGTTTTAAATAATATTTCTTTCCTTTTTTAATTTTTATTTACTTATTTATTTGATTTTCATTTATTTATTTTTTTATTTATATTGTTTGTTAATATTTTTATTTTTAATATGTTTTTTTTTTTATACTGAACCGCTTAGCTCACTTTTTTGTATTCTTTAACAAGTTTACTTTATTTATTTATTTTTTAATTTGCTGAAGCAATTTAATATTTTCTTTTTAAATTTGTTAGTTTGAATAACGTACTATTTTTTTTAAATAGTTTATTTGTTTTAAAAATGTTAAGCGTTTTTAATTATAAATTTAAAAATCTTATTTTTTTTTGTTATGAATCTGCCTTTTAATGTTTTCAAATCATATTTTTTAATACTTCTTTTTTCAGTTTTTTATTTTTTGTTTTTATTTTTTTATAATTTTATTTTTGTAATTTAACTTTTTTTATAATTTTATTTTATTTTTCTTTCTATTTATATTTTTTTTTAATTTTATTTTATTTTCGTATGTTTTTATGTTTTTTTTGATTAATTTTTATATTTATTTCGTTTATCATAATATTCAAGCAAAATATAATTTTTCATGTAAACAATATAAAATGTTTAACAAAATTAATACTTTGTAGAAAAAGGTCTTTCGAAATTCAAATTTTTTTTTCATTTTTTAATAATTTTTATATTATTCTTTTACTTAAATGATTTTTTTTATTATTCCATGTTGTCTTTTTATTTTAATAATTTATTATTTAAATAAATAATTAAATAATAATTATTTTTTAATAAATTATTTAAATAAAATTAATATAATTTTTATTTTTATTACTTAAATTGTCTACAAAGCAACAGCAGCAAGAAAAAATATTTATATACATAAATATAACAGTAACCGAATAATCAATCAAGCAACCAAACAGCCAAACAACAAAAAATTATAACGGGTTTCATATTATACAAAATATTAAAAATAAAAAAAGAAATAAAAATGTATAGTAAACTAAAAATGTATGCAAAAATAAAAATATATTTTAACTTACTGTAATATGTACATACTTAGCTACATATTTATATATATACATATATAATTTAACTTAACATGCCGATACACACACATAAAAACGAGTACATGCGCTATATAAACATAGAAATTTTAATTTTAGTAATTTAATGCGATGAAAAAATACTTTTAAAATATGAAACATAAAAACAACTTAGATGCTATTGAGTTTTATTACTTTCAGTGCTTTTATTTTTAGTTACGCTTTGTTGTTCTCTCTTTTATGGATTTGGGCGTTTAAACACTTTAGTTGCTCACTATAGTGAAAAAAAGTTGTTTCCTACACTCTGGGGTCACAAATTTTTATAAATGAAAATTTATTTATTACTTTTTTTTATTAAAAAAAAATATTTTTTTAATTGATTTATAAAAAAAAATGCTCTTTTATTTTTTCTATACAAAAATTTTATTTTTTCTATAAAAATGTTTTAAAAATAAATTTTATATAAATATTTGTATTTTTTTCTCTACAAAAAATTTTAACGTTTTATAAAAAAATTTTATTTATTATTTTTTCCATAAAAAATTTGTTGAAAGAAATTGATTTTGTTTATAAAAAGTTTTTATGCAAATATTTGTATTTTTTTCCTATAAAAATTTTTTATAGAAGAAGTTTTTAATTTTTTTTTGCTATAAAAATTTTACTTTTTTATAAAAACGTAGTTTTTGAAAACATTCTCATATAATTTTCTTATTATACCCTCTACAACAATATACAAAGTTAATTGCATAAACAGTTTTCCGCATTTAGTAGACGTTGCTACTCACTTTACTCCTTACTTTTCTCGCTCTTTGTTTGCCCTAAACTGTCTCTGATTATTATTAGTTAGTTTTATAAAAAAAATTAAAGTAGTGTTGTACATAAATTATGCTAAATTTGCGTTTTATAGCAGCTCATTTGTGATTTGAAATTTTCAGTACAAAAATATAAAGGAAGTCCAGTTCAAAAGTAACAAGGTGGTACTGTACTAATCAAAAAAAAATGTTGAAAAACAAAAAAGTTGAAAATAGCTGTTACCATGGTGGAATGTTTGGTCAATTGCGTTTCGTTTATATAAAAAATATGTAGATATTTTTCTAAAAATTTGTTAAGTCATATCTTTTTATGTCTTTATAAGACACCTAAATCTTGCTGCATAATTTACAATTTCTATTTGCGTCAAAAATACACACTAAATTTTTACATTATTTACGATGATAAATGTCATTTAAAATAATTATTCCCCAACCCATGCAAAGGTAACGGTAAGAGTGCGGAATTTATATTCCACGTCTGTTACCAGGTTTTTAGATTGCTGCTTTAAACTGTTACCAAAGCTTCAATGCTGTTGTTGTCGTCCATCAAATAATTTTTTTCTAAAATATAATTTAAAAAATTTTTTTTTTCGAACGGGACTTCTTGCTTTGCAACATTTAAGTACCTCTAGTTGTTAGATAACGCTTTGTGTTCAGTTTAATATCAAAATTAGTTGGCTAAAGTTTGTTTTGGGTTTAAGTAAGCTTTAGAACTCGTTCTAAGATTTTAAGATAAAAATTAAAAAATAAAATTAAATTATTTGTGTTAAAAATAATTTAGTAGCATATTTTACTTGCTGCGCCTGAAAGTATGCAACAGTAACATAGCGTGTTAACGCAGCTGCAATTATTGGAAAAAATTCGAAAATTTTATTTTTTAACTTCACAACCTCTATGTTCATATACCCTGTAGGAACACAGTAGAAAACTGCAATTAAATTTTTAAACGCTAGAGCTAAGATGACCACGTGGCTCAAATGGCTTAATTCAGTATAGTATTACTGATCATTAAAAACAAAATATTGTTGAAATCATGAAGATTTGCAGGCATGACTCAAAAGCCAGAAGTTCAATGCCTCTATTTTTTTTTAGCTTTTTTTGGTTATGTTTTTAGTTTTATATAGCCTTTTGTAATGCAGGTGGTAATGTATGCGACGCTGCAAAGTCGAGGGCAAATAATAAGTACAGCATTTCGCACAGGGATAGCACTAAACGAAGAGAGCACACTCGAAAGAAAGGTGACAAAAGTTGAAAACGCTTAAAGAGCGAAGCAAGAAAAATAAAATTATAATACTTTGTAGAATTCTGGGTGTTTTTAAGCTACACTTCTGTTGTCTTTAAGGTAGTTATGCTAACAAATTTATGAATTTATGAAGAAAGCACATTTTTGAATAACCAGAAAAGAGAAATTTACTAGTGTATAAGAGAGTGTTCAAAAGAATAAGAAAGCAAGAGGAATTAGTTTATAAGAGAGCATACAATTTGAACAAATAAAATAAGCATTGTGTTTGGAAATTTAATATTAAAATTTAGGATTTTCAAATTTACCAAATTAGCTTTAGTTTTCGAATTAACAATTGGCATGCAAGCGCATATGGAATATGCGCAAGAAGGCAAAGGAAGAAGAAAATAAGAAAGGAAAGAGAGAAGCAAACGTAAAGTGATGAGATGTGTGGATTATATGTAATAAGAGCACACATACAAATGAAAAGTGATAAGAATTTTCAAATTCGTCAACTACAAAAGTGGAGGCTACAAAAGTCAGGTGTGGTGGGGGTTAAGTAAGGCATCTAGGCTTAGGGGATTGAAACTAAAAATAAGAAACAAATATATATGTATATGTAATATATTATATATGTTTATTAAAAAAGTATATTAAAAATATATTTGCAAAAAAATCTTGACACAGGCTTATTTAAGGCATATAAAGAGATCCGCAATTCATATGGTCCTAACATAACCTAAAATCGCAACTAAAGTACAAGTAGCAGTAAAAAAGGCATAATTTAATGAAAAAATAATAAAAAAAATTGGCTTGAAAATTATTAGTAAGCAGAAATTAACGTAATAAAATAGAAATTGAATTGATTACTTGATGATGAGGCTCCTTTTGTAATAAATAATATAAAAACCCAGAGGCGTATATTATATATATTCTGCAGCAAAATAAAAAATGTTTGACAAAACAAAATTTGACGAATTCAATATTTTTTTTTTAAATTAAAATAAGTTATGCATAAATTTTTAATTTAATTTTTCCAAAGAAATTTTTTTTGTTCAAAATAATCTTTAATTTTTTCAGAAAGTTAAAAAATATTTTTATTAAAAAAACTTATTTCCAAATAAAATTCTTTTAATAAAACTCTATTTTAACGAATTTGTAAATAATTATTTTTATTTAAATTATTTAATTTAATTTAATTTTTCCAAAGAATTTTTTTTTGTTCGAAATAATCTTTAATTTTTTCAGAAAGTTAAAAAATATTTTTATTAATTAATTATTATTAAAATTTTAAAAATTCAATATTTCCAAATAAAATTCTTTTAATAAAACTTAATTTTTACGAATATGTAAAAAACTACTTTTATTTAAAAAATCAATATAAATAATAAAAAAATTAAATTAAAAAAAATTTATATTGTTTTTTAAATTTTTTTTTTATTTTTTAATAATAATTTTTATCAATTTTTTTAAGTTTTTTTATACATTCTTAATAATTTTTTTTTTAATATTTTTTTTAATTGTTTCATAATTTTGTTTATATTTTTTTAATTTCTTTTATTTTTTTATTTTATTATATTTTTTGTTTATAAATTCCACGAATGCAGTCAATTGCAGTATTACTAATGAGCATAAATATTCTCACAAATTTTGAAAATTGTTTCGCTGATCAATATCCATATTTTTTGACATAAGAAGCCTCATAAGATATGTTTTTTTTTTGTTAAATTTTTAATACAATTTTTTTTTTAATATATAAGCCAGTAGAATTTAAACCATGCACGTAAGTTCCTCAACAATATATTGAACCTGAATTAAGAAAGTAAAAACAATGAATATTAATATGAAATTAAAAAATAAAATAAAATTAACAAAAAATAATTAAGGACTTCAAATATATATAAACATATATTTAAGATTTTTTTTAATTCGAAAGGGAAATTGAACTTAAAAACTATAATTCATAGTATGTTAAATGTGCTTTAAATTAGTGTGCTTCATTAATTCAAGCGAAAATGGAGAATAATAAGCAAACCAAGAATAATAAAAACATAAGAAATTGAAAAAAAAATTGTTTATAGCATTTTAAATATTAGAAAGCAGACAAGTAGAAAGCAACAACAGCAGACAACCGTGCAGCGCTGAAGTAAAATAAGATAAAATGAAAAACCAAAAACAAAAGCAAACAAATGTGTAAGCGAAAAGAACTACCTCAGTAGAACTTTAACAAAAATGCAACATATATACAAAAATGTGTGACCTAAATATACATACTATGTACATATGCACATGCAGTTATTATTTAAGTTGTGAAAAAATTAAAAAATTTAAAATTTTATATACGTGAATACAAAAATACATATTAATATACTAAGGATATCAAGGTGACTTGAAATACAAACGAAAAACAAAATTAACTGCTTATATAATAAGAGAAATAATTTATGATTTGCATGCTGAATATAACTATATACACATACATGCATAGGAGCCATTTAAGCTGGCATAAAAATATGCATAAGTCAATATTTGGGTATCATAACCTCAAATTCCAGAGCTCAACTGCACACAAGCCAAAAACGAAGAAGAAGATAAAGAAAAACATTAAAAAACGTTTAATAGAAGAGCAGTAAAGCAACAAAATGAAAATTGAATTTTAATATTTCAATGAAGAATATTCAATATTTAACTGCAATAATAAGTGAAAAAAATTATTATTCTTATGGAAAAAAAATATAAAAAAATATATATTTTTTTTCAAAACAAAATTAAAAAAAAAATTTTTTCAAAAAACTTTCAAAAAAATATTTTTGCATAAAAAAAATATAAATAAATTTTTTGCAAAAAAAAAAGTTTAGAATAAAAGCAAATTGTACAGCACTTGCTGAAGACTCGCAAAACCTGTTGAAATATCCAAAAATCTAAACAATATAAGCAACTTAATTTAGGAGACAACAAATTTTCGAAAACCAAAAGCCTGAAACATAGTGTCCATTGTTTTATAAACACAAAAAAAAACAAAAAATAAGTGAAAGGACTAACAATAATTCCAAGTACCTTGAAAAGAACAAATTAAAAAAAAATAAAAAAATGTTGAATTGAATTGAAAATTTGATTACCGAAAGGTGAAGTAGAACATGCACTTCGCCAAAGCACACACTTAACGGTACTAAATAGAACTGAACAACAAGTCTTACTTTCATAATATATGAAATAAATTTTAGCATTAAAATTCACTATAAAATAACAACATTATATACATAAGCAAGCAAATAATGTTAAGTGTTTCAATGTAAAAACAAACAACGCTGGCAAAAATGTTTTCATAGCTGTTAATTATAAAGTTAAAATATTCTATGGTAATCAAAAAGGGCAAAAGAAAACATTTAAAAAATAATAAAATTATTTATAAGGCAAATTTGTGTTTTTTTTTGCACCATGTGCTTAGGTTTTTCAACAAAAAAATTTGTTTGTAATATGCCATACTACATCCTTGTCATTATTCATCTTTAAAACAAAAAAAACATATTTACAATAAAATAGTCATATATTTTTTATTTGCATAATAATTCAGTTCTTACAAAAAAACAGCTAAATATTCAAACAAAACTTTCAAAATTTTGCCAAACAATTTTTTTTCAAGAAAAAAAAATTTTTATATTTATTATTTTATATTTTAATAATTCATAACTTTGTAAAAGTTTATATTTTCGAAAAAAATATAGAAAAAGTTAAGTATTTTTTTCTTAAAATTATTAAAATATTTTTTTTTTTTTAATAAAAATTATAATTACGATTTAAAAAAGTGGAAAGCTTGAAAAAAAAGTTATAAAAAACATTTCACTATATCTAAAAAAAATATTTTTTATCAAAAAAAATATATTTATTGTTTTTCAATTTATTTTTCAGGCAATATGTTTGAATAATATTATAAATATCAAATTCAAAAACTTTGTCAAAATTATTTTTTTTGTTTTAGAAAAAATTCAAAAAAAATTTATTCCACAGATATGTATTAGATATTGACAATATTTCAACTTATTTTTAAAGCAATATGTTGGTTAATTAAATTTCAAAACAGAAATTGATTTTTTTATAATTTTATAAAACGAAAAATATGTACATATGTATATTCGAAGAAATTTCAAAATTGATAAAATTTATTTTTTTTATAGCATTACAAAATGTCAAAACTAATTTTTAATCATTTTACAAAAAAACAAACCTATTTGAAATAATTTCGAAACTTTCCAAAAATTTCGAAGAAATTTCAAACCTTTGCAAAAATTGATTTTTTATATTTTTACAAAAACAAAACAAGTATATTCGAAAAATTTCAAAATTTTAATCAAAATAATTTTTTAATGGTTTTACAAAAAAAGGCAACCCTATTCGAAAAATTTCGAGACCTTTCAAAAATTTTGAAGAAATTTCAAAACTTTGCCAAAATTGATTTTTTATATCTAAACAAAATAATCGAAAAAATTTCAAAATTTTGCCAAATTATTTTTTTATATGGCTTTACAAAAAACAGCAGAAATATTCGAAAACATTTCAAAACTTTGAAAAATAATTTTTTTATATTTAATTTAAGTTCAAAACTAAAAATTATGATTTTTTATTTGAATGCTCATAAAACAAAATTCAAAAGATTCTCTAACGAATAAAAAAATTATATTAAGAATTTGGTGAAAAACTATTTTAAAAACTAAGCTATATTCGAAACGCAAAAATCTGTGAAAATATGGGTTCAAACCTAAGTAAGACAAAAAAACTGTGTTTCATTTCAGAAATATATTAAATATGTATGTATATTATATAAAGACTTTTGTTTCATAACAAAAAGCTTTCGTTTAATTACAAAGATATTGTACGCAATGAAAAAATATTTGAAAACTGTGGTACAAAAAAAAAAACAACAATTAAAATGCGTAATTCTTTACGAATAAAAATAAAAAATAAGAATAAAAAGTATATGTTTAGGATATATTTGGAAAATAATTAAAATTCAGCCGGTTAATATATTTTTTATAAGCAACTGCAACAACAATACTTAAAAAAGCAAAAAAAATATGTTAAATATTAAAAATTTCTAAGAATTAAAAATAATAAATATTTTACGAATTTATTTTTAAGAAATTAATTTAAAAAATGGAATGCAAAATAATTTGAATAAAAACTGAATTTTGAAAAAATAATTATTAAAGCAGCTTTAAGCTTATTCATGTATTCATATGTATGTATTAAGCCCAGCAATTTATGTTTGCAAGCACAAAAATTAAAATTTCTTATAAGCGTTTTTCTAAAACTATGGCATCACTAGAAATAACTTATTTTATTTTTTTTTTTAATTTTGTATGCTACAAACTAGAAAGCAGCCAATTTGATAATGTGCTTTGCCATATTAAAAAAGCTACGAATAAACAGTTATAACAAATAATGCTTAAAAATCATTAAAAAATATATTTATATAAACATACAAACATATTAATAAGCATATATATGTAATTTCATATACACAAACATATATGTATGTATGTAATTAAAACATTCTAGGTGGATATCGAAACACATTTAAAAATTTCATGGTGTTTGATGTATTGATGATAAAAATTGTAATGATAAAAAAGTAACAAATAAAAAAGTAAAAGATACAAACGAAAAACTTGAAAAGCATTTTTATTTATATTTTTATTATTTTCTTTTAAAAAATTTCTGCTCGCAATGTATTTGAAAAATTTTAAAAATAAAATTTCAAAATTAAATTTTTCAAATTATCTTGAAACTTTCTATACAAAACGCAATAATTTTTAAAATTATCTAGAAATATTCTCTTCAAAAAACAAACATTTTTCAAATTATCTAGTAAGGTTATACACAAAAAGCAAGCATTTTTCAAAATTTCTTGAAATATTCATTACAAAAATTAAACATTTTTCAAATTTTCTGGAAATTTCTATACAAAAACACCGCTATATATTCTTTGAAGAACAGTCTATACTCTAACCACGAAACTAAAATATTCCTTAAACTTAACAGTTTCATCTTTATGTGCATTGACCTTACAAAATCTAAAAATTATTTTTCATATACTTTCAAAAAAAATAATAAATTAAAACACAAATTTGTACACAGAAAAGTTAACCAAATTATGCACCTACACCTCTATCAAATTCAACAAAAATTTCGCAAAAAAATGTGGAACGCTTCACGATTTTGCGTGTCATCCTTGCGCAGGGGCCATGCTAATCTTCTCTGTATCGTTCCAATTTTAGTATATGTTCTGCCGAAGCAAGAACAATTGTTGCATTTATATTATGATATTTGTACTAACCAAAAACCAAAAAAGCATATGTGAATTACAGATAACAGAGAAACGAACGAAATCACCGCATTCAGTGAGCTGACAAAAGTGAAAAGTGAGAACACTTACCCTAGGGAACAGTTGATTTGGCTGTCATAAACAGCGGTAGTTCTGATTATAACGGGTGATCAAGTAAAGATTCAATTCTCAATAGTCTTTTTTTGACAGCTTACGCGAGAGTCGTGTCAAGCTGTCATGTTATTTTCGTTAAATATTGTTTGGCATTTCATCGTGGAAAGTACGTTTACAAATCGTTAAATATTATTACGAAAAATCACATTCTGTAAAGAGAGCTGAGAGTGTACACGAAGACAGTAGCGAGTCAATACAGCTTGGGCAAGAACTGAAGCTGCTCAACCTTTCCAAGAAGATCCGTCGTTTTCGAGCCATCGCAAGAATCAATGGATTTATTGAAAAAACACTTCGGAGAGTAGCTAATTTCACGTTTTGTGCCGGTTAATCGGCCACCAAGATCGTGTGATATTATACCGTTACCTTTTTCTTTTTGGCCTATGCGACAAGCCCGCTTCGATTCAGGCCTTGAAGCAAAGCATCGCGCGTGTCATTCACAAGTTGCGAGTAACCGAAAATTGGACTCCACGGAATGGACCTGAGACGTAGCCGCGGTATATTTTTGAAAGAGGTAGCCTTTAAAAAATAAATGCCAAAAAATGTTCTTACGACTGATAGTAAATAAAGGGAATGCATTTTTTCGTCGATATAGGCTGAGTAATTTATATCCGACCACGCCTCGGCATGTCAACACTATTTCGCATTGTATGGGGGAATTTTTCTGTCATTGTAGGAACAACAATTATTTCAAGATACTAGAATTAGTATTTTCGAAAGTAATAGTGTTCGTTTTACTTAAAACTTTAAACATTTTTATTCAAACATACATATTTTCAAATAATTTCATTTATTAATTTATTTGGCTTACATCCACTATTAATTTTAGTTCACAATTATCTCCAGTTATTTAAATTTTTATTTAATTTCAGTAACAAACATTTAAAACATTATTTTCTGAAAATTTTGCGAATACATACATACACATTTATTTGATACATTTATATAGTATGTATACACAAGAGATTGTGCTCAACAACGCAGTAGTGAAGAAGGCACATAGTAGTGTATATTTGTAAAAAATAATTAAATTTTAGTGAGGTTAGACATTGATAGAGCAAATAATAAATTAAATAATTAATACTCAGAGCAATAATAGGAGTTGAATATTTACGTATATCTGTTAAATATAGCTTATAAAATATTAAAAAATTTTTTAAACGTAAGAATTATACAAATAATATTATATTTTTCGAATAATAATAAAAAATAATGGATTCAGCGAGATTATTGTGAAAATTAAATTAATTAAAGGCGAAAAAATTTTATTTTATAATTTTTATTTAATAAAACGTTTTAAAACAATTTTTTATTTATACTTTTTTAAATGCATATTAGTTTAATTTTTTTTCTTTTATAAATAATAAAACTACACTAAAAGAAATAATGTTTATTTTTTTTTAAGAAAAAATTGTGATTATCTTGTTTTACAGGTTGATCTTCGAAAGACCTATGCATTCCTGTGTGTTAAAATATATACGTATATTTAAGTTTTTGATACAATAGGCACTACAGACAGCATAGCCGAGAGAGTACATCGAGTTTTTATGTAAAAGAATCGACAGAATCGGTTTGGAGAGGTAGTATATATAACAATTGTTCAGCTAAAAGATGGACCCTGAAGCGCCATACAGATCGGCAGTAAGCTGATACCGACACTGCAGCTCCAAACATATCGCCGCTACATATCAACATTTGCGCTAAGCTATGCGCTTAATCGTGTTTTATCTCCGGCTGCAGATCCATCCAAGAGTTTAGGCCACTACTGGATATCTCTGAATCATTCAGAGGAATTTTAAGCTGAAAAATAAAAAAACAAAAAAAAAACTTTAGTTTTTTACTAACAGATACTGCCACCTCCACTTACCATGCCCATAATGGGACTACCGCCATAGAGGAAGCCCTTTTGCGAGCACACCGTCACCTCCAGTTCGGTTTGTGCGAGTTCAGCAGTCGAAATGAGATACTCAAATGTCGCCTCATAAACGGGATTGCAATTGTCCTTGATCACCATCGTTTTGCGTTTCGATTCTTTGCTACGACCTGGCAGTAGATAGAGTTTTACATAGGGATCCGGTATGCTAGATGGATCACGTAATGGCAAATACATGATTTTATGCACCGTAACGGAGAGTTTTTGACGTTGTACACTATAGCGTATGGAAAGTTGTATGCGACCGAGACCAAATTCACCGGCCGAGCTGGTCATATCGGGCATACGATGGGTAAGCACCGCTTCGCCCGACTCGAGGGCGGCTGAGTAAGGTGTGGTAGCGGGTGAGGCATTCATTGTTGTGACTTGTTCCTCGGCAATGGGCGATTCAATCGAAATGCGGCTAGTTTGTGATTGCAGATCCTAAGCGTGGAAATAATGAAAAGGCAGATCTATCAAATATCGCTCAAATTTGTTAATATATATAGGTGTATTTACTTTAGCGCTTTCCTGCGTGGGCGTTTTCAGTGAGCTCGAACGTGTTAGTGCTGCTGAGGAGTCTGGTGAACCAGTATTTTGCTCGGTCTCCTCTAGTATCTCGGCCGGCTTGAGTATGCGCAGCGACAGAGACATAATCAATTTCGATTCGGGTCCAGATTTCTGCAGTTGGAAAGGCTGTGACACCAACTCCATATTCTTTTTGGGTAGCAATAGATTTAACGGATAAGTGTACTGGCCAATATCATTGCCGGTCTTCTGATCGACAATGCGTATTTGTAGCGACTCGTTTTCCGGATTGCTCACCAGAAAGGTGAAGCCCTGCTCCCAAACCGGCGAATCATCACGCATAATCATGGCAGTTTGCTCTTTATGTTTGCCAACCATGGCAATTAGGTAAGGATCGGGTTTGGAGCTGGTGCGAGCTTGCTATTGCGTGGTAGTGTAGAAGATATATGTATATTGGTATGTTTGTTTAAAATAAACGTGTAATTAGTACCTTCAAGTTTTTGGCGGAATCGATGAAGACAGTCAGCAGTGCAGTGCTCATGGAAGTTACTCGCAATTGTTGGGTTTCCAATATCGCCGCTTGTAGATCGTTAGGTTCGGCAGTCAGTTTATACCATTGCATGCGTACATGTAAGAGACCGTGTTTGGCGTCTTCCAATGTCAGCCACTGTAAAAATAAGTAGTATTGAAAAACTATAGAAATAGGGTACTATTTGTTAATGTATTTACCGTATCTACTATGCCGCGCTTGATCACATTGAAAATCTCGATGGTGGCTCTAGAAGTTATACAAAATATTAGTGTCGACTATATTATATATTTTAAAAGTTTTGAATGAACTAAAGAAATCAAACAAATCGTGTTAAAAACAATGAAACTCGAATAAAAAATGATCTTATTGACGGAAAAGATAGTTTGGGCTCGTTGTGGTTAGTTTTTGTGAAAACAATTTAACTCTGGTATCATTTTGTAATAAAAGGGCCTCCATGGTAGAAAGGAGAGCACAGTTCAGACAGCATTGTAGGCGAGATGGGATAATATACTCTATATGTTTAGCCAGAGCCCATGACAGTAGGGATATAATATAGATGAGAGACCATCTCTGGCTTGCGTGTTAGGGAAGGCTTGAGTATTGTCCTTTATTGAATATTGATCATAGTCATTTGATTTTAGCAACTGCTGGCGTACGCCGATGACATCGATGTCATTGACCATAACAACCGCGCCGTTAGCTTTGCTTTCTCCAGGTTGGACAAAGAAGCTATCCAAATAGGTCTGTTAGTGAACGAGGGCAATACAAAAAATCTCCTGTCATCAAACAAAAAGTCGCTGCATTCGCGGCTTTTCTCCTACGTCACTGTTAACAGTCATAACTTCGAAAGCGTTGATAATTTCGTCTATCTTGGAACCAGTATTAAGACCAAAAATAACCTCAGCCACGAAATCCATCGCAGAATAACTCTTGTCAATAGGTGCTACTTCCGATTGAGTAGGCAATTGAAAAGTAAAGTTCTCTCTCGATGAACAAAAGCCAAACTCTATAAGCCGCTAATAATTCCCGTCCTGCTATATGGTGCAGAGGCTTGGACGATGACATCAACTGATGAATTGACGTTATGAGTTTTCGAGAAATAGGTTCTGCGGGAGATTTATGGTCCTTTGCGCATTGGCAACGGCGAATACAACAGTCGATGGAACGATGAGCTGTACGAGATATACGACGACATTGACATATGTAGTTCGGCAAATTAAAAGACAACGGATACGCTGACTAGATCCTGTCATCCGAATGGCTGAAAACATCCCAGCTCAGAGAGTATTCGGCGCAGTATCCTCCGGGGGAAGCAGAGGAAGAGGAGGACTTCCACTCTGGTGGAGAAGAACTGAGGACATCTTCTTAATTAATCATAAGTATGTTAAATTTCGAAAAACTTTCGGCAAACTTAAGAACTTTAAGCCATAAGCACATTTATAAAGACAAAATTGCTTTCTTGTTCGAAATAATACGTCCCTAGTTTAAAAAATCAGATTTAACTTCGAAAAATGGCTAGTTTAGTTTTTTTGTCTTTTATGGATAATTTTTATTAATTTGACCACTACCTATAGTATTATCTTCAGTACTTTTTGAGCTCGGTTTGTCAAAAAAATGTGGAACGCTTCACGATTTTGCGTGTCATCCTTGCGCAGGGGCCATGCTAATCTTCTCTGTATCGTTCCAATTTTAGTATATGTTCTGCCGAAGCAAGAACAAAGTTGTAATATTTTAGTGGATAATTATATTAATCTTATGACGAAAAAGCACATGAGAATTACAGCAGTTCAAAGTAGAAGTGCATGAAAAATGCATGCATTGATGCAATTGCTGCGATGTTGCAGTGTGTTCGTCCTTTAAGGGATGAGTCCGTTAGGTATAACTATTGAACGAACACCAGGAAAAGTATGTATGTGCGCGTATGCTGAGATTAATGTCACTAGGTAAAGCAATACTTCAATAAATCAGGTACTCAAGGGATGTTACCACTCACTTTATAAATAAATTAAAAATATTATTTTACGTTTATGATTGATTTGTAGCAGCACATACATTTGTATATTCAATGCAAAACCTAGCTACCCATTAACAACACACAAATTTGGTGTCCTTGACACTGGTTTCCAGGTAGCGCTTAGCTTAGCTACAAACTGTCACATACGTACATACACACATCACTTAGTGGACTTAGCGACTACTTAAAATACATACGTACAAACCACCTGAGTAACAGCATAAACAAGCCATAAGCCGCCTCCCACTTTTAAGCGCATATTTGTTTAGTAAGTGTCTACAGCTAATACTAAGTTAAGATATTCCACACACAGTTGATTTACTACAGAGCAAACACAACATCATTTGGGGTGTAAAGCGGCACTTAATCCATCGTGTCAACATAACCACAACAACGCACTTCATCTCAAGAGTCAACAAGAACAACACTTCATAATGATTTCGCGACGCGATAAGCTTTTGAACTTGCCTTGGGCTCAACAACGTTACGAACATCATCGTGCCAATCTCCGTTCAGCCAAACCGGCCATTGATATGCGTGCGCCCCCCATTTATTCGCACGTCATACTCAAGCCGAAGAAGGTGCAAAACGAGAGGGAGCGCCTGCAACGCATTGAGGTGGAGAATGTACGACTTTTGCAGAAATTGGGTGATATTATGAAGACGAAGCGTATGTCGGATTTGTGGTTGGCACCGCGACCCAAGTGAGTAGAGATTTTGTAGTGTAGGATCCTCAAATGTGAGCTTTTATATTTTTCAATTTGTATGAGATTTCCATATACTAGTTCCACTTTCTTTGTGCAGTTTCTTGAATCGCGAAAAACTATTTGAAACACGCCCTTATTCGAGTTTACCGAAACTGATTACCATCTATGGACCAACATCGCCAGAACTTGCGACGAAACCGACAAGTGCTTTGAAGTCACCGAATTCGAAATTAGCACATCGATGCCCAACTTGTAGCGGTAGACCCGAGCGTACGCAAGTGGTGAGTGGAAAAAATAAAGATAAGATTGTAGAAGAACTTTGAAGTTGAAGCAGGATTGCAACTTTATAATTGAAAAAGTCAAAAACCGGAAGTTCGGACTTTGTAGCTTTGTGTGAACTTTTCAAAAAACAATTGTATGCGGTAAAAAATGTACCACATAATATAAGATGAGACTAATTGAAGTGTCTCGCCAGAATGTATATCGTAGGATTAATCAATTTCTGTCAGAGTGAGCATAAAGCTTCTGAAGCATACTTGGACTGCAGACCGATGTAAAACCTTTTTTTTCATTAAGTTCGAACATCTGACCTTTAAAATATTGGGTCGAAAAAATCTTTTCGTAATTCTTTGCCATTTTCCACTGGAGACATTATTCCAACAGTGTAAAACTTTTCTGATTTATCGGAAAACTGTTATAAGTAATTTTCACAAGCTTCTATTGAAGCCAACTTTACTCCATTAAGGAAGTTCTGCCTACCGAAACAAATGGTAGTCCAATGGTGCAAAACCAGAGCTATATAGTGGATGTATCAAAACTTCCCAGCCAAGCTCTACCAGTTTTTGCCAAGTCATCAAAGATGTGTGTGTCTAGCGTTGTCCTAATGGAAGTCAAGCTGTTTTAGCTGTTTTTTTGATTGCTTGCTTCAATCTCATCAGTTGTTGACAGTAAAATATAGAATCAATCGTTTGACCAGGCAGGAGCAGCTCATAGTAGACGGTTCTTTTCCAAACCCAGCAAACAGTCAACATAGGTTATGTTCGGGTTTTATGACCATTTGTTGAGTTGTACTGCGCTTTTCGCACATTATTGTCTTATTTGATTCTCTTGTCGTCTCCTGTTAATTCGGTCTATTATATTTTTTAAAGACTATTTATGTGGTACCCAAACATCGAACTTCTTTTTGTAGCCAGCCTTTTTTTAAACGGTTCTAAACCATTTGATGATAAATTTGAAGTTCCTTAGCGATGTCATGGCAGCTTATGTGACGGTCCTGGTAAAATTTTTCCATAATTTCATCGACTTTTTCAACGATAGGTCGACCGGAGCGAGGTGCATTTTCCACATCGATATTTCCAGAATGGAAGCGAGCGAACCATTGTTGTGTTAAACGAACTGATACAGCAACGGCTTCGTGAACTTCACAAATTTCATTGCTGGCTTGCGTGACATTCTTCCCTTATTTACATAAAAATTTCAAAATATAGCGAATTTCTTCTTTTTTGAACAGCTGTAACTTTTTTCAACTTCGACATCTATTGACAAAATACGAAAATACTTTTTCGACTACCCAATATTTTACCAGCATTATAGGTACCACAACGGACCGGCGTTTTAGTGAGATTCTTCTTAGGAGCAACATTTTAAACTAAGCTAACCTAAATTAATCTAAGTTACTAACGCATTTCTTAACAGTGATAAATATTATTCTCATTTTATATCAAGGTCATTCCCGAGAAACGTATCCCTTGGGAGCCGCCACGTGTCTCACGGAATGTGCAAACTGAGAAGAATTGTACAACGAAGCGTTGCTTGCATTGTGGGCACCCTAAGAAAGCGGTTGAAATGAACGTGGATTCAAAGGAGGAAAATTAATGAAAAGGCTAGAAAAGATTGAGAATAGAGAGGAATATATTAACTTAAGAACGAGTAAGCGGATTTGAAAGAATAATGAGAAAAAGTGCATATAATTTTTAGCTTATGGTCAAGAATATACGCGAAATCATTGAAATAAAAGTAATAAAAAAATTTCGAAAACCAACTGAGATTCATTAAACAAAATGAAACACCAATAAAATAACATAATTTTGTAATATTTTGAGTTATGCGCTTCTATTGTGAAAATCTAACGTTATAAATTACTTAGAGAGCGTTTAGGTGCATAAGTAATTGCCAACCTGCCAAGTGATTCATCATCGCCGGTGCGATCCCAATCATACAGTCTAAACACCAAGAAGGTATGTTGTGTCACCTCAACCACAGCCTGCGTTTTCGGTAGTTGTGGGTGATGGAGTGGTTATAATTACGGTTAGTGGCATAATTTTACATGGTTGGAGCGAGCGAAAGAGAAAGAAGAGAGAGAGAGGGATATACAAGAACAAAAGCCAAATAAAAACTTTTAATATATTTCGCTCAATTGCTTTTACAATGTCTAAACACAATATTGCATGTACCGTTATACACAAGTATACCGTTAAATATATAACTAACAATATTTGCATAATTGCTCTACCAACTCCTGCTACTTGTGACGCCCATTTACATAATTAAATGAGTATAAAATAAAATTTTCATATAAAGTTCAGCGAGCTAAGAACTCTACCAAAATTAAAGAGTGTATTTTTATATACTAATTTCATTGCTTTGACTACTGCGGGCAAACGAACATGTGCTTAGTTACATAGTATAGGATGTAGTTTTTTTGTTTGTTTACTTTATTGTACAAATTCATGCAATTTTGGATTCGAGCTGAGACACAGAAAGGTCGGATGTCATGCTAAATACATATGTATGTGTTTGCTGGGTTTATTTGTAGTGTGTTTGTTGGAAGACAGAGATTGATGGAAGAGTGTGTTTTTAGCTAACTCAAAAACCATTTTTTGAAAAGCCTCTAGAGACTTAAACTCCAGTGGTTTCCTCAGAGCAATTTTAGAAATTTATACTTAAGTAAATATAACTTCTAAAGGCAATTGAGTTTAGAAACATTATCCCGAAAATTCGTCCAATTTATGGGATATATATAGCCGTGTTCTGAAATAAAATGTTACCTAGATTATCGATGACTCATCTGTTGGAAGAATTCGCCTTGATAAAAAATTTAGTCGCAATGTTAGTCTATTTTAATATCTACATATGGATGTAAACCGTTTTAATTGAAGACAGTTTACTACAAGTCATGCTCCCGATATTCGTTGCTACAGCTAATTTGTTAATTTCCAAAATTTAGAAGGAACTCTGGTATGAATGTAGATCCAAGGAAAGTATTTTGCACTTCGAGCTTTTAGGAGTCTTGGATCAAGTTTATTTAGTTTACACATCTAAGTTCGGAACCAAATGTCATATTTTTACTGATATGTGGGTATACAATACTCTATTTACAGAGAAAGCAGTTCAATAACTAATAAGGACTCTAGTATGAGTGTGGATCATAAGAAAGTTTTTTGTGCTACGAACTTTAAGGAGGTCGCCTAGCCCTATTGAGGCGGTGTGATCCCAATTTGGATCCAAGAACCTTTATCCTGCGTCAACAGACAGCTGTGCAGTCAATTGGCAGGTGTTCCGGAGTTTCAGACACCAAGTCGCAGAACCGGCAATTCGCGAAAGAAGCTACGCTCAAGATACATAACTACTTCTTGAGTTTACAAGTAGTCTGACTTTTTCCCTTGGGAGGTTGATTACAAATTTAAATTTAATTTAAAGGTTGTAAGTGGACAATCTCGTCAGCCAGTTCATTCCCGGTTATACATTTGTGACCAGGCACCCAAGTAAGGTGCATTTAGATACGATATGATAAACTATTCAGCCGTTCTATGCACTCCTGCATTAATATCGATTTAATCGCGTATACTGAAATCGCTTTGAGTGCCACTTGGCTATCGCTTAGTAGGTTGGAGGTTTAACTCTACGCACCGACTTATTGCAAAGTTCTCTGCTTGGAATATGCTCGGAAAGCTACCTATATGTTTGGAGAGTTTTGTGCGTGGTCCGTGGAGTCCTGCGCCAATTCCCTCCGACATTTTCGAGTCGTCGGTGTAGGACATGATTGTACTGTCCCCTAGCAGTAGCTCGAGCGTGGATCGATAGTTCCATTCAGTCTTATTGCTGCGGATAACATTAAACTTCCTAGTGAAGTTAACCCTTTTGGTAATGCTACCCCTTGGGAGAATGATCAGTGGCCATTTTGGTCCTTCATGCGTTGGGAAGAGATTACCTTACTTCTGCCAAATCCTTCTGGTATCATTTGGAGCAGGGTGTGTACCATACTTTATCTATGGAGAAAGCATTTAAATAACTACATGCGGACTGATGTATAGAGAAAATACTGAGCACTTGTCAGTTATTGTATTTTTAGTATCTTTCTTGGCCTGCTAAATTTAAACTCTTCTCTAGTTTCGAAAAAACCCGTTAGAATTTCTGAAGTCATATTGTACCCTATTGTTAGAAGTATTACAAAACACCGTTTAATGTGGTAAGATCTCCTACCGCCTGACTTAAAACAAATATTTTATAATAATAACGAAACATTTGAATAAAACATGGTTAAGTTTAACAAAACAAAATCAATTTTATAAAATAAAAACTTAAAAAAACTCAACATATTAAGCATATTTATACCAAAACGGGTTAGTAAGGAACATTTAGCTATTTTGGAATCAAGGAAGTAAAAAGCACAGCAAACGAAATCAAAATAAAGCAAATAACGGTATAACTAAAGAAACGCAAACAACATAAAACGAACTTCTAATAAAGGCGATTAGCAAACCTGCCCAGAAAATCATCGTTCGGACTACCGGGAATATCTGAATCCCACAGATGAAAGACGGCCTTCAGATCCAAAGTGCCGTCAGCAAAAGCAGGGGCCTACAAAAACATATGTTTGTGTAAATATGGCATAAAGTCGACAGCATTTTCACGGCGGCACGCATATAGTGCCGCCTCGTTGGCATATACGCGTAGGTACTTCGGGTTAATTAAAGTTGAAGTGACACCAAACACAAAAAGGAACGGAGTTTTGTACAAAAAGTGTTGGTGGGATATGGCATGCAAATAATATTTACGGTAGTTTTCGGGTAAGAGGCATGGAAATTCTTTAATTGAAGTGTAAATATAAATAAAATTAAAAACACGTACAGCGGCTTAGCGCTTAAGCAAGCTAGCGAACTACTCACGTTAATAACGGTAAACACGCATCGACACTTACATGTGTGGGTGTTCGTGGAGCCAAATGAGGTATGGGTGAGATGGTAATAATGGTTTATGGTATGAGTATGATATGTATGTGTGTAGGTACATATATATGAGTTTGTCGGTCTAAAGTGAGGTTTATTTTAATAAAAATGCGTGAAGTTGAATGAGTAGTATTTTTTTGAGTAGATTTTTTGAATTAATTTTTTTTTATTTGTAATTATAATTTTTTCAGTTTAATTTTTTATTAAATTTTTTTTTCTTTGATATTTTGATAAAAAAAGTTTTCTTTTTATTTTTTTTATATTTAATTTTGTTATTTTTTATTTTCATAGAATTTAATATTTTTTTTGTAGAATTTCACTTCATTTTAGTTGTTTTCCTTACAAACATTCATTTATTTATAATTTATATTTAATTTTCTTCTTATTTTTATTTTTATATTTTTATCTTTTTTTAATTTTTTTTATTTCTATAGAAGTTCTTTTCAATTTAATTGTTTTCTTAACAATTTTTTTTTATTTTTTTATTATCATTATTATTTTTTTTTTTAGTTATTTTCTGTAAATTTATTTTATATTATTTACGCATTTATTGCTTTAATTTGCTTCATTCTATTTATTTATTAATGATTATTGTTTTACTTGAATGCTTCTCGTTAACTTACCTGCCCAATCGCTCATCATCTCTGCCATTATCCATATCGAATACCGTTATATCAACGCTTTGACCCAGTTCAACAAATATTTTTGCCTTTTTAATTTAGTTTTTGTTTGTTTTTTAGTAGATAGTATGTTTCGAAATATTTTTGTATGATTTTTTTTCGTTTAGGAAATTGGTTTGGTTTTTGAAAATGCAAAGTGAAAACCAAAAATGAAACAAAATAAAAATTAGTATCAGGAGAATAGAACTATAGTATAAACATATATAAATACATACATATGTATGTAGATAGAGTAAGGTGCGATAGTTTGCAAACACTCACAAAACACTCATTTGGGGGTGTGAGAGGAAAAGTTTGGAGGTGTCCAAAAATTTCAAACAAAAACTGTTTAGGCATGCCAAATGTGAAAAATCAAAACTATTTTGCCAAAATTTTGTTTTTGATAACTCAGCTTTTGCAATGTGCGTGGAATAAATTTTTTTGTGTTAAATATTTAAAATGCTTCCTTATATGCTAGTTTTTATAAATATCATTAATTATTAGAAATATTGTTCAATATTATACATTTTATTTAGTAATATTTATAAAAATTTTTCAACAAAAAAAACTCAAATAAAAAAAAGCAGCAAAGAAAATTAAAAAAAAAAACAGCAGAAAAGTAAATAAAAATCTAAAATTTAGCAGCCAATTTGGACTTGTAAAATAAATGTAGTTTCTTAAAAAGATTTAAAAAAATATTCAAAATATTCAAAATATTATAAAAAGTAAAATGTGATAACAAATTGTATAATATTTAAAATATTATTTATATCAAAAATCAATAACTATTAATTTGTTTATCAATACGAGAGCAAAAACATACAATTTATAAGAAAAAAATTAAATATTCAACAAATTATAATACATATCTTTTTTTCTCTTTATTAATAAGAAAAGTTTCTAAAATATGTTTAAAAATTTTAGATTAACTTATAAAAAATAATATTTAAAATAAACTTTTTTAAAAAGCTAAACTTATTTTATGTTTTATTTTTACAAAATTTCTAAACCAAAAGTAATTAAAAAATAAACACATTTTCATCAATTATTTTACTCTTTTAATTTAAGAAAATGTACAGAGAAAGTATTTTTTTATAAAAAATAATAAATCAAAAAAGAAAATAAATAAGTTAATTTAATATTTTATAATAAATAAATAATTTACTAATGACACATTTAAAAAAAAAATAAAACTTCTTTTGTTTAGTTTTTATAAATTTTGTAAAAATAATAAAATATATGTAAGAAAAGTAAAGTTTTTTTAGATGTTTTTGTATTTTTAATCTTTTTTCCCAGTTAATTTTAAATAAGAAAATATATGTATTTATATAAACACTTTCCGTAATTTTTTTTAAAAAGAAGAAACTTCTTTAATTATTTTATTTTTTAATTGGTAAAGGTTTGCATAAAAAATAAATTAATTTTTCTTAGAATAATTAAATAAAAATAAATAAATTAATTAAATGAAAATAAATAAATAAATATTTTTTTTATTTTTCTTTAATTTATTTAATTATTAATTAATATTACATTTTTTTAGAATAACAATAACACACTGTAAAATTTTTATAAATTTTGTAAAAACAAAAATCTTTTAATGTTTTTTTTTTATTTTTAATTTTAATTTTTATTATTAAAACTTTATATAAAAATTAAAAAAAGTGAAACTTGTTTAATTAATTAATTTTATTTTTTTAAGGTGTGTATAAAAACAATATTTTTAAGAATAAATAAGTAAATAAATTTTTATTTTTTTCTTAAAAAAAAATTTTTTTTTAATTATTAATATTGCAAATTTTTTTTAATTAAAGGAAGTTTTCTTTAATTTTTTTAATGTTTGTAAAATTAAAAAAAATAAATTATAATTTATTAATTATAAATTAATTATAAATTATAATTTATTTTTTTGAAGAAGTTTATTTTTTTAATTTTTATAATATAATATTATAAAATTAGTAAAAATAAAAAAGAATCATATTTTTAATTTATTTTTTTTTTTTTATTTTAAATTTTTATATTTTTTCCTTAACAGTTGATTTTAAATAAAAAAAATAATTTATCTATTTAAAAAAAATTAAACCGCTTTAATTATTTTATTTTTTTTATTTTAAAGAAGTTTATAATATAAAAATAAATTAATTTTTTTTAGAATAAATAAACAATAATAAATAAATTAATAAATTTGAATTTTATTTTTTCTTTGAATTATCTGATTTTTTTAAATTAAAAAAATGTGTATAAAAGAATTTATTTTATATATATTCATTAATTTAATTTTTTTTAGTTTTCATAAATTTTGTAAAAATACAAAAATTAATATAAAAAGTTCTTATTTTTATTTTTAATTTTTATATACATTTTTAAAATTTTTAAACATATTTTAGAAATCGATAAGACAAGTAAAAACTTCTTGTTTTAATGTGTATAAAATAGTTAATTTTTTATGTATGTTAATTTATAAATTTTGTAAAATAATAAAATAAAATAAATAAACAACATAAAGTATTTAAAAATAATATTTTAAATACATTTAAAACATAAAAATGTATAAATATCAATTAAGAATCACTTACCTCGCACCAGTAGTCCCACTTTGGGTTCACATTATTCTCAATAATTTGCGTTTTGAATTCTTGTGCGCCCACATTGATCACTGCATAGGGATCTGACTTGCCTTTGCCTAAAACACCGATATCCTTCTTCATGAGATCCTTAGCCTCAATGACATGAATGCGTAGAATGCCCTTCAAAACAACAAAAAGAAAAAAATGAAACATCCACATTTTCCCAATAAACACACAACCTTGCTACGTACCTCCGGTTCTGGCATCTTCAAGCTAATCGCTGGCACCTCATTGCTCAAAGTTATTGGCAGCTTATTTGGCAAGACCATGACCGCACCAATTTGCTCCACAATAATGCGGCGCAACAAATCACTCAAACCGGGCATATCCATAAAATCGATAACACCCACTAAATTGAAATCGATATTCGGATTGTTGAGGAAAAATATTTGTAGGCCACCCACAAGTGGCATGGAACGTATGAGTGGCTTCATGACCACGCGCACCCAGCCATGTATTTGGAAGTCCTTGATGCCGCCCTTCATGCTACCCAAATAGAAATTGATATCGCAATCGCTTGCATAGAATAAATCTAAATCCATGATGATCTCGTTGCGATCGACATTCTTATCGTAGATCTTGACACCGCCTATACGTGGTGGTATCGTGCCCAGAATGATGCGATCGAAACGGAAGCCATTCATTTTATAATTAGCGAGTGCGAGCGCTACGTTCGGTTCGATGGTCTCTTTGACGAGAGTGCGTGCGAAATGGTTAGCATTGGGCCACACTTGCTTGAGAATCTGAGCGAAAGGGAAGTAAAAATAAATTTTGTGCCGGTGTGTTTTTAGGTATAATGAAATATGTACCTTATTAACCCATTCACAGCGTTCCACATCAGGAAAGTAGACCTGTAAACGTAATGCAAGAGTGTAAAAATAGGAGACAATCCGATCAACAGTTGTGGAAGAGATGATTCAAAGGAAAAAATATCAGGAAAGCTCGCTTCTTACAGCAGATACACCAATTCGTAAAGCGTTATGATTCTACTGTTCATTCTCGGTACTTTCTTTAAATTCTAGACTTGTACTCACCCACGCTGGCAGCTCATCGATGCGCGCCAGTATCACATCCTTTTCAGAGGCCATGGCCGAAGCTTTGGCAATACTGCGTTTATGCTCGGTGGTTTTGCGTAGTTCATCGCGCGCCACTGACAAGATTACCGGTGCGATTAGCCACGCGACACTCCAGCCCATATAGCCAACCAAATAGATGGAGCCCACAATAGCGACCTTCTTGAAAACCGTATAGATGATAGAGAAGATGCTATCACTGCTGGCGGATGTCGTGGCGACGGCCTTTTCGGGATTTACTTCCTTGCTAGCTGCAGCCATTTCACTTTCATCGACGGGTGTTGGCGGGCGTGCGGTCAGTTCGGCGAGCGGTGGACGTGGTATGGGCGTATTGGGGTCGTATACCTCGTTTGCCGTGGTCGACACAGGTTCTGGTTGGGCAGTGGTGGTGGTGGAGCTGACCTCCTGGGTTTCGGGGATATCTTCGATGGTGCTAAAAAGAAGAGCGCACATGAGATCGGCGTATGTGGAGAGTGCATTCTTGAATGCTTTATTAGTTAAATTATTTGTTAGAAGTCAACAAGCCAGCGTCGTGCTTTCCAAGTGAACTTTAGTGATTTTTTTATATGGAGTAAAAGCACAAGCTTACACATAAGCTGACGTCTTGTGCACGCAATCTACTGTGCCGTGTCTTAGGCTGTCGGCAGCTGTTCCAGCTTGAATTGAAGTGCTCAAAACGTTTATCACGCTCTCATTGAGTCACGCAATTTCGATTACAGACACCGCCAACAACAAATTGTGAAATAAGTACGCTTGTGCCTAATCAACCGACAAACTGTGTGACTGTTGGCGTGCTTTGCCGTCGGCTGCCGCGGTCTGCGGAATCTGTGTGGCGCTACTTAGAATTCTCTAGCTGTGCGGCGTCGCAAATATATTTATTTATAACCACAAACATATAAATATTTATATATAATGAGTACATAAGCATTAATAAAAGGCAAAAGCGTTAGGCGAATTTATCAGTGGCGAAGCTTTCGAGAAAGTCTCTCGCTAAATAATAATAAATATGAAAATTTAGCGAAAAAAGCTACAACAATTGTTTAGCAAATCGTATAAATAAGATAAATGAAAGGGAAAAAGAAAACAGTTCAGATAAATTAGCACTACAACCGAGAAAAATTCGTGATAATCGTGTGGCACATACATATAAAAATGTATGTATGTATGTATGTTTATACGGACAACTGTTTACATATGGATCACGATGAAGTCATCTCCCAGTGCCTAGCACAATAAAATTGACTTTGGCATACTTCGTAACATATTGTGATAATACTCGCTAAACAACGAAATAATTAAAAACAGAACCGATAAGAAATTTCTTTCGTAGCCACTGCATTGACCTTGAAATACTTACTTCATATAAATAAAAAATACATTTGGAATGTCGAAATATTTTGAGATGCCGGCAATGAATTATATAAGTATTCGTTAATAACAGGTCAAAGTCGTGGTCTGCCATAGATGGCGCTAGTAGAATTGACAACTGTTGGATCATTAGCTTGTGAATCAATATAAGTGAAGCAACTTTTGTTAATGTGAAAAAATGGATAAAAAGTAATTTCGCGTGTTGATAGAATATTGCTGTTTAAAGAAAAACAATTGTAACTTGGTTTATTGGCGAGTTTTCGGTCACTGTCTATGGTTGTTACCCACGAAAATATCAAAAAAGTCTACAAAATAGTTTTCGCTGACCGTAAATTGAAGTTGTTCGTGATAATAGGCACTCTAACGATATCAACTGAATTTGTACATCACGGGGCATCTACCCTTAAGGTGAATGGTAAAGTTGATACGACGGAATTCAGAACATGCATGGAGGATGTCTAGACGTTGGACATAATTTTTGCGAATGCCCAGCCTTCAGCCAGCTGAGACATAAACCTTTAGCTCATAATGCAGTACCTTATGAGACGTTGAGTAGCTGGGGTGGACGAAATCAGGGTTTTTACCAAACCCAAAGAGTTGTTGGATAAGGCTTAATTGGTTAGCACTAAATCCAGGTCTGCTTAGGTAGTATTGACCAAATTGTCATGGAATATCTCGTAAAAAATTCTATCTCGACAAAGATCGCTAGAGAAAGGCGTTATTGATTTTTCAAAAGCGGTTCGAATATTTATCGAAAATCCACAGGCATGGAATGATACCGGAAAGTATTCATCAGCTTACAGTACATTGTGGAGTAATTTCTATTTCGAAATGGAAACACGGTTTCATATCATTTAAAAGCAAGTGCAGAATCAGGTAATGACTGAAACAAAAGCATTCTTTCAGGATTTAGAGAAAAATTGTAGAGAACGAAAAGCTGAAAGAAGTAGATTACTTTGAGATATAAAATACCCGTTGTATACAAAATAGTCAGTTGTGAAAATATTTTTTTTTTTAATTTTACGCTTTTCAATTTGGATTAACATTTTTAAATCTTTTTTTCAGATAAGTTAATTATTTGGCAAAAAAGGTGGGGTTCATTTAGTTTAACGGGTAACACACCACTCCTTTGTCTCTAATAAAAGAAGTGAAGCTCAAAATTCAATA
Source organism: Bactrocera dorsalis (assembly GCF_023373825.1). Lineage (NCBI taxonomy): Eukaryota > Metazoa > Arthropoda > Insecta > Diptera > Tephritidae > Bactrocera > Bactrocera dorsalis. The sequence continues at coordinate 100,537,662 of NC_064304.1, read as the reverse complement.
AGATCTACAGTAGACAATTTGAGAAAACAACAAAATAATTTTCTGTTTCTCCTAACGTGAAATAATTGCACTTTTGTTAGGTTTGTTTTACTTTCAAATAAAACGATTTGCGACAATAATTTATGAAGAAAGGCAGTGAAGCGGTGAGGGATAACAAAAACTGTAACAATTGGAGTAAAATTGTAATGACAGCCATCTTTTTTTATTTGCCTCAAAGTGGCGGTCGTAAAAAGCCGTAAAAAATGTTTACGTTTTTTATTCGGCTAAAGTAACAACAACATTCTGTAAGCCAGCCGGCTATAGTCACGCACACAAAGATCCTGGTTTAGATGGCGATGAGTTCTAATGGGTAAGGACTTACAATATTTATGCGTTTATATTTACAAGTACTATATATGTATATTATATAGATGCATATATTTCTATACATATGTATATTATATGTAGGTTTGTACTCATATCATTTAAAGTCTTCATGTGTGGCTAAAATATGTGAGCTTTCGTGCTTCAACGAATAAATAAATGCCGGTATGCAGCCACATATGGCAAACATAAAGGGTGATTTTTTAAGAGCTTGATAACTTTTTTTTAAAAAAAACGCATAAAATTTGCAAAATCTCATCGGTTCTTTATTTGAAACGTTAGATTGGTTCATGACATTTACTTTTTGAAGATAATTTCATTTAAATGTTGACCGCGGCTGCGTCTTAGGTGGTCCATTCGGAAAGTCCAATTTTGGGCAACTTTTTCGAGCATTTCGGCCGGAATAGCCCGAATTTCTTCGGAAATGTTGTCTTCCAAAGCTGGAATAGTTGCTGGCTTATTTCTGTAGACTTTAGACTTGACGTAGCCCCACAAAAAATAGTCTAAAGGCGTTAAATCGCATGATCTTGGTGGCCAACTTACGGGTCCATTTCTTGAGATGAATTGTTGTCCGAAGTTTTCCCTCAAAATGGCCATAGAATCGCGAGCTGTGTGGCATGTAGCGCCATCTTGTTGAAACCACATGTCAACCAAGTTCAGTTCTTCCATTTTTGGCAACAAAAAGTTTGTTAGCATCGAACGATAGCGATCGCCATTCACCGTAACGTTGCGTCCAACAGCATCTTTGAAAAAATACGGTCCAATGATTCCACCAGCGTACAAACCACACCAAACAGTGCATTTTTCGGGATGCATGGGCAGTTCTTGAACGGCTTCTGGTTGCTCTTCACCCCAAATGCGGCAATTTTGCTTATTTACGTAGCCATTCAACCAGAAATGAGCCTCATCGCTGAACAAAACACGCGCGCGAAACACATTTCGAACCGAACACTGATTTTGGTAATAAAATTCAATGATTTGCAAGCGTTGCTCGTTAGTAAGTCTATTCATGATGAAATGTCAAAGCATACTGAGCATCTTTCTCTTTGACACCATGTCTGAAATCCCATGTGATCTGTCAAATACTAATGCATGAAAATCCTAACCTCAAAAAAATCACCCGTTATATGGAGGAAGTGATTCTCTTATTGCGACAGCTTTCACAGTTATTTTTGAAATTCGCCAAAACGACCTTGAAGTGACAAATGTATGGGACAGCAAACCAATTCAAACTTTAGGAGAACTGTTAGGTTAGGTTCGATGACTTATTCCCTGAACTGCGTATACATATGTATGCATGTATATAGTTCTTTGTGAAGCTATAGAAAAGAAAAACTCCTGTTCTTGGTTTTATAGATAAGCATAAGGCTTTGTAGCCAAGATGTCTGTAGTTCGGTAAGATGTCTGTAGATATGCGCACCCAAGTGTTTAAATGTTAACCTCTCAAACACGAGGCAGCCAAGAAAGAAGTGTTGAGTTGTTTTCACCTCATCTTCTTCATTACAGTTTCTACAGATGGCGTTTGGTAAGATTCCCAACCTTACAGCATGGACAACAATAGGGAAATGGCCTGTCAAAAGTCGCACAATTAGGGAGAAGCTAGCCTTACTGATGGCAAAGAGGTCACAAGATCTCCTGTGATCAATCTTGCTTTTGCGATCGTGCAAGTACCGATGGTGGCCCGGCGCTGGCCAAGCTTCCGCGAAGCCCAGCTATATAGTAGTAGAACACAGGAGGAAATTTTACCGATGGCGGTTCTAAGGTGCCTTTCCTCTCACCAACCTTCCTCCCAAGTTTTGACCGCTCCGGAAAGAAGCTCACTGTCCCTCTCCTTCAACGGCTTCTTCCCACCTTTAACTTTCCCGTCGGTATTTGGACAGAAAAGCAGCCACCAGAGTTCGGTTTGGCGACTCCATGATCTAAGTGATCTGGTATGAAGTCAAAATGTGTGAGGATATGCGAGTGTTCAGATACGCGTTCTTTTAAGAATCCATATCCTCTGCGTCTAATGGCCATTTTCGCAATCATACACTTTCCGGCGATGTCTAAAGGCACTATGTTCAATATGCCGCTAAGTGCCATTATTGGAGTGGACCTTAGTGCATCACACAAGCTGATGAGCGCCGCCTGTCTCGAGTTTCTTTGCAAGTATGGTCTTTTGTAGAGCTCTCCACAACATAAAGACTCCACAGAACATAAAGGGCTTGACTATGGTGGCATAGAGCCAGAGCACCACTTTCGGTGAAAGACCCCACCTCTGGCCAATGGCTCCTCTACAGCACTATAGGGCAATCGATGCCTCGTTTGTCCTCTCTCTTCGATATTCGGCTTCCTATCCATGAAAAGGCAGCATGGACTCAAGTCTGCAACTAACGGGTGATTTTTTTGAGGTTAGGATTTTCATGCATTAGTATTTGACAGATCACGTGGGATTTCAGACATGGTGTCAAAGAGAAAGATGCTCAGTATGCTTTGACATTTCATCATGAATAGACTTACTAACGAGCAACGCTTGCAAATCATTGAATTTTATTACCAAAATCAGTGTTCGGTTCGAAATGTGAAAATCCGCTTTTTTATCGACAAATTTTGTTCAGCGATGAGGCTCATTTCTGGTTGAATGGCTACGTAAATAAGCAAAATTGCCGCATTTGGGGTGAAGAGCAACCAGAAGCCGTTCAAGAACTGCCCATGCATCCCGAAAAATGCACTGTTTGGTGTGGTTTGTACGCTGGTGGAATCATTGGACCGTATTTTTTCAAAGATGCTGTTGGACGCAACGTTACGGTGAATGGCGATCGCTATCGTTCGATGCTAACAAACTTTTTGTTGCCAAAAATGGAAGAACTGAACTTGGTTGACATGTGGTTTCAACAAGATGGCGCTACATGCCACACAGCTCGCGATTCTATGGCCATTTTGAGGGAAAACTTCGGACAACAATTCATCTCAAGAAATGGACCCGTAAGTTGGCCACCAAGATCATGCGATTTAACGCCTTTAGACTATTTTTTGTGGGGCTACGTCAAGTCTAAAGTCTACAGAAATAAGCCAGCAACTATTCCAGCTTTGGAAGACAACATTTCCGAAGAAATTCGGGCTATTCCGGCCGAAATGCTCGAAAAAGTTGCCCAAAATTGGACTTTCCGAATGGACCACCTAAGACGCAGCCGCGGTCAACATTTAAATGAAATTATCTTCAAAAAGTAAATGTCATGAACCAATCTAACGTTTCAAATAAAGAACCGCTGAGATTTTGCAAATTTTATGCGTTTTTTTTTTAAAAAAAGTTATCAAGCTCTTAAAAAATCACCCTTTATTTGTCTCGAATGGAGATGAATTCGCATAGCCGAAGAGGTCTTTGTACTGGCAAAATATTGAGTACAAACAGGGCTAACGTAGAATGGAGGAAGGTTGACGTATTTCAAGATAGCTTAAATGCTTTCGGTTAATCTCTTTCAAATATTAATACAAGACATAACTGAAATTTTTAACCCCAAAAAAATCGCTTTTGAAAATTTCGCGTTATCTTTTAATGCCAAAAATATGTGCGCTTGCATGTCAATGCACAAACAAATATTTGCAAGTGTCTTAAAAGGAAGATAAAGGTGACATATGAGCAGAGAACCAAAGACATCAGCAAACAATTCAGCAAAACAAACTCAAGCAGACGCGATTTAATTGAATTTCTGTATGAGTAATATAAAAAACAAAATAAATAAACAAATTATTATTTCAATACCGACATATTTGCGTACATACGAACATATTCTAAGAGGAGACAAAGAACCTTCAAGCACACACGAACTTGCACACGCTTTGATATTGACACATATTTCCTTTAAAGGTGACTCAACAAGTGGCTGCTTTCCAACAGCAACACAACAACAGCAATGAATTCTCAGTAGAGACGAATGCTTTTGCTATATATATACAAATATATATATACACCTAAATATACATATTCGCACATTCATGCATATCTACAAATTTATGTTTTTGCACCTGTTGCTTCTTTGGCCACATAAATCTTTGAAACAAAAGCAATATCCACAAGCAAAAACAAATTGGATTTCGTGCGGAAATTTCTAATGTGACAGAATTGTTGGAAACTTAAAGCATTGTTTGTGCAAACAATTTTGTTTATTATAAGCAGTATAAATATACTAACAACTATGAGCAAATAGTAGTAAGACTAATTTAAAAATTCTTAATTTATTCTTTAAAATCTACAAATGTAATCTCTCTTGGCCCCAATCCCGCGGTTTTTTACGAATAACTTCGCGTAAGCGACATTTAACACTCAAGGAGTAATCCCTGTTGACAAATTGGTCAGTCAGTCGGAATGAATTTGTAGTGCGCCACATCTTGATAATCGAAGAAAATTGACAACAAAACCTTGATTTTTGACTTACTTTGACGTGGTTTTTTCGGCTTCGGCTCATCTTTGTCACGATATTTGACCGATTTATCGTCTGTTTCCGAGTCATAAGCATACATAGATCCAAAACTCAGCGCCAATACTACGTGTCATAACAGACATTCACAGACGTTAACCCGACCATGTTTTTCGAAAAAATTGGGTGAGTTTTGAACCAATTGTGCTTTCACTTGTCTTAGGCCCAAGTCCCAGAGGTGATCTAATGACTGATGCCCAGAGCATAATCAAATTATGGAGGCAGCACTTCTCGCTGAATGGCAGTGATAGCATAATGCCAGGAGAAGGCGAACCCGATTGCTCAATCGATAACAATAGAGCGGACGTTCCATTACTCAACCGTGAAGAAGTTCGAATAGCAATTAGCTGTCTGAAGATTAAGAAAGTGGCGGTGGCCGATGGACTGCCGGACGAGCTATTCAAATACGACGGCGTAGAACTGATAAAGAGCAGGTATCAGCTTCTCTGTATAATATGATCGGACGAAAGCATGCACGACGATTGGAATTTAAGTGCGCTCTGTCCAATCCACAAGCTGCGCCAACTACCATGGGATAAGCCTCCTCAACTTCGCATATAAGGTTTTACGGGGCATATTATGTGAAAGATTAATGCCTGTCGTCAACAAACCGATTGGACCTTATCAGTGTGGCTTTAGGCCTGGATCATCAAAAACTGGCCAGATATTCATCATGCGTCAAATCTTGGAAAATACCAATGAAAAGAGGACTAATTTCAAAGCTGCTTTTGACAGCACAAAAAGGAGCAACTTTTAAGCCGGGATGTCTGAATTTAGTATTCCCGCAAAATTAATACGGCTGTGTAAACTGGCATTGAGCAATACCAAAAGCTTCGTTAGGATCGGAAAGGAGCTCTCCGAGCCGTTCGATACCCAACAAGGTTTCAACACAGATCTGAGCATGTCCTTAAGCTATATTTTAACGTTATTTGGTACTTCCGAGTATTAGATTCTCTGCCAAAAAATAATAATACGGATAAACAAAAATAATAAATACAAAATACTAAAAGTAAATTTAGCGGCAAGTTAACATGAAAAACGTACTAAGTACAAATTAGAAAAGTAAATTTTATTTTTGAAGACATAAACGCACTTCCATAAGTAAAGCTCTATGTAAATATATTAACTTTGCAAAAATAAGCAAAAATATTGTTGAAAATATCAATGAAACCGTTAAAAATTTAATAAAAAAACGCAATTTAATATTTATACTTAATAATAATAAGAAAAACTCAAACTTTCTTAACTGTACTTAATTAGTTTTTGCTGTCAACGCATCAATGCATTAATAGTACCGTTACCAGCTGAGTTAGTTAGTGGTTAAACAACAACAACAACTAAAACAATATTTGCCAAAGTGCCATAAAAGTGGGCGTGTCACGGGGGCGGGCATCAAACCATGAACATACACATCGTCCGAGCAGCCGCGGCAGCACGACATTAACGAAATTTTCGCGTGGCGGCGATCGCGCATCGCCAAACAGTCGCAGTCACGAATACAGTCGTTGCCAAAAGTATGTGTGTGTACTATGGAATTTTGGTTGAGTCGTTGCTTTGTTGTCTTATCGAAATTGTTCGGCTAGCTTTGCAAAGCCGGCGAGGATGCACGATTGCTATGAGTATTTGGGAGGCATCTGTTGAGGAAATTTCCGGGATGTAAATGTTCGCTGTAGAGTTTAGTGAAGTTAACGTTGTCGTTTTTGTTGTTGATGCTGCGGTTGTTGTTGTTGTTGTTGTTTTCGTTGATATTGACCCAATTTCAAAGCTCACCTCATTTTCGCCGCGTTTATCGTTGCCAGACAGCAAGTGATTTCTATTTCTTATGCAGTGTTGTTGTTTTGCTTGTTTTTGCTGTTTTTGTTCTTGGTAATGTTGTTTATGTTGCACGAAAGTTTTGTGTTTTTATGTAAATATGTATGTGTGTCAATAAAAACGACGTGTTTACACTAGATGTTATTGTTATTGTTTTTAGCGAATATTTATTGGTTTTTGTATTTGTGTTGTTTGCTGAGTTTTAGATAACTGTAAATTGCACGCAATCAAAACCAATTAATTACAGCACGTTGATGAAACATATGTTGGCAGCCGGCAAAGTGGCAATACGAAAGTGGCAATAAATATGCTGTTAATTACACATACACACACACACAAGCGTGCGCACAAAAGCAACGCTTTACCGTTATGTATCATTTCGCCCAGGCGTTGAAAACACAAATTAATCCCGACCATTTGACCAACAAGTGGTTGTTGTTGCTACTTTTCCACACCTACATACAATAACACACACACTCATATACATATAAGGATGCATGTATGTATGTATGTGGGCGTTGACATGCTTTTGCAGCGTTTGTTTACATTTTCACGGACATTTGCATTCTTATATGCGTTGGGTTACCGTTGATTTGTGTTTGTGTGCGTGAGCCTGTTCTGGTGGCCACTTAATTGGGTCATAATGAAATTAAACAGACGCCTTTCTCGACGATCAACATATGGTAATCGATTACTTGGAATTTTTGGTTTTTTGCAACTTTTAAAATTAATTAGAAAAATCACACGAAAGTTTTCGAAAATGAAATATTTGAAGAATTCAAATATATTATGATGGATTTTATAAGATTTTCAACATGCTTAAAGAAAAAACAAAAAAAGTCATCACTGTTATAGATAAAAAGCCATGCCAAATTTGATGCAGAAATCTCGTCAAATGAAAAAGTTTTCTATACAAGCACTTGATGCCTATTGTTCAATTTGTATGACAGCTACATGAAATAGTCGTCCGATCTAAAAAAATTTTACGGAGATTAAAGTGTTGTCTTGGACAATAATCTGTGCAAAATTTCGTGAAGATATCTCGTCAAATAAAAAAGTTTTCATACAAAGGCTTGATTTTGATCGGTCAGTTGGTATGGTAGCTATATGCTATTGTTGTCTAATATCGACCGTTCTGACAAATTAGCTGCTTCTTGCGAAAGAAATGACGTGTGCGGAATTTTAGATCGATATCTCGAAAATTGTGCGACTTTGTTCGGTATATACATATGTATATAGGGTCAGACAAAGGGGCCGAAAGATATACTAGACTACATGGTTAAATCGACTCACTCCCCCGTTATGCTAATTATTTATATATGTATATACTTTACAAAGTCTTCGACGTTTCTTTCTGGGTATTTCAAATGAGTAATAGCGTACACTTGAACCTTTAGGGGACTTTCGCTCCCCAAAAGTCTTCAAAAATATACAATTTCGAAAGCAGAAAAGAAAGCTCTTTTAACACAGAGAGATTCAGGACTTTCAGCACAACCCTTACTTCAGACACAGGTTTTAACACAGTGAAATCCAGCACTTTCTCTCAGCACAACTCTTAGCTCAGAATTTTTTTTATACCGAAGCAAACTAACTCCTAAAATATTCTAAAAATTGTCATCTCTTCAAAACTTTTATAAGATTTTGTTAAAAATGCAATCAACACAACTTTCTACTCCGCTGAAAACAAAAATTATCTTTCTGCACAACTTTGAAGAAACTAGAAAGTAAAGTCGTTAAAGACTGTGGGCGAACGCTCAGCAACGCTGACGAATACGTACGTATATAATAAACTCACGCTGTGTGTTCGGCAGAAGCAATATGAAAACAAATAATATAGAACAATGAATGTTAAGGCAACCAAATGAGGTGGCACCTAACCTTACAAATATATTAAAACGATTTTTTTCTGTATTTCTCTTCTGATATCAATCAAGTTTCGTTTATTGAAATTACCAAGGAAAGCAAAAGAAAGAAAAATGTCTAGCTTTGCCAAAAGGAAATAGGTCGAGAGGTAAATGAGCTTTACACTAAGGCTTCATAGGAAGAAAAGGAAGCAAAAATAAAGTACAACATGGAAAGGTAAAAATTTACTGTGTTTCGAAGATTATTTAGTTCTAAGGGTGATCCACGCAGAAGTACTTTTTTCAATGACATTTTTTTGACAATTCACGCGTCAGTCATGTTCAGCTGTCCTGATAAAGCGGTTCAGTGTTGAAGTTGGCTCAAAAAATGGAATATGATTAGCTGTTGTCATCAAACGAAATTACTTAGTGAACGGCCCTATAAAAGGAGACACTTAATTCAGCTTTCTTTTCTATTCTATTCAATCAGTAGCTCGTGAAGATACCTACGGTTGAGCTAAAAGCCATTAAAAGTGTAAAATCAAGATTATGTTGCAAGTTTTCTTCGGTTAACGAGTTGTGGTGTACTCCGAATTCCTTCCGACCGGCCAAACTGTCAACAAGGAATACTTTTTGAGTGTTATGCGTCGTTTGAGCAAAGTTGTCCGTAAAAAGAGGTAGGAATTATGGGTCGACAACTTTAGGTTTTCGCACCACAATAATGCACCGTCTTAAACTGCATTGATCCTACGCGAGTTTTTCGCCAAATTTTCAACCAATATCGGTCCATAACCGTCGTATTCGCCTGATTTAGCTCCGTGTGACTTCTGGCTATTCAGAAAACTCAAACGACTGTTCCGCTTGAAGATATCAAACGTAAATCGCTGCGCACATTGAAAGCTATGCCGGAAATTGACTTTAACAACTGCTTCAAGGATTTGAAAAAAAAAAAAACGTTGGCACAAGTGTATTGGGGCCAAGTGGGAATTAATTTGAGGGGACGACATAGAGTTTGAAGAAATATTAAGAATTTCGAATTATGAACAAAGTCTTACGAGATTTTGCTCATAATTGTATTCCATAGACTATTTAAATTCTTAAAATAAAATGTTTTTCACTCAAACACTATTTTTAAAAATGTTCTTTATGTGCTTTAATGCTAAAAATATTTTGATATTTTAATTTTAATTTATGTTTAATTTCGCACACTTTATTGCCTTTCGAATTGCCAAACTTTGCCGCCTCCGCGTTTTATTTTTCAACGCCGCTCTCTGGCAGAAACAAATTCACATTTCGCCTTCAATATTTTTTTGCTTTTCCTCATTATAACAATTGACGTAGCACAAGGCGGTTGAATAAAATGGATTTCATTAGTTTTATTACAAAGCAGAAGCGGTTTTGTTGTTCTCGATGTTTGTGTATTAAAATTCCGAAAGCGTCGACCGAAACTACCAAAAACAAGACGAGAAAAGAAAAACGTACGAAAAAAAGGAACCGGCTTTGTAAAACAAACAATACGTCAATGTAAATTTATATACTACAGCACTTTTCTTGGTTTCTGCTCTTTTGTTAGAGCTTCACTTCTGGTTACCTGCGCGCACAGAAAGCCGCACAATGCACCAGCGAAGCCGAAAATCCACGGGCCACAACACAAAAACCTTTACGCGATACGTTTTGTACTATTATATATAAAGAGTTAATATATATGTATGTATGTATATCAGAGGGTAAGTTTGACTTTTAACTTTGGCGCTAAGCAAACAATGAATCAACGCAGAACTACAGCGAAGCCGTCGAGCCTACGAGCGAAGAACAAAGAACAAAGCGCACAACACATCGACCGAGTTGAAACTGAAGAAAACCGAAAGATTGTTGTAGCAAGCGCATAAACTTTGTGGCTTTAAGATTTATTTCGCTGAAAAGCACTAAAAGAAAACTTTATGATTTGAGTGAAAGCTTACTGAGCAGCTAAAAGCTTTCGTGAGCGTGTTTATTGTTAAGAATGAGTGAGTTGTGAGTGATGTTGTGTGCGCGCTTTATTCTCTTTATCATGTACGTACAGACTTGAACATATGTACACAACATAAGCATTTCTTGCAGCTTCTTTGTTTTGCTTGGCAAATTCGTCGCGCATAACTGTGTTGTATACATGCATAAATACAACCGTGTGTATCGCCAGTTTAAGCTCTTTTATTTGAGCTATTTTTAGCAAAAACTCGCATATGTGCTGGTGCAACCTCTTGGCGCCATTTATAGCTACCGCAAATGGCTTGGAAGCGACATGAATGCAATAGGTCGCAGCGCTCGCAGATAGGCCATTGTCAAGTTGGCATGCGACGGAGGCAAAAAATCTGCTCAACAACTGTTCACCCAGCTCTTCTGTGTACGTTCAACAGCCACTCGTAGATTCTTCTAATACCTCATTTCAATTGTTTGCGTTTATTTGACTTCGGTTTGCTACTTTTCTTCGAGCATGCGTTTAGTTTCTTTCTCCAGCTGTTTTGTGTTTATTACTGTTTGGCCAAAAATTACAAGCATATAGACAAACTAAGGTAATGGTCATGCAAGAAGGTAATTACTTGTCCAAATATGTGTATATTTGTATATATGTATGTATTGTAGCACGTTTGCTGACTTCTGCTCGGCCATAATATTCTAAGCCATATAACTTTTATTTGCCCTAATTAAGTGAGTGTTAATTAAAGTTAGAAAATGTCAACAAGCAATGTGTAAATGGCAGCTATTGGGTTCAGTTATATTATGCATGACATCATAGGTTAGGTTAGGTTAGGTAAATAGACTGATTTTTCGTAAGGCCACGAAAAGTCCCACTTGGACAGCTAGAGATGTCAGTTTGTTGTGATTCCCAGAATTTCTAAGCACGTCTCAAAAAGGCCGTCACATAAATACTCGTATATACAAAGCGTCTAGAGCTAACCATAATTTTATTGAGCTGGCTAATATCTTCTTCTTTTTTATTTTATAACAGCGCGAATGTTCTTTCTCTCTTGTCCGAGTCTGTTGTTTCCTTTTCATTGAGGGCGTCTTTTACCTGACTACTCAGTGCACAACCATGGAGAGGAATGGGTCGCCTTACATATGAAAAAGAATCGTTTCAGGCCACTCCCAAGTGAATGCCACTGAGAGAACTTTCCTTACTTAAGTGAACTTCTTCACATGACTCCATCTTCCTCCTAATATTTACTCCAGTTAAATCGCTGGGTTCGTTCAACGTATGGTAACCAAGAGGCTTCAACCTTAGTCTGTCGAAATCGGGTCAGTGAATGAGAAAGTAAACAGATGTTTTCAACTCATCTTTCTCCCTGCCTTTATTGCCTATCGTTGCGGCCAAGTGAACTTTGTCAAGTGCTAGTAGTTTCATGGACCTTTTACGTTCCACTCTCGTTAAGAAGACTTTCACATGTTCATAAGTGCTTGTTGTTGACGAACACTTACTGAGCTCGGCCGGGGCCCATATATCCAGCGTCCGAGTGCGCGAAGACCGCGGAATACATGCTCGTTTTCATCCGCAGAACCTTTCTCTCGAAAACTCGTAACGTCAACTGATAAGATGTTGTAATCGTCCATGCCTCCTCACCATATAGTAGGACCGGGCTCATGAGTGACTTCTCAATTGGCTACTCAGTCCGAATTAGTACCTGTTGTCAAGATTTATTCTGCGTTGGACTTCGAGGCTGACATTGTTGTTGATGTTATAGAACACTCTTATAGAAGATCTATCTATTCAGTTGTTGATTTTCCAGGCCTAAAGCCACAGTAATAAGGTCCAATCAGTTTATTGACGTTGGTCTTTAATCTTTCACACAACTCGCTCGATGGAGCTACAATATATGCGATGTTAAGAAGGTTTATCCCACGATAGTTGGCGCAGATTGTGGGGTTCCCTTTTTGTGGATTGCTGTTCAGAAGCCTGGTCCCTCCCAATGGTTGGACGCTGGGCTTGGGATTCATCATGTAAAAAGCGCCCCCAATGAAGGGGAAACAACAGCCTTGGCTGAGGTTATTTTAATTAGTATTAATAATTGTAAAATAGGCGTCTTCGATTCGCCAGGCGTTAATCTCCAGAGAATCGAACAAATTATATGAAAACCGCTATATAGTACATCGCTTTAATTAGGAATCCGCATACTCTTAACTCGACACTTTTGTAGTTGCTTTTACATGTAATTTTTTTGACAAGCGAACTAAAGCGAACTGAGAAGATATGAATCCCTGTCAGCTTATGTTAGTTACTAAAAAATTAAAACAAATTTTTTCGAAATTTTAAAAAATAATAGTCTGTAAAGAAAAATATATCCAACCGCTGGATTGCTGAGCTGTTTGAGCCACCAATATCCTATCCAGCTATATTTACAACGAAAGTAATGACGAGACTGTCGAGTTCAGGTTATTATGAACTTTTACTTAACTTAAAGCATTAGCTCTATTAAAAATTTTGCTACATCTTAAATAAAATAAATTGCAAATGATTTCACAAAGTAAAAATTTAAAACAGTTAGATTTGCCATTGAAGTTATTCGCCTTGAAAGTTTCGCGCTGTGCTGCCCACAATTTTTCGCAGAGTTTACCTTTCGCTTCTTTTTCCTCACAGCTTTTACTGCCACTTCACAAGCGCGCGCGTCCGAGTGCACACACCTTCACCGGTTAAAGCTGTGTTGAGCCTCGTCGAGCGCGAGAAATTAATGCCGCTGGCGCCAGGCAGCCATCCACGGTAACAACAGGAAAACAACAGCAAACACAAATAAATATGTAAATGTGCAAATGTGTAAGGGCAAACAAAAACACACTCGCAACAAGCAGCTGTGATACAATGGCGAGCAACTTTGCTGCCCAGCAGCCAGTTGGCGCTTGGTAGCAAATATACAAAGTACCTGACGGCTGTATGTGTGTGTATGCAATGTTGCAGACGGATCAAAGCTGCATTGCTTTTGCATTTATTTTTGTTGTGTCACATTTGTATGGAATTTGACTGAAAGGCGAAAATGCTTATAAATATTTATTGACATGCCTTTGCATATGTATGCTTGGTTATGGCAAAATATTACACCCTTTTATGTGTGTGTGTGTGTGTGGAATAAGTGTATAATTACAAACTCCAACATTTTTCGCTGGATGGCGAGCGACAAAGGATTTGTTTTCAAACATTTTTAAATTGCTCTGTTAAAGGTGTGACGGTGACTTTGGCGGTTGCCAAGACTGTGGTGTGTTTTTATGTCATCAGACCGAGATAAAGTTCGAAAATTTTTGAGGATTTTTTACATTTTGATTAAGTAAGTATTTTTGACACGAAATCTCTGAAAACAATCGAAAAGATTTACAGAAAATTTTACACTTACTAAAAAGAAAAACGAAACAGTGTTCAGACAAAAATCTATAAAAGAATTGGTGACTGATATAAATGGCTAAAACTCTGTAGAAGGTTTCCAGGGTAATTTCTAAGGTTTTAAATACATTTTCTTTTTTACAGCATGAGAACATTGGGCTTGCCACAAACATCACTTTCGCTAGTGATACCTTTTTTGACGATATTTCATAGTGGTTTATACTCTAGAATTATGTATTGGGTAGTCCAAAAAGTCTTTTCGTATTTCTAATCAAACTTCAACTTATTTTTTTATATTTATAATGAACTTTAATGGACCAATTATGTTTTTATTTTAATCTTACACAAAATAATATTTCCTTTCACGAAATTTGTTTGTTATGAACCAAACGGACTTCAGAGGCTGTATATTTAAAATGAATTTAGATAAATTTTAAGAAGCACTTGCATTCTTCTAAGTAGTTCCAATCAATAAAAATGCTACTAAATGTCACTACATAGTTAAACATATATGTTTGCATTTTCCATAATATATTGGTTTCGCACAAAATTGTCTACTCTGTGCTACAAATTGTTTTATGAGCGTGCTGCCACTACACTCAATCATAATAAATGAAATATTTGATAACTAAAACACATCCCTTGCCACTCTAAGTGAAGGTGAAATAATTTAGCATAAGCGCACACAAAACCGACACACACTAAGCTGGTTTGCGTTTTGTTGCCGCTGCAATATCAGCCATGGCGTATGAGCAGCTCATAAAATATGTAATCAAATTAATGTTGCTCATACGCGGTGGCAGACAAACACTACAGCAGTAAACGGCTTACACTGTTAAGCCACTAGGCGTACTTAATGCACACACAAATGCATAAACACATGTACGTATGTATATAAAACAGTTATGCATACATACATACATCTATACACACATATGCATATACAATTAACTGATATTGGCAGCACACTTTCATGCGGTGAAGGCAAAATCCAATTTCATATTTGCCTGCCAACATTTGGCCCGTTGATGAACCACAATCACACAATGAGCAAAAATAAATTTTTATCTGTCAATCTATCGATAACACGCAATTTGGTGGGGCTTTAATATGAACCATATTTTATTGGTATAAGGTCAGTGTTGCAAAGGAATAAAATATTTATTTTTGTTTCAGTATTTATATTGTCATTGTTTGTTAGTAAGAACAGCTGTTGTTTTTGCTTTTATCGTGTTTGATTAATTGCACAATTTATGACTATATTTAGTACACAGTTTACACAGATATTTTTTGGTATCAAAATTGTAGTGCTTTTCATATATGTATGATACGATGGTAAATATTTTACCAACAAATATTTCTTATTATTTACTTTAATTGATTATATACAGTGGGAATTTAAATATTTTTTTTCTTAATGTACGAGTATATAAATTAAAGAATACACACAGAAAATTTCATATAATTTCGGTTAATATTTTCGAAAAGAGGATCCAGTTTAGAGATATAGTGGTCCCCGCAAAACGTCTTTTTTAAGAGAAGCTCTCGTGGATCAGCTTTCCAAATAAATATTTTTACTAAAACCATACTAAGTTTTAAAATACAGATTTTTAGATCAATAAATTTAAGAGTTTTCTCAGAAAAAATCTGGAAATTTCATTTATTCTAACTGTATAATATCTATAAAGATCAACGTCTTAATATTTAGTTCAAAGTAGGCAGGAAAAGAACTAACAATTCAATTCCGAAGGGCGTTTCCACAAGCTTCTTAGAGGCTATAATAATAAATATACCTTCTCAAAGGAAAGTAGATCATTGAAACTAATTACTATTGAGCATGACTCCTTTATCAAGACTGTACAAAAAGATGTCTAAAACACACAAGCTTTTCATATGGTCTCTTCCTATAGCAAATGTTGATGCAAACTTTAGTTGCTTATATAATATTTTGAAACTTATATCGGGTCATTTCACACGCTACAAAAATTAGATCGATAAGGACAACAAACGGTGCCACATTTTTCCTGATACTTTGACATTTCTCTTCAGTAGAATTTACAATTTGATCATGGAAAGATATACGATCCAACAAACGAGTCGAAATTATTACAATTTACTACCGAAATTCGGAGTCAGAGCGCTGCGTCCAATTTATGATTGTTATTATCGCCCTATCAGATAAACAATTGAGCGTCTAGTGAAAAAAATTGAATTTACAGGCATAGTACATAATGTTCCTGTGCCAGTGAGACAAAGAAGTGTTCGTAGTGTCGAAAATATTTCTGCCCCTAGCGCATCAATTAAGTAATACCCTCCGTGACGTCGTTGTAATATGTCAATATGTGGTTCCAACAAGATTTATTCAAAACCAAGTTTGGTGAACACGTCAATTGGCCGTCTCGGTTATGCAATTTGACGCCGTCAGACTATTTCCTGTGGGTTTCCGTCAATTCTATGGGCCGTGCCAACAAGTCGGAGACGACTGATGAACTTCGTACGACTATCGAACGTGAAATTGCAGCAGTATCCGCCGATTTATGCTTGAAAACCGTCAAAAATTGGGTTCAGCATCTGGACTTCTGCAAGAGTGCCCGTGGTGGTCATGCAAAAAAAAAAAAAATCGAGTTCCATATATAATGACATCAAATGTACTTTTACAGGAATAAAAAATTTCTTTGATATCCCAAGCTGTTTTTATTTTATTTAAAAAGACTTTTGTAGCGCTCTACTTGTTACAGTTTTGGGGAATCATATTATTTTCTTTGAAATTTTTAGACGTTTTCGGACTAATTTTTTAATAAACATTTTATTTTATTGCGCAGAAAAGTATTCATACCCTCTATATATTTTATCTAACCCGTATATTCTTTTATTGTTGAAAAATGCCGTTAGAGGAAAAAAGCTATAATAAGAGATAGCAAAAATCTCGCGCACGAACGATCATTTTACTGATTTTTATTGCATGAGCAATTTCATGCAACCACACTCGTCTTCTTATTGCCTGCGGCTGGGCACCTGACCTTAGGCAACGACAAAGACATAACAAACGGCCATTTAGAAGTGACAAGTCGTAAAATCACCTCTTTTATTGGAATAATAGTGAGATGGAAATCACTTTTTATTGCAGTCTTCGGCGATATATTTAGTTCGTGGCAAATCCGTGCTTCAGCATAGCTGTGCGGTGAATTTGGACAAAAAGTAGACAAATAAAAATAGAAATAGCAAATAATAGCAAAAACTTTGCAAATGTCACACGGCAGAAGAATTCTCAACTGCTTATCAGCCGTTTTTGCTGCCAGCGACACTTCAGTTCGCTGGCAACTGCATTGTCCTTGCTGGGCGCTATAGGAGGCGTTATTTGCACCCAGTGTTCATATTTGAAAACAAGTTGGCAAAATTCCGAGTACACCGAGTTTAGTACATCTGGTGTCATGACTAGTTAGTTGTCAACTTTTTGGCATGCAAGCAACGTCCGAATTTATCCGCGCTGATGTCCTTGTCGCTGCTGGTTATTCGCTATTTTCATATTCTCCGTGCGATTTTCGAATGTCCAATGAAGGGATGCAAAGTTGTGAAGTACAGTAGCTCGGGTGTGGCCACACTCCCAGGAGCATTGATGCGCTGAGCGAAATACTAATAGTTATTGCTGTTGTTGTTGGTCTTCAAATAGCTTTTCGCTGTTAACTTTGTCCATGAGCACCTGCTACAAATATTAATTGCGACACATAATCGCACTTGTACCAAGGACATCACACAGGCACAGACTCATCAAGCGCACAGCCGCGAAAACTTCCATTTTGCATATTTCCTCTACACACACATTCATATACATTCCGGCATAGTGTTTTCGCGGACAGTTTTTATTCGCTACGAGGGTGTTCTACATTGCCTTTTGCTATTTATTGGCGCTCTGAAAATCATAGAGATGTTATCTGCAGTAATGATGATGATGACTGCAGTCGTGCGGTTGGAGTGCCTTGCTGTCACTTTATCGGTTTGTGATGTGAAACCCGGCTTCAACAAATATTTGGAAAGAGAGTGTTTTCTAACAAAATAATACTTAAAAATCGGAGCCAAATGTTAGTACATAATTGGACGCTAGTCTCAGTGATCGAACCAGTAAAACTCTTACATCTTGAGTAGTCTACAGCTATCTGACCAATATCGAAAAAAAGCTTAACAGAAGTTGATAAAAAAAGAAAAAATGCTCTACTTTAATTACTACTTGGGGGCTGTAGTGCAGGTCGCCTCCAAGTAGGTGTATCCAGGGTAACGCTAAAGGGTTTCTCCACTCCTAACGATTATAGCTGTGGAATCGGATTATGAGTAGGATTGGCTCTTTAGGATTTTGGTATTACCCTGGGCTGGTGGTAGCGACATTCCGTCGCCTGAGTATGATGGGGTGATACTCATCAGAAATGTCTAACGGGCCAATGTTGCAAGCGTCCCCGTCCCGTTAAAACCCCATCCCCCGTCGTCGTTAAGTTGGCGTGGTAGGTGTAAGTTGAGACGACTCCTTCTTTGCGCTGGTCGACTCTGAACGCACAGCCTCATAAGGGTGTGCGTCAACCCTCGCCTTGGCCTCGTTACTGAGACAACCTTGGGACCATTAAAGGCGTCTACCTTTTCGGGAGACAGATAGCGACTCTGAGTAATCAGGTGTCTGAGCAACATGCCAACACACTCGATTGGGCCATGAGGGTACTGAGCGTACTTACCGCCTAAGCCAGCGGTCCAGCGACAAAGGTCGCTCGAGGGGAAGCCTCCCTTGGAAAAAGAATGCGAACAGGGGCTCGGGCAACTCTTAGCGGAATCGTTAAAAACTCTGGCTCAATAGAGCTGGAGGTGTTCGACCGTAGAAGGGAGGATGGTGCCATTTTCCGCGAGGAATGGAAGAGAGCGGCGGCGGCCATCTCCTCAGTCTTCCTACGGGTAGTTAAAGGAAAGCATGGCCCAGTTACTGCAACCCGTCAGTACTCACGCATGTCTGGAGAGTAATATGGGTGGAGAAAACCGACGAACCATATTGGCAAGCGCCGATTCTGCTCTCAGCAAAAGCCATAAGCTATGGATTCGAACGGGTGGTACTCAGGGCAATCCCGACGGATGCCAAGGCTGAAGGCACTCATTCATGCGGTGGGTATGATGGATGGAGATGGTCAAACGACCAAGGAGAACGACGCGAGTCTCTCTGACATCGCGAGTTGGTGGCGACTCCGTGTTCAGTCTCGAACAGCTTTTTGAGGAGATGCGATTCAAACACGATGTGAGCGCTGAGCTATCGCTAATTTATTTATTTTTTATGTGAGCCAAGTCGTACTGAAAAACCAGATTTCGTAGAAAGAATGTCTGTTTAGGCCATATCGTTTATTTTGACTTGGAAAAGTGTGATATAATTTGTTGTAAATCAGATGGTCGTATTCGGATACACTGATATCATAGGCTTAGTTTTGACGTGAGGTTTGGTTAGCATTGGTACGTCGTTAGACAATTGATTCATATTTTCAACGTTACGCTGAAGGTGGCGATTTCTCGCTCGCTCATCTTAAAACAATGATTTATATAATATATAATAAAGCAACTGCTCGAACGAGTTGTCTCTATTCCATCAAAATTTTATGAATAACCGCCGTGGAATCAAACTTCCACAAAGTTTTGTAACATGGGACATAGTTGAGATTTGACACATGTGAAGAGCAAATTATTCGAACTTAGGTACTTCTCGGACTGCCTCTTCTCGAGCTGATCGTTTGACAAACTACCCATTTTAATAATCTGACAGCCGTCGGTGGACAAGGCAAGCCGACAAATTTGCACCAATTCAAATATTAACATTTTATCATTTCCTTCCATTCCGTTCTGCTGCAACTTTAATGAGGAGCGGAAATCCAAGTGTGCATTATTAAATCAACAAAGCGGAAGCAACTCAACCAACAGCAAGTGAAAGTAGAAGTAAAAGTGAAGGTGAAAATTACCTTATTCTCTAATTTAATGGCAATTAAATGGTGCTCCATTCGTAGCAGCCAAGTCGTGCTGGAAACAATGCACTTCGCAAGAGCGCTATATGTGCTGGGCCAATAGCAGGCATTAACTGTATAATAAAATGTCGGAGATGCATAGGTGAATACGTGTGTGTGTGTTTGGGTAAGAATTTGTGATGAATTCATGACACAGCTACAGCACATGTTATTTGTTGCTGAGCATGTGAACAGCCGTTATTCTATAGCTTTCACTCGCTTTCACACACTTACAAGTGCACACGTGGTAAAACATACGAAGGTATGAGCAGCTATTTTAACTTTTCAAGAGCTATTAAGAAAGTAGCGCACGTGCAGGATAGACCGCCCAGAAAAAAAATTAATTTTCATAGATATTTATACTCAAGTGTATTAATATTAAGCCATATTTTTGTAACAATTTTATAATTCAACAAAATGAAGTGAGTTTTTGCTTTTTTCCTACTGCGAATGAGTGTTCGTGAATAAGAAAAGCGTCGAAGATTCGACATATTAAATCATTTATTTTAAAATTCCGTCTCAAAATGTTTTTTTTTTAATTTAAAAACAGGCTAATATGGAACACTAAGGTTAGGTTACGTTAATCTTGTAGAACAAGAAGCCACGCATATAACAGTTTGGTTAGGTTTGGTCAGTTGCTAAGTTTAAGAGTAATACTTATCGTTTAGGATGACTCGAATTTTAACAGATTCCGCGGCCGCACTATCAATACCTCTTCCAGATGCTCCATTGTTTCCCTGCTATCCTGTTCTAAACATTTCCTTTTGTCTTCACGATCTCTCAGCACCATCCTGCGGGCGTGTGTTGTCACCAGACAGTGACTAGTGAGTATTCCCATAATGTTCCTGCTGTCTCTTCTATCGACACCAGAACCACCTGCGATGCCCAGTTCTGAACTGCATTGAGAGTGATGGTTATAATACTGCTAATGGTCTGGAGACACTTCGCCATTATTAAGATGTCAACGTCGTCCGTATATGCCACTATCTTAGGGGCTTTGCCTTTCAAGTTCCGTATCAGTTTATTCAGCACTAGTGTCTATAGAAGCGGTGATAGCTCTCCAACTTAGAGACTACCTTTACAGATATCCTTGTTCATTTTAGCGTCGCTACATTCTTCTTTACTATCCGTCTAGAGGTCTAAAGGCTTCTCGTTCAGCGTTATTTAGCAGGATCAACACCTATTTGCTGGATACCGTTCAGAATAAATTCCGTAGAGAAGTTGTTAAATGCTCCAGAAATGTCCACGAAGGCTTTAAGAGCGTATTCATTACATTCAAGAGCCATTTTGATATTAAATACAAGTGTATGGAGTGCAGTCTCTACTAATCTGCTTTCGTATAAGCGTGCTGTGCTTTGGACAAGCCTCTAAGAGGCACTGCAGTCCTAATGTGTGCGTCAAAGATTTTCTCTAGCGTTTTCAGCAGGAATGAAGTTAAGATTATAGACCTAAGTCCTTTTGGGTACGTTGGGTTGTTCCTAACTGGCTTCTGTATGGAAATATGGCTGAACTTCAAGCATACCCTTATAATCGCTTTTAGCCATTGCACGGCTAGACAGAGCGCATTGTGTAGCATTGCTGGAATGATTCCGTCCGTACTGGTAGATTTGTATGGGTCGAATGAGCGGATTGTCAATTCTATTTTATTCTCAATACAGATGTATTAGGGAACGTTTAATGCCAAACTCTTTTCGTGGCTAGGACTTTCTGCGTCCTTCCAGCCTGGAAAGTGCACACTGACTAGACCGGGCGAGTCGGACCTTTGGATAATAGTTTCTTAATACTCGCCACCTGCTGTGTTTTGGAATACTAAGTTTAAGTATAGATATGTATTTTAAGATTCAAAAGATTCTTTTGTTTGTAACATCAGA
Source organism: Bactrocera dorsalis (assembly GCF_023373825.1). Taxonomy (NCBI): domain Eukaryota; kingdom Metazoa; phylum Arthropoda; class Insecta; order Diptera; family Tephritidae; genus Bactrocera; species Bactrocera dorsalis. Next base: position 100,515,957 of record NC_064304.1, on the reverse strand, counting down.
AAAAGAGGGAGTTTTCACTAACAGCTCAAGAAAGCCAGCTTTATGCTAACAATTTCTTCCGAAATTACGTCTTTGCCTTAGGCAATAATCCATAAAAAATTTTGAAGATATTTCGTCAAATGAAAAAGCTATCTATAAAACTTCTTTTTGATTGGTCAGCTTGTATGGCTGCTATATGTTAGAGTGTTCCGATTTGAACAATTAGTTTGTAGCGTTGCCCTTGACAATAATCTTGCCAAACATATCTTGTCATATAAAGAAGTTTACCGTTCTGGAACTTGACTTCGATTGATGACAGTTATATGTTATAGTGAACCGATATTGGCGGTTCAAACATGGCTAAATGCAACCAGATCGTCACTCTTATCATTTGTATATGTTTATATTTTACAAGATCTCCGACGTTTCCGTCTGTATGCTACAAACTTCGTGGAAAACTTAATATACCTAAACAAGATATAAAATGTAACGAAACGAAGCTGTAATATTTGTATATAAGTAGTCAGGTTTAGAGTTAAAATTTTATCCAAAGGGTCTAATCGTTTAACAGCAGCATAACCGTATCCATTTCAGCTGTCTTATGCACTTCGCTTTACACTACCGCCTTAAGCTTAGGAACACCACCTGGCAACAAAATTAGCGCAAGTCTTATTTATCTAAATTCGGCGCTATGTATTAAACGTAACATAAAAACGTATTTTAATTTCAGCGTTAAATTCTTACTCTCCTTCAGGTCTTTGTAGAGACTTTCATGCCTACTCATGAGTATACACACACGCAGTGAATACACATATTTTTACAAGGATTGCCTTTCGTTACCTTTGCGTGCAATATTGTTTACTTAAGCAATCAGTACATAAATACAAATTTACAGTTATGCATGTTTAAGTGCACTTAAAAATATGAACTTCCGCAGGCATTGCGCCAAATTAGTTAGAAATTGATTGGTTTCAGAGGCTAAAAGGAAATGATTTCATGCAGTCGGAAGTGGAACTCGCTATGAGAACGTGTAATCATGTCTGAGTATAACATGTGATTTTGTTAATTATTAGTCACTGTAAAGTTCATTTCATTTTTCAAGCCTCTGCATTTTCAAAATGTTTTGCTACGATGGTTTTGTCCTGAGCCATACCTTTCAAATCAAGAGTTTGACTTATGTTTTGCTTTAGACTTCTTACATTGAATCATATTTTCTACAATCATTGAAGATTATATAAGCAATGAATTACACCATCCCAGTTTTCCAGCGATAAAACTCCACTATATGGCAACAATAGCCTCTATGAAAAATAGTGTGTCATTATCTTAGTATAAGCCCAAATCTGAAGTCAGTAGTTTATGGTTCTGATAATTTAATTCAAATAAATATTGTTGAACGCGGGTAAAGCGCAAACTATAATAAAAAAATAGAGGGTTGCCACCTGTTGGAAAATGTCCAAAATTAAAAAAGTCCGATAAGAAAAAAAACACAAAATTTCGTGGAAGCTGCAAAAAAATGTGGCGTTGCCACCTGTTGAAAAACGTCTTTAAAAAGTTTTTAAGCAAGAGGCGATGAGAAAGAACTTACTGAAAGCAACAAATAAAAAAATTCCGTTGCCACCTGTTCGGAAAATTTTTAAGTCTAATAAAAAGGATAAGATGAAGAAAATGTGGAAAATTTCCAGAGTTAAAAAAAGTTCGATAAGAAAAATAACACAAGATTTAGCAAAAGCTACAATCAAATAAAAAATGGCGTTGCCCCCTGTTGAAAACTGTTTGTAACTTTAAAAAACGCGACGAGAAAGAACTACAAGATTTAGCGAAAACTAAAAAAAAAAATAAAGCGTTGCCACCTGTTGAAATTTTTTCGTAAGTTTAAAAAACATGCCATAAGGAAAACTACAGGTTGTGGACAGCGTTTCTCTCTGTTGGAAAATTTCTAAAATAAAAAAAAATCCGATAAAAACACAAAATTTGGCGGAAACTAAAAAAAAAGTATGGAGTTGCCACCTGTTGAAAAATTTTTTGCGTTTAAACAAGATGCGATGACGAAAAGCTAAAAGATTTAGCGAAAGCTATAAGTATAAAGAAGGCGTTGCCACCTGAGCGAATACCTTTGAAACCTTAAATCAAACGGGGACGCCCAAATCTAAAAAAATTTCGATCTATGCAGGACAAAATTTTACAGTGGGTCAGCTGAAATATTACATAATAACTTTTTACCGATCATCTAATGTTTTCAATTAGTGTATTATTGATTTTAATTATCTAAAAATTTAATTTTATTTTTTTCTGGATTTATTTCACTTAAAAGGCTTTGAAACGTTCGCAACCAACGGTTTTCATATGTAGCCACACACCTCAGAGGGTTAATAATATTTAATTATTTATGTATATACACCTATGCGTCGGTCAGTGGCCTGTGCGCTTGGTGACAGGTGTCGACATGCCGCAACACAATGGAATAACGGTAAATATGCCATGCGTTATAAGCACATAGATAAAATTAAATATTATCCCTACACACCCACACACACATACGCCGCTAAATAAAGGAGTAAACACAAATCACAATGGCATTAAGAAAAAAACCGCAAAAGCAACAAAAATAAAAATGAATTCTCACACAAGTGTTCGCGTGCTTTCTCATTTTACACCGAATGTTGTTGTTTTCGCTCATTGCTATTCATTTGTGTCGCCAGCAGCTGTTGTATCCGCTCAGTGATAAGTAATCTGACACGCACTGCAAGAAAAACTAAACGAATTAACACAACAACAACAAGCGGAGAGTTGTAGACACGCAGCTGCTTGGATTTGGAGATTTGTAAAGATTTCGGGGCTTTTGGTTAAAGAACTTTTTTGTTTGCCATTTCGCTCGTTGCTGTGGAAGGCGCAAATGGGCGGACAAATGGGCGCTTCGTGTGCGTTGCGCGCACTTAAAAACATAAAATAAATCGACTTTTGGAAATCAACATTTTATTGTTTCGGAGAAGTTTTGCGAAAGTGATTTCAAATATTGTAATGAATCCGAAATTCTTTGCACGCACGATTGGCGAATTTGCTTGAGAATTTTAAGTTGCTTGTATGTATAGTTTTGTGCAAAATATTAGCACTGCATGCTGAATGCTTGCTATTATGAGTCTTCAAATACTATGTTAGGGCTTGAGGTTTCAAAATAAGTAATTTTCAATACAGAGCCAGCATAATAGGAAATAGTGCCAAGGATTGAACATTGTAGGTATGGAATAAAGCGCTGCCAAGGGCACCCAAAAACGTCGACAATAAAGAGCAGACCAAAAAAAAAAATGTCAAAATCTTGTTGAATAAACTCGTTTTTTATAGTAAACCAGTGCTATCCAAACTTTTAAGGCAACAAAAGTTTATGTTGATGACCTTTGGAAATGTTTACTTGGAAATAAAATTTCTTGCCGTGCTTATATTTTACTCATTACTGTAAATTAAAATCTGCTCGATTAAGTTTTTACACACGGTTGCACAAAACAGTGTGTTCTTCAAAATTATTTAAATTAAAGTCCGTTTCGCTGATTGCAATTCTTTATTTATCTTTCAATTTCTAGATTAATTATTTTGTCTGGCTTTCTTCTAAGCTGCATTTGTTCGCAATTTCGGTATGTATGTCAAATATATTTGGCACACTACTAAAATATTCTTTAATTTTCGGATACCCTATTGGAGTAGTCTTGCTGGAACACATATACAAGTAGATCAGTGTCGACAATTTTTGAAAACAAGAAGTGTCATATTTAGATGAAACCCATTGGAAAAGTAAGACACACTAACAAAAATGTAAGGAAAAATAATTTGCAGGCATTTAGATGTTAGAAAGAGAAGAAGGAGGGGTACCATAAACTTCCTCGAATAAAAAATTGCCTTTTTTTCAACAAATTTTTACTCATATAAAAAATGAAATATTTTAAAAGAATTTTTTTTTGTTACAAACATACACTCTTGACAAGAAAATTCTGAAATTTTTGAAAAAAAAAATATTTTAAACTCGGCCATTGCGATGCCATTTCTGGGGACCCTTCAGAAAAAAGATGCGCCCGCGTTAGCAGAATAATTGCATACAGGATCAACTAAAGTGGAAAAAGCGTTTTAGTAGAAACCTTAACTTAGATTTTGGATGAAAATTTTTTTGGAACAAAACTGAGAATTGGATTTTTGGCAGATATTTTTACAAGAAAAATGAAAATTGCAGTGAAATTTTTGCGCCGTTTTTTCAAATAGTTGCAATCGAAAAAAATATCCTTCTTGTAAGTTTTTAAGAATTGGATTTCAAAGACTTGTGTAAAATTGCATGAGTTTGGTTGAGTAGCTCTCGAGAAATCTTGCCAACCAACTTCAAAAACGCAGTTTCGAGAAAAACGCGTTTAAAGACGGCGCACTTAGCCTGGCTGGTCACGAGCGCACAAGTTATCAAAGCTGTATCTCCGAAACTATTACTCGCATCAACTTGAAAATTAAGAACAATATTCTAGAGATGTTGTGGAATTTAATAGAACCATCATTCGATTCTTTGAAACCCGTAAACTCATGTAACCCCTAAAGGGTTAAAACAGTTCGGCTCGTCGGCGAAACTATGAATTCTATAGAAAAAGTTATCTGAGAATGTTGTAGGCACTGAAAAATTCTATAACTTTTGTTTAAAGACAAAATTTTAGTGAATTAATAAAATAACCAAGTTTATGTACTTTACTTTTATCTTGTTGACAGCTGGCATACATAAATAGCTTAATCTGAAGAGAGCTTACAAAAGGGCACAAAAATTTATAAAAATTTTTATCTTGTACTAAATCCACCATTTTTAGTAACCCCTTCATGTCTGCGCTTCAAGCTGTCCCCCAGATTTTGTCACCATTCCTTTGGGAGTGAATACCAAGCCACCTCAATTCCAGCCGATAAGTCATCAAACTTTTTGAATGTTTGGATTTTTTTTTGGGTCTTGACATCATTCTACAAATTTTCTATTGGATCCTTCGCGGTATACTTCGGATCATTGTTTTGCATAAATGTCCAGTTTTTGGGTTCAAAGACAAATGGCTTCATTTTATTTTTAAGTATATCCAAATACTGAAACCGGTCGAACATTTGGCCATGAAAACCCGCCTCATACCATGATACCTTCACCACCGTGCTTAATGGGTTTTTTTAGTATAGCCAACGTTAAGGGTTTGACCTTGTGGATGACGTGTTTTTTCATCTTAACCCATTCTATTTATCTTGATTCCATAGCTCAAAAGAACGTTGCTCTAAAATTGTGTTGGTTTGTCTCTGATAGCCTTTGGAAATGTCAGTTGAATTTTGTTGTGGTGTTTTGACAGGAGTGATTTCTTCTTGCTAATTCGTCCAAAAAGTTGCGCTTCGTAGAGTTGTCTTCCTAGAAGCTTTCTGGACACGTCCACTCTCTATTCTTTATTAACTTTGATCATTATTTCTCTGGCTTATTTGAAAGGTTCGGCTTTGCGTACTATGCTTCTATCAACACTAATATCGTTTTTACGTCATCTTGGTTTTCTTGGTATCTTTTTGTTTACTCAAGTTTAGTCTTTTTATGTTGCATAAAGAGCATTATATACCGTTTTTCAAGAGCAAAAAAAATGCAGTGAGTTCCGAACACTGCTGAAATAATATGTTCGGAACTCACTGCATTTTTTTTGTATAAAATATCGATTTTTTCACTTACTTTTATATTTAAAATCAGAAAACGTCCCACTTTTCAATCAAATATGCTAACGTCAAAACTGCTTCTCATTTGTCCTCATTTACACTTCCACAATATAATTTTTTTCAGTTTTTAATTATATTGTATTATTTCACTAATTTTACTCTTTAATATAAAACCGATTTTATGTTTAAATTTTTGATAAAACATCACACTCTCCAGCAATATAGAGACAGTCTTCCACACTTTTCGCACACTTGTCGCCATCGAGGCGCCGCCTCGTAATTGACATCACGCCCACGGCAGACTCCCAAGTGTTTTACGGTTTGCTGAAAGCACCCATTAGATGTTGCAAATACACGCACACATACACACCTGCTATACAAATATATACGTAGGTGCGTAAATTAAATATTTATTTAGAATACACGCACAAAAGAAAATCTAAAAAATAAAGAAATCTTGCAAACACAGAAAAACATAAAAACACGAATTGCAAGTACACACACACAAAAGCAAATACATGTTACGCGCAAAGTTTGTTCCGTTACGCTTCATTTAAATCCATTTGAATAATTACTCACATTTTCTTACTAATTTTGCTTTTACGCTTCAGCTTGATGCCGTTGAAATGTCTCCGCGGAAGTGAAATAATTTATAGGAAATCTGTTGAATATTGATTTAACTGCACACGGGCGCGCGCTTTTTAAGGCTTTACGGCTATCTGCATATAGATATACATATTTATTTGTTTTTTTTTTTTATTGAAATATTAACAATGACAAAGCGACACTCGCGAGCAGGGACAAGATGCGTCAACCACAGACAACAAAGCGAATTCAACTGAAATAGAAAGTAATGCAAATGCTTTGGCTCAGCTGCGAAAGACAGAAGACACCGCTGCGGCGGTAAAGAGATGAGCAAAAAGACACATAATGTCACATGGTTGACCTATATAGCCGATTTGAGTGGGTTGTTGCACTCAAAAGGGATTTTCAGTTGCACTCTGTTGTTTGAGTGATTTTCGCAAAGGGCAAACGTTACTTATACGCACCGTTGTGCTTTTGGCTAATTGATAGGCACTGTATTATTTGAAGAAAAGCTGCGCTGTTGCAACAGTTTGAGAGTAATTGTTTAATTTTTCTGGGTTTGTGTCAAGGGTGGGATGAAATTTGATAAAATATGTGCAATAAATTAAAATAAAATAAAAAGAAAAGAAATACAAGAATATTTTAAAATGAAAGAATTTAATTAATATAAAATTAAAAAAAAAAATAAAATAAAACACTAAAATATAATAAAAAAAATCAATTTTTTTTTCAAAATGAGATGAGCGTCTCAACATTGTGTCATCACATCATTGGTATATGCCACTTGCAGGTCACTAGGGAACAGTCGCCCACACTGGGACCGCTTTTGCAATACTTGATGGCGTGCCAATATAAAAAAATAAAATTATATGAGCATAATTAAATAATGAAATTGAACAAAATAAATTAAAATTAATAAATAAAAAGCGAAAACTAAAAAATACTAAAAAAAAAGAGAATAAAATTAATTAACAAAAATTGAAATAAAATAAAACAAACTAGAATCAAATAAGATAAAGAAAGAATCAAAGTTAAAAAAAATAATATAAAATACATTACAAAGAAAAATAATTAATTAAATCAAATAAAAAAATTTAATTAAACAAAATTAGTTAAAATAACGTAAAACAAAAAAAAATAGAAGTAAAAAAAACAAAATACAAAAAATAAAGTAAAAAAAAAAATGATTAAATAAAAACAAATAAATTAAAATCAAATTAAACAAAATAAAGAAATAAAATTGTGTGGTCGTAACTAAGATAAAAAAATAAATAAAATTAATTAAAAAAATTTTGAATCAATTTTTTATTAAGAATTTTATTTTTCTATATAAATTAAAATAAAAGAAATAAAATAAAAGCAAATTTTACGGCATTTGTTGTATTCTATTAATTGGTGTTCATTTTGTCAAATTTTGACTTCCCTTGATCCCATGGCCGATAGCCAGGAGAACTTTCGAAAATAATAGCTGGTGGTGAGGAAGATTTTATTGCTTAAAATGAACGCAAATTTAAAAAACACAACCATTTATTAATCAACAAAGAAACGTTTTTATTTTTGACGAAATGGCGGCTTCCACAAATAATTGTTTTTGCTCAAAATAAAAACTATACTGCAGAATAGCCTAAATCGGATATGTTATCAAAAAACTTATTGCTTTCACATTAGCTGCAAAATTTTCCTCATCGACTCTGCAAATCTTGTTTCTAGAAAAACAGGTTTGTATTGGTAGCCGATTATACTATGGTAAAAATTTCTCACAATTACGCCCCTATCTCTTCAAAACCATTGCCTTTTCTTGCCGCTGCTCTAAGCTAGCAATGAAAAATTTGATATACAATTTTAGTAAAACATCTCCGAGTCTTTATCTTTCAAAATCAAATTTCATCAAATTTTATTTAAAAAATCAATTTTGTTGCTTTTTATAAAAATAAAACATCTCTCGTCGCCACAAAGAATTTCATACCAAACTGACACCCATATTTCAGCAAAGCCATTAAATTCCAAAAATGCTTCGAAAAACTATTTACCCTAAATTTTTCTGCGTGACATAATTTGAATGCGTGATTCAGTGCAGTGACATATGCAGCGCTGAAACTTTCGATGACAAAGCAAAAGGTATGTTTGAGATTCCGAGAAATGCCTGAAGGGGAACATGAAATCTATAATTAGCGCCAGTATCGCCGAGGCAAGTTGCCGCGCTGCTGTTGAGTGATAATAAAACGTGCTAATGACACGAAAAAGAATTGCCTTAGCAACATATGGAATGGTATTGGTATTGACTATATTAATATCAAAGAAAAGTGAATAATAAATAGAATTTTGAAGTCGTTATTAATTTTTTTTTACTTAGCTCACCTCTGCCTCTTTTAATATGGCGCAGCTTCATGCTTTAAGCAAAACGAGGCGTCATAGAATGACTTAGAGTTTATTTTTCCGATTACCTATCATTTCCTTAACAATTTAAATACTTATCTTACTTCTTGGGATACATTGAAAGCGAGGAATCTATGGTTTATTCACTAAAAGCAGCAAACTTATCAGTTGAGCTTATTCTGCACAAAGTTTCTAGGCATATCTGATGACGTCACGTTAGCGAGTTTTGCGAAATTCATTAGCAATTTGAAAATAAGAAGAGTCATTGATTTTGACAGGCCAGTTTGTAAGGCAGATATACGCTAAAGTGGGCCGAAACAGCCGATCCGACAAATCAGCAGCTTCTTAGGGAAAACAGAACGTGAGAGCCATATAATTTTAGATAGCCCTAACTTTCAAATGGCGCGTGTATAAATTTAACAGCGCTCGGATCATTGGTTTGTGTATTATATCATTTTGAGAGGTTTTTACCGACGAAAGCATCAAAAAAGTCCACAAAATAATTTTGGATGACCGTAAGGTGAAGTTGTTTTTGATAATAGACACTCTAAAGTTATCAACTGAACTTGTACATCATATCACTCACGAATATTTGGGTATAAGAAAGCTCTGTGCAAAGTATGTGCCAAATTTTGACCAAAAACAATGACGACTTGTAGATTCAGAGCAGAGTTTGGATATGTTCAAGCTAAAGAAATCCGAGTTTTTACCTCGATATGTGACAATGTATGAAGCATGGCTCCACTCTGAAGTCCAATCGACAGTCATCTGAGTGAACTGCATATGATGAACCGGCTGCAAAGTGTGGAAAAACGCAATAGTCGACCGGCAGGGTTATGGCGTCTGTATTTTGGGATACGCATGAAATAATTTTTATTAACTATTTTCAAAAAGGATGTAGCATGTGTAAGGTTTAAGCAAGTGAGGAAAGTTCTGCGAGCGCCGTTCACTTGGGAGTGGCCAGAAACGATTGCTCTACATATGGCTCAAGCAGCTCACGACTTCCGGTCTAAGACCAAGTATCCTTTGGGTAGCCAAAAAACATCCGTTTGAAGGCGAGCTAAAGCGGGAAGACGGAACATCCTCTCCCCAGAAAAGGAATACCAATGAAAAGGAAAGAACAGCCTCGGACGAGAGACTCCCCTTTTGATGACGACCGTGACAAACGGATTAAGGATAACGATTTAAGGAAATGCACCTGGAATGTTCGGTCCCTTAATTGGAAAGGTGCTGCTGCACAGCTGATTGATGTTCTTGTTAGAGTGAAGGCTGACATCGCCATCCGAGAAATGCGATGGACGGGACAAGGACCGAGGTGAGTAGGTTCTTGTGGAATTTACTACAGTGGTAATTTAAAGGAGCGTATATTCGGTGTGGGATTCGTGGTGGGAGAGAGACTCCGCCGCCGAGTCCGGAAATTCACCCAAAAGCGGCCGCATGTGAAGCAAAAGAAAGTGGTGTTTCACCAAGACTATACACCGTGCTACAACACAGTGAAAGTTCGGCAAAGATTCATGAATTGGGCTTCAAATTGCTTCTGCATCTACCATATTCCTCAGATCTAGCCCACCACCGACATTTTCCAGATCTCAGATGGCAAAATAATGCTCGCTGGGAAAAAATGTTCGTTGAATGAAGAGGTGATCGCCGAAACTAAGGCAATTTTGAACCAAAGGACAAATCATACTACAACAAGTAAGGAAGGGCTAAGTTCGGGTGTCACCGAACATTTTATACTCTCGCATGATAAAGTGATAATCGAGATTTCATTATCCGTCATTTACATATTTTTTTATTTTGCTGTAAAATTAATTATAATTAAATTCTGAGAGATTTGTTGATATTTTTGGTGAAAAATTAGGTTAGGTTAGGTTAGGCACTGTGTTCTTCGTGTTCGATGTCAGGGACCTTGAAAAGCTATAGTCCGATCACGACAATTTTTCCACAATGGATACCTCAGCTCAAATATCGTATTTGTGTAAAGTTTTATTCCGCTATCATCATTGGTTCCTAATGTATATATTATACAGAGAAGGCATCAGATGGAATTCAAAATAGCGTTATATGGGAAGAAGGCGTGGTTGAGAACCGATTTCGCCCATATTTAGTATATGTCATCAGGGTGTTAAAAAAATATTATATACCGAATTTCTTTGAAATCGGTCGAGTAGTTCCTGAGTTATGGTTTTTGGTCCATAAGTGGGCGACGCCACGCCCATTTTTAATTTTTACAAAAGGCCTGGGTGCAACTTCCTTCTGCCATTTCTTCCGTAAAATTTTGTGTTTCTGACGTTTTTGGTTAGTCGGTTAACGCACTTTTAGTGATTTTCAACATAACCTTTGTATGGGAGGTGGGCGTGGTTATTATCCGATTTCTTCCATTTTTGAACTGTATATGAAAATACCTAAAAGAAACGACCCTGTAGAGTTTGGTTGACATAGCTATAGTAGTTTCCGAGATGTGTACAAAAAACTTAGTGGGGGCGGGGCCACGCCCACTTTCCAAAAAATTACGTCCGAATATGCCCCTCTCCAATGTGATCCTTTGTGCCAAATTTCACTTTAATATCTTTATTTATGGCTTAGTTATGACACTTTATAGGTTTTCGGTTTCCGCCATTTTGTGGGCGTGGCAGTGGGCCGATTTTGCGCATCTTCGAACTTGACCTTCTTATGGAGCTAAGAAATACGTGTACCAAGTTTCATCATGATATCTCAATTTTTACTCAAGTTACAGCTTGCACGGACGGACGGACGGACGGACAGACGGACGGACGGACAGACAGACATCCGGATTTCAATTCTACTCGTTACCCTGATCACTTTGGTATATATAACCCTATATCTGACTCTTTTAGTTTTAGGACTTACAAACAACCGTTATGTGAACAAAACTATAATACTCTCTTTAGCAACTTTGTTGCGAGAGTATAAAAATGGTATCGAAAAGTTGTTGATTATTTACCATTCCTCTTCAAAGTGTTTTATTTTCTATTAATTGTGCTCTTATTATGTCCGCTTTGTGGTATTAAACTGAATTAACACACTTCATAACCAGCGCTTAAAAAATTGTAAGCATTTTCCCTTCTATAAATAATGCAAAATGATGCAAATTTTGTAATTTAATTATTTATTCAAATTGGCTTAATTGTGCATATGCTCTACTCCTTACCACTTTCAGCGTAATGCCTTAATTTTCGTGGAAAAAATTAAAAAAAAAAAACAACAAAAAAATAAGTTAAACTACCGTAGCGGTAAAGTAGCGGTAAAAACGTATAAGTGCCACAAAAAGTGATATATTCGAACATTTATTAAAATGACACTTCAACAATCGATTACGTGGCGCGCAATTATTTCAATGCACACACCCACACATACACACAAAATAGCAAGTGATTGAAGTAAATATTGTAATTATCTACTTAATCAACCGAAGAGTGCAATTTCATAATGCAACATATTGTAACTAAACACACATGCTCATTACTAGCTGGCAATAAATGTCGGCGCAGTCTACCAACAACAGCAATAAAAAGTAGATAAATCCGAGCACAAGCTGCACATAATAACTTTCAAAATATGAAGCACTCGTAATGAGACAGATTATATGGAATGTAATGATATGGCAACCATGGCATCTGATCCCGTTGTTAGCTATAAATTTAATGCCGCTCATCTGTCTCCCTTTTGAACTCATTCTACTGTTGCCTTTGTTTGCTTGTATGTGGTATATAACAGCATTTATCCAAAACTCGTTATCCTTTCGGTATTGTTTTAAGCACTTTTCTTATTTATTTGGGTAATTAAAGCTTTATAAATCAGAATGTAATTTATATATTTGTAATGGAGGCCGTAGGAGTGTATAATTTACAGTTACACTGTGAAAAAAATTAAAACTACTTTTAAGCTTAACTGTAAAATAAATTCGTACTTTTGTCTTTCTGCTCTCTTTGTGGCTATTTCCTAAATTAAAATTATGACATTAACGCCTTTACAATTTGACCGCTCTCAATTTCGCTTGGGAGAGTCTTCATCGCTTAAAAGTTAGGATTTGACCCTAAGCCGAAAAACCAAGAGACTTCGTTATACAATTTAAGATCTTCTCTTGTCTCTCATCTCTCGTAGCTCTTAGGCATTTTGTTATGCTTGCCTCTTCTCATACAGTATTCTCTAAACACTAGCGACTTTTTCAAGCTTTTGAAATTATACTCTCTAGATTAGTCTATTCGCACAAAACTAGTCCAGGAGAACATAATCTCGTTAGCAAGAGCTTCAGGTTCTTTTAATATTAGGCTTGTATGTGGGCCCAATCACAGCGGAATCGCCGAAACTGCGCAGCAGATTAGCTTCCTAGAGAGTGCCTTTATCCCAATTTCATCCAATTCGAAGCGAATCGGTTGCCCGATGTCCTTTATTCTCCATTGTCCGGTCTTTGCCAGACTGAGATTGAAATGTCTCGGTAAACACACCCTTGGAGAACTTAGCGAACAGGCCCGTAGCCAGCTTTTCATTTCGGGGGGGGCTGAAGTAAAAACATATATAAACTTTGAATTTTCTGTTTATTAAAAAAAAAAACAATATAAATTCATATACATATTACTTAAATTATTTGGTAGTTGTAACTTAAATTAGTAATATTTTTCTTTTCTTCTTGTTTGCCATATCATTAATTACTTCATCTGGATCTATTTTAATATCCCAGTGCACTGCAATAACAGCAAGTGCACTCAGCCGCTCATTGCCCATCACACTGCGTGGTAAAGTTTTTATTCTTTTTAAGGTTGAAAAAGTTCTTTCAACGGAAGCGGTCGTCACTGGAAGAGTTGCTAAAATTGTAAGTAGGTAGTGAATATTTTTAAAATACGTTGCATCGCAATGTTGCAGTAATTTCAACACTTCTATGGTTGGATCTATTGTTGATAAGCTGGCACACCACAATCGATACTCTGATTTTAATGCTATCATTGATATTTGCTCCTCGAAGTAAATAGTTAAATTTTTTAATTCTTCGGCATTATCAATTGCAGCAAAACCTGGGAGTAGAATTTGAAATGACGAGAGTATATCCTCATTCACTAATAAACGTTCTGTCATGTTTTGAATCAGAGCATCAACGCATGGAATAAATATTGTAACTCTGAAGTGGCTTTCAGGGGTTGTGCAAGGTGGATTAGCACGAGTAGTTTGGCGCGAAATCACTCTAGGCACTACAAGATCTGTGTCAAAAAGATCTTTAGACATTTGTGATGCTGTTTGGAAAATATCGTTGAAAAAACCATCCGCTGTTTCTCTTATCTGGTGCAGTGTTCTTATTAATTCTTTGGCTCGGTTCATTGCTGATACAAAATCCATAGATTTTTCTTGGAGTTGCACAGACAGTGGCAGCGTTAAGCTGAACAATTGCTCACAGACGAATAGACTAAGCAAAAAATCGCTTTTCTCTACCGCTGCTAAGAAGGCTGATGCTTTAGACGAAATGGACCATGTCTTACTCTAAATTATTTCCAAACTTAGCACAATGAATTTGAAAAGCTCCACAAAGCTTATAATGCTTTCATGCCTTTCTACATATAAACCTTGTTTCACAAAGGCGAACAAGTCGTCTTTTTTTGCTTTCTGGTGCGTGCTTCTGTATAACGTCCTGGAAAGTTGTGTTTGCATTTGATTGGTTTCTAAATAAATTTGCTATTTCATTGACAATACCAAGGCAGTTCCGTATTGAAGGTAATGACATAGTATTAGAAAGCGCAAGGTTCAATCGGTGACTAGCGCAATGAACATATCGTGCTTTTGGATACAGTTGTCTTATCCTGGTTTGCACTCCACTTAAATGCCCTGACATGTTTGCTGCTCCGTCATATCCCTGTCCAACCAACTTCGCCATATCAAGATGGAGATCTGTACAACGCTTAAGTATGACTTTTGATAAGTTTTCAGAAGACTGATCGGTAATTGGAATAAAGCCCATAAAATCTTCACGAAGTGCTGGATATTCGGATGAGAAGTCTACATACCGTAGACATAACGAAAGTTGCTCTTTACCTGCAACATCCATTGTTTCATCACCAAGAATGCTAAAACACTTTGCGCTATTCACTTTATTAATTATTTTGTTTGTCACAATATTAGCGCCAGTCTCGAGAATCTCATTTTGAATATCTGGGCTTAAATATTTGGCATTCTTAGCACTATTCGCGATTTGAGCTCTCAAATTTTCATCGCCAGCATCCAATCTGAAGCGTAATAGGGCTCTAAATTTTCCATTTGAGAGCATTTCTATTTTTTTCTACTTCCTTTGCGCGCTGCATATCCAATCGAGACCTTATCTCTTGTTTGCTAGATAGCACATTTAAGAATGAAGTGGCCTTTTGAACACATTCTAAATGGTATATGTTTTGCTTGTGTTTATTAAAATTCTCTTTTGCATTTAGTGGTCTTTTAGTGGTTTTAGAGTCGACACTAGTGGTCCGTGGAAAAATATTCTGGCAACACTGAGTATTGCCGCAACCACTCTGCGATGAACATCAAGTTACGGAGGAATGTAATTCATTTTTTTCGCAATTTTTCTCAACTTGTTATGCCCTTCTCTCCGTAAACTGATATTCCCCTCATCTAGCCGCCGTGCGCACTTTGCTAACTTTGCGGGCTAAAAATGTGCCCATCCCTGTGCTACTGTATTCTAGAACAGTCTAGACCAGTGTTGTCCAACGTGACTGTGTGCACGTTATGCTTGTGTTGGTTATTCTAGCGTCAACTGATCGCAAAATTCTGCTTTGCTTGCCTACGAAGTTGAATACAGTTGCACAATCGTGCTTTCACAGACACTTGTCGCGACATGTTGGTGTGAGGTGTCTGGCACTGGCGCTATTGTGCGCATAGGCCGTGGACAACGCTGGTCTAGACCTAGCGTACGTGTTCAGTCGCTTTCGTGTTTGTGTAATATTTTTCGCAGTAGCAGAATTATCGCTCAAACACTAGTGTTTGGTATTTTATTGCGTCTTTCGCAATTGAGCATCAGTGATCTAAAATACTCACTACATAAATTGAATGTAAATGTTTTATTTGGCGCGTGCCATATTTTTTTGTATTTCGCATAGATCTTAACGCTGACGAAACGGCGACAGTCAGTCACCGTCTAGTGTAGTTGCGTACGACTGTTATAGGTTTGAGCTGAGTTGTGTATAAGAGTTTCAAAAGATTCAGTCAGTGATAAATCTTTTTTATTTGCGATTTATTTAAAAAATTTCCTTATTTCGGGGGGGGCTTCAGCCCTCTAGCCCCCCCCCTGGCTACGTGCCTGTTAGCGAAGTCAACGTGATTGACAATAATAGCCTAAATGAGTTTGTGGTAAGCTGAAAATGCTTCGTCGATGTAAGAGGAGTATTTGTGAACAAATATTGTCCATCGATTTTGGACAATAGACTAGAAGATAGCTTAGGTCGTAGGGTTTGACCTAACCTAACCTCTAGTCTATCGACAGAGAGACCGCATTTGAAACCATTGTCTCTGTGGTTTCTCTGTCTGTTCGTATATATGAACCATATTTTGATCTGATTTTACGGCCTCATCTTTGTCTTACTCCATGTCTTTACGTTTGACGTTGCTAGTCAGTATAATGGAGAGCGGAGATCTAATGTTTAAGAATTAGCTCTTACCACCGAACCTCATTTATCTGATCTAAAAAAAGGCGTCAAGAGAATGTTGTATAAAATCACAGATCGTTGGTGAAATCAATCACTAAAGTAATGGAAGTCAGGGAACATGTTACCGATATCGAAGTCGAGACAGCACATAGAAGTTCGTAACAATTCCTTCACTTGCTGAAAGCTCGTTAGATTTCCAATTTGAGTTTTAAAATCATTTCCAATGAGACAGCAATGCAAACAACTGAAAATTGGACTATCTCTCTCTTCTACAAACTTAAAATGCAACTGCAGAAAAGTTGCAAAAACCAGAAGATCGATCAATAGTCACTCTACAATGAGTCAACATCACCTAGCTGCAGTCTAGCAACAGCGAACCATAAACTAAACTTTGCAAAGTTTTCACAAAAATTCGAAAATTTTCTTGGCAACCGGCCAATAAAGAGAACCACAGCAGCTAAAGTGCAAATTACAGATTTAATTAATGATTTCAATATTTATTACCTTATACTGGCCACTTAGCACTCCTTCAGGCCTTCCGTACTTCATAAATTGCTTAAGGCGAGGCGACATATTTCACTGGAAATCCTATACACATGTATGTATGTATATACTTGAGAATGCCCTGCGGTGGCAAGGACATGAATGAAGGCGTGGTGAGACGCAACGCTGACACATTAACAGCTACAAAGGTCTATGAAAGGACGATGGCTGTCGGTGGGTAGCGCACCAGACGCAGCTGGCTGTTTATTTAATGTTTGTGAGTGTGTGTGGGTATATATATTTGAGTGTTTTTGTGTAAATTGTTAGTAGTCTGCGTTGGTCAGTGAAAATGGCCTTTCGGATGCAGGACATAACTGTATTTTATATATAAAACTTACGAGCTGTGGGCTTGCGCTATTGGAACTGGCTATTGGAAGCTCTTTCAGAACCAAAGTTTCGAGGAAAGCTTAAAGAAGGGAAAAAAAGGAAAGTTATTATTCCGGAAGGAGTAGGTTTATGGATAACCGGCCGTATATACTTCCAGCTGATCAGTTTTCCTTGGCAGTATCTCAATTTTTTTCAACAGGGCTTGCAGGGCATGCAAAGAGGTGGCTGTTGTCATGCGAGGACTTATTGCACACTTGACATACATATGTTGGATATGTCAGAGTCTATTCTGGATAAGTGGAAGTTTAACTTGTTACAGTATCCAGAACAAAGATGCGCAAGGGTTACTCTCGATTCTCGCGCCAACTCGAGCTCTTCGTCTGTAATGGGTGATGGTTTGACTCCAAGTACGTCATTGACTGACAGGAGGTCGGTGAAGGTGTTAATGGCTCAACTGTGAATGGCGGTTAGTGCATGACTGAAGTTTGTTGGGTCCGAAGTCTGTTCGGCGTACTGTTTTATGTTATCGACGTCGTTGAGGAAGGAACTCCTGATGCTCCTAGGAGGCGGTCACGCTCTAAGCAGGTGTCTGCAGAGATGATTTCTGCGAAAGATCCTCAGCAGAAACTGCTTGAAGAAGACAACATTGCGCTCCTTGGCTGGTAGCATACGGGCATCACTTTGCAGGTGTTCGATGTGAGACATCAAGAGGCATCCTATCGTAGTCCGAAGTGCAGTGTTCTGACATGTTTGTAGCTTTCTCATCTGTATTCCACTGCATCCACGCGACCATATTGGTGCGCCGTAGTTAAGGACCAGCTGACCGATTGCCTTGGTATGTTACCAACAACGTTTCTTCGCAGCAGCACAAGCTGTCGAAAGTCACAATTAAAATCTTAGAGTTATTGACTATTACTGACTGATTATCTTAACACCATCGACTGCAATATTAAGGTCAAGTCTGTGCTCCTTCTTCTAGTTTGTGAACATGGTCGCTGTGGATGGGATCATTTTATATTATGATATATCATACTAGTAAAACATTTCTTAGCAACGATACTTAAGCGGCACACCTCGTATGGAATTTCGCTTATCTGCCGTCAGCTGCAACATCGACGTTTACCCACCACACACCGGCTTCCATTGGCGTTTGCATTGTAATGCTATAACCGCAGGCATATCTGCGGTCCCATAAACGTGTGCAACGGTTAAGCCAAATGAAACCACCAACGAAAAGCCCTTTGGGCGCAAAATGAAAGAAGTACAAAAAAATAATAAAACAAATAAATAAACAGCTGTCAGGAAGGGCCCACTCATTGAGGCAGAGCATAAGTGCAAGCGAGGACTTCAAATAAATATAAGTGAAAATGCGTAGAGGAGTAAGGTAACTGTTTACCTTTAAAAAGCGATACATATACAAATACATACTTATACACTCACACATACCTAGTCCACTCAGACACAATCTCTGCAATAAAAATACACGACAATAATACGAGCCATCGTTAGCAATTCGATCCGCAAGTGAAAAAACTCATGCTTACACATACATATATATCTCCTATATATCTCTTACATAACTGTACTTGTGTGTGTTTGTGCATGAACAGGAAGGAGCTTCCATCGATGGGCGTTATGGCTATCACATTAAAACGGCGTCACGCTTCGATAAAAATCGTTTGCCGATTTCACTGTTATGTTACTGTATGTCTATTGAATTCGCCGAATTGCGGTAATAAATTTGTATGTGCATATTAAAATGTAGCCAATAAAGAAAATATGTTCCGCAGTTGTTGTAGCATTAAAAGGTATTGTTTTCTCTTGAAATTGTATCTTTTTATTTCAGGTTAAAGGCCAAAATCTTATACTATACGAGTATATGATAGATTTAGTTAATAATCTTCACAAATTAGGCCATGGTAAGTAACGAATCCGTTTATTTGACCCGGCTTGGACAGAATCATTCCAACAATGCTGCAGGACTCGATCAGTCTATCTGTGCCATGGTTAAAGGCGATTTTTAGGGGACGCTTGAAGTTCATCTATGTGCCACACTCAAAAATAGAGGACTTTAATACCGAAAGCAAGTAGGAAAACCAAACCTACTCAAAAAGAGTTTAGCCTATAAGCTTAACTTCCTTCCTGCTGAAAATGCTAGAGAAAATTTTGGACGAGCACATTAGGGCCGCAGCTCCTCTTTGAAGCTTATACAAGACGCAACACGCATATACGACGGGCAGATCAGTAAAGACTGCACTCCATACACTGGTATTTAATATCAAATTGGCTCTTGAATCTAAGAAATACGCTCTTGGATCATTCTTGGACATATCTGGAATGTTCAACAACGTCTCTACGGAATCTATTCTGAACAGTATCCAGTCAATAGGTGTTGATCCTGCTATACAACGCTGGATCAGAAGCCTTTTGACCTCTAGACGGATAAGAGCAGAATGGAACGACGCTAAAATGACCAAGGAAGTCTGTAGAGGTACGCCGCTTCTATGGACATTAGTGGTGAAAAAGCTGCTAAGGAACATGGAAGGCAAGACCCCTAAGATAGTGGACGACATTGCCATTTTAACATCGGGTCTACAGACCATTGGAAGTATTATGACCACCACTCTCAATACGGTACAGAACTGCAGTTCGCAAGCGGGTCTGGAGTTGAACCGGGAGAAAACGGATAACTTTGTATTCCCAAGAAAGACCAAATTCATCTATGTAGGTTCCTTTCGATAAATGTGAAACAATGCTCTCTCAACGACCGCACCAAGTACATTGGGGTAGTCTTGGACAGCAAACTGGTGTGGAAGCACAACGTGGAAGAAAGAGTGAGGAAAGCTAGCAATGCTTATATACGCCAACCGGAAGCCAATGGAAAGGGTTCGGAGGCTCGCTGCGCTGTACATAACAGGAACTTTAAAATCAACTTCAACGGCACTTGAACTGGTACTAAATCTGCTTGGTGATGAATTGTGGACTTATCAGTATGAGCAGAAAGTAAACAGTAGTGTTTCCAGAAGATTCCATTTAAGCAAATTTGATGAGTCATGCACCGTGTAGTCCTATTTTTGCACCCAATGACTGTTTTATTTACTTAGAACATTCTTTCCCAGTTGAAAAAAAGGTTCTTGTAGTTGGTGTTTTCCCAGCCTCCATTACCCACCGAGCTATATCCGAAGGTTCTATATGTAAATTCTCCTGCAGCCAGTAGTCATCCCACAAATTTTGCAGATTTCAGTGAAGATCACGCTGAAATGATATCGACTGAATTCCATTCTTCTTTTGGCCGGGATGAATATTTTAAGTTACTGTAAACAAAACAAATAGCGCTCGTATGTCAAAAAGTTAACATCAAAAATGCCAAAATTTACAATAAAATTATTAGTTGTCAGATTGTAACACTATGTAGACTTGCCGAATCCCGAAATATAAAAGGTCTGCGTATATTAAACTATTTAAAGCGTCTACTACATTATATACCCATAGTCTAACCAAATTATAGCCATGATATAACCATATTATAACCGTGTCTTAAGCAAATTATATCCTAATTATAACCAAAACAAATTTTTTTTAATGAGTGTTTTCGTTTTTCCTTTTTCTATCTTTTTTACTGCTCCTGTAAACTTATGAAAAGTGATGTTACGATATTTTACATGTTAGCTATCCATATGTACATATGTATGTAATAAGTACAATGCAACGCATAACAAAATTCATGAAATGTTACGTATACGCCATGTAAGCTCAAATGAAAGCGAAATAATGACTATCTGTTGAGTGGTAAGTACAAGCAGTTAGCAAATTGCAGATGCAAATGGAACGAATAAAGGGTATTTTCATGCTTATAAATCTGGTTTGGTAACATCGTATATACATACATATGTATATATGTACATACAGATATAAATCTTGTCTAGATGAAATATGATATTAGATTGGTAGATTTGGTATAAAAAAATTACAATTACGTCACACTTTTTATAGCCAGTTTCCAATACAATTTTCCAAATATCCTTTTTGTATACTTTTACCATTACAAAAAATTCCGAAAATGTGACCTTCACGAGTACACTGCATAGCCAAGTGTCGTTAATAATAGCAATAATGAGATAGTGAGGTGTTGCTAAGCCGAGGATGCTGCGGGGCTTTAGTTGGCAGTCGCCTTGGTTGTTGACCCACTTTATTCTTGTTGTTGTTGCTGTTGCCACGTTGTATGTGATTAACACTTGTTTGGCCTACTTTATATTGCATTCATGTGCGCATTCATTCATTCATGCCATTACAGCTGCGCTGCAATGCCTTTGGCAATTGAATGTAATAACCGAAACACCAACACATACTTACAAACTTAGTATATATATGTAAATGTGTGTGTGTACAGCGAAAGTGCTGGTGGCGAACAGAGATTTTCTAAGAATTTTCCATAGCACTTAATTAATTTTGGCAAATGTTCCATTTCATTCGCATTGAGTTGGGATTTTTTGTTAACGTACTGTATCACATGACTAAAGCGGAAATTAATGAGCTCGGCGACATGCTCACCATTCACACCGACACCCATACATAATGAAATCATGTTCCTTTTAATGAATGTTCACTTCCAGTGTCTTAAATTTCTTAACACGCCTTTTTGCACTCACGAGAGAAAGCAAATAAATTGCAACGGTTGCCATTCGGTTCATTCGACCAGAAGCAGTGGTACAAACATCTTAGATTTGGGTTGGGACGAAAAGGTTAGACAATTTGTTAAATTAATTACGGGAAATTAAACATTTATTTTGTCACATTAGCAAAAGCCGCTTACTATTAGGGTGGTCCTTAGAAATAGAAAGAAAATTTTACTACAACAACGTAAAAATTAAAGAATGACAACTATCGTAGCATAAGTTTAGAGGTTAGATGAAGTAATATGAGTGGAAAACAAGTAAGGAAGGGCTAAGTTAGGGTGTCACCGAACATTTTATACTCTCGCATGATAAAGTGATAATCCAGATTTCATTATCCGTCTTTTACATATTTTTTTTTTTTTGCTGTAAAATTAATTAGAATTAAATTCTGAGAGATTTCCCGATATTTTCGGTGAAAAATTAGGTTAGGTTAGGTTAGGCACTGACTTCTTCTTGTTTGATATCAGGGACCTCGAAAGGTTATAGTCCGATCACGACAATTTTTCCACAAGGGATACCTCAGCTCAAATACTGTAATTGTGTAAAGTTTTACTCCGCTATCATCATTTGTTCCTAATGTATATATTATACAGAGAAGGAATCAGATGGAATTCAAAATAGCGTTATATTGGAAGAAGGCGTGGTTGTGATTCGATTTCGCCCATATTTCGTACATGTCATCAGGGTGTCAAGAAAATATTATATACCGAATTTCATTGAAATCGGTCTAGTAGTTCCTGAGATATGGTGTTTGATCCATAAGTGGGCGACGCCACGCCCATTTTCAATTTTTAAAAAAGCCTGGGTGCAGCTTTCTTCTGCCACTTCTTCCGTTAAATTTAGTGTTTCTGACGTTTTTTGTTAGTCCGATAACGCACTTTTAGTGATTTTTCGAGATATGTACAAAAAACTTAGTAGGGGGCGGGGCCACGCCCACTTTTCCAAAAAGATTACGTCCAAATATGCCCCTTCCTAATGCGATCCTTTTTTCCAAATTTCACTTTAATATCTTTATTTATGGCTTAGTTATGACACTTTATAGGTTATCGGTTTCCGCCATTTTGTGGGCGTGGCAGTGGGCCGATTTTGCCCATCTTCGAACTTAACCTTCTTATGAAGCCAAGAAATATGTGTACCAAGTTTAATTATGATATCTCAATTTTTACTCAAGTTACAGCTTGCACGGACGGACGGACGGACGGACAGACAGACATCCAGATTTCAACTCTATTCGTCACCCTGATCACTTTGGTATATATAACCCTATATCTGACTTTTTTAGTTTTAGGACTTACAAACAACCGTTATGTGAACAAAACTATAATACTCTCCTTAGCAACTTTGTTGCGAGTGTATAAAAATTACTCTAAGACGAATCTTAGTTTCAACATTAAAAGCTACTATTTGTAGTAAATTTGTTTCTCTTTTCTAAGCTTTATGCTACGATTTTACTTTATGAACTGAAAATACCAGAAAAGGGCAAATTTGATATTTTTAAGGATTACCCTAATGTTGCTTATAAAAATGTCATCCACAAGCAAACCTTTTTTCCATCATTGCATTGACATTAACATGAATAATGTCACCAGGATGTGCGACTTTCTTTATACACATAAAGTATATGGGGGCTCAAGGAAGTATTGACCTGATTCAAACAATTTTTGGCACACAGAAATACATACTATTAATAGGAAAGAATTTTCTTGAATTTCAATTATATATCCCATACATGTTCGGTCAAAAGTCAACTATGGGTATTGGGATTCAAATATTCGGTCCCTAGGGCCTTGAACAGTTTTCATGGGATTTGGACTATTGATTGTCATAAGCTATCCGTGCAAATTTTTATCCCGTTATATTAATTGCTTTTTGATTTATGTACTGAAAACTGAACAAATCAAGTGGAATTTTTATAATTGTGCTATATCGGAAATAGGTGTGATTGTAGTCCGATTTCGCCCATTTTTGCACTATGACAGGTAAAGACAGTTAATCAAAAGTCTTTTAGATCTTATGTGGAACGTGAATTCACGTTCGTTCGTTTCGAGTAATCGAAAGCTTGGGTTGCTTTGGTGAACTTTAATGAACTGTGATAAACGTCCACAGAACTCATGTGCATGAGCTTGAGCCGCGTTGAATAGCTACAAAAATATGTAGTCCTTTGGATCTCCTGTGGAACGTGAAATCATTTTCTATTCCAGCAATCGAAAGCTTTAGTTGCTTTTGTAGAACCTTGATAAATATCTCGTATTTCCAATGATAATGTCAGCTGTACTTTATGGGGATAAAACTGAACGCTGAATACTAAAAAAATTAAAGCTAGAAAACTGCAAGTTAGTGAGAACTTTCACTTTCTTTATATCCTACCAACTGGACATAAAACAATGAAGAGTAAACTTCTTAGACAACACTCTCTTGCGTCTCTAGCGCTTTTTCTTCTAAAAACTCTTAAATTCACCCACATTTTCTTTGCCCACTGGTCCCTACATTCATTCTTTTTACGCGTCATTAAAATGCTTCGGGACATTTTATGTTTTCCGGTTTTGCTGTCGCTTAGATTTCTTGTTTGCTTTTACGTTTGTTTGTTTGTTTGCTTGCTTAGTTTGCCTTTTATTTCTCACTTTTTCAAAGCACACAATGTAACAACGCTGCGTTTCCTACGCTCTCCGCTAGTTTTATTGTTATTGCAACCTTTTCCGCCCACTGCCCAGCGAGCATACGCCCTCAGCGCGTTGACAGCATTTCCAGCTGTTTTATTAATTTTTTCCCTGCTCACGAAGCGCTAAGCGTAGATCCTGCCGACTTTCACTTGCATTACCATTTTAATTTCACACAGTCTCACTTGTGACGCCCGCACCGCACTGGCGCGCACTCAACGTCTCTGCGTATGTGTGTGTGTGTGTATGTCGGGAGGGATCACTTGTTTGTGTTTGTGATGCTTGTGTGTTGTGTGGGGTTTATGCTTGCGGATGCTTTCACGCATTTAATGTGAGCAGATTAAGTCATTAGCACGCTTTTCAGACGCTCGCCACCCCGGAACGCTGGCCGCCGCCTAGGTCGTGCGATGCTGTCCTCCGGAGCACCAACGGTCAATGTTCACTCGCCGTATGTGCGTGTGTTTGTGTGTGTGTGTAGGGGTCACGCTTCATGCGGATATTTGCAATATTTCGGCAGCTCGGCATGCTGCTGACCAACATCAACTGCAATCTACGGCTGTACGAAAATAGTTCACAAAAACTGACCGATATTGCACGACGACGTGCTGCCGAATACGACACACTTGCATATGTACACAGGCGCGTCTCCATGCGATTTTGCATATGAGTACGTGCTCAAGCAGGCGGTGCTTGACAGTGCATGCCGGCTCAGCGAACTTTTGGCTCTTGTCTACTTAAGTTCATATGAGTAAAGGGTGTTCCAATAGCTGTAGGATGAACTTTTAAAAATTGCTTTCAATCTTTTATAGGTACGCAGCTGGTGGGTTTTGAGGTCCGCAAAAATGCCTACTTTTACCATTTTTTAAATAAAAAACTAATATAGGATAGTGGAAAAAGTCTTCAAACTGGAACTTAATTTTTTATATTTATAATGAACTTGAACAAACCAAATAAGTACCAACCACTTTTTGTCATTTTTCCTCTAGAGACATTATTCCATCAGTGTAAAACTTTTCTGGTTTCTCGACGAAAAACTGCGGCAAGTAATTTTCACAGGCTTTTCTTGAAGTCTACTTTACTCCATTAAGAGAGTTCTGCATTGACCGAAACAAATGGTAGTCCGATGGTGCAAGGTCAGAGCTATATGGTGGATGTATCAATACTTCATAGCCAATTTTTCCCAATTTTTGCTGAGCCATCAAAGATGTGTGTGGTCTAGCACTGTCTTGATGATGACGACGCCTTTTCTGTTGATCAATTCTGGCCGTTTTTTTCGACTGTTTGCTTCAATGTCATCAGTTGTTGGCAGTAAAATGTAGAATCAATCGGTTGACCAGGCTGGCGCAGCCCATAGTGGATGATTCCCTTCTAATCCCATCAAACACTCCACATAACCTTTCAAGGCGTTAATCCTGGCTTTGCGCCTATTTGTTGAGCTTCACCACGCTTGAGCCATGATCTTTGTCGAACATTATGGTCGTATTTGATCCACTTTTCGTCTGCGAATGGTAACAGCTTAAGAAAAGAATCGCAGATGTTAATTCGGTCCATTAAATTTTTCACAGACAATTCATGTGATACCCAAGCATCGAGCTTCTTTTTGTAGCCAGCCTTTTTTAAATGGTTCAAAACCGTTTGATGATGAATGTTAAGTTCCTTAGCGATGTCAGCGCTGCTTATGTGTCGGTCCTGGTCAATCTTTTCCATAATTTCATCGACTTTTTTAACGATGGATCGATCAGAGCGAGGTTCATCTTTCACATCGAAATTTCCAGAACGGACACGAGCGA
Organism: Bactrocera dorsalis; assembly: GCF_023373825.1. Lineage (NCBI taxonomy): Eukaryota > Metazoa > Arthropoda > Insecta > Diptera > Tephritidae > Bactrocera > Bactrocera dorsalis. Next base: position 100,489,693 of record NC_064304.1, on the reverse strand, counting down.
AACATTGCTGTAAGCATATTAGCCCAACAAACTCAAAATCGGTTCTCGACCATTTTATGAAGTTGAATAGACGTTTTTTGTCTTAAAGAAGACCCAGAACTATGCTTAAAGCCCGTCTTTACGTTACTAAATATACATGCTTTTGCACTAAATTCCTAAAGGGTTCACCCTTTTTGTTCTTGTCTGCCAACATTTCATGAAATATTCACCATCTCGCCTTCACTGCATGCACCTATCCCCCGGTGCACCCAAATAGCAACCACAACTCCCTACTGCAATCTGTTTCCACAGCAACATTTAACGCCTTTCCTGGAGGCACGCCTTACATAGCGCTATAGCTCGTAGGCTCGTTGTGGCGCTTAAGCCGCTTGCAACAAATGGCGTCGATCATAAATCTGCACTCAAAAAGGCTGTCAGCTGAATTTGCATGTCTGAAAACATGTTAATAACACTATGAGCACACACAGTTATGTAAGCGGAAAAGTGGAAGGCAGCAAAAATTCGGTGAATCTGTGTAAACATACGAGTACTTCGTATATTGGAGGCTTAGAATTTGCATTGCGAAATTAAAGCTGAAACATTTTTGGAAAATTTAAGTTAAATTTGTATCCGAACGGGCTGCATTTTAAACTCACTTCATCGATACCCCTGGTTTAGATAATGAGATAGAGGGGAAAGATAGACGATTAAAGAGAGTGAGACAGATATATAGGTAAGTAGAGCGAGAGATCAGTGAGATAGATAGATGGAGAGAGATGGACAGCGAGATAGAGAGGAAGAGGCAACTGAGATAAATAGATAGAGAGAGGAAAACAGACAGCTAGTTAGAAAGAGAGAGACAAATAAGATACATATAAGAAGAGCTGGGTGAGCTGGCTGAATAAGAGCGATCGACATACGAAATTGAAAAAAACCTTAATCATTCTAAAATTGTTACGAAATACTGTGAAAATTATATAAATGATAAAGCTATTCACTCCTCGATCTCATGCTATAAAGAAGAGAGTAACAGAGAAAAATTTGCATAGCCGAATTAGAATTAAAAGCTTATAAACAGGGCTAGGTCACCAAAAGTAAGATATTGACCAAACTTCTGGTACCGAAACATTCAGAATATGGGAAAAGGCTTTTGGTGGCCATAGTTTGTCGCGAGCAAGTGTTTCTGTTTGGTACAAATTATTCAAAGGGGGTTGAAAATGACGACGAACCACGTCCAGAACGGCTATCAACACCAACTGATGATCAACACGTCAATAAAATAAAGGAATTGATGCTTGAGAATCGACGACTAACAGTCAGAGATCTTATTGCCGTCGTCGTATATAGGAAGGATCAGTTAAAACTTATTTGAAAGATCATTTCAGCCTAAGAAAAGTAAAAGTACAAAGCCGAAAGAAACCAAGTCAACAGTCAAGGGTATGTTGAATATTTTCTTCGTTTATTGAGATGTAGTACACTTCGAATTCTATCCGACCGGTCAAACTGTCAACAAGAAATACTATTTGGGGGTTATGCGTCGTTTGCGCGAAGCTATTCGTATAATGAGACCGGAATTATGAGCCGACAACTCTTGGTTATGGCACCACGATAATGCGCCGTCGCATACTGCATTGATTCTTCTTGAGTTTTTCGCCAAACCTTCAACCAATATCGCTCTGCAATCACCGTATTTGCCTGGTTGAGCTCCGTGTGACTTCGGGCTATTCAGGAAACTCAAACGACCGCACCGTGAGCTCCGTTTTGAGTAAATTGAAGACACTATTGCGGAAATTGAATTTAACAACTGTTTCGCGGATTGGAAGAAACATTGTTACAGTGTATTATGGTCAAGTGGGCTTACTTTGAATGGGACGGCATAAGTTTTGAAAAATAAATAAAGAATTTTAAAATTATGAGCAAAGTTTTACTATTTTTTGCTCACAGTGGTGTCTATGTTAATGATCAGCCAGACGAGCTGAGTGAATTTACCGTTTTCCGTCCCTCAGTTTTTGAGATATCGTCTTGAATTGTGCACTTGTACTTTCTTCACCAAGAATTTGCTAATTTTTGAGAACCGCCGATATCGGAACGCTGTAGCATATAGCTGTCATACAAAGTGAAAGATCGGAATCAAGTGCTTTTTGGGAAAACTTTATAAATTGACTAGAAATCTTTACGAAACATTATTATTATCAAAGGCAACACTATAATCTTCGAACAAATTCAGACTGGTGATATTTTCTGGAAAATCAACGAAAGTTTATTCAAAGTTTTTTTTATATATTTTTCAATCAGCACTCTGCCAATAATTCTCATAATTCTGAGAAAGCTATACATAACTATCTGTGAGTATTTCACTGCACACACAAAACTCTGCAACGAATAATGAATGTGCATGCCTGTATGTGTGTTAATTACATATCTATGATACTTAATGACTTCGATTTCAAATTGACTCTGAATTCGAGTATCATTTTTCCAATGAAATTGGGGCTTTTATTAGCTAATACAGCAAGCATGCATAGGCACTCAGAGTAAGTGTGCAGCAGTTGTGATATTTCAGCAAACATTCGTTTTTCACGAACTCGATGGTCAATTATACGGATCCAATTGGGGTAGAAGAGCTATATTTGCTGGAAAGTTTTCGCACTTTCATGAATATTTCGGAATGTTCGACTGTGTGCCATCAACATAAGGAGTGTTTACATATGCATCGTGGTTTAGGCATGCATGTAGATATGTAATTATGTTTGTATGCATAGATGTTTATTTGTATGTATGCATGTTTGTGTGCATGTATGTTTCTATGTGTGCTTATGACTACTTTTGGCAATAAATGAACTTCAAATGTCAGTCGAGTAGCTTTCAGTAACAAGTGTACTCACATATGGTTGCCACATTTATGGAAATTTGAGTTAGCACATAAAACTTTTTCTCACACATAAATCCTTTTTAGCGTAAAGAGCACTTAAATTTTGATATTAATCGTACTATGAGAGTGCACGAAATGCAAATAAGGCGCTTAAGCTCGATAATATCTTTTCAAAATGTGCTAAGTAATACAGTGTTAGCACACTGTTTCTGCTCTTTAACATAATTTTCAAATTTTATTGTTTTCGGAAATCTTAGAACAAGTCGTTGAATATTATTATTCAAAATAGTAAACGACTTAACATAGCCATCTTCATACAGACTAATGAGGAAGTAGCTTGGCCATTTCTATTGGGGACAGACACTTCTTCACCAACTTTGAGCTTGTGGCTTCCGGTTCGTAGAGCCAAAACTCCACCTTTGATAAGAGTCCCTGACTTTTCCCCATAGCTCATCTAAAGCAAACTAATATAAACGATGCTTTTCGTACTTTCTCCTCAATATTTGGCCTCCATGACAGCTTTCTTTAAATATAATAACTATTAGCCTTAACCCCTTTTCAACAGTTTAATGACGTGCGCCTCCGAATGAGGAGAGAAGCACATCCGGAATCTCACACCTCCTGGTAAATACAACCATTTCAGTTATACTTGGGTTGACCGCTAAGCCGTTTCTTATGTCCAGCTTAGCTTGGTAGAATAAATGTTAAAAAGGCATAAAGAGAACTGTGATGGACTTTTCATGAAAATTTGTTAACATTTAGTTCCATTCAAAAAGACTTCAATGGTAAGCCGACTTCAAAGATTTTCAACAATTCTACAGCTTAATTATTGTACTTTAGAAGCATATTTCCCTAAATTCAAACAGCAAATCTAGGCCACTTCAATACGGTTAGATATACATATGTATTTATATACCTGCGTATGTACGAGCATTTATGCGCGTGAGAATTTGGGATATTAGCAGCAGCTATGGCTTCATCACTTGCCAATGTCTAACACCGACACCGACGTCTATTATCATTGGAATTCAATCGCTGCAGCCTAATTGCTCTTGCGATTTCAGCAAAGTGTTTGGATGCGCTGAGCTGCGTTGGGACTCAATCAGCTGCAGTTTCAGTGAGACATTGCAAACAACAACAATTACGATATCCATTACCAGGATAATAATGTACAAACATAGCACGAGCTTAGTTGCATATCTGTATTTAAGTATTAAGTCTATCGGTGTTTACTATGAAGGTATATATGTGCATAGATTAACACAAGAGCATTATTAGTAACCTTCAACGTTTAGCACCAAATTATCAAAAGTGTTAGCAGAAATAACCAACAACATGTTCATTCATATGATTTTGTTTTTGTCGAGTAGTATTACTCTCTGTTGATAGTTGGAAAGTGAGAAAGTTGGAAAATCATACAGAGAGTATATACGGGTAAGGATTATTTGTAAAACCTGAAAGTCGTCAAGTTTTGTGTAGTGCTATACTCATATATAGAACAGATCAAGCTGACGTGTTGAAATTATTTCGGAATATCTGACTGTTTGCGCACCCGTCTGTTTGTGGAAACATGCATACGAGAGATCATGCTGCCAACTTCCCATACCATCTTTCCGAGTATCACGTATAGAATGCAATTTGTTGTCTTATTGATCTGGAGCTTGTAACTTTAGCATCCACCTTCATTTACTTATTTTGCCACGCTTAACACCTTCCATTCACTATGGAATATTGCTGCGGTTCACGACCTCTAATTTATCATCTTTCCATTGGTATTGAAGCCTGCTGACGCTTCCGCTATGCCAATCCGCTCCCTCAAATGACCACATGCATGCGCTTGATGCGATGTCTATGCTCGAGAAGAGGCTTTCCAATAGCTTTATCTCCGCTATCTCTTACCGCTCTTGTGACATCTGTCCCAGCGGGTTATTGCGGTTTATGAGCATCAAGACCAAATGTCGTTTAATAATTTCATTGCCTTGGACCCTGCCAGTTTGTCGTCGGCGTGCTTGAAGTCCAGCTCCTTGACTACGTCTCTGTACTACCACTTTTTCAAAGGCGCTTTCAGTTGGGCGTTATGCTCCTCAATGTGATTCGATCAACGCGGGATTAAAGCCATTGTACCAGCTACTATTGAAAGGTGTGCCCGCCCGATTTTTAACTCCTCTCCGGCCCAAGCCAACCGGTGCAACTCCTCTTCCTTTGCTCTCGAGTCGGTTACATATCCCGACCTCCGCCTTGTATTGCACTTTTGTCTTCAACCTCTCTTTGCTTGGTTTCATCATTGGCTCTCTGTATACTCCTAGCGCTTTATTGGTCCAAGTGTTCATGGACTGTGGCACTCAAACGCTGTAGTGCTAGCTTGGTAGTAGTACTACAACCACCGCAACCTGCCTCCATTGCAGTGGAGGTGTGCCCGATGGCGACACAGCTTGAAGAAATTCTGGGTTTTTGCCACTAACGACTTCCATTTTGAGTTTTGGAATACGGGTATCTCTACCCTTAAGTACCTCATTAGCAATGGCTATTGTATTTACGCCTTTACCTCCTTCTGAGGTTGCATATAAATCAGCCCACCATTAGGCAAAGATTGGGGAAATATATCAGCTGTCGCTAGGTGTCGCCTGCCTGCAATGTCATGACTCCGCTAGACCAGCGATTGATATCATACCCTTCCTTGTAAGCAGTCGACACCTATTGCCTTGTCGACATTCACGCGTAGGATTCAGCTAAGAGGAACTTTTGCGACCATGTTTTAAGGGTTAAGTTAAGTAAAGATTAAAGTCCAGCGAAGTCAAGCTAGAAGTTAACTAAAGTTAACGCGAGATCAACTAGCGGTCAAGCGAAGTCAAACTGGTGGTCTACAATCAATGATTCTTCAGATATACCATAAGTTCAGCCGCACTTACCTCCTTAACAAACTTCTATGCTATCGGTGTATGTATGAGGTGGCGTTAACTTCTCAACTCTTTCTACAATATCTCTCTCCACCAGCGACTGCCACCGAGTGATGATAATGTACTTGCATTCTACACTAACAAATTTAACGGTAAATAAAGAGTCATACATATCTAGTTTGAAAATTATTTCATAATATCAAGCAGGGATTTCGTAAATGAAGAATAATAAAAGTAATAAGGAGCTTTAAATATCTGACAACAATTATATTTTAATTATTATTTCAAAATTATTTATTATATTTCTTTAAAATCGAAAATGTATACTTAAGACAAACTGCCAAAAGCACAAAAATACACGACTATTTGCCAGTCCAACTCGCATTTATCTGTTTATGAATAATGCAAAGCTTGTACATAGTAAATAGATAAGCCACGAGTTTAGTAGGCTTTTAGGCGCTGTACGACACACGCGCATACATACAAATCACTTGTAATTATTTACGCTAAAAGTCACAGCCGAACCGGCTCCGAGCAACAAATTTGCACAATATATCATTTTAATAGCTAAACATTGGCAACAAACTTTACATGCAGTAAAAACAACAATAACAAATTAAACAAGCTGTTGTTCGATAGGCGAAGGTCAACAAGAGTCCAGCGCCTGAGACAGCCCAACCGATTGCTAGGCAACAGCCTTTGTGGTGGGGCCAAAAATATTGCTGTTGTTGTTGTTGGTATTGCAGTAGTCTTATTGCAGGTTTGAAATGCTTTGTTGTTCTGTCATTGTCATTCGGGTCCAACCTTAATTGAGTTTATTGAAATTGCAAAAATAATAATTAATTCGCAAACTCTCGGGGTCTGTTACACAGGGCTGCAATGGCATCGCCCATACTATAGCGATTAGCGAAGAAGAGGTGATGTGTCAGTAACTAATAGAATAGTTAAAGAGCTGTTGTAAATGTCTGTGAGCTTAAGATTAGATAAATCAGCTTATTTTTAGGTCTAGTTGCCCGAATAATAGAGTTTTTTAATTTCAATGTGATTGGTTTTACGAAATTTCCTCAAGTATCATTTAGCAATCAAAACTAGGACCTTAGGCCGATGTATTGTCGGGCGAGCTCTTCAACCACAGTGGCGAAGAACTGCTAAGGAACATGCATCAGTTTCTTTGTAAAATATGGTCGAACAAAAGCATGCCCAACGATTGAAATTTAAATGTGCTCTGCCCAATCCACAAAAAGGGAGACCCCACAGTCTGCGTCACTACAGTGGGATAAGCCTCCTCAACATCGCGTATAAGGTTCTAACGAGAGTATTGTGTGAAAGATTAAAGCCCACTGTCAACAAACTGATTGGACATTATTAGTGTGGCTTTAGACCTGGCAATCAATAAGCGGCTAGATATTCACTTGGCGCCAAATTTTGGAAAAAACACGTGAAAAGAAAATTGACAGACGTCAAATCTTCATCAATTTTAAAGCTGCTTTTGACAGCACTAAAAGAAGCTGCTTTTTTGCCGCTATGTCTGAATTTGGTAACCCGGGAAAACTAATATGGGCGTGTAAACTGATATTGAGCAAAACCAAAAGCTTCGTAAGGATTGGGAAGGACCACTCCGAGTCGCTCGATACCAAACGCGGTTTCAGACTAGGTGACTTCATTTCCTGTGACTTCTTCAACCTATTGAAGAATGAAAAAGATGAAATATATTTGTGAGAATAAATTTGGAATTTATATTTTATGCATAAAGAAATTCGCGATACTTTTTGATGACAGGTTTTTTACGGCCTTAGATCTAGGATTAGATTTTCTTTTATTCTAAGTAAAGTATAAAAAAAGAATTTCCTTGATGAGCTAAAATTAGGCCAAATTTTTTTTATATTTTGCACCAAAAGCCAGAGCCGAAGTAAAAAAAAAATGCTTAAAAATATTCTACTAACAACGAACACTCTTGAATTTTGACGTATCTGCAGACAGCGGCAGGGATATATAATTCTTTTTTATATACACTTATACCGTTACCATAGATTTTCGCCACACTCCAGTCCCAAACTCGCAAAAACCTTTTGTCTAGTTAACATTTCCATGCTTAATAATTCAGAACCGAAACCATGAATTTCCAATTAGCTCCCGTCGGCATATAAGTATATATATATACATATGTATGTATGTAAGTATATTTATATGGCTACTGATTTCAGCGAATTAACTGCGCAAAATTAGCTACCAAGTATGCTGCACCGAGTATATAAATGCACAGCAACAACAATAACCGCAAGATATCAAAAACTAACAACATGAATGATAAATTGCACATCAGCACTCGGATGACGGCCGGCGCTTGGGATTTAGCTGTGTGCTGCATTACAGAGGAAATAGAACGGCTGAAGAGCAGAAAAATAATATAGAATTTTATATGCTTATTATTTACAAAAAGATACAATTGATAATGGATTTTTTTTTTATTTTGCCAGAGTCTTTATCTCTTTCAGCATTTTGAAAAATCGTGCCTCGTTGAAAACACTGCTACACGGAAGTTTCTCTAGAGGAAACTTGTAAGACCTTAAATTTTTGATTACACAAATAAAGAATAAAGCTTGCAGCACTCAGAAAATTATAATTTTTACCTGTCATATAGATCGTTTGAAAAATATTGCCCTTCGTAGCTGCAACTCATTCTGGCACTTTTTATATATTTTTCCCTGTTAATGTGTTTATTTCAACTTAAAAATGCGATGTAATTGTTTTTGACTCACCCTAATGTGTATATATGTTTGCCTCTAATATCCTACGCAGCATCATATAATGAATTTGTTGTTCATTATCTTACTGTTGTTGACAAAACAGACACAACAGACACCGCTGTGTATGAAATTGTATTAAATTATGTTTAATGAGTTTAAAATTGGTTTCCAGCCATTCATATACAAATCGGCTTAGTCAACATAACCTACAAAACTAAGAAAAGCATTCCAATAAGTTTGCATTCATCGCTGATTTGGTACCAAACATCATTTTTCACATAATTTTTCGTAACATTAAAGGTGAAGGAAAAACGATATAATAGAAACCACTCATATTGAAACAAAATTTGAGTTTTGGTTATAAAGTGGTTATATATTGGTTATAAAATGGTTATATATTGGTTATAAAATGGTTATATATTGGTTATAAAGTGGTTATATATTGGTTATAAAATGGTTATATATTGGTTTTATCTGACAGCGGAAGATGAAATTTTTATGCTACATATATGTACTAATAGGTATTGAATCGTAGGCAGTAAAAAACTTAATTTTGCATTTTTGATGACGATATTGAAGATTTATAAGTGAATTGTTCCCATCAGCTGCTTCTTCAGTATGATAACTGAACAGGTATTGTGCCAAAGAAGGTGTATCTAAATTATATCAGCAACAGTTCATTAGCTCTTCGATTGAATTCGCCTAACAACATACTATATTATATATTTTTAACTGAAATTCTTACTGAAGCAAGGAAGGAAAGCTGTCTCCGATTGATATATTTCGATTATTAATATTTGAATTAATCTGAGATCCTTGTATCTTGTTATTGTTGTTTAGTGACAGAAAACATCTCTTAAGTAGCTTGGCGTAATGCTGACGAGTTGACAGTTCTTGGCTATATAAAGATCCATGTCACTTCGATTACGTAGACTCGACTGTCGTGGGATCGAAAAACAGTCGAAACATATTATACATCGACTCATTATAACTGCTGCAGATGCGTACAAAAGATCCTGATTACTCATTTCTGCAAGACAAATGAAAAGAACATTTCTTGATCTAAATTTGTCACTTTCTTTTAAGCAAAGGACAATACGCAGGAACTAGTGATGACGTTGGTGTTTAGTGAGTAAATTTGCACCAATTTCTAACCAGAACATCTCTCTCAGGGGTATATGCATGCAAAAGACATACATATGCTTCTCGTAGTGATTCATTAAATGTGTAAATTAGTAAATATTTCGAAAAGAACACAAACAAGAAACACATTTTCGGTACGCAGAAAAGCAGATGCAAAAGGATAATCGGCGAAACTGTCGCGTGATGGATCAACAGTGTCACAGGCTCATTAAATAGTGATAAATTAGCTATAATTTATAAAAGAGCAATAACATTAAAGCAAACGAGAAAAGAGAAATAATGTAATCAAGCACGAGTGAATAAATGTCAATTAATGGCGGAAAAATTATAGTTTATCTCTATAAATACCATTAAAACATATAAATATATATAGGGTATAATAAATATATATTTATATGCCTTTGGTATCTACATACTATATATTTAAATAACTACTGTACTAAATATTATTTGTGAAAACATGATCACTCTTTCACTTTATGAATTTTCATATGTGCAGATGTGTTTGTCTGAATATATGTACATATATTTTTCCTGTATTTATTTTCGTGTTAAATTTAATAAGCATTAGCTAGCTTAATGAAATGCTCGGCACTCTCGAATGGCACAGCGCTTATTCGCACTAATTTCAAAGCAATGCACTTAATAGACTGATTAGTTGGCCATTTCATAGAGCACTGTAGAATCATTGTGCAATTTAATTAACCTTATAATTATATGCACAGGTGTGATTTAGTGGCTGATAAAGTTAACACAAAGCAGTTATGGATTTTGTATTGCAACCCTGTTTTATACGCGTAACGAAAGTATATATAAGCAATTATAGGGGTTTTCAATAGGGACGCTATGAAAGTAGACTGTTAGGAATAACAAACGACGACATATTTTTGCCCACTTTTTGGCATTTATCTTCGATAAGGTTTGCCATTTCATCTTGGAAAGACGTGCGATCCAACAACGAGTCGAAATTATTAAAATTTACTACTGAAATTCAGAGTCAGTGGCCTCAACTTTAAAGCGCTATGTTCAATTTATGGTCGTCATAATCGTACTGTGAGATCAACAATTGAGCGTCTAGTGGTAAAATTTGAATGCCCATAGTGTCGAGAATATTTCTGCCGCTAGCGCACCAATTGAGGAAGAGCCAAATCAGTCTCTCACACGTCTTTCTCAAGCGTTGGGCATCTCTGAGACGTCGTTGAGGCGAATTTTGCGATCAAATTGACTGAAGAACTGAAGCCGTTCGATTACCAGAATTGTGGATGTTCGTGAATTGGTCTACAACTTAGCTTCCGCCGTTTTCCAATAGATGTCTTTAGGGTCAAGCACTGGTCGATTAAATCGTTTTATATCGATCTTGGACATTTGTGTCAACATTAACCTAACAAAATATTTGTAGAGATCTGTTTGCATCCCAAACTTATTCTCAACTGAAAATGTCACTTTCTGAGCCAAATTCTCCGCATTTGCGTGAAATTTTGCTTTTCTTTTTTAATTCCAAGAAGAGTGCGGCTGAGGACCCGTCCACGCTTTACTGAGGCTGACACATACACAGGTTGTCATAAAAGTCTTGCGGTCCAAGCTTCTTCAAATGGTTTATGACGGTTTGATGACTACTATGCCGGTCTCTTTCGACCAATTCAGCGATTTTATCGCAATTTTCGACGACAGGCCTTCCGGAGCATGGCGCATCTTCGACCACCTCTACACCAGAACGAAAACGTTGAAACCATCGTTGTGCGGTGGAAATGGAAACTGTATCGGGTCCATAAACTGCACAAATTTTATTGGCGGCTTGAGATGCATTTTTGCCTTTATCGTCGTAGTATTGTAAAATATGCCGTATTCGCTCTTTATTTTCCTCCATGTTTGCGACGCTATAACTCACGAACGACTTAAAAGAAACGACAATCAATCAAACACGTGTTAGCGCGTGAAATGAGCTTTCCAAAAAGGTATAGCATGACCCGATGCGACGAATAAAACTAGAACTACGCGCTTTCAGCGCCAACTAATCATACAAGTAAATAGTACTGGAGTCGGCCTTTTACGCTGATTTCTATGGTTTCAAGGATCCATTTTGCAATTCTTTCAAAATTTCTTCAAATCTTGCATTTCTTCCAAAATGCACTCAACGGATTAATATTTTCTAATAATAAATTTATAATTACAACCTTTTTTGAATAATTTTTATCTTCACATAAGACTTTTTTTACTGATAAAGTTGAAGTAAGTACCTATTTTTATAATTTATTGCACTGAGCTCCTTTTCCGCACGAATAAGTTTCGAAGTTGTGAGGATGCTATACTTACATGTACATGTATGTATATGTATATTTATATCTTTATGTACAACATATATTACACACATGTAAATTCTACCTTTTGCTAGCAAGTGCAAATGCTCGATATGTTTATGGCATTGTGGGGCAGATAAGCAGTTCATAAATCAGTTGACCAGTTAAGCCGTTAGTTGAGCAGTCGTATGTTAAATATGCAATGTCGACAATCCAAAGTACAATTTACGTACATCCACACGTATAATCTAAACTACAACAATAACAACATCTAATTTGCATAATTTCATGCGACAGAAGAGTTATGCTGAGAAGTTGTTGAAGTAAGAGAACACTCAGAATCGTTGTTGGTTTTTATGTGATTTCAATGCTTAGTGAAGAATATACAGAAATGTAGAAACATTTTTGAAACTTTTTTTTTGTTTTAATCTGCTCTGAACCTCAGTCCGGACTCTCAACGATTCTTTCGTTTCTAGTTCCAGTCCGGTTTATTCAGTTTAAATTAAAACTATGATGTATGAACTGCACGATTTAATTCTTGAGCCAGCACAATCTTGATATGGATCTTTACAAACCCATTAAAAGTGATAATTGTTGAAACTACCAATGTCAAAACATTGAAAAAATATTTTATCTGAATATTGAGAGGGCTTAGGGTTAATTCTGAAACTTCTTCAATTTGTTCCATGCATGACAAATAATTAATACTGCGGCAACAAAAATAAAGCAATAATGAGTAGTAATAAGCCAATAGAAGAAATGAAGACCAAAATATTTACCATTGGCTGAAATATTCTTAAAAATACAGGAAACTCGCGCTCGTTTTTTTCCATATTTTATGTTGTTTTTTGGGTTTTCCTCTCAATTCCTCAAACGTTAGATGCTTGAAAATCGCCATTAGAGTCGTATATACCCAATTCCAGCTTTGCTTTTCAGATATTTTTTCTTCGGTTCAGAAAGTGATGAAAATATGGAACAATCTCTCAGCACGGTATGTACTAATTGAAAAATAGTCTAGGTAAGAATGACTTTTACTGGTTTATACATAAAAAATAAAGTTATTTCGTTAGCCACAAGTAATCGTTATTGATAACTTTTCATACTAGAATTCTCATTTTTATGACCACAACTCTCTGAGATAGAAGCTTTGACGTGCACACATTAAAACAACATAAATGAATGCATAATAAAATAGGTAAACAAAAAATGAAATTTATGAATTTAAAGACAAACAAAAAAAAAACAAAACATGAAAAGAAAAAAAACTAGGCGTAATAGATTTGTGAAAGAAAGTTTACTGTCGGATGGCCCATAACAGATATCAACATTTACTGAAGCGATCGAAACAAGAAAAGCCGAAAAATTGAATTAATGAATAAAAAGCGGAGCGAGTGTGTCAGTTGGTTTATAGTAAAAAAAAGAAAGCAATGAAAATTACAAAAACAAAAATTATATGAATGCAGCCAAAATAATGTGATAAAGACGATAGAAAGATTGAAGTCCGAAATCGAAAACGTCAAAAATACGGTGAGCAATAGAAATGCATGAATAAAATACAATAAAATCAACAACTAAAGGCAAAAACTCTTAAGTGGATGTGTAGACAGACAGACCATACATTGCCACGAGCAACAGACGTTAATGAAAAGTCTTTAAAATCCAAAAAAAAAATACTTCATTAAAATTATAAACGGATAATTTTGAGCGAGAAAAAACTGAATTGATTGAGTGAATGCATTTTAATCTGCCTAAGTGTGCAGACTGCAGAGTTTGCCGTACGTGTACGTCATTAATATTAAATTGAACAAGCGAGTGATTAGCGAAGTGCAGACAATAGCGATTAAGTGTTAATTAAATATCTATGAGCAAGCGAGAGGCTGACTGGCGAGCATAATGTGAATTTTGCTGGCTTTAATACGGCAAATGAGAAATATGCAACCTATTGTCGCACCATTGTTATAGTTATATATATTCACGTTTTTTTTGTGTTCAAAATTGGAACGTTTATTTAAAAAAAACCCTGAACTCTCTTATTCAAAGTATTTCCGTTCTGAAGTTAAAAAATTTTCCTATCTTTTTGCAATTTGTTGATTCCAGCCTAAATGAACTGCGCCGTTTGCCAGTGAGGTCATTCTGTAGCGACCGCAACAAATGGTAGTAAGAAGGATCAAGGTCGCACGAATTGGCGTGTGAGGCAAAACTTCCAAACCCTGTTTTTAAAATAGTTTTTGACAGTTCATGCAACATGAGACAGAGCCTTGTCATGATGGAATGTTATTGCCTTGCAAATTTCGTGAGTTTTTCGCCTGTAATGCTTCACCCAATTTTTTTTTTGAGCTCATAATATAGCACTCCTGACTTCATCTGATGCAAAGCATTATCTTGACGTGGATATATTATAGATATACGGCTATTCTGTTTATTTGGCTGATTCTCCAGTCGATGGTAATGGAGCGCACGTTCCATTGGCCGACCATGAAGAAGTTCTTATAGCAATTACCGACCTATCTATCCAGGGATAAGTCTCCTCAACATCGCATTTAAGGTTCTATCGAGCGTATTGTGTGAAATATTAAAGCCCACCGTCAACAAACTGATTGGACCTTAACAGTGTGGCTTTAGGCCTGGAAAATCAATAACTGACCAGATAATCACCATGCGCCAAATCTTGGAAAAGACCCGTGAAAAGAGCCGTTGTAAACTCGGCTATAACCGCGTAAGCGAAATCTACGGCAATAAAGCCTCAAACCGCCAGCATTTACTAAAATGACAAAAATAGTTTTACGTGATGGAAAAATTTTGAGCTCAAAATTTAAAGGGGAATTTATTATTCTTTATGAAAACAGTTATGGGTCTTCAGCATATCATTGACTACTAATCCATTATTGGGTGGTTAAAAGCCGTCAGTTTATAGTAGCATTTATAATATCTAGATTGGCAGATAGTTTTGTCGCATTTTTTTTTATTATAGGTATTATAATCCAAAAATGAGAATTAAAGTGTCAAAAGATTTCGAAGATTCTGTCACCAAAGCTTCTTAAGATAACAGTGAAAATAACAAGCTATACAATTACAACAAAAACGCACAAATTGGGATTAGAAAACAATTATTTAAAAGAAAACAACAACAACGAATATTAATGTCATCCAAAAAGTTAAAATTACAACAACAATAAACACACAACGCATATTCAAAATGAAACGTGATCAACAAGAAATAAAAAACTCTCTTAGCAACACTAACATTGTGGTAGCATTTAAATATCAATTTAATAGCAACAACAACAAAGCGCATTTAAGCACGCCCAAGAAGATATAAATACACACATATATGTATATATATTGTACAGCCAGTTTTTTTTATTATTTTCACCTCAAGATTCTTCAAGAAACAACCAAAATGGTATGCAAGACACACAACAACAGCAAAAACAACTACAAGACAGCAATGCAACGACAACAATTGCATTGCCGCTGCCTACTTATGGACTTATATGTATCTAAGTATGTGTATTTTTATAGGTGACACATGTAAATGCGTGAGTGTAAGTGCCACAACCAACACAGAGCCCACACACATTAATACAGACAGTCAAATACTTCGCAACATGTTCGTGCAACATGTTGACTCAGTCATCACGCAACATGTTGCCTACCAACGTACGTTGTTCTTACTATTGTTGTTCATACGTACGAGTTCGACAGCGGCATGGCGCCTATGGCCCCCCACCGCCTCGCTGTTGGAGCCCCATCGCAGCCGGCCAGGTGAAGTAGCCGCGCTCGACGCAGCCGCTGCCGCTGCCATTGTAGCAGCGTTTTGTCGTGTTGTGCCGTGCCGACTCGGCTGTTGCTTCCACAGACAGTTGACGTTGCTTTCAGTTTGTTTTTGACCGGTCGCCGTGACGCGTTGGATCCAGTTTGGACGCGCCGCTTTGGATACTAGGCATTGCATTTTCTTTTAGCGTGGCTTGTTGCTGCCTGTGTGACTGCAAGCAAGTGAAACAAGTTAAATAATTATACTTCGTTGTGCATAATGCCGTTTATTTATAAAGTAAATTGAGCAAACGGAAGTGTGTGGAAAAAATCAAACAAAAATTTCTGGCTCACATTTGGGCGAGCGATTTGTAATCGAATTGCCCAGTGTGTGTGTGTCTTACTTTCAGTGTACTGAGTGGAAGTAAGTGTGTATGCGAGTAGGTGCAAATTCGTCTGCAGTTGACAAGCGTGACCACGCGACAGTGGCGTTAAATGTGTGAGCAACACTCCAAACTGTTGCTATTTATAGTTGGAAGTGTTGAGAATTGTGGTTGAAAGTGGAAGATTTTTTGAAAATTTGTTACAAATATTATTTTCGAGTTCTTTTATGTACATATAACAGCGTAACATAACATAACCTAATCTATATTGTGCAAACAAAAAGTTAAAAAAAAAATTAATTTTACGAAATTTTTAATAACAAAAATTTTTAAATAGAAAGGTGTCAATTAAAAATTTTTTTAATTTAATATTTATTGAAAAAATTGTATAAATATTATTTTCGCTATAGTAAGTGAAAATAATTTAAAAAATTTGGATTTTACAATATTTTGAAAAACAAAAATTTTTAAATAAAAAAGTATCAATTAAAAAATTTGAAATTAAATTTTTTTTTTCAAATAGTACAAATATTATTTTTGAGTTATAGTAAGTGAAAATAAACACTTTTTAAAATTTGCATTTTAGAAGATTTTGAAAAACAAAAATTTTGAAATAATAAAAAGATTAAAAAAAATTTTTTGAAGTAAAAAAATGATAAATAATAATAAAACTGATAAATAATATAATTTGAAAAAATTGCACAAATATTATTTTCGAGTTATAGTAAGTGAAAAAAAGTTTTAAAAATTGCGTTGTGCAAGATTTTGAAAAGTAAAAATTTTAAAATTAAAAGTGTTAATTCAAAAATTTTTAAATTTAATCTTTTTAAAAAAATTGTGCGAATATTATTTTCGATTTGTAGCAAATATTTGGAAAAAAAATTTTAACAACAAAGTGATAAATAAAAATTTTTGAAATATAATTAATTTTTTTATTGTACCAATATTATTTTCGTGTTATAACAAGTGGAAATAATTTTTTAAAATTTGCATTTTACAATATTTTGAAAAATAAAAATAGAAAAGTGTTAAATCAAAAATTTTAAAATTTCCTATTTTTTTCTGTAAGTTGGGCAAATATTATTTTCGAGTTAGAGTGAGTGAAAAGAATTTTTAAAATTTGGATTTTACAAGTTTTTGAAAAACAAAAAATTAAAATTTTCAATAAATATTTTTTCGTATTAGAAACTTGCAAAAAAACAACAATTCGCCGTAATAAGCAAAACCTTTATACATATGTACATGTATGTATGTATGTACATATATACTCAATTATAATAAATAAAATAATAAATTTTAGTCTTCAGCAAAGTTTTTAACGTTGCTTCCTTGGAAAAAGTGCTTGAAAAAAACACACAAATAAAAATAAAAAGAGGTTAAGCAAAAAGTGAATAAGAAATATTAAAAAAAAATAACAATAATTTCAAGCTTCAGCAAAAATTGTACGCTTGTTTCGGTTAGTATTTAGGGGTTTCGGAGTAAAAGTGCATAAATAAATATGTAATTAATAAAAAAATAGAAAAAGTTAGTAAAATTGTGCTTAAATGCAAACATATATGTTTATGCGATATCAAAACTAAAATACACGTACACACAGGTGAAAAACAAATGGACTGTATAATTTAATATTTTTAAAATAAAATAGTTTTTGTGCAAAATCAAACTGCAAAGTGCAACAAGGCACTAGCAACACTATTTACTATAACTAAATATATGTATACATGTATATACATATGTACATCTATATACCCACTTATAGCTGCATACGATTTTTGCGCTCAAACGGTAAGCATCCAATAGCGAAATCTTATATACGAAATTCAAGTTTGGCTCAAAGCCAGTCTGATCTAGCATAAGCATATTGTCAGTTATATACGTATCCACATTTATATATATATCCACATTTATATATATATCCACATTTATATACTTCTGTACACACTTTAGTATGTATATATATGCATTCCTTTGTATATAGCAAAGCTTGCTAGGTATATAATCACAGGCACAAGCGATGCCTCAACTTGGTCGCACGTTTAGACCAGAATTTCGCAATCACAAAAATCAGAAAACCCGTTTCAAGCGCGGCCAACGCATATACACACATACATACATACACACTTAAAAGCGTAAATATGTTTGTAACAAAAAATAAGCCTTAAACGAGACTTAAACGCACAACCACAAATGAATATTGTATGTTGACAGTGTGTTGGTGTTGTTATTGTTAACAACAATTTATTTTTGTATATCACTGCTGTTGTTGTTATTGTAACTGTTGAATCTCATGCTTATATTCGCTTATTAATAATGTTTTTTAAGCATTTTTTATTCTTTGTCGTCCCTTTTAATTCTGCGTTTATTGCTTGCTTGTTTCGGCGCTTGCTTTGTACGTTCGTATTTGCATTGTTCGCTCGTTATGCCTTCACAGTTGATTGGTTTTTATTATCTACTCATTCAGATGCGTGTCTTCGGAATTTCTTAGCTCAGAATTTATTAAAGTTTCTATATAGTAGCATCAGATGTTTCAGAACTTGTGTATCGTAATAAGTTGAATGTATGTGGAACACATGTGGAGTATAATGGAGTGATCTGCCCATAAATCCGGCCTCTTTTTGTGAATAAATTCGCGTAAAGGATGCATAACACTCAAATAGTATTCCTTGATAGTTTGGCCGGCCAGTCGAAGGAATTCTGAGTGCATCACAACTCGATAATCGAAGAAAACTGTCAACAGAACCTTGATTTTTGATTGCTTTGATGTGATTTTTCTGCTTCGGCTCATTTTAGACACGATATTTGACCGATTCATCGTCTGTTTACGGGTCGTAAGCATAGATCCAAAACTCATCGTCGGTAATAGTACGTTTCATGACCTCCAAACCGTTCGAAAGCAGTGTTTCACAAAGTCTAACGCGACGCTTTTTTTTCGAAAAAATGTAGTAATTTTGGAGCCAATTGTGCTTTCACTTTTCTTAGGCCCAAGTGATCTTTCAAAATGATTTTCACCAATCCTACCGATATTCCAACGATGACAGTAAGATCTCTTACTACATAATTATCGATTCTCAAGCACCACTTTCTTCAGAATTTTGACCTATGTTGACGTGTTGATCATTAGTTGATGTTGATGGCCGTCCTGGACGTGTTTCATCGCCAACGAACTCTCCACCCTCTTTGAATAATTTGTACAATCAAAAACACTTGCTTGCGGTAAAAAAAGTCTTACTAGCACTATATGTACTTCTGGATAGAGATATAGTTTTTACTTATTACAACCCATTCATTTCTTGCAATTATCGTTATAAAGAACAGCTGCTCTCCAGTGGTATAACGAAGAGTAATGAGAGTAAACGTAGAGCAATGAGACTAAACGAAGTTCACCAAATTAGTATAACTGAAGTTCCACACTAATTAATTCGTGACCACATGAAAGTGGAAAAAATTAAAAACAAAAAAAATATATATTGGTGGCAGCGTTGGCAGAGTTCAATGGCAGATAATAGCAGATCTATTTTTCAACGAGCAACATTCTCTTCATTGTTAACACTTTTAATGTTTGTTCATCGTTGCGCACTCGTGTTGTTGTACTGTATGCGCGTTGTTGGTATTTGCGGTTGACTTTGTAAGCTTTTATCGGCAACGTGCGGTCAGTGGAAACCCGCATGGCGGAGTGACAACCAACCTGTGTATTATTTATGCACACACGTCTAGAAGTATACTTACATACATATATGTATATATGAGCATGTCTATGTTTCAATGGGTGTGTGTTATGTGGTTTGGCTCTATAGTAAAGGTGTGTCTCAATGAGGCGCAGCGGGTTGCTTCCCGATATATAACCAACTAAGCCAACACTATAGCAGCACTCACCGTGGGCGTCCTCGTGTTAATTGACGCCACAGACAAAGCAGATCGGTTAGCCATGCTCTGCTATGACGATATTGAATATGAAAGTGTCAACAGTATACTTTATTCATGAGAAGAAGAGTTGATCTTATGCATTATGGGGTTGTATGCAGTTAGAAGGCCGAAAAAAGCAAATTTTCAGAGTTGCGATCTTAAGCTGCTCAGCTACAGAAACAAAAATTTCAACAGCCAAAATTAAGAATTAGATTAAAGTTTATAATTTTTAAATGTTACTTGTTAGATAAAATAATATTTTTATGGTAAAGAGTGAGTCTGTTAGATCAAATGTGCTGAAATGAGAATTGAAATCACGACATATACGGCGGAATGGTTCGTTTAACTTAAAATTTGTTCCAGAAATTTTTAAAAGTAAGGGCCTAAACTGCCTGGTAGAGCGAGCGGGAACGTTAAAATTAATATCAGGTAAGAGAGATTGGCCACAGACTGACCCATTCATGAGTTTTACAAGAAATATTATACCAAGCATCTCCCTACGACTAGGAGATTTATATGTTTTAAACGGCTAGTGTAGGGGGGAAGATTTAAACTGAAATCCCAATGCAAATGATTTAAGGCAAAAATTAAAAATTGTTTTTGAACGGACTCTAACTTATCCGAATGAACTTGGTAACTGGCCAAGTTACTTCAGAAAGTTCGTAATTAATCTTCTTAAAATTAGCTTTCGCAAAGTTGAACTGAAAACAAAGGTCTTGTGTATTAGTATGAGCAAAGTTGGCTATGGTTTCGATATTAATTTCCAAAGCATAATGATACGAGTCCTCTGGCCGAACCAAAGGATCACATCGGACAACAGAGAACAATGAAGCGTTATCAACATAAACTAGATCTAACAACTTACCAAACTCGTTTGAAATTAAATTGATTTGGTTAAGACCCAATCCTTGAGAAAACATTATTTATTAATTAAGCATGCTTCATATATACAGATATGTCCGAGTGAGGCGGTATATAAGATAAAGTTAAGTAGATATGGCCACTATTAGCGCAAATACGAATGCACTTAAATTCTATGAAGTCTGCATGCGGAACATCGACTTTTTCAGATGGAATTGAAGAATGAGCAGCAAGCAAGACACCACCCTCTTTGCTGTTCAGCCGGTCATATCTAAAGATTTCGAATTCGCTGTTGAATACTTCATTATCAAAAATGTGAGGCTTTAGCCGAGTTTCTGTGAAAGCAATGATTTTAAAGTTACAATGAATGCTATTTATATACAAATCAGTAAGTTTTGTATTAAGACCTTTAACATTTTAATAATAAATAATCAGCGAAATATTGTTAATAATTTTTTTGTATTCACGGAATTTTTTGGCATTTTAGTGATAACCTCAGGGTGCTTATCACGTCTGTGCTGGAATTCGCGCACAAATGGTATGTATGTATATACCATTTACTCGTATATATGTAGGTACATAAGTGCTCGCGAAAATGAGGCACAAACTGAGCTTTAAATGTGAGTAAGTGTAAATTAAATTCGCAAAAAATTGGTTGCATACATCTTCACTGCCACAAGCATTATGCGTATGGCTGTGTTGTTGTGCAGATTTATATCACATATGCAAGTGTCTGGATTATGCATGCTTATGGCCATATGTTTTTTTCGCAGATAGCCGATGTCAGGCAGCACATTATGCTTATATTAATGTGCCATACGCAAACGCATATATACATATACATATACAAATGTACGCATTAATATGTAAATGACTGTCTGAATATTTGCGTTGTTTGTTTAATTTTTTAGCATGCGCTCGCTGCCCACAATGCTGGCTTACAGCGCCTCAAACGCCGGTCTTGCATGTTTTACATACATATACGAGTACATACATATATACATAAATACATATATATATACACAGTGTACCTTCGTTGAGGCAGTTGCGGCACGCTCGCCACACCCACGGCTGTGCGGCTTAACTCTTTGTCTTTTAGTCTGGTTATTCGTTCGCCTGTCATTTCGCATATTCGCAGTGTTTTTGTTTTGCAAAATTCTCGGCGCTTTTTGTAACCGATTTTCTCCCACCAATACTATGAAAATACGTGTGTGTGTGTGTGTCTGTGGGCATTCTGCAGCCGCACATTATTTTGGCGCTGTCACTTCTCTTTATTACTTCGTTCGCTGCGGCGTTAATGTATTTGGCTGTGCGATACAGGCAATGTGCGAAACGGAAAAAACGCCGGTAACAACAATATTTTTATACCCAATATACATGCATACATATGTACATACATATGTGCATGCATACACTTGAGCATGTATATGTAAATAAAAAAAATGAAAATGAGCAAAAAGCGAAAGAATCACAATTTCTGACTCAGCATTTGCCAAATAAAGAGGCGACGATAAGCGAACGAGATATCGCCTACAACAACAGCAACTGCTGCGTGCATCAATAAGCTCAAAATGAAACACTGATTCTGATTATATATAAATATGTTTATTTGAAATATATAAATACACATGTGCCTGAGTTATGTGCGGCGCGTGGTGTTGCCAAATTGGACCTTTTTCCAAATTTGTTGGATATGAATACATTTCTGCGCGCCTTCCAGTTGGCTTGACGTGTGTACCGAGCATAGTTCTTGCTGTAAAGCGGAAACGGCGAAAAAATAGCTGAGATTAATTAAACAAAAAATCGAAATGGAAATTAAATCAAAATATGCACATGTCTACAAATTAAAATGCGAAAAAATTAAATATTAAAAAACTAGTAAGGAAGCGCTATATTCGGGTGTAACCGAAATTTTTATACTTTTGCCACTTGCCAGGACCAAAGGCAGGGAAATACATTAGTGTACAAAACGTCGACCAGAGAATCGGAATCTAAGCAATTTTATATATCGCTCATTTGCTGCAAGACCGGCATAATTAATTATTAGATAGATGGGCAGTTTCTTGGAACGACGTGTGCGAAACTGAATTTCAGAGATAGACGGGGAGACGAACAAGACTAAATCCACCAAGCTCGTCACGCTGATCAGCTACTTAAATATGTATGTATGTATATATTTCAAAGGTCTCCGACGTTTCTTTTTTGTTGTTACAAACTTTGTGGCAAACTTAACATACTCTTTATAGGGTATGAAAGTAGAATATGGAAATAATAATAAAAATTAAAATGATAAATTTGTATACTCAGCATATAGCTGCCCATAAACACACCTACAATATGTACATAGGTACTTGTATATACATCCGTCATATCGACAGCAGTAACAAATTGTTTGCAATAATTTAAATTAAATGAAATCATAAATTCACAAATATTTTTTACACAAAGTGAATGCCAATTATTGGCAGATATGAAAATTCAAGCGAATAAAATATTCAACTGTATTTTTGATTAATTTTTCTTAATATTGGTACTCGAAAAAGACTTTACGTAATTCTAATCAAACTTCAACTTTTTTTTATATTTTTATTAATAAATAAATAAACAAATATGTCGACCACTTTTTGTTATTTTTCCGCTAGAGACATTATTCCATCAGCGGAAATCGAAATTTCGAAATTTTTAGAACGAAAGCGAGCGAACTGACAGAGCATTGTCTCAGTTAATATGTAGATTTTATTGGTGGATTGCGTGGCATTCTTCCCTTTTTTATTCAAAAATTTCAGCGAATTTCTTCATTATTTTCACACATTTTTGAACAGCTGTAACTTTTTTTCAACTTCAACGAATTTAATTTTTTTGGTTGAATGAAGCTTAAAATCTCACCTTCTGGTAGCACTGGAGTTATACGACTGCAACGACATGTACTGACAAAATACGAAGAGTATTTTCGACTGCGTCTTTATGATCTCAAACCCGTGTATTTATGCAAGTTTTTCGTTTAATTCGCCACTTTCCTCTTTCCTTCTTCCGGTGATGCAAGTAGAGCTAAGTTATATACAATATGCATACTCAGTGGCGAGTTTTGAAAATGTTTATATTAGAAATAATCTCAAGAGTTTTATATACTCAAACCAAAAAAATCTCTGTTTTGACCCATCCAACGAAAATCCGAGCGAAAATTTTCAATTTTAAGATCCAGTCGTATTGAGTGGCATGAAATTAATCAAAATTTCCCAACTCTTTGCAAACCAAAAAAATTCTATGAAGATTTCAAGTAGCTCATAAACCAAAATTTTTTGGTGTGGTTTTGATGGGGGCCGACACAAGGACCACAAGCTGGAAAGTCTTAATCCACAGCTACACCGACCATAATGTTAGTCTGGAAAGCTAAGTTAGAAATATTCTGGAGAACGAATTCAATTTTAATTTAGTAAATTGTTCTAGAACTCAATCAACAAAAAAAAAAAAATAATATAATTAAATTTGTTTGCAGCGAAGCTATAATAAATATCACAAATACAAAAATACTTTAAAAGAGCTTTGATCGTTCAGTTTGTATGGCAGCTAGGTGGCTACGACAAATGAGCGGTTTCTTGGTGAGGATAGGACGGATGCAAAGATTCAGATGCAGATCTCTAAAAACTGAGAGACTAGTACGTTTATATATAGATGGACGGGCGGACAGATAAACGGACATGATTAAATCTACTTAGCTCGTTATACTGATCATTTATATATAAATATATTTTATAGGACCTCTCACTTGCGTGAACTTCTACACATGGAATGAAGAAATCGAATCGAATATTCTCTGCATGCCTTGTAGGATCAGAAATTCTATATACAAGTACTTAAAGAAATTATTATTTTTTTTTATTGTTTAAAACTCGATTCCCAGCTAAACAAGCCTCGAATATTACTGTAATATCGTAGTATTATGGTAGAATCAGAGACTCGGAAGCCCGGGAACGCTTGCCGTGTACCCTACAATGGAACTCTTTACTTTTATTTTCATCTGCGGCTATGTACCACCACGCAGCCCCACAATATAACCTTTGTTGCCGCCACAAATGCCACACAAAAACCAGTTTTGCCTCTGGCTATTCGCACCTATGACAGCAAACACACGCGAGTGGATATGAGCGTAGAAATTCATGAGCTTGGCGTTTTTAACCCTTGCATAGACAAGCTATCAGCAACGTTAAATTCATTGCATTTTGCACCTTTTTTCTATGGGTTTCACGGGTTTGCCAGCGTGAGTTTGCATTCGGGATGCTGCAAGTTGTCGACGTGACTGCAAGGCAAATAAAAGCAGCGAACAAGCGAATGGGTGACTAAGCGCATATGTGGCATGCAACCTGGTATTCGATGAGCAGCAACAAAGAAAAATCAAAATCAAAAGAGTTTGAACGAAATTTTGTGTTTCGAGAAACGCTTCGCCCACTCGCATTTATTTATAGCGTTTTTCGTGAGGCTGGCAAAAAAAAAACAGAAGAAAATTGCTCTGGCGCTGTGGGTAAGGCCAAAAAGGATGTCGTTTTCTGCTCAGGCATGTTAAGCGCCTCGAAGCGCAGTGCAAATCTACAATCTACAAGTTTTTTTTCCGACGCTGCTCGCAATTGTGCGATAACTAGCGATAAAACAACAGGAACAAAGCAAAAACACGACACGAGACAAAACTCAGCTTAAGTTGCCAGTACCCACTTGTTTGCCAACGGCCACCTCGTAACTCGAACCCACTTCGCGGCAGACTTTGCGGCGTAGACAAAAGTAATTTTCATTTGCGCCGCGGCTGTACTCGCGGCCAAAGAACCCAACACAGCCGGCAGAAAAACAAGGCTGAGCGCTCGGTCTGCAACTCGTCGCAGAAAATAGCTAAGTGGTGGGACTGGCAGACGACGCGTAGCTGTGGTCGACGTCCGTGGTATGTTATTTCTACGAGACGTCACTCGGGCGGGCAGACAGCAGAAGCTTGTGCTTATACTGTCTTCATAGTTTAAGCAGTTGCCGGCGGAAGTTTGCGCCACCACGAACGTTGCGTCGGTATCAGGCTCGCTATGTGCCGAAGGAGCACACAACAGGCCGGCAATGACAACAATAAACAGAGGCATCAGCAAAACAAGTGTTGTTTTGTGGTGCGGTGTAGCAGTGGAATACAGCACTTTAATTGGTGTACGTGTCGAAGAGGTTGATTTTATTCGTTCGTGGCTCTGGTTGCGGTTGTCCATTGCTTAAACGCATGTACCTAATTAAATGCATATGCAATTTGGCAGTAGAATATTGAGAAACTAATTAAAAATGCAAATACTTAAGAGTTCGGACTTGCAAATTGGTGAAATTTGGTTGGACGACCAGCGGGTCAAAAACCGACAAAGTTAGCCAAAGAATCACATGAAGGCCTATCGAAAGTCGCTGGTTTATGTTTAATGCATCCTATAACCAATAGAATACAATTTCAGATTCGATTGCTGCCAAATCTAGGTTACACGATTATTGAAAAACGGACGGACGAACGGATTTGCTTTATAATAGGCTCTGAAAAAATACTTCACAAATAAGAAGTTTCCATACAAAAACTTGATTTTTGTCATTAAGTTTGTATCTAAGTTATATGCTATAGCGGTCCTTTATTGTCATTTCCGACCATTGAGTAGCTCATTGGAGAGAAAAGGACGTGTGCAAAATTTGAGATGGATATCTCAAAAACCGTGGGACTAGTTCGCATGTATACAGACAGGCAAACAGACTGATCGAGATGGATGAACTCAGTTCGTAATGCTGATCATTTATATATATTTTTATAGGGTCTCCGACGTTTGCTTTTGAGTGTTTTAAATATCATCACAATATTGTCCACGACAAACAATTTAAGACCACAATTTACTAAGTATATTTTGAGAGCAAACTTGTGAACACCAGCAAATCCGTTTTCTCCGAGTTTAACCCTAGATTCCCTTGAGATGCCCAGTTCTGGGCTGTATTGAGAATGGAGGTCATACCTGTAATACTGCTAATGGTCTGTAGACACCTACCCGTTATTAAGATGTCAATGTCGTCCGCATATGACACTATTTTAGAGGCTTTGTCTTCCAAGTTCCTTAGCAGTTTATTCACCAATAATGTCCGTAGAAGTGGAGACAGCATTCCACCTTGAGAAGCACCTCCACAGACTTCTTTGGTCATTTTAGTGTCGTTCCATTTTGTCTTTGTTCCTTATATTTAAGAGCCCTTTCGATATTAAATACCAATGTATGTAGTGCAGTCTCTACAGGTCTGCCCTTCGTATATGCTTCTAATGTGGGCGTCCAAGATTTTCTCTAGCGTTTACAGTTGGAAGAAAGTTAAGCTTATAGGCTTAAACTATTTTGAGCAGGTTGGGTTGTTTCTACTTGCTTTCGGTATGAAAACTACCCTAGCTTCTCTCCATGGGTGTGGCACATAGCTGAACTTTAAGCATCCTCTAAAAATCGTTTTTCGTCATGACACGGATAGACAGATCGAGTTCTGCAGCATTGCTGCAAATATTTCCAAATCTTATTTCGACGAAACAACTTCCTCTCTTCTGACAGGCAATTGAATAATGCCTCATTTTATAAAAAGATAATAAAAACTATTTAAATAAATTAAATGAGTTTCCATTGAAAACATAGAACAGAGTGAAAAGCACAACATTTCGTGACAATTTGTAAGCGAGTTTCACATTTAATTTTCTTAACGAGCTTTACGAATAGCATTGCATATGAGTTTGTGAACCGTTACACATACAAACACACCATAGTTAGCTAGAAAATGAACACGTTCACGGAAGCACAGCAGCAAATAGTCAAACTTGCGAAATGCCAAACTACTAAGCCTGCTAGGAGGCATGGCCACACCGCTTCGTCAGCCAACCGCACAAGCCGCTCGCTACGCCGGCAAGTCGCGCCAGACAAGCGCCGCTGACGCCACGACGCAAAATTGCTGCAGGATAATTGAAAATTTTCGTAAGTGAATGGAAATGTTTGCACAATTGAAAATTGTCCTGGGCGCTCTCTCCCTCTCTCTCACTCTCTGTGTGTGCGTGCGAGTGTGACCCTTTGCAAATGTGGCAACTTTTGTTTGCAAAGTGCATACGAGCTTGCACATATGTAGGCTTGTAATGTCTACGCATGCACAAATGCGCTTGGTTAGTTTGATGAGTCAGTGACACTTCAGATTTCCTACGTCTCAACATTACATGCAACGCTGTCACTCTTCACTATCAGTTTTCTATGAAATTTTGTTTGGTTGAGACTGTTATTGCAAGTGACAGAGGTTCAGAACTTAGGCACATGTGAAAGTTATCATTCCTGACCACTGACAGTGGCCTGGCTTATTAATAAATGAAGAGCTCTACTTTAGATGGTCTCCAAAATCATAATTCTATATTTATCGTCAACTATATTCAAACCCAATTTGGGCTAAGTTTTTAGCCTTTTCGTCTGTGAAGGTGGCCGAGAGAAGTCACAGAAGAAGCTCTGACTCTTTATTATTTCGAAAATATGGTCGACTTTTTCTACAAATTTGTCCGAAACTATTAGGCGCAAGTTTGAAGTCTTATTGTAAACAACTTGTTACATATTCATTCTACAAAATATTTTTCGTCGCTAGCCATACCATTTGTGGTCATCTTTATGGCAGCTTCTGAATTCCTCGTCGAAAAAATTATTGGTCTTTAGACGCGATCCGCGAGCAGGTCATGCGTCATCAATCGGAATTAGTAGAAATCGATAGAGGCGATGTCATAAGTGTACAGCAGTAGAATAACCCATTTCAAAGTTTTCAGGTATATTTTCATCACCTCGTTTATAGCCGAGCGTTTTCATGTAGAATTATTATCTTATCGTGCCGTTCCGAGTATTATGGGCGTCTTTCCTTCAACGCTCGACACACATATCTTACTTGCGCCCGATAGAGAGCTCCGGCTATGGTTTTGTCTGATTGCAAGAGATCATAGTACAATACACCGAGCCGAGTAAACTTACTCATGGGTCCGGAACTTTCCTAATCGTCCACATCATAGCTCGAGAGCTCTTCACTGTAAAATACGATCTATGTATAGCGAACGAAATAGGCGTGTTTTCGTCGGAAATTTTTGAGGGATCTTACAGATAATTTAATGAACGAATGAGTTTCTCAATATTTTAAGGCATCTTTGTACTCAGCTCAGTGAAACAATATATATTCTGGCATTCTTTAAAGACCGAATTCATTCTAGAAAAAATCATTACTAGCTGGAGAAATCGCTCTGTAGCATATTTTAATGTTAGTTTTAAATTTTATCGTCGATCTATCTCAGCTAAGTGCTTACTCGTACTTCCAAGTTGATCAGAATATCCGAGCTACGAGTCTAGTTGTCTAAAGTCTTGGAGTTTTTCATAAGTTTTGACTTTCATGCGAGGTTTAAGTCAAAGCTGAACACATCCATACTTAGCAGAAACAACAAAAAATATAAGTTTATTATTTTACTTACTCTCAAATAAATATGTGCTCTACTTATGCAATAAACTTTCATGATTATTTACGCATCCTTAGAAGTTTTATCTTTGCACTCCCGCACTCAAATAAGCCAATATTGACTTCATTTTGCAATCAGTGCTCAGAATGGTCAGAAACCTTCCAATCAGCTAGATTTCAATCAGCTAATTTCTGTTTATTTATATTTTACAAAGTTCTCATACAAGTTATTAAATCCCACACACAAACGAGTTGCTGAGTAAACATTGCTGCGAAGCATCCGCACGAGTTGAAAAAAGAAGTAGAAGAAGATCTCGTAAACGGACAAATTCGCTTGCATGCCGAAGTGTACGAAAATTTCTGCAATCCCTTGTTTGTATTTAGCTTAAAAGGAAATCTCATTTACAGCGTCAAATTGCTGCTCGCCCACCCATTACTCTTTCGTCTTCTGTCTTCTGCTTCTTCTTCTTTTGCTTTATGCTCTCATTAAGCGGCAGGAGTGCAACGACTGTTCGCAACTGACCATATGTTCGTGGATGTGTCGGACGATGCCGCTAAACGCGTTTGGACTTCAAAAATCCCATTATTCAACTCAAGAGTCAACTGTAGCACGCAGTCTCACTTATGCGTACATACATACATACTTGTATGTACTAAGAGTGTAGCACATATGGGCGGGCTGTACTTGAGAAATTACTTGACGTGATTTTTTGAAGAGAATGGGTGGACTCAAGTACACTGCATAGTTGGTTCGTAAGATCTACCGGAAATCATGTTACCCCGTCAGAACAAGTTTTTGCAATTCTTTGGTAATTCTAGCGGTGCCGTTCGTTGTTGACTAAAGTGGACCCAACTGGTTGATCAACCAATTATTATAATACGATTTTGGTGGCCAATCGACATTGATTGATAATTACATTCTCACTGACATCATTTTTGAAGAAATATTGATCAATGACTCACGGCTCACAAACCAAACTGTTGTTATTTCTGGATGAAATGGCAGTTCTCGAATCTCTTCAGATCGCTCTTTGTCAAAAATCCCGCAATTTTTCTTTTTTACATACCCATTGAGCCAGAAATAGATCGCATCGCTGAACATAATTTGGCTCGAACACGTCGGATCTTCTCGAAAATTTTCAAGAGAAACACATTCTTGAAAATGGCAGAAACGACACTTAGAAATCAATTCTTATTGGAAAGCCCGGCATTATTCAAATCATATCTCATGACTTATGGAATATACATATATACATATATATAATTACCAAATGCAAATATTTCCTACAGGGCATTCTCGCACTTCTGTAAGCGCCCAAACACACATACATAGATTTATAAATACTTCACACACTTGAACGTCGTTGACCAACGTCCAGGCAGTTCAGTAAGTCAGAGTTCTTGTTTGTTTGTTGTTTTTTTATGCTATCAAATACAACAAAGACACTGCCAAAGTTGTAACAGACAAAGTTTATGGAGTCAACACTCGAACTATCGCCACCAACCAGTTTACTAGCCGCTTTTCAAAACTCATATTTATCTTTGCGTTTGTTTGACTTCAGCTTCAAGAATATTAAATAAAAAAAAGAATAATAATAATAAAGAAATTTACTGAAGTTGAAGCTGTGGAATGAAGTAGATACTACAGAGACATGGAGAATCTGAAATAAGTAGGGAACGTCGTTTGACAATTTGTTTTAAGGGCAGAATGTAAACTGTTTATTAGTAAGCTCTATAACTGATGAGATTGCTAAAAGTGCCATTTTTCTGCCTACCGAACAAGTACAAGAAATACGGAAGTCAATGAAAACGATATAAAACGAAGTTACCGAAAGTGCTGATATGCGAACCAGGGCAAGATGGAATGCCTTTAGTACATGCAGTATCGCTAAGATCATGTGCAAGAGCCGCTTCGGTTAACTCGCTCGCTTCTTACTGCCGGACGGCTGTTTGCCTCTTGATAGGTCACAACCTACTGGCACCACATGTGAGCCGAATGGACATACTTGTACATAAGTGTTGACGATATTTGCAGAGAAGTTGACTTGAGAGAGAGACACTGGCATATCTCCTATGCCTGTGTCCAGCACTATCTTAAGTACCTAGAAGCTTCGGAGTTCAAGGCCCTAAATGAAGTATCAAACTTAGATATCCCGTCGCTCTTAAAGTTCGCAAAAAGCATTGGTGTTCATTATGACGAATACTCCATCTCAAACTAAACTGAACCTCCAACTGGTATTAGTAACTATATATATATATATATTTTCCCGTAGTTCCTAGTTCGGTTTCGGTAATCAGAGGGTTTAAGAACCCTTTTTGGTATTAGCTGAATGGGTATTAGTAAGTACCTGTAGATATATTTTTCTATCAAAAACAAATTATGAAGCCTACTAGGTCAACTAGAAATTAAAAGTCATAACTGTTTTCTGTTTTCTTTCAGTCAACCAACACTTTTGGATCAAAGTGGCAACGCTAATGTGTCCTACGTTACTACACATATAATGTGCAACATTATACATTTTTTTACTTCTGTTTGTTCCTATGTCATTTTAGCTTTTATCTGCTCGAAGATTGATTTCATTTTATAAGTGAACTGATTTATCTTTTTTCTGTTAACAAATAACAACCGCGTCACCCGCAAAAGTGTCTCACATGCCGCGCACTACTGTTCTTTATTTTCTTCTCTTTCTGGCTGTCATGAGCAATTTTTCATTACCTTTCTTCGCATAACGAGGCATTTTCGAGCTTGATTGATCTCAATTTCGATTGTTTGCTTCTGTTGTTGTAGCATTCTTGTCGGTTGCTTGCAACAAAATTGAATCCCCTCTGACAAGTGGTCAAGCGAATAAATGATAAAAAATATGTGGGAAAAATAGCAATAAAAGCGAAATATTTGTGTATTATTTCTGTAAATGTTGTTGTTGTTACGTCGCCCAAATAGAGTGTGGTCTGTTTTCGTGTGTGTGGTCCCCAGATGCTATCATGAAATTAATTAATTGCGTTTTTCGCCAAATGATTGCTTGTTTTTGTTTTTGTTTTCATTTTTTACGCATCCACATTTCTTGTCCATTATTGTTTCGGTTTTTGTGGTCTTTTTGAACTTGCCAATTTCTTGCTCCAGCCACCAGTGTGTGCGAATTAAATGATTACTTGGGATTTTTGGTAATGAAAACTCTCCTTGGGAATATTAGGTAATCATTCATCTTGTTATTTAGCGGTGGATGTGACGATGTGTGGCTATAACTGATAATAAACTTTGAATGAAATGTAAAGAAAATGTATAAAAATAATGATTATAAAACATAAGTAGCTTTGGGATATGCCAGCGGAAGCAACCTTGCAAAGCCATTGATTGACAGTCTAATTCTTGCACAGTTTGTTGACACGTAAAAATACAACCCTGCGTGCACGATTCTCGAAATTCTCTTGTTAACTAAATGTGAAGTCTATTAGTCAACTGCATCTGAGCCTGGTCGTGCGGTTTAAAAATTTAGTGAGCAGACTCACAACGATTAGTTCAGCACCTGATATTATTTGGGTGTCAATTGTAGATTATCATGATTGGATACATTGAACACTGTACGGACAATAGCTCGCTTCCATGACTCAATATTTAGGTCCAGAGTCAGACAAGCATGCTTTTCAATACGCACCACAACTTGTAATTCTACTTGTTGAGGTCTAGACTACCAGCTGGCTAATCATCAGTTAATATGAAGTCCTGTACGTTATTTTCGAGTCACAGTCGAGTACTGACCAAATATTCACAATGCGTCTAATTTTGTAAAAGATCCGTAAAAAGAAGATCAACACACAC
The DNA here is from genome assembly GCF_023373825.1 of Bactrocera dorsalis. NCBI lineage: Eukaryota > Metazoa > Arthropoda > Insecta > Diptera > Tephritidae > Bactrocera > Bactrocera dorsalis. The sequence goes on along the minus strand of NC_064304.1, from coordinate 100,456,563 downwards.
CACCTCTTCGTCGATGTCAATTCTACTTTAAACAGCACGAAAAGGAGCTTCCTTTATGCCACTTTGACTGAATTTGGTATCCCCGCAAAACTAATACGGCTGTGTAAACTGACGTCAACGTCAGGGTCGGAAAGGACCTCTCCAAGCCGTTCGATAGCAAACGAGGAGGCGACTCCCTATCGTGTGACTTCTTCAAACTACTCTTGGAAAGAATAATACGAGTTGCAGAACTAAACAGTTGGCGTTCCCGATGATATTGATATCATTGGCTTCAAGATCCGAGCCGTTACTTCTGTTTTCTACAGACGAAGCGAAGCAAATGGGTCTGGTAGTAAACGAGGGTAAGACGAGATTTCTCCTGTCAATAAAAAAACAGTCGTCGCACTGGAGACTAGGCTCCCATGTCACTGTTGACAGTCATAACGTCGAAGTCGTAGATAATTTCGTCTATCTTAGAACGAGTATTAACACCAACAACAATGTAAGTCTCGAAATCCAACGCAGAATCACTCTTGTCAACAGGTTCTACTTCGGACCGAGTAGGGAATTGAGGAGTAAAGTCCTTTCTCGACGAACAAAAACAAAACTCAGAGACATGGACGATGGCTACATCGGATGAGTCGACGTTACGACGTAGTTTTCGAGAAATTTTCTCAAGAAGATTTATGGTCCTCTGCGTATTGGCAACGGCGAATACCGCATTCGATGAAGTGATGACATTAACATAGTTCAGCGAATTAAGAGATAGCGGCTAAGCTGACTAGGTCATGTCGTCCGTATGTATGAAAACAGTCCAGCTCTGAAAGTAGTCGATGCAGTACCTGCGGGGGGAGCTGAGGAAGACCTCCACTCCGTTGAAGAAATCAGGCTGCACTAGGTATCTTGAATTGGCGCCAAATTGCAAAAAGAGAAACGAATGGAAGTCGAGTAGTAGCGAGGAGTTTGGTGTGTTGGAGCAGGAAGTAACTTAAAAGCCCACCGCTTGTTTCCAGTTATAGAGTGGTAAAAGAATAAATCTGTATTTCAGCATTCGTTTAAAAAAACACGTCGAAGGATATCGACCCCAGAAGGCGATAAAACCTGAAATTATTGAACCAATTTTTTGAGTGGCAATTAGCCGGGGTTAAATGTATTAAATATTTAATACTACGTTTGCTCTCCTCCAAGTACAAAGGGATTTTGCATAGCGCCTTAAGTTTTTACTCGTCCTTGGTGGACACATGAATGCTACAGTCGAAGATGCCACCTGAATAGTTTGGTTCTAAAGAGTTGAATGTGACAAAGTAGGCAGATAAAACTATGAGTAAAATCCTATACCAATATTTCAGCTTATGTTATTATGAAAAAAAATATACTGAAAAAAAAATATTTTGAATTTTAAAGTCTTCTTAAGTTTGTCCGATACCTCTAACCTTCAAGTGGTGAAGACGGAAATGTGTCACAGCCAAAGCCCAGTTTAAAACCCATCTAATGTAGTTGTGCTTCCCGGCTAATTTCTCTGTGGCACAGAGCTAGTTACGCTAACAATTGCTAATACAACGTTTTATTGTCATTGTTGTATTGTTGATTTTAAGCTTGGTTTTTGCTATTCTCCCCCTTCTGCCTTGACAACTGTGTGGAACAACAACAACTAACCGCATTAATGGAGCGCTCTCTGCAATGTGTTGAATTCGTACGAACCGGCTTCATTTACTTCTCGGTTTGCTCGTCACTTTGTTGTGTTTGTTTATTTATTTGTTTGTGTATTTGGCTTTGTTGTTTATTTACCGTTTTAGCATTTTCAATATTTACACTCTCGTATACCGTTAGCAAAGTTAATGTTCGTAAATAGAAACTATATAAAGAATTGTAACTGAAATACTTGAAATTTCTAATGCAGAATTACTTGCAGACACGTACATATATATATACAGAAATATACACTTACAGGTATATACGCAGATATATACAGATATATGCACAAACAGCCATACACACATACAGTTATATATAGCAGTTGAAGTGCATACATTTAGATTATTCGCAATGAAAATTGTTGTTGCGCAAATTTATCGCTTTTTCCGCAGTGAAACTGTGCAAATACATTAGGGTGTGCGTTATTTTACAAGTTGTTTTTTTTAGTTTAAGTTTTTGCCCTTCCAGAACAAATTCTTTATTTTAAACCGTACCTGAATCAATTACTTTTTCCCTTATATTTTACCGTAGTTTTTTTGCAATATTTTTCTTACGTAGTTACACAATTTTTGAAAAAAAAATTAAAAAATTTTCTGCTCTACAAAAAGTGTCTTCATGATTTTTCATAAAAATATTTCCTTACAAGTTTTACCCACTTAAAGTTATGCATTAAATATACTGAGCATTCATACAACTGCTTTATTAATAGTTTGTTGCTCATACGCCATGCTGTACAGTAGTCCTATGCATACTCAATAATTGCATATAACTTTTAAAGCAGTGGGTTTAGGAAAAAAATATTCGGACCATTTTTACTCTATAAAATTTATTCTATTTTTATAGAGCGAAGAATTTTATATTAAAATATGTTGTTTTCAAAGTTGTAGATTTACTTTCTTAAAGGGTACGTGAATTTTGAGGCCGAAAAAATGCCTACTTTCACCTATTTTTTTACATATAAAAAATTAATTAATTTATTAATTATTTATTGAGCATATTGAAAAGCAGCATTTGAGTAGTATTTTATGAATTTTTCATAAACAATTTTTGCAAATTCAGCCTTAACAGCTGGTATACGAAGGCCCTTGCTGAAAACGTCTCCTTGCGGTGATCAGCATAACAGATTCATCTAAAAAATCAAAATTCATCACTTAAATCGTATATCATCTGTTGGTAGATGAGTGTAACACATGACCAATCCAAGTACCAGGAAAAAAATTATTTTTTGGTAAGGTTGCAAACAAAACAGAATGATTTTAGGTAAACTTTTTGTCAAAAATTGCATCGAAAAAAATTATTTGTAGTCGAAAAAATAGAAAAAAACCTCCAAATCACGAGATCATTATATTTAGAAGAACTGCGAAAAAGTTCAATAAGATTGCTTTTCTAAAAAATCGTGACCACCGATCTTGAAAACGAAGCTTCAAGAAAAACAGAATGGAAGTTTTAAATAACTAACAGGTCTAGCCTGACGGACCGTTCTCCCAAAAGTTCTATCTCCTACAATCTTATTAATATTTATTCTAGAGATTTCATAGTATTTAAAATACCATAAAATTACAAATTAAAAATTTTTTTTTTGACAATTTTTGACATCGTAATCTCTTAATGCAAAATATCAAAAAATCCTATATTTAATTTAGATATATTTTTTTATTGCAAAAACTGAAACTTCAGTGACCGTTTGCAAACAAGAAAATCAACTTGAAAAACACACACCCTAATAAGTACATACATATGCATATATATATGTATATGCTATGACTTTAATGGACGCAAACTACATCCACAACAACAACCACAAAAGCAGCGTTTAACCACTGACTCCTGAGTCTACGGGGATATCTGGGCGCCAAGTTCGCCCGCACCACCCTTGCCTGTCGATAACTTTACATTTCATTGTTGATTTGCGTGTTGCACTCAACAACTTAACGAGAGTCAACAAATTTACGTGTTAAGCGGCGCATATACATACATACGTACTTGTACGTATTTAAGTCTGTGAACCCTACACTTTGATATTAAATACAAGTTTTTACATGCATTATGCCACATTCACACACACAAAAAAAATCACTCACAATAACACACACAGAGACAAACAAATGCATGTAGTATCCTTATATATATATATATATGTATATATGTGTTACTATGGTTTTTATTGGTGTGTGCATCAATTTAGTCAGGTTTTTATCCCGGCTGTTGGTTAGAAAAATGTTGCACTGAAATTGTTAACATTGTTAGCCGGACATTTACTTACGTGTATAGTTGTATTTTTGTATTTGTATGTGTTCGACCTTTAGTTTCTTCGTTTTACTTTGCTTCGTTTTGCAGCAATTTCCAATTAATTGTAGAAAAACACTTAAAATAAACAGCGGGAGAGCATCCCAAAAGTATGCTACAGTGATTGGTAGCTGACTGTATTATACTTACATACATATGTACATATATACATACATACATACATACATATGTATAAGGGGAAACTTATCGAAACAATTTGTTAAAACACAATTATTGCGGATAGTTTTCAAATTCCTCATATTATTTTGAGAACAGATGTTTGTATGTATGTATGTATTGTACGCAAAAATTCTTGCCTTGTCTTTGTACGTTTATTAAAAATACTTATTTTTATTAATTAATAGACAACAAAGTCACAAACCAATTAAAATCCACTTTTCTTCTGCCTTAAAATTGCATTTTCTCACACTGCTCGCTTGTGGTGTATATAAGCTTTCCACATACCGTTCGCCTGTAAAGATATATACATATACATATATCATAACAAAAAAGCACCTGGAAATTGTAATAAAATTCTCCGGGCGGTTGGTAGTTGGTAGACTGACGTTAATTACTATGACAAATAGGAGTGCAATCTCTTAACCAGTTTGTTTACGGCAGCTGCTTAAGTCGGTATACTTCAGTAGCGCGTTGCGATTTTTACAATGGATAAAAAAATCTAACAAAGAATTTTTCACAAATTTTGTATTTATTATCTCGTTAGTTTAGCCATAAACGATATTCCCCTATGCTTCAAAAATACTAAAAATTCAAATACGAAACATTTGGCTAAGGTTAAGTAAATTTTACAGATTTCAGTGCTCTCCTTCGATAAAAGTTTAAAGACTTTTACGAGCCTAACTTTTAGCTCGGTTATGCGAAATATGTCACTCTCAAAGACTTCCGCTATACTCCGCTATATCGGATATAATAAAGACTTCATCGATAATCGGAATGGAGGGAAAAAACGAACCGAAATAAAAAAGCCACGCAAAATCAAAAGTGATTAAGGTTTGGTGCATCATGAATTTGTTTCAGAGACAGACTGTGAAAACCTATGTCGATAAAATAAGTACGTTGGTCGTTGCAGATCGTCGAACAAAAGTCTTGGCAGATTGCTGAGAGATTAAATTTGTCTAAAGCGATCGTTTACATGAAATGTCTAGTGTTAATTAAGAAGCTTGAAATAAGGATTCCGCACGTTCTTCAATAATGAAACTTGCTTCGCCATAATAACGACTGTGATTTTCTTATCAAACGGGAAAGCAGTGATCCATTTCTGCAGCGCATTCATGCTGGCGACGAAAAAAGCATTATTAAAGAAAAAAATGCAGTTCAAGTAGAGCAAAAATTGGGTAAAAAGCATGGAAAGAACGTGTTGACCAAAGGCCTCTTGAAGCCGATTTGGATAAAATAAAGTCATCGATCGATGCAAATCGTTGAAAACCAACTTGATAGATTGCTGAAAGATTAAATTTGTCTAAAGCGACCATTTAATTGAAATCATGAAATGTCTAAAGTCATTTTCGAAGCTTGGCAAATGGGTTACTCACGTCAACTAATTAAATAAGTGTTTTGTGATCTGCTGAAGTAATTGCATGATGTGCTCAAACAGAATAGGCTAGAACTGTAATATAATGTGAGACTTCATACAAGTTTGACAACACGCTTAAAGCTTTTGCAGCTTCACTGACATGCGCCTCACCATTCACACCATATTCCCCAGACTTGACATCTTCGGACTATTACTTGTTCCGGTTTCTGCAACAATTTTTGAATGAGAGAAAACGACGGTTCCAAATTTCATAATTTTTTCTGAAAATAAAATATAGGTTTTCTTTTTTTGATGCAGCTAAAGTGCGGTTAACTAACCGTAATACCAATTGTCATAATCTAATTTAAATTCGAAGAAGCAGTATCAGCTGCAAGTACGCTTTGTAAGCTTTACTTTATCCATTCAGTGCCACTTCAAATCATAATCCCATCAACTTGCCTTGGTGAAAAGTAAACTCAACACTTCACCCTTTTCTTGTGAAATCAAAATTTCAAAAGAAAAATATTCCATAATATCCTATCAGCAGCTATCTTCTCACGATAAAAGCGGATTATGATCATATGCGTTGAGCTAAGCGAAAAAAAAGCAAGCTTCTGTTGACAGCTGAAATACCCAGAAAACACCCGCACGTTAGAAGCAGCAGCGCTAAGCGGAAGCCGCGAACTTTCTTACAAGCTTTCAGCACTCAAGCCACTTCAGTCGCTCTGCAGGGGTTTAACACTGGAAACAGGTAATAACGGAAAGATTAATAAAATGTGAAGAAGGCATAGAAATCAAGAATGAAAAAAATGCGAGTTTACAAGAAGTTTTTGATAGCACTTTGCTTCTAAACAAACCGTTAGCATATTAAAATCCCCAAAAAAGAAAGAAAATGTAGGAAATAGGCACTCTTCCGGTGCGTAGCGTTCTGACAGTTTACAAAATCCACTTTGGTTCTTGTTCTGTGTGCATGCGGCGCAGATTTTTTCGATTTGCTAACCTTTTATAACAAAATTACTACTTTGGTTGTAAATTTGTCTCAAACGCCTCGTTGGGCTCACAAGTGCGCTGCGAAGAACAGTGTGGATACGGCGAAGAAGAAAAGGTGAGTTGACTCATTGACGTGTGGTAGCCAGGCGCAAATTATACTTCACTTTTCCGGCGTCCTTGCGTACTTACTACGCACACACGGACGCACGCACGGGTAGCCAGACTCTCTAGATCACCCGCGCCTACCGCGAACACTAACGAAGCAAATAAACTTAACGCTGATGACATTGCCAACCATTACGTCCGGCGCTCTCTCATGCCTCTTCACTTCACTACTCTTTGCTGCTGTGCGTCGTAAGGCAGGCTATTGAATAACCCATCATTGACCTTAACATAAAGGTTGCCGATTTTCTGTGTGCTCCTTAATAATTTTTGAAAAGATTTTCCGTCGGCCAACCGCACTTGCCGCATTCAGCCAATGCATTCAAAAGTAATCAGCAGTTTTCTTTTTGCGCATTTTCGGTTAGGCCTTTGGGCCGACAAATATTGGCTTGTTACTACACAGAAGAGAGCACCAAAGCAGAAAGAACAAGAAAATGAAAAATAATAGGGAAAAAAAATATTTTAAAAAGCAGGCATGAGATAGAACACACACACTTGCACACATTTATAAATAAGTGGCATCACCAGCATAGTTAGTTAAGGCCAACATTGAAATATGGCTTATAGGCGGTCAATATGGGCAACGATAAAGTTGTCGAACGCAAAATTTACACACGCACACACTCCCATGCACACGCTTACTACACAAGCGATAGCGCAGAGTGGAAATAACACAAATACATAGCCACACTATCGAAGTGGAGGCATGTTTGTATATAAAAAAATGTATGAGAAATATTGCAAAAATTATACATACCAAACTTACGTGTCTATTTACATACATATATGTAATGGGTGATCCAGTAAAGGTACTTTTTTCAATAGCCTTTTTTGACAGATCACACGTGAGTCGTGTCTGTCGCTGTCATGTTATTTTTGCTCAGTATGGTTTGACACTTCATCAAGGAACATACGCCAGAACTGTTAACGTATTTCAGCCTCATTACGAAAATTCACGTTTTGTAAGGAATGTGTTGCGCACTTCTCTCAACTTATAGTCAATATAATCGGCCTGCTCAGCGTACTATTCGCAAAACCATCACCCCCCTCGAGATCCAGCATTCATGATTGGATAATATTCGATCGAATAGACCACGTCCTGCACGCAGTCAACAAAATATAGCAGCCGTAGATGAGAGCGTACACGAAGACCGTGAAGAGTCGCTTCGGCAACGTTTTCAGCAACTCGGACTGAGGTATTAAATGACGTGGCGCATTTTACGTCGGGATCTTAAATTGAAAACGTACAAAATACAGCTTCTGCAAGAACTGAAGCTGCTCCTTCCCAAGTGGCACCGCTTCGCTCTATAGATTCTTAAAATGTTCCAAGAAGATCCGACATTTTCGTGCAATAATTTTTTCAGCAATTCTGGCTCTGAAAAAATTTAAGAGCTGGCATTTCATCAAACACGATTTCGTATGGTTTGTGGGCCCGTGGAATCATCGGTTTATAATTCTTAAAAAATAATGCCGATGAGAACGTTATCGTCAATGGCGACCTTTATCGTGCCATGATAACCGACTATTTAATGCCTACAACTGAAGCTCGTGATCGCGACGACATTTGGTTTCAAACAAAAAACCGGCGTCACTTCCATTATCATCATCGCATCAATCAATGAATTTATGGATAGAACACCTCGGTGAGCAGATAATTTCACGTTTTGGGCCGTTCGATTGGCCACCAAGATCGTGTGATATCACACCGTTAGACTTTTTGCTGTGGGAATATGTAAAGTCTAAAGTCTATGCGGGCGATGCCGCTTCGATTCAGGCCTTGGAACTAAAAATGACGACTGTCATTTGTCAGATATCATTCGAAATGCTCGAACAAATAATCGAAAATTGGACCCAACGGATAGACCATCTGAGACGTAGCCAACATTTGAAAGAGATGATCTTAAAAAAATAAATGCCAAAAATGTTCTTTCAAATATAATAAACATCCCCCTTAAATTGGAAGTTTCTGTGTTGTTTCTTAAAAAAAAGTAGAGAATCTCGAAATGTATCACCCTTTATATATAAAACTGATGAAAGTGTGTGTTAAAGCGCAAACTGCCAATGCAATCATCGAAAAGGAATCTCTGCCTTCAGCTGTACAAACCGCAAAAACGGAAGCCTACAACAAAAACACTGCCAAAAACAGTGTGCATATTGAGTTATAAATATTGCAAGAGTCTTAAACGTTCGGTTACACCCGAACTTAGCCCTTCTTTACTTGTTTTCTATTTGAAATAATTGTTTTTTAAATGACAACGAGGAGACATTATGTCGACATAAAATCGAAAAACCCCATATTTCAACTAAAAATTCACACGTCAAAATAACAGAATTTTTGTAAAAGCTTACTAGGCTTTATACTAGTTAGACGTACGAATTCACATTGTATTTCTTGAAGACCTCTATGAAGTTATTCAAAATATGTCATTGCGACAGCAGTCAGCGATGAGAAGGTCTACGTTAGGAATATCGTTGTCCAATTTTTATGGAATTCCTCGGAAAGAACTACTTCAAAGTATTTTTGTACATCCTAGCACTGGATTTGGGACCCGCCCCCAATGAAATGAAACCAACAGCCTCGCGCTGTTGTAAACTCAGCTATACCGCGTAAGCGGTGTCTACGCTAATAAAGAAGAAGAAAAAGTACTGAGTGATCACTAAATGTCCGCAAGAAATGATTACTTAAATTTCTCTATAGAACACTTTTGAGCTGTTTAGTTGACAGAATGTTTCACAAACAGTTTACCTAGCGATGATATGAGTGTCGCTCAGTTCTCAATCGCCTTCGACTCACAAGTGAATCAAACAAACAACTGGTATAAATGAAGTAGACTGGCATAATCAAATGGCAAATGGATATGGATATGAAAACGAGTTTAAAAGGCTCTATATTTGTAGATATAGTGTGTCTGCTCTCAACCTCAACTCACGAAAAAGCTTCAACATTGAATAGTGAACCGTTGGAGTCGGTCGGTTCTGAAATTGAAGTGCTTTGAATAGATTCGCAACATGCCTAAAATTCTTATAAAAATAAACAGTAGTTAGAAGTTTAGTCCTAACGCCTTACTCCCAGAAACCAGAAGAAGAAAACGGTACCAGCGGTTTGTCAAAGCTACAGCGGAAGCTGATTTCATCAATTTGAAATGGATACGATACCGCGCCACATGCTACCAGTACCGTCCACCCACCTTTTCTCTACTTATAAAGCCAATTTCGTCTTCATTTGTGTATATTGTGTATATTTTGAATCACTTATTCATCAATTCCTTAATCAGTGCTCACAACTCAACGTCTTCATAATCAAATTATTAAAACACAATATAACCTCTGTGGATATGGGAGGAGACATCCTAATCACAAGAGGAATTATTAATGTACGCACAAAAATAGCTTACCGACTCTAAGCTCCAAGGAGAAGTTTTTTTGCCCCAAAAGAGCTTGTCACACACATACAAACGCCAGCACTGAGACCACATTTCAAAAGCAGAGGCTAATCTGCTCACACCGAAAAATATGCTTGAATATCTTGCAGACATATCCAAACCAAGGTATATAGTAGTACATATATAATACATATATGTACAAGTACAGATACAGTTATATTTGTATACATACAAATATAATATATATGTATGTTTTTGTCTACGCGCACGCTAATTCGAATACACTTCAAGTATGCTAATGTAATATAATGCAACAACAACGCTAACATTTAAGCCGGCAACAACAATAACAATTATTCAAGTTACCTAACATGATAATAACAAGGCCATCAATTATTCCATTATGCAAATTACAGGTGAATTGTTCACCCACACACTTAAGGGCGTCTAACATGGGGGGTGTCGCAGAGTGTCGAGCTACTCAAATTAGACTTTTAGTGTCTCATTTAATTATCTATTTAGATATTGTGTCTAAGTTAATGCACATACACACATACATATGTATGTATATATATGTATATAATATAGATGCTCATGAGATTACAAGTGCCAACAGGTGAAAGCTTCTGAGCGTAAATCGCTTTACAAATTGATTAAGAATGTAATACTGAAAATAGTAATTATGAACTTGACGCTAAGATTGTATTTATCCACTCAGATTAGTCATCACATTTGTGACTTTAGGGTAAGCACATAATGAAGTGAATGTTGAAGGAATGAATTAAATTATTTCTTGAGTTACAGGCTCCTAAGCCTACCAGTTTATCTTTAAACGCGTTTTTCTCAAATATAAGGGAAGAAATCGCTGGAGGAGAGTGCGTGCGAGCTGGATGGATCAAAGCTTGCGAGATGGTTGTTGGAAGAATACAATGCCTGGAACTTTCCATCAACTTTAGTTTTAGGCTTCCTGATCACTGCAGCATCTTCGAAGAGGTGACAGCTGTTGTGAAGGTAGTTATACATTCAATGCCTCAGCAGTGTAGCCTCTTTCAGAGTGGTGACACTCTACTTCATTAGTAGGATAATGATATTAGACTGATTGTGCCCTCAAGACTAGCGAAAGGATACCTAGACTCTAGCATAGAAATATTTTTTTTTGTTTGAGGATGAGGGGTGGAAAATTTCTTCCGCATCATCAGTGCTTTCACTTGCAGATCACCCTGTTCTGGAACTACATTTGCATTACTTCAGGATGCCGTTCCATATTTCTCATTGAGAGATTTACATCTGGGTCCCGGGTCTCGCTTTTTCCTGCATAGTAAAATTGCTGCGAGTTTCTGGATAATCCTTCAGTTTGCTTCACTCTTCAGCATGTCGCTGAATAAATTATCCGCGTTTATTGAGCCAACCAGGTCTTCTATGGCGATGCGTTCTCTTTGCTATCACACACATTCAAATAAAGTGTGTTCACCGTCGTCTTCTGTCGCGTCTTTGTATAGGCATGACTTTACCCATTCTGTGGAGGTACTTTCTGAAGTATCCGTAACCGGATAACAGCTGAGTTGGGTAAAAGTCGATTTCTCCGAATTTACGGCTTATCTATAAGTTTAGGGTTTTTATTAGTCTGGCCGTCCATCTGCCTCTAGTCTCATTCTTCTATCTTCATTGCCATGCTATTATTGTGTTTCTTTCATTCGGCCAATTGGGCTCTTGTTGTTTTCGGGAGTTTTCTTTAGCTTCCACAGCTATTTCCTTCGGGTATTACCACTTGTAACTAATATTCCACCTCCTGGCACTGTTCGGCAAGTTTTTTTTCTTTCTAAGCCTAGATCTCAGCTTCGTATAAAAGTCGTCGGCATTAGTAGCCTTCTCTTTCCTTGGCTGTGACCTCCTATGTTGACCATTAGTCTGCTAAGTTGGGAGGTGATTTTCGCTGCCTGCGGCGTGCTGGATTTGTACCCAGCAGGTTAGCTTGGTGTCCAGCATTACGTCTTGGAAGTTTGCTGCTTTTTATGTCCAAAGAATGTCTGTAATATCTCTAGCATTAGGTTTCTATGGGATCACTACATATTATAAAACAAAGTCACTTTTTCTGTCCTCATGTCCCCTTAAATGTTTAAATCTTGAAAACTAAGCAACTGATTTTGATGCGGTTTTTTTTAATAGATAGATTGTCTGAAGAGGAAGGTTTATGTCATTATAATGAGAAGAAATATATAAAGGGGGCGTGGCACTCGGACAAAATGTGGTAAAAAACCATACATTTTTTGTTTACACAGCCATACATCATAAAAGAATCCGCCGATTAAAATGAAACTTACTTGAAGTTAAACTATGAAATATTTACTTTCGTTCTGCATCAAAAAAAATAGTTGATTCATTTCTTATTTAACCAAAATTGTTTAAACAAGAGCAGCACTTTTTCCAAAAAAAACTGTTTGTGTGTTTGTTCGCTGTCAACCGAATGAAACATTTGAAGTTATGTGGGAAGCTCACCCCACCTCATTCGTGTTGAATTAGATTGTATGGTGAAAGAACTCGGTACGTACACATGTATGTAAGTACATATGTACGAATCTCTCGCATCATTAAATTTCGGACGTATGTATGTATTTTCAATTCATGTCGTTATTACCGTACTGAATTCCATGTAATTCGGGGGTGTTGTGTTTGAACTCATTTCAAATTTTATTCAAATTGCATTCACAATATTGGTCACATTAGTAAACAGCTGATTCGAATATTGGTTTTGTATATGTTCGAAAAGACGAAAATCCAATCAGATTCTGTGACACCATTTAAAATCGGAATTGGTTTTCAATTCTGACAGCTAGGCAATTCTGTCTTGAATTTCACAACACCCCTGATTATATGTACATTAAATTTTTTCAGCGAAATAAACCGCTCTGTTCACGTTCAATAATTAAAATACAGTTTTTGAATAGTTTTAAATTTTCTATCGATTCCAACGACTACACCCACAATAACATTTTTTGTCATTTACTTTTCACGACAACTAATAGCTTATTTTCGAAGCCTTAAATACATTGTTGATTTAATATGAATATTTGTGAAGATATTAATCAGAAATTTTCTTATGTTTCTAAATGGTAAGTATTTACATATTTTTTACTGCGGCGCATAATAATATGGCAATTTGAGTATAGTTAATAATACATATAGAACTGAGTAAATTTTGTACTGAAATTATAAAGTCATGTCTGGAAGACGTCGTCGTTCGGACATACATAGGTCGAAGTACAGTGAACGCCAGAAGACTACGTTCAGCAAGAGATGAAGAATCGTCAACGGAACGTGAGGCTCGCCTTAGTCAGGCTCGGGATAGATATAGAGCTGAGATAGAGAGAGAATCTTCAGTAGAGCGTGAGGTTCGCCACAGCCGGGATAGGGATAGACATCGAATACAGAGAGCCAGAGAATCATCAGCACGAGTTACGAATCATCACAAAATGGTGTTGAAAGTAGGTTGTCCTGTTATTTTATTAAGAAACCTGAATCCACCTGAACTTTGCAATGGCACGCGTTTGCTGGTAAAATTACTGAAAACTTTCATAATAGAGTGCACAATACTCACAGGATGTGGTACCGGAGAAGATGTATTGATTCCCCGAATCTCTATGATACCATCGGATTTACCATTCCAATTTAAACGTTTACAATTTCCGGTAAAGACATCTTTTGTAATGACCATTAATAAATCGCAGGGTCAAACCTTCAACGTTGCAGGCTTAGATTTGAGCGTTGACTGTTTTTCACATGGCCAACTGTATGTCGCTCTTTCAAGAGTTATCTCAAGAGAAAACATGTTTGTATTGTCTAATGACAAGAAAGCTGTAAACATTGTATATAAAGACATTCTGTAATATATTAATTGTTGTTGTAAAAATAAAATAAATATGTAAAAATGCAAAAAAAATGTAGGGTATGAATTTAGATATTCCAAAGATAGCAAGAAAATCTTCATGGTATAAAGAAAGGGGAATTGTTTTACTCCAAATGTAACGCGTGCGGGCCACGGGCAGTACTGAATAAATCAAAACTATGGCATCGATTTTAATCATTTTTTCAGTGAGTGACATAGGCCTTATATTTTATTTCCGTGCGAAGCCGGGCGGGTTGCTAGTGTTATTATAAATTATACGGCTCTTGGTGGCTCAATACTCGACTGTTAGGCCTCAGACCAGCTCAGCAAGCTTTGATCAACAACTAGGAATTCCTGCAGGGTATTATCTAAAAATATATGTTATAACTGTGTCAGTTTTCTTAGTATCACATATGTAAATTTCGAGGTTAACATCTCTTACTCAGTATTCTGCAACTCACCGCTTATCATTCACATATTAGCAGTATAGTTGCAAATTAAGAGAATAATTTTGCTTGCAAATAGCTTTAAGCAGATATCTTATGCGAATATTATACCAAATAGAGTCACCTGAGTATGAATTACTTAAACTATGTGGTATTATATGCGTATTTTCTGCTCGTATATTGAAAATATTCCAATAATTTCTTTCTGCAAATATAATGAACTCGGCAATTTAGCACGCCAGCGTGCGTACATATGTGTGTGTTGCATAATGCCAGACATCGGTAACCGAAGCGTTTGCATGGCAATGAAAAATATGCGGATGTTATGAATGCAGAGTATTTATATTTAATACGAAATGCAAACACATGCACGCATATGAATACCCTTTAAGTCTATAGCATATTTGCAAACCAACACTTCACATACATACATATTTGTAAAAGTGTGTGTGTATGTGCTTTGAAGAGTATATCAATGTTTACCGCAACCAACAGCTTTGAATGCCCCAAAGCCTTTTGGGCCGCACATTAAAGCCTCATGCCTTCTCACATCAACACATGCACACACTGACACACACATACATACATACGAGCATGTATATTATATTAGTATAGGCCACAAATGCGCTTAAGCAATGATGGTTTTCGAGCATTTGGCACGACTTTGCAGGCATGTGTGCCTGTGTGCGTGTATGTGTGTCAATAAACGCTTTGGTTGAGTGACTAACCGCCCTTTGTTGCCTGCTGTGTTGCGGCATAAAACTTAATTCAAATAAAAATCCGCGAAACATCCATACCACAACATTAAAATATTAAATATTAAAATGACTCTGCATGAAATTGTACGTATGTATGTCATTTGGATGTTGCCATGTCGGAAATTTTAATGCTGCGATTTTTGTAATACATTTTTTTAAGTCGCAAAGGAAACCTCAGTTACTCCGATTACCTCTTCATTGTTGCAAAATTTCTTTCCAGCGAGCCTTCTCTTAAGGTCTGAGCACAGGAAATAGTCACTGGGGAACAGTTCTGGAGAATACAGTATATGCGGAAGCAATTCGATGAATTCTTGATTTGTTCATTGATTTGTGACAAAATACGTTATATTGATGAAACAGCACTTTTTTCTTTTACAAACGGGACAGTTTTTTCACGATTTCACCCTAACAAGGCTCCAATAATATAATTTAAAAGTCGCTGTTAATGGCTTTTCCCTTTGAAGTCAGGCGATGAATATTATAACAGGTGCGTTCCAAAATACTGATGCCGTAAACGTGCCTGTCGACTTTGGTGTCTTTTCACGACTTTTCACGCTTTGGAGCCGGTTCATCACCTGCAGCCCGCTAGTCTGACTAACGATTGGACTTCAGTGTGAAATAATGGAGCCATATTTCATCCATTGTCACATGTCAACGCAACAGTTTAGTCTTATTTCAACAGAACAGCTTCAAAACTTTTCAGCATCATCAAGAGATTTGTGTTTTTGATGCATTCTGAGCTCCCGCGGCACCCACTTTGCTTACGCCTATTTAAAAGTAACGCTTTTTAACCGTTGATTTTCCGGAAAATAATAGGACTGATTTTTTTACGTCGCGACTGCACTTCAGAGCGTACGCCCACCGATTAGATTCAATAGAGAGCGCTCTTGGCTAACGAACGAGTGGCTGGTCAGTTATCTCCGAGCACCTGAGGAATCAAAAACAAACATTTTCGAGCGTAGAAGTGTGCCAAGAAAACAGCTACCTTACTAGGGCCGGCATCCCAATGCTTCCGCAGCCGCCCTACAACCCAGATATGGCCCCCCGAACTTTTTTGTTTCCTTGCCTGAATAGGCCGATGAAACGATGAAAGGCAAGCATTTTGAGACAACAGAGGGGATCCAAGCAGCATGTACCTCGGCTGATGGCCATGCCGAAGAATGCCATCCGTGTCGCCTTCAATGCTTGGAAATCGCGCTGGCAGTGCTATATCGACGTAGAAGGAGCCTATTTTGAAAGTTTTTAAAGAATTGTAACGATTGGTTCCATAAATTTTCTTAAATCGACTCAGTCCTATTACATAGCGGACAAAACTCTGCACAACAAGGCTTCGGTGGTGAAAATTCAACTTTTCTCAAGCTCTTCATTGCCAATACATTTATTTCATTCAAAGATTCCTATTCATAAGTACACATTATCAAATGATAGTAATTTCCTACAGAGCTCGTGTACAGCACATTATTTACATATAACTTATATCCTTACCGACATGCATACATATATCCACATGTGCATGCTCGCTTGCCTCTGAGCATATCACGTGGCCTTGGCAACGCATAACATTGCTTCCACTCAAAGGTATCCAACGCTCAATTGTGTGTCAGTGGTTTTCTGTGTTGTGTGTTATTAAATTTGCAAAATATTTTGAAGCTCAAATGTTAAACGAAGTGTATTGTTCATCGTCTACATCAAAATATTATTTAATGACTCTTTCGACACACTGCCAGCCATTAGGCGGCTCCTTTTTGAACACGAAGCGATATAACTTATTTGAAAAATATGCCAGCAATCAGAGACAAAGTGTCCCTTGGCACAAATTCAGACCCTTAAACTAATTTGCATTTTAAAAATTTCCGAGCACCGTTACAAGTAAGCGAATTTTCTAATTTTCAGAGGTGTGGGTAAAGTTGAAGTCTCCGGAAAGATTTTTCAAGTTTAATCAGTATTAAACATATAATGCGAACGAAAAGAGTAAGAGGCCGCAGAGTCTGTTAAAAGTCGCATGCGCAGGTATCCGAAAGGATGACTACTCCTCTTGAACCTAGCAATGGTCTATGCGTGGCTTATTGGCCTAGCGGATTAACCCAACAGCCATCAACGGGATGAAAGTCCACGTCCTTTCGGTTACGTAGACCCGACTGTTTTGGGTACGAAGATTACCTGTACTTTTATTTTGCGCTTCTGTGCCGTTCGCAGCCTAACTTCAAGCAAAGCATTTATACAAGTAATTGTACAACGAATTCTTCATAGTGTCAAAAAGAGTTTATGAGTCTCTACTAAAATTGGCTTAAAGTGCCCGCTGACGTGTCATAATAATATATATAAATCCAGTCTTTATAAAGCCATGGACTTTAGCTTCCTAACAGTACCTACATTTTTAATCTTGGAAGAGCATGAAAGCTGAAACAGCGGTTTCAAGGGTTCGTATAAAGTCTAAAGGATCAGATCCAATATAATTAATCTAATTAGTTATCAGAGCTAAGTCTTACAATAAAATGCAATAAATATCACTTGTAATATATTTCAATAGAATAACTTACACTCTCCGGAAAGCCCATATGTGGGGCTAATGAGAAAGTAATTAGGAGTCCTCAATAAGTTTTAGTGGGAAATATATTGTTTTCAAGTCAGAAAGCATGTGTCGAAGATTGAACAATATATATGTATGTTGCTACATACAGCTACTATTTATATACATAAAACACAAAAACAACAATATAAACCAGCAAATTTTGGCTTCAGACTAATTTACATAAGTGCATTTGTCTTATAAAGTATGTACTTATACATATAGACGAGTAGTGAAGAACACACGTTCGATGCGATGTAGTTATGTATGTATATACATACTTCTACATTGTTGAATCCATATGAGGCAGCGAACGAGTGTCACGAACGGATATGCCAAAGCGAAAATGCAGTTGCTGAGTCGACATACATATGGTCGTAGCTTTAAAGGCAGTAGGCAGAGTAGGCAGTCAACGGGCAAGGAAGACATGTAGCAGAAGCACAAAAAAAAACCGTGGCAGTCGAATAGCTCAGTTTATACTTAATAATACAGGGTGACTAGTATACACAGGTTTTAATGGAGTTTAAATTATGATTTTACTTATCCCAGAAAAAGTCCGAAAAGTCTGACAAACAGGGCCACACATATGTATGTAATGAATAATACTTATAGAAATGAATGCTTGAACTTGATATCTGCGCTTATATAAAAAGAAAGTTTGCCTATTCTCACCAAAAGCTGATCGGATACTAATAGAGTATTTTTGTGGCCCTTGAGAGTCATAAAGCGCAAAGGTAACTTCTAATTCTAACTAATTTTGCCCGACTTCGTGCTCTTTCATATCCAGTATATTCTGAGTAGTGGTGGCATATACATTAGAGCGGGTCAATTTTTTTCTATAAAATCGAGTTTTCGGGAAATTTTTTAGCGATCATGCTGAACAACTTTGTCTAAAAGACTATGGGTCTGAAACCAGTTTCGATTCTGCGATTTATAAGGCAAAATTTAAAAAATCTGAACAGTCGGTTGTATGGGAGATATGTGATATAGTTGTCCAATTATCGCTGGCTCGTAATTGGTTATAAACCCATAGTCTCTTAGGCAAAATTGTTCAGAGTGCTCCTTAGAACATTTCACGCATATGAGATTTTTCCGTTTTTTTTTGGTTTCCTGTAAATCAATCCACTCTAAAATACATGGCCCGATATAAATTCTCTCAAACTAATTAATATTTAGACATGAAAAAGGGTGTAATTGTTTGGAAAAACATTTTCAGCTTTCGTTTCTGCTATGTAACACCTATTTAAGTTTCGAAACTAACCTCATTTAATTTCTACAAATATCAAAAACCTCATATATATTCAACAGTATTCTATGCTACTTATTGGCACCCTGTAACCGCCCATCATTCTAACATTGTATGCATCTATGACTATTCATTTGCCTTGGGCTCTACGTTCCAATTCAACGCTGCCGTCTTATTTTGTATTCAAGTCACACACAAAGCACGACATTTGAATAACCGTCGAAGTCAGTGGGTTCCCTCTAAGCCCCCCCACAACACCTTCGAACAACTTATAATGTATACACATCGTACTCCACAGCTTCGCTTGCAACCGTTCGCGTAGTCTCATTTTCCACTACTCAATTATTCAGTAATCATTCAGTGCCTTGCATAACAACATTTTCGCCAGAAAAGGCAATACGAGTTCAGTCCCGAATTCGCTGCTGTAAAGCAAACCAACAGTTTCGACTTGCCTGCTCAATCGGGCTTCATGCTCAACCGACTTTTGGCTACTCAACTCTTTCTCTCTGTGACAACCACTCTCATATCCATATACACATACATATGTACAAATATACATATATAAAGATTTATATGCATAGCTGTGCATACTTGTATATACAGCAAATTGCTCATCGAGTAGGCTAGAACCCAGCTATTCGACAGGCTTTGCGCTTTATCCTTTTTGGCAAAGTAGTTTACGCTTTATGCCAAAACTCGTCACGAAACCAAAATTTCTGCTTTACACCGTTCCCCGGCAAACAGTCTGCTGTGGCAGACTAATTTCATAGCTGTCATTTACGTCAGCTGTTGGCGAGGAGGACCGGAAAACTTTGCTGTCTGGAAAGAGTAATACTTTCGCAAGTCTCTGATGGAAGTTGCTGAGTTGTGGTGACGGTAAGAAATTGACTGTTCTGGCAATTGTTTTTGTACTTCTTTTGTTCGTTGAGTTCGCTTTGTGTCAAGTTGGTAATTAAGCAACCGTGGCGCTACGCCGATATCATGCGAATAATAATTTCGAAGAATTCGGCGGGTACGGTAGATAGATAGACGAGAGTTTGAAACCGGAGCGGATGACGATTTTCGGGAAATATTGATGTAAAGCGTAAAGATGTATTTAACTGAATCCGTTTCTTAGCTGTTTAAATAGATAAGACATCCAATCGTATGGTTTTAAATTGAATTCTTATCCGTCAAAAGCTGTTGTTATAAATTTGTTAAATGAATTTAGGCGAGGTGCCACCTTCGTACATACTGGAACCAATTCGATGCTGCCGTAAAGCTAAGGTAATTGCTGAAACTGCGAATCGGGATCTCTCGTCCGAGGCTGTTGCTTAATTTTTATTACAGCATTTTTTACGTGGCGGGTGTCAAACCCAGCGGTTGGCCTTCTCACTTTAGCCCGCCTTCAAGCGAATGTTCTTTGGCTACGCAGAGAATACTTAGTCTAAGACCGAAAGTTGTGAGCTGCTTGCGTCATATGTAAAAGAATTATTTCTGGTTATTCCTAAGTGAATGACGCTCAGAAAACTTTTTCCACATGCGTGAACTTCGATAATTTCGTCCATCTTGGAAGTTTTCATAGAAACAACAATGTCAACTTCGAAATCCAACGTATAATAATTCTTACCAACAGATACTACTTCGGACTGAGTAGCCAATTGAGAAGTAAAGTTCTCTCTCGACGAACAAGGACTAAAGTCTATAAGTCACTCGTATTTCCCGTCTAGATATGGACGATGACAACATCTGATGAGTCGACGTTGCGAGTTTTCAAGAGAAAGGTTTTCCTGAAGATTTATAGTCCTTTGCGCATTGGCAACGGCGAATACCGCAGTCGATGGAACGTTGAGCTGTACAAGATATACGACAACATTGACATATGTAGGTAAGCGAATTAAAAGACAGCGGCTACGGCTAAGATATGTCGTTCGAATGGATGAAAACACTCCAGCTCTGAGAGTATTCGACGGCCGAGAGAAGCAGAGGAAGACCTCCGTTGGAAAGACCAGGTGAAGAAGAATATCTCCGACAGCGCTAAAAGTGGTCTTCCTTCCGGCCATCTCCGGCATGGAACCCAAAAGCAAAAATTATTTACTAGAAGATATCAAGACCTAACAAAAATCTAGAAAAAGTCTGTGTTTAAAAAAGAGTTGACTATTTGATCTGTTTTGGTCTGCCAAAATACGATTTTTGATCAAAAAATTGGTAGGTTATTTTATGAGGAATTGGGAACTACTGCATTCTTCAGTAAAAATTCTCGAAAACAGTTATATTTACAGTATATGAAGTTACTATAATATAAATTACCAAACTGGTCCAGGCTTCCTAGATCACTTACTTTACCTACTCCCATTCCCGCTCTATCTTTCTCTCTAGGATGCTCCAAAGACAGAGAGAGAGAGAGAGATTAGAGAAACTACTTTGGGAGTGTGAACTAGAAATTTCTTGTAGAATTCACATTTTTTTTTAATTAGAAAATAATACAAAAAAATATATTTTTTTGCAAAAGTATTGCCACCCATTCAAAATCGATGGTATTTAGAAAAATATAGGAACAACACTATAAACCTCTAAACAGATGAAGTTAAAACTCATAATTTTAGTGGTGTAACCACACACACACACACACTCAGTAAATGCCAAAACCACCCACAAACACACACACACACGCACACACTTGCAGCAAGCGAACGAGCGCGCATTACAAATGGATGAGCGTGCATGCGTTGAGCTATGAGTTTTGCTCAAGTGTCAGCTTTTGTCATAAATTCTATTTTACTGCAATTTATTTTTCATTTTCTTCTATTTTTCTGTTTTCTATTGCCACGTAAGGGTGTTCAAGTGTCGTGGCACGTGCGAAATTGTAAATTATTAATCTAACTGTGTAAGTAATGAACGAGCAAGCGCGATATTCAGATATGCATGTCAGGCGCATTAGTCGCTGTGTGTGTGTGTATGCGTTGCAAGTACAACAACAGCAATGACTTATGCGCTTTGCATTCTCGTAAGTAGAATGCACTCTGGCGCGCCTTAAACGCAGCTGTGGCAACCCTTAAATGTCAAATGTAGCTAATTTCAAATTTATATGTGCTTTTGTTTCGCTAAAAATATGGCAACACCCGCGAGGTAATAAACATGTAAATAAATACAACGAATATTGAATTAACCGTTATGCAAACAAATCGCATGAAATCTGGCACCGCTTCAAGCATATAAATAAGCGGACTGGAATTTATTGTTGTTGTTGTTTTATTGGCCACTGCATAAATTTGCATATTTGCACTACATACATATGTATATACAATTTCATATTTAGTTGTAGTATGTGTGGCAGCAAAATGTTGTTCTCGCCGAAATGTACATATCATGTAAGTATGTACATATATCAGGTTAGGTTAATCTGACAGGTCAATAAGCCACACATAGACTAGTTTGGTCCTGTGAGATACCAGATGGAGTTTATCCTTTAGGATGCCTGTGCTTCACGCAAATTTTAACGGACTCTGCGGCCTCTCTATCGATAATTCCTTCAGTGTATTATACTGTGGGGACCCCAAGTGCTTACAGCGTAGTCTTGTAAGACAAGTTCAGAGGAGATGCTCCATTGTTTCCCTGCAGCCTTGTTCTAGACATTTTCTGCACTCTTCTCGTTCTGTCAGCCCAATCCTGCGGGCTTGAGTCGCCACCAGACAGTGACGTGTTAGTATTCCCATTATGTTGCTACAGTCTCCTCTATGGAGTGCCAATACAAATTTTGTGTACTGTCGATCTACCGTTTTACATATGATTTTTGCAGTTTTGCACCCAGGTAGCTCGTTTCACCGGTTTTGCTTTTCTCTCGAGATCGTATAGACAAAGTATGGGTTTCCCAATGTTCATCACGTTTTCGGAAGTCAGCCGTACACCATTCTTGGCATATCGTCTACTATTTTATTGCTCTCTATGCCTTTATGAACTAGCACCTTGTAGAAGTGAAGTTGCTTGCTTCTGGCAACACTTTCCACTGCCGCCTTGCTTCCCAAGACACTTCTGGCCGGTATACGATAAGAGGTTACTGCATTGATTTCTGCTTGGCTCTACGTAGATATTGACTCTGGAATTGCCTGTAGGTGCATTAGAGGCCAGCTCCGCGGCCTTCGCAATGGCAGAGACTTCAGCTTGAAATATACTGCAGTGGTCCGGCAACTTAAAAGGTTGCCTTATCTAACTCTGGAATGTATATTGCACCATTGTCTATTTTCAAGTCCTCCGTAAAGGGTTTAGAGTTTTGCGTGTAGCTAACATATATACCTTTACGCCAGGCATCTTTTTCTATGTTTACTTTGAACCTTATTTCCCAGTGGAAAAGTGGGATCATGTAGACGCTGTTTACCCAACCGCCATTACCCACCAGGCTATGCCCGAAGGCTCTATATGTAAATTCTTTTGCAGCCAGCAGTCGTTAAGCCGATTTTGCTGTGCGGTTTGCAGCGAAGAGTTGAAGGTGAATAGGCCAGAGACCGATAATTGACCCGCAGATAAAGTTGTTCAGAATGATCCGTGGAACATTTGTCGCACATGCGATTTTTTCTTTTCTTTGGCTCCGTGCAAAACGGCCCGCTCTAATATATATTTGTTTAAGTCCATAGGAGCGAAATTGTTTATGTACTAGACATTAAAGGGTTCTGTTTTAATAACTGTGTACTATTTAACAAATTTTGCGGAATAGCGAATCGAATAAACAACTATTATATAACTAGGAGAGCGTTGTGAGTCAACGATATTCCTTAAGTTTATTTTAATCTTCGGCAAGTAATGTCAAAACGCCCTAAGTACATTTGCATGAAAAAGTCCATCACCAAAATTTCTGAGTGATCTAAAAGAGCGCGATGACATAATTCATAATTTTAAAATTTGCACAAATTTAGCTCTCAGAATTGATCTCTTTTTTAGGCGGCTAAGATCCAGAAACGTATCAAACCTTGTTACCATGAGAATTCGATACCCTACATGCAAACGTCTCAGCATAATACCTATTAATCAGCTGCTTTCAAGCTCATACCAAGGTACTCACGTAATACCCCTTCCTCTATGCTCCAACCTGTCAAAACAGCTCATTCGGAACCCTTTGATGACTTCACAGACAAAACTTTCAATTCTTTTGTTATTTATAGCATTTATATATTCTTTATAACAAAAATTGCACAGAATACTAATGAAACAGCAAGTTAAGATCTGTTAAATTTCATAAAGATCGGTGGAGTAGTTCTCAAAAAATCTTGACAACCAACTTCAAAAACATAGTTTGGAGAATAACGAGTTAAAAAACGGCGGTGTTAGCCTAGCTAGCCTCTGACGGCCAAGGCTGTATCTCTGAAAGTATTACTCGGATCAACTTGAAAATTTAGAACAATATTCTAGCGTTGTTGTAGAATTTATAAGACAACAAAAAATAATTGATTGTTTGAAACCAGTAAACATAGGTAAAATATTTTTTGAGTCACAAAAAAAAAATTAAAAGTCCTCCGAAAATGTTTATAAGTTCTAAATTTGCATTATGTAGATTTACTTTTAGCTTAAGTTATTGTTATAATACTGAATTTTCAGCTATTTTTATCCTAAATAATAGTATTCCTAAATGTTTTATTCTTTTTTTACAGGTAAAGTTATCTGCGAATTCTTCTGACTTTTAATGGTGAGTATTCTTATTGCTACAAACAAATGATTCGGGACTTTGTGGTTGCCCACGACAATATAAAGCTTGCAGGTGTTACGGCTAACTGCGTCTATTATTAAATGGTTCTAGCAGCATGATGCCCAAGCCCTTACATTACGTGAAACCATAATTTTAGGGACGTTGTCTTTGTGATTCGTTTGTTTACTTTTACATAAATCCAGCTACGACTGTTCAATTGTAAACCAACATTTTGAAAGTATGTATGTATATGTATATGCATACCATCGATTTAGCCTAACCCATCCGTCCGTATATATGCGAAATCAGTTTTAGAGATATTGTTCTTAGTTTTAGAAATATCTACATATCTGAAATATTGCAGCTGCCCCTTTCTCAACAAGAAGCTTCTTATTTGTCGGAATGGCCGATTTCTAACCTCTATAGTAATAGATGCAAAGCAACTGAACGCTCCTAATAGAGTGCTTGTATTGAAATTTTTTTTATTCGATTTTTTTTGTTTGGGGTACTGCCTAAAACAATGATGTAATTTGTGAAGAAATTGCTCAGATCGAATCACTATATAACCGCCATGCAAGCTGCTCAAAGTTTTTGTAAGACATATTTTGTGTTTGTGAAAGGTATTTTATAGCTTCGGTGCAGCCAAATTTAACATTTTTTCTTGGTTTTAATGTAATGACTAACATTTTAAAACATGATTTTGTTGTTTTATTTTCTTTAAATAATAATCAAATATTTTACCACATATAAAATTTCAATTATTCCATCAAAATTGTAAACTTCTGTCACCACAATTTTACATACATTTGTATCTGAATGTGTGAATATCTGTCAAGCTTTTCTTTCAAAAATCAAAGGTGCATATGTCAAAAATTGTCTCTGCATTTCATTTTCTTCAAAATTGTTTGTTTGTTTTTGTGTTCACACTTTCACACGTTTGCCAAACAAATTTAATAGAAATGCGACTATTTACTCATAATCCTTCGATTTGTAATTTTAAGCACACATTTTACATAGGAAAACCAAACAAAAGCCTCTAAAATCAGATAAATCCATAATAATAATAGAAATAAAACCACAACAACAATGCCTAAAAGCGATTATTGCGCGTTAATGCATGTTAAATCGATCAGCCTACAAACAAAGGAAATAATGCAATAATGCATATGCACACATATATATATGCATATATATATACATACATGTGTGTGTGTGGGCAAAATGCACTTTCCGTAAACAATTTATATTATAATTAATTTCGTTCGATTTGTTCACGCAAATGTTACATTTTATACAAATTGCACACAGCTGCAATTACATACTATAAGTGTAAATTTGTAAATACAAGGTGTTACAAGAATTGATTTCAAGAGATAGCAATGTTTCATTTCACAATTCTTTACATTCTTGAATAGTATGACCTATAGTCATGAGATCGTCCAGATAAAAATTATTGATGACGTACGTTTTCATTGCCTTTGCAGTAAATGTTAGGAATCTCCTGCACTGATTCTATAAGATTTTGGTTTTTTCTTGCTGGAAACTGTTTTCTTTCTTCTTGCGAGTAGAGTGGACATATTTTACTGATAGGCCTTTTCACAGTACTATTTTCTGTCTGAATGGTTACCGCTCTCACCATTTCATCATATCCTTTATGTATTTCAGTATTTTTCCCCCTGGGCCATTCAGGTGGATGAGAAGTCTAATTTTTTATCAACACAATTTGTCCTTCTTTAATATTGCTCATCGGTTGATTTCATTTCTACCTTTTTTGCAAGTTATGCAGATATTCTTCTTTCCAATTCTTCTAAATCTGGTATTTCATTTCTTACAGGATACTTCATCTATCCAATGTCGTAAAATTTCTTTCTTGTAGCGGTTCTGACGCACTCAGCAAAGATCTTATAAAGACCTTTCTCAAAGAACTCTCTCCGATTGACTATTTCACATAAAAAGATAAGCCTGTGCCAACCTTCTACGGTTTCAATACTATTGAGACTGCTCTAAACTCATTCTCTGTTAGTCTTGAGTTTCTTCTAAGCAACATGCTGAAGCACCCTATATAAGAGTTTAGGTGAGAATTTCATATGCATTTTAATGCTAACTATAATTGTTTTGATAATTGCTACACAAAACTCATAAACACCAACATTTGTTGCACATATGTACGTGCTTATTGGAACACTAGTGCCTACACAGGTGTATAAGCATGTAGTACGTATAGACATATGTACGTAAGTACGGCAAGTTATGGATAAACTATTTTAATGTTCCTTATATAAAAAGTTAATAGGAATAGTGTCATTAATAGAAAAAAGCGTCAATAGTTTTAGATCTAATCTCCAATGCGACTATCGCAACCAGCGTATCACTATACTCAACGATAGTCAAGCGGCTCTAAAAGCGATCTCAGTTTATGAAGTCAAATCGCTATCAATAGAGGAGGGTTCCACACCATAAAACAGTGGCTCCGCAAGGAGGAGGAAGGGTACTGGCAACAGTCAACAGGAATACACCACGCCAAGCAGCTTTGGGAGGTTACACTCCAGCAAGGTTCAGAGAAATTACCAACCACCCCCGAGAAAAATTCCGCCTCCTTGTGGCTCAAGAAATACTTGTCCAACATGATCATAGCCTCTTGTACGAACTGCCAATTTTGCGACATGGAACCGGAAACTGCAGTGCACCAGATTGTAGATTAGAGGTCTTCCTCTCCCGTTGCTTCTCCCGGCGGGTACCTCGTAGAATGCTTTCAGAACTCTAGTTTTTTCGTCCTTTCGGCCGGTGTGGCCGCTGAACTATGTCAATGTCGTCGTATATCTCGTACAGCTCATCGTTCCATCGACTGCGCTATTCGTCGTTGCCAATGTTCGAAAGACCATAAATCTTCCGGAGAACCTTTCTCTCGAAGACACGTAACGTCAACTCATCAGGCATTGTTGTTGGTGTTAATAGTGGTTCCAATATAGACGAAATTATCTACGACATCGAAGTTATGACTGTCAACAGTGACGTAAGAGCCAAGTCGCGAATGTGACGACTGTTCGGTTGTATCAATTTCACGACGTACGCCAGCAGCGATATACTCTTATGAAGATTGTACTTGATCGATTAAACTCTGCAGCTCGAATTATTTACTCCAGCAGTAGATTGAAGAAGTCTGAAACCTTGTTTGGTATCGAACGGCTCGGAGAGATATTTCCCGATCCTGACGGGATCATTAGACATTAGATCCCATTTCTAACGATGATTCCTTTTTAAAGGGAAGATATAGATTAGATATTTGGAATAAAAAGTCAAGTTTGTAAAATGTACTACATTTTGAACTCATAAACTGGGTTTCAAAGGAAGATTCAACGGAAAAAAGTCGACGATAGAGAAAAGAGAATAGAAAAAGAAGAGAAGAAGAAGTAGAGAAGATAGAGAAGAGATGAATAACAAAATTTTACCCAGATTCATTACTAATAACCAGCCAAATTAGTTGGAGTATGAGCGCGAAAACAACTAGAGCGTAACCCTGCAATTAATTGAAAATCATTGACTGCTTAGTGGATTTACTATATGAGCGCGTGTATTTTTTGTAAATTAATTATGTATACCGCCAAAAAGCCGTTTGTCATACTCTTCATTCACATACGTAAAAACGAGTATACAGTTATTATGCGACACACAACACTGCAGTAATTGTGACTAACAACACGACTGTACACGAATGTGTGGTACATACTGAATGCGTACCTGAATGATCTAATCAATTATTTATTGTCTGTGCTTTTATGGACATTTATCAATCATTTAACAACAACAAAAAGCGAATGAACTTGGGTATGAAATCAAATGTATTACTCAATTCATCACTGACTAATGAGTACAAGAGCCGATTATATTTGTTCAATGAGCCATTGAGTTGATTGGGAACTAGTATATATGTAGGTATACGTAATAAATGAAGGCTAGAAACCATATCATGAAGTTGTGCAACCAGGTGGAGGAAACTGTAACTGCTTCTTGCTCTTGGTGATAGGTATGCACCGAATGGATATTTGGTAGATGTAAAAATAACAATAATTTCCCACAGTGAAAGATAAGACAGTGTTAACTGTTTCTAATATATTGCCCCGCTTTTTCGAAGTACTCATCCATTAGGTTATCAAAAGGTATTCTCTGGCTAATCTAAAGCTACTAATTACAATCTACATATGTATGTGCCACTATGTTAAACCGCTATGCACCGCTCAATGGCGTATTATTAGTAAACTAACACAATTTACTTTTTCGATTATTTTCTAATTGCCAGCAGCAAAGTGGGTTGTATTGTGTCATTGCGGTGAGTCAGGTGTAGAGTAATGAGTTGTGGCCCGCAGCTGTGTTTCGCCGCTATTGCCGCATATTCTCATTATTTATTGTTGCTTTTTTGTCAACGACATTGCAGCATGTTGCAGTCATTTTATCGTACTCCCCTCTTTACATTCACTTTTTGTTTGCCTCCCCACAATGCGCAGCAAAAAGGTGTCGCCGCTTCTTTTTTGCATGTTTCACACTTTCAGGTGATTTTTACTCGTTACTTGAATCGTTTTGCATTCCTTTATTTTTCATCGATTCGTTTTTTTATCTACTACTTTTTGGTATTTTTTAAATTTCATAAGAACTCTTTAAACCGCCTACCTAGCCTTTATAGAAGAACCCAGTTTAATATGGCGTATTCTCTTTCTGCTGGGTTCATCTTTGAAGAGTGCTCAAAACATTTTGACGGACGAGCGCTATTTTTGTTGAGAGTAACTTTAGAGATTCTTCTCAGGCGAAAAATAGACTAACTCTATGGTATAATGAATCCAATCGAGGTCATTGATCACTCCAAGACGAATTTCAGGAAGGTCGTACAAAATCAGTTATTGCTCCGGAGACAAACTGATATTGCAAGATCGTCATGTAACCGATCATGAGACTGAGAAAATTATGAATATTAATGGGACTGGCGCACATTCAATGACTTGCATGAACATTTGACTGTAAGAAAAAGCTTTCATGTTGGATACCACCATTTGTCAATCAAAAAGGCTTCTGCCGATTGGTGGAGAAAAATGTTAAGAAAATACGATAGCGGTGCTTCGAAACACGTGACGTGAATGTGATTTTTGGCCAAATAATCGTCCTTCGAATGGTGGATTCTGAGCAATTTGTGCGTTATGGTCATCAAATGCGATCAAATCGATGTTTTGGAGATGTTCAATTCCATCTCCATGGATTTCAATGATGATTTCGGCTGATTTTTGATGAATTCACGCACAATCTCGATGGAATCTCCGGTGATCACAGATTTTGGTTGACCCACATGTTGATCGACATTTATGTCCTCACGGCCACTTTGGTAACGTTGAAACCTTGGTACCTTGTGTTGTCTCATTCACCACTACACCAAGCTCTTCCACTTCTTTTTATAAAAAAAATGAAAATAAATGGTGTAGGTAAGGCTGGTATCCTGGTCAAAGAATAAAAAGTATTGACTTGCATATTTGCGCTAAAATGTAGGCCACAAAATCTTTCATACTCCAATTAACAATGACATTAGGATTTTATTAATGCACTTACATCTGTAAACAATTGATGAAAATTTTCAACAAAGCGTGTTGAAAATCAAAATTGGAAAAATAGCTATATTTTTAAGTGGAATTTCCTTTATGCTGGCTATTTTTCATTATTTTACTTTCATTAATATTAATTATAAACCGCATATGCCACTCATTACACCAACAATAATGACAATATGTATATACAAATGTGCCATGAATGGCTGTAAGCAATTGCAACAACAACACAAAACCACAACAACAATGCATTTAATGGTGCAGCGAACACAATGACTACATTAGTGCATAGAAAAAAGAAAACCAAAGGAAAAAAGTTCGAGTATTTAAACACAAAGCACTAAATGAAAAGGACAAAACTGCAGCGATTCTAACAAAAACACACACAACAATGCATAAAGTATTAAAATAAGAAAATACAACAACAACAAAATTGCAAAAACTCGCGCTCATTTACAAATTTTTACTGAATATTTGCAACTAATTGCTATGAAGTTTTTGTTGCCGCTGGCAGGCATATGTGTTTGTGTGTGTGTGTGCATGGCAACTGCAAATTTTTCACATCTAGCACTCAACCAAATTAGTGTCATTAAGGCATACAAATGCATCAGTGTGTGTGTGTGTGTGCGATATTCCCACTGCGGCGCAATTCAATTACTGTTAAGCGTCAGTCAGCTGCTATTTACAACTCAAATTAATATTTAATTATTATTTTTTAGTAGTTTTAAAGTAAATATTAAATATTTTATTAGAATTGTTTTTATTGGTAATATTGAAAAATATCCGCAACCCCTCCCCCTATTAATTTAATACTAATTAGTATTTGCCATTAGTTTTATCTGTTAATTGTGAATTATTCATGCTCGGCACACAACGTTCACTTCGGCAAATAATTGACTGGTGTTTAATGTGATTTTATTTGAAGAGGCTTCATTAATAATTGATGGTAAATTTGTTAGTGAAATATGAGCAGCGCGAAATGAGATTTAATTTATATTTATTAGGGTGGCACTCAACTCCCGAAATAATATTATCTGTAGTACTAGATCCCAGCATTGAAAAAAGGTTTCAAGACCACAGCATACCCCTGTAAAACCCCCAGAGGTGATCTAGTGACTGATGCCTAGAATATACTAAAATTATGGAGGGATCACTTCACCGACCTGCTGAATGGCAGTGAAAGCATAACACCAGGAGTTGGTGAACCCGATTCGGAGCTGATGGTCCGTCGGCCGAGTTATGCAAACACGCCGGCGAAGAACTGATAAGGAGCATGCATCAGTTTCTTCGTAGAATATGGCCGGACGAAAGCATGCCCGACGATTGGAATTTAAGTGTGCTCTGCCCAACTGTTCGGTAATATGCGTAATATTTGTTCGCTTCGCAGAGGGTTCCATATTTAAAATTTACACGGTTTATCATAATTCTTTTATGGAACACCATAATGTGTATTAATTGTAATTATCAGAAATTTTAACCGCGAATTTATATTTATTGCTCACATTAATTTATGAGTATTTAAAAACAATCATGTGGTTGAAGAATTAAAAATCGTGTGACTGAGTGCTGATTATAAAACATTATAAATTTTTTAGATTATTTTCCAAATATAAAAAATATTGAAAAAACAAATAATCCTGTTAACAAATATGTAGAAATTTTTTGTGATAATACAAAATGAAAAGCCGAAAATTAATCGTAGTGTGGATTTCACAGAGTGAGCTCAGTTTACGCACAAATTCGAACGGAAAATGCTTAGTATATCTTTTATGCATATTTTTATTTTGCTTTCAACTTAAATCAGGAGACTTGGGCTGAAGTAAAGACCCTCTGTACGCATAGATAGATATCTAATATATTTACTCGAATAGACTTTAGACTTTACATATTCTCATAAGAAAAATCTAGGGTGTGATATGTGATATTATCTACTCATCGAAGTGTTCTCTCAATAAATCCATTGATTGATGCGATTTGTGGGAAGTCTTGTTGAAAACAAATGGCCCAAAGATCAGTAGCTTCAATTTCAGACATCAAATAGTCGGTTATTGTGACACAATAACGGCCGCCATTGTCGATTACGTTCTCACCAGCATCATTTTTCAAGAATTTTTGAGCGATGATTCCACCTACCCACAAACCACACTAAACCGTTGTTTTTTCTAGATCAAATGGCAGCCCTTAAATCTCTTCAGGATACTCTTCATACCACATACAGCAAATTTGCTTGTTTAAATACCCATTGACGTAGAAATATGCGTCATCACTGAACGAAATTTGGCTCGAAAATATCGGATCATCTTGGAACTTTTCAACAACGTCGCTTGGAGAGATCGAGCGACTTCAGTTATTGTAAAAGCTGTATTTTGTATGCTTTCAATTTAAGATCTCGACGTAAAATGCACTAAGTTGTTTCAAACGTTAGTCCAAGTTGCTGCGAACTTCATCGAATCGACTCTCCACGGTCTTCGTGTACACTCTCAGCTACGGCTGCTATACAAGTATTTTCTTCACTGCGTGCTGGACATAGTCTATTCGGTGGAATATAATACATTATGAATGCTAGGCCTCAAGATGGGTGGTGGTGTTGCGAATAGTTCGCTCAGTAGGCCGATTATGTTGACCATAAGTTGAGAGAAGCACGTGAAACACATTCTTTACCGAACGTGAATATTCGTAATAAAGTTGAACGATTTATAAACATTTCTCAGGCATCAGTCTTTTAATGATAAAATGACAAACAAAACATGACGGCTTGACACGACTTACGCGTGATCTGCCAAAAAAAGGCTATTGAAAAAAGTACATCTTCTTGGATCACCCATTACAATATGTACATAAAATTATGTTATTTAAATGACTTTCACACTAGTTAAATGCAACAAATAAATGCATTTACGCATCCGTGCATTTTCATATCCACATACACAGCCCTACACACTTGAGTTTTCATTTGTTCATTAAAAATGCGAAACAAATGTGGAACCACTCGAGTAACACCAGTCAACAGGCGACAGCAACAGCAGCAGCAAATTGCGGTTTGGCACCAACATGTCGCGCCATTGTCACGTTTCGTGTCAGCGATGACGCTGCTGCAACAACGCTTACAATATGTTTTAGCACATTTTTAAAAGCTGATTTTTCATAAAAAAAAGCCATAAAGCCATTACTTCTGCTGATTTAAAGATTAACTGACGAAGTGAACTTGTGAAACGCGTCAAATTCGTCTGAAATGAAAGAAATTTTTTGCTTACTACGAGGTTTGACAATTAAGTAATGAGACTGATTTTATTGCCGCGCTTGTGGTAAACCTGTGACCTGAAAAATCCCGATGATTATCGCCTTTTTTGATAGCCGTAGAATCGTCCACAAAGAATTCGTTCTACCGGGGAATATTGCCAAGTACTCGAAAGATTGCGAAAACGAGTCAACAGAGTGCGTCCAGACATCGCTCGTAACTGGATCCTTCATCACGACAACGCGCCGCGCCACACCGCCCCCAGCGTGTCCCAGTATTTGGCCTCTAAAGGGATCGCTGTGCTGCAACAGCCGCTTTATTCGCCCGACATGTCACCCTGTGGCTTTTTTTTGTTTCCTAAAACAAAATCGGTGGTCAAAGGAACCTATTTTGAGTCGATTACGGACATCCAGGCGGCCGTGACGAGGGTACTCGTCGACATCCCAGTCGAAGCGTTCCAGAAATGTTACGAAGCATGGAAAACGCGCTGGAATCGCTGTATAGCTACCCAAGGGGACTACTTTGAAGGGGATGGCAGAGTTGTAGAATAATTTTCAAATATACGGTTTTTATGGAATCAGTCTCATTACTTAATCGTCATACCTCGTACTATATAAATTTTACAAATTATTATGGAACATAAGTATGTGAACAACAAGAAACTTTTGGAGTAGCGTTTTTAAGCTTCGAAGTAAACCGGTTTTATATTACAAATGTAAAGTTGTAAAAATTGGTCAATAGGCAGATTTAGGTGAAACCCTGCATCTCAGCAGCTACTATACCAATTTCAACCAAATTCGGTATCTTCGGTTAACCAAACATTTCTCTAACAAGCACGCCTACTTCTCCATAACAAACCTAATATTTTCCAACTATCCGCATCTATCGGCCAATATGTAAGAATTCTTACAGAAATTCAGAAAGTATATCTTTCTAATAATCTTAAGGAGACTTTAACACTTGCATGTTGCAAGAGTGTGAAATGTTCGGTTACACTTAGACATTCCTTAGCTTTCATATATATCTATCTAAGATATACGATTCAAGAACGAGTTAAAAACAAGCAAAAACTTGAAAAAGATCCGGGTTTTCACCGAAGAACCAACTTCAGCGACGAGGCTCATATCTAGCTGAATGGCTTCATCAATAAGCAAAATATGCATTATTGATTAGGCAGCAATCCACACGTACACCATGAGTCACCATTGCGTCCCGAAAAATGGTTTGGTGCATTTTATGGGCCGGCGGCGTAATTAGGAATCGCTACCGCTCAATGATAACCCAATAGTTTTGGGCCGAATTGGTTGCTATAGACTTGGACAATACGTGCGGCGCAACATGCCACACAGCGAATATCACAATGGATTTATTGAAAACCAAGTTTGGTGAACGTGTTATCTCACGAAATGGACCGGTCAATTGGCCACCTCGGTCGCGCGATTTAACGCCGTTAGACTATTTCCTGTGAGGCTACGTTAAGTCTAAGGTCTATGCCAATAAACCAGCGACGATTGCTGAACTTCGTGCACATATCGAATGAGAAATTGCAGCAGTATCGGCTGATTTATGCTTAAAAACCGCCGAAAATTGAGTTCAGCGTCTGGACTGGTGTAGGTGGTGGATATGCGAAAGAAACCTTGTTCCATACATAATGGCATCGAATGTACTTTTACAGGATTAAATAATTTCATTGATATTCCAAACTTTTATAGCGCTCTTATTGAAAACCCAGACAAATATATTCGATTCGAAAAATATATATGCTTGCTTATTCACTTTACTATGAATCCACAGATTTAAAGAGATTTTGGTATAAATTTTTTATCAGTTTGTCAAGCGATGACGTTTAGTTCGCCATTATACAAGAAATTAAAAAAAATATAATTTTTTTTGTGTGAAATTAAATACGTTTACCTTTTTAATAATTAAAAATATAATTCTATATTTTAAATAAAATTTTTTTGATTTTATTTTCCACAATGTTAAAAATCATCTAATGTTCATTTATAAAAAATTTATGTGCCTTGAATATAAAAAAAATGACTTTTTCGTCTAACCAATATAAAACATATGTATGTGCATTAGAGCGGGTCGACATGTTACGTGAAATGTTTTACGGATCATTCTGAACAACTTTGCCTGAGAGACTATGGATGAATAATCGGTTGTATGGGCGACATGTGAGACAGTTGTCCGATCGGACGGATTCCAACAAATGATCAATAGAAAAAGAAAATGCAACTATGTACTAAATTTCATGGGGATATCTCCAAAACTGATGAACAAATTTGCATAATCTCTAAAACACTTCGCCTTAAAAATTGTTGGATTGAAACCGGTAGTAGACCCATAGTTTTCTAAGCAAAGTTGTTCAAAATGATTTGAAGAATATTTCCTGCATACGCCATGTTTTTAGTTTTTTTTTAGCTTCCTGTAAAACGACTCGCTTTAAATCGCACTCATATATACTGTACATATGTAAATATACTCCTTTATTTTTTTGGTAATTTATAAATTTTTGCAAGCCTGACTTTGTGGCTTCAACGAAACAGCACTCGTGCCTAGAGCGGCAGTACACTCGTTCCTAGCCGTACGTATGCATTTTTTCTCACCTTGTACGTATACATATAACCTTGTTGTTGCTGTATTTTTGCGCTTTTTCTACCTTCCGCTTTGCCCCCCACGCGTTGCATTGTTTGTTTGTTTGTGTGTGTTTTTTGTTGTGCGCTTTTGTTGATATTACCATTCATTATTTTTCTTTCGCCCATGTTTGTTCGCAGCTAAAGTTTTTTGTTGTAGTTGCAATTTTCAGTTCGTTTCGCGAAAAACTGCAAGCTCAACATGGCTGTTGACTGGCAAATGATGCTGTTGCTCTTAGCCGTGTTTGTTTTTGTCACAACTACAGATGTGCACATGTATTTATATGTATATGTATGTGTTGTTGTCGCATCATCAGCGTGCAACAACTAATACACGCTTTTTGTTTTAACACCACCAACAATTACGGACGTGCTGTTGTTGTTGTTTATTGCTGTTGACTTGCGCTATTTTTCCTGTCAACTTGTTCTTGTTGTTGTTTTTTGTTGTAAATTTTCGCCTAGCTATGCGTTAATTGTTGTTTATTATTGTTGTAGTTAGCGGCTTGTGTTTTTTGTAAATTTTCTTGTTTTTGCTTTTGCAACGTCGCTTTCGACTTTAACGCCAATTAACGCTGACGTTCGTCAGAGGTTGCTGGCTGCTGGTTGCTGAGGCTTTTCCTTAATTTTCTGCGTTCGGCTGTTGTTTGTGCATTTGCCTTAGTTTGACTTTGCTAAATAAATTTTTAAATTCTTTTTCAGTTTTATTGTGTGTTGATTTCGCATTTAGCGCCCTTTCCTTCTTTCTTCGTTCCCTTCCACGAGCAGTGGAGAGCCCGTGTGTTTTTATAGTATTTGTATGTGTATGTGTGTGTGTAATTTGTCGCTGTTGTCGCATGAGTCACGTTCCACGTAAACACTTGACTCATTGCCAACTCGACACAAGCACTTTGCTCTCCGTCCCCCACATAGCCATTCGATTATCCTCACTTTTTCCGCTTTTATGTGCCAGAAAGAAAGAGAAACGTTAAAGAAGCAAACAAAATTTGTGCAGAAGAAAAATTAAAAAATAAAAATTCAATGATTGTTAATCAGCAGTGTGTGTGATACCCTCCACAGTATGCAGACAATTAATCTTCAGGTGCAACTTGTTGGGGCACAGTGGCAAAATTGAAAGTAAGAACGTTGCCACGTCTTCGAAAATTTTCAATAATAGTGAAAAAACTATAGATTTTCCATATTTTGATAGCCCACACCCTTAATAATAACATACTGAAACTTCAAATCGATAACTCGAATAGTTTTTGAGTTACTGCTTTCGAAAGTGTAGCCGCTCAGTTCAATCAGCACCAACCGTTTGCCATATGAATGCTATTTTTAAACACTTTTTTCTCGAAAAAATGTGCGAACAATATCGTCTAGTAGAGAACTTTTTTAAGTTTCATCCTTGGAGAAGACCGGAAACAGTGTAGCAGTGGAAGATGTTTTTCTTAGATCAAGTAAAGGGAGATCCATTTCGAGATTCTCTACTCTTTTATAGAAAAAACACAGAAACTTCAGGTTTAAGGGCGAATGTTTATTATCATTCGAAAGAACATTTCTTGACATTTATTTCTTAAAGATTATATCTTTCAAATGTTGGCCGTGGCTACGGCTCATGAGATCCAGCCGTTGAGTTCAATTTTCAATGACTCGAATGAGCATTTCGACTGATAACTGACGAATCACACGCGTCATGTTTTGCACCATGACCTGAATTGAAGTGGGATTGTCCGGTTAGACTTTAGACTTTACATATTCCCTAAAGTAAAAGTCTAACGGTGTGATATCACACGTTATTGGTGGCCAATGGACCAACTCAAAACGTGAACTTTTCTGCTCCCTTTAATCTTCTTACTCGTACTTCTCTCAATAAATCCATTGATTGATGCGATGTATGCGAAGTGGCACCGTATTGTTCAAACCAAATGTCGCCGAGATCACGAGCTTCAATTTCAGGCATCAAATAGTCGGTTATCATGACGCAAAAACGGTCGCCAATGACGGTTACGGTAACATTTTTGAAGAAATATAGACCAATTTTTCCACCGCCCACAAATTACACTAAACCCTTGCTTTTTCTGTATGAAATGGCAGCTTTTGAAACTCTTCAGGTTGCTTTTCGTCCCAAATGCAGTAATTTTACTTGTTTACATACCCAGAAATAGTCAGGAAATGGGCCTTATCACTGGACAAAGTTTGGCTCGAAAACGTCGGATCTTCTTGGAACAATAACCCACAGAAGAAAGTGATGTCGCTTGGAAATGTCGAGCAGTTTCAGTTCTTCCGCGTTTTTTTACGCTTTCAGTTTAAGATCTCAATGTAAAATGCGCCAAGTCTTACCATACGTTAGTCCGAGTTGCTGTGAACGGCGTTGAATCGACTCTCAATGGTTTTCGCAACAAAATTTGATCGCACGACTGTTTGTGCACTTCAATCTCAACTCACAGTTTCTATTCTAAATATAGCTGTTTACAGTTACTTATAACACCAACCATGAACCATAAACTCGAGTTAGTGTTATCATCAGCAGTAGCTTCCGTTATATAAACCACATTTCATATCCACTGGAGGGTGTAAACATATAACGTTAGCTCTGTCTTCGGTGCACAAGCTTAACGAGCTACAAATCAGCACACGCACAACTCAGCTCTTTGTGCCGGCAATTAGTAGTGTTGTTCGCAACTTTTCTCTTTGTTATTGTTTTCAACTTTTTCCCAGCACCCCTGCAACACTTCAATTAACATACTGCTCGTACCACTTACCACTTACCTCCGCCTTAACTCGACTTGCTAGAGTATCAGCCAGGCTTTTAACAACACACTTGATCTTGCAAGTACTCGCAGACTCACAAGCTCGTACATGTCTTCACGAAGTGTGGGTTTCAGTGTCTCACATGTACGCCCTTTGTTTAGCTTAATTTTCTTACAGCTTTCTTCGTTCGCAACGAAGGTATGTATGAAAATTGTTGTAATTTTTATTTTTTCTCTCCGCCTTTCGTTCAATTTTGCAACTGTCTCATTAAGCCGGGCGTGATGCGGGCAGGCGTGTGTAACTGAGAAGGGTGCTCTTGTAATTGTTCCCAATTCCCGCGCGTTTATTTACTTTCATTAAGCGCTGATGCTGCCACATCGTTGTGATTTTTACATTCACTATACATACACACTGGACATACATACATACAAGTGTATGAACATTGTGATTTTGCAATTTAATTTAATTCTCTTTTTATTTCTCTGCACGCTTCGTTGCTTCGTAAATATTTATTTCATCAATTCGTTTTTCCTCCGCTTTTATTGGTTTTTCTTTTTGTGCGTACGTTCTTTCTCATAAAATGTTAAGCTCTATGTACAATATTCTCGTATTCTTCGTTTTCGCCTTTTAAATATTTTTATTTGTGATTCCGTCGTTTAAGTGATTTAAGCTGGTAGTGTGCCTGCTCATTGCGCTCGTGTCATTCAATTTTGCACTCCAATAGTCTTAATTTTCTCTTCGAGGTGCGATACACACCTTTTATGTTTAATTTTAAACTTAAATTTCTTTAATATTTTGCGAAGTCATACTTCTCCTAGTGGTTCCTTCTCAGCTAACGCACGTTCGAGGGACTGGTGTGTTGGAAAAGGGGTGCAGTGAGCTTTTTCAAGGTTGGATCGAAATCAAGAGTTAAATTGAGTGAGAGTAGGAAATTCCCTCTTTTGCCGGGAGCGCTCCATCAACTCTACTTACAGACTATCAAACCACTTTAGTGTCTTTCAAGGTAGCAGTAGGTGTACACATTGCGCAGCTTCCTTCAGATGGATGTACATTCATTCCGATAGCCGAGCGGTTATACTGCCTCTGAGCTTGCTATGTGCTCAAAACTAGTCGACTCAGTGACCTCATTAGCAATAGCTTCAAGCTTCCTCCACATTAGACTTGTGTGGATGTCCGGTCACATCGGAATCGCTGAAAACTGCAAAATCAATGAGCTTTCTAGGGAAGGCATCCATTCCCCAATTACATCCATCCGACTGGAAACAAGTCGGGTTTTCGATGTCTTCTAGCGTTTTGGCGTTGGATCTTTGCATCTCCGGTGGTCAACAACGAGAACTTGTAGGACTGCGGGATCGTTTTAACTTAGAGTAAAGCGAAGAAGGTTCTCCCTTGCATATAAATATTCTGACTGTTCTGTATGAATGAAGACAAAGTATAATCATTTTGTAACTTCCTCCTCTACTGACCGTCTTTTGACAGACTAAGATTGAAATATCTCAGTAGACACATCTTTGGCGAACCTAGAGAAATGGTTGGGATAGATGTTAATCGCCTTAATAATTTGAATTTATTGTAAGCTAAAAAGCAAGATCAAGATTCTGGATTTACAAATAGAATTGGGCTAGCCATAGAGCGCGTCCATTTATTTAAGCCTTGCTGATATTATTAAGTTCAAAAACTTTTCGTTTAGCCGGTGCATATTAAGAAAAATATCAATTAGCCACCTAAGTCAAGTGCTACAACTCCACTAGATCACTTTTTGTGAAGGTGTTTTAAGAAAATGTTCTAAAATGTCAGGTCAATTGGAAGCCTACTATCGACGCATTGAGGGCAAAATGAGGTATGACATGGTGTGGTAAAAACTTGGTCAGACAAAATGATCTTCAAAGAATACGGTGCCTATATCCCTTAAAATTTGGGAAACTGGTAAAGTTAAAGTATTGGTCCTCAGATTTATTTGGAAGAAGTGTTCTGTACCTTTTATCCATTAAATAACCCGTTATTGTCCTCATTTACATTTTAATTTAGAATTAAGAAAAAATTAATCAAAATTTAGCTATTCTGATTCATTAATGAGTGTTCGCCCCAAAGCATAATCAGGAAGTAACTGAAAAGTCCAAACATGCGCCTATAATTTCCGATTCGATTTAAAGCCTTACTTAGCCTGCATAATTCGGCTTGGCTTATATAAATTTCGTCACCTAAAATGCAAAATAGCGAAACATCACTTTCCATAAGTTTAAAAGCGAAGAAAAAACGATATAATAGAAACCACACACGTTGAAACAAAATTTGAGGTTTGGTTATAAAATGGCTATATTTTAGGTGACGATATATATCTAACGCTTTCTATTGTATGATATCGACCGAATAATTCGCTATAACCTATATTTTTGAGTAATTGTTTGTCAATCCTTCCGTTATTGCGTATACAATAATCACAAATTCCATCGAGCATTCCATTAAATTAACACAGAAAAGTAATGCAACGCAGCCAGTGTATAAATACCAATAAGTAATTTCATTAATGGGAAGGTGAAAATATGCCAAAGTAATGCTGAATATTTCGCGGCTGTTGGTTTAAGCGCAGATGTGTGATACACATACATACATATGTAAGTATTAAACATGCATATTATTAACGACAAACGCTTCTGTTTGTCGGCAAGTGGGAAAAATACTTTAAAAACGTGTGAAAAGATTCCGCAGTAATTTTCTCTTTATTGAAAAGGCAAAAATTTGTAGAATTAAAAATTTGGATTGACATCAATTAAAATATTAATTACAATATATTATATAAGCTGCATTTTAAATTTGCGTTAATTAGTCAATTAGCACCATAAAGCGGAGCGAAAATTTTGGAAAACAGATCCAATTTGAATTTTTACAGTATACATAGATTATTTTCTAAAATTGACAGCTTTATTTAATTCCATCGAGCTTACGGTCGAGTCATATATTAATAAATGGCGAGCACATTTTAGCCGATAAGACTTTGTATCAAGATAAGGCTTTTCAGTCATATGCACATGTATAATTCACTCTTCGAAAACCCCAGCTTGAAGATATGCATATCTATCCAATATACTTTCATTCACGTAGCGTTATTAGTAAGACTTATTCGCTTTATAATGCCATAAAATGTTGCATGACTCTCGGTAACCAGTATTTATCTCAAAAAACTTTCTTATACATGGTAGTTTCTTATAACGAATTTTTTCAAAACGACGCTACAATAGTAGACTGTGTGGGACATTTCTCTTCAGTAAGGTTTGTCATTTCATCATGGAACGATATACGATTCAACACCGAGTCTAAATTATTAAAATTTAATATCGAAACTTGGAGCCATGGCCTCAACTTAAAGAGCGCTACGTCCAATTTATGGTCGTCATAATCGTTCTGTCAGGTCAACAATTGAGCGTCTAGTGGAAAAATTTGAATACACAGGCTCAGTACAAAATTTTCCCGTGCCAGTGAGATAAAGAATTGTCCGTAGTGTCGAGAATATTGCTGCCGCTGGCGCATCAATTGAGGAAGACCCAAATCAGTCTCCCACACGTTGTTCTGAAGCGTTGCGCATCTCTGTGACGTCGTTTTGGCGAATTTTACGAAAAGATTCCCAAACCGATTTTGTTTTATTCTAAAAAAAAATTTTGTAGCGCTCTAATTGAAAAACACGTCATAAAGACCCTAATATTTTTTTTTTGCACATGATATAAGTGTTTAAGGTTTATTTTTTAAATATTTTGTCGAATACGACCAGAATATTTGGGCACCCTCAGGGTACCTTTAAAAACATAACCTCACATCAAGAGATCTGAATTTCATTTTAAAATTTTCTACATACAATATATGAGTACAAATATTTTACTGAAGGCCATGTTTAACACGAAAAGAACTGTGAAATAAATCAAAATAAGGAAATAATTTCGCTAAAACGTATTTTCTATTGTGACAAAGTGATTGCAATCATTTATACAGCCACTTGAAAGATGACACCACACACTAAGAAGCCACACAATTCCACACAAATATCATCTCCAACAAAAAGAGAGAGTTGCTAACGTCTGACAGCTGGAGAAAAAATACGGTATTTTGAAATCATGAAGACAACTTAAGAAATGTGAAAGTCAGTTGCCGCAGCAAAGATGGTAGGCGTGTACAAGCGTAAACCTAAAATTTTTTGGGAACATATGATACTCATACGCCCACACAAAAAAGCCAAAAACGCGGCATACTATATACATATATACAAGTATGTATGTATGTATGTGAAAGAGTGTGTTTGCGAGAGAATTTTATAGCACAAACGATATTTCTTGCCATGTGTCAACTGCACGTGCAACAATTTGTGGTACGAACAGCGAAAGTTGTTGAAAAAAATAGGAAAAGAAAGAAAAATGAAAAATAATAAATTTTTAAAACATACATACAGACATACATAACACAAAAAGTGAGCAGTGAAACAAATATGTGCACTCTTCATAACGACGCTGCAGCTCACCACAGCTGAGTCTGACTCGACTTGACCCGCAGGCCTTGTTATAGCGCTTGTCATATGCCAAGTGCCATAAGATCGCAGCCACAAGACAAATTTCGAATTGCAGCGCAGAAATAAAAGAGCTACGACCACCAACTCAATGCCGTGGAGAGAGAAGCCGGCGACAGCTGACAAGAGCGCATAAATTGGTCAGATTGCAGGCTTGAAAGCTGTGCCAACGCAAGTAAAAGATACATTAAAAGCCAACGAGCAAACAAGTAGATAATAAATAGCGGCAATAGAGTTATAAGAATAAGATTGATGCCACCAGCAAGGAGGAAGTCGCTGCGGTCAGGGTTCGCATTTTCGCTTGCACTTGGCAGTTC
This sequence comes from Bactrocera dorsalis, assembly GCF_023373825.1. NCBI lineage: Eukaryota > Metazoa > Arthropoda > Insecta > Diptera > Tephritidae > Bactrocera > Bactrocera dorsalis. The sequence goes on along the minus strand of NC_064304.1, from coordinate 100,412,915 downwards.
AAGCATTTGTCGACAGCGCAGCCAGTAAATGGTGGCTTTAAGTGAGACAAATGGAGAGCATTAATTGTATTCCGCTTTCGCAGTTTCTTCTTTTCTACCTTTCTTTTTTAGATTTAAGTGTATGCCCTTGGAACCCTAAATAATTGAAGTAAACTTTGGCCTGAGTTCGTAAATTATTCAAGCAAGTAAAATACTTATTTCTAACGCCGAAACGATGGCTAGTCTAAGAAATGCTTACCAAGTGCCATATTTAGGAATCCGAGAAACAATCGTTTTAAGATGAAGTTACGTCCTCTTTAAGATGCACTTGTGCGTCCGATCCTTGCATAAAACCCAGATGAAAACTGCCTGAAACTCTCCCAGCTATATATCCGTTAGGTTGGACAAGCACTAAGGATATCGTCGAAAGGGTTCGTCGTAAGAAAAATTTCGTTGTTCACCAAATTGTTAAAAGAGTTGGTATTTTTGCTAAGAGATAATGATAGAAGAGACTGTAGGAACCTGATGGGAAAGTGGTCACTGCAACACACGCCCGCAGGATGGGGCTGATAGATTGCGAAGAATACAGCAAATGTCTAGAGCAGGGCACCAGGGAAACATTGGAGCATCTCTTATGCACTTGGAGGAAGCATCGATAGTGAGGCCGCAGAATCTGTTAAAAATCGCGTCAAGTGCCGGAATTCTAAAGGATGACTACACCTCTTGGACCCAGCAACTGAACTCCAACTGGTACAGCAAAGAACCAGGTCCGTCCGTGCCTTTTTGGCCTGCAGGGTTAACCTAACCTAGTGGAAATAATCAAAAATTATATAACCACGTAAGCGGTGTTTACACGAATAAAGAAAGAAGAAGGATTAAGAAATCACCTGAGCCACGCCAGCGACCTATCAATTTTATGTGGCGTTTCTTGACCTAGTTCGATAACTGTCTTCATCGGGTGTTCAGAGCATCTCTGACCTGCTGCCAGAAGACAGAAAGCTTCGATGTCACTTGCAATGCAAAATTTTTATTCTGTCCTATGTTAAAGTTGTAACAATTCTCTAACTCACCAATTCCATTTACCTACTGGGATCGAATACCCTTGCGCCCAAATCACCACTTTTGGTACTTTCGCCAACTTCTTAACTGCGGTGCTAAGCCCAACTATCTGTCGTACACCTCCGGTAGATTTGTTCGACTCGTTTTCTGCTTCTTTTGATGCAGTTGCTGTTCTTACTGTTATGAAAATAAATGCGGCATTCTTCTTTTCACACTTCGCCTTATCTGCGTGCGATTTGCTCAAGTGGTCGCTTTGTTTCTGCTATTGTGTTTGTTTTCCGATATTTCGCTTTTGTCTTCAGTCTTATTATTGTTATTGTTATCGTTAGTTTTTATGTCGTTGTGACATGAATACTTTCTGCTTTGGCGGCATTTACCGGCGTTGGCAATTGCATTTTATCCACCGCAGCGACCGTTGTGTGTAAACCGCGACTAAGTCAATAGCTGGGAGTTGGGAACATATTGAGGTTATGTTGAGACATTGAATGCAAGCTAAGTACACACGCTTGTAGAGCATAAACGTACGTTTCTATGTTAGTTACATACGATATCTACAAGAGGTGTGAATGCAGGCATTTTCAAGTGAACTCTTGCGGTAAACTTTCATCTGAGTATTTTTACTGGGAAAATGCGTAGGAATTCATAATCATAAGTGTCGGAGTTTACATGACTTTGTATGTATACACAGCGGTGGCCTAAATATTTGAGAAATATACATACTATACAACAAATTCATAAAATGTAGTTATCAAATAGTGGAATCATTGCCTCCGTAGCAAAAAACTTTATCATTAGTGTCGTTGTTCTAACTCCGAAACTGATAAGAATCTATCGTGAAAAAATTTCCAGATAATTCCTCATTTTATAGGAATAGGAAAAAGATACAATGAACAATGATACAATGATACAATGTATGTTGCTACACAAATCAGTAGGAAAGTGATGACGATGTAAATACGGGGATGTGTTCTGAAAAACTTCATATCTCTAAAATTCTTTCTCTCTCAATCCGTCCCTCAGAGAAAATACTGCATCCTCATGTGATACCATACCTCACAATTTGAGGATGGTCGGATAAAGCAGAAATCTTCTGAAATTATCTGACTATCAGGGATTCGATTAACTAGAGTTAGACTTGCTATGGTAGTCTGAGGTATACTTACTTCTCTTCCTTATTGGAGCGATTCTAGCTGAGCTTACAACAAGCTGCCAGTCGTTTCGCTGTTTGGCGCCAATTGAAGATTCCAAGTATAGCCAGATCCGTTTCTACAGAGTCTTTCCAATGGAGTGGAGGTCTGCCTCTTCCGGCGGCTACTGCGTCGAATTCTTTCAGAGCTGGAGTGTTTTCGTCCATTCGGCGGCACAAAGGCAGCTACTTTTCGTTCTGTTAAAAGCAGCTTTGAAATCGACGAACAGATTGTGTGCGTCGATCCTCTTTTCACGAGTCTTTTCTAAGATTTGGTACATGGTGAATCTGGTCGGTTGTTGATTTTCCAAGCCTAAAGCCACACTGGTAAGGTCCAATCATTTTGTTGATGGTTTGCTTTAGTCTTTCACACAATACGCTAGATAGAACTTTTTATGCGATGCTGAGAAGGCTTATCCCACGGTAGTTGGCGCAGATTGTGTGTGTCTCCCTTTTTGTGGATTATGCAGATCACAATTAAATACCAATCGCCGGGCATGCTTTCGTCTGACCATAATTTACAAAGAATCTGAGGCTCCTTATCAGTTCTTCGCCGCCGTATTTGAATAGCTCAGCCGGCTGACCATCTGTAGCCGCCGTTCTTCAGACGCGTAATTGGTATTCGAACATCTTCATGGTCGGGCAATGGAATGTCCGCTCCATCATCATGGATTATGGAATCGAGTTCACCATGTCTTGCTGTTATGCTTTCACTGCCATTCAGCAGGTTGGAAAAGTGTTTCCTCCATAAATTCAATATGCTCTGGAAATCAGTTAGTAGATCGCCTTACCTCCACCTAGACCATAAGCCAAAATACCGGTATATATCTGCTTCTTTTTGGCTTAGTGGAGGATGGAGCCATGTGTAGAAGTTCACGCAAAAGAGGAAAGTTCTCTGAGCGCCATTCACTTGGGAGTAGCCAGAAACGATCCCTTTACATGTGGCTCAAGCAGCTCACGACTTCCGGTCTTAGACCAAGTACTCCTTGGGTAGCCAAAAAACATCTGTTTAAGGCCAGGTAAAGTGAGAAGGCGAAACATTTCTTCTGAGTTTGGAATCCGGCACGTAAAAAAGAGCCCCATTGAAACGAAAAAACCGGTAGGTGTACAGTATACTTATATGTACATATGTATTTTGCATTTCACTTGTTAATCATTTCTTTCCATGCGTGTTCACTTTCCATTTCAGGTAATATGTTGTTGTTTATTTTTTCCATACGAAACATACTGCTATTCACAGTTTCATTCCTGTGGGATGTTCTCCACATTTTACGCTCCAAAGCACCTATTGATGGAAAGCATGTCAGTAACTTTCCATCGACTCAACTTTATTTAAAAAAAATCGTAGATGCATATGTTTATACAGTGACCGAGAGGCACCACATCTGAGGACGATGAAAGAGATGAAATAGAAAATTGAGATAGGCACTTCGATGTGCCACAAATGCAACTGGTTAACTTGAGTGGGAGAGATGTGGCAAATCAGAGTAGAAAAATTCACCGACACCGGAGTAAAGGAAGTAAGAGTCCATAGAGAAGCAGGCAATAATGGAAGTTGTAAACCGCAGAGCAGAGAATTAGGTAAACCGCAGACCAAACAAAAATTCAGCCTTTGTGGTATGAAATTACTGAAAGCAAAACGAAAACTTTCTCTACGGTATGCAAATTGGACGCATAGCAGGGTTTCGTATGAAAATCACTAACATACTTGAGGTGTGCACTGAAGCCACGATAAAGAATTTAATTTCTACTGCTAAAGGCAAGAGGTTATGTGACAGATAACAAATTTCAACTCAAAAGTTTGCAGACTTACTCAAGTTACGTCATAATACATATAAAACAAATGATTTTATTTGTATTAGTTGTCGCTGGCCGGATCTGAGAGATATCAAGTTATTTTTCAGAAGGACGAGAGTTTGAAGACTTAAATTGTGAAGTACGTATTTGAACTCGCCGGATATTCCGAAGATCTGCCTGTTTTTCAATAAAAGCCATCAGCTTCTTAGTATTAGATTTCCTCTTCGTTTTAAGACAAAATCCACATTTCGTCTGGCATAGTCGGCCGACTTATGACTTATTGTTGTTGTTCTAGCGGTTATCAAATTCTTATTGGTTGGTAAGGTTCAGGTTGGTTGTCAACGAACTCATTTAACGGTAGCCCTATTAAACGTGCTGTTTTGATGGGGCAGGACCATAGTGACAAGGGCGTTAGATGGGTTCACTAGGCAAGTAAAGATGTGGTTATATTCATACGGCGACTCATTGAACGATATGTCGGGCTCTATTCTGAAAAAGTAGGACTTTAACCTGCTACAGTATCCATAATAAAGTTGTTCAAAGGTCATTATAGATTCTCGAACTTGAGTTCTTCGTCTGCATTGAGTGGTGGTTTGACTACAAGTATGCCTTTCACTGAGAGGTATTTGGTGAAATTGGAAATGGCACCACTGTGAATGGTGGCCAGTGCGTGTCTAAAAATAGTTGCATCTGAAGTCTGGTCGGAGAACTGTTCGGTAGCCTTGACCTCCTAAGAGGAAACTCCGTTTCAAGCAGACCACTTCTTTGCACCCCAAAATACAGACGTCATAACCTTGGTATCCGATTGTTGCGGTTTTCCACGCTTTCGTCGTGTCAGTCCACTCGAACGACTAACGATTGGATTCGGAGGAAAATGATGGATCCATGTTACATCCGTTATCACACATCGACGGAAAAATTTGAGTTTATTACGTTTGAACATCTTTGAACACTGTTTGGAATCATGTTTGGAGCTCACGCGACACCCACTTTCGACAGAGCTTGCTCACACCCAAATATACGTGAGTGATATGATGGATGGAGTGTTCGATTAGTATCTTTAAAGTATCTGCTATCTCGAGCAACTTCACTTTACGGTCATCCAAAATTATTTTGTGGACGTTTCTGATATTTTCGTCGGTAACAACTTCTTCTGGTTTTCCATTCATTGGCTTCGGAGCTCATTTCAACGCGTCTGAGCTTAGCATACTAATGCTTGGTTGATTTTCCTAAAGCAGTGTCCGGAAACTCGTCATCAAGCCAAGGTATTGATTAAACTGTATTTTTCCCTTTCAAAAAATAATATTTTATTAGAACCCAAGATTCGCTTTTATCCATTTTTTTCACAATAACAAAAGTTGTTTAACTCAAAATTATATAATTTACAAACTAATGATCCGAAAGTTGTCAAATTTATATACGCGCCTTTTGAAGGTTAGGGCTAAATAAAAATCACACGGATTTAATTTTTGTAGCGCCATCTATGTGTCAGGTCGGGGACTTTTCAATTGACTTCTCAGTACATGAAATTTGCATATTATTAAGTCAACCAGGCTTTCGGGTAACTCTAATGAAAACCAAAGTTAGTCGTCTCACCAAGCTTATTCTTCATGCTGCAAGCCATCCTAACGTTGTTACACCCACCCATAAATACCACTGCAAACATTGGAATGTGACACTAAAACTAATTTCACCACGTCGCTGCTGAAACAAAAACAGAAAAACCAACAATTGACGTCGGCAAAACTGGAAACTAACACATCGTCACCTCATATTCTGCGCTCTGACGATTATGCAACGCGAAGGAAAGCAATGAAATCCGTGCGTGTCAGGACCAATTATAAAATTCGCTAGGCAACCAGCGTTTAACAGACATCGAAGCGCAGAGCCAAGCTAACGGTTACTTCTAACAGAGTCGCATTCTCACACGAACCCACACACACATGCATAGGTTTGAATGTGTGCGTGCAATTTACAACCGGCTGGCATGGTTGAGCGACCAGCGAGCAGAGTGCGCGCCAAACAATTGCCTAGATAAAACTGACTGCAAAGTTTTCACAGGCACCAATAATAGTCAAATATGTACACATACACATATACATATTCATATATATGTATATATATGTGATGTTTATGTGATTTGGTACAAAACACTTACACAACCACTCACGCGCAGAGCAATTTAGTACTCAACCAACAGCTCATAAATAATCACACGCACACACACACACATACATATGTACATGCCCATATGATAGTAGTTTAGGCCGCATTGCGGCTGGTCTGTGGCCTGCGGTAAACATTGGTAATTTGCCTCTTTATCGCCGAGCGGTTGTCAGTCATTGCGCCTAAGCGCAGTTAAGCGTGTTAATTTTCCGCATTTCAGTCAACTCCACCGCTGCACACGAGCAACAACTCAGCCCCAACAACGCCACGTTTTGCCTTGCTGCAGCTGTGCTTTATCCTTGCTCCATCATTGTGTCGAGCGCCTCAATGGAATTATACGCGCGCTGCGTCCCTATAGAAGGGCAACAAAACATCGTTACTCCTGTGTGTCGCTGACATGTGGCAAGTTTCAAATTGCATGCCTGAAACAACTAGTCATCATCAATGACGCGGATCCCGTCGCGTCAGCCAGCTTAAGCGACTTCCTGTGTACGCGTGTGTGTGTGTGTGTGTTGATCAATTAGTTAGACAGTTGGTCCATTCAAGTAATAACATCACTACCGCCTGCTCTCGCTTGTGCATAACAAAAATGCGCTGATCCCTGATGTGGCTAATTTTCCATCTCCCTTGTTGCGGTCGAAAGCAAACGGAAATTAAAATGCCGTTTAGTGGACATTCAGCCAAAGCCGATCTCAGGCGACAGGCATACATAGTTGGCAGCACACATGTATGGAAATATATCCATGGGTAGCGGTTGGTTCAAATGCAAATATTTTAAGTGTAAACTGAAGTTATATTTAAATGAAATCGTCTTCCCAAAACGAAAAAAAATCTGGTATAATTTACCACAAAAAAGTTAGTGAGTACCTCTTCAAGTGATTGAGTCGCACGCTATTCTGTTTCTATTTTTTATACCAGTTTATACCAGCTTTTTCTTAGATACGCAACTCCTCAATTTTTGGCGAAGTATCTGCAGAAAAAGTTTGTTATTGCTGGTCCAACATCTTTTTGAGAATTTTGAGGAAAGCGTAGATCAGCAATCTTCACATATAGCGTACTTTATACACACGTTTATACCATTACCTACATTTTCTTCTTTCAGAGTAAATGCAATGAGTGTATCCACGGTCTGTGCCAAAGGTTCTCTTCAATGAGTTTAGAACTGGCAAAAGCAGAAGTCTTGCTCCTTAGTACTAGAAAAATGGAAAAAAGTATATCTCTCACTATAGGAGAGGGCGAGATTCATTCACAGGCACAACTAAAATATCTGGAAGTAATAATAGACTCAACAATAGACGAATACGAGTGAGTATACAAGTTTTCAGAACCGTCTATAGGAGCCAAAAGAGAAAATACAGTCAAAAGCTTAATAATATGGAAGCAGCGGTTGCAAGCCTCACTCAAAGGGCAGTGGATCTACAGACTGATACTGGACATTCGAGGATCGACAAACGTCATGGGGATCTGGATTTCCATCTAACCCGAATACTAAGTGGACATGGGTGTTTTAGAAGCTACTTGTACAGATTCCAGCACGACATTAGTCCGAATTGTCCGACGTCTTCAGAATGCTTTGAGAACTCTGAGCATATATTCTTTTGAAGCAAAGTAGGCATCCGTTAATCCGTGCCATAGAGGAGATATAAATGTCTTATCACTTAATCAGGTGGTTCTGTGGGAGAGTCTGGAGTTGGGAGTAGGTTAAGTTTAGTGGATTAAAGTTCCGCACTCCGGCTTTTGTTGCCTCCCCCTTTTTAAAACAAAAAAAGCATTTTTCTTCTATAAAACGCGCATTCTACTGGACCACCCTATATTACTAGCCAAACAGCGTTGAAGTGCTGCTTGTGGCATAATCTAATTAACAATCATTTGTTGCCCCAAAGCGGAAGTACTGAGGTAGAGAGCGAAAGTGAGAGCGGTGGGAAGTATAGTAAAAAATGTCCACTATTTCAAATGTTTAAATAATTGAGTATTCACGTTTAGGGAGTGTTAACCAAACATTTTTAAAATGGCATTTGAAAAAAATGTATCTCTTGCTTTTTTCTTTATATATCTGGCAATTGACATGTGATTCATTAATATTTTTTTATCGAGGAAATTAGTCAGAGAACATTCATTATCAGCTCTCTCAAGTACTTGATTGTGGAACTCACTGATAGGGTTAATACATATTTATCGTTCAAAGGTACCATGCAATATTTATCGAAAAAAGTATTTTTACGGATAGCACTTAAGAGTTCAAAATGTTTTTATTTGGAGTTTTTACTTAAATTCATAAAATTAATTTTTCTCTTTTTAGCAACACAAGGGATTTTCTATGCATTTACTACAACGGCTTAGTGCTTACCGGACACCATCGATGAAACATCTCTTTAGAAACAGTACTTAAAGTGAAGTTTCCTGCTATTTGGTAAGTCTAAAGAATTATTTCTTTGAAAATAGAACAAAATTTACATTTTTTTCCGCTTTAAACATTCTCATTGACATGTTGGTGTTGGTGTTGCGTTTACATAATCATTTTGCGGCAAGAGAGCAGCGCTTAAGTACTGCAGGTAGAGATTTGACGTTTCGAAGAGGGCAAATATTTATTAATTATCGATTTGATCTCTAAATCGATAAAAGAAAGTGGAAGTCGTATGCCCGAAAAACAGTCATGCAACAAACAAGACGTCAATCTCTACAGAATTACAGAATTGTTTGCAGCAAGGATATAAATAAAATGTTCAATTACACAAAACAAATACAGTAAATATGTCCTTTTAGCCCTTTCCGCTAAGCCTTCCAACACGAGTGCACATTCTTTAAAGGAAACCCTACTCGACACGCAGCTGACTGCAAAGTGACAACGCCTGTCAACCTTGTCTTGTGCGATAAACCCACTTCACGCGCCTGACTGCGGCTCCATCCATGTATTCGTATGGTTGTGTGCATATTTTATATATATGTATGTGAAAGTACCATACGTTCTGACAAAAAAGTACACAGAAATTGTAAATAAAACGCAAAATATTTAATTATTAATCAAAATTTATTTGTCGCCTTCAAAGTAATCCTCACGAGATGTATTACACTTATGCCAACGATTTTTCCAGTCCTCGAAACACTTTTTATAAGCACTTTTTGGGATGACCTTCAGCTCGTTCAGCGAATTTTGTTTTATCTCTTCGATCGATTGAAACGTTTTCAAAACGCTCGTTCCACGAAGTGGCAATTTCAGTTTGGAGAAAAAGAAAAGATAGTACTCATTGCGTTTTTTGGGCTTTAAATTCGGTCACAATCGATGGGATGGTGCTTTACCATCGTATAAAATCCATGAATCGTTCTTCCACAATTCCAGCCGTTTTCCACAAATGTTCTCACGCAAACGTCTCAATAAGGTCAAATATAACTGCTTATTGACGGCCTTCCCTCTATAGCAAAATCATGATGAACCAAACCACGAATATCGAAAAAAACAATAAGCATCACCTTGAGTTTTAAGAAACTTTGGTGTGGTTTTTTGGTTTTGACTCGTTTTTCCCCTCCATACCGATGATTGTTGACTTATTTCTTTGTCAAATTTACAAACCCATGTCTCATCGGCAGTTATAATGCTCTCCATGAATATGGGATCGGAATTCACAAGATCAAGCATGTCCAAAGAGTCCTGTTTACAGTACTCTTTTTCAACAAAAATTTAGTTTCATCGGTACGAATCGAGCAAGAACGCATTTCATACTCAAAGTATCAACCAAAATCATTCGAAACAGACTCGCGAGAGATGTTGAGCTCTCTTGCCATCTCTCTAATACTTGCCTGAGGACTTTCAAGCAGCATATCCTTCACTTTTTAAATATTTTTATCAGTTTAAGAGGTCGTAGGTCGTACAAAACGAAGTACCTATATGTCTTCAACAATCTCTCGACTGTCTTTGAAGGCTTTGTAGCACCCGTAGGCTTCTGTTTTTGATAAAACTGAATCAACATAAGCCTTTTCAAACATTCGCAGCGAATTCACACACGAAATTCGGTTAAAAATACAATATTTGAGACAAATTCTTTTTTTTATATTTTTATCCATTGTAAAAATCGCAACGCGCCACTGAGGTGTACCAACTTAAGCAAGTGCTGTATAGGAACTGGTGGACAGATCGCGCTTATATTTGGCATAGAAATGAAGGACAATGCTGCCAACTTAGCAAAATACATTTTTTTAATATCATTTACCTAGTGTATTTAATATTTAATTTCCGGGTGCTTTCTTGCCACAATTAATGCATTTATATACATATGTGTGTGTGAATGATGCGGGTGGTATAACCACAGTTCTAATGCAAGCTGACATTTATAATGTAAAGATATGACTATAGTCATATGGATGTTCCATTTTGTTGTGGTCTTGCAAAAATTTACGTTGATGGCTTTACGTAAGCAAGTTCAAACGTAAACAGAGCCATAATAAATTCATGAAACTGATAACGCATTGTCAGGCCAGAAGAAAGCTATTTATAATGCCTTCACAATAGCAAGTGACAAAATGAAACGTATGCTAAAAGAACAACAATGATAAACGACAAAAGCGTAGAAAAATTGAAAACTGAAATTACATTAGGGTGGTATAGAAATGTCCGAAACAAATATTTGTCACGAATTTCATAAAATCTAATAGTTGAATACTACTTCATATGGACGTTTTGGTTACGTTTGAAGTGGGTTGGGGTGTGTTGTCTGAAGGTTGCGGTACATCGTGATAATGAATACTATAAACGAAAACTGAATTTATATGTGAGTTGTTGTATTTTTAAGGCTTGAAATTTCAATATTAGTCGAAATAATAAATATTTCATTTAAGGACTTATGTACAGTTAGAATTTTCGAAAAGTCAATTTTTTAAATTTTATTTTCTTAATCGAATTTAAAGAAAAAATTGAACAGTAAAAAGAACATATATAATATATAGATAAGATGATACTAAATTATCGAAGGTGTTATCTTTTTGCTTAGAATTCAAAATTTACTACTTTTTCAATAATTTTAATTTTCAATAATTAATAATCACCCTAATGTACACACATCTATATTATATATATTGTATGTTCATATATCTGTACAAGCAAATATTGTGGCTACGCTACAACGGCTATAGCATATTCAAGTTAAAAGGCATATATAACGGTACATTTTAATATCTTCTTACTAGAAGTAGAATCTTCAAAGAAGTAATTGAATTGCAGAATGGAAGACAAACCACAATGGCAATAAAATTGAAACGTAAACACCTTGAAATCTCAAAGAATGAAGTAAGAGAGAGTATCATTGCAATATAAGCGTAAATGTAAGCACATGACAGTTGTATAACAAAGAAAGAGGTCCAAAAGGCAGCATAAAGAAAAAGATACGCTTGTCAGCTGTCACAAGTGTTGCCACATGCATATTTGTATTTCATCAGGCAGGCTTGATTAGTATTGTTTTGAATATTAAATTGTTTTTTTATAATTCCCGAATTTTACACAAGCTTTTTTATTTTTAGATTAGTCAACTTCTTTTCGTATTTTTACTTTGAATTAAGTTTGCCACGAAGTTTGTAACACTTAGAGGGAAAAGTCAGAGACCTAGATATATAAATGATCAGCGTGACGAGATAAGTCGATTTAGTCATGTCCGTCCGTTTGTCTGACTCTATATACGCGAAGTAGTTCCCCAATTTTCGGGATATTGATCTGAAATTTCGCATATGTATGTTCTTTTCTCCCCATGAAACTGGGCATTTGTCGGATCCGCCGATATCGGACCATATTATCATATAATCAACTACTTGGAAGTTATGACTGTCCACAGTGACGTGAGAGTCAGGTCGCGAGTGCGACGACTGTTCTGTTTGAGAACAGGAAAATTTTTGCACTTATCCGAGTCTGTTGTTTATTTTTCATTGGGAATGTTTTTTACGAGGCGGGTCTCAAAGCCAGCGCACAACCCAGGGGAGGGATGGTTCGGCTTCACATTTTAGCTCGCCTTCGAACGGAGGTTCTGTGGTTACCCAGAGAATACTTAGTTTACGTCCGGAAGTCATGAGCTGCTTGAGCCATATGTAAAAGAATCGTTTCTGGTCACTCCCAAGTGAATTGCGCTCAGAGAACTTTCATCACTAGCGTGAACTTCTACACATGACTCCACCCTCCTAACTAAAAATAAAACCTTGAAAATTGTCATTTTTGTTGAAAACGGTATAGTTTTCAAACCTGATATATTAAGTATGTACTAAGGAGTAGATAAATCAGTTTTCAGGACATTTCTTGAATATCATATATTCTTGACATTTCTCATGTTGCAACTATGGCAGACATTAAGGCTATTAGCGCCCATATTCCAGTATTTTTTAAAGTATCTGGGTTTAAGAAAATGTTCCATCCTCTTCAAATCTTACGCATTTACATATATTAATAAACTTAATATGCATATATCATTACAGTTATTAAAAATAACTTTAAACAATATATAGACCGAGCAGCCGGCGAAACTTGTACCGTCTGGGCTTTTGCCAGTAACATCATTACAGTAACAATGGAAACTCCCAAGATGTATTGCATCCGGCAAGCAGCGGTTCGCTTCGTGTTGCATATCGGCCTTGTAACGGCACATAACAACAAAAGCAACAATGGCTACGACCGCAGCTGCACTGGTAGCGACCCTCGAGCGTCGTGTGCTTGCTTACAGCTAAGGGCCAAGGTGGAGCTGTAACCTCGAAATTCGAAACTGCAAAATGTTTGCCATCTTTCTCACATTTTTATTTTGGTTTTTCTTGTTATTGTTGTTTTTAACTTGATTTTGTTTTGAATAGTAGCTTTGCGTGCAACTTGGGAGTAAGCAGCGTCACATGGCAGCCAAGTCAAACACACATTAATAACATATGACTTTGTGTAAGTGCACTTAAATATGGGGGTGTGTGTGTGTGTAATTTATGGAAATACTATCGTATATTTTGTGTAACAGTAGTTGCCCAAGTTTATGGCCTTTTGTGCTCGCTGTGCCGGATATACGCACCATATGTAATGCTAGTGTCGCCATATTGGTTAACCGCAAGTAAGCGAGATTCTGCACGTGTACAGTGGGCCGGCCCATTGTAGGAGACTAATAAAATATGATACTGTTAGTTAACGTTATTTTGTAGGCATACAAATAGACGTGGCGCATACTATTATCACAGTGCCTTTAATTATTGTGATTTAACGCAGCTTGAACTTCGCTTCAGTGTAAACTCGACTTTGAAGCCTTCGTTAGCATGTTTGTGAGTATAGTATTGTTGTTGTAATAACGAAAAAAATATATTTCAAACAATTTTAAACGATTATGTGTTATTAGTTGACAGACTTGATTAAAATCTGGCTCAAAAGAAGGTCCTCCGATACGTCAATGATATCGGTCCAGGCAAAAGATAATGAAAAGTTGATAAATTTGTGGCGTTTAAAAGAAAATGGAATTTTTACCCGCCTGCCGAATTAAAGTTACTTAAAAAAGAAAAAAAAATTATAATTTTTTTGTCTTGATTTTCATTGGTAAAATTGTTTGGTAGCGATATGTTCAAAAATCGCATTGAACTATATCTTCTAAATCAAAAAAGTTTTCCATACAAGAACTTGATTTGAAGCATGGCGGATATCGATGAAAACAAATGGTAATCGGAACAGTAATCGGATACTGTGTCGACTACTTTCAGGGCTGGAGTGTTTTCGTCCATTCGGACGACAAGACCTAATTCGCTGAACTATGTCAATGTCTGGTACAGCTCATCGTTCCATCGACTGCGGTATTCGCCGTGGCCAATGCGCAAAGAACCTTTCTCTCGAATATTCGTAACGTCGACTCATCAGAAGTTGTCATCGCCTCTGCCTTGGCACTGTATAGCAGGACCTGAATAATGAGTGACTTATGAGGTTTGACAATTAAGTAATGATACTGATTTTATTGCCGCGCTTGTGGTAAGCCTGTGATCTTGAATTCTCTTTCTCTTTTTCCAGCATCCCTCCTCTCTCCATTGACATTTGTACCATCGCTCTAGCTTATTTAGTTCGCCTGCTGCGTCATGTTTAGTAGACGTGTGTTTCTACTGCTCGTCACGAAAAAGAAATCAAGAGCAACGCGTCGCGATAAAATTTTGCGCCAGATTGGGCGAAACAGCTCCGGAAACGTACGCTAAAATTGTAAGAGTGTATGGTGATATGCTCTTAGTCGTGCCAAGGCTCACAACGGTTGTCTCCGCGGGCCCACCGCCCGAAAAAAGCTCGCATGTGCAAGTCGAACGTTAAAACGATGTTTATAGCCGTGGAATCGTCCACAAAGAATTCGTTCCACCGGGGAAAACTGTGAATCAAGTCTACTATTGCAAAGTACTCGAAAGATTGCGAAAACGAGTCAACAGGTAACTGGATCCTTCATCACGACAACGTGCCGTGCCACACCACCCTCAGCGTGTCCCAGTATTTGGCTTCTAAATCCGATCCGCCGTGTTGCAACAGCCGCCTTATTCGTTCGACATGTCACCCTGTGGGTCGGTGGCCAAAGGAACCCATTTTGAGTCGATTACGGACATCCATGCGGCCGTGACGAGCGTACTCGCGGACATCCCAGTCGAAGCGTTCCAGAAATGTTACGAAGCATGGAAAACGCGCTGGAATCGCTGTATAGCTGCCCAAGAGAACTACTCTGAAGGGGATGGCAGAGTTGTAGAATAATTTACAAATATACGGTTTTTATGGAATCAGTCTCATTACTTAATTTTCACACCTCGTATAGCGCTTGTTTTTTGTTTGTCAAGAGAGGAATTTACTTCTCATTTGCCTACTCAATTCTAAGCAAGAGTTATTTTGTGTTGGATTTTGAGGCTGACGTTGTTGTGGGTATTGATGCTGGTTCCAAGATAGACGAAATTATCTATGACTTCGAAGTTATGACTGTCAACTGTGACGTGGCTGTCTAGTCGAGAGTGCGAATATTGTTTGTTTGATGACATGAGATATTTCGTCTTGCCGTCGTTCACTACCAGACTCATTTGCATCGCTTCCATATCCAGTCTGGAGAAAACAGAACTAATAGCGCGGATGTTGAGGTCAATGATATCAATATCATCGGCATACCCCAACAGCTGTACACTCTTATGGAAGAAGATACCTTCTCTATTTATTTCCGCAGCTCGAATTATTTTCTTCAATAATACAGTGAAGAAGTCACATGAAAGAGAGTCGGCTTGTCTGAAACCTTGTTTAGTATCAAACGCCTAGAAGAGGTCCTTTCCGATCCTAACGGAGCTATTGGTATTGCTCAACGTCAGTTTAGACAGCCGATAAAAGATAATGGGTAAAGCAATTTCCGAAAGGGCTGACAGACAGATGAGGGTAAGAGAAAAGCCATAGAGGCATGTAAGATCATTGGCAAGGAAGCAGAAGGAAATCTCGCAACCATTCTATTCAGATGGTTTCGAAAAGACTGCAGGACGGTTGTTGGCCTAGTCACAGGTCACAACATATTTGTTATTAACGATGACACATGTAGAAATTGCAGAGAAATAGGCAGGAGAGAGACGTGTTCTCTGCTTAAATAAAAAAACTTTTAATAACATTAATAAATTCCCCATTAAACCGACTAACCTTTCTCAGCCCAGATATTTTCAAAGTTTTCAACAAATCTAACACACATACATTCATATATATGAGAGCAGCCTAGACAGTTACGCGAAAAAATATGTTGCTAATAAATTAAAGCAAATACATTTGAACCCTCCCATGAAACTCGCCTACCTGCGGGGCCATCCGTGTGTGTTTATGTGTATGTGTGCGCGTCTGCGTGTCGGTAAGTGATTTTATGTAAATGAAAAGCTAAAGCGTCCTTGTCGGAAGCGGAAATGAATGCTGTTTCCGTTTTATTTCCTCTTGCCGCACAAAACACACACTTATGCACATTCTAAGCACACACGTACATACACATACAAATGCACAAAACAAAAATTAATAGACTGCACTTTGTATGCGCTCGGTGCGAACTTCCTAAACTACAAAATGGCATTGGCCTTTTGTTAGTCGCCTCAATGGCTGGCTGGCTGTATGCGAGTTCCACTATTCACACACAAACACACACTCATAAGTAGACATATGTGCGCGTTCCAACTATAGTTTCGCCTTCGTAGTTGCATTTCATATATACTTAGTATAAATGCATGTGTTGTATATAACTGTACATGTGTGTGTTTATGTATTTTGCATATGTGTGCATTTCCGTTAGCTCCTTTAGCTGCTTTACTTACTTTCCTATTATTCTAACTTAATGCAAATTCTGGCTTAGCATTTGGCCACGATGCAATCAAAATCTCGTTGCTGACTCTAACACATTCACACACATGCACACACAAACACAAACCGCTTAGCTCATTTCACCTCTGGCTCATTCGCTTGAATGGTGGTTACACTTTTTGGTTTCGCTTTGCTTTTGGAGAGTTGAAAAATGAGCTTGTGTGATTTACGTTGTGTGAGTGTGGGTAACGGCAGTTTAAAAGTCGACCAACACTCTCTCAGGCACACCTACAGAGTCACTATAATATTTCACATACCATGCACTGTGGCGCGCAAAATAAATGCAACACGAAACATTAGAAAAAAACAAAAATTTGTATAAAATTTTATTTAAAGTGGAATTTTAAATTCTTTTTAAATATTTTGAAAGGGTTGCCAACTGTTTGAAAAAAAAAAAATAGTAATTACTTTAATATTAAGTAAAGTAGTCAAAGAAATACTTAAAAATTTTATGAAAATTTGAATTATGTTAAATTTTTTTAGCATTCTTAAAAGAGTTGCCACCCGTAAAAAAAAACAAATAACAATATTTCCATATATAAATAGAAATACATCCATACATCAAATGTGAGATATTTGAGAAAAATATTTAAGAAACTTATATTGAGAGAGTTGCCATCTGTTTGAAAAAAAATTTAATATTAATTGAAGTTATCAAATGTGCTGTATGTAAGAAATGTATTTGAAAATTTCTGTGGAGAGTAGAATTCAGTTTATAATTTTAAGCATTCTTAAAAGAGATGCCACTCGTTAAAAAAAAATAATAAACATCTCTATTCCCATATAAAAACACGAAATACATCCAATTTGAGGTAAATAATATTTAAGAAACTTATATTGACAGGGTTGCCATCTGTATGGAAAAAATATATTAATTGAAGTTATCAAATTTGCAGTAAGAAATGTACTTTAAAATTTAAGTGGAGAGTAAAATTAAGTTTAAAATTGTTTTAACATTCTTAAAAGAGATGCCACACGTTTAAGAAGTAAGTGTATCCCAGCTGAGCTGAGCTGAGTCGATTGAGCCATTCTAACCCTCTTAGTTTCTGAGATATCGGCCAGAAATTTTGCACACGTTTATTTTCTCCAAGATACTGCTCATTTCCCCGAACTGCTGATATCGGACCACTATAGCATATAGCTGCCATATAAACTGAATGATCGGAATCAAGTGCTTATATGGAAAGCTTCTTCATTTGACAAAATATCTGCACGAAATTTGGCACGGATTGCTGCCTAAGGCAATTACGTAATCTGCGCAGAAATTATTCAAATAGCACCACTACAGCATATGGCTGCCATATAAACGGGACGATCCAAATCAAAATCAAGATATCTTTACACTTCATTATGCTATAAAAAAATGCGACTGTGAATGGTATTATAGCTTCGATGCAGCTGAAATTCGAGTTTTTCTGGTTTATGAAAAAAAATCAACTTTTTTATTGCCATCCTCTGAAGCATTTAGAGAGTAGAGAGATATTAAAAATTGAACTCATATTGCTTAATATTCATTTGACTTTATGGCTCTGATACATTAGAATATTAAAATAGGTGTTGCACTTTTATGGCGCCTCACTGTTGATATACGCCTTTTATGCGCTCATAACTCAAGTAACTGCTTACGAGCACTTACTTAAGCACACATACAGATGTGCACTCGTGTGCACATGAAGACCCTCTCAATTTACCAAGCAAGCCACAACAACTACTATGCTCAAGCGACCACTTTTGTTGTACACTTTGTTGCTGCTTATGTTGTAGTGGCTGTTTTTGTTGCGATTGTTGCTATAGTGCCCAAAAGACATAGAAACTTAAGGGCAAAATTCTGATTACTTCTTAAATTCTATGAATCAAAAGAGGCTCTCATTTCTTTAAAAGGTGTCTGGGGCAAAAGCACTTTTTCGGCGTGAAAACTTTTTGTTAGGAAACATTTAGCACAAAAAAAAACTTCAGCACTGCCTAATTTACTGAAAGGATTTCATGAACATCAAACAGATGAGCCAAAATGCATCCGCTATGGGATAAGGTCAAGGTGCACACCAATTTACCAAAAACCGGACCGTGCCTATTAAAATATCGAAAATGGTGAGTAGCGCAACCGAGCGGTTTAAGTGTGTGGCTAACACTCGGCACTAGCTGCGAAGTAAATTCCTAACGCGTCAA
This sequence comes from Bactrocera dorsalis, assembly GCF_023373825.1. Classification (NCBI taxonomy): domain Eukaryota; kingdom Metazoa; phylum Arthropoda; class Insecta; order Diptera; family Tephritidae; genus Bactrocera; species Bactrocera dorsalis. Next base: position 100,394,244 of record NC_064304.1, on the reverse strand, counting down.
GATTTAGACTTACGAACTCTTATGACTTCATACTGACCATGCAAAGCCCCTAGTCGCGTTTCTGAATAGAATAAGCTCCTATAAAGTCTCTAAAAGCTTCGTTTTTTGAAGAAGTTAAGCCCAACGAGCTTTTAAATTTCTACCGAAAGCTTAAATGTGCTACCTTATTTTCTTCGGAATATCATTTTTTGGTATACAAGGCTGCGTGACGTAAAAATGGAAACGCTGCCACGAATTTACGTTCATATTCGATGTAGTGCCTCTGCGCTAACCACAACTACCAGAGGAATATTCAAATAACCCATTATAATGTGTGCAACACAACTCACTGAATCCACCCACGCAAGTTTAGCTTCCTCTGCAACAAATTTCCCTTGGCTTCCAGCATTGAAAGCATTCTATTGTGCAATCGCGTGTGCGTGCGGAGACAGCCGAAGTGCGGGAGCACCGTTACCTCGCCAAGACTAATTGCCGGAAATTTTTTTCTCTTACTTAATTAAATTGCCACATTATGCCACCGCAGTGGCAACAACAACAGCAACAAGCATAAAAGTAGTACAAAGCAGCTGAGAACACAAAACCAATGGCATCTCATTTGTAAATTGAGGCTTATGCATTAACGAGCAAGTATTACCGAGCTCCGTAGGTATGCATGTAATTGTAAAAGCTCGTAGCGCTGATGCAAGTAGCCGTAAGATATGCTATGCCGAGCGACGTAGTGCTGTGTCCACATAGTGCTTCACAAAGCTGCTGAATTTTCGCATTTGCATTTGCTGTAAGATCGTATTTATAGTCGGAAGAGCACGAGCAGCTTGGCCACTTGCTGGCAAGGTGTCTGACTCGGCATGGAGCACTAGATAAATGATTGAAATTGACTAGGAGCATTGGGCGTTAGCTAATTACGTAAGGAACAAAAAGGGTAAAAGCAAATGTTGGTAAGGGAAGCAAGTTTTACAATGAATTAAATGCCCAACTGATTAAAATCAGCTTGATTAGTGAACGGCATTTTTATGAGAAATTGTTGGCATCTCTGTAAGGTAATTAAGTCAATAAATACGCAGAATTTGAAATTTAATTGCACGCTGCTCTCATTAGAACACCGAAAATTGTAATCACTTCCAGGTATGAGTAAATTAGCTGGCAACTTCCGGAGCTGTTTGTTAAAAATCAGGCAAAGACCAAAATTGAAAAAAAAAATTAAATTAAAATTGTCTACATTTAGGCGAATTTCATAAGGTACATAGTAATCACTATCCCTTTCTGGATCATTTAGGATTTAAGTTTTTATAACCATTTGCCAATCAGAATAAATCATATTTTTCATGATTTCTTTTTGTTGAGATATTGTATTTAATAAATAAAAAAAATAATGATAATTTGCAGAATTTAATGTACTTTAATATATGGCAATTCATTTTGAAAAATTTTGGATTCTCTTGAATCCGCAACCGATCTCCAGTAGAACCTGCGAAAGATGCCATCTGTCGGTCAGAAAGACTTTTCTGGTTTACTGAGGAAACTTAGCATGGTAATCGAAGAAAGGGCAAAAAGGCATCGATTGCACTATACTGCTGTAGAGGAGTCATTGGCAAGGTCTTTCACCGAAAGTGGTCTCCTCGCTCTATGATATCATAGTCAAGCCCATTATTTTCTATGGAATCTTAATTTACTGGAGGGCTTTAGAAAAGGACCAATCCAACCATGGCTCTTAATGGCCGAAAGGTGTGTGGCCGCGAAAGTGGCTCTTAAACTCAGAGAATCAGGGTTCTTAAAAGAACGCGTATCTGAACACTCGGATATCCTCACACACACTTTCACTGCATACCGGATCATCTAGATCATGGTGCCGCCAAACCAAACTCTGGTGGCTACTGCTCTGTACATACACCGACGAGGGAGCTAGGAGTGGGAAGAAGCCGTTGAAAGAGAGAGGGAAGAAATAAGCTTCTTAAGGGATGGGTCGAAGCTTGAGGAAGGATTGGTGGAGGATCTACTGCTGGAAGCTCTCTATCAGCTCCAGTTTCAGACTTCCTGACTATTGCTGTGTCTTCCAAGCCGAGGTTGCAGCCATCAAGGTAGCAGTAGATCTGCGGCTCAGTACTCCCGTATCCTCTTGGGTTCTACTACTTTATAGCTGGACTTCGCGGAAGCTTGGCAAGCACTGGGCTACCATCGGTGCTTGCGCAGTCGCAAAACCCTTTTGGCTCAAGATTGATCAGAGCAAATAAAGTGATCTCTTTGCCATCAGTAAGGCTAGCCTCTTCTTAGCTGTTGGGATTTTAACAGGCCCTATTGGCGTCCATGGTGTAAGGTTGGGAGTTTTTCCAGACTCCGTTTGCAGAAGCTATTTGGAAGAAGATGAGAAGGAAACCACTTCACACTTCCTTCTTGACTGTCCCGCATTTAGGAGGTCAAGACTTAAACACTTAGAAAAATTTCAAGCTTACAATCGCCTTAAAAAATATAACAAACTAAGTCGCAGTTTCGCCCTTTTATACTTGTAATTTTTTCTCATTCTTAGCATGAAGATTTTCCTTGAAACTTGCTGTAAGCTGCCTTCGATTCGCCAATTCTGCGCTCGCTATGCCTGCCCTATAATAACCCTGTGGAACTATCTAATAAGAAAAGTAAATACCCTCTCACTCATTTGTTTAGAAAATATGAACCGCTCGCATCCCATTTAGCTTATGCCAGATTTTCTGATTTATACTAGTTGTTTGTTCGATCCGCTACTCATTCTTTTGCCAGTGATCTAGCATTGTTAAGCACTCATTTGTTTAGAAAATATGAACTTGTTGTTAGAGAACTCACCTTACGTTTATTCGAGTATTTTCAAAAGTATTCAACATTTATTATGCTTAGAATTTGCTCATCCAACAACAGCAACCATAATAACTACCGTAGTTGCATTCCACTCACTTAAATAGTATTGACTTATAGAATATTCATTGAAATACAATTTCGCTTACAAAATGATTTATTCCAGTCCATTTGAGGATTTTAAACAATTGGTATGGGTAAATCTATATATTTATATTTGTAAATACATATTTACACTTCACTAATCGCATTTTACCTCCACTACTATTTCTATGTGAAAAGTTTGTGCTTTCCTTTCTCCTTCTTCTGTAGTGGCTTCTCATTTGGCCTAAATGTTAATTTTTCGAATTTTCCTTTCAATCAACAATGGTAATTGACTCGTTGCTAATGAAATGCTAAAATATCCTTTTAAACTGCCACATTTATTAAACAAATTTGTTTACATGCAAATGAATGCCAAAATACATACTTACCTACATACATACACACAAAAACGCAAGTACACGCTTTGCAGTATCCGCAATTCATTAGAGGAAAACCACAACTACTTAAAAGGTTGCCAGCTGAGTTAATTTTATTCTGATTTGAAGCAAAGTAGGAAAGTACGAGTAGAAATTCGTAAAAACTGAAATATGCAAATCCTGCTTTTATCTCTTCACATTTCGTCATTCCAAAACGCTAAATTGGAGCGGAAAAATACCAGAAGTTAGACGTTAAAGTGTAGCGCAAAACATACTAAAAGCATTGAAGTGTAATAACACTTGAGCTTCGTTTTTTTAAATTTTTTACGTATAATAATTTTAGAAAAACTTCAGGGAAGTGGTCACTTAACAATTCGATATTTTGAAATATTATAGATTAGCGCAGAAGCCTTTGAAAATGTTAACACTGAAAGAAGTTCAGAGTAGGTTGAAACTCATTGGAAACGAAAGAAAATATAATAAAAATTACTGGAAGACTAATTTACGGGCAGTCTGAGGTCAAGAACCGGAAGGGAAGGAGCGTCTTTGAATTTTTAAGGGTTAAAAATGGATACTTCAATTTCCGGCAAAACTACGAGTCCTACATATAAAGGTTATAGATCAAAGTTGTAAGTAACGAAACGGTCTATAACTTTGTATTAGCATTTATCAAAACTTCTCAGCCAAGCTCTCCCAGTTTTTGCCGAGTCATCAAAGATGTGTGTGGTTTAGTGTTGTCTTGATGGAAGACGAAGCCCTTTACGTTGATTAGTTTTAGCCGTTTTTTTTCGATTGCTTGCTTCACATTCATCAGTTGTCGACAGTAAAAGGTAGAATCAATCGTTCGACCAGCCTGGAGCAGCTTATAGTGGATGATTCCTTTCCAATCCCAGCAAATACTCAGCATAAACTTTCGAGGAGTCAATCCTGGCTTTGCGACCATTTGTTGAGCTTCGCCACGCTTGCACCATCATCTTTGGCGCTCATTATTGTCACTTTAGAAATGGTTCGATTTCATTTCGTTTCAACAAAGAATCACTCATGTTAATTCGGTCCATTAAATTTTTCACAGACAATTCATGTGACCCCCAAACGTCGAGCTTCTTTTTGTAGCCAGCCTTCGTTAAATGGTTCAAAATCGTTTGATCATGAATGTTATGTTCTTTTGCGATGTCGTGGCGGTTTATGTGGCGGTCCTGGTCATCCTAGTCAACCTTTTCCATAATTTCATCGAGTTTTTCAACGATAGGTCGACCAGAGCAAGCTGGATTTTTCACATCGAAATTTTCAGAACCGAAGCGAGCGAAGCATTGTTGTGCTGCACAAACTGATACAGCACTTTTTTCGTAAACTTCACAAATTTCATGGTGGCTTGTGTGGCATACTTCCCTTTTTTATAAATTTCAAAATATAGCGAACTTCTTCATTATTTTCACGCATTTTTGAACAGCTGTAACTTTTTTCAACTTCCCCGAATTATTTTTTTGGTTGAGTGAAGCTTAAAATCTCATCTTTCCAACTCGATATGGTATGACACAATGTGTTTAGAAGCCACCACAACCCAAGTTCTGATTTTTTCCTGTTTATCTAAAGATTGCCACTTGAGCGAGAGATTCTCTCCAATCAAGTATTCACAATACCGTCGCCTGTCGCTCCCAAACCTTCACCACTGCAAACAATATTATCGTATACGATTTATGCTTTTGACAATCTCGCTCAATTGCTGCCAATATTGCAATATGTTACATTAACCGTTATATATCCGCAAGGCAATAAGTTCTACTTAGATTCACTAAGAAACACTCCACAATTGCGTAGTTGCAGATATCACTCACCGCCGTCTGTTGCGCACCGCTTCAGTTCGAATGCCCTCGGCTCTCGCATTGTTTGTCAGCAACATCAACAGTAGCAATTGCAATTTCGTAAATAAATACTTATACAAATTCAATAAAATATATTGCCAAGAAGTTGCAGCCAGTAAATTGGCTTCGTTTTGTGGTGAAACTTCTACACTGCTGCTGTGGCAATTGCAATGCAATTGGGTAATATTACAAAATAAAATGCGAAATAGTCTATGTTATCATCCTTATTCCTGTATTTGATGAATGTGCAAGTATTAGTGTCTGATTTGACGTTTATTTCCATGCCAATACTTCTTAGCAACTCTCTGGCCCGAGGGCAACTACAGAAGAGGCACAACAGGGGTTTTAATGTTGCATTTGGCAAAGATATTTATTGGAAAGTCACAATCAAAACGTACTCTTCAAATAAGCCACAAATATGAAAACGAGAAATTATTGAGTTGGAAATATTCTAAATAAGGATAAAGAAAATTTGCAAAGTAAATTAAGCAAAATATTTTTTTCTGACTCAAATCTTTACAGTTATTTTTATGTGGTTAAACTTCTGCTTGACGAATATAGACCCTTCATTGTTTTAAATCGGCTTTGAATTGCTCAATTTTATGAGCAGCTTCTTTATGACAGAAATATATTCTAAAGTATATCAATTCAAGATTTGGTCGGAATGTATGAAATCAAACCCAACGGTTGGAATCTAAGCGTGCTCTGCAATAAAAACGGGGTCCCCACAATCTGCGCCAATTACCGTGTCATAAGCCCGCTTAATATCGCATATAATTTCTTATCGAGCGTAGGTTGTGAAAAACTGAAGCACACCGGCAACAAACTGATTGGACCTTATCAGCGTGGCTTTAGATATGGAAAATCTACATTCCAACAGTTTTCACCGCCCGCCAAATCTTAAAAAATACCCGTCAAAGTAAGATCGACAAGAACCACCACCTCGTTGAGTTTAAAGCCGCTTTCAACAGCACGAAAAAGAACTGATCCATGCTGCTATGTCTGAATTTGGTATCCCCGCAAAACCGAATACGGCTGTGTAAGCTGATATTGAGCTCCGTCAGGATCGGGAAGGACCTCTAAACGAAGTTTCAGGCAAGAAGACTCCCTATCGTGTAACTTCTTCAATCTATTAGTGAAAAGAATAATACGAGCTACAGAGCTAATTAGAGAGGGTACAAGCTTCAATAAGAGTAAAGAAGAAGAAGAGGAAAGTTTAATAGCTATCGTATGAGCTCTTTGAGACCTTCCTCTCTAATTCAAGATATTTGCAAAAGTGTAAGAAAAACGAATGCAATCAGTAGCGCAACATTAGCAGACAAGCGAACCACTTTGATGCAAAGAAAACAACAGCTGCGAGTACAAGCAAACCACACATATGTACATACATGTGAAACTTAGTTTTAAAAGATAAAATGGAGAAATCTGCAGTACAGACTAGATTTAGTGGCCAAGATTGCCAACCGCAGCATTTGCAACCGCTCGGCTTGTGGTCCATGCCAGCCGGATGTCAAGTAGCTAAAAAGTGTGCGGCAAGCAGCCATTCAGCTGCTGAAGAAGCCACAGGATAGCTAACGGTAAATGACAGCAGGTAACCAATAAAGCTGAGTGCAAATAAAAGCAAGTCCAAAGAGCATGCGTTGCAGCAGGAAGGAAAGCTTTCGATTGAAGAATGGTAAGAAACTGCTAAATGTATGCAAATAGAGTGGAAGACAAGCGGCAAGTGGTGCACACATGCGCACATACTGGGTGGCAGATGAGAAGATTTTAAAGAAATTTATTATAAATGTAAATATATGCGGTGTGCTGTCTTATAAATATGCACGTATGCAAATAAGTGAGTATGTGAGAGATACTATGCACATTGGTGCAATGCATATTCTTGTATGAATGCGGCATGCAGTTCAGTTTTATTGTATGTGTGTGTAGCCTCGGATCGCCATGCATGACTACACGTACGTATGTTTATTCGCACATTAAGTATGCAGCACAGCAGCCACTTTAACACCTTTATTTACGGCACTCATACGCCGTGGTGTGCTCACACAGTGTTGCCGCTAGAAGCGCAATCACTTAAGTGCAAATAATGAAGAGCCTTAAAGCGGAGTAAGCGCACTTAAAAAGTATCGTGTGTAAAAATAAATATAAATAAGATTTCGACAAATTTTTAAAGGAAGCTTATTGTTGTTATTTACGGCTGGTTGCTTATGGTCAATATTGTAGAGTGCTAATTTAATTAAATATACACTGCACAAGGCATGCTAAGTTTGACACGAAGTTTTTAACACCTATATGAAAACTTTGGAGGTGTCAAACAAAATTTTATATAGAATTGTATTATATGTATATAAGTGATCAAGTGATCAGCGTTAAGAGTTGAGTCAATTTGGTCAGCGCCGCTTGCTTGTTCATCTACTGGTATGCGAACTATCACCTCGGTTTTGGCGATATCGGTCTGAAAATTTCCACACGTGCTTCTCTTCTCAAGAAGCTGCCTATTTGTTGAAGTCGCTGATATCGGCGCACTAAAGGTTATGACTGAGTTGCACACTGAACGATCGGAATAAAGTGCTTGTGTGGAAAGTTTTTACATTTGATGAGATATCTTCACGAAATTTGGTACATATTATGGTTGAAAGCAGTGTTATAAGCTGCGAAAGAATTTTTAATATCGGATAACTATAACATATAGCTGCCATACAAAATGGCCGATCGAATCAAAACCTTGTAGGAAAAACTTTTTTATTTGACGAGATATCTGCACGAAATTCGCCAGGAGTTATTACTTAGGGCAATCATGCAATTTCTGAAGAAAGTGTTCTGATCGGATAACTATACCATATAGCTGCCATATAAACTGACCGATCGAAATGAAGTCCTTGTGTGAACAACTTTTTTGTTTGACAAGATATCTGCACAAAATTTGGCATGGATAATTACCCAAAGCAACGTCACAACCTACATATATATTGTTTAGATCGGATCATTATAACATATAGCTGCTATACAAACTGGCCGAAAATCAAGAAATATTACTTTTTAAACTATTTTGTGCTATAAGAAATGCACATGTAAATGGTATTTACTATATCCATACTAAACGTTCTTTTTTGTTGATATTTATTTTTATTTACTTCGATTTTTTATGTAATTTACATATAAGTATGTATGTAAGTATTATATAAATTACTGAAGCTATATCTTCTTTTTACTTACAGAACAGCAATTAAAGGATATCCTTTTTATCGAGTTTATGCCTAAAAGGTAAAGGTAAGTTTTATACAAAAACTTCAGAAACATTCCTACTTAACTACTGCAACATATTTTCTTCAGTACAACAACATTTTTGCTTAAAAAGTATTCATACATAATAGCTGGTTTCTTTAAAATATACAAATCTAAGGCAATAACGCTTTTTTAAGCAACAAGAATTCTTCTTCATTCCATAAATACCCGGAAATATTATATTTTTTATCAACACAATTAAAACTCAAATCAAAAATTAAACAAATTAAATTAATTTAATTAATTTTAAATTATTTTTTTTACACATCCTTATTTATTATAGTATCATATTGCCATTAAAATTCTTTCAACTTACTTTTTTGCTTGCTGAACACAAGCTTTGAATTTTATTAAGCTTAAAAAGAATGTTGTGTAAAGTTTTACGCAATTTTCCACATTTTTTGCACTTCTTGAAATTTCATCAAGCTTTCCACTTTGTGCCAGTAATGCTCAGCAATGCAATTTGCACATTGTCTCTGCACAAAACAACGATTTTCGAATACTTCATTGCTTTTTATCAGTCAGCCGTGAAAATTACTAGTTTAACAAATTTAAAAGCACACACACACTCTCAATCATCAGCGTGAAGCGCATAGTTTTTCAAATTATCATTTGTCAAAATTTGCAAACTCTAATTTTCCACTAAACTTCGGTGAAATGCAATCGCATAATCGGGGCATAATTTAATTTTACGCCTCAACACAGCCAACAGGCGTATTTACCGGCAGAGCAAATTTATAGCACAACAGCATGATGACTGAGAATGCATTAATGTGTATGTGATGTTTTGTATGTATGTATGTTCTGTAGCTGATAATGCGAATGTACTTCGCTGCAAGTCAGAAAATTGTTTAAAAAGAGCAGAAATGAAAAGTTTTCATGAAATATTACAAATTTAATAAGATTAATGATGAGGGTTGAACAAATTCTATTTTTTTCAAAACAAAGATTTAATTCAAAAACAGTTTTAAAAAAATAGCTTTCCAAAAAATTAAAAAATATAACATCTTTTTTTTTAATGTTTGAAAAAAAAATTTTTTAAATGTTTTAAAAAATATTTTTCAAAAAAATATTTTAAATAGTTTTCAAACACATCTACTAATTTAAATTTTTTTTTTTAATTTTTTTGTTTTTATGTTTTCAAAAAATGTTTTTTTTTTCAAAAAATATTTACAAACAGATTTTTTCAAAAATTTTTTTAATGATGAGGGCTGAACAAATTTTATTTTTTCAAAAAAAATTTCCAGAACAAATATTTAATTCAAAAAAGTTTTCAAAAAAATATTCTTTCAAAAAATTTAAATAAATTTTTTAAATAGTTTTCGAACTTAATCTACAATTTAATTTTTTTTATGTCTTTTAAGAATTTTTTTTAAATTTCTTCATAAAAATATTTTTTTTTCAAAAATGTTTAAAAAAAAATAAAAAATATATACTTCAAAGTACATAGTAGTCACTTTAACAATACATCTAAACTTTATACGAACATATTGCGATTTATAAACTGCTTGTATTTCCAACCATTTTAAGTCGCAACTAAGAAATCTCAGAAACCATGAGAGTTCTCCAATCCTGCGCTATGCGCTCAACTGCATATTGTTGCGTTTTCCTGCGTTAATACACTTGTTGTTTGTGCAATTTTACTTTTTAACTAGTTGTTGCTGCTATTGTTGATGCTATTGTAACTGCTATTGTTATTACTATTGTTGTTATTATTGTTGCATTTAATCATGTTGTCACATTTGCTTGCATGTTAAGCTGTCGACGAATAGTTGGAAGCGAAATATACGAACAATAACAACAACTTAACAAGAAAAGCTCCCGTCACGTGCTGCACTCAAAACTGCACAGCATGAAAGCCGTATGAAATTCATACATGCCAAGCAAAATAGTACCTCTACATGCAAGTCATGCCACACATACCACTGAGTGTAAAAAAAACCACATACCACTGAGTGTGTATTAAATCGCAGGCACATTGGGTTTTGTATGTATGTGTGCACAACTAATGCATTTGAGTGTGTGGGTAAGCACGCGCTTCATTTTGAGGCCGCACGTGCAGCAACTGCTTATCATTCACATGCCTTGCATGTTGCATACTTGTGGGCTATACACATTTGCATATGAATTACATACACACACACAAACCATATACGCTTCTTGCACTTCTTTCGCATTTCAGCCTTATTTTAAGTGTTTTACATTCACCAAATTGAAGCTTCCACCATTCAAGTGTTTGGTGTATTTGTAAATACGAAAGGCATATGCTATGCACCCCGCAAACCCAAAGTTAGTGGAATGGAAAAAAATAATTGAGATAATTTTTGAGTTATCGATCTGAAATTTTACGCACATTTTTTCTATATACAAGTATGTAGTTGCTCATATGTCGGAAATGCTGCTATCGGAACACTATAGCATATATGTATGTAGCTGTCATACAAATTGACCGTTCGAAATCAAGTTTTTGTATGGAAAACTTTTTCATTTGCAGAGTTATCTTCAAGAAATTTGTCAAGAATTATTTTCCAAGTCAGCGCTGCAATTTTTGAAAGCAATTTCTAGATCGGATCATTATAGCATTAACTGCCATGTAAACTGACTTGATCAAAATGAAGTTATTGTATGAAAAACTTCTCCATTTGCAAAGTTATCTTCACGAAATTTCTCATAAATAATTTTCTAAGACAGCGCTACAATTTTTTAAAGAATTTTCAAAATCTGATAACTATAGCGTATAGCTGTCATACAAATTGACCGTTCAAAAAAACAAAAACAAAATTGATATAAATTTTTATGGTAATTTTTTATTGAGAATACACATGTAAAGATCACGAGGTGGTAATTAAAATGTCATTATTGATCATTAAGTACGAACTTATGTAAATCTAACTTTTGCCCAAACGTTTCCCTAGTACACTATACATCTATAAACTTCCCTCCAACTGCCTATACAATCAATAAACCAAGTTTTGCCAGAACCCACAGCATTGCTTGCTGGGTGCTGTCAAAATAAAGTTTGTCGATATTTAGAAAGATTGTAAAATTTCGCACGATTGCACTTAACTACCAGCAGCTCGCAATACGATGAGTGTCGTAATACGTGGCGTATGAGTAATGTGAGTAAGTGTAATGCGAACAATTGTGGGAGCATGTATGCTGTAGATTTTTTTTCCACTTTTCGCAAATGTAATTCAATTGCACCTAACAATTGTAGCAGAATTCAAGCGACTGCATTTACTGATTCATAGCCGATCATTTGAATATACATATATTGTTTAAGTAAATGTGCTTGCGCCTATAGTTAGACTATAAATTGACGAAATATAGCAGGAAAAGAACGCTGAAATCAATATCCCTATATATTGTATGTAATATTTTGAAAATATTTTGCTACAAAACGTTATTTTGTCCTAAATTTCTGTATAAAAATAACAACAACAACAATGAAAGTGAGCTTAAAGCAATACCAGCAAGTTTAGAAGTAAGGCTCAGGCAATCAAGTTGAAGATTTAAAAAATCGTATAAAAAATATTCATTTAAAACAGCGGATTTTTAGTTTCGCCAATACACGTTCGCCTTAGTTCTACCACGACAGTGTTATATAAAATAAATTCTGAAATTGTTTATTACACCGCCATTTTCATTTACTACCGCCTTAAAGCACATAACGTCAACTTTTTTGTTTATTCCGTTATTAACTAAACTTTATAATGTATTTTCTTTTTTCGTTTTGTTTAACCTCTTTCAAAGCATTAACGTTGACTACTCTTCGAGTAACACTTCTTACCTCTTATCATTTACCCTTATTTTGCTTTAGTTACCATTAAACTAAAGTATCGTTTTTGTTACTGCAACTCGCGTTGTTGTTGTTGTCGTTAGCGCTGAGAAAATAACACGCCAACACTTTAGCTAGCTTGTTGACACTATTTTGCAGCAAATTTTTTTTGTTGCATTCTACTGTTTTTGCACGTGTGTTCTTCGCAAATACATGCGATTCGCATTCACTTTTGCCTTCAAACGTCAACAGTTGCAAAGCAGAGTGTTACTCATACGCCGTGTGTGGCACCCATGAAGCACGTTCGACGAGCACGTTTGCCGCCTTACAGCAGCGTCGCGTTGTCAACTCTATGTATGCGCATGTATATTTCTTGCTCATTAGTGCAACCTTAACGCACACTTTGAGGTTATGATGAATTTAGTTCTTATAGCGTATATTTGTGCCACCCTCGCGTGGCAAACACCCTTCAAGAGCGGCGCAAGCAATATGACAAGCGGCTCCTTTGGCATCGACTTTAATGTTGTGTTTCTTGTTTTTGCTTTTTCTTGTGGTTTTTGTGACGCTCATACGGTCTGTATGGCAGATGCTTGCGTGTATTCATATTTTTGTTTTCTACTCGTGTGAATAAGTAGTGAAAGAAATGCGAGAAGAGTAGAAATGTGTGTCACCACAAGAAGTTCACACCTGTCGCAGTTGTCCCAGCATTATTACTGCGCGCACACTCGCACACAAACATGCGCACATTTAGGAGCTATATCTGTTTCTGTGCCCAACATGTATTTGTGCACTTCGGTGCACTAAAAGCGTTAAAAAGAAGGATGTGGAAACCGTTAATAGTGCCGGAACCGCCAACTGTAAAGCATCGAAACTAGCGGCAACTTCAATCAAGTCACTCACGGTGTTGGCGGTGTTGCCATTAGCGCCACCAATCAGCGTGCAATACCCAAACACGCGTTCACACACACACTCAAACACGAGTGCATACAGATAATTGCACTTAAACGTCTGCTTAGAATACATTTGAAAAACTCCATAATTCTCATTTCTATTACAAGTGTGGTTAAGCAAAATGAAAAACAAGAAAAAACATTAAACTCAACTGGACCGAAGCTATGATACCATTTACAAATACAAAAGATTATTTACAAGAACTTTAATCGATCAGTTTGCATGGCAGCTATATGCTATAGTGGTCCAATATATTATATATTGCTCCAACAAATGAGCATCTACACTTTTCTCTTCAGTAAGTTTCGCCATTTCATCATGGAAAGACATACAAGGTGTGTTCCAACGTAAACAAGAATCTAGCGCTCCCTGGTGACGCCATCTATACGTCGACTAGTGCGTTAGAATCTGATATCTTGATCGATTTTCCAGTGAAAATTTTATGACATTTCATTGATTGGAAATGAAGTTATTGCGCTTTAAGTGTCAGTATGTTGTGTGCACGGTTTGTTCCGCACAAATTGACTGACGACCAAAAATTGCTCAGAATCCAACATTCGAAAGACATTATTGTGGCCGATTATTTGACCAAAAATCACATTTTAACCATTAACCGCTCCCCGTATTCACCTGATATGGCACCGTGCGACTTCTTCCTTTTCGGAAAAATGCATTTGCCCATGAAAGGAAAGCGTTATGCAGAAGCCATTCAAAAGACTTGCACCGGCATACTGGCAGCCATACTAGCCAACGAGCTAAAACACTCGTTCGACATGCTTTTGGACCATGCAAAAAGTTGTATTGAAGCAGAAGGAGACTATTTTGAATAAATTCCAATAACGAGAAAAATTTTAATTCACAAGCACAGTACAAAATGTAAGACAAAGAAGTGTCCATAGTGTCAAAAATATTGGTGCCGCTAGCACGTCAATTGAGAAAGACCCAAATCAGACCGTACTTCTGCCATGAAGATCAAGCGGTCACGTTATTGTGAACGTGAATCGCTACTGCGCAACCGAATATCGGACACGCTACCTTGCAAAAAGAAGAAACGACTGACACTCCCCCCTACCAACCTTATCCCCAAATTTTAATCTATCCGTAATGAAACTTACTGCCACTTTTATTCTATGGCTTCTACCCGCCCACAATTCCCTCGCAGATTTGTGGGCAGAGCAAACCCCGCCAGAGTTAGTTTTGGCGACTCCTTGACTTCATTCGAACTGGTCTACTTAGTTGAAAGAACTGGCAGTGCTTGAAAATCATGTTGGCATCAGTATAAAGCACGTTAATGTTGGACTTGCACTGAAAAGCCTAAATCTTTTGAAAAACCAACGTCAAGTAAAAATCGCAAAGCAGATTTTTGACAACATAGCTGAGGACCCTATATTGATCAAACCCATCATTATTGATGAGGAGACGTGTGTTTATGAATATGACGTCAAAATTGCTCAAAAATTTAGAAGGGGACGCTCCAAAAATTAGCTGAAACAGAACAAAACAAAATTCGCTGCAGGCACTGAAGGCCATCCCAGCCGAGACTCAGAAGCCTATAATAAAGATTTGTATTAAAATGCGTGAAAATGTTGTCCTTTTTGTCAGTTGGAGTCAAATGAAGTATAAACTGCAGACTGTCCGCGGAAAATAATTCGACCGCTATTTCGAACGACAAATTGTTTTTAACCATTTGCAGGCCAATTGGGATAGAAGTCTTAACTTCGTTTTTTAGTAGAACGAACAATCTTTAAATAAGAAAGAAAGCTTTGCAAAAAATTTACGTTGTTAGTTCTAATACCAAAAAGCCAACCAAAAAATGTAGAAGGAAACATTATTTTATTAATATTTATTCTCATCCCAACAACCAACTACAACAAAGTCATTTGTGTTAACCGCCAAAAAAGTATCACACACACATAGAAGCAAATTTCCGTTGGGGAAAATCAATTAGGACACCAAACAGCGACACGTTGACGTTTACTATTGTGCCAACCAATAATAACAAGAACAACAACAGTAAACGAAAACATTAATTTTCCGTAAGTTAAAACGGGAATTGCCTTTCAACAACAACAAATAAACAAACTTTTGTGTCGGCAACAGTTTGTGCCAGCACCTTCCCCCTCCGATTTACGCCCCTGCAAAAGTTCCCAAGTTTATGCGGAAAAGTCGCATTATTTCCAACTGCCAACTGCCAAGAGCAGCAAACATTTTTAATCACTTCAATACAATGATAAATTGGCATACTTTTCCAAAGAAAATTGCGCACCAAAATAAAACGTGCAACACGGGCAAGTTGTCGTTAAAATGGCAAAAAGTAAAAATAATAAAATGCGTAAATGGCAAAAGTGTGCAAATTCGCAAGTTAAATTGAATTCGTTAAAAACGCAAACTATAAAGTTTCGCTTAAAATGGTAAGCGATTTTTAAATGCCCTGCGAACTGTTGACCGTGTAACAAGTTATATACAAGTATGTAGCATATACATATTTTTGACCTACGCGCTTGCACACCTGCTTGTATTGAAAAGTGACACTGTTGTTGTTACTGCTTGCAATAAACTTTCGTAAAACGGCTTTAATATCAAAGTGGGAATGCAAAATTTTCAAGAACCGAATTTCCCATAACCTTAAAATATTTGATGATTAATAATATCGCTAATGAATATTACAAGATACGACCTATGCTTCTAATATCTCGTTTAAACTGTACAATTGTTTGTTTCCTCGCTCCGTTTTAAACATATCTGAGACAATTGTGGAATCGATAAAAAGTATTTACATTTAATTAAAAATTTAAACATTAAACATACGAGGTATTACAATTAAGTAATAAGACTGATTTCATAAAAACCGTATATTTGATAATTATTCTACAACTCTGCCAGCCCCTTCAAAGTAGTCCCCTTGGGCAGCTAAACAGCGATTGCAGCGCATTTTCCATACTTCGTAACATTTCTGGAACGCTTCGACAGGAATGTCCGCGAATACCCTCGTCACGGCAGCCTGGATGTCCGTAATCGACTCAAAGTGGGTTCCTTTGACCACCGATTTTGCTTTAGGAAACAAAAAAATTCACAGGGTGACATGTCGAACGAACAAGGCGGCTGTTGCAACACGATGATCCCTTTAGAGGCCAAATACTGGGACACGCTGAGGGTGGTGCGGGACGGCGCGTTGTCGTGATGAAGGATCCAGTTACGAGCGATGTCTGGACGCACCCTGTTGACTCGTTTTTGCAATCTTTCGAGTACTTGGCAATAGTAGACTTGATTCACAGTTTTCCCCGGTGGAACGAATTCTTTGTGGACGATTCCACGGCTATCAAAAAAGGCAATAATCATCGTTTTCACCTTCGACTTGCTCATGTGAGCCTTTTTCGAGCGGGGGGCGCGCGGAGACAACCCTTGTGAGCTTTGGCGTTTGGTTTCCGGGTCTAAGAGCACTATCACCATACACTCTTACAATTTTAGCGTACGTTTCCGAAGCTGTTTCGCCCAATCTGGCGCAAAATTTTATCGCGACGCGTTGCTCTTGATTTCGTTTTTCCATTTTCGTGACGAGCACTGCAAACACACGTCTACTCAACTTGACGCAGCAGGCGAACTAAACAAGCTAGAGCGATGTATATATATCAATGGAGAGGGGAGGGAAGTTGACGTGCCTTGTGTTTGTTGACGTGCTGCACAGAGGCGGGTAAGAGTCTTGGCTTCAACAAGATAGTGGTCCGAATCGATGTTAAGACCTCGAAGCGTACGCACGTCTAGAATACTGGAGTCGTATCTTCCGTCTATCACAACATGATCGATCTGACGTCAAAGTCGTCACATCGTCCTTCTCTTCCGTCGGGGCGTGGGCGCAAAGCGATAAAAGCGATATGTTGAAGAGCCTCGCTTTGATGCAGATTGTGGCTAGATGTTTATCCACCGGAGTGAGTGTTAGTACTCGGCGACGGAGTCTCTCCCACCACGAATTCCACACCAAACTTGCGCTCCTTTATATGGTCACTGTAGTAAATGCCACGAGGACCTGCACGCCTGTTCTTGTCCCGTCCATCACATTTCTTGGGCCGTGGTGATGTCAGCCTTTATTTTCACGAGGACAACAACCAGCTGGGCAGGGACCGGACATTCCAAGTGCATGCCCTCAAATCATAGTCCTTATTTCGTTTGCATGGTCATCTTCAAACGGATGTTCTTAATCTACCCAGAGGATAATGGGTCAAAGACTGGAAGTAGTGAGTTGCTTGAGCCATATGTAAAAGAATCCTTTCTAGTCACTCCCAAGGGAATGGCGATTTCCGCACTTGCGTGAACTTCTACATATGACTCCATCGTCCTACACATGACTCCATCCTCCATTTGTATATATATAAAAATCTATATCTATCTACCTTAAATTTAGGTCATATATACAATGGTTAGGTGAACAAAACTATTATTATTCTCTGTAACATCATGTTGCAAAAGTATAAAAATTTTACTACAGCTACAAAGAAGCTACATGTTCTGATCGGTCAGTTTGTATGGCACATATAGGGGGGGTGGAGATTGTAGCATTGCTTTGAGCAATAATCTATGCCGAATTTCGTGAAGACATCTTGTCAACTAACAAAAAATTTCCACACAAGGACTTTATTTTGATTAAGTCAGCTTATTCGGCAACTATATGTGTACTATAGTAGTCCGATCCGAACAACATGTTCGACACATGAAAATCGTAAAAACCACGATTTTTATTAAATTTGCTGCATAAACTTTTTGGGTTTCCTTTTTCATTTCCATTTAATTACCGTTTTGTTGGCTGGTTCAATATTTGAATCTCGTTGCTAAGGCAATGCACGCGAGCTGTCTCATACGCGGCAAATGCTGCTGATTCGCAGTTTTTTGTTAAGGCTATGAATGTGCGAATGTTCCGAATACATATGGCATTTATTTACCGCTATTGTTGTGTGGTATGGCATACCGATAAGCAACGGCACGACATGGTTGACGTCAACTCTTGGCTAGGACTGCCTGCCAACGATTTCGTTGCGAAGTAAATTTAAAAGAAAAAAGTCATAGAAACCCGACAGGGTAACAAGCAGAAGCCTCACGGTGCACAGCTACAATGCACAGCATAGTGCGTAGCTTCCTATGCAGCGTAAAAAAAGACACGCTGCGGCATGTGGAATGGATGGTAGAGCGTGGCACAGCTGCGACATTTACAAATTGCATTAAACTCGAATGATTTACAAGCAGACAACCAGACAACCGACAAACGCCGTCAAAATGCCACGATTTCCCTTTCGATCGACGATTCGTATGAAAATTTCACGCACCGTAACGCGTACTAACCGCCCAGCAAGGCTTGTTAATCAACGCGCCATGCACATCTCTCTTAGAGCGACAGCCTTCAAGCCAAGCGTCATTCTCAAATAAACTCTGTCCACACGCTTTGCTCGCGTCAATTCGCCTGCTCTGCAAACGTTCACAAGCACTGAGCGCTCTTCAATATACCGTTATCCTTGGAATCCTTGCGTTTTCTTTTGCGCACCATTCGTTATACGCGCTGTGTAGTAGGGGAGCGTAAAATGCGACAACAGCGCCTCCTTCTCGTGTCATAGGAACTTAACTGAAGCGCATTCAACTGCATTGAAAACTGTAAATCTCTGCTGCCCCACTGAAAAACGCGGTTCGTTTATTTTTCCTTCTGCCGACAAAACTAAATCCGTAAACAGCGCTACAAAAAAATCTCAACTAAAACGCATACAAACTTTTGAGCAGCAAAAAAAATTTCGAAGTAACTAAATACATAAAATTGAATTCAAATGAGTTTTAATTATCCTGCTAATGCTGTAAATCCTTCGCGAGTGAAAGTAAAGGACTTTTTATGGCGGTGAAAGCGTGTTTTGAGCTTTGAGCTGGCAGAAAATTCCCTCTGTGCTTTGTTGGAAGATGAGAAGCTTCGGGTTTATTCATAAAGATTGCTTTGCACGCTTGTGTGAGAATGAGAATTTATTTATGAATAAATATAAAATCATCAACAGCTTTTTTGAGAAACATGGGAAGTAAGTATGCTTATTACCTAAAACATTTACGTTTGTGAAAATGCACAAATTGAAAATTAACGGCAACCGAAGAGCAAAGATTTTGCAAAATTTTAAATGGTTATGCGATAGGGATGACAAAAAAAATTATCGATAACTTACATTTATCGATATTTCCAGTTATGGTTTATCGATAATTTAACTTTTGTTTTGTCTGGTCTCTAGCGATGGTATCGGTATAATTACGATAAGAATGCTAAAAATGCGTTATCGATAACTTACATTTATCGATATTTTCAGTTATGGTTTGGTCTGGTCACTATCGATAATATCGGTATAATTACGATAACGATTTATCGATATTTTCAGTTATCATTTGATCTCATCTCTATCAATAATATCGGTTAAAAAATTGTACATTTTACTTTAAAATTTACTTTTATATCTTCAGCAAGTACTATGGTAAATGAAATTGTTGATGAAAGCTGAAGAAAGTGTCGGTTGTCGGAATGCAAGACTCGTTAGCATAACATTAGAGTTACTACGGTCGTGAATTCTCTCTATTTTTCCTAGATTTCTTCAATTGTTACCTAAGTTGTATCCATAAAGCTCTCACCAAACCTTTTGTTTTGGCTCTAAGCAACCATAATCGAGGCAATAATGTTCTATGACGTATTCGTCTGGTGTAGGGTGCTCGAAAAGACTGCACTTGCTAAGAAGCTAGAATGGGCTCAAAGAAGTACGTTCTAAGGCGTTCTAAGGCTCAGGGAAGCTAGGCATATGAAGGAACCGAACAAAGATACGCCGAAATTTTCTCCTCCTTCAACTGCTTTCCAGAAAACTTGGATGACTGCATCACAGAGTCTACTCGTGACGGCTTTTTTTCTACTCATACAACCAACAAAGGATAAGTAGATCGGAACTAGTTACTGGAGAAGAAACGCAGTAAGTTTTCTCACGGATGGGTCGAAGTTTGGAGGCACAGTTTGCTGTAAGCAGGTCTACCTCAGTCTTAGCTTAAGGCTACTGGACCACTATAGAGTTTTTCAGTTATTATGGTGGTGGTAGATGTACTGCTAGGAAGTGCAGCCTTTTTTAGGGATTACATTTACTTTGACAGCAGAGCGACTTAACTCGCTAACTATGTATGTATGTATGTGCCTAAAGCTAGCCAATGAGTGTCTTTGTTCCCTAGAAATATCGTTAAGGTCCTGTATCATCAGACTCGTTTGTCTGATCCTAACGGAATCACTGACAACTGCAAAGCCCACGAGCTAGCTAGAGGCGACACTCTTGCCACTTTCATATTGCAATGGCCGTCTCAACAAATTCGGATATACTCAAAGTGCTAGTCGAACACTAGTCAGCACAACAAATATGATATTTATAGAATTAAATTAGTTAAGTTTTGTTATTTGTTGCATTTGAAAACTTAGCCCTTCTTACCTTTTTAATAAAAACTGTTAAATACAACTTCAAATATTTTTCAAATCTTTTTACTATTTTTAACTTCAATTAGCTAAGTTTTATACAACTCTCTAAAAAGTTGAAAAAAATGGGTGTGTTTAAAACTATTTAAAATGAAACTGTGTGTCTAATTAATTGACTCTAAATTAGTAACATAAAAACTGAGTGAACTTAGAAAAATATGATGGCAGCTCAAAAGTATATCACTGCACTCAGAGATAAGCGAAACTGTGTACAGTGTTTTGTTTTTGATTTTGCGTGATGAAAAATGGAAAAACTAGAGGACGAAATTAACTTTTGTTAGTTAGAGAGCCGCTCTCTAAGCGAATTGCTTACTTAACCTTAACAACCTTAAAACATTAGTGAAGTTACTTTTTATTATAAATATTTTTTTTTTAATATTCAACGTCGAGTTCTACAGTCAATAGTTGTTCATAATTTCAGAAAACTGCGGTGTCAAAAGGCTTCACGAACATTTTCAAAAACCGCCGAAAATTTTTTTTTCATTTTTCCACACATAAAGAATTATATCTCTTCATACATTCTAGAAAATAGACCACTGCCTTGGCGTGTCCAACTTTATCACGCGCTGACATTGCCTAACCGCAGCTAAACAGTCTGGTCAGTTTTATCCTCTCGGCGTTTCCGTTAGTCTCGCGCTCATCGCGCTATGTACGAGTAGTTGCAACTCGTTGAAAAGTTTATACAGCTTTTAGTGACAAGTGCAAATGGAGAAGTGCATTTGGAAAGTTTTCAAATAAAAAAATATATAAAACTATTTAAAGCAAAAATACTGTAAAAAATACTATCAACAACAGAACTGGCAACTAGCAAGTACACGAAGATGAGTCAGAAAGAGAACATGGCAAAAAATAAAATAAATTATTGTAAAATAAAATCAAATCAGGAACATCGGAAGGAAGGCACAAGCGCTAAATAAAACTGGTTACGGCAAATTCAATAAAAGTGGGAAATGGCAGCTACGTTAACCGGTTGCCAGCGAATGCAATCAAATCACTTGCACACCCACCGGATTTAAAACCAGAAACAGTCGAATAGAAATATAAGAACTACTTGCTACTGAACGGGAATGAAAAACGAAAAAGCATTAGCTAAGTAAACTACCAGAATCAAGGAAGAAACTGGTTATTTGCAAGCCCTCTTTTTTGCTTGCTAAAACAAAGCTCGAACCTCTCGAAGATCTATACAGCAACGGTACATATATCTGTCTTTGAACTTCATATTTGCCCTTTTCAAATTCACCTTATTTATTAAAAATTGTTCACTAAAGCTCTTCAAGTTCCAATCTAACAGCTCCTGTTACTGTGCTCATTTAGACATTATTGATCGTAAACCTAACATAAATCTCAAAAATTTGTTAAATAACCTCAAAGTTGTCTATTCAGAACACTTGTGAAACTGAACGAAATCTTAAAGTTGAGGCCACTGACTTCGAGTTTATTTTAATAATTTCGACACGTTGTTGGAGTATATATCTTTCTATGATGAAATGGCAAACCTTGCTAAAGAGAAATGTTAAAAGAGCGGGAAAAATAATGGCGTCTTTTGCTGTCCCTATCGGTCTACTATTGTAGTACCCTATTTAAAAACCCTATATGTTGATAAAGAACAAAAAAGTATAACATCTTGGCTTGGGGTTGGCTTATTTTGGGTTAAGCCGATCTCAATCCCATTGCCTAATTTATGAACTCTTTGTTTGTTCTCATGGACTCATGGGTGGAGTCGTTCGTCGCTTTTCATAATGGAGTACTTTTTTGGTTATAAAACATTCTCCAAAAAGTTTTGAGAATGTTGCTGGCGCTAAGTTGATCTTGGCGCAAATAAATTTGGGATCGTTCTAAGTAGACCTGTCAACTGAGTTCTAATGATCTAATTTAATCTTAATGTTATATAAATTCCTTTTTCAAAACAAATCGAGACCATCGTAGAAGAACACGAAAGGAATAAGAACGCGAAAAATCAATGGCAGGGAGATTTTTCACAAAAAATAACACATTACACCTTGAAAATCTGTTGCCTCGAGCGATTTCCAATTCACTTGTAAGCTACTCTTCTAACAATTTTCTAAACGAATCTTCCCATTTTCAGCGGAATAAATCGCCTGCAGCTGCCTATGACTACCTTCGTCAAAAGGGCACCGAAAACAACAACAACATTACTGTAAGTGGCATACAAATTGTGCTAACAAGCATAGAGTACAACAACAAAAGCGAACAAAAATCGTCTGCATTCAAATGCGCCGTTACACCAACAACATTACCACTTGACGACAACAATAACTCTGACGAGGTGCAACATACAACTGCTGTCGGCAACATTCTCCCAAGAGGCCTAACTGGCCGTGCAACAATTTCGAGTGTCTGCAGTGCGCTCAACAGATGGCTGAGATAGCGAATTGTTGCAGCAACAATGGTTAAAGCAGAGCCAACAATAACTGACCTATTTGTTGCTGGAAACAAATAACAAAAAAAATAAAATAAAATAATAAAATGAACAACAACAACAACAATAATGCAAAAATAGAACAATAGCTTAGTGGCGTGCGGCAAACAAATGGTCGCGGCAGTGCATAACAACAACAAAAACCAGTCAAATGAAAGCAATAGAGAAATGTTAAGGATTGAAAGAAGAGTGGGCGTAATGGAATATAAAGCGAAATGGTACAAAAGGCGACGAAGCAGATGCTTTCAATTACCCGTTTGTTGGTTGGTTGGCTGGTTTGTTGCGAGCAAAAAAAGGTTTTTAGGAGGTGCAGAGAATTTATACACTGGGGTATATTAAGTTTACCACGAAGCTTGTCAAACCTAGAAAAAAATTACCCTCTGAAGTATATACATATATGAATGTATGCATATATCAGCGTGACGAGTTTAGTCGATTTAGTCATGCTCGTGTTTCTGTATATAGCCGAATTTGTCTCATAGGTTTTGAGATATCGATCTGAAATTTTGAGCACGTTCTTTTCTTCTCAAGAAGCTCTACATATGTCGGAATCGCTCATACCGGACAATTATAGCATATAGCTGCCATACAAATTGCCAGAATCAAATTCTTGTATGGAAAACTTTTTTATTTGACGAGATATCTTCATGAAATTTGGCAGAGATTATTTTCTATAGCAATAATGCAATATCCGAAGAAATTGTTCTGTTCGGATTACTATAGCATACAGCTGTCATACAAACTGATCGGCCAAAATCAAGTTTTTGTATGGAAAACTTTTTTATTTGACAAGATATCTTCGGCTTGTGTTACTGCATATTTGCTTATATCATTTACTATGTTTCTGATTTAAAACATAGTCACTTTCAGTTACTTTGACTCTCTTGGAAACGAATATGTTATATAGTATCAACTTCTATCCAGCTATTGCAACCAAAACTCCAACTATTATGCGCCAACATCTTTCTGTGTACGCCCTGTGTGTCAGCACTTGTTTTAAAATCAAACCAGTACCTTCAACAGTCTCCTTATGCCAGTGACTTTCCTCTCCACATCCGAAATTGAAACTCTACTTCAAAATAACTTGTTGTTTTAAATACCCCCTGATATTGTAAATAATTCGCTCGTGAAATAAAACCAACAATACATATTTATACAAATATGTCTTTAGGCTCACAATTTAACATACATTCTACACAAAACATTCCAAACGTAGCCTTATTAAGGCCCTTACGGTACTTAATAAAATATTCAACAGCAGTAAATATTTCATAAGAAATTTGCTTCGAAATAAATTCTAAAAATTTGTATTTTCAAATTTTAGTATAAAATATATATTTGAATTTCATGTCATACATAATATACATACCATATACATATGTATATGTGTGTAAACACGAAACTTCTCACACACACAAACAATTAAGAAATTGGGCATAATAGGAGATTTTTCTAAAAATGTAATATATGTACATACTCATTCAGTTCGATATTTTAGGCTATTCTAATGCCAGGAATTAAGAAAATATTTGGTAAATAAATACAGTTATGGCAGTTGATAGTTTCAGGTTAAAATGAAGCAGTAGCAACAGCAACACAAAGCATGGCTTGGTTGGGATGTTGCCGAAAAGCGGAGAGTCCATACGAAATTAGAAGGAGAAAATTTGCTTTCAATTTCATAGAATAGTTCAATTTATTTCCATTGTTTTAATGGTTTTAAAATAAACAAGTTTGTAGCAATTCCTAATAAATTTTAATTAATTTTTATTAACACCAAACGCATGGTATATATAAGTTTGCCCCGAAACGTATGCTACGTTTTTGTGTTAGGTGAGTAGCAAAAGAATGCTCAAAGATAAAAATTTCCATCAGATATTTACGATATCGTAATGAAACTTTGCACACATTTCTTTCTTCGCAAAAAGCTGCTCGTTAGTCGAAATCGCCGATACCGGCCAACTATAGCATATAGCTGCCATACAAACTGGTCGATCAATTTCAAGTTCTTGTATGAAAAACTTTTTTATTTGACGAGATATCTCTATTAAATTCAGCATAGGTTATTTCCTAAAACAGTAATGCAATATCCGAAAAAATTGTTCTGGTCGGATTACTATAGCATATAGCTGCCATACAAACTGGTCGATCAATTTCAAGTTCTTGTATGGAAAACTTTTTTACTAGACAAGAAATCTTTACCAAATTCGGCACAGCTTATAGCCTAAGATAATACCACAATTTCAGAAAATATTATTCAGATCAAACCACTATAACATATAGCCACCATACAAACTGACCAATAAAAATCAAGTTATGGATATTTATATATGCTTTTATGCTGTAAAAATGCAACTGTGTAGGGTATTTGGTGCGACCATAGTTAATGTTGTTATTTTGTTAGTACTTTTATTGCGAAAACTGCAACATTTTCAGTTGACTATTATCCATAAATGAATTTTCGCTGGAAAAAATCGCACATAAATCAAAAGCGCGTACAGAATTTTGACAAACACAAAGTTGAAGAAATCAAAATAATAATAACAACCATAATAACAGATGACTGCAACACTGCTTGCAACATTAAAGCGCTACAAAGCGGCTATATAGCGCGCGAGAGTAAAAAAAAAAAAAGAGAGCAAAAATAAGAGTGTCAGTGCCAGCAGTTTTCTTGCATACTCAATAACTACAATTTATGCCACCAATTTGTTGGCGCTTTGTTTGCTGTTGCATGCAACATGGATGCATTTTTTGTTTTTTTATTTTTCCTTTCGCTTGCAGCATGGACAAGTGCTGACTGCAGAAATATGCCACCATTTATTTGCACACAAACAAACACACACACATGTACATACAAACAGTAAGACTTGCGAGATGAACGCGCAGTGTTGCCGTTGCATGAAGATTGATCGTAGTTTGGCAACTTTTGATTTTAACTTGAAAAATGAAAGAAGGCAAAACTTTCACCAAAAGCTGCAGCATATTTCGGCTGCTTTAAAGCGCACGGAAGGCTGCTGCCTTGCTCCATTGCCATTCTTCGCACTATATCTCTCTTTCATTATTTGTTCATGCCGTTCACTGTGTCGTGGCATTGCTTTGAGATCCGCACGCACACACTCACATGCATACATATATAAAGCAATAAAATGGCACAGCATACATGTATGTATTTATGTTGGTTTGTACCGTTATTTCCCATACAACATTTGCATGCGGGCGTATTTGCACGCTTCTATATTTGCACGAACATACACACATACGTCTTTTTATGTATGTGTTTGTATGCTTGCTAGCTTGCCCCAGTGTCGGCTTGGGCGCCAGCAATCAGTGCACACACAGCTCCCACGCTCGCATTGTCCGGAAAGTAGGACAACGAATCGTTTTATTTCAACATCATGCATTTTATATGCGCGCACTGCCGGCTTTATGCCTCACAACTCGTTTCTTCTTGGCGCGCATAAAAGAACAAGCCATACATCAATGCATTCAGCAAACCCACAGCCAGCCAGACAGTCAGACAGTCGAGTTTCTTTGTACATAATCTCTTAACTGAATTTCAATTTCATAACGGCAATGATTTTTGTACTCTATGTCTGCGTGTGTGTATGTGTTTGTGTGCTTGTCATTGCTTCGCTTTGCTGCTGGCACCGGCAATGTCGGCAATTGATGTTTGTTGCTGCCAACTACCAGCAAATGCTTACCTAAAATGGGTTAAAGTGTGGCGACAAAGTCGAAGGAAAAGTTCAAGCGCTGCCACGGGCTGTTGCCTTTCACCTCCTCCCTCTCATGAATCAGCAGTCAGTGGTGCGCACATTTGGTAAGTGTTGATAGATGTTAGCCAAAATGGTTAAAAGAAAATTGTACAGCATTACGAGTTATGTTGGCAAAAGAGAGACTCCTGATTTGATTTCATGTTGGAAAAGGTGATAAAGGAATTACATTGCATGTAACTGTGTTGCCACAATTGAGAAAAAGGAAATTAAAATAATGTATGTTCCAGTAAAATATTTGTCTTAACTTAGGTATTAGCAAAAAATGTCCTTTAGCTTGAAAAAATTAGAACAAAGATGAAGCAAACTTCTCAACAGCATCTAATATACGTAGTAATATTGCTTAACATTACTTGCTTGGAGGACAAAGCCGACGAGAAAATCCAATTTTTGTAATTAAATGGAAAAATTCCTAATTAAATTAATTAAAGGTATATTATGCTTACAAGGAGTATTTATTAACTCTTTGAGTTACTCTTTTGATAAAATACAGATGGGACTTTATTAAATATGTAGCTGTGGCTGCAATCCGAGGTAATTAACAAGCAATTGCTTGAATAAATAGTATACAATTTTATTTTTATTTTGTAACCGAGGTAATATAATATTGAATTTATTGGGCAATTTGTGGATTTATGTATTTAAAACAGGTGGCAACCTCTCAGAAAAATATATCCGCACATATGTATACATATTTCTT
The DNA here is from genome assembly GCF_023373825.1 of Bactrocera dorsalis. Lineage (NCBI taxonomy): Eukaryota > Metazoa > Arthropoda > Insecta > Diptera > Tephritidae > Bactrocera > Bactrocera dorsalis. The sequence continues at coordinate 100,366,667 of NC_064304.1, read as the reverse complement.
AAACATTGTTGTTTTATTTATTTTATTTTGGCACCCATATAATTTAGTAATTTCAAACATGTGGCAACGCTCCACAAAAATATATATGCGAAAAATATATTTTATTAACTAGATTATATTCAAACTAAAATTTATTTGTATTTAAACAATTTTTCAGTTTATGGGCTTATGTTTTTTAAAACAGGTGGCAACCTCTCACAAAAGGTATTTTCGTTCATGTGTTCTTAGTATATTGTTGTTTCATTTTATTTGACAATTTGTTGATACTAAATTTTTGAAACAGGTGGCAACACTTTAAAAAATATATGCGATATCATTTCTGAGCTAGTTTTATATGAATACTGGAATACGTAAACTAATCAAATAATTTACATAATTAAATTAAAAAAATAAACAGTTAAAATCACTCAAGGTGGCAACACTTTTGAAAGAAAATGTCTAATTGCAAATTTACTTTAACACACCTTTAACCATTTAAACTCGCATAAAAAATCTTCTATACCAGAACACGTATCTGCTAATTATGATCAATTGCTCGTTCGTTTCGCCGCTCGCTAATATTAACCAAACAACATATGTAGTAATTTTTTCAATATAAATTTTTCCACCATTATCTTTCAAACATCTATGTATATGCTATTGAGCTTATTTCGCAATTTATGGACTTCAATTTTTTAAAACAAGTGGCAACGCGGCACAAAAGTATATCTGAAAATTTTTTTCTTTTATATTGTTAGTTTATTTGTTTTAGTTTAGTTTGGCAACCTTATAATATGTGTACACGTATTTTTGTAAAGCGTTGCCACATGTATGAATTACATCAAAAAATTAAATAGATGGCAACCCTTCTTTGCAACATTTTTAGCTATAAGACTACCACAACCTCTTTAGTTTGACATAACTTAGTTCTAGTCCTTTTAATTCATTTAACGTAGTAAATTAAAGTATCTAAAATTGCTCACCAGGTGGCAACACTTTTGATGAAAAAAAGTTTAATTGCAAATTTACCTCAGCACAACTTCCGCTGTTCAAACTCGCCCAAAAATAATACGTAAGTTCTAATTTAGTTCAATTGCTCGTTCGTTTCGCCACTCGCTAATTTTAGTCAAACCACGTGCAACTGTCAGTACTTCTTTGCAATAAAAATTTTTCCTCCCCTAGCTTTCAAACATCTATGCTTGTTTTATGATCAGGAAAAACTAATTTGCAACCTCTTTCATGCAGCAGCAGCTCTTTGGTGAGCTACCAAAGCTGCGAACGCAACAACAACCAGCGACAAGAAAGTGACAAACAAAGGCAGCTCTTCCACTTTTCCATTAGAACTTTGTCAAAGGTGCATAATAGACATGGCAAAAGCACACACGCACACAGGCGTAGTTTGACACAACAACTTGGCAGCGAATTTCTCAATTTAAATTGCAAAGCTGCTGCGACAAACTGCTGCATTGCTGCTCTTGCCATTGCTGTTGTTGTTCTTGTTCTTGTTACCACTTGACAATCTCCTTGCAGCATGACAGCAATTGTAGTTGTTATTGTCTTTAGGTTGTTGTGGCCATTGTGACACTACAAATTGCGGGCATTGTTTGTTTGTTTGTTTGTTTCGTCTCTCTTTCATATTTATTTTGTTTGTTCTTGTTATTGTTTCGTCACTTGCATTTGCCTCTTGACTTCAGTTGCCTTGTTTGTGAATATAAAAGTAAAATATGCAGATACCTTCAAGTATCGTGCCGGCATTGTGCTGTCGTATCAGCGTCTCTTTCCTGAGGGACTGCGAAGTATGTTCAATTCACAATATTTTTCTGTACGAAAGAGAACTGAGTTGATAAGTTCTAGTCCGAGAACTGGTATAACTTGTCCAGGTGTGGTTCGCTGTATCTTATCTCAGTATTTATTAATCCAAAAGATGTTTTCCACTCTCACCATTTGCATCTATTCGAGAGAAATTAAATTCTAGTGAGAGTCATAGCGAAAAAGTTGAATATCAGATAGAATTAGAGAGAGAATTACTATATTTTGTACTAGTTCGAAACTATTACTGCAAACTAGTTATGTTTTCATACTTCAAATCAATTTCAAACGATTGAACAACTGCTGCTTTCTGCCACATTGTCGTATTAACACACTAGAACCGTAGCAGTGAGGCATAAGTTTCCCTGCAGAATGCATATTTCAAATAGACATGAGCATACGTAATATTTGTAGTACTTTGTTCCTTTATGGAAGTTGTTGTTAATTTGCTGAAGTCTTTGTTTCAAAGCGTATTTGTTTGTTGCAACTGATGCGATTCAATTTGCGATTCAAACATTTTGTTGAACAAATATATATATACAAGTACAAGGACATGTGGGAAAATTTTGAAGAAATATCTCTCAGTCAAACATAAAATATGTTTCTTCTACCAATAATATGCTTTGAATTCAATAAATCTTTTGAAAGTGTCGTATCGATCAAACAACTGGTATAAATCACATAGATTGACATAATTAAGCCGTGATAGAACAGAAAACCAACCGTTTAAATTTAAAAAGAATTAGCCTTTTTTAATGCAGCGTCGAACTGCCAAGTGGTATACATAGGCATAATTAATCAGTGAAAGTATAAGTTATTCCACTTTAAAGAGTTTCTCATTATAAACTCTGCTTTTGATGTTAAAATTGTTTGGTGAATTTTGTTGATTTTTGACCTGCTTTGAAGTGTTTTTTTCGGATTTGGATCACCTTTGCCACGATATTGAGCTTATTGATCGTCTGTTTTCAAGTCGTAAGAATAGATCCAACCCTAATCGCCAGTAATAATATGTTTCATGACATCCTGGTAGACAGAAAGCATTACTTCACAAACGTTAAAGTGACGCTGTTCTTCGAAAAACTTGAGTGATTTTGGAAACAAACGTGCTTTCACTTTCCTTAGGCCTCAATAATCATTCGAAGTAGCATTCACTGTTCCTTCCGATATTATACAATGCCAGTAAGATCTCTGACTGTTAAACGTCGATTCTCAAGCACCATTTCCTTTATTTTATTGACGTGTTGATCATTAGTTAATGTTGATGGTCGCCCTGGACGTGGTTCGTCATCAAAGCGATCTCGGCCCTCTTTGAATAATTTGTCTCAATGAAAAAAACTTGCTCACCACTAACAATTATCACAGAAGGCCTGACCGTCCGCATAGACTTTATATTTAACATATCCCCAAAAGAAAAAGTCTAAAGGTGTAATATCACACGGTCTTGTTGGCCAATCAATCGGCCCAAAACGTGAAAATATCTGCTCTTCAAAGTGTTCTCTCAATAAGTCCATTTATTGATGCGATGTGTGGTAAGTGGCGCTCTCTTGTTGAAACCAAATGTCCCCGCGATCACGAGCTGCAATTTCAAGCATCAAAAGTCGGCTATCATGACGCGATAACGGTCGCCATTGACGGCAGCTCTTGAATATCGTCATGTTTCTATTCGGGCCAAATGTGGCAATTTTGTTTGTTTACATACCCATTGAGCCAGAAATGAGCCTCACCGCTGAACGAAATTTCGAAAATGTCGGATCTTCTTGGAACTTTTCAAGAGAGTGAAGCGTTACGAAACGGAAAGGTCGAGCGGCTTCAGTTCTTTCACATGCTGTGTTTTGTTCGCTTTTAATTTAAGATCTTGACGTAAAATGCGCCAAGTCGTTCCATACCAAAGGCGCCAAATTTACTCTCCATGGTCTTCGTGTACACTCTGAGCTACGGTTGCTATATTTTCTTCTCTGTGTGTTGGACGTGGTCTATTCGGTTTAGTTATCTCCTGTTCTCTCTTTCTCTCTCTTTCTACCGCATTCTCTCTGGGGGTTCGCCCCACTTATAACGAAATTTTGCTTTGTGCTTTTGCATAAATTCTTTTGTTTTGCGTGCATCTTTGGTGGATTAAGACTTGCTCGAGGGCTTGTGGCATTCTGGCGCTGCGGCATTTGCATCAATTGTATCTTTGGCAATTTTGTTGTTTTTAATCATTTTTGTTGTTGTTATTAGTAGTGTAGAGATTCTGTTACATGTGCACATTCCAGAGAATCACCATTGTTTTGGAACTGTTAAGAATTTGTTGGCCAAACTACTAAGCAGACAATACACAAAAACACTCGGACACACACACCCACATCGACAGGCACACAGCTACACAATTCTAAGCATGCTTCTGCCGCATTCACTTTCCACACTCGTCGGCATTCTTTCACCAACACAATGCCTTTTGAATGCGAAGGTGACTGCAGGCATGCAGCAAAGGCATATTGCAGTGGGGCCAAATACCCAAAGCAACTCACAACTGAGAGGGGAGGTGGGAAGAGAAGATTAAATGCAAGAAAAGACAGTGTTATTGCTTGCAATGACAGCTGCTACCGCTGCCACCGAAAACAGCTAACTTGCCATGTTCTGGCGTGGTGGCAACAGCTTTTGCAAAAGCCGTTGCATATGACAGAAAAAGAAATGATAGAAATTGAGACATGGAAGATACAAGAAAAATATGTTTGTAGGGAAAAAAGGATGCCTGCCGAAAGCAATCAGACTGCGTGGAGCAATAAAAGAATACCAAAAGTAGAAGTTGTGGCCTGAAGGCAAAAAATCTTAAGCAATATGCAAAGTACCGTTTCTACAACAACACACACTCTCACAAATTGCCGTCAAAGCTCTCCTGCCCTCACGTTGCATTGCATGCTTTAGCCAGCTAGCAAGGCATTGAAAGTATTTGAATAAAACGCAAATCAATGCAGTCCATAACGGCGTTGCCTGCTTGTTAAATTTTTTTTAACAAAGTTAGGGTATTTTTTAAGCACAAGTTTTCGTTATTTTTATCACTTCACATCAAAATTTACCCAGATCAATAAAAAAATCAAATATCTTCTTATTCTTAAGAAACAGTACCACCACTTCCGATTGGGTACTTTTTAAGTGCAATCACTTCCTTGAAAAAGTTCTAAGTTATTTCACCGTGGTAAACATCTTATATTTCTGTAAAACACAAGACAAAGCGCAGAGTCTTTGCTAGGATATTTTTTTTCGTAACAGGTTAAAGCATACTAAAATTATGTAGGGAACACTTCTCCAACCTGCTGAATGGCAGTGAAAGCATAACACCAGAAGATAGTGAACCAGATTCCAAAATTGATGAGAGTAAGACGTCCTCTCTATGAAGAAATTCGAATAGCGATTACCCCTCCGAAGTAAAACAAAGCAGCCGGGACCGATGGATTGCCGGTCGAGCTATTCAAATATGGCGGCGAAAAACTGACAAGGAGCCTGCGTCAGCTTCTTTTTATGGTATGGTCGGACGAAAACAGGCCCGACGATTGATATTTAAGTGTACTCTGCCCAATCCACAAAAATAGAGACACCACAATCTGCGCCAACTTCCGCGGTTGTGTAAAAGATTAAAGTCCACCGTCAACAAACTGATTGGACTTTATCAGTGTGGCTTTAGGCCTGGTAAATCATCAACTGACCAGATGATATTGATATCATTGGCCTCAATACCCGCGCCGTTAGTTCTGCATTCTCCAGATTGGATAAGGAAGCGAAGCAAATTGGTCTAGTGGTGAGACGAAATATCTCCTGGCGTCAAATAAACAGTCGTCGTACTCGCGTCAAGGCTCCCACGTCACTGTTGACAATCAAAACGAAGTCGTAGATAATTGCGTCTATCTTGAAACCAGTATTAACATCGACAACAATATCAGCCTCGGAATCCAATGCAGAATAACTCTTGCCAACAGATGGTACTTCCGACTGAGTAGAAAATTGAAAAGTAAAGCTCTCTCTCGACGAACAAAGACCAAACTCTATAAATCACTCATTATTCCCCTCCTGCTATATGGTGCAGGGGCATGGACGATGATAACATGGAATGAGTCGACGTTACGAGTTTTCGAGAGAAAAGTTCTGTGGAAGATTTAGGGTCCTTTGCGCATTGGCAACATAGTTCAGCAGGCGGCTACGCTGGCTAGGTCATGTCGTCCGAATGGATGAAAACGCTTCAGCTCTGAAGGTATTCGACGCAGTACCCGCCGAGGGCAGCAGAGAAAGAGAGAAGGAAGAGAAGGACCTGTCTGTACTTGGTATTTTGAATTGGCGTCAAATTGGGAAAAGATGAATGCGCGTTGTTGTTAACTCGGCTATAACCGCATAAGCGGTGACCACATCATAATCATAATTATTTCTAAAGAAACTAAAGAAAAACAGCTTTTTCTGTTAATGGATAAGATAAACTAATTTCATTTTAAATTTTTTGGCTATCCCTGTTATCGTCAGAACCTCTTTTACATGAATATTGTGAAATCTAAAAAAATATATTTGAAAACAAAACAGTGGCTCCACTGTTCACTGTCTGCTATTTCAGTCAGCCAATTCTTGCATTTCTGACTGCTTTTCTTATTACTGTTGTTGTTGTTTTACAAATTGCATTGCTTTTTCAATTTCTTACACGCGGAGGCTGGCTGTAAGTGGGTGGCTACGCTTAGTATTCGTACAGATCTTAGTTTCACGTATACCAAATTCCGCCTGAAGATTCATGCTCACACAAATTGCTTGTAATGCAACCGAAATTGCAAAATGGCGCAGGTGTACGAGTACCGATTGCAAAGTAGCACTACAAATCAACGATAAAAGTGGATCAAAAATGGTTTTCATCTAATATAATTTTTTTTAACCGTGCTCAACCTCTTGAATATAAATGTGAAATTATTTGTTTTTTTTTTTTTTTTTAATTCTCGTTCTCCGATATAAATAATTATTTTATTGTAAAAACTTCGCCGAATTAAGTTTTATTAAACTCCATTCGTTAGTACTTCTTAATCCACCCACGAAAAATTCAAAGCAAGACGTGATTAAATAAGCAAATTTGTTGGGATTTATTTCAACCGCAAGCACACGAAAAAACCGAAGAAAACGAAGCAAAACAACTTGGCATAAAACAAGTTAAGCAGGAAAAAGTGCGGCAACAACCAAATCGAAAAACTTTGGCCAATAATTTGAAAGACGTTTGCTTCTTGCACAAAACCGCACAGCGTTGAGAGCCGAGAACAGTTACGGTCTGTTGCGCCACGCTTTTTTTCACTGCAGCAAACATATTTACAGACAAAAATACACACGTATAAATATAATACACAGAGAAGAACATAACAAGAAGTCGCATTTATTTATAACGGTAGGTGGAACGTAATGACAATATAGAGCAACGTCAAGGGGAGGTCACCAAACGACCTCATTTGCCACATTTTGCGCACAAATGGCCAAAGTTTGTACCGTTATTTTGTCGCGTTGATTTTGAAAATTTCATTAACGTTATACTGTGAGAAGACATGAAGGTTGAGGTAATGCGATAAATGATAGAAAATGCAGAAATAGAGATAGTAGAAATGGAGCTTTCATTATCTTACGGCTTTCACGCCTTTCACTGAGCTTTATTTAGATTGTTGCTTATTACTTTCTATGCACTCTGCAAGACAGGATATAGATGGAAGCAAACTAAGTTATCTATACTAATAATTTAGAGATGAAAGATTTGATTAAATGTTTGTTTGAATTAAAGTGGAGCCAAAACTATTTGGCGTATATGAAAAATTCTTTCACCAATAGTGTAACTCAAGGTGAAAAAAAATTAACTAAAAAGTGCTAACATAGCGCGCTTTGCGAATACTATTGAATATTGAACAAAATAATTTACTACGACTTTGCAGAAAATTACGGGTGATTCAAGTAGAGGTACTTTTTCCACAAGTACAGATCACGCGTGAGCTGTGTCAAGCTGTCATGTTATTTTTGCTCAGTATTCGATTAGCATTTTATCATGGAAACACTTTTACCAGAACAACGTCTACAAATCGCTCAATATTATTACGAAAATTGTAAAGAATGAGTTTCATACGCTTTGCCCAACTTATGGTCAACATAATTGATCTGCTGAGCTTACTATTCGCTTTAGTGTGGTTTTGTGTGCCGAAGAAATCATCAGTCCATATTTCTTCAAAAATGATACCGGTGAGAGCGTAGTCGTCAATGGCGACAACCGACTATTTGATGCCTGAAATTGAAGCTCATGATCTCACAAGACGGCGCCACTTCTCACATATCAACCACACCAATCAATGTATTCATTCAGAGAATAATTCAGTGAACAGATAATTTCGCGTTTTTGGCCGATCCATTGGCCACCAAGATCATGTGATACCACACCGTTAGATTTTTTCTAGTGAGAATATGTAAAGTCTAAAGTCTATGATGACAATCCCGCTTCCCAGTCGAAGAAGTCATCGAAAATTGGACTCAACGGATGAACCATCTGAGACGTAGCTGCGGTCAACATTTGAAAGAGATAATCTTCAAAAAATAGATGCCAAAGAAAGTTCTTTCGAATAACAATAAACATTCCGCCTCTGTCCAGGGCGTAAAAAGTCGCGTGGAGAGCGCTGCAACATAATATTTGATGTTGTGTGCGTCATTGTGCCACGGATAAGCGGTGTCTTGAAATAAGGTACAAACAGCAGCTCACTCGCCCATTTGGTTCCCTACGAAGCGGTTGTGTGCGGAAATGAATATAAATAATAATTATATAAGTATATTCGATGTTAACATGTTCTTGCCCTTTTCTGCTAGTTAATTTATACAAATTTTTTTTTTTATAGTAGGACAAAGCATCGAAAGCCGGAGTGTGGAACTTTAATCCGCTAAACATAACCTACTCGCAACTCATATGTCACCCACGGAACCACCGGATTAAGTATTACTTCATGGGAGAGAGAAAGACTTTCAGTCTCATCTATCATACGGACTGATGACGTCATACGGATGGCGCCTAATCTAGTTTTGCCATAATTAGAGCTGATGTCTGGAATTATTTCCACAGACTGTGGATTCACCATACTTTGTGATGCTTTTTGTTCTCTCCTCTTTTTTTACGCCTACAGTCGGCGCTGATAGCTGATCCGATCACGGGAAATCGTCTCTCTGGATGTCAATGGGCGGCATACTAGCTAGAACAAAAGCAGATAATATTGCCTTCTGCGAACGAGTACAAATTTCGCTCATTTAGAGCAGGAGATTCTGTTTATAGGACATACGAAATTTTGCTCGACCCAATGGCAAATCATTGCTTCAATGCTCAATCGCAGTTTCTATGCTACTTAAGCTAACTATTAATTTTGAGCTGTTTTAGTTTGATATTTTTTTTTTGTAGCAAAACTAATTGCACTTCTGATAATTTTGAACTTTCTTGATATTCGATGAATTTTTAAAAACTTGAATTAGAAAATTAACATTTACAGCAGCACATAATTAATTCCATCAAATTATTTTCACTTAACTTTTTTAACCTTGAAGAACAGACATTTTTAGTAAGCGTTAACTTTTTAATTTAATTTCCGATCAATTAGGTATTGTGCATTCAGAGCTATGCTTTTGCATTTCAAACTAAGGCTGTCAAACACAATTGAAAAGCCAATACATACATATGTATTTGTGCATACCGAGCGTCGTATATATTCGGCACACTGACAGACAACAACAATTGTTGGAAAAATGCAAAGTTTTTAACTTAATTTCAACAAAAAGTAGAAAAAGGCGCTTTCCAGCAGACCATTAAATTTTACTCGGTATTTTTCGGCGAATTTTTACTATACCGTTATTAGAGACGTTGTTAACGCCACCGTTTTTGTCTCTTTGGCTTTTTTTGTTCTATGCTTTTGCATATTTTACTTGCAGCACTCTATGGGCCAGTGAAAATTTATGTGCATTTCAATTTTGCAGAAATTTGTGAAAATCGACACTGTCTTTTTCCAAGGTCTCGCAGTTAACCTCACTTTCTATGTATATTTAGATAAATGTATGTATATGTAGTTTGCATGTGAATATCAAATTTTAGTTTTTCACTTACATTTTTGACCGCAACCGCCAGCCGCCGACCACCAACCGCAAAGGCAGGCGCGCACACAACTTCCACGCAGCAGCTGTAGTGCCCTTTGGTGCAGTGAGCCGAAATGACTCCATTGTGCCGCGTGGCCGCCGAATGGTCATAGTGGGCGCAACAGTTAAGAGGGGTTGTCTCGCAACGCGTAAACAATCCGTTTTGAAATAGTTTTTTTTTTTCTCTCATCTGAGTTAGTTAACTAGAACTTAAGCGCGCACGAGCCGTCAAGAGTTGCCAACTTTAAGCCAAACAACAACCGAACAGTTTATTTTGTAGCGTTCATCTCTATTAGTGTTGTGTATTGTGTTAATATTGTAGAAGCAATAACAATAGCGCTGCACTTTCAGCGCTGTTGCAGCAGAAAGAGCCCCGAGAAGAGAGGGGAGACACTTAAGTTGTAGTAGGACATAAAAATAACTTGAGATTATTTACTTCAATTTAAGGTGAGCTTTCTCAAGAGACGGGAGAATTTTCATGTCACGAGTGTACTCGGTAGATCGATACTACAGAGAAGATAATGATTCATATGAAGTCGAAAATAGTTCTGTTATATGAATGCGAGGAAGATTCGATGGAAAAAAAGCAGAGATTTATAGACCGGGCTATTTGTATAAGTTCTGACTTCACATCCTGTAAGGAATTGGTACCCACTTGCGAAATTGAACAGTTGAACTTCCATGACTCGAACTCTCATATGACTCGAAGTGCTCCATAACTCGAGTACTCTTGAATTGGCAATAACAGGCAAATTTCTTACAAATTTGCTTCCATAACTCGATGTCTCCCTAATTCGACGTTTTTTGTGGTTTATTGTGATTTGAGTTAGGAAAGTTCAATTGTATTTTGGTTTCCTCTGAAAGTTCATTAAAATTTTGTGAGAGGAGTTTTTAGCTCTCGTGCCATCTTCCATTAATTAGTGTACGCAAAAGTTATCTCATTCATTAAGCTGTTTACGATATATTCAAACACTATTCTAAACTCTTCCTACATTTAGTTTCAACTTAAATTTTTCTCTTGGTCACAAAAATTTAAGTTGAAACTGTACAAGGGGTTTCGAGAAGTAATAGAACTGAGTCGATTTAAAAAAAATTATTGAACCAATCGTTTTCTTTAAAAACTTTCAAAATAGGCTCCTTCTGCGTCGATACAGCGCTGCCAAGCATTAAAGGCGGAAAGCATTCTCCGGAATAGCATTGAGAACCGAGGTGCATGTTGCTTGGATCCCCTCTGTTGTCTCAAAATGCTTGCCTTTTCCGGTAAGAAAAGAAAAAAGGCCAAAGGACCACATCTGGGCTGTAGGAAGCGTACGGAAGCATTGGGATGTCGGCCTTAGTTATGTACCTGTTCACAAAAAGTCTGTGTGAGGCCGGCGATTGTCGCCGTGCAACTTCCAATTGGCTGCGATATCTTATCGAACCCGATTGACCTTTCGTATGAGTCCCTTGAGGACTTTCACGTAAAACTTGGCGTTGACGGTTTGTCCAAGAGGAACAAATTCATGGTGGACGATGCCTTTGATGTCAAAAAAGACAATGAGCATCGTTTTCACTTTGGATTTACTCATTCTTCCGTTTTTTGGGTGAGGAGACGCCGGCCTGTGCCACTCGGAAGATTGCCTCTTTTTCTCAGGATCATGCTCAAAGATCCATAATTCTGGGCAGAATTTATTCGCGTACCTCTGCTCTAACGAACACTGCTTTTTCGGCTTGCGCCACTCACAAAAACACGTCTCGTGAAAATGTTTGTCCTGACTCTCCAGGTGCTCGGACAACTGACCGCTCGTTCGTTAGCTAGGAACGCCCTCTACCGAATCCAGTCGGTGTGCGCACGCTCCGAAGTACAGTCGCGGCGAAAGAAAATCAGTCCTATTACTTTCCGGACAAACCCTGTATTCCGTGGCCAGGGCCGTTACACCCTAGGTAAAGACTTACAAAATATTCAATAGGTGTAATTTTCCACTTTAAACGATTCTGCAAACCAATCGACCCCCACACCATTTGCCGGTAACACGAGCGCCATTCATGCTCCTCGCCTACCTACTATTAATTTGCGACATTAAAAACCAACTGCAAACTTTAAAAGCGATTACAATGCAATTGTTACAAAGTTTCCACATTTTTATTGTATTTCCAGTTGCAGGCAGCGTTTTTGTGCCGCCGCCATAAATGGCTGCATGCAACTGCAACTAAGTTTATGATCAAGTTAAAAACGCAATTTCGAATCCAGTTCGCACAGCCGGCATGCGATTTATGTTTTATAAATTTTCGTATATTTGTAGGAATATATGTATATATGTGTGAACATATGTGTGTATGCGTATATACGTTTGGTGGAGACTTAGAGCAAGGCATAACTGCATATTTATACGATATCTAGTATTTAAAGTTAATAAAGTTTTTGGTCGGCGGAAGCCACGAGCGTTTAAGTTATGCCCACGCACATACATACATACATATAGTATACAGCCATAAATTTGTAATGAAAACATGTTTACTCAAAGTGTTTACAAGTTTTCAGTGTTTTAGTAGCGTCGTCCGTCGTTTTTTATTGCTTTAGATCGCCCAAAATTTAAGCCACTTATTATGGCCACCGGAATTACAAAACTTTTAATATTCATCAAATTAACTTCGTAGTCTAAATTGCCGGAAAACACACTATATATGATTGTTCGTAATAACTGTATAAAGTTTTAAATTTTACTAATTAAATTTTAAATATTTTAACTCACAATCGTGCTATGGAGTTAGAATAGTTTATGCCTTTTTAAGCTTACTAAGGGGTTGCATGGGTTTCTTCGGGTAAAAAACCATATTTTTTCAACAATTTTTTTCTCATATAAAAAGTGCAATATTTTATCAGAATTATTTGAAAAAATATTTTAAACTCGGTCATTGCGACGCCATATCCGATTACACCTCGAAAAAAAGATGCGCCCGCTTTGACAGGATAACTCCTTGCAGGATCATCTAAAGTAAAAAAACAACTTAACTTAGAACTTGGATGAAGGAAAAAAACTGAAAATCGTATTTGTGGCAGATATTTTTACAAAAAAATTAAAATTTCAGCGAAAATTTCGTGATATTTTGTTTTTTAAATAGTTGTAATCGAAACAAAAATCATTCGTCCAAGTCTTTAAAAATTATATGTCAAAGATCGTGTCATTCGCTAGTTACCAGTCAAAATGCTCGAACGAGTCATCGAAAATCGGACTCAACAGTTGGGCCATCGAGACGTAGCCGTGGGAAACATTTAAAAGAGATAATCTTCAAAAAATAAATGCCAAAGAATGTTTTTTCGAATGATAATGAACATTGCCTATTTAATTTGAAGTTTCTGAAAAAAAGGAGTAGGGAAGCTCGCAATGGGTCGCCCTTTACATATATACAGAACATGCCTGCAGATTGATAGTAATCGGATCGGATCATTTGTCTCCTAGTGATCCCTGGAACAAATTTAAAAAATGTTGTTTTAAGAAAAACGCGTTTAAATATAAAATAATTAAACTGAGTGGTCACACTTTAGAAGCTTTAACTCAAAAACTATTTGAGGTATTGATTTAAAATCTTAGGAAGTTATTTTTATAGGCATTACCAATCGAAATATGAGAACACGATTTTAACTTCAACTTTCAAATTGGCTCTGACCCTCACATTAAAATATTCCTCATTATTGAAGTATTATCCTCAATAATTTTATTAAAATCATAAATTTTTAAAGTCTAAGTTTATACAAATTTTAGGATGCCGTATAATCTGAATAATTTGGATGCGTAAATACTTAATAAGGAGCGTGTTGCAAAACACTTGTTGTACGCAACAACTTAAATATTTGCCAGCATATTTAGGTGCCCTACAACTCGAAACTTACTACAAGCTCACGTGTGTGTATGCTGTATATATGTATGTATGCATATGTGAACTAAGCAAACTTTAAAGCCCTTTTCCATAGGTATGTATGCTTGTAGTGTAAACAACTTTTAGCTGTTGTGCACATACATATATCTTCGTAAGCACATAATAAATACACAGTTGACCTATGAACTTACCCCAAGCACCGCGTTGCAGACTTTTGTGGCTCATATGCGTTTTCCAGTGAAACAAAAACAACTTTTGCACTTCAATTGCCAACAGAAAAACAAGTTTACCTACTATACATACTACATATGCGCGTATATATATATGTGTGTATATTTGCATACAGTCACTCACATTAGTGAGTGGGATAGTGTTTTTTTTTGCAGTGCTACCCAATTCATAGGACTATACCATAAAGAAGCCCAGTAGGTATAAAAAACTTAAAGTTAGGAAAAAAGCTTCGCCAATAGAAAAGCTCAAAGAATTTTTTCCAGATTCATTCAGTTTGTATACTCTGTACACGATATATACAATTTGCCACGAAGCTTGTAGCACCCAAAAGCACACTTCGGAGATCTCATAAAGTATATATATACATGAACTGCGTTACGAGCTGAGTCGATTTGGCCATGTACGTCTCTAACTTGTCTCTGAGTTTTTGAGATATCGGTCTGAACTTTGCACACGTCAATAACTCCCCAAGAATTTGCTTATTTGTCGGAACTGCCGATATCGGATCACTGTGGTATGCAACGGGGTTTTCAATACGCACGCTGCAAAAGTAGACCAACAGGGACAGCAAACGACACCATATTTTTCCCGCTCTTTTGCCATTTCTCTTCAGTAATGTTTGCCATTTCATCATGGAAAGATACACGACTCAATAACGACTCGAAATTATTAAAATTTACTACCGAAATTTCATAGTCAGTGGCCTCAACTTTAAGATCGCTACGTCTAATTTATGGTCGTCATAATCGTCCTTTCAGATCAACAATTGAGGTTTTAGTGAAAAAATTAGAATCCACAGGCGCAGTGCAAAATGTTCTCGTGTCAATGAGACAAAAAAGTGTCCGTAGTTTCGAAAATATTGCTTCCACTAGTGCATCAATTGAGGAAGACCCAAATCAGTCCTTCACACGTCTTTCACACGTCGTTCTCAAGCGTTGGGCATCTCTGTGACATCGTTGAGGCGAATTTTGCGAAAAAATCTTGGCCTACATCCTTACAAGATCAAATTGAACTGAAGATACTTGACCACCAGAATCTTCGTATGTTCGTGAATTGGGCTAAGCAACAACTTGTCAACATTGATTCATTGACAACCACGTTTGGTGAACGTGTTATCTCACAAAATGGCCGCCTCAGCCGTGCGATTTGACGCTGTTGGCTATTTTCTGTGGGGCTACGTCAAGTCTATGATCTATGCCAAGAAACAAACAACGATTGATGAACTTCGTACTAATGTGGAGCGTGAAATTGCAGCAGTATCGACCGATTTACACTTGAAAACCGTCGACGATAGGGTTCAGCGTCTAGACTTTTGCAAGCGTGCTGTGGTGGCCATGCAAAAAATATCAAGTTCCAACATAATGTACTTCGAATGTACTTTCAGAGGAATAAGGAATTTCATTGATATCGTATCCCCCATTTTTATTTGCTCTCTTATTGAAAACCCCGTTAGCTGACATACAAACTGAATAGTTCTGGTATGAAAAACTTTTGGATTTGACAAGGTATCTTCAAGAATTTTGACATGGATTATTATGCAACACCTATCTACAATCTTCGAAGAATTCGTTTAGATGGAACAACTATGTAACAATTAAAATTTCCTGCCGGGCAGCTATAATTTGTAGGTGAAATTGGTTTCAAAGTCGTTCAACCAATTTAAGCCAGCATTCATTCATTTGAGACCTTGTAGTATATGTATATGCGCATATATACTTGTAAAGTACACATATCTATATACATAAAATGTTGACGTACTGAAATGAAGCCCGATAATCATAAATCTCCAAGCTTTTGCTCATAAATTTTTGAGTTGCAGAAAATGCTCTGTATAGCAAAGAAATTGAAGCACAGCGAATAAGAACAATTGGGCACAACATGCAGGCATTTACCATAGATGAAGTGACAACGGCACAAGCAACAAATATTGGTTAGCATTGAAAGTCGAAGTCGAGCCTCAACCTTTTTTTGATCAACTTTACCCTCAACTTGATTGGTTGCTCCGGTTGCATGCATGCAGCAGCACATATAGAGGCCTCTTGATAATACTGTATGAATGGATCTTGATATTGTGCATGAATGGGACAAAGTGTGCATGTAGTGGTTGCAATTTGCGTGAAAACTTGTTTCAAGTACCACAACTACCCAGATTATTTAAGCCAATAACGCACTGTTCAAACAAGGGTGGCGAATAATCTAGGGTACGCGCTAATGCTTAATAGGTAATACAAAATAACTGAGAATTCTGTCAAAAATACTATATTTTCAATTATCCGAAGTTATCATTTCACTATTTTTCTTAGAAAAAAAATTTAATTTTTTAATATTGCGTTGTCGAAAAAATATTTTCGTATTTCTAATGAAACTTCAACTTATTATTTTTCATATTTTTATAATGAACTTTAATGAATCAAACAATCGACCACTTTTTGCCATTTTTCCGCTAGGGACATTATTCCATCAGTGTAAAACTTTTCTGATTTCTCGGCGAAAAACTGCGACAAGTAATTTTCACAGGCTTCTCTTGAAGCCTACTTTACTCCATTAAGGGAGTTCTGCATTGACCGAAACAAATGGTAGTCCGATGGTGCAAGGTCAGAGCTATGTGGTGGATGCATCAATACTTGATAGCCAAGCTTTCCCAGTTTTTGCTGAGTCATCAAAGATGTGTGTAGTCTAGCACTGTCTTGATGACGACGAAGCCTTTTCTGTTGATCAGTTTTACCCATTTTTTCGATACCTTGCTTCAATCTTACGAGTATCAGTTGTTGAGAGTAAAATGTAGAATCAATCGTTCGACCAGACTGAAGCAGCCCATAGTGGATGATTCCTTTCTAATCTCATCAAACACACAACATAACATTTCGAGACGTTAATCCTGGCTTTGCGCCCATTTGTTGAGCTTCACCACGCTTGAACTATGATCTTTTTCGCACATTATTGTTGTATTTGATCCACTTTTCATCTCCCGTTACCATTCGCTTCACAAATGGTTCGATGTCATTTCGTTTCAACAAAGAATCGCTGATATTAATTCGGTCCATTAAATTTTTCACAGACAATTCATGTGGTACCCAAACATCGAGCTTCCTATTGTAGCTAACCTTTTTTAAATGGTTCAAAACCATTTGATGATGAATGTTAAGACCCTTAGCGATTTCATGACAGCTTATGTGATGGTCTTGGTCAATCTTTTCCATAATTTCAACGTTAAGTCGACTAGAGCGAGGTGCATCTGTCACATCGAAACTTCCAGAACAGAAGCGAGTGTGGTGTTACATGAACTGATACAGCATCGTGTCCGTAAACTTCACAAATTTCACTGGTGGCTTGCGTGGCATTCTTCATTTTGTTATACAAAATTTTAAAATATAGCGAATTTCTTCATTATTTTCACTTATTTTTGAACAGGTGTAACTTTTTTTCAACTTGCCCGAATTTAACTTTTTTTGTTGGTTAAATGAAGCTTAAAATCTCACCTTTCCAACACTATATGGTATGGCACAATGTGATTGGTAGCACTGGAGATATATGACTGCAACGACATCTACTGACAAAATACGAAAAGACTTTTTCGACTAGCCAATATTTCACCCATAGAGTCTATTAAGACATTCGTCTAAAATTTTATATTTATTAAATGTTTCTCAAAATTAAATTAGCTTAATAAATTGTCTGCATATCAAATAAATTTACATATTTTTCTTACCTACCGTTGCAGCATCTACCAGTACCACCTAACTTTACCCCAGCTGCGAAACCCACCCACCATAAACCGCACAAGAATGAGTACTTCCGCTAGCATAAAGTCACAGCTGCTGCTTTACGCGCTGCTCACCATCACCTGCTTGTGCGTCACGGCACAGTTACCCGCGACAGGCTCTTCAAATTGTGGACCCAATTTTCCACCGGCCTGCCTTTGTGGACGCGAGCTCTACGAGGGCAGCATCAGTTACATCGTGAACTGCACGAATACGGGCATTCATAACACCAGCGTGCTCGAGTTCATGCCGGACGAGGTGGAAATTTTAATATTCACCGGCAATATTGTGCCCGAACTACCATGGAATGTATTCGGCTCGATTAATGACTACAAAAATCTGAAGATCGTCGATATGAGCAATAATCACATACGTGAAATACGCGGTAAATCTTATCATCACGTGCAAAATGTGGAGCGTTTGATTTTGAATCACAACAACTTGAGCATTTCACGCGAAGATGACGAAGTCAATCACCACCATCCACGTGTGTTTTCGAATTTCCTAAATTTGCAAAGTTTACACCTGACCGACGCGTTCGCTGATAATAGTTCGCCACAGCTAAGTGAAGATTTACATGATATTTTCGTAAACAGTCAGCTGAACAAGTTGCAGAAATTGCATTTGGAGCAAAACGAAATCACACACTTCAAGGATCGCAATGTCTTCTGTGATCTGCCGAGTCTGCGCGATTTACACTTGGGTGACAATCTACTCAAAGATATCAATTTCGAGGTGCGTTGCTTGAAAAATTTGCGCTTTCTCGATTTGGAGCGCAACAAATTCGAATATGTGAAGACGCACGACATGATGCTACTCAACGAACTGGAGACGCGCAGCGATCGCACCACCAATCTCATTGTCGACTTCAATCTCAATCCATTCCTTTGTGACTGCAAAATCAGCTCCTTTCATACCTGGATACTGTCGACAAATGTAACGGTACGCAATAAGAATACGCTAATGTGCTATCACAACGATGTCGAGCCACTACCGATCATGGAGCTGAATATGGACGGCTGTGCGGCAGCGGTAGCGGCTGCAGCCATGATGTTCAACACCGCTACAGATGCGCACTATGGCGGCAACGGCATGGAGCAGAGCATAGGCGAAGATAGCACGGCAGCCGGACGGCCGCACATGAATCAGCACACAGTGACACTTATCTTCCTGCTGATTGTTTTGAGCATGATTTTGCTGGGGCTGGTGGTGGCGCTGGTCTATGTGAGTCGTGAGCGCATTAAGTACATGATAACGCCGGTGTTCGATAATGTTGCCAAGAAGGTGCAATACACATCGATCAAAGACGAGGATTGTCCGGAAGTGTATGTATAAGGCGCGCAAAGCGCTGCGTAAAAATCGAAAAAAAGAAAAACAAACGAGCGCTAAAAGCAACGAAAGGCCATAATTGACAGTCAACAATGACAAGCGACAAGCATGACAGTTTGGGAGCTGGTGTGGTGATTGAGAAAAATATTAAAACCACCAATTAGTAGATAACACAGTTCGATTGCCGCTGTCGGGCAGTTTAAACAGCGATAGCGTGGATTTTTTACTAATATAAAATTGAATTTGTGCCATTTAAAGACAAGAAATCAAACAAAAAAGACGCAATGAGTGTAGTTGTAGAAATTATAATACATACATGTATGTTAAGTGCAGCTGGCGCATGTAATAGCGTTAGATAGAAATGTTATTTGAAATATGTATGCATGTGTGGAGTAGCAGTGTCACAGGAATTGCTGAAAGCCAACGTCTAACAAATATGTATATGTAGATATATATACACGCACATACAAACATAGACATTAGTTTATAACCAAACTACATACACATACATACAAACATAGTAGATATTTAATATTTTCACAGCAGAACATGAACATATCACAGCAGCATTTGTAAACAGCAAAACTTATATAATTAAAGATAATGAACAATAAGCTCAATAGAAAGAATATACTACAATTTATTATAAGTACTTTACTAATTTCAAGCGTGTATTGCTGTATTTAAGTTTTAAAGTTAAGTGTAGTGACCTACGTGCAATTCTAAAAGAGATGTTAGGCATTTTGTCTTTTGAAAATATTTTTATTAAAAAAAATTATAAAAAAAAAACACTACAACAAAAGTATGTAGCTATTTTTAATTAAAACTAATAATTTAATTATTAATTTCATATAAATGCAAATAAACGCTGAAAAATGAAAAAAAACGCGAAACGGAGACGTAACTTATACTATACTACATTGGCTGTCAAACTGCAGAAATTTTACATTTTTATTGTATTTTCACACACATACATACATGCTTATGACAGTGCCACACACAGTTATACCCACTTCTGACACAATTTAAATTATGCGCATTTCACAAAAAATATATTTTAACGCTTGGCGATAATTATTTTTAATATTTTCAACTAGACGACGATTTTACAGCTCGTCAAAACACAAAGCAATAAGGGGTTACATGGGTTTCCTTGGGTAAAAAACAGGCTTTTTTCAACAATTTTTTGTCAAATAAAAAATAAAATATTTTATTAGAATTTTTTATTATTACAAACATACACTATTGGCAAAGAAATTTCTGAAATTTTTGAAAAAAAATATTTTTAACTCGGCCATTTCGACGCTATTTCCGGTGAACCCTCGGAAAAAGATGCGCCTGCGTTGGCAGTTTAACTCCTTAGAGAATCATCCAAAGTGAAGAAATAACGTGTTTTAATTCAAACCTTAACTTAAAACTTGGACGAAGGAATAAAAAATTAAATTTTTGTCAGACATTTTTCCAAAAAAAAATATAAAAATTCGCGACATTTTTTTTTTCAAATAATCCTTCGTCCAAATCATTGGAAATTGTATCTCAAAGACCTGTATAAAATTTCATGAAGATCGTTTGAGTACTTCTCGAGAAATCTTGTCAACTGGCTTCAAAAACAAAGTTTCGAGAAACGCGTTTAAAGACAACTCGCTTTGCCTAGCTAACTTCGAGCGCACAAGTTCTCAAGGCTGTAACTCCGAAACCATAATTCGGATCTTGAAAATTTAGAACAATATTCTAGAGGTGTTTTAAAATTCATAAAATACAATAAAAAAATCGATTTTTGAAATCCGTAAAGTCATGTAACCCCTAAACTTTTATCACACCAACTTTGGTAACACTGGCCGACACGATTTTTGGGTCTGACTTTAGCATGTTTAATTTCAATTTCTTATACAAAAAAAGTAAGCAGACAATCTTTGTTTAATTAAGGAGTTATATACAGTTAGAAGACCGAAAAAAGCGATTTTTATTGATCTTTTCTGAGAAAACTTTAAATTTATTGATCCAAAAATATGTACACATATTATGGTACCTTTAAACTGTATTTTAAGACTTAGTGTTAGTAAAAATATTTATTTGGAAAGGAACTACAGCTGAACTCCGAGAACTCCTCTCAAAAACGACGTGCGGTGACCACTATATCTCTGAACTGCATCCACTGTAATTAAAAAACCAAACAGATTTCGTTAGAGTAATGTTAAATCTAATTTAAGGTATAAGCAATATAACTTTTTGTGTACAAAATGGCGGTTTTTCAAAAAAAAAATAGATTTTTGACAAAAATTTCGGTCTTAAATTGTTTATAAAAAAATATTTATCGGTGAGAAAAAATCTAAAAGATCTTCGTTTAATTAGTCGTTTTCGAGTAAAGTTGATCACCGACTTTGAAAACAACATTTTAAGAACAACGCGTTTAAAGTTTTGCCTTGTACTTCTTAGCACTCTGAAACTCCTTTTCAAATTTGCGTATAATTTCGAAAATATTCACCAGAATGATATGAAATTTTCTGTGTGTATATATATACAATATAAAAAGTCGATTTTTTGAAAATTCTAGCTGCATATAATCCCTTCAGCATCTTCAATTTCAGTTTCTTATACACCAAAAATAAGGAGACCATTTCTGTTCGATTAAAGCTTGCTATTGTAGACACTTTTTTCATATTTCTTTTATGTTCATATAGGCAAATCAGGCAAAAGCAAACTTTAACAGCTAATTATTTAATTACATTTTTTTTAATTATTTATTTAATTATAATTTTTTTGTTTAAAATTTTTTTTTAGCTTTTTCTTAATTTAATTCCAATGCTTTTCAAACTCTAGAACTAGGATTTAAGCATGAATAATTTCAAAGTACATACTTGTATATAGAAAATGTGCCGATAAAATTTCAAATATGTTATAATTCCAGCAGATATCACAGCAGATGCCACATGTCTTTGTAATATAGAAAAAAAAATCGAAATAAGCACTTTGACAGTTTTTTTATAGAGATCAAAATATGCATAATATTTTTCTAATTTTTTAATACTTTGTATTTATTGAAAATTAATACATAACCGTTTTTAATTAAACAAAAATCGCTGTAACTTCGGGCTCGAACACATTTGAATTAAATCATACATTAGTGATATCTGTGATTTAAGTTACATAGCATTAGTTCTTTAAAAATCACTAAAAAACAATGGCATGAAAAGAAGAGGAAGAGCATGAAAATTGAGAAGAAAAGTTGAAATAAAATTACAAAAAGTCGAAAGAAAACTATTACATGCGAAAAGAAACACAAATGCAAACAGAAAAATGCTTGTGTACTTATACAAATGTGCGATATTCGGAACTAAATATACATACAAACATACATATATCTACAAATAAAGCATATTAAAAGTCAATTTACAGAAATGTAAGAAACCGATGTTTTGTAGCATTTATGTCTTACACTGTTAGGAATTAGTTAAGATGTTTTTAAAATCAAATGCACACACATTTAAACTAACATTTTACATAGCATATTTTTGCAAAAGCATTAATTACAAATTAACTTATACATATTTAAATTTTTATTATAAACCACATTGTATTTTCTTAACACAATTTATTTGAATTGTTTATAATTAATAATGAATATACTTTCATACTTATGTACACATACGTGCGTATTGCATATACGTGTGTGTTTTATTATAGCATTAAGAAATTGTTAATAACAAAAATGTTCTTTTCCGAAATGAACTTCATTTTTTTATAAGAAAACACAATAAAAGAGGATTATGTAAAAATGAAAAATGTATTTTATTAAAGAAACTATACGAGTATCAAGCATATATAATGTTATAGGTGACATGATGCGATGTAGTAAGATGGGAAACTGGCTGTTAGCTGGTTCTATAAAAGAAAATCAGCCACGGTGCCTGGTCAGTGCTTAGGTGACTGTCACGCCGCGGTGTGATGTGATTTAACAGTCATAATGAAATCTCGCGGGAAGCTGGGTGTTAGCTGGCTCTATAAAAGAAACCGGCACGGTGCCTGGTCAGTGCTTAGGTGACTCTCGCGCCGCGATGTGATGTACTTAGGAAAATCACGCGCAGCAATGCATGTAAGCAGCAAGACAGCTATCTGCTATAGTGACACAACCTGAACAATTTCTTCAAAGATTGCATATTTCCTTAAATAATAACCCTTGTTAAATTTCATGAAGATATCTCGTCAAATAAGGAAGCTTTTCATGCGAGCACTTGAATCCGAACGTTCAGTTTGTATCACAGTTATGTGCTTAGTACTCGATATATGTAGGTGCTTACCAAGAATGATAGAACTATCATTCTTGGGTGCTTACGACAAATGAGCAGCTTCTGGGGAGAAAAGGATGTATGGAAAGTTTTACTCCATGGCAAACTTAATATACCCTATTCTGGGTATAAAAACCAAAAAATAACAAATAGAGTATAACAGAAATGGTTTATGTAAATCTGATGCGATTATTTTTCCACAGGGTGTGCCAAGAAATTCAGAAATACAACACTGGGTATTTTCATCCGTAAAAATGTATAAAACATGACATTGACAGTTCAGCCATAAATAGAGCAAAATGTTAGCTAGTGCGCATGAGCAATTCGGAAAATTTTTCTTTTGCTATTTTTTGATAATACTTGTAAATATCACTTTCATACATAACTTTTCACAACATCTTTTTAAAAAATTTCTGTTTAATATACCAAGCTAATTTCTTAACTTATGTACAGAAATAGTATATTATGAGCGTGGGATTATGATTTGCAGTGAGCACGACAGTGATTTCATTTGTTTACGTGAATGTTTATGATTTTTACTGGACAAGCAACAGCTTGTAGCACAGTAGAAAGTTTGTATATTTTATTTGTACATATGTATATACATGTACATATATATGTATAAATATTAAAATAGGGACAGAAAGTGGTGTTTTCTAAAATTTTATGTGGCCAATTTGTCTAGTTACTGTAGCGAGACATAAAGAAAATCAAACGTTGAAATGTGAATATTGAATGCAAATTTTCAAAAAGCGTTTGTTTGGAAGCTTCATAGTTCAATAAATGCTAATGTTGATCTGCTGACCTTGAACCAAAATTCGCCTCTTATTGAATTTGATTACTGCTTAATAAAATGCATCAGTAGCTGTTTTGTACATTTGGCTTAAACGAGTTCTCTATTTTTCATGCCCTAGCACAATCATATGCCTACAAACTTATTGAAAACTATATAAAAGTCTTCTTAAAACTATCTACCTTTTCATTTTATGGAAAGATCAGTTCATTGTTTTGCTGTGTCATTTCTGTATGAATATGTATACGAAGTGCCGGTATGAATTATGCAACATGTATACAGAATAGAATATACGTTTTTGTATTTAGTCAAGAGTAACAGCTCGCAAGTTTCGCACACAATTTCATACTTAACCAATAAACCAATTGCATTTATTTACTGTGATCTTAAAATATTTACTCCAATGTAATTAATCGTAGATTCGTAAAAATAAATATATAGTACATTTATATTTCCTCTTATGACTATGACTATTAATTATACCGCCGCTTATCTTCAGATCACTGTCAATCTTCATATTAGCGCACTGATAATATTTTTGCTCAGTATTATCTCTTGTGACTTTCGGCATAAAAGTGTTATTTTAAAAATTTCAGATGCTCATTCTTCCCTCACGCATTTTGTGCCAACAAACGCGGCAATTACGAAGTAAACAAAATATTATAAGTACTGCTGTCCACAATTTACAACAAAGGGAACAATCTAGCATTGCCATGGAAAAATTCGGTCTGCCCAAACGTTTGCAGGGCGGCAAACCAAGTGTTTGGTTAGTTAAAAATTATAACAAATGTAATATTAACAAATAAAAATGTAACAAATTGTATAATTTGCAGGAATGAGTACATTGCATTAGCCATGCAATACAAACCCCTCAATTTAGGGCAGGGATTTCCAGACGAACTTCCACCATCTTATGTTACGGATGCCTTAGCGGATATAGCGAAAAGCGACAATCCTATGCTGCAACAATATACACGTGGTTATGTTAGTGGCAAAATTCTCTTCTTCTCGTATTTGTTCTAATAAGTTATACGATTTATCTTTCACAGGGTCATGTAAGGCTCGTGCAAGCTTTGAGTAAACTTTACTCAGGATTAGTGAAGCGTGAGATAAATCCGCTCAGCGAAATTCTTATAACATCGGGCGCATACGAAGCACTCTATTCGGCTATAATGGGTCATGTTGATGATGGAGACGAAGTAATTATCATTGAGCCATTTTTTGATTGCTATGAGCCTATGGTGAAAATGGCAGGTGGTGTGCCACGTTTCATAGCACTAAAACCGGTAAATCAAATAATAATTATTAAATTATGACTCCTAAATGCATGTTTTACGTTGATGTATCCTAGAATAAATCAAATGGTACTGTGAGTTCTGCCGACTGGGTGCTGGACGATGCCGAACTTGAACAGCTTTTCAATAATAAAACTAAAATGATTATCCTCAACACACCGCACAACCCAATTGGAAAGGTGTTCCATCGTGAAGAGTTAGAACGCATTGCTGCTCTATGTCGTAAATGGAATGTTTTGTGCCTATCAGATGAGGTCTATGAGTGGCTGGTTTACGATGATGCTAAGCATATTCGTATTTGTACTTTACCCGATATGTGGGAACGTACCATAACAATTGGTTCGGCCGGCAAAACATTTTCAGTAACTGGCTGGAAAATCGGTTGGGCCTATGGACCAGCTAACTTAATTACCAATTTACAACTTGTACATCAAAACTCAGTGTACACGTGCCCTACTCCAATACAAGAGGCAGTAGCACGAGGCTTTGAGTTAGAGCTAACGCGGCTGGAATCTCCTGATTGTTATTTCAATAGTTTGCCACAAGAATTAAAGGTGAAAAGAGACTTCATGGCGAAATTTTTGCAGGACGCAGGCCTGAAGCCTACAATACCCGAGGGTGGCTACTTCATGCTAGCTGATTGGAGTAAATTGGGTATACTATTCCAAACTATCAATTATTATACAAAATTTATAAAGAACACTCAATTTCAGGTAACAAAATTGATTTAAGTTCGGAGGTTGATCAACATTTGGATTATAAATTCACTAAATGGATGACAAGAAATATGGGCTTGCAAGGAATACCTCCAAGTGCATTTTACGGTGAAGCTCATAAAAACCTTGGTGAAAATTTTGTACGTTATTGCTTTATCAAAAAGCAGGAAAACTTGGAAAAGGCAGCAGAACTCCTTAAAAAGTGGAAATCTTAAAGCCTTATAATGTAAATATAAATATTAAAAACTACACGTCATATAATGATATAATTTTGTTTTAATTATCACATAAACTGAATATGTTAGTTTACATATCAAATACCGATTTTACAGCCAACTCTGGCTTATCGTAATTCAATTCCTCCGGAGTTGGAATGCCAAGTTCGTACAGTGTTGGACGTATGTGACCTAATAAGTATGGATATATTTGGTCTACCTTATCGCCACATCTATCCTTGCATGCTTCCAACCACCTGATAGCTAGAGCTATGTCGTTCACACGGCGACAAGCACGTAATGCAGCTTCAATTACTCTTGGGTCGGGAATCACATCACTTCCCAAAATGTCATTCATGCCTTGGCGTAAATCCCAACCATCAATTTCGCAACGGTTAAAAAAATCTTCAAAACGTTTTGTAAAAATGTGTTCCGGCTCTTCTTCGTGCATATGCATACAATTACGGGATATTATCAAAGTAGGTAGCCGTTGTGAAGATCGCAAAGTCTTGACAAAACCAAAGTACATGGAACGCAACATTTTCGTTTTGTATACAATACTAAATTAAAATCGACAAATGTAAGTTTTTTAAGCACAAGTGACGTAAAAAACCTTGAAAGCTAGTGATTAAACAAATAAATTGCATTGCAAGTATGTATGAAGAAAAAATTCATTTGGGTTTCCAGATAACACTATACTAGATATGATAATAAAAATAAGTTATATAGAAATTAAATGTGATTTAAAATTTCTCGACTTTAATTAAATTCAACTGTGGTTCCATATTTTTTATACCAACTATTTCTAACCTCAATTCAACAGCTGTTTTTACTCTGCTATCAACACACTAGTAAAACAATTGCACACACCAAAAATCGGATGGCTGTATTGATTACGCAACAAAGAACACAAATTTCTAGTTTTTCGCACTGTTGGCTAGTTTTTGATCCAGCACATTTTATTGATCGGATGAACATGTTACTCATTAATGTAAATAATTGCAGCACTTTTTACCTTAAACATTTTTTTTATTTCGCTTAAACGTATATTACCTTAAGCATGATTCTAACTAAATGAATGGGAGGCAATTTACATATCGTAAACTGATTTCAATGCCAACTCAGGTTTATCATAACTTAATTCTTCTGGAGTTGGAATGCCCAATTCATCTAAGGTGGGGCGAATGTTTTGGATGAGGTATGGGTAGATGGTGCTCTTCTGGTCACCGCACTTGTCTTTGCAGCCTTCCAACCACCTAATAGCCAAAGCAATGTCGTTAACACGACGGCAGGCACGCAGACCAGCATCAATTATTGCGGGTTCTGGTACTAAATCCATGCCCAGCAAATCATTCATGCCTTTACGAATTTCCCAACCGTCAATATCCTTGCGATTGAAGAAATCTTGGAAACGTTTGTTGAAAACTTCTTCATTTTCTTCGCCGTGAGAAGCACGTACTGAGCCGACTGTGGCAACGCGACCAGATAGGCCCATTGCTCCACGCAGCACGTTAGCAACTTGTCCAGAAGCGACACGCAACATTTTCTATGAAATTTATTAAATTAATTAAGATTTTCCAATTATAAATTGAATCAAAGATTTTATAATGTATTGGTTAAGTAATAAATGTATTGCTAGTAGTACCTTTTTTATTAGCGAACAAGACGACGAGTAATTATTCACAAGACGTCAAATATCTTTATAGGAAGGCACCTATCAAATAAATTTGACAATAGTTTTGAGCGAGCAGAGAACGTGAGCGAGTACAGAAATGTGTGCAAAATCAACCTACACAAGTAGAGGTCGCTACTTTATATAACATTTATAAATAAGCAATTTAACATATTTAGATTAAGTAAACTATTCTTACGAACTTGGATATACACAAAATTATATTTATTCCTATATTTGCACAAGTTTTGAATTCAATATCCTTTGAAATAAATTTAAGATAAGCTGTTGCTTTCAAAGTAATATCAGTCAAGATACAACTCTTTTTCTCTTCTTCTTGTTTTTGTACTTTTCACAATATTCATCGTACTTCACAAAGAGGAACGAGTAAATTTTTTTTTATTCTTTCCATTCGTCTTTTTTTACGGGTGCGAGTAGTTGAACGTGATTTGGTGATTATTTTTCGTCTATCACAAGTAAATTTACACACAAAATAAAATATATTTATCTCAGTGAAGAACGGCGTTGACCGCAAAGGAGTCTTAATATATATTCAGAAAATATGTCGGAAACAACGGGGTAAGTGTATAAAATAAATTTGTAGCGATATCGGCAGGCGTATCATAGAGATGCACATATCTTCAACCGCTGTGTATATGTATAAAGAACAACAAGCACAGCGTTAGCGGCGAAGACAATGGCGTTTATAGTAGTAATAATGGCCGTGATTCCGGCATCCAAAGACCATTTTTTAATACCACGAGGCACGATGTTCACTGCATTCTAATATCCAAAGGTCTGAATCTACTTTTTTGAATCATATGCTGCAAAGCTTTCCGCAAATTCATTAAACATATTATAGGTTATGTTGAGTAGGAATTTCTCGAATGAACCAAAATATGCCGTTCGGCATTTATACATATCTTATGAATTTGGATATTGCTTTGTACATTATCAAAAAAATATTTTTTTACTGTTTTCAACATTTATTACATATTTATAGGATTTAATTGTATTACTGCAAAAATAAGCGAATTAAAGTTAGGTTATGGTGACGCTCTCATATAGATTTTGTAGAACTATGTGTACAATGATTTGCTAGATAGCTAATCGTTGAAAAAAAATATTTAACTGAGTTATGATTAAAGTTCATAATTATTTCAGACTCAGACTAAACAATTTTTGGTTGTAATATATTATTGTGTTATGCGCTTAGTAAGACTTTTTCGCATATAAAAATTGGTTTCAGTATATGTATAATACTGTATTAAAACTATAATTTCATTATACGATAGAGTTTATTATCTAATTAGTGTCTTTATACCTTTTTTTCTAAATCTCACAGAACAGTATATCCTCCAGTCTCTTGGGCCCAGCGTAACGATCTGCTTTATGTCATAATTGATGTGGAGTGCATCAATATCGAACATAAGTAAGTATACATTTATATTTTAAATTTAAGTGGATATTTTAGTTATACAAAACACGTTCGTTTTAATTTATAGAGTGACAGAGAATAGCTTCACTTTCAAGGGCGTTAACGCTCTAGACGCAACCAAAAAATACGAAGTTACACTCAATTTCCTACATCCTGTGGATCCCGAAAGAGTGACGAGTAAGAACATTGGCAGATGTTTGGAGTTCACTATTTATAAGGTACATAAATTTTAATTTTATTTAGGGTATTCACCATGTATCATAACGCCTCATAAAATCATAAACTTTTACACTTGTTTAAAAAAATCGTTGTTGGATTGAATACAAAAATGAGTTACAATTACAATTCTATGTTATCGGTTCGTTATAACTTTATGAGACTAAAATACTTATACTCGAATTATTTACTTGCAAATTACAGAAAGAAGCAGGACCCTACTGGCCCTCTCTTACCAACGATAAAATCAAATTGCACTTTTTGAAAGCAAATTTTACTAAGTGGAAAAATGAGTCGGATGAAGAGGATGGTATGTATTAAAAGTACTTCTACTAACGAAGCCATAAATTAACAAATATTTAAAAAAAAATTTCAGAGGGCGAGCCAGAACCTCCGTTCAATAATCTCTTCAATTCATCTTGGAATAAGAAATTCGACGATTTAGGTCTAGAAGAAGACGACTCAGACGATGATATTCCCAGCTTAACTAAAAACGACGAGGATTCTTCAGATGAAGATAAGGAGAAGGGAGAAGAAGAGAAACC
Organism: Bactrocera dorsalis; assembly: GCF_023373825.1. Taxonomy (NCBI): domain Eukaryota; kingdom Metazoa; phylum Arthropoda; class Insecta; order Diptera; family Tephritidae; genus Bactrocera; species Bactrocera dorsalis. Next base: position 100,336,388 of record NC_064304.1, on the reverse strand, counting down.
AGCACCTGACGCTGAGAATAAATAGTTTAATAAATTGTTAAACACTTGAATAACGTAGTGCAGAAAATATGGAACTTAAGAGATGATCACAAAAAGAAACTCCAAACTAAACATAAGAATCCCTATTATTATAAATAAACTATTTTTCCAAACGATTGGAAAGGAAAAAAATCAATTACACTGCGAAGTCATTTCAGAATCATCAGTATGCTGATTGATGTTAAAACTTTAATAATTGTATTGTTTTTTTTTCGAGATGCTCGTATACTCAGATAGAATTATAAGCCAGAAGAATGTACACCGTACAGTAGTTAGTCATGGGGCTTACATACCTACATTATTACATGCATATATATTCACACCAGAGAACGTTTATTATAAATGTTTGTTTTTCCTATAAATAAACGAGATAGCAATTTATCGACCGAAATTTCGATATGAATATTTTAAATTTTACATATAAATACGAGATCAACGGATGAGTTCGCTTACGGGGAGCGAGCTAATAATATTTAGTAATAGCAGCGGAAAATGGTAGGAATAATACAGAACGTGATTGAATGTTAATAATATTAAAACTTCATTTAATTATAGACAGTACCGAAACAATATTTAACGAAAGCACTACACATTATACCTAATCTACAAAACAAATTATGTCATGTTGCTAATCAATCAATTTATTTATATTAAACACATATTCTATGCAACTTTTCTATATCTGCTAAAATGGGTCGGAATAAAAGAGTATGTTAAATTGTGTAAAGCAAAGGCTTCAAGGATAAATAAACGTTATTTATCGAATATAGTGTTTCAATTACATACGGTTGAGGTAAAAGCGAACTATGGTTTAACATTTAAGCCTAGAGGCTGCTTGTTGTGGTGCTAGTTCTTCCTCAAGTATGAATGTGAGTCAGTATGTAATTTTGGTCGAAACTCTATTTTTCAGTTTTTATTAATATTCTCTTTGAAATAATTATTCATTGACTCACCGTAGGTGGGTTCTGGGTGTCTCATTAAGGATCATTTTTAGTTTTCACTTTTAATTTTTGTGTTTAAACTACACCGAACAATCACTAATAACTAGTTACTCGTTACTTTTCACGGTATAACAACGAGATGTTTATTTAAAACTATTTTATATAAAATTACACTTTTTGATTAAAAAAAAGCTAGCAACATTGTCGAAATCTAAGCCTGTACAACGGTTTGGATCACTTCCAACCGTACTAAAATATAAAACTACTGAACTTAAAACAGTAAAATTTATTTAACTAAATACTTAACTCGAATTCACTGAATATTCTTGGAGTTGCACACACAAAACTGTGAAATTTGAGTGCAACTGTATTAATAATTATGCTAACTGGTTGCCGGGAAACCAAAATCAAATATAAATAAATAAGAATCTGTCGAAAATTTGTACAGAAACTATACCTTTTATTTCTTTTACAATAGCTTTATTATAAAAAAACGTGAGAAAACGTAGTTGTTGTAAATGGTATGTTTCTAAATTATGTTAATAGAACTCAGCTTTAATCTTTGATATTTATTACCAAAGGCTTTCAATCGTCGTCTGTCCTTTATAGCAGAATGGTACCAAGAGGAGGCAGCAATTATACGTACTTTCACTATATGTTTTTTTCCAACGGGTAATGCAATAGAAGTGGTAAGTTTGTTAACTGAGAGCTTAAATAATGATAATTTATCGTATATACTTAATTGATGTCCTTATGATTTTATTTTGTTTTAGTATGATCAGCAACACAAACGGACCTTTCTCCGACGTACTAAAATGCCGGAACTCTCTGAACGCGATTTTTTCATAGGATCAAAAATCAACATCTTTGGAAGGCAATTTGATATCGTTGACTATGCCGATGACATAACAAAGAACACACTCGACAAATATCGTAAAAAGTAACTATACAAATATTTGTTGTGACCACATAATAATCCATTATATCAATTTGATAGAACTTTTCTGCTTTTAAAAAATATCTGCATTCAACAATTGGGTCCCCTGCTTTGTGCTCTCATTGATTCTAATTTTAGCATAAACAGAGCTCTAATGGTACAATTCACACCCGAGCAAGTGAAGCAATTCTTGAGCAATAAACGTAATGTTGAAGCATCGTAAGTTTTTGTTTTTTTTTTAGTTACAAAAAACTTTTTTGCATTCATTATTTATTAATATCGCTACTTAATTAATAAATTAGGAGCATGCTGATGAATCAGTTAATCGGCGGCCCTTCAATGGGTTTCGAAGTGATCGCTGATAATGCAGTACAAAAAATGAAATTATGCAAAGAACAAAGTAAAGAATGTTCCAATGATAACACGGTTGCTGCTCTTGTTACTTTATTCGAACGGGAAGAAACTCGCATAGGTATATACTGTCCCCAAGATGAGGAAGAGGCCGAACAGGTACATTATAAGAAATCTAACGAGTTCAGAAATTCTATTGATATCTTTCGAAATATAAATCTCTTGCAGGACCTTAATTTCTTTTTTAATCCCAAAAATGGTTTGCAAGCCACATTACGTTTAAAAAATTCGACATTAGGCATCATTAAACCGCATTGTATTAAAGATGGTTTGTGTATTTTATGCATTACATAGCAAATATGAGTGCTTAAAAACAACAACATTGTTATGACATCCTTACAGGTAATTTAGGACGAATCATATCGGAAATTACCAGTAATGGATTCAAAATCACTGGACTGCGTATGAATTTAATGGAGCGAGTGAATTGTGAAGAATTTTTCGAAGTATATCGTGGAATATTGCCGGAATATATTGTAAGAATATTGATACCATATAGCAATCCAATTATATTTACAAAATAATATTTTTATCATCATTTCAAAGCCTATGGTGGCACAGCTCGCGAGCGGCGTGAGTTTGGCATTGGAAATCGTTGCGGCAGATGAAAACAAAAACAGCTATGAGGAGTTCAGACAGTTTTGTGGTCCAATGGATCCCGTAAGTTGTTACTTACGAAAATCCACAGTATTTATTATAATAACTACTTTTTGTTTGCAGGAAATTGCTAAAATGTTACGTCCGCATACCTTACGTGCCAAGTTTGGTGTCAGTAAAACCTTAAATGCGGTTCATTGCACTGATTTGCCGGATGATACAATTTTGGAATTGCAATATATCTTCAAAATTTTAGATTAGTAATATTTTATATTAAAATTTAACATGAATTTGTACAAATAAATAAGTTAGGCCATTTAACTATTTCGAATATATGATAATTACAACTTTTATGCTTAAACACTTGTTCTGCGACTACTTGTGCTTGCAGCGCTTGTATTGGGTTCCTCATACTTCTGTGCCAAATGTTGCGTACGAATCAGCATATTATCATTCGTATTGTTTGTAAACAAATATCCAGTCTCTTGTAGGACATAATCATAAGCCAACATGGCAAATACTATTATGGAAATAAACATTATGACAGCATAGAAAAAGTACTCGTTGCTCTGAAATAAGTGTTTAGGAAGTAAAAGTAATTGTTATTTTGTTGTTAAATTACCTGTGAAACAAACATATTTAACTGGGTTAATATCACCACAATGAGATTTCCAAAAGCATTGTTAATGAACCATGCGGCAGTGACCACTGATTTCATTGAAGCAGGCGCCTGTAAATAATACATATTTATTGTTTTATCAAGTAAACATAAAAGCGACTAAGCAAACCTGTGTAAATGCAAACTTCAAGCCGGGTATAGATAATAGTAATTCGCCAAGCATCAGTAACAAAAACTGTGGAATTTGCCAAGCAATATTTACAGAACGATAAGGTTGACTCTAAAATGTTAAAACGAAAACAATGTAGTATATGTATGACAATATTTAAATTATAGGAATTAATTGTTTTCCTTATCTAAATATATTATATCAGGAATTATTTGTTTTGAATATGTATTAATTTGAATATAATGAAACTAACCAACTTACATTAATATATTCTTGCAAGACGCCGGCACAAATAAAAGAGAGCGCTGAGCACACGCCACCAGCAGTAACGCTATGCAAAGGCTTAACCTCTCTACCAAATAAACGACGAATGCATGGCGTGCACATATATTGCCACAAAGGTATAAGTATAAAAAGCAAAATAGGACCCATCGCTTTAGCCTGTAAAAATAATTACGAATTTTGATATAAACTACATATGAGCATTATATGATATAACTACCTGATCTGGTTGTATTGTTATCATATCGGCTACCGTCATATTCATCATTGAAGCCTGAAATGTCCAACTGGAATCTTGTTGGGCCAGTAGCGCGAAATATACCGGTAATGGCATGAAAAGTTTACAGATCTGAAAGTATTTTTTTTTTATTAAAATATAAATTGTAATATATGTATGTACATAATACGTATAAAGTGTAATAATATAGATAACAGATTGACACCTTTAAAACTCTGCCAACGTCTTTTATAAAATCCTCATCATATTTGCCTACTGCATATTGCAGCCAATAGGTGCGTGGTTGCTCATTTTGATTCTCGTTACGCCACTTTACAACCAAGGCGTGTTTAATACAACCACACAATTTTATAAGTATATTTTCCTCAGCAAGTTTCTCAGCTTTGTAATAAAATTTACCGAGATTGAAGATTGCTGTAAACAAGAATGTAGAAATTTTAACATTTATTTGGTTGAAAATTGTTGAAACGAAAAAACATACACCAGGAAATCGCAAAGGACAAGCCTAACATTCCAAAAACCGCCGGGTAGCAGTCGGTCTTCCCAAAGCATTGTGATTTGGCTCGCACTAATGGTGGTACAATTTTACTCAGCAGTATACCAAAATAGTAAACAAAGTAATACAATGAAAAGTATTCAGCCAAACGAGTGGTCTGCTCGGGCAGCTTGAATTGTTGCGCGCCCAAAGAGGTTATGCAAGCGCGTATTGAACCATTGCCTATGGCTATAAATAACAAGGATACCGATACTAGGAAACTGCAAATAAAATGATTTCATTATAGGAGTATAATACGCATATTTATGTATAAATATATCCAAAGGAGTGCGTGTGTACTTTTTGACTTACATCAAGGATATTCCTACTGCGGGCATAACCGTCAAAATTAGCAATATCCAACCGGTAGCGTAGAGTATGCAAAAGTATGAAATTGTGCGCACATTTCCAAAATAACTGTCAGCTAATATGGCACCGAATATCGGACAAAATTGACCAAAGAAATTGAAAATATGCAACATAATCGTTGCAAAGCCTTCGCTAAAGTAGAGGTCATCACGTATATATAAAACTAAGACAGCTAAAAAATGAGAAAATATATTAAAAGCTTGATATATTATTAATTAAAACAACTTTATAACTTGAACAGGGTATATTAAGTTTAACACGAAATTTGTAATTTGTATAATTCAATGAACTTTTGTCACAAAGGTTAGTAATCCAATTCCAATCTGAAATTGATAATAGTTTTTTTTTTGAGGTACAAAACTCATTCCTTCAAACGATGCTTAACAATTTTCTAAAATCAAATTAAGCTTTTGAATCAGTAAATAATTATGCATACTATATGTACATAAGAATGTGCAAATAAACATAAGCAACTGCATATATTAATATAAACATTAGTGATACTGGTATGCACAACAGTAACAACATGTTTCAGTATTTAACGTATACATACATATGCACATTCTCTTCATATATAAAAATATTTACTCACTTCTAATACCATTTGCGGCAAACGCTTCAAAAAATTTTGTCGTAAGCAAAAAAATAACGGCCAATGGGTACTTATATTTAATCGGCGGTAACGTTGTTGTTAGTCCATATTTTAATGAGAGCCTCCTATCATATTTTCGCAGATATGTGCTTGGATCGGGCTGTATATCATCCTCTGATATCGATGTAGTTGACTCAAAGAGTGCAGGAAGTGCTGAAATATTTGCAATTAACGTTTATTAATTTAAAAGATGCTTATTCCTTAAATAATTTCTTATTTATTACACTATTTTTGCATGGATATTTATAATATTTAAATTTTAAAGCCGGTTCGTATACGATAACAGTATACAGCATGTTTTCGGAGGCTTAGCTTAAGTCAATACACGTGTGTGTATGTATTCGCTTGTTTATGCAAGAATTTCAGAAAAGAACAGTTAGCGTCGCTTAACAAATTACATTGACCTATAATATTATTATATTTTTTTGTTTCTTGATTATCGTAATTAATTACTTAATTATCAATCTTTGCATCCAGAAAATAAAAAAAAATTGAGAGTGAGCTTTACGAATACACAAATGTCAAAACGCGTAAACAGTGTATGTGACAGAAAGGATGTACATGAATATAAACATTACTGACAGTTTCCGGTTTTTTAATCAGCTTTAAGGAAACTCATACTATCCGGATATTGAAAAGACCTCTCTGTGAAATCTCTAGATTTTAATTAGTTGTGTTCTTGACTTTTCATATATCGTAAATATAGCGAAGTATTTATTTTATTTAACTTTATCTTTTACTGTCAGCACAGTTAAGCCATGAAAACTCCCACTCTTTTAAAATTACGTTGTTAAGATTATATAATCTTCACAGTTTGTTATGTTCATGTGTGTTTTAACAATCTTTCAGTTACATACAAATTTATAAGCCGAGGCACTTACTCTCTTCGCTGACGATCTGTGAAGCGCGAAACATTGTGTCCTTTGGTATTTATACTTTTAGTGCGTGCATCAACAGGTAGACTTTCTGTCTTCTATATACATAATATACATATACATATGTAATGCTGATTAAGATGGAATCTGAGCGCTTTGTTGGTTGGTTGGCCTTTAAATGTGGCGGAAAAGCTACGGCGGTGGGTGGTTGCGGTTGCTGTGGTATTTAATCAAATACCGCAATTATTTTGTTTTGCCTGAATGAAATATGTATGTATGCATGTAATTTTTGTGTGTATTTGCAAACAGTTTGTACTAATTTTTGTGTTTTTTACATAAGTCGATTTTGTTTTCTGAAAAATTAAGGGTCTAATACCACCAGTTTATTACTGTATTATTATTTAAACATAATTTTTTTTATAATTCCAACACAATGCATAACTTTTCGCTCTCAATTTCATTCTTTTCACTTTATTTAAACCATTTCCACATACCGTTTTCAACCGTCTACGAACGCGCCTAACTTAACACTGACTGACTTGCTGTTGGCGGTTGCAAATAAGCCGCTTGATTGCGGTGTCTGATGCTATACCAAAGTGTCTAGCTTCGGCAGTGTTTCAGTCTAGTTGTCGGTAAACTGAAGCTTCATTATCAGCAAGTCGTTGCATTCGTTTTCGTTTCAGCTGCACTTTTTCATACGTAATCTGCCTGCAGTCATTTTTTACTAATTAATGTGCATCTGTATGTGAATGTAGAGCATTTAACAGATTACCAAGAATTAACCGAACACCTCTCTGTACGTTGCGATTAGAAGATCGGTCTTTCCTCAGCGTCTAAATAGGTAAAACTATAATTTTAATCTTATCTCACTATACAAGCATAGTAAGCAAAGTAATAACATTTAGACTGTAGATCTTCTTATCAAATGCTTTATTTGTAGTTCATCTTACCCGATGCATAACACATGCACATGTACATATGTGTGTATGATTGTGCCCATTTAAATACACATTCCTCTTAACAAAAAAGATACACAACAGTTGCTTCAGTGCAATATTTTTGTACAACTAAAGGTTCACGACTCAAAGATATGAAAGATAAATAAAAAAATCTGAACTCTAAATATTATTATTGTTGTTGAGACATAATCTTTATTTATTTATTCCTGATAGTCATGGATTATTACCTACAATTGTAATATTTAAAATGACTGAATATAATTTTTAAATCATCAATTTTGTAATGACGCAGCCAAGAATTTAGTGTGACTTAATTAACAAAAGCCCTTTATGCAGTTTGCTTCAGGGCAAGATGGTATCAAAAGAAAATAATTTCCAAAAAACCACCAGAAATGGTGGGCACCAGAAACAACTTTATTGATTTATGTTGTTGTTGTAACCGTTATCTAGTCCCCCTTATGGTGGTAATTTGTATAGTTAAATGTGCTTACCATCAACAGAGATTTCAGAATTAATCCATAAAATAGAATATGTAAATATAAACATATGTCTGCAAGTAATTGTGTTGATTACAAGTCACGCGGTCTACAGATAAAGTATTGTAAATAATGCTTTTCTCAAGACAATCAGTGAAATGTTTAACGTACTACTGATGCTGTGCTCTGAGTCACAGTCCATTGCACGGAAGAATGTCGCACTTACAGTTATCATAATAAAACATTACATCATATATAATTAAATTTACTTTTTTATTACTAAGAATTATGAAACAGAAATGGGTAGAATTCAAAATAAAAACTTCATGGTTATACAGAATAAATTTACTATATTATAAAGTATTATAATTTTTGTCTGAGCAATTCTTTGCAAAACGGTTCATGCTGGTATAAAGATTTGATAAGCAACTGAGATTGAGAAAAAATGAAATGGATGAGCTTGGTTAGTGTCGACATTAGTTTTTCTAAACGTTGGCACATCGAAAAACTGTTGCTAATGAATAAATCATATATTCTGAATATTTTAATTAGTATAACTTCTGTGGGTGGATGTATATTCAAAATTCACTTTTACTAATTATAACAATTCGCCTTCGTACTGTCTTCGTATCCACCCGCATATTCGTTGGTTATAAATCTTTACACTAGTTTCTTCGCCTCGAAGAAGCTCTTTAAGTGTCGCATCTGCCAGAATCCCATACAGACCAAAACAAAAGTTTGTGCCAATGACCACCATAAAACGCGCGAGTTGGTGCTTTCACTTGTATGACGGAAACGCTCCTCCCTATAACGTTGATAGTTCTGCTCTTTGGTGATTTGATCCACTTGATCAAGTAATTGACGTATGCGCAATTGTAATTCAGTCAATTTCTCTTTTTGAGCGACATTCGCGTAATCGATGGCGTGCTCGCCCACCTGTATATCCAAATGGACACGCAATTGTGCACCACTAAACCAAGCTGTGCTATTCGAATACATGCAAATTACATGTTCACCGGGTATATGTGAAGTAAAGGAGATGCGACCTTCAGAACTATAAACGCGTGAGAGTATAACTTTATCGTCGCTATCACGTACTTCCACATGCATGCCAATACCGGGAGAGGAGGGCATAAAACCATTAGAACGCGGGTCGTATAGTTCCACTTTGTAGTTCACTATAAAATATGAGTAGTTAAAAGCAAATTGTTTAGTGAAATATTTCGCAAATGCTTTGTACAAAATATGAAGATGGCTTACCGATGACGGTTGTCTCGTCAGGAACTTCTTCTATAAAACATTTTCGCTCTGTTTCTGCTATGTGGAAGTAAAGGCCAAATGTTGTTTGTAGAACACAAAGCAGTACAATTGAGGTAACTAAACATTTACTCATGATTATCCTTATTATAGTGGTTAAATCCTGTGTAACTAAGTGAAAGAATATTAATTTCTAAATTCGTTTATATCACCCCGACACGTATGCCAATGTAGAAAAATCTGACATTTAATTATTTTCCTTACATATGTTGTTCTGTTCGTTTTTGAATCAATATTGCTTACAGGGTGATGGCAAGTAGTCTTTTTAATCGAATATTATTCCAAGCAAAATATATTTGATAAATTTGATTAATTACCACTAGAACATTTCACTTCTTGTTCTAATGGTACAAATTACTAATTTTTTTGATTAAATTGTTAATTCAGCTAATTAAGGTTCCGCCTTTAAAATATAACTAAAGTTGGCAGCCTTTTGCTAATTTTGCTTTGATGTCAGTTTTCGTGATTTGTTGACGTTTAAAGTATAATTACAAAAACAAAATAGTTAAATTGCTGTGTAGGCAAATCAATTGCATATATATTTTTAATATTTAAAGAAATATGGATTTAACCTTGTTAATAGGTATAGCAACAGCGTTGCTGGTAATACTAATTGGATTGTTGCTTTTCCAAAGAAAATTAACAGGAGGTATGTGATGGAACATAAAAATCATTATTACATTGGTTAAAATTCATAAACTTTCGCAGACAAAGCAGATAAGCCAGCACAGCGAGGAGTTCCGGTTAGAGCCCAAGAGGGTATTCCAAGACGTGCCCAGATAGCTCGAAACCAGCGTAACCGTTTGCGTCAAAACGCTGCAGCAGCTGCAGCCGCAGATCAGGCCGCTGCTTTAGATAATGCCTTAGAAGCAAACGACAACGACGAAGATGGGGATGATGATGAAACTCCGTCCGGTCCGGTCTTGGATGAGAAAATGGGCGCCAAGAAACGTGCCAAAATGGAAGCAAAAGAACAAAAACGAATAATGCGAGAGCAAGAGCTAAAACAGCGTGAGGAGCGTAAAGTCAAGGAAGCTAAACTCGAAGCAGAACGAAAACAACAGGAAGAACGTGAGGAGGAAGCGGAACGTAAAGCAGCAGAAGCAGAGCGTTTGGCACGCGAAGAACGTGAACGCAAGGAGCATGAGGAGTACTTAAAAATGAAGGAAGCATTCAAAATTGAAGAGGAAGGTTATGAGGAAGCCGAGGATGCAGAAAAAGAGCAACTTTTACAAGATTTTATACAATATATTAAAGATAACAAAGTAATTGTTTTGGAGGATTTGGCTATGGAATTTAAATTAAAAACTCAACAAGTGATCGATCGTATACAGGACTTGCAAGCGAATGGTACATTAACGGGTGTGATCGACGATCGTGGAAAGTTCATTTACGTATCGCAAGAAGAATTACTTGAAGTAGCAAAATTCATAAGACAGCGAGGGCGAGTGTCTATAGCAGAGCTGGCTGAAAGTAGCAATAATCTAATTAATTTGACACCTGTTTCGAGTGCTTAATAGATATTTCAAAGAAGTTTAACACATATTTTAGTGTAATTTTACTGTTTAATTCGCTTATAACAAACATTTATGTAAATTGTGAACAAAATTCAATGTACATATGATCAATTTTAATGCAAGTTCAATTCTTACAATAATATGTATATACATACGAAATGTATAAAACAAATGTGTATTTAATCCGACATATCCGCATCGTCATCGTCCATATCCATATCGTCATCCTCATCTTCGCTTGTTTCATCGGGGTCGGTAGCTTGTGATTGACATTTAGGACATTGGCATACAAAAATATAGTTTTCTTTAAGAATCTACAAAGGCATTTTGATTATAGCTTAGGGAGTTAAACACTTAATTACACAAATTTATTTACTTTTTGTCTCGAATGTCTGCTGCGTTCCAACTGGCACTCATCCAAGTAAGATATGCAGATTTCTTCACCAACTTGTATAGGTGCTACCGCCTTCAGCACAACTATGTCGTTTGAATAAGGAAATGTCGAATGAGCGTTTGGTACACAACTGTGGTTAATCTTGCTTTGAAGTAAATAAAGTCCAGCACCCTCTGTGTTCAGAAATTCGCCCGCGACTTTAACGAATACATATGTACACGTGTGAAATATTAATACGAAATTTACCTATGAAGTACATAATTGTTGTTAACTTACATTCTCCCACTTTATTGTAAATATCATCAATATATTCGTCAAGTTTTGTCTTATCTCCTTCAGGCATTGGTAAATCGCTTACTTTTTTCACCCATTCCGCCAGCGGACTCGTCGCAATGCCCTGACTGTTTGTGCCAATCATACCCATTAATGCCTTAAAAGCCTCCGCGTTGGTAAACTAAATGCAAACACTTGAAAATATGTTCAACAATTTTCGGGAACATTACACTTACAGCAGCTAATTCCTCGTCCGCAAATGCTCTACAAAATGCTACAAAAAGTTGTTCCATTTGTTGTTCAAAGTGTTCACCCAACATTTTGTGATATATTTTTTGTTCTGTATTCACTATTAGCGATTGGAAGGATTGAAGTGACTGGAGAAACTGTTCTTTGTTATTACTTTGCTTATACATGGCCATTAAACGAACAATTAACATAATTGTACCAGTTTCCGGCGGATAATGCATTTTCCTGAAAGTATCGAAATTGTTGAAAAAAGTAATGCGCAAGTTATTTGTTTACACCTACTTCCATATTTCATTCAATGCATTTATTGGGTGTGTGTCGTCTGTATGAAAAGCACCCATACAAGCTATACGATGATATTTATTTAAAGCCTCCATACGACAATCCTCGGAACAGTACCGAACTTTACAATTGGGACATTGTGTAAATTGTTGCAACCATGGTGTTGTTGGATCGTATTCTGGCAAAGGCACTACTAATGCATTGTTATTCGCCAAGCGACGCACATTTTCTACAACTGTTTCTAAAGGTCGCATACAGTGATCACAAGCTTTATACCCATAAGCAGCATTCCAAGAGAACTGTCGTGATACAAAGGGCTCCTCCTCGAATATAGTTTCACCTATAGCAAACGCTTTTGTCGAGATCATAGACCGTCCCTAAATGAAAAAATTATTTACAGACAAAAACAACACATTCATATACACATTCTGTCGAAATTTTTTCTAGTGAGGAAGTTTCAGTTTTGAAAACGCTTTGTATACAAACTTCGCCTTTGAACGCGTGATCTTTACGACAAAATTTCACTTCCGAAGACTATGCTCAATGCTAGAAAAAATTAAAATTTGGTCGTAAATTACACACCTTGCCGGGAATTTCTTTAATTTCGAATGAATACATGGCTTCAATATCTCAAAATACTCTTCTTGCAATTAAAGGCTAAACGTGCTGATTAGTTGACTATAACCCGGTGATATTGTTTTGATTTCTTCAATGTCGAAAACGTGTGCTACATCACACAGGGTGACAACCATTTCTAAAAATTGTATGGTTTGAGAAATTCTTCTATAGTACAGCATTTATTCTAATAAATACGTTAAGATATTTTATTAACTTTTGCAAAAATTATTTGCGTATTAAAATTATATATCTTTCTGAAAATGTGGTTTATGCTTTACACAACTGTGAAAAATTATTGATTTTGTGGCATCCTTAATGACAATAATGCATTAACCACTTTTCCTTTGGTTAATATCGCGCGCTGAATTGAGGTGAATTTAAATATTTATTTTAAAAAGACCGTTGGTGGACACAAGTCCTAAACAAAAAAAAATTATTATAAATATTACTAATTGAAAAACAAATTTAAGTATATCTTTGTGATTGATTATCAACTTTTATCAAAAGAGGAACATAGCTGCCAAAGATGCATTAGTGCGTGGTAAAGAGAAGACAGTCAATTTAAAGTTTATGAATCTGATCACATGGACATGTGCTTTTTTATGAGGAAACTACATTTTTGGCAAACTCTTTCTTTGGGTGTTGTGCGTCTTTGTATTGACAGATAAATTAGACGCTTAAAACAACGAAACCTATTATGAACTCTGCGAAAGATTTATGGTCCTTTGGTGAAAACACTCCAGTTCTTATAGTATTCAACGCAGTACCCGCCGGGGAAAGGACCTCCACTACGTTGGAGCGATCAGATCTCGGATTGGTGCCAAATTGCGAATAGAAGAAACAACTGGCGCGCTGTTGTTAACTCGGCGATGACCGCGTATGCGGTGTCTACGCCAGTAAAGAAGAAGAAATGCGAATAATAACACGTTTAAGAAACAATATAGAATTACTACGAAAATATTGTTTTTATCTACATATGTATATAAAACCAACAACTCAAAGCATTTTCTGAAACATAACCCTTTTAATGTTTAGCTGAAGCAAAGAAATTTATATTTCCACGATTTTTGCAAAGGAAATATATGCATTTATTTGTTTCCTTTTGTTGCTTTAAGTTTTTTTATGCACCACGCGCAAATACTACAATTCACTACTATTTTCTCAAGTGTTTTTTGTTTATTTTCAAATTTTTATTCAAATACAATATTTGTTTGTTTTGAGTTTTGTTTTTGTTTGCATTTTAATTATGTATTATTAATAGTATTCGCTTACATAGATCAGTAATTCAATTTTTTAAAACTTCTTTTCTTTTTATTGAACTTTATAATTATAATAGCAGTAATCATAATTACATTAATTAATAATTACATATAATAATAATGATAGTAATCATAATTGAATTAGCAGTACATAATAATATTAATAATAATAATAGTTTAATAGTAATATTTTATATAAAAAGTACCATCATATTTTTGTTTTATTTTTTATTTTCATTTTTCTTGTTTGTTTTATTGTAATAAAAACATACATAACATTCCTTCCAACTATTACATTACATAATAAGCGTACGGACGCTTTCTCTGCACTTTGTTTCCGCATTTTGCATTGGTTTTCACTTCCGCTACTAAAACTACATTTTATTTGTATGGTGGTTAAGCTGCTGCTTTAATTGGTATGAAATCTTTGTTTCGGTAATTGTTTGCAATTAAATGGTTTTTAATATTTTTTTGTTTGTTATTTTGTTTATTATATAGGTTGTTGGTAATTTTGTTTTTATTAGCTTTTTACGATTTTATTTATGTTTGTATGTTTTGCAAACTAGTTTGTATGTATATATGTATGTATGTTAGTATGTATATTTGTATGTGTATGTATTTTGTATGTGGGAAGCTTTTGTTAGTTACAAATTTTCTTTTGTCTGGCTTTCGTGTCCAATTAAGGCGCATGTTTACTTACAACTGATAGCAACTAATAATTTAACCGTTATCTGCATCATAGAAGTATCATAATTCTCTTTATTGACTTTTTATCGTACAAGCAGTTTTGTGTTTGTTTTGTTTTATGTTGCTTGCTTTGTAGTTTTGCAATAATTTCTACTTAAGTTTAAAAAAACACTAATTTTTCTTCATCATATAAATATAAGAGGTTCGCAGAGCTCTATCAAAAAACCTTGATTATTACACTTGCCTTGCCGCTGTTTAATGTGTGTGTGTGCATGTGTCTGACTATGCGTCAACATGCAGCCTTTTGGAAGCTCCGTTCCATTCGCCCGAATGTCAGCGATTCACTCGTTCACAGCGTTGACTGCATTTTGCACACACAATTAATCCAATGCATTCAAAAAACTTTAAACACTCTCCTCGAATGTTTTTTGTTTTTTTTTTTAATTTTCTTTTATATTAGTAAGGCTTTGAAGCATTCATAGCAACGTTCAAGTTTATCAAATCTATTGTTTGTTTGTAATTCGCTGACTAAAAAAACGCATACTTAAATATATGTATGTATGTTTGTAGCTTGATATATTAATGTATAATTAAAAAAATAAAATTATTCACTAACAAGCGCCATCTCGCGTGCCGTCGTTGTTGGCATGCCACCCAGCGCTGAGGCTGCCGACGCGGCCGTTTCCAATTCTCTGTCATCATCCGCTGACGCGTCGAGCGATTTCTTCAGATCCACAAATTGCCCTGTCACGACATCATCATCATTATCACTTAACTGATCGGTATCGTCCACGGGATCTTCTTCCGCCTCGGCGGCAAAGGACACTTCAGCGGTATTACTACTATCACCATTTTGCTTTTGTTGTGTTGAGGCATCAAGCTCCTCATTTGACTCGTTTTTAATTTCGTCACTGTTCGTTGGTGGCGCTGTTGTTGTTGTCACCAATGCTGGCTCCTCTTCGGGTATATCATCAATAATACTACGGCTGCCCGATGATTTTGTATCGGCATCTTCGTCATCGGACGATTTGCGTCGCAAAATGGGATCAGAGGCGCGTAATGAATTTTCAGAGTTGCCTAAACCTTCGCCACTTGGACGTAAAACCAGGTACAACAGTATATCGGATAGTGAAATAATACCAATCACTTTTTGATTCTCATCAACGACAACGAGACGATGCACTTCGGCGCGCACAATACGCTCCATAATTGTGTAGAGTGTCTCATCTAAGCGACAATTGTGCACACCTTCGAACCATTCGTTGCGGTGTTCATTTGCTTTGCGCAGCGAGACATCTAAATCGTTGTAGGTCTTCTCGGCGGCCAAGTTCTGTATAAAAAAGAAGATCATGCTTTTAGTAAATAAATTCTCTCCACCCCTGTTTTATGGTTTTATTGCGAGATAAGAACCTATTGTGATCTAAATACTTACAATTACGTCGAATTTCGCGTAAATATCAACAAGCCGTCCTTCGGAGTCCACTAACGGCAAAGCCGATACTCGTCGCTCCACAAATTTCTTCAACGCCATTATAATGCTTGTGTTCTCGTCCGCAGTCTCAATGTTGTCGTATGTGCCGATCCTTAAATCACGCAAGGTCTTTTGCATATACGAGGGCTTTGGTAATTCGTTAATCTGCAACCAAAAAACAATTCAGTTTTAGTTTGGACAGAAAAAAAAAATAAAATTAAATAACAGTGAATTTGGAGTAGAATAGTGCTTAAGAGAGCAAAATAAATGGGTATATTTAACTGGAAGTTAGTCTGGTTTTGTATATCAAAACTATTTGGAAATTAATTTTAAGTTGTTATAACAACAAAAACAATTTCAAGTCAAAATCCACTTTAACAGTGTCGACAAACTGGTGTATATTATTCCCGCATAACCTTAAATTTTTATTATTTTCTGCTATTCATCTCCAAAACATCAACTAACATTGCCTTAGTACAAGTATACTCACATATAAGAAGAGGAACCTCAGTATGCGTTTATGTGTTAATATATACAAAACATTGCCCGTCGCTGGATCAATGACTGGTAATCGATGGATACGATTGTGTATGAGAATTTTAATGGCATCGTAGAGTGAAGCATCCGGACTGATGCTAACCAAAGGCATAACCTGATTGTGCAGCACATCTATAAAGTACAAATAATGAGTAAAATTAATTAGTTCTATGTATAAAGTTGTAAATATTGTCGACACTTACTTCGCCATGTGTCCAATTTGTGCTCCTCCAATTGTTCCATTGATGCATTTGGTGACTTATAATACATTTGTAGAATCTTTATAAAATCGGTTATGGTTAACATGCCAACAAATTGTTGTTTTTGTGAATCCCAGAGCGGTGCTGCACGTACACCATTATAGACGAGTGCATAGAAAGCTTTCTTCACCAACAATTGTGTATCGAATACAACCAATTTAGCTGAGGTTGGTATTAGATCATAGCACTTATGGAACCGGAAGAATTTCACGAAAATTTGTGAGTCGTCTTCTTCTGTAAGAGAAAAAAAGTGTAATTAAATTAAAAATGTGTAAATAAAGTGCAGAAATAGCTTTGTGTATTTAATAATTATAGATGCTGGTTTTGAGTAAATAACGTTTATAATAAGTTTTGCAAAATGTACATATGTATACAAGTATATCCATGTATGTATATATTGCACAATATTTACATATGTTTAACATACAAAAAAAAACGACCATCAAAAATTAAAAAAAATATATATATGTATATTTTAAAGTTTTTCTTTTTTTTCATTTATTTACTTTATTATTTTTTGCACATTTTTATTATTTTCAATTTATTAGACAAATTTTGTTATTTATTAATTTGTTAAAGTTTGTATTTTTATTTTTTATTTTTTTATTTTTTAATTTTTAATTTATTTTTATTTTTTTTTTACTTATTTTTAGTTTTTATTTTTATTTTTTTTACTTTTATTTATTTATTTATTTTTTTTTTTGTGTTCTTAGTTTTTCTTTTATTTTTTAATATTTTAATTATTTTTTTACTCAATGCAATACAACTTTTCAACCATTCAATAAATTTGTTCTAACAAAAAACAAATTTTCTTCATTTTATTACTCTGTTATTAGTGCTCCTATTGTTTTCACGCTCTCCCACCTGTTTTGAGTAATTGCCCCAAACATTTCTTCCATCTCTCCGATACCGTTTCAAATTCCTTTATACTCTCTAACGGATAGTATTGCTGCGCCCACCAAAGATCCGTGGACTTTGAGCCACCACCGACTTCCAGACGACCAGCATGATTGGAATAGAAATGAAATTGTAACATGCGGGCGAGGATTATATACCTAACGGTTGATTAAATATCAGCAACACTGCAACTGCGTTTTGACAGCTGCTGCGTGTGTAGTTTCGCTTTTGGCCAGTGTAAAATGTCGGAATGTTGCGCGTTAAAAGCGCAACAATGTTGCCAGCGTGTTGCGCGAGTGTGTTTGTTGCGGCGTTTAATGAGTTTACTTTTCGTTGTTGATGTTTTTGTGGAGAAAAATTATTTTGTTTTGGCTGGCGCATTACCGCTGATTTGATTTGGTGAAATTCTAATGTATTTTTTATGGTAAAAATTTTGTAACTATTATTAATAATTATTATTTTTTTTAATAATTTGTTGTAATTTTTTGACTTTAAATTTAATGTTGCATATGTTTTTTTATTAACAACACCGCTCACTTACAGCACTTTTATGGCACTAAACACAATTCACTGCAATAATCCAAAGTTTTTTCTGTTCTTACTACATATGTATGTATATATGTATGGTTGTATATTACATACAATTTTGTTTATTATTATTAAACTTTTATATTGTTGCTGTATTTGCGCTTTAATTAAAATGAAAATTGATATAGCGGCACTTCAGCTTCTTGGCTCTAGGCATAAATTTCATAGCAGCCTTTTTTAATTATTTTATTTACATACTGACATATTTGCGTTTTTATTGAGTATGCGCTATTGATAGCAGGCATAAAACTTTCAATTTAGTCATAGAGAAAAATAAAACAAAACAAACAAAAAATAAAAATAAAGAAAATAGCTGGTATTACAGTTATTAAGAGAAATAAGAATGTTTAATAGAAAAAAAATAAAATAAATAAAAATAAAATTAAATAAAACAAAAAGCTAGGCAAAACTTTAAATATTTAATTAAGTTTAAAAAAATAAATAAATAAAATAAAAATAAAATAAAACAAAAATTTAAATGATTAATGAATTGTTTTTGCTAATCTACACGCCACAAAATGCCGTAGTCAAAAATTTAAAAATAAAAAAAATATAAATAAACCTGTCTTGCGCTCTATTTGCCATGAAAATTGTGTGTGGCATTAACACATTATAATTACCGACCCTATAAACAAAATGTAATTTATTTAAATTTTTTTTCAATTATCATCATTACGCTCGGACTTGAGGTCTGACAGCAACCGAAAAGCATTTGTCAAAACCAACAATAAACAATTCAGCACTAGGTTGCAGCAGTTATACATACATACATATGTATGTATGTGTTCACTCACATACAAACATGCCACTATACATATAATATGCAACAACATGTGGACATATTTTTTTTTTGCAATTTTTTTTATTTTTTTGTCGTTTTCTACTCGCTGTCTTTGCATTGTGCGAAGTCCGTTGAAAATGAAGTACAATTTTGCAATTTATTTTCACAATATGCACCTTGACAAAATGAAAGTGAGCGCAACCAAGCTTTGTACGGCACACGCTAGGGATCAACACAATTTGTGATTGCACACAACAACAAACAGCGCTGAACAAGCAGCAGCAGGCTAATGTAATGGGCGGCGAAATACAGAAACAGTTTGATATAAAGCAAACAATGCTTGAAATAGTGGGAGATTTTGAAAATTTATTGAAAAAATAATAAATAAGAGGTGCGCTAATGCCGAAATTCAGATTACCGAGATTATATCTCTATATACATATGTACATATGTATATGTGTGTATGTTTTTTAAAGTCGCTTCGTTTCCGACTTCTAGATTGCTAAATTTGAGCTTTGCTTGCTAGTCACAACAACATGCAGAAACAACGGCACAGTTAGACAGTTTAATTCTATGCACCAGTTTATGTTTGCTAATTTTACTGCTGCTCTATGTGATTTATGTCAGTTGTTTGTTCGATTCGCCACTATCTAAGGTGTGGCGTAAGGCTTAACACAACGAAAGCGAGCACTATGACAGCTGTAGACGGTCTGTTATAATAAATTGAAAAAATAAACCGTTACATTTGTGATCTACATTGTCTGCTGGGAGTTTAACTGTTAAAGTAAATTGTAATTTGTATTTGCTATGAAGTAATTTACATTAATTAATGTGAAACCCCGCTACTATTTTTACTAAAATATTTTTTTTTATTTATTATAATTTTTGTTAACTTCTTTGAACAAATACTATCCAATTTCAAGAGCATGTAGAATGACATGAATATTTAAATTAAGTCTGCGAGTTTGTTACAATTTTGTAAGATTCTAATTACACGCCTCGTCAACTGTAAAGCAAAACGATTTGCCAACAGCGTTGGCGACTATACATATTAATTAAGCACATACTGGCATAGGCAAGATTGCGAAAGATTTAAAATTGCAAGAAAAAAGTTTCTTCTCAATGTAGACAAGTGGAGCCAACAACAAATGTAATTCTAAATGACAAAGCTATTTGTTCAATAGAGACAGAGACGCTACAAAAGTGGACCGACAGGAACAGCACACGACGCCATATTTTTTTCGCGTTCTTTTGACATTTCTCTCTGGAGTAAGGTTTACCATTTTATCATAGAAAGATATACAATCCAACAACGAGTCGAAATTAATAAAATTTACTACCGAAATTCGGAGTCAGTGGTATCGAGTGTCGATCTCAAGCGTTGGGCATCTCTTTGACGTCGTTGTGGCGAATTTTGCAAAAAGATCTTGTCCTACATCCTTACAAGATCAAATTGACATAAGAACTGAAGTCGCTTCACCACCGTCGTATGTTCATGAATTGGGTTGAACAACAACTTGAAAATGATTCGGATTTTCATCGAAAAATCATGTTCAACGATGAGGCTCATTCCTTGCTGAATGCAAAATATAAAAATTACGGTTTAGTGCGGTTTATGGGCTGTACTTTTTCCGTGATGATTGAGACCGGCACGTTACTGTGAATGGAATCGCTACCGCTCAATGATTTTTGGCCCGAATTAAATGATGTGGACTTGGACAATATGAACCAACAACAGGAACCAATTTTTTTATATCGAAAAATCGAAATCATAATTTCTTAATTGACTTGAAAACATTATTTCCGCATTATCAAGCAATAAACACCATTCATCTGCGTCAATTTACATTAAACCGAATGCATTTTACGCATGTTTTTCTAAACGTACACACTTACAAACCGAACGTGACTACATATGTATATACATATACATGCATATATGCCAGACACCCACATTATGGCCATTCGGCGATTTTAAGCAAACACTGTTTAAATTTTAATTAAATTTGCACTTTAATTATTTTCGCTGTGTAAGCACGCCATGCGGTTTTCTGGTTATCGCTAAATAAATTAGGCAAATAGTTTTGCAAAATTTATTTTGGCAATCAAACAATGTATTGGCTAAAGCAACGAAAGCCAGAGGAGCGCCCCCTCTCAAATAAAAACCAGACGAAGGTATGTGCAAACATACTCAAATACATACAAATGCATATAAGAGATAGTCAAAATTCTAAATTAGATATAACTGCAAATAAAACTACGAAGAGCGCACGGTGCGCCACAGATAGTGTTGTCTATGGTAAGCGTTTTGGGATAATTCGAAAACATACCTATTTGTATGGCATAAGCTTCTAAAGAAATATAGAACGAAAATATATTTGGCAAAGCCGTCAAAATTATTTCAATTAACTATCCATTTAGATCTGATGTGGTAATTACACGTACCGTCTGTATATGCATCAATAATTTCTCTGTCACTGCTGCGCAACTGAATAAAATAAATTAGAATATTAAGGTAGGTACAACGTACATATGTATGTATGTATGTACATATAATATAATAGGTGAACTCGTAAATCAGTAAACGAAATTTGATGCTATACTTATGGATATACATATGTATATATATTTGTTTTTTTGGCAATGCTTCCAGTTCTAATTCAAATATGTTAATAAATTCAACACAATTTCAATTTCCATTAAATTGGTTAAAAAAAAATAAATAAAATAAATATTAATAATGTAAATAAATAATAAAAAATATGCAAAAACCACAAAATTACAAATATCTTAATTAGTTGCGAAAAATGTTTAAGAAAAAGTCTCAACCTATAATTTTTTCAGACATTGCCTGCTTCTCCTGTCATTTTCAACTCAATTAGCCAAAAATAAATTTGCATAATTCTTGTACGCTTTCAGTACGCTTTTAATTTAGCAGCATTGGCCTTTTAGAATTTTTTCTGGTTGATTTTTCCTTTGGACAAATCAATTCATCAATTAAAATTGCTCCAACTGACAGTTTGTTCAAGTTGAGCATGAGAGAGAAGCAGTGAACTGTTTAATAAAATAGCATGCGATAAAACTATCGCAATTGAGTTTGCAGAAGAAGTATAATGAAATAAAAAAAATGCATTGAATTATAAATTGATTTTAATCGATTTTTGATTGACGTTTCTACTAAAAAAAGACTAACCGCAGATGTTCTAAAAAAAATTTTAGAAAATTTATATTATACTTATGTGTGTAGTTTAAGTTTATTTAAGTTATTTTAAGCATTATAACAAATGTAAGGCAGTTTAAAATTTTAAAATTTAAAAACACTGCAAAAACGATCGTATAAAAATGCGATCGCGTTAAATTTCTTTAATTTTAATTTAAATTTTTTTATTTTTTTCCTAATTTTTTCTTTTTTTTATATTTTATCTTTGATTAAAAAAATAAAACAAAAAAGCCGCATAAACATCCCAGATTAAAGTGAAATTTTGGCACACATGCCATAAGCAAATACAGGGGTCTCCAAGAAAAGTGATATGATTTCTTAAAAAAAAAAAATAAAAAAAAAACCGACCAATTGTTAAGAAATTTCAAATTTGTTTTATTTAGTGTTTAAGTTTTGACTATAACATCATTCAAATGCTTCCTTCTTTTTCAGGAATGAACTCAACGAAACCAATTTTCGAGTACTTTTTTTCTCTAAATGAAGTCATATTGAGTGAGAAGAATTTTATACGGATACAAGTCCAAATCATTCCTCAAAATCTACCAGTTTGTAGTTTGAGACAGTCGAAATTCTTGAGAACGTGTTGGAATCTACAAATTACGGTCTTCAGCAACAGTTGCCTCAACGGCAGCAAAGTTTTCGTTATTTCGAATGGTTCTTTGTCTTATTGGCTCTTGAATATTACGCAAAGAAAATGTACGTTGGAACAATTTGACGAATAGCGAGCACAGGTGGACGATTATTAGGACCATAAATGGCAAAAGCGCACCAAAAATTGTAATTGCCGAACGATTATTTTGATAATAAAATTGAATAGTTTATAAAAGTTGTTCTTGCACATATCTTTCCATGATGAAATTGTAAACATTACTGAATACAATGAAAAAAAGATTACATAACATGACATATCAAAAATGGCCGAAACGACACTAAGAAATAATATCATCCCTATTGGAAAACCCGATATTTTGAAAACATAAGAAAATTGGTCTAGATATAACAAAGCGGTGGTGATAATAAATTAAAGAACAGTAATGATGATAATCACAAAGGAATAAGAAATACAAATACAAATGCAATTAAGCCATAAAATTTATACATATATATTATATAATAATTTAACAAATAGATCTATAAAATAAAACAAAAAAGTAAATAAAAAATAAAATTTGTGTTCTCATAAATAACATAAGCAAAAAATGGAGGAAAATTAAATATTTCATTCTTTATAACCACGGGCTGCCTTTTCTCAAGCCAAATTTTTGTTTATGTGTATGTATATATGTACATATGATATATACATATGTGATTATATAGATGAGTATAGTATGCTTGTAAATAGATGATGATGCATACTTAGTGGGTGTATAAACAATATCCAACGCTATCAAAGCTTTAGCGGCAACAAATATGTAGGGAGAGCCACAAAAGAAAAAAAATTGAATAGAAAGTGGGTGCTGCCAAAAACACACCCACTACTCGACTTGGCTGTAGGCAACGTGTCTAGCGAGAAAAAACAACAAATATTAAAAAAAAAAATAAAAAATTAAAAAAAAAAAAAATAAAAATTAAAAAAAAAAAAACAAATATTTAAAAAAAATAACAAATATACATATATAAAAAAACAAAAAAAAAATTAAAAAAAAAAACAAATATTTAAAAAAAATAACAAATATATATAAAAAAAAATAAAAATTAAAAAAAAAAACAAATATATCAGGCTATCTCATAAAAAAATTGAAAAACAGGCGAAAGAACCATTAGATTATAAATTCAGGATAAAGAAAAGCACATACAGCACATTGTTTTCAAAATGTTTGAATAAGCAAAAATGCCTATGAAAATGTAGTTCATGCATATAAAGAGAGTTTGAGCAGAATTTTTAATATGTACATATGTTGAAATCTTAAAATGCTCTATTTGTAGAACCATATCAAAATCATATCTTAAAAGAACGAAAAAAACATATTTTTTATTTTTATTTTTTACATTTTTATTAATTTTTTTTTTAAGTTTCTTAATTTATTTTTTATTATATTATTTATTTAAAGTAAATTATTATTGTTTATTTATTTAATTTTTACTTTTTTTATTTTAACATTTTTTTAATACATTCTATTATTATTTTTTAATTAAATATTTTCTTTTATATTATTTTATTTTTTTTTTATTAATTTTTGTTAAATATATTTTAATTTATTTTTTATTATATTATTTATTTAAAGTAAATTATTATTGTTTATTTATTTATTTTAATATTATTGTTTATATATTTTATTATTTATTTACTTTTATATTATTGTTTATTTATTTCATTATTTTTATTTTATTATTTTTTAGATTTGAAAAAAAAACTTTTCAAAAGCATTTTTTATTTAATTTTTGTTTTTGAATTTCTTTAAATATTAATTAATTTAATTCTTAATTATTTTTTTATTTAAGTTTTTATTATATTATTTTAATATTATTGTTTATAAATTTTTTATAAATATTTTTATTAATTTTGTTAAAAATTTCTTAATTTCCGTTTTTAATTATTTTACTTTAATATTATTGTTTATTTATTTTACAATTATTTTTTATTTTATTTTATTTTTATTTTTTTCCTATTTTTTTTTTAACTTTTTAAAAATAATTTACTTTTCAAAAGCGTTTTTTATTTAGGTTTTGTTTTTGAATTTCATTAATTAGCTCTTCGTTTGTCGTTTTTGCTTTCGTTCAACGCAAAGGGGTGAAGGTTATTGTTGTTGTTATCTATTAGTCGTTGTCATTTACGATTTTTGCACTTTAAAAATATTTCGGCGATTAAATACAAACGGTTCAATGTGTTTAAAATGTAAGCTTTTCATTTCACTAAACTTTTAGTTTTGCACACAACAAAGCGAGCTGCTTGATTGGTTTAGCAGGTGAAACTTATTTATTTATTGCAGACAAATCTTATTCCTTTATTTATTTATTTTAATAGTGTTTCATTTCCTTGTAGATCTAACGATGCATGCACTCTGGCAGTTTTGTCATTTGTTTTTAGCGTAATTAGCGAGCTGAAATTTCGAATACTCGTGCTGCTTTTGGTAACGAGCGAAACTGATTTTTAAAATAGGTATATATGCCGAAACTTATTTTCAATTCATTTCGTATCAAACACTATCAATATCACAATAGCAGTTTTTGCAAGTTGAAACTTTAAAATTTAATGATTCTCTTCATTTATTTTCGTTTTTTTCCACGTTATTTGACGTTAATTTGCAGCATTTTTCTTTACGACATTTTCCGTTTTTCTTATTTATAAACAACAAATTTGCATGGTTTTCACGATTTGGTTAGGCGTCACCGCCACTGTCACCGTAACACACTTTGGCTCAGCCGTCTTGCTTGCCATCCATATTTTCCGTGCTAATTTACGTTTGCTTTCATCTATTTGCAGAAATAAATTTCGTTCTAAACGTCTCGAAATTTTATCACAGACTGACCAATAGATCACCACCACACGTTTGTTGTAGTGCGCGCA
Organism: Bactrocera dorsalis; assembly: GCF_023373825.1. Lineage (NCBI taxonomy): Eukaryota > Metazoa > Arthropoda > Insecta > Diptera > Tephritidae > Bactrocera > Bactrocera dorsalis. The sequence continues at coordinate 100,310,431 of NC_064304.1, read as the reverse complement.
AATTTTCACGATCATTTATAAATACTATTTTCCTCTATCAGCAGCTCACCAACGCCGACAGCTTCGGCATTGAGGAAAATCCTCTACATTGATTTTCATGCACAAAAACAAAATAAAAACAAATGTAAAAAAACCTGAATCTACAAATTTCTGAAAAAAGATCGCTCCATACACTCAAGTTGTGTGAATTGAGAGATCTTGATATTATTCGGAAATTTTCTCACGAAAAATAGCACAAAGCGTTTGTGTTTTTAGAGAAAAGTGCTACGGCAAACTTGAACTCATTAGCGTAGCAAAAGAATTCAAATACTCATCAACGAAAAGGTGAATAAAAGCAAAAGAAAATTGAGTTGCAACAATTTTGAGTTTGTTTGCGGCAATTAGAATGCGAGCGAGTCTAGAATTTTGGTGCGCAATGAGTTTAGAATTTCGCGCAGAGTCAAGAGACACGCTCAATGCGATGCAATAAATCTAGACGGACAATTAGACAAGTGCAAGTGAAAAAAATCAGATGTAAATTGAAAGAAGGAGATTTTTGTATACATACATATATATTGTGTATATACATATATACATCCTCGCATAGATATATGTATTTATACGTGTGTTTGTCAGTGTTTATTGTTGTAAAGTGTGCAAATATAAATCTTTATAGCCACACGTAAATAACCGCTTATACATAATAATTAATTGTCGCTGTTATTTATTGCATGTGTTTGCGGCAATTATAAATTGTAATAAAAAGCAACCACAATTGGTGGTAGGCAAAATAAATGTGCTGCCAAATGTGTGTAAATTGTCATTAAAAATTTATAAATGTCAAAAATCCCTTTTTTAAATAAAAGTATATAATGGTGTATACTGATGAGTTTAAATAAAAGTGCACATTAGAGTGTTCTAATCATTCGTAGTTATATTAGAGAGATTTTTCAGATCGGATTTAAATCTACACGGTGATGTTATTCAAGTACTCGAAGGGACTATACAATTTATATACATAAATTGTCATCATGGCGATCCGAAATTTCGCACGCATCATTTTCTACCCCAAAAGTGGTTCACTTTCACTATAGCGTATAGCTGCCATATAAACTGACCGATCAAAATCGAGATTATGTTTCTTTCAAGTAACATTAAATAGCCTTTAAAACCGTTAATTTCAAATAACGCGGGCAGGATGGAGAAGGATCTGGCTTCGTTTGGAGTCTCCTACCAGTGCCAAGCAGTGAAAAAGACGAATGACTGGCGTGCTGTTGCTAAATTGGCGTTGCCTACGCCTGTAGAGAAGAAGGAGAAGGAGGAGGAAAATAAGGAATATCCTTATTTTTTAATTCATGCATGACATCTGTCAAAGGGTGCAAAGCAACCCGCCAGGACGCACGGATTTGGAAGATCAAAAATTGCCTCCACGATAACGCCCCTGCTCAAGCATCGTTGCTTGTGTGCGAATATTTGACCAAAAACAACACATTGATGGTGCCTTAGCCACCGCATTTCCCTAGACCCTGCTTTTTTGTTACTCTGTGACCTTTTTTGTTCCTAAACCTGAGGAGACGTATAAAAGGACAACGCTACGATTGAGAAGATAAACACTGCATCGAAGGAGCAGCTAAACAAGATCACAAAAATTACTTTTGGAAGTGCTTTGAGCATTGAAAAAAATATATTTTCAAGAATAAATAGACACTTTCTTAAGAAATACAAAATTTAGGATACCTTTTGAGCCAACATCGTACATAACAGCAAAACATTTTCTGTGGATTGCAAACCGTTGGTTGGCGTCTTCAGATTTAGTTACTTATACAAATAATGAGTAGTTGATAACAGGGATGCACCTATGAAGGGTTTTATATTCATAATTACGATTCAGACAAGCCTTCATTCAAGTGTTTGACTTTCAAAAAAAATATCCAGGCATAATTGACAAACCTTACGAATATTACATACATACATATAAATAAGTATATACATATGTACATACTCATATATGTATGATTAACCTATATACAAGAGTGTGAAATGTTAAGTCGAATTGTCTGCAATAATAATAGGGGTGTGCTTGGGAGTAAAATTTGTTCATTTGCCAAAACCATGCTAATTAATTTATATACCAGTATACTGCGCTAAGGCATGTAATCAGATAATTGCACGCTAATGCGCCAACTGGCGGGTTAAAATTACAAAACATGTTTTGACTCACAATTTTTTTTTACAAAAAAAAAAAAAAAAACAAAATAAAATTAAAAAAAAAATAAATAAATAAAAACAATAAATTAAATTAAAAAAAAATTAAAAAAAAAAAATTAAATGAAAAAAAAACAAATAATAAATAAATAAAAATTAAATTTAAAAGCAAAAAAAATATGTCAGCAGGAAATATTCTTGAGGAAGATCTAATCGTATAGCTTCTAGCGACTGCCTCAAAGCTGGTTTGATTGCAATGGTAAGAGTGAAGGGTTAGGCAAGAGTTTTGGCTATGGAAAAAAGCCTACCCAATATAGCGCGCTGTTAAAAATACAATCAAGAAGTGTAGTGCTGGGATTATAAAGATATCAAAAAACACATGAGAGTCTCGTTCGACCAGCAGTTTAAGCCTTAGTAATTTTAACTCAATTAGTCTCCATTTCCATTATATTTGCATACAAATACTTCAACAAAAACACAACTGCGACTAATTTCGGTGCTATTGTTTCCAAATTTTAGGCTATTTCACTCTCTTGGAAAAAGGCTGCGTAAAAACATCTTTAATCTAATACATATTAATTTTCAGTGTTTGTTCAAGCACATTTTTTTTAATATTTTAGACCCTCGACGACCAGTAGAAACTGATCTTCATGCGACCGCATACATATACAATATACTATATATGTATGTATATACATATGTACATGTATACATAACTTGGATATATGCAGCATATTAAATCTAAAATAAAATTATATATTAAAATATTTCGAGTGTGAGAAATGTTATTTATATGCCACTTTCCGCCCGGCAGCTTGATTAATGTAAGCTGTTCACTGTCAGTTACCGACACAAGCCAAAGAATTTGCGTTGCTGCCAATGGTTTGTCGATGATACTTTTTTTTTAATTTTGAAGCAGTAGCAAACACAAAAAATGTGGTGATAAACATATTAAAAAGAAAATATTTTACAACAAAAACAGTATCTTTCTAAGAAGTGTGCCGAATTTTGACAATGTGCCAGCATAAAATATGAAATAGATCAAATAAGTTAAAGCATAAAAAATAAATTTGTAAAAGTTTAATTAATTGTAAATTAATTGGCACAAGCATAAAATATTTATCATATTATGGTTGTTGCTTATATTAAACTGATTTTATCTACAACTGTTGGTAAATGGCATATTAAATAAATTCCTGTATCTAAATGTAGCTCTGTACATTAGGGTGGGGAAAAAAATAATGTTAATTTTTGCTTCCTATTCTGGAAAATTGATTGGTAGACTACCTCTCTGAAAGGCTTTCTAAGTATGAGCTCTTAATTGCAACGGGATGATTTTCCAGCTGCTTCAAAACATATTTTGTTGACCCTTTATAAAATTTAATGCTCTTAAAAAAGGTCTATAACATTTATTCGAAAATCTAATCGTTTAGCGGATATAACCGGTAGAAGTTTGTATATTTTAAATCAAAATTTTTTTTCTTTTCATATTTTTTTTTCCCACCCTAATGTGCTTATCTACATATTAAAAGTATTTTGTGGATTTTGGCCAAGTTATTTTGCTGCTTTAAAACGCATTACCATTTTCCAAATTTTTTTTTATTATTTTTATTTATTTTTCATTTAATTTTTGTATATTTTTTTATTTTTTTTTTATATATTTTATAATTTCTAAACCTCTCTAAAATTTTTTATGTGTACCTATCACTTTCTTATATGTTATTAATTCGTTGTTTTTACTTTTTTTTTATGCAATAAGTCGTTTTTGCGTTTCTACGGAAATGTGCTAATTATAAAATAAATATAACACTAACACTTTATATACACAGTGTCTTGTCATAGTGTTATGTACGAGTTTTGTATATATAGAAACATTAAAAATTATTAAATTTTTTTGTTGAACTTACCAAAATCGGAGAGGTTTACTTTTTCCAGGAATGGATCAGCGACTGGCAACTGAAAATCAAATAAAACATATATTATCAAGGGAATACAAAAATTTTAAAATGCTTTCAAGTTTATTTTCGTGTTTGTCGAATGGACAAATTTTCACAATTTCCATTTTTCCTAAATTTTTCTTTCAAAAATATAAAAAATGTTTATTACACCTTAGCAGCCATTAATTTCTATGTATTATTATTTTTATAGCACAAGGCACCCATTATTTTACTGTTATGTTATAAAATGTATTTCAGTTTATTTAATTAGCTTTCTACTTTTTAGCACTTAATGTTTTATTTCTTTGTGTTTTGTGTTGTTCAGATATTAGTACTTCAAATATTGACTCTGTTGACGTCAGTGAATTTTTCCTAACCACTTATAAATTACCTGCCTCAACCTGAAAATGTTGAAACACTCAGTTGAAATACTTTGTAATCAAATTAACAACTCGTAAGCGTTATTACTTAATTAATATTTATATGCTAAAAACTAAAGGCAAATATTGCCCTAACGAAATTCAAACATGCAAAAAGTGGAAAAGAAAGTGGAAATGTGTCGCAATTTAATGCGAAAATTATGGTATTTTTAGGTAGTAATACTGTTTTATAGTTAAAAAGTTTTTTTTTTTTGTTTTGAAAGTTAAGAAGAGTTCAACATTTTTTTTAACTTTAAAATAGTATTACTTAGAATAGTGTCAATTTAAGAATGTCTTTGCTTTATTTCAACGGCAGTCCCAGTTCTACGTAACCGGATTGGTTTTGAGCTTTATTCAAAGTCGATAGTATTCTATAAAAATTATGGAAGAGATTTTTGGCGATATAACAACAACAATATTGTTTACTGATTAAATTGTATGCCCTGTATAGGGTCGATTTAGCCATGTCTGTCTCTCCGCCCGTCTCTATATATGCGAACTTGTTTCTCACCTTGCGAAAAGAAGAAACGACTGGAGCGCTATTGTTAACTCGGAGTAAGCGGTTTCTACGCCAGTAAAAAAGAAGAAGAAATCTCTCAATTTTTTTAATATGGATCTGAAATCTTTCAGATATCCTTTTCTCTGCAAGAGGCTGCTTATTTGTCGGAACCGCCGATTCCAGACCACTAAAGCTTGTGTAGCTGTCATACAAACTGAACGATAGGAATCAAATGAATGTATGGAAAACTTTTAATTTGACGAGATATCATCATGAAATTTGGTCCAAGATAACGGTATATTCTACGAAGAAATTGATCAAAGCGGAACACTAAAGCATATACATAGCTGTCATAAAAACAGACCAACCAAAATCAAGTTTTTTGTATGTTACAACGAGGTAGTAAGTAACACAATGATTTCATGATAGCGCTTCCATTCACAAGAGGGAAATCCACCATAATTTTACAGCGTGCACATCTGAATAAAGCATATACGATATGCCATATATTATACCCGTCATTCATATAGGTATGTATTTGTTGTTATTTTCCTAACTACACCCTATAATTACTTGTATACACATGACCGGAATAACTACACAATGAGCAACAATAAAGCGTGAAACGTCAGACGTGGGGCGAGATGCGATCGCTTACAGGTATTGGCATAGAGGCAAGCCGGTGTACGTTGACGTCTAGTCAAGAGTTAGGGAGGAATTAAAAAGTAATAACACGATTACCAAGAAAAGAAAAATTCCCTTGAAAATGGTATAATAAGTGAATCAATAACAGATGATAGAAGTGCAAAATTGTACTTGACGGAAAGCAATAATCATGCAGCCGGTGTTTTGAAGGTTAGTTGGAGACTATAAATACATTAAATAATTTCTCTTGAAATTTACATTAAAGAGGTTTCAAATGTTCAGCAACCACGTCTGGAAAATTATGTGCAATACGACTCAACGAAATATAAAACGTTGGGTTCGCATTTGCCTCCTAAGCGCGAGTTAAATCGACGGTTGGTATTTAAAAACTCACTAAACTTGCAACTCTCATATTTCAGATATATAAACACTTATTACTCAAACTTGAGACCAATTGTGTGCGGAAGTTGGCAAGACTTTTACGAAAAGGCACGCGTGCCAGTCAAAAGAGAGCACACCATCAAGTCAACTTACATGCGTTGCTCTCGTAAAGTGTGGATGCAAATGTGTCTGCTTTTGCGGGTACTGCTCTGGGTATTGTTGTTCGTATTCCTGCTTTTTACACTGTCGTAAATATTCTTGATATTCACGATCGGTGAAATCACTGCGTCGTCGCACAAGTATACATTCCCGTACTGGTGAGCGTTCTATGCTGGCCGTAGGTCGGCTGGTAGCAATCGACTCGCGTCTGTCTCTTACAAGTGGATGATGTAAACGCGACTTTTGTGGTGCTTCTTGTTCTTGCTGTGGTTGATATTGTTTTGTACGCAACGCTGATTCGTGCTGTTGTCGTTGTAGTTGTTGCATCCGCTGTCCACTTTGTATGCTTGTCGCCATTGTCGGAGGGCCGGTGACCAAACGATTATAACGCGTTGTACCCAAACTATTACCGAAACTATTTAGATTTCGTGTATGGTCACGTCGACTAACGTGGTGTCGTGAATGCCGTGCGCCGTCTCCTATATCCGCTGTATGTGTACCGAGGTAGTCGAAGCTGCTATCACCACCATTATCATAGTCGTAGCCCGCGTAGCCACCTATGGCTTGTTCGTCACTGCTGAGCGTCGCCTCACCGGTTTCTTCGTCTAAGAGTATGGGTAAATGATGAAATTTTTTCTTGCGATTTATTGGCGAATTGCTGAGCGAGCGACCTTTGGCGCGCTGTTGCAATGCAGCGCGAATTAGTGCCGACTTTTTTGTGGATGCTGTGCAGTAATCGGTGACAGGCAAATGATTGACACGTATCTCGGGTGGTGGCGGACGGAGCGGTGACTCGACGACAGAACGACGACGAAACATTGTTGATATGTATATGTGTGTATGTATGTATTTGTATACAACTATTGTTTAGTTGAAATCAACTTCTCAGTTTACACACTTTATAAAAAATGGCTTTTTAATGACTTGATTTACGGATTATTATATCTATATTAATTTGTTCGTCTTTGTTATGCACTTTAAAACTGTTTCGAGTTTAAGGTCGTTATTAATACAATATTAATATAATTGGAACACGATATTAATAAAAAGCATTTAATTGTCGGTGTTTCAGTTTTGTTTTGCATTCAAACAGAAACACTTAACAGACAGTTGAGGAAAATATTTTTTAAATAAAACTTTTGTAATTTTGAAATTAAATTATATTTTTAAAATTAATGAAATTTTTTTAATAAAATAATTTTTATTAATAATATTAGAATTTTATTTAGCAATTTTATTTGATTTTTATAACAAATATTATTTATTCGTATGTTTACTTTCATGCCCTGGTACGGTATAAATTGATTTCTTTTTTATAAATATATTTTTTTTTATATATTTTTTTTATTTTTATAGTTTTTTTTTTATTAGGTAATTTTTTTTTTTTGAAAAATTTATTTTTTATTTATAAATTTAGTTTTTTTCACAAATTTATTTTTGTTTTTATAACATTTTTTTATAATTTTATTTTTAGTTTTTTCTTATACATTTTTTAATTTATTTTTAAATTTTATAAATTAATTTTCGATTTTTATAATTTTTTTATGATATTAATATATATGTATTTATATTTCAAATTTCACATAATTTCTTAGTTAATTATCCGGCAATGTTAATGAACAAAATATTAATAATCCATTCTTCTCACTTCTTTAATCTTTCAAAATTTGATTATAAAACACAAAATTTTAATAAAAAAAAATAAATGCTTTGCGTTTCACTGTATAGTAGACTTCTTTTATTTTTTCGCAATAAGACAAAATTCAATTTCAAGCATATCGCAATTTTTTAGCGATTTTTGTTTTTCCACATCATCACAGTGCTAATTATTGCTTTCCAATGGTTTTTCAAAGGCTCACATTTCATTTATATCTACATGAGTACACATTAATTTGTTTATTTATTTTAAGTATCACTATTGAGAATATACTATCTGAATAAATACGGGTTAATGGCATCAAATTGCGAAATCATCCGAGCAAACCAAATTTAGTACACTTATTGTTGTATTATACACACTTATTGTTGTATGTACTTTTTATACCTGCACGCACACACATAAATATGCATATGTACATATTAAAACGCATAGAAAAGTAATTGTAAAACATTCGTAAAGGACTTCATTTATTTATTTCAATACATTTTCCACTTTATTATTAACCTGATTGCACTTCTTGCTTTCGCGCTCTTTACTACAGGTCTTTTAAGGCAAAATTGCCAAATCATTTATGCAAAAGAAAAAACAATTTCTTTACGTTTTCACTCCGTTAGTCAACCTGCGATCGCGCTAGAAAAACACAACTTAACGCTTACAATCATCACTGGAAACTACTTGACTATGGTGACTCGCTGCAACAGCGATCCAGCGAACTAGCTGCACAAGCAATTACCTTATCGTGTATTTGCTTTGTTGTAGTTGTTGGTGTTGTTGTATTTAAAGAGCATGAAACCCGTGTGTGTTGGAAGCCTTGCAGAAACCATCACTTATCGAGTAAATAATAAAACAACAAACAATCTAAAGCAGCGAGTAAACAAAAACCAACGAATCGACATGTGAGAAATACCATGCCAATTCAGCCGCCACCAATTCCAGTGAGTAAGTGAATCACTAGAGAATGAGCGTATGAACGAACCAATTGCACAAAAAAAAATAATTAAATCATGCGATCGTGCAAACAGCTGGGTGATGGCCAAACCGTCAGCATTTGGTGGAGCAAAGATTAACAACAACTACAGTAACATTTTGCAGTCAGTCGCAACCAATACAGTGACAGTTGTTTATATTTAAACAATGCATTACAACAACGAATTTGCGTGTTAAGACGCTAATATAACAGTTTTAGTTAACTTTTAAGGTAATTGGAAAGTGACTAAATAAACGGAATGAAATGAAGGAGGACGGTTGGAGAATAGCTGACCGAGTTTTATCGCATTGGTGATGTTTACTCGTAGATTTATGATGCAGAGAGGGGAAAACTAACGTTTTTAATTACATACACTTAGGCAACACATAAAAGATAATAGCATTTGCTGTTAAGAGTTAGAAGAAACACAAACACAGGAAAAAATAATAAAAATAGTAGAAAAAATGTATTTTATCGCATACAAAAATGCTGTAAAGTACCTAAAGTAGGTAAGTACTAGATATACAATTTTATGTACACGTTTATAGCGATATAGCAAAATATGAAGGCATTTGTACTAAACAGTTATGTAGAGAATGTGAAAAATCCAACGATTTCCATTGTCTACTTAACCGATAATGAAGGCCGCAAGTATATACAGAAGGTACTGGTAAGGTAGCGTACCGTATACTTACATACAAATGTTTGTATGTATGTATGTACGTGCAGAATAGACAGCCAAACCAAGTCAGGCGAGTAAGAAGTTCAAATAATAAATAGGTAAACATTTGTGTGGCGTGTTGTGGTATTTTGTCGTGTGACGTGTTTATTTGAGTGACTCAAAGCTGGCATCGTCTAATTATCAGAATGATATGCAAATACATGCGCGCGTCTACATATGCATATATTAAATACAAATAATACTAATAATAAAAACTGTTGCTAATGCGGATTTTTCTTCTTTGGAATTAAGCGAATCTTCTTAAAAGCACTACACAGCTAAATTCACGTAGGCATGTCTAGTGTGTTATTGAAATTAAAAGTAAAAATAAAATTCTTATCAACATTGAATTAAAGGATTTTATTTTTGTATATTCAATTATTGCTTTCGACTTTTTTTTTGCTGTCTCTACTATTTTAATGTTCATATTGTCGTTTTAGTCAAGCAATGGTTGTGTTTATACTGGTCAAAACTGTGAATATTTTGATTAAACATTTTTTTAAATAAAAATTAAATTAACAAAAAAACTAATTTTAAATCATTTTAATATGTAAAAAAATATAAAAATTTAATTCTACTTTTGCAATTAAAATAAATTCTAAAACCAAAATCTGAATTACAAATTGACGAAAAATGATTAGAATGTATAAGTTTGGTCATCAATATTCTGAAGAAGTTCATAAACACAACGGTTTCATTATTATTTTCAAAAGCAATTCCTATAACCAGATTATTATTTCTGAAAAACGGGCAAAATTTCATAAAATTTGTCAAGAAGATTGTGTACAATTTATAGTGCCCCCTTAAAAAAAATCTTATTAATTATTGGTGTATTGAGACAGTTTTTTTTAAGAACAATGCATAAAATAATCACAGCAAACACATTGTATCAGAATCTAATAGGATAATTGTTATTCACTCCTGGCTGACATACATATGCTCGCAGTTAATAGTTCAAGAAAAATATAGTTCTGAGTTGCAGCTTCATAATCGAAGAATACAATATAAACACTCGTTTTTGCTATTCCTCCAGCTCCTCCCGGAGCAAAACACTGAGTTAGCTATGAGGAATTTCAGTAAAACTATTATGTCCAACTTTCAAAGTTTATCAGTGATTTTTTTATGTTATTCCGTGACCTCAGTTACTAAAATTTAAATATTTTAATGCAATATTTTTTTTATAAAATTACAAAATTTTCGTACACTGTTGACAAGTGTAGTAATTTCACAGTTTTATTTCCCAAATTACTGCTTTATGTATATATTATCATTTTTTAATATTTGCAGTTATAGCTGTTATATCGTTGCTTAAATATTATTATTTGTTATATCGTAAATTAAATATTTTTATTTTTATTAAGCATTGTAAATTAGCAAACATGTTGCTTAATTGAATTTTATACTTAAAGCCGTTTTTGGTCCAATTTAGCGGCAACATAAAATTTATCTAAAATCAACACACATTTATTTTGGGCACTAATTGCTTAATGTTGCTAAACAAAGATGCTTTTGTTTTTTTTATGATATTAAATGTTTGGTTTTGCGTCACAAATATAAAAAAAAAGTCAATAGACATTTAAAACTCGTGGTTTTGGAGCAGTCGCGTACCAACGACTTAGAAATCTTGGAGGCAAATTCTTTGATTGCTGACAGCCAGTAAAGGAAATATTGAGCTTCAATAAACCGAGGTAAGCCCCATTAAAAATCAAGGCAATTAAAACTGAGATGCCAGCGGCAATGTAGCAATAGTTGTGGGGCTTACATGATGACTCATGAGTGCTATAAATATAATGACTTGCAGCACTTTGTGAAATTTTATGGTTTATATCACGTACTCAGCAATTTTTGTTTTATCTTGATCAATAATAATTATATTATACTATAGTTCAACTACAGGTACTTCAAAAGTAAGAAAATATAGTTGCAAACTTTCCACTTGTTTTTATTAAAAGTTTTTAATTTGCTTTGCTGTGTTTCTAGTTTTATAATTATTTTCATTGAAATAACGCATTTAATTATTTTTTATAAAAAAAAAAAATAGTAATAAAACTGAATTGTATATATTAAAAATAACGTCAGGCAGTATATTGGCGGCAATGATATAAAAATAGGGGCTAAATACACTACGAAGCTTATTGTCACCCTGTGCAAAGTTTAAGCTCATAAAGTTCACTAAAAGTTCAAGGCGAATGACGTTCGCTAGCTTTTTACGATTGAAAGCTTTCCAATGATGTATAACAAAATTTTATAAGCAAACGAATAGATTTTTCTCTCTATATATGTATGTAGAGAAAAGAGAGAGTTAAAAAGTAAAATAAGTAATGAGAGCAAACAAGTGAGATTGTTGTAGAAGAAAATAAACACAACAACAGCATAGTGGGAGTAGTGACGCGTCATGCTGTTTGCCTTTCGGCCATATTGTGCTTTTTGTAAAATTATTTGCCTAGTTTTACGCTCCTCTACCGATTGCAAGACCAAAATGACCTTGAGTGTGCGCGAATACTTGGGTTAGCGTACATTTCAGCACAAACCGGGAATTTAGGGGATGTTGCGATTTGAGCGCTTGGCAAACGGCACAACAACTTAAATTTTATTGCCGTTTTCATTAATCATACGTTCGTACATAAAGCAATTTTTGTTGGCGGCTAACAGTTTGCATGTCACTGTTATTCAATTAAGATTTAAGCCTAGAAAATTCACCGGAAAACCGAGTATGTTTAAGCAATAGTTTTTTTTCACTTACCCCTCTGGAATCACGGAATAAAATGGCGGCGTGATGAGGATCTAAGGTACCGTCACCACGTAAGCCTCGACTAGCTGCACCCAAAGAAGCACGCCGTTTCTCCAAATCGGCTGAGGCCCGACGCATATGAGCACCTAATTACAAGAAAATATGAGAGTTAAATTAGTTTTCTGCTTGTTGAAATCGCTTTAAATTACCAAACAAAGTTATATAATAGAAAAAATTACAACAAGTAACGGCGTGGTGTAAAATCGTAAAATAAATTGTGTATGCATATGTAATAGAAAAATACTCATATATGACATTTGATTTGCAGCATAAAACTTTAGCCAAATACCAGAGATAATATAAATTGTTGATTAAGCTTACGCCATATTTCTTACTTGGCCCTTAACGCCTTAAATCAGTAATCACCATGACTCCACCACTCTCATTTACCTTCTTTAACAATCTTCTCATAGATTTTATATGTCGCACCACAGTCCTCCAATATGCGATTGGGCCGACTCAGCGTATTCACATCCAAACTCTTGGAACGTGAACGAAAGTTCTCTTGTGGATCGTTCAATGGCGAAGTGCAAACACTGTTCGTGTCATGCGATTTGCGTGGCCAAATATGTACTTTCTTCGAGAATTGCTTCAACATCTCATGTATGGAGTGATGATGATGATGATGATCCTTGGATTTCTTGTTTTCGCGCGGCAATGAGTTATCACTATCCTCGTTCGTGCTCAAACTCTTCGCAAAACTGCTATTATCGAAACGATGTTTATATGACGAAGCACTGCCATTTTCGGCTGAGACGCGCGTTTGTCCGACATAATCGTCCAGCGATGTACAGGCGGCGCCCACTCGGTGAAATATTGAATTTATACTCGGACGTTCCGGTGTGCGTGCACTGCTCGCACCCGTATGCGTAAAGTACTGGTGATCGGCCTGCGATTCGTAGATATCATCGAGATCATGAGGAAAGTAGCCACCTTGTGTGCTATGCACTGGCGGTGAACCACAATAATCATTGGGATAACGGCGTAGGCTCTATGAATTGGATTGAAATTTAGTACGGGTTGTGGGTTGTGCAAAAAGTAATGTGTTTTGCTTACAGCATATACGGCAGGACTGTGAGATCGATCGAAATAGTTACGTTTCGAACAGGTACGCTTAAAGCTGTTGCTGTAGCTATCATAGGAACTGCGTGTCATGTTGCTGGCATTCGATGGCGAGTTGCGGTAGTGATTGTTAAGTGATTTGCTGCCCTCGGGTACGGGCTGCGGACTGGATGACTGCACCAACTTATCAATTACCTTTTCTGGAATATAGACATTCAGCATTAAAAAGATTTGTTTTTTTTTCTTTTTATAAAATTTAAATTAAGCGAGTGTTAAGCGTGGGGAGAGTAGAGGATGCTTCAATATTTTGTAATATAAGCAAAATTATTTCAAATACATACATACATACATATTTATGTATTATTCATCAATATCAAAAAAATCATTTTAATTGAAGCTTTCACTTTCTCTCCGTTCTGCTTTGACTGTGTAGCTTACCTTGTGACCAATTCGGTGATTTGGAGTTGGTCGACGACCCTGAACTGCTACCCGAATCCACGCTATGCAAACGATTTGTGTCATCGTTGCTATCGTAGCTGATGCTGTCACGTGGATAACTGTTACGAGCAGCAAAAGGTGAATGGTTGTTATGGTGATTATGATGAGTGCTGCAAGCGCTATCTGCGCTCAACTGTTTTTCGACAGCATGCTGCCGATATAAATGCGTTATGCCATGCATATTTATATGTATGTTGTATTGTATGTATTGTTATATATTGTCGTCGTTTTTTATATACGAGTATATATTGAATTATTTAAAATTTAAAAAATCACAATTTCCGGGGTAACGACGCTTATTTGTTTGTATGTATGCGTATACACTTATTTGCAATAAAATTTGACGGCTAAATTATAATAAATCACACAATGCAGCGTTGTAATGAGATTATAGCAGTAACTAAATTATATTTTATAATATTTAGTTTACGGATATAAAACGAAATTATACAATTAAAAATCACACATAAAATCACGTTTCTAATTGTTTTTGTTTTTAGTAGCTTTTGTAGTTATTTTCGGCACTTTGTTTTTGCTTTTTTACAGTCACATGTTGTTATTGTTGTTTATTTCCTTGCTATAAATTTTTTCTCAAGTGAATTGCAACACGTTTTTCTCACAACTTTAAAGCGTCGTCAACAGGTTGACGGCCAATGTCGGTCACCTTGCAGTTGATTTAAATACTTTCGAACTTTTGTTTTTGTTTTTTTTTAATTTTAAACTTAGCATTTGCGTATGTATAGAAAATCGATTCTCATTAACCACTGCAACACACACTTCGCGTAGTCTTCGCTAATGCACTTGATGCTGTTGCAATGTAAACGACGTTGCCTTGCCGGTCACCCACTCGCTGAATTATCACAAATACTGTAACAAAGCGTTCTAAGAAGCCGGCATCTGATTACAAAAACACAATACACGAATAAAAGTAGCTGGCAATAGTGACAATAGTAGTATCTGCGCCAGAACAGCAAGTGTTGCTGCAGCGATAACTCTCTCGCTCTTTACATATGCACGTTGTTGCATTCAAAAGTTCACTTTTGCTCTTTGCATAAATAGCAGCAGATACTCAGTAATTTAGAGTTGAGTTTCGGCATGCACTGCTCTCTCTTGAAGTTGTTGTAATACACATTTGTGCAACAATTTTAGTTTTAACTTTTTACCTTTTCTATTGTATTTGGCACACTCAATGCGTACAAGAGCAAATTCTCGCTCGCTGCCAATGCAGCAGACGACGTCGCAGTCGACGCGCTGCCTCTGCTATTGTGCTGCTTCTGTAACACTGCAACTGTTATGCTCGCATTCGATAGAACAGCAGCAATGAAATGGTATTCGTCCACCCGCGTTTCTGCGCCAATGTAAGTTTTAGTAATTATTGCTGTTACAAAGACTCCAACAATGTTTGGCGTTATTGTTGTTGTATATTTAGTTATACGCGTTGCAGTTGTCAAAGTGATAGTTGAACGACCTGTAAGTAAGTCAAAGCTGTAGACAACATAAAATTGTTTATGATAATTTCTTTTGTACTCTCGTACACTATACACTGCCGCTCTCTATCTCTCGCTGTGTGTCGAATTTGTTTGCCGTTGTCTGAATGTACATATGCAATGAGTACATTTACATACATGACTCAAAATAAATACTATTATTTTCTACAGTGAACTACATTTCTAACATGCGACTTAATTGTTTTGGAAAGTGCTATGAAATTAGACTTACTATGTGATATGAAATAAAGTTATTTAAAACAAAATATTATAAAATAACGATTATAAATTATTTAAAAAATTTAATAAATAGATAAACATATCGTGAATATATATTTTAAACGAACACTTTGATTATAAATCATAGAACTGTTTAGCAACAAAAAATATATTCTTATAAAATCCTAAAGGCAATTAAACAATATACATACATACATATGTACATAAATACAATTTTATAATTATGTAATATACATAAATATTTAAAATAATGCAGCACTTTGCACACTTATAAGGAGACAGACAAAAATACCAACATGAGTTCTACGCAGAATATTGTAGGCATCGACCTTTCCTACGAGCACTAATTGTAAAAGTGCCTCTCATAAAGATTAGTACATACTATCTGTCCACTAACTCACACATGTATGTATGTATGCAGTTATGTATGTTATGATGTCCCATGAATTATTTATATACAAGACTATAATAAAATACAAAATCAAATCTACTAGCTCGCTAAAAGAATTACTTTGTAGGTGAGAAACAGTACTTTGCTGTTATGCTGCGTTTGTATTACAGCAAATTCAATTGTTCATTAGTGATAGCTGGTAGCGGTCATCTTCATAGCAAGACAACGCAATACCAGTAGTTATATAAGTAAGTATATACTAAGTAAATATTCGATATTATTTTCATAGTAGAGTACCCATTATTTCTTTGAATAAATGGCAAGGCAGAATAAGAATTGGCGAAGGTATAAATAAAACGATTTCGAAAGAATTTTAATCAAATAAAATTCAAATATCAAAGATTTTATGAAGACTTTATTAACTTAGTAGTTGTTGCATTGCTATTTTTTATTTGATCGTATATTTTCAGTTTTTCATTTTCTTTTTGTTAATTTTCTGTTAACATAAATATTATATTTTTTTTTTTTACTTTTTTAATTACTTTTTTCATACACAAGCGAAAGCTCGTTAGTTGCCATTTTTCTATATTTCGAACAACCTACTTCTTATCAACACTTCATCGAACTCCCTTGTACTTAACCTAGTTTTTGGTACACAAAAAAATAAATCGCTAGCGCGTAATCACACGAATTAATCTCTTAATAAATGCCCAACTGAAATACAACACACATAATTGTTTTTGTTGGCAATAAAAGTGTTATGCGTACAGCCAAATTTAAAATAACATTATTTTATATTAATTGGTTTTTGTTGTTTCGCGACTGTTCGGACATACGAATGTACATAAACACGTATGTACATACAGCTACGAAGGCCATGAGTAATGCACTAACCGAATAAAAAATTTATTTTATGTTTCACTAAATAATATACAAAATTGTACATACATATATTTTTACGGTTAAATGGTAAAAAGCAACTATAAATTAGCAATTGTTTATGAAGACGACAGAACCACCGCGCTGTTGGCAGCCGACGCCGCTGCTGTATACCTGCCAGATTTCGTGAAAAAAGCGCTCGTGTAGCGGTGCACGCACGCCTGCCTTTCTGTCTGGCCGAATAAGTGAATAAAAATAAATAAAAGATAGTAAAAAAAATATACACAGAAAAATAATATAAAATAAAAAAAATTCTTACTGTTCACATACATATACAAAAAGTAGAATACATATATGTATGTAGATACTTTTTATCTGTGAAATATCTTGACTAATGTACACGCATACCTACTTGTGTACACACATGCGGTGATTCGAAGCGCTCTTCGAATATGTGTATGGGCATGCTTAAACGTAAGTATATTTTCCTTAAATACATATGTATTTATTTATTAGTTTTTTTTAATATTTTTTTAATATTATATTTTTATATTTGTTGATTTTTTGTTCATTTGTTGACACATATCGCCTTCGCTACGCTTTGTTGTTGTGTAGTGTAAATTTTATTGCTCTGTTTATTAACATTTAAATCAATTTTTACACCCACAACCGCACAATTTTACTCAATTTTGCACAAAAAAGTATTGTTATTTTTGCAAAGCTCTCTCAAGCGTAAACTGTCACATACGTCAAAAAAAATAAATAAATAAATAATAAAGAGAGAGCAACGAGTAAAGCGAATGGTTTGTGAGTATGGACGCAAGTTATCCCTATTTTTATCCAGAAAGCACCGAAAAGCATGGTGAAAAAACGTAAAAAAAAACAGCAAAAGGTCACTAGACAAACACTGCCTGATAAATAACCTTGTGCATACCTGTGTACGCATGCACTGACCTACTTTGCATATTTTCTAGGAACACTTTTTTCTTACTGACACTGGTTGTTACGTGTGATACCTTACGAAGCGAAAGCTCGAATGTTTGATCGGAACGTGTTAAGTAATCAAAGGTAGCAAACATTGAATAATCGAATATCGTGTAACTTGTTTCTGTATGTATGTTTGTATGTAATTAAAATATTATTACGTTATATCAAGTCGAAGAAAAAAGTGCTCATTAGCGATTCCATAACAATTGTGAAAATATATTAAAAAATCAAGAAAAAAAGTAAAATTCGGACGCATCGGATCTATATTTGTAATACCCGTCACAGGTGCATTTTTTATAGCAGACAATGATATACTATAAAATGATCTTTTTATTGATTTTGATTGGTCAATATGCATGGCAGTGGTACGATCTATGCAATTTACTCGTAGTTTGTATAATGAATGTTTGGATAATCATAGAGGCTAAATTTTGTGAAGACATTTTGTCAGTTAAAACAGTTTTCCATAGAATGACTTGATTTTGATTCTTCAGCTTGTACGGCAGATATATTGTATGTATGTTATAGTGTTCCAATAATGCCGGTTCTGTTAAATGAGCAGCACCTTAATAAGGAAAGGATGAGTGCTGAATTTAGGATCGATATATTTCAAAATCCAAGCGATCACTGATCACATTTTATACCTTCTCCGAAGTTTCCTTCTTGGTGTTACTTCATGACAAGCTTAATTTACACTTTTTAGGGTATAAAAATATTAAAAAATAGAGCATTTTAAACACGAAGTGTTTGTGGCTTATCACTAGCATGTGTATATAAATCGTATATAATATGCATATACATATCTGTTCGTATGTAAATTGTAAAATCTACGTATTTGCGCTGCGTCTCTACGCATGATTACAGTGAAATAAATGGAAGCTATAGCAAAGCTTATAATATACAATATTTATTTACTTTACCCGGCTAATATGTATGTATGTGTGTACATACTATATGTACTTTAAATTGTTTGCACAATCTTTTACTATGCTAATTATTATTTTAATGCTGTTACTGGCAGCATGCTTATCAGAAACGCGCCCACTTAAGGCATACAGATGTACATACATATAAATGTATTTACTTGCATTCACTTGATTCAGCGCAGATAACGTTGCATTATAAAGGGTATACAGCTTAAATGCTTTAAATAAAAAGCTGAGCATTTGCCTCGACAAGCTGTTAAGTACATACATACATATGTATAAAGATGAAAACAATATATTTGTTAAAATTTTTTAATACTGTTACTAAGCTGATAAATTTGTAAAACAATTTCTTTAGCAAAAATGCACTCGGGTATGCCGAGGTACAACTGAGGTTAGATAATTGTTTCGAAAAACTTCTTGAGTTGGAAATTCAGTTTAGAAAAATAGAATTTGTTGCATTCACCACTTTTTTCTCAAAAAAAAAAATTTAAGTCTTCGCCTTTCTTACAATAAATACAAAACTGAATGCCAAACCATAAATAATAGCCCATACACACAGCTGATAAGCAGCAGGGACGCAGCGAATAACGAAAAGCGGCCAGCAGCTACAGCGAGATTGATAATAGTAGAAGCTGTTATCAGACTAAAATGTTTCTTCACTGCGCTGATGCTAGGCGTTTGCCGGAGTTCGTGGTAGGCTGTGTCGTTTTCTTGTACACATGCATAACTGTATAAACGAGTATTTAAAAAATGATAATGTTACATAAATATTACACAATGCAGTAAATATCAACTATGAAATTTCAGAGTATACTTTATGTTGAAAAAAAAATATTTTTCATAAGTAAAAATAATTAATTTGGAAGCTTGAATGAATTTCAGATATTTGGTTTGAATTTACAAAAAAAAAGACCAGAAATAATAGAAAATGAAATTAAGAAAAAAATCGGTTAATAACTATTTTAACGTAGCTAATTAAAAAATAACCAATACAAAATAAATTAATTTACCACAAAATATTATTTTTTAATAATATATTTTTTAGTTTTACCAAGAAATATTGAAAGAATCCTTTTTGCATTTTTTTTATTTTTTGGGCGTAATTAATTAATTGTATTTTATTACATTTAATTACGCAAAAAGAGTTGTTAACCGATTTATTTCTTAATTTCATTTTCTATTATTTTTGTTCTAAATTTTTTTATACCCTCAACAGGGTATATTAAGTTTGCCGCGATGTTTGTAAAAACCAGAAGGACACATCGGAGATCCTATTAAGTACGTATTTACATAAAAGATGAGCTGAGTCGATTTAGCCAAATTTTCATATGCCTGCCCGTACATATACAAGCTTGTTCCTCAGTTCTCTAGATATCAATCTGAAGTTTTGCCTACGTTCTTTCCTTTTCAAAAAGCTATTCTTTTGTTAGAACCACCGTTATCGATCACTTTCACACATAGCTGCCATAAAAACTGACCGTTCAAAATCAAGTACGAGTACTTCTATGGAAAAGTTTTTTAGTTGATAAGATATCTGCAGCAAATTAGGCACTGATTTTTTTTAGTCTTTGTCCCACTGTGCATTATTATTTAATTATAAGTTATTATCTTTTCATATGCGCTCTACTGCATATCAAGTGCTTAATATGTGATTGTTTATGCACATATATGTATATTTTTTTTTTGTTGCCACTGTTGTTGATAGCATTATATTTTTAAATATAGCTTTTTATTTGTTGTGTCGATTACAAAGTTCATTTGGTTTGCGAGCGAAGAAATGCAAAATTTCAGATGCATTATTTATATTACTATTGCTTTATACTTGTTTTCATTTTTTATTATGATTTGAGTTTCAGAACAACAAGTATAATATTAAGTAGTACTTGCCAATTGAAGATGAAAGTCAGAAAAAACGCGTTTTTTATGCATAGTTTTTAAGGAGTATTTACTGAATTTAAATGACTTTAATAATAATTTTTAATTTTTTGAAAACATTTTCAACCTTATTTTCTTTTATATTTCTACAACAAATTCAAATAAAAACAAAAAATAATAATAATAATTTTTTTTAATATCGGTTGCTTCTGAGCGTCCAAACTCGTGATTAACAGTTTAGCAGCTATACACTTCATATATCATTCCAGTGCCAAACAAACTATACCACCACATGAATGATTAGTTGCTTAGAAAGCATTGCCCAAATTGTTACTCATACGCCGCGGTGTCAATAATTGCGCAATATAAGGCTTGATATTATATTTGCTGTTGGTATATTTAATGAATTATTTTATATAATGTATTTCGCTTATATATTTATTTATAGTTTTCTGTAGATATTGGCGTCAATTTCCAACTTTATATAGCAATATGTACGGGCAAGGCTTACGAGTGGCCGTTGGCAGCGAGCAACTCAAACGTGAATAATTCCCAACAAAATATAAGTGTCAATTAATCAAATTAATCGATTATTGTGTTACTTCTAAGTATGCAAGCGCTCTTCCAACTGAAAATTTTAGCGTGCCACAACATAATTATGAGCAAAGTGGCAGCAAAATGACTCGACAAACTATGAATGCATGCACGCTTTACACAGTTTGCTGCGTATAGCAGAATTTCCAACGCTATCAGCTATATGTCTTACTTGTTTGCTTGCTAACCCTAAGTAAGCACTTGAAAAAGTTCATTACCGGCCATAAAAGCCAGCTAATTAATTTTTGCATATTAAACGACTTAAGTAGCTTAAGAACAATTGCAGGCCATTAAGCTGAACAAAAGCCCATTCGTTTAAGAAAATACGTACACTTTGACTCATAATTAGTTATTCGAATGCAGCGCAGCGAATTTCTCAAATAAAAATTTTCAGCGAGAAGCTGCTTTGTTTACAGTCACCAATTAAAAAAATTACGCTTATGTGAAAAATGTGTATACAAACTTATGTAAGAGTGTGTGTGTGTGTACGCACAAAATTGCTCGGTATGCGAAGCAAGGACATGCGTGCGAAAAGCGGCGCAAGTGTAGATACACAAGGCAGCGTGTGGTAGACAAGGCAATATGGGTAGGTGGTAATTTAGAGAAACGGAAACGTAAATAAGCAGATTGCGTAAACACAGAAAATCAGTGAAATTTCGCAGCAATTGCAGCACTTAGAAAACCGCCGACCTGACCCAACCCCAAAGCAGTTGAATTACGCTAACTTGCGCGGAATTGGCGAAAAACTCACCCTTAACGAAACAAAAGAAAACCACTTTCACTTTTCACTTTAGTGCACAGTCCGAGGGCGCGCCAAATTGCCATAAATTGTTGCACTTTGTGCACTCAGCGGGCAGTCGACGGCAGTTTTAAGGTCACTAGAGGTTAACTGCAATGACGTGCGGTGCAGCAGCAACAACAATTATGGCGATAAACGAGTTTAAATGCATTTAGCAATACATATGCACGAGCACAGACAAACAAGTCATGAATACATACCAACACATACACCGAAAATATATAATATGCATGTGTATATTTGTATATATAAAAAATGTCGGTTAAAAAAACTTTTCGGCTTTAGAAAATGTTTCACTAAATTTCTATTTAAACATATAAACGGCTATAGACCGCTGCGACACAGCTAGAGAGGGACACATTTCCACATTTCCATACATACACTCACACTTATGCACAATACATACACTGCACGCACGATAGGCTATTTCGATATAGAACGATACAGCAATTAAGCGAATGATTGCTAAAAATAACAGTATCAAACGACGATAACGTCTGCTAAGCAATACGAACGAAATGCGACTGAATGGTGAGCGCTTTTCAGTGTAAAGCTTTAGCCGACACGATATTATAGGGGCATGTATGTATATCGCGGCAAAGCACGTGCTACGACAGCACAACGCACGAAAGCGCGTACATAAACACTCGTACAAATTAAAATTTTTAAGCAAGTGGAAATGCGAAAGCGAGTGTGTGTTGCAATAGTGGGCTGTGGCTGCACATGGCGTATGAGTAACCAACACTAAGAGAAAATTACATCAATGAAAATGTGTGTCTGTATGTGTGCGACATATTTACATACATATATATATATACTTATACTACATAGAAAAGTATATATGTAGCATACATCAGCTAAGCATGAAAGTGAAACCGAAAATCGAAATCGACAATTTGTTAAAGAACTCATATAAAACTCGATTCTCACATGTTCACGCGTTATGAATGTGTGTGTGTGTGTGTATATTTATGCTGCGCGATTTTCGGTGTGAAAGTAATAAAAGTTCTCAGCATTTTGATTAAGCCGAAAAGAGACATGATAGCCGAACCGAAACGAGAGCGTAACGAGTCTCGCATGCGCTCAATAAAATAAAAGCCTGCTTTTGGTGCTGCTGGGGGCAATGCTTCATCAGGCCTCCAGTCACGATTCAAGTAGAACTGCGTTTGAGGCCTTTTCGTGATAAGTAAATAATTGTGTATATTTTAGTAAATAAACCGAAAATAGAAATTAATGAGTAAATATTTCGAAATCTCTATTTAAGAAAATGAGTGTAATATACTTAAAAATATGAATGTAGTGCATGCATACACGCGTACACAGCGCATATTTAAATTTATTTCTTGATTTTATATTAATTTGCATTTAAATTTTTATTTTAAAAATAATTTTATTTTAATTTTTAATTAGTTTTAACCTGAACTTATTTTCCACCATAACAAAATTATTTTAATTTCCATTTTAATTTTTTTTTGTAAACAATTTTTTTTAATATTTAATTTTTTTTTTTTAAGATTTTTGTGGTTTTTCGGCTTTTTATAGCATACATTTTTTTTATATTATATATTATGTTTATATAATATTACATTGATATTATAATAATTCATAATTTAATATTAATTTATGCTAATATTGACAAAAGCTCGGAATTTCTCATAAATGATTTAGGCTGTTTTTACTTTTGAACACATACATATGCATGTATATACACAAAGTAAAGGTTACAACTCGCAAAGCGTTCAAGGAAATATAAAACAGTATGAATGCTTGTAAAATGCAGTACGCGCCTTTTGCCGGAACAATAACAACAAAACTACAGAAAATAAGGAAATGCAATAAAAGTGAGGTTAAAGCACTTTACCTAAGGACGAAAAATGCTACAAGTAAATAAAGGTCTGACTTCCTGTAGCTTTGTCAAAAGTTAAACGAAAATTAAGAGCAGGATTCTGGAACGATATCCTTGAAAGTCAATGCCTACACATGACAAGCGAATATATTTATTTTCATGGGAGAGATGCCAGCTTCTTATGAAAGGGTATAAATACGAGCAGCGTACAAAAGCGTTTAATAATCATAATTATGGACAAATGTTTTCGTTTGTATGTATGTCCACGAGTACTTTGAGCTGGGACCACAGCAGAGTTATTTATATAGTACATACGTACTCATTATCGCCATGAGCACTGTGAAGGCCATTAATTTTTGCCAAGCACAGCCGCACATCAAATGATAACAAGTTGCAAATAAAACAAGAGCACATAAATTTGGCAAAACAAAATACGGCTCTGATGGTCTGTGATTTAATGCGGCTGATGGCATGACGTCAATATTTGGCTGCTAGAATTGCTTGCCAAAAAAAAATATTATAATAATATTAATAAATAATAAAGTGAAATAGAAAAAAAGTTGAGTAAAAATAAACCACGCTGAGTGCCGAGGCAAATATACTCGAACCTGAAATGAGCGACGGTCCAGTGAGTGAAGTGACAAACAAAAACTCGGCGATAATTTGTGCGTGGGCGTAATGGGCAGCACGTGCGTTTTGACATATTTAGAAGCGCAGACAAAAGCTTTAATTCTGTGTGTAGGAAAGGGATACAAGTAGGGCGCATTAATCGATGGAAATATACTTAAGAAGCAATTTATTGCTGTATATTGAAGTATTATCACATATGAGATGGTGGAAATGATGGAATAATGTTAGATTTTTGCCCACTATGGCATTTGTTAAGTCTAAATGAGTACTGGATGCACCTTTGCCTCCTCGAAATATTTCTTTTAACACTAAATAAATTTTTTAAGGGAAAAATTAAAAAAAAAAAATCTTTTTTAAAATTATTATTTTTTGGAATTAAAATTTTTTTTTTATAATTAGTTTTTATTTCGTAAAGAAAATTCAGCAAGGAAACGAATATTAATTTATTAAAAAAATTATATGGTTTCATCTTTGATAATTTTTTTTCACAAGTAACTTTATTAAGGAAAATATTTTATAAAAAATCTTTATTTTATAATTTAGCGTTTACTAATTTCATAAATTCAGAAACGAAACAAATAATAATTATTAAAAAACATAGGTATACTTGTATGTTTGTTAGGAACACATTTTTATAATAGGCGAAAAAATACACTTTTATACGACTATATTATTATAAATTATTTTGCTTTCTTATAAATATTTGTGAATTTTTTGGAAAAAATATTTTTTTATAATTTAATATTTTATAAAAAGTTATAAAATTCATTGAAAATTATTTTCCTTTTCCTGTAAAAAATAATATAATATAATAAACTATTTCAGTTTTGAATATTTTCTAATTTTTGGAAAACAGTATAAACGCAATATTTTTTGTAAACAAATATTTTAATGAAAGGCATAACAAATTTTAATGTAATATATTTTACTTTTTAATATAAAAAGTTATAAACATACATATTTTATAAAAAATTTAACATAATACATGTTACTTTTTTCATAAAAATATTAAAGTAAATTATTTTCTTTTTTATATATATAGAAATTTTCGAATTCAAACAAAAAAAATATTTTTTTCTCAACTTTTAAGTTTTAAAATTCTGACGTTAAAATTTTTGCACTTAAGTACACGAAAGCCCTGTTAAAATTTTTTAAAAAATTTAGTATTTTACGTGTATATTTTAACCACCTCAATTTATTGCCATGTCCGTCTGTGTGTCCGTTTGTACGTATGTCTGTATATATACGAAGTAGTCCGTCAGTTTTTAAGATATCGGTTTGAAATTTTGGAAACGTTATTTTTTCTTCAAGCAGCTGCTCATCTGTCGGAACTGTCGATATCGGATCACTATGACATATAGCTGACATACAAACTGAACGATCGGAAAAAAGTTCTTGTATGGAAAACTTTTGCATTTGACAAGATATATTCACGAAATTTGGTATAGATTATTTTCTATGGCAAAAATGTAATCTCCGAAGAAATTGTTCAGATCGGCTTACTATAGCATATAGCTGCCATATAAACCCAACACATAGTTACTAAAAGAAATGCACCTGTGAAGGGTATATTAGTTTCGGTGCAGCCGAAGTTAACGTTTTTTTTTGTTTTGCTTTATTACAAATTCATAAAAACTGAAAATCGCATACTATCAGCAAAATAATTACAAAAGTAGTAGAATGAAACAAGATTCAAGGAACCTTTTTTTTTTTGAATTCAGATTTTATATGTGTATTCTTAATTTTCTCAGTGCTTAATAAATTATTTACGCCGTGTCTACTTTAATTCAAAGCAATTGTTACATAATTCACCGAACAAATGATAGATATCATTTTTGCCTTGGCTTGCGAGAAAATATACAAAAACAGATGGCTGATTTCTAAGCGCTCAAAGGAATTTTATGCCTGAATGAAAACTTTTGATTGCCTTTTGTGTGTAAATTTGGGCTTTTTTGTTTTATTATTGCAACAAAGGAAAGTTTTATGTGCGCAACGCTCGTTTGAGCTGCCAAATATGTATATACAAACAAAACAATATAAATACATACTATATCTGATATAAATATGTGTACGAATATAATTTCAATGGAAATTTTTTCATGAAGCTAAAATTTCACTTTTATAATGAAATTGATATATTAAGAAAATCCGCACACAATTTCTTCTTTAAAACATCAATCAGGACAGTTATGTATCAGTTTCTGGCAGTTCTTTTTAGATAAATATACGCACATCATACTTGTAAGTGTATAATTATATTCATATGTACTATACCTACATATGTATGTACATATATATATGATTATGTGTCTGCATATTTGAAATTGTTTGGACTGCTCTTCAGCAGTCTTAAGCGCCTGAAAGTAGATTTATATATAATAAAACGAGACTCTATGTATGTATGTATGTGCGTACGCATGAACGAGTACGTGCTTTATTAGCTTTAAGGCGTCCGTCCTCGAAGCGTAGCACATTTTTGAGGGCACATTTGTCTCAAGTTACCATAATGCTGAGCTCACCGGCTAAGCGCACATCGCACAACTGGCAGGATTTTGAAATAAGTCTCCACTCACACAAGAATATTTTAAAATCCGCACATACAAACATCGTTATATATGTATAACCACTAACAATGTGTTTATGCCTAGTAAGTGTCTAATTGACAGTCATGTGCACAGCATCTAGACGCCTGAAATTGTGTCATGATTTTTTTTGTGTATAATTTCGCCTAGTAAGTTCCCCAGTCTACGGCTTTTGCTCCGTTAATAAGCTTTTTCGAAAATTTTGTGTGGGACGCTGGGCTTTGTTCTGCCTTTTTTTTTACAATTTAAGTCATTTTAGTTGCTGTGACATGTCCACGCAATCGTTTTTAATGCTTTAATTTACTTTTTAAGACCATGTATAAAAATTAACTTTTATTAGGAGCCTTGCTGTTCCCTTTTTTTCTTACGTCATATTTGCAAAGCATTATTACAGAGTCCTTTTTTTTCATTTTAGTGTTAGCATTTTGAACAGCTCCTGCAATATGATCTAAATAGTTGCATATTTATAGGCGCCAAATTATTTACATTCAGCAATTTACCAGAATATTTGGGTTAACAACTGATGGCTTCGAAAAATATGCGCAAATATTTTATTGTATCAGTATTTTGCATTTGATACCTAATACGCATAGATAAGAACACATATTTTTGCCTTCTAAGGCTTTAAAATTTGCTATCAGCTGTGAAGAAGGTGCGGATTTTTGAAAAATATATTTGTTTTAGGTTACTTAGTTGATGAAGTTTTTTATTTATGTCACTTCTATATGTTAGTATAATAAGTATTATTTTTGTTAAAAATTTAAAAATGCCAATTTGAACAAACAACTGATATAAAACGTATAAACTGGTATAACTCACATAAACTAGTATAATTGCTTAAAAATAATACTTTGTTGTTGCTAGCATAAGAAAACAGGGCTTGAACATAAAAATTAAAAATTGCCAAACCGAACAAACAACTGGTATAAATCGCATAAACTGGTATAATTGTTTAAAACAATGCTTTGTTGTTGCTAACACAAGAAAGAAGGGCTTGGACATAAAAATTAAAAATTGTCAAACCGAACAAACAACTGGTATAAATCGCATAAACTGGTATAATTGCTTAATAATATTACTTTGTTGTCGTCTAAACAAGAAAGCGGGGCTTGAACGTAAAAAATGCAAAACAGACAACGTTAATTTGGCACTTCTATAACTCAATATAGCAATATTTAAATGTTTATTGATACAGGGTATTTCAAATTTAAATAATTTTTATTTTACCCTTTCTCTTACTGCCAACATAAGCTTTTCTAAAATGTGCTTGGTAGAATTGTATGTAGAAGCGAGCAGAGAAATAGCGAATCGAATGAAAAAAAATGAAAATCTATTTTTTTATTTTCCATATATTGAACGTTAAAAAATATATATATTTAAATGTTTTTTCCTTAAAAATATGTAAAATAAAAAATATATAATATTTTTATTTTTTGTTCCATTCGATTCGCCAATTCTCCGCTCGCTTTCCTTAAAAAAAATTAAATATATATATATGTTTTTTATTTTTTTTAAATTGTAAATATATATTTTTTTAACCTTTAATATATGTATGTAAAAATTTATGAAGTTCACTATGCAACTTCAGTAAGTAGCAGAGTGCCTTACTTATTTCATTAAACTTTTTGTGTTCATTTTCCGATAACAAAATTCATTTCAACGCGTACAAGCAACAATAAGCCCGCACAACTTGATTTATGTAGCTGCTCATATTGCAGCAATCGCCAAAGCAAAGAAAGAAACTTCACTCCCAAATATCATAAATCAGCTTACATGTCAGCGAAAAGCAGGCTTAAAGTGTCATATTTCCATTGAGTCGGCAAATATTTGGCGATACTTGTAGTGGAAGAAAAACAAGCAAAAATTAAGGCGAAAACAAAAATGTCAGAAATACATATTCTAGTTGAAAGCGAGGAAAACTGAGCTGCGCCGCACCAACTGACTGGCTATCACGTTCAAGGTGAATGCCAGCAACGAGCACGAAGATAAAACGCCAACAATTTACAAGTAAATATGTATGCAAGTAAATATTCAAATATATGTATGTACTTTTGTGTTCAAGTAAGTATGTATGCCCATAAAGTGTACTATTTTAGTACTAAAAAAATTGCTCGCTTTGCTTTCGTATTTTATTACTTGCGGAAATTTAAAGCTGCCGAATACTTAAGCAAAATTATAATGGCAATAAGTTCGTGTTCATGTAAACAATGAAAAATTATTGCTAGAGCAATATTATTTGTTTTTGTTTTTAATTGCACAGCGTTTCACCTGTCAACAAGCGAATAAAATCGGCGCTACACACTCAACTTGAGTGCTTCTAATCAATTTTCAAACAAACAAAAATATAAAATAAAAAAAATATATATAAAATAAAATAAAAAAAAATATAAAATAAAAAGAAATATATAATACAAAACAAAAACAACATCAATCAGTAATTTAAGTGTTGTGGGTGAATCGTGGTGGTGATGGACAGCAGCGGCGAGTTTAAATTATTTACCAAAAATAAACACAATTCTAACATAAAATTGTTGTTTTTGCTTTTTAATACATGCATACGAATATAAAACAACAAAAAAATAATACAGTGTGCGTTCAAAACAATGTCTACGCTCAATTTGAATTATCAAGTGTTTATTTGCCTGCCATTGTTGGCAAACGAGCGAGCGCGGTGCGGGTGTGTGTGTCCATATGCCGCTGATAGGCTTGAGTGCCGCTTTTATCAAATCCTATTATCTGCTCTGTAAGGCACTGATTTGCTAATTGGTTTGTTTGTTGCTGCTTTCTTACTGTAATTCTTATTTTTCATTATTTGACTTTGTAATAAGCACACACACACAAATAGACAAACATTTCATTAGACATTTGCCCTTGGCCAAAAAGGGTATATCAACACAAATTGAGACTCAAATCAGTAAAGTCAATCATTAATATAAGCACAATAAATTTTTTACAATCATATTATACAATAAACTATAATCTGAATATACTTTGTATGTGCGCACATAACTTGCTTGAGTGGGCGGTATTGAGTGCTTGTTGTTATGAATGAGTTGTTTTGAAAGTTTTGCTAAAGAGTGTTAGATGGAATCAATTGGGCTTACTACTCGACTTATTGGTTATTTAATGTTATTATTGGTTATTAGGTGGGTGGCTTACTAAACAAATAGGCTTAATATAAAACCACAGGTACATTTTTATTGCAAAAAATTATATAAAAAAGATTTTTAACTTAATTTTGATTAGTTTGATTAGTGGTCTAATCTCAACAATTCATTCGGAATTTGTAGCATTGCCTTGCACAATCATTCGAGCCAAGTTTTGTTATAATATCTCGTCTAAAGTAAATAATTTCCATACAAGGAGTTAATTTGGTCGTTCAGTTTGTATGGCAGCTATATGCTGTGGTGATTCGATCTAAACAATTTCTTCGGAGATTGCACCATTGTCTTAAATAATATCTCATGCCAAAATTCGCGGAGATATCTCTTCATTTGAAAAAGTTTTCTATACATGCACTGGATTGCGGCCGTTCAATTTGTATGACAGCTATATGCTATAGTGATCCGATTAGAATAATTTCCGCGTATATTGCATTATTAACTTAGATAATCATTCATGCTGAATTTAGTAAAGATATCTCGTCAAATAAAAAAGTTTTCCATACAAGAAGTTGATTTTGGCCTATCAGTTTGTATGACAGCTATATGCTATAGTTTTCCGATAGTGACCGTTCCGACTAATAAGTAGCTTCTTGGTGAGAAAACAATGTGTGTAAAATTTCAAATCGATATTTCAAAAACTGAGGGACTAATTCGCATATATTGACTCACACAGAAAAATATACGCAAACATACATATGCACACTTTTCAAATATATATATTTTTTTGTAAATGTGAAATACTAATTTTTCATATTAACAAATGGCGTTTTGGTTTTCTGTAATATGCCATTAACAGAAAATATTATTTTCTACATTTCCTTTTCGAGTATACGCTACATATGCAAGCCCCTGACCTTGTGCGAAATATGCGCTGAAGAAAATGTTGTTTTTTTCTAATATGCACTTACAATTTAGCAAGTGCTGCGCAATTGTTTTAAAATCTAAATTCTTTTGGAAATTTAGGCAGCGCAAGGCAAACTGTGCTGATGGCAGCGACCGCACATCCATATAATTTTTGGTTACTCATACGCCGTGGCGCCCGAAAAGTGAGCAAGAGCTGAACTTAGGCGCCAACATTAGATTTGCCACACAGTCGTTCATTAATTTTTGCTGACTTGTTATAATGTTTGAAGCAAATTTGACAATTTAAAAGCAATTTATCAACTTTTCTGCGACGAGCGCGTGGGTCGTAAATGCCAGGGGACACTGGGGACAGACAGTAAAAGCGTGCACAGTTTCAAAGACGTGAAAACGTCAACTGTTTAGCGGTGACTAACGGCAAGTTCCGTTTGATTGACAAAGCGTAATCGTTTTCTTTTATGCTTTGTTTTAGTATTTCTTTCTGTTATCTTTTTTTACTCTCTCAAGGACACTTCCGTTACAAATGAGTTATATAACGCATGCAAGCTGTTTCAACACCCACTAGGCCAGGCCAGTCTGTCTGTGTTATTGTAATGCATAATTTTTCACGAAGCAAATGAGTTGCGCTTTTTATTGTTGTTGTTTTTCTCTTTTGTCACTCGCTTGGCGGCGTTTCAAGGTGTTGCATTATTGTTAAAGCAAAATAATTAATATTGACTTTTTGCTTGCTGACATTGTTGGCAGCACTTGCATGTTGTTCGCCACTCACCTCACTGTCGTATCTTTGTTTTTGTGTTTTTTTTTCTTGCTTTTTTTTTTTTGCTGAATGTCTTTTGATTCCTGCGTCGCTGCCGGCATCGGCGTTGACAGCAATTAGCGGAAGGAAGTGTGCATTTTGCGCTCATTAAGCATCGACAATTAGCTATATGTGCGTTTTTTCTGTGCTTTTGTTGTTGTAATTAGTAAAAAAATTAAGCAGCTAATTTATCTCGCTGCTCGACAAGCGCAGTGACAGATCGCCGCAATAATTGTATGGGCGTGTCACTTCTTGGCCGAGAGGTAAGCTGTTTTTGTTGTTGTAAAAACAAAAAAGTAAAAAAAAAATTAAAAAAGTTAATGCAGTTTGTTTTTTTCGTGGCTTTCTCATTAATGTTGCGGAAATGCCATGAAATTTGTGTGTGTTTTTATTTTGTCTACGTGCTTTCTGCGTCGACTGTTGTTTGTTGCAAGACGTTGCTGCTGCTTTTGTTTCGTTAATTACTTACAAATGTATGTATGTATAAATAATAGTGCAAAACAAGCTAATAAAAATAATAATACTTAGTGCTGTTGTAGGGGCGCATTTTGGCGTCGTCGCGTACGTGTTTAAAGGCGAAATTTAAATTTTCTATTTAAAAATTTCAACTTGGCATTTATTGTATATGTAATTCATTGCAATTCGTATGTGTGTAATTTATTTTTATTTTATCGGTAATTTCGTTGCAATTTCTTCGCTGAAGCACGTTTGTGCCAAGCCCACTTTTTATTGTTGCGTTTTGCGTTTTACAAATATATAGTGCAATAAGTGGTAAAGTTTATATTTATTGATGTATAGGTATAGACCAGGGAAGATAGGTTTTGAAAACAAAAAAGTTCATAGTAGAATGAAAAGGAAGGAGAGGGGCGTGGCTGAATTTTTAAGAATGGTTTATCTTGATTTCCAGCACATCTACGACTCCTGTAGAAAAAAGTTATATGACAATGTTGTAGGTAATAAAAAGGTTTATAACTTCTTTTTATAAAATTTTTTCACATAACCTCAAAATTTATGTGAAAAATTCACATAACCAAATTTTTTGATTTTTTATTTTTATTATGAACAAAAAAATTTCACGAAATTTGGTGGAAACTTGCACTCTTTTATCCCAAACATATCGCATTTTGATTTAAAATATTTTTTTTTTATTCTTATATTTACCGAAAATCGGAGAAAACACTAATTTTCAAACAAAAGAATTTCGAGTTAAAATATCAAATGTTTTTAAAAAGTCAGTTGGTTTTATATTGCTGGAATTCCATATTTTCTGATGGTATAAAAAATATGTATGTCTATAACTTCTTTATACAGAATTTTTGACATAACCTCAAAATTTATGTGAAAAATTAACATAACCAAATTTTTGGATTTTTATTTTTTACAACAATTTTCAAAAAAGTATTTATTTTTTCTTAAATTTACGTAAAATCGATAAAAAAAACTGATTTTCAAACGAAAAATCTCAAGTCAAAATTTAATTTTTTTTTGTAAGAGTCAATAACTTTTGTATTCGTGGAAGTCTACACTTTCTGATTGTATGAAAAATATGTAAACACAGCTGAACAACAACTCAAAACTGATTTTTTTTTATGTCATCTACATATTATTTCGTAGTAGCGGCAGTGAAAAACACTTTTCCGTCGAATTTCTTACAAATCCATAAAAAGAGATATTTTTTTAAGTAGTCGTAGGTGAGATTTTTCTGTCTGATTACAAGAAAAATAGCAAACTGCAAGGTGAAGCATCTTCCGGTTACTATTAAAAGCGCATAATTGGAGAGATTTGCTTAGAGGTGTCCAAGATGCTATCTTTCAGAATAAAAAAAATATGCGTTTTTTGACCCACACTTATGTATTATATACCTTTTATGCATTGTAACAAAATTTGAGTTTTGGTTATAAAATGGTTATATCTGACTGTGGAAGCTGAAAATTTTATGCTACATGCATATATATACATATGTATGTATGTAATAAGATGTCATAGATCGGTCGATTTTTTCATGATATGTTATTTTGCATTTTAGCTGGCGATATGTTTTATGCAAAGAAAATATCATTAAAAAAATATATATAAAGAGCGCAAAATAACACAAAATGTGTGTGAGCGTCAAAAGCGTTCATTAAATCAACAGAATCAGTATACTTCTTTACACCTTCTTAACCGAATTTCCACCAGCTTTGATTGCTTTTAATTAGCATATATTTCTTAAAGATCCATTCGCAGCTAACAAACGCGCGCCTTATTACTATGTACATATATTTGCAAGCAAGAAAGCTTTCCTATTACCGTCTGTCACCTCTACACCTACATAACTTCAACTCATACTCCGGCAATGGCGCCTCAGTAGTGCGTGTATGCTTTTGAAAAATTCATGAGCTGTAACACTTTCATAGCTGGCGCTTAACAATGTTGTCAGGGAGCGACATTTCACAAGTGCAAACAAATTACCCTTGACCTGTTGCTGTCTAGTAGACGACAAGCAATCGCAGATTGTAGATAGAAGTAAGGATACTCATATACTCTTACTTTGTGCTGGGGAAGGTCACATTATAACGGTGCTAAAGTGTGGTTATAGCGATATAAAAAAATTAAAAAATGTTGTCACTTTTTAATATAAAATTTAAATTAATTTTCGAATTTTTTAATATGAAATAAGTAGGAAAATAGTATAAAAATATTTCTAATGCTATAAATATTAAATTAATTAAATTTATATTTTTTAGATTCCGTTCCGCTATAAATATTAAATTAATTAAATTTGTATTTTTTGGATTCCGTTCCGCGCTTGGGACTGTACTGATTAGTGGCGACAAAACTATATCATTCAAATACTGTTGACTTTATACCACCAGCAGATCAATCAGTCATCAAATATTGCGTATCTATTTGCAATTGCTCAAAGCGCATTTTTCGCCATAATAAAAACAAACAAATGGCTATTAACTAGGCAATTTGCGCATCCAAGGAAATATAGAAATATTACAATTGCAAAAGAGAAAAAAAGAGGAAGAGCAAAGAGCAAGAGAAAAGTGTGGCATTTTAATGACAGAAAAACAACCTCAGCAGTACAATAACATTAAATATGAACTTGCATATACATATGTACGCACGTGTATGTGTGTGTGCTAGTAAGCAAGTTGGTAAACAATTCTATCACAAGTTACAAGTTGTTAATAAATGAATAAAAACTGCATTGAATATCATCTAATTAAAATGTGACAGCGAAAAGGAGGCTTGTCAATGTGCGAACACGTGAGCTTGTTCGTTTGTGGTGGGTATGGCGTTTTAAAATTATTCAGTAAGTGTAATTTGTTGTTGCTTATGATGTTTGTTGGTTGTTTTTCATATTATCACAACGTGAATTGTTAATGAGTTAAATTAAAATAGCTACGTTTGCGCATTGGCCCATATTAATAACAGTATTTTTTGTAATATAAACATTTGTTTACTTCGAAGATCATTAAATTTACAGCAAATTGTTTATTTACAACTGATTTATATAAGAATTGTTATGGTTTCTTTATAGGTTTTGCTTGATGTTTCTTGCAAAAGAAATTACATAAAAACCAACAACAAAATTTATTTAAATTCGTACAAGAGCGTAAGCGAATGGCTCAATAAAGCATTTTGACCGCTCTCTCAGTGTCAGCAAGTTTTGTTTTGCAGATTTTAGTTAAATTTCATATTGTGAATGGCTCAAACGACAAATTATTGTCAAAAAAATATACAAATAAAAATAAATATACATTTTTTGTCATTATAGAAACTTAAAGCTTCAAATCAATTATAACTGTTTACAAAAAAGCTTAACTATTGGGTTCTTAAACAATTTTCTCGACGCATAAAAATTTCTAGATCCAAAACAGCGGCGCAACACATTTGCGCATGCGTCAGTAGCCATGTTAACGCAGGGTTGCAACGCCAGTGCTGCAAGTGTGTTTGAACATGTGGTGTAGTTTGTTCGATTCGCTACTCTCCAATGCTTAGCGAACCGAAGATATAGCTGTTTAGCACTAGTAAACGATTAAATTAAATATAGTTGAGACTTGAAATATTTGTTATGTCCTTATTCATTTAACCAGACTAAATACATATTTGTATCAAAAGTTTTACCAAAAAGGTTTAATAACAAAATATAAAAATGAGTTGTTAAAAAGCGCTACTAATATTTTTTACATTACTGTACAAAATTTGATTGATTGCATTTTTTAGATTTATTTATTTAGCTGTCAGTATAATTGCCTGCTTTTTCTTATAATCTTTGAAGATTAGTTAATTTATTATTTTTTAAACTTGTTTTATGTAAAAAATATTAATTACACTTTAAATGTGATTTTATGTAAAAAAATTTACAATTAATTACTTTTTAGAAATGTCTGATGTCACTAAATACCGGTTTAAGCGAAATTCTTTCCAACGAAATACAAATATGTATTAATACTGCTAATATTTAAAAACAACAACATTTATTAAAAAAAAAATTCAAATTTTTATTAAAAAATTATTTCCAATCGAAATATAAAAACTATTATGAGAAGCATAAATTTGTATTAAAAAAAATAAAACTTTTCATATAGTACATAAATTACGCATATGAAGTATGTAAATGTGACTGTTAACGTTAACAGAGACTGTTTGAAAACTTTACAAAATAATTTCATATTACATGGCAAGTAGTCTTTTTTATTTAAGTTGGCATATAAGGGTGATTAAAAAAATCGAATATTTTTTTTTACTTGATACTCTGAAAAATAGGTTCTAAGACAACACTAAGAAAGTTGCTCCAAGTATGAGCTCTTAATGTAACAGAAAGGTCCCTTGACTTACAGTTTTAAATTTTTTTCTTATTATCAGAGGAAAAAATTCTTATATCGCTTCCAACAACTTGAACAAATATCTCGTTTCCTAGATTTTGTAGCAAATTCAATGCTCTACCAAAATGATCACTTATGACCCACTCTAATGTATATCGATCTTCTTCTTAATTGGTGTAGGCATATGTACATTGATTATTTATTGTAAATATAGCAGATATTGCGCACTTTCTCCGCTTCGCAATCACAAATATTGAGCTCCAACCACCTGAGTCAATATTTTTGTATAGTTATTTGAATAATGTCAGTCAAGATTTGGAATATATAATATATGAAAATATATGTACATACATAATATGTACTCGTATGTCAAGTGCGAGTGTAAAACAATAGCGTTCCATTATTTAAAACGTTTTTATTTTTTTTTGCAATGCGACTTATTTGATTAGTCATAAGTGCAATAAATTAATGCTATTGAGAATGCCCTCTTCTGTATGAAAGTCGAGTACAACATTTTAACTCGTGACTTATCGGCTGGTCCTCGGAGCGAATGAATAATGAAGCCAATAAGAGATGTCCAAAACAAATACACACAAAAGTAATTAAAATACAAATAGGTGTGTCCTTGTGCTGATGATCTTATTCAGCAAAGGATTCGCTATTCAGCGAGTGTTTGTTTTTAACGTAAACACGATCATGTGCACTAACATCCGAATTCGTGCCACACAAATATAATTCATACACTACACAACAGAGATAAGAGAGTGTGTTGAGTAATTGTTACCCTAAAAGGTAATACATTTTCGTATCGTATTGATACTTTTGTATAACTGAGATATATTTTAATAGCAAATGTGAAGGTAAAGACAAAACTGACAGACATTAAATACATTTTACCACAATTTCGGCTACTTTTTCGTTGCTATCGAAGAGAACTGAGGCGGAGAAAGTTTGCCAATTGTCACATCTTGCTTGAACGAATGAACAACGTTATTCTACCAACCTGTAGCATGCGATTCGATCAATTTAAGAAATTTTATTTTAATATATGTACTTGTATATTATGTCTCAACTGCCGTGAGTGGGGTAGAAGAGTGCTTAAATCAATTATAGAAAATTGCTAGCGTCAACAAAAATTCAAATTGAGGTCAACGGTTCAAGTTCCCACTGTGAAAGATGTCAAGACACAACGGTCTTCGAATTTATTATATGTAGCTTCGGACTAGACTGAAATCAACTAGTTAGATTTGGACCAAAAAATGCAGTAGTTTTCCAAACTAACAGTTTGAGTTTTAATAATTTACAGATGGTTGTTGTAGTGATTTTTTTACAAAATTTTTTTCTAACAAATTTTTTTGAAAATGTAACAAAATTTTCTCGAAAATGTAACAAAACTTTTTTTG
Source organism: Bactrocera dorsalis (assembly GCF_023373825.1). NCBI lineage: Eukaryota > Metazoa > Arthropoda > Insecta > Diptera > Tephritidae > Bactrocera > Bactrocera dorsalis. The sequence goes on along the minus strand of NC_064304.1, from coordinate 100,272,228 downwards.
AAAATAAATGATTTTTTTTTTAACTTTGTTGTTTTTTTACATTTTGTAACAAACATTTATTTTTAATTTAAAAAATGTAACCAAATTTTTTTTTGAAAATTTTGTCGTTTTTTTTTTTGTCTTTTTACATTTTCTAACAAACAATTTTTTTCTAACAATTTTTTTCTAAATTTAACCAATTTTTTTTTTTTAAATGTAACCAAATTTTTACATTTTCTAACAAACAATTTTTTTCTAACAAAATTTTTTTTTCGAAAATATATGATTTTTTTTCGAAAATTTTGTTGTTTTTTTACATTTTGTAACAAACAATTTTTTCTAAATTTAAAAAATTTAACCAAATTTTTTTGGAAAATGGAACCAAATTTTTTTCAAAAATTTTGTCGTTTTTTTGTTTTTTCACATTTTCTAACAAACAATCCTTTTTTAACAAATTTTTTTTTTTCGAAAATTTTGTTTTTTTTTTACATTTATTTCAATTTAAACCCATCTAAATATTATATTTTCTTTGTTTTATATAGAAACATAGATACTTCTTAGCCAGCAATAAGAGAAATAAGTTTCTTTTGGACTAGTTGTGAACCAGTCATTCACATGCTTTATACTTTTCTGAATAGTTTACATAAGCTAAGTTGCTTATTATTCAATGCATACTCCTATATAATTCAATGAAACTGAAGCTCAATTGTTAAATTGTCACAAATAGGCGCTTCTCAAGCAAATAAACAGGCTTGGGTAGCACAGGCCTCATTTATTATTGGGCAACTAATCAAGCTCATATGTATTTAGGAATGACCGCTGGAGCTTAATAAAGTGAGAGAGTGCGAAGTGTAGTATATGGTAGCAAACAAATTAATGATGTGGAGAAAGAGAAAAAAATGTCAAAATCATTACTATATTGCTATAAATAATAGCACGCTTGACAGGTGTTTAGGTGGAGCTTTTGATACAATTTTTTGTGTGACTTTGAAACTATAATTATGGTAGAGAGCATATTTGGATCCAGTTATATTCAATTTTTTCTGGCCCTACGTGCTGTACATAAGAAATGAAGCTTGATTCCCTTGGGCGACATATAGTTATTTAGCAGGTGTTGGCACCACATTGTAGGAACCTGGTAAATTTTTAGGTAGCATACAGTAAGTAAAGAATAACTCGAGCAGTGATTCTTGAAAAAATCATTTGCGACATCTTAAAATTACCCAAGCGTACATTTTCTTTAATACAATTGAGAATTCAGCCCATTCAATTCAAATTGAGACAGTTCAACAACTTGAGAACCGATTTTTTCAATTAAGTGAGAGTGTCATACTGTCATGCCTGAGTGCAATAATGCTTGATTTTTTGCAACAACATGCCATAAAAGTAAATAAATCAACACTTTGACATTAATTACAAAAATATACAAATATGTTTTGGACTCAAATTTCAAGAAAATACCGGTTTGGCGAGCGGATGATTAACGCGCACGAAAAACATTAACCTTAAGAAAACAAATGGCTGTGTGTGATGAAGGCGCACGAGGCACACAAAATTGGGCAAAAAATTAGGCAAAATGAAATAAGCAAAGCATGGCAGGGGAAAAAAAGCGGAGGAACTGCACGATCTCGCGTGTAATGTGAGTAAAAGTATGCAGATATTTAAATGAAAAAGTAAAATTACACTCGTGTTGAAAAAAAAAATAAAAATTAAGGAAAAAAAACTTTGTAAATAATCATTTACGTTTTGCAGATACAGTGCCGAAAACTGATCGCCGCCAATGAAGGCTTGCGAAAATATGTATTTGTGCAAAAGCGCTTGACGTCACTCAAAGTGGAATGCGACGAGCGATTCAAGTGCGACGAAGCGTTTGAGTAAATAATATGTAGAAATCAAACGATATAAGATGAATTAATGGCAGAGAATACAAACGCGCACACACACATACATTTCTATAATTATTGTATACAATTCAGCAATGACAGCAAGATTGATAGCTTTATTTATATGTCCGTCTGTTTTATACAATTATACCTCTAGGTCTTAACAGAGGCTACGAGTTTATTCTAAAATTAGCATAAGCCAATTGGTATACAAACAGGAACGCAAAAGAAAGAAAAAAATATGAAAGCAAAAAATCACCTTAAATATTGAAATTTTTAGCAATTTTGGTGATTTTGTTGCCGAAAAGTGTGAAATAGAAAAGAATGAAGAAAAAAACGAAAAAAGAGATAAATCTTTGGCGCTAACATCGGTACATGGCAGGAAGAATAATAATAATTAGCGCAGCCGGTGGAACGTGTCTATTAAGAAGCCGGTGAGGGCAATGACGTGATAGTAATTGCTTGCTAAATGACTAATATCTAAATATACACCTTTTTGAAGCATTTTAGTTACATATAGGGTTATACTTATACATATATGTACATATATATAGGGTAGTCCAAAAATTCTTTTCGTATTTCTAAACAAACTTCAACTTATTTTTTTTTTTTTTCAAAATTGTACAAATTTCATTGGTGGCTTGCGACATCTTCCCTTTTTATATGAAGATTTCAAAATATAGCGAATTTCTACATTATTTTCATTCATTTTTGAACAGCTGTAATTTTTTCGAACTTCCCTCAATTTTCTTTTTTTGGTTAAAAGCTGAAAATCTCAATGTTATTGGTAGCACTGGAGATATACGACTGCAATGACATCTAATGACAAAATACGAAAATACTTTTTCGACTACCCATATTTTAAGCTTTTTTACACGCCAACCAATTAAGTGCTCAAATTAAAACTACTTTTCACTAACTGTCTATAAAGTATATAAATACATACATATGTATGTATATTATACTATACATACAACAAGACAACAAATATATGTAGACATTTACATATGTATGTATATGTACAATCATCCCAAGCAAAATGTGCTCATTGCGCAATAAAGCAGCTCAGTGATTTCTATGTAAATGAAAATGAAGAAAAAAAACCAAAAGTAGTCTACAACAAATCCAGACTTTTAAGCGCAAAATACATCAAATTTCACCTTGAGACAGCGAACTAATAGAACGGCAACACAGATTGACTAATAAAATTCAAATTAATGGCGCGAAAATTGGCACGTAAAAAGATTTCTAAATGGGAACTTCAGGTACAATACATTTCATAAAAGTTGTTGTAGTTGTAGACATGCTCGTAATAACAGCTGAAAATCCAAAGCTTGTTGAGGTAGCTCAGTGCAATTAAAAATCAACGCCAACACGTAGTAAGCGGTGGAAGCCGGCCGGTTGACGCCAATAAGCAATATGCTACATTGGCTTCGTTTAATGAACCGTTGCTGGTATGAGTGTGTGGGCTGTGAACATATACACGAGTATCTTTATATAATATACATAGATATACATAAGTAATTTAAAGGCATCTTATATGACTGCAACGAAAGTAGATGGTTTGGTTTGTGGGTGGGGGACTGATAGGTTTTACACTTATGAGTCAAAATTTGATGCTCATTCTCAAATTCTGACTATAGACATAGAAAAACACTGGAATTTTGGTTTTTAGCTCTTAAAGTTTCATTGTGCTTGAAACAAATTGATCGCATTTGCCCATACGAATATAAAAGAAAAACGAAAAAAATTTTACACAAGCAAAATTTTTTTAAAAAAATTTTTATTGTTGTTGTAGGAGAAACAGAAATTTGACATGCAGAAATCAGACCCAAAAACATTGTCCACCAGTGCAATTAATTCAAATTTTTGGTTTTCAGAGAAATTGAGTTCCTCCAACTGCATTTTTGCTTTGTTGATAATGATTTTAGGCTAATGCGCCTAAATGTAGGCAACGGTTGTTAGTTTATCTTTCAGTATAAAGAATTTAGCAAGACAATATTGCAGGGAAATTACTTTTTTGTTGTAGTTTCTCATATGGTAATTTGTTGAATGGTACCCAAAATATGCTTTTTTAATAAAGAAAAAAAAATATAATTAATTTTCTGCATTTGAACGGTCGGTAAGCTTAATATAAAATTGATTACGGATTTGAATACATTTTTTTTATACATGCTGTGTCATACTTTTCACAACTTTTACTAAGGCTAATTTATAAAAAAAAATTTTACGCGTGTAGCAGTTTTCTAAGAAAAAATAGGAAAGTTGTACTAATTAATAATAATTTTATTTCAGCATGTCTAAAAAATATAATTTTTTTTTTCAAAATACTGGATACATACATACATACATATGTACTTATGTATCTCAAGAAGTTCTAATCGAAAACAAAATATTTCTAGCAAACCAAACTAGTTAAACCGAAAAAAAAAATTAAAACAAAATTAAAATCCCATGAATTTTCAAAAATTAATATCTGTGATCACAAAAAACTAGTGAAAACTGCCGCCACAATAAAATATAATCAACGCAAAAAGTAAGCAAAACAAACATCGTGAAAGCAACGCTATAGTAAAAATATAGCAAATTTTACGTCGTGATTTTAAACTTTTGCAAAGTTGTTAATATAAAAGCATATACAGGTACATATATGTCACTTTAACTAAATTTGTAAATAGTAAGTGTGGGTTGCGCTGCGTACAACACCTTCGCGACGGGGAGTTTTCAATGTCAACCAGAAGCAAACGGGAGGCAAAAACACAATTATAGTAATAGAAACAGCACATTATTTTAATTTTGTATAAATACTGAATACTCAATAGAGAGAAATTTCAGAAATTAAAAATATTGCAACTAGTTCATAACTAGTGCTAGTCGGACCAGTTTGCTTGTAGTTCTTTTTGGGGTGGTTATAGTTGAGTTATAACAATTTTATTTTAGTTTGACAAATAAAAAAAATTGCAACTAGTTTATAACTTGTGCTAGTAGGACCAGTTGGAGTGGTTGAGTTGTAATATGTAATTGTATTTTTGTTTGAAGTAGAAGTATGCCATAAATATCAAAAAAATAAGAAAAAATTTAACGTTTGCTTCCAATACTTAAACCTTCAGTACGAAATATTTTAAAGCGTGCTAAAACATGATTTGATAAAAAAGTTTCGATGCATATACCGTTTTTCACCTTCAGGAGCAACAACTGTAAAGAGAGATAAAGCATCTCAGCCGAACTGAAACTAGTGTGATTCTCTGCTGCTTATAGCATATACGTACTTACATATGTACATATATGCAATACATAAAAAAGTAAATTAAAAAAGTAATTCACATTGCACACTTGTTTTCTCGTCGTCGCGTGTATTCAAGGAGATTTGCTTGACAAACAGAAATGTGCACGCACTACAAACTAGAAAAAACAAAGAGCAAAAACTAGTAGCTTCGCGACGACTCAACTGCAAGGACGACGATCTAAATGCATATGTATACATGTACATATGTAAGTACACACATATGTAAGTATGTGTGTAGATTTTTGTAACGAGAACAAAATTGCATTTGTCTGTATGTATGGATGTTGCTAAAACAAATGACATTTGAGATGCGTTGCTGCTTTTTGTTGTAAATGAACAAACACAAAAACATACATCTAATCGATTGACTTGGCAAACATTGCGTGCAAACATACACACAAACTCATAAATACAATTGTTTGCCTACATGCGCACTCACTGACGTGTTTACACATGCACGAACTTGTACGAGTGCCATTCAACGAGTGTGCATACAATTTCATGAGCCACTCACGATTTTTAAACTCGTTTAAAGCCGTCAACGAGACAGTTAGTCTGTCTAACACACTGTAAGTCTATCTAACGCGCAGTCAGTCTGTCAGTTAGCAAGTGATATGTTCGCACTTTTTCTAAGTTACAACTAATTAACACCCTCTCTCTTCAATAACATGAAATTCTATTTATGTTTGCTTTGTGAATAGCTAAATATTGACCAGATTATTTAAAGAACGTTATTTCTCTGGCAAATATACTAACAGCAAACACTTACTTTGAAGACAATTGTAGGTTAAAACAGTGCAATATATCCGCTTTAGCGCAGTAGTTACAATAAGTAAAATGAAACATGTGGCATTAGATAGACCTTTGAAAATTATTTCAAAAATCTTAAATTTACACAAATTTGTGTTTTTTGATAATTATTTGGAAAATCTTGAATTTACAAATATTTGGGATTTTTTTATAAAAATATGTACATAAATACTTCGTAATAGTGGAAAAATAGGAAATCAAAAACTTATTAAAATGAAATTATATTAAAATAATTGTTATTATTTGAAAAATTAAATGCATTTAAGCAAACGGAAGGTAAGAAAAAATTTCAGTTGCAATAAAAATAATTTGATTAGAAACACGCGTTGCTAATTAACACTGAATTTGCAGCACAAATCCGCTGCCTTATGAAAATGAGCTGGTAATTTGGCGAATCATTGACCCAATAAAAAGTAACTGCGGAAAACTTGGCAGCCAATTTGGGTGCAACCAACTTTTTACAACAAAAAAATATGATAGGATAACAGAAACAAACCAATACATACATATGTACTTGTACACTAGAGCGGATCGATTTTTTCAATAAAATCGGTTGTGCGGGAAATGTTTTACGTATTATTTTGATAAATTTTGCTTAAACCTCTACGGACTTAAAAACGAGCGATTTTTAAGGCGAAGTTTAAAAAGTCTGAATTATCGGTTGTATGGGAGATACATATGTTTCTGGCCGACTCCCACAAACGATCAATAGGATTTCATTCGGTTTTCTCAAGAACTGACGAACACATTTTTATGATATCTAAACTCTTCGCCTTAAAAATCGTTAACCCGAAATCTGTCTTAGACAAAGTATCTTTGACAAAGTTGTTCAGTATGATCCGTAGAACACAGTATGATCCGTAGAACATTTCTCGCATACGCGATTTCTACACTTTTTTGGCTCCCTGTAAAGCAACTTATCTCTTTTCATTCACAATTTCGGAGAAATGCCTGAATTTTTGTTGTCAAAACTTTTAGTTGAAGTGTTGTAGCAAGCACTTTTGAAAAAATGATACCAAAATTAATTGATTTCACTTTAAATATGCTTCCCGCATACTCAAACCATTACCACAAGCGCAAGAGTATTCAACGTTTGCTCTTTGAATGAGCTGAAAATAAGAATAAATAAGAAGGACCTGTCATGCTGTCATGAAATTGCACGCACTTAACGGCTAATTAATTAGTCCATTACAGTGAAGTAACTCAATACGCTATATGCGTCTCTCATAATGGCTTACTTACATATGTATGTATGTACAGTTGTACATATGTACATATATCCAAAAATTAGGTGTCTGCAATTTTTCCGTTTGAAAGAGTCGCTTATTTGGCTGCTAGCGCTATGGTGCAAAACGATTTTGTTTGAGCGCAATTTTTCGTTTAAAAGGAAGAGAGCATACATATGTATAGTGAATAATTATTCGCAATAAAAGAAGAGAGTATAAGAATTTACAGCATTTATATGAAGGAATACTGAGAAAAAAGGAAATCATTTGGCCATTAAAAGAGTTTATCATTTACTAAAAAATTTCTTTCAGAAAAGCGAAATATCTTGCAAATCATTTGGCTGTATGGAAGTAAGTCCCTCATACAAAGTACGTAAATGTACATCAGCTAAACGTTTGCAATACGATACAAATACATATATATAGATGTTCATATGTTCATATTCTCCAACTGGAATTTTATTAATTAAAAGAATATGCAAGGTATGCACAAATTATCTGAAATTCGCACAACCACATTAGCATATAGAAAATATTGACCAGCATGCAGAACTCTAAGAATAAAATGGAAAACATGAGACTATAAACAAATGATAAAGGAAGAGTGTGCTAGAATATAGCATGGAAGCGAAAGTACTACTAATTTCTATGATAAATGCTGAGGAATAGTTCAAGGCCGTCCAAGAATGATAGAAATACATACATATGTATATACATATGTAGATATTAAGACAGTTTCGCGTTACTCAGGCAGGCAGGTGTCAATGTTATGAACGAAAGATGTGTCTTTCCCCCGTTCAACAGGCGATTTAAAGACCACAATTCGGTTAAAAACGATATAAAAAAAGCTTCAGAGGTAGCAAAAAGCTTGCAGGATGTAATAATTTAAATGATTTCTATAGTATATGGTATATACATACATATAATAGGGTGGGCCAAAAAAATGCTCTTTAAAAAATTAAAAATTGGTTGATAAACATCTCTGAGAAAGGCCCTTCAGGTAAGAGCTCTTAATCTTAACAGGAAGTTTCTCCTCTTTCTTTCGGTTTTCTATTTTTTTTTTAACTAAAACACGTATTTTTCATTTTAAATGATCCTGTAAGGAGTTATCCTGCCAACGCGAATTTATCCTTTTTCCGAGGGGTCACCGGAAATGGCGTCGCAATGGCAGAGTTTAAAATATTTTTTTTTTAATTTTCTTTGTTAATAGCGTATGTTTGTAAAATAAAAAAATCTAGTAAAATATTTACATTTTTATATGAGAAAAATTTTTCTGAAAAAAGCTATTTTCACGCGAGGAAACCCTTAAGACAAATTTGTTTTTTTTTTTTTAATTTAATTACTCAATAAAATAAATCACTTTAAATTGCAAAGCCCATAGTCTGTAGGAAATTTTGCTTTATAAAAATAAACGAAAAACGAAAGTTTTCTGATAATTGTAAAACAACAACAAATATAATTTATAGTAACATTATAAATGAATATAATAAATATAATAACAAATAAATATCTATACACAAATACATTGTGTGCATGTTTCAGTCTTAACCTTTATCAATAACGTTCCATTAATCCGTTATATTTTCATAACATGACAGCTCAAAGATAGTATACACAAAAACATTACATTTGTCACCTATAGCGAAATATCATATAACAGCTGTCGAAAAAGAGCGTCGAAAAAAAGAATATACCGAATACAGTGTTTATAAGAATGTACATTTAAGATAAAGTAAAGTGGAGTGAAGTGAAGTTGTTTTGGTTGAACTGCAAAGAATTTTGTAGTGACGAAAAAGCTCTAGAGAAGTAAGTCACTTGTTAAACAAGTGTTGTTGTTGGCCTATTGCTACTTAAGGTCTTATTTTGTTGTTGTTACGAATAAACACTTCAACTTATATTGCTGCTCTTATTCTTTGTTGTGCTTTGTGTGATGTTTTGGCCTTTCGAACTTTTTGGAGCGCCACTTGTGCTGCCTACACAACTCTGGATGAATAAAAATTTGCTGCGCAATTTCGCTTTCCAGAATTTGTGTTTTTTTTTCGTAAACTTTTTATTATCTATTTTTTCTCATTCGTTGCGCTACTCGCATTCGTATTATTTTCTTACCGCCTTTACCTGCGCTCTGCTGGCGTGACAGCTATAAAACTTGCTGTTAGCACAAAAATGTAAACACAAGTACACAAAATATACTTAAATTATGGATATGCCCCCAGAAATATTTGTTATTTTTATATTTTTGTTTGCTGTGGTCGCTGGAAGTGGCTCACCGCCGTTGCGGTTTTAGAGTTTATATTTTTGCTATAACAAAAACAATTTGAAAATTTTATCGGCGTAAAAATAAATAATGAAAATAGTTCAAAGAAATAGAAAACGAAATATTTTAATTTAAATTTGTGTGAAATAAACAAGAAAAAGCATGAGTATAGAATTTTGAAAATTACAGAAAAATTCAATTACTATTATATAATTGAATTGTTGCCTATTTAATTTGCGATAATTTTTGTGTTTGCCATTTGCACGCTGCACACTCGCACATACAGTAAAAATAAGTATGTAAGCATATGAGTTCTAAAATATTTTTCCGCTAATGCTAGACTATTATAGAAATAGTAAATTCAAACTGCTTTCAATTTGTTTATATTTATGCATCTATATTAAGGTATACAATTAAAAACCGAAAATAATTATTTCTTCCCTGCTCTTTGGCACATTAAATGTGCTGTAGACGTTGCTGAATACGCTTTTGTTTCATTTTGTGATATTGAAAACACAAAAATAAATTTAAAAAAATTAAATTTTTTTTTTTGAATTTTAATAAGACCTACATTTATTTTATCGGTCCATTTAGTGTCCAATAAATAAACATTTTTAAGAATTGTACTTCCCCTTCCAACAGCACTGTGTCTGATCTACTACATTTTCACTAGTTGTACACACCCATATTTGACACATGCTGTTAAATGTACTTGATAATTGAACTATGGGAAAAACAAATTGCAAATATGTACAGAAATGTAAATACACTCGAATACATATGTATGTATTTGTGTATATAGACAAATACATATCTTCAAGCTAGGTATGCGCATACTTGTTGATATTATTACTGCACATCACTGACTCTCATCAGCTGTTTGCTCAGCAATGAAAACAAAGTACAAAATATTTGTTTTTGCTGATATATACAAGTTTGTTAAGTAAGTAATATAATTAATATGATATATTTATTATATTTTAGCGTATTTTTCAACAGTGCATTTAACAAGAAAAAATAATTTTTTGAAATTTTTTAAACAATAAATTTGTTTTAGTCATATTTACTCCATTTTATTTCTACATAACAATATTATTTAATTAAAAAATAATTTTTTTTAATAATAAACTTGGTTATTCTCTTTAAATGTATTTTGCTAAACAAAATCTTAATAATATGGCCATTAACATATTAAAAGAAGTTTCCTCAATGTCTGTTTGGCAGCCATCTGTCAGTTAAGCTTTGGTTAACTTTAACAAGACTTCTGCTTTCGGTAAAGAACCTTTTGTTTTTACGAAAACTTAACTAACAGATGGCTGCTAATGAGACATTGAGATGTAACATGTGCGAAATGCCCAAAATAACAGAGCTTAAAAGTTGCGATAGCTATCTCAAAAACAATGTTAAATGACAACTTTCAACCAAAGCCAAGATAGGCAGCTCTTTGTATTTTTGCTGCCAAAATCACTTCAGTAAATCAAGAATTTGAGACTGTCAAAATCCATATTTCAATCTTTATTATTTTTATGTTTGTGCTGTTATACGTGTAATAGCAGCTGCATTCGAATCTCAGCGATGTTAAATAACAATATGAATATGTTGTTATTAACAGAATATGCCTCCTAACTCACTTTATGTCACTAAAAATACATTCAAAAACGTTATTTTACTGACTACCCCAAAAATTTATTTATAATTAATTACACATGAAAAACTTCTTTTAGTATAAAAAGTTTCTAGAAACTTCCCGAATTTGCCAGATAAATATTCCGTATTGGAGGTTTATTTAATATTTTAAGAAAATATTTGAGAACTAATATATAAAACAAACATAAAATTATTTCTATATATATATTATACTCATATATATGTACATACATAAAAACATTTTTAAATTTATTTGCTACGCTTATGCATATTTTTATTTATAACAACAAAAATAATAAAGGTTAATTCAAAGCGTCTATTTTTCGAATTTATTATGCTCCGCTTGCTTCTATACTACAGGCCAACATTTATTGACTACTGCAATAATAAAAATTAATATGTTTTTAATTAACAGAAGAAAAACCGCATAAAAAACTATTAATGGAAATTAAAAAATATTAATTAAGAGATAATAATAAAATATTGAGAAAGAAATATAAAAAAATTTTAATTAGTAGTTAATAAAAAATAAAAATAAATGAATATAAATAAAAAAACGTTAAGGAATGATCAAGCTTCCAGAATATTCAATAACAAAACTATAAAAACGTTGTTTTCTATGCATGCTTAATAAAATTGTATAAACAAAATTTGATATGCAAATTGAAATATGTTTTTTTCCAAAGAGGCAAAAATATACAAAAAACAAATGACGAATAGTGCTTTAATAATTATCAATGGATTATTTTTGGATGTGCATATATGTTCTGGCTATGTACCATTCATTCAATTCTACATATTTTTTTTTATTACTTTGCGCTCATGACGTCACGACTGACAGACTCGAACCCAACGTTTTAGCGCCTATTATAACACCTAAGTGAACCAGGTGTCAAAGACTGACTTTTGCTGCACATAGTGACAGCTCAAAAAAAGTGTAGAGCAACTGTCAAAAGTTGTCAACTCTTTGTTGACAAACACACAAAAGAGGCATCTTGTGTTTTTTACACACACTCTGCTGACAAAGCAACTAAACAGATGCACCATATATAAAACCATACAATATATTGAAATAATATTTGACAACGCATTTTATACAAAATAAATATATGTAATTGGCAATCTATAAAATATATATAATTTTTAGATAGATAGAGAGAGAGAGAGAGCGAGGGAACGTGTGTTTGTATGAGCAAAAGCGCTAAACTTTAGAAAATTTGTTTTAAACACTTACGTAATATTATAATTATTATAACCGGCAAATTGTTTTTCACTATTGAAGTTATTTCAAAAATATACCTGTGCGATTTTTCTACACACAAATATATATAAATTTTCTTTAAATTTTCCAATTTCAGTTTTAACTTTATATTCACTCTTCACTGATTACATTGATTCAAAAAGAATTGTATTTTTACGCACATTTCATCTTTCACATCTCTCCTTCATTCCGCGCATGTATTCGTATGTTAATTGCTTTCAAACCTGTCACTCAGTGCAACCGGTTGTAGGCCGCTTTTTATTGCTTCCTATTTTTTGTTTATTTATTTGCTGCTTTTTTAGGTTATTGTTAAAAAATAAAACAATATAAAAATGTTGTTGTTTTTTTTCTTTCAGCCTCCAGTGTCAACCGGTTTGTCTAGCTACATACAATTTTCTTTTTCTCGTTTCGTGTGTGTTGACACTCAGTTTGTTGTCTGATTTGAAATCGTAAGGAAATATTTCCAATTTAACACGTGATTTTAATTACTTATTTTTATGTAACTAATATAAAAATGATATAATTTAGAAATTCATAAAACTGCACTTTTCTAAACATTACTTCAAATGCGCTGAGCTCATGAATTTATGCAAAACTCTGCGGAAATCGACTCAAGACACACCCACTAAACGCACATTGGAGTAAATAAAGCGTCTTTGCGTTGTCGCGTTAATGGATAAATTTCACTTTTGTTTTATTATTATTAAAAGCGTATATTTTGCTCAAATTGATTATTTTTGCAAATTCAAATTAATTATTTTCATATTTTAATTATAGATTATACATATATTTAATAATTTCCTTCGACAAACATTGCTAGGAGAACGTCTGAATAATTTCACCACTATTAAACTCGCTGGTTGAAAGTAAACTGAATTGATATAAAATTTGCCACTACCTACAAATTCTTCAACTACCATACGCGGCAGCGGCTACACATACCAATAGCGCAAGATAAAAAATACCAACAAATCGTTCACGAACGATGGAGAGCATTCATGTTAACGTATGCACAATGAGGTTCTGCAAGGGACAGTGCGCTGTTGTAAACAACTGTTAAATGCATGCACAAATTAACATTTTCCGCACAGGGTAATGAATTGCTACATTTGGGTGTAAATGTTGGTCAATTTATAGCAGTGGCAAACAAGCAAAATAGTGACAGACGGCAGCTTTGTGCATTTTGACGGTTGATTGTTAATTCTTAAAAAAAGTGAAATCAAAATCGATAAAAAAAATATTATTGGCAATTTTGTTGTTTTTAGAAAACTACTACAAATCTAATGAAAAAATGGTAATATTATTAAATGCATTAAAGTGTAAATTAAAAATTCTTTGAAACAAAATATTTTAATATGATAAAAATTAAAAAAATACCACTAAAAATTAAACATTATTTATAATTTTCAATATATTTATTATTGTATTTAGTATTTTATATAGTGGGTCTCTTTTGTTGTTTGTTGTTGCTTAAGCACCACTTTGCCTTATGCTAATGAGATCACTACTTATTGGCAATGAATAATACTACTGTGCTTAACTTGTGTCATTAACAGACCAACACAAAACTGTTAATAACAGTGCGTTAAAATGTTTCACAGGCGAAGGCGTCGAACAGCGTAGAGAAGACAAGAAAAGCACGTTAGCTCTCAGTGAGGTTGGGGTTAGGTTTGGGTAAGTGCAGACACAGACATTGACTGTGAGAATGCCCACAGAGCAATGAAGCTCACAGCAGGGGAGCAAAATACTGTAATATACTGAGCAAGGCATGTGAATTAGTATGAGTAACAAAGTTGTCTGGTTGATTTTTCAGGTATTAGTGAAACGTAAAAAATAAACAAATTGGTTTGTAGTTTCTTGCTTCTTTTTAACCGGCACTAATACCAATGGAAATTGCAAAAATCAGAAAACAACAATTTTAGTATATGTATGCTTTTGTTTGTAGTTTATTGCTTTTTTTAACTTCTTGCCGAAACTTTTCAATGTTACGGTGTTAAGAAATGACGCAGTTGCAAAAGCCGGTGCCGAAGAACTTGTGTGCATGAGGATTACATAAAACAATGTCATCGAATTGTATGTATGTACATACACACATACATATGTATATACAAGTAAATACATGTGTATATGTAAATGAGCGTGAATTGATAAATTTACTTATCAACAACACAATATAGTACATGTATGTATGTACGTAAAGTGAATTGCTCCCCTGGGTGCTGGAAGTGATTGATGACATTGTAAATCAGTGCAAAGTCTTCGATGTCCAAATAGCAATGAGATAACCGTCGTTATCAGTTTTATATTTAAAATAAAGTACTAGATACATACATACATATGTATGTATATGTACATTCTTATGTACATATGTATGTACATATCTAGTTGTAATTTTAAGACGCATACATACATATGTACATATAAAAATGAAATTTCTATATTTACACGTTGGCAATTTTTTATATCAAAAATTTAATCTGATATGGCTCAAAATGTCACTTAGTCAAGGTACATATACATACATATAAGAACAATATACATATATTATGTACGTAAGTATGTAACTATATAAGAATGAATTTACATTCATCGGCATGAATAAATATACAGTTATATGTACTATATATGCATATTTGCTGCCCCTTTTTAGGCCAGTGATCACGTTGCTAAACATATGGACATATGTACATATGTACATACATATGTACATATTATATATGTAAATATGGCATATTCTCTAGTTTATTTGATTAAGTAGTTGCGCCTACTCTTAGTATTGTTGTTGTGCATTGATTCAATGTTTGCGCTTGTAAATTATCGTAGAGAGAATAAGTCGCACATTACATAATTGTTGTTGTTGATATTGTTTGCTATCTAAAGCATGTAAGAGTTCTCATATCAAAGTACTTGCAATATAGATTAAGTTGTAGATTTTAGAAATTGCTGTGCTTATAAACTTATAAAAGTATTTAGATAAGTACATATGTATGTACACACTAGATGATTTTGTATATACCTATAAACATACATACATATATATTTTATTAAAGTAATTCTGATTCCGTAAGAAAAGAAACAAGAAAAAGTTAACTTCGGCTTCACCGAAGCTTTAATATCCTTCACAGGTGAATTTCCTGTAGCATAGAATGGTATGAAAAGACATTTATCTTGATTCTGATCGTTCAGTTTGTATGGCAGCTATGTATGTATAGGGTGATTTTTTAAGAGCTTGATAACTTTTTTAAAAAAAAAACGCATAAAATTTGCAAAATCTCATCGGTTCTTTATTTGAAACGTTAGATTGGTTCATGACATTTACTTTTTGAAGATAATTTCATTTAAATGTTGACCGCGGCTGCGTCTTAGGTGGTCCATTCGGAAAGTCCAATTTTGGGCAACTTTTTCGAGCATTTCGGCCGGAATAGCCCGAATTTCTTCGGAAATGTTGTCTTCCAAAGCTGGAATAGTTGCTGGCTTATTTCTGTAGACTTTAGACTTGACGTAGCCCCACAAAAAATAGTCTAAAGGCGTTAAATCGCATGATCTTGGTGGCCAACTTACGGGTCCATTTCTTGAGATGAATTGTTGTCCGAAGTTTTCCCTCAAAATGGCCATAGAATCGCGAGCTGTGTGGCATGTAGCGCCATCTTGTTGAAACCACATGTCAACCAAGTTCAGTTCTTCCATTTTTGGCAACAAAAAGTTTGTTACCATCGAACGATAGCGATCGCCATTCACCGTAACGTTGCGTCCAACAGCATCTTTGAAAAAATACGGTCCAATGATTCCACCAGCGTACAAACCACACCAAACAGTGCATTTTTGGGGATGCATGGGCAGTTCTTGAACGGCTTCTGGTTGCTCTTCACCCCAAATGCGGCAATTTTGCTTATTTACGTAGCCATTCAACCAGAAATGAGCCTCATCGCTGAACAAAATTTGTCGATAAACACATTTCGAACCGAACACTGATTTTGGTAATAAAATTCAATGATTTGCTAGCGTTGCTCGTTAGTAAGTCTATTCATGATGAAATGTCAAAGCATACTGAGCATCTTTCTCTTTGACACCATGTCTGAAATCCCACGTGATCTGTCAAATACTAATGCATGAAAATCCTAACCTCAAAAAAATCACCCGTTACATACATATATGTATGTAAGTATGTTATAACATATCGACGGTTCCATCAAATGAACAGCTTTTTGAAGATAAAAGAACGCGTGATCGAGGCGGCTGGTCACGCTGATCATTTACATAAGTATATACTTACATACATACTTATGTACATAGTATATAAACTATATAGGGTCTGCGACATTCTCTTGTTACAAACTTCATGGCAAACTTAATATACTCTGTCCAGGTTATAATTGCTTTCGCTCCTGCCATTTATGTAATAGTAATATTGTCAGAAAGATGGAGTTACTTATGTGTAGAAGTTCACGCAAGTGAGGAAAGTTCTCTGATCGCCATTTACTTGGGAGTGGCTAGAAACGATTCTTTTATATGTATGTATGTATGGCTCAAGCAGTTCACGACTACCGGTCTTAGACCAAGTATCCTCTGGGTAGCCAAAGAACCTCTGTTTGAAGGCGTTCAAAGTGAGAAGGCGACCATCCCTACTCAGGGTTGTGCGCTGGATTTAGGACCTGCTACGAAAAAAAACGCTCCCAATGAAAACTAAGCAACAGCCTCGGAGAGGCAAGACGAAATAACTCCTGGCATCAAACAAACCGTTGTCGCACTCGCGACTAGGCTCCCACGTCACTGTTGGCAGTCATTACTTCGAAGTCGTGGATAATTTCGTCTATCTTGGCACCAGTATTAACAGCAACAATAATGACAGCCACGAAATCCAACGCAGAATAATTCGACGAACAAGGACCAAACTCTGTATGTCACATTCGATGGAAAGCTGTGCGAGATATACAACGAAATTGACATAGTTCAGCGAATTAAAAGACATCGGTTACGATGGCTAGGTCATGTCGACCGAATGGACGAAAACACTACAGTTCTGAAAGTATTGGACGCAGTATCCGCCGGGGGAAGTGGATCCACTCCGTTGGATAGACCAGGTGGAGAAGTACCTGGCTTAGCTTGGAATCTGCAATTGGGGCCAAAATGCAAAAAAAGAAACGATTGACGCGCTGTTGTTAACTCGGCTATAACCACGTAAGCGGTTTCTACGCCAGTTAAGAAGAAAAAGAATATTATCAGCTAAAATTGCCGTTTAGGACTAACTTTATCTTTAACTTGAACTGACTAACTCAAGTACTCGTTTGGAATTAAGAAATGAGATGCGGCTGATCAAAGCGTGAGAGCATAGTAGACGCTCGAGGAGGATCTGAGATCGATCATTATCCAGAGAAACCGATACGCATATATACTAAAAATATGAAATAAAAGCGTTTACATAAAAACTACAGAATAAATTCCACAGCAGATCGTGACTAGAAAAAAACCAAACACTTGTTTCTGGATGCTATTTTCTAGTTGAAAACTAATTTTTCTGGTTTTAAAACCACCTTTAATAAAAAAGAGTTGGCAAACATAAATATAAACAAAATTTAGCGGTGCAGCCTATTACATAATCGTTTTTGTTTTCTCTTTTAATTGAATGAGAATTGCAGAGTGGAAATAAGAACAGAAAAAAATTAAATATTTATAACTAGAGATGGTTCACATAGTTCAGAAACTAGAAACAATCGGAGAGCAGAGCATTATGAAATAACACTCCATTAAGATTACACATTTTTGAGATCCGAAAGCACAGTACTACCGCTCATTTAACATTGAGGCATGCGCACTTCTGCTACAAGGCGATTTTGACGGTCACAAGCACTTTATTGCTCACATTTAACAGATTACATACATACCTATACCCATCTCATTCCTGCTTTAGCGTTGTTTTCAAAAATCATTCCATTTTCCCCCAACAAAACGACCCAGCCAGCTGGTGGTATTGGCGGTCGTAGACGAAAACAAGAAACATCGAAAGTGAAAAACAAAACAAAACACGTGTTTTCCATCGTTATGCTGCTAGGTAGGTACATACATATGTACATACATAGCTAGGTCGTTGAGTCGGTGAAGCATTCGCTCTGTTTTTCCGCTGTGCTTGCTGTAACAGCACTGCTACTATGTAATTCTCACACACCCTTTACAGGCAGGCAGTTGTGGGTTGGTGGCGCCAACGTTGGTATTATTGCGCGACATGACTTTTCTCACGTAGGCCAAGACGGCGACTCACTTTCTAGATGTTTGTCGGTTAGTCGGTTGACCGCCCAAACTACTCCCGATTCTGGGCGTCTGACTTGGAATGCCAGCTTCTTATCAGACCACTGCATTACATTGTTACCAAGTATCTTAAAACGAAAATACATACATATGTAGCAAGAGCGTGGAGCGTAAGTAGGTGAAATTCTTGTAATACAGGGAGGTGCCCCATTAGTCGCCTTGTAGTATGTCTGGTACCCTGACGCATATTTCGTTTTGTAAATCGTGTTTTAGTTGAGCTCGTGATTTCGGCACATGATTTCACTCAAAGGTGAAATATGCGTTAGCCAAGGGATATGAATTCGTAAACGTTCGTGTTACAATTTTGTTGGTGGTATAGGTTAGGAGTTTCACTGTCAAATAAAATGGACGCAAATCTCGTGATTCCTGCGTTATTTATAACGTGGTTTAATGACGATAGAATATTACTACAACATTTTAATTATTTTAATGCTTTATTTTTTTTCTCTTGCAATTATTCATTTTTGTTTGTAACAGTTTATTTCTATGTACATAAGCATGTCTTCCTGTTTCCTACCTTTTATATTGTACATACTTATCTTTCTCTATTTTAGGCTGTTCTGAATATTCTAATTGCTCACTACAATATTCGTCGCTTTTGTACTTATTTATGCTAAGTGACCTGTTTGCCATTGCGTAGGCGCTTTTTCAATGCTGGCTTTACATTCTACATTTTACTTAGAGCATATTCATTACCTTTTATATCTGTCCAACACGCATTGTAAGTGGGCATATCGTATGACAAATAACAATAATACTAAATATACATACAATGTGTACATATGTATGTGTGTAATTATTGTTAAGAAATAGTAAATAAAGAACTAACATAGTCATAACAAGCATATAATCAATTGTAAGGTAAGAACATACAGTATGGCATAAAAGTATTCGTCAATATGTCCCCACGAAGCTTAAGAGGTTACAAGGGTTTCCTCGGTTAAAAAACGTTTTTTTTCAAAATTTTTTTTCTCATATAAAAATTAAATATATTATTAGAATTTTTTATTGTTACAAACACATACTTTTAACAAAGAAATTATGAAATTTTTGAAAAGAAAAAAATTATTTTAAATTCGTCCATTGCGACGCCAAGATATCTCAAGAATTGCGAAAGAAGTTCCCATAATACTGTAGGCAAAAAATAGTAAGACTTTTTAATTGAAATTTCGAGCGAAAACTCATTGGTCGAAATACTTTTTATGTCATTATTTGTCACTGTCACTGACATCTGTGCCAAATGTTACATCAAAATAATAATTATATTATAATAATTTATTGTTTAGTATACATATATCTACTTTTCTTTCTGAAGGAGGCATTCAGCTATTTTTTCGATGAATGATATTATTCAACAAAATAGTTTCAATAAATTTTGTGTGTGGAATCAACTATTCTGGGGCCGAAACCTACAGAATGTTGAAAAAGGCCTTTGTTGATAATTGATTGACACGAGAAAGTGTTTTTGATTGGTACAAATTATACAAAAAGGGTCGAGAACGCGTTGACAACGAGCCACGTCCAGGACGGTCATCAAACTGTTGATCAACACGTCAATAAAATAAAGCTAGGTGCTCGAGAATCGATGATTAACAGTAAGAGATCTCACTGGTATAGTTAGAATATCGAGAGCATCAGTGAAAACCATTTTGAAAGATCATTTGGGTCTAGAAACGTGAAAGCACGATTTGTTCCAAAATCACTCAATATCTTCGAAGAACTGCGCCGCGTTAATGCCTGTGATACAATACTTTCCGACTACCAGGATGTCATGAAACGTATTATTACTGGCGATGAGTCTTAGATCTATGCTTACAACCCCGAAATAGACGATCAATCGTTCGAATATCGCGGCAAAAATGAGTCGAAGTCGAAAAAAACACGTCAAGCAGGTCAAAAATTAATGTTATGTTGACAATTTTCTTTGATTATCGAACTGTGGTGCACTTCGAATTGCTTACGACCGGTCAAACTATCAACAAGGAATACTCTTCAGAACCTTTCGGTATTTTATAGTTGACTGAGTTCAAGAAATTTTGACGCTCGTAGCAAAGTTGAGTCGAAGTCGAAAAAAAACACGTCAAAGCAGGTCAAAAATTAATGTTATGTTGACAATTTTCTTTGACTGTGGTGCACTCCGAATTGCTTACGACCGCTCATACTGTCAACAAGGAATACTATACATATTTTTACCTTTTCGCTTGTCTGTACATACACATGTATGTATGTATATGTACATATAGGTACATATGTTGTTCTCTTTAGTGCTGTTATCTCTAACAACTCTGCAGCATAACGGATCATAATAGCATGTTTTGATGACGGAAGATTATGTAAGGTGCAGAAATGGGTTCAAGTTCAACGCTATTTACAGAGAATACATAACATACTCATACATTTGTACATATGTACATACATATGTATGTGCCTAGTCTATTAAGCTCTCATACATACATATAAATATATTGTACATGTGTACAGCGCTAATGCGCACACATCCATACATGTTCTAGCCCTTATTTAAGCTCTGAATATTGTTATGCGGAACAACACTAACCCCTTTAATAAAGCTTCATATCAGATTCGCACAGCAATAACAAGTTTATGTAATGAATTCAGAGGTATGAACAAACAAAAAAATATCTACATACATATATGTACTTTAATATGTACATATGTATATAATTATTTTTGTACGAATACCCGCAAATAGGGCTGCTTGGCATATAAAAACCAAGCAAACGCAACAAAAAAACCAAAACAAAACAACGAAAACAAAAATCAACAAGCCTCCACATAAAGTACTCCAGCTGTATAAAGTTTGCAAGAATGTGCTCTTTCTGATTACAGAAACCAAACTGCTGGAGAATTGCGTCATGCCCGCTCCAGGCAAACACACACCAAGCTCAACATAAATAAGATTACGAGAACGAAAAAAAACAATGGTATAAAAATAAAGTTGAAGAATGAAACAAGAACAAAAATAAGGAAAAGAAAAATAAAAACGAGAACGAAAACGAAAACAATAATAATATAGACAAAAAATTGTTACATACGGCAGAGCAATAATATACTTTGTGAGCTCAAAAGTAAATAAAAATGATAAACCTACAATCATACTAACGCACATCGCTAAACGGAGGCATGGGCATGAGTAGAAGGATTGCCGGAGCTGCCAAGAGCGACAAGGCTGAATTCAGGAGAGTGTGAGTACATGTTTTCAAGTTTTTGTTTTCATACGCCTTTTCGTTATGCTTTATTGTCATATTTCATGTTTGTACACCCACACACACACACACACGCAAGCACGAATACATATGCATGCATGTATTTACTGTATTCCATATTTTTTGTGATAATATTTTCCTGTGGGCGATTCACATACACACATATGATTGAGACGCGCTGCATATCATGAAGGGGATTTAGTCAATGAACAATACAAAAAGTCAACAACAAAAGCAAATCAGTTGCAGTGAGCTAAAAAGGGGTTTCCTGTGCTCAGCCAAGCCGAGTTGAGTTTGGAGCTCATAAGCGAGTGCACATATGCATATACAATTAAACAGACATATGTAGTAGGTACATGATAACTATATACATACATATGTACATCCATATGTATATTTGCAAGCAAGCGTTCCAGCCATGTGGGATTGAACGCTATTTCGTTGCGCAATAAAAGTAATAACAGGAGAATATACAACAACAATGCTATGCAAATGCAACTGAGCGACTGTCAGTCGACAAGTTGATGGTGCGCTTCTTACTTTTTCCATGGGAAGGCAATGACAGAAGTATAACTTTTAAAAAAAATTTAGATTATACCAATGCATTATACATACATACATATGTATGTATATAAATCTTACATTTGATATGCTAAGTGAGGAACTGAGAAAATGATTTTTCTCCTAAGAACAACAACACTAACTATTCCTATTAAAATCAGCATTGAATGCGTAACTCGGGGCGCAAAGCAAGAAAGCTATACGAAAAATGTATGATCTGTTTCAAAAAATCGACTTTTTTTTATTATTTTATTAAATTCTACAACATCTCCAGAATATTGTCCTAAATTTTCTAGTTGATCCGAGTAATACTTTCGGAGATGCAGCATTGAGAACTTGTGTGCTCGAGGCTAGCTAAGCTAAGTGCGGTTTTCTCGAAACTATGTTTTAGAAGTCGGTTGGCAAGATTTCTCGAGAACTATTTAACCGATCTTCATGAAATTTAACACAGGTCTTTGAGATACAATTCTTAAAGACTTGGATGAAGGATTTTTTCTTCGATTATAATTATTTGAAAAAAAATGTTGCGAAATTTTCATTGAAATTTTATTTTTTTTGCCAAAAATCCAATTTTTTTTTTAACCTTCGTCCAAGTCTAGGTTAAGGTTTTAACTGAAACACGTATTTTTTCACTTTAGATGATCTTGTAAGGTGTTATCCTGCCAACACAGGCACATCTTTCTTCCGAGGGGTCACTGGAAATGGCGTCGCATTGGCTGAGTTAAAGATATTTTTTTCCAAAAATTCCAGAATTTCTTTGTTAATAGTGTATGTTTGTAAAAATAAAAAATTCTAATAAAATATTTAATTTTTATATGGGAAAAATTTTTTTGAAAAAAACGCTGTTTTTTAACCGAGGAAACCTATGTAATCCCTTATGTTCATGTGACTTTATGACTTTCTTTCTCTCAAAATTACTTTGAATATCTTTGCTACGTATAATACTCTTTTAACAAGCCGGAAATGCAATTTAAAGAAGAGCGCTATGAAATATAAGTTTTGACAAGCAATATTCAACAATAAGGCAAACGCAAATGCTTACTGGGTGGCATAAGTAAATTTTCTAAGGGGGAGTGTCACTAAAGTCGGTATGTACATATACATACATACATATATAAGTAACGATGTGCAGTTTGGAAATACCAGTATTACTAACATACATATGTATGTATATGCAACGCGAAGTATATAAAACTGAACAATATGTTCAAATCGAAATGCAACGCTGCGTGCTTCAAACGCTTCCCTTAAATTCACAAGAATGGAAGTGTACAAAAAGAAATATAATTTATACTTATGCACATACATAAATACATGATTGAGAGGAGGCTAAATTACTGCGCATAAAATGCAATAGCATTCAAGGTCAAGCCAAAAAAAAGCAAAACTGCCACTCTGTATTCCCAGAGTACAGCCAAACCCAAAACAAACGCTTAATATACATGGGGGCTGGACGTTGTATGCGTATTTGTACATACACATGTATGTAGGTATGGTAGCGCACAGGTACATATGCATTTACATATTTACATGCTAATAAAACCAGCCGGTTATAATACATTAAATGTATTTTACGCTCAGTTTTGGGCAGTGATGCCCCAAAAACAAAAAATAAAAATTAAAAAAAAAAATTAAAATGAAAAAAATAAAATAAAAAAAAATTAAAAAAAATAAATTAAAAAAATAATAATTAAAAAAAATAGAAATAAAAATTAAAAAAAATTAAATTATTAACTTGATTACATTAAATATAAGTATATGTTTGGTTGTATGTTTTTTTGAAAACACGAAATTTTCTTAGTTTCAGTGGGAGTATGTACTCATTGCGCAACAAAGGCGTAGTCCAATTGCTTTAAGGGGGTCGTCATCGCGTGGAACGGTTTCCAAAAGTCGATTTTTTTTATAAATCCAATCTAGAGCATTCATAGAATGTGCTGCTAAAGTAATTTTTCAAATTCAGGCCTTTAAACGCGTGGCCAGACCCAAATTTTCAAATGTGTTTCTTCGAAACTACATTTTTTAAACTGGTGTCCACCTTTTCTCAAAAAGGGGGAGTAGATTCATCCCACATATGGCTATCGCACAAACTATAGTTACAGATAAGGGCTTAATAAATATATAGTAAAATTTTGGAAGCTCTGTTTTTTTTTCATTTCACTTTTAAAAGTTCTCCAAAAAAAAGCGTAAAAAAACAGGCCATCACATGGGATGATTCGCTTATAGTACAGTGATATTGAATTCTAATTTCTTCCTCAATTTTACTAGCCACTTCGTTAAGATAAGATTGTGGTATGAGCACTCTCAATTTTTGCGATTGAGGAGCAAACAGGGAGAGTACATCGATATAATAATGTTCTCTAGAAAAGAAAGCGTATTATGTGAACAAATGATAAGAAAATTGTTCTGAATAATTGCAAAACTTTTTAAACTGATTACATAGTACCAAATTAAACCCTAAAAATACTATAGGATCATTTAAACATAGAGCGTTCAGTTAACTATATCAAGAAAATAATACAGTTAATTAAAAAAAAAAGTAAGGGGTTAAGAAGAGAGGGTTACATGGGTTTACGGGTTTCAAAAAATCGATTCGACAATACCTCTAGAATATTGCCCTAATTTTCAAGTTGATACGAGTAATAGTTTCGAAGATACAGCCTTATGAACTTGTGCGCTCGAGGCTAGCTAGGCTAAGTGCGCCGTCTTTAAACGCGTTTTTCTCGAAACTTTGTTTTTGAAGTCGGTTGGCAAGATTTCTTGAGAACTACTCAACCGATCTTCATGAAATTTTACACAGGTCTTTGAGAAACAATTCTGAAAGACTTGGACGAAGGATTTTTTCGATTACCCCTATTAAAAAAAATGTCACGAAGTTTTCCTTTTTTTTGTAAAAATGTCTGCCAAAAATCTGACTTTCAGTTTTTTTCCTTCGTTCAAGTTCTAAGGATTTTTTCACTATAGATGATCCTGTAAAGTGTTAGTGTATGTCAAAGTGGGCGCATCTATTTTCCGAGGGGTCACCGAAAATAGCATCGCAATGGCCGAATTAAAAAAAATTCATAATTTGTTTGTTATTATTATTATTCTAACAATACAAAAATTCTAATAAAATATTTAATTTTTTATATGAGAAACAATTTTTTGAAAAGCACGGTTTTTTACGCGAGGAAACCCCTTAGGTACATTAAATTTTGTAAGTCTACATTATTGTTACTAATTTATTAGGTTGTTGTCCCTATGTTGGAAAGTAGATTTTTAATTTTCATTAACAAAATTACTTTTTTTCTAATTCTTAATTATTTGGATTGAAATTTTTCATTTTTATTTTTTAATTAATTAATTTTTATCTCTTAATTAATTAAATTGTTTTTAAACTTTTCTTTAATCTGGTATAAAAATGAAAATTTTCAATCAAATAATTATCCTGTTATAGCAGTTGTCACTCTCAAAGGTTTGGCTTTTTCACATAGTGTTATTATTATATATGTATATATGTATAATACATATATGTATGTAAAAATGTAGATGGGTGTTAGTAACTGATTAGGAACATTTTGTATGTACATACATATATGTAAAAATGCCGATTTCCAGAAGACTTCGCACAACTTTTGCATTTCAAGGTCTTCTTAATGCCATGGCAGTCAATGGCACACATACTCATGTGTGGATATTTTTCGCACACTTGTCCCATAAAAATGCCTCACGATCGGCTGTCTGCCTTATTGCCCTCGTTTCTTGACAGCAGGATCGCTGTTTGTTTATACACAAAATTACAAACACACTTATACACATATCGTTGCAACTATAGGCACTCTCATACTGCTCGCTCTCCTATTGAACTACTGTTGTCTCCAGCTGCATTTCGGTGTTTATTTATTCTTTCGTATTTGTGTTTTTGTAATTTCAAAGTGCATATTACATATACATTTATATAATTTTTGTTGTGCTGTAATTTCGTCGTCGTTACTCAAAACGGGTTTCTTTACGTTTCTTATTGTTTTTGTAGTTTTTTGTTTGCCTCGTTTGCTTATTTTTGTGCTCCTGTATTTATTTTATGGGAAGTTTTTCAAAGTCAAGGTTAAACGAGTTGTTGTTGTATTCGCTTTGTGATATGTGTTACATTACTTATTCGCTGAAATTTGTTCTTTACACAAATACGCTTTGGTAATTTTGCGTCATACATACACACATACACACATATACGCATATAATATGTAGATTTATAGGTTATGCACATTGAACCTCTTAATTAAAATTTGCATAAAAAATTTTGCGCCAATACCTTGTTTTACACGTGTATCAGCTGCGTACTAAAGTACAACTTCATGACTAAACGTGTAGCCATTTTTAGTAAAAGAAAAGTACAAAAATATAATACTAATTACTAATGAGTAAAGTAGGTTGACAATATTGAAATATATGTAGCTGTAAAAGTTTAGAATCGAAAAAAATCTTTATAAATTATATAATTTAGTGCCACGCGTGTTTTAGTTACTTGTTGTAATTTTTACAATAAAAAATATATATTATATGTATATATTAAATATTACCGTAACGGAATTGTACTCACTTTGCACAGCTAACTGTTGTTGATGCGCTGCTGCTCGCTGTAAATATAAATAAATAGGAAAACATATGAATATTGTGAAAAGCTGTTAAAAAATCAAAAAGAAACGAACTTAAGTACATTTTTAGAAAAGTATATTATAAAAATAGTATAAAAAAAATAAAAAAAAAATATTCCACTTCCAAAGCATGCACAGTTGACTCGGTCGATTTTTTTACTATAAAATCGCATATGCGGGAAATGTGCTGCAGATCACTCTGTACCTAAGAAACTATGGCTCTAAAACCGGTTTCGAGCCAGTGATTTTTTAAGGCGAAGTTCAAAAAATCTGAAGAATCGGTGTATGGGGGATATGTGATATAGTTTTTCAATCTGGCTTTCATTTTGACAAATGATCAATAGAATATCAAAATGCAGCTACGTATATCTCAAAAACTGAGAAAAAATTCTGATAATCCATAAAAACTTCGCTTTAAAAATCTCTCGTCCCAAGAATGTCTATCTTAACACCGAATTCAAGGGGTTACAAGGGATTTCACGACTCCAAAAAAGCGATTTTTGTGTTATCTTATTTATAACTACTATAGAATATTGTCCTAAATGCTCAAGTTGATCCGAATAATAGTTTTGAAGATACAACCGTGAGAAATTGCACGCTCGTGGTCAGCTACGGATACCATATAGTCATTCAAGGGGTTACAAGGGTATACGGGTTTCAAAAAATCGATTTTTTTGTTGTCTTATTAAATTCTACAACACCTCTAAAATATTGTCCTAAATTTTCAAGTTGGTTCGAGTAATAGTTTCGGAGATATAGCCTTGAGAGCTTTTGCGCTCAAAGCTAGCTGGGCCAAGTGCGCCGTCTTTAAACGCGTTTTTCTCGAAACTTCGTTTTTGAAGTCGGCTGGCAAGATTTCTCAAGAACTACTTAGCCGATCTTCATGAAATTGTATACTGATCTTCTTAAAGATTTCAAACAAAGGATTTTTTACAATTAAAACTATTTGAAAAAAATATTTTTCCACAATTTCCACTGAAATTTTAATTTTTGTTTTTTTTTTTTGTTTTGTAAAATTGCCTGCCAAAAATCCAATTTTCAGTTTTTTTGTTCTTCGACCAACTTCTAAGTTAAGATTTTAACTAAACCCCTTATTTTTCATTTTAAATGATCCTGTAAGGTGTTATCCTGCCAACGTGGGTGCATCTTTTCTCCGAAGGATCACCGGAAATGGCGTCGCAATGGCCGAAGTTAAAATATTTTTTCCAAAAATGTCAGAAATTCTTTATTATACACTATTAACTATTTGTAATAAAAAATATTAAAATGTTTGTATGAGAAAATTGTTGAAAAAGGGCTGTTTTTTACCCGAGGAAGCCTATGTAAGCCATTAATGAACATTTGCGCTTCTGTTAGAATCACCTGCTTCTAATATCATCAAATAAGTAAAAATTCTATTTTTGTATTTTTCATTTACATTTTGCAACAGCATTCGTACACCACTACGCTCCAGTGCTTGCACATCAAGCGATTGACTGCGTCCACGCGACGTTTTCGATTGTGCCGGAGTGTGTGAAGACGATGATGATGATGACGATGATGAGTTGGCATAGCGCGAGATCCAGCGTTTCACAGCAGACATGTTTTAGTTGAAAATTAATTTTTACTATTTTTTAATTGGCAATTTGGGCATTTAAAATACCGCTGTAGGCGTCGTATTATTAGAAAGTTATCACAATTTTGATTGCTACCGTTTATTTTAAAAATTTTGCTAAAAATTTTTGCTATAAAATTGTTATTTGCTACAGTTCTTTTTATTGTTATTTTGATTTCATTAACAAATTTATTGATTTTTAAAATATTTTGTATACTTTATTGTTTTTAAATTAATACTTCATTAATAATTTATTTACTTTGTACGCTTTTTCTTAAGCGAAGTATTTAGCCATTCCAAAAGTGATTATTTTTATTACTAACTTGCATATAATTTTCTTATAAATTATATTATGTTTTATGAAATTATTATTATTTATATTTTTGTTTTTTTTTTTATTTTTTATTTTTTGAACAATCCTTGATCACAGCACTTCAATTCACGACCATCACATTTGAGTAGTTTTTCCGCATTCACAAAACTTATTTCACATTTTTCTGACATACATACATATGTATATTTTTCATCAATTTCATTACTTTGTGCGATTTTCTTCTGAAATTTAATTTTATGTAAAATTTGTTCAGTTCAACATTTTATTTTATTTATATTTTCAGTTTGCTATTTCTTTCGCTGCGTAAAATCTAACATTAATCAAATGATTTTATTTTTGAAATTTTAATTTTTATTATTTTTTTTTAATTTTTTTGTAAAAATTTTAAATTTAAAAATTCAAAATGACTTTTTTTTGTAAAATATTCCCTCGCAGGCAACACTAATAAAAGCTTTCCAACACTAGCGGCGCGCTAATCACAGCTAGATGGCGCTGTATGAGCTTTTAGACATTATATGTAAAGGTATGAAAAGGCTGCTCAGTGTGTGTGTGTGTGATATGAGAGCTTCCGGCAAAATTTCAATTATAGAGTGGAAATCATAAGCGAAATTTCGGTGATATTGCAATTAAATAATAATAAAATGACTTTTATTTATAAAAGAATGTGAAAATTTTTTAAAGAATTAATTTCATATTTAAGTGAGAATTCAAAATTTTATTTAAGCGATTATATTCACTTTCCAAATTTTAACAATTCGATTTTATATTTTGCGTATGTCTGGCTGTATATTACGTAAATAGTTATATTTCAGAATTTGAAGTTAAATCGTAGGCAGTTAGTTTAGAAGCATGAGTTGTACTTCTAAGGACATCTCCGAGCATTCAAATTTTCTTCCAAACTTAAAAAAAATATACATATGTATATTCGAAATGGTTGAACCGACAATTTGAAATTTTTACACGACCTTCTTAATTGTATCTTGCAGTAATGATCAAACGCTAAAGGTTTTCGAAAATAATTTCGGGGTTTTAAGCTACTCTGATATATTTGAAATTTTCACACAACCTTTTTAGATATATTTCCAGGTAATTATTGAATGTTTAAAGTTTTCAATGGTGTTCGATGATGAGTTCGGTATTATAAGCCGCTCTGAAGTGTAAACTTTTTGGCAAGCCGCCATTTTGTCAGAATCAAAATTTTGAATAATTCTTCGATCATATCATATATGTCTTTGGTTTTTTGATTTAAGTCAATTTTAAGCCAAGAAATCTCCCTCAGCGCCAGATACCTTTTTTGGAATTTTTTCTGGAGATCGCCTACAGGCTCAAACCAAATGAAAATTTGTCAAAATAAATCGCCGATTATTAGAGTACATTAAATTCCTCAAATTTATCTTTTTATTTATGTATAAACTAACATGCTTCTCAAAAAAAATTCACACAAGTAAGTCCAAAAAATTACTTTTAAGTGGATATAACTCTTAAATAAATTAAAATCAAACAAAAATTAATTGAAAAAATTAAATTTAAAGAAAAAATGAAAAAATATTAATAAAAAAATATTCCTACACATGCATTTCACCATTTGAAATCAACGCAACAACAAAAACAACATTCAATTGCGCTGCCCAATTAAAGTTTCCCCTTTTTAATTGCGTTTATTTCGGTTGATGAGCCAGTGCAACTTTTTATAAAACAAATCTAAATAATCTAATGACCTTAAGTGGCAGTTAAAAATGTAGATTTACATTGTAAATTGTTGGACAATAAGCGTTGCAAGCTGTTGCTGATTTTTTTAAACATACATTTTCTATGACAAGTTTGTGGGAAAAATATTTGCAATGCAGTTGATTAGTCCATATGAATTAAAAAAAAAAAACATTTTAGTAGTGCTTTGTGATTTTTACAATGGATAAACATATTGAACAAAGAATTTCTCTAAAAATTTGTGTTTCTAACCAAATTTCGTGTGCGAAATCGTTGCGAATGTTGGAAAAGGCTTAAAACGTGATTCAGTTTTATCAAAAACAAAAGCCAACGAATGGTATGAAGTCCTCAATCCTCGAGAGATCGTTAAAGACTTGCCTCGTTCTGGACGACCTTCGACCTCCTCCACTGATGAAATATTAAAAAAGTGAAAGAAGATGAAAATCGTCAGCCAAGTGTTAGAGAGATGGCAAGAGAGCTCGACATCTGTCGCGAGTCCGATCGAATCATTGTGGGGGATATTTTGGGTATGAAACGAGTACTTACTCGACTCATCCCAATAAAGCTGACTTTTTTTCTAAAAGAGTACCGTAAACAGCGCTCCTTTGGGCATGCTTGAACGTTCGAGTTCCGATCCCACATTGATGGAGAGCATTATAACTGCTGATGAGACATGGGTTTATGAGTTTGCAATGAAGTCAAAAATCATAAGTGTGGAACCCGTTTTCAGTCGATCGAAGAGATAAAACAAAATTCGCTGAAGAAGCTGAAGACCCTCTTAAAAAGTATTAAAAGTATTTCGAAGACTGGAAAAATCGTTGGCATAAGTGTATTACATCTGGTGGGAATTACTTTGAAGGCGACAAAATAAATATTGATGAATAATTAAATATTTTGTGTTTTATTTAGTATTTCCGGGAACTTTCTTTATCTTCGATAGTTAGGCAAGAAACAACAGCAATAAGAGCACATTAATATTTCAATTCACATATAAATAAGTCCAAAAATAGGTCAGATTAGATAAAACAAGAAAAAACGCTAAGTTCAGTTGCAGCGAATACCCTACACAGGTGCATTTCTCATAGCATAAAAGGGTACATAATGATCTTGAACTTTTTAAGTGGTCAGTTTGTATGACAGCTATATGTATGTTATAGTGATCCGATCAGTGCAATTTGTTCGGAGATTGTGGCGTTGCCTTGGATAATAAGCAAAACCGAATTTCGAGAAGATACCCTTTTAAATAAAAAAACATGCATGGAGCAAGGATAGGGTGTTTAACCCTGAGTTTCTCAAATTTCAGATCTATAACTCAAAACCTAAGAGCAAAATTCGCATATTTATGCGGACGGAAATACAGAAGAACAGCTCGTCATGCTTATCATTCTTGAACCATGTATAAATATGCCCTTAAAATTTCAAAACAATCGATAGAATAGTATTTATAAGCTCTCACACCAGAAACTACTAAATTCAATTTGAAGTAATTAGCATTTTATTTTAACTTCGTTAATTTGTGCAAAGCAAAAGGTAATATTATTATTTTATCATTTTGAGCCTTCCTATCAGAAAAATGAAAAAGCAAAGATCTTCAGACTAAACCTCATTGTCTCAAACATACGAACAAAGGCAGTCGAGAAATTACCTAAGTATAAAGAAGCTTCCAGCAAGTGCATTTTAACCTATGTACATACATATGTACACGGGTAAATATGTACATATATACGTAGGCATAGGTGCATATAGGCTTTTGTGCATAGGTATATGTGGTATGACGCTTCTTATTGGATTAATTGATAACCACATCACATGTAGCAGATAAATATTACCGTTATATATTTTACCGATACTTGAAAAAATAAATCAGTAAATTAGTAGCTGACATTTTCAGCTTTTTACCAAAAAATATAATCCTTATCTAAATATTTGAGTTAAAATCTACCAAAATATAGCGACAATTGTTATTTACACACGACTAAACGTAAATGCCCAAAAATAACATATAAAGACGATAAGGTTGTTAGCTATAACAATGTTAACGGGTGATCCAAGTAGAGATTCTTTTTTCAATAACCTTTTTTCGACAGATCACGCTTAAGTCAACAAATTGTCATATTAATTTTGTACAGTATTCGATTGGCATTTCATCATGAAAAGACTTTGGTCTGAATAACGTTTACAAATCGTTCAACTTTATTACGAGTTTCACGTTCTGTAAGGAATGGGTTTCGCGCGCTTCGCTCAACTTATGATCAACATACTCGGCCTACCGAGCGTACTATTCGCTACACCATCACCCATCTTTATGTTCATTATTGGATAATATTCGACCGAATAGACCCCGTTCAGCACGCAATGAAGAAAATGTAGCAGCCGAAGCTGAGAGTGTACAATAAGACCGTGGAGAGTCGATTCGGCGGCGGTCATAGCAACTCGGACTGTATAGAACGTATTGGCGCCCTTTTGCGTCAAGATCTTTAATTAAAAGAGTACAAAATACAGCTTGTGCAAGAACTGAAGCCGCTCCGTCATTCCAAGCATCATCGCTTTGCTCTAAGGGCTCTTAAGTTCCAAAAAGATCCGCCGGTTTAGACCCAAATTTTATTCACACTGGCACATTTGGGACGAAGAGCAACCTGAAGAGATTCAAGAGCTGCCATTTCATAAAAAAAAACAACGGTTTGGTGGGGTTTGTGAGAATCATTGGTTCATATTTCTTCAAAAATGATACCGGCGAAAACTTAGCCGTCAGTGGCGACCCTTATTGTGCCATAATAACCGACTATTTGATGCTTCAAATTGAAGCTCATGATCTCGGCGACATTTGGTTTCAACAAAACGCCACGTTCCACACACCGCAGCAATCAATGGATTAATTGAGAGAACACTTCGGTGAGCAAATAATTTCACGTTTTGGCCATCAAGATCGTGTGATATCACATCGTTAGACTTTTTCATTTGGGTATATGCAAAGTCTAAAGTCTATGCGGACAGTCCCGCTTCGATTCCGGTCTTGAATCAAAACAACACGCGTGTCATACGTCAGCTACTAGTTGAAATGCTCGAACGAGTCATCGAAAATTGGACTGAATTGATGGACCATCTGAGATTAAATTTGAAGTTGCTGTGTTTTTTCTTTAAAAAAGCAGCGAAATGGATCCCCCTTTATATATTCAGAAAAAAAATTAAAAATAACAGTGGATTGAAATTGTAGATATAAAACGGGGCTAACAATGCGTGAAAAAGTGAAGTTGACAAATAATACACCAAATAATATAAGTAAATAAATGAAAAATATATCAATTTATGTACGTATAAGACTTAAAATAACTACAAAAACTCAAAATAATTTAGTAAGCACCAATTATTAGGGAAAAGCAAAAAATCTAAAATCCGCAGAGTCACAACAAAAAGGGAAATTGAATGCAATGCGCTGAGTAAATAGAAATCTGCAGACAGCAAATTAATCCTTGACCTTGGATTTAATTGAGGAAATTTGTAGATCAGCCAACGTCAAATAGCGGAATAGTAATTAGAATGAATGCAATAATGTGCAGTTATGCTTATTAGTATATATGTAATATATGCTTATGAACCCACCCGATTGCTGCTTTAGCTCATTTGTTTATGGGTATAATTAAATGGAAGCAGCGAAAAAGAATTTTGAAATCATAATCGCCGTGAAAATGTGCAAACTCGTAAATTAATTCATACACTCAAACTAGAAAATAAATTTTTCAATTTTTAATCACAAATCAATTGGATTAAATATGAAATATATGTCAATGGTGGGATTAAAAATTTAAAACCAGCTTCTGCAGATAGCGTCTAGTAGGATTCCCAGTCTTGCGTCGTGGGGAATGGGCGCCTATAGGGAAGTGACTCGTTAAAAGCCCCAAAAGGAGAAGCTAGTCTTACCGAGGGCAAAGGGGTCACTAGATTTTTTGCGATCACTCTTGGGCCGAAGGGCTTTTGCGACAGCGCGTGTACCGATGGTGGCCCAGCGCTGGCCAAACTTCCGTGAAGCCCTGCTATCTATTAATAGAATATCAATTCTATCGATAGCGGTTCTAGAGTACCATTTCTTGCTAGTTCATCAGCTTTACAGTTTCCTACGGTTCTGCGGTGGCCTGACACCCGTACCAGTTTTATCACAAATGCACTCGATGCTATTGATAGCGAGGTTAGGTACTCTTTGACCAGCCCTGAATGCACTGTTAATGAGTTTAAGGCTAGCCATGCCGCTCTGCTAGCTGAGTGGATGGGCACTTATCTGAAGGAGGCTGCACTTCGAAGCCGTAAATCTACTGCTACCATAATTACTACAACCTTGGCCAGGAAAAGGCCGCAATAGTCAGGATATCTGAAACTGGACAGCTCCTGACAGAAAACCCCCATGTTTTGATCCATCCATTGGCTTCTTCTCACGCACAACTCTTTGCCGGTATATGAATAGAGAAGAGGCCTCCAGGGTTCGGTTTGCAGACTCCATGATCAAAGTGATTCGAAATGAAGTCAAAGTGAGTGAGGATTTCCGAGTGTTCAGTCACGTCGACCTGGCCGCTTGTGACTTTTTTGTACCCAAAACTGTAACTGGCTTATGAAAGGACGACGCTACGCTACAATTAAGGAGATGGAACCTGCATCAAGGAGTAGCTAAACGCATCTCCTCACAAAAAAATGACTTCTTAAGCACTTTGAGGATTGGAAAATACGCTGTCAGAACTGCAATATAAATATATGAGAGTGCTTACTTTGAAAGGGAATAAATAGATATTCATGTATGAATATACACCTTCTTAAGAAATACAAAGTCCGCGATACTTTTTGAACAAACCTCGTATATACTAGTTATTTTATAGTTTTTATCGAGAATACCGATAAAAAAATTGACGAGCGTATCTTGAAATGTGCTAACAGTGAGTAGCTGAAATCTACAGGAATTACCGTTTTCATTTTATCGACACTTACAATAGTGAGAGTAACTAATAATATAACGACGTAAAAAATACTTTTTACTGATTGCTAAGTACTTTAAATCGCCAACAAATTGTTACAAAGTATTTTAAACTAATATTTACCGTTTTGGAATTAATTAGTAAACAAACTGTGCAAATAACTAAAAAGTGCCTGGCTAATGTAACGATTTTTCTAAATAATCACTAAAAATATATATAAAAAATAGTTCAAAAAAAGTGCCTTAGAATTTTTACTATATTGTCGAGGCGATATTAACATTTAAATATCAAAGAGACTACTCGTAAACAGAGAGTTTACTATAGTTTCTCGGCGTTTACATCCAACTCAATCAAACTTAGAAAATATAAGCAAATGCTCGAAAAAAGTTTCGTTATAAAAGTTGTCTTCGATTCACCAAGAGTTACTCTGCAGCTTATCGGCACACTCTCTTGCACGAATTCAACTCGGAAAGTTTGTTATTGCTTTCATAAGTACATTTTTTGACAAGAGCGTAGAAGCGAGTAGAGAAACGGCGAATCGAATACAGCTAAGGTTAATTAAAAGCAAAAAAAGGCTATCGCTGGCTTAAATTCGACTGTTTCGGTATTAGGTGTCGTTTCGAGCACTACTTTCTCCCAATCAAGTTTCACATACTCACTTTAAATCTCAAATAAAAATAGCTATAAGTAAGTTCATGTGTTTTTGTCACCACTGAATGAATGAAATAGTATTACAACCAGAAAAAAACAAAAAAAAAAATAAATATATGCCTTAATAACACTTAAAATGAAACAACATACGAGTAAATCACTCTAGACCCAAACCATTTGCAACAAAGTCGGGAGGAATCGCACGTAAGAAATGCAATTCACAAGCAAAAAAGTAATGGAATATTGAAACAGCGAGCAAAGGAAAATACAAATACAAAGTAGATTGAAGTGCAGTGAGGAAAAATATTGGCAAAAAAGCAAAAAGTCAACCGGCAAACAAGAATATTTACAAAATGAACTTTGAGAGCTGCAGAAAACGGACTCACAAACACATGCTTACTTGTGCATGGCGCTGCCAACGATTTGTGTGTACATATACATATTTATCTATGTATTTATGTGTTTACAATGTGCTCAATATGCAAACGGTAATTTAATTAAAGGCAAATATACACAATGAAAAAGAAAAGATATATAAGAAAAGTAAAAAGTAAAGAGGAAAACGCTTTGCACACGCTAAATGCAAAGCGTAAATATTGAAAATGGAAAGAAAAATGAAAAAAAAAAAAAACAAAAGAAAATTATTTACTATACAAAAGGCGCTAATGGACAACGCATACAAAATTAATATTAATTGAGTTGGCTTTTGCGAAAAATGCTAAAATATTAATTGCATAATAATACAAAAAAAATATTTATTTAGTAAATTATAATCACGACTGACAAGTGGGTTGGTGGCGAGGCTAACATTTGATGGGTTTGCAGCTTGGATATGTCAAACTTAAAAAGTAAGTATAAACAAGTAAGGAAGGGCTAAGTTCGTGAGCAAACGAGCATTTTATACTCTTGCAACTTGCAGGAATCAAAGTCACGGAAATGCTTTAGGATCGGAATCCAAGCAATTATATACAGTTCAACTTCACTAATTCGAATTTTCTTAATCCCCAAAAAAACGTCGAGTTATGGAAAAAAATTTGTATGAAATCTGACTTTTCTTTCCAATTCGAGACTTCGAGTTTTAGAAGTTCGAGTTATGGAAGTTCCTGTTATGGCGGTTCAAGTGAATATTTAACACATACACTGGCCGGCATATTCGACAAAAGGTTAGTTAGAAAAACGAAAATGATTATACATAGGTAGTATATGGGAGTTGAGGATAATACCAACCCGATTTTTATTTATTTTTGCCAATAATACATACTAATAAAATGTCCTCTGAGGTTCTTTCAGGTACCATCACCAATCATATGGAGTAAAGTCACCCGGATAACACATAAATTGTTGTATAGGGGCTAGGCCAAGTTTTCACACAATTTTATCCATTTTAGGCATAAACATACAATATTATAGGTAAAACACCCCCCTCTCATTTCATTGAGATAACTCATATGTTGGCCGATATATGCGGTATTGAGTCACATGGTAGTTCTACAATCGTTGTGTTAGGTATATGGCGGCTAAGGGAAGTATTAACACGATTCAATCCATTTTTGACACTCATACATACCATTGTCAGAAAAAGATTATCTATGAATTTCAATTATATATCTCGCACATTGCACGATTTTGTGGTACAAAGTCAACTATAAGTACCAGGGTCCTAGGGGCTTGAACAGTTTTAGTTGGATTTGGACAATTTTTGGTCATAAGGTCATACACGCTAAAGACATTATTCCTGCAAAGTTTTATCCCGAATTATTAACAGCTTCTTGTTTTATGTACTGGGAACTGGGAACTGGAAACTGAAAGAATCGAGTGGAATTTAAACGTGTGTTTTGTGAAGTAGGCGTGGTTGTAGTCCGATTTTGCCTATTTTCGCATTGTGAAGTAAGAATGTTACAACAATGTTATATACCGAATTTAGTTGAAATCGGTCGAACAGGTCCTGAGATGTGGTATTTTACCTAAAAGTGGGCGGTACCACACCTGTCGTCTAATTCTTACACCGCCTCCTTTAAAGCTCTCTCATGCCATTTCAAGGGTAAACTTTTATGTCTCTGCTATAGTTATTTAGTTATTGATTTATTGCGCTTAAGAAGTTTTTAACAGTACCGTTATATGGGGACTAAACGGGGTTATCATCCGATTTCATCCATTTTCACATTGTCGGTAGGAGTTCTTATAATATTTGCGCTCAATAACGCCTACGTTTTCAAAAATTTTCTCCCACAGGTGACCCTAGCAAAGCGATCTCCTATGCGAATTCAATATCTTAATTTAGTGCTTAGTTAGGTCACTTTATAGGTTTTTCGTTTTGTGGGCGTGACAGTGGTTCGATAACGCCCATCGACGAATTAGTAATTTTTTTTTGCCAAAAAACATGTGTACCAAGTTTCGTCAAGATACCTCAATTTTTTACTCAAGTTACAGCTTGCACGGACAGACAGACAGTCAACCGGATTTCAACTTTCTCGCCACCCTAATCATTTATATACATACATATGTATATATAACCCTATATCTATTTATAGATTTTAGTTTTAGGAGATACTGACAACCGTTAGGTGCACAAAACTATTTAACTATGTAACAATATGTTGCAAGCGTTTAAAAAGTATGTACGCTTTCACTTCTCCTTGAAAAATGTTACAACTACTAGTACACTTTTTCTATTAAAGTGAGTCTGGGCAAATTTTTTACATTCCTCTATTTAATATTTCAAAAAAAATCGTACACTTTTTATTGTAAAGTCACGTGTTCATGGTTCCTAACTGCTTTTAAATTTCCTCTGTCGTTGAGCAAGTGCACCAATTATATGTGCTATTTATCAGCTGAACGTGTCAAAACACAAAAACAAAGGCGCCGATCAGACACCCATAAGTCCACACAATTAAATGGTGTTCAACATACTTTGTAGTTATTGCTTTTGCTATTAGATT
This sequence comes from Bactrocera dorsalis, assembly GCF_023373825.1. Classification (NCBI taxonomy): domain Eukaryota; kingdom Metazoa; phylum Arthropoda; class Insecta; order Diptera; family Tephritidae; genus Bactrocera; species Bactrocera dorsalis. Next base: position 100,232,980 of record NC_064304.1, on the reverse strand, counting down.
TCTGAAATACTCGTATTATACATATATATAATATAAAACGAACAGTCAAAACCTCTGTGACTAGCGAGAGAGGGAGTGATGTTATTGGGCTTCCCACCGAATTACTAAAAATTTAACAACCTCGTTAAGTTTACGTGAGGCCTAAGTGTTAAAGAGACCACAGACAGAAGATGACAAAACACACAAATATCACCAGATCGATAGGTAATGATACTAAAGCTTCGAGATATACTGGTACTGACGATGTACATGAATCTAGACAAGAAATATAAATAGAGATTAAACAAACATTAATTAAACGTCGGCTTCGCAGTGAATATCTTCCTATGAAGAAAGTTTTTCCTTCCGAAGCAAAAGATCTAACAGCACTTTAACGAATCAAGCTTTCAGCTCTATATGAAAATAGCTAAAGTAACATAGAAGTGTGAAGCTAGAGTTGTGAAAAATTTACAACTATAGGCTATCCTCGGCAACCTCTTTTTTGAAAATCCTATAATCTTATTGTTTCTCTCCACAAACCCATCCACCAGCACGATTTCGGTTACTTGATTATGTCGCTGACGAACCCGGCAAACACATGAAAAATATTTTCCACTGTTCTACAGCTTGTATGAGGTCTTTACTATTGCGAAAGCCAGCAAACCGAGAGGCCAGCTCCGACTCTAATGCACCTGCAGACAATTCTAGAGTCAACATCGACGTAGGCAGCCAAGCAGCAATCAAGGCAGTAATCTGGTATCGCATATCGGCCAAAAGTGTCTTGGGAAGCAGGGTAGCAGTGTAAAGTATTGCTCACTTCACTTCACTTCTATTGAGTGCCTTGCCACAAAGACATCGAGGGCAATGATAAATAGTAGACGAAATTGCCAAGACTGATGCGCGCTTAAAATCCGAAAACGTAATCAACATTGGGAAAACCTACGCATTGTCTATATGAAGATCTCGACAGAAACATGGTAAAGAAAATCAAAACACGATGGAACTGGATGGAAGCATGATGGGATTACTAACTGATCACTGTCTAGTGGCGACACACGCTCGTTGGGGTTGACAGATCGAGCAGACTGCAGAAAATGTCTAGAGCAGCACACCAGGGGAAACAATGGAGTATCTCCTGTGCTTTTGTCCCGCATTGACAAGATTACGCTGTAAGCATCTGGTACACTGGAGGAGGTATCGAAAGTGAGACCGCAGAGTTTGTTAAAAATTCGCGTCAAGCGCAGGCATCCTAAAAGATGACTACTCCTCTTAGATCCAACAACTTTACTCCATCTGGTATCGCAAAAGACCAAAACTGGTCTATGCGTGGCCTATAGGTCTACCAGTTTAAACTAACTTAACATACAGCTTGTATTTAGCCGTAGAGATTGGAGCCTACAAGGCATACCAGTGAACTACGGTCTTACTTGCAAAACGAAAATTTGTGGAGAAGATTGGTCTCGCATTGAAGGATATCCTCGAAACACCCACTTACAGGGTTTGTCCAGAAAGTAATGTGACTGATTTTCTTCCGCCGCTACTGTACTTCGTAGCGTGCGCGCATCGACAGAGACGTTTGATACAATCAAGCAGTCTTACCCAGATATTGCTTTAGCAAGAAGTAATGTGTTTCGGTGGCACCGAGGTCTTTTTGGAATACCAGGAAGAGGTTGCTGATGAAGACCGGAAGGATGAGCAAATTCAAAGTGAAAACGATGCTCATTGTCATCGTCCACCGTGAATTTGTTCCTCCTGGACAAACTGTCGACACCAAGTTTTCTCTGCCTCGCAATGCTTTCGCAGCCGCCCTACAGCCCAGATTTGGCCCTCCCGGTCTTGTTTTTTTGTCTTGCCTGAAAAGGCCGATGAATGGGGATACAAGCAGCATGTAGCTTACCTCTCAAAGCTATTTTGGAGAATGCCTTCCGTGACGCCTTCAATGCTTGGAAATCGCGCTGGCAACGCTGCGTCGACGCAGAAGGAGTCTATTTAATTTGAAAGTTTTTAGAGAAATGTAAAGATTGGTTCAATATTTTATTTTAAAATCGACTCAACTCTATTACTTTCCGGACAAACCCTGTATTTTTATTTTCTTGGATTTCGACCTCAAAATTAATAAATTTTAATAATTCAACGCCTCGTTAAAAATTAATGAAATCGCTAACCATATTTAGGAAGTCTCGCGTTTATCTTTATGTGGCGTGTGTGGCAAAATACTCGAACAAATGATTCGTATTTAAATTGGCATGCTCTCAAAATTAGCAAAATGTAAGAATTCATCAACTAATTATAGAAATCATTTGGCGCCGCAGTGGTGCGAAAATTCTACTAAAATGTGCAAAAGTTAATCTGTAATTTATATTATACAAATTGGAAAATTAATACTGGGTAGAATTTTTTTTATATATAGTATATGTAGTTTTATATTTTCCGTGTTTTCCTAAAAGTACTACAGGTGTATATATATATGTGAACACTTAAAGAATATACTAATAGTAACATGAGGAGTGACAGATAGGCCTTTATAAAGTTGATGACTCAAGAAAATGTTGATTACGTCAAAATCGTTGTAGATAATGCAAAGAGCGTGATAAGAACCTCTTACCGGACAACTAGCGAACACTTGAGTTAACCAAGAATCATTTTTAATAATAGTGAATAGTGATAATTGTAACCATAAATTCGAAGTCTACATATGTTGCTCCGAGGCACTGCCCACATGTGCAATCAACAAGACAGTGAAGAAACACTGAGGGCATAAAAACCCGATTGAATTAAACGTGAGAAACTTTCTGAATTAAATTTCTTCTGAACAAACTGTGCTCCAAGCATTTGAGTCTTGGAACATCGCAAAGCAGTATCTAAAAATGTTTATGAAATGCTGTACGATTTGATTTTTTCTTGGCAAAATTTGTTTTTTTATTCAACAGAGTTCCCTTTAAGAGCGACCATCCAACTTTTTGATATCATTTTTGTAGTACAATTTGTTCTTTGCTTCAAAAGGGACCTCAGTTTGGATGATTACCTCTTCATTCGACGAGAATTTCTTTCCAACGATCATTTTTTGAGATCTGAGAATAAAAATAGTCGCTGGGGACCAGTTCTGGAGAATACGGTAGTTGCGCAAGCACTTCGAACCGCAATTCATGATTTTTTGTCATCATTTTCACTGACTTGTGACACTGTGCATTGTCTTTGGTCCTTCAAACTCTCCAACTCTCTCGAAGTGAAATGATGGAGCCATGTTTCATCCATTGTTATATTGTATATCGACGAAAAAATTCCGAGTTTCTCATACCCAAACATTCGTGAACGATATGATATACTCGTCGAGAAAGATAACTTTAGAGTGCCTGCTATCTCGAACCACTGCACTTTACGGCCATCCAGATTTATTTGATGGCATTTTTTTGTTGTTTTCGTCGATAACAACCTCCGTCTTTTCTGCTCATTTCAGCACCGCTGAAAACCAGTATAAATTGGCACAAAAAAGAACCCGGACCCCGGTAAATAATTTTTTCAAAAATGTATTTTGCTAAGTAGGACTTTTTCTACTTACTATGACAAATATTAGCGCGATCCTTAGTAGTGCGTTGCGATTTTTACGAAGAATAAAAATATCGAACAAAGAATTTGTCTCAAATTTTGAATTTCTAACCGAATTTCGAGTGCGGAATCGTTGCGAATGTTGAAAAAGGAAACTGAATCACAATTTTATCAAAAACACAAGTCTACGAGAAGTACAAAGCTTTCAAAGACGGTCGAGAGATCGTTGAAGACATTTTTCGTTCTTGACGACCTTCAACCTATTCAACTGATGAAAATATTAAAAAAGTGAAGGACATGGTGTATGGTTGAATGTGCAAGTGTTAAAAAGATAACAAAATTCTCTAAAGGAGCTGAAAGCCATCTCAAAAAACTAAAAGTGTTGCGAGGACTGGAAAAATAGTTGGCGATTGAGTGTACAACATGTGGTGGGGATTACTTTGAAGGCGACAAAGTAGATATTGATAAATAATTTTTCTATAGACAATTCCTAGGTACTTTTTTGTCACAATGTCTAATAACTACGAGGCACGTCTTTGCTTTGAGCAAGTAATAAAATTTGAGATTCGAACCCATAACTCATAGAACGGTTGTAATTCACAAAACAAATAACTAATACATAAAATATATACAAAATTGGTATAGAAATATTATTTTCAGCGACCTGTAAGCTTACATGCGTGTAGGTATGCATACATTTATAATTTCTTACCCAAATGGAAGTGAGAATTTCTGTTTGTTCCGTACTTATCACACATTTCATTTAATTTTTTTTTTCTATTTGCCCACTCGCATGTTACAAATGTGTAATGCAAACAAAAACGAAATGAACTTACGTAACCAGCAAATGTGATGAGGTACAACAGGTATTACACAAATAAAACTAACTAGGAAGTATTTTCTATAACGGCGACGCAGCATTGCCTCTTTAATTACTTTCTAAATTTCAAGCATTTTTGTGTAAATATTTTTCTTTTTAGCCGGTTACGGCCGATAAACGTTTATTTAAAGCTATTTTGACGCTTAATTGTTGTTGTTGCTATTTGTATAGCAAATATCGTGATAGACTACATTATATATTTATATATAATAGCAGACATATGTATGTACAAATGTATGCCTAGTTTAGAATCAAAAGTTTTGCGGTGCCTTTTTCGACGCAGCTGATTAAAATTAATTAGATTTTGTTGTTGTTATTTTACTAGTAATTTTAATTGCTACTTGCTTACTGGCTGGATGATTATTTCCAATTTGATTGCTTTGTTTTTATTTGGTTTTTAATTAATTAATGTTTTTTTTTCATTGGTGTGATGCTTCGTATTCATCTTCATTATGCCTGCTTGCTGTATGAAATTTTGATTTTATTAACTACATTTATTTATGTATTAATATTCGTTGATTTATTAAATTTTAGCTGCACAAAGGTCAGCCACTTTATTGTGCGCAAACATAACTGTAAGCATATACCTATAGTATGTATTTGTACGTTCAATTTAATATACGTTTCGAATTAAAAGGGTGATCAAAGAGCAATCGTTGTGTTTTAAAAAAATTAAAATCTATTATACTAGTAAATATCGTCACCTAAAATGCGAAACGACGTATCTTCAAAAAAATTGAAAATCATTGTTAGATATAATAAACTAAATATAACCACGATGTTAGTGTATGATAACCAATAAGTAACCATTTTATAACCAAAACTCAAGTTTTGTTTCAATATGAGTGTATGATAACCAATAAGTAACCATTTTATAACCAAAACTCAAGTTTTGTTTCAGTATCGTTTCTCCTTCGTCTGTAAACTTATGAAAAGTGATGTTACGTTATTTTGTATTTTAGGTGACGATATATTTTTTCGAATAGTAATATGTTCAAATATACAAAAAATATTGATTTTTCGGATCTATTAAGAAAATAATGAATTTTTCGCTTGAAAAAATATTTTTTTTTTAATTTTATTTAGAAGAATACCTATTTTTCACGAATTGAGCGGGTAATCATCTAGAAATAAAAAAGCGATTTTTTTATTTTCAAAGTTTATCTATACAAGAATATGTCTACAAGCGGAGTTTTCAAAATTCAAATTATTTTGGGAGATATAGATATTTTAATAACCCGGCATCCAAGTTGGTTCGGCCGGAACTTAGACTTAAAGGCGTTTACCCACGATTTACCATGTGCGTTGTACTGATACGATTTACATGAATTTTTTTGAGAATCTTCTTTATTCATTTCTATGTACTTATATGTCTGTATACTGTCTTTATCTCAAAATTAAAATTTTTTACTATTTTTGAAAAATTCGAAACTCAAAAATGCAATTTCTCAGATTCGTTATACTGGAACTATTTACTTGCAATTTTTAGAGAGACTATTTCATGAATTTGTCCACATAAGTTTGGAACCATCTATATTCTAAAATTTAAATTTTTACTATTTTTGAAAAAATCGAAACCCAAAAATGCCTGAAATATTTAGAGTGTATTCATTTTGGTCTATGTCTAAAACTATCTATATTCCAAAATTCAAATTTTTACTATTTTTGAAAAATTCGAAATTGAAAAATGTGTTTCTCAGGTTCGTTCTATTGGAAAGCTTTACCTGAAAATTTTAAAGAGTATTGTATACGAATTTGTATATTTTTGTGACTATGTAAATACCAAAATTCAATTTTTACTATTTTCGAAAAATTCGAAAACGACAAAAAAGTGATAATTTTTTTTTTAATTCAAAAAAGTCAAAAAAATGCTAAAAATATTTTTTTTCAAGCGGTTGCCTTTTTAAGAAATTTTTTTAAACTTTTTTTAGTGCCTGAACTCACGACATTATTCTGGAATAATAATATATGTTTTTGGTTTCAATTTGTTAGAACCCACGATGGGTATGGTCATATGCCAATTTTTTAAACCTTTATCAGCTGCTAATTTTTGCAATTTTTCAATTTTTCTTATTTTTTCTGTATTCTTGTAATGTTAATAAATAACTAATAAAATAAAGCATAGTAAAAATTTTAACAGTTTTTTTCGGACACTTTAAATATTAACTGAAATTTATGCCGCTGGACTACGATACTTATGTAAGACTATTCAAAGTTTTAAAACATCAGTTAAATGACTTTATTATAGCCGATAATGTTTCCATCAACTCATCATCATTTTCAGGTGTGAAAATTCGCTAAGCTATGAGTTTTGAGCCTAAATGTAGGCAACGTTTTGTTATATATGCCTCATCATCATTTTTAGGTGTGAAACTTTGCTAAACTCTGAGTTTTATACCTAAATGTAGGCAACGTTTCGTTATATGTATATGCCTCATCATAATTTTTAGGTGTGAAAATTCGCTAATGTAGGCAATGTTGCCTTACATTTGCTTGCTTAACTAAAATCTTGCATATTTTAGGGTAATACTTAGTTCAAAAAATATTTAAAAAATAGAAATTTGTTTATTAGTTTATTTGAAAATTGTGGTGTTTAGTTGAAAATTTTGGTGTTTAGTTGAACATTTTCAACTTGTATATTTTTTAATAAATTGAGAATTTTTTATTTAAACACCTATTATTTGAACTTGGTTTGCATTTTGCTTCAATTTTTAAGCGAATAACTATACAGGTTCCTCATGTTATATTAGGACAGATAGCACTTTTAATGTACACTCAGAATTAACTTGTTTTAAGTCTCTTGAAGTCAAAGAAAAAAATGCATCTTTGGGAAACATATCATATAACATTCAATGTAGTCAAATGCAAAATTCTAGCGCTTTTAAATATATACATATTATAAACAAATGCATAGTATTAACTAAATATTTAAAATATTTATCGTTCCATCCTAATGCATGAAAAGCAATACAAGTGTTTTTTCATATATTAAAATTACTTGCTCGCCACTCAATTATCATTGTTTGCTTTTATCTTTATTACTGCTCAATTAACATTTCATTTCTATTGGGTGTTCTATTATGTTTCTCTGTTATGTAGCGGTACACTGATGGGTTGTTGACTTATATGAACTGTCTACACAGGTGAACACTTCTGAATGACTACTTCCTTTATATTGTCAGGAGTAAATTTTTATGATGGAATTTTTTAAGTTAATTAATAGAAAATTTGTGAATATCGATTTGAAATTTTGCACGCGCTCTTTTCTTCTCAAGAAGCTGCATATTAGAATGAATTGTCGATATCAGAGCGCCAAGGCCTATGGCTGCCATACAAAGTGGCCGATAAATTCAAGTCCTTGTATGAAAAACTTTTTTGTTTGCCGAGGCATCTTCATGAAATTTGGCATGGATAATAATCCAAGGTAACGCTACAATCTGTCATTATATTGTTCTGATCGGACCACTGTAGCATATAGTTGCCATACAAAGTGACCGGACAAATTTAACTCTTTATATGGAAAACTTTTTTATTTGACTTTTGGCATGGATTATTTTTTAAAACAACACTACAATCTCCGAATATATTGTTCTAATCGGACCACTGTAGCATATAGCTGCCCTACAAGTAACCGATCAAAATCAAGTGCTTGCATGGAATGCTTTTTAATTTGACACGAAATTTCGTTCAAATTATTGATCAAGCCATGCTATTAAAATGCACTTGTGCAGGGTATTTTATATATCAGTTACGGTATTATTCACCTTTTTATTTTCAAATAATTTCTTGAAACGTCATTTCGTCGCCATAAAAAAAAAACCCAATTACCATAAACATAGTCTATATTTATCAGACATTCATTTTCCATGCAATGCATAAGTACCAATAAATTAAAAATTTTGCCACTGATTTACACTTTATGGCATTTTGAGAACACATAAATGAAAATTGAAACAGCTGTTCGTTGACACTCGGCGCTTGGCAGAAAAGTGTTTTTTGTCTTCGTTTTTGTACAAACTGAGATTTTCACTAAGAGGTGACAGCCACAGAGCATGTTTATGTTTGTATTGCGTGTGCTGATTTATTCGCACAAAATTTGTGTCACGCACACACACATTTTACACACGCAATTGCATAGCACTCGTTTTGCTCAGCGCGACGGCAATTTCACATTTTCTCGACTTGACCGTCAATGAACTTGAAAATTATTGGCGTCACAGCGTTGAGTGTGGCCCCGCGCATGTAAATACACACACACACACACACCTGCACGTGCAGTGGGAGTGACAACAAGAAAATGCACTAATAAACAAATATATATACATTTTTTTTTTAATATTTATTTAATGTAAAGTGTTGTGGCGTACAGCGCATGCAATTTATTTATTGGCATTGGACTTGTGATTTTTGCGCTTCCTCACAAAAACAAAAAAAAACAATAAACTAAATACAAAAATTTAATAAATAAAATAAAATCTTTACATTTGCCTACTGCAGTCAGCTGCCTTTTCCTCATATTTATTTATCAGCCGCTGCACATCGCACAAATTAATGCTGAATTGTTAATTATTTTAAAGCAAAACTGCAAGCGACCGCAAATTGGACGCACGCGGCGTATACGTAATGCCATTAAGCTAAATCCGACATGTATGAGGTTGGCGGTGTGTGTGTGTGTGTGTGAGAGTGACAGCAGTGTGGCATGCCACAATCGCTTTGGAGCGGCGTTGATTGATGATGGAATCAGCTAATGTTTGGCGGAATCGACGCTTTCTTGGCACCACAGCGGACAGTGGGTCGGTCACGTGCCAACGCTAATATCTTAAGTGAGCGAATTAGCGCTTCGACGTGTAGACGAGTTAGGTCAGACTTAGCGGGCGCGCAATTTCACATGTCAGCTTAATGTTTATATGTATATGTATTAATTTGTAGTACTGTGTTAAATATTAAAGATAAATATTAAGAAATGAAACTTTGTAAAAGTGGTAATTTGACTCAGGCCTTGGGAAAAGCCGAAATTTATTTGTTAAAAGTTTATCATTTAATTAAGAGGAGAAAATTTCAGCTTTCCGCTAATAAGAAGTGAATATTTTTGCTAAAAGTTCAGTTGTTTGTCGATTAAAGGTGCTGTTTTGAGTTTTACGAGAGCATTAGAGGTCTATTGAAAAGTTCGCGGCATGACACATAGATTAGACTACTGGAACTAAATGATTTTTAGATAGCTATAACCTTCAAAAGACAGCTTTCGGATCATTAGTTTGGTAATTATATGATTTTGAGTGAAGAACTTTTGTTATTGTATCGGCTGACAAGGTTATGGTGTCTGTATTTAGGGATGCGCATGTAATAATTTTCATTGACTACCTTGAATAAGGTAGCAACATCAACAGCGACTACTACATAGCGTCAATGCAACGTTTAAAGAATGAAATCGCCGAAAAATTACTGCATTTGAAGAAAAAGAAAGTGCTGTTTCAACAAGACATTAACCGTGTCATAAGTCAGTAAAAACGATGGCAAAAACTCCATAGATTGGACTTCGAATTGCTTCCGCAACCAGCGCATTCTCCAGATCAGGCGACTTACTCCTTTTATTTTCTGCTCTCATATCTCAAAATAATGCTCGCTGGGACGAAATTATCGTCGAATGAAGCGGTGATCACCAAAACTGAAACCTACTCTGAAGCAAATGACAAGTCTAACTACAAAAATGGTATCGAAAAGTTGTAGGATCGCTGTAACCAGTGTATCACCCTTAAAGGAAAAAAAATACGAATTTTGCCAAAAAAAATGTGTGTTTACTATGGCAATCCGGGGACTTTTCAATTGATGTTTGAAAATTTTTTCAATACGAAGTTTTGATTTTTTCCTAAGAGAAAGAGAAGAGAATTTTAGAAAAATTATTTTTCACATTTCTTCGCAGTTCTCTTTCAACACAACGCTAAAATGACGAAAAATAAATTTTTTTATTGATTTCTAAACCAATTTTGTTTCAGCCAGAAAACATTAGCTATTTTGAATCCTTATTTATCACAAAGCAAACAGAAAAAATCTAACAAATTCAGAGAAACCTTTTTAGCATTATTTCATCACACTTTCACGCGCATATCGCTAAAGTGACGTCAGAAAAAGGTAAGGACTCCAAACTTCAAAGCTATTTTCGGAAGAGTTAAAAGCGTCATGTAGTTTTATTTACAGTTTATTTTAGGGCTAGTGATTTTAAGTATCAAAGACAAATATTAAAGTGCTTTTTTTAGATTTTCGAGTTTCTTAGGCATGTTTTGTGTACAGTTAGTAGCGAAGGTAAACATGGAATGAATTTCGTGAGTGTAACAAACATGAAATGGAATTTTTTTTCAGCTTAATAAAATATTTGAACAATTGTTCTTTTTTATACAAAATACATAGCTACATATGAATCACTTGCTTGGAAATATTGAGGCGTATTTATGTGTTTTTAATAATCTTTTGATTTGTTTTAATTTTTTTTAAATAAAATTATTATAATAAAACCACAGGTTTTTTAAAATGTAACCATAAAATTAGATTAAAAACATTGAAAAATAAAAACAAAAATTGAAAAAAAAACCTTGTTAACCCGCTGTTAATCACAGTGGGTCTTAGTGAACCGAAATGTTTATGTTAATTTTTTGATTTTTAGGGCCTTTTATAATTGTGAGCTGCTTTGAGATTTCGAGAATTCGAGTTGACACGGATTCGGATAAATGGGCTGTTGGAGTTAAAAAACTTCTACACCAAATTCGAGTTGAAAGGGATGCGAATAATTGTCCCACTGGAGTTAAAAAACAATCATCTGTGTATCGAATTCGGGTTGAAAGGGATTCGGATAAATGGGCTCATGAGTTAAAAAATATTCATATATCAAATTCGAGTTGAAACGGATGCGGATAACTGGACCCATGGTCATCATAAAGAACAATCATATATCAAATTCGGGTTTCATGGTGTTCAAAAACATTCTTATATCACGCTGGGAGGCCAGATTAAAAAATATCCAAGAAAAATGTAAAATTTTATTTTATATTTTTATTTTTATTTTTGTTTATTATTTATTAATTTTTACTCATTTCTAAAATGTTTATAAAACAATAGTTATATTTGTATATAAATTTATACACGTAACTGTTATTTACGTCTATGTCATCTTTATTTCCAGCACAATATCAATATTTATCAAAAATATGTAAATAACAGTATTTAATTTATATATACTATATATTTGATTTCAACTCTAAAACGTTGTCAATAAGCCAGTACAGGTTTTGCCAGCCACGTAATTTTCAATAAAACGATATTTAAATTAGTTTTCACACACAAATTAAAATGTTGACTTTTCAAAAAATATGCCCATATATAGATATGTACATATGTACATATATACATGCATTTGTATATAATATATAATGTCCAATGTCAAACTGACACCCATCAATCTTTTCATGGCACAAAAGGTGCTTTGTAACTGTTGTTATTTTACCGTTAATCAAAATATTATGATTGGTGTGATAGGGTTTGTGCTGATAACAGTGGCACTAACTACATACATATTTATTTACGTATACAGCTAGGCGTGTAAATAAATTTAATCACTTTTTCTGCCTGCTTTGAACACAATCAATTACTGAAAGTTTAAATAAACACTGCAGGTACACCTCACATAACGTTTAAGATTGAGTAGTTTTCTAGCACTGTTTTATAGGTTGGATTGAAATTTTTGAGTGAATTTTGCATTTTAAATATTAATAGAAATTACAAAATTTTCCATAACAAAACATAAAAATCCAGATTAAAAATATACACCCTTATTTAATGAAAACAATAAGCTTTGTTCGTATCTCTTTACACACACACACAATATTTTAATTTTTTTTTTCTGAAATAACGCACACCTTGCTTTAGCTGCAGATAAGCATTTTTGCTCGCTCAATAAATTTTTAAGCACTTTTTGTATACAAATATTTTTTATTATTATGATTTTCAATAATTAAAACATTCAACATTTTTTATATTAATTTGATTATATATTCATTTATTTTTATTATATTTTTATTATTATTTTCAATAATTAAAACATTCAAATTTTTTTTAACAATTTTAGATATTTTTTTAATTTTTTTAGATATATTTTTTTTTTTGTAAAAATATTTTATAATTTTTTTTTATATTAAATATTTTTATATTTTTCCTAAATATTTTTTTTTCTTTTTTTCGCGCTAAACACAACACAAATAAAACAGCATAATACAGTTATATTGTATGTGGGAGCATAAACGCCAACTCGAAGAAGTCGCGTACGAAAACGAGTCTAAAATGAGTAGAGTAAATATTAGTCGGCGCGCGCGTGTACAAGTCGAGCGTTTGATTGCGACAATAGGCGCGAGACGTTTGAATTTGCGCCGAACCCTTGCGGTGAGGCAGCGTGACAAGTGTTGCTGTTGCTATCAGCCAGCCAGCAAGCGATCGCCATCGAATAGTCCAACACAAAATAACGAGCAATTGAGAGCATGCAATAAAGAAGAGGAAATGCGCACACCTTTACGCACACATAGACATACACACACCGCGAAAATAAACATAAACAAACAGAGGAAGCGAAATGCAGCTGACTGAATAGAAGGCAAGAAAACGGGAAAATCGGCAAAGCGGAAAAGCAAGCTGAAAAGGCAGAAAGCCGAATGGTGCCGGATGTTTGGGGAATGCGGCGAATGGCTGCAAAACTTAAGCAGCAACGAGTGTGCGAAAGAGTGCCAGACAAATAACACCGTTATGAAAGAGAGTGAGAGCGTGCAGTGAGCTTTCAAGTTCAAAATGAATGAGCAGCGAACGATCGTTGTGGAACAGCTGTGTGTTTGCTTAATATTTATTGTTTATATTTTTTCGCTTGTTTTTTTTTGAGACGCGGCAAATAATTGCATAAACAGCTACACATTTACAGTTATAATTTTTTTTTAATTTTCGCTCATTGCTGTGGTAGAGACAGAGAAAATGAGCATAAGGCGGCGCAATTACATATCTGTCATATTTTTCACTGGCATACTGACAATTCAATAAAAAAATCAAAAGTGTGGTGAGTGAGTTCTTTGGAAATGTTTTGAAATTTGTTTTACCTGCATTTCGAGAATAGTAAGCCTGCAGATCTTTCAGGAGATTAAAGACATAAAATGCACTCTTTCTTACGACCAAATTTTAGCTAAGTACGATTTAACACCGTTAGAATAGTTTCGTGACCTTATGAAATTAAATTGTACCATGAAAAAATTTTCTAAATGAACATAACCTCAAATATAACCTAAAATTTTATCACATTACGTCGAAGAATTTTCTAAAATTTTGATATTCGATTTCGTCTTCCTTCACCAATAAATGACGAATTCAATAATTTTATTTAAAAATTAGTTGGAATTCTTTGAGATAAAATTATTTTACTTCTAGCATATAGTAAGCTCTTAAGCTTCGTTAAACTCATATCCCAATTTTTGAAGGTAAAAAGATATATGAGTCAGTTGCAAAAAACTATGGAATTATATGATTCACTTATTTAGTAAATTATCGTCCAATTTATAAGCAATAAAACGATCACATTCTCATTGTTTATGATCTTTCGTTAAAACAAAATATGTCGGAGCAAAGGAATTATGAGTATGAAGCAAATATCTAAAAGAAAACAACAAAAAAAATAAAGCTTTACAAGGGTAAATATTTGTTCAAAATCACGTTCGAATTATTAAAGGCGATAACTTCGTAAATGTTATTATACATTGTGACAAGAAAGTAATCGGAAATTCCCCGAGTGAATGAAATTTCAAAAAAATGTATTTTGCTAAGTTGGTAGGACGGTTTTATCAAAAACACAAGCTTACAAGTGGTACGCAGCCTTCAAAGACGGTTCAGAGATCGTTGAAAACGGACTCTGTGGAACTAGATTTCTGTTGATCGCAGAGAAAATACAAAATTCGCCGAAGGAGCTGAAGACGATCCCTCAAAAGTACTTATGAAAAGTGTTTCAAGGACTGGAAAAATCGTTGGCTTAAGGGGGTATTCTAGTCTAGAAATGCTATTTAACGGCATTTTTTAAAGTCCAATAAAAAAGAAACTAAGAACATTTTTACTATCCAATTTTCTATCAAATATTTATTGATATTTTAAGAATGCAAAAAAAAGTAAAAAAAAAAATTTTTGTGATAATTTGATTAATTGCGGCGTGGTGGCGTGGCGGGGGTTGAAAATAAGGGGGCGACCTTCCTGACACGATTCCAACACTTTGGGTGATCCGAAAAAAAAATAAAAAAATTTTTAATCAGTACAAATGCCGCTATCGTCTGAACTAGGATAAATAAAAAAAAATTTTTTCAGTAAATGGCGACTGTTTGAATTTTTTGCCCGTTTTTTGGCAAAGATCAAAATTTTTTAAAAATAGTAAAAATGAAATTAGTGGTTCGAGAAAAACGCGATTAAAGTTTTACCTTATCCGATATTCGCTTAACCGTTGTACGATATTCGCTCACTAAAATGGCTATAACTTTGAAAATAATTTGAGTTTTGAAAAATCCTTTTAGGGAGATATTTTTGAATATCAA
Organism: Bactrocera dorsalis; assembly: GCF_023373825.1. NCBI lineage: Eukaryota > Metazoa > Arthropoda > Insecta > Diptera > Tephritidae > Bactrocera > Bactrocera dorsalis. The sequence continues at coordinate 100,217,980 of NC_064304.1, read as the reverse complement.
AACTATCGAAATATGAAAAAAAAAATTTCGCTTTTCAAATTTCTAGACTAGAATACCCCCTTAAGTGTATTTTATCTGTTGGGGATTATTTTACGACCAACTAAACCCTATAATTGATCAAAAATACTCGTACCCAAGCCAAGAGCCTATAATTTTTTGTCACAATGTATTCTAGATAATTTTTTTTGTCTCAGATTGCTAGGTGGACATGCAAAGAAGACTTTAAACGCTCAGTGACAGATTGTTGTTGATAAGGATCGGTATCAGGTACGGGTATTTCAAAGGTAATGGGAACAGACTGTTTTAGAACAGACTGTTTTTTTTTTAAAGTGACTCTCCGCGAATTTTGATTCAGTAAAGCTAATAGCACAACTGTTCCAAGATAGCTATGTTGCGGTCGTGCATAAATCGTCAGAGAAAAAACTCATAAAAAACACCCAAAAGACCAATAATTTTTTTTGATACTTTTTTTCTCGAAACTTACTACATTTCACTTTCGTTAACAATAAGCAAGCAAGCGTACAGCAATAACATTCGCAACAACAATTGGGTACATCTGTTTTGTTTTTTTGTGACAACGATAAAGTGTGTATTTTTTGCGTATGGCAATTATTGCTCATTACCAATTCAAATTTTTGTTTAATTTTGATTGATGATTGTGATGTGGCTGTGGGTGTATGTACTGGGCTTTCTGCTTATAAGGAATAATTTCGACTTTCTACTTTTTCAAAGCATTGCAAGGCCCGCACACTTGCGTGTTGTTGGAATTTTTAAATGCAAAAAATCTTTGATAAATTAGGCAAGATCGAAATTTTTTCAGAAGACGCTTTGGTGTTAACCGAAATACAGAAGTTGAATTGTAGAGTGAAATGATGTTGTTGGTATTGGTTATTTAGATTTAGTTTTATGATAATTTCTTACTTTTGGTGAGATATGCGGATAATTAAAAAAAAGTGTAAATCATATACATTCTGACAAAAAAGCACACGGAAATTGTAATAAAATTCTCCGGCGTTTTGTCTAAAATTTTGTATTTCTATCCGAGTTTCGTGTGCAGAATCGTTGCAAGAAACGGAAAAAGGAAAAGGCTTACGATGATTCAGTTTTATCAAAAACACAAGGCTACGAGTGGTACGAAGCCTTCAAAGATAGTTGAAGACATGCCTCGTTCTGGACGACTTTCGACCTCTTCAACTGGTGAAAATATTAAAAAAATGAAAGGTTCGTTTTTGCTTGACTCGTCCCGATTAAGCAGAATTTTTTCAATAAGAGTATTATAAACAGGTCTCTTTTCAAGGAGAGCATTATAACTGCCGATGAGATATCGATTTACGAGTTTGACATGCAAACAAGTCAACAATCATCAGAATGAATGAGAAAAACAGGATTCGAAACCAAAAAGACCACGCCAAAGCCGTTCAAAAATAAAGGTGATGCTCATTTTTTATTCGAAATTCGTGGTTTGGTGTATTATGAACTTGTTTTGGAGGGACAGACGGTCAATAAGGAGTTCTATTTGGCCGTATTGCGGCGTTTGTGCGAGAACATCCGTCTAAAACGGTCGGAACTATGGAAGAACAATTCATGAATAGTTTTTCTTGTTCCCCAAACTGAAATTGACGCTCCTTGGAACCCGCTTTCAGTCGATCGAAGAGAGAAAACAAAATTGACAGAAGGAGCTGAAGGCGATTCCAAAAAGGGCTTATGAAAAGTGTTTCGAAGAGCGGAAAAATCGTTGACTTAAATCTATTGCTTTGAAGGCGACAAAATAAATATTGATGAATAATTAAATTTAGATTTTAAAATAAAATAATTTTTGTATATTAAAAAAAAATATTATTTTAATTTAAATTTTTTGCTTCGTTATGAAACTTTTATTCTTTTATACTTCTATTTTCTCAGTGTAAACCCTCAAAGCTATAAAATAAACTTAAATGACCCAAGCACCATCTGGCGGGCAGAAGGAACATTTCAAGACAACCATTTTCGACGGTAGCTTTTCACCTTGCTCACCACACTACAAAAAGCTTTAGCCAAAATATGTCAAAAAGCACAACTGCGAATTGGAGGAGCTTTCTAAGCTTCTCACCACACAATCGTGTTGAATATACAATGTGATTAATACAAAAATAAACGTTAATTTCAAACTCACCGCTTTGCGTTTGTCCGCCTCGGTGGCCGCTGAATTTGAACGGCTTCTAAACAAATCCATCACTTTGGTCATAGGTGAGCGGGATGCGTCTGAGCGACGTACCGCTGTAACGGTGTGATAGTACTGCAAACAATTTAAAAAGCGATAATTAAATTAATTAGGAGATTTAACAAAATGAGTTGCCATAAAATAATAATTAAGCGTTAATTAGCACGTTTTCGTTTTGGGGAGGTTGAGCAGCAAATCAAAGAGTAGCCGAACTTAAAGCAGCAAAAAAACTGTTTCGCATGAGAATATACAAAAATTTTTAAGTTAAAAAAACATAATTTTGAAAAAATTACAGCAACGGTTATATTATTGGAAACGCACTTTCGTGCATGAAAGCTGCACTGCTTATCAACCACCGCCCCCTACTATTTCGCAAGACCACACTCACCTGGGCATCGCTGCCTTGATGCGGATGCGCCGATCCATCTTTGTACTTATTCTTTGCACTGCCACCCTCGGCGGCGGTTATCGTGACCGCCGGATGTTGACGCTTATCATGATGATGATGACCAATTAGCCCTGAATTCTGCATGGCCACCTTCATTTGATTCATTATGCCGCCGCTACCGCCGCCGCCACCGGTGCCAGAGTGTGTGCTACTCGAGCTGCTGTTGTCTGTGCCGGGCGCACCGGCAACACCGCCACTACCAGCGGCCAAGAGCAGCGAATCTTTGCGTTTAGCATCGGATTTGGCGCGCTGTCGAAACACATCGAAGATGGTGGGACGTCGATTCGGGCTGGCGATACCGTGCACGGTCGACTGGTTGAGCACGGGCGAGTCTTCGCCGCTGCGACGTCGCTCCAACGAACCGGAGCGCGTCGAGGAGCCAACACGCTCTGTACTGCGCGATATTTTCTCCATATTGCGATTGAGCTTCTCCAATTTAGCCGCCTCGCGTTCTTGACGTCGCGCCGTTTCGCGCTCCAACTTGCGCGCCTCCTTCTCGCGACGACTGGCTTCCTTTTCCTGCCGTCTAATAGAGGGTAGAGGAAAAGAAATTAATGTATGTAGATCATTTTGAAGTAACACATACATATATATTTCATGTAAATTTCATAGTAAACTCACCGCGCCTCCTTCTCCATCTTTTTGGAAGCCTTTCGTGCTGCTTTGGCATTGGGTTCCGCCGGCGCGCTGGAGGGTCGCGAACCAGGCAAGCGTCCATCTTGTTCCTGAAAGTGTACATGCCGCTTGTGAGTATGTATTCTAGGTGTTTTTTGCATAAAAACAAATGTAAATTGTCGCGACTTTCTTCTACGTCGTCTAAGGATAAGGAGCAACTGTTCCACTCAGCAGCGCCAATACCACTGACTACCGACTTTTTTGTGCGCTGTCTATATTTGGCAAAATAAAAACCACTCTATACATATTTATGCTTGTATTCACACATACAAATTTATTTGAGCGCTACCAAACCCCTTATAATTGCGTAAGTAGTTGTTAGTCAATTGTTGACACAAAGTTAATTAGCCTCAATGAATTTTGGCCACTGGAAGCCACACGTAGTGGTCTAAATCAATTGCTGGCAATTAATTTGTCTAAGCAAGTCAATAAAGGCGAATGCTCGCAACGGTGTGAAAACAAAAAGGATAATGATAACGCCCAGCAGGAGGCGTCTTTACATCGATAATGCTGAAGTCAAATTTTCGGTAGTGAAAACAAACCGTAAATACTGCTTGAACCAAAGCAAGAAAAATACAAACAAAAATAGTAAATATTCTTGAAGAAAAGAAAACGATTTAAAAACAAGATCTCGTGTTTCTTTGAAACGACTAAAGAAATAGGAACACCAAACATCAGACTCGATCGAAAGAAACCAAGGTAGCCAAGAGCTATTTAATAGTGGAACTCATCGACCGAATCAACCCTTTTGGACAGATCTGATAGGAAAAATTAGAAGCGGTAGAGATAAACTACTGGATACGCACTTCGCAAGACTGGAAACATGTCGGCCGATGATATGCTATACAAACGGTTCCGGACGAAGGCGTGCTTCCTTCGGGCTGACAACAATAAAAAACACGCTAAGGAGTGGGAGTTTGAAAGGGATATAGGACAGGTCCTAGAAGCCATATTAAAGCTCCACGAAGCAGGTAAAGGAGAGCCGCAGTTTCAACCCCCGTGAAGAAACCCGAACCTGAGGAAGAGCAGGGTCGCCTCTGCCGAACTCTTTTTCAATTTATAGAGGATCGGCTATGATACGGTTTGAGTTCAGGATAGATTTTAATACAGTCAGTCTACGCTCAAAAAAGTCAGATCAGAGCACAGTGGCCGGAATGAACTTGAACGATTCTTGTAATTAGCGAGAGTAAAACATATTTGTCTTCACTTTTCGAAATCATGCGAACACAAAAGTTTGACCTTTCATTAAAAAATCAAAAATCATATTCCATACATGCATATACATATGTATGTAAGTATGTACATAAGTGTGTATGTATATTTGTTTCTAATAAAATAAACTTTTGTCCAATTACGTGAATAATCTGCAATTTATCAAGCTTTGAATAAACATGGCTAGCCGAAAAATCCAAATTTGTTGATTAAAGGGAACGCATTTTGTAAAGGAAGGAGAGTGCAAAAAAAATGTCACAAAAAGAAACTAAAAATGATTTGACGAATAAATTATAACCTGAAGAGATGAAAGTGGCAATACGAGTCGCACGAAGTGAGTTTGCAGAATAAATAGAATGATGAAGTGCACAAATTTTCCGAAATGAAAATTATCCCGGCGCCTTAATTCAGCTGATAACGCTGACAATCCCTTTTTTCTATTTATATTTCCACAAATATTCCATTCACGCTAAGTAAAAAAGTACATATGTACATACATACATATATTATATACGTATATATATATATATATATATATACATACATATATTATATACGTATATATATGTATATATATATATGTATGTACATACATACATATATTTATATGTATCCATACATAAATAGGGCTACAGCCAGCTGGTGTCAAAAATATGCCAACATGCAGTTATTTGTGGCTCAATTACGTCATAGCATGACGGTTGAACATACCCCCATCCATTAATAAGCTTGTATAAATACGGTGCCGAACCTGAAGAACCAGAACCGTGGCAACGAAATCCATATGTACATATACTTGGATGTATGTGCAAAAAAACGTCGAAAAAATAAAGAATACTCGTATTGCAAACGCAAACGGAAGAGAATAGCGAGCAACGCTCAGCGGGAGAAAGAACATGCGAGATGAAGCCATGGAAGCGAAGTGGCGAAAAACGAGAATGCAACAGGTTTCTAAGAAATCGCAAACTAAAGCGCTATTAGCTCCAGCACAAAGTCACGTGCTTGATAACAGCTAAACACACATAAACAAATAACGTGGAGAAGACTACGTGAGAAGAATGAAAAAAGTCTTAATGTGAAATCAAAGATGACAAATATTGTTAAAGAAGATGTTTCGTCACAATTCAAGTGAAGAAGGTTTAGTCGAAACACCCGCACTAGTAGCACTTCTGACATACCTAATAACGGGGTTTTCAATAGGGACTCTACAAAAGTAGGGACAGCAAATGACGCCATATTTTTCCCCGCTCTTTCCACATATCCCTTCAGTAAGGTTTGTTGCCTAATCATGGAAAGATCTACGATCTAACTAGGAATCAAAATTATTAAAATTTACTACCGAAATTCGTAGTCAGTGGCCTCAACTTTAAGAGCGCTACATCCAGTTTATGATCGTCATAATCGTTTTATCAGAACGACAATTCAGCGTCTAGTGTAAAGATTTTAATCCACAGGCTCAGTACAGAATGTTCCCGTGCCAGTGAGACAAAGTGCCCATAGTGTCGCTATCACATCAATTGAGGAAGACCCAAATCAGTCTCTCACACGTCGTCCTCAAGCGTTGGGAAACTCTGTGACGCCGATGTGACGAATTTTGCGAAAAGATCGTGGCCTACATCTTTAAAAATTGACGCAAGAACTGAAGCCGCTTGACCACAAGAATCGTTGTATGTTCGTGAATTGAGCAACGATTTGAAAATTATCCGGATTTTCAACGAAAAATCATCTTCAGCGATGAGACTGATTTCTGGCTTTGTCAATAAGCAAATATGCGTTATTGGTCAGGCAACAATCCATACGCACTCCATGAGTCACCTTTGCATCCCGAAAAAATTACGGTTTGGAGTGGTTTATGGGCCGTACTTCTTCCGCGCTGATCAAGACCGGTACGTTACAGTGAATGGGAATCGCTACCGTTCAATGATAATCGAATATGGATGATATAGACTTCGACAATATGTGGTTCTAACAGGACGGCTCCACAAGCCACACAACTAATGTCACAAGCGCTCTTATTGAAAAACCTGTTATAATTGGAGAAGGAAATCCGGCATGAAAATATATGTAAATGCTCCTTAAAATTATGATATAAGTATCTACAAATAGTATATTCTGATTCATTGAAGTATCATGCTTTTCCAAATTATGCCAAAGCTGGTTACAACTGACAAACAGCCAAATGCAAGTCACTAATCAACACCCACAAATTCGACTTGCCTATAATTTTTATATTCACACAGCAGAGTGTTCGACTAAATCGGAACAAGGCCAGAAATTGTAATGAAAAATTAACAAAAAAAAAAAAATTCAGCAAAGTTCTTCAATAGACACGCGCGCCAAAGCTGGTATGAGATATTCTCATCACGTGCCCGACGTGTATCCAACTTCTCGACATGCATACATATACATATGTATGTATAACATGTATGTATGTTTGTATGTATGAAAGTATGCAGCGCCAACGGTGGATCGCCAATAGAGAAAGAGCAAAGCGTTTGTGGAAAAGGCAAGCAAAGTGTAAATAAATTACGTTTAAAGCGAATTTGAAAAGAAAAAGAAGAAGAAAATATGAAAATATACATTAAAATGAAATAAAAGGCCAAAACTGCGAAGCAAGTTCAACAAAACGGCAAACATTAAACTATGCGAAACCGCAAGGCAATTAGCACAAACAATTAATGTTAAATAACATACTTGTACACATACATACATACATACATATGTGCATAGCTTTTTGCAAAAAGCGACATAAATATGTTTAAAAAAATGTGTCGAAAAAACTGTCAGATAAAAATACAGCACCAATCAGACAGCAATAAAAATTGTTTGTACCAGAAAAAAGCAAAAACAAAAACTTTTGTGTTTTGGCTCTCCATCTAGACGTCTACGTGATCGCATATCTACAACAAAAACATATAAACGACGTCATAAAAAGCTAAAAGACATTCATAAAAGTTAAGAAGGCAACAAATAAGCGCTTTGCTTTTATGATTATCAAATCAAAAAAAAGGTTTGGGTGTACATATGTAAGTATGTACATAAAGTATTGTAGGAATTTCATCATGAAAAAATATTGAGACATATTCATTCATGCCACTTATATAACGCCAAAAAACAGCTGACATTATTTTTTAAAAAGAGTAAACGTTTTATGCAAAAATATGAAAAATATCTATTATCATTTAGTCTATTTGTTTTTCATTTGAAGGTTACTTCAGTAAAAGGCTTTCATATTAGCGGACCTCGAACTTTATGAACGAATATCTCAGAGCACTTCAAGCAAATGTTACTTTTACAAAGTATACAAATACATCTTGGACTTTTATCTGGATACCGAGTATAAAAATCACATACACTATATCCGTTCTGCAGAGAAAACCCAACAACCCGTAGAGCTATCTTTTTCAAAAGCCTTTTTTTGACAGATCAGATTACGCGTGCGTCGTGTCAAGCTGTCATGTTATTTCAGTATTCTTTGGCTTTTCATTATGGAAAGACTTAAGTCTGAACAACGTTTACAAATCGTTCAACTTTATTACGAATATTCACGTTCGGTAAAGAATGTTTTTCGCGCGCTACGCTCAACTTATGGTCAACGTAATCGGCCTACTGATCCTACTATTCGCAACACCATCATCCATTTTGAGACCCAGCATTTATTACTGGATAATATTCGACCGAATAGACCACGTCCAAAACGCAGTGAAGAAAATATAGCAGGCGTAGCTGAGAGTGTACACGAAGACCTTGGAGAGTCGATCCAGCGCCGTTCACAGCAACTCTGACAGACTTATGAAACGACTTGTTGTATTTTATGCCGCACAACCTACACAAGCGATATCTCTTCGCTCTATAGGCTCTTGAAAAGTTCCAAGAAAATCCGTCGTTTTCGAGCCAAACCCATTTCTGACTCAATGTATATGTAAACAAACAAAATTGCCACATATGGGACGAAGAGCCATTTAAAGAAATTCAAGAGTTGCCATTTCATCCAGAAAAAATGGATTGATGTGAACAGCCCCATATTTCTTCAAAAATGATGCCGGTGTGAAAAAAAAACGTCAATGGCGACCGTTATCTCGCCATGATAAACGACTATTTGATGCCTGAAATCGATGCTCGTGATCTCGGTAATATTTGGTTTCAACAAGACGGCGCCACTTTACAAACATCGCAACACTCAGTGGATTTATTAAGAGAACAGTTCGGTGAGCAAATTAAACCACGTTTTGGGCCGGTCGATTGGCCACCAAGATCGTGTGATATCACACCGTTAGACTTTTTCCTGTGGGGATATGTAAAGTCTAAAGTCTATGCGGACAATTCCGCTTCGATTCAGGCCTTGGAGCAGCAAAACATCACGTGTGTCATTCGTCTGTTACCAAGTGAAATGATCGAACGAGTAATCGAAAATTGAACTCAACAGAGGTACCATCTGAGACGTAATAGGGGCCAGCATTTGAAAGAGATAATCCTCAAAAAATAAATGCCAAAGAATGCTCTTTCTAATGATAGCAATAATTCCCCATTAAATTTGAAGTTGCTGTGGGTTTTCTTAAAAATAGTAGGAAACCTCGTTATGGGTCATCTCTTACAGGCAAATATTTATGTACATGTTTGTAGGTACAAATGTCTAGATTTGTCGTACTCATTGTTGAATTTTTGAATGAAATTTCGCGCAAATGAAATGGATTTTAAATGTGGAAGGCGTAAACAAAACTGTTAATGCATATGTATGTATGTATGTATATACATACTTATATATATTTCTTCAAATATATTTAAGTAAGCACAAAAGCGTTTAATAGCTAAGCGAACAAGTGAAAAGCAAAAGTGAAAAATTAGTCCAACTAAAACCGAGTAAACAATCAAGCAATGTGCACCACAATTAGGACTTTGTTATGGCTTTTGCAATTATAGGCAAACAAATAAAGGTGTTTTGCTTTGTAAAATCTAAAAATTTGGTAGCAAAGCGGTTTATGGTATGTAAATAGTGACTTTTGTGAAATATTGAAATATTTATGAAGGCTTTAAATAAGAGAAATATATTGAAATCTATTAATTGTTAAAAATCTTTATCTTTTAGTTTCGTGTGTCGGACAACTAAAACGCTACTAATGTGAAATTTTGAAACTTTTTTCAAATTTCAAATCGATAATTCAAATAGTTTTTGAGTTATAGCCATTTAAAAGGTAGTCCCGCAATTCAATTAGCTTCAATTTATTTTTGAAAGCGTCTTTCTCGAAACAGCACTTTTCGAATTTGTTGCAGTGATAACTTGAAGACAAATGTTGCGATCATCAGCTTTTCAGCCTTTTTGTATATAATTCTACATACAATAACCTATTGGTTTGTTGATCTGATCAAAAATCCAATTTTGTCAGGACAACACAACCAAATTTTAATTAGGTTAGGTTAACCCGAATACCCTAAGATGCATCTTACTGGGACAGCTTAGAACGCTGGACAGTTGTGGTATAAATAAACTCTATATACTGGCTCATAAGACCCTTACAGATTGATAAAACGCTTTGCTTTGAGGGCTATCAAATTTGTTGTGACGGCTAATTTCAGTTTCGGCTCTGTCTTCTGGTTCACCGAAGTTACGATTACCGAGATGTTTTAGGCTCAGTCTTGCAAAGTGTATGCGTGTATGTATGTGGTATATTTTATAGTGTCTCTGACATTTCCTTCTGCGTGTTAGAAACTTCGTGGTAAGCTTCATATACCCTGCTCATATATGTATGTATACCTACATATGTATACACCAGTTTCTTATTGATTTTTGTGGGTAGTCTAGGTCAATAGAGGTCATGTAGTTGTCACATAATTACATTTTGTTTTCGATATTTTAGTTTAAAAATTCTTTATCTTTAGTTTAAAAATTTATATAATATAATAATATTTATATAAAAAAATCTATTAAATTTAATGTGACATTAATTAATTATATAAATTTATCTTCATTAAGATTTAGATATGAAATTTCATATGCAGTGTTCATGAAGCGCACATCTCTTCTCGCTTTCTTCGGGAGCCAATAACCGATTATTATTTTATTTGCCGTTGAAATTTTTGCGAATTCCAACTTAATCATAATTTTTGCTTTATTTTTTATTGTTATTCATTCTTCTTTACCCATTTTGTGCATTTTGTTTACCAAATTACTAATTTGTTTCCTGCTTAATTTATTTGTTTACAAATGTGTAGCTGAGTGCGGACCTTTCATGCGGTAGAAATTTTTGCTGTCGGCACCGAATTCCACCAAAGCGCTATATTTAGCATTAATTGTTTATTAGGGGCCAATTCTGTTGGTTTTTTCAGCAAATCGTTCTTTTTAGTCTTCACCGATTGAATATGTATGTACATTAGAGCGGGTTGATTTAAAGGAAGCTAAACAACGGAATAATCGCGTATGCGAGAAATGTTCAACGGCTCAGGCTGAACAACTTTGCCTAAGAGAATATGGGTCTAATACAGGTTTAGAGGTGAATTTTAATTTTTTTAGGGTTATATACGTAGAAATTTCTTAGTTGGTTTTTGAGCTGTGTTTGGTTTGTGAGCTGTAAGAATGAAATTTAATACCTAGTGCACCTATTAATATTCTATTGATCACTTGTCGGAATCTTACGAAAAGTTGTTTAGAATTATTCGTAGAACATTTATACGTATACGCGGTTTTGTAGAAAAAAGATCGACTCGCTCTAATGTACATATATTCGTATGCATGTATGTATATAATACTATACATTTATTCAAAAAGCATTTATTATTTTTATTATTTTTGGGTTTGAAGAGGCGTCTTTGGAGGAATTATAATATTAGTGATATATATGTATAATATTATAAATCAAAATCCTCCAAAGATATATTATTATATATGTACATATACATACATATTTATATTTCTGATTTGTGTACAAGAATTTTTTTAAAGGAAGAAAAAACGATTTTTGGTACTTCAGTAATCATAACCGTCTCGATAACGTCAATTATATTTTTTGTGGGTTGCGGTGAAGGATCGATACTATGAGTACAACATATACAGCATTAACGAGTCGAATCCATATTTAAATGAATTTTCGATGGAAATATTCATTAAATGATTATTTTTTCCAAAATAGTTTTTGTAATATGACCAAAAACCTGAGAAAACTTTGAAACGGACATCACTCATGCCTTATATCCATTCATCATTGAAAAAGATTGCAACCTCTTTGAAAAAAGAATCCTACTCTTTTAAATTATGATTAGTTATTAAAATAGGCTTCCTTTATTTCACCCATAAAACCAAATTTTAATCTTAACTTCATTGCAAGGACTCGAAAAGTTACTATTTCTCATCCTAGTCAAAGCTAAGCTCTTACGCACTCCTCACTATCTGATTAAAGCAAGTAATGAGCTACTTTCAAAATAGGAGATTGTTACACGAAACGGACGAGGGCAGTCAGAACTCCACTATCTCCAATGAAGTACCGCAAGGCTCGGTTTTAGGCCCAGTACTAAGGATCTTGATGTACATACATATGTACAACAGGGTGCTAAGAATACCGCAACTAAAAAATGTGAAAACAATCGCTAATGTGGATGACCTCATAGTGGTGTCAGTGGCTAAACAACTGGATGACCTCCGAATGAAATGCAATGCCTGCATAAAAGGTTTGCGTCGATAGTTTGGTACAATGAGTTTAGAGCTGGCTGAGCAGAAAACAGAAGTCTTGCTCATAAGCTCCAGAAAAAATGAAGAAAAGATAAGGATCACCATAAGAGAATGTGAGATTACTTCACATTCACCGTTGAAGTACCTTGCTGTAATAGTGGACTCAAGACTTAAATTCAAGGAGAACTTGGAAATTATGGCATGCAAAGCAAATAAAATCTATAATGCTTTAGCTAGAATGATGTCAAGTAAAGGCTTGGCGTGTTTTAGCCGACGATTTTTAATAGCTAAGCTAATGAGTCCAGTTATACTGTATGCGACTCCAATGTGAATACAGGCGCCAGACATAAAATCATATGCTTAAACAATTAACGCGGTATATAGACTTTCTGCAATACGTTTGGTAAGTGCTATCCGAACCATATCAAACGAAGCTGCTGAGGTATTAGCCATTATGGCGCCGATTGATACCAGGGAGACGAATATAACTAATCAGAAACGTCTAGAGAGAGGAGAGAATCAAAAGCATCGCAATGTGGCAGCAACGGTGGCAAACTGCATGCAGAGAACGGTGGACCCACAGACTGATTCCGGACATACATTCGTGGATAGATAGACAACATGGTGACCTGGATTTCCACTTGCTTTAGAAGCTATCTATACAAATATCGTCATGACTTTAGTCCATATTGTCCGATGTGTACAGATTGTATAGAAGACTCTAAACACGTACTCTATCATTGCTCTCGATTTTCAAGTATAAGGGAAAAGCTGAAGACCATAGTTGGAGATAGTATCACGGTGGAAAATTTGACTGCACTTATGTATATGCGTATATGCGAATCCTCTGTAAAATGAAAGGCTGAGAAAGAAGATTAAGAACATTACAACAGTCAATCCGTACAGTAGAAGAGACTTAAATGTTTTCTTCTCTCCCATGCAGTAATACTTTGTTCAGTAGTCCCATGGAAGAGACATGAGATGGGAGTAAGTTAGGTTTAGCGGATTAAAGCTCCGGATTTCGATGCTTTCTCCTTCTATAAAAAAATACTTTAAGCAAAACGACTCTAAATTGCAGGATGAGATTAAAATCAATGTGAAGAAAGATGTCTGCCTAAAAACCGTTATATGTAACTGAATATAAACATACGCATAAAAATATACTTAAATTTTTTTTACTATTCAGCGGTTTCCGTGCTGACTTTTTTCAGACGGGCTTCTTTCAATCCACTTACATAATTTTTCCATAAACGCTAGTATGGTATTTTTCTAAAAAAAACTTATCTTCGCTGACACAGTTGCCAGGCAAAATGTAAAGTAACTGGCTGAATCAGCGAAAATAAAACGTTTTAACCGAAACTACTGAAAATTTCCGCAATTATGCAAAGCCAATAAGTAAACAAGTAAGTGTAAAGTATTGCAAAGTTGGGAGTTTATAAATACAAAATTACTCGTACGCTATAAATACAGTCAAAAATGTAAAAGTGCTTACACTTTTACTGGCTTTTATGCCCGAAGAAAGGTAGCAATCAGTGCACACCCATATAATTTGAGTTATAATTAGAGAGATGGACAAGTGAAACGGTTGGTAAACAAAGGCACATACGCAAATGTATTTATTTACACCGATGTTTATCTTAAAATACATATGTATATTGACTTATCAGTCACAATTCTTTTCCCCAGCTGTTAAGCTAATAGCCTATTGAGAAAGATGCGTAATCATACTTGTCACATTTTACTTTATTTCGTGCATTGACCGGCATGGCCAAAGCCCAAGGCTATATGGTACTCACTTACTTCACTCAGTCAAAATCAAACGCAGACAAATGTAAATATTTTGGTCTCGTCCGAAGCATTGCTTTGCAAATAAACACAGAGCGTATTCGGATATATGTATGTATGTATGAACGTATGATGGCCAAATATACACTGGACTTAGGTTTGTACCTTAAAGTCAATGACCTAAAACCCAAAAATTTCATGTGTAGTATATACTTTTGTTTTGAATATAGAAAATCAATTTCTCCACACAATTTACTATCACGTTTCCAATTTAAGGGGGTATTCTAGTCTAGATATTTAAAAATTTGCGGAACGATGCCCACGATTTCTCAGGTTCTACTGGACCGATTTACTTGAAATTTTTATAGAGTCTTCTTTGTAGGCTTGTCTATGGTTGGAACTAGCACCATCCCCAAATTTTTATTTTCATTATTTTTAAAAAATTCAAAAGAGTCAGAAAAAGTGAGCCAAAAACACTTTTTTTTTAGGCCGTCGCCATTTTGTGAAACTTGTTTCCCCACTTTTTCGTAGTTTCGACCATTGCAACATTATTCTAGGTTAATAATCTTTTTATTCTTTTTGGTTTCAGATAACTAGGAGGGTTGAAATCATGGGCATGGTCACGTGGAAATTTTTAGAGACCCCCCACTTCGTCAGCTCATAATTTTTGAAATTTTTTACTTTTTTTTGTTTTTAATTTTTTTCTCTACTCTTCTAAAATTAACAAATAACTAATAAAAAAATGTATAATAAAAATATAAATTGTCTTCTTTTTACGACACTTTAAAAATTACCTGAAATTCATGCTTCTAGACTAGAATACCCCCTTAAAAAAAAGTCGCAAGTATTCCAGAACAACTGGGATTCATGAATTTTAAACTGACTTATTTCATAAACCGTTATACGGGGTTTGTTCAGAAAGTAATAGGACTGATTTTCTTACGCCACGACTGTACCTCGGTCCGTGCGCGCACCGACTGGATTCGGTAGAGGGCGTTCCTAGCTAACGAACGAGCGGGTTAACTGGTCAGTTGTCTCCGAGCACCTGGAGAGTCAGGACAAACCTTTTACGCGATTAAATTCTGTGTGAAACTCGGTAATTCTGTGACAGAGTCTTTTATATGATCAACCAGGCTTACCCGGATGTTGCTTTAACAAGAAGGCCTTTTTGGAGGGCCGGGAAGAGGTCACTGATGAGGACCGTGCTGGGAGACATGCGACTTCGACAAACACCGAGAATATGACTCATATACACAAAGCTTTGAACTCAGACCGTCTACTAAGTATTCGTTTAATTGCCCATTGCATAATTGCAATTTTTGAATAACGTAATCTCAGTTGACGAGTCATGGATCTTTGAGTACGATCCCGAGACAAAGAGGCATTTTGAAACGACAGCGGGGGTGCACCTCGGCTCTCAAGGCTATTCGGGAGAATGCCTTCCGTGACGCCTTCAATGCTTGAAAATCATGCTGGCAGCGCTGTATCGACGCAGAATTATAACGATTGATTCAATAATTTTTTTAAATCGACTTCGTTCTATTACTTTCCGGACAAACCCTACAAAAGCCGCATAAACTCGAATCTGTACAATTTCTTTATACATTAAAATCTATTTTAGAACTGGCTGAAATGCCATGAATTTGTAACATTTAGTGATTCTTTCGAGCAACAGAACTTACATCTTCCGAAGGCGCAGCTGTTGTGCGCCCAATCCCTAATGCACTCTCATCTAGCGTTTGCCTTCTTGCTGATGGAGTTTTGACCGCCGTTCTTTTGATCCACACATCATCTAAATGCGCTAGATTGCCGGGTGGTTTCACTAAACTATTATCACAATTATTGTAACTTTGGTGGTGAATGAGAGTTGTTGTGTTTTTGGATGCGGGTGTGGATGCAGACGTAGATGTGGCGTTCTCTGTGCTTTTTGAGATATGTTCACACTTCGGACGCTCTTCGTTGCCAATCTGATTAAGCGATGTATTGCTGGCATCCGGCGTACGAATTTCAACCAGCGAAGCATCGAAAAATTTCTTCGAAAGATGCGGCACGGCGGTGGGAAATTTGTGACTACCGTAACGCTGTGAGAAGAGTCCCTGCACAGAGGTGTAACCACCATAACTGCTGGGAAAGCTGATGGTATGTGCATTCGCGCTAGAGCTCAGATGTTTCAGCTTATCGGCCTCGGTGCGCAATTGTTGTAGTTCGGGCGTCTCCTTTGCTTTGGTTACGGTAAATTTACCTTTAATAATAAGCATCTCAGAACTCTCGGCATGCGGCAACTTCGATTCGGCGTGTTTTGACACATTCAATGCTGCATTATTGCTGGCCATTGCGGTGGTGTTTGAGGCGAAACTTGGCGCGGTTGACTGCGGTTGTGTTGTCATAAGCGTTGATGATTCATTGTGGTTTGTGGGGACCACGCTGATTGTAGAACTAGCGAGCGGCATATGGTTATTCACCGCGGCGACTTCGTTTGACGCCGTTGACATTTGCGGTGCCGGCATAATTGCCTTACGCGGTTCGGCTGCCTTAATCATCGGCAGTGGTTTCTTCCTGGTCGACTGCAGCAAATTAATAAGCGATGGTGGCAATATTGTTGGCGGTATTGGTGGTGGTGGGGGTGGTGAAAAATTTTCTGCGGTCACTGTAACCGTTTTGATATCATCCACATTATTGGTATTGATACTGTCGATTTTATGCATAAATTGCTGACGCAAACGTTCCAACTCTTTAAACTTTTCTGCCGCTGCCTCGTCAGTGGTTGGTGGTGGTGGTGGCGGCGTTGGTAGTGTCGATTTCTCAAACTTCGGCGCCGACATGCCACTTGTGGTTGGCTGTGGTGACTTCTCGCCATCATCCTCATCCTCTTCCTTGCATTGCGACAAACGTCGACGCTCTACGAATGGCAATAAATACGGCCGCGTATGGAAGATATCTAAATGACGTGACTCGACGGGTAGAAACTTGCCCGTGCGTTCGTCATGTTGCACACCGGCGCGTACTTCTTCCTCGCTGTCGCTGCTACTGCTACAACTGTTGTAATCGTATGAACCAGTTGGCGGAAAACTCGACAACATCGAACTGCCAAAACCACTGGAGAAAGTCAGATGCTCACTGTCAATGGTACGCAATCCAGTCGTCACAGAATCGCTGACTGTATCGTCATACTCATTGGCGCTTTCCGAGTCCGATTCGTAACCATCCGCTTCGGCCTGTTCTAGACAATCCATGGACTCGTCGAAAGCGTTTTCGAAGACATCATCACCCAACCGTTGTGGGCCCACGACATGCTGGATACCCGTTCCAGCATTATTAGCGCTAATACTTGGTTGGTCAGCTGCTTGCGTGTTTGCGCTTTCGCTCTGCAATGTTTCGGCGGTATTCGTGTGCTCTTCGTGCGTCATTGTTGTGGCGGCGTTGTGTTTCGATAGGGTACATTTACTCTCTTCAGTACTGTTGTTGCTTTCCCCTATGCGTCTAGAATTTGTGGCCATTTGTGGAAAATACTGCCTTGCAGGTAGATTTTTTGTTCGTTTTTCGTTTTTATAAAATCGTTTCGTAAGTTTGTTAACGTATAAAATGGGTTAAGGGTTAATTTTTGTTTAATAAATTTGCTCGTGAACGCTTAATTTTACAGCACAACGTTTAAACTTTTTTTGGTGGGACAGGGACTGTAGAATTGTACACAACTTAAAATAACTCACTACACTTAACGTCGATAATATTTTCTTTTGAACGACATTGATCTGCTGGTTTTTATCACTGCTTGAGAAAATATTCTTTGTGAGGTTATGTATGTATACAGTGTGTATGCGGTTGTAATTAGTGATATTTGTAGGGTTTCAGCTCATTGATCTGGAAAATAAAATAAATAAGGAATATTTAGTTGTTTTGTCTATGCAAGCTTCAGTGCTACCAGCTGCCTCTTCTGTTGATATGACTTGGATGTGACTTCTATGTATATGAGACACACAATTGTTGCGACCCTGCAGGTCTTCTTTTTTTACTAATCTTGATGTTTATATTATAACGCCTAGCCCCTAGCCACTGCGATCCCCTGTGCCAAATTAGAGTTTTATCAAGAAACTTCATATTTACTCAAAATTTGAGTTATATGGGTCTTTGAGAAAACACTTAATTATAAAGTATGAATTACAATTTTGTCTTCCATAATCCACAACAAAAAAACAAAACTACTATACTTAATCAGCTAGTAAACTTCAGTGGTTTATACTAATTTTTGATTAATTATTTTTTGAGCTCAAACAATGTTTTCCAAATATTATATTTTATTATTCGGTAAGGGGTTAAGTGTCAGGCTGCGTGGTCAGCGCGCTCAATCAATTAAATCAACATCAGAAAAAAGGCACTAACTAACACTAAATATTAATGCCTTCAAGCATCGTCACCACTCAGCGCCCATTTGCGACTAATATGCGTTCACTAAGCTCCACTTGGGAAGCTTACGAAAATTGCTGACGCATTATATACAATCATCAATCAACTTTGAGGCACACACACACATACATATGTATGTGCTTAAAATAAATATTTTACTTTCACATCAGACAAAAATGCGTTATGAACACAAGAGGTGCTTTCATATTTTCATTCTTCTGCTTCTGCTTCGGCACCAATTGTTTACAAATACATACATTTAGGCGCGCATACTCTCAGCCGTCTGACCGCAAATAAGCATTCTGAATTGCAGTGCGTCTGCCTGACATCATCGAAATGCCAGACGGTGGAGGCAATGTGACGCAACGTACTTAATGCTGCTCGTGGCAATTGGCCTCCAGAGATCTTGAGGGTAGTTCAAACAGAGAAAAGCATGTGTTCAGTATATATATATATATATATATGTATATATGTATGCATTTATCTTTTAAGAACATATGTATATATGTATAGTATGTTCATGCATAAGTACTCGTACATATTCCCATTCATTTGACGTAGTCATTGGTACTCATGTAAGAGTATTATTGTATCAATATTTGTGACCACGAAAACAGCACAAGTTCTCAAGTGTACTTGATCGCTGAAGTAAAAATAAACACAATAAAAATTTTTATTTATTTTTTTTAGTAACAAAATTCGTATTAAAGCAAAAAAACAACAAGGAGTGCTCATTTATAAAACCGCACTTCCGTGGGCTTGTCGGAAGCTTTAAGCGCTTAATGGACCAGGAATAATTTATAATACAAAGCTATAGCTATAAAAAAAAATATATATACCTATGTATTTGTAGTAAATTAACGGGGGTTTCAATAGGTACGCTATAAAAGTACACCGTTTTTCGGCCCTTTTGATATTTCCCTTCAGTAAGCTTTGCCATGTCATCGTAGAAAGATAAACGATCCAACAACGAGTCGAAATTATTAAAACTTACTATCGAAATTCGGAGTCAGTGGCCTCAAATTGAAGAGACGTGGTAGCTGTTTGGCCGATATATTCTACAAATCATAAGTGACATAAAATTATTCATTACCTAGTTTGACCAAATTTTAGTATATTATTTCATTTTAACAGCACATCGTTGTTATTAGTAGACCCTATATATTTGAGAATATTATTCGAAAATTGTTCCAGCAAATAGTTTCAGAGATTTGAACGCTGTTTTCAGACTTAAGTCAGAGAAAGTTTTCTTCAAAACGTCTTGAGCGTTCGGGCTGAAACTTTTTGACAATCTTCCCAGAAATATCAAAGATATTTTGGATTAAAAGTTTTTTCTATTGTCTGTGAACGGGGAAATGAATTGGAAAACAAAGAACAAAACATTTTGAAAATATGTCAGGAGCTATTATTTGTATTAAAATTATAAAACATAAATACGAAATCATTATGAACTTATAATAATTAAGATTTTAGATTACTATAAAGAGTCAATGATGATCATATAATCAATCATTACTCGCTCCTCGACTTGTAGGAAGTTACTATATGTTCGCTACTTTAGTCGGCATGAAAAATTGTAAGAAAACTATTTTTCCGCAGAATATATAATCGATTAAACGCTCACAATTGTACATATTTGTCACGTTCTTCCATAAGTAGTAGAAATCACCGAATAGTTCATTAATTAACAAAGTACTACAGTCCTATTTAATAAAAGAAACTTGTATACAGTAAAAAATCAATTAATTTGTCATGTTTCATAAATTTCCTGGTAATTAATTATTATACTTACATACACACACATGTGCATAATCAATGTCAAACGTGAAATTGCAAGTCAACTTCATCAAATTGCAAAAAAAACAGAAAAAAATTATTAGTGTGGGTTGAAAATCACGAATATGGGCTTAACAAGTATATCATATAAGAATATATAATATAACGTAACACATGTGTGGGTATGCACATTTGTAGTCTTCAAGTGGTTAACGACCAGTCAATGCAATGATGCATTACAAAACACGACATTTATGATTAACAGCGATGATCGAAAGTGATCGAATCATGCAGAGTAATTATAACGTGTGCAGGAAACATAAATCATGAAATGAAACTTAGAAGCAGAAATGTTGAAAATATGTCAAACGCGGCAAAAATTTCTAGAAATATTTATTAATATATGTGTGTATATGTATTTATACATATATAACGAAAATGATCTTACAGGCTTACAGTTGGAATTATTTTTGAGCACGGTTGCCAACTGTACATGAAAGCGTATAAAATACAGCTTGTGCAAGAGCTAAAGCCGCTCAACCAGCCCTTCGCTTAATGGGCTACTGAAAAGTTCCAAAAATATTCGACGTTTTCGAGTCAAATTTTGTCTAGCGATGAGGCCCATGTCTGGCTTAGTGGCTAAACAAGCAAAATTTCGCCATTTGGGACGAAGAACAACCTGAAGAGATTCAAAATCTGCCATTTCATCAAGAAAAAACAACGATTTCGTGTGGTTTGTGGGCTGGTAATCATCGGCCAGGTGCCAGTTGAAATGTTCGAAAGAGTCATCGAAAATTGGACTCATTGGTTGAACCATCTGAGACGTAGCCACGACCAACATTTGAAAGAGATAAAGATAATCTTTATAAAATAAATGCCAAAGAATGTTCTTTCGATTGATAATAAACCCAATAAATTTGAAGTCACTAAGTATTATATGTAAAATATCTCTTAATACACTAGCCTTAGTGCACTTTCAATTTCTCAATCACCTGATCGATAGTTCCAATAAATAATGGACAGACTATCAAACAACAATTGCTGCTGTGACGGAATCAATAATTACCAACACAACCATTAAAAAGTAGCGAGTACGGCAAGGTACAGACACACCGTATGTATATATAATATTATATACCATACAATACATACATATGTACATACAAATATCATATGAACATGAGTATGTCTTACCGGTATAAGATCGTGAGCCGAAGTCGGTGAAATTCTGAGACAGAGCCACCGGGTCTACAAAACGCCATAGCGTGCGGCATTTTAATCGGTAATTAACGTATGTATTATATGTATGTGCATATTTATTATAAATTAATAAATGCGTACATGTGTATGTCTTAACTGCATACAACTATTATGGAAGATATTGAACATAAGTTTTAAAAGTGACTAGTCTCTATTTGGTAATAGTTTTAACTAGTCTCATAAATTTCTTAAAAGGTTACATGGGTCCTGACGGGCGAAAAAAGCATATTTTCACCATTTTTTTTTTTCATATAATAAATGAATTGATTTATTGAAACTTTTTCATATTTTGTGATTTTTTACGAAAAAGAAATTTTTTTAGTTCCCATTTTTATCCCAAAGTTTCTAACTCCAACACTTCTACTGTCGACGTATCATATTATTTTAAAAATTAAAAAAAAAAAAAAACGGTAACTTTTTACAGGCAATTGAGAAGTAAAGTGCTCTCTCGACGATCAAATACCAAACTCTATAAGTTACCCAACAATTCCGTCCTGCTATAGGGTGCAGAGGCATGGACGATGACAACTTCTGATGAATCGACGTTACGAGTCTTCGAGAAGAGTTCTGCAGTAGTTATATTTTTCTTTGCGCATTGAGAAAGGCAAATATCAATTGAACGATGAGCTGTACGAGTTATACGACGACATTGACATATGTATGTAGTTCAGTGAACCAAGAGATAGCGGCTACGATGGCTAGGTCATGTTGTCCGAATGGACAAAAACACTTCAGCTCTGAAAGTATTCGACGCAGTACCCGCAGGGGGAAGAGATCAGATGGAGAAGAACCTGACTGCACTTGGTATCTCGAATAGGCGCCAAATTGCGAAAAGAACAAAAGACTGCCGACTGCAGAGTAAATATTGTTCGAGAAGGTTAGTTTAGGTTCAACCGGCCGGACATCACGCCATAGCTACTGGTTCTTAGTAATGTCAGATTGATCTTCCGTTTAGTTTGGTGTGAAATATTCGTCATACAGGTCGTCAACGCATTTTGCGAACTTTAAGAGTGGCTTGGTATTTAATTTTTATAGTTCGTTTATTTATATTAGAATGATAATTGAACACCGTACTTCCCAGATACTTAACACGAATTCTAGATAGTGTATGGGACATTTTATTCCGGGACATACTTAGATGATTACAATATAAAGGATATGTGGTACATATGACGATGGAAAGATGAACAACCGAACTGGTCAAAGAGTAGACCAAAACGGCTTAGTTCTATTCTCGCCAGCAGACACTTGGATTCACTGCTACATTTTCAACGGATCATTGGCAACAGCAGCATTTATTAAATTACAAATATATATACATTTATTTATAAAGAGCAATATGTATTTACGTACAACATATGTATATAGTAAAGTAGGCATTAAGATTTCTGTGAAGATATGTTATATACATATTATGCACCTATATACATACATATATGTAATATTAATGCTTTTTTTCTAATATAGTATATATGGCAAGTCAATCGGTATATATACATATATATAACGCCTAATTATTGTATATTATGTATACTGAAAATAATTATGACATACAAAATCATGCTTATATACTTACATATAGTATATAGAAAAGTGAATTATATGCAACTCAAATCACTTTAATTGGTTGCATGCGCTCGACTTCATAGCCTCGCTGTCAAATCAATCAAATCGAGCAAAATTGCTCAGCTGCTGATGATCATGTGCCATAAAAATATTATATGTACATATGTATATTAAAACTATTTACATACATACCTATGTATGCATTTGTATTTAAATCCGTGTGTTTGTATATATGCGTCGACGTATGCTTAATCAGCAAGCTTATCATAAAGATATCTGGCATAATGAGACAGACGTCACTTCGCTTTTATTACATTTAGAATCAGGCGATAAACCTATAAACGTAATATTGTGGATTTGTACATGTGTATGTATGTATGTATGTATGTACATATTCTTTTTTAAGTGGAAATCAAATATGAAACAGTTGCAGCTGATAGCGAAGAACACCAAGACGTGTGTTGGTGTGTGGCAATGCGAGACGTGACACATATTCCATAGCTGACAGTGACACTAATTAGATGCGTGTGGGTATATTTATATGAAATGTAAGGGTTATGCAATAGGGTATGACAACCATTATATAACCATTTTATTACCAACATAACCATTTTATAACCAAAACTCAAATTTTGTTTAAACATGAGTGTGTGATAACCAATATATAACCATTTTATAACCAACATAACCAATAAATAACCATTATATAACCAAAACTCAAATTTTGTTTCAACATGAGTGTATGACAACCATTATATAACCATTTTATAACCACAAGCAGCCTCTTTAGCCGTTTAGTTAATTGAAATGCAGTGGCAACCAAATATTTCAAAAATATTTATTGAAAAATATAAATTTCAAACTTTGAGCACACCAACGCTACCCCTTACGCAAAAATTCGGAAAATAAAAATAATAATAATAGTGTTGAGTTGTTTAGTCGAAGAGACCGAAACCCATGTCGTCGTCTTCCTCGGACTCCGACTACATTTGGGCGCATTAATGAAAATGTATCAAAGTCGCAAACCTAATGGCGAAAATAGGCTCCGAGGCGCAATGTACCTAGACTGTTGCACTAAACAAAACAGATTGTCTTATGAAGTAAATAAAAATAAATATTTGAAAAAAACAGAAAGTAAATAAATAAGCACAATTTGTTGATCATGTTTCCAAAGAGTAATCTCTTAACACTGTAATCCAAAAAAAAATTTACATATTTTGCAGCAAAAACTATTTCGAATATGTGCCTCACTGCGCGATTATACAATAAATTTTTTGTGATTTATCGCTACCACATTTTTTCTCAAGCTATATGTTATTGTTGTTGCGCTGTCGATCCTCTGTGAATTACTGCTAATTATCCAATAAGCCGCTTTGTTTCACATATTCAATGTCGTCGCCGCAGTTATCGGGTGCCATATGTTTTTCTTTTTTTTCCAATTTTCTAAAGTAGCGTGTGTGTTGTATATATAATACAATATTTCATACAGAGTGTTTTATGGTGGGGGTTTTGTTTGTGGCATGCATAAGCCTGTATGTAATTTAGATTAAAATGTCAACGTAATTGACCGCATTTCATCAAACAGTAAACGCTAATCGTTTGAGCGCTTTTTTAAGTATTTTGGATAATTTAGCATTTCAAAGAAAATACTTTTAAAGACGGTATACCTAAGATTAATTTACGAAACGAAACAAAGCATGTAACCATCCATTTCTTACAATGGTTGATGTCCTCGTTAGAGTAAAAGCTGACATCACCGAGTGGGCCAGTGGGCGAGTAGGTCTTTGTGGCATTTACAACAGTGGTTATATAAAGGAGCGCAAATTCGGTGTGAGATTGATGGTGCGAGAGAGACTCTGTCACCGAGTTCTGGCATTTACCTCAGTGGATGAACGTCTATCCACAATTTCCATCAAAGCGAAGTTCTTCAACATTTCGCTGATAAATATCGTGCTTGGCGACTTTAAAGTAAGGGTGGGCAAAGAAGGAATCTTTGGCACAACCGTTGGTAAATTCAGCCTCTATGATGAAAGATTCCCAAATGGGTTGAGACTGCTGGGGTCCGAAATCTGATGATCTATAGTACCAGGTGGCAGCTTAGAAAAATTCATCAAGCTAGCTGGCTGGATTCGAGAGAAAGGTTCTGCAGAAGTTTTATGGTTCTTTGGGCATTGGCATTCGATGTAATGATCAGTTGTACGAGCTATACGACGATATTGACATAGTTCAGCGAATTAGAAACTGTGGCTACGCTGGCTAGATCATGTCGTACGTATGGACGAAAACACTCCAGTTCTGAAAGTATCTGATGGCGGATACTGCCAGGGGAAGCTGACCAAGAGGAAGACCTTCACTCCGTTGGAGAGATCAGGCGGAGAAGGACCTGACTGCACTTGTTATCTTGAATTGGCGCCAAACTGGGCACAGAAGAAATGACTGGCGTGGCGGTAGTGCGATTTCGCCTATTTTCACACTGTAATATACAAATGTCTGCAGAATGTCACATACCAAATTTGGCTCAAATCGGTTTGGTGCTCTCGATATATGTGGGCGGCGTCACGCCCATAGTCCAGGTTTACTATTATCTGTTTGACTGTATATAATTTTAAAATGTAATGTGCCAATTCGTTTTATTCTTTCACAACTATATAAAAATAGATCGATTATATAATGAAACAAGTGTTCTGCATACGTAATCGTTGGAGGCATATTTTTTGAATAATTTTTTTCTAATATGAATTAATTGACTATTGCACAATACTCATTACACTTAGTTGCAAAATTTGCATACAAAACAATTGCCATTACAACAACAACAGCTTAATTCATTTTTTCATTTGTTAAATGCAATTTTCTTATTGCATTATAAATTACGTTATATTTAGCAAAAACCAATATGCTTTTGTGTATGTATGTATGAGTGTATATTTAAAAACTTACAGGGCTGTAACTCAGCCACGCGCGCAATTAAACTTGATTGCTATGCAAGTAAGTGGCCACAGATGCGCCTCCGCGATGGGGAGCCAAGCACACACACACACATATGCCAACATACATACAACTTATTGCACTTGCACTTGTAATATGTATAGGTAATGTAAATATGTATGCGCGCAGCAATGCTTACAAGCAGCTAAACCCTTATAAGCTATGAAGGCAGCCATCTATTGACTAGCCAAGTTCATGCAGGGGAAGAGCAACAAGTTGAACTTATTGTCATTGCACACACACACACACCATTGGCACCACAAGCTTCATATATGTATAAGTGTAGGTATATGTATTTGATGTTGACACTCCCTCCCTCGCCTTGTTTGTCATTTCAATTGTAAACCACTCAAATCGACCTGACCTCCCCTCCTCGTCCTGAGTGGAGACATCTGCCAACGCCTATTTGTTTCAATTACAAATTCAATTCGTTGGCAAATGTTACAATTAATTAAGATAAATGCACAAATACTATGTATGTATACATGTATATACGTATATACATATATAAATAAATATTGGTGTTTGCTTAGGAATAAATTTTTCCAGTGAGAAAAGTGAATAACAGTACTCGTAAAAGTAATAGCATATTAACACAATTTTATGGCTTTTCTTCTCAAGTGAAAAATACTTTATGACTTAGTACAACAACAAAGCAGATTACTAAATATGTAACGGTATTTGTATCTTACTATATATATACATATGTGTATAATAGTTTAGAGCAATAGGTGAGCGGCAAGAATAATTATAATAATTGTAATGTTTGGAGATCTAAAGCCTACGACTATAAAAACGTTGTGAATGAAGTTAGGTAATGAGTTCTATGAAGACTTACGAGGGTAGTTGGTTAATGTTTCTAACAACTGTTATCTGATTCACTAACAAATTTCAAAGCTATCCATGTGAAAGCAAATAACTTCGAAATTTTCGAAAAATGATCTCAAAGGATTAAGACAGTTTTGAATAACTAATCTTCGAAATTTGTATACATTTCTTGATTGAGTTGCGGTTTATTGTATTTGTTGTGGTTTCCTTAAGATCTTGAATCTAATTTATATCTCTAGTACCTTGAAAGATAAATGATCATTTTTCGTCGATAAAAATCCATGTGAAGATTAGAATAACGTTTAAAGTGGTGAGTTTTAGAACATAAGTACGCCTTAATATGAAGATTATTGACTCAAATTCGGATTATCATGCACACAACTGTGTAACGGTAACTGAAAATATTCAACCGAAATACAACCAAGCTTTTGCGCCGCTTCTTGGACGTAAATTATAGCTGTATGCTTTGATAAAGATTAAGTTAAAACAAGTAACTTCTTCGAAACTAGCATGTTAGCGTTGGATTAAATGCATCAAATGGCGTAATAAAGTTGATACAGCTTGCTAAGTATATAGTTATTATTACTAGAAAATACCTATATACTACCCTTCGCCACTTCGCTTCACGGAACTTAACACTCTCCCCTACTATATACACAGCGACCACATTTACAAATTAGACGAAGAAGTACAGACTTGACCTGCAGTCAATGGCGTAAAGATTCCGACTGTAAATAATCCTAAAAGTGTGACTTTTGACAGTCTGTGCTCTTTCACTCATCATACCACCGTGATTACCACTAAAATGTAGAGTCGCAAAAAATCCTCAAGTGGCTAGCCGGCAGCACATGGGGAAAGAACAAAGAAACGCTGTTGGCAACTTACAAGGCAATCAGCCGGCCGATCCTTAACTACGCCGCACCAATATGGTCGCTGGATGCAGTGAGACGCAGACGAGGAAGCTCCAGACCTATCAGAATACTGCACTCTGGACTACGACTGTATGCCTCATGATGTTCCAATTCCTGCTGGAGTGCTTTCGCAGAAATCATTACTGCAATCACCTACTTAGAGCGGAACCGTCTCCATCAAAAGGTCATTCTTAACCACGTCAACGTCATCAAACAATACGGCGACCAGACTTTGACGTAACTAACTTCCGACAAGCACTGGACACCATTCACAGTGGAACCATCAAAACACCTTCCCCGACTTCCTTTCAGTAAATGGTGTACTTGGGGTCAAACTACCACCATTACAGACGAAGAGCGAGAAACGAAAGTACTTCGTTCTGGATACTGTAGCAGAACTCCTCCTTATCCAGAATAGATCCCGACATATCTAACAACTTTGCATGTCCCACTAACTCCACACATCTGATAGTCCTGCTCCTTTGGTCCGAGCCCGTCGAAAGAGCACGTTTGTTGGGCCCTAGCGTTGGATGCGCCGACGACGACTTAGCTAATCTTTACCATCCTAGCGGGGATTGGGTACCCGTTACAACAACAACAATGATTCCTTGCAAGAATTGGGTTCGGTCAGTTTGTATGCAATACATATGCAAAATTTCTGCAAATATCTCCTCAAAAGAAAAATATTTCGAATACAAGAACTTGGTTCCGATCGCTCAGTTTGTATGGCAGCTACATATATGCTATAGTGTTCCGATAACAGCGGTTCCGACAAATGTGAGAAAAGTACGGTTGCAAAATTTCAAATAAATATCTTAAAAACTGAGTGACTAGTCGCGTATATACAGACAGACGGATGGCTAAATCGGCATCAGATTGGTCTAATATACCTTCTTCACAAATTCCAATATGGGTATGTCACATATTTTTAGTGGTGTTTATTTGAACATCGAAACTTAAGACTCAATTTAAATTATCCAACGCAGAATGAGAAATTTTCATTTTTTTTCACTGGCAGTTACCCAGCTTTGGCAGCTCTCTACGATCTATAGAGATATCTCAATTTTTAAGCTTGAAGCATGTGTATTTTTTAAAATTGCAAAGATTAAGGGGTTTAATGGGTTTACGCGTTTAAAAAAATCGATTTTTTCTTATTCTTATGTCTTATTAAATTCTACAGCATCTCTAGAATATTGTCCTTAGTTTTGATGTTTTGATCCGAATAATAGTTTCGGAGATACAGCCTCGAGAATGTTTGCGCTCAAGGCTAGCTGGACTAAGTGCACCGTCTTATAATGCGTTTTTCTCAAAACTAAGTTGGTTGGCAAGATTTCTCGAGAAAATTCTAATAAAATATTTCATTTTTTATATGAGAAAAAATTTGTTAAAAAATGTGTATTTTTACCCGAGGAATCCCATGTAACCCCTTAAGGGTTTCCATTTTGAATTTATTTGTTATTTTTCTGTTATATGCGTATAATATAGTCTATGCTATGAAGTAATCAGAAAAATAGCTAAGCTAACGAAAATAATTTCTGAAAGCGAAATCACACAAACCGACCCACTGTGCCACAGTAATTTTTTCTTTAGTATAAATGTCAACAATGCAAACGGCTATGGTGCGCGCGTTGAGAGCTAAATATGTCGTTCAAATATTATATAAATTAAGTTGGCACATTTTTGTGCTGTCAACAATCGCAATAATAACAAAAAACATTTTAAGCACAATGTTAGAACAAATTGCTGTTGCTAAGGCGGCGTGACAGAATAATTGCATTCAACCATATTTGCATTTGCGGCTCATTCGCGATGTGTGAAGATGCACATAAACATTTATAAATGTAAATACGTACGTTTATGTGCATATTAATAGTAACAACAGTTTCTGCAACGAATTTTTCGTTTTGACATTTCTGCAATTTATATCAATTTCGGGTTTGTTTTGCGTCTCACAAGCAATCGTCGAACGATTCTTGATTAAATTTGATTTTTTATAGATACATATTGACATTAAAACATACATATGTATGTATGTAAATTTCATTTGTTGTTTCTTCACACTTCAGTGGTTGCTATATTGACGCTGCGCTGTTGTTTTCTGCCTTTGCTAATTGTTATTGTTTATTTAGAAGTCAGTACAATTATACGCGATTGTCATGACAAACTGTTGTCAAGCCGCGTCTTATTTATATTAATTTTGAGCTTAAACGGGTAGCCTTTGAATACCTCAAAGCTTAGGAACTACACGTTTTTTGTTATTTTTTTTTTTGGAATTGTCTGTAATTTTCTGACATATCAAGTAACTTTGGAAATGTCAAATGTTCGGCTTCATGACATTCGCCAGCAAAGTCACGTGCAAATGTCTGATATGTGATTTTGGTTTGCATTGCTTTCGATTTGCTTTTCGATTTTGACGTTTGAATGTATGGATACATACTCATATTTACATTTGATTATATAAAATAAAATATCCGATTGCTGCACCAGCGAAACTATTACAATATAAAACTTTGAATAGCTCATTCACATATTTAAAGATTTCGTACACTAACTATAAAAGAGTCACAACTCAAAAATTTTCAAAATCAATTTTTCCAATATATCAATTCGTTATACTACTACACTTACCTACCTAGCCAAGAAATTTTATTGTCATCACTCTTATACCTAAGGGGTTACATGGGTTTACGGGTTTAAAAAAATCGATTTTTTTATTGTTTTATTAAATTCTACCACACCTCTAGAATATTGTCGTAAATTTTCCAATTGATCCGAGTAATAGTTTCGGAGATATAGTCTTGAGAACTTGTACGTTCGAGGCTAGCTAGACTAAGCGCGCCGTCTTTAACGCTTTTTCGCGAAAATGTGTTTTTGAAGTCGGTTTTCAAGATTTCTCGAGAAGTACTCAACCGATTTTCATGAAATATTAGACAGGTGTTTGAGATACAGTTCTTAAAGACTTCGACGAAGGAAGCTAGGTTTGGTGTAACTGGTAAAACAACGAGTATGCACCGTGGATGACATTTAACCTCTGCTTTGAGATGCTGGCAACAACGAAGAACTTGGATTTACTTGCGTCTCACTCTCACTAAAAACTATACATGATAAAAACTACAAATATTTTAGTTAGTCTTGATTCGAAAATTAAATTTGCAGTGTATGAATAAAATTATGTAAGAAATATATTATATATTTGAGGTACTCACAACCCGTCGTAAAGCATCGTAAAATCATAAAATTATAAATTTTTACACTTGTTTAAAACAATTGTTGTTGGATTACATACTAAAAAAATGAGTTTACACATTTACAATTCCCAATGCTATGTTTTCGAATCGTTATAACTTATAACTTTATGAGACTTGTGAAAACCCTAATTATATATTTTTTTAGTTTTTTTCTTATTTTTACATATTATACCATATATGCACATTTTTTTACTTAAGACTTATTAGAAACTTTTTTATGTCTTTTTTTATTTGTATTTATTTTATAAGGCTGTGATTGGCTTTTGGCTTTATATTAATCTAATTTCTTAAATTAAGAATAATACTTATTATATTAAACTAAGATTGGACGGATAATGGGCGAGCGTTGACACGAACACTAAAAATTAGTAAAAAGAATACTTAATAGCATGTATTAACAAGAAAAACAGGCTAAATGCGTTTTTGTAAATTTTGATAAAAGTATATATATTGATTTGATATTAAATGCTATATATTACTGATTGTTCTAACTCAGAAGTTAAGTAAAAACGCATTTGAAGGAAATTTTATTAATAAGTAATAACTAAAAAATCTTTATCTCTTTATTTATAATTTTGCTCTTAACTGATTTTTCTTGTCAAGCCACGCTATGCGCAGTAAATAAAAAACATAAAACTAGAAACATAAACTTATTCTTTAAATCAGCTTTGTCTATGGCTGATCCGATTCTAAGATGGCCTGCAAACGCTGCGGCATAGATGCGACAAGCGCTTCGGTTACTTGCGTAGTTATCTGCTGCCACTCGGTTTCGAACAAAGCGCACAGCTGCTTTTCACTTTGCACTGCATTTTGTTGCAACATAAAATCTAGATGGCCCCATATCTGCTCCATCGGATTTAGATCACTCGATTGTGATGGCGTATACAGCACTTTGCCCACTTTGTAGAGCAGCCAATCGCGCACCACACCTGTCCGGTACCTACAGTCATTATCCTGCTGGAATATATAACCGCTAGACAGTAAGTCCAGCTTGGTGGCGCTAGCTATCACATTTTCTTGTAGTATTCTTAAATATTTCTCGCGATTCATTTGCGTATCGCAGATAACCAAACGGCCAACACCCTTAGCGGACATACAACCCCATAGCGTTATCATGTTATCGGGTTGTTTTGAGGTAAACAAGGCATTCGGTGTATCCGATTCAGTGCTGACACGACGCCATTGCGTCAAATGTTGCGCCGTTTGGTATGCTTGAAATTGGCACTCGCTCGAGAAGAGCACCTTGCGCCAATAGTTGAGATCGTATTGCAAGTGTGCTTTAGCGAAGTCCACACGCTTGCGATGGATCAGTGGCCCAATATAGCCAGCGGAGTAGAGCACACGACGTATAGTCTCTGTATTGCACAATTTGCCCGTCTCGCATTCCACCTCCGCTTGCAGTTTGAGTGCGCTCATTTTGGCATTCTGCCGCACTTTCTGCAATATCAAATGATGCTCGGCCTCATCGAATTTACGCGGACGCCCAGAACGCGCCTTATTTCGAATACTACCCGAGTCACGATAACGTTCGATCACTTTTTGCACCGTAGCTGGACTTTTGTGCACCAGACGCGCTATAACACGCACCGACTTTTGGTCCTTGTAATGCTGGATGATCTGTGCTTTCAATTCACTAGAAAGTTCGGCACCACGTGGACCCATGTGAAGTGTATTACTCTACGTATTGAAAATAACTTAAATGATTGATATTTTTGATGTTTTTTCTAGAAAATTTTCACTGTCTGCAATTGTGTAAACAAAGTATGAATGTTATGGTTACGTCTTGCCAGAACAAGTGTTAACTGTATACTGCTTTTGTTGACGCATACTCTCAAGCCACTCCCAAACTCGGCTCACCAACACCAATACAGTCGTGCTCAGCAATGAATAAGCCAAATTTTAACGGACTTTTTCTTAAGCAAATCTCAAATGTCGCTTGCTTTTATTACTCATACAACATAACTGTTGTGCTAGGTGAGTGAGAGCACAGCAAGTAAGTGTGTACTCTTCAACAACCGATTCTTTTCAATTTAATTGACACTTTGTGCAGCAGAGCCACATTAAAAGGGTGTGTACTTTATTAATAATTGACCTGACAATACTAACTACTAGCCAGCAAATACTAACTCCCCAAGCAGCTAATTGAGGGTTCAGCCAGGTCGGCAGAGATCGCCACTCCCTTGGCCAAAGAAGCACTTAATTGTGAAGGCGAGAGCGCAATATATTAGTATACTACAGTCTCTCAGCATAGAGTTATGCAGAGAGCGTAGCATAAAATATGAGTGTTTTAGTAAAAGCCCACAAGCCAAGACAAAATAATGTCGCATGCATATTATGTTAACCAATAACAACAGTATGTAAGATGAATATTCGTACCAAAGCTTAATAAAATAAGGAGTTTTGTTATAAGTTGTTTTATAAAATGTTGAAAAGAGAAATTCTATCAAAAAATCTAGAAGTAAATCTTATTTCACTTTTTTGTCTTTAAAAGTTGTGTACATTGTGAGAAAAAAGTGCCCGGAAATTATAAGTATTTATTTTGTCGCTATCAAAGTAATCCCCAGCAGATGTAATTCACTTATGTCAACGATTTTTCCAGTCCTCGAGCTTTCAGGATAGTCGTAAATAGTCGACTATTCTATAAACCGCTCATTTTCGGCTAACCGTTGCAAAATTCGAAGAAATTATGAAAAAGATTGACCAGAACCGTCACATATCGCCATAACATCGCTAAGGAACTTAACACTCATCATCAAAGGTGTTGAACCATTTAAAAAAGGCTGACCACAAGAAGAAGCTCGATATTTGAGTACCACATGAAATGTCGGTGAAAATTTTAATGGACCAAATTAGCATCTGCGATTCTTTACTGAAACGAAATGAAATCGAACCATTTCTGAAGCGAATGGTAACAGGAGACAAAAAGTGGATCAAATACGACAATAATGTGCAAAAAAGAGCATGGTCCAAGCGTGGTGAAGCTCAACAAATGCTCGCAAAGCCAGGATTGACGCCTCGAAAGGTTATGCTGAGTGTTTGGTGGGATTAGAAAAGAATCATCCACTCTAGCCTGGTCGAACGATTGATTCTACATTTTACTGTCAACAAACTGATGAGATTGAAGCAAACAATCGAAAAACAGAACTGATCAACAGAAAGGGTTTCATCAGGAAAACGCTAGACCACACACATCTTTGATGACTCGGAAAAAACTGGGAAAGCTTGGCTGCGAAGTTTTGATGTATCCACCATATAGCTCTGACCTTGCACCATCGGACTACCATTTTTTGCGGTCAGTTAGAAGTCCCTTAATGGAGTAAAGTTGGCTTCAAGAGCAGCCTGTGAAAATTACTTGTCGCGGGTTTTCGCCGAGAGACCAGAAAAGTTTTACACTGTTTACTTTTTATAACTTCCACTGTTGGCTCAACGAAAGCATTACTTCCATATTGAAAAACTTCTGTCAAACCCTAGAGGTGTCGATAAACGCAAATATTTTATTTATGAGTCACGCTTATCGGTGCACTTTCAACAAACACGCATTTATTTTTTACCGGTTAATTGCTTTGCTTTTTTATTATTGGTACGCATAGCATTATTGCCTACTGTATGCATGTATGCTATTGTGCTTCATCGCTTACCGCTGCATAATTTTATAAAAAGGTGTTGAGAACCGGTTTCGACGTTGCAAGCGCTGTTGCACCGCCACTCACTCAAGCATACACATTGTGTTTTAATGTGTGTGCGGACAGAAATTGGTGTTGCGGCCGCATAAGAAGCACGTTGTGACCCGCTTTTTAAGGATGACGTGCTGGTAAGACGAGAAAAATGCAAAACGGAATGAACAGGTTAATACACTTCTCTCGTTTTTTTCCTATTTACTTCATGGCATTTGTTGTGCTTTCCATTTTCTTATAGATGCTTCTGCATGGTTGATTTTTTATTTAATTTTATTTTATTACTCGGCAACTCGTTTTTGTGTGGTTTTCGCATTGGAGCTGGGAAATGTAGGCTTCAAGTGAGAAAAACGTCAAGAAAAATTACAGATTCAAGCAAAAGTCTTCAGAATTAGGTGAAATAATTCCAATTTAATTATGTTTTCACTTATTTGAGTGTAATTTTTCGAAAGTCAGGCAGGAGAATATTTAAAATTTAAAAATATTTCTGTTTAGATTTTCTTGAATTTTTTACATATGAAAAATATTTTATATTTTAGCTCCTTAAACACAAGAATATAATTTTTTGAAAAAAAAAAATTAAATTTTTTTGAAAAAAAAAAAAGAATTTAAATTTTTTTGAAAAAAAAAATAAAATTAGTTTTTGAAAAAAAGAATTTAGATTTTTTTGCAATTCTTTATTTTTTTTTGTATAAGAAATATATTTATTATACCCATTTTTATTCAGAAAAAAAAGCTACAGAATTTTTAATCCATAATTTTTTATATTTTTTTCTTGAGCTCTTCTAAAAGAAATATTATTTATTTTATCAATTTCTATTCAGAAAAAAGCTTCAGATTTTTTTTTTTCAATATTTTTTTTTATATATTTTTTTGTTTCTTGAAGTCTCAGCCTGTTTTCAGCGTTTAATTGTTTTACGCATTTTTAATTAGAAATAAATTGTTTTTATTATTTTAATTGCCCATCATAAGCACATGTTTGTTTCTTACAAATCCGTGAAAGTTTTTTCTGTCAAAAGTGATATTTATTTTCAAAGAAAAAATACCATCGGAAGTGTTGTAATTTGAAGTAATTGCCAGGCATTTAAAATTTCAAGTTCAGCTAATTTGCAGATGATAAACAATGCCATGCGAATTGCGGAATTTTGAACAGGTGCAGAGGCGTTTCCAAAGCTATTTCTGACAGTTGAAATTTGTTTTTCATAATTGTATCGTTTAATAGGATAATAGGAATACATAAATTGCAGTCTAAGTATGTAAACAAGAAAATAGGAAAAGTTGCGGCATTAAAATCGCTTCTGCATTGCCAAATCAGCGAATATTAAAATAATAAACAACATGTTGTTAACGGTTAGATTAAGGGTTATCAACTGTATATAATGATCAGGGTGATGAGACGAGTAAGTCCGACTGACTGTCTGTCTGTTCGTCCGCTCATTCATGTGTATGTCTGTGTAAGCGATAGCTTGAGTAAAAGTTAAGATATCTTTATGAAACTTGGCACACCTGTTTCTTGGTATACATGGGCCCCGCCCTCTAAAAAGTTTCCTTTATCCGTATATTCTAGAAATATGCAGAACCGCGAAGCTGATCTTTATACCCAAGGTAGAAAAGAAAGAAAATTCACTGGTAAAATTCTTCAGACCTTCTTGAAATAAGATCGAAAGCGCTGAAAATCGATTCACTGTATGTAAACCAACATGCTTACAGAGCAAGGAGATCAACTAATACTGCCCTGTACCAGTTAGCTTCGGAAATAGAGAGTTCGCTGGATGAAGGGAAAGTAATTTCCTGGACATCGAAGGTGATTTTGACAACACGTCTCACAAGAGCGTAGCCAAGGCAATGGAGAAAAAGGAATGTGACAGCTCCGGTGAGCAGATAGATAGCAGCCGTACCAGAGTAGCTGAAACCAGAGTAGGGATACCAGGATTCGTTTCGGCACTACAAGAGGCTGCCCACAAGGCTCCCTGTTATGGAGCCTTGTCGTGAACGACCTACAATATTGCTAACTGTCAAAAGCATCCGCTGAAAAGAATATGCAGATGACATTGTTATTATAGCCAGAGGCACATTCGGGGACAGTCTCTGATACTTAATACAAAGGAGCTTACACTTAGCTAAAGGATGATGCAGTGCTTGCGCTCATACCCCTTTACCTATTAATCGTTCAGGTAGCCAAACACACACAGCTCCAAATGACAGCAGAAGAGTGTGGCAGAGATAAGGTAATCTCATCCAAGCATATGAAAGAGTTAACTGGTGTAATACCATTGGTTTTTCTCCCGAGGGACAGCGTTACCAAAAGGGTAAACTTCACCAAGAAGTTTAAGGTTACACTTAGTAGCAAGGCTGAATGGAATGATTCCACTCTCGACTCTCGACTATAGTTGAAGATGAACACTGCACTAATCAAGCCAATTCCAAATTAGACTTTATAAGTTGGTCGGAACTACAAAAATAAAACAGTTTATTAAATTTCCAAGATATTTGATAAGCAGCACTAGCAGGAGTTAAAAAAGCTTGTCTCAGACTGGCACTAAATATGATTCAATCTAAGTTCCCAATGATATTCATACACACGACAGACATCCAATCAGTTCTGATTGAGTTTTTAACTTGAAACAGAACAGCTGACGAGAAAACGTGAATGTGACAGGTGTGTGTAGCAATTTCAGGGTATTTTATAGACTTTGAAGAACTGAAAACAAAACAGAGGGCAACCCTTTCGCAAATAATTGCTGATTGTTTTGTGAGAACTTTTGCACAATCACAACAAAATTAGGTGGGCGTTTTCTTGACAATTGCATAAAGTTTCCGCACAAAGTTAGTACAATTAAAAAATCAAAGTCAGGGACAAAGGAATATCCATGCCACAATCAAGCTAAAGAAAAGGATTTCAATATGCTTGTGGGGTAGATAGACATATGTCTAAACGTGGTCAAGGAGTTTGCGTCAAGGTGAAGTGCTGTCGCACTGCAATGAAGTGGGTCGTGTCTGGTACACATACAGCTATTTCCAGACCTCGACATGCGTGTGCATTTCTGCCCAGCGCTGGGCGTGCGGGCGTGTTGCGAACGGCGTCTATTGCAAATTGTCGTAACGTCCACACAATAGCCAGGTATCAATTGCACACATTATTGAATTTTATGCGAAAAAAATATGAGCAGTAGCGGTAATAACTACATATGTATTGAATGGATGACTGACTGGCGGCAGGCAAATAAGTTAATAATGATTTTATTCTCAGATTTTTTGTACGTACGCCGATGGGGAGTAACGACTTTGAATACTTTTCACCGCGGTTTTTAGTGTTCGTTGTTCTTTTTTTGTTGTTGTTATATATACATATCTATATATATATATTTTTGCGACGTAGATAGACATCTGACGTCTGGGCAATAACTATATCCATTGCATGTTCTATGAAAGTAAAACTTAATAGACACATTTAGTGTGTTTGCTGAGACCGAGGCTTGCAGTTGAGAACGAAGCGTTCAGCCGAAGTTGAAAAGTGCATATCGAATAAAATTCCATTCTACTTGCTTACATCTTTAAATAACTGAGAATAGTAACTATGAAAGTGGAAAGGCATAAACTTTTGATCGCATCTGTGGCGGCGATGCTGTTCGGCGTGATTTTTGGTTGGGTCGGCTTTCCGAAAATACTCAAGATGATGATAAAAAAGGTGCATATTAAAAATTAAAGTTATACAGTTGATGGTGAGGCATGAAAACATGTTTTATTAGGGAAAAAATGAATAAAAATAAATAAAAAAAAAAAACAAAATAAAAATAACAAGAAAAAATAAAAATACTAAAAGTAATATAAAAAACTAATAAGAAATAGGCGTGAAAAAAGTTTTATTGGAGAAAAATAGAATAAAATATTCAAAAATATTTATAACACAAAAATATAATAAATTTAAAAAAATTAAAAAAAGAAACAGAAACAAATAAAAAATTAAAACATGAAAACACTAAAATTAATATAAAATAAAAGTAATGTAATATAAGCTAAAAAAAAATAGGCGTGAAAAAAAGTTTTGATAAAAAAATGTATAAAATTAAAAAAAAAAAAATTTATAAAATTTAAAAAAAAAAATTGTCATAAAAAATTAAACAGAAAATAATAAAAATAAGTTTACTAAAAATAAAAATATATTAAAATAATTAAAAAAAAAACAACTAAAGAAAACGG
This sequence comes from Bactrocera dorsalis, assembly GCF_023373825.1. Taxonomy (NCBI): domain Eukaryota; kingdom Metazoa; phylum Arthropoda; class Insecta; order Diptera; family Tephritidae; genus Bactrocera; species Bactrocera dorsalis. The sequence continues at coordinate 100,179,148 of NC_064304.1, read as the reverse complement.
GCATGGAAAAAGTTTTATTGTGAAAGAATTTGTAAAAACCAACAAACAAATAAAAAACAATAATAAAACAAAAATAAAAATACCAAAAGTAATAATAAATAAATAAAAAATGGGCATGAAACAAACTATTGGAAAAAAATATAGAAATTAAAAAAATTATTAATAAAGATAAGATTATTAAAAGTAATATTAAATAAGCATGAAAAAAAATTTTATAGAAAAAAAAATTTATAAAAAAAAAAAATAGACCACCAAATATTATTATAATTTTTCTGTACACAGGTTAGCCATCATGAAAAGTCTTTAAGCAAATTACAGATCAAAACATTTTTTTATGATTTGTAACGGACCAAAAAAGAATAAAACGACGAGAGCCATAAAAGAAAACCAGCAATTCAAATAAAAAAAAATTTATAAACCACTAAGGAAATTATGAACATAAAATAAAAAATTAAATAAATTTTACAAAAAAAAAAAATAATAATAATAATAAAATATCTTAAATTTACAAACTAAACAAAAAAAGTAAATACAATTCTTTAAAAATCAAACAAAAGCAAAAAATGTCATAAAATAATATACATACACAAATTGTTAAAAATTTAAAAAAATGTAAAATTTATTAAAAATTAAGGACTTCAACATAATATAACTTTGATTATTTCTATTACCATAAAAACAAACTTTACTATAATGTCCTATTACTATAAAAACTTCCTTTCAATTTCATCAAAGCAAGTCTCACTTAAACCCGGCACTGAAATACGCGACCTCTGGACACAGACGCCATTCCCGCTACACTTCTACATTTACGTATTCAACATTACCAATCCGGATGAGGTGTTGAACGGCGAAAAGCCCAATTTACAAGAAATCGGACCATTTGTTTTCGAGTGAGTTTAGTAAAAAAAAAATAATTGAAAGAAAAAATTAAAATATACACGACTCGAAGAAGAACTGCTCATAACATATGTATATGCTTTATGCCTTTTATAACCTTTATAACGTTAGTGAATGGAAGGATAAGTACGATCTGGCCGATGATCCATTGGAAGATTCGATCTCGTTCAATATGCGCAACACATTCTATTTCAACGAAAAAGATTCAAAAGGACTAACCGGTGAAGAGCTCATAACCATTCCACATCCATTGCTTGTGGTGAGTTGGAAGTGTTAAAAACTTGTGATGTTTTAAGAAAATTCGTCTAAAATGCTGAACAAATTGAAAGTACATATATTTTCATTTTTAATTAGAGTTTGTTGTAGTTTTCGACTTTTTCTAATATTTCACACGCTGTTGTGGCTGGTTATTGTTCTCTGTATGCCTAATTGAGTTATATGGGAAATGTGTTCATTAGCAAATTCATTAATTTACTTGCCATTGAGATGATTTTTAACTAGAAACACACATTTCAACATTCTTACGGGTTTTCATTTTTACAGTTTAACATTTTTAATCAAGATTCGTAGTTTGCCCGAAATCGAGATAAGCAGTTTCTAACGCTTAAAAATTCAATTCACCCGTAAATTATTTTTCTTTTAATGTTTGTTATTTTGTCTATCGTTTCCATTGAATTTTATGCCACTTTGATTTGTTAGTTTCCAAAAATTATCTACACTGGTCTAATATGAAAATCGAAAATTATATGTTTGCGCTTTTTTTTCTAAATGTGTTTTGTAAATGCGATAATTTGTAAAGGTCTAACAAATTCTTTAATTTTTATGTGGCAAACTTTCGGGTTCGCATAAAAAATTAATATTTAAAATTAAAAAAAATTATTATTTAAAATAAAAAACTGTTTAAAATATATATAGTTATTTATTTTTTGTAGCAAACTTTCGGATTCGTAAAAAAAAAATTAATATTTAAAATAAAAAAATATTATTTAAATTAAAAATTTCTTAAAAATATTTTTTTTTTAGTTTTCATTTAGCACTTTCGGATTCGAACAAAAAAAAAAAACACATTTAAAAAAAAAATTATATTTAAAATATTTTTTTTATTTTAATAATTGCAAACTTTAAAAACTCGTGGCTTCTAAATACAGGTATAACTAACCGGCATCCCTGGCAAGCAATTATTTCTATAATTTTTGTTCTAATATTTTTAACGCTTTTAAAGCTTTGTGTATAATAAATGAAAAGCTATTAAATTAATAACTACTAATTAATAATTTAGACTGAGAATTGGTTTTCTAAGCGAGAGCAGACGGAAATTGAAATAAGCTGTTAGATTTTGCCTACACGGAGGAAAAATCGAATGAGGCGCGGTAGCAGTACATACATATGTGAAAACGACAATGTGTTCGACTTTGTAATTTCTATTTTTATACGTGACTCAACAATATAAGACTGTGTTACTTAAGATAACATTTTTGGTGTATTTCTCATGAATTTCATGTTTGATAATTCTGTGGGATTAGGAAGAAGAAGTATAGAGGTTTTCAAGCACTATAAAAGTAGACCTATAGGGACAGCAAACAATGCCATATTTTTTTCTTTTTTTTTTGACATTTCTCTTCAGTACGGTTTGTCATTTCATCATGGAAAGATATACGATCCAACGAGTTTAAATTATTAAAATTTACTGCCGAAATTCAGAGTCAGTGTCCTCAATTTTAAGGTTTATTTGAAAGTTGACAAGTTACACTCATAATGAACGAATCTTCCCTTAACCGTAGTTATTTTCTGCCAGCAGAAAGTCTCCCCTAACGAAAACTAGCAGTTCTCTCCTTCTCGCTTCTTATGGTTTCAACGTGTGGTCTCTTCTGCCAGTTTTTCCAGCAGATGCTTGACTAGCTTGTGATGGTTAGCCGTTTAGGAACAAACGTATTTACAAAACATTCGTTGGAATGTGTCAAAAATATTTCTATGAATCATAAACACAAAGCAAAACAGCTGATTTTTACATTATTAGTTAACACTTTCGACAAATTATTATTTTTGGCTTAACGATCCAACCTTATATAATAGAATGATTCTTATGCATTTGGATATGAGTTTAATGAAATTTCAGCTAAAATAAAAATCTATATTTTATTCAAAGTCATTTCTTAATCTTTTTTCCGTATCACCTTTGCAGCCGATCTCCGTGGTTGTGCAGCGCGATCGTGCCGCCATGTTGGATCTTGTCGCCAAAGCTATAAATATTGTGTTCGCCGGGCAGAAAGCGGTAATCACTGTTAAATTCATGGATGTATTCTTTCGAGGACTTTACGTGGACTGTTCGTCCACAGAATTTGCCGCTAAAGCACTCTGCACGGCTTTCTACACGGGTGAGGTGAAACAAGCGCGACAAGTGAATTCAACACATTTTCTATTCTCGTTTATGGCCAATGTGAGTATAGGGGAAAGTGGAAAAATTTTATATTTAAAGCATAACACAATATCAGTTGGCTTGATGGCATCACTATAGCGGTTGTTTAAGAAAGATGACAGAAGGTAAATTTGTTGAAAGCGAAACATGAATACTTCAGAAAAATTTAATCTAAAAAGGAGTTGTTCAGAAATTCCAAGTTAAGAAGAAAAATGCTTAAATGAAAATAGATGCTTGCTTCTCGCTCAAAGCAGCGTCAATGTAATATAATGCTGAAACTACTCATAATATGTTTACTACTTTTCTGAAAAGCTCAATAATAACCACACTTTCCCTTTTAGAACAATCACACCGACGGCGGCCGCTTTACCGTCTGTCGTGGCGTCAAAAATGTAAGCAAGCTTGGCAAAGTCATACGTTTTGGTGATGAGCCCACATTGGATATATGGGCCGGCGAAGAGTGTAACGAATTTATCGGCACAGATTCGACGATTTTTGCACCATTCATGACTAAAGAGCAAGGCTTATGGGCCTTCACGCCCGATGTATGCCGCTCCTTCGGTGCCACCTACAAACGTAAGTCCTCATATCATGGCATGCCAGCAATGCGCTATCACATGGATTTAGGTGACATAAAGGTATTTGACTGACATATATGAGTAATCAAATAGTAATAACTTCGACTGCTCCACAGGCAGATCCGAGCTTGCATTGCTTCTGCGACGATCCGGAAGATGTTGACTCTTGTCCGCCCAAAGGCACTATGAATTTAGAACCTTGTGTTGGTGCTCCAATCATGGCATCGATGCCACACTTTTTTAATGCGGATCCCAAACTGCTGGAGGAAGTGAACGGTTTAAGCCCGAATGAGAAGGATCATGCGGTGTTCATTGATTTCGAATTGGTAAAATTTTAGCAACTTATAGGAAGTATTAATATTTTGACAGACAATATTTTTTTTCGTTCAGACCTCTGGCACGCCCTTTCAAGCCGCCAAACGTTTGCAGTTCAACATGGACATGGAACCGGTTGAGAAAATTGAACCCACCAAGAATTTGCGTAAAATGATTTTTCCACTATTTTGGATTGAGGAGGGCGTGGCACTAAATAAGACCTTCACAAACATGCTAAAATATACACTATTTCTGTAAGTTTTGAAACTAAGGTGTCAGGTAAATAGCATAATATTTAAACCTCTCTTTTCAGTGGTCTAAAATTCAATTCTGCGTTGCGTTGGTCGCTCATCACCATGGCTTTGGTCGGTCTCATGTCCACCTCCTATTTGTATTACAAGAAGAGCGATAGCTTAGATATCACTGTGCCACCGAAAGCCATAAAGGAGCTCGCCAATAAAGTGGAGGATGTAAAGCCATTGCCACCCGAAGATAAAAAGCCCGTACCACCTATTGCACAGGCTGATCTCTCGAACCGTCGTGATGCGATGGATAGATTTTAGTTTTATTAATAAAAAGTTGTAATTTTTTTATGATAAGCACATTTTAATCACAAATCTCTATCTGGAGATAATGATCTTAAGACACATACATACATACAAACAAACTAAATAAAATAAAGTAGTGATTTTTTTGGTTTAGTCAATAAATGATGTGTAATTACAGAGGCATAAAATCCGAGTATAGAGAATGGGAACATAGGCTTAAGAACATTTTTGTAGCAAGATAAGAGAAGTTCTGAAATATCAGCAAAATTTATGACTCCATGGAACTCGTGCTGACTCATGACTTTTGTTGAACAAATAAATATGCGATAAATATACGAATTCTAAGTTAGATTTGGTTAGGATGACTAACAATTTGGCGACAGCAGAAATTGTCTTGAATAACGAATACGCTCTCTTTAAGAGCAGAGTACGCAACCATTAATTTGTGAATAGAGTAAGCACAGAAGATTTATAAGGTGGGAAAATAGAGGGGAAAGAAAAAGGAAAAGAGGAGAAGAGATATGATCACCAGGGACAGAACACAGTTAGTCTTGTTCTGAAAAACCTCTCATCTTCCAGGCGAATCAATAAATTGCGATGAGGTTGGGACAGAAGTTGCTTTGGAAGACAATAACCACAAACCGGAGATATATTGGGTTAAATACTGCGCACTAAGGCTTCAAGCTAAAATTAAAAGCACTACAGTTGTCTCTTTGCAGACACCTAATCGACTGAAATATCTCTTATCATCAAACAAACAGTCTTCGTACTCGCTACTGGACTCCCACATCACTCGGACTGAGTAGGCAATTGAGAAGTAAACTTCTCTCTCGACGAAGAAAAGCCAAACTCTATAGGGCATGAACGATGAGAACATCTGATGACTCGACGTTGCCGAGTTTTCGAGAGAAAGGTTTTGTCCGAATGGATGAAAACACTCCAGCTCTGAAAGTATTTGCTCTGAAAGTATTTGACGGGTACTGCCGCCGGGGAAAGCAGAGATAGAGGAAGAGCTCCACTCCGTTAGAAGGACCAGGTGGAGAAAGACCTGCCTTCGCTTGGAATCTTCGAAAAGAAGAAACGACTGCCGCGCTGTTAACTCGACTATAACCGCGTTAGCGGAGTCTACGCTAGTAAAGAAGAAGAAAAAGGCTAATGCTGCAAGCTGTTTCTTCACACACCTATTCTCCTGACTTTAAGCTTGGCTGTTTACTAGACTGGCATTTACGTAGGACGCCCACAAATCTTGACTTATTTCAGAGATTTTTAGTTCTATAAAGCCCAACTTTTCGCTGTTTGAGCCTCAGTTTTGCATCCAGCGGAAAACGTTTTTACGTCAAATGAGTAGCTTGGGGAGAAAAGAAATAGAATTTTCTGGTTCAATCCGAAATTAGTCACTTCAGCGGTACCGTTGCATAATCCCCACTTAATTGCCTTCGTGTGAATAATTGTCACCGCCACGAGGCGCTATACATCACCAGTTATTTCAATAACAAAGGCACCAACCAAATATAGGCGTATTTTTATTAGTTTTTACTTAATAGCAACAATTTGCATATGAAGTGCAGTAAAAATTACATGTGATCTTAATTACAAAACAAAAAAACTTTTTTTTTTTAATTTTTTTCTGTTATGTGTGGATAATCTCGCTTTGATCTTTCTCTTGATTTATGCACTATGTGTTTTCTTTTGAATTGAATGATGTCAGCTTTCTTTCATTGCTGCCATGTAATTTGTCGTGTTTTTCGTTAGTTCCGTTGTTTTTTTTTATCGTAAGCGAAACGATTCTTGGCGAACGTGTTATATTCTGAATAAAAATTTGAATGACAGCTCATTTGCAGGTGTTTAACGACAACGCAAATGGGGAAAAAGGAATGGGAAATATAGATAAAATGTATTTAGAGTGTGACAAATACAAAAAACGATAAGAACACCACCCCATTTACGTTCAAAATATCGAATTTTTATAAATTAATGCAGGTGATAAAATTTCTTCAAATAATTTTCTATTTCATGGAACTTCGCAAATTTCAAAAATATCCCTTCAATTATTCTTCGATAGACATTCCACAAATCTGTAATAAATATATCGAGTTCCAAATTGACAATATTACCTTCCAAAATATAAACCTAATAAATTTTCTGTTTCTCCGAGCTTCGAATATTGAAAAAATTACCTTTCAATTAGTCTACTTTTCATAAATCTATAATGAAAAATAATTTGCCTAAGAATCATATATTTCATATTCGAGTTCCTCCAACTAGACAAAATTACCTAATAAATTTTCTACTGGGACGCTGCGAATTCTATACCAATACATATACATTAAGACGAAGGAGTATCCGGAAATTTGAATTAAATTCAAAAAGATGTATTTTGCTCAGTTGATAGGACTGACCTCAATTACTATGCCGAATATGAGCGCGATCTGTCAACCAGTTTATTTAAAACAGCTGCTTATGTCGGTACACCTCAGTAGTGCATTGCGATTTTTACAATGAATAAAAATATCGAACAAAGAATTTGTCCAAAATTTTGTATTTCTAACCAAATTTCGTGTGCGGAATCGTAGCGAGTGCTGGAAAAGCCTCTCGGTGATTCAGTTTTATCAAAAACACAAGCCGACGAGTGGTAAAAAGCTTTCAAAGTCGGTCGAGGGATCGTTGAAGACACGCCTGGTTCTAGACGACACCTCTTCAACTGATAAAATTATTAAAAAAGTGAAGGATATGGTGCTTGAAAATCGTCAGGCAAGTGTTAGAGAGATGGCAAGAGCGCTCGACATCTCTCGCAAGTCTGTTCGAATGATTTTGGTGGATATTTTGGGTATGAAACACGTTGCTGCTCTACTCGTTTCCATAAAGCTGATTTTTTGGCATGGAGTCACGATTGTGACCAAATTCAAAGCCAAAACGCTATGAATACCATCGATCGACCAGATTTGGCTCCATGTGATTTTTTCTTGTTTCTCAAACCGAAATTGCCGCTCTGTGGACTCTACTTTCAGTCGATCGAAGAGATAAAACAAAAATAGTATAAAGTATAACATCTGCTGGGGATTACTTTGATGGCGACAATATAAATATTGATGAATAGTTAAATAGTTTGCGTTTAATTTACAATTTCCGGGTACTTTTTTTATCACAATGTCCATATATTTAGATTCAGTGCATGCATGTAATTCTGTTCATGGCAAAAAATTTCATTTTCTCTACGTAAATTTCAGCTTTTACATTTTTCAATTAGCTCTAAGAATTTCCTTACCTCTCATAGCGTCTATAAATAACTTGGCATAAGTCAAGTGTGACAAATTTCTAGTATTCAAAGAAAGTGAAAAAGGCGAATAGAGAATGAAATTTGATTTTGACGCAGCTGCAGGTTTTGTTTTGGTACTGGTACTAGCAAATTTAGCTCGTATAGTACACCATATATGTACACAGGGATTACCAATAAGAGTGATGTGATTAAAAAAAACAATAACGGTACAAGGTTATTCGACTTTTGATACATGTATTATTTAACTACTTTTTGTTTTTCTTAATTATTTAAGTGCTGGCTCATTCTGGAGAAATAAGTGCCATATATTTTCTTTCAAAATATTATCCAATTTAATTTTAAAAATCAACGAATTCCATACAAAAATATCCAAATATGAATAATTTTGTTAAATAAGTTATGTAGTTATGTATCTTCGATATTTTTTATGAATCGCCTAAATGTATGCTAAATATTAATTTTTTTGTTTTAATTTGATTATTGAAATTCTCTAAACATTTTGTTGCCTACATTCAGGAGTGGAAGAAAAAAGCTTGCTTTAGAGAAAAGAGAGAACGCCATATAAAATTTCAATTTTTCGTAAATTACCTGAAATGCATGCCTCTACAATAAAAATGTATTCTATACTTATGAATTATTAAAGAAGTTATTGTTTTTCTCAAGGCGAAATATGCGTTGATGTCGTTATTAAATAAAAAAAATTTCAGTTTACAAAATTGTCGCGTTAAAACTATGCCAAAATCTATGCGACAAAGAAATAAAAAGAAGAAAATACTTTTGAAGAATTTTTTGACTTTACTTAGAAAGAGGTCATAAAGTTTTCCGAGAGTGGGAGAAGCCGCGAGAAGTAGTACGACAATTTACAAAAATATTTTTTAATTACATACTAAATATTTATAAAGCAGTGAACAGCCGAATAACAAAAAAAAAGACTCTTTAAGTGCAGAAAATAGATATTTCAACGAAAGGGTTGTCGCGCCAAATTTAATTTAAAAAGTCTTACTATTTTCTGCCCACAGTACCATTTACCTTTATATAAACATAATGGTCGAATACATATATTTTCATTATTGGGGACATTCTAGTCTAAACTGAGTCCATATACACATACATATGCATATGTAATCATTTATGTATTCCACTCTATATATACATATGTAAATGTATATATGTATGTTTGCATCTGTCTTTAGTGATTTTAGCTATTTCAATCTCTGTATCTGTCTGCTTCTGCTCCGTTGCTGCCGCCAACTTGTCTGTTACGCTTCGACCACAAAATAAAATACCACACAAATATGTATGTATGTACAAAAGCAAAGTTGTTTAGTGTTGATTTGCTGCTTTCATAGTTCAAAAATGCTTACGGCAATCAAAACAAAACATAAAACACATATCAAAATTAATATACTTTCATGTATGTATGTATATGTATATGCATGCCAAAGTGTAAAGTCCATTATCGTAAAGGTAGGTAAAAAAATATATACATACATACATACATATGTATTTCTTTATAGTACATATATATGTATAAAATACAGTTTTAGTTTTTCATTTTACTCTCGTAAGTTTAGCTGGTCACCATGTGATGATTGTTATTTGCGGTAAATGTAGTGTTTGTGGTTGCACAAAGTGATTTAATTACAGTTGAAATCAAAGATAATTGTTGTGTTGTAAGCAATTTGTGGAATTGTTGTAATTTCTGATAAATTCTAAAACAAATGCTGTATGTATATACAAATACAGAGCAGTTAACTTGATAAATCAAGTGAAAATGGCGGTATATTCACGATATTAAATTTACTATTTTGAGGTTAAGCTATGTGGCTGTTGAAAGGGGGAAATTGAAACCCATGAAACTGTACGGTTCGATCATTCTTTACCGTTTCCATTTTTTTTACAAATAGCAAAAATTTGAGTATATGGGTAGTTCCAGACACAGCCAAGTTCAGAAAGAATACTCTCTAAAAATCGATCCAATAGAACCTGAGAAATCGTAAATAGAAAACACTTATTAATATTAAAAAAAAAAGATTTTTTTTATTTCTAGACTAGAATCCTACCTTCAATGAGAAAAAATACGTTATTCGAGGAAGCATCCGTAGTCTCACATAAAGCTGCAAAGACAACTAATTTCAATACCTGATACTTAGTATGTATGGCTAAAGAAAGAGAGCTAAGCTGCTTCAAAAAAAGTCTCGAGAAAGCCAGGCATTGCAGTAGGAAGTGATAAGCTGATTTTACCCCATTATCTACAAGTCGAAGACAGACTTCGTAGAGGGATTTCTTTGTTGAAACTTAAAATATAAATTGATTTCTTCCAGAAAAAACAATGGTTTGGTTTGATTTGTGGGCCGGTAGAAACATCGGATCATATTTCTTTCAAATGATGAGTTCAAATGAGTTTCAACAAGATGGCGTCACTTCCCACACATCGCATTAATCAATGGATTTAATGAGATAATACAATGGTGAGCAGATAATTTCACATTTTGTGCCGGTCGCCAGTTACCAGTCGAAATGCTCGAGCAAGTCATTGAAAATTGGACTCAACGGATGGACCATCTAAGACGTATCCGCAGCCAACATTTGAAAGAGATAATCTTCAAAAAATAAATGCCAAAGAACGTTCTTTCGGATGACAATAAATATTTTTCATTAAATTCGAAGTTTCGTTATTTTTTCTTTAAAAAAGTAGGGAACCTCGAAATGGATCACCATTTATATAATTTTTACTTGATTACGACACCTCAAGTTTGTTGCTGTAAACATACAATGTCATCGATAAAAAAAACGGTGCAATAGCAAAAGCAATAAAAAAGCTAAGTAAAAGAAACAACATTAATTGAGGAAATCATTTTCTAATAATGCTTCTGCAAAAGCGCTTGACCATCCATGCAGCCATTCATTCGCGAACGCGTGTTACGTAGAGTACGAAATGCGAATGGTTTGTGTCCATTACTGACGCCACTTAAGCTATTTCTTGGTATCAACATTGTTGCAACTAAATAAACACATACATATAAAGCGTTCGTTTTTATTAATCGTACACCTGCCAGCTCAAGTGGACGCCGCCAACGGTCTGGCAGCGCTCGCTTCCATTGCCATACGGATGCGTCATCATTATATAAAGTTCGCCCAGGCGGTTTGTTTATTTATTACAGTGGATAATGGCAGCCATTGTAATGCCAACGAATACACGCTCCGGCGGAAAGCAACAATTACAATTCACGCTATTATTTTTCCCTTTTTTTCTTAGTAAAACTTGATATGAAGTTAATACAAGGATATTGCTTGGTATATAGGCATGTGCAGATGTTTTATAATCCTGCATTTGCATTATTATTTTATTTTCTTAGTGAACATATATTTGAGAATCCGCATGTTAAATTTCATATCGTTCCGGTGATTATTTTCGAAGTTACACGAAAATTGTAAACTTTCAACGCATTTTGCTCAAACTGGTGTTTTCAAAGTCGGTGGCCAACACTACTCGAAAAGGGCTAAACTGATCAGTCTCAAATTTTAACACGACTTCTTAATGTTATTATTTAGTGATTATTTTTTCTCAACGATAAATATTTTTTCATAAACAATTTAAAGCCGAAATTTTGGAAAAAAAATCGACTTTTCTTTGAGCAACCGCCATTTTGTACAAAAACTTTATTTTGCTTATTCCTTCGATTAATTACTAGATTTAACATTAATTTAACGAAATCTGTTTGATCTTTTAATTTTAGAGAATGAAGTTCAGAGGATCCAGTTCAGAAATATAGTGATCACCGTAATAAGTCTTTTTTGAGAGGAGCTACCGAAAATCAGCTGTAGTTCCTTTCCAAATAAATATGTAGTTTTACTAATACTTAGTCTTAAAATTATCTTATCTTGGAAGTCGTTGATCACCAGTATTAACACCAACAACAATGTCAGTCTCGAAATCCAACTGAATAGGCAATTGAGAAGTAGGCCTTACTTTCTCGTAGAACAAAGACCAAATTCTATAACTCACTCATAATACACGTCCTGCTATATAGTGCAGAGGCATAGACGATGACAATATATGATGAGTCGACGTTACGAGTTTTCGAGAGCAGCGTTCTGCGGAAGATTTACGGTCCTTTGCGCTTTGGCTATGGCGAGTACCGCATTCGATGAAATGATGAGAGTAATATATGTCAAACTTTTGCACTGTCTTACAAAAATTTATTTGATTAGCAACTTTCCCTTATTACACACCCTTACAGCACTAGACCAGACGGTCCGCTCGAGCAAAAGTTAATGACATTTTAGTTTATTTATTTGTTTTTCCCAACATACGCTATACGAGTATCATGTTGCCGATTTTACCAGCTAATAGTGTTTGAATGAATGAAGTGGTATGCTACATTTTGCAGCTGCCAACGCCGCTTGGCATACTTGATTGTTTAGACAAGTTCTCAGGTCGCCGTGTTGCCAGCCAATACCTTTCCGTTTTTTAACTCAATTGTTGCTGTCAACAAGTATTTAGCTGCTTACCGACAATTGTCAGTTTATATGTATGAGCGTGTATGTACATATGTAATTACAAGTGTGGCGGCTTGTTAGTCGCTTAGTTCCTGCCCTTGTTGCCAGCTGCCTTTCAATTTTGTCAATATTGCACAATTACAAATTGACAATAAAATGGACGTCAATTGATTGTAATTGAGCGAGAGCAAATGCAGATATATCAGGACCTACTGGCATATATAATTACTAATGGATGAATGGATTTTGAATGGAAAATTTTTCAAAATAAACTTTTTGCCGAATAATTATTTTGTTGATTTTAGTAATTTGGAAAACTTTCAAAGTGATTTTTGGAAAATATTGTATATATTTTTACTTTTATTATAATATAATTTTTTTTTTGGTTCTGATGTGACTTAAACCCATTTCCCGCAGTAATCACTTGCTTCAGCCATTATTAAACATTTATCACTTTAACACCCGGCAAGTGAATACCCCTACCTTTATGTGTGCACACGTAATGAAGTAATGTCTAGAACCATATACATATAATATATTGTTCCGTCACGTTTGTCATGTGACACAAACACACAACATAAACTGCCGCAAATTCATCAGACAACCCAACAATTGAGTTAACTTGTGTCATGTCAATGGGCCTTAATCATAAAATTACTCGGACAAAGCAAAACTATTAAGGAAAATCTGATTTAAATTGAATTGCTTAAGTTGTCGGTTATTTAAAGATAAACGGCGTTAGCTGTGTGGGAGGGTATGTGAAGAATTCGTTGAAATGGTTCAGTCGCATTATAGCAAAAGCTCTTTTTCTTCCTGACTGGCGTAGGCACCGACCTCGCGGTTATAGATGAGCTAATCAATCACACTGGCGCCGTTTCTTGTTTTTGCTATTCAGCGCCTATTTGAGATACCAAGTTCAGCCAGGTCTTTCTCCACCTGGTGTTTCCAGCGGAGTGGAGGTCTTCCTCTTCCTCTGTTTCCACCGGCGGGTACGGAATCAAATACTTTCACCTTCTCTATTTGCGTGTGCAGCTCGTAATATTTTCTCCAATCATAGATTAAAGAAGTTACACGATAGGGAGTATCCTTGGCTGAAACCTCGCTCGGTAACGAATGGATCGGAGAGGTCTTTCTCGATTCTGACGAAGCTTTTGGTTTTACTCAAGGTCAGCTTACACAGATATTATGTAATGTGTATGATTATGAATGGAATGAAATATTTAAAAGAATAAAAATTATGAGAATACACCGAAAGAACTAGGCAAAAATCCAAGCCGCAATCATGCTTTGCTTACGAAAAACTAATTAATGCATTTGAATGCCACTGTAGTGCCATGAATTTATTTACATTCCCCTCGAAACGAATCAATTGAATGAAAATATTTTTTTCTTAAATTCAATTAGATTGAATATTTATTGATTTTTATACCATTCGTATGTATATAAATATATTTACATATATATATATTTATTTGCATGTGTTTTAAGCATACATTCATTACTATTGTTTAAGCTAAACGAAGTCATATGCCGTCTTAATTGAAAAAACAAATAAAAATGCGTGGAAACAAAGTCAAATCAATAGATGCAGAATTATTTGAATATTTGAACATTTGTGATCAAACAGAAAATGGGTCAAGCGTATTAAAGAATGATTACCAAAAAATATAAATATTAAAAAAAATTCCAGAAAATCGATTAAACGAATTTTTTGAGAAAGAAACTATTAACAGTGATTTCAAGATCGATTAGAAATGCCAAGAAACAAAAGTTGTTTAGCTAAAATCAAAATAATACTCTGATAAAATACTTAAGTACACAAAAATCATGTGAACTGCATGAGAAGTCGTTGCCTCTCATTTACATCATCAGAGACAATACTGAAGCAATAACACGAAGTAACTGAACTTGTTCCTGAATGGTTTCGACGCCAAAACTAGACTTCCATAGAAACTTGCAAGTGTCTATAACTCTTTAAGGAATATGACCAAGTTGAAGGGGATTTTTTTGAAATTTATATATACAATAATATCGAATGAAATGCAATCTCAAAATGGTAGGTTACTTTCGAAAGTGGTTTGTAGATAAAACACGATTGCGTAGGCTAAGTATAGGGTATAGACTCGATACACCCACTTACGCAGTCAATGAGAGTTGTGCAGTATTATGAGCTATCTAAATTACACTTTCGATCTTAGCACGGCGTGGCTCACTAGCAATTAATACCTCAATTCATAAAAAACACAAGCTAATTGCACTTAGTGATGTGGGTAATTTATAGCTTTTAGCAACAGATAATAATACACCGTGAGTCACTTGTCGATTCTCGTGTAAATGATGGGGTATTTCCACAGCAGGTTTGTTCGTATACAATGTAATTGCAGGTCCGAAAACAAAAACAACGCAAGGTAACTGTTGAGCCTTTAAAAGCTAACAAATCTTTTTTGACTTAATTTCATTTGTGCACAATTAACAGCACATTTTAATGTTAGTGAGTTTTTTTTAGTGAAACGAGTAGTATTTTTCGGACTTATCGCCGACAAGTAGCAAAACAAATTGTCAATCTTATCAGACACTCAGGCACTAGAAAAATAGAACAAGTGCAATAAAAAAAACATATATGCAAGTACGTGACACAAAAATGTGATACCCCATACAAAATTACAAAATACTTAAAATTTCGAAATTAGAAAAAACTCGGTATAAGGTTATATAATATACATATATGTATGTATTCACTATTATTAAGATCTGTATGTCAATTCACGAATATGAAATGAGGTGTACAAAAAATCCCGAATGCATTTGAGTCCCGAAAATTTCGGGATTTTCAAACTTTAATTTCCGTTATAAAATAATATTTTTTGTTTGTTTTTATTATAACGGTATTATCTTTTGCAACAATATAGAATTTTAGTTAGTTAGTTCCGCCTGACACATAGATGGCGCTACTAGCATTAAATCCATATGATCTTTAGTTACCTCTAATCTTTCAAAGGCCCGGGCATAAATTTGGCAACTCTTGGATCATTAAATTGTGAATTATATCATTTTAAGTGAAGCAATTTTTGTTATTGTAAAAAAATTGATAAAAAGGAATTTCACGTGTTGATGAAATATTGCTTTCTAAAGGAAAAAAAAAAATACAGTTGAAGCAAAAACTTGACTCGATGACGAGTCTTTGTACGCTGCCCTAGGAAAATCAACCATTAAGGATTGTTATGCTAAGTTTAGACGTGGTAAAATGAGCACTGAAAATAGTGAACTCAGTGGACGCCCCAATGAGGTTGTTACAAAGGAAAACATCTAGAAAGTCTCCAAAATCATTTTGGATGACTGCGAAAGCAATATTGGCAAATTTTCTGACTTTTTGTAAATGTAAGTTATTATTTTTAACTAAATTTCGGGATCCCGAAGTTGATCCCGAAAATATCGGGATTGTAAAACTATTTAAAAAAAATAAATATTGAATAAAATGCCATTCAAAATACTTAAAAATTATTTTTACTTTATATTTTTCAAGCATTAAATTCACAGAAATTGAAAAAAATATGTTCTTTTACAACCAACCATGTTTACGACTTTTATCAGAACAAATTTTGTTTTTTTCCTTGGCTTTTTTGACAACAATTCATCAAGGTATTACAAAAGATTTGTCACAATGTTTTTTTTAATGTTTTCTTAGTATTTTATTACTTTGCTTTGCTCTCATTATCAGTTGCCATTATCGCTGATTTTTTCATATTTTTTCGCATTCAAATCAGTTAAGTACCAGTTAAGTACGAGTGTGAGTGACATTATATTTGCTGATTGATTATATTATATTGATATGTATATTTCCACACATCTACATACATATAAATTCATTAACGACTTCTATTTTCGTTTGATTTATTATCAGCATTGCATATTAAATTGGTTCAACTTTATTGTGAGCTTAAATAATAATTCCCCCTCAAGTAGCTAATGCGATAATACGAAGAAAGTATAATTTAACGCAATAACTATAATATTGAAGTGCAAACAATTTTAAAATATAATTCCCTAGTATTATATATAAATGTAAATATTTTTGAAATAAACTGAACATGAAATTTCGTTTAAGTAAGAAAGTATTTGCTTTGTATATGAGTCGCGATAATCTTTCGGTGATTCTACTGAAGCTTGTAAGAGTGTAAGTAATGAATAATAGACCACATTTACATCCTAAACATAGAAGCTTGAAACCCAGCATTCATTATTGGATAATGTTCGACCGAATAGTCCGCGTTCAGCACGTAGTGAAGAAAATGTAGCAGCCGTAGCTGAGAGTGTCCATGAAGACCATGGATAGTCGATGCGGTGCCGTTCGCAGCAACTCGGACTGACTTATGGAACGACATGGCGCATTTTACGTCGAGATCTTAAATTGAAAGCGTACAAAATACAGCTTGTGCAAGAATTGAAGCCGCTCGCTTCGCTCTGTGAGCTCTTGAAAAGTTTCAAGAAGATCCGACGACGACGTTTTTGAGCCAAATTTTACGTTGTGGGCCGGTAAATGGGCTACTAAGATCCCGTGATATCACACCGTTAGTCTTTTTTCTGTGGGAATATGTAAAGTCTAAAGTCTGTGCGGACAATCGCGCTTGGATTCAGGCCTTGAAGCAAAACATCACGTATGTATGTCATTCGACAGCTACCAGTCGATGTGCTCAAACGAGTCAATGAAAATTGGACCAGTCTTACCGCAGGCCAACATTTTAAAGAGATAATCTTCAAAAAAAATTATTGCCAAATATTGTTCTTTTGAATAATAATAAACATTCCCCATTAAATTTCTTCTTCTCTGTGACAGAACTGTCGTGGCGGAGTGAAGTAATGCGCGAGCACTTCGAAAGGTCAATAGAAGCACCCGGCTTTAAGTCTTTGTGGTAAACGACCTATTGAAAGAACTCAAGGGACGAGGCTGTCGGGTGATAGCTTATGCAGATGATTATGCTCTTGTGGTTGAAGGAAAATTCCTGGATATCGTGTACGAACTGGTTTTATATACCAGGTGGTAAAAATCACCGGGTTTATCTCTCGTTGCAGGGTTCTGGACATCACGCTCTTGAAGCGTTGAAGAACTGGGACTCAATCCTCGATAGAAAATTGTCATGGAAACCCAACGTTAAGGAGAGGGTGAAGTATACATTGACTGCTTTATATGGTGTAAAGACGATATTGTAAAGCCGTGGCTCACATCGCCGCAATGACAGACGTATCAACTGAATAAGGAAAAAGAGATTTCGGGTGAATACCAAACCAAAATGACCAATTGCTCAAGTAATATATTGAATTTATATAAGAGAGAATTCCACTGAAAATGTTTGTAGGACAGAATGCTCTACAACAGTCATTATAATAGCACATTGCAATTGCAAAATAATATCAGATAAAGATCATCAAACTATACGGCAGCTAAATTTACTCAAGCGTAGCTATTTTAATCGCTTTACGGTTATTATCAGAGCAAATTTTATTAGAATTAGCTGCACAAACAACGGCTTGAGCGCAACAAGCTCTACGAGCGCTAGACGAAAGTATATAGCGCAACAATGTAAGCTATAAAAATACGGGCGATACTCGAGCCTCGGGCGGGAGCGTGTGATGTTTGGAAAGCGTTAGGCACACAATGCTACTAAATATTTCATATTATTTTCTATACAACTTGGTACCAAGGTATATGAGAAAGTGTAGTGCAAAACTTGTAAAAACCAGATAACCATAGAGTAAAGCACGAGAGCAATTTTCGTTTTAGACGAAACAATGACAACAAATGCGAAAATAATACGATGCCCTATTATTTATACGGAAAATATGCAAAAAAAAATTATCAAAAAATCGCAAATGCTGCGATGAGAACGGTAAAGGTCAGGTATAAATAAATATAAAGCCGAATGATGATCTATTGAGTGACGGCACAACAACAAAACCAACAATTGTGTACAATTTGCAAATCATATTTATTCATTAATCTGACAATTTTTTTTATTTATAAAAGCGCAAAGCAAAAACAAATCATTTTAATAAAATATCATTGAAATGGAACATACAACACAATTATTTAATGTACGGGCACACACATTGAGCAGATCGGCGAAATTATAGCAAAATTTTAGCACGAAATATATGATTGCATTAATGAGATCAGTCAAAAGCCGACTGTCGGCGAATACGGAGCAAATTGCAAAAATCGAAGAAAATTACAACACGACACACAAAGGCAACAAGGGCTGCGATATAAGAACGCTTAGCGCCGCGCAAGTCGAATTTTTTGCATAAAATATATATACAAAAAACTTTAAAACAAAAAAAAAAATATCGCTAATTTCAAGCGCCGCTGCTCATAACATGCTTTTGAAACGCGAATACGCTCATACGCTGCTATTTTTGGCACTTTTCGTATACGCGCCGAGTGCCGCACAAAGCGAGGAAAATGAAGGCGCAGACTTCGACGCCGACACCCTTGAAGACAACATAGAGCTGAGCCTGCAATCGTTCGAAATGGATGATAACACACCCACCAATGCTGCTGAGCCGACGACGACTACAATAAGCACGACACAACTTTCGAATAATTTTGGGGATACACACAATTTTGAGCTTACAAACAATTTGGAGGACGCGCGACCGCAACTGCGCAACATCAAGAGTATGGACGATAAATGTCTCGAGAGCTATTGCTACAATTTTCACTATGGCCGATTGGATGAGGTGGCCTTCTTCGATATTAAAACCGAGGTACGCATTAATAAGGAGGCTACCACCTATGATATTGTGAATGCGCGCAACTACGATACGCTGATCTTTGAGAATTCGACATTCGCACGCTTTCCGCTTCATCTCTTCTATGCAGTGAGCATTAAGGAGTTGGATATGCGTAACTGTTCCATAGAAGTGGTAACGTGGGAGTGTTTTCTAATGGCACAAAATCTACGCATATTATTGCTCTCCAATAATCGCCTGCAAGTGATTACCGAGAGCACTTTCAAATACGCGAGCGATTTACAATATCTTTTTCTGGATTCAAATCGCTTGCTACAATTGGATAGCGATAGTTTTGACGGTTTGACGTCGTTGCGTTATTTGGATATGAGCAATAATCGCCTGACACAACTACCGAAGGGCCTCTTCGATGACCTCACCGCTTTGGAGGAATTACGTTTGGACAACAATCGCATACACACACTCAACAATCAACTTTTCACCAACAATGTGAATTTATTAATACTCTCGATGTGCGATAATCAGCTCAAGCATATTGATGACAACACATTTCGACGTCAGTCAAAATTTATTATTTTGGATATTGGAAATAATCGCGAATTGCACACACTCGTATTGATGTTGCAATTGCAGAATTTGATTGCCGCCAATTGTGCACTCACACGTGTCAACATTTACGGTTATGTACGCAACGTCGATCTCAGCTACAATCACATACAGGAGTTGTACTTTGCACAGCCGGAAGTTTTAAAAACTTTGACACTGCGCAACAATTCGCTGGAACAGGTGGCCTCGCTAACGCGCGCCACCGAGTTGCAAGTACTCGATTTGTGTGACAATCCACAGTTGGGCACGCTGCCGACGCCTTGGTTGGCGAGCGCTTTGAAACGTTTAAATCTCGGCAATTGCGGCTTGCAACAATTACCCATCGAGACGATCGCTACGCAGCCGGAATTGAGCTTTCTCAATGTCTCCCACAATCAGCTGCGCGAGATCAATCCGCAAAACTTCAAGTATCTGGAGAAGTTGCGGAATTTCGATATACGCGGCAATGATTGGAACTGCTATAATTTGAATATACTTATGGATATGCTGCTTAAGCCGCAAAACATTGCTTACGGTCACGATGTGATGGACAGCGAATTTCCGGGTGAATATATCAACGATATTGCGTGTATGTATCGCATAGAGGACACAGAGGAAGTGGAAGACGTCGGCACGACGAGTAATGTTCAACCCAACAGTATTGCCAATACTGTGGGTGCACTAGCACAGCTGCAAAAGTATCCCGAACAAGAGTTGGAGAGCTTTCGTAGAGAGCTTAAGGCTATTGTGGGCATTTATGAGCAAAAATTCGATCGTGCCTTTCAGCAGATCGAGGACTTGAATGCGCGTTTGCGTGCCTTTGAGAACATAAATGCTACGCTCTTTCAGCATGTTACGATAACGGTTTAAATATACATTATCCCAATCTAAATTAAATGATATTACAGTCAAAGTTTTTTTTTCAAAATATTTGTATGTTTGTGGTTTTAAATAAAAATTGAATGTGTTTAAGCAAAAACTCAAATGATCTTTGGAGTTTTTACTGTTTTTGTTCTTGGTTTAGCGTAAATATGTAACTTCGGTGAGAATATAAACTTTATTTTATATATTCATAGTTAAATATATTTGAATTCTGCTAAATCGGTTTGTTTTCTTAGACAGATCTATTTGTAGATTTTGTTAACGCATCGCTAGCAAGATTTGGGATCGGGAAGGATCTCTGCGAGCGTTCGATACCCAACGAGGTTTCAGACAAGGCGACTCCCTATCGTGTCATCTGCTGCTGAAGAAAATAATTCGAGCTGCAAATCTGAATCGAGAAGGCACAGTATTTTATAAGAGTGCACAGCTATGTCGATGATATTGATATCATCGGCCTCTGCTTTCCCCAGACTAGATAAGGAAGCGAAGTAATTGGGTCTGGTAGTGAACGAAGGCAAGACGAAATATTTCCTGTCATCAAACAAAGAGTCGTCGCACTAGCGACTAGGTTCCCACGTCACTGTTGACAGTCATAACTTCGAAATCGTAAATAATTTCGTCTATCTTGGAACCAGTATTACCACCAACAACAATGTCAGCCTCCAAATTCAACGCAGAATAGCTCTTGCCAACAGGTGCTACTTCAGACTGGGTAGACAATTAAAAAGTAAAGTCCTCTCTCGACGAACAAAGACCAAACTCTATAAGTCACTCATTATTCCCGACCTGCTATAAGATGCGAAGGCATGGACATCATCTGTTGAGGCGGCCTTAGGAGTGTTCGCGAGAAAGGTTTTGCGGAAGAGTTATGGTCCTTTGACCAAGAGACTGCGGCTATGCGCAAGGTCATGTTGTCCAGATGGAAGTGAACACTGTAGCGTTGAAGGTTTTCGATTCAGTACCCGCCGGGAGGCGCGTTGAAGCCGTGTTCAGAGATTTAAAACATGCATTCAGGAGAAAAGCTCGACTTTTTTGAGTTTAATATCCAGTAACCAAACATTTGAGATTGGAAAACAATTTCGTGAAAATTTTGCAACAACGCAAGACACGTCCATCAATTTTTAAAAACATATATTATTCTCACTGATTGTCTGATCATACTTTTCAGTACAATTAACACAATTTTTCGCAAAATTCTCAGGAAAATAGCGCTGTTATCAGTAAAGAGATAATACAGCTACATGCATTCGTGTTTCACATAGTTAAGCTGCTTGCGATAGTAGAATGAGAGAGAAAATATGATCAGTATGGAACAAATTAAAAGTAAGAAAAAATAAATAAATATGAAGAGATTATGAAAAAACGTTTTTGTAATAAACTAAGCGATATGCGAAACATATACGAAAATAAAGACTGAATTTTATCGTTGAAAACTTAATAGAATTTACTCAAAAATGCTTATTAACGAAACATTAATTCAATACCAAAAATAAAGCTCAACGAATCGCTGGAGTAGTACCGCATTACTTGAAAATCGGTTTGCGTCTTCGATGAAAAGCCAACATACATACATAATTCCATGGCAGACAAACACACAATTTTCAAAAAACCTAAAACACACAAACCATTGTCCATCAACGGAAGTTGTAAACCACTTATAATGATGTATAATTTTTTGATTTATAGGTACTAGCTCATGCCATTGTAATATCCATATTTTTTGTTTTGTTTGAAATTTCATATATTTTTTTCAAAATGCGCATATTAATAGGAAAATAAACAGAAAACAAAAAGTTTTGGTCATAAAAGATTAAAAGCCACGCATGACGCTTGCAGAATCATTTATCATACAAATATGACAAATTTAAGTGTTTTTTACGATCAGCACTTTAGTATTTTTAGAAGCAAACATTTTTGCTTGCCAAAAAGTGGCCACAATTGGTTAGAGAAACATTTACACATTTTTTTCGGATAATTTTTATTGTAAATAAGTGCGTTCCGATGCATAAAAATTTTGAAAAGAATTACTAATATTATGGTATACACTGTATACTATACCTAGTATGATTATTTATGTTATATGAATGAGTATTGACAGCTGAAAGTGTAGTAAAAACATATTTGGTCAAATATTTGACTGAAATCTGGTTAAAAAAAAAAAAAACTATATGTCTATTCGATTGAATGTTCGATGTTTATTACAAAATCAAAGAGCAATACATACATTGAAAGTATTATTAGATAAATGCAAATGTAAATGAGTTATTCAAATGTTTACTTCACTCTCAAGCAATCGCAATGTTCTACATCAAGATATGAAAGCGCTACAAAACAAATGCGAGTGAATTGTATGTGTATATGGATATAAATATACATACATATGTATATAGTATTCTCCAATATTTGTATGCACTGATATTTTTGCATATATTTTTTAGCACTGCGTATGTCAACACCTTGAAAGCGGAACTTGACTCTTGATGATTTGTGTGCGGCGAAAAGTTTTAAGAACAATGCAACAACAAAGCGTATTCGAGTGTCAAGCCATTTAAATACATATGTTAACATACAAATATGTATGTATATATCGTACATTTGCACATATGTATGTATGCAGATAAGTGTAATTATAATTTTCTACAGATTCGTAATCACTCTTCCTTTATCTACATGCGGACCCTTACTACTCATAAACCGATAAATCGTTTGTTGATAAAAAGAAAAATGAAAAAATCATTTGAAACAATTGAACAATTCAGTTGATTGGTATCACGTGGTGTCTTTGAGTGCCGATCGCATATGTCAATTCTAAAGATTCCTCTACTTTGAGATCACTTGCAGCTCATATATGATTATAGCTTCGATTTCTGACGCAGTCAAGCTAAGGATCCGACATATTATATATTTTAAAATATGAGTTTTACTTCTTCAAAACGCGGACGGTTGTTCAGCGATCTGCTATTCACACTGTCAACAGTTAATTAACGCTCGATAATGCACAACAAGCGCTTGATATCAACCTTACATACTCGTGTACTGTTATTTACTTTTCCAATTATAGTTATTATTCTCGAATAATTTGCACTAATTGATGCTTATCAAATACAAAGCGAACGGAATTTTTTTTACACCGACAATTGCCAGCTTGGTTGGCATTTCCGTAATTGAATTGATAAAATATATAATCAAAGTGAGCACATATTCATTAAGTAGCAATATTTAGGAAATATATAAAGACAAAAACCTTAAAGTACAGAGAAAATGATAAATTAAAATGTGGAAAGTGTACCGGAAGCGTAAACGCATCATTTTAAATCGAGCGCGGGACTGTTTTGTAAGCTTCTACGTCAATCTGTTCATAGCCTTGGCTTCGCTAGGAATGCTTTCGCATAAAAACTTGTTCGATTATTCAAATTAAATGTACTGTTATAATAATCACAACTCGTAAATAAATACTTAGTGCTTTTTATCTCTTATATTGTTTGTCATATAGTTTAAATGAAGTGGAGTAATTTCCTCACTTAAGTGTTTTTTAATTGCTTCCCCATTAGTCTTTTTCTCCTTTAGTAATAGAAAAAAACGATTCAGGAAGACTATGGAAGGCAATCAATCGCCTGGAAGCAAATATTTGAAATTAAAATTAGAAAAATGTTACTTAAAGCTAATTCTGGCTGATATTTATTGGCGCTACTGTCGTCATTTTTGTAAAAAAAAATAATTTGGTACACTTTCAGATTCCCAGACTCAATCAAAATTCCTTCAAAAAGGAAGTTGAGCACCACTCTCTTACTCACTCACTCTTACTCATTCGCCCTTACTCTAACCGATCGAACAAATTGTTTGCATAAAATTGATATTTTAGTAATGGTACTGTTGATATTTGAAAAATGTTTCAGTTTCTAAAATTGAAATATTCAATTTATAGCTTACGAGCGATTTTTTGAGAAACTGATTTTATTCGGGCCATAAATCCGGCAAAAATGCCGCATTTGGGACGAAGAGCAACCTGAAAAGTTAACTCTTACAGAATAGAAATTGATAATTTCTTTTCATCGAAATAGATCACCGTTCACATGTAGTCACTTCGCTGTTTGGTTAAAAAAGTACAAGCAAACTAACTGCATATTTTACACTACGCTTACGCTAACGTAAGCAGATAGTAAAAATAATTAAAAATCTAGTAGTCGTAGGAAATATTGACTTCTGAAGTCATTAGCCTTGAATTTCTTAATTAACGTTATGCACTTTTTAAATAGGTAGACTAGCTTTACAAGTAATATATTAAATAAGAATGTACGTGCCTATAGGCAGTTTTCAAATAACCTTTTGTATCGAGATTATTCATACAATACAACAAATCGCAAAAACCCCCTTGCATACGTTTGCTTCAGGGAAAGAATTTTACAATAAATAAACATATGTATGTACGTTAATATGAAGTCTTTTGAAATATTAAAGGACAGCTGGAAACCGCGCAGTGACACTTATAAATAATTTATGGCAAAAGACATAAACAACTAATTCTTCATAACATACAATTGAGAATTCCCAATATGGGCTCTAACACCTGGAAATTGAATCGCAACAACAGCAGATTTCCAAATCGGAAATGGAATACTGTGATGAACATGAACATCAGTAGGCTATCTAAATTTATTTCGATTCGAAATTTGAGAAAAAAAAATTTTTTTTGAAAAATAAGGTGTGATATATAACAATTTCTTCGGAAATTGTACCGTTACCATAGACAATAATCCATTCCGCTCCCGTCGGGTCTATGCTACCGGTACAAAACCAACTATTTATCCAGCAAAGGACTGTCAACTCGGCAGAATTGTGCCACTAAAAAAACAACTTAATAACTCTTTTCAGGGTTAATCTAAAAAGTTAGTTTATATTTGCAGCATTATTCAATTATTATAATTATATAAATATATAAAATGAATCAGTTAGCTTGACAATAAAAAAAAATACGAAAATCGTGTTTAAAATTATACTATATATTAATAACCTAACGCTGACGCCATTTAAAAGCCTACGTGCCTGGAGAAACTTACACTAAATGTGGTTTTAGCCGTTAAAATGCTCGCAAACACCAAAATATTTACAAAAAAAATTGCAAAATATTCAACTGTGACACGCCAGCACTTATTAAGCTGGCTTAGAAAGGGATATGCCGTTTTGTCAATAATGTCAGTCTCGCATAAAAAAGGGCGTGTGAAGAGTGATCTAACTGAATGCCACCTTGTTCGTCTTTAGCTCCGCTTATATGTTTGAATGTAAATTCATGACTGAAAACGTTTTGAATATATTAACACATATGTATATCCTCATGAAATTGCTTACAATAGCAACACCTTTGTTGGCGTACATCACATGGAATAGTGGAAAAATGCAGACAGACTGACAATTGAACAGTGTTGTTTATTTTTCATTACCCCGTATGGTGTTTGACAACGCAGCACACTCTGTATATGCTATTTATTTGATTAAAACTTCCACATTAGATAACTCGACAATTTTGACAGCACAAAATCATAATAAAATCCCTACGCATTCACTTTTTCTCCGCACAACAATTTAAGATAAATACCAGAGTACTTTTGTGATAAGATAAATAAATTTCAACATGAAACAAATTAGCCCCAAGTCATATCAACACAATCGAAGAGTAGCATATTTCACGACAGATAAAAAATAATAAAATTTGATAAATAAAAAAAGTATTAATACGCACCTATTTTGTTGTATGTTTTTGTGTGTAAAATATAAAGGGTGTATTTTTCCGCTGATGTGTTAAATTGTAGACGGAAATACGAAGCACTGCTCGAGTTTATGCACAAAAACAAACGTAGACGAAAATAAATTTATATTTATGCACAAGTATGTATATTTGTAGGAAAGTTTGAATATAAAATGCACAATGCAACACAATAACAAAGAAATCGAAAATATGTAGGTATATATATATGTATATGTAGCTTTTAGGCGTTCACGCGTAGACACAACACACAAACACTGTCGGAAAACGTAATACGGAAAATTGTGGGAGCGTGTCAATAAACTGCGTAAATGATTTTTTCATGAGTGGCACGTTTTTCGGAGGTTTTACCACACGATTATTGTGGGAATTTTGATTTTTTTGTGGAAAGTTGGATATTTTTTGAAATTTTGAATTTTTTGTGGAAGTTTGGACTTTTTGTGGAAGTTTTGATTTTTTTTGTTGTACAAACTTGCAGACCAACGCTGTGCTTGTTTATTTTTTATACTTTAATATAGCTGCATCACTTGTAAAGATTTCTCGTAATTTTTACAAACTTTTTAAAACACTTTAGTATAGCTGCGCATTTTTAAAATCTTCTCGCAATTTTTACAAACTTTTTAAAACACTGTTTTGAACTTGTTTGTATTTTCTTTTAATATTTTTATTTTAAGTGCTTTTTAAAAACTTGCATTTGTTTAATTTGCTTTTATTTTGTGAAATTATTTTTTATTTGCTGCTCTGGCTTTTCAACAAGCTCGCATTTCGTTTTCACAGTGACACTTAGTAAACAGCATTTGACGAAAAAATTTTAATTATTCAAACTTTTGCGTTGTTCGTGTAAATTATATTATTTATTTGCTGGTCGTTTTAATTTTTTTTTTCACTTTTTTATTTTATTTTGCACCGCTTTTGCACGTCGAACGTGGTATTATTTTACACAAAATTAACACTTCGAGTTACACTGAAACAAAATATGCGCTGTTTGTTTGCTTTTTTTTCAATTATTTTCAAGCTTCGTTTATTTTCGTATTCATTTCAAACATGTATCGCTTTTTGTATCGACATTCGTACATTTCTAAATTGACTAAAAAATTAAAATTTTAAATTATTACAAAATATAGTGTGAAAACTTGTTGCATTACAACTTGATTTATTTATTTAATTTTGCCAATGGACAAACGTAGCTGGGAGCGGAGCGGAGTACGGCAAAAATCACACACAAAAACTTTAACAAATCAACTCTTCAGATGTCTAACAAATATTTCTTCACCGAAAAGCAACATAAGGAGGTCATTATATCTTATCAGCAGCAGTGCGCGACCGGGTAGCGCACAAATATCATGTAAACAAAACGCTTGTGAACAAGGGAGAAAGAGAGAGAGAAAACATGTGTACGAGTAGCTACGCAGAGCATGACGACTTTGTGGAAAATTTGTACAAGGCTTTGCGCAGCACACAAAATAATGTGTAGATAGTATAAACGGAAAGAAAGGAAAAGGAAAAAATAATGCTAAAAACAACGCAACAAATATGAAAACAATATTATAAACAGAAACATACAAAGAGCAAAACAAAGGTGAGTTGCTTCCAAATACATACATAATACATAGTATGTACATATGAACAATCACTGTCGCCGCCAGTGACGTCGTCGTAGTGATCAGCGAAATCAGGGTACACGATATTTCGTTTCATTTCATTTGACTTTATTTCATTTCACGCACTTTTACAAATGTTTTATTTGCTCCCCCAGGTAATACTATTAATATGCGCTGTGCAACGCAAATTCCATGCACTTTTCTTTTATCTATGTATGTATGTATGTATATAGTATGTTTATCATATCTTTGCTGATACTTCCACCACTAAATGGCGAATTTGTAACTCCTGCAGTTGTCACAACGCTGCATTTCCTTTCTTTTGTTTAACTTTTGTTTACATTATTACAACACTCACTAATACATATACATATGTACATATAAAATGCACTCACACATACATACACATATGTAACGCCCGTTATGCCTACATTTTAGTTAATCTCTTTTTTTATTTTCTATTGCACAATTAATTCCACAATTAATTTATTTTGCATCCACAAAAAATATTTATTTTTTGTTTTGAATTATACGCACTCGTATTGACTCGTTGCTTTTGTTTTATGTGTTCGTTCCATTTCGCCCAGTGCGCCTATCAGTGAAGCATTCGTTCGTTGTTCGCTTGAGCTGGTTATGAAGGCCGGTTGGACGGTGGGGTGCTGACGTTAAGCCACCACTGACACCAAAAACAGCTGTTTGCCGTTAATGGCTTTGATTTCTTTTGGAATAATTTTTATTTTTTCTAGTGTTCGCTCAACTGGTTGTTTTGCCACGTTATTTAGTTGTTTTTGCGAAAGTTTCTTTTCAATATTCAGTAGTTTTAGAATGTCTAGAGCTTGCTAGTTTTTTAATATTGATAATATGTTACTTTTCAACAACACTTTTGCAACGGAAATAATGAATTTAGTCAACAATGAAATGAAGTACGGCTTTTGCGCGCTGATAACAAATAAAACACAAAACTGACAAATAATTTAGATTTTAAAACGTTGCCAAAATGGTAACGCAAAACTCACCACGAAAATTAGTTTAATGTATATAATATATTACATAAATATTTTCTTTGTATTTATATAAAACATATGTATTTTAATTTTTAATTATTAAAGTTACACTGGCAAGTTTGATACATATGCATGTATATCGATATATTGAGTTTTAAACTGGTTTTTAAGCCTTAATATTTTTTTGCAATATACTCAATTAATTATTGTAATTTTTAATAACACTTCAAACAGATTTTCTTTATTTTCTTTATTTTTGCACATTTTTAATTTATTTTCCAGTCACAAGATTTGATTTTAAGTTATTACTTTATTGACTTCGCTTATAAACACTCAAAAACTCAGGGGTGATATATGTATGTGTCTACAAAGCGTATGAAAATGAATTACAAATACTTTTTTTCATTATTTTTAACCAGTTCCACAATTCAGTTACCTTATTAACTTAAGTATTTAAGGAAAATGAGGCATAACAGATACGAGTTGTTTATACATACATACATACATATGTACATACACAACAAATAGTTTTTTTTTATAATGTAATCAGAAAGTCGGTTTTACTACAACGAAACGGAGCCGGATTTACATACATCCTGCTAAGAACTTTCACCCCGTCAGTGTTCTTAGAAGCAATTGAGAAGATATTGAATGTCAAACATTTTTTTACCGAGTGCGAATTAAATTCTATATGTAAAGTATAAAAAAATATATTTATAATATGTTTATTATAATACTGATATATTTATATCAATTAATTTAACATTACATAAACATTTTCAAATTATATGTTTTCCTATTTATCAATTGTCATTATATTATAATAACATCATCATATAAAGGCAATATTTTCAAAACACAGCTTTTAGTATTTAAATACAAATATTTTTAAAAATTTATTAAAGTTATTTTTATTTTGTTAAATTATTTGTATTAATTTATTTAATATTATTTAGTTTTCAACAAAAATTTTCAAAATATATAGTGCCACAATTTCATTTTTGAAAGTTATAGAAAGCAATATTTTCAAATGGCATACAATACAAGCAGTTTTTATGATTTCAATACATACATACATATGTACATACATACATGTATATTTTTAAAAGTTTATTAAATTTTTTATTTTATTTAATTACTAGTTTTATATTTATTTGATTTAATTTAATACTAATTAATTTTCACAAACATTTTTCATTTTTATATCGTCATAATTTAATTTTAGAATTTTTTTTATACATTTTTAAAAATGTATTAAATTTTATTTTTATTTTGTTTAATTACAAATATATCAACTTCAGCCACATTTATATACAGAATAATTTAATAAATTTTATCAGCCATTAATCTTTCGCAGTAATTCTAGATGTAATATTTTGTTGTCGCTTAGAATAAATGTGAAATTTCACTCAGCCACATTAATGTCAGCACTATTTTACCCAGCTTATCTGTCGCATACTTAGAATGAAGTCAGCAGAAAAAGCAAAGTGAAGAAAATTGTAAGCGGAAAATGTTAGGAAAAATCGGAAATAGAAAAACATGTAAAATATTAGCACAAATGACAATATAATAATTTGCTGAAATTATAATTCTTTGCATTTTTAATTATCGTATGTCTTTTTAATTCGTTCGTTTAAATATAAACAAATATGCACATCACTTTCTCTTAATATTAGCAAAAATTTAAACTCATTTATGCCGCCAAGCTGCGCCGGCTAGGAAACAAATCAATCAAATCTGTATTCCTCGGTATACAGTTGAAGTTGATTACTTTCAATATTTTCCTTAACTTTTGGCTGATTTTTGCCACTCTCTCCCACTCCAACCTCCATTGGCCCACTTGCACTAAATAATACATACATACACTCGTGCATTAAGAATTTTTATATCGGCTTTTAGAAATTTTAGTGGTTCTCTTACTCTAATTTCTCATAAACTTTATTGCACATACTTCGTTCCGCTTCACTTTTGCTTTCGCGCACGCTTGAAAATCTCGAAAAATTAATCAAACGTTCTTTAAAAACACTCCACAATTAATTAGATGACATTTATATTTTTTATTTCTTACAAACGGCAAACATTAAATATTGTATTGAATGCAATATTAATGCAACAGAACGCTAAACACTCGCGAAGTTAGCTAAACTTACTGACGATGAGCAAAACGGTTGGCGCAGAACTGCATACGAACATGCACACGATCGTTGGCGTAATGTCCGCTCGAATTCACACCGTATATTAATTAATTACTTTGCACCAATATTTAGTAAGATTTTTAAATAATTTTTATGCTCACTGCAATTGAGTTGTTTATTTATAAGATCCGTTTCCGCCGTTTTGTATCGAACCGACCAACCAAAAACAATTAAACGAAATCAACACCGACTAGGTTGTTATACGTTTACACTCGTCGCTAGTTTGCTAAGTACTAAATTCGTACACTTCCATACAATTGCCCGATTCCAAGCCGTTTTCATTTCTTTTGCCTTCTGTTTGATGGCAACACTTTAGCCCACAATTACCGGAGTTCCACTTCTTGTTATTATTCTGAGATACCAAATGTCGACCTCTACCTACAAAAGCATCAAGCATTTGATGTTTTCACAATACCAAGCCTTCAGCTATTCGAGCGTAACAACGAAATCGTTTAGAATTTACTCGTTTACGTTAGCACGCATCAATTTAGACGATGCTATTTGTCGTTTACCTCTAGCTAGTAGCTGACTTATTTTACCTTTTGTACTTTTTGTTGTTGCAAAATATATGTATTCCAGTTAGAGTGTTTTTTATTTCCTTTTGTTTCTGTTTAGCGTTTTACTAGCGTGCTACTAAAATGTTCTCCAGCATTTGCTAATTCGTTCCAATTCAATACTTTCCTTTCTCAAGCGTTTTCTCTACTCCAAATTGTTCCAGTTTCAGTTCCAGTTTCCAATTGTCAAAGCATATTTCCATTCGCTAGACTGCGCACGTTTTGACAGTCCAGACACTCAGCTGGTTTGCTCGCCAGCCATCGAAACTCGTTATTCACAATTCACCCTCTTATCAGCCCGCTCCGAAAACTTTTGTAAACAGCGCCAAAGTATGTCTGGCCTTTGTTTTCAAGCGTCGCGTTGACTATTTATTCACTCAAAAAGTTTACGTGTACACATACAGATGTACTTTTATTTCTATGAGCATGAGACAGCATTTACTTTGTTGTGTTTATTATTATTTTTGCGTCGCTTATTGGAACTTCATGCCGTTGGTCGGCTATCAGCTGTTTTCATGTTTTACGTTGTTTACATTTTCCTTGGAAGTCTACTCGTTGCTTTGTGTTTTGTTCTCATTTATTTCGTAGAAAGATCTGTAACTTTTCCAGTAGCGAGTTCCAGGTGAGTAAGAGTATGTTTACAATATTTCGAAAGTATTTTTAATAAATTTTACTAAAAAATTTTTAAAAATATTCGGTGCGAATTTCTGTAGCTGATAGATATTCTAGAGTTGCTATTAAAGACATAGACACCGGCGTTTTTTAGATTTCTAATTTTCTTATAAACTAAATTTTTATACTCTCGCAATACCTAACAACTTTTTGTTTATTGTATATATAGTTATATACATATAAGTATGTATAAAGGATCAGGATAACGAGACAAGTCGAATGCCTGTCTTACGAAGTAAGTAAAATTGCGATATCTTGTTGAAATGGGGTACACGTATTCCCTCTGATTCAAGGGCACTTTGTATTGTAGATGGACGGAATTAGACCACTGCCACGCCTACCAAATTCCATTAACAGTTAAGCGCTAAAAAATGAGTCAAATCGGATGACAACCATGCCCAACCTCCATATAACGGTTATGTACTAATAGTGTAATAACTCACAAATTAAATGCGTCAAAAACATTAATGGTCGTGTTCTCAATGTCTGGATAGCTGTCAGTATTTAAGTTCTGGTTAAAAAACAGGTTATTTATTGAAAGAGGTAGTCTTAGTTAAGTTAAGCACAACTAAATTGACAGATGGGTGCTAAGCAGATATTGAAAAAAAGGTCACATTCGAGATGTTTCAAATAGAGTTCATAGGACCCGGTTAACCTTTAGGTAAAATCCAGTTCTTAAAGGTGTGACACTCAGCGTCTAAAGATTGTTGAATTCGAACCAAGTTTCCTTATAACGATGGATCTATTTACAGGAAAAATCATTCAATCTGTGAGTTATATTATTGAAGTTCAAAAAGAATTTTTTCCCGATAATAGTGTATCCTTGTGTCACAAATGGGTGAACCAGGTCGATTCTGAACACCTTGTTTGTGTATATAACACGTTCGTATAATTGGATGTATAATTTTTCAATGCCGATTATATGCGAAATGGCGCCAGGAATTAGCCCAACTCCGAAAGTCAAAGTTATGCCAACATCTGAAAGTACGTATATTTCCCCCGATTTTGATTCTTAAACATAGAGTGTGAATAAAATGTTCGGTTACACACGCACTTAGCGGTACCTCCTTTTTCAAATAGTTGCAATCGAAAAAAAAATCCTTCGTTCAAGTTATTAAAAATTGTGTCTCAAAGCCCTGTGTAAAATTCCGTGATGATCGGTTGAGTAGTTCTCGAGAATAAAAAAAATCGATTTTTTGAAACCCCTGAATCGATGTAACCCCTTAAATTTAATTTCACTCAAATCAGATGTCGGACCTCTGGAGTATTTGAATTTAACACCAAGTAAAAGAAAGTCCACATAACACCAACAATTTTTAATTGTTTTTGTTGTTACTTTGATATTGGCAAAACTTTTGAGAATCAAGTTTTATTTGAATCTTTAAAAAATAACAAATTTTTCGATACAGTCAAATCATGCTTGTCTAAGAGCTTTACGCAGAAAGGAAACGAATAAAAGGACATTAAATTGAATAGTAATAGTTTTCTCCGAAATTCCGTTTGCTTGTGCGCAAAGTTTGCTGAGAACAGTTGCTTGTTTTTACTACTAACACGAAGCACATAAGACACATACACATATTTATGTATGTATGTATTTATTCGTATATAAATATGCTCATCGACTTACCTGTTCAATATCAAAATCCCATTCCGGCGAGGGCGAGCGCATCGCACCGCCCGCAGGCGGTGTGCCCTGAGCCGGTGAACCTTGCGGTTCCTCAGGGATAACAGCGAAACGACCACGATGCAAAATAGGCGAAATGGCACCATAATTAGCTGGAGAGCAAAAAAAGAGAGTATATATATGTATGTTAATGACTTAAATAAGTTTGAAATTGTGTTATAAAATTTTATTAAAATTAAATTAAAATGTGGGTTTTAGAGAAGACTTTCGACTATACCTCCAATGGCAAATTATTTTCCAAGCCGTTTTTTTGAGTTTAGGTGGCTTTACGAGGAAATACTAAAGTGATAGAGAGGTATCTGAGCCTTAAACAGCAATTTTGGACAATGGCACTATACTCGTATGAAAAAACTCTTTTGCGAGATCCAAACATTTCTCTTAAATAAAGCTCTCTTACTTTTTCTGCCGGATTTAGTTACGGATAAATACGCTCTTGAAAGCGGGATACATAAGATTTCTGAATTAAGTCTTACTACTAGTCATTGAACACAAAAGAGTAGGTCATACATTTGGTGAAAGAGCTAACTGAATTCGGCTTTCTTCGAGCTTCACATTATCCTTTCGAAACAGAAATCAAACTACATACTTATAATGGAAATAGTTCGAAACGTATGTTCTATACGATTAGATTCAGTTCTAAGTTAGGCGATGAGTTAGTGGGTTCATAACTTAACTAATACTCACCATAAAAAGCGTTACAGACGTTTTAAGAGTATTCTTAGCCACTAATGAAGTTTTAAGACCTTCCCTAATCATTATAAAGCTGAACCCTTTGCATTACGGGCTTCAAAATATAAGTATTTTTCGATATAATTTATAATTGCTGGCAAAGTTGCATACATAAGTACTACTCAGCAATTCTACGCACCGTGCAAAATATCAATTTAATTAACAATGTTTCTTAAGCGCCATTTTATGCCACTTTTCCTCTAAGCACTATACAAAAATACACAAACATTTTATCATACTTACATGTGGGCATTAGACGAAATCGCCCGAAGGTCGTCTCTGGTAGTCCTTGTGCTGCCGTTGAGGTCACATGAAAGCGACCGCGTCTGGCGGCGGCCACCTCCTCGTAGCCATTGCCACCACCTGTACCGCCAGGCATTGCGTTACTGCTGCAGGTTCAGGCTGTAATTAAATACACAACGAAAAGACAGAAAATTTAGTATGCAGGTAAAACATGAAAGGCGATTACACGCAGCAGAAGCAATATTTACAATAATACTTATAATATTTGATGTTTAGATTACTAGAGAGGAGTGACTTGTGTGTATGCAAAAAAAAAAGTCTGATTAGAAGAGAAAATATTCATAAATATGCGATATTATGATTAAAGTATGAGTAATGAACATGGAAGCGACTGCAATATCTTCAATGTAGCTATTCTCTGTGATCAAAGAAGAATAAACGATGGCCTGTCAAAAAAGGTATGTAGGCATCTGCGTTTGATCTTTAATAGGGAAAACATTTCTCTCATCATTATCGGTCATTTCTTATATAAAAGGAAGTTCAAGGTTTCAGATTAAGATGACAAAGCTGTCACGAAGGCAATAAAGCAGTCGATCCAACCGTAACACACACCATTTCGTGATCGAATTAAATATCCTTCTTCAGAGAGGACCTGAATCTGAAGCTGATAGCATAAGAAGCTCGCATAATAGCAAAAAAGGGACTTTATTGTGATTACAATAGAAATTTTGAACTCAAAGCAGTAGCTTGCCGCAATTATTTAAAGATAACTAATGATCCATTTCGAGCTTCCTTACTTTTTTAAAGAAAAAAAACACAGAAACTTCAATTTTATTGGGGAATGTGTATTATCATTCGAAAGAACTTTCTTTGGCATTTATTTTTTGAAGATTATCTCCTTAAAATATTGGCCGCGGGTACGTCTCAGATGGTTCATCCGTGAGTCCAATATTCGATGACTCGTTCGAGCATTTCGACTGCTAACTGGCGAATGACACGCGCAATGTTTTGCTTCAAGATCTGAAACAAAGCGGAATTGTCCGTATAGTCTTTAGACTTTACATATCTGCACAGGAAAAAGTCTAAGGGTGTGATATCACACGATCTTGGTGGCCAATCGACCGGCGCAAAACGTGATATTATTTGCTCACCGAAATGTTCTCTCAATAAACCCATTGACTGACGCGATGTGTGTGAAGTGGCGCTACCTTATTACGAGTAAAACCAAATATCGCCGAGATCACGAACTTCCATTTCAGAAATCAAATACTTAGTCGGTTATTATGGCGGGATAACGGTTGCCATTGTCGGTTACGTTGTCCCCGCATCATTTTTGAAGAAATAAACCACACAAACGGTTGTTTTTTCTGGATGAATCTCTTCAGGTCAGATCAATAAAATATAGAAAGCGATGAGAGATAAAATTTTGATTTGTTAAAAGTAGGACACTCCTAATAACAGGCCCTACAAACGCTCACAAAATAATACAACGTAATAACAATAATCAACTAACGTCTAAACGTTGGGAAATGTTTGTCGTGGCTCTTTGTTTTGGCTGCTTTGATGTCTGAAAGATTCTTTGACCCGCATATTTATATAAGAAACAGTTTTGGCATTGTCTAATTACAAACCATTTTTTTAAGTTTTGGAATTTGTCTCATCACGTCACGTTAATCACGCATTCAGCGGTTCCCCTTCTCTATAGAAAATATTTCCAAAGGTCAAATGAAAACCTCCAAAAATAGTATAATTTGCATGCCATTGGCATAAATGCGATAAAACGAACGCCACAAGGCCTGAAATCAGTTGCAGAAAATTCTTCAAAAAAAACAAATCCTAGCAGTGGAAAATAGAGTGGGCTACACCGACAATGTGGAAGACACATGGCAAACGCGCCTAATGAACAGCAGACATGCGTTTCAATCGATGTGTGGTTGTTGCTTTTCCATATACTTTATGTGTTTTTGTAACATCGATTAAATTTTGTTAAGCAGAAACGGAAATGGCTAAACCACGTATATGAAACACAGAATTGTGCAACGGAAATTAAAGTGATTTTAAGGCGAAAGTACCGATGAAAATGTATTCTTGACAGACATTTTAGGTTTAATTAATTTCAGGTCATTGGTGCAAAGTGAAAATTTACATGGAGCAGACGGCTCGTCTGAGAGGATGTGGTATCAGAGAATAGAAAATTCCCAGACACTGTATTCTCAGATGCTTAATGGGTTACGTTCGTTTTGGCGGCCGAAAAGAATGCCTACGTCCACTATTTTTTTCATATAATAAATTGTTTAAGCACGAAAAGGAGCAGCCTTTATGGCGCTATATCTGAATTTGGTAACCCCACAAAATTAATGCGTCTGTGTAAGCTGACGTTGAGCAATAGCAAAAGCTCCATCAGAGTCGGAAAGAACCTCTCCGAGCCGTTCGATATCAAACGAGATTTCAGAAAAGACGACTCCCTATCGTTCAACTTCTTCAATCAACTACTGGAGAAAATATTTCGAGCTACAGAGCTGAATAGAGAAGGTACAATCTTCTATATATTGATATCATTGGCCTCATCAACCGCCTTTAGTTCTACTTTCTCCAGACTTGATAAGGAAGCAAACCAAATGGGTCTGGTAGTGAGCCTTGGGTAAGACGAAATATCTCCTGTCATCAAACAAACAGTTTTCGCACTCGCGTCTAAACTCCCACGTCACTGTTGGC
Source organism: Bactrocera dorsalis (assembly GCF_023373825.1). NCBI lineage: Eukaryota > Metazoa > Arthropoda > Insecta > Diptera > Tephritidae > Bactrocera > Bactrocera dorsalis. Next base: position 100,141,239 of record NC_064304.1, on the reverse strand, counting down.
AGTAATTACTTCGAAGTCGTAGATAATTTCGAAAACTTTGGAACCAGCATTATCACCAACCACAACGTCAGTCTCGAAAACGAACGCAGAATAACTCTTGCCAACAGATGCTACTTCGGACTGAGTACGCATTGAGAAGTAAAGTTCTCTCTCGACGAACAAGCACCAAATTCTACAAGTCACTCTTCATACCCGTCCTGTTATATAGTGCAGAGGCATGACGATGACATCTAATTGTTCGGTGCTACGAGTTGTAAAGAGGAAGGTTCTGGGGAAGATTTATAGTCCTTTGCGAGTACCGTAGTCGATGGATCATAGTTCACATAGTTCAGCGAATTAAGAGACAGCGGCTAAGCTGGCTAGGTCATGTCGTAAGAATGGATGAAATTAGTCCAGCTTTGACAGTATTCGACGCAGTACCTGCTGTAAGAAACAAAAGGAGAGGAAGACCTCCACCTCGTTGGAAAGACCAGGTGGAGAAGGACGTGGCTACACTTGGAATCTCCAATTGGCGCCAAACAGCGAAAAGGAAGAACGACTGCCGCGGCTATAACCATTGTTTGAGATAGCAGAGACTCTAAAGATATCAACTGAACGTATAAATCATATCTTTCATGAATATTTGGGCAGGAGAAAGTTCTGTGAAAAGTGAGTGCCATGCAAGTTTACTTTTGACCAAAAACAACGACGAGTTGATGATGCGGGACAGTCTTTGAAGATGTTCAAGCGCATTAAGACCGAGTTTTCCAGTCGAAATGTGACATTATTTCACTCCGATGTCCAATCGACAGTAATCCGTGTGGACAGCACACTATAAACCCGCTCCAAGGCGTGGAAAACGCAAGAGTCGGCTGTCAAGATTTGTACCTTGGGATGCGCATGGAAAACGTTTATTGATTGCCTTGAAAGGACTGCCGACAAGAGCGACTATTGAACAGTATTACTGGATCCTTTGAAGGACGAAACTTCCGAAAAACGATCGCGTTTAAAGAAAAATAAAATGCTGTTTCACCAAGACAATACTCCGTGGCACAAGTCAGTGAAGACCCCTCGAAGGGAACTATGTTGATTAAAAACTACCTTTAAAAATATAAAGCATTTTCTTTAAATTCTTAAAAATCGACTGTCACACTAGGTATCTCCCTCATATCCATCATTATTCATATTTCAGCTCACTGCAGTCTTCTAGTCTAACGAAAATGGTAAGGCATTCCGCACCGTATAAAAGCAGTGACGTCATACATAAGTATATTTGTTATGCAATGAAACCGAACCACTTTGCTGAGGTCATTTGTCAACGGTTGGCAAACTTTTCCGAAGCGAAAATGCGTACAGCCCACATAACAACCGTTATGCGAGCGATGATGCATGCAGAACACACATCTAAGAAACGAATGCAAAGAACGCAAAAATTCTAAATACGAACAATATTGGCCATTGTAATGCGTTGTTTGTCTAAACGACGTCAACGCGACATTCCCGTTAGTTAGCCCCACATCTGAGTAATTGAATGACTGTAGTATTGCGTTGTGTTTAGAAAGACCGTGAATGTGCTGAAAGCAACAAACATACAAAAACAAGTTGTAATAATTTCGCTGAAAGTCAGATTGTCTCGCACAGCCAGCGCAGCAATGCGTTGGTTGCTGTATTGACAGGAGAAGTTATATAACCCAACCAATGGCGCACTATACTCGTACATACTTCTGATAACCAAGCATATCGCGTTTTTATTTTTTACTAGTCTTTTGTTTTTATAAGTAGAAAATGGCATGCGAGCACTGCGACCCAACAATGGAGTAATGGAAGGAGGTCCAAGCTATTTCCTGTCTTTGAAACTAGCGCATCCCACTTTACAAGCTATTTCGTTATAATTGACTTATGGACTAGTTCTACATTGAATTCCGCATTTTATTAAACGATTTTTGAAGGTGATGATCCAACATGAACATGGTTCTTCATGCAAACTGCCGGTTTGTGATATTGAACTGGAAACTGCTGAGCACAGCAACATACTATATAGACACTAGTTCAAAGCGGTTGGCGCATACGATCCACAATATGCAGGTGTTCGAAGGAAGATATCAAGAGGAATTAGTCCGGAGTGCAGTGTTCTGACATGTTTGCAGCTTCCTCGTCTGCGTTTCACTGAATCCAGGCGACCATATGCCTTGTATTATATGTTGGCAACAACGTTTCTTTGTCTTTTCCCCATGTGCTGCCTGGTAGCGACTTGAGGCTTTTCGAAAGTTACACCTAAAATATTAGGGTTATTGACAGTCGGAATCTTAACGTCACCGACTGCAATATTAATTACAAGTCTGCACTTCGTCGGTCAGTTTGTGAATATGGTCGCTGTGAATTTAGTGGGGGAGAGTGTTAAGTTCCGTTCAGCGAGGAAGCGAATTTCCCACAACAACCGGTTCTACGTTACCATTACGTTACGTTACCCGGATTTTATTCGACCAAGTACTATTATTTCGAAGAGCTAACTCCGTTTAGATCTGTTGGAATTCATCATAGTGCGCGGTCTTTATGGATATACATACATGTGTGATGGACGAGAGGATACAATATACCTTAGGTCGCGGTGCAAACCTCAATTAAATTATGTTCTAATGTACCGTCTAAAGTATATATTTGGTTTAAAACGAAATTTGCAACACCCAAAAAGAGAGCCAATAAAATATATATTTATATAAAAAATCAGCGTTCGTAGCTGAGTCAATTTAGTCAACCATCATAAATTTTACATACGTCAATTTTCCCCCAGAAGCTACTCATTTATCGAAATCTCTCATATTGGACTATTGTAGCAAAAAGCTGTCAAACAAACTGTCTGATCGAAATTGTAGGGGAAACTTTATTTTGAGAAATTTTCTTCAGGAAACTTGGCATGGATCCAAAGGTTCGTTCTAATTTTTAGAAGAATCATTTTGTGATCCAACGAACAAATGCGAATCTTGAATTACTTTCCTTCATTTTATGTAAGTTTGAAACTCTGAAAGCCGTAAACTGTTTGAAAAGACTGATTCCATAAAAACCGTATATTTGAAAATTATTCTACAACTCTGCCATCCCCTTCAAAATAGTCCCCTTTGGCAGCTATACAGCGATTCCTGCGCGTTTTCCATGATTTGTAACATTTCTGGAATGCTTCGACTGGGATGTCCGCGAGTACCCTCGTCACGGCCCCCTGGATGTCCGTAATCGACTCAAAATGGGTTCCTTTAACCACCGATTTTGTTTTAGGAAACAAAAAAAGTCACAGGGTGACATGTCGGGCGAATAAGGCGGCTGTTGCAACACGGCGATCCCTTTAGAGGCCAAATACTGGTACACGCTGTGGGCGGTGTGGCACAGCGCGTTGTCGTGATGAATGATCCAGTTACGAGCGATGTCTGGGTGCACCCTGTTGACTCGTTTTCGCAATCTTTCGAGTCCTTGGCAATAGTAGACTTGATTCACAGTTTTCCCCGGTGGAACGAATCCTTTTGGAGGGATGCCGGAAAAAGAGAAAGGGAATTTCAAGGTCACAGGTTTACCACAAGCTCGGCAATAAAATCAGTCTCATTACTTAATTGTCAAACCTCGTAGAACAACGCCTCCAAGTTTCAAACAAAAGCTCACACAAAAACAACACTGTTCTTCATCGTATTGCTGGCCAAATACTGATGAATATTGCTGAATTATTATTTTTTCTATCAATGTAGAAGTGAAATGAAATTCACAATAGCAACTTTAAACTTTGTAATGAATTCATTACTTTGTTACCAGTTAATAACTAGTTATAATATAACAGCTATTTCTGACTTGAATTTTTTTACTATGTGGTTCAATGATTGCGTGTGGTTAGGCAACAAGTTAATAAAAATCCTTTGCACACGCTTGCCGCACAATTCTCTACGGACTGCCTGACAAAGAGCTGCTTAATATGGACTTTGAGTAAGGTTATCCTTCTAGCCGTAATTCCCTGTTCAATCAATGCAAATCAATAGCGCATAGCGTCACACAATATGCTTGCCGCTGGAAAATGTACACATACACAAATTAAAATATGTATGTACAGTACTTGTCCAATAAATTACGAACGAAGAAAAAAATAGTTCTAACTTTAATCATTAATAAAAACATAAATATGTGGCTTATTTTAGAAAAAAATTACTTTTTATATGCTATATACATTAAACTTAAATTGTTATATTTTTGTATTGAATCATATTCAATATTTTGTCGCCATATATATATATATATATTTTCTTTTTTTTGCTGTCGTTCGTAATTTATTGGACAAGTACTGTATATATTGCGATAACAGATTTAGACATTAGGTTTGTGCACGAACTTTTCAATCGGAATAATTCTTAGAAATAATATTTAGTATCGAAATAAAAAGGGTGAAATTTCATGTGAGCATATTGAAGGATTTCGCAAAAAATATTAAGCCATTGATTTTTGATGGCACCAAGCAACATATAACAGTTAATGCATACATACATATATAATAAGGATAGAATATCCCTCAATATACCCTCATTCATAAAAAGAATTATCGAAAATTGATTTTTATACATATTTTTGACATACTCAAGGTTGCATGGCACACCGCTCGAGGCTATAAAAACACTCACGCAAGAATAAACATACATACACATATGTAAGAAAATTGGTATCGAGCCTTTCAATTTGTTTCGTTAAATTCTATGAGAGGATGTGCTGTGTGGACAAGTCTTTTGTTTGGCGTTTTCTGCTTCGAGATAGCGAAGAAAGCGTTTAAAGGTGTGTGGGTGTGCATATGGAGCTCTCTCTGCTGTTAAGCATTCATTAGAATTGACGTAAGTAAAAGCCTACTAATTAAGGCACTAGAAATATTAGCATCCTTATACATACATGATATAATAAAATTAATCAAAGAGTTTGCACAATTTAAATTAGCCTCTAAGGGAAAGTCAGACAAGTGGAGTCTTATTGCGGATATTATATAAAAGTTGATTGTATGAAAAACGAATTTGGAATTTTAGTAAATAATGAAGCTAGATTTTAGAGTAAAGAGTGTGTAGACAAGGAAAGACTATCTCTTTTAAATTCCATGTTTTCAATTGGTACTAGAGAGTGACACATAGAAATATACCACTATGAGCAAAAAGCAGTAAGACTTTGTTCATGATTCTAAAATTCTTAATTTATTCAAAATCGATGTCAACCCCCTCAAAGTTATCCCTCTTTTTACGAACAGCTCCGCGCAAATGGCTCTTAACACTCAAATAGTATTTCTTGTTGGCCGATCGAAAGAAATTCGGAGTGCACCACACTTCGATAATCGAACTCTCAATATAACCTTGATTTTGACTTGCTTTGACGCGGTTCTTTCGGCTTTGGCTCATCTTTGCCACGATACTCGGCCGATTGATCGTCTGTTTCCGGGTCGTGAGCATAGATCTAAAACTTATCGCGTGTAATAATACGTTTCCTGACATCCCAGTAGTCGGAAAGCATTGTTTCATAGACGTTAACGCGACGTTGTTTTTCGAAAGGCCCAAATGATCGATTTCAAAACAGCTTTTGACAGCATGAAGAGAAGCTGACTTTAGCCGCTATGTCTGAATTTGGTATCCTAGCAACAGTTTCTGCGTTGGATTTTTCCAAGTGCTATGATGACTAAAAAATTCGTTGGCATAAGTGGAGATAAAACGGACAAAATTCACCCTTCAATTTGATCACAGTAGTATTTACTTATTTAATAAATGAAATGCCTTTTCAAAAAATTTACGTTGTTTCTAACTTGCAAGTGGATATATTCTTTCTTTTAAAAAATTGAAAAAATATCCAAAAAGTTTCCATAATTGTCAAAGCAACAAAATATTCATATTTAATTCCACAATAACAATAAACTTGTGAAAACAGTTTTTATAAGCTGTCGACACTTACATGCAAATATTGGCTCTTTACCCTGTTTCTGTGTTGCCACTAGATATTCTATACAATATTCGCATATACTAAAAATTGGATAATTTTGTAGTCGCATAAAATTAATTGTTATTATATGATATTTGATCATAAAAGTAATATTTCAATTAATTTTAAATTACCATTAAAAGTTATTGTCTGTGTAAAAACTGAAACACTTGGCTGTAATATGGAAACTGAGTATGATATATATTTACAAGTAGTTACATATACAAGTATGTGTGGGTATATATAAATTTTATATATGCATTTAGATATAACCGAAGTATTTGCCTGATGTGTGTGTTTATTACGACACTCGATGCCTCATTTAAAATTCTAATTTATGGCATAATATTTACAAGCTTATCAGCAGCGATGGATAACACAAGAAATTCACTCCGAGTGATGGGCCTCTATATGTATAATAAAATTAATAGGCGATATTTGTATGTATGTATGTCAGTATATTTATAAACTACTAAGGAAACTAAGGAAGCTACTCACCGTTACAATTTGTTGAATGCCACACAATTGGCGGCGGCAGCGGCGCAGTACACTAAGTAAATCAATTAAAAAATTTCTGTTTTTTGTTGGTTTTAAGCTTTTACTGCGGTTAAATGTTTTTTATACTTTTTCAACGCGCGAAATTTACGCGCCGCGGTATGTACTGTTATTTACGCTTTATATTGCATACGGTTATTTTCCTTTTGAGTTGCACTTTTGATTTTCAGATATTTTTCATTTCCAGTTTCAGATTCAGATTTTTTTTTGGTGCTACAGCAGATGGTATAGAAATTAGTTAAATTTTAATAAATCTAATATTTGCTACATGAATTTGTTTATAATATTTGTCACATAATTTTTTTATTATTTTAATTTCGTTTGGGAAACAGCACACGACTCTTTAGTCAAATAATGGTTTTTAAGAATTTTTTAGTGAGTATTATGCACCATAAGCCTTTAACTGGCTATAAAAGCAAATAACATATTATTAAAGTATTCTGAAAGAATTTTGGTTTAATTTTTTATACTGAAAAATTATTTGAATTCTGTTTTTAATTATTCAGAAATTTTATCAACTCAGTTAAAGAGCAAATTGTCGAAAAGTTGTTATCATTGTATCAGTGTTGACTTCTGCTCTAGCGCAAGCTAATAATAAAATATAGCAAAAACATTTGTATTGATATTAAGATCAGAATTCCGCCAGTTTTACATCACTTCCGACTTTTATGCGATCACGAACTGTTGTTTCCTGTACAAAGATCTTTATATACTCAACTAGACGTTATTCAACATGTCATGGGTAACTGACTATATTTAGGGTACGAACAACAAAATCACACTGCCAAAAAATATATACTTATACATATCTAAAATGAGCCGATTGATAGCATACGATGAATTTTTGATAGAACAAAATAACAAAAATTAGTTTAAAATATATTCTTTCTAGAATGAAATACAGCTTGTGCAAGAACTGAACGCGCTCGACCTTCCCAAGCGACATCGCTTTGCTCTAAGAGCTCTAGAAAAGTTCCAAAGAAGTTCCGACGTTTTTGAACCAAATTTTGTTCAGTGATGAAGTCAATTTCTGGCTCAATGAGTATGTAAAAAAACAAAATTGATGCCTTTTAAGATGAAGAGCAACCTAAAGAGAATGCCTGAAATTGAAGCTCGTGATATCGGCAAGGTTCAACAAGATGGGGCCTTTTCCCACACATGGCATTAATCAATGGATATATTGAGAGAACATTTAGGTGAACAGATTGGCTACCAAGATCGTTTTATATCACACCGTTAGACTTTTTCCTGTAAAAATATGTAAAATCTATGCGGACAATTCCGCTTGATGACTTGATTTTGACAGCTCGTGGCGGCCATGTTTGTTTACGAACTTGTTTAAAATTTTGTCAGTATGTCCAGTATTGTTTTGAAATGACCTAAGATCATTACGCAAATTCACGGTCTTCACTCTTGTTTTCGTTTTTCATTCTCAGATGAAGACCATTTCCCACATAAAAGAAATTGGCGCTAATTCAAAACCCTCATGAGTGCCTAACCTCGCTATGAATAGCATAGAGTGCCTTACTGATAAGACTGGTATGGGTGCCAGGCCACAGCGGAATCGTAGGAAAATGTAAAGCTGATGAGCTAGCAAGAAAAGGCCCCCTAGAATCGCTATCAGTAGAATGGGAGAGGTTCGGTGATCCCTTATCCTTTTATCTTCTACTACTATTTAGCTGGGCTTCGTTGAAGCTGGGTCAATGCTGGGCTACAGTGAGGGAGGTCTCAAAAGCCTTTTGGCTCAAATTCGAACGCGATCTATTGATCTCTTTGTCCCTCAGTGAGGCTGGTCTCTCCCCAGTTTTAGGGCTTTTAACGGGCCATTAACCTCTTGGCGTCTACACAGTAAGGCTGTGAATCCTACCAGACGCCATCTGTAGTAGCCGTATGGAAGAAGATGAGGTGGAAACAACTAAACACTTATTTCTTGACAGCCCTGCGTCCGGGAGGTCAAGACTTGAACATGTGAGAACGAATACATTCAGACATCCCACCAAACTGGTGAGAATGAAAATTAAACGCCTGTGCAAATTTGTATTGGCTACTAAACCGTTTGCTAATTTATAAGTTCGAGCATAGGAGTTCTACTTTTCTTCTACATATAGCCGTCACGTACGATCTTCGATGAGCCATTTAACCTAACCTAACCTAACCTGCAACGCTCGAAGAGCTCGAAGACAACATTCAATGTGTTCGAAATTCCAGCCGAGCTGCTGCACTGGGTTATCAAAAATTGGCGTAAACTCGTGGAGATATGGAAACGGTGCTGTGGTGGCTATTTAGCCGACATTTTGTTCTAATCATAAGTGCCACAAAATTATCTGCAAAACAAAAAACAACATTTTGACTAAATTGCAATATTTTGTTTAATTTTAATATCACATCGTACTTGTTGGTAGACTCTGTATTTTGTAAATTAAAATTTTAACTTATTTTTTTCCTTTTTAACTCTCTTTACTAGACACACTGTTAAGATATTTCTAATAATTTTTTTTTTGGCATATGTACTATAAATTGAGTAGTCGAAAAAGTAGTTTCGTATTTTGTCAATAGATGTCTGCTCAACATTAGTAATTAATAAATTTTTTTCCCTCAAAATTTTTAACTTTGGTTTTTTCCACTTTATTTTCTGCTCGCTTTACGCGACTTAACAACTAAAGATTAATTTTGCACCACTGTATCTGGGAAAAAATAACACATGAACGAATTTTTTCTTTGGTAAATCTAAAAAATTTCTAACTTTTTCACGTCCTAATCACTTAGTAGATATTTCACAAAACCAATTTTGCTTATTTGCTTCTCATTTGCAATTTACAAAGCGTTTTCGTGACAACACTTCAGAATTTTCGCGAGTTTTCTTGCGCTCTGCAGGCAAAAGCCTATTAAAAACACACACTCGGCATGCAATTTCGCCACCAACACTGTTGCCATTTGGCAGCTGCTGCGACTATTGATTTTGTCTTGGGTTTCGTTGTGTTAACTACGCTGCGTTGCGTTGCGGCGTTTTGTTTACCGAGTTGCCAGCAAAGCTTAAGTTGTTCAAAATTTCCGACACACGCCGTGCCATACTACGACGCCACACTGCTGCTGTTGCTGCTGCGATTGCAGCCGTTGCTGGTACAGTGCAGCACCGGAAACTAACTGCAACGCAACGCAGGCTCTCCACCATGCGCCCTTAACAGCCCGTGCACGCACACACTAACACACACACACCTGAAGTCGGCCGCAGGCAAGTGTTTGGTAATCAAACTTGTCACTTCTGTGCAGAAATGAAAACACAAACTTTCTGCATACGATTTATGCAATCTTCTGCCGAGTTCCAACGTTTCTGACATGCACTTTCACTTTAACTTGTAGATTTCATAAGCATTCGTTCGGCTGAAAATTTTTCATTTCGCTTCTGAAAACACGCTCACTAACAGTTAACCGTTAACTATACGTAATGGCCCAAAAATTTCGGCCGAACTGTGCGCATTAGTCACACTGCACGGAAAATTTCACAAATTTTCAGCGCGTTCACTGTCCAAAATTTTTTGTTTTGCAAAAATACTTTTTATTTTGACTTTTATTTTTGCACGAATAACTTTTTGTCTAGCTGCTGTGTGCTGACTTTGAACAGCTGCCGTACATTAGCGTTCGCAGATAATGTTTAGCTCTTCGGTTAAGCATGTGAAAATGCCTAGACTTTTACTTGCTGTGCTCTCCAAGCCTTATGCTCTCTACTTGTCACACTCTCTCTCTCCCCCTATCTCTCTATCTCTCTCGCTGCCTCTTCATCGCATGCTAACCTATACTTTGCATTTGTCGGCTTTATCTTAATTTTACGCGCTTGCTCTCTCGTGCGCATGTTCTTGCTCTCGTTTCATCTGTTTCACTTTGCCAAATGATTAAAAATAAACACTTGAGTTCATTTACATTTCGACATTTCACGAATTTCTGCATTTTCACGTTGACGTTACAATATGCGTTTTTACTGTAGTGACAGTAAAGGAAAATAAAATTATAGAATTTCCCTTCGTTGTACGCTGCGTATGCGTGACCGGGAAAAGATGCACGTGTTTGGCGATTACGTATACGCTATGTAGAACGGTTAGTTAAGTTTTTTTTTTATTATTTATTTTTTATTTGCTTAGCTTTTTGCTCTTCATAATTCAATTTTGGCTTTGTCTTTCTAGAAGTGACCTCTAGCGAAAACTTTTTTATAGTTTCTGTTCTTGCTTCGGCCAAGATTGTAACTAAGGTGGACACGATACTAAACTATACTAAGTGAAGGCTTACAACTCTCAAGTCATATTTCACGAGACTATAGCACAATTATATGATCTGGGTAGGTAGGTCGGTAGAATGGCAGTCTCACGATGCACCTATGCCTTTAAGAGCCTCATTGTGATATCACCGGAACTAAAGTCTCCTCACTCTACTGGCTCTTCTCTCTGAACCAAGCCGTGTTGGTTCTGTTGAAGTTCATTAGCGTTAAAAGTTTTATCTGAGCAACCACCGAAACGTTGTCAAGAAGCCTTCGACCGATTGTTGTGTTTCTTTTTCTATATAGAGTCTTACAATCGCAAGAAGATGTTTAATAGACTTCTCTTCTTTTAACTCCTGACAGCTTCTACAATAGTCGTTCCTAGTCTACAGGCGTGTCTGCTTATTAGACAGTGACCTGTTAGTACTCCTACTAGAGTTCTTATATGACTCCTTTTAAATTTTAACATTCAGTCGGTGCGTCCCATAGTCCATTCATGTCATGATTACCTGCTTGTTGAGCAAGTCAGGGACTGATTCCACCGAGACTCAGTTAAATTTATAACATATTTGTCGATTAGATATCTGCAAGTAGCAAGTGGCATAAATATATCCCCTTAATATGGAGTCTAATTGTAGGGAGGTACCTCTTCTGCTTACTACATCTGCTTCACAGTTTCCTGGGATATCACTATGTCCTGGAACACATTACAGGTTTATCGTGAAATGTGATGTTAGATCCACTATGGGATTCTTTTACTAACTTTGACGGAACGCTAAGAGATTTTAGTGCTCTCAAATCCGCCTGGTAACTGTATAGAGATATATTCCTTGCGGTGATGCAATTTTCCTCGACATAAATTTTGGAATTTGTAAACAATTTTTCAAAAATAATCAAAATCAAGAGTATCAAACAAAATGGAACTATGAAAAAAATGGAATATGCTATAGCTTATAAGAAGTCTTCAAATAATAACGCTTCGCCCAATTTCCAACACTCATCTTTACCTTTCAAGAATGCAGCATAACTGATAAAGCCTTAAAGTATGCTCAACAACAGTCACCTAACGGTAAAATTTTGTTAAAGTGTATGGAGAGAAAGAGAGAGCAGCGAGAGATATACATACATATGTGAAGAGAGCATAACAGCACAATGACGCAAAAACAAAGCATGTGCGCAAGGCAGCCAAGCCGTCCAAGCAAGTGGAAAATAAATAACAATAATAAAAACGAAAATGCAAAAACAAGTTCGACCAAGATAACCAAAATAGAGCGTAGTGTTGTGGTTTGACTCATTGGCTGTTGGCTGCGGACAATCAGCGATGAACTCTATGTGCATAAGCGTGTATGTGTATACATATGTGTGTATGTGTGTTGGTGTGTTATAAAACACGTGAGCACGCCTGAGGGTTGAACCGCAGGGTGGGTGGTGGGTGAGTGGTTGGCGCGCCCCACAGCAAGTTGAATGTGTGGCATAGTTGTTGTTGTTGATGTTGGCTGCACGTTGACGACGAAAGAATGCAATTAATGCAACATTGCTGCGCTGCATTTGGTTATATCGCAAAATGTTGTAATATTTTTATGTGCATTTTTGGTGATGGCAATAAAAATGCAGATAGTAATTCCATTAATTACTGCAGGTTGAGATCACCAGCGCGCGATTGCGGCAAATATTAGTCACGGCGTTAATTTCAGGAATTTCACAAACGCTTGCATATTTTTTGCGCGAAAACGAAAGGGTTGCGCATGCAAAGCGAGGCGTGAGTGGTGAGCGCTGAGTTTGTTTATTAACACAGCCGTGCTCGTGTGGCAGGTGAGTCATCGCTGTAGGCAGCAAGCCAGGCCAGCGTGTTGCATGACTGCCGGCTTACATTGCATTTTATCATAAGATATGTATGCATGTATGTATGTATGTATGTGTGCATATGTGTGAAATGTCATGAATGCGTCAATATTAATTATTGCGTTAATTCAGCGAATATTCAATCTCGCATGTCTGTGTATTTTTTTTTGCCCATTACTTTTTAAAATATTATTTTTTACTCATAATTTTGTACTTTGCATTTTGGCCGCTCTGGCCTTCGCACACGCAGCATTGCAATCTATCAATACATCAGTCGGCCAAGTGGCCCTCAAGCTTTTAATGAGTCTGTGTGCCTGCTAATCTACATGTGGCCCCATTCAATTCATGACTGCCATGTTGGTCATCATCATATACTATATGCATCTATATATGTATATATATATACAAATGTATTGCGTGTTTACACATTCGCCTCGAACGAATTGTTCAATTCATTTCAATTAATTTTTATTGAAATTGATGCACACCGGCTGTCAATAAAATTAAAAGGAAAATCTCGTTAAAATGCAAATATTTTCCAAATTCACAGTTTTCTTTAAATTTTGACATTTCAAGTGAAACATAAATTCATGACAGCTAATCGCAATAAAAGTGAAATTTCTATGTTAAATTGGGTATTTATTGATTTTTTCATTTCCCAGCTGCTAACTAAGCTAACGACAGCTTCAAGTAATTTTTTGTTTTGCCCTAAAGTCGCTTGACGCACATTTTGACTTTCAGCGCTTATTTGTTTTCGTTTTTAGTTCGTCTTTACTTTAATTATTTTGTGTATTTATAGCGCGAGCAAATGGTGGGCGTGCCAAGTATGTAGTGCTGACGCTGTTGATATTTGCTCCTAGTATGGCCGCATGTGACCAATGACATCATAGCGAAAACGCTGACAGGAGAGAATCATCGCAAGCAAATAAAAAATTTTAATTGAACGAAAAATTGTGTCGTGCGTTAGACAAACAATTGCGCAAAAAATTATTATTACTTTGAAAAGTGTCTTGAATTTGCACATTTACAAGTTGTCTGTGCCATTGGGGGGTCTAAGACAAGCGGCATAACACTTGCAGTATTTAGCGCAAGCACTTGCACAAGCACTTGCACAAGCATTTACATATGCAGTCTTACAAACACATTAAAGCACAAAAAGTTTGGCATGCCAGCTTTTTTCTCTTCGTTTACTTTTTTTGAGATTTTGTTATTTTGATTTGAGTTTTTACTTTTTTTTTAATTTTTTTTATTTTGATTCGATTTTTTTTAATTTTTCGAGATTTTGTTATTTTCATTTGATTTTTTAATTTTTTTTTAATTTAGGTATTCTTATTCGTTTTTTTTTTTGAGATTTTGTTATTTTCATTCGATTTTCAATAGCGTATGTTTTACTAGTTGTAGGCTTTTTTTAACTTACTTTAAAATCAATTACGTCTATTTATCTCAAATAAAATTGAAGCGTGCGCGCTTTTTACTCAAATGGCACAACATTGCCATAAAACAATCGTTTACTCGCTTTTTGTTTTGTTATACCCTAAACAGGTTATATTAAGTTTGGCACGAAGTTTGTAACACCCAGCACGAAACGTCAGAAACCAAAAAAGTAAATATATAAATAATCAGCCTGACGTGTTGAAACGATCTAGCAAATGTTGATTTGCCTTTCCGTCTGACCGTCGGTATCTACGAAAACTAGACGCTCAGGTATTGAGATAACATTCTGAATTTTTGAACATAATCTTTTCTCTACCAAAGCTGCCTATATCGGACCACAAATTTGACTTTTTTAAAAAAGTTGGCATGAATTATAGTTTAAGACAACAATATAATCTCAAAGCAAAATATTTAGATCAGACCACTATAGCATAAAACTGTCCAAATCAAGCACTTGTATAGAATTTTTTTTCACAAAATGTATTCACAAAAAATTTACATGTATTATTATTCGAGGCAACACTACGATCTCCGACCAAATTATTTAGTTCGGACAATAATAGCCTATAGCTGTCATACAAACTGGCCGATCAGAGAAAAGCACATGAAAGGGTATTATTGCTTTGGTGCAGCCGATGTTAACGTTTTTTTTTGGCATTTAATTTTTTATTATTTGCTTTGACTATTTTTAGTACATTTGCTAGCGACTGTGCTTGACGGTTCTGCTTTGTTATTTAAACATTAAATGGATTTCGAGCGATGTCGCAATGAAAGTGAGGGAAGACAAATTTTCACGCTAGCGACCATTATCACTATCGCACATCGCACTGCCTTCACCGCGGTATGCCACGCGAGTCGTTGGCTATTGTTCTTACATAAACAAGTTGAAAGACAAATTATGTTATAACTTTTATAAAATGTTGAAAAGCAAAAACGTTACAAATTTTAATTTTAATGAATTTTTTTAACAAAAATTAAAAACAAAATTCACTTAAAAAACTTTAATTGAGAAAAAATTTTGCTGACAATCAAAATATAATCATGCCCAAGCCTTTGTAATCAGCAAAAAAGTAAACACTGTATTAATAACAAAAATTCGTGCATTCTCACCGCACTAGAGAACAACTTAATTGTGTCACTTTTTATCAGCTAGAAATTTTATAGACTGCATAAACACTTTATCCATGCTATTAATAATAATATTTAGCGCTCGAAAATAGACATGCGGCATGCCATTGAAATCTAGGTATTAGTTTCACCGAAAAATCGAACTTATCACTTTCTATGAAATACCCCAGCGGGTGAACCTATTGATTATATTTGCTGATAAACATAACAGCTGAACACCCTGACAAAGAAAATGCAAGCGCTAATACAAGTACTCGCTGAAATACATACATACATACATGTGTAATATGTATTGATATATGTATGTAAGAAAACACAAAAATGACATTGCTGCTTTCGCTAATTTTAATCGCGTCGATATGTAATAAATTATCAATAATAAATTATAATATTCGCTTTTATGGTCGACAACAAGTGTGAGGCTTTTATTATTGTAAGCGTAGTGATAAGCGGGCGAAACGAACACGCAGATATTCTTTTGCACGGTTAATATTATTCACGTTTCTTTATATACCACCGTACTGTGTAGAAAAATATTTTATTTTTTGTAAAAATACATAGATTATTGATTTTTGCATGACAGCAATACAAACAATTCGCTATAATTTGTCAGATGAACAATCATATCACATCACTATATATACTAGTTGTTTATAAAAGTTAAGTTAGGGGAACACTCAACTTGATGGCATTTCCTGCAGCTTATTTTAGTCGCATTAATCTCTACTACTGACTAAACATTGTCAAAATGTATGGTATGGGTTTTACTCGTATTTTATACATGTACATTTGTAAGCACATAAATTATATTTTAGTTGCACTTGAAATAGTTTTCACAAAATTTACACGCGCATTTATCAAATTCAATTTCAACAACTCGTTTAAATGCTGTAACAGCGCACAAACAATAACAATCGTTTGTTTGCGGAAGCTAGCCGGTAAACGATATTAACGTTCGGCACTCGCCGGTTATGTTTGCATGAGCACAAACATGCATACACATACTTGTGCTTGCACAAATTAACTTCCTCTGCCTGCAGTATTCTCTACTAGCTCAAGGAAATGTATGTAACTGCGTGCAAAAATGTTAAAGAGATGTCAACGCATTTGACAGACAACGGTCGGCGTAGTGACAGCCTTATAACAGCAACAACAAGTAAAGTAACGACTTTTTCTACCAGCATGCCAAAAGTGCTGACACTATCGTTGCTGGCTGCCTTATTTTTCTACATACATGACATACATATTTACTTTTTTATTTTTTGTTATTAATTGTCACATTCATGCCTTTGTTCTGATGGTGATAATTAACCAAAAGCCCCTGGAGGGGCGTAAAGACGGCGCTGCGCTTTGCTACTTAACGCTAATTAAAGAGCGTATAGCAAATAAAATGTATTTATTTAGTTGCTGAACTGCAAATATTATTTACACAATACAGATTTTAAAACTATACACTTTTTTGTAGTGCTGAATTGACGCGTATAATCTTCAACCACAAGTCAAATGTACGAATCACTTAAAAACCGGCACTAAATGTAATGATTTTCCACCGTACAACTGACAAACCGTTGTAGCACCAATTGCTCACTGGTCGGCCTATTGGAGCGAGTGGCGGCCACAAGCAGGTCAGGCAAACACACTCTATGCACATATGTATGTATGTATAGACATACAAGCACACACGCATACACATCGTTATTCAATTCGCAGCCTCAGCCCAAGCTTCAGCCTCTTTTCTTCTTATCGCCATTAATGTATTGGCATCTTCGCTAAACTTTTCTTTTCATTTTATTTCATTTGCAATAATCACCTACTTCACTACATCACATGCGCTGTTGTGTACTCGTTTTCATTTATTTTCATTTAGCAAATATATGTTTTATTATTTTTACACAAGACGTTCGTTTGCAATTTTTTAAAAACTATAGGATTTTTTCTGTTGTAAGGCTATTGCACACACGCACACACTACGGTATAAATATTTATGTGAATATGACGGCAAAGGTGCTTTTCTGCTTGCACTCAACTGGCGAAATGTCAAAGGAAAACTGTTCATTCACTATTTTGTGTGTAGTTTTGCGTCTATTGTGAATGATATATTATTTACTGTTTAAATCACTTCCTGTTATCCGTTTTATATACGGCCAGAGAACCAGCAGAGAACGTTGATTATACTACACCAGAGCATAAGTGGAAGAATAAAACAGAGAAGTTGGAAAGTCATACTCTCTGTTGACGGGCGGTTGGGATATGCGCAGAGAACGTGGAAACATAATGTATATATGTATAAATAAATTTATATTCTCTCATATACATATGGAGGAATAGAAGGACAGTGAAATTCAAACTGACAGTTCACAATTAAAATAAGCGACAAAACGCGCGCTTCCGCAGCATTAGAAAAAATTAAAGACTTTGATTATATACATTTTTTAACAAGTCTAGTGCATTCATATTTCTTCCGTGTTTAACACACTGTTTTTTTAAACTATATAAACATTCAATTTTTTCATTCAACTAGTTTATTTTTGAAAAAAAAGTGAGAGTTAGAGATGTGCATTTATGCTCGGGATTAGTGATAGGTAAGTTATATTTTATGTTCAACATCCTCAGCCGTAACTAAAATGTATTAATCCCCTTTAACAATATTCCAACAAACGTTATATGGACGTGTTATTATTTTGGCAGCGTAAATCTTTTCGCCACAAACCGTTGGTTCAACGTAAGACCATTTGACCAGATGCAAATCTGAATCCAACTGCATAGACTTGTCTGCCGGGAAAGCGATATAGAGTTTGCAATGTTTCTAGTTTTACGAATATTCGAAATTGGAGGTTAGTTAGAAATGCGAAATGAGTTATATACAAAATTTAGCAATAATAATTTATTTAGTGTTTAAAAATAAATTCTTATATATTTTTTCCTATTTTATTTGTACAAAAAATATATTACTACCTTCAAAAAAAAAGAGAAAGTAGTGAGACCAAACTTAATTGGAATTACACTTTATACAGCGTTAACACTATTATTTTAAAATTGGAAGTTTCCTGCTAAATGTTTAAATATATCATTGATATATCTAGTAATTTAAAAATAATATATAAAATTTTATATAATCTAAACTATTTCATCTAAATCCTATGATATCAACTTTTTCTTGTCATCCGCAAGATCTCCTTCAGCTTTCTTTGCAGCTGCAGTTTTCTTCTCATTTCCCTTGCCATAGAACATATCAAAGAACAGCGCTGCAAATACCAACACTGCTCCGAACCACTGTCGCGGTATCAACACATTGCCAAAGAATAGTACCGAACATAACACGGTGAAGAATTTACGTGTTGTCGTCACCACAGAACAGGCGAGTGGTCCGAATTTGGCAACCATAAGAAAGATAAATAATTGACCTATAGCACCACACAATGCAAGCATTGCTAAATGGCTCCACAGTTCAGGATGACGTGTAGCGAAATGGACAAATTCCTTAGCTTCACCTATATGAGAAATAGTTTTTTTATTTACCGTCTTTACCTGGTCTTACAACTGAACTTACCTGTCAAAATTGTAGCAAAACTTAGCATAATGGTGCTCCAAAAATTCATAGCAAACATCATTTGCTGTCCAGATGGTGCGCTCGATGCACGCATTCTTTCCTGCACTGCACCGGTCAATCCATCCATAGCCAAACTCAGAAAAAGCAGAAGTTCTCCCAAACCCGTAGTTTCTTTTGGTAAATGTGCAATTTGGCTTTCTTTATACATAAAGAGCACTACACCAACAACTATAGTTATAACACAAGCGTAACGCACCCAGGAATAGGATTTGCGCCCAATTAAAACACCTAATATCATTACTGGAATCGGTTTGGCTGATTTTCCTACCACCTGTGTTGGGTACGGCACCCAACGCAGTGCCATGTTAGACGATATCATAGCTAATAAATAGGTGAGCGCACAGACAGCATAGTAGCCCGAGTGTGTTTGATCCTCTTTTTTTGTTTTTTTGGCCCATAACATACCTTTGAGAAAAATCAATTAAATAACGACTGTAATGTAATTTATTCTATAGCGTATTTCTTACCTTTGGCAAAAATGAAATTGCAAAAACATTGCACCCACACTAAGGCCAGAACATATGTGAACCGCTCACCTACTTTGCCATCTTCATTGGGTTCATTACCATAACGGCCCCGTGTGATTTTCTCCTGCACAATTCCGAATAGAAAGTAGCAAAAGAAAATACTCAATGAGTACACAAGAAAACTACTCTTTTCTGGTATTTTCATTGTTTTTTTCTTTGTTCTGCTCGCTTGCTGACTTCAGTAAAATATCGTATACTCTGTTCGCAATTAGTATAGAATCTACTAAGGTTTTTTTGGGACCAATGATCTCTTTTACTTTTGATGCACACGTCAGAAGTTTTTTAAAAACTTTTACTCCTGCGTTCGGCAAAAGACGCTACGTCAATTTATGCGAATGTCAAAATCAGCTGCTTTGGTTAATGCATGGTGTTGCCACAGCGCTGTTGAATGTGATGGGAAATGTTATTTACCGGACTGCTACTGTTTGAATGTGATATTCGCTCTTTGTATGAAATAAATTCTACGGTATGTTTAGAGAACGTAAATTATATGCAGAGAACGTTTAATATAGACAGAGAACGTTTATATTAAACGTTCTCTGTTATATGATATACGTTCTATGGTGCTTGAGGTAGATGTCGGTAGCTCTGTGGCACCTGAATGAAAGAATTACAACGTACTATTTATATATCACTTTGTTTGTGTTGTTGTTGGGGTTGAGTTTCTACAAATCAATTGGACTGGAGGGTAAATTAAAATTGACACGAAGTTTGCAGAAGGACACATCGGTGACCTTAAAAGTGCATATATAAATGATCAGCATGACATACTGAGTCAAATAACGATCTCGGTCTGTATATACAGTCATGGACAGAAAAATAGCACACTTTTAAAATAAATTATTAAAAAAGTTTTTTGTTTTATCCATCGCCATAATTTTTACGTTACTGTATGTATTGACTTTCTCAACTTATAATGGTAAGCTAATGCCGTTATCATGCTTATTTTTTGTTGTTACTCCTTATAATCGCACTCTAACGAAATTAGATTGTACAAAGAAATGGCATACATTTGGCTTTTTGCACAAATATTCATTATTAATTGTCAGTCCTGAAAAAAATAATTTTTTTCAATCAACAATAGCTCTTTAAAAAATGGGTAGAAATTTGCATTCTTCTCTGGAAAAAGGTCAATTTTAGTCTATGTGTATAAAAAAGACAAAATTCCATCTCAGATCGCCAAAATTGTTGGAGGAGCTGTTCCTTTGATCCTGATCCAAAGTACGCAGTTAAAAAAAAAAAACAATTGACTCACTACAGAAAGCTTAGGACGTCAAAAGCTCGCCAGCGCAAAGTCTCGATGCAAATTCTATTGAAAATTTATAGAGCGATATTAAGAAGCAAACTGCTAAGAATAAATTCAAAAACGCTTAATAAATTTGCTTTGGTATCTAGAAGACTGAGTTCGAATCCCACAAAGAATGAGCCAGAAGTTAGTGGAAAGTTTGCTCCGACGATGCCAAGACTGGATAATCGAACAAACGATATTGTTTTTTCGGCTTCGTCTCACCTTTGCCACAATATTTGGCCGATTGATCTTCGTTTTCGGTTCGTAAGCATGAATCCAAGACTCATTGCCAGTAATAATACATTTCATGACATCCTGGTAGTCGGAAAGCTTTGTTTCACAGACGTTAAAGCGACACTGTTTTTCGAAAAAATTTTGTGATTTTGAAACCAATCGTGCTTTCATTTTTCATAGGCCCTAATGATTTTTCAAAATAGTTTTCACTGATCCTTCGATATTTCAACGATGCCACTAAGATATCTGACTGTTGATCGTTAACTCCTAAGCACCAATTCCTTTACTATTGGGCGTGGTACGTCGTCAACCCCTTCTCCACCCTCTTTGAACATTCTGAACGTTTCGGCACCAGAAATTTGATTCCGCAAATAAAATTTAATATAACTTTTTTGTTGTATAATTTCACTCATCGTAAAAATCGCCTAATGCATTTTATGTACTTCAGAAAAGCAAGCCTATACTAAACGTTAAGGCTTATTTTGATTTGGTATTTTCAACAAATGTAACTGAGAGTTATACCAAGCCAGAAATGGAAAGAATGGGTTTCGCACAAATTAAATTAAATTAAAAAGTCTTTCTATTTTTTGCCCGCAGTAGTACTTAGCTGCTGATTGTTATTGTATTTAAGGCAATTGTATAATTTTCAAACAAATTCTTCAGATCGAACCACTATAGCATATGGCTGCTATACAAACTGATCGATCATCATTAACAGTCATCGAGTTCATGTCTGCCAAGTCAAAGCTTCCTCATAAGCTTGTTTCCATATTTCCACGCTACACCAAACACTTAGAGAACTTAAAGCTCTCTGTATCCTTCTCTAAATTCTATAAATCCCTTACTTTGTGTCTTGAATGTTTAAAGATTTCTTTCGAATAATCGCTAATTTCATAATAAATTTTTTCGAATGAAAAATAATACGAACATTAATAATTTTCAGCAGACCGGAAATAATTAGTCGCACCATTTCACCCAACCAGCGCTGCAAACGGTCATTATATTCCAATATAGCACATATTATATTTTATTATATAATAAATACATACACACACAAACATATAAAAATCGTTTAAAAAACGCAATTTTCTACTCCCTCTCTGCCATAAACGGTCATACTTGCATAGAGGGATGATGAATCCAGGTGTTCAATAAATTTGTTAGTTCGGCAGGCGATAAGAAATATTTGTGGCGGCTAACATTCGAACACATCTCTACAAACCTATGTGTATGTATGTATTATAATGTGGTAAGGGAGGTGGGAAGAGGTGGCGTTGGTGGTTGGAAAGAGGGAATGTAACAAAGTGTATTTTTAACCCTAGTTGACATGTGCACAAGTGCAACAATTATCACTACAAAAACAAAGGTTACCTGTTAGTCTTTTTTTTTACTTCTAATATTTTTGTTGTTTTACCAATCGTTATTGTAATACTTTGTATATCGGGTAGAGGTTTGCGTGCGTTTAGTGGCTGGAGGCCAATAATTTTTTTTTTGTTACGTAAAGGGAATCATAATTATACGCTCAGCGGGGCAACATGTCATTAAAATATATACGAAAGAACGAAGGTAAGGGAATGGGTGACATGTTGCAGCAAGTAGAAATTATGTGTTTTAATAGTTAGTTGAGCGCTTCGGAATCTCCAACTAGGAAGTATTAGAGCAGATATTTCCTTACTTCGATTTAGCAAAGTTTCTACTTCTTCTTTACTGACGTAGACACCGCTTTCGCGGTTATAGCCGTGTATACAGTAGTGCTCCCGTCGCTATTTGACACCAATTCGAGACACCAAGTACAGCCAGATCCTACTCCACCTGATTCCTCCAACTGAGCGGAGTTCTCATTCTTCCTCTTTTTCGAACGGCGTATACTGAATCGCAAACTTTCAAAACTGGAGTGTACTCCCCATCTGGACAACATGACATATCCAGCGCAGCTGTTGTCTCCTTATTCGCTGAAGATTCGCAAAGGGCCATAAATCTTCCGCAGAACCTTTCTCTCCAAAACACGCAAATATAACAGGACGGGAATAACGGGTGACTTATAGAGTTTTGTTTTTGTTCGTCGAGAGAGGACTTTACTTCTCAATTGCCTACTCAGTTCGAAGTGGCACCTGTTGGAAAGAGCGATTCTCTGTTCGACTTCAAGGCTGATATTGTTGTTGGGGTTGATGCTGGTTCCAAGGAAGATGAAATTATTTCCGACTTCAAAGCTATGACGGTCAACAGTGACGTGTGAACCAAGTCGCTAATGCGATGACTGTTTATTTGATGACAGGAGATATTTCGTCTTGTCCTCGCTCATAACCAGGTCCATGCAGTACTAACGGCGCGGTTGTTGAGTCCGATGATATCAATATAATCGGCATACGACAGCAACAGTACACTCTTATAGCAGATCGTACCTTCTCTATTAACCTCTGTAGCTTGTATTATTTTCTCCAGCAATAGATTGAAGAAGTTACACTTCTTGTTTGAAACCTCGCTTGGCGTCGAACGGTTCGGAGAGTTCCTTCCCGATCCAGACGGAACTTTTGATGTTGTTCAGACATAGCGGCATCAGTTCCAACCGCGTGAAGTACAATTTACATTTTGAACTTTGGCCACAATGTCATTCTCAGCGCTAGAGAGGTCTTGTCAAATATTCTTAAAATAAATATGAAATTTTTTCTGGAGTCCATGTCAAAATTTGTCGAAACACTATCAAAATGGCTTACCAGTTAATTCTTTGTGGTGTCTAGAGACGGCTTCGCTGCACAAAACTTGCAACATGTTCTTTTTCCTGGAACACGCCGAGTGTTGCAAGTCTTCAACTATCAGTTTGTCCACAAAGTTTTCACTTTATCACTTTCTTTTTACTTACAGAATCTCCATAAATAGATAAACACGTATTTCCGATAGTTTTGGAACTTGTATTGACTTAGAACACTCTTTTCTGAATCTTTCTAAAGGGATAGGTTGAGTTTTAGACTTAATAATAGTTATTCTAATTAAATAAATAATAACTTAAAATTATTATACCACAGAAGAACTTGTTTTAGTTAGTAAATAAGTAAATATGACTTATCATCATGACTTGTAGAGGTTATGTTAAAGTGTTCGCGAGGATTTCACAGCAGAAGCTTGGTGTTTGCCTTGACGTCGAAGAAGAACTTTTACTTAATATTTGTATAATATTTTTACATATTTATCGCAATAACTACTAACACACTCTTGACTAGCATCGTTGTCAGAAATCAGTTCAGCATTCTCACTTCCTTCTTTTTAATTGCACTCTCAAATTGATCCGTCATTATTGCGTTTAGATGCCATTTTGGTGCACACCATTGACACCACCGCTTTGCAATTTTGGCGCTCCAATGCCATCGGCACCGCCACCGCAATATCCCTCCGTTGACGTGCTGCCTCCACCAGTGCTGCTGCCTTCACCTAAATTGCTGTAGCCACTGGTTGAGTCGTCGCTTTGATTGCTATTCTGATTGTGATTGTGAAATTGTTGTGCTGTTGTTGTTATTTGATGTTGCTGTTGTAAAGGCATCTGCCCCAATGACTGGTGTACACCATTGTGATTGTGGTGGTGATGTGAACTGTGTGTGGGTGCACGCGGATCTTCTGGTGTCCAGGTGCGTGCATAGAGTTTACTGCCCGGATAGCGGTCACCCTTGCGATACCAGGAAAGCGAGTGAGCAATACCGCCGCCTGTAAAGGTAGACAATTTTATGTAGTGCGTGTATTGCAGGGATGTATGGATAAATATTTTAACGTTAAAAAAGAAACTTCACACATAGAAGAGAGATTGCTATAAAGTGTGTGAAATTTACAGAATAATCTTAACAATTGCCATTCTATGAAATAATAGTAATTTTAAGAAGTCTTATAAATATTCTACAAATGGGTGAAATTAAATTTAAAAGCACCCTCAGTTTATCCTTCTGTCTTTCGACTTTTTGCCGATGACATGAAGGGTTTGTCTAACCCTAATAAAATTTTCCGAAGGATAGTCGCAATCAAATTCGTTTCAGACACATTCTATGAGAAATATTGTGGCGCATTGATTTGTATTTTGTACAGGTATATCCCTTTTGCCAAAAAGTTTTTAAGACATAGAAGGAAACCACGAAGACAATGGAATATGTATATACATAGTTTTTGAGATATCGATCTGAAATTTTGTACACGGGTTTGCACAGAGGATCGCAGTAGAAGAAACACTCATGGGCTAAAACTTTTCAAAAAATGGGTGTGGCCTCGCCCTCTGAAAGGTTTAATTTACATACTTATCTTCCAAACAACTAAAGCTACAACAACCAAATTCGCACAGAGTAAATAAATATTCTAAGAACTTCTTCCGACAATGTGAACATGGATGATAATACTGCCCACTCCCCATACTGTTAAGATCTACTAAAAGAAAAACTAATAAAAGATAAATCAATAACTAAATAACATTATATTTTACACTTAAGATATTTCAAGAGAACTTTAAGGGATAAAAATTGAATGATGGACGTGGCACCGCCCACATTTCGATGAAAATCCTTATCTCAAAGCAAAACCTCAACCTCAAATTGAGTGAAATCGGACTACGATCACGCCTGTTCGTATTGTTCGTTTAATGTAGGACAGCTTATGACCCAAATTGTCCAAATCAGACCAAAACTATTCAAGCCTCCAGATACCGAATATGGATCAAGGTTCCAATTGCGAGCTTTTTATTGAAAATATCGGTCAATGTGTGAGATATATTAAAGAAATTCGTAGAGAATACTTTTCTAAAAATAGTACGCCTATACAGGGTTTGTCCGGAAAGTAATAGGACTGAGTCGATTGTTGAAATTTGAGGTCTAAAGCCACACTGATAAGGTCCAATCAGTTTGTTGACGGTGGGCTTTAATCTTTCACGGAATACGCTACGGAATAGCCTTGTGAGCGATACTTAGGAGACACATCTGGGCTGTAGGGCGGCTGCGGAATCGTTGGGATGCCGTCCTAGGTTAGGTAGCTGTTCACAAGAAAGGCGGTATGAGCCGGGTTGTTGTCGTGATGCAACTTCCAATCGTTGGGCATACTTACGTCCGACCATATTTTGCAAAGAATCTGATGCGTGCTACTTATCAGTTCTTCGCCGCCGTGTTTAAATAGCTCGGCCGGCGACCCATCGAACTTCTTCATGGTCGGGCAATGGAACGTCTGCTTCATCGTCCATTTGGGAATCGGGTTCGCCTTTTCATGGCGTTATGCTTTCACTGCCATTCAGCAGGCTGGAGAAGTGTTCTCTCTATAATTTTAATATGCTCTGGGCATAGGTTACTAGATCACCTCTGAGGGTTCGACAAGAGTATGCTCCGGTCTTGAAGTTTAGCCCCATTTACCTAGCAGAAAAATCTTTGAACTTCCAGTTGACTTCATACCACATACATACATACATATATCGGCAAAAATTTAGTGAAAACTTGCCCCCATATGACAAACCTCATACACCTGAAGGTATTACCCTGGCCTTGGTACTGGTAAGTCGTAAGATAATGAAATGTTCTGTTACACCCGAACTTAGCCCTTCCTTACTTGTTTATTTCTGAAGTTTATCATAGTTTCAATGCAACCCAAAGCTCAGGTTTTTAAATTCATTAGACCGTCAGAGTGGCATCATCTTAACCTTCAAACCCTCCCCTTATATTGTATGTGGATACAAAAATGTGTTTTCTCTAGTAAATAAAAACTATGATTAGATTATTAAAAAATCCATGAATGGCAGATTATTCCAAAAATATAATCTTATATTTTCTAAGTGGACACGTAACTGTATCTACATCGTGCTCGTCTCGGCTCAAATAAAGAGCTTAGCTCAGTGCTTCAATGAAAGTGTCAACAATTTTAACGCCCAAACAATTAAAATGCCAACAAATGCAATTACAACGAAAACGAAAACAACAACAACATAAATCATTGCAGAATCCTTTCGTCGCTTGCCTCGCATCATGTGTACACGAACCCCAGCCGTCTGCCGGCTTGCTGCACTGGTAATCAAGAATCCATTAGCAGCAACATTACAACCCCATTAGAGGGACGATGAGCAAAGGTAAGCACGAAGATGTCGACGGCGCATAATCTCTGCCTTCGTACTCATGCTTGCTGTTTGTCGTCCTGTTTGTTATTGCAGCTGCATGCTGTGCCACAATTATGCTTCCGCAAATTCTTGCCGCTTTGCTCTCGATTTTTGTTATTGTTTGGCAAATAAGAGTGTCTGCATGTGTGTGTGTGTGTTTGCGCAAAACGTTAAAAACTCGGATGCTGATTGCCTTTTGGCACTTTGTTTTTGTTTTTTTATTCGAATAATCCTCAGTGTGTCTGCACAGTGTTGCATGTTCGGATTTTCGGCAGTTGTAACAACAACAAGCGCCGCTGAGCATAAGCTGCCAATCAGCGCGTGTTGCAGCAACGAGGGTAGAAAGTATCAAGGCTTTGCGCAAGGATGTGCTTGTTCTCACTGGTTTATGGACTGACTTGAAGGGCGTTACGCTGTGTGCCACCAGCTTCCTGCCAAACAACTTAAGTTTCGTACAATTTGTTGCGGCGGTAAGCGATGCGCTTTCATAGATATTTTGTGTGGGCGGTCGAAGGGTGAGGTCAAGCTGCGCTGTTTCCCAGACATCGTACTTGAAGTGCACGAATGGTGTTTTTCAAGTGTTTTCACTTAACAAAATGCAGCATTCACTTCATTATTTACATTGGTATCAGTTTCTTTGTAATGTGTCTGTTGGGTTTACTCTTATTTTCGGTGCTTATTTGTTGCCTGTTGGTGTGAAAATGCGCAGGGCGTGCGCTTAATACGGACAGTTAATTAAATATGTATAACGGCGTTTTTGGGGTAGAGGATTGGATGAGTCTATCTTTATTTGAGAAGGATCTACCGTTCACGATAGATAAATGATGGAGCAACTCCTTTGTTAATGTATCTCTGAAGTAATTTTTAGGAATGTTGTCGAGTTCACAATCCTTGGCGGCTAAAAAGACCAGGTCCGTTTCGGTTACGTAGACCCGATTGTCGAATTCTTTTTGATCAATCAGTTTGTTTCACCGCTAAATCTGCGGTCCGATACCAATGATTTCTAAAAACTTTTCAATCAAATAATTATTCCTTCGAAACCATATATATTGGGACAAAAAAGCAGCCGGAAATTTAACAAAGAATTTGTCTCAAATTTTGTATTTATACCAAATTTTGTGTACGGAATCATTGCAAATGTTAGAAAAGGTTTACAGTGATTCAGTTTTATCAAAAACACAAGCCCACGAGTGGAAAAAAGCGTTCAAAGACGATCGAGAGTTCGTTAAAGAAATACCTCGTTCTGAACGACCTTCGACCTCTTCAACTGATGAAAATATTAAAAAGGTGAAGGATATGATGCTTGAAAATCGTCAGGCAAGTGTTAGAGAGATGGCAAGAGAGCTCGACACCTCTCTCGTATCCGTTCGAATGATTTGGGTGGATATTTTGGGTATAAAACGCGGTCTTGTTCGACTCGTCCCTACAAAACTGAATTTTTTTTCAAAAAGAATACTGTAAACAGATATCTGCTTTGGACATGGAGAACATTATAATTACCGATGAGACATGATGAGTCGACGTTACGAGTTTTCGAAAGAAAGATTCTGCGGAAGATTTATGGTCCGATGAGCTGTATGAGATATACGACGACATTGACATAGTTCAGCGAATTAAAAGATAGCGGCTGCGCTGGCTAGGTCATGCCGTCCGTATGGATGAAAGCACTCGAGCTCTGAAGTACCCGACGGGGGAAGCAGAGCAAGAGGATTACCTGAACAGAGTATATTAAGTTTTTAAAGCTAGAAGAAAACGTCGGAGACCCTATATATATGTATATAAATTATCAGTGTAATTTTTTTATTAAACTGTCGGGTTGGCTATAAATAAAGTTTTATCGACTCTATGACAATTTCTACATTTTATCATTCCATCTAAAAATTAGCACTACAAGCTTTTAAAAAGCCTCAAACATGGAAAATAAATTTACTCCTCCTTTCAACCACCCACATCCACTGTTTTACCGACACCACTTTGTACACCCATCTTCAACGGCGTTTATTAGCTGTTCGTATCTTTAGTGCTTTGCACCAAATCATTCAACTTTTTCGAACATACTTACAAAACTACAGTATCTACATGCGTATGTATGTACATATATACACAGACGTAGTTATATTTACAATACGTATGGTATGGTCTATTGAAGTATTGCCATCTGTTGGCGCAAAACGGATTTCTCACGGTATGATTATGTTGATTTTCTCCATTTCTCCGCTTTTTGCTATATTTTCATTGCATGTTTCCTCTTATCTGTTGTTACATTATTTTTGTTGTAGCATGTACTTGTTTATACGCTATTGTTTATTGCAACGTTATTAAAGCTTTTCTTAAAGGACAACTTTCAACTGATGCAGAAATTAATAAAAGTAAAAATTTCCGAACTCAATATAGAAAAGCTGAATGGTGGAATATTTGGTACATCAATTACTAAAGATAGAAATTTTATCAATGGCTTGACTGTTCTGGAAAGCGAATCGTGGAAATGTTTTATGTTCATAGTCGAAAATTTCCTAGGTAACCATAAAGTACCAAATTATGAAGAAATTGAGCAAAATAAACTCTCAGACTCTAGAAACAAATTTGTGTATGAACTTAAACTATCTCCGCAAACAGCTGGATAAATTTTTGGATGATTTTGAAAATTATAGTGAGAAACAGAAAGAGCAGTTCAACCAGAATATTAAAGTGATGAAAGAATCGTATCAAGGTTGTTGAGATCGTCATGTGACGGCAGATTACTGATGGTCATTAAAAAGATATAACCACTTGTATAAAAGAAAAGCTCATAAAAGGCGTGTTTATTGAAGGATAACACGTGTTTTAGACATTTTTCTTTCTTTTCACTTAAATATATCCTAATTTTTCAAAACAAAGCCAACATTATAAATATAACTGTTTCGAGAGAAAATCTTACAAAACCATAGACAGTTTCATGAATTTATCCAAAATCGGTCTTATATCTAAGGCAATAAAACCACTGTGTTTGAAACCCGCAATGGGGTTAAAATCTTAAAGATTTTCGAAGAGTAAAACCTGTCTGGGAAGCTCGAGTAATTCTTACTCAAATCTGTTCTGTTTAGAACCTTAAATTACTTACATATCTAGGTATGATGCTGATAAAACCGACAGCACCGCCTTTTGAGTTCTTTTAATTTCACTCTTGTAAAACCTTCCTGCATACGAACCTGTGGTTGGATAATATCAATGACCAGAATATAGTAATTTGCTGAAAATTGTTCACTCAACTTTTCAAACAATTTTTATCTAGCGAAGCACGGAGATCTATGATCCAAAATTGATCTTATGTCTAGAGCAATAAAACCACTGTACACCAGTAAGTACTTCGATACTTTAGTGCTGTTTGTCGCGGCATTTATGTTTTCTCAGATTCAAGGCATGGGAGAGTTTCATCAAAAAAATTTAATAAATGCTAATTTTTTCCTATTTAGATTTTTGTTTAAACATATCTTTTAAATAATTTTAATTTTTTCTTTAATTGTACCCCATTATAATCGAAAGAACTGAAAGAGAAATTCATTATTTTCAAGCTTTAACGGCGCCATCGCCTTTTCTGCCCTAACGGACACGCAATGAGCCTAGTTCATTTAAACTTTCTTTCTATTCTTACAGGTGCTCGCACAGTGGACGATCAAGGCCGAGCGAAGCGTTAAGCGTCCAGTCTGCGGGCACCCTAAAACGGACTTGTCTACGATAATTGTCATACATTCATAAAAATTTTAATAAAATTCTATTTCAGTTAACCCAACATCTTTACGCGAGTAGAAGGAGACCACACTTAGAGGTTATAAAGCCAAATACAATGAAGAAGTTTCAAAACAATATAAATCAACATTTTATTTACAAATAAATTATGTACTAAATACTTAAATATCCACAAACGAGCACATCAGTTCAAAATTAACAAAAAAAACGAAAACCGGTTCCAATAACTCAATCTCTAAAGTGATCTTCATATGTTGAAAAATAGGAACTAAAAAAACACATGCTTTCTAGTAAAATTAAAATTTATTTGTTTTGACAAACTTAAAAAAAAATACTCAAAATTATGTAATAAAAAAATTTTTGAAGCGTCAAACAAACTTTAAACGTTTTTGCTGTTACTACTTGCACCCTTTCAGCAAAAAAAAATAAGGGCTAATAAACATAAATGTGTGCCGCATAAACGATGCATCTCTTGCAGAACGCATTTTATATTCATCCAAATTTATATAAATATACTCGTACATATGTATATGTATACCGTTGCTGCCTACCCCCTTTTTTGCATGCGCTGCCACCTCATTCAATTTGAATAGAAGAATTATTAACCAAAAACCGTAACTAAAGATGGTTTTATTAGCGTCAGCAGAAGGGAAAGGGAAAGGAAGAAGGAGTAGGGTATAGGGTATTGCCACAAAAACCACGTGCAGCATGCAAACACATGAAAAACTAAGAGTAACGTCAGCAATTTATGAAATTCGCATTGGATGGCACTGAATGATCGATACTTCCGCTTCCCCTTTCAACTTAGCCGAGCACCTTTTTTTTTTGAAGGATTTCATGAGAAAAGTGTGAAAATTCTAATTAGTCACACTTAGCAGCTTATTGTGGCTGCTGTAAGCAGTTACTAATATAGACTGTGCACGCAAAAAGTTTGCCACCACCCGATCGCATTAGCGCTGCGGTGTATTACATCGAGTTCAAGCTGGTGTCCGCGCTCAAAGGATCTTCGTTTGAGTGTGCAGCTTGCGGCATAAATTCGCGGTAACACACGGTTCGAGCTATGAGTCGTCAATTTATTTCATCTGTTCAATCGGCCAAAAATATTAAATCGTTCACAATTTTTTTTGTGAAAAATACGAAATTTAAGGCAAATTATTATTATACGATATGTATTATATACTCTCACCCCGTGGTTTTAGTTGTGGGCCTAAACGTTTGACCAATTTGATTGATGTTCATGTGTCAAAAACCATGATTGTATAACATTAGCATCGCGTGCACGATCTGCTTATGAGTAATAATTAGTTCAATTGAGTCGGCGAATATTTCAATGGACAGTTCAAATTTATATGATTTTTACAAGTGAAGTACAACTGGTAGATACATACATTATATACATATGTATACAGGTTATTAACCTTCGAGAATTTTGGAATGCTCCACAACGTCACGTGATAGCTCAAAAAGCATTAGAAAAGTTACGTCGTTGCTCACTAGAAGTGAACGACAAAGATAGCCAACCACTCTTATGAGATAAGAAGAGAAGAAATCTCCAAACTATCAGATCTCGACCAAACCTTAAGTTTTTTTTTGTAAAAGAGTGGCAAACCGATCTCTTAAAGATTTTTATTCACATCTGTGAAAATAATGCCAACCATGCTTATGAGGAAAAAATCGAAGAAAGCTCCAAACTATCAGATCGCGACCAAAACTCGTGTTTTTTTTTAGAAAAGACTGGTTTCGACAGGTGAGATTGTTTCTGGGAGAATACGATACAAAGCGGTTCAAGAAACTAATCATCCTTCACAAAACAAAAATTTAGCCAGCTTGAGGGATTTTATACAGGTCACTGTAATCTGCGGTGTCATCTGCAGTTTGAGTTCTGTTCCATGGATCAGTGTCGCTTTTGCGAACAAAGAGCAGAGACACTAGAGCCTGAACTGCCTCGCAATTGCAAGTAGATGAAGTCAGGTTATTGGACAGTTCGTTCCGGTGAGAGAACACATTGCAACTATTAACCCACGAGCTTTACTAAGCCTCTTTGATTTGACTGGGTCAAACGAAGTGTTATGATAACAGGAGAGGACAAAATAGACCACAGGTGGCAGGACAATCCTTAAAATTGAATCTAATCGAATCTACTCTCAAATCACTCGGCTATGACGGCCATATACCATACACGAGATATGTCTAGAAAACAACAGGAGTTTTAAAATTTCGGGTTAGGATAGTCTAATTGTCAAAATTTTTTATTATGTGGATATTTGACGAGTTTTTGTAAGCTTAGCGATTTTCGTTTGTCAAAAGCTCACACTTCGTTACTGTTTCGCGAATTCATGAGCAAAAGCAATACACTACCGATGTCCCAACCGCCATATTGGTATGACTTTTTCCTATTTCTAAAAATGAGGAGCTTTTTCTCCTCGTATCCCACATTTGAGGCCTCGTTGACCTTGTTTGAGTTTGAGAAGTGTTTCTACGATTGGGAGAAGCGCTGGCTTAATTGCATAATTTCGAATAAGAACTATTTTGAAAGCGACAGCATTAATGCAGACAAATGAATATTTTTTCCCCAAAAAAAAAGAAAATTCCGGTTATTTTTTGAACACTTCTCGTAAATAAGCCAAGCAAGCACTCCGAGATTTGTCAAATTTAAAATTTCGTCTAATTTCATCTAAACGCTAAACCAAAGTTGTAAGAAATATTACTACACAATTTCATTACTCACTTCTATCTTTTAAGATGATCTTCTTCGGCGGCTCCTTCTGATAGTTGCGCTGCAAACTCAAACCCGGTTCATTGCCATTTTTATCCTTTTTCACCATCTCACTCAGAAAAGTTATATAGCTGATGGCCAACTTCAGTGTATCCACTTTACTCAAACGTTTCTCATACGGCAAAGTGGGAATATGTGAACGTAGACCCTCAAATGCCTCATTGATGCTCTGCATGCGACGACGTTCACGCAAATTGGCCGCTTGTCGCTGTTGAGCCATTTGCGAGGCACACTTCAAGCGGCGCGTCTTGTGCAAGCGACTAATTCGGAAAGAGAGAAATCATTGATATCAGAACTAAAACGAACAGCTATCGTAACTGCATGTAACCCACCTCTTTTCATTGTTTTCTTGATCACTATTGAAGCCACTGCTATACGCATCATCTTCATCACTCTCCGAGCTATTATCATCATCGCCGAAGAAGAATTCCGAACTGGAGCTGGAACCATTCGTCGCCTGTGAGCCTTCGAAAAAGTGTCGCGCCATTGTCGCTTCCAGATCGAAATTGTCGAGGGAGAACATTTTTGCGGTAATATTGGTCAAAGGTGCGGACTGACGTGTATTAATATTGTTGTTGTTAATGTAATTCCCTTCACTTGTTGACTCGTCCAATCGTTCGTAAACACAATTATTTAATTGAATAATTGGCATTTAATAGTTTTCGCATTTTCCTTTCAAAAAGTCTGCTTTCTAAGTGCGCGCACGCGTTGCTTCCGATTTCAGTACTCGTATTTGACTTATGACTTTCGTCACAAAACGATATGACTTGTACTCGTATTGACGACGGGCCGCGTGTCCTACACGTGCGCTTTACACCCGAACAAGTGTTCTTCGGAAGCACACAGCTGTTGTCGTCTATTGTTTGTAGATTTTTTGTTAGATAACAATTAGTTTGTTTATCATTGGTATCAATGTTGTTGTTACCACCCCTCTACTCCACGGCTCTATCGACCACGTTCGGTGAGTTTGATTTCCTTATCAATTAGCGAGGAAAGCGTTCTATGTAAAGATATAAATATGATTATTATCTGATGATGTTTGTTCGGACTCTTATTCGATGGTTTATCATTAATTTATGATGACATTTTAAGTAGCGATATTTGAGGTTATTGATTTTGGCTTATCTATTGTAATAAAAATGTTTTACATGAGTTTGGTTATCAAAAACATTTTGCTTTACATATTATTATCACTTATGTAGTTATTGCGCGTATATAGAAAATGTGGTGGGAGTACTAGATGAGAAGCGTTTGGCTTAACAATGAAAGAACTTTTCGAAATAAAACATGGCTTTATTCTTCGACATAATCTTCATCTAGAGTAAGTAACGGTCTTCCAACATTTCGATACCTATTCGAATTTTGTGTGAAATCGCTTTCCAACGAGTCTGGGAAAGAGAAAGTAATTGCGAAGCGCCAAATCTAGTCAATATAATAGATGGGAGACTAGTTCAAAACACAATTCTTTCAATTTATGAATTGTATCCCAAGCTCAATGAGTCAAAGCGTTGCCTTGTTGAAAGAACATTTTTTTTATCGCCATATACTTGGTTTTATAATTTTATTAATGCATTCGATCAGTCGCAGATGGACATTTGAACGGCTATGTAACATAATTAATCGATATGGAAAGAACTCATCATTCTCTTTTTCATTTGTAAAAAAAATATGTGATGATATTTTCTACGTGTTTCTTTGGAATGCCATTGTTGTTAACCATTGAATATGGGGTAATATTTTTCCCTAACAGGAAACAAAGTTTTATTAAAACATGAAGTTCCGCTTTTTTTATTGTAAACCAGAAAAGCGAAAATAGCGCAACTTCCTATCTAATAACTTGAGAACGATAATATGAAATGTCACGCAGCTTTCATAAAGGGTGATCTATTTCGAAGTTCCTTACTTTTTAAAGAAAAAACACAGACACTTCAAATTTAATGGGGAATGATTATTAACATTCAAAAGAACATTTTTTTTTTTTTAATTATCTCTTTCAAATATTAGCCGCGGTCCCGTCTAAGATGGTCGGTCTGTTAAGTCCAATTTTCGATGACTCGTTCGAATAATTCGACTGGTAACTGGCGAATGACACAAGTGATGTTTTGCTTCAAGACCTGAATCGAAGCGGTATTGTCCACATAGACTTTAGAAATTATAGATCCCCACAGGAGAAAATCTAACGATGTGATATCACACAATATTGGTGCCCAATCGACCGGCCTAAAAAGTTTCTGCTCACTAAAGTGTCCTCTCTATAAATCCATTAATTGTGAAGGAAAGTGGCCCCATCTTGTTGAAACCAAATGTCGCCAAGATCACGAGCTTCAATTTCGGGCATCAAATAGTCGGTTATCATGGCGCGATAACAGTCGCCATTGACGGAAACGTTCTGACCAGAGTCATTTTTAAAAAAATATGGACCGATGATTCCACCGGCCCATAAACCACACCAAACTGTTGTTTCTTCCGGATGAAATGACAGCACTTCAATCTCTTCAGGTTGCTCTTCGTCCCAAATACGGCAATTTTGCTTTTTTACAAACCCATTGAGCGAGAAATAGGTCTCATCGCTGAAAAAAATTTGGCTCGAAAACGTCGGATCTTCTTGGAACTTTTTAAGAGCCCATAAAGCGAAGCAATGCCGCTTAGGAAGGTCGAGCGGTTTCAGTTCTTGCACAAACTATATTTTGACACTTTCAATTTAAGATCTCGACGTAAAATACGTCAAGTCGCCAAATCGTCTCTCCACGATTTTCTCTCAGCTACGGCTGTTATATTTTCTTTACTGCGTGCTGGACGATGTCTATTCGGTCGAGTATTCCCCAATAATGAATGATGGGTCCCAAGATGGATAATGGTGTTGCGAATAGTAAGCTCAATAGGGCGATTATGTTGATCATACGTTGAACAAATCGCGTGAAACACAATCTTTATAGAACGTGAATTTTCGTAATAAAGTTGAACGATTTGTAAACATTGTTCAGGCGTAAATCTTTCCGTAATGTAATGCCAAACAATATTGAACAAAAAAACAGCTTGGCACGACTCAGGTGTGATTTGTCAAAAAAAGGCTATTGAAAAAAGTACCTCCACTTGAATCAACCGTTAGTATTATAAGTATTTTAGTTAAGGCTAGTACTCTAGGGCAAGGAAAGAAAGTATTTTAACCAAGAGTTTATAAACTTTCGAAAAGAAACTCTTAAATATCGCTAGATGTTGACACAAGTAAAAAATTTAAACAAAAGCAGGACAAAAGATTCTAATAATTTGGGTCTGCTGCTAACGCGATAACACCATCTAATGCAAAGCATATATGGTATATACGACTATTAAACAAGTTCAAAAAATGTTACCATCGATTTAAGATTTACTACCGATTTTTGAACACACGCAGGCCAAAAAGGAAGATGCAAAATTTGCGGTAAAATCTATTTTTCTAACGCCGTCCTTTTCTTAGTTTTTTATCTTTTTTAATCGTAGGCCTTTTTACGGAGAATAAATTCTAGTTAAACGAGCATTTTTATTTTTTGGTTCCATTTAGAAGACCGGAGTCACTGCAGCAATGGAAGAATTTTTAAGATACTTAATATATCAAACATTTTTTTCAATTTTTTTTTCGTGAGCGTCAATATTTTCTAGATTCTTATATTCTTTTAACAATCAGAGGTGTAAACTGATCGATTATAAGTATGTAAATGAAGCGTTTATGCGCACTTTCATATTATTTTTAATTTTCCTACATTTTTACTTTAAGATTACCTTGCTCAGTTGCCACAGCCTTTCATTTTTATGCACAATTTATTTGTATTTTCTGTTGGGTTGATTTGTTTTGTATATTATACGTTATTTGGCGCGCTCTTTGTTTATAATTTCATAATAATAATATTTGCATATTTGCAATTAAACACTTAACACCACTTTATATTAAAAACCATTGAATTCAAGCGGTGAATGAGGAATTACGAATAATCCATTTTATTTTTACTTTTGTTTCGTCTTTTTTCAACTTAAAATGCAAATTTATATCCCGTCGGGTCTGACCATCGCCAAATTATATTTGAACCGCTTTTAGGCGCATAATCGCGCGCCACTTCCGTTCACGAGATCGCACAACAAATGAATGCCTGGCGGCAGTGTAAAGTGGCCGTTCAGTTACCGATATCCTGACAATTGAATTAAGTGAATGTTTATTGCAACCTCTCTGCCGTCCCACCATGCAGCAAT
The DNA here is from genome assembly GCF_023373825.1 of Bactrocera dorsalis. Classification (NCBI taxonomy): domain Eukaryota; kingdom Metazoa; phylum Arthropoda; class Insecta; order Diptera; family Tephritidae; genus Bactrocera; species Bactrocera dorsalis. The sequence continues at coordinate 100,103,591 of NC_064304.1, read as the reverse complement.
ATCCGTTCATTTGAGGGGTTGTTTTTCCTGTTGCAGGGTGGTGACTGTGCTGCCAGATTGTTTTGCTGCCAACAGTGATAATGAACGAAATCAACCCATATGTCTTTGTGCGTGTGTGTTGTGGTTCTGTGAAGGCCGCAAGTTGCGTTGAATGTAATTATATTTCGACAATGATGGCGGCAAACTTCAAGGAATGAACTTACTGGGCGGAGCTTAGCGTTGTGCCAATCGGAGAGTGAATCGTGTGCTTAGTGAAGGAATGCTATGGCTTTTTTTTTTCTTTTTTTACTTTTGAAAGGTGTCAAAGTTCAATACGACAGGTGGCGCTATGAAATGCTTAGACATGTGGGTATAAATAAAATATATAAGTCTATCGAAGGTATTTAACGACAAGATAACAAGCAGGAAATTACCATATTTGCGTAAACAAAAACTAAAGAAACAAGTAAGGACGGACTAAGTTCGAGCGCAATCAAACATTTTATACTCTTGCAACTTGCAAGAATCAAAGCCAGAGAAATACCTTCAAGTGTGAAACGTCAATCAGAGAATCATCAGAATCTAAGCAATTTTATACATACATATGTATACTAGTATATACTATATAACTCTTACACTGACCAACAAATTCGGCGTAGTTTGCTAGAAAATCATATTATGAAGTTTATGGAAGTCGGCGTAATATCGAGACTCGATTTTGTCTATTAATTATTATCATGCCCTTATACCAAAAAAATGTTCCCTGGGTTTCATTAAGGTACCTCCCTCACATACAAACACCAATCATATGGATCAAAGTTAGCCAGATGTTCGAAAATCCTGGTAATAGTTACAAATATGGGAGCTAGGTCAACTTTTCCCCCAATTATGTCTATTTAAGGCACAAAAATATACTGTTATGAGTAAAACATGTTCTGTAATTTTCATTGAAATAACTCACATATTGGACGATATGTCCAGTATAAAGTCACCAGGAAGTTCGAAAATCTTTATATTAGGTATAAGAGGGCTCAGGGTAGCATTGACCCGTTCAACCCGTTTTTGATACACAGAATTACTATTGCCAAGACATGACTTTCCATGAATTTCCATTTTACATCTCACACATTGTCTGTTATTTTTGGTCAAATTTGAACTATAGTTGCTGGGCTCCACATATTCGGCACCTAGGGGCTCGAATAGTTTTGGTTGGTTTTGAACAATTTTTGTTCATAAGGTGGCATACACTAAAGGCATTATTCGTGTCAAGTTTTATCCCGTTATATTAAATGCTTTACTATAATTTGTGTACTGGAAATCTGAAAGAATCAAGTGGAATTTAAAATTGTGTTATGTGGAAAGTAGGCGTGGTTGTTGCCCGTTTTCGTACATTTTTGGACTGTGATATAAGAATATGAGAAGAGTATCACGTACTAAAATTGGTCGATTGGGTGCCGAGATTTGGGATTATACCAAAAAATGGCCACACCCATCGTAAAATTTTCACACAGGCCTCCATAAAACCCTTATATACCTTCTCGAAGGTAAGATTTAATGTCTCTGGTGATTTAGTAGTTTTGAAAAGTACCATTATTTGGAAGGTGAGCAAAGTTATCTTCCGACTTCACCGTTTTTGACACTGTCGATAGGAATTTTATTGGGTTAGGAGATATGTATGTAAGTATGTACATTAAATTTATTAGAGGGCGGTGCCACGGCCACTTTTTCAAAAGTTTTTGCTCACAGATATCCCTTGCTTCTCACAAAAGACATTTTATTCACATACGCGATTTTCCATTATCGGGCAGGTAATCAAAAATTATTTACAAATTTCTAATATGTTTTCCTGGAAAACGAGCTTTTTTTTAAATATTTTTCATGCCTCTCTAACCCACTAGTTTCTAGGCTACACCCAATATCTTCGATACTAAGTACATACTATATCCATGCTATTTAATAGTCCTTAAAAAATACAATTTGTATGTATGGATTGTGCGTTTTTTTGCCTTCGAACTAATTTGTTTATACAGCTGCACAGCTGCTCATCACACAAATTTTCGTTAGTTCGCTTAAACATAATTTGTTTATCATTCCGATCCGCAGGACAATGCAATCATAACAGACTGCTCGTAAAACAACAACGGCAACGATCGAAATGATAAAAGAACAATATGTAATTTGTTCGATGTTAGCCACAAACAACAACAATTCGAAAGATGCGAATACTTGTTTGTATGTATGTCTGACTGCCGAAAATTAACCCTCATAAGCGTATCTATAGGGTGATGACTTTCATACACAAAGCACTTCATTACTTCTAGGAAATTTTAGTATTTGTAAAACTAGTTGAGAGTATTTCGTCATTAATATATGTATGGAGGTTCAAATATTTAAGGAAATACAAAATTGAAAAAAATCGAAATATGTTATTTTTTTTAGAAATTTTTAAATAATTTATCATAACTGACTTATAAAATAATTTTTATGTCATGATACAAAATTTTGAATATTTTCGAAATAAATTAAAAACTGGCAAAATTTTTCCTGATGGGTCACATCTTTATTTGCGTTTATTGCTGGCGCGTTTTAAAAATTATGTCATTGAATGTGGCTAAACAATTGGATGAGGAATTATATTTTGACACCCTTGTCACTGGAAGTGCAGTTTTGAATAAGCAAATAATGAGCGTTACCCCCGAAGCGTAAAGGAGGTACTCGCGTATGAAGAATGGCTTATACAATGTACATACTTATGTATGTCAAAGTACAGAAAAGTGTTTGAAGAAATTATAAAATTATGTGCATAAAAAGATACTAATAATAATAAATAAAAATTAATATAATATTGTTTAGTTGCTTTAAAAGTTCAACTGTTTAAAAATCTATTTTTTTAATTGGTTAAAAATCTTCTTCCTCTTTGTAGTCTTAAACAGCGCTTACGCGGTTATAGCCGAGTAAGCACGCCAGTCGTTCTTCCTTTTTTCCGTTTGGAGAAATCCATTGATTGGAGATTCCAAGGTCTTTCTCTAGCTGGATTTTCCAACGAAGTGGAAGTCGTCTTCTTCCTCTGCTTCCCCGGCATGTACTGCGACATATACTTACTCTCAGAGCTGGAGTTTTTTCATTCATTTGGACAACATGACCTAGCCAGCGCAGCCGCTGTGCCTCAATTCGCTGAATTATATCAATGTCATCGTATATCTCGTACAGCTCATCGACTGCGATATTCGCCGTACGATTGAGCCATGTGTAGAAGTTCACGCAAGTGAGGAAAGTTCTTTGAGTGCCATCCACTTGGGAATGGCCGGATACGATTATTTTATATATGTAAGTATGGCTCAAGCAGCTCGCGACTTCCGGCTTTAGACCAAGTATTCTCAAGGTAGCAAAAAAAACATCCATTTGATAGTCGAGCCCTGTACGACAAGCCTTAACCCTCATTATTATGTTAGTATCGACAGCATCTTTCTTTTTACACCCTAGGTTGGTGTAGAGTGTTTGTCCTATGACGCACCTAAGCCTTTAGAAGGCCGATTGTGATTTTTTACAAATTAACAAGTACAAAATATAAATGGCAAGTTCTTTCTATGTTCCTTAATGCTGAAAAATTATGCTGGTTGACAATTAGAAACTTTATGCAAACAGAAAATTAATTTTACAACATGACAATTAGAAATAGTGTACGACATAAAACATCATTAATCAGAATTTGAGCGATTTGAAAACACTGAAATTAGGACATTTCTCAGGGTCGAAAATTTCTTCGAAATCGGTGCTTATAGTTATGGACTTACGGATACTTGTGCATAAAAGGAATGTCCACATATTAAAAAAAACCTGGAAGTGTTTATTAAAATCAAACGCATTGAATTGAGCTCTTACCTAGTATATCATACCTGAAACCCTGAAATAACGCCGCACAAAAACTTTGACTTCCGCTAAATAAATTTTTTTTGTCCAACTTTAACCGCAATTAATTTTTCACCATTTTCCAAAATGATTCCCATATCTTTTTTCCAAAAATATACATACCTACTTAAGATCGCCTATCTTGAAAGGATTACTTCAACGATAACTTCATACTCGTATGCATTTCCCCCTCTACAAATCAACACAATATAAAAAAATGCACGTAAAATATGATGGAAAGGACGAGAACCAATAAACGAGAGGTGAATGAATATGGGATTATTGGAATGTCACTTCAAAAATTAAAAAAAAAACTATAATTATAAATGTATGTATTTGAACGATTGAAAAGGTAATTCCACAGTTAAAGCACATCTCAAAACCAAACTCAACTATAGTGAAGTATCAAAAAAGGATCAAAAATTACAATCCCGGCGCTTATCACACACACAAAATCTTCCCTCCTCTTGAGTAATCGCGTCCGAGTTCGCAGTCTATTGACGCTGGGTATTAAGTGCAAATCCGCTTGAGTACACGCTTGAAAGCGCAAAAAGTGGATGCGGTGAACAAGTAATAAAGGAACTTATTTCCGTGAAATATATACACACCTTATTACAACACATAATATTTGTATATAGTACTCGTACATACATATACATACTTATGTATGTATGTATGTATATACATACATATGTAGAATTTAAGAGGATAAATATATGGAACTTTGTGTAGTAACTATATGAACTTAGAAAGGCAGTAACAAGGATGGAATTGTTTTAATCGTATTTGTCATTAAATAAACAAGTTTTTAGAAATTTCACATCCAAAAAATTAATTTGAGATTGAAATGAAAAAAAAAAAACCGCCTGCAGAAAGTGTCAGAACAAATCTGCATTTCTGTTCCACAATACTCTCTTTATTGGACATCAACTTTGATTTCTCTATAACACCAAGGCGTGAGTTTTAAAGAACTAATAATTTTTTTGAAATTGGTTAAACCAATATACATACTTCAATCTGTAAACCGTTAAGTTTTCCAGACATAGTCTTCTATAAAAAGTTTTCGAAAATAAGCAGTATTCTGTAGAACTTGTGACGCGTTGCTCTCTACTTTTATTATGACAAAAAAGCTCACGGAAATTGTAATTAAATTCCCCGGAGAAATTAAATTTCCAAAAACTGTATTTTGCTAAGTTGGTTGGACTGTACTTAATTACAGGAATTGTACGGAAAGTAATAGGATTGATTTTCTTCCGCCGCGACTGTACTTCGAAGCGTGCGCGTTCCTAGCTAACGAACGAGCGGCTGGTCAGTTGTTTCCGAGCACCTCGAAAGTCAAGACAAACATTTTCGCGCGATGTGTTTCTGTGAGTGGTGCAAGCCGCGTATGCAGCGTTCGTTAGAGCAGAGGTACGCGATTAAATTCTCTGTGAAACTCGGTAAATCTGCGACAGAGGCGTTTGATATTATCAAGTATGCTTAGTCAGATGTTGCTTTAGAAAGAAGTGGTGAGTTTCGGTGACATCAGGGCCGGGAAGAGGTCGCTGATGAATGAGCAAATCAAAGGCACCATCCACCATGAATTTTTTCTTCTTGTCTTCAGGTCCGACAAGACATCGCAGCCGATTGGAAGTTGCACCACAACAACGTCCCAGCTCACAACGCCTTTCTTGTGAACAGCTACCTAACCAAGGCCGGCATCTCAACTCTTCCGCAGCGAAGACATGCCACGTTCAACTGATGAAAATATTAAAAACGTGATGTATACTCGTATGGTGCTTGAAAATCGTCTGGCCAGTGTTAGAGAGATGGCAAAAGAGCTCGACATCTCTCGCGAGTCCGTTCAAATGATTTTGGTAGATATTTTGGGTATGAAACGCGGTCTTGACCGACTTGTTCCATCAAAGCTGAATTTTTTTTTCAAAAAGAGTATCGTAAACAGGTTTCTTTGGGCATGCTTTATCGTGCGAATTCCATTCCCACATTCATGGAGTGCATTATAACTGCGAATGAGACATGAATTTATGAGTATGACATGCAAACAAGTCAAGAACCATCGGAAGGTAAAGAACAAAACGAGGCGAAACCAAAAAAACACGTCAAAGTCGTTCAAAAACCAAGGTGATAGTAATTGTTTGTTTCGATATTCGTGATTTGGTGCAACATGAGTTTATTACAGAGGGACAGACGGTTAATAAGAAGGTCTATTTGTCCATATTGAGGCGTTTGTGTGGGAACATTCGTCGAAAATGACCGGAATTGTGGAACGTTTTCAGTTGATCGAAGGGATAAAACAAAACTCACTGAAGGCGCAGGATGGCATCCCAAAAAGTGCTATGGAAAGTGTTTCGAGGAATAGAAAATCGTTGGCATAAGTGTATTACAACTGGTGGGGATTACTTTGAAGGCGACATAACAAATATTGATGAATAACTAAATATTTTGCGTTTTATTTACAATTTCCGTAACTTACTTTTTTGTCACAATGTATAGTGATACTACTTTCACTTCTTTTGGTGAAGGTTCTTTATCTTTGGGAAATTCTATTCACAACACCTGGTACTCTTTAGTTACATATATCTATTGCTTATAAATATACGTATTCCATTTCCATCTGACATAACTCCTCCACATATTATAACCGCAAAGCCTCGAATGTGGCAAACTTATGCTTGGGATCTATACGCTCCGCAAATGTTTTTCCCTCAAATGTGAACTCCGTGTACGGTATTTGATTCAAAATTTCGAAATTAAATTTTCGTCCAATGCGTTGCGTATGTATCGATGTGAATACTGAACAGACTGCACTTGGTTTGAGCGCACGCACTTCTGCAGCTGGCAAATCTTCTGGTGGTAATATGCCCTTTTGCAGACGCCGCGCATACTCAATTGTATATTCGGTTAGAGAACTGGCTAAGCCACGTTGCACATATTTGGAGCTAGTTGCCAGAAAGACAATCTCAAGTACACAGTCTATTTGCAGTGTCTTATAGATGTCGGCACTGGTATCGATGCGTTCCAAGAAATCGTTAATACATTCTATAGCAGGAGACCGCACTGTATCGAAAAGTGTGCAGTTTTCAGATGTCGATGACTGTGAATATAGCAAGTTTTTGGAATTAAAAAGTGTTTGGCTTACATTCAAATAAAAGTGAAAGATGAAATACCATCAGGTGATTGACAGCGATGGCAGCTAGCTCTCCATTGGCAATATTACGCGCTGCAAATGAGATATTCTCTGTGAGTAACTTTCGGCATAAACACTGCAGCTCTTCAATCGCCTGTGGTGAACTGGGCGTTTTGGTAGCGATGGAAGCATTCTCTTGTGGTATAAAATTGTCGGTAAACAGCTGGAAAGAAATAAGAGTGAATTTGTGGGTGTTTGCAAATGGTTTAACAGGCAAAAAATAGAGGAACCCATTAGCTAAAACTTATAATGGGAAAAGGGGATTGGTGAAACGAGTGAACGACCTTCCTATGATACCCCCTGTTCAATACGAACGAGGCTCTGGCAACCGAGTATAGGCGATATAACCTTATCACCAGCACCGGCAAGTGGAACTCGATTTAGAGATATTTTGTAAATAACATCTCTTTAAGTGGAAATATACTCGAAAGCTAATATTAGGTAGTCTTCAGTAAGGTTTGCCATTTTATCATGGAAAGATATTCAATCCAACAACCAGTAGAAATTATTAAAATTTACTACCGAAATTCGGTGTCAGTGGTCTCAACTTTAAAAGCGCTACGTTCAATTTATGGTCGTCATAATCGTCCTGTTAGATCAACAATTGAGAGTCTAGAAATATTTTGATTCTACAGGGACAGTACAAGATGTTCCCGTGCCAGTGAGACAAAGAAGTGCCCATATTGTCGAGAATATTGCTGCCGCTAGCGCATCAATTGAAGAAGACCCAAATCAGTTTCTCACATGTCGTTCTCAAGGAGCCGCTTGACCACCAGAATCGTCGTATGTTCGAATTGTGAATCGGTCTGAGCAATAACTTGAAAATTATCCGGATTTTCATCGAAAAATCATCTTCAGCAAAGAGGCTCATTTCTGGCTTCGTAAATAAACAAAATATGCGTTATTGGTTAGACAGCAATCCACATGTACTCCATGAGTCACCATTGCATTCCGAAAAAATTACGGTTTGGTGCGGTTTATGTGCTGGCGGCGTCATTGGGCCGTATTTCTTCCGTGTTGAACAAGACCGGCACGTTACTGTGAATGGGAATCGCTACCACTCAATGATAACCGAACGTTTTTGGCTCGAATTGGATGATATGAACTGGGACAACATGTGGTTTCAACAGGAGGGCGCCCCAAGCCACACAGCGAATATCATAATCGGGATATTGAAAACCAAGTTTGATGGACGTACTATCTTACGAAGTGGCCCGGTCAAAAAGCCCCCTCGGTCGTGCGATTTGACGCCGTTAGACTATTTCCTGTGGGGCTACGTCAAGTCTATGGTCTTTGCCAACAAGCCAGCGATGATTGATGAACTTATGTATATCGAACGTGAAATTGCAGCAGTATTAGCCGATTTATGCTTGTCCAAAATTGGGTTCAGCGTGTGGACTTCTAAAAGCATGCCTGTGATGGCCATCCAAAAGAAATCGAGTTCCATATATAATGGCATCGAATGTACTTTCACAGGAATAAAGAATTTCATTGTTATCCCAAATCGTGTTTGTACTTTTCTAGCGCTCTCTAATATTCGTATCTGTAAGCTCGCTCAAATAATCAAAAACTTTTTAACAATTTCAAATATAATCAGAAACAAGGAAAAATTTTTCTTCCATTGCACCGAAGCTATAATACCCTTTTTTCTTTCCATAAAGACACAATTTAATGGCTTACCTTTACTGCCTCATCGTATAGCGCCTCAGTGATCGTGACAATCTCCAATTCACCTTAGAAAAACAAAGTAATTTAAATATTGATTTCTGTTATTGAAAATAAACCATTAGAACTACCATTGCTTATAATATTCGTAGGCTTCTCGCTCATTTTTTTTTTATTTCCTACTAAGTTTTCAAATGTGTCTATAATAAATGTTGTCCAAAATGTGAACAATTTTCCTATTTAAAAGTCGAAGACACCGAAAAAAACAAGCAATGAACACAAAAGCGCCGCCAAAAATCAACTGACCAAGAATATACACGATATATGGATTCAAACTACTCACCGGCCACTGACAGAACACGGCAACTGAGCGGGAGGCAGCTGAATGTTGCAAAATAACAACAATAACAATGAAATTATGACACTCTCGATAAAGCTCTAAAATTTTTACCGCCACTGATTCGCCTTACTGTTCCGCGAGTTTGTGTAGAAGGAAGCAAAGTGTTTTCTTAATGAAGCAATTGACAAATATTGTCTAGGCTATTGTTTATGCGTACCGAACTGCTTACAAACAGATGTACATATTTACATACATACATATGTGTTCGTCTAGAGCATAACAGTGAAATTGATAAAGGTAAGGGTGGATAGGGGGAGTTGTGAAATTGGAATAGTTTGCATTAAGGTGGTATAAAAAATATATGTAGGAGGTATATACTATATTCGTGATTATAAATGAATTAAATCACAAAGCTCGCCAATTAAAAAAAAATATACAATGACCTGTTTAAGGGGTTAAATACAGTTAGAATTTTCGAAAAATCGATTTTTTTTCTTAATATATGTACATATATTTAAAAATACACACAGAAAATTTCATATCGTGCCGGTGAATATTTTCGAAGTTGAATGAATAATTTAAAAGGCGTTTCAGAGCGCTTGATAGTACAAAACCAAACTTTAAAAGTTTTTTTTTTCAAAATGGTGTTTTCAAAGTTGGTGACCAACATTACTCGCAAACGGCTAAGCCGATTAGTCTCAAATTTTAATACCAGCTTCTTAAATATATTTTTTAGTAATTAAGTAAAGATTTTTTCTCACCGATAAATATTTTTTTATAAACAATTTAAGGCCGAAAATTTGGTCAAAAATCCAATTTTTTTTAGAAACCGTCATTTCGTCAAAAAAAATTAAAACTATTTTGCTTATTCCTTCGATTTTTTTTCGGTTTTTTAATTTCAGAGGATCCAGTTCGGAGACATAGTGGTCAACGCAAAACGTCTTTTTTGAGAGGAGCTCCCGGAGATCAGCTGTAGTTCCTTTCCAAATAAATATTTTTACTAATACAAAATCTTAAAATGCAGTTAAATGATACAATAATATGTAAACAAATTTTTGGATCAATAAAATTAAAAATTTTCTCAGAAAAAAATTCTGGAAAATTCGCTTTTTCGGGTTTCTAACTGTATATAACTCCTTAAGAAATGAATTGAAGCACAAACCAGGACGATATAAAGAAAGTACAATAATCTGCTTCAGAAATAGAACCCTGTGCTGTTCACAATAAATCGAATATAAGAAAAATAAACCACTTGTCTCCCTAGTTACTCCTGCGCCATCTCTCGGTTGAATAAAAACATCATTTCATACCGACATTAGAGACCCAAAACAAAAAATGCTTTCAATAACAATGCATTTTCACTTCAAAGCCAATCACAAATTTCAAAGCCTTAATACTAAACTAAAATTGTGCAATAAAGAGATCAACAATATCTGCTGGAAACTGTCTTATCCAACATCATCTTATCAAGGAACTAACAAAAGCTAAAAAACTATTTTACTTTCTGCTACCCAAATACTATTCTTATTTAAATATGTATACCCACACATATGTATATGTATGTATGTATATTGTGTAAGCTTTCTCTTCTCTTCTATTTTTGGAACTAATAAAAAAGTCCACTAACAGTTGGAACAACTCAACAGCCGCGCCGACTGTTATGTGAGTAAATTTATTTAATTGAAACGTTTATTTCAAATTGAATGATATATTGCCTGCACCCTATTCTTATTTATAAATACATACACATACATCAATTCGTAGGGGAACATACATATGTATGTATAATGACCATACAGGACACATTTCGGCGTGTTTTTTATCTTAAACAGATCTAACTAATATGTATTATATATCGAAATATTTGGCCTGACGAGCTCTTCCCTTGCAAATAGCGCTATTTTGGAAAGCTCTTCTCCAGTAACTAGTGGGAAAATGTATTAAGAGGTGACAATCCAGTGAGTGAGTTGCCCCCAAATAAAGTATGTTTTGATTTGATGAAAGGTATTAAATTGTAGCTGCCTCCAGTTAGCTTTTCGAGAATTTTTTTCAAGTCGAAATTAATCCACAGCAGATCACCTGAATAGCATCGACTTCTGTTAGGAAACAACTTCTTTAGTTTCTCTACATACAGCACAATCACCAAAAACATATCATTCTTAATCCTAAATCTTAATGCTAACTATCTACCTGTTGCTTTCCTTATATACAAAATGAGAGAAAAACTTTTCAGCGCTATTTTCTACAGGGTATTTTGAATATTTATGTGAATAAAAGTGTTCTAATTTTCAAGTGTGAAAAATTAACAAGTAATCATGAAAAGAGACGACGCCGAAAATATGAACTGAACATTAGGGCGGTGTGATATTTGCTGAAAAAAAAACGTTTTGAAAATATTTCAATATTATTTAGTATTATTTCGGTTACTTGGTGCCAAATTTAAATTATTTATAATTCTTTGTATAGTCATGGTAAATAATATTTTCTTTGCCGTAAGAAATTACAAGTTTTAACCAATATGTATAGTATATAAGCTGACTATTTTCAATTTTCAAAAGTGTACCACATACTTTGACCATCTCTCGGACGAAGAGTTAGAGTTGCCGCGAGAAACGAGAGTGACCCTACCGCAAATTCGTTCTGGATATTGTAGTAGGTTAAACTCCCACTTATCCAGAATAGACTCTAACATACCCAATTTATGTCCTGCATGCAACGAGTCTCCGCATAACACTGACCACCTCTTTGCATGCGCTACCAACCCGAGTAGGGTAGGGTCTAACACCCTTTTCCCTTTGGTCCAACCCCGTCGAAACAGCACGTTTTCTGGGCCTCCCTTTAGTTGACGTCGACGACAACACGGGTAACCCTTACCATCCTAACGGGGATTGAGATGCCGTTAAAACAACAACAACACCATTTCTCGGACCGTTCCGGCGAAAGTCGGGTCTACGTAACCGGATTTTTATCCGGCCAAGGACTGTCAATTCGGCATAATTCTACCGCTACAACAACCATGTCTGAGTGAAATCACTTTGATGTTTGGCCATGACCTACCACACTGATTGTTCCAAAATTTGTATAGTTCCAAGATTAACCGATGGCTCATATATATATATATAACTCTCTTATCGTATATAGTATATTTATTTTTATACATACATATATTTTATGTTACTATTATACTGATAAGTTCCAGTTAGTTATTAATAATACATATCTGCACCAGCTATTTAATCTTTCTTTATTTAACTTTCCATTAAAATCGGTTTTAGGATAATAATTTAATGCTAATCATTATTAGACAAAGGCTTTGGTAACTACAAAGCTGCTTAGCAATAGCGTTTCAATCATAAAAATAGCTCTTTGGTTATCTGTATTTTAACAAATCATATCTCTTTCAAATAAAATGCGCACATGTCATTCTAATTCAAATCAATACTGCAACTGTGTTTCTCTTACTTTACAACAAAAACAGAGCATGTTCTGTAGTTTTGTGCATGGGATTAATAGATTGATCGAATGTTTTACCATTATAGGTAAAGCGTGTATAGGGCACACTGTTGATCACTTTAAAATTCTGCGAACGACCAGCCTTTTGTGAGAACATAGAGGTAAAGATTGCAGTCACAGCTTTGGGGCGTTTATCGCGTAGTTGGGGATGCATTTCATTGACACCAACGCCTTCGGAGAGCTCGCGCGCCAACTGTATGGTGTAGCGCGATAATTGACTTGCGATACCACGACGACCCCATTCTTGCAAAGTTGCAAGGAACATCAACTCCAGGAGCGTGTCAATTTTATAGAGCTCAAATACATCGTTCTCCGAATCTACCTCGATCATAAAGTCCATAAGGCCCTGAGCTTGTGGTGATTTTGTGTGCTCGTTGCGGAATTGTATGAAGAAAGGCTCTTCACCCTTCGGCGGTATGTACTGTAAAATCGGTAGTATTGTGATAAAAAAAAATAATAAATATTTTTTTTTTAAATTTTTTTGTTTTTATTTACCTGTATTTTATTGAACGCAACTCCCACTATCTTTCCACTCTCCACGTGCTTGACTACAAGCGACACACCGTCATATGCTGCTCTGCGGCATAGTTCGCGAAGTTCGGCACGCGCTTGTTCATTTTCAGGCAAATTGATTTCGCAGGCTATGCAAACGGACTCGTGCAAAAAGAATGACTTATCTAGTACCTGAATAAGTTAATAGAAAAAAAATTAATCATTTACGGTAAAACGTTTTAAAGTTTTTTTTTTTTGAGTGCATATTACTCGACAGACAAAATTTAGGGATATTGGTGGTTGGTATGACATATTACATGCGAATAATTTAAAAAATTCAACGATAGTGATGATCCTGATATGTGGAAACTTTTATCCAAAACTGATCGAACCCTTCTGGTTAAGTTTATAACCGATGTATTGGTTAGGTTAAGTAAATAGGCTGATATTCGTGAAACCACGATTAATCCAACTTGATGTGCTAGAGAGGCTTGTCCGTCGTAATGTCCAGAACTAAAAGGAATGAATCAAAAACACTGTTGCATATCGACAAAACGCCTAGAGCCTCTCATAAATTTATTGAGGTGGCTAATACCAATTCCAGCCAATTCGCCGAGTTCATAAAAAGTATGGCAACAGAGAGGCTTTAACTATTAATGTCTGGACTACTAGTCCATACGTCAGATTTTCTATTAAGTTTACATTATTATACATATATCTAAGCTCTCATGGAGTTATCAGGTACCATAATGGCTGATTTCCTATTTTCTAATAAAATCAACATCTCGCAGAAGAAGTTAGTATTACCAAGAACCTAAAAAAGCATACTACTCTTAATACCGAAATTCAATACCAAAAAAGGGGCCAATGGACGCACAGCATTTTAACCGAATACTGATTTCCAACGCTTAAATGTTAGTATGATTTATTTTAGCAGACAACTCATATACTCACATACTTTAACTTATGAGAATATGCCATGTTCATTCCCGCCAAAATTTATCGCTTTCTTATTTTATTTTTGTGCTGTCAGCCTATGGCAACTGATAACCTGCACACTTAGCTCTAGTAAATCTATTAAGTAAAGCGATTTGTTTGGAATAGAGATTGTAATCATTAAATGTTTATACGAGGTTTGTTCAAAACGTATCGTAAATTTTAATTTTCATAAGAAAGTGTTTATTTATTCATAAAAACCTATTTTGAGCCCCCCAAGATATATTGCACTCCTGCCAGCGTTTTTTTCCAATCCTCAAAGCACTTAAAGAAATCATTTTTGTGATCTTATTTATTTCTCTCCTCAAACGTAGCCTAGCGTCTCCAGTTATTGGAACAAAAAAGTCAATGGGGGCCGGATGTGGGTAATATGATGGCTGCGGTGCCATTAATGTGTTGTTTTAAACCAAATATTCGCATACAAGCAACGATGCTTGAGCAGGGACATAATCATGGTTTCGCTATTCCATAAATCCGGGCGTTTATGGCAGATCGCACCAACCTTTGGTTTGAACGCATGATGCACGACGCCTCTGCAATCAAAGAAAACTGTCTTTCCTTGACGTAGTCCGGCGAATGCCCCGCTCTTCATTGTTCTCATCTCCTCAACCCTGTGAGAACATTTTATACCACCAATAAACGTTGCGTTTGTTCAAGGTAACTTCACCGTATGACACAGTCAACATTCGGAATGCGTCCGCACACTTAATTTCGTTTTTTCACACAAGATTTTATACAGATTCTTTGATCAATTTTTTGGCATAAGCAAAAATCGAAGACGAACCAAAACACGCCCAAGGGAAAGATCTGTCAAATATAAGTTAAACATTCAAAATCGCCGATCTTGTCAGCAAAAGTAAGGAATAAGAGTACCAACATAACACAACAAGACAATCGAAAATCGAAACACTTTTCGCACAAACCTCGTAGACTGGTATGTAAATTCTGAATGAATATAAAATAACACTAATAAACTATCTCTAAAGTTTCTTCCAAATCTTAATAGATGTTTAAATAACGCTAATAAATTACCTCCAAAGCTTCTTCCAAATCCGATTCAGTTAAACTTCTCACTTCGAATTCATCTAAAAGTGGAAATAAAAAAGTGTTTAATATTAATAAACGCTTTCAATTTGCACAATTCACATTCAATACTTACCGTTATTAAATTTACCCCATATTCGACCATTATTGGCTCTCATCTTGTAATATTGCGTATAGAAATGATACGGAAACTAAAAATCTAAATACAAATTTATTATTTATATAATATTAACTATACTATAAATTCTGCTTATCATGATAATAATAAATAATGCTCAATTGTGAAAAATATCTTGAACTTTCTCTTCTCTTCGTTAAAATAATATTACAGCCGAGAGGTGTGAAAACACTGTTTGCTCAATAAAAGAGAAATTTATAATCGTCTCACTTTTTGAATCGCTGTTACAACTCATACAACTCAATTCACCAGTCTGCATATCAATTGTAATCAATTGGCAACTCTATATGAGTGAAAAACATTATGAGAGTTTTGAATCGAACAGATAACCGAAATATGTAAATCAAGCATGCACACAATCAATTGCAGCCACTTCATACGGAAACTAAGTACTCGCTTGTATTGTAAACAACTGTAAAAGTACATACTTATGTTGTCGTTACACATGTGACTTGAACTTGACTTTAGATTCTAAAGTTTAGAAGCAACGAAAAGCCTAATTTACGTTATTATTCATTCGCCAAACAGAACAGTGTCACATCAGCGAATTGCGGCGCTTGTACGCAGAAAATCTCCGCACGTTTCGGTAGCAATCATCTGTAGTCGTTTATAAATAAAATTTTAAATTGTTTTTTTTTTTTTTTTCATTTAATTCACTTCACGAAATTTTGATAACGAAAATCATATTTGAGCACAGCGTATAAGTGAGCATTGCCTATTTACTCGCTACACGAAAACTTTATTTATAACTGACTTCAAACGAACTCTTTATTTACCGTTATTATAGAAACTAAAATATTTTGAAGTGTATTTTGCTATTTTTTCTTTAATACCAGCTCCAACACACTTAACTATAACCGTTATTACAGCACGACAACATGCGACTAAAATCTCTGCTTTTAGCGCAAGTTTATGTAGTTTAGCTTGTTCTGCCAGCAGCTTTGCTTATCTAATCGTGTATGTAATAATATAATAGTTAAAATAGTTAGAATAAACATACATACATATGTGAGTGAAATTTCTATCGATTTGCACACGTGGACACACATACATATACATACATATGAAACGGTAATTACATATTCAAAAGCACACAATTTTGTTAGTGCAAATTACACTATTATTTCACATTAAATCATTATTGCTAATTAAAAAAAAAATATCGTACGTAGGTGTTAGCAACATTTATAGAATATTCATACAACTAATAATTCATGCGTACCAACAAGTGCTTTAATAAAATGTTCACAATTTTAATTTCAGTGCGAAATTATATGCGAGTACATTTTTGCATTTTACCAACATTAATTTTCCCCGACAACTTAGACATGTATAATGAACATATTTAAGTAGCTGCCTGCTTATATATTCATAGTCATTAGTACCGAGCTGATTTTATGGAAGATTATAGATATTAATAAATACATTGCACAACCCATACTTTGCCAAATTCCTGCTGGGTAGTTAAGAAAGTTAAGAGACTTTTTACAGATGACACTCCCATAATATCGTGCGTGTAATCGTAATCGTAGGTGTCATTATTAGATACTATGTATTTGCCTTAGTCAATTGATCTATTATAGCAAATATAATAATAAATTGGATACAATTAAACTATTATGTTTAAGTTAACGTTTTGTTTATACATTGATAGCTATAAGACGATCATATATTGTACAAACTTAATTAATGACTCTAACTTTCTTGACAAACGAATTACGAGTTTTGAATATTTGACAGACCGTTGCGGCTTTTCACGTTTTAAGCGGTTACATGAGTTTGCGTGTATAAAAAAAAAACGATGTTTTTTTATTGTCTTATTACATTCTACAACACCTCTAGAATATTGTCCTACATTTTCAAGTTGGGCCGAGTAATAGTTTCGAAGATACAGCCTTGAGAACTTGTGCGCTTGAGGCTATAGAAATAAAGAAGTTTCAGTTTTGTTGTTTGGATGAACTCATTAGAATCACGCGTGTCGTTATTCTTTTTAAAAACCCCCACGCGTACGCATAAAATATAATTTACGTTGCCAAATTCCTGCTGGGTAGTTTAGTAAGTTTTTACAGATGACACTCCTTTGGAATGGCGCGTGTAATCATACTCTTGTGGGTCATTATTAAATATTTGCCTTAGTCAAGTGGTCTATTATAGGAAATATAGCAATAAATTTAGTATTATTAAACAATGATTATGTTTATGTTCAATCTTGTTTATATATTGATAGCTATACGACAATGTATTGTACAAATTTAATTAATGACTGTAACTTTATTGACAAAAGAATGACGAATTGATAATATTTGAAAGTCCGTTGCGGCTTTTCGCGTTTTAACTTCGATTCCCCTAACCGCAGTCTGCTCGAATAACCGCCGATCAATATCCGGTGTGAAATGGTGCGTCCCTGTTTCTTCCATTATTGCATATTCAACCGAAAACTCGGATTGTAGTTATTTTGACCAATCTCAATATTGCAAACATCCAAACTCTGTTAAAAGAAAACCACTTAAGAACGGCTACTTCGTCGTGTACAGAGCTCGAATAAAACTCATTAGGCCACTTTTCGGCACCAGTAGAATTGTTCTTATGAGCATAGCGCACCAATAACCCACGAAATAACTTTCCATTCCATCCAAATCTTGCGATACTCGAACTTTCATTTCTGTAACCTTCAACAACTGAGAAATTTATACATAATACGTCAATTTAAAAGGTTTAACCTTTCTACAAAGCATGTGGATTCAATTCTAGTGGGGTGTGTTCGACAAAACTATACGAAACTATATATAGCGCCGAAGCAAAGCTTTCTAAAGAAAACACTTCAGTGAAAACTAGTATTATCTATGAACTATTGTAGGCACCGCGTATCAAAATTAGCTAAACTGAATGTTTGGAAAAGATCTAAACGCCATAACTCTGAATCTTATTATTCAGTTATTATCTACTATATAGGAGAAAAATCACTTCCTAGCTAATGAACGAGCGGCTGGTCGGTTATCTCCGAGCACCTGAAGAATCAGAACAAACATTTTTGCGCAACGTGTTTCTGTGAGTGGTGCAAACCGAAAATGCAGCGTTCGTTAGACCAGAGGTACGCGATTAAATTCTGTTTGAAACTCGCCAAATCTGCGACAGAGACATTTGATATGATCAAGAAGACTTGCCCAGATATTGCTCTAGCAAGAAGTTGAGTTTTGAGACGACAGAGGAGATCCAAGCAGCATGCACCTCGGCTCTCATGGCTATTTCAGAGAATGTCGCAGGCAGCGCTGCATCGACGCAGAGGAAGCCTATTTTGAAAGTTTTTAAATAATTGTAAGGATTGGTTCAATAATTTTTTTTAAATCGACCCAGTCCTATTACTTCCCGAACAAACCCTGTAGGTTCAACTAAATACGAGCAATATTCAAACGAATGCATTTTTGTGAAGATTTTTCGCTTGCATAGAATATTAGTCAGCCCTTAGGTTAATTAACTCTATTAATTGAGGTATTTGGATATCAAAAAGTTGCAAGCGTCTTCTTTTAAATTAGATCATGTCCTCCTGGATGTTCAGGATGATGCTTGTGGACTTTTGATACATTAGTTGCGGAATTTGCAACAGAACAGTTCCTTCTTAGCTGTTTTAGGATATGTAGTTGGTGGAGAAGATTAATCTGAGATGACTCTCTCATCAGATCTCTTTATGACCACTTATGACAGCAAAAAAAAAATATCCTACAAGTATACTACTAATTTCCAATCGAAAAGTATCAATTATCCCTGTATCCCTGTCGCTAAAATTGAAAAGATAATGGCTGTAGACCCCCACATAATATTAATTGTAAGCTAATTTTATTTACTATAATTAAAGGTAAACATTCATACATAATATATTATATTATATTATATTATATTATAAGCTTAATACATTTTATTTAAAACAATGTACCGGGACTTACATCGAAACTCGCTCGCCCGCTATTACCGAGTAAATTGACGCGTGACTCAAATTATTTTGTCTCCCGTTCATAGCCGATGCATGTGATACATTAATCATTATAAAATAAGGTTATTATAGTCAGATTTCATTTAAAGAAAGTACATTTTTTTATAAAAGTTCGATAACTGTATGCAAATATTAAAATCAGTTTTAATAAATTATTAAGAAAAATAAACCGAATCGCGACATGACAGCTTTCAAGTGGTATTTATGTAAATTATAAGTTATCACAAATTAAAAACATGACTTTCGATCATCTTTTGTAATATTCTCATAAGCACTATTGAGATAAGACCGTATGGAATTCGTGTTCTATTAATATATTGTATATGTATACATACATACATATATAGTATATTATATGTATACATATATAGAATGAAACTCGAAAGTGTCTTGTGACTATTTCTAAGTTCAAATTTGATAATGTGTGTCTCTTTAATCAGCGAAAGTGGCCGGCTGTTATAAGAAGATCACTTTCGTTGGCCACCATTAGACCCAACCTAAAAACAATTGTATTTAATTATGCATACATACATACAGTATCGGACAAAACATTTGCAACTGAAATATGGTATTGAAAATAATGTCGATTACACAGAAAATAATTTCCGGAAACCTACTCTTTTAATTTTATTTTAAATATTGGATGTTAATTAAGGTAAACAAAGCAAATTTAATAATATTTTTCAGTTCATTTGTTTAATGTTTATAAAAAAACGATATAACATCTATATTCAATAAGACAAAACAATTGCAACTCAAAGAAAAGGGCTCACTATTTGTAATAAAATAAAAGAAAAACTTAGTATTTTGTAGCAAACTCATTACTCTCAATAACTGCTTGGCATCGCAGCGGCATTGAAGCTATAAGGTCATCCACAATAGTTTGGGGTATATTTCTCTATGCCTCCAGGGCCCTTTGGAAAAACTTATCAGTATTTGACACATTACTGCGATCAATTTTTTTTTTTACAATTTCCCTTAAATTTTCTTGGAGATTAAGGCCTGGGAACTGTGGAGGCCACTCCATTCCATCCACTTTATTCCTCTGTAACCACGATTTTAGGGCCTATGCCATATGCTTCGGGTCGTTGTTCTAGTGGAAGACCCACTTATGTGGCATTTCCCATTCACCATGTGGCAACATTACGGTTTCCAGAATGTCTTTGTAAACGTACCGATCCATGGTACCATTAAAACGATGAAGCGGCCCCAAACCAGAAGCTGAAAAGCATTCCCAGACCATAACATAGCAACTATGCTTGACTGTTTTTAGACAATAGAAATTTTTAAGACGCTTGTTTCGTGGGCGTCGAACGAAACTCACACCATCACTTCCTACCAAATTAAATTTGGACTAATCACTAAAAAGAACAGTTTTCCTCTTGCTTGTTGGCCAGTCTAGATGATTTTTAGCGAACACAATCGTTTTAGTTGGTTTCGTTTGCTAATATGCGGTTTCTTCGCTGGTCGGTAACTGTGTAAATCAGCGATATTTAGGCGATGGGCGACCGTTCTTGAGTAGATTGGTAACCCAAGCTCCTTTACCAATTGCGGAGCGCTTTGAAATGGATATTTTTTTATCTCCCTTACAATTGAGCTGTCAGTTTTTTCATCAGTTTTTCTTGGTCGGCGATCACGATTCACTACTTCGACAGTTTTGTTCCTAATAAAGATCGAAATTATTCGTGAGATTTATGACTTGTGAATTGTGTACTTTACAGAAATTTCTTTTTGAGAAGTTCCGTTATTATAATCACCAATAACACGTGATCCGAGTGCTTCACCGAATTTATTTAGAGCCAATACTTTTTTTGTAAAAAAATTTAAAATAAAAAATATTTTCGCAAAAATTCAGAGCAGAAAGTATGCTCAGTAAATGTTCTAATTAATTGAAACTCAATACCGTTAGAAAAAGAAACAAACAAAGGAGAAAAGAAATGAACAATACTGAGTTGCAATTGTTTTGTCGCGGTGGATTGGCGTACATTTGAAATTGTTTTCAAATATAACCGGCAAAATAAAAAAAGATCGCGATAAACGTTGCAAAATATGTCACTACAATGCTATAAATTTAAAAACAAGAAACAAAAAGGAATTCGAAAGAAAAGTAGCATTGTAAGACAAAAAAAATGTAGAACGTCGGTTTAGTTGCAAATGTCCGATACTGTATGTATTAAAGAATTTCGGGAGTCAACCAGTGAGACGAGCTTCCTGAATCGCATCATGCATGTATAGTATATAGTATATCAATATCAAAATTGTAAGGTAAGATTATGTTCGGATGTAACCGATCGTTTTATACTCTCGAAATTTGCAAGGATCAAACCTGAGGATACTTTCAGATGTTGGGAAAACTTTTTATTAAAACATTTTGTAAATTTACTATTTACACAATATTTTGCTACATGTTAGCGGTATTTATAAGCTGTAGGTAATTTCGTAAGTAAGTCTAATAGATATAGCATTAGGGGTTTGTGGGATCACGCCCTCTTTTTAAAAAATGCAAACTACATATGCCATTGACTACAGCGATTAGCTGTACCGAAATAAAGTCTGTCTATTTATTTGTGACTTTTTTATTTCCTTTCTCATTCACGTCTCGTCACCATAGGGGTATTCTCTTGCTCTTGCAAGATTGCAGATTGCAAAAATACTGCACCGAAATATACAAGGGCACGAGAGCACCCATTGCAAAATCTAGTGATATATGAGCGACTGATTCAGTCAATTTATTGTAAATGACTATTGTGCATGGCTATTGTGAATTGGCGCACTTTCTGCATACATTTTTAACAAAAAAAAACTGTAACAAAACTTTATAATTTAAATAGAAATTATAAAATCTAATTAAAATTTACATTTCTTAACAATTTAACGACGTAATATGTCTTTATGTAAAATGGCAACTACAACAGGGTCGCAATTTTATTTTTGCGTGACATTGCACGCTAATATACACGGGTTTTGGTCTGACATTTTTCACAGCCCTTGCAAATATTTTTCTGCGTGTGTTTGTTGTTGTGCCGTTGTAAATTTGCAATGCTTGCACCGTGCACCGGGTTTTGCAAGAGCAAGAGAATACCCCTCATGATCATTTACTGGCGTAACCTAAATAAAAGCGTTGCACGGTGCGATTTTCACCGCTCACCATTAATGCCGACGCGGCATCCCTAAATAAAGCGGCAATTTTACGTCAAATACGCACTTGAATTCTAAATTAGTACAAAAGAAAGTAGCGGTATTTCTTCGTGGGCATAGGATAACATAACTTCCTACATAATTTAAACATACACGGTATGATCTATTGTTTTTTTAAACCAATATATCGGTGCAACTCCATAAAATGAAATACGTCCCCCAATCATAATACTGGACCTCCCATGTTAAACCGTTTTGGTAGAGTATTTTGGATTATACTCAGAGTTGGTTGGTCGCCTTACGTATTGACGAGATTCCCTTGTCCCGTATAGCACGATTTTGGATTCACCTGTCCATAAAATATTCCTCCTTTTCGCTAGGGGACAAAAGAAGTTGTCATTTGCAAACTTCAGCCGTTAAGCCACATGTTTTGTTTTTGATAACAGGGGTACTTTTCTTGGGCTTTGAGCTTTTACACCACCATCTCGTAAACATCAACGAACTGTTTCTACACTTGCCTCCAGACTCAATTCTTCTTTAATTTTCGTTGCAGGTGTAAAGGGATTCTGCTTTGAGAATGTTGTTGTTGTTGTAGCGGCAGAGTTCTGCCGAGTTGACAGTCCTTGGCCGGATATAAATCCGGGTCCGTTCCGGTTACGTAGACCCGACTGTCGTGGGAACGGCTGCTTTGAGAATCTTACAAGCCGCTTAGTTTCGTTGTCAGTTATTGTCGGACGAGAGCCACGTGTTTCAGAATTCGGTTTGTATTTCGAAGCATTTCGAATCATCGTCGGTGAACAACTTCTTTATATCTTTTACCTTTTGTAATACGTTTTTTTATAATTTCACTGTATCTATATAAGAATATTTTAAAAAGATTTATAAACAAAAAAAGCATCATAAGAAATTATAAACACTAAACAATTTGCCACAGTAGTACTACTATTATTTTGACCACAGCTGTAAGGGAGCGTGTGGCGTTGAAACCGTATAATACACTCAGTGGACGGAAAATGTTACAACCATATCAACTAAATATTGTTAAAAACTTGTCAAATTAATTTTGTTTACATAACCTAGAGCTTTCCTTTGCCGAATATATTAAAGGTTTAGTCAAGCAGACAGAAAAACGAAAAAGATTATTCAGGGCCTATTATTTTGATGAGCAGTGATCACTCATACACGTATTTGTGACCCAAGAAGTATTAAAATACATTGGATGCAACATATAATTTCAACAAAGTATAAATATCCGTTAATAAATGTACCCTGAAAATTAACTATCAGTTATATAACTTGCAAATACCCAACTATTCTGGAGTTTCGTTATACGTAATTTATATATATGTCTAGACATTATATACATACATATATGATGTAAACACTAATTTTCTGAACTATCGTATGGCAACGCCGTCATCAAGCTGATTTTGACATTTGTATGTCTTTATTTACATTTGCACTGTATACAAAAATAAATCATAATCACATCACATCTTAAAATCGCACAGAAATCGACAGAGAAATAAAAGTAAGGGTCTGAAAGCTACGAACGCATAGTAATAATTATAAATCTACATACGTGGCTCCAGTGCAAATACCACACAAGAAGGGCAAAACAGACAGTGCACAGTAATCGCTAGATCAATAGGAAGTTTCCATGACAGCAGAGCCATAACACTGCCGTAGTTTTGCAAATTTTTTTTATAACAAAACAGCAAGCAAATTCACAAATAGATACACAACACCTACGCTTACGGCATTAAAATGTTTTTGTTCGACTGGATGCTGCAACGTATTTTGCCAGTGATCTTCCTTTATCTAAGGCCGTTCATTAAATGGTTTTTGCACACATTTACGAGACTATGTGAGCTGCAACGCATTGTATATGGTGCACAAGCAGGTGCAAGTCGCACTCGTCAAGTCGAACGGTCGTTAATGCTATCACAAAATGTCGATATACAACAATTACTGCGCGAATTGGATACCGCGGTAGAGACATGTAGTGAAGATGAACTACGCCAATTACCTGTACGCGTTGTTAGTGTGGTACAACGCGTAAAGCGCATAAAATCAAAAATCCATCCTGACTTTGCGCCCCTCTTTGGCACTTGTGTACTGCACATATGGAGTTATCGACATCTGCTACATCAGGTAGAACGGTTACGTGCAGAGCCATACGATGCAAATAACTTGGATCACGAACAGAAGTTATTAGAATTGTGGAACCGTTTGATGCCAGAAGAACCACTGGAAGGACGCATCACAAAGCAATGGCAGGATATTGGCTTTCAGGTATGTAAATATATTTTTATAAACTGAACAAAAATGCAAGTAAATATATAAACACAGGGTGACGATCCCAAAACGGACTTTCGCGGTATGGGTGTACTTGGTTTGGAAAATCTTCTCTTCTTCTCACGTGAATATCGTGACGCAGCACATCACGTCCTGTTACATTCGAAACATCCTGTATATGGTTATACATTCGCCATAGTGGGTATTAATCTCACCGCAATGGCATATCGCTTGCTCAAGTCTGGCGATGCCAAAGTACATTTCTATAATGTGGCGAATTCACTTAATCAGGCCTGCTCGCTTATACATTTTCATAAATTCTATTGCTATTTACTTTTCGAATTCGACCGGTTCTGGTTAGAATCGGAACCAACGAATATAATGGATTTCCGTGAAATATATCAACGCTTTGAAATATTAATCATGGAAGCTTTACATAATGACAAAACACTATTCAAAACGAATCTCGTAGTGGAGGATGTTTAAAAAGTGAGACAACAACGTTTTAGCTAATAACTATATAAAATCTACAATGTACAATTTAAAAGAATGTATATAATAATAAGTAATATTCTAGCACTATTAATTAAATATTATTGAATAAATGTTTAAATGCAATATTATGCAGCTTTTCACTCTTGTGATTTATATCGAAATACTATTTTATACTTAATGACAGAAAAGCAATTTCTTTTGCTTTTCTTTTGATTATTATCAAAGGCATAATTAACAATCTGTTAAAAAATCTTTACCAAATAAAAATAGATTCATAAATCGAATGTGTTTAAATTTCTAAAGGTGCCAAAAAATTGAGTAAATTACAAATTGGATTCCTTAAAATAATAGTCGTTTTTTTGTTTATTTTGCTATTTAGCTTTATTTAAATTGCAATCGTTCTTATATTCACCATATTAGTGCGGAGCGCAGCGATAAATAAATTCAATAAATCTAAATATTTGTATGAGCTTCATTGTTTTATCGATTTGTGTATAAAGATTTTTTTATTTATAATCGTATCCATGCAATTATATGTGTATGCGTGTAAATATATGTATGTATGTATGTAAATGCGTATGGAATTTAAATATCGCGTTTCTATAAATGTTATATTTACTGCTACACAAAATTGTCCCTTCAATGATAATTGAGCTTAATCATAGCATGCATTACAATTTTTATATACTCTCGCTATACTTCGTCAAAGTTTCGTAGCAAGCTTATCGTGCAGAGTGTTAAGTGCCTCGTTATTCTTATAAATACACATTTATATGAATAAAATGGAATAATACTTATACAATGAATGTATGCAAGCATTTTTTGTTTTTGTGCATATAATCACAAAACTAAAAACTTATATGCAATAAAACTATAATTTTAACATAAGAAGTCGCGGCTTTTACAGTATTGTTCTTAAGAGATTTAATCTTAAAACAATAGTCAAAGAAATCGTTAATATTTATCTTATTACATGAATAATATACCTATATATACGTGTTTAATAAAATAGTCATTGAAAAATCACAAATTTCAGCTTAAAATTATGACGAAAAAATAAAATATCGTAAAAAAACAAATAAATTAAATTCGTATAAAAATTACAAAAAAAATATCACTTAAGAAATGCATATTCGTTAAAACAGAAAACCCGTTATTCCAAAAGGCTAGTAAATGTCTTCAGCTTATATTTTACGAAATACTATGAACGTTTATGTTTGCTCTTCTTGCTCTCCGAGAAATCCTAAGTTCTACCGCTTAACGATAGAACTTCACCTCAGCTTCCACACAGTCTTTCATTAGTTCATCCAACTCCTCGTCAGCATTTGGATGTTCCGCTAAATATGCGTTTAATTCTTCAACACAAGCAGCCTCCAGAGCTTTCAAATCTTCTACAGCATTCGGTTTGCGTTGAGCATGAAGCTTATGCAAGAGTGTGTGTGTGTTATCAGGTGGCACTTTGGTGAGTGGTGAAATTTTGGGATTAGGCGCAAAGACGAATGGTTTAAAGACTGATTCACTTGCGTTAGGTGTTGCCGTAAACCAATGACATGATATTCCATTTGTAAGCACAGAGACACTGGCTGAACGTGACGTTGCGCTATCGGCCGCCGAACGTAGTGTATCAAACATGCTAGTCAAAGTGTAGCTACCGTCTCCGTTAGGTGCTTCACCGCTCCATTCAGCTTCCGCGGTTTCAGCTGCATCAAAACAGCTGGCAAAATTTAAATCACCCTACAATTTGCATGCAGAAAAATAAAAAATGTATTGGAAATATTTTGAAAAAAAAGAAAAAAAAAAAATGATTTACTTCGCCATCCCAGAGCCCTAGCGTTTTGAGAGCATCACCTAAATCGTCAGTTGATTTATCAATCGCAGTTTTTACACTGAGTCCTTTATTTGTTAAACGGAGGAATCCATCAGCAACCTGATGTGCAGCCCATAACTTTGCACCGCTGCTCACTAACCATACTTCTTTAGTATCACAGACCACAAAACTAAATTTTGCATTGTCGGACCCATGGTTAGCTACCAAATTACCAATGCGTTCCACTGCGTCAACAGCGGTTTTAGCGATAGCCAAAGTCAAACTATAAATTTATGTAGAAAAACAAGAAAATATTTATAAAAAATTATAAAAATATCATTGAAAAAATAACTCACCGTACAATATCAGTTGATCTAAGGGTATCACTATCGTTAGCTGGCTCCTCCGCTGACCAGGAAACAGCAATGCAAACATTATGGTCGTTTGCACCCACGTCACCACCCCAAATGCCGGTTTGAGTCTTTTGCAATATCATACGTAATATTTCACCATTCGCTTTAACCACATCTGCACCACCATCAGGCTAAGCAAATCGAAGGATGTGAAAAATGAAAATGCCACGTCATAGTATAGTGATCAAATTCACCAAAGATTACTCATCCAAGCAATCTTCAGTTAGATACAGACAATAGACGACATCCGCTTACCTTCCCCTCAAGTGCGACATTGGCGTTATAATATTGAACCTCTTGTGCTTCTGTTAGAGCATCGGCATCTAAAGCATTACGACCGAATATTATAGTATTTTCAGCTGTATTTGGAGATTGTACGATAAAACAATCACCAGTTGCAGACATATCGAAAATTTTACACAATTCCAAATGCAAAGCAAGTTATCAACTTTCAATTGATTTTTCGCACTGGCTGCTCTTGCCAAGCAATACTGTGATTTCAATTATAAGTAGATATTATAAAATCTTTGAAAAATAATGGCACACACACGAATAATTACCAATTTACAATTATTGGATAAGATTTTCAAAATTGTATCGTAAATTTTAATATACTGCAATAATATTGGCAAATTAGAAAATTTTTCGATGGTGTGCAAATACCGGCCACGGGTGGAATGTGAAAGTGAAGAGATATGTGTTACCAGCTTCTTTTAAGAAATAGAAACAAGGAATATGCCTAAAAATGTCATTGTAAAATGTCTTTGAAAAGCGTGGCAACACTTTTTCAGTTTCTCTTGTTCTCCTTCATTATGATAGAAAAGATGGAGTAGTGATCGGTTAAAAAACAATTTATTTTGCTAAATATCTACACTTTAAGTGTAGAAAAAGTTTTCGACGTATAATTTAAGTGCTACGCTTGTCAAATTTTATCAAAAGTGTAAAGATTTTCTATTCTTTAAATCCCAAATACCATCTTAAATAATTGTGCATTCGCGACGTATCTATCAACGAGGTGTGTTCAGTGTTGGCGCGTGTAAAATTTTTCTGCGGGAAAGGCCGTGTGGGATACGGACATTATTGCCATCCCTTTTGCTCATTTCATTAGTCTAATCAGAAAATATTTGGTTGAAAGAGCGTGCCAGGTGGATTATTTCAGCGGATAATGGCTAAAGCAAAAGGATAAATGTTTGAGAAGGGGAAATCGAAATGTGTGTGTAAGTAAATACTGAGATGGTAATGTAGTTCTTGTTTTTGTGGGCATTTCTAGTCGCTATTGTTGGAATATCTTTTCGCATTCGTTTTGTGGTATTCGTCCGTCATGTAGTTGGTTGGTTTTTGCTGTATAGTTCATTGAAAAATTTAGTTCAAAGACAAAATAAAAAGAATTATGAGAAGTTTTTGTCATTAATTAATGCAATATTATATATTATACAATGTCTGTGATTCAGAAAATGCGTTTGTATCTGATGTGTACAAGTGGAGAAAAACATAAACTGAATTGTAACAAAACGCACTGAGGAGCAGAAAATCAATATTATCGCTCAAATAGAATAGAAAAATTTGCTGCATAGTTTTCGTTACACAAAGGGCGCAGCACGATTGTCAAATTACTTTCGGTTGTGAAAACATAAATTAAGAAAAAATGTGGTGCAATATTTAGAAAATATTTGTGTTCAACAAGAATAATAGCAAATCTATAAGTACTATTAAAAAAACAGTGCGCCAGTGCGAGTTATTCCAGCGCGCTGTTGGATTTTAATCTCTTTTGATACATGTTAGCACTTGCCGTGGCCGGTACATAACTTGATTGGCCTAAATAGAAACGTGTTCACTTGTTAAAAGAATTTAAACAAAAGACTACAGGTGCCAATCAACTGAATGATGTTTAAGTAATTTTTAAAATTGTCTACATTTAATACTTTAAGAAAAATCAATACTTAGTTCTCATTAAAATTCGTGCTCTATTCGAATTTGTGTGTGTACATACGTACACGTATCTTTTGTGTATACTTTGCCAGAAAATATGTACTTAGTTTATTTGACAACCCAAAAAGTTTGTACGTGCGTACAACATTTCGATGCCTCTCCTTCCTATAGTCTAAAACTTCATACACATTCATCCCGCTAAACTGGATCCCTGCATTAAATATGGAACACTTCCACCTTCAAACCCTTAAAACCACCCCCAGTGGCACCAATTTAGAACGTTCAATGTTTATAAAAATCTCTTGATTTTGGCTTATATATTGTATTTTGTGGTCAATATGGTATTTCGACTTCCTTTTTTTAAAAAGTAGATAAATACATACATACTTATATAATATTAAATAAAAAGTTTACTATAATATTATAGTATTTATATGATGGAGGGTATATCTATTTGATATATCAAACAGTTATCCTGTTTTACTCTAATGTTTATATCGGTTTTAAGTGTAGTGTATTACAATTTTTTCCAAGAAATAGTTTGCTGTTACGATACAAAGTGTATGGAAATGTTAACATCTCACTGGGTGGAGAGTACATACATATATGTATGTATTTTGGTTTGTAAACATCCTTACGCATGTTTTCACACCCACCCTGTAACAAACTACAACCAACCCAGATTTATGACCTAAATTCCTCAATTCCCTCGCCGCCATTCCAATTGCCACCCACTATTCTGTATGTACCTATATGAATTTAAATGTTGATGCTGCAATTGCTATATTTTATCTCTAGTAATGCCATCTTTCTCTTTTGTAAATAAGGAAGCTGTTTTGATATCTGTTCATGCGAAAATATGTGGTTGTTCCGTAACTTATAATTTTTACGAAAATATTTTTCAAACTCAATTACCTGCTCAAACCTTCCCCTGATGTTTGTCAGAACTCATCGTGTTTTCATTCATTAATTTCTTTTCATTTTCTTAAACTGTTTCTGTGCTTTCACGGACTGGATATGTGTTGCTGGCTACTATTATTGTAACTTCATAGCTGTGTTGAGATTATTCCTTTTACTGATTCTTCACTTTAAAATTGCTTAAAAAATTGTGATATTGAAATGAAATTCTTTCATACCTACTTGTTATCAGTTGCATTTCTAAAAATCGAAACATTCATACAAAGTTAGTCAATAATGTATAATTTTCGAATTTTCTTGAAGACAAACTCTACATACTTTATCTTTAAAAAATTTGAATGAAGCAATAAAGAGCACTGGCCCAATTTATTTTCAATAACAGCGCATCATTTGTAAACAAAAAGATTTGAGAAATAATCACACATTATCACTCATATGCATTGCTGCTATTTATATTATGAATTCATTTGTTGCGTTGAGAGAATTTTTGGCTGTCAAAAATTTTCTTCATGATATTCGGAAAAGTTCGTTCACCTCTTTGTTCACACATTTTCTTTCACTTATTCAAGCGTTTGCTGTTGTTGTTTGTAATGTTGGGAGTATACATTTTTATTTTGTTGTTGCTCTGTTAAAGTTTTTCACCTTAATAGCGCCTATTAAAGCAATGGATACGTAATTTCAGCCATTCCATGTTTTCTGATTCTTTCGATATGGTTGTTGTTGTAGCGGCAGAAAACATTCCTGCGTTATTTCGAGTCATGCTGCTGAGTTGACAGTTCTTGACCGGATAAAAATCCGGGTCCGTTCCTCCAGCTTTTAAAACTAAATATAAACAATTCCGGTTATAAGAAAGCAAATTATTTATATTGATCATAAATTATGTGAGTAATCACGTTTTTTCGCTGGTTTTATAGCTATTTTACAACCACTTTACAATCGTATTCAACATTATTTATAGAACTTGTTGCTTATGCTGCCTTAGTGCCTGTCGGCCCAATTCACCTTGACATTGATATTGCGAATTCATCCGCTTCGTCGCCACTACCATCACCAGCTGTTTCTCCCGCCAACGCATTGTTGCTCACATTCGCAGAATTTTGCCATTCGTTTGCCTTTGTTATTATGTACATTTAAGTGAATGAAAATATATAAATAAATATACCGAAACTGGTCGTGTACGCATTTTACAATGATGTCTGAAATCAAAACAAACTACGAACACAATGTTGAATGTTGTTGTTGCTTAAAAATAATATATTTATGAATAAACAGTGCGAACGGCAAAATCTTTTAAGTTTTGTATTTTCTGAAGTTATCAAATTTTGTTGACAATGTCAAAAAATAAGAAAGTTAACTTGATTGGACTTGATTTTTATCGTATTGTTTGTATCGCAGTTACATTCCGCATGTGCAAATTTTCAGATCAATATCTCAAAACCTGAGAAACTAGTTCGCATACATACAGACGGACGGACAGAAGGACGAGACTAAATCGACTCAGCCCCGACGTTTCCATCTAGATATCACAAACTTCTTGCAAATTTATTATATTTTGTTCAGTGTATAATTATTGCTATGAATAATAATCACAATATACAGTTTAGATATCGCTTCTTCTCAATTATATGTTGTATATATAAAAGTTGTAACTATAATGTAGGATTAGTGATATAATTTTATTTTTTTATTAAGATGTCTAATTAAACTATACTTCTTCTTCTATCACTAGTGAATTCGGTTACCGCTGCATTATCTCTTAGATGCATCGCTAAAACATTTTAGTGGGAGAGGCAATTCTTCGGAGAAGTGTCAAAACTGCACACCAAACGACTTATTTATTTTTTAAATTTATACACGACTATTAAATGTTATGAGGTACACAGGTTAACCTACAATAATTGATTTGTCATCATTGTTGGTTGCGGTGAAGTACGGGTGAGCGCTTGCATAAATCGTAACTAACCAGTATGAAGGAGATGGTCGGCGGATGTTGTGTTTGTTCGGATGAGCGTGGATGGCCCGAAAATCCGCTCGTCTATTGTGATGGTCAGAATTGTACTGTTGCCGTGCATCAAGCTTGTTATGGAATTGTAACTGTCCCAACGGGACCATGGTATTGTCGCAAATGCGAATCTCAAGAACGTTCAGCTCGTGTGCGTTGTGAATTATGTCCATCACGTGATGGAGCACTTAAGAAAACCGATAATCAAGGATGGGCCCACGTGGTATGCGCCCTATATATACCGGAGGTACGTTTCGGTAATGTCACCACAATGGAACCAATTATTTTGCAGTTGATTCCACAGGAGCGTTATGCAAAAAGTAAGTTTTAATTGTATTACCCGAACGAAATAGTATTAATAATATAACAATTTTTTTTTTTTATTGCAGCTTGTTATATTTGCCAGGAGTCAGGCAAACCCAATCGCGCCACCGTCGGTGCCTGCATGCAGTGCAATAAATCGAATTGCAAACAGCAATTTCATGTAACATGCGCACAAAGCTTAGGCTTACTGTGCGAGGAGGCTGGCAACTACTTGGACAATGTCAAATATTGTGGCTATTGCCAACACCATTACGGAAAATTGGTTAGCTGAATGCTTAACATTTTTTTAAGAGAATTTTCAAGTATAATACTATTTATAACATTTTACAGAAGAAGGGTGGCAATGTTAAGACCATACCGCCCTATAAACCCATAACACACGATACGTCGTCTGACTCGAGTTTGTCACCCGAAAAGGAGCTCGATTCCGGTATGAATGCGACTGCCTCATCAACTTCGGCGACAAGCATCAAAATTACCACTAATATTAATGCTGCGTCTACCACGAAACAGCGTAAATCATCCACCGCCTCCAAGCAATCAAACTCATCATCCTCGTCATCTAGTGCTGCT
Source organism: Bactrocera dorsalis (assembly GCF_023373825.1). Classification (NCBI taxonomy): domain Eukaryota; kingdom Metazoa; phylum Arthropoda; class Insecta; order Diptera; family Tephritidae; genus Bactrocera; species Bactrocera dorsalis. Next base: position 100,070,403 of record NC_064304.1, on the reverse strand, counting down.
GCCTCTTCAAGCGGGTTTGCTAGCAGCTTACACGGCAGCAATTTCTCAAACTCCAACACTGGATCTGGTAATATTAATCTAGGAGGCGTTGGTGTTGGTTCAAGTGGTTCTAATAACAGTGGCAACATATCAGCCAACAACTCGTCCATTGGTAGTGGCAATTCGATGAGTGGAGGAGCGGGTGCAGGTGCCACAACGAATCTGAAAAATTCTTCGAACAGTTCTAACAGCTATAAAGAAAAGGATAAACATAGTAAAAATGTCAATAAAACATCAAGTTCAAGCAAAGAGAAAGATGGCTCATCATCGTCGTCATCATCGCGCGATTCCCGTGAGAAATCATCCAAATCGTCTAAAAACAAAGAATTCTCCAATAATAATTCAATGAGTGGCGCATCCATGAACAGCTCAAATGCCACATCAGCTAGTACAGCGCTTAATATGAGTAGTTCCATGCATGATAGCCACAATCATAGTGGCAACCTGTCCACTCAAAGTGGAGCACAAAATCTTACAACTACATCGGCAGCCTTGAGCATTAGCGCTAGTGGCAATTCAAATAGCAGCAACAGTGGCAGCAAAGAGGCAACCAAGTCGTCTGGTACTTCGAACACAGTTGGAAACAGTGGTTTTGGTGGCAATAACAACTCGGCCGACCTGCATGCCAGCAGCACTGATAACAGTAACTTTGGCGGCGGCACGCATATGGACACTTCCACAAGTGTGGGTAGCATAAACGTGAACTCTGCAAATGGTGGTGGTGGTATGACAAGTGCTGGTAGCAAAAGCTCAGGTAGTTCAGTAGCGAAGAAGCGAAAAGCCGATTCAAAATCAAATAATAGCCTAGGAGACGACATAAATAGGTGCGTAACGATAGTTTTTTATTGAAAATGCACATTTTTTTTATAAAATTACTGGTTTCTCATTTCAGCCCATTTAGAGATATGATTAAAGACGTCAGTGTTACGTTAACGCCATTAACGGATTTTGAAAAGGAAATCGAAAAGAGTGCGAAAAAGGTAAGTCTCTGAATTACATTTAGAAGTTCTAAAATAAGTCTAATCATTAAAAAGTCCATAAATATAAGAAAGGTTATGTAAAGCTCCAAATAGTAATATGTCAATAATTAAATAAAAAATATGAATTAATTGAAAATCTAAAATTAAAAAAAGAAACAGTTTTGACATTGATTGTGAAAAAGCGTGTTGTTGAAGTTTACAAAACTAATGCCCGGTTTCACAGTCCATACTTAAGTTGTGCTTAAAATAAAACAGGAAAATATTGTTTTACAGTTCATACTTAAGTTATGCTTAAGTACTGAAAATGGGAGACTTAAGCAGTGCTTAAGTAACAGCTGATTTTTGTTTTGAATTGTTTTGAGTTTTCAACAACATCTTTTGTAGCGTTCGAGCAAGTGTCCGTCCGCTTGCATTCGATGACAGCTTTATACTTTTCCACCAGTTCCAATAGGTGCTCCGACTCGCTAGCGGTGAAATTCGAAGTTCTTTTGTTGTTTTCATCCATTTTCGATATAATTTTCCTCGCAAATTTAAGTATTGTCTGTTATAATTTAAATATCTCAAACATATTTTTATGGTTGACATTTGTAAAACATACGTTGCCATATATCATAATAAACTTTTATAGAAATTAAGCATTGACTGTGAAACGCAAACGACTACTCAATCTGCAACAATGCTTAGCTGAGGTTTTATTTGGGCACAACTTAAGTAATGGACTGTGAAACCGTTCATTAGTCTGATAAATTATTATATTGCGATAGAAAACTAGATTCGGTCTGAAAAACTATTTTAAAATTGTTGTCAGTTGTGCTTGTAATATAAAAAATTGTAGTTTAAATTCCTGAGAACTTAAAGTTGTCATTCTAAACTGCTTTTGTACTGTGAAAAATCAAAAATGTAAACAAACCCGTTACATCTTATACAATATTTTGAATGGTTTGTTTTTATTTGTGGATCCAATTTTACAAAATCAATAAAGGCTGGTGGAGTTGAATCTCTCGCAATACATTTACTTTTTATACACTGAACATCTACCTTGTTTGCCACGAAGTCTGTAACATCCAGAAGAAAACGTCGGAGACTATAAAGCATAAATATGATCAGCGTGAGGAACTGAATCGATTTAGCCATGTCCGGCTGTCTGTATATACGTCAACTATTCCCTGGTTAGATCCCTTAGAGATATCAATCTGAAAATTAGCACACGTGCATTTCTCCCCGAAAAGCTGCTCATTCATCGGATTCTTTCATATCGGACCACCATAGCATATAGCTGCCATACAAACTTATCGATCAAACCAAGACCTTGTAAGAAAGAAAATGTATTTAACATGACAACTTCATCAAATTTTGCGTTGCGAAGCGTTGCAATTTGTGAAGAAATTGTCCATATTGAACCACTATAGCATACAGCTGCCATACAAACTGATCGTTCAAAATCTAGCAATTGAATGGAGAATTTTTTTATTTGACAAATTATCTTTACGAAGTTTGGCATAGATTTTAGCACAATCTGCGGATATATTGTTCAAATCGGATTACTATATCATAAAGCTGCCATTCAAACTGAGCGATCAAAATCAGATTCTGTTAGGAAAACCTCTTTTCCGTAGAATATTTTGTTTCATTGCTACAGAAGTTGTCGTTTTTTCTGGTTTGATCAATAATATGGCGGATACATTAATATTGGGTAGTCGAAAAAGTCTTTTCGTATTTATAATCAACTTCAAATTATTTGTTTTATATTTATACTAATAAATAAATAAACAAATATGTACCATTACCGTTAGAAACATTATTCCATCACTGTAAAACTTTCATCAGTGTAAATCAAAACTTCGAAATTTCCAGTACGGAAGCGAGCGAAGCATTATTGTGCTACACGAACTGATACAGCATCGTCTCCGTAAACTTCACTCATTTCATTGGTGGCGTGCGTGGCATTCTTCCCTTTTTTTATACAAAATTTTCAATATTTAGCGAATTTCTTCATTATTTTCACTAATTTTTGAACAGCTGTAACTTTTATTCAACTTCACCGAATTGAATTTTTTTTGGTAAATGAAGCTTAAAATCTCACCTTTCCAACACTCTACAACACAATGTGATTGGTAGCACTGGAGATATACGACTGCAATGACATTTATTGAAAATATATGAAAAGACTTTTTCGACTACCCATATTAATTAATTTCATAGTTATATTACCAAATTTTTCTCGAAATTTGTCCAATTCAGTTCAATTTGTCCAGCAATAAAATCAAATGAAAGTAATAAATTACAAGTGTGCGTTTAAAAATTATTTGAAAATTTATCATAAGTCCTTACCGTTCTAACTCCCACGGCTAAGGAGTTGTTTATCCTCTGCAATTTCTCAAATAAACCTGCTCCGAAAGGGGTTCAACAATTCCCATGATGCATCTGTCTATACAACCACAAACAGGCTATTAAATTTCCTGTGCATGCTGCACAGTGTTTATCCTTTATATGTTTTTTTTTTAATAAATGTACTCGTCTTTTAAATTATTGCTCGTCTAATGTTGAACAAACCATAAACGAAATTGCTATAATAAAATAAATGAAGCACAACTGTCAGGAGCCACAAATTGTAAAACATGTGCCCTTTTAAGCGACACACTTTTACGCTTTTATTCACCACATGTCTGTATGTGTGGTATGTACTATGCTATGTAGGAATGGGGCACGTAATAAATTACCACCTATCGATTTTCCATTACGACGTGCAATATTTTATTATATATAATTTTTTTTTGCAATATTTCCGGGTTGAAGTAAACCCAAATAAGTTCACAGGCAGTGGCGGGCGGTAGATACGCGTTATACACATACAACCACTCGCGCAAATGTATATTTATTGTTTTATGGCTGCGCAACAGTCGCGTGCAGGTTGCATTAGCACCCACCCCCTTTGACGTAATTTCATTTTTTTTTTTATTTTTGTTTTTCTGCTTTGGATTTCGCTTTATTTTTACGCATACATAGCAAGCAACTTGTGCGTTGCGTTTTCGCTGCAACTTGCCGACTTAATTTGTGAAGATTTCTTTTGCATGTGTTTATTCTCATTACCACTGTGTGACCGTGCCGTATTATGAATTGAAAAATTAAATCAATCGGAAGAATTGCCTTAATGCGCCTATGGAAAGGGGTGCGTTTTTAAAAACCATCGCTTCTTATGCCATATTTCGGGGTGTTTGGAAATTATTCAAGTGTGTGTTTCCTTTTTTGTGTTGAACAATGGTGTTAGTGAGTTGTGCCTCTTTTGTTCTCAGCAGCACAGGCGTCAATAACACCACGGCCTTTTCAAGTTAATGACTCTCGAACACTGCTGCTTGGGTCTAATGTTTGCACAGGCTTACTACTCACACTCCTTCAAGTAGTCAATAATTCTGTAATATTTGAACTATTAATGCATGGAATCAAAAATTAACGTTATGCTAATGTTGATTTTAATTAATTAAGTAAGTAAGCCAATATTATGAAGTCAAACTTTAGGCTCATAAATACAAATACAATACAAATATTTGACAAGCAAAAACGTGAACTTCGGTCACAACGCAAGTAAAATATCATTCACAAATACAAAATATTCCCTACCAGAACTTCATTTGAATACTATAATATTTGACGTAGTGATCCAATCTAAACAATTTCTTTGGAGATTGCACAATTGCCTTAGGCAATGATCCTTTGCCCAATTTCATGAAGATGTCACATTAAATGAAAATATTTTCCATACAAGCACTTGGTTCCGACAAATGAGCAGCTTCTGCGCGAAAAAGGGACATGTGCAAAAAATTAGAACAATATCTCAAAGACTGAGGGAGTACTTCGCTAGCTAATATACAGACAGATGGACGTACGGACGGACTGACATTCGAGTCAGCTTAGCGTACCTTTCCTTTATTGTCTAATATAGATGCACATCTTATAGGCATTGATTCAAATTTGTCGGTTCGGGTTCTTGAGATATGAATTGGGCCACGGTAAGAGCTCTATGGAACAGAATACCCCATCTTTGGAACTTTCTTCAGAGTTACGCCATATTTTTAGGTTTAACAGGTTCTACCTTTTCTTTAACGTTTTTCCATAAGTTTTCCATTGTATTCAGATCTGGTAATTGTGCTGGCGAAGCCATAATTACAACATCATGCTCTGAAAACCACTTTTTTGTAAGACCCGAAATATGTTTCGGGTCACTGTCTTCTTCGAATTAACAGGTTAAAAGCAAAGCATACGGGATGGTTGACTTCATCTAAAAAAATAGTTCCGACACTACACCAAGAGAAACAATCTCATCCCATTATATTACCGGCACGGGGTTTGAAGGATTCAGTCGTGTAGCGACGTACATTTCTATATTTTTTGGGTGCCGGACCCACGTGCAACCAACATTTTCTATCATATTAATTTTGCATTCATCAAATATGTCTCATTTTGGTTGAACACTTTTTGTCATTTTTCCGCTGGAGACATTATTTCGTCAGTGTAAAACTGTTCTGGTTTCTCAGCACAAAACTGTGACAAGTAATTTTCACAGCGTTGTCCTGTTCGAAGACGAGACGAAGCCCCTTCTGTTGATCAGTTTTTTCGATTGCTTGCTTCAATCTCATCGTAGAATCAATCATTCGACCAGGCTGGAGCAGCTCATAGTGGATGATTCCTTTCCAATTCCACCAGCATAACCTTTCGAGGCGTCAATCCTGGTTTTGCGACCATTTGTTGACCACGCTTGGACCATGATCTCTTTCGCCCATTATTATCGTATTTGATCCACTTTTCTTCTCCTGTTACCATTCGCTTCAGAAATGGTTCGATTTCATTTCCTTTCAGCAAATAATCGCAGATGTTAATTCGGTCCATTAAATTTTCAAAATATAGCGAATTGCTTCAAAACCCCTAAACCCATGTCACCCCTTAACTAAATTGGATAATTCAGAGAAATTTATTAGATCATGTGACAATTAATGAAATCAAATAGAGAAGCCATATTTTTTTACTTATTACAACTTATTTATGCTGAAAACTAAGCATGTCCTTTATTTGCCAACACATTCATATGTACATACGCCAACAATAAAAAATGTTTCGCAGCACTAAAGATGGAAATGTCTAATGTAAAATGTTGCTTTTTATTAATTTCTACCATTTTAACGCTTCTACTTTAAATTTTCGCGGAATTATTTGCCTTCTCAACGTCTAAATATGTTTGACTGCTGAAAATAATGCCAACCTCGCTCACTGACTTACCTTCATAGGCTAATGGTAATTCGAAATTGTATAGTAAAAGTGTGTGGGAAAGAAATTCCACTTTTGTGCCACATACGCTGCTTGCTCTTGTTCTACTGCCTACCTGCTTTTGACAATGTTTTTCACATCTCCTGAAGGTCACTTGCAATTGTCCGCTCTTCTGCTCTCGGTCGCGTGTTAATTGCTTTTCTCTGAATGATCCGTTGAAAAATGCGATTTTTACAAGCCGCTGGCACAGCAGCATTACGCCGGAGTTCCTAAAATTGTGTTGTTGCTATTATTAGAATGGCTAAGTTTAAGTGACGTGTAGCCAATTGCTAGAAGGGAGTCGTCAGAAGCCCATCGAAAGGCACAAATTCACTTTAGTGGCAATAAAGACCGAACTAAAGAATCGTTGGAAGTGTTTGTTGACAGCACCCGCTGACTACAATGCGGAAATTGCTATATGTTGTTGCTACGTTACTTTCATCAGCCGTTACAAATGCCTTGGTTGTTGTCACGTGTTAGTCCGAACAACGTTTTATCTCACTTCCTTTATTTTAGCCAGTTTTCGCATACCTAATCTGTACTTTATTACTTTCGACATTTTTTTTTCTCATTTTATTCATTTTTTCACGGATAACTACGGCGAAGTCAACACTGACAGTGGCACGATGAGCATGACGACCGCACGCTTGCAGTTTTGGCACTTCGTTTGTAACGAATCGCCAATTTAACATAGCTGTTAAAGGCAAAGCTAATGGCAAATATAACGTATCAATGCGCTTCGAAAATCATTCTAAGTGACTCGCCCAAATAGCTAAGTGTGACGAATTTGCTTATACTTATTATGCTTATATTGGTAATGTCAACGTTTCGCTTCGTCTCTTCAAGTGACTTGCTTCCCCTTTACTGGTCGAGGGATTGTGAGGTTAGGGTGTAGCCCGTTTAAGGTAGTTATTTGTTATTTAATAGACATGCCTTGGCTTATTAGCTTGTTTAATAATCTTAGAAGCCGATAGGAAATGATAAGCTCTATTCATATGTACGTAATTGGGTTAGTTTGGAGTTTGGTGCAATTGATCTATTGAACCCTCGTTTTATGCGGCGCTTTATTGTTTTTCGTTTTCATAATTATTCACTTGAAAAAATTATTTTTACTGATAATGCGCAGAACTCTTTGCTTATTTTTCTTATAAAAGCTTTAAATAAATACCAAAAAGCTCTTCGAACTTTCCCTGAAATAACCAATTTTTATGGCATAAAAATATGGCAGTCTTCTGAGCTCACGGAGACAATTCTGTTGAAGTGAGGTAGCACAAATGAAACTAAATATCGTTCTGATTTATAAATTGTATCTGTTACCAAACTTTGAAAGAAATTTACCGGCAGAAACTCTTTTTTGAAAAAGAACCAAAGAAAGTGACTTTCTAGACTTTTTGACTGCATTTATTATCTAAGCGACGTGCATCCTGGATGATCTCTGTTGTTGTTGTTGCTCCAGCGGGTACCTAGTCCCCGTGGCAAAGATTAGCTAAGTTGTCTTTGAAGCCATCTAACGAACCCCCAAGAAACGTGTTGTTTCGTTGGGTTCGGATCAATGGGAGAGGGGTCTGGGATAAGTGGGATTGGTAGGGCATGCATAGAGGTGGCCAGTGTCATGCGGAGACTCATTGTACGGAGGACATATATTGGATATATTCTATTTTATTCTGAATAGGTAAGAGTTTAACCTGCTACAGTATCCGGAACAAAGCTGCGCTCGTTTGATATCTCTTAAAATGCGCTTTCATAGCCAGTGCACCAAGCCCGTTATCAACTTGCTATCACAAAATGATGTCTTAGGTGCCAGGTCACCATAAAGAGTCGCCAAGAACTTGCTCGACTTTTTCTTCTTTTCACCAGTCCTTTCTTACTTTCGCAATTTGGCGCCAATTCGACAGACCAAGTGCAGCCAGGTCCTTCTCCACCTGATCTCTCCAACGGAGTGGAGGTCTTCCTCTTCATCTGCTTCCTCCGCCAGGTACTGCATCGAATACTTTCAAAGACTTTACGTACTTTACTTCTCAATTGCCTACTCAGTCCGAAGTAACACCTGTTGGCAAGAGCTATTCTGCCTTGGTTTTCGAGGTTGTTGCTGTTAATACTGGTTCCAAGATTCACGAAGCTATCTACGACTTCCAAGTTATGACTGTCAACAGGGACGTGGCAGCCAAGTCGCTGGTGCGACGCCTGTGTTTGATGGCAGGAGATATTTTATCTTGCCCTCGACTTACAAAAACAAAAATACAAAATAAGTTTATATATTCTGCTGTTAAAGTCCTTCTTAGAATCGTTGAGCTCCTTCAGTCGATAGAACAACCGAGTTATTAATTTTGAGTCTATTAAGTTTCTCTTTTTTTCTAAAAATTTAAACCAATAATTTTGAGGTTAAAGTCGACTTCCAGTTTGTTTGCCAAATAAGAATCTTTGCTTTGACAGAACATTATTCTTTTCTCAATGCCCTTTTGTAATTTTTCAAAATACTTACTTACTCCCCACTTGAGAAAAATCGGATTTTGTTTATGTTTACATAATCATTATCCGATTTTTATATTCTTTATTTAAAAATGATTCGTGCGTTGTTGTCTCACTTATTAGTTAGTAACCTAACCTAACTTTTGTGTGTAACCGTTTGTTGGAAGCCGGATACCAAAATGCATTTACAATTCATAATTTGCTTACACAAGTTCTTTCGGCCAAATCTCATTGACTCACCGCGTAAAATGGTTGTTAGCGTTTGCCACACTTGACATTTGAAGCTAGTTCGTGTATGTATGTATGTATGTTTATGTGTTCTTCTTCTCCTTATTTAAATTTTTCAATTTTCTTTATTGCTTCTTCGTTTTTCTTCTCTTTTGTTTACTTCGCTGTGCAGCACGTTCCCCATATTTATTTAACCAGCAACGGTACTTACGCCAATCACGTAGTCAAACTTGAATAATATTCTTTACCTGGAGACGCACACCTGCCTACACACCCACACACACATGTACGAGTATATGCACACATGGGAACTCGTATATGCATAAATTTATGTATGTTGTCTCATCAACGTCACTGTTGGTATTGTAATTTTAAGCGATTACACATGAAACGCCCACCACTACTGAGATAGTATGTGTGTTTATGCCGGTACGTGTGTAAACATGCACTCTGAGTGCATGCCTTCGTGCACCTGCTTCACACCACCGAAGCAAATGCTTTATAATAATATTTGAGGGCGCAAAGAACTCTTTATAAATACGTCTTACCTCCAACTCTATTCTTTTCTACTTTATCAATACATTGGTTCGTGACAAAGTGGCCCACTTCATATCGCTTTTTTACCAAGATTTTCTTACATATTTTTTTCCAGAAAAAATAATCAATTTGTGGAATATGTATATGTATATGTAATTTGGAAATATCACTGCTAACCACTTTTAATTACGGTCGTGGATCTGCCTTAGTTGTTTCGGGTTCTTGTCTGTTATAACGACAATTTTAGGTATTAGGAAAACTTACCAAAATCTTTCCTTTAGATGAAATTCTCGAAGTAAATAAATAAAGTTTACTCATGCATTGTCTATCCGACGATTCGGACAAAACCATGGTAAGAAAAATCAAAACACGATGGAACGAGCTACACGGGTGCAAAACTGCAAAAATCATTTGTAAAACAGTAGATCGAAAATATAAACAGTTCCTACTGGCACTCGATCGATTGGACTGCAGAAACATGATCGAATGATCGGTATAATCACTAGCCACTGTCTGCTGGCGGCACACCTACAGAATGGTGCTGGCAGATCGAGAAGTCTGCGGAAAATGCCAAGAGCAAGGCACTAGGCAAACAATGGAACACCTCTTAGGCGCTTGCCGTGCATTGGTAAGGTTATGCTTGAAGCATCTGGATCTTCAAGGTATGAGACACTAGAAGAGGTATCGATAGTGAGGTTACAGAGTCTATTGAAATTCACATCAAACGCAGGCATCTTAAAGGATAACTGCTGCTCATGGATCTCATAACTGAACTCCATCTTGCATCGAAGAGGACCAAAACGAATCTTTGTGTGGCTCATTAGCCTACCAGACTAAACTAACGTAACCTAAAATGTTTACTGAATTGACAAGCCCTTTAAATCGCAAATATTGGCGAATACCCTTCAAGTCTCTACATTCCACTTCTTCTCTACCGTTTTGATCTTCTGAACTACCTTTGTCAGCCCTCGAATGCACAAGTTCTGAAATTTTCGTATTCCAAACCGATTCCGATTGGCTATAACTGCCAAGTATAAGAAATCATTATTGGTTGTTAAAGCTTGAAAGTGTCTCGTTTCTTACATGCATATAAACGTTCCATCAACTGCAGGGAACCTCAGTTCAGGAAAATAAAAAAAAAAACATCTGCCACTTTAAAGTATCTGAAAATTAGAGTCTCGATCGTGTCAAAATCTAAATTTTTAGATTAATGATTCTTTTGTTTTTTTGGTATAAAAAAAAACCTCGGTTACGTATAGATCCTTTCTTGGTAATTACTTCAACTGGAAGTATTGAGATCTCTTGATGATCACCTTTTTCAGTAAAGATTTTTTTTAAGAAACGGTATTTTAAAAAAGACACTGATTACTTGCTTTGAGTTGGCACATATTTTAATTACTGCCGCAGTAGCCAGATGCCAACGCTTATTAGATCTTAAGACTAATTAAATCAACAACCAACATTAATTCAATGCCCTGTTCCTCACTCCACGAGCAATTAACTGACATGGGTGTAACAATTCCGCAACAATAACATCGACAATTTCACGTATGTTTGTTTACAAAACTCAAACCACTAAAACACAATCACAACGATATTTCCTTTCACGGTTCATTACAACTATTGCTTTGCGATTTAATTAGATTTCCTTGCACGATTCCTGCCGATTATCGGCAGTTGCGCTGTTCCTTTGTTACTGTCTGTTTTTATTTTCTCTATTACTGCAGCCGTCTTCAAGATTTTAGCCTGCCACATTGTTCCTTCCAACACAAACATACCAACAATCACATCAACACACATATGTGTGTTTGTATTTGCATTACATGTACTCGATTTAAATATCTCAACAAGAATTTGGCAAATAAAACACGTTTTCCAGCTTCCTTCCTGTGCGCCAGACGCCCATAACCATCAAATAATTATATTGCCTTAGAAATACGCACACACACGCGCACACGCACTCGTTATCGACAAATGTTTGCGTTTGCACTCGTACGCGTACACATAACTGCTCAATCTGTGGTCAAAGGTTACCGTATCAGCCCAAACCAGGAACAAACCAATTGCTTTTGCTTTCATGCAATCAATGGGATATTTGGCGGCAAGCTGATTTACACACACACATGCACGCACTCGTTTACTTCTGTACATCCCACAGCGCCAATTTTGCATACTGCTGCCAACTGCGTTTGCACTCCGCCGAGCCTTCAGCTGCTCAACCAGTGAATAAGCAAATTTTGTTCTTAACAACAACAATAGTGTTGACGCTGCTACTCCTTAGCAGTGTGTGGTGTGGCGTGGTGTCCTTATTACTGCCTGATTTTATTTCACCACCACAACATTGCCGTTGCCATTCAATTTATGGGAGCGTCCCTTTAGTGGCATTAGCTTGCGCTCATTTCGCGTTGCTCGCCAGCTCGTCTGTTCACTTTCTTGCTGTGTGCCTTGTTACTCTCTTGACATCGTGCCATTTGTGTGAGTCCCTGCTTCCTGCATTCTGCATCCTGCATCCTGTTTCTTCGCTTCTGACCGCTCTTCTTACGCTGTCTAAATGTTACTACACCATGTGATATATTTATGCAAATATCTATGTATATGCGCAGACAAAGTCATTGCACACAATCTTTGTTTTTATACCCTGAACAGGGCCACGAAGTTTGCGGCAACCAGGAGAAAACATTGATGACCCAATAATGTAAATATTTATATAATACAAATGATCAGCTTGTTGAGATGAGTCGATTTCGTCGTTTCTTCTTTTTGCTACGTGGCGTCAATTGAATATTCCAAGCGAAGCCAGGTCCTTCTCCACCTGGTGCTACCAACGGAGTGGAAGTCTTCCTCTTTCTCTGCTTCCCACGACGAGTACAGCGTCGAATATATTCAGAGCTGGAGTGTTTACATCCATTCGGACGACATGACCTAGCCAGCGTTGCCGCTGTCTCTTAGTTCGCTGAACTATGTCAATGTCGTCGGAAATTCGTACAGCTCATCGTTCCATCGACTGAGATATTCGCCGTTTCCAATGCGCAAAGGACCATACATCTTGCGTAGAACCTTTCTCTCGAAAGCTCGTAACGCCGACTCATCAGTAGTTGTGATCGTCCATGCCTCTGCACCATATAGCACTACGAGTATAATAAGTGACTTATAGAGTTTGGTTTTTGGTCGCCGAGAGAGGTGTTTACTTCTCAATTGCCCGCTCAGTTGCCATACTAATTGGTCGTTCAAAATCATATAGTTACTATAAAAAATACATTTGTGAAGGGTATTATTTTCTTTTTTTTTTCTTGTTTCTGTCGTATTTTTTCCGATTCGTTAGCGCCCTTTGGCTTTTAATCTACTTGTGAAAGTTTTGTCATCCCCTATTGGCCTGTAAGGCGCACGACGACTTCAATAAGCGTACACATGTATGCATGTATGTGTATGGAAAAGCTGATGTATACGCTGAATCCAGAATGCAAATACAGTGCTCTCTATAGAGTTGGCTGTAGATTGGTTTGATTATCGCCAACTGTTGGTTGCTTCCTTATGGCGGGATGACTGTTGACTGCGCTGACTGAATGTCTACGTGATTCCCATAACGCACTACAGCCCATTAGGCAGTCGTCAGTTAAGTCATTGACGTGACGTCTGCAAAACAACCCTCCACTCTTGCACAAACACATACGCACAATCTTTGTGTGCCGATTTCTCAGTTTTAGTTTACTGTTTTCAAAAAAAATTGTATTTTCTATGCGCTCACGTGCATTACCGTGTCCTTAAGGTTATTCATCTATTGTTCCAGTGCGTCTAATGCACTGCTCCGTAACACGTTCGATGTGTGAATAATTTGGGCAGCTGGAAACAGCTTTGTCTAAACTTACTTGAAAGTGAATTAATTCTTGATAGCTACAATTAATTTTTTTGATTGTTTTGTGGGCATTCTCTTCACACTCTATATAACTGTAATTTACATTTTAAATATTCATTGAAGTTCATATCACTCCCTTCATCTGCAGCTATTCCAAATGGTAAATTTGGTAGCAGGAAGCAGAGAAGGTCACTAGCACCCACCACGTAAGTTGAAGTTGGATATTATAATGCCTGCGTTTCGCATTGGCACTGTCATACTGAAAACGTAAATCTTGTGCCTGCATAACCCAACACTTTTAGTTATTTAAATATGACCTTGATATTCCTAATAATATTTAGGGGTCTCATAAAATTATTTAAAGCCAAAATTAAAGAAAAAAAGCACAATGGTTGTGTTCATCTCGGAATACCAAGTCAGAAGCAGCCGCTTCAATGCAATGGTTCGTGTTCGCCCGGACGAATTTCTTCGCATCTTGAATTATATAAAGGACGATTGAGTATTTAACACAAATTCTGGTGGAGCACAACTTCCTTTAGATTTACAATTAAAAATAGTGCTATTTAGGTTGGGATCTTCCGAGCATGGATTATTTATAGGAAAGGTGACTTACTGTTTGGTGTGAGTGATGGGGGCACTATTCAAAATATAAAAAGTTGTGTACTTAAAGCAATATTGAGGTTAAAAGAGAACTTTCTGTTTTCTTCTTCCAACAGCCACTTGCTTTCTTGTTGTGTTGGAACGCATCCGCTTTCCTTTTGTCTAAAAGCACATTTAATTAGTAAAATTGTATATATTATGCATTTTTATATTACCTGCATAACATTAATCCAAAAACTCTCGAAAATAGCAAATTGAAAGAAATTCAAATTTAAACACAACTTTAACCATAACACAAAAGCAAACTGATGTAAACAGAAATCAGCTGATCAGTTATAACAAACCGAATGCATAACGTTCAGAGTTCTATTTGCGTAAACTTATTTTAATATACAATACAACAACAATTTTTTTAAACTAGTATAAACCAATGTATGATTTTATTGTTTTATGACACGTTTTGAGTACCAACAAACACGTGATAGTGAGCAAAGGACTCTCAGTTTCAGACTAGATAATGAATTTGGTGTAAAGTGGATTTGCAAGAGATAAGAAAACTCGACACGTGTCGTTTAGCAAAGTAATCAGCTCTTACGCTCTTATTTCTTGCGTCAATCTTAAAGTCGAAGCCTTTTTTTAAATGGTCATAAAAAAACTGAACCAAATTTGTTTCTATGTAATTTGGTACATGCGTAGCTTCGAATCATCGGCGACCGTCAACAAGTAGTAAACGATATACCGTTTTAACTTTATTCAAAACTTAATTGCTTCCACATCTGTTTCCATCGTGTAGCTTCAAATAAAAAACCGTTATTTTTTCCAAAAAAAAAAAATATCCTTCAACCAAATTGTTCCTCACATTGTCAAATGTTGTAATAAGCTTCAATGGCTTAAATGAATTTGTGTCGGAAAAATGTTAACATTTGCAGGCAATCTATTTTTATGCTTGTACTCATATACTGTGATATGTATGTATGTATGCTTGCCTTTTCATAGTTTTGACTTTTACTTTTTTCAAGTTTCAAAAATATACATATATACATACAAATAAATCTTTGCGGCAGTAAACATAAATAGAAAGGCACAATCTTGCGGCTGTCTATGCCCATCAATCTAAGGTCCCTGTGTCTGTCTGCAATCAAAATTTAGCTTCGCTCTAAAATGTTGAAAGTTTTCTTCTATATTTTCATTGCCTTCTTCGAATATTTGCTTTTTCATATTTTCCAGCGCTCTAAACGTATTCGAACGTCTTTCCATAGCATGCCATTGAATCGCCATGCATCTATGCAACTATCTAGTCTATCTAACGCTGCAGTCAGTCCGTCACAGTCACAGTCTCTGATCTCTGATCTATTTTGGTGGCCCTTGGCGGCAGCAGCTTCTTCTTTTTTACCGTGCCTTTGTTGTGCTGTCTTCTTAGCTAGCTCTGATGTTTTGTGTACGCAATCGACAGCGTTTGTTATAACATCTTCTTCGTCTATTATGTTTTCTGCTCTGCTTTCTATTTACTTTTTTATATACGTTGGCTTTTTTTTTCTTACCTTCTTATTTTTGTACATCTTATAGGCACAATATCTTCCTAGTCATTCTCACAGCCAAATCAGCATTGGCCCGAACTTCATAATCGCGTTAGTATTAGTGTTTTTTTCGTTATCGTCATGGGCAACGTCTTCCCCATCACTAACTTCATAATTGCCCACATTTACATGCAAAGCAGCATATATAACTATGTGTACACAAATATGTTATTATTATCATTTCGTATCATCGTAGTCTTCGTAGACGTCGTCGTAAGTTCTTTAGCGCGCTGCCGCTGCACATAGAGGTTTCGGTGTGATGATAGCACACAAAAGGCCGCTGACACTGCGCCTCTTCCTGGTATTATTATGCCGACAAACATACAAACACACACTGCATTCAATACAGTGCACTGTTGTTGCTATGTTGTTGTTAAATTATTACACCATCATTTCTTACAGCACCGCCAGCCAAATGGAAAGCACTGAGAGCGTCTACACACGATTTCATTGCAATTCTCGATTTCATTCATTTTTTTCCTTATTTGATTTTTATATTTCTATTTCATAACATTTACCTCTGCGTTTACATGCGCTCTCTTTTATTGCACACCCGCTCTTTTGTCTCTTACAAATTTACTCTTTCAATGTTGCTACTTTTATTGCCTGCCACCACAACTGTACGCTCTAAACTTCAGCTGTTTTTTGTTGTTTTTATTAATTTTTGTTTGTTGTTTTATTGGTTTTTTCTTAGCATCGGTCTAACGACCTTCTTGTGTCTAACTGAGGCGGGCGAACGTATGTATTTGCTTTCGTTAGACTTGTAATAAACAAGCGACCACGAGTCAGCCGGTCGTCTACTAGTCATATCGCGATAAGCGCTAGAAGACAACTGTCAGCAATATTCATATAGTATTGCAGTCAACGTGTTGATTTTGACTTATGGATTTTTCCTTATTGACAGCGGCGCGATTGTTAATGGAGTCACTAGTGATGCTTTAACAAAATCAGTGTGAAAGCGCCTAAAAGTATGCTTTGATAACTTATTAGAACTCTATATTCTGTACGTTTCTAGCAAAATGTCCATTGAACAAGTATGACCTTGAGAATTTCCATCGTGTTTTCAATCTATAAATCTGAACAAGTCCAATAAATACTATTTGACGTGTGAATGAAATCAACTTCTCTCGCACCATTTCGTCGGGTATAGGTAAAGTCTACTTTAATATAAGCGTATAATACAACTTAGAAAGCGGCCCTAAATGTCTGGTTAGCAGCCATCTGTCAGTTACGTCGTGATTAACTTAACCAAGATTTCTTCTTTCGCTAAGAAACTTGTTTTAACTAGAACTTAACTGACAAATGGCTGCTAATCAGATATTGTGGAAACGGTCATACGGTTTTATTCTCAATTCCAATTTCTTGTCCAAGCACTGTATTTGTGTATGTAAATTATACTGAGTAGTTTGTGAAGCGGTAAAACACACCTCAACTTAACGCAAGCCAGCTATAATAGAAACAGTAAACAAAACAAACAACCAATAAGCTATTTTACACACACAAACATACATTTATATCTAAAAGTACATACATACATACATATGAGGTATGCTGTGTGCTATATGACTTAACACGCTTCACAACATTGTAAGGAACAATCGAAAATTGTGCTGAAACCATACGAGTCGCTAACCTTACACTCTTTCCCTGCCTACCCACCTCAATCGGCAACTCTTTTCCCCACACAGGCGCGCCGACGTTGTCGCCGCCATCGAACTCCATAGGAGCCGCCTAACAAATTTATAAAATATACTTACCACTCAATATGTGTATGTGTGTGCATTAACAACACTAAAACAACAAAGTATGATATGGCATCAACAACAACATAGAGAAAATAAAAGAGTCAACCGCAACATAAAACAAACCTATAAATTTAGCCATGCGAGTGCGAATGAACTTCTACACAACAACAGGATAAGGTACAAGGTACGTACCGTACGCTGTTGCAATGGTGGATTACGCCGAGGAATATGGCAAAGAGTAGCTGGTTACCAACAGTGCCACCTTTGTTATATCACGACCAACTGCAAACAGTACGAACCACGAACATTTATGCCTGCGTGTGTGTGTCTGTATGTCGTGTTTACTCTAAACAACAACAGGCCGTTCATCAGCCGGTAATCGGTAACTCAACATAACATAACCGGTGTGCATATGCGGTTGATTGCTGCTGGGCTGGTGAGCGTGTAGCGCAGAGAGCGCAAAAAGAGCTAGAGACGTAGTCACACAGAGAACACCGCAAAAGAACACAACCAAGCAACATAAAGAATGAAGGGCGACTGAGTTTGCTGAGTGGAGTTACAGCTCGTGTAGCTGAGCGCAAAGGTACAATGGCTGGTTTAACGATAGGCAGATCAATGCAGGCACAGGCAAGCCTAATGTTTGTTGAGCTGTGTGAGCACGCCACAGCCGATAGACCAACCGACCTTCTGAGCGAATCCCAACGCTGGCGTGTAGTCAGTATTAACCGTTCGGTCATAGCGTTCACGCCACTCGTTTTAATGTACGGTTAGTAAATGTGTTTAATAAATGTTATTGCCAGCTTATAGCGTCTATGCTGCCACTGCTACTGCCTGCGCTTGCACTGTTGCATCAATAGCAACAACAACAAATAAGCAAAAATTTATTATCGCCGCATTTGCTGTGTAGCACATACATATTGTGTGCACTATAGTTTCTAGGAGATCACAGTGTATATTGTGTGTGTGTGTGTATATATGCAACTTTACCTCGACTGCAGCAAGCAGGCAGGCAGGCAGCCGCCAGCCACATCCAGATATAGGCGAATAGTCAGCCGGTTTGTTGGTTAGTCAGTGACTGAAGTCAAAGTGTCAGCCGGTCGCTGGGTCGGTGCATTCATTCGTATGTTTGTTATACAAAGTGTTTTTGTTTAATATAGCTTTCGACTCGACGTGTGTTTTGTGTGCGTTCAATCACTTTTATTTATTTTGTTTTTGTAAATTTTGCTCCGTCGGCCGGGTTTTTGTCGTCTCGCTTTTGTTTGGTCTTTCGTCGGCGCGCTGGCCTTCCTGTGGATTCTGGTAACAGCGCGCATACATCTGTCTGCATGTCGGGTACAACCGTGTATTGCAGCAAATAGTCGCCGTCGCGTTCGGTGTGGCAGACAGGCAGCCAAAATAGGCAGCAAATTATCGTTGCCGCGTTGCGTTTGAGCCGTTTTGTCCGCATTGCAGTGAATATACTAACATAAATATACAGACGAGTGCAGATTTTTTTTTTTACATAATTCGTGTTTCGAAACGTTTTTGGTATTTAATTTGTGCATATCTGCGTGATTATTCGACGGCGGCAAAGAAATATCTACATAGCCGTAATAAGAACAACAAAAAAAAAAACGAGCTTAAATTGCTTTGACCGCATCGGAGCAATTATTTGTGATTTTTTCCTTTAGAATGTAATTATTTTTTCTTGCGATTTTGGCTTGGTTGCAGCTTTTAACTGCACATTGGAGAAAAAGTCAAAAAATCATGCTGCGAGGCACGCGATTTTAAGCTTTGTTGTTGTAGCAGCAACCTTTTTTTAATAACTCATAACCATTGGTTATTGGTTGGCTTTTAGTTAAACACAGTCTGTCAGCTTAAATTGGTCCAGTTTGTCTGAGCAAAAGCCAACGTGTTAAAAAAAACACAAAATTGTTGTTGCTTATCAAATTGCCCAAACTAGCTCAAGTGTTTTAAATTTCGGCACAAAAATATACTTCGTACGCGTCATACCGATAACAAATTTCTACAATAACTACAATAATAGCTAATACTATTTTTTGTCAACACAGTTAACAACAAACACAACATATGGAAAGTAATAAGAACACCCCTTCAATCCTGCATAAAAACAAGTTAGGAGTAGACAAAAAACATGTTTTCATTATATAATTTTTTGTGAACACTTTTTGTGAAGAAATATACAAAAATAAAAAAAAGTGCTGTTAATTTTAGCAAAGAAAGCTACCTGAACCAAAGCAAGTCAACTCAAAGAAATAACAAAATGAAAGATCACACCGGTGTCTATGTAAAATATAGAAAATAATAATAAAAACAGCAAATGAATAAGCGTTTAACTAACACAGCTGCAAGCGTAAAACCAGTAGATATATAGAAATATTTACATATATATAAATATACAAAGAAGCTTTATGGATAAAGTGTAGCAACAAAACAATGGAATAAGTGAAGCTAATAATAAAAGAATTTCGCCTGTTCTCAAGAAAGCAAAAATCTCGCACACCGCAACTCTACAGGTGAGCTGTGCTAGTGTTTGTGTTCAAGAAGTGGCAGACGGCAAAAGTGATTTAAGCAACGGTTAGCTTACGAAGCAGCCAACTAGCCACGAGCACTGCTCGAAACATAGTAGAATGAGGAAAAGTTGAAAAAGTGTATAAGAAGAATAGCTATTTGGCTAAAAAGTGCGACGATAAGGTAACGACCACACAAAGCATTCCCAAGAAAAGGTCTAAAACACACACACACGTGCGCACAATAAAATTTACAACAAATAACAAATACAATTACTTTAAAAACGCGTGTATCCAAAGCATAATTGATAGTAAAACGCTACAAGACGTGAAGACGAAACAACAAAAATAAACAAAAGCAACATCAAAAACGTTGAACACGTTAAACAACACGCACAGGAAGCCAACAACGGTGGAGCAAACAACGTTGACTCGACGCAAGTACCACACGCACACGCACACGCATGCAAACGTACAAAGTAAATGCTCAAATCGACATTTATTTACCGCTGTGATTCGAAAAAAAGTAGCCAAAATCACGCCAAGAGTGCGTTCCTCAGCGCAAAGCATAGTGTAAGTCAACAACTCCGCCGCCTTCAACACACACTCAAACGCGCATATGCACGCACATAGCTACCTCCGAAAAATTCTAAACCACCGATTTATATACACATATATGTTTATTTATATAAAACAATTTTTTGTTGTTGTCGAAGTGTAACAAAAAAAGTAACACTACATCAAAATGATGATGATGGATACGACAAGCGGCGAACAAGCCGGTCCACTCGACAGTCCGCGGGCAGGTGATGTACCCGCGATTGCGGCCACCTTCACAGTCGTGAAAATGGACGAAGCGCACACCGAGGCAATGGATGCGGAGAGCAATAATAATCACATTGAAGTGCACGAGTACAAGGAGCATCGCAAGAGCAAGAAGAAGAAGCGCGATAAGCGTGATAAGGAACGACGTAGCGAAAAGCATCATCGTCGCGAACGTGATGGTGAACGTCATCATCATCGACGTCATCGTGATCGTGAACGTGATGATGGCGAACATCATCATCATAATAATCATCATCACCATGCGCATCTGAATCACTCTACCTCAGCATCGTCATCGCCCTCCTCATCGGCGTCATCGTTTTTATCAGCTACAATATCAAATGAATATATTGCCGTGTCACCCGCCTCATCATCGCCCTGCTGCAGCGTAGTGTCAGCGGTGAGCAGTAGCGCCAGCGTAGTGACGGCAACTACGGCAACGGCGTTGTCATATCCGCACAATTTAAAAATACGTTTCCTGCTTTCCGGGGTAATAATAAAACACACTTATATTTTTGTCTAAATATGTAAATACCATATATGTAAATATAGCCATATAACGTGAAATGTAGTTAGAAACCAATACACATAGTTACTTGTGCCCCTACATGTTGTATACATGCTTATGTACATATGTATGTACATAAGTAATTGGCTTTAACACATACATATGTGGCAAGAATTGTTGTAAATAAATGTTTCGCTTGCAAGAGTCGTCGGCGCCTATCGTGTGCTAAATAAACAACAAACTTGCATACACCTATGCATCCAATATACTCGTACATATGTACATATGTATGTATCTATACAGATACATATCTGCCGCTTAGACCGTCATATTTGCTGTGCGCCTGTCAACAAATGCCGCGCCGCATATAAATTTGTATGACAAGCTTTGCCTCTCTCTCCGTCTATATGCATGCAATATGTGTGTTTGTTTGTTTGTATTGCTTTGTCGGCGTTGTGTGTAGTCTTATTGCCGGTCAACGGCACCATAATCGCCTGCTTACCTCACACACCCACCACCACCGTCAACCGTTGCCATAATCGGCAACACTACCGCCAGCGCGCTGCGTTTTCTCTCGCGGCAACGTCACCAACAGCACCGCCATCACGCAATTAGTTGGCTTCGTCATCGACGACAGCAAAGTCATAATTGTTTTTTTTTTTTCATCATTTTATTTCCTTTATTATTTGAATTCCACTTTTTCATCTGTTTATTTTTCATTTGCATACGTTTCCCACGTGCTTCAAATGCTCCCAACTACACGTTTTACATTTTTATAAACACACACACATGCACACCAATGTAACTACATACGTGTATGTATTTGTTGTCGAGATTTGCCGTAGCCACGAAAAATCGCCTAAAAAATATTGTAATATTAATTGTAAAATATTTCACGAAAGGGGTGGTTTCGCGTCTACTCTGTCGGCCGTCGGCTGACGGCTGTCGGCAGCTGTTCCATCCTGTCGCTTTTTCGCGCTTTTCGCTCACACAAAACTTTACTTCGTTTATACCTCGTTGGGAGTGTTCTTCTGTGCGGCGTCAAGCGCGAAAACAAGGCAGGATATCCTGTTGTGCCGCGCTCTTCGTGTACGCGTTCGCGCGGTTCTTTGCTTATGGGCTTAACGTATATTCGAAGTTTCTTTTTATTGCCGCGAAAATCAAACCGTTTAAGTATTATGCAAATATTTGAAATAAACATAGGCTAAAGCCGGATTCTATTTATGTTTAATTGTTTGTGTAAATGTCTCGAGAATATGTCCCTTTTCACAACAATCAAAATGTTACGTTAAATTATATATACACATACATATGTATGTATGTATGCATATGTATACACCCTTGCTTTTGCTGTGTAATTCAATGCTTGAGGTGTTTTTTGTACGTGTTCACTTATGCCGTTTAAGGATGCGCAAAATATTCCCACGTTTATTATTGGCTTTTTATGAATGCCAGGAATTTGCTTGAAGAATTTTTTTACTCACCTTGGGATACCCGATACTTGCAGCAGCAAACACAAATCTTTGTACTGCGCGTATCAGGCAAAACTTATAAAATATAGGCATGAAATGAAATTCAATACACTTAATTTCTATTTTTAAATCAATTTCCTTGAAAAAAAATATGTTAAAGGTGTGTGGTGAACTCCATAGCTTAGCGAAAGTAAATTCCAATTCAGAATATTTCTAAGTTATATTCTTCAAAGCTGTTGAAAGGCATGTGAAAAGTGACTGCTTGGCGCCAATTGGAGATTCCAAGCGAAGCCAGGTCCCTCTCCATCTGGTCTTTTCAACAGAGTGGAGGTTTTCCTCTTCCTCTGCTTCTTCTCTAAGAACTCTTACTAATTCAAAAACACAATTCTCATTTATATTTGAAGCTTTTTAGTCCATACTTTCGTTGGATAGTGGGTTTTATTTTCTAAAAGCAGACAGTAGAATAATATCTAGAAGAATATCTTCCCGCTGTTTGTCAATAGATGGCTCCAACAATTTGTGGTGTTCGATTTTAATATAACAAAAGTGTGATAAACTTTACCTAGGCATATGAAAAGGAAACTGCGTTTCCACATTAGTCAAGTTGTTTATATGTCTTACATTTTTGGTAATGCGAATATGTATGTCCGATCTGTTGCCATATGCTCGGCATTTGCGCGAAGTGTTGATTTTCTTCTTTCAATCAAGGAAATGGACGGCCGATGCACATCGGGAACTCCAAAAAGTTTATAGAGTCGCAGCTCCAAGTGAAATAACGTGTCGTGATTGGTTTGGTCGCTTTAAAGACGGTGATTTTGACTGTCCGTGTAAACGTAGTCGAAAAACATTCGAAGAATTGGAGACGGTGCTCAATGAGGATCCGTGTCTAATGCAAGAAGAGCTTGCTTCAGCATTAGAAGTCACCCGCCAACAATTTCAAAGCGACTACATGCGCTGGATATGATTCAAAAACAAGGAGCTTGAGTTCCTCATGAACTCAATACCAAAAGAAGCATGAAAACATGATTCTGTTGCATGACAAAAATCAGACTCACGTTGCCAAGCCCGTTGAAACCTAACTGTAAACGCTCAAATGGGAAGTACTAACCCCCCCGCTGTATTCCCCAGATATTGCACCGTTCGATGATTATTTTTTCCGTTCGATGGCACATGGTATGGTTCAGAAGCGGTTCCACTCACAAGACCACATCGAAAAATGGCTTGTTTTTTGGATTGCAAAACCAACCTAAACAGTTTACCGTAATGGTATGTGGGTTTTGCCAAAAAGATGGAGAAAAAGTTGTGACTAGCGATATGATAATTATACTTCGAATAATTCTTATTGCAAGGATGTAATAAAATTTCATTTTCATTAAAACAAAAAACAGCGAAAACTTAGTTGCGCACCTAATAAATGAAGAGACGTTTAAACCTACATATAAAAATCAAGCTTTTAAATAGAAAAACGTCACAGACTTCAGATAAATTTCCTATAATTAATTAAGAAAGATTTATCCCGTATTCAATTTTATTATAGAGTATGTCCTAAATTAGTATTCAAAGCTAATTGCTGTTTCTAATTCGAAAAATAACTGTTAAAAGCTTTGAATGAAATGCGAAAGCACAGCTATTCTTCTGAAAGCTCTAATTTTTTATGCATGAATATTTGGTATTACGAGAGCACTGTTATAATCAACACATTCTAATAAAAAATAACCACTTATATAAGCAAAATTTCACCATACAGAAAAAAATAAAAACACACGCTCTGCGGTTTGGTTTTTCCAATTTGATTAAGGGCTGAGGTTTACAGATTAAAATGTGTACCTAACGAGAGTGGAATAATTATTCCACAATTACACACATTTCGAACTAATATTAAATAATATAAAATTCCAGTTTCAATATTTTCACTCATAAAGCCTCTATTGATGAAATCATTATAGCTTATTAAATTCTCCTATGAAATTAGTTGTTTTTCTGTTATTTTACTTTACAGTTAAATTGTTACGAAATCCGTTCAATTCCTAATTAAGTTTTTAAGTAATTGCTCATGACTAATAGGTAAACAATACAGCCTCATACATATCGCAAAACGGGTATTTCCCGCTTGAAATGCTGCAAAGCAAGCAGCAATAAGCTAGCAGCGCGCTAACCGAACCGGCTAGCTGCACATTTACAAAGCCGCCATTTGTATGTATGTGCGTGCAGTATTAGCAATCTAAGTCTGCTTCAATTATGGTCCATATACGCCCCAATCAGCGCTAAGCCTTCGAATTAATAATAGAATTTTTTTCTTATTTCCCAAACCAACTGGCACATTACACTAAATTTTCGTATTATATCAGCGCTACCGCTGGGAATTCAAGTAAAACAACAACAAAAACTTCCTCAAGAGTGAAAAAGTGGAACAAATCCATTATTGTATAATACGCACAGTAGCGGTATGAGTATCCCAACTGATTTCTTTGCGCTTGAATGCGCTAAGGGCTGCCTGCCTAACGCGGCGTGTTTTTGCCACGTTGCTAAACTACTTATAATATTTCATTATTTGTTATTTATTTCTTGACTTTAGACATTTATTTTATTTATTATTATTTTTTTTTTAGTTTTTCCTCTGTCAATACTAACCACAACTACATGCCATTTACCAAATACACATTAGCTTAGATAAAATGCTTGCAACACCTGCGCTGCAACGTGCCACATGTCTTTAGCGCTCATATCCGACAGTTGCATTGAACTCTCCGTACGCTATTTATGCAATTGTTAACCTCCACCTGTTTTTATATTCGGTTCTGCTGCTATTTTCGTTCGATTAAGGGGGAACTTGTATTTTTCTTCACCAATTACCGCCACTTTCTAGTCTATAATCTTGAAGATAAATATAATATTTTTTATGCGGGTTCAAGAAAGACAGCATAAGGGTTGCTGAGTGCTCCCTTTTGGATTTTTTTTTTTAATTTCGGCTTGGGCCGCAGCCACCAGCTGCATGCTGTCGACAATTGATCGACGTGTACCGAAGGCGAATTGCGTATAGTATACGGACAGCTGTTTGGCAAAGGGATTTTTTCTTCCGATTTTATTTTTTCAGTGGTTACCTTAGTTTTTAATGCCACACATTTGTACATACATATGTATGTGTATGTGTGTGTATTCCCCACGTCTTCATTTTAGCGCTCAAGTGCGTCCATAAATTGTCCTTGTGCATGTGTAGTTGCTTCCCTTCCGTTTCTTGGCACATTCACCTATGTTTATGTTTTTTGTTTTACTTTAATTTGTGTCCTACATTGCTTCATAAATTGTTCGATTTTCCTTCTATGCCTTGCCATGTTTATTGTTGCTGTCGCACTTCGCTTTTGTACACTGCCAGCTGCACTCGCGTCTACAGCTGTTTACAGCTATCTCAAATGTATCCTCCTCTGTCAGGATTAACCTTCATCAAACGTTCAAATAATTTAGTGAAAAAATCTTACCTCATCTTCTATGTTCTAGTATGTGTGCTCTCGAACATTTTTCATTATTCGCTCAGCTTGTTTTGATATTTTTAAGCACCTTTCTTTCAGTTTAAGGAAGATTGAAACATTTTTTTTTTATATATCCAAAGCAGGTATGAAATCGTGCTGGCAAAGTATGCATTATTTACAGGGCTTTTTAAGCGAATGCAGCACAGCAACTTAAATCATACATAACCCAGTCTTGATTGCATATTCTTACATATACATATGTATAGTATATAGGAGTTTTATCGTTTTTTACTCTCGCTTATCGATTTTAGCCCATCTCGGCTGTACGCGCGCACGGAAATCCGATATGAAATTTACTGCCTTCCTTGCAAATATCCATTCATACCCGCATTACAACATGTTGCACTCGTCCATTTTGATTTATATATTTATACACCCTTGCATAGTAATTCACCCTTTACGATAGCTTTGCATTTCATTTTATAGTTTTTTTTTTGGTCAAGTTTCGCTGCAAACTTTCATAGTCTGTCTGGCTATCTGCATTGTATTTATGCATATTCCTTAATTTTGCTTGTCACTAAACGCGCACGTACACTTATAATGCTATGGTTTATTAAATTACTAACCATTCCAGGAAAAACCACCCTTTTGACATTAATCAACCACCTCCCCTAACAGTGTTGCATACCTATTAGCAATTTATCACACTGTTTATAATTGAATATACTCGGTACTCGAATTGGAACTTTATTTAATCGGCCCAAACGACATCAGCTGCTAGCCAATACACGCATATATTCCCTGGTGTACTTGTGTGTAAACCGAAATTTCAATTGTTTTTCTGATAGAATTATTTTTCAATGCTTCTGTTATCGTTTTGTTCCTGTGCATATGTCATATTTCAGTTTGACGTTGGAAAATTTATGCAACAGCTGTTGAATATACCCTACAATGTCAACACTGTCACAACGGGTGTTTCGTATGCGTAATTCTTTGTCATTACGAGCTTATCTGCAATCGATAAATTTCATTGCCAGCCTTTTAATGACATTTCCTTGCAAATTTACGGTCTATTTCGTATTAAGTGCAAGTTATTCAGCGAATAATCGTTAAAAAATCAACATTTCACCATTCGTATGTGCAATTTGAGCTCTGCACTGCTCACTTATTCATTGTAATATCATTATCAGTATAAAATAAAATACTTTGGTGAAAATTCTTCCATTTGGATTTAAGAGCGCACACTTGTTGCCTTTCTTTTCCATTGAACTTTATTTCAGATTTGTGATATTTGCTTGACTTACCACTTAATACTCCATCTGCTTTCTAATTTCCATATACGACCAAAATTATTGTGCTGAATCGAAGAAACAACTCGCATAATGAAATAGGTTTAGCATAATATGAAGTTATGGACTGTTCGTTTTCTCAATAAACTCTATTGTGATCGTATACTGTATTGTCATATGTTAAGAAATATTTTGGTTTTTGTTAAAATAATACTGCGAGGGCAATATCCTGAACCTTGCAACTATGTAGATAAAAATTATTTTATCTCTAATTGTCACAAAACTTATCTACAAGATTAAAGAAGAAGTTCCCATTGAATGGAATAATAGATAGTGTAATAGTTTATCCTTAAAATGGTACAAACTACTTTCATTTTATCTCTATGCCAATTGTTTGCTCGAATTTTCTACATAAAAATATTTGTTCAGCTATAAGTCAGTGCAACAGTCGTGAAACAATTTATTGGATCAATATATTTTTTGTCGATAATGTTGATATTTCTTATGTCAAGGGATTAGTGGTCAGAGATAGAGCCTATTGAATCTTTTTTGTCGGTAATGTCGAGATTTCTTCTGTCAAGGGATTAGTGGTCAGAGATAAAGCCTTGAGCAAAAAACGTACATACATACGTACTTATACGCGCATACTATCAATTTTTGTTCTAAGATTAACATTACTTGGATAAATTTAAGTCTAGTTTAAATATTTACATACATATGTAAAGATTCATGACATACATATTACATATGTGTCAATATACATAAATATTACCTACTAAATTAGGGCTGGCGCATGTGTTACCAAACATTATCTTGCTTATCGCATACATCGAAAAGATAACATATTTTGCAGCATACACGCTATATTGACGGAATTGAAACGTGGTCAGATAAGAGTACCTTCTAACACATCTGCTAAACCCATATAGTACATGTGCATATTCAATATGGCTATATTACTTACTAAAAGATAGCATATTTTACAGCATAGAATTTTTATTGACAAAATTGAAATGTGATTAGATAAGCTCCTTTTCTCTAATAGTTTTTTATTTGGCTGCTTAAGCATTATCGTCTTAAAAAAAAGATCTATTTATAAAACATGTCTCATGTGCACACGCTTTACTATTATCAGTAATAAACAAATGCCAAGATTAAATTAATGTTAGTATGTACGTCTTTCTGTAACCACTTGGCCACAATTACTTTACTGAAAACAAATATTCATATATGACATATTGCCGTATATAAGTATTTTGTGCTAACATGTGCAAAAGCTTATTAAATTTCCCACATTCTAGTTTATGGCATAACTAGTTTCCGGTAAATTCCGAAATCCCACGCTGCGGTTTAAATACCGTATACGTCACAGTTGTGTGTTGCATAAGCTGTAATCACGGAATTTACATAAAATAATCAATACACAACGTATAATAATAGCTTTTTCATCGACTATTTTGATTGTCATACAAGCTTTGTTGATAGAAATATACTCTTAATCTTAATTAAAAAGCCAAGCAATCTAATTTAAGCAACTGATTTTCCGCACGTATTTTAGAATTATTGCTATTCTTCGTTATTTTTTGTTTTTTTTTTGGTTGGTGGCATATCCCTTGATATTTATATTAGGGTGAGCCAAAAAAAAAAAAAACAAAAAACGATTATTACATTTTTCTTACTTGAAAATTCTTACTTTGAAAATTTAATTGATAGACACCTCTGAGAAAGGTTCTCCAAGTATGAACCGTTAGCCGGAGGAAATTCCCGTTACAATTAACAGCTCATACCTAAAAGCATTTTCTTAGAGGTGTCTAATATACTATTTTTCAGAGTACGAAGCGAAAAAAAGAATATCCAATTTTTTTTGACCCACCCTAATATATTCTTATTTAAAGAAATTCCGATTGTTTTGTTGTTGCGTCAGAAAACATTCATAAAATTATTTTGAGAAATGTTGCGCATTGACAGTCTTTATCGTACAAAAAACCGGGTTCGCTCCACTTACATAAAACCGACTCTCGTGGTAACCGAACCGTACCTAACCAAATATTTTCAAAGTGTCTTCTTAATGGATGAAACACATCGGCAACGAAAGATAAAAAAACACGAACACAATATTATTTGTGGGCGATCTGAAGTTGGAAAAAGAAAGGGGAGAGTCATGGTTATATCTTTAAGCGTTAAAACCGGCTTGTCTCGATTTCTGGCAAAACTACGCGTCCTATGGAAAAAAGTTATATGGCAATGTTGTAGGTATTGAAAAGATCTATAACTTTTGTTTATAGAGTTTTTACACATAACCTTAAAATTTATGTGAAAAATCAAATAACTAAGATTTTGGGTTTTTATTTTTATATTGTACTACATCTTTCTACGCAATTTTGTGTAAAAAATTATGTCTCAAACACACTGTATTTGTTTTTATTTAAAATATTTATTTTTTGTTCTTATCTTGACCTTATATCAAAAAAAAACCCAATATCAATTGAAGATTCGAAAAAATATCAAAAAAAAACGAAAATAATTCAAAATTCTTAAGTCAAATTTCGTTTTTTTTTAAAGGTTAGTAGGTTTTACCATGTATGTTGATATCTCTGTGTTTTAATGTACTATGAATTTCTTTCTATTTTTATAATTTCTTTTTTTTTTTTTTAATTTTCGAGGGCTTCTGCATAGTCTAATCCGTTACTGTTTCCATTTGAAGAAAAAGTTCCAATTTAAAAAATCGAAATTATTATTTTTTATAATATAAATTACTATTTTTTACATATTCATAAAGGAATACCTCATTTGGGCGCGTGCGCGCAGAGATTTCGTTGGCATGCCATTAAAGCTTTGCCTCACGCTCTTAAAGCCTAACACAATACCTTACTTTTGCTTGCATGTGATTAAAATATAAAATAAGGAATTAAAGGAAGTTGTTAACATGACCTTTTAGTCAAGTATTTAATTAGACTTAAAGGCTTATGACCCTTCAATTTGTAAAGGAAACCCAATACATACATATAATAAGCTTTTAAATGTCTACCAACTGCAAGCAACAACAAACGTATGAACAGTACCTACAAGGCTAAGTGTGTTAACAAGTCGCGTGGAGTAGAGTAAGTGGTAAGTAGGTAACTATTAACTCTGTTCGAAAAGGGTGACGCGTGTGTCCAACGACAACTCGCCGCATTGCTCACCGTCTCTTAAACGAAACGTGCAAATGTTTGAAGTTTCCTTTGTTCCCTTGCATTATCGCATGCTACATGCCGCTCGCCATTGCTGCTCCTTCCCTTCTACGCGAAGCTCGTGCGTTTCATCTCGTGACTTCACACGAAGCACCAGCAGCAGCGAGCAATGACCAACTTAAACACTAGCCATTGTCCACTGACAGTTCGCGGTTTTCTTTCGCTTTTGACCGAACGGCATATGCCGTGTGGCAACAATAACAATTTAGTTGTAAGCATGCGTGCGTCTGGGTGTGTTTGCGGCGCGTTGAGCGCCAACGCATATGTGCATGTGCCACACATTAGCTGCCAGTAGGCATTTGCAAAATTTCCATGGGGTTGCGGCGAACGTTCAAGAGGCCGCTCGGTTGCTTGTGGCTGTGGGTTATTATCCTTTAATGTACACCGATTGCGAATTGTTTGGAAAAAATGAACGAAGGCAGGGCAAGAATGTGTAGTGCTTCCTGCTGTTGCTAAACCTTTTGTTGCCTCGCAAATTCCTTTATGCACTTATTTGATTATGCTTGCTGTGCAACTGTGAGTTCTTCACTTTTGTTTTTTTTTCAACTCACATTATTGCTACAAAGCTACAAAGTTGTATATGCGCGCAAATGGCAAAATTGCGTACTTTTTTTTTGGGTAAAATTTGCTTTCTTTGATGGTTGGTTTTATCTAAATTTAAACAATTGTGAACCTCACATGTTGCTGGTTGTTTGTTGCACATGTTGCCGCTGCGGTTGATGTCCATCTTTTATTGCCATTAGCCCGGCCGCCTTGCTGCAATTGCTTGATTGTGGTATCACTTGCTGCATATTGAAATTCTTTTGCATCTGTTGCGTTTGTTTCGTCTCCTTAATGCGGTTAACAAATCGTCATCATTTGCAAGGCACAATATTCTCATTTCCTCATTGTAACTGTGCATGCAACATTGCCAACATTTGTTGCTCATTTACCTTTGGGAGTAAAACATTTGCATGCCTCCGTTTTTTTTTCTTCTTTTTGTAACACATGTGTGTCTGCTTACACATAAATATTTAATTGAGCTGAAAATTTTACAATTTTAAAATACACTCCCTTTTGCATTTAAAATCCGATTACATGCTGCACGTAGTCCTTGGAGATTGTAAGACGAGACAATCGGGCGCTCAAACGTGGCCATATGCACTTACTACATACAAACGTATAAATTTGCATACAGAAAAGTCAAGTGTCGTTAATGGTTTGCAAATGTGGCATACAATTCTCGCACATCCCCTAATAATGTCATGTTGAAAAGTGTTTGCAACAAAGATAAAAGGAGGTGGGTTTTTTTTTTGAAGTGTGTGATAAAAAATAATTGAGATCCAAGAATTTGGCTAAACTATTTAATTTAAAAGAATTGTATCACAGTGTTTGATTTGATTACTTTGGCACGTGTTAATGGCTAATCAGAGAGAGAGAGAGAGTTACATTTAGATGTCACTGGCCAAGGACTGTCATTCCTTATGGATATTTCTTTTGTTGTATGCCGCTAAATAAAAAATCTGAGCTACTTTCATGTGCATGGCATGCCAGAGATTCTCTATCGCGTCGAAATGGGGAGAACTTCCAGTCCATGTCATATGCGATATCTCAATATCTGCAAACATTTTCTGAACCTGCAATAAAGAAAAAGTAGACAGATGACATATTTCTTAAATATAAACATGAGGATATATCGGTTATTAAATAGCATATAAAACTTACCGATTTAACTCGATGACACGGTGTGTAGTCGTCCTGAAAGATGGCCTCAGAAATATGCCCATATTGTTCTTCTACGACCGCCACGAGAAAATGGGATATAACTTCTCGATACTTCTGAGCGTTCATCATCTCATAAATAAAAAGTAAAGGATCTCGGATATAAAAAGAAAAGCACGCTCAGACCATTTAGCTTTCAGGATGCTTAACCATTCTCGTCACACAATTTTCGGCGAAACGTTAGCCCGGAAATCGCACGGACATACGGTAAATGATCGTTGCAGTGCAAATCTGGTTTCATCTGACCATATTACCGGTCTTTACTGCTCCAAGGACCAGTTACGATGCGTTTTCGCCCAATTCAAACGAGCAAGCCTTTTCTTGGTTAAAATTGGTTTAGCCACTGGTTTCCGCTCAATCAAACCTTACTCCTGCAACCACGTCCATATTGTTCTCGCATTTATTTCCACATTATATTCTTCTAAGTCCCGTCTTACCCCTACAGAGTTTTTAAAGCGATACTTTCAATATAATTTATGGATAACACCATCTGTTCGAGAAGATGCCATCGTCCTAGTCCCAACTCTACTCTACTGCAACGCTCCAAACGATCGTCCTGGTTCATTTTTTTTAATAAGAAGAATAAGAACTTGATTTTTATTGGTTAGTTTTCAGATCAATATTTCACAGATTGGTTCGCGTATGTACAGACAGATAGAAAAAACGCACATTGCTGATTAAATTTTTATAAGGTCTCTAATGACGGTGTTACAAACTTCATGGCAAACTTAATACATCCTATTCAGGATCCTGCATTCAAAAAACACCTTCGAATAATTATGAAGACAGTCAATAGACATAAGAACGACACCGTATATGGAAGATCAGTCGAACATTTTTATAAGCGAACAATTAAAAAATCGTAAACCTTCATATTTGGAACGATTGGAAATCAATTGATTTTGTAGCGGCAGAATTCTGTCGAGTTAACAGTCCTTGGCCGGATAAAAAATCCGATTCCGTTCCGGTTACGTAGACCCGACTGTCGTGAAAACGGCTAGATCGTTAAGATAAGCGTTTACAATAAAAAGTTGTCGAAAAATCCACTTATATGTATATCGACATTTACTTATAGATAGATTTGATTTCCATTCGTCGTGATGGACGAACTGAAATTCAACAGAAAAAAGATTCCAACTTGCCAGGCTAGTGCTTCATGCCAAAAAATACAATATAGTACAAAAACAAACTTAGTTTTTTCACTGTGAGTTTCTTTTGTGTTACTCTGAATTTAATGACTTGTCAAGCTCCATTTCATTATTGCCACTCCGACAATGTGATTTTATTTTTCATGCCACAAAATGCCATTTCCTTTACCACATTTAGCCACAAAACCATTTATATTTGTTTGTCTGTCTTCACACGTCTTCTTCTTGCTTTTACGCTGCCTGTGAGTGCTTTATCGCCATTGCATTGTTTGCGCTTTGCATTTGGCTTACAAATGGCCTATGTAAACTTCCTGTGCATGGGCATTTTGTGTTGTTAATATCCATGTGAGTTTCTAAATTGATATAAATATATATTTTCGGTTGTGCGTTTTCCTGCATTGTTTTTGCTGCAATAATCTTTCTTCTTTCACCACATGTTTGTAGTTCTGACGTTACGCAAATGCTTGCTGGATGTGTAGCTAATACTGAACGTCTTCAGTCAATTTCAGCATTTTCCGCTTAGCCATCCATCCATGCATATTCCTATACTATAAAGACCACATGCAACATTGCTGCAATTCTATGCATACGTATCTCTATACTATTAGCTGTTTTGTTTCATCGGTCTGTCAGTCAAACATGCACTCACTTTTCCAAACTCTGTCAGGCCGTCAGTCAAATGTTGGACTACACGTAGCTTTTTGCATTCTGTCGCCTACAGCCAATACTATACGCACGCACATTAATACAGAAGTATGTACATTGGAGCGTTTATGAAGACTAGAGCTTAAATATTGCATGCCTTTTACATTTAAAGCGAAGAAGAGAGTGTCAATATAAATGTTTAAAGAACAAAGAAATCTTAAACACATTACAAACATATTTATATACTTACCTCACACCTGTAAAAGTGTCGCTGTGCTCAAGTCTCTCTTGTTTACCATGTATTTGGCGCACACGACATCAGTATTGCCATTGCTATTAAATTTCACTTAAAAACTAGAGGAATGTTACGGTCTAACGGTACTTGGTAACATATGAATATTTCCATTATGAAGACTAGATTATAAAAGAGTTTGATTTGAATATCCGGCTTTTTGAAATCCTAAAATCTTAACCTAAAATATATTTTTTTCAAATACAGGTATCCCTCGAATAGCACGGTACTTGAGTTGCACGAAATCTCGAATAGCACGGTTAAAAATTGCGACAACCCTCGAATAACACGGGGTTCGAATTACACGAAGCCGCGAAAATTCCTTTTAAAAATTGAAATTTAAGGATCCTCTACCTCTTCAAGGAAAAACAAATCAATCTTTGGAGAGTGACAGTGGTTGAACATATGTAATTTAAAAATTATTGCGTTTATAAAGTTTTACCTTTTAAATTTCAAATAACACGATTTCGAATAACACGGAACCAATTAACCGTGTTATTCGAGGGATACCTGTAATAACTAATTCTAATTGTCTGAAACTAGACCTAGACTTCTATCAATTCCAATTTATAACTAAACAATTTTATTACAAGTTATTGTCAATCCATACGTTAATGTCCAACAAACACATGCTTCACAAAAATAAAAAAACAGCACCAACCCTAATGTTTCTATACGCATCGGAATTTTATATATTTTAAAGTCTTTATTTCTCATTTGTATCTCTCTGCTCCCACTACCTACGCTGGTTTGTCACATACATATATATATTACCACTCTTCAGACATTTTCAATACGTTCACATTTCTTATATCACACCACTCGATGTAAACCAAGGCGACTCATTGCTGTTCCACTCATTTCCTATTTTTATAAAATGGATATAATCTTTTATGTTCTTCCTTATTTGTGTATCTGAAATTTTGTTGCGTTCACTGTCAATTCTTCACGCACTTCCATTTACTTACTAAAAAGTAACTGGAATTGCAGTGAGCGCACAAGAGCAGCGAAAGAGAATCCAAATGAGAAGCCAGGTGGAGAACTAAAGGCAAGAGTCGACGCTGACATATGTTTGCATCAAGCATTGTGTGCATACATTCGCAACAACAACAAATAAGAAACAGTTTTGCTTGCTTGCAGCACTGATTTGTTGCTTTTGTTGGCTGCATTTGCAGCGGAAATGGTAAAATAGCAGCAACAATAATTTTTTATGAGTTCCTTTTACGGTATTTGCTGTCACATACATATGCATATATAGGGTGATTTTTTAAGAGCTTGATAACTTTTTTTAAAAAAAAAAACGCATAAAATTTGCAAAATCTCATCGGTTCTTTATTTGAAACGTTAGATTGGTTCATGACATTTACTTTTTGAAGATAATTTCATTTAAATGTTGACCGCGGCTGCGTCTTAGGTGGTCCATTCGGAAAGTCCAATTTTGGGCAACTTTTTCGAGCATTTCGGCCGGAATAGCCCGAATTTCTTCGGAAATGTTGTCTTCCAAAGCTGGAATAGTTGCTGGCTTATTTCTGTAGACTTTAGACTTGACGTAGCCCCACAAAAAATAGTCTAAAGGCGTTAAATCGCATGATCTTGGTGGCCAACTTACGGGTCCATTTCTTGAGATGAATTGTTGTCCGAAGTTTTCCCTCAAAATGGCCATAGAATCGCGAGCTGTGTGGCATGTAGCGCCATCTTGTTGAAACCACATGTCAACCAAGTTCAGTTCTTCCATTTTTGGCAACAAAAAGTTTGTTAGCATCGAACGATAGCGATCGCCATTCACCGTAACGTTGCGTCCAACAGCATCTTTGAAAAAATACGGTCCAATGATTCCACCAGCGTACAAACCACACCAAACAGTGCATTTTTCGGGATGCATGGGCAGTTCTTGAACGGCTTCTGGTTGCTCTTCACCCCAAATGCGGCAATTTTGCTTATTTACGTAGCCATTCAACCAGAAATGAGCCTCATCGCTGAACAAAACACGCGCGCGAAACACATTTCGAACCGAACACTGATTTTGGTAATAAAATTCAATGATTTGCAAGCGTTGCTCGTTAGTAAGTCTATTCATGATGAAATGTCAAAGCATACTGAGCATCTTTCTCTTTGACACCATGTCTGAAATCCCACGTGATCTGTCAAATACTAATGCATGAAAATCCTAACCTCAAAAAAATCACCCGTTATATGTGTATCTATATATACATTTATGTACATACATAGGTATGTGTGTACATACTTGGGAACTCTAATGTGCCACCAGGCATTCAGCAAGCAATTCGGGTATCAAAGAAGCTAAGCGTGGTTGCTATGTGTGGCATGCAACATTGTTGGTTTATAGCACATAATTGCTCTAGCTAAATTTTCGTTATTAAAATTGTGTGATAGTTTATTAAATTAACAGCATTATGGCAGCAACTAAGCCTGAAGTCTGAAAGCTGGGAAGTTCATTTCTCCCTTCTAGTTAAAATTACAATTTTACTCAAAGAACTTTCGCAGAAGTGCAAGAAGTTATCTACAGAAAATTTTGTCTAACATTACTACAACCACTCACTCAGTTTAACATGGCATTTGTTTTATAAAAAGTAAAAGCCTTAAACGACATACTACATTTTCCAAAATAATCATATTAAAAACAAACCGTCTTCTCTCCAATTTGCAGCAAAAAACTGAACTGAGTCCACCCGCACATCAAACACACAGCAACGATGCGAATAGCACGCAAAGCGGTAGCAACGGCTCTGGCAACAGCAGCCACAACTCGGCCTCATCAGGTACAACATCCGCTTCAATATCCGCCTCAATCGCCTCCTCTGCGGCGGCATCAACACTCTCCACCGCCACCGCCTCGCACAAATACACACTGTCAACGGATGCCAAAAATGGTGGTGGTGCAACAAATTTAAGCACCAGCAATGTCAACTCGTCGGCGTCGAATGCGCATAAATCCAACGCCGCTGGCAGTACAAATAGCAACAACAACAGCGGTAGCAATTCGAATGCCCAAAATTACTCCAGCGCAAAGGAGCAGCAGCATCATCGCGATGACCGTTACACCACACAAGCGCCAACGAACAGCGCTGCGAATGCCGCCAGCAATGCAGCGAATGCGGCAGCCAACGCGCCCAGCCTATATGTCTCTGTGCCACTCTCCACCGCCAATGTACCTGGAATCAATTTGCCAACAAGTAGCGCAGCAGGTGGCGCAACAGGTAAGTGCACGTGCCAACTATTATACATTTATATAACGAAATGTAGACATTTATCTAATCACCATCTCTTTTCCATGCAGATCACCATGCCCCACCTTCACAGTCGACGCGCGCAGCTGCAGCAGCTATAAGTCAACAGCAACAACATCAGGGTGGTGCTGCAACAATTAATATGACGGGGGGCAGCACGTCGGGCACGCATGCGACTGCCACAACCACAGCACTTGCTGCTGTTGGTAGTAGTGGTGGTGGCGGCGCTGGTGGACTGTTGGAGCGACAATCGCCACGCATTCATCATCAACCGCCGGCGCTTTCCGAACATCACAGTAATAGTAACAGCAGTTATTTTGCTAGTTCGGCAAGTGGTCTGCCAACAGCGGCGCATAGCAGTGTCATACATCAGAGCGGTAAATCGCCATCGGGCAATATGATGTTGAGCGCAAGCAGCAATCCCAATCTGATGGCCACCACAACGGAGACTGGCAACCTGAAAATCAGTTATGAA
The DNA here is from genome assembly GCF_023373825.1 of Bactrocera dorsalis. Classification (NCBI taxonomy): domain Eukaryota; kingdom Metazoa; phylum Arthropoda; class Insecta; order Diptera; family Tephritidae; genus Bactrocera; species Bactrocera dorsalis. The sequence continues at coordinate 100,032,207 of NC_064304.1, read as the reverse complement.
AAGCAAACAACGCGTGTCAGTCAGCTGCAAGAGCAGGAAACAGCACCAGTGCGAAGAAGCAGGTGAGTGTTATTCAATACAAAGTTTTCCATTTTTTGTTGTTCTGCTACCATGTTGATGTACACATATGCTTTTTTGAGCAGTTGCGAACACATAAAAAAACTCATAAACAAAAGCACTTCACCACCCACCAGTTGTTTTGCATGTTTTTCCATTATATACTACACAAAAAAAAAAACAAAAACTATTCCAACTGCTTTTTAGCGCTTCGCGTGCTAACACAGACATTTTTCAATTCCCTAATCATTTCTCTTTTTTTTTTTTACTAATTTCTATTAAATTCATAGAATTATTTTTCTTTTTTTACTAATATCAATTAAAAATATAGTTTATTCTTTTGACTCTATTATTTTACTTATTTGAAAAAATCAGTTACTTTCTCGAATACCCAAGTTAATTGCTTTTGCTGCTGTTGTTGTTAACGCCCAACTTCGAATCCCGCCAACTAAGTGTGATTATTGTTAGTGAACACACCATCAAAACGGTATAATACTATAGGAAGTATACGCATCGCAAAATTGCAACGAGAGAAGCAATTTTATTAAAGGAATTTCTGTAAAACGGAACACTACGAAAATTTGATTGAAATTTTGTTGCAGGTACTTTCAAAGCATTGCTCATTCGAATGGGATGCCACTAGAGTCTTTAAAAAAATCTGTTATCTATTTATTTGTAAAATTTTGAATGTGGGCATATAATTAATACGAATAGCGATTTAAATAGCAAGAGACCCACATAAAATAAATTGTTGCAGGAATCGTAAAATCATTGTGACTTTTTGTTTTTATCTGTGAAAAGGTAAACAAAAATTGTTCAGACCAATTAAAGCCTTTCAAGTCATATGACATTTAAAAATATATACGAGTATATATATATATTTAATAAATGTTGTATACAAAGTTCAAAACTGTTATTATATTTATATAATCAATTCAATATTAGCAGTATTTTCAAACACCTCGTTTTTGTACATATTTTAAAATGCTTTTAGTTTTTTTGATAATTAAATTTTGTTTCGTCCGATATTAAACACACACAAATCAAATACCTGTATATATACACAGTTGAACAAATTACATACAAATATAAATCCTTGTTAAACCGAAATTTAAAAAAAAATTACCTAAATTGATCATATGATTTATAATTAACAAGAAATGCCACCTAACAATCAAAAAAGGATTCGCTCCTACCACCAAAACACATACATAAAACATATAAGTATTTATAAATGTGTAGCTCGAAATTAATCAAAACTATTAAATACCTTATTGATTAAGATTTGCAATTCACCACACGCATCCACCCGTCACAAACACACACACACACATAACCATACAAAAGACAAACAGCAATTAAGCCGAATTTGAAGCGAATACTGAAGAATGTCAATGTTTTTTCTCTGCTTTCTCTAATTTTTCTCTCAAATCAAAACAAAAATCTTAAATGCGAAATGAAACTTTTACTTAATAAATGTATACGAAAACTCACCGCTCACGCAATGCAATCAAATGGCTGTATTCTCACTCACTTTTCACAACCAACAAAAAATGCTAATTCGTCTAACACCGTAAAATACCACAACAACCACCGACTTGATGCTTACATGTAATAGATCACGTTCGGGTGAGAGCAGCATGCAAGCGCTACAGGCGCAACATCTACAACATCAGCATCAACAGCAGCAGCAGCAACAGAGTGGCCAATCACAGCAGCAGCAACAACAGCCGTTGGCAACACAAAAAACCAATTCTCGCTCCGGCAAGAAAAGGGCCGCAGCTGCCGCAGCAGCAGCCGCAGCCGCTGCCGCTTTGGGTGGCAACAAAAATCGCGATTCACCAATTGAAAAGCTAACGAAATCATCACCGTCGCCAATACAACAACATTTTCGCAACGAATTAGCAACACCTACACCACCACCAAACGCACCCTCACCACTCTCGCTGCCACCGCCCAGCGCTTCGACACCGACACCAACACCCACACCTACACATACACCTTCACCATCGCCGGTTGTAATGTTGCAAGGCAGCAGTAACAGCAATGCATCCAATACAGCCTCACCAACAAGGCAAAAGAATGCCAACGGCAACGGTGGCAACGAAGTGAACGGCGCTGGCAACATGAATGCCAATGGGGGAAGTAATAATGGTGGCGGTGTCAGTAGCACATCAACAAATATGGTCGCGACGAATCTTACGCTTGGTGGTGCAACATCCAGTTCAGGACTCACATCCGCGGCCACTTCCTTCGCCAGTCATGGTTGTGACAATGCTGGTCCCACTGTCAAATCGGGTAATAATAACGGCGAAGTGGTTAATCTTAGCTCTAATCAGGGCGCTTTAAATAATGCCAGACGTGGTGGTGGTAATGCCACAAGTACTGCAATAGAAGGTAGCAATATGGGCGCCACCGTCGCGGGTGCGTCTGGTAAGAACACAAACGATGCAACTTTGATAACCACAAATCTAGGTGGGAAACCACTGAATAAGAAATTGTTACGTGCTCAACAAACGCTCTATCAGCAACAGTTGGCCGCGCAGCAACAACAACAGCAACAGCAGCAACAACAAAAGCGTTCACCTGATCACAAAAATGGTGGCGGTAGAAATACAAATGCCACCACAGGCGCAACTGCCGCCACTTCCTCCACCTCCTCAACCAGTTCCCCTTCCTCTAGCACGGCCACAGTTTCGCCTGCTAAAGCTTTAACTAATCTAACAAATACTAATAAACCTAATAGCAATCCTTCCACTGCTCCTCCCTCAAGTAACACTGCAACATCAACTGCTTTTACTAACTCAACCACTAGCCACAATTTAAATAACAGTAGCAATAGCAATATTAATAACAGCAATAGTAGTAGCAATAGCGCCACTAACACAAGTCAGCTGCAAACGCAACAGCATCAGCAACAACAACAACAATCCGCTCAACAGCAACAGCAACAACAAAACAATGTTGCTGCTGCTAGCGACAACAATAATGATATCATTGAAATTTTGCAATTAACCCCAACCAACACTTCTACTTCTTCAACGCTAACTCATCATCAACATCATGCCTCTAATCATCCACCACAATCAAAAACATTGCAATCCCCCGCAAACTTGGCAACAACTTCAACAACCACATCGGCTGGTATACACCACAGAACGCCAGATAGCGGCATCTACTCCTCCTCGTCCTTTGTGGCGAACAGCAGCACCGTATCGAATGCCTCCTCGAGCAGCAGTAGTAGTAGCGGTGGTTGCGGTGGCTTAAAATTCAGTTACGAACCTCAAGCCGCGGTCATCGATTCGCCGGCAGCACATTTACTCACCGCCGTCACAACTGCAACAGCGTCGTTAACCGCAATGACGACTAATATCACCACAACCACCTCTACCACAACCATCAAAGACTCACCGCCCAGCTCACCAGGCTCCGAAATCGGTGCAGTGGCAACAGCGCCACGGAAACGTGGACGTAAAGCAAAAGATCCACTTGCAAATGCGAATGAGGCAAAAGTTGATGTCAAAGTGTTTCAGAATGGTGGTCATGTCTTAGGTGCCACGCCCACAACTGCCGCTGCAGTAAATATGGCGAACAGTGCGCCGTCAGGTGTGCCCAGTAGCGGTTCGACGTTGCACACCGCTGCCCACATGCTCGGCAATCAACTCAATCCGAATAGCAATGTGGCACAGAAGCTCTCCGACCAACTGCACATGGAAATACAGGATCACAGCATCTACACCGCAGATGCTGTAACACCGCAATTCGTGGGTGTACCTTTCCCAGGCAAATCGACGGTAAGTCGAATAATTTCCTGTTCCATGAGTTTCATTTTTAATTTAAGTTTCACATTTTTACACACAGCGTAATTCTACTTCAACGCCGATCTCAACTAGCAACAACACGCTCACAATCAACTCAGTCAGCGCTGTAACACCCGCAACAGAAATGACCGGTGGCACATCACTAGCATCGATGTTCGGCAGCGGTGTGAATGGGAATATGTCCATACCGCAAAGTTTGGAACAACTGCTCGAACGTCAGTGGGAGCAGGGCTCACAATTTCTCATGGAGCAGGCGCAGCACTTTGACAGTAAGTTGTTTATTCAATTCAGTTGTTAAATATTTCTAGTTACGAAATTTTATATAAAGAAATACATTAAATTTCTCTTGCATTTTACAGTTGCTTCTTTGCTCTCCTGCCTGCATCAATTGCAACGTGAAAATGTACGCTTAGAGGAACACGTGACCAGTCTAATAGCACGTCGGGATCACCTGCTAGCTGTGAATGCACGGCTTGCCGTCCCACTGAAAACGAATACTACGCAGAGCCAAGGTAAGTGAAATAGCGCAGTGCGGAGAGAAATGTAAACAAAAGTCAAATGGCTTGTACAAGTGAGAGAAAAAAGTATGCAAATATGCATGGAACCTTGTTAGATAACTAGGAAATTGCAAGTAGTACGCAAAGATTCTCTCACATGTGTTTCTGCAATGCAGGCTATACCCACAAACCCAGAAAAAAAAAGAAACAAAAACTGTGCGCGGCTGCTTTTTCACTTACGGCTCTAAATTTCAATTATTCGCAAATCTAACAGAAGTTCAGACACAAACAAGCGAAAAACTTGTGCGAAAATATGCATACAAAATGAAAAGCATACAAATATATACATATATATATAGTTTAGAACGAAATTCAAGTTTAAGTTTTTTTTACTGTTTTTGGTGTTAAGCTTAAAATTAATTGTTTTTGTTTTTTTTTTATTAGTTTCTAGCTTTGCTATGTACTTTTCCTCTTCATTTTGGGGCCCAGTATTTATATATAAATAATTTAATTTTTTATTGGTTATTACTTTCTTTATATAGTAGATTAAGTGTAACGTGAATTGGCCTTTTTTGCTTTGGATTATAAATATACCTACTTATATACATAATACTGCAATAAAACATAAATAATGCATTTTTGGAAATTTAAATTTTTTCACGCTGATAATTTTTTTTTATTAGTTGACACATTGAAAACAAAACGTCATTAAAACCAAACGCAAACAAAATTGAATTGTACATATATTTGATTAGCATTTAAACATTTTAAGATTTAGTTAATACACCCTTCTTTATATTTATCTGAACGTATATTTATGTATGTATGTATGTACTATATACATAACCTATGTACTTGGATGTGTACGTGCACACGCATCAACGTTTGAATATACAATATTTGTATGTATTAGAGATTTATTTAAATATAATTTGCTTCCTCCTATATATATACACATAAAACGTCAATAATAAAAACAAAAATTAATATAGTTGCACATACAATAATAGTTTACCAAAATGGTAATGAAATGAGTACAAAAACAAATTTTGTTTGTAACAACTAAAAAAACATACATACTATATAAATAACACACACGCACACATAAACACATATATACATAGTTTGTAACTAATTAATATTAATTTTCTTTCTACAACTTTTGGTTTGTATAAAAATGATTACTTTTTCTTAAATTGGCTGGACATAAGGAACACTGTTATAATTCAATTCCAATTGTATATATGTATGCATGTGAATACGGGAATGTTGCCAGCATATTTAGTGATGGTGGTGTATAAAGAAACATTAATTGAATTTAACGCTGAAAATAGTTGTGTTTACAATTGCAATAAATTTTTATTAATTATGCTTGAAAATTTCCAAATTTCGAAAAGCTTAAAAAGTTAATAAACCTTGTTGAACTGTCGTCTAATAACGTTTTCAAACTGTCAGTAGTCACAGCATACATATTTACAAGCATTTTCATCACTCACCGCATCCAAACTCATGTACACCAATCACACATGTGCGCAATCACACATTTAACACCCAACCATTCGTATGCTTCTGTGTAAAATGCTAAGTTTCAAATTATATATATTTAAATATAACAAACCTATACATATATCTACTATAATCATATGTATGTATGTTATACTACACAAAAATATTTACTTTATACATATAATTAGTATTTAAATTTATATAAAATATTTATTTTCCCACATCTCTGTCATATATATTCACCTACTATAAACCAACCCACCAGTCAATCATTCACGTACATTTAAATTAATATTAATTAAATTAGTAATTAAAATTTTTGAAATTTGCTGAATATAAAATGAAAAACTTTTAAAAAATTTAAAATTAAAAAATGGTGTTTGTTTATTTTCTTTACATTATCTTTTTATTGAAAAATAATAAAAAATCCTTTTTTGCGTGGCCATAGGAGTAACCCATTTTCCCCAATCATTCAAAAACTGGAATACACATGAATGTGTTTTTATGCATTAATTTATTTTATAAAAAAAAATCTTACAGCTTTTACTTTGGAAAATTTCATTTACTCCACTATACTCTATTTTTTCAATTATATGTATGTATCTATATACAATACTGTGTGCTACTGTGGGCAAAAAATAGTAAGACTCTTTAATTTAAATTTATCGCGAAAACCGATTAGTCAAAATATATTTTTTCTAGGTTGGTATGACTGTCAGTGAGATCTGTACCAAATGTCCCATCAAAATAATCATTAGTGTTTAGTATACGCTTGTCTACCTGAAGTACACAAAGCGCAGTCGGCGACTTTTATGTTGAGTGAAATTATTCAACAAAAAAGTGCCATTAAATTTTGTGTGCGGTATCAAATTTCTGCTGCCGAAACCTTCAGAATGTTGGAAAAGACCTTCGGTGATAATTGTTTGTCGCGAGGAAGTGTTTTTGATCGGCACAAATTATTCAAAGAGGGTCGAGAACGCCTTGACGACGAAACTCAACCAAGGCGGCCATCAACATCTCCTGATGGTTAGCACGTCAATAAAATAAAGGAATTGGTGCCTGACAGTCGACGATTAACAATCAGAGATCTGATTAGTTGGAATATCAGAAGAATCAGTTAAAGCCATTTTGAAAGATCTTTAGAGCTTAAGAAAAATGAAAGCAAGATTCGTTTCCAAATCACTAAATTTTTTCGAAAAACAGCGTCTCGTTAACGTCTGCGTAACAATACTTTCCTACTACCAGGATATTGTGAAACGCATTATTACTGGCGATGAGTCGAACCTGTTGAAAATCGTGGCAAAAGTGAGCCGAAGTCGAAAAAACAGGTCGCAAATCAAGGTTATGTTGACAGTTTTCTTTGTTTAACAAGGTGTGGTGCACTCCGAACTCCTTCCGACCGGCCAAACTGTTAACAAGGAATAATGTTTGAGTGTTATGCGTCATTTGCGTGAAGCTATTCATAAAAAGAAGCCGGACTTATGCGCACTGTTGCATACTGCATTGATTTTTCGTGAGTTTTTCGCCAGATTTTTAACCAATATCATGCCACAAGCAGCGTATTCGCTTTATTTAGCTACGTGTGATTTCTGGCTATTCAACAAACTCAAACGACCGCTCCGTGGAAACCGTTTAGAGCCTTTTGAAGACATTAAACTTGAATCGCTACGCGCATTGAAGGCTATTCCGGAAACTTTTTTTAAAAACTGTTTCGAGCTTTAGAAATAACGTTAGCAAAAGTGTATTCGAGCTAAGAGGCATTCCGTTGAGGGGGACGACATAGATTTTGAAGAATAAATTAAGAATTTTAAAATTATGAACAAAGTCTTACTATTTTTTGCTCCTCGTAGTATATGTATACTCCACTGAAAATTCTCCTATGTATCCCGGCATTTTCCTTGGTATTTCAAAATTTATTTGGTGTTTTTTCTCTGCTAGTTTTATATTCACGGCAACGGTTGGCATTTTTTATTCACTATTCTACCTTATCTCTCCATCAATTCTTTCCTTGGTACAAGTTGGTTCTCTTGTAATATTGGTTAGGTTTATTGTTTCCAATGAGTTTCGAATAAGTCCACTGAGTTTAACTGGTATATATAGTAAGTGTATGCAAAAAAAACGAGCTTACGAGTTAACTTGTTATTCGCTTTTGACTAAGGACTAACGTAAGATATTAAATTTCAGTTTAATTTTGTTCGAAAGAAGAAAGCTAACCCGTTAGAACAAATATTATGAAGATAACTTTTTGACAAAAATAGATTAATTAATTTTTTCACACTCAATAGTGTCTAAACACAACTACTCCTTTTATTAGTACCAAAGTGAGACCCGGATTTAATAAACAAAAAATAAAATTTTTTTAGGTTATGTACTTCTTATAAACCCCAATTTTGTTAACACTGAATTAAATTGAAATCCTAAGCCCTCACTATCCACGATCCGTTGAGAGGCATAACACTTACTCCTATATAGCTTTTCCTTAAAAAAAAGTACAAAAAGTTTGAACTGCAACTAACGATGTTACAGCCACGGCCGTATCATCGACAGCGATATCCACCAGTGTTGCCACCGTCTCGACAACAGCCCCAGCCGCAGGCGTTGCGACAGCGACCTCGGCAATAGCAGCTGCCTGTGCAGCAGCAGCAATAGCAACAACAACTGCAGCGGTTAATGCGCTTGGCGGTAACAATGCGGGCACTGGCGTAGGAGCTACTGGCGGTACTAGTACCATTGGCCCTGCTAATGCCGGCACCGCTTTAACAACTGTTGTAACCGCTGCAGCAACGTCACTTGCTACCGCTGTGACCACATCGCTCACTGCTTTGACTGTGAATACACGCGTGCCCAATACGACCACAACGCCATCAGCTGGTGCAGGGGGTGGGGCACCAACTTCGCGGCTAAATACAAGTGTGCCACAACAACACGTTTTGGAAAATGGCATCGACTTTCGGCAAGTAAGCGCAGCAACAACGACAACGTCAGCACATGTTGGTACAGTTGGCAGCGGTGGAGGCGTTGGTCCACCCATGGGCATGAGGTGAGATAAAAAGTCAAAAATTAACACAAAAATTTTGAACTTAACTATTTTGTTTGTGTTTTCTCAAATATTATTTCTTCTTCTTACCGCTTGTCACCTCTCCGTCACATATTTGTTGCTCATTCACATCACATCGCTGTCCCGCTATGTTTGTGCGTTTTGCGTATTTTTCAACTGCTTTTGCGTGTTCTATGTTGACACTTAGGCACTCCACGGCCAGCTATGTAAATGCCTCAGGAATACCAGCAACCAGCATTGCAGGCAATCTGTCAACAACAATGCATCCCAATAATCTCGAAGGGCTTGGCAACATGCATACAACAGCTGCAACCACAGGCGGTGCTGCAACCGCTGTTGTTGGTATGTCCACAATGACGGCAAATCGTCTTGCACAGCAACAACAACAGCACCAACAGCACATGCAATCATTGCATCAGCAGCAACAGCAACAACACCAGCATCATCAAATGTCGCTTGCGGCCGCACAGCAGCAACAACAACAGCAGCAACACATAGCACAAAGTGCCGCCGCAGCAGCGGCCATGCATCATCACCAACAGCAACAACAACAACAGCAGCAGGCTGCTCATACGCACTTGCACGCCACCCATCCGCTACATCTAGCACACACGCATACACATGCACCGCACGTGCACACGCATGCTCCTCATACACATCATGCACATCAAACGCATCCCAATGCCCAAGTTAATGTCAACGTCAACGCCGGCATCGGTGTCGGTGTCGAACCACATTCACTTGCATCAACGCGTCTCGGCGGCGTCGGAGGAAATGGCGGTATGGTGGGCATGGTTGGGCCACACATTGGCAATAATAATAATCCGAATAGCAGCAACAACACCGCGGCATCACGAGGTGGGTCAACAACCGCAACGACAACAACAACATATGCTATTGGTAGTGGTGTGAGTGGTGGTGGTGGTGGTGGTGGCGTTAGTGGAGGTGTCGTTGGTGGCGGCGGTGGTGCCGGTAATACCACATTACTCGCATCGGATAGCAGCCACCCCACATCCGCCGCCGCGTATACTCCTCACTCGCTCTATACTCATCATCAGGTAGTAGTGGTGTGGCGTGATGGCTTGTTAAATGTTTAATGTTCCAAAGAAATGTTCAAAAACCAATTCATAACAATCGATTATTCAGCATTCGAATAATAATTGCTTTCCAACAGACAAACAAACAACTCATCAACTTTTTAGCATCAACATTTAAGTGTTTGTTGTTAACCAAAATTTACAAATTTATTTATAAAATTAATTTTTGTTTAAATATTAAAACCATTTTTCCACTTAATGATGGCTATTTTTATACCCTGAACAGATTATACTAAGCCACGAAGTTTGTAACAACCAAAGAAAAACGGCGGAAACCCTATAAAATATATTTATAAATGATCAGCGTGGCGAGTTAAGTCTATTTAGCCAAATTCGTCTGTATGTCCGTACCATAATAATCAATATATGTGACCTGGTCTACGGAAAGGGGGCTTAGGTGTCAAAAAATCAATTTTCACTTTTTAGTTGATTCGGATGGAAGAAGAAGAAGATGTTTATTTTTAACAGCTGTTTCCCAGAAAACTAGTTTTCGCACGTTAGCTCCCTTTTCGTAGACCAGGTCACATATAGATATATTGCACACGTTCTTTTCTCCAAGAAGCTGCTCATTTGGCAAAACACTTTATCATATAACTGTTTTCGCAACTGATCGGTTAAAATCTAGTCCTTGTAAGGAAAACTTTTTTATTTGAGAAATTATCTTCACAAAATTTGGCATATATTATTAACCAAGGCGATGCTACAATCTCCGAACATATTGTTCAGATTATACGCCTATAGCACAAAGCTGCCAAACAAAATGACAAATCAAAATCAAGATATAGATCTTTATATACTATATATACTTTCGACGCAGCCGAAGTTAACGTTTCTTCTTGATTTAAATACACATTTTTGGTATTGCCCAAATTGCCTTTCCAACGACAAACATTCAGACACACATAACCGGAATTGAACCGAAATTTTACCCCTCTCCGCAGCGGAATTTCCGTAAATTATTAACGAAATGTTTACTCTGCTATAAAAATCACAACATTTTTAATGTTTTGATACATTTTAATTTCAGTTTTGTTACCTAACCTAAAAAATGTAAATAATTTTTACGTCAGGCCATACTATTGGCCAAGTGTCAAATATTGTTCTGAATTTTTCATACAATGAACAATTGTTTTCTATAACAACAAACACATTGCAGTCATCAACATCAGCATCATCATAATCATGAAAATAATTGGGATTTTGAGCTAAACTTAAATGTGTCAATTGTCAAAAAATATATTAACCCCCTTTCCCTACTTTGCAACAATGTTAAAATTATTGTTAACTATTTTGTAGAAGAAATGAAAAACAGAAAAAAATGCTTGCATAAATTATGAAAATTCTCATCAGGCCACATCAGTCACTAATCACCAACAACAACAACCACACATCATTGTTTAATGTTGGATAATAACATACCATCGATATTTTCAATGCAAAAATTTATTAACATTTTATATTAATTTTACTTTCTTCTCTACACGCACAAACATATCATTCTAACGGTGGAACAACAGTCGCAGCTAAGACGCGACGATAACCTAGTAAAGCCCAGCTGAAAATCGACAGCAGCTTTATTGGCCTTTCGCCCTAGCCGTCAGCCACAACAGCACACGACAGACCAGCACCAGCAGCAGCAACAACAAACAGGAAAACGAGCGTCAAAAAAAGCAAAAACTCCACAAAAAACAAAGGGAGAAAGGGCAGCGTCGCAACAAGCAGCCAGACAACAGCCAAAGTTGCAACAAAAAACGAAATTGCAAAATATTCATCAAAAAGAAATTCCCCCACTCAAAAAAGCGAAGAAACAAGAAGAAGAAACAGCTGCCGACAGTGATACCATTAAAATTTCTTCCGATGAAGAGCAAACGCCGGCAAAAACAAACAACGCAGGTGATATTTACACGTTGGGCTGCAATGCTGCGTCATTTGAACAACAAAACCGCTGTCGCACACCCAGTCGTAGTCCGTGTGATAACAGCAGCTCATCCTCGGCAATTTCCTCTTCACTGCGTTCGTTAGACTACGAAGCCGAAGCCGATGAAGAGGATGCCAATGAATGTGAGGGCGTGGAATTGCAGCGCAAACTGGCTGGTGGCAATGACAACTTGATGCACGTACAGAATTTTCTCAATTATTTCGATGGACAACAACAACAACAGCAGCAGCGGCAGCAACGCAGGCAAAAGACCCCGGCAATATGTTATGTCACACAATTACAACAGGAAATGTTGCGTCAACAAGAGGGGCATAATGTGGATAATTATATGACAATGAGCTCCACAGGAGCTAACCGTCTTAACGCGTATGTTGAGCAACACGCAGTCGATGAGTTGTTGACGCCACAGCAGCAATTGGATTTCATGTCGTCAACAGCAAATACGACTGCTACTACCGCATTGACAACAACAAGTACCACAACAAGCTCTGCAAAAGCAAGCAGCAAGCCAGGTAAATTCACAATTTCAACAAAGTTTTTACGCAAGCCGCGTCACAAATTGAAATCAGTGAATTTAGCGCCGACAGCGGATGTAAGCGGCGCATTGGCAACAACAACGACAACAATTGGTGGTGATAAGGAGTTGGCATTGCATGAACAGCAACAGGGCAATGATAATAAGCAGTTGTTAATGCAACAAGAACTACAGCTGCCGCAACAACAACAACGACAGCAACCACCATGTGCCGACGAACCGAATGTGAAATTCAATTCGAATTTCTCCATTAATTCACTTTTGAATAAAAAATAATGATATTGCGAAGCCAAATTGAATTTCCGTTATATGTACTCGTATTCAACTATGGCCATCAATATTTGTGCATACAAGTTATAATGATAGGAATTGTACTATATTTCAACTGATGAAAGTTTTAGATTTGTTTTTAAACCACTACATTTCATTTCAAGCGAAATTGTTTTTTTTTTTTTAAGAATATGTCTACCAAAGCAACACCAAGACGTAAAGGGTTACATTTTTGCATAAATTAAATACATTTTAAAGATAAAACATACTTTCAAATACTCAAATATAATTACTATAATATTGTTCTCTAAAAGTAAAAATAAAAAAGTTATATGAAAATCACAAGAAAACCCACCAAAACTACCACTTGTAAACAATAAACAGTCAGCTGGTTGAGCAAACCAGAAAAGCCTTCATATCCATAGTCAAAAGCAGTAAATAAACTGTTTCTAAGCGCATACCACAGTTGCCAATTAGCAAACATACATATGTATATTTAAAAGTAGAAATCAAATTTGTTATGCTCAATAATAAATATGCGTTTATATTTTATATTAGCTGAAGAAAGATTTCCCTTTAAAATCTGAGTAAACTCCCTCGATATTATTTGCTACTAGTTATTACCATGTAAGTATGTATGTATAATCAACGAACAATTGTCCCTAATAGCTGCGTAAGTTGTAATTTTAACCAAAACTATTATAGAAGAACCCATATCTATTTTATTAAAATAGTATTTTAATTAGTCTCTTTTGTTTTAAAGTCGATGTCCACATAATTTTAGCGATTAAACGAAATATTTAGTGCTTGTTCGTATACCTATAAGTACTCATAGTAATAAAAGTTTTTATATATAACCCAGCTAAATAACATCGTGCGTATGTAACTGTATAATTTATGTTTGAAGAAGCACATTGTATATATAGTATATAATATTAAGCATGAAGCATAAAAAATTTAAAGAAATAAAATTATTAAAGCAACTGCTAAACACTTCGAAAAAAATTTATTTTTATTGTTGATCAGAAACTTAATAATGTAATACGGATTTATGAGTACAAATCGCTAAATATTGTATTGCAAAGAACTTCGGCTCTGTACCGATTTGTATTGGTTTATACAACATGAAGCGCCGTCATAAGCATCAGTCAAAGCGGCAATAGTTAGGAAGCAAAATTAACGTTTTCGAAATTATTACAGATTTTAAAAACATATTTGCAATTTTAGATTTCGTCAGCGCGCATAAACACACAAACATGAAGCTGTATAAAGCAGTGTAGTAGTACTTTGTAAACAACTAAACAATTGGCAATATGAATTTCAGAAGCAATGGAATATGCTTTAAAAAAACCTAATTTAGACAGTCCGAATACTGCAACGGTTGAACTTATACAGTACATACCGTAATATCATATATGTAAAAGTACAATGAACACCAACGCGGCACAATCAGCTCTCTGCATTCCAACTCATACGCTCGCATCTCTCAGCATGCTTCCTAAAGTCCAATGCTGTTGCAATGCTCCACTTTAGATGACATCGAACCTGTTGAGTAAGTAGAAGGTAGTTCATGAATTCAAAAAGGCTCTACCCAGAAAAAAGTAGAATAATCATAGACACTTTGTTGACTAGGAAGTAAGAGTGATGTTGTGTGTGTAATCTAAAATTGATCTCCATCTACGGCGTCTATGAAAAAGTATTAAAAGGAACAAACAATTTAATAATACGCTAACCAAAATAAGACTATTTGCTTCGGAAAAAAACCGAGACCCTGAAGATCACCTAAGCCGTTGTCATAGTTTAACATAATCACCAAGAGCGGGAACGTTGGTTATAGCCGAGTTTACAACAACCCGCCAGTCGTTTCTTCTTTTCGCAATGTGGCGCCAACTGAAGATTCCAAGTGTAGTCAGGTCCTTCTCCACCTGGTCTTTCCAACGAAGTGGAGGTCCTCTTCCTCTGCTTCCCCAGACGGGTACTGCGTCGAATACTTTCAGAGCTAAAGTGATTTCATCCATAAGGACGACACAACGTAGCCACGTAGCGACATGACGTAGCCAGCGTAGCCGCTGTCTCCTAATTCGTTGCACTATGTCGTTGTCGTCGTATATCTCGTACAGCTTATCATTCCAAATCTTCCGCAAAACCTTTCTTCCGAAAACTCATATTGCCGACTCATTAACTTTTGTCATTATCTATGCCTCTGCACCATATAGCAGGACGGGGATTATGAGGGACTTGTAGAGTTTGATTTTTCTTCGTTGAGGGAGAACTTTTTTTTTCAATTGGCTTCTCAGTCTGAATTACCACCTGAAACCTCGTTTGGTATCGAACGGCTCGGGTAGGTCCTTTCCGGTCCTGACGGAGCTTTTCGTATTGCTCAACGTCAGTTTACACGGTGCTATTAGTTTTGCGGGGATTCCTACAGGTTATGTGCTATAAATACGGTAAATATGAATCAAAGTATGCAGATCTGAAGTATTCTTGAACTTTCCTGTTTTTTTTTGTTTCATTTCATGTTTATGGTATATGAATGTAAATCGCGGTAATTAAAAAATGTAAGAAGTATTCAAATTTCAATTCTACTGAAAACTTAATACTCATACATGTGTAGATATACATATATGCACGTATATTATTCTGCCAAGATAAGTAATAACTAACAAGAGTATGGTAAGATAAATTTATATATGAAAGTGAGTACATACACATGTACACCCAATATGTATGTATATGTATGTATGTAGCCAGTGATAACTTCAGCGCATATTTGTATAGGCTTATATTAGGACGATCTCGATATCGACAACTTGAGTTCAGATTTTTGAAAAAGTTGTATCTCAAGTCAACAGATTTGCTTCTTAAGCAATAAATTAAGTAATTTTTATAGAAAAAAAATCGCTAAGTCTGCAGTAAAATATTAAGTTCATTGCATAACACAAAAAAAAATTAATTTAGCTTTATAATTTTATGTACCACCATTGACTACTGTTGGAAAAACAGAAACTGTTAACCACACTTATGTCATTTTAACCAAAACTTCAGAACCTCATTTAAAAACACAGCAGCTATAAAAGCATCACCTTTCTGGGCGCGTTGAGTAGTTATTCAAAAAACGGTAACGGTATATTTATTTAAAAATAAAACGTCAACAAGTAACGGCAGTACGATCGCATAAGTGCCGACGGCTTTTGCCGAAAAACTTGTAGATATACAAAAGTGTTAATACATATTATTTATTTAGTGTTTCTATGTAAAGAACTGGATATTTACACAAAGCTAAAGATTAGCAAAAAAATTTTAAAAATATATGACTAAAATAAAAATGAACCTACTGCTAATAGTTCCTCTGCCGATATTTGTATTTGGTGTGCTGTGTGAAGGTACTTACTAGGTACTTCTTCCAAGAAGTTAAACATATACATATACATATAAGTACTTTTCATATGAAAAAAAAGTATTTTGGAAAAAAATTTGTTCGATCGCCGGTAATAATTGCTGACTAGTGAACCATAAAAAAAACTTAAACGATGATCTTTAATGCAAATCTCTCATACACTTCATAAGTAATATTTAAAATGGACTATTTATATTTATTTCAATGATTATCAATAGTATCCAACTGTTTATTTAGTTTAACTTGAAATATCTACGCTAAAATATGGTTGAAGAGACTCAGCGTGTGCCTCCTGTCACGACTTAATGAACTCACAACTATTAAAAACTAGTCTATGTGGCACATCTAGTTTGTAGAAGAATTTCAAGCTATTGATTCTCTTAGCAGGGTTTCTGTACCTAACACATTAATATAGCCAGCATATCATTTCGACATGAACAAATGAAAAAATTCAAGCCAAAACTTTAAAGATTTTCTCCAAAAAAAAAATTATTTTTCTCATTGGCCAGGTAAGAGATTAAATTTCGTATTTGGGCAGGCAAAAGTAAAAATCCAATCATATGAAGCAAAGTCAGCCAGATGTGCGAAAATCCTGATATTAGTTATATAGGGGCTAGACCAAAGTTTCGCTTAAATCCATCTATTTTAGGTACAAACTTACACTGTTATGAGTAAAACATGCTGTCTTATTTTCATGAGGATAACTCAAATATTGGCCACATATTCGGTACGAAGTCACCCGGTTAAAGTTCCAATCAACTATCTAACTGCCGAGCGGCTGTAACTCAAAAACTGCTTCAGATATCGATTTGAAATTTTAGTATGTTATTTTTAAAGGTATAACCCATCGAAATATGAAAAAAAATTGATTTTTTGAAAATTTCACACTATGTGTGCTCCTTAAGAGGTTTAGGAGATATATACATTAGTCTTATTAGACGGCGGAGCCACGCCGACTTAAAAAAAAATCCCTTACTACTGCGGTCCACTGTATCAAATTAAAGTTTAATATCTAAATTAAGTGCTTAGTTATGGAACTTTATATATTTTCGTTTTATGGCGATTTGTGCACGTGGCAGTAGTCCGATAACGCACATCTACGAACTCGTCATTTTTTTTTAAATCACTGAATAGTCCAAATAGATGTTAAGTAAGACGTCCAGGTGAGGGCTTAATAACTCCGGCAATTTTGAAAAATTTAAAAATGTATATATGACATATAGGATCGTGGTCAGTATATATATATATATGTAAATAAGTATTATTTTCTCCGCATAATAGGCCTTGAAACACTTCTTTAATACTTTCAAAAATCATCTTTTCCTCAAGCATACATTAGCAAATATGAACAGATGCTGGAGCTCTTTCCTCAGCCCACGTACGCAGAAAGCAAGGCTTGGCGCAGTGGTCAATATAAAAATTTCGCCGATCATCCTTGTAAACGCACATGTCGTGCCAATGAGTCGATGACATGCTACTATTACTTCGTCGTGCACTACGACGATACCTTTAATCCGAGTTGTGAGCGTTATCTCGATCAACGATTTCGCTTTAAGGTTGGTGGGCGTGAGTATATCGACACGAACGCAGTGCGAGATTTCGAAGGCTTCGACGATTGCAAGTATGCGGATGGCGTGAAGACGGAAGTAATGGTTGTTAACGGGCAATTACCCGGCCAAACAATCGAAGTGTGTCAAGGTGATATGATCGTCGTAGATGTTATCAATAGCATGCATGACATCACCACTATACACTGGCATGGCTTGCATCAGCGGCAGACACCGCATATGGATGGTGTGCCATATATTACGCAGTATCCAATTGAACCGGGCCAAGCATTCCGTTATCGCTTCGAGGTGGATCATGTCGGCACGCATTGGTGGCATAGTCATGTGGGGCATCAACGAGGTTTCGGCATAGCCGGCGCGTTGGTGGTGAGACAACCAAAAGCAGAAGATGTACATGGATCTCTTTACGACTTCGACTTGTCGGAGCACACAATCATGCTGCAGGATTGGATGTACGATCAAGAAGGCTCAGTGCCGCAGAGTATACTAATTGATGGTGTTGGACGGAAAATACCACCAGTAAATGGCAGCAAACCGATCAAAACGACACCAACCCTCTACTCCACATATTCCGTTGTACGCGGCGGCAGATATCGCTTCCGTATAGTCTTTAACGGTAAACGGAAATTAATTATTCCATTTTTTTATTATTTTATGTCAAAGTTGCTTCATTTACTATTACTCTTCGCAGGTGTAGCCAATTGCCCGATAAGCATAAGCATCGATAATCATGAACTGATCGTCATTGCCAGTGACGGTAATGACATTGTACCCGTAAAGGTGAGCAAGATCACATTGCATGGTGGCGAACGTTTCGATTTTGTTCTGCACGCAAACCAAGCCGTCGAAAACTATTGGATACGCGTTAAAGGCTACAACTTCTGCAAAATTAATAGGCTACATCAGGAGGCAGTATTACACTACGAGGGTGCTAAACAACGTGCGCTACCAAAAGCGAAGGTGTTTTATTTATACGAACCGACAGGCAAGGAACTTAATACCGTCGATAAGCCACCCAACAATGATGAAAATCTTATCACAATTGTCGACTTGAAAGCATTGGAGAAACGCTCGGTACCAGCGGCCGTGCCACAACGCATCTTCTACACCAGCATGACCGTGCGCACCAAAAATCAGTACCTCTTTCAGATGGACGATATCACTTTCACAATGCCTTCACGTGTCTCTCTGCTGCAGACACGTAACCTAGGTATTGGTCAATTCCTCTGCAACAAAACCCAGCAAGCTGCAATGGGCTTGAATTGTCGCAGTCGTCATTGCAAATGTGCGAATGTGATCGAGGTGCCGGCGTTTAATGATGTCGAATTCGTGATTTCAAGCACAACCGAAACGGCGCATCCCATTCACTTGCATGGCTACACATTTCGTGTGGTTGGCATTGGCGTGCTCGGAGCTGATCGCATTCAAAATGTTAGTAAAGCAATAATTTCTTGATTTCCACCACATTCATATATGTATGTACATACACATGTATTTGTTAACATTCCAGATCGAAGAAATTGATCGTCGCACTCCCTTGCCGCGTCGGGAGCGAGGCGCACCACTGAAGGACACTGTGCAAGTGCCAGCCTACGGTTATACAATACTTCGTTTCTATACGGACAGCCCCGGTTATTGGATCCTGCATTGTCACATATCCACGCACTCGGAGATCGGTATGGCCGCGGTATTGCGCGTGGGTGTACACAAAGAAATGAAGACGTGTCCGGTGAGCAACTGTGGGCTCTGCAATTCCGTGCTCTGAGCAGAAGATGAGGAGTGCCTCCAGTATTATTTTTTTATATTAAACGAAAAGGATCACATACACATGTACATACATATTTATATAGAATATTTTAATAATTAAAGAGCATTATTATACGTTTTTAACGTTGTCACAAATTATTTTATTGCCGTAACGGCTATGCCGAAACTGAGTGATATGGGCGTGATTATATAATATTAAAACATATTTGAAGATTGGATTTGGACAGGTTCAAATAGTCATCATAATGCGCTGTTCCGACAGGACAGAAGTCGTAGGTCGAGCTCGTGTCAACCAGTTCAACTCCCGGCATCAGTAAAATCATATAAATACCGAAATCTTTTGTTTTTAAGCACATCAATGGACCAAAGCCTACATGGAGCCCATTTTGTAATGTTCCTAAGTTTAGGATTTCACTCTAAGAACCATATAATTTAACTCGTTGATATAAATAGATTGGAAGCCTTTCTCTGGCAATCAAAACTTACATCCCAAGTTCATACGCACGTGGCTACAGAACGCTATTCGTCAAATGGCTCGGAAAATGCGCTCGACTCGGCTTTATGCGTAACGATTTCATTAGAAATATACTTTATAATTTATCGTTGGTGGATAAAGAATTGCAATCACACAAAGCTATTGACGTCAGAACAATGCTCTTTGACCCTTTATAAAAGTATGTGTCCCTATGTCTTCCACCAGTCAAATCAAAAATGTACACTCTTAAACATATAACACATATATGTAATTATATGAAGCAAAAAATATAATGTAGCTTCATAAATTTTGTACACACAAAGATTTGTTTATTTAAATTACAAAGAGGGCTTCACAAAAAACGAGTACAAATTATGATATTAAAACATAATCCTTTAACTAAAAATAATACGATGCTCTAACAGTATTATCAGCATTTTTTGTATATATAGTATGTTTGTATAATTAAAATAGTTAATTCACGGCATCCCCATCTGCAACTTCCATTTACAAATCGATACCTTCTTGGGCAGCTAAAATTGCCTTGATTTTCATAAGTAGTTCTTTTTTCACTGCATCGGGAACAGAGGCACGAGCGCGTGGTGTAACGTCCGCAATCAATTGTTCCACTTTTATATTGTTGCCTTTCTCCTTGATGATATTACGACACATCAGACGTACCTCATCACGCCAACCACACTCAGCCAAACGATTACAAAGCAAATCTTTTAACCTAGTACAATAAATACATTAACTCAATTTCATTTTTATTCTCCCTAAAAATGTACCGGTAACAGCAGAGATTAATACAAATTTCAAGAATTATGTGCGTTTGTACTTACTTGGAACGATCACCACTGAGAATGGTAGCCTGGTCTACAGTTTTTGTTAATGTCATAATAGTTGGTAAATTCTGTATGAAATTGATGAGTTCCGAAAATATTGCAAATGATAACTGTTTATATTATCTTAAAAATAATTTGCTTTCACTTTGATTTTGATTCTTGCAAATTGTTTTATGCCGTAGTCCGGGTTTGTTTACAACACAGAATAATTGACAAGACGACGAAAACGTGCACAAAACAAAAATATCGATAAGTCTTTTAAAAAGCACATAGTTGTAGTGGATTTAGGGATTTAGCGAAAAATTTAAACTTTTGAGGTATTCGCATATTATGATGAAAATTTTAGTTTATTTCTCGAAGAATTTATCCAATTACCGTATAATAAAAAAATATTTCATCGTCTAAAATAGTAAATTACGTGAAAAAAATAAAATAAAAATGTCGAAACTCCGGTAGCAACTTCTGTGGGTAAGGCAGTTCATTCAATGCTGAATTTTAAGGCATTTGGAATAGCTATGTTCCCGACATGAAGCAAATTAAAATTGACTAAATTTTATGAGAACTCATCCAAGTATCGTTAAATTAAAGCGAAAATTCGGGGAATTACTATATTTCTTAATTATATATATTTTTATTCTCACAAACTTTTAATGGCCGAAATTTCACAGTACATATAGATCTCCAATAGGGATGATACGATTTCTAAGTGTAGTTTCGAACATTTTAAATATGTCTGGATATACGAAAATTGGGTTAATTTCATGCTGCAAAAGAAGTTATGGAAGCTAAATGATGTTATATTCACAACTTAATTGTACCAATTATACTACACATTAAATAAAAAAGATTTAAATTTCCTTAACAATTAGTGTGTTTTTGTTTATCACTACTATTGTGAACCCCTGTATTTGAAATGAAAAAAGAAACCGGAAATAGCTGATTTATTGATAACTGTTTTCAAATCTGCACAAAATGAAAGGGTTCTCATTAGAAAATCTTAAATTCTTCCAAAATTTCCTGGTGATACTCTGCGTATCTTCCATATTAGACTTAAGCATGTACTTACATATGTACCAATGCGACGATCACCAAATTTAGCTTTACGTTTAATGCTTAGAACCAGGTATAATTTGCAAATTGAGTTTCGGCATTCATTCAAATGAACATATGTTGCTAATTTGCCACCAAAACAGCACTCATACATGAAAACAGTAACACATATACATATACATACATAGTAGATACACGATATAAACTTAACCATAAGACGATAAACATTGAATTTGCAGAAATGAGTAGCTGTATCCGCTCACACAGCATGTCTCAGAGCCGGCCTCCGCAGTGGCCATACTTGGAAAGCTTTTCAGAAACTAGTATTTTATGTACATATGTATAAGTATGTATAATTTATTTGTATGACGTTACTTTTGTTTTTTTGTGTCTTTGACTTAAAATGGTAGAGAATTTTTTCTTGCATCACTGGCCAGTTGTTGCGGTTTTGCAGCTCTCACCCAATATTCTCCAACATTTTTAGCCGCTTCTAAGTATATACATGTGTACATACATATGTATGTATGTATGTATGTACATATATGAATGTTTTCACAAACATTTAGGTTGATCTATTTTCGCTGACGTCGCCATCTTAATAAATCTATTTTGAAAGATGGAGATGTAAGCTGTATTTTAGACTCGTCCAAAATGGAAATGCTTGAGAGTACGCTATGCAGCCAACTAACTGCACATGTCTGTATGTCTATGTATTTAATTGTATGTATGCATGTATGTGTGCATCTACCTATCACGACTTCTACTCGTTGAAGTAGAAACAAACCAAAAATTTAATAAGTTAATGAACGAAAGGGGCAGATGTTCGCTTTTAACGAAATTTCTAAATTGTTAAATGACTTTTTTGCTGAAATACCGTTAGAAAGTAAAACAGCTGTTTACAAATTTTCGAAAGAACTCAGTTAAGCAAGTAAATTTAGTAATAATAGTATTATATTAGTACTAATATGATAGTATGAGTACATGTACATACATAAGTATGTATGTACATATATGCGTTTGTAGATATGCACCACTTTCTATTAAATGGCGTACACTTTCATTCTAAAAAAATGTATAAACTTTATTAATTGATAAAACCGTGGAAAACACCGCAAATATTTAGATAAAAATATACATATGTATGTACATATATAGACGTACCTACAAATGCATATTTGCGGCGTTTACGATTCGTTAAAATTTATATTCAAATAAACAAATCTCGTATTAGTTCCAGATGTTCGGTCCTTTACTACCGGAATAATCACTTTCAACATCCGGCTTTCTTTGTTGTGGTTAGCAGCTATCCAAAGGCGGAAATATCATTATGTAGGGTACCTGGTATGACGTGGTCCTAATTGTTATCGGTATTTAGACATAAGTATTAAGGAGCGAAATGGAACCATTTGCTTTCAATTGCATGTCCCTTCGCTGGACTTTAATACAGGATAATGAACCTAGGCACACAGCGAAGGTCATAAAGGATTGGCTTAATGTTTTGGATTGGCCAACGCAAAGCCCTGACCTTAATGCAATAGAAAATTTATAGAATGATGTTAAACTTAAAATTCCTGCAAGCAATTGCCGAAATTTTGAGGATTTATGGGAAAGTATTAAGGCAGTTTGGTACTTCCTCTCAAAGAAGAGATGTGAGAAGCTTGTAGAAAGCATAGTACGTAGATATAAGGCTGTAATTGGAAATCGGGGATATAGAACCTAGTATTAGAAACGTAAGTGTACCAAATTTTTGATTAATTTTTATTAGTTTCACATGATTTTTGCACGTTTTGTAAATTATGCTTTTTGAATATTCAATACTAATTATTTGTGACTTACATTGTATGTAAGTGCATACCCCCAAACCTCACTCAACACATTTGCAATGAATGCGGAAAAAGTATTGATTTTTTAGAGGGCAAACACTGCGTTGGAACGTTTGAAAAAGAAAGGATAATGCGGCAAACAGAGAGCCCAATGAGTCATCCTGATATGTACATAGTATGTATGTAAATATAACGGCCGGCTACCTAGCGACGACACTGCAGGGTATATGTGAAAACTTATATGTTCATATGCATGTACATGGAATCAACACATACTTATGTATGCATATTCTTACAACTATATTCCACAAAGCGAATAAGGGTGTATTTCATAGATACATACGTGCCCATGTACGTTTGTTGTACAAATCGTTACCTACTTTAATAACCTCGCCCGGCGTATGACAAAAAAAGTGGAAATAGTACCTATATATGTATGTATGTATGTAGTTATATACTACACACCTTTGCAGCTGGCGATAAATTACTATTTTCACCCAATTATATGTACATATGTAATTGCGAAAGCCCACACTATTTTTTTTGTACATATTTACATATGTATGTATATAGGAATATAAAATAATAAGAAAATAATAACTTTTAAGCTCAACAACAAAATGACTTATTTGGAAATCTACATTTCTCAGCTCAGCCAACGCTTTGATGATGATGTCATGTGCGCATAAATACTTCACGTTGGTGTTGTTATAAACATGCGATGTAGTCACCAATGACGACGTTTGCAGCGCTGCTTTCAATTTAACGAAAATAAAAAAACAATCCAACATACTTAGATACTTGATATATGAGTACATATTACTATTATGTACATACATACATATATGCACAATCTCCAAAAGTGTTTTGATCGCCGATGTAAAAACTTTTTGGGAAAAGCACTGCAATTGAAATTCCCTAATTGAACGGCTATGGCCAGCAGGGGACTAATTACAGAAATTTATTTTTGAACCATAATGAGATCGCTGATAATTACATTATGACGTTGCAATGCAATGGGCTTGAGCATTAATGTAATAGCAAAGCAAAACGTTAATGACTACCTAGAAAGCAGCTAAATGTGCCGGCGTAGAAAGCGTGAAATGCATAGAGACCTACAAAGCACAACGCTATAAATATCTAGCAGTTCGAGTGCAATGAACTTAGGCGCTAGGAAAAAACTAGAAGACTGGAATGTGTGCATCTCGTCTTTTAAATTTTCTAACAGACATCTAATTATAATACTAACATCTATTTTCCCCTCCCATGTGAATTGAAATACATATTTTTGAACTTCAAATGCAATTTTCATTTAATTTACTCTTCTTTTTAGTATTCTTGTGCATGTTTCTTTTTCAATGTTCAATTTTTTTTATATTATAATCGTCAAAAATTATTCGTTTTACTCCTTGATTCGAACATCAGTTTTGTTCAACTTAAACAAAATAAATTTTCAGCAATGGGTATGCTTCTTTCAATACGCTCTTCATTCCGTTGTTTAATATTCTTCAGCACCTTCACCTTCACCGTCACCAGAGTCCATACCGACTTCCTCGTAATCCTTCTCGAGGGCAGCCAAATCCTCACGAGCTTCGGAGAATTCACCTTCTTCCATACCCTCACCGACATACCAGTGCACGAAAGCACGCTTGGCATACATCAAATCGAATTTGTGATCCAAACGAGCCCAGGCCTCGGCAATGGCTGTGGTGTTGGACAACATGCAGACAGCGCGCTGCACCTTAGCCAAATCGCCACCAGGCACCACAGTAGGTGGCTGGTAGTTAATACCGACCTTGAAACCAGTGGGACACCAATCCACGAACTGGATGGTGCGCTTGGTCTTGATGGTAGCAATGGCGGCATTGACATCCTTGGGCACAACATCACCACGGTACAACATACAACAGGCCATGTATTTGCCGTGACGTGGGTCACATTTCACCATCTGGTTGGCTGGTTCGAAGCAAGCGTTGGTGATCTCAGCAACAGACAATTGCTCGTGGTAGGCCTTCTCAGCAGAGATTACAGGAGCATAGGTAACCAGTGGGAAGTGAATACGTGGGTAGGGCACCAAGTTAGTCTGGAATTCAGTCAAATCCACATTGAGGGCACCATCGAAACGCAACGAAGCGGTGATAGATGACACAATTTGGCCAATCAAACGATTCAAGTTAGTGTAGGTAGGACGTTCAATATCCAAGTTACGACGGCAAATATCGTAGATAGCTTCGTTATCAACCATGAATGCGCAGTCCGAATGCTCCAGTGTTGTGTGGGTGGTCAAAATCGAGTTATATGGTTCGACTACAGCAGTCGACACCTGAGGGGCTGGGTAGATGGCGAATTCCAATTTCGATTTCTTTCCATAATCGACGGAGAGACGTTCCATCAAAAGGGAAGTGAAACCGGAACCGGTACCACCACCGAAGGAATGGAAGATAAGGAAACCTTGCAGACCAGTACATTGATCGGCCAATTTGCGGATGCGATCCAAAACCAAATCGACGATTTCCTTACCAATGGTGTAGTGACCACGGGCATAGTTGTTGGCAGCGTCTTCCTTACCAGTGATCAACTGTTCAGGGTGGAACAATTGACGGTAGGTACCAGTGCGGACTTCATCAACTACAGTGGGTTCCAAATCAACGAACACGGCGCGGGGAACATGTTTGCCGGCTCCAGTTTCGCTGAAGAAGGTATTGAATGAATCATCACCACCGCCGACAGTCTTATCAGAAGGCATCTGGCCATCAGGCTGGATACCGTGCTCCAAGCAGTACAATTCCCAGCAGGCGTTACCAATCTGGACACCAGCTTGACCGACATGGATGGAAATACATTCACGCTGTTGAAATATAAAGAGAAAGGAAATATTTCTTAGTTATCGTAATTGGACCAAATTTAGCAAGTCAGTGGAGAAAGCATATTTGAGTACAGGTGAAAATTTTTTTTGAAATGAAATAATCTTTTAGTAGTTTACGATAAAATAACAATCCTCAGATTCTAAAAATAATTATATTCTCTATGAATTGGTGCTTATTTTCTTCCGGAAAAAAGAGTTCGGCTGTACATATTATCTTCAAGAAATGACGTAGCTCAGCGGCGCCGCAGTCAGCGTCAACGTCTTCTGCATTGGGTGCGGTCACCGGCTCACAGTATACAGATATTACAGATTTCTCCGTTGAAGAAAATCTAGTTTTAATTTTCGTTTCAAGTTTTTCTTTCATACTACTTAATAGTTTGCAAACCAAATTTTTTTAAAAATATATTTACTTTTCTAGATTTTTGCTAACGTCATCAAATCACGTTTTCTCTCTTGCCGTAATCACTACACTTTTCATTAATTTTCACCAATACTCCACATCCTTTTCTTTCAATTCGCCACGAACTTATACAATTTTAATTAAATCTTTGCAGATTATTATTTAACTTACCATTTTGAGTTTTTAGTTTTTAATAATACACACAAGAAATCACAAAGAGATTGGACAATCTAAGTTATCGACGTTCGGAGTAGCCGGTTATGAAGCTTACCAAACTGATATCGAATGAGTCAAAAATTTTCCTGCAACTTCTATTTATACGCTCAACAAAACGATGACGACGCCTACTATGCGTCGTTTTTCTCGGCCGACATTTTCGTTCAGTGCCATTATTTCGTTAGGTTTATTCGTAGAGGTTGGTATTGAAGCTTTGTTTATTTCTACTTTGGATGTGTTTCATGCATTTATTGATTTTTACCCAAAATGCTTTCGGTAAATAAATTCCAGATGGTTTAATTTATATAGTAATTAAGTCTATTGAAAACTAAAAATAATTTAAATACACTGATTATGTAAAGTTCTGGGATAAAATTCTAATAGTAATGAATAAGTTTACGCCTACGTACAGTTAGAATGGCCTACGTGGGTATTGTTCAATCGGCACCTTAAAGGCGGAGTTTTCACGAAGCAAAGAGGGGCTTAACGTTATATAATAAAATCCTATAAGCTTAAAATGTTGGTAAAATAGAGCTCGGAAAGCTTTTGAAGTTGTCGTTATTTAAAATATACGCATATATAAGGGATCGAAACCAAAATTAGAATCAAATGTTTGTTTAAAGTTAGCAGTTGTTTTTGACAGAACTTTCAACGAATTATCTGTCAAACATATGTGTATCATACATGAAGCAAAACTTTAACTCAACTTTGTATATTTCCACTTATTATTCACAAAACAAAAGAGAATAAAAAAAAAATGGCCTAATGTACTCACTTCTTCCCTCAAGGGTTAATCACCGGAAATAAACTTTCTTTACCATCTGAATATATATTTTGGTATATTGAGTGCATTAAAAACACATTTTTAACCAAAATAACTGTAAAATTCTATTTTATAATCAATATTAAAATATTTTCTATAAAAATGTTTTCCTCAATTTATCTGCTAAAACGTTTTACATATACCATTTAAAAAACAGAAAATAAAAAACTGTAAACTTAAATAAAAAAGTAATAATTTCTCTTTTTATTAGAAGCTTTCTATACTTTCAATATGCTTAAATTCATTACTTTTAATTTTTTTTTAAAGAAAACTTTTTTTCGTGCAATACATTCCTGTTGTACAAAATTTATCGATAACTTTTACGTTTACCTGATGATAATGCAGTTCTATTTGACTGCAATGCGGCTGGTAAAGCGGTGCGTCTTTCTTTCTGTTTGACCACGTTCCGTGCGAGACGTTTTTAATACAAAATGAGCCTTAATATCTCGAAAAAACGCAAGGTAACCAAAAGAAAATGATTTTATAGATATTATTACGTTGAACTTTTCTTCATGCTATTCAGTGATGGGTAAAGTAACGTTAAAATTATAATTGGTGTTAATATGAAAAAATTTCTTGAAAACTAACCTCAAAGTGCAAACGTCAACTGGGTGGCTCCTATTGTAAGCGAGCGCTTTAAGCATATCTTTTAATTATTTTCATATAAATGATGAATTACAGTGGTTTATTGAATATTAATTTTGTTGTTTACTTTTGTAGTTCGTTGCCGATGGCATGTTCAAGGCTGAATTGAACGAGTTCTTGACTCGTGAACTCGCCGAGGATGGTTACTCTGGAGTTGAGGTCCGCGTTACCCCTGCCCGCACTGAAATCATCATCATGGCCACCAAAACACAACAAGTGTTGGGTGAGAAGGGTCGTCGCATTCGTGAGTTGACTGCTATGGTACAAAAGCGTTTCAATTTCGAGCCTGGTCGTATCGAATTGTACGCCGAGAAAGTGGCCACTCGTGGTCTGTGCGCTATTGCACAGGCTGAGTCTTTGCGTTATAAGTTGACCGGAGGTTTGGCGGTGCGTCGTGCCTGTTACGGTGTATTGCGTTTCATTATGGAATCCGGTGCTAAAGGCTGTGAAGTCGTTGTATCCGGCAAATTGCGCGGTCAACGTGCCAAGTCAATGAAATTCGTTGACGGTCTGATGATCCACTCTGGTGATCCATGCAACGATTACGTTGAAACAGCTACCCGTCACGTCTTGTTGCGTCAAGGTGTTTTGGGTATTAAGGTGAAAATTATGTTGCCCTACGATCCCAAGAACAAGATCGGCCCCAAGAAGCCACTGCCCGACAATGTTTCGGTTGTGGAGCCAAAAGAAGAGAAGATTTACGAAACCCCTGAGACAGAATACAAAATCCCACCACCCAAGCCATTGGAGGAATTGGTGGAAGTACCAAAAGTTTTGTAAATTTTTAATTTAAAAGATATGCTTTTATATAGAAAGTAAATGTGTGAAAAAAATAAATGAAAAAAATCAACTTTGCCATTTTCAGTTGGGGGAAATAGATCGGTTAGGATATACATAAGTGTTTGTAAACTAAATTGTAATTTTACTGTAATATACTGTTTTTCAAACAGCAAATGCTAAGAAATCGCTTTGTTAAGAAACATTTCATTGCCCTTTAGTAAGTTTGTGTTTAGCGAGAATTTAGTAAGTTAGAAATCAGCTGGCGGTTTTGAAGCAGCCCGTTCCCAAATGCAAAACAAATGTTGACTGTAACAACAATAATATAACACAATTTCATTACCATTTTTTATATGTTAATTAATTTCACTTTATTAATGCTTTTTGATGGAACTTGTTTGAACATGCAGAACACATTAAATAGTTTTTCATGGAACGCTTAATAATATTATATATGTATATGTATGTATATATAATACTTTGTAATCATCAATAAATTTATAATAGTTTAATATTACACATTTAAACCATTACGCATACAAACGCATTTGTATTTGTATATTATGCAGGTGTTATATACATATGTATGTGTAAATATTTTAGGTATATAAAACTGTATTTGCAGCGGGAAGAGCAATGCGCTCAATTTGGTGTTATTAAGGTAATCCATATTTTGTAGGAGATATACATATGTACATACATACTGTACTGTTATATATATGTACACATATGTATGTGTATGTATATTTTAAAAGCTATATGCAATTGAGTGTTTGAATTGTAAAAAGGACTGTGTGGCCCGTTAGTATTTATTACTATTAGCGTGCATGTGTGTTCATGTTTATGCATGTAATCAATTTGTGTGTTCTTTGTATGTTTTATGCGCTTATGTTATACTATGTGTATATGTATGCATTCGTTTGTGTCTATGTAAGCATACAGGTAGTTAAATACATAAATATATATTAATAAATGCATAGTAGTTCATTTCCGCTGCATAGTTTAGTCTTTAACAATTCATAGCTGTTTAAATTAATCATTTTTACTTATGCAAATACCGAAAGTCTTACGTGTATGTACAATGTATGTTTCTGCCCGTATTTAACATTTCTTTGATAGTTACTTTGTTAATAATATTTTTCAAGTAGATTGTACAAATTGTTGAATTGTAAATGTTAGAGAATTTAGAGGTACCACAATGAATGCCATTAAACACTTACCAACGATAAAAGCCGAAATCATTATAGCTAAAGCGTATGTACATAAGTAGTGCAACATTAGGGTGTGCGTTATTGCTCAAGTTGATTATTTTCTTGCAAAGGACCGCTGAAGTTTCAGGCTTTGCGGTCAAAACAGGATGCAACGCAAACAAACGCGCCTAAATCTTACTTTTCTCTGATATACTTATTTTTCATCTCGGTTTTTTTTTTGATAATTTGCAATAAATTTTTTTTATCTCCAAAACAAATAAATCTACAAATTTGAAAAATCGATATTCCAATAAAAGATATTTCGCTGTACAAAAATATTTCACAAAAACATTAACTTAAAAAGCATTGAAACGCACGGTATTCATATAGTACACCATGGCGTATGAGCAACACAGAATGTGGGAGCTAACATCACTTGCATGACAATTCAGATCATTTGCTTTGTAATTTTCACTCCATATATCTTAAATATGAATATTTTTACCAAAATCCA
The DNA here is from genome assembly GCF_023373825.1 of Bactrocera dorsalis. Taxonomy (NCBI): domain Eukaryota; kingdom Metazoa; phylum Arthropoda; class Insecta; order Diptera; family Tephritidae; genus Bactrocera; species Bactrocera dorsalis. The sequence continues at coordinate 100,001,071 of NC_064304.1, read as the reverse complement.
GTAAGGAAGAGCTAAGTTCGGGGGGAACCGAAATTTTTTCTTAAATACTTTAAGGTGCAAAATGTCAACCAGGAGATCGGAATCCAAGCAATTAAAAATAATAAGACCTTTTTTGCAAAGCGGAAATTTTCTTTAAATATAATTTTTATAAATTTTTAGAATTATTTGTGTTTGAGATAATAAAGTTAAGGCCAAATATCCTATGTTATATAGCACACACGAGAAAAAAATGATTTAAGCTCGCCTTAAATTGAAAATAAAGAGGTTGTTTACGCTGAAACCGTTTTTTAGTGCAAAAACTGCAACTTTAGTGGACTTTCACAAAAAAAATCAACTTGGGAAATATTAAGTAACCTACCATAACATATACCCTAAATACTCATATTGTATGTACATATATTTATAAATAAGAGTTTTGAAAGAGTCAAATAATTTAGTTGCAACGATTTGCTTTAATACATTCAAATGCACATATTTATTATATGTGGATGTGTATGTTTAGTGTTTACCAATATTTATGCGATTTTTATACATTTTTTATTTATTTATTTAAACATTAACAAGCGCGTAACAATTTTGAAATCATATATATCACTGATAACTAAGCTGCTGCAACGCCTTCGAAAGCTCTTGCAACGCAGCTGTTTTGATTTAGATTTTCGAATTTATGATAAGTATAGTAGACTAGGGTAGATATTTTTTGAAAAAAAATAATATAACAAATATGCAGCAAAAAAAAATTTTACAGCCCATCTGGTAAGGTAAGGAAAGGAGCGTGGTTGAAATTCTAAGGGCTAAAAACGGCTTATCTCGATTACCGGTTAAACTACAAGTCTTATAGAAAAAAATTTTATGGCAATGTTGTAGGTAATGAAAATAACTATTTTTTTCCACATAACCTCAAAATTTAAGTGAAAGATTCACATAACCGAGTTTTGTATTTTTTATTTTTAACGTGTTAACAAAAATTTATTTTCTCACACTGATTTTTTACATTTAAAATATTTATATTTTTTCCTGATATTGACCAAGTATTGTAAAGAAACCGTCATTTTCAGAAGCGGAAGTTCCATTGCCCAGTAGTGAAGAAGTTTGAAAAGCATCAGCTTCTTTGCAGAATATGGTCTTTAGGCCTGGAAAATCAACAACTGACCAGATATTTACCAAGTCTTAAAAAAACCGTGAAAAGAGGATCGATACACACCACCTCTTTTCCTTGATTTTAAAGCTGCTTTTGACAGCACAAAAAGGAAATGCCTTTATGCCGATATGTCTGAATTTGGTATTCTATCCTAATATGGCCATGTAAACATCGGAAAGGACCTCTCCGAACCGAAAATTAAGAGACAGCGGCTGCGCTGGCTAAGTCATGCCGTCCGAATGTATGAAAACGCTCCAGCTCTGAAAGTATTCGAAGCACTACCCGTCGGGGGAAGCAGAGGAAGAGGAAGACCTCCACTCCGAAAGTAGAGATTAGGTGGAGAAGGACCTGGCTGCACTTGGTATCTGAATATGCGCCAAATTGCTTAAAAAATAAATGATTGGTGCGCTGTTGTTAACTCGGCTATAACCCCGTAAGCGGTGTCTACGCTATTAAAGAAGAAGAAAGCCGTTTTTTACCCTTAAAAATCCTGCCACGTCCCTCACATTCCTTTTCCCGACCTCAGTTCGCCGTAAAATATTTTTCTCTTATTATTTGTTATTTAATCTTTCGTTTGCGTTGCGTTTCATCCAACTATGGATTTCTTTCTTTTTTTCACTTGTCTAAAGATAACATTTATTATTTCGTTTGACACAAATATTTTGTATGTTTCTTAAGAAATAATAGAAATTTTCTCAATATTTTGCCACTACAGATGTGTACATACATACATATATTTATAATATACACCAACACGGGAGTATATACTTATGTATGCACATAAAATCTTAGTTTAAATAAAAAAATTTATTATCAAGTCTTTTTTGCTATAAAAAAATTGCTAATATTAAGATACGTATGATTTTCGTTTGCATTTCGCATTTGCACTACCTTACTTAACATAATCGACACGTTTACGTCTACATATATGCATTTTGAGTTTTTTTATATTTTTTTAATTTACTGACTTTATAAAGTATTATATGAATTGCACTTGAAAAACAAACCCCAAAAAATCACTTGACTTTCCAAAAATATTTTAATTTAGTGAAAGCAAAGAAAGGTTTAAAATTGTTTGGGTTTCGCCACAGTTCAACTAAGGGGTTATAATAGTTAAAATAAAAAAAAATCAAATTTTTTTATTTTATTTTCTTAATATACATATATTTAAGAATACACAGAGAAAATTTCATATTGTTCCGAAGAATCTTTTCGAAGTTACACGAAAATTTTAAAAGAGTGCTTAGAAGTACAAGGCCAACCTTTAAACGCGTTTTTCTCAAAATAGTGTTTTCAAAGTCGGTGAGCAACATTGCACGAAAATGGCTAAACCGATTAGTCTCAAATATAATTTCAGCAATTAAGCGAAGATTTTTTCCCACCGATAAATATTTTTTTTTGTAAACAATTTTGTTCCAGTCTGGTCGAACGATTGATTCTACATTTTACTGACTGATTACTTTCTGATGAGATTGAACAGGCAATCGAAAAAACGGCCCGAACTGATCAACAGAAAGGGCTTCGTCTTCTATAAAGACAATGCTAGACCACACACATCTTTGATGCCTCTGAAAAAACTGGGACAGTTTGTCTGAGAAGTTTTAATGCATCCACCATATAGCCCTGACCTTGCACCATCGGAATACCATTTGTTTTGGTCATTGCAAAACTCTCTTAATGGCGTAATGTTGGCTTCAAGAGAAGCCTGTGAAAATTATTTGTCGTAGTTTTTCGCCGAGAAACCAGAAAAGTTTTACACTAACGAAATAATGTCTCTAGCAGAAAAATGACAAACAGTGGTCGACCAAAATGGTACATATTTAGTTCATTAAAGTTCATTATAAATATAAAAAAAGTTGAAGTTGAATAGAAATACGAAGAGACTTTTTCGATTACTCACTCATATTGAAACAAAATTTGAGTTCTGGTTGTAAAATGGTTATACTATATATTGGTTATATCTGACAGCATAAGCTAAATTTTCATTTTTCTTTTTTCAAAAACTAAAAAAAAAAATAAAGAAATTATGTACTAAATTGTATATCCTTGAAAGTATATTACTTTTTTTTCCATATTTTGATTTCTAGCTAGAAAGAAAAAGTTGGCGAAAAAAAAAATAATAATAAGACATTCTCCTCAAGTATTTAAAAGCGTTTATCTCGAAACCCTGTTTTCAGAGTCGGTAAAAAATTTCACTAAAGCGGTTGGACTTGAAATGAACACAATTTTTTTTTAGATACACTATTCAGATAATGATCGATGGCATACGATTTTTGATAATATTTTCGATCTTTTCAACCGCTTGAAATGTAAATTTTTGGACAAAAACCTATTTTAATTTTTGTGCAGCGGTATTTTTGAAAAAAAAAAAAGAAATCAAAAATTTTTAGTAGTCCTCGATTATAACTAAGCATACTTTATATTCATATGTAATAACAACAAGCTATTTGGTTTTGGATTGCAGATAATTGTAAGCACAAAAACCGTGCTCACTGCCTACCAACTTTTTTTCAAAGGTCCTTTAGAGATCAAAAATTTTTAGTAGTCCTCGATTATAACTAAGCATACTTTATATTCATATGTAATAACAACAAGCTATTTGGTTTTGGATTGCAGATAATTGTAAGCACAAAAACCGTGCTCACTGCCTACCAACTTTTTTTCAAAGGTCCTTTAGAGATCGTCTATGGCATCAAGGGAATTCTAGTTTTTTTTTTTTAAATTAATGACTAATTATTAAAGTGTGTTGAATACTGCAAATGCACATTTTTTATTAATAATATTAAATAAAATGACTCTTCAAAAAAATCTCAAAAAACGTTTTTTCTGATTTGAAAATGAATATCACCCCTTAAAGCTCATATTTTAAGCTTTCACAGTTCAAGCATGTTATATTTCTTTATTGTTTTTTTTTGCAAATTATTTTTGCTTATATGTTTTCGTGGTTTAAACTGCTATATTAAACTGTTATGTGTATTTCAGACTCAGCGTTTTGGCTACTGTGAATTTCCGAAGAAAATTAATTATTTTGAAAGTAAATATTTTTGGTGCGAAGCAATTAAATGCTTGATTATTAGATAAAGGAACGTATACAGTTTGCTGTTTAATATTATTATTAAGATTCCAAAAATGGCGAAAGCTCTAATAAAAGCTCAGATGTATAGAAAAAAGTCTTGAGTTAATAAAATTTGTTATTACGAAACGCAGCAAATACAATAATATACTTGTATACTTGCATATATTGGTTGTCGAAAAAGTCTTTTCGTATTTCTAATCAAAGTTCAATTTTTTATTTTTTTTTATATTTATACTAATAAATAAGTATACAAATATGTACCGTTTTGTTCGACCACTTTTTGCCATTTGTCTGCTAGAGACATCATTCCATCAGTGTCGACATCTACTGAATACGAAAAGACTTTTTCGACCACCCAAACAATATATTACAAATTTATTTAATAAATACCTATTTGGTTATATTGCAAACTTTCAAAGCTTGCCTTTCTTGCACGGCAAAAATCGCAAAAAACTGAAACCTTTTAATAACCTAAAAAAATTCTTTTTAAAAGTGGATTTTAAAGTACTGAAAATATTATTCATGAAACACACCTTATACATAAATATGGAGCTTACATAATTCATTATATGATTAAATTACTTGTATATTTTACTTTAATTGGGGAACAATAACTAGTGACTGTCTTTATATGATACCCGTAATCTTATAAGCTGTCAGTCTTGTAGAAGTGACGAGGTTTAATTTAATTATTATTTACTTTTTAATATTTTGATTATGAGTTTTGAATCTTTGATGAGGATTTGAGAAACGAAGCAAATGCGAGTGAAATAATTTGATATTTTAGTTTATAAAATGTAATAAACACTAACGTTTTTAAGATTTTCTTGATAATTGTAAGCAACGCTTGTGTCAATAAATTGTTAATTATTATAAATATTCATTAAGCCGTAAAAAAGAAGTCTTCAGAACCTTAAACATGCTTTGGTGTTGTTATAAAATATTGTTACCGTTAAAATTGTGTACAAAAAAACTATTAAAACTGTTTTTAAAATTTAAGCTTTATATTAGCAGCGCTAAAAATATTGAAAAATTCGCTAAAATCTTTAATAAATAAAAACTAAATTTGATTAAAATGCATTTTGTTTACTTTAAGTTTTGTTCTATGCACTTAGTTTAAGTTAGATTGTTATCTTACATTCTCTTTTTCTCATTTAAGCAACAATTTTTTATAATGGAATCTGTATTTTTTTTTAACATAAATATCTTGCCATAACGATTTTTCCTTAACAGTGTTTTGCAGAATTCAGCTAACAGCGCACATACATCTAAACCTTCTATTTTAATTTTTTTTTTTTAATTTAAACTTTTTTTAATTCAATTTATATATGCTTATTTCGTACAACATTCTTTTGAGCTAATAAGTAATTTAACAGTAATATTTCTTGGTTTCCACTTCTCTGCGTTGCTCTCGGCGTGTGTGTGTTCACTCAACTGCACCGGTTTCAGCAGTTTTGGCGCCACTGAGTAATGAATTGGCGCTGAACATGGTCGTTGCTGTCGTTGTAATACCGTCTCGCAAAGCCAACTGATAGGCCACCTCGAAGGCTTGTCCCAGCGTGAGTATGATATCGGTAGCCAAGTCCTGCAGGGCGAAAATGTAATATTGCTTAAGTCGAGACTACTTCAGAAAATTGCATGAATTATCAAATATGTGTATGTTATACTACTATGAGCAAAACATAGTAAGACTTTGTTTATAAATTTAAAATTTTTTAATAAGGGTTTTTTCAAATGGGACCTTATAAAAGTAGACCAATAGGGGCAGCAAACGACGCCATATTTTTTCCCGCTCTGTTGACATTTCTCTTAAATAAGCTTTGACATTTTATCATGGGAAGATATACGATCCAACAACGAGTCGAAATTATTAAAATTTACTACGGAAATTCAGAGTCAGTGGCCACGTACTCCATTAGTCACCATTGCATCCCGAAAAAATTACGGTTTGGTGCGGTTTATGGGCCGGCGGCGTCTTTGGGCCGGACTTCTTCCGTGATGATAAAGACCGGCACGTTACTGTAAATGCGAATTGCTAATGATCAATGATAACTAAATATTTTTGGCTCAAATTGGATGATATGAACTTAGAGAATATGTGGTTCCAACAGAATGACGCCACAAGCCGCACTGCGAATGTCACAATCGATTTATTGAAAATCAAGTTTGGTGGACGTGTTATCTCACGAAATGGCCCGGTCAGTTGACCGCCTCGGTCTTGCGATTTGGCGCCGTTAAACTATTTCCTGTGGGGCTAAATCAAGTTTATGCCAACAACTCGGCGACGATTGCAGTAGTATTTATGACCGAAACCCGTCGAAAATTGGGTTCATCGTTTGGACTTCTGCAAGCGTGGTGGCCATACAAAAAAAATAACATTCAAATAATATTCCTTGTTGAAGTACACCACACCTCGGTAATCGAAGAAAACTGTCAACACAATCTTGATTTTTGGCTTTCTTTGACGTGGTTTTTCGGCTTCGGCTCACCTTTGTCACGATATTCAGTATTAATAGCAATAATTTTACAATATCCTTGTAGTCGGAAAGCATTGTTTCACAGATGTTAATGCGACGCGACGTCCAAATAATCTTTCAAAATGGCTTTCACTGATCCTTCCGATATTCCACCGATTTCAGTAAGATCTCTGACTGTTGATCGTCGATTCTCAAGCACCAATTCCTTTATTTTATTGACGTTTTGATTGTCAGTCGATGTTGAATTGTACCAATCAAAACCACTTGCTGGCTACAAACAATTACTACCGAGGGATATGACATTTGGCACACATGTCACTGAGAGTCATATCAATCAAGAAAAGGACGAATGGATTTCCGCGTGAAATTTAAATCAAAAAATGTTACTATTTTTTGCCCACAGTAGTATATTTATAATGCTGTCCATTATTCCTTAAGTTGATTTTTTTGCAAACGTCCAATGAAGTTTCAGTTTTAGCACTAAAAAGGCTCCAAGCAAGCTCTTCATTCTATTTCTTTTTTCTATTTGAGCCGTGCCTAAATCCTGCTTCTTTTCCCAGTTTTTTATAGCAGAAACTCAAACTTCTGTTTGCAAAAAAAAACACTACTTGGGAAATATCGGATACACCCATACCATAGACCCCACATAAATTAGCAATAAAATCGAGCGTTTTTTACTTACCGCACCCTCGACATAGAAAACATGGCAGTAGTGTACGTCCAACTCTTTGGTGATGTAAGCGAAATGCCTCAAATCGTCCGAGTCCTGGCAAGCGCAGTTAATATTTTGGATTTCATGTTCACAAATCGTTTGCTGAAAGTGGTGAAAGTGTATTATAAAAGCAGAATATTCACAAAAATACAATAGATACAAGTATACTCGTATCTGAGATCTCAATTGGATCAGTAGATTGAAATGCTGATGAAAATTTATTTCCAGAACAGTGATGCTTTCTGCATAGATGTAGGTAGAAATGGAGTAGCAGAAATTCTATTTATTATGAGTTAGGTTCAGTGAGACTATGTAGTATTTTTAGAATCTGGAAATGTTGATTAAAGAATTTGTTCTGAAATAACTTCGCTCAGAGATTTCTGAAGCAAGCCCGTGCCAGATGAAAGGATCCTCTCCTACTTGTAGTAGCAGAGAAAGTTTTGTATCGATATGTAATAATAGATGAAATATGGCGCCATCCTTTCACTGCGAAGTCTAATCCGATAGTGATCAGAGTAGACTGCACAGGATGAACCCGCTCCAAAGCGTGGAAAAAACGGCTGGCAAGGTTATGTCGTCTGTATTGGGGATCCGCATGGAATCATTTTTATTGACTACCTTGAAAAAGGAAGGAACATCAACAGCGACTGTTACATACATTGTACTGTTTGAATGACGAAATCACTGAAAAACAGGCGCATTTGAAGTAAAAGAAAGTGTTTCACGTAGGTAATGCACCGTGACATAAGTCAGTGAAAACGATGACAAAAATCTATGATTTGGGTTTCGCATCCACTGTATTCTCTAGATCTAGCCCCCAGTGAATATTTCCTGTTCTCAGATCACAAAAGAATGCTCGCTGGGCAGAAATTTTCGTCGAATGAAGAGGTGATCGCCGAAACTGAGTTCTAGAACAAACTGTACTACAAAAATGGTATCGAAAAGTTAGAGGGTCGCTATAATCAGTGTATCACGCCTGAAGGGAAGTGTGTTGAATATAAAAAAAAACGAATTTTTCCAAAAACTGTGTATTTTAACTAACCTTGCTGTTGACATCGATAAATTCCACGCCTAAATGCGATATGGCCAAGCACACTAGCGCCGGTTTCTTTCGGTTCACTTTGCCAGAACGCTGTTGTTCTGCGGCTTCATCACGTTTCAGTTTTTGTATGGATTTACGCGTCGATTCGGTGCCACGTAACTCCTTCACAACCGTCGAGCCCAGATACTGTGGAACAATAAAATAATTAGAAAATAAATAGCTATTACTTAATTTATTCTGAAGGAAAAATATTCCCAATTTATTCTATATTTTTATTCCAACAAAAAGGGAGGTAGAACAACAAAACTATAATCAAGATATTTATGGATCGGTACTCACATAAACTTCATATTTGATTTGTTCGTTAAGCAAAACATTCGCCGAATGTCGCCATTTTGTGCGTAAATTTGCTGGTAGCCCGAGTAGTAGTTCCGATGGCGCGCGTATTTGCAATTGCGGCTGTTGTTGTGGCTTTTCACAAGGCGGTTGGGGTGCAGGTCTGAAGACAGGGTTACGACAGAGTCAACAAGTTCTCGTAATGCATTAGACCGAAAAGACTTACCGATTTTTTCTGTAACCCGTAATTGAGGTTCGTTGCTGCGGCTGCGCCTGTTGTGGTTGCCGTTGTGTTTCACCATTCACGGATGTAGCCATTTTTGGTATTTCGTTGTTCTCGTTCTGGCCACTCTTTTCTGTTTTATTTGGCTCTCGTATTTGCCTTATGTAAGCAACCGATTGGAGTATACGTCTTCGATGTCCAAGCTTGTTAATTTCTAGTACCGTCTGCAGTTCGACATCCCATACACCACAGACGCTATCGATGGTATTGTACAGGTGTTTGCTGCGAAGGATACGGTTTATCGTTATTTAGTTTTGTGATTTTTTGTGAAATTGAAGTCACACTACCTGAAAGATTCAATGTACTCGGGTAGACAGATACTCTGCAGCCATTCGCTGAGCGTCGTCACACCTTTCTTCTCTGTGGTTGCATCACCGTTGTTATCGGTTTTTCGTTGCCTTTCTTTATTTACACCCACAATTTGTGGTTGAAATTCCGCCTTCGGTAATGTGCTTACGAATGCGATCAACTTATTTGCATCTGGCTTCGGTATATCCATCAGTTGTGTGTCGGTTGTTTCAAAGACGCCATTCTGAAAAATTGTTTAAAGATATTAGCGATATGTTTAAACTTCGATAGTCTTCGTAAAAATATAGAAAACGTATGTTTACTAACCATAAATTTAAAATTGTCGTAACCATTCTCGAAGAGCATGCGTTCCAAGTGCAGCAATCCCGCATTTCGTAAACGCACAGCCAACTCACGCCGTTCCGTTGGTTCGATACTCTCATCAAACTCCAAATCGATATCGTTTGTCGGTGTTAAAGTCGTATTTAGTATACCGCTGCCGAAGGACTCGATAATCTCTGAAATCTTCTTACGCGCCTCTTCGGCGTTGAAGGGGCTGAGTATGCCACTGCTTTGTGTTGTGGCTGTTGTGATAGCCGACAGCGCCGCCTCGATGTCCTCACTCCCATTACCATTATTTGCGTCATTCGCATTTTCATTTCCATTCGCATTTTCACTCTCCAAGCAGATACTTACATTTTGACTCACATGACTAGTATTATCACTACGGAATTCGGTTTCATCACAACCTTCCTGATTGCCTGTTGTCTTTAAGTCCTTAGCGCTTACAGTTATGGATTTGAGCATTTTGTTAAATTCGGGCAAAACCGGTTTCGTTGGTATTGGTGGGCGTGTTCGTTGTGGTTGTTGACCCTCCGCTGCAGATGCGGAAGCGCTTCGTGCTGTCGTGGGTATGACGAGTTTACGATTACCCATTGTACGCTTCTCATGTCGCAAATTAACACTCGAACCCTTGAAGAGTCCCGCAAACGGCGCATCGCCTACGAATTCTTCTACACAATCGGTGGAGATGCTATGATCCGAAAGTGAGACGCTTGAACTAAGCGAACCGGAGGAGCCTTGTATGCCGCCGCCGCCGGCACCACTACGTCGCGCATTAGACAGTGTCGTTGTGGGTGAAGCATTGGCACTTTGCTTCGGTGACAGATTGCCGACGGGGTAATCAAAGGTCGGCGTTGGTATGAGCGCAGACTGCCAGTGCTTGGCAGGTGATGTACTCGAATCGATCATACTTTTGCTGTGCTGTTTCTGCTGTTGTTGTAGCTGTATGAGCGCTGAGCGCCGCTTGTACTCCATGCTGAGCGGTCGTATGCGCTCGTGTATGGTGCGTTCGGCTTGACTTGAAGAGGGTGGCGGGTGATCGGGTGTCGGCGGTTGCTGATAGTTTGTCGGACTGAGCGGTATTTGCGGCTTTTCGACATTCTTATTCTCTTTGGTGTCGCTGATGTTTAGTGAGCTGAAACACATTTTTATAAATAATACATTTTAAGTCCGGGTAGTAGTAATTAACAACTTCTAATAGATACGTACTAGCTGTTGCGATTCCTTTTCAGCTTCCTATTTGGATTGTATGACTTCAGTGTTGGATTCTCGCAATTAATAATTTCTGTGCTCACGTCACGTGACTTGTTCAGTGGTCTTTTCATTGAGTTCGAGGTAGCCAGCCCTTCTACAGACTCGGCGCGTTCTTCGCTGCTATAGTTCATACGCTCCAACATATCATCTAAATGAAGAAAATTGTACATAAATTGAGGACGTCAGCTTAAATAGAAAATACATACTAGAGCTTGACGCCAACAATGCGCCCGTTGTAGAACGTGTACTCTCCCGAGCGCTCGCGTATAGACGTTCGCCTCTCTGCCGATCGCGCAACTGTGCGGTCTCATCGAAGCTCATGCCACCCACACTACCGTGACTTTGATGGCCACCATGAGGACTCTCTGCAGAGGGGCTGTGGTGTGCTTGTCGCGTACGTGGTTGTGATTGTTGTTGTTGATGATGATTTGGCGATGTGTAGCTAAACTGTTGCCCTGAGTGTGTAGGTGAAACCGATAGGTTTCGTCTCGGCGGCTTTTTGGGTGGCGCGCCAGGCGCAAAAGTGCTCATATGCATAGGATTGTTAACTGTCATACCGATGATGCCGCCTATCAAGTGTGTAAAACAGGCGTTAGGATTTTTTAGTTAAATATAGTATGTATGTATGAAACTTACCCGTTGAAGAGCGCGAACGTGGTGACACCGAGACCGGCTCAAAACTACTCATCGACGATGATGGACTCACGCCCATTTCACTACACAAGATAATAAAGAATGCCAAGTATATTGTAGTAAGGTCGTGAGTGTAAAGTGGCATAGAATGAGTGATAAAACCAAATTTCTTTAAGATTTTCAATGAGATCACTGAATTCTTCAAGCGGATTAAGAAATTTTGAATTATTCAGAACTTGTGTCCATGCAAAAACTGAATTATCGTGCTCAGTGTAGGTATGTTGCAATAAAGTGCTTAACTGCAATTCTGTTGGGATCTTAGTCTTACTAACATATGATCGTTCAAACAGGTGACTTTTCATAATATCAGGCTATTCAGATAATTTGTAGGGACAATGTGTCTGGATCTTAATAACAAATTAAGAATAAGAAGAACAAGTAAGAATTAAAAATATTCTCTTAATTTTTCTGAAAATTAAAAGCTTTTCCTTCATTTTCATTTCGTTGCATACTTCTTTCAGAACCCTCTAACTTTTCGTTAACATCAAAATGAGTATGTACGTAACGTATGAGAAGAGTACCTAACAAAATTCGATTTGAAGGGATCTTATGATCTAGTTTATAAGAGTTTTTTAAGTACCACAAGGAACCAGCTTTCTAAGCTGTACAAGAGAGATTCATTTTAAGAACGACCTCAAACTCTTACCTAACTCAACAAAATCCTTAGCAGAATAGGTTTTTATTTTCATTGGAAATTCAATTTTCCTTCATAGATCCTTGTCTATTAAGTTGGAGCATCATATAGCTGACACACTCAAGAATAAGGGATCTTTTACGCTTACCTTAGGTGCACCTGTATATAATCACATTTGCATGCGTCTATCAATATATTGTCATCAAATATATCAGGAGTAGAGTGTCTTTCCGGATGAGGTTGCAGCCATAAAGGTAGCAGTAGATCTGCTCAGTGCAGTCTCCTTCAGAGACAATTCTATTCTCTCAGCTCGATACTAGCCTTGAATTCATTAACAGTGCTTTCAGGGTTGCTCGAGGAGTGCCTAATAGCATCGAGTGTCTCTGTGATAAGACTTGTATTCGGCGCCCATACAATAGCCATAGAGGAATACTCGTAGCAGGAAATTGTAAAGCTGATGAGCTAGCAAGGAAAGACACCCTAGAATGCTTGTGTTCTACAACTAGATGACTGCGATTTCCGAAAGCTTGGCCAGCTCTGGGCCATTATCGGTACATGCGTTGTCTTAAAAGCCTTTTGGGCCAAGAGGTCTAGTGATCTCTTTACCTTCAGTAAGGCTAGCCTTTCCCTGGTTGTGGGGACTTTTATCACACCTTTGCCCTATTGGCGTCCATGCTGGGACGGGAACCTTACCAGACGCTATTTGCAGAAACTGGCGGATTTTGAAAAAAAATTGGACTTGCATCCCTAGAAAAATGTTCTCACTCAAGAATGGAAGCCATTAGACCACTGTAAACGTCGTGAATTATCTGATTTTGCCTTGGAACAACTTGAAAATTGTTATGATTTCTTTAAGAAAACAATCTTCTACGATGAGGCTACCTTTCTTCTGTGTGATGCGATAAATAAACAAAATTGTCGATTTTGTTGCGAAGAAAAACCACAAATTATTCATGAACAACCATTACATTCACCTAAATTGACATTTTGGTGTGGTTTTTGGTCTGGTGGAAACATCGGTCGGTACTTCTCTCGAAATGAAGTTGGTGGTTTAATGAAGCCGTTACTGTCAATGGAGAGCGGTGTAGTTCAATGATAACCAACTTTTTATGGTTGCAACTATAATAGAAGAAGTTGATTTCGACAATATCTGGTTCCAACAAAATGGGGCTACGTGTCACACAGCACACGCAACAAGCGATTTATTACGTGAAAAGTTTGGAGGTTTGATTATTGCGAGAAATTAAGGCATTGAATGGCCTCCAAGAAGTTGTGGCGTTATTTTAAGTCTTTTGTCTTTAGCAGTAAACCAAGCTCTCTTCAAGCTTTAGAATTGAACGTGCTATTCTTGACAAGCGGCTTCTTATAGTGGAAAAAGTACCCGAAAATTAGGTTTATCGAATTCGTTCCAGCAAAAGGAGTCGTAAACTTTTTGGAAAACCCTGTATTAGCAAAATCCACACAAATAAACACATATACATAGGTATTTTCTCACTTACACAGTTGCTCTCATGCATATGAGAGATACTGCGATGATGCTTAACAGTTGTGTTGTTGACGTCATATTAGCGGGTAGACGCAAATTATATAGTTATTTAAAATCAAAAGTTTAGTTTTAAAATTCATAAATTATAATTTTATTTACAAAATAATTAATAAGAATGATTAAAAATATTTAAAAAATAATTAGTTAAAGTTAAAAACATACTTTTAATTAAAAGTAAGTAGAAATGTCATGTGAAGTACGTAAATAATAATGATTTAATAATTTTAATATAGGAACATAATATGAAAAAACATGCGAATGCACATAAAATAGTTAGTAAAATTACTTGCATAAAAAATTATAATTATTGTATCACAGTAAAATAATATTACACTGAACAAAATAAGTATGCTGAACATGCGGTGTCAATGAAACCAAGTGCTTGATGACAACAAATAGAAAATAAAGCGCTTTCATGCCGCTGTTAACATACTTCTGAGAGTTATTGGAGGTGCTGTGCACAGGAGAATTCACTTCGTGATAGCCACCACGCCCCACTACGGCATAGTGATCCGGCTGAAGGCCGCTATCCAGCGATTTTCCGCCATTAAGATTTGTGCCATAACGTTGTTTACTGTTATTACCAACACTGCCAAGGGTGTTGCCACCACCGCTAACGCCTGCGGTGCTGCTACTGTTAAATGTGGAAGACTGTTGTAGCGAGTGTGCGTGGTTAAGTAAATGATTGTTTGAATTGAAGTGATAGTGATTGTTATGTTGCTGTTTTTGATAGTGGCTTAGACTGCTGCTTTGGCGCTGTGGCGGTGGCGGCGGTTGTTGATGACGAAAGACGACCACCTCGTCGCTATCCACGTCGACATCCATTTGATTGCGAAAATCTGCAATACAAAGGTGGAATTAACTAAGAAAGGACCCTAGAAGTAGGTGAGAGTTAAAGAGCAAGAATGATTAGAAAATATGGGATTAAATATTCTAAAACACATTTCAAAACTCGTTGTAACAAGCAGGCTTTGGTCAACTTCGGACTTAAAAACTTAAAAAAAGAGAAACCTTATGATTTGAGCTCTAATGCCTTCGAATAGGTTTAACTTTGCTTCCACATTTATATTAGTGCTAAGCTATTACATATAATATATAATTATAAATCAGTTTCCCCGTCTCTTGAGACTTACTATTTATGACAGCAATAATATGCTTAGTCACATGTGGTGGAAACTCTTTGAGTATATCCAATGCAGTGCGGCCTTCCGCATCGGTCGCATTCAAATCAATACCCGCTCTAAGTAGCGTACGCACGACCGACTCCTTGCCACATAAGGCGGCCTCATGCAGCGCAGTACCCGATGGCGTGAGCAAGTTAACACTGACACCAGCAGCGAGCAACACATCAACCACATTCTTGTGTCCATTACGGCTAGCCACATGCAGACAGGTGTGCGGGAAGATATTCCGCGTTGGCGTCACGGGCGAAGAAGTAATCGATGGCGATGAAGGGGACGGTGTGGAAACCGAACCGGAGTGTGGTAGTGGCGACGATCGACGTGATTTTTGATATTGCTGTCCCATTAAGCTGGTGTCACCACCCTCAATCGCAGCCACACTGTAGTGTGCGATCAATTCCGGGTGAGCGCGTATCAACATCTGTACGGCCTGCAGACGGCCATACTGCGCCGCCAAGTCAAGTGGCGTCTCACCGCGTGAATTACGCATGTTCGGATCGGCATTATGTGCCAACAGTACCGCTAAAGCGCCCGTATGTCCGTGCTGTGCGGCGCAGTGCAATGGCGTCTCGTTTTCGATGGTCTGCAAATACAGATAAATAAATTTTACTACTATAAGAAGTCACTTCTTGTTTCCAACTGGGCACTTACTTGTAAATTTGGCAGCGCCGGCTTAAAGGGATGTGTTAGCAGCATTTTCACTATGTCTTGATGGCCCGCCCAAGCGGCTAAATGCAGTGGCGACGAGCCACGTGAATCGGGCAGATTCGGTGAAGCTTCGTTGTTCAACAGCAGCCGCACTATGTCACTGTGTCCATTGAGACAGGCATGGTGCAGTGCCGAGTAACCACCGCTGTCCTGTATATTGACACCGGGTCCACGTCGCAAACTGGCCAACGGACCGGCGCGTTTTGCTCGCTGATTGAGTACCTTTTCGATATAGGTGATGTTGCCATTGCGTGCTGCTTCCAAAAACTCCTGATCCTTACCCATAATGACTAGTCAGTGACTGAGGTGAATTCGTGAATTGTTAATGTTTGAGTATAGTTGATAACTGCATTACAAGCTGTAAAAAAATAAAAATATAAACGTTAAGTCACAGTAAAGAATTTGGACTTTAAGAGAATAATAATAGTGGCAAAATTATGTTTTATATTTTTATAGAAATTATTATATAAATTTTATCAACCCAGTTTTTAAGGAAACCAAGTTATACTCGAACGAAAACGGTCTATTTTCAATAACTTTTTTCATATGAAATTTAAATATTTTAATCAAACTCTTTATTATTCCAAGGATACATATTTTAGAACTATCTTATGCACTTTTCAAAGGAAAATATTTAAAACTCAACCATTACGACGTCATTTAAGGCAGTCTTTCAAGAAACAGGTGCCTCCGTATTGACAGCAGAACATTTCACAGCATCATCCGAAGTAAAAAAGAATAAAAGTATGTTTTAATTAAGACCATAACCTAGGTTCGAAAAAATATACCCTTAGTTGAAGACCTCGTAAATTATATCTCGAAGACTTGTGTGAAATTTTATTAAGATCGGTTGAGTAGTTCGCGAAAAATCGTGCTAATCGATTCTGAAAACACAGTTTAAGAGAAATGCTTTGAATGCTGTATCTCCATAACTATTAATCGGATCAACTTGAATGTATAGAACAATATTCTAAAAATGTTACAGAATTAAATAAGACAACGACAAATTGAATTTTTGAAGCCGTGAAAACCTTGTCAACCCTCAAGCTAACCACGTAAATCAACAACTAAGAACATCAAATTTTTATATAGAAAGTAGTACACAGTCTTGGATCGAAAATAAATTCAAGATCCAGCTACTGGAGTAAATTTCTTTAATTTCCGTAGTAGAGCAAAAATATTGAGGAGACAGTAGACAGCAGCAGTTGCGGTGAAGATGTATTGTACATTGGTGGATCTACATATATTTATCTCTTTCAATTTGGTCCTAGGAGACCGGTGTGCAGAGACCCACTTTCAAAAAGCTGTTCTCTGTTTCAAATCTATGGAAAACAGAAATAGGACGCTTTGTATCATTTATGCAATATCATCAAATTCTATTCATTAATATTTAAGATATTCCAGTAAAATGCAAGGAGAAGTACTGTTTTGCTTAAAACAACTTGCTGAAGCATGAAGTCATCTGCAGAAACTAAAACGGCCACCAGCCGATTCGCGTTTGACAATGGATAAGAAGGTTCGGCAAAGGTGAATAGAAGTGTTTGCTTCAAAAAACACGAAACTATCTATTTTATCTAACCCTACTTCCTTCTCTTATGTACCTACATATATGTATAACTACAACCTAACCTAACGTTTACGAAATATTACAAGCGTAATGCCTGACGTAATATGACATTGTTTCAAATAACAAATAACCATTTCAAAAATGGATCATCCAAATTAATTATATACCACAAGATTACACATCATACATTCTTGTCTCCAATCAATTAATTGCCAAGAACTCCCAAAAATTTGACACAGTACACTATAATTCTCAAAGCTTTAGGGTGTGTACGGCCTTCCCTTGAGATTAATGAAAATTGTCTGCTTTGAAGTAGCCCAAGAGAATAAAATCATTAGGTGAAAAAATATTTATTTATAAATATAGGTGTATATGTGTGCTAGAAAGTTTCGAAATATGTGTGGCATTCATGGAGTGTTAAATAAATCGTTGCGTGTCACAAAACAACAAACAATTTAAGACAAACATTAGTAGCAAATGCTAATAGCATTCTATAGACTTTAAGAATAAACAAATACGCTCAGCCTACCAAACATACAAACAAACAAATATACAAATGAAAATGTAGTTGTGGCGGCGTAAAATCACACGCGACTTGATATATGTAAATAAATAGAAATGTGTGCCTATTTCTAAACATAAGTCGAGACAACCTATTATACTAGGTGGGAGTGAGTGCACGCATTGTGGTGTAAATATTTGTATATATGTAGGTGTGGTACATACTTAACACCTCCAAATGATAATATTTACATGAAAGAAGTGTTGATAAGAAGTATGTATAGAGTATAGTACTGGAGACCAAACGTAAACAAACATTCACCGATACAAGTGAAGGGGTTATATGTAAGGCAAGGCAATTAGCCTATAAGTATGTATATTAAGACAAATTCAAAAAATTTGTGGTAAAAAAAACTGTTGAAAACTCTAGGATAAAAATGAAAAATTTGACACAATTCAGGTAAATTGGCTGGTTGAAAAGGGAGACGCCCACATGTCGGCCCGCGAATCGGCCGCACATAGATCAGCGTTAGTTCTAGTTTGCCCCCGGGTGGTAACCAATTTTAGCTTTATCCACAAATTCGGTGAATTTGGCGAAAAATCTGATTCTTTTGGACCCCAACTGCTCATTTTCTGTTAAGGTGGATTATTGGGAGCAATGGATTATTGACTATTTTCATCCAGCTAAAGGCTGGATATACGCATAGATAATATTCCAGCATCCTATCACCGCGCATTCCGCTGAATCCAATTTTACCATTTTCTGAAGGTGGGATCTTAAGCGCAGCCCTATAATGATACTTTCAATGATACAAAGCTCGCTTTTGTGTAGAAGTAGTTAGATTTGGTCTGTACACCATCAACACTACCCAAAGAAGCTTTGTGGTAAGCCCTGTGTTGCTTGAGTTCAAATCCTGAGATATTCCCTTGGGGTTCGTTCCTTCAAACAACCTTGAAGGAGCTAAATGAGTAGTATAGCTTAGGGTTATGACCGGCTACCCAGATTATATTAACCGAGCTACCTACGAAGTTACTACCTGCTTGCATAATTTAACACCTCTCTAGGTCCATTGCTTCCAACAACCTTTGAAGGAGCTGAATGGCCCGGAGCTGCTTATTGAAATTGTGTCTCGAGCTGCCCCGAGCTAGCCAGCTCTTCTGCCATTTTAGTTCCTTGCATTACTATAGGACCGGGTATCCAGATGAAATTAACTGAGTTACCCTTTAAAGTTTTAGTTATTGCCTAACTTAGCTATCCACTATTTATTAGATTGTTTATGGATTTAAAGCAGAACCCACTTGGTACCTTCTGCTATGCCCACGATTTCGGTCTTCTGCGTAGAACAAGCAGGCTCCTGTTCTAGTTTCATCCTTAGATCCATCAGTAAATATGTAGATATTGCTGTTGGTACTGCCGATCATAGAATTATTGGTCTTATCTGCTCTACTGTAGAGGAAGAACGATCTATTTAGTTTCTCATACCGTAGTTTTTCGGTCGCATTGGCAGCTTAACCTGAGTTCATTAACGCGGTCGAGTATGGTACCATGCCCATAGTGACGCCTAACTTGTCTTCAATCACCTAAAAACATGAGCCCAGCTGGCATAAGCATCATAATTCACTTGTATGTATATTGGCCTTCTGTGTCTTTATTGAAGTAGTTTCTATTGCGCCTGTTAAAACCAGCATGCAGGCTCGTTGCACCTGTTCCAGGGGTTAAATTCGGCACATTTTCGATAATGACGTCACCACACCCTAGTACTATGTTAATTAAAACAAGAAAAAACGTCAACCTGGGGAGCAGTCAAGTAATTTCGTTCTTCTTCTCAAATAAAAAAGATTTCCATACAAGGACTTGATTTATATCGTCTCGCTATTTCGTTGGGAGGTTGTGGGATTGTCGTGAAATGTAGTTTGTATCGAGTTTCGTGAAGACATTTTGTTGAATACAAGAACTTAAATTGAATTCCTTTTGTTTTTATGGGCGCTATATATTATGGAAGCGATAAAAAGGCGTTTGCGAAATTTCAGTTCGATATTTCGAAAGCTGAGGGACTATCTTGCGTTTGTACATATAATTCTCAATATTAATATATCTTTTCTTAATCTCAGGATATCAGCAATAAAAGAAATTATTATGATAGTCTTGTATACACATGGGAAAAGTATAATATCTATGTTAGACATTTTAGTATATCTTTCAGTATGATCGAAATAAACGAAGATATCCTTTAAAAATCACCACTATATAGTTTATTTAAGTGAATATTGTACAGATGTAATCCGTTATCCCCAATTTTTGTATGTTAATATATGTAAATAATAGCTATTTGTGCAGGTACCCACCAATAATTCTAAGATTAAGAACGCAAACAAAACCATGAACTGAAATTCATATTTTTAAATGCTGCATGCGCCAAGGCGCCTAAACTGTATGCAATATATCGTCACCTAAAATGTAAAACAGCATATCATCAAAGAAAAAAAAAAACAAAAATCGCTGTCAGGTATAATAACCAATACATAATCATTTTATAGTCAAAACATAATTTTTTTTTCAATATGAGTGCATGATAACCAATATATAACCATTTTGTAACCAAAACTCAAATTTTCTTTCAAAATGAGTGTATGATGACCAATATATAACCATGTTATAACCGAAACTCAAATTTTGTTCTTATGTGGTTTCCATTATGCTATTTTTTCTTCACCTGTAAACTTATGAAAAGTGATGTTACGTTATTTTGCGTTTTAGGTGACGATATGTAGTAGATGTATGTACATATGTAACATACTAATTTGTATGGGTTTGTGTTTTCCTGCGTACAAGCAAAGCACACACACTCAAATCAAACCGAAGGTAGGTTAGGTGTTCCATGAATAAAAGGACACTCCAAATAAAACAATAAAAGAAGTAGACAACAAAAAGCGTTTTGGGTAGGCTAACAAATACGAGGCATCAATGGGACAACTCCCAATAATATGTAACGACATTACACGACAGACAATGGAAACCGACGACGAAGTAATGGAAAAGTAGCAAAAAATTGCATGCAACACGATTTTCTACGCTACGCTAAAATGCGGTGGACGTTTACAAATACAATTTCAAGCACAAAGAGGGCGCGAGAGAGCGGCGACTATGCGAAGCGATGGCCGATAAGGAGTAAACACACAAATGTGTGAGTATGAGTCGGAATGAGAGTAAGAGAGTTGGTCGGCTCAGGGTGCGGGCTGTGAAGGCTGCTGCGCGCATGTGGCTTGCTTTTGGAGTACACACGGCTGCGAGTAGTAGTGTAAAGTGAAAACATGAGTATGTGTGTACGCGCTTGATAAGGATAGTCAAGCAGACAGCCCGTCGGCTGGACGAAATTCGACTACGCTTAACCGACAGGTCATCAGATTGTCACTTCGGTAAATATGTACATATACATAGCTACATATAAACGTGTAAATATTGGCATAAAAAATGGCGTGCACAAATAACTGTAGTATACTTTGCAGCGCCGTTCGGCCGAGCAGACGGGCAGGCAGCCAAATTGAACGGGCCAACGAAAGACAAGTCGTCGTCGAGCAGCTGCTTGTTCAAACACTACGCGCCCACGCGAACAATGCGCGCCGTGACGAGGGCAGCATGCAACGGTAATTTTGATTTATTCAACACGAACACAAATGAATATGTAATTTGAGCGCCAAGCAACTGGCAATCATAAAATTATTTGTGACATCGAATTACTCGAATATGACCAAAGAATAACCACAAAATTCGGTTTTCGAAATCTCTGTCTAACATATATGCATATGCATGTACATATATGTGGCTGCTTACTGGTATGTGTGTGTAGTGTGTGTTGGAAGCGTGAACGACTCGGATGCGGAAAAGCATTGTTGAAACTGGGTCAAAGGATATTGACCTAGAGTAGGTACACAAACGTAAGCGCACAAACACACACGCGCAGAAACAGAGTTACAGAACTGCTTAAGCAATAACAAAGCTCTCGGTTTATTTGAGATGAAAATGATTCTGAAACGAATTGCATGCAATAAAAAGTGCAGGAAATGTTGCGAAAACAAATATTTCTACAAATTTACTCTTCTTTTTTTGTATAAGCATAACTTTGGTGTCAATTATGGCTACATTAGTAAACCTAATAAGCGTTTTAATAACTTGATTTCACAGCTGCATTTTTTAAAAAGTTAAAATAGTATTGAAAATATTTAATTTCGATAATTACATAGGTGTATGCATATATGATATCGATGCGTATAAAGGGCGTGGTTGATTTCTACACACTTCGTAGTTATATCGTGGTTTTTTATTTACTAATTGATGACGATTTGGCAAACATTTTCGGTAAGAATGTTCTTATCACTGATACTTTTCACATATTTTTCTAAAAATTTTTGACGGTATTGCGATTTATAGTCAGGACGAGTTACAATGTCCACATCTATGTAGAAAAAATAATAAATACTAGATCCACGTACGTCAAATCATAAACAGATTCACTCAGTAAAACTTCGCTAATACCATCGGGGTCTAGACTCGTTTAAAAAGGTATAAAAAGTAACAGTTTAACGAGTTAGTCGAATCTGCTCAGGACCTCTGCTGATAAGCTCAATCTGACAAGCCCTTCAGTGCCATCGAAATCAATATGAAATAGTTATATTGGGTAGTCGAAAAAGTCTTTTCGCATTTTGTTGTATATTTCCAGTGCTACCAATAACATTGTGTCATACTATATAGTGCTGGAAAGGTAAGATTTTAAGCTTCATTTCAAACAAATTAAAGTCATGAGAGTTGAAATTATAGAAAAGATTGACCAGAACCGTCACATGAACAGCCATGACATCGCTAAAGAACTAAACATTCATCATCAAATGGTTTTGAACCATTTAAAAAAGGCTGGCTAAGAAAAGAAGTTCGATGTTTGGGTACCACATAAATTGTCTGTGAAAATTTGTAATTGACCGATCTGCGATTCTTTGCTGAAACGAAATGAAATCGAACCACTTCTGAAGCGAACGATAACAGGAGATGAAAAGTGGATCAAATATGACAATAATGTCCGAAAAAGATCATTGTCCAAGCGTGGTGAACCTCAACAAATGATCGCAAAGCCAGGATTGACACCTCGAAAGGTTATGCTGAGTGTTTGGTGGAATTGGAAAGGAATGTATGAGCTGCTGCAACCCGGTCGAACGATTGATTCTACATTTTACTGTCAACAACTGATGAGATTGAGGCAAGCAATCGAAAAAAGCGGCCAAAACTGATCAACAGAAACGGCTTCGTCTTCCATCAGGACAATGCTAGATCACACACATTTTTAATGCCTAGACAAAAACTGGGAGAGCTTGACTGGAAAGTTTTGACCATATATGTATGTAGCCCTGACCTTGCATCATTGGACTACCGTATGTTTCGGTCGATGCAGAACTCTCTTAATGGAGTAAAGTTGGCTTCAAGAGAAGTCTGTGAAAATTACTTATCGCAGTTTTTCGCCGAGAAACCAAAAAATTTTTACTCTGATGGAGTAATGTCTCTAGCGGAAATATGGCAAAAAGTGGTCAATCAAAATGGTTCATTAAAGTTCATTAAAAATATATGAAAAAATAAGTGTTGATTTTTGATTAGAAATACGAAAAGAATTTTTCGACTACCGATTATTGGGGAATGCCAAAATTTCATTATGATGATTATGGTTCATTATGATGATTTTTATATACGTATATCAGACGACTCCTTTTAGGTGTTACAAATTTCGTGGCAAAATTAATATGTTCTGTTCAGGGTATAAATAAAAGAAAAACTATACGAGTATATATGTATATATTTTTTTAATTATTAGTTAATTTTTGCATATACCTGTACATATGTACACATATGGGAAACCGTTGCTCACTTTGTATTAAAACTTGTATGCAAATTTTTGGTTTTTACTTCTGGAGCTGTTTTCTAAGTTTTTGCAACAACACACCTACATACTTTTATGTATGTACAATGAGTCACATGAAGCGCAACAATAACACTAATCAACTATTTGCATAACTAAAATGAATAAAGTATGTGCATATATACATATGTATATATACATATGTACATATAATTTCTCATAATATTGTATTTGAGTATATTATTAATTCTAATAGCGATTTGAATTTTGCATTTAAACGGCTTTCGCAGTTAACTTTTTCTAGGCTAACCTACCATTTAAGGCTGCGCTTGAAATTCCTGCTCGCTTTGGTTGCAGCTCTGAGGGCAGCTAGCGTTTTGGGCGCTGCTTGACTAGCGCACTAGCGGTTAGCAGCTAGCTGCTGGTTGGTAGGTGATAGCTGGTGGTCGATGGCTTTGCTGGCTTCAAAAGGCGTGTTCCCGTTTTCGTTTCACTTTCTGGCACATACACATTTTCCACTTAGTATACTACTCCACAAAAACAACAAACAGCGCGCCTCAATATCGTTGTTATTGTTTCACTTTATGTTGTTGTGGTTGTTGTCGCTGTTGCTGTTTGCTGCCGCCGCCACCCAAAAGTGTATCCCAACAGCAGTCAGCGAGCAAAGATTTTCTTCGAGTATTTCAATTCCCAACGCACATACACGCACACACACTGTGCCACACATACGCCCAGGCACTCACAGCAGCGAGCTCGAGCGAACTATTCACGCTTTTGTTTGCTCTATAAGGGATTCTATCTTCAATTAATTCAATTGAAATCATTCATTTAATGCACGTTTTTTCACATTCAACTCAATTATTGCATTTCTTATTAGCTTTTATCCCATTTATCATTGCATTTATTCACATTCATTTAATGAGTAATTTCGGTGCCTGCACAAACGCTCCGCACTTCTTTCTTTTATGTTCTGTTATTACAACGCAACGCAACGCTTCTGAAAACTGACTGAATCTTGATTGCTCCAACAGAGTTTTCGCCTGCCCCAGCTTGGCGAGGCAGTGAGCGAGCGAGCGCAAGCAAATGAGTAAATATCTACATAGCGTATGCATGTGTGCGTGTGTTTGTATCGGCGTGTCAGCGCAAAACCGTTGTGTATATGCTGTCAGATACTGAATTAACATATGTACACTTGTTCATATGCGAGCACCGTCACTCGTGTGCTGAGAGCAACGGCTGCGCGGCGTTGTCAGTGACAGCGCCAGCGTTGCGTTCTGTCATTTATTGTTGGTATGGCAAGTGCATTGTCCCATTGGGGCGCAGTCAAAACACATGCGCTTCTGGTTGGCGCTTCTGCCACAAACTGCTTCTACATACACGTGTGTGTGTGCTTATGTGTTGTTACAGCGTGTGGCGCTACTTCAACACCCACACATACTGCGAGAGCACGCGCCACAAAAAATGAGTGTGGTAGAACACCAGCATGCCGTAGAGCGCGAGAGTGCTTTGTTTACAATCGTATTCTTAACGGGGGATGTACAAGTGATGACTGTGTAGAGTTGCCAAGTTATTGCAGCGGCTGAGAATAATGAGAATAGTACAGAAAAATAAATGCGCATGAAAATTAAGATAATTCTGGAGATTATTAAATATTTTTCGAAAAGTCTTTTCGTACTACTAATCAATCTTAAACTTATTTTTTTTTATATTTATAATGAACTTTAATGAACCATTTTGGTCGACCACTGTTTGCCATTTTTCCGCTAGAGACATTATTTCATCGGTGTAAAACTTTAAGGGTTTCTCGGCGAAAAACTGCGACAAATAATTTTCACAGACTTCTCTTGAAGCCAACATTACGCCATTACGAGAGTTCTGCAATGACCGAAACAAATGCTAGTTCGATGGTGCAAGGTCAGAGCTATATGGTGGATACATCAAAGCTTCTCAGCCAAGCTCTCCCAGTTTTTGTCGAGTCATCAAAAAGGTGTGTGGTCTAGCGTTGTCTTGATGGAAGACGAAGACCTTTCTGTTGATCAGTTCTGGCCGTTTTTTCTTTGATTGCTTACTTCAGTCTCATCAGTTGTTGACAGTAAAATGTAGAATCAATTGTTCGACCAGGCTGGAGCAGCTCATAGTGGATTATTCCTTTCTAATCCCACCAAATACTCAGCATTACAATTCAAGGCGTCAATCCTGGCCTTGCGACCATTTGTTGAGGTTGTTGAGCATGCTTGGACCATGAACTTTTTCGCACATTATTGTCATATTTGATCCACTTTTCGTCTCCTGTTACCATTCGCTTCAGAAATGGTTCGATTTCATTTCGTTTCAGCAAAGAATTGTAGATGTTAATTCGGTCCATTAAATTTTTCACAGACGAACTGAGCATCGCCTTCGTAAACTTCACAAATTTCAAATTTGGTGGCTTGCGTGGCATTCTTCCCTTTTTTATACAAAACTTTCAAAATATAGCTAATTTCTTCATTATTTTCACTCTTTTTTGAACAGTTGTAACTTATTTTCAACTTCCCCGAATATATGTAGTTCTTAAAATCCCTTCTTTTCAACACTATGTGATATGACGCAATGATTGGTAGCATTGTATATATGACTGCAACGATATCTATTGACGAAATACGAAAAGACTTTTTCGACTACCCAATATTAGTATGGATTACGACAGTGCTTCTCAAACCGAAAATTTGCAAAAAGACATAGAGTTGGGGATATAATTACAGAACTTCAATACAATCTTTATGAAATTTTTTAAGTGGACATTTCTCTTCGATTCGAAATGCTTTTTCAATCATGGACCTATGTTGCCACTAGTGTAAACTACCGCCATGAGAATAATAATATGCTTCCAAGAAACAAATACATTCATATTTCCTCTTCTATGTTACATTCATTTACAATTCTATACTTTTGAAGAAATTGCTCCAAATTGGTTTAGAAATAATAATTTCTATGTTTGGCTATTTGTATTTTCAAAACTGAAACTTTATAAAATGGCACGCCTAACGGTACAGCAATTTAAAATATAAGATTTTTTTGCGTGTCTTATCAAATGCGAATATCTACTCCTAAATGTTTAGTGAAGTAAACCAACTTTTCCTTGAATGGAATTTAAAAAGATATTTTGCCTATATCTGGGCGAATTATCTTAGACATGAATTTTAAATATGTTCATTATTTTATAAACGTGAACATGAGCGACTAACAGTTGTCAAAATTTGTAAACAAATTAAATGTCAAAATGGCACATGCGCTTAATAGTATGCTACGCCCACTGAGTAATACAGTTTATTTTTGTGGTTGCCACATTTAACATATTAATTTTGAGTGCACTAGTTACCCTTCGTCTGAATATTCTGTGTACAGTGATGGCTAAACTATATGATTTCACTTATAAAATTTTAAAAATTAAATATTGAAGATAAAAATATGGATGTGGTTTGCAATTTTCCAAACGTATGAAAATTTCCAATTGCTTGAAATGGAAAATTCTGTATGTTCACTTGAATTTACTTATAACAATCGTAAACTAGTTCAATACAATATTGGAAAATAGGTCTTGAATTTTGTAGACGATTTTTATTTGACATTACAGAACAGATTTCAAAAATTGGTGCTTTGTCGGAATTTTGAAAACTTCATAACAAAGAGCATGTTCACGGCAACTTTGAAAAGTATGGTCATCAACTAAATATAATAGGTCTATTAAAATTTTATTGTTTTGGTGGGGAAAAAATACAGTTGAAGCGAAAACTTGGCAGCGTGACGAGTTCCTTAACATTGCTACAAGTAAAACAAGCATCAAAGATTGGTATGTTAAGTTTTGGTGAACGGAGCACCGAAGACGGTGAACGCAGTGAAGGCCCAAAAGAGTTTGTTACCGATGAAAACATGAAAAATGTCCATAAAAATATTTTTCGATGACGGAAGTGAATTTGTTCGAGATAGCAGGTAATCTAAAGATATCAACGGAACATGTACATTTACATTTACATGTATCATTTACACAAATTTGGGTATGAGCAAGTTCTGTGCAAAGAGGGTGTCGCGCGAGTTCACTTTTGATCAAAAACCACGACGAATTGATGATTCGGACCACTGTTTTGAGAAGTTCAAGCGTAATAAATCCTAGGTTTTGCGTAGATATGAGACAATGACTGAAACATGGCTTCATCATTTCACTAAGAAGTCAAAGTCACAGTGATCCGAGTGGACTGCAGGCGATGAACGTACTCCAAGAAGAAAGGGTCATCAAGATTTCATAGAGTTAAGTAAATGTTTTGAAGGACGAAATCACAGATGTATTTGATGTAAAAGAAAGTTCTGTTTCACTAAGACAATGCATTGTGTCAAAATTCAGTGAAAACGATGCCAAAAACTCATAAATTGGATTTCAAATTACTTCCACATCCACTGAGCTCCAGATCTGGCCTCCAGCGACTATTTCCTATTCTCCAAACACAAAAGAGTACTCAGTGGGAGGAAATTTTCGTTGTTGTTGACGGGTACCAGATTCCCGTTAGGATAGATTAGGAAAGTGCTGTTTCGACGAAGGGAGAAAGGTGTCAAATGAGTAGGGTTAGCGACGAGTGCTGCAGTATCCAGGACGAAGATGCGCAAGGGTGCACTCTCCTTTCTCGCGGCATCTCGAGATTTTCGTCTGAACGCCATTTACTGAGAGGGAGTCGGAAAAGGTGTTAATGGCTCCACTATAAGTGGCTTTTAGACGGTTCCGCTCCAAGCAGGTGACTGCATGAATGATTTCTGCGAAAGCACCCCAAAAGGAACTGCTTGGAGAAGAGTTCATTATGCTCCTTAACTGGGAGCATACGGACCTCATGAGATGAAATGACATAAACAGGTTTCCTGTATTAGTTGGAGCTTCCTCATTTGCGTTTCACTGCATCCTGGCGACCATATTGGTGCAGTGTAGTTAAAGACCGGCCGACTGATTGCCTTGTAAGTAGCCAACAACGTTTCTTTGTCCTTTACCCATATGCGCGGCTCTATGAAGAAATTTTGGTCGAATGAAGCGGTGATAGCGGAAATTGAAACCTATTTTGAAGACAAATCGTACTACAAAAGAAGTCCTGTTTAAAATGCACTATAAAAACGAAATTAATTAGTGAATGATCCAATATACATATCTCACAAAATTAAACAACTTATTAATTGTGTGAATTATTTGAAATAGATTTACAATCGAAACCGACTCCACAGTTTTTGTATACTCATTACTGCGAAATAATTTCAGCTTAAAATTAATAAGTAATTTTTCGTAACCGAAATTGTCAATTTGCGGTGTCATAAAAGCCGAAAATGTGACGGCGCCCGCCTTCACTACCGAATTGGGGGTGTGAATTACCAAAAATCGTATTCAATTATTGATTATGAAGCTGTTGCTGTGCTAGAAAACACACCTACATGGCAGCTTTAGAATAGAATAATTGAATGCCAACAACATTTTTGCGTCAACAGAGCTTATGACTCACATGCATTGCTTGTAAGCGCTTGCTGCGCTAGTAATGACGTCAGTAGGAAATTATTTTTGGATGAGAATATGAATGTATATTTTAATTTATGGATACCTTATAGCTTATATTTACATAAATTCTTCTTCTTCTTTATTGGCATAGACACCGCTTATTCCGTTACAGCCGAGTTTAAACTAGTGGGCCAGTCGTTCTTCTTTTTCGCTTCTTGGCGCCAATTGGAGATTCCCAGCGAAGCTAGGTCCTAATCCACCGGGTTTTTTTCTATGGAGTGGAGATATTCCTTTTCCTCTGCTTCTTCAGTTGGGTACTGCGCTGAATACTTTTACAGTTGAAGTGTTTTCGTCCTTTCGTAAGACATGGCCTAGCCAGCGTGGCCGTTGTCTCGTATTTCTCTGAAGTATGTCAATGAGGTAGTATACCTCGTACAGCTCATCGTTCCATCGAATGCGATATTCGTCGTTGCTAATACGCAAAGGACTATAAATCTTTCGCAGAACTTTTCTCTCGAATACTCTGACCGCCGACTCATCAAATGTTGTCATCGTTCATGTCACTGCATCACATAGCAGGATGGGAATAATGAGTTACTTATAGAGTTTCTTATCCATTCTGGAGAAAGCAGAACTAATGGTGCGGATATTTGAAGCCAATGATATCTTCGGCGTACGCCAGTCTCTTTTTATTGGCAGGGTTTATAGAGGAATCGCCTTCAATTGGATATTTTTTAGCTACACAGAGGATACTTGGTCTTAGATCGGAAGTCGTGAGCTGTATGTAAAATAATCCGAATGTTTTTCCTGCAGGGGTACCATTGCATTCAATTGGTCATTCAATGACTCAATTCTACTATAGAATTATTTTCATAGACTGCATATTCCGGCATATACTCTATATTCCACGCTCGTAAATGTATACACATACATATATTTCATGTGTATATAATTTTTTTCTGTATTTTTTCTAACAAGAAATGTTTTTTTCCGTTATCATTGCAGTCCGCTGCAAGCGAATTCGTGGTTTGTCAGCTTATGACAGGTTTGGCGCATTTTTCACCCACCATAAGTACCGTTAAACGGGTCACAGCTGAATGAAGTGATTATTGCATTTTTGTGCCGAAAATAAAAAGAAAAACAAATTCATATACAAACGAGCTAAAATGTTCTACAAAATCGTGTTTAGCGTATCAATGGAAAAGCTGCGCACTGGTCAAAGCGAGTAGTTTGATCATATAGCGACACATAAGGGGAGTTCGAAATATTCTCAGAATGATTGTTGACTATGACATGCAATCTCAAGTTAAAGCTAATTTTTTTATCGAGGCAGCCACTAATTGTAGGCCCTTCTGATTGATGGCACAATTTTATGAAACTTGTTTGCATGCGTAAACATAGTCACTGTTGGATAATTTTTCCAAACCCTCACCGCTTTGGTCACCTTGGCAAATAGCCCTTATAACCTCAAGCCGACATGGATTACTTTAACCGATTGCGAAGTTATTTTGATATACAGTAATATTTAAAATTTTTTATAACACATCATTTGCTGTTTCTTTGTCGAGTTTTTCAACCTCTTCGCGCACATACATACACACACATACGAATCAATAGAAATTGCCTTGTCCAACGTGCGGAACTGACAAGTTCGCCTCCATTGCGCATTACTTCAAGTATTTAATTGTGGGAATGCTTTACCCGCTTGCCCAGTTTTGA
This sequence comes from Bactrocera dorsalis, assembly GCF_023373825.1. NCBI lineage: Eukaryota > Metazoa > Arthropoda > Insecta > Diptera > Tephritidae > Bactrocera > Bactrocera dorsalis. The sequence continues at coordinate 99,970,168 of NC_064304.1, read as the reverse complement.
AATAAATGCTAATTGAAAACGGTCAACAGCTGGACACTATGAAGTTTTCTCTCATTTTTATGTAGTCTATTTTTATAACTCTGCGTGAGTTGCAATATTGCCACAGCAAGTTGCATAAATTGTCATCAAACCGTTGTTGCGGTAAACTGATAGTCGTGGGTAAACTTTATATATCCACCCATACATGCAAACATATACGTGTATACATATGTATGTATTTGTGTCTGCATAATTTAAATTATTAATTTGCCTGGCTACCGCTTTGGTACATTTATTGTCTATCGATTGGGACACACCCGGGTGTAAATGATTAAAATCAACAATTTTGATTATAATTAATTAATCAAGTTCATAGCCAATTAAGATTTATGGCTTTCGCAATGTGAGACAACATCATAGAGCAACTAATCTGCACCTTGATTGGCGATCATTTATTAAACTTTTGTGAAATTAAGCAAATATTTGCTGTTCCATTTGTTCATAAATATTAGCGAGTGCAACTGAATTGGAGTTGGCAACAATAACGAGTTATTGCAAGCGAGTGGCGTTGAAAGCGCTGTCAAATTAACAATATTTGTCTGTTGATTGCAGTTGAAATTAAAAATTTTTACAAATGGACCTTCGGGTGTAAATTACTGAGTAAAAATACGTAATAAATTTTTCTTTACTGGCGTAGACACTGCTTATGCGGTTATAGCCGAGTTAACAACAGCGCGCCAGTCGTTTCTCCTTATCGCAATTTGACGGCGATTGGAGATCCCAAGTGCAGCTAGGTCCTTCTCCAGCTGATCTTTCCAACGGAGTGAAGGTATTTTTCTTCCTCTGTTTCGCTCGGCGCGTCCTGCGTCGAATACTTTCAGAGCTGGAGTGTTTTCATCCATACGGACGACATGACCTGTCCAGCGTAGTCGCTGTTTCTTAATTCTCTAAACTATATCTATGTTGTCGTATATCTCGTACAGCTCATCTTTCCACCGAATACGATATTCGCCGTTACCAATGCTCAAGGAACCATAAATCTTACGCGGAATCTTTCTCTCGAAAACTCGTAATGTCGGACGGAAATAATGAGCGACTTATAGAGTTTGGTCTTTGTTCGTCGAGAGAGGACTTTACTTCTCAATTGCCAACTCAGTACGAAAGAGCACCTGTTGGCAAGTGTTATTCTGAGTTGGTTTTCGAGGCTTACATTGTTGTTGGTGTTAATACTGGTTGCAAGATAGACGAAATTAACTACGACTTCGAAGTTTACTTCGCTTACTTATGCAATTTGGAAAAAGCAGAATGAACGGCGCGGTTGTTGGGGCCAATGATACCAATCAGTGGCATACGTACAGCTCTGCAGATCGAATTTCCCAGCAATAGATTGAAGAAGTTGCAAAAAAGGGAGTCGTCTTGTCTGAAACCTCGTTTAGTATCGAACGGCTCGGAGGGGCCTTTCCCGATCCTGATGGAGCTTTTGGTATTGCTCAACGTCAGCTTACACAGCCGTATTAGTTTTGCGGGGATACCAAATTCAGACAGAGCGGTATAAATTCTCCTCTTCGCGCTATCAAAAGCAGCTGTCGAAAGCATCGAAGGGGCCTCCGTCGCTTTGTTGTTCTCCAAACGGGTAATTGCTATTCGAACTTCTTCATGGTCGCGTAATGGAACGCCTGCTCTATCGTCCTCGATTGGGGAATCGGGTTCGCCTTCTCCTGGCGTTGTACTTTCAATGGCATTCAGCAGCCTGGAGAAGTGTTCCCTCCATAATCTAAGTATGCTCTGGGCATCGATCGCTAGATCACCTTTGGGGGTTCTACAGGAAAATGCTCCGGTCTTGAAACCTTCTGTTAGTCGCCGCATCTTTTTGTAAAAATTTTCGAGCATTACCCCTGTCGGAAAACTTGTCAAGCTCTTCGTACTTACGCATATTAAATTAGTATAACTTAATTGTATGGACGCCAGTTGAAATTAGATTCATATAGACCAGGAAGCTCGCGCTTACATAATCGATGAGCTGTCGCTCTTTTGTGTTATGGTTTGAATGCCATTTTATGGTAGTTGTTACCAATTTAGGTATGGCTAAGTATTGTTGAACACTTACGCTTTTGAATATCATTTTGCTTTTTCATTGAAAAATTTGACAACTGCATGATTTCATGCCAACATTACTTTTCAACTGATTTTATTTTTAAGTTGAACTCATAAATCATAAGACATGAGCCATAAATTTAGTAAGGACACGCGGTCTAAAAATCTGTGTTTAACTCACTTCATCTTTTAAGTACATTGCTCATAAATACAATGGCTTTGTAAGTGAATTTGATGACAACGAGTATTTGCATCACAAACGGCGCCGAAATTTTGTATAATAATGGCAATAACCTACAATCTACTAGATATGCTACATATTACACTCAGGGGAAATTCCAAGGCAAATTGCATAAAGTGTCTGTATATTTTTAAATTTCTTCAATTAAATGGTTACGAGGGTTTCGACGGTCAAAAAAAATGCCTATTTTCACAAAATCTTTTTTGTCACACCATGTAGTGTGAGATTTTAAGCTTCATTTAACCAAAAGAAAAATCGAATTCGGAGAAGTTGAAAAATAGTTACAAAAATGAGTGAAAAAGGCTTCGTATTCTATCAGGATCACACACATTTTTGATGACTCTGCAAAAACTGGGAGAGCTTGACTGGGAAGTTTTGATGCATTCACCATATAGCGCTGACCTTGCACCATTGGACTACCATTTGTTTCGATTAATGCAGAACTCCTTTAATGGAGTAAAGTTGGCTTCAAGAGAAGCCTGTGAAAATTACTTGTCGCAGTTTTTCGCCGAGAAATCTGAAAGGTTTTACACTGATGGAATAATGTGTCTAGCGGATAAATATATTTCATATTTCACATTTTTTATATGTATTTCAGATTTCATATGTATTTTTTTTAATTAAAAGTTCATATTTCATACCACAAAATTTATGTCTTGCAATTTATATTTTTATCCCTCCATCAACTTTGGAATGCACCTTCATGATTATACGATAGGAAATCTTTCGGCACAGATGCTTGCCACAGGAAACGTTCTGAGACAATAAAGGTTAAGCGATCACAAAACTAAAGCAAGTCTGTGCAAGTAAAAAAGGAAATGGCGTACAGCTGAGCGCGGTGTTTGGCAACAGGTGTGCAGCGTCGCTCGTGCAATCGTTATGTGAGTTAGAATATTACATATCGGCAACATTATCTTTTTATGCCACTGGCCATATATGTGAGTATGTACCTATGTATGCACCGTACATAGGTATGTGTGCAGGCATGCAATGACAATGTGCTGGTCTCTTCTGCGGTTTTATTGTCGCTTTGGACTCTGTCTATTTAGCTCATTTCAGATTTTCGTGTGATTTGCATTTATTTTAACGGTGCTTTATTGACATTTGTTATGATTAATGTGTGTGCTTTGCTGTTTAAGCGAAGTCCGCTGTTTAAACACTAAATTAGAATAATCAATTTGCATTGAATTTGCTCATATATTTACTTTACGCGGCAACAGCAGAAAGATTATGCACGAACATTTGCATAAGCGCAAAAGGTAGTTATGGTACTAAGCGCAAATACAACCATATATATATGTATATGTCTATATGTGTGTACGCAAATCGGTGCAACTGCCATTCGTTAGAGTTGGAGCATAAAATTTATGCAAAATATGTAATGAACATTAATTTTGTGTTTGTTTAACTTCCGTAAGGGTTTGCGGCTGCTATTATGGCTGTGGCATGCCACAACAGCAGCGCTCGGTGCTTAACCAATACCGCTATTATAAATGTCAACAGTTTGTGGTGACGTAAATCAAATTGCCTATAAACCGCAGGGCGCAAATACAAATTATTTTTTGGCCATAATCGCCTTTATATTAATGTTTACTTAAATTGCTGCGCATACATATGTACATATTTATTTATTTATATTGTATTGCTTATTCGTATGCACAAGTGATAAATCTTTTGAGTTGTATTAATATTTGAATACAATTTAAAATGGTTTGCAGCTAAAAGTTTGATTTACGAGTTTGGCGGTTGGGTTAGGGAACAAATTGAAAAGGAGTGTTGCCAAACGCTTTGTTCTCTAAAGAACAGTTACAATGCAGGATAAGTAAAATGAGTTAGTAAAATGTTGGTTAATGCTTATTTAATATAGATGAATATAAGTAAACTAATTAGAAAAGTTAAGTTCGTCTCCACTGAAGCTATAATACCCTTCACAAAAACATTTTTGACAACAACTTGATTTTGAGCGGCCAGTTGGTAAGACAGTGATTCGATCTGAACGATTTCTTTGGAGATTGCATATTGCCTTATACAATAACCTATGGGAAACTTCGTAAAAAAAATATCTTCAGCAGTCTTCTCGATATGTCAGCCGCATTCTGCGGGTGCCGTCACTAGATAGTGACGAGTATTCCTATCATATTCCTCTCTCTTCTATTGAGTGTCCATAGGAATTTTGTGTACTGCCGATCTACCGTTTTGCACATGACTTTTGTAGTTTTGCACCCAGGTAGCTAGTTCTATCGAGTTTTGATTTTCTTTACCATGCTTCTGTCAACATTGCCGTATAGACAATACATAGGTTCCCCAATATTGATCATGTTTCTGGATGTTAGCCGTACATCATTCTTGGTAACCTCGTCCACTATTTCATTTTTATCAATACCTTTGTGGCCTGACACCCAGTAGACATGAAGTTGCTTACTTATGGCAACACTTTCCTCTGCTGCCGTGCTTTCCAAGACACTTACGGACGATATGGGATATGAGATGCCTGCCTTGATTGCTGTATGGCTGTCGACTCTTGAATTGCCTGCCGGTGCATTAGTGGCCAGCTTCCAGGCATTCACAATAGCAAAGACCACAGCTTGAAATTTACTTCAGTGGTCCGGAAACTGAAGGCTGTCTTATGCCTAACTCTGAACAGCATATTCCTGCGCCAACTCCAATGTATGTTCCAACTCCAACAGTATGTTTTATGTTTATCTATTTTATAATCTTTTTTATGTTTACTTTGAACTCTTCTTTGCCAATTGAAAGTCGGTCATGTAGTCGGTGTTTGCCCAACCGTCATTACCCGCCGAGCTCTATATGTAAATGCTCTTGCAGCCAGTAGTCGTCCTCCCTATGCTGCTGCGCAGTTTTCAGCGAAGAGGTTTATAGGTGGCAGATTTAGAACTACTTCAAGTTCTCCTTTGGAGTATTTTGATTTCCGTACGCCTGTCCACCATACTACCGCACCGTAGAGCAGAATTGGTCTAACAATAGCTGTGCAGCACCATTGCATGAGGAAGGGAGACAGCTTCAGGTTGTGCCGAGCATTTGCCTACACCCACATAAAGCATAGCTGAGTTTCCTCACTCTTTCTTCTACGTTGTGCTTCAATAACAGTTTACTGTCCAAGACTACCCCAAGGTATTTGGTCCGGTCCTTGAGAGAGAGTTTTGTCACATTTGTAGAAGGGAATTTTGAGCTTTCTTGTGAACAAGCAGATCCGTTTTCTCCGGTCTAAACCTCAGACCCCCTTTCGATGCCCAGTTCTGGACTGTATTGAGAGTCTTAGAGGGTTTGCTTTCCAAGTTCCTTAGCAGTTTTTACTAAAGTTCATAAAGCGAAGATAGTATTCCAGCTTAGAGAAGACTTCTACAGACTTCCTTGGTAATTTTAACGTCGTTACATACTGCTTTTATCCGTCTAGAGGTCAACAGGTTTCTGCTCTAACAAATCTCTTTTAAATAATATTATATTAGGTATGTGTCTTCGCTCAAGGTTGAACCTCGTAGTTTTAAGAAATAATGTTCTTAATTGTAGGCAACGCTTTCTACCATTAACTTTCAATTTTAACGTCTTAGTACTGAGGAATGAATGCTATTTACTTATAGTAGGCTTCAACTGATGTTTGATGAATATTTCATTGGATAAATTAATCAGCTACTGAGATATTTTTGGATTTTAGCCCATCTAAGCGGAGTTGTAGAGTTCAATATTTATTATTTATTAATCGCCTAATTGTATACTAAATAAAATAAAAAAAGAAGATTATTTAAAAGAAATACAACTTTAAGTAGCATACTGTACTATCTTTAAAGTATTGTACTTAGTAACAGCTTTGAGTCGCCACTGCTATCACTGACTGATATCAGAAGCTTCTGAGGTGACTGCTATTTTAAAATAATTTTGATATAAAAACTAAAATAACATTCATAACTTTCAAGAGTAAAACAGATATCGGTCTGTGCAAGCTCACCGGTTTACCTGCTATAGCATATACAAGTATATCACATATACATATTTCTTTTCATCATTAAGTCCAAAATATGGGCACAGAAGTGAATGTATTCCATTTTCAGTTTAAAATTTTTACTGAACTCTTTTGGCATTTAAATCAATTTTTTCACAATAAATTTATAATGCAATTTTCATTATTCATAATGCAATTGAAGTTTGACGTGCAACAGGTTTACACCTCGTGGACTGTCGTCCAGTCCAGTTGCAGACAAACAAACTGTAGAACTGCATAAACATATTTAAAAGTAATAATTGCCTGCCTTCATGCGCATTAAGTCAACGGGGTGAGAAAATCTCAGTTATTTTGACAAAGTTGTAAGTATGCGATAGCATTTATGTATTTATTTTGGGCAATTTTGCAGTTTTGTAGGCAAAAATGGGTCAGAAGGACATAAAATTCTACAGCCTTTCAATAGCACAACGAATTGCGGCAAGCCACATTTTCAGCTACAATGTTGTCAAAAAGTTTACTTTGTAATTAAATAATAAATTAAAAACTGAAATTGCCGAAAATTCAAATGGCAGTCCATCGGAGCAGCAACCTAAACAAAAAGTGGTAATTTTCCACGCTTAAAAAAACAGAAATTAGCATGCAAAACAATTTTATCCATGAAAAATTATACACCAGCACTAGCAACAATAGATGTAGATGTATTAGTTGTATATATAAAAGTTACACTACCCATACATATGCACACAAACTGTATTTATTATTAGCTATTATAAATGCTTTAGCAAGTTTGTGCCTTAAGTCTTTTGTTTGTGCTGAGGCTTGAGCGTGGCGCTAGCGTTAGCGGCAGGTTGGCAGGCGAATAGGTGGGTCGGGGTCGTTCGTAGTGCTATTGTTGTCGCTTGGTTGTGAGGGTGGTTGAGGCTTTAATTTTAATTTCGGTTGTCCTGATAGCTTAAAAGCTTAGCTCTGTGACGTAGGTTTTATGATGATTTTACAGGTGATATGTTGATAAAATTTTGAACTTTTCTGAAACCTGACAACCGCATTGATAATGGATGTACTTAGTATGAACAGCATACTTTTCAAAGTGCTGTCGCTTAATTGGAAATTTTGTACATGAAATAGAGCTTTCAATAAAAGCTTGCGTTTACATTAAAATGAAATTCGGTTAAATATTTTTGACTGTAAATAACGCTGCGATCGATTCCTGTTATTGATATTTTTTGTTTAAGCGCAAAAATGTCACACTCACGTAGTTCTGCTTTGTACGGTGTTGTGACTGTGTAAGCTCGTGTGAAAGCTATTGCCTCAATATGTGCAGCTAGCAACGCATGCAGACTCGTTTGGGTTAAATTCGACACATACAAAACAAAAAAAAAAATTAAAAAAAAAACAACAAAAGAATACAAAAAATAAACGAAAACAAAGACAAAAACAAAAAAAGAATACAAAATAAACGAAAACAAAAACAAAAAAAATGTCACAGCTACGCATATTGATCGCCGTCGATTGCCAAACTTTGGCAGCTGACAAATCGCCCATTGATAATTGTCAATCGATTTTCTGCACTACTTGTTGCATTGTTTTCTCATTTCTATTTTTATTGTTTAGCCACATTAAAAATGGAGAAAGAATGATTAATTAGCAAAAAATATTTACGCAGAAAATATGTACATATGTCTGTATGTCAAATGTAGAAACAATTTTGGAAAAGTATGCGTAATGCCACCAAGACGCTTCTCGTCGCAAAGTAAAGAAATGAATCTGGAGTTTTGTCTATTGTTTTTGTCAACAAAATAGTCGTTGTTGTTGTTTTTGGGCGGCGAAATGAATTAAGAGATATATATACTCTGTCTTTGTGTAACTGTACTGGGAATCAAAGCGAATAGACGGCAACAAAGGGAATGCAAAAATTAGAAGAATTTCGAATCTGAAAATGATTTGCCAAAATTTTGTTTAAATATTTTGTATATAGGTTATTAGGTATATAAACAGAGAGGAGATAAATTATAAACTAAAATAGAGTAGTAAAGTAAAATGAAACCATTAAGGAAGAGCTAAGTTCGGGTGCAACCGAGCATTTTATACTCTTGCAACTTACAGGAATCAAGGCCAGGGAAATGTCTTAAGGGATTCTATGCCATGGGTTACCTCGGGTGAAAAACAGAATTTTTTCAACAGCTTTTTTTCTCATATAAAAAATGAAACTCGGCCATTGCGACCCCCTCGGAAAAAAGATGCTCCCGCGTTGGCAAGATAACTCCTTACAGAATCATCTAAAGTGAAAAAATACGTATTTTAGTTAACATTAACTTAGACTTTGAACGAAAGAGAAAAAAACTGAAAATTAAAAAAAAAAAATGAAAAATGAAAATTTCAGTGAAAATTTCGAGACATTTCTTTCGGCCACGTCTTTGAGAATTGTATCTCAAAGACCTGTGTAAAATTTCATGATGTTCGGTTTGGTATGCAGTTCTCGAGAAATCTTGGCATCCGACTTCAAAAAACACATTTTCGACAAAAAACGCGTTAAAAGACGACACACTTAGCCTAGGTAGCCTCGAGCCTACAAGTTCTCAAGGCTGGGTCTCCAAAACTATTACTCGTATCAACTTGAAAATATAGACAATTATCTAGAGGTTTTGAGGATTTAATAAGACAATAAAAAAATCTTGTTTTGAAACCTGTAAACTCATGTAACCTCTTAAGGTGTAAAACATCAACCAGACGATCGGAATCAAAGCAATTTTTTCATACTGTTGATACGAGTTTCTATAACATTTGCGCTACGCAAATTTGGTTGTTGTAGCTTTAGTGGTTTAGGAGAAATGTATATTAAACTTATTAGATCCCCTGTGGCAAATTAGAGTTTTATATCTTAGCTTAGTTAGTACATAATATACCTTTGAAATCTAAGTTAATGTAGTCTAAGTAAGCTTACTACAAGAAATCGCTATTAAAACTTCAGCATAGCTTAAGCCGGTCATTCTACGAAATGAGAACCAACAAAATTATTTATGCAGATATCGGAAACCGCCCACCAAAAAAAAAAATGGCAACAAAAACAGCTGCAACACATTTCTTTTGGTGCTAACAAAGCTTTCAAGTTATCAAATCACGGCAGTGTCGTTATGACAACTCTATACATACATACATTTCTATGGGCGAGTGTGCTTTTAGTGGGCGCGTGAGTGTCTCTCGAATTTCGAACAACAGTTATTTCAGCATTCAAGCAGGAATTGCATTGCCGTGCGCGCGCGCTGAATGCCTGTGCCACCAGCAGTCAGCTGAAAATAATAATTAATATGCTCCGGTTTCTTTGGTCTTGGCCAATGACAAGGGCAGGGTTACGACCGACCAGCAGTCAACTGCCAACTGCGACAAAATGTAAAATCTGCAATTGCAATGACAACACAGCAACAGCAGTAGCAGTAGCTGCAACAATAGCGCGCGCGAGCAACAATAACAGCAACAACAACGCCAGCAGTTTGTGCAATAATAATGGCGAGCAGGCAGCCGCCGGAGTGGTCGTACATCAAAAACGGCCTATCAATTGTAACTGCAACTGTAACAGTAGCAAATGTTGCAAGATTAAGCCGCCAGCTGCTCGAAGTTGCCATGTGTCGCAGCTGCTAGAGGTGGTGGCCTTGCAGCAGCAATGACAACAAGCAATATCATTGACTTGTCGTAGTACGTTGGTAGGGGCAGTGATTGCAACATAGGCAATAGTGCTGGACTGTTTGCTATTTATTTGCTTGTGTGATTCCGTGCGTGTGTGTGTGTGTCTTGTGGTAGCAAATGCTTTAGGCTGTAATGTGGTGTCGATCGCCATCAGCACGTTTGCTGCAGTGTTCTCAGTTTGCTACGTACAACGTGAAAATTTGTGTTCAATATATTGAAATTAGGTTGAGTTCGGCTTTGATCTCTCTTAAAGATTTCTGATTATCAAAAATGTTTTCAAATATTTTCATGCTATTTCATAATGCGACATGAAGTTTGTTCCAATTTTTTCTGAAGCTTTAGTGTCAGATTTTCACTTCAGCAGCTGCCTTGTCGAGTCCGCGGTCTCCAAAAGAACAATTGGTCATTAAAAAAGCTGTGAAACTCAGACTTTAAGACTAGAACTAGTGGAATTCACGAAATCAGATATAAACTAGAGATAGCAGACGAAGGGGCAGATGTTTAGAATATAATACTGCCGAATCCTCACATCTAAAAATTTACAAATTTTTTAAGTTCAGATTTAAAGCAGCAAATTCTACTCGGAAATCTTTATATCACCAGCAATGAGATAGCAGAAGGTCAATTGAACCAATTTCGGTTAAAGTTGCGTGTATTAAATCCGTTGGTGAGCTTTTTACCTATCAAAGCCTGCAGGAAGGGTGGTTGGGAACTCGCCATCACTTCCAGTTTTAGTGAAGTGGTGTCTTAAACTCTTTAGCAGAAAGTCAACTGAACAACCTTGTTTAAAGTTTCGTGTATTAAGCTCGCCAGTGATCGTTTTTCGAATGGATTAAAGCTTACAGGAAGGGTTTTAGAGGAAACACCGTCGAAAACTTTCTATTAATTCCAATTTTAGTGAAGCTGTGCCTAAAGTTTGGTGTATTAAGTTTGTCAGTGAGTCGGGAGCTCCCCATCAATTCCAGTTTTAGTGAAGTGGTGTCTAAACTCCTTATCTCTAGTAGCTATTTACTTTCTTACTAGACTCGTTAGGGTGTCTGGCCACAGCGATATTGTAGGAAACTATAAGGCCGATAAGCATGGATAAGATGGGATGGATAAAAGCTTTATTGGCTTCCTGTGGTTTATTACTGGACCTCTGGTAGTCGTAAAGTGCTTCTGGCTCTTCGCTCTCACAGAGCTTCATCTTTCAATGGTTGTATTAATTCTAACTGGACACTGTCCCATAGGGATTCATGCAGTAACATTGAATATCTAACCGGATGCGAGCTGTTTGAAAGAAGATGAGTTAGAAACCACTCAACACTTCCTCCTGGCATGTTCCGCTTTTGTCAGATCAAGGCAAAAACCTCTCGGACAACTAGACAAGCCGGTGAGATAGAAGTGAAACACTTTAGCAGATTTGTGATAGGTTCAGGGCGCCAACAGAAGATGGTGTGCTGGTAGCGCGGAATAACAGTACCATCTGTGTTACTCGGACGAAGAAGTTAAAAATGATCTGAAGAATTCTGGTATTTTTTATTGGATGAAATAGTCAAAAAGTGTGAGAAAAATATCGATTTTGGCTTGAAAATCTTACGCCAGAGGGAACGAATGAGACAATTAATGATAAAATTTTTAAAAATTCAAGAAAATTTATTATATGTATTTTCTTTCATATTCTTTGATTTCGTAAAATTACTATTTCTACTGTTCGAGCTAAACGAGCTCCACAGCCGGATGTCATAGAAATATAAAGAACGAGGCTTAGCCATTTCTGACTACTGTAATGCATGTCGTGCAAAGTATGTCGCTGTCCTCATCATCATCATCAGCAGTGACCGCGGCGTCGTGCCATGCCAACAACAACGCCAGCTAACGGCTTCTGTGTGTTGCTGTTTCTAACTGGGCAACTTGCTAAGAATATTTCCGCATATCATTGACAGCAATGCTTATCTTTCCACACACACCACGTACAAGTCTATAAGCAGCTACATTAGTATGTGTGAACGTGTGTACGTGTGCTTGTATGCGGAACATTACTATTATTGTTCCTTTTTGCGGACATTTGGTGCACGATACTGCGCCAACAATTGCAACAATTCAAGTGCAACAAAGAGCAAACGAAAAGCGAACAGGCGCCGCCACCATTAAAAGTTGAAAGGTAGCCAGTGCACCAGTGCGCCCAGAGCACAGGTACATAGCCGGAATCGTAAGCTGTGCGGTTGTTGTGCGGCTGCCGCTAAGCAATTTCATTCTGTTCCGCAGCGACAAAGGCGCGACTAAGAGGACGGATCCCCAGTGGTGGGCCACAACGTGTGTGCTGTGGTGTCTCTGTGTGTGTGTGTGTGGCGTGGCACAATCGTGCGCGTTTAGCTTTAAATGAAAGATGCTTATCTCAGGCAGCCGGCGAGCGCACACATCTCCCAGACTCTACAACTAGCCATTGATTTTTAACGCGAATGCTTATTCCTAATGGAATTGCGAACAACGTTTGCTGCCCTTATAACTTCGTGATGCCGGAATTTACCACTTTGCGGCGCGCTACTTGTTGTGCTCATGTGCAGCGGCACAACAACCACCTGCCGCCCATTCGAAGGCTAGTAATGCGGGTATTTAATACTTGTAATTGTTTCAAATGTTCGTGCCCACCAACAGTTATTCGGTCATGGTTCCACTTTGCTCTGTTGCTCTTTTATGCTATGCTCTGTTAGTGTGTTGTTTTTGTGTTTGTGTTGTTGCCACAGCTGTCATTTTCATTCATGCGCTGATGATGACATTTTCCAAAGTGTCCGAATGCCCGAACGGACGTTGAAATGGACGTGCAGTAATTACGGCACTGGTAGCAGGAAGACTCTGTGACAACAACAATGTGGATAAAACGAAAATTTGGCATATGAATTGTAACCGTTATTTGTACCGTTATCATACTCGTACAGTAAGTTATGCTTTCATCCTTTGACTGTTTTGGAAGCAGAACACTAAGGCTATGAAGTGAGTTTGCTAAGAAAAATATTGTGTCAAATTCAAATATTTAGATAAAACTTCGCAAGAAAAAAAGATTAGTTATTAATATAAAATATAAATCTTGTTCGTCACCAAAACATTTCCATTATGGCTTGTCACTTTTCACATGTCACTTATGACATTTCAACATTACTTTTTTCCAGAAGTAAGGATACCTATTTATACTCTTCAGCCTTTTTAATACAAAATAAAGTCTTTTTTGACATCAAAAAATGCTGTATTTCCATTATGACTTGTCACTTGTCACATGTCACTTATAACATTTCCGATTTACTTCTTTTTAAGTAATCAGAGTACTCATTTTTTGTGGTTAATGCCATAGAAAGTGTATAAGATTCATTTTAAATAAATTGAAATGGAAAATTACTCATCACGCCTACGACTAGTTACTTGTCACATGTCACTGATGACATTTCAGCTTTGTTTCTTATTCTAAAGTTACTATTTTGGCCCTATTGTAATAGAGTTTATATAGGACTCCATTTTACTGACAGTGGGGTTGAAAGTAAGTATACAACTATATCAGCTAATAGATGTCACTTGTCATATATTTGTCATTTGTCACTTATACTGTAGTTTTATTTTGCATTTTACATTCAAATATTAATTTTTAATAATTAACATTTACAAACATTTTGTGTGACTTTACATTTGACATTTGTCAGTTGTCAGCTGTCAATAGTCACTTGTCAATAATATAATTAAATAACTTAAATTAACTCTAAATATAAATTAGTCACTAGTCAACAAGTGTCTGTCACTAATCATTCGTCAGCAATAATATGTAACTTAATACTTGCAAATTAATTTATTGAGTGATTTTATAATGTGATGAATATTTTAATATAATTATAGTAAAATATAACTAATTTTATTAATAATAAAGTTAGTGGACTCCATTCAACTAAGTAAAATTTGTCAGAAGTCTTAGTCTCTTTAGCAAAACTGTCTTTTATTTCGGTCATTTTCCTTCCAAGCCAATAACCTTTCTCTTAAACCCACACCGAATCGTTGGTAAACATCCATCACTTGATCATGCAATTGTCATGTTACGTTGGTGGTGAAACAAAATATATAGTTCACACCAGCGACCAGCTCGTCTGACAAGGTCATCAATATTGACAGCAACATGTGCTGAACAACAATTGCCGCCGTTGTTGCTATTATTAATGTATGGTATCTACATAAAGTCACTGCTACACAACTGTCATTGGCGTCACTGTTACACTCATTGTTGTGAAGAACGATATCGCCGCTACTTTGCATATTTAATTCATAAATCAAGGTAACAGCGATTTTTCTGCGCCACTGTGACACTTTCGCAGGAGCCCACTTGACAACGGTGGACATAGACAGAGTTTAGCGCATAAATCGCTTTGTCATTGGCATGCCGCAGCCAACGTACGTCACACAGTTTTACCCAGCAACTGTTAGTGGAACTTGGTATGCGGCCATTTTGGACCGAATTAATCAATCAATTATTGTTCAATGATACTGTCATGAATGTCACCGTTTGAATAGTGCGACTCGACCGTACGGTTGTACAGCTAAGCGCCGCGAAAGCAGTGGAAAGCAATGTATTCGCATCAATTTGTGTTGGAACGGGGTAGAAAGAAGACGGAGGAGAAGTGCATGAGACACAAGACGCAAACACTTTGTTGCGGCGGCAAAGTCGAAAATGTGGCGCGCATTTGTTATCCGCGCGAATGCCGCAGCGTTCAGATTTAATTACCAGCGACATGATGGCCGAGTAAACTACCCAGATTGCGACGTCAAAATGGAGAATTTATTATGCGGCATGGCAGTCAAAACGATCAAACCGTCAGCGAGGAAAGATAGTTGCAACTTTTATGGTGCACAGCGCGCGGCGGCATGAGAAGCGCGCCGCAAGTGATTAAATTTCCAACTCGATGCTGTGCGCGGCATCTGCGCGCCGCAACGCGTTGTCGTAGCGCCTCTTGTGTTATGCACGTCTAGCATGCGTTCAGCTGCAACTGCTGTGCCGTGCGTATGCGCACAAATACATACAGATGTAAAAAGCTATTGCAGAGCGCGCCTTTCTTTGCGCACACATATATAGCGCTGCGCATCTGCATTTGCAACTGTGGCTCCAGCATCAGCTTTGGCCTTGCGCTGGCATAAACCAAACGTCATAGGTATGGCATTTCATAACTCATCGTTATGCTCGCACCGCGGCGCTGTCGTGGTCTTACATGGCTGCATATACACTGCGCTTACGGCGCCTAAAAACAATTTTCCAACACTGTGCGTACATTGAAACGACTCGCAAACGCATATACATATAAATAAGCATATTTATGCGTAGAATAAATGCACGCCTACCAGTGCTCGGCCAAGCAACGGCCGGAAGATGTGTGTGATGTGCGTCTACATTTGTACGACACGCATGTGCCAAGCGCGCCGTTGCCTTACCTCTGCCATCATCGGTGGCACTTTGCATAGGCATGGATGTCTTTGGAGTCGCGTAAGTTCTCTTGTGTGTGCGTAAATTTACAGGCGGCATGTTTGCACTGCCATTTACATGCCGCGGTGTTAACTGTCAACACTTGCGTAAATGAAAATAAATTCCTCAAGTGGCTGGTAATTTGGTCGTTGCATTGATTTATGCCCTCATATAAATGATTATGCGTATATATGTATTTGCGAACGATTTTACTCACTTGCTGGCGGCTGAATTTTCCTACAGGCATGTCATTTGATGAGCGGTAATGGAAGTTACGACTGGGCGGTTTGGTGGACAGAGAAATTTTCGGTATTGTCAAAGTAATTTTTTGTGGCATGAAATAAATATAAACACACCTTTATGGCGGTCAAAGTGCAAAAATGTTGCGAGTATTTCCCGCATTTTTGGAATTTTGAAAACCCCTAACCGATAAACGCGAAAAGACACACACAAGTTGTACTCAAACTCACGACGTAGCTGGCGTTGCGGTCGAAGTATTTTCAAAGAATATAATTTTGATGTAATGAGAGTTGCCTTTTATATTTCGGGATTAGAGAACCAAAATATGAATAATCGAAAATCGCTTTGTTGTTTTTCAAAATATTCTCTATTAAAATCTATACACTTTTGTAAGCGTTTGAACTAATTGTTGAAGAACATTTGCCTTTCTGATTAGGTTATCAGCAAAACATGCCTTTGGAACGCATTAAAGGCCTTTTCCGGTGTCGAAAAAAGGTGAAAAAAGAAGGTGAGGTGTTTCAATGTCTCTTTCATGCATACTGCCCTGCATGTATCATCGTTAATAATGTCAATAGAACTCATATTTGTTGTCAGTAAGTTGTGACCTGTGACTACTCCAACAACCATCTTGCAATCTTTGCCAGTCCATGTGAGTAGAAAGCTTATATATTTTCCCTACGCTCCTTTGCACATGATTTTAGCGATCCTGGATGACCCTAAGGCATTCCTTCTTTCACTGATACGTCTGTCAGCCTACGGAAATTTCGTTGTGAATCCTTCTTAAATACTTGCGTGTTTGCTGAACTGGTTCGGTAGTTAAGTGAATGTCAATCTCATCAGCTATTCCGTTTTCTGGAACTTCCACTATATCATTTCCGGCGCTGTTAGCTAGAGGGTCGCCTGAGATCAAGCTGTGTGCAATAGATCTTGGCGCCTACTCCATTAGCCATGTTTGTTCCGGTCGTGCAGATGTTGAAAGTTCCGCTGGTGGGTCGCGTGACTCTGCGACATCCAATCCCTTTCAGCGTGACTTGAAACCAGATCTTTTAGATAAAATAGAAGTCTTTAAATCAACCCAGACCTCATTCATTGTAGCAGTAAGTTAAGGATAAGTTTCATTTGAGCCCGGAATTAGACTGGCTTATAAAAACATATCAGTTATTTGAAGATATTTTCATATAACTATTCCTATATATTTATATATATATAGACAATAGCTCATATGTGTATACATAAACATAAATATATATGTATATACCTAACTAGGGTATGCAAAAAATGCGGATGCTTTGCCTTGCCACGTAACTAGCAATTATAATTGGGTGTTGAACTGGTTCATTTAAAATCAGCTTGCCGCCACGACACTTGTCAATTTGTGCAACACAATTGCTATATTTACTGGCCATGTGGCCGCACCTACGCCCACTCTGATCATGCCGATCGAACGATGGCGTGCAAATTTAGTCATGTAACTAAGTTGTTGTTACTAGAACACAGTGTCGCTTAGTTATTTGCGAGTTATTATGCGCAAATTTGAAAAGCAGATCGTTATGGATAGCTAGTGTTAAAGTGGCAATTTGTGCATTTAAAAATATGGGGTTATAAACTTTAAATACTAATAAAGAGTTAGGTTAGGATTCAATGGATCTTCGAAAAGGTGTTATACGAGAAGTAACGGTTGATCCAAGTTAAAAGACTTTGTTTTTAATAACCTCTTTTTGATAGATCACGTGTGAGTCGTGTCAAGCTATCATGTTATTTCTGTTCAGTTTTGTTTGACATTTTCAAGTTTATTACGAAAGTTCACGTTCTGTAAAGAATGTGTTTCGCGCTTTTCACACAACTTATGGTCAACATACTCGGCCTACTGAGCGTACTATTGGTGTTGCGAATCATCCAACTTGAGGTCCAGCATTTATTATTGGTTAATATTTGACTGAGTAGATCACGTCCAGCACGCAGTGAAAAAAATATAGCAGCCGTAGCAGATACTGTATGCGAAGACTGTGGAGAGTCGATTCGGCGTCATTCGGAGCTTCTCGGACTGACGTGGGGAACGACTTGGCGCATTTTACGCTGAGATCTTAAATTGAGAGCGTACAAAGCATAGCTAGTATAAGAACTGAAGCCGCTCGACCTTCCAAGCGACATAGCTTCACTCTATGGACTCTTGAAAAGTTCCAAGAAGATCCGACGTTTTCCAGCGAAATTTTGTTCAGTTACGAGGCCCATTTCTGGCTCCATAGGTATGTAAATAGGCAAAATTGAGAAAAGAAGAGAAACCTGAATAGATTCAAGATTCAAGAATAGCAATTTCATACAGAAAAAAACGGTTTGGTGTGGTCTTTGGGCCGGTGGAATCGTCGGTCCATATTTTTGCAAAAATGATGCCGATGCGACCGTTATAGCAACACGGCGCCACTCTACAATGAATGTATTTATTGAGAGAATACTTCGGTGAGCATATAGTTTCAACTTTTGGGCCGGTCGATTGGCCACTAAGAACACACCGTTAGACTTTTTCTCTTGGGGATATCTAAAGTGTAAAGTCTATGCGTACAAATACGCTTCGATTCAGGCCTTAGAGCAAAACAATACGCGTGTCATTCGCCAGGTACCAGTCGAAATGTTCGAACGAGTAATCGAAAATTGGACTAAATGGAGGGATCACCTGAAACATAGGTGCCGAAGAGTGTTTTTTCAAAAGATAATGAACTTTTTCCATTAAATTTGAAGTTTCTGTGTTTTTTCCTAAAACAAAGTAGGGAACCTTTCATAGCATTTTCATAGGCACTTTTAACAGATCGGGTTCTCAATCATTCAGAGGGTCTAAAGATCTGTTATGAATGCTCTAATTGCAGTGCGCTATCCCTACAGTGTTTTTGTTTTCAAAAAATTTGCGAAGTGTTCTCAAAGAGCATTACTTCTAGCTGAATGCCGAATCATCGTTGTAGTGGAAAAACTTACGAGATTATTCCTCTAGTAAATGGATTGTGCTATCTGCTGGTTAGGCAATAATAGTCGCATGTAGAGAGACTGTTAGTGCTCGGTTACAGGTCTAACGAGTCATAACCTTAACTTGCGACAATGCTCAAAACATTTTTGTATCAAAATCAAACGATTTCACGGGAAAATAATAGCTACCTACAATATCAAATTACAAACAACTGAAACAAATTACTCCAATCTAATGGAATCTCCTAGTTTTCAAATGCCAAAGCTTCAAGTATTTGTCGCTAGAACATCCATCTTGCAAGCATTCTCAACATGTTTAAGTACTGTCATAACACATACTAAAACATCAACAACATTTTCTCTTGCTGTTAAATACATTTCTTATTCGTCTTTATCGCCGCGTTACTGTACATTTTCTTACAAGCATAGCTGAGCTACTTGAGTTAATGCAACAAAATTAATTACTTTGTTATGAGCGTCAATAAATTATCAGCGGAAAAATCATAGCGCAAAGCAAAGAAAAATAGCAACAAAAACAACAACGCGCATACAATATATTTATGACACTATGGCAAAGTATGCGGAGGAAAACATTAACTACACTGACATTGTGCTGATCTCATTGAAGTGCGGAAATTATTAAAGTAGCCTATTGATGATGGCATTATTGTTCGTCTGCGTTGAGCAAAAACAATAAAAAAAAAACATAGCAACAGTAAAAAATGTACCGGCGGCAAAATAGTAATCGATCCATTGAGTAGTGATGAGGGGTGGAAGAAGAAAATTGCAGTGTATGAAAAGGCGACGGCAAAACATTGTAACTCATCAACTGTTTAGTGATGTACCGGCGGTCATAAAAGTCGATAGCAATGAGACATTTCGATGGGAATAATCGATATTTTAGCTGATGCTTTGAATGTTTTATCTTCCTAAGCTCTAAAATTTTTTTATTGTAGGGTACTAGTGAACACTCACGGTGGGTTTAAGGCAGCAAAGTGCGAAAACTGTTTGATGACAGGAGATATTTTGTATTGCCTCGTTCATCACTATTCCTATATACACATTTGCTTCGCTTTCAATCCATTCTGGATAAAGCAGAAATAAGGGCGCGGTTTTTGAGGCCAATGATATCAATATCATCGGAGTACGCAGTTGTACGTTCTTATAGAAGATAGTACCTTCAATATTTGGTGTTCTGCAGCTCGAATTTTCTTTATCCAAGAGTAGATTGAAGAAGTTGCAAGAAAGTGAGTCGTCTCAGATGGAGATTTTGGTATTGCTCAACGTCAGTTTACAAAGCCGTATTAATTTTGCGTGGATACCAGATTTGGACACCGCGGCATAAAGCTCATTTTCATGCTGTCGAGGGCGGCTCTAAAATCGACGAAGAGGTGGTGTGTCGAACCTTTTTTTTGTAGATTGGGCAGAGCACATTAAATTCCAATCTACGGGCATGCTTTCGTTCGTCCGTACTCTACAAAGAAGCTGATACATAATCCTTCAGTGCTTCGAATAGCTCGGCCGGCAATTCATCGGCCCCCCTCCGCTTTATTGTACTTCAGCCGGGTAACTGCTATACGAACTTCTTCACAATCGGGCAATCGAATGTCTGCTCCATCGCTATCGATTGAAAAATCGTGTTATGCTTTAACTTACATTCAGCAGGCTGGAGAAGTTTTCCCTCCATAATATAGTATGCTCTGGACATCAGTCTCTAAATCACCTCTGGGGGTTCTGCAAGAGTATGCTCCGGTCTTGAAACCTTCTTTTAGTCGCCGCATCTTTTCGTAGAATTTTCATGAGATAACAAAGCAGAAAAAAAATAATCGATCTCTACAATGTCGATAGTTTGTACTCATCTTCTTACACGAATAGTTATGACAAAGGCAATAAAATAAGCATTAATAACAGCAGTAGCAGTGCAGCATAAGCGATTCGTAATGAAAAAGTCGCGGCAATTAATTGTAGACTGTTATATTGTTTTGCACTTCAGCAATGCAACTCGGCAACTCTGCTGGACAGCATTTTTCGTGCTGCTATGGTGATAATATATGAACTATGCACGTATGTATTGAATTTTAAATAGAGGAATTAGCCGGAGAGGCCTCCTTTGGTTACAGGAATTGAACCTGATTTTATACCCAAACTAAACCTGCTTCATTTCGAGGTTCTTTTATTGTACTCTTTAAAAAAATTTTACATTTAATTCTCACAAAAAAAACGGTGAATTCCGCCTCAAAAAATCTTGTATTAAGCAATAAAATCTACTGCATTAACAGTATTCGCCATAAACACGCACATATATTCGAAACATGTTTTTTATGACAAAGCCACACTTCTAAATAGGAATCATATATGTCTGCATGAAAAGTAGAGAAATATAAAAAGTGTAATTGAAAATTGCTGTGAATTATATATAGAATGTCAATTGCTGCAACCCAAATGTTTTGTTGATTGCCAACATTTAATTGTTTAACAACAATTGTGGCGGCGCCGAGCGCATCAGCCTAAGGCTGGTCACCTAGTGAAGTGTAGAGCAAAGCAGTGTGAGATATAAAGGCGAATAAATGAAATGTTGCTACTAGGTTGCTATGGGACTATAAGAAGTTTGGCCTGGTAGAAACATTATACATTTTTAAACTAACATAACACAACTATAAACTATAAATAGTGAGGGATATATTGCTTGTGGCAAGTGTCAAAGAGAATAGCTTGGCGCAAACGACGAATGATACTCAAATATTATTCCTTGTTGACAGTTTGGCCGTTTGGAGTCGATAATCGAAGAAAACTTGATTTTTGACCTGCTTTGAAGTGGCTTTTCGGTTTCGGCACACCTTTGCCACTGTATTCGGCCGATTGATTGTCTGTCTCCGGGTCGTAAGTATGGGTTCACGACTCATCATCTGTAGTAATACGTTTCATGGCATCTTTGTAGTCGGAAAGTATTGTTTCACAGACGCTGTTTGTCGAAAAAATGTAGTAATTTTTGAACCAATTTCAAATTTTCACTTTTCTTAGGCCCAAATAATCTTTCAAAATGGGTTTCACTCATCCCAGTGATATTTCAACGATGCCAGTAAGATCTTTGACTGTTAATGGTCAATACTCAAGCACAAATTCCTTAATTTTATTGACGTGTTGATCAACAGTTCATGTTGATAGTTGTGGTTCGTCATCAACACGTTCTAACCTCTTTGATTGATTTCCAACATTCTAAACGTTTTGGCACCAGAAATTTGATTCTTCACAAAAAATTTGATGGAAAACTAGATTTTGTGAAAAAGTTCATATAACCCCTTCACACTGCTAATTAGTTGTTTCATCTCCTAATCGCTTTAAGTGCTTCGCTCTGTGCTCCACTATGCACTTAACCTTATGGAAACGTTTAACTCGCAACGAGAACGGCAAACAAGCTACAACAACTGCAAAAATCAGTTAATCGATTGCCATCGATGCACAGCAATCAATCGTTTATTTATTTGTTGTTTTTTTTTTGTTTGTTTGCTGCTGCTCCCGATTTGTGTGGAGCCATTGAGTGTTGAATATTGTCGTTGTTGCTTGCGGGTATAGCAATTCTTGTAGGCTCTTTAGTCAAGTGTCAAGTCTTTGCGCAAGCTACTACTTTCTAACATTCATGTGTGTATGTTGGTACATACACTGATGCATTGATGAAAATGAAATATAACACACCGTTATTTCAAATTCAAATTAACATTAAGAGGAGTTTGCCAAAACACGTATTTATATTGAATGTATATTTTGAGAAACTTGTTCTATGTATTTTTATTAAAAATGGACTCGCAAAGGATGAGTACATAAATGAGCTGAGTAAGTGTTGCTTAACTGATTCATAATGTCCTCAGATAACATTTTCCAAGAAGGATTAGCAATAGTAGCTGAGCAAAGTAAAGCAAATCATAACTCAATCCCTCGGAAATAGAGGGAAAGAGATAAGGTATAATTGTTCATGTAATATCAAAATATGTATATTCTACTAAGGGGTTACATCGTTTTGAGTAGTTCTCAAGAAATCTTGCCAACTGAATTCAAAAACACAGTTTCGAGAAACTCGAGTTTAAATGCGATGCACTTCGCATTCGCTTCGAGCACACAAGTTCTAAAGTCTGTATCTCCGAAACAATTACTCCGATCAACTTGAAAATTTAGGGCAATATTCCACAGGTGTTGCAGAATTTAATAAGACAATAAAAAAATTCGATTTTTTAAAATCTGTAAGCCCATGTAAGCCCTTAAGATTAAGTTTGCTCCTGTTTAGGGTTAGGGAGTTTGCTCCAACGTTCTTCGTTCTTACGTCTATTCGAAGTCGAAGTGCGAGTCAATGCTGAGGATATACTAGTAAAACTTTTACTCATAGGTATAGAAATATATGGACATTCATGAACATTATTAAAGGTTAAGCCAAATAAGAACATAATAAATTTCTTTACCTTTCCCCTTTAAGCGCCCTTACGGCGACAAGAATCCACTGCGTCCTGACAATACACACAGGCAGCCTCATTGCAGCATTTGCAATGGTTGCAATTGCCGAAAAATATTTCAGGAATGCAAGCGTGTAACAACACCGAGCGCGGTAACAGGCTGCAGGCAATGATGCGGAGCTGTAAAATTGCTAAGTGACTTGGCAACATCAGAACACTTGCGCCTGTGTGTCACTGTTAGTCAAAGTGAAGAGACTCTAGGCAAGTAAAGAAGGATGTGCGCTGTCGATGCTTTGTAAAGTTGCCTTATTTTCTTAAAATTTCTTTGACATTGTGTCGGAACGCTGCTGCTATGATGAGGTTTCAAAGAAATATATAATACATAAATGTGTAAATATGTATGCATTCAAAAACACAAAAACCTTCTCTTAAATATATTTTTTGCTATAATTTTGTATATGCATATCGTATATTTGTACCGTGTAACAAATTGGCGTCGCTGTCTTGTATTATCTGCTAATATCACTTTTACACAATTTTGGTTGTCCAAATTGTTTGTGGCTTCTTAAGTTTTGCTTGTATTTATTCCTTCTTTTTATATTTCCATAGTTTCCGTTTATGATTTCAGCTTTTTAGTAGCTCGTGTACATATATTTACTGCTTTTCAGTTGACTTCCTCAACTGCTTAAGTCGTTGGCATCTGCAACCTGCAACTGTCCGCTGCTTGCCACCTACTGCTGGCGCTTTTATGCCACTTTGATTTATGCATTTTGCCGACAGGCGGCCAAACCGTTGGTGATGACTTAAACTTCTCGTCATTCGCTACTTCCTTACTGCTGACATCCATCGTGTGCTAATAAAGCCGCGGCAACCGTTGGTTTCTTTACTTCCGTTATCCCCGCTGTGGCACTTCATAAGCTGGACTACAAGACTACATGTTGTTGTAACTGACTGTTAAACATAAAAACACCTGAAAATTTAAAAGTTTTGCTTTTATAGAATTTGGAATGCGAAATTTTAGAATTGAATTGCAGAGATAAATTAATAACCACTAAGGATTTTACTTTTTGTTTGTTCTATGTAGTTAGCGTTATTATGCCATAATTTTTGAGAGAAAGGTTCTGTTGCGCATTGACAACGGCGAATATCGCATTCGATAGAACGATGAGCTGTACGAGTCATATGACGACGTTGACATAGATCATGTCATCCGTATCGATGAAAACACTCCAGCGCTGGAAGTATTCGACGCTGTACTCACCGGGAGAAGATGAGGAAGAAGAAGACTTCCACGTCGATGGAGAGATCAGGTGGAGAAGGACCTGACTACACTTGGTACTCGAACTTGGCTATAACCCCGTAAACGGTGTCTACGCCTTTAAAGAAGAAGAAGAAGACACTTCGTTAGCCTTTCCCAACATCTGCAACTATTCCGCACACTAAATTTGTTTGGAATAAAAATTTGAGACAAATTCTTCGTTCGATATACATATATGTATGTATATACTGTATAGTACAGATATACATACGTATCTCCACACTTTAATGTAAGAAACATCAAGCCGTCTCAAACAAAAAAACAAAATAGCTGCCTTTTGATGACACCATCGAAGGTTTAACAGCTTGCCGACTTCCTTGCTTATGACAGCAACTAATAATTGTTGTTATTTTTGCAGAATATCAACAAGTCTTGCATATGCCATGCATGATTTACGTCGCAACCATCAAACAGTCGGCAGGATCGCTGTTGTGTGCTTCCGCCCTATTCCACAGCTGCCTTACATCACAAGCTTTTGTGTATATGTGTATGTGTGTTTGCCTTCTGCAACTTTTGTTATTTTGTTACCTTTGCTTCTAAGCACCTCACATAACACATAACTGTAATGTCTTTTTCGTTTATTACCTTTTCCTTGTTGTTATTGTTCTTCTTCATATTTTGCACTGTAAATTTAACGACAAAACAACTTGTCAATTTAGCATATTGACGGCTCGGCCATTTGGCAGTTTAGTGATTTGCCTAATCACTCTTGTGTCTGCAACAATTGTTTATGTCATTTGTGCTTTTATTTTCGGGAAATAAAAAGAAGTGATTAAAATTTTTATAGACAACAGTTAGAAGTAATTCACCATATATATGTAGGTACTTACTACTTACATATGTACATTCATGTACTATACATATGGTTATATAAATATATCCAAATGCATGCGCTTAAATATTTCATGTGCCTCAAAGCACATTTTGAAGAGCAAATAAACGAGTCGTCTTTGTTTCGCTATGAGAAAAGAGTTTTCGACATAATTCTGAAAGTATTGTTAAAGTGGTTGCCATGGTAAGAAAATATTTGGACTTTTATAATGCCCAAGATATTCTAAAGGGTGATTTTTTAAGAGCTTGATAACTTTTTAAAAAAAAAAAACGCATAAAATTTGCAAAATCTCATCGGTTCTTTATTTGAAACGTTAGATTGGTTCATGACATTTACTTTTTGAAGATAATTTCATTTAAATGTTGACCGCGGCTGCGTCTTAGGTGGTCCATTCGGAAAGTCCAATTTTGGGCAACTTTTTCGAGCATTTCGGCCGGAATAGCCCGAATTTCTTCGGAAATGTTGTCTTCCAAAGCTGGAATAGTTGCTGGCTTATTTCTGTAGACTTTAGACTTGACGTAGCCCCACAAAAAA
Source organism: Bactrocera dorsalis (assembly GCF_023373825.1). Lineage (NCBI taxonomy): Eukaryota > Metazoa > Arthropoda > Insecta > Diptera > Tephritidae > Bactrocera > Bactrocera dorsalis. The sequence continues at coordinate 99,944,424 of NC_064304.1, read as the reverse complement.
TAGTCTAAAGGCGTTAAATCGCATGATCTTGGTGGCCAACTTACGGGTCCATTTCTTGAGATGAATTGTTGTCCGAAGTTTTCCCTCAAAATGGCCATAGAATCGCGAGCTGTGTGGCATGTAGCGCCATCTTGTTGAAACCACATGTCAACCAAGTTCAGTTCTTCCATTTTTGGCAACAAAAAGTTTGTTAGCATCGAACGATAGCGATCGCCATTCACCGTAACGTTGCGTCCAACAGCATCTTTGAAAAAATACGGTCCAATGATTCCACCAGCGTACAAACCACACCAAACAGTGCATTTTTCGGGATGCATGGGCAGTTCTTGAACGGCTTCTGGTTGCTCTTCACCCCAAATGCGGCAATTTTGCTTATTTACGTAGCCATTCAACCAGAAATGAGCCTCATCGCTGAACAAAACACGCGCGCGAAACACATTTCAAACCGAACACTGATTTTGGTAATAAAATTCAATGATTTGCAAGCGTTGCTCGTTAGTAAGTCTATTCATGATGAAATGTCAAAGCATACTGAGCATCTTTCTCTTTGACACCATGTCTGAAATCCCACGTGATCTGTCAAATACTTATGCATGAAAATCCTAACCTCAAAAAAATCACCCGTTAAAACCGACTTTGAAAAGTTGGATAATTCTAGAATATAAGATACAAGAGAGAGAAAGAGAGGTAATACTTAAGAGAGATTCCACGCTGAGAACGAGCAAAATAGAGCTTTGTATGCATTTTGAACAAATTGGTCAGAGCAGATGGAACTCAATAACAAACAAGTATGACGGAAAGGAACCATCTTAATAACGGGTAGATGTCTAAAGATCATTAGCAGTATTATGATCACCACTCTCAATTCAGTCCAGAACGGATCTGCTTGTGTTCACAAGAAAGCAGAAAATATATATAGTCTCTCTTCTTTTAAATGGGACACAACTCTCTCTTAAAGACCGCACCAAGTAACTTGTGGAAGCACAACATGAAAAAAAGAGTGCTTTATATGCGTGTAGGCAGATGCTTGGCATCACCTAGGGACTCTCTCCCTGCCTCATGCACTGATGCCACACAGCTATTATAAGACTAATTCCTCTCTACGGTGCGGTAGTATTGTGAATAGGCGTACGGAAATCCATCTACCGGAAGTCAATAGAAAGGGTTCAGAGGATCTCTATGCTGTGTATAACGGGAGCTTTAAGAACAATTTCAGAGGAGGCTCTTCAACTGGTACTAAATCTGCCACCTATAGACCTCTTCGCTGAAAACTGCGCAGCAAAATCGTCGGGACGATTAATGGGAGAACAGGAGAATTTACATACAGAACCTTCGGTCATAGCTCGGTGGGAAATGGTGGTCTGGCAAACATCGACTACATGATCCCATTTTTCCATTGGAAAAGAAAGTTCAAAGTAAACATAGAAAGGTAGGTATGTTAGCTACGCGTAAGGGCACAATAGACCTAAGGTCGCGGTGCATTCCCCATTTATTAAACTTAGCTACGCGCAACACTCTAAACATTTATACGGATGGTTCGAAATTAACGATGGAGTGGGTGCGGGGATATACTGTCCGGAGTTAGTCATAACACAGCCTTTTAAGTTGTCGGACCACTGCAGTATATTTAAAGCTGAGGTTTTTGCTATTACGGAAGTTGCGGAACTGGCCTCTAATGCACCTGTAGGATATTCCAGAGGCAACATCTGCTTAGACGGCCAAGCAGCAATTACGGCAGTAACATCGTACCACATATCGGCCAGAATTGTCTTGGGGAGCAGGGCAGTAGTGAAAAGTGTAGCCAGAAGTAAGCAACTTCACTTCTACTTCACCCTACTGGGTACCAGGCTGCAAAGGCACCGAGGGTAATAAAATAGTGGATGAGATTGAAAAGAATGGAACCCGATGGAACGAGCTAACTGGGTGCGAAAATGCAAAAGTCATATGCAAAACGGTAGATCTGAAGTACTCGTACATAAAATTCCTATTGGCACTTGATACTCGTAAAAGAGACTGTGAACATGTTCGGATACTAGCTGGTGACGACACACTTCCGCAGAATGGTGCTGACAGATCGAGAAGACTACAGATAATGTCTAGAACAAGGCACTAGGCAAACAATGGAGCATCTCTTGTACTTTTGTCCTGGATTTGCAAGATTACGCAAAGATTAACTTAGCCTAACCTAATATTTGCATATGAGAAGTTCATGTACTAATTTTTTTATTTTTATACATTTCTAATCGTTTTCTATTACGAACATTTTCGCGCTTTTACTCACCTGCAATCGGCGCTAATAAGCGTTAAATCTCACACGCGCATGTGCGCCCGAGGTCAGCGCTCAAATCATCCATGTCCAAATGTATCTTCAAAGCTTCTTGGGGTCACAGGCGCCGCATGCTGTCCGTTTGCGTGCAGCAACGGCAGGGTGGAAATAAAGAAAAACTAACGGTTAATGCCAACAAAAACAGTGTATAGTATGTGTGTTGTAAAATTAGCAAACATTATGATAGCAGCAGTGATGGCGATTCTACACGCTTCACACGCCAATCGTCTATCAACAAATCCACCATAAAGCAGTGGTACATATGAGCGCTGTGCAGCAAGTTCTTGATTGGCGCATGCGCATATATCTAACAGCAGTTTTACTAACTTTGGGTTATTGGTGATTTATTTGTTTACTTGAGAAATTAGCTACTTTTATGATAGGCACAGCTTCGTGCGGCCAATTTGGTTCTGTGACTTTACTGTTTGGCAGAGTTCATTAGTGTTATATTTGCGGTTAAGTGTCGAAGTGATCCTCAATTTCAATTGGATTAGTGCAGAAGAGAAACGTGTGACCCTTTTTGTGTTATTTTGGGTTTAACTTGGCTAATTATATTTAGGATATATAACAGCGGAGTTTAGGTAACCTTTATCGATTCGGATTATTATCAGACTTAGGTTCATATGAACATTAAGTAGAACTTTTCGAGGATTGACGCCTCGACAGGTTATTGGTGATTGGAAAGGAATCATCCACTATGAGCTGCTGCAACCCGGTCGAACGATTGATTCTACATTTTACTCTCAACAATTGATGAGGTTGAAGTAAGCAATGAAAAAAAAAACAGAACTGATCAACAGAAAGGGCTCCGTCTTCCATCAGGACAACGCTAGATCACATATATCTTTGATGACTCGGCAAAAACTGTGACAGCTTGACTGGGAAGTTTTGATACATCCACCATATAGCTCTGACCTTGCACCATCGAACTAGCATTTGTTTCGGTCAATGCAGAACTCCCTTAATGAAGTAAAGTTGGCTTCCAGAACAGCCAGTGAAAATTACTTGTCACCGTTTTTCGCCGAGAAATCAGACTTTAACAGCTGTTTCGTGGAAAAAAGGCAGATGTGCATTGAAGCCAAGGAGGACTACTTTGAGGGGAACGACATAGATTTTGAGAAAAATAGAAATAACAATTTTAAAATTATGAACAAAGTACTACTATTTTTTGCTCCTCGTAGTATGCTTTCATGTGTAGCTGGTGGAAATATTACTAAATATCGTATTTGTATATATATAAATAAATATGTGGATGCACATGCTTAGTATTTGCACTGCTGACAGCTGCGATGATGCTTATATATATATAGAAGTGTATACTATATACATATATATTATTGGCGATGCCGACTGTGATTGCATTAATGCTCCAGCTGGGCTATGGCAACAGTCAAAATGAAATGAAGTCAAAGTGCCGTTGCAATAACATGACTACGTGCCACATGTTATCATATGCATATACATATATACTAATAATCATACTCATATGGCTGCTCATAGGCCCACACATACATAAGTGCATTCATACATATGTGTATATTTGTAGCTGCAAATGTGCAATAATACAAATCAGCGTGTTGCACGAACGACACATGTGCAACGGCAATAAGCTGGCGAAAAAGCAACAACAACAACAAAAAAAAAGCAAAACAAATCATAAAATTTGCAAAGAAAAAATGGAAAAAACTGAAAAACAACATTGTCCAATTATAAAAACAAAATATAAAATGTGGAAAAAGAGAAAAAAAAGTCAAGAAAGCATTAAAGTGTAATGGAGGAAAATGCTTGCGAAAAACAGTCTTTGCAATTACAAACATATTTATATTTTTGTTTACATGCTTATGAAAGGATAATGCTTTGGAAATGTGACTTTTTTCTTGCTAAATTTCGTGTTTTAGCTTTCTTAGCGGACTCTTATTGGCATTGATTGCAAAATGTTTTGCCGCGTGTGTCATGTGGCCACGCGCATGCTGAGCTTATTCGATTGTGTTTTTTTTTTGTTTTTTTTGGGCAACCTGCACTCCACTTATGTACAGCTGCGGGTAAGCAAATGAGAACAGGTCATGCACTTGCCCCTGAAAGCTTTGGTTCTTTGTTGGCTAAAGTTACTAAAATTGAACAAAATTTATATCTTTCTATTTTTATTAAAAAAGATATGGAAAAATAAAAATATTTCTAGCATGGTTGCCAACTTACAAAATCTTAAATATTTTATTATTTAAAAAAATGCTAAATATTTTTGATGCCATCAAAATCATTTGTCATGATTGCCGCTTAAAAACCGCCCAAATATTTCAAAAGGGTTGCCACCTTTCCAATAAAAAAATCATATTTTATAATCTAATATCATACCAATAACTATATATTTGAAGTTAGATAAAAATGTTTAAAAGCAAAACTCCCCTTAGAAACAGTGAACGTATGATACAAGTATACCAAAACTTTCAAATCTTATAAAAAGTTGTTTATATTTTTAGCGGCGATAATGTTCTAGGGAATTTTCGTTTGATGGAAAGCGCTGGAAAAGATTTGGAATGGATTGAAAGATTGAATTCCTGCAGGAGGCCATATAGCTTCTAAGTCAATATCTGGGGATTTAGGAGCGCTAACCAGGTGCTGTCCGATCATGACCTGCAGTAAGATTGAATATCTTACCGGATGCTAGCTGTTTCAACTGCTTGAAAGAAGATGAGATGGAATCATCTCAACATTTCATCTGTGCACGATTAGAGCTGTATTTAGAAAAGGAAGAAAAGAAGGGTCTGTCCGACAGGTACTAGATGGCTTTATAGTACAAAGGAATACTGCGCGGTAGACACGTTTGACGGTAAGAGCACGTTTAATTCAGCATACTGGCCCCATATCATAAGTTCACTAGACATAACGAAACTCCGACTTACTTGGTAAGAATTATATCCAACTACCAGTTTGACCGGCTGTTACTGTATGATATAGATGACGGATAAAAAGATATGCGGCGGAGTTTTTCAATAATTTTACATAACCCAGCTTTTGACAGGGAACGGATGTTTTAGAGAATATCTCTACAAATATGGCCCTGACGATAGGATGAGTTGTTTCTTCTGTCACAACACCGGAGAAAATGTGCTGCAATTCTTCTTTTTCTGCCGGCGGTATGAAAGCGGATCTAGAGAAATTAAAAACGGAACGAGTGACACCGGATAACATAGTTCGGTTTATGACTGAATCGAAATTAATGTATGATGGCCTGGTGTGCTATAGTTCTAAAAGAGCTAAGAAGTAAAGTGTGGCAACGCAGCGAAATGAGAAGAATTAATGAGAAGTATGCCAGAATGGCGTGACTGAAGAGCGGAATAGCTCAGCTTGGCCCCACGAAGTAATGCCAACAAGCAATGACGATGAGTTAAGGGTTTAGTACGTAGGCGTATCGGTCACCGTTTCAGCGGCCGATATGAATCGCGAATACCGTCCGGACGTGTCCAATGTACCTTTTGCAGATTCCCCCGCCAAAATCAAAAACGTGAAAAAAATTTATAATTTCCAAAATTTTCCAAGCGGTGTTTCATAAAGTGTTCTTTAAGTGCTGTCATGAGTGCGGAGCGTATACGCAACCTTCAATTCCAAATTCCCTGGGTTCGTAATTGTATTCTTTCAAAGTTATTTCCTTCTTCAGTCACAGCTTTCAGAATGTTTCAACATTCTAAAAGGTAACTCCACTACATACAATTATTTCCGTTCATTTCAAATGCAATGCGATGCTAAGTATTACTTCGGTGACTTACTTGCTTACATATAATAAAAGAGTAGACCTACATATGTACATATGTATATACGTACTTACTACATATATACATACATATTTGCAATTGCACTTGAACGCGAAAGCCAATAAAACGCTAAATGCTCACATCCCAGCAGTTTAGGCAACTTGTTGCATGCCGCATGTGGCATGAACGTGTGGCTTGTGTGATGGCGTGTTGCGGCCATGTCGGGCGCGTTGGTGGTACATTGGCATGGGGTGTTCGCATGTAACGGCACACATGTGCATGCACAAATAGGCACGTTTACGCGACCAGTTCTTAAGCAAAAGCAGAAACAACAACAAAAGTCAAAAAACAAAAAAAGTAAAAAAAAAACAACAAAATGCCAGCCCAGCAAGCAAAGTTCAATGAATAATATGAGTAAAACACTGTAATCACGTGTTGTTGTGCATTTATTTATGTGCGCAGAACAACAACAATAAACATTTTATATAAAAAAGCAAGAACGAAGTTGCTGCGAGCAAATAAAATTTATTTCGCTGTTCTATCAAAATTATACTGATCTTTTTTACCCATTTGCCGCAAGTTACCAACAGTTTTCGCTGCTTGCCTTCGGTTGGTGCACTTGTACTGCTATCAGCGCGGCGGTCGCGCATGCGCCGCAATCTAAACGAAATCACCGAACGCTGCTCGTTTGCGGTGCATTTATTTCGCTGCATCGCATTGCATTTCGTGCATTTCTACAATTTCATTTGATTTCCGATTTCTGATTTGTTGTCTTTTTGTTCTTGCCAACGTCTGCGCTGCACTTTATTTTCATTTTATTCACCCTCGGCATGCGGGAGCGTGCGAATATTTGCTTTGGGCGCTCAAAAACGCTCGCCAACCGCGCGACTGCCTCCAATCCAATTCAATCCGAATGTGCGACATACGTTGGGGCAACAGACAGCTGGCGGTGCTTATGGTGGCAATGGTGGCGTTGGTGCTGCAAGTGGAGCGCAGTCGGCCGTTTCGGCTGGTGAAGTAATCTTAAATTGTTGCCGATCGTGTTGTTGTGATTTGCGTTTTCTGTTTTTTTCTGTGTGCTTCTCTACTCGTGTTTTTGCTGTTATTGTAGCTTTTTTGTGTTGTTATTTTTGTAGCACTTGTCTGGCGCGGCGGCGTGCACATGCACCTGTGGCTGCTACTTTCACACCACAAATCCTCTATCTGCATTTTCTCGACTACTTCCTTGTTGTTTTAATTGTTGTAGTTGTTGTTGCTGCCTTAGGTCATATCAAAATGCAGTTAGTCAGGCAATCTGTCATTGGGACGTCCGTTTTGGCGTTAAAATTATTGCTGTGGCAAAATTGTTGCTATGTTGCAACGCCTGTGGCACACAGTTGTTGCCGAAGCAGAGTTAAATTGCAGCTGATTATCGGTGGAGTACGATCGGGTGATCTGCTAAATGAGCGCATTTGAAAGCTGTAGTTGGTGATATTCTGTGACAGTGTGATTTATAGTTTTCTTCTTTCTCGGGATAAGTGTTTTCTAGATTTCGTACATCTAAGTTCTTAAGATTGAGCGGATTTTTTGAGAAGAATAAAGGGTGTTATAGATTCCCTTGATAGATATAGACTTTTACAGCTAAATATTTCAGTTTTTACTTCAGAACAAACTTTTCCTTAATCCTATTATTGTAACGCGTAATGGACTCTTAACTAAATTTTATCCTGGGTGTGCGCTCTAAGGTCAGTCATTGCTAATGGATCACTCCCATATTGAATTTTTTTAATCTTAGTGAAGATATAAGTACAGTTCTATTCAATGAAGTTTCTTCTAAATCAAGGTCGACTTCTGAGTATTAATGGATAATGCACTTAAATGAATAAATATCAAAAGCTTTCTAATCTAAATCCTGATCAAAATGTTCCTTAAGGGGTGTTCTGGTTTAGAAGGCCGAAATTTAGGTATCTTTTTTGACGCGATAAAAAAAAAATCAAAAATTATTTTGATTATATTATATTAATTCGACAAAATATTTCGTCCCCCTAAACACGTCGAGGCCATGGACTTCCTTAGATGACGTTCTGAATATTATAATTTATCCAGAGCTGAGTTGCAATATATTGTATAAGTTTTAAGTCTTTTTGCTTATGGATCAGAAGTATCATGGAAAGCAGGGTAGCAGTGAAGAGTGCGTGGTAGCCAGAACCAAGCGATTTCACTTCTTTCGGGCGCTAGAAAACAAAGGCATCGAGGGCAATAAGATAATGGACGAGTTTGCCTAGATTGGTACCCAGCTATCGTCCAAAAACGCGATGAACATTAGAAACCCATACATTGTGTCTACAATGATTTGTATAGCAGCATGGTAAAGAAAAGCAAAATGTGGTGGAACGATCTACTTGAGTGCCAAACTGCAAAATCAAGTGTAAAACAGTAGATCGGAAATATACAAAGTTAATACTAGCACTCGATAGAAGGAACTATAAGAACTTGATTGGAATACTTACTGGTTACAGTCTTTTGGCCGCACATGCCTACAGTATGGGCTGATAGATTGGGAAGACAGCAGAAAATGTCAAGAGGAGTTAATTTTTGTGCTGTAAAATTTTCACAGGTCTTTTCCAAGATTTGGCGCGTGGTGAATATCTGGTCAATTGTTAATTTACCAGGCCTAAAGCCTCACAAGGTTAAATCAGTTTGTTGATGGTGGACTTCAGTCTTTCACACAATACGCTCATTGGAATCTTACATGCGATGTTGAGAGGCTTATTCCACGGCATTTGGCGCTGATTGTAGAGTCTCCCTTTTTGGGGATCGGGCAGAGCAAACTTAAATTCCAATGCTCGGGCATGCTTACGTCTGACCATATTCTACAAAAAAGCTGATACATCCTTCTTATCCATTCTTCGCAGTCGCATTTGAATAGCTCGGCCGGAAATCTATCAGCCTCTGCTGCTTTGTTGTACTTCAGACGGGTAATTGCTATTTAAATTTCTTCATCCACCGTGGTGTACGTCAGGATTCGGCGATGGAGTCTCTCTCCCATCACGAAAACTGTACCGAACTTGCGCTCCTTTATATGGTCACTATAGTAAATGCCACAAGGACCTACTCGTATCAGTATTTGTCCCGTGTATCGCACTTTTTCATATCAAATAGCTGGGCAGCGGCAGTTTCCCAATTAAGAGACCGGAGTTTACAGTTGCATGCCCTTAAATCGTAATCCGTAATGCGTTTGTCATAGTCGTCATTTATTTTTCATTGGGGTCGCTTTTTACGTAGCGAGATAGTTCGCCTTCTCACTTTAGCTTGCCTTCAAACGGTTGCTCTTTGAATACCCAGAGGATACTTGGTCTAGGACATGTAAAGGATCGTTTCTGACCACTCCTAAGTGAATGGCACCCAGAGAACTTTTCTTACATTCGTAAACTTCTTCACATGTTAATCGATTTTTCGATAAATCTTGTTAACACTATTCCTGTTGTTTGCTTGTGGGTGATTTATTATGGTAAGAACATTATAGAAAGTGGCTGGAACTAATTTACTTTTACAAGTATGTAATCATCTTGGGATCTGGTTATGTACTAGATTTGAGCGATGCCTTTCAAATATCAAACATTTCACTCCCCTCTCTCTTTCATTATCTCAAGGAAGATAATCCATTGCACACTCTAATTTCACCCACTAACTTCGTGCTTTCTAAAACCACAACTTATACAAAATGTTAAAATGTTTAACAGAGAATTCGCATTTCGGAAACATTTTGCAACATTTTCGCAAACATTTTCGAACAGCAACAACGCTTCTAAAGAAACGTTCGCAAGCCAAAGCAAGCACTCTCCTCAAACTCAAGTTGTGTGCATAAAGCAATTTGAGAAATTAGTGTTTAAAAGAAATTGTTGTTGGAGAAATGCCACCGTTTACAAGTGAGTGATAAGAAGAAGAGCGCGCACAAAAACAACAAAGGCAACAATGCAGAAAAGCAATTTATAAAATTCACTGAAAGCATGTGCATCAAGAATATAAACATTAGCCATAATAGCAATAAAAGCAACTGCGCCAACAATAGCAACAACAACAATAGCTGCCACTAATTCTAATGCGCTTTTTGCGTGTTGCCACTTTAAAGCCAATAATTCAGCTCTTTTGTAACTTTAACGTTGTTGTTATGTTAACTTGTTGTTGTTATTGTTGTCATGGTTAAGTTTATTGTTTTTATTGTTCGGTAATTTACCGCAACACGTTTGTGGCGCAGCAGCAGCAGCAGCAGCCACGCTGCAACACTTATAAGTAATGATTACCAGATGATTTAGCGATAAAATGGCAAAACCATTGACCTGACAGAGTGGAGTTGGTCGCTCTTTAGTCAGCCACCGCTGTTGTTGCTCTTGCTAGTGTTGGTATTGTTGTTGTTGTTGCTGCTGCCACCGCTGATTGTGTGCGAAAGAAGTGTTTGCTTATATTTACGATTTGTTTTCGCTGCTTGTGTTATTGTTGCATTTAATTTTGCCGTTTCCGTTCATAATGAACCAGTGTTGCTGTTGTTGTTATTGTTGTGTGCTTCTTCCACTTCATGTTGCTATTGTTGTTGCAGCTGCTGTGGCGGCTTCAGCGATTGCTTACATAAAACAATGCCGCCGCATTCAAAGCGCGATTAAATATCTGCTGCATGCATGCTGTTCCCCTGCATGTGTGTGTGTGTGTGCGGTGTGTGTGCGCGCATGCGTAGTTTTAACGCAACATTGGCATCACCTCTGCCGCTTTTGTGGCTTTCGTGGTTGCGGTTATAGTTGCTTTAACTAAATGTATCGACTAAGCATGGTGTGGGAAAATTTTCGGTTCGCTGCAAAGAAGATTTGGGAGCAATGGCAGCAGAACGAAAAAAACAGTTGAAGCATACAAAAAAAAAATACAAAAAGTATTTTGAAGATAATGTGTAGATCAAAGAAAAAATAGGCGAGTAGAATACTTGTATATACATATGTATATACTTAGGATATATATTAATATACATATATAATTATTAAGCAGTATGTGTGAGCTCATGTTTAAGTTTAGATGTTTAGCATAGAAAAAAAACGGGTTGATTTACAGAGAGCCAAAAAACGGAAAAACTGAGTATGCGGGAAATGCTGAACGGTTCATTCTAAACAACTTTGCTTAAGAGACTATGGCTCCAAACCCGGTTTCGAGCCAGCGAGCTTTAAGAGGAAGTAAAATAAAATAAGGCGCTCAACCTTCCCAAGCGACATCGCTTTGCTCTATGGGATTTTGAAAAGTTCCAAGAATATTCAACGCTTTCGAGTCAAATTTTGTTCAGAGATCAGGCCCATTTCTGGTTAAATGGGTATATAAACCAACAAAATTGACACATTTGGGACGAAAAACAGCTTTAAGAGATTCAGTAGCTGGCATTTCATATAGAAAAAACAACGGTTTGGTGTGGTTTGTGGGCCGGGTCTATATTTCTTTAAAAATGATGTCGGTGAGCACGTAACCGTCAATGGTGACCATTATCGCGCTTCGATAACCGTCTATTTGATGCCTGAAATTGAAGCTCGTAATCTTGGCGACATTTGGTTTCAACAAGGCGGCGCTACTTCTCACACATCGCATGAACCAATTGATTTATTGAGGGAACACTTTGGTAAGCAGATAATTTCACGTTTTGGCCACCAAGTTTGTGTGTGATATCACACTGTTAGACTTTTGTGAGTATATCTAAGGTCTCAATGCGGACAATCACGCTTCGATTCAGGCCTTCAAAAAACAAAACTTTACGGGTGTCATTCGTCAGTTACGAGTAGAAATGCTCGAACGAGTCATCGAAAATTGGACTCAACGGATGCACCATCTAAGGCGTAGCCGGGGCCAGTATTTGAAAAAAATAATCTTCAATGATTATACCTAATCTCCATGAGGTCTTCTAAAAGAGTGCCACAAATGATTCCTTGAATGAGTCCGATGGATAACAATGAACTAAAACGATGAAACTGGTCCGAACCATTTCAGAGCTCTGCTTCAGAGTTCAGGGTAAATAGTAAGTGATATTTCTTCAAATTCTACATTCAAGTCTAACATTCTTTGCTTATATTTCTTCCTGTTTAAAAACCTCTGTCATGTCCCTGAACTTACGCTTTGTACACTGCAACTGTCTCTCAGAGTTTGCCACATTTGGCAACTCAGCCGAAAACATTTTTAGTAAGCGCTAGTGCCGCAAGCTGCCGTCGAAGCATCAAAAAGAATGCGGTGCAGTGTGTTGTTCGCAGCCGACAAGTGTTTATGCGGATTGTCGCTGCGTTATTTCCTCATCTTTCGGCTTGCTTTTTCCTCAAATTTTGTGTCATTTACTAAACTTCGTGGCTGCTCGCTTTCGGCTTTTTACATTTTGCATCTAAATAAGTTTAACCGTTTGTGCATTCGGCGGTTGTGGCAACAACTACACGTTGCTACCACTTAATGTTTGGCTGCTGCTTGACTTGCACCTTTGGTTTGTCCCGCGGCGCTCTCTATTGTTGCTGCACAATTTCGTACGCTTTGTTGGCTTTCCCATTGGTCTAAATAGCATTCCTTCTGGGTTTGCTTTTATACACTTTTCGCTCGCTGCTCGTATTGCTAGTGGCAGTGAGGTGTCGTAAATTTTCATATTACTAACTCATTTATTCATTTAGCTCTCAGTTTGAGGATCGACACTGCTCGAGGGGTTTGTGTCTCCGCTGTAGGCGTCGAAGTTGATTTTAGGGATGCAAACACATGCTTAAAATATGTGTGTTTATTACTGAGTTTCAAGAAATAAAAAAGAAATATTTAAAGTCAAAACTAAGTGATTGCTCTTATATATGTATAAACGATAAGCTTGGAGGACACATGGCTCCAGTGTAGAGTGAGGAAAGTTCTCTGTGCGCCATTCACTTGCTAATGGCCAGAAACAATCCTTTACATATGGCTCAAGCAGCTCACGAGTTCCGGTCTTAGACCAAATATCCTCTGGGTAGCCAAAGAATATTCGTTTGAATGCGAGCTAAAGTGAGAAGGCGAACCATCCCTCCCCAGGGTTGTGTGCTGAGTTTAGGACCCGCCATGTAAAAAACGACCATAATGAGAATCAAACAACAGTCTCGGATAAGTGACCCCATTTTTGATTACGACCCCTGCAAACGTGTTAACGATTTTGATATGATGGTATGAACCCTAATGCCCGGTCCCTTAATTGGAAAGGTGCCACTGCCCGGTTGGTTGATGTCCTCGTTAGAGTAAAGGCTGACATCACTGCCGTCCAAGAAATGGATGGAACGACGGAAGAGAAGGACGATGTGCCCAAACATGCCTTCTATGAACGCTTGGAGCGCACTTAGGCAAAGAAGTTATTTTGGCACAACAGTTGGTAAATTCAGCCTACACGAGGAAACATTCCCAAATGGTTTGAGCCTGATCGAGTTCGGTAGGGCCTAAAATATGGTTATCTGTGGTACTATTATATATTCCAGTATAAAAAAATTCACCAAGCTACCTCGCTGTCTCCGGATCGAAAAGCCACCAACCAGATCGATCATGTTGTGATAGTCGGAAGACACGTTTCCAATGTTTAAGACGTGCGTACGCTCCGAAGTCCTAACATCGACCTAACACGGACCACTATCGTGTAGCCAAGATACGTACCCGCCTCTGTGCAGCAAACAATGCATGTCGAAAAATAGAAGTTCGACGTCGAAAAGCTGCAATCACAACAGACAGCTGAACGATTTTCTACTCGACTTGCACTCCTGCTCTGTGAGAGCACTCATCATCAACTCGGTATAAGGGAACTATGGGACAGCATTTCAAGCTCCTTAAGTACCGCTGTAACCGAAACCATTAGTTTTCGGAAAAGGCAAAAGAATAACTGAAATGATGACTGATGGTTTAAAGACCGGAGTATACTCTTGTAGAATCCCTAGAGGTGTTCTATTGAGTTAAGCCTAAAGCATGCTAAAATTATGAAGGTAACACTTCTTCGGCCTGTTGAATGACAGTGAAAGCATAACACCAAGAGATGGTGAACCCAATTCCCCATTATTGAATTCCACGTGCTAATTTTGCTGTAACTTTTCCGCGTATCTATCCCGAAGATAGCGAGTACAGGAATGATGAATCGAAAACATTATTTTTTGCTCGACTTTAAGAATGAAATTAATCTCAGTGGTCATTAAAGGGTTAAAAAGGGTTCGACAAAACTATTTATTGCAAATTTTAAATTTAGGTTGTGAAATATTAAAGGCACTGGGGCTAAAAAATTTAGTACTTGAAATATATAAAATATATTTATTTTATTTTTTTAATCCCATAGAATAAAGTTCTTTAGGATTTGGTATTTTTAAAACTAAAAATATATTTTGTATGTAGTGCAGAAAATTTGCGTTTCACAACACGTCCATTTCGTACACAATATAAATAAATTTATAGAAAAATTCTTAGCTGTCACATTAATGTGCATATAATATGCAACGCTGAATAATTTTTGCGTAAGCGCAACATTTTTAATTGCCTCTACACATTGCAAGCGACACAAATTGTGCACTTGGCTTTGCCGATTTGTTGTTGTCAGCGCTGCACTTTTGTGGTCAATACTGTCATCTTTGTCATTTTCGCCAACATCGGCATCATTAGTGGACATTTTGAGTTCATCATCAGCCGCTGTTGCGCTTGTTGGCTAATATGTCAAGCGTGCTACTTGCAGCAGCATCAGCATCAGCAGCAGCGGCAGCGGCGACCGCGGCGGTGGCGAAGAAAAATAGCCAAACAATTTCAAGCTGCCATATTTGCGGCCGCCGCTCGAGTGATATATTATACAAGTCATTATAACGAGAAACGAATTTGGTACAAGCCAAGTACAACGCTTTTTCGTGGCTATACACATCTTCATATGCACATATATTTATATGGTTTATAATAAATTTATATATACGTATGTGTAATATAGATAAATAATTGGCACTTGCGACGTGTCGCGGCCGTGTTTGCGTCAAAAGAATTTTAATTTGTTCGTCTTGCGATGATTCGCACAACATTGTTGTGGCAAGTTTTTGGGAAGAGAGGTCAATGCGAGCGATTTTATGGACGCACCATCTTTTTGTTATGTGTTGCAACATCAGTGGCGGGAAAATAAAAAACCAAAAAACTGCGAAATTGCATATTTGCAATATTTTACTATTTTTTCTGCTGCCACATTGTGATTTTCCAACTTTTAATTGGCTACCAAGCGTGCATCATACGCACAACAACACAGCGCAACAACGGCAGACACAGCAACAGCGCCGATGATGCGCCAACGCTGCGCTCTCGCTGTAACCTCGTTGTTTAACAAGCCGCCAAGCTAAGTGATTTCATTTATATGGGCACTGCTGGGCCTAGGCATGCCACAATAAGTGTTGTGCATTTGTTGCACGCAACTGTCACAACGCTGCCGGCTATTTGCGTTGACTCTTGATGCTTGGCGCAACAAAGTCGAGCAGACACGGCAAAATCGCAAGTACAATGGCGATGATTTTGGTCGCTTTTTGTGTTGCCACATTGTCCCCAGCGTGCGAGCGCGTCGTCGTGTGTTAGATGCCTTTTTGGCGAGCAGATGCTACGGCGTTGGCAACAACAGCAAGCTTGAACGGCATTTGCTAAATAAATCGCATTAAAATTGCAGCAAAAACAAAAAAATAATGCCAAAACCAAATCTACAAAATCGATATGAAACAAAAGACTTAAGCAACGAACTTTGCTCGCTTTGGCCCGATCACCTGTCCAAAGCGTGACGAGCGCGCTCAGGTACTTAACATCAATGCACATCCACTGCTCGTTAATGTTCGTCTTGTCGTCTCTTAACATTATTATTATTGTTGTTGTTTGTTGTTGCCTGCACCGCTGTTGTTGCCGTTGTTCTTGCGCCACTTAGTCTTGTAAATTTTCATTATTCGTCTTGCGCTTGTTGTTAGTGTAGTTGTTTTTTGGTTCGCTATTATTTTGCTATTATTGTCGCTCTTTCTGCTCTTAGTTAGACAGTTTACGACCGCTTTAGTTAGTAAATACTTTGCTTGTTTTCGTAATGTTTATTGCATATTTTATGACTTTGAAATGTTCGTTTCTCACCGTTTCTCACCGTTTTTCCTGCGCTATTTCTGGCTTTTTATATTTGCTTTTTGGTTCGATCATACAAGTGAAATGCTGACTAAGTAGCGTTTTGTGTTCTTTTGGAAAACAATTTATAGGTTCATTGGCTTGTCAACAAGGGCAATTTTCACAAAAAAAAGTTGTTTCAATGCGCGAAAAAAACGAAAATTGTAAGTACGGGAATTATTTTCATAATGAGTAATTGAAGCTTGCGAGTAGATAAAACTTAGCTGAGAATGATTTTTCGCTTATTCAATGAAACACGTTCGTTGAAGAAATCCGTATTCGTCGTAGCAAAACCTAAAATTAAAAAAAGGTAAAAAGTCTTATTTGGCTTATCGTGAATAGATTCGAGTAAGAAAAATCACAATATGTCAGCTTTCTTATTTTGAAGGCATTCACCAGAGCTACTTTTGTTTACATATGGGTTAGTAAGTCCTTTGCTTACTTTTTATGACTTTTTTGTTCAAGTTTAGCCAAGTCTACAAGCATTGTTTATATTTAGCCAATTCAACAACCTTTGTTCACATTCAGGGCTTATGACCCCTTTGTTTACATTTTATGAGGTCAATGACCCTTTGTTTACATTTCATGAGGTCAGTGACCGTTTTGTTTCTATTTAGCTAAGTCCACAACCATTTTTTGCACTAGCCAAGTCAACAACCTTTGTTTACCTTTGGGGCTTATGACCCCTTTGTTTACATTTTATGAGGTCAATGACTCTTTGTTTACATTTCATGAGGTCAGTGACCGTTTTGTCTCTATTTAGCTCAGTCCACAACCATTGATTTCATTTGGGGGTTCAATGAACCTTTTGTTCGAATTTTATGAGGTCAATGACCCTATTGTTTACATTGAATGAAGTCAAAGACCATCTTGTTCACATTTAACCAAGTCCACAACCATTGTTTTCATTTTGCCAAATCAACAACCTCTATTAACATTTTACAGTGTTTATGAAACATGTTTTCTTTTTTAAATAATGTGTGAAGTCATATGTACTATATACTATGGATCATTCTTGAAGGCTACTAATCGGTTCTACTTTATAATAGTTGATTTTAAATGCAGTCTGTTTTGGTGTTGGCATCGTTAGACTATGAACTTATCTCAACAACAGCGCATTTTGTTGATTCTTTTAACATTTTAGCTGACAAAATTTTCGCCACAAATATGAGAGCCGTTGGAACCATAAACTACCATATATGTAAGTATATAGGACATATCGCTCATTTGCTGCAAGACCGGCATAAGTCAAAAAAATCGATTCTCCAGGAAACGCATTTAAAGTTTTCAACTTACTACAACCTTACACGGTGACTCCAACCTTACACCTCTTCTCAAGCGGAGCATATAAGAGGCATTCATATGAATTTTTCACTCAACATGAAGTATGATATAACGACCAATTCTGCAGCATTAACTCAAAAATCACGTTTTTTGATTTATGCCGGTCTTGCAGCAAATGAGCGATATATCATATGAGCCGCCTGGATTACTGAAACTCTGGTATATATGATTTAAGAATATCTTTTTTCTAAAAGCAGTGCCACCTATCAAAATAGAGTTCGTCCAAGAGCTAACACAAATTTTCCGCTGGCAAATTTACATGCGCCGGCAAATATACACCGATCACCTGCGTGGTGTTTCATTATTCAATTAAAATGTGCAAATAAATGAATATTTCATCGCAACTCATTACATTCCGTTTCATTTCAATTCATATTTGTATGACAGCAGCACAGCATGTGAGCAACACTAGTAATTTTTTATAGACGCCGCATGCATGCCTGAGAAGGCAGGTCCTTCGGGCTAGAAATTACAACAACAATAGCAATAATCATTTAAGTTGGCCGATGAAAAATGAGGCAGGAAAACCGTAAAACCGATGATTATCATAGTGAAAAACTAACAAACGCTGGCAACATCAAAAAACAACAGCAATAAAACAAATATGATGAGTACTTTAAGACTTATCGCAATGCTTGTGTGCTTATGTACTTATACGCTTAAGTGTGGACGTATGCATTTTGAACAACCTACACGGTATGACAACGACAACAACACAAGTATTTAAGCGCATTGTGTAAATATGCTTTAGTGGCAGATTCAAGAGGTGTTTGCAAGCGTCTTCGCGCATGCGTCGTTATGTCTGCTGAGTGAGTTGCAAAGACAAAGATGCGTGGCAGCAATATTTCACGCATTTAACGATGAGTTGTTTATTTGTTATACACGCACTGGCAACCAGCCGGCCAACAACAGGGAGCTCAGTAAGAAAAACAAAATTAAACAACAACCACAAATATGTTATGTCCGTACGTATAATGTATAATGTTGACAGGTGGTAATAATTCGCACGCACATTTGCCACAAGTACTTACTATCAGCAAGTGAGCCGTCGCTACCCTCTACGAAATGCAACTCATATTCGTAAAACAGTCGGAAAGCCTTACAAGTCAGTTTGTATGACCGCTATACGCTATAGTAATGCGATCCGAACATTATTTCCATAGATTGTAGGTTTGTGTTAGACAATAATCTGTGCCAAAGTTAGTGAAGGTATTTTGTCAAATAAAAAAGTTTTTCCTAAAAGTTCATGGTTTGGAGCGATGGGTTTGTCTGGCAAGAGTTTTAATCTGCCTAATTTGTTCGGGGATTTTAATGTCTTTTCCGACAATAGAGCAGTTTTTTGAAGACAAAATGTTGTGTGCAAAAAACAAAACGAAAGGGTGATTGAACTCACAAAATGTAAATAAAGGTTGTTGACTTAGCTAAATGTAAAAAAAGATTGTTGACTTGGCTAAAGGTAAACCGACGTATTATTAACAACATAAAAGGTAAACAAAAGGATTATGAACTCCATAAAATGATCATAGACCTAGAAAATGTAAACGAAGGGGTTATTTGAAAAGGCCAAGGGTTGTTGAGTTGGCTAAATGTCAACAAATGTTATTAACTTGGATGAAGGTAAACATAAAATTACACACAGACGATTCAGCTAGCCACGCAGACAATTTATAAATATACATTAATGGGTATTCCGCGATTCCTTCAGGGTCTTACCACTTTCGTGGTTTGCGCAGGGTATAAAAAAGTGGCGAAATGTCTTATGCTGAATAGAAAAAAAGAGGAATAACAAAGTTGAATAATGCCCTTTGAAAAGCTCAGTTAAAGTGTATTATCGAACCAAACCTCGTGCTTTCGTAGAATAAGAGCCTTAAGTCACAATTGCGATTCGGAAAAATGATAATCAATTTCGTGTATGGAGATTAATATACTTGGATTTCACGAGTCTAATCCTCAAGTTAAGCGCAACATCTAGCAGTTATGTGCTGAGGTTTACATAATTGCATCATATTTCCTACTGGGTCATTATGCATACGCATGAATTGCTGGGACGGCAAATTTTTACTATCACTTATATAGCAATTTCAATTGCTTTGTAAAGTTGCAATATTATGAGTTTGAATGCAGCTGCTGAGAAATGAGCCTTCTGCCTGTGAAACAGATGAGAAATTGCTAATTAAAAAGAAAGGTGAATAAATAAAGAGCATAGTAAAGTATTTAATATCGCTGATAAGGAAATTATATGAGTTTGAGTTGCATGAAACTCAAAATAAGTGGTTCTCTCTGTTGACAAATGCATTATTTAAATATCAGACTTTATTTTTCCGAAAATTTGCCGAGAAAAAGTTCTAAATTAGATGAGCTTCAACGCACAGTGAGGAACGCAGCAGAAACACTGAACGACTACGTTTAACTAATGGTGAAAAGGTCGGCTGAAAGGGTGTCTTTACTAGTAGGACACGAGTTTCGCTTAAGAAAGAGTCAGAATATTGGTCTGATGTGGAAAATTTGTTCGAAAATTATAGCGCTACGTTGGAAAATAATCTTTGCCAAATTTTGTGAAGATATCTTCTCAAATAAAAAAATATATAAATATATGAAAAATGAGGAGAAACTTGACTAAATTTTCCTTTCCAGCAACACATACGAATGCGTGTTGCTGCATCAAAGTGTTTTTGAAAATCCTCTCTTTCTATTGTTGCCTTTGGCTCACAGTAAATACTGCTCAATAGACTCTAGAAAATTATTCTAATGAAACCCCTAGCACTCTTAACAATCAGTTCACTGCTTCAACACAGTTGCACAACCTCCTATATGTCATTGTCCGCCCTTTGTGTTGCACCGTTATAGAATCGTAAAAAATGTCTAAGCTATAAAATCGTTACACTAGTCTTTATCTCACATAAAGTGGGCAGAACACTGTCGGTCTTGTTTGTAACAATTCTCTGCACATAACATTTTTTTATGTACCTTTTTGGTTTCGAAAGACTCTCTTGTAATCGCACAATGCCGCCAAGTTGTTGGCTTCGCGGTGTTTCGGGCCATGCAAATCGACCAATTCGTATTGGCCGCTAATCTTCTCCATAGACAATGTGTTGAGCTCACGAAAAAAACACTTGTTGCAAATTTGCTTGAAAAATTTCCAAAAACAGCGCTGATTTGGTGAAACGAACAAAGAGTCGGTGTTGAAAAATTTGAAAAGCAGGAAATTTTGCATAAGCGGCGTGTTAGACATGAATGGATGTGGCTGTGTGTGTAGGCCATACATATGTGCTTATGGTACATATAAGAGGTATGTAGAAGAATTTACTCTTTTGTCAAATGTTCAGGAATGTGAGATTCATTTATACTGGGTGCTTCAATTATATCAATCAATTAAAATTGTGGCTTTGTGACTTACATTATATATTTTAACAGTTACTTAAGACAACTGCTTGTATTCACACGAAAGCACAAACTTCCTCTATGGGGGTTTCCTTAAATATGGAACACAACTATCTCTCAAGGATCGTCCCAAGCACCTTGGAGTAGTCCTGGACAGCAATTTGCTGTGGAAGCATGGTAAAAAAATTCAAAACCCGATGGAACGAGCTCCCTCGGTGTAAAACTGCAAAAATCATATGCAAAACTGTAGATCGGAAGTACACAAAATTCTAATTGGCACTCGAAAGAAGAGACTGTGAAAACATGATCGCAATACCAGCTGGTTACTGTTTGGTGGCGACACACGCCCGCTGGATGAGGCTGACAGAACGAGAAGACTGCTGCAAATGTTTAGAGCAGGCTATCAGGAAAACAGTGGTGAATCTGTTATGCACTTGTCCCGCATTGGCAAGACTACGCCGTAAGCGTGGTAAGGTATGATACATTGAAGGAGGTATCGATGCTGAGGAAGCAGAATCTGTTAAAATTCGCGTCAAAAGCAATCATCCTAAACGAGATACTCCTCTTAGATTTAGCAACTGAACTTTATTTATCGCAAAGGACCAACCTGGTCTATGCGTGGCTTATTGGTCTACCCGTTTAACCTAACTGAAGTCGACTCTGATTTTAAAGGATCGTGAATATTCCTTTATAAAATTGCGACTTTTTCGTCCAAATTTTTATTTTGTTTGGTGAATACAGAACCTTATCTGTGAAGCTCTGCACAGTTCGCGAATATTTTTAGAGATATATGGATCAAGGATAAAGGAAAGAATTCGAGGAAGCACTATTTCGGTCAGGTCAAAAATATATAATAAAAGAAAAGCGAAGGCACGGAATAAATACATTTATTTAATATAATTTATATTCAGCTTGTCTACAACTTCGTCTTGCCACAAATGCGACGCCAAATTTTTTCTACAAAAAAAGCCATTGCATGCTTGCGTCGAAAGTAGCAGAGCTCAGCCAGAAATACCGTTATCATTATAGCACAAGCAATGCCATAACCCATCCAGATATACTTCATGTCCTCCACTGCCATGGCGCGGAACTCATTTCGACGACTCAAGTCTTTCAAACTCATACGTCCGGCTTTGAGCAACTCCAGAAAGCCGCTACGCCTCCAATACTCAGTTAGACCCGCCTGAGCCGTATACAAAATCATGTCTCGTAAGATTTGCGAAAATATCGAATTACTGTGAATAGGGAAACACATCGGTACATTATTATAGAAACACATATCGGTGCGTAAACGAAATAAGGGTGTGGTAAAAACTTTCTGCTGTTCATTGTAAATTCGCCAATTAGTCGTTGGTACCATATACAAGTATTTTGTATTGAAATTGTCACGTGTCGATAGGAAAGTTTTATAATCTTTTTCAACATAAAACATCGGAATATACTTTCGCAAGTCTGCCGCACGTGCAATCAACTCTATATATTCGGGCGCAAAAACGAATATCTTCTTATTCGAATACAGTATGTCATCGATATTGCGGAGTGGTGCCACCTTCGGAGCACTCGTCCAATACGTGGCAAAGTAGGCATTATACGATGTAGTCAACAATATACCAAGTATACATATTTGCAAGTAAATGAAACGTATGACGAACGGTGCGCGACTGAGCTCCCGAAATGACTGACCCAAAACGCCGCGCAGACAAGCTTCATGTATGAAAAAGCGCAGCAAGTCCGGTTTCTTGCCATGCTGCCAGAGCGCGCAACTCAACACAACGGAAATGAGCATTATGACACCGAGTGCCAGCGCGAAGGTCATACCCTCGAAGACGATCCAAAAGAAGTCATAATTCGGTATATCCGCTTCCACCGGCGACCAAACGCACCAATTAACCTGCTCGTATGGGTAAGAAAAACCATCAAGGGGTATATTCGGATACGCAAGACCGATCGAAATTTCAGCGGTATTATTGCGCACTGCCTGAACTAACTGTTGCGAGGGCGTGGATTTCATATTTGGCGGTTCGTAGATTTTAAAATTGTGTTTAGCTGCAAATGTGACGAAGAAATGACCAACGGAACCGCCCAAAATGCGTTCGCCATTGTATTCGTAGGTAATAATGCGTGGAATAGAGCCACCTATTATATAGGGTACCTTGAACTCGTGTAAGTTGCGAAGGCGGTCCGGAAACATGGACTCGTCTTTTAGTTGTATGGCGTTCAAGGGTTTGTACTCCAAGGCAAACACTGGAAAGTGTGTGTAACTGTAGAATTGCTTTGTGTGCTGCAAGTTTGCAGAAAATATTTTGCAATTAAATCTATAAAATATGCTGAAAGCTACATTATACCTTATAGTCAGCGCACAATGCTGCCACATTTATCATTTTGCTTTGCCAACAAAATTGAAAAAGTTGCTCCAGATAAAGCTCATCACAGGCCGCCGTGGTGTTGTCGTTGTTTACTAAAAATAAAGTATTCGAGAGTGTTCTATGCTTCAAACTTGTCGCTAACGTCTTGAATAGCGCTGACTGCGCCTCCAGTGACTCTTCCAAATACACCACCAATAAGAGCTGCACTCTAAAGTGTTGCTTCAACTGAAAGGCGCTCAACTCGTTCAAGTGTATAATCGGCATTGCGAGCTCCGACATCACTTTGCGTATAAACTGCGCCTCGTAATCCTCATTAGCGGTCAGACGAAAGTTCTCGTAGTCTACTATTTCCTCTGGCTCCTCCAGCTCGGTCTGTGTTTGTGCCACGAATGCCGATACTAAAGTTGCATTGCGATTGTGAGCAAACACCAGCTGGTCATAGTGATGCTGTTGTCGCACATCCTGCAGGATATTCAGCACACTATAGTCCTTCATTTCTGCTCCGTCTGTGCTCGGCTCGCACTTGACCAACTGCGTGAGTAGTTGTAATGCGAGTGCGCAGCCAAAAGTCCATTCATGCTTCATATTCTCCGCTGCCAGAGTGTGTGGCGCTAATTTCTGTTTACTTAGCGCTTTTATTGCTTAACGTACATATTTGCAATGCCGTTACGCTTATCTTCAACCCACACATAGTTGTGTGTGTGTGCGGAATTGTGTGTCGCATGTTGCTGCTAATTGATTCCCAGGTGTGGCATAATAAGCTACGTATGTTGTTTGGTTTAAGCGTTGTCCCTTAATTATGCAAAGCTGTTCAAAGTTGTGTTCTACACATTCAGCGGAATTTCTTACCTGCCTGGTGGAGTTTGTGTGTACATCGGAGCCATATTGAGCCTCATATACACCCACGTGCGTTGGTTATGTGTTGTTACATTCAATTAACTAAAATTAACCATTTGGGATAAGTTTTTTATGGAAAAATCAGTGGTGTTTTATATATGGAATACCTTAATTATTAATAATGGAACTTTCAGCGGCCGAAGAGAAACTCAGATAAGTTAATATAATACTAAATGTGCTTAGAAACTAATCTACAAAGATTTTGCTCGACTACGAATTTTGAAAGCAATTAATGTAGTTTCTGGATATCCATTCTCTTGCTACTCCAAAAATCCGGGTTTAGTGAAAAGTGTCTAAGCAAAAGATCCAAACTATTGGGTAGTCGAAAAAGTCGTTTCGTATTTTGTCAATAAATGTCGCTGCAGTCGTATATCTCCATTGCTACCAATTACATTGTGCCACACCACATAGTGTGATATTTTAAGCTTCATTTAACTGAAAAAAAACGAATTCGAGGAAGTTGAAAAATAGTTATAAAAATGAGTTCAAAAATGAAGAAATTCGCTATATTTTGAAATTTTTGTATAAAAAAGGAAAGAATGCCACAAGCCACAAATAAAATTTGTGAATGGTTCGCTCGCTTTCGTTCTGGAAATTTCGATGTGAAAGATGCACATCGCTCTGGTCGACCTATCGTTGAAAAAGTCGATGAAATTATGGAAAAGATTGACCAGGACCGTCACATAAGCAGCCATGGCATTGCTAAGCAACCTAATATTCACCATAAAACGATTTTGAACCATTTAATAAAAGGCTGGCTATAAAAAGAAGCTCAATGTTTGTCTGTGTAAAATTTAATGGACCGAATTAACATATGCGGTTGAAATTTTATTAGAAATAAGAAAAAACTTTTTCGACTACCCAATATAACGATTA
Organism: Bactrocera dorsalis; assembly: GCF_023373825.1. NCBI lineage: Eukaryota > Metazoa > Arthropoda > Insecta > Diptera > Tephritidae > Bactrocera > Bactrocera dorsalis. Next base: position 99,919,360 of record NC_064304.1, on the reverse strand, counting down.
ATTTAGCATTATTGTTAAATAAAACTCAGATTTTCTTAAGCCTAAGACTATAAACTCGAGTTTATGGTATGATATAAACTTAACAACTCAATTAGCAATGCAATTTCAATAGATTACTTGGAGATTAGCAGCAAACTTAGAGACCTTAAACTAGAGTTTATCGCAAAACTAAAACTTGATTAACTCAATTAGTCACCCAATTTTAATTAAATATATGCAGATAAGTAGTTAAATTTCTTCGTGATGATCTTAAACTCGAGTTTATTACATCATGTAAACTTAATTAACTCAATTAGGCTTAATTAACTCAATAAATCACTCAATTTCAATTGAATATATGCAGAATAGCAGCTAAATATTAACTTAAACACCACACATACTGTGAAGTCAATTATCCACCTCAATTAAAAAATTTGTCATTTTTCCAAAGACCTTAGCCAGGACACAACTAACTCTCTCGTTGCGATTTTTTATTAGTAGCCTTGAACCTACCGCTTTGCGATGCGCTTCAATTTACCACGGGCAACGTGCCACTTGCCACATGCCGCATGCCAATCGCTTGGCACACGCGTCTTAATTGCCTTTAATGCCTGAACTTTGAGGTTAAATGTGGCAACGCGCTGCTCAAACGCGACCGGCATGTGCGCCGCATGTTTAACTAACCCCTGACTTAGTGCTGCTGATGGCGCCTGGCATTATTGTTATTGTTGCTTATAATTTCCCCATTCAATTCTCTGGTGGATGTGTGCGCGGTTAAAGGCTAGAAAAACTCTACGCTGCAGCGCATACGAATAGCGGCTAGAAAAAAGAGACAAAAACAATAGCACAACAGCAAGCAAAAACTTTACATGATTACAGCAAAGAGCGCAGTACAACAACAGCAAAAACAATGGTGTAGTATTAAAAACTCATTACTTTGGGGGAAAAAAGAGCGAAGTTGGGAAAAAACCAGGGGACTGACACATCCATAATTAAGCGCCGTTACAGCAAACATTTTGACGGCGGACAAAAATATTAGAAGCCGGAGGTAGGAGAAATTTCACCAAGCGTCAGAATATTTGAGGACTGTTGCTAAAATGATTTAAAATTTCTTTGACTTGACATTGTTTGGTTAATTTGCTTGGTAACTAAATGCTATAGTAATCCGATATTGACGATTCTCACAAGTGAATAGCTTCTTGGGAAGAAAAGAATGTGTGCAAAATTTGAAATCGATACCACAAAATCTGACGGTCGACTTCGTGTATATACAGACGGACATGGCTAAACCGACTTGCATAACCTTTGACTTCATTCTATTTTTTAACTTTCTGTAGGAACTCGGAGGATTTTGTAGAATTTCCGATTATGGAAAGAAAGAAATGTTTCTCGGCAGGAAAGTTAAAATACATTGGCCATTCAGAGGCGCCTCGGAACTTGTGCATATTTACATTTTATAAAATATTGAAGGACAAGCTATTTATTTATAGAATGTTACGAGCGCTATCTTCGCAATATTGAAAGATAATAAGAAGCTTTCTAACTCAATTCTGTTAGACTTACAGACATACCTAAGTAAATGCACGAGAAAATTGTATGAAATATCATTATTCATATTGCAAAGTTAACACTACAATGTCACTATACTATACTGTGAACAACTTTTCCTTATAAAGCAACACTATCACAGTGTCTCCTCTAAGAAGTGGCGCTAGCAACTACCAGCTGACTACCCAATTCCCCAATCGATTATTGCTGCATTGCTTCATACATAGCGCATCGTGGCATATTTAAGTGTATGCCAAGTGTACGCACACATATGCATACAAATTCTTCTGGCAGAATGAGTACATAAGTACATGCATAATACATGTGTGCCACTTGTCACTTTTAATCGCCACACGTCGCTAAGTAGTTGCGCAAAGAAACATCGCCGATAAACCACACCAAATAAAGAAAACGAGGCGACACAGCAACTAGCGGTCACTTGGGGTTAGTGTGGTATGCTACGCTCTGGACATGGTATGTGATGAGACTGTGATGAGTGCTGTTCTTGTGCATTAATTGTTGAAATTGTTGTTGGGGTTTTACTAAAGTTTCAGCGTGAAGTTTTATAGTGAGCTGGCGATTGTTTGGTAGTGTGTTTCTTTTTATTTCATACTGTTTTTTTATTAAAGTTATACAGCAGAAAGCTCAAGGTGGCAATTATTCAATGCAAGAGTAATCTAAAAAGTAAATATTCTCGTAATCATAAATCCACCTGAGAGAGACGTTATAGTATCTTGAAAAATAAGGTCTTAGTTGGTTTGAGAAATCGTTTCGAGTCAAGTCAACTTTATTGGGATATACCAGAGTTTACATTCAATCGGTGACTCGCAGCATTCACCTTAGATTATTTGAAGAAATCTTGGGAACGAAACCAATATTTTGATTTCTGTTAAAATCTTTAATTTTTAAAACCACAGCCTGTTAGTTTCGGATACCAGTTAGGGCAAATGTAGTAAATCCGATTTTGAATGTTTTAAGTCAAGCTGCTTGGTGGAGCAGACCTAAGGGCAGATGACTTGGGTCATGAGGTATATTGCTTCTTTAAGAATCCTGTAACTTCTTTGAGGATCCTGGGTCTTTTTTGAAGATCCTGAGTCTTCTTTGAGGATAAGATGAAAAAATTATTTTCTAAAGAAGCCTATAGCCATCTCTCGAAAGTAAAATGTTGCAAAAACGGATGTTAAACGTTAAATACACCTTACAGAGAGAAAGTTCTCTGCAACGATAACATATTTTGGTGGAGGGTTGCCAGCTAACGAAAATGTAAAAACAAAATTTTCGTTTAAATATTTCACGCATAAATTGGTTAAAAAATTTTTAAGGACAAATATTAAATTTCAATATTTTTGAAATAGAGTTGCCACCTTTTTATGTATCCAAAAGTATAAATTAGTTAACAATAGTTTGAAGCTGTTTACGATCGTATATTCCGAATAATATTGCAAGTGGCTTTTAAGTTGTAAAAGAGAGTTGCCACCTTTTTATACATATTTTAAGGGAATATAATGTATAATAGTTTTAGGTTGTTTATAAAAGCATATTCTGAATAATTTTGTAAAGAAGTTTTTAAGTTCGTAAAACAGAGTTGCCACCTATCGAAGAAAAAAATTAAAAACAAGTGCGATAAAAAGGCTTTTGTAAACCTTACGAAAAATCTAGAGAAGTCTGTAATTTTATTGGGCGTGCCAAAACAAATTCTATTGATTTCGTCACTTTATTGCATAGTTTTCATGTCAAATATTTATACCCAGGACAGAGTATATTAAGTCTGCCAATTGTTTATAACATCCAACAGGAGATGTCGAAGAGTCTATAATACAATATAAGTATAGTCACATCACAGTAGTACAAGTATATCCAAATAATCATCATGATGAACTGAACCGATTTTGACATGTCCATCTGTCTGTCTGTCCGTCTGTACTTAGTCCCTCAGTGTCTGAGATATCGATCTGTAATTTTGTGTACGTCCTTTTCTCTAGAAGCAGCTTTTTATTTGTCGGAATCACTGATATCAGACCACTATAGCGTATAGCTGTATATACGTTTTTTCGTGTTTGATGTAATAATTTATGTATCCGGTTTCGCTTCGAATAAGTGTTCCTGTCATTTTCCTTCAAAGTAAAACACAAGTTTATTATTTCTTGAAAAATGTTAATATACATATAGTTTTATTTAAAAAACACACTCTAAAGACTAAACATTCTTTAATATAACTGTTACAATGGTAATTCATATGTAATCATAAAATAAAAAACAATTACTTACTTATGTATTGGAATGTACTATAAATACAAAAAAAAAAATATTTTATAAATTTTAAATTTATCTTAATTAAAACTACTTATTTATGCAATTTTTTTCTGCTTCAAACTTAAGCTAAATGACGCATCAACGCTGCTTGGCAACAGATCAACACAGTTTTCATTTTCAATAATTACTATTTTAGGTCTAATTATACTGTTTTTTACAATTACACAATAAAATATTCATTTTGAAAGCAAACTTTTATTTTCGCGCTTAATTTTTATTTATTTTTTGTTATTATTTTACATAAAAAAATTTAAATTACTGACAAAAGGAAAGGCGCAAAATTAATTACGCGAGCTTACTGCTAAGACTTACGGTAATTAAAAACAAAATACACCCAGCTAATAAAGTTAAGTAAAACACAGCATGAAATTAAACATAAAGAGTAAATTTTAATTATTAAGAACATAAAAATATTAACATTAACTACAAGCTACACATATATACATATGTATGAGTAAAATAAAAAAAAAAAATATAAAACACATAACTACATACAAATCAAGTAGTGAGTGGAAAATTTTGTACACAAATAAATATTATACAAAAATGAATACTAAGTACATTTTGCGAGAACAATTTTAAATAAAACAGCTTTTTATGCGCTTTTATGTCAGCACAGCGCATCATACATACATACGTATACATAACGCTGGCTCCTTACATACAAACATACATACAATACATACCGACACCGTTGAAAATAATTAAATCACATGCATTATTGGCAGTTAAATACACTATAAGTACGAGTGTAATTAAACGAGTATTTATGATTACACATACAGCTATTGTATTGGTATTCGCTAAAATAATTTCCTAACATTTCGTTGCACAGATGCTTCACTTTGTAAATTTCAAACAAAATTTCATTTTTTGCTTGCTTATGACTAAGGCAACTATACATATGTATGTGTATAAATATGTATGTATATATGCTACAATTAAAGATTTTTGTAGTTTTGTTTGTATGTATGTGGGTATGTATTGTGAATAGCAAATACTTGGCAATTATACAATTATACACATTAATGGCAAGTATTCATTTAACAATTAACTAGTTATGTAACGAATAATTATATATTTTTATATTAAAATTAAAGAATTAAGAAAGCTTGAGTTGTGTTGTGGGACTTAGTTTAAAAGAAACTTCGATTGGTTTTAACTAAAGTTAATTAAAAAAAAAGAGAATAATTGTTAATTTTGCGAAATGAATTTTGAAAATTTTTGAAGTTTTAAAAAAGTTAATAATTTTCTTGAAATTACTTTAGAAAATTTTTGAAATAGAAATGAAAAAATAATTTTGAAAATTTTTGAGAAAACATTGAAACTTTTTGAAAAAAATATTGAAAAATTAATTTTGAAAAGGTTTGAAAAAATTAATTGACTTTTGAAAAAACACTGAAACTTTTTCAAAAATATTAAAAAATTAATTTTGAAAATTCTAGAAAATATATTAAAAAAATTAATTTTGAAAATTTTTGAAAAAATATTGAAAAGTTATTTTGAAAAATTAGTTTTAAAATTTTTGAAAAAAAAATTAATTTTGAAAATTTTTGAAAAAATAAATAAATTTTTAAAATTTTGAAAATTTTTGAAAAAAACATTGAAAAATTAATTAATTAATTGAAAAAATTAATTAATTTTCGAAATAAGTTTTAAAATTTTTGAAAAAAAAATTAATTTTGAAAATTTTTGAAAAAACATTGAAACTTTTTGAAAAAATATTGAAATTTTAATTTTGAAAAGTTTTGAAAAAATTAATTAATTTTCCAAATAATTTAGAAAATTTTTGAAAAAACACTGAAACGTTTTCGAAAATATTGAAAAATTAATTTCGAAAATTCTCGAAAGAATATTAAAAAAATTAATTTTGAAAATGTTTGAAAAAATATTGAAAAATTAGTTTGAAAAATTAGTTTTGAAAATTTTTGAAAACATATTACAAAAAACGTTGAAAAAATATTGAAAATTTTTGAAAAAAATTGAAAAGTTAATTTTGAAAGTGTTTGAAAAAATATTGAAATATTTTTATATATACATATAACTGAGTTGAAAATAATTTTAATAAAGAGTTTTGATTACACACAGAATGTTTATGTTCGAAGGCCGTAAGAAGCGAAGTATTTTAACTAAAGGTTGTTTCAAAAGAGTCTCCTAAGAAGTTCAATTTTCATTAAATCACATTCGTTTTGTGATTTGTTATGTACTTTATTTTCTTATAAATTATTAGTTTTTACTGGACAGCAATGATCTTTGATGGGATCGTTTGTTATGATTTTTATGCTTTCTTTATTATTCTTTTCTTTTTTCTTTTTTCTTTTGTAAGCTATTTTAATTTCAAATAAAGCCTCCTCTGCCATTTTCGTTTCTAATTTAGCTTCTAACTTTCACTGTTGTTTTGTTGCTGCCTCTTTTCTAAGCCAATTTTTCATGTATTTCGCTTTATTTGCGATTTTCATTTAGTAGCTCGGTTAATTTATATAATTTGGCACATTTGCTTATGTTGCTAAATTAGCTTAGGAGAATTAAAATATTTGTCTGCATATATTATATTTCTGCTACACCTCCTTTTTTAGTTTATTATAAAGACTTTATTGCTATGTGTTGTTATTGTTAGTAATTACCCTAAATGATTAAGAAATTTATCAGTGTTTTATGTGGAGAAAGTATCGATTCGAAACTGCTGTCTTTGATTGCAATAATTATTATTTTAAAAGTGCATAAATTATTAAAAAAAAATGTATTGTATATTGTTTTATTGGTGAGCAGTGATTCAAAACTACTTAATTTAGCGGATTGCTATATTTTAAAAATTTTAGTAGTTAAAAAAAATCTGAAAATCTATTGCGTTTCCTTTATTTTAAAGAGATTTTTAAAATTCACAAAAGCCCCTCATATCGTCACGCTTTCAATTGGTTGATTAATCACCGCCTAATTGATTGCCCATTTGAAGTGTTGCCAACTTGCAGATGTATTGAAATCAGTGCGTATTATTAATTTGGTATTTATTTGTATTGATTTTCATTTAAATTGAGACAAAGCGTAGTCTGTGTTGCTGAATAATGAAAAATTGTTTTATTCACAGATTTTTGTTGTCTAGTTTGATTACTCAATATTCATTTGACTGACTAACATTGATTTAGGCAAATCGTATTAGACAAAAGACAAGTGTTAATGGACAATCGACATTTAATTGATTGATTAATTTTCAATTACAGTGATTAATCGGCATTTCAATGATGATTGATGCGGAGGCATACAAAGCTAACTTTTGTGCTTTTATTGTTGTGAAACACAACGCTGTAGGTATGTAATTAAACGCATTAAAACTTTATTATTAAAAGTTTGATTATGGAGGCAAAAATGATAAAATTAGTAACTGATATATTTCTGTAAATATTTTTTACTAAATTTCACTAATAATTGAATTTTGTTAAATTGTATTTATTTTGCTGGCTTTAAATTGTTTTCTGATATACTCGATAGCTTTTGTATTGATTCTTTCTCGCTTTATTTTCTTTACTCTGTCATCCTAAATGTAGGCCACGATTTCTCATAAGCGCTGTAATATAAACTGTTATTCAATGAGAGCGCTACACAAGTCTTTTTAAATAAAAAAAAACCAATTCGGGATATCGATGAAGTTCTTTATTTCTGTAGAAGTACATTCGTATATACTTCTTGAGTCACCATTGTATCCCGAAAAAACTACGGTTTGGTGCGGTTTATGGGCCGGCAGCGTCATTGGGCCGTACTTCTTCTGTGATGATCAATTTAAACTTTATAATTTATTAATAAAATATAATACTATCGATTTTTTTAATAGAGTTTCGGCCAAGTGCCAATAAGGGAAAGAGCCGCTCGAAGTAACAAAAATACTGCTGCCGTTCAGGCAAGTGTTGCTGAAGATCGCAGTTTGCCGAATTCCAAGACGTTCTCAAGAATTGGCACTGTGTCAAATCTCAAGTTGCCGTAATTTGAAGAAGGATTTGACCTTATGTCCATATACAATTTTTCTCACTCAAGAACTGAAGCCGTAAGCGTCGGGAGTTCGCTGATTTTACCTTGGAACAACTTGAAAATTATAACGATATTTTTTAGGAAAATAATCTTCTCCGTCGAGGTTTACTTTTAGCTGAGTGATGCGGTAAATAAACAAAACTGTTGAAACAAATCCATAAATTATTCATAAATAACCATTACATTCAACTAAATTAACAGTTTGGTGTGGTTTTTGGTCTGGTGGAACCATCGGTCCGTACTTCTTTCGAAATGAAGCTGATGACAACGTTACTGTCAATGGAGAGCGGTGTACTTCAATGATAACCAACTTTTCATGGTCGAAATTGGAATAAGTTCATCTTTACAACATCTGGTTCGAACAAAACGGGGCTTCGTGCCACACAGCACGTGCAACAACCGAATTATTGCAAGAAATGTTTGGAGATTCGATTATTTCATGAAATTATGACATTGAATGGCCGCCAAGAAGTTGTGATTTAACCCAATTAGACTACTTCTTGTGCGGTTCTTTGAAGTCATTGGTCTTTAGCAGTAAACCAGACTCCATCAAGCCTTAGAAGTCAATATTGAACGTGATATAAGTACGACTTGATTTAGTGGAAAAAGTACTGGAAAATTGGGTACATCGAACTCGTTCCTACAAAAGAAGTCGTGGATGCCACTTGAATGATGTTATATTCGGTACTTGATTGTAATGATTTCTCACTAAATAAAAAAAAATATTTCAATTTTCTTTAACAATTATTGTGTTTGGTTTTTTGAAGAAATCATATCACTCTTATTGAAAAAACCCTCAATTATAATATTCTTTATATTTTCTAATACTTTGGAACGCAATAAATTTTTGTTTTTTGGATTGCAGCAAAGAGCAAACAGCTTTGAATCGACAAGAAATAAAAGCAAATTTACTTTCTAAATAACTACATTTGAGTAGCTATGCATTTAAGTATATTTATAGGAATGTGTGTGTAAATTCGATGAGTTAGAAGTCATATGTTTGCATAGTGGAGCGCGCATATCTGAGTATATGGGCTGCTAATTAAAGTATTTAGGCACTTCGAAGAGGCAAAGTATTCTCTAAAGGCATAAATATTTATTTAAGAGTAAGTTAGAGTTATAAAAATAAAGGGAACTAGTAGCAACGAGTGTGTGAGTACACACATATGTACCGTGACATTTGTACAAATATGTGGCAATAGCTGGTTTTGTGCATAGGAGTATTCGTATTGAGCATTAGGAACAAGATATTTTTTTTTACTTAAATAACAGAAAAATACAAATACAAATTAGTTTTCTAAAGCGTTACATATACATAAGTACATAATTTTACCGATTCGCCAAGAGGCCATTCGCTGGTGGCAGCACGTTTGCATTCACAGCGCCCAGCGTGGGTCCGTTCATTGGTCCACCCACCGAGACAGTGGACACCACACCGCCGGCTACCGCACGCACACCCGCGGCCATACCCAGCGATGTGGCCACATTCAGTTGCCGTTGATGTACAGCCGCCGCTACTACACTGCCTGCGCAACTATTGGGTACGATGGACATGCCACCAGTCGCTGATTGCGCTGAAGCGGCAGCTGCTACCGCTGCTGCTGTTGCCGCCGCTGCTGCCGCTGCCGCACGCTGATGCTTGCTGGAGTTGCTACCGCCACCACCGCCGCCGCTGCCACCACTGCTCTTCACCAAACCACCGTTATGCTTCTGCGCCATATGCGTCTGGTAATGTTTGGCCAGGTGCGCCTTCTGCCGGAAGCTTTTGCCACACAGCGAGCAGGTGAAGGGCTTCTCGCCGGTGTGTGTGCGTATGTGCACATTCACTGAGTACTTGTCCTTGAAGCCCTTCGAGCAAATGGAGCAGTAGTGCAGTGAACGCTCCTTGCGCTGACCATTGCAGTGCGTGGGGCTGTTGCTGCTGGTGCTCGAGCTGCTGCCGCCGCTGGTTGGGCCATTTGCGCTATTTGCTGTGGCGCCGCTAGCTGACTGTGCACTGCCGCCGTTGCCCGTGCTGCTGTTGTGATTGGTTATATTTGGATTGTTGTTGTTGTTATTATTATGGTGTTGCGTGCTGGATGTGGAGCGCTTGTACTTCTTTGTCACTTTGGTAGTGCTGCCGCTGCTGGTGCCGCTGCTGCTGCTAACCGCGCTTGCCTTGCCACCAGCTACGTGCTGTTGTTGTGCATGCAACACGCGCGGTGCTGGCTGCCCAACCGACTGCGGACCCGTCATGTGCAGCGCTGGCATAGCCGCTTGTGGCAATGGCGATAGTTGCTGTTGTTGTGGCATACTCGTCGGCGTTGTTGCCGGTGACAGTAGTTGCTGTTGTTGCTGCTGCTGCAGCTGCTGCACACTCGCAGCGCCCACATTTGCGCCAGCTGCTGGCGATATTTGCATCAACACGTCGCTGGCGCCATAATCGGCGCTCGAAGTGGGCGAACAGAATTGCTGCACTTCATTGGCAATGCGTTTGATCTTCTCGAAGTCGTCGCTGAAGGCACTTTCTAGTGATAGGAACATATCGTCGACCATGAGGCTAGACACGCCTGCACTGTTGACACCGCCATTGGGATGTTGGCTGCCAACCAGCTGCGAGGGATGTGTGTCCTCAAACATTTGGGCCGCGCTGAGCGCTGAGTCGCCGAAAGAGAGTGTGTCCTGTAAAGAGTTGAGCGAAGCGCGCAAAGAGAGAGAAGAGTAAAAGAAGAGATTTTATGAATTTGGAACACGTTGAAATTTTGTGTATTTAAGTAGGTGCAATTAGTGGTGGAATATTTGGGCTTGAGAATTTAGACGGGTTCTTCAACATTAATAGTAGGTTGTTTTGTTTTATGACTAGTTGCAAAATTTCCGTTAGCTTACTTACCGTATCTGGTGGAAAGAGTAGCCTTCGCATTTCCTCTTCCTTGACTGTGGGTGAGGAGGGCAGCAATGAAATGCCGTTTTGCATGTGTATGCCTTTGGAATAACCTTTACCCTGCAAAGCGCTACGCAGCAAGGACTCAGCTGAGTTCTAAATTGGTAAGAGAGAATGTATTGATCAATTATTCATAAAAAAATTGTCAGCGTTTAGATTTGCTCTTCGACAAATTTTGCTACCCAAAGGAATTTTGAGTTAGTTCTTGATTTCGACTTTGGTTAAACTTCTCTTCTTCTTCTTCTTAATTGGCGTAGACACCGCTTACGCGATTATAGCCGAGTTAAACTTCTCTAGTCCCTGAAAATTGGTTGTCAAGTCGAAAAGTGTCGATAGAGTTCAAGCAAATATATTGAGTACTTGAAAAATGGAAGTGTGTGAGATGTCGAAGGATACCCTTACACCAGACCAATTAAGAAAGCATACAGCTAGGGCCTCCCCTTAAAAATGCTGAGTTTTTTCTTTCTGTTATTGAATAATCGTTCGATTTTCCTTTTAATGCTGACAATGAACTTTAGTCCACTTCAAAACTATGTGTATCAGCGGAACAAAAATTGTAAAACTAACCAAAACATTAACCGGTTTCGCTGCCTTCTACATAAATACAAACAAACATGTGTTTTTTTTTCTCACCTGCTCTGCATTGTGATCCGCCATATGCCAGTCGTTGTTGTTGTTTTGAAATTGTGCCAACTGCGAAGGACTGCCGACACCGCCCATGCCACCAACACCGCCTGCCAACGAGATGGCCGTTACCAGTGAGGGCAAACGCTGACTATTCACACCACTCCCACTATTGCCACCATGCAGTCCTGTGGCCGCATTCGCGCCCATCCCCAGCCCATTCACCATATCACCAGTCATATTGCCATCCCTGCCGCTGCCCTCCGCCGTGCCATAACCAGCCGGACTCTCATCATAGGGATACTCGGATTTGATATAACCCGGAAAGCTACCGAGCAAGCTGTCCAGATCCAGCGTGTTGGACAGTTGGGCAGCGGCATCCTCGGGTTCACGCTTCAGCCATGACTCATTGCCATTTAATACTGTGATTGTGTAGATCTGGCCGTCGCTGTTATCCACCGTCATACTGGCATTGCCGTTATTGTTGCTGGTATTATTACTATTATTATTGTTGTTGTTGCTGTGGTTGTGGCTAAGTGAAGTATTATTGTTTGTTGCATTGTTGTTGGCAACTTGTGTGGCGCTTTGTTGTGCACAGGAACTGCTATTGTTGAGCGACATTTGTCGTTGCGTGTGATGGATGGCGGCTGACTGTTGGTGTTGTTGTTGTTGCTGCTGCTGCTGTGTGTGCATATGTTGATGCGGTGACTGATGATGTAGATGTTGTTGTTGTTGATGCGGATGCGTTTGATTTGGCGATGCTGGGCTATGCAGATGCGAGGAATGCTGTAAGCTGTTAGCGGGTGTGGCGCGATGCTGGTGTGTGGCGGCCGTTGTGGGCACAGGCGATGCCGCGGCGTTCACAACAGCCTGTTGTTGCCAACAATAGCGGTCGAGGTCCTCAAAAATGGTGGCATCCAGACGACTAGTGGGATCCTTGTCGGCGTGCCAGAACTGAATGGGAGAAAAAGCATGAAATTAAAGAGAGGACTACAGTGTTGGAGGCGGAACTAAGTTCACACTTTGTTCATAATAAAAATAAATCTTTTTTTAATAAAAAATGCAATTGTATTCTAAGTAAATTGTTTTTGAAAAATCAACCTGAAATTTTGCTCATGTTCTTTTCTCTCTAAGCAGCTGCTCATATGTCAAAAACTTCGATATCAGTCTACTATACCCTATAGCTGCTATAGAAACTGATACAAAAAAATCAAGTTCTTGTTTGGAAAACTATTTTATTTGATTTTATATCTTTGCGAAACTTGGTACAGAATATTACCAAGGGCAAGGCTTTAATCTGAAAACATATTGTTGAGATCGGCCCGCCAAAGCATATAGCTGGCATACAAACTGACTCATAAAAATTTAGTTCTTGTATGAAAAACTTTCTCATTTGATAAGATATATTCTCGAAGTTTGGTACAGATCATTGCCCAAGGTAATGCTATAATCTGCGAAAATATGATACAGATAAGATTACAATATGCTATAGCTGCCATACAAACTGGTAATTCAAAATCAAGTGCCTGTATGGAACACCGTCTTATTTGACAAGATATCTATACGAAATTCGGTATAGATTGTCGTTTGAGGCAATACTACGATCTCCGAACATATTCTACAGATCAGCGTACTATAGCATATAGCTGTCATATAAACTGATCGTTCAAAATCAATATAGAGGTCTTTTTACACCTTGTTATGTATGAATAATGCATTTGTGAAGCGTGTTCTAGCTTCAGTGTAGTCTAAGTTGTCATTTATTTTATTATGCTTTTGCTTAATTTTTCCTTTAAATGAAACAAAATCGTCCATTAGCATAAGCAAACCAGTTGCAAAAGTAAAGTTTTCCGCTAAAAGCGCACAAATTAGTAATTTCTCTGTATGCGTTTACATAACCGAACTATTGCAACTAACACATGTTATTGTCTGGAGTTGATCAACAAAAAAATATATGTAAATAAAAACCGAAAATGAAACAATGAGCAGAAAAAATGTGAAAAAAAAACATAAATCAAATATAAAGGCGGCAACAAGTTTGCTGCTTAAGTCCTTTGTTTGGCCAATGTAAAATGCAAAAAACAGCAAGAAGAAGCAACATAAAGAAAACTCAATACAAATTCGTGGCTGTGAAATGAAAAGACTTTCGAACTTTTTCTTTGCTAAAAGCAATTTAATATTTCAGACGCATAAGCACTGTACACACACACACACTCACCACACCACTTAAGCACACACACACAAGCGCGCTCAAGTGCAGTTGGCGCATATGTTTGCACTTTCTATGACCGCACCAACTGCGCATTCAAATGCCACAAAATGCGCAACAATGAAGCTGCCACTACCGCTGCCGCTTCGGCCGCTCGGCTACTGTGCCCACTAACCAACTGGCTGACTACTTGAGGCGGCTGGCTGACTATCAGACTGGCTAACTGTCCATTTGACTGCACGCTTGCCACCGTTGCCTATGTGCGCTGTGAAAGCAGCCAGCAGCCCGAATAAGTCGTGGCAAATGCAACGTGCGGTAGCCAGCTAAATCAGCCAGCTGTTGTTTGGCTCGTGCCCCACATCGTTGTGGACAGTGAGTGTTGGTCGTTGTTGCAAGTGTGGTTGCAAGTTCACCAAGTGCATATAGTGCTGTTGCATGCAGCACGTGCCATGTCAATTTTTGGCTATGCCCTCCAAGGCTATTGTTGCATGTGTTGCAACTTGATACACTTAGGCATATTTACCACACCTACACTACAAACTCACACACGAGCAAACTGTCGTATATAAGTGCGGTATGTGCGCATGTTGTTGTTGTTGCTGTTTGTGGCATTTATGGCACTTCACCTAATTCGTCTGTGCGCTCACCTTTCAGTTGCTCGTTCTAGCTTTTTGCTTTTTGCTTTTCGCATTTTACTTTGCATTTCTTTTGTGGTGTATTTGAGTTGCACCCGTCCGCACCCGCCCGCACTCACAGTCACTTGTGTCTAACAGAGCAATAACAAGCATTGTCTACACTGGAAATTTACAAAATTTTACGGGTATCGAATATGTTTGCAACAGGATGTCTGTAGGTGCAACATGCAGAACAACAACTGGCAACAGGCTGCAGCAATAGCGCTGGCAGCAGCAGCAACAACAGTAGCTGCATTTTGGTAGCAGCCAGTACATTGTTAGCCTGGCCTATCAAGCATCGAGCGCTTCGAGTCCACTCGCATTGAGTGCCAATCGATTTTTCTAGTCCACTGCCTTTCTTTCATCTATTCGTTTGGACTTTGTTGTTTTTTTTCATGTTATTTTGGCTACCGTCTCGTCGTTACTACTGCATTGTGAGTGTTGCTTTGCCTGCTGCTGTTGTGGTTAGTACTGCCCTCGAGTTGCTTTTGTTGTTGCATTTTGATTTTGTTCCCTCAATTTTCTCGGCTGTCGTTTTACGCGCAAACTTTTGCTTCATTTTTGTTGTTTGTGCTGTATTTGTATTATTTCGGTATTTAAAGTCGACAACTGACATGACAGCAACACTGGTTTATTGTTGTTGCAATGCAAAATTATTTATATATTTATGCTTTTTTCGTTATTGCTTTTTTGGTTGACTGTGAGAACATCATAATCTCTGGTGAACTCATTGAAATCAGGTTTGGTCGCTTTTTAGAGGTTAAGTTTTCTTTTAGGTGAAGAAAAATAAAAAATATTGGTACATAAACTATATTTTTGCTGTCGCCGTTGTTAGTGGGCTAGATTTTGTATATTGCATTCCTATATGAGTTTGGATGGGTCTCTGTTCATCATTTGATTATCAGTTTTTAGATTACAGAGTGATCGACCGGCTGATGTTCATATCTTAACTTATTTGATTATGATTTTTTTAGATCACAGACTGAAAAATCACCTGACATTCATTTCTTTGATTACCTATTACTACTTTGATCATCACTTTTTAATCCACTGATCACTAACTAGCTCTACTATTCATTTGATCATATTATATTATTATTATATTATTATTATATTTATTGATCATCACTTTTTAGATTACAGATTAATCAGTCGGCTGATACACTTTTTGGGACTCTGTTGCTCATTCAATCATCAGTTTCTAGAGCACTACCCGATCGGTCAGCTGATACTCTTCTTTTTTGTAATCTGTGTTTCATCTATGTCTTTATCTTTTTATTATAATAGGGACAGGAGATGGTGACCCAATTCCCCAATCGATGACGACAGAGCGCACGTTCCATTGTCCAACTATGAAGAAGTTCGAATAACAATTATCCGTCCGAAGAACAACAAAGCGGCGGGGTGCCAATGGTTTGCCGGTCGAGCTATACAAATACGGCGGCAAAGAACTGATAAGGAACATGCATCAGCCTTTTATAAAATATGGTCGGACGAAACATGCCCGACGATCGGTATTTAAGCGTGCTTTGCACAATCCGCAATACGGAGGACTCCACAATCTGCGCCAACTGCCGTGGTATAAGCCTTCTCAACCTCGCATATAAAGTTTGATCGCGCGTATTGTGTAAAAGATTAAAGCCCACCGTCAACAAACTGATTGGATCTTGTCAGTATGACTTTCGACCTGAAAAGTCTACAATCCACCAGATTTTTTTCATACACCAAATTTTGGAAGGATATCTCCGAGCAGGTCGAGTGAATGAGGGCAAGACGAAATTTGTCCTGTCATTAAACTGTTTGGTTGCACTCGCGAATGGGCAGATGATTCCGTCTATCTTGGAACGAGTAATAACACCAACAACAATATCAGACACGAAATCCAATGCAGAATATCTCTTGCTAATAGGTGCTACTTCGGACTAAGTAGGCAATTGAGAAGTAAAGTGCGCTATCGACGAACAAATACCAAACTCTATAAACTCATCATCCCCGTCTTGCTATATAATGCAGAGGCAGGGGCGGTGACAACATCTGTTGAGTCGACGTTACGAGTTTTCGAGAGAAAGGTTCTGCGGAAGATTTGTGCTCCTTTGCGCATTGGTAACGACGAATATTGAATTCGATGGAATGTTGAGCGGCTGTGTTGGCGAGGTCATGTTCTCCGAATGGGCGAAAACACTCCAGCTCTGAAAGTATTCGGCGCAGTACCCGCCGGGGAAGCAGAGGAGGACCTCCACTCTGTTGCAGAGACCAGGTGGAAAAGGAACTGGCCTCGCTTGGAATTTTCATATAGAACTAAATTGGTAGACTAAATTACTAACCAGCTTGTGTTAATTACTGTTATACATATGTATATGGTATATTCGTAGAAAATTAAAAGAAATTTGCAAAGCCATTTCAATTTGTTATCAATGAATATTTCGCTCACCTCATAGCCCTGCAATGTGGGATCACTGCTGTTGCCATTACTGTTACCATCTGAGCCATCTATGCAACTGCTGCCGTTACCCGGCGTGCCAACACGTCCGCCAACACAAGCACTCCCACCGCTGGTGCCACCGCCACCATCGTGTGGCATGCTGCCGGCTAAGTTATTGCTTTGCTCATGACTGTGTTGTTGTTGCTGTTGTTGATGGTGCGCATGCTGCTGCTGTTGCTGTTGTTGCTGCTGCTGGTGACTGTGCTGCTGATGATGCGTATGCTGTTGTTGCTGGTGCTGCTGATGGTGCTGGTGTGTGCCGGTGTTTACGCTGCCCGCATGCAGACTGCCCACACCCATACCGATGTCGACCACATCTGCGCCGACACCGATACCAATGCCCATATCGGGCGCCGAGACGAAATCGAAAAAATCCGTTTTAGTCAGCTCCTCCGCGCGAAATGTTTCACTTATATCCATGCCAGTGGATGACATCTCATCCGTGCCAATCATTTAGCGCTTGACGTGGCGCTGCGCAGGCGCGTAGACGCTGCAGTGCCGGCGTTGCGAAGTGTGCGGTGTTTTGTGTTCAACTTAGTTAGTTAGTGATGCGTTTCGTTGTTGTTGTTGTTGAAAGTGTGGTGAAATTCGTAGTAGTTGTTGTAAATTATTTAGGTTCTGCAAAGAAGTGAAAAAGAGAAAGTCAAGAGGTTTTGTTATTAATTGGGTTGTCTTAAATTTAATTTATTTTTAAATGAAAACTTTTTAATTTTAAACATATATTTTTATATAAAGTTTTTTTTTTTTAATTTTTGGCTTCCGTTGCATTAAAGAAAGGTCATAAAAGAACCGTCAAGGATTGTCGTTTTATATTTTCATTGAAAAATCTTACACAGAAAACCAAGAAATGTATGGAAGTGTTTAAGAGTACAAAGATTAGAATACGATTGATGGAAATATGTTTGATAAAGGTGGGCAGAAAAGTTGCCACAAGAAATTGAAATTGAAATTGATAAGTGAAGTGAGTTACTAAAATATTGTTAGACTAATTGAATTGAAGAAAATAAACAAAAAAATAAAAAAAAATTCTAAGAAGGGCTGCCACCTGTTAAAAATTTTAATTATTAAGAAGATAAAATAGACGAAAGAAATTATTTAAATTAAAAAGATTTTCAAACGAAGCGAAACAAATATTTTTTTTAGTAGGATTGCCACCTAATAAAACATTTAATTATCGAGTAATAATAATAAAAGTAAGCGAGCTGGTAAAATATTGTTAGAAAAAATAGATTTAAGAAAAGTGTAAATTAAATAAATTTCTGTGAAGGGTTGCCATCCGCCAAAAATTTTAATAATCAAAATGATCAAATAGACGAAAAGCATTAATTAGGCTAAAGAGAGTTTAGAACGGAGCCAAAGAAATAAGTTTTTTTTAGAAGCGTTGCCACCTATTAAAAACTTTAATTATCAAGAAAAAATAATTAAGGTAAGCGAGTTAATGAGATATGGTTAGAAATAGATGTAAGAAATATATGTATATATTATAATTTGTAAGTAAAAATGATAAATGAAAAAAATAAATTTATGAAAAGTACAAATGAATAATTCTTTGAGAAGGGTTGCCAACTGCTAAAAAAATTTTGAATTATCAAGTGAAAACGATAAAAGGAACGAGTAGAAAAAATATTGTTTGACTAAAGAAATTTAAAAAAGTGCCGAAATACTAGGTCTCCGAGAAGAGTTGCCACCTAAAAATAATTTCAACCATCAAAACATTTTATTAGAAAAGTTTTTCAAGCTAAAAAGGTTGAAAAGTGTTTATACATAGTTTTCGTGAAGGGTTGCCACCTGCAAAAAATTTTAAATTAGAAAATTTTTTCAAGTTAAAACCGTCGAAAAATGTTTATACTGAAAAACACTCAGAGATGTGGAGAGGATTATTCTCCATAAGGACCTAGTTGAGAATGTTATCAAAATGGACAGAAAGAGAGAAATAAAACATTGATGTTCGTTGCTAAGCTTATTTGAAAAAAAAGGTAATGTAAAGAGGTTGCCAGACGTGGAGAAAGGTTGCCGTCTGTTTTGAAAATCTTGCTCATTTAGAATTTTTGGTATTTTTCAGCACTATGTACTTGTACACAAATCTTCAAATAATAATTCGTTGGAAGGAAAAAAATTTAAAAAAATATGTTGGGTTTAAAAATTAAATAAAGTAATTATTTTATGTTGCAGAAAATTCGAGGATATTAAAATTTAATGTTTTGAATTTAAAGTTGTAATATTTAAACTTTTTTTTATTAGGTTGTATGGCAATCTAGCAAACGTTGTAAATTTAGCTCAAAGACAATTACTCGCAAACATAAAAATTTAGCAATCAAAGCAGAATTACATTTTTTATTTCGCCACATTTTTTATATCGTTTTCTCATAATATTTTCGGGCGCCCGACTTGGCATGACAAAACCAAAACTAAATAGTTAGGCATAAATAAATCAGGTACAATCAGTTGGGTGACAAAGTGTAAACACGATTGTCAACAGCAGCTGTAAATCTTATACAAATCACGAGCGTGAAAAATCACCAAAATCCAAACAAACACAAAAACTGACGAAATCGCAAAAAGCGAACAGCAAAATAGCCAAGAATAGAGCGAAAATATCGAAACCACAAAAATATTTAATAATGAATGCAAAATTTGCATTAGATTCGTTAGTGAGACTGTCAGCGCCAGCAAAATCACCACGGCGCCGAGTGAGTAGGGGAGAGAGGGCAGCGTATTGACCGCAAACTGTTGCACAGCATTTTAGTGCTGCCATTAAAAGCAAAGCAAAGCAAATATGCTTATGCGACATTAAAAACACAAAAAAAATAAAAAATTTGGGAAAAATCGGAAAATGCATAAACCGCAGTTTAATGTGAAAAATTGAAAATTTGCTGTGACACGAATTTTGTACGCTTCAGTTTCGCTCAAATTTGGAGTGAGCCAAAAAATAGTAATAAAGCAAATAAAATAAAAAATAAATAATAATGGCAATAAATAATGCAAAATGTGAGAAAATTGCTTTAGGCTTTATACTCTATACGAAAAATGCTCAAAAAACTAATAAAAAGATTATACAAATAAAAAAAGTTTTAAAAATTATATGCTGTGCATACAAGTCGTTTCATTGAAATTTTAACCAAACTGCGTACTTTGAATTTTTCGTAATTTTTTTACATTTGATTAATTAATAATTTGGAAATATTAGGTGCAACAAAATATCAACCGTAATATATATGAAAATAGTAAACTGTACAAAAATTGTTTTAATATACATAAGTGAAAATGATTTTTTGTCAGTCCGGCTCAATTTTGATCATATTATAAATTCTTAAAAATAAAGTTATAGCAGAATTTTGACGTTCAGACGTTTCGGTGCATAAAAAATTACGACCTGATTTTGGAGTACGAATACGGTTAGTTTACCCAGCCGTTTCCTATACAATCGGGTACAAATAACCGAAAGGTATCCGGTTTTATAAGCAGCCAAGGATTGTCAATTCGGCAGCATTTCCCACAACACTACTTCTTATACTATATTAAAAATATAATAATTGCGTATTCTTCAAAACCAAGGATATCAGCAATAACATTAAAAAATCATAAAAATAAATAAATCCTATGTATGAAAAATATGCGTATATTGAGAAAAAAGTTCAAAGCTAATGCCAAAAAGCCAAGCAAGTCAGTTCTTCAAACGCGCAATTCGCTAGACAATCAGTTAAACCGTCAGCATTGCAGCTTGTCAGTTGGCTTAGTGCATTTCGGCTAACATGCAGATTTGCAGTTATGAATGTGTATGTGTATGTATGTAGATATGTATGTCGTTGCTATGAAATTCACGATTGCACTTGTCACATTACTCAATCGCAAGTGCAGCAAATCAAGCATGAAAATGCTCGAGTTTCGCTTGAATGAGTGTGTGCGTGTGTGTGTGTACAAGTGCTTGCTTAGTCATGTTGTTGCCCAGTTTGTGGTGGCGGTTGTCGTGGTTTTGGTTGCTGTCATTGTATGTTGGTGCTTATGCCGGTGACTTTGGTGTTGACATGTGCCATGCAGTGTGCGCGTGCGCGTCAAAATAAAACGAAAATATGCAGTTCGACGGAAACGTGCTACACGAAAAATTGTGCAGTTCAAAAAGGCAGAAAAACGAATAAAAAAAAATACAAAAAGAATTTTTGTTGCAAGCAATTGTGTGTTGTGTGGCGAAATTTGGATTTACTTACATAGATAAAATACATTTTGGGGTTAATAATGATAATAATAAATAAAATATATTAATAATAATGAGAGTAATAATAATAATAATAATAATAATAATAATAATAATAATAATAATAATAATAATAATAATAATAATAATAATAATAAGAGGACGAAAAATATTTAAGCTGGTTCCCAAATTTTGAGGCAGATGACATCAGATCATATGATCTTTGCCGTATGATATAAATATTGCTTGCTGGTTATGTTAAATAATATTATTGTAATAAAAGGATGTGACTTCACACTGTCTAATATCCATGTAATATAACATTTTTGATAGAAATTATATTTGTCATGCAATGCATATTTCATCACTACCATTGAAATGATGTGATCACATGACTCGTCATATATGTATGTATATAAAAATTAATTGGGATATTATAAAAATCTTATTTTACAGGAGTTTTTTTTATTACCACATGCACATCACATGATGAAACGTCATATGATAATAATATAACATGATGCGACCTACTTACAAATTAACTGATAAGTTTTAAAAGTTTCAAATAATTCGCATTTAAACAAATTTTCTAAGACATAACCACTCACATGATTAAACAGCATATGATATTTATATCACATGTTGTGAAATTATAGGACAATACCATCAATGCAATCTTATAACAACCTTATGTTATTCGCTTTCAAGGATTTTTTTTTATCACATATGCACATCACATGACTAATCGTTGCATGACAATAATATAACATGATGCGAAATGGTTGCAAATTAGCTGATATATAAAAATTTCATATTATCCGTATTCCAAAGAATTTTTCAGTAAATAATCACATATGAAACATGATATGACTTTAAACCCATCACGTGATGCTTTAAAATCAATTGATATGTTATGAAAACCTAATTTATTCGCTTTTCAACTAATTTTGAAACTCATAACCACTTCACATGATGAAACATCATATGACATTTATATCACATGTTGTGAAAATATAACATAAAATAACATCTGGGCAGATAAATTATTACCTAACATGCCATGTAAATTCAAACACACGTAAATTTCATAAAACAGTGTGCCAGATGTGTATAGCATACTGCGATTAATCATGTGACATTAATATCACAAGTTAGAAAATCATTGTATCATCACAATTTTTAATATGTAATATCAAGCGCTGCCACACAAAAGCTTAAAAGTAATAATTTTTAATCACTAGTGAGTGGTTGTACAAATGTATATTCTATTCATCTGATTAAAATTTCATTTAATTTGTGAATTTTTTACGAGGCTTACTTGAAATACGAAAAGTGTAATTGCAATTATACTTCTTTCTGGTATCTAAATATTCACTAATTTTGTAATATTAATATAAAACTCATGCATAAGATTTCGTATATACATATCTATTCCTTAATCGGTTAAAAAATACCCAAAACTCAATAAAAATTATATCAAAGAAAAAAAGAGACTGTTGCAAGTCGCCGAGTTTCCCGTTTAAATCTTCTAATTCCTCAGCAAGCAGACCTAATTTTACTCATATATTATTTTACTCACATCTACTTCTCTTACAATCTAACCTACTCCTTAATAATACTTCCAAGCTCACACATAAATATCTGAATATCTGCATTCATATATTCATGCCAAAATAACCAAAATTGTATGAAATATCAACACCAATAAGCTTAAGGCTTCATAATTAAAGTTGTTTATTAAGTGTTGCGAAAATTAGTCTGCAATACATTTTATTGTTTCATAAAATACTGAAATAATTAGCAGGATTTTATTACATCTACACATACATAAGCGTGTCTTATGCAAGCCTTCTCCACGTTGCGCTATGGTTAAGCGGTTAATGATGCATTAAAATTGAATTTTAGTGTTTACATAATAAATTTCTGCAGCCGTAAAGATTTCCAATAAATTTCACTTAATTAAATTACATGTAACTTAATATATTAAGTGCCAGACTTTAGTGCTCACTGAAACTTTAGAGACTATTTTTTAGTAATTTGTGTTTACAACTTTTGTTTTATTAGGGGCATTTGCGGTAATTAGTTGCGATTTGGCTGGTAGGATTGGTAAGTAAAAATTATTTGAATGGTGTGCTGGGGAAAATAATTGAAAGCAGACGAGTTTTGAATGAAACATTTTTATATATTTATATTACAAAAGACAATTATCACGTTTCCGTTTTATAATTTATGAAGGAATTTCATGGGTTTCCTCGGCTAAAAAACAGCATTCTTTCAAATTTTTTTTCTCAAATAAAAATTAAAATATTTTATTAAAATTTTTTTTACAAACATACACTATTAACAAAGAAATTCTGAAATTTTTGAAGAATCATATTTTAAACTCGGCACTTGCGACGCCATTTTCAGTCACCCCTCGGAAAAAAGATGCATTCGCGTTGGCAGGATAACTCTTTATAAGATCATCTTAAGTGAAAAATACGTATTTTCATTAAAACCTTAACGTAGAGCTTGGATAATATAAAAAAAATGCTGAAAATTGGATTTTTGTTGGACACTTTTACAAAAAAATAAAAATTTCCCTAAATTTTTTTCCAAATAGTTGTACTAGTAATCGAAAAAAATCCTTCATCCAAGTCTTTAAGAATTGAATTTCAAAGACTTGTGTAAAATTTCATTAAGATCAGTGTAGTAGTTCTCAAGAAATCTTGCCAATCAACACCAAAAACACAGTTTCGAGAAAAACGAGTTTAAAGACGACGTACTTAGCCTAGCTAGCCACGAGCGCGCAAGTTCTTAAGGCTGCACCTCTGAAACTATTACTCGGATCAACTTGAAAATTTAGGGTAATATTCTAGAAGTGTTGTATATATTAATTTATTACATGGAACTAACCGTCAAATATTTAACAATTTATTTGTTTACATTCATCCTGGCTTGGCACCCTGTTGGTGCATGTCTATGCTAAATATCAGCAACCAGTGCCTTAAACCTTAAAAAAAAAAAAAAAAAAAAAAATCTGTGTACACAGCACAAGATTTAGATAGAATTAACATATTTTTTTTAGTGTTATAATGCACTTTAAATGTGTACTCGCAAAAATACAAAAAGGTGCCTTCAACTACTATATGTGAATACTCGTATAAGAGGAATACGTGCGAAAAAGTTAGCATTACGGAACCGCCAAAGTATGGGAATAGTGCGCAATACCGAAATAATATTTCTGGTAATGAAGACTCAAAACAGAAGAAATAAAAGCAAATTTATATTACCGACGATTATAGCACATGGTTGCATTGGCAATTTAGTCGCAGTGATTAATGACATTTTTGTGCGATATTTGGTGAGCACGATTAACAATCTACACCGATGCAAGGGTATACACAAATGTGATTTAAAGCCAAATGAGTTGCTCCAGAAGTAACAACGATTATAATAAATAACAAATAAGTACATATATGAATATACATATACGTGTGTGAGGAATGGGTATGTGTGAGTGTAATGGTGTGCATAGAAGAGCATGCATAATTGTAATGGCAAGTGAGATGGCAAAATCGTGCCCGTAGGCGCTTTGCAATTGCGCATCGTTAAAATAAAAGTGCGCACAGTGCAAATGCACACAGAAATCAACAACAAAAAAAAACAGCAACAACAAAATACAAAGTGCATATTTGGTTAAAGATGCATTCGCCTTTATGGCAGGTTGATGCGATTTGAATTGGTTAATAGTTTGAAAAAACAAAAACAACAGCTATTTAAAGTGCATATAAAAATAGAATAAAATATAAATGACAACAAATTTTGTACAGAGTGAACATGTGGCAAGGTTCTCACGCAAAAGTTAATGTTTATATAATTTTTTTATTTAAAATGTAGATTTAAATTGCAAGAAAATGTTGGTTACAAAATTTAATAAAAACAAAATTAAACAAAATTAAAAAAAAAAATGTGTTGCAAATTCTTTAATTATTTCAGTATTTATAAATTTTAGTTTTTTTGTGTCATTTAAAATTAAAAAAATTTGTATAAATAATTATAAAAAAGAAACTGTCAATAAAATAGTCATAATTTTATTTATGAAAATATTAAAAAAAAAATTATAAAAATTTCCTGAACTTTTTTTTATATGTTTTCTTAGTTTTTTTTGAATTTTTTTTTATTTTTTTTTTGTTAATTTTCAACATATTGCATTGTAATTTGCTTAATGAATTTCAATTACCACGTGCCCACCATGTTTTATTGCTCCTTGCCAATTTCGCATATTTTTTCGTTTTTGTTGTTTTTTTTATCTCATAATTTTCCTCTATCTATTTGTTTTCGTTTTTCTATCAAATTACTTTATTTATTGATGTTATTGCTGGCGATCGTGCTTTGTAAAATTTTCAGCGCTCGTCTGTATGCATGTAAGCCAGCTGGTACGTGCACTTGTTTATTGCTGGCATCGTTGTTTTCGCATTAATGCAACTTGCTGTTGCCTTGCAATCGCAACTTTGTTGCTAATAATTTTCTCAGCAACAATGTTGTATGCAAAATTGCACATTGATTGTGTGGGAGAATATTTGTACGTGTGTTTGTGTATCTAATAGAGAGATGTATGCAAATTATTGTAGTATGCTCTGTAGATATATCTATAGGAACAACAATTTACATACGAACCTATAATTATTATGAAATATTGACAGATTGAGCGAAATAAAACAATAATAACATGCTAATGTATTACAAGCAAGCTCCCGTGGTTGGGGTGGCTTAATTTCTGTTTGTTTATAATCAAGGCGCCCAGCATGTCATATGGGAGAATAGATATGCAAAGTTGATAACATGATGATATTTTTGTAAAGGTATGTATATAGTATGTACATAACTAATGTATTTAAATTCTTCTGATCTCGATACTAATCGATAATTTAAATTAATCGATATTTTCTTAGATTTGGTGAAAAATATAAAAAACTTCTTTGAAATTTGCAAGAAAAATTATCGATATCACTGGTCATATTTACGAATCAATATCGATAATACACGTACTCTATTTATTTATCGAGTTATCGATAAAATTGATTTCTAAAAATATCGATATTTTACACATATTATGCATATAAGTTGTGTTTAAATTTTAAAAGCAGGTATCAATTTTATATTGATTTACGGCTGAAATAGAGGTCCGATTGTCTACTATAATTTGCTATATAGCTGTTATAGAAAACGATTACTTTAAAATCGAATTATCGATAATATTTATTACTAAAAATACCGATATTTCACGCATACATGAAAGTCGTAGCATATTCTATATTCTCTCGTCTCAATTAAAATCGATATATTTGGCTTACCGATATTTGTTTGGTGTTAGTGGTAAATAGGAGCATTGCTTATTGAAATTTGCAAGAAAAAAATATCGATGGCACTAGTATTATTTACATACATATGAGTACCGATAACACAAGCATTTGCCAGTGTTTTGAGAGCAGGCGTAATAAGGCGGATGGAATAGAGGTATAATGTCTAATGGAATAATAGATTATTTTTTAATCGAATTATCGATAATATTTTGTACAAAAAATATCGATATCTCACACTTGCGATACAAGTCGCTGCATAAATATTTCCATAACTCCGTCAAGTCGAAAGCTATAATCACTACATATCACGCGATGAGTTACTCCAAATTAAATCCGTTTTGCATAACAAAGATTTATCGATACAATACTTATATTGTTACATAGATAGTCGTTTTCTAAATAAAAATGATTCCGGATAGAAATTCATGTAGAATTCAATCAATCCTTAATCTTGACACAAAATATTTATGGTTTGAGGAGATGTTTATTTGGAACGTTGGAGAAAATACTTGTGTAGAATTAAATCTTATCGATTGATAAAACATAGTAGACTATACAAATATTTTCCCTTGAAGTTATTGAACTTTAAGATTTGTGAAAACATTTTTTATAGATGTCACTCTTATATAAGGTTAGTATATTGTAGGGACCTCTCTGCACAATTTGCCAAGAAACGACAAAGAAATGGTGAGTACGATTTCTGACTATGTTAGCCATACGATTGGCCCAAATGGAAGCTTGTAATCTTATTGGAAAAGGAAATGGAGAGTACCAGCTGAACTGAAGACCACTTGGTTTGAATAAATGGCAGTAATGCTTGCGAAAAGAAGTCTACGATTTCTATACAACTTTTACTTGTGAATGCTTTTCTAAAATAAAACACACCAAGTTTGAAGATCCGATATGCAACGCTTGGACTCAAGCTGAAAAAAACAACGCAACAATGTTGTGAATAAATTAAATGTAGTTAATTCTATGCAAAATTATGAAAGTATTTGCTTGCTACTTGCTCAGCTGATGAAATGAATGAAGAGACTGCAATAGTCCCAGTAGAGCGTCATCTGCATAATGATTGGGTGGTTTATTTGCTCGATTTGCAAAATGCTTCAGTCTCACTTGCAACACTGCTGACGCTGTGGCGACAAAATCTGCGCTGCAATCGTTGCAGGGAAAAGCCGTATGGCCACAAGTTGCATTGTTGTTGCCATTTTAGCATAATTCAGCGTATTCTATTTAAATTTGTAACGGTGAGAAAAGATAGCGGTGGGCAGAGATGCGATAAGACTTCGATTTTTCTGGAAATGCATCCAGCAATAAAATTAAGAAGAGCGATTGATTAAAGTAGACGCGATTGGGGATATAAGCACAGATAAGCTATAAGTAGGTAATTGATGCCAGCAATTGCACTGTAGTGAAGATTGGTAGCAAATGAGTAATTGTGGAAATCATCACGCCTCATATTACTTCAAAAATATGGCCTACATTTAGGGTTCCGGTAAGAACTCTGGCTGACGAACGCTTTAAAATAATATGTGCTGCTAATAATGCCATAAATGCAAGGTAAAATCATCGGCAAAAAGCTTTCTATACTTTTTATAGTTGGAATTTTTTTTAAAGAAATGTAGTCTACTTTTAGGCTGACTAAAAGGTTTGCAATAGTGGTTGCTATTTATATTGATATCTAAAGTGATTTTGCATAAGTCGAATAAACGTTAAATGACTTCAAAATCTGTCTAATAAAATATTTAATTCGTCATTATCTGATCTCAGCATTATAGAATCAAATGTTGTGTGCTTTTGGGATGAGCTTGAAATTTTATAATAATATTATGAATATAATCAATCCTGAGAGTAAAATAAATTAGTTTTTGGTGTACTGACTGGAATTCGATTATATTAGAATGAAATTTTTATATAAAACCATGTCTTTTGTAGCTAGAAAATAAAACGTTACCTACTTTTAGGGTGAAAATTATATTTCGAAAGCATTATTTTTATAATAATTAGAAACAGACCGTTAAAAATCTGATCTCAACCACATTGTTTTGGAATTTTATATGCAATTACTTTAAATTTTTAGGAAGAAAATAAAACTTTGCCTACCTTTAGGGTGTTACTAATATTGCGAAATCATTATATTTGAAGCGGACCTTTAACCCTTTCAGCCCCAAAGGACTTTTTAAACGATGTCAAACATATATAGAAGTTGCTTATAAGCAACTTCGGGGCTGAAAGGGTTAAAATTTCTGATCTTGATCACATTGTAATGAAATTTTGTATGAAATTATGATTTTTGTAGAAAGGGAAAAAATATTGCCTACATTTAGGGTGATAATAATTTAATAAAAGCATTATTTTTATAATAACTTGAAGTAGATCTATAAAATATCTGATTCTGATTACATTATAAGAAAATTTAATCTAAAATCATGACATTTGTAAAAATAAAATAATATGTTGCCTACATTTGGGGCGATAATAAGTTTTAAAAAGCATTACATTTGTAATAGTTTGATTTAAAGCGTTAAAACTTCTGAACTTTATTAATTAGAATTAAATTTAATATGAAATTATTCGAAATGTTTAGAAATAAAGTGAGACGTTGCTTAATTTAAAGAATTCGTAAAATGAAAATAAAATGTTGCCTATATTTAGGGGGATAGTAATTTTTCAAGAGTATTATGTCTATAATAGTTTGTAGAATAACGAAATCTGTATAAGAAATCTCTATCTTTTTTTAAATTAGCACCAGCGACTAACGAGCGAGACACTGTTGCTCTTGCTGACACATATTTCTTTCACACAACAACAACAACAAAGCAAGAAATATGCAAAAGTAAATAGAAATCATTGATGTCGATCACTATCAGAAAGCGAATTTGCGCAAACTGCAAGTAATAACTTTTATTTATTTATTTATTTTCTCTTTCACGAGTATTTCTAGTTGCTCGCCGCTTTGTCCCCCCTCAACTGGCGTGTAACTGTTGATGCGCACAGGTAGTTATTGGCGGCTGTCACATAGCCGCTAGATAATCATATTTGCAGTATTTTATAAATTGCATGTTGCTGCAACACTAATACAACAACAACAATGCCAATACAATGGCCATTAGTGCGACCGGCTTGCTTTTATTGTTGCTGTAGTTTTTCTTCGTTTCAGCTTTGTTGTGATCGAAAAGCGAAAAATGGAAATTTCAATTGCATTTCACCGCTGCTCGCACACGCTTCAAACGGCGGTCGAATGGTTTTTGTTTGTTGTTGTTGTTGCTTTCGGGTTTTCACAGCATTTAGCGCGGACAGAAAGCTGGTCAGCGACAGTGGCAACTGTTGCGTATAAATAACTTTATTATAATGATTAACAGTGTTGCAGCAACGGCAGTGGCAGCGGCAGCTGGAGCAGGCAGCAGTCGCGGCAGTTTTGTTGTTGTCGGCAGTGGTGGCGCACACTGACAGTTGGCGCGCGAAAACATCAATACTGGCAGCCGGCAGGTTGGCTCGCTGGCTGGCTGGCTGGCCATACTTTAATAGCCGATTGACTTGAGTGATAGGCCAACTGCCGCACAGCTGCCAACACGTGTGCTTGTATGTTTGTGCGTGTGTGCGTGTGTCTTGATTGTTGTGGCGGCACTTGTTGCCGCTGGCAAGGCGTCTGCTGATATGCCACTGCGTGTAAGCATCCCAGTTGCCGCCACCGTTGATGCCACCACATGATGATGATGCCGCACGGTTGCAAGGCATCTAATTTGATATCTCTTGTGGCATGAATGCGTGCTTTGATTTGCATTTGCATTTTTAGTGGCGCTTTAATGTGGCTGCGTAAAAGTGTTGCCCACAGGAAATGTGCGCCGTAAAAATTTGCGCCTGTGTGTGTCTACACGCTGCTGTGTGTGCTATGTGCGCCTGTGTGCGTGTGTTGCTTCCATAAATGCGACTTAGGCGGCACAAAACGCTTGCTTGCTGCCGCACAGCGTTTTTGTGATTGCAATATTTTATTGTGGCAATTGTTATGCAGTTATGTGGCAAGCGAGATTTATTCATCAGCACAATAAACCTGAAGTGCCGTCTGCTAATTTAATTGATGAGTCGATTTCGTTTTATCTCATTTGCTGTCATTTTTTGTTTGTTTTTCGCTGGCGTATTGGGTGTTTATTTTGTGAGCGGTGGCACTCGCTGATTGAGATCTTGTTATTGGAAAGGCAAGTGCGGCAGTTGTGGCGATTTCGAATTTGATCACTTTTGCTGATTTGTCGAACAATTCGATTGGCATATTATTGTGCAACATGCAATTGCCATAAGGAAACTTTCGCAAAAAACAAATGATGCAAATTTAATTGAAATTAATAAATTATGGATTTCAGGAAAAACAAAATTGAAGACTTGTTGGTGCTGCTCTTTAGGAATAATGAAAAATATGCGCAGATTGAGCGTTGGGATGTTTTGCAATCGGTGGTCAGGTAAATTTTGTTCACTTTTAATAATATCTGAGTCATTAACTGTGGCTGATCTGGTGATAAGCCTAATTTTGGATGTGTGTATATTTGAGAAGATGCTTGAAGGCAATAGATTAGACAGGTTATTAAAATGATGGCTTAGACTGCTTATGAAGTTAAAATTTGAAAGGGATTTTTATTGAAGACACTTTGTCTTCATGCAAAGCATGCTGTTTAATCTGCAGTTGATAAAAATGGCAGAAAAAATTAGTTTTTTGTCTTCTAAGCTTCATAAAATTACTTCGAGTTGCAGCAGCAACCACTTGAAGCTCCTTTAATTAATTTTCAAAACTAATTAATTTTAATGGCTAAAGCGTATTATCAGCTGTTTATGGGCAGATGGTTAAACATTTTGGTGTTTCCCCATATTTCTTATATAGAGAAGTTTTATATAGTGCAGTTATCCACAGAATTTTCCACTCAGCTTGCAAAACTTCTTATGTTCCCATGAAGTTTGATCTCCATATGCTAATTAATGTGTGTTTGGCAGCTGTATGTTTACGAAGCGTATGGTTTGCCTGATCATTTTTAAAATTGCTAATAACTAAACAGCCAGTTTGGTTAAAACTTTGTATTTCTAATATAATGATGGCAACGGAATCATTGAAAATGTTGCAGTTGTGTTTTGGCGAATCTTCTTTAACACGAACAGAGGGAACTGAAAAAAGATTGTGTGGTTAACTATTCTTAAGCGAGTCGTCCATCCACCTCTGTTTATGAGAACATCAAAAGTGTTAAAAGTGCTTGAAAATCGACATATTGGCATCCGAAATTCAAGCCAGCGGTGTCTTGTAACACCTATGTATATAGATAATACACCATTCCCACGACAGTCGGGTCTACATAAACGGAATGCAATTTACGCTGACCAAGAACTGTAAACTCGACAGAGTTCTTCAAAATTAAGTCAGGAATGTTTTCTGCTGCTACAACAAAATAAAAACAACAACAGTAACAAATGTATCCAAAATTGGATTAAACATTAAGGTGACTATATTGGCTCGAAAGGAGTCTACTTTCCAGGCGCTAGTAAAGAAGAATATACATTTTCTATAGATCGACTCAACACATTTTGGGTAAAGTTTTGAGTAAATTTTTGGGTAACGTTTTGGGTAAGGTTTCGGGTAAAGTGTTGTGTAAAGTTTTGGGTAGGAATGTAAAAATGTCAGTCCGAGTAAAGCTTTGGATTATGTTTTGGGTAAAGTTTTGGGTATCGTTGTGTGTAAAGTTTTGGGTATGAATGTAAAAATGTAAGTCCGAGTCTTTTGTCAGTCCGAGTAAAGTTTTGGGTATGAATGTAGAAATGTAAGTCCGAGTTCTTTTGTCAGTCCGAGTCAAATTTGACATAAAGCAGAAAAAAGAGTTGAATTTCGAATGGTCAATACAGATGAACACTTCATACATTGCATACAACAAATAGTCAAATAAATTATAGAATACCTTCTTTTTCAAAAAAGTATATTTTTTAATGTAGAATTTCAAAAATTTTATAAAAATATTAGTTTTAAATATGTAAACTCTGGCATAGTTGGCACATGAGTTGAAAGCTATAAAGAATTGGTACAGATTTTTAATACAAAGATTAGTACAAAGGAGTAACAAATACATTTTTACACTTTTAATTATTGTTAATTTTCTTAAAGCTGCCATTTATAAGTAAATTATTTATAAAAATCTTTTAACCTGAAAAATTCATTTTAAACTCAATACTCAGTGCCAAAATTTGTGGGCGTTTCTACAAACTTGCCATTTTCAAATGAAGTTAGTCGAATTTGAAGCTGATATTTAAAAGCTTTCCGTAAAGCAAATAACAGTGAGTAATTAACAAATTATAAATTTATTCAAAACTACACAGAAGTTGGAACTTTTGATACATTCAAGTCATAAGCGGCAATAAAAAGTGCAAGCTTATTTGATTAAAGCACAGCGAACGCCCCGAATATGGCAACATTGTAAGCATTTATCACACCAATATATGTGCATAAGAGTGAAACACATACACATATGTATGGCTGTGTGTTTGTGTGAGTTTTCAATCAAAAGCGCTTTTAAATAGCCTGCAAGCGCTTAAGAATCACTGACTTGACGTGAGTTGAGTGCAGTTGAGCCGAGTTGAGTCATGCGTGTCGGAATGCGGAGCAATTATTTAGTGCTACTAACTATAAAGCAACAACAACAGCAAGCTGCAGATATATATAAATGCAACAACAACTATTAGTGCCACTAATGCCACACTGACTACTGCATACCATTAGAGCACACACAGACGCGCACACTCCAGTGCACTTAGCGAGCATTTAAAATGAAGCAACAACAAATGCTAAGCAAGCATAGACGAAAGACTTAAGACACAAACTCGTGCAGTTGCGGCGCAAATGGACGGCAAATTACGACGCTAAATCGCCGGCAATTATTATGAGCCAGCAAGTAAAAAAAATTGATAAAAAAATACGCTAAAATGCATAATAAAACACAAAAACAAAAACAATAAAATACAACAACAAATGCGCTACTCGCTGAACGTCGACTGTTTGCGCCGGTGTGTTGCGACGCCCGCGCAACGCGATGTGCAAAATGCTGCTAAAATCAACAACAAAGTTGAGCACTTCAACAGCAACAACAAAAGAAAGTAAATTGAAATCAACAAGAACAAAAATAAAAAAAAAAAATTTACTGCGATATTGCAACTCAGCATCTCCACCAGCGCTAACGATGGCATATAAAATATTTACAGCAACAACATTAACAACAAACACCTGTTGCGCCGGCGACATCAATGACACTAACAACAAAGCGCTAGCACGCATTCTGGTGCACTTAACCTGGAAAAATGCGTTTAGTATGCGCTGTTGATGGTCGGCAGCCGCGGCGCCACCTACATATGCGCCTACAAATCCCCTCACACACACACACACACGTATACACAGCTGCCTACACCTAAAGTACACTTGTTGCAGTTTAGTTGAACAGCAAGCGGCCAATGTTGTTGCCACACGCTGGCGCACATGTCTACGGTGTTGCTGTTGCTGTTGGTTGTACAAACCGAATACGTGTGTATGTAAATGCCGCTTGCCACATGCCACTTGTATGTTGTATTGGCAGGCTGACAGCGGCACGTACGCATCACTAATGCGCGCTCAACGCGACCGGCTGCGTGTGCTGCCACAGCTGCAGCAGCTGTTGGCTGATCGACGACAAAGCGATTTGCGATCTCAAGCGATCTGTGCAACTATGCAAACGAGCCACAGCAAGAACAACAACAATAAGTGGTAGCAAAGCAATAGCAAACGTCGTTTTCTAACTGTTTTGCCGCAGACAGCGCCAACCAGTGATCTTCGAGTGCCGCGCTATCACCGCCACCATCACCAGCATCAGCATCAGCGTCATCATCATCATGCGGCTGCACCAAAGTCGAGTGCCGTTGCCTACTGCTGTGCGCCGAGTGACGTTTAGTTGTTTGCAAAACTTATTGATGTTTGTCGCTGAGCTCAACAAGCCAAGTACAACAAATAACAACAACTCTATCGCCATCGCGTTGTAGCTGCGCTGGTGGACACTTGTTGTGTGTTGCGCTTCGATGTTAAAGAGTTTTGCTTGCTGCCACCAACAGTGGCAATGATCGTTGTAGTAACTGCTGTTTTTGTTGTTGTTATTCTTGTTGATGCTGATGTTAAGCGCTTTGCACTTGTTGTATAAGGTAGAAGAAAAAAATCTTTGGAACGAGATCACCAGCTGATTACAGTAACAACTGTATTCGCTGTGTTAGTCACTTGACGAAATCTTTGCAAGTTGGGACATTTGTACCAAATAGTGTGTATTGTAGTAGTTTTTATTATATTAAAGTTTCTACTTAAGCTTTTCAAGGCTATACCGATTTTCAGTAGATACCTTTAACTTCGTATTGCTTAGAAAACTATTTTGCTTTATAGGGCCATACCGATTTTTAGGTCACACTTTTAACTTACAAAATCTCAGAAACTCTAGAAAAATATATTAGTACATATTTTTAGTACTTAATACAGCCCTCTAAAGCATGTACTGTAGGACTATTCCGATTTCTAACACCTAATCTTGTCAATACTTTTGCTTAATATTAATAAAGATCGCAATTTCCTGTGCAATTTTTCAGAAAAAAATGTAGTACATATTTTTAGTACAAGCTTTATAAAACTTTTTGAAATTTTAGTCCATATAATCTTCTTATAACTTTTGCTACTATTAAGAAATATCGGTATTTACTATGCATTTTTTAGAAAACTATTTTAGTACATATTTTTAGTACAATTTTTATACAATCAAACGACAATTTTGTACGTACTTTTAACTAAATGGTGAGAAAGAACGCACTTTCTGGTGTAATTTTGAAAAATATTTTAGTATATATATTTAGTACAAGGTATATTTCATCATAACCATTTTTAGTACATACTTTTGATTCCTAATTGTTTTCTAAATATTGCGAATGATCACTTTTACGGTGTAATTTTCATAAAAATATTTTCGTACATTTTTTTAGTACAAGTTTTATATAACTAATCGAAGTTCTCGTAAGTAGTTTTAACTAAATATTAAGAATGATGACTATTTACGGTGTAACTATTTAGTATGTACATATTTTTAGTACAATGTTATTTTGACATAACAATTTTTAATACAAACTTCTAACTCCTTATCTTCTGCATACGCTTGCTAATATCTCAAAAAATCGCAATTTGTGGTATATTTATATAAGAAATATTTTAGTACATATTTTTAGTACAAGTTTTATAATACTATACGAATTGGAAGCGCACTTACAACACAAAATCTTACCAGTATCTTTGCTAAAAGTTTCAAAACGATGTAATTTACAGGCTAAAAATAAAATTTAGTAAATATTTTTAGTACAAAATATTGAGGAGGAATTTCTAAACTGCTTAACAAAAATTCAAGGAGTAAAACATTTCCTAATATTTTTTTAGACATGCTATTTCCCTAAATTGGGTACAGAATATAACACATTTACTATTATTCTTTGTTATTTCACACACTTTTAATTTTTAGCACGGTTTCTAAATTTTTTAGTGCAAAATTATTACGGAAAATTTGTTTTTTAGTACATAGCTTTTCTAAATACATACATATAATTAAAAATTTTGAGATGTTTGTGTTTATATTTTTTAGTACATTTTTAGTACACAAAGAATTTTAAGGCTTTTTCGTACTTAAATATATTATTGTACATTTATTAAACAAAAAGCTTAAATTCTTTGCAAATTGTCACGGTTGCTTATGAATTTTATTTTTTAGTACAAATCTCAGTTCATATACTCTACTTATATGTATGTAAGCATTAATGTTCAGAGCGAAACCGAAATCATTTATTGTACCCATGGTTTTAGTTAATACTTTGCAGCATTAATTTTAGTACTCATTTTTGGTACTAGATTTTGTATTGATTTTTTAGTACTGATTATTAATTCTTAATAAAAGATTTTATTTTTAGTACTAATTACTAAGTTTCAGTAATAGATTTTGTTTTTTTAACTTTTTATTACTAATACTAAGTTTTAGTACAAGTTTTTGGTACTAGATTTTATTTTAACTTTTTAGTACTAATTACTAAATTTAGTACTAGTTTTTGGTACTAGATTTTATTTTAACTTTTTAGTACACATTTTTGGTACTAGATCTTTTATTAACATTTTAGCACTAAATTTAAGAACAACTTTTCAGTGCCATAATTTTTTTATTTACATATAAGTTTTAATTTATACCAAAAATAAAATAAATAAAAATTAATAAAGGTTTGCCTTAAACATTTTGGTTAATATTTAGTACACGCATTCACAAACAGTTACAGTAGAAACTAAAATTGTGCAGAACCGTTAGACATTTTCTGAGTAGAACAAAGCTCATATAATTTTTAGATTATTCAGGAGCTTTAAGCATGGACACCATCAGAAATATATTTCAGAATAATCTACCTTCTTGCCAGTTCTAATGCGCTCATGCAAATAATATGCGGTCTAGCAGGTGTTAATACTACTTCGCCTGAGCAAATGCCTATCTGCGAGGTGCTGTGAAGTTCATGCTTGCACTTGAGGCTCTTCACTCACATCTATTAAGCTTGGTCGGCGAGACACCTGTTAATAAGAAGAAATATGGCCTTTATTGTCTTTTGGTGTTCGATTGCTCTCTTCCTGCTTATGGCCGTTGCTGTGCCGCCGCGAGGTGCGAAAGACATTGCAAGTGTACAAAATGTACAAATTTGTTTGCATGTGTGTCAATTTCAACTTGCCGCAACCCACTTGCTGTCAAACAGAAGGAAATGCTCAATGAGCACACTCAAAACCTGCGACCCCGTTGTTGTCGTGCGCATATTCTAACACACACATACACACGTGCATACTATTAAGTCTGCAATTTTCGCTTGCTCAACTATTTTGCACTAAAATACGCGTTGGCATGTGTCATAAAAGCATAAGCGCTGATTTGCGCCGCTAAATATGTCGAAAGCAGCTGCAGCTTCACAGCTGTGTTCTTTGAATATTTGTGGCAGCTTCGGTTGTTTTTCGTCGATTTTATTCATATTTTCCATGCATTACACCTGTTTCGGTCTTGCTGCTCCAAATGCCAGCTGTAGGCCATAATGTGCCACATATGCACCGGCCCACCGCCACTTAACTGGCTGGCATTGATGCGCTTGAATGCGCATAGCAAGTTTGGCGCTTAAGTCTTTCGTATGTCGATTTCATCGTTAGGTTGGCACGACGTCCACATTGACGTTTAATTCGGTATTTTTTGGAGTTTTTGCATTTTCCGCAGCATATTCTCACGATTTGTCTGTTAATTTGTTGAGCTCCTCGTTTTCGTTTTTCTAACGACGCATGCGCAGATGTGCGCGCTCATTGCGTTTGCCGATGGATTTGCGTCTTTCGGGTGATTTCCTCGGTCGCGTGGCGCCATTAAGTATTCGAAATATTCGTCGCTCTCGCATAAACTGCGAAACTTGCCAGTGCGTGATATGTCGTGCCAGCTGTTGCGGCAATTTGGTGCATAAATATTTTCAATAAATTTTAATCACTTTTGATGCGTTTTTGCATTTTTAAGACGGCAAAAATACTAGTTCGCTTTGATTTAACACAGAAATATGGTTTTCAGTTTTTGTGGCAGGCATATAATTGTGTGGCTGCTGCAAATTAATTTTAATTGACTTTGATTCCATTGCTCCAAAAGTTGCATATTAAGCTTTTAATTAGAAAATTTTACATATTTTAAATAACGAACGTTGAAGTTGTTGCAGTTAGTGATTATTATTATCAATGACAAGTAATTGATTTCATTATGGTATTTGAATGTAATTATGGAACAAAAAATAATAATATCAAATTACTGTGTAATGAGGTCAAATATTAAGGCATTTGAGTGATTTTGGTATGGTAATCGTAAGAGTATTGAAAAATGTAATGGTAATTTTAGTGGTAATGATAATGTAATCATGATGATAATACCAAATACAATGTTAAATAAACGGTAATCATAATGGTAATTTTAGTGGTAACCTACACACATGTATTTATATAGACTGCATAAATATATGATAAAGCGCGTGCGTGCCACATTACCAAATAAATACCCATTTTCCATGTAGTTGTTGCACAAATGGTCGGCTATTTCTTGAACCATTATAGCCATTTTGTTGTCATTTAGTATTATAGTTATTATTTTTTGTTTAGAATTATTGTTGCTAATCATAGAAATAAGCATGCGAATCAAATGCTCGTATACAAAAATCTATACAAAAACTTAAAGTAAGTGCCGCTTTGTTATTTATTCCACAAACACACACCAACCAACAACAACGCTTGTGAAAAATGGGAAGAAAAAGCAGAAGAGTCCACAAGTTGGCAGACAATGGTGCAGCAGACGCTGAGCGTTGAGAAAATTGTGTGGCGTGGACATTTAGTTGCATGAGCCGCCAGAGTCAATGATTGGGCAGACAAGCTAATTCATACACCGGCAGCCAGCTGGTGAAGGCTAATTTATGTACAAATAGTGGTTAATTTAAGCACGAAATTCTAATAATTGGAAGGCGACATCCATGCGTCCACGTGATGCGCCGGCATGTGTTGGCTTTTACCGCAACGAGTTGCTGGTGGTAATGTGACAGCATAATCACACGCTACGCCACCATGTGTACGTACTGCGGATGTATAATGCAGCAGAAACAACAGCAATAATGACAACAAAAACAAAAGCAATAGCAACAACAACAGTTAGTAGAGCCAAAAATTGCCGTTAAAATGAAAGAAAATTATAAAAAAGTATGCGCTGAAGGAGACTCCTTGACTCGCTGCAGCAACTGCGCATGAGGCGAAGCAACAACAGTGAAGAGTTGGCAAACACAGTTAACGACAGTAAGGAAGTTGCTGCTGCACGAGTTGTGCGCTCGTATGTGATAAGCAATTTATTTTATTTACACAACGAAATGTGCGCTGTTCGGATTGGTGCGGGTGCTGCGACGGATGTCAAGCAAAATAATACCTCACTTTTTGAAAGCTTGCTTGTAACTACTGCATGAACACACTGTGCGGACGTTTTAGGTTAGGGAAAATTGTGGAGTAATTATAATTACTTGGTATTGGTTGGGATTAGTCGAAATCTAATTTATAAATATCTAAAAAATAAAAGTTATTGCTTTACAGTAACTGAAAATCTAATTGAAATAGTAATTCTATGTGTAATTGTAGTGTAATTAAAGTTGTAATTATAATTAAAAGAGTGATTGTAATCGTAATTGTACTTATAATTTTAGTTTTGTTTGAAATTTCAAAAACCTCGTGTTTGTTGTTATTATTGCAGCTGTAATTATACATTTTTCTTTGTAATTTTAATTGATATTTTAAATGTAATTGTAATTGAAACAGTGATTACAATTGTAATCGTAACAATAACTGTAAATATATTTAAAGATTTGATCCAAGTTGTATTTCTAGTTGCGATTCGAGCTTTGTTTGATTTTTAAGTAATAATTTATTTGTAATTCTAATTTTAATTGTGTAATTATATTTGAAATGTCAATATAATTTACTTGTAAAAGTATTGAAGGTGGTCATTGCAGATGTATTTTAAATCTAAGCAATTGTGATTGAAAAAGTAATGGTAATTGTAATTGTACTTATAATTGTAATTTTAGTTGAAATTTCAAGAAAACCTCAAGTTTGTAATTGTGATTGGAGCTATGTTTGTAGTTAAAAAACATTTTTTTGTAATTTTTTATGGAATTTCAACTTTAATTGTAATTAAAAGAGTCATTACAGTTATATTTGCACCTGTAACTTTACCATAAGTATATTTGAGGTTTCAATCAAAGTTGTATTTGTGGCTATAAGTTGAGTTGTTTTTGAAATTAAAATAATATTTTACTTTTAATTGTTATGGTAATTGAAAAAGTGATTACAATATTACTTTTGATTATCATTATAATTGAAATGTAAACAAAAATTGTATTTGCAGCTGGATTTGCTATTTAAATAATATTTTATTAGTAATTGTAATTATAATTGAAAAAGTAATTGTAATTGTACTTTTAAATGTAATTGTATTTAGAATTTTACTAAAATTCATATTTTTAGTTGTGTATACATATATATTTATCTCTATTATGTGGACAATATCTTGGTTCATATAGAGTAAGGACCAATGAACAAACAAATTGTTTCATTAGAATGATATTAATTATGAGTTCCAACTACTTATATAGACCACGTCTAAGTCATATTGCGTAAATAAATTATTAATCACAAAAAAAAACGGATCACCTCTGTTGAACTACTTTTTTCACTTTCTCATCAACTTGTAACTAATCAAACAATATTCTATAAATAATTACATTTTTCCATCACTCACAACCATCTTGAAATACTGAAATTACTTGACCTGCTTGTACCTTTAAGTTATCGTCATTATTGTCTATTTGCCTGACTGAGTTCGACTGCTCACACTAACATACAAACGTACATGAATTTATGAAACTTATTCGTGCATTTTCATGTCAAATTTTTTCCAATATTCTTCCTACTTGGATCGCAAAATAAATTTGTTGCAGTACATCAAATTAAAATTCCAACACGGAAGCCTCAAAGTCGCCACTATTGTTATCGCAATGTTGTTGCTGTTGTAGTATTAGCTACCGACACAGTATGCAATACAAATTTTCGACACGTTCTCAGTGGTGGGTAACAAAAGCAAAAAATATTTTAAAAAAGATGCATACAAAAACAAAAGCAGCTTTAAAAACAAGTACAAAAAGAGGCAAGACAGTTTTTTGTTAAAAAGAAAAGCTTGCGGTGTACACCTGTTCATGTCTCAACAGCAAATGTCTCAGCTGGGGAGAGTACAGTTCGTGCATACAGGGTGATGGGGAGGATGTAAAATTTCAAAGTAATAAATTTATAATGAAAGCTCAAAAAAAAAAAAATAATAGCAAAAAACAAAAATAACAATAAAAATGCATTGGCGCAACAACAATAGCAAATATTGAATGTAATTTCGCAAAAATCAAGCTTAAACAAATACAACAATAAGAGGAGTTGCAGTAAGGCAGTGCGAGAGCTGACTGCTTTGCAAAAAAAAACAGAG
The DNA here is from genome assembly GCF_023373825.1 of Bactrocera dorsalis. Classification (NCBI taxonomy): domain Eukaryota; kingdom Metazoa; phylum Arthropoda; class Insecta; order Diptera; family Tephritidae; genus Bactrocera; species Bactrocera dorsalis. Next base: position 99,877,941 of record NC_064304.1, on the reverse strand, counting down.
ATTGGATATGTATACTATGTTAACATAACGGTGAATTGATACTTAGGATGCTTTTGCGTTTATCAGAGAAGTAATGCTGACCTTAGATTCCTTATGTAATTAGAACGAGCCATGTAATGATTATAGTACTTTAATTTATTGTACTTATTGTAGTAATTTCAATGCTGCTTATATTGGTAAATTCTGCTGAAATTATAGTTTGGAATGTAATGGTAATGGTTATTGGTAATTACATAATTCATTTGTTTTTGTGAATTTAATTACTATAGGAATATGAATTATAATTACTTCTTCCATTTATATATAAAAAAAATAATAGTAGTCACGGTTGTAATTAGTTGTAATGTAATGGTAATTATAATATATTACAAAGGATACATCATTACATCAGAATTAAAATTTAATTATATTTATAAAACGATACTTGGAATTGCATTGTATTAATTTATTTGAACAGTAATTATAATTACTTGGTACTGAGTGGCGTTAATCGAAAAATAGAAAGTAATTTTTTTGCAATTAAATTGGAATTGTGTTAATAATTGTTTCTGTATTGGAATTTGTTTTTGTTGTTATAATTGTAATTACATTTGTATTTGTATTTGTATTTGAATTTGTAATTGTATTTTTAATGGTATTTTGTATTTACATTTGTATTTGCATTTGTAATTGTATTTGTAATGGTATTTGTATTGGTATTTGCATTTGTATTTTGCATTTGTAATTGTATTAGTAATTGTATTTGTATTTGTGTTTATATTTGTATTTGTATTTTGCATTTGTAATGGTATTTGTATTTTTCATTTGCATTTGTATTTATATTTATTTTCCAATATTATTCAAAAACTGTCTACTAAATTTGTGGATGGTACTGTAATTGTAATTAAAAGTGTAATTGCATGGTATTTAGTATATTTATGTAATAAATTGCATTAGTAATTGTAATTGCAATGCATTACAAGGCATTTGTGTTCACACCTAAATTAAAATGTCAATTTTAATTGTAAAGTATTGTGTTATAATTGTAAAATGTAATTCTTAAGCAGTATGTAATTATGTTTTCAATACTAGATGATATTAAACGTTTTTTTCTAATCGTGATTGCATGATATTTGCAATAGTATTCGCAAATATATTTAATAGTATATTTGCAAGTGTAATTGTAATTCAAACTGTAATGCGCTGCAAATATACTTGCAAATTCAATTGTAATTGAAACGATGTGCTCTATTGTAAATACAGTTTCATTACGATTTATTGACGTGTAATCTCTACTCAACCCACATTAGCTCTAACCAACTACTATTGTTTCCATACCACAACAATGAGTCTGCTCCATTTTTTTGAAGATTTTTTCATTGTTGTTTGCCTTTGCATAAATTTAGACTAGCGTTGCGCGCTGACTGCTCCTGCTCATTGTCAATTTCTAGCTTTGTTTCCTGGCTTTTTTGTAACTATTTTTCCACTGCGCTTGCTGCTGATGCTGCACTTGATTCATTGCGCTTTTGTTGCATTCAACATAGAGTTGTTGTGTTCACCTGCTGGCGCAAAGCGCGTCTGGTTCACAAGCTGCCATAAGTGCATCTTGTCGATTTTTCACTCAGCGTTTGGCATTGATTGAAGTTAGAAAAGCGCCTGTTGTGGTTGTGGGAGGCACGCCAACTGGCTGACTGGCAGCCCATCAACCCGCCAGCTCGGTTGCCCGGCCAGTCAAGCAAAATCTTTCGCTTCGCTGCAGCTCCACTGCACCCAAAGTCGTTTGTTGGATTTATGAAGATGCCAACAACAATGTAACATTCGACGTTTAGCCGGGCGCATACACATAACTGTGTTTGTGGGTCTGCACGGCTGGCGGTTTGTCTATTTGCTTGACTTTTGCGGCAGCACTTGACTGGTGCCGTGCGCCGGTGCTTGCGCGCGACTTGATGGATGACAGCGTTGTCAGGCATACACGGTACTTTTGGTGTTTTTGGCTGCCTTCTGCCAACACTGCGCTCCCCTGCTTTTTGCCACGTTTTATTGTTGTTTTGTGCCTGCTTGCCTGCCTGCCGTTCGTTTTATATATGTGGCGCATCTGACTGTTCGTGTGTATGTTCCCTTCGGTTTGGTTGTTTATGCGACTATTTGACTGACTGTCGACTGCAGACAAAATGTTTATGGCGCTTTAAAGTGACAACAACAACAAATTGTTGGCATGTTTATGCAAAATACGAGCATTACAGTGCAGTCGCTTGAGCACGGGTGCCATAGGACGTCTGAGTTTGGCGAGTGGGACCATCGCTTCAAGTGGCATAAGCGCGCAGGCGTACACATCTACTTGTATATATATAATGTGTACATACATATATGTGTGTTTTGTTTTAATATCCTAGTGCGCCAGGCAGTTATACATATATGCATGTGTATAAAGGTACACATTTATTTGCAAAGTAATGTTCGGTTTTTCGGTTTTCCTCAAGTTTTGTGTGGCATGCGGCAGGAATTCGCAAATGATGCAGTCAAATGGCTTATTGTGCTGCAGATAAGCCGCGAGATTTATTGGGGAAAATACTAAAAGGTATTTTTCGGAGTTGATAAAAGTAATGTCTAACGAATTGTTGGTGGGTGTGTGAACAGCTGAGATGTTTTCTAATAAATCTAATACTCTTTATTGTATTCCTTTTCGTGCAATGCCGCATTTTACCGTTATGTAATGCAGTTGAATGCTGTGCGATTTTTGATTCTTTTTTTTTATTTATGAAATTTTTATGTATATTGTTGCTAAAATTTAGCTGTTATAAAGTTGTAGTTACTTTTAAGAGAATTTGTTGTTTTAGTTTTGCTCTTCTTAAGAAAAATAATTTGTATTTAATAAGGGAACTTCTGACCAAAGGTCTTCGCTATGTGGATATATTTCAGAAACGGAAAACTTATTACCTCACCTTCAAGTTGAATTAAGGGAACTCAATAATAAAAATTAATTTTTATCTTGATTTTGATAGGTCAGTTTGTATGGGAGCTATATGCTATAGTATTCCGATCGAAAAACTTTTCACGGAGTTTGCAGCGTGGCCTTTGAAAATAATCTATGCCAAATTTCATGAAGATATCTTACCAAATAAAAAAGTTTTTCATATGTAGACTTGAGTTTTATCGGTTAGTTTGTATGGCAGCTGTATGATAAAGCTGTTGGATCTGAACAATTTCATTGCAGATAATAGCGTAGTTTTCGGGAATATTCTATGCCAAATTTCATGAAGATATCTCACCAAATAAAAAAGTTCTTCATAAGAGGACTTGAGTTTCATCGGTTAGTGTGTATGGTAGCTGTATGATATAGCGGTTGGATCTGAACAATTTCAATGGAGATTATAGAATACTCTTTAGGAATAATCTGTGCCAAATTTCATGAAGATATCTTACGAAATAAAAAAGTTTTTCTTACGAGGACTTGAGTTTGATCGGTTAGTGTGTATGGTAGCTGTATGATGCAGTAGTCCAAAATTGATGGCTTCGGCAAATGAGCAACTTTTTGGGGACAAAAGGATGTGTGAAAAATTTCAAATCGATAACTCGTAAACAGACGACTATTTTATCCTGTTCAGGTCAGCTACACAACCTGTTCGGTCACCTACACAATATATAACTCAAGAAAAACTAAATCAAATCGATTTTTTTAACCATTTGCAAAAAAATTTCCTGCTGGGTGTTGCTTTATTCGACGCCAGCACATTTGTTACAATTTCAATTGGCAGCATTTGCAATTTTTACCTGCGGCCAATTATTAGCACACATGCTGCCAATAGGACACGACACAAAAACAATAAGAAACGCCAACAAATCAAACATAACTATTTATGAACAATCGCATGGCAGAGCAGACATATCGACAGCCGAGCGATGTAGTAAATGCAAATCGCAATTTTTAACAAGTTAATTTCATTGCAGCCCAAGGCGCTGATGAGGAAAATGCGGGCAACAAATTGCCACGCTGTGTTGCAACAGTCAGTGTAGGCAAAAAAAGGCATAGTACGAATGCAAAAAACCAAAAAAAACTTTACACAAACTACACACACTAAAATTCGGTGGCGACAACGAAACGGTAGCAGCGAATTGATTTTTAAGTTGAACTGTTACATTTCGGCTGCATGTTGCTGCAACAAGCAAAATGTTCTGGCAATTTTGACAGAGTAAATTATCAACACAAAAACAAAATGGAAAAAAATGGAAATAAAAAAATAGTAATCGCTCAATGGCAGCATTAATAATGACATTTTATTTGTGGCAGCAACAAAAACAAAAACAAAATATAACAAAAATAAAAATCTGCAGAAATATTGAATAATAATATTGTACAATAAAACAAAGGCAAACTAAAATTTCCATTCATTACACTCAACAATTGTTGTTGTATGCAGCATTTGTTGCTGCGGCACAATTATACGCTTTAACGTTTTCATTTGATTTTCCGGCTCTGGCTAAGCGACATTGCAACATAGCTGGCGACATGCAACAAATAGAAAAAAACTTGAATTTTTTTTCTTGCCAACAAAAATCCGAAAAAACATTAAATTGCATGCTTGTTATTGTTGTTGCTGCCGCCACAATTGTTAGGGGCGTTTGTTTGTGGTATTTTTCGGGCGACTGGTGTTACGCGCGTGCGCCGCCGACCCATTTTCGCCACAATACACCATGTTGCACGAAACGGCGGCCGCACACAGTTTGGGTGGCCAGCACAACCAGAACAACAACAATAAGCGCAAAAAATCACGAAAGCCGCATAAATAAAGCGTATAAAAGAATATGCAACAACAAGAGCTGACAACAGCTTCGGTTGTTTGCGTAGTGCATGATTTTTCGTCAATATTTGAATTCGTTGTTGTTGTTGTTGTTGCGTTGTCAATAAGTAAAAAAAGCACAACAACAACTATTGCGGCGTGCCACCCAAACTCCAGCCGCATATGACAGCTAGAAAATTACAGTTGTTTTATGCTTTTTTGTTGTTGCTTATTTGTTTTGTTGTTGTGGCCTGGCCGTTGTTCAACGTTTGTTTTGTGAAATTGAAAATTCGTGATTTTTAACTTGCACTAACAATGAAAATTATTGTTGTTAGGCAGATTAAGCAAAAGAAGAGGAAGAAAACAACGGCGAATGATTGCTGCTAACCCAAAAAATCGATAAGTAAGAGATTTGTATTTGAATATACAGGTGTGTGTGTGTGTCGTCAGAACGGCACGGCGGTGTAAGCATTTTGGGTTGTTAGAAGTCTAGAAAAGCATAAAAATTTTTAAGACAAATACTGGCAAGTAAGCGTATGTACATATTTATGCTGTAGTTGCATACAAACACGTTTACAAATACATATACATATGTTTACAAATACATATATACGCTCAGCAATACACATATACACTCCCATACACGAAAACATACGTACATGCCTGAGCTCACGTACATTTCTGGCATTTGTTCAGCTAACAGTGAATTTTGTTTTGACATAACTGTCTATGACGTGATTGCTGTGAGCATTACAACAACAAAAAAACAACAAATATCTTTCTAGTTGCTAAAGGCAGTGGCTTAAACATATATATAATAACAATAACTCTTATGCAAATACCATATTTATAGTCCATTAGGGTTTACGGATACAAATTTTGACAACAATGTCCAGCATTCTGCTGTGTGTTTACGGTATTAGTTGATGCAACTAGCTGATATTTTTGTATATGCAATATCAAGTGATTGCTTACGATTGGCTGTGGGTGCTACAGAATCAAAAAATACAAACACTTTGATGGCCGAAAACTCCGTGGACTTAGACGACTGCTGATTTTAACAGAATATTTCTTTAGTTGAGATCCGTATCCTTGTCATGAAACATTCATCGATGCTTCAGTAGCTTGAGGTTGTTGTTGTTGTTGAAATCCATCCTGAGGATGACAAGGTTTAAATAAGTTGTCGTCGACGTCGTCCATCGGCAGGCCCAAAAAACGTGATGTTTCGATGGACCAAACGGACCAAAGGGAGAGTCAGTAGCTTGAGGCCACTATAGCTGCTTTGATACTTTGATGAATTGATAGACATTTGTGTAACCAATTTTTAGTTGATGATATTAAAAAGTATGTTAATAATTATTGTCCCAAAAATTTTGGTTTTTAATTATTAAGAGATGGCACTGTTCGATTTTCTTTCCACTGTTCCAATATTCCATATTTTTCAGATATACTATATGCCATTCAATTGAAGCCTAAAAAACAATATTTTTTACACAAATGTGATCAACTTTGACACTGAAAAATATTTGTTTGCGGGGCGTTTTCTTCATTACTTTAATACGAAGAAAATCTCAGTCGAAAGTCATAGTGTACTGTCTTACAAAGGCTGCAGAATGGCGCAGAAAGTGCTTAGATGTTTCCATCTTATCCTTATCCTTCATAAATTTTTTACAACTTGCGTCCGTGAAAATGTTTAGCCTTACCGCATGTAAGAATACCTACTATTCCGGCAAAATTATGTTTTCTAAGTTCAAGTAGCTCAGCACATCTCCTGCGTTATACTTTTGGCCAAAATGCTCTTGCAGTTCAACAAGAGCAGGTCATTGACCAAAGCCTGTTAAGCGCACGTGAGGTCTACTGATCAAGTGCTTGAACGCAAGATAACAAGGGAGATCCCACTCGGTCCCATTGCAATGTAAGCGAGGCACTGGTACATCTCTCTACTTAGCTCGTCGGCAGTTGCCCGCGAATCCGCTCTGATCAGACACCCAAACCATATTGATGATTAAGTAGCTCGTTGCTATTTCTAGTGAGAATGGATACTTCTTGATCAGCTATGAGCGCACAGTTAACAAGCTCAGTGCTAGTATAGCCGACCTGCTGTCGGAGTGAATGCTCACCCTATATTTCGTAAAACTTTGATCTCAAAATTGTTAATAACAATCACAATGTAATAAAAAAAACCTAAAGGAATAGAAATGGCGTCGAATAGCAATCACTTCTGCGATCAAAATTTTTAGAAATACAGTAGAAGAAGGCGACGTTACTTAATGAAAATTGTTACCAAACATAAGAAGAGACCGCAGAAACTTTGGCAGTCACTCAAGCAGCCATTTTAGAACATTTAAAAGCAGTTGGATATAATCAAAAGCAAGAAAGCTAGGAGGCTGGGTAAAATAGTAGCCGAAAGCTATTGAAAGACGATTTTGTATGTCAGAAGTGCTGCTTGAACGCTATAAAAAGAAGTTACTTTTCATCGGATTGTGACTGATGATGCAAAATGGAACCATTACGGCAATCTTAAATGTCAGAAATCGGTAGGCCATTTTTCATCATCGGTGATGCAATCAGTGTACGTGTTTACACCTCATTTTTGGTATATTTCTTAGACATACTTTAAGCTCTGGCCAAATGTCATGGATCCTTGAGTAGAAGTTCACGCAAGTGAGGAAAGTTTTTTGAGCGCCATTCACATGGGAGTGGTCAGAAACGATTCTTTTATCTGTATATATGGCTCAAGCAGTTCACGACTTCCGGTCTTAAACAAAGGTTCCTCTGAGTAGCCAAAAAGCATAAGTTTGAAGGCGAACTAGAGTGAGAAGGCGACTCATCCCCTGCACAGTGTTGTGCGCTGGGTTTGGGATTCGCCACGTAAACGAAACTACACAAACCAACAATGAAAAGAAGAAAACAGCTTCAGATAAGAGGCAAATGTGTACTAAATATTTAATAATCTAATAGTGTTGTAAATTCAATGGAGAGAAAATTTATTCAAAAGAGCTTCGTCTACCTTACAGAAATTTTGAAGTGATGACTTAAACAAAAACTGTGAGGGATCCAGTGGAATGAATTCTGAAAGTGATGAAAAAATTATTTTTAAAAATTTATGTATATTTCTTTTATTACTATTTACTATGCTAATATAAGGTTGGATGGGTGGAAGGGTTCAAAAAAAGTTAATTGGACTTAATTCATGCTTGTTTTTTAATATATTTTATTTGCTAGATGCATGGCTTATCGAAATAGCTTAGTACGGCAGATGTATAAAATAATAAAAACTATACTGAAGCATATTTATGTAGATAAAGAAAAAAAAAATTTTTTGTACACGCTTTATATTTATGCAAAAATCTATCGCTGCCATTGACAAAATTCACCTTCGAACAGCTTTCCCTTTTATTTGTTTTTGTAAGCACATATTGAAAACATGCGCATGCGCAACACCCAGACTTTATTTGTGCCTAAGCTACATACGCCCTCTCATATACAATACAATTTTAATATTATTTGCAATTTTATTATTATTTGCAACAAACAATTTTCGGGTGCTGACAATGCAATTTTTACGCTCCGCCAAGTGCAACTTGCCCAAAGCCAAAAAGCGAAAATTTCACATGTTCACGAATATCATAAACAAATTTTAATTTGAGTTGAAAAAATGCGAATGTGTGCCACACACACACATACATACACACACTGTGGGTGGTCATTTAATTTACACATAATCTTGATTGTTGTACTAACCAAGTGTGAGCATGGCTAATACGCTTTGTCCCATGGCTAATGCTTAGTTACATTGTGCATGTTGTGTATTTATTTTTGTTATATAACAGCATATTTGCACATACTTGGCGAGATGTGTGCGATAAGTTTTGAACTTTTTCAAATTTGAAATTTTTTTTTAACCCGTGAGTGCAGCAGTGGGGTATAGGGTATTTGTTATCGCAACAAATAAAATTGCAAAATATAAAATTAAATATTACAACATTTTCGTTAAGTTTCACAAAAAAAAAATTGTTTAAGTAAATTCAATATTATACGCGCATTAAACAAGGGTTAATTTCACAATAGCCAATCTTGACCAGCGCACACACACAAATCGGCCACCCAAGTCATATATCATAGATATATTCATTACACTCGCCGAAAAGGCGTTACTGACATGCCGCCAGCGTTCATAAGAGACTCTAATAATAACAATAAAAAAGACAATAGCATAAACAATTGCCAGAACACCCTCGCTTGGGGCAAGAGACATACATACACACACAAGCACGCGAGTTTACAAAAATAAATATCAAATAATAGGCGAATCAATAAGGCAAACGCACAATGAAAAGCCGGCAAAGGCCGCTTGCGACGCCCCAACACGCGCCAACAAAAGACTTAAGCAACGAACTCGCTGACTCGCTGGTGAGAGTAAGAGTGAGCGGCGGCGCGTGTGTAAAATGCAATATTTTCTGTTGGCATTATCAAAATGTAGGCTATTATTGCAAATGTTATTGTTTAAAGCGTTTATTTTCCAAAAAAAAACTTATTTGTTGTTTTTGTTTTATTTTTCTTCAACCTCAAATGCAATTTGCGTCGATTCCGTTTCAACTACTGTTGTAGGTCGTTGCTTGTCATTCAAACTCGACGCGCGGCAACGGTTCATTCTAATTGCCGCCTATTGTTTATATACAAGCAGATGTATGTATGTATGTATATTTAATATTCAATATATGTATATATAAATCTCTATATATATTTCTGTGCATACATATATATATAATATATTTCTCAATATGTGGGTGTGCGCTTTAATTGTTAGCTCCGCATACATTGTAACACCAATTTTAGCATTTATATCCGCCACAAAAACAATAACAACAATTATAGCAGAAATACATATTCTATAAAGTAGGGCGTGTTGGCTTAGATAATAATAAGCATATATACATATATATGAATATATTGCACTGCCCAAAACATCCTTGTCGATTCTTAATACCGGCACGGCGGGTGTTGATTTCGCAATTACTTATATTATACGAATTTTGTTGTTATTGCACACGTTGTGTTGGCACATTTGCATATCTACATATTTATCTAGAGCACTTTGCATGCAGCTGCGACCCACTGGCCAAACAACAACAGTGCGCCGCACAACGACAAGCGACAACTAGTTCCGCTAGCAGTCATTGCTCTACTTCAACTGTTGTTGTAGTCATATTTAATATGCATTGTTGTTGCGCCGTATAGCCGCATATAATTGATTAAATGGCTGACAAGTGTAACGATACGTAATTTGTTTATAATAATTAATAAATTATATTAAATAACTTGTGACACAAAGCAGTGTGTTACAGCGGTTGCTGAGGCTATACCGCTATTGGTGAATCTCATTTGGTCAATTGCAGGTTTGAATCAAGGGTAACTGGAGGGTCATATTAGCTACTTATGAGTCTTCTGATGTTTCTGCGAAGTGACGAGAGGACGAGCTTATTTTTGGTAGTTATTGCATGGGTTGAGTTAACGCCTTCACCGCAAAGATACATGAGTTTCTGGAGATTTCTTGTATGCGAGTATAATGAAAACACTCTGCCAGAGATTGGTCCTAAACGTAGGCAACATTTTTTTAATGCTTTTTATATACATCCTAAATGTAGGCAACAATTTTTTTATTGTATATATGTATAAATTATTAAACGTAGGAAAAATAGCCAAAAGCCTTGTTTTGACAGATCACGCGTGAGTCGTGTCAAGCTGTCATGTTATTTTTGTTCAGTATTATTTGGCATTTCAGCGTGGCAAGACCTATGCCTGAACAACGTATACAAATCGTTCAACTTCATTACGAAACTTCACGTTCTGTAAAGAATATGTTTCGTGCGCTTCGATCAACTTATGGTCAACATAATCGTCCTACTGCGCGTAATATTTGCAACATTATCACCCACCTTGAAACCCAGGAGTTATTATTGTATAATATTCGACCGAATAGACCACGTACAGCACGCAGTGAAGAAGATATAGCAGCTGTAGCTGCGGGTGTACGCGAAGACCGTGGAGAGTCGATTCCGCGACTTTCGCAGCAACACGGACTGACGTGTGGAACGACTTGGCACATTTTACGTAGAGATTCTAAGTTGAAACAGCTTGTACTAGAACTGAAACCGAATGAGCTTATCAACCGACATCATTTTGCTCTTTAGGCTCTTGAAAAGTTCCAAAAAGATCCGATTCTATAGTGATATGATGTCGGCAGTTCCAACAAATGTGCATCTTCTTGGTGAGAAAACAAACGAGAGCAAAATTTCAGATCGATACCTCAAATACTGAGCGAATAGTTCGTGTATGTAAAGACAGATAGAAAGAGAAAGTGGAACGCAGCTAAGTTGATTCAGCTAGTCACGGTGATTATTTAGTCCTGGTTATATATATTTTATTGGGTATCCGAAGATTCTTTTTGAATCTAAGAAACTTCGTGACAATCGTACCCTTTTCAAATTATAGAAATATATAGTATAACTAAAGAGTGCTTTTATTCGAAATTTATCAATTGTTGTTGTGGTTTTAGCAGCATTATATTTCACTGAAAACTCTGGTGTGTATAGAAAAATATATTTTAAATTCATTTACGTCGACCCGAGTACTGAGAGTTTCATGTAAAACATTAGTACGCCTAATGGTAGGCAATGCGCCTATACAATTTCGTATAAAATGCACTTTTATCGCACATATTTATATATATCTGCTAATCCTTTCTCTCATCTGTATAGTTATATATACTTGTACATACATATTCACTATCTATTTATACTTACACATATATAAACACACTATTGAGAGCCTTACTATATCTAGCTCCGCCTTAACTCAGCAGCTAATTAAGTTATTCAATTACAAATTAACAATTACTCACATTTGTCACAACAAATAGAAACCGCTTGGAAATATTTGCATTTATTACGTCTTTTTTCATAGGCTATGCATATGAAGTGCAAGTATATGGTATAGTTATACTTGTATACATCGTGATGGAAAATTTGCAATAAAAGTTAGCGACATTTTGAAGTGTTGACGTGGATTCGCAGTTGACAGCTGGACAACGAGACAGCTGCACTCGTAAGTCTTATGAACGTAATGTTTTGATAAATTATCTAATTGGGTTTACACGCGGATATCAGGTTATGCGAATTTATGAAAATTATTTTAGTTCAGGAAATGGCGGGTCACTGAGAAACCTGCTCGTTTGAAGGCTTATTGTTAGGAAAGCGGAACTAAAGGCAATAATTTTTTTTCTTTGAAATTTGCGGTGAAATTTGCAGTATACTATTCTTACTAAAATCACGAATCTTTGTGCGATGAAGTTGAAACTAAGTCCGGTAAAGTAAAAATTTGCTTAAAGTTATATTGTTTATAATACTTTAAAATTTATTTCTTAATATTTTACATTAAAATTAAGTCTAATTCCACAAACTACATATTTTTTTGTATTGACAGCAAATTTTTTTAAGAGTTTCTTATAGCCATGTATCTTGGTATACAAGTATTACTGTACTAATGCCACTATCATTTAGTTTTAACTTCAATTTGCATCTGCAGTCTGTAGCCTAATTGGCTAATTAGTAACTACAACTAACTCTTTTCGATTCGCTTGGCTATTAGTGATGGCTCCTCATTTTATTGTGAGTATTTAAGCTCGTTGGCTGATTGGCTGAGCACACTTAAGAGCGGTCGCATTTACATTGTACAGTTTATTTATTTTTTATATTCAATTTTATTTTTATAACCTGAAGAGGGTATATAAAGTTTGCTATGATGTTTGTTACATCCAGAAGGCATCGTGGAAACGAACGCTCCGAACTAGTCCTTCACTTTTGAGATATCGATCTGAAATTCGTTTTTCCTCAAGAAGCGGCTCAGTTTTCTAAACCGTCGATATCATGCCACTATAGCAAATAGCTGTCACAAAAACTGAACAATCAGAACCAAATGCTTGTATTTTGTGGACTTGTTGTTTTTATATGACAGTTTATTGTGAAGAAATTTGGAAATAATGCAAACTCCGATGAAATTGGTCGGATGAGATAACTATAGAAGCCTGCAATACAAACTGAGAGTTGGGAATCAAGTTCTTGTATTTGTGAAGGATATTACAACTTCTGTGCAAACGTAGTTAACGTTTTTTTCTAATTTTTATTATGTTATTATTTTAGTTTTTCACTTTAATTTCACTTCTAAAATATATAATTTAATTTTTATACTTGATAATAATTAATTTATTTTTTTATTTTTTTTTATAATTACAATTCATAATTTTTAATAATTAAAAATAAATTTTATGAATAATATTTTATTACTTATATATTATTTATTACTTATATATTTTTATAATTTTTTTTATATAATATTTCGTAGTTTTTTAATTTATGCTTTTAAAATTTTTATTTTATATTTTATAATATAAATCTTTTATTATTTAATTTAAAATTTTTTGTACTTTATGGATTTCTAATTTATATTTTGTTTTATTTTATAATTTATATATAGTGGTTTTTATTTTATATTTAATAATTTAAATTTCAACTTTTTATTTTGTATTTGATATTTCAAACTTTTTATTCTTTTATAAATTTTTGTTTTATTTTATATTTTGTAGTATTCTAATTTATATTTTGTGTTTAATATTTCAGATTTTTTTATTTATTATTTTTAATTATTTTTATTAAAATTTGTATTTATTTTATAATTTATATCTAATGGTTTTTAATTTGTATGTAATTATTTAATAATTTAAATTTTAAATTTTAACTTTTTATTTTGTATTTTATATTTTAAACCTTTTATTCTTCTTATTAAATTTTTTTATTTTATACTTTTATTTTTTTTTATTAAATTTTATGTTTATTTTATAGTTTATATTTTATGGTTTTTATTTTATGTTTTATATTTTTAATTTCTTAATTTCTTAATCTTTTTATTAAAAGTTTTTTATTTTATTTTTTATATTTTGCAGTATTCTAATTTTTATTTTTTATTTTATACTTTTAATTTTATTTGACTTTATAATTTATAAAAACAATATTTTACGGATTTTATTTCATATTTTAATTTTTTTATTATTTTTTATTTTATTTTTTAAATTTTTTATTTAATAATATTTATTATAATTTTTTTAATAATTTATTAGTTTATTTACATTACGTATGTGGTATTTTTATACCTAAAACCTGCCATCCTACCACTAGTATACAGTAAAATAATGCATGCAACCATCACATAACTTTGTCTATTATAAGTTCATTATTATCCCCTTTTTATTTTGTTAAAAGCTTCATTTGCTTTTTCTACCATTGGCGCGCGTTTGCGCTATTCCAAATGGCCAGCCAGTTAAATTGTAAAATAGAAGAAGCCCAGCCCATTTCCAACCCATCGGCAGTTTTAGTCATACATACAGTTTTGTGTATATATGTAAATTTGTACATAAATACAAGTGTACATTGACAAACATCGCGCCCAGTCGGCCAATGACAGTGTTAGCGTAATATACACAAACGGCAGCGGTTGCTATTGTCGGTCATTGGTGGGATTTTGAAGTCTTGCTCATTAACATAAAATAAATTTATTTTTATTTTTGTGGGTTGTAAATTTTCATTTGTATTCGATTTTTTGTTCGCCGTTAAAATTAATTTTTTGCTTTTCCTTACTCATTTTCGTTGGCGCGGACACGCCCATTATGTTAATTATGTATTATAAAGCTTATTGCGCAGCGTTTGGTGATAAAAGTAGTATTAAGAAATATAGAAATATTATTGCAAAACGTTTGTATATATAATATACATATATATTTGAGTTTATATACATATCTTTTACAATTAGAAAACATAAAAAGTCTGTCTTTACTAAAAGCTTTCTAAGAGCAGCGGCTATTCCATCTTCTCCTTATTTCATTAAATATAGCATATGGTGCAAGAAATCTCACAAACGCTCATAAAACTGTACAAAATTTCACCTATGTTTACAAAAGCATGAATCGTTATAACAACAACAACAACATTATTTGTCTTGTCACCCTGTCATAAACACGCCACTCGCTGCTGTCAAATTAAAATTAGCTGTTATGCTACAAGCATACTATGAACATAAACGCCAGAACAACCGCTACCAATATAAAACACACTGCCAACAACAATAACAATTTGTACTTATGTATATACCACACATATCAGCTTAGCTAATCTTCTTCGAAACGCTGATTTTCTCCGCTAGTCTAATTGAGTTGTTTCTATGTTGTATTGTTTGCATAACCCTTTGCTTTTGCTCTGTGTGTGTATGGGTGTGTGTGTGTGCGGTCACTCTACGCTTATTAATTATATGTTTTGTGTTGTCTATAGATTGTCTAGACATTGATATGTTGACTATAGCATTGTGATATATGGGCCGCGTGATGCGACCGGACATTTGAGTTGAATATGTTAAGCAACGGTGACTTTTAGAATTATATACACACACACGCACATACAGAAACACACAGATGCATAGAGACTTGTTGGTAGCACTTTTTCGGTGCTTAAAAGTGCTTATTTGTTTAATATGAAAATTATTGGCTGCTAAATTTGTATTGCCTTGTTTTATGCACCGTGCAAAATTAAGAAATAATTAAATTTATTTTGCCATACGTTGTGCAGGGCGTGTGTGCACGCTAAGGATGCTGTTTAATTATTAATAATTAAAATTGACATGCAAACATATGATTTTTAACACCTTTTTCATGTTGAACATATATGAGACTGTGAGAAAAGTGATTAAGTGTTTGGGAGCTAAGAAGCGAAGATGGTTATTCTTGCTAGCTTGTTACTATTTTATTTAATTTTATATTGGCAAATTTGTTGTATTCTATATTTTTTTATTATTTGTGATAAACTATTTGAAGAAAGCAAGCACTTCTATCTCCTTTTTAATAGATAGCTGCTTTGGTGTCATTATTTTTGTTGTATTTTTGAAAATAATATTCGGTAGTCGAAAAAGTCTTTTCGTGTTTCTAATCAAATTTCAACCTATTTATTATTTTTTGTAATGAACTTTAATGAACCAAATATGTATCATTTGGATCGACCACTTTTTGCCATTTTTCCGCTAGAGACATTACTCCATTAGTGTAAAAATTTTCTAGTTTCTCGGCGAAAACTACGACAAATAATTTAATAGGCTTCTCTTGAAGCCAACTTTACTCCATTAAGGGATTTTTGCATTGACCGATATAAATGGTAGTCCGATGGTGCAAGTTCAAGCTTATATGTTGGCTGCATCAAAACGTTCCAGCCAAGCTCTCCCAGTTTCTCGAGTCATCAACGATGATCGCACACATCTTTTTCCTGATGGCAGACGAAGCCCTTTCTGATGATCAGCTCTGGCCGTTTTTTTCGATTGCTTGCTATAATCTCATGAGTTGTTGACATTAAAATGTAAAGGGTGATTTTTTAAGAGCTTGATAACTTTTTTTAAAAAAAAACGCATAAAATTTGCAAAATCTCATCGGTTCTTTATTTGAAACGTTAGATTGGTTCATGACATTTACTTTTTGAAGATAATTTCATTTAAATGTTGACCGCGGCTGCGTCTTAGGTGGTCCATTCGGAAAGTCCAATTTTGGGCAACTTTTTTGAGCATTTCGGCCGGAATAGCCCGAATTTCTTCGGAAATGTTGTCTTCCAAAGCTGGAATAGTTGCTGGCTTATTTCTGTAGACTTTAGACTTGACGTAGCCCCACAAAAAATAGTCTAAAGGCGTTAAATCGCATGATCTTGGTGGCCAACTTACGGGTCCATTTCTTGAGATCAATTGTTGTCCGAAGTTTTCCCTCAAAATGGCCATAGAATCGCGAGCTGTGTGGCATGTAGCGCCATCTTGTTGAAACCACATGTCAACCAAGTTCAGTTCTTCCATTTTTGGCAACAAAAAGTTTGTTAGCATCGAACGATAGCGATCGCCATTCACCGTAACGTTGCGTCCAACAGCATCTTTGAAAAAATACGGTCCAATGATTCCACCAGCGTACAAACCACACCAAACAGTGCATTTTTCGGGATGCATGGGCAGTTCTTGAACGGCTTCTGGTTGCTCTTCACCCCAAATGCGGCAATTTTGCTTATTTACGTAGCCATTCAACCAGAAATGAGCCTCATCGCTGAACAAAATTTGTCGGACGTAAAGCGCGAAACACATTTCGAACCGAACACTGATTTTGGTAATAAAATTCAATGATTTGCAAGCGTTGCTCGTTAGTAAGTCTATTCATGATGAAATGTCAAAGCATACTGAGCATCTTTCTCTTTGACACCATGTCTGAAATCCCACGTGATCTGTCAAATACTAATGCATGAAAATCCTAACCTCAAAAAAATCACCCGTTAGAATCAATCATAGTGGATGATCTCTTTCCAATACCACCAAACACTCATCATAACCTCTCGAGGCGTCAATCCTGGCCTTGCGACCATTTGTTGAGCTTCACCACGCTAGGACCATAACCTTTTTCGCACATTATTGTTGTATTTGATCCTCTTTTCGTTTTCTGCCACCATTCGCTCCAGAAATGGTTCGATTTTATTTCGTTTTAGCAAAAAATCGCATATGTTAATTCGGTCCATTAAATTTTTCACAGACAATTCATGTGGCTCTTTTTGTATCCAACCTTTTTTGATATCATGGCCGCTTATGTGACGGTCCTGATCAATCTTTGCCATAATTTCATCGACCTTTTCACCGATAAGTCGACCAGACCGAGGTGCATCTTTCACATCGAAGTTTCCAGAACCGAAGCTAGCGAAGCATTGTTATGCGACACGAACTGGTACAGCATCGTCTCCGTAAACTTCATAAATTTCATTGTTGGCTTGTGTGGCATTCTTTTCTTTTTTATACGAAAATTTCAAAATATAACGGATTTCTTCTACGAATTTAATTTTTTTTTTGGTAAACGAAGCTTAAAATTTCACCTTTCCATCACTCCATGGTATGTCGCAATGTGATTGGTAGCACTGTAGATATACGACTGCAAAGACATGTATTGCCAAAATACGAAGAAACTTTTTCGACTAACTATTATATTGGTTATATGTGATAGCAGAAGCTGAAAATTTTATGATACATATGTGTAATGTATTGTCGCGAATCGTAAGCAATAAAAAATTCAGTTTCGATTTTTTTGATTATACTTGTCTTTTGCATTTTAGGTGACGGTATAAAAAAACTATGTGTTTTTAATTCTTAAAAATCTAATTTTTGTTAGGCTGTTGCACTAGGTGTGGTCCTTAAGGTTTTTCAGTCAATAACGTCTCATGTTGCATATCTCTCCTTTCAAGTGTAAGGAATACCGCTAAGCATTCAGCAGAACTGCTAGCGCTTGCATTGTAATTACCTTCATTATGGGTTCCGCTCATATGATCGTTCATCTGAATTTCACCTTAAACTTTTTGTGCCTCTCAAGATTACATATAATAACTGTTATTTAAATTTTTGACCAATCTGTTACCCAAAAGACATCTTGAGAGTAGTTTACAGCTCAATGCAAACGTCGATCTGATATTCGAACCCATTGGGCTTGAGTGTTGAAAATAAGTACCATTGAAACATCGGTGGAATTTCACTTCCAGGTGGAGCAGGTACTGATGTATTCATATAATTAAGGAATTTACGGTCAAACTACCACCATTTACTACAATGAAAAAAATATCTGTTTAAATCGAAAAATTTGGAACTCAAATTCGTAATCAGGACACCACAAATACCCTACAGACCGCTTAGAACATCAGTCGCAAATTTTTCCTTCAGATTTTTTAAGTAGTGTAATTAAAACATTAGAGTTGCCAATTTTCATAAAAAAATGTTCACAGCTGGCAGAGTTTAACACGCTTATCACAAAAGTTTAATCAGCATTTAAACGAACACGAAGCTAAAATGAAATAATAAACAAAATAGACAAAAGACAAAGTGGAGCTTTGACAAATGGCCACACCGTTATATGCATATTACAACAACATAACACACCAAATAAATCTAATGAAACATAAAAGCCGTAATGGCAAAAATAATAATAAAGCAATAACAAAAAAAAATAGAAAATAGCAAAAAAAAAGAAAAAAATGATAACCACAAAGCCACTCAGCCAAATAAGCGCGGGCAAACCACGTCCAAGCACAGCGAATCGCAGCAAACCTCAAGCGAAATCAAACACAATTAATTCGAATGCAGTGCGCTCCACCGGTGCAAGCGCAAATTGCAAGTAGACCAGCTCTTGCCGAGCGCTGACTAAGTCTAAGTCACACGCTGCCAGCCAAGTTAAGTCATTGAAGGTGTGTTTGGTGACAGAGACTCTGCATGCAAATGCGCCGCGCGCAAATGAAAAATATGGCAATATCCCACGCAGCGGCAGCGGCAGCGCTAGGAGGGGTACGAGGCAACGGTACACTGTTGACAGCGCTGCGCTCGATTGTTTGAGGGCAAACAAATGTGTGTGCTCCGCTGCGCATGTGAATGTGTGTATGTGTGCGGGTGCATATTGATCAAGATTAACGTCAGGTTAAACAGGCAAACAATGAATTCCTTCAAAGGCCGTTCATGCGCAGCGTGCAAATGCATTGCATAATCACGAGCTGGCTCACTGTCTCATGTTCATATGCGTCTGCGCGCATGTGTGTGTGTGATATATTTGCGCGCTTTTATGGGCAGTACGTACCTAATTTTATAGACGCGCATATATTTTGTTTGCTGCAAATAATTTATGTGTGGAGAGTGCATTGCCTGCACTGCTTTGGCTAGGAAAAGCAGCAAACACTAAAACACATATAGAAAATCGTTAAAATGTTTAGTGTAAAGCACCTTTTGCATATAAATGTTGGGCCGTAGCAGAAAAATGTGTAAAAAAAAAAGTGTAAAAAAATGCGACAAAAGCACAAACAGGCATTTTGCACACACTGTAAATATGCGCTTTAATGGCAGCGGAGGTAGCTGCTCTGCGCATGCGCAACGATAATTATGATTTATGACATGTACTATGTGCAACTAAGTCACTGTGGCAAATGTATTGATTTGCGCATGCTAATATGCCATTGAGTATAAGCACTTTGCAGCTATGAAAGGGAGGAATATTTTAGCTGAATTATTAAATAACGATTTTTTTAAATTTAATCACTTTACTGCTTTATTATGTGTGTATTATTTAGCTACATATATGCTAAAAGGTGATTTCTGAACATGTATATTCGATATTAATTTTAAAACCAAATAGAGAAACTGAGGGGTTTTTAAAGTACTAAAAAAGACTAAAAAAAACCTCAGTTTCTGAGTTATCGGGCTGCAAAATCACACCATTTTCGATTTGAAAATTTTTCAACGTCTTTTTTTGTCCAAAACTTTGTTCATTTGACGGAACCGCTGATATCGAAGCACTATAGCGCATAGCTGCCATACAAACTGAATGTTCGGAATGAGCTTGTATGGAAAACTTTTTTATTTGAGACACTGTATCCATAACGGCACGCATTGTTTTCTCAGTTAGCTTGGCAATCTCCGAGCAAATCGCTCGGAACGCACTACTATTGCCTATAGCTGCCATACAAACTGGTCATTCAAAATCAGGTGCTTGTATGGAAATCTTTTTTATTAAATGAGATATCTTCATGAAATTTGGCACAATTTGTTTTTTAAAAAAATAATGCAATCTCCGAAGAAATAGTTCAGATCGGATGACTATAGCATATAGCTGTCATACAAACTGAGTGATCAAAATTAAGTTCTTGTATGAAAATCTGCTTTATTTGCCAAAATAGCTAAACAAAATTTGGACTAGAAAGTCTCCAAAGCGGAGCTAATAATCTCCGTATATATTCTTCAGATCGCACAACAATAGCATATTGCTGCCAGACAAACTAACCGTTAAAAATGAAGGTAAGGACTTTTTTATATTTATGCTATAAGAAAGTCAGCTATGAAAGATATTTATTGTAGCCGAAGTTAACATTTTTTCGTGATGTGTGGAATTTACATATAAAATCCTTATATCATCTTATATAAATGCCTTATGTAAATAACATCCTGTCTACTTTCATTCTTAATTTTCATGACTTCTTATTTCCTTAGCGAGCTTCCTTTAAAATATCTCTTTATAGTAATTAAAAAAACCATAAAAGGAGTCAATACTGTAGCTAGACCTGGTACATTATTAATTTCTCTGTCATTTTGATCTAAAATAACTAAATCAAACCATTTTCCGACGACATTGCCATACACCTCACCATCAAATGTATATTCAATGCTAAGCAAAAGACTTAAGCAACGAACCTTCTGCTTGATATTGCATACAATCAGCATATATGGCGTGGGACTGGCGTGGCATTGCACTTTTTACAGTTAGAAATTAAGCTTTTGATGAAAAAAATATTACCTTGTAAATGTTAACTGTTTATTGCTTAATTTTTCAACAGCGTCATAATATACATATTTCGTTGCCCACAATTCATATCATAATTCGTTCGTAGCGCAAATGTAAAGAATTTACGGCTATACAGCAGTTTAGTGCTAAATATTTGCATACATAGAAAAGCGAAATACATACGGCGAGGAATTTGCGCAATAAATCCACATTTTAATTTGAGTGGATTTTGTACAGTATCCACTACACAGCGGCAGTTATAAGATAATAACACAATTAACACAAAATTATCAGCTTCAAATGGTTGTTTTAGCTGCTGCAGCTTGCACTACTGCTGCAATGTGGCATAATTATTTCATTTGATTGTTGCCAAAGGCTAGTTTACGATGCACAGAAGCCACAAAGCGCTTGAAAATGTGTTTTAAAGTATTTTAATTGTCGGCGTTTACAAAGACATTATAAACACATAGATACAGAGTTATGTATACAAAAAGATGCCAAGCGCACATATGTAAGCAATATTCTGTCTGCGTGTTTGTATATAATGGAGTGTGATGCATGCATACTGCAGTTATATTTTACGCTGCAGTTTGGCGTTCGCTTGACGCTGCCGACTCCAATTGCTTCAAACAGCGCCAAAGTGCCAATAATAATAAAATGTTTGCCTAATTTTTCTTATCTGTGTGTTAAGATGCCAATGATGTATTGTAAAATGCGAACATTCATAACAACAATTGAGGCAACGACGCCGAAAATTAGATCTAAAGCGTAGCAAAGTTGCACGTTTTTTGCCAAGCATACATAAAAACAATAACAAAAACAAAGGCGCTTAAAAATCTGGTAAGCGTTGATTAGAAACTCAATAAATCAGCTGTGGAAATAAGATATTAACTGTTTGATGGATTACTTTGAAGCAAGACTGGCGATTGCTGCCTCGCTTTGCGTCAGTAGTCATTTACGGTTTACCGTTACAATGAAGACAACCGTTTCCGGTGGCAAATAGAAATAAAACGGGTAATCAAATGGGCAATAACTGTGCCAGCAACAAAAAGGCGTTGAGCAATAGCGCTCAAATGAGGGAAAATTAAGTAGCAATGTCAAAAAAAAAAAAATACTGAAAATGCGCAAAAACACATACAAATACACATAACATACATTTAGTAGTAGCGGCATTAATTTTATATGCTTGAGTTTGCATTTTTGTGCCACAATTTGCTATGCGAAAGCAACCTTGCCACGCTGTGCTAAAAATTAAGTTATAAATTCTTTTATTTCCAATGCCAAACTCAAACACACACACATTCGCGTACTACATGTACATACACATATGCATATAAGTGCATGGAATAAAAGCTACATATGTGACCATCCACAAATGGTTTACCTTCTGTCGCTCGTTTCATTTGTCCGGCGCCTTAAATTGCTACCAAATGCCTTTGACAATTGCACAAAGAAAAAAAAACTACAAAAAATACAAAAGCAGTAAGAAAATATAAAAAGTTGCCAGGAAGCAAAGAAAAGCTTAAGCGAACATTGCTTATACCCTACAAAGCATGAGTTCGCTACCACTCTCAATGAAGCACACGAACTTTCGTTCTGGCGGCGGATGAGTACCAGTTGCAGCAAAGAATTTTTTTTTAATTTTAATTTTTTTTAAAGTCGCACGATTGAACTCACCTGAGACTACTCAGAAACTGAGCCTGGCGCACTCGCTTTTGAGTTTCACAATTTTTCGCGTGGTATAAGAATAAAGAGTAAAAAAGCATATGCAATTAGTTGAAGGGTAGTGAGATATCAAAGTGAATGTCAATGTAACTGCAACGGATATACATTTTTACAGTATTTTTAAAAGTACAGTATCTCAAAACTATTAAAAATATGAATGAAATATTTAAAGATATATATATTGAAATATTTTTGACAGAAAAAACGTAAATTATCTCAAATATAATAACACTAAGCTACCCAATAACTTCACTATTTTCAACAACTTTTTTAATGGTGTGTGGAAAGAAGTAATAAGACCTCTTAGTTCCAATTTTAGCATCAGCTGATGATCAACACGTCAATAAAATAAAAGAAATGGTGTTTGAGAAACAAATATTTGGAATATTGGAAGAGCAGTCAAAACAATTTTGAAATATTATTTGGAAAGTGAAGGCACGATTGGTTCCAAAATCACTCAACTTTATCAATCAACAAAGCGTCGCGTTAACGTCTATGAAACAATGCTTTCCGACTACAAGGATATCATAAAACGTATTATAATTGGCGATGAGTCTTGGATCTATGCTAACAACCCGAAAATAGACGATTAGTTGGCCGTATATCGTGGCAAAGGTAAGCCGAAGCTAAAAAAAAACACGCCAAAGCAGATCAAAAATCAATGATACATTGACATTTTTCTTCGATTATCGATGTGTGGTGCCCATCGAATTCCTTTTGACTGGCCAAACTGTCTACCAGGAATACTTTTTGAATATGAAGCGTCAGTCGTGCGAAGCTATTCGTAAATAAAGCCTAAAACTCTCGGCTTTTGCACCACAATAATACACCATCGCATACTGCATTGATGCTTCGTGAGGAATTCGCCAAATTTCCAACCAATATCTTACCGCAAACACCGTATTCGTCTGATTTAGTTCCGTGACACTTGTGGAAATTCAGCAGATTCAAATGACTGCTTCGGAGAAACCGTTTAAGTTCGTTTAAAGGCATTAAAGTGAACCGCTACGCTCATTAAAGGCTATTTAGGAAATTGACTTTATCAACTGTTTCGAGGATTGGAAAAAACGTTGGCACAAATGTGTTGAGGACAATTTAGATTACTTTGAGAGATATGTCATTGATTTTGAAAAATAAATTAAGAACTTTAAAATTATGAACAAAGTCTTACTATTTTTTGCTCATAGTATTATGATGAAAATCGGAGCAATTTATCAACTTGTATCCACTGTGCGCAATTCGGCATTGGTCAGCGGCGCAAAGAATAGAGGCGTTAGTGCTGGCAACCGTGGTAGGAAATGGCAAGACTATTGAAAGTTTGAACAGCCAAATGCCAGCTGGCAAAAGCGCCGCCGTCTCTTCGCTTAGCTGCAGCTAACGCGCAATTTCACATTTGTGCCCAACTAATTGCCTGGAATGTCATGGCGTTGTCAAAGAAGCGATTTCCTCGGAAAGAACAAATGAAATTTATTTCGCATGCGGCATTGTCGTTGTAGTTGTTGAACCACTAACAGCAAATTAAAGTGAAAAGCCAAATTTTGGTGTTGGAATATGGCGACCATTACAAAATTACTGGTGTGTACGAATGCACTTAAGTGATTGACGATGTTTTATGGCTCACTATAAATGGCTGCATTTAATTTATGAGGAGTATCTTGGTGTCATTTGGTTTGTCTTTATTAGTGTGCTAGAGAAATGTGGGTCAGTTTTTATGTATCACTTGTACATACTTAGAATGATTGATATGTTCTAAGGAGAGCAGAGTTGCTTTAAAGGCATAGCACTAGGTGGAAAAGTTCTGTTCGCCAAATAGCTGTAGATTCGGCGCATATAATCAGTTGTATGCTAGTGGTAATGATGCATATAATTATAATTGAGGTTATGCAGATTATTGTGTTCAGTGTAATTTTGATTGTAATGGTAATGGTACTGGTAATGATAATAGTAATTGTATTTGTAATGACAATTATGCTGATAACGAAAGGAAAGGTAATTGTAATGAAGGTTATAGAGATAATTGTTATTAATGTAATTACATATATTATATGTAATCATTAATCATAATAGTAATTTCAGTTGTGATAGTAATTATTCTGTTAAGGGATATAATAGGAACATTGTTTGTAGCGTTGGTAATTACAACAGTAATGGTGATTGTAATGGTAATGATTACTTGCATAAATTAAATTACTGAATTAATGGTAACGCATTGTTGGTAGAGTGGGTAGTTATACAAGTAACGTTAGTTGAAATGGTAATGATTACTTGTATAAATTAAATTACCGATTTAATGTTAATGCATTTAAAATTTCTTAAGATGAAAAAAGAGTGCTATTGATATTATGATAGCCAATTAAAATGAATGTTATACACATAATTGTTATGAATGTAATTGTAACGAAAATAATATCGGTATTGGTAATAATAATGGTAATTGCAACAGTAATGTTAACTATGCTGATATCGGCAATGATAGTGAATTTGTTGATATAGTTGGTAATTATAACAGTAATGGTAATTGTTATGGTAATGATTACTTGCATAAGTTAAATAAGAGATTTAATGGTAATACACTTGATCTCTTTGTTTATATTGGATACTGATATTAGCAATAATATTAAAGTACATAACTGAAATAAACGTTAATCGTAAACAATAGTGGAGGAGATGTAATGTTATTGATATGAAATGGGTAATTAAGGTAATACATTAATATTAGCCATGATAATGTTTACGATAATATACATGTATATTAAAATTTTGGTAGAACTAAGTTTGTTAATTATAAATGTAATGGTAATGAGTAATGAAATTATTGTAATCCCTAAGCAATATATAAACATTTATGAAGTCAAATAAAATAACTGTATTTGTTTCCTTTAATATTGCTGTACACACATATAATTTTGATGGCTTATTAAGATTTACAATTTTCTTCAGCCTTTCGACTTCGTACTGTCATATTCGGTATCTGAATATCACCGACACTGTGGCCGAACTAATTAGTCTTAGTGCTCCAATTTCAGCAATTAACGGAAGCAAACTTACAAAAGTGAAATGTAATGAAATTGTAATCCGAGCCGTAAAGCCAAATTAACCGCAATAACGGATAACTCCTTACGAAAAACATTGAAACTACGAGAATGTCATTAGGAATCTTCTCAACAGGATTTGTCATAAAGTATCACAGACAATTAAGACTCGCAACAAAATTATTGCCACAGCAGGCGGCTTCACGACTCTTTGTTGTAACTCGCTTCACTTATGCCTTAAGCGATCACTTTGCTTTTATTGTGGCAATTGAGCACGTGCTGCCGCATTTCTTCGCGAGGTCAATTGTTGGCAGGAAGCGCAGTCATTTGAGAGAAATTAAACTTCTATGCAACAGTTTTATAGCAGTTGTTCCAGAAAGTGCTTGGAATAGTGGCTTTTGCCTTGCTTTTTTTGTTGTTGTACATTTGACTTATATTTTTTAATTGCTTATGTAAGTATTTTATGGGCTTTTGAAATAATTTGCTTATTGCTTATTGTTAGCGGAGATCATTTCTTGATGATTAGGTTATGGTAAAGGCGTTATAAAAATGATATGGGGATTGATTTTTTGTACATAAACTGTAGAGAAAATTATTTATAAATCTTTGCAACTCGAAAAAAAGATCTCGAATGAATGCTCGCTCGAAGGAAATGTTCACCGAACGAAAAGGTGATCGCCGAAACTGAGTCCCATTTTGAAGCGAAGCACAAATCGTACTACAAAAATGGTATCCAAAAGTTGAAAGATCAGTGTGTGACACTTGAAGGAAACTATGTTGAATAAAAAAAGCGAATTTTGCCAAAAAATGTATTTTGTTGTGGAAAATTTGCTTATGATACAACGTGTGTAGATTTTTCGTAGTATTGCTTTGTTGTTGACTAAAACCATAACAACTTTAATATATACATTTAAACTAAAATCTTCTGCAGATTTATTATCAAGCGCAACTATATTTGCATACTAACCACAGACCTGTTTGCCAAATTTACATTATATTTTCATACATAAAAAACGAAAATAATAAAAACAGCGCATACAAAATTTGCTGCCATAAATTAAATGTCGCACTGATTGGTGGACTAGCGCACGAGTTGACATTAATTACTCATTATTCCAGTAGGTTGACTTTGATGGGTGCATAAGCCATTATAGCGGCGTTTTGCGAAAATCTATTGTATGCAAAAAATTAAAAAAAATGGTGAATTTGAAATTGAACACGAAGCCATTAAAACTTGCAATTTTTGCTAATCAAACTTGTGTTGCCACACACTGAATTAGTTTATAAAAATTTAATTTTAATTGCTGATACACAAATCGATGGAAGGAAAGTGGCTGAATGATAAAACAAAATTTTGATTAATAAAATTAAGAAAGCGTGTTTTCTTGCCGCAGACATGAAAATATTTTACATATCAGTCTTATATATATATTTGTATCCAATGACTACAAAATCATGCAAATAAACAACAACTTTGGAAAACTTATACATACATTGATATACAAGTTGTAGTCAAATACTTTCAGCAAAAAAGAAAATAAATAAAAAACTCCAAAGTATCTGCCACTGAGCCAGTGAGTCTAGCGCGTCGCGACAAGACTTGTTATGAAATATTTTATTTATTAAGTTTTTTTTTTTCAAATTTCAATTTTTTTATTTTTTTTTTAATTTTATTTTTTTTTATTTTTGTTTTATTTTTTTTCTTAATTTTTTGTTAAATTTTTAAAATAAAAAAATTTTTGTTTTGAATTTTGAAAAATTTTTTTTTTTTTATTTTTTTAATTTTTTTAATATTTTTTTTTCTAATTTTTAAAATTTTTTTTCGCCACACGACTCTTAAACACCATTAGCACAAATACGAGAACCTGTAAGCGACAAAGCAAGCCACTCAGCGCATAAGCGTCTCAACCAATTTGCGTTGGGCGTCCGCAAACCAGATTTGGCAGTCAAAATTAGCCGGCAACGAAAATCAAAAGATATCCAATTCAAACTAATTAATATAAAATCAGTTTTAACTGCTTTTTATGTCATTTTAATAACGTGCTTGCTTGCCTAGCTGGCTTCTTTTCGCTGCAGCAGCTGCTATAATCATACACATACATATCTACCTAGCAATGCGTATATGTGTGTTGTCAGCCAATATTTCATGCTGATAGCGTTGATTAATTTTGAAAAATTTGTCATTTGATTATTTATACAATGGCAAAATCATTCATTAATTTCACACAAAAACAATAACGCACTGCAGGAAGTCAAGGCGCGATTTAAAAAATTCTATGCTTGCAGGGTAGGATGCGCATATATAATATATGTGTGCGTAAGTATGTATTATTTGTTTGCTGAAAAGAACTTGCTAACAGCTCTTTAAAATTCAACTAAACGTGTTATATTTGGACTAGACATAGAAAAGCACAAAAAATACTAAGCAGAGCTAGCAAAATAACAAATATATTTATATGTATATGCAAATATATTCGTATGTATATACCCAAATAGTGTATAATTTGAAAAAATTATTCTACTTAAACAAGTTTCCAGAATAATCTAGTACTATAGTTTTTTTAATAATTTTTTTTTTATGAAAAAATAAATTTATTTATTAATATATATAGCTTTTGTTATTTATTAAAAAAATAAATAAAAAAATATTAGTTATATGTCGCTAATATTAAAATAAAAGCCTTATAAAGATATGGACATTATAAAACAATTAAATCTGTCAATTCATTCAGTTACATCTACGCTGAGTTAATAACTAATCTGCACCCATTTTCGTTCCACAAAGCTAAAAAGCGGCTGATTATTGAAATTGCCTTGTGGAATTATTGAATGGAATGTTTTTTAGCCGTGTGGTTTTCAATGGAGGATGGAGACATGTGTAGAATTTTACGCAAGTGAGGAAAGTTCTCCGAAATGTTTCTTTTACATATGGCTCAAGCCACTCACGACTTAGATCATATATCTTCTTGATAGCCAAAAACATCCGTTTGAAGACGAGCTAAAGTGAGACGGCCCGCCACATAAAAAACCGTACCAATGAAAAGAAAACAACAGCCTCGGACAAGTCACCCCCCTTTTGAAGACGACTCTTGCGATGAGTGGAGCCACGATTAAAGACTTTTTCGTGCCTGAATTGTAGGATTCGAATCTATCTCGGATCCAGCGTATTTTTCAGATCTGCCTCCCGCCACTACTTCCAATTCTAAAATCTCAAATGAATGCTTTCTCGGAAGAAATTTTCTTCGAATGAAGAGATGATTGGTCTATTTTGCAGGAAAAGACAAATCCTACCACAAAAATGGTATCGAATAGTTAGAGGGTCGCTATAATCAAGGTGTCAAGGCAACAATGTTGAATTAAAAATAACAATCTTGCTAAAAAACTGAGTTTAGTGAGTGGTTGGCAAGGGATTTTTCAATTGATTAGTTATTTGTTGAATATCGATAAGTTGAAAATTAAAAAAAATCACAGTAATATTGAAAAAAGAAGATAAAATAATAAAAATGAAAGTAAAAGTAATAAGTTAGCGATCTGAAGACGGTAAGAAGGAGTGGGTGGCCTGCTTACATTTTAAACGCGTTTTTCTCAAAACTGTGACAAGATTTCTCAAGAACTACTCAACCGATCTTCATGGAATTTTACACAGGTTTTTGAGATACAGTTTCTAAAGACTTGGATGAAGAATTTTTTTCGATTACAATCACTTGAAAAAAAATATTTCGCAAATTTTCACTGAAATTTTAACGTTTTTGTAAAATTGTCTGCAAAAATCCGATTTTCAGTTTTTCCCCTTGCTCCTAGTTCTAATTTAAGGTGTTCAATAAAATAAGTACACATTTTTTCACTGTAACTGATTCTGTAAGGAGGTATCCTGCCAAGGTGGGCGCATCTTTTCTCCGAGGGGTCACCGGAAATGGCATCGCAATGTTCGAGTTTAAAATATTTTTTGCCAAAACTTTCAAAATTTCTTAGTTAATAGTGTATGTTTGTAACAAAAAAAAAATTCTAATAAAATATTCTATTTTTTATATCAGAAAAAAATTGTTGGAAAATCCTGTTTTTTACCCGAGGTAACCCATGTAACCCGTTAAGAATTGAAAACAGTCTCGATTCCTGGATTCGTTGCATAGTTGTAGGCAATAAAAGAGCTATATCTTTAATGTCACCACAAATTTTCCACATAACCTCAAAAAACTTCGAATGGACAAAGATTTTGTTTTAATATTCTTGTTTCGGATAACCTCAAACTTTTAAATCTATGCATAACACACACTTTAAGTTTTTGATTTTATTTGATTTTCCACCTCTTTTTGCTTTAATATTGAAAAAGCACCAAAACTAAAAGATTTACCTCAAAACTTCTGTAATGCATTTAAACACAATCTTCGAAAATACAGAATTTAATTGTTTATCGACAGAGAAGTGTTAACAACAGTTAGCAATTTTGGCTTCAATACATGTCTATGGGCCGCAATAAATATTTTTTCTGGAAAAGCGCATACCCTCATAAGCATATGCAAGCATTGTATATACGTTCTTAAGTTTTTATTTAATTTTTTTCACATTTATTGCCGTTTAGCAACAACAAATAGCCATATTCTTTACGCTTTAATATTAGTTGTTGTAAAAAAAGCAATCAAATGAAAAATTTTACTGCTCCCCAAATAACAGTGCGCAGTAAAAATGCTGAAGAAAGCTACCAAAAATTAATATCTGTAATTTGTCAGCATGTGTTCGCACTCACCCTCTTTGTGTTTGTTGCTGTTGCTGCTGCTAGCTACTAACCGCTTCACGCCACAAATCAATTGCTTGCATCGGTCTCCCGCATCAGGTGTCCCGCATAGTTGCTCTACTTTTGATAACTCACGTATTGTTGTTGTTGTCCGTTGCACCGCTGCGCATATTGTACTTAAATATAAAATAACTCGAAAGCTTTTAAGTTTTAATTTTTATTGGTGTTTTAACGCGTCTTCTGTGATAGTTCGGTTTTAGTGGTGATTAAGGCACATGGCTAAGATGGCATCACGAAATTCTGCTGGCGCACTGCAATTTGTTTTGGGTGCTTTGTCGGCGTGTAATGTTGCATGCAGCGTCTACTAAAGTTAGAGCTGAATTTGAGTTGCTTTGCTTTTGTTTATGTTTGCTGCCACATAACTGAAACGAAAGAACAAAAAAAATTATTGAAATTAATTGATTTTGGTTTTGTGATTTTGTGTGTTTTTTGTTGTTGCGATTTGCTTAGCAGGTGTGTGTGGCGCATAACTCGACTGGCCGGTGTAATTAACATAATTTGTTTATCACCTGTGGGATTCTACTATTCTTGTGTTAATTTCTTAAGTTATTTTAGTTTTATAAAGCAATTTTTGAATTTTTTTCATTTCTTGTGCGAATTCAAAATTAATTTTTCTATTTGTTACTGTTACTTTTTTCTGCTTGTCATTGTTATTTCTTTATCGAAAAAATCAGCAAAATATTAAGAAATAATCTCTTTCACAAATCATATTTGCACTCATTAGCAGCAAAGCAGTCGTTGGCTAAAACATGCTCCAGCTGCGCTCGCTAAACATTATATGCAAAATTTATTAAACATAATGCGGCTATATAAATTATATCGATTTGTGTCGTAGATGAGTTGTTGTTGATATTTTCATATTTTGTGCTTGCTTGTGTATTAATAAATTAATTTGTTTGCTGCATCGCTAAGTTCTTAACTTGAAGCTGTGATGATACTTTTTATGAAGGGGCTTGAATTTATTTATCGCATTTAAAACTAGCTTCATAATTTTTCTAAAATGTTTTCATATTTTTTCATATTTTTAATTTCAGTAATAACTGAAATTTGAAAAGCCGTTTCTTGGAAGTTTTCTGATATTGAAAAGTATATAAGTTAATCTTATCATTTAGATATTGCATTGCTTGACTTCTGTAACATGTCACCAGTAGCAATGTAAAAGTCTCTTTCGACAAATTAATAGATCAATTGAAGTGTCCTCGGCTCCAACAGCAAAACACATTTTTTTGGAACGATTCGCTTATTTTATTCAACATAGTTTCCTTCAAGTGTCATACATTTATAGCTATCATCTAAATTTTCGATACTATTTTGGAAGTGCTTTGCTTCAGAATACTTAGTCCTCAGTTTCGGCGATCATAGCTTCATTCGACGAAAATTTTTTCCCAGCGAGCATAGTTTTAAGACTTGAGAACTGAAAATAGTTGCCAGATCCGAAAAATACGGTGGAAGCAATTCGATTTCCAATTAATGAAATTTTGGTATCATATTCACTGACTTGTGACACGGACACACTTTCTTTTTTTTTTCAAATCCGGCCGTTTTTTCGATAATTTACTTCTTCAAACGATGCTGCAATGCTTTGTAAAAGTCGCTGTTGCTGGTACTTCCTTTTTAAGGCAGTGAAAAAATTATTCCAAAATAGTGACCCTATAACCTTGCTCGCCGATAAACCCACTCCATAGCGTGAAAAAACAGTTTCAACAGGTTCATCGTGTGCAGTTCACTTGTACTTGACTGTCGGTTTGGCTTCGGAATGAAGTTATGTTGTGATATTTCAACTATTGTCACATATCAGTAGAAAAACTTGAGTTCATTACTCATAAACATTTCCAAACACTCCTGTCAATCACCAACACGTCGTTGTTTTTTGCCAAAAGTGAGCTCGCGCGCACGCACTTTGTACAAAGTTTTATCGTACGCAAATACTCCTGAATTGCATGACGTATATGTTCAGTTTATATCCAGAGTGCCTGATTTAGTTTAGTTTGTGAACTGTTTTGATGTTTACATCGGCGACTGCGTTCTCCGTCTTCGGTGCTCATTTTACCACGTCTAAATGATATGCGATAATGGATTTTTCTGAGGCAAACTCGCCGTTTAGACAAGGTTTTGCTTCAGCCATAAGTTTTCGCTTCCAAAACAAATATTTTAGCATCAACACGCGAAATTATTTTTTTTTCAATTTTTTCATAATAACAAAAATTGCTTCACACAAAATGATACAATTCACAAACTAATAATCGGTCAGCTGTCAAATATATACCAGCGCCTTTCGAAGGATAAAGCTAACTCAAAACCAATTCAATTAAATTCTATTAGCGCCATCTATGTGTCAGCCCGGTGACTTTTTTCTATATGCTACTCAATTACGACCATATAATATCAAAATTCTTAAACTTATTTCTATATATTAATATACCTTACGGCCTCACACAAAAACATCCGCAAAAAGTAGAAGAAAAAAATGTAGTTCCTATCAAGGTGAAATTACCGACGGATGAGACACCCCTTGACACAAATATAACCTTCGAGCTACGCCCCACATACCAAAGCCTATAAAAAACATGCATCGCATCCATACACACAACCGTGTGAGCAGCCTGTCTGGTCACCGGCTTTTGTATGCTTGAATGCCTGAATGCCGCTCGACATGACGGGTCTGCATGGTCAGTTATTTTCCGTATGCTCACCCATTTTTGGAGCTAATTAACTTGATTTTCGGTTGAACATATTTTGACCGCAAGTGTCATTGCCAAATTTTTGTATAAGAATAAAAGCGTGCGCAGAGAGCAGAAAAAATCGGGAATATAAAAATGTAAAAGATGTAAAATAAAATAAAAAAAAGGTATGAACAATTGAGTCAAGATAAAAAATAACGTGAACACGTATGTTTGAGTGTGAGCGTGTGTGTATGTGCATGTGCGCAACAATGCCAATTAAGACTGAATATAAGTGCGAGATAATTTTTGGCATTGTAATGTAATGCAAGCCAATGAATGGGCGGCAAAAAGTCGACGTCAGAACAAAAGCAACAAAATACAACCAATAAAACGAATTGTAAGTGAAAACAAAAAGATTTTACTACAAGCGTGTAGTTTTGGTTACATTAAGGTAACAATAAAGCGGCGAAGAATGCGCGCGCATACAAGCAAAGGGTTTTTTTGTGTGCAAAACCGAAGACTTAAGCGACGAACCTGACTTGAGCTGCCAGCATAGCGCCTGTGATTTACTTTGTGGTTATTTGTTGTGTGTTTTTGTTGTATTTGGAATATTTGGACTAAAAATAAAAGGTTATGAACCACAAATTTCGGAATTTTCATGCTAAAAATAGCCAAAAATTAAGTAAACACATTTTTTTGTTATAAATAAAAAGCGAAAATGGAAGTATCGAGCTTGCAAATCAAAAATAAATTTCATAAAATATAAACAAAAATCTATAAGCGTCCAACCAAGCTCTGATTTGCAAACCGTTATATAAAAAATGAACACATACATGCACTTATGCGTAGCTTATTTGTATGTCATCTAGTCCGCTTTTGTTCCACGCTTTTAAAAGGCGCGCTTCATTTATAACTTCCTAGCTGTTCTTCTTAATGCAACCATATAATAAATACAAATACATACAAATCCACATAAAAATCAAATACACACACACACGCTGAACTGACGTGATTAATGTTTAATTAATTTTCCTCTTCTCATGCATATAAACAACAATGCGCTGCTAAATGAACACAAGCGCGCTTGAATACAAACTACAGATATTTATTTATATACATGATGTTTATTCATAACGCTCTAAGTGAGCATTAATGAACCGTAATTTATAGAAATTCGCTTAATTCAATTGTATATATACAGTTTTATGAGCTTTTCATTCTACGAAATCGCACCTGTGCCGAGCTCACATTGTGTCGTGATGAAGAAAGATGATCGCCGTCAGTGAAATTTAAACGAAGATTTCTTCTTTTTGTGGCTCGTTTGTGCCTGTGTTTGCCGTTTGGATTTGGGCACCGTTAATTTCTCAATTTTCCGCATTTTTAGTGAGTTATCAGCACCTTTTGCGTGGAGGAATTGAAATTTGTTGGGGTTAATAAGTACGTGTACTTACTTGATTAACTGTTTATGGGTGCGTTTGATGTCGAAAAGAGATTTATTGTGTCAGTAATTAGTTGCTTATTCAAGCTGAATGAAAGTCTAATTTGTTTACACAAAAGTGAAAACTTAAAGAAGGGGTGAGAGTGTGAGGCTGAGTACTATAGGATATGTTGTAAGATTTTGAAGTATACACATATTCTTTGCCTAAAGTTATATTATTATTTTTTTATGTAATTTTTGTTTATATTTATTTTAATTTTAACTTCAATCTTAATTTTAATTTCTACTTTATTTTAAAGTTTAGCTTTAGTCAGCTTAACTCAAATTTAAATTTTTGCGTTAATTTTAATTAAATTTTTTTAATTTATTTAAATCTACATAAATTTGAATTTTTGTTTTCATTATCATTATAATATACATATATTATTTTAATTTTAATGTATTTAATTTTGATTAAATTTTTTTTTAATTTTTAGTTGGTTTAACTTTAACTTAAATTTCAATGTTAATTTTAATTTTATTAAATTTAGTTTTACATTATTTAAATTAAATTTTAGTTTTAATTATAATTTTAATTTTAATTTAAAAAAATTTTAATTTTTATTTTTTTTAATTTTTGTATAGTTTTAATTTAATTTTTATTTTTATTTTAATTCTAAGCTTAACACTAAGAGTTTAATTTAATATGTTAATTTTATTAATAATTTTAATTTCATTTTTTTATGTTAGTTTTAAGTGATTTAATTTAAAGATTGATTTTAATTTTAAATTTAATGTTAATTTCAATATTAATTTTAATTAATTTAATTTTAATTTTAATTAAAAAAAATTAAATAATTTTTAGTTTTAATTTTAACTTAATTGTTTTATTTAATTTTAATTTTTATTTTAATTCTATATTTAAGACTAACTTTTTAATTTTAATATGCTAATTTGATTAATTTTAATTTTATTTTTATGTTAATTTTAAGATTGATTTAAATTTTAATTAAAAAAAATTTTTCATTTTTATTTAAATTAAAATTTTTATTTTTATTTTAATTCTAAGTTTAACACTAAGTATTTAATTTAATATGTTAATTTTGTTATTAATTTTAATTTTAACTTTAATTTTTTTTATTTTCAATTTTAATGTTAATATTAATTTTATTTTATTTTCTATTTTAATTTAATTTAATTTTAATTTTAATTAAAAAAAAATAAAAAATAAATTGTTTTAATTTTAACTTAATTTTTTTAATTAATTAATTTAATTTTTATTTTAATTCTATGTTTAAGACTAAATTTTTAATTTAATATACTAACTTTATTAATTTTAATTTTATATTTATGTTAATTTTAAGATTGGTTTTAATTTTATTTAATGTAAAATTTAATTTTTGCTTTAATTTTGAGCTAATAAGGTTAGATTTTTATACGTACTTATAAGCCACAATAAAAGTTGTTATCTTATATCCACTTAAGTATTCAAAATATTTTTCGCAGCACTTCTTAATTACTTAACTAATTAATTTTGAATCTAAGTTTTAGTTTTAAATTTTTCAGGTTTAAGTTCTCAGGTTCAAGTTTTAGATTTTAAGTTTCAAGTTTTAAGTTATAAAGTTTAAGTTTAAGTTTAAGTTTAGGGTTAAGTTTAAGTTTAAGTTTAAATTTAAGTTTAATTCATGAAACTATAAACCACAATAACGATTGTTCTTTTTATTTGTATATAAAAATTCAATAAATATTTGTCGGTACTTAAAACAGTTTGCGAGCCTGCAAGACAGAATGGGGTCACAGCATATGTGCACTTCAATGACATATGTACATATATATGTATACATGTTTGTGTACACATAACCGTGTACTACATACCTCATTTTCTACTGTAAAAAGCGTGATTCTGTGTGATGAGGCAGCAAAACCTCACGCTGGACACAAGGAGAATCTGCCAGCAAAATGTCGAAACGAAATGAATTCAAACAGCGGGAAAGCTCATGCGTCAAAAACCATGTGCTGGTGTGTGTGTGTGCGTATTTGTGTGAAACGCTAATGCATCACCAGCGGTAGCAGCAGGTAGTCCCAAGGCATAACCACAAAATGACATGAAGTGTTATGCCGGCCGGATTCTCAGCTCAGTTGGCAAGCTAATGGAATAGTTTAACTTGAAATGATCAAATTTTGAAGCGACTTCGAAGATCAATTTGTTTCGAGCTTACAATGACGTCGAGCGGTAAATTCCGTTTATGCATTAGCGGCTAATGCTTGAAGGCGGCTTTACTAAAGCTATGCGTCAGCTACTCTTCTCATGCATTCTATATACATACGTATATATTTATGAATGCGATGCCGTTAGTTATGTGTGTGTGTTGTCGCTTTTGGCTATTTGTTGTAGCCCACAATCTTTTCAAAACTGTAACATATTCATTTCTCTAATTTGTTTGTTTGTATGTTTTGCTTGAAATCTGAATATTTTTTAATATTTTTAGTTTATTTATTTTCGTTTTGTCTACTTTTGTGTCTTGTGGTTTCTTGCTAGTCATCTTCAGCATTCCCATCATCCAGTTTTTGTTATAATCTATTTATCTAAACATATTTGTGTGTATTTTGTGCGGCTGTGTGAACTCGAATAAAATAAAATATATTTACATATTCAAAAGCTGAAGCTGAAACAAGTTGGCAGCGACGCCCGCAAGCGCACAAAAACAACACCGTGCTTGCGTATGGCTTTTGGGCGCAAATGCACAGCTTCAGCGTAGGGAACCCAACTCAGCATGTAAATGTCGTCTCATCGCGGCTCATTCGGCGTGTCATGTTCGTCGAAATGAAGCGTAAAATACGCGCGGCTTTGTGCTCGTTGTGACGTCGGCGGTGTTTGGCGTTCAAAAATGTCAGTTAACTGTGTAACTGTAGCTGTTACTGTTATTTTATTGTTATTGTTAATATTATTATTAACCGCAATGCAGGCAATAACCGAAAGTAATATATGTAACAGGAACTGAGTTATGTGCGGGTTTTGTTTTGCTGTTTACTTTATGAAATATAAAATTTATTCGACAGCTAAGTTAATGGAAATTTTGTTTTGACTGCTTGTTTAGGCGGATGCTGCTTGCCGCCTCTGCCATCATACTTGTATATTGTAAACTCATTCATTGGTGAATTTAGATGCAGAGTTGAGCTTGATCTGCTTAAGACTTTTGTAATGCGACTGTTGTTGTTGCATTTGCGATATGCTAATTTTCCGGAAGTACTTCAGTGACAATATTGTCTCGATGTGTTCTTTCCTCTTATCGTGATGAATATTTAAATATTGTCGAAAAAGTCTTTTCGTATCTCAAATCAAATTTCAACTCATCTTTTTATATTTATAATGAACTTTAATGAACCGCCATTTTTCCGCTACAGACATTATTCCATCAAAGTATAACTTTTCTGGTTTCTCGGCGATAAACTGCGACAAGTAATTTTCAAAAAAATTCTCTTGAAGCCAACTTTCTGCCATTAAGGGAGTTTTACATTGACCAAAACAAATGTTAATCCGATGGTTCAAAGTCGGGGCTATATGGTGGTTGCATCAAAACTTCCCAGCCAAACTCTCCCAGTTTTGGCCGAGTCATCACCGATGTGTGTGGTCTAACGTTGTCCTGATGGAAGACGACGCTTTTTCTGTTGATAATTTTTGGCCGTTTTTTTCGATTGCTTGCTTCAATCTCATCAGTTGTTGACAGTAAAATGTAGAATCAATCGTTCGACCAGGCTGGAGCCGCTCATAGTGGATGATTCCTTTTCAATCCCACCAAACACTCAGCATAATCTTTCGAGGCGTCAATCTTGGCTTTGCGACCATTTGTTAAGCTTCATCATGCTTGGACCATGATCTTTTACGCACATTATTGCCGTCTTTGATGCATTTTTCGTCTCTTGTTATCATTCGTTTCAGAAATCGTTCGATTTCATTTCATTTAAGCAACAATCGCAGATGTTAATTCGCCCGATTAAATTTTTCACAGACAATTCATGTGGTACCCAAACATCGAGCTTCTTTGTTTTGTTCCTTAGCGATGTCAAAGCTCCTTATTTGATGGTTCTGGTCAATCCTTTTTATAATTTCATCGACTTTTTCAACAATAGGGCGACCAGATTGCATCTTTCACAGCGAAATTTCCAGAATGGAAGCCAGCGAACCAATGTTGTGTTACACGAACTGATACAGCAACGTCTCGAATTTAATTTTGTTTTTGGTTAAATGAAACTTAAAATTTCGCCTTTCCAACACCATACGAAAATTCTTCTTCGACTACCCAACAAAAC
The DNA here is from genome assembly GCF_023373825.1 of Bactrocera dorsalis. Taxonomy (NCBI): domain Eukaryota; kingdom Metazoa; phylum Arthropoda; class Insecta; order Diptera; family Tephritidae; genus Bactrocera; species Bactrocera dorsalis. The sequence goes on along the minus strand of NC_064304.1, from coordinate 99,838,827 downwards.
AATGTTCCTTACAAGTTTCTTGTATTTTATTGCATTAAAACTCTCGTTTATTCGTTTCCATGTCCCTCATCGACTTTTGATAGATTTTGAGACAAAAATCGAAATAACAAACTGAACTTAATTTTACTTAGTTCATAATTCGAGGAAACACTCAGCACCAGACACACTTATCACTCAGCACATTTCCGTATTCCGGCAGCTATTCGAGTACAAATATCTAACACAAGTAGTCACCAAAGCCACTTCTACTTTCCTTTGTCATTGCAGTGCTACCGTTAAACGCTGCAAGTGCCCACTTAGCTACTTCAACACTTTAACTAATGGACTTTACACGCATACACACACGCGTAACCGCTAAGCATGCACGCACCTGTTGTCACGACAGTCTATTAAAATGTATTTTTAGTTTTCCTTCGCCATGCAAACGAAAGACTCAAGAAAGAAACTTGTATAATAATTAAATGTGGGTACTTTGGAGTGAGTGTTTTTAATGAAATGTGGAAAGTGAAATAAAACGCACCAAATTTAATGAAAATAACCAAAAGAAAGTGTGTGCACAACAACAAAAGCGGCAACTAGGTCATTAACAGGAAATTGTGAAGGCTGAAAAAATCGCAGAGAAATTCCTAAGCAGACCATCAAAAAGATTTTGGCTTGCGTGTGCGCCAATGATACAGCGTGCGCTTAAACCTTAATCAGCTGCTAACACACCGCTAACTGCTGACACACCAACACCCTACATGGTGATGTCACATTTATGATATTCCCATTAGGGTGACAACAACACAGCAGGCAGCCAACTAGCTGAGCATGCGAAGTTCATTAACAAGTTGGCTAAGCGACAGAGCCGAAATTAACTACTACTACTTTGCGCAGGTTGGTGGCGGTGAAAAGAATGACTGTGAAAAATTGTCAGCGCCAAGTACGCATAAGTCATGCAAAAATAAGCATGCAACAACAACAACAGCAACAACGGAGAAAAGCGAAACCAAACAGCAAAGCAGCGTTACAGAGCAAAGCAATGCGCGGAAAGACACCGGAAAGCTCGTTATTGTCGCGGTAACACACTCAAATTGTGCACATATGTATATGTGTATGCGTGTGTGCGTGTAGAAAACATTCTCAGCCGTAAACAACAATTTACGACACATGAAATTAAAGTGGAGAGAAGCCACCACCGGCTGACCCAATTTACAGGCACTTAAGTAAAGTACCAGCAAGCAGCAACATCATCGGCAACAACAACAATAATAGTAATAACAACCTTAACCGCTAACGCACCGCATATCCTAGACCACAAAAATTGTAGCAGCAACAAAAACTAAAACAACAACAACAGTAATACTCAACTGGATGACACTAACAAGCCAGCAACAGCACAGTGGCACCTAACAGCCGCCAACTCTGCAATGCGCAATGAGAAATAGCCTACAGAAAACAAAAGCAAAAATCAAAAAATTTAATTTCACAGAAACGTGAAAAAAAAATTAAATTGAAAATAATAATAATTGAGAAGAAGTAAAGTGTAATGCATATCAAATGGAAGCTTCGAGCGGGTGTTACCTTTGCGGGCTGGCCGCAACCAACCAGTTTGCGTGGACAGTTGTGGCAAGTCGCTTTGGGTTCATCATCACCAAATATTGCTATGCAGCGAGATATTCGTAAGTGTGTGTGTGCGAAGCATTAAAATGTCGACGTCGCGTTTAAGTGTGTGTTGGCTTGGAAAAAGTGGAGTAGCGCGAAATAAAAATTAAACCATAAACTCCCACACATTTGCATACACACAAGTTTACATGTTTTTATATCCAAAGAAGTTAGCAAAAATGCTCTAAAATACAAGTATGTATATCGTTTGAGCCGTGCGAGGTACAGCTACGATGTGGGTTGAAATATTTTTAAATTTTTCGATTTTTTTTTTCTGGTGTGAGCATAATTTCCATATACATATTTGTTGAAGCATCAGTAAAAATAATGAGCGTTGTGTAATGGCCAGGCTGGATATACCAGCTTTTTGGTGGGATAAAAGGTTACTGGCGGTGGGAGGTATATAATATATATTTATACATTCATAATGCCTAGAATAAAGCGTCAACACAAAAATTTAGTACATATTTTTTAGCACAAAATATTTAGTAGTACCAATTTTAGTACACATTTTTGGAACGACTTTTAGATACTTAGTACATTTTTGCAAGCAGAATTGATTTAGTACAAAAATTGACTGGCTAAATGTTTAGTACAAATTTTAGTACACATATTTAGAACAATTTTTATACATTTTTAGAATCGGGTTTAGTCACTTTTTACAACTTTGATAGCAGAATTTATTTAGTACAAAAATTGGTTGACAAAATATTTAGTACAAATTTCAGTACATATAAGTATGTATGTATCTAGAATGATTTTTGCACATTCCTCTAATGCTTTTTAGACACTACCTTACAATTTTGGAAGCAGAATTTATTTAGTACAGAAATTGGTTGACAAAATTTTTAGTACAAATTTTAGTACTAATTTTTAGATATTTAGCACAACATGTTTGAAATAAATTTTTTTTTTTTTAAATTAGTGCAATTTGTTGTAAGCGGAAAAAGTGTAGCAAGAGATTAGCAGACAAAATATTAAGTACTAATTTCAGTACCTACATTTATAACGATTTTTGGATATTTTGTACAGTTTGACGTGAAATTTATTGCGTATAAAAATTAGCTACCAAATATTTAGTACAAGCTTTTAAAGCGATTTTTATATATTTAGTGCAATTTGCTTGAAGTAAATTTAATTTAGTACAAAAACTAACCAACAAATGTTTAGTACTAATTTTTGTACACATTTTAAGAACCCTTTTAAGACATTTAGAACAATTTGTTTTAAGTAGAATTTATTTGGTACAAACGTTAACTTACAAAAATTTAGTACTAATTTTAGTACACATTTTTAAAGAGATTTTTAGATATTATTTAGATTTTTAGACATTTTCTCGTACTAATATTTTTTATGTATTTAATTGAGAATAGTAAAAGTATATTTGGCGAAACAGGTTTAATACATTCAAATACTTTGACAAAATGATAATACTAATGACAATGGCACAGGGTTTCTAGCTCAAAATTTTCAGTACAACACTTTTAATAAACAACTTTTAGTACAAAATTTTTAGTACAAAGTTTTTAGCACACAAAATTTCATCATAACCATAAAAAATCTACTATCTAGTACAGAATTGAGTATTAAATCTGATATTTAGTTAGTTTAGCACAAAATAAAATTTTTAGTACACCGAAATTTTTTTAATTCATGCAAAAAGTTAAAAAAGTTATAGGCTTGAGATGTTAAAAAAAAATATACTGAATATTAATCAATTATCAATTTTTTTAATAAATCTTTTTTTCGAAACTTCATTATTTTGAACACAAGTTAGAAACTCGCGTACTAAGAAAAACTTCAAAATCTTTAAATTTGACCATCAAAACTCATTGAAGCCTGAAAACAGTGAGTTTGCAACAAAGTGGTGAAAAGAAAGCAACCTGCCGCCATAAATTGTTGGCAATTAAAGCAAATTGAAGTAAATTGAAATGGTTTAATTTCACCACTCACACACATACTCGCTCATACAACTATTGGTAGTGTGTAGTAAGCTGAAACAATTTGAATTTAACCATTTGGGCCATTTGCGGAGATTACACTGATGAGAATTTACAACTTCCGATAGGGATGCGAGTGAAATGTGTAGAGTGAAGGGGACAGACACCGTAACAAAGTAACGTCAATCAAAAAGCGCTTGTAAATTAATTATACAAAAATCGGACATCAAAAATTTCCGTAAGAAAATTTTGTTTATTGCTGTTTGTACAAACCAATTTTCAGCTAAGGAATACGTGTGCTGTGTGAGCTCGCGTGTATCTTAAAAGATTTCTTCAACAAGTTGAAAATCGATAAATTTTCCCTAAATATTGGTGTAAAGCTTTAGACTTGTAACTAGCGGTATCATAAACAGAGGCGTCAACAGCGGCTTCTGTGGCAGCAGTGGCGCTTTTGATAGCATTGATTGAGCCGCCGCAACGCTGATTACCGTTATCTATAATTGAATTTTGTCTACTGTGCATTTTGGGCATATATTCACTTTTGATTTCCTTTAATTATTTCGTTTTTAGGGCGCACACGCTTTAAGATGAGAGGCGTCGGATGCTTTGATTAGCTGCCTTGCAGCCAATAGAGAAGTGCCTGAGCGTAGAAAATGAAGTTTTCCATTAACAAAAACAAAAAAACAAAAAAAAAAAAATGACATGAGAAAATGAAAATGAGCTTAGTTATCTGAAAAGAGTTTGAGAGCATTTCGTCGAGGCGATAATGAAACTAGGAAACAGAAAATTAGCAAAAATTGTTTAGAAAACTCTTTAAGGAAAAATGAGGGTTTTTAGTAAGTTTATATAGATTCGGTTAAAATCATGAACTATAAACATTAATCTGCATTTTCTCTAATATTTAGCCAATTCTCATTTTGAGCGATCGAAATCGTTATACATATGTATATTTTCTTAATAAAAATAAGGACAACCGCTTCGAAAAATAAAAAAGAAATATTTATAAATTTCCTGTTTCAACTTAGCTGATGTTGGTGGTAGTCTAGCACCAAGTTTAATCATTATAATTTACCATTCAAAGGCCTTTACGGAAATGTTAAGCAACAAAGGGTAATCTTCGAAAGGTATACCACATTTGAACAGTTGTAGACAAGGCCGCGGTGAGGCCAAATACTTTTAAATCTCATGCCAAACTCTGGCATATTGACAAAGTGTTCATAAAAACTTACGAAGGCGGTAGATTGCTTAAGGTAGCTTGAGTGATCTTATTCTAGAGTAGGTATAACTTAGGCTGCACAAAAGCTATAATAGTCTTTATAGGTGCATTTTCTATAGGAGAAAAGGGTATAAAATTTGTGTTTATTGATAATGATGGGAGATTTTGTATGGATGGAATGGAAGCTATACTCGTATACTATGGTGGTCTCATCTGAACAATTTCTTCAGAGATTGTTGTTTCATTTTGGAGTGTAATCTTGTCTAATGAAAAATTTAGTCACTCAATAATTTGATTTCTATCGATCAATTTGTAAAGCAACTATATGCTTCAGTAGTTCGATTTCATCGGTTTTGACAAATGAAAAGCTTCTTGGGGATAAAAGAAGGTATGTGAAGTTTCATTTGATAACTTAAAACCAAAGAACTAGTTCTTGCTTATTTATACAGACAAACGAATACGGCTAATTTGACTCAGTTCGTCAGGCTGATTATACATTGGCAAGAAAGCTTAATATCTTTCGCGAATCCGTTCAAATGATTTTGGTAGATATTTTTGGAACGAAGCGCGTTCTTGCTCGACTCTTTCCAATAAAACTGATTATTTTCAAAAAATCTACAGTAAACAGGTCTCTTTGGATACGGTTTTCAATGCCACATTCATAAAAAGCATTACTACTAGCGATGAGACATAGGTTTTTAAGTTGGACATGCAAATAAATGAACAATCATCGGAATGGAGAAGAAAAAATAGAGCCGAAACCAAAAAAAAAACACGCCGAAGTCGCTCAAAAATCAAAGTGGTGCTCATTGTTTTTTCAATATTCGTGATTTAGTGTATCATCGGTCAATAAGGAGTTCTATTTGGCCGTTTGAGGCATCTGTCGAAAAAGGTCGGAATTAAGGGAGAACAATTCATGGGTTTTACACCATGAGAAAGCACCCGCATCGAGCCACGATTCTGACTAAATTTAAAGCCAAAAATGCAATGAATGCCATGAATAAACCACCGTATTCACCAGATTTGGCTCCGTGTGATTTTTTCTTGTTCCCCAAACTGAAATTGCTGCTCCGTGGAATTCGTTTTCAGTCGATCGAAGAGATAAAACAAAATTCGCTGAAGGACATTCCAAAAAGTGTTCGTGTAAAGAGTTTTGAGGACTGTAAAAATCGTTGTCATAAGTGTATTCCGTGTACTTTTTTGACATAATATATATGTATATACAGCGGATTGATTTGCAGGGAGTCGAGAAGATCGCGTAAGCAGGAATTGTTCAACTTTTGCTAAGAGACTATGAGTCTAAATCGGTTTCCAGGCCGAGAATGTTAAGTTCCTTAGAACTTGTCCTATAAACGAGATTTTATAGAAAAAAAATCGGCCCGCTCTAATATACAATAGTATACATATACTTTATAGCACCTGAGATATTTCCTTTGGGCGTTAAAAACTTCGAGGAAAACTTAATACTAGGGGTACTAAGGGTATAAGAATGTAACGTCATATGGATTTAAGAAAATTTGGACTAAAATCCGAAAAACAAAAGCATTTTGGTGAATTTACAGCACAAACGCAGGAGCTTATTCGAATATTTTTTAGGGTTGATAGTGAGAGTGCTGAGTTTTGAGAGAATAATTAATACGAATTGTTCCTTAAATTGATAATCAAAACGAATAAATACGAGTTCTGGAAACAGAGGTGTTAGTTCACCAGTAATTAGGAACTTTTTCTTGAAATTGTGTTCTAATTATATCCGAATTAACCAAACTCATGCGATTTTAAGCTAGAACTTCAAAAACCTCAAAAGTCTTAAGCAAAAAATGACTGTACGCGAATGATTTATTTGTCATTCCGCTGGCATTCGTTTGAGTAATTAATGCGAGTAGTCTAGAGCCAAAAAAAAATGTAAAAATTCGAACAACAAAAATCGCCAAAAAATTCTGTTGCAGAAATAACCGAAATGCACAAAAATAAACTGTAGCAATGGCGCATTTATAATAATTACAAGTTAATTTAGCATGTAATTAACTAATTAGGCAGGCGATTACTAAATCAAGTATTGAGCTTTTCGGCGAACCAACGCGCGAACACACAAACACATACAAGTTAGTAGAGGTGCAGTGCGGCGGTAAAGCATGGTGGCGGGGTTGCGCTGCCTTTGTGGACTTTATGGCGTTTAGCGGCGGCAAGGCAAAGCCGAATATTGACCGATTTCTCGAGGGGCGTGCGACTTGAGAAAATATCTTCCGGCAACACCTTCTCAAAATAACACGAACTAGAGGCGGCAAACCAAAATCCATTGCAAAATGAGCTAGAATAATAGCATACGAGTATGTGTGTGTGCAGCGGCAAAAAATGGCAAAAATTGCGGCAAAGAGCGCCGCGTTTGGCTAAATGAGCTGCTTGCGAATTTTTTGGGTTGCCAGTTTTTGCAAATTCTTTTTTTTTTGAACTTTTTTGCGCTTTTTGCTATTGTTGTAAACATTTTTTGCGCTTATTAGCTTGTGTTAATTGTTTAATTTTATTTTGCCTCCGCTTGTGTACACTTTGCAATAATTTTTTATGCGCCTTTTTTCTTGTTTTTGCAAATTATTTTCGCCCAGCAATTTTCTTTTCTAAGCGCATGCGTCGCTTGCCTGCAGCTGGGCTGCGCATGTGAGGCGATTAATCATTTTTGCTTCTGACTAATTTGTAAAAACAACATTTTATTTCTGCTAATTTTTTGCTAATTCTTCTTGCCAATTTTTTCGGCAACACATGGTTGTAGTTTTTGCGAATCTTTTGTTTTTTTTTGTTTTAGATATTTAATAACTATACTTGTTGGTTGGGACGGATGTTGCCGGTATGGAGCTTGAGCGCTCCGTTAAGATTGGGTGCTGTGTGCAAGGTGCTTATTTGCGAAGATGAGAAATGTTTGTTGTTGTGTTTTGTAATTTTTCCAACTCTTGGTGTATGCAAAAGAGGTCAATATTTGCGAAAAGCAAGAAATATTCTGCTCTGAGGAGATAAAGCAGTCGTGTAGTATGTGCTTTGGGGCGAATTCGAGTTAGTTGGTGTTTGGTTGCGCTTAATTGTTTCTTAAATTATTTGAAAATTTGTATTTTTCAATTTTTTTTAATTTTTTTGACAAAATAATTTTTTTTATTTTTATTTTTTGACAAAATAATTTTTTTTATTTTTATTTTTTTATGATAAATAAATTTTATAAAATCTTTTGTTTACAAATATTATTATTATTTATAATATCTGCTTTACATTTTCTTAATAAAATTAAATATTTTTGACTTAGTCACTTCTTTTTATTAATCATTTCATTTTTTCACATGTAAACTGTCTCATAAGCAAATAAGGTAGAAAGCGATAAGTGTAAATAATTTGCTTACAGAAATTTCTTGGAATAAAAATCATTAACCAACACCATCAGCAATGGATGTGTCAATCAAATTTTGTAAATACGCTTGAGGCGATAATAAAATATCTTTTGACAACTAATTGGAGCACCAAAATTATTGGCATTAGTGGGTTAGAGCACAAAACAACAATAAAGTTCGACACAAGAGAAATTACAAAGTTTTTGAGAATGAAAGAAGTTATAAAAAAAGTTAGTATTTAAAATAATTAAAGAAAACAAAAAAATTATTAAAATAAAATTAAAAAAAAAAAATTGAAAAAATAATAAAAATAAATAATAATAACAAAATGAAATGAAAAAAATTATGAAAGTTATAAAAAAAATAAAAGTATACAAGTATTTGAAAACAAGTAAGGTAGGCTAAGTACGGGTGCAACCGAATTCTTTATGCCTTTGCAAAAAAGGTGGAAATCCATACACTGATAATATGATCAATAAGTTCAAGATATTAACTTTGCGAATAGAAAATCTTAGAAATATCAGTGAAAGAGTTGGATTCAAAAAGTCTGCCGTCGGAGATTTTTAGATAAAATTTTAAAGCAGAGGGTCTCTGAGTAGAAAACACGGCTCAGGAGCAGCAAGGAGAACATCATCTAGGGAGCATCACCAAATAGATCGGCAAGAATCGATTATAAACCGCTGAAGACATCACAGTGGAACTCACAGAAGACTTTGGAACCGAAATCACTGCTAGAACCATACGAAACAGGCTCCGGGATGCTGGTTTGAACGCTCGACGACCCGCAAAAAAACACTTTTGACTAAGAAAATGCGTCAACAACTTCTCCGGTGGGCTATAAAGCACCAAAGTCGAAGTCGATTGACAGAAAGTAATCTTTGCTGACGAGTTCAAGTTCAACATGTTATGTAGCGACGGGATGTTGTAATAAGGAGAAACTCTGGTGAACGCTATAGCGAAGAGTGCGCCGAAGAACGGTTAAACAGGGAGGCAGTCAAAAGGTTTTGAGATGCTTTTCTTACCATGAACTTGGAAGACTGGCTCTAAAAGATGGAACAGTAAACGCACTTAACTACCAGCAAATACTGGAGGAATATTTAACACCTTCAATTGAAGAATCTTTTTCGCAAGAAAACGATTTAATCTTCCAGGCTGACTCTGCGCCATTTCTTCGTGCTAAAATGGTAGGTATCATTTTTTTTATGTCTGTAGTTTACATAAATTATTTTATTAAAATTATTAAGTGTAACTTTTTATTATTTTTTCCAGGTAAAAGACCTCCTCTCGTAAAATGGAAGTTTGATCTTAGAATGGCCAGCTAACAGCCCAGATTTAAACTTCATTCAGAACCTTTGGTATATTATGAAGACCAAGGTAGCAAAGAAGAGACCCAATACCTTAGCTGAGTTGGATTTTTTTCGAGGTTGTCTAGTGTAAAGAAATCGCAGCACAAATATTGCAGAATTTCAAATTCAATGCGCAGCGCGTTAAGGCCGTTATAGAAAGCAAAGGGCAAAATAAAATAAGTAGATAATATAATAAAATAAAAAAAAATAAAAACCTACTTAAAAATATTTTTTTTTACGAAATAAATCGTACAAGCCACGACAACTTGTATTGAAGAAGCTCATAAAAGGCCACTTTATGCCAAACTTCTTGTGACGTCAATCGCGCCTGGAACAGAAAATTTAAGAAATAGGCAAACCGATAAAATACGAAAGAAACTAAAACAGTACAAAATGCTGGCATAATTTGAAATCTGTGGAATAATACGGGTGTTAAGCGCCTAAAAAGTGGAATCTCCACAAAGATTAGGCAAAGACAATAAATAAATCAGCACGAAATTTAATGTATTTATTTAAAGCTAAAAATCAAGCAAAAACTCTAGCTTCGGCTGCAACGCAGATATAATACCCTTCACAGTTGCATTTATTTTAAGCTAAAAAGGCATACAAATATCTTAAAATTGATTTTGAGGTGTCAGTTGGTATGACAGCTATATGCTATAGTGGCCCAAACTGAACAATATATGCGGAGTTAATGCCGCTGTCTTCGATATTGAGCCACGCCAAATTTTGTGCGGAAAGCGTGTTAAATGAAAAAGGTTTTCTTAGAAGTACTAGATTCTGCTCGTTCAATTTGTATGGCAGCTATATGCTATAGTGGTCCGATATGAGTAATATCTTCGGAAATCATAGCATATATTTGAATAATAATTCGTGTCAAATTTTGTGAAGATATCTTGTCAAATAAAAGAATTTTCATACAAAAATTGAATTTGGTTTGGACAGTTTATATGACAGCTAGATGCTATTGTGGTCCGATATTGGCATTACCGATAAATAAGAACTGTTTTGGTTAGAGAAAAACGTATGTTAAATTTCAAGTCGATAACTCAAAAACTAAGTGACTAATTGGCGTACTTGTATATACGGTCTAAAATACATTCATGGCTAAACCATTTCCGAGGTTTCGTGCAAGGTGTTAAAAACTTCGTGGCAAGCTGAAAACATCTTGTTTGGGCTATAAAGAAAGAGTAAAAGAGGAAAATGCCACACATAAAATAAATATAATAAAATAGTGTTACGGAACGCACAAAAATATTTTCAAAGAAAAACTAACAACCAAACTACCAAAAACGTTTGGGAAAAAATCGTAGCAGCAAACAGGAAATGTGAATATATAAATATTTGATAAACACAGAAATCTATAGAATATAAAAGAAAAGAGCCCAGCGCCGTAATACTAAGTGAGCAGTAAATTATAATTATAACTAATAAAATTTTAATTTATGTGACGAAAGAAGCCTTTTTGTTGCTACTTTGCGTTTTGTGTGAGATGGTTGAGTTGAGTGCGAAGAGTTGCCAAGCGAAAAGAAAAAAAAAAACACAAAAAAAGTACTCGAGCTTAACATTTTAATCAGCACAGTTTGAAACTGTCCGCGCGCAGCATTTGATCTTTTGTTTGCTGCTTTTTTAAGATGATAATGAACTTTGGAGACTGTTATTTAGTTATTTTCGTTCTTAATTATTTTTCGCAGCTTCTTGGCTTGCTGCTAAGCGGCGAATAGAATTTACTGTTTCAAACTGGTGATGCCAAGTTTTGTTTTGGTTATTTTTTTTTTTATTTTTGGTTAAATTTTTGTTTTTAATCTAAACTTTTATCATAAGGTATAAAGTTTGAATATTTTCATTTGTTGTTATAAGCCGCTCTTACGGGAGACTATGGGTTTTTTGGCAAACGATTTTGTTTTGTTTAAGTTGGAGCAAAAAAGTGCTTAGTAACGGTTGATAAGCAGCGGTTTTGCGAATATTTATTATGAAACTTAGTTAAAGGCGAATGCGATACATTGAATATTCTAATATATGCGTGTATAATAACAATAAAACAACACTAAGCCGTCTTCAGCTCAAAATGAATAGAAATTTCTGATAAGTGAGAGATTTTACTCCAAGCAATATGTTGGGGGGGAAATAAAAATCTGGAAAAAAAACGAATTAAACTGGAAAAATGTGCGTTCGCTGAAGAAACTGAACTGAAAATTGTAAATAGAAACCCTATTTGAACAAGTTAAAACAAAAGAATGACATATACTACTCCTTTCCTTGCATTAACAGAAAATTATTGATTTTTAACATATCTTAGGCGAAGTATACGATTTTCAGTTATGTGTTTATGTCACTAATTAAAATAAAATGTTGGAAGCGATATTTTTGCAGTCTAATTAGAACTTTTGCTTTTCATACACTGAATAAGGTCCCTAATCTTAGAGTGTTTGAAATATCATTCTGAAATTACTCACACGTCCTTTCCTCACCAAAAGGCTGATCATTTGCTGAAATGATCGATGGCGGATCACTATAACGTATAGCTGCCAAACAAATTGAATGAACGTAATGAAGTTCTGGTATGGATTTTTTTTATTTGTAAGGGTATCTTTACAAAAATTAGCATAGAATATTACTCAAAGTAATATTATAATGTGCGAATAAATTATTCATATCGGACGACTATAGAATATGGCTGCCATACAAACTGATACCACCAACTTAAGTCTTTGTATGGATAACTTTTTTATTTGATAAGATATCGTCATGATATTTTGCACAGATTATTACCTTAGCCAGTGCTATAATATCCGTAGAAATAGTTCTGATCGGACAACTGTAGCATATGGCTGCCATATAAACTGGCCGCTCAAAATTAAGAGAAGGACGTTTTTATACTCTTTATGCCATAAAAATGAACGTGTGAAGGATTTCATAATTTATGTGTTGACGAAGTTAACGTTTTTTTTTGTGTTTCTTAATTATCTTGATATTTCTCAAATAGTACTAAATAGTAATTCTCCATAAACAGCTTATACTTTCGTAATAATTTTCGGTTTAGTTATACCTACCATAATTGAAGTATTCGGAAATTGACTTGTCCCTTTAATATTAGGTATCCCCGATATAGCCTTCACACGAATAAATAATATAAATTTAATATACATATTTATAATATCTTTTCCTGACGAAGAGCTGAAATAGCTAAACAATCCTTTCTTATAACATAAATTATACTATACCCTTATTTCCATATAATAATTGCTCTTAGACATTTATTTTATATTTAGAAAAAAATTAATAGAAAAAACATCTTTTTCTTGAAGTTATTTGCGCCCTTTCAAGTAATTTTGTTGAATCAAAAAATAATAATAATAAAAATATTAAAAAAAAAAATAATAACATTATCCTCCAATTCAAGCAGTTTTCATTCAAAAGTGGTTTTCCAAAAATTATGTATATATTTAATTTGGCAGATTTATTAATAAATAGCTATTTTATTTAAGACGCATTTTTAAAATTCTTCACCAAATATAGTAAAATGAGTTCAAACTGCGTGGATAACGCCAAGTTAATAAGTTTCACTTACAGCTTTAATACTGCTTCCAAGACGCTGATAAATATATATGTTAATATTAAAATATTGTTTTTATTTACTTTTCAACATTTGCTTAACACAGCTTGTACACTAGATTTTCCAACAAAATTTCAATTCTGCTGCATTTACACAAGACGATTTGGCTGCTAAACGCCGCTGGAAAAATAAACACAAACAAAATTCACACGTTTTTCACACTATTTATCATTTTGATTTTATTTTGTTTTGCGCCTTCTTCATTTTGTTATTTGACACTGCTTTGGCGCCATAAATTAATGGTTCTTTGTGATTTTCCACGCTGTTTATTTGCTTTGTCTTCTTGCCACTAGTCATATTAGTTTCGTGTGTATGACTCTATTTCTCTTTGGTCTATTTGCCACCTGCTTAAAGCTATTGGTTTGCCACTTTGCTTTCGTGCTGCCACAACAATAATAATAAGAAGCTGTCAACTATGACGTGCCACAAGATAAACAGCATATTTCATTAAAATTTGACTGCTTCCGCATTTTCTTCACACACACAGTATAGTTGTTGTGGTCATTTTCACAGGCACACATTTACACTTAATTTACACGCACAGAATTTTCACAAGTTTATACTTTTTTCATAAATAATTATGAAGTGTAGAAATAAATATGCAGCAAAAATAAAATACCGTGTTGAAGACGCTTCAAAATGCGTAAATAAATAATGAAAGCTGTGTACTAGTGATTTCCGCCTTTGGTTGGAAAATGAACAGCTTCCGTTTCGTTCAGTGTGAGTATGCAAATACACATATGAATTGCTGTGATGTGAATATTTTCATAAAAATTCTAGAGCAATTTTGCTTCTTCTACTCTTTTCTTCTTCTTTTCTTATTTAAAAAATATATATAAAATTCAATTTCTGAGACTTGGCCTGCCTTTGTTAATTTTCGCTTTTAATACTTGACTTGTACATAAATTATTGTCCAAAAGTGAATAGAATTTTATTTTCTTAATAAATTAGTCAATTTTAGACATTAAAGTTGCATTTTTTATACACTTTAAATGATTTTTATTTTAATATCGCAAGTCTATGGTAAACTATATTTTATTCCGTTCCATACGAACTGCTTCCTGAACTATTAATAGCGAGAGCAGCACATAATTCATCATTATATGAATTATAACTACTGTGTGTTGATTGTTTCAGCATGTATTGCTTCCTAAGTAACGATTAAACATAATCATGAAACCCAAGAGACGCTTTCATTTAAATAGCTGATTTTTTAAACTTCGAGGTTCGTAACCACACTAACCTATAAAATAGATTATCAACCCAGTTCGAATTATATTTTGGCTTCATCTTATAAATATAAGGATTTCCAATAGGAACACTATAAAAGCAGACCTATGGGAACAGCAAAAGACGCTATATTTTTTCACACTATTTTGACATTTCTATTCAATAAGGTTTGTCCTTTTATCGTGGAAAGATATGCGTTCCAACAACGAGTCGAAATTATTAAAATTTAGTACCAAGAGTCAGAAGCCTCAACCTTAAGATTTTAAGACCGCTTCTCTGAGCAGTTTTCTAAACTCTGAAATACTGTTGGATGAACAAAAAATAATAAAATAATTTTGTATTGAACCAGTAATGGTACTGGAACACAGAATTTGAAAATAAACGCAAGATTTGGCTTGCTTAGCTTTTTTACGTGCATATTCGTATGTATGGATTAATCGAGACGTCGCAAAAAGGTCACAAAGCCGGGAATAATAATCATAAACGCTAGTGATTGTTTCATAACCAAAAATTGTTCCAGTCATATATATACTTGTATCTTTGCTGACATTAGCGCTAGCAGTCGCTGTGATGAATTTTTATGAGCTAGCCGACTCTTTGTTACATGAAATGGAGAAAGGATTTGTTCGCGAATTCTTGGTCAAAAAAATACTGTATCGATGTAACGTTAGCCTTCATATTCAGAAGACATGGCGCCGTATGACTTTTTCCTATTTGCAAAAGCAAAGAGAACCTTAAAGGTCCATCGTTTCACATACATAGATCACGTTAAAAGCGCATCGCTGAAACAGCTATCCCAAATGTCGGGTATGCGAAGTGGTTTGATGATTGGGAGAAGCGCTGCCATAGGTTCATAATATTGAACTAGTCTGAAGGCGATGGTATTAATATAGACGAATGAATAAATATTTGTTAAAACAAAAAAACAAATTTCAGTTATTTTTGAACACACCTCGATGATGGCAGAAAATATTGATTGAAAAGTCATCACCCTGACATATAGATGTCGCCACTAGAATTAAATCTATATGATTTCAAGTTAGCCCGAAATTTCAAAGGGCTCGTTTATGAGAGCTTTCAGTTTATTATTTTGTGAACCACATTATTTTTTGTGAAGCAACTTTCGTTATTATGAAAACTTGGATAAAAGAAAATATCGATTGTTGACCAAATATCGCTTTTTGTAGGCTAAAAATACAGTCAAATCAAAAGCTTGGCTTAATGACGAGTTTCCGATCACTGCGACGGTTGTAACCGACGATAAGATTAAAAGAGTTCACAAAATAATTTTGGATGACCGTAAAGTAAAGTTGTTCGAGGCAGCAGGCTTTCTGAAGATGTCAACTGAACGTGTACATCGTATCACTCATGAACTTTTGTGTATGAAAAAGCTCTATGTAAAGTGGGTACCGCGCGAGCTCATTTTTGACTAAAAAGTTGCAGATTTGGAGCAGTGTTTGGATATATTCAAGCGTAATAAACTCAAGCGTATTGATATCATCGGCCTCAACACCCGCGCCGTTAGTTCTGCTTTCTCCAGGCTGGACAAGGAAGCAAAACGAATGGGTCTGGCAGTGAACGAGGGCAAGACAAAATATCTCCTGTCATCAAACAAACAGTCGTCGTACTCGCGACTTGGCTCGCCCATCACCGTTGACAGTCATAACTATGAAGTGGTCGATAATTTCGTCTATCTTGGAACCAGCATCAACACCAACAATAATGTCAGCCTAGAAATCCAAAGCAGGATAACTCTTGCCAAACAGGTGCTACTTCGGACTGAGTAGGCAATTGAGAAGCAAAGTCCTCTCTCGACAGACAAAAACCAAACTCTATAAGTCTCTCATAATTCCCGTCCTGCTATATGGTGCAGAGGCTTGGACGATGTCAACAGCGGATGAGTCGACGTTGCGAGTTTTCGAGAGAAAAATTCTGCGAAAGATTTATGGTCCTTTGCGCGTTGGCCACGGCGAATATCGCATTCGATGGAACGATGAGCTGTACGAGATATACGATGACATTGACATAGTTCAGCGAATTAAAAGACAGCGGCTACGCTGGCTAGGTCATGTTGTCCGGATGGATGAAAACACTCCAGCTCTGAAAGTATTCGACGCAGTACCCGCCGGGGGAAGCAGAGGAAGAGGAAGACCTCCACTCCGTTGGAAGGACCAAGTGGAGAAGGACCTGGCTTCGCTTGGAATATCCAATTGGCGCCACGTAGCGAAAAGAAGAAACGACTGGCGCGCGGTTGTTAACTCGGCTATAATCGCGTAAGCGGTGTCTACGCCAATTAAGAAGAAGAAGAATAAACTCGAGGGTTCGTATAGATATGTGAGAATGGGTGAAACATGGCTACATCATTTCACTCTGAAGTCCAAAGGACAGTCATCCGAGTGGACTATATACGACGAATCCGCTCCAAATTGTGGAGAAAAGCAACAGTCGGCAGAAAAGGTTATGGCGGCGCTATTTCGAGATGCACGTGGAATAATTTTTATTGACGACCTTCAACAAAAAAGGAGCATCAACTGCGACTTTTACGATATTGGACCGTTGGAAGAGCGAAGTCGGCAAAAAACTGCATTCGAAGACAAAGAAAGTTCTGTTTCATCAATGCACCGATTGCCAAGTCAGTGGAAACGATGGCAAAAATAAATTAATGAAGCTCGAAATCGTTACCGCATTTAATGTACTATAAAGATCAGACCCCCAGTGTTTATTCCAGTTCTCAGATCTCAAAAGAATTCTCGTTGGGAAGAAATATTCGGTGAATGAAGAAGTGTTTGCCAAAACTGAGGCCTATTTTAAAACGAAGGAAAATTCCTACTACAAAAAAGGGTTCCGAAAA
This sequence comes from Bactrocera dorsalis, assembly GCF_023373825.1. Taxonomy (NCBI): domain Eukaryota; kingdom Metazoa; phylum Arthropoda; class Insecta; order Diptera; family Tephritidae; genus Bactrocera; species Bactrocera dorsalis. The sequence continues at coordinate 99,821,616 of NC_064304.1, read as the reverse complement.
GTTGGTGAGTTGTTATAATCAGTGTACCACCCTTGAAGGAAACTATGTTCAACAAAAAACAAACAAAAACTTTGTCAAAAAGAGTTTGCTAAGAATTTTACGATTTTCACTTTTTAATCCCGATGTTTGGATTATTATGACTTTAATAACAACAAAAATTATAAATTGTACCGAAATGAGGTAAATTTAGTGTATACGGTACAACCGTTAGAATATTATTTTTCACAACTTGCTAAAGCTTTTTAATTTCATACAATCCCAACACAGACTTTTTAATATTTTCCAAACTTTTCTTACAAATCTTCACACGAGCACAAACAAATATTTCGTTTCCAATTTGTGAAATTTTTTACAAATTTTTTGTGCTAAAAATAATTTGGAGCACTTTTATTATAAACTAGTTTTGCATACTTTTGTTTATTTAATTTTTCGCATCAATTTATTTTCGGCTAACTTTTTTACCGCTGAAAACGCCGACATAAACGCTTTACACACCTAGTTTGCAGCGGAAATTCAGAAATTCCGAAATATTTCACTTTGATTTATATTGATTTTCAATTCTGACCGGCTTTAGCGATTTCGACTGTCACTCAAACGGAAATCACAACTTCGCCGACGGAAAACAAATCGCTTGTGCGCTGTAAAAGGTGCGACCGGCGTACTTCCGAAACAACGCAAATGAGACGAAAAAGTTCACAATGCCAAAGCTACAGATACAGCGGCGAATGACGAAAAAATCATAGATGAAACACAAAAAACAAAGCGGTATTCGACCGACACAAAAAATGTAGCGGTTGGCGTGCACGAAACGCGCCACACTCGAAACTGAACTAAATCACAAATCATGTCCAAGAAGTTGTTGGCCGCCAGCAGCAGTCGCTGCAGCAGCAACGCCAGCAACAATACTGGCAACAGCAGCAATAATAGCTACAGCAGGCCATAAATGTAGCGCTGGCCAAGCGCTACAAGCGGCTGCGGCGCAGCACGCTACAGCCAGTTCAGAAGCAGTGCAGCGGTCAGCCATAGTTCAAACGGTGTACATAGCTATTAGAGACATGGCTATTAGAGTATCGCATAGTTACGAGCTAATGTTCCAGCTCAATAGGCGGCTTAGCTGTGCGCCGTGCGCTCCGACTGGCTCTAGCGCTCCGGTAGAGAGCTGAACAGCGCCGCGCACGCTTAGTGGTCAATACATCGGCTCTTGGAAACCAAACGAAAAATCTAATGCGCTGCGCTTAGCGCACATTTTATTTGTTTCATTATCGCTTAACAAATCTCAGCTCAGCTCATAGCGGTTTGCTTTACAACCAAGCGGTAAAAAAAATAACAATAAAAAGAAAATAACTTCTAAACAAAGCAACCTGTGCCCGCGGCCGGTGCTGAGAACAGGCAAAACTTTGGAAACAAAAGCAAATAGCAAAGACACACTAGATGTCTAGCGGCAGCACCAAGAGTCTACTCAGTTACATTATATTTCGTGCGCTTGAAGAGCGTTGGCTGGAAACATACGCTGGCTGTGTGCATAGCCGCAAAGCGGTCGCTAACAAGTGAGCAGCGCTGAAAAGCGTTCGCGTAAACGCTGGTCCGGCGCTAGCAAAGCAACGCTCGCGCTGGCGCTCTTAGCGTTTAATAAACTATTTGCTCTTCAGCTTAGGATTTGTGTGTTCTAAGCCAGCGCTAAGAGCAGTAGCGCTGGTCTTGACTGCTTTTTAAATGTTAAATTGCTAAACTGTTACAACCGTTGTTGTTCTCTTTGTTCTGCGCTTTGAAAACCAAACACTATTTAGGCGCAAGTAATTATAATTAAGTTAAGCTGACTTAATAGCTTATAAGAAGTGGATATATGATTTGTGTGTAGGCTTATCGTGCTAAATGTGGGAAAACGCGCTGATATTTTCTCAGCTAAGGCTGGTAAAGTTTGTGAAGCTTCAGTAGCTGTAGATGTACTAGTTTGCGCTGACTTTTCTGCTAGAAGTTTCAGCTGCAATTTTTGGTGTGGATCTTCTTTCTTAACCGACGGTTAGGAGATCAATTTTTAAGTCACTCAGTGATTTGTATTTACCTGCCGAACAGCATTTTGAAAAATCTTTTTCAATTTTCAAGCTGAATTCAAAATTCGCCGAGCGGTAGTCGCTTGTTTTAGAAAATCGGCTATGCAGGTCTTACAATAAATTCTAGTCTCATATAATTTGTCTCTACATGGTGTGTTCTATTGCGCTTGCTTATAATTTTTTTTCATCCTAAATGTAGGCAAAATTTATTTACTGAAATTAGAAAACGTAGATTAAAGGAGAGCTTCGAAATATTCAACTCTGCGAGGTACCGGAGCAGTTTAAATAATTTTTATACAGTGTTTCTCTCTCAAAAAAACCGCTGGACTTAAAAGCTGAAGAAAACTTTCAAATTTCGAGCCTATAGCTCAATCTCTACTAATCATGCAATGCGGAAGTGGAGTCAAGAGAAGTGGGGATACATGATATTACCCTTTTTCCAATCTTAGAGAATAAAATAATCCGATGTGGGCTCATTTTAAGAAGTAAACTTTTGTAAACCCCTTTAACAAACAGAAAAACATACTATCTTTAGTACTTATTGGACTTGCTACGTCTGAGTGCAGGAACTCTCTTGGATCCCTATCGCTGGAAAAAGTTTTAAAAGCTTTTCTTGTCAAACATCACACTTCGTTTGAGCCTTTATATTGCATATATTTCCCCTCCATATAAAGGTATGTTTTATTGCGTTTACTTTTGCTTAGAATATAATTTTTTATTCAGCCTAAATGTGGGCAAAATTTATTTAAAGATCAATAAAGCATTGAAATTTGAATAAGGAAGAATCACGAATTAAATGAACAATGAATAAAGTTTAAAAATACTCACTTCAGAGAGTGTATGGATCAAATATATTGAGAGTTTGAGTTACTCAAATAGTGTATTCTACTAGACTTTCTTTTTTTCCAAAATCTCATTTCCTTTTTGACCCTAAATGTAGGCAAAATTTATTTATAAATAACTTGAACTTAGAAATATTCACATCTGCGAGCTATCAGAGCAGTTTATGCTGAAGGATTGAGTTTTTCAAATATTAAATATGTTAAGCTTTGGTCTCTCGAAGAAAATGCTAGACTTGAAACTTTCTGAAAAATGTCCACTTTTGAGCATTTTTGCTGTATCTTCTACTAATAAAATATAGTTCACCATCAGAAATATGGGTTGTCGAAAAAGTCTTTTCGTATTAAATAAATAAACTAATATGTACCATCTTGGTCGACCACTTTTTGCCATTTTTTCGCTAGAGACATTATTCCATCAGTGTAAAACTTTCATCAGTGTAAGTCGAAATTTCGAAATTTCCAGAACGGAAGCGAGCGAACCATTGTTGTGCGACACGAACTGGTACAGCATCGTCTCCGTAAATTCCTCAAATTTCGTTGGTGGCTTGCGTGGCATCCTTCCCTTTTTTATCATTTTTGAAGAGCTGTAATTTTTTTGCAACGACATCTATTGAAAAACACGAAAATACTTTTTCGACTAACCAATATACAGGTTATGGTTTCACCCAAATATATGTATTTTATATAATAATTCAAAATGCAAGGTCTTTAGTATTTATTTGACTTTCTACGACTGAGTGAAGGAACTCTGTTTATTAACTATTTCTTGAAAATATATAGACGCTCTTTGTGCCAAAGATGAGACTTCCCACGATGCTGCCTGATACGGTCGATTTGTTGCAGAAAGTTCTCAACAAAAATGAAGAGACTATAATCCCTTTTTAAAGGGTGATTTTTTAAGAGCTTGATAACTTTTAAAAAAAAAAAAAAAAACGCATAAAATTTGCAAAATCTCATCGGTTCTTTATTTGAAACGTTAGATTGGTTCATGACATTTACTTTTTGAAGATAATTTCATTTAAATGTTGACCGCGGCTGCGTCTTAGGTGGTCCATTCGGAAAGTCCAATTTTGGGCAACTTTTTCGAGCATTTCGGCCGGAATAGCCCGAATTTCTTCGGAAATGTTGTCTTCCAAAGCTGAATAGTTGCTGGCTTATTTCTGTAGACTTTAGACTTGACGTAGCCCCACAAAAAATAGTCTAAAGGCGTTAAATCGCATGATCTTGGTGGCCAACTTACGGGTCCATTTCTTGAGATGAATTGTTGTCCGAAGTTTTCCCTCAAAATGGCCATAGAATCGCGAGCTGTGTGGCATGTAGCGCCATCTTGTTGAAACCACATGTCAACCAAGTTCAGTTCTTCCATTTTGGCAACAAAAAGTTTGTTAGCATCGAACGATAGCGATCGCCATTCACCGTAACGTTGCGTCCAACAGCATCTTTGAAAAAATACGGTCCAATGATTCCACCAGCGTACAAACCACACCAAACAGTGCATTTTTCGGGATGCATGGGCAGTTCTTGAACGGCTTCTGGTTGCTCTTCACCCCAAATGCGGCAATTTTGCTTATTTACGTAGCCATTCAACCAGAAATGAGCCTCATCGCTGAACAAAATTTGTCGATAAAACACATTTCGAACCGAACACTGATTTTGGTAATAAAATTCAATGATTTGCAAGCGTTGCTCGTTAGTAAGTCTATTCATGATGAAATGTCAAAGCATACTGAGCATCTTTCTCTTTGACACCATGTCTGAAATCCCACGTGATCTGTCAAATACTAATGCATGAAAATCCTAACCTCAAAAAAATCACCCGTTATTTGCTACTTTTATCTACAAATTTCTAAAAATATATAGCTTTAACGGTTGAACAGTTTTAAGATATTAGCACACTTACACAAACACACACATAAATAACGCAAGCGCTGAACAATGCATTCGAACAAAAAAGCGGAAGAAAGTCAGTTGCCGATCGGCATACTAATGCCGCACATTTGCGCACACTCACACGCACTAATTCCAGCTCAAAGAATTTTGAATGAATTTTTATTTTCCAGCAGCCGCCTGAATAGCTCAGCGAACAAAGGTAACACAGACTAAAGAAAGTAGCAGAATTCTAAACGGCATTTGGTGATAAAATGCTAGCATACTCAACCACTAAGTCCGCTCAAACATACAGAAATCCATATGTGCGTGTGAAGAAATATCAGTGGCTTTATGCTTTGCTTAATCTTCCACACTTTGTGGCGCTTTTATCAAATTGATGCGCCATTGATTGACTGAATATCGAAAGCGGTCAAAGTAGTTGTGTTGAAGTTTTGAATTGATTTTTCTAAGCAAACGCTCACAACTGGATTTTATTGCGATGTAAACATGTCGATTTAAATGCGCTGGGAATTACCAATATAGACCCTTCGCTGAAAGGTTTCTTTGTGCGATTGTGAAGGACAGTGTGTAGGGTATTCATATTTAAATGGGCAAACCGAAAACTCAATGGTCTACAGCGGAAGCTGCTGACAGCTATAACTAGAATTAGGCTGCTTTAACTCTTCTATAACAGTAATAATAGGCTGAGAGCGCACATATTTTGATTTACATAAGTTAAACTTGTGTTTAATGTATCTATGCTGCGTTGGGCTACTCAAGATACATACATATAAACATGCATATTTTGAGAGTTCATTCATTAAAATCGTTGAAATCATTCATAAGATATGCTTCTGAGGCGCCGAAGGTATTAATTCAGTACCGAATTTGGCATCAAAAAGCCATCAAGTAAAGACATGTTGGCTATAAAAACCAAAAAACCGCTAGTATTTGCGACAAGACTCGGGGCAATAATTTTGCTTGGTGGAACACATGGTCTCATATTGGAAAACCGGCTAAAAGCTATTTGAAAAACAGCGGGTGGAAAGTTCTGCTCACAAACCCAGACCCCTGCGTTCTGACTATTATCTGCTCCGCACGATGCAGTATGTTCTCGCTAAAACACAAGTTAATTCAGACTATGTTCAGAATTTTATATCCAAATTATATGTCATGTTTTCATATTTTCACAAATATATAGCACAAAGTTTTAGGCTCTAAAAATAAATGAAGCATTTTTGTGAATGAATAAGAGAAAAAAGTGTTATTCCACGGACTGACTGTAGTTCCTAGTGCCCTCTAGCCGGTTTATGCATTTCAAAAGAACGAAAAACGAAGCTAATAGTCACACACATACAAACAGAATCACCAACAAACACAAACACAAATACAAAGCTTGCCATTCCACACTGTTTTAATCTAAGTTATGCCAGCCTTTTGCTATCGGCTTAAACGGTTTGCTGCTTAAGTCTTTTGTTTCCTTCGCCTTAGTTATGCAGATTAAAGTATGCTCGGGTGCTGAAACGTCTTATTCTTTACGGTCTTTGACAGATACTATTCACTTTACTCGCTTGTCAAATAAAATTGGTAAAATATTGGTAATCTTTCACTTTGCACCTTTTCGCCTTTTGCTAATTTAATACTATTTTTTCTTCAATCTCGAATTTTTAAATTTTCTTCATTTTGCAGTTCGGTTTATATTCTGCGAAAATGGTTGCTGTCAACAGAAAATTGAGCGCATAAATAACATGCGCTAAATTATTGATAAGCTTTCGACATGCGTGAATTTTTTGTGGCATTGCCAGCGTGAAGCCGAAAATCATTTTCAGCCAGTTTGAGTGGTTTGGGCAAAAAATTGTGGAGCGAAAATTTTTGGAAATATGCTAATGTGCTCTAAAATACCTTATGTAAAGTTTTTGTATTTTTTTTTTATTTGAAAAAAATTGTCTGAGACCAGAATGTTTATGGATGTATAGTAAGTGGTGTGGCTTTTTTACTAAAATGCTAAAATTTAATTTTTTTCACTTGATTAAAATCATGTGGTGGTAAAAAATTTTAAACTTATAAAGATTAGGACAATGAATAGAGAAATCTGAGATCTTACGAATTTTTAAGTAAAAGATTGACAATTTCGTGTGAGTAAAATAAAAAAAAAAATTAAAAAATGAAAAATATTTTTAAATTTTTATTCTTTTTCTTAAGGACCAATATGTAGCAAACAAATTGAAATTATTTATTTTGATATTTTAACAAAACAAATATTTTTTTTTAAATTTTTTTAAATTTATTTGTATTTTTTATACTTATTTATATTTATTAATTTATTATTTAAAACGTTTTCTTATTAAAAAAAATTTTGGAAAATTTGTAAACATAGAAATATTAAAAAAAATTTAAGAAGAAATTTTAAAATTGTTTTTAAAGAACACGATTATGATATTAAAAAAAAACAGATTTTGAACTTTTTTCTAAGGAAAATGATTCTGAAATTAAAAACAAAAAAAGAATTTGGAATTTGGAAATTTTTTTTTAAAGGAAATAATCTTGAAAAAATAGAAAAAAGAATATTGTCTTGAAATTTTTTTGAAAAGAAAAAAATTGTATTTTTTTTTTAGGAAAAATGTTTTAATTTTATTTTTTAGAAAAATATTTGAATTTGTTTTTTTAAGAAAAAGATTGTGAAATTGTTTTTAAAAGAAGAAGATTTTGATAGTTATTTAGACAGAAAATAATTTTGAGATTTTTTTAAATTTCAGTTTTTTTTAAGAAAAAGGTTTTAAATTTTGTTTTAATTGAGAAAGATTTTGATATTTTTTAAAAAGAAAAAGAATTTGGTATTTTTTATAAGGTAAAGATTTGGAATTTTTTTATAAGAAATTTTATATTTTGATATTAAACGAAAAAAAACAGAGTTTGAAATTTTTTAAAGGAAATGATCTTGAACATTTTTTTAAATAGTAAAATATTTTGAATTTTTTTTTAAAGAAAATTACTTTGAAATTTTGTTAAGAAACAATTTTAATATTTTAATTGAAAAAATTTAACATTTTTTGTAAATAGTAAAAGATTTTGATTTTTTTAAAGAAATTTTTTTAAGGAGAAATAGCATTACATTTTTTTTCATTATTGTAAAAATTTCTTTTTATAATTTTTTTTTAACTTTTTTATATTATATTATTTTATACTTTTAATATTTAAATTTCTGAAAATTTTCTACAAAATCCATCGAAATAAACTTTTATTCATCATTTAGAAATTAGAAGCACGTGTGCTTATTCTGTTTTATTGCAAAATAATTTTGATAAAATTAAATTTTTTTTCAATATAAATCAAGCTGCTTAAGATATACTATTTTTTAACGCAATATGGAAAATTATACTGCTCAAGTGTATCTTTACAAATAATACTGAAAATATTAAACGAAAAAATCAGCCTTAAATTTTAGGGTGGAACTTCTTTTGAAAACGAACCTCTCCTACCAAACACATTATAATTGAGCAGTATCAAGCGGGCAAAAGTTAATAGCTTTGAGCAATAAAATAGTTTTTCAGAAGCTGCCACAAGTGGGACGTTTGCATAATGCCAAAATTCATAACACATGAAATCTGCAGCCATATTGCAATTTGTCTCGAATGCAAGAAAAATCACATCTTCCGCCCCTGAGGTCAGGAGTGCGCGAGTGGGTCCGTTTGTGTCTATGCGCTGCTGCCAGCTGGCACCACCCACATGCCACTATTTCTGCCACTTCATAAAATGCGGTAAATATGTGCATAGGCACTTTTCTTGCCATAATAGGAAACCACAACAACACCAAAAACAATACGCAGAAATATAACAAAAAAGGCAGCTGCCAGGTTACGGAGGCCAAACGTATTCAAAAAGCAATAAATTCATTAAATTTAAGCAATACTTTTGGTGCGGAGATTGCGGTCATGCACATGCATACATATTATATATCTACTGATATCACATCTATATATAAAGGTATGTGTGTGTGCGTGCATAAAGCAATGAATGGCATGTTTGATCCAGAGCCATACAAAATTTTCTCATTTATCACTCGCATTCATTTATTGAACTGTTCATTAATTCTTCTAACAAAACATATAGACACACACACTCACTCATGAAACTAAATGAAAAGGAAGCGAGTTAACAGTTCATTCAATATATTCACATGCACATGAATTAACACAACGTTTTTCGGTTTTCTTTTGTAGCTTGCAACAGTGCCACAAGCGGCCGCTTTTCACCAACTCAGCCATTTGACCCACAATCGACAGTTATTTGTAGTAACTAATCAAAGCGTCTACCATGTGCATATGTATGCGTGCCTCAGAAGCTGTGTGAGTGCATATTCGCTCTGTGCACCGAATTTTTAGTGTGTGAAAACTGTGCTCTATTAATATAATCATTTTGTGGTATTTTAGGCCACTTTGGTAATCAATCAATGCGTTATGCAAAGCTTATGTGTGTATGTATGTGTATGTGTGCTTAGTGGTTTGTAAGAAATTCTACGGGTATAGGAGGCTGACAGAAAGCTTCAAATGATTTTTCGGCAACAAAAAGGTAAAAGATTCTCAGCTTTGACATGTATTTTTGAAAAATACACGAGCTATATGGATTTTATATTGAACTTTATATTCTTGAATATAAGCAAAGCTTTTTAAGCTTTTAAAGCTTTATATGACTTTATGCATTTTATGAAAAAAGTGGAAGCTAAGTAAGCTTTTAAAATTTTATAAGATTTTATTATATTTTTTTGCAGAAGTACGAGCTTAATGAGCTTTTAAAGCTCCTTCTATATTTTCTGAAAGTAGCACGAGTCAAATGAGCTTTTAAAACTTTATATGCTTTATATATGTTTTTTTTTGAAAAACATACAAGCTTAATAAGCTTTTAAAGCTTTCTATGGATCTTTATTTATTTTTGATCACAAAAACTTGATTATACATATTTTTGAAAAAGCTCATATAGCTTTTCAAAGCTTTACAGATTTAAAATACCTAATAGCTATACGAGCTTTTAATGCAGTATATATCTTTACATATGTATTGTATGTACATACGAGCTTTTATGAGCTTTTCAAGCTTTAAATATTTTTTTATCAATATAATCTGAATGAGTTTTTCAAAATTTAATCAATTTTAGAAAACAATACTTGTTTTGTACGAGCTTTTAAAGCTTAAAATCTTGGTCCCAAAGTCTTAATAAACAATTATTCAACGAGTTTTTATTTAGTAAAATATGTTATGTCAAATTGAAATAATAGTGCGATATTTAAGAAAAAGTTGTATGTCAAGTTTAAATTAGTTGTTGTTGTTTAAAATTTTCAAATTTTAAAAGTCCTCATAAAATTGTTTCAGATGAGTATTGTGGATTTTGTTGAGAGATACTAGAAACTATGGTATATCTAAAAAGACAGAAGATTAAAGTATAATACGATGGATTTTTATCTCCAAGGTAGCTCTGTGAAAACAAAGCCAGCCTCTCTAAGATTGCCGAAGAACCACTTGTGTGCCAGTAATATTTTTTTCTTAACATAAAAGTTTTGAGTTAATACTTTTGGAATAGATGTCTTTGCAAATATGTTCTCAAAAATGTATCTTATCTCGCAAATTTGGTCTTTAATTTCTCACTTGGTATTTTACCCTCCCTTTAAATACTTTTCATAGGCACTTTTTGGGAAAACTTTTAGCTCATTCAGCGAATTTTGTTTTATCTCTTCAATCGACTGAAAACGGGTTCCACGGAGTGACAATTTCAGTTTGGGGAACAAGAAAAAATCACGTGGAATCAAACCTAGCGAACCCATGCTTACAACTTTTGCTTGATCGATGGTATTCATTGCATGTTTGGCTTTAACTCGGCTAAAATCGTAGTTCGATGCGATTATGTATTATCATCGTGTAAAATAAATGATTTGTTCTTCCACAATTCCGGCCGTTTTCGATGTATGTTCTCACGCAAACGCCACAACATGGCCAAATGGAAATCCGTATTGATCATCTGTTCCTCCGGAACAAATTCATAATGCACCAAATTACGAATATCGGAAAAAAAAAACAAAGAGCATCACCATGATTTTTGAGCGGGCTTGGCATGGTCTTTTAGGTTTCGGCTCATTTTTTTTCTACCATTCCGATGATTGTTGATTTGTTTGCATGTCAAGCTCATAAAACCATGTCGTATTGGCACTTATAATGCTCTCCATGAATGTGGAATCGGAATTCGCACGATCAATTATGTCCAAGGAGACTGGTTTACTCTGGTACTCTTATTGAAAAAAACAGCTTTATTGAGACACGTCGAGCAAAAATGCGTTTCAAAGACAAAATTTCTACCAAAAAGATTCGAACGGACTCGCAAGAGATGTCGACCTCTCTTGCCATCACTCTAACACTTGTCTGACGATTTTCAAGCCTCCTTCCTTCCTTCACTTTTTAATATTTTCATGGGTGAATAAGGTTGAAGGTCGTATGATGAATAATTGTTTTTTTCTTTTACAATTCCGGAATATTTTTGTCCCAATGAATAAGTATATATTATCAAACATAATAAACCTAAAATCCTGCGGAAGAAACAAAATAGCTGATATTATTTTTGCTTTCATAAGGGTCTAATGTTCTGCAAATTGGATCTGAATCTGAATCTCAAAATCGAAGGTTAGAATGGAATCTTGTGTAAGAAGTATGTGATGAAGGATTGTTAAAAATAAGCTTTGCTTTTACAATATTTTGCTGTTATAATATTTTGAGACATTTATTTTTAATGTTTCCATCCGGCACTTGGCCTTAGAAATTTGAATATTATTTTTAGTTGAGATTTTTGAAATCAAAAAATAAAAATAATTATTACAAATGTTGAGCCAGTTATTGGCTTTTTAATGCACTCTTTGCAACTCTGCTTCGCATAATTTTTTTTTCAAACTCTTTCTTATTCTTAGATTTGAATCAATGCTTCGTATACAGTTTTTTCAACTTCTTACTCATTCTTAAATATCTCACACACACATGTTCACACACACAAACTTTATTCTCCTAATATTGTAATTATAATTAATTGCTCTGCTGTTCGAATTTAAATGTGCGAGAAAATTAGTAATTTTTCTGTGAAATATTACATTTCCACTTGGCCAATGCTTGTGCGTTTGTCAGTGGGCAATCATGCTGGCAAATTGCTGCTATGCTTCACATAATTAGTCAATATTGCCGCGGCAGTTTCGTTGCGGTTTCCTCACGGAATTACCAAGCCCAATTTCCAAATATACCTTATCTATATATACATATATACACACACATATGTACTATCAAAGCATATACACACACATGCGCTGCCAAATAACTAATTTTAGCTGCCACACACAATTGTTGTTGTGCTTGTTTTTGTTGTACTATATCTGTTGTAATGACGAAATACATTGTTGCGCATATGGCCTACTGCTACCTACTGCGTAACTAAATCAAGGAAATAAATATAGAAGCACACAAAGCTACCAAAAATAGTTATAGAAAGCTGCAAAGCGCTTAGAAAATCCAAAAAGTCATTACGAACGAAATTTGTGAAGACCAATGGCCAACGGTTGCTGCCTTCTAATCGATTTAGCACAAATTTGTTTGATTTATTACAAGATTTTGCGTTGCTGCTATGAGTATGTATATATGAATGTATATATGTATATACATATATAATATATAGAGATGTATCTATGTGTGTGTTTATGTAGTTGTATAATGTGCTTCTGGATTTGTTTGCTAGTACTCTTCAGAAATTTCGGTGTAATATGTGTTTTCATGTTTAGTTTATCAATCGCCGTACACCACCTTGCGTCGCACCGGCTGCCGCAGCCGCTATAGTTTCAAAGACGGATCTCACGCAGGGCATCGGCGGCGCAAACGCACGAAATCGAAATGAAATGGGGTCGTAACTTCGCAATTTACATAGTCAGCTCGGTGGCATGATTGTATAAATCTAATATTAAAAATGTGGTTAGGTATGCGCGAGTATATCTGCAATACATTTTTGGTGAATTTCTGTTTTTTTCTACAGAAGTTTTCAAGTAAAGGTAGAATACTCAGTGGGCTAAATTATATAATTTTATCGGTTGTTAAATAATTTCATATCTTTCGACGCATTGAATTCTAAATTCATCTATGCATAAGTATTAGTGAGTTAGAAGTAAGCAGAGAGGTGTCTGCGAGTATCGATGCTCTCTAAATACAAACTCAATTTATAGAATAAATAAAATACCACCGATACAAATTGGTTTCAGTATAGGTATTAAGGATCTACTATTTTTATAATGAAGTCCTTTGTTCTTTGAAGCATCAAGTCTTCATTGAATGCCTATGTCGGCTACCACCTATTTAACCTTGTCCTTCTTTCAGCCATTTTTTTTGTTACCGATCTCAAATTTTGCAATGGTTCTTGTTTCGTCAAGAAACTGCTCATATTTCAGAAATACCGATATTGACCCACTACAGCATATAGCTGCCATACAAACATTTTCTTCTTTGACAGTACAACCGAGAGCCGGTCTGAAGCGAGAACACGAAACTTCGCCAGTTGCCTCTATCATTTGTGAGTTCACGCCAGTTGTACATTCGAAATGCCGACAGGTCGCTATGTAGATGATCCTTCCTATGGATGCGTGAACGCTCTTGCTGCCGTTGTCCACTCATGGGTCCTAAGTCGAAGGAGCTTTTCACAAGAGCATCATCTTCCATGCAAACGACATGAACTAACCAGCGCATTCGTTGATTTTTTATGCGCTAAACTAGATCCATGTGGCCATAGCTCTTACGTTTCGCGGTTCCAACTTCCATCTTCTTTGGTATTCATTCCTCACGCGGAAGGCTCCAAAGATCCTGCGAAGAACAGTTCTCTCGAATGCTTCAAGTGCTTTCTCATCTCAGGTCGACATCGTCCAAGTTTCAGTGCTGTATAATAGGACAGGAATAATGTTTCGTTTGAGGGATCTGCTTCTTGATTGCCTACCGATCCGAGCATCTGTTGGCAAGGTTATTTTGCGATTGATATCTAGGCATAGATTATTGGTGGAATTCATGCTGGTTCCGAGTCATACAAAGTTTCCAAGACGCGAGTAATATTCTGTATTTGGCTTCTTGCCTTCGTTCACCACAAGACCAATTCTTTTACTTCTTTTTCTAGTCTTTAAAGGCTTGCACTGACGGCTGTGTTGTTAAGGCCCATGATGTCAATAACATGGCGTCGAATAAACAGCTCTTATCAATGCTGCCAAAAGTTACTTTGAAATCGACAAAAAGGTGATGGGTGTCGATCTGTATGTCAAGAGTCTTCTCCAGCATTAGACTTATTGTGAAAATCTGGTTTAAGAAAGTGCTGACAGGTCTAAAATCATACTGATAAGGTTCAATCGGTTACAATACTGTCCAAAGAATGATTGGGCATGTATTCCTCCGACCATATCTTGTGTAACAGCTGGAGCATGCGCCTTTTCACCATCTCGTAGCAGGCTTTAAATAGTTCAGGCGGTAATCCATTGATGCCGGAGGTTTTGTTGCTCTTTGTTGTTGCCGTCTAAGAGCTGATTTCCCCTCATCTTGGTCGAGTGGTGGGATGACAATGTTGTCGCGGTAGGTCGCACCATCAATCTTCGTCCGTCACGGCACTGGTTCCGTCATTTAACAGGCTCGAGAAGTGTTCCCTCTAAATTTCGAGTTTTCGCTTAAAACAAAAATTTTGACAAACATTTTTTTATAGAATATGTTGTTGCTATTTTTTATTGTTTTAGCATTTGATCCATATTATTTTTGTATTACTACTGCACGCATTCTAATTTCTCCGAACTAAAGTAAGTTTAAAGCAAACAAAACTGACTTAAAAAAGTTGATTAACAACAACAGCAACACCTTCAAGTGTTACTTATAACTGCTCAGCGATCGGTGGCTGTTGTTGCACTGCTGCATTGTGCTGCCGCACTTTTACGCAGCTGCAACTGTTGTTCAATCAATCGCCAGCCGCCTGCAGTCGGTGCGCCGCGCGCCTCCTACTTGCTTGCACTCTCTCACTCACTTCCACAAGCCGTTTCACAATTGTTGTGGCTGCCGCCCAGCTGGCTCGCCATGCGTCCCGCTTTTCATCCGGTTGCGTCGGCCTATCGTGTTGCAAATTCATTTCAAGGTGCTGTTTGCAATTGCCGCTGAGTTATGTTGTATTTGTTGTTGCTGCTTTTTGTCAGTTATTGCATTGTGCACGTAAACTTGACATTTGTTGGCGGTTTAATTAAAGCAAAAACAAAAACACAATGCCGGGCATAGCTCAGAAATGAAGCAAAAACAAAAAGGAAACAGCCGCAACTTCGAGGCTGAGGTTGAGGTTCTCTCCGCATGCAAGCGCTGTCGTTGACTACTGTTGCTATTGTTATTATTGTTTTTTATGTTTGCAATGCTTTGTTACACTATGAGCATTTGACAGCGCTCACGGCAGGCGGTATGTAGAGCAAAATTTCATTTATTTTTGCGGATTTCGCATTTAATTAATGCGGTAGAAATCAATCGAGTGACGCAGCGACATGCTGTGCTCACTTACTCATGTGTGTATATATGTATACATTTCTGGCTGAGTATATAAACTATAAATTGATAATTGCTGAAATCGATTACTCATACGACATGTTGACAATATCGGAAAACCACTTTTCGCCTTCAGTGTTGTATGAGCCAGTTCAGTGTTTCCAACATTCATACTTCACAACAATATAATTATCCGGGTAATGTTATAATTACAAAGTAGGATATTCCATTTCTGAGAAACATTTGTTAATAACGGAACTTAAAGTGGTTTTTCGTCAATTTCGAAAAAACTTATTTGTTCTCTAAAGTGCTTCGAGGTATAGATAAAGTGATTAATTTTCAGGAAAAATCCCTGTCAATTATTTTTAGCTGCTGAAATGTACTATCTGCATTGGGTTGGGTTTTTGGAACGGAAATTAGTCCTCGGCCTGTGTAGTTTTAGTTATGTAAGATACATATTGCAATATTGGAATTGTTTTACCCGTTTAATTTACCAAAATGTGAAACAAGTGGCAACGTTTCTCACAATTTTTTGAACTGCACGTTATTTATACCTTTTTGCTTTGATAGCAATTGAAATAATTATTTTTTAACAGGTGGCAACGGCTCGCAAGCATTTTCTGATCTACAATATTTTTAAAATTTGTTTATTTCATATTCTTTTTATATAAGGTTTTTTTATTTCTCCAATTAAAAATAAATTTTTTACTAGGTGGCAACACTTCACATTTTTTCATCGTCTTTGGAATACTTATTTTGGTTTGATATCCATTTCTTAAGAACGTGTTTACCTAATCTAGTTGAAAACGTATTATCTTAACAAATTTAATTATTTATTTTTAACAGGTGGCAACAATTTTATTTTTTTTATTCTGTTTAGATATTAGTTTTCTAATAAATTTATTATTCTTTCATATAACGTGCTTATCTACTTGAAATAAAAATTTTAACAGGTGGCAACGCTTCTGATATAATTTGTCATCTACAAGCTTGCTATACTTATTTTGGTTTTATAAACACTTTCCAATAACTCATTATCTTAACATTTTTAAATATTTATTTTAACAGGTGGCAACGTTTTTGAATTATTTTTTCATCTGAAAGCTTGGTGTACTTATTTTGGTTTTATAACCATTGTCAAGTAAGTCATTATTTTTACAACTTTAAATATATATTTTTTAACAGCTGGCAACGTTTCTAAACAAATTTCGTTTTATCTGATTAGATGTTAATTTTATAATAATTTATTATCTTATAAACATGACATAATTTTTTTATCCGATTTTATTTTTATTATCTGATCCACTGGAAATATGCATTTTTTAATAGGTGGCAACGCTTCTCGAATTTTTTTTATCTGTAATATTTTTTAAGCCTTCTTCGTTTTATATCCATTTTATATATGGTACTCTTCTTATCATCTTGAAATACAAATTTTAGCAGGTGGCAACGCTTTTGAGTTTTTTTCTAACCACAAGCTCGGTAATTTTATTATGGTTTTATGTCAAATTTCGAATGACGTATTATCTTGTTAACTTGGAATATATATTTTTTTAACAGGTGGCAACGCTGCTCAAAATTGTTTTATTCCTTTAAGGTTTTTAACCTTTTCGGTTTGATATCTATTTCTTAATAACGTGTTTATCTAATTCAATTGAAATAAAATATTTAGCAGGTGGCAACGCTACTCAAAATATAACCATAAACTCTCTTACAGGGAGATCTAAAAATTTTCTGTTCTTCCTTTGATTTATAATTTTATGTTTTATGGTAGGTATTCAATCAATTAGCAGTTTTCCAACTTTTTCAACCAACTATTAGGTATTAGGTCAGCTTTCATCTTTGAAGCTCTATACGAGTATAATAGCAATTTCGACGTAGCATCTCATAATTTTCACTAATTTTTTATAAAGGGTTTTTTCTTTCAAATAAACTATATTGTAAAAGTAAAGTTGGCAAAAAACCATAAATTGCCGGCACCAGCCTCATCGTGGTCGAATAAAATCGTTGGCAGTCACTCGCTCAGTACTACTCGTGCCGTTGCTATTTTTCCAACTGGGATCACTCCCATACTGAATAGCGCAATCATTACCCGAATCGATCGATTCAACGAATTATCTACGATTTCGATCGCTTCACTTTGCAGCTGCCTACTTGAAAACGCTAACTGCTCAATCAAATTTTCGGTTTCGTTACAGATTCAATGGAAACACTCCAGCGACCTGCATATGTGTGTCAGCCAATAACAGCACACAAACAAAGTTGTATATTCACGTAGTAGTACATATTATTGTTGTAACTGCGCGTTTAACGGTAACATTTGTTGCTGCCGTTATTTAGTGTTACATTGTTGTTTTTTTCCTGCGCTCTTACCTTGCTACCAATTGATCGGTGACGCAGATAAGCCAACATTTAGGAGGCGTTAAAAATTCATTAAAATTGTTGTTCAATACCGGTGTTCACTGCATGCGCATGTGTATGTGCGTGTGTGTGTTTGTGTTTCACACATTCATAACCAAAAGCTCATATGGTCAATTATGAGTGGTGCGCATACTTTTGAGGCTTTCAATCATATTTCCATGTGTGCTGTGCACCATTTTTTCTACCTTTTATTGACATATTTTATTGCGGTGTGCTTGTGCCTGAGTTGTGGCTATTTTTCAGCGCCACCGCCGCCACCATTTTTCACTTTGACATTTCAACAAAACTGTTGTCAGCTTCATTTCAGTGCTTGGCAGCAATCAAGTTGCAACAAATGGTGCTCCACACCCTCATATCAGTGCGGGTTACAAAAAATGTGCATTCATTTAAAAGGAATATCTATTTCACTTGTGCGCATGCGCGCATACATCTGTATATGTTTTTTTTTTTACTTTTATCAGCACTAAGTGTAAGTTGGCGCTTTTGTTCTCACTTCAAGTAGCTTTTAAAGTAGCCCTGCTATGACGGATGTTTGATGCTTATCGACAGTTAACTGAAAATGTTATGTTTTTGCTGTTGTTTTGTGATGACGCAATATGTGGTTATGTATATAAGTAAATTGTTGTACATACATATATTGTATATTAACGTATATGTATAATACATTCATTTTGCTTCTACTAGAAACAAGTAAGCTGTAACAGAGCAGGACTGAAACCGCTGAAAATTGTGGAAAAGTAAAACAAAAAATAGTAAAATCAAATCCATTGGAGAAGGCAGAGAATATCATGAAAATGAAGCGAAAAATAATTTATGGCGGGTCTGATGTCAAAGGGTAAAAGGTGAGGGTGTGGTTTAGTTTTTACGTGTCAAAAAACGATTCAGCTCGATTTCGTGAAAACTCACAAGTTCTATGCAAAAAAGGTCCATGGCAAAGTTTTAGGTAATAAAAAGATCTACAACTTTTGTATATGCATTTCGAGAAGACCTCAAAATTTCTGTGAAAAAAAATCAATAAACTAAGATTTTGGTTTTTATGCTTTCATCTTTTAAATTTTTTGTGCAATTCTATATTTTTCTTATATTCTCTTCCGTTTCCACTGTTATTTTTTTCTTTTGCTTTCAAAATTTATTCATCCTGCTCTATTAAGTGTATCAAGCTTAATCAATTAAACGGAGTTTACTTTAGCGAGGAGTGTACACTTAGTAAAGCTTTACTAAATGTTTTTATAGTCTAATAAAATATCAGTCTAGCCCAAACAATACCAGTTTACAGATACAAAATTCTTATCTGATCTCCAACTAGTCTGAAAAACGTCAAACTTATACCAGCTTCTAATTATAATTTAAGGAATTATTAATGACGTTTTTATTTAACCAGTAAGCGAGCTAGACATTTTTTTGAAAACTTTTAAATTTATATCAGACTGATATACAATACATGCAATACAATATATGTACTGATATACTTTTTCTGACTGAAATTTGGCAACTGACATTTCTTATCAGCAATCAAAAGACTGTTGGCAAACCAAGTGGATATAAAGTCCAAGTCCATATCATCATCCATGCCATGAGCGGTATCGATTCCCATTCACAACAACAAGGGCCGGTCTTGATCATCACAGAAGAAGGACGGCCCAATGACGCGGCTGGCCCATAAACCGCAACAAACCGCAATTTTTTTCGGGGTATTTGATATTTGACTCTTGGAGTACGTATGGATTGCGCCTGTCCAATAATACATACTTTGCTTAGTGATGAAGACACAATTCTGTGCCAGAAATATGGTCAGACTTACCATTATTTTCATGAGGTATCAGCTTATTAAAATTATTGAAAATAAAATCAAAAAAAAAAAAAAAATAATAATAATAATCAGCACTAGATTGTATATATGTAAATAAGTGCAATGCCACACATAAAAACTGGCTCCGTATTCGAGCAATCCTTCATCTAAGAAACATTCCTAATAGGAGTAATTTTCCATAGTATGCGCATCTATCACAACCGCCACAAACAGGTGTACTTTTTTTAACCAGAATAACTCGAAGTCAAGAAGAAAAAAACAACAACAAAAATAAAGAGAAAAACAGAATAGACCAAAAATAAACTTGAACGCCACTTAATTGATTACTTAAATTGGGCTATAAAATATAAATGCGCTTAAAACGGCTAATCGCATCAGAAGCGATTAATTTCAAGCGAACAAAAGGAACCACACAATAGATAACCATACCACCGAAAACCAAAAACAACGACAATAATAAAGTATATATAGCAAAATAAATAATAACACAAGAGAATTTGATTTAAAGAAATGCTTCAAACAGTTATTTATGTGAGCGGAAAAAATTAAAAAAATGTGACTGAAATATATATTTCACAAAGTGAACTAGCGCGGCGGCAAGAGAACGAGGAAAGAGCTAGCGAGCTTGACTGCTCAACGAGCCAAATCACAGTGCGTGGGTAGCGCTTTTGTTTATCAGCAAACCGAGAAAGAAAAACAAAAAAAAAACAACATTCAGAGTGAATAATGAATTGGGTAGTATAAGTATGTGTAAGTGTACGAAAATCATATTTATCAAATGTCAATGAATAACAGAGGTATTACCGTCAAGCTAAACAAAGAGCTGGCGTCACTGCGCATGCGTATCATGGCGCATTATGCCGCGCTCAAGTCCGCACACATGCACATACGCAGGCATGAAGAACATGAAAAGTTCGCTATTGCTTTGTAGATGCGTTATCTGATACTTGACTAATCGCTTTTTAAGATATAAAACCTTCTGCGCATATACATACATATGTACATATATGCTCTTACGAATGTATTTTTAACTAGCTGTATGGCTCAAAGCGCATGCCACACCACTGGTGACAAGTTACACTGTAGGAAATAGTTTGAGTTTAGAGCTGGAATTGTTCTCTGTGGATAGATTAAGTTAGCTTAGATAAAAAGGCTGATGCCTCAGCATGACAGGAAAGTACACATAGACCGTTGTGTACAGTTCTTTAAGAATCCAAGCGAAAACTTCTGCTGTTGGATCTCAGCTATCGGTAAAAATGGTTTGAACCTATCACAAATCTGCTTAGAAGTTTTATTTTTATTTCCGCTATCTATCTGGCTGTCTAAACGAATGGGTCTCTGAATGCATTTTTGCATCAGAGGCACTTATCTGATAGGTCGGGTAGATGTTGTGAGGCGCGGGTAGAGCACTGGATGCATGTAATTGCAGAATGCTCGATGTTTTTGTTTAGGGATCTGAATTGTATGGGGATTAGCTGGACTGATGGACGTTTAGATATTAGTGGTGAGATCTCCACTAGTTGGAATGCCGAACAGTTGGGGTCGTTTGCGCGTGAATTGTTTAGGCGGCGAAAGCGTGTCACTGAGAATTAGGGTTAGCGTTTTGTGTGAATGGTCTGTGCGTGTAATGGGCGTATGGGGTCCAACCCCTCAACTCCAGTCCAAAGCAGTATGGAAGCTCAACTGGTAGCAGTTCCAACCTGCTCATGCGGACTGCCCCCTCGGGGAGTATCGTGTTTGTTGTGGTTAAAACCAGAATTGATTTGATCCGGTGGGCTTTTGAGCGGGGTAAGTTCCTTCAGTTTACAAGAACAACTTAAGTCACTTTGTAATACGACTTTTTCCAGATTTGATCTTGAAGTAATTCTAACACGATTAATTAATTCTAACACGATGTTCATAATCCCTTTTCACTATTTTCTTCTTCCTGCGAATTATTCGGCTAATTTCCAGATTTTTTCATACTACCTAAAACTAGTATGAAATTGTTGAAAATGAACTAGTTCTGAACTAGTTAACTTTCGAAACTTTACGTATTTTTTCCTACAGGGTACGCCTGCAACCGTTTTTTTTCATTTTGTTGCTGCGTATCTTCACTATTACTTAAAGTCTGGCACTTTACGGCTTCGTATTCGTCTCTTCACTAAGCTGCTGTTAATTTGTAGACAATTTGATTAATCATATAATTATGCATATTAAAATGCTTAAATGATATTAATTTACTCACTGACAGCAACAATAATGCACTAACAAATGCAAAGACAAAACGGTTGAGAAAAAATCAAAACCAGAATATAAACACCACTAAATGGTCGCACACCCACACACGCAAACACACATACAATGTCGCGCTTCTAACTGTGCCTTCCTGCCGTTTTGCTCATTGAATTCAGCTAGCTGCTAGAAATATTTGGTCACCAACATTTAGTTCTGCCACAAAAGAAGCGACAACAACTGAAATTAGTTGAAATAAAAGTCAACAATAACAATGCGGTGAGACACAGAGCGAAGCGTGCGGCCTCCTACGGCGCGTCGAATTTTCAATTAGGCAGCCATGACAATAACTAAATGCCGCAGTTGTGCCACTGAACGTCCATTCATTAAGGGAAATAAGTATTTAGGCGCACACACATGCAAGTTTATGAGTGTTGGTGGCCGGTTTGTGTGGGCAGTCTGTGTCGGGCTTGTAAGGTGCAAAACTGTGAAGATAAATGTTCTTGCTGAGTGCTTGAAAATGCGACTTTTCAACAATCATTTCGTATTTTTAGTTATTTTGTCATTTGTTGGAACGCAGCACGCTTTACTTACTCAATAATCAATTAGCAATATTATATAGCAGCTATACAAGTATGGCGGTATTTGTAGTTAACAAGTGTTAAAATAGAAATAACTATTAGATAATCGCTCAACACCTTTCGCTTTTTCGCGAGAATTTGTTGCAAAAATAGTATAATTAACAAAAACTGCGGAAAATATATATTTTAGGGATTCTCTTATGTTTCTTTTGGATGTTACAAACACGATGACAAACTTAATGTTTATAGGACTATAGTGAATAACAGGAAGAAAATCTAGTTAGTTTATAACTAATCTGGTCTCTAGTCGATATTTTAAATATACATATATTTTAATTCATTATACACTGCCAATACGAGTACAATGTTCGAATGAGTTTCTTGCAGTATTGTGTAAGACATTATCATCTGATCGAATTTGAGCCGGACTGTGCCAATTAAACTGCGCGCGCTAACCGAATCGTTAAATACCTTTATCCTAGATTGGTACAGCCCTTTTATGTTCGTGTGAAGTTTGATATGTTATTTAGTGTGCGTTTGGTAAAATATCGGCCTGAGTATTTTTAGGTGGTCTCTCCACGTGCGCCTATTCTCTATTGTAAGTCTAGATATTTTGCGCTTCTTGTGCTAGCAACTGCCCATAGGTGCTTGTCCCGATTGTGGTTAGTTTATGCGGAGCTTGCAACGAACGTGTTTATGTTGACAACATTGTGTAAGCTTCTGGTCAGCGTTCTGCGATCGGGAAAAGGAATGGTTTATATCCGGAATATTTTCGGTGAAACTATGAGTCTAATAATAAAAAGTTGTTTGGCAAAATTTTAGGCAATGAAAAGATCTATAACTTCTGAATATAAAATTTTTCTCATAACTTCAAAATTTATATGATATAATCATATTACCAAATTTTAGTAGTTTCTGCTGGTGTACTTTCGCAAAAATTAACTGCTTGGAGCGGAACTGCGTCCAAGAAGCATCAAGTCATTCCTCAACTACGTCGACGACATCACACAATATGCCGATCAGACTTCGAACACAACTATCTTCTGACAAGCACTGACCACCATTCACAGTGGAGTCATTAACACTTTCACCTTTACTTGGAGTTAAACCACTTCCCAATGCAGACGAAGAGCACGAGTTGCCGCGAGAAATGAGAGTGATATTACGTAGCTAATTGTGGCATGCTGTCGCAGGTTAAACTCCCACTTATTCAGAATTGGTCCTAACATATCAAATATATATCCAGTAGGGTGCTTCGAACAAATTTTTTTTTCAACTCTTAGCACCTCAAATGTTAGTGATTGACAAACAAAAAATCCTCCTACAAGCCAGGCGCTGTAGCTTAGCTCTAAGGGGTCGCTATTTTTTTTAGGTTCCCATACATTTTACATAGGAATTTTCGTTTTTTCATCCAAACTAAAATTTCACTAACTAATTTTCGTTTTTCAAAAATAACCATCACGTATTCAGAAAGTTCACATTTCAAACTTTAAAAATTTCTGCGAACATGTTGTATTATCTCAATTAGTCAATAAAATATAGTGATTTTAAATTTGCAAATTTTTCATTAAAAATAAAAAAAGTTTCTGAGAATAACAATTTTGTCGCGGGAATATTTAATACAATATTTAGACTAAATTTAGCCTCTACAGATGATAATAGAAATTACAGCAGACGAGGCCACAAAGTTAGAAAAAAGCACTGCCAATCTCTGTCTGGCAGGCTTACCTAAGCGGCAGACTATAATTAATAAAATAATTTGTCAATTTTCTATTGAACAAATCAATTTTTACACCGCTCTAAGCAATATATTTATCTAGCTATTTTATTAATACATCTTAGCGTGTCATCAATCAGGCGCGCGGACTTTTTCTCAAGCATTTTATTTTCCTTTCTTTAACAAATATTTGTTGCATGTTGTTGTTGTTGCTGTGTGCTGGCAATTCCAGCAAGTGGCCAGGTACACTGTAAATGAGCGCATGCGCAGTCATGTCATTGGTCGCGTAAATCATCGGCAATAATAATGATGCCGAACACGATGTTGACTGTGCGACACCGTTAATATCGATGATGCATGCCACAAATGATGCCGGTTGCGACCTGCTATATAAGCAGTTAGATATCTATGCATGTGTGCATATTTGATGTTCGCATGCTTTACCACAATTGGCCGGTCATTTGACTGCCTTCGCAATTTGCAACAAATGCAACAAACGAAGCAACTCTTTGTGAACGTTGTGTGTGTGTTCGTATGTAGGTATGTGGGTATGCATGTGACTGCAATCCTATTAGCAACGCCATTAGCGCGAGCAAGATCAATGCGAGGCGCATAACGAACGTGGCAGCGGCAACGCGACGTGCAACAATGCCAATGATACAAAGCGGAAAGGTCATATGCAAGCACGAGCAACGCTTTTGTAGTATGTCAGCTGATTGTTGTTGTTTTTTGCTATTTGTCTACAAGCGAAAATTGTTCGCCTGACACATGCCACATGCGGCGGAACGGCGCGCACTTGCAGCTAATTTACACGTTCACACACAATGGGTGATGCAAGTGACTGAAATGTGGCAGTAAGCGTTTGCGGGGTGTGTGTGTGGTGGTATGGCAAGCGGCGTGTGGCTAGCGGAGTCGTGTGAGAAGTTGAATTCGTTGAAGGAAAACGACTTGCCCGACAATGATTTGGCAAGTTCAGGTGTATGTTTGTATGTAGCTGGTCGACAAACTGGCTAGCGGTATATAACTCAGCCATCGGATCGAAAAAAACAAGTGCAGGTATGAAATAAAATTATGGTTTTGGTGCCAGAAACGCGAATTTTATTAGATAAAAGTGAATGATGGTATGAAAAGTGATTTAATTTCCGATATACTTAAATCAGCTCGTATAAGATTCGAAAATATTTCCAAAAAAATGATCTTATGGTCCAATCTGGGTCAAATTTGATCAGCTGTTCTACTTGTAAAAAAAGTGAAATTACTTTATACGTATAACATTCGAAAATATTTGGAAATAAATTTTGAAGGACCAGTCCGGTTCAAATTTGATCATTTGGTCTATTTATCCCCTTAAGGTTGCAAAAAGTGATTTAATTTTCGGTATAATTCAGTTTGTATAAAAAATATTTCGAAAAAAGTGATCTGAAGCACCAATCCGAGTCAAATTTGATCAGCTGGTCGACTCATCCCCTTTAAAGGTAAAAAAGTGATTTAATTTACGATATAATTCAGTTTGTATAATATTCAAAAATATTTCTAAAAAAAAGTGACCTTAAGGAAGAGTCCGGGTCAAATTTGATCAACCGGTTAACTTATCCGCTTTAAGACAAAACTTGAAAAATTCATATATTAAGGTAAGAAAACTGGTTTCATACATTTCTTTTCAGGATCATACGACGCAATTACTTAGCACTGTCGGTCCATTAGTCCGTAAAACGTCTATTGAGCTGAAAAAATGAACTACCGACCGCAAGAACTTGGAAGTTTGGACTTGGTAGATTTATAACATAGTGGTCTTGGTATAAATGTATTTTGAACCAAGACTCGAGAGTTTCTATTATATCCGTTTTTTAGACATTTGGGTCTAGGTCCCCACTAGGATTCGTTCAAGGGATAATAAAGTTGATTTTCTTCTAAATAATTAACCTGGCGGTGTTAGATCTTCAAAAAAGCAGTCATTTGCTTTAGAAAACCCGGGTCTTTCCGGTAACGTAGAACCAACTCTCGCGCCAATTGGGCAGTATTCCTTCTTTCTAGCGCTCCAATTACAACTATTACTCCACATCTACCGATACAGAAAGCAGATGGTTAATATCCATAAAGGGTGGATGTTTGACGAAGCACTTAGATCTTTAAGAAAAATAATTTTTGTCAAGAATACTGAGTACTTAAAGCCTTAATAATCCTCCTCTAACAATCAGCAGCACGTTAGCGGTGATGTCTCTTAGCAGCCTCCTAATCCAATTCAAGAAGGCCATCAGCAGTTGTATTACAACTGCTTAGTGCTTCTGCGAACTGCAAAATACCGAACACCTTGCAAATATGTACGAAATATTCCTGTGTGCTACTTTGTCTGCCACCTTGTACCGCCAGCTGCCAATCACGCCGTTGGTTCGTCTGTCCAGCTATCTGCCAGCGCGACGCATAAACAATACTAATGATGCAAAATGACTTTAACGGTGCAATACTCAAAGCCAAATTTACTTAAGTGCTTATAAGTCTTCGCTAGCAAACGCTTGCAACCATAGCGTTCCCGGCTATCGCCACTATTGCTGTTGTCTCGCTATTTTTGCTTTTATGGCCCACTTGCAGCTGAATGTGCCACATGCTGTAAAGTAGTTCGACTTCGGCGCTCGTTGTGCTAATGCCGCAGTTATCGCGCTGTGAATGCCACATCTCTTTTCCAGGTTGCACTCTTTGGAACGGCACACATTTGCTACAAACATAGCGAGGCACATATTTTATTTATGCATGCCTCTGTCGGTACGTGTGTGTGTGGTGTGCGACAAATGTCGACTTTTGTTGGCTGTCGGCTTGCAGCTTCATTGCCAATTGCCGCATCCAGCATGCAGCCGCAATATGCAGCAATAAAGGTCATTTGAATGCGCTCAGTGGTCCGTCGTAGTAGCCAACGATTGAGTACACGGCGAGAAAATTGTGTAATACAAATAAATATACATACATAGTTGGAATGTTGTTGTGGGATGTTTGAAAAACTTAAGGTTTACGATCTAAGTAGTAAGCAGATTTTGACATGTGTTTATCATCCACTTTGAATGAAAGATTTTCGAGAGTTACTAAAAAAGGCTTCAAAAGTCTTCTTGAGCACGAGAAACATTGTAGTTGAATCTTGGCTCTTCGGTTTCATTTTCTAAGGACCTAAAGGTCAATAAAGCCGCAGGCGTAGAAAGATAGATACCTCTTGAAACCATTTTCCATTGCAGTGATTGGTGAGGGCGAACATATTTTTATACAGAAACGTTTAAAAAATGCTTGAAGATTTGGCTACAAAATTCAAATTATTTTCTATTGACTTGCTTGCCACATTTCTTTCAGTGCCTGCCTGCCTGCTTCTTACTTTATGCACCAATTCAACATGACACTACATACTGCACCATATGTGTGCTACATAAACACACACCTCCAAAAACATAACATCGTTTACAATTTGGCCACTTGGCGCAAGAGAAATTGTGAAAACTGCGCTTTAATGTTAAAAATAGTAAGAAAAAGCGAAATGCTCCCAAAAAAACATTGGATGTGCACGTGTGAGTGTGTGAAAAAATATTGCGGACTATTAAGCGATTTATTAGTTTATTCTGCTCTATTGACATTTGCAATACAATCGGGCGTACATATGCAAATGGCCACCAGCTGTACGACAGTGCATTGATAAGTGTTTCAGAAGAGAAATACTATAATATGTACATATATATATGTTTAAATACTTATATAGTTGGTAAATGTATGATAGTAATATATTTTATTTAGAGTTGGAATTACCATTGATAATGGCCTGAAAATTCACGCATTTCAATCTATAGATATACAAGGTGTCTTCCAAAGTAAGCATGACTTAAAAAAAAAAAAACAAAACAAATGGGTTTTCGGCAAAATCAATATATTTTACTCAAAATAGTCTCCTTTTGCTTCAATACAGCTTCTTGCACGGTCCAAAAGCATGTCGAAGGAGTGTTTTAGCTCGTTGGGCGATATGGCCGCAGGATGCCGGAGTAGCCCCTGTTGAATGGCCTCTACGTCTGCATAACGCTTTCCTTTCATGGACAAATGCATTTTTCCGAAAAGCAAGTATTCGCACGGTGCCATATCAGGTGAATACGGGGAGTGGTTAATGGTTAAAATGTGATTTTTGGTCATATAATCGGTCACAAGCGTCGATCGATGAGACGGCGCATTATCGTGTGATAAACGCCAATTTTCATCTACGCGATATTCGGGCCGAACACGTCGATTATGTTTGGTCAAAATGATGAAGATGTTCAATTCTATTTCCATGATTTTTAATGATGATAGTCGGGGTATAAGTATTATTAAGTTCCTGCTAAATATTCTCTACCCAAAACGAAGCCGTGTGGGATATAGAAATTGTAATTCTTATTACCTAGTGAGGGAGGATGAAATTGAGGTATTTTGATTTTAGTAGTAGATTAGTAAATAGCATCAGTTTCGTCTTATTAGGGTTAACTCCGATTATTTCAGTTATCAGCGGATAAAACAGTATCGGCGAATACCTAATTCAAAGGATTCTGGACCTACCGTCTTATAACAGAAATCCACTTGTGGATAGATAGACGACATGGGGACCTGGACCCAAATACTTAGTGGACATGGGTGCTATAGAAGCTACCTTTTCAGATTCCACAATAACATTAGTCCGAACTATGCGACGGGTACAGAGCATATATAAGATTCTGAACATGCATCGCTCGCTTTTCAAATATAAAAGGAAAAACTAAAAAGCTCTCTCAGTGGTGGTTTTACGATCGATAATTTAACGACACAATTTAACGTTAGTCGACTTATGAATGGAAAGCTGTTAGCGAAACGTCAGCATTCATAATGACAAAATCTGAGACTTTTTCAACAGATTAGGCGTCTCTCCCACGAAGTAATGCTTAACCGTTGGTTCTGTGGGAGAGTCTTGAGTTCGGAGTATGTTAGGTTTAGCGAATTAAAGTTCCACTTTGACTTTCTTCAGCTTCTTGTGCTGTAAGATAATCCTATAACCGCCTTATAGATCCTTTCAAGCTTTGGAATCATTGGTTCCTTTAGCTTTCTGTATCCCTTAGTGGTCCGTGTATATAAATAATGACTATGGTTGTATCTATATGATTACTTTATTTAAAATATTTCTATTCCATAAATTTTTTTTTTGGGTTTTAAACCCAATTCGTTCGAAAAACTTAGAAAATACAAATAGTATTCTAAAAATAAAATATGTAAATTAGTTCGAAAAGCTTTGGCATGACTTATTGTACTGACTTAAATATTTTGCTAAAACCACAATAAGCATAACGCCCAGATGGTATTAAGTATAATAAAATAATTCGTTTGAATCGAATTTAATTGCGTAGCGGCAAAGCTTTCAGTTATTTGACGCTGTTTTGCTTCATTTTTTATTTATGGTTGTCAATTGAAAAGCGTTAATTTATTGTATTTATTTATTAAATGTAAATACATACATAAGATGTGGTTATGCTTTATTTTTGTCCCGCTACTCATAATACTGTTTTATCAAAAGAATTTTGTAAACAAATCGAAAAAGTAAGTAGTCGAAACAGTGGCGTAGTGTAGCATGAGAGGGTTGTCGAAAAGAATATCCAAAAAAACACAAAAAAAATAAAAATAAATTAAAATAATGAATAACATAACAAATAAAGTTATCCTAAAGTGCAGAGAGCATAAAATGTATGAATGCCTGAATCGTTAACTCAATTAGCTGCCAGCTTAAATGTAGGCAACAATATAACATATAAGCTCGCGCGCCTAAAAGCTATTTGTGCAATTGAAAGGTGTATCTATGAACTTTAAAAAAACTTACTTTACTTATAATTTTTCATTTCAAGTTTCCTTAAATAGTATTATATATTTTCCTTCGTAAGTTGTTTATTTTTTCTCACCATTCTGCTCTTGCATTAGCTTTGTTTTTTCCAAATTGAATCTAATTAAAATTCAACTTTTGTTGTCATCACTCTCATATAAAAGGGACTCGACTTACCCCAAACTTCTTCCATTTTGATCATAAGAAAATCTTATTTTTCAAATCCGTATAATATATATTACATTACATTATAAGCTCCCCTTATTTACTTCAATTCACTGCTTTTAAGCTAAAGTTTTTAAAGCGTTTCTGTTGACATCTTTTATACCGACTTTCAACATAGAAATCATTCACATTTGGCCAAAATTGAATTAATTTAACTTGTATTGGCTGTGTGTATATAGTTATTTATGCAGACGGCTTTGTGTGAATCTAAATCAACATTATCGTCGATTTCAAATTAATCAAATGTCACACCATTGCTTGTTGTGCATTCAATACTTAAATATAATACTTATGCAAATATATGTTTTGAAATATTTGGCTTTGTTAAGAATTTATAAATAGTCCATGAATGTTTATTTGCGTTTAATTTCCGGTTGACATCGATGCTTATTAAACGAGATATATTTCAGAGAAATTGATCAAGCGAGTGATTGTTTGAATATTATATTATGATTAATAGACCTGCTGAGAATTGCACAAAAACTAATGAATTAGTAGTATTTAATAAAATTTAAGGGGTTTTGGTGTTGCCACATGTAGTTAATTTTGTGATAACACTAAAAAAGCAATACTATCGACTTTTAAACTTTTAATTTCTCCAGTTATGTTTTTTTTCAATTTTTTTTTAATTATGCATTTATTTAGAGTTGCCAACTGCACTTGAATTAAAATATAATATTGATGTGGAAAATTGTAATAGAATATGAGTCAAAATCTTCACTTTATTTGCGAATAAGTAGTGTTTAATAAAACTCACAGGCTTTTGGGGTTGCCACACATAATTAATTTTGAGATAACACGAAAAAAGCCATACTATCGACTTTTAAAATTTTTATTTCTCCAGTTATGTTTTGTTTTAAATTTTTTTTTATTCTTTGCAGTTATATATTTAGAGTTGCCAACTGCCCTTGAATAAAAAAAACTAAAAAGTGGAATAAAAAAATTAAGAGTGAAAAATTATTATGGAATATTATATGGAGTCAAAAGCCTTACTAATCTTTCGAATTAGCAGAGTTTTGTAAAACTTAGTGGTTTTTAGTGTTGCCACATATAATTAATTTTGAGAGAACACAAAAAACTTTTAAAATTCTACCTTCTTCAGTTTTTGTTTTAAATTCGTTTTTAAACCTATGCGTATATTTATTATTTAGAGTTGCCAACTGTCTTTGAATAAAAAAATAATATTAAAAGTGGAAAATTGTTAAAGAATATGTGTGCTTCTTAGTTTATATATTTTTCTGTAGTTTCCAACCGGCTTTATATTGCATAAAAAATGCTTACAACAATATTCAAATTGGAAAACTGTAATAGAATGCGAAATTAAGATTAAAATTATTACAAATTGTAAAAATATGCTTTTTAATTTATACAGAGTTGCCAACTGACCTTAAATTAGAAAGACTTATATAAAATAATATTAATTAAATTGCTGCCCAACTTTGCAAAAGGAATTGCCGACCTAGCTGTTTATTAGTTGCCTTTTCTTTGTTATCGAATTATAAAGGATACGCCACGCCTGGCTCAGATATGGCCAGAATGGGTACTCCTTAGCCTTGGAGTTAGAACTATGAAATTAAAGGGATCTTGTGAGAAAGTGGCCGTGAATGGAGAATGACTGCACTTCGTAGAGTAGAGAATTAATAATAATTTGATGCTTTGTATGGCTGATTCCCACAACCCAGCGCTTGGGTAGATGCGATAAGAGCGACCTTAGCTTTTTGTAAGTGTAGGTGCGTCAATGTACCGCATTGGGAGTATGGTGATCTCTTAACTTTCAATGCACTAATTTGGTGTTTAGTAGCCCCGCACCGCTAAAGGATTTATTCAGGATTGCGTTTTTTTCATTATTGGCGAAAGCCATCCGGCGTCGTCGAAAAGTAACACATATTTGAGTTTTTAATATTGTCAGACCGGCTGACTTTGTTTTTTCTACCAATATGTGTGGTATTGAAAAATTGTGGCTCATAGTCGTACGACGTACTGGCCATTATTTGATTGAGTAGTTATGGGGTGAAGTTTCCTTAACTTTTGACATTTCCTTAATTGTGAATTAAGGTATTTGTTTTTATGTATTATACTCAACTTGAGTTGGTATGGTGGTATTTGATGTCCGAATATTTTGTATTTAGGTACACCCTAATACTCGGACTTGTATATACATATGTATGTACTTATGTTTGTGCGATTGCGAGCTCGTTGAAGAGATCAATGCGCTTTTTACATTAGTATGCACGAATTGCTTGTGCTAATCACATACATTAGCAAAGAATATGCGTTAATGTTTTGTGTAATTCTGCTTGTTTTTGTTTAGCAATATATTTACACCACGAAAAGGGCGCGAAAACGAATTCGGTAAAACAGATGTTTTGTGTATGCACTATTATATATATTTACGTATGTAAATAATCATATGTTCTGTTACGCCTGATACTATAAGTGTGTAATATTTATATTGCACTAAGCGGTATTGCACTTTTACCGTGTTTGTATTCGTTTTTTATCAAGCCGTTTGAGCGTATTTTTTATTACAAATTTTATATCAAATAAAACTGTAATATTATTCATATGTACATATTTGCATTATTATATTAAGATGAACATAATATGCTCACTTGGTGCTCGGTTTCGTATGTTTCTTTGGGTGTATGCATGTACTTATGTTGCCTTAGTGCCTTCTTCTTGGTTTGTTCACCGTCCTGTGCTCCAGCTGGCTTCCTCCTTGTGCTGTTGTTTTATTGTGTGTATCTGTTTTTATGTTCGCTTCCATTTATTTTGTTTTTACTTTTATCTTAGGTTTTCTTTTTCGCGCCCGGTTTGTGGTTTAGTTAGTTAAAACGTTTATACTTTTGTTTTTTTGTCTTTGGGAAAAACTTTAAATATCTTCTTTTGGTAATTTTTGTAATATTTCTGTATTTTTGTTTTGTAATATCACTTTTTGATTAACCGAAAAGTTTTTGTCACTACTTTATTTCTCACTTTATGCGATACTAATAAAAAAACACCATTTGTTTTCTGTTAATATGAAAAATATACATCGTCTTATTACATTCTCATTCTCGAAGTGTGCTATTTCTCTGTCTATGACTGCATATATGTATATATTTTTTTGTTTCTTTCACTTCACCGCTTCTCTCTACTTTTTAAAATTTTTGCCACCTCACTGACATAATGTGTATATGTATGCATATGAATATGGTATGTTATTTTATTTTTTTTATTCTGTTGTTTGGGTCACTGCGTTGTTTTTTCTTTTGTTTTTTTTTTGTTTTTTCGTTGTATACGCACTTTGCTACTGAACTTAGTTTTATTTTTGTCACCACAATTTATTTTTATTATAATTAAATATTTCATATGTTTTAATATAACTTTCTTTTTGTAAAAAATCCGAAGGTGCCTTTCGGTAAGGCTAGAAGGACCATAATTAAATTGCTGCCCAACTTTGCAAAAGGAGTTGCCGACCACTTTCACAATCGTTAAATAAAAAATGCTTTATTTAAAATGTACAATTATTTTAGTTTAAGGTTTATTTAGCGCAAGTATTAAATGCAAAGTTATGTTGGAAATTCAAGTGTACGTAGCGGGGATTAAGCAGCAGCGCGCGGGATCAGTCGAGAAGCAATATATTGAAAGCGAATGAGGGTATTCGAATGTTGACGTGCGAATTGTCCGCAAGCGATTATTCAATTCCTTTTTGTTAGGTTGATGGTGTACGGTGTCGTCGTGTGGTGACCGCTGGCAGAGTGTGGTGATGTTCTCAGGTGTGGTGTGTTGTTCTAGGGTGTGCCAGTTTTTCCCAGGTATAGTGGTGTATACATGCGGGGGGATGCTTAAGTCATTTAAACAAATATAAAAAATTGTTAATTACAACAAAATATGAGTCAAAAAACAACACTTCAACAATTTAAGTTTATGGACAATATGTAAAAGGGGCTGCCACACTTTTGAAATGCGTAGAATAGTTTATTACAAATATGTTTTCAAAAAATTAAAATATATAAATATAAAATTAGAATTGGATGAGAAAAAAAATTTTTGGCGTTGCCACCTGATTCGAAGTGAAGGAAAAATGTACAACTATGTGCGAAAGATCGTTTAAGAATTTATTTATTATCTTATTAAGTGCTTGATTTAATAAAAAAATTCCATTGGTCTGGCAACACCAACAAAAAGCATAACTTATTATAAGTATTTTTTTTAATTAAAATATATAAATACGAAATCGCATTGGAATTGGAGGAGAAAAAAATTTTGTGGTGTTGCCACCTGATTCGAAGTGAAGGAAAAATGTGCAACTATGTGCGAAAGACCGTTTAAGAATTTATTTATTATCTTATTAAGTGCTTTACTTAATACAAAATTCCATTGGTCTGGCAACACTAACAAAAAACATAACTTATTATAAGTATTTTTTTAAAAAAATTAAAATATATAAATAAAAAATTAGGGTTGACAGAGAAAAAAGTTTTGTGGTGTTGCCACCTGATTCGAAGTGAAAGAAAAATGTACAATTATATGCAAGAGATCGCATTTGAATTTGTATACTTAACTCTCTAGTTTAATGCAAAATTTCATTGCAATGCTCCGGCAGCACTAACAAATGGCATAACTTGCAACAGCTAATGACTGAGCTATTTCTCATTAAGCGCTAATGTCAAGGTGCAATGCATACATCAACTAATGGGCGCGCTTCGTATTGCCTTGATGAATAATTTGAATATGAATAAAACAAAAACAACATTCCACTCATTAAGTCAGCCGCATTATAAATTAAAATGAGTTTTAAAAATATCAACAACAAAAAATATATTTGCACAAATCAACTTGCGAAAACTTGGAAAATATTTTAGTTGAATTTATTCATTTTCTTACTAAATAAATCAGTTAAATAACACTTCCTTACCGGATGGCGTGATTGGGGAAATAAATAAATGAAAAACGCGCTGAGTGCAATGGAAAAAACGCTTGGAAAAAATGGGGTTAGACTGACTCGCGCACGCCGAATGTTGGCGTTGAGTTGTGCATTTGCTGCTTATTATTATTATTATTTGAGTTGTTGTTGCGATTTTAGTTGTTGTTGTTGGTAGTCACTATTTCATGCGATTGCACAACCATGTATTGCATTGCGTGCCAGCAACACCCCAAGCGGACCCCTGTCAGAATGCACGCCGGCTGGCTGCCTGCCGCTCGGCCTCCGCGCATGATTGGACGACGCGGCGACGCAGCAGCGCGTCTAAAATGTGCGAAATGTATGAAATATTTTAAAAGTTTTAACAATTTAATTAAGCATTGTTACCATTTACATTTCGCAGACACAATAACAACCGGCAATATTGCCAACCATACTGTGGCGCGCATTGCTGCTGCCGCGCCACCGCCGCCGCCGGCCACTAACTACTACGGCTATTGACGGCGCGCGCGCGCTGATCGATGGCCGTTCGGAGCAGCGCAAATATTGGCAATCACACAAAATGCAGGCAAATTGCGGCGCAACAGCAATGATATATGCTATAACAGCAACAAAAACAACTACTGCACTGCAGCGCAATAGCATTTTGATCGAATTAGTGGCTTGCAATGCGCGTTCACGCCCGCCATGCCACACCACGCCACGCCGCGCCACGCCACACTGCACTTATTTGGCAAAACATTGCGCTACGGTTTTGTTAATGAAGCAACAACAACAACAACAAGCAACAGCTAGTGGACACCATGCGCGCGTATATATTACGACTATGTATATTTACGGCAACACGCAATTGCAACCGCATGCAATAAACGGCAACAGCAACTTGCCACAAGCGCGTAACGACGTACGCAATGCGTCGACCGACGCTCAGCAAATGGGAGCAAAAACAAATGAGCTGCCAACTAAACAAAAACAAATTGAAAAAAGCCAGCAAAATACTACCAGCGGCATGGCGGCCGCGCAAATGCCAATAACACAAACATCATCGATTTCAGGTATCTATGACACATTTCATGCGCGGCGACCACTCCGGTCGGAGTGTTTAGCTTTTATTTTTGCTTGCCCGCATAGGCGCGAGTGTGGCGCACTAATTGACAGAATAACAACAACAAACGCCGCCAAACTGTTTTCAGCGCAAAGACACATTTGCTGGGGCAAAAAATGCGAAAATGCAAAAATGCGTTGTGTATTTAAGATAAATTTATGTACCGCGCAAAAATCAGTTGGAGTATTTAATCAGCGGTTTTAAAGCCTGGAAGGAATTTGTCGAAATTCTAAAATACTCGCGTTACTTTTCAAAACTATTTCCATCGTGAATTCAATACATTATTCATATCAGCTGTATGTGCGATTTATTGCTGTTAATATAGTCAAATAATATAAGTACTGCTAAGAAGTGCCTCTACTAGTTGTTTTTGTGGTAATTCCTTCTGATAGCCCGCTTCGACGCACATGTTGAAAATTAAAAGTCTTGAGAGTTGCGCTGATACTTGCGGAGAATTTATCCACATTGTGAAAGCTCCACTACATAATAGATATAAAAATAAAAAAACACTCCCTCCATATCGTTAAATGACCAGCGAGATATTTGAATTAGCGCTACGGACAAGTGATTCACAATAAAATGTGTTCACACAAGGATTCTTTTGTCGCCCAAGCCGGTTTTTTTGTAGGCGATGTCGACATGAAAAGAGACTCGTACTCGAGTGACGCGCGCCGTGTAAATGAATTTGAATTTACGAATGTATTATGAAACAAATGCATAAAATTGTCTGAACATAGTCTGATGTAATAACGGTCATTTGTCGTTGAGACAGCGGTGAAGTATCATCGCGCATGATCATGCTGAGAGATATTAACCCTGCCCGAAATTATTTATTTATTTCAAGAGTGTTTTTTGGTATTTGATTCTTTTTCTTCTTTATTGGAGTAGTAACCGCCCGTTATAGCTGAGTTTAAAACATCGCGTCAGTGATTCTTCTTTTCAAGATGTTTGACGCCAATTCGAAATACCAAGAGCTGCCTGGTCCTTTACCACCTGGTCTTTCCAGCGGAATGAAGGTCTTCCTGTTCCTCTGCTTTCCCCGGCGGGTACTGCATGACATACTCTCAGCTGTAGTGTTTTCAACCATTCGGACGACATGCTAGCTGCTGTCTCTTAATTCGCAGAGCTATGTCAATGTCGTCCTATATCTCATGCAGCTCAACGTTCTATTGAATGGAATATTGGTCATTGCCAACGCGTAATGGACCATAAATCTTTCTCAGAACCTTTTTCTCGAAAACAGATAGCGCCGACTTATCAATTGTTGTCATCATCCATTTTTTACATTTCTCTCAACTAATTAACACGAGCATTTTTTTGAGCGATTGAAAAATTTTGTGGTATCCAATGTGAACAATTTTTTTTTAATCTTGATGCAATGTTTAACGTTTGCTGGTCCCATACTGTTGTCTCCATGCCACGATAGATCACATGACGAATATCAAATATCAGTTTGCCCAAAGCATTCATAGCTTCTGGAACAAGAACTGATTTTGGATGACCTCCACGAAATTCGTCTTGGAGTGATCTATGACTTCGATTGGACTTACCGTACCATCGATAAATACTGGTCTTTGATCAAGCTTCATCGCCAAAATTTGATTTAAGGAATCGTCTCAGTGTGATCCTCCGAAAAATTAGTGGTTTCCCCAATTTTTTTATATATATTATTGAAATTAACCAGTCGATCCGATTTTTTATACACAAATACATTCATTATAAATAAATAAAATGATTTTTTTGTGTTTATTTATTATACACGCAA
This sequence comes from Bactrocera dorsalis, assembly GCF_023373825.1. Classification (NCBI taxonomy): domain Eukaryota; kingdom Metazoa; phylum Arthropoda; class Insecta; order Diptera; family Tephritidae; genus Bactrocera; species Bactrocera dorsalis. The sequence continues at coordinate 99,783,715 of NC_064304.1, read as the reverse complement.
TAAATTGTTGAAATAACACGTAAAAAAAGTCATGTACGATGTCCACGATTACAGCCGCAATAAGAAGAGATCTTCACGCTTCGACGATCATTTAATTGTATCGATACATTGTTGCTGAGTTAAGCCATGTCGAAAGTTGTAAAAAATATTCGCGCAAAAAATGCTGAAGATTTAATCCCATTTTTTGGTCGAGATAAATATTTTAAGTTACTGTGAACATACGACATAGCGTTCGTATGTCAACACATTCTACGATATAACAGACAAAAATGTCAAATTTTACGACAAATTTGTGAGTTGCCAGATAGCAACACTAGTGTCGTCAAATTCCGAAATATAAAAAACAACCCACGTACTTTATTTACACTTGAACTTAGAAAAGAGCAAACGGCGAATAGGGGAGAAACTGAGAATACACCTTATTAGTTATATTGAAGCAGAACTATGTAGTTCCTCCGATCACATATAGAGTTACTTGCTTCAGACATTTGCCTACATCACAACCAAAATTGAATTATTTCAGCAAATTACACGGCTACGCCTGGTAAAGATGTATAATCTTCTAAATTATTGCAACTGTATTTTTGTTGCATACAATTTTTGACGCATTTTTTTCGCGAATTGGATGGTGTGCGTAGTTTGACTGCACTTGAACGCTAATCGATTAATGTCCAGCGGCCACAGCTAACAGTTAGCAAGCAGCCGCCACAGCCGCGCTCATATAGTCTGCGTTATTTATGCGCGAGCGCGACGCTGAGTGACGATTGGTTGTCGGCAACAAGATTTCCAGATACTCTAATCAATGAACAGTGCTCCAAATTCTTCTTAGCTGCAATGAAGCACATAAAAACGGTGAGTAAACACAATATTTTTAAGGAAGGGTCAAATTCGGATGCAACCGAATATCTTATACTCTTTTAGCTGGCTCAAAGCTAGGCGTGGTTGTTATAGTATTTCGCCAATTTTCACATAGGGATGTGAGAAGAATGCCACGTACTAAATTCAGTCCCAATCGGTCGGTCGGGTCCCGAGATATGGGATTTCGCAAAAAAATGGGCGATGCTAATTTTTACATCGGCTCCCATACCATCTCGGAGGTAAAATTTAATGCCAAGTTACACCTTGCTCGGACGGACAGACGGGCGGACAGACAAATAGTCAATCAGATTTAAATTTTCTCGTCATACTGATGATTTATGTACATAGTTTTAGGTGATACATACAACTGTTAGGTGAAGAAAACTATTTTACTCAGTAGCAACATGTTGCCAGAGTATAAAGAAAACGCAGAGCGACCAATTATTTCGCATATATGAATGCGATATAGCAATTTTCATTACAAAATTACGATGCGGCCGCCAAATGTATCGCAGGCACAAACGCGCGCCCCGCAATTACAGTTACACGCAGTATGACGCGGCAGCTGCAGCGGCGGTGGCGTTCACTGCTCATAGTTGCTGCCAGTGTCGATGGCTTGAGTGGCAGCAATTATCGAAACGCGTGTAATGCCAAAAGGCAAGCAATTAAATGTGCAATAAATACGTGCAACGCGCAGTTGCATGCCGCCTTCACGTCGCGCCGAGCAACAAACTTGCATTAAAAGCAGAGCAGCGCGCAGCACGCATGCACCATATAGAATAGTGGCACCAGGCATTGTGCAATAGCAGCACAAGCACTTACAGCAACAGCAACAACAACAACAATAACAACTCAAACACTACAACTAAGACTAATAGGGAAATTGCTACTAGTTACTTCTTCTTTTTCTTCTTCAGCCCACTTGCCACATTACACACGCAACAAGCGCGGCACTCTGCAAAGCGCTAACAACGAAAGCAACAACAACGCAGGCATGCGGTAATTTGAAATATTTCGAAATGTCCATATTGAGCGTTTTAATCACTTCATTTTAAACGATTTGTTCTCCATATTTTCTCGACGCGCAAGCACGTTTCCGCCCCCTCACTAGCGGGTTGGCGTTGTGTCCGCCGGTTGACTGGCTTAGCGCTCGGCTAAGCTGCCATTTAAGATTTTCGCACTGATTAGCTGCTGATTTGTTGCAGATATCGCTAGTTGTCGTAGTTTTTGTTGTGCGTTGCTGAGCACTTTTTCTTCGCTTCGCGCGCCACTGATCAGACGCTTTGACTGCTGCGCCGTTATGGCTGGTGATGATTGATTCTGCAAGCAACGCTTTGCGGTGCATGTTTCGCGCTTGTGGCGACAATTGCATTGATGCGCTTATATGCGCACCAGATTTGCGCTAGCCGCGTAAGTCAGCGTAAATTGGCAATGCTTTGATTTGCTGCTGCTGTCATTTTGGTCTGCTGTATAAGTGTGTGGCAAACACAATCCGGTTGGTTTGATGTGGCTCTTTGTGGTGTGTGAAGTGTTGCGATGATCTGTTGTTTCTGTTTAAATGCTTGGCGAGCGCGAAGTTTTGAGTATAGATAATGGTTTCAAGCTGCATGCGCTGAAGTAGCGGAACGATTATGTGATTTATGAAGGCCTCACTTAATCTTAATCTTACGTTATCCTTTTCTATGATCTTGAGTTTTAGTTCACGGATTCAGCAAGTTTCTCTAGTTGTTGTCGATAATCAGTTTCCCTTCGCTCTGTTATCAAAAATTGGCATGTCAAAGCATGCTTCGACTCTATCTTATTCTGCTTCTTTAATGGCGTAGACAATACTTACGCGATTATAGCCGAGTTCAAAACAGCGCGCAAGTCGTTTTTTCCTTGATTGGCACAAATTGAGGATTCAAAATGTGGGCAGGTCTTTCTCCACCTGGTCTTTCCAACGGAGTGGAGGTCTTCCTTTTCCTGTGCTACCTCCGGCGGGTACTGTGTCAAATACTTTCAGAACTGGAGCGGTTTCGTCCATTCGGATGATGTGACCTAGTCAACGTAACCGCTATGTCATACAGTTTATCATTCCATCGAATGCGATATTCGCCGTGGTCAACACACAAAGGACCATAAATCTTGCGTAGAACTTTTATCTTAAAAATTCTCAAAACTTCGTAACGTCGAATCATCCGCTGTTGACATCGTCCAAGCCTCTGCACCATATAGCAGGACGGGGATGATGAGTGACTTGTAGAGTCTGGTCTTTGTTCGTCGAGAGAGGACTTTACTTCTCACTTTTCCTACTCAGTCCGGAGTAGCACCTGTTCGCAGGAGTTATTCTGCGTTAGATTTCGAGGCGGACATTGTTGTTGGTGTTGATACTGGATCCGAGATAAACGAAATCGTCTACGACATCGAAGTTTTCACTGTTAAAAGTGAAGTAGGAACCAAGTCGGCAGTGCGAGGACTGTTTGTTTGATGACAGGAGAAATTTAGTCTTCCCTACCCGACCCATTTGCTTCGCTCCCGTATTCATTCTGGAGAAACTAGAACTAATGCCGCGGTGGTTGAGGCCAATGATATCAATATCATTGACATACGCCAGCAGCTGTACACTCTTATAGAAGCTGGTACCTCCTCTATTTAGTTCGGCAGCTTTAAATATTTTCTCCAAGGTTCGTCTTAAGAATTTGCAGGAAAGGTAGTCGCCTTGCCTGAAAACTCGTTTGATATCGAATGGCTTTTGATACTGGAATTGAATTTTAGTATTGAATTTTGGTATTGAACTTGAGAATATGATATGAAATAAAACGCGGAAAGTTGTCTCACTCGTGTCGCTCATGTGAACGCAATAAGCGACATAATGAGTACTCATCTGAATGCAGTCTTACCCAAGCGAGTTCCATAACATAGAGTATGCACACTTATGAAACAGTGAGTACTCAGACAGCATAAGAACTGGACTATGAATATTGACGAATTTAGCCGACGTATCTAATTGTCAAAATCAAATTTACAACTATAGAATTAAACTAACTAGCTTAAAGGCAGGGTTACAACTACAAGCTTCTTGTCTTTTCGAACATTTTCTACACAAATAAGCCTTTTATATAGTATGAACTCCACATAACTCATTTCGCGCTCAAACACTGTTAGCGTCAGCTGAGAAGTCTTATGCAAATTTCGTCAAAACCTGGATTTTAAGGTCATCTAGGGCGACATAAAAGTGCCTAAGTTCAATATGTAAAATATGTAAACCGAAACTGCAGCAAGACTCCACTACTATGACTGCTGATAAAAAGCGATAGCCTAAGTGGCATAGTGTCAGACACTACAACGGCATTGGGAGGCAAGCATAATTTACCAAATGTGGCAGAAACAGACAAAAGTGCAATGTCTGTCCCTTATGGTGACACAAAACAGTGGCACAGAAACATACATACTGTACATATATAAATCTTTATGTACTATATCAACATGCCTGCCTACTGTGTCGCAACAACAACTCGTTGTTGAGTCAATGTGTCTATGATTTTCATTTCGCCTTATTGGTAGCGCGATTTTTGGCAAGAAGTGCCAAACTTGGTAATAAACAAATTTGTTTTAACCCACCAGCAAGCTCATATGAATACTCGTGATACGAAACAGCAGTGGCATGCAGCGATTTACATAAGTTGCTAAAACAGTAGCTGAAATATTTAACAGTAACGCGTTGCCGTGCAACAGTAGCATCAGCGGCGATGCAGCAATATTTGCATAATTTGCACTTTCTAGGCTGGAAGAAGCGTTCACGAATTTTGTTCTGTCAAGAAAATGCTGAGCAACGCACCCTGTAAGACATGGCGGCCTTCCCTAGTGACAACTTTTGGAGGCAATATTTTATAAAATCCATTACTATGTATACATATATTCTAACATAAGGGATCGTCACATTAGACTGCTTGTGTGAGTCAATTTTATCTTATTTTGATATTTTTACTACCAGAACTCATTGCTAACACTTTTAAGATCTTTGATGTGAAACCCAGCTAAAGTAAAGTCCTGAGTTGATGTTAAGAAAGTTTGTAGGGACTCTTGGAAGATAGTGTTAGTGTTTCCAGGTATAAAGTGAATCAGTTGCCTACTAAAGTTGATTTTACTCTCATTAGTAGTGGAGCAGATTCAGTATATCATAGTTTTCGTAAAGGTGTGGTGTGAAACTCGGCTATAAGGAGAGTAATTTTGCTTTTTCTTTAAAGCTGGTTGCACTGGTAAGTGAAAAACAGTTTGTATAAATGTTTTGAATTACAAGCAATTTTATTTTCGATGTGTGGAGGTAAGTGCTTAGGTATCACTACAAATACACATAATTTTAAGCAGTGAAACTTGGCTAAATCAATATTGGAAATATAAAGGTTTTTTTGACGTTAGTGATGACTTCTGAAAAGCAAATTGAAAGGTTCGAGAGCAGTTTTTAAATCTGAAACTACTGGGAAATCCATTGGTAGGTAATTTAAATCGGATACAGAATAAGACTAATCAGATGGTGTCGAAATGAGTTAAGCTCAAGCCAATCAGCATCCAGCAAAAGTACGAGATACGAGATGGACTTCATTACGTTTTAAATTTCTTATACTCGAAACCAGCTCAAATGCCGATATCTGTACAAGGAGTTAAAGAAGTGATTATTTCTATAATCCTTAAGGAAGACCACCAATTGCTCTTGCTATTGTAGCAGCATTATTTCCATTCTTCCCCTTAGTAATGCCCTCCTACGATCCCTTATAAAACTTCTAAGTATTCTCCTTTCAAAAATACTCACTTCATCTCAGCTTGCTGCCATGTCACACTAATATACTCTGGGCTTCATTATCGGCGCACGCCTGCTGTTTGCGGCTTGCGTTCCCCATATTTGGTGGGTGAAAATCATGATTTTCTAACAGCGATGAAAAAAAGTACAAACACAACAACAATACAATAGCTGTAACTACTCGGTACAAATGGCATTTGCGTTGCAGCACAAATTGGCAACTGCCACCCCAATCATGCATTGTTAGTGTGGCGCGGCAAGTGCGGCCACAATACTAAATGCTGCCTAATTGAATTTCAATTTCGTTGACTTTAAAGGAGTTGCATGCTGAAAAGCACAACACACTTAATGATGGCCGGCAGACAGAAGCTGGCTAACAGGTGGACCAAGTGGCAGTTAGTTAGTCTTTCATTGGACTGAGCAGTCGTATTTGGTTAGCTAGCTTGTGTGCATAGGTATTTACACATGGATACATACTTATTCACATTAGTATGCGTGTGGATGCGTCACTTTACTAAAGTTTAAGGTTTTTCTTAGCAGTGAAGTCGCAGGTGCAACATTTCACAACGGCGTGTGAAGCGGTGGACTTTTTGTGTAGTCGTTGGAAATTATTAGTAGGAAATATTTTAGAAAATTTTGTTTGACGATTAAAAACTTTTTTACTCCAACAAAGAGCTTGGTTCAAAATCATGCGATTGATACCTCTGGCAATCTTAATCAGAACATCGATTATTACATATCGATTGATTATGTCGGACGTACTTAGTCCCGCACAGTTGATGACTTTATGAAAATTTCTTTTCGGGCTTTATTTATACCTGATAGAAGGTATACTCGTACTCAGTTTGCTTCGAAGAAAAGTTCGGCGACACTATAAGGTGTGAGACACTAAATGATCACAATGAAGAGGTGTGTCGATTTGTAGGTGTACGTGTTGACGCGCTAGTCCCTCAGTTTTTGAGTTATTGATCTGTCATTTTACACATATTCTTTTCTCTTCGAAAACCTGCTAATTTCTAGGAACCGTCATTATTGGACCACTTAAGGATATAATGTCCACACACCGATCAATTAAATTCAAGTGCTTGTATGAAAACTTTTTAATTGTAAAGAGATCTTCACGAAATTTGGCATAGTTTGCTGTTTAAGGCAACCTTCTGTTCTCCAAAGAAAGTGTGCAGATCAAACAACTATAGCATATAGGTGCCGTGAAAACTGTTCCTTCAAAATCTAATCTTTTTATGGAAAACTATTTAAGTTCACAAGCTATCTTCATGTAATTTGATAAGAATCCAAAGCAATTTTACTATCTCCGAACATACAGCTGTTGACAGCTAATTAGAAACGACACCTATTTTGAATTAAATGATGTTATTTTCCAATAAACCACGTATATTTGTTGTACTTTCACTTATTTTATTGAAACCTATGTTAAACTTAAACTCTAATGAAAAAAATTTTTAAACAAAATTTTCATTTCATTTTTGTTTTGAAGACTTTAATGAAAACATGTGGACTCAACGGTTTGAGTGCGACAAGTAATTAGAAACGAAAATATTTTAGCAACACAAAATAATGATATTACAAAAACTTGCTTACTTTCAGTTAGTATCTCTTTACTTTAATATTGCTTCACATAGATTCCGAATTGAAATTATAAGACTCAGAGAGCGCACCAATAGTGTAGCTTGCCATGCCGTTCTTATTTCATCACAAAGAACATCCATATTTGGGATATTTTTGGTGCATATGGCTCTTTTAACGTCACTCAAAGATGTCCTATAAGGTTTAAGTCTGGGTTGGACGATTCCCACTCCAAAACATTGATAGAATTTTTATTAAAAACCTTTTGTGTCCACTTACATGTATGTATGTTGATTTGAATTTTTATCTTCCTTATAACTGGCAAATTTTCCTTAGCCAATTGCAACATGACATTTTTTAGGATTTGGACGTATTTTTCTTTGTTTAAAATTCCATCAAGCTTATGGAGTGGACCAACACTATTCCGAATAAAACATTCCCACACCATGATTGATCCTCCACCATACTCAACTACGCGTGGAATATAGCGAGGATCAAATTCTTGAATTATTGGATGGCGAACACACCTTCGACCATCAGGACCTAATCGATTACTTTTTTCCGTTGATTTGTTGTCTTAGACAAATAAGACTAGGCAAAGTCTACGCGTCATTTCTACGAATTTTAGTCAGAAGTGAGTTCCTGCGTGTTGCCTTACCGTGAAGTCCAGATTCGAACAAACGCCGGGAAATTGTTTTGTTCTTGGATATTTGGACATTGTATTTGTCTTGAATTTCATGTAGAATGTGAGAGTGGAATTCTTTTTTTGGGTCTCTTCGTGAGATAGTATTAATTCTGCGGTCTATTTCTGTGGCAGTATTTCGGTTTTTTTCTTTGCGTGCAATATTCAAAATAGTTTTAAAATTCTGTATATCCTTAAGGACATTCAAAACAATTTTTTTGAGCATAAGGTCCAATTCGAAATTTCTTTGCACATCTTTCCAGACCGACAAAGGTCAAAAATGTACAGCTGCAGCTTTTCCTTATTAAAAAAACTTTAATAAAAGATTTTAATAGATTTTATACCACAAATTTGAAACACACGCTTGACAGAATCAATAATATTATTAATAAAAATTAACAACCAGAACGAATTTTAATTCATTCAACAACTGTTTCTAATTAGCTGCCGCACTTAATTCCCCTTCCATATCGTAACGTATTTACTATTTGGGAAAAAAAATAACTTTAATTTCACAGCTACAAAACTGAGTAAATTTAGTAGCAAATAGAAAAACACGAGCAATGCAAAACTTTTAGGAATATAAATAACGGTATATCAAACATATTTATCTAAAAAAAAAAGGGACGTTTCCAATTAGCTGTCAACAGCTGTATATTGATCAGACCGGTTCTCCATAGCATTTAACTGCTATTCAAACTGTTCCCATGTCAATCGGGTCTACGTAATCGGAACGGATCCGGACTTAAATCCGGCCAAAGATTGTCAACTCGGCGGAATTCTGCCGCTACAACAACCGTGTAAATATTTCTATATCTTTTGTTTCTTGGCTTTATCCTCATTTCCTTATGCACCTCTGTGTGCAACAGCGACTGCGTGCAACAGATGCCACAGTATTTACCGTTCGGATCCACACCACTACGCTAATTTATTTTGTTTGCATATTAAACACCATTGAAGCAGCTATTTGCTATTTGCTACTTGCAACTGCTGCCACTATTTGAGCAATTGTTGTTACTGTTTTTGCTTGCCACTGTTTTATTTACAGATTTTGTGTTGTTATTGTTGTATTTTTTTTCCGCTAACAATGTTATACGCGTGCCACTACGCTATGAATGGTCATAGCAACACCGACAGCAACAACAACAAAGACAATTGCAACATTGTTGCGAGCAGCTAAATCAGTAGCAAACGACGGCTGTCAGCAGTGAAACTCATTTAAAGTTAACTCAGTGCGCAATTGCGCATTGCCAATTGAGTGAGCGAGCATTAACCAACAGTAACGGTGATTAGCGGTGGCGGTGGTGGCAGCTGTGGCAAGCGGCGCTGTCGTTAGTTGTTGAATGGCTGAGAAATGTGTGCAAACAACAAATACAATAATCTACTATTTACATTGTAGCGCAGCAGCGGTGCAAATGTGTGAGAAAACAACAACAACAATAACAACGGCAGCAAAACAAACATGTCGAGAGTTAATGAAGCAACGAATCACTGGCTACAGATGGGCAACAAAGCGCAACGACATTTGTACTCACGCGCCTGCAAGCTCATGCACTTGCCCACAGACACACACACATACACATGCTTATTTGCTTATTGTGCAGCAGTCTAATGAGTGATTACTGTTGACAGTTTGTAACACTGTTTAACGATTCGTTTGTTTGTTTGCTGTTCATTTTGTTCGAGTATTTGACTTTGTCTGCTCACTGGCATCATATGATTTATGTTTGACTTGTTTATGCTTGAAGTGACAGTGTTGCGAGTATTCATTGAACTTCAATGGGCATCTTTCGAGTCAATGGGAGATCTTGCTTGAGATTTGAGGCAAAGGGCTTGTGAAATGTTGCCGTATTTGTTTGGTTCTGGTAAGATGTATAACTGAGACACCACTAAAGAAGAAATGCTATCAGCCGTAGTAGTTTTTTCTTAAGGAAGCACCCGGAAGCAAATACATTGAGAGCGTTTCTTGGCGACAATGATTGGTCCACTTTCGTTATAAACTATTTAAGAAGGCATGCAAGCTTGTCTAGATATTTCAAGTCGATGCTATTAAGTCGAAAAGCACTTATGTATATATTCTTAATCGGTGCTTGATTTCTATACTCATTAAAAATAATTATTATCAATGAACTTGTTTTTGTAACCTGAACATATTAAGCTTTCTTCGAAGTTTGTGACTCTTAAAAGGATACTTTAGAGACGCTGTAAAACACTTACAGAAAAGATCAACGTAACGAGCTGATTCGAGACCATGGCCATCTATATGTGTGTCTGTCCATATATACTACTATGAACAAAAAATAGTAATACTTTGTTCATAATTTAAAATTCTTAATTTATTTTTCAAAATCTATGTCGTCTGCCTCAAAGTAATATCCCTTGCCCCCAACGCGCTTGTGCTAACCTTTTTACCAATCCTCGAAGCAGTTGTTAAAGTCAATTTCAGGAATAGCCTTCAAAGCGCGAAGCGATTCACGTTTATTGTCTTTAATTGACTTAAAACGGTTTCCCTGGACCGGCCGTTTTAGTTTACTGACTAGCCAAAAGTCGTACGGAGCTAACTCAGACTTCACAACTCACAAAAAATTCATTCAAAAGTTGTGGGCTCATAATTTCGGCCTCCCTTTTACGAATAGCTTCATGCAAACGTTGGATAGCAGTCAAACAATAGTCTTTGTTGACAGTTTGGCCAGCCGGAAGGAATTTGGAGTGCACCACATCGCGATAATCGAAAAAACTGTCAATATAACCTACATTTTTTACCTGCTTTGACGTAGTGCTTTCGGCTGCGGCTCCGTTTGCCACAATATTCGGCAGATTGTTCATCTGTTTCCGGTTCGTAAGCATAGATCCAAGACTCATCGCCAGTAATAATATGTTTCACGACATCATGGTGATCGGAAAGCATTGTTTCACAGACGTTAACGCGACGCTGTTTTTAATAAAAATTGAATCATTTTGAAACCAATCGTGTTATCAATTTTCTTAGACCCAAATGATCTTTCAAAATGCTTTTCACTGTTCCTTCCGATATTCTAACGATGGCAGTAAGATCTCTGACTGTTAATCGTCGATTCTTAAACACCAATTCTTTTATTTTATTAACGTATTAATCATCAGTGGATTTTAAAGGTCGTGCCGGACGTGGTTCGTCGCCAACGTGTTCTCGACCCTCTTTCAATAATTTGTACCAATCAAAAACACTTGCTCGCAACAAAGAATTATCACGGAAATCCTTTTCACACATTCTGAACATTTCAGTAGCAGAAATTTGATTCCGTAAACATTAAACGAAACTTCTTTTCTTTCTTCAGAGAGAGATTGAGCTGCTCCAGCTTGGTCGAATGATTGATTTTACAATTTACTGCAAGCAACTGATGAGATTGAAGCAAGCAATCGAAAAAAACGACCAGAACTGATCAACAGAAAGGGCTTCGTCTTCCATCAGAACAACGCTGGACAACACACATTACTGATGACTCGGCTAAAACTTGGAAAGCTTGGCTTGGAATTTTTGATGAATTCACCATGTAGCGCTGATCTTGCACCATCGAACTGCCATTTGTTTCGGTCAATGCAAAACTCCCTTGATGGAGTAAAATTGGCTTCAAGAGAACCCTGTGAAAATTACTTTTCGCAGTTTATCGCTCAGTAAGCAGAAAAGTTTTACGCTGATGAAATAATGTCTCTAGCGAAATAATGGCAAAAAGTGGTCGACCAAAATGGTACATATTTGTTTATTTATTCATTATCATAAATATAAAAAAATAAGTTGAAGTTTGTTTAGAAATACGAAAATACTTTTTCGACCACCCTATATGTCATTCAGAATTTATGCAATCACATGGAAATTAAAAAAAAAGGTATCAATTATCTCGCTTTGGATCATAAGTTTTTAATTTTATTCTAATATATTCGCATATTCTCTTACATAAGCTCCGCATGCACACACTTGCATGCTTGGTCACGCTACACAATGTGCCTCCATGATATTTGCATAGAGAATTGTCAGCAATTAGTGCGCCGAATGCGACATTTCCCACACAAATCACGCGGCCGCATTGGCAGCTTTGTCAATTCACCAAATGAGCGAAAGTGTTGCAAATCAAATGCCAAGCCACCCACAATAAAATAAGCGACACGGCGCACCAGACCAAGCACGTCGCAAACGCTGCAATGGGCGCAACATGAAAAAGCAACAACAACACACAAACAAGTATGTAGGAGCGTGCTGCCTGGCATACATGTGTGTGAGTGTGTGTTGTTGTTGTAAACGAAGAAAAGCGCAACAGCTGGCATTCACAAAGCGGCGATAAGCATACAGAAATCTGTATGCAGTGTGTGTGTGTGTGCCAACATATGTGCGTTGGTGTGTGCATGTGGTGCATGTGTTGCATGCAAAAATTTTGTGACAAACGGGCAATAGCGCAGGCGCACGTAACGAGCAAGTGAAAATATGAAAAAATAAAATTTACTGTGTTGCAAACTGTCGCGTTGCGCTCGCTTTGACTTGAAGAAAGACTTATGTGACAAGCTTTTTATTTCGCTTAGCGTTTCGTTTACCGTTTCAACTTTTTTCAGCCATACGCCGAGTTCATTGAGGTGCCCACCATTGGTGCGACATCGAACGCGATCTGTTGTCGGCCAAATTGGTGATTTTTGCTACGTAAATCTTATAACAAACTGTCAACTGACGGCACAAACAACAAGAAAAAAACTGAAAACTGCATACAACAACAACAACTACAGCTGTAAATGCCTACTTTTTTGTTGACAGCCACAATTGCTCTATTATGGCCTATTTGAGCGAGCGTGCCACACGAGTGTGCCACATGCTTGCGCCGCCGTTGTGGGTACATATTTTTTGTTGTTGTTATGAATTTTGCTCTACATTTTTTTTTTATTTGTTTTAATGAATTATTTATACATTTGTTTGTGTTTTTTGCACACTTTGCTTGCATTGACTCGCGCCCCTTTTTTGGGGCAGCGCAACGTCATTATTTGTGGCAGGCACGTAATTAAAATTGACTTAAGTGTCGCCGCATGCTGTGTGCTCTTTTTTTTTGTGGTTGCCGTGCAGCATAAATTCTGCTATAAATTTAGGCACTTCTGTAGTTTTTGAGTTCTCATTTGGTAAATGTCGTCACACCCAGCCCAAAATGCGCCATCAAAGCTGGTCAATAAAAGGTGGAATTGCAATGCAGCAGGCGGAAAAAATAGTGGCATTAAAGCTTGCCACAAAATAAAAACGCCACAACAACAAGGAAGAGTGACAAAACGTGCAACAACAACTAGCGCTAACGTAATTCAATACTTGGCAAGCAAAGCTAGGTGCCAATGAAGTTTTACCCGCGCATTTTTTGACACTAAACAACGTGTTTTTATTGCTGTCGTTTTTTGTTTATGTTTTTATTTTTGCATTTTTTCGCCAACTCTATAAATATTGCCATTTATAACGACGTCGTTAAAGTTGATTTCAACGTTTATTTGCTTCATTTTTAATGCTACTTTGTTGCTGTTCTCATTCCCATTTGTTATTTGAAGATTTTTAATTGCCACTCGTCGCGCCACAAGGGACATTTGTATGCGCATACATGTGTATGTACATAGTTGGGTGCCTATCTGTCCCTTGATAGTTCGTTTCAATCTCCTTCAGTCACCAACGCACTAAAATTACGTATACGCCCCGGCCTCTAGACTTGGCGCGCAGCAGCTGAGTCGCAGCCATTGGCAGTTGACATGACATTGCTGTTGTACGATTGACTTGTGTGTCAATTAGTTTTAGTTTCTCGCTATTTTTGGTATTTGGCTTGAATGATTATGTGGAAAAGGCGTTGAAAATGAATGTACTTAATTCCAACTCTAATAACAATAAATTGCAGTTAATTACTGAGCAAGTATTTGTACTATAAATGTTAACTAAACGCCTCAAATAGTCGCACAATAATTTATTCTAATTTCAAATTCGTAGAGCAAATTGTGAGAGTATTTATTATGTTAAGCAAAACATATTAATATGAGCTTTGCCTCTGAAATGTTGAAGAAATTATAAAATTTTATTTTCTTTACCGCATATCCATGCCTCTGATTTTTCAAGTAGCTTGGATGCTAAATGCTTATGCTATATGAAAATACCATAAAGTACGTTTTTTATTTGTACTTGAATTCAAGACCCTATTAATTGAAGGTAAAGGTAGGACTACAAAATACGCCCCTAAAGTGTTTTCGAAGTCGGTTGGTAAGATTTATCGAGAACTACTCAACCAATCTTCATGAATTTTTCCTCAGGTCTTTGGATACAATTCTTAAAGATTTGGACTTAGAAATTGCGTCGAAATGACAGATTTTATTTATGTTTTCCAAGAATTGAAAAATTTCTTTGTTGAGAGTGTTTGTTTGTAACAATAAAAATTCTATTAAAATATTTAATTTTTAATACGAGAAAAAATTTGTTGAAAAAGTGCTATTTTTTACCCGAGGAAACCCATGTAACCCCTCAAAGAAATATTAATAAAGACTCTTGGAATACCTAGTCAATTTTAAAAATGGTGCACCGTAATTTTGATTTTCTAGAAGCTTGTGAAAGTGTTGCGCTGATAGAAGCGTTTGGTTAGACATTAATCTGCCTCCTTATAGGTACTAGGTTTGTAAGGTTCGATGGCTGATGCAGAGATCGCACTTGAACTATTCTACGCGGTGCTTTGAAAAGTCATAAAAAAACATAAATCTGGTATTCAGTCTAACACTATAAGTCAACCAAGCGGCTTGTGGCCAATACAAATACATCAAATGTAGGCTCTCAAGTTTTTAAGCCTCTACCTTGCAAACGTGGAAGAATCAAAAAGTAAGTATCGACATGTATCCACTCCGTCTTCTCCTTCCGCAGTTTATGTCCCATATGATTTTCATCCAAGAACGTTGACGAGGCAATGGCTTGTTAGAACTACCACAACTAGGGAGAGGCTGACCTTTGCTAAGGGCAAGAGCTCACTGAATCTCGGACCGATGGTTGTTCAGCGTTGACCAAACTTCCGCGAAGCGCAGCTTTCCATTAGAAAAACACACGAGAAGAGGAGAGATCGGATACTAACAACTTTTTTTAATCATACTCCTTTTTTTAGGGATTTTATTTAGACTTTTTTAAGAGCCATAAATTCCAGGAACTTGCTGGTCGAAACGGTTGTGATATGATACTTGTCCACGTAGATGAATTCAAGGGCTTTAGGCCTGCGTCTACAAATCGCTGAGCAATCCAAAATCTGGTGTTTTGGGTTCCATGTCGTTAGACATGATTTTCCGTAACCTGCAGTGTCCGGTATAGAGTGCGGCAAGGAGACGGAATTTGTCCAGCGGGAGGTCTCTTTAAACCTTGTTAGGTTTTATCCTTCAAACAGCAGCTTAGTATGTCGCATACCTGTTGTCTGCTGCCAGTGCCTTACTCTACCCATTCTCTCCTCTGTGTGGAGCAATTCTGTTATGGTGTTGGACCCCACCGCAATGCATGGTTCTGATATCATCATCCTAGAGACCGCATTGGAGCGGGCAACTTCTTCGGCTAGCTCGTTTCCGGCTACCCTTATATACCCAGGTACCCATATCAGGTGTATGCGGTTGCGAATTGTTAGGCGGTTTAGCCTTTCTATACATTCCTCCACTAATAGACGTCAGTGTAGCACTGGATGATGCTTTCACTCAGAGATAGGTCGAGTTTGGAATCACTCCACTTCGCTTTACTGTCGAGAGTAACTTTAAACTTCTTTGTGAAGTTTATCCTCTTCGCAACGCCGTCTCTTGGAAGAAGGGCCAGTGGTGTTTCATCCCCTAAGGCCTTCATTTATTAAGAAAAAATTATTCTCCCTTCACCATATCCCTCTGCTGCCATAAGAGATCCAGAATCTAACGGCTAGACATCTGCATACTCGTATCATGAGTGCTTTGGCGGCTTTGGACAGTGTTTATTCTACATGCCTATTCGAACGAAATGTTGAGTGAGACCTAGGAATTTGAAGTTCTTAGACACCTTTAACTCTCTGCCATTAAATGTTAGGGACCTCAAGCCTGGAAGAGAACTGTCTGTGCATATTTCGTTACTGTTTCGACCTTTCGGCATATAAACTTTTGGCTTATTTGTTATTGTTTGCCATTAAAAAATATGAATTTTTGGACATAAAATCAGTCAGAATTTACAAATTAATCAATATAGCGCACAAAAAATATTGATAATATAGCTTCTAGATATATTTGGTATATTCTTGAACACCTACAATATGTCTTGTTCAATGATGTTTAAGAGGTCTAAGGTTGCCACTGAATTCGCTGCGGGAAATGGTTCAAACACAAAGTATGCTTGTAAATGTCAGAAGCTTGTTAACACAGGCGTATTATTTACTTACATAAAAGCGTACATAAATTGACATGCAAGCTGACATACATAACGCGACACATACAACACTCATAACGGCGTATGTGCTGTATAGATCCCCGTTAAACTTGTGAAGTCATAGGGAAACAAGCGCAGCTACGACAACAAACACACTGACCAGGCACGCGGCGAGCAGCAACTTTGAATTATATAGATACATATATAGTATATATACAAGTATATATATCGTGTCTTTTTATTACCGTTAAAATGATTGCAGCAAGCGCTTGTCGAACATGTGTTAGACATAAAATATATACCTATATTTAGGTTGCTGGAAATTCTTCATACCTATTTACTTGCATATTTGCGCCTTTGGCTACTTCCGAACTTGTACACGCGCTTTACAACATTTGTAATTGCAGCGCCCAACAACTTGCGCGATTGAGTGGAAAAAGGAATGAAGAAATCGCTTTATAACAAGAGCAGTAGCCACGCTACCGCCGGTAAGCATGGCATAACGGCAACAAATCATGGCAAAATGTTTGTAATTTTAGTAGTCCAAAGTGCCATATTTCATGTCTGATTAGCTGTAATGACAATTTCTAGCCGCTGGTGTCGTCGTTGCACTCGCCGCTTCAGTGCGGCATGCGGAATGCGGCATACTGTCGGCGGCCAGGAAATCGTTGCATGCAGAGTATGCGGCTGATGCTACAATGGCAGCAGTTCCTTGATGTTTAGTGAAAATTTATTATTTTTTGATGTCAACTAATGGCCAGAGGGTGGTACGACGGATATGTTGCTGGCAAACTGTTCTAGAAGCCAATTTTATTTAGCAGTTTTTTGTTAGTTGAGGTCTTCTGCGGAAATATTATTGCAGATGATGGTTTTATTTCTTTTTTAAAATATAATGTGTATATTCCTGTAAAGGTTCCCGGACTTTTTTATTGGCGCAGACACCGCTTACGCGGTTATAGCCGATTTTACTAGCTGCTTTCTTGCTTTATTTGGATGTGTTTTTTTACGTGGCGGGTTCCAAGCCCGGCGCATAATTCAGGAGAAATGCAAACCTCACATAACTTCTACATTCGTAGCTGTTGTAGAAGTTTTATATGCAACTAAGAATGTTGAAGCGTGTCTAAGTTCTCTGAAATGGAGGTTCATTTCAGTTTAACTAAACCTGGAACTCCCTACCTAGAACTACTCTTATTTGTTAACGTCCGTGCTTCTATATTTATTTCTACACTCACTCAACGTACTACATATTTTTCTAAACCTAGAAAAATTGAATTTTGAATTTATTGAACTCATTAAAGTTATCAGACGAATATTTATCAACATTTTTTGAGGATAACACATAAATCTACCAAGTAAAATAGTAAAATCAAAATTTTTATATCAAAACTTATTATCATAGAAACGCACCATAAAGGTGTAGAGCTTTACTAAGTTATTACGGAAATACACCACAAAGGTGTAGAACCTTACTAAGTCACCTGACGTAATCTACTTAATTTATATACTTTTTGTAGTCCCAAAAAGTAGGTCAGCTGAAAGCTCAAAACGATTTAAATATTGCTTCATCTATTGCAAGTAAAACATGACTGCGGCGTGTTTGAGGACTTTTTTTTACTGAAATTATATTGAATTGTGCATTTCCGAGCAACTCTGAGAGAAATTTATGAAAGCAGAAGTACCAATCTACAATGCCCAAATTAAAAATTGAACAATTTGAAAATGTTTCAAGACATATTTTGTTGAAAGATGTGGATATAGGATCCCACAGTTTTTAATATTTTTTTGGAGCTGTAAGACGTTTAATGGGTTACATAGGTTTCTTTGGGTAAGAACAGCCTTTTTCCAACATTTTTTTTCTTACATAAAAAATGAAACATTTTTTTTGGAATTTTTTATTGTTACAAACATTTAATTCCTATTAACAATGAAACTCTGAAATTTTTGGAAAAAAAATATTTTATATGGCAGGATAACTCCTTACAGGATCATCTAAAGTGAAAAAATACGTGTTTTAGTCAAAACCTTAACTTAGAAGTTGGATGGAGGAAAAAAAAAGCGAAAAATTGGATTTTTGGTAAATATTAAAAAAAAAAATTAAAATTTCGAGACATTTTTTTTTTCAAATAGTTGTAATCGAAAAAAAATTCTGCATCCAAGTCTTTAATAATTGTAGCTCAAATGCTTGTGTAAAATTTCTTCAAGATCGGTTGAGTAGTCTCGAGAAATCTTGGCAACCGACTTCAAGAACACAGTTTCGAGTAAAATGAATTTAGAGACGGCGCAGTTGGCCTAGTTAGCGCTCAAGGTCTCAAGGCTGTATCTCCGAAACTATTGCGCGTATAAACTGGAATATTTAGGACGATATTTTAGAGATATTATAAAATTTAATAAGACAATAAAAATATTAGATTTTTTGAAATCCGTGAACTCTTGCAAACACTTAAATTTGCGATTTTACAATCCACGGTGGTTTGCGAACTTACTGCTTCATGCATCTACTAAGTAAGAAGACCTCGCTCCTTGCATTGCCAAACTGAATCAATACTATTCACGTACGTACTAGTTACATGTATGCAAACAAGTACTGTTTATGTATTTATTGCTTTTTGGTAAAAATTAAAATATTTCAAATTACCTGCAGAACTGCCGCCACGTCAAAATAATTGATTTTCTGTGTTTTGCAAATTTTCCATCAATTAACTTGAAATTTGATTTCCAGCAACAAATGCATAAATAAATCCATACCTGCAGGTATATATTTTTTTTTAAGTGATGAAGGCAGAAATCTTAAGTAACAGTTTGCAAGCGACAAAAAAATAACGCCACATACATATTTAATGAGTTTTAATCGATTTTGGCGAGGCCTATAAAATCGAACAAGACACGCAAAGTGGTGCGTGGCACAAGAAAAAAAGTTCAACGCTAAGAGCCTTTATGAGCTGCGTATGTGTTTTTACGTGCACGCAACGAAAAACGGTTGACAGCGCCGAGATGACAGTTGACTAAACAGCTGCAGGTAAAAAGCTGTCATATTAGCATAAATGATAACTCTATCGACGTTCGGCGGCATGATTAGATAAACAAAATTAAATAAGCTGAAATGTTGAAAATTGTAGCAAAATATATTGTGTGTATGTATATGGTTTAAAATATATACACATTATATACAAATTTTTTAACATTTGTCACATGGTTTTAAATCATTAATTAATTTGCTAATTTGCAATACAAATATTGCACTTTATTAACTAAGCTCGTTACAGTAAAAGCACAAAAAAATATAATTTATGCAAAATTTGCGTTTTAAATTAAAATATTTAATAACTTCAAGTAGCAATTACAGACACAACACATTTTTGTATTTATGAGCTAATATTTTTGGCTTGCACTGTTGCCTTCTTACCCCACATTGCCAATGCATTTAATATTTTCACACATACATACACAAACATATGCTGGTGTACGCATATCAGTGACTTCAATTGCAGCACCTTGCTCAGTGGCACAATGGCAAAGCAATTGTTTTGCACAGTCACAACTAAAAAATGCCATTCCAATTTAATTATAGCAAATTAAAAGTCAGTGTTGAAAAAAAAAAATATCATTAACATTTCTACCGTTGCTCAGCGCCCACTGTGCGCGGACCTTGCTGACCTCTCCTCCCGGAACATATCAATCATGTGTCGTTGCTCCAGTTTTGCCACACAAAAATTCACCACAACGAATGAGTTAACAAAACTGAACAATCGGCGCAATGAAAAATGGAATAATGGCGAAAATTTACAAAACACAAATTATGAAATACTGCCAGCAACAAAACAAATACAACAATACATTACATTAATATTTTAGTAATAAAAAGCAACAACAATTAAAACAAAGCAGGTACATATGTGCTTGAATTGCAGAAAAAAGCACGAAATTAGCTTAAGCTTTACACACACATACAAATTAAAACCGCAAAACTTGTAAATAAATCGCGACGATATGGTAAAGCGGCAGTGGAAATGTGGTTGTGTCATTTATTTAACTATTTATAGCGAATTCTGGGAATTCCTGTGATGATTTCGAAATTGAAAGCCACAAAAATATACATGAGCCGCTTCAACGAAATTAATTTCAGCTGAAATTGAGCCATTGTTTCCATTATGATGTTATTATAGAGCTTCCGCCGCTATTGGAGTACTACTTGTAAGACGTGCAGTTATATTTTGATTGGTTTATTTTTGTTATATTACTTAATATTGACAGAAGTCTGTGGTTTCTTGAATTTGTCATTACTTTCGGAGAATAAAATTTTATTTAATATGTAGTGAGGAGATTATACTTAATAAACGCTGGACATATGTTTGATAAGTCAGGGTCTATTCCAGATAGTAGTATCCAGAAGGAAGCTGCGCGTCATACTCCTTTCTCGTGGCAACTCGAGCTCTGCGTGTGCAATGGGTGGTGGTTTGACTCCTAGTACACTATTCATTGAGATGGAGTCGGTGAAGGTGTTAGCGGCTTGACTGTGAGTGGCGGTCAGTGCATGTCGGCAGTTAGTTGCGTCCGAAGTCTGGTCGGCGTGTTGTTTTTTATCGTCGACATAGTTGAAGAAGAACCTCTTGATGATCTAAGCAGGTAATGGCAGAGATGGTTGTTGCGAAAGCACCTGTCGTAGTCCAGAGTGTACGGTTCTGAAATGCTTGCGGCTTCGTCGTCTGTGTTTCACTGCATCCAGGTGGCCATTAGTGGTGCGGCGTAGTTAAAGACCGGCCGGCCGATTGCCTTGTATGTTGGCAACAACGTTTCTCTTCCCCATGTACTGCCGGTTAGCGTCTAGAGGATTTTGTTGCGGTTCTATAATAAGGCAATAGTCGCGGTCGTAGGAAGAGTGAAGGAGCACAGGCTATAAAAAGTCACTCCTAAAATTTTTGAGTTAATGACTGTCGGAATCTTAACGCCATCGACTGCAATATTAATGTCAAGTCTGTACTCCTTCGTCCAGTTTGTGAATATAGGCGCTGTGGATTTAGTGTTGGAGAGTGATAAGTTCCGTTCAGCGAGGAAGCGAGAAAGGTCGGAGAGATAGCTGTTTACGTTGGAGCACACGATAATTATCGTGCAATCATCAGTGTACGAAGAGCGTGCATTTTTCGATGTTCTCAAGTAGCGTTGTGTGTTTGACCGTGTCAAAGGCTTTTGACAAGTCCAACGGTACGAGGATCGTCCTCTAGCCATGAACTATTTGGGCTTTTGTAACGCTATGTGCAGTAGTGGTGCCGTGCACTTTTACTAAGCCATGCTGGTGGTTTGCTGGGCTTAGGTGGTGTGTGAAGGTCGGGAGTAGCCAGGGCACAAGTGTCTTCACTATTGGGGGAAAAGAAATATCGGACCATAGAACTCCCCTTTGTTGGCCGGTTTTCCAGGTTTCGGTAGTGGGACCACTCTTCCGATTTTTACACGTCGGGCATTTGAAGAGAGGTCATCGGCATATTGAGAACCTTGGTGAGGTAGCTTAGTTCCGTCGAGTCTAGATGCATTAATATGTTAACCCCATCGGAGCCAATGAAATTGGACGAAGGTGCGGTTGTCCGCAGAAATAATCAAAGGCATCTTTATTGGTGATAACTCTCGGGTTTATGAATTTGTTGACGAACTGTCTAACAATCCAGCAAATGACGAACCGAAATCGAAAAAAAAAAAAATTATATTTGCTAAGTCATCAAAGGCCTTCCCAGTTTAAGACATGTGTATGGAAAGTTGGTTTAGGCATTGACAAGCTTATACTCTCTCAAAAGGAGACATAACAATACTTCCACTTAGTTAAATTATTGCATATGAAATATTATAAATTTAGCATAACTATAATAATTTGGTTAAAATTATATCGAAGAGCTATATGTACTAAAAGACTATACTATAATAAACTTTCATGTACTTGTATATAGATATTTAGAAATGTATATGAAATTAAAGATGTGTTGAAGTTGGCAATACTTCAGTTTATACTTTACTTTTTAATTTTTTCTCGAAGGCAATAAATGTTGCTAGCTGGTGTTTTTGTTTTTTAAGGGCGTTAACCATTTCATTGGATATTTGCCTCAAAGCAGTGTGAATACAACACAATGGCAACACAATAAATGGACCGACTGTGCGCGCAACAGTCGTCGACAACGAACAATTGCTGTGTGCCATGACGTTGATGCTGAGCTGGACAGCATTTACATAAGCTACTATAGTGTTGTTGCTGTTATTGTTGTAACCCGCATATCAGCAGGCACCTCGGTTAACCTTATAAATTGCGGCAATAAAAATTGGAGAATAAAATGTAAGAAATGGAGCAAATTTTTGTTTATATTTTTTTCCTGCAATCGTCATTCATAGTATTTTGTATATGTAAATGTAGGTAAATAGATATATTTCGAGTATGTAGTGATCAGTATGTGAGTTATTTTGAAGGAATGAGGGAAATAGAATAACCGAAATGCCGCCTTTGAGCATTTCTTCTGCCACAGCGGATTTGTGTCATTAGCTCTGTTTGCTGTTGTTATTGCATACACCACCAGCAACTTTATTTATGTTGGTAATTCAGCCAATATGTTGCTCTGGCTCTGAAGTCGTTGCCGATAAGCATCCATATGCGCCGGTGTAATGACCATTTCGGTGGCAGCTACGGCAACCGCAAAGATTGTAAGTGAAGCCACAAACAGGAAAAGCAGAAAAACTGCAGAAAAATGTGCAACTGAAAATTTACAAGTACCCACATATTTATATTACAAATAAATATGTATTTATGCCAGCTAAACTGGTCCATTTGGCAACGGCCGCGTATGAGCCAATTAATTTAGACATATTCTTCATTGGCCGTTTGCGGTGAAATAATGGTGAAATAATAAGAAAATGTTTTGCAATTTAAGCTGGTATAAAAGTGGGTGTTGACAGAGTTCTTGTTATCTGAAAATAGTGCTTGAGATTTTTTTTTTAAATAGTACTCCTCGTAGGCATCATCCCTTCCACTCTAGATAAATGTAGATTGGTTGATTTAGATCAAGATTTCGCGTAACAAAATTACATTTATGCTATAGTAAATCTGTTGTCATTACAGAGTGTCAGAGGAGTGTGATTTTTCCCCGAATATATCAGGATCGAAAATTTTTGAAAGTAAAAAAATTCATAGTAGCATGAAGCCCATTGGAAAAGGAAGCAATATTAAAAGATATTAAAAAAATAATAATTTTCGGCCGATCTGTGGTCGGAAAAGAGGAATGGGCGGGACGTGGTTGAATTTTTAATGGTTAAAATGGTTGACCTCAATTCCTGCCAGAACTACGAGTCTTATGGTCATAACACCTTTCAGGCCCTGATGGCTTAATACTGGCGTCACTGCACTGCGTACGGTAAAGTTGTAATGCAGCAGGCTGGACTCCATCTATGCGAATTGTATAAGACTAGGCCATGTTCCGAAAGTCTTTAAGGTGACGTTAATACCGATGGCCGGAAAGAGTTCTCACAGCGGTGCCAAGGATTTCAGACCCATTAGCTTATCTTCGTTTCTGTTGAAAACGTTAGAGAGACAAATGGATGCGTAGATAAGCAACAGAATACGAAAGGGTTAACTGTTAAAAGCCCAGCTTGCCTGTAGGCATCTTTCTCGACATCGAAGAGGACTTCAATAATGTGCGACAGGAGGCTGTGGTTAAAGCGAATCAAAACCTCGAAAAGTTTCAGGTGGAATCTAACCTCAAGCACCTCTTATAAAGTCTTATCAGCGACAGAACAGTCGGAGCGGAGTTCAAAAACATCACATAAGATTAGCAGGGGCAAGGGGGGATAACCCGACAAACAAGGTTGTCGGATAACCCTCTATGCTGACGAGGAGGCCCTTCAATCTGTAGATAAGAACAAATAGCTTAGGTTTATCTTCAAACCTCAGTCAAGTCAATAATATTACTTATATAGTGTAATCGTCTGATGCAAGGCGCTCGAAAAGGTAACAATTGCTAAGAAGTTTGAACGTGTTCAAAGAGCGGATCTCATCGACATCTCCGGACTATCACAACAATAGCACTTAATGTCATTTTACACATAGTTGCCGGCAGGTGCCTTGCTGTGAAGTGCGCTCTAAAGCTCAAGGAAGCTGGACACGCCGAAATTATCTCCCCTTTCAACTGGATTCCTCAAAACTTGAATCACTGCGACACAGAGGCGACTGGTTTCGGCTTTTTCTCTGCTCACATACCGACGAGGGATATGTTGATGAGGAGGAGTCGTTTTAAGAAACGTGCCGTGGGTTTTTTCACGAATGGGTCGAAACTAAGCGGGAAGGTTGGAGAAGGAGTTTTCTCAGTTTAGCAAAACGCATCTTGCCGCAATCGTGGTAGTTCTATGGATAGAATGCCTATTGGATGGTATTCAGCGTCAAGCAGTAATATCTCCGTAGTATTTTTAGCGAACCAGACTTAGCCGATAAGCTCAAAACGCTTTTTAGATTTTTAAATGTCAACGCTGCAATTAAAACAAAAGTCCTTTTAGCATTCAAAAGATGTTATGAAGACTAAAATACCTTAAAAAGTACCAGGAAAATTACCCGTTACTCTGTAATATGAAGAATGTAACTACACTTCATTTTACACATATGAAATAATCGGAGGTAGAGGTGTATATGCAACATATTACTCAAATAATATGAAGAATTAATTAAATAAGAATTTTAATTAGCATGTCATTTTAAAACAACTAAACTTATTCCTTTTTAAATGTACATCACATTATTTCAAACTCAACTCTGTCATAAATTTTGCACTCTCCAACGATAATTCACTTATTTCCTCACCGTTTGACATTCTTATGCCTTCAAATTGTCAGCCTGCCTGAACGCGGTAATTGCAAATATTTTTACCTCTTGCTAACATATCACTTTAAATGATTGATGTGCGCGAAATCTCTTGATTGATCTCTTTTTCATGCAATAATTCACTCGTGTCGGTGTCGGCGTATGGACTTAGAGACGCGATAATAAGATAACTTTCTTTATTTGCTTGTCGACTCACTTTTTCGGGCTACTAAAAGCAATATATCACTCGGAGCTACAGCCTTTTTTCAAAATATTTGAAAAATGTGAATATTTTTTGCAGAAAAAAAGTTTAAAAGGTATTGAAGTGGATCGCTTTTAAGCTTTTTATAATCGTATATGTATTGTTTGTGTTTATTGTGCGCAAACTCAGCAATCAGCTGCTGCTACCAACAATTAAAATGTCAAAAACGGTAAATGTTTACTGGTTATGTTTAAAAGCATGCTGACAGGCTGTTATTAAAATGGTAAAGAAGTGAAGAAAAAATATTTTTGAATATTAAGGAAGACTTAGAAAAAGTACAAAAACAGTAATAAAGATAGAAAAGTAGGGTAATTGAATGGTGATAATAAAGTCTGGACTACAAATCAGTGCATAACTTAGAAAGAGAAAATTACCGCATATATATAATGAGAGAGAGAAGAGAACAGAAGACTCATGAAACTGAATACACAGACGGCAGTTTTAAGAGCGTAGAATTATTAAATGGCTGCAATATTTAGGAAATAGTAAAGGGAATAATATTTTCAACAGCGCAGACCAGCAAAGAAATTGAAGTATGACATATCCAAGTTTGAAACTTTACCCAAAAGGGCATATAGAAATATTGCTTTTACCCAAAATGCCAGCTAAATTCGGTCAAGCACACATACACACCTGTCTGAAAGAAATCTGTTCAATTTCGACACTTTCTAGACTTGCCATCAATAATAACTACTAATAAACTCACAGTTTTTCGCCTAATACTAACACCGACCCAATACTCGTAATAAACAATCGGAAAGCCTCATCCTTATAGCGTTTTGTTCCAAAAATAACTTTGCACGCTTCCAATTTCTGTGCAAAAATAGTCAAATGGCACATTCTACTTGCCCTAAAAGTGCAATATTAGACTTTTAACTAACCTATATTTGTCACTTTTCGTACCACACGCACACACACATAGGCATTCAAGTGCAAATGTGCACTATATAATATTCGACAGTGTGTGAAGGTAGAAAGTATTGCATATATGAG
Source organism: Bactrocera dorsalis (assembly GCF_023373825.1). NCBI lineage: Eukaryota > Metazoa > Arthropoda > Insecta > Diptera > Tephritidae > Bactrocera > Bactrocera dorsalis. The sequence continues at coordinate 99,757,361 of NC_064304.1, read as the reverse complement.
CCATTGTATGCTCAGAAAAGGCTAAACTCCTTTTCCGCATTTAAGCAGCAAACGCCTTGACCGCCAAAAGTGTAGGCAGAAGTCATGCAAAAGTAGTTGGAAAGTAAAACTTTTTGCATTACTTTGTTATTTCTATTTGTTAACTGCGCCCACATAATTCAATTTTGAGCGTCACTGCCTTAAGCTGCGGCTCCTGCTGATACACAGTGTGCTTTCTTGGTCACATTGCCTGGTTTAAGGCTCAGCCCACATGCAGTGAAGCAGCTGTCAGCATGGCAACATTGTCCATTTTCCGCTTGCCTTTATTTGTTGCAGTTTCTGACTACTGTGTATTTACTATAACTGTTTGTAATACAATTTGTTTATAATGATTTTCATTTAGTAGCATTTTCCTATTGTTCGGCAGTACTGCACCTGTTTGAACTGATAATAACTATTGTGTGCCATATAAGAATATCCTTGGAATTTTCTGGGACGTGCTAGGCATATGTTTATATATAAGTACGAACTAATATGGATTTTGGAAAACCAAGGTGAAATGTTTCTGATTTGCTTTCTTAATTAGTTGCAATTTTTCTGCACAAATCATCATGATTTATGGTTTTTCGATTCTGAGTGATATAAATATAATTAAAAAAATATTTTTTTTTGTTTTCTGAATGACAAATTCTTCTTATTTGAACTGGCTCCTATTTTAAATGCAATAGCTTATAATATTTAGTAACATGGAAATAGAGTCGAAATTTAAGCTTGAAAAAAAATGTCTCCCATTAAAAAACATATATAAAAATCAGAGCATTATTCTTTTTTGCCAATATACATATATGTTAGAGACAAAAAATTATTTTTTCACCCTTTGTACCACCACAGTCTGTTCAGTCATAATAACACTATCAACGTAAACGACGCGTCGTCAAAAAGCGCATCAACACCAGTAACCATAGCCAAAATACAAAATATAGCTTTAGAAGATCATCGATTGACTGAGAGAGATTTTGTAGAGGTTCTATATATCTCATTAGGCAGTGGGAGTCATACTTTAAGTGAGATTTTGGGTTTTAGAAAGCTGTGTGCACAATGGGTGCCGCATTCGCTAACAATGGAAAGCCTCATCCTTAAAACAATGGAACAAAAGAAAGCGACTTTCTCAGCAACATTTGGAGCGTTTTAAAAAGAATAAAGTGAATGAAGTGCGTCGATTCATCACTATGGATGACAATTGGGTCTATCACCATTATGCTGAATCAACACAAAAGGCTAAAGAATTGTGTGAGCCTGATTGTTCGGCTTTGAAACGAGTTCGTGTCCGGAAATCGGCCAAGAAGGTTATGGCATCATTTTTTTGGGATGCGAGGGGAATTTTGTTTGTGTATAACTTCTAAACTGGTAAAACAATTAATTCTGAATATTAGTGCAACCTTTTGGACCAGTTGAAGGAAAAAATTCGTGAAAAAAGACCCGGTTTACAGAGTAAAATTATTCTTTTTCATCAGTACAATGCAGCGTGTCACAAGAGCATTTTGACAATGGCTAAAATCCATGTACTAAAGTTCAATTTGTTGGAGCATCTACCGTATTCACCAGATTTGGCACCCAGCGACTTCCGTTTGTTTCCAGAACTCAACTGTTAAATCAAAGATTTGCGACAATCAACCAGTAACGCTCGAAGAGCTCGAAGTCGAATTATATAGTCGAATTTCCAGTCGAATTTCCAATTGAAATGCTGCACTGGGACCTCGTAAACGAAAAAACTTTAATTTTTTTGAATCTTTTTCTTTATAGAACAAATTTCGGTCTTTTTTAGCCACCGCTTGACAATTTTCATTATTTTGATATCAAATTGGCGTCAATAGAACCATTTCCGCGTATAAAGACAACACCAACACACTAGTTGGTAACTAGTTCCCAGCACAGCAGCATAGAAAACCAAGAACATTTGAACAGTTTGAACAGACAGCACTCATAAACGTAAGACAATATATAAAATTAGTCGGCTGCGCGTTAAAATATTAATGATCCTTTAGCCGTAGGCAAGTTGAAACTTTTACAATTGCAACAGTACGGTGTGGCGCCTGGACAGCATGCCCTGTATGAAACAAAGGCTAAGTTATGGTGCGCAGCGTGGCATGCCGCACGTCGTAGACCGCATGCTGTGCACGAAAATTTATTAACTGCTGTTGTTGCTATTATTGCTTTTCTTCACACAAAAACAGACAATAATTTTGTACAGCCATGAGATTTGCTGTTGTTTTTTGTGCTTTTTATGATTTATTCTGATTTTTTTTTTTATTTTTTAAGATTTTTTTTAATCTTTGTTTTTATTTTTATGATTTTGCTGCGTTGTGTTTGGCGCTATAGGAAGTGCAAGGCAATTGTGCATTTGGCAAATTCACACATGACTTTTTGACTGGCGGAGTGACTGTTCATGCGACCACCTGCCGCTGCCGCTGAAAAAGCAGTTAGACTCCTTAACACCGACACATATGCATATGCATGACTTCATGGGTAATTGGAAAAATTATGTGCAAATAAAACGTAGTCGTATGATAGCGGCCGCATAAGTAATGTGTGTACCTTTCTTTTATGCAAAAATAATGATAAATTAACAATTTCGCACGATTCGAAAACAAATAGCGGCGATACGGCCGGCCAGCCAGCGGTTGGCGTTGAAGTTTAAGGTCAGCTGGTGAGTAGAAACAAATTTATGTATTTGATTTGATGGTCAATTTTCGCGCATGCGTAATTTGTTTTGTTTCCATTTATATGTGTATGTGTATGTGTGTGTAAAGCATAAGCGTTATTATATGAAGTGCGGCTTTGCAAATACTAGGCAGCGCAGGGTGTGTTTGAAGGTAAAGTATACAAAAACAGTTCCACCTACACATAAATATATTTTGGCATTTAGTTGCAAGAAAAAAATAAACGTTTTATTTTTTTTGTTTTTACTTATTTTTAATTTTATTTTAATTATTAATTTTAATTTTAGTTTTAAAATTAATTCAAATTTTAATTTCAATTTTAATTTTGATGTTAATTTTAGTTTTAATTTTAATTATAATTTTAATTATAATTTTAATTTAATTTTAATTTTTAATTTAAATTTAATTTTAATTTTAGTTTTAATTTCAATTTTAATTTTGATATTAATTTTAGTTTTGATTTTAGTTTTAATTGTAATTTTAATTTTTAATTTAAATTTTTAATTTTTAATTTAAATTTTAATTTTGATATTAATTTTATTTTTATTTTTAATTTTGATTTTAGTTTTAATTTTATTTTTAATTTTAGTTTTGATTTTAGTTTTAATTGTAATTTTAATTTTTAATTTAAATTTTAATTTTAGTTCTAAGTTAAATTTTAATTTTGATATTAATTTTATTTTTATTTTTAATTTTAGTTTTGATTTTAGTTTTAATTTTAATTTTTAATATTAATTGTAATTTTAATTTAATTTTAATTTTAGTTTTAATTTCAATTTTAATTTTGATATTAATTTTGTTTTTAATTTTACTTTTGATTTTAGTTTTAATTTTAATCGTAATTTTAATTTAATTTAAATTTAATTTTAATTTTAGTTTTAAATTCAATTTTAATTTTAATATTATTTTTTTTTAATTTTAAGTTTAATTTTAATTTTAATTTTAGTTTTAAATTCAATTTTAATTTTAATATTATTTTTTTTTAATTTTAAGTTTAATTTTAATTTTAATTTTAGTTTTAAATTTTATTTTAATTTTATATTTTTTTGCATTCATATTCAATATTTTAAATTACTTTTTGGTTTACCTAAAAACCCAGAACTCCAAAATAGTTCAATGGCATTTGGCGCAAGTCACTGCAGCACAAAACTCCAAATTTCCTGAATATCAGCCTAAGGTATTTAATACATATATATTTTTTTTTTTTATAAAATTCTTTGTCTAAAAATAGTTCAAACAGGCAAATCAATTTGTGATTTACCCAATTTGCCGTGTGCTTGTTGAATTGAAAATCGGCTTAAAACACACACAAAGCGAGAGACAATAGACTAAGGTGCCAACCGCTAAGCATTTGAATAATAAAGAATACCGTGAAATTAATGCTGTAAGTTGTAACTCAAACTAGAAAAAAATATGCAAAATATGAACATGGGCACCACGCTGTGCTTTGGTAGGCATTATTATAGAAATTTATGTGCGTCTCTTTTATGTATATTAATAGTTGCTATTATAAGAATTGTTTTAAGCTATTTTTAAGACTGGAAGTTCCCCAGTCGATTTCCGTTTTTTATCATGTAATTTTAATATTTCATAAAACTAGCAATAAAAACCATTTCAACTTCTTATTAAAAGAAATTTTTACCAACTCTTAATTTTTTTAAATATACACCACTCTGCTGCAGGAATATTGCTCTACTACAAGTAAATATTGCCATAAATTTTTGTAATTTTTTTATGCACACTTTCTCAGTTACAACGCATTCTTGCAGTATTAGCAATAATAGAGTGTGTAACTACGAACAATACTAAAGACTTAAGCAACGAACTCGGCACTATATTCAAAGGCAATAATGCATTTTAAAGCTAGAAATCTATATTCTAGCAAATTTATGTGTTTTTAATATGAACAATATTTATTCAACCATAAATTGTTTTGTCTAACAGCACAGCGATAAATATGGAGCCACTAATCATACCGAACATTGGCACATACTACAAATATAAGGCAATAATAGACACGTCTCAGTGGGCGTGTGCATAATTAGCTGATAAATGCATGAGTGCATTTTAATGATAAAATAAACAATTAGCTAGTAAATAAACAGGAAAAATAATGTGAATTAGATAATAGAGTGTAGTGCAGCAATTAAAAGTAACAGCCAAGAAATGGGGCTGGGCAAAGTAGCGCAAACACACACACACAGTTTGCTTGTGAAGCGATTGTGGTTAAAATGCCAGCTAGGTGGGAGAACAGGCTATAAATAGCAATGAGTTGGTAAGAAAGCCAATTGCAGTTGGTAGAAATTTATGCCGGTTGGGATTCAAATATATTTTAGGAGTTATTTTAGTGTTGGAAAGTCATAATGAACGGTGCACGGAGATAAAGTGTTTGCAAATAATGGCTTGGACGACAATTCTTTGAAAATAAAAAAATAAAAAATGCTATGTGTAGCTATTTTTTCAACGTTAATTTCTAAGTTAGTTTCTTCGGGTTGAAATTCATTGGATTTAAAAAGAAATTCTACACGACAACCCAAGAAGAACTCAATAACAGCAGAAGAGCTTTGCTTAAACAGCTTTTTGATTTGATAGCTTGCTAAATAAATATTCAAAATATCTGTCCGAAAAGATTTCTCAAATCAAATTATTTTCAGACTTATTGTTGTTTTAGTGTTGTGGCAACCGGATTGATAAATGTTACTATTTTTTCGGAGCAGTCTGAAAAATACTCCTAAAACATTCCATAAGTATGGAGAGTTTGGTGCGTGATCCTGCGACTCTTGCGCCAAATCTTTTCCTATTTTCAAATCATCAGTGTAGCACTTGATTGTACTATCCCTAAGTAGTAGCTTGAGAGTGAAATCATTCCATTCACCCTTGCTGCTAAGGGTAACCTTGAACTTGTTTGTTAATGCTGTCTCTTGCGAGAGGAGCCACTGGTATTAGACTACTTAACTCTTTTATCCGCTGGAACGAGATTACCTTACCTCAGCCACACCCTTCGGTAGAGTAGTTGCTGTTTTTATCGTTGGATCCCGAGCTGGTACAGAGCAGTATTGGTTGATCTGCTTACCCTGTTAACATGTTGGTTTGTGAAATTTTCAGCGCCTTCGACCTTATCTCATAATCTACGGTCTTTTGCATACTTTTTAGAAGAAAGGAAGTTAAACTAATTAGCCTGAAGGATTTTGCCAGTGAATAGTTCTTTTTTCCTACCTTAGGTATAAAGATCACATTCGCGGTCGTTCATATTTCAGGAATATACAGCAGTGCGAGTAATTAATTACATGGAAGAGTGTCAAGAACTTATTTCAAAGCAACGCCATGAGCCCATATTGCTGATATTATACTTGATTGTCTTTTATGGGAATAATATTGTATTTGAAAAAATGAAATTCCATAAACAATATCTTTATTAAAATATGTAAAAATAATTTTTTTTAGTCAGTCCGGGTCATATTTGATCAGATAGTATTTACTTAGTCGGAGAACGCATTAAAAACTGGTGCTTTGCACACTTCTAGACTTCTTCCTTATATCAATTCGCCTAGATATTTTGAACCATTTCGCCTATTTATTTAATGAACTCATCAAATGAGAGCTATAACATTAAATGAAAGCTGTCAAAACATCAAATTAAAACAATCGCACAGAAGCAAAGCAAAACTAGTCGAATGAGCAGCATTACGAAGCGCAGAGAAATAGAATACCAAAGCGGCAGGGCTATTTAATTGAAAACTGTACATATAAGTAACTGAAGTCTGTTCAAGTGAGTGAGTGTACGTATGTGTGCGGGCGTGTCAACTGACAGTCTGTCCATCAGTCACTTCATGCAGCGGACAACTCAACGCTCGGCTCATTTCGCTTCAATGAATTTTCGTTCTGCTAAAATCAGTTAAGTTGCCTGTCCATCTGCTCCACCTAATAACCCACACACACACATATAAAGATATTTAAACACATTTTTTGCACTGGCTGGCTGTCAAATGAAACTTCTCATACACACACACACACGCGCGCACACGCATGTAGGAGCACTTGACAGCCGCACGTTAATTGCATGCCACACTGAGACGACAACAACATCAAATCCAAATTGATAAACCATATACGAAGCACACATACATATATATACCACTTCGACTGACCGTTCGTCTGTGTGTGAGTGACATCGCTTGATTTGTTCAGGCGCTCGTATGCGGTCACGAGTATGCGCCGGCGCGTGGGCCGTCAACGAAACTTACGGTGAATGTGTTTTTGGGCTGCCTCCACCCGGGCAAAATCGAACTGGAGCAAAAAGCGCTGTCACAATAAAAATAACAAATCAACAAGATGACAGCAATTAATGCATAATTTTATGTTCGATGTCGTCTGGCGGGCGTAGCGAAGTATGTGTACACACATACCACATATACATACATATACACAGATTTAATGAGCATTAGATGCGCCACATTTCAATACTGCAATTAAATACTTTAATAAGACAGTTGACGATTTGATATGTGTGCTTGTGGGTGTTGCCAATTGTGTAGGTGTGTGTGTGTGCTTTGAGCTGATGGACGTGTCATTATTGTATTATGCGATTTTAAAATGTTGTCATTAAATACCATTTCGCATTGTTGTTAATGGCACGTGACACGCCCACTTCGGTATTGTGCATATAGGTTATTGTTACTACCTTTTTTAATGATTCTCGATAATTCAGACAGTAGTCTAAAATGTGGGCAATGAAGGCATCTTATGTACATATATAGATTTTTAGAATCAATTTTGGCCAAGAAGAAGAATTTTGGCGAACAGAAGATGCCAGCTTTCAAAACATAGTTTTTTATTAAGTAAAATTCGCTTACTTTACACGAATTATATTAACTTCTGTATGAAAAAAGTATGGCTGAGTAAAATCAATCATTTTTTAGATGTTTTCTAAAATTTCACAATTTATGAAAATTCTAATTGGAAGTCTTCATATCAAACGAAATGACCCTATTTGTCGAGTCAAAAAGGCTCAGTGAGGATAGGACAGGTTAAATATAGACTATGGGCAAGACATATTTTTAATCGGCAGCATTTGCGCAATTGCAGAAACAAAACATAGCAGCAACAAATTGATACTGAATAGGTTTGGATATTTATTTAGACTATTTGTTATAATAATTTGATAGTTAAACAAATATATATTTAATTGAATAGAAAAAATAAATAAATAAATAATACGATTCTCAGCTGTTTGGTAATTTTAAGATAACATTTAATATAATATTTAAAAGTCTCTTATTTATGTAGTTATCAAAGTTAAAAGGTCATAAAATTAATTTTTCGCAAAATGTTGCCACCTGCTTATATTTCGATGCAAATTATTTAACTAAATTAATTTATCCGAAATCATACCGAAAAAGTTGTGGCTTATTTGGCAAAAAAAAAAAAATAAAAAGGTTGCCACCTGCTTAAATTTTCTTTGAAAATTATTTTATAAATTTAATTAAATACTATTAAGCGGGTATCAAAATACCAAAGAGTTTAAAATTTTATTTAAAAAAAGATATTAAAGAAGGTTGCCACTTGGTTAAATTTTCTTTTAAAATTTTTTAATAAAAAAATTATCGGTTATCTAGGCCGATTACTAAATTTTTGAAAGAAAATAAATGTTTAAAGAAAGTTGCCACCTGTTTACATTTGAATTGGAAATTATTTAATAAAATTGGTAAAATATTATTAGGCGGTTATAAAAATACTAATGACTTCCAAATATTGCTTTTAAAAAAAAATATCAAATAAGGTTACCACATGTTTAAATTTTTATTGAAATTTAATTAAGTAATACTAAGCGGATATAAAACTAAAAAAAAGTAAAAATAAAAATATAGCTTTCTCGAAAAAATATTGCTTTAAAAGGTTGCCACTTGCTTAGAATTTATTTATTAAAATGTTGCATTTTATTTAATTAAATAAAATTGTCAGACTTCAACTGATCTATAAAAAGTCTAAAAAATATCGCTAATTTGAAAAAAATATTGTTAAAAAGTGTTGCCACTTGTTCATATTTTCGTTTGAGATTACTCAATAAAATAGATAAAATTATATAAAGCGGTTATAAAATTAAAGGAATAAATTATTTAGCTTTTCGAAAACACATTATTAAGTAGGGTTGCAACATGCTAAATTTTCATTGCAAATTAATTAGAAAAATAAATTAATTAAATATTAAAATGTGGGTATCAAACTGAAAAATATTTCAGAAATATTGTTTTTTTATAAGAAAGTTGTTGCCACCTACTTAAATTTTGTATTTAACTTTTATAATAAAATAGATTAAATATTACACACTTACAACTGTACATATAAAAAATATGTTTGATTCGAAAATACATTATTAAGTAGAGTTGCCACATGCTAAAATTTCCTTGGAAATACCATAAAAAATTTCTCTGAAAATTTTAGCCCTTAATATTAACATTAAGAACTGGACCAAGGACTGTAAAAATTTTCCATAGAAAATACACTACAATCGTGGGTTTTTATTTTTAAATTCCTACAAATCAGAGGTATTTTATGGAATCGCTTTGACTTTAGACGCATATTTCTCAGAATTCTTCACTCTACAAAAGTGCTCAGTGCAACAAAGTCGTAACTCACACCGCCGAGGTAGTACGGGGCTCTAAGCACGAATTTTCCAAGAATTTCGCATTTTTTTGCACATACTGCACGGGAGTTATACAAAAAATGTACATGCCAAACTTGTAGGAAATTTTATTTGCTATAAAAAAGGTTCGAGGTCAAAATCGCTATCATTAATACTTCTCGCGATATTCGGCTTTTTTCTTGACGATTCACACAATCAATGATCTAATAAACTTTTTTTTTTAATTTGAAGGCCTAACTTTCCCTCTAATTCAAACATAAATATTGCATAAAAAATTTATGGTGATTATCTGCCAAATGCGCTGAGCAAACATGTGTAAACGCGCTAATTTAGTTGTCAGTTAGAATTTGATAGAATACCAAATTTATGTGAAATATCATTTACATAAAGACTTCCCTCTTTTCTAAGCAAAATTTATATTTTCTATTGCAAATTTTGATTTCGCAATTCAATGCAAACAATTGATTTACCATACACATTCAACGAATTTAGCAGAAAGATGATTTTTTTTTTTGGAGAAACACCTGTTGCCATTTGAGCGTCGAAAAATCGATGATGGCACGTTAAAAGCCACTTGCTTTGCATTTGTTTTAATAAAACAAAAATTAATGTAAAAGACGAAACAAAAGCCAACCAAGACAATGGAGCCGATAGAAATGCGGACAAAGGCACAACAATAACGCCAAGAGGGTGAATATGATATGAATGAGCGCTTTGTCTGCATAGAAAGAAAATCTAAGCAGATATCTAATGACTGCTGTGGCTCAGATCTAGTAATGTAGTATACTTGTAGAAATAAAAGCAACAAAAATGCAATACTGCTGCTTGTATGTAGCAATGTATATATGTATAAGTAAGATTATATATCGAGTTTCACCAGCTTGGACATCCGAAACTTGGTTGAGTTCTTCGCTTGCAGCATGCTTAAAACAAGAGGGAAATCTTTAACGGTAATCGAGGAGCGTTGCACTAAATGACAAGTGTATAAGTGTATATAATTATCTATAAGTATGTAGAGTATGGAAATGAAAACTTAAGTAAATAGGTTAAGAAGTTAGCTGGAATATATGCAGATGTTACTGATGAAATAGTATAGCCACCAAATTTGATGCTCAATACTTTTCGAGTGCATGGAAGGACTTAATAATATAACAGAAAGCCAGTGAACCGAACGCTTGTGGATTTTTGAACACAGGGGTACAGAAGGAAATGAAAAGCTAGGTTTTTTTTCTAAAGAATTGCCGGTGTATTTAGTTCTTCAGACTTCAGTTAGGCCTTGTAGTAGGTCCACATACCATCAAGATCAGTAATGCAAAATAAGCAAAGGAGGCAGAAGCTGACTGCAAACTTCTGGTATTCACTAAAAAAGAAATATTGCAAAGAGAGTACACCATAAATAGGTTCAGAAGGCTCATCAGCCACCCAAAGGCAAAATAACGCGTTTACTTTTTCAATTTTGAAAAAGTTAAAGTCTTTAGTATTTATTTTCAAAAATATTCAATATATGTTTCTCGAATGCCACATTCTCTTTTAACAACGCCCATTCACCCAAAATAATCTTGTGACTTCTAATACCTTGAAATGTCGCTTCAAGTAACCATATCCAAAACAAATAAAAATCCAGTATAAAATATTAAAAACTTAATGAAATACGAACTGTAGTGGATATTTAGATTTCAGCTTTTATTAATGCAAAACGGAAAAAATAACTCAATTTCCTTGATTGTTGTGCAAATTGCGCCGACTTAATGCACATGCGTGCTTACGGACGGGAAATATTAATTAAGCACTGATTGAGTTGGTAATTGTAGATGGTTGCCTCTATGAGCAGTAGTCAGTAGGCAATCGTACAGAAGTGCATTTTTGTCCAAAAGTTTTAATGAATAATGTAAATATTGCAAGAGTTTGCAGCTAATAGTTCATTAAATGTACACTTTACCGACGCAAAGCCATAATTTTTCAGTTGATTTTCGTAAACTTATACTTTCGCAAATAATGCGAGAATTTACTGGGTTAGTCAGTTAACTAAAAGACCTACATTTTTGATTGCAATGCCACGCGCCAAAGTGATGAATGAAAGAAAAAAATGGCCGTTCTAAATACAGTGAATTTAATTGATCAAAATAAGCATACATATGCTCGTATTAGAATGACGAAATCAATGTTTAAGCGGATGTATGTCTCATAAGATGCCTGGCTAGAAAATCGTCAGTCAAGTGTTAGAAAGCAAGAGAGCTCGACATATTTAGCGAAATCGTTTGAATAATTTTGTGGATGTTTTGGGTAAGAAACGCGTTGTTGCTCGATTTGTCCCGATAAAGCCGAAATTTTTTCAAAAAGGGACAATCGTACCCGACCGAATTTGAAGCCAAACACACAATGAATACATCGATCAACCATCGTTTTTACCTGGTTTAGCTCCGTGTGACTTTTTCTTCTTCTCCAAACTGAAACTTCTACTCCCTTAAACCTGGTCATACCGCCCAACGAAATGCTTTTGGACGTGCATATACATAGCTGTATTGAAGCAGAATAAAATGAATTGATTTTGCCGTAAAAACCATCTGTTCTGTTTTTTTTTCAAAGTCCTGTTTACTTTGGAAAGTACCCTGTACATATATTTTTAAGCCTAACGTAATGCGGTTGCAAACAATTGAAATCCGTTTACATCTTCCCTCAGATTTTTTATACTCATTTTAATGTTTCCGTGTGTCTAGTAGACTTTACTAAAGTAAACTTTACTTTAATAAAGATTATTAGCTTCGATAGGTTATACTCCAACAATAATGTACTTTAAAATTTGAATCGACGTCTCAAATAGTTTTTGAGTTACATCCTTCTACAGTGTAGCCGTTTAGTGGAGTAAAAATTTCCCATTCCAAAAACGACCCTAAATTTGTAAATACTAAACTTTTTTTTTAAATATCAATTTTTGATTAGGACATCGTATAGCCAATATCTCTTATTAGAGATCGCATGTAACTCGAAAATCATTTAACTATTTTCATCAAAGATTTTCCGATGATATGTAGGATCTAGAGTTAAGTCCGCAGAAAGTATATCAGGTTATGTTCAAAATAAAGTAAAAAATCCCTTCAAGGAAGTTCCCTTCGGTAAATGAGACAAAACTTTATCCTAAGGCCAGTACCAAGTGTCTTTGAGTAATTTTGGACGGGAAACTGCTGTTAAAGCACAATGTGGAAGAAAGAGTGAGAAAACCACGCTATTTGCATTCAGCTAGATGCTTAGCACAATGGAGTTTCTTCCTTTCTCAAGCACTTGTGCTACACAGATATTGTAATGTAGCAGGAGTGTGTTGGACGGGCTTACAAAAATCTACCCACTGGAAGCAAGTGGAAATGGTTCAGAGGCTAGAGCTAAACTTGCCATCTGTAGATCTTTTCACCGAAAACTGATAAGCAAAATTGGCGGGGCGACTATTGGTTAAGGAGAATTTACTTATAGAACTTTTGGGCACAGATCGGTGAACAATGACGGTTCGGCAAGCATCGACTATATGATCCCACTTTTAAATTTGGCAAGAAGGTTCACAGTAAGCAAAGAAAGATATGGTTGGCGTAGGGGTATGATAGCTGCGTGTAACAAACTAAAAATGTATAAAATGGAGAACGGAGTTGATGCGGGAATATACTGTCCAGAGTTAAGCAGAAAGCAGTATTTTAAGCCACTACAGCATATTTCAAGCAGAGGCCTTTGTTAATGCGAAAGGCGCAGAACTTGCCTACAATGCATTGGCAGATTACTCCAGAGTTATTATTTACTTAAATAGACAATCAGACAGCAATCAAGGCAGTAACCTCGGCTCGCATATAGACCAGAAGTGTCTCGGAAAGCAGGAGAGCAGTAGAGAGTGTCGCCAGAAACAAGTGACATAACTTTAAGGTATCGATAGCAATGAGACAGTCGACATGACTGCCTAGAGTGGTTTACTGCTGTCATCCGATAGCATGACGGAAATGCATTGACTTTACGTTGAGCTGGATAAGAACATGTCATTGTAATGATCTTTCAGGACGTAAAACTGTAAAATTCTGTTGCAAAGCGGTGGATTAAAAAATACACAATGTTCGTACTCAATCACTTGACAGAACAGACTGAAGGAATATGACTGTAATACTCACTGATGAAAGTCTGGTGCAGGTACATGCCTGTGGAATGTGGCTGGCAGAAGGAGATCACTGGAGGAAATGTCAAGAGCAAGGCATGAGGGAAGCAAGCAATGATTAATCTCTTGGGAATTGGCCGGAAATAGCAAGACAACGCTCCAGTGTCATGAAACACTGCAAGAGGTATTGATAGTGAGGCCGCAGAACCTATTGCAGTTTTTGTCAGCGTGAGCTTCCTGAGGCATAACTACTCTTCATGAATATTTTAACGGCATTCCATTTGGCAGCGCTAAGGACCAAAACTGACCTATGCATGGCTCACGAATAAAAAACAGAATCAGTATTAAGCAGTGGAAGTCAGAAGTAACAAATATATATGTGCATAAAGAATAATATGATTTCTTTAAAGATATGTATATATACAAATATGTATATATTTATGTATATATATATATTTTTTTATATATGTCCGCAAGAAAACGAAAACCAAAAAAGCAAATTTTCATTCAGCAATTTAATTCATTCACTTAGATTTGAATATTGAATTTCATTTTCAGCCGCCGTGAAAGAAAAAAAGCAACAACGAGTGAGTATTACCTATGCACGCCACCTGTTGCAATAGTTATGTTGATGTCGCTGATGCCGACGCCACTGATTGCAATAGGTAGTTAGACGCATTATTGAATTACCGCGCTGTGCAATGCGCACGCACACAACCGCACAGTCACTGCAGCGTGCAATAAAGCACCCACGCACTGCCAAGACAACGCACATAAAACTGCAGGAATAAAAAAAGGAGGAAAAAAAGTTAAGTATACGCCATGGCTGCGACACGCAAGTTTCGTGCGTTGAGCGCTCGTTTGCAGTGTTTTGTTGTTTTTGCGATTTCTATCATGAAATCTAGCTGCCACATTGCTCGTTTGATATTTTGCCAAATGCAAAGTGCAACAAAGTGGAAAAAACGGTGGCATGCAAAGCGCATTTTCCCACTCAAAGCGGCGGCTGCGCTGCGTTGGCGTTGTCGGCGGCTTCAAGCGGCACTGCATGCGTGCGGCCGGCAAGTGTACTAGCATGTCAGCAGCTGAGTGTGCATGTGCATATGTTTATTGTTGTTGTTGGCAATAAAATGCCAGCCGGTAATGCAACACCGTTAACTCTTACGGAAAGTTTTCTTTGCGCTTCATACTTATTTTATTATAATTCTGCGCGCCTCATGAATGAATGAAATATAAATGCTGCAATAACAATAACAACAACAAATATGTTAAGAAAAAAGCGATTACTGCAACTCACATTGTAGGCACTTGCAACATTTTGCGTCTGGCTCTAATTTCATTAGAGACAAATGCAACAAAAGTTAAATGTGCGCATACAAAAACAACAAAAGTGTGAAATATTAATTTACGCTATACGCCGCATTCATTCATTCATTCACTCGTTCATTATGCACTTCATTCATTTATTCATTCATGGTTCGCCGGCCTGTCGGCATACCTGCCTCTCTGTGCAGTTGCAATAGTTATACGCTGTTCTTGTTGTTGTTGTTGTTTTGTTTGCTATGCGTGTTAATGCTGATTTTTGTTGTAAACGGTTTCGCGTTAAAAATAGCGCAACGATGACAGGAATTTGTAATACTATTTCTTGCCAATCACTCAATCAAAACGTCACTTAGACACCCAGCCCAGCTGGTAGTGCAACGGCAACAACAACAACAGCAACAACACGGCTTTTTATAAAAAAACAATAACAGCTGTGCTATTGTTGTTGTAAAAATAATACTTGTTAATGCAAAATATTGCAGACACGTAAAACAACAACAACAACAACAAAAATATTGACAACAACAATAAAATTACAATAAAACTACTGAAAAAAGAAGTGAAATAAAAAAGCTGTAATGGAAACGTCAGAATTTCTGCTCTAATTATAAAGCGGTATGTCTTACAGTCGGCAAGCAGTCGGCTGCTTAACGGCAATGCCCACCGAAGCCACATTTCTTGCGCACTACACAACGCTGTCGCTGAGGCAAGCGTCTAACTGTTGGAACAGTGGAGCGTTTTTGATGGCAATCGCTTAAAATTAAAAGAGAAGAAGCACAGATTGGACGGAAAATAGAGGGAAACAATTGCAAGGCTTGAAAACATACGATTTAGACATATTCGTCAGTCTGTATATGCGCGACTGAGTAGCATAGTTTTTGAGATACCGATCCGAAATTTTGCACACGTTCGTTTCTCTCCAAAAAGATACTCATTTGTCGGAATCACCGATATCGGATCACTATAGCATATAGGCACCCTACAAATTAAACAGGCGGTATTTAGTGCTTCTATGGGAGACTTTTTTGTTTGACGAGATATCCTCACGAAATTTGGCACGAATCAATATCTAAGGCAATAATGCATTATCCGAAGAAATTGTTCAGATCGGGTCAATATAGCATATAGCTGTCATATAAACCGAACAGTCAGTATTTAGTGCTTCTATGGAAAACTTCTTCTTTTGACGAGATATCCTCACGAAATTTGGCACGAATCAATATCTAAGGCAAAAATGCATTATCCGAAGAAATTGTTCAGATCGAGACAATATAGCATATAGCTGCCATACAAACTGAACGAACAAGATCAATATTAAAGTAAATTTATACCCGTCAATGCTTAAAAAACGAGCCAGTGAAGGGTATTATAGCCGCAACGCAACAAAAGTATTTTTTTTGTTTTTAATTTGAACAAAACTGACACACTGTGCATAGCAGCCATGCAATACACATGTGCATATTATTAATATCTTTAGATTCGCTCATGCGCACAACATCATGTTGTTGTTGTTTTAACTGCATTCCGTTGTGTGTGGTAACTCATATGCTAGCGTGGAGTAAATATGCATATCCATCCGCAGCAGATAAAGATCAGCTTACAATTATATGCGTACATAATACATATATGAGCGCTTAAGGAGGCAGCACAGTTTGATGAACTGCTGCTTATCTCGCAGTTGCTGCAAATCTGCGTTAGTTTAAAGCTAGCGATTATTATATTTGAGATTATTTAATTTTAAAGTCTCCCAGTTTCAATTTCAGTAGCCTATTTTCAAGCTTTTTGCACTCT
Source organism: Bactrocera dorsalis (assembly GCF_023373825.1). Classification (NCBI taxonomy): domain Eukaryota; kingdom Metazoa; phylum Arthropoda; class Insecta; order Diptera; family Tephritidae; genus Bactrocera; species Bactrocera dorsalis. Next base: position 99,740,782 of record NC_064304.1, on the reverse strand, counting down.
TGCAACATGTTGCACGGCATACTTATTGTAGCCAAGCACACTAAAGGCTTTAGACATTTTATGTTGCAAATTTTTGCGAAAATAATTTCTTTATTGAGTTGCAACACATACATACGCATTGGCAACATATACATTTCAAAGAAAATTAATTGGCGCATGGTGTTTTTTGTTTGTTGTTTTATGTTAATTATAATTATTTAGTGTATGTGCAGCAATTGCATGGCTCACTGCTTCTATTAAAGCTAATAAACAGCAATTTTTCAGCATTTCGGCGCGTTGTGTGGTTTTAGCAATGGCAGTAATATATTCTATGAGCAATATCGAATTTCTTTTAATTGGAATTTGAATGAAATCGGTATGGTTATGTGCAAACCACTGAAGCAGTCGTCATTCACAACGCATGAAGATTGCGTTTGTGCGTTGTTAGAAGGCAATAATTTCAAACGAATGCTGCCAAACTTTTTATTACTTGTTAAACTAAATGTTAAACGTTAATGTATTTTGAAGAAATACCATAGAGAACAAATCTTTTCTCAATTTCCATGCAAATAAATAAATATTTTGCTGTCCGTTTTTTTACAAGCTTGAGGAACTGAGTCGATTTAGTCATGTCTCCCAGAGTTCTAGTGCCTCAGTTTTTGAGATATAGAGCGGAAATTTTGAACACGATCTTTTCTTTGCAGGAACCTGCTTATTTGTTGAAATCGCCGATATCGGGCTATTATTTGATATAGCTGTCATACAATAAAAATGATAGAAATTAAGTTTTGGTGTGGAGAGCTTTTTTATTTGACAAGCTAACTACAGAATATTCGGTGTGGATTATTGTCTAAAGTAATGGTGCAATTTCCGAAGAAATTGTTCAGTATGGATCACTGTAGCATATAGCTGCCATACAAATTATTCGATCAAACTCAAATCCTTGCATGAACAACTTTCTTAATTCTTAAGTTATCTTTACAAAATTCGGCGTGAGGTATTACACAAGGCAACAGAATACAATTTTTATAAAATTGCTCAGATCAGACTACTTCAGCCTACAGCTACCATACAAACTTCTCGTTCAAACTCAAGTCCTTGTATGGAAAACTTTTTTATTTGGTAATATATCTTTACGAAATCTAGTACAGAATATTGCTCAAGGCAAGGCTACTACCCAGTGGACAAATTGTTTTGATCGAATGACTATAGCCTGTAGCTGTCATATAAACTGACCCATCAAAATCAAGTGCTTGTATGGAGAACTTTTTTATTTGTTAACTTTTCATCACGAAATTCGACATGAGGTATTATCCAAGGCAACCGTACAACAGTCTGATAAAATTGCTCAGATCAGACTACTATAACCTATAGATGTCATACAAACTGATCGTTAAAATTCAAGTCCTTGTAAGGAAAACTGTTTTTTTGATAAGTTAACTTCATCAAATTTGGCACAGATTATTATTCAAGACAAAGCTACTAGCTGTGAACAAATTGTTCAGATCGGATGACTATAGCCTATAGCTGTCATACAAACTGATCCATTAATATCAAGTGTTTGTATGGAAAACATTTTCTTTATCTGAAAAGGCATGGATTGCTACAATCTCCGAACGCATTGTACAGATCGAACCATATAGCTGCCATACAAAGTGACCAATTAAAATTAAAATACACTTCCTTTTTGTTGATCATTTACCGTTTTTTTGTTGGTAGTTTGGTGGTATTTTAAAAGTTTCAGAGCATTTCTATATTTTTGTCGCGTAAAATCCGTAAAAGGTGTGAATTATATACAACTGTTGCCAGCTTTTCCTACAATAAATATATAATTATAGCGCTATGCGGTGTGAAATTCAAATCACAGCATAAACTCTTATTTATTGCAGTTATTAATACTAAAGTAATAAAAGTTTATAACCGCTAAAATAAATAAAAAACATAGAATTATAATAAAAAAAGTTGCTGTGAAGAAAAAGTGTAAGCCAAAACGTTCTTCTAACCAACCACATGAGCAAGCTTTACTGCAACATGCCGCACAGCGCCGTTGCACTTGCTGCCGTCTTGTGACGCACGCGCACACGTTCGCTGACCGTGTTATAAATATTCTGCTAAGAGCAGCTATTGTTGTTATTATTGTGGCTATAACGGTGTGTCAAACATTGGTAATTATTATAATTGCTTAATTAATGCCGACAACAACAATAAGAACACTAACCGCAGTAACATCAGCAAAGCAACAAAGACGGCGGCACGTCGGCAGCCGGGCGACTAGCGACAGCGCTGCAATATTAACGCCTCTGGCAATTAGAAGGAAAAAAATACTAAAACGCTCAGCATTTGCGGCAAAAGCACTGTGGCAGCAGTAAAGCAATCGGCGCAAAATCACCAAAGCAGGTGCGCATAATTTGCCACATTTTATTGTGTGCATAATTACGGCTTATCGAAGTCGGTGCGCGGCGCGGCGGCACGGCGCCCGTTGCGGTGGCTGCTACGTGTTGTGTTTTATGGTGGTAAAAATCTTAGAAGTCTTAGAAATAAAAACGCATTATTTTATTTAATGGTTTCTGCTGAGTTTTGCTGTTGATCTCATGTTTACTTTTCCTTTATTTTTTAATTTATAACAATTTCGAAATAGAAAAGTGTGCTGGTACGCCTGGAAACCAACATAATCGAAATCCATTTAAATTTCAATTTTGAGATTGGACATTTAATTTTAAAGCAAACATAAATAATAATGAAATTACTATAGATGAAAAATTTGAATGTTTTGGCTTTTGAATTTCGAACTTCGAACATAAATAGTCTAACGAGGTTTAAGTACGTGGCTGTGCTGGTGAGTTGAAAGTCTTCTTTCTAGGAATGGTTCGGCAAATAAAAGTTGAACTCCTAAATTCACGGCTCTACAGCTTGCTGCACAATTAGGCTGGACCTATTAGTGCTACTTAAGTCACTAATATTGACTTTTAGAACCAAAACCTTTCCTTTATGAAAGTTGTTACTCCAGCCTCAGTTATAGCGTGAAAACACTCTGTATTGAGGCCATAATACCACACGCAGGTGCTTTTCTTATAGCTTAAAAGTGTGTAAAAAATCTTTATCTTGATACTGAACGGTCGAGTTATGGGACAGTTACATATATGCTATGGTGGGTCGATATGAAAAATATATTGGGAGCCTTGACGCATAATCCATTCAAATTTCGGAAAGACATCTTGTCATATAAACAAGTGATACATACAAGAACTTGACTTGGATCGTTCAGCTAGTATGTCAGCCATATGGTTTAGAGGTTCGAAATCAGCAGTTCCGTGAAATGAGCACTTGCTTGGGGGGGAAAGGAACGTATGAAAATTTTCATATCGATATCTAGAAACCTGAGGAAGTAGCGCACATATATAAAGATGGCTAAATGTGAGTACGGGTGTTTCAAGATGAGCAGAATCTTACAAGGTTCGCATACGAAGCACATCTATCAAATGGTTGCCGGTTTCTTGGTAAAACTGAACGTGACGCAATCATACCACTAGAACAATGCCGAAGAAAAAAAACAGAGTGGTATACAAACATTTCATCGGGAATACCAACCATCGATCATTCTTCACCCTAACAATGCGAGCTCTGGAACAACTGCATTTTAGAGCATTAAAAATAGCGACTTGTTGATTTATCCACCAATGAATTCCTGACTTGGCATCGAACTACGTCTTTTTATTTCTGTATGTAAAAAAATATAAACTAAGAATTGAACCTTTACGGACATCTGAAGAGGCGCTTGATGCGCTCAAAACGCACGTTTTAAGGATACCTTCATAAGAATGGCAACAGTGCTTCGGCAATTGCTTCAAACGCATGCAAAAGTGTATAGATCTTATTGGGGAATATTTTCAAAAACCATAAAACGATTTTCGATGATTAAATTTTGTTTTTGTTCTCGACTCTCGAAATAGAAAAAACAAGATTATAGCGTATGTATTTTGGAATGCGCATGTAATTATTTCTATTGACTAGCTTAAAGAAGACCCATACACAGCAACTTTTTCATAGCGTTATTGGTCGGATTGACGAGTTAAATCGCCGACAGGCCGCCGCATTTGGAGAAAAATGCTGTTTCACCAAGACAATGCACCATGTCAGAAGCCGGTGAAAACGATGGCAAAAATTCATGGATTTGGCTTCGAATTGCTTCTGCATTAACCATATATTCCAGATTTGGCTCCCGGCGACTAGTTTCTTGTCATAAGATCGTAAAGGAATTTTCGCTGCGATGAAATTTCCGTCGAATGCAGAGATAATCGCCGAAACTGAGGCCTGTTTTAAGGCAAAGGGCAAATGTACAACCAAAATGTTATCGAAAAGGTAGGAGTTTGAAGAGAACTCCATATTTTAAATAGAAAAACGAATTTCGCCAAAAAAATGTATTTTGCTATGGTAGGCCGGGGACGTTTCAATTGACAGTATGGTAAATTAATTAAGAAAACTTGCTTAAATTGCATAACTTTCTGAGAGAGACTTGAGTTTTAAGGGGTCAGTAGGGTAATTTGGCTTGTTTTTTTTTTGGCATTTTTTTTCATAGAAATTTTTATTCTACAATAGAACTTTTTTCACATATAATGGGGTATATCGTGGAGTGTATAAACAAATTTTTTCGGAATTTTTTGATGACAACTGTCGGAGAAATGGCTGGGTGAATGAGATGCGTTTTTTGCTAGCGGACACGATTTTTCATGTTTGGATCATCTGAAACGCAAAAACCCAATTTATTCTTAAAAAGTACATGATTGGTTATCGTCCCTATTAGAATCATGAAAAAATGTTGATAAATAAAAAAGTAATTAACGTTTTATTTTTAATTTTTCTCAATTTTTTTACATAAATTTTGTCTTAACATTGTCAATAAACTATAAAAAATTATGAATCTAGTAGGGACGATAGCCAGGCATTTTGTGAACATTTAAAAAAAAAAAAAAAATTAAGGAAATAGGGGGAGTAGTTCGACCGGAATCATGTCCGCCAGTTTCAAAGAGTGTGTTTTGAGAAAAACGTGTTTAAAGTGCCAGGTGTGCACTCCGAGCGCTTCGAACGTCGAGCGGCATTATTATTTTTGGGATTTTTTCGAAACCTCCCAATGGTAAAGTGGGTTTCTACATAAATTCTAAGGGTATAAGGGAACAGAAAATGCAAAAAAAATTTTTGAAGAAAGATTACCCTACTGACCTTTTAATATCTTTGCTCCCTGGAAAGGCGGTTCATGTTTGAGGTAAATGACAAATGTCATTAAAAGTTTCACTTTTTATTAGAATTATGTAAAAATACTTGACATACCTTTTATTTGAGCTGTGATGAGACGGTGCTGGAAAGAGGAAAAATAAAAATCATTATTTTTCTAAAATTCGTGTTGTATATTATAAAAAAATAGTATACCTATTATATATTATATTGCAAATTTATCACAAATCTCGCTAAATACAATTATTTTTTAAAAAATAACTCCAAAAAGTCAACACTCCCAAAAAGCGTCTTAACTGGGAAGTATAGCAGAGATTTTTGCACACACCAATATTTTTGCTTAATTTACTACCATTAATAACTGTACAGTTTTTTTCTCGCATGCCTTTCGATTTCAGCACCAGAAATCGAAATCTCGAAATCAATAAACTAACCAAAATGTCTCAAATAATTGAGATAGTCTTGTGCGACAAAGAAAATTTGATTGCAATCGCTCAATCGCTTGTTAAATTATTTGTGAAAAAAGATCGCAGAGGATCGTAAAAAAGCGCGAACACAATCGCTGCGGAATACACACAAGTGAAGTGACAGAATTGCGCAGAAAAAATATAAAAAGGCGTTCGGTGACAAGACAAAATATATACGCGCAAATGCTTTTATTTGCTTCATAAACTGACAGCAGCGCTTTGGGTGCGCCACAGTGGGCGTGTGGCAAGTAGCAGGCACACAACCAGCGGCAAATATTTGCTCTACATACGCCGACAGGAGTGCTGCTGCATGCTGATATATAATGTGTATGTATATACATTTATATGTGTGCATATAGAGGGTGATTTATGTCGAGGTTCTCTACATTTTTAAGGAAAACACACAGAAACTTCAAATTTATTGGGGAATGTTTATTCGAAAGAACATTTATTTCTTGAAAATTCACTCTTTCAGATGTTGACCGCGGCCTTGGTCTCAGATCTCATCAATTGAGTCCAATTTTCAATCAGTCGTTCGAGCATTGCAACTGTTAATTGATAACGGACGCCATTGGCGATTACGTTCTCACCGGCATCATTTTTGAAGAAATATAGCCCGTTGATTCCACGGGCCCACAAACCACACCAATCGCTTTTTCTGGATGAAATGGTAGCCTTTGAATCTCGCCAGGTTGCTCTTCGTCCCAAATGCCGCAATTTTGGTTGTTCACATACCCATTGAGCTATAAAGAACATAAGGCCTCAACGCTGAACAAAATGCTTGAAAATTTTGGATCTTCTTGGAGCTTTGCTAGAGCCCATAGAGCGAAGCGATGTCACTTGGAAAGGTCCAGCGGCTTCAGATCCGTTTCATACGTCAATCTGAGTGAATCCACTCTCCATGGTCTTACACTCTCAGTTACGGCTGTTATATTTTCTTCACTGTGTGCTGAACGTGGTCTATATGGTCGTATATTATCCAATATTGAATGTTCGGTCTCAAGATGGGTGATGGTGTTGTGAATAGTACGCTCAGTAGACTCACTATGTTCACCATAAGTTGAGCGAAGCCGCGAGACACATTCTTTAAAGAAAGTGAATTTTTGAAATAAAGTTGAAGGATTTGTAAACACGAGTGATCTGTTGTTATTCAAAAAAGTACCTCTACTTGTATCAACCGTTACATATATGTACATATGTATGTATATACAGTCATATAAAAATCTTTGCGTAAATTGTGGTATGTGTGGCAAGCTAGGCTTACACGTACGTATATGCTTGGGAGCGCTCTAATATTATAACTTCTTTAGTCGCTTATATTTAGCCCACAACACGAGTGCCTAAAATACGCCTGAAATGCCAATTGCAACGCTGTTTAGTTTTTGCAACTACATTTTCTAATAAAAAAAGATTAGGATTATGTACTCAGAGGCACTCACTGCGAAATTATTAAGTGTACGCATACCTGACCTAGTGTTTATCTGTATCTATGGATATTTACAAACATTTTAAAGTCCAAGAAATGAATGCTATTCACTTTATTAAACAAAATTTATGGCAATTGGAATTATGTGGAAAAGCTACTTGTCCTTCCGGCGCATAGTGTCGAGCTCTTGCTGGAGTTTGATTAGGTAACACTGATTGGTAACAGTGGACATAACGACTTCGACATTCATCTACTGGCAAAATTCGAAAACATTTTTTTCGACTACCCAATATTTCGCTTGGCAAAACTCCGTATACGTCAAAAAAGAAACAAAACAAAAGAACCGTCTCAAAGAACACAAAAATCTCACAACAAACTAAGCAATTAATACAACAAGTGTTGCGGTCGCGTTAAAAACTGGTAGTTACTGTAAAAATAATAACAAGTAAATCACATTGATTGCAAACTCTATTTTTTTGTTGCAAGAAAATGCAAAAAAATGCTGCCTTCGTCCGCTCCACAGGCGCTTTACTTCGTTTGACTTTACGTGCTCTTAGCCTACAAAACGTTGCCACAATGATTCCACCTAAAGTGCGCTTGTAAGTGATTTTAATAGCATTTATGTGTCACATAATCTTTACATAAGATTCATAAACACACATACATATATGCAATAGATAGCGAAGCGACAAAAATGCTGTTCGCTACTAAAGTTGGCGATTCACCAGCTAGCTCATAGCTTCTCTCCAGCTTGAAGGCACGTAAGCGTGGTGGCACGCAAAGTTACGGACCTGGGAGTTAAACTGACGACCAATCAGGTAATAAATAAGATTAATGTCGCAGTCTTGCTGACATGTTAAAAGGCCATTTAGAAAACATTAATTTAGCGATTAATCTGATGGCAACATTTGACAATTTACATTAATTTGGGCACATACCTGTAACTGATTTTTGATTTTTTCTCGCCGGCAAGTGAGCTCTAATTTTTTGTTTTTTTAGTGGCATATGGTGTTCATTTGATTATTTCACACTCAGCCACTATTGAGCTGGCACGAATACAAGATTATGCATTACTGATGACGGTTTTATTGGATTTATTGGTTTATAGAGTACATATATTCAATCTATATATATTGTAAATGTTTTTGGGATTGAAAAGTTTTTCAATACATATATGTATGTGAGAAAATATTCAATAAAAAAATATTATGTCAAGTTGGCTCGTGTCAACATCATTACAATGCAGGCAGGCGACTCGTAGCGAAGGCTGACATATTTTCCCAACCATTCCTTTATATTTGACTGCTTTTAATGCATTCTCAGAAGTTGGTAAGTGAATGGATAATACAACGGCCATTGCTAATGAGGTACCTGGCGGTAGGTAAAAATGGTCCGAATCAAAAACTCAGCATGAGGCTGGACCAAGGAACGAAGCGGACTGGGTTATTACTCCAAACGTCGGTGGAGACGAGGCTGCTACCATCGGCGGGCACAGCGATCTTATGAGCAGTGTTGCCAGCGGCCACACCTTCACTGCAAAGGAACTTGGAGGCAAAGCCCATAAAATAGTGGCATATGCTGACGACATTGCCTTCTTTATGACGGGAAGGTGTCTACAGACTATTAGCAGAATTGTGACCACAACTCTCAATACAGTCCACAATTGGGGTCATAAAGTTGAACAAACAGTGACTATATGAAACCACTTTTCAACTGGGAAGGAATGGCCGAATATAGGAAAAGATGGCTGGCGTAACGAAGGATTTGAAAACGGACGATGGAATTGGTGTAGGAATACGTATATGCTGTTCAGAGTAAGGCAAAAAGAAGCCTTTTAAGTTGCCGGGCCACTGCAGTATATTTCAAGCTGAGGTCTTTGCTATTGCGAAAGCCGCGAACCTGAACCCTAATGCACCTAAATGCAATTCCTGAGTCGACATATGCGTAGACAGCCTAGCAGCAGGCAAGCTCGTACAACATATTGGCCAGAAGTGTTTTGAGAAGCAGGACAGCAATCTGACAAAATACGAAAAGACATTTTCGACTATCCAATATAATATTATATTATCTTAAAAGTATTACATTTAAATAAAGATCAACTTAAAGATTTAAAAAAGACTGCGAAAATATAAAAAAAATGACGAAGCTAAGCTGCTCTAATTGCTGACTGATTTTCAGTACCCCCACCGAAGATATTCCGAGAAGCACAACTAAAAATTTATAAAATTGCTAAAGATTAATTTAAAGCAACAACAAATTTCTCATATGATATATAATAACATAACAATAAACTAACAATAACAACAGTCTACATGTTGGCGAACTCAACTGTAGAAAAATCACTTCATCGCTCTACTAATCAACACCTGAACGCGGTCACCTTTCATCCAAAGTGAACATCGTAAATCGAATAAGATCAGCTAGAAAAGCTATTCAGCTAACTAAAGCAATAAACAAATTAGAATTATGGAAATTAAAAATAATAAAATTAATACACGAGCTTATATCTGTTCTAAGAAAGATATTAGAAGCAGTAAAAGGGTGTGCCAATTGAAGAAGATTGAATAACTTATTGTTTTTTCTAACACTCTTCAACATTTATTACCGCAAAAACAGCGGTTTTGTTGTAAGCGCTCATAAAAGTGCAATATTAGTGGGGGTATATTAAGCCTTAGATGTCGATCATTATGAAAGTAAGTCTAATTTACTTACGCGACACGTGTAACTAATTATAGCACTTAATTTAATTAGAAAATTAATAAATTTTCCAATATTTTTTCCGTTTAATGACAACGGAAATGGCCAATAAATATTTTTTTTTATTATCTAGACTGATTCCATGCTTATGACTCGGGAAAATTAATAACGAATTAATTTGAAGAGGCAGCGCATTAGTGCTGAATTATACTAGTGGTGTTAGTTTTATATAAATTTGATGCTAAGTGTTTTTAATTAAGCTTATTTTGAAATAGAAATGGCAATTGTTTAAATCAAATTTGACTCGGACTAACGAAAAAATAAAAGTTTATGATTTTAATTCAATTCTTAATTATAGTCTTCAAAATAGGTTTATTTCCAATGCATTTCTTATAAGAATCTGTTGGTATGGGCTTCCTCGGTTTCAGTGAATTTTGGGTTTTTTGGGTTTCGGCTCACTTTTGGCGCGCCAATCGCTAGTTAGGTGAACAGTTTCTTAGCAATATTACGAGTATGAAGCATCACTTTTGCCACCTCCACTCAATGTCGTTTTTGTTGTGGATTCAGGTATTTTGTTACAAAACTAGCATTACCGAAACATTAACCATATTAACCAAAATATTGACCGAAATACTAACCGAAATTTACAAATAATGTTTCTAGCTGAAAAATGGCAAAAAATAGTCGACCAAAATGGTACATATTTGCTTAAATATTTAATATTGTATTATAAACATAAAATAAAATAAGTTAAAATTTGACTAGAAATACGAAAAGACTTTTTCGACTGCTCAATATTAATCGAATGGTTATGTCACTTGCTAATTGCTTTATAAAGACAATCTGTTAATATATGCCTTCTTCAAAGTAAAAAGGATCGCCAAACAGTAGTGTGTCTGAAGATCTCATTACATGGAAGTCGAGGACACACACGACGTAGTCTATAGACAAAAAATAAAAATAAAAAAATTCAAATATACACAAATTTATACACAAATTTCTAAAAGCATTGCACTCTAACTGTCAGGAAATTTAGAAAAGGATTCATATTAGTAGAACGTTTGGAGAAGATCTTAAGCACAGAATCCATAATATCCACAGCTTTAAGAAATAAAATCCCTTCAACTACCAACCAAGCAATTTTTCAACATTATTCTTACATTGAACTTACATTAAAAAAAGATAAGCGCTTCCATACATACATGTTCCACAATTAATCACCGCAAATTGCAGCAAGTTGAGTTCGCTCTCAATCTGCCACAACTACTTACGATCTCACTTATCACAGAAACCCCAATAACACTTAGCATAATGTTTTAACACTAATTAGCGGCCGCTTAACACCAAGCAAGGTGTCAATAATCAATTTGCCTGCATGGCCAGCCACCTCTTCACTTTCCGACCGACCACTGCGTATACGCAACCCGTTTGGCCAAGCAAACGCACTCACATTCATTAAAATTTCGATGCGTAAATGACAAACTAGCCGTTGTCATCAAATTATTACGTATTTGAAGAGCGTGTTTGCGTGAAAAGTGAACTTGAATTTATGCAGCAAGCAACAACAACAGCAACAAAACGTGCAAAGGCACACAGCCTAAACTGGATGCCCCAGCAGGCCAAGCAGCTAGACGATGCTGCAATGAGCACCGCAAAGGCGCCGCCACCTGCCGAACTGGCTGATCAGCCGCAGCCGATGCCAGACAGACGCACCAAATATATATAACTGCGCATGCGTGTGCGTGCTGCTAACGATGTTGGGCAAGCCTGCAATGCGTTCACCTCACACTAATTCGTATGCGTGTGTTTGTGTGTGTGTGTGGCAGTTGTTAGGTTTATATTTTTTGCGCACTTCTGGCAGCCCGTCTGCCTTGCCAATTCTGGAGCATCGTAACCGGAGTAAGACTACATGTAATTTCACTTAAATTGCATTACGTTGTCATCGCGCCAATTTAATGACTTCATTGCGTCGGCCAAACGCGAGCAGAAAAGAGGCGAAATAAAAAAACGACAACGAAATTGCGTCCAAAGCGCGCCAAGCGTGTGCGCATGCGCAACTTTAACAGCTTGGGCACTGTCGCACTGCTGGTTGCCGCTACATGGCCGCATGGTCATAGCGCCGAAAGGCAAGCGCTCGAGCAACTGGAGTAATGCGTTTGTGTCATCACTGTGCGCATTTACACGCATTTTTCGCAAGTGCGCATGGTGGATGGACCGGACCACTTTTTAGCGGCTAACACATATTTTACGCCGCGCATGCGCACACGCATACATATGCAGATATTTGCTACCATTTTCAGCTAAAACTTTTTTTCGCTCCACTTTTGCCACTTATCCTGCTTGTTAACTTCTATTTATTAGTCAATTTACGCAATTACGCAATATTCGTCCGTCGTTGTTGTTGTTGTGGCGAATAGCGATGACGTTATGAAGACCAACAGCACTATAACTATAACAAGTCGACTGCAACCTGTTGTCGCTGCCGCCGCACAGTGCGTTCGAATGTGTGCGGTGCGTGCGTAGAAATATTAAAGATATAAAAAAATATATTTTTTTAGAGCTACAACAACTTTTGTGTGCAACCTAGTTTGTTTATCAATTTATTGCGCTCGCCTCTCTCAATGTCAGCAACAACAACAATGGCTGCGACAATTGCGTCGCAAAGCAAAAACAATTGTCACAACACTAGATATTTAGCAGCGTTTGCTCTATTTATGCCTTGGCCACCGACAGCGCTGCACACCGAGCGGGGTAGGAGGGGAAACGCATGTGACGATGACAGGTGTGCACGCAAGTATTCGTACATATGTTAATTTTTGCCAGAGTTTTAATTGATAAATTCATATATTTACATACATACATACATATGTATGTGTACATTATACATTATCTAAATAATTCTCTATTGACCCAATAGGAAATTTAAAACGCACGAAATTATTTTCGCTCATTAAATTTGCACCATAAAAGTTAGAAGTGCAGGTCTGCTTTATGTTTAAAGGTTTTAGGATACACATTTTATGAATTTTTTTCAGGGTTGCCATCGGTATTTAAAATTTTTTTTTGCAGAGTAGCCACCAGTATTTTTTCAAATATAATTAAATTGACAATTATTAGAAAATTCAACACGTTTAATATTTTTTTTAGATTTAGTTTTTGTGGAGAGTTGCCACCCGTTTGTAAATTAAATTGAATACAATTCGTAATATTAATTTTTTATTACATAGTATACATACATACATATTTCTTTGGCAGTTTTATGGTTTTTTATTCAGGGATGCCACCTGCATTTTTTTTAAATAATTAAATTTATATTCATTGGAAAATTCAACACACTTAAGAAGTCTTTTTTAGGATGTAGATTTTTGGAGAGTTGCCACCCGTTTGAGTTTTATATTTAATTATATTCTTAATTTAAATTTTATATTGTATTGCAAATATTTCCGTTGAAAATATTTTTGAATAAGATTTCCACCTTTAAGCAAAAATTTGGTCGAACTGCAACATTATTACCGAATTAAATATAATTGAGTTGCCATTTGTAAAAAAATTTTATTAAAATTCATTGGCAATAGTTATGAGATGAGACAGTCTGAACATGGTTTTTACTAAGGTATATTTTTGTGGAGAGTTGCCACTTGTTTAATATTTTCAATAATAAAATCGTTGTATCAACTATATGTATATAAAATTTCCGGTGTTAAATAAAACAGGGTTATGGAAGATTTCTGTCGGAGATATTTTTGACAAAGGTTGCCATCTTTTGAAAAAAAAAAACATTCTCCAACCAAATTGATAAAAGAAATTTTTTTCTTATTTTTTTGTTTTTAAAGTTTACCAACAAAACTGCAGTTATTTAAAACAAAAATGCATGCTGCTGAAGTTATCCTGCAATGCCAAACTTTGCACCGCTTTTCCTACTGGGCAACATTAAGTTCGCATTTCTATAAACACGCATTTTATTGACATGTTGCACCGCCACTTGCGCTTGCAGGCTTGTACTTATTTATGTGTGCGTGAGTGTCTGTTTTCATGGCCATGACAAAGATGGTCAACATGTCGGCGGCTGCATTGCGTTAATTTGCATTTTATGCTGATTTCTGTGTAATTTATGCATACTTGTAATTGCTGCGTTTTCAATATTTCTTTGCAATTACACGAATTCGGTTTACAAATTCACATAAATTATTAACGCTTTAATAACAACAACTAAATAGAGCAACTAACTACGAGGGCGGTTTGATTAGGCTGTGGGGGATTTTTGTAATTTCAGCGAGTTTATTTCAAATGACAAGAGGTAATTGGGGAGCAAAAGGTCGTGTTAAAAAGGATATTTATATAATCTGATATGATTCGCTTGGCAAAGCTTGTATGAGCATATTCCTTTCACGGTGATCAGATAGTTTTTGCTTTTGAAGACCTAAAATCGACTGATCAGTTGTCTGAAAAACAAATTGAAGTTGATGGATTTTACATAGAAGCGTAAAAAACTATGGAACTCCTGCAGAAGTATCATGAATCATTACTAACATAATACTAACTAAAAGTGTCGCATATTTTTCATTGCCTGCGAAAGAACGAAGAAACAGTATTTCTGTGCCGAAAGTTCCAGCGGTGAAATCCAAATATTCACCGACGGGTCAAAAGTTGAAATAGCTACAGGGGCAGGTTTTTTCTTTAGTAATCCAAAATGAGAAAGTGGCAACAACTTGATCCTTAAAATCAAGTGAACTTCTGCTTTAAACTGCAAGTCAAAACATTTTTTTTTGCGGACAGTTTAGCGGTTATTTAGGCTATAAGTAGTCTCTATACTAAGTCTAAATGCGTTGGGTTATGCAAATAATTAATAACTAGTTATTCGGTTAATAACATATGAGTACCCTGTCAAATAGGAATAAAAGAAAATAAAAAAGGCAGATGACGTGGTCCTTCTCATCCAGGAAAAAAAGTCCCGCAAGCCAGACTAAAGTATTCAGCTCCTTCAAGGATTGGTTGAAGCAATAAAACACCTTAATAAAACACCTCAGCTCTTGGGACACCAACAACACTAGCAACGCTAATAACACATGTCATACCAGTAAGTTACTTTGGGATAGTGTCGAAGATAGACAGGCCAAAAAGCTTCTACTTCTAACAAAAGAGAACTAAGTAACATTGAAAATCGGTAAAGTGGATTTGCGAAAAATGTTGAAATGCTTGAATCAGGCCTAATTTGATTACTACCCGTTAGCACAATGGGTTTAAGGAGGTCCTAAGTGCGATCGTCTGTCGTCTGACGCTGCTTTTTACACTAATTAATCAAATATTTTCAGTTATCTTTACATTCATGTTTAGTTAAAAACAAAAAAAAATTGTGTTAATTAAAATGTCGGATGAACCGATAAACTCAATCAAAAATTCTTGTTAAGCTGTATAAACAAATTTACCATTCTCGAGAATCAGAAATATTTTGCCAGAGTCTCAACTCGACAAACAATTTGCTCGCATTTACTTTCGAAAAAGATGGTTAATTTCATTTCAATTTTATTTTGTGATCTTATTCGACTGTCTATGTTTTTTCATACGCACATCTTTGACTTGAGAGGGGAAATAAAGTGAGAAAGAGCCAAATATTGCGACTAAAGTGACTACTCTATATGTTTTAATTTTGTTCTTTTGGGATTGCATGGATTTCATCGTATAAAAAAAAACCGCCGCGTTTGCAGGACAATTTCTTACCTTAATAAGACAGTAAAAAATTCGATTCTCTATTCCAAACACGTTCTTTTGCAGAAACCTTAGTGTGTCATTATAAAGACTCCAAACACAAACTTAATAAGAAGAGCTAGAATACATCCTTAGCTTACTCTAATTGTTGTATGACTTCTCTATAACTACATGGCTCTCTTTAAAAGCTTATCGTTTCTTATGTTTTGGTAGTATAAACATAGACAAGGTGCGTTCCAAAGTAAACAGGACTTTCAAAAAAAAACAGAATAAATGGTGTTTTTCGCAAAATCAATTTATTTTATTCAAAATAGTCTTTGCTTCAATACAGTTTTTGTACGGTCTAAAAGCATGTCGAATGAGTTTTTAGCTCTTGGCCGGTATGGCCGCCAATATGCCGGTGCAAGCCTTTTAAATGGGCTCTACGTCTGTATAACGCTTTACATTCATGGGCAAATGCATTTTTTCGAAAAGGACGAAATCGCACGGTACCATATCAGGTGAATACGGGGAGTGGATAATGGTTAAAATGTGATATTTGATCAAATAATCGTCCTTAGAATGTTGGATTATGAGCAATTTTTGGTCGTTAGTCAATTTGTGCGGAACAAACACATCTTCACACGGTCAAAATGCGATAAATCGATGTTTTGGAGATGTTCAATTTCATTTCCATGAATTTCAATGATAATTTCGGCTGATTTTTGATGAATTCACGCACAGTTTCGATGGAATTTCCGGTGATCACGGATTTTGATTGGCCCACATGTTGGTCGTCATTTATGTCCTCACGACCACTTTGAAAACGTTGAAACCCCTCGTGCACTCTGCTACGGGATAGGCAATCATCGCCATACACTTGTTTCATCAATTGAAACGTTTCGGTAAAACTTTTACCAATTTTAAAACAAAATTTAATGTTGGCTCTTTGTTCGAAGCTCATTTTCGCACCGATAACACGAACATACTGATACTTAAAACGCAATAACTCCACTTCCAATCCAGGAAATGTCATTAAATTCTCACTGGATAATTGATAAAGATAGCAGATTCTAACGCATTCGTCGACATACAGATGGCTCCACCAGGGAGCGCTAGATTCAAAAAGTCCTGTTTACTTTGGAAGACACCTTGTAAGGAGAATATTGTAGCTAGCACCTTTAAAGACGTCTGTTCCTCTCGACACTTATATAATTAACCAAAAAGGCACCCTGTAAAATATATTTTTCAAGCAATAAATTACTGATTTACCCAGCAATGCTGCATATAAACAGGTTGTTGTTGCTGTTCCCACACACATTGCTAGTGAGAATAACTAACATGTAAATAATCGAGTGACACAAATTGACACATTCCCCGGTATGTAAATATGTATGCAAATTGATAATATATGTAAGCTATACATTGCATTGAGGGATATATATCAGTGAAAAAAATGCTCAGAACACCGTTCGGCTTTTGTGAAGTTCATTATATTTCGCAATGCAAAAGCAATAAACTCTTGAGTAAATCTCGTCTTTTCTTTACCGTTATAATTGCATGTAAATGTATAATAATTATGATTTATTGCGTAATTATGCAAATATAGTTCTGTAAATACCGCACCGTTTGAAAGAAATTGTTAGTTATTACTGCTAATGCCGTTAGCAGTCTGTAGCGGGGCTTGAAACAAGCCTCTTGCCTGTTTGCAACATTGCAGCAGAAACAATAGTGCCACCAAATACACCGTTACCAAATTACAAATGTTCAAAGCACTCTTGCTCATTATGCCAACTGGGTGTGTGCACCGCTGGTCATTAATTTGCCACACAATTACTGTAAATTTTCGATTTTATTGGCCTATATTCGGGTAATTGGTTGCAAGTAGCGGCTGCCACACTCGTGTCATGCTGTAAGTATCGCGTGTAACTGTGTGCAACATACTAATGTTGCTACGTATACTACATATACATATATAATGATATATATACATATATCGTGTTTATACACAATGTAATTACAAGTGCTTGTATGTATGTTGGCATGTTTGCCACCGCTATAATTCACGGTTGGTCGTTAATCTTCGGTGATATTTTGCTTGCGCTTAGTAAGCTCTAAATCTCGACAACTAAGTGCTTGTTTTCTCCAACTTAATCCGTGTTCGTTTGCGTAGCGAGCATGTTGCAGCAGCCAATTTCGCTTTGACACCTGAACATGGAAAGAACATTTACGCACTTGCCACGCTTGCCACTGATAATTGTATCTGAAATGTAACATGCGTGTAATTGGGTGCAAGTGCATTAGTTATGCACACACATACAAATATATTTCTGTACATGCGGCTGTCAAACGCTTCCAATGAAGACATGGAGAGTAGCATTTGCATTGACTTGCTACTCGGCTCATACATTACGGTGGCACGGTCAGTGTTTGTGCAGCTCTACTGGCAGATAAGGAATTATTTAGAAAGCAGAAGGTGTGAATAAAATGAGGTGCAACCAGGTGGTAAGTAAACAAATATAAAAAACGAATTAACTATAATTAAACGTGCTTTATTTGTGGACCTCACCATAAATCAAAATCGGAAAATCTCTGTTCCGAAGAAATATTTTATTTTATGAATCTGAAATTATTGATTTTCTTAAAATAAAATCGCCAATTAATCATAATTCATTGAGAACTTAAATCTAGTATCACATAGCTTTCACCAAATCAGTCGCGGATCCGCCAGGAGTTTTCTCACCAAAAAACCGAAGATTTAAAGTCAGAAGAATTCACGAAGTAACATAAAAATTTAAAATATTGTAGGAATTAAAAATACACAAAAAAATTTTGTGTCCGCTCCTGCGCCGAACAATCATTGAGCTTTTCTTTTGCTTTTATTTTTCGATTATAATTCTATGAGCTTCCATCGAACTCTTATTGAGTTTATAATAATAACATAAGCTTGCTTTAACTTATCATTTCAAATTTTATGAGGACTTTCTATTATTTAGTTCAATTTGAGCTTTCGACGAGCTTTTCACAAGATGTTGAACACATTAAAATAGTATCCGTAAAATGACTGAAATCTTTATCCTAAATGGTCCCGAAGAGATCTTGCATATTACGGTGTGCTTTATCTTTCTGAAAACACAATATAATGTAGTACATACATATGTACGTATTTTTTATTGACATACATATGTG
Organism: Bactrocera dorsalis; assembly: GCF_023373825.1. Classification (NCBI taxonomy): domain Eukaryota; kingdom Metazoa; phylum Arthropoda; class Insecta; order Diptera; family Tephritidae; genus Bactrocera; species Bactrocera dorsalis. The sequence continues at coordinate 99,722,110 of NC_064304.1, read as the reverse complement.
TTAAAAAAATATTCTCTCTTTGTTTGCTGTTAATGCCTCACAATTATACCACACATGCTGTTTAATTTACGTGTCAATAAAGTTCTTTTCTTTTCTTTGGTTAATATTTTCTTATTGGTAATTTGAATTGCTATAAAAACGGCAATACATTTACGCAGCTTCAGTTACCCTGCAGTAAAATTAATTGAAACAGCTAAAAGCTAAATTACTCATTTGAGGCAGGTTTTAATTATTTTTGATTAGTACGAAGTACTACAGAAGCTACAAACGATAGTTCCACATGGATAAAACTAATTCTTCATATAATACCGTGATAAGAAAGTCAGTTGCAAACAATAAATGTAGATGCTTATATCCCAATTTTATTTTATGCTTAACTATTCGGGATCCCGACATTTTAACCATTTCAAAATTTTGCCAATTATTTCTTTGTTTTTTGTTTAATTTGTATTTAACCATTATTTCGCAATTCTGAGGCTTTTAATGTCTTCAGTACTTGTTCTACTTTTTCTAGATTATTTACTTTAGTTATTTAGTTTATTTTGTGTTCGAAATTTTTTTTCGGGATCTCAAAATTTTATTTTATCAATATCGTTTTTCGGGATTTTTTACTTTATTTCTTTAGTTTATTATTATTTTTCTTTCTTTATTCTTTATTCTTTTTACTTGTTTGCTTATTTTCGGTTTAATTGTTATTTCGGGATCCCGAAGCTTTTTATATTTTCAATGGAACTATTTTATTCCGTATTCAAATATTATTTCGACCTCAAAAGTTATGCTATTTTTGTAAAATGCCCCTTTAAAGAATAATATGAAAACGCTTTCTTACAGGGTTTGTAGGCGTATAATTGTTCCATTAAAATTTTATATAGCTGTTACATAAAACCGCCTATGTGCATCGAAATCTCTGTGCAAGTGATTAGTACAGAGTTGCATGCATGTTAGAATACATGTACATCTTATACAGGCGGCATATGCCGCAGGTGGCAACATTTATTATAAAATTTTTGAACACTTGAATGTGTGACCGTTGGAATTCATACTACGTAAAGATAAAATTTTATATGCAACAAGTTAATTAAGATAATTTTCCATTTCGGTGGCGCCAAATTTCTGTATCAACAGAATTTTGTTCTGTGGAAAAATAACACATGTTTTTTCAGTAATTCACGTTGCACAGTTGATTTTGTGGAAAAGAGATATCTAAGGTTGTGAAGAGTTGATTTAAAGCTTGATGTAATTGCTTTTCTTGACGATTTTTTTTTAAATGCTTGATTAGCGAGAAATTGGTGATTTCGAAAATAAATCATTAATCGGTTATTGTCTGGTTTTATTTTTTTTTTTGATTTTTTTTATTTATTAATACATTGCACGCCTTCATTTCAGTATACCTGTAAATGAAGTTTCTAATTTGTTCTTAAAATTGACTTACGCTTGGGCTTATGTACGAAAGCTCCATATCTAGTAAACTCATGAGAACTCATACTTTCGTTAGATATAAGCTTGGGAGCTGAAATCCAGTTAAGAGTATGAAAAATTAATTCAGATAAATAGTTTATTGCACTTGGAAGATTTTTGAGAGTTTTGAGATTGATGTATGGCAGTGCCAATTTCGAGATTATTTATAAGATTATGTATTTTTGTTTGTAAGTCACTACCTTGAAAGAGATTTTGGTACATAGTGGTTCATCTAAAGTACGCTGGTAGAGCCTGAAAGATGGTTTACTTAAAGCTGTGCATTAAGAGACGTGGAAATAAGTTATCAACTTCACTGTCATCTGTAGTTCATCTTCGGTTAGAAGTTCATATATTTTTTAGTATTTTCCTGCTTCATTTAACTTAAGCATCGACGATGTTGGAGCGAAATTGAGTAAGGAAAAAGTTAAAAAAAATAAATTCAATCAAAAAGCTGAAATTTCTATAGAATAGACACTAACAACACAGCACCTAGTTATATTAGATCAGCAAAGTAGCTGTCGCCCAATAAAATGAACCGTTTTTATTTACGTGTCTGGCATTTACATGCATAAATTTCCGCACCAAACGCAAGTTGAAATAACTAAACACATACTTACATACATATATATTGATATATGTACAAGTATGTACCGTACGTACTACATATTATTCACAAAAACAAAATATTGGCTGCAACATTTACGAGAGCAAAGTGGCGTCATAAAACGTTACATACAAACACACACCTATAAAGAGATATGTACCAACACATATACATATAATGCAGCAATAAGCATATTCTACCAACAACGTTGCGCTTGCAGTGAAACCGATTTTTATAGCTTTCTAGCACAACAAAAACATTGCGGCAAAACTAAAATAAAAATACACTTGTCACCCGCAACACTTTTAAAATGCCATCAGGGCAGTCAGCGACTTTTGAACGTTGTATGTTCACACGCATATACAGACGCACACACACAAATATTTTTCAAAAAAAAAAAAATCACATATACATTCGTTAACGTTTTATGGCCACACAAACATGGTTTGTTTTTATTATAACGGATAAATTTACAAACACAAAAAAGTCTCGAAAATTGTCATAAAAATGTTTGATGCCACAGTGCACGTTCCGTACCTACAACCTACGCGTTCGTGCACTTTGCTTCGCTATGCATGCCTGTGAACAACAACAAAAATAATAAAAGCGCAGCAAATGTGCGCAGGTTTGTCGCTTAAGTCTTTGATTTGATGCCAGTTGTGACTGAGCCTGTGTTTGTTTGTGTGTATGACGGTGTTTCTCTGTGGCTTTGCCTGTGTTTGTGCCTGTGGCAAAGGCGTTGCTGCTTTGGCATTTCTCACGTTTGACAATTTGTCAATCAAAGTGATGTTATTGTAGGCGCATCGCGCAGATGTGGCGATAAGCGTAATGTCGCTTTGAAATTCAACACTTAATCCATCAATGCTTACAACGTTCAACGCTCATAAGTTTATTATTATTTTGGCTCTTTTCCTTATAAATCGTTCGAAAAATCGCTCATAAATATGCAGCTGATGGTGGAAATAAAATTCATGTTATGACATTTAGTGTTATTGCACATTTATTATGATTTCATTTGCTTCGCATACTATACATGTATTTATGTATATACATATATTATGTATGCCGAAGAACTGTTAAGCTTTTGTTGCCTTTATTGTTATTGTTATTATATTGCTGCTTATTATGGCTTGTTAGCTGTTTGGTGGATTAGTTTTTATTGTTGCTTTCTGATTATGATAGGCTGACGTTACTACGAGCGTTTAAAGCGCTGAGCCAAAAGGTTTGCTGTATGATTGAGGCATGGTTAGTGAATAGACCGTCTATGAATGAATGAAAATATGTATATATGCGCTCAACAAGCTCAATGAATGTGTATTTATAATATGAATAGAATGTTAGCACAGTACTTAATAGGTCAGTTTTTTAGCTCATTTCTTTATATGTGCGTTCGTGTGGTATATTTTGGTTATAAAAAATATTTATTGTAAATTTATGAAAACGAGTAAAATTTAAATTGAATTTTTACAAATGTATGGCTAAGACTTTTGGATAGCGGGATTGTTGCTATTTCCGGTTACTTGCTTCGGTATAAATGAGCGCTGATATAAAAATAACATTGCAAAAATTCCGTTAAAAGTGAAAATAGGTTGAAAAAACATTCTAAATTAGTATTTATTTTACACAAACCTGCTTCCAGCTTTAAATATCATGCTGACAAATCACCACGTTCGGCCGAACTCAAGCTATAATGCCCTTCACATGTTCAAAAAGGGTGTAACAAGACCTCTATCTTGATTTTGATCAGTCAGTTTGTATGGCAGCTATATGCTATAGTGATACGATCTGAACAGTTCCTTCAGATATTGTAGCGCTGCCTCTAGAAATAATCCAATCCAAATTTCATGAAAATATCTCTTCAAATGGAATTGTGTCCGATACATGCACTTAATTCCGACCACTCAGTTTGTATGGCAGCTATATGCTATAGTGACCCTATCTGAATAATTTTTTAGGAGATAACAACACTGCTTTATATAATAAACCATGCCAAATTAGGTGAAGATATCTTGTCAAATAAAAAAGTTCTTCATACAATAACTTCATTTTTATCATTCAGTTTGTATGACAGCCATATGCTATAGTGAGCCGATATGAACAATTTTGACAAATGAATAGCCAATTGGGCTGAAAAGGACGCTCGCGAAATTTCAGATCAATATATCTATAAGGTGAGACTCGTTCACGTAAATAGAGATAGATGGACATCAAATCAGATCATGATAAATGCCTATATATACTGTATAGCAGGTTTTTAAGAGAAAAGGAAAATTTCTAGTCGAAATCTCTATAACTGCGGGGTAAACAGTCGTATCGACCTAGCCCATCACTGTGATCATCCTATATACATACATATTAATAATACCTAATAGGATCTCCGTCGTTACCTGCTGGGTGCTACAAACGTAAAGGAAAACTTGGTAGCAAGTTATATATATTAAAATAAAAAAGTAAAAATATTAATTTTTTAAATAAATTTAGGCTAAAAAACATTATTTCAATATACGCAAATATTTTCATGTCAACGACAGCGGCCAAATTCTATTTTTTAAGCTTTTTTCGTTTTTCACATTGGAATTTTGCAAGGCAGTTTTCCAACCTGCCGGCCATGCACCTGTCAATCATCGTTTTAATTGACGTTGACGCTGCTGATTAAACAGCCAACGCTGCTCAACTGCACTGACATCGACCAAAAGCAAATATACGCATACACAGCCACCAGTAAAAAAAAACACACATACACACATATACACAAAATTGCAACTAAACAAATTAGCGCCGAGCTTTGAGTGCATAAAAATCGGCGGGTAATTTGAGCCAATGCAAATTGCTCACAGTAAATAAATTGAGAGAAGCCTGTATTTAAAAACAAATTATTGACGCGTTGCCACATTTTTGGCGAACTTGTGACAACTTGTCGCTGCAACTTGTGTAGGCTGCGGCTAATTAGTCTGTCATGGAGAATTTCCTGTTGCTAAATGCAAAGAAGTTTGTGGACAATTTATGGCGTTTGAAAACGGTTTTGGGTGCGTTTTTAATATAAATATTTGCTTATGTGGGAAATATGCTTGGAAAGTACTCATATAGTTTTATATTGAGGAAAAACATATCGAGTTTGTCGTTTGTCTTATCTATGAGATTGGAGCTAGAGTACCAAACAATGTACATAAAATCGTCTAAAATGAAAGGAGATGAAATTTTCAGTAATATTAGAAGAATAATATTAAACTAATATTAAAATAAACCTCAGCTGAATTTACTGTTGGACAAACATTTGGTAAAACCGTTGTCTAAACACCTGAGTCCCGACTTGGCTCCACCGAGCAGTCATATTGAATTATCACTTTCAATATCAAATATCACTTCATCAGTGCAAAACCAAAGAAAAAATGCAGCAAAACTTACAACAATAAGCCAAGCTTTATGTACAACAAACATGCTTCATACAACTGTTATAGATATAAGTCTCGGGTTAAGCTAGTGCTGTAAGAGGCACATCAACAACGTTAAAATAGGTTAGGTGCATGCATGTGAGCGTGTGTGTATGTGTGTGCGTGACACACCTTTCGTTTGGCGACATGGGAAGCGAAAATGCAAACCTGAATTGAGGGTGGCTTACAACAGCAAACACACACACATACACACACACTCACATACTCACAAATATTCCACTGTGAGTGCACTACATGCCAGCATATCTCATACCAGTGATTTGCCACACAATTGCCGGCAAGGAAACACCCAGAAATACGAACGAACTCAAAGTTGAGCGCGCCCCACCCCGCTGCCAAGTGCCATGCGGCTGCATGCATTGCAGTGCAAATGCCACAAAAGTCACAACGGCAGCCATAGTGGCCGCAGAGGCTGCCGCTATTCAATGCAAATTTTTCATGTCATAAAATTACAACAAAAGTGTAAAATACAGTTTTTCGTTGCGCACTGCGAGACAAAGGCAAATTGCGGAAAAAATTGAAAAACAAAAATATTTACAACAGAGCGTTTACAGCGAATTGGAGTGACTGAAGTGCAGAAGAAAATCGCGAATTTCCGCGAAGTTCGGCACACATAGACATACACGCACAATTTTGGTGGCAAAAAATAAAATTTTATTAAATAAGTCATCAGTTTGCTAATTTGTCATAACTCAATTACTGTTGTGTTGTTTTTGGGGGTGGTAAAAGTGAAGCTTTTTTACTAATTTTAAGTGAAGTTAAGTTCAATATTAAGCTAAAAAATTAACACACCCCGAAATTCATAAATTTTTATAGAAATTTTTAAACATTCCATCTTTGAGACAAACATTTTTGTTTTTAGCTCTCATATAATTCGACTTCTTTGTTGTTCTTTAACTAAATGGGAAAGGTCTTTGTTTAGGTAGTCAATCGGTTCCTTCCTAGGTATACACATTTCTGCGGGATCCTTAAAATATTGTATATAAAAGAAATAATAAAAGAGTACACCTCGGCATCAACTTCGGTTACACAAATACAAAATATTACTTACAAAAACTTCGAAACTTTTGAAAATTGTTATTCTCAGAAAATTATTTATTTTTATTGAAAAAATTCCAAATTTCAAATCACTATATTTAATTGTCTAACTGAAATAATCAAACTTTTTCGCAGAAATTTTTAAAGTTTGAAAAGTAAACTTTCTGAATATGTGATGGTTATTTTTGAGAAACGAAAATTAGTTGGTGAAATTTTAGTTTGAATGAAAGAACGAAAATTCCTATGTAAAATGTATGGGAACCTTAAAAAAAAATAGTGACTCCTTAGAGTTAAGCTACAGCGCCTAACTTGAGGGAGGATTTCTTGTTTGTCAATCACTAACATTTGAGGGGGTAAGATTTGAAAAAAAAACAAAACATTTTTAAAGCACCCTAGTGTTTATAAATAATAATTTGTTAAAAAATCATAACTCAATTGCTTCAATTTCAATACTCATAATTGTTTATTTTAAAGACATTTTTATGTTATCGATCGATTTTGGGTTACAATCTTCACACTTTACCAGAAAAAACTCTTTATCTTTCCGTCCACCAAACTCAATTAGCATCTTGCTAGCGGAAGGACTAAGCATAGAGAAGTCCCGGTATTACTACTGAACAACTATAGGAGGATATAGAAAGTGATTACTTACACAGACAGCCAGGCGATACTACTAGTATTGTCATTTTCTGCTTAATAAACAAATTTAAGAGAGCTTTAAGCTCGTGGACAGATCAACTATACTTATCCCGAAGGAAATTTTCGGCAACGACTTGGACAAGTTAGGAGCCTCTATAGATGAATCCGTGTCAGAGATAATATCATGTTCGCTAGAAACGTTCAAAAGAGAGCTGAGTGTAAATGCAATGCGCAACAGAAATGTCCAAAATATGACAACAAAAAAACTTAAGGCTTATTATAAAGGTCCAGAAAAAGCATATACAGACATACCGCTACTATAATGTGGTTTTCGTCATTTGGAAAACATGTATTAAAAATAGGGATGCCCTGTAACAACACAAGTTTGCATATGCTAACTCGAAAAGAGCAAAGAAAGGATTCTGCACTTCCTCTATGAGAGTCCAGCTCTATTTCGTCATGTTGAATGAGTAAAGCTCCTTCACTTACATTTGGTCGAAAAGTTTCCGCAACACGGCTCCACTGTTAACATAGTTCATATTTTCCCAGAAATTCACATGAAAATTAAGTGAGATACCAGCCATTAATACAACTAATTGAAATAAGACGAAGCCATTATAATTATATACTCTACCTGTGGCCGACCTCTACCACCACCCCTTCATAATTAATCAAATGAAAATTCTATTGCTTACAGATTAATCATAAATTCATGGAATTGATTGTAATGGAAAGCAATTTCTCACCACCAACTTAATAAATGTGTATTACATATTTATATGCCGTTAACGATCAGTGCAAGAAGAAGCACACGCTGCCGCCAATAATTAATTGAAGTTATGAATTATGTAGCAGCGGCTGCAGTGGCAGTCAAAGTGTCGCTGAGTGGCCAGGAATTCGTAGAAATATGTATTTGCGACGAGAAAGCTGCAGAGCGCGAGGAGAAAATATAAGCTTAGAAAATGATGTGCGAGACGTTCGTAAATGCAGGGAACAGCACAGCGGTTGTTTGCAGTTGCTTGGGTGTTAAATAACAACCTTGGTTTTGAACTCAACTATACACACAAACACACACACACTCCTTGCATACGGCTGTCTTTCCGCTTAAATATAGAGTAAAGCAAATGACCGGGCGCAAAATGCTGCCGCTCGCCATACAAAGGAGGGAGGAGGGAAAAAATAACAAAGCAACGCTGAACAAATACACCAACAACAAGCCAAATGCCGTAAAATCAATAACTCGGCTGATAGTTAATTGAAGTGCTTTACCAAAGGCATACAATGTTCGTATGTTTATGGTTGGTGGGACGATTTAGCGGCCCCCTAGAGCACTACTACTGTGCTGTGTATCCAACTCCTGCGCGCCTCACCTTCAGCATGTTGCGGCCGCGTAATTGCACTGGTTAACAGAAGCCATGTAATTAGCATTTATTTTATACATTTATGCCGGGTACACACCCCAATGAGTTGAGTTGTTTTTGTATGTGTTTTTGCTTTTAGTCTTTTAGCCTTTTCTGTACTGCATTCGCCTTGTTGCAAGTAAATAAGAATAACAGAGCATGGCAACAACAATAAATATTGTGGCGGAAAAAAGATCGGCGTAAAGAACAGCATTGAGGAGGGGTTGTTTAGTAGTCTTATTGCTAGTTATGTTGTTGTTGTTGCTCTTGTTGTTTTTGTTGTTGTTATTGCCGTTGTGTTATTATATTACTACTTGGATAGTCGCAATGACTTTGGGTGTGGAGCAGCAGCTAAACTACGCCTGTGTTGTTATTGCTATTGTTGTTGTTGTTATTACCGCTTGGGTTATCTGCAGGCGTGCATTGCTCCATAAATGTATTTAATAATAGTTTAGCGCTACGTTTTGTGTTTGTTGCTCTTGCTAAATGTTAACTATTGCTATGGTTGTTGTTGCTATTGTGGCAACTTAGTCAGGCATTTATTATATTGTTTTATCTATTTATATTTATTTTTTTTTCGTTTTTTTTTCTTTCTGTACTACTTTATTTGGTCAGCCGGCAATTCAACTTTGATTCAGCTGGCGCGTTGTGTTTATTGTTGTTGTTGGCGGTGCGCATGAATTTAATATGAAATTCCGCTTTAAGTATTTATATTATAAATGCTCATAATCAAATTGCTTTTGTCTAACAATTAAGTGTGGCTATGTGTATGTGTGTGTGTGGGTTAGTGTTTATTACGTAGTGTCTTTTATGTTAATTGCTATTGTCATTTGTTGTCAAGTTCCTGTTAATTTTGCGGTAATTGCCGGCCATCTAAAGGAGAATTAAATAAGCAAGAGTTATGCGCGGCAAAGGTTTGATGCAATTTTAAGGTGTGACGAGCAAAGAAACTACATTGTAGGAGTTACTGTATATAGATGTAGATTCTTTTTTGTGTATAATCAGAAGTGAGTTGTGTGGCAAAAGCTCTATTCCATAATTTGACACCTGAACGGTATCTAAAGAGTTCGAATACTGTAATCTTAGAGGTCTTTTTCCAGCGTTTTACTTAAAAGAAGGTCACTTAGGCGAGTGTGCTGTTAAATCTGCTTTAGTATGACGTTGTTTTTGTATAGGGTGATTTTTTAAGAGCTTGATAACTTTTTTTTTAAAAAAAAACGCATAAAATTTGCAAAATCTCATCGGTTCTTTATTTGAAACGTTAGATTGGTTCATGACATTTACTTTTTGAAGATAATTTCATTTAAATGTTGACCGCGGCTGCGTCTTAGGTGGTCCATTCGGAAAGTCCAATTTTGGGCAACTTTTTCGGAATAGCCCGAATTTCTTCGGAAATGTTGTCTTCCAAAGCTGGAATAGTTGCTGGCTTATTTCTGTAGACTTTAGACTTGACGTAGCCCCACAAAAAATAGTCTAAAGGCGTTAAATCGCATGATCTTGGTGGCCAACTTACGGGTCCATTTCTTGAGATGAATTGTTGTCCGAAGTTTTCCCTCAAAATGGCCATAGAATCGCGAGCTGTGTGGCATGTAGCGCCATCTTGTTGAAACCACATGTCAACCAAGTTCGTTCTCATGGCAACAAAAAGTTTGTTAGCATCAATGATTCCACCAGCGTACAAACCACACCAAACAGTGCTTTTTCGGGATGCATGGGCAGTTCTTGAACGGCTTCTGGTTGCTCTTCACCCCAAATGCGGCAATTTTGCTTATTTACGTAGCCATTCACTGATTTTGGTAATAAAATTCAATGATTTGCAAGCGTTGCTCGTTAGTAAGTCTATTCATGATGAAATGTCAAAGCATACTGAGCATCTTTCTCTTTGACACCATGTCTGAAATCCCACGTGATCTGTCAAATACTAATGCATGAAAATCCTAACCTCAAAAAAATCACCCGTTAGTTGTTAAAATAGCATAAGAGATTCTCCAAACATTTTTATAAAATTATTATAAAGTGATTGACTTTAAACAGTTTTGTTATGTATTCTGTTAAATTAATGCCGATTACCGATGACACTTTGACCTTTTTGTTCATACCCACCCTAATTGCTAGAAGCTGAAACCAAAAATCAAGCACCAGATATCGTTTTATAAAATAATTATTTTCTAATATATTACGTCCAGAAAAAATAAATCCCTTGTTTGGGCAATCGAGTACTTTAGTCTATCTGTTATGATAAGAGAAAAAAGTAGTTAGAACCGCGGCAAGTCGTTGCAAACGGTGGCTAAGCTAGGTCGCGAAGGCTTAGGATTGTGTTTGGTAGATTTAACAGACCCGCTCTCCTACAGCCAAACTCTTAATTTGGATCTGTGCGGTCAGCAATTGAACCGTCTGAAGTACCCAATCTCACAGAAGTGGTCAGCTTTGGTCAATAAAGGAGGAATTGTGTTCCATCAGGCCCACGACAGGCCACACATATCGATAAGCAATCATTCAGAAACTTTGTAGGCTTGGTTGGGATAATGGTATGCATTAATTTTATGTTTTAAACTTCGCATCAAACGACTATTATATTTTCCTGACGAATAATTCTCCTGGAGATAAATTCATCTCAAGAAAAAGTTGTGAAAATGTAGTTCAACTTTTTATCAATAGAGACAAGGGTTTCTCTAATGGTGTCTTTATAAAATAATACTCAAAATGCTACAAGGTACCAAATAATAAATAAACAAAACGAACGAATATTTTTTACAATACCTTAAGGGGTTATCTATAGTTAAAATGCTGAAATAAGCGAGTTTTCCAGAATTTTTTCTGAGAACACTTTTAATTTTATTGATCCAAAAATTTGTAAAAATTGTTATGGTATCTTTTAACTTTAGTTTAACACTTAGTATTAGTATAAAGATTTATTTGGAAGGGAACTAAAACTGTTCTCCGGAACATATTTTTAATTTATAAACTCTTTATATATTATAAATCGTTAGAGAAGTACAAAAATGCAACCAACGCATATAAGTATTCAATGAAAAGCAGGTTGTCAAGTTGTATGTTAAGAAAATTCGTAAGTGCGAGAGAGACAGCTTCTCTTAAACAAGGAAATATTAAGGACTTTTGATTATTTTCATTATCTATTGGTTCTGCTCTACAAACAACTTCTTTTTATGCCCTCAACAGTTTATGTTAACAATGCAATGAAGTTTGTAACAACCAGAACATTAGAGACCTTATAAAGTATGTATATAGTATGTCTAAATTATGAACATAACGAGTTGAGTCGATTTTGTCATGTTCAACTGGCTGTCCATCCTTATTCTTTGAGATATTGATCTGAAAATTTTCCCCCCGTCCTTTTTGCCCAGAGATCTGCTCATTTGTCGGAACCACCGATATCGGTCTAATATAGCATATATCTGGCATACAAACTGAACTATCGGAATCAAGTCTTTGTATGGAAAACCTTTTCATTTAACGAAATATCTTCAAGAAATTTGGAATACTATGTATGTATTATTTTCAAAGGCAATAGAGCAATCTGCAAAGAAATTGCTTTGCTCAAACCCCTAATAGCATATAGCTGCCATACAAACTGATCGATTGAAATCGTGTTCTTGTTGAAGAAACTATTTTATTCGTGAAGGATATTATATAATACTTGTAGCTTTGGTGCTACCGCACTTAATTTCAATTAACTTTTTGTTTTGCTATTGTTCATCACACACTGCTCTCTTCACTTCTCGTTGGCTTATAATGATTATTCACTCAAATATATTACCGTTAATCAATTGATGTTCAACTTGTGAGTCTACACATTTTACCTAATATATAGGTTATGTATTAACAGTAATTATTAATTAAATTTGTGTAATTGTAATGTTAATTGGAAATTCCTAAATATTTCAAATCACAATCGTATGATTTCACTTGACACGTAAGGCTTTGCATTAATTAAAATTGGCATTTTTTCTAACTCAATTAATCCCTTATTGCTGTAATGGCAAATTAACTAGTAGCATAACGAATCGTACTTGCTAAGGTAGGTAGTAATTACATTTTATTGGTGCTTTATTAAAAAGTATTATTCTATAATTATTTTAATTACCACTAAGCTTTCAGCACATTTACAATGACATTAAGATGATTTAAAAATGCATTAATTCTATTATTAATGTGATTAGACAAAGGTTGTAGCCACATACAATGAAATGGAAGAGTTGCAGGCATTAGTTGCGCTTGTTGCTGAATGCTTTTGTAATTCTGTATAGTTGAACTTATGGTAGTGTATTTATTAGTAGGAAGAATGAGTAGAAATAAAGGGGACTGAAACTGAAGTGGCGGGAATATTATGTAAGTCTCTTTATATTTCCGACGAATAATGTAAAAAATGAAAATAAATATCAGCTCCTTACTAAATATCAAAATTAGCAAGACACTACTGCATCAATTTCACTTTCGGTACCAACCGCACACACACTTCTCTAAACATTTTTCTTTGTTTATGCTTTGACTTCCTGCGTGAAGATAATGCAAGAAAAGCATGAAAACAATGTGCGCTATTTTAACCTTTGCATTGAAAATTACCACGCCACTTCCGAGTCTTTCAGCCTTGACGCAGAAGAGAAGAGAGTTGACTGGCTGCTAACAAGATTTGGATTTGTTAATTATAGCACAGCACCAAACCGACATAAAGTAGCATTGTGTCTTGGCTATCGCCCTGAGACATCTGTAATTGTTACACTTAATTAAATAATTTACAACACCTTTGCCTGAGAGTTGCATGCATAATGAGAAGGTGGCAAGATGAAATGAAGAAAATTTGTTGCCGTTGACAAGTGTTAATTTCTTACAACAATGCGAGTTGCGTGTACTGCTTGTTGGTAAGATTTTACCACAGCGATTTAATGTTGGCGGCTATTTTTAACTCAAATGTGTTGTGGAGAAATTTCTTTATTGCCATTTTGAGCTGAGGAATCATATGTGTGAATAGCTTAGAAATGATATGGGAATCTACAACACTTATGGCTCGTTTGAAACGCAGCTGCGGTGAAAATTGCTTTGTTTTTTAAGGTATTTTGAGCAAAACTTGGACCAAAACTAATGTTAATACTATGAAAATATTAAAGAGCATAAGCTATGAATAAAGAATGTAAGAAAAAGCTGAAATTTAAATCCTTTAATATAACGTATATATGCTCTTGGGATCACATTTAGCTGCTTGCTGAACTGTACTCTTTAAATGGTATACAAAAATACTTCTAGAAAACAGCAATAAGCAAGAATGAGTTGAGTGACTAAACGATACAAAAGGGGTTATAAGGCGTGGCTTCAAAAGGATTTGTTATTCTAAACTCTAAGTAGATCCCCGGCTGGCTAGCGTCAGATTTTGGCTTGGCTTCATTGAAATCAAAATCTTAATTTTTCTGAATTTCTGTTTCACTGCGTCTCAGATGATACTCAGGGCGGGCGGCCTATTTGCTTTTTTTTTAATGAAGCTTAAGATCTCAACTTTCCAACACATCATCCTTCTCATCACAATGTGATTGGTAGCACTAGAGATTTACGACTGCAACAACACTTATTTACAAAATACGAAAAGACTTTTTCGACTATCCATTATTATGATGATGTTCTTATCTGTAATAAGCCATGACAATTTAACTACAGAAATCATTATTTTTTAATACCATAAATTAATATTTTTTGAGTGTTTTCATTATTATTAAAATAAGTACTCGTTTAAGCCCTAAAAATATAAATCATACATCTCTTTTCTCAACTTCTCAATCCTACAATTCACACAAAAATCAAATCCACCTGTTTCATCACACAATTATATACCAGATTAGAAAAAGAACTGCACATAAAGCAAAATATCCATTTCAAACGCCGCTATTGTAATATCATAATAATTTTCCCACGACAAGCGCCGGCAGGCAGCATAAACCGCGAGACTAAATCATTCATGTATAATAAATCATTTGCGATTTTGCTTCCAATTCAGCGCACCAAGACAACTAAATCAACGCACAGAATTTAGAAAAGCATAAAAAATGAAAAACATAAATATGAACCCGCCGCACAATGCGGCAAAATGCTGGTATTGCGCCGGCGTGCAACCACAAATGCACTAAGCCGGTGTGCCGCGCTGAATACAAAGTGGGAGCAACAGGAAAAAATATTGTCATCTATTATGCTGCCAACGTTGCTGCTGCCTACTTAGCCACAAGGCTTGACAATTTGAGGCGTAAAAGCGCCACAAATTGCGTGTGTCACAAACAGATACATAAATCACAAATTTTGTAAGGTTCGAGGGAGAGCAGATGAAGGCACATATTATGAGGGCGCTACATAGCTGCGAAGCATTTGCTTTCTTATGATAATTTTGCAAAAATGGGCAGCTTAAGGCGCCGCTCACTCACTCATTAATTTATTTCATTCATTAATAAACCTCTTTTTTGCTGTTGAATTCATTTGCTGGTGGATTTGTGCCCTTCTTATTGGTTTCAACGTATTTTACGCACACACACAGTTATATATATGCCACAGATATTGCTGTAAATTGCTGTTGTAAACTACGAAATTGATTATGTTAATTTAGTCACCGTTGCGCGTGTTATTTGCCTAAAAGCAAAAACCTAATTATTAGTTTAGCATTACAATTAAGCCGCGCAACCGCACACAAAGCCAGGCGCGCAATTCTATAGCAACGACACAGCGCGGCACTTAAGTCTAAACAAAAGTGTAGTCATATATATATTTATTGACGAATCACAGCAAAAGTGTAGACAATGAGAACAAAGCGCATGCAAATGCCAAGTAAAAGTTAATGCGCAAATTAAGTAAGCATCGGAAATCGCAAATGAATTCTTAATTATACTCGTAGTGGCTGAATTGCCACTTAAACAAATTTTTATGTTTGCAAATACGTTAGGCGCGGCAGCTTTCGAAAATTGCGGAGCAAGGAGGTTTAAGTGGGGCCTAATTGAATGACATACGATTCGCATTGCAACAATGTAGAGCTATTTTGATCTGTCAACGCTTTTGCTAATTTTGGAATATCTGTTAAGCATAAGACCTTTTGCCAGAAGCTTTGAAAATTTTAAATAGAAATTCCGACAACTCCGAGAGTTTGAATTACTTTTATTTCAAACTATATCTGAAATAAAAATTCGGACTGACTTTGGTACTTTTAATTCTTAAACGACACTTAGTACTTTTATTGAGTAATTTTTTTTCGAAATTTTTGATTCAGGTCCTATGTGTATAAATTATCTAGTGGTTCATAGAATATTTTCGAATTGAATATTCATGGTATTTTTTAGGTTGTATTCATTTTGAGGGCTTAGCAGGCACTTGAAATTTAGAGACAGCTTTCTTTAGCTTTTAAAATGGCACAGATCTTAGCACCGATAAGACAACACCATAGCAAATAAGCCAATCAAAGAGAAGACATTTAAAACATTTTATTTTTACTCTGGGCTTTGTGCCGCTTAAAGCTTTGTCTCTGTTACTATCCTGAGATTTCACTATTTACTACTACAACTCCAGCGAAATTTGTGCCGATTGCACCTTAAGGTTTGCTATACCCAGATGTTTTAAGTATTTAAAGTATACATTTGGGAGCTAACATAGCACCATCTAGTATGAGCTGACTAGATACCTACCTGTATTACTAAGAGGATGAAACCAGATTAAAAAGACAAACTAATCTCTCCAGCAGCCACGCTATACCTCTACAGCATTAAATGAGCTAAACTTATTTTTTTTAAAGAAATGCAGATAATTAAGACCCTAACTACACACTCTGTAGTCTGTCTCTGTCTCACTTATCCTGAAGTTAAAGTTTCCCATTCGAAAATATTTCTTTCTGGAGTATTTTCAATAATATAAAAAATGGATCTAGTTTATTGAAATTGAGTTCATCCGCTTCTAAAAAATACATAAATAAAAATGATATACGGAACGAGCAAATTTAGCCAAAACTTTCTATCCATACTTCTGACTTCTGACTGTCTGTCGGTCTTCCAGTATATGTATATGCGAACTAGTTCCTCAATTTTTGACATATCGATCTAAAAATTTGCACCTGTCCTTTACGTTTTAAGAGGCTGCTTATTTGTCGGAGCGACTGATATCAGACCACTATTCCATATAGCTGCCATACAAACTGAACAATCGAAATAAATTGCCTGTATGGAAAGCTTTTTTATTGGAAAATATATGTGTTTACAAGAAATTTAACATGGACGATTGTTTTTGGCAGCGGTGGAATCTGCGTAGAAATTCTTCGGATCGATTCTTGTAAGGAATTTGGATCTGTAAAGGGTATTACAGCTTCGATGCAAACAAAGTCAACTTATTTCTTGTGTTGTATTAAAAAATCACTAATTCTTTTCACAAACCTTGTATATAATCACAAATATATATAGTGCAAGTAATAATTGTGTCTGCTTTTTAAATAATTCTACTACTTTTTCAACGCTACTGTAATTTTTTCTATAAACTCGCTATAATTGCAGCCAAATCTCCCGACGCGAACGCTTACAAGCCAACGCTGCGCCGACAAAAGCCAAGAAAATTCACTGGCAACTAAGCAGCCGACAAGTATGCTGCAATAAAATCACAACAACAACAATAGCATGCAAGTTTGATGTGAAAATGGTTTCGCGATATGAGCAATTTAATGCTCTGGCAGTGCTGGAACAAATTAAGAATGACATCTCAGCGCTTGTTCAACAATAGGAGCGGCGCAACAGTGTATGTCACAGCTGAAGCCACGAAGCCTGCTGGGACTTTACGCTGATTTTTATAATGTTTGTGTAAATTTTTTACCTGCCTATGTGCTACTATTCTGCTGGCGGTTTTCTTGTATGCCAAGAAATCTGAAGAGTTATTATTTGTTGAACGCCAAATCGCCGCAGTGGCCGCGCCAGCAGCGTCAACCACTTTTTTTGCTTTCACATTATTTCTTCATTTGTTGAAAATATTCGCTTTTAATTTGCTTGCCTTTTCTACTGTGTTTGCGCTTGCAGCGGGTATTTTGTAAAGCAGCATGGTTTTCGTAGGCCAAAAATGGCAGCACTATCGCGCCGCCGAATACGCTTATGAATTATCAATTGATTTGTGCCAGCACTACAACAACAACAAGATAAATTGCAAAATAAAAATGAAATAAATGCTGTTGCTATCTTACTTAGTTGCAGCGCTTTGGAAAATACCGTTGTAGCATTTTTCGCCGGCGCATAGCAAACAGGCCGGCGCGCAAGCTGGCGGCGGTTTTGTCGCGCCCGGGCGCAATTGACTTTGACGTGACAAGCGCCACGTCAAACGCGGCGCGTATCTTTGTCACACAAATCCGCGGTTCGGTTTCCTCATATACATCATCTTGACGCAGCGCTTATAGTTGTTTGTTGTTGCTGTAGCGACAGTATCTGCTTGAAGTTGGTCGACATGCATTGGTTACTGCAGTAGCTTTGTAAGCGGTGTAGACGCGGTATTAGTTGGTCTCCGTTTAATCACTAAGATTTAAAAAAAAAATTTTAATACATTTTTTTTTAGTTTCATTAAGTCACTGGCGCCGTTTTTTTAATGTTAACAGCAAGTTAGCACGAAAAAATTCCTCATAATTTCCTTGTATCTGCTTTTAACCGTGCCGTATGAGGGAGATGTGTTAAGGTTTTCCTACCTGCTCGGATTCGGTTGGAATTTTCGGAGCCAGGTATGCCAATTTCTTTAGCTAATCTTCCACAGCTCAGAATGGATGCATATTTTGACGTTTAAAAGCTGGAAAATCAATTCAAAAGGCTTTTAGAAGGAAAAAGGAAAATAGTTTGGGAAGCCTAACTGACTTTAAGCACATAATTTCTGTGAGTTTCTGTGAATGAAAAGATGTAGCTGAACTCCAGAAAAATTACATCAAGTCTAGAGACTTGAATACTAGTATTTTTTCAACCTCAATTTCAAGAAATTTCGATATCTCTGAAAACTTGTTAGACTCTACTATTGGGTAGTCTGTGAAAAATTTAATGGACCGAATTAACATCTGCGATTCTTTGCTGAAACGAAATGAAATCGAATCATTTCTGAAACGAATGGTAACAGGAGACGAAAAGTGGATCAAAAACGATAATAATGTGCGAAAAAGATCATGGTCCAAGCGTTGTGAAGTTCAACAAATGGTCGTAAAGCCAGGATTGAAGCTTCGAAATATTTTGCTGAGTGCTCGGAGGGATTGGAAAGGAATCATCCACTATGAGCTGCTCCAGCCTGGCCATACGATTGATTCTACATTTTACTCTCAACAACTGATGAGATTTGAAAACAGTCAGAAATGATCAACAGAAAGGGCTTCGTCTTCCTTCAGGACAACGCTATACCACACACATCTTTAATGACTAAGCAAAATCTGGGAGACTGTAGCTGGAAAGTTTTCATGCATCCACCATATAGCCTTGATCTTGCACCATCGGACCATTTGTTCTTCAATGAAGTAAAGTTCAAGAGAAGCCTGTGAAAATTATTTGTCGCACTTTTTCGCCGAGAAACCAGAAAAGTTTTACACTGATGGAATAATACCTCTAGTGGGAAAAAGGCAAAAAGTGTTCACGAAAATGGCAATATTTAGTTCATTAAGGTTCATTATAAATAAAAAAATAATTTGAATTTCGATTCAAAATACGAAAATGCTTTTTCGATTAAACAATATTTTTTCACACCACAAAAGACTTAAGCAACGAACCCGTCTCCATATGATTCATGTATGAACAAAGCTATTAAGAAATCATATATGAAATGAATATGTATTTCCAAAGAATATATTTAATTGAGCAGCAACTTGCGGTTGCACGAAACTGGCAAATCTTACCGCGGGTCTTACTATATTTGTAAGCTTTTGTCCTACGTGTGTGCACTGCAAAACAACGATTAAATAAGTTGTAAGTCAGAAATGTAGGAGACATTTCAATAATTTTATTAGATGACTTTCGGAAAAAAAGCAAAAGTAGCTTTTTAAGGTAGTGGCTACTATTAGCGGCTTTGTTCTTTGTGACAACTCCCAAGCACTTTGCTGTTGTTTTGTTGTTTTTGCAGCAACTGCTATAAATGTCGGCAGACAACTGAAGCGCATTACAGTTGTCATTTTAGTGAGTTTTGCAGCCAAACACAAAAATTGCGGAAAACTACAACAACAAAAAGGATAAGCAAGCAGTAAAAATGAGGTAGCGGCTTATGAAAAAAATAAATAATAAATAAATAAAAAATAAGAAAAATGAAACATGAAAAATTAAAAAAATAGTAAGAAAAAAAAACCAAAAGAAAAATTAGAAAAATCAAAAGATAAAAAATAAAAAAATAACAAAAACCAAAATAAAAAATGCTGTAAATTACAAAAAAATACAAAATAGCATAATCGCACAAGCTGGAAAAAAGCGAAAAAACTCGAACATTGAAAATTGTGCGCTAACCTGTGTATGTGCAAGCAATTTGCGCAACGCCACCTAAATATTCGCAAAAACTGAGAAACTAATACAAAAAAACCAAAGCTTAAACCGAAAAAGTCTTAAAAATGCCGAACACATGAAACATCGGAAAGATATGAAAATATTAAATATTGCCTGTGCCATGCCGAAAAGGGGTGTGTGTGTGTGAGTGTGTGCGAGCGGTGAGGCTGCGCCGCGCAACTTAAAAGCAGGGGTGTGTGCCGCGCTCATCTACGTAAAAAACTTATGCACGTATGTGTGTATGTGTGCAGCGCCACTATCGCTTGGACCTTTAGCGGTTCAGCCTCAATCAGTTCAGTCACGATTTTAGCATTTTTGTGCGCGATAAACGCATTTTTGGACACAAGCGCGCGCCCATGCCAAACCATGTTAACACATTTATACATACATACATACAAACACATGCATGTATACCTGCACAAAATAGCTGCCCAGCGCACATGCTTAAAGTCACTCATTCACATGCATTTAAGTTGTTACACCTTAAGTGGCGGACACACTATTATTTGCTGCTGCTGCCCTGGCTGCAGCGCTTGAACACACACACACACAGACGTTTGCCCGCGCCGTTATGCATTTACAAATATTTATTGCCATTTTTCCTTTTCATATTTTTTAATGCATTTTCATGTGACTCTTGCTGTTCGCTGGGCAATGTTTAGGCTGCTGTCTATTAAATTTTATGGCGTCGTTTTTCAACTGAGCTTCCAGCTGCAGCAAGGCGCACAAACGCCGACGACCACTCTATGCACACTTACACTTTACTTTTGGTTTTTTTCTGCGCTTCTGGCGCAAGGAAAAAGTTATTGAGGTGCAACTGCTTTTGTTATGAGCTAACAAAAGGTGGAATTGCTGCACATTTTTGGTTGCCACTGTCAGTGTCATTATGTGGCAAGTTTGTTCATAGCAGTTGTAAGGAGCATATATAATAATAAAGTTGCATTATTTATAGCGGCAAATGCATGGTAAAATGAAAATTGAAAAAAAGAGTAATACTCATATTAACTGAAGTCAAACATCAACGGAGTTATTATAATGAGACAATTAGCCATAATAACTATAGTAACTCTGTCCTTATCAAAATGAAAAGAATATTTATGCTGATATAGTCATAGTTTTCTTAGGAAAAAATAAATCCTTATAAAAATGTATCAAAAAATAAAAAAGCTATTAACTTTGATTGTAAAAATAGTGTATTTCATTTATAAAAATCTTCATCATGACTTTCACATGCAAATGCAAATTGGTGACAATTTAAGCGAGCTAACACTGAAGCCTCATTTAGAAGGCCACCGCTGCTTTCAATGATTTTATATTTATGACAAAACAATGAGCTTAATTTGAGCATTAATATTTGACATTTTCTTGTCGCAAAATAATAAAAATTAAATTAAAATATTGCGATACACACAAAAGACATAATACTGATAAATTCTAAAGACCTTGAATTTTACTCTAAATCTAGGTTGTTTTCAGTCTGCCAAAATTTGATTTTGAGCCTTGGAGTTCTATCCACTGAACATACAGGAATAATAATAACGTGACCTAGGACCCAGAGAATTATTATTTAAATCGGCAGATAGTAGTCTATTTTAGAGAGTATTATGGCTCTTGTAATAATAATAAATGAAATAATAATGTTATAAACAATAAAAAGAAAATTATTTACAAATTATTTGAAATAAGTTAGAATCGGTCATTGACTCAAAGCAATAAGACAATATATTATAAACCAGTTTGTAATTAGTATGATAAATATATTCGTTGGCACGAGTACAATTACTGCTGACTATCAATTAAAAATCTATATATAATCTAATCCTAAACGACTAATTACTTTAATAGCCCTTAATAAGCATTAGCTAAACCTTAAGGTGATAAATTCCTTGAATTACTGGCTGTTATAAATTGATATTTGCCATACATATGCGCTATTTCAATAAAATATGTGATCAAGACGAAACTAAAGTTCAAACTGAACAATAAAATTGTCGCAGAAAGTCTAAATGTCAAAGCTGCAGCTTTTTGTTACACTATAGCTGCACATGCGCATGAAAAACTCACGCCTACATTCATACATGCACCATAGCATTACGGGAATGTGAGCAACTGCTAGTTAACTGCGCGCAAGAATACATAAGTGAGTACAAAGAAAAAATAGTAAACTTTTAATAATAAAAATAAGACAAATAGTCGCTTGTACACGCTTTTAAATGCCATAATTATTACTTTAATTAGTTTTTTTCTAACGACTGCGTCGCGTAGTCTGCACTTGCCTGTTGGGGCTTTTGCGGTCAGACGTGGCGTATGAGTGTTGTCGCTGGCATGTCCGTTTCACGACGCACACATACTGCCGCATATTCAAACGAACTGCATAACATTAAATAGATATATATATGTATGTATGTATATGTAATATATATAATATATAAATATATATACATATGTACATGCGCTTATTCATAAGTTGTTAAGGCCGCAGAGGTCATTGTTGGAGCAGTCGAACAAGTGCGCAAAAGCTCGCACGAGTGACGCAAGTGCATAAATACGTATGTGGTGGTATATATGTGTTATGTATAGCAATAAAACATATATTTGTAATGTAATGTGAATTAGTTTTATTTGTGCTGGCATACTACTGTAATGGCTTATGAGCTATAGTTTTGGTGTTGTTTCAGTTGTTAATATAATTATTTTAGGTTTATTGGTAAAGTTACTTGCTTTTACTAACATTTACTTCTCTATCACAAAACCCGCCATATATGTACTGCTGATATCCAAGCTTAAAACAATTTTATGGTCTTCAAACTTTGATGGCTCCATATTTTGCCTCGTGCTTGTTATTCGTTGCATGGCTGAAATTTGAAGCCACTTTTTTATATTTTTAAAAAGAAGCAAATGTTTTTTTATCTTTGAATAAGTGATACTAACTTGCTTCTAATAAATCTGATTTATTTTTAATTGCCCGAAAATGTAGACTACATTTTATTTGAGTTTCTTTTATTGTGATTTAGAAAAATAACGCTGCCTACATTTAGGGTTAATCTAATAAACTTCGAAATAAAAAAAAAATTATAACAGTATGCTTTATGTAAATTAGTTCGTAGAAGTTCCTAACTGAACGATTGGAATAGAGTTCTTGTATGGAAAATATATTGGGCAGTCGAAAAAGTCTTTTCGCATGTTTTCAAAAGATGTCGTTGCAGTCGTATGCCTTCAGTGCTACCAATCACATTATGTCATACCATTGAGCGTTGCAAAGGTGAGATTTTAAGCTTCATTTAAATAAAAAAAATTAAATTCGAGAAAGTTGAATGAAAGTTTCAGCTGTTCAAACAGCTGTTCGAGCAAAATGTTATATATTTGGTTCAATAAATTTCATTACAAATATGAAAAAAATAAAAATAAGCTTAAGTTTTATTAGAAATACGAAAAGACTTTTTCAACCACCCAATATTATTTGAGGAGAAGTCGTCAAGAAATTTGTATTGCTTCCTAAACAAATAATGCAATTTTCGATGAAATTATTTAGATCTGGTCACTCTAGTAAGGAATCTTTTGTATTTATGAAGCTTCGGTGTAAGTGAAGTTCAAATTTGTTCATTTTTCTTTAAGAACTTTCAACTCATTTTATGCTGTGGATAACAGAAAAGGATTTGTATACATTTTCTAAATATTTTTCTTTAAAAAATTTTTACATTTCGCTGTTAACTTCATGTAAAGTGTATTACAAGTTTATGATTTTTTTATATAATAAAATAGCGATTTATCTCAACCATAATTCAACCAAAGAAAATTAGTAAATAATAATCACAACCTAACCGCCACACTATGTACATGGACATCACAAGAGACAAATATAACTAAACACAACTCAATAAGTGAAAATTAACGAAAACCTGCAAAAAAGAAATTTTATTTTATCTCTTGAGCTACATTTTCTCGTTTTTACTCCACGAGACTCTCCCAAAAATTGCAAACTTGTGCATACAAACTTTCGAGGCACGCCCACATTTTCTTTTGGCACACACAGCTATTTTGCCTGCAATACATACACGCCTACACGAAAACAATGATCATGAAAGCGGCAATAACAATAAAACTGCCGCAATAAAATACCAGCCGCGGCGATTGCGATTGCGACTCTGCAGTCAAGCAGTGGCGCAAATTATACACTTTTTTATTGTTATGATTTCTAAGCCGCCTTTTTCGCGCGTCGTCCGCGCTTTTGTTGGTCGTTTTCGGGTCGGCGGAAAAATGATTTCCAATTGCTGCCATTTTCCATTTCGACCATTTCACGCGTCATTAAAATTAGGCAGCCGCTAAGAGAAACACGAGCATGCAATGTGTGCTTACTGCAGGGAAACAACAAAAGCCATAACCGTTTTTAAGGTGCCACATAGCCGCATTAATACACACATGCTATATAAGTATACTTACATACAAACATTTGAACTTCGAAATTATATGTAATTTTGGCAGTCATGGCAATCTGCAATAACACAAGCTCATATTTACTAAATATGCACCGCAACACAGCGCTGCCACAGTGCACTTGTGTAAATTTGCGATAAACAAAAAGCGGTATGTGTGGTTGTGTGCTTGTAAGCACGTATGTTTACGCGCAAGTAGTAATTTGTGCAGCGCTTTGAAGGTTGCTGTTGCTGCTGCTGCTGCTTCTATCCATCATTATGACTTCCTATGCGGCTACAGTGGCTGGGCATTGCAAAATCGCCAAAAATTGGACCTGGCAAGAGCGTCCACAGTCGCAAAATCAATGTAGACATACTACTTATTAGTGATTTGTCTCAGTAGCAAACTAAAAATTACAACAACATTAACACATTTTTCTTTGGATGCACTGCAAACCGGATACGCGAAATTTAAGTCCATATTACAAAATTAAATTTTGGATTGAAATTACTAAAATTGATAACTCAATGATAAACTGATATAAAAAATGAACAAAGGACTGAAAATTGTTTGATTACTTCCTAAACTTAAAGATATTAATCTATTCTGACAAGAAAGTAAAGAAGAATAAGAAGAATACGATAAGAAAATTTCGATAAAGGAACACGGCCACACAAGATTTCAGTTGTGATTGCTGTCAGCGACGCGCTTGTTGTCAACCAACTAATTGCGTTTATCACTGCTGCGCTCGTTAGTGTGCCTTTATGACAGACAGAAGTTTGAGGAATTTTGTACAGTTCCCTTGATTTTTAATTATCGCATGATATTCGGTTATATATTTATTTTCAAAAGACAAGTTTTAATTGTTTGACAAGATGGCGCACTTAGCTGCCAATTATTTGACGTCAATCAAAGGAAGTGAAGTGCATAAGCGAAAAGATTTGTCAGGTGCGGAAAGTGTGTGGAAAGTGTAAAAATTCGAAACTTTCTTAGTTGAGGGTGAGTACTTAAAAGGAGCTGATGGAAAACGTGCCAAATGTATATGTTTCCAATATCCAATTTAAAAGCCAAAAAGGTTGTAGGACGGTATCCCTAAAGTCAGCCAAAACAGAAATGTATCTTTGCTGAAACGAAATTAAATTGAACCATTTCTGAAACTAATGGTAACAGGAGACGAAAAATGGATCAAATACGACAATAATGTGCGAAAAAAATCATGGTCCAAGCATGGTGAAGCTCAACAAATGGTCGCAAAGCCAGGTTTGACGCTTTGAAAGGTTATGCTGAGTGTTTGGTGGGATTGGAAAGGAATCACCACTATGAACTGCCTGGTTAAAAGATTGATTCCACATTTTACTGTTAACAACTGATGAGATTGACGCAAGCAAACGAAGAAAAAACGGCCTGAACTGATGAACAGAAAGGGCTTCGCCTTCTATCTGGACAACGCTAGACCATACACATCTTTGATGACTGAGCAAAAACTGGGAGAGCTTGGCTGGAAAGTTTTGATGCATCCAGCATATAGCCCTGATTTTGAACTATTGGATTACCATTTGTTTCGGTCAATGCAGAGCCCCCTTAATGAACTAAAGTTGACTTCAAGAGAAGCCTGTGAAAATTACTTGTCCCAGTTTTTCGCCAAGAAATCTGAAAAGTTTTACACTGATGGAATAGTGTCTCTAGAAGAAAAATGGCAAAAAGTGGTTGACCAGAATGGTACAAATTTGATTCATTAAAGCTCGTTATAAATGTGAAAAACATAAATTGAAGTTTGATTAGTTATTCGAAAAGATTTTTTCGACTACTCAACATGTAGCAAAATTTGCTATTTTTAAACCACTCTTAAGTGTAGATTTTTTCACCAAAGCGAGTTTTGTCAGAAATAAATTTTTTGACTAATCCTTCCACAACTTCCTGAATTCATCTGTTGTAACAATAAATTGCTTTGGTTTTTGAATTTTAGTTAAGTTTGATTAGAAGAAAAGTTTGACTGCTGGACCAAAGGAAAAATTAACTAAGGGTCCATTTGTTTCCCATTTTTTTTACTAAAGAGATTTCTTTTTTGGTCTCCATTCCGATTTTTCCTGCTGGGAGCATGTTAAACTAACAATTTCTTCTGCATTTGTCAACTGCATGGCAAAATGACGGGTGCGCAGACGCGATTACGTGCAGTACGTGTTTAAAAATTTAATGAGACGACGCGCCGTCCTATTATTTCACACAAACACGAATGAATAAACAAAAAACTAAGCAAATATACAAAAAGAATATGTCTATATAAAGAAAAGTTTACTTGCAACGACTCACACCAGCGCCAACGTTTCAACAAGTGTAAGTAAATACAATGTATACAACAACACAAACTACAAAAACACCAAATCCGAACTGAACTGAAAAAAGTAATTGTGCTATTTGACTATTTAGTGTCAACGACGAGAAGGTAGGAAGTGTTTGCGCTGTCACTGCTACACAAGAAGTTGAACGTGTTGAGCAGACGCCGAGACGCTGAGACGGCACCAACTACGTACTATAATGAGCAGCGACAGCTGGCGGGCGTGCGACAACGGATGGTGCACGAAGCGTCGTCAGTAGCCGACAGTTGACAGTAGCAGTTGACTGCGCGTCAGCAGGTCAGACACACACCCACACACACACAGTTAGAAAGACCAACCAAGACACCACCGACAGACTTTGACGCACCACTAGACACAGTAGCGATTTACAGTGGTGCGCTGTTGCTGTATCGACTTAATTGCGTTGAGCGTGACTCCAATTTTAATGAAATTCGAACAAAAATGTCAAGGTGAATAGCAATGAAGTGGCTGGGTGTAGAACTAACGCATCAACAACTACGTGGGTGGGGTCTAACTAGCCACAGAAAGAAGAACAATTTGACTATCATAACAAAGTTGATGTACTATATGTAGCTGTAATTAATATGTTTACTGTTGAAAGAGTTGTAGTTAGGTTGTCATAAGGTATATTATTAATAGTTCAAGGTAGCGCTGTGAAAAATTTATTGGTTTTCTTATAAATTTGGAACTATTTTAGGCAATAGATTAGCAAAAAGAAGTTAGGTTTACGAAAAAGATCGAAAATAAAAGCAAAACGAGTGAAAAGTTGGAACAAATTCTTTCTAAATCTGCTAAAAATTTTTAAGACTGCTGTTAAAATTCTTAAATTTTTTGACAATTCTGTATAAAAGTTTTCAATACTGACTAAGAACTAAAAATATTTTATTTAAAGAAAAAAAAGAAAAAATCGAACACATCGAAGCTGTAATACGCTTCAAAGTTGATTGCTCATAGTATACAGATTTTTAACTTGCTGTTGATCGGTCAGTTTATATGGCAGCTCTATGTTGTAGTGATCCGATCTCAATAATATATTCGCAGACGACATCCTTGTCTGTGGCAATAATCTAAGCCAAGTTTCGTGAAGATACCTTAACAAATAAAAAATTTTTCATACAAGAACTTGAGTTCGATTGATATGCTACAGTGATCCGTTCTGAACAAATTCTTCGGAAATTGTACCATTACCTTATACACTAATCTATACCGAATTCCGTATAGTTATCTTGTTAACTAAAATGGTTGCCCATACAAGCACTTATTTTTGATGAGTCAGTTTGTATGGCAGCTATACGCTAAAGTAGTCTGATCTGAACCATTTCTTCGTAAATAATGTTATTGCCTTAGCAAATAGCCCGTGCCAAATTTCGTGAAGATATCTCTTCAAACAAAAGAGCTCTCCATACAAGCTCTAGCTTTTGAACGGTGGCTTTGTATGACAGCTATGAGCTATAATGGTCCGATGACGCCGAGTCTGACAAAAGAGCAGCCACTTAAAGAAAAAAGAGTGTCGCTCTGTCCTCATATACCAACGCTTTTGTTCCTGATTATTGCTTTTCCGGCACAAAGCCTTTTGCGCAATATTCCAGGCTTTTATAACAACAAAAATAAACTGTCTTAGTGCTTCTCTCACTGCTTTTACGTAAGCTTTTGTATTTAGTAATGGTTTCAAGCTGTTTAAATAATTAAGTTGCTTACGCAATCGTTCTTGGAATTTATAGATTACTCATTTGCCGAATTTATGCACATTTTTATACCCATACATATATACCTGCCATTCGCGGACATATTTTGACCACTCAATTTTAACATTTACTTTCTGTTATTCCACAAGGAAGTAGGAAAAACAACGCGAGTTCAAAAATCAACGGTAATTTTTTGCAACAATTCATTTGCGCTGCTAAACCAAAGACTTAAGCAACGAACGCGACAAATTGTCTGAGCACATGTGCATGTGTGCAGCTGTGTGTGCATGTGTATACGTTTATGGCGCAGTTTCACTTTCATTTAACTGCCATTATTACGGTTGAAATATATATATATATGGCTGAGTGTTGTAGTTGTTTTTCTTACATTTTTTTGTCATTTTTGCTTGGCCATGCCAGTGCATTTTCCGTTGTTACCAGCGCTGCATACGTACATATTTATTTACGGTTATTGGCAATCGGTCTAAATCAATTCATTAGCAATTAACAATTAGCCATTGGCAATTAAGCAAATGACCAAAGAGT
This sequence comes from Bactrocera dorsalis, assembly GCF_023373825.1. Lineage (NCBI taxonomy): Eukaryota > Metazoa > Arthropoda > Insecta > Diptera > Tephritidae > Bactrocera > Bactrocera dorsalis. The sequence continues at coordinate 99,693,017 of NC_064304.1, read as the reverse complement.
CAGCAAACCAGATAAACTAAATACTTGTATGCACAAATATTTTAATTGCTTAATAATTTGGCGAAAATTAAGCGAAATACGTGCAGCAAACAAATGACGCCAAGCAGGCGAGTTTTTTGTAATTATATGAGTATGTGTGCGAATATGAAAGTGTATTTTTTTCGTTATAGAATTGCATATAGCTAAGGTAACTAAAGGCAAAATTAATATGAACGATGTTTTTTCATTAATGACTTTTATTTTCTAGTTGATTTTTTTTATGAACTGATTGTAACATTCCAAGAAAAACGTCTGATTTTACAAAGTATATATAGTCATCTTAAATGAAGAACATCGTGTCATGAAAAAAAAATCAAAATTAAGTTTTTAATGCTTAAAATTGTAAGAGGTATGACAATTAAGTAATGAGACTGATAAAACCGTATATTTGAAAATTATTCTACAACTCTGCCATCCCCTTCAAAGTAGTCTCCTTGGGCAGCTATACAGCGATTCCATGCTTCGTAACATTTCTAGAACGCTGGGATGTCCGCGAGTGCCCCCGTCGCACCCTCGTAATCGACTCAAAATGGGTTCCTTTGACCACCGATTTTGTTTTAGGAAACAAAAAAAGTCACAGGGTGACATATCGGGCGAATAAGGCGGCTGTCCCTTTAGAGGCCAAACACTGGGACACGCTGAGAGCGGTGTAGCACGGCGCGTTGTCGTGATGAAGGATCCAGTTACGAGCGATGTCTAGGCGCAACCTGTTGACTCGTTTTCGCAATCTCTCGAGTACTTGGCAATAGTAGACTTGATTCACAGTTTTCCCCGGTCCAACGAATTCTTTGTGGACGATTCCACGGCTATCAAAAAAGGCAATAATCATCGTCTTCACCTTTGACGCGGAGACAACCATTGTGAGCCTGGCCACAACTAAGAGCACTATCATCATACACTCTTACAATGCCGGAAAAAGAAAAAGGTCACAGGTTTACTACAAGCGCGGCAATAAAATCAGTCTCATTACTTAATTGTCAAACCTCGTATATACGTATGCATACAATTTGAAGCTTCCGCTATCAGATATAACCAATGTATAACCACTTTATAACTAAAACTCAAAATTTTGTATCCACATAAGTAGTTTTTATTATATCGTTTTTCCTTCCTTTTCATAAACTTATGAAAAGTGATGTTACATTTCTTTTACATTTTAGGTGGCGATATACATATATACATAAAAGGTCTGTCGCAAAAGAAAAAGGACTGTTAAAAAAAAACAACAAAAAATTTATATTTTTCAAAAGTTATATTTTTTTATTTTTAATTTTTTTTTATGATTAATGGTTAATATGGAGTTTCTTGTCAAAAAATCAGTGACAAGCGTCGACCGATGATACGGCGCATTATCGTGCAACAGGCGCCAGGACCCTGCCTCACGGTATTGTGGTCATGCACGACGAATGCGTGACAAAAGACGCTTCATAACACCATGGTAAAACACAGCATTAATCGTTTTGCCAGGTGGGACGAACTCTCGGTGTACAATACCCTCGGAATCGTAAAAACAAATCAGCATTGTCTTTATTTTTGGCCCGACTTCTGATCGTCACAGAGGTCCTCACGACCTTCCTGGAATCGCTAAACCACTCATGCACATTACTACAGGATAGGCACTGATCACCATAAACTTGTTTCATCATTTGAAATGTTTCAGTAAACGTTTTTCCAAGTTTAAAACTAAATCTAATATTTGCTCTTTGTTCAGAATGCATTTTACGACCGATGACCAAAAGCTACTGTCACTTTTTGATCGATAACATCGATTGTCGTTATCCAATTGTCTTAAAATTTACAAGAGACCAAACTTTTTATTTCATATATCCACCAATAGGTGGCGCCACCAGAAACAGTTATATTTAAAAAGTTCTGTTTCTTTTGCGACAGACCTTGTATATATACATGATCTCCGTGACTAGCTGAGTCGATTTCGACATATCCGTTCTTCGGTGAATATATATTGTATGTGAACTAGTCTCTCAGTGTTGAGATAACGTTAGGTAATATTCCATCCCTTCTCACCAGAAACGTCTAGTTTGTTCGAAACTGAACTATCGAAATCAAGTCTTTGTATAGAAAACCGCGTTATCTGATAAAGTGTTTTCACGAAATTTGGCACGAATTATTGCCTAAAGCAATAGTGTATTATCCAAAAAAATTGTTCAGATCAGATCTATATAGCATATAGCTGCCATAGAAACTGTCCGGTCAAAGTATTTGTGAGGACCCTTTATTATTTGTGAAGTAAGCAGGGTGTCATTGCAGCAAGTTGATTTTTCATTTGCCTTTCCGGCAAAGAAATGTGACAGATATCTTCAGCCAACATTAAGTATTGCAATCAGTACAGGATATTCCTTTTTCTTTTAGAATGAATTTAACCGAAATCGCGTTCAAGGTCAAATTCAATATTAATCTTAGCATTCAAAAGAAGCCATTGGTAACTTAATCTAAAATTTAAAACCAAAAAACAAAAGCGTAAGTCCAAAATCTCGCAGCAGCCACTCGCAATCGAATGTAAGAAAATATATTTAACTGACCCGGAAACCCATCTACCTACATTCTTCTACATTCCTTTCATACCAAGTGCACTGCATTTTCATTTGCACACTTTTGTCCATTGCGTTTTTTGTGCTGCTCGAAACTATTCCAAATCGTAAATTCGCTTTTCTTGAGTTTTTCTGGTTCAAGTACTTTCATTGCTTGTTAATAAAGAAGAATAACAACAACACTGAAGCGCAAAACAGCCACGAAAGTCGGTTCAATAAAACAAGCATGAGAAAGAGGGATTAATACACAGTGACTAGTTTCAAAATACACTAGAGTACAGCTCAGTATATAGTCATATGATTATAACTCCATTGTTGTTGTAGTTGTACTGAAATAATTTTTTGCTCTCCTTATTACCTTATTACTGCTTATTCCTTTGCAGTCTCTTCGCTGTTGCCATTTCATCTTCAAGCAAGCCTCCACAGCCATATTTGCATGTCGCATGTTGCATGATGCACGTTGCACATTGCTCTTGGTTAGCTTGCACGTTCACCACAACTTGCATTGGCATTTGCCAGCATTCGATCCTCTTTGCCGTTGTCATTTAGCCGCCTGTCAATGCAGATTTTCATCAATATGCCATGCAACGCCGCCACTAACTGTTCTTGTTGTTTTTGTTGTCGTTGTCGTTGCCGTTGCCGCTGTTGTTGTTAACTTCATTTATGTGTTACTGGCAACAGCTGTCACTATTCATATATGTGGCATGCCGCCGCGCATGTTGTGGGCAGCTCAGTGTCGTGTGTGCGATGCGGTCTTCCTCCTTGCCACAATTTGTGGCTGTTGCTGCGCTTCCTTTGCTTTATTTTTACATTATTGTTGTTTATTTTTGCACTTCTCTCCCTCTTCGGCGTGCAACTGTGCATTTGTTATATGCAGTTATGCGCTCTCTTTGCTCTGCTATGGCTTCTGCCTGCTCTTGCTGTGGTTGCTGCTGTTGTTGCTTGATCCAGTTTCTTGCAACAAGCTCGCGTACTAATGCAGAGGCGGCGCGGTGGTCACTCAGCCGGCTATCGCGGCAAATGTCAACCGAATTGCTTCGCCAGGCATACCAAGCAATGTCGATTGCAGCGAAATGAAGCGTGAAGCTTTCTGCAGAAAGGGCGTGAAGAGGGGTAAATAAAATGCAATTGATTGCCTGCCACCACTTGATACATTTATATTGCACTATTTTTGTATTTTTTATTGAATTTTCGCCTTTGGTATTTGTATTGTATTATTTGAGGAGTTTTCGCTCCAGAATGACAGTGCGGCATCCTGCTGACCGCTATCGTTTGACATACTTGCAACACGTAGCCGTAAATAGCTGAGCGTATGTGTTTAGTTGCATTTTTATACTCTCCACTTTAATGATCCACTTTTATGGCAAATGTCAATGTTGCAAATGTCAGGTGACATCTCCAAAACGATCGTTTAGCTGGCGTCAGCGGTCAGCGCTGGCGTTTAGTAGCCGTTCAACTAAGTCGCTGCCGACTGGTTGCTGGTGGCAATACGTTTTACTCGTCGTTAATGAAAAACGGAAAATTAGTTTTTAGCGAAAATAAAATAAAAATTTCACACTTTTATTTTATTTGAAAAATGTGACGCTGTCTTTTGCAACATAACGGAGTCACGGCAGTTGCAGAAAGGTAGTAAACGAATTATGTGGGAAATACTTGAGCAAAAGCAAAAGGAAATATTTAAAAAATGTGCTTTAATTATAATAAAACTGCGTTCAAAAATGTCTTGAGATAATTAAAACCAGCAGTGCTTTTTTAGACCTTTCTTAGTAATTAGGGGTTAAGAAAATATAGATATACAAGTACATGTAGAAGGAAACGAAAAAGTGGACGAGATGGTCCGTTCAGGCGCTACCGGGAACGTAATGCTCGCTGAACTCTTTTAAAAGCGGATTGGATTATTATAGATTAGGAGAATATCAGATCTTGGAACGTCACTAGCAGAGCGTGAGTTTTGCAGCAAAATAGTTATGAGTTGTCAAACGGTTTCTGCTTTCAGGAAAGTAGGAATTGACTAAATCCCAGTTCATTTGGAACTATGATCTTGACGTCCGACGTTTTTTAAAGAGTATACGCTCAGGATGGTAAACTTTTATTTTTTTCTCGTTTCTCTGTTGGATACAATCGGTGAAGATTTGAAGACACACTTTTCTGAAGAAGTAGTGGGTGGATTTCAACTAAGTTTGCTGCTTTCAAAACAAGTATGTGCTTTGAAAACTAAAGAAATGGAAAACTATATTGGCTGCGTGATAGATAGATTCAAAGGCCTTTTGGATAATGACAAATTCATGATACGTTTTAAGCTCAAAGATAAACTTGATCACTGGCAGTGCCATTGGGGGCGAAGAAAAGGTGAAAGAACAACAAGTTACCGACTACTTTAGAACTTTTAGAAACTCTGAAGAATTGCGATATAGACCTTTACCCAATAATTGATAGTTTTCTTCGTATATTCTGCACATTTCCTGAGACGAATGCGAGCTCTGAACGCCCTTTAAAAAATATTTCTCGATTCGCCCTGTTAACAGTAACTTATAATATTCAACTCTGCCATCGTGAATTAACTCCGTAACAGTGCATCGTCATGTGACCCATCGGGAGCTTGAAACAAACAGGTATCAGTGGGATTAATATTCATTCAATATTACATGAATATTTGACTGTAGGAAACTTTGTTCACGTTGGATACCACAAAATTTGCCAATCGTTGAAAAAAAGACTCGTGTGGATTGCTCGTGAAAAATGTTTAAAAAATGGGATGACGGTGCGTCGAAACATGTTTTTGGCACCATGAGAAGGCAAGCTCCCACACATCGAATGCAACAACTGCATATTAGACACTCAAAACATCGATTTGATGAGTCATCCACTGTATAGTACTGACTGGCGCCACATGACTTCTTTTTATATGTAAAAGATAAAATAAGAGGTCCAGGTTTATCGACAGCTGAGGAGGCGGTTAATGCATTCAGGACGCATGCTTTCGAGATACCTCAAACTGTGTGGCAGAAGTGCATGAAGAATTGCTTCAAGCGCCTGTTAAAGTGGCTCAATGGGGTACACCTTCAAAAACAACAAAGCGATTTTCGATGATTAATTTTGAGTAGTCGAAAAAGTTTTTTAGTGTTTTGTCAATAGATGTCGTCGCAGTCGTATATCTCCAGTGCTACCGATCACATTGTGTCGTACCATATAGTGTTGGAAAGGTCAGTTTTTAAGCTTCATTTAACAAAAAACAAAAAATTCGGGGAAGTTGAGAAAAAGTTACAACTGTTCAAAAATGAGTGAAAATAGTGAAGCAATTCGCTATATTTTGTAATTTCTTATAAAAAGAGGTAAGAATGTCAGCCAAGCCACAAATGAAATTTGTGAAATTTACGGAGACACATTATATTAGCATTTTATAATATCATTTATATAATTTTATATACTTTATATTATTATAAATACTTTTTTACTCATACCCACATTTTATTAGATAATTATTTTTTTCGCAAACTTCGTTTTAATTCAGTTGTAAAACTCACACAAGAGAAAACCACGACAACACACTCTAACTGTTGCCTGTTTAATTAAAATATTGTACTCCATCATCATAATGATTTTATACAAATATATTATAAACAAAAATATAAATATTTATGCGCAAACTAAGAGGAGCAGCACACCTAAAGCATTTAGCAGCAACGCGTGTACGGCGTGTTGAACAAAAGACTTAAGCAACGAACTTACCGGAAGGCACGCATGGCAGACACGCAATGCAGTGAAGAAAAACGAAACGTTAAGCGCACATAAACAATAACATATAATAAATTTATCTATTTAATGCTAATATTTCGCCAATGTTTGCTTTGTGTGCCGCAACACAGCGAACGCGGCAAGTAGCGCGCTGGCAGGCAGCAGCTGCCGGCACCGCATATGACCAATAGATATCGACAACATTATCAAATCAATAAAATTCTCACTCGCCGCGATGCCAAAGTGCAGCAGCGCTGTGCCAGCAGCGCAACTCGGTGCGCGAACTGTGGCTGGCGGCACGGCGCCAGGCGCGCGAATGCAAAAAGCGACAATAAATTCAAATAAGTTGCGGAGCTAACGTAAATACTTGCATACAGGCGATATATGCTTTCACTCACACGCATACACTCAAGTGTAGAATGTGCAACTATGCGCATGCGTATGTGACGACGCACGCATACGCTTAGTAGCGGACTTCTATGTGCGGCGGCAGCACCCGGCAGCTGTGTTGGCAGATGCGCACGGCGGTAAACGAAAGATTAACGATACGCGTTGCATGCTCACACACACAATTATATACTATCACACATACACATATATGGACTGCAAATGCGCGAAGCTTTCAATACTTACTATAACTTTTTGCGTGACTTCTTCAAATGTGCCGCCGCCGTCGCCATCAACGCTGCCACTGTCGACGGCCGCCAAAGCCTTAAGCCTACAGCCGCAATAGCATGGAAATTTCAGCCACACAGCGGCGCGCATAGCAAAGAGGCGGGGCGTCTGGCAGGCAGTTAAGCATCTTTGGCGTGGAAAAGCGCGGAAATCTTCGCAAAAGTCGTGTGCGTGCGAAGCAATGTTGTCGCTTCGCAGTTTTACTGCCACCGACCGAACGCGCGATTAGCGTTTTAACATGCGGACGCTCTTGCCGCCAGCTGTGTGAGTTGACAGTTGCTGGCAGTTGGCAGTCGCCGCATAACTTCGGCTAGTTGCTCATATCAGCGCCCCAAAAAACCGCAAACGCACGTGAAAATGTGGTTACGCCGAAATTGTTTGTAAATAAATAGAAAAAATAAATAAATTAACAACAATAAAAATATGTAAATAAACGCAACAAACATCATGTTGTGGTAATTATGAGTATGTTTAACATTCGATGTTATCTGGCATATGCTACACGCATGTGTATTGTATGTTTATGTATGTGTGCTAGTGCTAAGCTGTAAATTCGTAGTATTTTATAAGATTATTGGAGTCCATGGCACTTGAGAGGTATTAAAATAGTTGAACTGAAGCATTTGCCGTAAATACTACGATATATAACTAAGCTCATCATGCCAAAATGATGTCAGATTTTATGAAAATTTTCCAGTTTATCATCAGTATTTTTTCTAAGTTAAATAACACGAAATGCGGCAATAGACATAATGCTATGAACAAGCATTAGAAAAACTTTGTTAAAAATTTTGAAATTATTAATTTATTCTTTAACATCTACGTCGTCCCTTACAGTGACCCAACACATTTGTGGCAAAGTTTTTTCTTCGTAAATGCTGTTAAAGTCAATTGCCAGAATAGTCTTCGTGCGCGCAGCGATTCCCATTTAATGTCTTCAATTGACTCAAACCGTTTCCACCGGAACAGTCGTTTGAGTTGAGTGAATAGCCAGAAGTCACACGGAGCTAAATCAGCCAAATGGTTGCGATATAATTATTGTGGTTCAAAAACCAAGAACTTTCGGCGATAACCTTCGCGCAAATGACGAATAATATTCAATAGTATCACTTTTTGATAGTTTAATCAGTCGGAAAGAATTCGGAGTGCACCGACCTCGTTAATCGAAGAAAATTGTCAACATAACCTTTATGTTTGACCTGCTTTAATCTGTTTTTTGGTTTCGAGTTACCTTCGCCACGATATTCTGTCGATTGATCGCCTGTTTCGGAGTCGTAAGCATATATCCAATACTCATCGCCAGTAAAAATGCGTTTCATGATATCCTGTTAATCGGAAAGCGTAGTTTCATAGACGTTGTTTTTCAAAGAAATTCGTGATTTTGGAACCAATCGTGCTTTTAATTTTGATATTTTAAAATGGTTTTGAGTGACTCTTTCGATTATTCAACGATTCCAGTAAGAGCTCTGACTAATAATCGTCGGTTCTCAAGCGACAATTCCTTTATTTTATTGATATGTTGATCATCAACATCGTCGACAACGCGTTCTCCAATAATTTGTACGGATCAAAAACACTGTCCGCTACAAACAGTTACCAGAAATTTTATTTCGTACCTAAAATCGAATGGAACTTCTTTTCACTCTGAGTAAAAATGCACTTTATGCACTTTAGAAAGACAAGAGTGTACTAAAAATTAATGATTACTTTGATGTCATATATTGCACAGATGTCACTAAGTCATACCAACCGAAAAATAAATTTATACAAATGGTTTTTTGCGCGAAATTTAAAAACAAAAAGTCTTTTCAATTTTCGCTCACAGTACTAGATTGAAGGAGTGGGCTTAAGAAGTCAGCAGTATTTGGACTAAATATATGACTATCCAAAAGAAAGAAGGTCAATGCCCTATTATTGGCATGCTTCTGCGCTTATAACTCAATTTTTGGAACTAAAGTGAAGCAAAAAATTCTCACATTTCTAAATAAGGTAACCATTAAATTAGGAAAAACATATTTTCTGGTAAAATGGCTAATAATGGCAAATAAAATTAAGTAAATAAACAATTTTTTTTTTTAGAAAAAATTTAACAATATTTCAATTGAAACAAATTAGAATATGAAAAAAGCATTTTAATTATTTAAATTTCTTGAGTAATTCTAATGAAATTACCTTCTTGTTGAAAATCATCAAAAATTGACTGAGATCGAAAATCATACTCTTTATGGGAACGTAAAAGTTGTCTGAATCTTTAGACCAGTGTTGAAGTCTTTGGAAATGTTAAAAAGAAAGAAAATCATAGAAGTAGAAACCCAATGGAAACGTAAGACACACTCTCAAAAAGCAAAACAATGAGCGATCTGAGGTCGTGAAGAGGGGGGAAGGAAAAGGAGGGGATGTGGTCGAATTTTTAACTAATACTACGAGATAAAAAGCAGATGAAATAGGAAATTTGGCTCTGAATATTTTTCTGAGTAATAATGCTATGGTAATGTATATAGTTTTTATACCATCAGTAAGCAGATAATTCAGGAATATGTTTCTACCAACATTATGTTGCAGTGCAAAAATGGGCGAAATCGAACTGCAGCCACACCTACTTTCCATATACCACAATTTTTAATTCTAGTTGATTATTCCACTTTTCAGTACACAAGTCAGGAAGCAATTAATATAAGTGGATATAATTGTGCACTAAGAATTCGTTTAAAGGGTGCAAACTTCGGACGAAAAATTTCCCAAATCCAACCAAACTTTTCAAGTTCTTAGGTACCGAATATGTGGATCCCGGTATCTGTAGTTGACTTTTGACTGAAAATATCTGTCAATATGTGAGAAAGGCAATTAAAATTCGGACAGAATTCTTTCCTAATAATAAAAATTGCGTGTATCAAATATAGGTTGAATCGGGTCAATACTTGCTTTAGCCCCCATATACCTAATATAAAGATTTTAGAACTGACGAGTGATTTTATACCACATACTTGTAAAGGGTGATTTTTTTGAGGTTAGGATTTTCATGCATTAGTATTTGACAGATCACGTGGGATTTCAGACATGGTGTCAAAGAGAAAGATGCTCAGTATGCTTTGACATTTCATCATGAATAGACTTACTAACGAGCAACGCTTGCAAATCATTGAATTTTATTACCAAAATCAGTGTTCGGTTCGAAATGTGTTTCGCGCGCGTGTTTTGTTCAGCGATGAGGCTCATTTCTGGTTGAATGGCTACGTAAATAAGCAAAATTGCCGCATTTGGGGTGAAGAGCAACCAGAAGCCGTTCAAGAACTGCCCATGCATCCCGAAAAATGCACTGTTTGGTGTGGTTTGTACGCTGGTGGAATCATTGGACCGTATTTTTTCAAAGATGCTGTTGGACGCAACGTTACGGTGAATGGCGATCGCTATCGTTCGATGCTAACAAACTTTTTGTTGCCAAAAATGGAAGAACTGAACTTGGTTGACATGTGGTTTCAACAAGATGGCGCTACATGCCACACAGCTCGCGATTCTATGGCCATTTTGAGGGAAAACTTCGGACAACAATTCATCTCAAGAAATGGACCCGTAAGTTGGCCACCAAGATCATGCGATTTAACGCCTTTAGACTATTTTTTGTGGGGCTACGTCAAGTCTAAAGTCTACAGAAATAAGCCAGCAACTATTCCAGCTTTGGAAGACAACATTTCCGAAGAAATTCGGGCTATTCCGGCCGAAATGCTCGAAAAAGTTGCCCAAAATTGGACTTTCCGAATGGACCACCTAAGACGCAGCCGCGGTCAACATTTAAATGAAATTATCTTCAAAAAGTAAATGTCATGAACCAATCTAACGTTTCAAATAAAGAACCGATGAGATTTTGCAAATTTTATGCGTTTTTTTTTAAAAAAAAAGTTATCAAGCTCTTAAAAAATCACCCTATATATTGGCCAATATCGGAATTATCTTAATAAAGTTAAGAGAGCGCATTTTTCTAATAACGGTAAATATTTGTGCTTTGAATGAATAACAACGAGTGAAAACTCATTCTAGACCCCGTATAACCAACAGGCCGGAAATACCTGAAGGTACTTCCCTGGCTTTAAGCCTTCCAAGTTGCAATAGTATGAAATATTCGGTTATACCCGCACTTAGCTGCACCTTATTTGTTTGGTTTTATTTCTTTTTCCTTATTGTATTTGTTGTTTTATCGTTATAAACCCAACAAAGGCCCATAAGCTGTTTTGTAATAATACGGATTAAAAGTAAATCTTAAATAATTGCAACAACAACAATAATAGCGATAAAAAAGCAATAGCCAATCCGAACAATAAGCAGACGCTTCAATATGGCACATACACTAACAACAACTGTTATATTGAACACAGCTGCAAGCTGAAATGAAAACAATAGCAAAAACAAAACTCAAAAAAATAGTAATAATTAAACTCCAACAAAAGATAAGTGATTTCACCGGCAATGATTAGTGAGTCAACCAACAAACGAGCCGCTCCAACACAACATCAACTGCACATATGTACGTGTACGTAGTACAACAAGGAAAACAGCATGCTCGAGCTTAACGCTTGAAGATGCTTTAATTGCCATGGCATTTGCTGTTGTTTTTGCGTTGTGTTGTTGTTGCTGCTAGTTGTCATCTTACAAACGAGCATGCTGCGTGCCGCAATGCAATGAGTGAAAATGAAAATGGAAATTGAAATTCACATGTGTCGAACGAACGCTCACACACACTCACATATATACGAATAAATATACACACACACACACCTATGCATAGCACACATAACGATGCCATCCTTATTGCAACATTTTGCACCGCCACAATGTTGCGCGCGATTTTGTTTGGAAAATTCGGGAATTAATTAACCGCTGTGGCGGCTGCGGCGCTTGCTTGCACTGTTCGCGAATTGCGCATTTTTTGTTAGTTTTTTAATTAATTTTTACGCACATTTAATTGCCGTGCGTTGCTAACGAGACAACCATTTGTGTGCATAAGCGGTGATGTTTGTGTATATGTATGTGTCATTGGCGGGCTATATCTGTGCATATGTATGTGTAAAAATATCGTAATTACTTTGCACATTTTATTGGAAAAAAGTTGTGTTTTCGAGAAATGTGTTCGAATATTAAGCTATTGTGGTTTCTTGCTAAGCGTTGTACAATAAAATTGCTGAAGTTATGACTGGATTTTCTATTGAGCTCTCAAGATAGTAGATATGTATAGGAGGTGGGTCCAAAAAGATCACATAGTAAAGTTTAAAAATTGGTCAGTATTTTCAAAAGATAGAATTTTAAAAAATAATACTGGGCTCAAAGCCAACATTTGTACTGAAATGCTCTGCAAATCGTCGAAAATACTACAAAAAGATGTAGAAAAGGAAAGCACTTTATTACACTGATCAAAACTGTTTTTGTCACGCAGACTCTTTGAAAATTTAATATTAAAAATGTATGATAATTTCGTTTCAATCAGATCCAGTTGATTTTGTGGAATGATATATGCGCTTTTTCTTCAATAACTTCTTTTATACGACTGTATAACTATTGCTTTCGACTAACTTACAACATATACTCGTATGTCACATCATAAATTTACCAACATGTGTTCTAACGACAGTTCTCTTATGTGTGTGGAAAATACAATTTTAAATCTCAACGTCATCCTGCGATTCAAAGATTTACTGTGAGGAATCCAGATTAATCTCATATTACACATAAATTATGTGTAATGCGTGTGAACCCAGACATAAACCATTTGCCATAACAATGACTTGAACCGAACCAAAGTATCATGTAAGTTATTGTTATTTTCGTATAATTCAAACCAAAGGCATTAGAACCATGTCCAAACACTCTATCTAGTATTCAATCTTATCCTCCGGCGACAAACCCATCTTACGTCGTAGCGAATCGCCTGTACCAAAGCCTCAAATCAGAGGCAGTTGATATTTATTTCCGAAACAGTAGGCTGAGGAGCATCAGTTGATCTAGCTTTTTTCACTTCAATTGGACTTTCTTCAATTCTAGTAGCTGTTTCATTACAACAGTAATAAATATACGTTCAACAAAAATCTCATTTGATCGAATACCTCTTTTCGTTTGAGCAGTAGTATTAACAGCTCTATTACATATTTAACATATTAAACATGATTTTTTTCCTAACTGAAATATTCCTTAAATCACCAAAAACTGCCATCTGCTTCAATTTGAAAGCACTTTAACTCCGCTCCCTCCTACACTTGCAACTACGTAGTAGGTAGCTACCCACAATAATTACTAAAACTAGTAACTATAAATATGCCCACACCAAATTCCTATTAAAAGCGCACAATTGACGTTTAGGTTGGAGCAAATTGAACTTGAGAAATATTGTTTTCCAATAAATCTTTCCTTAGCATAGCTTTTCGTTGAACAACTGTTGTTATTTTAAATTGTGCGTGTTGCAAATACCTCGAAAACTACACCACTATAAATCTAATTACATCACCTACTATGCCTAGTACCTAGTCGATCACCTTGCGAATGCGCTGATTAGTAATTAATGTCTAAACTACGTCTCAGCTCTATTTAAATGTCAAACGATTTTTACGCATAATTTATGTCATAATTATTATAATTAGATGCGTAATGCTTTTAGCTGTTAATGGAGGTAATGCTTTAAATATTTGCCTTTTATAGTGCACCTGTTAAAAAGTGTTTTCATGTAGAGCATTTCAAAGTGCGTAGCTGTGGGAATAAGTAATTAAAAGTTTTGTTTTTGGTCTTGAGAATAAGTAATATAGTATTTTGGAAATTCCATTTACAACGAATTTTTTACACTGGCTGTACAAAAATTTTATTAAAAGATAATTTTTTGTTTTATTTTTTTGATTTTTTTGGAAAAAAGAATTTTCAAAAAACTTTACTGTTGCTTTCGAAACTTAAATATTTCGTAATATCTTGAGCATAATTATATATTATTTTGGAAAATCCCTTCACAGCAATTTTTTATACTGGAATTTTTAAAGTGTTTTTTAATTTTTAAAACGTTTTTTTTTATTTTTTCTCTATTTTTAATTTTTAATGATACAAATTTTCATAACTAATAATGATTAATTTTTATCTATTGAAAAAGTCACCAAAGTTTTCAAATGCTTTGAAATAAAAAAATTTTAAAATTTCAATTATTATTTTTTTTATAAAAAAACATTTTAGTAATCATTTTTAAAGATGTGTCAAAAATTTTATTTGTTATTTTTTTTATTTAAAAAATAATTTTGAAAAATTTTTTAGTATAATTTTTATTTTAAAAATTAAAAAAAAAATGAATTTATTATTATTTTTTATTTAAAAAATGAACAAAAAAAAAAAATTTTATTATATTTTTGTTTTAAAAATAATTTTTAAAGAAGTTTCAAAAATTTCATTTGTAATTTTTTTTTTACTTAAAAACTAATTTTAAAAAAAATTTTACTAATATTTTTATTTTAAAAATATATTTAAAGATTACATTTTTTTTATTATTTACAATTTTTTTATTTAAAAAAGATTTATTATATTTTTTTTTAAATCATTTTTAAAGAAGTTTCAAAAATTTCATTTACAATTTTTTTATTAAAAAAAAAATTAAAAAATATTTTACTAACTTTTTTATTTAAAAATCATTTTTAAGGAAGTGTCAAAATTTTAATTTTTTTAATTATGTATTGTAAAAATTTTTATTATTTTTTTTATTTTAAATGTTTTTTTTTTTAAAGAAATTTTTTTTTATAATTAAAAATAATTTATTAATTTAAATTTTTTTTAGTTTAAAACTAATTTTTTTTATTTAAAAATAATCTACTTATTCAAAACTGATGATGGTTAATTTTTTTTCCTATATTCCCTTAAGAATTCTTATAATTATTATGCCACTGCGTAAAACACGCTTTTCTCAACTCACACACACAGCCACCCAAATACGCACTTGTCATCACATGTCGGCCACACTAATCTACAAAAATGCATTGAAAGAATAAATTAATATGCTAATTAAGTTGCCGGCATTATTGATGTAACATTTGTAGGCTTCATAGAGATATCTACATACAGGCCGTAAAATACGCAATAACAATTATGCTACAAAAAGCTATTATGCAACAGAAAATAAAAAAAAACCGACGTTGATTGCAAACAACTCACGCACTAAAACGACAGAAAAAGCGAAAAAAAGTCACAGAATGATATCGAAATGTCGTGATGTCGCTTATCGAAGTTCTATTGCCCCACCGATATTATGCCTTGAGCGCACGCCCTGCATGCACCGCTCCAACACGCCGTGTGTTGTCGCACATCGCCCACTTGCGCACACACATGCATATATATTGATATTTGGTATCTCCATTGGCTGTCATTAAAAGATCAATTAATAGGAATACAAAATTCTAGATCAAGGTGAGACTAAAATCGAAATAAAATGCTATTGCAATAACAACGAGCACAACAGCGGACAATAATAATCGCCAGGCAGTTGTATGTGTGGACATGTGCGTACAACAGTGCGTATGCGTAACCTGCAGCGAGGCGGATTTTCAAAAGCACACACACTTATACAGTGTAACACACACACACACACTCGCACGCTTAGCGTCTGCTTCATTATTTGCTTTAATTATGCATTTTCTGCTTATTGCTTTGTTCGTTTTCGCTCAGGCGGCTGTTACAATTATTTTCGTTTTTTGTCCGGTTGCAGCAGACAACACGACGTAAACATGAATATTACATCACCGGCCGCATGCTGGAAGTACACACATTGGAAAACATATCTTCAAGTATATATATGTTTATATACACATTTATGTATGTGTGTAAGTTGATATGATATATATGAAAGGCTGTGGTAAATAACATTTTTTTTATATTTTTTTCCTAATGAGCTTACATTTGCACATACTATATATAAACTAGCTACATATGAGTATTATAATTGCCAACAGCAACAACAAAATACAAATCGGAACTGCCAATAACTGCTTTAGTTATATTTTTGTTTACGCTGCTTTATTTTTTGCCTGCCAAATATGTGCACTTGAATGCAACAAATAACACCTCGCAAAATAATTTCGCAACTTGCGCAAATATTTTAATTTGCCCACATGCACACACACATACATGCAGACAATTATATTTGGTTGAGGTAATTAACTGTAATAGGGGTTTAGTTAAAATGTGCAAAAAAACTTATTCAATGAATTTGAAAACTCACTTGAAGTGGCGTATTCTCTGATATATATATCTACATATACGCATGTGAAAACGTGTTGATAACTTTGTATGAGTATGCTTTGTGTGCTTGCTTTGACTTATTGAGCAGTAATTAATGATATTATTAAAGCGGCGAAAATCATCTTCCAGCTACCAAGTGTGGCCTGAAATAGTCAGTAATTAGTATGGTTTCTATTTATGAAACTAAAGTACTTGAAAATAGAAAAACAAAGTAAGTCACTGCCAGTAGATTTTGCCTATCTGAGCCTATCTAACGATCTTATCTTAATTATTGTAAAAAATTGGTTAATGGTTCTAGCAAGCCTTAATTGTGTAGAATAACATTAATTAGTAACAAGATTTTATTATAAATAAACAAGTAAATGTGTTAACTTTGGTTGCAACGGAGCTATAAAGCTCTTATAAAATAAATAAGAGACCCAAAATGCATTTTAATTTTGATCTAGCAGTTTGTATGGCAGCCATATGCCATTGCGGATCGATCTCAACGATTCCTTCAGGGAATGTACCGTGGCGTTAAGCAAAAATTATAGTCAAATTTCGTGAAGACACAAGAATTGGGTCGATTTGTATGGCAGCTATATGAAATATTGGTCCGATCTGAATAATTTTTTCGGGGATCTATGTTATTGCTTTAAGTAGTAACACACACCAAATTTCGTGAAGCTGTCTTGTCAACTAAAAGATTTTTCCATACAAGCACTTGGTTTCAATCATTAAGTTTGTATGGTAGCTACATACTACTATAGCGGTACAATATCAACAATTCTGGTATATGAGCAGCTTCTTAGCAGGAAAAGGACGTACGCAAAATGTCAGAATTATATCTAAAAACTGAGCGACTAATTCACATATGTTCAGGCAGATGGAGAGACAAACAAAAGGATGCGGATAAGTCGAATCAGTTCGTCAATAAGATCTTTTGTATATATGTATATATACATATGTGTGTGCTTTTTATAAGGTCTCTAACATTTCCGTCTGGATGTTGCAAACTTCATGACAAACTATATATGTACATATATAAATATACCCTCTTATCCTGCCTAAACACTACAAAATAGCATGCCAGCATGCAGCTGGCATAATAAAGGAAGGGCAGGTAGTAAAAGTAATATAGTAGTGCTTGAAGAGCGATAGTTGCCGTAAAATTATGAGATACTAAATAATACAATATTTTATAAATAAAAAAATGTTAATAGGTGGCAACCCTTTTAGCAGTATAGATGCTTGTATTAATGCCCAAATTTAAATTTAGTTTGGATTTTCTACTTAATAAAATTTTTTATAAATTTTTTTAAATATTTTTTTAATAGGTGGCAACCCCTTCTAACAATATAGCTGCTTTTATTAATGTAAATGTTATTAATATAATTTTATTGTATCGTTAGTTACTTAAAAGTATTTTCGATATTATTAAATTAATATTTTCAACAAGTGGCAACACTACTTCAAAATTTTTTTAAGCTTAAAATTTTGATAAAAGATATCAGTTTTTGGTGTTAATTTATTTTTTTTTTATCGTTTGTTACTCAAAAGTCTTTTCGATTTTATTAAATTAATATTTTCAACAAGTGGCAACCCTACTTCAAAAATTTTTTAAGCTTAAAATTTTGATAAACCCTATCAATTTTTAGTGCTGTTTTATTTAAAAAGTTGTCCAACCTAAAATTTATAGACAGGTGGCAACCTCATAAACGATTTTCATTGCAAAGCATTTCAGTATTAGAAATAGCAATCCGATTTAGCTCAACACTATATGTATATTTGTCTGCAATAAGCTATCCTACACCTATTTAGTTTGACATTCATAACTGTTCTCGTTCGCTGCTAAATTTAGTTTAACTAAGATTTGCAAACTGGTGGCAACCATGAAAAAAAAATGTTTAAATTAAGGTTGCTTAAAAAGATGCAGTTTTCTTGAAAACTGCTTAATAATTATGCCTTTTATATTTCGGGATTAGCTAACAAAAAGAAATATTAATAATCGAAAATCTTTTCATTGTTTTTCAAAATATTCTCCATTAAGATCTATACATTATGTTCGCGATTAAATTTCATTTTTTGGCGAACTGAATATATGAAATAAATGTAAACAACACAAATGAGACTCGCATGTAGAAATCTTTTGAGTAACATCAAAAACGTAAAAATGTACGATAAAGTTGTGAGTTGTCAGATTGCAACTCCAGGGTTGCCAAATCCCGAAATATAAAACAATCTGCATAAAAATCCTTTTCCAGAATAATATCTACGCTCATACGTACATACACTCATATATAAGTGTGTATACTTATAGCTACACACCAAACAGAAAATAGCAAGTATATGGCAAAAAGTTAAAAATTGACAGCTCATATTTATTTGATTGCATATTTCACAAAATCAACAAAAATCCACATAGTTTATGCATGTCTACGCAGAAGTATGCGCTGAGCAGGCCGCTGACACAATATCCGATACGCAGAGCAGATAGCGGCAGTTCAAGTTCGTTGCTTAAGTCTTTCGTTAAACAGCGCAGCAGTAGCGCGTTAAACGCATTGCAAAGCAGCAAAACATAAAAATTAATACTGCAATAAGTGTGTATATAAATTTGACAAATAAAATCACACAAAAATTATTACTATTTTATTTGCGCTTTGTCGCTGCCATCGGTGCTAGACGCTTCTGGCGCGCTGTCGCACTTCGCTTACAACTCAATGATTTGTTGTTTATTTGTCGAATAGTAACGCTTAATCTGCGTAAATCAAATACGCATTCAACACACACCATTTGCCTAATCGCCATCATCATTAGACATAATTCAAAACTGACTGACTGACACACCAGCCCAAATGACGCTTGCCATATGTATGTTGCTTGTGCAGCGCGTACAGAGGTTTACTATAAATATGAAATGCATAAAATTTCAGTCTTAAACGTCTATTTTTCATAATTTCGGTTTTGTTTACACGCAGCAGACTCAATCAAAACCACTTCTGTGCGTGTGTGTATTTGGCTGCGTACTTTAATGTAAATAATAAATTCTAGTGAAAAATAGCTGCCAGTCAATAAGCACAACTCACTTGAAATAAGCCATAAAACTGGCTGCTTAAATGTTCCAACTAAACTACAGCTATCTATTGCTCAAATCAGCGTTGATTTTGAAATATTTTTAGCAATAAATATTTTTTATAAAATCATTCATTTAAGATACATATTTATTTTGCTTGTGCAGAGGGAATATAAAAGTATTTGCTTTGATATATACATATACATATGAACAATTGCGTGATTTGTAAATACATTACAGGTCAGGAATAACATATTTTTCATAAGAAACATTGCCGATCCGATAACAAATTGTTAGAAAAAAAATTTCATAAACAACTTAAAAGGATTATTTCAACTTAAGCTTAAAATATTTAATTAATAAATTTAGAAAAAAATCGATATTTTTTGTGCATCATATAATTTATGCGTCATATAATTTATCAATATTTTTGTTAATAATAACATTTATCGATATTTGTTTGTGACATATCTCGTAATCGATATATTTATCGATGACAATATTATCGATGACCATTAATTTTTTTCCTTTTGTATTTTGAAATAATAGTTTCTTATATTTAATTATCGATATATTTAATTTTACCCCAAAAATATATCGATAATTTTGTGAATAACATAATTTATCGACATTTTTATGACTAATAATATTAAATTATATTTGTTTGCAAATTTTTTTTATGAAATATTTTCATGTGTCTAATAATCGATATATTTAATAATCTATGATAATATTTGAGGCGTAACATATTTTATTTATATTTTTTTTTGTCTATGTTTTTAGATAATAGTTTCATATACATAATTATCGATACATTAAATATTGCAAAAAAAATTCCCGATAAGTTTTATGAAATATCAATTGTCAATATTATCTATAAGCTTTATGTAATGTCAATTATCAAAATGAAAATTTTCAAATTTTTATGAATAATGTCGTTATCGATATTTCAAGTATATTCTTTATAGATAATAACTTTATATATTTATGCAATAAATTTAATATTCGATCATAATTTTGCATGCATAATACCAATTATCGATATTTTAGTGTATATTGTTTATAGAAAATAATTCCTTATATAATTATATTTATTTTAACCAGAAGATTTTAAAGAAATTAATTAATCAATACCGATAAATTTTTCCGTTAATAAAACTTCTCGATTACTTTAGAAAATTATCTGCAAAATAAACAACATTTCAAAGCTAAAATATTAAGATAAATACTATTAAAATTTTATAGTAATATTTAAGGAACTTAATATCATCGATAAATATTGATAAAGCAAGTTTTCTTATATACTTGTATGTTAAAAAAATTAATAAATATGAATTTTATCGATATTTATCGATTCATTATTTAAAAAAATCGATAATTTATTTTTAAGCCCTTTTTATTTCATAAAAATTTATTTTTTTTATTATTTATTTTTTTAAGAAAAAAGTAACTTATTATTTATAAAAACCTACACCATTAGTCTCCTTAGATTTTCTTCAAGTATACGTACATATATTTGAAATTGTAATACATATGTATTTGTATTTCGGAAATTTGTATTATCGATAAAATATTTTTAAGATAAATATTTTTTTAGGAAATCATATGCGGTAGTAAAAATTATTAATTCGTATTATTTTTAGAAGATATTAAATAAAAAATTGTATCGATATTTATCGATTACACATTTTAAAATTTTCGATAAGTCTTACTAAACTTTTCCCTTTTAAGTTTTAAACGCTATTTTATAGCTTTTTTACTTTTGAGAGCCTTGTAGTGAAGCCGATAAGAAATTAGAATCTTTTCACTATTTGATTTCAGCAATTAGTGATTTTTCGATTATATCAGCCTTAGCAAATGAGAGTCTTAATAGTTTTTTGGTAAAATTAGATCAATTTACTATTATTAATAAAAGCTACTCTAAAAAGAAAAATATATCGATAAAAAATCGATAAATATCGATAAAATTATGTATGTATTTATATCGAAAATCATCGCTTTTATTTTTTTTAAATATTAATAAAAAAATTTCGTTTAATATCGATAACATGACAATTATTTATCAATTTTTTAAAGATAAATCTTAGCCTTTATAAATTGACAATTATTCTTCACTTATCTCAACCAGTTATGTAGGACATAGACCATCCGACTCAAACGTTTCCCCTTTGTTACTGAAAGTTCATATAATATCAATCAGATTTTAAGACTAGCTGCTGAGTGCAGGGTATGCATTTATTAAACAACTTCTGACTTCTAGATTTATTCATATCAACAAATCCACAATTCGTATGCATAAACAAATGCGTATTACGCACATGCACTCAAACATACATATATATATATATATATATATATATATATATATATAAATATGCACAATTATATGGCACACTCACATTCAACGCTATCAATACGCACGTCTATGTGACTGCTGTTTGGAGGTCTATCAAGATTATGTTCCACTCGTGTTAGATATTACTTTGCTGTAATGAAAAATTTACAAACATATTGCGTAAGATAAAAGTGTAACATATCGAACTCGCCACAAAAATAGATAATTTAAAATTATGTAATATTTTATCTCCCATATTTATGACGGCGTGCACATGTTAATGCTTTGTAATTAATAAAGGCGGCGTTGTCGTTTGTGAATTATGGCCGGTGGTTACAGCAGGGATTTCTCTCATGTTTTGTTACAAAAACAAAAGTTGTTGTGTTCTTAAATTTTATTTGCTGTTTAACCAGCATATTGGACACATATCCTGCTGGACTGCTTTTAACGAATAATTATATGTATTTTTGGGCACTAATATTTTCCAATTTTTCCCACAATTTTTCATAAATAAAATGAAGCGCGAATTTTCCCACCCATCAAAGAAAACTGAAACCCAATACTATGTAACTGTACATATATAGATTCGTGGTACTTAAATTTATTTACTCATCCAGACATAACGGGTGATTTTTTTGAGGTTAGGATTTTCATGCATTAGTATTTGACAGATCACGTGGGATTTCAGACATGGTGTCAAAGAGAAAGATGCTCAGTATGCTTTGACATTTCATCATGAATAGACTTACTAACGAGCAACGCTTGCAAATCATTGAATTTTATTACCAAAATCAGTGTTCGGTTCGAAATGTGTTTTATCGACAAATTTTGTTCATCGATGAGGCTCATTTCTGGTTAAATGGCTACGTAAATAAGCAAAATTGCCGCATTTGGGGTGAAGAGCAACCAGAAGCCGTTCAAGAACTGCCCATGCATCCCGAAAAATGCACTGTTTGGTGTGGTTTGTACGCTGGTGGAATCATTGGACCGTATTTTTTCAAAGATGCTGTTGGACGCAACGTTACGGTGAATGGCGATCGCTATCGTTCGATGCTAACAAACTTTTTGTTGCCAAAAATGGAAGAACTGAACTTGGTTGACATGTGGTTTCAACAAGATGGCGCTACATGCCACACAGCTCGCGATTCTATGGCCATTTTGAGGGAAAACTTCGGACAACAATTCATCTCAAGAAATGGACCCGTAAGTTGGCCACCAAGATCATGCGATTTAACGCCTTTAGACTATTTTTTGTGGGGCTACGTCAAGTCTAAAGTCTACAGAAATAAGCCAGCAACTATTCCAGCTTTGGAAGACAACATTTCCGAAGAAATTCGGGCTATTCCGGCCGAAATGCTCGAAAAAGTTGCCCAAAATTGGACTTTCCGAATGGACCACCTAAGACGCAGCCGCGGTCAACATTTAAATGAAATTATCTTCAAAAAGTAAATGTCATGAACCAATCTAACGTTTCAAATAAAGAACCGATGAGATTTTGCAAATTTTATGCGTTTTTTTTTAAAAAAAAGTTATCAAGCTGTTAAAAAATCACCCTTTATAATTGAAGAGTAGTTAAAACGCCCAGTTTTTAGCCTAAATACAAACAAAACAACCATTAAAAGCCAAAACTTACGCCACACGCATGAATTGTGTATATAAAGATGTGTGTGTGTTTCAAAGTGTTTGCTAGTTGTTAGCTAGTGTGTACTTATTTTTATGACCAGCAAATAATATTAATTTAAACTGTTGTGAAATATATTAGTCGAGCAATCTATCCATCTGTTCCGTAAAGCTTCAGAAAACGTTGGACGTGTTGCAGGTACTAAAATCTAGCGATTACTAAGAGCTTTTTAAAAGGCTTTTGTGTGGTCAAATAATCACTTGAAAATTTTTTCGATATAAACACTTGCTTAAGATCGCTCAGTTTTTATGGCAACTACATATATGCTATAGTGTGCCGATAATAGCAGTTCCGGCAAATGACCAGCTGTTTGGTAAGAAAAGAATGTCTGCAAAATTTCAGATTGATAACTTAAAACCCGAGGGAATAGTTCGCTAACATATAGATAAACAGACATGGTTAAAACAACTCAGCTCGTCACACTGTTCCCTTTTTATATGCGTATACATATCGTCACCAAAAATGCAAAACAGCGTATCATCAAAAAAATCGAAAGCGAGTTTATATTGCTTACAATCATATTACATATATGTAGCATACAAATTTCGGCTTCCGCTGTTAGATATAACCAATATATAACCAATGTATAACCATTTTATAACCAAAACTAAAATCTCTTTCAACATGACCTGTTTTTATTATATCGGTTTTCTTTCGCCTGTCAACTTATCAAAAGTGATGTTAAATTATTTTTTATTTTAGGTGATGACATTTTTATTTTCTCCGACATTTACTTATGTACAACATTTTATAAATCTCATGACAAACTCAATCTATCCCGCTCAGGATATAAATATGAATAAACTGTATGACTACTTCACAAGTTATCTAATCCAAGCACCATTTCATGCAAACACAAATGCTAAAACATACAAAATTTCCTTGAGATATCAGCAACGAGGGCGTTGCATATTTTTGTTTTATATTTTTTCCTCAAATGCTAATTTTTATTTATTTCTTCACGCAACACATTAGCTAAATGTGGCAAATGCGTCGTGAGTTGAGCCTACGGCCTGGGGCACGCACCACAAAACCGTGCATGCAAATTGGCAAACGCAAACGGCGAAAAAGCAAATCAAAATAAAAAACTGAAGCAAAAATCAGCATTTATTTCATTACAAGAGATATTACAATAATAACAACCACAACGACTAAACACTCAGCAGGGCCAACTGGTGTAGATAGCAGCGCGAGACAGTTGCGCCTATTTAAGCCGCTAAGTGGTCGCACGCATAAATCGGGCACTGAAACGAAATGAAGAAAAAAGCATGATCGGCACAAAAAACCTATGAATAGTCAGTCACACGAAACCGACTGTATGACTTATAATTTTACACGCACGCATATAAAGCGCTTTGAATGAAAATGCAAAGCTACGAAACACATCAAATAAAGTACTTTTGTATTAAAAGCAAAGCGAGCAAATAAAATAAAAATAAAAATAAAAAACGCATATTTCTTATATCATTGCTCTAGATCTGCAAACATGTCATTAAGATGAAATACGACACAACAACAAGAGCGATAATAAAATATAAAAAAAAAATTATGAAAATCATACCAAAAAAGAAAGAAAATATAACAATACTAACAACAACGCACAGTTTTGGTAATTATTTTGTTGTTGTTTGTACATTTTATTCGTAAAAAAGTTAAAGCGTTGCGCCAGCAGACACTTTGGCGTTGCGTTTTGCTCGAAATCTTGACTTTTAAGCAAAAAAAATAAGGAAGTAAAAAGTGCCATGCTTTGGAGAAGCAAGCAAGCAATAAAATATTTTTCTTTGGAATTTTTGTCACTTATAACTCTTTGGTATGCCACTTTTTACTCAATTGACAGTTTATCGCATTTCTATTCATACTTTTTATGGCACAGCGCGCCGCTGCGTGCGTGTGTCGGTATATACGGCGTACATGCGTGTGTGTGTGTGTTGTCGATTCAGCGCGCGGTTCCATTACGCCCACGCACCCTACGACGCTATTTTAAGTGTCTCCGCAGCATTTCTTCGAACACTTTTGATTTAGTCTATTTTCTATGAATGTATTTATGTACATATATATTTATGTTAGCTCTTTTTGATAGTGTGTATGTGTGTGTGTGTTCATAGCGCTAAGCACTTGTAAGTATTTTGCGTGATGTCAAACAGTTCATTTTGAATTCCTAGTACTTCATAATCGCGTTTTCATGCGAAATTCAAGTGCCTTTTTATGTTTTAGTTAGCTGTATATTATCGTGCGGCCAACAATGAACTGTTGAATTCTTGGCTAAGAATAAGCCTCTTTGTAGGAAAAATATTGTTGCAAGGAAAAATGTTTAGCTTAATTTCAAAATCTGTCAGTGAGAAATTTTTTATACAAATAACAGAAAAATTGTAATTTCATTAAAAATATCAAAAAAAAAAAAATTTTAAATAAACTAGGATAAATATTTTTTACATTTCAGAGGTGCGTAGCGCATAAAATTGGCTAAAGGCAGATTGAATTTTTCATTTTTCGGTTCGTATATTTTCAGTAATGTAAAGGTAACCCATATACCAGTTATCTAGAAATTATTATATATATGGTTAATAAGACACGTTTCATACCCAAACCATTTATCAAATTCTGTTGTGTTCATCTGTAAGTGATGAGATCCTTTGCTAACACTCTGATGTCGCTACGACAATTTTCAAGTGGCGATTCTTTAACTCTTTCGATTGTTTCGTTAATGGAGGAGGAAGGATAGTTCACATCCGGCAAGTTTTCGATGACTTCACGATCTTTTCTGATTGCTTGGCGTCACTCAAATGCTTATGTTCATGACTAAATATTACTCCCCAAAATACTTCTGCAACACTTTCAATGATTCCATAGCCGTGACTGCATTGAAAATACAAAATTTCCAGCAAACTTGCTTCAACTTGTTTTTCAAGATAATGAGCGCATCGTAAACAAATAGCTGCCAAAAGTACATAATTGACATGTCGAGGTCATACTTAGCATGAACATGAAAATGGGTAAAAAATCTAGAATTTTTTTTTTTGTATTCGGTTCACGCACGTATTTTAAATGAACCAGGCCAAGTAAAAATTTATCACATATAACAGGAATCCCCAGTCTGACACACAGATAGTGCTACAACGATATGCCATAATAGATGAACCATGGCTCCATTATTCTACTCCGAAATCCAATCGAAAGTCATCTGAGTGAACTACACACGATGTACCCGTTCCAAAGCATGGAAAAACAGCTGGCAAGGTTATGGCGTCCGTAGTTTAGAAAACGCATGTAATAATTTTAGTGACTACCTTGAAAAAGAAAGGACCATCAATAGTGACTACTACATTGTATTATTGGACCCTTTGAAAGACGAAATCGCCAAGAAACGACCGCATTTTTAGAAAACGAAAGTGTTGTTTAACCAAGACTATGCACCGTGTCACAAGTCAGTGAAAATGATGACAAAAATCCATAAATTTGGTTTCGAATTGATTCCGCATCCACCATATTCTATATATCTGGCTCCCGGTGACTATCTCTTGTTCTCAGATCTAAAAAATTTGCTAGCTGGGAAGAAATTTTCGCCGAATGCAGAGGTGATCGTCGAAACTGAGACCTATTTTGAGGCATACTACAAAAGTTCGCTGATCGCTTTAATCATTATAATACTCTTGAAAGGAATTAAGTTGAATAATTTTTCAATTGATCGGTTATACCTCATTTCTACGAGTATCATAGTACAGCCTGAAGATTTTTAAGGTATGCTAGATGCTTTTCTCAAATTATTTTTATATGAAACAAGGTTACTAACGTTCATCTCATGCAACAGATACTACTTGAAAGCCATAGTTAAAACAATAGTAAATATTTCATAATTAGCCTGCTTTTAGCTTGTTAATTAGTTTGCCTAAAATAATGCAGCTTATATTAAAATATGAAGTAATATTAGCGGTTTCGCACACACACACACAAATAGTTTCATTGCAATGTAGCGCAGCGAATCTATAATTGCGCCTATAAATTGACGCATTTGACCTCAGTTGCAAACGAAAACAGTTAACATAAATCTGGCTGGCGCTGCCACCATTTTAGAAGCGAGTCAACTTTTTCACAAACGTATAAAAAAGCAACAAAATGTGCTGTCTTATTAAAAGTGCATACACTTCAACTAAAAATATCTTACTGCTATTTATATATGTATACAAATACCGTTATAAACTCCACTAATCTGCATCACAACGAAATGAAACAATTTTTAATTATTCGCCAAAGTTCGATTTTTAATGAAATCGTTTGCCTTTGTCGGCGCAGCCAACAAGCGATCAATCAATCGAGCAATGCAGCACACAATTAATCAGTCATAGGCAATCTCAGATTTGGCCATGCAACAAGCATTTAGCAAATTTCGGACGCCTTAATAGCGCGCCTTCTACGCGCATGCATGTGTTCGTGTGTGTGTGTTTGTGTGAAATTAAATCTACGCACCATAATTTGGGCGTGTTGAATCTGAAATTGCTGCCATGATTAAAAATAGTTTTCGTCGGATTTATGAACTTGTGCGCATTTTATAATGAATCTTGTGCTAAATTTAGGGTTTTTCCAATTTGGTGCCGAAGGGCGTGCTGCAATCGATTTCATAAATATTAGTTAGACTCTAGTACCAAAAAAGTGTGTATGTGTGCAAGCTAGCGTGTATGTGTCCATGTAACGGTGTTGTTGTTAATCGAAACGATTTGCCGTTAAATGGGTTTATTTTCCCAAACACAATTGTTGTTGTTGCTGTTATTGTTTTCGTTGCTCTATGTTTATGATTTTCAATGGATTTGGCGGTTAAATGGAGTTTTTCGCTTCCGATTCACTGCGATTTCATGCTTTGAGTTTATTCGCATGCGTCATTATTAATTTTATAGGCCGCTAATGATCTGCTTGTGCGCTTTATGGAAAAATGGTGTGAAAAAATTTCGATTATTTATGGTTTTCAAGCAAAACAGTTTTTATATAATTTTTCATTTTATATAATTATGCCTGATATTGGGGCTTAATAAAGTATGCAAGCAAACCGTTAACAAACCATTAATATAATTAATAAGTTTTCAAAGTGTTGAAAGCTTTCGGTTACTTGTTTTTGTTTTGCGGTATTTTATTTTGTTTTTTTTTAATTTATTTTATGAACATTTCTGAACAAAATATTATTTGAGTGAGCTACAGACCTTTGAAATTATATCTGATATATTTCGGGAAAACTGAATTTTTAGATTATAGATTATAGATTATAGATTAAGGATTATAATTTGTAGATTATTGATTATAGATTATAGATTATAGATTATAAATTACAGATTATAGATTATAGATTACAGATTATAGATTATAGATTATAGATTATAGATTATAGATTATAGATTATAGATTATAGTTTATAGATTATAGTTTATAGATTATAGATTATAGATTATAGATTATAGATTATAGATTATAGATTATAGATTATAGATTATAGATTATATATTATTGATTATAGATTATAGATTATAGATTATAGATTATAGATTATAGATTATAGATTATAGATTATAGATAATAGATTATAGATTATAGTTTGTAGATTATAGATTATAGATTATAGATTATAGATTACAGATTATAGATTATAGATTATAGATTATAGATTAAAGATTATAGATTATAGATTATAAATTATAAATTATAGATTATAAATTATAGATTATAGATTACAGATTATAGATTATATATTAAAGATTATAAATTATAGATTATAGATTATAAATTAAAGATTATTGATTATAGATTATAGATTATATATTATTGATTATAGATTATATATTATAAATTATGGATTATGGATTATAGATAATAGATTATAGATGAATAAGAAATATTACGGGAACTATAAAAATTAGCTATACTATACACAAATAAATTTATTAAAAAAATTTTATTTCTTTAAAAAAATTTTCATTAACATAAAAATTAACATTCTATTTCTTAAAAAACATTTAAATAAAAATTAAAAAAAAAATTAAAATTTAAAAATATTTAAAAACCCTGACGGAAGCCAATCGCATCTTTACTTCCAATTTTTAAATAAAAATTAAAAAAAAGAAAACTTTAGTAAAAAATGTTAAAAAAAAATATGAAACCATCTTCATAGCATAACTTAAGCTATTAAATTTTCTTCTTAACTATTCCACAACTACTCAATTTCGCAGTAAAAACTAATTTCAATTACAACTAAACACCTGATAAGCGCTATTTCTTTATTTTCGTTTACAGTTTTATTATTTTGCACAGGAATGTTAAGCCGCGCAAGCTTAGTCCGTAACACGTTTCGCGTATTTGTCACATATTTTATTTTAAAAGCAATCAAAATGTATAAATATACACGCACATATGCTTACATGCTTATATTTACAAACACAGCCATATATAAATATATGTGCGAAAGTTTTATCTCGCCGATAAGCGAACCGGCAGAGTATTCAAGAAATTTTTAGTTTTGCCTGAACTGCAAACCAGCGCAGAATGAAAATAAACCAAACATTAGACTTAAGCAACAAACTCGTTATTTTGCGCAGCCAAAATTTAGGGAACTCAGAGAAATGGCTGATTTAAATTGCGTCCGAAATTGCATAAAATATTTACAAATATTATATTGTATGTAATAATAAAAAAACAAGACTCATGACCGATCCGTGAAAGGTATATCGCTTGATTATACTCTCTAAAATAAAATAGCCACCCGAAGAACCTTAGTCATATCGACCAATGTGCATCCTCGTGAAAATTGGTAAATTATACGAAAGCATAGTAAGAAACCGCTTGAAATCAAAACTTTAAAAAGCCTGCGGATTATCAAATAGACAACAAGACGCAAATATAGGTCAACCATTGACGAACCAAGCGAAATAGTTGATACTGCGAAATGTACAATAAGTGGAAAAAATTAGATATTTTCAAAATAGGAGAAATTCTTATTCGACACGGATGAGGGCACTCAGAGCTATACTATCTTTAATGGAATACCGCAAGGCTGAGGCCAACTACTATAGACCCTGGTGTACGACGGGGTGCTAAGAATAGTGGTAGTAATGACTAAATATCTGTATGACTTCCGGATCAAATGAAATATGCAGTCATTGGTTTGCGCCGAAAGCATCAGAAGGTGGCAGCTGTCATAGTTGCTCATGCAAAGGACGGTGGACCTGCTCAGTCGCCATGGTGGCTTTATAAGCTACCTATACAAATAACGTCGTGATTTTAGTCCATATTATCCGATGTGAACAGAGTAGAGTGTATTGAAATTTCTGAACACGTATTATATCATTGCTCTCGGTTTTCAGGTATAAGGGAAAAGCTGAAAACCACACTTGGAGAAAATCTCAAATTCCGCACTTATGTGCGAGTCATCTGTAGAATAAATCAACAAACAGTCAGTTCCAATTATAATAAGATTGGCACAGCTTAGATATTAGTCAGTCCGTACCATAGAGGAGACTTCGCTTCTCTCTTCTCTTCTCTCCCATGAAGTATTACTTAGTACAGTAGTCCCGCGGGAAAGACCCGAGATGGTTGAGGGTTAGGTTTAGCGAAATAAAGTTCCGCACTCCGGCTTTCGTTTGATATCTACCTAAATTTACTTTGCAGCATAACATTATAGTACAACAAACATTATAGTTATACAGCAAACACCAAACAAGTTTGAAATGAATAAAATTCCATTCACTCAATACCTAATTATTAAGCGCTTTTCTCGAAATTTCACTCCAACCACAAGCGATTAGTAAAATTTCGTTCAAAAATATACTTTATTTTTATTTCACCCAAATGTAGACTTTACAACACTAATACTCTAATTCACATGCATTTCAACATCATTTACCGTTTTATTATTATTATTGGCTGCTTACACACTTACACACACATACGCATTAACATATGCATTAACGCCAACTGATTGCGCGTCATTTCTATGCGTAATCCAAATGCCATTTTCTAAATTGGGCCAATAAAAAACATAACAACAATAGCAACAATCCAGCGAGTAATATCAACAATTCACTGTCAAAGCTAAAAGCAAACACCTCGCGCCACCAAATAGCTTTGCATGTGTGCATGTATGTATGCTAAAGTGCTGCTTTAAAGGTGTTAAAACATATGAAGACCAAACTTTAAATAACAACAACAAATATTAAGACACTAATATTAAGACACTCAAAGGCAAAGGAATAAAAAGTGAAAAAGAAAAAAATAAAAGCACAAAAATAAAAACAATTGTCGCCGAAATAACTTTAACTGCATTTTAAGTAGCCGCTGAGCTCGAAAACTATTTACATGCAAATAATGTTGGCCAGCAAATTAAAAATAGAAATGTTAGTGGGAAACCTAAAAACATACTGGTTTATTTAAAACACATTTTGAGCCAAAAATAAATGATTGTTGACATAATTGCCTCTACTCGTATACTATATATGCGAGTGCATGTTTTAATATCTACATATGCACTCATTTGAAATATGATAGCGAGTGGAGTCTAGCGATCTTCGCAGATGTTGATTTAGGAAGTTTTCATTTATGTAGTTTTATAGTAGGTCATTCGGTAGGTATACCTCAAAGTTCATACTAACTCAAAGTTTTCTAAGCAACCAATTTAATCACATTTGTGCCGACGTGGTTCTTTTCGGCTGCCCGCGGAAACCAAAACGATGACTTCCGCTGTAAGACAAAGTATCCTCTGGTTATCCAAAGAACATTCGTCTGAAGACAAGATAATGTGAGAAGATGAGCCATCCCTCCCCAAGATTGTGCGCTGGGTTTGGGACCCGCTATGTAAAAAGCACTACCAATGAAAAATAAACAACATTCTTGGGGCGAGACCACACTTTTGATGACGACCATGACAAACGCATTTAGAATAACAGTTTGAGGGAATGCACCTGGAATGTACGGTCCCTTAATTGGGAAGGCGCGGTTGCCCAGCTGGCTGATAACCTCGTATACTCTACTTTTGTCCTACATAGGTCCAGAGGAGAAGATACACCCGTTTATTCGTTCATCCTCACTTAAGGAACATCAAAAGGAATTTTGCGACTCTAAAAAATTTCACAATAGGCAGCAGGCTCCTTGCAAAATCTCGTTCCGATCTGCGGCAACAAATTTTAGCATTATCTGCTGCGATTCGCTACCACTATACCACATACATCTCCCCACTTGCAATTGATGAGAATAAAGGAAAATTTTTGCTGACAACAAAGGTGTCATTTTGGCATTTGTCATGCGCCATCAGATTAAAGCTCGCAGGAAAAGTAGTAGAAACGCCTGTCTCCAAAGCAGAAGATAAGTTGTCCATCGACTATTGAAAGAAAGTGTTAATTGTTGTTGCTGCATGCGTGCCACAGCCGCAGTAAGCGGACAGGCTATGCAATGCGTAAAATGTGTGTATGGAAACAATTTCTTGACTTCATTTGTTTTTTCTGCCTTTTTTTGAAGCTTACAAAAGTCTGTCTGCGTGTAACTGCGTACAGTTGTACATCTTCATTTTGCGGCATTTGCGACAGCGCTTGCGCAAACACATCGAAATTTATGTTGTGCGCTTGGCTTGTGGAACCAGCCATGTTGCCGCCGCCGACAACGCCGCCGCAGCGTGTTATTTTATTACATGCAATTTCTTTTTCACGCTACCATTGCCACAGCACCGCTGTCATGTATCGTATGCAGATAGATACAAGCGGCGATAAATTCTCACTGCGTCAACGCGCATTGCTTTTGTTGTCTTTATTTAATTTTTATTGCATTTAATTCTTTTCAGACTTTCCTTGTAGCTTATTCTTTTCTTCAACGGCCACTACAGACGAAGGCAAAGTCATAAAATTCAATGCAAATAAACAATAAAATAAAATATATATTAAATGTTTTTATAACTGGTAATGATAGTGATGAGAAGCAGTGGGAGAAAAGCCGCGTGGTGTTGATCTTTCATTTGGACAATCATAAAGCGCCGGTAGCAAACGCAATCAGTGCTTTATTTGATTATTATGCTAGTGGCAATGTTATATTACATATATAATAATTTTTTATTTTTTATTATTTTTACATAATAATTTATTGTTGTGTAGAAAAGTAAACTGTATAATGATGAAAACTTACTGAGTGATGTTATGCTAAAAAATGTCAAACTTTCCAATGGAAATGTCAGATTGCACCTGGCAACACTTAGTGTTGCCTAGTCCAGAAATATATATAGCAGCCTATGTATTTATATTTATAAACTTTTTTGAGTTTAGAAATTAATAAATAAATTCAAAAGTTTACATGGCGAACATGTGTTCATCTCTGAATACCAAACTCAGAATAAGCAACCCTTTATTAATAATTATATATACATTTTTTTAGCAACGATTTTTTTAATTCGATGATTAGTCGTGTATACAATCAATTATGTGTGTATGTAAACAGCAGCATTGTTAAGCACACGTGCTTGCTTATGAAAGAAAAAATTAATAATATTTTAGCATGGACAATAAAATGGGGAAGAGATTTTTCGCCACCAGCTGACTAATGCAAACACATTGTGATTAAAAGCAATTAACGTAGAATTTGTGTTTATTGCAGAGAAAATAGTAAATACTATAAGTAAAGGGTGATTTTTTAAGAGCTTGATAACTTTAAAAAAAAAAACGCATAAAATTTGCAAAATCTCATCGGTTCTTTATTTGAAACGTTAGATTGGTTCATGACATTTACTTTTTGAAGATAATTTCATTTAAATGTTGACCGCGGCTGCGTCTAAGGTGGTCCATTCGGAAAGTCCAATTTTGGGCAACTTTTTCGAGCATTTCGGCCGGAATAGCCCGAATTTCTTCGGAAATGTTGTCTTCCAAAGCTGGAATAGTTGCTGGCTTATTTCTGTAGACTTTAGACTTGACGTAGCCCCACAAAAAATAGTCTAAAGGCGTTAAATCGCATGATCTTGGTGGCCAACTTACGGGTCCATTTCTTGAGATGAATTGTTGTCCGAAGTTTTCCCTCAAAATGGCCATAGAATCGCGAGCTGTGTGGCATGTAGCGCCATCTTGTTGAAACCACATGTCAACCAAGTTCAGTTCTTCCATTTTTGGCAACAAAAAGTTTGTTAGCATCGAACGATAGCGATCGCCATTCACCGTAACGTTGCGTCCAACAGCATCTTTGAAAAAATACGGTCCAATGATTCCACCAGCGTACAAACCACACCAAACAGTGCATTTTTCGGGATGCATGGGCAGTTCTTGAACGGCTTCTGGTTGCTCTTCACCCCAAATGCGGCAATTTTGCTTATTTACGTAGCCATTCAACCAGAAATGAGCCTCATCGCTGAACAAAATTTGTCGATAAAAAAGCGCGAAACACATTTCGAACCGAACACTGATTTTGGTAATAAAATTCAATGATTTGCAAGCGTTGCTCGTTAGTAAGTCTATTCATGATGAAATGTCAAAGCATACTGAGCATCTTTCTCTTTGACACCATGTCTGAAATCCCACGTGATCTGTCAAATACTAATGCATGAAAATCCTAACCTCAAAAAAATCACCCGTTAGATACAGTAGAGTTTTGGCAGATATGGACTGCTTTAGTGCACGTTTTATACTCACTGCCATGCAGAAGTCAAAGCTTGCGCCTTTCACGCTGAAAATTCAAATTTTCATTAACTGCTAGTTATCAGGTGAGGATAAGGAAGCAAAAATGCGCCGCAATACGAAGATTACAAATTTCGAAAGAAATATTGCTGAAAGCTGTGAACTTAATCCCACACAAAACTGCCAAAACTACGCACAACAACAAATATTTGTTTGTTTATATGGTTTTAGTATCAGCCAAAAATATGCGCCAGCAGCCATAAAATTGATGAAGTTGTTAGCGCTGAAGATTTTAACACGCTTGACAATACCCTTAATCACAATTAACACGCTGGTCGTTAGTTTATGTTGCGGTTTCGAACACTAACTTTATTGTTGTTGTTTTTTATTTTCTTAATAGTTACTACGCTACTTGTTACCACTACCAACAACAACACCGGCTGCCGCTGCCATAACGACTAATTATGAAAAATGTGCGGAGCAGAGCTTCAAACAGAAGCGCACAACGCCGCCTTAACGCTTAAAAGCTACACGGAAAGATAACGTAACGCGATGTGTTTGTAAATAGCGCCAACATTAACGGAATATGTGATTTAGAAATCATGATTTTGTTTTGATACTTTGCATTTATGAGCTATATTTTGCATAAATGTTCAAAAAATTTCGAATTAAATAACGGAAAATTTTTGAAATTTGTGGCAGAGCCTTTAATGCAAAATTCTGCAGTGTGTTGAGAGTAGCCGAGACCTTATTTAAAGTTTTTCAGCTAATTACATGCACAAGTATTAAATAATCTCAAAATCTAAAGCCTAAACTCGAGTTTTTTATCATTTGAGTGTTTAGCGTTAAACACTACTGTTAAACTCTGAGCTTACAAAAAAAATATCTATATAACTCGACTGCGATATAAATGTTTGATATTTAAAATAAATTTGCTGTTTAACGTTAAACACTACGTTAAACAGCACGGAGTTTACCAAATCAAAAAAACTATTTAACTCTTCTATAACACAAATAATATGCATGTAAAATCAAGTCGGTGTTTAAAGTTAAACACTACTGATAAAAACGGAGCTTAGAAAATCAAAAAAAAAAAAAATCTTTAACTCGAGTTTAACACAAAAATTTAAAACCTATTTGGTGTTTAATGTTAAACACTACAGATAAACACGGAGTTTACTAATTTGGTGTTTAACGTTAAACACTTCTGATAAACACGGAGTTTACTAATTCGGTGTTCAATGTTAAACACTACTGACGGAAACGGAATTTACTACATCAAAAATTCGTTTTTAACTCGTCTTTAACACCAATATCTAAAACCACTTTGGTGTTTAACGTTAAACACTAATGTTAAACACGGAGTTTACTTAATAAAAGAAATTATAACTCGTTTATAACACAAATGTTTAATATTTAATATTAATTCGGTGTTTAAAGTTAAACACTATTGATAAACACGGAATTTATTACAACAAAAATGATTTTTTAACTCGCCTTAAATATAAATTTTTTTTGTGTACGAGCAGCATTTTCAAACAAAGTTCTGAGTTTCTTAAACAGATTGAAACCTATACTCGGTGTTGTAGAACACGCACCGCTAAACTCGAGTTATAAAACTCGAATCAACCAAATTTTGCGGTAAACTCATATTTATTGAGATAAAATATATAAGATAATATTTTAGTAGATGAGAGACTTCTTTATTTAAAACCGAGTTTAAATAAAGTCGTACTAAATTCTTCGAATATGAAAATTAATTAATTACCAAATTAGCTCGATGCTACGAAACTGACACGCCTAGTAGCGCCAAGCTTAGCCATTACCACCGCATGTGTGTACGAAATTCATGATTACCGAAGAGATTTTATCAATATCTGCTGCGCTACAGCATAGCCACTCACAAACAGCCGCTAGGAATATCAAAGACACGATCTAGCGATCGATGGCTAGATAAATGCGCTAGATAGCATAATGTGGAGACACCTGCTCAGCACTGTATTAAGTATGTATACTATATGTATGTGTATGTTGAAGATTCACATGCTCATAAATTTTTTCTCACTCGATTAATTTGAAAACCTAAAATCTCTTTATGCGCAATTAATCATTTTAATTAGCTAATTAAGCACGACGACGAGTTTTTAATTTGAAATACATGAATTTAGAAAAATATGCGCAGGCACATTTCTTTATACATACACTTATATACATATATTCGTATAATAATGTGGAGTTTTATTCAATTATTTATGCCGCTGAGAGCATTGATATTCAGATATATAAATGTATATAATATACAGAAAATAAAATTGTATATTTAACTTTGACAGATTTATGAGTCGTGAGCTAGAGTTCAAGTATAAAACAGCACGTGCTGGTTTTCAGTTATACAAGTGTATATACAAGTTTATACTAATCTAGTCTATAGTTGTGAAAATAAAAATATACTATATTTAAGGCTTCTATATAAATATATGGGTATGTTGCTGTCGAGCCATGATGTTCTTCTACAAATTAAAGATTATATACGTATTCTGTGTTAGCAGCTGACGAATGGCTCTGAATAAACTTATGAGTTGATAAAATTCTCATTTTTGGAAAGTGTAGTACCAAAAGAAATTCGTTCGTGTTGAAAGTGTATAATGATTGCTCACCTACAATGAGAACAGTAGAAAGATGTGTTGCTGAATTTAAACGTGGTCGTACAAGCCTTGAAAACGATCCACGCAT
The DNA here is from genome assembly GCF_023373825.1 of Bactrocera dorsalis. Classification (NCBI taxonomy): domain Eukaryota; kingdom Metazoa; phylum Arthropoda; class Insecta; order Diptera; family Tephritidae; genus Bactrocera; species Bactrocera dorsalis. The sequence continues at coordinate 99,655,357 of NC_064304.1, read as the reverse complement.
TCGAATGGGACTTTCTCAACAACATTTGGAAGAGGATAAAGTGGGCTTTGTGGACGGTTCATCACTATAGATGTGACTTGGGTTTATCATCATGAGCCTGAATCAAAAGAAGAGACTAAAGAATGGTGTGAACCTGGTTGTTCGGCTTCGAAACGAGTTCGTGTCCGGAAATCGGCCAAGAAGTTTATGGCATTATTTTTTGGGATGCGAAAGGAATTTTGTTTGTGTATTACTTCCAAACTTGTAAAAAAATTAATTCTGAATATTATTGCAACTTTTTGGACCAGTTGAAGGAATAAATTCGTGAAAAAAGACCCGGTTGGCTGAAGAAAGAAATCTTTTTTCTTCAGGACAATGCACCGTATCACAAGAGCATTTTGACAAAGGCTAAAATCCATGAATTAAAGTTCGAACTGTTGGAATATCCACCGCATTCACCAGATTTGGCCACCAGCGACTTCCATATATTTTCAGAACTCAAAAACTTATGCGTGGCAAGCATTTTTCATCAAATGAAGAGGTCTATCGGCTGTTGGAACGTATTTTGCATACCTTACAGATTCTCACTTCAGGAATGGGATCCACAGATTGGAGGTTCGTTGGAGCAAGTGTGCTAATGTTCAAGGAGATTATACTGAAGAATAAAGTTTGTATCTTAAAATTGTGTTTTTCTTATCAAACGACAAAACTTATTGAACAACCAGGTATATATAATTTATAATGCTAAATTCGTTGAATTTTTAATTTAATTATAAACTAATATTGAGCCAAACACTAAAATCATAAAACCACTTCTATATTTTCCATTAATAAATGTTAACTATGATAAATATTTAATTTATTTTTACCTATTAAGAAGTCCAAATAATAAAAAAAATGCAAAAACGCATAAATTCAAATATATGCACACACACACGCGCATTTCCAATCCGGTGACATATGGCATTTAAATTTATTAGCTCAGCGGCTTCCTGTCGCGCTCACAGCCAATCTCGCAGTTGCGCGCAGGTCGTGAGCGCTTGCGCGTATTTGTGCCGACTATGCGGCGTGCGTGTAGGTAGCGTTTTAATTTGAGTTTATTTTTTATTTTATTTCAAATAATTTGCCTATATTTACAGGCAATATTAGCATTTAGTATATTACTAGCATGTTACTCTAACGATAATTGGTAAAACAGGAAACTAGCAGACTGTACTAGACTAACAGACTAACTTGCCAATAGACTGGTATCAATTTGCTTGTCACCAACTACTCACACCTGCCAAACAACAACTCATTCCGGTTTGGTGACACTCAATAATTTCAGAATAATAATGCGAGATAAGGAAACAAAGTGCATGTAAAGTGAGGCTTACATAATTGACTACAAGTTTGTTGCATTTACTTAAACTATGCGTTCAAAGGGAAGCACATTCTTTATTGAGAGGGTGCTTCCATACAAGGCGGGTCTATGAAGTCCTTACTCTCTTCATTTATTTTGAAGAAAAGAAATAAAATAAAGTTGATTATGTTGAAAATAACCTTTTTATTCTATAGATAACGGTATATAATTTTTCTATCTATCTCTCTCGCATTTGTTTTTTAAGAAAATGAAGTTAATTATGCTGAAAAATATCCTTTTATTTTATAGACAGCAGTATATCCTTTTTTTCTCTCTCGCTTTCTCTCTTCTCTCTCCGTCTCTATCTACCACTCTCTCATTATTGTGAAGAGAAGAAAGTTAATTATGTGGAAGTTTACCTTTTTATTTTATGAATAACGGTATATACCTTTTCCTCTCTTCTCTCTGTGTTTTTTCAACTCTCTCTCATTATTTCGAAGAAAGAAAAGTTAGTTATGTTGAAAATTATCTTTTAATTCCCTAGATAATAGTGTAGTATAGTATTTGTAGAGAGAGTCTTTTCTCTGCGTCTTTTTCTATCTCTCTCCATCTATTTTGAAAAAAAAAGTTAGTTATCTTTATTCTATAGACAACTTTTTTCTCTCCCTCTCTCTTACGTTCTTTTCTCTCAGTTATTTTTCTAACTTTCTCATATTATTTTAAAGAAAAGAAGGTTAATCATGTGGAAAACTATTATTTTTTCTTATTTCTATTCTCTCTTACTCTCACCTCTCTCTCTCTCTCATTATAGCAAAAATCTAAGCTAGCAAATATTTTCGAATTAATTTTAATGCCATTTAATCTCATAACATTTCTAGTAAATTTTCTTTGCAACCTTGCCAAGGGTATATGTTTTTTATGTAAATCAAAAAATGCAAAATAATTTCCATTCTCTAGTTTATGCAAATATTTGCCCTTAATACTAGTATTAGCGATAGTGACACCACAATTAGCTGCCATCTTACATAACGCCAGCGACTAAGGGTGCATCGCCGCAATATTTTGCATTGCAATTGATTGGAAAAATACAAAGTTGTACTGAAAATTTATGCGCATGCAATGCTACTAGTCAAAACATAAATAGAATAAGTGTGAAACTGTTGTTACAGCCAATAAACATATATAAATATGCATTAGCAGGCAAGATAGCCCGTAAGAGTTAAATAAATTCAAGATTTAACGTCAGCAAAGTGCTGAAACTCAGAACAAAAAATAAATAAATGCGAAAAATGTAAGAAGCGTGTTTTCATAAATCAAAGCAACTTGCGGATTCACAGATAACAATATTAAACACTCCAACCCGTTTGTGACGTCTGTACAATTAGTTGATATTAAATATGTAATTTGCATTAAAGCGAGACTTCTGTAAAGTTCTAGTAAAACCAGGAATCTTATGTCTTTTGAAAAAATCGTATTGCTTGGCGTGACAACTGGAAACGGACTGATGCTTACGATTTTACATAATTGGTTTAATCTCCACTGGTTGGCTAATGAATTAATTAGTTATGGATGTTTAATGAACGTGCCATAAATGTTTTGACGCTTTTCGTTGATATACTAGTGCAGAAGCCTTTAATAATGAAAACTAAAGAAATTCATAAGAGATTAAGATCGGTAATGAAAGATAATATAATAAACATTGAAGAAAATATAATTTTCTGCCGATCTGCGGTCGGAAAAAGGTAGGAGGAATAACCTGGTTGAATTTTAAAGGGGTAAGAATAGTTGATCTCGAATTGCGGCAAAACTACAAGCCTTATTGAAAAATGTTATATGGCAATATTGTAAGTAATGAAAAGTTCTTATCCTAAGTTGGACATTTGGTATTTATAGAGTATACTACGGATCGTAGTATTTATAAAAGCATGTTGCAAATGCGATTGAGATTATTTTGGGCGTTTTAGACAAGAAAATAACCGATGTGAAATCGTAAAAACTGTCCTCATCTGAGCTTGAACTGAAATTCCTGGCGATGCAACTCAAAATTTGATGAATTCAATGCTCCGACGCCGACAAGCAATAATTGATGCCCAATGTGGATCAACCAAATACATTAAACAATCGATCCAAAAAAAAATTGTTCTATTAAGAAATTTTCGACTTTTGTTCGATGATTATGCTTTGAATATTTTTGTTTTGCTATTGCAAAAAACTACTTTTTGGTTTCGCAAATGCCTTAAATAATGAAGCCTTTTTCGATTTTCACAGACACTTTTAACAGATGTGCCAAGCGCCATATTAGAAGCGTGTATATAGATTTCTTTCTTGACTACATCCAAAATGATATGCATGTGAGTTTCCACCAGCTCCAACATTTTATTGTGACAGTCTAAAAAAGGCAATTTCAAGCAATTAAAAATAAATTATACACTAAATTGTCTTCAAATTTGAAATATAGATATCTATGTATTTTAAAACACACAAAACCATTTCGGAAAAAAATTAAAATATTTCAAGTTAAACCAATTCAGTTACAGTTAGACTAGAGTGTTGGAAAAAATATAAAAAAAAAAAATTTTTTAACATTTTTTTTAATATACACAGCGAAATATAGACGAATCGTACCTAATTAGCTACGCAGGCGACATTGTAGCAGTTATTACAGCAGGAGACACAGAAGAAACGCGAAAAAAGATTAATAAAGTCATGAAATGAACGACGCAAGTATGGCTCGACTCACACAACCTCCAGATCGCTTCGGAAAACAGAGCTACTACTGCTAACAAGGAAGCACATACCTCTTTAGATAATCATGCAAACGACAACGGATATTCTTAGAACACAAAAAGCAGTAAACTACCCCGGCGTAATACAGGACCCCAGACTAACTTTCTGACCACAAGTGAAAAGGCAACGAAAATCACCTCCCAACTTAGCAGACTAATGGCCAACATCAGGCAAGAAAAGAGAAAGCTCCTAATTCCGACGACTATCAGCGTCCTATTATACGTAGCTAAGATCTGTGCTTAAGAAAGAAAACCGTCGTAAGGCAGTGGCCAGTGTAGATACAATTAGAACATGGCAACGAAGATGGGAGAACGAGACTCGCGGCGGATAGACGGCCAGACTATTATAAGACCTACATTAATGGACAAAACGTAAATTTGGAGAACTTCTACACAATTTTCTTCTACGAATTTTCCTTCAAGCAAATTGAAGAGGAAGACTTGGATAATATTTGGTTCCAGCAGGACGGCGCTACGTGCCATACAGCAAACGCTACACTCAATCTTTTACGTCCTATCTTCGAAAATCGCATAATCAGCAAAAGAGGTGATGTGAATAGGCCTCCCAGAAGCTGCGATTTAACTCCGTTGGACTATTTTCTGTGAGAAGCTGTTAAAGATAAATGTTACACCAACAATTCAGAAACAATTCAAGATCGAAAGTACGAGATTCAAGCTGCTGTAGCTGCCATAAGGCCTGAAACCATCGAGAAAGTACTCTAAAATTGGGTGTGGATCGGATAAGCTACTGTAACCTCAGCCGTGGTGGTCATTTGTCCAAAATTGTTTTCCACAAATAAATTTCATAAACCAACCTTTTAAATAAATGTTAGACCTTTGAAAAATATCAAGCCGTTTTTTTATTGAGTTTTTAAATTAAAAATTCTATATGGCCCACCCGTTACATGGACTTTATTTTGATCTATAAGTTTGTATGACAGCTATATTGGACCGATATACTAATATATTTCCCAGTCAAGTTTCATTTAATCACGAAGAGCGCTTAATACAATTGTCGGCTGATTTAAAATAGCCATTGCTCATTTATGCGCTTATATGCTTGTAAAAACAACCAATAGCAACAACAAGCTATACTAACTACGTAGTTAGAATAGTTTCTAATAAAAACAGCAAAAACTAACAAAATATCGATCCGCCATTGCAAAAACATAACAAATGAAGCTACCATGAATAAATACAACAATGCTAGTTGAAGTGCTGGAGACGAATGCAGTCAAACCGCTCGGCTTAGCTCAGCTGTTCAACGACTCGGCGCAGCGGTAGTGATACCCATTAATAAAATGGCGCGCAAAAAATTAATAACAATAACAAAAATACAACATTGTGCGTCAGCGTGTGTGCACAGTAGTGAGGAGCACTCAATACAACAACAAAAGCGCCGAAGCACTTAGCATAGAATCGCAAACACTTTTTGTGTTTTTGTTTGAAATTAACAATGGCCATTCCTAACTGCAGTTCGGCAGCACCTGCTGTAGCGCTCATTAGCTGCTGGCATTCGCAGTCGCTGCTGGCGTCGATGCTGCCTATTTTCCATGTGTATGTATGTGTGCTTTTGTGTACCGTTGTTGTCATTGTTGCTAATAGGCGGTCGCTTGTTTCGTGGTTTCTTTGTTCTTGTTGCCATTGCGGTCGCATTTGATGAGTCAACTGATGCGTTTTTTATACCAGCCATTACCAACGGCAGCAGCGACTGCAATAGCAACAAAACTAGCAACAAAAATAACAACAAAAGCGGCAAAAGCAAAAAGATTAGCAACTGTAATATTAATTTTAGCAGCAATTGCTCGAGTTTTAATACTTGATTGTTGGCCGTGTTTTTGCTGTTGTTGTTACTGTTATAATTGTGTTTAATGCGTTTACAGTGTTGCTCGGTTATTGTTATTATTGTTGCAGCGCATGATTGCTATGGCTAAAGCATTGTCATTTTTTTCTTCTATTTGTTAGAAGCCAACTTTGTTTGCCTTTTTTGCAGTTCATCTGTGCGCTTTTCGCTTCTAATTGTTATTGCTTTAAATTTGTTTTTTTTTTGTTCCTTCTTTTGTTATACCCATGCGTTTTGTTGTCTGTGCGGCCTATGCGCTAGTCACTACTTCTAGCAAGTGCATTTATTACGGCTCTAATGCAGGGGCAACGCTGGCAATAAAACTAATAGGAGCGCAAGCCAGGATGATGCCGCGAGTGGAAATTGAATTCAAAACGTTTTATTTATCCCAAAGTGGCGCGTTTTTCTTTTAAGACACAATTACAATTATAGTTACAAATGTAAAATGTAAGCAGGAAAGTGGATAGTTGAATGAAATTGAAGTTTACTTGGCGATCCCATGCGCAGAGTAAGGCTTTTATTCAATTAAATTTTTTTATGTATTTTTGTTTGTTGTTATTTGGTGCATAGAATGCTTAAATTTTGATTTTATTCGTTTATTCTTCTTCTAAAAAAAATTAATTAATTAATGTTCTTAAAGTGATATTTTTGTCTAGAAATTAAAAAGTCTTTTCTTTAAAGCTTAACTCTTCAGGAATTTGTGCGGAATCCGATTTTTCAAAATTCAAATTATTACTGGATATATAGACATTTTGCTGACTCAGTACCCAAAATGTTATCCCATGACTTAGACTAGCGAAAAGTTTTGTTTCGAAACTGCCTTTTTCAAAACGATACCCACTCTCAAGTTTTACTGAACTGATTTACTGGAAACTCTTAGAGAGTCTATCCATATTCTTCTATTTCAATTTCACTACTTCTAAAAAATTCGAAACAGTCAAAAAAGGTGGTACAAAATTGTTTTTGAGGTCATTTCGTGAAAAAATTATATTCCAACCAGAACCTGCAACATTTTTATAATTAATACAATTTTTTTTGTTTCAAAAAAATCTAGTAAAAAATTTGAATTAAAAATATTAATCTCCTTTTTTTCCAATTTTCACCAACTATCTGCAATTCATAATTCTAGGTTAGATAACCCCTTTAATTAATCGAAGAATCCACAGATACTTTCAAATACAATTTGATAAAAAATAACCCAGAAACTGTAATTAAATTCCACGGGGACTCGAACTTGAATATATTTGGAAAGTTATAGAAAAAGAAAGTTAGGTCTTTAGAGAACGTAGCCCTCACACCTGAATTTTCAGACGTGTTTCTCTATATTTTCTACTATATTTTCTCTGAACTAGCGGGATTTTTAATATAATAAAATAAATAATTTAGAGAGTTTGAGGCGGAGAAACACGGATCTACCCGATGGCGATACTGCTTGGAAAGAAGAACTAGTTTATCAAACAATTCAAGATCCAATAAATTATTACATTGACTACATTGATGATGAAATGATAAACAAGATTGGTAGTGAAACAATTCCTTATTCCAAGCAAACGAAAGGTATAATGCTACCATTCTTTACCATTTGAGATTAGATGATTCGTTGCCAACCTTCTGTGTTTGGGCGTAACACAAGCTACAAATATGCAGATGCCTAGGTTACCAAACTTTAGATTATCTGCTATTGCAGATTCTTCAACAATAATTTGCCTTGAGAAAATCAAAGAAGCTTTTCATATAAATCATAATACTCAACAGCCTGAACGTGGACCAAGTAATTACGCCTAACTTTATTAAATCCGTCTATTACTGAATAAAATGAAAGAGAAATGCAATAATATAGACCCGGAAGAACATCAAAGCGTTGATGAAAAAATTATTAATTTTAAAGGGTGCAACATTCTAAAACAAATTTTTCCAATGAACAGCAGTAGAGAATAGTTGGCTGTTGTATAGACGACACCTCAACAGCCACAACGGAAATACAAAGCATATGCAATTGGATTGGATTGGATATCCAATTGAGTATTGCAAATGAAATCTAAATCTAATATCACACAAATGAGCGTCTCCAGCATTACCAGCATCATCTTCAGTGACAAACGTTTCATCTACTTCATCATAGAAGCGATTGTACATGCCTGAACCGCCAAAATCCATGCGTCTCCATTGAAATGATCAGGAGGAAAAAAAGTTGCAGGCTTCGTAAAGCGAATGAAGTAACTTATCCTGGTTTTCAGCAAGATAGAAGGCTCTTGCGGAAAAAACGTATATAAAGCTTCTGAAAATTACTTGTCGCACTGATGTCAGAATGGATGTCTCTAGCGGAAAAAAGCAAAAAGTGGTCAACTACAATGGTGCATATTGGTTCATTAAAAATCATTATATAAAATATAAAAAAAGCTTAGTTTCAGTTTGATTAGAAATTTTCGACTACCCAATATTTATAGGAAATTCAATATCGAAGAGTATCAGATAATGCAAATCCCTGGTTTAAACAACAAAATCCATTTACAAATACATATTCCGCTGTTATGACTGTTTATGTGTATTGATAGCTCTTATTAGCTTCTTTAATTAAGTTTAACTGTAAATAAGTGCTGTGCGGAAAAAAGTAAAATTCCACAAATAGTAAAGCAGTATCATGCTCTTAATATGCGGAGGCTCATTGAAATGCAAACTATTTTACACACACATACAAACACACAAGACACAGCATTAATTATTTATCATTAAACCTTTTGCGCTTTGCTCCGCGCTATAGCCTTAGACATGTGCATGTGTTTGTGTGCACTTTTAAATTATGTGTGTTTAATTAATTTTCTATAATTCTTTTAAGCACTTTGTCTACTTAGAAGCGGTTAGCTGACAGAAATTCCATAAAATATAACCAAAGTAAATAATAGTAATAATTCCAGCAACCTGTTCAAAAGCTTTATATTCCCCTATACATAATAAATGAGTGTAAACACATCACTATAACTAAGTAAGTACACATCATTGCGTATTCTCCATAGACTGGCAGGCATCATTAATCGGGCAGCTCGTTAAATTTTCATTATTAATTTGATTGATTTGTAATTTATGTGACCGTTTGATGTCATCACGTGTTCATATGCTCCATCGCTCATTTGCTCGCTCGTTGTCGGCCGCACACTTCACAAAGCCGACTATACGCCGCTTTGTTAGCTACAAGTGTGTATATGTGTGTGTGTGTGTGTGCAACGCGCTCATCAATTCAATGACAAACACATTTTCTACGTCGTTCATAGTTGCTAGTCGCTGGCAGCGCTTTGAATTTGATTAATATTATTGTACTATTATTTTAGTATTTTTTTTAGTTATTTTATGTTCGTACAGCATTTGTGCAATTTGAAATTGTTTACTGCGCAATTAATGTATGTTGCATGCTGCATGTTGCATGTCAAAGAGTTCATTGTTAATTGATCTTTGCAATTATTGTTAAAAATAAATCAAATCGAATGTGAATTTATGATAACGTGATGATTTATTTTGATTTACTGTGCCACCGGGCACTGACAGTTAATGAATTTATGAATTTACACGGATAAATGTGTGCCTGTGTGCTAATAAATCTCACTAATATAACTCATACGCACTGGTGTGTTATCGTATGTTTATGTCTGCTTATTATTATTAATATTTTAAGTTTCAGCAAAGTACAAATTGATTAATAAATAATGAATTTGCCACAGCTATGATTAGATTTGATACGATTTGAGAGATAACAGCCAATACGCATGTTCTTTTCATTTTACTAATCCACTATAATGAAGCGGAATACTACTGCCGTCTAATTCCCTGCTTAATATTTATATGTATTCCTAATACCAAGCCTCACACCGCCTCACACACCGCATTTATTTAATCTATTCACTAGTTTTACTCCCGTAATCTCCTTAAACGCATCGCTCTGTGGCAGGTTTGTGTCTTAAGTCTTCTATTTGCGCTATACAAACGGCATAAATCACTCACCAACAGCTTAAGTTCGTTATTTCAGTCTATTAAGAACTACTATTTATAACTCGATTGATGATCTTATTTGTCATTTACTTTGTGAGCTCAGATAAAAATTTCAAAAAAAGTTGAAGCATAGCTTATATTTTAAGCTGGAATTCCACAAATTGATATTGCTGTTTTATTGTTGGGAAATCCATTCAACATGTAAAACTTCCGGGTATACTCTTCAACGGCTCCGCCGCACACTCGGGTCATAAAAATAACAATGCCAACTCATTTGTGTTATCCAATTACAAAGCATGCGAAGATTAATAACTGTTTATGTGTGTCATAAATTCTTGCAAATGTTCAGCTTGTGCTGAATTTCATATGCAACAATAGAATTTTGTAATGCTTGGCTGTTATTTGTATACAGTTTTTTAAGTTTGTTTAATTCGTACAGAATTGGATGGCAACAAATCGCATGCGTCAGCCGTGAAACTTAGAAAATTTAATTGTTTCAATTATGTTTTGCTAAATTTTTTCAAATAAGTTTTAATAAAGCTTAAAAAGTGGAATAAAATAGAAAAACATTGCGTACTATTATTTCTGCTGCAGTTTTCATTCATCTAAATGAAGACTTTTCTGACCCCTCTTCTAATTTCTGATTTGTTTCTTAAAACAAAGTTTACATGTGACGTGCTTGTCAGATCGTTGGGGATTCCTATTCGTTTTTAAACTACTGTGTACCCGAAAAATACACACACCATAAGTAATATTTCTCCCTGCTTGGCTATTTTAAGTTTTTCACTGTTAAGGTTTAGTTTCGAAGATATGAGCGTATTACTAAGAACGTTTCCGAGCGATCGAAAGTAGGTGGAGCACGTAAATCGTAAATCGTTCCCGAAATTTTAAACGCGTTTATCTCAAAACCGTGTTCTCAGAGTCGGTGAGGAAAATTTCTCCGAAACCGCTAAGCCGATCGGTTTGAAATTTTCACACGACTTACTCAGATATATTTTTCAGGTAATGATCGAAGGAGTAAGGTTTTGGACATTAATTTCGATTTTTTAAGCCACTTTGAAGAGAAAAATTTTCATGAAAAAATGATTTTTTTTTTTTTTTGAATAGCCGCCATTTTGTCAAAAATAAAAATTTTGACTAGACCTTCGATCATTACCTGTATTTATTTATCACAAAACTAAATATTTTTGGTTTTGGTTTTTAGATAATTTGGACCAGAGATATCTTGCTCACCCCCAAGCACTTTTTTGGACGTCTCTCCGCAGATCATCTACAAGAGCTAGGGGATCCAATATTTTTTCTAAATAAACCGCTGATTGTTAAAGTACATTGAATTCTCTTTAAGTACATTTTTTCCATGAATGTATAAAATAAAATGCTTCTTTGGAAAAAATTCACAAAAAACGCGTTTTTTCTGCCTCGCAAGTGGATATAAGCAACTTGTGTTTGTTAAAAAAAAAGGATCAAAAAGCATTTCGTGTGATAATAAAGCAATGTTTTCTGGAGGAAAATTAACCTTTGTAAAGATGTTTGCTAATTTCGAAAACGCGAATTAACACTGAGGACAATCAAGGCAGTGAATGTCCTAAAGCGGCAAAAGCTCTGTGCAAAGTTGATACCTTGCAAGTTCATAATTCAACAAAAACAACAAATTGCTAATTTTGAGATATGTTTTAGTGCTCTTTAATCATAAAGAAAGTGAATTTTTGCGACGGCGTGTGACAATAGAAACATGGCTCCAGCACACAAGTGGACTGAACATTATGAACCTCAATCGTGGAAAGACGAGAAATGCGGGCGGTTATGGCATCGGTCTTTGGGATGCACGTGGTGTAATATTCATCGTCTATTTTCTGAGCCAGTAATGATCCGTTGCGTTGGATTTAGTTCTATTCTACCATTCCTAAAACTTAGCATTGTATTATGTTGAGAAGGACCAATTTGTACTTCTTCTGCTCACTTTAATTCTTCGAAAACATGTCTATATATCTCAAATTATAATAGACCTTTTTATCAACACTCCAGTTATTCCGTTATATTTTTATGCTAGATATCGCATTTGGCTGCAACAATAGACGAACGCGCTTTTCTCGAAATTACTTTTTTCAATGCATTTGCCAAAATATAAAATGTTAAAATCTGCAAAAACAGTCATGAAAAATTTAAATTTGTAATATTAAAAAAAAAATTTGAAAAATCGTTTGTAGTTTTTGTTTTTGAGAAGCAGATATATCATAAATTTTCTTAGTTTTGCAACTTCCTGAGGTAGCGTTATTCGCATTCAACAAGAAACCGTCATAGTTTTATTTTTCAGCTGACCACAGAAATCATGGCGACGAGGACCCTGCCTGTTTTCCTATATGTATATTTCAAGGACGCATAACTGAAGGATTTTTTTTGATTATGTCTATGCTTCTAATAAATATACTAATAATTAAAAAACGAATGGTAAAAATATCAAATGCTTAATTTATTAGTCTATGGCCAAAATTCCTCGAAATTTGGACATTATTAGAACATGAGTTTAAAGTGAAACACTTATAAACTTCTATTTACCCTCATTTAAAAACTAAATCTTATAAAAAATTTGGTACTCACCGATTTTTATCAGCTAAGTTATGCCGCCAAATTCACTGTATTTGTTTATTAATAGATATTGAGTATTAATTAAGTGAAGTTTCACCAAATTCTGTGCACTTTAATCGATTTATAGTTGTCTCATGCACTTCTTGTTGTTGTCAAGCACTTTTTTATTTGTGTGTGTTTAACGATCGCCAGCTTTGAATATTTTTTAAATATGTGAATTTCGCATTTTTATTAGCTAGAAATTTATTATGCTCTTTTCTTTCACTTCAACTTTTTAAAGAACATCTTTACATGCCTTAAGTTATATATAGAAAATTATTTTAAGGATATTTCACGTAGTTTAAATACTTTTTTATTGAAATCACAAATATTCTCGTTTCTTGTTTTGTTTTTAGTTTGATGAAGCACTTTTTTTACTAAAACATTATGTACCTAAAGTGCTGCCTTAAGTGTGCAAAAACAATTTCGAACTCTTACTCACTTATGTGAAAGTTATTTGAGTTTCCATTGATCTGTGTTTTAAATGAATATTGAAAAAAGAAATATCAATAATAAGTGTTTAAAAATAATATTTAAGTAAGAAATTGTGTTTAGATATTCTCATTGGTAGTTCATTTTACGATTATTATCTATGCAACTTTTAGTTTCATGTGTGATTATACATATATACATATATGAGTAATATGCTTTCACTCTATTCTTATATGCAATTTTCTTTTAATATCCTTCTCGGCTGATCTTTACATGAATTCGATTTTTCTAGAAGAGTAATTTTCATCACTTGTTAAAAGGAATTGAGAATTCCAACTGCAATATTTTGTGAAATTTGAATGCAAAATTGTTTGAAATATTGCTTATAGGGAAATTTTTGCCCAAAAACGAACATGAAATATGAATTATCTTATAAAATATAAACCTTCTAATTCCACAAGTGTTGCGACTGAAAAATTTTTCAATCCAAATTCGAAATCTGGACAGCTAAAACACCCCACAGACTCCTTAGCACATCAGTCGCAAAAGTTGACTATTCAAAAACTCTTACAGATTTTTGGATTAGTATATTAAATGGAGTAGAGTTTGAGTTATATGTAGTCGTCAAATAATGAGAATAAAATTTAGGTTTTTAACCGACTAATTTAGATGTTTAACAGTCGGCTATATCGAGCGAATAAGAAATCATATACATTTTTCCACAAATTTGAACCGAAATTCTATGAAATTCGAATTGTTGTTAGATTTAAAGGCTCTAAGTGCCATATATAAACAGTGCTTGTAGCATTGCTGAAATAAAATTTTACTACATAATTACCTATTTCAAGCAACATTTTTTGCTCAAGCAAAATATTCAATCAATTCTCTCTGAAAATTATTTCATAAAATTTTCAATAAATTATCTCTGAAAGTTATTTCATAAATTTAATAATTTTCCATAATTCTCAAATCATACCACATCATTTTTCCAACTGTTTTGTTTTCTTTTTTTAATTTTAAGTCTTTCCGCTTCTCATATCACACTATTTGTATAAGAAAATATTTAATTATAACTAAAAGCACATATGCATCGTTTTTATAGGCGTTTGACGGCTACACGACAGCGCCGCTCCACGCTGATGACGAGCTGACGTTAATTTGTGTGACAGCTCGCCAGGCAGGCAGACACACACGCAGCCGAACGTCTTTTCAAATATGTAGACATGCAGACGAGTCGTCGGCAGCCAAAACAAGATGGGCAAAGTGTGCGCAAAAGTGGTGGAAATCGGCATGCATAAATAGTCATAAGCTACAAAAACGCATAGCGCAGGTATTATATTGTGTTAAGCTTTTTGACTGGCGCAACTGGAAGAAAGTGCATTTGTTTTGGTAAACTGCCTGTTTTGCTGATTACTTGACTGCAGGCTCAAAATATGTGTTATAAAAGATAAAATTGGATAATTTTTTTTTTATAAATATGTGTAAATATCACGAATAAGTCGCATATTTTACTTTGATGCTAGTAATTATAGCTCTAAGTATGGAAATATATGTGACTAAGCAAGTTCGTTGCTTAAGTCTTTTGTAAATCTTTGCAAAACCGCACTTCCTACCATATATGCTAGAGGTAATGATTATACAATATTATATATTGGAAACTATAGTGCATATAAAGTATGAAAGTGGAGAATATTTTGGAGAGAAATGTACACATAGTATGAAAATAGAAAATTTTTTGGAGAAAAAGCATTAAAGAAAAATAATTTCAAGTTTATTTTTGAGCAATGAGAATTGATTTTTTTCGAGTAAACAAATAAAACTACAAAAAGTTTTTATTTATGGATTAAATATAAACATTGAATTCACTAATTATTGACATTTTATATATTTCGTTTTCATAGCGTTTGAGAGTATGGAAATCTCAAATTTTTTTCTTGGCACCGACGTGTATTTATTTTCATCGAAATATTTGAAAAGCTTCAGCAAGCACTTCTTGGTATTTCTTAACTTTAGATGAAACGTTAGGAAATTTTTTGCATAGAAACTAAAGAAATATGAAATTTAATAGGAAATGTAGTAGAAGAAATTGGTATTTGAATTGTTTGTATGGTCTTTCCAACATGGATTATCAATGTCATACCACAGCTAGTACTACAGCCAGGTTTTTTTCGCAAAAAGTGAAATATTGCCTATGAATTATGAACAAAATTTTTTTCCAAATAAACAAAAAAGTTGCTAGCATTTAAAAAAAAACAGATTGGTGAGTTATGTATATTTCAAAGACTATGCTTCTCATGTAAATATTGGTAGTCGAAAAAGTCTTTTCGTATTTTGTCAATATACATATGTCGTTGCAGTCGTAAACCTCCACTGCTGCCAATCACATTGTATCATACCATACATATATTGTTGGAAAGGTGAGATTTTATTCCTCATTTAACCAAAAAAAATTAAATTCTGGATTAGTTGAAAAAAAGTTACAGAGGTTCAAAACTGTGTTAAAAAAATTATGGAATTCGCTATATTTTGAAGTTTTGATTTAAACAATCAATATAAGCTTCAGCTGTACTTTTGAAAACAAATTCGTAATATCATAATATTGCACTAACTTGTGAGGAAACCTACAGAGAAAAGTATTTTAACAAAATTTGTTACTCCAATACATTTTCTGGTTTTTTTGTTATTTATTTTAATTACATTCTTAAAATATCTAACATATACACTTACACACAAATCTCAGAATTACAGTTTTTTAATATTTTTTTTTCAATATGTTTCATTTTATTATAATAAATTAAAAAGTTTTCAAACTTTAATTTCAAAGTTTTTTGTAGCATAGATTTCACTGGAATTTTTTATGTAGAAATTTTCTCATTAAAAGCAAAAAATATTGGTGCTGTTTGTATATTTTGTTTTTTTTTAATTTTAATTTTTTATATTATATATTTTTATTGATGTACATGTATTTTTTCAATACTTTTATTTTTGAGTAATGAAAACCTGAACCTTTTTCAAACACTTAAACACTGTTTTCGCCTTTATTTTTTATTTATTATTTTTCTTTGAATATTAATTAAAAATATTTGATTATTAGTTCATGCGATTTATTAGAAAAAAACAAGCAATATTGCTAAACCTTGCTTATGTTTCACCAATACTTTTATTGCCTGATTTTTGCTTGGATTCAACTGACTTGCCACAAAGCATAAAATCGCACGCTCCACGAAAATATTTTTCTAATGTAATAATTTCTAGTTTACATAATAATTTCTTCGCTGCTGCTGTTTCTCAACACTTGAGCACTGCATATTTTATTTATATTTTGCTTCGAGTGCAGCGGGAAAAACAAAAATGCAAAAACAACTTAAATAAATGCAAAAATCGCATGCGATCACGCGCTGTAGCCAACAGAGTCAATCGAAACGAATCGAATTAAATACTTCAGAAAATTACGTTCGCCGAAATGCTGCGATTACACTACGTCGACGTTGTTGTCGTTGCCGTTTTGCTGTTGCACGTTGCACGCGCGATTTGCCGTTGTGCAAAAATGTGCAAACAATCCCGCAAGAAAGCCGTACAGAAACTGCAAGACGCTAGATCGGGCTAACTGCAGTCAGGCAGGCAGGCAGCCCAGCAGCGCCTGGCTATTCCAGTGCAATGCAGTGGTGGACGAGCGTGCGAGCGTTGTGAGTAACTGCAACATGCACAATAAACAAGAACAAAAACAACAGCGACGACAACAAAACACAATAAATGCAATAACAGCAGCAACAACACGGGCAGAAGCAACAGCAATGCAGACAGGCAAGCAAAGTAGCATGAAAATGCGAAAAATTGCAATCGAAGCAACGAGGCTGCTAACAACAAGCTGGCGTTGGTGGGGGCAACGGCGGCGCGCATGCAACGATGCCGGTGCAACGAAATGCAATGAAATTCCAATGGAAGGCACTGGCACACAGATCCACACACACGCACTAACACACACGTAGGTGTAGTGGCAAGCAAAACCAGCGAAGCAGCAAAGCGGCAGAAAAATTGCAAAGAATTGCAAAAACAGCAGGCGAGTAGAAATAATGAAGCAAACAAGCAACAAATACACACAACAAATGGCGACAACCAGTACCGCAAAACCAGCCACAACCACAACCGCAATCGCAACAGCAACAGCAATTGCATTGCAGTGCATCGGACAAACAAAGTGAAACAAAATAAATAACAAGGCGGCAGCGGCAACACGAGCCGAGCAGCAAGAAAAAATCGTGTGTGCAATTCTCGTAGCAACAACCTCGCAAAGACCGACTGACCGAGTAATACAGAGCGGCGGTTGGCTTGCTGTTTGGCGGCGGCGGCCGGGCGGCGAACGTGGTTTTGGCGCTGATGCGACGGTGTGGCTAACAGCAACAGTTGCCGAATGCAGGCGAAATGAAAAACGAGTCTCAGCGAAGCCCAGCAAAGCCAGTGGTTTTGAGATCAAAAGCAAACCAGCTGCTGCTGGTCGCCGTGTCTAGCACAGCTGAGAGCGCGAGCGCGAGTGCGCGCGCTAAAAGCGGCGAGAGTGCGCTTACGGATATGAAATACACAAAAAGCCGCTATGTTGCGGCAGCGTAGCGCTGCTAACAGACGACGGCGCAGCGCTAAACCGTTAAGAGCAGCGGCATTATAAAGCGGCGCGTAGTTGGTGTGCGCCAGCAGCGTCGCGTAAGAGTAAATTCGTTTAGCAGAGTAGTCATTGTGGTGTTTAAGAGAAGCGTCTGTGCCGTGTTGTTGAAACTGTTGCGCGTTGGTGAGTTTTCCAGCTGTTTGCACTTCCAGCGCGCGCTCTGAGCGCCAATTGCTTTTGTGCGCGCTCACCTTACGGTTTCTTTCCAGTTACTACGCTGATAGCTGCGATCAGCTGCATGCGCGCTAACCAATAAAAATCGTCATTGATGAGGAAATCGAAATAGCGACAGCACGAACGCGCTGGAAAAGAGTTGGAGCTGTGAGTGTACTTTGAATTGGAGTTTGTTAGAATTAAATTAAAGTTTTGTGTTTTTACTTTTCAAATGTGAGGACTCGTTTTAGTTAAGGACTTTCATTAATCACAAATTAAAATCTTTTTTAATATGTAAAATATGAGAATTTATACAATAAATGCACAAAAGACTTAAGCGACGAACTCATATGTCCACAAAACGTTATTTATATAGAGTATAAGAAAAGTCTTGTTTCAACTATTAAGTATTAAAATCAGAAATTAAAATATATAAGTTTTCCATAAATACTTATGTAATAAATTTTTTTCCTAATAACTTTATCTACCCTGCAGGACAATCCAGCGGTATTTCTTAAAGGCATTTTTCTCGGTTGTTCGCGATTAAACTTACTTTATAGAAATCTTGCTTAGGCATCATAGAACGCTGGCCCATGATGGTACCTAAAAACTCTTTTATATTGGATCATAACTCCGCTACAAAACGGAAAATTGCTTTGGGCCTGTCTCAAATTCGTTGACACGAATAATATCAGTTACAGGTTAGTCTTCTGGATAACCGAAGATAAGGCTATGGTGATGTTTCAACTTCAGTAGTACAAAGGGTAAATAAAAGAGGAGAAAGCGCCTGGGTGACAGGCATTCTAATGAGTATGATGAGAACAGATACTCTTTGAGTTCTATCTGTTAGAGTGACTGCTCCCCTCCCTGAAAGAAGTTGTACTTCGTAGCATTATGTCTACTTCCACCTTAATAACGATCACTAATGCCTAAATAAATACTACTATTGAGAGCTCCTTACAGTAAACTCAACCTCCATCCTACCCTTCTAAACTCGACCTATCAGTGAAAAAGCTCACTGCGATACTTCTCCAGCGACTTCTCCCTATCCTCATGCTCCTCGTCGGTATGTGAGCTGAGAAAAAGCAGCCACGAATGGCTTGATCCAAGTTTTTAGAAATGCAGTTGACGAAATAGAAAATTTCGACATGTCCTTGGTCGGACCCCTTCATATACCCTGCTGCTCCGAGCCTTAGAGTACACCTCGCAAGCCATACACCTGCCGACAATGTCCACGCTTGCTTTGTGTCGGATGACGTTAAGTGCATCGAAAATTCTGATGAAAACAGCAAGTGCAGCCTTTTCGAGCGCTGTTTCTTAGAGCCAAAATACCACCTTAGGTGTGAGTAACCACCTTTTCAGTATAGCGCTGTAACAGCCATATAAGGCAACGGTTGCCTTCTTTACTCTTTTCTCAATATTTTTCCTCCATGAAGGCTTTGTATCAAGGATAAGCGCTAGGTACTTCCCCCTATCAAGAAGTTGAAGACATAAACCTCCAAAAGTTGGGAGAGGCACGTTTTGGATCTTATACCGCCTACTAAATACAACCACTTCAGTTTTCCAAAATATTTTAAAATCCGTTCTGAGGGTCTCAAATCGAACAATATTTTACTCAGACTTGCAACAGTAAAGAAATCGTCAATATATTTGTATTAAATTTCTCACTTACTGTAACCTGCAAAGCCGCATATTCAATGTAGTATTTTTCAAAATCTTATTAGCTTAACATTATCAAAACAAAAACAGAAACGTGCAACAATAAACATTAAACAACCACAAAGCCGTTTGCGACATGAAATCACAAATTTATATATGAAACAACAACAAAATAAAGTAAAACGTTAACGCCACTGATGGACAGTTGAATACGCGCCCATAGGCACACGAACAAACAGATTTACAACGCACACTGACAGCCAAACATAAACAACAAACACATGACACAATAAGCACCGGCAACTGCCACCAATAATAACCAACTATATTTATTTAGTAATGCACAAACGGCAACTAGAGTGCCGCAGTAATACTCTAGAGACTGTGGAGAGTGGCAAGGTGGCAAAGGGTGAAAAAACTTGCCACTTGTTGTGGCACAAACAGTGCGGCTGCAGAGTGCCTTGCCACTGGGTGTTAGAAAATTATCATAAAAGTATTGAAGTGTGACCTGCATTGACAACCTTTGACAGCTATGTCAATAGCCAAACAACAACAATAACACTACTGTCGGGCTACTGGGCAGTAAGCAGGAAACTTGGCGAGTGACAGCAATTTCAAAGAAGCAACATTTAACAACTTGGGTAAAAAAGGTGAAGCTTGTCAGCTAGAAAATTAAATAAACACAACGCAACACACACACACACACACACATAGTCATGTATTATAACTATGCGTATGTTTGTTTGCATGAACTTAAGTCAATAATATAGCTGCAATGCTTTAGGTGCAGTTCATAGTGCGCTGTGGCACGTTGACACCTTATTGGCTGCAGCGACCGCTTCCACTTACACTGCGGCGCTTTTTTCCAACTTCGATTGTTGTGTCGGTCGCCACAATGAAATTGTCATAAATTACAACGCGTCTGACAAGTGTCGGTGTTTTTACTGTCTGCTTGACGCACACATACCTACACGTATTTGAGCGCAGCGCTTCTTCGCCGTTGTCTTCTGCCGACTGCCGCTTGTTGCTTGTCGCCTTCTCCACTTTTTTTCTAGCGTAATCGCCTTTGTCACCCCATTGGCGGGCGCGCGACACCCAAAGTGCCTTCGTCATTGCCAGCCAGCTCATATACAGGTACACACACTCACACTTCAACAAATGCATTGTTTATGGTGATGCTCATTTGTGGCATCTCGGTATAATGAAGTGTTATGCATGTATGTGGAGCTGGCGTTACGCGCCATGTCCGGCCAGTCAAAATTGTCAATAGCTGTGTTATTGTGTGTCCTTTAGCTATCAGCGGGCAGCGCCCAATTCCATAAGTGAGTTGTTCACTTGCTCATATCATTTGAATTAGTCGTAACATCATGTAGAATTGCTTATGTTTGACAGTCGATGGGCGGATAAAATTGTGGCGAGTGTTGCAGGTGCTATGGAGTATTCGTATATATGAAGGGAAAGGGATTGGCAGCGGTAAATTTTAAATTTAATTGTTCGATTGCACTTGTAGTTCAATTTGTGTTGCCTGATAATATATATACTCTATGCTGACATTCATATTCACTAGTATAATATATTTTCGTTGTAAGCTTTTAATATTAGTCGCATACATATGTCCAGTTCGAACCATTATAGCTGCTGCTGATCGGTCATGCTTTCAGTTTAAGGGTAGTTTAGAAATTTAAAGAAATTATTGAGTCTTTAATAAGTATAATCCTGCTGTCTGCCGTTAGATGGCGTAGGTAAGGTAGGTTTAATGGCGGACTAAGAAATAACACTTAGAATACTATATGCAGTTAAATGTGAAGCCATAAATAATCAAACTCCCTTCACTTCGAGCCAGCAAAGTAACTTGTCGCCAATAAAAATTTGTCAGAAATTTGTTTACTTTTCCTAATAATTCGGTAGGGTATATGAAATTGTGTACACAAAGTATATAACCCTTTATCCCGCAAACGAGGAGCAATCAAGAAAGAAGTATTGAGATATTTCCAACGCGTTTTCTTCCATACAATTTCTGCAGCTGCTGATTCTTAATCGTACAGCATGTTAGATTCACCACAAATAGGATAGGCTGGCCTTACTGGAGACAAAGGACTCACTGGAACTATTAAGATCTATCTTGATCCAAAACGCCAAGAGATGTTACAACTGCTTCCAGCAAGACCTTAGTGAAACCACCCTCAATTTACAGGAGGGTCGCAATGGTGAATTATTCAATCGTTTTGGATTCCACAAGCCATGAGATGATAGAATGCAGGGCAGTATTTATTAACTGGTATCCTGATATGTGACCCTTTGGATTGCGCCTCTCATATGCCAGTCTATCAGCCCATCAAAAGAAGGCGTACTTGAATACTATTCCATTATTTCCGTTGAAAAGCTATCATGCTTGTGGGTTTTCTTCAGTTTATGTCATTCTTTTGAAAAAAAACAGTAATTTTTTTTTAACACAAATATGTCTAACTTTGTGCCTAAAAATTTTTGTGGCGAGGAAGTTCTTCTTCCTTATTTCAAAGCAAAGAAAGCTGACGGTTACCCTATTTGAAAATTGGATATATGAAATTTTATAGCTTTGAAGACGAAAAAATACGAAAAATAGTTTGAAAATGAAGACCTAAAAGAAAGGACATAGACGAAGCTGTCTTAAGCTGTCTCAACGAATTTCAAGTAGGCTCAAAGTACTTTACAGATTTCTATGGCTCTCATGCTATACTATATATATCTATCTATAGTTATAGGTACCACAATGGACCGGCCTTCTATGATATCCTATACAGATCCCTGTGAGTAGTAGTCTCCTAACTTAACCTAACTTCACTGGAAACATTAATTGATGTAGATTGTTGACCAATATAAGTACAGTTCCCAGAATCATTGGGAGTCAATCAAGCCGCCATTTCAAAATCGGCCGGATATATTGAAAAGCAATAAATTGGGTACCATATGGGAGATATAGAAGCCAAGCGAACTTGAATGAAGATTTTGAATTTCTGAATAAACGTTACATAAAAGAAGAAGTTTTTGCATCAAAATGTGGCCGGTGTTGAAAAAAAAATATCCTTCATATCGTCACCTGAAATGCAAATTAACGTAACAACATTTTCAGAAATTTACAGTGGCATGAATGAAACACGGAATAAAATGGAACATGAGTGAAACAAAATATTAATATTGGTTAAAACTGATTTATATATGACCGCAGAACCAGAAAATGTTGATCATATTTAATATTATGTATATAATTTGAAGTAGTGAAGCGTAATCAATAAGACACTCAATTTCGAATTTTTTGATGATACGTTATTTTGCATTTCAGGTGACGATATATTATAGTTAAATAAAAAAAAAAAATCATAAGTGAAAATTAGCCAACCATTGTGGTGGGATCAGAAGGATGTGCTGCTTTATGAGCTTCTCAAGCTGGGTGAAGCCATTAATGAGGAACTCTACTTAAAAGATCTCATTAAATTGATAAGAGGCAATAATTTTCAATTACGTCAGCGATCGGTCTCATGTTTCAAGACCGGATAAATAGTATTTTGAAAAGAGTGATAAGTAAAATTTGCCTTGAGATGTAAAGCGGATGTCTTGTCTTTTCTGAATACCATTTTCTCTGGTCGAAGCAAAGAGCTGTCACTGGGACACGGTTCACATAAGGATGGGGTATCAAAAATTGGATTGTTACTTTGTGATCCAAAGTTTTGTCTGCATGAAGAAAATATGTTATAACTTTCAATGGACAATACTTTGTGTAATACTGTTATCCTTTTTTTCCTAAATAAACGTATAAACCGCGAGAATTGAATTCTATACAAAATAGTTACTAAAGGAAAAGCACCTGGGAAAGGTTTTGGTAGTCAAAAAAATAGTTTCGCATTTTGTCAATAGATGTCGTTGCAGTCATTTTAAATATAAAAAAATTAGTTGAAGTTTGATTAGAAATACGAAAAGACTTTTTCGACTACCCAATATTATGCCTTAGCTGTAGAAGAATTTAAGTTTTTATTTCCTTAACGTTCCGAAATCTACTATATGCCATATTTATACAAAATACCAAAGAAAGTATATCAAAAAAGCAATTTCAGGTTGATAACTCACTTGAACACCAACACTTCCAACGCTTAGTCAGTAATTTACTACAACTTATTCTGCAAGCTGTGACAAGAATTTAGACCTACAATTGGCAATTGTTGCCATCAAGTAAGTAATTATATCGCATATTCGTACATATATCCATAGTCGTATACATTAACATGCCGGTGGAATGTGGCAAGGAAGTGCCTACTTCTGTATGATGTATTTATTTATGTTAAGTACTGCGAGGCGATGGGCAGCAATTGCTAAACAACCATTTTCTAGTGATAATTATGTGGCAAGAATGCTGTTGTAGTGAAGTGCAACAGCAGCAGCAGTTACAAGAGCAGCACACATTTATGGATATGATTATAAGCGGTTGACAGTGGACGGACATTGAACAGATTGCTACACACACACACATGCACGCAAACATATGATTATGATTACGCAGCTAAGCTTAGCACCACACACATCATCCTGCCATCGCAGTTGCTGTGGCATGTTGGCGCATTGCCTGCTGCCGGCTGCCAGTTGGCTGTTGCCCACTTTGGTGCCGCCAGCCACGCCGCCACGACGGCCAACAAGTGTAAGTTGACAACATTTCTTTTACTGCGCCTTTGTGCGCTTCAAAAGGCCTGTGACAGCAATGAGCGCTCTTCTACTGTGCGTTAAGCACAAGCACTTGGTGAGCTTGCAACTCGAACGCGATTATCTGCTTTAGCTGCAACTGTCATTGCCGCCACATTTCTTTGTGGCCAATTTAATTTTCATTCAACTAATGCCGCTTGCTGCCCGCTGCCTGCCACTAGCCGCACATCCGTGCTACGCACAGCTTTACATGCCATCTTCCGCTGTGCACACACACACACATGCACAAATGTGAGTATCTCATTATGTGCATAAATAAATACAGTTGCATATATGTGTGTGCCTGTGTTTAGCTAGCAGCATCCGCTGTCTGTTTGTGTGTGTGTCTGTGTGTGCCTCTTTTGTTTGCACGTGCTTTGCTGCCACTGCAAGTCGCTAGTGCAACCTGTTTTCCTGACATCTTTCCGTCCCCATTAGCCGCCCACTCGCCTCACCCCTCCACTCCTCACCGCTGCAATATAACATCTTTGCTATTTTCTATACGCGCTTCCCAATAAATAAATTATTTATGAGTTACACACGCCGCGCGTTTTATTTTCAGTTTTATTGCAATTTTCTTTATTTCCATTTTTTCCGTTTTGTTTTTCCTCGCTTTGCTTGTGCGCATGTGCGCATAACTCTCGCAGTGCGGTTGGCATTTTAAATGCTCCTCATCACAAATCGATCCGCTGCTGATGACAATGCGACATTGCTGATTGATGTGTCATTGTGCGCGGCCAAACGGTAAGGCCATACTTCTAACGGCACATACACACATGCATACATGCACATATTTTTATAAAACTATACAAAAGTCATAAAAAATGGATTCATGAAACAATTGAAATACCGCAAATGTAGAATGATACCGGATTCCATTTTGAAGCTCGGTGTTGTTGTGTGAGTCTTTGTGTTGTTGTTTTTCTATTAAACGGTTTTGCTTGCGGAAACGGCGTTTTTACTAGGCTAAGTAGGATCTTACATAAGTAAGTCATTCAGAAATTCCATAATTGTTTTTCCGTTTTGAAATAGGGAGCTGCAGAGAAGCTAGTTCTCGCGACAATAGTTAACGGAACTAACTGAAGATAACGTGCACTAAGAAATAAAACAGTAAAATAAGTTGTAAGGCTCAAAGCAACGTACGGAGGGTTCCTTAAAATCGGTAAGCTCTGTACTCCTCTCGTTTTCTAAACTTTTTTGATGTTCTTTCCAATAACTTTTAGTTATTTTACCAATTGCGTAATAAGCACCGAATATTAAACCGTTGTCATTTGTTTGATGGTAGCCTTAATGTATCTTCTTCTTCTTTATTGATGGAATTTACAATAGCGAGGCAGCCGTTCTTCCTTTTCGCTGTTTGGCGTCAATTGGAGATTGGTCCTTCTCCACCTGCTCTCTCCAATGAAGTGAAGGTCTTCCTCTTCCTCTGCTTCCACCGGCGGGTACCGAATTGAAACCCTTCAAAGCTGAAGTATTCTCTTCCATCCGGCAACATGACTGAGCCAGTGTAGTTTCTTAATTCGCTGAACTATGCCAATGTCGTCGTATATCTCGTACAGCTCATTGTTCCATCAACTGTGATATTCGCCGTTACCAATGCGCTAGGACCATAAATCTTCCGCAGAAACTTTTTCTCGGAAACTCATAACGACGACTCATCAAATGTTCTCATGACCTCGCCTCTACACCATATAGCAGTATGGGAATAATGAGTGTCTTATAAAGTTTGGTTTTTGCTCGTCGAGTGAGGACTTTACTTCTGAATTGCCTACTCAGTTCGATGTAGCACCTGTTGGCAAGATTTATTCTTAGTTGGATTTAAATCTGGTTTCAAGACGAAAATTTCTTTTCGATCCGGACGAAGCTTTTGGTATAGCTCTATCAGTTTGTTGACAGTAGGCTTTAATCCTTCACATAGTACGCTCGATATAACTTTATTTGCCTGCCTACATATTGTACCTGCACCATTAAGGTCAGTAGCTCGAATAATTTTCTTCGGTAGTATCAAAAGGGTCACTTATTCGAGGCTGATGTTTCCTTTTCATTGGTAAGGTTTTTTACCTGGCCAGTCCCAAAGCCAGCGCACAACCCTGTGTAGTCGCCTTCAGACAGAAGGTCTTTGGCTACCCTGAAGATACTTGGTCTAAGAGAGGAAGTCGTGAGCTGCTTGAGTCATATGTAGAAGAATCGTTTCTGGCCACTCCCAACATGACACCAAAAGTTATTTACAAAGTAATTTTAAGCTTATGAAATGAAGAGGCAGACGAGTTGGCTTTCAGCTCAATTCCCTCAGCTGCCAAGACCTTCCAGCTCCTTCAAAGGTTGTTTGAAGCAATGGATCTTAGACGAGTTAATCAGGTCTTGGAACAGAAATAACATAGGTCATACCACAAGCTTACTGGTGGTGGTGATGGTGGACAGACCAAAAAGTTCCTACTTCTAGGCAGGGGCTTAATAACATTGTAGAGGTCAACACATCCTTAGCATCCCACCCGAAAAAATGGAAAAAGTATGGTTTCATGGTTTCAGGTTCATTTATCAAACAACTTAAAATACTACCGTGAATAAAGCTCGCAAAATATAAAATTCTGCAAATTGCTCAATAAGTTATTAATTTTTAGTTTAAAATTTAATTTCTACCTTGTTTGACCTTTTAGTTGAAGTTCTTAACGATTTCATTCTTATCAGTATTTTAGTAATAAGAGAGTGTAATAAATCATTAAATACTAAAAAGACTGTCTTAGAGTCTACACTTAACAAGACAAAAGTTATTGCATATGACACACCCACTTATTGGCTTATAGGCCATAGGCTACTTGTGTCCTTTTATATACTTTAGTATAAAAAGAGAATAATAACTGAAACCGAACAAAAAAACATTGCTAACTCCACAGACTGTAGCCTTATTTTAACTTGCTATAAATGTATACATATTTATTACAAATTTATAAATTTACCAATACATGTTCACCAATTGAAGTGTGGCTTTATGTTTTCTTAACACCTGAGGAAGCCTTCCGTGTTGCCCGCTTCATTTATCTACCTTGGCTGCAGTTAGCCTGCCTCTTGCTGCTGTTCTCGCGGCAACTGCCAATGCTTCAGAATTTCACTGTTTACTTAAGTTTCCACAAAGTGTGGCATGTGTAATGGCCTTAGTCATTTTAAATTGCTGCAACACGTTTTTCTCATTTAAAAATGAATTTCACTTATGCTTTGCCGGATATTCGCATTTTTCGTCGCTGCTCTATTAACAGAGAAGCGATAACATCGCTGAAGGAGTTGCGCGGTGATTGGGTAAAACTTTGCAGACAGTAATTGACTGCTGTCTTTAAATATTAATTAGTTAAAAAGTCAGAAAATATATATCTTTTTGATTTCGACAATTTCATCCTTTGGATTTCGAGCAAAATTTTGACAAAACTTTACCAGGAATTTTACTATATTTTAGGTATTTATTTGAAATCTGCAAAACCGTTTGGTAATGGCAGATTTGAAAGGCTTTCATGAAGAAAATAAGTAAGTTTGCAAGCTGGAAGTGGAGTATAGAAAAAACGCTTCTATCTCAATAAAAATACCATATCTAGAATCCGCAGATAACAAAAAAGTCATTTCAATTATTTCATGAAAGAACTAACTTTTGAAAAACTGATGTTGAACCAAATCCTGCTCATCTCCATCACCTCAACTCTATGTCTCACTCACTTCATTCCTCTAACATATGTATGTATGTACATACATATGTAGTATATAGGACCTCACCTCCTACGAAAAAAAAATCAAAAAGATGCAAACACCAACAGAAATTTGTAACTTTTCAAGCACCTCACTATAAAACTGTAAGCTGTGAGAGCGCAATTGCTTGTGGCAGTTAATTGCAGCGCAAGCGTGGCCAACTGTATGGGGGCGTTTTAGTAGCAAGTCAACAGCGGAAAGTTCTTATTTTTACAATTTACTTGTTTTGTCAATATTTCTTTTTTGTTGTTATTGCCATGCAGTGTGCCCCAAAGTGTACCAGCTTGTTTGTTGCAAGTATTTAGGTGCATCATAAATATCTGTGTGGCGGCAATAAACACAACGACGGCACTTGTTGCACATTGCACATGCAGATCGTGGCGATGGCGCGACCTACGCGTTTCGCACGAAACGCCAAGCCAAGCCAAGCAGACACGGGCAGACGAGCAAGCAGCAGCCAGCCGCCAGCGCCAGCAGCCACCACCGAATGCGTTGCAAGTCGCGACCAGGCACGTAACGAGCCAGCTAGCCAGTCGTCTAAGCAATGAGCCATTGGCGATAAGAGCATCAAACTATAACATCTATGTACTTGCACACTTGTTACGAGCGTTCGTGTTGTTTTTGTTGTTGGCGTTAACATATAAATGCTACGAGCAACATTTGTCTAGCGCTGTTTGTTGACCGCTCACCACTGTCTGCCACTTTGGTGGGAAGGCATTTGCATATAAATGACGGCACTTTGGCTGAATGTGAAAATTCCGAAAATAAAACATTTAATTAACGCATAAAACTTGCGAGCAGTCACAGTTATTAATCGCAGCGCTTGCCACATGCACACACATACACCAGTGTGTGAGTGTGCGCTGATTTGTGCGCGGCAAACGGTAGCGATGGCGTCAAAATGCGAAAACTATTCCAGTGGGCAGTTGCTTTGGTATTGTTTTTGTTGCGGTTGTGGTTGGCGGCTACTGTGCACCCACGCAACGCGCTGCCAAGCACATGTACTCGTGTGTGTTATTGTCCTTTGCGATCGTTTAAGCCACTTGTGGCACAAATGTGACCCGTTTGGCATTAATTTCACCAAATTCTTAAGAGAAAATAGTCGCAAGTTGTTTTAAAAGAAAAATTAAGCTGGACCACGCAGCAGCCGCAGCATGCCACAGCGCTTGTCGTTGGAATATCTACAAGGCTGCAAAGAAACTAGTTCACATGCATGTGGCAGATGGCCGCATATGTATGCTATATACTTGCAACAATTTGCCACGGTTGCCTGCTGTCTGCAACTTCATAACTTGTCTTTGCTCTCGCAGACACATTTTAATTATACGACACAAGCGAAGACTGCGCTAAATGTTACTGCGGCAACAAGTGATAAATGTGTCAAAATACAACTAAAGTATACACCATAAATATTTCGGCATATGTGCATATTTTATTAAAAGAAAAAAACATATTAATAAATATGTTATTGCCTGCGCATACCGATGTCGGAAGATTGGCAATTGAGTGACAAGCATTGTGTCTTATTTGTGGCTGAGGGAGTCAGAAAGCTGCAGTCGACTTTTCACTGGAAAAGGAAAGTAGATGTTTGCATATTGAGAGTAAGTATAAGTATAAGGATAAGTATAAGTATAAGTATAAGTATAAGTATAAGTATAAGTATAAGTATAAGTATAAGTATAAGTATAAGTATAAGTATAAGTATAAGTATAAGTATAAGTATAAGTATAAGTATAAGTATAAGTATAAGTATAAGTATAAGTATAAGTATAAGTATAAGTATAAGTATAAGTATAAGTATAAGTATAAGTATAAGTATAAGTATAAGTATAAGTATAAGTATAAGTATAAGTATAAGTATAAGTATAAGTATAAGTATAAGTATAAGTATAAGTATAAGTATAAGTATAAGTATAAGTATAAGTATAAGTATAAGTATAAGTATAAGTATAAGTATAAGTATAAGTATAAGTATAAGTATAAGTATAAGTATAAGTATAAGTATAAGTATAAGTATAAGTATAAGTATAAGTATAAGTATAAGTATAAGTATAAGTATAAGTATAAGTATAAGTATAAGTATAAGTATAAGTATAAGTATAAGTATAAGTATAAGTATAAGTATAAGTATAAGTATAAGTATAAGTATAAGTATAAGTATAAGTATAAGTATAAGTATAAGTATAAGTATAAGTATAAGTGAGTTGCGGTTTGAAGTTGAAATTGCAGTTTCAGTTGAAGTTGCAATTGAAACTTAAATCAAAGTTGAAATTAAAGTTGAAATTGCAGTTAAATAAGTTGAAGTTTGTGAAATTGAACTTGAAGCACTTAGAAGTAGAAGGTAAGATAAAATCATAAATTTAATGACAAGAAGATACAACTGAGATATATAAAAGGTAGTTGAAAAATTAGAGAAAAAAAGTATAAGTATAAGTATAAGTATGAAGTAAAAGAAAACTTTGAGTAACTGTTTAGTGAAAGACTTGGTAGTATGGCTTGCCATGGGGGAGGACATTTGAGATAATAAAAGTTGGAATATTCTGCAAACTGTAGCGATTTTGAAGCATCTAAAAGCATTTACTAAATATTTTAAATCATGATCACTTCAAAATTTCTAAGCACAATTGTGAACTTGATCCTCAACCAACTTTTTAAACTCGAAAAAAATATTTAATTTTTAAAACTTAAAAGCAGAAGTGCAGCTGAATAATAAGGAAGTCAATATATGTATCTTGAAAACACACATATAAAAAACTTCCACTTACTCTCTGCGACGGCGCCAAATGGAGTAGAGCTGCAAACATAATTTCCATTGACACTTGCACTGCATCACGATGGCACACAACCGCCGTGAGTCGCTTCTTACGTTGGCTGCTGCGCGACTGCCAAATTGTGGTGCCTCATTGCGCGTGCAGTAATTATTGTGGCGCATCAGTGTATGTCGGTGGCAAAATCGATGCCGGGTCATTGCAGTTGTTTTGTTGTTGGCACCGTTTTGGCTTGCGTTAAACGTGCTCGAATCAAACTAATAATATATAAATATACTTACCCATAAAATTTAAGCTTCCTGTTCGCACTTGCGTTGCGACGGATGGGTACGAGATGATCAAAGAAACTGGTTGTGGCCATAAATATTGTGTTTACCGCAATTCATATGTAATCAAGTTAATATTAGGGGGAATTAAAATCTGCTAGCTTGAAATGGTAAAATTTAATATTATTATTATTGTACTTAGACTTATATAACGAGATAAGTCGATTTGTGTGACTGGAAATAGCATGTGACTAAAAGCTATATCGCGCGTAGCTCTCCGAAGTCAAGTTAGGACATGAAACAGGAACAATAAATGTACCTTCAGAGGAATATTTCTCGAGACGAAATTTCGATTTTCTTTATAGTAATTCTTCAAGGAGGAAGGTTATAAATGAATGATACATGCAGTGCTGCTCCCTCTTACCATCTGCTGAAAGTCCCTTGTACTCGTAGTATGGAAAGTATTTTGAAAACAAATTTCGTATCAAATTGAATCTCTTGGATTATTCTTTCCGAGTGAAAAATCATTTATATCAATCTTCTCTACGGAATCTTTGCAGCTGAAACTTGTAAGTGAATGATCCATGCCGTGTTGCTACCGCTTACCTTCTATTGCGAGTTCGTTTGAAACTGGAAATTATTCAAAAGAAAATTCTTATCAAAATCCTCCACTAAATAAAGTAAACAATTTCTGAAAGTCCCTTCTAACTAATTCTGTTATAACAGTAACATGAAAACATGTTCAGTTCCATCCAAGAGTAAAACAAACTAACATTTTGGCCTGATCATTTCGGAATTCTCTTTTTGATTTAGGTCGGTGCTGACCACAACCACCTTCCTTTAGCAGCATTCCACCAAAAATCTAGCGAAAATTCTTGTCAGCCTTCTATATAAATACAAACCACATCTAAGGCGTAGCAACTCATATTATTCGCCCGCTTTATTTCAGTCACGCCTACAACAAGTACAACAAAAAGGCAATTAAGATTAAACGATTGCAATTAAATGCGATTTAAATCACTTGGCAAAAGTACTCATTAAATAATATTTATTAAAGCAAAAGCATTTAACCAACTTAACTTTAGTTGCCGCAAGCACAATCTGTAGTGGCAAACGACAGTAGGTCGCGGAAGTGTTGCGAAAACGGTGTGAAGAGCAAGACGCTGAAGAGTCTCATTAATTATGTGGCCAAATAAATTGTGGTAACATGAAGAAAAGATGAGGGAAAGAGCAAGTGAGCGCATGCTTTATATGAAAAATATACACAAACACATATTTGTAGATATGTATTGCCACGAAACAGCAAAGATGTAGAAATAAGGAGCAAATTAAAGACCAGAAGGACTGTCGCCGCGGGTGAGAAGCCAATCGAGCGACCGGCGAGGCCAACGGCAAGCAATACTCAACGTCTCGTGCGCCTTCGCAAGTTTAAATATGTATATAATATATATATATGTATGTGTGTGCGTTGCAGCCTGTAATGTACATCGTTAATTTAATGATAGCCATCATTAGACGAACTGGCCAAAGCCAAGCGAGGCAAAGCGGACATAGCCAAACTAAAGCATACCCGCAGCGCATTTAGTGGCAGCATAACAAAGTAGCACAAACAGTTGCAACGAGCTAATGCCAAACGCCGAAATGATGAGGTGCTGTGCCAACTGAAGAAGCCTTGACGCTTTAGTCGGTATGTACAAAAACAACAAGCACTTTTATTAGCCCTAGTCCAGCGTTGAAAATGAGTTATGTGCAGCGTGTATTTAGGACTTTTATAGAAATTACAACAACAGCGTTAGTTGCTATTGAAAAGCTGTGCTGCTTAATATATATAGGTAGCGGCAGCAATTAACGGTAGATTCCAAAAATTAGTAGCGCCCAATGAGGCGAGCTAAACAGAGTTAGTGCAGCAGAAATACAAGGTGACCGAAATGCTGCGACATCTCTCAGTTACAGTCAGTTAGGTCTGTCGCATGTTTGGTTGGCGGTGCAAAAGCTCAGTGTCTAAAAAAAAACTATTGCTACCATCAATATATACATATGTATGCAATATATGTAAAATAATCTTGTTTCCACTGGCTGTTGTCCATTAATTTATATGCTTTTCAATACTGTCTTTAAAAAACCGTTATAAATTTATAAAAACAATACTGTATTTTTATATACAGCTATCCATGTGCTTGTTTACATATGCGCATTATTTGTTGTTGTTCTCGTATTCTCTTATTTTCCGCTTGAACGGTGCTTCTAGTTGCACGTGCTCACCTTGTCATTGCCACTACATAAAATCCGTTGTTTTTGTCTTCCGTCCACTCTGGGTGAACAAAAACTGCTTAATAATCATAATTAATCTAAGACCACTCATCACACCGGTATTTGTTAAGCACTAAATACACTTATTTGTTTTAAGACATGACTTTCGTTGCTAAAACCACTCGAGAGTAGCTAACCGTGGTAGTGGCAGAGCAGAAGAGCATAAGTTAAAGTAAATTACACTTGAGGTAGAATTAGTGGCAGACATGCAATATACAACAACAAGTGCAATTGTTGGTGGGAATACAACAACAACGTTCTTCGTGTTAAATGCGAATGCATTGTTAAGTGCAACTGAGGCAAAGCGGCAGCAGTGCGACTATATAGCGGTGTTGCCACGCATTTCGAATATGAAGTGTTGGAAAAATTTCGATATTATTACAAGATTTGTTACAAATTTACTTGTTTTTTTTTAATATGAAAATCTGTATATAACAGTATTCAAATGGCCATCACGACCTCTTTTGTAGAAACGAATGCGATGAACCCAATTTTCGAGTTCTTTTTATTCGAAATCGATTCGTATGACATGAAGGTTCAATATTGACTTCTAAAGCTTGAGGAGAGTCTGGTTTACTGCTAAAGAACAATGACTGCAAATAATCTCACAAGAAGTAGTCTAACGGTGTTAAATCACAACTTCTTGGAGGCCATTCAATGTCACAATTTCTTGAAATAATCGAATCTCCAAACATTTCTCGCAATAATTCGGTTGCTGCACGTGCTGTGTGACATGTAGCGCCATCTTGTTATAACCAGATGTTGTCAAGATCAACTTGTTCCACTTGCGGCCGTAAAAAATTGGTTATCATCGATTTATGCCGCTCTCCATTGACAGTAACGGTGGCACCAGCTCCATTTCGAAAGAAGTATTGACCAATGACTCCACCAGACCAGAAACCACACCAAAATGTCAATTTAGGTGAATGTGCTGGTTGCTCATGTATAATTTGAGGAGTTTTTTCGCACCAGAATCTACAGTTTTGTTTATTTTCCGCAGCAATCAGATGAAAGTGAGCCTTAACGGAGCTAATTATTTCTTTAAAAATATTGTTATCGTTTTTATCTAATTCCAAGGCAAAATCAACGAATTAACGTCATTTACGGTGGTCCCATGGCTTCAGTTCTTGAGTGAGACCAATTTGTTATCAATGCAAGTCCAAATGCTTTCTCAAAATCCGCCAGTTTGTGGTTTGAGATAGTCCCAATTTATGAAAACTTCTCGGAATCGGCAAATTACGGTCTTTAGCAACACTTGCGAACAGCAGCAATATTTACATTAGTTCGGGCGGCTTTTTGTCTTATAGGCACTTGTATCTTCACAAAAGTAGGCACAGGTTATTTTCTAATATAATAATGTAATCTCCGAAGAAATTGTTCAGATCGGTTTACTATAGCATATAGCTGCCATACAAACCGAACGATGGGTCAAGGGCTTGTATAGAAAACTTTCGCACTTGACGTGGTATCTTCACGAATATTCACATGGATTACTGTTTAAGCTAATAATATAATCTCCGAAAAAATTGTTCAGATCGGATTACTATAGCATATAGCTTCCATATAAACTGAACACATAGTTACTAAAAGAAATGCACCTGGGAAGGGTATATTAGCTTCGGTGCAGCCGAAGTTAACGTTTTTTCTTGTTTTTTTTTTAATTTTTATATTGTTTCAAGGGAACAAAATAATAACACAATTTTTATACGTTAAACTTTTCAGCAAATATCTTTTTTTCACAGTAAAATTTTACAATTTTTTTTTTTAATCTTATTTAAATTTTTGTTTTATTTTATTATTTCCTAGACTTGTAAATAAAATAATTTTTTTAGAACTGACTTAAATTAATGAAAAAATATTTGCAATCAATACATTGTAACCACGCTCATTCCTAAAAATGTGGTTTTTGTCAAGTTGGCAACACTGCTTAACAACAAATCTTTGCATATGTTCTAAAGGTGCCAAGTGCTGTGTAGTGCTTTATAGTGGACAAGCTTGTTGGAAATATAAATATAGTAACCGGCGTATAAATAATTTAAAGATTCCATGTAGTTGTCAATTACTTAATAAATTTTCTCACATTTACTGTTTTCTGTTTGTCTAGCTGTAAATGGAGTATCGCCGCTTACTTACTCTTGAGGAAATCTGCTTACTAAGCGAGAATAAAATGTTAAATTTTTGTTGTTGTTTGTTTTTTCTATTATGGGTAGAAGTTGCTAAGTACATTGCTCAACCTTGTCACCTTAAACTTTTTATATTTATTTGCGAATTTGCCAACTTTTCAGAGCAAAGATGTTGATATTTTATCGTATAAAATACGAAAGAAGTCTACATCGCTGAACAGAAAAAAAATATACAAAATCTTTAGCTTCGTTTTGATTGCTTAGTTTGTGTGGCCGATCTGAATAATTTTTAGCTTATTACTTAAAAAAAATGGCGGAAATATGTCCGATATAAAATTTCTCAACCAAATTTGCTCCTCAAGTAAAAAATATAATTTCAACGCACATATTAAAATGGCCCACATGTAGTATTTAGACTCAAATTTGGTTCAGAAACTCTTATCAAATTAATAAAATAAGTTACTTAAAACAGTTTAATGAAATTATAATCATTTTATTATAATTTCTTAGACTAATTACGCGCTGCCTTATTTAGTATTATTTCTCTACTTAACTTTTTCCACGGCATTTAATTGCGCTTGGCAAGTGTTTATAGCAAAAAAAGCTTCCCCTGCCGATACTACACCCGTTAGTTGAGCTATCAACTCAACTGATTATTCTCGCAACTCATCGCAAGTAATGAATATTCAATTTTCCTCAATAAAAGTGCGCGTACAAGCAAGCAAAACAATGAGAAACTATGCGCGCATAATCTCAAGTGTGGAGACTTGTTGTATGCTGAAAGTTATCCGCTGCTGGCTGCAGTTGTATGGGCAGTGTGTGTGCCGAGTCTTCATGGACTTATTGAGCAGCGCGCGGGGCGGCCGACGTTTGATTGCTTTCAGCCTGCCTGTTTGCCTGGGCCTGGCCGGCAGTGTCCGCCTGCCGATTTGTCTCTTTAACACTCGCTTTTCACCAATGCCGGCTACCGACTATTCTAACTGCGCGTGCAGCAAGTGGCGAGCACTTGGTTGCAACATTGCTTTCAACGCATGCATGCATCCCAGCCACTCCGATAGCTATGTTTGCGGCCATATTTGGCTGCTTGCGCCGCTGATGCTTTGATTGCATTTAATTGTTATTGAGAAATGCTGTTTGTTTTGCAATGATGAATGAAATTACATTTTAATACAATAACAACAGCAAAAACCAACAACAATGTCAGCCGCATGCCGCGGTATCGTGCAGCCACTTGTGCCTGCATGAGTAGTTGAGGCGATTTGTAAGCGCGTATGCAAAGTTATTTCCAGATTTTTGGCAATAAAAATTGCATATCATTTTAAATGCCACAACTTGAGGATCTTGATTTTTTACAATTTTGGTTTTCTTTTATTTTCTCAATCAGGATGAAGTTAAAGCGTTTTTAATAATCTCGCCTCTATCGCTAGCTGTAAATTGGTTGCCGTTTACACATCTTTTCACATCATTTATCAATCACAACTGCCAAACAAACCCACACACCAACGAAAGACTTAAGCAACGAACCCGATTTGGCTGAATTGACTGAAGCTCACACACTGCGACGCAAATGAAAACATTACAACACGTACACATAAGAATGCATGCAATTTAATTAAGTAAAACAGCACATTTCAGTATATTACACAAAAGCAACAACAACAACAACACCAGCGGCAGTAACAGAAAAGGAGTAAAATGGCAAAGTTACAATGAGTTTGGCTGCAATGAATACGTGCAGTTTTTGCCCACTTTGGGCATTTGTTTGCATTTAATTAAGCGATCGCTGCAAACACATACCTATATACATATATATATATACATAAAGAGTATAAAAACATGTGTGTGCATATAAAAGTGTGTACCAAGAGTTTAGCGCTTGGCAATTGTCTGTTCGAGCGCTCAATTGGTTATGTGCAACAGTTTACAGCATTGTTGCGGACTGCTTAATGCGCAGGAATTCTCATCCTCTCTGCGGCTCTGTGTGTCGTACGCGTACTGCTTCGTTAATTACTGTTAGAGAGATGGTTAGTTTAGCTATTCGAATTAATGGAATTATGGATTTTTAATTAACACGTTCAAAATGAATTGATTGTAAAAAGTAGGCGAGATTTTCAGATAGTTCACCAAAAGTTACTTTTGTACAGGCACAGCTTAAGGTGTATATTCCTTGAAGAGTTTAGTTTCTTCAAATATATAGTATTGTAGACCTCTGCTTTTAGGGAAGTCCAGCAAATTATAATGCAGCTTGATATAGACTCCCATGAGACAGTCTTATGAATACCTATTTGGCACAGATCAATTTAAAGCTATTATACCCTAGTTGGGTGGATTTCTTATAACATAAAAGAACATACAAAGAATTTTCTTTAATTTTATCAATCAGGTTATATGTTAGCTTATTACTATAGCGTTTTTTCTTCACAGATTTTAAAGAGAAAGATATAGTTTCAGGTCATACGTACTAGTATTATACTCCGTAGCAACATATTACAAGTGTATAATGTCGTTGCAATACAAGGACGTGATTGCGACCAATCAGTTTGTATATCAGCTATATGCTAAATAGACTCGAAAATGGCGATTGTAACATATGAGCAGCTACTTCGAGAAGACATGTGCGGAATTTAGATCGATATCTCAAAAACTGTACTAATGACCACAAGCCTCATTTTTGTCAACTATCGACTGTGGCTATATTTTCAGTCAAAATGGTTGAATTGCTGTCTTGCTTTGATAATTATAATTAGATAATTAGACAGCAATTTTAGCTTTTTTTGAAATTAGGACCTTCGAGTCTCAGGAATATAAAAGCCTTTTAGATCCAACTGCTATTAAGTGGTTTGGCTATTATAGAATAAAAAAAAAATCGTTTTTTTTTCGATTAAATTATGTTTTGTAGGAAGCAAACCTTTTTCAAACGACTTTAAGTGTATATAATACGAGATATGACAATTAAGTAATGAGACTGATTCGATAGAAACTGTATATTTGAAAGTTATTCTACAACTCTGCCATCCCCTTCAAAGTAGTCCCCTTGGGCAGATATGCAGCGATTCCAGTGGGCTTTCCATGTCCGCGAGGACCCTCGCCACGTCCGTAATCGACTCAAAATGGGTTCCTTTGACCATCGATTTTGTTTTAGGAAACAAAAAAAGTCACAAGGTGACATGTCGGGCGAATAAGGCGGGTGTTGCAACACGGCGATCGCTTTAGAGGCCAAATACTGGGACACGCAGAGGGCGGTGAGGCACGGCGCGTTGTCGTGATGAAGGATCCAGTTACGAGTGATGTCCGGGCGCATCCTGTTGACTTGTTTTCGGAATCTTTCGAGTACTTGGCAATAGTAGACTTGATTCACAGTTTTCCCCGGTGGAACGAATTCTTTGTGGACAATTCCACGGCTATCAAAAAAGGCAATAATCATCGTTTTCACCTTCGCCTTGCTCAGGCGAGCTTTGGCGTTTGGTTTCCGGGTCGTTTTGGAAAAACCAGCTCTCATCGCCTGTAATGACTCGATCAAGCAGCGTGGTATCGTTTTCCACTTGTTCCAAACAGTCCAAAATTTTATCGCGATGCGTTGCTCTTGATTTCGTTTTTCCATTTTCGTGACGAGTACTACAAACACACGTCTACTCAACTTAAGGCAGCAGGCGAACTAAACAAGCTAGAGCCATGGTACATATATCAATGAAGAGGGGAGGGATGCCGAAAAAGGATAAAGGTTTACCACAAGCGCGGAAATAAAATCAGT
Source organism: Bactrocera dorsalis (assembly GCF_023373825.1). Lineage (NCBI taxonomy): Eukaryota > Metazoa > Arthropoda > Insecta > Diptera > Tephritidae > Bactrocera > Bactrocera dorsalis. The sequence goes on along the minus strand of NC_064304.1, from coordinate 99,616,240 downwards.
CTCATTACTTAATTGTCAAACCTCGTAAGTGCACCTCCAGCCCAGGTCTATGATTCGTGTGATATTTTAAAAGCTTTTTTTCAAATGGCGAGACAAATAACTTTGACAATTTCTATTACATTAAACTAAAATTTTGAGATTATATTTAATAATGCTTTTGCATAAAAGAACATATAGTGCCCTCGTCCGTGTCGAGTAACAATCTCCTATTTTGAAAGTAAATCATAATAATAATTATCACATAATGTCGAGCGTATATTTCGTATAGAGCTTTTATTATATTTGCCCACTTTGCGGAATTGAACGCATTCTGGTAGGTCAATATGCCACGCATAAACCAAGTTTGGTCCTTTGCGATACCAGATCGAGTTCAGTTGCTAGGTCCAAGAGCAGTAGTCATCCTTTAGGATGCCTGCACTTGATGCGAATTTTTCAGTGTATCATACCGTAACGACCCCAGATGCTTACAGCATAGTCTTTCTAATGCGTGACAAAAACACAAAAGATGCTGATTATTTCCCTGATGTCCTGCTCTGGACAATTCCTGAACTCCTTATAGAAATATATTTTATATTAAATGGTAGATTTAAATATTATTTAAAATTATTATTTACTAGCCATAGTCGCCTTGACAGAAGTTCTATACAAAACGTTAATTAAAAAAGCCAAATGTGAAACAAGTAAACATAGAAGTCTTTATAAGAGTTTGACAAAATGCTGAATTGTGCAACAGAAATGCCAATCTTCATGTTGTTGTTGAGTCACACAAGTGCCTAAAACTATAACAGCCAAAATATTCTTATAAGTATGCATAAGTTGCAGCACTTTGGATTTTTGGAATTTGCCAAATTCGCCAACTTTTTGCACAACATTGAAAATCGTGCAGCAAATATTTCAAAACGCCGTCAAGTTGCAACGACATGTAATAGACTCGTAACGACATGCAAGCGACTATTAATATCTGCAGTCGTGTAAGTGGTGGCAAATATCTGTGTTGCGCTGTCATAAAGGCAGCTTTGCAAAATACAAAAAAAAATTTTAATATCAAAAAAAAAAAAAAAAACAGAAATATCCAAATAAGTTGCGCTTGTGCTGCCCGGCAGGCTACAGAGCAAGTTAATATAGGCAGAGAAGTAGTGAAAAGGGTTAATCAGAGCAAGCGAGGCAGAGCAGCGGTCGAAAAACCAGCAAGAGACGCAAGCGAGGCAAATATAAATTGCACAGCGACAAGCGGTTGCAGATAGCTTATAATTTGAAATATTTATTTATCAATCGTTCTTCTACATAATAGTAATATGCCTGATTCTCTAGCGGCAACTGTAGCGTTGGTCAGTATGTGATCATATTATACGCCAATAACAACAACTCTCAATGAACTGTGATGATTTATAACATATTAACCACAACAACAACTACGAAGCGAGTAATACTCATACATTGGGCGAGTGTGTGCAGTTGCGGGGGTTGTTAAGAATTCTTATTTCTTCATGGCATATTTGCATACACAGGCATTAGAGTAGGTATATGGCTTTTCCTTGGACCAATGCTGTTTTTGGCGTGTGTTGCTGTAATATTAAAAATATTTTCTTGTTCGTTATTTTTAGTTAGTTTACATATTTGTAACATGTTCGGCAGCAGCAGCCGCAATTCATACAAACGTGACAGCTTTTGGCCATAACTAAACGCTAAAATTTTGCATAAGCATATTGCTTAAGTCAGCGCTGACTAAGCCAGGGTTTACTTTGTAGTTTTTCGGATTTCGCATATAGATACTAACACAAGCATGTTGACATGAGGCATGTATTGGTATGGGTGGCTATGTTTTTTAAGCAATAGTTTTACAACTTTGTGATGGGCAATTATGTATAGATACCAAAATTCATTCTGGACCTTTGTTAGAGTAATTTCGTCAATATTTTTAATTTATATGGAATAAATTATCAATAATATGTGAGTTATCATTTCAAGATACATCTGATCAAAATTGACCCGGACTGAGAATTTTTTATTATTTAAAATTGGCTCTTAAGACAACTTTTCATCCAGTTTTCCATACACTTTCTAAAAGCCTCAACTGAGTTTGCATTTATAGTGCTCATTTTTGGAACGTCATTCGGCAAATTGTTTGACAGTTTTGAAGTCTTATTCACAAACACACGTCTTGTCGCCAGTAAAGATCATCGAGAATCTTTTTTGATACCTCTAATCGACGTCGTTTTCACAAATGTTTCAGTTCTTCTAGTATGTTTAGCATTGAGCAGCTTCTTACCCCAAAAATTGACCATAATGTGTTGAGTCAATCCTTAAGAGGATCAAATACGACAACAATGTGCGTAGAAGATCCTGGTCTAAGCGTGGTGAAGCTCAACAAATGGTCGCAAGGCCAGGAATGACGCCTCGAAAGATTATTCCGAGGGTTTGGTGGAATTGGAAATGAGTCATCCACTATGAGCTGCTCCAAACTGGTCGAACGATTGATTCTACATTTTATTCCCAGCAACTGATGAGATTAAAGCAAGGAATCGAAAAAATCGGCCGGAACTGATCAACAGAAAGAGATTAGTCTTCCATCAGGACAACGTTAGACCACACGCATTTTTGATGACGGGGCATAAACTGGAAGAGCTTGGTTGGGAAGTTTTGATATATCCATCGTACTAATATTTGTTTCGAGCAATGCAGAACTCACTTAATGGAGTAAAGAGGGCTTCAATAGAAGCCTGTGAAAATTACTTATCGCAGTTTTTCGACGGGAATTCAAAACAGTTTTACGCTGACGGAGTAATGACTCTAACGGAAAAATTGCAAAAATGGGACATATTTGGTTCATTAAAGTTCATATATAAATATACGAAAATAGTTTTTCAACAACCTAATAGTATGTGATAAGATTTACTATCACAAATACATATGTTGCTTTGAAACTATAGTAAGCTTAAAATATATATATGTATACTTACTGATGGTTACCACAAGTGTTGCATGTGGCAGAATGATAAGCGCGAAGCTGCCTAAATTTACGTTTTTGTTCGACTACTCGGTTTTCACTTCTTCTCGTCATTGCAGCAATTATACTTCCTTCCGCATTTTTCTCGGACGCTAGCATTGCCTTCGCACCTCCTGCTGCGCAGTCTTTGTTGACAGTTGTCAATTGGCTAAAGCTCGTATCGCAGCTCCCGCCTCTTGTTTTGATCATTAATTCTGCGCGTTGCTTGCGTGTTGCTCAGCTGACAGCTCAGTTAACAGCAAATATCCAAATACGCAAATATAGACAAATAGCTAGATATATGCGCCGATATGAGCGCATACATACAAATTTCTTTAATTTGCTTGCAACCGGCTGTCATTCAGCGACAGCGCTGCCACGTTGTCATCTTCCATTACCGCTTTTGTCTGCACGAAATTTCATCCACCGCTTTATGCACATTGTCCACGAAAATAGCAAAAAATTGAGTTTCGTTGCCGAAGACAAAAGCTACATTGTGCGCACCGTCCGCCCGCCGCACACCCGAAATCGTCGCTATTTGCCTTGGGGGCGCTTGTGGCGCAAACAAATGCATTTATTGGCAATAAAACGCAAAATATTCACTCGCAGATATGAAATTCGTATGTACCATACTATATGTATGTGTGTACATCTAAGCAGCAGTCATCATCTGAGTATAAAGCACCTAACCGGCCATTTGGCGAAGTGACCCACCCCTCGGCTAGTGACAATTGGCAGTGTGCTTTTTTTCTCTGTGTCTTTGGATTAAATTGTCGTTAGCGACGGCTTGTGTTGGCTTGTGGTGTCAAATGGCGCGACGAAGGGGGTCAAATGTAATTTTGCTGCTAATAAATAAATATAAAATATAAATACAAATACAAATATATACAAATATACGAGAAAATATAAGAGTGTGTGCGTGTTGTGCTTGGTTTATGAGGTTTTGCTGACTTGGACGCCTTTAACCTCTTCCATGTCGTCACTTTGTTCGACTGATTGTGGTCGTTAATCGTGTTTGCATTGCGGTGTTGACAATGTCCCGTTGGCTGCACAAATTAACAATATTTGACAAAATGCTCAATTAGCAGGATTTAGTCAAGAAGATTGTTTAATAAGCAATAATTAGAAAATAAAAACGAGAATAATATTGGGTAGTAGAAAAAGTCTTTTCATATTTCTACGGTGCAGTGATTATCGCAGCATTATGGTCTGTGTAGCGAACTAGATATGTATCGTCGGGTTTTTCGAGACGCAATATTAACATCGTAGCTGACGTTCCTGAGATTGCAGCCAAGGATTGATCCTTGTACAACTCCTGACGTGACCTTTATGTGCCGAGATTCCTCAGAGGGTTACTAACCAGCAGGATAGGTAGCACCTCACCAGTAAGCTGACGTTTACTCATTGAGCGCAGTTGAGGGCATTCCGTTCATCTATTTAAGGTAGCAAGTAAAACAACTCGTCTAAGTTTATTGCATACTTCTTCCACACATATTATGCAATTGCACCTAGTCTTGATCTACCCGGTCTGAAGCCGTATTGTTTGGGTAATAAGCCGCCTGCCCTAGCAAATGTTTTTTTTTTCAATTCATGACTTATACAATTCTTCAAAAAGCTTGCCAGCTGTGTCAATCATGTAAAGAGGCGGGTACGCTGATGGATTTTCTGAATTTCCCTTTCAAGAATAAAATATATTGGACGACGTGTATTACTACGGATTCGTTAAATTCAACTACATTGAATTTATAATACCCTTCACAGCTACATATCTAACAGCACAAAAAGTCCTCAAATCGTGTTCAGTCGGTTTGTATGGCAGCTATATGATATGGCGTCCATTATCAGCGGTTCCGCCAAAAGAGCAAGGGGTCTGTGCAAATTTCATATCGATATCCGAAAGTATCTTCTTCATAGGACACTTAATAAACCCTGTTCAGTGCATAATTAACGGACCCATCTGTTGAAAAGTATATATTTTTAATCGTGCTCTCTTATTGAAACTATTTATAAAGGGTTTAGAAGGCGTTTTATTTTTACCTTTACACGATATTGCGACATCAACCCTAGTATGCGTTTTTTCGTTCACGTGTGCTTACATTTTTGATATTTAAGCAACTCTGACTTTAATTTGACGTCTTTATGTACGATGCGGGAAATTGAAATAGGTTCGTTCAAGCATCCATTTCAACACCCAACTTGGCCTGTGTTTTCTACACACTTACGTCTGCGGACAATTCTGGGGCAAATATGAAAGACACACAATTTGAAGAAAATATTTTTAATAAATTCAGAATGCACATGTGTTTACAAATTAGCTAGTATATACAGTCTTATAAACGGGTGATTTTTTTGAGGTTAGGATTTTCATGCATTAGTATTTGACAGATCACGTGGGATTTCAGACATGGTGTCAAAGAGAAAGATGCTCAGTATGCTTTGACATTTCATCATGAATAGACTTACTAACGAGCAACGCTTGCAAATCATTGAATTTTTATTACCAAAATCAGTGTTCGGTTCGAAATGTGTTTCGCGCGCGTGTTTTATTCAGCGATGAGGCTCATTTCTGGTTGAATGGCTACGTAAATAAGCAAAAATTGCCGCATTTGGGGTGAAGAGCAACCAGAAGCCGTTCAAGAACTGCCCATGCATCCCGAAAAATGCACTGTTTGGTGTGGTTTGTACGCTGGTGGAATCATTGGACCGTATTTTTTCAAAGATGCTGTTGGACGCAACGTTACGGTGAATGGCGATCGCTATCGTTCGATGCTAACAAACTTTTTGTTGCCAAAAATGGAAAGAACTGAACTTGGTTTGACATGTGGTTTTCAACAAGATGGCGCTACATGCCACACAGCTCGCGATTCTATGGCCATTTTGAGGGAAAAACTTCGGACAACAATTCATCTCAAGAAATGGACCCGTAAGTTGGCCACCAAGATCATGCGATTTAAACGCCTTTAGACTATTTTTTGTGGGGCTACGTCAAGTCTAAAGTCTACAGAAATAAGCCAGCAACTATTCCAGCTTTGGAAGACAACATTTCCGAAGAAATTCGGGCTATTCCGGCCGAAACCGAATGCTCGAAAAAGTTGCCCCAAAATTGGACTTTCCGAATGGACCCCCTAAGACGCAGCCGCGGTCAACATTTAAATGAAATTATCTTCAAAAAGTAAATGTCATGAACCAATCTAACGTTTCAAAATAAAGAACCGATGAGATTTTGCAAATTTTATGCGTTTTTTTTTTTTTTTTTAAAAGTTATCAAGCTCTTAAAAAAATCACCCTTTATATGTGTATATTATTTCCAAATATGCTTTGTCAATTCGCCACTTTTTCATGTTGAAATTTACGTAAACGCTTAAACCACCACAGCCGAGTGACTGATTGCGGCCTAACATTAGCTAATTGAATGATTACGATTTTGAATAAAATTATCTAGAAGCCATTCAATCAATCATTTTCTAAAGTTTTGCAGTGAAAACACAAACAAAAACTGTCGTTTGCATATCAATTTTTATCTATCGTTCGACAGTCTGTCAAATGGCGCAACAGTTGTTTTGACAGCGGTTTTTGTTGACTTGAGTTGTAAGACAGCTACGATAACATAATTATGACACGCTGTAGTCGCAGCATTATTTATGTAAAATTGTAAATAAAATATTAAACACATATGCGTGTGTAAATTTGTGGAGATTGTCATAATTTTAAGATTTTTTTGTAATATTTTTTTAAATGAAATTATATTTCTCTAATGACAGCAATATTGATTTGCTTTACATATTATATTCGCTGGTCAAGTTAGCATAGTTTTATGATTTTTTTTTCAAGTAAATTTTTTTATATTTAATATTCTTTTTTTATTTTTTTAATTTTTTTTTTAAGTTTACCCACTCCCAAGCATTTATTTGCAATCAATGCTATTAAAGAAAAATTTATTAAATTTTAATTGCAAATAAAATAAGATTTTTATGTTCTAATTTATTAGCAGTTAGTCTGTCGGATATATCTGCATTACCATCAGCCAGCGTTATTAAATTTCAATTTACTTAATATAGAATTAGATTGCTGTTTTTGGTATTTTAGTGTAACAAGGCTCGCGCTGGAATTTAATTTAATTTTTTTTTTATTTTTTATAATATTTTTGTTCGTCAAACAGTAGCCATCAGATTAGCCAGCGATAAGGCAGCTTATAAACTGATTAATTTGTATAAAGGCTTTGGCTGCCAATGTACTATTATATAGGTGATTAAATATATGTAACTATTAAATTTTAGATGTTGACTGCAGATCCTGCTTAGTATGTCTTAATGCTTAAAACAGACCTTTTGATTACATACAAGCAACACCAAACTTCATAGCACGAATTAAAATAATATTAGTAATTTTTTTGGTAGGACACAATGTGATTGGCAGCACTGGAGATATACGACTGCAACGACATCTATACATAGACAAAATGCGAAAATACTTTTTCGACTAGCCAGTATATGATTAAATCCACAATTATTTATGTACAACACTTTTATTTCGATTTGAATTTCCTTTATTTACTTCACTATTTTTTATGCTTAATTTTCTCTTTTAATCTAAATAATACTAACCAACTTTTAAGTACTTTGTAAAGAGAAAATATTAAATTTTCCGCAAATACTCAAATTTTTATTATATGATAACTGTTTATAGCAAATAATTGAAAATTACTCCAAAAAACACTCAATTTACTTATCGCCCGCTGAAATGCATGAAACCCACGTTGGCTTTGGAAGGCATTAAGCAATTCTTTATACCGAATAATTGACAATAAGCAATTAGTAATTATACTTTGTACATTTTAGTAGTAGCTTATCAGAAATGTTAATGATTTTTGTTGTTGTATTCAGTTTAGCAAATAGCCACCGAAATGTTTGTACACGCGCACAGAGTTACAATGCAACAAATGCTAGAGCATGCCCGGTAGGGAAATTAGTGCTATAATAGCTATAACCAATAGTGCTATAATAGCGGTGTCTACACCGATAAAAACGAAGAATAAGATTAGTGATATAATATATGGACTGATATAATATATGGACTATATAAAATATAACTATGTATTTTATAAGCACTGCATTAGATCTCTCAGTACAATCCTTGAAATGTGTTAATTTGCGATCAAGTCTTCAGAAAAAGGAACAATTTAGATGGAGCATGGCATATCTAAGCGCGGAGGGATTGGACTCAACATTTACACAAAGTAATATGCATAAAATATACAAGAATACTTCGGTAGAATATCAGTAAACAATTTGGTAGTAAATTGTAAGGAACACTAAGAAACTAATGATGAGTTAAATGCAGCCCCTTGCGTTCGGTTAAACTTTCGACTTCAACTTTCAACCAACCAAAAAAAAAATTAGCAAATACTGGTAGTAATATCTGCAGAAAAAATTTTTGAAGACATATTAGATAAGCGTAATTACATATCGAGGGTTAGAAACAGCTGTGGACAACCAGAAAGATGCTGAATCAGCTGCAGGTAAGCAGTTAGCCGGATCTCGGTTTTGGGTCAATATCTGAGCCTGCTTATTTGGCTTTAACTGGACCAATTCGTGAGATAACACGTCCACCAAACTTGGTTTTCAATAAATTAATTATAACATTCGCTGTGTGACTTGTGGCGCCGTTCTGTTGGAACCACATATTGTCCAACCTTACCACACTGTATTTTTTCGGTATGCAATGGTGATACATGGAGTATGTGTGGATTGCTCCCTGATCAATAACGCATATTTTGCTTATTATCGAAGCCATGTAGCCTGAAATGAGCCTCATCGCTGAAGATGATTTTTCGATGAAAATCCAGATCATTTTCAAGTTGTAGCTCAGCCTAAATCATGAATATGCGAAGATTTTGGTGGTCAAGCGGCTTCACTTCTTGTGTCAATTTGATCTTCAGAGGATGTCGGAAAAGATTTTTTCGGAAAATTCGCCACAACAACGTCAGAGCGATGCCCAACGCTTGAGAACGACGTGCGAGAGACTGATTTGGGTACGGGAACATTTTTCACTGTGTTGTTAATCTGACAAAACGTTTATGATGACCATAAATTGGACGTAGCGCTTCTAAAGTTGAGGTCACTGACTCCGAATTTCAGTAATCAATTTTAGTAATTTCGACTTGTTGTTGGATCGTTTATATTTCTATGATGGAATGGTAAATTTTACTGAAGAGAAATGTCAAAAAATCGAGAAAAATTATGGCGTCGTTTGCTGTCCCTATTGGTCTACTTTTGTAGCGTTCTTATGAAAAAACCCTTTAGCATAAAACATTCTTTCACTATCTTGCATGAAACCTTAAGATGCTTTAGTGATCTCAAATCCGCTTGGCTATCAGTGTTGTATAAACATATTTCTTGTTGCGAGCACACTCTTTGGTTAGGTTAGGTTCTTTGTCAGAACAAGAAGGATCCCTTTAATAGCTGTGATCTCCGGTTGGCAGACACTGTAATGGTCTGGTAATTGGAAGCCGGTTCTGGTATCTAATTTTGCTAAAAAGACACCACCTCCTACACGATTAACACGATAGTTTGGAAAGTTATCTCATTGCTAACTGTAAAGTTTTTCAATATTTCTTCAATGGCTTCTGTGCGTGTGATAAACGCAAATTACTTTGTTTCATTTACTGCAGAAAAAGCATTGCCTAGCTAAATTATCATTGTACCTGCAGGGTACACAAGTCTCAAGTAATTGTAAACATACATATTTATTCAATTATGTTTTAAATGCGCTGAAAATCACAGGTGTTCTTCGTACAGATATTAATGGCAAACACAAAACAGTTAGCTCTGCAAGACTCGCGATTGTTACGGCGTTGAGCACTTGTTAATTGTCTGCCTATTGGCCAAATTCCCCCGTAATCAGAATTACAGTTGGCGCTTATCTCGCCGCCAATAAACCAAACTGCATACTGAACAACATTGAGATTGCTGTCTTAGACGCTGGCCAGCCGTTGGACAGTGGACAGCGGACAGCTCAACGACGGTTAATGGCTGCTTGATTGAAAAGTGTTGGCAAACACACACAAACGCACACAAAAACACAGGTGATTATTTGTTTGGTTTTATTATTTTAATTTTTTGGTTACCAAATTTTATGTGTGCTTCATTTGCATATAAATTCGTTTAAAGTTAGAACTGTTTTTTTTCTTTGTTGTCGCTTAATTTGTTAGCTTATCGGTGTTAGAGATCTATGTTTACAAAAAAAAAATGTAAGTGAGATATAAGCTGGTTCTTTTCAGTGTCTCAGCGGGATTTGGGCGATTTTTTATATTTTTAATCTCTTAGCCGCTGTTTGGCGCGATCAGATAATGCTGGATTAAAACTGTTGTCAAACGTTAATTGCTCGAGCTATTACCAAATTGCATGAAGAAAAAATTTTCGTACTAACGTTGTGCTCTATATACGTATATATACATTAATGTTAAGGGTGCATATTAGGTCTATTATTTTTCCAATAGATGGCTATAGTAATCTATAACTCGCATTGTGTAAAAAAATGGGAAAATGGATTTATATTTTGAAGTAAAAAATATTTTCAGCCAATGTCATGTTTGCTTGACTTGAGCTATGAGAAAATGCGCCTTGTTTTACAGTTTCCCATCACGAAAGGCGAAAAGTCAAGCCAGACGGTTGAAATTATGAATAATGTTCATTCTCCTGCTCTTGATTGATCCCATTCCACGAAATTTGAGTTTACTCGTTTCTTTTTTCTGGGGGTTATAAACTTCGTGGCAAACTTAATATACCCTGTTCAGGGTACAAACATTATTTCAATCTGTGATTGCAGACACAAAATAAAGTTATATTTTTTCCACCTGTGCAATCTAGCATACAGAAAAGATGTTTCTTTGCCTTTTTTATTCTCATCTACTAACTGTTATATAGGTTACTTTCGGAACTGTTGCTTAGCTTACGTAAATCTTACCAAAAATACTGATTTCGAAACCCCAAAGCGTCTTCAATTCGACTAATGTCGAGAAAGAAGCTTCTTGTTAATAGACGAACTACATGTAGAGCCAATCAGTCTGAAATATGATGCCGAAGGAAACGATTTTCCCTTAACAACTTCAAGATCAAAAGATCAGAGATATGTATCAGCCATGTTTTTAGGCGGCAGTTTTCTAGCAGTGAGTAAGAGACTATTAGTAGAAGATCAGTCCATGAGCCTTCAATCTTCACTCGTATTGTTTTTGGTTCTTAGACAAGCGGCGTTCGGCTCGGCTCTCAAGAAGTTACGTGTGTTTAGACATCTCAAAAATCGTTTTTGTTAAATTTTTTTTAAATACTACAAGTAGATATGTTTAGAATATTTTAAAGGCAAACGCAATAGAAGTGTAGCGGATAGAGAATCTTTGTGATAACGGTAAATCGAGCGAGACCGGGCGGTTACTTCAATCTTTGATCGTGTTTTTCTCCAACCATCGTTTTCTAGGTCGGCGGTCATGATTTTTCAGAAACTAATGAACGGAGTCGTGATTGATGGAAGTATTTTTTTGTTTTTCGATTACAACCAATTTATTCAAGGCAATTAGAGGTAAGAGTGAAACGGTTTATTTTATTTTTTTTTAAATATTTTTTTTACATACTTCGATTTATAAGAACTTATTCTCATCTACTAACCGATGAAATTTGATTTTTCCATTTTATATGAAGGATTTTGTTGTGCTGAGGCGTTGCTCCGGAAACCAGCTGTCAATCGCTGAAAAAATATTATTACAAATTCACAAAATAATATTCAAAATGTTGTTTTTTGATATGCTTTAAAGTTATAATAATATAATTCATTTAGTATATGAAAATAAATTATGAAAATAAGCATTTTTTCGGCCGTCATAATCTACTTAATTCTGAAGTCATATACAGAAAAATTAAATGTCGAAATCGAAAGTTGGAAGAAACATTTTTTTCAACCCTTAAGATCCTTCAAATTTTTGCAATATTGGACGACGCTGAAAAGCTATTTCCAAGGTGGTACGCGTACATGACAAATAGGTTTGCAATCGAAAACCATTTTTAGCTAATATCTATTTCAACAACATTTCCATATGTTCCGTAGTTCTATTCAATATATTTACATATATTTAGTCGACACTTGTATTGCCATGTAATTCAATATGTATGCGCATATGTAATCGCCTAAGTCCAGTTTAGGTTATACAAGTAAATCTTAGCCATATAAATAAACAATCATATTAATAAATTAAGATCTTTATCTAAGTAAGAAACACGCAAGCCAGTCTATCAGCAGAATTATAAATAAAAAATAATTGGCTACAATTCAGTTGACATAACCTAACCTAATAAATACATTTGCGCATATTTAAATATGCCTTTGACACTTGCATATATATAATTTATGTTCGCTCAAATGCTAGTTAGTATTTAAATAAGTTAGTTTTGAATATTTCGCATTCCGACTGCTCGCTGAAACACAGCAGTACTTGCAGCTGGCTTGTCTGGACAAATGATTCACTGGGCCAAATGTGGTGCAGTCTAAGTACAGTTGTTGCAGCAATGGACCCGACACCTTTGCTAATGGCGGCGTTTAAGTGAAAATTTTATATTAAATTTACCTACATGTTAATTTTAATCATATTCACACCCGCACTTGGCATGCAAATGCAATAAGTGCCGGCCGATAGACCGATAGAATTACAGTGGTGCGCGCAACTAATGGAACAGGCTAATTAATTGTAAAGTAATTATTCAAAAACTAGTTTTATGCAATCACAGATAGCAATAATACAGTATTTTATAGAAAATAGAGAAAATAGATAGAAATAGCAGAGTTAGCGGCTTGTTAGCTTGATTTGAGTTGGATTGGTATAGCTTACCACACAACATCAACGAAGGGTTAAATATGGAAAGGCATTTTAGTCAAGATAAAGGCAGAAAGAAATTATAATTTCGGTAATTTATAGTAAAAATAAATACTTATAAATTCACTAAATCTTTAGTCAATCAATTTTCGCACAAGCTTAACCCAACAACAATTTCCATAATAATAATAAGCAAAATATGGCAGCTTTCTAAGCGCAGAAGCATCTGCCGCGTTGTCTGCATAATTCATAGTGTTTGTGCCAAAAACGTTTCAATCACTCAACAGCACAAGATTAGCCACACCACTGCGCCGCCAAAATGCATACCCACTAAGCAGCCAGCACCCATTTATACACCAGCGGTGGGTGTCCATTTTAACTGCTGCCATTGTTTATTGAAGCAAAGAACTTGTGCAAATTTATTAGCTGAAATCTTTATTGAAAAAAGTCGTTAATAAAAGGTGTCTTCAAGATTTACAAAAGCGCTTTGGCATTGGTTGTGTGGTGAGCTGAGTGTTGCCAGCAATTTGGTGCACTAGCTGCTTTGGTGGCAATTTAAGTTTCCCAGCACAGCTCGCACACATTGCTGGAAATCCTTATTTATCTTTCATCGCAGAGCTATATAATTTTGTTGGCTTCAATGTTTTTTGTTTCTTGTTTTATTTTCTCTATAATTTGTTTGATGTTGGTTTTTCACTTTTCTATGCTGCTTCTTCTTATGCTTGGTTGTAAATTTGGTACAAAACGTGTCGTTATTGTCATTGGCGTAAATCATTGGATAATTGTGTGAACATTGTGTGCATCTTCTAGCGAGTCGAAGTGATGGATTGATTTAACAGTTGCCATTTCTAATATTGTATTAGTCGAAGATTTTTTTCTAACCTCAGCTTTTAAATGATTAGCAATATATGATATTTTTTTGTTAAAGAAAACTAAGAGTATTCGATTTGAAATGAGTTTTTATACATTTCGAATCTTTTCCATCCATTCGTCTATCTTTTCTCCCGATTTTCATATCTAATTAGTCACTGCGGCAATACCTCAGCTGTCTATCTATCTGATTTTTCAATCATTCTCCTACTGGTACTGATATAATTTCCAATACAAGTCTTCCCATTCAAATATTCTACAATCCATAAAACAATGCTCTTTTCTGACTCTACATTGAGATTATAGTAACACACCCAGCCACCCAGACAGTTCTTCTATCCGTTAATCCCTTCTTTCTAGCCGTTCATTCATTTGTCCAGGTCTGTGCATTCTTACTTTTTCACTCTGTCTATCCGTTCTATCCTGCTATAAATTGAAACCTACAACCATCCCTAACTTCGTCCGTCACATAGTCAACACAAAACTTGCACCAGATTATTCTTACTCTGGCATTTCCTTCCTTTTACTAATCTGACCCATCCATTCCATTGTGTATTCCTGCGTGCAATCCTCCAACCATCATCAGTAAGATCACCTGTTCCTTCTTTCCTCCCAACGACAGTACTACAACTATACTACCATCTATGTATCTATAAATTTATAATTATTTCCATCCATTCGTATCCCTGTATGTTCGTTTATTCATGTTTTAGTCTATATAGGGTTACATCCATCCATTTTCTTATCCATGACGTCGTGGTATTTCCTTCTTTTTACTGATGTGATCCTCTATTCTACCTAACTGTACACATTCATTTGTGTATCCATGCAACCATCACAAGAAGTTCGCCCTTTTTCATTCGTTACACTGGCAGCACTCTAACCGTTCTAATATGGCCCAATACATTTTCTGATCCGTCCTTGCCGCAATCTCCGTCTATTCTTCGATTCAACATTTCGTCTGAATATCGATACATTCATCCATGGTTGCGACGGCTATGCCATCAATATATCGAACCGTATATCTTTGTGCTATTATCTTTATTTTAGTAAGCATTGAAGGCGTCACGGAAGGTATTCTCCGGAATAGCTTTGAGAGCCGATGTACAAGCTGCTTGAATCCGGACAAACCGAAAACGATCATTCACCATTTTATAGTGACAAAAGCTGTTTACCTACAAAGCATATAGTAAAATCCCTAGCTCAATTTACAGTAAATCATGTTTTCAGTAAAACTCTCCTATACAGGGAGAAAATGAAATTCTCCGAGTATATTTCTTCCCCAAAAAGTCGCGATAGCCCTTCGCAAATAAGGGACCTTCAGTCTTTACTACTAGAATACATTTTTCTAAATTTGAGCTGCTATTATAACTTCAGTGTAAGCTTGCATGACAGTCATGCGAGTATCCAAGAAAGAAACCAGCTTCCTATCATTCTACTCACTCCATCTTTACCTAAAATTTTTCGTGAGTATATTTTAATGTAAGTGCCTACAAAACGCTGGGTACTTCAACGCGTTTTTAAGGCTCATATTGTCCAGCTTAATGTCTTGAAATGCCCGAAACGATTTTCATGCTCGAGCGCAGATTTCACTTGTCAAACTGTCAACCAATTTGTGTCCAGACAAAGCAATAATAAAGCAGTTAAAAAGTCATCAAATGTTGGCAGCACGAAATTTTGCCCAAAAACTCGGGTGGACGGGCTAGAAAATGGTGCGCTCAAAAATTATTGGTGATTAAGCTTTTATGTGCATTTACACTATGTGTGTTGGTGTGCGTGTGCAAGTGTCTGCCTAAATTTTTTGGCGTTTTTGCAGCAACTACAGCTTAACTTTGCGATGTTGTTGTTGTTGCTGAAAATTGTTGTTGCATTTGTAGTGTCGTTCCCTGTAGGGGAAATATTTTACGAAGTGACGAAGCGGGGGAGTTGCCAACAGGCCGCCTTCTCGGCAGAGTGCCAGCGATTTCGCGCTTCGGCGCAATCTATGCGAACGCATCGTAAATCATTCATAAAAATCATGCCACACTCATTGCGGTGGCAGGAACAATTGCGTATAATAACAGCAACAACAACAACAACGACAATCACAAACGCGCAGCCAAGCCGGCAAACAAGCAAAATATAGGCAATAGCTAGCAGCAGCAACAACAATGAAAATAGGCAAAGCTATAAATGGACAACAACAAATACTAACAACAACAGCTATGTTAACGACAATAACAAGCGCAGAAAGTATGAGTACATGCGGCCGGTCGAACGACAGCAAAACAAATTGATTTTAGTCACGATACTGTCAATTAGTTAACCAAGCGTCATCATCAACGCAACACACCACGGCCGGTGTTGCCATATTTCTCAGTTTTATGCGCTTTTTATAATCTTTTTGAAAATCTTGTGCGCACTCAGCGACGCGCGCATTCAAAAAACAAACTTTCCGAGCTTATGATGCCTGCAGATATTGACTTGACGGAGTTAAGGACAAGCAACAACAGCCGCAGCGCTTGCTAACTTATGATGTCTCACCAATGGCTTGTCAAATGGCTGCATCACTGATATGGCATGCCGCACGTCTACAGCGGCTCACACTGGCACCCTTGGCATCCCACCGCAGTTTAGCCCCCGTTCTCATCACCACCTCAGCCGCTGGAAAAAATGCGCATCTTGCATGTGTGTGGCCACTTATTTTCTTATTAATTTTACTACTATTATTATTTGCTGTTATTGTGCCAGCCGCCGTTGCTGTATTTTTTGTTGTTGTTGTTAGGTGACCTAAGCATTTTCTCCCTTGCACAACGATGATGACGACCACCGCCGCTGTGCAGCTATGACTGTGTTGCCGCCTATTTTGCCACCTTCTCAACGCCTCGATAAAGCCCCAGTCAGGTCGCACTTTTCGTATCTTCTTATTGGTGTTGTAGATATGGGTAAGCGGTACGCCTACCATACAACTTGCCATTTCATGGCAATACCAGCAACAACAGCAGAAACGATTTCTTGGCCGCTGCGTCCAGCCTCCTTTCCGTAGCGTTTATCTAAGTATATTTTATGCGTATCATTTAGGGTTTAAATTATTATTATGTTTACTACCTATTTTGTGGCTACTTTATTAAACCACCAACTACCAACTACAAGCAATAATAACAACATTTACTAACCGCCGTTGCCGTTGCCGCTGCCGCTTCTTCGTGTGCCTAATCGCCTGCGCTGTGGAAAAAAATGGAGAGTGAGGGCCAGCAAGGCGTTGGAAAGCGCAGCGGAGGCCTTTTCGCCACATTATCGCGTGAATTGGTGTGATAATCTGTGAGTATATGCAGTTGTTGTTGTTGTTGGTGGCTTGTGTATTTTATTGTTCTCGCTGTGCGCTGCAGTTGACCCCTTTGGAACGCACACGTCGCGGCAATTACGTGTGCATTTTCTACTTCATTATTTCATGTATGTGTGCCGCACACACATTTGCTTTGCTATTGAGCGTTTTAGTGTTGGCTGCGAGGGGATGGCCGAAGAGTGTGGCGTTTGGAGTTGAACTCTTGAAGTATGGGCATATGGAAATAATTTATACGCCACATCAGTGCCGCATAATTAGATGATTGGTGGTCATGCGACTTTTATATTGCTGAAGTAGTGGACAGAGAGGGAATGAGATTGAGCAGGCTTATGTATATACTTATATATTATTAAATATTATTTTATATAAATATATATACTAACACTCATATTTCAATACGAATTTTAGTTTTCACCTGGGCTAGCAGTCAGGGTTTTAATTTTAGTGGAAAAGTTTAGAAGTACTTTTGTCAATAAATTCTTTTTGACAGATCACGCGTGGATCGCGTCAAGCTGTCATGTTATTTTTGTTCAGTAATGTTTGGCATTTAGTCGTAGAAAGATTTACGCCTGAGCAACGTTTATGAATCGATCAACTTTATTGCGAAAATTCAAGTTCTGTAAAGAATGTTTTTCGCGCGTTTTGGTCAACTTATTTTCATATGGTCAACATAAACGACCTACTGAGCACACTATTCGCAACACCATCACCCATTTTGAGACCCAGCATTCACAACTGGATAATATTCGACCGAATGAATCACATCCAGCACGCAGTGAAGAAAATATAGCAGTTCTCCCAAAGACTGTGCACTCAGGCAGTGGAGAGACGATTCCGCGGCGTTCGCAGCGACTCGGATTGACGTATGGAACGACTTGGCACATTTTACGCCGACATCTTAAATGGAGAGCATAAAAAATACAGCTTGTGCAAGAACTGAAGCCGACCTACCCAAACGATATCGGTACGCTCTATGGGCTCTTGAAAAGTTCCAAGAAGATTCGACGTTTCGAGGCCCATTTCTGGTTCAATGGAGAAACAAGCAAAATTGTCACATTTGGAACGAAGAGCAAGACTGAAGACTCAACACCTGCCATTTTATTCAGAAAACGCTTTGGTGTCAATAGCGACCGTTATTGGTTGTCTAAAATTGAAGTCATCTTATTTGGTTTCAATAACTTCACACACACCGCATCAATCAATGGCTTTATTGAGAGAACACTTCGGTGACCAAATAATTTCACATTTAGGGCCGGTTTCTGTGGTTTTCTTTAAAAAAAAGTAGGGAAACTCGGAATGTGTCCTCTTTTGGTATAATGTTTGACTGAATATTTATCATCATTTCTTCCTTGTTGTTTTTGTTTTGCCATTATTGCATTTTATGGCTAATTTATAATTGCTGGAGAAGATTTGGTTCCTTTTTCTTTCGAATTCAGGCATATGCACTGTGATTCCATTTTATACCATTAGACTCGTTTTGCAGAATTTCGTAAAGAAAGGATGAAGTAAAAAGTTTCGATTCTATAGAATCATACAGTTTTTGCAAATTTATCAAAACGATATTTCTAACGGAATTTTTGCGACATATCTTGTCATATACTCAGCGATTTACATACATACATGTATTGAGGTTTGTAAATACATACATATTTTCATTTTACCATGTCGATCCATCGGATTGTGCTCAACTTTAGACCTATGCGCTGTCCCGCGTTGTTGTAGTCGCTGCTTTAATTTTTGTGAACGAATTTGTTGTTTTTTGTTTTCATAGTGATTGCTATCAGAAATTAAAAGTCCATCTAAACGCACCTTACGGCGTCTTTGCCTTGTACAACTTTACGTCACATATTTTATTTTGTGTGTTTTGGGCATAATTTGTAATGCAAATGGCCGAAGTCTGCCACCAGCGGGGACTTTTGTAGCGCCCACTCCCTAAGGCCACCTGACGACCCACTTGACTGGCATTTGTCGCATAATGGTTAAAACTGGCTTTTTCGGCGGCAATTAATATATATTTACGCATGCGTTGCTAGTGTTTTTATCGGTAGTGTTGCCAACGATACATATGTATGTATGCAATTAAGTTTTACTTTAAAAGTAAAAGAAATTTTCCGCAATTTTATTATCGTCTGAACAAACAATATCTAAATCAAAAACCATATTTGTCTAAGCCAGGGCATTTGGCTTTGATGATCATTATTATTATAAATTTATCTTAAACGACACTGTCTGGTAGCGACACATGTCCACAGGATGGGGCTGACAGAGAACGTTGTAAGCATCTGGGGTTCCCACGGTATGATAAACTGCAAGCGGTATTGATAGTGAGGCCTCAGAGTCTATTAAAATTCGCGTCGAGCGCAGGCATCCCAAGACATGACTACTCTTCTTAGACCTGTCAACTGAACTCAATCTGCTATCGCAAGAAACCAAAACTGGTCTATGCGTGGCTTATAGGCCTACCAGATTAACCTAACCTAACCTAAAATTAACTTAAATGGAAATTCAAACATACAAGAACGACATAAACAACATTTAAGTTGAACCAAGATCTCTTAATATGGAAAAAATATATTTTATGAAAACCTGAATCTTGACTTTGATCGGTCTATACGATATAATGGTCCGATCGAAGATTATAGTATCGTCTTGGACAATAAGCTATATAAAAATTTCGTGAAGATACCTTTACAAATAAAAAAGCTTTCCATTAAGGACTTGAATTTTACCTATCAGCTTGTATGTATGTAGGAAAGCGACATATATGTTACAGTGGTCCGATATCAGTGGATCCGACAAATGGGCAGCTTCTGAAAATGCAAGGAAAGGAAGCAGTGAGATATCTCAAAACTGAAGGACTTTTCATGTATATACAGACAGACAACTACGGCCGTTAAATGGACTCAGCTGGTCGTCATTTACATAAACACTATATAGGCCCTCGGAATCTGAGAGCCTACTCTAACTGTCAGAAAGGATTGACGCCCTGGAAAATGATTTGAGTGTAATAAATAACTTATAAAAATAAAAAATGTTCCAACGAAATGCCTCAAAAATAGCACTCAGAGAACAATACTCGTGTGAAGCCATATTTTTATTTCGAACCCATTAAATTGTACCGCAGCGGAAAATGGTAATTTGGTCATTTATTTGAGGCTATGAAGTTTGAGCGGCTCCACCCAATAGGAAGGCAGTTGTGTGTGTTGCTCTGCTTGGCATTTTGTGAACATAACGAATTCATTGTGAACCTGTTTAACCGTTAGAAACTGTGGCCGCGTTAAAATCGGTGCATTTGAAAAATCGTGATTTCACCAAAAATACTACAAATTCATTAAAGGCCGCAGAGCGATGCAACGAATGAGTGGATTGCCGCCGAAAGTTACAAGTGCAAAGGCAACACCAGCCACAGCCACAGCAGTAACAATAACAACAAACCGCAGGGATGCCAATGGTAAATAATAGTCGGCAAATATAAACTGATTTACAATCATCAACGAAAACGAAGCAAACGAACGAAGCGAAAGCAACAGCAGCAACCGCCAGTGAGGTAAAAGGGAAGAAGAGAAAGATTAATAGATTTTCGCCAAAACAACGCGAGAAAAAGTTTTCAGCACTGAACAAACAGTAGTGTAACATAAATCGAAGCGAAACGCATATAGGCGACGGGGGTTAACCAGCAGTCGGAGGGGAATGTGGCAGACAAGCGACCAGCGGCGTCAAAGCGGCAAAACAGCCCAAAACTAGGCGACCAGCGACTGCCCTGAAACCGAGCCAGCGACAAGCTAGGCCACGGCTCTGGCATTGCTCTGGGCCAACAACAAATTTCGACACTGCCAAAGTCATGGCAGCAATCGTGCTTTTGTTGTTGTACCTGCAATTTGGTACCGAAAAATAACTTACTACACACACACACACACAAAAGTATAGGTCCGTGCATTCATTGCCGTGTTCTCGCCACATTGTCGATTGCAATTTACGGCGCGCCAACGTCGCAGTCGCCGTCCAAGTCACCGTGGCACCATCCATCGAGGGTCGAGTCGCTCATCGCGAAATCAATTGAAGTAATTACAAAATGAATTCACGAACTAATAAACTAGACAAACACTCTGACAACAATGAATGCCACCAATGCTATGGCCATTGCAATTGCCATTTCGACAGCTGCGCACAAGCAATCATACATACATACATACATATACAGTTTTCGCGAGTATACTATATGCTTTCTTGTCTGCAATAAATAAAAGTACAATAAAGCTTACAAAATAGTCGAATTGTTTGCAAGTCGTTTGGGAGAAATTGAAAAGTCTTCGATTGTTGTTGCTTGTTGTTAGTGTTTTTGGTTGTTGCTATTTCTGTTGGTTGTTGAAGGTGCAGTGTTTGCTGAACAGGTGGCAGTTGAGAGGTCGCTGCACTGAGAGAAATGGTTATCGCGGAGGTATATAAACATATATTTGGTAGGCACTTTGGGAGAGCAAAGTCAGAAAGTAGATCTTGATTGTAAAACAGAACAGTTCCCACGACAGTAGGTCTAAGTACCGGAACGGCCAACGAAAGAATTTTAATCCGACCAAGACCTGTCAACTCGGCACGATTCGCCGAAATTACTTCAGGAATGTTTTTTGTCGCCGCAACAACAACAATATTTGCATTAGCTTCTATAGAAGAAGTAAAGGCGAATAACTAACCTCTGTTTTCTCCTGGTGAGACTAATAAAAAATTAGGTTTAGAGTTCAACAAACAGAGCAATGCAATTCCCAAAAACCGTTTAGACATCTTGAATCCTTTGAAGAAGAGAAAAAATAAAAAGTTTTGCGAGAAAGCACTCGTCCGATTCAAGGCTTATTTAGGGTAAATATTTTAGTATTTAGTGTCTACCTTCTACGAAATATATTCTACACTCACGACCTCCATAAAAACCTTATTCCCTTTGCGATAGATATAGTAATGGGATAATTGTGAGGTAGCACACCAATGCTGCCGAATATTTACATTGACCCTCAACTAACCGAAAAAATTTAGAGCGGAGCGCTGTTTTTCAATCGCCTGTGGCCGATTCCCTCTCTGTCTCCTCGAACTCGGTGTTCCTTGATGCGTTATGTATAGTTGCAGGCTCATCCATTTCGCGAATCTTATATTACACTCAGTAGTTTCGCTACCCTAGCCTTTCTGGCGGGCTTGCGTTAACCAGGCAACGCCTCTGATTCTCGCGTCCAGCACATCTCTTAGCAGCTGAGGATTGGTGGCTGTCTCTGCTCCTGTTTGAAAAGAGTTTTACTGCTCCTCTCAGGACTTGCCGTTCTGAAGGTGCCTAAGGTATCATTTCAGAGTGACATCGCACTTGCCTACCCAGCGAGCATTTTCAGGGAATTTGAGCAGCTGAGCCTGCTTGATGGGATTGTCGCAGGAAACACCTTCTGAGTGCCTCCTTTTGGGAAAGTGCGTCCAGGAAACTTGATTACTGTATTAGGTTTTTGCTAAAGTGTACTGATACTGTTTCTTGTAACCCTTAGCTCAGCATGGTAAGCTTCCGGGTCTGATCTATGTCAAGGGGAACACAAAAGTCCACCGTTACTTCACAAGGCGTCCCAATGTTGGGAAGACTCATTTAAGATACAGCTGAATTTACCTCCAAATCATCCAATAGCCACGGGAGTCGCATAACACTAGGAGGTGGCAAGTTATGGTCATCCTACGCATGCGGCCTCTGGAAACCCCGTCTAAGGAGTACTGTACAGAGGAATAGTTAAGAAGAACCGAAAGACGTTGCGTCAAAAGTTTGAAACATGTTCAGTAAGGTTGTATGATAAGTACGCTATAATATCAAATGTAACCACGAAGAACCATAGGCTATAGGCCATATGTGCCATCAGAGCCCTTAATGTTACCACATACAATCCAAAAGTCCTGAGGCTTAAAGGATTAGCTGATTTAATGTGGACTTTCTCTAGCTTCATGACCCCAAGAAGTATTCCTTCTTGCAACTACTTCACAATGTGTCCGCTGGTTTGCCGAGTTTTAGCTTACAGAAACGGCAAGCTTCGTCAGAGCTCATTGTTATTCCATGTTTGCATAATCTAAACTGCAATTGAGACAGGAGTCGCTTCTCTCTCAGGCTTGTTTGCTTTAGCATTTCCTTCAATGCTCATATGGCATATGCCCTGGAACCCAAACGAATCCACATAGGAAACTAGTTGACTTCTATGGAACGTAAGATAACAAAAAAATATTTCTCAGTGTAGCAACAAAGTGGCAAATAAAGCATATGAGATAAAAAAAAAAAACAAATATAAATGAAATAAAATTAAGCAAAATTTCCAGCATCCAAGGAAATAATGACACAAAGATAAAAGCGCAGCGAGCCCAAACATGCGGACGGCAAGCGTCAAAGTGACATGGACCATAATGGGATGAGGCTCGCATGCAGGCGCATACGCTAGTACATTCTCACACACACATGCACTTGAGTAGATAAGCTGATGGCATGGCGCTGATGCCCCTTCAACCAGCGTATACTGGCGGTCAAATGCGGTTGCAAGATGGGCTGCGCTGATGGCTACGTCGACATTTGTAATTGCGATTGTGATTTGCGGTAGGACTGACTTATTGTCAGTGCACATAGTTGTGGTTGTTGCCACGCTTATATAGTATAATGCTGCACGCCAAGCCGCGCCCAAAAGCAATTTACAGTTACTTTAAATTAATTAAGTGCACTACACTTAATTAGAAACGAAAAAAGGCGGCCAAACAAAGTGGCCAACTGAATGGAAGGCTAAATGGCACAAAAGAAGAAGAAGAGACGAAGAAGTAAGGAAGAGGAGAAAAAGACGAAATTGATGTACGAGATGAAGACCACGATGCCGTTGAGGTAGTGCATCAAAGGCCGTTGCCAGCGCATAAGCCGACAAATCTAATGGATGTGGCAGTGATATCAACAACAATAATAACAACAAATACAAAGTAAATAACAAACACAGCGCTGGCAATGTGCCACAAATGACCAAAAGTAGCTTAAATCGCGGCAGAGACTTGGCAACTAATGACCAGTCGGTGTGTCGGTGTGTCAGCGCGTCGAACTAGTCGACGATTGTTATGTTGCGGTCATTGGACCGCCCAAAATGGACTTGAACTGTGCTTTTTGCGCGTGGCGCTAGATAAGATCTGCGCGCTCGAAATGGTGTGCCGGCAACAAGTGCACGAATGCGCGCTCGTGCGCAGGCAAGTGCAAAAAATAACAACAACAACAACAACAACAAGCAACATGCACTTAATAACAAACAATTGGAGCATCGCTTATGTTGTTATTGTTGTTACTGCTGACGCCGCCGTGACTTTTGTTAACCTCGTTGAACCCGATCGCGGCCGGTAATCCGTGGCACCAACGTAGTCCGATAAAGCTGCCACTAGGCCGCATGGCGACGCCCATCAAAGTTGGCGTATTTGTTTTGCCTGATTTGCGCTTCTTTTCGAAGCGCTCCGCGATATTGTTAAGTCTGCTTGGCTGCGCTTTCGGTAAAGAAGTTCAATTGCTCAATTTGGGTCAATAAATAAATCATCGCGCGCGCGCGTAGCATAATGAGCTGTTTTTTTACACTCAATTCGGCGCTCTTACAATGTTTTCTTTTTTTTTTGTTTTGCTGCCCTCCTCAACTCATCAATATACATATTAAATTCATTATTTACATTGTATTTTCGATAGAAAACGAAAACGCTACACCCGCACCTTTAAATCAATTCGATCGCTGAGCGACGCGCTGTAGCATGGCGTGCATCTATGGGGCAGCCAAATTGCCACGTGCTTCACTTTTCATTAAAAAATCCCAAGCGCTACCGCACTTCGCCTCTCTTGCGGCATCGCATTCGGTGCGGCATTTTCGCAGCATGTTTCGTATTGGAAATCAAAATCATCGCTGCTGCAACGTATGCGCCGCGCCTGCCGCTGCCTTCCCTTATCGGCAAGTGAAGATCAAAGACGCGCTCCCAATGACCGCGACGGACGCGCAGCAGGCGCACAATCAAGCGCGCTCGGCTCTACGGCTAACAGGTAGGTGGATTATTTGCTTGATTTTTTTTACAATTTTTCCCATTTTGTGTATTCGTGATCCTAATACAATGGATGCGATCGATCTTCGGACCACTCCCGCAAGAAAATATTTGTGTACCGCATGGCGCGCGCGTCGCATCAACCTGATTGTTGAGTGACCAGCACAAATTGAAGAGCGCTGCAGCGTTGCGCTCGCGCTGCAAATAAACGGAACTTGCTGCAAGTATATTGCGTTTGCGGCATGCAACTGTTAAAGCGCACCCGCGCGCTCTGTCGACGCTGAGTCGTCGCATGGGTTGGGTTAGTGATTTTGCGGGCGTTTGCGTAAAAATTTCATTTTTGATTTTTCGTTGATTATTTTTGCGGGCCTCTTCGCTACCTACTTACTAGCCAAAATATTTTATTTTTTTTTTTGTTAGTACTACTTTTTGAGTTTGCATTTATTTGCAAAATTTTTATATTTTTGTGCTTGAGTTGCGCTTTTCTTTTTCATTTTTTTCTCTTCTTTTTCATCAATGTTGATTTAATTTTTCAACGCTTTGCCCTGATTTTCACATTGCACGTCATTGCGCCTTGTAACGCGGCCTCTGTGCGCCGACATTAACCTGCCGCCTGACCTTTTCGGGGTTATTTATGTTATGCTTCTTTTCACCATATTTTATTGTAAAGCTTTACAACAATTTCTTTAACGGCAGTATTATTAGTTTTATTGCATTATTTATTCACTTGCGCGTCTCATAAATCAGTGCAAGTAAGTAAGTCTCTCCTTTTGAACCGTAATCCGTAGTGTGACTTTACTACATTGAACTACGTGTTATTGTTGCTGTTAGCTTTCTTTTTAAACACTAGATTAGCGACAAGTGTTGAAACCTTGTTTGATTTGAATTTCTATAAGGAGAAACGATCAATCCAACTTAGCTTACTATGCTCTAAGTAATAATTTAAAAAAAAAAGTGAGCTTCTCTTAATTTTGAAAAAAGTTTATTGCCGCTGGTGTTGAAATTTTAAAGGTATTTGATATATAAAAAAATATAATAAATATTAAAAATATGCCATATTAATCATCGCCGAGAAGATCAGCGCTATAAATAGTACTTAGTACGTACAAACCTTACAAAAAAAGAGTCGAACATTTCGAAAAATAATTGATCAACAGATGTCGCTGTAAGGATCGTTTCATATAAGGTTTTCTAATAAGATGTAAACATATCTTTAAAAAAGTATATAATAATTGTAACAGCAATTTAAATATTGTTTGTTTAATGTGATGTACAATCGACAAAATTAAGTTCTGAATATAACGTCATTCAAAGGGCATCCAGGACTTCTTTTTCAGTAACGAATTCGATGAACCCAATTTTCGAGTACTTTTCCCACTAACTATCTAATGCCATGCATAGCACATTGAATATCGACTTTTAAAGCTTGAAGGGAAGCTGGTTTATTGCTGAAGACCAATGACTGCAATTAATGCCACAAGAAGTAGTCCAACAATGTTAAATCACAGCTTCTAAAGGCGATACAATGTCACAATTTCTTGAAATAATCGAATCTCCAAACTATTCTCGCCATATGTCGGTTATTGGACGTGCTGTGTGGTGCGGAGCCCAGTTTTATTCGAACCATCGAAAATTAGTTATCATCGATCTCCATTGACAGAACCGGCTGTCACCAGCTTCATTTCGAAAGAGGAACGGACCGATTCCACCAGCCCAAAAACCACAACATACTATTTGTTTAAGTGAATCAAATGGTTGATCGTGAATAATTTATGGAATTTCTTCGTACTAGAATCGACAGTTTTCTTTATTTGCTACACCACGCAGATGAAAGTGAGCCTCAACGGAGATGATTATTTCCTTAAAAATATCGTTATGGCTTTTAAGTTGTTCCAATGTAAAATTAGCAAATTCTCGACATTTACGGTGGTCCAAGGGCTTCAGTTCTTGAGAAATAATTTCATACGGATCCAAGCCCAAATTCTTTCTCAAACTCTTCTGGTTTGTGGTTTCAGACAGTTCCAATTCTCGAGAATATCTTGGAATCGGCTAATTGCGGCCGGCAGAAACACTTGCCAATCTAATTTTCTTAGAGGCAAGAAGCGATTAAATATGCAAAGCAAGCAAATATCCTGCTCCTGCTGAAAACAACAGCAATCATTAATTCTTTATTAATTTCCTGCAAATTGTTTTATAACGATGATACAGTGCACCTCCAATAGAGCAACATTTAACGCAACCGCGGTCCACAGAGATTTGAAGTTTGCTTTAATTTATGAAATATGTTAACTTAATGAAGTGCATTAAGCTCTTTATTTAATAATATAATATAAAGCGACACCGAAATTGCGTGTACTCAATTACGTTGTTATTATTGTTGTGTGGCACGGCAATAAAAGGCACAGACGCGGTTGGAGTTAGTGGAAACCTGAATTAAAAAACCGCGCGGCAAATTTGACCAGCGCAGCTTAACTTGTTAAGATTCTTTGGTTTTTTTTTTTTTGTTTTCTGTGCGTCAGCCGATAATTCTCTTAATTTTTAGCTCCTTTTCGTTGCTTTGGGTTTACATGTAGTTAACGCAAATTTTGGGTGTTTTTTATATATTTATAATGAAGGAACTTATCTGATGCCGAGCGCTGACAATGTAAGGTTGGCAACTAAAAAAATTCGTTTATACTCGTATAAATAACTGTAGAAAAACCACAAGTTAACTGTGCAAGGTGACCAATAATGGTTCGTAAAATATTGTATATAGAGTTACTATATCGTGATTTATAGCTTAGGAAATTTTGGGCATAACATTAAAATTAAGGAAAAAAATAATAATATTTCCAGAAACTAAAATTAATTACACTTTTCCCAATTTGTTTCAAGCCTGGATTTGGCTAGTCTTATGAAGGTGACTTATGAATTTCTTATGAAATTTTTAGCTCTGAAGAGGGCTATTTTATAATATTAATGATTGTTAGTATTTGCAACTAGTTGTGATAACCTTGCTTAGAGTAATAGAAATTATGGTCTGAGATTCATATTCATTAGGTTCGAACACAATTAGCTCTAAATGCACCATTTTGGCAATCATATAAGAACAAGCGGCTACAGATCGTCACTTAAAATGCAAAACAACGTATCATCAAAAAATCGAAATTAAGTTTTTATTGCTTACGACTCACTGCAATATATTACATAAATGTTATCATTTTCAGCTTCGATTGTCAGATATAACAACTTGTAACCACTATATAACCGATATACAACCACTATATAACCACTCCGATAACCGATATATAACCACTATATAACCGATATATAACCATTTTATAACCGAAAGTCAAATTTTGTTTTATAATATATTATATTACGCTATTTTGCATTTTACGTGACCATATATGTATGTATTATATTATATGTATATAGGGTAGTCGAAAAAGTCTTTTCGTATTTCTAATCAAACTTCTACTTAAAAACCTTTTGTTGGCAACTCTGTAGTAAAATATATATACCTAAGGAAACGAACAAATAAATGTACACAAGCGAATATACATACATATATATACTATGTATGTATGTATTTGTATTTATAAGCAAAAAAAATCCGCATCTGTTTATTTTTCAGATTATCTCTCATGGTCCGTTGACGCTTGTTGCATTTTTTCGCAGGTTGAAGGGCACTTGGACAACGACTTGCATTGGCTTTTTAATGTAAGAATGTTTATAAATATATACATATATATATCTACATATATATGTACCTGTGCATTCATCCCGTCAATTACATTTTGCGCAAATTTTTCGCAGGCGAATGAAATTTTACCTTTTTTCTTTTATTATTCCTACGGTGGGCAATACTTTTAATGCACTTTTGATTTTTTATTTCTCATTATTTTTTAACTCTTGCCACTGCCACTTTTCTCGTATTTTTCATATTTATTTTCTTGCTATCTTATAATCGTATTTTGTACAATATTTTTGGAGATTTTATTTTATTTGGCCTTTAGGGTGTTTTTATTACGTTCGAACAAGCGCATTAAAATACATAATAACCCGCTTAAATTGATAATAAAAATATAAAATAAATTTTACGCATGAGATTATGAAAATAAAAAAGTAAACGAGGCACATGATGAACGCTTGTAAGGTTTTTAGAGGAAGTATGCGTTGTTTTGGCAATGCGAGGTTGAAATTTTAGGTTATCACAGTAGTATTTATAACGGCTACAAAATTTGATTGCCTGAGGTATAGTGCAATCAGTCACACTTTGAGATTAACTTGCATTGCATACAGTCACATATAGTATATACAAACCTACAGATATGCAAGCGGAAATATAGAACCGGAACCAGAATAAATTTATAATCAATACTTATGCACCAACCGACTTACACAGCGATGAAACATTGGTCTTACTGTTCGAAAACTACTCTTTACTACTATTATGTATATATAATATATGTATATAAGTATATGTATGTATATGTTTATATATATTAATTTGAATGTATGTATGTATATGGATATCTATCTGCGCGAATGTGCGCCGGCTATCTTTATGTGAAAATATGCTGTCAAATATTTGTAAATCGCTTTGATATGTAACCGGGCAAATCGTTATCGCTTCGCCTTTGTAAACTTATTTTTTTCTCTCCCAATAAATTGGTGCACAATCAATGAATTTACAAAGGCTTACAAAGTAGCTACGGCTACAGTGGGTCTTCATTAAGCCGAATGAGGCAAAAAATTCAAAAAAAATAAGAAAGAACGCGATATTTCTTTGAAGTTACTGAACCATTTGTAAATAAGTTACCTTAAGTTAAGTTAAGGTAGGCTAAGTTAAGTTAAGTTAGGTTAAGTTAAGTTAAGTCAAGTTAAGTTGAGTTAAAGTTAGGTTAAGTTATGTAGGTTAAGTTAAGTAGAATTAAGTAAGTTTGTTGTACGCCAAGGTTAACCCTTA
Organism: Bactrocera dorsalis; assembly: GCF_023373825.1. NCBI lineage: Eukaryota > Metazoa > Arthropoda > Insecta > Diptera > Tephritidae > Bactrocera > Bactrocera dorsalis. The sequence continues at coordinate 99,586,206 of NC_064304.1, read as the reverse complement.
AAAGCCTCGCAGTCCCTCCAGGAATCAACCGCTAATTTTGTAACATTTTCATGTATAAACATACATTTTTTATAATTACATCACGTCACCTGTTGCTTTCATATATCCGTTATCTTTTAGCTCAGTCGCCACTCAATGTAAGCTTTGCAGTCATTTACGTTTTGATTTGAGTAAGAGTGCATCGAAAAAATATTTTCAAGAAAAATTTTGTATTTTCAAGTGACTATTGTGAAAGTAATAATAATTAATATTTAAGCTCAGTTAAGTAAGTTAAGTCAAAAAAGTGAAGTAAAGTTAAGTAAGTTTGCTAAAAGTTAAGTCAAGTTAAGCTAGTTAAGTGAAGTGACGTTCAATTAAGTTAAATGTAGGTTAAGTTAAGTTGAACTAGCTTAAGCTTAAATTCCAAATATGGAAATAAGGAATTCTTTTTGATAGAGTTACCACCCATCTGAAAAAAATGTTACTTTCATAGTTTGCAAAAAATTTTATTTTTGAGTAGTCACCTACATTTCAACAATATAATTTGAGTTTCTTATTGATTATAATGCACTACACAATATTACATACAAAATCTTCAGTTTCTGACGTCATATACTTTTAACCAAGTGTCAACCAAATTTAATTTTTTTTTATAAGAAAACTTTTCACCGCCCAGGACGTTCTTCCTTATACATTACTCAGTTACTCGAGGGTAACAAAGAGAGATTTCAGAGACTAAATGGGTTTTACTTTTATACTACAACATCATATATTGATATGTAAATATCTAAATTTTTATTTGTTTTTGAGCTTTTTACAAAAGCAATAAGGCCACATCGGCTTCAGTAGTGGCACAACGGGATCACTTCAAAAATATAAACGAGTATATCATTATTAAGCATGGCACCAGCGGTGGCCACCAGTTTTTTAGCCGTATTTGCATATCTATGCTGAGATGTCTACATGCATGCGTAGCAAACAACAACAACAGCACCAATATGTTGAACATAACTATTGAGTAGATATACATAAGTACTTTACAGCCAAAGTGGAGCATAATCCGCTTTGCTTACAGCAGACACAGGCAGCTAAGTCGCAAAAGAGTAAAACAAAAATAAATTAAAGACAAGTCAAAATCCAAAAGTCGCTTGAAGCGAAAATGCCATAAAGTACAGCACACACACACACAGATACACATGCATGCACACTTAAAGCAAATAAATAAAAAATGGCGAGAATCATCAACAGCAGCCGCAACAACAACAACAATAAGAAAAAAGACAACAATCAGCGCCACCCTGTTGAACGACGCTTGGGCTATAAGGCATCTTCAGCAGTCAGGCAGCAAGCAACTAGCAGCTCCAGTCATTGCCACAGTTGGCCGATTGCGGCGTGTGCCTCTTTAAACTTTCCTTTCGGCGCCATCAATCATCGAGTAGCCCGGGCGTTTAGTTGGCTCAAGACTTGACGGCAAGCCGCCGCCACCGTCGCCGCTGCATGACTGATAAGTGGCTTTGGAGACTCTTGTGACTGATGACCATGGCGTTGGGGGTGGCGGTGCGCAGCGCATCAGCAGCAGCTGCTTGGCTGCTTCAAGTGGACAGTGGCTGTTGTGCGGCAGCATTTTTTGCTTCGTTTCCAAATGTTCGCTTTTGTGTAATTTTAAGTAATTTTTTCCATATTTTCCCATTTACTTTCTTCTTCTACGCAGATTTATTTTTACTTAAGCAAGTTGATTGACTAAAGCCAAATTTTTGTCGTTTTTGTTTTTACTTTTTGACTACCTCAGCAAATTGCCAAAAGTATTCAAAAAATTTTTAAATGAAGTTGACTGTATGTGTGTTTTGAGGAAATAAATTTGTATGTGGCTACACTCGCACACGTATGTAAGTATATAAGAAGATGTATTACAGCTCTTGTGGTATAGTAAAACTGAACTTTGTGTAAATAATAGTTTTACTTGAGTTTATTGAAATTGTATACCAGCAAATGAACAGTAAAACAAAAACAAAGTTTGTTTTAACCTCCTTTTCCTTATTATTTTTTAATTCGTCTTGAAGTTGCAACTTTAGTATGTTAGTTGGAATTACAGGTGGGGTCCATACCACAAATTCACTTAACATTTCTTTATGTAAACAGTTGCGTTCATCTTCCATCTCGTCATTGCGGCGACCACACGCACACCTGACGCTAAGCGAATGCAATGAAAAAAAATTATTTTGTACATTTTAAATTTTTGATGGCTTCAAAGAGTATTGCCGCTGAGGCATCATATTACATTTTCGTTTTTTTAAGTTTATTCTACTTATTTAAACAATGTGGCTGGTTTTGGTCCCCACCGTGGACAACTTGTAGAGAGAATTCAAATTTTTGTCAGCCTTTCTCTCTCTCTCTCGTCCTTATCTGCGCCAAAGTGTAGAGTATGATATTATACAGACTCACAGCGCCTCGAACTATAAAAAATGCGGCCTCAGCGTCTGATCAGAAATAAAGAAAAATAGTAATATCCTATTGAAGCTGACCTGATATAGCCATGCTAGTCAGAATTGCAAAAACTAACTACGCTTAGCCGTAGATCGAATAGGGCACCAATTAGAAAACCGACGATATAAAAAATTCTGAAAGATTCGATGCAGTACCTGCCGGAGAAAGCAGAGAAAGAGGAAGACCTCCACTCCGTTGGAGAGATCTGGTGAAGAAGAACCTGGTTGTACTTGGAATCCCAATTGTCGCCGAATTGCCAAAAGCAGATACGACTGGCGCGCTGTTATAAACTCGGCTTTAACCTCGTAGCGGTGCCTATGCCAGTAAAGAAGCAGAAGAAATTGTAAAAGGTCTAGGAAACACTTCGGTCACAGCAAGGGCCACCTTTCAGTGATTTCGGAGCTCTAACTAGACACTGTCCGATTAGGATTCATGCGATAAGATTGAACATCTTGCTGTCTGGATCTCAACACTTCTTCTTAGAATATCCCACTTTTGCAAGATCGAGACCAAACCAGCTGAAATCTCATAGTTTTAGATATTCAGAGCAAATAGCACAATTAGAAATAAAAAACCTGGCCAAATTTGTGGAAGTTTTAGGTCGTTTTGCCGACAATTGATATCCAAATCCAGGAGTATTTCGTTTGGCTTCGCTAAGGATTATACATAACAGTCTAAGTGTGACCCCCGTGACGTTGGGATTTCACCCGTATAGCCTAACCTAACCTATTTGTTGTAGAATAAATAATCTGAAAAGCCTGAAGTCCAGTTTCACATATTATTATGATGGTTTATGGATACGTCTATAGTATATATATAACGTACATAAGTAAATTTGCACCACTCGAGCTTCTCTCACAGCTTTTTTATAGATACTTTCTTCCAACACTATTATAAAGTCCTCTATTTATAATTTGACGATTTGATGTCCACACGCTTTCTACCTACCAATGAACTTGGAAAAAAACAAATTTAAAATAATTGTTTATTAGCTTTGAACAGAAATTGGACGCAGATTTAAAACCAATTTCGCTGATAAATTGGCCATAACTCAATATAAGCTGGAAATGAATTTAAGGACTTACCGACAACAAAAAGAAAAATACAAGCGAAAAAGTCTTCAAATAACAAAATGAAAAACTTAAGTGAGCAGTATAAATTAATCAGGCGAATATGAAAAAGGTCAACTGCGAGGAGCTGTAATAATAACGCCAGCCATGAAAAAATATTGCAAAAACAACAACGGGCACAACTACCATAGTTAATACGAATAATCTCGTAATAAATGTATCAGTATAAGAGACATAAATAGGCACATCCAATGAAATAAATTACTTTCGAGCGGCGCGAGCGGGTGGAGGAGCAGCGGCAAGCGCTTGCGGAGTGCAGCCGAAAGCATGGTTAACTGGCTGACTGGCTAGTGGGTGCGGGCGAAAAAGCCATTAGCACTTTCAAGCACGTTGATAACATCCAATTATCTTAACAATGTAGAAGGAAATTTCATTTTATTTCACCTTTTTGGAGCAACAGCATTAAGCTAGTAACTAGAAAATGAAGTGCAATAGACCGAGACTAACTTACGAACATAAATGCGTATATATATTATATAGATATACATATAAAGCTTTGTATATAATAGATAAATAATGCAGCAAAGGGAGACTCAAAAGCCGATCGCAGCCACAGCGCAAGCAGCGAAAGGGGGCCTGAAGGGGCAGCCGGCAAAGGAAATATGATTGGCGAAATTTCCGCTACAGAATCTGCCAGCCAGAAGCTCATTTGCAGTTAGTTTGTACTTACAAGCTTAACAATCCACCTGAAATTTCGTGTAGTCCAGCAGAGCTTGCCACAAATTCAGAAGCAATTTGCTGCACAAAGTGCTAAAACAATTTGCACAACAAAGTGTTTTGGGTTGCTTCTAGCCGACTTGCGCCAAGCGCTAAGAATTTTTGGGCTGTTGAAGTAGCAGAAAAATGGCAAAAGCAACAAAAAAAGAAGAAAAAGAAAAATTGCAACAAAAATGGTGAAAACGTGACCCACCAATGGCATAGTGCACTTGGGCGTTGCTGCAAAAAAAAGACTCAAACCCTGATCGTTGCCTACTTGACCAGCTTGCTACACATTTAGGGAGGTGTGTGTGTGTGCTGATTTGATGTTAAGCTGCTTGAATATATATTTCTATTTCATCACAACGAAAGTTAAAAATTGCTGGTAGCATTGGATTGAGAGCAAGCTGGGCGGTAGCTAGATGAGGCAAGAACGCTTAGCAAGGACTGCAGTACTTTTAGTGCCAGGAAGGCTGCGGTTCAGCAGGCAGGACGAAGGCAATCATTAATTATTAGCTTAAGCATAGAAAACCAAGTGAACTTGCAGTTAGCTTGTATTCATCGGGTTTTGAATAGAGCTTTGAGATACTCTTCTGCTAAAAGAGGATGGAGTTAGAGGACCGTCACATAAGCTGTCATGACATCCCTTAGGAACTTAACATTCATCATCAAACGGTTTTGAACCATTTAGAAAAGCCTGGCTACAAAAAGAAGCTCGATTGTTGGGGACCACATGAATTGTCTGTGAAAAATTTAATGGACCAAATTAACATCTGCTATTCTTTGCTGAAACGGAATGAAATCGTACCATTTCTTAAGCGAATGGTAACAAGAGCAAAAAGTGGATCAAATACGATAATAATGTGCGAAAAAGATCAGGGTCCACACGTGGTGTAGCTCAAGAAATGGTTGCAAAGCAAGGATTGACGCCTCGAAAAGTTATGCTGAGTGTTTGGTGGGATTGGAAAGGAATCATCTACTATGAGCTGCTCAAGCCTGATCGAACGAACGATTGATTCTACATTTTACTGTAACCAACTAATGAGAGTGAAGCAAGCAATCGGAAAAAACGCCTAGAACTGATCAACAGAAAGGGCTTCATCAGGACAACGCTAGACCACACACATGTTTGATGACTTGGCAAAAACTGTGAGAGTTTGGCTAGGAAGTTTAGATGCATCCACCATTTAGCCCTGACCTTGCACCATTGGACTACCATTTGTTTGGATCAATGCACAACTTCCTTAATGGAGTAAAGTTGGCTTCAAAACAAGCCTGTGAAAATTACTTGTCGCAATTTTTCGTCCAGAAACCAGAAAAGTTTTACACTGATGGAATAATGTCTCTGGCGGAAAAATAGAAAAACAAGGTCGACTAAAATGGTTCATATTTTGTTCATTAAAGTTCATTATAAATATAAAAAAAAAAAATAAATTGCAATTTTATTAGAAATACGAAAAGACTTTTTCGACTATCAAATATAAGCTAATTTGGCCACCAAATGTTTCGGCGTTTATATAAATAAAATACTATTTCCTTTCTTATTGAATTTTTATAAGCAGTTGTGCACTCTACCAAAGCTCCAGCAATCCACTAGCTGCACTTGGTAAACTTCAACTCAAATAGAAATTACTCAAATACATACATGTTGAACGCTAAATAGTTAGACTAATTACTTTGCCACTTAGCCTTGCAGGCTTGCCATGCAGCCCGTGTGTTGCTGTTTTGGTACAACTAGCTCTTTGCTAACAGTACATCCTCTTGCCGCATGTCCAATGCGCGCTGTTACACCAAGAACAACAGACCATAAAGAATGCTTTCATCTCAGCGCATTCCACCGCCAATACTAACATATATACATACATACACATAGATGAATACATGTATGATATATGCCTTGTATATAGAAATATTGCCTGTCGGCTGGCCAAAAGGCAAATGGCGATTGCCAACTGGCAGCTGGTCACTTGGTTTGCTGACGATTTGCCGGCGATTAGCGTTTTGGGTCACATCGCTCGGACGCGCATCAGCACTCATACACTCGGAAGCCGTAGTTGCGAACAGCAACACACGCAGTATTTTCAGCAGAGTTTTTTGCTGACTGATAAGATGCACCAGATGCGGCATATCCGTTGCTGAAATGTTTCAAATGCCATTCTATGAATTCCTGGTATGCCAATTTGTGGAGGCTGCCAGCAACGAATTTTTTTTCGTATGGGTTTGCGCCTATTTTGGGCAACACATAGGCTTTTTTCAGTTTACCGGCACTTCGGCTTGGATGTAATGTACATACACACCTCTGTAATGTAGAAATATATATAGTGTAAGAGCTTATTTTTCATATTAAAGATATTTAATGTTTAATTTTTCAGAATTATTCCGATAAAAGGCGCCCCACGGAGGCTGCGAAATGGAAAAGTGCTAATGATCCACAACTCAGTCACCATTTAATCTTGCTTTGGTAAGCTTCTTGCTTGGTCATAAGTCCGTCCGTGGCATAAAAAAATGTAAAAAAGGGTTTGTAAGATAATATCATATAATACATAATTTATAAAATTTTTAGAAACCAATAAAAATACCATTTACTAAAACCAAATCTGATGAAATGATTTCTCTTTAGAATTTCGTGATATGTTGTCTCTATATACACAAACTACTACCCCAATTCGTTAGATAGTGATCTGAAAACTCACTCACATCACTTTCTCTTTACGAAGCTACTTATATGTTGGAACCGCCGATATCGGACTACTATATCATATAGCTGTCATACAAACTGAATGTTAAAATCCAAGTTTTTGTATGAAAAACTTGTTTAGCTGACGAGATATCTTTACGAAATTTGGCATGAATTTTTTTCTAAGCCAATAACGAAATCAGTGAAGAATTGGTTCAGATCGGATCACTATAACATATAGCTGTCATACGAACTGAAAGATAAAAATCAAGAATTTGTATAAAAAACTTGTTTAGCTAGCGAGATATCTTCACGAAATTTGGCATGGACTATTTTCTAAGGTAATAATGTTATTCATGAAGAAATGGTTTAGATCGGACCACTATAACATATAGCTGCCATACAAACTGAACAATCAAACTTAAGAAATGATCTTTGTATACCCCTTATGCTATAAAAATTGCGCCTATTAAGGGTATTATAGCCTCATTGCGACCAAACCTAACTACTTTGCATGTTTCATACACGAGTTTCAAAATTATACTAGTTAATAGCAAAAGAAATTCTAATATATAAATATGCAGATCTAGAAATGATTCATTTGCCTTACATATTGACAGCCACTTCATGCAATTGCATGCAATAATTGTAAATATAATTTATTATTGTTTATTTTAATTCGATTTAAAGCAGTTACTTCCCTCAGAGCGGCAGAACAATTAAGCGGCGACGCCGTTGCCGCAACGAGTTTTCTTTCCCACGTTTTTCCGCATTGCCAACGGCCGGCGAACAGCTGCGTAGTAACATATTAAAAACAGTTACACTCTTAGCACTCGTAAATACATAAATACACATTTATTGTATACAGACAGCAAATAAATTCATATATTTCATATTTTATATATTTTTTGCCCAAATAATGCCAACTTAATAGGTTGAGTGATTTTTTATAAAGCCAAAGTTAATTTCAATAAATATTATATATTAACGACATTCGTAAAATGCGAGTGTACTCGTATAATTGCTCAACTTGGTCCACTGTGATGCGGAACATTAGCGCTGACTGGCAGTTCCGTGGCGCTGCCAGCGCACCATATCAATTACGCGCGTGATGTGGCGACAAACGTTTACAGCAATAAACAAAAACAAAAACACTAGCTATTACAATAAAGTTTACAACGACTACAAACTTACATAACACAAGCCATAAAGTTGCCATTTACAACACTATTCAATGTACACATTGTCCACTTGCGCGCGGCAAACTGTCAATTCACCGCCTGCCTGGCAGCGGCAAGGAGGAAATATCGAGCAAAAATACAAATAAATAAATAATCAACAGCCACGCCTCAATTCTAGCATAGTTTGAGCATTTCGATTTTTTCTTCTAATTAATATTGCTTGCCATACACACAGTTGACTTTTCCGCTAACGTGTGGCTTTGCTTATGTGCTTCGTGACAATAGCAATAATTGTTTGCTGCTTGCTGACTGTCACTCCGTGGTCGCGTTTTATGCGATTGAAATCACACACAGTGCCGAGTAAAAACCTCAAATTATTGCATACAAAAGCAGCGCTTTAGAATTCTGAAACACAAAAAAAAAACAAAAAAAAAAATTTCCGTTGTTGGAAAAACTTGCCACAATATTGTGAAAAAGCTGCGCCAGCAACCACCTATGGTTGTGGCTGCGTCAACGACACAATCGAAAACACGGCATTGACAAGAATGTCGATTTCCTTCTAAGAGATTTATTCCTCGCCCAACTTATTTATATATTTATTTGCTTAACAAGTCGTCTGATTGCCGGACGCTTTTTTACCTTGTTGCCACACAATTGTTTCGCGGCTTTGAGTTTCGCTCGATTTTTCACAGTTATTGTTTTTGCTATTTATTTGGATTTTTTTTTTGTAATCTTGGTTTGTGTGTTGTTGTTAGTTTTGTCAACGCTAAAACTGTTATTAAATTGCTGTTCTTGTTAATTTGTACAAAGAACACGTGCGCCAGCAGGTCGCAGTCCGAATGACATTAACTAGCGGAAAAGATATGCGCGCGCAGATAAAAAAGCAAATAAAGAACAAATACTAAATTAAAAAAAAATAAAAAAAACCGAACAAAAAAAAAGCAACCACAAAAAGCAACAACAAAAACCACACATAAGAACAATCAAATAAACAACAAAGACATCATTTAAGAGCAAAAAAACCAAAAAGCTGTGGAAAATTCTCAAAAAATACTGCAAGAAACTGCCTGAGATTGAAAAGAATAGTTAAATTGTGTGATAAAATAAACAAGCCACGATTTGTGTTAAAAATTTCAACTTTTTAATTGAAAACAATCACTCGTCGGCGCTGTGCCGCCAATAGTATAGCCAAGTATGGCGCTTAAGTCTTTAGTTAAATTTGGTTACCCGCACTGATTGCTCACAATTTTGAAAGCACTGTGTTAGTACTGAAGTAATAGTGCAATTAGGCGAATTAGTTTATAACTAAAATCTGCCATTTTTGTGAGTTTGACTTACGTCACATTGACAGAGGGGATGAAAGGGCTAAGACACCAGCTTACAAAGCTTCTTCAGCGTAAAATATAGTCACCTCTGTTGCCACAATTGGTTTGTTTAGATGGAAGGAATTCAGTGGGAACTTCACGACACTGGAAGTATTTTATAGGCTTCGAAGGCTGATTTATTTTCCGCAAGTCTGAAATTTGTTTTACTGAGTACTCACCCAATACGGCGCCCGTTCCGACGATGAAAAAGTATGACAATATAGAGAGCTAGAATAGCGACACTTTATGATCGATGAAAAAATACAAAAGAATATGTTAAGACTAGCCAAGATTCGACATACAATTTTCGAAGTAAAATATTATGAGAGAAAAAGTTTAACTTTAATTACACTGATTAACAAAATTTCAACTTTTTTTGTGACATGAAAACTCAAATAAAATTTTGAGGGTATACATATTTTTACAAGTTTCAAAAATATATGAAAATTAAAAAAAAATCAAAAATTTGTTCAGTAATACAAGCGCTACGACGGCGCCAAAAAAAGTTCCTCCACTGCGGCATCGATTTCGGTCTTCTCCGCAGATAAAACATAAAAAAGAGGATTTTCACTCAACTAGAATATATTTTTCGTACAAGTAGCTTCGATTGAAAATATAAAAAAAATTGATAAAATGGCTGCATTTCTTTGAATTGAGTGGCTATTTTTTATATCGCTGTTACTCAAAAACTGTTTGAGATATCGATTAATACTCGTAGAAGGGAAATTTTAGATAATTTTCTGTAGGTATAAACCATCTAAATATTAGCAATATTTTTGGCCATTTATAAAGTAAAAATACTTATACTTTTCGTGTATATTTGGCTTCTGTAAAGTTTTTAAGTATCCCACAATAATCTGTTGGGATTCCTGCACTTCATTTCGCTTCATAACGCTTCTCCATTAAGCAAATGTTCAGAGGGAACCTCCCGCCTTGTTCGTCACTCACAAAATACAAATTTGCCGGAAAGAAATCCGAGAGTTCAGTGTATGTATAGTATTTTCAAGGACATTATAGCTTCTTTGTAGTTTTCCGATTTATAGTTTTCTAAAAATTTCGAATGAACAATCTGTGGATGACGTTAGAAAACTTGAGGATGCTTACATTGTAACAAACGTATATGTATGTGTATGATGTAAGTTAGTCGAATGCAATAATTATACAGTCGTGAATATTTGGATGCCCCACATAGTGAAAAGCACACACTTGAGTCACTTACACACGCGTTAAGTACTATATGTAAGTCAAAACTACGATTAACCTTGGATAGAATAAGGGATGTATTTTATAGATAGTATGTGTTAATCTATGAAAATTGCATACAGCCTTTCTTAAAAGCTGAATATCTCGAGAAATAAAATTTCCTACAAATTTGTCATTCAAATTTTTTCTATAGCTCTTGTCATTTACGAGATATATACAAAAAAATGTGAAATTCTTGGTAAAATCGGGTTTAGAGTCCCGTACTACCTCGCTGGTGTGAGTTACGACTTTGTGGCGTTGCCACGACCATGGTCTAATTTTCACACCAGCTCCCATAAAGCCTTCTCCTACCATCTAGGAGGTAAAATTTAATGTCACTGGCGCAATTACAATATACAACTTGTAGTTATAGATTTATTGCGCTTTTAGTAGGTTACACTATCATAAACCAAAATCGTCACAGAATTAGTGTACAAGTGTTATTTGCAGAGCGAAAAGGGTGCATTTTCTAAGAAATTTTGATTTCATAGATCCATGGGATTGGATATAGAAATAGTTTTCATTTAAATTGAAAAAGTGGTGAAATTAATTAAACAACAACGAATGAGGCTCATAACCTTGCTGACTGGAACGGTTTGGCTAGATTCTAAAAGAAATATGACAGTGGTAAGGATAAGAGACTGATAACGTATGGACTCGGCTAACGGGGGAGGGAACTACTCTTAAAGTAGAACTAAAAAAGTAAAACATAAAATTCAACGAAAAAATAACTCCGAAAAAAAATTTAAAACAGGGAAACATATAATCGAACGAAATAAATAATTCTCTTAAAAAAGAATGGATCCGAACACTTTTATTTCGCCGTAACTCTAAACACCATATACACCATACTCGTAACTACCGATTTGCATAAACACAAATGTACCACTTGCGATGATTGCCAGTTAGATTACAACGTTATTAGCTTTGCAAACTGTAATAAGCTAACGATGTGCTACTTGCATATTTGATGAGTTAGCACAGCAAGCTCAAGATCAAGGTAGCAGGCTAACACCAAAAATTGCTAGTTTACCAAGCAAAAATAAGCAGCAAAGGAGCAACTTTTATCAATATTTCCGAAAAAGACATGAATATTGGGTGCACAGCAGCACGCTTTAGCGGTCACACAGACATATGCTTTTCTACAATTTATGGTGCCTATGCTATAACATCAAGTGCCAAAAACAAGCATATTTCTCAAACCACACATAAATATATATATAAACCAAACTAAAGAATGCCTAAAACTGCTGAAACATTTACATTTTATACTCACACACTTTATCGTCATATCGCTTAGTGGCAAGCATTCCTCAGCGCTGATCATCACTGATCGACGCGCGCCAAATGTGATTAAGTTTTTCCACCGCACATGCTGTATTCCGCTTTGTCTACATACGCTTGTATTCTATTTTCTGTCATCTCATAAATTTCTTTTCTGCTTTTGCTTGACTTCTCGTGGCGCTCTGTGCTCTGCTTTTGTCCTCAATTCATAGATCAAGATCATAAATAGCAATAAGCACGACAATCGGCCGCGTCTATCGGCGCAGTCTGTCCGCGGCGATCTGTCTGCCTGCTAACTGTTGCGAGTGATCAATCAATGAAAGCGGCAGCTTGCCACCAGCCGCGTTTAAAACATTCGTCCACTAGCCGCCAGCCGACAACCGACAACCGCTCTTTAACATTATACCTCGCCGTATTGTTTTTATTGCTTCGTGTAAATATGTATTTGCGTTTTTGTTGTTGTATTTGACTTGCAATTGAACGCGAGTCATGCACTTATTGTGACTCGTTGCGACTCGTGCTACAAGGAAAGTATTCTCGGTGATTATACTGTGGGGCTATATTCACAATCTGAGTGGATTTGTGTTTTTTTACACTAAACAAAGTTGATTATGTTTCCACGCGGTTTGTTATAGCCAAAAGGAAACAACGGCGATCCAATAAAGACGCTATTTTGCCTCGTCCCTCTGTCAAAAGTACTTCCTCAGTTTTTGAGATATCAATCTGAAATTTCCCACCTCTTCTTTTCTCCCCAAGGAGATGCTTATTTGTCGGAGTCGTGGATATCGGATCACTATAGCATATAGCTGCCAAGCAAACTGAACAATAAGAATATGTATGTATATAAGGAATATTTTGTATTTGTGAAGACTATAAAAGCTGCGGGCAAGCGAAGTTAACGTTTTTCTGGTATTTATGTTTTTTTTTTGGTCTGAACTTGTAAAGTGATAAAGGTTAGCAAACTAGTTTTTTGAGAGATCGTAAAAAGGCCGATAATATTTAGTGTTAATCAACATCCGGTATAAGATACTTCACTACAAAAGCTGCATCTATAAATTTCTAAGCCTCAGGGTTCGAAATATTACCACATGGGTTGAGGCTCAGGGTCTTAGCAAGGATTATGGATAAAAGTAAATTTATTGGCGTAAGTAGTATGTCTTGAAGTAAAAAAGGCATTTTGGAGCTCTATATGGTAAAAAATTTGGATCATAGAAAATGGCTGTGTTTCACACTCAAAAACTCCTATCTTCTCAGCTACCGAAAATTCACTCGTCAACATTTAAATTCGCTTCACTGTACGCCAACGACCGCTTGGCTTCTTGCCACAATTTGCTGCTTTTCTGCACTTTTTCAATTATTACCCACTTTTCTTATTCCTCTTTTCACTTCATATTTTTATTGGCATTATTTTTGCATGCTCTCATTCGGTTGGCACTAAACGTGATCGATTGATTTGTGTGATCGCGAGCGCACAAGTTCAACTAGATTGACTGTTGACTAGATAATTGTTGTTGTTGCGGCAAATGTATGTTGCTGTTGTTGTTGTAACTATTGCTGCTGCTGTTATTATTACTTTGAGCACTTTAAACGCTATTTACTTTGTTGTTGTATTGTTGCAATGTTGCACAGTCGTTGTTGCACTCACTTTGTGCTTGTGCGGACGCGAAAAAAAGCGCTGACAACCTTCAATGCACCGTTACTACTGCTGGGCAGTCAATGGCTTATGCCTCTTATTCCACCTCAGCTACTTTACATTTATAATATTGCAATAATTTGTTGTTGTTGTATTTGTTCTCTTTAGCCATGCCGCACTTGCTGCAGCCTCCTAATGAATTCGTGGCAATCTGTCAGCACAAGAGTTAGTTAGCGATTCTAGTTCTTATCTCCGTTAGTGCGCAGTTGGCGGCGGTTGATGTCACACTTATCGATTTTCATTATTTCCCGCTCCGCTATCCGCTAACTTCGGCTGCTGCTCCTGGCCTTGTGGTAGTGACCTTCGTCTTCGGCCTGCTCGCTCTCGTCGTTCATCTGAATTCATTCCATTCATGATTGATGGCTATTGAAATACCAACGGCTTATGATTAAATAAGTAATAGAAACATAGCCGTAAACAGCAACACAAACAACAAAAAGGCATGAAAAAAGCAAAAAAAAACAAAAAACAGAAATGCGGTAGCTAAGCCAGCTTTTAAAGAGAGCAAAGCCGCAGCTCAGCTTTAGATTAATAGAAACAACGGGGTGAACTAAGCAACATAATACATATACGCTTAAGAAAAAACGATACTCACCAGCTCACCTACATACGTACATACAGGTATGCCGAACCCAGCAAGGTCTAGTTCAGCGCTTGTTTGGGCTACAAATATTTTTTTCGGCTCTTTTATCATCATTGTAAACTTTGTTCAACAAAAAAAGATTAATTTAGTTTACACACCTTCGTACATATATACAATACACATACATGTATACAACATGCATACCCATGTAACACCCATCGCTGGTAGATAATTGAAAGAATGCGCCTTGCAACGTGCCTTACAACAAACACCATGTTTGCAGGTGGTCCGCTTTTCTTTTGGTTCTCTTTCATAAAAAATTTCAATTCAATTTAAATTACTTTTCAATTACAATAAATGCCGCATATTTGTGTCCATATAAATTACCATATCATAGACTGATTGATTTCATTATTGTTTTGCAATTCCAAACAGCCGACACTGAGTCATTGTTTATTGTATAAGAAGCTCGCATACAGGAAAAAAAATAATTAGGCTTTTGGTATTTAATTAGGTCAATTAAATTACTCAGGCTTGGGCTATTATTACACGCATTACGCTTGAAATGCAGAAGTATGCATTGTAATTGAATGGACTTGAAGGTGTAATAAAGGGTGGGCTACAAGACATTTTATTCGAAATATGATATTACTAAAGATACTTATACTTCTTCGATAGCCAACTTTAAAGCCTTTGGGGTCAATAATGTTAATACACTGTACTCTTAATATCAGTGCTTGTTGACTCAAAGGTCTCAGGGGGTTCATTTGCATTGTTATAGCATCGTTATCGAAACCGACAGTCAAATCGAACCCTATTGGAACGCCAAGTATTACTAAAAGACACGTGTATAAGTTTTCTCATAAGAAACTGCTATTCTCTGAAGTTGCATTGATTTATGAGCATCGTCAGCCAAGAGGAAGTTTCAAATAACACTATTTCCGATTTGGAATCGTCCATCAGAGACATTATGCCTACCTTGTTACTGCAGCAAGTGTCTGTACCAATTTTCTAGTATTCGGAATTAATTTATTTTCAACTCCTCACTTTTATTATTAAGGCAAAATAGCTCTCAGTTAGTATTTACAATTTATGAAGTCAATGACCTTTTTATTTACATTAAGCTAAGCCTACAACCATTGTTCACATATAGCCAAGTCACCAACTTTCGTTTACTTTTGACTCTGACCCTGACCCTTTTGTATACATTTTATGGGGGCAATGACCCCTTTTTTATACATTTGATGGGGTCAATGACCCCTTTGCTTACATTTACCAAGTCCAAAACCTTTGTTTACATTTAGCCAAGTCACCAACCCTTGTTTACTTTTGGAGTCAAAGACCCTTTTGTTTACATTTTACGGGATCAATAGCCTCTTCGCTTACATTTTAAGGAGTCAATAAGTAAAAATTCGAGATATTTGATGTTCCAAAATAATATAATGTGGAAAGACATTTACAAATTGAGGCAAGATCTATTTGATCTTCATCTCATCCTGTGATTGCTGGCTTTCTATACAATTAGAGCTTCGACTAATTATGAAAGAACTAAATGCTATTTCAGAATTCGAGAAGGACTTAGAAGAATGGAAATATCGCTGGCATAAATGCATAACATCCAATGGGGACTATTTTGGAGGCGACAAGACTAGACGAAATAATATTTTTTTTTTTCAAAAAACGAAAATTCCTGTTATTTTTTAACACGGCTCATATACAGAAATACACCGCTATACTTTGGTTTTCCGAAAGGGAGCGCAAAACACATTAAAAGTAATAATCTTCATCAAATAAACCATAAATTTTTTAACTTCTCAATTACACCGCCGAAATGCGTAGATCGAGTGGCGAATGAGCAAGCAGCGCCAAGATAAGCGACAAAAAAAAACACAAAGCAACAAAAAAATACACAATTCGTAAAAATACACGCATACATATATATTTAAGGCACACCAATTCATACTTACAAACATATATAAACATATATTTGTGAATGTGTATTTAACCAGTTGTTTGGCCCTCCTAACAAATGTCTCGTACTTCTCATGCCCACTTTACAAACTTTCATACTTTCGCTCATATTTATATTTCCACGCACACGTCTGGGTGGATCCAGCATCCAGCTGCCCAGCAGAGCCTTCTCAGCGACGCCGTCGCCAGCTCTCGGCCATTATACACGTAATTCAAGTGAGCAGCAGTAAAAAATACAATATAATTGCGCAATATTTTCGGTCATTTGCAAATTTTAATTACGAATTTTCTTCATAGCATACACACACACAGTTATTTGCGAATAAAATTCCATAAAACGCTGAATACAGATGTAATAAAGAGCCTACCGTACTTGCTGTAATTTAAACGGCAAATTTATTACAGTGTGAATTACAACAAACAAATATGACAAATTAAGTGCCATTTAAAAACTCCTGTTTTATAGACTGAGCAAATATTTATTAATAAGTTTTTGATTTAAAATCGTAATTGCTCTGGCAATAATCATAGTGATACAACACATGGCAATTATATTAATTTTAAGGTTCTTAGTTTGGTATGCCAAGATGATATAAAGATCATAGTTAGAAATTAATGAACTAACTTTTTTGACTTAAATTAAGTACCTTGCACTAACACGGGTTTGTTGAGATATAAGCGCTTGGTATATAAGTATGTTATAGAAATACACCCATTACATTTATCCATTATTATTTTCTATTTCCATTTAAGGGTTAATATGCGTTTCTTCGAATAAGAAACGGCCCATTTTTGGAAATTTTTTGATTTAAAAATATAAATATTTTAATCACACTTTTTATTATTCCAAAGACACATATTTCACTGAGATATTTTAAACCTTCAAAGGAAAATATTATTATGACATAATTTTCGGCAGTTCCTTGAAGAAACCTGTGTAAAATTTCATAAGATCGGTTAAGTAGTTCGCAAGAAATTTTGTTAACCGACTATGAACAAAGTATTTTGAGAAAAACACGTTGAAAGTGCGAACTTTCACCGATATACATATCTTCTAACCTTTTACTAAGATCGGCTTGAGATTGTAATACTATATTCCAGTACGATGTAAATTGTTTAGTTCTAATATATCTAACTATAATATAAAAAACACATTTTTTTGAAGCCGTGAAACCTCGTCATCGCTTCGTGAGTTATTTAGGTTTCCTCAGGTGAAAAGCAGCCTTTTTTCAGCAATTTATTTCTAATATAAAAAACGAAATATTTATGAAAACTTAACCCAGAATTGGACGAAGGAAAAAAGACATTTTTACACCGACTTCAAAAAGTCAGTTTGGAAAAAAAAAACGTTCAAAGACGGCGCACTTTGACTAGCTAGCCTCGAGCTCACAAGTTTTAAAGGCGGTATCTCCGAAACTGTTCCTCGGATCGGCTTGAAAATTTAGAACAATATTCTACAGATATTGTAAAATTTAATAAGATAATAAAAAGTTCGATATTTTAAAACCGGTATACCCATGTAAACCTTTAAAATATTTTCTCATGACAGGTCACTTGATAAGTTCCTTACCTAACATATGGATGGCGCATACATGAACAGTCAGTTGCCGAGGTTATGGCGCATGTATTTTGTGACGCACATGGAAAAATTTTTATTGGCTTTGCCTTAAAAAAAATCCAATAACGACTATTACATAGCGTTATTGCACCAATTGTAGGACGAAATCGCCGAAAACCGTCCGTATTTGAAGAAAAGAAAGCGATGGTTCACAAAGATAATGCACCACTTCGAATTGTTGTTCAAATTGCTTCCGCATTCACCGAATTATACAAATCTGACCCCAGTGACTATTTCCTGCTCTCATATCTCAAAATAATGCTCGCTAGGAAGAGGTTTTCGTCGAATAGAGAGGTGATCGTCGATACTGAGGCATATTTTAAAGCAAAGGGCAGCTCATACTGTAGAAATGGTAGCGAAAAGTAGGCGGGTGTATCACCTTTGAAGGAAATTATATTTAATAAACAAAAAGCAATTTTGGCAGCAAAGGTATAGTATGTTAGGCCGTGGGATTTTCCATTGACTGCTAAATTCTAAAGGAGATAAGTTCTGCATCTTACACAGTACTTAGTTTACTGCTTTCTGTTATGGTTCCTATGTTTCCAAAGACTCATACATTGTAATGTCTTCTTTTTTATTTAGACAACTTTTGTCATTATTTGCTACGGATCTGAAGCAAACCTACTTAAAATACCTGCTAGAAGTTCTTCTTCTACTCTGCATTTTGTCCTATAGCATATCTTCATTAAAAAAGTGGTCAGAAAAAAACAATAAAAAAAAGATCCGTTTACATCTGAGCCACTATACAAGATGGTACTTTTTTAGTAAACTATTTAACTACCTTTGAAAATTATTACCCGATATAAGCCTAAGTATTATATACATAGTATGTGAAAAAACAAGCATTCGAAATGCGTGCAGGAACCACTAGATGCCGTTACTGATAGAAAACATTAACAAGTTTTTTAGTAGTATAATAGTGATTGTAAAGCTTTCAAAAGCTCGATATGCTAAAAACATTCACAAATATCTCTATGAATACATACATACATTAAGCTGTGTGGTACTTCAGTAGTTTTTTGAAACCTCACGAATTATGTGAACAAACCTTTTCTTAATAGACGAATATTTAGTTTTTGAGCTTCGCAGCTTTGAGCTTTTTTAAGAAAATCAGATTTCACGATAACTTTTCGGTGCGCTGCGGCTAACAAAGATGAATAGTTTTTATATATGGCTATCATACAGGGTGTCGTAAGTAAGATCTCCGCAAAAATACCTAAAATCATAAAACAATAATACATAAAATTTCTTTTTACGGCAGGCTGAGGCAATAACAAAACTGCATATGTTTTTTCATATGAGAAAGTTTACAACAAAAATTCTCAGAAATCACCATTTTTTTTATTTTCATGTGAGTAGATCAGAGCTGGCTTAAAATGAATAGACGCATAAAACGAATAACAATTTTTTCTCAATTTAAATATATTGCGTAATCACAAAATGCTTGTTCACCTAATTGGTAACAATGATGGCCTATTAGAATACATGGAGACCTCTCATGCGCCCTACAAGCAATCAGTTATTGGCTTTTGAAAATATTAGCCATAGCTTTATATTACTGTGCACCTGATCTATAGTCCAAATTGTTTTGAAAATCAGTTTAACAATACATTTTATTTAATAAGTTTAAAGACACAACCGAACAATAAAATAATAACTCCACGAAAATAAATAAAATCACCATATTTGTTACTAAACCAACATTATTGGCATTTGAGCTGATTTGCCACAAGAAAAATACACATAAGCATAAGTATGTATTTGTGAATGTATATGTGAATGTACATATATCATAGTAAGTGTGATGTAGTAAAACACACAATCTGGCCAATCAATCTTGTGACTTTGACATTTACGACCATACATGACTGCGCTTAGGTGACACGAAATATTTTTGAGACAATTATATGTTAGACAGGCAACACATGCATGCATATACAAGCACATAGTTATGAGTGTGTACAAGTGTGCGTATGCCGAAGTGTGTGAGCGACATTTCAACGACATTTGCTACCTTTGTTTACCTTTGCCAACTTCTTCAAACAAGCGAAGACAAAGAACCAGCAACAATAACAACAATAACAGCAATAAACGCCACAATGAACAACAACAACTGCCGTCGTACAAATTTTACTACACCGCCAGACAAAATGTCACCAAAAAGCAGCGTTAACCAGACCTAACAGCCAAATGCTGGCTCGCCAGCTCGCTGATTGGGCGACTGGCTGGCTGACTGGCTGCGTGTGCAACGACTAAGGGGCAAGCTGGCAGAGTGACACACACTTCCATATATGTATATGCGTGCGCTGGTGTTGGTTTCGCAAGGGTTTGGCCGCCATGCGCATATTGGCACTTCTTGCCACACGAACAAGTGTCAAAGGCAGCGGCGAAGCAGCGCCACGTTGCGCTGCTCTACTCTGTGAGGTGTTACGGCTGCGCCCATTTCGATTCGCAGCGCGGCACTGGGAACGACTTGTCAGCCCACTCACACACACTTGCGCCTAGTTGAATAAGTTGTGTGTGTTTCTGTCGCGCTGTCGTTTGGATATTCACATTGTTTCGATATTACAACATTTATTGCCAACGCCGTTGCCGTTGTTATGCTCGGCTGTTCGGTCAGTTATGACTCGTTCAGTTTAGTGCCCACAATTTTGTATGCATTTATTTGAATTTTTCGCCAGCACCTTATTTTTGTTGCCTTTGTTTGTAGTTTTGTAAAATTATTTTTTGCCTTTGCCGTTTATGCTGTCGACTTTAATGACCGTTAAATTGCACTTAGCAGCCATTTAGTGGCTTAGGTTATACGCTATTATTGCATTGCTAACTGCTAGGCTGGCTGCTCGCTTTCAAAAGACCCATACAATTTATGTACCTACAAATAAAAGACTTAAGCAACGAACTCGCACTCGAAGCGGAAATTATTGCCGTGCTGCAGCGAGACGCGTTGCTGCGCTGTTGCATTGCATCAATTCCGCCGTCACAGGCGCAGACAAGTGCACATGTCTCTCTACCTGCTTGCATGTATGTGTGTGCGTGTGCTGGGCGCGAGTGTCATCTGCCGTTCTGCCGTAGATTTCTTATTTGTTTTGTCATTTTTTGTGCTTTTGTTTATTTACGCTTTTATTTTTATTGACGCAATAAAACTTATTAACACTAAATTTAATAACGGAAATGTCGAAGGCAATAAGGTGAGCACTGATTGAACGGCTCAAGAGATATTTTAATTTTATTAGTATTTTTTATCTATTTTTGTGTGGAAGTTATAGCTGTCTCTTCGGTGCCTTATTATCCTAATAAAAGTTATGGCTTTTGTCTGTATATTTATTTATTATAACAGCATGTGCCAGTGAAATAGAAAGGCTGGTGAACATATGTCATAAAGGTGGTGTTTTATTAGATTTGTTCGTCCGCAAAGAAAAACTTTCTTTTCGTTAATATATTTCGCTGAAATAAAAGCTAAATTAAAAGTTCTTTAAATATGAGCGCACGTAATATTTTTCATTATTTTTTTTTTAATTCAAAAAAATTCTAGATTTCTATATTCTAGTCTAGCTAAGTAACAAACTGTCTGCTGTTCAACCTTAAGAGCGGACTAATAACATCGCTCCGCCTTTTGCTGCAGACGAAAGTTGATTATCTACGTCATTTGTTTCGGCTTTTATTGATCGCACCGAACTATGTCCTGGCATTTTATGGAAATTTAATCGGGGCAAAAGTTTACTGTCTGAAATTCCAGATAATTCCTAATGTCGTCTACCTCCGCTAAAAAAGGTCTCTAGCTCGTGGTGGATGGAACCATGTGTAAAAGTTCACGCAAGTGAGAATTCTTTTACATATGGCTCAAGCATCTCACGACTTTCGGTCTTAGACCAAATATCCTCTGTGTAGCCAAAAAACATCCATTTGAAGGCGAGATAAAATAAGAAGGCAAAACATCCCCTACATAGGATTGTGCGCTGGGTTTGGGACGCGCCACTTAAAAACCAATTCCAAAGAAAAGAGGAAAACAGCCAGGATTACTATTTAAGATCCCCATCCCTTAACTGGTAAGGTGCTGCTGCCCAGCTGGTTGATGTTGATGGTGGAATAGGAAGTTTTTAAGGAGACAATCTATCCCTTCAAATACATCATAATCATATCTGACAGACCCCACAGGCAGTATATACATACATGTCAGCGAAGCAAAAGATTCCTGTCGTCATCCTCGAACAAATATTCAAAATCGACATGATCCGCTTTGGGAGCAGAGTTTCCGTTTGGCCATCAACTCCGTGGCAGACGTTGCAGCCATCCCCTCCATTTTAGAGAGTCTGCAGAAGCTATGAGATAACTCCAAGCTACGCTTTGTGTGTGACGAGAAGGTTACAAGGCCACTGAAGACTCATCTTCGTTAAGGGTAGGGTGGCTGCAACGTCCACGGAGTCTATACTGAAGATGCTGGCAAAACAAAAACACGGAAGTGAGAACGAGGCTGTGGAGCTATTCCATCCTGACCATATACCAGAAATTGATGTCATAGTCATGAGTGTAGACGCAGGTACGTACTCATTCTTCCAGTCTGTACGTAGAACGGCTCCCCTGATGTTCCCCACCGTTCAGTTCAGGTCACCGCCAGATCGAGATAACATCTTCTGCGGAAAGTTGCTCCCTTAAAGTTGGCGACTATGGCAAGGCTGATACGAGAAGGGAGGTGGAACCATAAATTAGAGAGGAATTGCGTTAGATCGGACATTACCAAGTCACATACTGTGACATTAACTCAAAAACTGGAGGAAGTGCTTATACATCCATTCCATAGTATGGACCTGGCACCAAATGGAACAGGTAGCTTAACATCATCAGCGAGTGATTTCTGCAAAAACGCGTTCAAAAAAGCTTTTGAAAATGTACTATCTCAATCAGTCTTGAAAGATTAATAGAGACGATCTATCTGTAACACTATTGCTATGAAATAATCTGCAAAAAGGCAAAAAGTCATTGAACAAAACAACGGCGCATATTTGACCTTAAATGGATCAGACTAACTAACTCCTTACTATAACTTATTTGTGATTAACCGGGAATGTGGACTCTATTAGAAAAACAATGATTTAGCCAACACTCGGGTTCAAATAACTGTACATTAATGAATACCTCATTGAATAGAACACAAACCGTTCTGCAAAGAATATAGTAAAAGCATTTGGTAACATTTGGTGGCAAGTATATTGCTGCCGCAGACAAGTAACTTCCAAGCTACAACTCGAACACAAATATTTAGCGCTTTTCAGCAACAAAGCGACAATTTTCGAAGTGGCTAATAATTTCTTAGGAAAATGATTTGCAAATCGCTTTATGAATGCACCAGCCAGAAAGGACCGCCTACCGCGCGTTGCACATTTATGCTGCACCGCCGCCAGCAATTAAAATGCAAATTTCAAATTAGCGCTAATATTGTTTTTGCTCTCCGCAGCGCTTGAATCGAATTGATTTTATTCACTTGGCAGTGTGACTACTGTGCAAACGAAGAGTGCAACAAGTGCTTGCAGCGCTTGCAACACCATAAGCCGCAACGTTTGCGTCGCCAATTGGCGGTCCGCGCCTTTTGTCTGGACGATTAAAGTGCTTGAAATGCTCAAATTGCTGCTACCGTCTCGAGCACACGCCCGCAACAATGTGGCACTACAATATGTTGCCGGCGTCAATGTTGCAACTTCACACTTTTATTGGCAATTTAATGGAACTAAAAATTCTACAAAAATAAAATGAAAAACTCTTTTCAAAACAAGGAAATATTTCGAATTTGAACAACAACAACAAACAACAAAAGGTAATGCTCTGCGGCATAAGTTGCGGCTCGTAAAATGGTATTTAAGACGCATTGTTTAGCACTTGTTTGGTTGTTGTTGTCATTATTTATTTCTCTTAGTGTAGTTTTCTTTACTTCTCCGGACGGCGGCTTCTCGTTTGGTTGCTTATAAACCCCAAAAGCTATTACGAGACACACACACACCGGCAGCTGAACTTGCAGCAGCAACAATTTTAAGTGCAATATGTTGCCAAAGTCATTAATAGTTGCATGCCACTTGCCAGCGTAATGTGTCAACAACATTAACAGCTCATTAAAATCATTGTGCTTGTATATTTGCATGCGTTTGCCACACCTTACCCCCAAACATGGCAAAACGGTCTGGCGGAATTATTTTATTTAGTTTAGCTGTGTGGCATGCGGCACTTAAAACTCGGCTTCCCATACGATTCGTAATCACTTTTAAGACCGGCAATCAGGCAATGAACTATATTGTTTCACATCAGTGTCGATCGCTTTATTTGTATGGCAAAATTATTTCTACTCCTTGCTAATAAGATGGTGATATGGTTGGGCGGTTCTGTTTCTCAATGAGCGTTGAAAAGAAGAGTGTTCAATCTCGGCTTATGTATCTCATTTCGAACAGCCAAAACTATGTAGTTTTTCGGGTTTGGATAGAACCATGCAAGGATTTGACGGTTCCGCCCCAGCTTGTGTCGGTTTGCTGCGAACAGCGCCGAATTGACTCGCCACGGTCTTCGTGTACACTCTCAGTACGGCTATTTACTTCCCTGTATGCTGGACGTGATCTATTCGCTCGAATTTATCCAACAATGAATAAGTCTATTTGAATGAAATAAAATCATGTAAATTTTGTATTAAATGTTGGAAGTTTAAAAAATGCATTTTTTAACACCAAATTATTGTTATTGTTATTATTAATTTCGAACTGAATGAGCTGTTTAGCAATTCAGTTATATAGCTGTAAATATTTATAGAATACCGATACTTGAACACCACTCACTTCACAAGCAGATTAAAGCTTGATTGAAATTCCCAGTCAATTAGTATAAAATACGAGTTCACCTACTTTGACATTTCTCAATGCATTCACACAATTTGACAGCTCACGATAGCATCGCTTAAGCCGCTATTCATAAAAACCATAACTCTATATATATATGTATATGTATGAATAGGAATATTTTAAATTTATTGTCAATAACTTAACAGATAAACCACAAAATATGCAAATGTCACAGTGCGCCGTCCGCACAGTTACGCATCGCGCTGCTGGCATTGTCTTTTTGCTGGTCACACTAATTGTGCGCTTCTTCAAGGTTCTCACGACTGACTGAAAAACGGAAAATTAATACAAATAATAATAGAAGTAAATGTCTGTCAATAATATAATATTTGTTGTAAATGGCTGTTACGAGGGTGACTATGTGTGCTTGGGTGCAAAATGAGTTATAACAGGAAAATTTTTTTGGAAAAAATAGTTGAGTATAAAATTATTATATACTTAACTTTACTAAAAACACAAATTTTTGGAGAAATCCAAATTAAAAAAAAAATTTAGTGAAATTTGGACGCCAAATTTTCCAATAATTTGGACGAAAAACAGCAAAATAATGAAAATGAATTTAAACATAAGTAAGGGCTTGTTTCTTATTTTACCGTGATATTTGGTATAAGGATTTTTTCCTCAAATAATAGCACAAAATTAGTTACCAGTTTGGAAGCTAGCGGAAATTTTTGAAATTACAAAGTTTTGCTTCCAACTCGGAAGTATACATAAGTACTATATGTGTATCCAAGGTGATTCCTTTGAACAAAAAAAAACAGTTTTACAGAAAATTAATTTTTCATAAACAAAACGTGTCCATACTTGTTTGATAACTCGTATATTGTTCCATTTTTCATACAATGGCACCTGATTTCAACGTTTAAATTAAATTAGCGTTATAATTAAGCAAACAAATGTGGTCAAGTTGCGTAAACAATCTCCTATCGACATAATGCAAATCAGAAATCTGAAAACCTGGTGTTTTACTAAAAAACACCAGATCTGGTGAAAGGTGTATTAGTTAGTTATGTATTTAATATTCTTATAAAGTATTAAAATGAAGTCAGCAGTGTTCGGTATGTAACCTTGTTAATTCTGCTCTCATTTAGGCGATCATTAACACAATGGGCCACAGTGTTATAAGGACACTATAGTAACAGTTAAGGGTTTGAAATCATGCTAGAAAGAGCCCACGGTATCGATTGTTGATTTTTTCTGCAGAAATCAGTAGAAAACTAAGTCTCATGTACTCCACAAACAAGCTTTGCGATCGCTGAATCCTAAAGTGATCGCCGTTTAAGAGGCACACCCAAAGCCATACAACAGTTGTTTTAAAATTCTAATAATATATTTATATAGATTAAGAAATACGCAGCAAAATTAAGAAAAATTAGGCAATTTCCGACTTATTGGCGACGGGGCACTAAAAACAATACTTTTGTATTAAAATAATATTGCTTATTGAAGAGAAAAAATAGAGTTAAAGAAAAAACTTGGCTTGATAATGAGTTTCCCAACATTGTCCCAGGAGAATCAACCATCAAGCAAGCACCAAAAGAGGTTTCTACCGACAAAGACTTCAAAAATTCCGTAAAACTAATATGATTGACCATAAAGTGAAGTTGTTGGGGATATCAATTTGATTTGAAGATATCGCCTCAACTGAGTGTGTAAATCATATCTCTCTTCAATAATTGAGTATGAGAAAGCTCTGTGTGGGTGTCGTGCGAGCTCACTTTAGACCAAAACCGCGACGAGTTGATGATTCTACGCAGTGTTTAAAGTTGTTCAAATATAGTAAACCAAAATTTTCGCATCAATCATTTCACTCCAATTGACAGACGGTGGACTACACGCAATGAACCCACTCAAAACGCAACAGTCGGGCAAGATTATGACGTAAGTAATTTAAAATAATTTTTATTAACTACCTTGAAAAAGGAAGGAGCATCAACAGCGACTATAACATAACGTTATTAACGGCCGAATTTGAGGAAAAAAGAAGTGATGTTTCACCAAGACACATGGTACATGTTATAAGTCACTGGAAACGATGGAAAAAATCTATGAATTGGGCTTCGAATTGCTTCCGCATTCACCGTGTTCTCAAGATCTGGCTCCCAGTGACTGTTTTCTGTTTTCCTGTGTTGCAAGCTGCGAAGTAATTCTCGTCGAATGAAGAGGTGTTCGCCGTAACTAAGGGCTTTTTTGAAGCGAAGAACAAATCTTACAACAAAAACGGTAGTAAAAAGCTGGAGCGTCGCTATAATCATTGTATGACCCTTGAAGAGAACTACATTGATTAAAATAACGAATTTTGCCAAAGAAATATGTTTACTGTGGTAGGCCGGGGACTTTACAATTCACCTATTAATTTTATGGAGAAAAAATTTGATGGTGATCTAGACAATTTCTTCGGAGATCGCAACATTGCTTAAAACAATTATCTATGACAAAAATCGTGAAAATATGAAATCAAATGAAAACGCTATCCATACAAGCAGTTTATTTCGATTTTTCAGTTTATGTGGCAGCTATTTGCTGTAGTGGTTCTGTAACGACCGTTCTGAGAACTGAGCAACTTTTTGGACAGAAAAGAACATTTGCAAAGTTTCAGATCGATATCTCAAAAGTTGAGGGACAAGTTCCTCAAGCTTTATCGAGCTTTCACTTACCCATATATAGGTAACCAGAACTTTATCAATATCTAATCCAAAGTAAAAACCGCTTATGGCGACTACAAAGCGCTCAACGCATTCCATGCCACAGTATATATGAATGTTGAACAGAAAAACAACAATGTGAAACCGTGAACGAGACTACAACTATCTACATCATAAAAAGTTGAAGAAGCCACAAAGGAATGGTTGCACATCGGTGCATATGCAGATGTAGACGCTTTGATGAGACGATTTGTTTTTGTGCGAAAAAATGACAAACTTATGCAAATGACTCTATGGAAATGAACAAGGAAAAGCATTATGGCAAGCCAATAACACCACCAAAAACATGGCAGTATGGCAATGTGGCTTTGCATCTGCGAACATTTGATGACGCTGACTCCTGGCGGCTGTGCAGCGAACAGGTTCAACAGCTAAATTTATGCACAACATTTGAAATGAACTCGCCGCGTCGTCAGAGCCGGCGCAAATGAGATGCCACCGCCTGTTGGCTTTTGCTTTTCCCTGCCCGCTGTTGTTGTTGTTGCTGACGCTGCTGCTTGGCGCTTTTAATACCCATTTGCTGTTTGTGCGCATTGTTGTTGCGCCGGCAACAAATGCTTTTGCGCTCGATGATGACACTTGGCTACCGTGTTGCAACAATAGACACAACAGCATTCGCGCATCAACTGCAACATCATCAGCACAACAACAGACGGTGGCAGGGAACATCGCTTGACTCACATTTATATGCAATAATACACACACACACATACACATTCACAAACACACGTTCAGTAGTTAAATTCGCATAAACACATTTGTTGCATTATCGCTGAGTTGTTTGCACTTTGCTCCTGCAACACCGCCAACACTTTGCAACAGCGTGATGATAAATTTCATACAAATTTGTTGCATTGCCTGCCATCGTCTGTCAGTGGGGGACATGCTGCTGCTGCTACACATCATAGTCATACTTGTTATTGTTGCCTAAAACGCTTGAATGTGGCAACTGTTGCAATGACTATCGCTGCGGTTTTGCCTTGTATTTGTGGCGGCGAAAAATTGTTGCTGCTCACACGCATAAAGAACGAATGTCAAAAGTCGCGACAACTACAAATGAAGTGGCACTTGCAACAGATATTTGTGACGAAAGCGAAGGATCTTCAATGAGTTTTTTGGTTTCCAAATTTCTTGCGATTTGCATTTGTGCCTTGGAAGGTAAAAAGCTGTCTTTGACCATAAGTCATATCAAAAAAAAATTCTTTATAGTTTCCGATCGATTTAGTTGGAAATGTGAAGTTCTGGGAAGTCTCAAACCAAGTCTCAAACCGTGAAGGAAATGTATATAACTACTCAATTTCTCAAGCGGATTTTTACTGATGTTAAAAAAGGGACCTGAAACTGAAGAAGAAACCACAGAAATAAGCAGTAGACAGAAAACATAACAGAACATGAAGTAGGAGAAGAATCCTTTGAAGAAGTTCATGAACTTTTAATAACTGAGAAAAAGTCAACTAACTGAATTTATACCTTACCATTTGTCTCCCCCGAGAGGCTTCTATTTTGGAGAAATATGAGACACAGGAGTTAAATTTGAAGCGTTTGAAGATGAGGGCGAAGCTGAGATAATCAAGCATATTTTGGAATATGAAGGTGAAGCATATGAGGAGAAAGAGGACATACAAGAACAGATTTTGCCGAAAAAGCACGAAGATGATCAAGTTGAATCACATCGAAATGTTTTTGTTGGCGATGGCAAACAGCTTACAAGTATTGCTAGTAAACCTGCAAAAATGCAGAACCAATTTGAAGAAAAACGTCTGTAGCACCTGTACCAGAAAGGAAGATTTAATCAGCCCTTCCAAAGTTACAAATACACTAATATATAAGTATATATATCCTGTTGTTTCCATTGCCCCAACAGATTTTATATCGATTACTTTGGGGTTCAAAAGATATGGGGTCTAAATTGAGGAAGAAACTTTCACGCAGCAAGAATAAGATACGACGACTGACTGCTTATTTTGTTATACATGCAACATTAGACTCCAATCCACCTGATGAAGAGCCAAAAATTTAAAGTCCTCTTCGATGGTAGTATAACAGCGAAAGATGTTTCGAATGATGTTGGAAAGGACCTCAACGTGGTGTTGGTAGTAGTCGAAGTAGACAAAACCAACGACTGTAACAACACCGGGCACAAAAGCCAAGGAGAAGAAACATCGATATAAATGAATTAAATTTAAGAAATCATAGCGGCCACACACATCAATAGATAGAAGCTCCAGCAGCTCGTTAGGGAAGTTCGTACACAGTCACCTTATAGTCTGGAACTGGCACTAGGTGATTACTATATGCTCATATAGCCAATGATTTCCACGACAGAAATTTGTGAAAATTGAATGTCTCAGTTTTCTTTCTAAACAGCACGAAGGCCTCTTTGAAAGTCCCTTTGTTAAATTAATTTCAAAATGAAAATTTATTGAAAAAAACTGCTATTTATAGCTCAATACTTGGATTGTAGGGCTTGAAACGTCGCTTGTAGAAGCACCAAACAACTACTAAAAGAAGAATGGGGAACTGAAAATACCTGTATATATCGTTCTATCTCTCTTCAAAATTTTTCCCGCATTAACTTTAATTCAAGAAATTCTTATGACGTTTATCACTAATTTCTGCATGGCTTAAGAAGTTTCGGAAAAAGTTATCAATATTATGAAAGCAACTTTTTCTCTTTCTCATATATCAAAATCAGCCACACACAGGAAATTTCAGTGATTCACTATTTTAAAGAAAGCTTAACTGCACAGGATGACATGGGAAATCTTAACAACGCAGGGTGATTTGCTTCAGGTGCCCATTTGATGAGCTGTTGGTATAGTGGAGTAACTTTTTTTTGAAACACTGAAATATTAAATCTTAATTTCTTTCATTTTCATCATAATGGGAATATTAAAAACAGCAAAGCAAATAGTTGTTTATACAGAGAATAAAAGATTCCCACAATAAACACAGCAAGCAAGTTCTTGTGTTGTTAAGAGTCCCGACACTACAAAATATAAAATTAAATTAACCAATTTTAAATAAAAAATGTGAAGAAGAATATTTTTTTATAAGCAACTCGAATCATGTACGCATTTCGGAATGTATTGGTTTTTATAGCTTGGCGAACCACTCAAAATCATGCAATTAAAATTTACAACTTCTTACCAATGTAAACAGCGCAAGAAAATCAAATTTTTATAGCGCACGTTAAAAGATGACGCGACGATATAAAATCATTTACAAACGTTTATAAATATATATATATATACAAGTATATATAAATAGGCCTATGAGTATATGTATTCGTTTATACTCTGCAGTGAATAATCAAACGAGTCTGCACAATGCCAGTTTGCCACTAGAGTTTCCAGACTAATAGCGAACTAGTCAGAAAATCATCAGACTTGTTACAAGTGGTTGGGAAAAGAAGTGAAATTCCATTTTTTGAAATAATATTTTTTACATAAAATATAGCGTACATGAGAAATATTTTAAATTAAAACTGCCGCAAAGTATATAAATTAAACTAGACAGTAATGTGTATGGTTGGAACTAAAGATGATTTATTTCGAAATTCTCTATTTTTGAAAGAAAAAACAAAGAAACTTCAAATTTAACGGAGAATGTTTATTATCATTCAAAGCAACATTCTTTAACTTTTGTTTTTGTAAGATTATCTCTTTCAAACGATGGCCGCGGCTACGTCTCAGATGGTCCATCCGTTGAGTCCAATTTTCGATGACTCGTTCGAGCACTTCGATTGATAAATGGGGAATGACAGGCTCCAAGGCCTGAACTGAAGTGGGGTTGTCCACATAGACTGTCGACTTTCCTTATCCCCACAGGAAAAAATCTAACGGTGTGATATCATACGACCTTGGTGGACAATCAACCGGCCCAAAAGGTGAAATTATCTGCTCACCGAAGTGTTCACTCAATAAATCCATTCATTGATGCGTTGTTTGGCATGTGACACCATCTCGTTGAAACATAATGTCGCCAAGATCGCGAGCTTCAATTTCAGGCATCAAATAATCGGTCATCATGGAGCGATAACGCTTGCCATTGACGGTTACATTCTCAACGCCATCACTTTTGCAGAAATGTGAACCGATAATTCCACCGACCCACAATCCACACCAAACCGTTGTAGGCTCTGAATGAAATAGCAGCTCTTGAATTTCTTCAGGGTTCTCTTTGTCCCAAATGCAGCAATTTTGCTTGTTTACATACCCGTTGTTCCAGAATGGAACTTCTCTCAGAACAAAACTTGGCTCGAAAACATTAAATCTTGTTGGAACTAAGCCCTTAGGTGGAAGGGATGTCGCTTGAGCAGGTTAAAAAATAAAAAAAATATCAGTTGTTTGTATGAAAAGAGAATACCAGTTAATTAGTTGTCTTTCACTCCAGTTGTGAAGTAGTTTACTACCAGTTGATTTCAGTTGTACCTGCTGGAGTGCATTAGGAAAAACTTGGTGGGAGTATTATAAGTAGCCTCAACTATTTATTCAAAACATTTTTGTGGGATCGCCTCGCGTTTTATTATTAAATACTTATATTTTATTACTCTTTTATATATAATATGTACGAATATTTGCAATTTAATGCTATACTTTTTTATTTGCTTTGGTAATTTGAAACTTTATTTGCATACTCTATAGCGATTTTATTTTAAATCATAAACATTTTATTAGTTTAATATGATATTACTGCTAACTAACTAAATAACTATTAATTCAATGTGTCTATTACGTTTTAGGTGTTAGTAACGCCAGCCTTCTCATATCATCGAAACAGCCAATAAAAAAGCGTGTGATTTAAGTTAAAAGTGTTAATTTTTGAGTTATAAATAATTTGTAAGTAATGTATACATAATTATAGTAAAAGTATGTCAAACTTAAACATTAAGTAATTAAAATGCTGATATTTAAGCCTAATAAGAGAGAGGAATGGGCGACTCAATAGTATTTTAATAATTTGAGATTTTCGAAATAATGGAACATTCGCTCATTAATGAACTCGATTATTTATTTTTATTATTATTGCAACCAGAGATGCTTTTGCAAGGCGTGCTGACTGCTAAACTGCAAAGTTAATTTTAACTTTTACTGTTATTATTAAAACTTTTAGTATGAAAACTTGTAAAAGCTCACCCGAAAAATATTCACTGGAGCCGCCATCCGATAAGTTTCCCACCCTTACAGCATGAACGCCGATAAGCCAATGATCTCTTAGAATCCCCCAACTGCTTTACTGAGAGAAAAGAGCTCACTGGACCTCTTGCGTTCAGTCTTAAGCTAAAAAAAATCTGTGTCTTATCACAGAGATATTAATAACGGGGTTAGGCACTCCTTAACCAGCCCTGAACGTACCGCATTTGCGCTCCATGGCTAGTATCGCCGCTGCGTTTGCAGAGTGGATAGTCACTTCTCTGAAATAGGCTGCACTTCGTAGCATTAAATCTACTGCTACCTTGATGGCATCAGCGTCTGCTTGAAAACACTGCAATTGTCATGAAGTCTGAAACTCAAACTGATAGATAATTTACTAAACCAACAACTTTCCCCTCAAGCTTTGAAACATCCATAAACTAACCCACTCTGCTCCAAACGGCTTGTACCAACACCCAGGTCTGTGAACAGAGAAAAAGCCACCATAGTTTGATTTGGCGACACCATGATCCAAAAGATCCGCTATAAAGCCAAAATGTATGAGAATATCCGAATTTTCAGATATGTGTTCATTTAGAAACCTTTCGGCGATATCTATAGTGCCCATAGTGGATCTTAGAGCACCACTCCTGCTGATGAGCGCCGCTAGTTGGACAGTCTCGAGTCTTCCTAGCAACTGTAGTCCTTGCTAGTGAAGAGCCCTACACAAAGACCCCATAGAACATAAGTAATAGGCTTGACTGTGATGTCGTAGAAGCGAAAGCCCTCTTTTTTGGAGATGTTTTATGATATTTGGAAACTTCATAAAGTTGATAAAGCTTCCAAATGTAAGGCTTACTTTAAAATCTAAGCAATACACAATAAGCCTTAAACTTATTAAAAAAAAAAACACAATGAAATTCGGAGACCAGGGTTGTGCTAATTTTCTTAAGGTATCAACCTTTAATTAAACCAATTAAAAATAATGAGAAAGTTACAAATATATCAACATAAATATATCATAAAGTTGATAAAGCTTCCAAATATAAGGTTTACTTTGAAATCTAAGCAATACACAATAAGCCTTAAACTTATTAAAAAAAAAACACAATGGAATTCGGAGACCAGGGTTGTGGTAATTTTCTTAAGGTATCAACCTTTAATTAAACCAATTAAAAATAATGAGAAAGTTACAAAAATGTCAACATAAATATATCTCTTTATTGATATAAAAAAAATATATTTTATCTGAACTTAAACGAAGTAACAGATTACATCTGCAGGCCTCGATAAGTGTAATTTCGGGGCCATATACATTAAAACATTGGTTTTCTTTACCACCCGCTGCCAACTTTGACTAGATGGTCATTTTGCTATGCCGCACACCATAACAAAGTCCATCGATTGACCTCGCCGTGCAGCTGCGTTTTCACGCCAATCACTATCGATGATCAGTGTGAGCCAGCACTAATGTTCGCGGCGAACATTCACATGTACTCAGCAAAATATATGCTCGACTCTATTTCTTGCCACTCTTAATTTAGCGGTGTCTGCAGGTGTGGTCTTATGACGTCTGTAAGTGCAATTGTCGTGCCTAATAGCGCATAGCTTTTCTTTTAATCGAAATCGCAATCTTAGCGGCCGTTATAGCCGCCTGCTGGTGTTCGTAAATCTTTTTGGTATAAGTACATGGTGGCAGTGGCTACTCTAATGGTTACTAAACAATCGTACTGAATTTCTTAAATGCCTTTTTGAATTTTTTACATCGTTTATTATTATTTTTAAATTTCATATTCGCAAATTATCGCATTATTTCTATTGTAATGTCACAATAAAGGTTTGGCCATAATTTGCATACAATTTTCTTTGCTGCGCTCTCATCTGCCTCTCGAAATGAAGAATATTATGGGTAGTAATGGCGATATACTTACGTATGTTTAAAAAATAACTATAACAGTATTATATATATTTTAAGTAATGTACCTATATTCTTGTTAGTTATTTGGGCACTCAGTCGATCTTGTTCGTTTTTGTCCTCGAGGTGGGTCGAAAGACTGTAAGCTTATTTGCGAATTTTAATGTCAGAAAGAAATATGTGATAAATGGCGCGTTCTCATACCTTTGGAGATACACTCTTTTAAAATATATTTAATATACATAATAATGCCAAAGGATACAAATTACACAGTACAACAGCTAATCTGGGGGGTGAGAAATTCCAAGTCAGGGTGACGGTACTAGCTCAGTATAGTAACGGGTGATTTTTTTGAGGTTAGGATTTTCATGCATTAGTATTTGACAGATCACGTGGGATTTCAGACATGGTGTCAAAGAGAAAGATGCTCAGTATGCTTTGACATTTCATCATGAATAGACTTACTAACGAGCAACGCTTGCAAATCATTGAATTTTATTACCAAAATCAGTGTTCGGTTCGAAATGTGTTTCGCGACAAATTTTGTTCAGCGATGAGGCTCATTTCTGGTTGAATGGCTACGTAAATAAGCAAAATTGCCGCATTTGGGCATTTGAAGAGCAACCAGAAGCCGTTCAAGAACTGCCCATGCATCCCGAAAAATGCACTGTTTGGTGTGGTTTGTACGCTGGTGGAATCATTGGACCGTATTTTTTCAAAGATGCTGTTGGACGCAACGTTACGGTGAATGGCGATCGCTATCGTTCGATGCTAACAAACTTTTTGTTGCCAAAAATGGAAGAACTGAACTTGGTTGACATGTGGTTTCAACAAGATGGCGCTACATGCCACACAGCTCGCGATTCTATGGCCATTTTGAGGGAAAACTTCGGACAACAATTCATCTCAAGAAATGGACCCGTAAGTTGGCCACCAAGATCATGCGATTTAACGCCTTTAGACTATTTTTTGTGGGGCTACGTCAAGTCTAAAGTCTACAGAAATAAGCCAGCAACTATTCCAGCTTTGGAAGACAACATTTCCGAAGAAATTCGGGCTATTCCGGCCGAAATGCTCGAAAAAGTTGCCCAAAATTGGACTTTCCGAATGGACCACCTAAGACGCAGCCGCGGTCAACATTTAAATGAAATTATCTTCAAAAAGTAAATGTCATGAACCAATCTAACGTTTCAAATAAAGAACCGATGAGATTTTGCAAATTTTATGCGTTTTTTTTTTAAAAAAGTTATCAAGCTCTTAAAAAATCACCCTTTAAAACCCTCAAAAGGTTTGGCGTTCGTATGTGTCAGTTTTTTTTTATGACCTTTTAAATTTTTTACTTATCTTAATGTTTTTTCGCGAACCACTTGTCCGATTTTGATGAAACAAATTTAGAAAAATTAAGAATTACAATTTCTATTTGTTTTTATTCAAAAAAGTGTCATTTATCGCCTTTTTTTATAAATTTTTCCCAATGTATGCCGAAAATTGTTTAAATCCAACCAAAAATGTTCAAGAACCCACATAGATACCGAATATTTGGACCACAGTATCTATACTTGATTTTTGATCGAAAATATTGGTCAATGTGTGAGATATATAGTATAACTGAAATAAGGAGATAATCCTTCTCCTTATAAAGGCATATCTGTATATCAAAAATGGGTTGAATCGGACCAGTACTTCCCTTATTGCATCCACCGTGTTCTTTAGATCTTGTACCCAGCAGGTACTTACTGTTCTCAAAAGAGTGCTCGCTGGGAAGAAATTTTCGTCGAATGAAGCGGTGATCGCCGAAACCAAAGCCATCGAAAAGTTGGGGTGTCGCTATAATCAGTATATCAGTGTAGTAACCGTTAGCACTAAAATATATTTCGCACAATTCTAAAACTAGCTTAAGCGATTGTTAAACTAAATTTTGATTATACTTTGTATCTGTCAAATAAATATGAGCAAATCATATTTTCATCAATAACAACAACAATAATAATATTCAAAATCGTGTAGGCCAGCGAACAAAGCCGATGTGTGGCGATTAGTTAAGAGCGAGTTTGAACCCAAACTAATAAACACGAATATTAATATTTACGATGTTTATGCGTGTCTTCCATCAAACGTTGACATCTTTGTTAAAGTTTAAGCGTGGAGCGTTCATTATTAGAGGGACAAAACATTTATTATTTACGAGCACACTTTTTTCTTTAATGTCATATATCATTTATGCTGAACTCAAAATATGCGTTTATTGAATTGGTTTTAACGCTCAACTTTTGTTTACATTTTAAAGAGTTTGGTTGTGCTTTCAGCTTGTGTTGAAAATATGGAAATTTTTATTAATTGAGGTTTTATTAGTTGATGACATTTTTATTTAACACATATTAATGAATGGTTTGCAGAGAAAGCAAATCTGAAAGAAGGCATTGAATTAAAAAAGTCTGAATGGAATTTAACACTATTTTTTATACTTTATACATTCCGAAGTTAGTTATAATAATTAAAAAAAAAAATTAAAAAATACAACAAAATTACAACAAAAATTTAAAACACAAATCAAAAATTTACGAGCCCCGCATTGACACCACTCACCGTAAATTTATGCCAAAAATTTTCCACACTACAATTCCATTATATCAATAATATCAATAACGCCACCATAATCCCCACAATAATTCGCACGTTTTCAAAATTTGTGTGTGTTTTTTCGACAGATTTCATTATTTATTTGTTTGTGTATTTAATTTATGAAACTGTGACTCATTTACAATTCATAAATAAAGCTATATAGCGCACTAAAAGCATTCAAGCGGGACACTGTTGAAAAGCACACAAACACACCACCACATACGAGCTTGATAATACAGTTATGTTTGTATACGGGCACAAAATATATTTTGATTTGTGCTTTTATGGCCGCTTAGCAATTTTAAGACTATGCAGCAGAAGAAAAGCTGAAAAAACAGCAACAACACGCTTTGAAAGGTTGGGGTGTTGTCGTTGCATTACGTATCAGCGCCGTTAAGCGCTTTGTAAACGCCGGATTAGTTGATTGCTTTACGATGACCCAAAATGACTGTAAATGCATTTATTATTTGTTAGATTTCTAGGTGAACGCGCTAGTGACAAGCAGAGTGTGTGAGAAGCAGGGAGACACAGATGCCTATATACATGATAGATAATCATGCATTAGAGTGGGTGTGTAAAAATTAATATTTTTTCGCTTGGTACTCTGAAAAATACACTTCTAAGAAAGGCCCTACAAATAGGAGCGCTTACTTGTGATTAACAATGATGTCCTTTACCTCACATGTTTCTAACTTTTTTTATAATCAGATAGAAAAATTCACATCTCACTTCCAATCAACTTACAAAAATATCTGTTGTAGAGACAATCTTAGAGTTGTCTAAGAACCTATTTTTCAGAGTACCAAACGAAAAATGACAAAAAACTATTTTTTGTGACCCTCCCTAGTATGCATGCAACACATATGCTCTATGTAAGTGTATATATAAGTATAAGTGTATACCTTTCATTGATTTGTAGGTAAGTGTCATGACATTGTGGCAGCAAGCTCACCACAAAGCTTTCAACTTTTTAGTTGCAACATTTTTGTGGCTCAATTTGTAATCCTACTTGAGAGTAGTGTAGTCTGTTATGTCGTTTAACAGCTCAAAGTATTTTATATTTTTTTAAATATGTATGACCATACATTTTAGCAGTGAATCAAGAAGTACTGAACTATTCTCAAACTTTTTTTCTTCTGAAATGTTAGACAAAGAGGTATATTACTCAAGAAATATATAGAATCGAAAAATAATAATAAAGTATTTTTTTGTTGTTTTATTAATCTAAATGTCTATAAGAAGTGTAGTCGTTTGCTGGAAAAGTTTACTTCGTAGCTTTTAATCTTCATAATATTTAAAGTGCTACAGTAGAGAAGTTTTTGAGATTCAAGTCCAATCAGTTTTTTGATGATTGGCTTTAGCCTTTTACACAATACGCTTGTTACAACCTTATATACGTATACGATGCTGAGTAGGCTTATCCCGCGGTAGTTCTCTTTTCATTGATAGGATTTTTTACGTGGTTTCTGGCATATCCTAATAATTGGCGTTCAGAGAACTTTCCTCACTAGCGTGAACTCCTACTTCCTAATATAAAAAACTATCATGTATACTTTTTCAAAAAACATATCTCTTTACTCTCTTTCGTTCTCTCTCCACACATATCTACACCATATATGGTAAACTGCGCGCATAAACCGAATCGATAAAATCTTTTTGTATGTAGATCGGTACAATATTTTTTATATCCGGGTTAAGTTTGATCTTCATATACCAATAGACGTGCGTTTGAGAAAGCTTTGTATGGCGATTTTTACCATAAC
The DNA here is from genome assembly GCF_023373825.1 of Bactrocera dorsalis. Taxonomy (NCBI): domain Eukaryota; kingdom Metazoa; phylum Arthropoda; class Insecta; order Diptera; family Tephritidae; genus Bactrocera; species Bactrocera dorsalis. Next base: position 99,547,289 of record NC_064304.1, on the reverse strand, counting down.
AAAAAATTTAACGACGAGTTTGCTTTACATTTTCTCTTTCCAACAGAATCACGACTACGGCATCGTTGAAAATACTGTAAAAAAGTTTTCGGAAGTGTACCTTATCACAAGCACAAGTATTTGAGTGACTCAATGCAGTCATGGAAGGTCGTGAACTCGCCTCATGTGAATCGTTCATCCACATATAAAATGTTAAAAAATTAAAAACAGTTCGTGAAAATCGTCCTGTTGGCATAGGAAAGATGGCAGACATTTCCAATATTTCTAGTGGTTCGACTTAACACATTTTGATTAATTTTTTGGTTATCTTGCTAGACTCGTAACAATAGTAGTAAATACGTCGTCTGGCATTATTATTAGTGACTTTTTGGACAAACACTACACGAGAGTCATCACGTCAACATATTTTTCTGTTTTCGAAACTGAAGAACTCGTTTTGGGATCCCCCATGGATTTGTTAAACCAATAAACAAAAATCGTCAGACAACAAAAATGTGCATCCTAAAACAGCTCGGAGCTGCAACAACTTTAAGAATCATAAAGTTTCAGCTTAGATTCTGCATTTCAGATACATTTTTAGGATGGACAATTTTGTTTCAAATCAACTAGAGGACGATTTCAAATTTCAGCACAAATTTCTTGACAGCTAAGACTTGAACTTGCGAGCTTCGGAGAAATAGTATGGAATTCAATCTACAATTTTTTTCTCCATTCATATGTATGTATATGACTTTTCGTAATGAAATTCTTAGCTCTTTCCAGTTTCGAAGAATAGATTTGACTGATGAAAGCTTTTTCTAAGATATTTCCTTGTATTGTCAAACTTATAGAAAATTAAAAAAAAAAAAACAAAAATGTGAGAGCTAATGACTGTAGTGCGCCAGAAACAGAGAGGAACTGTGGAACTGAATGCTGTTGTTGTTGTTGTTGTAGCGGCCGAATTCTGCCGAGTTGACAGTCCTTTGCCGGAAAAAAATCCGGGTCCGTTCCGGTTACGTAGACCCGACTGTCGTGGAACTGAATGCCCTTACTGTTCGGTTGCCATATCTGAAATCTGTTAGAAAAAAACACAAATTTATCCGATAATCGCTGAGCTAATCCAGCAAGCATTAGCGAAGCACACATACAGTCAGGCGCTACAAGATGCCACCGCATCGCAGAATGCACGAAGAAACGGATGAATGGAGTGTAAACAAGCATTGACAAGGCGTTGAAATGATTTTGACTGACTTTCAATGTTGTGACACTATGTCGCGCCAGTGTTAGGCGAAGCGCTCGCTGCCTACACGGACAAATCAAACAAAAATCGGAATTGAAATGTATGTGCATGCGTGCATATGTGTGTGTGTTTGATGGGCGTTTAGATGGACATGGCGAAGGCAAACTTTGTATGGTGCGCTGAAATGCCAGAATGCGTGTTGCTGACGATGTACGAAACAAAGTTGTTAACTTTAGTTCGTGTGTGTGTGTGATGGCGGTGTGGCACGCAGAAGAAGATGTCAAATGACAAGATAAAGCTTCATTAAAATTCCGCCGCGCCATGTCAATCGCCATAAATGAAAATTTAATGAGTAGCGAAAATGTTTGAGTGCGCTAAAATCGATTTGAAGTGAAGTGGAAAAACAAAAGCGATGCTCAGTTGAAGGCAACAGTTAAGAGTGTTAATTAAGCGCTAAAGATTCGTGAAGATTTTCCAAAATTCTTATAGACGTATTGCAACATCAAATGAAAAAAAATCATTAGTTTCACTTTCTTACACAACTCTTTATAAAACGATTATTTAATTAAAAACAAAAAAAATCCGCGCTGTAAAAAAGAATTCGAAATTGATGCGCGCGAAAGTGAAAAAATTGCGTGCAACAGTTGCAAGTGCTAGCGCTAACACCCGAAACTGACACAATTACAGCACAGACACACAAACGCTACACCGCTTACACCAGTTACACCGCCAGCGCTACTACCACACTTACGTATTGGCGTCTTCGCCCCGCCAAACATGCAACATTATGCCGCAGGCGAAGTATGGCAGTTTCACTGCCAAATTTAACGCAAATTTCCAACGCATAAAATAAACCAAATCAACCGGTGAATCGCACGAAAACATAAAACAGAAAATTCTGAAGCTGAGTTCCACAAAAAAAAAGTGTTGCATGCCACAGCTACATAAATTTGGCAACCTTCGACTCCTGTTGCCCGCGATGAGTCGGTTAGTTGGCACGAACGTCGCTTTGCCGACCGCCTGCATGCCCTTTGGAAGTACACCACACACATACATATATAAAGCGCATACACATACACATGCCCAGTTTATATTGAAATCTTGTACTCTTTGTCTGCCGTTATTTTTGTCCGCTTGACTGCCACTTTTGCTGTTATTATTCTTGCTTAAATTGTCAATTGCAAGACAGTCATTCGTGCCGCGTCGAGTCCCTAACGATTTATCTTACTTATTCACTCCAATGGCTCAGCACACACACACATATATATATGTCGTCAAATAACGGGTGATCCAAGTAGATATACTTTTTTGAATAGGCTTCGTTTGGCAGAACACGCATCAGTCGTTTCCAAGCGACATCGCTGCACTCTATGGCCTCTTGAAAAATTCCGAGAAAATTCGACGTTTCCGAGTCAAATTTTGTTCATCGATGCGGCCCATTTCTGGCTCAATGGATATGTAAACAAGCAAAATGGGCACATTTAGGAGAAGAGCAACCTGAAGAGATTCAAGAGTTGCAATTTCATTCAGAGCATGCAACAGTTTGGTGTGGTTTGTGGGCCTGTGCATACATCGGTCCAAATTTCTTCAAAAATGATGCCAGTGAGAACGTAACCGTAAATTACGACTCTTATCGCGCCATGATAACCGACTAGTTGATACCTGAAATTGAAGCTCGTGATCCCGTCGGCATTTGGTCTCAACAAGACGACACCACTTTCCACACATTGCATCAATCAGTGGACATATTGAGAGAACACTTCGCTGAGCAGACAATTTCACGCTTTGAATCGATCATTAGGCCACCAAGATCGAGAGATCTCAGACCTTTAGACTTTTTACTGTGGGAATATGTAAACTCTATTGCTTTGCTGACAATCCCGCTTCGACTCAGGCCTTGGAGCGAAACATCACGCGTGTCATTCGCCAGTTACCAGTCGAAATGCTCGAACAAGTCATCGAAAATTGACCGCGACCAACAATTCAAAAAGATGATCTTCAAAAAATAAATTCCAAAGTATGTGCTTTCGAATGATATTGAACATTCCCCATAATATTTTAAGTTTCTGTGTTTTTTCTTTAAAAACCTAGGGCACCACGAAACGGATTACCCTTTATATATATAATCTGTGCATATATACTCTTATGTATGCACTTATCGATACATATTAATTTGCATGCATATCAGCGCGTATCTCTTTTCTTTTGGGGTCTTCCCGACCCCAATTATGTTGTGTTCATTGTGGTTGCAACAGCAACAACAAATCAATTTGACTTGTTCAGTGTTTTTTTCGTTGTTTTTTTGCCTTTAATCAGACAGAGCGCGCTGCATTTGCGGGCCGACACAATTTTTCTCTTTTTGCAGTGCAGATATTTCAACTTTGTTGTTTGTTCAATAAAATTTTATTATCGGCTTAAATAACGACGTGTATGTTTTTGACAATACGAGTTTTAGCGATAGAGTTGCCAACTTGTATTATTTATATTAATTTTAAATATTACAGGGCTTGGAGTGGAGAATATCCTCAGTAAAAGTAGCCTTCATTAAATATCGGTCTTTTTCATCACACACGAGCACTGAGATAAGGAATCTGAAATCGTTGGCTGAAGTATTATTCCAACAAGAATAAATTTCCCCTCAATCAAAGTTGTCTATACTTAGCTAAGTTGTAAACCCAAACGTATCTATTTAGATACTAATGACTGGAATTATCTCTGCGAAACTCAAATGCTTGTGCATAATGACGATGAGCGAAACTATCAGATTCATCAGGGTCCTCTTCGAGCTGAAAGTGAGTGGTCTTATGGTGAACGAGGGCAAGAAAAAGTACCTAGAGGTCACATACAAAGATTAGTTCGCAAGACGCAAGAACTACGTCGCTCTAGGTTAAACATTTCAAAAAGTTGAAGACTTTGTATTTCTTGGAACCATCATTAATTCCACCAATAATCTCAGCATGGAGAACAAGCGCAGAATACGAGTAACAACAGGAGCTACTAAAAAAATTACGCTTTATATGTCTGTCATTGTTTTCGTCCTATTATGCGGCGCAGAAACATGGACGATGACAACCCGAAATGAGAAAGCACAAGAAGCATTTGATGGAACTGTTTTTCGCAAGATCTTTGGTGCCGTCCGCGTGAACGATAAATATCTGAGGATTGGCAAAAAGAACTATATGATCTCTGTGGTGGCATGGATACTGTTAAGTGCATCAAATTTCAACGAATGCGCTGATGAGACCATGTCATTGCAATGTAAGATGATGCTCCAACGAAATGCTGCTTTCGTATCACTCCTTCCAACTCGTGACCTATGGGTGGACAATAGAGCCTTCCAATGGAGGGACCAAATGTATAGAGATCAGTGTGTCTTTTGGATTTATAACAGACGTGACCTCGCGAACGCTAAGGCAACTGGCGAAGTTTTGTGTTCCCGGCCCAGACCGATCCACTGTTGTATTACCAAAGTAGAAGAAAAAAAAGAAAATAATTCAGGATTAATTTTAAGAAATTTCAATCAAAATCTTTGGCTTTACCTGGCATCACTAAGACATCCGACCAAAGAACAGTCGTGAATACTCAAACCCTTAGAATTCAAGGAAGGATAATAAAGAGCGCAGCTGCTTTTTGGCTATAAAGCATTCCAATTAAGCACGGCGCTTAGGCAAATCAGATTCTCCGCAGAAAAATATCAATTATAAACACAAAAATCTGGCAACTTTTTACAATTACCCCAATACACGATCAAGAAATCTTGTTCACATCAACTCGTAATTCTTCCGATAACGATTACTCATCGTGCTGTTTTAATTCTGCTTCTCTTTTGACGTGTTCTTCTTCATCTCCAATATTTATTTTTATTTCTCATTTTTGCTGCTGCAGTTGTGTTCACATGATTCCAAGTCCTATTTTTATTGCTTTTTCAATCGTATGCTAAATTCGGCCTAAGGCTCAAATTGCACGCACATTTTGGCCGGCGAGAGAAAGTTTATAACCACAACACTGGTAACCAATACACACACGGGTGTTTTAGGTCAGGAATTTTTGCGGTATAACGATGAGTAAGTGGACCGCTGCCCTCAGCTTAACGAAAGTGCTACACATTCCCACAATTTTGAGTTAGCAGTTACAGGCCACAGAATGACCTTCAGAAAGACGAAATGTGGCGACTGAAGAAAATCGTAATATTCGAAGTGGTGAAAAAGTGTAGGAGTTGCTAAGCAGAAGAATGAAGAGCCAACATATTAAAAGACAGAGTGCTTTCAAGTCTGGACTAATTGAAAAAAAATTAAATTTATTCAAAAAAATTGAAATTTTTGTTAGCCTAGTTTAGAACCTCTCAACTAACAAGTTATAGCTAGGAACTCAACCTGAAGGGATGAGAAATGACGAACATGATGAAGATATGAAATAGCATGAGTATTTTATGGAAGATAAACTGCAGCAATCACAGCATACAAGGTCCCGGCCGGGTAAAATGTATATCTACAAGCCGTTATCTTAAAAAAGAGTCTAGTTAATATACCATTATATTTTAAAATTTTGAAAATCAAACACGTGAAGTTTCTAGTAATTTGACTTCCGATTCAAAATAAAAGAGTGATAACGTCGTCTTTAAATAATACAAATCAATATTTGACGCTACTAAAATATACTTGGTTCTTACCGTTAACGAGCTACGAAAGTCTTTCTTCAATTTCTCCAATATTTATTACATCAGAATGTGACTGCTCACGATTGAAAGCGAATTTGTGTCTGTATGTGTATTTCCCTGATATTTGTGTTACCACTGCATGTCATGCCACACAAATATAAATCACGTTTGCTGCCACTTCAGCTTATTTTGCGGCGTTCGCTGTGCATTTTACAATGAAGCACACACATGAGGACGCGTCTTAGAAAGAAAGAAGTGCAACAAGTTCACTAAGTTTTCGAAAAAAAGCGATGAAAAAAGTTAATATTCACGTTTTCCGGTTCAAGTTGCATGCAACAATTTAGTAGTTAATGGTATATGTATATGCCACATTGCCACATCGTGATGATTATTATGTGCGCATTTATTTATTTATACAAAGGTAATTTCTAAGTACGCTTATAAGCAATAGACATGTGGCACCAGCAGCAGCCTTAACGGCATCTCCACAAGACCTAATAAAAAATATTTAGCTAACATGCAATATTGCATACACACATAAATCTACGATTCTCAATTACATATACTCAACTTATATATCTACCATATGTCTCTTAACTGAAGAAGAAGACCGCAAAACGCTGACAATTTCGTTTGATTTATTGGCTGAAAATGTGTCATTTCGTTTCTTGCTTTTGGCAGACAAAGCTTTATGTACTAATTGAATCAGGACTACAACAGGAGAGCTTGAATCCATACTAAACATTTCGGTCCCTTGTGATGTAGGTTTTCATATGATCCGATATATTGAAGGCTCCAGAAGCTTAGGTTGGGTTAGGTTAACACTGACTGGCTTTTAAGCCGTGCATAGAGCTGAATTTAAGTCGTGCAGCACGTCAACGCTTTTTGCGATATTTTATAAAGACTTGATATCTAATTCTGGTACTTCATCCAGTCCCTTGAACTGCGAAGCTCTTAGATATCCAAGCCTAGTTATAGATAAGGCTGAAAATAACCAGAGGAGGCGTCTCTCTCATACCTACTTCCCTGAACTTTCTGAATATGTTATCGTAGTTCATTTTAATTTGAGGTGAAGCATTTGTCATCCTGAACGTCAACACTTTTTTGCGAGCTTTAAGATCGGTTTCATATCTAATTTTGATACTTTATCTAGCGCCTTGATTTACAAAGCCCCTAGGTATCTAAGACGATCTTTAGATATTGCTAGACTGAAGCTCCGGAGGTGTCCCAGAATCTCTCCGCAAGCTTAAAGCGGAATGTCGAACAGTTTGGGTCGTTTGCGAGTGGGTTGCTTCAACGTCGAAGGCGTTTAGCTGGGAATTAGGGTTAGCTTTTATATGAGTGGTGTGTGTATGGGGTTCAACTCCTGGCCACCGGTCCAGAGCTGTATGGAAGCTCAACTAATGGTAGTTTCGGCTACGAGGTCTGGCCGGAGACTTAATTCAGGTACCACGGCGAGCACTTTAAAAGTAATCAACTTTTGAATGGAATTTCCTACCACAGAGGATAGGTCCTCTTCAATTGGATTTCGAAGCTGTGTGTTCTTTTGATTTGAGGTTTAGTCCATTTTTATAATAATGGATCTATAAGCCAACTATAATTTAAACAGAGAAATGTGCGATTTTATAGCACTCCCAACTACAAAATATGTATTTTCAACTTAACGCCTTAATTTTCATAGCTCTCCCTTGCCAACACGGATTATTTCTAAAAACTTAATTACGTGTAAGAATGAACGACCATGTAAGCTTTTAATTGAACTTCAGCAGTTAATAATTAAGACAAGCATCGAATGCAGCTATAATTAGTCCATTAACTATTGATTAACGCTTAAAATGCATTACATGCGATTTGCCATACAAAACGCGCCTTTAAAAGCTCGCAGTTATTAAATAATTTGAAACACCCTAACCGATTCACACAAGCGGCGCTGAAGGGTTGACTGAGTGTGAATAAACACAAGCGCTCGACTCAATGCGGGCCACAGTCGCTACACGACAGCGCGAAGACAACGAGTAGCAGCAAAATGCTCGCCACTTTCTATAATCTAACGGCACTACTGCGATTCTGCGAAGCATTGACATTGACGCAGGACTTAGCGTTTATGGTGCAAAATATTGCCGAAGCCGCCAGCCAGGAACAGCGGCATGTGCACACAATCATTTATATCAGTCAGCAGTACAGGAAGGGAGAAGAACAATTCCAAGCAGGCACGCTACTCGCTGGGCTACACTCATCACACAATCCGTGGCCAATGCTGAGTTTCAATGCCGCGGCGCCAATTCGACGCTTCTGGGACAACTTCAATAATAATTACATAGTTGTGGCGCGGCTTGCAGGGCAGCGGCAGGCAGATGTAGAATTCTTGCAAGTCTTGTGGCAACGGCTTTGGCAAAATACACAAAGTCGCATAATATTGCTGCTAAACGATGATGTGAGCGCAGAATATGTGGCACGTATACTAAACTACTGCGCCACGCATAACGCGATGAACGTGATTGCTTTACGGCCGAAAGAGGCGGTGCTAAGGCGCAGCTACTGGACGTTGAGCATTTTTCCGGTGTGGCAAGTTGTCAGGCGCACGTTTCTAACGGCATACAGGCGAACATTTCCGCAACATCTCGGCAATATGCACGGACAGCGGCTACGCATCGCGACCTCCAACTCTTATCCGCAGTGCTATCTCATGCGCGACGCACACGGCAACGCGGTGGTCAGCGGACATATCGGTAAGATCTTTGTCGAGTATGCACGGCGTCATAATGCCACGCTGGTATATCCGTTTGGCGAAATACAGGGCAGCTTGTTTGTCGATCGCTTGGATGACTTGGTGCAAAATGGCAGTGCCGATATGAACTGCCAAGCCGCATATGAGAACCCAAATCGCAATCTCAGTTACTCAAGAATGTTCGACAGTCATCATTGGTGTCTAATGGTGCCCATGGAGCAACCGCTGCCACCAGCAACCTACTTTTTCATCATCTTCGACAAAGCTACACTCATTATGATGCTATTTGGGCTGCTGGCGCTCAGTTTTACGCTAACGCTCACTTTTTACTTGCAAGGCGCTGCCATTTCATTTGCCGATCTTGTATTCAATGCACCCATCTTGCAGGGCTTACTGGGTCAAACATTTTGGATGGAGAGTCGCACTTTGGCCGCACGCAGCGCAATCTATGCAGGCATCTCGGTGGCTGGCATCATTTTCAGCACCACCTATGGCACGTATTTGCAGAGTTTCAACATGCGTGCACCCATCGAAGCACCAGCCGAAACTATACCGGAATTGTTGGCACGCGGTCTCAAAATATTAATTCACAGCGATGAAGTAAAACTATTTCAATTGCCAGTGGAAGGGTATCAGTGGTTCGTGCCATTTATAAAGCAGATGACTGTTGTCGAGAACCGAAGTGAAATTGAGCAATTACGTAATGCATTCGACACGCGCTATGTATATCAGGTGACCTCCATTTGGCCCATCATTGAAGAACAACAAAAGTTTTTTGCACGCCCCATTTTTCGTCTCTCCAATATCTGTCCGGTGACCCGTTGGCCTATGGTAATCAGTTTTAGTGAAAATTCTGTGCATCGTTGGGCTATTAATGCCCTATTGGGTGATCTGCAAGCAGCGGGCCTGTTGGCGTACTGGAAACGACATGCCTTCATCGAAATGCTACAACTGGATCAGATCAATTTGCTGGATAAGAGTGAAAAAACCGATTTCGTACCAATGAAACTGGAGGCCCTCTATATTGTGTTAAGTGGACTTGCTGTGCTTGAGTTGTTAGCTGTGGTGTGTCTGCTGCTCGAATTAGTTTGGGCAAAACGAAGCGTTATTTTTAAATCAATTTTTGGTCAGAATTAACTGCCTTAACGAAATTGCTGTAATAATAAATATTATAAAGTCAGGGTTATGAAGAATCATAATTTCTATAATCATATGGTAATATCACTCTAGACACGCCTAAATAGGACAACTTCAGTACGCATTATGAAGACTAAGCTGTTGAGTGTGTGGTGAGCTTCTGAAATTGGTAAGTATGCCCGATGTCAAAAATTTACCAATTAAAACATCTGTAGCCATATCATAACCCAACACCTTCCAACTACTTGTATGTGTTTTTCACTAACTCGAAACCCACGGTTTAGATGCTCAAGCCCATTTGAAGGTGTCTCAGTGCTTTTGAGTGGGCTTAGAGTTCATAGTTAGTATTTTTTGAATATATTAGAAATATTGGTAAGGACGGAAAAACAACTTGGTAAAAAATGTCTTGCTGGTGGTAAGCAAGTGGAAGGCTACTTGTAGGAATTCATAAAAAATACTAAATGGTATTAATAGCATAGTTCTTAAAGCAGTTTCCTTTCTAGCACAGGTCTCAAAACCACTCCTACTCGCATACTGTGTAAGCCTACACGCATAGTTTCGAAATCCCGCTCATTTAGATATATCCTTCCCCTTTACTCTCATATTCAAAAGGTTTCTCAATAATTATGTTTTCTTTAGTGTTCCCAACAAGGTTCAATCCTTAAACCACCCCATAGAATTTAAATTTCAAATTTTGTGCTTCGGAATAGCCCATCAAGCGTTGATCAACTACCAGCAAGGTTCTTCTGGTTCATGGTAAATCGCAAGTAGTCTAGGAAACTCTTCGCTCTCAGCTAGATTCATTTTTTGGTGGTTGTCGGAGTTCTAACTGGACATTGTCCCATCGGTGTTGATGTTGTAAGATTAAAATTCTTGTTGTCTGAAAGAAGTGGAGATAGAATCAGATCAACACTGCCTCTTCGACAGGCCCTCGTCCAGGTGAAGTCCAAAAGACCTCGGATCTCAAACTTTTAGTTATCCAGCTGAAATCTTCTTTTTCTGGAGAGTTTTCATCCTTTCGGACGACATGACCTAGAAAGCGTAGCCGCTGTCATTTAACTCGTCGCCGTGCCTAACGCGCAAAGGGCCATAAATCTTCCGCAGAACCTTCCTCCTGAAAACTCGTAACGCCGACTCATCAGGTATTCTCATCGTCCATGCCTCTGCTACATGGTGGACGGGAATAATGAGTGACTTATAGTGTTTTGTTTTATTTAATTGCCTAATTAGTCCCAAGTAGCACGAAGTTATAACTGCAACAGTGACGTGGGAGCATAGTCGCGAGTGCGACGACAGTTTTGTTTAATGACAGGATATATTTTGTCTTACCATCGTTCATTACCAGACCCATTTGCTTCGGTTCCTAATCCATTCTGGAGAAAGCAGAACTAACGGCGCAGTTGTTGAGACTAATGATTTTATAATATAATAATCGGATTACGCCAACTTGTCTGAAACCTCGTTTGGTATCGAACGGCTCTTTAATCTTTTAGACAATACGCTCGAGAGCACCTTATATGCGAAGTTGAGGACGCTTATCCCACGGTAGTGACGCCTATTGTGGGGGTCTCTCTTTTTGTGGATTGGGCAAAACATAAATTCCAATTGTCGGGCATAAAAACAGATTGAAGTTCTTTCTTCTGACTTCACAAAGGACTATACATAACAATCTGCCATAAGTGTGATCCCCAGCCATGCTGAGCGATCTGTCATCTAACCTTACTTAAGTCGCACAATCAATGACGTCAATTGAAGTGCCGAAATACAAATAACCGAAATTACATCATTTTCCAAGCATAAAGCAGTCATCAAATTTATTTTTGTGCCCTGAAAACCGTTTTGTGGTCTCTTGCTGAAAGTGAACCGGTAAAAACCTGCCACCACAACTACACATTTTGACATTTTGACTTCGCTCACACCTCGCACATGTGTGCATCACCGTGAGGGGTCACCCCGCAAGCCAGTAATCGTCATGTTGCAGCGCATTCAAATCCAATTTGTTGCACATGCAATTATTGTGCGATTGTCACCGCCATTAGCTAAACAATTATTGCACCAAATTGTTTCCCTTTGTTATAGCCAAGTACCAAATGTAGCAAAACAACAAACAACAGACAATGAACATATATGCATTAAACTGAACATTGCCTGCCGCTTGCCCCATATGGCGGTCGCATGGCTATGTTTAATACATTTGACATGTTCAACATGTTGCGGCATACAAATTTTGTGGCACGTTTTTGTGATGTCGTCTAGAATTTGGAAGCGCTTGGTAAGTGCTAACACCTGCAAAATAGCAATAACAACAACACAACAGCAATGGCATTAGCATAAACTGCCGCTAATGACATACATGTTGTCACTTTTGGCCATAGCCGTCGACGAAATGTGTTGCATGCACAAGTAATGTTGACTAAGTGGCGCAAAAGTGCTTGCACACATGCATCGCAGCACAAGGCTGTGCATGTGCAACAGGAAGCGGCGTTGCGCTAACACTAAAACCGATTTGTCTATCTCAGCTCATAACAAGCAGATGCAAAATAGCTGCAAAAATATCCGCAGCAACAACGAAAATAACGTTTAAAATTTAAATGCTGCCAAGAAATGAGTGCGCTTTCAAAGTGGCAAGCAGCAGTAGCTGCTGTTGCAACGAAGATGTCACAACAATCGCCGCAAGCGCTGCACTAACAACCAGCCAGCTGCAATTACTTGTTCATATGTACTAAAACCTATATGTCCGTCTGTATGTATGTGTATACACATATGTGTGTGTGTGTTGATAGATATTTTGGTAGCGTCTGTTTTTGACAGATGTGGAACCATTAAATCTGCTTCGTCTATTTTCGGTTATTTATTGCGCCTCACTTCCACTTTAGAGCGCGCGGCCTTTTTCGTTTCGGGGGCATGTTCGTGTTAATGCTGGCAAAGTGCATACTCGTTGCACATACACATCGCTATGTACGTAGGTCTGTGTGCTGGTGCTTTACCATCGACAGTTCATCCAATCATTTGTTGTTTTACTAACGAGATGTCGTCTAAATGACTTGTTGCCGCTTGTTTGGCGGTTTGGTGGTTAGCAGTTGAAAGCCGCTGTTGACTCGTAACTGTTGGCTATTGCCTGCTGGCATCTTTTTGGTGCTTTATTGATGTTGCATTGACGAAATTCATGATGATTTATTTTTAGTCTTGTCATATGCTACATCTTCGTCTTTTTTCTGGTTCCAATAATGATTGCACATGTGTCTTCTTGATTTTCACGACACCTTTATTGCCGAAGGCATTTCAAATCATTTTTTTCTCCCGTTCGTCTTCACTGAATTTTACATTAGATGCAAATTTGGTCCGAAACTAGCAAATATTTATAGATATATATATATATACCTATATGTATACCTCTTGTTCTTCTTTACTGGCGTAGACGTGACTTACGCGATTATAGTCGAGTTAACAACAGCGCGCAAGTCGTTTCTCTTTTTACAAATCGGCGTCAATTCGATATACCAAGTGCAACCAGGGCCTTCTCCACCTGATCTCTCCAACTGAGTACTCTTCCTCCGGCGAATACTGCGTCGAATACTTTTAGAGCTGGAGTGTTTTCATCCATACGTACGACATGAGCTAGCCAACGTAGCCGCTGTATCTTAATTCGTTGAAATATGTCAATGTCGTCGTCTAACTCATACAGCTCAGCAGAACTAACGGCGCGGTTGTTGAGGCCAGTGATATCAATATCATCGGCGTACGCCAAAAACTGTACACTTTTCTGCCTTCACGATTCAGCTCTGCAGCTCGAATCATTTTTTCCTTCACTAGATTGAAGAAGTCGCACGATAAGGAGTCGCCTTGTCTAAAACCTCATTTGGTATCGAACGGCTCGCCGCTTTGAAATCGACGAAGAGGTGGTGCGTGTCGACTTTCTTTTCACGGGTCTTTTCCAAGAGCCAGGCCTAAAGCCACACTGATAAGGTCCCATCTGCTTGTTATTGGTGGGCTTTCATCCTTCACACAATATGCTCGATAGAACATTATATGCTATTTTGTGAAGGCTTATCCCACAGTTATCCCACGCAGTTTGTGGGGTCTTCCTTTTTGCGGATTGGGCAAACCACGCTTAAATTCCATTCATCGGGCAGGCTTTCGTCCGACCATATTCTACAAAGAAGCTGACGCATGCTCTCTATCAGTTCTTTACCTCCACATTTGAAAAGCTTGGCCGACAATCCATCCGCCCCGTCGCTTTGTTGTTCTTCAGACGGGTAACTGCTATTCGAAATTCTTCACGATCAAGCAATAGTACGTCTGCTCCATCGTCATCGTTTGGTGAATCGGGTAAACTATGCCAACTTTCCTCTTAATGAATGGTGTATCTTTTTACAAATATGTTAAATGTATAGACTGGTGCAAGTACCATAGTAAATGTGTGAGTTCTTATCAAAAAATTGCAAGCAAAGGAATTTGACAAAATGAAAAATTCCGCTTCTCTCATTAACTTATAACATTTTCCTTTGCTAACAACCGGTATTGAACTTCCTCTGTGGGTATTTAAAAAAAGCCGGTCACATAACTTTAAGTCTTTTTTTATTAAAGAATAAAGAAAATGTCGTCATATAGTCCCAGTTCACCACTTCCGACGCTTGGGTGTTTAAATTAATGTTAGTTGAAAATTTTACAAATGGTCTACGGCCACAAAGGTACCATAAATTGTTCCAAAGTTATTACAACTCAATGTCATGTATAGCAAGGAAATATTGTTATAAAAAGTTATTGCACAAAGAGAGCTGCATTCGTAAATACACAAAAGACTTGAACGGCGGACAAAATAATATTGGACCAGATTTCCGTGAAGGCTAAACTTTGTTGCGCTTGAATCATCAAAAGCGGAATTATTCAACAATGCAGTTCTTACAAAATATAACTGCACTACTCAATCTGATCGAATTGGCAACAGTGAAACAACAATTTGTTGAAATAATCTCAAATATCTGCGAAGCTACGACAAACGAACAACAAATTTACACTATCATCTACTTTAGTGACGGTAATGTAGCTAATGGCGCTGCTGGAAGGGAACAACTGGATTTGTTTGAGCTAATCCATCAGCGAAAAAAACGTAACCCAGTAGCCGTTATGAATATAGACAGCAATAATACCCACATCCAGCAGTATGCATTGCAGTTTAATCGTAATTTACTAAGTATAGTGGAGCTTAGCGAAGACACCAACCAAAATGGGCACATTTTAGACAAATTGTGGCAGCGATTACACCGAAATATGCAAAGCGCACTCATACTGCTTTTCGATGTCACAGCCAATGGCACTCACGTGAGTCGGGTCTTGAGTAATTGCGTTGGAAAACACGCCATAAATGTTGTCGCCTTGCAGCCGAAACTAGCAGTAACCGACCGCAGCTACTGGACTGTGCAACTATTTTCTCAGCAGCAAACCATTCGACGCATTTTTTCACCACATTATCACAACATATTCCGAGACCAATTGGAAAATATGCATGGTTATCCGCTGCGCATAGTAGATAGTGGTTGGTATCCACAAATTTATAACTTCACACCCAAACACGGACCTACCACGCTTAGCGGTTATTTGGGTAGGGCTTTAACAGAATACGCACATCGTCGCAATGCTACAATTACATCGCCATTTTCGCGAAACGGCAAAATTTATTTTTTAAAAGAATTAGGCGAAATCTTGCTGAATAACAGCGCAGTCACCGGTCCGCTTTGGCCGTTGCATGTACTGGAGGATAGATTGAGTTTTTCGAATTCATTGCACATGTTCAACATGTGTCTTATGATACCGCTAGAGAAGCCAATATCCAAGAACATATTCTACTACAACATATTCCACAAGACGCCAGTTATCTTATTTTTCATCAGTCAGCTGCTAATCACTTATATTTTGACACTCCTGTCACGTTGGAGAGATCGCCAAAGACCACTTCGCTTCACTGATTTCTGCAACATTTCTGTGCTAGAAGGCCTACTGGGCATGCCATTTTGGACGACGCAGCGCAGTACATTTATACATAAGCTGATTTATATTATCATCTGGTTTAGGGCCTTAAATATTGGTGTCGCCTACAATGCTTATCTGCAAAGTTTCAATTGCAATGCACCAATTGAGCCGCTTTCAAAGACAATTGATGACGTAATAAAACGTGGTATTAAGTTAACTATGGACGCGACATATTTACCAAACCTTCGTAAGGAAAGTGATATACGTGAAAACTTGCACAAGTTCACATTGTTCACCAACTCTACCGAATTACTAACACTGCGTGACACCTTGGATACAAGGTATGCATTTTTTGCCAACAGTATGTGGTCCGTTTACGAAGAGCAGCAGAAATATTTCTCTCGGCCACTTTTCCGCCTCACAGATATCTGTTTCAGGAAGAGTTCTCCATTGGCATTGCCTATTCATATGAATTCAGTGTATCGAGAAAGCTTAACGGACTTCACGGGCCGGTTGCTTGCAGCTGGGCTGATAAAGTTTTGGACACGTAATAGTTTTTATGAACTGGTATCGATGAAAAAAGTTTTGCTGGAAGATCGGAATAAGCAGGAACTTTTCAAACCAATGAAATTGGAAGATTTACAAGACGTTATAATTACAATGAGTATTTTATTTACGGCGTGTTTTTGTTGCTTTCTACTGGAGCTTTTTTGGCCAAAACTTGAAGAGCTTTTCAATTCAATGGCGCGAATTAAGCGAAGCATTACTAGCAGACCAATATTTTTGCGCTAAATAAGTACCTATAATGTAGTTATGTGACAAATATATTCCAAAATAATATGCTGCTTTCATTCTAAAATTTTATCTTGAATTAGTTGCAAATATATACCATTCAGAGCATATTTTATAGTCTGAGTCTCTGAGTGCCATTCACTTGGGAGTGGCCAGAAACGATTATTTTACAAATGGCTCAAGCAGCTCACGACTTCTGGCCTTAGACCAAGTGTTCTCTGTGTAGACAGAAAACATCCGTTTGAAGACGAGCTAAAGTGAGAAGGCGAAACTTCCCCTCCGCAGGGTTATGCGCTGGGTTTGGGACCCGCCACGTAAAAAACGCCCCAACGAAAAGGAAGCAACAACCTCGTATGAGAGACCCCCCTTTTAATGACGATCATGACAAACACATTAAGGATTACGAATAAAGAGCATGCACCTGGAATGTCCGGTCTCCTAATTAGGAAGGTGTCGCTGCCAGCTGTTTCATGTCCTAGTGAAAATAAAGGCTGACATCACCGCCGCCCACAAAGTTCGATGAACGGGACAAGGACTGAGATGATTAGGTGCTTGTGGCATTTACCTTAGAGGCCATATAAAGGAGGACAAACTCGGTGTGTGGATTCGTGGTGGGAGAGAGACGGGATAGAAGCAAGACACGTCTCCAGTGTTTTAAATATCCGTATGCTCTGAGGTCCTTACATCCTACTCCGACCACTATATTGTTATAGCTTTGATACGCATACGTGTCTGTACAGCAAAAAACACACATCGATGAGAAGAAAGCAGAACAGACGTTCCATTGACCGACCTTGAAAAAGTTCGAATAGCAATTACTCATCTGAAGAACAACAAAGCGGCGGCGGCCAAAGGATTGTCAGCCGAGCTATTCAAATACGGTGGCTAAGAACTTGGAAAGACTAGGTGGAGAAAGACCTGGCTTCGCTTGGAATCTCAAATTGGCGCCAAACAGCGAAAACGAAGAACGACGGAACGCTGTTGTAAACTCGGCTATAATCGCGTAAGCCGTGTCGACATCAATAAGGTAGAAGAATAGACCACGTAAACCCTCGGTTCCTCATCTTGCACCGAATCGTTGAAGCATATACAGATAATGAATTTTGGGCCGAACTAAGTAATAGTCTAAATTGTTTTCGAAGTGTATGTCAAATTTTGTTCAAAAACTTATTTGTAGTAGACCTTTTCCTTTGACTTCGAGTAGGCAGCACTCAACGTCTTTCTAAAAAATTAGAGTATTGATTATATTTTTATTATTGAATTTAATTATCCCACAATTAAGGTGTGAACTTTTTACAGTTAAGAGTGCCAGAACACTTAATCAGTATATGTGTAGTATATATAATAACACAGTCACAATGACGTCCATACGTCGCCAATATTATGACGATGATATTAAATTGTAAACCCTTAATTGTTTTGCGCTTCGCAGTGAACTTTACAATTATAATTTAATTACTTTTAATAACTCAATAAGCAACAGTGATACTAAATGAAGGATGTGCTCAACTTTGGCTCAGAACGTTGCAATATTTTAAACGTAGTCAACGGCTTCTATAATCGCACGTTAGTTTCGCATTATGCAAGTGTTATACAACTTGACCACACTACTCAGTTTAATCGAAATATCAAGCATACAGCAGCGCTACGCTGAGATAGTCCAGCAAATATGTAAAACTGTAGCCGCAGAGCAGAACATCTTTACTTTTATATACGCAAGCAGCTACAATGTTGGTAACGACACCACTGATCAGTTCCAATTAGACATTCCATCTATTTTGCATCAAACTGGAATGCCAAATATTATAAATTTGTTCAATAATGGCAGCCAATTAGCCACTGAGCCCTACGTGAAGCAATTTCATCACAACTTGCTCAGTGTAGTGCAACTTAGCGAAGACATACAGCACAACGATCAAATTTTACAGACACTGTGGCAACGTTTGGACCGTAATAGACAAAGTGGACTCATATTATTTTTGCCCGATGACGCAAATGAAGCTTATGTGAGGAGCATTTACGCAAAAAGTGTCGAGAATTATGCCATAAATGTCATCGCCTTACAGCCGCACTTGTCTGTAAACGAGCGCAGTTACTGGACTCTACAACTATATCCCAAGCAGCAAACTCTTCGGCAGAACTTTTCACAGCATTACCAAAACATATTTCCCAAACAATTCGAAAACATGCATGGCCACCCCTTACGTATACTGCAGAACGGTTGGCATCCACAATTGTATAACTTCACAGCTAGAGATGGCACCGTAAGGCTCAGTGGATATTTGGGCAGGGCTTTAACGAAGTATGCTCAAATTCGAAATGCCACAATTATAGCAGTAAAACCTTCCACCAAAAACGTTTTCAATTATACTGATAGCCTAAACACTTACCTATCAGGCGAAGCGGACACAGGCCCGCTTTGGCCAGTTCAAATAAGCAATCCGCAATTGAGTTATTCCTGCGTATATCAATATATCAACTTCTGTTTTATGGTGCCAGAGGGAAAGGCTTTGCCAAAGTTTACTTTCTTTAGTAATATAATGCATATACGCACTCGTGTTTTACTGTCCATCAGCCATGTATGTTTATCTTGCATTTGGACTGTTTTGAATCGCCTGGAACGCCAGCGTATACCACCACTTTTTGATTACATACTGAATATTTATGTGTTTCAGGCCCTATTAGGCCTACCTTTTTGGACAAGTAGAAGTATTAAATCGGTGCAAAAATTCATATACATTATGATTTCGTTCTCGGGTGTCGTCATCGGCATAGCCTATACAACGCATCTGCAGAGTTATAATGTAGAAGCACCCATTGCTGCGCGCCTCATAACTATTGATGATATACTGGAACGTGGCATCCAAATAGCTACGAGCAAAGATAATTTACCCTGGGTAACGAACATAACAGATATAAATCGGTGTATTGATAAGCTTACTTTGTTCGATAACTTTACGGAATTTCTAACAAAACGAGATAGCCTAGACACACACTATGCATATAGTGTCACCGATATGTGGACCGTCTACAAGGAACAGCAGAAGTATTTCTCTCGACCGCTTTTTCGCCTGTCGGATATTTGTTTCGGAAAACATTTGCCAATGGTATTGCCTTTGCCTGCGAACTCAGTGTATCGTCACGACTTGAATGGGTTTTTGGGGAGATTGCATGAAATTGGTCTGAAAAACTATTGGTGGCATCATAGCTTTCTGGAGTTGGTGGAGATGAATTACACATCGCTGAAAGATCAAAACCCTAAGCATGGCTTCCGGCCACTTAGAGTGAGTGACTTACGTTTAGTAATTCTCGAAATTGCTGTTTTGTACGGTATAAGTATTGGGTGCTTTATTTTTGAAGTCAACTGGTTAAGACTAAGAAAGCTATGCAACATGCTCTTAAGAATGTTTAATTATTAATAATAATCAAGAAATATTTAAAGGAGTGGCAAGTATTATTAAGGACTAGGTATTTTCGACACTTTTTATACTCTTGCAATCACCAAACCTAAACCTAAACCTAAACCTAAAACTAATCAAGATAGATGTAAATGATCAGGGTGACGAGAAAATTTGAAATCCGATTAACTATCTGCCTGCCCATCTGTCCGTTCATGCAAGCTGTAACTTGAATAAAAAATGAGATATCTTGATGAAACTTCATATGTGCGTTCCTTAATATGTTTAATGACCGTATCTCCCAAACCACTATAGCTACAATAAGAACGGTTGAAAATTCCCCATATAACGGTACTGTTCAAAACTACTAAAAGCGCGATAAATCAATAACGAAATGTGCCAGAAACGTAAAAATTTTCCGTCGGGATGGTATGAAAAGGTTTTATTGGGCCTGGGGTAAAAATTGGACAATGGACGTGGCACCACCCACTTTTTGGTGAAATCCCATATGTCTACTTCACTGAGCCCCATATATGTATGTACCTTATAAAAATATTTTCGAACTTACTGGTGATTTTAAGCTGAATACTCGTATATCGGCCAATATTTGTGTTATCACAATGAAATGAATCACAGAACATATTTTATTCAAAACAGTATGTCATTGTGCCTGACACAATTGGGCGAAAACTTTACCTAGCCCCCATATAACAATTACCAAGATTTTCAAACATCCGGCTGATTTTGTCAGTGTATAAGTTATATGTATAGTATATGGTATATATTATATAAAATTGCTTATATTCCGATCCTCGGGTTGACATTTTACACTTTTACCTTCAGGTATTTCCTTGGTTTTGATTCCTGCAAGTTGTAAGAGTATAAAATTTTGGGTTGCACCCGAACTTAGTTTTTTTCCTACTTGCTTGCTATCAATTTTTGTAGTAACTGAATTTGAGAAACACATGCTATGCAGCCTAAAATATACTGGCGGCAACACCTATTCGGTTGTACACTTTTCCAGCCTGCTGAATGACAGTCAAAGTATAACACTAAGAGAAGGCACACCCGATTCCTCAATCGATGGCAATGGAGCAGACGTTCCATTGTCCAATAATGAAGAAGTTCAAATAGCAATTACCCGTCTGAAGAACAACAAAGCGGCGGGGGCCGATAGATTGCTGGCCGACCTATTCAAATACGGCGGCGGAAAATAATAAGAAGCATGCATCAGGTTCTTTGTAGAATATGGTCGGAAGAAAGTATGCCCAGAGATTGAAATTTATGTGTGCCCCGACCAGTCCACAAAAAGGGAGACCCCACAATCGGCGCCAACTACCGTGATAAGTCTCCTCAACATCACATATAAAATTTTATCGAGTTTATTGCGTGAAAGACTAAAGCCCACCGTCAACAAACTGATTGGGCCTTATCAGTATGGCTTTACGCCTGCAAAGCAAATGGGTCTACTAATTAACGAGAGCAAGACAAAGTATTTCCTCTCATCAAACAAACAGTGGTTGCATCCGCGACTTGGCTTCCACGTTACTGCTGACAGTCATAACTTAAACTTCGACCGAGTGGACGAAAACACTCCAGCTCTGAAAGTATTCGACGCAGTATCCGCCGGTGAAAGCAGAGGAAGACGAAGACCTCCTCTAAGTTGGAAAGAGCAGATGGAGAAGGACCTGGCTTCACTTGGAATCTACAATTGGTGCCACGTTGCGAAAAGAAGAAACGACTGGCACGCTGTTGTTAAATCGGCTATAACCGCGTAAGCGGCATCTACGCCAGTAAGGAAGAATAAGATTTGGAACACAAGCAACTTTTTCATTTAATCCTGCTATCTTCGGTGGTATGAACCTAGTTGTTCTGGAGAAAAATCGCAAAGCTCAGTATCTTTTTTGAAACGTCAGATGGTGAACAATTTATTTAGGGTCTGATCATATTGAACACTTTGGACATGCAATATTCAGAAAACAACATACAAACTCTTTTTGTCTATAATTGTCTTTACAATACGAACGAGAGCAACAAAAATGTAACAAATGACCCAAAGCGCAATCATAGGAAACATAACAATTTTATAATTTAAATAATAGCAGCAATTAAGAAATTAACTTCGCTCGTTTTTCGTAAACGAACGGGAACGCTTTCCTCGCCAAAACAGTTAGAAGCATTACCAAAGTCGAACACAACGTCTAAAGCGGCGAAGTTGTACTGCTAACTTATTAATCGAAGCAATGCAACTTCTGTATAATCTCACCACGTTGCTTAGCCTTATTGAGCCTTCAACCGTAGAGCAACAGTTCACCGCATTTATCAAGGATATATGCACCGTTATAGCCAACGAACAGCAACTTTACACATTCGTCCATGCCAGTGCAAAGCCTACACCAGATGCGATTAACGGCCACGCCTACCTAGATGTGGCATTTGCTCTGCACATACTCGACACACCAAATCCAACAGCTGTGATCAATATTGACCGCCTCGCGCCCATTAAGAATTATACGGAGCTCTTTCATCACAGTTTACTCAGTGTGGTGCAACTCAGTCAAGAAAAACAGGCCGATAGGCAACTACTTAGCGCATTATGGCAACGCCTCGAGGAGAACAGAAGCACTCGCCTCTTACTGCTTTTCAATGACGCAGCAAGTGAAGCTTATGTAATGCTGATTCTGAAATACTGTGCCGACCAAAGCGTCATAAACGTCATCGGCTTGCAACCAGGCATGGCAGTGTACGAGCACAGTTACTGGACGTTGCAAATATTTCCCAAGCAGCGCATTATTCGACAGACTTTTGCAACACACTATCGCGATTTGTACCCCCGCCATATGGAGAATATGCACGGACACGTTTTGCGTGTTATAGAGAATGCCTGGTATCCCGTTTTATACAATTTCACACCCAAGCACGGACCTTCAAAACTCAGTGGGTATGGAGGCAAAGCATTGGTCGAGTATGCACGACTTCATAATGCGACGATCGAGTCTCCGATAAAGATCAGGGATAGAGAATTATTGTTTCTAGAATCGTGTGATCTGCTGGATAATAAAAGCGCAGACGTGGGTTCACCTTCGCCCATACAAATCCGAGAATCACGTATAAGTTACTCGTCTGTGTATGTTTTCATGGATTGGTGTATGATGGTACCAGTGGAGAAACCATTGCCGCGTTATACTTTCTACTACCAAATAGTGGATTTATGTGTGTTCGTTATATTCTGTGTCAGCATCATTTCGATCTCCTTCGTTTTGGCTGTCATGTCTCATTGGTATAACCGGCAGCAAAATCAACTCTGCCTCGAATACGTTTTCTCACTTTCAGTGTTACAAAGACTACTAGGTGCTCCATATCAAGCCCAGCAACACATTTCAACTGTGCACAAGTTTATCAGCATTATCATAACGCTGGCCGGTATAATCATCAGCAACAGTTATTCGACTTATCTGCATTCCTACACTGTAACCGCACCGCCAGCTTCGCATATGAATACCGTAGGTGATATTTTGACCAGTGGCATACAAATTGCGCTTGGTACGGCCCACATTTACTGGATAAACAAGGAAAAGTATCATACAGATATGCTTAAAAATTATACATTATTCAAAAACTTTACCGAATTGCTATTGCTGCGCAACAAACTCGACACGCGGTACGCATTTCCGGTCGGCGATATGTGGTATGTCTATGAAGAACAGCAGAAATATTTCTCCAAACCGCTCTTTCGCATTTCGAATATTTGCTTTGGAAAAAACGTTCCATTGGCATACATCTTACAGGCGAACTCAATCTACCGGCCAACGATAAATGAGTTCATGGCTAGAGTGCAAGAGGCTGGGTTAATAAGGGTTTGGTATAGTCATAGCTTTGTAGAATTAGTTGCGATGGGCGTAATCAAATTGGTCGATCTCAATAAGAAGGCGAGCTTTGTACCACTGAAATTAGCGGACATGTTAATTGTGTATTATTTTATGGGTGTGTTAATTGCTTTGTGTATTTTGTGTTTTTTGTTGGAGATTTTCTGGTTGAAAATTCGAAAGCTTTCGGAAAATTGGCTCAAACTTTTACTTAAAGGAATTAAAAAGTTACATTTTCGCGGTCGCCGCTGATAAGATGATGCGGGAACTGAAAACAAAAAATATTACTAGAACTTCTATCGGCTATTTGAGAACATACAACATAAGAAACCGTTAGAAAATTACGCTTTAATGTACGGAATATTTTGTGTCACTATATTCTCGCTTTTTAATAAATATTTAAATGTTACTTCAAGCATCTAACTATATTAAAAATTAAACTGAAAATATGCTTATTATTTTATTTTGAATTTCTACGAATTTCAGCTATCTTGTTCTATTACTTCTTTACATTGACATTAACAAATGTCTAGTTTAAAATTTCAGAAGTGATATTTTCAGAAGAGACAGGTAGATCTGGATTCTTCTTCTTAATTGGAATAAACACCGATTACGAGGTTATAGCCGAGCACAACAACGCGCCAGTCGTTTCTCCTTTTCGCTGTTTGACACCAATTTACCAAGATGGAGATACCAAGTGCAGCCAGGTTCTTCTTCACCTGATCTATTCAAAGGAGTGGAGGTCTTTCTCTTCCTATGCTTTCACCGGCGGGTATTGCGTCGAATATATTCAGAGCTGTACTATTTGCATCCACGCGGACGATATGACATAGCCATCGTAACCACTGTCTCAAAATTCGCTAAACTATGTCAATGTCATCGTATATCTCGTAGAGCTCAACTTTCCATCGACTGTGGTATTCGCCGTTGCCGATGCCTAAAGAACCGTAAATCTTTTCCATAACCAGTGAAATCAATATCATCGGCGTACTCCAGCAGATGTGCACTCTTATAGAAGATAGTACCTTCTCTATTTAGTTGTGCAGCTTGAATTATTTAACCCCACTCAATCCCCAGATCAAAGATATTGATTATTTCGCTTCCTAGTATTGGTATAAATCAAGCACCGGTAAATTTATCGAAACCAATGCACATATTTTTTATATTATTAGTTTGGGAATTTTTTCTGACAAGCCGTGGGCGTGATAAGGTTTCGATTCTGGCCATCCATAAGTATCTGTCTCACTCCATTACCATCCATAGTATAAAGCTCTTTAAGTTTCAAAAGAAAAAGGAAGACAAATACTTCGTGACTTGTGAATGCTTAAGTTTCAAGCGAAAGCTTTTGTTACATAGTTGATTTAAAATTATTTTTATGAAAGCTCACCAAGTAAGCTTTTGTTGGTTGATTTAAAATTATTTTTTATGAAAGCTCACCATATAAGCTTTTGCAAGTTGATTTAAAACTATTTTTAAGAAAGCTCACCAAGTGAGTAAATTGAGCTTTTTAAGATACTCGCATCAAATTTTTATCAAATAAGTAAGGTGCTTAAATTAAATGCGGCCTTTGCTGAGCTTTAAAGCTCTTTAGTGCAAAATATATTACTTATAGAATAAATTTATCATCATATTTTAAGGGCCTAGACAATTAAAAATTTTTTTATTACGGTAAGTTAAATATTTAACATAAAGTTCAATTTTCCGTTTAGTGCAGAGTTGAACATGTTGGGTGCTAAGTACTATCCCAGTAACAAATAAACAAATGAGGGAAGGTGATCTACTAAGCAGCTGGCACATTAATAATAATATAAGTCTATATATACTAACCATTAGTTAGTTACTGGTTAAATTAATATATCATACCGTGAACAGGGTACATTAAGTTTGCCTCGAAGTTCGTAACACACAAAAGGGAACGTCAGAGACACTATAAAGTGTATATATGTATGTAGTTATAAATTTTCACCGTGATGAGATTCGTCGATTTATGTAGTTATGCTCGTTTAGTTTGGATGACTACAGCATATAGCTGCCATACAAACTGAATGCTCGGAATCAGGTCCTTGTATAGAAAACGTCTTCATTTGGCGAAATATTTGTATGCTATTTGGCATGAGTAATTGTTTAAAGAAATAATGTAAGCTTCTAAAAAAATTTTCAGATCGAATCACTATAGCATATAGCTGCCATACAAACTGAATGATGGGAAACAAGTTCTTGTAAGGAAGCTTCGGTATTTGTGAAGGGTATTATAGCTACGGTGCAGCTGAAGTTAACGTTTTTTCTTGTGGTTTACCTAAAATTAAATATACTTAAAAAACAGTTTTATTCTAACTAATATCTGCATACCGCACCTGCATCCAGTTCAACCACAATAATCCACACTGACCAAAAGTTACCAGTTATTCTTATCTTATTCCACTTAACTCTATTGAGACACACAACGATGCACATTTTCAAACTGAAAAGTAATTGAACTTTTCATAATTCTCAGGCCAGACTATATATCAAACTGGCCAACCGAATATTTGGGCGGTAAGTGCTGACACACCTTGGGCGCGTTTGTGGCTCAAGTCTTTTGTTTTCACACATTTTACACACCGCGGTCTCACCTAATCACCGCAAAGGTGAGGGTGTTTTGTTTAGTGATTTATTTTCGCAAGTAAACTATTTATATTGGGTTTAAGTGAGGTCAACCAACAAGTATCTCGCATGTACGTGCACGTGTTAAAGGGCTAAAGTGTTGTAATCGATATTGAGATGTGGCAAGCGGGAGTGCATGTGCGAATATATGATGCAGAGTTGAGCAAATGTACAAGCTTATATGCGTATATAGATTTATGAGCTATGTAATATGGTGAATATATGTACCATATGTGTTATATAAGTGCATACAGCGACATATTTTCCATACTCAAAACTGCGAAGAAAGTTGGGTGTAGCAAATTTTGCCATAAATTTAAGCAAAAAAATCACTTTCAAGTATTCCAAAATACTTAAGGCTAGCACACGCAGTTTATCGCTTCAAATAGCGCCTTCTTACCACCACTGAGGGTAGGATAGCCTCTACGCCAACCCCTCCAATTCATATTCACGTGCAACACATTGTCAGATCGATTTCGATAATACTACGCACCAGCGCAACAATCTCGAAACGGGCTTGGTGCATGTACACGCTCCTCACCAACGGCCACTCCCACGTGTTATTCAATTGTCACTCTCAAGGTGTTAAGTTGTTGGCTTCTAACAACGGTTAAAAGTATTTTGAATCATTTAAGCGCTTGTCCGATCGCATATATATTGCACCTAGTCTTTCGCTTTGTTATTGTTGTAATTGTTATCTGACAGTTTCAACTCGCCGATGTGTTTTCAGCGTTTGCAGCGCATTGCATTTGAAATGCAATTGATTTATTGCTGTCTCGTCGTGCTGCCGGCGCTGACAATTTGCATCGCGCAGCATGTGGCACATGCAGGTACGTGTATTCGAGCCATAGTTTTTAATTAATTGCCGCAAAGACAAAAACTCAGCGTATTCACATTGATATTTCTTTGATTTCTGACTGTCTAACGGCGACAGTGCGTTGTCCGTTGACCTCCCTGCTGCACAGTCACAACATTGATTTGTATATGTGTCAAATATATACGAGTATATACATGTGTACCTTTGTATATTGTCTACATGCATTGTTTTTTCTTTGTGCGTGTCTGTTAGGCGTCTATAATTTTTTGGGTCAACACTGTTGTCCGTCAATCAACATTTCTTGAACATTTCTTGCATCTCACCATTAATTGTTGTTGTGTTAATATGCGCGTTATTTTGCCATTTTTACAACTATTTTCACAGTTTTTCAATTTTTTTTTTTAATTTTTTTTTTCATTTGCGACTTGCATATGTCACTTTGATCGCGTTGAATTGTCATTTTGCTGCTGCGCTCAGGGCAACACTAAAAAAACTGTTAAACCCAAAAAATTAAAAAAAAAAAGTTAAAATGTTTTATAATAGAATTTGTTTAAGCTTTACTGAGGGCAAAGAGATCACTAGATCTCCTGCGATCAGTCTTGGGCTCAGCTATCTAGTAGTAGAACACAAGAGGATACGAGAGCACCGACCCCGGATCTGCTGCTACCTTAGTGGCTGCAACCTCAACTTGGAAGACACTACAATAGTCTGGAAGTCTGAAGCTGGAATTAGGAGAGAGCTACTCATAGTAAACCCCTCCTGCAACCTTTCCCCAAGCTTTGATTCATCCGTAAAGAAGCTCACTGCCCCTCTCTCATCGGTATATTCGGTTTGGCGATTCCATGATCTTTCATTGATCCGGTGTGAAGTCAAAGTGAATGAGAATGTCCGAGTGTTCAGATATGTGTTCTCTTAAGAACCCAGATTTTCTGCATACCATGAACAAGATGGCGTTAAAAGCCATGATTGCAGTGGACCTTGCACCACACATGCTGATGACCGCCGCCCGTTGAACGCTCTCGATTTTCTTTGCAAGTTTGGTCTTTTCTAGAGTCCTCCACCACATAAAGACTACATAGAACAAAATTGGCTTAACTACAGTGTTATAAAGCCAGGGGACTACTTTCGGTGAAAGTTAATAAAATGTTAAATAAAACTAGCTCGATTTTTCCTGGGTTGATGGAAAGACCGTAGACATGGGATATCCTTCTCAACTCGTACACGGTACTCAGGAACTTTCTTTGAAGTACATCGTCTGCATAGGCAATCCACCGGCAGCCACGAACCTTAAGTTTTTTAAGCAGATCCTTAACCACCAAAAACCATGGCAAAGATGAGTCCAAGCCGAAAAAACCATGTCAAAGCAGGTCAAAAATCAAGATTATGTTGCAATTTTTCTTCGATTATCTTGATTATCGAGATGTGGTGTACTTCGAATTCATTCCGACCGGCCAACTGTCAACAAGGAATACTAATTGTGCGTTGTTACACTAAGCTATTCGAAAAAAGAGGCCGAAATTATGGAACAACAACTCTTGGCTTTTGCACTCCGCTAATGCATCGTTTCTTACTGCTTTGCTTCTTAGTGAGTTTTTCGCCAAATTTTTAATCAATATCATGCCGCAATCAGCGATTCGCCTGATTTAGCTCCGTGTGACTTTTGGCTATTCAACGAACTCAAAGAACCGCGCCAGAGAAACCCTTTTGAGTCAATTGATGACATTAAACGTGATTCCCTTTGAAGGCTATTCCGGAAATTGACTTTAACCAATGTTTCGGGGATTGGAAAAAACGTTGGCACAAGTGTATTGTGGCCAAGGGGGATTACTTTTAGGGGGACGACATAGATTTTGAAGAATAAACTAAGAATTTCAAAACTATGAATAAAATCTTACTATTTTTTGCTCGTAGTAGAATATGAGAAAACACCAGTTTGAAGCTGATGTTATTTAAGATACTATGAGGAAATCTACTGGGTGGAAGTACGTGATTTTAAAGCAGTCTACCATATTAAGAATTTATTCAAAGTTTTTCGTTCTTAGGTAGATCAACGGGAAAAATAGGGGAGCTGATGTTTAGAAGTAAATAAAAAAACAACTGTTTATAAATATGACTTAAAAAATAACATTTATTAATCATATACCATATTTCAAATGACGCAATTATTTAATATTGAGTTGAAATTAAACATCACTAAAAGCACGAGTAGAAACATACACACACTTATGCAAATACGAGTACCACTGTGTGACTGACAAATTTGCCGCTGACAAAGCTTTCAATTTGATGGATTGCCATTTTTCTGACACAAGCGCACAATTGGCGGTCAAAAAGGCCGGGCATACAAATGACAAATGTGTCATGTTAAAGACTTTTTGTTTCCATTTTCAGCGCTGGCATTTAGGTTAGCAATGTAGGCTGTAGGGCGAACACAACAAGCGCAACGAAACCGACAACCGAGCGCCTTCGGTACGTGGATGTTAGCATAATTCGCTTTCAGCACTCCTGAAGCTTTAACAAAACGAGAATAAATAGCAAAATCGTTTGGAGCTGTCATTGCGGAACTGCCGGTTGCCGGTTGGGCTTTAAAAAAAAGCATTGCCACTACAAAAAACTGCTAGCGAAACGACTTTGGTGGCGGCGGCGGCAAAAACAACAAATGCCAGGCGGTGGCGGTGCATCATATCGCATTGGCAACAAATTGTATGTGTGGTACGTGCGCATGCGCATGCGCATTGCCGCGTGGGAGTCAGAAGCGGCACGATTTGTGTCGCTTAACTATTTTTAAATGAAGAAATAAAATAGCGACGAACTGCACTAAGCAGCTGCCACATGCAACGTGCCGAGTAATGCGAAAAAGAAATGCCTTGGCGGCAACAACTTGGACGCGATACTTGTGTTACCGCAACTTTTGTTGTAGTAGTCGCTATCTCGCCACACACACACACACACACACACACATGGACCGAACGCCAACTAATGCCGCATGTCGCGCTTCTTGCCACAAAAAAATTGGAGCACACGCGCACCCGCCAGCGGCACTTTATGGGTGGCCGCGCGCCGTTCGCCTTGTCAAATGTGACCGCTTGTGTGCAAACAAACCCCAAACAAAGCGCAAGCAACAACCGCAGAAAGAAAGAAAAAACGAAAGAAAAACAAAGCCACACTGGCCACACATATATCCACACATATATATATTTATATGTATGTATATATATACACATATATATAAATGTGGCGCATTAGGAAAGCGAAAAAATGTTGCACGTCCGCCGCTGCATGTTGCAAGCCGGCGCACGCAGACGCGACCTTGCCACACAATGCACGCCACACGAGTTAGGCGGCCGGCATCAGTGCGATCGTTGCCATGCCGGCGCATTTAATTGATTGACAGCCATCAAGCAGACAAGCAGCGCAATAGCGCACTATTAAAGGCCACAAAGTGGCACAAAAAAATGCGAAAAAATCTGAAAAAGTGCATAAAATGTAAATCAGCACAAGCGACAAAAGCGGCACACAGCGGAAGTCGTCGCTGTGGCAGCGACAAAATAGAAAACGCCAAACGGCGGAAAAAACATCGCACGAATTGCGCGCACGCGGCATGCAACCACCCACGCATGCGCACTCAACACGCCACACCACAACAGCCGGCAAACAAATCAAGCGCCCTCCACAGGCAGCAGTGACTAAAAGCGCAGCCGACAAACCGACAAAATTCATGCCACAAGCCAGCAACGCTGAACTGCCGCAAACAAAAAAAGCACTGTATTTCAGTTTTGAAAGCGAAAAAAGTATTTACTGCAAAATAAAACGAAGTAATGCTGAATATTCATGAAATCACGCGATTTTCGAAAATACCCTTTTTTTTGTCTCTATGGAAGCGTGCTTGAATGACAGAAGCGCTGATCTCCAGCGGCGCTTTTAAAACTAGTGTGCGCATATGGAAATATTTAAGCGAAGTCTTGTGGCTGAGCGCTTAGTGATGCTTATGACAGTAACATAATAGCAACGGCATCCACAAGCAATTGCAATAAATCACTCATTTACTTGAACATCTATTATATGATATATGAGTTGGAAAAAAGCTGCTTGACTTCAATGGTGACTAGCTGAAGGTCTTAATTGGTGCAGGCATTTGGACCTCATGTGTTTTTGAAGCAACTTAGTTGCGTTGATAGGAATTTTGCTAGTGATAACAAAGTTAATTGAAATAGTGAAATTAATGAGACGGCTAAAAAACAAACAAGAAGGACAATTATTAACATAATTTTTAGTTTTTTTTTTCACTTTTTTTTCTATTTAGATGATCCTGTAAGGAGTTATCATGCGAACGCGGGTGTATCTCTTTTCCGAGGGGTCACCGGAAATGACGTCGCAGAGCTTTCAGAGCTTCTTTGTTAATAGTGTATGTTTGTGACAATAAAAAATTCTAAAAATATTTAATTTTTTATATGAAAAAGAAATGGCTGAAAAAAGGGCTGTTTTTTACCCGAGGAAACCCATATAACCCCTTAAGCTAATTAAATCCCGAAAAATGGTAAAAAAAAATCTCATTAAACAGCTGAAAAAGATTACTTTGCTTATTTTATCTACCTATTATTTCGTAGATGCAAAAATATGCATTTTCTGAACAAATTTTCCGAAACAAAGTATACAAGTATATTCATTCTCATTCTGATTTTCTTTTTTTATTTTCAAAAATTATCTACCCTGATCTTGCAAGCAAATAGAACATATAATCGAGTTAAAGAATTAAATAACTATACTAAAATACAACCTTCTAACTGTATACAAATTTATTCAGCATTATTGATTTATATTTGGCCAATGTATTACACTTCAACATCAAAGGAGAGAGGAGAGAGGATGGAGTCATGTGTAGAAGTTCACGCAAGTGAGGAAAGTTTTCTGATCGCCATTCACTTGGGAGTGGCCAGAAACGATTCTTTTACATATGACTCAAGCAGCTCACGGCTTCCGGTCTTTGTCCAAGTATCCTCTGGGTAGCCTAAAAACATCCGTTTGAAGGCGAGCTAAAGTGAGAAGGCGGAACATCCACTCCGCAGGGTTGTGCGCTGGGTTTGGGACCCGCCACGTAAAAAATTTTACCAATGAAAAGGAACAACAAGCCTCAGCATCAAAGTACTATACAGGAGATATTTTCTACTATAGCAACAACGACTGCTAATTAACCAGTTAGACGGTTTGATAACTTCCCAGCGGGATAATGGTTCACCGCTTACAATTTTCTTTGAAAAAAGCTTCGAAGAAAATTATCTGTAGAATTCTTCGATACCAGGCAATTCTTCGTTAACTATGGCATCGGGAAATTCTTCCTCCCTTATATTTTTTATATTTTTTGTTATATTTCACTTTAGTACAACGCTTGAAAAATGTCCAAAGTTATAATATTACGCACATTCTTGTTTTCCGGTGGCTACTATAAGAGCTCTTGGCCTTAACTTGCGTCAAAGGAATTTTAAATTGATCTGCATCCATATACGATTGTGTTGACACAAGAACTGCAGTCGACAGCCCATTTGAAGCGCCGTAGCTTTGCCGATTGGGTGCTGGAAATGATGGAAGCCAACAATGATTTTCATCAAAGAAAAACCACCTTCTCAGATGAAGCTCATTTTTAGGTAAATCTTCGTCAGCAAAGAAAATTTACGATGCTTCACGTTTAAACATGGACGCATTTCGTGGAAAGTTTGGCTGACTTCGAGAAATGGCCCAGCCAAATGGCAATCATGCGAATTAACCTCTCTAGATTTGTTTCTCTAGGGATATATAAATCAAGGAGGAAGGAAAACTTTGTTGTTGGTACAGTGGCGGTCAAATTCTGCAATATTTCCGCTCCTATTTCGTCATACCCGACATCCCCTAGAATTTTATCCAACTCAGCTAAAGTACTTGTCCTCTTCTTTGCTATCTTGGTCTTCAGAATATACCAAATGTTCTCAATAATTATTAAAATCTGACCTGTTACCTGACCATTCTTCATAATCGCTACATAACATGTTGAACTTGAACTAGTCAGAGAAGACAACGTTCTGCCAATCGACTCCAGTTTGGCTTCGGTGCTTTATAGCCCACCGGAAGCGTTAATGACACATTTTCTTAATCAAAAGTGGCTTTTTTGCATGGTCATCGAGCATTCAAACCAGCAGCCCGAAGCCTGTTTTGTATAGTTCTAGCAGTGATTTTGTCCGCAACGGTTTTGAATCTTTTCTTTAGCCCAATGCGATCCTCTCTAGAAGATATTTCCTTGATCTTCAGCCTGGTTTTCTATTCAGATTTTGACTATTTATTTGCAACTAAAAACTTAATTTTGACATTAATTAATTATACAAAACCTGAGAATATGCAACTTAAACCAACAGATAAAACAATTTATTATTTATATATAGCAAAATATTGCCATAAAGGTAATATTTGACAAGGCAAAAGCACAGCAAGCAATTTTGGGCATTGCCACTATCAAATTAAGATATTAATCATGGCACCGCCTGCTTATTAAACTAGTTTTTTCGGCGCATACAAATGAGCTTATTAAAGAAACACGTATATCCTTAAAATATATGAACAAATATATTTATATTTATATATGTATATATATATATATAGATATACATATATACATATAGAAGTGTATGTATCAATTTAAAACGTAAAATAATTTTTGTGAGTCGGCAATAATCAATTTAATTGGACGCTGTCGGTGCAGTTTAGGCTGAAGCAGCCAGTACGCTGCCGGCTTTTTATTACAATTAAATTATTCTGGTTTTTTGTTGTTGTTGTCAATGTTGCACTTGAACCTTGTGCTGCTGTCAAATTATACACCTCCTCCATTGCTGTACGGGGCACATAAAGTATGAATCGCTCGTGTGTAAACACAAGGACATTGTGTTAATGCCACAACAACTACATCGTGCGTCGCGTCATTAAATGTAAATTGCAGCGAGTGCAGTGAGTTATAAGCTGGGCGTGCGGTTTTTGTTGCCATTGCTCTGATTTTAGTCGGACCTCGTGTTTTTGGGAAGCGCTTTTATAGTGCAAACATACACAATTTTATATAAAAACAGTTTCAGATGCATACACAAAGTATGTTAAGTGATAAGGGTATATTTTGAAGGAAGTGAACCGATTTTGCGTTGTTTGTTCGCCTATGTATGCGCGTTTGTCAAATAGAAGCTTTGATCTACAGATCTCATGTGCCTTGATACCCGACAGCACATTTTTTTATAACCAGCATATTGATTGAATACAACAACACTATCTCGCAACACGCTTTGTTGCCGCAGCATTATACAAAAAAACTATTTTCACCTACCTAAAGGACAATTTTCTCATTAATATTTCTTGAAGCTTGCACTCACCGCGAATTAACGCCACTTTGCCAGCGTCAAAACGAAAGACTGAAGCAACGAACCTCGTGTGTCGTCGCCGCCTCTGATGTTGATGACGGTAGAAAAATTACTTAATAATTTACATCAAAATTTATTAATTTTAATATGATTTATAAAAATTTATGAGCGGCTGTGAGGCATTAACAATTTGCCAATAAATAAATGTTGCTTGCTACAAAAGCCAAAAACAGCAACAAGTGTACAGTATGTAAATTTGGTTAACTTTATATTACAGAGTGCGTGTGTATGTGTGTGTACATGAACATGCGCGTTTGCATGTATTTAAGCACTACTGTTGACATTATAGCCGCAAGGCGAACAAACAGGCCGGCAAGTAGGCTGCAACAGCAACGTCAACCTGCAACGTATCAAAAATTGAGGCAAAGAACAAGCATTTCGGTTGTTTGCCGAAAATCGACGCATTTTCGGTGGACTGTTGTTGCTGTCGCAAGCTTTACTCCGCAATAATGGCTGCAGGCTAAGAACGTACGCACATTGAGTATGTAAAAGTGAGTGAAGTTAGTATGTAGGTATTAGCATATCGTTATATAAGCAAATGAGGACAACAATGCTGGACACAGTGGTTACAGGTGATGCATTTCAGTTGACTTAAGGAAAAAAACAAAAATTAATAAAAAAAAATTTTAAAATAAAAAAAGTTTTCCATACAAGAACACGATTTTTATCGGTCAGTTTATATGGCAGCTATATAATAAAAACATCCGATCTGGAAAATATTTACGAATGTTATAGAATTGTCTTGATTAAGGAACCATACCACATTCCTTGAAGATATCTCGTCAAACTTTCTATACAAGAACTTGACGCCGATCGTTCAGTTATATGCTATAGTGGAAAAATATGGGCGATTCCGGCAAACGAGCAGTGATTTGGTGAGTTTAAAAAATAATTAACAAAAATTAAAAAAAAAAATGTTGTTGTTGTTGTTTTTAGTTTTTAAAAAATTTCACTCTCAGTTGATATCAATATTAAACACAAAGGGGCATACTTTTCGAAATTAAATAAAAATACATAATATATAAAAAAAATGCGTCATATTTAAGAGAACCTGCCCACTGTGCATAACCAAAGCACTACTAAAACGCAAACACAAAGATTGCCGCGCAACAATTTTGCATTTTTATAAGCAACTTAAATCAATTGAGTTGGTAAAAATCACAACAACATCGATGTAACAACAACAACGATAACAACACCATACGCAACAAGAGCTACAACAACAAAATAACAACAATAACCCAACAACAACAATAGTACAACAACAACAAAATACAATAATAACCAAATTACAACAACAATAAAACAGCAACGCCGTCGTAATAAAGATGAAAACAACATGCATAAGATCAATAAGTTGGCAAGCAAGCGCGCGAAGTTCAGCGAGAGCAGCGCAAGGAAATACAAGAGGAGCCGACTAAAACGCTGAATGAGGCAGCGCAGTGTCCCAGCGCATAAGCATATAATTTATGGCCAACATAATTGCCGTATGCGCCTTAATAGGACCGCACAAACCAGCGCCAGCGCTTCAGTGCTCCTTCCGCACACAAGCCTGCCTTAATATGTAAATACAATATATGTATGTATGTATACAACCGTACATGTTGTTGTTATTGCCACATTTCGTTAAGCTTGTTGCAGCTGTGTGTGCTGCAGTTGAAATTACAAAAACAAAGTATGCGCGTACAAAATGTGTGCCCTCAGCTCAGCTGGCGTGCAACAAATGCACGCCGAAGTGCGTTGTGCGACATTGTAAGCGCTTCTCGTGCAGCGTTGCGTAAAACCAAAGGCATAATTAATCAATTTTCTACTCAACAGCCGAGACAGAAGCGGCAACGCGAAATATATTGGCGTACAAATCAGGCGGCAACAGCTTAAACGCCGCCAACAACAGCAGCGGCTACAACAACGCACACAGTGAAAATTTAGTCATAATACGACAAGCACTCAAAGACATGCAACATATGTTGCAATTTGCATGTAAATATGTTTAATTTGCAAGCAAAAGAAATTTAACTGTGCTTATGTATGTATGTATATATTTGCTGGTGTCTTCAAAGCTTGTAAAAGTGTTGGCAAAGTTATGTTTCAATATATCACCCAGTAGTGAAGTGGAAATGGCAAATTGTAGGAAATTAAATTTTTTTGGGAAAAAAATATTTCTTGCAAAAAAACATTTGTTTTAAATATAAAGAAATAGTTTTTTGAAAAAGTAAAACTCTGCCAAGCTCTGAAGTAGGCTTTCTAAGAAATTTTTATATCCAAAACCAAATAATAGATAAATATGAGGAACTCTGGATGTCAATCATTCCACTACCAAAAACTATCGGCCTTTTAAACGTACTATGTTAATTTTAATCCCAAAAATATAACACGATTTGTAAAGTGGTCCTGTTATATGTATGAAGACAAAATTTTTCAAGAAAGTTAGATTTTGTATACTTAGTGGAAATTGTTAATATGGCCTTTCTTTAAGTTTGGGCAAGAGGAGAGATAATTCATGCGAAACAATGTCCATTTTTAGAATATTTTTTTATAAAGTTCTTAAATTGTATTTCTAAAAACCAATAGTACATTATAGCAGGAAAATTGAAGAATATTCCATTAAATGTTCATGAAGAAATATTAAAAAATATGGCAAAGGCAGCAATGACTCTGGTGCGTCTTGAAAAAAAGTTGAATTGAAGTGCCCTTTATAACTGGCTGCTTTATAATCTAAATACCAAAAATTAACATTAGTTCGTTAGATAATCGCTTTGCCTAAGTAACGCTAGAGCGCTTCTTTCAAATTTCAATTTTTATCTTTTGGGAACACTTTGAAGAAAAAGCAAACTGAAGAAGTCGGTCAATACGTGAGATATATTATTGAAATTCAGAGAGAATACTTTCCTGATAGAAGTATGTCTTTGTACTACAAATGCGTTGAATTGGGTCACTACCACCCTTAGGCCTCATATACCTAATATAAAAATTTTCGAACTTCCGGGTGACTCTATACTGCATACACCTGGCAATATTTGAGTTATCTTAAAAAAATTGAGAGGGTGTGTTTTTCTTAAAACGGTGCATCTGTGTGCTTTTAATGAATAAAATAGGGTAAACACTCGCCCTAGAAGCCATATAACTAACCAGACTTAAGTACATGAAGGCACTTCTCAGGCTTAAATCCCTACAAGTTGCAAAAGTTCCAAGAAGGAAAAAAAATTGATACATGCAATAGTTTTGAAATTTTGTGGGATAACTTGAGTTGTGAGAAAAAGGACATTCAAATTTTGAAATCTGTTATAAAACTTCCAACGACATGTATAAAAATACGCAAAACACCTTAATAATTTATGAGTATCGATTTGAAATTTAGACACAACGTACTTGAGGTATTCTGTATTCATTAAAAATAGAAGAAATTCAAAAAAAGTTAAAAGCTCTACTTCCCCTTAATCCATATATACCATGCCTTAATGCCAAATGTTGTAAATCCCTTCATAATTTTTTTTAAGGCATTAGTCGACTTATATTGTCCTCCTTAAAATATTAAAATACAGGTTAAAGATATCATAGTATGTGTACAAATTTTTGAATTAATAAATTTAAAAGTTTTCTCAGAACAAAATCCTGGAAAATTCACTTTTTTCGGCCTTCTAAAGACATTTGTTAAATTTTCAACGATTTCCAGCGGCTCTGCTTGCTTAAACACTGACATTATTTTTCCTGTATTTCTACATACTCAATTTTTCAATTAGTTAAGAAACTTCACAAATTAGGTGACAATTTCGCTTCTTGTCTTCAAATTTGTCCACGGGGATACCTAACCACGTGACTTATCACAAATTTTGCACGTGGTACGCAAAGCCAGCGGACATAAGTTACACTCACACCGAAGGTTCAAGCACATTAATTAAATATTCATCAAACTGCAACACGCTGCAACTTTTGTTGACTTGTTGTTGCTGCAGCGGCAGTCAGCTTTCGCCGAAAACAGCGGGTCCCTAAGCGCCTTCGAGCACATAATTTGGCTGTAAATTATTAATTTTGTTGTTTTCTGTCGCTTCTGCTATCACTTTTATTACTGCACTCAGTACCTTTTGGCTAACGCAGCCTTTTCACATAAATCAACGCTTCTTGCATGCAGTTATTTGACCCTGCCTGGTGTTTGCTGCGCAGGCGGCTTTACGCTTGCGTAAGCTTTTATTGGCGTGTCACTGATTTTTTGTTTCGTGAACAACAACGCTTGGTTATGCATAATAAATGGTGAGATTCTTAAAGGTTTAATTTTTGCTTTTGTTTTGCTGGGGTTTTCAAGCTAATATTAAAGGATTTTTTTTTTATTATCAGTTAAAAAACATTAAAATTTCGCTTAAAACTAACTGAAAAAATATCTCTTTTCCTGTATTTTGTAGGAAATAGTACACTCTACAAAAATTATATCTTTTTCGTCATATCACATATATGGAGCAACAAATTTTCAGCTTCCGCTGTCAGATATAACCGATATATAACCGATAAATAACCAATATATAACCATTTTATAACCAAAACTCATTTTTTTTTAATATTAGTGTTTTCTATTATATCGTTTTTCCTTCGCCTGCAAACTTATGAAAAGTGATGTTACGTTATTTGGCATTTAAGGTGACGATATGTAACTTCAACATTAGATTATGGGTATATTAACCAAAATAAATTATCTTTTTAGCAAAATTTCGTTTCAATCGTAATTTTACTGTTTTTAACATAATTTTCTCGCAAACTATTTTATTTCATTTCATCTGCTTTTTTATTGTTTTTTCGCCGTAAAATTTTGAATTTTTGACATTTTTGTTGCACCTTCGTGGGCGAAAAGTTGAAATGATTTTTGACAGTTTTTAATGGGAAACGAGTATTAAAGTGTTACACGTGACAGCTCAGCCTCGGCCATCAGGTGTGTAGCGTGATAGGCAATGGAACTGTCAGTGTGGCATGTTGCTGTGGCACGCCTCAATTACGCCCGAATCGGATTTAATTTAACACACACACACGCACGCACGCATACAAGCACAACTTGTTGCTGCTGTTTGTATGTCAAAAAAGCAATTAAATTGCTATAAAAGCTGGACTTGTACGTAAATGCCGTTATAAATGAAAAAAATTTATGTTAAGAATTAAATGAACTCAAGTAGTCGTATTTCAAAATTAGTGCGAGCTGAATTTGACGAAATTATTTTTGCTTAGCACTAAGCATGAACGAAAATAGAAAAGAAGAAAATTAAAATCAAAAAATTGTTGATAGAAATTAATATAATTTTTTTTTCATAACAACGTGAAGCGGGTTGGTGGAGGGGTATATTGTCAGGAACTCTCTAGTAACCTCAGCTGAAGACTATCTGACGATTTCAATGCTCTTCAAGTCGAGGTTGCTGTCATTAAGACAGCGCTAGATTCACCGCTCTGTCTTGCAGCCTCCTTTAGTGTAGAGTGACGATCCATTCTGATAGCAGTGCGGCGCTACTTGCTTTGAGCTCACTAGCCGTCCGTTCAGAGCTGTTCAAGCAATGCCTAGCCTCGTTATCAATGACATTGAACCACTTTGTAATAAGGCTTGTGTGGATACCAGGTCACAGTGGACTCGTAGGTAACTGTATAGCTGACGATCTGGCAAGGAAAGGCGCCATAGCTTCGCTCTCCTAGTATGTTTTACTACTAGATAACTGACCTTCACGAAAGTTTGGATATCGGTTCATGCTCTGTCGCAAGATCCTTTTGGTTCAAAACCATTCACAAGAGATCCAGTGAGCTCTTTTCGCATAGTAAAGCTAGTTTCTATCTATTTGTGAGAGTTTGAACAGGCCATTGAATTGTCGGTGTCCATACTGTAAGATTCAGAACCTTAGGGGGCACCAGCTGCATGAAAGATGACGAAAAACGGAGTACATTTCAACACTTCCTTCGTCTGTCCTGCGTTTGTGAGTTTGAAAAATTACGACTTCACGCCTTCAGAAATTTCGCCGAGTTGTTGGGAATAGAAATTAAACGCCTAAGCAACCCGCTTTACTGACTTATACGACTAATACAGGAGTTATCTCTTTTTGACTTCAAAAAGGACTGGATATAGTAGCCGAAGTGTGAACTCCGGATCAGCCATTGACCTAACATACTTGTAAGTCAAACTAACGTGAAAAGATCTTCTCCAAAACCGTTTTGGCAATTATTTATGCTTCATAAGCACCCAAAACAACAACAATGGTGTGGATATAATAGTAAATTTTTTTTTCAAAAGATCCCTAGAGTCACAAGCAACAACAGCTATTTAAGAAGAGATATGGAAATTGACTCGCAACTTTTCCAACCCAGTGCCCTTACGGCGATCGAGTCCCGTTTTCATCGGCTTATCGGAAGTAGTAGTACTGTCTAAATCTCGAACTGAATGCTAAGGAACGCACCAACCTCCATCAGTATTCATTGCGGAGCAGACAAACTACACCTCAGGCGCCACGATTCTTTCCTTCATATCAATTATGATCTTGCGAAAATCACAACCGCCATATTAATACTCAACTTACATTTTGGGTAATTTCCATTCCGCTTGCGTTCAATAAATTTCCCTACGCATGCGGAATTAAGTTATCAACGGTAAAAATATGCAACATAAAATTTAGCGATTAATGCAATCAAGAGAAAGTAATTAAAATTAATGCACTCAGAAAATGAGGCACTCAAAACGCATGACAAACGACCGTGAAGGCAGTAAAAACAGCAATAACAGCAACAGCGAAGTTAATGCAGCAACACCGTTGCCTCTCAGCTTTGCTCAAGATGCTGATAGCGTAATCGCTTGGCCGCGAAATAAACGCAATCAATCATGCGAAAATCAGCGACGCCACATAATGTGGCAACGCCTCAGTAACTCAAAAAACAAGCAACAACAACAACAATGAACTGGCCACAATATTTTGCGAAGGCACTGCAATGATGCGCTGCTTTTTTCAAATTTTGGACACTGCAGCAAGTAAGATGCGTGCGAAATCGGCCGCAAAAAAGTAAAGAAGCGAAAATGTTCCCTCCAAGTCACAATCAACACTTTGGCATTGGCGGTGATGAGCTGCGCTGCAGGCCTGGCATAATGGACGCTGCACTCTTGCTTGTTTCGGCTGGCGTGAGCGCCCATGGCGACAACGCAAACTTACCGTTATTAACTATGTTGTACGCAAAGTGCTTGATGGCTTTTGTACACACACATATACATGTGAGTGTGTGTGTTTGTGTGTTTATGTAATTTGTCACAGTTGACGGAATTTCGCATTTCTTGAAAATATTTTCGGCACAAACTTATAAACCGAATTTATGAACCGAAGTTGCAAAATGAAATTGATATTTTAGGCTAATGACTGCCTTTAAGTAATGTTTATGCATTTTTCTAATTATTTTCTCTACTATATGCCGTAGGAATTTCAAATTTGAGCTGCCATAAAGAAGCATTTAATTTAAAGTAGGTCAGGCAATGCGCTCTCCAAAGAATTTTGAAGCTGCAAAATTATTCCCGACTTTTCCCATTTTATTTTATACGATTCGTTGCTTTTCAATATGTTGTTGTTTCAATATGCGTTAGTGATTTAGCAGATTTGCTGGAGGTGTGCTTTTTGCTTTGCAAATGTTGCTGATCACCAGAGGTTTGTTGTAGAAATTATGCATGCATATGCATTAAGTTGCATGAGTTGTGAAAAAATATAGAAAACTGCCTTTCAACTGAAATTAAGAGAATATTACGTTAGTTGAATCCTGCTCTCCGATAAGCTAGTGCCTAATTGAACATTTTTTTGCAGGAAGAGTTTGATTAGATGAGAAAAGATGAAACCTGGTGAGGTGAGGTCAGGTAAGGTGAGAGCAGATGATGTTATATTTCATGAGATGAGGTCAGAGTAAATGATGTAAAATGAAATTTAGTGAGTTCCGGTTTGGTCAGATGAGATGAGATGAGGTGAGATAGGATGAAATGAGATGAGAATAAATGAGCTCAAATGATATGAAGTGAGATGAGTTGAGAACAGGTCAGATGAGATGAAATGAGATCAGATGAGATGAGCTGAAATCAGCTGAGATGAGATGAGGTCAGATGACATAATGAGACGAGTTGAGATTTACCACTGCAGGATAGATTTATTTGGATCATGGTAGGGAAATGTATAACTAAGCCGTAATTTTCTCCAGAAATAGGTTGAAGAATTCACACAAAGGGACACCTTGTCTGAAACCTCGTTTGGTATTAAACGGCTTTGGGAGGTCTTTCTTACCCGAAGCTTTTGGTATTGCTCAACGACAGTTTACACAGCCAAATTAGTTTTGCGGTGATACCAACTTCAGACATTGTGGCATTAAGGCAACTCCTTTTCGTGTTGTCAAAGGCAGCTTTGAAATCGACGAAGACACCCACACCTTTGATTCTCTTTTCACGGGTCTTTTCCAAGATTTGGCACATTGTGAATATTAGTCAGTTGTTGATTTTTCAGTTCTAAAGCCACACTGATAAGGTCCAATCAGTTTGTTGACGGCTTTAGTCTTTCACTCAGTATGCTTTTCGCACGGTAGTTGGCGTAGATTATGGGGTCCCCCAGAGCACACTTAAATTCCAATCGTTGGGTATGCTTTCGTCCAAACACATTCTACAAAGAAACTGATGCATGCATGCGAAGGGAGCTTGAAATGCCGTTCCACAGTTCCCTTATACCGAGTTG
This sequence comes from Bactrocera dorsalis, assembly GCF_023373825.1. Lineage (NCBI taxonomy): Eukaryota > Metazoa > Arthropoda > Insecta > Diptera > Tephritidae > Bactrocera > Bactrocera dorsalis. Next base: position 99,503,930 of record NC_064304.1, on the reverse strand, counting down.
TTGACGAGTGCTCTCAGAGAGAAGCAGTACGTGGATGATGGAGTCATGTGTACAAGTGACAAGTGAGGCAAGTGAGAAAAGTTGACTGATTACTGACAGAAACGATTATTTTACATATGGCTCAAGCATCTCCCGATTTCCGGTCTAAACCAAGTACCCTTTGGGTAGCCAAAGAGCATCGGTTTGAAGGCTAACTAAAGTCAGAAGGCGAAACATCGCCTCCACAGTTTAGGACCCACACCCACTCAGCGCACAACCCTGTGGAAGCGCAGAAAACGTCTCCAATGAACAGTAAAAAACAGTCTCGGTTCGGGATAAGTATTGAAAAAAATGTTTATCGCTAAAAACATATAAATTTTACAAATACATTAAATTACACCTAAATGATCTAAAAATTGCACACCATGATAAAAAAGGGTGTCACAATCAAGTAAAATTTAACGAGTTTACACATTTTTGGACAAAAAAACAGGAAACCAACGGAAATACTAACTAATTAGCTGCTTGAGCGCAACAAAGTATTTGCAAAGTGCACGGTTAAGTGGCGTTTTTGCGAAAATACTCACGCTTGCAATATGATTTCCTTCAATGAATCTGTATTTCACCAAAATTAACAACAGCAAAAACAAGGGCTCATCAAACAACTTGTCAAGTGAAATAAAATTTTCCATTAACACATCGTAAAACCTCTTTTGGCACTCATCATAATGAAATACAGCGTTATTGCGATGCACCAGGGCTTGAAAAAATGTGTAAAAACCTAAAACATATAAAAACAAGCGCTGAAATTAAGAAATGAAAATGAAACGGTAGTAAGTCACAGAACAACTGCAGCAACAAAAACAGAAAGAAAAAACAACAACTACAGAATATATGAAAAAACGATTACAAGCAACAAACAAGCACAAGAAGGAGCATATCGTAAGAGGTAACTAAAAATCAACAAACAAAAATTTTATAACCTCAAAAAACAGATATTGTCAAAAGTGAAACTGGTAATTAAGTACTGCGGACGCCACACGCAACTTGACACACACCATCAACATGCTGCCTCAGCACTCAGTACGGCATATGTATGCGTTTGTGTGTATGCCCTTACTTGGTTTTTTGTGTTGTTGTTGCGCGCTTGCGGGTATCGGGTATCCTGTGGCAGCCGCAAATGATCACAGCAATAACAACAAATCGTAAATCTTCGGACTGTCATTATTTGCCTTTAATATATCCAGTTTCAGTGCCAGCAATCGCGGCAGAACAACAAAAAGTTGCCGAAAAACGCAAAAACAAACAGAAGTCGGCCAACGAAAGACTTAAGCGGCGAACTCGCTTGCTGCCATTGTCAATGCCACTGCCACGGCTGAGTGCGGCAGTTCTGACAATAGCTGCCTTCCTTACCCTCTCCTGTCTCACCCTCCATCTCACTCACTCTCTTCCTCTCTTATTGTGCGCTGTCTCTGCATGGCAAAAGTTAATTTCGGCCAATTTCAAGTGAAGTGCATGAAAAAAGCGGACAGCTCCTTGAATGCTTCACTTTTTTGATGGCAGTTGTTGTTGTTATTTATTTATTTGTTATTTTTTTTTACTTCTTCCACTTATTAGCGCTAAGAATTTTGCTTTTGGCCGCCGCTATAAAAACAGGTGTTGCAAGTGCTGCGAAGTGATGCCACTGAATTGCGAATTGTCTGTCCGCCTGACTTACTGACCAAACTGACCGCCTATTGTTGCCGCCGTCGCCGCCGCCGTTCATTTTGGTGGCCTTTGTTTGTTTATCACAAAAATCTGCAGTGATTCGCAGAAAAATGTATAGCAAAAACAATAACAACAGCAACGCGCGCTGTAGCGCAAAAAGAATTTGTGCGGGCAAACTTGCATGTCTCAGACAAGTTGCTGTTGTTGTAGTGCAGGTGTGTGAGATTTTGGGCGTCATATTCGTAAAAACAGTTGAATGCAATTGCAAAAGGAATCTTTTTTTTGCATTTCCGATTTAATTTTTTATAATTAACATTTTTTGTTGTTGTTATTTATGTGCAATGGCAGAAAATTGGTTTTTGCGAAATTTCCCGTATTGTTCACAGTACCTAGGGGACTACTGCATAGTACTTGTCTTAGGCAAACCCTTTTTAAATATAATATATCATCTCAAGTATATCTAAGAAGTCTTTCATGAAATGGTTTTAAATAAATTCCATATTAGCCATCAAAGCTTTCTTGAGCCTGTCGATCTACGCCGGTTAATTCTTGACCGAAGTAATTTTATGGTTACGAATTTTTAAAGAAGACGCGGCTTAAAAGGCACACCGCGTATAAAATTCTTAAAATTTTCTATCGATTTCTCAAATCAAGCGAGGTCGCCGCTAGTAAGGAAGAAGAGGAAGATTGCTCGGTGACAAATAACCCGATCACTATCACATTTTCCTGTATATAGTTCTCTGTACAATGACCAGGTCAAAAATGATCATTTTGTTAACAGCCAGTACTTCGCAGGCCTTCTTACAGTTCACTCTGGGCCAGAAGAATCTCATAGTCACACAAGTGGTTGGTTAACCAGTACTTGATGAGCTTACTGGAACTCTGAAGTTCCAACACTAGGACTCAAGAAGACATCAGAAAACCGACTTGCTTCTAATTGGCTAAAATTGGGATAAGGATGCCTTCCGTGGCAAGCTCATCGACTTTGAAGTTTCGGCGAATCCGCTGAGACCCGTAACCCAACCAAATCTAACATACAAGAAGTTTAAAGCTAGCGCCAATGAGGCCATGCACTTCTTGACTAGTTTGGAGCGCATAGTCAGCGAACTCAAAGCCAGTATGACCGCCCGGTTATCGCAGTTAATAACAGAGAATTACTCTCTTATGGAATCCGCACTATGGAACAGCACATCTACTGCTCCCCCATTTAACTTCGAAACATCCGTATAAAATGCTGAATGCACTCTTTTCAAACGACTTCGCGCCGCACACAAGTCTCCGCAGGTTTGTGACCTGAGAAGAAATACCACCAGGAAAAGGTTCTGCGATGCACCGAGCTCCGTATATACCAAGCTTTCCTAACTCCAACATGTACAACTTTTACAATTACATTGAAAATCATTGCACTGTTGGAATTCTCCTTAGTGCATCACCGCACCGCTTATTGAACACGTTCCAGCTGCTTTGCTAGTGTGATATTTCCGAGCGCTCTCCACCAGACAATGAACCCATAAAATATTATTAGGTTAATTAAGGTTTCATTAAGCCGGAACACCACATTTGGCGAGAGGTCCCGCCTCCGCCCAATTGTTCCTCTACAACAATATAAGGCGAGCAATACTTTCTTCACTCTCTCCTCGATGTTTGCTTTCCATAAAAGCTTCCTATCAAAGATAACCACCAAGTACTGCACACTGTTCACTGGTTGAAGAACAGAGCCTCCATATGAAAGGCCATTGTACGGACAATATTTTCCAATGGATAATTCGGAGAAGTTCGGAATCGATGTAACAGCGGAGCCATTATAGAATTCAAGCATTTTACTATAAAAATGGAAATATACACAGTTTCATATGCAAATATTATTTGATAAATGAACTAATTTTATATCTTAGTAATTACTATAAATTTTTCTTAATATAGAACTCGACAGAAATCAAAACCTACTTGCTCGCTCTCTTCATGCAAATCTACAACCTCTCAACTGCACCAATCGCAAATACTAAAACAAAAGACTGCCGCAACGAACTTAATTTCGTTAAGCGCTTATAAAGTTCCCGTTTTGCGATAATTGGCTTAGCCGAGAGGAAAACTAGCACGCCTTTCATTCAAACCGCATCAAGTTGGCCATTTTTCTTTGCCGCAGTCGCGGCTTATCTGCGTCTTTTCGACGAGCGCGTCAACATAATTTGTCATTTAGGCTAGTCGCAATGCCACACACACACACACACTTGTATATCGACATATGGCCAACGGCAACACAAAACTATTAAGCACGAAGATTGCGCCGCCGCGCTGTTGTGACGTTGACGTCAAAGCGATGGTGTGGCGGTGATAATTTTCGTGCCGTTGCTGCGCGATAAAATTGATAAAAATTTACTTTTAATTTGATTTGGACAGAGTGTCTGATTGTTGTGTGCTCGTGTCTGTGTGAGTGTTGTTGATGAGAAATCTGCATGCACAGCGCGCGCCGTTGGCATAAATGGTATTTACTAGCGCCTTGTGCTCAATCAAATGATACTTATCAGTGCGCTGTGATAGTAAGGCAACGGCAGAAAAATAATGCACACGCATGACAAACTCGCCAAAAAAAATTAAATACTTTTTTGTTTTGAAAGCAAAAAAAAATAAATGACAAATATATACATAAATGGTTATTATTTTTTTTTTAATTTTTATTATTATTATTTTTTTTTTGTGTCAAAAGGCAAGCGCTTAATTTACTTGTAAATATTTTTTGGGAATTTTTCTTTTTACGATTTTTTTGTTAGGCTTTCAAAATAAGTTGACTTTATAAATTTTGATTTTTTTTTTGTTTTTACTAAGCAAATGTCATTTTTAAACAAGCTAACAATCCTGCCTAAAACGCCATCAGCCAGAGATATTGATCTACATTGGCGCACCGCAGCAACTAACTTGAATAAAAGAAATAACAACAATAATAACAATGATTATGCATTCGCTACTGTATGTGTATAATACCAACAAGCAGCAATTATAAACAATAATACACACATATGTACATATATTCACAATTTGTCATCTCAAACGCATTTTAAAATCTCTGGCTGATTGTGTAATTGATTACCATATTGTCCATATATTTAAGATTTTGCTTGCAGACTTTTTTAGACTTAATCAAAGTTTTCAATTTGAAAAATTCAAAGTCGTTTCGTATTTCTAATCAAATTTCAACTTATTTTTTTTATATTTGAACTTTAATGAACCATTATGGACCATTTTGGTCGACCACTAGAGACATTATTCCATCAGTGTAAAATTTTTCTGGTTTCTTGGCGAAAAACTCCGACAAATAATTTTCACAAGCTTCTCTTGAAGTCAACTTTACTCTATTAAGGGAGTTCTGCACTGACCGAAACAAATGCTAGTCCGATGGTGCAAGGTCTGAACTTCCCAGCCAAGCTCTGCCAGTTGGTGGTGGTCTAGCGTTGTCCTGATGGAAGACGAAGCCCTTTCTGTTGATCAGTTCTAGCCATTTTTGTCGATTGCTTGCTTCAATTTCACCTGTTGTTTACAGTAAAATATAGAATCAATCGTTCGACCAATCTGGAGCAGGTAATAGTGGGTGATTCCTTTCCAATCCCACCAAACACTCAGCATAACCTTTCGAGGCGTCAATCCTGGATTTGCAAACATTTGTTGAGCTTCACCACGTTTGGACCATGATCTTTTTCGCATATTGTTGTCGCATTTGACTTACTTTTCGTCTCCTGTTACCATTCGCTTCAGAAAAAGTTCGACTTCATTTCGTTTCAGCAAAAAATCGCAGACATTAATTCGGTCCATTAAGTTTTTCGCAGATATTTAATGTGCGATCCTAGTCAATTTTTTCCATGGTTTCATCGACTTTTTCAACGATAGGTCGACCATAGTGAAGTACATCTCTCAAATCAAAATTTTCAAAACGGAAGCCAGTGTCTCCATAAACTTCACAAATTTCGTTGGTGGCTTCCGTGGCATTCTTCCCTTTTTTATACAAAAATTTCAAAATATATCGAATTTCTTCATTATTTTCACTGATTTTAAACAGCGCCAAAATGTAGGCATCGATTTTTATACATTTTATTCAATTCTGAGGAAATCCTAGTTAGACTGAAAAAATTATGAAGCAACACATTCTTTGGAGTAGAACTAGTTCTTTTTCTGAGATCAAGTTGAAGAAAATGTTTTTACTAAATGTAAATTGTCATAAATTAGACGCCAAAATGTAAGCAATGATTAAAAATATATCTAAGTCCTAGTCCTAATCATCAAATAAAATATTTTTCGAGTATATTTGGTGTTTCTGAGACCTTAATTTAAGTTGGCATAAAATTAGGCGCCAAAATGTAGGCAACGAATCTTCTACTTTTTTTCTCTCAAGAGAAAATCCTAGTTAGGTTGCAAAAATTATCAAAGAAAATATTTTTTTTAGTTTGTTTCATCTTTCTAAGAGCACATTGAAGAAAATTTAAATTACTGAATTTTAATTATCATAAAATTTTTGAAAATTCTGCAAAACTTTAAAAAATTCATGCCATAGCTTTCGGCATACAATTTTGCTTTGCTTTTATCAGCATCAAAGCTTACTAATATGCAGTATACACAACCAACTCGCATGCCTCATTTGATAATGGGCGTTATAATACCAGCAATTAAACGAAATTCACTCATAAGTCAGCGTTCGCCTACCAGCAAACTACACCCTGCAGGAAATTGTAGCGTTGTATTCGTGCTTTGTGTGAAGCAAAAAATTTGTCCTGAAATCAAAGCTCTAAATAATGCAAATAAAAGCGATTTGTTGTGCAAATATTGTTCCCAATTAGCCACTCTTCAACATAATCGCGCAGAAGGCGCATAAGCGCACAATATTTTCCAATTGGGCGTATAACTGTATGCCCACATAGCTGTGCAAATTTCGCAAACGCACGCATAAATGCCAATTTTATTGATGATATTTGTGCGAATTTATGATATGCAACGTTTATCTGCGGCATTAATGTGCCACTGTCTTTGTGTGTTGGCTTGGCACTTGGCAGGACTCGGATTTATTAGATATGCATGCGATCGCGCGCAACTCTACTAAGCTTACACATATTTCAGTAGCCGCATTTGTTTTACTTGTCGTACTTAAGGTTTATGAGTGTTTGGTCTTGTCGACATAAAATATTTACAGTGAGTTGGACACGATTTCCAAATGCTGGTCATAAAATTCATTAGTGCAACCATTTAATGCGCGTGGAGTCGGCATAAAAATTGGCATTTCGACTGACTACGCGTTTGCAGGCAATGCAAAAGCAAATGCAAATGTGATTAAAATTTGGTTTAGCAGATTGCTATCGCACATCAAGATTATGCGGCGATTTTTCATGTTACTCCATTTTTCGCGCAGCGACAATTTTTCACCACCAAACACTTTTGACGGCGCATTTTCATATATTTCTTTTACGATCGACTAACGGCATGTTGAGTAATTAGCGAATTTATTTAATATTTTTTCATTTAATAACAATTTTGTGGTAGCCACACTTTTGCTCAATTAGTTTTGCTCAAATTTAAATGCTTGTCAAGGCACTAATTGAGCACAAGCTGTCAATAAATTTAATAATTTGAAATTTTGAAAAAATAAAGGAAAACTATTTGATTTAGTGCTCGGCAGACAAAAGTTTATAAAAGTGTGAGTTTTTTTTTTGGAAACTTTTAAAAAATTAATTCTTATTAAGTTTAGTTTTAGTTAAGTCTTCTCTGTTGTATAGAATGAATAATGCGTAATCTGTTGTAAATGTCTCAATATTATCATAATTAGAGCTGACGCTTCACAGCTTTTCATTTTACAGAGACTCGCATAAAAATGCAGTCAAATTTTTCACCGTAAGAGTACCCGCAACTGTGGTTTTCAACTTTTTCCTTATACTTGAAAGATGAGGTCATTGATAGAGTATGTATACAATATATTTGGGTCAGTTGGAAATCCACGTTGTATATCTTTCCACGAATATATGTCCGGAATCAGTCCTTTGCAGGAAGTTTGCCACTATTACTGCCACATTGCGATGCTTTTGATTTTCTCCTCTCGTTTTGCTACGATAGCTGGGACGCACACATCCTCTATTTTTTATCATTCTAGATAAAGCATTATAGCTTTTATTTGCTTTATGGGGGTACTCTCATGTGAACGCATACATTTTACCACTTTTTAGGAGAATTTTTTTTATGCGGCAACAGAATTCAATAATTTTAATTTTTTAATATATTTTTATTTGTATTTTGAAATGTATAAAAAAAAAGTTTTTTTTTTCGTTTTTACATTTTTAGTATATATTTTTTTTTAATCAAAGTAGTCCCCAACAAAAAAAAAAGTTGTTCACCTGTCATCGGCTGTTGATGCTGTCAACGTGGCAATTTCTTACTTCCGCTGGCTGTTTATTCTCAAGATTCTCAAGAAACTATTCTTTTATTTTATTTCTCGACCCTCTTGGAACAATTTGTAACGATCACAAACTCTTGCATTTCATCAACATTAACATTTTTTAACAATTATTCTTTTATTTCCGCATTAATACTGAAGCTACAAAAAAATGTTCAATAATTAAATACTGTTTCATCTACTGCATGCAGTCATCCACAAAATATGTTCTTAACATCAACTACATTATGTTATTCCAAGTGAAGTCTCAGTTCTGTTAAACCAGCAAAATATGTTAATGAACATTAACATTATCAAATAGGCTAATGTTAACATGCTCTGCCATTGTTAAGCTTACATTATATTGGGGCTGCATTTATTATGTTAACCACACAGACTGTTAATTGCCTCAAACTTGCTCTGCTCATTAATAGAGGGTTACACAAATTTGAAAAAATTATTTGAAGCAATAAAATCCAATTTATTTTCTCTAAATTAATTGAACAACTTTAGCTGATATTTATAATTATAAGAAAATATATGTACGTCTGACTATAATAATTTCGAACTTAATCATGCGCACGCGCAGCAAACACCTGTCTTACAGCCATAAACATTTTACTGTACATTTAATTGCAGCTGCATACACACACAAACAGCAACCCGCACCCACGAAAATAAAAACTATTTAATGCAATGTACTAACCAGCGTAGTCATTGAGTAATACTTATATACAAAACAATTAAAAGTGCAACAAAAACATTTGTAGTAAATATTACCAGATATATGTATATATATATTAATACTTACTATATAAAATATTTCGGCAGCAAAGTCTTACCGGCAATCAGCCAATCAAACAGACAAATGGGCGGCAATCAGCTCGAATTACCAACCCATGTAGGATATGCCACGGCGTGTCACACACACACACACACCCACTAAGCGCTCAAATGGTCGCGGCATAAAAACATTTATTATTTGGCATTAAAAATTAAAGTTTCTTGCTTAAGTCTTTTGTTGCGGCGGCGATTAATTACAATGTGTAGCAAGTGTCCGTTACAATGCAATATAATATTTAATATCAACGTCTATGTTTTCAAATAATACGTATTATTTTTGTTGTTTTTGCTTAGCAGTTATTTGAGTGTGTAATATGAGCTGCTTGTAAAATATAAATCTACTGATACTGTATTATGAAAGCGGCGATAAATTTTAGCGTTTTCAGTGGCTCAGCAGTTTTATAAACTTTTAAGACCCGTAGAAAAGGTTGTGGGCTGTGAAAATCTTGAACATGACAAAAAAGTAAAAGAGTCTTAAATGAAAAGCGAAAAGAATTGTCGTATATCTGATTATTCTACTTATTGCAAAATATTATCGAAAAAGTATTTTCGTTTTTTTCAATAGATGTGATCCAGTCGTATATCTCCAGCGCTACCAATCACATTGTGTCATACCATAGATAAATTTGCTATGCTTTGATATGTTTATATAAAAAATGGAAGAAGCCACCAATGAAATTTGTGAAGTTTGCGGAGACGGTGCTGTATCAGTACGTGTAACACAACAATAGTTTGCTCGCTTCCGTTCTGGAAATTTTGACGTAAAAGATGCACCTCGCTCTATCGATCGATCGTTGAAAAAGTCGATAACCAAGATAATGGACATATAAAAACTATTAAAACATTGTTTCCCAAAATTTGTCTCTCGTTTCAGCTAAGTGGGCGGCATTACAATGCCACAATTGAAGACTGACTCCTCCAGCGTTAAGTTATGTTGAAAAAATTGTTACTATCTTAAAGCCAGCAAAACTTTTGAGTATGAAAGTAACAAATTTACAATAAATTTTAATATACGTGTGCAACAACAAGTGCAATCAACAAATTTGCAAGCATGTTTCATGCGGCCGTTAAACACAGATTAGCATATGAGCTAACGCTGCTGCCTTATGACTAATTTATAATAGTTTTACACAAGTATTGTTGAAGTCCATTGAAAAGTACAATGTGTCTAAAATAGAGCTGTGAAAGAGAAAAAAAAACATAAATTTGGCATAAAAAATAAAATAGAATCAATGCAAAGTGGCCACACATGCGCTTTGCCTCAACAATGGATCACTTAAAAATCGAACAATAAACGTTGCAAGAATGGTGTTGTAGAAATATTAGCTGCAAACTCACAGCATGAGCATGCATGCAGTTACATACACAGCACAGTTAGAATAATAAGCGCCGACAATAACAATAAACAATCAAAAGAAAAATGCCCTAACAACTCACGCCAAAGTCACCGCAAAGGCATTCACGCGGCAGCGCATAATGCTTGCATGTGGCATAAGTGCCCACTTGTGGCAAGGCGGTGGCCACAACGCGGTTGCAGTAAACGTCATCACCCACCCACCAATTTTTCTGAATGCACACACACATGCGCACAAATAAGTTTACATAAAGTTTTGTTACAGTTTTTTTGCACTTCTGACTCGCCACAAAAGTATTTTTTCGCTATTTTTCGCAAATTCAAAATCAGTATGCGAAAATCATGGCAGAAATTAATAGCTGAAATTTAAGCCACTTTAACAACAACAATAGTTTGTGTAAAAATAATAACTCAGAAATTTAGTAGGCAGCCTTAACTAGTAATCAAACAAATATATATGTATATGTGCACACATACACATGCAAGTCGCATACACATTTATAACTGTAGCTGAAACAGCAAGTACAATAACAGTGAAGGTAGTAAAAATCGTGCTTGCCACAAATCGGCGCAAAACGCCTTATTTTTTTCTTACGACAACTGCATGCAACCCACGAACTTGATTTCTGCCACAATTTTGATTCCGATTTTATTGCATTTTTCCATTTTTTATTTCGACTATTGAACATATGGCCGCGGAAGGTGTGCAACAAAGTGCATAAGCTGCCAAAAAAAAATGAAAACGTAAATACAGTTATAAAATATACTTCTACGCTGAGTAATTAAAGACTCAGGAAAAAAGTCAGCTGAACCGCAGTTATGATACCCTTCACAATTATTTATATTGTTTATGACAACCGATTTGTTTGAGAGATATATGCTATAATGATCTGTATAATCACAGATTTTAGGGTTGCTTTGGATAATAATTTATGCCAAATTTCGTTAAAAAATCTGGTCAAATATAAAAGTTTTTCATACAAAAACTTGAGTTTGATCGGTCAGTTTGTATGGCAGCTATATGCTATAGTTCTCGGATCTGAACAAATTCTTCGGAGATTATAGCGATGTCTTAAATAATATTATATGCTCAATATCGGCGAAAAATCAGGTATACAAGGCTTGAGTTCGATCTGTCAATTTGTATGGCAGCTATATGTTATAGCTGTCTGATCTGCAGAGATTACAGCGATGTCTTGAATAATATTCTATGCCAAATTTGGGGAAGATATCTGATCAAGAATAAAAGTTTTTCATACAAAGACTTCAGTTTGATTGATCAGTTTGTATGGCAGCTATATGTTATAGCTATCTGATATGAACAATTTTTTCGGAGATTACAGCGATGCCGTAAATAATACTCCATACCAAATTTCGTGAAGATATCTGGTGAAATAAAAAAGTTTCTGTCCATCAGGGTATTAAAAGAGTAATATGGTAGCATTAGAAGCAAGCGTGGTTGCTGCCGCAAAATAGAATAATATTTCAATATTCTTAATACATTTGTAATAAATGGCTAACATATCTTAATATATATGTTTATATATTTTTTTACCATAATCTGTCAAGTTTGTCGATTTTTTTTCCGTTAAACTTTTAAACAGTGTAGGCATTGAGTAATGATCGCTAAACACCGACCGTTGATTAGAGCAATGTAGTGATGACAAATGCTCGAACATATTTCGTTGAATATTATTCACTGATTTAAAGTAGAATCCGAGATATAGTTGCCTTGCTCAAGCTCAGTACAAACACATATTAGTTATAGGTTAGCACTGAAATCTGATCGGGAGCTGGAACACTAAATTCCAATTCAAGAAGTCCGTTCTTTCTGAGTTAAAGAGAAAGGCATTAATGACTATTTCTAGCAGTAGCAAAAAATATTTAGTAATTCGTCTATGTTCCGTTTACATACGAGTAGCATTCTGTGCGAGTTAGTTTTGAATCTTTCATTCATCATTCATCATTCAAATATATCTTTAGAAAGAGATGTTAGAGATCATCCGCTAAAATCAAAGTTCCAGCTAAAGAAATATTTATTCATTTTATTTTTGCGATCGTTGAGACTTTCTTCTGAGTTATTCAGAGCATAGAAAGAAATTCGCTAAGGGACTTATTGAGGAGACACTCCTCCGCGAATTATGAACTTCGCAATGTATCCTTACAGTATAAATAAGCAAGTTAGATGAGTAACTCGCTGTCCAAAATCCACCTTCGAATTGCTCAGAAACCATTTATATTTTTGCGTAGTCGTGTGCCGAAACCACTACCCAATCATTCAACCACTACCCAAACCTTTCCACAACACTTTTTTACCCTATTTCACCTCTTTTTCACCTCTTTTTTACCACATTTTCACCTCATTTTTCACTCACACTTTAAAACGCTTTGCTTACGGCCATCGCCATTCTGATGAACTGCCTCTTAATAAAATAAATATCTTTAACAACCAATTAAGCTAATGCAAACGAAATGGCCGACAATAAAAACAAAAGAAACAGCGCTCAAATGAATTGAGTGACCAAAAATTTATAACAACAATGTTGCTTTGCGGCTACCACATATTTATTTATTTAGTTTGCCACATGATTTATGCTTAATGTCTTTATATTGTTGTAATTTACGTGAACGCATATGAGCAGGCGCAACATGCCGCGGCACATATATGTATGATATATACGTGTCTATATATTGTGCATATGTATGTATAATTGTAATATGAACACTGCTTTTGGCAATGACTGACAGTGGCAGTAGCTTGTCGATATTCGGTTACAACGGTCAACAGAGGCCTATATAGATGCAGAGACGCACTGCCAAGCACACATATACTCTCCAAACTACCCGTTTATGAGTGAGTTGTTGAAGTGGGTGTAACAGCGCTCAAACCACGGGACAGCAGTGGGTGAAGGACAACACAAATGGCAAAATTCGAAAACAATTTACATTGAAAATACTTCGAGTTACAGAATCTATTACACCAAGTGATTTCTTGCTCACATTTGGTTTTCATAATTTATTAATCTGAAGCAAAAATGGTTATTAGTCTGCAGTTACAGCATATACTATGTATTGTTTATAGATAATGCTTAGTGTATGAATGTTGTAAGAACACTTTTTTAAGTCCGATCAGGTTAGATTAAGATGTTGTTCCCATCGGGGTCGTTCCTTGGACAACTTACCATAGATCGTCAATCCATTGAGGTACTTAAAAAAACTCCTATATAATGGATTAATATCTTGACAAATAGAAGCGCTTTGAGCGTTTCACAAATTTGTTATGACGGCTATTGTTAATTGTTGCTATCTTGCTTATTAAGGTGTTGGGCCAGTTAAGTACTTTTAAAAATTTGACCGAAAACGTAAACTTGTAAAACGTGATTTCAAAAGTTAGTCAAACTAGTCGTCTAACAGTGTCAAAATGGCATAATAATATTTATAATTATATATAAAATATTTTATTACAGCACAGAAATACTTTTATGCTCTCCTTAAATTAAATTATAAAAATTGGCCTTTAGACTAACCCAACTGCTTCAGACAACTCCAAAATATACATATATTCGAAAACCTAAGCCTCTATTACTATCAAAAATCCTTAACCATACAGATTATTCTTGATATAAATGAACGAAAATCAGTCGTTGGGTACTAGGTCTGCATTTTACGACAAAAATCCTTTCAAGATAAGGTATTATATTAAACCAGTATCGCTGTTAGGTTAGATAGGTTTTACTGGCCAACTGTCACGCCATACATAGATGGAGGTTCTGTTTAATATAAGCTGAAGTTTTCCTCATACAAAACTGCAATGTTTTTTGCGAAGTTTAATAGAGACTTCATATCTAACTCTTTCATTCAGCTAGTTCCTTGAACTGCGAAACTCCTAGATATATAAGACTAGTTCTTTATAAAGCCGCACAAAAGCATAGGAGATGTTTCAACGGCTCCCTTATAATCACTTCCGCGCACTTGCTATATGTGTATATAAGTTTTGGAACTGTGACTAGGCCAACAACCGTCCTGAAGTCTTTTCAAAACCGCGTGAACAGAAAGCATGCGTACTCGATGCCTTTACATATGATCTGGGATGATCTTAGCGAACCTGCATGTTCTTAAATCATCACATCTCACTCTTATCCGTCTTTGGCGACTTGCGTATTTCCTGTACCTTCTGCGCCATCCATCCTCTGTTAATATGAATTGATATCTTTACTTGAAGATAAAGTGGTCTATTTCATTCATCAAAGATGTTTATGGGAGTGTTTATTAACATTCAAAAGAATATTCTTTGGCATTTATTTTTTAACGATTATCTCTTTCATATGATGACCGCGACTACGTCTCAGATGGTCGATCCGTTGAGTTCAATTTCGAATGCTCGTTCGAACATTTCGACTGGCAACTGGCGGATAACACTCGTAAGGTTTTGCTCCAAGGCCTGAATCAAAACGGGATTGTCCGCATAGACTTTAGACTTTACATATCCTCACAGGAAAAAGACCAGCCCAAACTGGGGAGTTATCTGCTCACCGAAGTGTTCTCTTAATAAATCCTTTGATTGACACGATGTGTGGCAAGTGGCACCTTCTTGTTGGAACCGACCGCCGAGATCACGAGCTTCAATTTTAGGCATCAAATAGTCGGTTACCTCCGGCATCATTTTCGAAGAAATATGGACTGATAATTCCATCGACCCACAAAACACATCAAAACGTTGTTTTTTTCTGGTTGAAATGGCAGCTGTTGATATCTTCAGGTTGATCTTCATCCCAAAAGCGACAATTTTGCTTGTTTACATACTCATTGAGCCAGAAATTGTCCTTATCTGAACAATATTTGGCTCAAAAACAGCTGATTGATTCTTGGATTGGAATTTTTCAAGAGCTCATAGAACGAAGCATTTTGCCGCGTGGGAAGGTCGAGCCGTCAGTTCTTGCACAAGCTGTAATTAACTTCGGATAAAAGTACTGAGAACTTCATGACTAATAAAATAAGAGGATTAAAAAACTTTGGACAAATTTCTTAAAAATAGAAACAAGATTTATAGATATAAACATAATTTTATTAATAATAATTTACAAAATTGTCCATTACTTAATAATTAAAATAAATTTGCATAAAATGGTGCACTTATTTGACTGGAATTTTTCGCACACTCTCAACACCTTCAAACAAAGCCGCATAACGCAACGTGCGTTCGTCCGCCGAGCCAATGGAAGAGAAGCCCGAACTGCGCTCGCTCACCGGTGACGCGGTCAATGACGACGGTGCAACGCCAGCTTTATTGCATACATTTGTTGTTATTGACTTCGGTCTTCTTCTCGGCAACGTGAAGGATAATTGCTTGAAGAGTGCCGTATCCGCTGATAAGGCGTTCAAACGATGCGACTGCGGCTCGTACGATGCGCAACGAAGCAGTGGATTGCGTTGCACTGAAAAGTAGAAGCGATAAGTGAAATGGAAAAACAAAGGCAAGTTAGTAAAATATTTAAAGTTATTTTTAATAATAGTATGTCTCTTAAACTTCAATAACTTACAGCGCTGGGACAACACAACAGCAGGAGTTTGAGTAATGTAATGATGTAGTTGGCCGCTTATTATTATATATGTATGTATGTGCATATTTGTATGTGCAAGGAAGTATGTAATAGTATTCAGTAAAAGTAAATTAATTAAGCTTTAGCTTTAAGGAACAATTTTATTCGATTTTTTTCGTAGTACATTTAGATGTGTAGTTATATAGACAACAACTTTGGAACGTTTTACTAAAATATACAAATATAAATACATTGATAGCTAGACAACAACAATAAGTGCCTTTGCCGGGGCTAGTGCGCTTGGTAGGTATTCTGATGATGATGTGAAGTGCATACATATATAAAAGTTGATAAATATTTGTTTAGGGTTTTGGGCATGTTTCTCAAGTATCGGAGTGGTTGATGGACAATTGACGCGCGGTGAATGTGGTTTCTGTATGAAAAGGTGGAAATAAATTAATATAATTAGTGTTGTAGCAACTGTAGAGTTATAAATATGATATGTGTGTGTTTATCAATGTTAACTTAAAATTACATAACCTCAATTTTTATATAACATACAAGTGCTCTCTAAATATATATTAATTTCAGCTGCAGCGAGTTCTTTTTTTGGTTTTTTGGTAGCTTCTAATGACACACTGGCTATCTTCACACTCTTCTCTCTCTCTCTCTCACTCCTGTATATTTCTCTTACCCTTCTTTTTTCCCTCGCTTATCCTACCCTTCAATGTTGTGTTCCCTTTCTGTTAAAGCATTAACACTGAACTCACCTGGCGTTCTAAAGCCCTCTTGTATCTTATAAATCTCATTCAACTCTCGTGCACTGCATAACGGCGTATCCACCTGTGTTGTCTCGTTGAAACGCCCATAATCGATCTCATAAGCCTGTCGTTCTTTATTGTACAAAACCACTGGATCAAAGCGATGACCCCACAATATCTCCGTGTTTACATAGCTCGAACGCGCCTGTGTTGATTGGCCCGTCGACTCAACCGTACCCTCCAAAACGACGACCAACTCGAATTTATCCTGCAGAATATCGGTGGCAGACATATTATAAAACGGTGAATTCTCATCGATTTTATGTTCGATAACCATCGGCCATATGAAGAACAAATCCGAGCCACACTCGTCGGCGCTGACTTCCAGTTCGGTGAAATGCTGACTCATCACCTCACCCTCCTTAGTGGTGCGCGTGCGTATTAGCTGAGCACGTACGCCGGCACCAATGATATGTGACTTACGCATATCACCGACACGGAACATCAGCGAGAGACCACCATCGCGTTGACAAATGACCGCATATTTGGAGAAGAGCAGAGTTTGTGCGCGTTGCTTGGCACGTGTCATCTTGGCGAACACGATGCCGCCCATAAAAGCCGAGGTCATTACGCCAAATATCGATTGGAAACACATCATGAATATAGCCTCCGGACATTCTTCCGAGGTGGTGCGTACACCATAGCCGATAGTGTGTTGTGTCTCAATTGAGAAGAGGAAACACGAGGTGAAGCCGTGTATAGCGGAAACGCAAGGCGTCCAACCGGATTCCTCTAGCGTAACAAAAAAAAATGTATTTCATTAAAATATAACTTATATTCTTGCATAGCAAACTTGTGTATGTATGTACCTTGATGTTCGGGCAAATGCAGTTCCTCCAAGTCGCCGTGTGTATACATAATGAGCCACCAGAGCAATGCAAAGAAGAGCCAAGATAGTATGAAGGAAAGTGCGAATACCAGCAGCGTCCAGCGCCATTGTGAGTCCACAAGCGTTGTATAGAGATCTTGCATGAAGCGTAAACGACGTCGCATCAGATTCTTTTGCATAACATTGCAATCGCCATTCTTGAACACAGCGCGGCGGCGCACTTTACGCATGCTGCCGGGGCGGAAGTTACGCGATCTGTTGGTTGAGAAAAACTTATATTAGAGGCGAAACAAAAAAGATGTTTAAAACCCTGTTTTCATAGAATTAACTTTGAATGAAATTTTTAAATTCATAGTTATTTTGGAACCTAATTTTTTCGAGCTTTTTGAAATGAGTTCTACGACCACACCCAAGGGTATCTAAATATGGCAGCCGAAGGGCAGTTAAAAATGGATTTAACATTAATTCAAATTAAATTTACTAAAAGATTCAGTATTCCTGATGTTATCCTCCTCCCTTCGTTGGGAGGCTCTACTCCTCAACCGATGGAAAGGGAGAAGTGCATACTTGAGACTTATCCTTGATTGGAAGCTGTTATGAGAACCAAACATCAAGGAGGCCTCCGTCGTCTCATTCCAGTCTAGAGGAGCATTCGAGAATAGGTTGGGCTTCTCACCAAATTATGAGTCCTGGCTGTATGAAATCGTTGTTAAGCCAATAATTTTTTAGGGTGTCATTGTTTGCTGAACGGCGCTTGGAAATATCATGCTAGCTAAGCAACTAGAGCGTTTTGAAAGAGTGGTTCTCATCGGCATTTGTGGTGCACTGAAATTCTCCAATAATTCGATTGCATTCCTTACAATCTATATCACTACATCCCAGAACCATCTCCTGGCGGTTACTTCTCTGCTCACACTCCTGTTGGAGAAGTGCACGCCTTCTATGAAGTTTTCAGAAGTTTCAGACTACCAGACAGACTGTGGCACTTTCAAGCGGAGGTGGTTTTTCTACTAGAAATATAGTTTTTATGGAGAACCTTAATTTTCTACGTGTTAATCCACATTTTAGTTAAAAAAAAAGCGGTATATAAAGTATCAGTTAAAAATAATAAAAACATAATTCAGTGGTATTTGTGTTGCCCTGTGTGGAATACATTTACGCCTAGAAGTATATTATGAAATTCATAAGCGTTTATGGCAAACAGGGTGACTCAACAGATATTTATTTTTTAAGAATATTATACTTTATTACGTTTCTTAAATAAGAACTTTTTTTAGAATTTTTAGCATTTTATTAATTATTATTATAATATTTTGTAAAATTACATAATTGTAGCGCTCACATAAAAATACATACACACATATGTAAGTAGGTTTGTAAACACTCGCTTGTAAAGAAGCAGCTGGACCAGAAGCCAGTGTCAACAAATAGTGTCACAGATCAAATATATATCATAGTCTAGCTATGTAATAGAATATGCAATAGTTGCCCACATGCGGATATGCACTCACACACACACACACCTTCTAAGATTGCTGTAATCGTCAACACGCGAAATCACATGTAATACTCGCAATCGCATTAATTAGCTAATATTTCTGAGTGTTGAAAATTTTATTTATAATGCTTACAACATACAGCAATCTTGTCTGACTTAAATTATTTGGACTGTATTATTATAATTTATTGCTACAAATGCACTATAAACGAGTAGGGAGGCGTTAAGTTCGGCTGCAACTGAACATTTTATACTCTTGCATACTATTCACATGCCATATAAAAACCAAAAAATTTCCCAGGGTTTCATAAAGTACCTCACAGCAAAGTCAGAGGGATGTTCGAAAATCCCGATATTAGTTATATGGGGACTAGGTGAAGTTTTCCTCCAAATTTATCCACTTTAGTCACATTTTTTCAGTCAGATAAATGCAAGCAAAATTACGCATACGCCCTGACAGTCATCAGACGTTTCATAGAAATATTCACACTAAAAATATGCAGTTGCATTTCAGTAAAATATTTCACAAAAAATTTTCTCTCAGTGTATTCACAAAACATTGTAGGCCGAATAAAATTTCGCTAATTATCACTATAACAACGTCTATGAGTTATTTCTACTCAACTTGGCAGGGCTAAATTTGCATATGATACTTATATGAGAGATATATGCAAGCCGTCACTGGAAAAATTAGTATCTTAGTGTTGTTGTTAGGCTTGCTGATAAATATGCCAAGTGTTTGATGATGCAACCGCAACGTAAAGGAAATTTTTTTTTCTCCTACACAAGTACGTATATATACGCATATTAATAAATGCAAATCGATATATGTATGTATGTATTGCAAGGCATTTAAAGGGCTCAGCTGTCAGTGAGGTATTGTATTATATATACTTATATTTGTATTTAGAAGTGTACATATATATGGCATGTTTGTACATACTGGTATACAAAATTATGTACATATATTAAGCAGCAACGCAGCAACAAATTAGATCCGATTTAGATTCTATATTTACGATAAATGGAAATCAAATGTTATCAAATTGATTGAATTGACGATGTAACTGGAAATTGGCAGATAAAGAGGAAATAAATACTTGAGGACTTAAATGCAATTGACGCTTAGATAAGCACTTTCGCTGTGAAGAAAAGAAACACAGCGCGTGCTACAAAATTGCACTTACTCGTTCGCTAAAGTAGAACAAATATTTATCATTGTTGTTGTAACAATCTCATACTCTTTTGTGCTGAGCGGCTTTATATAATTATTGATTTATAATATTTTAACAAAACCAATCCATCCACATCGTCCAGTTCCTTAAACATAGGGACAACTTTACTCATATTTAAGTACAGAAACGCTAACCGATTTATCGGTTAGCATCCAAATGATCTTCGAATAAATCAAATATCAATATTTTCAGTTTCAAGCGCGTTTACTATTAAAGAGCTTACTCGATAATGCAATTAAGCTATCTCGACACTGTTATACGATATGAGATCATTAGTTCGGAGCACTTGACGAAATTACGGATATTTTAGTGTAATTATATAACATCGAACCAGAAATAGTTATCTACAAGTATAAATATGTTGAAAATCTATTTAAGTAGAGCAACTACCAATAGAGATGACGTAATTTTGAAACTTCTGGCGGTCATTGTTGTTTACAGATTTATGTCAAATCTCGTCAGTGAGTTCAATAATTTCTTTCATTTCATCATCTCACGTTTCACTTTGGTACAACGCTTGGAAATTGTCAAGATTATTACACAAATTCTCGTTCTTGAAAAAAACGTTCATGGGAAAATCATTTCCTCAGATGTGGCCCATTTCTGGCTTAATAGCTTCGACAACAAACAACATTGTCGCTATTGGAGTGAGTCAAATCTCCGTGTGATTACAGAAACGCAATTGCATCCCCAAAAATTAGGCGTTCATGGTATGACGGCATCACGAACCTTATTTCTTTCGAAATGAGACAGGAATAGAGTTTGTTATTGCCATCAAAAGCGATTGTTTAACACGATATTGACCGACTTTTTTCTCGAACTTATATGAAATCGAGGTGGACCTTCCATATTTCCAACAAGGCTGCGCGCCGCCTCGCGTTTCACGTCTAAACTTGTTGCGCGACTTGTTGATCTTTTGAATGTTGGTAGACCCTTTATATTTATATTATGTATTCGACCATATGGACCAGGCACTCTTAAAATATCAACTGAGCAAGTACATTACATCATTCACGAATATGATTCGGAACAATATTTAGAGAAATTCAAGTGTAATAAACTCGAAGTTTTAGGTCGATATGCAGCAAATGTGAAACATGGCTCCATCATTCGAAGTCCAATCAGCAGTCATCCGAGTGGACGGCAATAATCCGAAGAATCTGCTTCAAAGAGTACGTCGCATCAGTTGACTGACAAGTTTATGACGTCTATAGTATATTTTGGGATGCGCATGGAATAATGTTTATTGACTACCTTGAAAAAAGTAAATGACCATCAACGGCGACATAAGGTTATTGAAGCGTTTGAAAGACGAGATGAACAAAAAAGGCAACATTTAGAGAAAATAAAAGTGCTGTTTCACGAATACAATGCACCTTGTCATAAATCAGTGAAAACGATGGCTAAAATCCATGAATTCGACTTAGAGTTGTTTTTCACATCCACCATATTCTACAGATCTGGCCACCAGCGACTTTTTCCTGTTCTCAGATCTAAAAATAAGTTCTCGCTGGGAAGACATTTTCTTCGCATGAAGAGGTGATCGCCGCAACTGAGGCCTATTTTAAAGCAAAAGACAAATCATAGAGTAAAAATAAGTATCGAAAAGTTGGAGAATCGCTATAATCAGTGCACCTATGTAACCCTTGAAGGGAACTATGTTCCATTATAAAACCGAACTTTGCCAAACAAAATGTGTTTTACAATGAAATGCCGGCTTCTAAATTGCCCTGTTAGCGAATAAATGTACAAATAGTTCCACGCGAAAATTAAATTATTAATAACTGAGGCAAAATATTCACGCGACCAATTAATATCAACGCTCTTGTTTCGATTCGACTCTTTTTGTTTTTGTCAGTCACTCACCCCATTCGCCCCATTTATCCATTTATGTTTGATTTGAATTGTTACTATTGCCTTGGCTCTGTGAGTTGCGGCTTCCATTAATTAAAAATTTTAAAACTAAACAAATAATAATAAATGTGGGGCCTGAACCCCACACACACATGCGCATATATGTATGTGTTCATGAATGCGCTTGACTTTTATTTATACGCCGACAGTTATTTGATAGCGATATGTAGATACATATTTACACATACAACTACAAGGGATGCCATGAGCTATTCGAATAAGCAGAAAAAAATCTATTGAGGGCAGTTCAAAGAGTTTCGAATTGTTTTGATTCACAATTAAACACTTAAGCTAATTTATGTTGACAGCTTTGGCAGCTGATTATTTGCTTAGGAGTCAATTAGTGTCGAACTGAGAGCGGTGAATAAGCGGCGTGATGATGCTTTGATGATATATTAAAGAATTTTGGAATTATAAATTTATTAAGGGGAATGAAAGTTGTGGTTAGAGTATGAATTGTTGTTGTTAGCAATGAAATTCATTAACATTTTTTTTATAATTTTTAATATCTCATTGAAAAATAACGAAAAAGAATATGGTGTAGAGGTGGTGATGTGATTTACTGACTTTTTGACAGTGTGTGCAATCCGAAGCTTATTGACTTTTGTAGAATTTCGGAATATTTCTGATATGAATTTGAAACAAACGATCGACGAAAATGAAGTGTTTGACTGAAATAAAAACGTTGACTACGCTAAAGAGTTTTAAAAGAGCAGTGTGAGATTAAAATCACACTAACACAGCATAAAGAAAATACCTTTGAGCCTTGAGCGATATCGATTTTACAAATTTTGCACATATGTATAAGAAAGCACTGTTCAAAGCACTAAAACGCAACAGCTCAGAAGTGTGGCATTTCCTGCAGGGTATGTACTGAGATATCCGTGAGGAAATTTCTATGCAAATAATGCAGACAATACCGAACAACTTGCACTGATTGCTGCTAAATTGAGACAATGTAAACTGCCAAATGCTTCCGTAAAATAAGAAATTATTTGATAAGAGCAACAATGCCAGCATATTTGCAGGCTTTACTGGTAATTGTCACTTTGGGTTGAGCTTGTAGTATGCAGTTGCTATTTGTCGCCGACTAAAATTGCACCACACCAACAACAAGACTTTCATGAAACTGCCACTAAACGATGTGTACAATTGTTAGGCAGGCGATGGGAGGAGAAGTAATGGGAGGAAAAGTGGTGCGCAACGCGAAGCGAAAAGCATATAAAGCGCGTGAGTTGGATATGCATACGTACCCCTACACAAACACATATGCTTAGGTATGTACATAAATAAAAAACCGTCTGACAGCGTCAATTGCTGCTTGCAGCCCTCTGCAGTTGAAGTCGACTGATAGGCATTGCCGGTTTATAGTGGGTGGAGAATGCAGTCCGATAGATTGCTCTCAACAACAGCTGCGCGCAAAACATCTACATGTGTATGTATGTATGTATGTATGTATGTGTGCAGTTATCATCTAAGCTGGTAATTATGTAATTCGCACGAGTTCAAGTTGAAGGTCAAATGCTTTGATGACGACGATGACTAGATTATAAAGTTTAAATTGTTACTCAAACAAGCATTTGAAGGAAATATTTGTAAAATTTTCTATTTTTCTATTGCAATGAAATGTGTAGGTATATATCGTAACAAAAAAAGAAAAATAACGTAACTTCACTTTTCATAAGTTTACAAGCGAAAGAAAAACGATATAACAAAAACCACTCATATTTAAACAAAAGTTGAGTTTTGGTTATAAAATGATTATATATTGGTTATAAAATGGTTATACATTAGTTAAGCATGGGTTATATTGTATATTGGTTATATCTGAGTGAGTTTTGTTTATAAAATGGTTACATATTGCTCCTAAAATGGTTATACATTAGTTAAGCATGGGTTATATTGTATATTGGTTATATCGGAGAGCGGAAGCTGAAATTTTTATGCTACGTAAATATTGTATGTAGTTTGATGAAGTGGATCGTAAGGATTAAAAAACTCAGTTTCAATTTTTTGATGACACGTTGTTTTGCATTTTAGGTGACAATGTATATATACACATTAGGGTGGTTAAAAAATATCTTTGCATTTTTTTCATGTCCTTAGGATTAAAATTATTTTTCTTCTTTGACTTAAAAAAAACTAAGAAAAAAATTTTGGCTGAAAAAAACAAACTTCTACCTTTTAAACGGCCAGGTTTACGAGAAAATCGTAAATACTTTTTTGCAAAGCTTTCAATTTCATACAAAACTATGAAACGAGATATTTTTTCAATTCGTTGGAAGCGATTTCTGTCTGATGATAATAAAAAAATAGAAGACCGTAACATGGAGGATCTTCCCGTTACAATTAATGGCTCATTAAATGGAAAGAATTTTTGTAGAGTACCTAAAACCCTATTTTTCAAAGTATCCAGCGAAAAAATCTTTTTTTAGACTCGCCCTAATACATATTTAAACATTAGGGTAAACCAAAAAAAATTTTTTATTCCTTAGATACCGAGAAAATATCTTTCGAAATGGTGGAAAAAATTCTCGTAGTGTTGTTTAATACATCCAAACCAATTATTTTAGAGTAAATATGAAACTCATTCATGTAGAAAATTGAAAATTTAGAAAAAATATCCATTATGATTTGCTAAGTTGACTCGTTCGAAAATTATTCGTGGTCAAAGTCAAAACTAAAGTGGTAAAAGATAATTTTTAAAGTATTTTATATTTTTTTACAAAATAATGCCTCAAAGATCACAACCTTTTTTTTTTGGTATTACCCAATTACGTCGTAAAATTTAATATTTTATTCAGCACGTTTGAAAATAGCGGTAAAACGGCATTTTATAATAACAAAGTTGGAAATAGGTATAAAAAATTCAGACAGTTTATTATATAGTGTAACACAATTGCTAATTTTTTTTGTCCACCCTAATATACATACATATAATTATAATATAATTATAAATATTTTATCATTTACTGCCTTTAAGTGATTGACATCATTTCAGTAAAATCTTATCTAATTTTAAATTTTACAGATTACCAGCGCGCAGATGAGTTACTGATAAGGAGTTTACTCAAATTTACTCAAATTGCTCCCCTAACTTAAGTGCTACCACTCACCACTACCTTATAATATTTTGTGTCTCCATCTCTGCATTTATTATTGTTTCGTTAAAAAAGTTTTTGTTTAATTAATTACTTCATCGTAAGTGACCATGTGTGAGTCAATGTGCATGTAGATCAAGTTCAAGTTATCTTTAGATAAGACAAATTGATGTAATTTTTTCTATATCACTCAGCAAGATAACTCATTACAACAAATCACGTATGCAGTTATGAGAGCAAGCTCATTTAACAGCTATAAATGGGAACTAATTCCACGATTTTTTTTTGCTTTTGTTCTTAGTATACCCATGAGGTTGTTTGAATCTTGAATTGCAAACGCATTTTTCAATCTTAAGAAAACTGAGATCTTAAAAATTAGTTCGTAGCATTGATCCTCACGCCAAAGGTAGCGCGCTTGATCTCACTTGGACAGCCATATTAAAGAAAAAGTTTAGACAAGCTCGCTTGAGGAGAGTGTATCTATGGTTTTATGGCTATATCCCCAAAAAGTTCTTTAAAAAGTAATAGAAATGAGTAAGATTTACAGTTATTTAAAGAGAAAAATTTCCAACAAACATAGAATATAAGCTCTGGGGTCGGAAAAACATTCAAAATATTAAAGGGGACTGAAGAAAAATCATTTATCTTTGTGATCTCGGATGGAGTTTAAGTAATATAGCTGATCCTCACGCCAAATTTCACAGAGGTTTCACTTGGATAGCTCCTTTATGATTTTCAAAACACTTTGCCATGGATCCAGATACGCTCATATATGGAATAAGCTTTGAGCTTTGAGCCTAACACAAATTTCTCACGGCGGCTGCTATGAGTTCCAGCAAGTCGCAGATAATCTACTAGGTTTGCCAAAAATAATCGAATCTTCAACAAGATAAACATTAGAGCAGATTTCTCGCATGGACAATTGCGCTCGCTGATTTTTTATGATGTCTAAAAGCCTGAGATATAGTCCAAATACGAACATAGGTCGAGGAACAGACAGAACTAACACAAATTTCTCAAGTCAACTCGTATCAGTTCTAGACAATTTAGTAGGTTGGCCGAAAATATGTTCAACGAGATGTTTTAACCTCTAGCTGACAAAACTGAACAGTAGTGGAGATTCTGCCGAGATAATTCCACCACACCTTCATTTAAATAATTTCGGCAATTAGCGTCCAACATTTTTTTTATTTAACCTAGAGCACAAAAGGACAGCGAAGTGCCGATTAAGTACCAATACACCAATCTAAAAAGGTAGTAAAGCAAAGTAATTCTTTTGTTAAAGACGTCAAATACACCGTGACTAGTCTTGAGCGCACTGACAGCGAACTTAGAACCAGTTTTGCGACTCGTCTATCTAAGCAACGACTTGCTTCACCATTATTGTTGACTTACTTATGTCAAGCGCAGGCATCCTAAGCGATGATTACTTCTCTTGGCTAACTACTTCTAGAACTCCAACTGGTATTGCAAAAAACCAAAACTGGTCTGGCGTGGCTTATTAGCCTACCGCTTTAACCTCACCTAACCAATGTCTGTCTTCATTATAAAAATATTTGCTAACATTTTGAAAATATTCAAAAAACAAAAAAAAAAACTTGCTGTCCTCCCACATACCCTCGCACTAGTGAGGCACTCGATCCCTTCAATGCCTCATAGTAGACTCCGGCTTGTGACGGTGTGGCCGATATACCGCGCATATATTGACGTTTCCATTGGAAGGACAATGGATTTGGTTCCTCTTTCTCGGCAGCCACTTCCTCAGCTTCATGAAGCATTGGCACATCACTATGCGGATTTTGCATTTTCACTTATATTCTTACACCGAAAAATGTACACCTAAAGGATAAACGAATAGCTTAAAGATATGCTGAAACACACTTGCAGCGCTTTCAAATAAAGCGCGAGTCCGTTATCAGCACATATGTAATTACAGTAATTACTAGAAAAACTCAGTCGCGCAAGCGCACCACCTGCCAATACGATAACGATCACTCAACTGACTTACAGCTCACAAAGTGCTCCAAATGAAGCATAGAAAAGACGAAAAACTTTGTTGTACAACAATAATGTTTAAGTACGCCAACAGATGTACTTGCTAAAAGTCCATTTAGCCGTGTTTTTCTTCAATTTATGCATGTTTGCGCAATTTATTATTTCGGTGCTAAAACGAATGAAAGGCGAACTTTAATCGGTTATTTTTTGGCATGGCGTTCATGCAAAGCGTTTAATAGCAAACAAACTGTTGCAGTGTTGACTAAAGCGTTTAGTGATTTGCTTTGATTTTCACGCTTCAGTAAAACGAGTGGGAAGCGGTAATTTGGGGATGTTTATGTATACTTTTAATGGGCTGAAAATTTAGTACATTATATAGGTTTGTCTCAAACATATGTAGGCACTTCTTGTGCCATATGTTATTTTTACTTCGAGATTGTCTTGTCTCTGAGTCCTCTCGTATCTACACGACTAGGTTATATATATATATATAAATATGTTTCAAGTGCATGAATAATATTGGACATATAATTATACTTGTAGATTTTTTTGTATAATATTTCAAGAGGAAATAAAACTCATACATATTTTTTTCTTATGGCCAGAAATTTTGTTTTTCCGCTACATTTCCCATTATGGAAGTGACAAGAGACAGCCGCGGCTGGGTTCAAAATATTTCAAAAGAGAGGCCCAATTTTCAACCACTTTTTTCAGTAACGAACCGAATGTTCCCCTCCAAGGCGTCATTCACCTCGAGCGTATCTGCGTAGGCTAGCGAATTCACATAACCTCACAAAACATAGCCCAGCAGTGTTAAATCGCACGATTGGTTTTCGTCGCCGAACGAAAATTTCTTGTAAAAATCGGGATCGGTGGCCTTCTCGTTTTGCGCCTATTCACAGAACGTGCGACTCGCTTGATGGTTTTTCTTCTTCTTTACTAGCGTAGACAACGCTTACGTGGTTATAGCCGAATTAATAACAACGCGCCAGTTGTTTCTTCTTTTCGCAATTCGGCATCAAGTTCAGCTAGATCCTTCTCCACCTGATCTCTTTAACAGAGTGGACGTCGTCTTATATCTGATAAAGTTTTTTTTTTTCATCGCTGCGGTATTCGCCGCCAATGCGCTAGGATCAAAAATCTTCCGCAGAACCTTTCTCTCTAAAACTCATAACGTCGACTGATTAAATATTTTCATCGTTTATGCCTCTGCACCATATAGCAGGACGTGAATAATGTGTGACTTATAGAGTTTGGTTTTTATTCGTCGAGAGAGGACTTTACTTCTCAATTGCTTACTCAGTCCAAAGTAGCACTTGCTGACAAGAGTTAGTCTGCGTTGGATTTCGAGGCTGATATTATTGTTGGTGCTAATACTGGTTTCAAAGCAGACGAAATTGTCTACGTCTTTGAAGTTATGACTGTCGCCATATCATCGAAAAGGGGCACTCTCATCCGATGATGCTATTTCCTTTTCATTTGAGCCGTTTTTTATATGGTTTGTCCCAAACTCAGCGCATAATGCTAGGAAGGGATGGTTTGCCTTCTCACATTACCTCGCCTTCAAATGGATCGTCTTTGGCTACCCAGAAGATACTTGGTCTAAGACCGGAAGTCGTGAGCTGCTTGAGCCATATGTAAAAGAATCATTTCTGGCCAATCCCAAATGAATGGCGCTCAGAAAACTTTCCTCATTTGCGTGAACTTCTACACATGGCTCCATCTTCTTGTTGGTTGCTAGACTTTAATTCTTATATGAATTGGATTTTATAGGCCAACAAACCAAGATCTTTCCACAAAGCGGATTGGCCCAGCTCTAATTGTTGCTCGTAATGGCGTATGGACACTTTCAGGTCTTTTAGATTAAACGAGAAAGCGATCCATAGATATTTGAAACTTAAAACTGTTTAATTTGACTTGAATGACGAATAACGTCCTAAGCAACCAAACAAAGTTTTAAGATGAGGGGCTGATACAAATTTTTGCCAAACACAAGAAGTGCAGGCAGAATCACTCAAGCAAACTTTTCTAAACTTTTGAAACCAGATTACAGAGATACATTCAACAGCAAGGGAATTGGTTGTCATATGAACAGGGTATCAAAAAATTTATTAATAGACGCTAAGCCACCAAGCTATAGCTTATTTTTTGGATGGAAACCACAATTTGCCAGAAATATGAGACATTTTCTCAGCATTAGCTGCAGATGGGCAATACTTTGTACTACTGCGATCAAAATGAAAGGTGAATTTTAATTTACTCGTATACTTCGCGTGTTTTCCGAATTGGTAAATTTAATTTCTGTAAGTTGGAAGTACTGTTATTGACATTTATGCTAAATTTCACGTCAAAATATTCATTAGTATTTGAAATACGCGTCTTTTTGTGAGGCTCTTAAAGTGAATACTTCGACTTTTACTATGTCTGAATTTATTGAACAAAGTAGTGTGGTAATGCACCATCTCATACTGCATTAGTTATTCGTGATCATTTACCTGATTCACCTTAGTGTAATTTCTGGCTATTCAGCAAATTCACATGACTCCGAGGAAACCGTTTTGACTCAATTGAGGATATAAAAGCTGAATCGAAGAAAGCTCTGATGGCCATCACGACGAAGGATTTTTCCAAATGCTATGATGACTGGAAAATTCGTTGGCATAAGTGTATTGCAGCGGGAGGGGATTACTTTGAAGGATATGGAATGAACAAAATTCACCTTTCAATTTGATCACAGTAGTATATTTTTAAATGTACTTTAGTTACACTATATACCCAATATGAAATTAAAAAATGTTGACGCTCACCTGGTACTCGCTTGGCGTTGGAAAACGCCACCGCCAGTTTTCGCATAGCCATAAAAACTCGCTGGCCGATTTGGTACGATTGTAATCGGAAACGAGCCTGGATTACTGATCACGCTGTTCAGTGAATCCGGTTGCCCTTCTATGGTGACCTGACGTTGTATGCGCGGCGGTGGCGATAATCGCCGCAAAGGCGTCGTAACTCCGGAATAATCCGAAGCAGCTGATGACAATTTCTCATCCACTGGCGGTTGTAAGCTGTTCATTAAGTTGATGCGCATTCTGAACAGAAATCTGATGAACGCAAAGTGGCAAATTTATAACTGTAACTAATGCAGAAATGGCACTTAAGAAAAGCTGAAAAAAATAAAAGAAAAAATAATAAAATAAAAATTGGTTATAGCGTAAAATTCATTATGGCAAGATTTATGTCTAAAAAAAAATTTTAGCAATAATTTCGCGATTATTATAGTGTTTCATGTTATAAGGTAAATAACAGTTATTAATAGTAGACTAATCACATGCTAGTAAATAAAAATATGTATGTATTTTTGCTTATTAACTGACAAGTAGGTGCAAAATTTTCGCTAACTGTTTTGTTACGGTAGTTTCACGTTTGCATAGCCAATTGTTGCTATATAGATATAACGTTTTAGATGTTTATGTGTTTCTACATATGTATGTGTGTGTCGAATCGCACTCAAGTGCACAAATATTTAGACAGTTTGCAATTGTTTTAACAAAAAGCAACAACAACAACAAGTGTAAAGGTAAACAAAATGCAGCGAATGTAATGAAATTAGTAGCTTCTTCTGCCGCCCACTTTCTGCTGCATTATTCTGCGATTGAAGTGTGAAAGACGGCAAAATTGGCATAAATCACGAATATTACATAAATGCTCATATGTATATATATATTTACTGCGAACGTGTCGGTATTTTACGCACGTTATTTTTATTGTTGTGTAAAAATAATTAGTTTTACTTTTAATTCATACGCTGTTAATTAGAACAGCGGTTGCACTAAGTCTATGTATAATACCCTCCACAAATACAAAAGCTTCCTTACAACAACTTGATTCATATTGTTGAGTTTTTATGGCAGCTATGGGCTGTAGTGACACGATCTGCACAATTTCTTAGGAGATCACAGCACTGCCTTAAATAATAAACCATGCCAAATTTCATGAAGATATCTCTTCAAATGAAAAAGTTTTTCTTACAAACACTTCATTCTGATCGCTCAGTTTGTATGGGAGCCATTTGCTATGATAGTTCGATATCGACGGTTCCGTCGGATTAGCAGCCACTTGGAAATAAAAAAATTTGCACAATATTTCAGTTCGATGTCTCAAAAACTGGGGGAGTGATTTGTCTTTATAAAGACCGATAGACGTACCATTTTTACTTTCTGACTAAATCGACTCAGCCTATCACGGTGATCTTTTATATATATACTCCATAGAGGTCTCCGTGGAAAACTTAATATACCCTGTCGAGGGTATAACAATAATACATATAACTCTTAAATAAACTTCCTAAAACTTCATCCATTCCCAGAAAATGTAATGTCGACTCATCAGATGTTGTCATCATCCATGGCTCTGCACCATATAGCAAGACGAGAATAATGAGTAACTTATAGAGTTTGATTTTTGTTCATCAAGAGAGGACTTACTTCTCAATTGTCTCAGTCTCAGTACAAAATAGCACCTGTTGGCAAGTGTTATTCTGCGTTCGATTTTGAGGCTGACATTGTTGTTTTTTACTGGTTTCAAAAAACGCATTACATGTAGAAAATAGTTGTCTGCGAATTTAGGCAAAAATGGATCAAAATTCTAGTAGAAAGAAGAACTTTAGCACAAATTTATATTATGAGTGTGATTTAAATAAATGCTATACGATTATCGCTATACGTTTTGTAACGCCGGCAATTATGATCAATGACACTATTACACAAGGCTATTAGAAGCAGCTCAATAACTTTTTATGGTGTAAACTTAGTTGACAGACAATTTTAGCGTGCAATTAAACCGCAACAGAAACTTACAGTATCTGAAATCAGTACACAACTTAAATAATAACGGCACATTAATCCTTGTGACAAGAAAAATTTGTATATAAAACAGACGATGACAATCGAATTTCCAGTCCACACCATACATTCACTGCAGACAGTACAGAGAGTAAGGAGCGCTAGTATATGCTAATCCCAAGTAATATGCAGAGCTTCAATAATCTCACAACGATACTTAACTTAATTGGAATGACAACTTTGGGTCAAGAATTTATGCAAATACTGGCAGATATTGTGATTACCTCCTCGAAGGAGCGGCGGGTGAATACAATTATATACACAAGCTTTGAAGCGGGCAATAACACTGCGCTAGATTCTATGAACATACTACGCGCACTGGCCCAAACAACACGTGGTACAGTAACATTCCTACATATTGACACCACACCGCGCATGGAACGTTATATTAAGAAATTCAATACGGAACTGCTGAGCATCGCACAGCTCACGCATAACCGTAAGTTGGATGAAAGTCTCTTGAGAAAACTGTGGCAACGGCTTTGGCGCAATAGACAAACTCGGCTTATACTGCTACTCGACGACTTAGCAAGCTCGGGTTATATAAGCAAAATACTAAGGTTGTGTTTGAGGCATCAAGTTTTCAATGTAATTGTGCTGCAGCCGCACAAAGTTGTGATGGAAGGCAGCTACTGGACGGTACGCATATATCCCACACAAATGCCAGTTAAAAGCAGTTTTATACCACCAGATTATCGAGCTATATTTCCAAAACATTTGACGAATATGTATGGTCATC
The DNA here is from genome assembly GCF_023373825.1 of Bactrocera dorsalis. Taxonomy (NCBI): domain Eukaryota; kingdom Metazoa; phylum Arthropoda; class Insecta; order Diptera; family Tephritidae; genus Bactrocera; species Bactrocera dorsalis. The sequence goes on along the minus strand of NC_064304.1, from coordinate 99,471,071 downwards.
CGTTGCGCATATTCACGAAAGCATGGTATCCGCAAATTTATACATACACGCCCACAGCAGGCAACGCCACGCTTAGCGGTTTCTTAGGGCGTGCTTTGGTCGAATATGCAAATTTTCACAATGCAACAATTGAGCATCCCATGAGCATGCAGCGCAAATATTTAAGCTATGTGGAATTGTGCGATTACTTCGAGAACAAGACCATTGATATGGGCTCACTACAGCCCATCGACTACAGTGATCGTAATGTCAGCTTTTCGGTGGTGTTTCAACGTATCGATTGGTGCCTGATGGTGCCATTAGAGCAACCACTGCCAAAATCGTCGTTCTACTTTAATATCATACAAAGTACCGTTATAATTCTATTCAGCTGCAGTTTCATTGTTATCAGCTGTTTTTGGATCGGCATAGCGCGTTGGCAAGCTCAGCAACCGCTGAAAATGTTCGAGCACTTCATTAATATTCCGTTGTTGCCCGGCTTGTTGGGCATGGCATTTCATATTGACAGGCGTATTTCAAGCAAACATAAACTGTTGGTTTCTACCATCTCGCTGGCGGGTGTGATAGTCGGCACAGCATACGGCACTTACCTGCAGAGCTACATTGTGAATGCACCGCTCGGTGCTAGGGTCCAAACAATTACCGAATTATTGCGCCGAGGCATACAAGTGGCTGTTAGCGCTGAAGAGCTTGAGCTAATTAGTAATAACTTGGATTTTCGCAAATATCGGCAGAACTTTACCGTGTTTAATAATTTCACGGAGCTCTTATTGCTACGTGACACGCTGGATACCGGCTATGCATTTACAGTGACCGATATGTGGGCCATCTACGATGAGTTGCAGAAATATTTCGCTCGCCCGCTTTTTCGCCTATCCGATATTTGTTTCTGCCGTAACTACCCGATGGTTATTCCCTTGCAGGAGAGTTCAATGCACCGTCAACCGTTGAATGAGTTCCTCGCACGTCTACACGAAGCCGGTCTGATAGATCACTGGCGGCGTCACAGTTTCTTGGAGTTATTGGAAATGGACTGGTTAACTTTATATGACAATGGCACGTATTATGATTTCAAGCCAATGCAAATGGCGGACTTACATGAAATACTCGCAGCCATGTCTGTTTTGTTCGTGTTGAGTTTCATTAGCTTCGTGTTTGAGTTTTTCGATGTGACTATTTTCAGATTCTATACTTCGATGCGGCATATAATACGCAAAAGCTTAACAACGAAGAAATAAATACAAAGTGTTTTTACGTTTATGGTACTTCGGGTTGTTTTCAGTTTTTCATTAAAGCAAAAATGGCAAAAATTCTCAAGATCGTGCTAAAGACTAATTTAGAGGAGATTCTAAAGGCTGTTAACATCTTGAGCGAGTTCTAGTCAGCATTACAGGTATATTCTGTTGGTGTAATGTTGTTCAGCTATTGCTTAGGAATCTCACTATGGTGTGGATTCTACAATGTTTATATCCTCTCCAAAACTTTTGTAATTTTTTGAGTGGTAGATGTAATCAAATAGTACTTGAACTTGAACATCGGCTGCTGAGATATAATTTATGGTTATAAATACTTATAAAAAAAATTGAGATGAAATTTGATTAGAAATACGAAAGGACTTTTTCGGCTAACCAATATTTGTTGCAACCTAACGTAATTTTATAATATCTCTAAAAGATTCTACTAAAATCTCAACTGGATCCAAATAAGAAGATAGTTTTGAAGATACAGCATTGTGCGCTCGATGTCAACTAAATAAAGTAAAACATTTCGAGGTTCCCTATTTTTCTTAAAGAAAAAACACAGAAACTTCAAATTTGAAGGGAAATGTTTATTATCAATCTAAAGAACATTCATTGGCATTTATTTTCGAAAGATTAGTCTCAGATAGTTCATCCGTTGAGTCTAATTTTCGATGACTTGCTCGAGCATTTCAACTGGTATCTAGCAAATAACATTCGTAACACTTTGCTCCAAGGCCTGAACTGAAGCGGGCTTGTCCGCATAAACTTCAGACTTTACATATCTTCACAGAAACAAGTCTATCGGTACGATATCACACGATCTTGGTGGCCAATCAACCGGCTCAAAACGTGAAAATATCTGCTCACCGAATTTTACTTGTTTACATACTCAATAATCCAGAAAAGGGTCTTATTGCTAAACAAAATTTGGCTCAAAAACATCGGTTCTTTTTGGAACTTTTCAAGAGCCCATAGAGCGAAGCGATGTCGCTTGAAAAGGCCGAGCGGTTTCAGTTCTTGCACAAGCTATACTTTGTACGCTTTCAATTTAAATCTCGCCGTAAAATGCGTCAAGTCGTTCCATACGACAGCCCGATTTGCTGCGAACGGCGCCGAATCGACTCTCCACGTTCTTTGTATACACTCTCAGCTACGGCTGCTATATTTTCTTCACTGCATGCTGGACGTAGTCTATTCGGTTCAATATTATCCAATAATGAATGCTGGGTCTCAACATGGGTAACGATGTTGGGAATAGCACGCTCTATAGGCCGATTATGTTGATCATAAGTTGAGCGAAGCGCGGGAAACTTTGTACAAGCGTAAGTCTTTCCACGATGAAATGCCAAACAATGCTGAACAATAATAACATAACAACTTGACACGACTCATGGGTGATATGTCAGAAAAGGCTATTAAAAAGAATTTTCATTTGCATTACCCGTTAGTTACCTAAAACTTTAACCGAATTTTTCACGAAACAGTATTTTTAAAGTTGACAAGATGTCTCGCGAACTACTTAACAGTTCTTAATGAAAATTCTACACAGATTTATTTGATCTAATTAACAAGGCCTTGAACAAAGAATTTTTTTATTAAACAATTAAAAACAATAAAAAAACGACGTCGAAAATTTGTCGACAAAAATTGCATTCTTTTTTGAAAATGTCTGCCAAAAACACAATTTTCACTTTTTTCTTTCTTTAATACGTCGTTGATGGTCTTAATTCAAACACGTATTTTTTTACTTCGAATGATCTTGTAAGAAATCCTGCTGTCAACACGGATACATCTTTTTCCGAAGGATCGCCAGAAATAACGTCGTAATAGCCAAATTTCGAATATTTTCTTTTGAAATATTCACAAAATCTTTGTAAACTTTAAAATATGTATCTTTGGAATAATAAAAAAATTGTGTAAAATATTTAGTTCTTATGTGTAAAAAATTACAGAAAATACACTGTTTTCTGCTCAAGGAAACTCATTTAATTCATTTTAAGGCAGACTTTCGAAAAAATTTCAGTACTTTCTTGGCGATAACTTCATTGAAGAGTAAAATTTCCATTTCTTCCTCATAGTATTATTATGTATAACAAATTATGCTGAAAATTTAGCGAAACCCGCCACATACATGCCATAAACAAAACGCCACAACATTATTATAAAATTTACTAGTATCACTTCTAGTAGGCAAACTTCTTTTAAAGATCCAAATTCATAATTTTTCAAAAATTCATCGATTTTATTAATAAATGAAAGTTATTTTTTACCACAATTCTTTGACACAACGCAATTGTTATTGGGAAAATACGAAGCACTTGTACTTACATTATTAATTTACAATCACCTTAAGCTCAGTGTATTAAATAAGTGGCGAATAGAACACACTTCTTAAATCGATAAACGCCGATACTTGTAGAAATTAGTGCAAGCACTTCAAAAACGCATTTACGTTAATGCCACAACAATTGGCTGACATTGAAAAAAACTGCACTTCAAAACACACGAAGCATAATTTCCGAAAGCACAAAGCAATTTAAAATTATTTAGAGATTTCGATTATTTATCGGTATTATCAGCACGATTTATCCTTTAAAACATTTTACACTAGATTATCCTTCTTGCACGAAAGCTGCTAATGAGCAAAAGTGCCCTTTTACAGCTGAACTTTATGCACTTTAACGGTTATTTTGCTTGCAAAGCGCTTGTCCAAGCGGCTCGTTCACGGCTCCACAATCAACTGGACAAACTGACACGGGCTGAGTGGCTGAGCGAGTGGCCGAGTGACTGTGTCGACTGTGTTGTTGAGAATATCATCATCAACAGCTACAGTAAAAACAATAACAATTGCAACAGTACGAGTAAATAGTTGTAAATAGAAGCTACAGTGACAAACACTTGACAGTCGCGAAATTTCAAATAAGCCTTTTGTGTAGACATGTAAGTTACACACGAGTATTTGTAGGCAGAGCGTCAAACACACACCCACACAACTGCAAATATCGACAAATGCTTGTTGTTGTTGTAAGACAGATAGTTGAGGATGTAAGAAGAACATTTGTCGAGCTTCTGAGGGTGGGAAAAGTGTGCGCCGAGATGATAAAAGCGAAACTGCTCGAGAAATGCATACGCTTATGTGTGTACATACGTATATATGTATAGTATGTATATGTGTGTGTCACCTGAGTGCCCTGTAGGTATCACACTTGATATCGAGAGGTAATTTGTACAAGTTAAGGAAACAAAGTTAGCTAGTCACATATCTGGTAAATAATGAGTATTTAGAGTGGAATTAATTATTTCGACTGGAATAGAATGGATAATTTTTAACGACTTTTATCGAACTAAATGTTTAAACTTGAAATTATGTATATTAAATTGAAACAATATTGGGTAGTCGAAAAAGTTTTTTCGTATTTTGTCAATAGATGTCGTTGCCGTCGTATATCTTCAGTGCAACCAATCACATTGTATCATACCACATAGTGCTGGAAAGGTGAGATTTTAAGCTTCATTTAGCCAAAAACTCCAAAAAAATTAAATTCTGGGAAGTCAAAAAAAAGTTACAGCTGTTCAAAAACTATCTTCCATACAAGTAAAAAATATATTTATTTTATTCGAGCAGTTTGTATATCAGCTATAGAGCCTATAGAAGTTCGATGTGCGATCGTGTTTTACAAACTTCAAGGCATACTTAATATATATCCCGATCAGGATATAATCTCCTTTTTCGGGAAACCACAGATATTTCTCATTGCGTTCCCTTTGCTTTATATTATTTATAAATGTATGTCTATTTCATGGTTGCTAATTGTTCAATTCAACCGCAGTTCGACAATCGCATCAAAGCTTTGGCTTTCAGTAATTAATATTGCTACACATACATACATACATATCATTTTAATCCAGCCACAAATATTATATACGCGCTGCTTGTCGAAGCGAAGACCATAAATCTAAGACACAAGGGCTAATATACCTTTATATTGTTGTTTTTGTAGCAATATTCAAACTGCTAGCGTATAAATCGCTCGAGCAAACAAGCAGGAAACTATAATTCTAAGCTGGAAGGGCTCTTTGTGCTCAGCAGAATCGGGCCACTAAAAATAGCTATATAGTATTATGAGAAATGAAAACTTTAACATATTAAATTCGGATTTATACGTAATATATTCTGTAATAAGTAAGTTTCCGTTCTCTATTTCAAAATTTCAATAATCAATATCAAAAGCATACAGTCAAAAACCCTCCACTGTTGACAGCCATAACTTTGAAGTCGTAGATAATTTCGTCTGTCTTGGAACCAGTATTAACACCAACAATAATGTCAGCCTCGAAATCCAACGCAGAATATCTCTTGTAAACAGGTGCTACTTCGGACTGAGTAGGCAATTGAGAACTGAGAAGTAAAGTCCTCTCTCGACGAACAAGGACCAAACTCTACAAATCACTCATTATTACCGTCCTGCTATATGGTGCAGAGGCATGCACAATGACAACATCTGATGAGTCAGTCTAACAAGTTTTCGATAGAAAGGCTCTGGGTAAAATTTATGGTCCTTTGCGCATTGGCAACGTCGAATACCTCGGTCGATGGAACCATGAGCTGTACGAGTTCTTCGGCGACATTGACATAGTTCTACGCCAAAAATTATATGATTCTATGATCTATATTCAGGGTATAATAATAAGCTACAATATATCCTTTCCTAGCACCCATTGCCTCCGCATTGAAGATCGGTTCTAAAAAGGAATTTCGCTTTGTACACCAACTTATCTCTTCGACCTATGTATGTACTTACATACACTTGTCTTGTTGTGTGACCAGCATTATCAAAACTTTCGCTTAGGTGCCGACAACCACGCGCTGAACGCCTATTGTACTTTCTAGCTGTGTTAATTGAATAAACAGTTAATCAGTGTCACAGCATTAACCGCAGGGGATTATGATAGCTGTGTGGCACTTTTGACACAATAGAAATGCGACCAGCTGCTAATATGTTTTTATGATGGCAACAACAAAATCCACGCAATCATTATTTATCTGAATTCTGCCGAACGTATGCGGAAACCGAGCTGCCACTGGTACGAAATCTGCACTCGAATGATAGCACGATGTGAATATGGATAATAGAAATATATGTTGTCAACTGTTGGGGTTTGCCATAAGGTTGAAAAGCTGTTATAAGAAGATCTTTGAACAAAACATACTCTATTATTCCTGGAATTTGGTGTAACACCTGGTCTTTCGAACGGAGTGGACGTCTTTCTATGCTTCCTCCGGCGAGTAAAACGTCGAATACCCACAGAGCAGCGTAACCTCTGAGTCAAAAAGAGGGTCTCTCATCCGAGGCTGTTTTCTTCATTTCATTCGGGGTGTTTTATATGGCGGGTCCCCAACCCGACGCACAATCCTGGTGAGCCTTTAAACGGATGTTTTTTAGCTACCCACAGGATACTTGATCTAAGGTCAGAAGTCGTGAGCTGATAGAGCCATATGTAAAAGAATTGCTTCCGCCACATCAACAAACCCAAACAACCCCCCGCCTACCACGTGAATGGCGCTCAGAGAATCTTCCTCACTAGCGTGAACGACGATTTAATGATTCGGAACAGTGTTTGGAGATGTTCAAGCTAAGTAAAACCGAGTTTTTGCGTCGAAATCTGACAATGGATGAAACATGACTCCATCATTTCACAGTCAACAATCGGGTGGCAAGGTTGGGGCGTCTATATTTGGGTATGTGCATGAAATAATTTTTATTGACTACCTTGAAAAAGAAACGACTTTCAACAGCGACTATTATGTAGCGTTATTGCACCATTTGATGGACAAAATCGCCGGAAGACGGCCGCATTTGAAGAAAAAGAAAGTACTGTTTCGCCAAGGTAAAATCCGTTTCATAAATCAGTGTCAACGATGGCAAAAATCCACTAATTGGGCTTTGAATTGCTTCAGCATTCACCATATTCTCCAGATTGGGCCCCCAGCGCGTATTTCCTGTTCACAGATTCAAGGGAATGCTCGCTGGAAGAAAGTTTTCGTCGAATGAAGAGGTAATCCCCTTTTCTGAGGCCTACTTTCAGGTAAAGTACAAATCGTGATACAAAAACGATATCAAAAAGTAAGAGGGGCGCTATAATCAGTGGAATGGAACTATGTTGAATAAAAAAATTAATTTTGTCAAAAAAATTTATTTTACTGCGATAAGCTGGGAATCAAATTTGTAATCAAATATCTTTTTATTAAAAAATTCTCATCCCTGGCAACAATACCTATCAATTTTTCAATTTTATATTAAGATCTAAAGTCCAGATATTGCTAATAATAAGAATAACATTTAGTCACATTTTTCAAATGTATTAATCAAATAAGGATATATGTATATTTATACGTATATATATATGTATATAGATTTTCACGCCCAGCTTTTAATTGAATATTCATATTTGAAGAAGCAGTTAATAATAACAAACTCCTTGACGATAACGCCACTTGTTGCCACGCTCAGCAAATATTGTTTACCTGCATTTAAATACATTTAGTGAAAAGCGCAGAAATCGAGTTCAGCAGCAAAATCAACACATCATAACACTCTCGCGCGCACAATTATACAAAGTTTAGTTACGCTGTTATAACCATCGTAGTCGAGTTATCTATTGATTTCAGCGCCTCTAACTATGTTTTTCGAGATTGTTGTTAATTTATAGTTACATAAACATTTTTAAGGCAGTCAGTTTTGTTGTTTATCCTGTTGTTATTGTTAGCGCCATACTTATTGCACATTTATTTTTAATCTATTTAGAGTATTCTTTATTAATTAGCGGTGACTTAGGATGAAAAACAAGCCTCAAAGTACGATATACATATGCATATATTCATCAATATTTATATATATGTATATTGCGGGCACATTTGTAGAGTTTTTGATACAAAATTATTTGCGAATTAAATTAGCAAAATCGCGTGTTTTTCATCAGTGTAAATATTTTCAGTAAGCTAAGTCAACTAAGGAAATCGTGATAAACACTGTGGGGCAGTTTAAGTAATCAAAATCGATGTAAACTTTAAATAAATGCAAAACTTAAAATAATAAAACAAGTCCTTACGTAAACAAGATTATCTGTGGAACACTTAGGCAACTATGCGCTGGGTGTGGAGTTCATAAAAACGAAATTGTTTGAAATTAGTTACATATCCGCATTACAAAAAAGTAGCTGGAAATTGTCAATTTAACGCAAAATAATTACTTTTTTATCAATATTTATTCTGTCGCCTTTTAAGTAATCCTCAATAGATGTAATACATCTATGCCAAAGATTTTTCCAGTCCTCGAAACACTTTTCAGAAGCACTTCTTGGGTGGCCCTCAGCTCCTCCAGCGAATTTTGTTTTATCTCTTCGATCAACTGAAACCGAATTCCATTCCGATGATTGTTTACTTGTTTGTATGTCAAACTCATAAGCCCATATCTCATCGGCAGTTATAATGCTCTCCATGAATGCGGGATCGAAACTCGCACAATCAAGCGTGTCCATGAGACCTGTTTACAGCATGCTATTTGAAAACAATTTAGCTTAATCGGGACGAGTCAAACAGCAACTCGTTTCATACCCTAAATATCCAACAAAATCATTGGAACGGACTCGCGAGAGATGTCGAGCTCTCTTGCCATCTCTCTGACACTTACATATGTACCTGACGATTTTCAAACACCATATCCTTCACTATTTTAATATTTTCATCATTCATTTTCATCAAGAGACAAGAGATGACCGTTTTGAAGGCTTTGTACCACTCGTAGACTTTTGTTTTTGATAAAACTGAAACAACGCAAGCCTTTTCCAACATTCGCATTGATTCCGCACACGAAATTTGGTTAGAAATACAAAATTTGAGACTAATTATTTGTTCAATATTTTTATCCTTTGTAAAGATCACAACGTACTAAAGTGTAACGACTTAAGCAGCTGCTTAAAAAAAAATGGTTGACAGATCGTGCTCATATTTGACATAATAATTAAGGATAGTCCTAAAGTTAGCAAAATTCATTTTTTTGAAATATCATTTACCCGGGAAATAAATTTTTTTAATTTAATTACTCCTTCAAAAGAAATTGATGGAAACCTAGGCAAAAGTCCTGGCATGTGCCCCTAATTAATAATAATACACGTTCTCTTAATGCAAAGGCTCACCACTTGACATTAGCCACCATTTTTACTTACTTCCAATATCCTTTTCATTATGGTGAAACTTCTTCAAAAAAACCTGATAAAAAAAACAAAAATTGATTATTATTAGTTTTGAATATCTTAAATATCGAATTATGAAAAAAAAATTCAATTGATTTCAAACTTCTATGCTAGAATACCCCCTCATCTTATATTACTCTAACATTTTTTATTCGCTTGGAAGTTATTTCTAACAAACATTGCTCATTAGTTGCCGGGTTGTCATCGTTCAATTATAGTGAATTAAAGATTTGAGTCCTCTCTCTCTCTCCCTCTTTCCTTCGCTCTTAGACGTTTATTTATGACATCGATATGCTTACTCACCTAAATTATAAGTTCTGTAACGTATTTGAATAGTGAAAAAAAATATTGAATTCATCACAATCTGCGCCTAAAAGCACATAACACATTTTCCACTGACGTCGGCAACAAAATCAGTGATCGAAGGCGATCGACAATTTGAGCCTAAAATTATGCAAAACACTAATACAGTGAAGTGATTGTAAAATAAATGTCACCGCCACTGTTACAGTTGTTTTAGAATACAAAATTAGATACAAAAATTTATATACAATACATAGCAATTTAAATCTAACTTGATCTAATTTACAACTGTAATTGTTTCTTTCGATCCTCGATAATTCTTTATGTCAGTCTATTATACCAGAGTTCTTGCTCAACTCCAATCATGTGGCACTGTGCTGCTCTTAACAAATCCGAAAGTACTTACTTCGAGAGCTACAATTTTATGTTCACTAACTGTTAGGTTTGATTAGGTTAGATGGCTAATTGAAGATCGCATGTGGACTGCTACATGTAGTCCTTTGTGAAGCCATTGAAAATAAGAACTCCTGTGCTCGAACTTATAAATTAGCAGAACGCTAAGTTAGTTCGGTGGGATGTCTGAAGGTATACGCTCTTAAGTGTTTAAGTCTTGACGTACCAGGACAGTCAAGAAGGAAGTGTTGAGTTGTTTCCATACAGCTTCTGCAAATGACGTCTAGTGAGTTTCCCAACTTTGCAGCATGGACGCCAACAGGGCAAGGGCCTATTGAAAGCCCCACAACTAGGAACAGGCTAGCCTTACTGAGGGCAAAGAGATCACTACAGATCCTGCGATCGATATTTGGTCAAAAAGCTTTGGCAACAGTGCGTGTACCGATGGTGGCTCAGTGCTGCCCAAGCTTCAACGTAGCCAAGCTATCTAGTAGTAGAATCCAAGAGGACACTTCAGTAGTCTGTACTCCGGAACAGATTGGAAGACACTGCAATAGTCAGGAAGTCTGAAGCTGAAGTTAGTAAAGAACTCTAAGCAGTAAACCCCTCCACCAACCCTCCCCTCAAGCTTTGACCGATGAAAAGAAGCTGTCTGCTCCTCTCCTTCAACGACTCCTTCCAACCCACAGCTCCTTTGTCGGTATATGGGCGGAGAAGAAGCCGACAGAGTTCTGTTTGGCGACTCCATGATGACCTAAGTGATCAGGTATGAAGTCAAAGTGTGTGAGGATATCCGAGTTTTCAGATACGTGTTCTGTATAAATTTCCTTTTTAATAAAAACACGACAATAATATTAATTTTTTCACACAAAAACGCTCAAACGTTTTTTATTCAAAATTTCCAACTGATTTGCAATATGTTTCAAATTCTTTGTTTATTTTTTTTATTTTATTTTTTTTTTTTGTCTTTGCATACATAAATACACACATAAGTTAGCATGTGTAAAAGTAATACTTCCGTGTTTTTGGCCTTTTACTGCAGCAACTTGCCGTAACTGTACAAGTATAGTAGTATAATTTAAAAAATATATGTATGTATAATTCATAATAGACTTTTGAAAAATCTAAGCATATATATTATATATATACACACCTAAAACTTTTTTGGCAATATGCAATGTTTTTTTTATTGTTACTCAAATGGGTTCTTTAAAATCTATGGACAGATTCTTATAGAATTAATGCTTTAATATCTTGCTTTAAAATCTTTAAAATCAGTGTTCTTTCGTTTTTTTATTCGTAATTTTTTTTTTCTTTTGTTTATTTGGTAAATCTTGTACATTTATATAAACAGCCAACTTTTATTATCATATCAACATTGTCAAATATACTTTTCAGTTAAACATACATACATACATAGTTTAGGGAAATACATTTCTGAGACAATTAATTGAAACCTTCGTGTTTAAAAATATAGCATTCTTTTATATTTAGTATTATTTATTAGGCGTTGAAACTGGTTGCCAAAAACAGCTGTTTCGCTATGTACGCATATCTTTGTAGTTGCCTGTAATTGTCTCCATTAACTGTTAAATTCGTTTCATGTTACTGCTGTTCACCTTTGCTGAGCGTTCATTTTTTCATGTGTAATACAATATGTTCAAATATTTGCTTTTGCTTTTGTTTTCGTTTCAATTCTTGCAGCTCAAAATACGTTCACCCTACGCCACAAACGCGTGTTTCAGACTTTGTGTGTAAGACAGCATATCAAGTGTGTAACGCTAAGAGAAATTTGCATTGGTGAACTGTCAGAAATGCAACACTGTTTGTGTTTGCATTATTTTAAATTTCAAAAACTGGTGTTTGAGGCGTGTTAAAGTAAAAATTTAAATTTGAAATGTGCGAGCTTTGTTTTTATTTTTAATTATTGAATTTAAGTATGATTTATTTTAAGATATAAACTATCGTATATCGAAATATGAAAATGTATCGATATTTACAAAAAACTATCGAAATATGAAATTTTTTCGATTTTTTTTTTCAAATTTAACCTCCTCAATGCTTAGCAACACAAGGGTTAATAAACTCGTGTTTGTCTCGTAAAGTGAACATAATTGACATGCATTGCCGAACATTTTTTCTTACAATTTTCAATATTACAATTATTAATTTTACATATTTTCAATTACAGTTACAGTGCTCTGTATTTTTTGATTTTTTTTAATAACATTTTTACATTTTTTGAAAGCTCGATTTCAGCCATGTTTGTATAACCGACATTCCTAAAATTTATATTTAAAAAATTCTAATTTTCTGCACTTAGTTATTAAGCTTAAATACTAAAGTAAATTTAAAATTGCTCTGTAAGCTTAAACTAGTTTGGAAAAAATTTTAAAAATAATTTGCAGGAATTCTAAAACAACAGTCCAAATAAAAAAAAATTAAAAACAACCTTGAATACAGTCACTAAAAGCTTAAAGTTTGTTTAAAAAAACTTTCATTTCTGCAGAGCTTTGATTTTAAAGCAAGTTCTTGAACTTTTTTTGCATTAAAATTTTTTTCCAAAAACGAAAATTTGCGTTATATTTTTTTGATTTTTTGAGCACGCCTCATATATGCAAACCTTTTTGTGTGTAAATGTTTTTTTTTTTGTTTTTCTAACTGTTTGTGTATATTTCTTATTGTTGTCTTTAAAAGTTTAAAAATGAAACTTTCATAAACATTTGTTGTTTTACTAACATAAAACCTATGCATAAGCATATCTCGATAATAAATCGAAATAAAATCATAATTAAAATAAAAGTAAATTCTCGCGTCCAACAACAAAACATATTAATACAACACTGAAAAACGAGAATTAATGGTATAAATGGACAAAATGACGCGTTAACGTTTGATTAATTGACGACTTCTTTCGTTTGTATAACGAGTCTTCTTCGTATAGCGCGGCGGCGGTTGAGTTGTAAACGGTTCGTTTGTAAATGGTTCAGTTGTAAATAGTTCAGTTGTAAACGATTGAGTTGTAAACGGTTGAGTTGTAAACCGTTTAGTTGTAAATGGTTCGGTTGTAAATAGTTCAATTGTAAACGTTTGAGTTGTAAACGGTTGAGTTGTAAACGGTTCGATTGTAAATAGTTCAGTTGTAAACGTTTGAGTTGTAAACAGTCCAGTTGTAAACCGCCGCGATTTTCAAACTTTGCTTACGAAGCGTTTCAAACCGACTCTTCACTGACATAGAAAACACGTATACTTTTTCCAAACCGTAATACAGCAACTAATGAATTAGCGCTCACTAAACGACCCTTATACCTTTTCGCAACCGCAATTCGGCAACTAAAGACTGACTGCAATTCACTCACAACTAATATTAACTTATTTTTTGCTAAAACTAAAGCTAGTTGCGCTTATGACTTTCCACTACAATTAAGGCTGTATATATGGAAGAAACTATTTTAATTAAATATTAATCAATAATGTTTTGTAATTTAATTTTAGGCGAAGAAAAAATTAAATTATTTGCAATCGAAGCGGCTTGCACGGCAGACAAATGAATACGGTCAGTCATACTTTACAAAAAAGTTCATTGTTTTTCTACGCAACATTACAACAACAATCATTCAACAATCACCAATACACATGTATGTCCATATGACATTTTTTCGCCGCCATTATCAACAAATCGAATCGACCGATAGCTGATCTTGTTTGATCGATAAGCGTCGACCGCTCGATGGTGTCTTCTTGATGCTGCCGCCATTACTTCTATCTTGATTGTTATTGTTGTTGTTATTATTATTATATGTAGCACTCGCCGCCATTGCCGGTGAGAGTGTATTTGGCGTGGTGGTGGGATTAATGGTGAGATTATTGGTGCTGCTGCTGCTGCTGCTGCCGGAATTGGTTTTCTCATTAATACTATGTAGATTTGTGGAGAGTGCCAACGAGGGTATTTGTATCGCTGAGCCGCCTACGGTGAACGATGGTGGCACATAGTGATAGCTACCGTTTGTGCTACCGCCGCCACCACCACAATTTAGCGGTTGCAGCTCCTCGGCGAGCACCCCATTGGGGATGGAATTGTTGCGTGTTTGCAGACGTGAGTCCAACGACTCGTCGCTATTCGGATCTAAACGATCCACAGATATGGTAGAGGGTATGTGCATAAGACCGGCGGAAAAGGCGCGCTCTGAAAATGTGTGTAAAATGTAGAATTAGTTTCGATGTTGCATTTAATACTTAAAACTACATCGTCTGCAAAACTCTTTCTGGTTTTGGTCACTTTTGCACTCACCCAAGCCCAGTTTGGAATTCTTAGCATATTCGGCCTTCACATCATCCAATTGTCTGGCGCTACAAAGTGGTGTATCCACATCATAAGTGTTATTGAAGAGCGTGTAATCCACCTCGTATTCGCCTGTTTCTTTACGAAACGACACCACATTCACAAAACGATGACCCCAGAGTATCTCCGAAGGCAGGTAACTGCTACGCGCCTGTGTTGTCATGCCAGTGGACTCTATAACGCCCTCTACAAAACAAAATATTATATGCGTTTAAGTTCAACTTCGTTATTTGCAACGTCGTTTAGTACTCACCCAACATACAAACAACCTCAAAGCGTTCCTTCAACATGTCCGACGCCGAAAGCATATACAACGGACTGTTGCGATCGATTTTGTGCACGATCGTTGTGGGCCAAATGAACATTAGCCGATCTTCGCCACCATCTGCGCCGACTGTCAGCTCTTGCTGATAGAACGGTAATATTTCGCCCTCTTTAGTAATCTATAAAAATAAAGCATAAATTGTATACAAAGTTACCAGCATGCTAGTTTGTATACCAACCTTCTTTCTTATGATCTGCGCCCGCACATGCGCCTCAATAATATGACTCTTTCGCATATCACCCACCCGGAACATCAGACATGGCACCCCATCCCGATGACAAATCACAGCATTTCGCGAGAAGAGCAACGTTTGTGCGCGTTTCTTGGGACGCGACAATTTCGCAAACACAATACCAACCATAAATGCTTGTATGAAAACACCCAAAATACACTGCAAACACATTATGAATATCGCCTCGGGACACTCCTCCGTTACGAAGCGATTTCCATAACCAATTGTCGTTTGCGTTTCCACCGAATACAGAAAGGCCGAGACAAAGCTACGCACCTCCGTTACACACATGCGATGCGTTACATTCACATTGCGTTCGGGAAAGAAATCACGATTGTAAATATATTCGAAATCGCCATGCGCATAAGCGATCACCCACCAAACGAACGCGAACAGCGCCCAGGAGATGAGAAAACTGAGCGCGAACACGAGCATTGTCCAACGCCATTGTGCATCGACCAGGGTGGTAAAGATATCCTGAAGGTAAATAAAATTAAAAAAAATTTAATTTAGTAAGGGATATTATTCATTGAGAGAAGAGCAGCATATATAGGATTAATATATAGATATACATTGCGACATAACCTTCAACGAATTTTGTTTTATCTCTTCGATCGGGTGAAAACCAGTTCCAATCCGATAATTGTTGACTTGTTTGCATGTCAAACTCATAAACCTATGTCTCATCGGCAGTTATAGTGCTCTCCTAGAATGTGGGATCGGCATTCGCACGATCAAGCATATCCAAGGAGACCTGTTTACGGTACTTTTTTTTGAAAAAATTAAGCTTTATCGGGACAAGTCAAGCAGGAACGCCTTTCATACCCAAAATATCCCCCAAAATCATTCGCACGGACTAGCGAGTGATGTCGAGCTCTCTTGCCATCTATCTGAGTCTTTCCTAATGATTGTCAAACACCATAAACTTCACTTTTTTAATATTTTCATCAGTTGAAGAGGTCGAAGATCGTCCAGATCGATCTTTAACGATCTCTCCTATCGACATAATTTTATTAACATATACGGTTTAAAGTCAGGAGCAAAATCGGAAATCAATTACGGATTCAAAGTCATCTGGAAAATCGAAAAACTTTTAAGTTTACTGAGAACATGTTTCCTCGCATTTTTATGAAGACAACTCACACACTGACTGACAAAGTCTACTGGAATAACAAAATGCGGAAGCTACGGTAATCAGCGGACCGATTTTATATACTATATAGTATTATCGACTTTAAACTTTTCCGTGAAGTTTCCTGGTTTTGTATTATAAATACACTTAGTGAGTCATCACACTTTTAGTGGATATTTTAGAGCAATTTTCGGCATAGAAAAAAGTTTTTAAATTATAGAGGAGTCTGATATAAAGGAGGTCTCAAAATTAACGTAAGATTGGTATAAAATATAAAACACACAGTTTTTATTCTTCCGATTTTATTTATTTGTTTTATCACAAAGTAAAAAGCATAGAGTTATTTATTAAATGAAAGAGTACACGACCTGGAAATATCTCATGCAGTAATTGAAGTGTTTCAAGGGATCTATGATATGTGGCACCGTTCTGATGAAACACACATATTGACCATATCAACATCATACAATATAGGGGAAAACACTTGCTTCATTTTCTAAAAACTATGGTCGAAGTGTGCTTCCAGCCAAAATCTTCACCGAACTGTGGCAAGTTCTAGATGCATGTGGGCCCTTAGAACAGCGATTTCGGCCTTTAACAAATCATCCAGGAAATACAATATGTATGCTTCATCGCTTGGGATGCTTTTTGATCAGCATTCAAGCTTTCAATATTTATTGAAACAATGTTCAAGAATGCAGACACCTTATGTTATCGTGTTTTTTTTTTGTAAATAAACAAGTGTAAATATAACTGGCAAAGATACAAGAAATTACAAATGAAAGAAATTTAAAAAAATCCTTTTGCCTAAAAAGGCCATTCAGAGACCTTGTTGAATTAGTTCTGAGCTTACTAAAATTGTAACTAATATACCATTCAGGCCATTCAGAGACCTTGTTGAATTAGTTCAGAGCTTACTAAAATTGTAACTAATAGATACATTGTATCCCGGCTAACAAAATTTTATAACTATAAACAGTTTTCTGTTTTAAGGGGGTAGTCTAGTCTAGAAATCAAATTTTGGGCAGTTTTTTGAATTTTATTTAAAAAAAAAAAACCAAAAGATATTTTTACTATCCATTTTTTTATGGTGTTTTTACTGATATCTAATACAAGAATACTAAGAATACAGAAAAAAATTTTAAAATAAATAAAATAAAATAAAAAATATTAAAAATTAAAATAATTAGAGAGGGGGAGAGACAGGTGTAAAAAAAATGACGCATCCTGGTGACATTGATCCTGACTCTCCTGGTGGTCTAAAAAAAAATCAAAAGAAATTCCTAATCAGTAAGGATGCTGTTATAGTCCCTACCTCAGTGAAAAATTTTTTTTGAAAAATGGCGACTGCCTGAAAATAAAAATCATGTTTTACGCTTTTTTTGAAATTCCTGAATTTTTATAAATATTCAAAACAAAAATTTTGACACGATGCTGGTAGGAACGATAAAGGATTACATAAAGAAGTAAAGTAAATCGGTTGTATGGAACTTGAGATAATGCCTGTATCGTGTGGAAAAAGAGTAGTTTCGAGAAAAACGCGTTTAAAAAAGTGAGTCTACCTACCTACCGGGCTAGGTACTGCGTCACTAAAGTAACTGTAGCTCTTAAAATAATTTTAATTTTTAAAAATCCCTTGGAGGATACGTTCTTAAGGGTCTAAACTTTAAATATATGAAAAAAATTGAATTTTTCAAAATTCTAGAGTAGAATATCCCCTTAAAAAATTTTTTCAATTATTAACAAACGGATATTTCCATAGTTAACTATAACTCATGATATTTCGCTCAATATAACCAGGCATATTCCAAAACTGGTGTAAATATTATATACCCTACCCACCTACTTTTCCACTAATTCCTAGTAAAGCCAAATATTTTGAAAACATTTACGTTTACTTTAATGACAATTTCAAATATTTCAACAACAAAATTAATGAACGCATTGTGTCCTACTAACCTTGTGACGTAAAAAAAACGTTCGTTTTGTGCGCCACGCCTTTAACTATTAAAAACGGTAATCCTTAGATCACAACACTAAACAAACTATAAAACAAAAAAGGTTACAATAGCACAACAATGGAAGGTCGTCAATCGCTTTAAAACACAGCCTACTAAAAATAGACTTCCAAGAATTCCAACGAATTTTATACCTGCCTACTGTGGTACCTGCTTTGTGCTAGATCTTTTCATTGTCAGCAAACAGCTGTGAGAAGTGTGTTGGGCTGCCTACTTTTTAGGATATAAATTAAAGCAATTTCAGCAAAGTGTCGCATTCGCAAAACAACCGCGTCTCTAAGTATACAAGTGAGCAACTCAAAGAAGAATCAATAACCAACTCGTCCGTGTTTGAACCAATTTCGTGCTTAAACTAATTACTTATAACAACTCAATAAAAATGACTGAAGTCGCAACAAACGTCATCAACAAAGCTGGTGCTGCAATATTACCACCTCAACCGTACGAAGTTACTCCACCGAAACCAGGAGAACCATCGGCATTGCAGAGACTTGCCGCATTGTCCGCTGCTGCAGTGGCTCATGATAGAGAAAACGACAAAGAGTCGGACTCCGAATCCGATTCTGCTTACTGTGACAGTGACAGTGACGGCAACTCAGACACAGACATCGACGACTCCGACTTCGTAACCTTCAGCCTACCATTTCGGGCGCGTTCTTCAACGCTACCAACCGCACTCGAAGGACGGAAACTAGCTGAAGTGGCCAAATCTGCTGTAAGAAAGATGTGGTCACGACGTCTGCGCAATCGATCAATATGCAATTGACGGATAGAGGGACGTTTTCCAAATTAAGCAAGAACTATTTAAAAATCTAAATAATTAATTAACTAGTCCATGTAAAAGTGAAATTCTTAGAAGTACCATGAGTTATGAATAAATATCTGTAATCGAATCAACAACAATTTGTTTGAAATGAGAAAATTTAGGTTAGGTTTCTATTTAAAAAAAACTTTGTTTGAGATTCTTAATTATGTAAGAACTCAGTGATTTCTATTGTGTAAGGCATAAATTATATCATAAATTCGCCTTCCACCTTAAACTATTGATATAAAAAAAGAACGTCACGCTGTTATTACTAAACCTGAACTGTAAACTGTTGATTTGTTTGTTTTTAATGTTTGTACTAACTACTTAAATGGCAATAAATGAAATTCTTACGTTATTTGTGAGACATCAGTGATGACTTGGTTCATTTATATGTTTTTGTTCTTTTTTTATATTTCTTTTATTATTATTTTAATTTACGTGCACTCACCTGTAGATATCTGCGTCGGCGTTTCGCCACATTGCCTTGAACCACATTACACTCGCCATGCTTGAAGATTACACGTTTCCGCACACGCCGTGAACTGAAACGTGTCTGTCGATACCTGCAATGACAGATAAGCAGAGACACAAAAATTAAGATCAGCGTTATTAAACGCGTAAGTTAGAAAAAATACATATAAATTAATGCTTAAGTGTACGCTCAAGTACAACATATCTATTAGGGGGTATTAATCCCTGCAAAGCCACCGTATGACAGCTGGATTAGTGTGAAAAGGCTTCTTTGTTTTGACTTTTGTTTGGCTTACTCTCTCGCCAGCTGTGGCAAGATTGGAAAAATATGTTCAGATTGTTGGAAAAGGCCGTCGATGATAATTGTTAGTCGCGAGCAAGTGTTTTTGATTATTTAAAGAGGACAGAGAACGCATTGACGACGAACTACGTCCAGGGCGGTCATCAACATCAACTAATGATCAACTAATCAACAAAGGAATTGATGCTTGAGAATCGACGATGGAATATCGAAGTAAAAACATTTTAAAAGATCATTTGGGCTTAAGAAAAGTGAAAGCACGATTGTTTCCAAAATCAATAAATTTTTTCAAAAACAGCGTCGCGCTAGCGTCTGTGAAACAATGCTTGCCGACTACAAGAATCTTATGAAACGTATTATTTATTATTGGCAAGGAGTCTTTCATTGATATTTGCGACCCGGAAACATAGTATCAATCGGCCGAAAATCTTGGCAAAGGTGAGCCAAAGTCCAAAAACTCGTGAAAGCAGGTCAAAAATCAAGGTTATGTTGAGATTTTTTCCGAATTCCCTCTGACCGGCCAACTGTGATTACTTTGAGGAGATCGACAAATATTTTAAAGAATAAATTAATAATTTTAGAATTATGAACCAAGTCTTACTATTTTTTAAATAATCTCTTAATCGCTCTCAAAAACAATATTCAAATTATAGTATATTGCATTTGCATCCTCACATCCACCCTTTGTTATTTGAATATGTCTGTATGTCTCGATTATTAATCGTATTTATAATTATTTAATTCCATAATATACTGTTTGCAAGATAAGTATTTACACATTTGGCGCCTGGCAATCATTATGCAAGCACTATTTAATCAATAAATTTTAATTAAACAGTAAATAATCAAGCACAAAGTAATTAATATTAAGACGAAGGCACACAAATACTTAACTGTAGTATTAAAGTAAATGTGGCACACAAATAAGTAAGTGATTATGTCTATAAATAAATAAAATTTTCATAGAGAAATAAACAAATTAGATTGCTTTATACCCAAAGAGCGTGGAGCACTGTTCGCTTATCATTTACATATAACAGGTCAATTGAAAAGTACCTGGCTTAACATTTTTTGGCAAAATTCGTTATTTTCTTTAACAAAGTTCACCTTTATGCGTGATACACTGATTAAAGCCATCCACCAACTTTTCGTTAGCACTTTTGCCTCAGTTTCGGCGATCACCTCTTCGTTCGACGAAAATATCTACCAGCAAGCATTTTTTTGGCCAGATATAGAGAATACTGTGGACCCAGAAGCAACTGCAAGCTCAATACATGAATTTTTGCTATTTTGTCTTGGTCAAACCGAGCTTTTTTTCGTGAATTATATGATCTATACTGTATTTGATGTCTTTGGAGCTACTGATATCTTGAACAACTTCACTTTACGGTCATTCAAAATTATTTTGCGGACTACTAAACTTTGCATACTTAACTCTAGTGGAGTACAGTAAGTATCGGTTTTGGGCCCACTTTCTTGGATAGATAAACAACATGGGGACGTATGGGTGCTTTAAAAGCTACCTATACAAATATCGTCAGTCATGATTTTAGTCTATATTGTTCGACGTGTACAGAATGTAAAGAAGACGCTGAGCAAGTACTCTGTCGTAGTCCGGAAGCTTCAAAAGTAGAGACAGCAAACGACGCCATATTTCTTCCCGCTATTTTGCATTTGGCTTCAACAGGGTTTACCATTTCATCCTGAAAGGATATAGATCCATTAAGGAGTGGAGATTATTAAAATTTACTACCAAAATTCGGAGTCAATGGCCTCAACTTTATGAGCTACATACAACATATGTAAATCGTTTTTCGTTAATTGGACAGTCAACACTGCTTGACAACTGCTTGACTTCCTCAAGCCCCAATATACCCCCCTATAATGTTCAACTTTCCAGCTGATTTTAAGACCGATATAATGATTCCCGAAAAAATAACTGCAATTCTGTTTATTTTTAACAAATCAATATTAAACCAACTTAATCAACAACAACATTTGCATAAGAATTACAAACTTATATAAGTTAAATAAATAAATTTACCACAGCAAACTTTGTATCGGCAGACAAGTAATTAACACAATGCAGAACAGTAGAAACAACATTTCTGCTTGGAAATGGCAAAAACTGCTGCACAAAATCGCAAATATTTTACAGAACATGAACTTTTTCCTTTTTTTCGCAGCGAGATGGTTTTAAATTAAGAAAAGCGTTAAGTGGGCTATTATGAGCAGTGCAAAAACTTTAAACTTATTTTCAATATATTTTTCTTATAAATCCACATAAATATGCCGAATTTGACTAAAATTGTTTTTTCTTATAACACTTTTCCTCTATAATTTTTTATGCTTTGTAATTTCCACTGTGTGAGTGTTATTTTTGTATTATTGTTTATTTGCCTTTTATATTAAATTTGGATTTTTTTAATTTTACTTTTAATTAAACTTCGCATTTCTAAATGTTTTTCACGTTCTCTTTTAACTTTTCGAACTTTCCTTTTGCTTCTTTCATAGTTTTTTAATTTCCAATCTCTAGATGAGACTGAGAGACCTTAAATATGAATTCTGTTTAGAAAGTGCTAACAAAAGAGGCGGCGAAACAATCAATATGTACAATGCGGGCCACGGTCAAGGACTGTGGATCGCAGAATAATGGGCAAACATATACAAGATCGCTAATTCTTACTTTATTTTACAGTAAAGACTTATATCTTCAGAGAGATAAATTTATTTAATGAAAGCAACCTTTTTTTAAGTTAAAAATATCATTTTATTTTATTACATTTAATTGCTTTGGAAGAATTTCTTGGAAGAACACATTTTAGTTTTTGAAAAAATTGTTGACAAATGGTGTTTTTATTTTATTTTATTTCTTTTTAATTTTTTATTTCATTTTATTTTCTATTTTTTTTTATATTTTTTTTTTGTTTAGATATGTTATTCTTTTATATTAATATATTTTTTACATTTACATTTTGGTTTCGGAATTTTTTTTTTTTACAAATAACATAAGGTGTATCTTTTCTTTATTTTATTACATTTAATTGCTTTGGAAAGATTTCTTACAAAAAAAACTAATAATATCTTTTACTATATTTTCTATTTATTTTTTATTTTTCTGTTTTTTTTTTATTTATTAATAATTTTCTTTACTTTATGTTATGTAGTATTATGTTATTAACATTATTTAGTATATTTAACGCCATTATTTTAACCGTTTTTTCTTAAGTATATGAAATTCTATTTTTTCTACTTCTGCAAAAAAAAATTATTTTCTGACTTTCACCCAATATCTATTTAAAAACCTTTTGTTACACTTGCTTTCACTTCAACTCTTTTGAAATATCGGTCTTTATAGCGCTCTTCACTCAACCGCACTTATTACAATAAACAAAAATTAAGTAGACGCCGCTGTCAACAACTACTACAGCAGCTTCAGTTCTCAATTTAAAAACTAAACACTTCCAAATGCATTTCTATAACTTTAAATGCACACAATATTTAACAAATAAGACTAACGCTGTGTTTCCACAGGCAATAAATATTGCCGAACAGTAGCAATATTTTTGTTGCAGGCAGACAAATTCAAGAGAACTAAAAATATAAAAAATCCAATTAACCAAAAGAAATGAATTTTTTTAATAATTAATAAAACCTTAAATTTTTAATTAATCATAACTTCAACAAATTTTTCAGATCATATACATAAATCTATACAGTAATAGACCTAAGACTTTTCATTCCCCTATATTTTGTTGTAACTTTTATTTTTGTCTTACTTCGCTTAATTGCAATCTCATCAGCCCCGGACCAGACACTTACCATCCCCCGACAAGTCACTTATTCATCAATTAACTCATGGCTTAACCCTAAATATTCGAAGATTTCATTGGCAATAATGACAACAATAAAATTATGCAGACAACACGCATTGCTTGTCGAGTTACCCGTTTATATAAATCAAAACAAAAAACGAAAAACACCAAGCGCATATAGTGTTATGTACGATAGCAACAGAGCGCTTCTTAAGCCCGCGTTGTGTTCGTGTTTTTTCCGCCTTCGCCTTCTTCAATCTTCTATATGTCATGTGAGTAAATAGTGATAACAAATGCATTCTAGTAAAAGTTATTGTTTCTTACATAAGTTGCATTGTTTTCAAAATTAGTGTCATTGCTTGAGACGTGCCTACACTAATTAGGCTGTGTTCATACACGAAAACTTTTGTTGCTCATGATCATTGCAATGTCATTACATGGCAGTGAACTGCCGCGTAGAAGCGTGTATCGCAGCAACAAAAGTATTTGAGTGGGAACCGGCCACTGTTAAGAAGTGTCCACTCCATAGCCCACACCGCGCACAATGCATATATTATGTTCTAACGCTTATCAGCAGCGTACAGCTACAAGTATTAGGGCTTCTTTTACGCTATCAAGCCTACAAATTTTGAAAATAGTAGGCATACGTAGAGACTAACGTCTTAATGGTTTTCGGAACTATTTTTACTAATGCATTGTTTTAAATTTTTTTTGTATTTGTTTTTCAGTTTCTCGTGGGTTTTGGTTATAGTATCTTTTCTCTAAAAATTTCCACTGACTTTGTTCTGGAATGATCGCTCATCAACTTCTTAGCTGTTGCGACGCGATATCACAAAATATTCAAAATATTGTATATTTTGATAGATAATCACGAAGCTTGATACACTTCAATCCAGATAAAATTGAGTCTCTTCATATTTCCTTTAACTGCTTAGTATGGTAAAGAAAAACAAAATATTGTAACAAGTAGTAGATAAACAATTATTCAAAGTGCCTTTGAAATATCCAAGTTTTTGAACACCTTTCTACAATTTGTAGGTTCCACCATTTTACTTATAGGTTGTAAAGAGTGATCCGTTTCGAGCTTTCCTAATTTTTTAAAGAAAAAAACACGAAAGAACATTCTTTTCACTTAGTTTTTGAAGGTTATCTCTTTCAAATGTTGGGCTTAGCTACGTTTCATATGGTCCATTCGTCCAACTTTCAATGACTCGTTCGAGCATTTCGACTCGTTTACTGGCAAATGACACTCGTGATGTTTTGCTTCAAGGCCTGAATCGAAGCGGGATTGTCCGCAAAGATTTTAGATTTTATATACATATCCTCTCAAGAAAAAGTCTAATGGTGTGATATCACACATTCTTGGTGACCAATCCGTCGATAACATTGACGATTCCGTTCCCACGGGCATCATTTTTAAAGAAATTTGATCTGATGATTCTCTAGATGGGTGATGGTGTTGGGAATAGTACGCTCAATAGGATTACAAGTATGTTGACCATAAGTTGAGCGAAGCGCGCTAAAGACATTTTTTACAGAACGTGAATTTTCGTAATTAAGTTGAACGATTTGAAAACGTTGTTCTGAACAACAATAACATGACAGCTTGGCAACTTGATTCACGTGTGATCTGTTAAAAAATGCCATTGAAAAGAGTACGTCTACTGGCATCACCCGTTATATATGTATGCTCATACTAATGTTTGCTAGTAATTCTGGAATATTTGGTCTACACAGTTGCCTTTGTTTTACTCTTCTCTAAAGGTTTCAACATGTCTCAAGGTTTCAACATGTGTCATACTTAATCCAGAGGTATATTTATAGCCACTTCTTTAAAACGAACATTGTATTCTTGTTTTTATTATAAATTTTTTTCTTTAATCCAGCCGTCCAAACTGTTATCTAATTCTTCAAACATAACGGTAAAGCAACGCATTTGCAAATCCAGCACTTCCTATGGCCTAAAAACTTGAACGGAATATGCATACCTTAAATCAAAGGCTTTAGAACTTGTTTGTAGAAGTCTGAGCTCTTATAAACTAATTTATATATTTTCATGGAAATTCGGCAATAGCATGAGCTCATTACAAAATAAATAGAAAATATTGCGTCATTTGTATTATATATTATAAAAAAAAATTGTTTAGAAAACTAACGCTTATCTTAATCTGTAAAGTTTTTAAAGCTAATTTTGATGCAAATTTATTACAAATCTAAGCAAGGAGAGGTATAAGATTAGAGTTACAGTTTTGCGAAAAAATATAAATAAATGAACAAATTATAATATCACGTTATTATATACTTGAAACCACTTTGCTTTTACGCAAGAAATTATTTAGCTTATAGCAAACAAAAATATGACAGCATAAAAAAGCTAACGGTGACAAAATGCCAAGATGTCATTCGAATAAAAAATAATTACATAAAGGCACGGCAACGATGGTTTGTTAAGTCTAGAGTTGAGCAGAAAACAGTTGTCTTTCCCATAAGCTCCAGGAAATTTGGAGAAAAAATGTCACTCAGCATAGGAGAATGCGATAGCTGAAGTCAAGTACATCGATGTAATATTGGACTCAAGCCTAGAATTTAACGAGGATTTGGAAAATGTGACAGCAAATAAAATATATAATGCTTTATCTAAAATGATGGCAAATAGAGGCTGTGGTAAGTACTTCCAAACCATACCATGGGACGATGCTGAAGTATTAGCCAGCATTGCGCCCTGATTCCGAACATACATTCGTGGATAGATAGACAACATGAGGACCTTAATGTTTTTGAAGTAAAAATGTAATATTTTTCGATCTTCACTGCCACAGTGACTAAAGCCTTCTCCGCGGACGCAACCTGAAAAAACTTTAAACTAAATAGATATTGTCTCGTACAATGACTTCCGTCCCAAAAATCAAAAAATTGACAAAATGTTAACGGTATTTTTGAGAGAAAACGCACTCAAAGATAAGTTGATGGTGCTGATTAATCTGAGCGGCTAAATTTTAAAATGCTGTAACTCAAAAACTATTTGAAATAGCGATACACAATCTTAGTATGTTATATCTTAAGGCATAATCTAACGAAAATTGAAAGAAACAGATTTATTTTTTTTTAACTTTACGCTAGGTGCGCCTCTTAAATTTAACAAGAAAGCACTGCGTGACAATAACAAAGACAAATGTTTGCTTGTCAGTATTGTTATTGTTTGTTTTTTCTTTTTTCTTTTTTCTTGACCAAAGCTTCGTTCATTTACATGTGAATTATAACTTCTTTATCCGAGTGCCACTGTCCATTTGCCGCTAATTAGTTTATTAGCGCGTAGGAGTGTGCTAGGTGTTAAAAGCCATATACACATACCGCCATATACACATAATACAACATATGGGCATTCAAATTATTTCTTGCTTCATGATAGCTAGTGAATTAGTGGAACGTGACTCACGCAATGCTTCGTCATTAACGAGACAGTCGTTTGTTTATTTTTTATTTTGGCATTGTTTTGCTACCGGTTCCTTTTTTTAACCAGCGAATACTTGGTAACACTTCGAATGCTCTTAATTTGGTGCTAACACACGTTTGTTGCTAAATTTGGAAACGTTGATGCTTAAAAATAGCACCAATGACATATGCACTTATATAGATATGATTGTAGTTGCATAGATGGGCAGTTAAGTAGCACGAGAGTGTAAGTTTTTGGGTTAGTAGTTAATTAAAAAAATAGTTATTGTTATTTTAAATAAATAAAAGTTTTAAAGTATATTTTGTTAATAAAATAGAAATAATTACTTTAAAATAATATTATTTCTAAATACAATATGAAAGTGCTCGTTAGTAACTACTTTAATAATGTAATTGCTTCGTTGTAACTTTTTTGAGCTCTCAAAGCCAATAATAGTAAGATAAAAAATATTTAAAAAAATTCAAAAATCTCTTATTCTGAAGAAAATCCAGACCATTAGCGCATACTTTGATTTATCAGCGTGATAAAAGTGAATAATTGCAAACACGCTAAAAATAAATAATTACCAAATATTAAAGAAGGTGCATTCATACCGAGCTTTCTATAAACAGCTGATATTTACCGCTCACCTAGTTGCTCACTGATAAGAGCAGCGTCATTTTTTTAGGTTTACAAAACACCGAAGGCTTTACGATATGCATGAGTCACAAAGCAAATTAAACGATAAATAAAGCTAAATACAACAACAATAAATCGTCACCTAAAATGCAAAACAACGTATCATCAAAAAATCGAAATTGAGTTTTCTGTTGCTTATGATTCACTAGATCATATTACATATACGAAGCATAAAATTTTCAGCTTCCGCTGTCAGATTTAACCAATATATAACCAATACTTAACGACTATATAACCATTTCATAACTAAAAGTCGAATTTTTTTTCTATGAGTGGTTTCTATTATAACGTTTTCTTTTGTCCGTAAACTTATGAAAAGTGGTGTTACGTTATTTCAAATTTTAACCAATATATAACCACTATATAACCATTTTATAGCCAAAAGCCAAATTTTTTTCAATATGAGTAGTTTCTATTACGTCGTCTTCCTTCACCTGTAAACTTGTGGAAAGTGATGTTACGTTATTTTTCATTTTAGGTGTCGAAATGTAGTAATTAGAGCAACGACAGCTGAATTATGCTAATGAGTATAATAAATGATAATATTATATGCCAGACTAACTTCGCAATGTTAAGCCGTCGGCAACTACAGATCTACTGATAACATTGCGATTGTAAAAAAACACCAAAAAAATACAAAAAAAAATATATAAATAAATAAATAATAATAATAAAATAAATGTGTAGTTATCAAAAACTTCAGGCAGGCGAGCTTCCTTAATTATACTACTGATTATATTACTATATTTAGTAGACATGTAAATTTCGGGCATATTCCCTCTATTTATTAAATATATGTATATAATTTTGAATGGGTTTTATAATTTTCGCAACAAAACAATAAAGTGCAGTGCACACTTATCAGCGTATGACACATATGTATAATATTATATAGATATTACGCTTAGCATATATACATACACATACATAGTACATAAATTTGATACCTAATTATTAGTAAGTATATATGTACATACATTTATAAGCTTCACAAATCAGTTCAAAGCTATAAGGGAAAACAAGAATTATGCGCATTTAGGGTGAAGCACGCCAACGAAACGTGCTGCTAGCAAATCATACATAAATATCTGTACAGGCTATGATAGCTAAGCAAAAAAAAAGAACGCAAAAGACAACCAAAACCTATTTATAAATTAAATAGGCAAGCAATATTATTGTACAATAAGTATGTGCGCCAGCATGTAGGACAAAACGAAAATATGTTATTATAAAAGCTGACAGACATCAAAAGCATACGGAAAAGACATGCCCACAGCTGTGTTATGTGTTAAGCAAGGGAGAAAAAGGTGAAAACAAAAACGACAACGAAAATGAAAAAGAGGCTACCTAAAGGGTTGTTGTACCGCATTTAATTTGTTGATAAATACATGCATACATACAGACATACAAGGTCAGAGGGGTAACGAATTCTGCATACTTGATACACATGTTTGTTGACTTAAGCTTACTTTAGAGAATTGATTAGATATTTTTTCAACTTTTTTTATTTTAAATATTTTTTTTTTTGTATTTCAAATAAATTATACATTTTATTTTAATTTGTGTGCTGTTTCACTAGGTCTTTCATTAAGTATCGATTTTTATGAGCAGTTAAGTCTAAATGCAGACAAAAAACTTTTTAGTAAACTTTTTAGTAAACTTATAGAACGTTGTCTACAATTAGGCGCATAACTCTTTTATTTTTTGAAGTCCAAAATTCAATGTCACAATAGAAGATGTTTACTTCCACCTGTTCTCGAGAAAATACACAGGAAACAGAAAAATAAAAGAAAATGAAAGCGATTTCGAGTTACCATGAAACGGCGGCAGCACAGTTACTCAGCAATATGATCTTTATTATAAGTATATTGACTTTTTCTCTATTTTTTATGTTGCAACAAAATAAACAAAAAACCCGTAATTATTTATGGCCAACGATGTGGATTAAGATAAACAAACGTAAATGGTTAGGAGGCATAGATGGCAAGGTATGTAATGAATGTTGAATGTAAACAGTATGCAACTTATATTGTCACTTAAATTGCAAAACAACGTATTATTACAAAAATCGAAATTGAATTGTTTATTACTTACGATTCACTACATCTTATTACATGTGTATAGAATAAAATTTTCACCTTCCGCTGTCAGATATAACCAGTATATAACCAACATATAACCAATATATAACCAATTTATAACCAAAAAAAATATTTTTTTTTTTTCAAAATAAATAGTTTTGGTATATCGTTTTTCCTTTGCCTGTAAACTTATGAATAGTAACGTTATTTACGATATATATATACTTTTGAATTAGGGTGAATAAAAAAACGAATAGATCTCTACAAAAACTCTCCTTAACAAATTTTTTTACATATAACAATTTTTTTATATAATTTTTTTCATTAGCCTCCTAAAGAAATTAAAATTATTTTAATATCAAATATTTATGTAATGTAAAAAAATTACATTTAAACCTATTTTAAATACTTGTGATTCAATATAGTACATTATGTGAACCAATTTGATTGACTCCGTGGCTGCAAATTCACAATAAGCTATAATGCATACCATATATTTGGTAATTTATTGCTAACACGCATACATACATACATATATGGATTAAAATAAATGTTTATGCACATATTTTGCGCCTCAGTTGCTATGCGCAGCATATATGCGGCTGAGGCAATGCGATTTAACATTTGTGATGGAAATAAGCATTTTTATGCATATTTATTTCTATAAAAATACATACATATAGTATATTGGAGCAGGCCATAGCATGCAGACACCCCCCGAATGCATTCACACCACAGTCACTATACAGATAATTTTATAAATGCATTTGCTACCGTTGTTGTCAACTCAGTTGACGTTAAAATACATTAAAGTTGAGCTGCATTTGCGAGAATGCATTCTAGGCGTTAGATAAATACATTTATATATATGTTTGCATGTACAGTATAGAATCTAGGCCTGCATCTGCGTATATGTTGGCTATTTGCAGCCGCTGACGTCAATCGCTCTCAGTTTTAGCTCTGATATCGTAAACATATGCACACTCGTGCACATGCTAAATATGCTTTCATATAATATTTTATATACATATCTATAATGTTGTTAAGTCTGCTTAATTTGTTGTTTTCTACTAGGCAATTAGTGATTAATACACGTCATAGCGCATTTTCTAGCGTCAAAGTGGCACGTCATCAATGAATAAGCCAAGCCTTTGGAATTTATGTGCATGTTCGATTCGCCACTTTTTTCTACTCACCCGTTAAGCTTAATATTTGAGTTGTTGCAAATACCACTTTTTATGAATAGAACAAATTTCTAATTTTAGCTCATTTTTGTCACCGTTGACGGATTATTGAATTCTACCTAAGGCAATGGTGTAACCTTCAAACAATTTTTTTGGATCGGACACTGTTCAATCAAAAACAAGATAAAGATTCTTTTGAACTACTTTATGATATAAAAAATGACCTGTGAAGGGCCTAATAGCTCCGCTGTAGCCGAAATTAACGTTTTTGATTATTCAATCTTTCATCTATCCATACAATAGCGACTTGTTTGTTCGCCATTAACGATAAACATTTTCCACTTTATAAAATTATCATAAAAATCACTACACTTTTTTCACAAAATTATTTAATGAATTCACATTCAGTTAGCGGCACAAAGTTTAATGACATTTAATCATATATTCGTGAGTAATTCATGATAGTTATTCGATTCAAAGCGAACAAACGTTCATCAATTCAAATAGTTGTTGCAATAAAAAAAATAAAATTTTAATTTCGTTAAAAAAATTAAATCGTAGTCAACTACATACAAAATATATCAACAATTGAAATAATTAGATCCGGCTTACAAAGTACAGCACTTTTAGACAATACAATTAACAGCTATTTGCGCCAGTTGTAATTATATAAATATGACAACTTCATCGGAAGGCAGTTTTCAGCGGCTGTTGTCACGTGTCACTTACTGCTCTTTCAGTGAGAAAGCAACAATTAAAACTGATTTACATGCTAAGTAAATGGAAGTTAAAATGAACGCCCTTTACAAAATTTAATGTGAATAATATATATAATCGTACATATATATAGATGGATTATTATAACGAAAATAGTTACATAATATATAGATATACTGTGGGCAAAGAAAGTAAAACTTTTTAATGTAAATTTCGAAATTTTTTTCAGTGATTATCAGGATGTCATAAAACGTATTATTACTGGCGATGAGTCTTGGATCTATGCTTACGTCTCGGATCGGCCGAATATCGTGGCAAAACCGAAGCCAAACAAAACGCGTCAAAGCAGGTGAGAAATCAAAGTTATGTTGACAGTTTTCTTCGATTATCGCGGCGTAGTATACTCCGAATTCCTTCTGACTGGCCAAACTGTCAACAAGGAATAATATTTGAGTGTATGCCAAATATCGTGGCAAAACCGAAGCCGAAAAAACCTCGTCAAAGCAGGTGAGAAATCAAAGTTATGTTGACAGTTTTCTTCGATTATCGCCGCGTGGTACACTCCGAATTCCTTCTGACTGGCCAAACTGTCAACAAGGAATAATATTTGAGTGTATGCGTCGTTGTGCGAAGCTATTCCGAAAAAGAGGCGGAAATTATGTACCGACAACTTTTGGTTTTTGCACCACGATAAGGCATCGTTTTCATACTATTTATCGTTACACACACATATACATGATTTGAATTCCACAAACGCACATTTTATATCAGTCAATTTTGTTTATTATTCCACAGCTTAATGACTTAATGACACTACAGCTAATTGGCAAAATGCTCAAAATCAAAAATTCAATTATAAAATTAGAGATATGTGTATGAAAGAGCTTTAAAAGACAGCAGAGCATTTTTAGATACAAACTGATGACGTGAATACAATTTCGTATTTTTTTACGCTGAGTAAGGTAGTATGTTAAGTATGCAACGAAGTTCAAAACACAGAGAGAAAGAAAGAAACCTCAATCAGTACTTACAAAACTATGTGATTAAGAAACTGCAACAAAGTATTATTAATACTTTTTTATTAAAAAAAAAAATATTCTAATTTCAAAAGTTTATTGATTCTACTAATGATATTTATTGACTGCTCATGAAAGTTCTATGAATTTGACTTATAACTAATTAATTAGTTAATTAAAAAATATAAATAGTTTCCTGCTTAATTTGAAATACGTCCTCTATCCGTCAATTGCATATTGATCGATTCTGCTTACGTCGTGAACACATCTTTCTTACAGCTGATTTGGCCACTTCAGCTAGTTTCCGTCCTTCGAGTGCGGTTGGTAGCGTTGAACAACGCGCCCGAAACGGTAGGCTGAAGGTTACGAAATCGGAGTAGTCGATGTCGGTGTCTGTGTCTGAGTTGCCGTCACTGTCACTGTCACAATAAGCAGAATCGGATTCGGAGTCCGATTCTCTGTCGTTTTCTCTATCATGAGCCACTGCAGCAGCGGACAATGCGGCAAGTCTCTGCAATGCCGAAGGTTCGCCAGGATTCGGTGGAGTAACTTCGTACGGTTGAGGTGGTAATATGGCAACACCAGCTTTGTTAATGGCGTTTGTTGCGACTTCAGTCATTTTTATTGAGTTGTTATGAGTAATTAGTTTAAGCTCGAAATTTGTTTAACCACGGACGAGTTCGTTGTTGATTCTTCTTTAAGTTGCTCACTTGTGTGCTTAGAGACGCGGTTGTTTTGCGAATGCGACACTTTGCGGAAATTGCTTTAATTTATATCCTAAAAAGTAGGCAGCCCAACACACTTCTCACAGCTGTTTGCTGACAATGAAAAGATCTAGCACAAAGCAGGTACCCCAGTAGGCAGGTATAAATTTCCTTCAAATTCTAGATCTATTTTTAGTAGGCTGTGTTTAAAAAGGATTCATTGTTATGATATTGCAACCTTTTTTGAACAATGATTGTTTTACATAATTTAGTTTGGTTATTGTTGTTTCAAGATTACCATTTTTAAGAGTTGAAGGCGTGGCACATGAAATACGAAAGTTTTTTAAGTCACAAGGTTACTAGAGCACATTGTATTCATAAATTTTGTTGTTGAAATATTTGTAATTTTCATTAAAGTAAACGTAAATGTTTTCAAAATATTTGGTTTTACTAAGAATTAGCGGAAAAGTAGGTGGGTACGGATTATAATGTTTACACAATTTTTTGCAAAATATCATGGGTTATAGATTTTAGATAGAGCTTTGGAAATACCGCTTGAACGAGTTTGATAATAAATTACAACTTTTTACAATGAAAACTGTTTAATAGTAATATATTTTTGGTAGCCAGGATCTCGTATTACCTACTAGTTAAATTTTAGTAAACACTGAACTAGTTCATCAAGGCCTTTGAATGGCTTTTCCATACAAGAGGATTTTTAATTTTATTAGTTTCTTTCATTTGTAATTTCTTATACCTTAGCAAGTTATATTTACATCCGTTTATTTATGTATTAAAAACAAAAAAACGATAGCACAACGTGTCTGAATTATTATTATTATTTCAAATATATTATTAGATGGGATGCTGATCAAAAATCTTTTTAAGTGATGAAGCATATTTGATGGCCAAAATCTGAGAACCCACATGCATCCAGAACCTGCCACAGTTCGGTGTGGATTTTGGCTGGAAGCATACTTAGACCACAGTTTTTGGAAAATGAAGCAAGTGTTTTTGCCGATATTGTATAATAATGATGTGGTTTCAACATCATGGATATACAGATGAAATTCAGCTACATTTATGCCGAGTAGACATGAAAATATTTTTTGAAAAGTATTTGTTTTTATTTGACAAGATATTTTCATGCACTTGGCATAGATGATTTGCAAAGACAATTTTCCAACAAATTATTCAGATCGAACTGCTATTGTATGTAGCTGTCATATAAACTGACCGATCAAAATCAAGATAAAGTCTTTCTTTACATGTTTATGCTGCGGAGAGCAGTCTTTTTTCAATATTTCTAGAAGTAAACGATTGTTAGAAGGTTGCCACTAATACAGCTGTATATTTGCAAACATTTAAAAATCATATTTTAAAGGCCAAAAAACAGCTAACCAAAATTTTTTTTTTAAATTTCTTATCTTACTTCACCATATTTCCACTTTATTTTTATTTATTTCTTTTGCTGTGCCCTTATATTTTTTTAATATTTGTTTAATTATTCATTTTGCTTTTCATTCCAATTTACTCTTAATGGTTTTATCTTTCTGTTTGCATTTCCTCTCATTCTTTTGCTTTAGAACGTTCGCTGCAAGGCTAAAGCGTTTGACTTTGCTCAGATGTTTTGAAGCGATCAGCAAATGAAAATTTAATAAATACAAATAAATATTTATTTTATCAAAGTGCCTATATACCGAACATATTATATATAACTATATATTTGAGTATAAAAAAGTTACTGATGACGCTTTTGTTCACGTCATTTATAAAAAAAAGGAACAATATGGCGCTTTTGACAAAGAGAATCTAGCAAATAGTTTAAATATGTACTCGTCTGTATAAGAGAGTGTGAAAGAACGGGGCTAAAGGGCAAAAAATCCCCCTTTCAACACAAGCGCCATACTCAGCTCACTCTCACGAATTCGAAGCCCAGCAATTATCATCAGATTATATGTACTTTATACATTTTATGTAAAATATATACAAAGACACGAAAAAAATGTTTATCAACTTCCGAAAGAAAGTATGCATGTATATTGTAGAAAATTTACATTATTGAGCTGCCAGTCCGGGTTAAATTTGATTTGATTTTGCCCTTAAAATCGCGTATTCGAAAAATCTTCAACGGATCATTCGGAACAACTTTGTCTTAGAGACTATGGGTCTAAAACCGGTTTCGAGCCAGCGATTTTTAAGTCGAAGTTTTTAAGGATATTTTTTCGTCAGCTTTTGAGATATCCGAATTCGAAGCAACTTCGCCTAAAAGACTATGAGTCTAAAACCGGTTTCGAGCCAGCGATTTTTAAGTCGAAGTTTTTCAGAGATTATAACATATTTTTCATTTTTTTAGTTTTTGATCAGTCGGGTCGGACAACTATATCACATATCTCACATGCAATCGATCATTAAGATTATTTAAATTTCGAATTAAAAATTTCTGGGTCTAAGGCGATTTTAGGTAAAGTTGCTGAGAATGATACGTTGAACATATCCCACATGCGTGATTTTATAGGAAATCCAATTACTAACCATCTGATCAAATTTGACCCGGACATACATGTTTCGAAAGAGGCGGTGGGCCATCCAGTTACAATTAAGAGCTCATACTTTGAAAACCCTGTTTAGAGGGGTCTAAGAACTTATTCTCCAGAGCACGAAGAAAAAAAAATATTTGGCTTTTTGAGCCACCCTAATATACATACAATACATATAATTAAGTATAATCACAAATTGGCTATTTTTAAGCACAGAAAACATTGAAATTGAAAATAAAAACTACATTAATTATATAATTGGTATATTACTTAAGTGTGTAAGTATGTATTTGTATTTGTGTGTATGTACCTTAGCAGCTCCGCACGCCAGCCAGGCTCACTGGAATGCGTCGGCCGAAACATCAGCATTGAGAGGCGACTCAAATTGCGTTTAATCTCCGGCATTTTGTATGCAAATGTTGTACCGAAGAAGCACATAAAAATATCTTTCTTATGTATATATATAACTATTTGTATATATGTATGTATGTATAATGGCGCACAAAGGCTTTTGGGGGTTTGATCAAAGAAATGCACTGCAACGCATGCACAAATACACACGCGCACGTTATGTATTTCGGACACTTTGGAATACTGACTATTTCACGTTGTTGGCTTTTACTCCTTGCGTACACCTTCCACGCCCCTCTGCGGCCAATAATGCTGATTTCTTTGCTGTCTTTGCTGCCAAATGCGATGTTGCGCTGTTTCTAGGTGAATTCAGCTATTGACGTAACTGTTATGTACAGTATACACTGATGTATAAATATGTAAAGTTGAATATATGTACATATATACGATGTTATATAATCATTGCTTGCACTACTAATTCACATATATTCATATATGTACATATGTATATCACACATGTTTGCTTGATTTGTGATCGGTCGTTTTGCATATTTTCCACTTTGTTGTTGTTGTTATAATTTTTGTTTTCGTAATAATTCGTATTGCGAAAATGTTTTTTCGAAACTATTTTATTTTATTTTTAAATTTTTTCAATTAGGTTATTTATTGGAAATACACACATAACTATGTAAACTTATGTACATAAATATATTTATGTAGAAGTTGTTGTCGTTTATGCACTGAATGCCGCCAGCATTCCACCGTTGCAAGCATAACACTTATCGCCGGTGAAGGCCAAATCGCTGCCACAACTGTTATGTTGATATGTTTTATTGTTGTTGGCGTTGTTGTTATGGCCGTTGCATTTGCAATGCACTTTGCTGTCGCAGCCTATGCTCCAGCTCGCACTTTTGTTGTTGTCGCTGTTATTTATTTCAGCAACAATCTTGCACTGACATTTGTTATTGTAATTGTTGTTGCTGGTGTTGATTTTATTGAATTTATGGCTATTTTCACAATTGATTTCACTTATTTGTTTGCCTCTGCGGTTGTTGTTGTTCGTCTTATGCAACTTCTCGGCAGCAACACGCTTCGGTACACGGTATTTTATGTAAATAGCATTGTTGTTATGTTTATAGCCTTCGTTAGTTGTAACACACATTTTCAGGCCAAACATTTTACCATCATTGCACTAACGAATTGTGTTTGTCGGTTTGTTGTATTGTTTTATTGCCGTATTGTTTGATTATTTTTTTTATATACAAGATTATAAAAAGGATCTGTTGGAAAAATATATTTGAATTACCGTTACGTGCGGGTATTTAAAACTGGTATTTTTTTCGTGAAATATTGTGACGGAAATAAAAAAAAATAAAATATCTTTTTTAATACTTTTTTTTTAAATAAATATTAACATTCTTAAGTTCGTATAGAGGAAATGGGTTTTTTCTCATAATTTTCAGAAAATGTATATCAATATTTGGGTGCATTTTTTAATTTTTATTTTATATTGTTTTTTTTTGGTTTAGGTTCTTTTATTTATTATTTTTTATTTTATTCTTATTTTGGTTTCATTTTATTCTTATTTTTTATTTTTTTTTTTCATTTTTTTTGTTTATTATTTTTTTCTTATTTTAAAAACAAAAACATAATTTTCACATTTTAGAAAATTTTTAGCAATATTTTATTTATTTTCTTGCTTTCATTATTTTATTTTTTTTTTTTGATTTCATATATTTCATTTTTTAATCATTTTTTTTTTATTTTATATTATTTAAATGCATTATTTTTAATTTAATTTGAATTATATGTAGTTTTATTTAATTTAGTTTTTTATATTATGTTATTTTTTAGTCTGATTTTTTTCATTTCATTTTAATTTATTTAATTCTTTTAAATTCATTTTATTTTTTTAACTTATTATTAAATTATTTACCTTATTTTTCTATTACAAACACACA
Organism: Bactrocera dorsalis; assembly: GCF_023373825.1. Taxonomy (NCBI): domain Eukaryota; kingdom Metazoa; phylum Arthropoda; class Insecta; order Diptera; family Tephritidae; genus Bactrocera; species Bactrocera dorsalis. The sequence continues at coordinate 99,432,751 of NC_064304.1, read as the reverse complement.
AATAATATTATTCTTTATTTTTAGAAAAATTTTATCAATATTTGGGCATCATTTTTCTTCATATTTTAAGTTTGGACTTGTACTTTATATTTTGAATTAGTAAAATAATTAATTTTCTTTTTATTTAATTCAATTTATTTTTTTATATTTTTGTTTTATATTATTAAACACATTATTTTTTGATTCTTTGAATTTTTTTTTATTTTTTATATTAAAAAAATGTTTATATAAAAAAATTTTATATTAAAAAATAGATACAAAAAACACGTTTTCTTTATTTTTATAAAATTTGTACAGATATTTTTATTATTATTTTCTTTAATCTTAACTTTCATTTTATGTTTTCTGTTCTATAATTTTAATTTACTTTATTATACTTAATTTTATTTCACCTTTAACTTATTTATTTTATTTTTTTATTAATTATTATATTATGTAACGCATTACTTTTTAAATTTATATTTTATGTTGTTTTACTTTATTTTATTTTATTTATTCTTACCTATTATTATATTTTCTTATTTAATATTTTTTTTGGTTTCAATTTTTTTTATTCTTATTTTTCTTTTATTTTTAAAAAAGAAAAGAAATATTTTTTATTTTAGAAAATTTTGTAGCAATATTTTTTTATTCGATTTTAAGTAGGAGTTAAGTTTGAGTTTCATTTTATGTTTTTTCTATTAGTATTTTAATTTACTTTATTATATGTTATTTTATTTCATTTTATTTTCCTTTATTTTATTTTAATTTATTATTTTTAATTTATTGCATTTTAGTTTTATTAATTTTTTTATTTATATTTTATTTTATTTTTTTTACACGAACTATATGATTTTTTTTTTACTTTTTCACATTTTTGAGAAAATATTTTATCTTGTTTACTCTTAAATATATGAACAAAAATCCACTTTTCTCCTGCTAAGGCACAATTTTCAATTTTATTATCAACAGTTTTCTATTTATATCTATTTATTTATTATTATTATTATATTTTTTCTAATTTAACCATTCTCTACTTTATTTCATTTTTTTAAATATTTATTATTATTTTCTTCGTTTGTAAACGCTTTTCGTACACAAATTTCCACAAATATTTCCGTCGTTCTTCAAACATTATTTTCAGCTTTTTTCAGCTCATTTGCAGTCGGTTATCAATGCCAAGCAAATGTTGCTGCATTTGCTCAAATGTTGCTGACACAAATCGCGGCAATATGCATAATTTGCTGCTACGCACACACACGCAATGCCACCCACACCTACACAAATGCACCGCTGCACGCACCTGTGCATGTGTGTGTATGCGGGTGGAGAGGAATTTCATATGCATATGCGCCGAAGATACGCGCACCGCGTGCGCCATTCACTTGGCTACTTTCTGCGTAATTTCCCACAACATCCAAGCGATACACGCTGTCACTAGCCAATTGCATATGAGTGAGGTGAAAAGTAAAACAAAAACAATAAATATAAAAAGTGAAATAGGAAAAACGTCAAAACAAACAAATTGAAATTGTTTATTGACCGCAATGCTACAAAACGAATGCTAAATTTTGTGTTGTTGTTGTGATGTCTGGCATTTGCATATACTGTTAGTGTTGTATGTATGTATTTATGTAGCGCTTGCCATTTTGAAAGCGCACGAAACGTAAAGCGCGTACTACAAAATTGTTTTTCGCTTTGCTTTGGCTGATTTTCCGCTAACAAATTAATTTCAGTTGCTTTATTTTGAATTTTCACCATTATGGCTTACAGCGCACACACTTCCAAACACACTTTTTACATATTTTGCGTGCTATTGCAGGTTTTATTTGAAAATAATATTTTTCAAAGCACAAAACTTTTTTTCTTCAACTCTTAAACACGCTTATACCTTTTTTTGCCACTAAATTTCGATTTTTTTAAATTTTCCGTTGTATCACATCCACCAGCGCTTCAGACGCAACCGTTTTCAACTGAGAATTCCAAGTCTACCGCCGTCGCAAGCACCGAGTGCACAACGCGCTACCGTAACGGAACGTTGGTCCGAGCCAACCCCCAAACTTCGAAGAATCGAAAAGTTCTAACCAACTACGCCAAACCGTTATGCATAAGTACTTTGTATCTCTGGCTACTCAGCGCTACTGCGGACCCGCCGAACAGATACTCGACGATTTATACTGAACGCTGTATGTCTTTGCTGATGTTGACTGATGTTTCTGCTGTTGTTGCTGCTGTTGAGCTGGTGAGCTGTTGCGTCTAGCGCGGCTGCCTCGGCTACTGTTTCGGTTGAGGTGTCGAGAGAGCGAGCACATATGCAACTCACAGTCCACATTACGCGCCGCTGTTTGCGTTGTTATTATTGATATTTTTATATAAAAAAAAATTTCTCACTTTTTATTTGTTTTGGCTTTATTATTTAAAATATATGCCGCTCACTCATTATTTACATTAGCTACGCCGCTTAGATATTGAGTATATCGCCGATTTGCTATTGCTGCTTATACATTCATACGTATATAAATACATTTTTATAGAAATAATACGGCAGGACAAATGCCAGCGAAGACTTCTCCCTCTTGATGAGGGGTCTGCAGATTGAACGTGCTTCCCAATATTTCGCGCTCACAGACCACCCTTCAAATTTGCGTTTACCAGCCCGGCTTGTCTATCTAAGCGAACGATCGGCCAGCAAGTCAGACATTCGTCAAACGTCACACAAGCATGCCAGCTGTGCTGGTTTATGTTCTATGTATTTCTGCTGCTCTCGTAGTTGTTATTGTTGGCGGTATCACATTGGCGCGGCGTGTTGCTGAACGGAAGCATTATTGTCAGTTAAGCGCCAACTGATATGCTCAAAGCTCAAATTGACGGCCTACCGTAGGCAGCAATAGCAATAAAGAAAACGACAAATACAGTGTTCCTTCGATATGCATGTGCATATATGAAAAGCATTTTACGACTACTTGCTTTCCGTCAATCTTTACTTTATGCTACCGGACCACTCTTTTCAGGCAGAAGTGATTGTGGCGGTAGACGCCTTCTTTCAGGGAGGCGGGCTTTATAACTGTGCGCTCAAAGCCAGTCAAGGACTATGCGATCTCACTAGAAATAGCATCAAGCTTCTTCCTCATCAGACTCCTTTGAGTACCTGGTCATAACGAAAGCGCTGGTAACTGCAGATCTAATGAACTAACCAGCATCATCGAAATATGACCGTGTTGGATCTCCCTTAACGTATAGCATTCTAGCATTCTTCACAAAGAGGTCTCGCGTGCGCTTAGCAAGCGCTGGTCCTGTCAGTTTAACTCCTGTGTAACTGCGAAATCCTTTTAACCTAGAGTTGAACGCAGGATATCTATTGAACTACTTGTTCTTAGCAAAGTTCTTCTTGGACTCCCTGCATTGGAAAGCTAAAATTCTTCTCGGACACTAGTTGTTCAAGTTGTTAGGGTTCTTAATGGACACCATCTATATTAGAAAGCTAAAAATCTTCTCGGACCCTAGTTGACTAAGTTCTGTGGGGGAGGGTGGCATGCAGCATAAAGGCACTTTTTTTTCCATTGTCTAGTTTTTGCAAAACTGATTCCGACACATCTCGCTAGTCTTAGCTTCGGCAGATACATATAGGCGAAACTGATATTAGTCGATCAACCTTACGAGAAGGTTCGATGATCTTACATATACTTGAAATTTGTTTGTATTTTGAGGAACCTGCAAGCCATACAGGCAGCAGCTTTTGAACAAAGGAAGAATACAAATTTTATTTGGTAAAAGTTTATGGCGGCTGGTACTACATAAATCATTAATTTTTTCTTAAATTTTGAGAAAAAAAAATAACAAAATAAATAAACTAAAGAGAGAACAGGAAAATAGGTATTGTTGTTGTATTACGCCGAGTTGACAGTCTTTAGCCGGAAAAAATCAGGTGCGTTTCGGTTACGTAGACCCGACTGTCGTGGGAACGGTAGGTGTATATGTACCCAGTTCACGTTAACACAAGCTTTACTATTCTAGCAAATAGTGAAATACGTAAATATATGTGAGTAGTATTTATACGAGTGTACTATACCGAACCTCAAAAGTGCGCTGCCACCGTGTACTATCTGTCGGCGTACGCAAATTTCCTTTATGACAGCTACTTATCAAAAGCGTCAGTCGTTTCACACGTCAGGGTTGATCATTTTTTTCCTTATCTCGAGCACATAACTGTGGCCATTTTTAACTTTTCTGCTTTACTTTTTATTATTAATTCATATACATATATGTATACTTATTTAGTAATCATGTGTATAAATATTTATCTCAACCGTTACGCGTGGTAAAGTGAAGTTTTAATTATTTACCCTTGACGACTTTGGAAGAAGTTAAAGAGGGTGCAACCTTTCTTGCAATATCTTTGTTGATATATGTATGTGTGTATGTATGTATGTATATATTTAAAATTTGTTGAATAGATTTGGGTATTTTTAACCAATTATTTCATATCTATAATATATATGATGACAGCCATGAACAGGCCAAGTAACATACAAACTGAATCAGCAGACGGAGCAGGGATTTAGATAAAGCAAATATTTGTATATGAAGGCTGTCAAATTATTTTTCGTTCGAACGTATGTTTTTATCAAGCAATTTGGTTCTAATTCAGCTAATTTTGAATTTTTTGTACAACAGGTAAATCATTCCCGGTCTGAAACATAGATGTCGCTGCTAGAATTAAATCCATATAATTAAGAGGTTGTTACCGACCAAAACGTTAAAAAAGCGCCCAAAATAATTTCGCATGGCCGTAAAGATGGTGTCATGTGTAGAAGTTCCCGAAAGTGAGGAAAGTTCTCTGATTGCCATTCACTTGGGAGTAGCCAGAAACGACTCTCACTACTTCCGGTTCTAGACCAAGTATCCTCTGGGTAGCCAAAGCACATTCGTTTGAAGGCAAGCTAAAGTGAGAAGGTGAAACATCCCCTTCACAGGGTTGTGTGGTGGGTTTGGGACCCGCCACTTAAAAAACGCCTCCAATGAAAAATTACAACTAGCCTCGGATGAGAGACCCCCCTTTTGATGACGACCATAGCAAACGAATTAAAGGTAGCAATTTAAGGGCATGCAACTGGAATGTCCGGTCATTTAATTGGGAAGGTGCCGCTGCACAGCTGTTTGATGTCTTCGTTAGAGTGAAGGGTGACCTCACTGAGGCGAGTAGATCCTTGTGGCATTTACTACAGTAGTCATATAAAGAAACGCAAATTCGGCGTGCGAATCGTGGTGGGAGAGAGGCTCCGTCATCGAGTTCTGGCATTCACCTCGGTGCATGAACGTCTAGCCACAATCCGCATCAAAGCGAAGTTCATGAACATATCGCTGATTTGCGCCCACACCTCAACGGAAGGGAAGGACAATGTGACCAAAGATGTCTTCTATGAACGCTTGGATCGCACCTATGAGAACTGCCCCGCCACGATAACAAAAACGTGCTTGGCGACTTACACGCCAGGGTGGACAAGGAAGGTATCTTTGGCGCAACAGTCGGTAAATTTAGCCTCCTCGAGAAAACATCCCCAAATGTGCAATGTGTGTTACTATAGTAATTGTAATAAACTTCAAGACTCAGTATTGCACCTCAGTAGTCCTCAAACTGAGTTTCAACTGCTTTTTTATAGTATAATTCCCGTTAGCATTTAAAAAAGGAAGTATTTCGTTATAATATTGACCCGGCATACCTTAGAATTGGTATGTAATATATTTAGCATATTGCAAATACTTAAAGTAATGCCTTTCGTAATCTCATAATTTCCATGAGCGTATTTTGAACTCAAAATTCATCCTCCAATAAGCAAGTAAAGTATAAGTTCAATTTCCGCGCACTTCTTTCATACATATCGGTGAATATACTCTATGCATGTGATACATCTGCTGCATATCCATCAGCAGTACGTCCAGTTTTTTTATTTCAAAGATAATATAGTCGGCCAGACGGCAGCCACGAGTAGCTCACATTGCCAACATCTATATATATAATAAATTTCTGTATAAGTTTAAGTGCACGAAACAATAATTAGGACTTTTATTTGACCATTTTAAGCATAAACTAATTGGCGTTTGTTGCTTCTAGAAAAGCATGTCACATTTATTTCTATTTTTTCCTACTATATATACATATATATATATATAGTATATAACTCGTACATATATTATCTGCCTGCAGATAGCACACCCAAAAATGTTGTATTTGTCAGAATTTCGTTAATTCACAAATAAGTGCAATTTTTTCGCTTTGCACAAGAAACTTGCAAAAGATACAAAAGCAGAGATAGTGTAAATTGTTGCCAAAAAAAAATTTGCAATATTGGGTCACATGCCGTGTCGCAAAAACTTATTGCATGTAACAAATGCAATATATTAAATGCAGTGTACGATTCGCCAAGCGTTGGAGAGTGGTGAATCGAACATACTATACCAGTTGTTAATATCAATTGGCAGCACTTGTGCAACAACTATGCGTTAACAAGTCGTTTGACATTTATGCTTTTGTAACACGCTTTTTTCTTTAGTTTAGAAGCACTACTTATCGCGACAAAAAACATATTAGTATGTTTTTAGTTTCCAGTCCTATGATTTCCATAAATAACTACATATGATTTATTTCAAGTCTTAAGTTTTCAAAAATAATAAAAAACCTGTTTTTGTCATTTCAGCCATTCATAATAGCAAAATTAGACAAAATATCTAAAATATAACTGGTATGGTATCAGTTAATATATCGGTTATAAAAAGGTTACAAAAGTCTAAAAACTGATTGCTATTTTTGAGTAGATAACGAAAACGAAAATTGTGTTTTATAGTGTAATGCTTGTACATGTGGCATACTTTCTTTGGCTGCACTTGAACTCACCATATGTATAAGACCAAAGACCAAAGACCAAATTACTAGCAACTGCCAGATGGTTCGCTAGATTCACATAAGTTTAGACTACCACAGTTTGTATAATGTGTTCGATTCGCTACTCTCTAACTCTCGGTCTTTTAAAGAAAACAATTATAACTGATAGCAGCATGAAAATAAAGGTGTGTCCTCCTTACTCACAAAATCGTGAGCTGTACTCTACTCATTTACACTCCGCGCCCATGGAACCACAGCAAACGTAGTCACGTTCTTAAACTTCTTATTTTGGGACACGTAATTCTTATTAACATCGACTATTTTTAAATTTCATATTCATACATTATGTAAATATTGATTTGTGTGTACACAATTCGATCAGCGTACAAATTTTAAAGGCAAAACTGAAACACTTGTGCTTCGAATCTACAATATTTGTATTTATTGCCTCCAATCAATGTTGAAAGCACAAAGCTTGCGTCAGTCAAAAGGTTAATGTTTGCACAGGCCGTACGAAAGTGCGAAAAAGAAGTCAATTTTTAAATACACAGAATAATAATTGCGTATACAGAGGGTGATCCATTTCGAGGTTCCCAACTTTTTTTAAAGAAAATACACTGTAACTTCAAATTTAATTGAGAATGTTTATTATCATTCGAAATGATGTTTATGATATCACACGATCTTGGTGGCCAAACGACCGGTCTAAAACGTTAAATTATCTGCTCACCGCAGTGTTCTGTTGGATGAAATGCTCATGCACTCGAATATCTTCAGTTTGCTCTTCGTCCGAAATGCAGCAATTTTGCTTGTTTTCATGCCCGTTAAGCCAAAAATGGCCCTCATCACTGAACAAAATTTGGCTCGAAAATATCAGATCTTCTTGGAACTTTTCATAACATGACAGCTCACAGTGTGAAGTTTAGAAGAACTCCAAAAAATTTACCAAAACCTCATGCAACTAAAATATCTAAGCAACAAAAAAATAAATTGTCACAAGATGAAGCTAATCTAGTGTAATCTCAGCAAAATTAATATTTGCACTGCCTGTCACTGCCTTTAAGCAACATTATGCCAGCCATATTGCAACCTCGTGTCTAAGGCATAAATTATGTGCTAGCTTAGTTATGGAAACGCTTGGGTCAACACTTGTCTAGCGCATAGAGGCGCGTGAGCTAGTAAATGACTCTATAAGATTTCATATACAAATATATCCATATGTACTTAAGCTATTATTAACTACTTCAGACTTTTATGACATTGATAATGCGCAAATAAAACGTTTATGCTGTAGCACGTTTAAATTTATTGGCGCAAGCTAAAAATAATAATAACAATAACAAAAATTGGACACAGTGTGAGGTTTTCTATATTTTTATTTTTATTTTTGTATGTTATTTATAAGAAGCTCGCGCTGTTATGCGCTAAGATTCGCTGATTTTGAACAAATTGTCATGCAATTAGCTTAATCGAGTATTAGCATCGGCTTTCAGACAACCGCTTAATTAAGTCAATTAACAATTGCACATTTTCTACGCCCAAATCTCCCAAGACGTCATCGATTTCAACACTTATCACTCACATTTTTTCTTTAAAAAATATTTGCACTGATTGCGATAGCCTTTTAAGTATGGCGTGGCTTCCCAAAACCCAGAAAAACAAAAAAGCGCAATTAAAAGCCGGAAAATTAAACATGTGCAGCAAATAAAAATATTTTTGCAACAAAAAAAAAAAACAAAAAACAAGACATCAATCAGGCACAGACCTTAAGTCTACACAGCAGTTGATGCTTGCCAAATTGGGCGGCCAGTGTTTCCCTTGGGCTTAAAATAAAAAAAAAGTAAATAAAAAAAGAGCCAAGAGAGATCACAAAAAACACAGAGGCTACACAAAAAGCGAAACATCAATCAAAATTAATAGACGGAAATAAAAGGAGAGCGAATGCAATGCGATAAGCCACTCACTTCAACAATGTAAAACAGAAATTTTTAAAAGCAAAGATAACAATTTCGTAAACAAATACAGAGGCTTACAATTTTGAAGATTATGGCACTTTTTTAATGTTTTATTTGCTGGCTTGTAAAGTGTATGAATTGGCAAAACCTTTGAGTATAACTTATGTAGGTAAATGATTATACATAGGTTGCCTTTTACATTTCGGGCTTTGGACACACTAGTGTTGCTAGCTGACAACACACAAGTTTGTCGTAAAGTTTGAGATTTTTGTTGTTGTACATACTCAGGGCATTTTGACATACGAACGCTATTTTTGTTGTTTACAGTAACTTGAAATATTCATCTCAGCCGATTCACCATGTTTTGGAGTGTGGTGTATCGAATACACTATACCCGTTGCTCAAACAAATTGGCAGCACTTGCGTTACAACTCTACGCTCACAGGTCCTTTGTCACTTACGTTTTCGTATTACGATTTTTTCTTTGTTCCCGAAACTCTTTCTTCGTACAGCTCATCGTTCCATCGAATGCGGTATGCGCAAAAGACCAAACATCTTCCTCAGAACCTTTCTCTCGAAAACTTGTAACGTCGACTCATCAGTTGTTGTCATTGTCCATTCCTCTGCACCATATAGCAGGACGGGGATTTTGAGTAACTTGTAGAGTTTCGTCTTTGTTCGTCGATAGAGGACTTTACTTCTCAACTGCCGTTCAGTCCTGAAGTAGCTCTTGTTGGAAAGAGTTATTCTGCGTTAGATTTCGAGGCTGACATTATTGTTACTCTTAGTACTGGTTCAAAGCTAGACGAAATTATCTACAACTTCGAAGTTATGACTGTCAACAATGACATGGGTGCCAAGTTGCGTGTACGACGACTGTTTGTTTGATGACAGGAGATGTTTCGTCTTGCCCTCGTTCACTATCAGACCATTGGATTCGCTTTCCTATCCATTCTGAAGAAAGAAGAACGAATCGCCTCAACAGGCAAATGATAGCGTATGCTAGCAGCTGTACACTCTTATAGACGATGGTATCTTCTCTATTTAGTTTTACAACTCGAATTATTTTCTCCAAGAGTAGATTGAAGAATTAGTTTTGCGGGGATTTACTTTTGTGCTCTAAACCCGAAATATAAAAGACCACTAGTCAACCACGTATTCAATATCTTCCAAAACTTAAAAAGCTTGCAGCGTGACGAATCGAACAAACAACTAAGGTAAATAATAAACCTTTGAAACATTTGACACTTGACGTGAATCACTGAAGATTTTCCCAAACTACATATTCTATATAACCGGCTTTATTACTATTTTGCTGTCACTCCAGCTGATTAAAATAATATACTTGGTAGTTCTACCAAGCTAATTACAACAATAACAGTCAATATGTAAAAATCAATACGACGATGCTTCACTAAAACTTTGTGTACTAAATAATTTTGTTTCCAAGTGCTTTTCATACAGCACAACAAAAACAAGTTAGTAGCGTCTATCAATTTCATATGCCCTGCTGTTGTTTTGACATTCGTCTAATCAAAGGTGGCGAGGTTACCTAATCACTAACTATGCGCCATAATGATAAAAGTAGTCTATCGGGTTTGGGGAGTATTTCTATTTCGCGAATCTTTAATTTCCGTCAAACAAATACCAAACAAAAATTATTAATAATATTAAACTCACACAATGCTATGTATATATTTGCACACAGCCAGGTATTAATCACATATTGATTTGTACTAAAATATATATATTTCGCAATGCGACTTAATAAGAAGTCCGACAAAGGCATATTGATAAGAACTTCTTAATACAGTGGGTATATGCCGGCATTATTTATATTTATTATGCCGGTAATAGCTAAACCAACTCGTATTGATAACACTTTTGGGACGTCACTAGTAAGTCCAAATCGAACATGTGTCAGCGGTGTGGTGGCAATTAAAATTTGGCAACAGTAAAAGATATATACATATGTATATGAATAATGTCTTCTTTTAGATTCACGTCATCAATTATATTACTGCTTGTGGTTAACGGACTCAGGAGGGAAGGTTATTTGCGTTACTACTTTTTTTTAAATTAACTTTTTTGACATACTTAAGAGTAAAATTACGCAAACTTTATGTGAAAATTGTTCATAAATACATCTCTTGTATTGATTTTATTACATATGATAGATTTCAACGTCTGAACACAGAGTTAATATAGTATAACTGTCGAACTTATTAACAATTGTAAACAAAAACTTTCCTTGCAATCGTTCATGACGTCACCATGCAATATATTTTACCAAAAAATTTGATGGATCCAAACTGCCGCAATCGCCATTTGTAAAGTTTTTAAGTAATAATGTTAGTCACTTTAGAAGCTCCTAACTAATCATTAAACTTATGAAAACTGGCCCAAAACTGTCAGTATTGTATGCGTCAGAACTTTAGTGCCGCTTCTTGGCAATAAGCTATGGCTATACTCCTTAATGCTATTATGACGAATTTTTATTTACGTTGAAAAATTTACTATGCCTTATTTGCACTATGATTTAGAGAGGCTTTCCTTCTAGTACATATGTACATTTGTCTATAGCTTAAAATCTTATTTAATAGCACTGACTATTGTTGCTATTTTTAAAATACAGCCAGCGCCGTTAATACTCGAATTACTCACAAAAGTGAAAATGAAACTTTAATAATAGTAAAAGCTATATGTTGATATGAGTGAAGATATAAAATACATATCTATATATGTACTTTATGCTGATTATAATTAAATGTATATTTGAAAAATTTCGCATACTTATCAATTTTTCATTTCAATATTATCTCGCCTTTGTAAATTTCCATTGATACGTAAATCTCTGTCAATTTTACGAGTTAATTACCGCAATAAAACGAGTATTTACTTGAAATTAAAGCCGCAGGCACCCTTCACATTTGGCATTATCTCCGATGTGTCGTAAGTAGGTACTCGTGAATAGAAGTCACATGAAATACTTTGTATGTATTAATGTAAATATGTATACAAGAGTATGGGAATATCATGAAAAAATCGCACGATTGCGTCTCATATTAAAAATAATCGCGGTGCGAGTGCAAAACATTTGTACCATATACATATGTATGTATATAGACATATTTAGAGATTGCTATCTAAAAACATTTAATTAAACTGATAGATTACGAAAAATTATGCATCTTAAGTACTTGCTTTTTAAAATTTATTTTTTATTTATTTTCTATGAAAACATTAACTGGTCCCATAGCCTTCGCGCCTGAAGTTCATTGTTCAATTAACCGGGCCTTTGCTGGATTAAAGTGCTAATTTAGATCGATTTAACATATAAAAATCTTAGTTTATTATATTAATTTTCTGCCGGTTGTTGTCCAAACTATAAATTTGGTTGTGATTATGGAGAAAATATCAATCCGTTCCTTCAATTAACGATTGAGCAAAATAAAGGCAAAGAACGAATGCTTATTAAAGCAAAATAAGTGAAATATTTAACTGAAAAAAAAATTAAATCAAACACAAGTAATATTTTCCGAAACACCAACTTCATGACCCTACCTTTCAACTGGGAAAGAAGGCTCAAAGTAAACATAGAAAAAGATGGCTGTCGTAAAGGTATGTTAGCTACGCGCAAAACTAAACATCTATACGGCTGAAAATAGACGATGGAGGTGGTGCGGGACTATACTGTCCAGAGTTAGGCATAAGGCAACCTTTTAATTTAAGCGATCACCGATGTATATCAAGTTGAGGTCATTTTCTATTACGACAGCCGTGGAGCTGGTCTATAATGCACATGGCAGTCAAACAGCAATCAAGGCAGTAACCTGGTATCCCATACCTGCCATAAGTGTTATGGGAAGCAGTGTAAAGTATTGCCAGAAGTAAGCAAATTCACTTCTTCTGGATTTCAGGTCACAAAGGCAACGAAGGCAATGAAATATTGGACGAGATTGCCAAGAATGATATACAACTAACATGCGAAAACGTAATCAACATTGGGAAACCTAGGCATTGTCCAAACGACGGTCTCGACAGAAGCATGATAAATAAATTCAGAACCCGATGGAACAAGCTAACTGGGTACAAGACTAGAAAAATCCTGTGCAAAACGGTAGATCGGAAGTTCACAAAATTCCTATTGGCTCTCGATATAAGAAACTGCAGGAACATGATCGACACACTAACTAGTCACTGTCTGGTGGCGGCACGCTCGCAGAATGGGGCTCACAGATCGAGAAGACTGCAGGAAATGTCTAGAGCAGGGCAAAAGGGAAACAATGGAACATCTCTTGTGCACTTGTTCCGCATTAGCAAGGGTGTGATAAACTAGAGGATCAATAGTAATGCTGCAGAGTCTGTTAAAATTCGCGTCAAGCGCAGGGATCCTAAAAGATGACTACTTCTCTTGCACTCCTTCTTGTATCCCAAAGGATCAAAACTGGTCTAAGCGTGGCTTATTGGCCTACCAGTTTAACCTAAACCAACCAAACCCAATATTTTCGGAAAGTCGTTGAAATTTGAAATATGAAGACTGATGAGCACAAAATTGGCACTTAATTTTTTTCACTTTCACTAAAATTCACTTTTTAACGCGGTAGCACTAATTGAGACTCAATTTAGAATACAATATAGACAACAATGTTGTTAACTTAGTTCAGAACTGAAATGTTTTCTTTGATAGAAGTCATGCTTACTAACAACAGCCATGTGGTGAAATCATATTGCTGAAAAAGTGGTGTAATTTCCAAAAACATTTCTTAAATCTATAAAGAAGAGAATACTATCGCAATCAAAAATATTTATCGAATACTAACACTCTAATATAGCCATTCCTACTAACATATATTTTTTCTTTTAGGTGAACATTTCTCGAACAAAGATCGAGAAAGTTGAATGGCTCTGTCACAGTGCAAAGTCTACTAAGCTATAATCTAAAAACTCTATATAATAGAAAGAGTATAGTTTGCTAAGCGCTATATACCATATGTACCCAATCTAAGAATCCGTATGGAAATATTTTTTTGTACTTATATATATTTTTGTGTCAACAGGCGTGTTCTACTTTCGTTTAACAAGTCTTTTCGGGTTTTTTATTTTATTTTTTTTCAATTGACACTTTTTATTTGTTCTATTTGATGACGGCTAATTTAATTTTAAGTATGCATATATTTTTCATACATATTTTTTATGTTTACTTAATATTGCATACTTGCAAATAATGAAAACAAAGCTTTCGAAGCTAAGCTCCAACAAATCTCGAAAAAAATTTTGATTACACTCATATTTGCCGATATTACGACTCTGCTGAGAATTACAAAATATTTTTTTTAAGAAAATATTTATTATAATTGATAGCAAGAAATAAAAGAAGAAATAATTATTAAAATTAGCATGCAGCACTATACTCAGGCCTTACTCAACCAACACTAATTTAAGCTGTTCGGCGCACTGTTATCATGCAATCAACTAACAGACGCCGTGAATCAGAAAATGTTAATTAACATTACAGCCTATCAATAATAACATTCTGCGGTGAGGTGTTAAAAGGCCTAAGAGCGCTTTACATAAAAACAATTTATTTTATTTATTAAATTTCACAGGCCAAATTTCAAAACCGAATTTCGCATTTTCTGAATTTACAAAGTCAAAAATAGCACATACATATGTATATTTAAAAGACTGATTGGGAGTGATCGATTGCTGTCAACATGAGTGGCATCCGCACAATTGAAATCCAGTTAAAACAGTTATGCCTGCACGCGTTAATTATTATGTATGTACGCGTTAATTAAAAAATTAGGTAATTGGAAATATTTTCATTCAGATTTTTGATCGATTGCACCGCGATATTTTATCTACATTTAATTGAAAGACGTGCGAAAAATGTCAACAATAAATAAAGAAATCGAATGTTTACATGTTTGACGCGTGTATTCATAAATTGACTGTGAAAAATGTACAAGTACACACGTCAAACATTACTTATTTATGTTATTGTTCACTTTAATTGCTTGGCTATTTATTATAAGTGGTTTTTACCTAGCATATTTAAGCCAAAGCGTTTACTCTTGCTTTCTTCTAAACAAACAATTCATGTTTTTTCTTTAAAAGACGCGAGCGGCAGCCAAATTGGCCATACAAGTAGCATATATACAAATATCTAATTCTTAATAAATATATGTGTGCTTATACCTTTAAGTAATTCGCCGCGCTTCAGCTTGTTGCCTTATTAAACTTTTTTTCAAATGCTTTTTTCCTTTCTGCTCTTATATGTATGTAAATACTTCACAACTCTTTGTTAAAGTGAGAATTATATTTATTACGCCAACGTCGCCCTATGAAATATTCATGCTAATTTCATTGATGTTTCGAAAAGCCAACAGGAAGCGTTCGTTCTGGGCACCTTTCGCAATAATTAAATATTTTTTATCTCTTTAAATATATTTATCTCGAAAAATGATGAAATATTTTTCAATTTTAATTAATTTATTTTGGACTCCATTAAGATTGATTATATTACCTTTAATATTAATAATTAAAAATATTTCATTGCTAGCGTATACATATATGTACATAAAGAATTTACTATTTTTAGCTGTGATGTTGTCATTTTGATATCTCAGTTTATTTTTAGCAAACCGTATCGTCATATTTATATTTAAGCAAACTTAAGTGAATGCTTTCTGAATGAAAAATTTAAATTTATACCCTGAACAAAATGAAGTTTCTAAAAAACAAACAATATAAGAGTGAAACACCTAATTTTTTATTTTTTTTTAGTTTTTGTTTTTCGTTTCAAAACTACAAAAGTTCTGCGATCTCGAAGTGTGCTCTAGTTAGAACACAATAAAATCTAAGAAATAACAATGCTTAATTTCAAAATTGGCTAGAGATCTTCTGTGCTTCGAAAAAAAAATTGTCAGTACTTCAAAATCTCTTCGAATCAAAGTTCATAACGATTCAATATTCGAACGATGCCGAAGTTCTGAAGTAGTTTTCATAAGAACTCAAAAGTCTGTAATCAAAAGCAGCTGAACAAGAACTTAAATCTACAAACATGCAGTTATCCTGCAATTACAATCTGCAGAACCTAAATGTTAAAGGTACAACTCTTTCAAGGACCGCATCAAACTGCTTGAGGTAGGCTTGGACAGCAAACTTTTGTAGAAGCACAACGTGAAAGAAAGACTCGTTGCGCAATGCATAACGAGAGCTTTATAAAAAACTCCAACGGGGGCTATTGAACTGGTACTAAACTTCCCACTTAAAACCTCTTCACTGCTTACAGGAGAATTTACATATAGAACTTTCGGACATACCTCGGTGGATAATGGCGATTCGGCAAACACCGATTGCATGACCCTACTTTTCAACCGAGAAAGAATGTTCAAACTAAACATAGGAAAAGTTGTCTGACGTAAAGGTATGTTAGCTACGCGCAACACTCTAAACATCTATACTGATGGCTCGAAAATGGACGATGGAGCTGGTGCGGAAATATACTGTCCAAAGTTGGGCATAAGGCAACCTTTTATGTTGGCGGACCTCTTCAGTATATTTCAAACTGAGGTCTTTGGTATTGCGAAAGCAGCGAAGCTGTCTCCTAAAGCACCTGCAGGCAATTCCAAAGTTAACATCCCCGAAAACAACCAAGCAGCAATCAAGGCAGTAACCTTGTATGCCATATTGGCCCGAAGTGTCTTGGAAAGCAGGACAACGGTGGAAAGTGTTGCCAGAAGTAAGCAACTTCTCTTTTACTGAGATTGCCAAGAATGATGTATGACTAACATCCGCAAAGGAACTGAAAACGAAAATCAACATTGGAAAACTCATCACCAATGACCATGACCATATACGACGATCTCGCCAGAAACATGGTGAAGAAAATCAATACCCGATGGAACGAGCTACGTGGGTACAAAACTGCAAAAGTCATGTGCCAAACGGTAGTTTTGAAGTTCACAAAATTTCTATTGACACTCAATCGGAAAGGCTGGCGATATACGACCGCAAGATGGGGCTGACAGATCGAGAAAACTGCAGGAATTGTTTAGAGCATGGCAGGAGGGAAACAATGTAGCATCCAATTTGCACTTGTCCCACATTGGCAAGACTGCGCTGTAAGCATCTGAGGTCCGCACAGTATGATGCACTGGAGGAGGTATGGACAGTAAGGCACCAAAGTCTGTTAAAATTCTTGTCAAGCGCACGCACCCTAACCAATCCTCTTGGACTTAGCAAGTGAAATCCATCTGATATCGTGGCTTATTGACCTACCAGATTAACCTAACTTAAAATAACTTAAACCATAAACTTAACCTATTTAAACGAGAAATTGGTATTACACCTAATGTTAAGAACTGTATAGGAGTTGAGCTCAATCCTCGGAGCGAATTTTTTGTGAAAGTGTCACAACAATAAAATTAAGATTTACTGTATTTTACAACAACCACATTAAAATTTGCCTCTGTCCATAAAATAGCGTCAAAAATTTCGTAAAGCTTTGTCTACATTCTATGCTCAATCGCACATTTTAAGTGCCGTTTTTGTTAGCTGCTGTAATTGCGAAAAACCATAAAAATAATTTTAAATTTTTACAGCATTTTTAATTACATGGACACAAATTGCGTGCTTCCTGTATTCATGTTGACAGTGAAGCCCAGATAAGCGAGTCAAATTAAGTTAGATTTTTGGTTTACGATTTGTGATTTCTACATTTATATCTTAAATCTTAAGTTATTAGGAAGGGTGTTAGATGTTTTCAGGGTGTCAGAGATAAAACTGGGAACAGGTGTTTATTGTGGTGAATTTTTGAAGAAAAATAAAATGCAAAATACTCTATGCTACTCTACAACAACACCAAGTTGTTTTGAGAACTCTAGGCTAAGGAGAAATTTCCCCCGATCTCCAACCAAAATGCACCAGTGAAGGGTATAATAGCAACGGTGCAACCATAGTTAACGCTTTTCTCTCGTGTTTAACTGGAAGTGATTAACATTATATGTTACTATAAGCATGTACATGAAACATATTTATTCGGAAAGACGTAATAAATGAAAAAAAATATATACGACAATTGTATTCTGCGAAAACCGCGAGTGGTCTGCAATAATAATTTTTTTCATATATGCTGAGTGTTGAAATTTCTGAAATTTCGCTGAAGTGAGCGATGACTTGGGTGGGGAAAGCACCTAACGAAGTACCACTGTTATATGTACATATATTGGCCTTTAATTTATGCATAAAAACACGTCAATGAGCATATATACCTATACACATATACATATACATATATGTATATATGTACATTAATGTGGTTCATTTAAATTTTTTTTAATAAAATAAAAAATTGGCAAAAATATAATTTCTGAAAAAATTTGGGTTAAAATACAAAATTGATATAAAATCGTTGAATCAACTTTTAAATACATTAAAATTTTAATTTTTAATTTTTTTTTAATTAATTCACTTCCATATATCACTGAAACAAAGCACTTTTTTTTGCATAATTGTTGGGAACATTTTGGTAGGAAATTTAACTTCATGTTTTTTCTTTGAAAGTTTTCGATAAAATCAGCTGTTCACTCATTTTTCTTTTCAATATGTGAAAACCGTCAAAAATCGAAAAGAAGGTCAAAATTAAAGGCACAATTTTTCAGGAATTTTCTTCTCCTATAATAAGCAAAATTTTCATGTGTCTGAAAAACAAAAACAAAAAAAAGTTTTAAATCAAACACCCTAAGTATAATCCACATAAATATCGATATCTACATATATACAAAGGTACTCAGCCACTGAGTCGTTTTGCCCGCCAGCAAAGCCATCAAACTGACCTTTCTCCGTTGCCAATTATATTTGCTATTTTACAAGCATTTTCTTGTATTGCAATTATTCAATTTTTATTGATTTGCCAATTGATCACTTGTACAACCTGTTTAGTTGATCTTCACAAGCAGACGCTTTCAATTGAAATGCAGCCACACAAACAAATCACAAACAAATTGTTTTCTACTACTTTTATTTGCTCGCCTGTTGCTTTCCACCGCTTGAATTCCCCTTTATGCAAATTTCTATGGATTTCGCATGAAACGTTTTTAATTAAATATGCAAAACGTGCGGCTTCGACACATTAGCCTGCTGTCATATAAAGCGACATGCGGCGTCACCATTGCGGCAAATAAAAACAAGCAAAACCAATGTGAAATAACAACTAAACGACGTCCGCTTGGTGGTCCAAGGTGCAAACAATATTGAGTCATTCAACTGCGGCAGCTAACAATATACAAATATGTATGTACTCGTATATATGCAAACATAAATCAGCAAACTGATAACTACTCAAGAAAAAAGCATAAAAATTTAAAAAACATATACACACTCAGATATGGCAAAACATTATAAATAACTATACATTTAGTATAATTTTGCATAAAAACCTGATATTATATTAGCATAAATATGCACAGTGTGTAAAAGAAATACTCGCCTTAATGCCGCTGTCAACTGTCGCATTAAATAATTAATTTATAATATTGCGCGAAAATAAAATATTTTCAAACTTACTCATCGCTTTTGAAATAAAAAAAATAAAAACCGCTCAAAAAAATGCTCAGTTTTTCCTTGAATTTTAAATAACATATCAATTATCATGTATATCCATTAACATTATGTTAGCATCCATACAAGTACTCAATAAAATATCAATTATCATGTATGTAGACATTATGTTAGCATCCACCAACAGTATTCTGCTATGTTAACCCATATTTGCGCTCACGTTTTTTAAATAAAGAATAGTGCAGCATTCTGAGTTTTGAAATATACGCTGAAACAACACAACTCAGAGCGAACACAATGGTTTGCGAGCAGGTGAGCGAATGAGCGTATGAACGAACGAGCGCTGCAAATAAGGTCAGTAGGAAAAGGCAGTGTGGTCAGTGACCTTTGTGGTTTTTTAATTTTGGTTTTGCGTAAAATAAAATTCATATACCGAATTCTTATATAGCATTTCTCAATGACACCAAAATATAATATTTGCATTAAATTTATTAGAGAGAAATATACTTAGATTTAAGAGTTTCGAACTTGGTTATACCCAGCGATTAACGAGCTCGTACTATTTAAAACAACTTAAAGACGTTAGAGATTAGGTTAAGCTATTTAGTGACATCACTTTGCTCTATAGGCAAGATCCTACCGAGAAGATCCGACATGTTCGAGCCAAACTTTGTTCTGTGATGAAGCTCATTTCTGGCTCAATGAGGATGTAAAAAGCAAAATTGTCGCATTTGCGAAGAAGGGCAACCTGAAGGCATATTTCGCAAGCTTAGCGTTCAGAAGAACTTAGTTAGAACTTTTTGTTCTGTTGTTAACTCGGTTATAACCGCGTAAGAGATGTCAACGCCAATAAAGAAGAAGGAGAACTTTTGAATTTAACTCACTCGATATACGAAGTTAACATGGAATTTATTATAACGCTGGGAGCACTCAGTGGATTTTAGCAGCAGTAGGGAGGCCTTAAGAATATCAAGCAAAGAAACCCATGAAAGACAAACTTCGAAATATTTCATGAAGTACAAAATATGCAAAGAAATCTCTTCAAACACTAAAAGATAAAAGCTTCCACACCTAATTCTCATAATAACAGATTTTTAAGACGCTTTGCGGAAGTAAATGAGCATACAGATAAGTTGCTAAGTAGATAACAACTACTTATGAAATAGTCTAGATTGTTTTAAATAAATATAGCGTGATAGTTTTTAGACGAATTAGCATAAAAATTATATTTTTAAAGCACAAAATCTGCCGGCATCATATTCAAATATTACAAGTATGAGTGAAGAGTGAAGAATATCTACGTACATATGTATATCCAAGAGTACTAAGTTAAATTTTAAGAACGCTTACCCATACATCGCATCGACCAGATCGCGTTCCCACGTCATTAGTCGCTTCATTTTGGCGGCTACTGTCTCTGAGCGCGTTAACGTCGCCGTTGTGGCAATTTTGTTGCCGGTAAGGGGCACTGTGAATTGTACCGTGATTGCGGTGAAGATTCGACGGTTTTCCAAAAGTACACACTAATATGTACTTTTATTTAGCGGCTGTTGTTGTTGTTGTGTGGATAGCGTAAAAATAACTAACTGTTGAGATGACAACAAAGACAAAGTGCCCGTTCACGCAGTTATAGTTGAATATAGAGTGTGAATGAATACCTGCTGAAGCAGCTTCTTGGCAGTACCGTAAAGACACTTTGTTGCTTTATGTGCTATGTTGCACTGTAATTAGCCAAGGGCGCTTAAGTTTATGTAATTTTTTATAAAAAAAACTTGTTTTTTGCTGTGCGTTTTGCAGTCTTTACAGCGTCTCCAAATCCACTTAGAGTACAAGGTGTTGAAGCAAGAATATTTTTGCAGCTTGTGTTGTTGTATTTCAGTATGTTGTTGTATTTTATTTATGTTGTTGTATTTTACTTAAGTTGTTGTATTTTACTTAAGTTGTTGTATTTTATTTTGTTGTTGTATTTTTTACCAAATTTTTTGTTGTTGATTTGCGTCGTTTTGTATAGATTTTGTGCAAAAACTTTTCTGATTTTACGTTTTCAATGCAAAATTTTGTTGTTATTTACTTTTTAGTTGCCACTTCTGACCCTTGTTGCTGCCACACCTCGTATGTCATATGCTACTTGGCTTTGTGCTAAATTTGTAACTTGTTCTAGTTCTCATTTTGTTTGTTTAGTGTTTTTGTTTTGTTTGTAAACTTGCAGCTGCCTTGGCACTGACACGTGTATTGAAACACCTTTAAGCTCTGTGTATATATGTGTGTGTTTGTTTTATTTTTTGGCTGCAATTGCTAAGGATTCTATAAGGGTTGTTGGGGTTAATAAAATGTATGGTTAAGTCACTTGCGCAAATTTATTTGAAATTTCAAGTGGTACTTTGCTAATATACATGTGTTGGTAGATGAATGACTCATACGAAAAGAAGCTTGGTAATTGTTGTTGTTATACACTGAAAAGGGTATATTAAGTTTGCCACGAAGCTCGTAATGCCCAGAAGGAAACGTGAGAGACTCTAAAAATTATGCATATACATATGTACATATTTATGCATGTATGTATATAAAAGATCAGCATAACGAGTTGCGTAGATTGAGTCATGTCCGTTTGTTGGTATAAATACGAACTAGTGCCTAAATTTTTAATATATCGAACTGAAATTTTGCACACACGCTTTTCTCCATAAAAAAATGCAAATTTGTTGGAACCGCCATAATCGGATCACTATAGCATAAAGCTGGCCTACAAACTGAACGTTTGTAATCAAGAGCTTGCATGGAAAGCTTTTTTATTTGAAGAGATATATTCAAGAAACTTCGCATGGATCATTATATAGATCAATAATGCAATATCCGAAGAAATCGTTCAGATCGGATCACTACAACATACACCTGCCATACAAAAAGAACGAACGGAATGTAGTGCATGTATGGAAAACTTTTTCATTTGACGAGATATATTCACGCAATTTAGCACAGTTTATTATCTAAGTCAGTAATTTAATCTCCGAAGAAATTGTTCAGATCGGATCACTATTGCATACAGCTGCCATACAAACTGAATGATCGTAATCAAGTGCTTATATGAAAAACTTTTTTATTTGTCAAAATATTTTCACAAAATTTGGCATAAATTATTGCCTAAAGCAAAGCTATAATATCGGAAGAAATTGTGTAGATCTAAGTGCTATAGCATATAGCTGGCATACAAATTGAACGTTCGTAATCAAGTGCTTATATGAAAAACTTTTACATTTCAAAAGATATCTTCACGAAATTTAACCGACGTTATTGCCTAAGAAAATAATTTAATTTTCAAGGAAATTTTTCAAATCGAACCACTTTGGCATATAGCTGCCCTACAAACAGATCGATCAAACTCAACTTGTGGTATTACCATAAATTACTTTACACATGTACATATACATATATACTAATTAATTGAAGTTTTGTTGTTGTATAATAAAGTTTTACAAAAACACCGTAATTAAATAATTTAACGTAGTTTTGCCATTGATCATTTTCAGCTGTTATAAATATCGATTTACACTTATTTGCAGGGCATATTTTCTTTTTTTCATACTTAATTTTTTATTCTACTTCACTTTTCTTTGCAATCGCTATATATAGACGCACATACATATGGCTTAACTTTCATAAATTGTCACCAACTTGATAATATTGCATAAAAAATTATGCTCATACACTTTACACTTAACAGCAAGAATTGTATGGCCTTACACTTTTCTTTTGCAGGTTTCTACACTTGCGTGCAACACACTTTTCCTTTCACCTGATAAATTTACAAATAACTTTTGGCAACCACTATCACTAACCGCATAGCAATTAACAATTTTTGAGATACAAATTTTCGACACGAAAATACAAAAATATAAATCTGTTTCGTGTCAAGAGAGAAAAGCGCGATCTTCGACGACAAACGAATGCGTACTAATATTAGTGCCACAACAAATGTGCGAGCGCGTTTTATTCAAAAAAAATTACTTAAAATTAATACAAGCAATAAGCAACAATAACAATAAAAAAGCGAACGTCGCCGGTGCGGATTTTTTCACAAATTCAAGCCATTCAAACTCACTACACAACGATATTTATACACCTATGCAGAAATGCTTGTACATATGTATGTATGCATGTATGTTAGCGTATTGAATGTATTTTGTTCCAACTGAGCGGCGAACAACGAGTGACGAATTGTTGCTGTAGTTGTTGGTAAACATTAAGTGAGAAATAATTTCGCATGATTTTTTATTCACTTTGCTATTTTGTGTTAGAAACCAGTACTCTTGCTCATGCCGTGCGCCAATCGCGACAAATCGCAACTTCTGCTGTCAAACAAATAAACGAGCGCGCAAATTGATACAATAAAAGCAGCAGCAACAGCAACAAAAACAACTTTCTTACGCGCTCATCGCGATAGTAGCGAATGCGGCATAAATTTAGTATCGCCCGTTAGTATGATGGAGCAGTTGGTCGCGCGGAAGAAGGGGCGGCGGCAGCCGGTGCTAAAAGCACGAGTACTCTGCTTTGGCGAAGTTGCTCACAATACTGCAGAGATTTTTTGTTGCTAGCTGCTTTTGTTGTGCACATTTGGAGCCGTTTGCTGCTATTATTGTTTTTGCTGTTGCGCTATCGTTGGTTGGTTGGTTGTTGGGGGGATTTTTTGGTGTGCTACTCGCATGCTCAGCGCTCTCCACGCGCTCGCGCCACCTGTTATCGCACTCAGCCTGCTTTCGGAGCAGCCGCAGCAACAGCTTGCTCACAGTGTCACAATCGTGTTGTTTTGATTGTGTTGTTATTTTTTGTTGTACTGCAGTAGTGCTGTTTATTTGTTTATTATAATTTTATCAGCATTGTGTGGTTTTACACTTAACTTAGCTTCGATTGATTTTATTTACTTTTTTTCTTTGCATTTCGACTTCGTGAAATCTTTGTTTGGTTTTGCTATTTTGCACCTTCGGATTTAATAATAAACCAGCGATAATGTTGCTTATTCTAATTTGCCAGCTTTAAAGCCAAACTTCCCCTTCTTATTGTGTCATGTGTCTGGCTGTTATCAGTCGATTTACTGCCAGTTGTCAGCATCCATTGGACAGATTGTTGATTATTGTTGAGAATTTTTTTTGTCTAAAAATTTTTTGAGAGCTTTATTATGTTTGGTGGCGACCAACCTGTTATTTTGTGCTCTGGTTGACTCTTTGACAGCCCATGATCAACAGTCGTAATATTTTACTTACGGTACAACTCATACAAGGTATAAGAAAGAAAGCTCTTCTCTCGGTTAAAGTAAAAAGATAGGAAAAACACAAAACAAAACGTTAAGAACTTCATTTTGATCGTTCAGTTTGTATGACAGCCATATGCTATAGTGGTTCGATCTATACTATATCTGTGGATATTGCACCATTGCCTCAAACAATGATCCGTGCCAAATTTCCTGAGGATATCTCGTGAAATGCAAAAAGTTTTGCGTACAAAGACTTCATACCAATCAGTGACAGCAATTTGCTAAAGTGGTACGATATCGGCGGTTCCGACAAAAGTTCACGTATATACAGACAGGCAGACAGGCAGACGGACCGTCGGGCGGACGGACAAACAGACCGACATGGCTAATTATCGGTCTAAGTTATCTTCGCCCAATTCGCACCTGTTCGAAATGCACCAGTTGTCTACTTGTTGTTGCTATTTCCTACAGGGCATGCACTTACAGGCACTAACCTTCAGTGTTGCAAAGACCTCAATGTAAGTTGTTTTTTGTTGCAAACTAAATGTCTCGCCTTGAATTTGTTTGTAGTGATGCTACTACTGTTATACAAGGCGTAGTAGGCCTATGTATCATGCGTGCCTACATGCATATAAGTATATTGTATATATTTTTATATACATAAATACTGTGTAAAATGTATACGGAATGTTAGCAAGCACAGCTTAACACAAAACTCATGAACACTTGTGAGGATGATTATAGGTATTTTTGAGTTTTGCAATATAACAAAAACTAGCTCTCTTGCGCTCTCATTGCACAGGTGCCACTCTATGCATACTTTATTTGCAGCGTATTGTTGTTGTAAATTTTTTATGATTGTTTTTGTTTATTTTTCGATTTTTTTTTTTTGAGTCAGCCGATTAACTTTTTCTGTTTGCTCTTCCGTTTTTATTACAACGTTGTTGTTGTGATTTTTAGCTTATGTGCTTTTTATTTGAAACTGCGCACAGCGACAATATTAACCCAGCAGTAAATTTGAAAAATTTTCGAAAATAATATTTTCCAAAGCAATTTGCCAGCTTTTCACGTACACAAATGGATTTCAGTGCGCTCGTTTCGGTTGGATGGAGTCATGTTTAGAAGTTCACGCAAGTGAGTAAAGTTCTCTGAGTGCCATTCACATGGGAGTGGCTAGAAACTATTCTTTTACATACGGCTCAAGCAGTTCACGACTTCCGGTCTTCGACCAAGTATCCTCTACAGAACATCCGTTTGAAGGCGAGCTAAAGTGAGAAGGCGAAACATCCCTATCCAGGATTATGGCGGGGTTTGGAACCCGCTACGTAAAAATCGTCCACAATGAAAAGTAAACAACAGCCTCTGACGAGAGACCACCCATTTTGGAAATTTTACATAAATCTGTCCGAACGGAAGTGCACGATCAAAGCTCCGGCGTCGGTATTGTTACACAAATTTTGACTACTTTTTTATTTCTAATCCAAACTAGCGTTATTGTTGTTGTTGCCCCTATTGTAATTGTTTGCTGTTGTTGGCGGTGGTGTCGATGCCAGTGTCAATGGCGACACCTTCACCGCTTGGCTGTTGCCGCTAGCTAACTTGGCAGGTGTAACGCTTTGTTTGAGATGCACAATGCAAAAATTGTTGCTTTTGTTGTAAACAATACTAATGCTATTGCTAGTTGGAATAATTTTTTTCTTTTTTTTTTAGTGTAAGCTATTTGGTAACATTTTTCATGACTACTATTATGCTATTTATAGTCTAAAACTAATTTCGTTCACATGTTCATTTAGCGAGCAGAAATTGTTCCTGTATGTACTTTTTTGTTGTTGCTATGCGCGTTGACGTCTGAAAACAGTTAGTTTGTTTAAATTAATGAAATTACAGTTAACTTATATTCGTTTAGTACCCTTGTTTATTGGGAAGAAAACACTGAAATTTAACACATATTGGGTAGTCGAGAAAGTCTTTTCGTATTTTTATAAAAACAAAAACAAGTTGAAGTTTGATTAGAAATACGAAACGACTTTTTCGACTACCCAATATATTTGTTAAATGAGGCTTGAAATCACACCTTTCCAATACTATATGGTATGACACAATGTGATTGGTAGCACTGGAGATATACGACTACAACGACATCTATCGGCAAAATACGAAAAGACTTTTTCAACTACCAAATTTCGTGGATATATCTTGACAAATAAAAGAATTTTCTATATAAGGACTTGACTGACCGATCATAGTAGTACGGCAGTTATGTTCCAAAGTGATCCGATCTGAACAATTTCTTCAGAAATTGTAGCTATGCCTTAGATATTAATTTATGCAAAATTTTGTAAAGATATCTCAAACGAAAAGGTTCAATCGTTCAATTTGTAAGGCAGCTAATTGATATTGCAGTGCGATATGGACAGCTCCGACAAATGATTCTTAGTGAGAAAAAGACGTGTGCAAAATTTCAGGTCAATATTTCAAAAACTGCGCATATGTATGTACAGAAGGACCTGGTTAAATCGGCTTAGCAAGTCACGCTGATTATTTATACATATATATATATACATATTATATACATACTTTACCTCAACGTTTACTTTTAGAGTTTAACAAACTTCATGGCATACTTAAAAAACCTTATTCAGGATGTGCAAATTTTATTTGAATTTGAATTTTTAATATTTGTACTAATTTCTTGGTAAATCATCGGTTGTTCGCTACAAAGCGCAACCCAAAAATAATAATAAACCTTTTTTTAGGTTTTAAATTACATGTAAAAATGCTCCTGTAGCAAGCTCTCTTTAGAGCGCACGCGTAAACAAGAACAACAACAATTAACCAATTAGCGCTCTGACACAGAGTCACAACATCACTGTAGCGCCACATCTGCACTTTTAATGTAGCTTCATTCATATTTATTTGAAGATACAACAGCTGACACACTTCACTTCCACAAGAAAAAAAAATCTATGTTTACTTTAAGATTTCAGTTCGGGCTTTCCATAAACTTTCTTAGCGTCTTCAACAACCCAAGCACTTACGCTATCTACCTCGAAATGCGCCTGCGTTCCTCAACACTTTGGCCGCTTCACTTCGTTCAACTAGTGCTGTGTGGTAACTTTACACAGAACGCACGACAAAATAACTGCAAAAATTAAAATTCAATAATTCTAACGATTTTTAAATCGCTTCGTTGTTTTGCTTTCCAAAGCGACACGAATTCGCGCGCCAAACACGCCACAATACTTCGCGCACAACTCGGTAAGTCGACGTTTCGTGCCAAACTGAAAATGGACAACGCCACTTGGGTTTATTTTATTGTTTCACTTCTTCCAGCTCAGCAACCACACGCTGCCCGTCCGTCGTCTTCACCGCAACGCATTTCAGTTGCTTACTTGCTTGTATGGTAGTTAACTGATTGGCCGTTGTTGTTGTTTGCGTCGCTTCGACGCAGTGTCAAAGCGCCGCGCTTCACTCTCCCGCAGCGTCAGCTGTTCGGCTGTCAAGCGGAGTTGCTTCTGGTAGATAAATAAGACCTGTATAGTGTCTGGCCGCATACCACATAGCTCTAGCGGTCAGTCTCAGGGAAACCACAGCAAAAAAACTTCATTAAATATGTGTACAAAAACCTACAAATTGTATAAAAACCGTAACTTGATATACTCGTAAGCGTCTAAGTAGGGGCTTGCCAAACAAGATACGACAAACGAAGCGCATACCGCACCGGCTATACCCAGGTGGAAATTTATTTCAAATTGATAGTACGATTGAGCCAACTTGAGATATTTTGATTTCATTGGAAAGGAATGAGTTTCACAAGGAGAAATTATGAGGTTTTAAGATACTAGATCAAACTTGAGATATTTTTGTCTAATTATAAAGTAGTGAGTTTCAAAGTCAGAAATTATTAGTTGAGGTTTTGAGAAACTGGAAAATTGCCTTCATTTGACTTCATTTCAAAAAAATATTATAAGATGGTACTACCACTTCTTATTTAAAACTTGATTTAAGCTATCTGCTTGTTCGATCCACCATTCTTTAATAACTCGCAAATAGCGGCAAGACTGCTGAAACAACGCATTAATAACAGGTCATTCAAGTGGCTACTGGGCTGCCAGCCAGGCAATTCGTACCAGCTTCAAAAAAATTTAGCAACAACAAAAACAATCAAAACATAATCACAGAAAAGCGTTATGTACTGACAGTGATAAAGTTTGTTTTTACCTTACAGTTTGGCGAATGGCGGAGAGCGTACGCGGCAAGTAAGTTGCACTAAATTTTTAAATGACACAGAGAAATTTAAATTAGCTATGACTGAAAATTAAAAGCATGCAAATGCTAAAAAAATGGCTTACGGATTCCAGCGTGTAGCAAAACTTGCTGATTAAATTTCTTGGAATAAAAGAATGTTGAGTAAAGCGGTCTTTAATAGCTTAAATACCTGCGGTGTAATTATAGGTCAATTGTTGTGTGAAGCGACTTATTTTAGTATAATGTATATACAGTGGCGGATTCAGAGGATGGAAATGGGGGAAATTTCCCTCTGAAAAAATATAAAGTATGCTAATTTGAATTTATAATTGGGATTTTTTGCATATGGGATATTCTGTCTCTAACTCATTCACTCAGCATGATTATTCAAAAAGAATCGATCGATGTGGCTTGTAACGTTCCGAAATCCAAGACAAAAAACTGAGGAACATTTTCGATTCATTTATTCAGACATGAAAAAACTGGCGGCAGTACTGAAAGTTGACGAATAATAATCAAGAATCTGCGACCGACAAACAATGCGCAAAAATTTCTGCTTGAGGACTTACGAAGAATACTACAGGGTCTCAGTGTATATTCCCCTGTTGAATACAATCGGCGAAGATTTGAAGACGGCCTTTTCTATAGAAGTATGGGATGGATTTGAATTGAGTTTCTGCTTCCAGAAAAAGTATCTACTTTGAAAACCAAAGAAATGGAAAATCTTATTGACTGCCTGATAGATAGATTCAAAAGCGTTGTGTAAACAACGTCAGTGGCAGTGCTACATTGGAAACGTTGAAGAACTGCGATGTAGACTTATACCCCATAATTCATAGTTTTCTTCGCATATTCTGGACACTTCGCCGCATGAAAACGTGACTGAAGACGAACGAACATGCATTAAGATAGATTGATCGACCTAGCGTTGCTACACACGCATCATGACATTGAAGTCACTGCAGAAGAAGTTCTCCAAAGATTCTCAAAATTTTTAAATAAAATATTTGCTTAATCTATTAGATTACCCCTACATCCTAAAATGGGTATAATAGGCCAAGATGTTTATAAAGCTCAGAAGAAAATGTAGCAGACCCTAAAATATATATTAATTAAATGATCAACGATAATGAGCTCAATCGATTGAGCCAATTTCGCTGGCCTCTCTGCATGTATATGCGTAAAATAGCCCCTTGGTTTTTGAAATATCCATATAAAATTATGAAAATGCTCTTTTCTTGCTAAGAGGCTGCTTGTTGGACGGTAACGCCACTATAAGAGCACTATTGCATATAGCTGCCCTACAAAAATACCGGACAAAATGAAGTCATAGTAAGAAGAACTTTTTTATTTGACAAGTTATCTTCACAAAATTTGGCACTAATTATTAACTCAGTTAACTGTATAATATCCGTATATATTGTTCAAATTGGACCACTTTAGTACATAGCTATCATACAAAGCGACTGCTCATAATTAAGAAAAAAATATTTCGGTAGCCTGTTATGATATAAAGAATGCAACTGTGAAGTGTATTGTTGTTTGTTACTATTTTCCCTTGTTCGTTCTTAATTTTCTATAAAAATTCCATACTTTATAAATATATTGACTTATGCAAATTCTTCTTTCATTTGTTAATAACACAGAGGAAATTTTCGAATTTAAACCACTGAGATAATAAGAAAAAGCCTTTTATTCAAATTTGTTTGCATATTTTCGTTTCCAATTAACATACATGTGTACATATCGTCACTTAAAATGTAAAATAACGTAACATCCTTTTTCATGAGTTTACAGACGAAGGAAAACCGATTAATAGAAACCACTCATATTGAAACAAAATTTGGGTTTTGGTTAAAAAATGGTTATATATTGGTTATATTTACGATATTGTATAATATGTTGTAGTGAATCATAAGCAATTGAAAACTCAGTTTCGATTTTTTTATTATACGCTGTTTTGCATTTCAGGTGACGATATGTAGTTGCACACATAAAACTCTAATGATCAATAAACGAACCGAAGGTACTAAGAATGAACACGAAATAATTTTTCTTTAAAATTGTAAATTTTTTCTTTGCTGCTTACGAATTCCAACGCAATTAAGCGTCTGTCAAGCAGCATTAAATTACATTTTTGCACTCACACACAAACACATACGCACATTGAGCGCTTTACGAATGTTACGTATACGCCATGCCGTACCATACAATCCCGCACAATTTAATCTCTTCAGCTAATGAGGATGGCATAACTTTTGGACACTTTAATTTACCCCACATATATATGGGCGTGTGTGGGCCGCAAGACGTGTAAGCGACTTAAGAGAACGGCCAAAATGTTACAACCGTTACGTATGCGTCACTTACGCCTGCGCAGCCGCTTAACGACGAAATTAAAAGTTGTATAAAATACTTTAATAAATAAAAGCGACGGCGGAAACAATTTAATGGAATGATGTAAATGCTGTGCGACATTTATGGGCTCTTAATGATTTCACGATTGTGCACATTCAAGCGGCAACAATAACAACATGTGTAGAGCAAATGAAATCACTGACACAGTTAGCGCGTATGATCTCGTGTTGCGGCAACAACAAAATCAAAAAACAAAAAACTCAATAGCACAACGTGCGCAATTTATTAATAAGAGTAGTATAATGGCAATTGTAAATAATGATATTTTTAACAAAAAAATTTAATAATAATCGCCTCAAATTAGCCGCACTCTTGCTTTGATTTGCGACAGCTGATCGTCGCTTGGCGTTGTTGTTGCTTTTCTGTTTGCGTTTACTTTTCACATTTCGCATACCCAGTCTAATTAACTGTTAATCACTGTTTTATAAATCAATTGCCTTTAAATGAGATTACTGACAGTAAACTGGAAAAACAGAAATAGAGTTGTTGGGTAAGCAAGGCGAGTCACAAGATTGGTAAATACGAGTACAAAGAAATTTATTACAGTTCTATTATGATTAACATTAAATTATATATGATTTATTGACTTTGTAAACAAAATTTAAAGCCTTATGCAGAAAAAGAATATTCAGTATTGTATGCAATATTAGTACCATGTTAGCTTGTGAATTAATAACAACAACAAAAACAGGTAAAAAATTAAAAAAAAAAACTTTAACTTCGATTGCACCGACGCTATTTCTTCAAAAATAAATAAAGTTTCCATGCAAGAACTTAATTTTGTTCGGTCAGTGTATATGACAGCTATGTGATATATTTGTCCGATTGGAACCATTTTATTAGAGATAGCATTATTCCCTTAGACAATAATTTCTACAAAATTTAGTGTAAGGAAATATCATCAATTAATAAATTTTCCAAACAAGGACTTGATTTTGTTCGGTCAGTTTATATGACAGTTGTATGGTATAGTGACTCGATGTAGATAGTTCCGACAAATGAGCAGCCTCTTAGGCAGAAAAAGACATCTGCAAATTTTCCGAGTGATATCTCAAAAACTAAGGGAAATACAAGATATAATAAGCAAATGTATAAATACTTAAAAGAGCATAAAAACGAAATGACACACTCCTAAGAAAATGTGTTGTTACCTACTGACCACCTCTGATTTGAACAACTCACCTGGCCACCCAAGACTAGCCAATAAAAACTATATGGCGTTGTCGCATGCACTTAGCAACATAGAAACATGTCTAAATATAATTGTACATATGTATACACAAACACATACATATGTACATTTCTAAAATAAACATTAACAGCATTTTAACATTTCTTAGAATTCAACTGACAGAAGACAAGAAAAATGACACACAAATGCGGAAAGCATATATGTAGAAGGAGACAAACAAAGAAGTGCGAAATTGCAATAAAAGAAAAAAATCTCCATCAAAAGTCAAAGAAATTAATGTGATTTACAACTCGCTGTGGGTGATTTGCAGAAACAAGAAATGTTGCTAATATCTATTAGAACAAAGCTATAAAAATTAGCAATGACAAAATCGACAGTGGGTTACAATAAATAAGTGACATGAACAAAAAATACAAAATAAAAATGAAATTAAAAAAAAAAAATATTAAAACAAGATTAAGAAAAAGTTGAATAAAAAAATATTTGAAATAAAATATGCAAAAACATGAGAAATATAATAAAAAAATTTATAAAAACCAAACTTTCAACAAAATATTTAGAAAAAAAAAAAACAAATTAATTCTAAGAAATTCAAAAATTTTTCAGAAACAATAATAATCATTAGGATTAAATTTTGTACGGTTTTTAAATATTTTTCATTTTCAAAATATTATCATCATCAAAAATAATTATATAAAAAATATGTCTAAAAATTATGAAAATACTTTAATATTACATATGTATATATATAAACTGTAAAAAACATTATTTAAAATATTTTATGTATACTTTTTAACGTTATAAATTTAATTCGCAACTTATAAATATTATTTAAAAATATTTTGAAAAATTTGAAAAAAATTCTTAGTTCATTGAAAAGAAATTAAATAATTAAGTGAAATAAAAAAATACATATGTACAATAAAAAATATTTTTAAAAAATATTAGAAATAGAAAACAATTAAAAAATATGTAGAGAAAACGATGTTTAATTTCTTTTTTTATTTATTCCAGAAATATTTTTAATTAAAAAAATGGAAAAATAAATAAAATTTAAAAACATATACTAATAAAAATTATTAAAAATATTACTTAGATAGAATACTGCATGATTAAAAAAATAATTATATAAAAATTTTTAAGAATTTTGAAAAAAATTATTAGTGCAAAACTTGTAACAAAAATTAAATAATTAATTGAAACAAAAAACACAATAAAACAATATTTAAAAAATGTTTAGAAAATTTTTAGAATAACACATTAAAAAAGATATAGAAAAAAGATGTTTAAAAAAGTTCAAAAAAAAATGTATAAAAGAAACACAACAATTTAAAAAATATAATAATAAAGTATTATGAAAAAAATTACTAGGATAAAATCTTGCGTCATTTTTAATTACTTTGAATTCTATATTTATTTTTTAAAAAATAATTATATAAAAATATTTTTAAAATTTAGAAAAAAATATTAGTGCAAAAATTAAAAAAAAAAAATTGAAATGATTAGATGACATTAAAAAATTTCAATAAAAAATTTACATAATGTTTAGAAAAAATATTTAAAAAAATATGTTGAGAAAAAGGTGTTTAGGAAATGTTTAGAAAAAACTTATTCAATAAATATTTAGACAAAAATAAAAAAAAAACAAAGAAAGTATTTAAAATACATTTGAAAAAAATAAAAAAAAGTTACAAAACGAAATATTTTGAACAATTCAAAAAATATAATAATAAAACATTATTCTAAAAAAATTATTAGGATAGAATTGGCGTGTTGCTTAATTATTTTCCACTTTATTTATATTATATAAAAAATAATTTCACGAAAATATGAAAAAAAATCAGAAAAAATGTAATAATACAGAAAGTAAAAAAAAATATTTAAAACTTATTATTTTTTTTAATTGGAAAAATGCTTATTAATGTAAAAATTAAAGAAAAAGATTTTTAAAATGATGAGGTTATATAAAAAAATACAAAAAAAAATATTTTAAAAATGTTAAAACAAAAAACAAAACATTTCAAAAAATATGTGCAGAAAAAGATGTTTAAAAAAACTTTAGAAAATACTTTTCAATAAATATAAAAAAAAACAAAGAAAATATTAAAAAAAAATAAAACAAAAAATCAAAAATGAAATACTTTGAAAAAAATTATAAAATAATTATTAAAAAAAATAAATTGGGTCAAGGTAATAATATATAAAGTAAAAAAAATATTTAAAATTTTGTATGTATATTTTATGTTTAATTGTTGTTATTATTTTACACCTTACAAAAAATATTTAAAAAAATATTTTCAAAAATTAAAAAAAAAAACTATATAGAATGTATGATGACTATATTTCCAACGATTTTAACTTTTTTACTTTTTAATAACTTTTTTCTCTGGAAAAGTCAAAGTTTTCAGAAAACAATTCCTCTTACAACATTCAATAGTAATGCAAATATACCGCCGATATGCTTTTTAGAAATATTTCATTTAAGATAGATAAGAATAAATGCTTGAAATTGATTTTTATTTCCTCAAACGCTATTAAAAGCCTAATAATTGTCATAATAAATGGAATTTTCATTACTGCAAAATTTATATTGCAATTAATTTATTTTCATAACAAGCGTGTGTACCATATATTTTGGCACGCACTGTAAGAAAGCTATAAATAATAATATTTTACAAAAACAATGCATCAGCAAATCCCAATGCAGTTTTAAATGTTGGCACACTGCCAATTAGCCAACTAGCCAAGCACAAGTAAAGAGTAAAATAGTTGCTATGTCGGCGAAAGGGAACGGAGGTATGCGGTCAACGAAAACGAGGGTTAATGCAAAACCGAATTGCATACGCCACGCCGAATGCGTCGCGCATATAAATGACTCTTACTTTTTTCACGCGAAGGAACACAAAAAGCAAACTAACTTCTTTGTCTTCATAAGAACATGACAAATGCCTTTGCATGCAGTTTTGTTGCTTGGATATAAATCAAAGCAAGGTAACAATTAGAAATTTTTAAATTTAAGCAAATTATTTTGTGGATACTTCGTATATAAACGCAAATTTTGGCTCACACAAATATACATATTTATTGTTAAAATAAAAATTAAAAAAACACATTTTTAAGAAGAAACTTCTTTGCGACTTCAAAAAATATATGTGTATGTATGTATATAAAGTAAATTTAAATCTTTAAACAAATAAAAAATTACAACAAAGCAGACGAAAATACATAACTGATATTATTCCAATGAGTTCCACGAAATGTTCAAAGCGGAATAAACAAGTCAGTAAGTAGCCGGTTGGGGATTCCTCATAATTTTGCATTACTTTTGACAAAAAATTATAACAAGAACACAACCAGTTTCATTCATACATTCGAAATAAGTTCACACACACACATGAATTTGTAGATAAATGAATATACATATTTACACAGCATGATGCATAATGACCATTCATTTAGCTCATTAAGTTGTAACGTGTTAACTCCTAGGCATCACGTCATTCGCACTCTGTGACACACAATGACTCAGACAGTTAAAATAGATTACCTTGAGATCTATATTAAGTGTTTATGCAAAATAACGGTCTTTCGATTTCGCTTGAACCGGAAATTCTATATGTTTATATGACGTTTATAATACCACAATTTATAATGAAGTAAAACCAAATGTCTCATCTTAAGGCAAACGAAGTTTCCACATAAAAGTTCTCACTAACAAAATACCCATTAATTTCTTATTCACTTCAGTCGCCCAGTTCAAACAGTTCCATCAGTTTAACATTAAACGCATTTTTCTGGAAAGAGCAACCGAACATCAGAAATTTTCTGCCTGTTCTGTACGTAATTCTAAATACAATGAACTATCGTGTTTTGATCTGATCAAAAATGGAATTTGGCAGGTCAAAAACGACCAAATTTTAGGTAAAATTCAACATTTGTTTTAAACGCCAACATGTCAATTTGTGATTTTTTGTGTCCTTTTTATCTTAAGTCCTTGTAAATTATTTCAGACACAAACTGAATTTCACGTTTTCTAATGTTCCACTTGGAGTGACTTGTAGGGTCTTTGTTGTCGAGAGAGAACTTTTTTTCTCAATTGCATATACAGTCCGAAGCAGCACCTGTTGGCAAGAGTTATTCTGCGTTGGATTTCGAGGCTGACGTTGTTGTTGAAGTCAATACTGGTTTCAAGATAAACGAAATTATCTATAACTTCGAAGTTATGACTGTCAATAGAGACTTGACCAAGTCGCGAAAGCGACGTCTGCATGTTTGATGACGGAAGAAATTTCTCTAGCAGTAGATTGAAGAAGTCGCACGATAGGGTGTCGCCTTGTTCGAAGGCTCTTTGGCTCGATCCTCACGGAGCTTTTGGTATTGGTCAACGTCAGTTTACACAAGCGTATTAATTTTGCGTGTATATCAAATTGAGAAATAGCGGCATAAAAACAGCTCCTTTTCGTGCTGTCAAAGCATCCGCTCCATCGTGTTATGCTTTTACTGCCATTCAGCAGATCGTAGAAGTGTTCCATCTATAAGTGCAGTATGTACTGGGAATCTGGAGGTTCTACAAGAGAACTTTCCTCACTTGCGTGAACTTTTACGCATTATTAAAATAATTAAAAAAAAATACAAAACCTTAGTGATCATTACGTGTTCTTATGCGAGTCATCATCGTGGGATTCCCGTTTCATAAGCCTACCGTATTCAGCTAATCCCTAAATAACCTTGGGCTGTCAGAATTTTTCAAAATACATGTGAAAGAGTTCTTTAATTAAGTATTAACTCCCATTACATCACGTGCCGTAGTTTAAAAAAACTTGATTAATGAACTATTTTTACAATATCTCGTAGTGGTATGTGCCATAAATACTTGTATTTGTACATTTTCGGTATATCCAAAGGCTTCCATTTATCATCTATCTCACACGTGTTCTGCTCTCAAACGAGACAATACTTAGTCATTAGCTTACTTATATATAAATGTGTATATATATATATATATGTACGCATATAGATATATACACTAATTACACACCTTTGTCAATTCATCATGACATTTGATTTACATATATATGCATATTACAAAAAAGATAGTAGAAAATGACAAATTACTTGTGTTTCACTTGAATGCTTAATAACGTTATAGTGCTGTAATGGGTTCTGAATTCGAAGAAGCAGACGTACCGGGGGCAAAAAACACCTATTGAGTTGTTCGTTTGCGCCAAAGTTCTAATGTATCTGGCACATTTTATGCAAATTACTTGAGTTAAATAAATAATTCAGCAATAAGCTAAATAAACAGAACAGATTACCCGTTTGAAGAACAACAAAGCGACGGATTGCCGACCGAGCTATTCAAACACGGCGGCGAAGAACTGATAAGGAGCATTCATCAGCTTCTTTTTAGAATATACTCTGCTCTGCCCAATCCACAAGAAAGAAGACCACGCAATCTGCACCAACTATCGTGGGACAAGCCTTCAACATCGCATGTAAGGTTCTATCGAGCGTATTGTTTGAAAGATTAAGGTTCACCGTCAACAAAGTGATTGGACCTTATTAGTGTGGCCTAAGGCTTAGAAAATTAACAACTTACCAGATATTCACCATGCGCCAAGTTTTGAAAAAGACTCTTGAAAAAAGAATCGGCAAACACCACCTGTTCTTCGATTTCAAAGCTGCTTTTGATAGCACGAAAAGGAGCTGCCTTTATGTTGCGATATCTTGAATTTGGTATCACCTCAAAAGTAATATGGTTATGTAAACTGACGTTGAGCAGTACCAAAAGATCCGTCAGGATCGGCAAGGACCTCTCCAGGCCATTCGATACTAAACGAGGTTTCAGATAAGCCAACTCCCTAACGTGCGACTTCTTCAATCTACTGTTGGAGAAAATAATTTGAGCTGCAGAACTAAATAGAGATATTCTATAAGAGTGTGCAGCTGCTGGCGTACGCCGATGATATTGATTACATTGGCCTCAACATCCGCGCAGTTAGTTCTGCTTTCTCCAAACTGGATAAAGAAACGAAGCAGAAGGGTCTAGCAGTGAACGAGGGCAAGACGAAATATCTCCTGCTTTCACACAAACAGTCGTCGCACTCGCGACAACACCCGCCCGCCCGGGGGAAGCAGAGGAAGAGGAAGACCTCCACTTTTTAATTGGCGCCACATTGCAAGAAGAAGTAACTACTGACGCTCTATTGTTTACTCGACTATGACCGCGTAAGTGGTGTCAACGCCAATAAAGAAGAAGAAAATAATGTGTAGAATATTAGCCACAATTTCGTTAAAAATCGTAACTCACAAACCATTTCAAAATTTCTCCTTCCTTCTGACTTCCTGTCAATGAGTTTTGATATAGAATGGCAAAGAAGATTGTAAAGCAAACTGAATTTTTGTAAAAACCCCCCAGACTTGGCACGTCAACCATACTGGAACTTACTTCGCTGAAAATCATAAAAGCCGGCCGCTTTTATAGTACAACACTTACGACTTCCGCTATTGTAGACCTCAATTAAAGTAAGCTTTACAATGATAACAGCTCAGCGAAAAATTTACAAAACCGCCAAGCGAGAAGTGTACTTTTTTTCAACACGCCATATTAATTGTGAGCTCATTCATTCATAATCTACTGACGCGGTGTGAATTATTCAGGCCATTTAGTATATATATTTGTATATAAGAAAATATACATATAGTTATATATGTATATAGTATAGTCGAATATATATTGTTATATGTTATATCTAGAGTTATATATACGTACATGCTTGTATCTGAGATAAGCTCCGCTCAAGCAAAGCACGCGATCTTATTTAATAAAACCCAACCGTAGCTTTTTACAATTTTAGTGCGTATATTTGTCTATGATTACTTATGAATATTTATATATGCATATAACATATACATATGTATGTATGTAGTTAATGATATAGTTTATCCCATATCTAAAAGTTGAGTGTGCTTATGTGTGCCTGAAATCAGATTCAATCGTTCGAAAAGCTTAAATCGCTTCAAATTGCCTACCTCACCGGCGCATATTTTCAGTACCCCCCTCTCACTCATTTACCGCCCACGCAAGCCTGTGGATTTTAATCTGCGCTTTAATTGCCTGTGATTGTTATGAGTATGATTGTTATTTTTGCCACTTTTGTGTCAGCTTGCTTCAATTGTATTTTTTGTTGCTTTGTTGTTTGTTACTGTTGTGGCATGTAATAGCGACAGTATCGCTTTAATCGTTGTTGTTGAGCTTTTGTGGTCAACTTTACGTACAAATCGCAATAATAACATCTTAATTCTCTAGTACTTAGCACAAGTATTTATACACGTATGTATGTATGTAAATCACACACTCAAGCGACCTCGCATTCAAAGCGCATCTCAGCAGGCTGTGGATAATAAATTAAATTAAATGTTCTTTAATTCAATTATTTATATTGGAATGTCTCGTATTTAGCTCAAATGATATCCAAAAGTTGGCGCGGAAATTTGTCTTCACACGGGAAGTCAAGCCTAGTGAAATTTATGGAAATATACCATCTGTATATAAGCACACTTAAATGTTTTTCAAATACTTCAATTAATATAGCGTTGTGCATTACTAAGAAATAACATTTTGATATGAGGATGGTGTGATTGAGGTTAGTTCTTTTGCCGCAGTTTGCAAAACATGTTGATTATTAGTCGAATCTACTATTAAAGCACGTCCAGGGTTAGGAGGAGCAGGTAGCTTAGTGTCGACTAGCAGTGCATAGTCCAGCTTTTTTCCATTCGCCAGGAGTTACTCTCCAGCGAATCGAGATATTCAAGCAAACGGGCACAATTTTTGATACAACCCTGAGCTAACATATCTTCTGGCGCATGCGCATTATTGGTAATGATTCTTACTTTGTGTATAAATTTTTTTATAGCGTTAAGCTAGTTAATAACATTTTATTTTTGTTTTCTATAAGTTAGTATAACTTATTTTAAAGGCTTCCTCGGTTGAAAAACAGCCTTTATTCAACAGTTTTTTTTTTTTTTTTTCATATAAAAAATGAAATATTATATAAGAATTTTCACTATTACAAACATACACTATTAGCAAATAAATTCTGAAATTTTTGGAAACAAATATTTTATACTCAGCCATTGCGACGCCATTTTCCGTGACCCCACAGAAAAAAGATGCGCCCGAGCTATGGATAACTACAAGATCATCTAAATCATCTACATGTTTTAGTTAAAACCTTAACTTAGAACATGGAAGAAAAAAAAAAACAACTGAAAATTGAATTTTTGGCAGACATTTTTACAAAAAAATTAAAATTTCAGTGACTTTTTTTTCAAATAGTTGTAATTGAAAAAAAATCCTATATACAAGTTCTTAAGAATGTATCACAAAGACCTTTCATGAAGATCGGTTAGTTGAGTAGTTTTCGAGAAATCTTGCCAACCGACTTCAAAAACACAGTTTTGAGAAAAACACGTTTAAAGGCGACGCACTTAGCCTAGCTAGCTTCGAGCGCACAGGATCTTAAAGCTGTATCGCCGAAATTTTTACTCGGATCAACTTGACTAATAAATAGGACAATATTCTAGAAATATTGTAGAATTTAATAAGGCAATAAAAAAAATCGATTTTTTGAAACCCGCAAATCCATTTGTTATGTTTCAAAAATACATCAAAAAAGAAATTTTTCATATGTCATTTCAACCACTTACTAGATAGTACAAATCTTTGAAGCATAGAAGATCGCAGCTTTACCACTTTAATGAGGTATCCATCTACTCTTTTGTACGAAGTCAACTCGACAACTTTGTTGTTGCTTTTATATGTAATTCTTTTAGCAAAAGGACTACTATATTATATCGGGAGGAAAGCCTGCAGATGTATTAGTAAGTCCTCAGCATTGCTTCTTTGGTGGCCAGAAACTTTTATATACTTCCTCAATCCAGATAGTAGTAGATATATGTTGTTCGAAATTTTGACTAGCTCAATTCCTCACTAGTAAAAAATCTTTAAAATAATTCCAGAACTATCTTTTTCTCTTTAAGCGATGAATTTTGTATATTCTTATTTAAAATCAGTATGGCTTTTGCAGCCAACAATACTTATAAATACATAATAAATAAATGCCAAACTTTAAAGCATCACAAAAAAACTGTACAGACTCAGTAATGCCTTGTTCGATTCGCCACGCCTTTGCTCACTATGCTTCTGTTGCACTATGCTCTGGTAACTATTTGTTTTCCTCGCTAAAATGCTATGACCGTCTGATATATTGTGATATAATCTTTGATTTATATCAGCTGTTTGTTCGATACGCCCTAGATTTTTTGAATAGAACACAACCCATGCGTTTTGTGATCTACACTGTTATAAACTTTTTATTTTATTTCTACAGAGCAGATAATATTTCTTATAACCAAGCTAAATACTAAGCAGATAATGACATGTCTGTAACTCATTTTTATATA
Organism: Bactrocera dorsalis; assembly: GCF_023373825.1. Classification (NCBI taxonomy): domain Eukaryota; kingdom Metazoa; phylum Arthropoda; class Insecta; order Diptera; family Tephritidae; genus Bactrocera; species Bactrocera dorsalis. Next base: position 99,390,800 of record NC_064304.1, on the reverse strand, counting down.
CATATGTAAGTATAGTATAAAACCTTGTAATTTATTGATAGCTTAAGTAGAAATAGATGCGATTAAGTAAACATTGGCTTTGTTTAATCAAAAAAATTCAAATTGGTCATAAACGTGTTCCCTGCTTTCTTTCTGCTTAACTCATTTCGCTTTTTCCTATTTTCTAATTCTTCGTAAATGTGTTGCTAAGGCGTTACAGCGACGCCATGCCAATAAAAATTATTCAAAGAATAATAACAATTAATTGTTTGTATTACAAACAACGTCAGAACTATTACAACTTTGTTAGGTGAATTGGAGTGAAGTAAAAGTGAATGGATATTGGACCGCGGCTATGAATAGGCAACTGAGTTTACTTAGGTAAAACACTCTAATGGCATAGAGTTTTCGAATTTTAAAAATATAAGTATTAAAAAACCACTTAGTGTTCAAAATATAAAAATCATAACAATAACAAATTGAATTAAGAAAGAATTATGTCCCAACGAAGTCTTTTAAGCACCTTACTTAACCTAAAAAAAATCTGATCAAGCTCACTTACCTCGTAATCGGGCCAGGCGATTCGCTAACCGCCTTCAAGGAGCGTCTCAATTGTTTATGGAATGAACCGAGCAGCGAACCTTTACGCGTTAACTGCGACTTTGTTTCGGCAACAATGCCATCGGTACTCGTATTGCCGCCACCACCCTCGCCATTACTGAGATTGCTGCAATTGCCCTTTAGGCGTTCGAGTGGCAGTGGATTGCTCTCGTCGGTTGTGCATTTTGCTAAATCCTCCTCGGATATGCGTGTGGATTTTACAATCACAGCATTTTTGCCATTGCTCTCCTTGTCGTCGAGTAATTTCGTCCAGGCATGTTCACCAATATTATCCGCAGAGTCACCAATCATTTTATGGGTTGTTGGTTTTTTGAGTTTATTTTGATAACACCACTTGAAATACTTTTTGTAACTAGATTTACTTAAACTTATAAATACTTGAGCTTATGTATATTGCGCACTTTTTTGCTTAACAATTATAATTAACTCTTTGGCTTTTAGACATACATAGTTGAAGTATGCTGCTTGAGATATGGCTTGTCGACATTTAATTGGAGAACTGCAATGAGAGTTAAAAATTAAGATATTTGAGTTCCGTATAAAACATGAGTGAAAAAAAAGTTTATATGTCTATGGATCTAAAAATAACAGTTATATTGGAAAGTTAACGTTAGAGGGACCATGTTACTCGGTAACACCCAGAAGTTCTATAAGTTTTATGCAAGAATTATCAGCGCAATGAGCTGAGTTGCTTTAGCCATGTCCGTCTGTCTGTCTTTCTCTCAGTTTTTGAGATCTCGATATGAAATTTTACACACATTCTTTTCTCTTCAAGAAGCTGCTTATTTAACGAAATCGCCATTAACGGACCCTTATAGCATATAGCTGCCATACAAACTGATCGATCGGAATAAAGTGCTTGTATGGAAAACTTTTTCATTTGAAGAGATAACTTCATGAAATTTGCCATAATTGTAAGGATTTTTTTGAATTTTTTACCCTTAAACCACAATATATCAACAGTTCAGCCAATTTTGTATGCAAAACAGGGTTGTATTTCCATAAACACAAAAAAAAGTGTTAAGTCGAGTTAAGGGTTTTTCTGTTTGGAAAGTGGTGTTTAATGTTGAAACAACAAATTGAGCAATTAACTCGAGTTTAACTATTTTAGGTACATATATAGGTATATTCTGTTTTGTATATCATTTTACTCACATTTTCTCACAAGCTATTATCGAATTTTAATTTGTACATTTTTGATGACTTTCATTTCATGTTTATATATACTAGTACGAGTATATACATATGTATATGTATGTATATCAGTCAATAATATTTAGTTTCGTTGTCATTATTCGTGGCATTAAAAATTATAGCTATATTTTTGTTGTCTTTGTGATTGTTAAACGGCTGCCAAGTTGTTTGTTTTCCATGGGTAAACACTGCAATAAATTGCTCATTACGCTCGCGCTTCGCTTCCATAAGAACTTGACTTTACTTTTGCTGATTTTCAATGCTAAACGAGCTGGTAACATTAATATTCTATAATGACTTTTCGTAGTCAATTAACAGTACCTTAACGTCTCTATTTATCTAATTTCTATTAGTCTATACGTCTGTATATATGAGAGCTGGTCCCTTAATTTAAGCGATATCGAGTTGAAATTTTACACATGTCTTTTTCTCCTCAATAAATTGCTTATTTGTCACAATCGCTGATGTCGGATCACTATAGCATATAGCTACCATACAAACTGCTCACTCAAACACTGGTGTTTGTATGGAAAACTTTTTTGTTTGACAAAATAACTTCACGAAATTTGCCACAGAATATTATTTAAAGCAATAATGTAATATCCGAAGAAATTTTTTGGGTCAGATTACTATAGCATATAGCTGCCATAACAAAATCAAGTCCATGTATGGAAAACTTTTTTGTTTGACAAAATAACTTCACGAAGTTTGATACAGAATATTATCCAAGATATCACTATAATCTTCGAAAAAATTGTTCAGTTCGGACAACTATAGCATATAACTGCCATACAAAGTGATCAATCTAAAACAGGATACAGATATACTCTTTAATGCTATTAAAAATGCGCCTATGTGGGAAATTATAGTCACAGTAACGTTTATTTTTTGTTCTTAATATATTTTTCTTTTATTTTTGTCAAGTAATAAAGTCGAATATATTTTCCTTTTCAACTGTTTCAGTTTTTAGTTAAAGTTATTATCATTTTTTTGTAATGCAAAACCGTGTTACATCTAAAATTTTATTTTTTTATATTGTTTCCTTAAATTTTACTGTTTTTAGTTTCTAAAAGTAACATTGCACTCAGCTATATAGCTATATGGCATAGCATTTCACATCTTTAGAATTTTTAAATTGTTTGCATTCACTTTATAATATTCAATATTTACTGCCGTCGGTTCCGTACGATTTTACTGCGCATGCAAATTCGAAAAAAAAAATATTTGTTTGCTTTTCTAGTATTTTCAGCGCTGCACACTTTTGATTTATGCCAAATTTAGTATACGCGCTGATATGACAGCCGCTGTAAAATGAAAAAATAACGAAATTTCCTAAAATTACATGTTACGAACGCCTATATTTATTATGATACATAGTATAATCTCAAGAAAAATTTTCAATATATTTGGGGTACTCACAACCTGTCGTAAAGCATCGTAAAATCGTAAAATTATAATTTTTTACACTTGTTTAAAAAAAATTGTTGTTGGATTTCATACAAAAATGAGTTTACACATTTACAATTCTCAATGCTATGTTTTCGAATCGTTATAACTTACAACTTTATGAGACTTGTGAATTGCACAATTATATATTTTAATTAAACTTTGCTAGAAGTCATCACATATGTACATATATAGTATAAGTCTTTCATTTAATAGCACAAATTTAATTTTTTTTTAATTTCTAGAAAAATTATTTCAAAAAAATATGTAAACTTTGTCCACTACTGTATTCTTGCTGCAGCAAACTTTAATTTTTTTATATTATAGTTTTTTATTTACACCGTTTTTTTATATTTATTTTAGTTTTTTTTTTATTAAATTTGTTTTAATGTTATTATTATTTATTTTAATTATTACATATTGTATAATATTTTTATTGTTTTATGAATCACCTCCACCACAGCATTAATGTCATATTTGCATTGCAAAAAATCTGACAATTCAGGTTTCTAAACATTAAAATGTCACCACACTCATATGACTAACGGCCGTTCCGTTGGTCTGCCGCGTTACAACCGATTCGAATCGTAAGCTACTACTTTACGTTATTCTTGGTTAGACCCTAGCACCGCGTAATGCTGCCCGATGTGACCGTAACGAACAACAATCACTTATAAACTTGACATTCGAGCGCGTCGCGCTTATTTTATTTTCCAAACATTCGGTCAATTTAGTCAATCAGCCGCGCAAACGCTCAACAGCGCCAACCATGCGGCTAGCTGAAGTACTAGTAGCCAGCAGCAGCAGCAGAGGCAGCACCAGCCAATAGTAGTGGCAATTACTGTGGTGGCTACGAGTACCTACGACGGCAACTACTGCAAAAACCTGTACACACCATAGTTGTTGCTCTGCTCGCAGTTGTTGCTAATGGTGAGGGTGGCAGTGACGGCGTCAACACCGGAGCAACGTATGTATGTATAGAGGAAATAGATGAATGAATAATGAGCAGAAGTAAAAATAAACCGTTGCGATTCTGCAAATGTGTACGTGTGTGTGTAGAACAAAAAGTTCGTGTGCACGTTTTGTTTATACTCGCGTAAATATGTATGTATGTGAATTGTATATGTGGAGCGCGATCGTGCCGGCAAATGAATGTAAACATTCTAAGCGCCCTCAATACATCGGCAATTCCACGGCACTTTAAGCCAGCTGATCTGTTATTATTGTTGTTTTTAATATTGTTATGAGCTGATCTGTTTTTATTGTTGTTTTTAATTTTGTTATGATTCTTTTTTACCTACAATATATTACTTACACAACAAAAAACCAAGCCATATTATTCTTGAAAATGCTCGAAAGTGCTCACTCAATACATTTCACTTTGTCACTTCACTCGTTTGACACAAAACACCCCTAATAACTGTAAACGTATACTCGCAGCAGCCTCACTCAAAGAAAAGCATAGATAATACTCAATTATCATTGACTTGAGTTGTTTCTCTTTGCGCTGCTGCTCATCTGCCGTTGGTGCTAATGCTCAGCATTCTTGGTTCAGTTAAATATTTCTTTAGGGGCTGTTGGAGTGGATGCTCTCATGAATAATCATCATATTTTGAAAGTGGTATATTTTTAATCAGTGTCCTGGTTTGATTCTCTTAATTTTTCATAATAAATTTAAAATGCGATTTAGAAGTACTTTTGTTAACTGTAGTAACTAACAACGGGGTTTTCAATAGGACGCTACAAAAGTAGACCGATAGCAAACGACCCCATATTTCTTCCCCTCTTTTGACATTTCTCTTCAGTAAGGTTTGCTATTTCATCATGGAAGGATGTACTATCCAACAACGAGTGATAATTATTAAAATTTGTGAAGTCAGTGGCCTCAAATTTAAGAGCGCTACATCCAATTTATGGCCGTCATAATCGTCCTGTCAGATCAACAATTCAGTGTCTAGCGAAAAAATTTAAGTCCACAAACGCAGTACAAAATGTTCTTATGCCAGCGAGACAAAGAATTAGTGTCTAGAATATTGCTGCCGCTAGTACATCAATTGAGGAACACCCAAATCAGTCTCTCATAAGTCGTTCTTCTTGCGTTGGGCATCAATGACACTCTGTGACATCGTTGTGGCGAATTTTGCGAAACAATCTTGGTCTACATCTTTACGAGATGACATTGTCGCAACAACTGAAGCCGCTTGATTACCAAAATCTTCATATGTTCGTGAATTTCGACTGAGCTGCAACTCTAAAATGATCCGGATTTTCATTGAAAAATCATCTTCACTGATGAGGCTCATTTCTGGCTGAATGGCTTCGTCAATAAGTTAAATATGCGTTATTGGTCAGGCAGCAATCCACACGCACACCATGAGTCACCATTGCATTCCGAAAAAATTTGGGATTTGGTGCGGTTTATCAGCCGACGGCGTCATTGGGCCGCACTTCTTCTGTGATGATCAAGAACGGCACGTTACTGCGAATGGCCTCAATGATAACCGAATATTTTTCGATTTGGATGATATAGACTGGGAAAATATGTGGTTCCAACAGGACTGCGCCACAAGACACACAGCGAATGTCACCATCGATTTATTGAAAACCAAGTTTGGTGAACGTGTTGCCTCACGAAATGACCCAGGCAATTGGCCACCTCGGTCGTGCGACTTGACGTCGTTAGACTATTTTCATGGTCAAAACCGTTATAAAAAATTTCTTTCTTCCAAAAAGGAATTCATTGGAGATGCGGGGCATCGATCCCCGTACCTCTCACATGCTAAGCGAGCGCTCTACCATCTGAGCTACATCCCCGTTGTATCTTATTTGGCTCAAAACTTTATCACTTATGCGAGTATGCAAACAGTTTTTGAATTCAAAACCTAAATAATGACCACATAACGGCAATTGAAAAGCAATGCAAGAAGTAATTCAAAGCGCTGACACACATACCAATCAATTCCATTCATGTGCACAAAGCCGCTCAACGAGAGCTTAAAAGTTACGGTATAGATATTGTCTAATAAAGTAGGTGTGGACAATATAGCATTTTATAGAAAAAATGTAACAGTACATTGTATTCAACATTGTTTGAGAGTTTCAATCTATAATATACATATTTATTTCAATCTACATTGTACTGGTGAGCCTAGATAATATTGCCATCTACTCTAAGACTTACATACCATTTTATTTTGACTACTGTCTGCACGGCCACATAATCGTTTCGATCTATAGTTCATGTATACTTATATTCGAACTTGGCTTGCATGTTTATTAGAAGTACTGTGGAACCAGCTAACGAATAATCAGCAGTTAAAAAAGCAACCTTTCAAATTACTAGGTATACCAGCATGTATTGAGACTTTTTTTATGAAAATGAAGTACCAATTTCTAATGGAAAAGTAAAAAAATGCATTACATATTTTGACCACCTTTCTGGCAATATGTGGATACCATGACAATAGAAATGTTCTTTGCCCTTTGAAGCAAATCAATCAGAAACCCCAATTTTGGATTTCTGCGTAGGAATCAAAGTGCTACTCAGTCAATGCGTGTCCCGTCGATGAAAACAAATGGTAATCGGTAGGAATCAAGTCTGATGAATAAATTGGGTAGGGTAGCAACCAAGCCAAGTACTTTGATTATACCCTGAACCGATTTTGCTTTGTGTGCACGTGCTTTGTGTAATAAAATTACGTTGCCTTGCCTTTTGGCCCATTCTGGTCGATTTTCAATCAATACATGGTTCAGTTTGAGCATTTGTTGCCTGAAACGATTAATATTAACAGTTTCAGCAGGTTTTAGAAGCTCATGATATGCCACATCCTTCTGATGTCACCCAACACAGAGCATTGTCTTCCTACCGAAACCGATCTGTTTTTGCAGTCGATATGGATGGTTGTCCCGCAATAATCCTTGATTTTCTCTATTTAGGTTTCTAAAAATTAATACATTTTTCATCGCCAGTGACAATTCGATGCAAAACTGATTTTCTTTCGTGTCTTTGAAGCAAAATTTCACAAGTGTTTTTTTCAGTTTTCCATTTGTCTTTCATTCAATTCATGTGGCACCCATTTTCCTAACTTATGGTCTTACTCATAACTTTCAAAGAGTCTGAAACTGTGCAACATTTAACATGGTTGTCATTTGCTTTTGACTGAAAGTATCAACTTCATCCATTATTGCTTGCATTCCGGCGTCTTCACACTTTTGTGGTGGTCTTCCACGTTCTCTCTCATATCAAAATCATTATATGTATCTAAATCGTTCAAACCACCTTTGAATGTTGCCTCTGTTAAAGCATGATAAGCATGTGCCTCGGCAACCATTCGTTGCGACTCTGCAACACTTTTCTTCAAATGGAAACAAAACAAAATCAATGCTTTCCGCAAATCATCACTTTTTGCTAGAAAATTTCTCACTGTAAGTTGTTGGTTACCGTACTATCGGTCACTACTGTGTTACCACTTTTGCTTAGCAACTACATTTTGCATTACATAACATTTGTCCGTTAACCGTTAAATATCCGTTATGTTTCTTTTGAAACGTGTACGCGAGTGCGTACAAATGGGTAGTTCAATATGGTAATATTAACGGGGATGTAGCTCAGATGGTAGAGCGCTCGCTTAGCATGTGAGAGGTACGGGGATCGATGCCCCGCATCTCCAGGATAAGTTTTTTATTATTAGTAGTAGTTGGGTTTCAAAACCAAAAATTTCCCCAAAATTTCACTTTACGAAATAATATTTAGTAAATATTTTAAACTTAAACTCGTTGATTATATAAATTAGTTAACATATCATGACTGAAAAATGTTAAAGTTCCAACTCGCTTATTAGTTGGCGAGTATGAAACGAATGCACAACTCTGCAATAATTATTGAAAACTATTAAAACGAAAGACTTAAGCACCAAACTTGTAATTATGCTACTTTTTAATGGGTCTTCCATAGTAAAAGACAATCAGAATGCTGTTTTCCATTGAACGAAATTTTGGAGGTGGCGCATCGAACAAGCAATTTGAAAACAATTATATGTCAAAACAAAATTAAAATATTTATGAATTTCCATAAAATATAAGTGTGTAATGTAAAAACTTTTTATAACACATAACCAGTTACGTAACAGTTTGTTTTATTAAAAAACCTTCAAAAATTCAGTATTTACAAGTAACAGTACCTACAAGTGTAAAAAAAGCATGCAATAGTCTTCAAGTATTTGCCATATATACAAGTAGTACACACATACTGCTCAAAACGAGTATTGCGTTTACAGCTTTTTCATGATTATTCAGATATTATTTGTACTTCGCACTAGCCATTAAATTATCGCGTTTCTACTGTATTGAGTTTCGCTTTAACAAGTTTTATGTAACTCAATTTTCCCTTTCCGTTTACTGTTACAATTCGAGGAATTCTTTCCAGTGAAACAAATATGAATATGTATTTAGAAATGCTTATTAGTTTGAGCAGCGCTTAGTCGGCATTGAAATAGGCAGTCGGCAAGTAAATAAAACAATGAGTACAACTAAAATCATTCGATAAAATTACTATAGGAAACTAGTATTTTAATGCATCAATATAATCAAAGTTAACTCAAAATTTTTTAAATGAATATTAGATGTACAAAAATAATGTTTATAATAAAAGCAGCATGTAATTTTGTGGTTGTCGTTCGCCTTCATTTTTGGTCATATTTAGCGAAGTTACATACAAAAAATGATAAGCAAAGACAGAAACCAAATATTTTCCTGAGAGACCATTTATTTATACTTATTACTTCCCAATATCGAGTTAGTAGCACCTAGACTCCTTCTTTCAGTAAAGAACCCTTTTTTATACTCTTGCTATCTGTTGCTACAGAGTATAATAGTTTTGGTCACCTAACAGTTGTATGTATCAGCGAAAACTAAGCGAGATAGATATAGGGTTATATACATATATATAAATAATCAGGATGACGAGAAAAGTTGAAATCCGGGTGGCTGTCTTTCTGTCCGTCCGTCCGTCCCTACAAGCTGTAACTTGTGTAAAAATTGAGATATCTTGAAGAAACTTGGTATATTCGTTCCTAAGTAAAAAAAAAGCGTTAAGAGTTCATAGATGGCTAATCAGACCACTACTACGCCCACAAACCGCCATTAACCGAAAAGATCTAACGTGACATAACTAAGCACTAAATTAAGATATAAAACTGTAATTTCGCACAGGTGATCGCAGTAGCAAGTAGCGATTGTGGGGATTTTTTTTTTTTAAGTGGGCTTGGCCTGCCCTCTAATAAGTTTAATTTATATATTTTCTAAACCAAAAAATTTACCCCGCTCAAATACTATAAAAACTCCTACCGACAGCGTGGAAATGGATGAAATCGGATGATAACCCCGCTCACTTCCATAAAACGGTACTGCTAAACACTAATGTATTAAATTATAACTGTGTAAATTTCATGTAACCAACAATTTGTAGTTAATTGATTTATATCCATTTATAAAAGGCAATTTCATGAACGTAATACTCGTAATCGTTTTCAAATTAGCCATGGAAAATTTTGCCCATTGACGTCAAAGCGGCGTATTATTTAATATTTTTTCTGAATATCAGCGATTTTCATAAACTCTTTATTTATCACGAAAATTTAATTTTCTCGGTATATATTCCCAATAAGCAATTGTAAACAAATGCATGTAATGCGGGGTGTGTGTGTTTGTGCCGTGAGCGATCCTGACTAGTGTTAACATAATGAAGCATTATTATTCAGCCAGCACGCAAAGTAATGAAATTGTGTCAGTCATTTAGTATTATAATTTCTCTTTTCTTATATTTTTTCACAGTTTCATTTATTTTTACTTCAATGCATTGCAATTACATGCGACATTCTTCAAAAGCATCACACCGAAAAGTAGCAAATAAATTAAATTTAATACTTATGACATCAAAAGCTGCTGCGTATTTATTAGATTTACTTGCATACCGCAGTCACGTTGCTTGAGCAGCCAACGCGTTTGTTATCACGCGGCTTTTGTTGGCAAACTTTAGCATGCACCAGTGAATAGAGTAGTTTGTTCCCTTGCTGCGCAGCACAGTGTAGCAAGTAAGTGATTAAATTAAAAAAAAAATGGAATGCTATATAGTGGCGCATTTCAATATTATGCTGGTGAAATATTGTGTAGTCGAAAAAGTCTTTTCGTATTTTGTCAACTGATGTCATTACAGTCGTATGTACATATATCTCCAGTGCTACCAATCACATTGTGTCATACCATATAGCTTTGGAAAGGTGAGATTATAAGTTTCATTTAACCAAAAAAAATTAAATTCGGTGCAGTTGAAAAAAAGTTACAGCTCTTCAAAAAAGGATGAAAATAATAAAAAAATTCGAAATATTTTGAAATTTTTGTATAAAAAGCAGAAGAAATCCACGCAAGCAACCAATGAAATTTTACAGTTTACAGAGACGATGCTGTCTCAGTTCGTTTAGCACAACAATGGTTCGTTCGCTTCCGCTCTGGAATGGTCGACCAAAGTAGGACATATTTATGTATTTATATATTAGTATACATATAAAAAAATTAGTTAAAATTTTATTAGAAATACGAAAAGACTTTTTCGACTACCCAATATATAATTACTTCGACGGCTTGAAATTTTTGGGATAAACATGACTGATTTACCGGATTAGGATTAAAATTTTCATTTTCCGAGTTTTAGGATTAATGACTTATTTTTAATGTGCCCACGCGTTATGAGGAACCCTATTAGTAGCAATTTAATAAATGATATTATAAAATTATATTCCCAAACCCGGCCTTCCCCTCCCCCTTCTAGTATAATGAGTAGTTTTCTAGCTCATCTAGCGTCACTTTGCTAAGTGTCATGTTTTATATTTATTTCGGACACAATTTATTTATAAATAATCTCAGGTACCACGCGGCGTATGATCAACAAAATGATTTGTTTTAGAAACCATTTTATTGCAATCGTTTTCTGTCTTATACCCTAAAATAGCAGAGAATAAAGTTGTTTTTTAATTATAGTAATAAATTCGAAACGCATTTAAAATGCTATTAAAATGGCCAAACCAAATGGTGGTTGCTGTGAGAGAATATGTAAATATTTATCATTTCAACTAAAACAATAAAAAGTCAAAGTCTGCTATGCAGCATTTAGCTGAATTCGCGAAATTTTTCAAAGCTTTCTTTAATACATTTTATTATTTAATATATTAATAACAAATTTCGCAAAATTATATGTCATCAATATTATGCTTATCGGCCCGTTTAACCAGATTTGGAGCGTGTTAATAAAACTTACTTCCATTAAGAACTAAAAGCTGACATATTTAGTATGTATATTTGTGCAAACACCATAAAAAAATATGACTTTATTAGCATAAATATGCAATCAATTAGTTTTCAATTTATTTCCTGCGACTTAATTCTATTACGTTTGACAAATAATTAATTAAATGGTTACAATAAAGACTTGGCGAGCGTAATTAATGAATGTTTACTCATTTATAAATAATTGCACGAGTGTACACTATATTATATGATAATTAGTAGTCAGAAAACCGGATATGCATATTACAAGCAATATTCTGCTTTTATTCTTATTTTTAGGCATTTGTTAGTGATAGAATGAGGCTGGAAGAGAGAAGTATGAGTTTTACTACAAAGCGTATATAATATTTAATTGATACGCTTTCTTAAAAAAACTATTTTATTACTTATATCAACACTAATATATTCCATAAGAAATAATGAGCTGAAACTCCCACAAATGCCATCGACGACACGCATTTCCAATACCTCTTCGGTATGGCAATTTATTACTTGTTGCAACTTTTAATTTTTAAAGGCTAATAGCTGACAAATAACACAAATAAAAGAGCGAACAAAAAGCACAAAAGAAATAAAACGAATAAAAAAAAAGAAACACAAATGACAACGGACCGAAACATTTATGAAATGCACAAGTTCTATAAAAACATGCTAAACAAGCCGCGAAGATTCCTTTTACATATTCGTAGTGCAAAACTAGGTCATGAACTTGATAAAGATTTGAATGTATAGAAGAATATGAACTCTTTAGGGTTTGTAAATGAATTTGCAGTTATTTATTAGTACAAAGAACCTAAAGTTTCGCGCTAAAAAAATTTAACATAAAATGTCAGCGAACTCTCGCAAGTTCGTATTATTGCTGTGCTGTACGCAAATCAAACTTTTCTTGCCACATGTACGACCGCTTAAATGGATTTATTTACAAGTAAGAAAGCAGCAAATAAGGCTTGATTTGATTTACTTGATATGAACGGAAAATTATTCCTTCAATTCGAATTGATTGGGCTAATTATCTTGAAAACATCCGCTTTAAAAGTTGTTGGCTGCAAAACGTTTCATAAAATAGCATAAGTTTTCAATGAAAATTGTTTATTAAATTTTCAAAAAAAAAAATATTTCTAAATTTTCTAACAAAAAATATATCAAAAAAATTATGTAAACTTTCGAAATGGTTATTTTATCAAATTTTTAAATGCATTATTCACGTTTAAAAGTTGAATAATATTGAAATTTATTTATATTTCCGCCATCACATTTTTGCGTGACATGGCGTATAAGTGATATGCGAGTCGACTTGGAAGTTGCTGTTAAAGCAATTATAATTAGATTTAAGTCAGATAATTTAATATTAAAATATGAAAAAACAAGAAAAATGTTAATTTCGTTTGCACCGATGCTTTAATACCCTTCACAAATGCAAAAGGTTACCTACAAGAACTTTGAACGGGCAGTTTGTTTGATAGCTATATGCTATAGTGACACGATCTGAACGATTTATTCAGAAAATATATTACTGCCTTAGATAAAAACCCATGCCAAATTTCGTGCAGATATCTCGTTAAATGAAAGAGTTTTCCATACAAGCACTTGATTCCGATCGTTCAGTTTGTATGGTGCTATATGCTATAGTAACTCGATTTGAATAATCTCTTCGTATTTAAAATCGCTGTTTTAGACAAAAACCCATGTCAAATTTCGTGCAGATATCTCGTTAAATGAAAGAGTTTTCCATACAAACACTTTATTCCGATCGTTCAGTTTGTATGGCAGCTCTATGTTAAAGCGATCCGATATCGACAGTTCCGACAAATGAGCAGCTTCTTGCGAAGAAAAGGACATGAGCGAAATTTCAGATTGATATCTAACAAATAGTTAACAGTTTAATTTATATATATCAAAATTTTCACATTTATTATGCTGTTTATGGTTTCTATAACACAACAATGCTACTCACTTAAGACTTGATAGAATTTTCTTCAGGATAGTGCAATAAAATAAATTAAACTTTAATCACTTTTTATTGCAACCGGTTTCGAAACGGACCTCGCTACACTCGACTTTTGGCGTTGAAGAACGCACTAAAAAGTTGACGCACATTTAAATAATGAAAAGCATCACAAAGTTTATACGTCTTTTTATCTATAGAAACTTAAACCTAATACAGTTACCAGTGACTAATGAAGGCTGAACGACGACATGTAAATACCATGCATAAGCTACAGTTAAATTCCTTATCTCGAAATAAAATTTTTGTTTCGTTAGAACAATCTGTGGCACTGCAGTCTTTTAAATTTATGGCATTTCAACAATTACTTTATTCCAATAAAATATTTGCTTGTAGAATCAGCGAACATTTGACAAATATTAGTCTACATTTTCTGATGCTACAATTTTTAAGACGTAATTTTAGATACCGTAATAGGCAAATAGTTCAAAACACTAACGTGTTCTGGTCATGTCGTTCACTTTATTTTTTCACTTGCACTAATTTACACTAATTTTATGAGGCTGTTTCTTGCAAATTTCGGGTTGCTAAAAGTAAAAATGATAGAAAAACTTCCTAACACGTAGGATTTTTTGTATTGTAGGCAAGAGTCAAAGGTTATAGGCGTCGCATCACCACCATTTACTAAAATGACAAACATATAACCGATAAACACTGGTTACTAAAAACCTAAAATATTAATACTTCCTATACTATGGGAATATTTAAAGTCAAATGCAGACAAAAGTTTCCCGCGAATTATGCGCCAATTTAAATTTAAGTAAATGCTTAAAACTCGGCACATAGTTGCCACCACCCTACATCTACCAATAAAACCTGTTGATATTTTCAGTTTATTGAACTCTTATTATTGCATTTTCGAAAGCACAAATTCTAATGATTAATAGCTGACCTCATTATCGCATTCCATTTGCATATGGTGAATTGCAGTGGACTTTCCAATTATTTCTCTCTTGACGTGCCAATTAAAATGGAAGAAATGTAAATATGTGCACATATGTAGAATGCCACTGCACAACTCTTTGACGTCAATACTCCAAACAAAAGCTATTTATAGGCTGAATATACCGATTTGAGATTTATAAATTGCATCTTAAGACTTTAGTCTTTGAATATTCGCATGTTTCAATTGTTGTTATTCTTTGTCTTATTGTCTGCAGTTGTTTGATTTAGAGGAAAAACTTCTTTTATCGTATAACTAAGATTTATATGTGAAATTTGTTAATAAAAAAAGAATAAATGCTATTTTGTGCACGATAGCTCATTTCTAAAACCCTTAGACCAATAATATGAACGCGCAGTTTTCTTATAAACCTTGAGATATTTAAGAAACTAAGAGAAAATCAATCAACTTTAAGGACAACACCCTCAGCTCTCGAATTGTTTCCCAAAACATACATATGTGACTCATTAATCTGGAGAACTAAGAAAATAAGCGAAACTATTCAAGGTCTATCCAAAGTCGAAGTTATAACCTAATTATAGACATAAGCCAACTCGAAGTCTAACATAAATAGACTTCTTGCGCGTTTTCGGGTGAAAGAAATCTATAGCAGCCGCTAGAGGGCGCTCAGTTGGCATAAGTTTGAATATTTTCATAATTTAAAGAAAGCTTCGATCGAAATATCAACAAAATTTATTTTAGAAATTTCTTTTTTAAAAGGAAATACTAAATTAAATGTACTTATATATTGTGACAAAAAAGTACCCGAAAATTGTAAATAAAACGCAAAATAATTTATTATTCATCAATATTTATTCTGTCGCCTTCAAAGTAAACCCCACCAGATGTACTTAATACCATTCTGCCAACGATTTCTGAAGCCAACGAAGCACTTTTTTTTTTGGAATGGCCTCCTTAAGCGAATTTTGTTTTTTATCTCTTCGACTTCGACTTCGACTGAAAACGGATTCCACGGAGTGGCGATTTCACTTCGGGTAACAAGAAAAAATCACACGAAGCCAAATCTGGGGAAAACGATGGTATTCATTGTGTTATTGGCTTTAAATTCGATCACAATCGTGGCTCATTGCAATGGTGCCTTATCATCGTGTAAATCCATGTATCCAAGTATCCATGAAATGTTCTTCCACAAATCCGCCCGTTTTCGACGAAAGTTCTCATGCAAACGCTTCAATACGGCCAAATAAAAATCCTCATTTACCGTCTGTTCCTCCGTAACAAACTCCTGATACACCAAACCACAAATATAGAAAAAAACAATGAGCATCACCTTGTTTTCTGAGCGGGTTTGACGTGGTTTTTTGGTTTCGGAGCGTGTTTTTCCCTCCATTCCGATGATTGTTGACTTGTTTACATGTCAAACTCATAAACCTATGTCTCATCGGCAGTTATAATGCTCTCCTTGAATGTGGAATCGCAATTCGCACGATCAAGCATGTCTAAAGAGACCTGTTTACGGCACTATTACTGAAAAAAACTTCAGCTTTATCAGGACGAGTCGAGCAAGAGCGAGTCGCGAGTCGCGAGTGATGTTCAGCTCTCTTTCCAACTCTCCAACAGTTGCCTGAAGTTTTTCAAGCACCATATCCTTTACTTTTTAAATATTTTCATCAGTTGAAGAGGAGGAAGGCCGTCCATAACGGGGCTCTTTCTTCGATATATTTATCACTTGTAAAATCGCAAGGCACTACTGAGGTGTACTGACATCAGCAGCTACTGTAAACAAACTGGTTGACAGATCGCGCTCACAATTTGCTTATAATATTTCCGTTCATCCAAAATCTAACAGTAATAATTTTGACATTTGATCCCAAAAGCAAAAACACACCAGGACAGCCATGAATCGCAACAAAAATAAAAACAAGTGTGTTCTTTATAGCTAATTTTCCACAATTTGAACTTCAGCACAGCCATTTGCGGACTTAAGTAGCAACAAATTGCGGAATCCTCAAATAGAAGTTTTTGGGCGCTGGCCTTTGAAGTGGAAAAAGTAGCATTGAACTTTAAGCCAGCGAAGTGCTACGAAGTGTACGAAATCCCTGCGCATAAATACAAATACAAACACAAAGTATAGAGTATAGAGTAAGCTTTCGCTGGAACATAGTGGCTTAAAGTGCAAACGAAAGTGGTAAGAGGCGGGATGAATAAACTGTAAAGGAAAAGTGAAAACGAATGTAACACGAACGAATGTGATTTATATAGTCAATTGAACTGTCTTACACAGACATGCATGTACATACATATATGTATATGTATATGTTCAAATTGTGGAAAATGTGCGCTCCAGTCTCGGCATGTAAGTGCATGTAAGTATGTGTGTCCAACACGCTTTATAAAGCCAATGAACGCGTGTGTGACTACGTCTGCTCGTTTTTAAGGCTCTTCTATGTGTGCGTGTGCATTAAACGGTACTTGTTGACACTTGTAAGCCTGAATGAGTTCATCGCAACAATTTATTTCGTTCGCATGAAAACTGCCAAATCGCAAACAAACAATTTTGCGTACAAACAGAAGTGCTTCATAAAATTATCCTTGTTTCAAACAAGTTTTTATGGCTTATTACAAATGTTTTATGTGAGTATATTTATCTGTGAATGTAATCTTTATGAATTCAAACAAAAAAACCGTTAAGCGGTCCCTTATGGCCCATTCCGACAAAACAAGCAGAAGTCTTGAAGCACGTGTGCAAACTTTCAGATCGATAACTCAAAACTGAGAAACTAATGCGCATATGTATATACAGACAAACGTACAGACAGGCGGGCATTGCTAAAACAACTTAGCTCTTCACGCTGAACATTTATACATACCATACTTTATAGGGTCTCGGGTCCGGTAGTGAACGAGGGCAAGACAAAATAACTCCTGTCATCAAACAAACAGTCGTCGCACGCGCGACTTGACTCCCACGTGACTGTTGACAGTCATATCTTCGAAGTTGTTGATAATTGCGTCTATCTTGGAACCAGTATTACAACAACAACAATGTCAGCCTCGAAATCCAATTCAAAATAACTTTTGCCAACAGGTGCTACTTCTAAAAAAAGGACTATTGAGAATTAAAGTCCTCTCTCGACGAAAAAAGACCAAAATCTAAAAGTCACTCATCATCCCCTTCCTGCTATACTTATGGTGAAGAAGCATGGATTATTTGACGTTACAAGTTTTCAAGTGAAAGTTTCTGCGGAAGATTTGTGGTCCTTTGCACATTGGCAACGACGAATATCGCATTCGATGGAACGATGAGCTGTTCGAGTTATATGGTGACAACCGACATAATGCAGCGAATTAAGAGGCAGCGGCTGCGCTGGCTAGGTCAAGTCGTCCGTATGGATGAAAACACTCCAGCTCAGAAAGTATTCGACGCATTACCTCCATTGCGTTGGAAAGACAAGGTGGAGAAGGACCCCGCTTCGCTTGGAATCTCCAACCGATGCCAAACAGCGGTATAGAAGAACGACTGGGGCGCTATTGTATATGAAACCCCTAAATATATAAATGTATTATAATTTTTAATTTAACAAAATTAGTACTGTGAAGCAACAGTTTGTGTAGCAGTCATAAACATTCAGATTCTTGGAGAGAAAAGAACGCGTGCCAAATTTCATATCGCTATCTCAGATAGACAAATGGACAGACTGACGAACAGATAAACAGACGAACATGACTAAATCGACTCAGGTCGTCACACTGATCACTATATAAATAAGTACATTACACACCTTATAGGTTCTCCGATGTTTCCTTCTGGGAATATACGCTGTTCAAAGTATAAACATATATTCAAGGTCTTGATACTACAAAATCATTTTGGGATATCAAAATCTTAATGCAAAATATACTGCACTTTCCAATGTTACTCATACATAAGGAATTTAGCATTTTTGCCATTGAAGCATACTCGCCAAAGCGCCTAGTCAAACATTTAAAAGTTTCTCATTTTACGCTTGGATTTTTAAAATTTCTGATTTCCTACAATAAATATGTATACATATATGAGTAAACACACTTCAACCTAATTTTTCTGGGTTTTCCGATGTTTTATTTTTCAAATTTGACCCCATTTCCTTTACGACAACTCAGCAATTCGTCACGTTTTCTCATTTACTTTGCGTTGGCAGCCGTCAATGTCAGCGACGCCGCACCGTATTTATTTTTGTATTAACTAAGTGTATTATGGACAACTACTGGGAAGAAAATTCGTTGCTTTCATCAGAATTTCAATGATTTCGCTCTGCAAACGTAGCAATTATTTGAGTGGTTTTGCAGCCACGTGGCTAATATTGAAGATTGAAGGTGTTATACAGCTCGTCATATAACGGATGCTTACAAACGGAACTAAGGAAATGTAATACAAATAGAGAGATGAAACCAGTTGGAGCTATTGTAACCAATATTAACAAAAAAATATAAAAAAAAAAACAATTTAAAAGAAATATTGTAATATATTGATATTTAGTTTGATATATCTGATATTGAGTTTAAAAAAGCTCACCCTGTCCCCACCTTACATGTGGCCATGTAGTCTGCTAGAGAACTAAAATGACAAATGGCTTCAATAGAAGTACTAATGTAAGCATACATATTCTCCTGCACAAATTAAGTGTTTTTTGTGTATATAGTGCGCCAATGTATCAGTACTTAACCGAAAAAGTTCTCGCATAACTTATATGTATATATACACCCACGCATATACATGACATGCATGCAGTTTTCATGCATGTTTCTGAAAAACTTCAATACGTCAAACGAGAGAAATCCACAAGCGCAATATATTTTGCGTTCAACCAAACAGGATTTTCCACAGCATATTTCTTCCTTGACGTCAGAGCTTTAGCCCGTCGAAACGCATCCATACGAGTATAATATATTTCTTGGAAAATGCATAGCGTACTAAGTTAGTCAACCCGAAATAAATCAAATATATCATAAATGTCAAAATGCTTACAGTCGTCAATGTAGACAATCTGACCAAGCGCAAGGATTTGAGTTGAGAGAGTATAAGTACGTATAGTAAAATTATTGTGACTCCTCATACGTCTTCTGGGGAGCATTTAACGCTTACCTGAAACTTAATACTTCTTTTGCTTCCCTCTGTTAGCAGATATTGCAGTTAGTCGTGAGCACTCTATTAGAATAGTTGTTAGATGGTGAAATAATGTGGTTAAATATAGAAATGATTGACATGATAGAGGTTCATACATAAAAGCGAATACGATAATTTAGCGAAAGTGATGGAAAACCCCAAAAATGTAGCATTTTTCAAGCAAAGTAAGCTCATGCATCAGCTAGCGCAATTTTTGCCTAAAAATTAGTTAATTAAAAATTTGCTGAATTCCAAATTCCAGTTAATTTGGTTAACACTGTCTGAGTTTAAGCCAGTTGTACCTATTTATTACTGGTTTGGCAAAACTGATGACCGTATACAAAAAAAGAAGAGTAGCAAACTTAGAATGTTATGCCAGTAAGGGCATTTTCTGAGTTAATTAACAACTAGGTAATTTTAATATCTTTCTAATTCTTTGTAACTCATTGAAAAGCAAGTTAAGTGAATAGCAGAAGTATTTCGCATTCGGTATGTGAATGTTTGCTAATTGATTTGGAGGAGAAGGATTTAATACATAATAATAATTTATACTTGAAGCGGCCTTCAACTTCCTGATGAATTTGAGCATTCATTTCTGCTGCTGAGAAGTATAAGAACGACTTTCTTCTATCATTTTTTTCTACCATATAACCATCCTTCAATACAATAAGCAGCGCCCTCGTCCTTGCCAAATTAAATTAGCATTGAAAGTTGCCATATTATTTATTGAAAATCTTGTTCAGAAAGAAATAATACTAAGAGATACTAGATAGGTAAACGGTGCATTTCGGCACTGCGCTCAAACCACGTTTTGCTATCGGTTACGCTTTTTGTAGACAACCATTCAAGATTTGGTGGGTTCGAAGTATTTTATTTCTGGCTCAATGGGTATATAAAACTGTTACGATAAGCAGCTTGAAGAGATTCAAGAGATGTCATTTTATGCAGGTAAAAACAACGGCTTGGTGCGATTTGTGAACCGGCGGCGTCATTGGGCCGTACTTCTTTCGTGTTGATCAAGACCGGCACGTTACTGTGAATGGGAATCGCTACTGCTCAATGATAACCGAATATTTTTGGCCCGAATTGAATGATATGGACTTGGACAATATGTGGTTTCAACAGGACGGCGCCTCAAGCCACACAGCGAATGTCACAATCGATTTACTGAAACCCAGTCAATTGGCCGCCTTAGTCGTGCGATTTGACGCCATTGGACTATTACGTATGGAGCTACGTTAAGTCTTTGGTCTATGTCAACAAACCAGCGACGATTGATGAACTTCGTACGAATATCGAAATATCGCAAAATAGCAGCAGTCGATTTATGCTTGAAGAACGTCGAAAATTGGGTTCATGGGTGTGGATTTTTGCAAGCATGGACGTGGTGGCCATGTAAAAGAAATCGAGTTCCAAACATAATGGCATCGAATGTATTTTCACAGGAATAAAGAATTTCACTAATACTTTTGTAACACTCTTATTGAAAACCATAATCTTTGACCAAATTGAAACCTGTGTACTCATAATATCAGTAGGCACTTAGACACATGACTTCGTATGGGGACTGTGCACAATAGGTGCACAAGCAAATACGCTTAGCACTTATGTACATCAAATTGATATGTACAACTGTAACGTAAAATTATTTATTGGAAAAGTTTGCTGAGCATTTTCAGCTGCAAGCAGAAGTGCAAGCAAATTGGTAAACATATGTACATATTTGAAGTTCAAGTTTTGCACAAACTTTTCAGCTCCAAAGCCTTAACAGATATGAAGATATAACGCAAAGCATTAGGTTTTAAAATGCTTGAAAATACTGCTTTTTGGAGATGTTAGAAAATTAAAATAGCGAACAAAGATTCCATACCCAGCACCACTGAACACATCGTACTTCAGCACATGAATTTCTATCTCAACCAACAAAACAGTAAAGTCAATAAGACAACAATTATCGCTGCCTTTATATTTATATGCATTATTGTCACAACTGCCCACAACCAGATGCATCCAGCAAGAGAAATATGCATAATTGCGTAAATACTTATGCTGGCAAATAATGACATAAGTGCCCACTTCAAAATGTTGCTTGCTGAAATGATAGCGTTCTTATGCATCGAGTATAAGTGTAGAGTGCACTTATTTAATTAGCTCAAATGCGCATAAAATTTGTAAATTAGCTATTTGATATGCGCTGGGAAAACATTTCGATTCGATTGTTTTTATACCCTCAGCAAAATTTCGGTCCTTAATTGTTTATACAAAAATTATATATTTATATTTATCGGAGGGAAAAATATTCGTTTAGTTATATATTAAGGAAGCTCGGTTCAGCCCTTTTCGAGTAATGTTGGTCACCGAATTTGAAAGCAGCATTTTGAGAAAAAACGCGTTAAAAGTTCAGCCTTGTACTTTTGAAACGCCTTTTCAAATTTGCGCGTAACTTCGAAAATATTCACCGGAACGATATGAAAATTTCTGTGTGTATTTTTAAATACATACACGTACATTAGGAAAATAAAATAAAAACATCCATTTTTGAAAATTCTAACTATATATAACACCTTAAGGAAATGACGCAATCTCCGCAGAACTTGCTCAGATCGGATAACTTTAACATATATCTGCCATATAAATTGACTTTTTGAAGGTTATAATAAATTAACGTTGCTTTTATTTATTTTTTTATTTTGTTTATTTATTTATTTTTTTTTTTTTTGTTTTGATTCCTTGCAGTGGTAATTAGCTTCGTACACATTACTAGCTTCGCTGATTACTGCTGAAGTGCTTAAAGTATTTACGAATGAAATTTGGCGAGTAAATTAAATTTGAGATAAGCTTATCAACAACAAAGAAAACTCTATACTAGATGTATGTATTTGTTATTTATAAGAAGATTAGAAGAACCCATTAGCGTTAAAAACTAAAAAATGAAATGTTTTAAAAGCAATAACAAAAACAATTAATAGAAGTCTTTTGCGACGAACATCTGGAAGCTTCATCATTCGATGCTTCCTTCGTGTTATGAATAAGAAAAAGTTGAATAAAACTATAACAATATCACCAAATGAATTACGAGATTACATAGCTTGACGTCATTACTTCGATGCTAAACGTCATAGCAGCACCTGTTAAAGTGGCAAAATATTTCATCCATACATACAGATTTCTTCAAAACGGAATAAAATGATGATGCTGTAGCATTTGAAACAAGTGATAACTGGAGGAAAACGACTTTTAGAAACATGAGCTTGTAGAAAAAATTAATGAAGCATTCCCAGCCAAATCGTTTGAGTGGCATGTAAGATAAGCTTTGGCCACATTTACACCCTCGATTCAAAGTGCGAATCAGACAAAAGCTGTTATTTTGTATAAATTTCTAAGAAAAATATGGAAGATGCATTCTGGGGTTCATTAAACTCTCATAAGCTTTTGTTCACAAGAAGTTGTGCATCACGAGTAGAAGCCGAACTTCGATTAAAATTTGTCGAAGCTGTTGAGACACAATTACAATGCTGCTTCTTTCTGACCATTTATTTTCCCCTACACAGATTTTAACATCAAAGTGGTCAGATCCACCCCCAACGCTCAGTTGGATGGCTTCCAAACACCAAATAGAGCTAAAACACTCTCCACTCTACACGTATACTGGCTGGGTCTTCCACTTAGTTTTTTCCTGAGCGAATACCGTAACTTCGGACTTCTCATCGTGTGTGAACATCATCCAGGAAGCTACTCCATAAATAGTTGGTCGGTAAGGTGAGCCCCATAAAAGTTTAGTTTTGTCCATAAAATTTTGAAGTAAAACATGCCGTTAATACGGTGTCAAAATAGACTAAACGGTCTAGAACTTCACACCTATGACTACTATTTTAAAGGGATACAAGAACTGTTTCTAAGAAATTAAGTAAGTATAAGTAATAATAATAATACACCCTTCTTTGAATATCACAATTTAAAATTTTCCTTCAAAACTCATAAATAATATGCGAAAATTGAAAGCTTCTATCAATTTTATATCAAATTTATGTGAAATGTTAAGCAAAAAGTGCATTCCATTACAGTACCGTTGGTTGAGAGTGGTGTGCAAAGACGCAAATTTATAATAAATAAATTCACATACGTGTACATATGTATTTATAAACGAGTATTTATCAAAAATGAACTAAGCACATGACTAAAACGTAAATGACGAAAGCAAAAGCACAATAAAAATAAAATTAATTTATTAAAAATAACTAACTACATTCATTATCTGCTATATAGAAAAACAAACAAATATATAGGCATATGGAAGTGTATAAAAACCGAGTTTAGGTCATATATCTTCAAAGCAGCAAAAACAAAGCGAAATCACAATATTAGCAAAGATAATAAATTAAGTTAGCTGCGGCTACTAAACTCTCAAAAAATTTATTACCAAAACAGCAAAAACCTCCTCAAAAAGCAACAAACATTTTGCAGCGATGTCACGCAATTGTCACAAACGGCAAATCTCGACGCTACTCCCCACTGGCCGGTGATAAAAATCTTTAGATAAAATGTTTTTTTTGAGGGCACCGCATTGAAGTGATTGTGCTTCAGTCAGCTCAGGTGCTCAGGTATTTAGCGCTGTTATCTATTTGACAAGTGCGCGCCAACCATTAGACAGTGACTGTCAGCAGTCAGACGACGGCGGTCAGTCGCCAGTCACTAGTAACTGGATCAAGGAAGACATGTGTTTGACTTTATGTAACTATTATTTTTTTTATTCTGATAAAGTTGGAAAACTTCTCGTGTTATCAAATTTTCTCTCGTTATTAAATTACTTAAATGATAAGTTTGTCTGAACTGCATGTGAAGAAGTATGGAAAGGCTAAGTTCAGGTGTTACCACGAAATTATTATGTCAGCGTCTTTATTGATTTGCTTTACAGTGCAGGTGAAAGAATTAGAGAAAATTAAAAATTATGTTATTTAGGAAGTAGGCGTGTTTGTAGTCCGATTTCGCCCATAATTTTGGGTTATTATTTATATTAAAGGTAATATTATTTGCAATATAAATTTTAAAAAGAGTCTCACAATAAGCTGAACCTCTGCACAGGTCTCAGTCCAGTTACCTTTACAGAATATTTTTTTGTTAATTAATATATTTTTGTAATTTTTGCAATATAACACCACAAATTCAATGGGACATTTGGGCCGTTTTCTCAATGTCTGGTTAACAACCATTTGTCAGTTAGGTACTGGTTATAAAAATAGATTATTTAACGAAAGAAGTAGTCTTTGTTAAGTTAACCAAAACCTTACTTACTTACTTACTTACTTAGACCATGAGGAAACGGCCATTCGAGATGTTATTTTATAACAACTGTAGGACCAGTATTTAACGTATAGTAACAAGATTGAGCATAATAAATTTTGTGGGCGGAATCAAATTTCTGGTGCCGAAACATTCAGAATGTTAGAAAACGCTTTCGGTTATATTTGTTTGTCGCCAGTAAGCGTTTTAGATTGTTAGAAATTATTCAAAGAGAGTCGAAACCGCGTTGACGACGAACCACGCCCATGACGGTCATCAACATCAACTGATGATCCACAAGTCAATAAAATGAAATAATTGATGGTTGAAAATCGATGATCTACTGTCAGAGATTTTACTAGCGACGTTGGAATATATTTATACTCGTATTGACAGTTTTCTGCGATTATCAATGTGTGGTGTACTCCGAATTGCTTCTGAGCGGCCAAAGTGGCAACATTCGAAAACTATTTGAGTGTTATGTGTCGTTTGCGCAAACCTATTCATAAAAAGAAGCCGGAATTATAGACCGTCAACTCCTGGTCTTTCCGCGACATAGATTTTGAGGAATAAATTAAAAATTTTAAAATTATAAACAAAGTCTTACC
The DNA here is from genome assembly GCF_023373825.1 of Bactrocera dorsalis. NCBI lineage: Eukaryota > Metazoa > Arthropoda > Insecta > Diptera > Tephritidae > Bactrocera > Bactrocera dorsalis. The sequence continues at coordinate 99,365,277 of NC_064304.1, read as the reverse complement.
ATATTTAACTCATAGTAGTGTATGCTACGTAGACAAAAACGGAGGTCTAGAATGCCACTTATAGCATGCAAATAATAATTTTTTGTTTAAAACTGAAGCCTGTTATATTCATAGAATAACTATTGGGAGTCGTAAGTCTCAAGGCCGTTGATCTCTGATCCCAAATGCAAATGCTTAATAATAAACAGTTAAGCTTAAGCATTTCATGGTCAAAATGCGACATTGTGTGATATGCAAATAAATAATTTTAAGCAATAAGAGTTAAAAGGACAGAGCAAATTTTAAACACGAAAAAATAACATGCATGTCAAAGGATTATTTGGTAAACACAGAAAACAGAAAATTAGCTCTATTTTGCATCTCATTTCAAAACAGACATAACCTCAAAACTTATATTTACTGTTTACGTGAAACATATTTGTGATACAAAAGAGTTATATTTATTGACATAAGATGACAAAATAAATAAACTTGCCGGCGCTGCTATTTTTTCGTTATGTTGCACCGAAACGCGCTGACAGTTGCTGTATTTCAATTCAGCGAACACATATTGACATTCTAATGTTTTCGAATTTGACACTTTGATTGGCGGCATTAACACTTTGTTGTGGCGAAGCTGATTTCAGCTGGATAAATGAGCACTACCAGTTTGATTTATTTCCGTTGTTGTATGTACCATATATTGGGTAGTCGAAAAATTATTTTCCTATTTTGTCAAAAGATATCGTTGCAGTCATCAATCTCCAGTGATATCAATCACATTGTGTCATACCATATATTGTTGGAAAGGTTAGATTTTAAGCTTCATTTAATCAAAAAATATAAATAAAAGTTGAAAAAAAGTTGCGTCTATTCAAAAATGAGTGAAAATAATGAAGAAATTCGCTATATTTTGAAAATTTTTATAAAAAGGGAAGAATGCCAGGCAAGCAACCAATGAAATTTGTGAAGTTTACGGAGACGACGCTGTATCGTGTAGCACAACAATGGTTCGCTCGCCTCCGTTCTGAAAATTTCGATGTGAAAGATGCACCTTGCTCTGGTTGATCTATCGCTGGAAAAGTCGATGAAATTATGGAAAAGATTAACCAGAACCGTTACATGAGCAGCCATGACATCGCTAAGGAACTTAACATTTATCATCAAACAGTTTTGAACCAAAAAAAAGGCTGGCTAAAAAAGAAGCTCAATATTTAGATACCACATAAATTGTCTTTGAAAAAATTAATGGACCGAATTAACATCGGCGATTCTTTGCTGAAGCGAAATAAAATGAAACCATTTCTGATGCGAATGGTAACAGGAGTCGAAAAGTGGAACAAATACAACAGTAATGTGTGAACAAGATCATGGTCCAAACGTGGTGAAGCTCAACAAATGGTCGCAAAGCCTGGATTGACACCACAAAAGGTTATGCTGAGTGTTTGGCGGGATTGGAAAGTAATCATGAGAGCTCCAGCCTGATGGAACGATTGACTCTACATTTTGTTGTCAACAACTGATGAGATTGAAGCAAGCAATCAAAAAACAGGCCAGAACTGATCAGCAGAAAGGGCTTCATCAGGACAACGCTAGACCACATACATCTATGATGACTCGGCAAAAACTGGTAGAGTTTGGCTGGGAAGTTTTGATGTTTCCACCATATAGCCCTGACCTTGCACCATCGGAGTACCATTTGTTATGCTCAATGCAGAACTTCCTTAATGGAGTAAAGTTCACTTCAAGAAAAACCTGTGAAAATTACGTGTCGCAATTTTTCGCCGAGAAACCAGAAAAGTTTTACACTGATGGAATAATGTCTTTAGCGGACAAATGGCAAAAAGTGGTCGACCAAAATGATTCATATTTGGTTCATTAAAGTACATTATAAATATAAAAAGATAAATTTAAGTTTGATTAGAAATACGAAAAAACTTTTTCGACTACCCAACGTATACATTGTCCCGTAAATCACATTAACTTCAACAAGCATAAAATGTTCGGTTACACACACACTCAGCTCTTCCATACTTCTTGTTATTTATATTCATTAATATTATATTTGCATGCACAAATTTTAATAATTTCCATTTTAAAGCTTAAAATATCATTTCCACGCACGTTCTGGTAATAAATACTCATAAACTGAAAGTAAACATTATGCTCGTGTGTGTACATTTGTGTAGCAGACGCCTATATTAAGTACATACTAAGTCATAAAGGCCGTGCAGTGATTTTCTGCGAACTTGCTGTTATGGATGAGAAGCTAACAAATTGGGTTGGACTATTTACATTATAACGGCTTCAATAATCACATATTAAAAGAAGCAGACGCGTATATCGTTAGCATATTCCTATCACTTGTTAGCTGATTATACAGCCCAAGTCTCAACAATGGACGTAACAAAACGTGCTGATTTTCGAAAAAACACTAAACGAAGAAAAACGCTCTTCCTGCATTCCTGGACATTTCTTTAGCATTTAACAACGTCTTCTCGGAATCTATTCTGAGCAGTATCCAACCAATATGTGTTGATCCTGCTATACGTTTGATCAGAAACCTTTGGATCTCTAGACGCATAAGAGCAAAATGGGACGACGCTAATATGACCAAGGGGAAGTCCGTAGAGGTACTCCTCAAGGTGAAATGCTATCTCCGCTTCTATGAACGTTAGTGGTGAATAAACGGAACTTGGAAGGCAAAGCCGCTAAGGTAGTGGCATATACGGACGACATTGCCATTTTAATAACGGGTAGGTGTCTACAAGCCATTAGCAGTATTATGACCACCACTCTCAATGCAATCCAGAACGGACAACGGAGAAAACGGTTCTATTTGTGTTTACAACAAAGCACAAAATTCGGTTCACTTCTATAAATGGACCACAACTCTCTCCCAAGGACCGCACGTTGGTAGTCTTGGACAGCAAACTGTTGTGAAAGTATAACGTGGAAGAAAGAGTGAGAAAGAGAGCATGAGAGAGGATCTTGGGTAGCAGCGCAGCAGTGGAAAGTGTTGCCAGAAGTAAGCAACTTCACTTCGACTGAGTGCCAGGACACAAAGGTATCGAGGCATAAATGAAATAGTTTACGAGACTGCCAAGATTGGTGTGCTGCTAACATCCGAAAACGTGATCCACATTGGGAAACCCATGAATTGTCTATACGACGATCTTGACAGAAGCACGGTGAAGAAAATCAAAACTCGATAAAACGAGCTACCTGAGCGCAAATCTGCAAAAGTCATGTGCAGGACCTTAAATCGGAAGTTCAACAAAATTCCTGTTTGCACTCGATAGAAGAGACTCTAGGAACATGATGATTATACAACTGGTCAAATAGACTGCAGGAAATATCTAGAGCAGGGCACCAGAGAAACAATGGACCATCTTTTGTGCACTTGTCCCGCATTGAAAAGGCTACTCATTAAGCATCTGTGGTCTCCACAGCATGGTACACTGGAAGAAGTATCGACAGCGAGGCCGCAGAGTCTGTTAAAAGTGGCGTCAAGCTCAGGCATCCTAAATCACTCCTCTTGGACTTAGCAAGTGAACTCCATCTGGTATCGCAAAGGACCAAACTAGTATATGCGGGGCTTGTTGACCTAACAGATTAACCTAACCTAACGAAGAGGAAGAAATATTGTTCAACAGAACTTTCATCAAGAATATTCTGTGACCTACCATTGGTTTTTAATTCCTCAGCAATGTCATGTGATTGTACAGATATATTAAGTAAATATAAAGTAATAAAGAATTAAAAGAAAACAACAACTTTCATGTATATCAAATATTACGAATATACTATATGTGCATTAGTCATTGTTTTCCTTTTCCAAGTTTTCCTGCATAAATTTGGAATGATTTTTAAGAATTTATTTGCACACCTGCCAGAGAATCCAGCAAAGAGCGCAGCGGCCAGATCAATTGCCATTGGAAAATCTGCTTATTTTTTTATTTTCTATTTTGATTTCTTAGTGACGCATACAGTTCATAATTCTAACCTATAATTTTTAGCTTAAAGAAAACAATTCTCCAGCTAAGCATCGACACCCAACGCATGCTTTATTTTTATTTATGCACATAATGACTTAACTGTAAAAAGTAAACGTAAACAAAGGTGAATTCTCGATTTTCAATACTGCGAAATTAACTAAGAATTATTATCATTACGTAGCTCATTAATAAAGCTTTTTATGCACCATTAAGCAGAGTGAAATTTTTTATTAAGTAATTTTAACTCAATCAATGCCGCTTACGCCCACAATTCAATTGGTCTAAAATCCTTTACACGTGAGAGAACGTAGCTTTATAGACACGCAGCAAAGGAGAGCAACCGGCGCTAATATATCATAATAATAAATATGGAATTCATAAATCAAGCATTATTTATATGCCTACATTCATATTCTATATGTATGATCAAAGGTGGTACGACGTGGCGTATGAGTAACCAAGCTGTACTACCAACTTCATATTTTCCGAGGGCAGATAAGCGTATTGTTTTATGTAAGCAATTTACAGATAAAATTAATTACTATTTACAAATGATATAAACTTTGTTGATAAAAATATATAGAAACATATTCAAAAGCTGTAAAATTCATTAAGTTTGGCTTAAAAAGCCTCCAGTATTCGAAATCTAAAGCTGAAAATATCATTCGCTTGAGAAAAAAGAATTGTCGCTTTCAGAACAGCTATAAGCTAAAACAAAAAAAAAAATCATTACCTTTCTTACTTTTATAGTTGATTTTGTTGGTACAGTATAGTAGTAAATTTTACTATTTTATACCATAAATCTTGTAATAATATTTGTATAAAGAGAACGCTGCTTTAAGTAAACATTAATATTTTACAAATACGTCATATTTTGTATGGTCATTTATGGTCATCATTTTATATTTATATTGCAATTAATTTATTTTATTTTTCAATAACACTGTGCGCACATAAACACTAAGGATATACATATATGAACATTTAGAAACATACTTTAATTCTCATAATATATATACTATATACACCCATTAAAAGATATTTCAGCTGCTTATAAGCACACATTTTCTTTAAGTTACATACATATTGATGTAAATTATAAAGATTTTTACACCTTAGCTCTTTTACATATACATATATTTATATATGAAAATTTTTCATTTGCTATTTTATATTTCAAATTTCTATTTAGCTATAGCACTTTTTTCAATATCATAAATAATGATCAAACACTTTTATTGAACTGATAATAATTAATCGGCAATAGCTTTAAGTCAATTACTTCAAAATGACTTCCATAAATATTTTCATAGTTTTCACATTTTTTCACTTACAAACAAATAAACTTATTTTTTTTTAGAGTGCTAAAAATTCATTACAACAATTTACCGCACACAAACACAAATTTTCAAAAATGCCATTTTTATATGTAAAATTTTCTTCTACTTTAGAAATTGCGACGAGCACTCGAATGAAACAGCAGAAAAGCGCGACGACACTTGCGGTGCGTGCAAACGACTGTGGCCAACAAATATTGCCATGAAACAAAAAAGTAATTTTCCAAACATTTCACTTTTCCTGCAGCATCAGTGGATACAATTTTCATTTTAGTGGTTTTCATATTTTTATATTAACGAGAGCACTTGCATACGTATGTAAGTGTGTATGTGTATGCGCCGTTGCAGACCCAGTTGGAATTCTGCGTGAGATCTGTTATATTTTCGACATAGATACTTTTCAAAAAGCTCGCAAATTTAATGTTTTACAGTACTTAACATTCCAATACTGTAAAATAAATAGTTGATAGTACTTGTATATAACTAATTTACTTGATTTTCTTAATTGACGAAAAAGTCTTCTATAGTATTAGTTATGTGGAGAGTAGGGTAAGTTTTCACCTGATTTGATTCATATTGGGCAGGAGAAAAACGCGCTCACCCAATTTTATTAAGATATGTCAGTTATCTTGGCCTTAAAGACTGAAGCTCGAAACTCTTTCTATAAGATACATGGGTCGAGGAGAAATATTGATACGATTGAACCCAAATTGGACAAAATATTATTAGGAAAGGATTCTCTCCTAAGTTTTAGCTCGCTATAAATATGGGCGGTGCCACTCCCATCGTCCAATTTTAGCACTGGCTCCCTCTTTTACGTGTATGTAAAATTTACTGTCCCTAAAGCATTTAGTTATTGATTTATCGCACTTTTGGTAGTTTTAAACAAAACCATTATGATGTAGAAGATATATACATTAAACTTATTAGGGAGCGGGCACCTACTTTTAACAATTTTGTATCTTGATTTGAGGCTTAATTATGACAATTTAGAAGTGTTCGATTAATGGCGTTTTTCGGACGTGTCAATGGTCCGATTACGCCTGTCTACAATATTTATACCAAAGTTGTCTTAATTTTTACCCAAGTTACAGCTTGTAAGACGAACGGACAGACAGTCACCAGAGTTTCAACTCGAGTACGATAATACTCTGCAGCAACATGTTGTAAAAGTGTCAAAATAATAGAAAAACCACCCATTCCGACTGGGTATTCCATGCGCGCGCATCACCCACACAAAACATACCTACACGAGAGAGTGTATGTCTCAATAGTTTCGGAAACATCAAGTGAACCAGCGGGGTAAATATAAAGAGATAGAAAATATAATTTTCCAAAAGCAACAGATTTCCCGTAAAATAGCTTGAAATTCATAGCGGACGACAGGAGCTGACAGTTGGATGTATTGTTGATTGAAATTCCACAAGTAGAGCGCAACAGAGTTGACTGATGTGATTTTAGAAGTACGTAAATCGGCCACGAACGAGGACAAGACCGTTGCTACGACAACCAACAGGTTAGTAAGGAAATACGCTTTGCTATAAAGAATAAAGAAGAATAAAATAATTGTATGTATATTGATTTCTGTAACGGTTATATTAAAATTGTGAATTCATTGAATGCAGTATTGGACATCTGTTCATAAGCCATTGCCAGCTTTATCTATGCTATTTCTAACTCTAGTTTCCCAAAGTAAGCAATCATCAACCAGTGGAACTAGAATATTTTAGCATCTTTCGCCAACCATTAAACTACATATGTCAAAAGCATTTAGTCTGAAACAAAAAACATATAAGCAATGATACTGATATACATCGGTATAAATTCACCCAAATCAGAAAATTTCATATGAGAAAACCGCTAAGTTTTCATATTAGTGATAAATTCCTATATAATACCTTAATATTATTATGTAGTTGGTTACTTACATCGTTACTTCTAAATGAATGTCTATATTACAAAAATATATTAAACCATTTTGATAATGTCTATACTACACTCCCACAAATTTCTCAATTTTACAGCAGTTCCAATTATTTCCCGTTCAGACTGTTTGTTCGAGCAGCTGTTTGCAACATGTTGTGTTTACAGCAACAGCTGATTGTCGCTCACCATGAGCTCTTGTTGAATATTTTAGACATTCTCTCTTATCGATTGCATAGAAAGTTGGAATCAAAACAAACATGATGATAAATCGTTGCACAGAGCGAAGGCCGCAGATACAAAAAAAAAAAACACAAAATTGCACTCACACATTGCCAGACGAATGAGAAGCAAAACTTCGTGGTCACGTTGACTACAGTTTCGTTAAAGAGCGCATATACAGACGAGAACGTAGTGTAATTAATTGAAATGATTTAACTTTTATTTATTAAGAAAATTTGTTTAATTAGTGGCATTTATAATAGAAAAACAGAAACTTTGAGGGGACTTTAAGCTGAAATTTTCATTAAAATGGGTAATAATTTAATAATATTGTGGGCATGCGACAGTGATTGTGTTCGTTCACTGCTTTTCAATATAGCAAGAAAGCCAGCGTTAAAATTTCTTCTTCCGATTTCGTAATATTCTGAATTTTGATTCGTTGCAAGTCACATAAGAGAATGTAAAGTGAAGGTGCTTAGAAGAAAACCGACAAAAATCTTTGGTCCCACAAGAATACACCTAAGCTCCAAGGAAACCGGAAAAACTAAGCTCCAACTTGAATTTTCAAAATGTAACTAAATAAAAAGTCAACTTCAAATTGTGCGAGATATTAGCTAATATTGGGTAGTCGAAAAAGTTGTTTCGTATTTTGTCAATAGATGTCGTATATCTCCAGTGCTACCAATCACATTGTGTTATACTATATGTTGTTGGAAAAGTGAGATTTTAAGCTTAATTTAACCACGAAATTGAAAAAAAGTTACAGCTGTTCAAAAATTAGTGAAAATAATGAAGAAATTCGATATATTTTGAAATTTTGGTATAAAAATGGAAGAATGCCACGCAAGCCACCAATGAAATTTGTGAAGGATACGGAGATGATGCTGTATCAGTTCGTGTATTACAACAGTGGTTCGCTTCCGCTCTGGAAATTTCGAAATTTCGATTTACACTGATGTAAGTTTTATACTGAGGGAATATTGTCTCTAGCGGAAAATTAGCAAAAAGTGGTCGAACAAAATGGTACATATTTATTTATTTATAATTATAAAAAAAAAAAATATGTTGAATTTTGATTAGAAATACGAAAAGACCTTTTCGACTACCAAATATTAATATTATCAATTTTTAAATATCATACATCATTTATTATTAGTCCAAAATTAATTTTGTTGCTGCGCGTTCGAAAAGTTGTTTTCACGGAACATCGGCCTTTAATACATACATATGTATACATATAAAGTATAAATTGTATACATTCATGCTTATATATGCATATGTATGTATGTGTTTGGATATTTTTAATAGCATGTAAGGCTTAAAGTTCATTCATCTGAAAATTCTTAGCCGTACATACATACATACATATTTATACAAAGCACATATCTCGAAAGTTTTGTATGCGCGAGTTCATTTCATACATTCAAATATACACACACATATGTTTTAAAATCTCACACACACAGATTTTTAACATGACTTTTTTCCTAAGCTACCAGCATTTTCAACGAAGATGCGTTCTAAGCTCTTATTCTCAGCTGCGCTCCGTTCTTCTTCGTCCGCTTGCTCTTTTCAATTCAACTTGAATCGCTTCTGCAAATCGTGTAGTTGTAAGCTATTTTCATAGATTCTGTTTTTTTTTTTGTTTTGGTTTATTTTAAGTTAGTTGAGTCAGAATTGTTCGTAGTTTTTGAACCGGTTTTTTCGCAAGTCGATACCATTTTCGAATGCTTGCCTCACCATCCTTTATATCATACTACCTAGTTCTATGAGCACTTAGTGGTGTATTCGTATAGTTGTCATCAGTTCATTAACTTTTCTCTGTGTAGATTGTGCAACTGCTTCATCTTTAGTAGACAGAAGTGCTAAGTGTCACAATGTGTGTATAATAAGGTACCCTCTTAAAAAACATTGTAATTGAAGTATGTATTTGAAATACAATTTTTTTCTTTATCCAAAACCTTTTATTAATGTAACTCAAAAGTTTGCCATTTTTTGTCTGTTATTTGTAGAAAATATTGAATAATGCATACACCAAATAAAACAACATATCAATAATAAATAGTTCCAGAATTGACACAAAACCGATAGTTTTGGGACTAGTCGGACTCCATATAGCAAGTTATCAATATTTCACACACGTGTTATCGCATGTTGTAAATTACAATATGCCCTACGTTTTTTACAGGAAACAGCACACTCGTAATGCCAATGTACATTAAAAAATCAATAATTCTTGCCATATTTTTTGTATATACATATAATATATTGTGTAATTTGTATATATGAACTTATTCATAGCGACGTAAATACATACATATGTACTTTTGTATGTATACCAATTTATGTAAATAATGCCGAGCGCAAGTATTAGTATCGTCATGTGTGAACCTTATTTTTTAGTTTTTACAGATATTTGGCTGGAAGAATTGTACAAAAAAATTCATATACTACTGTGAGCAAAAAACAGTAAAGTCTTACTATCATAATTTTAATATTCTTAATTTATTCTTCAAAATCTATGTCGTCCACCTCAAAGTAATTTGCTTTGGCCCCAATACACTTGTACCAACGTTTTTTCCAATCCCTTAAGCAGTTGTTAAAGTAAATTTTCAGAATACCCTTCCGAAAATGCGCGTAGTGATTCACGTTTAATGTCTTCAATTTACTCAAAACGGCTTTCCTGGAACGGTTGTTTGAGTTTGCTGAATAGCCAAAACTTGAAAACTTGTCGCAAAAATAGCGAAGATTCAATACAGTATGCGACGGTGCATTATCGTGGTGCAAAAACCAAGAGTTGTCGGCCCATAATTCCGGTCTCTTTTTACGAATAGCCTCGAACAAACGACGCATAACACCAAATGATCTTTTCACTGATCCTTCCGATATTCCAACGATACCTGATCTCTGAATGTTAATCGTTGATTCTCAAGCAACAAATCTTTTATTTTATTGACGTCTTGATCATTAGTTGATGGCCGTCCTGAACGTGGTTCATCATAGAGGGTCCTCTTTGATACCAATTTCCAACATTCTGAACGTTTCCGCGCACAAAATTGAATGGAACCTCCTTGTTGAATAATTTCACTTATCATAAAAACGTATTTTTTTATAAAAATGTGTATATGTAAGTATGAATTTAAATTAAAATAACAACTATTTGATAACTTAACACACTTTAGTTTCTAATTCTGATAAGCAAAACAAATGCTGAACAGCTGTATTGGAAATTTTTAAAAGCACTTCAAATAGCTTTCACTTAAACACGATTTTTAATGAACAAATGTTGCGATTTAATGTATTTTTTTTTTTTAAATAATATTGGACTTGGTGTTTCGAAACATTAGGTCACTCTGTTAAGGCTTCATGGAAAGTTGAAAGTTTTGATAAATTATAGCTTTTATAAAAATCGTGACAGCTTTAAGGGTTATATACAAGATTAGAATGCCGAAAAATGAGAAATTTCCAGATTTTTTTTTCTGAAAAAATCTTTTAAATTTATTGATAAAAAATTTTTTATATATATTATGGTACCTTTCAAATGTATTTTAAGACTTAGTATTAGTAAAAGTATTTATTTTGAAAGGAACTACAGCTGACCTCCCGGAGTTCCTCTCAAAAAAAAACGTTTTGCGATGACCACTATATCTCTAAACTGGATACTCTGAAATTAAAAAACCAACTAGATTTCGTTGAAGTAATGTTCTCCTTCTTAATTGACGTAGACACCGCTTACGCGATTATAGCCGAAGTTTTCATTGGGTGTTTTTTTTTTACGTGGCGGGTCCCAAACCTGGCGCACAACCCTATGTATGGGATGTTTCGATTTCTCACTTTAGCTCGCCTTAAAACGGATGTTCTTAGGCTACCCAGAGGATACTTCGCCAAAGACCGGAAGTCGTGAGCTGCTTCAGCCATATGTAAAAGAATCGTTTCTGCCCACTCCCAAGTAAATGGCGATCAGAGAACTTTCCTCACTTGCGTGAACTTCTACACATGACCCCATCCTGATAATGTTAGATCTAGTAAATAAGACAAAGGAATAAGCAAAATAAATTTGTTTGACAAAATGGCAGTTTCTCGAAAAAAATCGTTTATAAAAAATATTAAGCGGTGAGAAAAAATCTTCGATTAATAAAAATATATTTAAAAAGCACGTCTTAAAATTTGCGATTGAGATTGGCTTAGCCGTTTTTGAGTAATGTTGGTCATCGCCTTTGAATACATCATTTTGTACTTCCAAGCACTCTGGAACCCCTTTTCAAATTTGCGTATAACTTCGAAAATATTCACCGGAACGCTATGAAATTTTCTGTGTGTTCTTAAATATATGTTTATTAAAAAAATAGAATAAAGAAATCAATTTTTTGAAAATTCTAACTGTATATAAGCCCTTAAGAGCTATAACAACTTACTGGTGTTTAAATTTATTAATAACGGGTGATTTTTTTGAGGTTAGGATTTTCATGCATTAGTATTTGACAGATCACGTGGGATTTCAGACATGGTGTCAAAGAGAAAGATGCTCAGTATGCTTTGACATTTCATCATGAATAGACTTACTAACGAGCAACGCTTGCAAATCATTGAATTTTATTACCAAAATCAGTGTTCGGTTCGAAATGTGTTTCGCGCTTTTTTATCGACAAATTTTGTTCAGCGATGAGGCTCATTTCTGGTTGAATGGCTACGTAAATAAGCAAAATTGCCGCATTTGGGGTGAAGAGCAACCAGAAGCCGTTCAAGAACTGCCCATGCATCCCGAAAAATGCACTGTTTGGTGTGGTTTGTACGCTGGTGGAATCATTGGACCGTATTTTTTCAAAGATGCTGTTGGACGCAACGTTACGGTGAATGGCGATCGCTATCGTTCGATGCTAGCAAACTTTTTGTTGCCAAAAAATGGAAGAACTGAACTTGGTTGACATGTGGTTTCAACAAGATGGCGCTACATGCCACACAGCTCGCGATTCTATGGCCATTTTGAGGGAAAACTTCGGACAATAATTCATCTCAAGAAATGGACCCGTAAGTTGGCCACCAAGATCATGCGATTTAACGCCTTTAGACTATTTTTTGTGGGGCTACGTCAAGTCTAAAGTCTACAGAAATAAGCCAGCAACTATTCCAGCTTTGGAAGACAACATTTCCGAAGAAATTCGGGCTATTCCGGCCGAAATGCTCGAAAAAGTTGCCCAAAATTGGACTTTCCGAATGGACCACCTAAGACGCAGCCGCGGTCAACATTTAAATGAAATTATCTTCAAAAAGTAAATGTCATGAACCAATCTAACGTTTCAAATAAAGAACCGATGAGATTTTGCAAATTTTATGCGTTTTTTTTTTAAAAAAAAGTTATCAAGCTCTTAAAAAATCACCCTTTATTACATTTATAAAGTTGTTATTATTATTATTTGGTATACACAAAGATCATTATCTTATCTAACGTATAGAAATATGAATTTATCCCACTATCAAAATTTTTTTTTAAACCAATTACATAAGCATTATAGCTTTACATTTACTTGAAAGTCTAACTACTATTTCAGATTGTCCGATAAGAACTGGAAAAAACTCTCCCGTTATTTAAAGGAATTATGAGCGAACTGCAAGCAAACACATAGAACAAAAGCAGATACTTTGATTTATTATATAAAATGTTGGTCAATATATAAGAACTATATTACTGTTTCGAAGCAAATACATTTACATACATGAAATTGTCCGTATTTATTTGTTTGGTTCTGCTTAGATGAATGATGCAAACTTAAAAAAAAAAACAAAATAGAAATTCAAAATCAATACGGAAATGAAAAATGGCGAGAAAGATGCAACATCCATTGGAAAATATATGTATAATAATCGTGACAGCTATCGTTGTCAACAGTACAACGAACTGTGGGAAACTTTGCGAAGCTTTGTAGAAATTGCACTTCAGAACAATTAAGATGAACTTTTGACATTAGAATTCGATTTTATTATTATTTATCATGACCGCTTTAAAATCTTGTGAGCAACTGGAACACCAAATATTGATATATTATGCGAAAAAGTCCTCTCTCGATGAACTAAGTGCTCTGCAGGTCTCTCATTATATCCGTAATAATATTTGAAGCAGGCGTATTGACAATGGACAACTTCCGGTACTGTGGCTCAGAGAAATAATATAAAAATTACTCAGCTTTGCTTGTTATAAAGAATTGGCGGCATCAATTAAAATTGTTTAAAATGAGGATAAAACAAAAAATATGTTGATTATTTCGAAATTTTCGCCATAATATCAGCATAACATTGTTGATTATTTTATATAATTAATATATTTGGTAGTCAAAAAAGTCATTTCGTATTTGTCAATAGATGTCGTTGCAGTCGTATATCTCCAGTGTATCGTACCATATAGTGTTGGAAAGGTAAGATTTCGAGCTTCATTTAACCAAAAAAAATTAAATTCGCAGAAGTTGAAAAAAGTTACAGCTGTTTAAAAATAAGTGAAAATAATGCTGAAATTCGCTATATTTTGAAATTTTTGTATAAAAAAGGGAAGAATGCCATGCAAGCCACCAATGAAATTTGTGAAGTTTACGGAGACGATACTCTATCAGTTCGTGTAGCACAACAATTGTTCGCTCGCTTCCGTTCTGGAAATTTTGAAATTCCGATTTACACTGATGGAATGTCTCTAGTGGAAAAATGGCAAAAAGTGGTCGACCAAAATAGTACATATTCGTTTGTTTATTTATTAATTTAAATATAAACAAAATTATTTGATTAGAAATACGAAAATACTTTTTCGACTACCAATAATACCCTCAGGATCTGTAAAAAATTTCACAAGTAATAATTGAATACAGCCAAACTAAAAAATAGCTCAATATTCTGAGTCAATTGTGCAATGACAGCGTGTCGTCAATAACATTTTTAGTATCGTATACAATTTCCCAACAGCTGCTTCGTATTTTCGTATCGTTTTCGTATCGGCTGCTGGCACTTACTTACTACTTCAAAGTATTCGTATGACATTTTCGAACAATGAGACGGTTGCCGGTGTATATGTACCGGCTTCAACACACCAACACCAACACCAACATTTACATACATATGTATATGTGTGTGTATATGTACATGAAATAATAAAAAAAATTAATAAATATAAAAAGTTGCTTGTCGAGCAGAAGAGCTGTTGTCGTGGCGCGAATCAAGTACTGAGTGCTAACGCTTGTTTTCAGCGCATTTTCGTAATTTCACTACAAGACTGGCAAGTTTTCCATTCCAAAATCAGTTTCGACTCGCGATTCTAACTCGAGAGATGTGTTTTGTGTGCAAACTATTTTGCAATTTTTACATTTGGAGCGCTACGACGTTTGTTTGATTGGCCATTGTGTTCTCACCGGTATTTCTTAGTAATATACATACACACATACATACATGCATACATATCTACATGGTAGTAATTTTCGCAGATTGTTTGAATTCGTCGTACACATTCGTGCGTATATTTGGTAACTGATTTTATATAATATAGTTGCACTTCATTTATTAACGGTTTATTTTAGTTTTATGAATGGCAGGCGGCAACAATTTTCATTAAATATTTAAATAAAAGAGAACAAGTTTTTTGTGTTTCGTTATCTTGTAGTTATCAGTTGCTTGCAGTTGATAAGAAACATATTTATCATTTCAAAAGATTAGACAAAATTGAGTTATGGTGTTTTCCGAAATTGTTACTAAAATTTTATATGAAAGTTAAAAAAAAAAAAGTTTAAAAGCTCTAACTTAATCGAACTTCCTACTACTTCATATTTAACAGTAAATATATATGTATATGTGCGTGCATAGTTATTGCATGACCAATCGCGATTCCTAACCTGCCCCACTCAACTTGCTCGTAGTTAGAACGCCACAGCAACAGCAGCATCCGCAACAAAAACAACAGAAGCAGAAACTGCATTTCACGACAACGTCTTTGGTTATTTTGACAATTGTGTTTACAGCTTCAACTTTAGCGAGCGAACGACCGGTAAGTTTGCTTTTCCTCCTTTTCCATTCTACACACTTGTAAGTCGATTTTCATCTATGCCAGGTATGCATAGGTACTTTCTATTAGCGCAATTCTCTTTGTAATTACTCACAACTTGGCAAACTCTTTAATTTCTACCTGCTCTCAATGTTCTGAGTAAGACACATTATTCTTTGTTTTATCCATCATACCGGTCCTACCTTACTGCTCTCAGCTAGTGCATGCGCACATATGTATGTACATACATCCATAAGTATGTATATCTGTATGTATGTATATACATCAAAATTACGCATTTACCTGAGCGTCGTCTTACAGAGCTCGTTTGTTTAGTGGTTGGGGAAGATCTACTTGAGGTCGCTCCAACTCTTTTAAGTTGCCATCAAGCTGGGCATTTAATCGAGAATAACGGGTTATATAGTGTTCAATGAAACCTATATACGATAATTAAAATCAAATCATTAAAATTAGTAAAATACATAAGTGTATCAAAGGATTTTTGGAGGTTTACCATACTGAAGAGACACAACTGGTCTGAAATTAAAAAAAAAAAATTAAAAAAAGATTTTTCTTTTTATTTTTTTCATTTTTCGATAGTCCATACTTTTTAAAATAAAACAGAATTTTTTTAGTATTTTAGTAACAGGCTTCGAAAGTGAAGAGTGAAGAGTCAGCGCTATCAGTTCATCTAAATTTTTTGATTTTGCTGAATTGATTATTCAAACACAAATGACTTTTTTACTGCATAATCTGTATACTCGTATAATGACCTACCAGCTTTTTGATCAAAATCTAATTTAAACTAAACTAAAGAAAATGTTATGCAGTTTCACTTCATTGCGAATTTATCTTCTTTCACCTATTCTAACATTACCTACCACTATAATATAACACAATACTAACTTAACGAGATTTCTACAAAAACCGATGATATTTGAAACTACGAGCGTTTGTCAGTTTGAAAGAGCATTTAAGCCGAGAATTGGCTCGTCAGCCTGTGTAACGGACAGCTTCAGCAAGGACGATGAGAGAACGCTGGATAAGCATATTTATAAATACTTGGGTTAAGTGGCTACACATTCACACATTTTAGGAGAACAGTAAGGCTGTGGTTGTTATCATTGAATAACATATAATTTTCATCGAAAGAATCTTTCCGGAAAGAATAAAAGCTGTCTATAAAACCAGAATTGTGCAACGCAGTTGTGATGTATGCATGTACAAGCATTTGCAAAACAGCTTAAGCGTTTTAAAGTTTCTCTGCAGGGCAATCATGGGTACAATCATATCCATATACATATATTCAATTAATCATTACTGCAAGTTGACGCGTTTTCCTCTCATTAATTCCACTCAAAATCAACAAACCTCATCCCTTGAAGTAACCTAATTTTGCAAAAGCTCGATACTTTCGAGTGTTTAAGTAGTAGAATTTCGAATTCGAAGCTGATATGTAGATGTTTGTGTGAATTTTGGTACTTTCGAAATTACAAAAACAGTTCGAAAATGCGAACTTTGTTCGGCTATATCTTAAGTCGCTTTTTTCACGACGTTATTGTTTTAATATGTAGTAAGCATTTATATGTATACATATATGTATATTACACATATGTACATACATACAAACTTACACAAACATTTCAGTTTATGACTAGCTGTGTACCAATAGCAGAATATTTTTGAGCTTCTATGTTAATTAAATAAGAAAAGATTAGACATAGCAAAATATACATTCGTGATACATTTTCAGTCATTATTTTAAAAATTTTCTGATTTTACGATTCTTAGCTGTTATTTCGGAGTATTTGATTTATACAAGAACTACTACAGCGATCATATGTATGTATGTGTGTAACAGCTAGACTTTTCTATAACCCACTGATTTCATGAACGGTTATTCCCCACTTTGGACCCTGAACTAGCTGTCTTATGTACAACCAAGTTAGAATGAAATCAAAATTTTGGCAATTATAAATTATTATGCGAAATTTAACTAGTACCCATCGTCACATACACTATTGAAAACATTTTTTGTGGCTGCAAAAATATTAAAAATTGCTTCTAAAGGTCTAAGTGACTATATATAAGTAGTATATGTATGTATACATATATGATGAGTTCCTCACTCGTTTATATGCATGTACATTTTTAAACGATTCCCCCTCTCTCTGATTGTTCGGACTTTTTTTATCAGTTTAATGGTGTACTGGGTTACGCTTTGAATTGAAATCTATCATCATCACGTGGTAACGATGGAATGGTTTGAGAATCAAAATAAAAGGTGGTTGGAATGAACGCTCCACTCAATGCGCCAGCATTCAAACAAGTGTGTGTTGGTGTATGAAATTCAGTGAGAATGTGATAGCAACAAGCCTGACAGCAGAGTTTTCGAAATGTTTTTCTATAATGCTGGTACATTGTATGCTGAAATACTATGCCAGTGTGGAAACAAAAACACTTTACTGGATATCTACTCGCTAAAGTTGTGATTATTCGTATCTACGCTCTTTCGTTTCGAATGTGACGAGTGCACACCCGAATACAAACTGAAAAACAAATCAAAGTATAACGACAAACTACAAAGAAAAACCACTAATGATGAAAAGCAAGTAAAAAATGTAATCAGAAGTAATCAAAACTAAAGCAGGCAAATGTTGTATCAAAATCTTGGGAATACTCGATAAAGCACTATATAAAAATTACTACATACAAACTCACATATATACATATATTCATATATTATATGTATATATGTGTGTGCGTTAATATATGATATTGGTTAACATAACTAGCGCGAAAAAAGCTTTTCAAAAACACCAACTTACGTGCAAGTTTGTATGTAATTTTTTGTATTGAGAAAAAATTTAAAAAATCCAATACACAACTCAAATCTGATTCGAGAGCAAACCCTAAAGCTGGGATGGGAAAACATACTGCGAAATAAAATTTTTATGTGCCTACATAAGTATTTACATGCCATATATCAATATTCGTAGTAAATACAAACACGTAGATATGAATACGAAAATGAATAGTGGCGGATCTTTGATACTCGACGCTTTTTATGGTAGCAGTATTGAAATCATGCCGTTGACGACGTTTGCCGACGCACAACCCACCGCTAGCAGACAACGGCCAAAGCCAAAGTGGCGAGTTGGTTATTCGAGTTCGTAAATTCAGTTTTTCAGTCATTCTCGTTGGTTCGCTTAGTGCGGTTGGTTTTCGAAATTTTCATAACAGCAGCGCCTATAGTGTGTCCACAAAGGAGAGCGTGGAGAAAAGATACAAGCACATACACATAAACATGCAAATTAAAAAATATTCAAAAACACTTTGCTTACTATAAAAATCAGTGAAATAACAATTATTTGCATACCAAGCAAAAAAAAATTATTAACAAACTGTTATAAAGTTTAATATGGGATTTGCTAAAAGTTCAAAAACCGCCCAAAAGGCATGACGCAGAATTAGAAATTCTGTTGCGATAGAATTCGCTAATTGACACTTCGATAGTTACTAACGTTTACGTCGTCGCTGCCGATTTACTGCTCTTTTTATTGTTGCTGACAAAATCTACAGCTGTGAATTGAAATCCCTTAAATCGGTTCGTCAGTAGGCCGGCCTATCGGTGTGTGGTGGATGACAATAGCTTTATTCCCTGCTATTTGAAATTAGAGGAAAGCGTCTTTCCACTACTACCACTGTTTTGTGAGAAATCTTTCATCGTTTACTTACATTACTGCGTTTATACATATGTACATAGTTCTTGTTTGTGTTTGTTAATTCAGTATTGAAATTTTTTATCAAGAAATTTAAATTGAGAGCGTTCGTTTAACATCGAACTACAGAACCTACCGCCATTCGCTGCAGTACGTGCTTTTTTCATTTGTTTACGCTCTCGCGAGTTTGTCATTTGCACTCCCATTATCGTTCTTAGCGTCAGAGTATTGAAAACGTTAAAGCGTAGGGAAGCAAATAGTTGCAGATTTGGAATGATGTTGCTGGTATGTTTGATTATGTTCCATTGAGTTTAATTTTTCATATATGCATATATACTTACATGTACGTATATTATATTGTATCCAATTACATTGATATCATATAAAAAATACATACATATATGTATGTAAGTACATACATACAATACTATACATATGTACACAAGTAGTTTTATGTGTCGTATTTTAACAACTATCAACTTTTTTATACCGTTAAGTAAAGGTTTTTCTTAAGTGAGTATATTATAAGGTATATGTATGTATGTATGTAAACTTTTTGACACCTAACGGTTTTACAGTATAATGTCATATAAAAGTTAAAGATGAAGAAACTTCGAGTTTTTGCTTATTTTCGTAGCGAAAAAAGAAATTACTGAATATTTTACGGAATATTGTAATGTCAATACGGTATCGTACCTGTAAATACAACTAAAGTAATTTTAAAAAATTATTAACGCACGGATTTGGAATTTTAAGAGGATTTCACACTTGAAATCGTTGCGTAATTTTAAAAAGACAAATTTTAAATAGCATTGAAGAAAATAGGCTACATAATAAAACATGGTTATTATTTTGAAATGATAAGAAAGTTATTAAAATTTTAACGCTTATGAAAAATATGTACAGTAGGATTATTCAAACTATTGTCCATCTGAAGCTAAGTATAATATTTTCCACTATTCTGGCATTTTTTGGATTCCATCCCTGCGCCGGCTAGGGGACCAAGAATTATTCTAACCAATTTTTTATAACCTGTTCTGTTAGAACTTTTTTCCAGAAACATATGCTAGGTAGTCAGAAGCTGATGTTTTCCAAATAGTTTTGACCGGTTTCGCAACATGAAGTCGAGCGTTGGCAGGATGGAATATTATTGCCTCGTGACTAGTCGCAAATTTGTATCCGCTTTTGATATTTAATCTCAAATCACAGTTTTGCTCAGATATTTTTCAGTTTAACAATTGTTTTTTCCCCGATTTTTGCTTTAACTACACATAGAATCTCAGTGCTTTCTTTATTTCCGCTTATTAGCAATATTACACCAATTAAATACCTAGCTCTTCTCTACATATGTAAATGTCCCAGTACAGAGGAGTTTTCGACTTTTTCTTAAGCTTCAGATCTAGTTAGTCTTCAGACATTTGGACATCGCATCAAGTTCAGCCCATCTCTTAGAACTAACTTATTGCTCAATCTTGTATCATAGTGATAGTTGATAGCACAAAACTGTTCATAAATGTTTCACAGAATGTTTCTAGAGAAGTAAGAAGGTTATGACCAAAAACAACAAACGACTTTACTTCCGAATATTAGCAAGAATGTTTTGGAATAGTTGCCTGTCTTGAATTAATATTATAAATATTACGCGAGATGTCCAGTTTATATAATGACAGGATATATATCGACTTGTCTTGTCTTGTTCCGTTATAAATATTTTCCGCATTAGATTACAAAAATAATATGACAGTCTGGGTGTCAGCCTGATACCTCTTTTTTCTGGAATTACATTTTCATAAGTGGCGCCATATTTGTAGTTTACTACTACTTTTGGTGCTTTAACATATTTTATGAGAGGTTTCAATTAATTTTCGAAGTATAGTAAGTATCTGGTTAAGGGTAACTTTACTCGGGCCAAAATCACATACATATTTATTAAAATTATAAATAAATATTTCCCACAATGTACTCGGGAGTAAGTTAGCCGATCGATAGAAAATATATATAAAAATAATATTACAATGTCGTTCGAGCTTATGAAAAACTTGTGAATTCAATCTTAAGTCTCTGGAAACGACATAACATCAATGCATACGTCGATAGCCAAGTTAAAACAATATTCTCACTTCGCATTGCGTCAGGTAATGTCCTTAGAAGCAGGGAGATACTTGTAGTAGGTATGGCGGTTGCCGGAAAGCCGTTGAACATGTACGGGGTTCCGGACCACAAGGACATTCCGGGAAACAGAATAGTGGGCGAGATTAGATAGTGTGCCATTTACTTGGCTATCGAACCAGTACATAAAATACGCTAAAAAGGAAACATGGCACCGAACCAGTACAGGAAATGCGCCAAACGGCGTCAATATTACATATCAAGCCGCTAATAAACTTTGCAAAAAGCATTGACGATAGGTACTGTGTAAACTCCAGCTTCATTAAACTAAACCTTCATCTAGCATTATAAAGGATCTATAGTCTAAGGTTTATGTATGGCGTGAGAGAAAATCAGTATAACTTAACCCAACCTAATAATTAAATTATTATTAAATTAATTTATTTATAACAGTAATAATCCTAATGCAGTGCTGCTTTCTTATCGTTTTTCAGTCCGCGTCAACCAAACTCTCCGCTTTCGGTTGAATATTAAAACAGCTCATAAATGCTAATGCCAAGACTACAATATCACCTTAACGGTTATAATCCAGATATGAGCATAACATTAAGCATGCAACACCAACAACAACACATTAATCAATTATTGAATACGGCAGCGACCGCCACCGGCATTGTAGGCGACGTGGATGCCTTACTTACGCCCATACAGAACAACAACGCCATGCCTCGCAATCTCTGGCGCACCAATGAAATCATGGAAATGTTGATCATTATGCAAGAAATAAAAGCGCTCGAAATGCTTAGCGTTAAAACTATAAAGAGCGAACTAGTATTTCGTAAAGTGGAAAGGATAATGCATTTACGTGGCTTCCGAAAGAAATCACATGTACAAATTTGGACCAAGTGGAAATTTCTCAAATCGACTTACACGACATCCCGTCGGAATGGCATAATACCAAAAATGATACCACAACCGATCTATGAGGAATTGCACAAAATGCTGCAAAACGCCAATAGCAGCTGCTCAGGCCGTTCGACCAGTGATTGTGGAAACTCAAACACATCATTCGATGGTGACGATTCAAATGGTGACACACCAAATAATTGTAGTAATGGCAGTGAAAGCAAATTGGTTATATCTGGTGTTGAAGGAGGATATAGTGTGGCGGACAAAAGTTCCTTGGATAGTCGTGTTGCTGGTCACGAATCAGACGAAGAGAATGGTCTGGCACATCCGATATTTGGTTTTCGTTTAGGACTAGTTAAGCAAGAACCGGCAGATACAGGTGTGTATATGCGGTTTTGAGGGTGTAGTTTCAACTTAAATTTTATATTACTGCCCTATTTTTATTAGTTGAACATTTAACTCATATAAAGATCTGTTTGTCTCAATACAGGTTATGAATGTTCAGGTGTTAAGGAAAATGAGTCAACAGCCAGCATACAATTTCAAACCGAAGTTAAACAAGAAGTAACAGAAGAAGAGGATGCACCAACAATATCGACATCGCCATCTCCGCAGGTACCAGCCGAAGAACAGTCAAAACATCAACAACCTCAACGACAATCTCTACCAGAAATAATGATATTAAGCCGACGATCCACACGCCCTTCAAACACTACCAACACATCCACTACCACATCAATACCAAACGTTACGAGTACGCCTAAATCAGGCATAAGTGCATCCCAAGCACAGCCGGAAGCTGCAAACAACACATCAAGTTCAGCACCATTACCACCGCTACGCATAGCCCGCTTCGCTAAGATGCCGCCCAGCGAGATTACGACCGATTCTAACATAAATTTACCACCGCCACCACTTACCATAAATCCGTCATCACATACATTACGACTTAATAGCGCATATAGTAGTGGCACATATGCCATTAATGGCAAAGGCAACTCCAACAACAACGTTTTGACATTTACGCGAAAACTTGCCAATATAAATCCACAGACAGTCACGATCACAACTCCAGGACATCAAACTGCCGTGCACCCTTACATACGTCAACAAGAAGTTGTAATGTCCGATCTTAATGTAGCTGCAGTGGCGCCACACGAGCACCGAGCACCTCAACCTTTTTACGGTTTCCCAGATGGACCGTCAACCAGTCAGCAGGCACAGCAACAACAAGTTCAACAGATCGAAGCACGAAAGCGACGTTTAAAGGCATCAATCATGAATGCAATGCCGCCAAAGCGTGTAAGCCACGCACCCGAAACGCTTACAAAGGCCACATCGCTACAAGCCAAATTGGATTATAGTAGTCAATTCAAAGACGATGGACTTAATGACAGTTCAAATGAGGAAGACAATTCTATATATCAAGCGCAACCGCATCATGGCGGAGAACAGCCTTCACCAGATAATACCGAACGCAACCAGGGCTATACGAGACTATTGCAAGATATGGCTATTTCGTTACGTCAAATGCAACGCGAGGCGATCAACGAATTTTTCAAGCGTCAAATGAAGTTGGCTCGAGAGGAACACGAATTTCAGATGCGACAAGATGCGCTCTTAATGCAAGCATTCAAAGAACAAGCTCAACAGTTTCAGCAGATGAGCAAAGAACTCTTGGGAAGCGCAGTAAAATTGGAAAAGCGTAAGAAGAGGCTGGAAAAACAGGCTCAGAAACAGTTTACGAATAATAGAAAAGCGCACACACGACAAATGCAAGCACGTTCTGGCGAAAATGTGAAGGTTCTACTCAACGGTCTAAACAAAGCAAAAGTTGAACATAAAGAAGTACTGGATGAGAGTAAAAAAGACGTCAAAGTACTAATGAGAAATATACACGCACAACTGGAGTTAACTGAAGACGACGATGAGGACGATGAACAAAATCGATACGAATATGATGTTAGCGAGTATCTGCAGAATAATGCTACTGACGGCATGATGCAAAAACCGGGTGGAGCGCAGAATACGCTAGAAGAAAAGGATTGTAGTGAAAAAAATAGCATTACCTCCGATCCCATACAAATACTTGGCTAATAGAATTAAAGTAGAAGAGTTTAAATATATATATTAAACATTTAATAATAATTTAAGTGCAATGCACATTCCAGCGTGAAAACGCTTGTACGTATTCCCTAAAGCAAAAATGTTGGGGGTAAAAAAGTTATTTTCAAAGCTTTGGAGCCCCGCAATATTTTTGTGTATAACATGTGATCAAATAGTAGATTAATGCATTATTATTTAAATGAAGTCCTACAGAATTTTCATCGTAAAAAATTAATTTAATCCAATGCGCAACATTCCAAAGCCGCACGAAGACTTGATAATATATAAGCATAAAATAATTTATGTTTAGATGAACAACTTTAATTTAATTAGAAATAGAGGGATATATTGTTTTACCCATAAATCTATAGTTTAAAGCATAATTCATTTGAAATGAATATTTAAGTTAAATTTAATACGTTATATTTTCTGGATTATTATACAATCTTTGTTTTAAAGTAAATGTATAAATAAAAAAATTATGAAAATTGTTAAACAAGGATGTACTTGAAATGTAATGCATTAAGCCCTTTTCTGTATAGCCCAGTAAGTCACGACTACCCAAACATTGAAAGAATTAGTGTAGAAAGCAAGGCAGGGCATACCCATCGTGCCATTCATAAAAACCTTTTGTATAAAAAAGATTAACGAGCTCTATTAGCGCTTTTCGATAATTAACTAGTGAATTAGCCGTCTATCCGTCCGTTACCTGCATATACATCTTTCAGTTTTTGAGATACCGATCTGAAGTTTTGTACACGTCTTTTACTCCTCAAGAAGGCGCTCATTTATAGGATATTGCTGCCATACTAACTGATCAATGTTGTTGTTGTTACAGTTATAGGCGATTAGCTTGGATGGTAAAGTTCAAGTTGGATGTTATGGAAGTCATCTAACGGCAGGCCCACAGGCTGATCGAACAAATTCAAGTCTTTGTATGGAAATCTTTTTATTTGACAAGGAGAGTGAAATCATCGTTTTTTTGGACAAGGTATAGTATTTAAAAATATGTAAATTAAACAAGATCATACGACAAAACTATAAAACCATATTATTTTGCTTAAACTCATAGGATACACAGTTTTATTGACAATTTTGAACATACTAATTTATCTAACTACATATTACTTTGAATTTTTGATTTATTAGCGCTTTCCCTTTACAAAGTTTTTGTTAGTTCTCATTCCATCCTCTTGGCACAATCCTGTTAAATTTTAGTACATATTTTTAAATTAAAATCTATAAATGAAATAATAGCATGCTTTATATACATATGTACATACGATCTTATACCAATATAAGAATATATAAATTTTTTTTTGAGTAATAATTTCTTAAACATTTTTTAAGGTAATTTTATTATACTCAGAGTAACAAAAAGAGGAAATACAACTACATGTTAACCGAGAAAATAAATACTTTCTTTATTTATTTTAAATATACAATCTTTATTAGCATTTTTTAAATAAATGTAAGTGACTTAATTCTAAGCGAATACAATCTTCTCATTGAAGCATATGCTTTCAATTAATATTAGTTGTTTTCTTTAAATTCTTGTAAATTAAAACTAAATTAGAAATGTTTTATTATACTTTTCATCACATTTACAGAAATTAATCAGCAGAAATCATTTTGCTATATTTTACTAAGTGACCATAGCAACAGGCGTATGGGCGAAAGCAAAAAAAAAATATATAAATAAAAGCAACCCCAAAATATCATTTAAACCGTACGCAACAAAATTATTTCAAACTCTTCCTTACATTTCCATTCATAATAACTATTTTTATAGTTGCTCACAGATGGCAATTCAATATCATCTGACGGTTCATTTTTTACTTTTATGTATTAGTTATTAGCAAGTGCATATATGTAATACGTATAAGTTCATATATACAAACTAATAGTTTCGATTGGTTTTAATTAGTATTTATAGTTGTATTATTCCTTCCAGTTATTCTAATAAAAATTATTTCAAACTCTATGCATAATCAAAGCCCAAGGCTGACTTAAAACCCCCCATCCCCCGCTTAAAATGATGTTCCATCTTCAAATCATGTTTATTTAATCCGGACGATAAATAGGCGTCTTCGGTATAAATTCAATACGCAGCACATACTCCATCATCGAATTTGAATCACATTGTTGCTTATGAAGTCGCCAATGTAGGCCTAGTTTATGATACAAATGGCTATTCTCCCATTCAAGCAGCTTATCAAGAGTGTTTTGTGTCTAGAATTGTACAACAGGAATAATTTAATTTTTAATAATCAACAGTAAATAAATTGCTAAGATAAATGTGTTATTTCTATGCGATATGCGATCATACATACCCGTTTGCTCAAACAAATGACCGGCCAAAGAGAACAACCCAATGTACAACAACAGCATACACAGCCGCAGAATAGCCATTTCACGTTTACTGGTAATGTTTTCTTCAAAATACCATTAATACGTCCGATTGTTGCCTTGAATTCTTCAGGTGCAACCCGCGAAACCAAACCCGAGGGAAATTCTGTGTTGAAACGATTACTCAAACCAAATCTGTAATTATAATTATTTCAAAAAATTTTATTTTTTATTACTTTTTTTGTAAGTAATAATAATAATAGTTGGTAATATAATAATGTTTTAACAACTGAAATCAATAGGAATATTCATCTAAATTTACTCAATTGCTTTTTTTTTTGTTAAGGAAACCCATGTACCTCGAGCAGAAAACGGACTATTTTCAATAATTGTTTTCCAAAAAAAATTAGATATTTTATTCAAACTTACAAGATTTTTAATATTTTCAAATTAATGAGAAAAAATACATGTTTTAATTAAGACAATAAACTAGGTATTAGACGAAGGAAAAAAAAGAAATAAGTTAAAATTGTATTTATGAAAGACGTTTTCATAAAAATCAAAGCAATTTTTGCTTAATCTTTTTCAACGTTTTTTTTATGTATTAATTAATTAATAATTGTTATTGACAGTGCTTTAATAAGAAGTTCTATCTTAATCATTTGCAAATAACTTACACTGTCATGTTGCCAGCACCTCGTATAATGATTGGCTCTGGGACAGGTGCGACCATTTGATCTTCATAGTGCTCCTCCAGTTGTTCATCTTCATAAATTGCATCGAAGTCAGCCATTGACCACTCAGAAGAACAACAAAAGTGTAATACCAAAGAATTAGATGTCAAGGATGACTGGGGAGTATAGACAAATTTTCTTTTTGCCACGAATAAATGATTTGTAGTTGCTTTGGTTAGTGATTTCCCCTTATACCCGTCAAGCAATGTTTACCATTAACAAATATGTTTATGTATTTCAATAATTCATTTTCAAGATTTGGTACGCCATAATAATGTAAATGGTTTTTGTTGTTATTACGGCTATCACTAAGTTATAGTGTTTCTTTTTGCATTTCACTACAGCTGCAATTCATTTCCATGCACTTTTGTTTATATGTACAAACGTATTCCATTAAATAAATACAGTGTTATCTGAGATATTTTTGTTGATTTCGTAATCTTCAACGTATTCTAGAATTTATTTATGATAAAAAATATAAGTAATAGAAATTAAAATTTGCTATACAAGACAATAAAAAATTTAATTGATTCCAATGAGAAAATTACACTCAAAGATCTTTTATTAACTCAGCAGCTGTGTGGAGTATCGAAATCACTCTGTATTATCGATTAAGGAAACTTTCGTATGACTCTTACGAGCCTAACGAATAGAAGCATCTATTTTACAACAAAATATTGATTTGATTTTAAATTTGAATTTCTTAGGGTTTTACCAATCTTTGTTATATACAGTTATTTCATTATTATAGTATATAATTATATTTTATAAATAATGTTTTGCCTTATCGATAGGAAAAATAAATGTGTTGACTATCGATATTTTTCAAACCCTTTTGGTCGCGAACAGCTGCCACAAACAAAAACATAAAGTATGACGAAATAAAGGAAATGGAAACGTCGATGATGCACAACTGCATTGCACTACTGTGAACGAATTAAAGTGATATGCAAATGTATTCTTTCTATGTATGCGATTATCGCTTTATATCTCATTTATTATTTTCAATCAACCAAAGCAAAAACTTGATATGAACTCACACTAGTCGTTTATTGATTTGCACAGTAATAATATCACACTCCAAAACTAAATGTATGTAATACTGTCGAAAGTCATTTAACGCCTCTTGTATTATTACTTTCATGTAATTGCCACATACTTCGGTACAACCTTTCGCAATTATCACGATTCACAAATGGATAAGCTTCACATAATTTGTTTGTCCACTACTGCTACAGTATTTGCATTACAATTAATTCAAAATGTTTTCTTATAAGAGTCTATACTTTTTATTTGGCTTGCAATTCATTTGTTAACAGCAATTTTCTGAATCCAATAAAAAACAAATCACTAGCATTGGCAAAATTGTATTTTTGATCCCTTTTGTTTTATAATCAACACTAGCGTTGCCATACCAATAAAAATAATTTATTGGAGAATCGCTTATTATTGCCGAAGGTCATAAGTAAAAGATATTTATCGCTTTTATTAGATAGAATATTTTACACATCGTTTAATTTTAATTTATATTGAATATGTTTGATATTGAAGGACTGATTTTTTCCAAATTCCTCTTAAATTGCATTCATTAAAAAAACCTAAAGCGAAAACAACGCTGCAAGTAAACACATTAGCGAAAAGTTAGCTGCAATGAATTATTGCATTGCTATTCACAATATAGTGTCTATTGATAATTATCATTGTCCAGGTTGTCCGCTTGTTTGGTTAAGAATTAAAATTCCTCGTTTTTAGCAATTTGTAAGAAAATTTGGAGTTTTTAAAATTACTATAATGGGAGTTCCGGCATTTT
Source organism: Bactrocera dorsalis (assembly GCF_023373825.1). Taxonomy (NCBI): domain Eukaryota; kingdom Metazoa; phylum Arthropoda; class Insecta; order Diptera; family Tephritidae; genus Bactrocera; species Bactrocera dorsalis. Next base: position 99,336,065 of record NC_064304.1, on the reverse strand, counting down.
TTAGATGGTTAAGTAAGAAATATGCATGTGTCATCGTTGATTGTGTAGAAAACAAGAATTTGGATCCAAACACCGGACAAACAATATACGAGGACGCTACACTACCAAACCCTAATGGAATTGAATTTGATAATCTTTATTTGGATATGAATGGTATTATACATCCATGCACACATCCTGAAGATAAGCCAGCCCCGAAAAATGAAGATGAAATGATGGTCGCGATATTTGAATGCATTGACAGATTGTTTGGTATTGTTCGCCCTCGAAAATTATTATATATGGCAATTGATGGTGTAGCGCCAAGGGCGAAAATGAATCAACAGAGGTCCCGGCGCTTCAGAGCTGCTAAGGAAACAAATGAAAAACGGATGGAAATACAAAAAATTAGAGACGAACTTTTAGTCAAGGGATATATACTTCCACCTGAAAAAACTGACGAGGAACACTTCGATTCCAATTGTATAACACCAGGTACACCTTTTATGGACAGATTAAGTAAGTGTTTACATTATTATATACACGACCGTATGAACACAAACCCAGCTTGGAAAGGAATAAAAGTAGTATTGTCAGATGCGAATGTCCCTGGTGAAGGTGAACACAAAATAATGGACTATATTCGAAAACAAAGGGCTCAACCAGATCACGATGCCAATACTCAACATGTACTTTGTGGTGCAGATGCAGATTTGATTATGTTAGGACTTGCTACTCATGAACCGAATTTCACAATCATACGAGAAGAGTTTCTACCAAATAAACCTCGCCCATGTGATATATGTAAACAATATGGACATGAAATGCAGAAGTGTGTAGGGCTAGGAAATGCAAGTGGGTCGAAAGATGAAAGCTTTAAACCTGACGTTCCCATAAACGCTGAAGTTAGATTTATTTTCGTAAGATTGAGTGTTCTTCGAGAATACCTTAAAAAGACATTAGAAATGCCTAATATACCATTTAAATATGATTTTGAGCGTGCTTTGGATGATTGGGTTTTTATGTGCTTCTTTGTTGGAAATGACTTTTTACCACATTTACCAAGTCTTGAAATTAGAGAAGGCGCAGTGGATCGCTTGGTGGAATTGTATAAAAAATGTGTATATAAGACTGGTGGCTATTTAACGAATTCAGGAGAAGTCAATCTCCAACGTGTTCAAATGATTCTAACAGATTTGGGTAATGTTGAAGATAATATATTTAAAGAGAGACAACGCCGAGAGCTGGTATTTAAGGCAAGGCAGAAGCGCCAGCGAGAAAACGAATATAAAGCTGAAAGTCTTGGTGTGTCCTCATTTTTCCAACCAACAGCGGTAAATCGAGGAGCATCGAATTCACAACAAGCATTTAACTATAAAGAAGAAGCTGTAAAATTGAGAACTCAAAATAATAAAGGTGTTAAAAGAACTGCTGCAGAAGCAGGTCTTGATAACGATTCTGACGAAAATGACAATGACGAGGTTAGATTACACGAGGCTGGTTTCAAAAATCGGTATTACGAATCGAAGTTTGATGTTGGAACTAATAATCAAAGCTTTCGGTATTCAGTTGCTTTGCAATATGTGCGTGGACTTTGTTGGGTTCTAAAATATTATTATCAAGGTTGTGCTTCATGGGATTGGTATTTTCCATACCATTACGCACCATTTGCATCCGATTTTGTGAATATTACTGGCTTATCAACCAGTTTTGACAAAGGCACAAAACCGTTTAATCCATTAGAACAGTTGATGGGAGTATTTCCCGCCGCCAGCTCTTCTCATGTTCCAAAACCATGGGCAACATTAATGTCTGATCCAGATTCACCAATTATCGATTTTTACCCAGAGGACTTTAAAATTGATTTAAATGGAAAAAAGTTTGCTTGGCAAGGAGTAGCTTTACTGCCTTTTGTTGACGAGCGGAGGCTTTTTAAAGCACTTAAACCTTTTTATAAAAAACTAACAGAGGAAGAAGTCCGGCGAAATAAGAGAGGCGACAACCGTTTATATATTGGGCAATTGCATCATAAATTTGAATGGTTGAAACATCAATTAAAATCACTTAATTCTATGGACAAAGAAATTAAGGTGGTTTTGGATGGAATGGCTGGAAGTATTTTAAAAGCAGAAGATAACATAAAAATCTCAGGCACATTAAAATCCCCAATAAATGGTTTAACTGATATAATGTCGAACGAAATTATAACCTTTCGTTTTCGGGATCCAGAATATGACAGTGATTTTATTTTTCCTGCCATACGTCTTACTAATGCAATAGACCCTCCAAATGTCTTAAACTCTAGATCAGAAGGTCAGTCTGGTCACAATAGACCAGTTATTGGTTTCAACAGAAACCTCCCAACTGGACATTTAAGTGCCGGTGGACACAGAATGGTCCAAGCCAGTTTGGGAAGAAACTCTTTTAACATGGGTGGAAACAATCGGGGACATTATCCGCGAGGACCAAATCCTCAACAGAATTTTCAATCTAGATCTGGTTACAACAATTTTCAAAACAATCATGGAAACAACTTCCCTGGTGGCAATAATTACAGAAACCACCAACAAAACCCACATAGAGGCGGGCACCAAAACAATAGATTTCAGAGGTATAATCCATATGGACAGCCCAACAATAGATTTTAAGCATTTTAGAAATAATCGTATCCCTTAATTTTGAAGAAAGATTTATAAAAGGTAATTGTATATATGATATTATGTACAAAAAAAAAATAAATAAAATAATATGGCGAATTTTATTCGATTCGTTATAAATTTGTTTTCTTTTGAGCGGGAAGGTCAATATTTTCTCACGCTAATGGAGATTTAAAGTATTACTATATTGATAAATTAAAATTATTACATATTACAGATATATTGAACGAAAAATCAATATTACACAATTTTTTTTTTTTTTTTTTAATTTTGTTGCCTGCAAATTATTCCAATCAAGAAACCATATGTTGGTCGAAATACATCGCATCATTTTCTTATATTATCTTATATGATATTTGAAAACGAAACCTTATATTCTCGCCGAACCCCACTGCGGAAAGTCAGGAAATTTGCACATGTATTAGTTTATTTCTGTATAAGGTCCTAACGAAAAGTTTTTTTTTGCAAAATCACTTTGAATTTGCAATTAATTTCGACGAAATAAATTACAATTCAATTATATGTAAAATAATTCAAAATTAAAAAAAAAACATCAAAAGCGTTAATCAGACAAAAATTTGAATTAGTGTGATATATTTAGTTAGTGGAAAAGGCTTGTCTTTTAATAAAAATTATTGTTCAGATAAAGGCATTTTATTTGGTATCGCGAAGTAAATGTGTGCAAAGTGCTGTGTACCGTATGCTAAAAATGTGTTTAATTAATAAGAAACATTTTTTGTTAAAAACTAGTGAATAATGAAGGAAAATTTGATGAAATAAACTTATAGAAATTACACTAGGTTATTTGAACATTAAGAGCGGAACATTTACAACTTAGGTATGTAAAAAAAAAATATTTATTTTTAAGCCTAATCGAACCGCTTAAGGGACTACTATTAGTCCTGTTAATGATTTACTTCTTTTTTGCATTTGGACTTGTTGACTGGAACACAGAGGAAGCTGACATTAAATTCTCTATATATTGTCCAAGCACTTGATTCTCAGAACGTAATTTTAAGTTTTCTTCCTTTACAGAATCAACACGCTGTGAAAGATCGTCGAGTGTATTTTGCAGTTCCAATACTTGTGTAATAAGGCGAGCTTTTTCTTCCTTCTCATCGGGACTTACATCTACTTCTAATGAATTGTGTGATGAGTCAGGGGTGGAGCTGCGGTTAGTAAATGACGAGCGGAGCGAATCCATCGAATGTCCATTTGGCATATGTTGATGTGGATCATCATCGTTAATGATCACTAAAAAAAATGATATGTAGTAAATTCTTATCAAGTTCAATTTCATATTTTAAATACCTTGTGTGTCCTCATCGGCCAATGGTATGTTGTCATCAGGCTCTTGTAATTTATCGATTAGTGACATACTTTTAAAATTCTTGTTGAATGTTGAATTCCAATATCTTAATTGTCGTACTATAACTCGTACGAAATTAATTATTAGTAAAAGTAGACTTTATGATATATTCTAATTAAATAGTAAATAAATGATCTAATTCACAATCTTTATTTTCTTCAATAATATTCACCAAACTACTCTATTGATTGACAGTAGCAGGGTTGCTCAAGCTACTGAAATGACGACAAGTAAAGTACTGTCATAAATAGCTTGGGAAGAAAAGAAAGGTGAGCAAAATTAAAACTAAAGAACAATTGCGAAAAAAATATTTAAAGCAAAATAATTACAGTTACATTTTTCAATTATAATTTCGTTTTTACTGATATATTCACATAGCATTGGTAAGTTTCTTTTACACGTAGGCATTATAAGCGGATATTATTGCGTGTTCCGCTAGGGCACGGAAGTTATAAAAGAATATGTATGTAAGGAATGTTGAAAAATAGTAATGTTCTAATATACATACATATATATTTTTTACATTTCATTTATTTTCGGTAGTAGGTATTTTTGTTAGATTGGCAGGTTAATATCAAATTCGTTATTCAAAGTTTTACACACAATGCATCGATTTGCTATCAGTATTTTCTAGACCTATATTATTGTTAAAATAATTAGCGATAACTGCATTTAATTAAATTGAAGCTCATTCAAATTAAATATTTTAAATAACTTTACCTTTTAAAATCAGTAAAATTTGTTTAAATTTCATCAAAATGACGCAGTCGTTTTCACTGCCAATCATGGGTACCTTTTGTTGCTACTGTGTCTAGTGGTTTGTCCTGTTAATGTACATACATATATCAAGTGGCGCTGCATCTTTTAATCATTGCGTTCCCATTAACATGCATGTGAACAAATAATTTTTTAGTGAATTGAAATTGCGCATACGTATACATATGTATGACGTACGCTAATTGTATAGAATTTCAAAGGATCTATTAAATTCAACTCTGTAAACCAAGACACGAAGTTCTTAATTATAAAATAAAAGCCATCAAAGTGAAATATCCAACGTGTCTTCCAATTATGCTATATAAATAAGAAAATGAAAATGTATGTTAAATGATGGCGACATTTGTATTATATAAAAGTTCCTTACTTGCTATCAATTGTTACAAGTTTTTCTCTTGCCATAAATCGCAATTCGAACACATGAGTACATGTATGTATCTTAATAATATGTATATGTAAATAATTCTCATAATGCATAACTAAGTAGATACGTATTAAAACGTTCATATGCATATGAAAAGGTACCACTAAATATTGTATTAATATGGCCCATTGCGAAAATGACTGTTTCTTACCACCTCAAAAAGATTTTTTTTTAAACTGGTATTAATTTCTTTCTCCTTAACATTTATTTACTCTTTCGTTGAAATAGTTCAACAGTGTCAATATAAAGTATTTATAAATACAAGTTGTGGACTCTGCGCGCCTTATTTGAGACTCAATGTCACCAAATTTCACATATTGAAAATGAAAATTTTATTTTATAGGCCATTTTTATACATATAAACACACAAGCAAATGCAAGTAGATATGTGCATATTGTATGTACAAATATACGTTCCTCTATTGCATCTCGTAATCCTATACATACATTTGTACATGATACAATTTATCTATTATAAAAAATGTTAAATTTATAATAAAAGTGATAATTTATTTATATACTAAAAGAAGTATAACTAATTATTAATCATAGTCAAACGTTATAGATAACAATTAAAGGCAAATAAGTATAGTGGCTTGAATTGTATACATTTTGTGATCTAATAGTTATATTATAATAATATGAGCATCCCAAGTCTAATTTAAAGGTTTCTTTATAGGTTATGTTCAAAATATGAAACAATGACACACATATACATACATATGTCACGCATATATTTATCATTCTTGCGAATACTTCAAATGGTGTATTGAGTCCTTAAGTTATTTCCAAAAATAAAAATGTTGCATATTTATTAATATTTCAAAATATATGTATGTAAATATGAGTACATTTAGTATGCATTGTTCGTAAAAAAAAAATTCTATGGATGGCAACACTTGTTTACATGAATTTATGAACGAGAATTAACTAGTTTTGATTACATTTGTTTTGAGATATGTTTACCAATTATTTACCTGATAATCCTTAAGTTAAAAAACAAAACTTTTATCAAAAATCGTTCAATTGCAGGGTTACATGAATATGCACTAAAAGAAGTCGACTTCCTCTGCGACAAAAAGTGAGGAACATACTACGTGATTAAAGACGCAAACAACGCAACACTGATAATCATTCAATACGATTTTAGTTCAACTAGAGCAAATACAAGCACTTTGCAGAAACATTGCTGCGTTTTATACTCATTATTTTGATTTGCCATTGTCAGAGAGAAGCACAATTTTGATGAAAACCGAATTTGTACGGAGTGTATTTGTTATTTTAGATAGTGTTCACATAAAATAGAATAATTAAATAATAGCGGGCTTTTGACTCTGATACCAGGATCAACAAATTTGAAAAAGTTGGAGGCAGCTCTGCCACCCTACTAACGCGTCGCAGTCAACGTCGCAGTAGCGTTGCCATCATTGTACCCATCATATTTTGTTCGCTTCAATCCATCCGCGGTTTAGAAATAGCAGAGCGAAACTTTTAAATGCGCCCAGAATCCTTCCGGATATAAACCGCGACAGGTAAAAATGTGATAAAAATATAATAAAAGTTATTGAAAATGTCTATACAAGAAAATATATAAATAACTATACCGTATTGTGCCAAGAATGTTTCCAACCTTTAAAAAAGTAAAAATATAATTAAAGTGTTAAAACAAGAAATGCATCTGCATACCCATATACTAAAAATTAAAAACATAAAAATGAACGTATTTAAGACACTACTGATTTCTCAACTGTCAAGGCCAATGTAAAGTCAATAGTTACTTCATCAACATTATCAACTTATAAACAACAAAAACTCAAATCATTCTTAACTAACTGATCCTGAAGTAACTAAAACTTAGAAATAGTATAAAGTACATTTGGTATGAATAAAAACCTTATTATAATTGTGTAATCAACTGATTAACAATCTATTTACAATATTTTTTCATTAGATATAAGAACACGCTTATATTTCATTTTAGTGGGAACTTTTCTCAGCTTTGCCATTGCAAATCAAGACCCCAGTTGTACAAATTATGAATGTTAGTGAAGAAGATACTGCTTGTACAAATCTGGTAGATCGCAGGTCAAATATTATTGTGACAACAAATTTAAACAGTAATAGTACTTTAAATTATATACCACAAGTGGCATTCATTACACCAGCCATTGAGCCCTGCCCGTTTCCTCTGAACACTGGGAATGTAAATACAATGCAGACGTGTTCATCATCTGCTCCATCTATGATAAACGTAATTACATGTGCCCGCAACGTCATGAATAGCCAACACAATAACGCAAGTTTTGTAATGTCAAAAAATGTTCATAACTCTACTGTATCGGTATCAGCAACCACAGTGCCTATTAACACTGGTGTTAATGGAGGTGGAAATTCAGCCATGCCAAACAGTATAGGGAACCAAGCAGATGGAACAAATATCAAAGTAGAAGGAGAAGTTTTGGAAATGTTACATAATTCTGGTAAGTTTCAACTGGTTTTGAAATTGTTCAATATTATACCAAAAGCATGTTATCTGCTCTTTAATTATATTAAAACAAATTGTGTATATTGTGCTGAACATCATTGTGGGAGCTGCCATTTTTCTGAACCAATCAATTATGTAACGCATAATGGACAAATGTATCTAAATAAATGGATATGAGTAACATAAATCGTTTTTTGCCGCTACTCCAAATTGATTGTGTCCAAGAAAGTGTGTAATTAGCCATATTTAAATAATTTTATCGGTTCAAGTTATTTTTGATTTTTAAGAGCCTTTCTAACCAAATATAAAGTTACTTTGAAAATTCAAAGATTGTTAAATATGTACACATTGCACATGCAATGTGATATCTGATAATATTTTAAACACAAGCAAGAAAAGTGAAACGGAATTGATGTGCAGATATTTTGAAACATTTCTTAAGTATTAACTTTAATAATGGATACTTTCATACGCTTTTATAATCTTAATATTTTCAACCATATTTTCAACTTTAAAATCAGAAAAAAGTATACAAATATCATGAAGGAGAATAAGTTAGATATAGTATATATAAATAAAAAACTTTATCTAAATAATCGCATTTTTATCATATTAGGAATTCGTAATTTTTTACAAAACGTGTATTCTCATACATATGTATGTGAATGTGGGTCTATATGCATATAAATATATATTTATGTACAATGAATAAAGATGTACATTAAGGTGATCGAAAACTAGTACAACAATTTTGTTGTGTTACTGACTTTGGAAACTCTTCAAAAAATGATATATCATTAATTCTTGCCTCTGTAGGATAAGTATTGTATTGTATCGATATGCACAATCCTATAGACTAATGTACAAAAATTTTTTTCGTCGAATTTTTATAAAATCAAAAATTCTATTCTCAAGCCTATCTTACATAAAAATACAAATTTGGTGTATTTGTGTTCTATAAATATATCATATTTTCCCTCGCAGTATATAGCTTTCGAAGGTCATACGTAAATCTAACATAATTTCCAAGACTTAACACAATGCGAATAAACGACGACCTTAGTATATACAGAAACGCTAACCATAAAATGCAACTCTGTGTTAATGCAAGTATTAAGAAACAAACCTGCATCCTTATTATTTAACAACTTTTGCTGTTTATTTCAATTGAATACTCCAACCAAAGTGTAACGATTGTGATAAAAGAATGGAGTTTTGTTTAGATAAAGGTAATATTAAATAAAAACATTACTTTATGTCAGGGAAAAACTATGTGCGTAGTATTTATAGTAGGGGTTTAAGGAAACATCATCATACTGATCGTTTTTATTTCGATGCACAAGTACATTTTTGTTGCTTAAAAATTGAAAGTTGTATCTTGAATCATGGTAATGTAAAGGGCAATATGTAAAAGTAAATAGAATAATAACAGTTTAAAAAAAGTAAAAATGCATTTTGACATTTACTACACTCGATATTATCAAAATCTGGTGTTTCACCAATTCTCTATTTAGAATAATTTATCAAATATATAAACGAATTTGTCTACGTGAAAAATAAATAAATACAACATGGTACCTAGAAAAATATATAACTATTTTGTTAAATCTATGTAGATGTAGGACTACAATATTTTAAGTTTATAATCTATTTTAATAAAATTTGTTCATTCCAGTAATCCCAGCTTCTATACTAGTCCGTAATCGACAACAATATTCTTCACCTGGGTGCGCCAAAAGCACGGTTGGCACATCTACTCGCAGTGAGGTTGGGAATGGGAATCAGCTGACTTCTCTAACAATATTGAATCAGGAACTTGTCAAACAAATCGTAGTTGGTAACCCACCAAAAAATAGTGTCCTAACACAATCAACCTCAACAAATACAAACAATACTCTTAATTCATCTCAAACTCTTCTGAAGTCGTCATCAACGATGACCAATCTTGGAAGTGTCAAGCATCAAAATACTTCCAACAAATCTACAACAATGCTGATGAAAGCACCAATATCTTCTGCTTCATCAAATATCTCAAGCTCAATTGGTATAACTACAACCCTGAAGAAACCGTCTCAACAAATCAATGCATTACAAAATACAAGTGCTTTACAACCTCTTATTAATGCTATGCTCCCCCTCTCAGAAGCTGCCAAACTGGCAGCAGGTGATTCAAGTATAATAAGCCAAAGTAGCGTACGCAAGGAGTTACGAACTGATGAGTGTACTACAGATTTTTCATTTAACCGATTACAAAATATACCTCAACAATCATCTACTTCACCACCAGAGCCATCAATTCAAACAAAAGAGCCCGCCACGAAAACAGCTTCGGTTACAAATTTAGCGGTAAATAATAGCAGCTCGTTTAAGGTAGAGATCGATCTGTCTAAACCTGTATTGGTACAAGCAAAACTTGTTGAAAAACAGGAATCACTTCTTAAAGTACGCCCTGTTCAACGAGTTATTACAAGCAGCACCAGCCCTCGTTCAAAACGATCTAAATCACTGAGCTGTGCTTTCAAGGAGGTCCACCTAACAAACGCTCCACTTATGGTGAAACAGAGACAAACTTCTTTGCTAACATCTGAACATACATTGTCAGAGCGTCGTCACTCGACAACATCTGAAGGAAAAAGTATAAAACATAAAGCTAGTCCTCCGCGACGTAAACAAACATTGAATTCCAAATGCAATGTTATTGAAAACGAATGTGAGATCATAGATTTAATTGATTATACTGAGGTGAATCACGAAATAAACGCTGGTGAAGAGCAAAAATTAAATCAAGAAAACGAAAATAATATCAAAGGATCACCAATTGTTGAAGATATAATGGAAAACAAAGAGGAGTTTGAATACGACATGAAACCACCACCACCACTCAAAGATACGGATAAAAATTCATTATATAATGCTACAAAAAAGGTTATTACAGATATTCCCAAAACAGAAGAACCACCAACATTTTCATCTTCCGAAAAAATTTCGGAAAAATATGCATGTACGGAAAACGACCATATTGAGGACACATCAAAAAAATTTGAAATTGTAATTAAAGATGTTGAAATTGACCAGGGAGAGCAACATACTGATAATTTTGAGAAGACCGAAACTTTAGTTCAGGACTCAAAAGCAGAAGATACCCAGACCTCTGTAGAACACACTCAAGATGCGTTAGAAAAATCACTTTATTGTGATGAAAAAATCTCCGTTAGTTCAACATCATCTGCATCCACCTCTTCCAGTCACCATAGTTTGCATGATGATTTACAAATGCCGTCATCTTCGAACGTTACCAAAAACATGTCAGCCAATCTTAACCAACCCACCACTTCGGCAGCTGCTGGCAACCTGTTAACAGCACCACCTCCTGCAAAAGCCATTACAACCGCTGTAGAAGACGCATTATCGTGTGCTTTAAAAATGTTATCCAACTTCAATATGCTAACCTGGAATCAACGTGTCGGTAGTGCACGTGGCACTAATATGCGCTTCCAATTGAACGAATTTAATCTTATTGAAATAAATGAACGTTGCTCGCCACGAACACGTATCCACACAGCTTACGAAAAGCCTATTTATGAGCGAGAATCGGTTCCATATTTAAGTGAAAATCGCAATGGTTTATTGTATTTATGTAGGCGGTGTAATTGTCATGGACCGGCACTGGATTTTTTGGCTCCAGGTAATTTATACACAAATGAGCTTGAACATAAGAGTAATATGAATAGCTAATTAATTTGTATTTCTTGTAGAATTTTGTTCTTTAGATTGTTTAAAACGAGAATCCCGTAAACGCCGGCATGAGGAATATACCACCTTTTCACGCAAGCGAAAAACCCAAGAATCAAACGTTCCAGCTCCCAGTAAAAAATCCTTCCGTTGGTCCACATATCTCCCAGAAAAATTCAATGCCATCGCGGCACCTGTAAATCTATTTATTAATCCATTTCCAACGGGACCCAATCGTTTTCAGATTGGTATGAAATTGGAAGCTATTGATCCAGAGAACTGTTCACTATTTTGTGTATGCACGATTGTTGATATACAAGGGTATCGCTTGAAGTTAACATTTGATGGATATGAATACATGTACGACTTCTGGGTGAATGCCGATTCCATGGACATTTTTCCACCAGGTTGGTGTGCGAAAACCAAACGTATTTTGCAGCCACCAAAGGGTAAAACTATTGATCAATTTAACTGGCTGCAATACTTAGCAGAATGTAAAGCTATAGCAGCGCAACGTGCTCTATTTACACATTTGAATGTATCCTTGGGTACTCATAATCCATTTAAAGTAAGCATATTTAAGATATTTTATTTGAATATTCAATATTTTTATATTAAAACATTTTTATAATTGTTTACTAAAATCTGTAATAGATTGGAATGCATTTGGAAGCCGAGGACCTTAACGACACCGGGAAGCTATGTGTTGCTTCCGTTTCGGATGTGTTAGATAATCGCATACGTGTGCATTTTGATGGTTGGGATGATTGCTACGATTACTGGGTGGATATTAGTTCACCCTACATACATCCTTGTGGCTGGCATGTAGGAAGACAACAATTAATCGTACCACCCGAATTTGAAAATACTACATTCTCGTGGGCTGACTATATAAAAAATCATGGCAGTGGCATGGCCGCAACAGAAGAGATGTTTTCCACCCGCGATCCAATAGATTTCAAGCCGAATATGAAATTGGAAGTTGTTGATCCACGTAATCCCTCACTAATACGTCCGGCTACAGTTATCGGTCGCAAAGGACATCGCGTTAAGTTACATCTGGATTGCTGGCCAAGTAATTATTGCTTTTGGTTGGAAGATGATAGTGCGGATTTGCATCCGATTGGTTGGTGTGATGCAACTAGTCATGATCTAGAGCCTCCACCTGGCTATAGAATGCGCTCAACCAAGATGGTTTGCTCAACTTTTGGTTGCCGCGGTATCGGTAATGCCAAACGGCTTTATATAAATACGCATACGACACAAGATTGTTGCCCATATACGGCAGAAAACTGGCGACAGAAAACTGAAAAGCCGCCGCGTCTGGAACATGAAGAGATTGTACGCTCAGAAATAATGGGTAAGCAAGATATGAAGCAAAAACAGCCGACATTAAAATGGAAGCAGTCGCAGCCATCTCAATCGTCACATTTGAACGAAGCGGATATATTGCAACATATTCAACTTTTGGATAATATAAAAACACGTCACGTAATTCAGCAGGAAAAACAGCAAAAACAAAAACAAATTCCGCAGGAGAGTGCAAACCGAATTGAAATTGGTTCTGCAAGAGAACAACAACAAAAATCCTTAATAAAAACTGAACACACGGACAAATCCATTGCAACTGCTGTAAAAGTTTACCAACCGGTAGACAGTACAACTGCAGAACAATCAACATCTCTTCTAATTCCACAAATAAAGATTGCCAAAGAGTTTCTCTGTGACTATGGTCCGCGTCTGCAACAGAACTATAATATTTGGCAACGTAATGTCGCTTTCGATATGCAACGTATTAAACGCAACCCCCTGCTTTGGTCAACAAAGGATACATGTGCATTCGTTCAATGTGTACTACGGAATGCCGAAATAACTGCAATGTTTTTGCGTGAAGATATCGATGGTAGTGCGCTTTTGTTGCTTCAACAATCCGATCTTACCGAAATTCTCGATTTAAAATTAGGACCCGCCGTAAAGTTGTTCTCGTGCATTCTACAACTACGCACACTGGCCGTTCTCAAGTTCAATGTAAAGTTAGGCACCAGCCAAAGTAGCAATTAACAACATACTCATTGCAGTGTGCTCCCCCAGCCAAGATTGTTTTTCCATGGATATACGTATAATATGTACATTAACACATTAATTTCTTATTTATATGACAAAGACATGAATATGTATGTATATATAGTATGCTATTGTTGTTGAATTACAATACATTAATTCTTTAATCCATATTGGTAATATTGTTTGCAAAGCAATTGCAACTGAATATATTAGAGGACGGTGATGCGTTTGTATATTTTAGATTTGCCTAAAATTGTTTTTATTAGCAAATAAGTTATTATAATATTTTTGCCATATTAATGTATATAGAAACATTCAATTTGTTGTTCTTACAACTCTTCCAGGCAATACTTTTTCATTATTAAGTTTGCAAATTTAGCCAGTATCAAAGCGAACCATGTAAAATTGAATTTACAACTCTTTATTATATGGGGAAGCCCCCGAAATGCGGAAGCTCACAGCATCCACACTATTGATCTGTAAATAACGAATTTACACTGTGTAGATTTTTTATTGAAAAACTGTAAAAGAAATGATCATGATAATAAATATAGTAAATCGTACCCACATTACATATTTGAATTCATAGAAAGCGATAACGTGTATCACCTTTACCACGACTTCGTAAAGAGAAACGAATCGAATTTTTATCCGGCAAACCCGTCAGCATTTCTTCATGCTACTTGAGGAAAAGAAAAACCATTCAATGTTTTTGCAGACCATAAGGTCCAATTTGATTTGGCCGATTAAATATTTCAGTTTGGATTGAAATTTCGAATACAATCCTATTACGCTACATTATCTACAATCTTTAAAACTCATAATCAATAACAAATACACATATGTTCATATAATGATATTATGTAAAACGAATCTAACTGTTAATAGGTTTTATAAATTAATATCTAATTATTTGATTACTTATTGTTAAACAAATAAGATTGTGCCGGTCCCGACTTATAACCTGCTCTTGATAGTTTGTTGAAATCCAACAGGCATGCGGCTTCAACCAATTTATAAAACTGTTCAGATTCTCGATTTTCATGTAACTTATTTTGACGTCCATATTCCTCTAGCTTTTGCAGCAAAAATTTTGTTGATATATGTGGCTGTTGCGAAACTAATATCACCACTCGTTTCAGATGGTTGACATTCAGTTCATAGAAGGAGTCGATAGATAACAGCGTCTCGACGTACTTTGTTATTTCCTAAAAAAAATACTCGCTCATTTAATTAAGTATATAAACCAAATATCTGCTCATGACAGCAAATACCTCATAACATAACAATAATAATGGTAAGTTTTCATAAAGGCATGCCAAATCAAACATTGGCCACACATCTCCTATAGTCCAATTGTGCTTATGTTTCAAATGTTTTACTAATTCATCGGTTAAATCTTGCATCATGTACTTGTCTGCTAAATACAATAATTCACCTAACTCTTTCAGCGATAGAAATTCTTCTGTGTCTATTTCATATATATAAACATAGCGTAAGAAACGTTCAAAACTTTTGGCATCTACCTCTGTTATACGTACTGGCGCATCAACATTAAACTCACTGTAAAACATTCGTTCGAAAACTTCAGAGGCAGAAGCTAAAATCATTTTATGGCAGCGAAAGCGTTGTGGTTCCTTATCTGGTGAATCCCCGACAAGAAATTCACAGTCAGTAAGATGCTGATCATCTTGAAGAAGTCGCATACGTCTCTCCTTACTATTAGGCATTCTGCAGTCAAGGTGTTTATTATTATTAATATATATCTCTTATAAAAACCAAAATTTACTTGCCGTTTACAAAACATATTTACGTTAAGAATCTGTATTTATTGTTTTTTTTTTTTTTATAACAATCGTAGATCTTGAAGAGTTGATATCAGAAGTAACTACGACAAAACCATGGACAAAACAAACTGTGAGAAATTTCCCTAAAATAAAAATTGCTTCTTCTTCTCTAGAGGGAAACAATACATTGCCTCTATTACATATTAGGAATTTTCTAAACTAACCAATTTTATACCTACATACGAGTTTAAAATACTTCATAAAGACTACAAATTTAAATATATATTTTTTAAACTAATAATCTTAGAGTATTTCAGAAAATGATGGGTAAAAATAATTTGTTAAATATTTTGCGGTGGTCAGAGCAATTACTATCAGATGGAAAATTAAAATACTCTGTTAAAATACTTGCTTTTGATACGTATAATATATTTTACTTGACTTATAAACCTGTAGAAACTAATTCGAATTTGTATCATAGTATTTTTATCGTTTTAGTGTAATAGATGTGAATCTTTTACTTATTTTCAGGGTTGTATAATTGCTTACAATCAAAAAATAAAATAATAAGAGGCATATTCGTACGTATTTGTAAAAGGTGATGGGATAAAAATAGGTACTTCGCTTAAGTTTACTTGTATTCCTTTTATAAGAAGTTCGTTACAAATATATATATACATATATATATAAATATTGAATAGGACCAGTGATTTCGTAACCACATGAAGAGCAAAAATGTGTATGTATAATAAATTGGAACGGTGAAATCGAAACGCAATTATTTCCTAATCAGCCATTTTGTATAGTGCCATTTGCAAATTATCGCATCATGAATATATAAAAAAACTCATTATATGAATAAATAAATCAAATAGTGACATGTTTCCTCTAGGTAGAAGTGCTAGATTATTATATCCTATTTTTTTTAAATATTTGTCATTGCATTTCTATACTTTACGCCACTCTTTTTGTTCCTTTACTTTTTTGATCTATTACAAAAATTTAAAACCATGGCAGTTAACCATATAAGTTAGGAGATTTAAGGTATTTTACTTAATGATGCTCGATATAGTTAAGTTATATTTTTACTGTAATTATTCAGTTTATTGTGCAATTTATATAAATATTTAAAATAAAAGATATAATATAAATGTTTTTGCCTAATAACTTTCCGAACACTTCCACCGTTGACAACTTTACTTGCGCCATTTTCCACAGTAGAATACAGCCACACTGTTGGAAATTGATAGAGTTATGTTTCTTGCAAAGCCGATAGGAGGTAAACCACAATTTTGCGCTTATTTATAACAATTTTGTGTAAAGGTTTTGAGCGCGAATTCTGCAAAACAATCGTAAACAATAAATTCAGTTTTAAGAGAGATTATTGTCATAAAAATTATTAAGTCACGTTTATTATAAAAGTGTTAAAAACGTTGTTGAAATCTAAAATTGACAACAAAAGTGAGTTTAGTTCTCGAGATCGACAAATCGTTTCGTTCCTATGTCATTACTTTTCCGCCTCATTCCGTATCTCGGGCTGTTTCTGTTGAAAGTCGTATTATATCGTGCAATCAGTAAAATTCGTTTGAAGCAAAAGTAATAGCTATTTATTACGTGGAATATATTTGATTTAAGTTTTCGCTGATTGAAAGGTTTGTGCATATGTGTATAATAAAAATGTCGCCGGTAATAAAGGTCTATTTCACCTGTGAGGGGGACGGTTTGGCAGTTAATGTGGTATTTATACAAGTATTTGCTCCCACTGTGCGTGCTGTACTTTCAGGGTAGCCACACTGTGCATACACCTCGATACCATTGGGTCTGGCTCCGAATTGTGTTAGTTTATGAAAATTACTGTGACTATTGTTTAAAACAAATCGCTTTTTATAATGTAAAAAAGATTTCTCTTTGATGAGCTTAAATCAAATATTGATTCTACCAAATTCATCCCAACATCATCTATTTACGTATGTGATGTGTTGTATTGTAACGGCGGGAAAACTTTTTTATTTGTTAATCGAAAGACATTGTTCGTCGTGAATTTTCATCAGTTCATATTTTATTTATAATCATTTTAATATATATATTATTAATTTCTATTTATATCTAAACTTTTGTTTTTTAGTTAATGTTTAAGACTTGCTTACAATTTAAATATCAATCAACCGTGTTCCAATGGAGGAAATCTCAAGTTTAGACTCGTTTCACACTGATGCTGAGTCTAGTGCTCGACCCGAGTCCGAACCACCGAAATTAGATGAAGACACTTCACAAACCTCAATCGACAAAGCCGTGGAAGGTGACGTTACGAAAGATACTGAAGAAGGAAATAACGACGAGGATTTCGAACAAATTTCGGAAGGATCATTTGACGTCGATGAAAACTCAAATGGAACTTCTTCAGGTGTGCCGAAAGATGAAGGGAGTAGCACACAGGAGAAGTTGGCTAGTGGCCCATACGATGGTGATGAGGGTGGTGGTGTTGAAGGTGAAATTGCCAATGAAGAAGAAAATAAAGAACCTGAGACAGTAGACAATAAATCCCAGGAGTCCACAGATTTCGAAGAAGTGGATGCGAACGTATCTGGTGGAGGTCATAATGCAGCCACCGATGAATCCGATATGTTGGGTGAGTCGGACATGACTTTGCCAACAGCAACAGAAGAGCTGGATGTTTCTGTGGAACCAGTTGACAAGACGGTTAAAACGAAGGATGCGGATAATCAAGCTGATAATGGAGCAATGACGGTCGATTTGCAAACCACAGATGGAGATGTGGATATGCCATCAATCACTAACTCACCTGAAGAAAATATAACAACAAGTGCTGCTATTGAAGATGAAAATGAAAAAAAGAGTACTGAGAAATCAGTTGACGAAGAAAGTCATGACATTACTGTTGAGCAGCAAGATGTAGATGTTAGCATGGAAGCCATTGAAGCCTTGGAAGACGATGCTCCTTGCAATGACAATAGTAAACCTGAGAGTGATGTTAACGAAAAAGGAACGGATATTGATGTAGCAGCCCAAGAAGAAGAAAACAGTAAGAATGAAGAGGACGATATTACTGATGTAGTTGGTGATGATAGCAAGCAACTGGATGCTTCCGAAGAGAATACCGATGAAACAAATAAAATCACGGAAATAGTTACAAGTGAAGAACCTGAACTTGAAACTGAACGGGAAGATGGTATGTATACACATTTATGATCTCAAATTAATAATTACTAAGAGTACGATTTGATTTTAGAACCAGTTGAAAATGTCCAAGAACCAGAAGATTCGGATATTTGTCTTATACCAGATGACCCTGAATCTGAAGTAACACAAGCAGAAAAAGAACAAGCTATTTTAGCTCGGGAAAATGCCGAAAAAGAGGATGCTGAGGCTGAAAAACAAAGAGATACAGAAGGAGTCACTGATGATGCTGCTGTAGCTGAAGAAAATTCGGTTGCAGAAAAAAATACTTCAGCTGCCATTGAAGATGACTCTGAATTGAGTGACGCTAGAGGTCAGTGCCGATTTAAAATTATTGATATTTTTTAAACTATTGATTATACATCCTATGTTTAGAAGTAAAATTGTGGTTCATAGTAAAACTTTTCAGTATTTGATTAATTCCTTTATTTTATTCCAAATTTATTAAGTTCTTTTCAAATATTATTATTGAGTAATATTGTTTAATATGGTATAAAATACTATACAAAAGAATATCCATTTTAGCATATGTACATATGTTTCACTTTAAGCTGTTCACTAGATAGATGTAATTCAATAGTGTAAATTTAAAATATTCTTTTTTTTGGATAGTCGAAGCCAAGGCTCAAGCTGAATCAGCTGGAGCTGAAGCTGAAGCTGCTGATGCTGGTAGTGGCAGCAGCGAAGGTGAGCGCCTAAAATACTATTTACTAAGATAATATTTGTCTTATCATAATTGATGAATGTTTACTCTTATAATTACCTATAATAAGGCTTAACATTCTATTAACGTAAGTTAAGTAATAAATATATATATATTTTATTATTTTAATTTGTAAATCGAATTAATTAATTGCAAAAGTAATGTATATTTTATATTTATATAGGAGTGCAGCTAAACACAGCAGAAGAAATAGCAGAAGCGCCTGATGCAGACGAACCTTTATTAGAGGAAATGCAAACAAATACAACGGAAATAGGGTCTTCACAAAAAATTATTATTGCTTGGATTATATCATCAACACAAAAATGTATACAGTGTGATAACGAAAAAATGTGTGGATTTCGATTTAAGAATCCCGAAAGTGGTAATTTTGACTATTTGTGTGAACAAAAATGTTGCGATGCCATTTTATCTGCTCATCCAGGAAAGTATTTCATTCGAAGGAAAAAGTTTCTTATCGAAGAGTTAACAAATGAAGCAAAAGACGCCGATACTATAGATAATGAAATTGATGGGAGTGAACCCAGGGACGAGGGTGCAGACAAATCTGATGTGAAAGAGAAAGATGCAAACAATCACACATGTTTACAATGCAAGGAAGAAAAGTTATGTAAATACTTCTTCCGTCAGGATGACGAGCACCACTACATTTGTAACGATGTTTGTTACAACCTTTTAAATTCTGAGGAGCCAGAAAAATTTAAATTGAAACGACATTCAATCCGTGTGCGTAACATTGGTTCCACATTACCAGCCACGACAACGTCTTCAGCGGGAGTTTCGACTGTTGCTTCCAGTACGACAACTGTGACAAAGACAAAAGCTCCACGAGATACGGGCGTGGTAGCTCGGACCTCTGCTGAAGCGGAGGCAGCACGATTAGAACGAAATGCCAGTTTTATGCGTCGTTGTGCTGAATGTTTCAATGAAGTAACGTTAGGTGACAAAAATTTACTTTGGGAAACAATGGATTTTTGCAATGAAATTTGCCTCGGCAAGTACCAACGCACAATCGGAGCTAATTGTCAAACATGTCATGGAGAAGTACCACATCCTGCCTTAGGCAAATATTGTGTACGATTTGGTTTTGACATTCGTCAATTCTGCTGTGCAGCTTGTCTTAATGAGTTTAAAAAAGGATTAAAAACATGTTCGTGTTGTCAAAAGGACATTTCTTCCGGCAGTGAGGGCTTTCTTGCACCAGTGGGTGACAAGGAACAATTTAAAGATTTTTGTTCACAAGCCTGTATGCGTCGTTATGATAGTATGTGCAATCCCAAAAAGAAACTTCGTAACGATACTTGTGCTGTGTGTAATAATGATAAACCAGTGCGTGTCGAAATTATGCTGGATGGTAAAGAACATAATTTCTGTTCAAATCCATGCTTTTCAGCTTTCAAATTCGTAAGCAATATAGTCGCCGATCAATGTGCTATGTGCTCCAAGTATTTTGAACGCAAAGGCTCGGAGTCATATACAATTTATACAGAAAGACGAACAAAAGTGTTTTGTACACGTGTTTGTCTTAATGTGTATATAATTGTTAATCGGCGTATTGTCTCATGTCAATGGTGCAAAGTAAAGAAATATAATTTCGATATGATCTACAAACAACAAGATGCACAAGAAATTCTAATGTGTTCTCTAAATTGTTTAACTTTGTACGGAGTATCTATTAACGCTTTTTCACGCACTGTTGCCAATTGTGACAATTGCAACACTTCCGCTACACCACAATACCACCTTACAATGTCGGATGCTTCGATGCGTAATTTTTGCACATATCAGTGTGTTATGCAGTTTCAGAGTCAATTTGCAAGAGCACCGCTTACTTTGGAAAATGATTCACCATCGGCCCAACAGACCACTACTGTGACACAAAGCGGATCTAACAAAAACAATGTACCTTTTCCCACTGGATTGCCTAAGAGGGTAAAACTAAAGATGCCGCAACAAACTAAACCGCAAATACAGGTAAAAATAATAATTTCATTAACAGCTTATATTTTTAGATCAAAACGTCTCGGAATATTATTGATTATATATGTATGTATATATATTTTTTTTTTGTAATTTGAACTATCTAAAGTATATATATAAATATAAAATTAAAGTAATTATTTGATAGATTATTTAATTGCGCCTTATTTGGCAACTTTTATTTACGATTTATCTAATGTAGTAGATTGAATATAAAAATATTGTTATCCCTCTCTAGCAAAGAGTTTGTGCAAGTATCGTTATATTTGCTGTTTGAAAAAACCTAACCTCGATTTATTTTTCAGTTAAAAGAGCAACAGTTTTGGATTTTAAATTAACTCTGTATAATTTGTTGCAGATCAAACTTCCTGCAAAAACAACACCTGTAGGTAAAAAGGGACCTACAATGCCAGTTATATCAACAGTATCTTCTCTAGCAAGTGGTGAGACCGAAACAATGATTGGTAACGTAACTGTACGGCGAGGCAGAGGTAGAGGTCGAAAGTTAGATTCGCCACCACCTGTGCCACAAATAACCACACCTCCTATGATTGTACCCTCTAGAGGACGACCGAGAAAACAAATAGATTATACGGCGTCTCCATCTCCACCACCAATGGATCTGCCAACGTCAAATGCTAAGTCAATAGGAAAGCGAGGACAGAGTAATACGGTATCTGGCCATATGGACAAAGGTGTTGGAGAAACGAGAATTATTGCTGTGCCACCATATCCACCTGCTGTTCGAAATGTACAGACTAGTTGTAAACCACAAACGGTAACAGTCGGATTTCAAACTACGCCGAACACTACGAATACAGCTACACAAACTGGTAAGGACTACTCCAACAAGGTGCTAATACCAATACCTGTGCCGATTTATGTGCCACAACCTATGTACATGTATTCGGCACCGTTCCCGGTACCAGTACCAATACCATTGCCAATACCCGTACCAATATTTATACCAACTACACGAAATTCGGCTCAGGGCATTCTTAAGGAAATCAAAAAAATCCAAGACAAAATGCCTGCCGATCCATTTGAAGCTGAATTGCTTATGATGGCTGAAATGGTAGCCGAAGAAAAACACGAATCTGATTCGGATTCAGAAGATGAAGTAAAAACTGAACCGAGCTTGGTTCCGTTACAATACAATAATGATGTACAACCTGTTGAAGTGACTAACAATTCATATGGTGAAGAAGTGCTACAGATGGCATTAAAAATGGCAACTGGTGAGTACGGTCAGCCTGCTGTTGATCTTGAATCGGCCATGACTGCTAGTGAGATAACGAATCCACCACCAGGTATGGTGGGACACGATGATTCTATGAGCCACATGAGTGCTCACCATATGCAACAGCAACCTCACCATATAATGGAAACACAACGGTTTGTTAATTTAGATGATATATTTATGCAATATTAAAATAAAGTTTTGTTATATTAGCGGACGTGGACGTAAACGCGGTGGTTTAACGTCGCCAGTATCACCTCGAAGTAATAACCGGTCACCTGTGAAACGTTCTAGACTGGATATAGAACCATCTCAACCACCACCACAACCCATTCAACCTGTAGAAAAACCAGACGCCAACATGTGTTTGAAGTATACTTTTGGTGTGAACGCGTGGAAGCAATGGGTAATGACAAAGAATGCTGACATCGAAAAAAGTACGACTAGGCGTCGACCATTCAAAACGGAACTTTTGCAGATGACCGCAGACGAATTAAACTATTCTCTGTGTTTGTTTGTAAAAGAGGTGCGTAAGCCAAACGGCACTGAATATGCTCCAGATACTATATACTACTTGGTTTTAGGTAAGATAAATTCTATTTAATATATTTAAATAATCATACGTCTATCGAATGGTGCACACACTTTTTTTGAATAAATAATTAAAAAAATTGAGAAGTTATTAAATGAATATTGATATTAAAAAAATATATTAAACTATTTTTTATAAATTAAAATATTGTGCAACCTTTAAAGAATTTTTAATTGCAACTTTTTTGCTCAAATGCTTTCTTAGGCATCCAGCAATATCTGTATGAAAATGGCAGAATTGATAACATTTTCACGGATCCATACTATGAACGTTTCACCGACTGTTTGGATGAAGTGGCCCGTAAATTTTCAGTCCTCTACAATGATTCACGTAAGCAGATTTTTTTTTATTATAACAATAAAAAATCAATTTACAAATTTTTTTCTTAATTAAAAATACTTAATTTCGATTACAGAGTACATTGTGACCCGAGTTGAAGAGGAACATTTGTGGGAGTGTAAACAGCTTGGCGCTCATTCACCACATGTCCTGCTCAGTACACTTATGTTTTTTAATACGAAACACTTCAATTTAACGGTTTGTAACATCAAATAAATCTAATGTTGTCAGTGGGGTTTAAATGTAATTTGAAATCTTTCAATTAATTCATAGACTGTAGAAGAGCACATGCAACTATCGTTCTCTCACATAATGAAACATTGGAAACGCTCAGCCCAAAATGCTAAAATGCCAGGTACCAGAAATGTACTTCTACGTTTCTATCCGCCACAAGCTGGTCTTGGTAAGTTTCTTTTAAAATAAAAAATAATAATAATATTTAATTAATTTATTGCACTTATTTTTGCAGATGCTAACCCACGTAAGAAAAAGGTTTATGAACAGCAAGAGAACGAAGAAAATCCTTTGCGCTGCCCAGTCCGTCTCTATGAGTTTTACCTCTCGAAATGGTAAGTCACTAATAAAATTCATAAACTAAAATTAATCTACTAATCATTTACAACGATTTTGTAGTCCTGAAAGCGTAAAAACACGCAATGATGTATTTTATTTACAACCTGAACGCTCTTGTGTACCCGACTCACCGGTTTGGTATTCCACTCAAGCGCTTAGTCAGGAATCATTACAAAAGATGCTGCATCGTGTCAAGATGGTTAAGGAGATCAATATTGCACTGCTGACGAGTTAATACGATGTAGTTTTGCCAAGCAGCAGCTGCACAAATAACACCAACACACCAATATCTAATAGTCACAACCGCAGCCATACAAACCAACAACAGCACTCAGCGTTGCAGACGGCCATTAATGCATTGCGTTGTTTATTTCCGCCTTTAGGATAAAAACAGCAAGCGCAGCTTGACTAAAGTTTTATTTACTAAGGCAGGCATGTGGAACAGCGTTTTTCTATGCTGTATGCATTCAGTCAGTTTCAGGCAATTAAATAAGGAAACGATATTGGGTACATATTTACTATAACTGATAAAATATTTTTAATTTATTATACATATGTACAATGTACTAATATCAAAGTAAAAATAGTGAGATAATAATTTTCTGAATATTATACATACATACATATATGGAATCGATAAAAAAAATATTAAAGATACATACATAATTACTTAGTGTTTGTACGAATACGAAATATTTTTTTATTTGTATGGAAATGTGTTTAGATTTAGTTTAGCCATCTGCACAAATCAAAGGTGAGAAAAGGCACCAAAAATTTGTTTTGTGAATTTGTAACCGCAAGTTGAACATTGAATATATTTGCATCATGTAACATAAGCTATAGAAATTAATTTGTGTAGCAGCAGTTCTTTATTTTTCAATATATTTAGTAGACAGAAATTATAAAAAAGTGTGGCTACTCAAATCGCAAAATATAGAAATTTTGATAGTGCACCAATAATGCGCCACACTCATTTAAAACCCTACTTCCCCCCAAAAGAACAGTTATATAAATATTTAATATAGAGTTTTTTTTATCCCTTTTTTCAAAATAAGTAGCAACACGCTTTAATTTTATAATTAAAAAAAATCTATTGTACTTGCTGCAATATTTTGTATGAGGGTTTAGTATGAGTTTTGTATTTTTAAGAATTTTACAAACTTTGTGCTAAAAAGCTAAACGATTAAAGTAAATAATTACAATTCTCATTTGATTTATATGATTTACCACATTCAAATGAAAAGGTTTATCATTAATACGTTGATAAAATAAGATTCTGGATTTTATTATTAGGTTTTAGGCTTATTTTTAAAATTGAACTTTGTTATTATTATGATCAAGTAAATAAAGTCACAGACGAAATTGAAATGCCACATGTATAAATGTATATGTATATATTTGCTCGATATTTAATTTGTTAACGCATTTTTCATTTATATTTGGCCTGTATTTGCATGGCAAATATTTGGTTATTAAAGATTTTTCCAAAAATAAAATCCGAAAGGCAGCAAATTTATATTATCTGCATTTTGAAAGAAACTTATCTCAACTTTATACACTCTTACAAAAATTGCAAATACGTTGAATTAAAAGTGTAGAATTTAAGGAATATTTGAAACAGGATTTTGTTATCAATAGTATATAAAGTATTTAATAAATTTTGCTGTTTTTCAATGAACCACAGCATAGACATTGTAATTCAAAGTGAACCGATGATTTATTCAACACTTATGATTTTTTACGACTTTGAATACAGTGTCCGTCATTTTGTGTATTCGATAACTGTGTAACTGGATATGTTCAAACTGATTGTTGCTCTTGCAATCACTATAATAAAGCCATATTTGATTTTTTCCAATTTGGAGCTATTTTAAATAGAGTTTGTCTATTCAACACATTTGCAAATATTATATAACACAATTTTTGTTAACATGAAAAAAACGAACAGACACCGATGGACACTAAATAGAAAACTTGAAAATTTAAAAAGCACATACATATATTTTTATATTGTTAATAATAACCGTCTATAATGAAAAACAATGTATAAAAAAATAACAAGCACACAACGAAATAACGTTGTTGTCCCTACTAAGTACAGTTAGTAATATGTATATGTGTTTTGTGACTAATAAATAACTAAATGCAATAAAAAAATATTCAGCGAAAATATATCTGTAATGAAATATTTTAAATCAACAACAAATATGAATGCAGTATTTTAACAATTGTAATAATTTCATTTTGTTGCTGATAAATATTTTAAACAAGATAAGACAAGTAAATGGAACGAAAAGTAAATTCAAGAATGCAGGTGTTTTCTTTTTTTTTTTGTTTTTAATTAGATCCATAAGTTATTAATCTGTAAATTTTAAAGAATACAATTAAAATAAAAATTAATAACCAATCGTAATGGTTTTAACATATAGTTTTGACGAATGGTAACATCTACTGGTTTAAGGGAGAGGTTTTAATTTTTTGCATTAATGAATTTATGTATAATTAACTTCAAAATTACTGCACCTGCACCTAAAAATATTTTTGCTCTTTAAGAGCTATTGACATACATATTCGGTGGAGGAAAGAGGGGGGTTTAAGATCGGGAACTATTTCTCCCGAGCCCTGAGTTCTCAGGGAGGTCCGGTGTTTGTATCAATGTTTTAAGGTTTGTTTTTTACCTACAAATTCACTGCAATCATATGGATATATGATGCACTTCTGAGATCGCTTTCGTTTCTAGATACCGAGTAATTATAAATTGTTATAAACACGTACAAACATACGCTGTATTATGTATATGAAAAAAATTGAGGTACTGTGCCACCATCGATCATTTCAAAATTATGTCCAAAAGAAACAGTAATTGTTAGAGCCTTGATTTTGATATTTTTATTTTGTAATAATAATGTAAATTAGATAATACAATAACTATTTTCAGCTTTGTTAAATTTTATAATAATACAAAGCTATTACGGTTTTATATGTAAAAGTAAATGTGCTTTTTCATCAACACGATTTTTGCTGTTGCTTTTCTAATCTATAACGAATTTTATGTAAATATTTGTTTGTATTGCTGTTGTTATCAATGTACTCTCAACTGCCATGTATCAGGTATTTTACAAAAGCACAAAAAAGGTATACATATACATATATACACGTGCTTAACTATTTCTATTTGTTGCAATTATGTTTGGCAAAGAGATTATCGAGCTTTCAAACTACAATTTCTGTTCAGATCAACGGTGCATATAAATCCTTATTTGTTTTGTGTCTGGGAAATATGTCGAACTTAATACAATATATAAGCGCAATTAATATGAATATGAATGCTTATGTACGCCTTGCTGATTCAGAATTAATAACAACAGTAAATTAAAAAATTTTGTCTTTTGGCATGAACAATTGCTCAAAAATTACAGAAAGCAAATGTGTGGTAGCATTAAAAGTAGCAAATAACTTTACTGTCTTGTGGTATTGGTTTTTACCACTCCGCGTCTCCATTGGACTTTTGGAATACATAATCTTTCCCACCTATATTCATAATACCATCCTTAAGGTAAAACTTCCATTTGTTACGTGAACGTGTGATCTGTAAAAGCAAATAACACGTAGAATACTCACGATTGCCACTATAAACGCTAATAAGATCAAAAGCGTACCTTATCATACTGACAAACAATAACGTTATCCGTTTCGAATACATCGCTGGCATCCTCGTCCGTCACATCATCATCACTGTTGAGTGGTTCTTCTTCGGCCCCACCGTCGTTTTCCGCGTCTTCGTCATCGTCTTTATCTAAATCATCGTCATCATCATTGTCCATGTTATCATCGCTTTCTTCACTTTCGTCTTCGTCTGAAGTGTCTACAGCGCCATCAAGTTGCTTCGAAGCGTTAAAACTTTCTGAAATTTTGCAAAATCACGTTAATAACAACTACATACATACATGTATATATAGAAAAATACGCACTACAAGGCGATCAATTATATTTGAAATGAGCTTTGTTAAAAATAGTCACAACCAATACTTACTCTGCATGTTGCTATTAATGAGCGCCGCATTCACGTGCTGCTGCAACACTGAGGAGGCCAGCGTTGTTGGCAACGACATTATAGACGAAATTAAATGCGCGGTCAAAATTTGTGTTAGTTGATTATCTTGAAGCGCCGATGCTGGAACATGTATGGTGAGCACACGAGATTCTGTGTTCATGGAGCCAGTTTGAGCGGGTAATGTTATCTGGATTGCAAATACGAGCATACAAACATGCTAAATGTTTTTCATGATAAAAGTAGTATTACTCACGTTTACAGGCATAATGCGATTTGGATCAAGTGTGGCTACAATCGGTATGGTTGAATTTGTTGATTGTGGCTGTGAGCCACCTACACCACCGCCTATTCCTGATGAAGAAGCTACTGGTGCTGCACCTGTTTGCGCGCTGCCAATCACATTCGATTTCTGTAAGCTGTTGCTCAATCCGCCGCTTAGCGTCGACACTGACTTTCCCAACTCCTGTTTAAGACCTCCATTCATTGCGGCCGAGTTGTTGGCTGCAGCCGATGTGGTTGGACCACCGATAGTACCAGCTCCATTTACCACGTTCGACTGTAGCTGTGCAATGTTTGGTTTTATATCGTTGGCGCCACTACTTGTTGCATTATTACTGCTGTTTTGTTGAGCTGCAGCTGCAGCGGCAGCCGCTGCTGCTTTCTTAGCTTTGGCGGTGGCAGCCTATAAGCATTGTTTGGAAAAATTATGTTTTCATTTTACAAACGAAACGTACATACCTACTACTATAAATAAGTGTGAGACAATTGATATAGGGACTGTTAGAAGGAAATTTAGAATTTTGTAGTAAACTGTAGATATGTAATATAACTAAAAATAATTATAAATTAAAATTTACCAAA
This sequence comes from Bactrocera dorsalis, assembly GCF_023373825.1. Classification (NCBI taxonomy): domain Eukaryota; kingdom Metazoa; phylum Arthropoda; class Insecta; order Diptera; family Tephritidae; genus Bactrocera; species Bactrocera dorsalis. The sequence continues at coordinate 99,307,230 of NC_064304.1, read as the reverse complement.
TGGTTAGCCGAAATTAGGGATGTTATAAAAAATTTAGATACGGATTATATAAAAATTTTATATATTACTCATATACATATACAACAACAAGTTGAGTGACTCAATTACCTTTGATGGCTACGTGAGTAAAAGTTCCATCAATGGATCATATTTGGTAGTTTCCAAGAAGTGTTGCGAATGTGTTTTTGTTGTCGTAATAGTATTGTGTTTCATTAGTTTCGTAGAAATAAGTAAGTTAACGTAAAATGCACAGCCGAACACATACAAACATGGGTTGACGATTTCGTGGAGGAATATTCAAATTGTATCGTATTTAAATGGTCAATATTTGGCGAAGTAAATTTTGTTTGTTATACAAATTCCAGTTGTATAATATATGTACATATGTGTAAATGTGATATTTTATATGTTTTGTTTCAGTAGAAAGAACGAAGAGTAAATTGGGGAGAAAGAGGTGTTATTATATCATTTAATAAATTATATATTCTTTTAAAATACCTAAAATCAGAGTTATCTAGAGTTCTTAATTTAAGATAGAAACAAGGAATATAAAAAAAAGAGTTTTTTGAACAGATTTATCAGAACTTTTCGAACGACAAGTCTGTTTTTCTATTACCGACATTAAGGAAAAAGATTTGAAATTTCACCTATATAATATAAACTATAAACAATACAATACTTATTATATAAATTTAGGACAATTTATCATTTTTATCCTACTCTTTAACATAAAAGAATAATAATAGTCAATTGCAAAATGTTTATACGATTATGGGTAACAAAAAATTTTCACGGTTTCTTCTTAATTAATTCGATAACCTGAATTGAAAACTAATAAAGCTACTTGAATTGAACAAATACTTTTACTTAATGAATAAAAAATCAACCAACTTACCTTCGGATTATTGGCTACAATTGGTGGCGGTTGTGGCTCTGGAGGTTCCGGATTTATTTCCACAGCTTTGCTTGCCATTAGTTTTGCCCGCCAATTTTGTTTCATCTCTTGTAAAACCTGTTCGTCGACACCCTCATCCAGAAAGGCGTCGCGCACATTCGCAATTACATCTTCGATAACAGCATAGTAAACTTTTAGCTAAAAAAAAAAAGAATACACAGAATGTTGTAAAACAAAACTATTATTTACTCAATGGAAAATTGATTGTAGTAAGTAACTTATACCGTAAAATTATATAGCCAAGTTTAGTGTATTTACATATGTATCCCAAACTGAACCACAACATAAAAGTGAAAGTGGTTTTAAAGTAAGTTTAGGTTGTTGTTCCCGCTTGAGCTGATACAATTACAAAAGTACTTCATTTTACTTATAATGCACTTTTGTTTGAGTAGTGGCAAAATATGCAATCAGCATATTATTGAATGATAGTTGCAAAATTTAAATATCTTTAAAGTACTTAACATAAAATCTAACATTCTCTTTAATATATGCAATCATATATTACTTCAAATTTAATATATTACTCCTAGCAATCGGCAAGGGATACAAACACTATTAAGAAAATTGCTAATATAATTCTTCAAAGATGTGCCCGCTTGGTGTTTCTTATTAATTAAATATACCTGGCCTCTATCTAAATAAGGTTTCGTTACTTTTAGTATTCTTTGTAAACACAAAACAGCTGATTTATTTTTAGTGTTATCTTTTTTTCATAGCAAGGCTAATCATTCAAAGCATTTTGATATATTCGCATCTAATGATTCAAAATTTCTAAGTAGATTCCCCTGTACTCACTTAAAAGTTTAACTTTTATTATCAATAACAACTCAGCAATAAATGACTTATTTACATATGTGTAGCAAAAATAATATAGTTGACATATGTGGTGTATGGGGATAAATGGTTTAATTTGAAATATGCTAAGACTCCACCTTTTAGATTTGGCAAAAAATATTAACTGCAATCATACTTACCACAGAAGTCTGGCATAATGTCAAAGCGACCTTCTTTTCTGCCAGTTTGAGGCCGTTGTCTGCTCACAGAACTAACAAAATAAGAATAGTCCAAAACTTTGAAATATGTCTTTTTACAACAGCAATGATTTGAATATGTAAATAAGTTCAATAAAATAGCGGCGTCAATGTTGGATATGTAGCAAGACGAAAGGTATAACGCAAAACATACGGCGGTGGAGGGGCAAGACCGGATCGTCACGAGTGCACAAAATACTAGATTGCAGGGAAAATTTATGTGGTTGAAATATCACTATTCTTGCGGCACGTGTAGTAATATTCTTTAATCCGATGCTATAAATAGTCACAAATTCATGTAACCTAAGTAAATACTTAATTTTACTAAGAAATGCAACATCAAAGAACGTAATACTTTCAACGTCTGTTCACATAAAATAGCACTTTTCGAATGGCTCGTCGAAAGTCGTGCTAAGAAATTCCCACGATTGTCGCGAATACTGCCTGTTTCGACAGTTTCCACCTTTCTAGTAGTCTATCTATCTCGTTTACACTCACGTAAGCGCCGCAAGGCCTTTGACACGTGTGCAGTTGTGTATTCTACCTCTTGCTGACAAAACAAAGTTTTTACATGTCCTTTACCCCACAATAGAACAGTGTTTACAAGTATGAAAACATATTATCCTAGCACATGGCTTTTCCATTCTTATTCCATCCGGCATGGAGAAAAATGCACCTGAAAAGGCTTCGCAAAGCACAACACGAAGCGAAATCTGTTTGTGAAATGACGGTCTTTATATACTTTCATCAAGATTTAATGAACACACACAGACGTAGTACACATGTACACTCATATGTGTAAATAGGCATCATGTAGTCGATGCCTTTTTGTAAAAGAATGGTTCTGATCAATGTAAACTTCTGAAACATCTATTTGTTGAATCAACACATATTTGTTGAGTGTCAATCACTTATTTTTATAAATGTGTTTTTAATATGCAATATTTAAAGGAATATCTTGAATTTGGACGAGCAAGTCACCAACACATGAATAAAACGCGTTGCCAACTTCAGTTAAAAATTAAAATGAAATACCATATCTTTCAATGGTTACCAAGCTTATATACATTTTTCTTTTTCTATGTAATTTTAAAAATTAATAATTTTATTATTATAACATAACATCGAATGATACCTAAAATGCCATATAGAATGTTGTTTTGATTTAATAATATCTGACCAACCTAAAGAAAGACGTATTAATTGATTTTTCAGAATAAAAAAAAACAATTTAACCCACATTCCCAATGCAGCAAAAAACTGCATCTTTTACAATGACATTTTGTAATAGCAGGTTATAACATCTGATTTGTTTTGACATCTAATATTAGGTTACTGAACCAGAGAATGTAAAGACGTATGTATGTATATGTCATCTCTGACTGAACAACCATAATCAATAGACCGGAGTAATATTGTATTGAAATCTCATTAAATAATTGAAATTTATTAAAAATGAACATAACAAACCGTGTATTTACGACCAGTTGGAGGAAAGGAAACAGTTTTATTAGAATTGGTACATAAAATTTATCAATATACGAGTTAATGACGATTTAAATTCTTTTTGCTACTCACTTGTTATGCAGTCACATTTTCAACAAAACCTCAGGCAAATGAATTACCACCTTTCATTCAAAAACAAAGTCAACCAAACTCCACAGGGTCTATTGAAGGGCGCAAATCAGTTATTCCACAAAATTATCGTTTTATCTATCCGGAATTTTTACCGGATCCCAAAGTCGAATGGCGTAATCCAGTGCGCGAGAAACTTGAGCGTATGGACATGTTGGACCGTCGCACTAAAATTGATATTCCAGAATTCTATGTCGGTTCGATATTAGCTGTAACAAGTTCCGATCCACATGCAGCTGGAAAAATCAGTCGTTTCGTAGGTAAGTACAAAATATGTGAGCTGTTGTTAAGTAGCGACTGCTGCTGTTTAAAGGAATATACCATATTTAATTTTCCAGGTATTTGTATTCATCGCGACCGTTGTGGCCTTCGGGCTCGTTTCATATTACGCAACGTTATTGATCATCAAGGTATTGAAGTACGTTACGAGCTATACGATCCAACTATACATAAAATTGAAGTACTTCGTCTGGAAAAACGTTTGGATGACCATCTGCTATATTTACGGGACGCACTGCCAGAATATAGCACTGTTGATATAAATATGGAACCGGAGAATTTAGATGATAGTGCAGAAGTGCCAATAAATGATATTAAAGTAGTATTGCGTCCACGACCATGGTTGGAGCGGTGGGAACGACAGAACCTACAGGGAGTAGCTAATGTGGACCAGTACATAACTGACAAGCAACGCCGACAGGCATTGGCGCATGAAAAACCATGGGAGAAATACGATATGATGAAACAGTATCGCTCTTCGATCCCCGAGGAAGAACAAAAAGAAATATTTGCAGAAGTGCATTCCCAATTGCACAGTCTGGAATTACAACGAAAACGTAACAAGCGTAAACGTTCTTTTGTTAAACCCACCAAATTGGCGTAGATCTAATAAAAATTATTGTTACTTGTTTTTTCTTTCATAATCAATAAACATGTACTTTATGTGAATAATTTAAAACATACATACGAAAGTTAGAATACAGTTTTGTAAATAAAAACTGATTCAGTTTATATTCTGAGAAATATCAATATTACATATCTTTCTATATCTACATAAATATGTAGTACACTTTCTTATAAGTATATAAATAAACAATTCTATCCATAAAGCATTTAAATTTTTAGTAAACACGATACTTGTAAAAATTAATAAACGAAATCGTTACATTCCAGCCAATGATCACAGTCACCAGATAGAAAAGAAATATTATAGGTAAAGGTATTAGAATCAGGCGCGTATTTTTTAAATGTGGTATACCTGAAGGAGATAAATGTTTCAATTATTTGATTTAATATATTTACAGTGTATCATATATACTTACAGTTGTAGCCTAAAAATGTTATGTAAATATAATAACTCAGCGCGCAAAGCCAAAATGTGTTTCCAAGTAAACGCGAAAAAAACCACGGCTGGCTTATAACCCAATCATAGAAGAACAGCTGAACAAAGTGTAGCAGTATTAAAGGTGGAAAGAATGCATTTAAATGAACATCAAAAGCATAGCCCCACTCGATATCAGGTTCCAAACTACTGCTGCGCAAGTAACGATTCGTCACTATCCAGAGGAACGAAGCTACAATGATGCCTGCAAAGATGCAATCCACAAACACAACATATAAAATGAATGAAATACTCTGCAAAAAGTTTAGTCCCATTGTCCATGCGAGTACCACAGAGGTCACTGTTAAGAGTATCAAAAGTATGAAAAACACAAAAGGAAAATTACAAGAATTGCAACATATTTTTTCGGTAATTACGATCTTACCACAGAGGCAAATTACAAGTAAAACTAAAAAAGCAGGATCATCTCTGGCGAATTGTGATTTAGTCTCTAAACAGATATAATAAATATTTTGATTATTGCCAATATACTTGCATGAAATGAGTTATAATACTGACGTTTTCTGTAGTTAAAATTTCTGTAAACTTTTTGTGGTGATATAAACAAATATATCATTTGCCAAACTGCAAACTCGAAGTCCATTTGGTTAAACTTGAGTAATCGCCGTAGGTATTTGTAACTTTTGCTTGTTGCTGATAGACAATTTCTTGTATGATTTGCGGGTGGCGGTAGTGGCGATTGACCGCGAGATGTTGCATAGGATGGCGCATAACTGGACCCAGCCAGTGATGGTGTGGGTGAAGTAGAATGCTTCATTTTATATACTCTGAATAAATATATTCTTTTTGCATAGTATATCGAGATTTAATATTCTGCTAAATATTACTATTTTCACAAATGTTAGCAAAAATTACTGAATAAATACTGACACATCACGTCAAAAACTAATCTGTTGTTTCACTTCTCCTATTATTCGCATGGTAACAGCTGTCAATCATAAGGTATTTTTTTAATACTACTTTCCATATACTTCCTAATATTAGACATCCACGAAAAGTGCACTGGCGCCATATTTATTTTCTTCGTAGAAAAACGCAAGGGAAATTTTTGCGGCAGTCTGATAAAAATAATAATTTAAGTGTAAATACGCTAATAAATTATTTGAAATTTGTATATAAATATTTTTAACAGTACCGTGCAGTTGTACGTGTTTCATTTTTGTACGGAAGCATCCGTAATGCTTGTAAAAAGAGAAAAATGTTTGACGAAAATTGTATCTAATTAGTGTAGTTTTATGTGATTTCGTTTGCGAGTGCAGATGGTGGAGAGCGCCGAGTGACGAACTGCGACACAGTCGACAATGGACAAAGAAAATTGTTTGGAATTGTGAGAATGTAAAGAAACAGCAAAAATAAATTAAAAATACAAACTTGCGAATTCGAATTTAAGCCGCAAGGCGGGCGTTGTTTGCATTTGACCACAAGCTGCGCTACGATCAATTGTGCATAAAAATAGAATTGCAGCATATACATGAGTGTGTGAAGAAAAACTGAAATAAAACAGAAAAGAAAAAGAAGTAAGGGAATTTTCGCTATGATTTTCGAAGGACAAGACTGGAAAAAATGAAATTATCGTAGTAAGATATACGAATGAACATAATAAAAATAATCGGTGTGGTCTCTTAAAATTAAATGTAGCAAAGAGATCAACCTTGTAATATCGTCTTCACACTAAGTTTTAAAATTGGTTTCCTATGTAATCATCCGATTTTGATTTGAATCGAATAGAGCGACAACTTGAAATACTTGCAGTGCTTTCATAATAAATCAATTCCTCAAGTGCAACTGCAGACTAATTTGCAACGCTTAAACTAATTATTTTAATTTGATATACATATTTTCTCGTCTGGATTCGTTGGCGGCTAATTGTCCGCCTAAAAAGAGCAGTCAATTTGTGGTCGTCATCTGGATTTAGCTTTTGTGACGGCGATAGCCCGAACACCGGCAAAGTGGATGCCCGGGGCGGTCTGGGTGTTCCCCAGGACTACGCAGGTATGGTGGGCTTAGCCGGCGGGGGTGGTGCAGGCGGTCCTGGGAGTCACTTATATGGGCCAGTGCCGTCACAAGATAGTAAGTACATAAATATATAATTTTTAGACACCTATATAAAAAGTTTCTAAATTCTTTTAGCATTAATAGTGCGCGACATGGTCCAAATGCCACCACCTCCGTCAAATGCTCCCACATCTGCAGATGCATGTCTTAGCATTGTTCATTCATTAATGTGCCATCGACAAGGTGGGGAAAGTGAGGGTTTTGCAAAACGGGCTATAGAATCACTGGTAAAGAAGTTAAAAGAAAAGCGGGATGAATTGGATTCGCTGATAACTGCTATCACCACAAATGGTGCACATCCAAGCAAATGCGTGACTATACAGCGGACGCTGGATGGTAGATTGCAGGTGATTGCATCATTTATTACATACGTACTTAAGTATATACATATAGATCTTACCATGATTGATTTCTACGTTTGTTCTACCACTCTAGTTTCTAGATTAACATGTCTAAACATCTTGTATTTTTTAGGTTGCAGGGAGAAAAGGCTTTCCGCATGTTATATATGCCCGTATTTGGCGATGGCCAGATCTTCATAAAAATGAATTAAAGCACGTCAAATACTGTGCATATGCTTTTGATCTCAAATGTGATTCAGTGTGCGTGAATCCATATCATTATGAGCGAGTTGTGTCACCAGGCATTGATTTATCTGGTCTAAGTCTGCAATCTGGACCCAGTCGTTTGGTAAAAGATGAATACTCGGCTGGCCCATTAGTGGGAGGTATGGACATAGATGGAAATGACATTGGCACAATACAACACCATCCATCACAGTTGGTTGGACCAGGCTATGGTTACCCCCAAGGAGGAGGTATTATAATTCACGAATATTTTTTTATTTTTTATTTTTTTATACTTATTTGTTGTTTTCACTTGTGTTATAGACTTTATATTTATCATTACTTATGGGTCATGGTTATATTTTTGTTTTCATTTTTGTTAATTGACATTTTTAGTTGCTGATACAAATCACACAATGAATTCTATGTTCGTTGCGGGGCGCACTATACCAAAAATTGAGCCTGGCGATGGTAGCGGTATGCCACGTGGTGCTTGGATGGTGCCGCCACCGCCACGGTTGGGTCAGCCACAGCCAGTACCACAAACGCAGCCACAACCACCGCAACAACAACCACCACAATCACAGCAACAGCAGCAACAACGTGCGGCCCAAGTTTCCCAACACCCGCTTTGTAAGCTTTTGCAATTTATCTGGTTCCTTTGTTTTTATATTTTTTTAATTTATCATAAAAGTTTAAGTTGTATTGTTTGACTTGGTTTGTATTTACAACGAAATTATTGTACGAAAAAAATTATATCAAAACTTTTACATAAAGGCTGTGATATTAAACATTAACACCTAAATCCATGGTATTTTGACTTTTAGCTGTTCCGCATGGTATGCCGTTGGCTGGACCAATGAACTCCGGTGGACCCGTTATGGGGCCGCCTCCCCCGCCTCAATTGCAGAATCCTCAAGGAAACGGCCCAAATGGCAATATTTTAACTGGAGCGGGCCATCATACTCAAGCAAATTCACCTAGTGATGCATTGCAGCAAGCTCAGAGCGCCGGTGGCGGTGGCAATAATGGTGTCGGCGTAAACGTTAGTGGCGGTGCTGGAAATGCTGGTCCAAATCAAGGAGCATACTATGGTCCGCCGACAACATCCCAGTTGCCCAATGTCGCAGAAGTCAAATTTAGTGCTGCATTGAATAACCCCGGCCCAGGTGGTGGTGTACAACAGCCACATTCACCCCATTTGCAACAGAATGGTTATGTAACGGGTGGTGGTGCGCCATCCAATTATGGCCAGCAAGTAGGAGGTGCCGGTAATGTTGGAGCCAATGGACCACAATCCGCTACGCAAACCAATTCTGGTGGTCAAGTAGTATCTGGTGGGACAGTGGGTGCAGGTGGTACATGGACTGGATCCAGCACACTCACTTACACGCAATCAATGCAACCTCCTGATCCACGAACACATTCAACAGGATACTGTAAGATTTAAATATTTTATATTGTTAATCCGCTATTATTTATAGTATATTCTTGTTTACAGGGAATGCCCCATTGAGTGGTGATATGAGTGCTAATCAACAACAACAGCAACAACCACGCATGTTGTCCCGCCAACCAGCGCCAGAATATTGGTGTTCCATCGCTTACTTCGAATTGGACACACAGGTGGGGGAAACATTCAAAGTGCCATCGGCGAAACCAAATGTCATTATCGACGGATATGTCGATCCTTCGGGTGGCAATCGGTTTTGTCTAGGCGCATTAAGCAATGTACATCGCACTGAACAATCGGAACGCGCTAGGTGGGTTTCAGCGGATCAATATCTATATGCCTAAGAAATATATATATATAAATATGTTTCTTGTTCTACAGACTGCACATTGGTAAAGGAGTTCAACTAGATCTCCGCGGAGAAGGTGACGTATGGTTGCGCTGTCTCAGTGACAATTCTGTTTTTGTACAAAGTTACTATCTCGATCGTGAAGCTGGTCGAACTCCAGGCGACGCTGTACATAAAATATATCCGGTTGCCTGTATTAAAGTGAGCGAATACTTACAAAAAAAAAAAATATTTTCTAATGACAAAGTTTCTTCAACCATAGGTTTTTGATTTGCGTCAGTGCCATCAACAAATGCATTCATTGGCGACAAATGCACAAGCGGCTGCAGCTGCTCAAGCTGCAGCTGTTGCTGGTCTCCCAAACTCGCAAATGGGCGGTGCGCCGCGAAGTGAGTAAACAAAACAAAGTTTTCATCTTATATTTAATCTATTATTTGTAAAATTCGCTCTTCTAGATATTACCGCAGCAGCTGGTATCGGTGTTGACGATTTACGTCGTTTGTGTATTTTACGTTTAAGTTTTGTCAAAGGCTGGGGACCTGATTATCCAAGACAATCAATAAAGGAGACACCTTGTTGGATAGAGGTGCATTTGCATCGAGCTCTACAACTGCTGGACGAAGTGTTACATAGAATGCCAATCGATGGTCCACGTGCGATGGCTTAAACAAGTCCTCAATCACACAGATTAAAGTGACATTAATACGTAAACAAAAATAATAAGTAAATAATTGAATTCTGCTCAGTTCATCACAAAAGTAAAGAGAGAAGACAGCAACATACAGGATCTGGCAAACTTAAGACGTCTGCTTCTTGATTTTTATTAGCCTTGCAAATGAATATAAAATATATTATATTATTTAAGCGGAGATTGTAAGAATACATGCAATTAGTTTTCATCAAAATGTTGGTTTATGCTTTCAAGAAAAAAATTTGTGAACTAGATATTCATAGTTGGAGTCGTTTTAAAAGCTAATCGATTTTATTTCGTTTATTGTTCTTCTTTTAATTAAAGAAGCAAAAGGTACTAAAAGCATAAAATGGCTTTTAAAATAAATTTAAATACGTATTTATCAATTTTGACAAACGACAATTTTATACTGAAATTGCTGAGTTATTAATTGGATACAATACTTTTTTATGAATATCATTTTATCACCATAGTTAGTATTGACATTATTCTGCCTTTATTGTTTGCTTCATTGTGAACTTATTTTGAGTGTTTAATCTTATTTTTGTCATTTGTGATTAATCGAAAAAGAAATAAATTATAAATATTGGTTAAATTTTTCACACAAAATGTTTTCAATACTTCATCTATCGAATATAGTATCCTTGGACATATACTAGATATAACTAGCTCTTGTTTTCGAATTAGTGCCAGGTTTGCAACCACTCAATCCCTTCGTTAACAATTAAAAAACTTAAATATAATTATTTTCGACTTTTATATACCTTAAATGAGATTGTAACCCCGAAGAAAATAATATATACTAAACGATAAAATATTTTTTTAATTTAGTCAGTTATGTACACACGTATGTAAGTACATATGATAAAAACTGTTTTTTTTTTTAATCGAAAGAAACAAACAACTTTGCAAATTGTACATTAAACGTTATGGTCATTTATTTCTACTAATCGCATAAATCGTTATTTCTGTAATTTTCACAATGCAAAGTCACTTGTCGGTCCAACCATTTTATCCACTCTTCATCGATCATTAGTACCATTGTGATTTCTTCAAATACAGCCGAGCGTGATACCTCTTTGAAGTGCATTTTACTGAACATGCGTAACGATTTTTCATTTTTTGTACCAATCTTGACTTCAAACTGTTTAATGTTTAAATTTTGTAAAGCATATTTCAACAACAAAAGCATTGCTTCCCATCCGCACCCTTTACCGCGAGCTTCTGGTTCTGCTATCATTATCTCTGCTTCGGCCACTTGGTAGCTTGAGTCTGTTTCTTCACCACCATCGTCCATTCTCAAGAACAAATTTGTATCTCCTACCAATGAGTAAATTTCATCATTAGTTTGTTCATAAGTAGTTCTGCATAAAATTAGAAATGTACATTTGTCTTCATCTTCACGCCAACTTCGTTGCATTTCATATTCCTCTTGAAGCGAGAGAGGCTCTGAAGCAGTTAACTCTTGTAGTTCCGGGGATTTCATCCATTCGTGATATTTTTCTACATGTGCTGTACAGTATGGCACTAAAATTACTTTCTGCCCTACGATTTTCGTGTTCTCGTTCAGTCGCATATTTTGGAGGTAAAATTTATGTACAGTGAAATTTGCTGTGTAATAATATTACGAACGAATAAATAAAGTAAAAATTAACGGAAACACTCAAATAGGTGAATTCCCTTCAATTAACAATATCACATAAATAAGGATACATAATATAGTAAATAAATAAAAGACATATGATTGTTGATGTTGATGCCATACTCTTCATTTTCACCTAATTTTAAATTTATAACGCAAAATTCCAAAAAAAATCAAGGTAAAGGTTCAGGAAAGCGGCTTTTCCGAAAACGTGCACCAATTTTTACGGGAAATGTCTTAAAATTCATGTTTTTAATTCCAATTTACGAATATATATGGCGCGTTATCTATTTTTCTGTTTTTTGCAATAAAAACAATAAAAAATATTGCGATTTTGCACGATATTTACGCTATAAATGGCATCACTGTTCGAAATTCAATTGAGCACTAGTGATACAAACAATGATCGGGTTCGAAATATCGACACTCTCGATATTCGAGACTAAACAAGAATTGATAAAAATGAGAGATATATAATAGAAAAATATTATTAATTGGAAAAATAAAAAGAAATTAAAATATCGATATTCTCAATATTCGAGTCTGAAAGAAAATTGGTAAAAATGAGAAATACATAATAGAAAAATAATAATAATTTGAAAAATAAGAATAAATTAAAATATCGATATTCTCAATATACGAGTCTGATCGAAAATTGGTAAAAATGAGAAATACATAATAGAAAAATTTATAATTCTTTATTATTGCAGAAAGAAGAAGAATTTTGACACAGAAGAATTTTGAACACCGGTGTTTTGGACCGACCAGGGATATTTTTTTTCGAGCGCTCGAAGAAGAATTTAAAACGAGTATTTTGAGACATTTCCCGTGAAAATTAGTGCACGTTTTCGGAAAAGCCGCTCTCCTGAACATTTACCCACAAAACATTAAAAATAGACAACGCGCCATATATATTCGTGAATCGGAATTAAAAAAGAATATTTTAAGACATTTTCCGCATTTTGTCGGAAAGGCGCTCTCTTGATCATTTACCGATATTTATAGTGATGCTCGATATTGCGATTCAAAAATTGAACTAATATCACACTTCACGGGATGGAATTGCCATCACTATTCATACAGTGAACTGCTATTTACAAAAAGTGATCGCAATGAAAAAATCAAAATAGTAAAATATCGCTCATCACTAGTTATTTTCTGTTCTAGATTTTGATTCCATTAATTGTCGCGCAAAAGCGATTGTTTTTCAAAGCGGTACTATTACGCCCGTTACATAAAAATTTAGTATATTCTCTATATAAAAACAAATTGAACAATGATTCCTGTATGGCAAATGATGTTGGGTGTTTGTGTAGGCCTGGTTGCATTTTTACTTGTGCGTCCACCACAGGTTGGCTATCATCAAGAAAGACGCCGAAAAAGTACAAGCAGTGAAGGTGAACATAATCCAAGATATAATTCGTAAGTGAAATTAATTTACTGGGTTATAAGTTTGTAAATTGGTTTTGAATTTGCAGATCTCCCGGAGATGCTTGTGCCATTTGTCTTATGGAATTGGAGAATGAAAATATGACATATCTGCGATGCGGCCACGCTTTGCACGATAATTGCGTCAAACAATGCAAGCTGCATTCAAAAAATTGTCCAGTTTGTCGCGAACGCATGTGAGATTTTGAATGTTATACATATCTGTTAACATTTTTCTTTTCATACTCTATCATATAATTTCCATTTGCGAAATATAATGATTTGAGTGTTGATTTATGAAGAATTATTAATTGCGGGCGCGGGTTACGCGGATAAATAATATTAAATATTTTTATATAATTGGGAAAAAATTAGACTGATGATGTCAAGAAGTATAGCAGTTTACAAAAAATCGAAGTTATCTTATTTGACATTTTATTTATTTTTACTAATTGAGTTTATATAAACAATTTCTCTTTAGAACTCACATATACTTATATATAACTAGGTTTAAAATGTGTCCTAAAACAAAAAACAATTCTACAATCTTTCAAAATATTTTTATTTCACAAATCGAATCTTAAAATTACAAAGCGTATGTAAAACAAAAACAAAATGATAATAATTACATTAATAAATAATATAGCAAAATACTTACATACTTACTATATTATGTGTGATATTAAAAAATTACATTAAGTGTAAGAATTAAATATAGGTAGGGCGTTATTTCTCCAGTTTTCGTGCCAACGCAATGCTTGGAATTCGTGCAAATTTTTACGAAAGCGTTCTTTCGATTCTAGTAAACTTGGATTACTAGGAAAGTTTTCAAACCAAAATTTTAGTTGGTCGGCCAGGTCTTTGTGATTCTCGAAAATGAATCCATTCTGCCCGTGGGTTACCAATTCGCCAAGGCTTAGGGAAGACATTCATCAATTATTATTTATGTATATAAGTTTTTATGTATGTATTTTATGTGACTTGACTCACCAATTGAAATTATAAGCACAAACTGGCAGCCCGCAACCGAACATATCAACAACTTTCATAGGTAAGTCTAAGCCACTGCTGCTATAGTGTAAACATACCCCCAAATCAGCGGAAGCTAAAATGAGAGGGTAGTCTTCCACGTCCAACCAGGGTGTTATAATTGAAACTTTAGACCACTTAAGTTTAGAAATTATGCATTCATATTCTTCTTTCTGCGGCCCTTTGCCGGTTATAATGCATAAAATGGTAGGGAAATTATTTGGACGCGCAGAGGCAGTGCTTTCATAATCTGAACAACAATATTTAATTCAATATTTTTTATGGCAGTTATAGTATCTATGTTATGCAAATAAATTCACCTTCCAATGCTTTAAGTAGTATCCCAAAGTCTTCATCTGGCGTCCAACTAGTACTCGATACAACAATAGCTATTCGTTGTGGTTTATAAGAAACATTCCCATTAATTAGTTTTTGTGTTAAAGCTGTTGTCTCAATAACTCCCGATTCTTTTAGATCTGCGTAACATTTTGGTAGAAATTGTGGATATTCTTTGGACAATTTCATAAAGAGCTCGTGCTTTTGGGCCAATTCAATCGGATGAAATTGTGTTGGCGGTCTATCATATAGAACAACTGCTGGACTAAAGAATGGTATAAATTTGATTATAAAATTTTTGGTATCTACATTGTGTTTACCCAATATTCCAATTTAGCAACAGATCCTCTTGCATAGCTTTGGTAACACAAAAATGTGCATTTGCTTTGCCCCCGAATGATCGCTCTATCCATTTAGCTAAACGGCAAAAATAACTCTTTTCACCGCTGGCGGTGCCCAGAGCTAATATCGTGTACGTGTAATTATGCCAGTCAATGATAAATTTTGTTCTAGTAATGGCACAATAAAGATAGCAAACTATTAAGGTTGGAACACCTGGTGGATTTTGCACAAGTAAAAAGTTTGAACGACGAATAGAAACTAACGCCATGAGCAAACTTAAAGTCTGCCAGAATGTTTTGAAAATTAACTTCAGTTTAGGTGTGAGGTTCGTAACAGGCACTGGTGATAATTCATGTATTTTGCATTTGTGGTGTGCATTAGTTAGGGCGTCCAGCGGTTTTGTTTCAACATAGCCAATGAAGTCAACGTTATAATTTTCTTCGAGCAAACTAACTGCGTGGTATTGCATGCGTGGACTGCGTCCGATGTCGCCAAGTACAACAATGCAGGCATTTCTTCGCCCAATTTGTACATCAACCATTTCGTAAGTAGTAGTTTAGATAAACATATATTAATTGTATAGTGAGAAGTTCAAACGATTTTATAATATAACCGTACGAATTATAAAAATAAGTCCATTGGAAATACGTCAACAAATAATGACAATTTTAGACATTACATATCAGCTGACTAAATACATACGATAAACAGATATGCATGATGGAGAATCCATTAACTGAATATACAAATATTATATATAAGCACTTAAATTTAAACAATACTTTAATATTATTAAGGATATAACGCATATATATAATTTTTAGTATGCCCTTCACAAACAAAACAAAGTCCAAAAGAAGGATTTGAAATATTAATCTCCATTTCTTAAATAAATTCGTTTTGATTAATTCTATAAAGAATATATATTTTTATACGTTTTTTTGTTTTATAAGGTATTTATTAAAAAAAACTTAATTCTTGCTTTTATGAAATATAACATTTGATTGCGTTAAAAATTCTAACATAGTTAAAATAAATTATTTATCTAAACATTTTATTTACTCATTTCGTACTTTGTGAGCCGGTAACTCTGCCAAAAGTTATCTTAAATTGTTAAGGAGAAATAATTATTCAGCTTAAATAAGTTTTTGTCTGATATTTTAGTTTGATAAAAAATATTATTAAAGATTGGTATGTATTTCAAATAAAATAAACCGGTGGCACCTCTATATTTTGTATATTTTTATTTTCTAGCGATAATTTTTACAATTATTAACAAAACTTCATTCTAAAAGTGGTCATGGAAAATATGTTAAAATCGATCTATGTCTATATTTTGCATTAAACTCCGCAAAATTAATAAAACGTGACATAGAACAATATAAAAATATAAAATATATACATATAAATTGTTTTATAAAATATTGATTTTGAGAAACACTTGGGCGTTTTTAACAGAAAGATTTATGGCTGGAAGACGGAAACGTGGACGCCCACGCCGCGGCGAAGGACCCGCGCTTGATGATATCGATGTACTGCTTGCACGTGAATTTCAACAAAGACCGGCATTTTATGATCGCAATCATCCTCAATATAGGAATAGAGATTACTTGGAAGGAATGTGGATGGATATGGCCGAAAGTGTAGGACAAAATGGTAAGATAAGATGTCTAAAATAGTGTTTCATATATGCGAAGGTATTGGAATTAATTAAGCAATAATGGGTATAGTAATAAGTAAATACTTAAAAATATTAACTACTTTCTCAATTCCGACAGTTGCTATAGTAAAAAATCGTATGGTTCAACTACGCAATCGTTATAACTTGGAAAAACGTCGTGTGGAGATGTTACAGGACCAATATAATGATCCAAGTATTACATCACAATGGCCAATGTATAATTATTTAACATATTTAGGTGATCACATAAAAGCTCGTCGATCGTTTACTAAAGAAGTAATTGTAAGACCAAAATCAGCACCATTTTCAAATTCAAGGTGAGCACTTCAATATTGTTTTTTTTTTATTTGTATGACTAAAAATAATTTAAAGCATAAGACCTGTGCGTTTTGCTTATTGCAGTGATACTGATGGATGCGATGAAGCGAATCCTTATCCACCGTAAGTTAGCTTAATTTTATGTTTTATTTATTTTGTTAGATAAAAAGGTAACATTTATGTGGCCATTTGTAGAACCCCCCCGGTTGCTGCTCCGCCAGAGAGACAATTAAGAACAGATTTATGCAATAATGCAAATGAGCCAAATAATAATTCAAACTATCATGAAATGAGACCGCCAAGCCCCGACAAACAAATAGATAACAGCCCTAATGTTAATCCAAACTTGTGCAAGTTTACAGCTTTTGGGCAGTTTTTAACTTCATCATTGATTGAAATGAATCAGAAGGACGCTTTGTTATTGGTAGAGAAGTTCACCACTGATTTAGTAAAATCATTACTACTTGAAACACAAAATAAATCACCGGATGTACAAATGGAAGTTGTTGTAAACGGACATAATTGATAAAGAGTATATTCTGTTTTTATTTATGTATATATGTAAGTTTTGTTTTACTATTATAATTATGTATTTCTAAGCATTTCAACTAATTTTAGTACTTGTCTACTTTCTTCTGGATTTAGAGTAAATGAATAGTATTAAGGGTACATCATAATAATAGTTTTTTGCATGTACAGAATTGCACCATATTTTAAAAATGAATAAAATGGTTTATTTCTATTGCAGACAGCACACAATAACAGATATACGCTACCGTAGATTTTTAACGTTCATTTTCATTTAAAATAAGAAAATTTTCTGTTTTAAAATGTATGTATGTCCCCAAATCCATTTGGTGTAATATTTGTTAACAAGAAATTAAAATAAAAATTAGATCTTTTAATTAATATAGATGTGAAATGGACACATTGTATTTGATTTCAATAGTATTTGTATAACAAAGTAAGTGGGAGTTAATTGGATTCTGTGGAATGTAATTTGTTGTCAAATAAAAAATGGTATTTGCTAGTAGCAATATATAATTATTTTATTACTTGTTCCTAATATGTACATATACGAAAGAAACGCAAAATGGCGAATAAATTGCTTGTAATAATGGCGGATGAACAAATGCCAGAGAACGTTTGTCATATATGACAGAGAACGTTTTTCATAGAGAAGGTTCACGGCGCGGAGATCGTAAAAATATTTTTGGCTAACTCGGTCGAGATGGTCCAGTTTCACCACAGACAAATTATAAGCGTGTTTCACCACGAATATAGCAGAATTGAGCATTAAATGAGAAAAATAATGCGAATTCCAATGTAAAGGAATGTGTGCGTACAGATTCGCTTATTTATTATGCTCGAACGACTCTGCTTATAATTTATAGATCTGTATTTTGAATTTGACCTATGTATTTGTATTCCATAAAATCTTTGCTAGCATTACTACCTAAATATACATTTTATATGGGTTTGACAGGTCATATATGTACATACATATGTATTTATATACAAAAATATGTACATATATGTATATTTGCTTTAATTATTAAAAGTTTCGATATCATGTTATAAGACCAAGGGGTCGCACATGTGCTCATATATAATTATGTGTGCATCTAAACAAATATGATAGACCATAGGGATAATGTTTGTAAATTTGTCTAGATGCAGTACATATGTATGTATGTAAATATGTACACTCAATGCTTCATGCGAAATCTCCGTTGACACTGACAACCAATGGCGAAACTCGCGTTTTTTGCTTTCATGTCAACGAGTCAATCTGTCGACAAAACATTGTGTTGTTGGTAGAAAATCCGAGCTATGCCGAAACAATGAGCAAACGATCGTCTTTTGTTACCGCTTCCCTTGCCGCGCTAACAGCTTCGCCCAAAACTTGCGTAAATATGTCTTAATATATACGTATGAGCTTGCATACATATCGACGCAGATTTTTGCAAGCCGCGTAAAATACAGTCAATCCCGGTTATGTGCCACAATCAAAGATACAGATTTTTGTGGTTTGTTAAAAATAAAAATTTTATATGGTACATAAGCGACTGCGGATACTTAACCGAGTCCTACTTAAAACAATGGTTTGAATGTATTCCAAAAAACAAACCCTGAGATGCAGCAAGATATAGGCAGTTAAGAGGGATGATTTTCATTTGAGCGGAGTACTACTTAACCGGGATTGACTGTACACATAAATCAGAGGAATATTGAACATTTTCTTTAATACATTTCTTGACTTGAAAATCGACAAATAAACTTTTTCCTTCTCATACAAATATCAGAAATTGTTCAAATTATGATTTTTAGCTTTTGCCACCGTCGCGAAAAGACGCTTGTAGGCAAAGGCATGCTCGGGGAGATGTAATGGTGTTTGTTTTTATGAATGAAGCAAGTTTGCCTGTTGAAAGTGCGCTTGCGTTCATGAATGAAAATATTGTTTTTGTGTGTTGGCTGCCATATTGATATACATACGTTCTCTGGAAATATTTTACAATCTCTCGTTTGGTCCTATTTATTTTTTGATTTTATGCTACTTCTATTAAAGTTATGAACCGTTCAGCTGAGTCAGCAACCATTTGGAAAATTTACGATATGTTTTCCTCATTTTGACGGTCGTATTAACAGAGAACGTATATTTATCTCTGCCTTCTCTATAAATATACGTTCTCTGGTATTAACATATTCTCATTTCTCTCATTTCACATAACCATTAACATTCTCTCCGGTTGCATTCGTTCGTTGCGTATAACAGTTAACTATTTTGGAGTTCTCTCGCTTCCGCTATGCAATGCAACATTTTTATGCGTCATTTCGTGTGGTGTATTGTTTGAGTGCGATTCTTTCGCGGAAGATTATTTCGTTTTCATAGAAGCACACACAAATTTAGTTAAATTAAAAGGTTGCTTATATGTTAGAAAGATTGAAAAGTAAACAAAACAAATTCGGGGCGAGTGGAATTTAGATAGTGATTTCAAAGATATGATGCACAATTCGGAATTGAAGCTCAAGCGAGGTGTGCAAAACATTTTGTAAATTCATGAAGTGATTGGTGTCTGGCAAAAGTGCACACATACAAACATATGTGTGTAGATGTACGTATGCATGTACATATGTATGTCTGTATGTGTATAACCGTTTATTATGTTGAAAAGCCAAGAAAGTGAATTACTTTTACAAAATATCGCGACAGTTATGTATCTATAGAAATATAAATATACTCACACATTAGATTCATTAAGTCCATGTAACCAAAACAGTGTGATTGGTGAAAACAATCATTTATAGCAATAAACAAATAAAATGATAAATAAGAAAATCTATTGTTAAGAGTAAATCAATATTAAAATTAAATATAAATATGTGTCTATATACGTGTATGCCAAAAAATGCTTAGTATTTATGAAAGCTTATAAAAATTTGAAAATTACTTGTGAAAAAAATTTGTTTATTCGGCAATTTATTTATTATTATTATTCGTGTTTTTGGGGAAAGCAAGATTAATTATAAGAAAACAAAAATTTGCGGAAGTGTTTTAAAGAGTTGGTAAGTTATTAACTTTTTCATTAAAAAAGTGATTATACTGGTAAAATGTGATTTCAATACCATGATTTTTTCAAATATAAATTATTCATAGTTTTATTGTGCCAATTATGCGATTATGATTATATTAATATTTGCAATTGTACATTGTTTTTTTTTTCTTGCAGTTATTTTTTAATTTTAAATATAATCTCTAAATAACATTGGCTAACGCACGCTAAACTTTTTAATGTCTTTTTTGCTAAGAGACCGCATCCATCCATCGTTGAATATTATTCCCATTATCGTAGAAAAGTACATTATTCCTCGTGTTATTTTGTTACAACCTGTCCCAAGAACTTCGGCGCATAACAGTTAAACTTGCTCTAATTCTTTTAAAATGTGGTATTTTAGGTCTGTTTACCGAAGGTGATAAATTTTCTGGGTAGTGCATGCGATTTTTGTTTCTTCTTATTGTTAAGGGCGCTTCTTTCGGTAGGTTATATCCTGGCTTTATTAATTCCAAGTACATTTCAGAATTTATTTATGTTCTTGTATAAAATTTGCTTAATAAATATAATACAATTGCCAATTCAAATGGTTCTTGCTGGTTCTAGATATCGATTTATTAAAGATATATTCTAGTAAAAAATTAACTTTGGTATTTTTTTTTTATTTTGTGTTTTTTATTTAAAATATACTTTCACTGAAAAAATAAGCATGTCAATTAGATTGTTAAAACAAATATTAATATAAAGTCTACAATAAAACATTGCATTTTTTCACTCTTATGCGTGTGTTCTAAGTGTATCTATCATATCGTTTACTTCCGGAAAATATCTTTTCTAACACAGTCAAACTTCGCATACAAATCCATTTCCATCAAGTATCTTGTGTTTGTGCACACATTTACGCATAATTTTCATCGCTTCATGCTATCACCACTGACTGACTTCCTTTTCGGACACATTTGCTTAATAAAACTTTGCAGACGACGCAAAGCATCGATAACATGCACCAACATTTCACTACTCGGCAAACAACACGCTTTCCACGCTTCTCGTAATCATACTCGTATTTGCAGGTGTATTTGTTTGCTTGCGACCCACCGGAGGGTGGTTGGAGTCTATAGCCATCGCATTCCGCCGTTGGTTTGTTATTGCCGCCGTATTTTACCGGTAAAAAAAAAAATTAATAGGAAAGCAACGCAACCGACGAAAACACAGCAACCCCAACAAGGTGTCTTGGCGCTTTCGCGTAGCATATTTAGCCAGACAACAAACAGTTCAAACCTTCAAACTGTCGTTTAAAAGTACGTTATGCTCTCTGCTCGTTGCCATCGAACCAACCACAACAAAAACAACAATTGGAATCCAATGGAACAACCAAAGTCAACCAGCCAGCCACCCATCGAGCAAGGGAATAGTGTTGCCACTTGTAGCGGATTTTATAAAAAAACATACAAAAATTATATTATAGTGGAAAATGCAATAACTATCACGAAATTATTAGAAATTTTGTGTTTAATAGTTTTTTTTTTTTACACAAAATTTGAGAGTTATTGTTGGACAACTAAAACCTACCGAGTGCTGCCGTCAATGCGTTTGGTAGGAAAAGACAATGAAATAAGACATTTGACAGCTACGATGTTTAATTTGAAACTGAAAGCAACCAGTAAATATCAAAAAACTCTGGAACCTATTTATGGTTTTATCGACGCATAGCACAAACAATATTACAGTGCAAATAATATTATATAAGCATATTCGATTGATATGTCATGTTGTTGTTAAACTTACTGGCTGTTTGATACACCGTTATCCTCAGTGCTGAGCGTTAAGCCTCGTGCAACCAGATGTTGTCAGACTGTTTGCTCGGTATTGTGGTTCCTTTATAAGTTTTTGCATAGAACAATAAGCTATTGGCAGTTATAGGCAAGACAGTACAAGAGAAAATAAAAGGCAAGCTAAACTTTGTTATTTTACAAAAACAACAATTTTTTAAACTCACAAAGCGTAGTAATAGTGGCAACACTGAGAAAGATAAGCGCAGATTGCTTGTGTGGAAACATTAACATAGCGAGTCTAGCCATTTTCTGTATGACTGTGTGTTTGGGCGCGTATAAAAGTTTAATTTGTTGATTGTATTTGTGTTCGACACCGTTTTAACAGTCGAAAATAAGAACACACATCGTATGTAGGCAGTGCGTGCTTAAAAAACGTGCTGGCGAGTATCAACTGCTGCTGAAAAGTTTTTGAATCACCTACTTTTTTTTAATGACAATCGCGAGAGAATTAATATTTTAGGTTGCACATTTTTTCAGTTTTTTTTCAATTCATCTTTTTTTTTCATTTCATTATTATCTTTTTTTATTTTATTTAATTTTTTTTTTTTATTTTATTTTACAATTTCTATTTTTTTATTGTTTTTTGTACAGTAATGCTAGTGTGGATTACTAATTGAAGATATGCGTGTTAAAAAGTGTTTGATAAATAAAAATTATGCCAAAATAATGCATTCCGAAAAAGTCGTATATATATTCTTGCATTAATTATGAACTCTTTGATTAAATCTTAATTATTTATGAACTAAAAATTAAAATAATATATTAACAGAATGTTTATAGTATCAAAATAAAAATGCAATAATAAGAGAATATCAGCACAAAAAATTGAAGCACACTTTAAATGGATACAAAATCCGCAATTTCTCACTTTTTTCGAATAAAAAAAGCTCTGAAATGTTCTAACAATTTTCAGTTGTTTAATGAAAATGTTTCAAATTTATTATTATATGTATTATATTTCACTTGACATAACATATTTATATTTTTTTATATGGTATGCTCGGTTTTCAAGCATATCCGCTCAAAAACCTTCATTACTGAACACTGTGCAAACGATTGCCGTGTTCGTCTCAACACTGTAATGCATGCCATTGTTGAGTCTGCATGCCGATGCTGATGGCAAATTTGAATTAATGTCTATGGTATGCATATGTGCATATGTATGTATGTAATGCTGTTGAACGGGCATATGGATGTATAAACTCAGACATTTTGTTTGGTGGTGGTCAAGGCATTTCGGATACATACACTGTAACAGTACATTTATACTTTCACATAGCCATACACATATACATATAATTTATGTTTAAAGATATGCGGCGCTACAGTTTCTATTTCAGCATATAGTTAAGTTAAGCATAATTTTAGGCGTTTGCACATGCAATTCGCGTCAGTTGAAATTTTAACTTGTACGAATGTCGCTTAGATTGCATGTATTCCATTCGCCGCAGCCACAATTCTTGCATATACTGCTGCTGTTTTGCATAATTGTCTCTGTATTGGTATACAAATACATCATTGTCACTCGCTTAATACTCGAATCTGCTTTATACCGTTATATTTACGAGCGTGATTTATAATTGTTATTATGCTGAAATCGAAAGAAGCGAAATAGTAGAGTTTTTTTTTTAATTTTATGGGGGAAAATGAGGAAATGTAAGCTTCTTTTTATGTTCGTACGAAGTTTGATCTCCATATGTTAATTGGTATGCATTTGGCAGCTATTTGTTTAAGACGTGAAAAGTTTAACAGGCGATTTTTCCACAGAAAACTGAAACAATGAGTTTGGGGAATCATTGAAACTGTTGTAGAAGTGCTTTGGGTACTTGAGTTTATCACGAATGCAAGTAGTTCAGTAGCACAAAGCTAACAGTGCAGCTCATGAAGTAATCGAAAACTTGCCCAAACCATCTTTGTTAATGACGATAATGTCGATAAATTTAAAAGGGCAACACTGCTTGATTGTCGTTTTGGCATCGGAGGGATATCAGACGGTAGCATACATATATGTACATATCTCTTATGCATCGACTCAACACATTTTGGTTATTATTTTGGGTATGAAGTGTGTTAATTCTAGATATCAAAATCTTTAACAAAAACGAAGTCGAGTAGTGGTCGAAAAAAGATGCTTGAAACGTAATTGAGGGAATTTAACCAAAACCTCGCTGAAAGCACTGAAGGACATCACAGCCATAAGTCTCGGGTGCAGGTGTATAGAAAATTGGATTAATTGAAAATGATTGATAATATATTTTTTTTAATAAATGAAAATTTATTTTTTTTTGTTACATCTTGTTAAGACTTTTTGAATTTTTCTGAGCTCTGGTTTTTCTACAGTGTGCATATTGACATATAATATACATATACATAGTAAATATATATTCTGAACTAATATTTGAGCAACAATCCGAATTTCCTAACAAATATACAACAATCAGTTGGTCAGCTAGTCAGTTCGACTTTCGACAAATCAAACAAATAGCACAATGAATGTACAATTTTCCTGGCATAATTATTGATACAATAATCCCGTATGCTCATTGTGTATTGTTTATTGTTTGTTGTCTATTTTCTATTTTTGCCTTTGCGGCGGCGTGTGAGTTGGTATTTCATTCTGACGATTATATAACCACCTCCGATGGGCATATTGTGCAGTACATATATTCAAAATACAAAAGAATATATATGAGTATGTTTATATGCATTAAAATATTGAAACCACTGCTTTCCAATCGTAGCGAGTCAGTGGCTGTTAAGCAAATAAGCCGCTTGTAATATTTACATTATTCACTGTACATTCATGGCCTTATTGCATATCCCTCTTGTTTTAAAGCAAAAAATGCATAAGCCATTCTATTCTATTCGTACTTTGTACATAAGTCAGAAAGTTATAAAAGTTGATATTTTTAACTACTTCAACTTCATTTAGTAAACTTATTGGATAAATATTTTTTAGTCGACTTTTTTATGTATATTCTGAAGAGGGTATATTAAGTTTATCAGGAAGTTTGTAACACTCAGAAGGAAAAGACGGGGACCCTATAGAATATATATACATATAAATGATCGGCATGATGAGCTGGGTCCTTTTGGCCATGTTCGTCTATCCGTCTATCTGTATATACGCTAGTCCCTTAGTTTTTGAAAAAAAAAGCTGCACTAAAAAACGTGTTGGAACCGCCAAAGTCGGACTACTATAGCATATAGCTGCCCTATAAATTGAATGATCGGCATCAAGTACTTGTATGGAAAACCTTTTCACTTGAAGGGACATTTTCACGAGTTAGTGTTTAAGGAAATAATGCAATCTTCGAAGAAATTGTTCAAATTCAAATCACATCACATAACAGCAAGCAACCAGCTTTCCCTGAAGTCATCATGTAACTGTACGTCACATCACAACGCGGCGTCACAGTCACCTAAGCACACTTCTTCTTTTACAAAGCCAGCTGGTAGCCAGCTTCCCCTGAAGTCAGCTTCTGACTTCCATCACATCACAACGCGGCGTCAAAGTCACCTAAGCAGTGGTCAGGCACAATGCCTGCCTTTCTTTTATAGAACCAGCTGGCAGCCAATTTCCTTTGAAGTCAACTTCTGACTTCGAAATCACATCACAACGCGGCGTCACAGTCACCTAAGCACTAGTCAGGCACGATGCCTGCTTTTCTTTTAAAGAGCCAGCTGGTAGCCAACTTCCTCTGAAGTCACCTTCTGACTTACAAATCACATCACAATGCGGCGTCATAGTCACCTAAGCACTGGTCATGCACGATGCCTGTATTTCTTTTATATAGCCAACTGGTCAAATCACACGGTGTCGCCAAGCACGATCACGCCAATTTCTTACGAAGCTGCTTATTTGTTGGAACTGCCGATATGGGGTTGCAAAGGTATGCAATGAAATTCCGAAATTATTAGTTGTTTTGTTTTTGGGGTTTTCATTTTTCTGTGTGATTGTTAATATTTTTCACACTGAAACTTATAATACCAAAAATATTTTCGATTCCTTCAAATATATTTTTAAATTCAAATACCTATGGAGTATATATTATATGCAACGTCAGTAGGACTAGTGGTGGATTTATATAGAGAGAAAATTTCGTTTGAATACACAATAGCTGCACACATTTAGAGCCGACTATATTTATCCCCAACTACACTTATCCCTAACTACATTTGTATGTATAAATATATGTATTTATGTATGTTGCAATGATAGATAAATTATCGCAGGATATGTTTTGTACTTCCATTGCCAGCACATAACACGTTCCCACATACTTGCATATATGTACATCAACTATTATATGTGTGTGCATATGTCTGCATGTATATGTTCACTCCTATAACAGCTTTTAGACGCCCTGCTTACCGCTTGTTTGTGCCACGTGCGCCTGCCGGCGAAATGCTGCATAAAATTCTATATACTAAACTCATATGCGTACATAACTAGATAAAGGGCATTTGTATGTATGCATAAAGTTATATGTACGTAAATATACAGACAAATAAAAAGTTTGACGTCTGCGAGTTGTTCCGTTGGGTTAGAAGGTCTGTAGTGGAATTGTGGTAAGTGGTATGTGGGTATTTATATTTTGGTTGCGCATGCTTTTGTTAGAAACTTGAGCAAAGGAAGCATGGTACACGCCGGACTGCTGATATCTGAAAGGATATTTATAAAGCATAGTAAATTTGCATACATATATGTATATATATTTGCATATATGTATGTACAAGGGTAGTCGAAAAAGTTTTTTCGCATTTCCATTCAAACTTCAACTTTTTTTATATTTATAATGAATTTTAATGAACCAAGTATGTACCATTTTGGTCGACCACTTTTTGCCATTTTCCGCTAGAGACATTATTCCATCAGTGTAAAACTTTTCTGGTTTCTCGTCGAAAAACTGCGACAAGTAATTTTCACAGGCTTCTCTTGAAGCCAACTTTACTCCATTAAGGGAGTTCTGCATTGACCAAAACAAATGGTAGTCCGATGTTGCAATCAAACCTTCCCAGCCAAGTTCTCCCAGTTTTTGCCGAGTCATCAAAGATGTGTGTGGTCTAGCGTTGCCCTGATGGAAGACGAAGCCCTTTCTGTTGATCAGTTCAGGCCGTTTTTTTCGATTGTTTGCTTCAATCTCATCAGTTGTTGACAGTATATCTTGGAATCAATCGTTCGTGGATGATTTCTTTCCAATGCCACCAAACACTCAGCATAACCTTTCAAGGCGTTAATCCTGGCTTTGCGAGCTTCACCACGCTTGGACCATAATTTTTTTCTCACATTTTTATCGCATGTTATCCACTTTTCGTCTTTTGTTAGCATTATTCGCTTCAGAAATGGTTCGTTTCATTTCGTTTCAACAAACAATAGCAGATGATAATTCATGACAATTCATGTGGTACCAAAACATCGAGTTTCTGTTTGTAGCCAGCCTTTTTTAAATGGTACAAAACCATGTGAAGATATTGTTAAGTTCCTTAGCGATGTGATGGCTGCTTATGTGACGGTCCTGGTCAATCTTTTCCATAATTTCATCGACTTTTTGAACGATAGGTCGACCCGAATTTAATTTTATTTGGTAAAATGAAGTTTAAAATCTCAACTTACTAACACTAAATAGTATGACACAATGTTGGTAGCACTGGAGATATACGACTGCAACGACGTCTATTGACAAAATACGAAACTACTTTTTCGACTACCCAATATTAAATAACGAAAAATCCTTGCTTCCAAAAGCTCTACTTGAAGCCTACATATTAACCACGGTTCTCACTTTGCTCTGAGATGTGCGAGTCCTGATGAAAACAAAGCCACGTTTTTCTGATCGTTAGCTAAGTATATATGTACATATGTAAATACATGTGTCGGCATAAACATAGGTATATCAAAGTGCTTGCACCATGTAACTGAACTAGATAAATACAAGCGCATAGTAGAGCAGTCCAAATAATCTGACATTCAAAATGTATGAAGAGTAAATGGCGGGCGGATGGCCGAAAATTGGTGAATACCATTATCATCGCTTTGACTTGACGAGAGGCCAACGCATAGCGGGGTGGAAGCATGCGCCTGCGGCGGCGACATGGGGCGAGGGAGCGAGTGTAATATGAGTACGAAATGTCAGGGGTTGATTTGCACAAAAAGGAAAAGAAAACAAAAAGACGTTATAAGTTAAACAAAAACGTCGAAACTGCAAACTTTCGAGCTGTTGGTTTTTGATTTTGCCGACACTGACTTTCCCACAGGCATTTGGCTGGCCATGTTGTTGGTTGCGCGAGCAGAAAAGCGGCCAACCTAAGAAGCGAGGGAAAGGCAGGAAGCGAGGTCTGTTTAACGTGTGGCACGTTATTACCGTACAACCTAACATACGTATACAAATTTGTATATATGTATATGTGCGGCGGTATGTCACAGTTGCCGGCAATAATAACAAAACGAACTCGTGGCTGCCACAAACTCTCAACGTGCGCTGTCATTGCTCCTTGTTCGCATGAGTCGCTGCCACAGCGGTCGTTGGCGTTCATTGTCACCAAAAGCGCATGGTTGTACATTATTGTTGTTTGTTTTTCATCGAATTCTCGCACTCGGCGCTTCTTCGACATTACGAGTATACCTATATCGCTTGCATATGCGGCGCACGCATCTCCCGATAGAAACGTGCAACAAGCAAACGTGTGCATTCGTTAAGCACATAGCGAAAATAGTGGTATACCATTTCGTACAGCGTACTCAGTTAAGTTAAGAAAGCTTATCTAACTGACGAATCGAAGGGAGTGCTTTATATGCATATATAGTACATATGTATAAGAATAGCCAGACAAATGGAAGAGCGGCAATGATAACAACGTGTAACACTAGCAGCTGTACAACAACAATGAAGGCTAAAATATTTCTGTTTGTAGGATCCAATGGAAACAAAGAAAACTAATGTTTGTGGTCAGACGTCTGTATGTATGTATGTATTTTATGTTACTTTGGAACGCTATGCTTTGTATTTCTATGCAAACTAGAGTCACTCTTTTCTTTATGTAAAGCGTCTAATGGCCAGCATAACAATTCTGTACGCTGTTCACAAAGTAAAACCATCCGAAGTGGGTTAGACTTTGTCTCTGGTAACTTGAATGTCGCGAAAGGGGATTCCAAGTTAGTAATGTTCATTGAGAAACATTATATTTTCTTTGTTGAACTTACAGATATGTATACTTTCTTGCAAGGGATGAGTGTCATCTGAATGCTGAGACCCAAGTAGTTTCTTCTTTCTTTGTAACATCCAGAAGGAAACGTCAGAGACCTTATACACGGTTTGTCCGGAAAGTAATAGGACTGAGTCGATTAAAAAAAAAAATATTGAATCAATCGTTATAATTCTTTAAAAACTTTTAAGCTTTGATCCCCTCTGTTATCTCAAAGTGCTTGCCTTTTATCGGCCTTTTCAAGCTTTCAAGCAAGGAAACCAAAACAAGTCCGGGAGGGCTGTAGGGCGGCTGCGGAAGCATTGGGAGGCATCCCAATGGCCTTTGTTAGGTAATTGTTCACAAGAAAGGAGGTGTGAGCCGCGAAGTTGTCGTGGCGCAACTTCCAATCAGCTGCGACACCTTGCGCATGTTCATGTGCTCCGTCATAATGTCATGAACCACAGATTTTGATAAATTCAACATCTGGGCAGTTAAAGAAATACTTAGTCGACAGTCTGAGTTGAAAACTTTGCGCACACGAATCACATTGTCATTTTTTGTCGAAGTCGCAGTCTCCAGGTGTCGGAGAAAACTGATCAGCCGCTCGTTCGTTAGCTAGGAGTACCCTCTACCGAATCCAGTCGGTGCGCTCACAGTCCTAAGTGCAGTCGTGGCAGAGGAAAATTAGTCTTATTACTTTCCAGACAAACCCTGTACCGTGTTAAGTTTGATTTTTTTGGGGAATAAAAATGAGATTCTCTTAAATGTGTTTATGACTCTTTCAGCTACAACAGCACTTAAGTCATGTTGTTGCGGAAGAAAGCATTCCCGCAGTAATTTCGAGAAATACAAATCCAGCTCCGTTGCGGTTACTTAGACCCGATTGTCGTGGCAGCTGACCTCATCTGCTGATATACATTCTTTTAGTCTCGGAGAATCTGGTTTGTATTTGACTTGAAATTGCAAAATAAACGCAAGAAAATTAGCTTTAGGGACGGACAGAACTTATTATAACATAAGTTGCCTAAACCTGCAATGAGTTGAGCACAACTTTAGACCTCAATGATTCCCTCAAAATTAGTAGCGTTTTTTGGCAGTAAAGTGAAAAATGTAACATATTCTGGAAATCTGATGCGTGCCTTCCACCAGCACAACAAAGTGGCTGGTTGCATAATAAACTTGCGAAGTATATTTAAGTTCGCGTGCGTATATTGCGAGCGTGTTGTAGCAGTTTTCGTATAATTTAGTCTAAGTTAAATTTCTAAAATAAATAAAAAAGAAGTAAAAGATTTTTCCAGTCTATACAACTTAAAACTTTCACAAAGTTCAAATACATTTAAATGCAAATTTTAAGTTAATGCCGTAAAACACGTAAAAGCAACAACATACAGCGATGATCAACACGCCGAACGTGTAACATCTTGTGGCAGCATAAATAACAGTACCGGTCGGCTAAAGTAAAGCAAAGTACCAGTAAGTGGCTAGAAAATTATGCTGCAGGGAAGACATATTTATGCTTTATATGTATGTATGTATGTGTGTGCTGGCGAAAGGATTTTGTTGTGGCAAATAGTATTTGACTGACTATGTCGAGCGTGTAGGGGGGAGGGGGAGCGATGCAGAAATTGTGGCTTTGTCCACAACAAAATGGTCGTTTTGTTAAATCCGCTAAGACTTTATTGTTGTTACTTTTGCATTTTACAAAAGCTTCGGTATGGTCGCAGTTTCGCAAAGGACACGTTGACGCTGTAGAATGTGCTTTGTTTACGTTTATTTTGCTTTGTTTCTGTTTCACAAGAATTTTGCGCTTTAACTTTTATTTTTATTTAGTTATTTTCATTCTCATGTATTTGTTTTTGTACGCCGTGTCTTCAACTGCCCGTAGTGGCACATAAAATATGTACTTTATGCGTTATCCTTTATCTTATATGCATCATATTTTACCAAGCCTTACTTTTTTATCTTTTGCATAATTTATTTATTTCCGCTTTCCTCTTTCTGCTATATTTTTTCATACACATGTCGCACACAAAAGAATCAAATTGCCGGCAAACAGTTATACACCACTCCATTGAACCATGCTTCATACAATCATAGATACACATACACTCACTCATACAAATATATGCTTAAAGCATAGAATCTATGCCAAAGATAACGCATTCTTCGCACAAAAGAAGTTCAACTAATATCAAGAGCATGGTCCAAGTATCATGTAAATAAAACAAGATATTTCAGCACACTTACCGGCTAACAAACATACAAAATTGGTTTGCGGAAAATTACGGTATTGTTATTTGAAATCTCAATGTTGTCAAAGGTCCCCTGCTGTCGAAGACACTTCCAAACATACTTGTGTATGTACAACGAAATAGTATTTACTTCTAAAAATCAAAAAAATAGACATTATTCAAATTGAATATAGAGTAATAGAAGACGAAGTCAACACACTTGTACACATAGTAAGTATATGTGTATGTGTGCATCATCTATTTCGGGTGTAGACGAATAGAGCGTGAAATTTGAGTAAAGTGTGCACATATCGCATGAAATGTAGTGAAAGGACCCGTATAATTGTGCTGTACAAGTAAATAATTACATACTTGTATCAAATACTTGTAGATACATATGTAAAGGGTGATCCAATTCGAGTTTGCCTACTTTTTAAAGAAAAAACACAGAAACGTCAAATTTAATGGGTCATGTTTACTATGATTCGAAAGAATATTCTTTGGCAGTTACTCATTGAAGATTATCTCTTTCAAATATTGGCCGCGTCTACGACTCAGATGGTCCATCCGTTGAGTGCAGTTTTCGATGACTCCCTCAAGAATGTCAACTGGTAACTTACGAATGACACGCATAATGTTTTGCTCCAAGGACTGAATCGAAGCGGGATTGTCCGCAAAACCTAAGACTTTACAAATCCTAACTGGAAATAGTCTAACGGTGTGATATCAAACGAATTTGGTGGCCAATCGACCGGCCGAAAACGTGAAAGTATCTTCTCACCGTAGTGTTCTCTCAATAAATCTATTGATAGATGCGATATGTTGGTGGCGCCGTCTTGTTGAAACCAAATGTTGCCAAGACTACGAGCTTTAATTTTAAGCATCAAATAGTCAGTTTTCACGGCGCAATAACGGTTGCCATTGGAGGTTTGCGTTCCCACCGGCGTCATTTTTGAAGAAATATGGACCGATGATTCACCAAATTGCTGCACAAAATTTTGCTCGAAAACGTTAGATCTTCTGGGAACTTTTCAAGAGTTCATAAAGCGAAGTGATGTCACTTGGGAAGCTGTACTTCGTATGCTTTCAAATTAAGATCCGGACGTAAAGTGCGTGAAGTTGTTTCATACGTCACTCAGAGTTGCTGAGAACGGCGCCGAATCGATTTTGCATGATCTTCATGTACACTCCCAGCTACAGCTGCTCTATTTTCTTCACTGCTGTTCTTTACAGAACGTGAATTTTCGTAATAAAGTTGAACGATTTGTAATCGTTGTCTTTCCATGATGAAATGATAAGCAATACTGAAACAAAATAACCTGGCAGTTTGACACGACTCACACGTGATCTGTAAAAAAAAGGTATTGGAAAAAGTACCTCTACTTCGATCACCCGTTATATACATATGTACTATATTTTGCAGCTTTGAGAAATGTGTTTGTTGACGCAGCCAAGTGGAATGGCTTAGTAAGGACACATGTATTTATTGGACCAGACTCCATATCTTTGGTGTTTATAATATTCGTCTTATGCGAGCAAAGGAATTGAATCTTGTGCAAAACGACGTCGAGTAGAGTTCGCAAAAGACCTAAAAGGCCATACCAGCCGAGGCTTAAAAGAAGTGTACGGAAAATGTTATTCCACTTTGGTCCGAGTCAAATTTGATCAGATGGAAAATTAGTATATATGTCAAACTACGGAGCTAAAATTGGAAGAAGTTAGATATATTTTGTTCCCTGATGCTAATTATTATTTTGATACTGTTGCAACATATTGCTATAGATTATAACAGTTTTGAAAGCCTACCGGTGGTTTGTATCACCTTAGAATAATGGAACTAGAAATGGAGTTATATATAGTATGGATGTTTATAAAAGTGATTAGGATGACGAGTTGAAATCCGAGTAAATGTTTGTGTGTCCATCGGTTCGTGAATGCTGTAACTTCAGTAAAAATCTAGATATCGTATTGAAACTTTCTACATTTGTTACTTGGCAAAAAGGTGAGGATGAGACTACTGCCACGCCTACAAAATGATAATAATAGAAAATCTATGGTAGTATAATGGTAAGGGGCACCTGTGTGCTAAAACTTTTGACTTGTTCAATAACCAAATTCGTTTAGGATAAATTCTATAAGAATCTCTAGGCATTGTGTGAAAATGAATGAAATCGGGTTATAACCCCATCATCTCGCCATATAACGGTTTTGCTAAAAAATGGTTCAAGCGCGATAAATCAATTAATAAATAAATATGTAATTTTCTATTAAATTTTAAACACAAATCCATACAAAAGGGCTTAAAGAAGCAAATGGCTGAACACATCCGGTCTAACTCGACCAATTTCAACCAAATTCGGTACGCAACATTTTCGTAACGATATTAAATTACATTGTAGAAATTGGCGGTGGGTAATCGGACCGCAACCACTCCTACTTGTATTATAAATTTTAAATTGCATATCCGTAAGATTTATTATTTCAATGCGAAAGAGTTGCAAGAGTATAAAATGTTCATTTACACCCGACCTCAATCCTTCCTTATTTCTTATTATTTATGATTATTTCTGACATCACAATTTTCATTCTAAATTCCAATAACCATTCAGAGATAGTTAAAAAGAGCACTTTATTTGTAGCATAACTTCAAAACGTACACAAACAAATATATTAATTTATAAATATAGTACGCCCATAAGCTGTGCGTCAAATCAACGAGAAGCTAACGTTTCCCTCTAAATGGCTCGGAACGGATACAAGTAGATACAAGGGAAATTCCTTTAATAGAAAATGAGTAAAACCTCCAGTTCATAACACATACTTAATTGTAGTAATTCTTCTTTCACTTTCAGTGCGATAGTGACAAATTTTATTTGAATTGTTAATCATCTGCAATTCGTTTGTTATCTCTGGCGATTGTGGAGTTCATTGCACTTTTCGTTTGCTTTATGAAAGCAGTAGGTTGAAAGCCATAAAAGAAGATAGAGCAGATATCAGTGTGAGGCTATTAAATTTCAAATACACTCACACTGACATAAACATACGTAACTATATATGTATGTACTGCGTATGTATGCGCCCATAAATTTTACAAACAATTATAGAAGACACCAAAGTGTATGCGTTCTGCGGTCGCGGTCGCGTGCTTGCATTTATGCAATTTAACCAGACCCAGGCAGTTTATTACACGATTTTAGTTGTTGTTGTTGTTGCATTTGTTTTTTGTTTCGCCTGCTCTTTTGTTGTAGTAACTTTGCCTTTCGCAGCAATAATTCTGAAGATAAAGCCAGTGCGGTAATGAAAGGCTAAAGAAAGTGTGGCACAGTGGTCAAAGTTCAAAAAATAAATGATCAAAATAAGAATATGATTTGACGGAGGTTTTTTCTATCAAAAATTATCACCTTGTAATTAGACGTTGATTTGAAGAACGGTTTTTTTGGAACCTCACAAAATGGATCCCTTCCTGAAGGAGTCTTTGCTCCAAAAAACTATCATGTTAAACAAATAAGAAAGATAAAGTTTTCGAAGTCACGCGACCCAGAAATGAAAATCTTCTTCTATTTTCATATGTTACGCGATAATAACCGAGTTAATAACAGAGCGTCAGTCGTTTCTTCTTTTCACAATTTGACGTCAAATTCGAGATACCAAGTGCAGCCAGATCCTTCACCACTGCTTCCCCCCGCGGGTATGGCGTCGAATACTTTTAGAGCTGGAGTGTTTTCATCCATACGAACGATATAACCTAGACCTTCCACAGAACCTGATGCAGATGTTGTCACCGTCCATGTTTCTGCACCATATAGCAGGACGGGAATAATGAGTGACTTATAGAGTTTGTTCTTTGTTCGTTGAGAGAGAACTTTACTTTTCAATTACCTAATTGAGCTAGTTTTAGGGGAAAGGTAATTCAATTAAACTTTTTCTGGAACAAACCTATGTAAGCTTAAGTTAAATACTTGTAGTAAACCAGTTATTCGAGTTCATTGGCTCGGTATTACAGTGGTTGAACCGCAGTTCAGAATTTCTTATGTAAATATAGACCTCTAGATGCATAATATGGCTAGAATACGAATCCCTGAAAATCGATCGGCCTTGCCGGCGATGCATATACGTATAAGAATAAAAGAAATAGTAATTTCAAGAAAATTTCATAGTTTTTTTTTTGCAATTGATTTTACGGCATTGTCTGCTTGAAAACTGCCAGCAGCTAGATGCGGCGACCAGATGAGTTTGTGTACGCGACTGGGTGTGAAAAGTGCACATTTACAGCTAATTATAGACATTGAGATACTTTTTACACTGAACATGCGGTAGTTGCGTCTGCTACGTTTTTGCAAGATTTTCTTAGCCGCAGCTGTAAAGGAGCTGCTGAATGCACACGACGCTAGTCACGAGTTAACGAGCTGCCAGTGCGACGTGTTGGCCCGCACAAGTGCAGCTGAAGCAAAATTTTTATAGCGGGCAGTTGTGCAGTGTTGAACAAATGTTGCATGCAACGTGCTACTACGTACTGGTGTTGCTATGGCCGCTGCTATTGCGAAAGTGTGGCGGAAAGTGCAATGACGCATTTTTGTGGCAATAAAGCTGCCGTTCGACTAGAGTCAAAGTAAAGCCATAAAAATTGAGCGATTCTGGACAAATGCAATTTTAATATTATTCATTTTTATTCGTATTTTTGTTTTTTTTTTTAGGAACAAAAAAGGTTGTGGCAACCAATATGCATACATATAGTTAAGCGATTATGCGAAATGGTGGGAATAGCCCGACAATGCTTTATTCCTGACCGCAATAAAATTTGGTTAACTGTCTTCCTCTGTTCGCATTGTGACATTCCTTTTGTTGTTGTTCAATTTGGTTGCTACAATTCCGCGCTCTTAAACTGCGATTTTCGCAAAATCTGCCAGTCCGTTGCTATCTCTCTGCCTTTGTCCGCCACTTGCCACATGATGGTGGTAATGTGGCAATGATTTTTGATTTGTGTTTTCCTTTTTTTACCGTTTACTTTATGCATATAAAAACTCAGATTTCGACGTTTTGCAAATTTCGCTGTGCAATGTGGTTGCACAAATGCGCTCACATGGTGCTGGCCGCAGCTACTGCAATGTTGCAACTGCCATTCAACTGGCATTTGCAGCAGTAATAGTGGCAGCGGTAGTTTCGGTGAATTGCTGCAACGCGTTGCACATTGTGTGTGGCAGACAACCATTAAAGTTTGTTAGCCGAAAATTGAGAAATCGTGTTATTCCTGCCGACTTGTGGTTGTTATTGTTAGTTGTGTGCCATTGTAATTAACCCAACTACAATTTCATGCAACAAAGTTTCAAGTTCGAAAAAACGGAAGGATATCAGCAAGTAATGGAAGCATTAAAGCCCTCGTATTCGTTTTATATATAATAAATGCAGTAAGTTGTTGCAACACTTCATGCATTGAAAGAGGAAGATGTAAAGCGCTTTGAAGACTATGCAGATGCAGCGCAAAATGTTCTCCATTGCAACGACTCGCAAAAATGGATGTAGAGCTGAGCGTGTTGCACCAGCGTATAGTTGTTGCATTGACGTGGCTACTACGGTATATATACAGGGTTTGTCCGGAAAGTAATAGGACTGAGTCGATTTAAAAAATTTTACTGAACCAATCGTTACAATTCTACAAAAACTTTCAAAAGCATTGAAGCCGTCACGGAAGGTATTCTCCGGAATAGCCTTGAAAGCCGTGGTGCACGCTGCTTGGATCCCCTCAGTCGTTTCAAAAATTTTGGCCTTTCAACGGCCTTTTCAGGCAAGGGAGCAAAAAAAAACCGGAGAGGCTTCATCTGGGCTGTAGGAAGGCTGCGAAAGCATTGGGATGCCAGTCTTGGTTAGGTAGCTGTTCACAAGAAAGGCAGTTTGATCCGGGGCGTTGTCGTGGTGCAAGTTCCAATCGACTGCGATGTCTTGTCGGACCCGATTGACGCTTCGTTTAAGTCTCTTGAGGACTTCCATGTAAACTTGGCGTTGACGGTTTGTCCAGGAGG
Organism: Bactrocera dorsalis; assembly: GCF_023373825.1. Taxonomy (NCBI): domain Eukaryota; kingdom Metazoa; phylum Arthropoda; class Insecta; order Diptera; family Tephritidae; genus Bactrocera; species Bactrocera dorsalis. Next base: position 99,269,492 of record NC_064304.1, on the reverse strand, counting down.
AACAATTTCATGGTGGACGATGCCTGTGATCTCAAAAAAGATAATAAGCGTCGTTTTGACGTCAGAGACAACTGACCAGCCGCTCGTTCATTAGCTAGGAACACCCTCTACCGAATTCAGTCGGTTCGCGCACGCTTCAAAGAACAGTCGCGGCCGAAGAAAATCAGTTCTATTACTTTTCGGACAAACCCTGTATACTACAGCATATATGTATGTATCTACGTATGTAAAGGGTGATTTTTTAAGAGCTTGATAACTTTTTTTTTAAAAAAAACGCATAAAATTTGCAAAATCTCATCGGTTCTTTATTTGAAACGTTAGATTGGTTCATGACATTTACTTTTTGAAGATAATTTCATTTAAATGTTGACCGCGGCTGCGTCTTAGGTGGTCCATTCGAAAAGTCCAATTTTGGGCAACTTTTTCGAGCATTTCGGCCGGAATAGCCCGAATTTCTTCGGAAATGTTGTCTTCCAAAGCTGGAATAGTTGCTGGCTTATTTCTGTAGACTTTAGACTTGGCGTAGCCCCACAAAAAATAGTCTAAAGGCGTTAAATCGCATGATCTTGGTGGCCAACTTACGGGTCCATTTCTTGAGATGAATTGTTGTCCGAAGTTTTCCCTCAAAATGGCCATAGAATCGCGAGCTGTGTGGCATGTAGCGCCATCTTGTTGAAACCACATGTCAACCAAGTTCAGTTCGTCCATTTTTGGCAACAAAAAGTTTGTTAGCATCGAACGATAGCGATCGCCATTCACCGTAACGTTGCGTCCAACAGCATCTTTGAAAAAATACGGTCCAATGATTCCACCAGCGTACAAACCACACCAAACAGTGCATTTTTCGGGATGCATGGGCAGTTCTTGAACGGCTTCTGGTTGCTCTTCACCCCAAATGCGGCAATTTTGCTTATTTACGTAGCCATTCAACCAGAAATGAGCCTCATCGCTGAACAAAACACGCGCGCGAAACACATTTCGAACCGAACACTGATTTTAGTAATAAAATTCAATGATTTGCAAGCGTTGCTCGTTAGTAAGTCTATTCATGATGAAATGTCAAAGCATACTGAGCATCTTTCTCTTTGACACCATGTCTGAAATCCCACGTGATCTGTCAAATACTAATGCATGAAAATCCTAACCTCAAAAAAATCACCCGTTATGTATCTGTGCCGCAATGCTGTTTTTAACTCGAACAAACTTTCAGCTGTATTTGTGGTGGCAGCACAGCGCTGCTGATCCCTCTTAGAGATTGTGTTGTGGTGTCTTTGCGTAAATTGATAGCAGATAAAGAAGATGGTAAAGATAAAAGTTTGCTTTTTTGGCAATTCTTATACTATATTTAATACCAATACTACTGAAAGTAATTGAAAACTTTTCGAGTAAAACTTGTGGTGCAAACTAAAAGTAATGAGTGCTGTAAAAGCTACTCAGGTGCAGCTGGCAATTAATACTTGCGTCAAATATAAAAGATCTGCTGCTTTTAAATATTGTTTGGATTTGAGGAATCTTGTGTTCTACTAAGAGTATTTTAGTTTTTAATTATGAAAGATATTCTTATTTGTTGCTTTGTATCATTGTTTTGTGAATTACTAAATATCACTTTGAGTAAAGCAACTTTTTTGTGTGAAAAAATGAATAAAATTAAATTTATTTTTATTATTTTGTTGATAAAATATAGCTTTTTGAAGCGAAAAAATACAGTTGAAGCGAAAAATTGGCTTGATGCCGAGTTTCCGGACACTGCTTCAGTGAAATCAACCATCAAGGTTAAGTGCGTTGAGGTGCTAAGTGAAATGAACACCGAAGACAGTGACGAAAATATCAAAAAGTTCACAAAATAATTTCGGATGACCATAAAGTGAAGTTGTTCGATATAGCAGGTACTCTAAAGATATCAACTGAACGTGTACATTATATCCTTTACAAATATTTAAGTGTGAGAAAGCTCTATGGAAAATGGGTGACGCGCGAGCTCACTTTCGACCAAAACAACGACGAGTTGATGATTCGGAGCAGTATTTGGCGATGATCAAGCGAAATAAACCCGAGTTTTTTATATGACAATGGATGAAACATCGTTCCATTATTTCACTCCGAAATAAAATCGACAGCCATCCCAGTGGGTTGCACACGTTGAGTCCGCTACAAAGCGTGGAAAAACGGAACTGTCGCTTGACAAGGTTATGGTCTGTATTTTGGGATGCGTATAGACAATATTTTATTGTCTACTTTGAAAAAGGGGGGATCATCAACAAGTACTATTACATATTGTTATAAATAATATTTGAAAAACAATAAAGTGCATCATGTCAAAAGTCAGTGAATACGATGACAAAAAAAATGAATCGGGCTTCGAATTGCTTCCGCACCAACTTTATTCTCCAGATCTGACCCTTAACTACTATTTCCTGCTCTCACATCTCAAAGAATCCTCGCTTGGAAGAAATTTTGATGACGTGATCGCCGAAAATGAGGCCTCTTTTGAAGCAAAGAACAAAGTACAAAATTGGTATTGAAAAGTTGAAGGGTCACTATAATAAGTTTATCACCCTTGAAGAGAACTATGTTGAATAAAAAAACGAAAAAAATAAAAATATGTTTTAAAATGGTACGCCGAGGACTTTTCAATTGACCTGTTAGCTGCCTTATGAACTGATCGATCAAAATCAAGTATTATTGTCAGGCTATAGTCTTCGTACGATATGTTCAGACATATACGATCACTTTAGCATATATCTGCCATACCAACTGACCGATAAAAATCAGGTTCTTGTTAGGTAAACTTTTTATTTAAAAATAAATCTTTACGACTTGGGCATTAATTATTGTCTAAAACAATCAAATCTTCAAAATCGTCAAACGATTTGTGGAGAACTGACTACTACAGCATATAGCTGCGGTAAAAACTGACCGATCAAAATCAAAATAAAGGCATTTTTTAACCTTCTATGCTTTAAGAAATTCACCTTATATTATAACTTTCTGATGCTGACGCTGTAACTTAGTATTAAAAAAAAATTTAAATATTTGTAAAATTTTTAAATTTTACAGCAAGCCAACTTGAATACACTTTAATTACTAATGTTTAATCCACACGCGGCATGTTCTTTTATTTAACTCTTATTTGAGTAATTTCTTTAATTCAAAAGTATAAGTATAATACAAAGCGCTCACTTTGACTTTGCGCAGTTGCGCTCCTTAAGTTCCTTTACACTTTAAACACAAGTTTCATTGACTTAAATACCGCCACACGCCTGCCAGCTAAATGATGTTTACTCATGCCCTTATACACACACACACTGTACACCTACTACAGCTAAGAAGCTGAGTAGCTCCTTCACACGCTGCCCCAAGGAATGCCACAAGTCTTTGACTTAATACAATAAATATGCGCTAAAATGCATATGTGTGCAGCGTGTCTATAGTTGACATGACTCTTTGTAAGCCAAACCATTCATTAATGTCAAGGACTAATCTCCACTTCAGTGCATGAAAAAGTGCACGTATGTTATATATGCACACACACACGCACACAGAAACGTGCATGGTATAAAAATAATCCTTGGCAGCTTGCCTGCACGGCTGCATACGTACATACGCTCATACATAATATATATGTACATACATATATACTTGTATGTATATTAGCATATGCAATTGAGTGCACTTTTGTTGCAAGCGCTTATATTGTGTTTAAGGCGGCAGCACTGGCGCTCAACGACAACAACAATCAATGAAATGGTTGGATGGTTGGAAAATCAAAGCAACGAGATTGTGTAAACACACCTATGAACGCTGGCACTTCTTTATGCGGCAAAATCGGATTCCCGGATAAAAATAACAACAAACTCATTGCGGAGGTTGGCAAAGACCGACATGGTTGCGGGGTGGCGGAAGTGTGCTGCGCCAATGAAAGAGTTCCTTATGGAATATGCCGAAAGGCGGCAAGTGTGACGAGCTATTTATAAGCGCTACTAAGTATATTGCACATGCTCAAAATGTTTGCCATAAATGTGCATATGTGAGTATATCATGACAAGGATGTGCATACTCCTGCGCACATGTCTCATTTGTTGGTTTAGGTAAAATGCTTTGAGGCAGCTGGCAGCTGCCGATAGCTGATAAATAAACAAATGCGCGGCATTAAATAGCTTATTAGCATCTTATTTACCTGAATGCATACAGGAACCGTAATTCTGGGTGAGATTTAATGTATAATGAGATGCTAAGTGTGGGTGAAACTGAAGTTTAGACTTTGTCTCGAGCTTATATATGATAAAGGCAATCAATTACAGATATGCCTTCAAATATAAGAAACCGAACAGTTGTTTTAGAAGTTTTGTTTTAAGTTAAGGTTAGATGATGCCTAAATGTTCCTAAGTATTGACCCTAACGGCTCTCATAAATCGACAAAGTGCTTTGAGCCTGACACAAATATGTTCTTCTGAGTTAACAAGAGCGCGCCAATCGTTTCTTCTTTTCGCAATGTGGCGCCAATTGTGAATTCCAAGCGAAGCCAGGTTCTTCTCCACCTTGTTTTTTGAACGGAGTGGAGGTCTTCCTCATCCTCTGCTGAATACTTTACCTGCAGCTGTTGGTAAGAGTTATTCTGAACATTATCTACGACTACGAAGTTATGACTGTAAACAGTGACCTGTGAACTAAGTCGCGAGTGCGACGACTGTTTGGTTGATGATAGGAGATATTTCTTCTTGTCCTCGTTAGTTAAGTATATATTAAGTTATCTAATACCCAATGGCATGACTATCACTCGGCAGTCAACCTCAGTCTTGCAAAAGGAGGTTAATGGAAAGTTTTCAGACTTACCGGATGTACGCCTATTGGGCAATATTCAGTGGAAACTCCTATGATTTCAGCAAGATGAACTTTGCTAAGGGTATATTAAAGTAGTTAAGTGGATCTCCTGTATTCTACTCTAAGCGAGAACGTTCTCGTAGTTGCACAAGAGCTCCTTGCTGACCAGCGTGTACTAAGCTCACACGTAGTCCACAGGTCCAGCGCTGGCGAACAACAAATCCAGCACGTTTCTAATCCGATGTAAGCGGGGCTAGGATGCCATCACTTGCACGCTCATCGGCTTTTGCACTTTCCAGCGATTCTGCTATGATCAGATACTCAAACAAACCTGATAATGAAGGAGCTTAATTTATCAACTAATGCACACTGGGCAAAATTATTGTAATATTGGCGCTATGTTGTCAATGTGGAGTAAATGTTCACCTCCATGAAAGAGGCTGAACTTCGGAGCAAAACATCCTTTGCTACTAAAAACGCTCTGATCCGGTAGCCTGAAACTATGCTTGACGATGAACTCCTTGTAGAAAACTCCACCTCTAAGCTTCTCTATAAGCTTTGACCAGTCCGTGAAAAAGTTTACTGCGCTTTTTCGCCGGCGACTTCATTCCATTTACATATCTCTCGTGTATCACGAGAAGACTCAACTACGCAGTGATCTTAGTGTTCAGGCAAACAGTTCAATAAGTAAAGCTTCAGAATGTCCCTGTTTGGACTATTTTATATACCCATCTTCGCAAAACTAATTCAACAAAAATGCGCTCATATTGAAGAATCCTTAATCTTATATAATTTCCAAGAATGCTGTCTTAATATGTATTTAAGTATACGCGGAAGTGAGAAGAAGCGCAGAACCGAATCATATCAGCGAATTCAATGTGTAAAATGCCAATAAACAACAAAGCGGCGGCTATTAACACAGCGATTATTATGGCATAATCGGTTGAAACAACACAACCACAACAACAACTGCGAAACATCATCGACATGTTCTTCATGATGTGCTCTGGCGCCTCTAGGTTTTTTGCATATACGTCCATATTTACACATACGATTAACACAGTATTAGGCGGTGGCCTAAGTGTTGGCATGAATAAGTAACTTGCAGCCGCAATATAGCAGACAGGCCTGTTTATGGTATGCCTTGTGGCCTTATTATTTCACCGTTCTACATACTCGTCTGATGCACGCTTATGTATGTACATACGTAGTTTGACTAGATAATTCTCCATTGATAGCCGTAAATGATACCCGCCAACCATTTATTGTGCGCAACGGTTATTTTATGCATGCAAACTGACAGTTTTCGCTACATTCACGAGCGTATCATTAGCTGATATTAACATATGTACGCACCTTTGCTTGCCTGAAGATACAAGCATACGCTTGTCATTCATTATTGTATATACCAAGCATCAAAAACAGTTTAGTATGATTTTCGATGACTCGTTCTTGAATTTCGACTGAAAACTAGCAAAGCTTGAATCGAAACGGGTTTGTCCGCATAGACTTTAGACTTTACATATCCCCACAGCAAAAAGTCTAACTGTGTGATATCACAAAATTATCTGCTTACCGAAATGTTCTCTCAATAAATCTATTGATTGATTATGAGGGAAGTGATGCCGTCTTATTGAAGCCAAATGTCGCTGAGACCACAGGCTTCAATTTCAAGCATCAAATAGTCAGTTATCATCGCGCGATAACGGTCGCCATTGACGGTTACGTTTTCAGCGGCATAATTTTTGAAGAAATATGTACTAATGATTCCACTGGTCCACAAACCACCTTAAACCGTTTTTTTTGGATGAATTGATCTACGTGTACACTAAAGCTACGGGCGCTATATTTTCTTCACTGCCTACTGGACGTGGTCTATTCGGTCAAATATTATCTAATAATGAATGCTGGATCTTAAAATGGGTGAACTGAACAAAAAAACATGTCAACGACTCACGCATGATCTGTCAAAAAAAGGCTATTGATAAAAGTAACTATACTTCGATCAATCGTTATAACAGCTTCTGGTTGCAGTAAAGAGTAAGTTTATTAAGGACATTATTTAGACTTTTTGGTGTAAAGGAGCAATATCTTGAAGAACATATCGCTCATTAGCTGCAAGACCGGCATAAGTCAAAAAAATCGATTCTCCAGAAAACGCGTTTAAAGTTTTCAACTGACTACTACTTACCTTACACGGTGACTCCAACCTTACACCTCTTCTCAAGCGGAGCATATAAGAGGTATTCATATGAATTTTTCACTCAACATGAAGTATGATATAACGAACAATTCTGCAGCATTAACTCAAAAATCACGTTTTTTGATTTATGCCGGTCTTGCAGCAAATGAGCCATACATATGTCCACCCAGTTCGGACGAAACATTATTCAAAAATACTTTCTAATGACAGTATAAAAAATTGTTTATGAGATAAACAGTTGCTTATATTTTCGACGAAAATTTTATTTATATGTAAATCAATAGTTCTTTTTTTCAACTCAATAACAATTTCAGCTATATTTAAAACAAAATTTGTTTACTTTTGAATGTAATTTAGCGGTAATATTTTATATATGTACGTATATAATGTTAATGCACCTTTAATCAATCCTTTCAATTGAATTTGAAAGACATTTTATGAATAGGTTGCTAGTATCATACCCCTATATATGATATGTACTATACGATTGGATTTACCTGACTACCTATATACAAATGTACGTTTAGGCCGTAAACATGTTAATACATTTCTGCCTGCCGGTATTATTTATGCATTCGTACATACAATGTAATCTATGAGCACTTACGATCATATTACTCATAAATGTAATGGATTAAATTGCCTTGAGGGGAACGTCTAGACATACACATGTATATAAATATGTATGTATATGATATGAGTGTGGATCTGCGCCTCGTTGATTGTAAGCGCTGTTGTACATAAATGTTCAATGCCTGGTTGAACAGTTATGTTATACACGTGTAAACATTGAAATTTAACAGGTGCATCGCTAATGAATGGTTGTGGTTGCAAACTCAAGGGAATCAGGTTTAAATTTCGATATTACAAAAAGAGGAAATTTCGAAGAAATAGTGATGGACTTTTAATAAACAAAAATGTATGTGGTTTCTCTTATAATATTAATATATTAAATTATTGGGTTTTTAAGATTTAAGTAATGAAAGACACAATAAAATCAAATATAATTTTGAATAGAGTTGAAGATTTTTACCAATCTTGTGTTCTTAACTTCCAATTTGTTTGGAGTTCAATTGTCGTTTGTGAATTTTTCGCTAAAGAAATGAACAAAATGAAAAATATTTAATGAAATTCGTTTTGGTTTCAATTTCAATTCTCAAAATCGTAAAAGCTCCCAAGCAACGTCCGTCAGTTCTGGGAAGTACCACAAAACATGAACTGTAATTAGCGCTGTACGATGTGAACATACATAAGTACCGTAGGTAACATACGTGTGCGAATGTGAACAAAACCTGCGTGCACATGAAATGAGTAAGCCCCAAAATACCAAAAAATTAACGACAAATTGCGCATCATTAGAGCTTTAAATCGTGTAAATATGTCAGCGAAATGAAAGCAAACCAACTACAGAAATTACAATCGATATGGAACACCGGCACAGCGGCGTTGCACAAAAGCTGGTAGCAGCCACTAAACAAAGATAAGCGCGGTAACAAAACATTCTGTTCGCCTAATGTTAATGGAAAGAAAAAATGAGCAAAAAATACCCGGAGGAAATAAATTTTGACAGGGGCGGAAGGTACAAAATACTAAAAGCCCAAAATAATAGGAATGAGCACAACAAATACGCAAACACAATGCACGAATATTTACCGGGTTTGTACAAGAAAAGGAGACTAATAAAAGCTAAGACTCTGAATGGAGGTTCGACGTAGCAATGTGGCTCAGTGGCCCAGTGCAAGAGCATGCCGAGTGTATGCGGCAAGCGCACCTCATTGAAACCACTAGGAAGCCTATTACCTTCCGCAGCACAACCTGCTTATGGCTATAGCACAACGTACAGTGTTACAGTGGCACATTTACACTTCTCTTTTTGCAAAAAATTTGTGTGGGTTGTTTTTGTTTGAAATTCATATTTTTTTCTTACCAAATAGCTCGGCATAGACACTCATATTCTCGTAATCTGTATCTGAGGCCTTGAAAAGTATAGTTTGATTGCGTTCTCAGAGGCGCCACACTTTGAAGACACTATTTGTAAAAATTTTAATCCGATAATTTAATATGAGAATGTCAAAGTAATGTTAAGTAACAAATTTTGCTAAATTGGGCGAGTGGTTCCCGAGAATAGGGTTTACCCTAAAATTAGTTGATGACTCTGACGTTTCTCTTTAACGCACCGTATGAAATTTTGGGCATAATATATTGGCCTGATTATTATCTGATTTCTATAATTTTCACATTATATTTAGATTAGCGCTTCTTAAAAAATTTTGGCCTCTTTAAAGTAGTCAGCCGCAGATATATTGTACTTCTGAGCATTTTTTCAATCCAAAAAACGCTTAAAAAATGATTTTTGTGATCTTGTTTAGGTCTTCCTTCGATGGAGCTTTCATCTTCTCAATCGTAGCGTAGCGTCGTCCTTTCAAGAGTAGGGTCATTATCATGGAGCAAAAGCCAATTTTCTTGTTCTTTCACAAATCCGTCTGTTTCTGGTGGATCGTTTCGCGCAAATTACGCATAACGTGCAGTTAATATTCTTTATTGACCGTATGACCCTTTGGCAAGAACTCGTGAGGCATGAAACCTCTGCAATAGAAAAAATCTATCAGATAAGACCTTCAGAATAGAACGACCTGGGTGTGCTCTTTTTACTCTTGGTTCATGCGGCAGCTTCCATTAGGATGATTGAGCTTTGGTTTCCACGTCATAGCCATAATAGTGCGATACTGATTTATCCCACTGTATAAGTATCTTGTCGCATGGAGCTGTGAAATGCCTCAAACCGGCAGGCGCAAAAGTAACGACGAAGCCGCATTGAAAACACACACCTGGGTCTCATAGCCCGACTGTCAGCCACCACATCTTCACGCTCCTCTGTATTAATATCAATGCTTAGGTGCTCGGGTGCAATCATTTAGATAATCACGCAAGCATTCAGTAGCATTCAAAGCGAATGAGCGAACACGAGTAGTGGAATGATAAAAAGCAGCTTTAGCGAAGTGAAGACGGCTTTGGGTGCACAGGTGGCCTGCGAATAAGTAATACTCAAGATATTCTACAACGGCAGCAAGGAAAACAACAACCAAATGTTGTGCAAAATCGTTATTACATTTGACGTCCTCAATATTTCGATAAGGCTTGTTTTGCCATTTGGCTGCTCCTGAGCATTTAATGTCGCTTTCGTGGGAGCTTTTTGTAAGTTTATGTGGGAGTAGATATGTTTATATTTAGCCAAGGGCAATATGGCATTACATGCGCGTTTGTTTTGCCATTTGACACGCTGATTTAATAAATGTGCAAATAACCAATCAATAATTGGGGAAGAGGTTCGGGAGATCTCACGACTGGCATGTGCAGGTGATAATTTGGAGCTTAGGGCAAAATGTACAAACATTTACAGGGCGGAAAACGTGTTTAGGAATTGTGTGGTATGCGTGTAAGTGGCATGGAGTATATCAAATAGGCGCGATGAAAATCAGTTTTGTAATATTGCAGGCCTGAGATGCGTATAAAAATATCTTATTTGGTTTGGTTCGTAGTTGATGATGCACGAAATTATTCTTCCATCATAAACTTCAATTAGTTAAATGTGGATTAGTTTAAACTGCCATTAAAGCAGGCATTATTTGCGTACTTGCGGAGAATGACTTGCAAACGTGTTAAATGAATTGTAATTGGGCTGAATATGGAGCTTAGATCTTGAACGTAATTTCAAGTTACCTTAGCACGCGCAGCACGATTAGTGTGAAGGGACTTTAGGCTTCTCATAGTAATGTATATCTCACACGTAAACTGCTGGCGTACGCCGATGATATTGATATCATTGACCTCAACACCCGCGCCGTTAGTTCTGCTTTCTGCAGACTGGATAAGGAAGTGAGCCGCCGCAGTACCCGGCGGGCGAAACAGAGGAAGGTGAAGACCTCCACTCCGTAGGAGAGATCAGGTGGGGAAGGTCCTGGCTGCACTCGGTATTTCCAATTGGCGCCAAATTGCTAAAAGAAGAAAGGACTGGCTCTGTTATAACCGCATAAGCGGTGTCTACGCCAGTAAAGAAGATGCTCACAAAATCACAAAAATTGTGCCACATTTCAACATATATACGCTAAGTTAATTTAATCAACCTGCTCTACATTTTTAATATAACTATTAACATAACGGTTATTATGCGGTGAATGCTAATGAAGTATAAAAAAGGGCGTTAAAAGTGAAACAAAGAATATATTAAAAAAACGTCGTAAAAGGAAGGAGAAAAACCCTATACACAAACAAAATTAGGTTTGCATATTTTACCGTTATTTACAGTACGTATAAGACTTTGCTGCGAAACAGGAAGATTACGATGTCCAAAAAATGCTAATGACCCACAGTCATGGCCATAGTGAAGCTATAATTAGCGGGGTTTTGGCAAGTTGAAATTAAGTGTGGAAGTGTGGAAGTAATTACGTCCACCTTAAAATCAGACAATTAAAATTTTTTAAAGCGAAAACATAAATGTTTCTTATGACAGTATTGACAGTTGATAAGGAACTTTGACAGCTTTGCAGAGAGAAGAAAATGTGAGAGAATAAGGTACTTCCATAATTTTAAAAACCACTTACGCAAAAGCATACCAAAGAGAAAATTACATGGGAAAATAAAGTGTGAATAAGTAAGGAGCAGCTGATATCGGACGGCTTTGAAAAGCAAGTGCTTTATCTATTTCTACAAAATTGGATGGAAATTTTATAATTGCTATAAAAAATTGTAAGATCTGAGTCGTTTTGGCCATATCCGTCTGCATGTATGTCAGTCTGTCTGTATATGTATAAGCGAACTAGTCCCCCATCGATCTGAAATTTTGCATAGGGTTTCCAAAATGTTACTCATCTTTCGGAAGATACAACCTTTTGTTCAGATCGGATCACAATTCTATATAGCTGTCATACAAACTTCATCTAAAAGTTAAAGAAAAAACAAAAATACATTTGTAAACATCATGCACTGCTTGCGAAAAGTTGAGGAAACTCAAATGTAATTATGCAAAAACCGTGCTTATTTACCGGTCGTGCATTACAGACACGTTTACAGTTCTTGCACACAAATCGGCGAGCCCGTTCCATGAAGCAGTGATGAATTTCGAAGTCTTGCGCTTACTGTTGACGCACGGCGAAGCGACGGGAAAACTTTTTGGCGTTACTTACTTCGTACATACATACACATGTACATACATATGGATATTGCAAAGATACTAGTGGTCCGGCGAGCAATGTAGCAGCTATAATGAAATTTTATTGTACATTTCCGGTAGAGCTGCGCGTTGAGACGCTTGTAATGGCGTCAACCGCCAGCGACAGCCCAGAATTTTGATTGAAAATGCTAACAGCTGTGCAGTGAATTACACAATGAAGGCAAAAAGGCAAAACGCAAGAAGAAAGAAAGAAAAGCAGAAAAGAAATTTATATTCCAAGTTGTGATAACATCAACTGGAGTAGAGGTAATGCATATAAAGGTGGAGATAGGTTGGGTGTTGCGCACTTTCAGTTGAATAACTCTGTTAGTTTTGTTTTTGTTGTAGTAATCGTTACATAAAAGTAATTACGACCGGCATAACAACGGTGGTTGTCACTTGCAAAACTTAAACGTGGTTTCGCTATAACAGTAATTATTTGCTTTCTTCGTAGTCTTCTTCATCCCCGTTTACTCCTTCGAAATGCATACATACAACTTTATATATTCGTATGTATATACATTTATTGATTGACATCACTATCTTAGCGTGAGTAGGTGTGGCTACCTTAGACAAGTTGCTCTAGTATAAGTTAATAATTGTTATGTCACTCATCGTTGGTCAGTGTGTGCACTATCATGACTGGAGTAATGGAAATCCCCTGTTCTGTCGCCTTCAGCAAGAATTTGGCGGTATGGTAAAGGGCTTCTAAAAAAGGGTGATCCATTTCTAGGCTCCCTATTTTTTTAAGAAAATTTACAGAAACTTCAAATTTAGTGGAAAATGTTTATTAGCATTAAAAAAAATTGATTGAAGGTTATTTCTACGGCTACGTCTTAGATGGTTCATTCGTTGGGTCCAATTTTCGATGACTCGTTGTAGCATTTCGACTGGTAACTGGCGAATGGCACGCGTGATGTTTTGTTGGAAGGCTTGAATCGAAGCTGGATTGTCCTAACCGGCCCACAATGTGATATATTCTGCTCACCGAAGTGTTGATGCGATGTGAGGGAAGTGGCGCCGTCTTGTTGAAACCAAATGTCGCCGAGATTGCGAGCTTCAATTTTAATAGTCGGTTATCATGGCGCGATAACAGTCGTCATTGACTGTTAATTTCTCACCGACATCATTTTTGAAGAAATATGAACCGTTGATTCCATCGGCTCCCAAACCACACCCAACCGTTATTTTTTCTCTTGAATATCTTCAGATTGCTCTTCGTCTCAAATGCGGTAATTTTTATTGTTTACATACCCATTGAGCCAGAGAGACCAACATGAAGGCTTTATTACTACTGTAGGGATCAGTGGAGTTTTCTCTTTTAGTATTATAATAGATCTAATATCTGTTTTGAATAAACAAAATTGTAATCATATCTCTACCCTTATCAGCGCCTGTGATCCACAGTGAATTTGTATTTTGCTCTCTCGTTTTCTTTCCTCCAGTAGCTCAACACAGGAAATCATATTATCCATTCATACAAAGTCCTACATACTCTCGCAAGAACGTTGTTCAAATTAATATTTGTAATACTTACATAAATACTCACATAAATACCTTCTAATCTGTTCAATTTCCATTAAATTGCATAAATCTAATTCTTATATGCGGACTTATTTAAGCCTTCGTTGACATTATCACAAGTACCACTTATGCAATACTCGCATTTTTTACAATCGAATTGCGAAAGAAGTGGGGGAATGAAGGAGCAAAGCTTAGCTGTCATCATTTCAAGTGGCAATTTCGAAAATGGTAATTGTAGCAGAAAAAGCCGATTAAGATTTCATACCACTTAAGCTTTAACGTCATTACGTAAGTGGCTTTAACCACAGACGAAAGCGCTTGTGCAGTAAGAAATGCAGAAATAGCCAAGTAGCTTGAAGAGCAAAAAGTTAAAAATCGAAGAAGAGTGTGGTCAAAATGAAAATCTTTGAAAGTTAGATGAAACAAAAAGCGCAGAGATTTTGTGTATGTGCGAGTAAAAATGTGTTGGATATCTAGTGTACATAAGTAAGCCTCCATTGGAAGATTGCTGTTTTAAATTTTTTTACAGTTAGAGAGTTATTTTATAAGCATCATAGCTTAAGTAGGCATACAAGTTTGCTGGTGAGGCCTCTGTCGTCGAACTAGCCACTAGCCGGTGGTAGAACAAAATGAACTCCAAATAAACTAAATGAAATATCACCAATACTCATCACAAATAGCTCAAGACTCAAGATGAAAGTGAAGTTCAATATAATTTTTTCGGTGATATCAAAATTTATGTGCCTTTCTTGTATTATATAAGAAACAGAATCCGACAAAGAGAGATCTTGCTTGTATTCAACGATCGTTGTGTGAGTTCGAATCTCTTCGGTCCTCGTATTATCAACTATGACAATTCCACCAAAATCTGATTTGGGAAACCTAAGTATGCTGTGAATTGATTCGATTACAGCACTAACTATAAAAATGTGTTATCGGTGACATGAACAACAAACGCTTGCCTCCTAAGCTACTTTGTTCTTAACTAAACACTGAGATTCCATGACGACTTCCGGTCAAGAATAAGCCTGAGTCACTAAATGCAGGTAACATGAGAAATTTGCTGATAGCCAGTTGAACAGTGGACAGCCACTCGATTGTGGCCATAATCCTCATGTAAACACAACTAACTGCTCTTAAACACATTGTTGCATATGCTACAGCGATGCGCCATTGCCCACGTGCATACATAAAAACAGATACGTATACGTGAACATGGATATGGATATGGTACATATGTATGCGCAGGAGCAAGTGTTCACACTTCCGTTATTTGCCGTTAGTTAGCGTTCTGGCGCATTCTGACTTTGTTGCAACGAGTTGTTAACTCTGACACTCATGAATGTCAAAATGTTGAACAATGTAACAATGGGAAAAAGCAAGCCACACTCTTCTGCGTTTATGTATGTATACACATATACGGAAACGAGAGTGTCTGCTTATCTGGGCACAAACAAACCAACAAGATAGTTGTCTACGATAAGAAAAGCATAATTGACAGCAGGATAGGTTGCGCAAAAAAAGCGTATGAAAACAACGCATAATGGTGAGTATGCGGACGTGCCTTCGTTCATACATACGTGTTGACGTACACAGGAGTAAAGGAGTAAAAAATAATGTGGCGGAGAAATGTCTGCGCACAAAAAAGGGCGAGAAACATCTAATTGCGCCCGTCGGGCAACTGCCACTTGAAACGCACATACATACATTCAAATGAAGAATAGATGCTTAACACTTGCACAGTGTGTCGTAATGGTAATGTGCTGCTGATAATATTTTTATGCCCTCAACAGTAACAAGAACCAGTTTGCTGCGAAGATTATAATACCCGGAAAGAAACTTCGGAGACCCTATAATACATATATATATGTATATAAATATTGGATAGTCTTAGCGGTCATACCATATAATGTTGGATAGAAAAACTAAATTCGGGGAAGTTAAAAAAAAATTACAGCTGTTTAAAAATATTTTGAATTTTTTTATAAAAAAAAGGAAGAATACCACGCAAGCCACCATTGAAATTTGTGCAAGTGTACGGAAACGATGCTGTATCAGTTCGTGTAGCAGAACATGGTTCGCTCGTTTCCGTTCTGAAGATTACGATGTGTAAGATGCACCTCGCTCTGGTCGACCTATCGTTGAAAAAGTCGATGACATAATAGAAAAGATTGACCAGGACCGCCATAAAAGCAGTCATAACATCGGTAATGAACTTTATATTTATCATCAAACAGGTTTGAACCATTTAAAAAAGACTGGCTACAAAAAGAAGCTCGATGTTTGGGTTTCACATGAATTGTCTGTGAAAAATTTGCTGGACCGAATTAACATCAGCGATTCTTTGCTGCAATGAAATGAAATCGAACCATTTCTGAAGCGAATGGTAAGAGGAGGCGAAAAGTATATAAAATACGAATGTACGAAAATCATGTTCCAAGCGTGGTGAAGCTCAACAAATAGTCGCAAAGCCAGGATCGAAAGGTTATGCTGACGGTTTGGTGGGATTGGAAAGGAATTATCCCTTACGAGCTGCTCCAGCCTGGTCGATCGATTGATTTTACATTTTACTGTCAAACTGAAGAAAGCAAGCGGCCAGAACTGGTCAACAGAAAGGGCTTCCTTTTCCATCAGGACAACGCTGGAGACCACGTACATCTTTGTTGACTCGGCAAAAACTGGGAGAGCTTGGCTGGGAAGTTTTGTTGCATCTACCAACCAGTTTGTTTACAGCAGCTGCTTAAGTCGGTACACTTCAGTTGCGATTTTACAATGGATAAAAAAATCGAAGAAAGAATTTGTCTAAACTTTGTATTTTTAACCAAATTTCGTATGCGAAATCGGTGTGAATGTTGGAAAAGGCTTACGGTGATTTAGTTTTATCGAAAGCCTTCAAAGACGGTCGAGAGATCGTTGCCTCGTTCTGGACGACCTTCGACTCATCAGATGTTGTCATCGTCCATGCCTCTGCACCGTATACCAGGTGACTTATAGAGTTTGATCATTGATAGCTGGCTACTATCTACTCCAGCCAATTCGTTGGGTTCGTAGAAAGTATGGCTACCAAAAGGCTTTAAGCGTAGTCTGACAATCCTTCGACTTTTTCAACTGATGAAAATATTAAAAAAGTGAAAGTCGTCAACCAAGTGTTACAGAGATGACATCTCTCGTGAGTCCGTTCGAATGATTTTGGTGGATATTTTAGATATGAAACGCGTTCTTGCTCTACTCGTTCCAATAAAGCTGCAATTTTTTTCAAAAATAGTAGGTACTATTTCCTTGTACTGTGTGTGTACGGTACCATTTACCGTAATTTTAGGGAACGCTGTGGGTTCTTATGGATTGTTGAAGATGTGCATGACCTCGCCATCTGAGTCATCAAGCTACTTCCAAATTAAACTTGTCTGGGTGCTTGGTCATAGTGGAATCGTCGGAAACTGTAAAGTCAATGAGCTCGCTAGAAATGGCACCTTTACCCAATTCTCCTTAGGATGGGAACAAGCAGTTGTTAGCAACCAGCACTTATGGGACTGCGAGAGCCTTCTGACCCAGAGTGGAATGCAAAAGACCTATTAGCCAGCAAAATAAATTTGTTGCTGGTTCTTTGCAGATTTACGGCTGCCATTTTGATCCGTACTTAGTATTTCTGGATATCGCAACGGAAATGCGTCTGTACTAGTCTAAGTGGTATTACACGTATTCTCACGAATACCAGCCTTAGTATTTACCTAACCTAACCTAACCTTTGGACTACTGTTTACCTCTCATTCTTGATGTAATGCCTAAGATTATAGCGACTTTTTTGAATTTGAAGGAAGCTACATAATCTTCTATAGAAGGATACGCTTAGTTCGAAATAAAAGCAATTTTTTAGATCTCTCTGTTTTCAACAACGAGTATTTACAAGTCGTTTAAACGATGTCGCCACTGTAAATAAATCATAACATCTACATTGACTGTGTAAAGAATGACAGTACAGAACTGGCGTCCAAATCCTTCTACTTTTGACATTGTGTTATGAGCTTTTTATTGTTGCTGACTTCTTTTATGCCGGTCGCATGTCCTTTCGTGGTTATTGTTCTCACTTTTTTACCACTACTTGAACTTTAAGTGCGGCATTTCGTTGCAAGCATAAAGTGTCCGTCATGGCTACTATAGAGATTTTATATAGTACATACTACATTGGTTCTTAACTGGACTGCGAAAGGCTTACCCATCTCCTTAAAGAAAAAAAACATTTGTTTTCAACGTGGTTTTGTACGTTCTTGCAGTTTAAATTTTATAGAAGCATAGCTCTCACGGAAAAGTATTATTGACTTTTTGCTGAAATCCAAACAAAATAGTGTAATCCGGGTTTGTCCGGAAAGAAATATGACTGATTTCCTTCCGACGCGACTGTACTTCGGAGCGTGCGCGCACCTACTAGGTTCGATTGAGGACATTCCTAGCTAATGAACGAGCGGCTGGTAAATTGTCGCCGAGCACCTGAAGAGTCAATCCAAATATTTTCGGGCGACATGTTTCTGTGAGTGGTGCAAGCCGAAAATGCAGCGTTCGTTAGAGCAGAGGAACACGATTAAATTCTGTGTGAAACTCGGCACAGAGTCCGATTTATTACTTTCCGGATAAAACCTGTAATATTAGGTCTTAATGACCCACCATTGCCTTTAATAATAATAAAAAGTTGAACATTCACTCCCTGGATGTACATAATGCTTATTGTAAACTTTGTATATGAGCGCTTACCCTCTTTCATCGACTATCAACCGCTATTATGCAACGCTTTATCTGCATTTTTTTTTTGCCATTTTGTTTTGGATTTTCGTAAGGACTCTCGACTGATGTCTGCCATTAAAAGTTGTTTTCTAACCGGCTGATGTGTCGTTTATAGAGAGCGCCCCTCATGTAAGACTGCTAAGCGGGCCGCTGGTCGACCGGTTGCTTGGTGAGTTGACTGTCAGCTCGCGATTCTGTTGCTGCTGATGTCGCTTAGCGCCATTGTTGTGTAGTTAATGAAAATGAAGTAATTCTTAATGCAGTCATTGTTGTCGTCATTGCCGGCATGTCGTTGTTGCCACTGGTGTTTTCACAGCTCCAACTCGGAAAACTTTTACAACATATGTACTTGTATGTACATACTTGTACGAGTATATGCATACAAAAATGTGTTTACTGCTTTAATTTTTACACACTTGCCGTCATTTTTTGCAGGAGGAAATAGAAAACGTGTATATCTATGTTACCATCTATCTACCGTCATCTTTTGTTAATTTTTATACCCTGCACCGGGTATATCAAGTTTGCTACGAAAAAATAAAACGTCGGAGATCCTATAAGCTATATTTGCAGGCAAATGATCAGCGTGATGAGCTGAGTCGATTTAGTGTACTAGTCTAGTTGGAACGCTAAACGATCGAACCCTGTCTGTATGGAAAACTTTTTTATTTGACGACATATCTTCAACAATTTTGGTATGAAGTATTGTAAACTCGGCTGTAACCGCGTAATCGGTGTCTATGAAAATAAAGAAGAAGACTTGGTATAAGAAATGCATCTGTGAAGGGCATTATAACTTTGGTGCAGTCGCAGTTAGCGTTTTTTTCTTTTTTATTGTATTTTTCTATCTCTTACAGTTGTATTTTTTCTTGAGCTCATTACTTTAATTGTTTGCAGAGTGGCGTATGTGTGCTTTTGCATTGCATTCTTTAACAGCTTCAATGCAGCTGTATTTGTGGGCGAATTAAGTAAATCTGTGTTGCACTTTTCGGATTAAATATTTGCGCTTCAAGGGTGTTTTCGTTGGCTAATGGACATTATTACTTCGTATATGTAGCTGCAGGCAAGCAAAGGGTCCTTAGTTGCATTTGTGGTTCAATAAACGAATTTTTTTAATTAACGATAATTAATGGCAATTTTCAGTATCTATGATCTCGTGAAACCTTGTTTCATGTATACAGAAAAATAATTGCCAATATTGTTCGGCGGTAAAAATTGTGATCGGTTTTCATATGAAATAGTGTGTGCAGTCTTTGAGCCAATCATACGATGCTGAGATGATGGAAGAAGCTGCCGCAACAATATTCCGAATATTTTGATTTATAGAAAGATATTTATTTCACTCGTAGAAAGTTCCTCCCCGTTAATGTATTGAAAATGCTGTTATTATTAAAGAAAAGTAATTTGTATTAGCGTTCTCAAGACAATCGGATCTATATAATTTTAATGAACTACGAAATATATAATCTTAAATATTACTCAATAATTTTATTTTGATACTGCAACTACAACTATTAAAAGAGATACCTCTTATATGCAAACTAATGAAATCAAATACAGAAGGGCTAAGTTCGGTGTTAGCAAACACTGTATACTCTAGTAATTTGAAAAGCTTAAAGGCGGTCATCATGAAAATATACTCCCAGAATTTCAATGACACCTTTGTTTACATTTAATGAGGTCAATGACCTTTTGTTTACATTAATGGGAGTCAATGACCCCTTTGTTCACATTTTATGGAAGTAATAACCACTTTGTTAACTTTTAACCACGTTAACAACCTATGACCGTTTACCTTTTAGGAAAAATCTTTTGTTTACATTTTTCGATTTTTAAGATCAAGGCACTTTCGTTTACCTTCAGCCAAGTCGGAAACATCCATTTTTTCAAGGGGTCAATGATCTTTTTGCTTATATTTTTACCCAAGTCTACAACCTATTATCTCTGTTAACGTTTTGTGTTGTCAATGAACCCTTTACATTTCACGAGGTAAGAAACCATTCGCTTACATTTTATGGTATCAATGACTCATTTATTTACATTTAATGGGGTCAATGACCCTTTGTTTATGGGTTGTTGGAACTTCATAAAATATTGTGCAAAAGATTTCCAAATTGTGGCAAGGTCTGTGTGATTCTTCATCTCATTCGTTTATTACTGTCAAAAACTGTATATACAAGTGGTGCTCCGACTAATTATAATTAAGAAAATAATAAGACTGTTTACACATCAATATTATAAAGAGATAATCTTTGAATTTCTCTGAGAAACCTCACAGCGATCCGCATCGCATTATCGATCTCGCTTCCCTGCCAAAGAATATATCTAGCAAGTCACCCGGACTTCAGCTCGTCTTTTCAACCTGATCTTTTTTATACACATAACTCCTTATCTGTCGCGATCATTTCGAGGATAACAACCATTAGGTCAACAAAACTATTATACTCTATAGCAACATGTTGCGAGTGTATAGAAATTTATTTAATGGCAACTCTAATTGCAACATCTTTGCACTGAACTTTTGTTATGTCCTAAGAAAAAGTTTCCTTATAAGTAATTGCCATCACGTCATCCAGTCATCCCTTTCCCTCTGCGCAGACAACCTTGTTTTGCTTGATTTCGTCTGTTTTTGACATTATTATGCAAATTATTATTACACACAGTGCTTGACATTTCGTTCACGTCTATCTCTGCTACTTGCTTCCATCGGCTTCTCTGACTACGCGAATGCTTGGCATGAACAATAATTTCGTTACGAATATAACTAGCGTGACTTTTGCAACAAATTTCACTGTTCCATGCACCGCCTTAAACGATGCTTCAACTCATTTACATTTCTTCAAGTTTTTGCATATTACCTTTTCTTTTCTTTAAAGTACGAGTGTGTTTGCTTTGCCAGCTGTGTCTACAGTGCAGCAGACTTCCTTGTGTACGCTGCACAGTGGTATGAGTTCGTATAACTGAGGGGAAAATTTTAAATGCCGGTTTTTATATAAATATAAACAAATGAAATTTGGTATAATATATACAAGTGCTTGTATTAAAACAAAATAAATTTTATTTCCAGATTTAAAATAACTTTAGTTTCTGTTGCAAGTATTGGGTAGTGGAAAAAGTCTTTGAACTTTAATGAACCATATATGTACCATTTTGGTCGATCACCTTTTGCCATTCTGGTTTCTCGGCGAAAAACTGCGAAAAGTAATTTTCACAGGCTTCTCTTGAAGCCAAATTTACTCTATTAGGGGAATTCTGCAGTGACTGAAACATATGATAGTCCGATGGTGCAAGGTCAGGGTGGATGTATCAAAACTTCCCAGCCAAGCTCTCCCAGTTCTTGCCCTTTTTTCGATTATTTGCTTTAATCTCATCAGTTGTTGACAGTAAAATGTGGCATTAATCGTTCGACCAGGCTGAAGCAGCTCATAGTGGACGATTCCTTTCCAATCCCACCAAACACTCAGCATAACCTTTCGAGGCATCAGTCCTGGCTTTGCGAACATTTGTTGAGTTTTACCATGCTTGGACCCTGATCTTTTTCGCACATTATTGTCGTATTTGATCCACCTTTCGTCTCCTATTACCATTCGCTTCGGAAATGGTTCGATTTCATTTCGTTTCAGCAAAGAATCGCAGAGCGGTTCAAAACCGTTTGATGTGAATCTTAAGTTCCTTATCTACTATGTCATAGCTGCTTATGTGACGGTCCTGGTTAATATTTTCCATAATTTCATCGATTTTTTCAACGATAGGTCGAACAGAGCGAGGTGCATCTTTCACATCGAAATTTCCAAAACGGAAGCGAGCGAACCATTGTTGTGCTGCACGAACTGATACAGCATCGTCTCCGTAAACTTGCACAAATTTCAATGGTGGCTTGCGTGGCATTCTTTCCCTTTTTATATATACAAAGATTTCAAAATATAGCGAATTTCTTCATTAGTTTCATTCCCTTTTGAACAGCTGTAACTTTTTTCAACTTCCCCGAATTTAATTTTTGTTTTGAAGCTTAAAATCTCACCTTTCCAACACCATATGACACAATGTGATTGGTATCAATGGAGATATACGACTGCAACGACATCTATTGACAAAAAACGAAAAAACTTTTTCGACTACCCAATATTATTATTTTGTATTAATTTTCTGCACTTATTTATTCTGTGACACCGTGAGCCATCGACATTCGCGCAAGTGCCAGACTGTAGACATTCAACTTGCACCAAAATTTACATATGAGGGCATGGTACTCACTACCTACATATCTACATATATAAGTAAGTATATGTAAATTCACTTGTACACTTCGGTATGATTACCAACTTTTGACATTGCCTGCAGTTATGCGTGTTCGCACGACTTTGTGCACCAACTCCAAAATCCTGTCAGGCTACCTGTGAACGAAGTGTGAGAAGTGAAGAATTAAATGAGATGCAATGAAATGAAAAGAGAGAAATGTTCGGCAATAAAAATGCGATTTTCGTGTGAAGACTCACTCTATGTATGTGTGCATGTATGTGTGTGCGCCTTAAACTGTTTTATGTAAATACGAACATATTGCGTTGACTTTAATTTGATTAAAATTATACAACTTTGTGATCATACTTGTAATATGAAATTCTTGGCGTGGCGGGTGTAATTTGCACCAACAAATCTTCAACTTGCTATGCATTTAACGGTACGTATATATTCGGATATACGAGTACACACATAAATAATTGTAAGTTTGTTTATATAAGCATTACTTCGGTTAGAAGCTGGAGTGGTTCGGAAATGTGTGAACTTGAGGTTAGTGTGTACTGCTAAGAGAAAAGGAGTAATACATGTGGCTTGAAAAAAGTATGAAGAACGGTGGCAAAGAAAGTTATCTATCTGCAGAGAATTCTATGAGTTGGTAAATTTGTCATGAAGTCAGTTTTGGAGACGCTAGTTTACTAGATATCTGTAAGAAAAATTTAGTACTTGCCGTCCCGGTGGCACACAAAAATGAACCTTATGAATAGAGCTAGGTTGGTGGAGTGGATTTCTTACGGTTCTTCAATTCAATTCAAGTTTTATTGACCTCTATAAAATCAATCCTTACTTTCTGACAATTCGTTGATTTGGCACAACAAACCATAAAAAATGAAATAAATCTAATTTATAACCAAAAACGCAAAATTTCGAATTCCGTCTTTAGCCTGTGTACACAAATCGTTCCGATTGCGTAAGCATCTTTTTCTTAATTGCCATTTCTTACTTGCAGTTTTCATTCGCTTTCGCCACTCATACACTTCACTACTTTGTTTCCGTCGAATTTCACAAATCATTTGCTACACGCCAGCCCCGAAATAGCGGTAAAAGGTTGGCGTACATTTTCCTAGTCACTCCGACTAAATCCAATTCCAATATTATCGATTGATTTTGCCACAAACACGGAACAAATATACTATACATATCCGCATACATATAGTTTAGTATACAAGTATACGAGTAACTACCAACACATTCTTATCATCATTCACATTTTCTTTTCTGTACATTTAATTCGGATGACCCACAAGGCGAAATTTGCCTGTGTCAATGCCACCACCCTGAACGCGAACATTCGCTTCTACGACGAACTCCTTGACACACTCGCACAATTCAAGCTTTCCGCTTGCCGGGTAAGAGGAAGCGGTGGAAATAAAAAAGAAATATTAAGAAAAGTATTTATTGTAGTATATATTCGTGAATATATATACATATAAATGTATGTATATATGTAATAGTATATTGGAGGCGCTGGCGCCACTGTGCTGTGGGAAGAAGTGTTGAAGAGCATTACGTGTACTTCTTGCATGTCTGCCTTGCTACCAATGAAACTTAAAGGAACACATACATATACACACACCTTCGTATATTTTCTATTTTTATTGAAGTCACAGTAGTTATGGCCATCAGTGTAGTCAGCGCATTGCCAAGTTCAAGGCATATTATACTACTCGAAAGCAGGTGTTGTAATATTTAGACGAGTAGCTTTATGGCTATGAGAGGGTGGTTGTGTGGCTGTGTTTTGTGTCTAGCAATCAGTGTGGCACAAGTAAGGAGCGCACTTCGGCCAGAGTTGGCACTGTGACAGATGATGAAACAGGGCAGGAGCATGCTTGGTATGCGAGCATTTCATAGTTTCGAGCTGAGAAAAGAAATGCAGAAAATGTAAGTTGAGGTAAAAAGAAAAATAAAAGAAACAAAAGGAAAATAGAAGCAAAATAACAAAATGAAAAGCAAAAGACAGCACCACGGACTTATAGTTGGCTTGTTGAAATTAGATTTAGGTGTAGCGAAACCCAAAGGAATCTGGAAATATACGCTGAAGATTTTTTTGAAGGGCATAAGCAACTAAAATAAATTAAGATTCCAAAGAGTTTCGGCTCAAATGAACAAAAAGATTTTCATATATTTTTATATACATATGAATACTTGGTTCTAGTTAAATATTGCTTTGTAATATTTGGAAACCACCGAAAGATGTTAAAATTTCAGAAAATTGCTAATCAATTTCTATAAACCACAAATATTACACTCACCCAGTGCGTTCTTATCTCAAAACTGTTTAATAGATCTTTGATATAATTTTACAAAATCAGAGATCGAAAGTAGACGAAATGAGCAAACATATGTATGATAAAATGTAACACCTACAGCAGGTGGAAGGAGAAGGATAAAATAATTGGATACCCAGCAATAAAAGCAAAAATTAGTTCACCGAGACATCTGGCAAGGGACTTCATATAACCGTAAAAAATAATCCAGCGATGTTAAATCGTATGATTTAAGAGGTCATGCCACAAGCGAATGACGTGAGATAAAAAGTTCATCAAAAGTTTTTTTCGATAAATTGTTCAATTTCCTTGGTTATATGGCGTGTGAAACCGTCTTCTTAGAAGCAAAGGTCATCAACATCAACATCATAGAAATTAGGCACGAAATTGTTATTAATTTTGGCTCTATAGCGTTCCTCATTGACTGAACGGGTAACATTATGGTCAGCTTTCCCAAAGAGTGACTGTAAAGGCGTCTCAACAATGGCTTCTGTATTATCATCACTCTGAAGGCGACAAATTCGTTTATTAATGTACCCATTCAACCAAAAGTGAGCTTCATCGCTGAACAAAATGTTCTTGTGAAATTCGGGATTGGTGACCATCACGTTTTGGGTCTTTTCAGAGAACGTGTGACGAGCTTGATGATTGCTCGGCTTTAATTCATATACGATTTGGATTTTGTAAGCCCGCATAACAAGATTATTCTTCAAAATCTTCCATATCGTGAATGGGCACAGCGTTAATTGTTGCACGCGATGGCGCACTATTCGGGTCCTCTTGGATAGTCTGATCCACAGCAGTCATAGCGCCTTTGGTCCCTAAGAGTAAACGTGATGCGAAATCAATTCATGGTGGTTCGAATTACCGACTCTGCTGGGCGATTATAACGATCGAATATTGGACGGAATGCGCTAACCGATTTTTCTAATAAATTTGAAAACATCTTCTTCTTCTTCTTTTTTATTGGCGTAAATACCGCTTACGTGTTATAGACGAGTTTAAAACAGCGCGCAGTCCTTCTTCCTTTTCAATTGGAGATTCTAAGAGCAGCCCAGTCCTTCTTCACCTGATCTCTCCAACGGAGTGGATGTCTCTTTTTTCCTCTGCTTCCCCTGGCGGGTATTGGGTCGAATACTTTCAGAGCTGTAATGTTTTCATCCATACGAACGACATGATCTAGCCAGCCAACGTAGCCGCTGTCTATTAATTATCGAGTTATCGTCGTTCCATCGAATGCGATATTCGCCGTTGCCAATGAATGACTTATAGAGTTTGCTTTTTGTTCGTCGAGAGAGGACTTTACTTCTCAATTGCCTACTCAGTCCGAAGTAGCACCTGTTGGCAAGAGTTATTCTGCGTTGGAATTCGAGGCTTATATTGTTGTTGGTGTTAAGATAGACGAAATTATCTACGAGTTCGGAATTATAACTTTGAAGTTAAGTGACTCAAGTCGCGAGTGAATATCTGGTCAGTTGTTGATTCGCCAGGCCTAAAGCCACACTGATCCAATCAATTCGTTGGCGTTGGCTTTAGAATGAAAATCGCTGTTCCCTAATAGGTCTGTACATTATAAAATAAAGGGAGGGTGTTAGCGCCAATTATAGGCGTGACGTCGTTAGTATGGTATTGACATTAAGCCTAGTTGACGAATACTTTTGTGCAACAGTGTGCAGCCTGTATACATATTCTACAAACTACACGTTAATGCGCATGCTAAATGCTACAATACACCGGAGGCTTTCAATTTGCAACGCCGTCGGACGGTAGCCAATACACTCACTAATTGCTGCCAATAATATCGGCAACCATCTATACCCTAGATAATTGAACGCCAGCATATTCGTGTTGTTTGTTTTATTTTTAATCAAGTAAAATGTTC
The DNA here is from genome assembly GCF_023373825.1 of Bactrocera dorsalis. NCBI lineage: Eukaryota > Metazoa > Arthropoda > Insecta > Diptera > Tephritidae > Bactrocera > Bactrocera dorsalis. The sequence continues at coordinate 99,242,514 of NC_064304.1, read as the reverse complement.
GACACAGCAATGGGACCGGACATGGGAGAGGTGACAAAACCTAAACGACGTTCGTGTATTATAACATACAAACAAATCGTAAAGTTTTCAGAATAGATGAAATACAGGTCGGCAGCACAGTAGGAGAGCCATTGGGGACCAATACACAGGACTGTGCTTGCATGCGTGTATGCTTGTTTATCGCCACAGGAAACAGAGTGAATGAGCATTTGTAGTTGGTCACTTGTAGGAGCTGTCTCGCCAAACTCAAACAATTGTGACGCGCTGGTGGTATTCCACCTTCTGGGATTGTGGCAGTGATTTGCTTGCGCATTTAATGACTACGCAAATACAGACAACGGCAAATAAAGACACGCATACATACGCATACATAAAAGGTGCATACATTTTGCGTTTCGTAAGGGAATTCTTCGGACGCGCCACAGAATAAGGTGTAAAAATTATTTGGACAGATGAATCGTGTTTCTGTTGACCACATGCAAAGGCGGTAAATAAAGAAATCGCAAGAAGAACACAAACAAGGTGAGTAAAAGTTGTGCACACAAAGAAAAAAACACCAAGTGCAGGCAAGCAAGCAGGTGGCATTCACCAGATACACGAGACGCCGTGCCGTAAGTGGTGCAGTGAATCAGGTCTACCTGCTGCCTGGCCTGCTGGTGAGTGTGATCCTCAATGATCTTGCTGGCAGGTAACTAATGTTGTTGGCAAGATTGCGGTACAGAGCGCTCGCTGTTACTTTTACCTTCTGTTTTTGTTGTTGTTTTTTTTACTCAGCGCTGCAGCAGCGTCAATCTTTTGTTTGCGAGGGTAAAAAATTTTGCACCTGCCATCATCAACACAAAGGCTATTAAATCAGATATACGCTGCAAAAATAGCAATAAAACGCAAGAAGATGATGAAAAAAAAACAAAACATTAATAAATTAAATGCAAAAATTTGGAAACTTGATCGTACGGAGTTTACGTAAATGTATGCGTGTGTTGCTGCTTGAATGACTGGAAGCGAGGGCGATCGTTTGTGGCAAACATATGTTCGCATTGACTTAATTTTTGCGAAAGGTTTCATATTCCTGCTGTATTTCGTCGAGAGCGAGTGCTTACTTATACCCAACTATAATGTAATGCATGTACGGTTTTGTAATATTGGGTAGTCGAAAAAGTTTTTTCGTATTTATAATCAAACTTTAACTTATTTTTTTTTTATTTATAACTATGTACCATTTTGGTCGACCACTTTTTGCCATTTTTCCGCTAGAGACATTATTCCATCAGTGTAAAACTTGTCTGGATTCTCAGGGAAAAACTACGACAAGTAATTTTCACAGATTTCTCTTGAAGCCAACTTTACTCCATTAAGGGAGTTCTGCATTGACCGAAACATATAGTAGTCCGATGGTGCAAGATCAGGGTTATATGCACTCACCATTAAACATTCCCAGTCAAGTTTTCCATTTTTGCCGAGTCATCAAAGATGTGTGTGTTCTAGCGTTGTCTTAATGGAAAACGAATCCCTTTCTGTTGATCAGTTCTGGCCATTTTTTTCGATAGCTTGCTTCAGTCTCATCGGTTGTTGACAGTAAAATGTAGAATCAATGGTTCGACCAGTCTGGTGCAGCTCATAGTGGATGATTCCTTTCCAATCCCATCAAACACTCAGCATAACCTTTCGAGGCAACAGTCCTGGCTTTGCGACCATTTGTTGAGCTTTACTATGCTTGAACCATGATCTTTTACACACATTATTTTAGTATTTAATCCAATTTTTGTTTCCTGTTACTATTCGCTTCAGAAATGGTTCGATTTTATTTCGTTTCAGCAAAGAATCTCAGATGTTAATTCGGCCCATTAAATTTTTCACTGACAATTCATGTGGTACTCAAACATTGAGCTTCTTTTTGTAGCCAGCCTTTTTTAAATGGTTCAAAACCGTTTGATGATGAATGTTAAGTTCCTTAGCTATGTCATAGCTGCTTAGGTGACGGTCCTGGTGAATCTTTTCCATAATTTCATCGACTTTTTCAATGATAGGTTGACCAGAGCGAGGTGCATCTTACACATCGTAATCTTCAGAACGGAAACGAGCGAACCATGTTCTGCTACACGAACTGATACAACATTGTCTCCGTAAACTTCACCAATTTAATTGGTAGCTTGCGTTGCATTCTTCCTCTTTTTTTACAAAAATTTCAAAATATAGCGAATTTCTTCGTTATTTTCACTCATTTTTGAACAACTGTAACTTTTTTTCAAACTTTCCGAATTTAATTTCTTTAGGTTAAATGAAACTTAAAATCTTACCTTTCCAACACTTTATGGTATGACACAATGTGAGTGATGTCACTGGAGATTTATGACTGCAACGACATCTTTTGACAAAATACGAAAAGGCTTTTTCGACTACCCACTATTAGAGAATTTTGGTATGCAGTATGGTTTTATTTTATTATACTCGTATCAACAACCCCCTATAGTTTTGTAGCATATTGGTTATATTAGGCGATCTTCGCTGAAAAAAAGCGGTAAAAGTTTGTTATTGTAGCGACGGAAAACAACCGTGAAGTAATTTGGATAAATGTTGCCGAGTTGACAGCCTTTGAGCGAATACAAATCCAAATCCGTTGCGGTTATGTAGGCCCGACTGTAGTGCGCCCCATTTGATCGTAAGTGTCAGTGCAATCGGTTACCAATGCCAATTTAATAGTATTCTAATGGTAACTTTCATGTTCATATGCTTATGTCTAACTGAGCGCCGCTAAAGAATTTTTCGTTCCAATCGTACTTAAGTCTTCCTTATACGTTTTGTTGTGCTTTGATTCGGCAGTTGCTTGTTTATCTTTTGACCTTACATAAGTATGTGTACATATGTATGTTGTTCTTTTTACTTTGCCTTCCACTATTTAATTTTCTCTTAATGATTTTTTTACTTTTGCATTATCGAAAACATGATTAAAGTTTCAGCTTGCAGTCAAAGCTGTTAAATTTTTTGGCTAAGCCTTTTAACCACTCGATATTTGTGGTTTAAAGAAAATTCTTTTATTTTTTAGTGCTGTGGTTTCTGTAATTTGGGTTCAAGTCCGGCGTTTTCTGCCTTTACTGCTTTTGGCAATTTTTAAAGGTGGAATTATTTACGTTATTCATTTGTCAGAGTTTATTAAGCAAAGCATTTGAGAATTTACTTGGAATTTTCTGCTTTTGCTCACTTATGCTACATTTTTAGTGAATGAGCAGCTGCCTCTTTTGTTGTGCGTCAAACGGAAGTGAAAAGAGAACTACCTAATTCTCCTTTTTTGATGGCGGGATTTTTTTGTATTGTATAGGACTATAATATTCACGGTATAATATTAGCTTAGGGATTGAGCGAGCTTTTTTATTTCGAGTATTTTGTTTTATGACTCACGACTTCGGTTCTAAACAGACTGGTTACGTTCGAACGAAATCAACGTACTGCTTTTTGGCTGCGTGTTTGTGCTTAACTTTAGTACCTGTTGTAGTAAAACTAACTGAGCTTAGGTTGGGTTAAACTGGTAAGCATTAAGCTACGAATAGACCAGTTTTGGTTCTTTGCGATACCAGATGGAGTTCAGGTCCTAGGTCCAAGAGAAGTAGTCATTCATTAGGATGCCTGTGTTCGTGGCAATCTCGTCCACTATTTTGCTGCCCTCAATCCCTTTGTGACCTGGTACCCAGTGGAAGTAAAGTTGCTTACTTCTGGTAACACTTTCTACTGCTGCCCTGCTTCCCAAGACCATGCTTCTGGCCGATATACTGTACTTGATTGCTGCTTGGCTGTCTACGTAGATGTTGACTGTGGAATTGCCTGCTGGTGCATTAGAGGCCGGCTCCGCTGCTTTCGCAATAGCAAAGACCTCAGCATGAAATATACTGCAGTGGTCCGGCAACTTAAAAGGTTGCCTTATGCCTAACTCTGGACAGTATATTCCAGCACCAACTCCATCCTCCATTTTCGAGTCATCAGTATAGATGTTTATGTATTTATATATGTATGTAAATTTCCTTGCAGCCAATGTCCGTCCCCGCGATTTTGCTACGCAGTTTTCAGCGAAGAGGTCTATAAGCGGCATTTTTAGTACCTGGTTTAGTCAAAGTTCCTTAGCAGTTTATTCACTACTAATATCTACAGAGTTCCTTAGTCATTTTAGCTCTCTTTTCCCTATGACAGGAATCATTGCCTGCGTTATTGGCACGTTTTTTATGTGATGTCAGAGGAGTTACATCATTTGATCAAATATTTTCCCTTAGATTGTGTGTTAGCTATTTTTTTTATGGTAGCTACGCCAGTAAGGAAGGATTTGCCTTTGCAAGTAGAAACTCGCTTCGCGCCACTGCTGCTTGAAGTGTGGAGTTTCAAGTGGCTTCTAGGAAAAATCGAACTCTGATCAAGTTATATTTTATTGTTGATACAAACATATTTTTATTAACAAAAGTACTCGTCAGCGCTTAGCGGTTGAGTTACCAAGCTTAAGACATATTTCTTAGCCGTCAAAGTTGTTATACCATTTTCCTAGTATTTCCGACAAATTGCTTTTCCACTGCATTTGTCAAGCCGCAATCACAATTTTTCATGTAAAGCACTTGATTGAGTCGTAATTTGTCATTGTCAGGTACTCGAAATAGCGGAAGGATCATAAAGCTGCTGCAACTAATCCACAAATCTACAATAACATAGCAGCTGCAGGAAAATATTTTAATTTTTTTTTGCATTTCCATGGGCCAAAATAGTTGAACTGCAATAGCGCTGCTGAATGACAGTTGTCCAACAAGCCACGTCATACTCTTGCTGTCAACGCATACTTTTCTCATTTGCACTTTAAAACTCTCGAGTGCTCCCAGTCAAGTGGTGTTACTCAAATGCCATTCAATGTGCTGCCCCCTAAGCCTACAACGGCCTAGCGGCAGCCTTCACATTTTGCTATTTTCTGTGAAATTTCTTGAACCCAATATGCCAGCACGTAATTCACTTTTCTATTCGACCTCTCATTTTGTGTATTCGTTTTTTTGCTCTCCTTTTTTTATTATTTTTTTTTTCAATTTTGAGGGATTTTTCTTTTTCTATTTGCAAGCGTTTCCCCAATATTTGCGAGCGTGCTGAAATTTCTATTCGTCGAATTTGATTTTGTTTACTTTCAGTGCCAGATTTGGCCGAAATTTCCGAGCAAATTCTTACAATTTGAAAACAACAATGCAATGCTGCCTGTCAGACGAGTGCGACAAAATATAGTTGATTTGTCCTCAAGTTTCTCATTTGTATTCGTATTCTTACTCGAACAGTTTTAACTTATACCTACATATACATATATTTATTATATATGAAATTGTGTTTGAATAACAGTTTATCGGAATCACAGAGTTGCCAACTTAGTCCAAATTATTGGTATACTATATAGTTTGGTAGAGAACGCAAAGGTTATAAGCCCTAAAATGGGTTTTCTGGTGTAGACGCCTAAATTTTAGACATTTTTCAAACTAAAATTAAAAAAATTAAAAACATTTTTGACTGATTTTTATTGACATTTAAACAATATAGAAGTATAGGATAGTCGAAAAAGTCTTTTCGTATTTCTAATCAAACTTCAACATATTTTTTTTATATTTATAATGAACCAAATATGTACCTTTTTGTCGACTACTTTTTGTCATTTTTCCGCTACAGACATTATTCAATCAGTGTACAACTTTTTTGGTTTCTCGACGAAAAACTGCGACAAGTTTTCAAACGCTTCTCTTGAAGCCAACTTTACTCCATTAAGGGAGTTCTGCATTGACCGAAACAAATGGTGGTCCGATGGTGCAAGGTCCGGGCTATATGGTGGATGCATCAAAACTTCCCAGCCAAGCTCTCCCAGTTTTTGACGAGTCATCAAAGATGTGTGTGGTCTAGCGTTGTCCTGTTGGTAAACGGAGTCCTTTCTGTTGATCAGTTCTGGCCGTTTTTTTCGATTGCTTTCTTCAATCTCTTCCGTTGTTGACAGTAAAATGCAGAATCAATCGTTCGACCAGGTTGGAGCTGCTCATCGTGTATGATTCCTATCCAATCCCACCAAACACTCAGCATAACCTTTCGAGGCGTCAATCCTGGCTTTGCGACCATTTGTTGAGCTTCACCAAGCTTGGACCATGATCTTTTCACACATTATTGTCGTATTTGATCCACTTTTTGCGTCCTGTTACCATTCGCTTCAGAAATGGTTCCTTTCGTTTCAGCAAAGAATCGCAGATGTTAATTCGGTCCTTTAAATTTATCACAATTGTCGAACTACAGGAATTTCGGATAATGATGTAAATACCATTCCGGCTTATACAATTTCAATAGGTACCCAATTAAAAAGTTGTATTCCTCGAATACTGTATATTTCTACGTGGCAACTCTCTTTGTCTAACCTCAGTGCCGACCGAAGGCAATATGAATCTGCCTTCCAGCAAACAATCAAGCGGAAACTATGTGCCTAAAAAGCAAACACATTCTTAAACAAACACTAATAGACGTATAGTATACCCGCTTATTTATGTACGAGTATGTATATTTTGAAATAATTTCATTGAAAATGTGAGCGTCCAGTAGCACTTGAACTGTATTCACAATTTAATGAGTAGTGAAGTAGTGAGTACTCAGTTTTGGACTCAGTTTGTGGAAATGAGTAGTTGCGGGGTAGGGAAGCAGCGCAGGCATTTAGTTAAAAATGGAAGTGGGAGTGACCGTGACAGCGCAGCTTTTGGAGGTGTCGAGTTCGTGGCACTCAAGGCGTCATTTTCAATTTAATGGATATTTATTTGAAATTTGTGCGCAGAAAAGTTTTTGCGCGCTTAATGGACTATGACAAGACACACAAAATCGATTAACACGTAATTATGTAGTTGTTGTAATTATGTGGCATGGGAAATTTGAGTTTAAAGTAAGAACATTACATTACGTCTTTACAATGCTGCAGTTTGTGTCTTTAGTAATTCTCAATGACTTGAAATAATGAGCTTGAGTAGAGAGTGGACGCTTGACGCTTCGAAAACTTTGGAAATTTAAGGGAAGAAGAAGGATGAGTGGCATTAGCGTGAAGTCTTTCATAATGGTGGACTGAATTTTGAATAATTGGCATGGAAAGAAATAGAGGAGGATTAGATTGATTGACTACGTTTTTATGTGCATTTTTTATTACTTTGTGAAATTACTAAAATGTTATTTTTGTTCTCTTTTATTGCAGATTATAATTAACTGTGCTCTCAAAAAAAGCACTTTCAGAGAAGTGGAAACGCACATATCAAAATTATATTTACACACAGTATAATTGAGGTAAGTTAAACAAACATCTTTTAAAAACAAATTCTATTTAAAATTTATAAATTTTTTGGCCTTTAAATACTTTGATCCTAAAAACTACGAATTACAATTAAATTATGACTCAAAAATGTTTGGGAAACCCTGACCATGCAATTACTGAATGTTTTTGAAGTTCCTGCCGTTATTCGGTAAATTTGGAATGTCATTTAGTTTAGTTAAATAGTCCCGTTTTTGCATTACGTCAGGGCAATGTTTCCAGGATGGACCTATTGCAGATCAGTTTCTGCTCTCCCGGCATTTAGTGTAGCCAGCAGCAAGCTATTTGGCTCACCTTCTATTAATTCGAGTTCTTCGTGGGCGAGGAGTCCAGACTTCGAAGGTTGGGATAAATTGGAAATGTCATCTGCGACGATACTTCGCACTCTTTGGATTTTCCAATGGAGATAAACACTAAACTTAACTAAAACCCACTAAAACCCACTAGAACCCCTTTGAATACTTTTATAGTAGGCGTTGTGAGCCGGGGCGTTGTTGTGGTGCAACTTCCAATCGGCTGCGATGTCTTGTCATACCCGATTGACCCTTCGTTTGAGTCTCTTGAGGACTTCCACGTAAAAGTTGGCGTTAACGGCTTATCCAAGAGGAACAAATTTATGGTGAACGACGCCTTTGATGTCAAAAAAAAATTTGGCGCACTTCCACTAGCCGCAATTTCTGGTCGCCAGTGAGTGAGTGAGTGACAACAGAACAGCCGCTCGTTCGTTAGCTAGGAACGCACTCTAACGAATCAAGTCGGTGCTCGCATGCTCCGTAGTTCCGTCGTGGCGGAAGAAAATCAGTCCTGTTACTTTACGGTCAAACCCTGTATCTCTCTCTATACAATAAGTTCTTTATCAATGAACCTTTCGATTTGATATTTTATACGCTTTGTGGGTTTAGTGAATGGTTTAACATTTCTAAATTGATTAAAGCTGACAGCTGAATTCGAGATGATCTAGAATTTGGAGAGAGTTAGCGAGTTTCAAAGAAAACCCGCGGGATGTATAAAAAAAATTATAATGTCTAATTTCTGCAGGGAACTCAACTAACCAATAACTAGCCCGCTGATAGTTTTTATTAAAGAAGTGCAATGCCGGCAATTTTATTATCAAAATCAAATGAAATTTCTGTGCTTTTATGCACAAATTGTATACAATAATTTCGCAGAAACTGTTATTACCTTTCTTGATGCGAAAAATCCAAAAACCACAAACACTTTTCAACTGCGCTGGACACTTTTAAAACGAAAAGTCACCGCATAAAAATGATGAAAACGACTGAAATAACTGTACTGCGACTTGTCGTAAACGTTGTTATGTTCTCAGTATCCAATCAGCAAACAACTAAACTGACATTCATATAAACCGACGACATCAAAAACAACAGTCGTCCTCAACATCATCCTAACCGCAGCGCTGACGAATGCCCGGCATCATATGTACGTTATGTCAACGTTGATGTTCGCTCGATGTTCTCAATGTCAGTTGCATAGCCAATGCAGCTCGCAAGCATGGAGATATGAAGAGGGCACCTGCGAAGCTTACTGTTGTCCAAAATTGTCCAAACTATGTCAGCACCATTTCTGTCCTGGTGCATAGAATAATAACTCCCTTTATGTGCCGACCTGAGTGAGTATGCGAATGAATGGCCGGTGGAGCGTGTTTGTTGTGAAAATAAGTGGGTGTTCCATAAAATGATCTGATTTCATTGCAAAACAGTGTCACAATCTCATGTGAAGTGAAATGGTATCAACTCTGTGCATGTGCGTGTGCGGTCGTTTCTAAAGAGAGCAGCAGTTCGTTTAGAAAAGCACTTATTATAGTACACGCTTTGGTCGCACTAATCCAGTGAGTCCCATTCAACTTGGTCACATCGAGGGCGCCCACAACATCCCTCGTAACGGTTGCATTTTTTTAACCTTCTTTGTGTTTTGTTCCTTATTAACGTGTTCCTTTCACCTGCATTCATTGCTCATTGAATTGAGGGCTTAAGCAATCGTACGCCTCATAGCGGTAGACTCTCATTCCAGAAGCTCCCCATTTTGTGTGGCGTGGAGTGTTCCCGTTAGTCACGTGACTGTGCTTGTGCAGCCCCTTTTTATTCATGTTGCAGTTCACTCGTTTGTTATAATGTGTTGCCATTACACATTTGTATATATAAACGTGTATAGTGTTTGCTCCCGTTTTGTTGTTGTTCAACGGACTTAAGAGTTTCAGTGTTTTGTAACATTGACGAAAGCTCAGTTGGTTTAAAAGAAATAATGGCATACTCCCTTTTAGCGATTGCGCCGTTCTGTTTTATTTATGTTAAATTTGCTTCAGTAGATTTTGTTTAAAAAGAGGATCAGCATATATCTTGCTAATATAGATATTTATATTCACACCAAATTACCGTTATTCATGTATTACTAGATATATACTTTTTGGAAAGATATATTTAAAAGATTTTGAAAACTCCTAATTATTTATTAATGAGACCAATCTCAAGTGTCTACTACTATGAGCAAAAAACCGTAAGATTTTGATCATAATTTTAAAATTCTTAATACACTCTTCAAAATCGATCCCCCTCTAGGTAACCACTCTTGACCGCAATAGACTTTATCCAACTTGTTTTTCAATCCTCGAAACTGTTTTTAAAGTCAATTTCCGGAATAGCCTTCAATGCGCGTAGCGATTCACATTTAATGGCTTCAATTGACTCAAAACGGGTTCCCCGGAGCGGTCCTTTGAGTTTTTTGAATAGCCAAAAGACGCGCGGAGCTAAATCAGGCGAATATGGCACGATATTGGTTGAAAATTTGGAGAAAAACTCACGAAGAATCAATGCAGTATGCGACGTGGTGTAAAAATCAAGCGTTGTCGGCCCATAATTTCGGCCCCTTTTTCTGAATATCTTCGCCCAAACGACGCATAACACTCAAATACTATTCCTTGTGTACAGTTTGAGCGGTCGGAAGAAATTGACAGTGCACCACACCTCGTTAGTTGAAGAAAACTGTCAATAAAACCTCCTTTGACTTGTTTTTTTCGGCTTCGGCTCACCTTTTCCACGATATTCGGCCGATTGATCGTCTGTTTCCGGGTCGTAAGCATAGATCCAAGACTCATCGCCAGTAACAATATGTTTCATGACATCCTGGTAGTCGGAAAGTATTATTTCACAGACGTCAACGCGACGTTTTTTTCGAAAAAATTTAGTGAAGGTTTCAGTGATCTTTCCGATATTCCAACGATGCCAGTAAGATCTCTCACTATGAGTCGTCCATTGTCAAGCACCAGTTCTTTTATTTTATTGACGTTGTGAAGATGTTGATGGCCGTCCTGGACGTGATTCGTAATCAACGCGTCGTCCCTCTTTGAATAATTTGTAACAATCAAAAACACTTGCTCGTGACAAGCAATTATCACCGCAGGCCTTTTCCAACTCTCTGAACGTTTTAGCATCAGAAATTTGAAATTCTGCACACAATTTAATGGAACTTCTTTTTTTAATTATTTTACTCCTCGTAAAAATCGCCGAATGCACTTTATGTACTTCAGAAAGACAATGACAACACTATTATCTTGGTGAGACATTTGGCACAGATGTCAAAGGTACTCATACGAACCTAGAAAAAAATTTCGAAGAATGGGTTTCCGCTCGAAATTTAAATTAAAAAGTCTTACTATTTTTTCTCACTGCAGTATTTTATAACTACTAAAAAAAATAATCAACAATTGGCAAGAGTTTAAAAGTATTGTGAGCAATAAAGGCATGAGTAAGACTTGTTTTTGTGTGGTTTTGTGACAATTGATTAGTGAAAAGTCATATAGAACAAGTAAGGAAGGGATAAGTTCGGGTGTCACCGAACATTTTATACTCTCGCACGATAAAGTGATAATCGAGATTTCATTATTCGCCATTTACATATTTTTTTATTTTGCTGTAAAATTAATTAGAATTAAATTCTGAGAGATTTACCGATATTTTCGGTGAAAAATTAGGTTAGGTTAGGTTGGGCACTGAGTTCTTCGTGTTCGATATCAGGGAAAAGTTATAGTCCGATCACAACAATTTTTCCACAAGGGATACCTCAGCTCACATACCGTATTTGAGTAAAGTTTTATTCCGCTATGATCATTGGTTTCTAATGTATATATTATACAGAGAAGGCATCAGATGGAATTCAAAATAGCGTTATATTGGAAGAAGGCGTGGTTGAGAACCGATTTCGCCCATATTTAGTATATGTCATCAGGGTGTTAAAAAAATATTATATACCGAATTTCATTGAAATCGGTCGAGTAGTTCCTGAGTTATGGTTTTTGGTCCATAAGTGGGCGACGCCACGCCCATTTGTAATTTTTAAAAAAAGCCTGGGTGCAGCTTCCTTCTGCCATTCTTTCCGTAAAATTTTGTGTTTCTGACGTTTTTTGTTAGTCGGTTAATGCACTTTTAGTGATTTTCAACATAACCTTTGTATGGGAGGTGGGCGTGGTTATTATCCGATTTCTTCCATTTTTGAACTGTATATGGAAATGCCTGAAGGAAACGACTCTATAGAGTTTGGTTGACATAGCTATAGTAGTTTCCGAGATATGTACAAAAAACTTAGTAGGGGGCGGGGCCACGCCCACTTTTCCAAAAAAATTACTTCCAAATATGCTCCTCTCTAATGCGATCCTTTGTGCCAAATTTCACTTTAATATCTTCATTTATGGCTTAGTTATGACACTTTATAGGTTTTCGGTTTCCGCCATTTTGTGGGCGTGGCAGTGGACCGATTTTGCTTATCTTCGAACTTGACCTTCTTATGGAGCCAAGAAATACGTGTACCAAGTTTCATCATGATATCTCAATTTTTACTCAAGTTACAGCTTGCACAGACGGACGGACAGACGGACGGACAGACGGACGGACGGACAGACAGACATCCGGATTTCAACTCTACTCGTCTCCCTGATCACTTTGGTATATATAACCCTATATCTGACTCTTTTAGTTTTAGGACTTACAAACAACCGTTATGTGAACAAAACTATAATACTCTCTTTAGCAACTTTGTTGCGAGAGTATAAAAATATTGCTTGAAAGTAAGGTCTCTGGCGCAAAACCGATGGCCAGTATTCTTCGAAGTCATTGCTAGGAAAGAAATACAATTACACTGAAATGTGGAAATCTATAACTTTTTCTGTGTTGGCGATTTTCTCCAAATACGAGGGGGAAAATCCGGGTCTACCAACTTCCATGACCCTTTTATAAAGGTTATGCTGGTTTATTAGTTAGCGAACCGACAAGTTGACGTTGTGTCAACGAAGATGCGTATTCATCACATTCGATTATATCTCTCTCAGCGTTTAATGACGGAATTATTCACACTAAAGTTGTATTTCTATTGCTCGTCACTGTGTGATTGCCCTCTTTTTGTTGAATGAATTCTTGTGATGAATTTTAAAAATACAAATGCTGATAATCGCCTTGGTTTGCGGTCTCTGCAAAAGCTTATCTATCTCCTTGCATTCAGCAAATCAAAAGGGGTGACATGAAAACTTTAAAAGGGTAGCAGATACTACTTCTCATATAGATTTGCGTATATGTATGTATTCTAAGTTAGCGTACAGTTATGGAATGTGTAACGATTGCATGCACTTAGAGTGTACAAGAGATGTAAAAGGAAATCCAACAATCTTATTTCAAGACGGAGAAAGCGTTGATAAAAGCTGAGAGGAAAGCAAATTACAATAAAACTGGAATGAAAATGAATGAAACTTAAGGAACAGTTCTCATTACTTAAGTCTTCGGAATGATTTGAGTGGAATTTTTAAATACTTGTAAAATGTGCTTGTTGAAATGTTGTCTGGAAAAAAAAATAGATGACCAAATTTCATAAAGTCAGTGTGTTTTTCCCTTTCACTGTGGGAGATGTTATAAGTTTTGCTTATCAATTCTTTTACTGATTTTGTTTTCTAAAATCAACATCAATCTTAGATTCCAAATCCGAAAAGTGACACATTTTCCGGTGGTGGCCAAATCTTTGCGAAAAACTCGTAACCCTAACACAAATGATGACGTTCTTGTGCACTGACTTGGCACTGTTTCTCAACAACTATATTTCTTGTGCATTTAATACAATTTTTAGTCTTAGTCTCACAATTTACTTAAATTCAGCACATTTTTACAATACTTACTAGTTTTTAAATAGTCAGCTTTCACCACACCTCACACAAATGAAGTGGCAACTGTACACATTTTATTTTCGCAAAAAGTGTTACGCTTAATATGTGTGGATTTGTATGCCACATCTTCTCCAACTGAACGACCACGTAAAATATGAGCCATTTTTCCTGTAATAAAGCTCCAGCACCAAAGTCGAAGCAATACCAGCAAGTTCCCTTTTCATTTTAGTGCAGCGTACTTAGGTAAGTCGTACCATGATTAATCACAACACTTTCCAACCCATTAATTTTTGTAGCATTTCGGAAGGTGTACGAGTTCTCTTGTATGCATGTGGGGACAGTTATATCCTTGGGTAAAGGCAAGTACTTTTACTTAGTGAAGTGAAGTAGTGACGGTATGGGAAGTTGTTGAGACAAGAGAGCAAAGTTGAGCTGTGTGTGACAAGTTTGTGACAGCTATAACTTATATACATACGAGTACATATGTATATATGCGTATATGTATAGTAAGTTCATATCTACTCACATTTGCGATCTATCAGCAGATGTCTGCAGGGGTGTAATCAAAAATGCTGAGGGGGGTTAGTAATGCGAAGTAGATGTCGCCAACAGTAAATGCTAAGTGGTATTAACCCACTCTTATGTAATGAAAATGTCCTGTGCTCTTATGTGTCTAGCTACCGATTATTTGGGCAGCAGTTACCGGTACTCGAATACGGTGCAGCAACGTGAAACTTACTTGAACCATCACATTTTTAATGACAAATTTTGTCTGTGCTTAGCACGTTAGATAGTTTTAATCATAGGTCTAAATGGGTTGCATAGGACTTAATTCAACATGTGCTACTTCGTACTGAGTAGGCAATTGAGAAGTAAAGTCCTCCCTCGCCCAACCAAACTCTATAAGTAACTCACTATTCCCGCTCTGCTATATGGTGCAGAGGCATGGACGATGACAACATCTGATGAGTCGGCGTTACGAGGTTCTGCAGGAGACTTATGGCCCTTTGCGCATTGGCCACGTTGAATACCGCATTCGATGGAACGATGAGCTGTATGAGATATACGACGACATTGACACAGTTCAGCGAATTACGAGACAGCGGCTAGGTCATGTCGTCCGAATGGACGAAAACACTCCTGCTCTGAAAGTTCTCGACGCAGTATCCGCCGGGGAAAGCAAAGGAAGAATAAGACCTCCACTCCGTTGGAAAGACCAGGTAGAGAAGGACCAGGCTTCGCTTGAAATCACCAATTGACACCACATAGCAAAAAGGAGAAACGACTGCCGCCCTGTTTTCAACTCGACTATAATCGCTACGCCAGTAAAGAAGAAGAAGAAACGCGACGTTTGTTGGCAGACAATATGATGCGTACAAAGTCAGCAGTTGTCACCGGTGTGCTGCCCTTGGATCTTCTACTCGCGGTATCTTCGTCTTAACTTACTAACGTGTTAAAACTTTAAATACTTGCATGTGCACAAAGCGGATGCTGCAACAACAATGCCACAATACTTGCGCTTTGCCATTTCACTGTACAGCCACCATTATGCCAGATATTCGGTATCCGCTGAGAGGAATGGCATAAAAAGCGCAAAATAAGGGAACTAGAAAGAAGAAAATTGGAAATAAAAAATGGTTGACAACAAATTCGTAAAAGTTAGCTTCGCCATGCGTACACTTGAGATTTCATTTTCGCACCTTAACGTTAAGCGTAGAAAGAGAACGACTGAACAGGACGAATTTATGTAAATGTGTGTGGCTGCATTGTTATTGTATGCATAAAAATTTATTAAAGTTTGGTGGTAATAGATCTCTTAGGAAAGGGAAAATATTTCTCTTAGTCTTTGTTTAGTTGAAAGTTGTACGACATTCAGAACTAAATTGAATTTTAATATTTTCTTTTGACGAAAACTGCTAAAAGAGATCGATAAACTGAGTATATTAAATTTTTTGGATAGTTTTAAAATAGATATACGATAATATGACTGACTGTTGAATCCGCGAACTGGTTTGCATTCGTTTCTGTTAAGAAAGATTCAATGTTTGTTTGTTTGCCATTTTGTGTTTCATAAGCTTAAGAAGTATTTAGCTTACTTCTGACATCAGCTTTGGTGCTCCAAAATCTATTTTGTGGATTATTTCTAGTTTTTTCGTAGATGAAAGTGCTGTAATTTCTAAGTTATGCCCGCTTATTCGATACCCAATATAAATTTGGTTTCTTCATTATCTATCGTGGAGAACTAACCTACATGCGTTAAGTGTTCCCTGAAATTTCTTTCGGCTCCCGAAGCAGTTAGAGGTTGAACTTTTTTTCAGAACAAATTTACTGAGTTTTTTTGTTGGTTAAATCCAATCTTAAAGACTTGTAAGCTCTACAAAAAATGAAATTGGTACTTCTTAATCAATTTCGAAATTCATATGAGTCACCCTGCAGTTTTATAGTTAACAAAATAAGCTTTACAGGTTAATTGGTAATCTACGAAACTTTAAACGTCTTATAATCCAAAGCCATTGCTACAAAATTCATAAAACATGTTATTTCACACACATTCAATTAGGTGTGACCTTTCTAACCCACTTACGTAGAATACATACATACATGCGCGCCTGCCACATGCCATGCCACATGTCAGCAGGCGCCTTTAATATCAATAAGTTCTACATACTTAGGGTTGCTGCTAGTATTAGTAAGTAGCATACTATCTATTATGCATTATGGTACCCATTTACCGTTGTACTACGTATTACTGTCTAATGGGTTTTGTGTACAACACATGAGTGGCATGCGATCAACGTATGCTTACCGCTAGGCTGTGCTAGTTTCAAGCGAGAATGCTTTACTTCTCTACTTGGTCAAAAGTGTTGCCATAGAAACACCCTAATTTACCGATGTTGAAACACTCACAAATAGCCTGTCTTAACGGTACTTTGTTTTATATATGATTCACCTACAGTTACTGATTGTGAGGCGGGATAAGCAACTGAGAGACAATGTAGTTGGTCAAGCTACTGGTCTGCCACTCCAAACAGAGTCTTTATGGAAATGTTGTACATATGTATGTGTACGGAAAGTGTAATGTGTAAGTGCTTTAAGAATGTATGTATACATATATGTAAAATAAGGCAAATTTTAGTTAAAGCACCATCTGCAGCTGTTGTCTACTTAAATTTATTGCTTCATATGTTTTGTATTCCTCTGCGACCGACATTGATGCCCTATCGAGTTTAATAATTTTCCAGCATGAGTGTCAATGAATTATACTCGTTCGCGTATCGAATTGTGACACTGCCAAAGCGTTCAGCTCTCCTGAGTGCCAAAATATATTTTAATGTACTTGTGATATTATTAAATCAGTAGTTAGGTATTTTGTTCGCATTTTGCATAAATTATCGCTTGGATGGCTCAAATTGCTATTAATGTGTCTCTTCTGTGTTCGAAGAGTGATAAGAGTGTATGAAAGAGACTTATTGTAATAAATATATACACTGCGTAATGTAAGTACATATAAAAAAGTGATTTCATATTTTATAGTTTGAGCCTAAAATATAATTTAAGTATTTCCTTCCAAAATTTAAGAACTATGCAAAAAAAAAAAAAAAATATATAGAATGGTCACTAAATAAGTTTATAAATTATCTCACACCACCACAATGCTTATTTAGTTACATAAATTAATCTACATAAAAACTCTGCAAGAACACCCTGTACTCTACACATGTATGTACATCTGACAACTCATCGACCTTTGCTGTCCATAACAAATAATTGTAAAATAGTTCAGGCGCATATACTTGTATTTCATAAAGACAATATACCCTTGGCTCCGTTGAACCTTAATGTAATTTTAGAATGCTTGTCAGCGCCATGCCGTTTAAACAAACGATTATGATGATTAACGAAGTAGAAGATAGTTGCTTAAGAAATCGAAAGTTTCCCTTTCTCCTCTTTGTCTTTGCTAAACCCTTGGCAGCAGCAAAAAACAAAAATTTTAATGAAATTTTATATGCGGGTTGGCAAAGTGTGCGTGTTTCTGTTCACAAATGTAATTGATAACCAAAGGGGCCAAAGTTTATTAACTATCATTAAAGTCAAGCACATTATTAAAAGTAAAGGGAAAAAGAAACATGAGAAATCCCTGTAAATATAGCCGAAAATGGAGTAATAACTGAGTATTCCATTGGAATGAGCAGTTTTTTGAGTACATCGGGAGGGTTATAGAAATCACCGTTATATTAATTTTAAAACAGCTTTTTAAAAAGCTGCCACTTATTTGAAAATTCGTAGAATTTAAAAATGTACATAAAGTTCTAATTTATAAACATGATATTTGTTTTTGATGTTTTATTTTAACAAGTTTTTCTCATATAAAAAATGATTTTTTTTTTAGAATTTTATATTGTTAAAAAAATACTAATACTAAAAAAATAATAATAGAAATTTTTGGACAAAAATATTTAAAACTCGGCCATTACGACGCCATATCCGCTGACCCCTTGGAAAAAAATTGCGCCCGCGTTGGTAGGATAACTCCTTACAGGATCATCTAAAGTGAATAATACGACTTTTAGTTAAGTAAAACATTAATTTAGAATTTGGGCGAAGAAAAAAACTGAAGATTAGATTTTTGGTAAACATTTCTACAAAAAAAATTAAAATTTCAGTGTAAATTTCCCGAATTTTTGTTTTCAAATAGTTGTAATCAAAAAAAATAACCTTTAACCAAGTCTTTAAGAATTGTATCTAGAATTATTAGAATTATTAAATGAGGTAATGCACCGCGACCTAGGGTCTATTGTGCCCTCTCCTATATCACATGACCTCACAGAGCCCAAGCAGCCTGAATAGTTCCAGGAGTTTGCTGGGCTCAAGCGAGGTTATGTGATCCCTGCTGATATACACTGAATCCAGGGCCTTAAGCCTTTTCCCACAGATTGCTGTGCAATCCTGGATAAGGTGTGCTGGTGTCTCCTGTTCCAGGTCGCAGAACCGGCAGAATTGTATCTCAAAGAGCTGTGTAAAATTTCATGGAGATCAGTTCAGTAGTTCTGGAGAAATCTTTCTAAACGACTTCAAAAACATAGTTTCCAGAAAAACGCGTTTAAAGACGGCGCGCTTAGTCTAGCTAGCCTCGAGCGCACAGGTTCTCAAAGCTGTAACTCCGAAACTATTACTCATATCAACTTAAAAATTTAGGACAATATTCTAGAATTTAATAAGACAATAAAATTAAATCGATTTTTTGAAACCCGTAAACCTCTGTAATCCCTTAAAAATGATATTTGGAAAACTAACGAGGGTTGCCACCGTTTAATAATTTTAATGAACAATTGATTAAAATCAAATATCACAATGTGACGAACAATGAGGAAGTATTATAAAGGCTTTAATTTGAATTTTTTGATAGAGTTGCCAACTATTTAATGAGATTATAATATTTATTAAAATTTATATTAATAACATTTAAAAATTAAAATTATTTTTGTGCATTTTTTCAAAATTACATTGAAATAAGTTTGGTTTATACAAATATTTCAGTTAAAAAATAATTCAAAGATGATTTGAGGGCCTGATACATGAATTGTACTATTATGGAATAATTGAAAAAATAAAATCGGATGCAGAAAACAAGTTTAGGAACCTCAAAAGTCTCAAAGTGATAAGCATTATAGGAAAATATTTTGAAACGCTCATAAAACATTTTTAATCGATTTCGGCACGATATTAGAAAATCTTCATTAAGAATACGGCAACTCTAACTTTTATTTCTAAAATATCAAATATTAGGAATTAGTAAAATGTGCTGACGTAGATAATCGGAAAGCTGCTACAATTGCAGCAAAAATTGAAATCAGTGTTATTCTATTGCGAAAGTCCATTTAGTAATTTGAGCTTTAACGCTGCTCGAATAATAAAGTGCAATAACTTTTCGACGCGACACATTCCCCGTTAGTCAGCAAACGCGATTTAATTTGAACCCTATCAAATATTCATATGTAGAATATTCTAAAACTCCACAAACTGGCCACTTTAGCTCAAACGTTTGTTGGTCATTTTCGACTTTTTTTGTCGACCGCTGACCCACGGGTGGTAACACTTACATACGCTCGTGTGTAGATTCCTAGATATGAGTGCATGTATATAAAGAAAGGCAGTGAGTGTCACGCCAAAAATCTGAGTGGCGGCAAAGCTTTTCCTTCGTTTTGTGCATATGAGGGATCGTTATAACGGTAAGCTTTAAGAGAGCTAATCTTCAAATTTTCTTTGGATTTTTTTTCTTAACGCCTACCAAATGGATAAAATATTTATTTGAGTATTTTTCTTGAGAAGATATCTAAAGCAAAAATTGGAGGTTTTTTAAGCTTATTTTTTCCCTTGATCCTTTTTTAACCCGTTACATTCCTACAGTCCGAGGTTAGCCCTATGAACGTTTATCCTGGAAGGAAAAAGAAACATATTTTTATCATTGATTAAATAGTTTTCGAGTTACATGCAATCTCCGATGGCGCTAAAGAAAACATCATCCACTGCAGCACTGATTCCGACTGAAAACTTGGAAAAAAAAAAAACACATTGAGGGCAGGGCTTCTAAAACCCTTCGAATTTGGCACTACTGCAGAAGAGTTATTGTCCCAAAATGGGACTTGTGACCATACGTGGTCCGTTGACTCTATACAAGTGTCGGTGGCTAACGTATGGTGCGGTGGTGGATGGTATTATCGAAAAAGTTTAATACGGCACCCCAGGAACAGGTGTAATAGGCCTCCTTGCTGGGAATTACGGGCTATGTCAACTAAGCCTTTGGAGTTATCCTTGATATTCGGCCAATTCATATACAAGTCAAGTATAAAGCAATGCTTACGGCCGGCCTTGATTTTAGACTATTGGAGTCAGATTTGGCGTCACCACGGGCATGGTATCTATCATATTCGACTTTGTTAGCAAATTGGGATTAATTTGGCAATACGACCACGCAAAGGAGATACTTAAGAAAGAAAACAATGTTATCATTCCCCAATAGATATTGTTCGGCCAATGGTTATCGTCAGTTTTAACGGCGAAATCCTTAAGCTGTCCCAAGTCGTTCAGCTCCTTCAAGTGATGTTTGAAGTAAAGAATTCTAAAAGAACAACACAGGCCATATCACATAGTTACTTTGAGGTAATGTTGATGGGGGATAGACAAAAAAGCTCCTACTTTTTGATAAAAGGTTATCACAGAACATCTACCCTTTAGATGATGAGACGCTGGAACATTATTTATACGAATGTTCAGCCTTCAGCGAGATGAGACGGGACATATTTCATCAAGGCTCCATCTTAAAAGACATTGGGCTACTGGGGTGGTAAAGAATCAAGTTTTTTTTTACCAAATCAACTGAGTTGGTGGATAAGTCTTAATCTGATTACCATCCGGGACCACAATGGACCTAATTTTATAACAACAATCACACATACACATAAAAATTAACCCCCTGTGAATTGTCTTTTAAAACACAAATACTTGTTCCTTCACTTACGGCACACAATTAAGTGGCTTTCATGTAAACATACTTTAAGTAAAACCAGACAACCGTCATATTCCTTAAAACACTCATACATAAACATTTGAACTTCCAAAAACTTTCGAACAAAATATATAACAACTTTGTTGTTTCCACAACTGAACTACAACGGCGCCCTAAAACATATACTCAATGAAGGACTCGTGTCTGTACATAATTGTTGCTTACATAATTGCTTTTATGATTATGAGTCGCAGGCATTTGAAGGAGTGGCTTGGTGGTCGGGTATTCTTCTGGCTAATGTTAATGTCGGGTCGGTTGGGAGGTGATGTTTCGGTTTTATAGTTTCCTTTCAAGCATATTACACTGAAAACAACAACAATAACAATAACAACAACAACAAAACAACACTTTGTAACAATTTAACACTGAAATTATGTAAACTTGGTTTGTGGTAGTAAAACTTAACACTACCGGATGTGGTAATGTGTAACAATCACCTGGTGGCCGTTCTTTTATGACCAAAAATCAAAACAAAACTCCGCCATTTACATGGATTAGTAGTTTATATAGTGTGCACTTGATATTATTGTGCTGTATGATTGTAATCCATGGAGCTTTAATGTCTTCTACTTACCTTGTAATTTGGTTCGACAAATTTGTAATTGAAGTAGGCACGTTCCGCAGTTATAAAAGTGTACCAATGGGGTGCCGGTGTCGATACCGTTTATAAAGGGTTATGTTACCGTTCAGTAGAGACTGTGATCAGGTTAACCTTAGCAATTTTAATGTCGAAATCCGAAAACTGCATATTTGGTGTCGACTCTCATTTTAGCTCTCAGATAGTGCTATCCATTGTCAATGATCCTTTTGTTTACATTTAACCAAGTCCACATCCATTGTTTACATTTAGCCAAGTAAACAACCTTTGTTTACATTTGGCTTCGTGGACCCTCTTGCTTACATTTTATGGGATCACAGTACATTGTCAGAGTACTGTCCACAAATATGCAAACGAACACATTCTGAAATTTATTCAATAGCTATTTAACAGATTCGGTAATCCTGTTATATGAAAAATCATAAGAAGAACAATAACAACTATGACATTTCGTTACAAAAAATTGATATTATCGCTAAACAATACAACTGAAGGAACGATAAGGACTTAAACTTCAAATAAGGTGCGCCGCTTCATAGCAAACACCTACACTTACGCTCTATCGCAAGATTACTAAGGTTACTGATTATGAGAAGCTGTAAGAACCTTAAAAAAGGTCGTCTTATACTCGTAAGTTAAGGGCTTACGTGGGTTTTGAAATTCCAAAAAATCGTTTTTCTATTTTCTTTTTTTTTTTTAATACTACTCAAAGTTTCAAGGCAATCGCGTCGTCGTCGGCTACCAACCGTACTTCAATCTTTGATTATGGTTTTCTGCACACATTATTTTCAAAATCGGTGTCAAGATTTCTCAGAAACTAGTGAAGCGATTTTATTGAACATTTTCACAGTTCTTCTAAATAGGATGACTTCGGAATCAGAGGATTACAACTATTTTTTTCAAGTCAAATTTTTTGTAAATCCTTTACGACTTATACTAAACTACTTACTAACCGATGATATTTGAGTTTCGGATTTTGGATGAATACTTCGACCACTGCGAGTAGAAGTTTTTGGGCGGTGCCTCTGGAAACCAATTGCCAATGGCTGAATTTCCAAAAAAAAAATATTTAAAAGTAACCAATTTTTATTCGAATAGCTATTTGTTTTTTGATATGCTTAAAAGTTCTAATAAATTTATACATGTATTCGCAACTTCGGCTAAGTAGAATTACGGTACGTTCTCTGTTAATTTCCCTCCGTAAAGTCAATGGAATAAGAGCCAATAAAAAATAACGTGAGAAAGACACATGTGATTAATAAACAGACTGCACACTAACAACAACACGAAAACTTTCGACACTCGAATTATAACTTTAATATATCTCAATGTGTTTATGCGGATAATAGTCTGATAATATGGTGCTCAAAATGGTTTACTAAAGATATTTAAATTTTTCTATACACATTTAACTCACTCAATCTTTTACCATAAAAAAATAACAACAACAACTTAGAGCTACGCGAAACGAGCTTTTATATTGCTTTTTAAAACTTTGCGCAACGGCTTAATTACCATTGCACGCCAAGCGTTAAATACACAACAACAAAGCGCAATCTACGCCACAATTGTCCTTATCTCAAACAGCTGACGAGTGCGGCAATTTGTGGTGGCGAAGACTATGCTTCTACTTCTGCTTCTGCTTAGAGTGAAAATTAGTTTGTTTTGTTTTAATTTTTTTTTATTTGCTTTTATTTTCCCATTGCACGTAAGAGGATCGAGAGCGGCGCTTATTAGGCGTTCTGCTGCGCTTCTTCTTCTGCTTAGTTTTAGTTTTAATATTGATTTTTATTCGTACGGGTTATGTCTGTTGGTAGCAACACGTCCGGAAAGCCGAAAGACGCTTAATGTGTTCAATCCAATTAAAAGTTTTAGCTTTAGTTGAGCTATCGCGTCGGCGTCTTTGGCTAGTTATTGGGTTGCCAGGTTGTCGGGCCAGGCGCCCGCTCAAACGAAACCAACTTAAGCTAGTAATACTTGGAAGGAAAAAGGAAATATAGAAAATAAACGAATTAATTTAACAAGCTCGTGCACGGTGGGCCGTTTACATACTTGAATGGGTCGCAAAAGGTGCCTGCAACTTTTCTTCTGATGGCGCTGGACAGGTGTGTATACATGTAAGGTCGGTTATTTAATCTGGTTTTGAAAGTTCTCTTTGATTGAGATGGGTTTCAACAGTTGCTGCGAAGACGTCTTCATTTACTATTTAGCTACGAATCTTCTTTGAAAGAGTAATTACGCCATTTAAAACAGCGGTAAGTGTGAAAAAAAATTTTAAATTTGAATCGCTGATAATATTTTTTTATAACAATTTTGATTAGTGTGACAAGTTGAGTCGATTTCGACAAGTCTTTATATCTGTCCGTTTGTATACATGCGCACTAGTCCGTTAGTTTTTGAAATATCGAATTAAAACTTTGCACACGTCTTTTTCTAACTAAGTCACTGTCCTTGGTCGGAACCTCCGATATCGGATCGCCATAGCATATAGTTGCCATATAAGCTACCATAAACGATCGGAATCAAGTGCTTGTATTTTGTTTTTGTTGCCGGAGGAGGAATCATCGAAAGATACCGTGTTGTTTTAGACGGCATGCACGATTCATCCTACTCGCGCACCAGTGTTAATGTAAGTGGAACTTAACTCCCTACTCTAACTCCGTCTCCTCTAGCTCTTTATTTTCCTTGCGCAACCGTCGCTTAGCAATTTACGTTAGGAGAAGCTTTAGACGGTTGGGCCTCGATCTAAAAATTTTACGACTCCCAGTTGGTCATCCGTATTTCGCTCTTTCTCTGGCACTCTTTTCTTCTAAGCTCTATTAGTCTATCGCGCTCCATTCTTTAACAAAATTTCACACCTGTGGGGAACGTATCATGTAGGGTAAATGTTTTCAGGGATTAGCCTATTTTTCATTTGACGAGATATCTTCATGAAATTTGGCATAGATTATTGGCCAAGGTAATTATGCAATATACGAGGAAAGTGTTCAGATTGGACCACTATAGCACATAGCTGCCATATAAATGGACCGATCAAAATCAAGTTAAACATCTTTTATATTGCTTTATTCTATAAAAAAAAATGTGAAGGTTATTATTTCTGCTATTTTTCTATTCACTTCACTGTGCGACGTAGGATTACGGCGCTAAATTCTTTATGGTTAAGTTAGTGCAATACACAAGAACCAATAAAACATCGACACACTCACACTACTGCCTGCCTACACGGCGCTAGACTGGCTTTGCAGTCTTCTTCGCCGCTTACGCCTTAATTAATGACAATGAAACACGCAAACTGTGGCTATGAGGTCAAAATACGTGTCGGATTTGAACATTAAGTTCCCAGTTCGAAACCAAAAAGTACCCTAGATGCAAACACAATGCTAGTTGCCTGCTCTACACTGGCGCCTGCACTCCAGCCCGCTCTAGTCGCTTGAAAAGTGCATTCTCTTTCGAAGTTCGGGGTGCGGGGTTCGGTGCTCGGCGATGCAAAAGTTCGTTAGTTCATGCGGTTTTCGAAAAACAAATGAAAAAAAGTAGAAAATAATGTAAATTACTTAAATGGACTTAAGCGTATACTTAACTATCGCAACACAAACACATATATATACATACACAGACACACGACAGGTAAATAATGTTGTAGTAGCAGGAAGTCACAGCGAAACCATAGAACACACAGCAGTAAAGGAAATCTATGTTCGCGCTCGTGTGCATGTGTGTATGTGTGTGTGTCGGGTGTGGGCGCTTGATGTGCGAAAAGTCAAGTCCACACTTTATGCGGTCAATGGCTGACGGCGGTTAGTTAAAACGAAGCGGAGAGTGTGCGGCAGTCAAGGAGAAATAGCAACTTAAGCTGAATTTAAACAAGCTTGCGTGCTTAAAAGGAAATATATAAGTATATGTGTGTGTGAATTAATGGCCACTAATACCAGAAGTAAATAGTGTTTTTGTAGGGTTACTTGTGTAGCGCCAAAGAACCCTTCTGCAACTTAAGCGTCTAACAAATCTTCGTAATTAATCAATTTGTGGCGCACACTACGAGTTTTTAACTTAAACTGAAATGTTGTTGTAAACTACAATTTATACTCATATATGTCCACAATCCTCTTAGAAGTTTAGTACAATTTATTTTTAAGTCTGAAATTAATTTACATTGTTTACCTTTCTTTTGATTGCAGCTACCTATCGGCTTGACGTACTATATACATATCCAAAAGTCTCAAAACTTAATGGCTTTGACGGTTTGCTATTTTGCATTTCCGTCGCTTTAAACGGTGAGTTACGTACTTAATTTCTAAGCAAGTTGGAAATGAAAGGTGAAAAGTGCTTTCCAGATTGCACGAGGTTACAATAGTCTATGTCTTTTAGATATTCTTCTTTTACGGCCTAGAGATAAGTGAGGTCGTTTTGGTCCATTCGGACTAGGTCATCCAGTGTAGCCGCTGAACTACATATGTCAATGTCGTTGTATATCTCATACAGCTCATCGTTCCATCGAATGTGGTATTCACTGTTGACAATGCACAAAGGGCCATAAATCTTCCTTTCCCTCGAAAACTCGTAACGTCGAGTCATTAGATGTTATCATCGTCCATTCCTCTACATCTATAACAGAACGGAATAATGAGTAATCTATAGAGTTTGGTTTTAGTTTAGTTTTAGTTTATGGACCCGATACAGTTTCCATTTCCACCGCACAACGATGGTTTCAACGTTTTCGTTCTGGTGTAGAGGTGGTCGAAGATGCGCCACGCTCCGGAAGGCCTGTCGTCGAAAATTGCGATCAAATCGCTGAATTAGTCGAAAGAGACCGGCATAGTAGTCATCAAATTGTTATAAACCATTTGAAGAAGCTTGGAGTCACTAAGAAGCTCGATGTATGGGTGCCACACGAATTGATTCAATAAAAATACCGCAAGACTTTTTTGACAACCCATTATATAGAAAGCATATAAAGCTTAACTTATATGTAATACAATAACTCTTGACTACTCCAATTCTGGCTTTGATGTTTGTTGTTAAGAAAATAGTTTTTACCTATATTGGGTCGTTCACTAAGTAATTTCGTTTGATGGCAAGAGCTGATCTAATTGAATTGTTTCGTAGCCAACTTCACATTTAATCGCTTTACCGTTAAATATTTGAATAGCTGATATGTTAGGCGTGACTAGTTTTGGTTTGGTGACCTATTGAAGAATGAAGATCGAAAACAGCATTTTTGGTATTTTACTGTTTTGCTATCAAACGGGTAAAAATGAGGTTCAAGCCAAGCGAAAATTATGTGATATATACTCGTAGTATACTGAAAAGATATGTTGACCGAACACTAATACTAATACACTAATACTCGTACCACAATTGGCTTACAAAATTTTGTTCTGGTAATTTTGTTCTTGAGGAAACACCACGTCCTGGAAGGACTCTTGAAGACGATATGAGTTGTTGACTCGGCTATAATCGCGTAAGCGGTGTCTACGCCAGTAAAGAAGAAGAAGATATATGGATTTGTCATATTCTTATCGAACAAAATTCGTCGTATTTGCTCAAAAAAAAAAAGAAGTGATCGCATTGTTGCTGGCGACGAAAAGTAAGCTGTTTACAAGAAAGTAAAGCGGAAGAGATTATGGTCTATAAAGGTTGAACCAGATCAAACTATTTCGAAGGCTGATAGTCACCAAGAACAGGTTATGTTGTTTGTTTGGTGGATTTTAAAGGGATCGTTGATTTTGAGTTTTTGCCCGACTATACCACGATTAATTCTCAAGTGTATCGTGATCAGCTGAACAAATTGAGTGATCCAGAATTGATCAATAGAAAAGGTGTAGTGTTCTATCAGGATAATGCGAGACCTCATGCAAGTTTAATGACTCGCCAAAAGCTTTTATAACTTGAATGGAATGTAGCACATCCGCCATAATATTCAGACTTGGCACCTTCGGACTTGGACTTGTTTCGGTCTCTGCAGTATTTTTGGGGGTGGGAGAACCTTCACTTAAAATCAGGACGTCAAAAACCATTTAAATCAATTTTTTGCCTACAACAACAATTTTATGAGCGTGGAATGAATGTCTTGCCCGAAAGATAGCAAACGATATTGTATCAAAATGACATATATATGACTTCATAAAAAATTTTACCCAATAAAAAAATGTGTTTAAATTGCACTAAAACACGAAATTGTTTAGTGAACGACCCAATATATTAAGCCACCATTACCGCAATGTCCGCTCTGTACGAGATTGTATCGGCGTGTTGGTAAATGACTAAACTAAATTTCGGTAGCGACTTATCATTATTGACAGCTGGCAGCTGACAGCAGTTAGACAGCGTGGCAAGTTGTGGTGGCTCGGGAGTTTTTGTCAACAGCGCAGCAAAAGCAGTTGCTTGTAATTCTATTACGACTGTTGGATTTCAGCATGTTTTCCATTTGGAATTCTAGCTATCAATCTTTCAACTACAAATACAAATACAAAGGCCACTCCGGCATACAAGCATATATGGTTGTGTACACACATAGTCACACGAGGATATTAAATGCCAAAACGACGTTTTCCACCGAAAATTCTGACATTCCAGCTAAGCAGAGGGTTCGTTAGTGCCATATGGCACGACAATGGATTCTGACTATGAGTGCATATTAATACAAGTAGAGTATATGGGATGGTATCGACAACAAAATACTGCATGTAAAATTTATTCATACTTTAGTAGTGCCATTTTTGGTTTTTCATGTGCTCTGCTGATATTTTTAATCTTTCACCAGAAGAGAAGCTCAGCTTTAACGTAGCCAGCGAGATATGTGTCCGCTAGTTTTCAGAACAAGATGAACAAGTCAGAAATAATGGCGTTCAAATCCAGTTCATACGCAGAGGACAAAATGATATAAACGGATTATTTGTGCTAAAATATGGTAGTTAAAGGTAGCCTACTCTAAATTACAGATTTCTTGCTTTACATTCAGATTATTTACTAACTTTTGCCAGTACTCGAAATCGTTATTTGCTACAAATTGACAATCGATTCACTTGAATTTTCTCTTTTAATTTCCAAAAGTGTATTGTTTTCGCGTTCTTTGCGACTCTTTCAAATATTGTGTGTACTCTCACTTTTCCAATCGCTGCGTGCATCTCTTTGCATCAGTCCAAGTAACGGGTGATTTTTTTGAGGTTAGGATTTTCATGCATTAGTATTTGACAGATCACGTGGGATTTCAGACATGGTGTCAAAGAGAAAGATGCTCAGTATGCTTTGACATTTCATCATGAATAGACTTACTAACGAGCAACGCTTGCAAATCATTGAATTTTATTACCAAAATCAGTGTTCGGTTCGAAATGTGTTTCGCGCTTTATTTTGTTCAGCGATGAGGCTCATTTCTGGTTGAATGGCTACGTAAATAAGCAAAATTGCCGCATTTGGGGTGAAGAGCAACCAGAAGCCGTTCAAGAACTGCCCATGCATCCCGAAAAATGCACTGTTTGGTGTGGTTTGTACGCTGGTGGAATCATTGGACCGTATTTTTTCAAAGATGCTGTTGGACGCAACGTTACGGTGAATGGCGATCGCTATCGTTCGATGCTAACAAACTTTTTGTTGCCAAAAATGGAAGAACTGAACTTGGTTGACATGTGGTTTCAACAAGATGGCGCTACATGCCACACAGCTCGCGATTCTATGGCCATTTTGAGGGAAAACTTCGGACAACAATTCATCTCAAGAAATGGACCCGTGAGTTGGCCACCAAGATCATGCGATTTAACGCCTTTAGACTATTTTTTGTGGGGCTACGTCAAGTCTAAAGTCTACAGAAATAAGCCAGCAACTATTCCAGCTTTGGAAGACAACATTTCCGAAGAAATTCGGGCTATTCCGGCCGAAATGCTCGAAAAAGTTGCCCAAAATTGGACTTTCCGAATGGACCACCTAAGACGCAGCCGCGGTCAACATTTAAATGAAATTAACTTCAAAAAGTAAATGTCATGAACCAATCTAACGTTTCAAATAAAGAACCGATGAGATTTTGCAAATTTTATGCGTTTTTTTTTAAAAAAAAGTTATCAAGCTCTTAAAAAATCACCCTTTAGATATGTGTTTGTGTAGTCAGCGTCAGTAGTTTGAATATTGACAAACACACCCCAATAAAGTCAATTTTATTCAAGAGCGTTGACAGCGCAACTTTATAAGTTCGTTGGAAATAATATACACATGTCGTCAAAATAATAAGTACGGCAAATAGCTGTATAGCAGAGTAGTCGATGGTAAATTTGTTGATATATTGTTTCTATTTTGGCTCTCAAATAACCCGCATGGTGGTGCTGAGACAATAAATGCCGAATTCATCAAAAGAAAAGTTAAAATGTTTGCCTTTATAGAGCTGAAAAGCTTTTCAGTACGATTCTGTCCTACAAAACGCACTGTACTCTTTGATATAAGAAGAATATAAAAAAGAAATCCGTCAATCGAGCAACTGAAAACTTGTGTAATTTAACTACCCAACCCCTCAAGATCATTTTATACAACCTTAGTTGTTATAATAATCTAGTGTGATCCATTTTGAGGTTCCCCACTTTTTTAAGGAAAAAACACAGAAACTTCGTATTTAATGTGGAATATTTATAATCATTCGAAAGAACAATCTTTACCATTAATTTTTGAAGATTATGTCTTTCAAATGTTGGCCGTGTCTAGGTCTTTGTTGGTCCTTCCGTTGAGTCCAATTTTTGATGACCCGTTCGAGCATTTCGATTGATAACTGGTGAATGACATGGGTGATGTTTTGCTCAAGAGCCTGAATCGAAGCAGGATTGTACACATAGACATTGGACTTTACATATCCCCACAGAGCAGGGGTACAATAGACCTAAAGTCGCGGTGCAAGCTTCATGTAAAAAAGTTGCGTAATTTCATTGTCGCACATCCTCTGTATTCCCTTAACGAAGAAATTTTTGCGTAAATTAAAAACATGCTTTATATATAGCACGTAATTATTAATCTGACGAGCGCTGTACGTTACCATTTGAGTAAAAAAGTGATTTTGTGCTATTTTCTCGCTCGTATTTTCGCCTGTCAATCACTATAATCAACTCGCTGTCAGCAGTCAGGATGCATTAAGTGCTTTGAAGTTTTTCTTCTTGAACATTTTTATTCCCACGAAGTTTAATTTAACATCATCCGCTGCAGCGGGTACCAACTTTACATTTCACTTCTGCATTTGTTGTACGTTTTTTTTATTACACATTAATAGTTTTGTCGTTTTGTCGTTTCGTCGATCATTTTCAATTTGCTGAGTGTTGTCTTTTTTTAAATTTTTCCAAAATGATTGCCCCGTGTAGATTCTGTTAATGCGTATCTCGAAGTTTGATGTTTGTTGAGTATGTTCTAGGAACTGTGGTGAGTGCTGCCACCATCGCACTCTGTGTGTTTTTACAGCTGATAGATTTGAGTTTTTTAGTTTAAATGAACGCTTCGTACTCGTGTTTCGGTCGCAGTTAAGGCGACTTGCGACTTATACTCTAAGAATTCTTACTACACCACTTGTTTTAGCGCTTTCCCATGACATTTGTTGGCACTCTCTGACAGCATTGTTCATTTATTATAGCAAATAAATCAATTTCTTAGAAGAATTTTGTTAGATTTTCCACTTTGCTGCCGATGTCAATAAATGCATTTTATTGTCTCCGAAAGGGCTATACTGAGTCGAGCTTATACTGAGTGAAGCGCGCTCTAGAATTTTTGCGACTTGTAATATATATTTTATGTATAATTTGATTTTGTATTGCCGCTGGCATTGTGCGATTCGCTGAGTGACCCAATTGCATATATATATGTGTGTGTGTGCCTTCATTTCTATTGTGTGGCGCCCGCACGTTTTCTCACTGGAAACTAAATATTTATTGCTTTGTTTGTATTTGCTCGCATCTCGCATCAACATACCGATACGAGTATATGGTATGTATGCTTATATTTTTTAAATCTTCGTATTTATTATTGTACGCGACTGCGAGTCGGGAAATCTTGCGCTTGTGGGGATTAAGTTGCCAATTTGGCGCTCCATAAAGTCAATAATAACGTTGATTATTTCGTAAATTTGCAGTTTTCTGTATAAAACATATAAAATAATATTTATTTATTGAATTCTTACTCGTGTTTTTTATTTTCTTTTTTGAAGAAAGTTAAAAGAGATACAAATTTCTTCCAAAGAAGTTATAAATTTAATATAATTGCTAATTGAAAATAACTTTTTTCCTAAAATATGTTGGTGAATTATAAATCTGAATAGAGAATTGACCTATGCACTTTGATTGTTTTTTCTTTCAATTTAGAGTTCATTATTGTATATATTTGTTAAAAGACAAATTTGAAATGGCATTGCCGCTTAGATGTTAACAATTTTAAGCTCCTATGGTTAATTTTACTTTGAAACACAATTGCCACAATCTCGCCTGACCAATAGCGCATACTTTACTTATTGACGACGCCATTCAGCCAGAAATGAGCCTTATCGCTGAAGATGATTTTTCGATGAAAATCTTGATCATTTTCAAGTTGTTGTTCAGCCCCTTTTACGAACATACGCCGACTCTGGTGGTCAGTTCTTACGTCAAGGCAGCAATATTCTCGACACTACATGCATTTTTTACCTCACGGGCACGTGAACATTTTGTACTGTGCATGTGGATACAAATTTTTCCACTAGACGCTCAATTGTTGATCTGACAGGACGATTATGACGACCATTAATTGAACTTAGCGCTCTTAAAGTTGAGGCCAGTGACTATGAATTTCGGTAATAAATTTTAATAAGTTCGACTCGTTGTTGGATCGTATATCTTTCCATGATGAAATGGCAAAAGTTACTGAAGAGAAATGTCAAAATAGCAGGAAAAAATATGGCGTCGTTTGCTGTCCCTACGGGTCTACTTTTGTAGTGCCCTGATTACAACAAAAATGTCAAACTTTACGATCCAGTAGCCAGACTGCAATAATAGGATTGCAAAAACCTGTAATACAAAAGTAACCTTCGTATGATTGAAAATTGTGTTAATTTTAGGTGTAGTTCCTTTCTGACAAATGGCGATTCGAAAGCATACATTCATAACTTTTTAGCCTAACAGTAATAAAAGTACTTGAAAGCACTGAATGTATTATTGATGATACATATGTATTACTGATTATTATTTCAAAAAGAAATTTTTATAATTTCATTAAAATATTTTTCTACACAAATGCAAATGTAAATATTATCCGGCCATTTTCGCAGTCGCTTTGCTGTAGCAATATTTTTTTTTTGTATTTTATTAAAAAGTACATTTTTAACATACAGGCATTCGAAATGAGGTTTTATTAAAGCTAGAGGTTGTTCTCCAGCCTCTGCCATCAATCAAACTAACGTAAATATGTGTATAAAAATAGAGTATTTTATTTTTATTTCATATTCTGGTTGTAGAAATTAGATTAGCCACATTGTAGCAGTGTATTTTACATATATATATATATGTATATATATTATACATAACTACCGCAATGAACTTTCACATATACCAATGTACGTATACCTAAATACCAGCAAATAGTTTTATAAAATTGGAATTTATTTGCTTGAATTAAGAGAATGTTTATTAATTTGACTAACAAGTTGCATAAGGCACCATGTATTATTGATATATATTTAATAAATCGTTGTGAATTTCAGAACGGAATTTTCACGTAAAATCTAAATACATACAAATTAAACTTTTACTAAAATTTATTAACAGGTTTTTTCTTTTTTTTTAAACAGTTATTTTTAAAAATAGTATGGGATATGTAATAGTATAACTATGGGCAAAAAATAGTAAGACTTTTAAATTTAGATTTCACGCAAAACCACAATCGTCGAAATAATTTTTTTTTATAAATTGATATGACTCTCAGTGATATCTCTGCCAAATGTCACATCAAAATAATCACTAGTCGGAACGGACACTGATTTTTATTCGACAAAAGACTCTTAGCTTGGCAGCATTCTTTAATAAATTATTTCAAGAAATTTTTTGCTGCTTATGGTCACTCGTTACTATGGTATAATATTTAGTTGAAAACAAAAGCTGGTGTTGTGGTGGAAAGCAGTAGAAAATCGCTTATATAACCAGCTACTACATTAAATTAAGCATACGGTGCACTGTAAATGACGTTGACTTGTAAAGCTATACTCGTTATCTGACGTAACTCAAAGGCGAAACTCATTTGATAAATTTTTGCACAGAAATTGTTTGTTTGTACGTAAAATAACTGTGAAAACAAACAATATTTTGATACAGGAATAATCTGAACTTAAAACGATAACCCAACGAAAAACAAAATTTGTAAAAACCAACAGTTGCAACAACAATCACTGAAACAAAAAATGACAGCGAGACCACAGCTTGCACAACATTTACCACAACAGCACATTTTTTCTATCCTCTTCACCGTAGTATGGCATCCTGTGCGACTTGCTGGTGTGGATTGGGGCCCATAGGCACCAGCGGCTGTTTGCTTGCTGCTGCTGCATCTAATAAGTCTTACTTGAATGAAATATGCACTTGCCTGTCCAAAATGCGGAGCGCAATTACGAAAGTAGAACTTTGTCGAAGTCAGAGGAGAGAAAAAGTAGCGGAAATAGACAATAAGGCTTTGGTTACTGCTTGACAAGGAAATGAAGATAATTTTTGGTTAGTACTCAGCGCCTCTGTATGTTTGTGTTTGTATGTATGTGTACAGAACAATTTGGTGGTTGTGTGCGTAGTGCGCAGGGGCTGCGGCTGTGTTGAGGTGGCGAAAGTTTCTGCGAGATTTAAAAGTTTCGTTCATGTAAGAATGTCAACGACAAAATTTAATAACTGCGTCAAAACCAGAAGAAAGAAAAAAAATGAAAATAATACTGGTACGCGCAATGTTGCTAAGGCAATAATGTCATAAAGCACGTTATTCTGAGAAGGGGTTAGCACGAGCAGTTTTGGACTTGAGAGATTTGACAAAATAAAAAAAAGAAATTAAAAATTCGAGCGCTGAAGTTGTAAAGAGATTTTTGTAATTGTTTATGGTACAAGCTGGACCACACGAAACGGAATTTTTTAAAGCTTTTGTAAAAAAGCGGTAGGATTTCGTTGAATAAAAAGAGTCTAAAACAATGCTTTGTCCATCGTTGTTATTAGAGATTAAATCATATGAATGATAAATTTAAACCAGATTGTAATGCCTTAATTGTAGACGTCATGAGATTCAAGCAGTAGAGCGCTACATTTCACACAACAGCTGCTTCGAGGCTTATGATTATGTTAATATACCCTGAAGAACAACTACCCTAACCGCGCCAGACGATCTTCCTTTTCGCTGCTTGGCGCCAATTGGAGTTTCCAAGCGAGGTAATGTTCTTCTGCACCTCGTCGAGTTTCCAACAGAGTGGTGGTCTTCCTTTTCCTCTGTTTCCCCCGGCGGGTACTGCATCGAATACTTTCGGAGCTGGAGTGTTTTCTTTCATTTAGACGACATTACCTAGGTAGCGTAGCCGCTGTCTTTTAATTCGCTGAACTGTGTCAATGACGTCGTATATCTCATACAGCTCAGAACCTTTCTCTCGAATACTCGTAACGTCGATTCGTCAGAAGTTGTCATCGTCCATGCTTCTGCACCTGAGTTTGGGTTTTTATTCGTCGATAGAAGACTTTATTTTTCAATTGCCTACTCAGTCCGAAGTAGCACCCGGTGGCAAAAGTTATTTTACGTTGGATCTCGAGGCTGACATTGTTGTTGCGCTAATGCTGGTTCCAATATAGGCTAAATCGTCTACGACTTTGAAGTTATGACTGTCAGCAGTGACGTAAGAGCCAAGTCGCGAGTGCGGAGACTGTTTGTTTGATGACACGATATATTTCGTCAGCGTATGCCAGCAGTTGTACACTCTCCAGCAGTAGATTGAAGAAATCGCACGACAGCGAGTCGCCTTGTCCGAAACCTCGTTTGATATTGACTGGCTCGGAGAGATTCTTCCCTATTGGGGTCTCCGTTTTCGTGGATTGGGCAGAGTACACCTAAATTCCAATCGTCGGGCACGCTTTCCTCCGACCATATTTTACTAAGACGCTGATGCATGCTCCTTATCAGTTCTTCGGAGCCGTGATTGAATAGCTCAGCCGGCAATCCATCGGTCTCTGTCGCTTTGTTGTTCTTCAGACGGGTAATTGCTATTCGAACTTCTTCATGGTCGGGCAATGGAACGTCTGCTCCATCGTCATCGATTGGGGAATCGGGTTCGCCATTTCTTGGTGTTACACTTACACTGCCATTCAGCAGGCTGGAGAAGTGTTAATAATAACGGCTTGCAAAAGTATAAAAAGTTCGGGTATCAGAAAATAGATAAATGTGAGGTAGAAAGTTGCTCAAATTGTACTCTAAGTCGCAGTATTACTTCCAGCAAACTTCAGAAAATAATACCAAACTATTAATTCATGACTGGAAAGCGGAAGTGTG
The DNA here is from genome assembly GCF_023373825.1 of Bactrocera dorsalis. Lineage (NCBI taxonomy): Eukaryota > Metazoa > Arthropoda > Insecta > Diptera > Tephritidae > Bactrocera > Bactrocera dorsalis. Next base: position 99,206,369 of record NC_064304.1, on the reverse strand, counting down.
GAAAACTCTAAATGCCAAAATTCGTGGAAAAATGTATGTATGTATAAAGTCAACTCTGTAACGAATTTTGTACTAGAAATAAATAGCACGAAAATTTTCTTCAAATATTGGTCGAAACTAATTTATTTAGGAATGCTTTTGTCTCAAAACTCTCAGATAATACTCATTGTGCACTTTGAAGTGACTACTCCGAATCAGCAAGGCATGGAAATTGTAACATTGTATTGCTTTACTTTCAAATGGCACTTAAATTGCTCTTAATGGAAGTAATCCTGACATTTCGGACTGGACAATTAAGCAGCAAGCAATCACAGCTGGTGCGCGTGAAGGAACTGCAAAAATGTATGCGTGGATGGTGGGGTGTGAGGTTATGTCAACACGAGAAGGAGGAGGGGCGCCTGGCGCATGGTGTGGTATAGGGGAAGCGGAAATTGAAATAAAACAAATGCCAACACGACCGCAACGAATATTTCGTTTCCGCTTGAGCTCTCGCACACACACACACAGAAATTGATATACAGCAGGTACAGTGTAGCATTTATTTTTACGACAAGCTTTCTTTTCCGTTGCGCAGCAATAAAACACAGCGATGGCCGGCAAAACAGCACGCCGCTTGGCAACGTGCGCCAAAAGTGTTGTAATTTCAAAATCCACTGCAATGAAAGCAATGTGTAAAATGTGTACAAGCAATTTGGGGCCTGTGTACGCTAAATATTTCTAAGCTATGTGCTGCTCCATTACAATTGCTGCGTGCTGGCGTACATTTGCTTGTGCATGTGTCAGTGTGTATGCAAGTATGGGACACAACTTGAAGGCTGTCAGCTTGTTAAACCATTTTGGTACTTTTTAATGGGACAAGGTGCCGACCCCCTTGCAAAGTTTGGAATTCAATTATTTTTTCCACGCTACTATTTGTTATTAGTTTCGCCTTTTTTTGTACTTTTGCTGCAAGCTATAAATGAGGGTGGTGATGGAGATATACTATATGAAGGAGAGGAGCGGAGCATGGCTTGGTTGATTTCTCAACTTAAGCCGTTTAGTTGCTGATAATACAATACAAACTGCTTCGATATTTTTGTCAAGTTTGAGTGAAAGCTTTATGACATCTCTGTAGAGTACTTATTGCACCAATTGTCATCATATTTCATGAGTCGACTCATTCCCTTAAAGCGCTTTGCGAATGGACTTGACATTTTAGTGATGAGTTTTTTGTAAAGCGAACCCGAAATAAGGGTCACAGAAAGGTTGTTCGACATAAAATCATAAATATAAGTCAACACTCGGCTCATATATATGCCAAATATTATTCTTGAGTCCATTAGGACTACAAAAGTATTATTGAAAATGCGTTGTAGTAATATCCTCTGATTATTATTTGACTTTTCCGTGTTTAACTAGATTATCGATGGATCCGTGCGGATGAAAACGTTACAGCGTTATACATAGTTATAAGGGGTTTTTAATAAGAGAGCTACAAAAGTTTTTTTTTTTTAATAAAATTAAAACGGTTTGGGATATCAAGCATAAATCAGCCGATATTGCTGTAATTTCACGTTCGATATTCGTACAAAGTTCTTCGATCGTCGCTGACTTGTTGGGATAGACCATAGGCTCAGAAAATAGTTTAACGGCGTCAAATCGCACGACTGAGGCGGCCAATTTACTGGGCCATTTCGTATAATAACACGTGATCTGACACAATGATTATGACGACTATTAATTGAGGTTTCTGACTTCGAAAGAGCGGGAGCGAACGGCAGCACGCCTGTTGAAAATCCCGTCATCTATGAAATAATGATTTATTGGTATGGTGTGTATCAGAGTTTCACACTGCCTGTTCACCTTTTTTGCGATCAAGAGTAAACTAATAAGAAAATATTGTCATGTCGGGATACAACAAAAAAAGTTGATTTAGGTTACGTCGTAAAATAATACCCACATTTATAAACAAGTTTCCATTCAAGCACTTGATTTTCGGACAATTTGTATGGCAACTCAGGCTATAGCTATCTAATCTGAACGCAGATTTTGTTCGAAAAGTTTAGTTATCTTGGGTAACAATCTTTGCATAACTTCGCGAAGAGATCTGTTGTAGTGCTTGTAGAGACAGACTTATGGAAAGATGGAAACTAAAATAATGCATTTTGAAGCAATTGAGCTGATCACAAGCCTAAATATCATATATACAAGTACACCAAGCGTCCATTCATTTTAAGTAATTTAAATACACTTTCCATTACACAAGAGCGGGTCTGTATGCATTTCAGTGTATGTCTTCACAAGAACCGAACTGCAGTATACAACATTTTTATGTATGGAGATTCATTGGAGCATTCGATCAAACAACGTTTGGCAACAACAACTCGCTCGCCTGGGCCCCCATCTGTTATATGCACGTAGAGCATGTGTTTTGAGGGTGGATTTCAATTTTTATGGGGTTTTTGTTCCATTTTTGTTGCAACATACAATGGAAAGCATTAAAACTACGCAATTTGTGTGGTTGCTTGGTACGAGTGCGTGCGCCAAGTGAGCGAAAGTAAAGTTTGCCTATGGGAGAGTAGGGTGCTGAACAGTCAGTGACGTGAAATTATTTCGTTGCATTGTTTCTCATTCAAAACAATTACAAAAGTTAGTGCTGCAGCAGTTGTTTATATTTTTCACAATTTTTCATCGACCCCACTATCGATAACGATACAAAAATTTCTTTTGGCTTAGTAGGACTTGTTACTACTGATTTTGTGAACAAGCCTGTACTTATTTTTGCCTAAAATTTTAGCTGACGTGTTCACAATTTCTTTGCTCCTTTTATTGTGTGTGTTCTATATAAAGCTCTTATATTGCATAACTTTCGCTTTCCTTTTGTATTTCACCTTTTTATTTTCTTTTATTTGTTCTTTTACGTTTCCATGCTCGCATTGTTCATTTATTTAAGTGTATTTATTGTTTTCTTGCACTTAAGCTTTCGTATACATACATAAAGGGCGCTTTCACTTGTCCATCCCACTAATCTTAAGTGTGTTGCTTCCACTTCGCCGCTAAGCTGTTGCCACCACTTACCCTAATTTTTTTTCCTTTTCTTTAGCTGCTCCAAATCCGTCTTACTCGTATTTCAGCGTAGTTCGATTTTCAGTCGTTTTTTTTTAAATATTGTTGGTCTAGTTTTGAGAGCTTTTGTGCTCTCTGTACTCCGGCTTCACCTTAAAGCTTAAGCGATGAGGTTCCCCATATACATATAAGATATATACATAGGTAGATATATATTTAGATAGTAAAACTGAGGGTTTTCATTGCTTACGGTCTATTGTGTCCTTCCCTATGTGACATAAGGTCATCAAGGCCCAGCATCCTGAACAATTCCAGGAGCCGGTTGGGCTAGACTGAAGTGATGTGATCCCTGTCCATGTAGATGGAACCTAGAGCCTTCAATCTGCTTCTGCGAGTTGCTGGGCAATCGAGAATCAGGTGTTCTGGGGTTTCCTGTTCCATGTCGCAGAACCAGGGTTTGCCCATGTTGGATGAGTGCTTTCAAAGTGGCTGCTGTGGCGTGTATAGAGTGCGACAAGGAGGCAGAATTTGTCTCGGGAGAGGTTGATCATTTCCTTAAACCTTGAAAGATAGTACCCTCCCAGAAGAAGCTTGGCATGGCGCATTCCTGCTGCCTCTTGACAATGGTGTGTCTTCCCCTAGGGTCTTCATTTGTTGAGACGACATTATCTTCCCTTTGCCGAAACCCTCTGCTGCCCTCAGCATGGTATGTTTCGGGTTTGTTTTCGTTTGATCACTAGTTGAAGCGGTATGAGATTGCCCCTGAAGATTGTTGAAGGTCTACCGAAGACTGCGTTGCCATAGATTCCCAAGCAACTGCACCATAAATGTCAATAGGCGTTACGACCATGGTACAAGGTCAGTGACAACCGTCGACCGATAACACGGCGCATTATCGTGCAACAGGCGCCAGGACCCTGCCTCACGGTATTGCACGACGAATGCGTGACAAATGACGCTTCATAACACCAAGGTAAAACACTTTCGGTGACTTCTGATCGTTACAGAGGTCCTCACGACCTTCTTGGAACTCATGCTCATTACTACGGGATAGGCACTGATCACCATAGACTTTTCTCATCATTTGAAATGTTTCAATAAACGTTTTCCCAAGTTTAAAACAAAATTTAATATTTGCTCTTTGTTCAAAATGCATTTTACGACCGGTGACGAAAAGCTGCTGTCACTTTTTGATCGATAACATCGATTGTAAATCCAATTGTCTTAAAGTTTTTACGAAATGTCAACTAGAGATCAAACTTTTTATTTCATATACCCACCAATAGGTGGCGACACCAGAAATAGTTATATTTAAAAAGTTCTGTTTCTTTTGCGACGGACCTCGTATAGAGTCATCTTATGATACCTGGCCTGCAGCCCCAGGAACTGCCGTCTAGGCGTCTGCATAATCATGAGTGGCTTTGAACAGTGTTAAATTCACATGTCTGCTCCATCGTAAGGTTGAGTCTAATATGAGGCCGAGAAATTGGACCTCTTTAGATACCTCAAACTCCCTGCCACCGGCTGTTAAGGGCCTCAAGCCCGGAAGAGATCTTCGCTTAGTAAAAGGGAAAACGGTTGATATTCTGAACGACTCAACCGCCTTTTCAAATGTCGAAAAACGTTAATTTCTTAGTTTAATATTATTACGTAGAGGTATAAAATAAAGTTATTCAGTGCCAAGTCTAAAAGTCATCTAACGATGCTATCGATATATGAGAGCTCCCATATCGTGCTGAAGCGTGATCCCTATAGTCACCCATCTATGCATTTTCTTATTAGTTCTCATTATACATACTTTGGCGATTTTTACGCAAAACTTTCGTTTTATATATCTCATAACTTTTTCCGTAAATTTTTCGCAACGCAGCTAAAGCCCCAAAATACAAACACATATCTAGTTAACGTGTGTACGTGCGCACGCAGCTTCCTGTCGCGCTTTGACATGCGAGGCTCTTAAATATTTGATTTCCGCTGCTGTCGCTGTGCTCTTCCTTTTCGACACACACACACCCACAACCGTGTGTATGTTCATGCCCGTGTTTATGTGCGTGCGTGAGTGCTTCCGTTGGCAAAAGCTTTGTCAACTCATACTGGTAACTTTTTTTCAAATTTTTGTTTATTGTCTACCTTCACATTTTCATTCGCATCCAACGCTATGCTATTTCCAGTTGAATTCTATTTCATATCCTCACTATTTCCTTGCATTTACGTGCTACTTCTTTTCCGTTGTGTGCTGTCTTGCAGAATAGTTTCCTTGTTTAATGTTGTTTCCTTTTATTTAAATTGTTCTCCTCTCTATTATGATTATTATTTTTTCAATTTTGGACTATTTGTTGCCTGTAGCTCAAATTAGAAAAAAATTTGCTGCACAAATTTTACTCGAAATCGACACACTGAAAAATTCAGTAGGCAACCGAACAAAAGCCAGAAGAAGCATTAAAAGGGTGTAGTTAAGCTTTGTATGTGAGTTCCCTTTTTAGAATTGCTTTGTTTAGTAAATCCTGCTAACTTTATATTGGAATTTCTCATTCGTATAATAAAGCATTTTTTCTTACATTTCATTGTATACGCAATAAGCGCTCTTATTGTCATTTCTATACCTATGTGTACCAGGGAGTTAACAATACATGAAGGAACTTATGCATGTTTCTGAATTTCTCCGCTGTCTATTTTGATATTGCAAGTACAAATAGTGGACTTTACTGGATTTAAATGGAGTTCGTATGATCGGTGGATTGTCATGATGTCTTTTATTCATGAGAGTTTTTATATTGCTGGCAGTACGCTGATGCAAGTTTACAAGCTAATATGTGTTAGTGACTGAGTAGGGCAACGATAGGTCACTTTTTATTGTCAAAGAGAAATGGTGAGAGAGAGAGTGAAATAAGATAAGGTTTTCTAAGGGGTTATATACAACTAGAAGTCCGAAAAAACTGAATTTTCCATAATTATTTCTGAGAAAACTTTTAAATTTATTGATCCAAAAATTTGAACACATATTATGGTGTTTTCTAACAGAGAATACTAATAAGAGTATGAGTACTGAATTAGAGTACTAATAAGGCAACGATAGGTCACTTTTTAATGTAAGCAAAAGCGGTTTCTAGAAAAAAAATTTCGCCTAGAAGTTGTTCGTACAACCTTCTGAGCATCGTAAAGTAAATCGATTTCCAATCAATAAAATAAATGCGATATTGTAATATGTATGTCAAACCGAATTGCACTTAATATAAAGGTAATATAGTAATATATCTGTATTAGGGTTCAGTTTTTACCTAAAAAATTTTAATTTTCCAATATAGTTAATATGGGATTTTTTGATTTTTGCAATAAACATTTTACTTTCAAAAATAATAAACTTAAAAAAACTAACCACAATTACAACAACAAAGATGTAATTCAAAAAAAATGTTTCCGATTTACAACAAAGTTCGTAATTTTTTTTTTCTTAAAATATTTCTTTAATAGTTCAACGCAGTTAAAATTGTACAGTAAATATATTGCGCACACATACGGTACCGTGGCGTATGAGTAACATAAAATTTATAAGAGAATTGTATGAGTGCTCATTTGATGTATTATATAACTTTAGCTTCATATAACCTGTAAAGGAATGGTTTTACAAAGAAAATCAGCGCGACTTTTCTATAGAGTGGAAATTTTTGTTTTCGAATACCAACTTTTCAAAGTATTATTATTTTCATAGATGGTATGTAATAAAAAATCTATGAAAATTCCATACAGCCTTACATAAAAAACCGAATATCTCGAGAAGTAATAATGATAGCGATTTTGACCTCAGATCTTTTTTGTAGCAAATAAAATTTCCTACAAATTTTGCATGCTCATTTTTGCTATAGCTTTTGTCATGTACGAGATATGTACAAAAAAAATGCGAATTTCGTGGTAAAATCGGGTTTAGAGCCCCGTACTACCTCGCCGGTGTGAGTTACGACTTTGTTGCACTGGGCACTTTTGTAGAGTGAACAATTCTGAGAAATATGCGCCTAAAGTCAAAGTGATGCCATAAAATACCTCTGATCTGTAGGAATTTAAAGATAAAAAATCACGATTGTAGTGTATTTTCTATGGAAATTTTTTACATGCCTTGGACCTTGATTGAATTTATTATTAAAAGCTAAAACTTTCAGGGAATGTTTTTTAAGGGATTTTCAAGGAATTTTCGTGACGGAATTGAAAACAATTAATACTTCAAAAAAAAAAACGCCCTAATATACATATATTCTCAAGGTTTCAATTGTTAAGGCTAGTGTTGTTATGCTCTCAACAAATATTCTAATGATTTTTGAACAAGAACCATATAAAATAGTATCATTAACTCCAATCAAGGGGTTACACGAGTTTCCTCGAGCAAAAACGGCTTATACTTAGTAATTTTTTTTTCATATGAAAAATTAAATATTTTATTCAAATTTTGTATTATTCCGAAGACACATATTTGACCATGATTTTGAGAAAGGGAAGGAACCAAAAGAATATACTCAAAACTAGTTCATTACGACGTCGTTTCCGGCAGTCCCTCCAATATTCTAGAGATGCCATAGAGCTTAATACTTAAGATAATAAAAAAATCTGTTTTTTTAAGATCTTTAACTTCAAGTAACCCTTTAACACCCAAAACCCAGTATAATCAGTATACAAAAATTACTTATGGCTCATTAATCACTGCTTTTATATGTTTTATTTGTAATATATTTTCGGTTCACCAACGTCACTTACACATATACGAGTACATATCTTTGTAAATATACAGACACATCCAAAGGCTAAAGCAAAATACTCTATGGAGCAATATCAGCCACTTGCTTGCAGCTCTATAACTTATATAATGTAAGTAGATTATTTTACAGCACCTCTGAAGCAGAAAATGAAATGAGATATAATTACATAATAAATGCAATTAGTAACCGGAAACTGTAAATAGACGACTACTCGATAACCAAGGCCTGGTCACATTATTAATTTACTTACATCTTCCGTGCTCTTTCTCTCCACCACATTTTAGAACAAAAGCTCAAACTGATTTCGTTGCAATAATGATGACATAAATAGAAGCCACAAGCGCTCAACCGGTCAACGTTTGGTTCACAGTTCAATGGACCATTTGTTGACAACGTTCGGTGGTCGGGTTTAATAACACTATTTGTTATATCAATTACTCTTTCTCCCACAGTACTCCTACTCACAGTGCATACATATATTATATATGGCTAGTGCACTTATGAATTTATTATGCTATATGGGTAGTCTAGATGGTTTCATATTGCACCATTTTCACCATCATCTTTACCACATGGCAGCGTGATTTTGCCCAGCTTTTCAAGCATCATTAGCTTCATTCAGTTGCTGCTCATTTAGAAACTCATTTATTTTGTGTGTTGCATGGCATGTGTCTCGTGGCTTGTGGTTCGTGGCTCACTAACAGACGGATGTTCTGCTGAAAATCTTGATTAATTGACAATCATAATTTTTCATTTGCACACAAACAACATTACCACCATCACACCGAATGCACTTTCAAGCTGTGAGTTTTGAGTACTTTTGTGTATCTCCGCAGACCTTGTGTTGTTGACCTTAGCACTTTATTATCGAGTGTTCTGGCATTTTTGATGAGACAAATCCCTTTTGTGCCGACAAGTCTGATTGTTTGCATTCAATTCTGTTTTATTGACATATTTATATTTATTTGTCGTTGTATTGATATTTTCTGCTTTTGTTTTGGGTTTCTCAGTTAAATGTGACTTTTGCACTTTTTACATATTTACATATATTTTTGCGAGTATAAAGTGTGGATTTATTTTCAAATTTGCCGTGCAATTTATAGATTTTTTCAATACATTCTTCATACATTGAATTTATTCCTCTTTTATGGGTGTGTACATGTGTTTATGTGTTAGGGTAAGTCAAAGAAACGAATATTTTTCTAAAAAAATATTTTCAAGTATAAGCTGTTAATTATAACGGGAAGGTCCATCACCTAACAGGTTACTATTTTCTTTCTTATTTTCAGTTAGAAAAATTCCAATATCATACCACTTTCAAAGAATATAGTAAAAATTGTATGCTCTAAAAAATGTTCTCTTATGATTGGCTGGTTACAAAAATAAACTCGATATTTGGGTAGCACATGAAAATTTCTGAAAACAATATCTGCGATTCTTTGCTGAAACGGAAATGGTTCGATTATTTTTGAAGTGAGACAGGAGAAGAAAAGGGGGGCAAATACAACAATAATGTGCGAAAAAATCATGGTCCAAGAGTGGTGAAGCTCAAGAAATTGTCGCAAAGCCAGGATTGACGCCTCGAAAGGTTATGCTGAGTGCTTGGTGGGATTGGAAAGGACTCATCCACTAAGAGCTGCTCCAGCCTGGTTGAATGATTGATTCTAAATTTTACTATCAACAACTAGTGAGATTGAAGCAAGCTATCGAAAATAAACGGTCAGAACTGATCAACAGAAAGGGCTTCGTCTTTCATCAGGACAACGCTAGACCACACACATCTTTGATGACTCGGCAAAAACTGGGGAAAGGTTGGCTGGGAAGTTTTAATGGACAATTATTTGTTTCGGTCAATGCAGAGCTCCCTCAATGGAGTAAAGTTGGCTTTAAGAGAAGCCTGGGAAAATTACTTGTCGCAGTTTTTCGCCGAAAAACAGAAAAGGTTTACACTGATGGAATAATGTTTCTAGCGAAAAAATGGCAAAAAGTGGTCGACCAACATGGTACATATTTGGTTCATTAAAGTTCATTATAAATATAAAAAGATACGTTAAAGTTTGATTACAAATACGAAAGAACTTTTTCGACTACCCAATATTATCGGTTGAAATTTGATTATTTTAAGGCAAATGGCGTTGGACCTCTCTTATATTAAGAGTTTATATTTCGAAAGAGCAGAGAGGTGTCTCAGAACCTTGGTTTTAGAGTACCAAACAAAAAAAAACGTTTGTTTTTTTGTTTCGTTTGTTTTGAGCCACCGTATTGTATATATTTGTATATTCACATTGTGGCTTTGCATCGAAAAATTTCATCGTTTATGATTTCGATAACTGGTTTCTAAAAATGATTTATACCTCCACATCTTGTACGTGAACAATCATAATGGATATTCTAATGTAGAAATTTGATTGTAGCTTTGAACTTTGATCAGCGGTATGATCTTAATCGGACATACATGAATTATTCCATCAGTTTTTGATATTTCGATCTGGACTTTTGAACACGTTATGCTCTCCGCAAAAAGCTACACATTTGTCAGTATCGTCTTATCGGGCCACAATAGAAGATAGCTGTCATACCAACCAATGATAGTTTGAAATCAAGTCCATGGTTCCAAACGTTTTCATTTGTCAAGATGTGGTATGTTCACGAATTTCTTCCAATGTAACGCTACAATCTCCGCACATATGGTTCTGAATGGATAACTAGGCATATATGTATGTAACTGCCATGCAACTTATTTTAGCTATTACTTGCTCCCAGCTATAAATACCCTTTCTTCAAATTAAGTTTAAATTTTTAGTGCCTTTAGGCCACCACAAGAGTACTCGTAGATGCCACAAAGGTCACCGCACTAAACCAAGTATAACAGGTCAATTGAAAAGTCCTCAGCATGACACATGGAAGGTGTTACTATAATTAAATTCATATAATTTTTAGTTAGCCCTAACCTTCACAAGGCGCGTGTTTAAATTTAACAGCAGTCCGATCAATACTTTGTTAATAATATCATTTTGAGTGAAACAGCTGTTGTTATTGTGAAAAAATGGATAAAAAGAAATTTAGCGAATGGATAAAATATTTCTGTTTGAATGAAAAAATTAGCTGAAGCAAAAACTTGGCTTGATCACGAGTTTTCGGACATTGCCCCAGGAAAAACAATCAAGTATTAATATACTAAGTTTAGACGTGGAGAAATGAGCACTGAAGGCGGTGCACGCAGTGGACGCCCAAAAGAGATTGTTACCGACGAAAACATCAAAAAAGTCCACAAAATAGTTCTGGATGACCATAAAGTGAAATTGTTCGATATAGCAGGTACTCCAAAGATATCAACTGAACGTGTAGATCATATCATTCACGAACATTTGGGTATGCGAAAGCTTTGTGAAAAGTTAAGGATCATATAATCAGCTTATCACCTTTGAAGGGAACTATCATCAATAAAAAAAGACGAATATTGCTTAAAAGATATGTTTTACTATGGTAGACCGGGGACTGTTCAATTGACCTGTTTAATGTTGCCTCCTTCATGCGGACGTCCATTCGTTTCCGACTTTGTTTGCCTAGGCTTATTGGTTTCTATTTTGGTGGCTGCCGCGTGACAAGCGATATTTATATTTGTGCAATTTTTCAAAATATTCCATTTTATTTCTGCCTCTGTTTGTCGAAATTTTGTTTGCATAGTTTTTCCTCTACGCCTTCATACGAGTGCTACTACGCATGTGAATTTTAACGCTGCAGTTTCAGCAGTATTTTGCGATGTGAAATTGTAAAAGTGCCAAAGCAAAAAACGCGATTATTTATGCTTGTCACGTTAGAGGCGCAACGGTAAAGTAATGTAAAGTATAGTAGGCAGAAATTGCAAAATGTCGTCGCGCCGCGTAACGTTTGGAATAATTTTGTGCAGAACAGCAAAGTAGTAGGGAATGTTTCACAGCAGCATAGGCGGCGCGGCACGGCGCGTTGACTTTGGTATTTGCAAGCTTACTTCCGGCTGCTGTTTGCCTCTTTGCCTGTTTATTTGTGTGGTTTTGGTACTTTATTTGCTTTAGGTGGCTTCGCCCCTCCACGGTTATGGCTGTCTGCTTCTACAGCACCTTCCGCATCCTAGCAAATTTGAAATGCCTGCTGATTTCTTATTTCCTGTCACTTTAGGCTGTTTTTGTGGCATCCTTTTGCACTGCAGCTGCGCACCGTCAATCAACTTATTTACACACAATCATAGCTGTATGATTGTATGTGTGTTTGTAGGTGCGCCGTTGACTTGTTTTTAGAAAATTTGCAAATTTCATTATGACGCCTTGTTTATGCAAAATAAATAGCAGTTGATGAGAGCGCACCAATTGGATTACCACACTCACATACATATTTATTCAGCATCATTTCTGTTGTAAGGCTTGCTTCCTGTGAAGCCTAGAACATACATATCTTTAAGGCAACGTAAGTTAACTATTTTTGTTTTGTTTATAAAAAAAATGATCTGAGTTTCTGCGTGGAATTTGAAATGTAACATTTTTTCTTGCAAAAAAGAAATTGCATTTTTTCCGCGAATATTGCACGGCGCTCGCTCTTGTCTCGTAATTGGATTGTGACCTCTAGTTAAATTGAACATATTCTTCTGTATAAAGTTGTTATCGTTTTGCTGCCACGAGCAGCATTTCTTTTTGTGTTCCTTTTTTAAACTTAACATGGAAAGCTGTTGTGTAATATTGTGTTCAATAAAGCTGCAGCGGAAGCACACGTTACATAAAGCTTTGTTTACTTTTCGATTTTCTCTCTTCATTGCATTTGAGCCCTCCTTTTCCGTTAATGCTATTTTCTTGTCAATTTGTTATTTAATTACACTTCTTAATTATATTTCCTGTATGCCGTGTTGCCAATTACCACTTATTGCTTAATTTACTCGATACGAGGTCAAATAGTGCGGCTGGCGATATGGTTTTTGCATTTGCCTCTTATTTATTTTAGATACAGTACAATACAAGATATTTTGTCAAATGAAAAAGTTTCCACATACAAGGACTTGTTTTCCATCATTTGTACCCAGTTATAGCCGAGCTATATGAGTGACGTATAGAGCTTTTGTTTGTCGAGGGAGGACTTTATTTCTCAATCGCCTACTTATTCCTCACATTGTTGTTGGTGCTAATACTGGTTCCGAGATAAACGAAATTATCTACGACTTCGATGTTATGACTGTCAATAGTGACGTAGGAGCTAAGTCGAGTGTGCGAAGACTGTTTGTTTGATGACAGGATATATGTATTTTGTTTTGCCTTCGTTCACCAACAGACTAATTTGCTTCACTGCCTTATCTATTCTGGAGAAAGCAGAAGTAACGGCGCGGGTTTTGAGACCAATTATATCAATATCATCAGCATACGCTGGCAACTATAAAAATTATAAAGAATCGTGCCTTCTCGAATCAGTTCTGCAACTCAAATTATTTTCGCCAGCAGAAGATCGAAGAAGTCGCACGATAGGTAATCGCTTAGTCTGAAACCTCGTTTGATATTGAACGGTTCGGAGAGGTCCGTCCCAACCCTAATGGTCTCCCTTTTTGTGGTTTGGGCAGAGCACACTTAAATTCCAATCGTTGGGCTTGCTTTCGTCCGACCATATTCTACAAAGAAGCTGATATATGCTCCATGTCAGTTCTTCGCTGCCTCATTTGATTAGCTCGGCCGGCAATTCATCTGCCGCCGCCACTTTGTTGTTCTTCAGACGGGTAATTACTATTCGAACTTCTTCATGGTCGAGCAATGGAACGTCTGCTCCATCAATGGAGCCGGAGAATATTTAGTATGCTCTGGGAATCCGTCACTAGATTACCTCTGGAGGTTCTACAAGAGTATGCTCCAATATTAATTAATCAGTAATGATTAAAAATTTATTAAGCAGTTATTTGAGAGAAATTGTATATCATAAGAATTATAACAGCTGAAAATGTGAGATTAGAAATTTCTTGAGAATTACAGTAAGACTTTACACTGCAATCGCAGCTTACTAGAATTGAGTTGTACTTATGGGTATACTAAAAATGTAATAGCCATGTATGGCAATTTATTAAATAAAAATTGCTCAGTGCTAGATTATTTTTTCATGGTCCTTTGGAGACTCTAATCTACGATGAAAGTATGTAAACTTAGTACCAGGGTTGAGTACGTGAATTTGTGTGCATGAAAGCTCTTTAGAGTCGAACTGTAATTGCAAAGTGCAACATCATTGGCTCAAACTATTTGTTGTTGCACTCGGCTGCAGCGAATGACGAACAATACACACACACATATATACTCAAATAGCAGTTCATAGTCTATTGAAGTGGAAGTAAGATAGCGAAAGTAAAGGGGAAAGAGAAACAAGGAACGCAGCTGCATGCAGCGGCATTAAAGACCTTTGAAGGGGCGGAAATATCTAGGATTATGCGGGCATGTGAAGTGGCAAGAGAGATGTACAAATAATAATAGATAGAACAACACAAGCTGAGCGCATACACACATACACACAAATATAAGTATGCCTGACAAGTTTCAACAAGCGAAAACTGCAACAAGACACCGCAGTCTCCAATCAACTGTTGCAGCAGGCACAGCCGCAACGTCGGCAGCAGTAAAGTGGCATTAGATGAAGTGGAAAATTTTGCATATGCATCTGTGGCGCACAGCACAAAGTGGCAGTTAGACAAGCATGCAAATTGCATATTTCCACTTACATACACGTTACTGCTCTTATAAATATGTGTATGCGAGTGTGTTGAGGGTAACAGACAGCCGCTTAGACAAACTGGTCTGCCGGCGTTGTATTGCGAGACTTGTCGTCAGCAATGATGCTTTGAAACAAAAAATGAAACCGCTGTTGCTTGGAAATGTTTTCGAAATTGTCAGTCTATTTGACTGTCAGTCTATTTGACTGGTATGCAAGTACTTCCACTCATTCATTCATGCAATCATTCTTGTGCTTATACGATTATTTGTGACTCAATATACATATGTATGTATGTATGTGAGCAATAGTCGGTTAAGCTGGTTACCTCTATTTATGCATATAATACGTACATATGTAATTACGTTAACGCAGAAATGTGGTAGGTGGAAACCACAAGCGGCATAGTGCCGTAACTAATTATGTGTAGGAAATTGGAGTGTTAAAACATGCTGCAGGGCGTATGCGTGATGGAGCGAGTCCAGTAGAAAGAATATTTAGTTGCGTACATAATAATTTTAGTTAGCGCATCTTTTTAATTATTACAGTAGAGGCCCGCTAATCCGGATCAATTAAAACCGGCCCCTATCCGGAATATAAGGGAATCCGGATTACCAAAGACATATCAGAACTATGTATTAAGAAAAAATATTTATAAATTTCTGTTTGTTTATTATAACAAAATAATACACATAAGTATTCCAAAAAAAACTTAAAACAATCTATTGAAAATCAACGTTAGAAATTTGGATGTATTAAGCGGTGTAATATAAATTCTAAATTTAATTGAAAAAAACGGTTAATTTTGTTTGGCGAACGCTTTTTTGTTTAGCCTCCATTGCTCGCTGCCGTAGCGTTCTAAGAAGCGAATGTAGTGAATAATAAACATGTGATCCGGAGTAGAGAATACGGATAGAGAATGTCGGTCCGGATTACAAGGGACATAATAGAAAATTTTAATTTTTTAACCCTGTCCGGATTACAGTGGAATCCGGATTAGGCCGTGTCCGGATTAGCGGGCCTCTACTGTATAACGTTTTGTAAACTTTTAGAAAATAATTTTATTTCGTAAATAATGGATTAACAAAAAAAATGTTAAATAAAATTAAGCAAAATATCAAAGTAGTAGAAAATTTTTTTAAGCAAAATCTATATTGGTAGTCGAAAAAGTATTTTCGTATTTCTACATCTATTGACAAAATATATATTATTACCGTGGTAGCAAAAACTTGTTTAAACAAAAATGTCTAAAGGTAAATATAATGAAAAAAAAAATGTTTTTGACAAAATGTTAATTAAACAAAATCGGTTTTAACCACAATTTCCGCCTTAAATTGTTTATAAAAAAATATTTGTCGGTGAGAAAAAATTTTCCGATTAAAAAAATGTTAAACCCAAGCTCACAAAAAATAAAAAAATTTAAATTTTTTTCTTCGCGCTTGCGTAATTAAATCTTCAATTTTTAATCCAAAATTTTTTAACTAAAAAACAAAAAAAAATTAATTAAAATATTTACAACACTACTCAGTATCTGCATTAAAACTTAAATATTAGGTTTAAAATGTTTCAAAAAGGAATCCATAACTTTCGTTAAACAAGCTTTATACATCGATAATTTATCTTTTCATAAACTTGTCACACTATTATTTATGCTATATATGTATATATATGAAAGTATTATATACATACATATATGAAATTGCCTTCCAACACAAACTCAACTTTAACTACATGTGCAGGCTCAAATTGATTTGATGTACCACATCGGTGGCAATGCAATTAATTCCTGCCTCATTTTGTATGTCTGAGTGAGCGAGAGCTAAAAGCATAGACGAAAGATCGGCTTAGGCTACAAAAAGCAATATAGTACATATTCACAACTACACATTTACATATACATATGAGGGCATGACATTAGCAATGTGGTCGCAATTTTAGTTTTATGGTGTGTGCTAAAATCCTTTGTTGCCTGTTCTTCCAACTCGGCTTAACTCATACGAAATGCCCATGCGGTAGTTTATTTATCTCTATGTGTGTGTGCCGTAACGTTGGTACTTCTTACATATATGCATACTGTTCATTTTGTTGTTCTCTTTGTTGCCATAAATCACTTATTGGCAGACAATTTTATTGGTATAAAGTGCATTATGCGTAGCACTTTACCGACGACAGGGCGTATGAGCAACATCCGTAATATGCACTTATTTCATACATATTTTTTTGTTGTTCTACCAGCAAGCATGTACTGCGTACTTAATATGCAGTGTTTGAGGTTTTGAAGTATTTACATAATTTTTATACGCTGAACAGGGTATATTGGTTTACCACGAGGTTTATAGGTCCAGAAGGAAACGTTGTGTCTCTCATAGAGTATATAGTATATATGAATGATCATGAGTCTTACGATTTTTGAGATATCGTTTTAAAACTTTGCGTTTCTCCTTTTCTTCTTAAAAGGTTTAACATTTGTTGGAATAACCAATATCGAACTTCTACAAGATATAGCTGCCATACAAACTGAATGATCAAAATCAGGTTCTTGTGTGGGAAACTTTATCATGTGACAAGATATATTCACCAAAATCATTCGAACGGATTCGGGAGTGATATCGAGCTCTCTTACAATCTCTCTAACATTTGCCTGATGATTTTTGAGCACCACATCCTTCTCTTTTTTAAATATTTTCAACAGTTGAGGAGGTCGAAGGTCATCCTGAACAAGGCATGTCTTCAACCATCTCTCGACCGCCTTTGAAGACTTTGTACCACCCGTGGGCTTGTGTTTTTGATAAAACTGAATCATCGTAAACCTTTTCCAACATTCGTAATGATTCCGCACATGAAATTTGGTTAGAAATTCAAAATTTGTGACAAATTCTTGGTTCGATACTTTTATCCATTGTAAAAATCGCAAAGCACCACTGATATGTATCGACTTAAGCAGCTGCTGTAAACAAACTGGTTGACAGATTGCGTTCATATTTGACATAGTAATTAAGGGCAGTGTTACCAACTTAACGAAATACTTTTTTTTTAAATATAATTTTCCGGGAAATAGAATTACAATTTCCGGTCGCTTTTTTGTCCCAATGTACAATTATATAATTTCCGAAAATAAAGCAGATACAGTTCCGCTGTTGAAAACTTTTATTAATATTTTTTATACTCTTATTTCCATCCACATCCACTTGAAATTTTAATTCCACTTCGGATTCCACTTGCAACAGCACTTGTGTCCCGCCCAACAGCTGTATCAGCTAATAAATACTTGTAATCAGACCAAGGCAATCGCAACTTCTGAAGAAAAAATAAAGAAAATCACAAGCAACACATTCGCTCAACCTTCTGCCGCAATAAACTATTTAATTTTTTTGCCACTTGAAAATGCAACAGCAACAAAATATGAAGAAGCAAACTTTGCCGCAGCTAAAAAGAATAAGCAAGCACTCTGCTCTCTTACTTGCTGCACATGCTGCACGTTTTGCTATGAAACATTTTTGTTGCCACACTTTTTGGTTTCCTGATTTCAACTATTATTACAGTCATGTTTTTTGGCTCGTTGGCAACTTTAATTAGAAATAAATTAATGTAAGAACTTCAAATTAGTTGGCAACATGCATACGTGTTGGTGTGCTCTTACGGCTGCACAAGCTTGCTTGTTTGTATTGATGTGTGGTTGTTTTCATTGCTCTGCACAAAAGTAACAAAAATATTAAATTAAACTCGTAGTTTTTGTTTAATTATTTATTAATTTATAAACTAAAAACTTGGTAACTAATTGATATATTTAATTAATTTTCAAAACTTAATGTGATTGTCATTCATTTTCAACGGTCTTGTTTAAATTTTATTAAAATGCTTAAATTTGATTCACACGTATGTATGTATGTGTGCTGTTGTGCAAGAGAAAATCAAAATTTCAAGTGTCACTTTACGTAAACTGCGCTCTCGTATTTTATTTTCAATTTGTCGCTCTTGTCTGCCTTCAAGTATCTTTTGGAGAGGCTGCTCAAAATAGCAAAGCCAGAAATTTGTTTCGAAAAGTAAATAAAACAATAAGTGAAAACCAAAATACTTTTTGTATTTGTAATAAATTTGCATGGTTGATGTGTATTAAACCATATAAATGATCAGGATGATTAGACGAGTTGAAATCCAAGTGACTGTATGTCTGTCAGTCCGTCCGTGCAAGCTGTGACTTGAGTAAAAATTGAGATGTCTTACATTCTACAAAGAGTTGCGTTTAAGACCCGAGCATACTATTGTAGAATCTCCAGAGGTTCTCTAGATCTAGTGACTGATGCCCAGAGCATACTAAAATTATGGATGGAACACTTCTCCGACTGGCTGTGAAAGTATAACACCAGGAGATGGTGAATCCAATTTCCCAAACTATGACGATGGAGCAGACATTCCATAGCTCAACCATGAAGAAGTTCGAATAGCAAGAGAAAGACCTCCGCCAAATTGTGAAAAGAAGAAACGACTTACGCGACTTCAAAGATAGTAAAGTATGTCATCTCGAGTCTAAAATTACCAAAATCGGACCATGGCTGCTTAAGCCCCCACATTCCGAATGTGTGGTGTGTGTGTTAATACTTTCCTTTGCCCTTGTGCCCTACTTTTATTTATTACTGAAATTATTGTTGCACTGATAGTCGGAGTGCGATAATCGAAATTGAATCAGTAAATAGAATTATACAATTTCTTTTTCAAATACTTTATCTGCAGATTTTCAAAAAAGGATTTTTTCTTACTTTTCATAACTCTTCCAAGTATATTTAATATAAAATACTTCTTCTGCCAAATCAGTATGCTCTGTACTATATCGAAGCCCCACCGCAACAAATTTGATACGCTATCGCCGTGCCGTAAGCACCTTGTGTGCTTTTTATACTTCATATTGGCTCTATAAAGTTACTTGTTTATTCGCTTGTGCTTTTCTATGAATTTCAGCAAGCGGAGCAGCGTGCTGCCAGCTGGCAATACATTATACTTGTACATTTTATATACTTCGTCCATATTCGTTACCACAGCAACAACTGGCGGCAGCGAATCATTGCAAAGCATTAGTTAGTCAATTCGGACGTCCGTCCGTCCATCGTTCCGTGCGTTTCAACTTTTCGTTCTCAACTACATTTCGCTTGAAAATTGTTTCCATAAAAACATGAAAAAAAAGAAAAGAAAATCGACTTCTTATTGCTTTCGTATACTTATTCGTTGTTGCTCGCCATTAGTCTTATTTGCTCATAATCCTTTCTTATTGAAAAGTTTGCTGCCTTTATTTATAAAGGGTGATTTTTTAAGAGCTTGATAACTTTTTTTAAAAAAAAAACGCATAAAATTTGCAAAATCTCATCGGTTCTTTATTTGAAACGTTAGATTGGTTCATGACATTTACTTTTTGAAGATAATTTCATTTAAATGTTGACCGCGGCTGCGTCTTAGGTGGTCCATTCGGAAAGTCCAATTTTGGGCAACTTTTTCGAGCATTTCGGCCGGAATAGCCCGAATTTCTTCGGAAATGTTGTCTTCCAAAGCTGGAATAGTTTCTGGCTTATTTCTGTAGACTTTAGACTTGACGTAGCCCCACAAAAATAGTCTAAAGGCGTTAAATCGCATGATCTTGGTGGCCAACTTACGGGTCCATTTCTTGAGATGAATTGTTGTCCGAAGTTTTCCCTCAAAATGGCCATAGAATCGCGAGCTGTGTGGCATGTAGCGCCATCTTGTTGAAACCACATGTCAACCAAGTTCAGTTCTTCCATTTTTGGCAACAAAAAGTTTGTTAGCATCGAACGATAGCGATCGCCATTCACCGTAACGTTGCGTCCAACAGCATCTTTGAAAAAATACGGTCCAATGATTCCACCAGCGTACAAACCACACCAAACAGTGCATTTTTCGGGATGCATGGGCAGTTCTTGAACGGCTTCTGGTTGCTCTTCACCCCAAATGCGGCAATTTTGCTTATTTACGTAGCCATTCAACCAGAAATGAGCCTCATCGCTGAACAAAACACGCGCGCGAAACACATTTCGAACCGAACACTGATTTTGGTAATAAAATTCAATGATTTGCAAGCGTTGCTCGTTAGTAAGTCTATTCATGATGAAATGTCAAAGCATACTGAGCATCTTTCTCTTTGACACCATGTCTGAAATCCCACGTGATCTGTCAAATACTAATGCATGAAAATCCTAACCTCAAAAAAATCACCCGTTATTTCGCAAGTATGTATATACTTATGGCCAGTTTTGTGCGCAACTTCGTGCGGCAGGGAGAGCTTATTTCCACGAATTCGACTTTTTACAAGGACAATGGAGAAGTGTGCTTGCCTAGTTGGATAGATTTCTGCAAAGCAATGCGCCATATATTAAAAATTAAAAAAAAAATTTTAAATAGTTGCTTTATTTGTTGTGAAATTTTTAAAATATTTTTTTTTCCGTTTTTTGCATATTTAAATAGTTTTTTTTTGGATTCCAAAAATTTTTTTAATAAATTTTTTTTTCAGAAAAAGTGTAGTGTAATATGTTTTTATGCATTTTAGTATCCTAAGCATCATAAAACCAATTTCGTAAATTATAACAATTTTAAGAAAAATATTCTCTCGTCACGTAAGATTACATGCGCCTGGTGGTATGCTACTATAAATATTTGTTCGATACAACTTTGTTCAGTTAAAGTTTTTTTTTTTTATTTTTGACGTTACTACTGCCACTCATTCCTTGTAATGGTATTGTGTGTGGCTTTTCCTTTCGTGGTATTATTGCCTCATAAATCTTGAATTTCTCTATGAATATGGCAAGTGTATATAACCATGATGAATCAAAATCAGCTTGCTGACCTCGCCTGTGCAAAGCTGCTCGAATTTCAACGCATTTATCGATTCGTTTATGTGCCTATGCCAATGTGAAAGTATGTGTGTACACATACATATGTGATTTATAACTCAATATTGCATAGTTTCGCGGTAATACGATTTGGGTATTAAAATCGCATTAATTGTAAGGAGTACAGATTAATGTGTCGACCGCTCTTATTATATAATATTTTTCTAATTTTAATTTTAACCTTCTATTAACTTTCTGAAAGAAGAAATAGCATATGCTATGACGTTACGAACACTATTAGATTAATGCTGGTGGTAAAACTGCGAACTGTGGCCTATTTTCCTACCAACACTTTTTCCTAGTTCCTTGAAAACTAATTGTTTAGGTATTTTTGAATGTTATCAAGGTTTAAAAAAAGATATTAAGATATTAAAAAAAAATATTTCGCTAGGTGGCGCTAGGATCCAAATATTCTTTAAATGTAATTTCGTCAGAATTTTTATCTGTAGCTTCGTTTTGGCTGCTGATAAATACCGAAAAAAGTGTTTCCACAATTTTATGATGTATTTTCATAAAAAAAGATTTTTTGTGCAATATTTGCACAAGAAGCATAATTACAAGCATATTTTTAGGCGCAACAATTGAACAACTTGAAGCTTGCTACTTCAATTTTTATTTTTAATCGCAATTCATAGTGTATTTGGTCTGTTAGAAAGTGGGTCATTAGACTGTAGTAATTCACATGCTCGCTTGATTAAATTTTTTAAATAGCGCCTTGCGTCTTGCATGCTTACATACATACATGAGTATTTGTGCAAATAAAAGCGCATCCGACTGCTTTAATTATGCAAACAAAGAGAAATTGAAATATAAAAAAAATATATGCAAATAACACCGAAGTATTAAAATGGTTGCCATCAACGGTGGATTGGTTTCTTTGGTTGACTGGTGGGTTGGTTGTCTCGTTGGCTGCACTATTGTTCGGTTTGTTGGTTGGTTGGTTGATTGGCTGGCTTGTTGGTTAGTTGGTTAGCTGCTTATCTACCCAGTTAGGGTCTCGCTTAGACAATAATAGCCGCACAATGCTGAGTGCAGGCAAATTCTTACATGTATACATACATATACAAATATGTACATGCAAACATCCATATATTAATACTCGTATCTCTTCCGCTGTGTATGAGGAATCCGAGGGGATACTACACACGATATATTGACCCACTTAGGCGAAATGTACAAACCGATTGCCGCTTTTATTAACAACTCAATGCTTGGCGGCATCCATTGTTAGCTGGATGACTTGACTGCCGCCGCTGTGAGATGCATTGCTACAGCTCGTTTCAATTGGCTGGCAATCCGCACTGACTACAACTACGATATTTCTACGTTGTTGGCTTGCTGACTTGCTAGCTTCGCGTGGACGTACATACCCACTAGGAAAACTCTTAACAGAACATATAAACATGTACAATATATAGTATATAACTAATACTATGCAAATTTTTACGAACGAGAAAAATTATTTATAGTGTAAAAAAATAGAATTACTACAAATATATATTCATAGCAAGTTTTGAAGAGAAATACACTTATATATATACACTTATTCTAATTGTACTTTGGCACTACAACCGAGGGTCGGTCTGGGCTGAGAACACGAAACTTCGCCAGTTGCCTCTATCCTTTGCGAGTTCGCGCCAGTTGTACATCCCAAGTGTTGAACGGACGCTATGTACTTAGTCTTTCCAATTTATATATATAATATACCTGGTATTGCCATAAGTTCTGTTACAACTTTCGCCCGTTATACAAAAAAATCAATGATACACTTTCCTCAAACGATTCAGCTATTGCTCACTAGCAGCACGCACAGTTTCTATTCGTATTAACGAGACTGCTCGAACTGATGATTATTTGAAACTTTTCAACTGTGAGGCCATATTCTCCAATTTTGACCACAAACTGTAGTACAATGGATTCAAATTTGGACTTCCAGACGGCCAAATATTTGCAGCTAATCATGCGTATTGCCTTTAAGATTAAGATGGTTCTTGCCTTGCGTGCTGTGCTAGAATCTTGCTGGAAGATAAAATGCGCTCATCAAAGTTAGTACTATTTATCTGTTTTATCACGTTTTCTTTAACAACCTTCTGATACACTTTTGCCCCAGTTTTAATATCCTTTTCACAGAAGTGAAGAGGTGTAATGCATTTAGAGGATACTTCTCACCAAACCATTGCAACAGCTGAAAACTCACGAGATGTAGAATTTGATATTCCAAGGCGTCAACGTGGTCACTATACAATGAACCCTTGGAATAACAAATTCTACATCTCGTGAGTTTTCATTCTTTCACAAGTTTTGATATTGAACTGTTTTTATCCGTTATATCCATTTCCCTTGACATAATTTTTGTTTCCTAAGAAGATTTCTGAGAATGCTTTGGCGAACAATTTGAATTGGTTCGAACTATGCGAGGACGACCACTTCTTTTATAAATACTTATATATTCAGAAAATATCATAAACGATTTAGCTGTAATAATAGCTCGAAGTAATGTACTTTCACTAATATCATACTTCTTACATGGAAACTAGCCCAAATTAGTTTAAAAACGGCTTCATAATGTATTAGCGTTACATTGCTATATTTAGTGGTTTATTCTACAAAAGACATATCGTTCTTGGACTAGTATCTATCCACACGAAACCGAAGCATTTCACTAAACTATTTCTAACAGAGTTTCTATAGCTTACTACTGAGTGTTAGGCAACACTACAAACTCACTAACAAAAGCATTACCAAGTGCATTTCGCAAAACAAAAATGTAAAATAAAAAAATTATCTGGCATTTTAAAAGCTCTTGCTACTGCCAGCGAGTTGGAGTCGTGTTATTGTGGACCATTACATTACATTTTACTCCTCTTTTCGCACGCATTCTGCTCGTGGTACATGATTCTATTCTTGGGCTTTTTCCCTGCTAGCAGCAAATACATGGATGCTTTCTGCATGTCACTGCGAATGCGAAAATAAGTAGGAAAATGTATTCATGCAATAGAAATGCAAAACTATTGGAATTGGAAAATTTGAAAAAGCGTAAAAAAATTGTGAAGCACAGAGAAGAAAAAAGAGCCGCGCTTACCACAGAGCTACTGCAAGTTGCTGCAAATGTTAATAGAAAATTTAATACCCTTGTTGAAAATATAAAAATTAAAAAACAGGAAAATGTTAATACCTCTATTGATAAAGGGAGTTGAGAGATCCTCTCTCTGAGCAAAAAAGGTATTAATGAATTTTTGCATTAGATTCGAGAGATTTTAAACTTTTTATAATTCAATTTTTGCCAGACAGAGGTTTAACATCGACTTTAATACTTAGCATACACTCTAGCTCTAATTCACCACAAATTTCATACATAAATAAAGGAAAAACAAGTTTTTAAGTTAAGTAATGAAGTTTCTCCGTGGATATAAGAGTTAAATAAGAAGTAGAGTTGTTAAATAATAAATGATTTATATCAAAACCAAAGTAATAACGAAATGAAAAATTTGTCGCATCCGAAGCAAGTTTTCATTTTTTTTCAACCCACTTAAAATCACTCATTCATTTAACATTTATTTTCGAGCTATTTCACCTAATTTCAACTGCCATACGAATATATCGGTTACATAGATACCTAGAGCTTATTTCATTCATATGATTCTAGATTGTATAAAAAGAGATTTCTATGCTGCGCTTAGTCATAGAAATCATATTTGATGCTATGGCCATATGCCAGAAACCATCTACTGATAACCTTGAGGCAGCTTTCGGATTCAATAACCTATTTTGTGCTTTCATAAAAAGTCTGTGGATGTTTTAAAAGCGCTCGAGGCTTGGCATTTCGCTTCATAATGAACAGCCAATACAATAAATGAAAAAAGAGACAAAGAGAATATTTCAAAAGAAGATATTGCTGTATATGTACATTCCACTATTCCAAGATAATTAGTAGTAACATGCTTTAAAAAATCGTATGTAGTAATTGGAAATATATTGTAGACAAGTTTTAAAGTAACTTTGATTTTCCGCAATTTTTTATTATTCGTTTCACTCGATATTTTCTGCTATTATTGCAACTAATTGGCTATACATACGCTAAGTGAATATGTACAGAAATGTGTGCATTTGCTTTTACCTTAGGCATTATTAGCTTTTGTAAAATTGAAATTGAAAACGTATATCGTATAAAACAATGCTTTTGAATACAAATTAAAAGTATTCCTTTGACCATTAAATACAAAATAAAGGAACTTTAGTTATTGTGAAAAAATGGATAAGAAGGAATTTCGCGTGCTGATCAAATATTGCTTTTTGAAGGACAAAATTACAGTCGAAGCAAAAACTGGGGTTGATGACAAGTCCCCGCACCCTTCCCCAGCAAAATGAACCATCAAATGAGCACCGAGAGCGCGCTGGACGCCCAAAAAATAATTCTGGATAACAGTAAAGTGAAGTTGGTCGAGATAGCAGCTATTCTAAAGATATCAACTGAACGTATACATCATATCATTCACGAATATTTGGCTGTGAGAAAGCTCTCTGTGCAAAGAGGGTGCCGCGCAAACTTATGAATTGGGCTTCGAATTCTTCCGCATCCACCGTATTCCACAGATCTGGCCTCCAGCGACTTTTTCCTGTCCTCAGATCTCAAAGAATGCTCGCTGGGAAGTAATTTTCAGGTCATGTCGTCCAAGTAGAAGAAAACACTCAAGCTCTGAGAGTGTTCGACGCAGTACCTGCCGGGGGAATCAGAGGAAGAGAAAGGGCTCTAATCCGTTGGAAAGAGTGAGAAAGGACCTAGCTTCACTTGGAATTTCCAAATCTCCTCATAAATCCCAAAATATTTCGTTTAAAGCGTATTAAGTGGAGGAGTTTAGTAAACTGTGTGAAATAAAAACTCGAATTTCTAACTGAATGCGACGTAATAATAGTAAAAAGTATCGAATACGCAGCTTCACCGTTGTTTCAAAAACACATATTCAACTTGAACTCGGTTCAATGCAGTAACGGTAGCTCTACTGTATTAATTTGTAAATTCTCAAACACTTCAAAATTCCGTTCTTTCTAAATAAATAAAAAACATTCACAGTGCAGAAGGTGATAAAAAAAGGGTCTCAGGACTTTCACTACCAGCTTTGACCGCATTTTTGGCTTTTCCGCCAAAAGCCAGAATTTTAGCTGCAATCGTTAAAAGCGGCAAAAACTAACTGTCTGCTTGCGATGCTCAGCTTATTTTCCAAGCCGCATGGCCAAGGCTGATTGCCAGGTCAGCTTCCTGACGGCATGACAGCCAAAACGACAACAAAGGATTCGTACATCGCAGTGAAGTTGTTAGTTTTTACGGCGATTTTTAACCTTTCTGACTTAAATTTTTGGGCATTCTTCGCGCTTATTTGTGCTGAGCTCGGATTCTCTATTGCTTCTAAGTGTAAATGGTACCGGAGTGTTGTGAATCGTTAGGTTTATTTTGGCTTTCTCTTCACTTACAGCATTTGCGCTACGCTTTGGGGTGCGTGAACATTTTTTTGCCCTCCGCAGACAACAACAAGTTCCTGAAGTGGATGGCTAGAATATAGAGAAATTTGAAAAAAAAATAAATACTGCGACTAAAGTTTAATGCTCCCCTGACGCGTTGGCTTGATTTGCTTTGTGTACGAATCCCCCAAGCTGTCATACACACGAACACTGTATTGAATTTTCCTCCATTTTCCCAACTAACTGCATGTGGCATGCCACACTTTAATCAACACTGCACTGTTGGCAAGTCCGTTAGACGCCGGTTGCTTGTTATCGATTTTCTTAAATCTAAAAACCATTTGAGCATTTCAGCCTTTGATTTAGTTGCTTTTGATTGGATTTGTTGCAAATGTTGAAGGCAAACAAAGTGTGGCAGCGTTGAACTAAGCTCATATGTGTATACGAATATATGTGCGCATACGCTTGTTGGGGTTGCGGCTGCCACAATAAATAACGGAAACTGAAAAATACGCTAAAATTCATCTAATAACAATAAATGGCGGCATTTCTCGTTAGATGCCTGACTGCGCGCGCTCTTCGTCACTCAGCCGCAAGCGTAGAAAAATACACAAATATATTTACATATGTGTGTTTGTGTGTATGCGAATATAAATGCAAAACAAATAACCCAAAACAAAAGCAGTCACCACTTGCCACTGTTACCTCACTCAAATTCCCCTTTCGGCCGCTCGCTTCAGGCACGTTTGGCCTAGCCGCGTTTTACACCCATTGCTTGGTGGAGGCATGCCTCTGAGTTGGCAAATTGAACAGCGCCAAAGGGTGGCCAGACACACACAACCATATTTACAAGTCCAGTTCGCCACATAAAAGGGAATCTTCGGTTTTTTTTCTCAGCTACATTGAGTGGCTGCAGCCAGCGTACAGTGGGTTAAATGATGATAAAAGTAGAGTTTTTTTTTTTTAAATAAATATTTACAAAATTTATAAAATTTTTTTTTCGAATAAATTTGATTTAAATATATTCAAAGTAGTAATATGTCTGCATTTGGAGTCTCCAATTGTCACCGAATTTCACGAAAATCGATTGAGTAGTTCCCGAGAAATCTTGCCAACCGACTTAAAAAAGACGGTTTCGAGAAAAACGCGTTTAAAGACGGCGCACTTAGTCTGGCTAGCCTCGAGCCTACAAGTTCTCAAGGCTACAAAACTATTACTCGGATCAACTTGAAAATTTAGGACAATTTTCAAGAGGTGTTGTAGAATTTAATAAGCCAAAAAAAAACATTTTTTTTTTTTGAAACTTGTAAACCCATGTGACCTCTTAAACCAAATCCATCGATAAGCGTTGGCTTGTTTTGTGAAAAATCCTTCAGAAAACAAATGTTTATATTGCATTGAATGTAAAACGGTGAGAACCATGCATAGATTAATATTTTGACGGAAAAAGTAGAGCAACAACAACTGTTAAAGAATTCTTTCGCTTTTTAATCTAAATAAACTTTATTTCGTCCCACTGTGCGGCCTTATAATTTTTTTATGTGCAATTTTTCATTCGAAATTACGCTTTGAAGTTTTTTTTTGTATTTGTAGGTATATATGAATATATGCTGTGGTACAGCCGGTGGCATGCTAAAAGCGTGTCTAAAGCGATTTGGGGCTGACAAGGCGAAATTAAGAAATGGCGTTTGTTGCAACACTATTAAACAAATTGGAAAATACACATAAGCAACAATGCAAAAAATTTAGCTGAGGCTATGTAGTTAGTGTATATCTTCATATTAAAAGGGAGGTGGTTGTGCTCAAATTTGCAACTGCTACACTTTGTGTGCAACATTTCATGCTTCAATTAGGAGTGGTACAACGCCCTTTCGAAGTAGTACTTCAGCGAAAATTTTAAATCTTCGAGGGAGGACTTTACTTCTTAATTGCCAATCGTTCGACCATATTCTAAAAATAAGCTGATGCATGCTTCTTATCAGTTCTTTACTACCATATTTGAATAGCTCAGCTACTCCATCGTCAACGATTAGGGGATCGAGTTCACCATCTCTTGATGTTATGCTTTCAATGCCATTCAGCAGGCCGGAGAAGTCTTCCCTCCACAACTTTAGTATGCTCTGGGCATCAGACTTCAGATCACCTCTGGAGGTTCTACGAGAGTAAGCTCCGGTCGTGAAACCTTCTATTAGTATCCGCATCTTTAAGGTAGAATTTTCTAGCATTAGCCCTGTTGGCCAGCTTGTCAAGCTTTTCACACTCACGCATTTCTGTTTCTCTCTTTTTTATCTGCAAACGCGGCTCGTTTCCCTTTTCAACTCTCGGTATCTATTCCATTTCGCACGTGTTGTGGTCGATTTTAACGTTGCGAGGTACGCAGTCTGTTTTCTCTCCAATGCGACACGGCTCTCTTCCTCCTGCCGTCCCACAGTTTCCTTATACCTAGTTGCTGATGAGTGCTCTCAGAGAGCAGAATTGCAAGGCGAGCAGAAAATCGTTCGGCGGTATGTTGTGTTTGCAGTTTCTCGACGTCAAACTTTCCTTGTGAGATACCTTCTTTGTCTACTTTGGCGTTAAAGTCATCAAGCACGATTTTGACAGAGTCGCAACATAGATGTGCACCAAGCGCTCATAGAAGACATCTTTGGTCACATCGACCTTCTCTTCCATCTGGGCAGGGGGAATGCCGGTATTCGGTTATACAATCTCTCTCCCACCAAGACTGTACCGAATTTGCGCTCCTTTATATGGCTACTGTTGTAAATGCCACAAGCACCTACTCGTCTGAGTCCTTGCCCATCCATCGCACTTCTTGGACGGCGGTGATGTCAGCCGAGGACATCGATCAGCTGGAAAGCGGGACCTTCCGTCATCAAAAGGGGGGTCTCTCATCCGAGGGTGTTGTGTTGTTTTCAAACCCAGCGTACAACCCTGTGGAGGGATGATTTGCCTTCTCACTATAGCTCGTCTTCAAACGGATGGGTTTTGGTTAACCAGCGGATACTTTGTCTACGGAAGTTACATATATGCTCAGAGAGTTTCTACACATGGCTGCATCCTACCACAAATATCGGAGTATAGGTAAATTATTATAGACATGAAATATTAGCATATGCCTAAACTAAACTACTAAGTGTTTTTTGTTTTTTTCAATTTTTCAATTCGTTTTATTGCTATATAAATTGACCAACAATTGCAATCACTTTTGTGCTTGTTGAACCTTCTGCTTATGCATAAATTACTGTGTGCAATTTGAAAGTTTCAAAACTTTTTCGCCACATCGTTGTCATGACAGAAAAAAATATTATGCTTCATTTGGCACAAATGCAAATATTACCATTACACACACACACGCATACACCATTCCGTGGACTACGAGCACTGAGTGGCATTTTGCCCCGGTTCACGCCAATTGCGGTTCATTGTGTGACACAAAAAGACGCCGAAAATCGATTGCTCGCCACCAACTGGTCAACCAGCTCAATAACTATCTGGGCATTTCGCCGCTTTGGCTAACCAAAACACATCCTTGCTGCACGTTTTGCGGCCACTAGTTGTGGCAAGTGTAAATCTGTTGCATCCTAGTGGGCCATCGAGCAACCGCACACACGCTGACATTGGCGCGCTGCCAGCAACAAAAGCATGTTTACGAATTATTATGCTTGCGGTTTGCAGCCAAAGTGACAGCAACAAAAACCACAAATTCGCGGCAATTTCGTGTATTATGAATTGCTTGGCGAATCCGTCTGACCGGCTGAGCTGCGAAAAGATAGTGTTTTAGTCACGATATTTGTGTTTTTTTGAATTGGTGAGAGAAAGTGTTAGGTATATTGTGTCTTTATCAATTTTGCATATGAGTAATTTATGTTTTTACAACATTTCTTTGTTAAAATTCTGAGATTTCCTTGGTTACAGTTACCAAATGATACATTGGCCTTAGAGAAATAAATATTAAATATGTTTATTGCCTGATTTGAAAAGTCAAATTGATATCTCAAAAACCGATGTTAGTTCGCTTGTATAAAAACAGATGGGCACGACTAGATTGACTCAACTGATCATTTAAAGGGTGATCCACTTCGAGGTTCCCTGCTTTTGTAATGAAAAAACATAGAAACCAAACTTATTGGGGGAAGTTTGTTATCATTCGAAAGAAAATTATTTGGCATTATCTCTTTCAAATGTTGGCCGCAGCTCAAATGGGCCATCCATTTTCGATAATTAGTTCGAGTATTTCGACTGGTAATTAGCTAATGACACGCGTGAAGTTTTGCTTCAAGAGTTGAATTGACTTTAGACTTTACATATTCCCACAGGAAAAAGTCTAAAGGTGTTATATAACACGATTTTGGTGGCCAATCGACAGGCCCAAAACTTGAAATTATGTGCTCACTTAAGTATTCTCTGAATAAATCCACTAATTGAAGCGACGTGTGGAAGTGGCGCCGTCTTATTTAAACCATTGACGGTTACGTTCTCGCTGGTATAATTTATGAAGAAATATGGACCTATGATTCCATCGGCCCACAAATCACACAAAGCCGAGGTTTTTCTGGATAAAATGGCAGCTCTTGAATTTCTTCAGGTTGCTCTTCCTCCAAAATGCGACAATTTTGCTTGTTTACATACCCATTGAGCCAGAAATGAGCCTTATCGCTGAACAAAATTTAGCTTGAAAACGTCGGATCTTGTTGGAACTTTTCAAGAGCACATAGAGCGAAGTGATGTTGCTTGGGAAGGCCGAGCGGCTTCAGTTCTTGCACAAATTGTATTTTGTACGCTATAAATTTAAGATCTCGACGTTAAATGCGTCGTTCCATACGTCAATCTGAGTTACTGCATTCGGCGAATCGACTCTCCACGGTCTTCGTGTACACATGCAGCTACTAATGCTGTTGCTCATAATTCTAACGCTAGCATTGTTGCTATTACTACTGCATCGCCGTTGGTGATAATCACATCCATCACTGTTATGATTAAAAAATTACAAAGGAGAAGACATAGCAAACATAGCTGAATATAACAGTAGAATTAGCCAGCAGCTAGCTTCTTGGCAATGATTTTGTATTTCAATAAGCTGAACACAAAAGCACTCACAATAGCAAGAACATAAACACAACTGTTGATATGGTGATCATTCTTCTCGAGGCATGCTTCCCCTCTATTCTTTGCTTCATCTCTTTTCAATTCTTACCATTTTTTTCCGTTTATTCTTCTTCATAACTTGTTATCTTCTTTCCCTAACTGTTGGATATTTTTGCTGCTTTTTCTCTCTATATTTCTTCCAAAATGCTCACAATCCTTCACTTTTTTTAATTCTAATGCGGAAAATTGAATATTTTTCGAACTGTTCAAATCATTTTATTTGATTTAATCTGCTGATTTTAAAATAAATGCTTCACATACGTATCAATATGTCCAATCCAATCGAAAGTTCGTCGAATATTACATTCCAAATTCTTAACATATATAATATATGTACTTTTAATTTATAAAGCTTTGTCAAAAAAAAAAAAATAATAAAAATATCTCACTGCCTTTAACCCGTGCCAATTACGAGAATATAATATTTTAGTTTCTTTTTTGTTTGATAATACAGTAAACCAAATTATTTTATGCAACAAAACTTGCCTCTATGAAGTATGAAAGCTGTGCTTATTTTTGACCTGCCTAACATTCAAAGTCATATTAATTAATACAATTTAATATATTTTAGGCAATTACTATATGAAATGATGAAAAATAATAAATATGCTAAATATTCCTACTAACATTTAATTATAAATAATAATGTATGCAAATACATATATTCAGCAATCTAATGATGCATTTTCTGCGAAAGAAATACTAACATTTGAAAAACTATAAGCTTTTATGTGCATGTATTAAATTTTGTTTTAAATATTGTCATTTGTGGCCGCAATTTAATATTCGCATCAAGTTATAAATATTACTTTGCGCTAAAGTTATTTCAGGAATTTTGATAATTTAGTTATTTAAAATATAAATATTTATTATCGCCAAATATTTTAATTATCGTCATTATCTAAGCATTACCAAATTACTAAAAATATCATACATAAATATACAGACACATATTAAAATTCATTTTAGGCCGCTGCACTTTTCAATGTTTGTGAGGCAAATGCACACAAACGTCCACACATACACACACACAGATGAAAATATTATCTAAATTCCAGTCAATTACCGCTTAAATATTAATTAAATGATAATGCGTGAATAATGAAATATTAAGTTTATCTGTTAATTATACTCTTGCAACATGTTGCTACAGAGTGTATTAGTTTTGTTCACCTAACGCTTCTAATCGAGATAGATATAGGGTTAAATTATATAAGTGATCAGCATGAAGAGACGCGTTGAAAAACTGTTCAAGCCCCATTGTAGCGAATATGTGGACCCCAGTATCTATAGTTCACTTTTGACTGAAAATATGTATGGGCTAGAGATAGTCTTTTCCTATCAATAGTAATTATGTGTATCAAAAATGGCTTAAATCAGGTAAATACTACCCTCAGCCCGCATATACTAATAAAAAAATTTTCGAACTTCTAGGTGACTTTATGCTGACGTGCTGCGTGGTTGCATCCGAACTTAGCCCTTACTTACTTGTTTTAATAATTGTTTATAAATGCGAGCGTACGCACATGCATAGATACATACGTTAAGATATATGTGTATACATATGTGTTGTGTTTGTCAAAAATGCATTTAAAATCTAAACGAAGTTCATGGATGATTTTTGCAAGTGCAGAAGTCTAGTAACCTTCAATGTCGCATTAAAATTTCGGTGTTGAAAGATTACAGTTTAGACTTAAAATATTCATGACTACAGCCAGTTCTGTCACTGGACTTTAATTCCAAATGTGTGACTTAGATATATAGTATGGCAGCGATATTAGCTCTCAGTTCGTTTACTGTGTGCTCAAGACTAGTGAAGGGATCTCTAGACTCCTTATCTCTAACATCGAGCTATTTTATGATTATACTGTTTTGGGTGCCTGGCCACAGTGGCATAGCGAGAAACTGTAGGGCTAATGGTTTTGCTTGGACTGGTACTTTAGTCTCAATAAATGCGAAATGGGAACAGTTCTCAGTACCATTGGATTCTTGTGATTTACTACTGGACTGTTGGATCTCAGACCAGTTAGGCAACTATCAGCAGTTGTGCAGTCGCAAGTTCCTTCTGGCCCATGGTAAATCGGAAGAGGCTTCGGAACTTTTAGCAAGCTCCACTTTTTAATGATTGTAGGAGTTTCAATTGGACGCTGTCCTATCGAAATTCGTGCACTAAGATTGAACATATTTCGGGACGTCTTGCCGATAGTTAATATCTAACTAAAGGAGTTAGGACATCTGGTTTCACAAAGGACGAAACATAACAATCTAAATGTGATCCCCCAAAATGTAGAGGGATCAGCCATCTTACCTAACTTCTTGAGGTGTTTGTAACATATAATACTTGTAATACTCTTTATTGTTGTATACTTGATCAACTCTTTTTTTACGATAACTGTTGCTAGTAGATCCACAGATCAGACGAACTTACCAAGCTATATAAGCTCTATAATTATGAAGAAACAATGTATCATCGAGAAAGAAATCTTTATGAAATGCAGTAACGCTTGTAGTTGAGGGTTATTCTATAATATGTTATGTTATGATGGAAACGGCTTCAATAAAGAAATCTACCGAGTTTAAAACATCAGTAAAGACTTTAACATTAACATTTAACATTCTTTTCCATTTAATTAATTAATTTCTAATTCTCTTATTAAATTTCAGTGAGCCGTTATAAATTAGCAGTGTTGCACAAAAACAACTAACAACTGTTTGTGAGAAAAAAAAGAATATTACGAAGACGAGGAAGAAGAAGACAAAGAAGAATAAGACGCAGAAAAGGCCAATGCAATTTACAATCACTATTATAGTAATGACAAGATGTCAAATGCAGTTGCAGATAGCAACAAAAGCAATAATAACAAGAGGATTGACAGCAAAACATTTTAATTGAAAATCCAGAGAGAATGCTGTTTATAAACACAACAACAGAAACAACTAAATAAGAGATAAAACTAACAAAACAAAAATAAAAATAAAACAAAATAGGGCAAAATTGCGCCAGCATGCTAACACACATGCTGAGAGGTTAAGTACTTCTTGGGCGTTTATTTGGAGGTTAGGTGGCTTGGAACACATATCACTGCCCACAGAAACCTCGGGTGCACATCAAACCTACACTCGATGATTCATCAGAGTTCTCGAATAATTTTTATAACTTGTTGTTGCCTGTAAGCATTGTAGTGGCCTACAGTAGGGGCAACAACAGCGTTTACTACAAACTCAATTCCATAGACTGGGCAAAAAGCACTGGGCCATACATACCGCAGCCAACACTTCGATGGGTAAGACGTGCCCTACGCCCAGCCTTAATTCGAGCATCTCGAACTCCGTCATAACGAATGCGAGCAGCAACCACAATCATCATCATCAGCAACACCAACAACATCACCAGCACCAGCACCACCATCAGCATCATCATCAGTCTGTGCCGCTGCCACCACCTCCACCGCCGCAACCGATACCACCGCAACAGCATCAGCAGCAGCAGCAACAACAACAACAACGCTTTCCACAGAAATACATGAATTCGAAGCGTAAACATGCCAACAATTACCACAACATGCTGATGCATCCGGGCGCACATCTGGATCACAACAATTACTTGCATTTGAATTCGTTGTGGTCCATCTGGTATGGTGTTTTGCTGACGCTATTTCAGGGCTATTTGGCCGTGCATGGTGCCTATCGATTTCTCGGTAAGTAATTGAAGGGTGATGCATTTCGAGGTTCTCAACATTTTTAAGGAAAAAACACAGAAACTTCAAATTTAATGGGGAAAGTTTATTATCATTCGAAAGAACATTCTTTGGCATTTATTTTTTACCTCTTTCAAATGTTTACCTCTTTCAAATGTTGCCTGCAATTACGTCTGATATGTTCCATCCGTTGTGTCCAATTTTCGATGACTCCATGTAGCATTCTATTTGTAGCTGGCGAATGACACATATGATGTTTTGCTTCAAGACCCGAATCAAAGCGCTATTGTCCGCATCAACTTTAGACTTGACAAATCCCCACAAGAAAAAGTCTAACGGTATGATATCAGGTAGTCGGGTCGTGATAACGGTCGCCATTGACGATTACTGGCTGGTACCATTTTTGAAGAAATATGGACTAATGGTTCCACACCAAATAGTTTGTTCTAGATAAAATGGCAGCTTTTGAATATTTTTAGTTTGCTTTTCGTCTCAAATGCGGAAATTATGTTTGTTTACATACCCATTCAGCCAGAAATTGGCCTCAGCGCTGATCAAAATTTGGGTCGAAAATACCGGAACGAGCGGCTTCAGTTCTTGCAAAAGCTCTATTTTGTACCCATTCAATTTAAGATCCTCATGTAAAATGCGTCAAGTCAAAATGTACCTCAAAAAGTACCTCTACGTGGATCACCCCCAACAAGATACAAAACTCCTTTGTATGCATGTATGTGTGCTTCCAGTATGAAATACAATTCTAAAATATAATTGGAATATGTTGTTGTATTCATGTGCACATGCTTTGTTTTTATAGAATGATATGATTTCGTTCATTATAAATATATTGTCATTTAGGGAGATTGTTAAAAGATTGGGTGTAGTGTACAATCACGTATTCGCAATATAATCCCGCCTTTCTCCTATCTCCATGGTTCTTGTATTGAGTTGGCCTAATATGTCTTTTCTGAACCTGGTTGTTGCAAGAAATTTTCTAATTCCCCGTGTATTTATGTAAGCTAGAAAGTATTTAGTAGTTGTATTATGATTACTTAAAATTTTCATACTGATACTTATGTATTTCATACAGACAATTTAATGTTGCAAAATTTTGTTTTCTTCCTTCTATGTACTTACACCATTCTCCACCATCACTTCTTATGTTCTTGGTTCATTACTTCTGCCGACCAGGATGTTCGCTGATAACGTGGAAAATTGAGCCAGTCGCTGAATTGAATCTGCAAATTGTGCTTTCCGGCGTTGTCTTCATTTTGCTACCGTTCTTCTTTGCTTCGGCTGTTTTTAAGGTGAGTACCCAAATAGATTTATACCGTAGGCAACTTTTGAAAGTACGAATGTGGTTGTGTGGCGCATACGTCCTGGTGTAAATTTAAACAACGTGTGGAAATTTACTTCCTTATATAAATATTTAAGTATTACTAAAGAGTTTTTTATTAAGTAAGAGCGGTACAAAAGTTTTTAAAGAAAACAAAAACGGTTTGGGATATCAATGAAATTCTTTATTCCTGTGATTCGATTTCTTTTGCATGGTCACCATAGGCACGCTTGCAGAAGACCAGATGCTGAACTCAATTTTCGACGATTTTCAAGCATAAATCGGCTGATACTGCTGCAATTTTAGATACTTTCGTTATTTGACGACCATAGACTTGATGTAGCCCCCGCAGGATAAAGTCTAACGGCGTCGAATCTGTGAGGTAACACGTTCACCAAACTTGATTTTCAATAAATCGATTGTGACATTCGTCCTGTCCTGTTGAAGCCACATATTGTCCAAGTTCATATCCCTCAATTAGAGCAAAAAATATGCGTTTATCATTGAGTGGTAGCGATTCCCATTTACAGTAATGTGCCGGTCTTGATCTTCGCAGTAGAAGTACGGCCTAATGATGCTGCCGGCCCATAAACCGCACCAAACCGTAATTTTTTCGGTATATAATGGTGATTGGTGGAGTACGTGTGGATTGCTGCCTGACTAATAATGTATATTTTGCTTATTGACGAAGCCATTCAGCCATAAATGAGCCTTATCGTTTAATATTATTTTTCGATGTAAATCCGGATCGTATTCAAGTTGCTGCTCAGCCCAATTTACGAACATACCCCGATTCTTGTGGTCAGGTGGCTTCAGTTCTTACGTCAATTGAATCTTACAAGGATGTAGGCCAACATTTTTTCGCAAAATTCGCCACAACGAACGACCTCCTCCGACTCTGAATTCGAGAGTAAGTTTTAATAATTTCGACTCGTTGTTGGATTGCATATCTTTCCATGATGAAATGGCAAACCTTATTGAAAGAAATGTCAAAATAGTGGGGAAAAATATGGCGACGTTTGCTGTCTCTTTTAGTCTACTTTTGTAGCATCCTTATTGAAAAGTCCTATAATATACTTATGTATATAACTTATAAGGGTGAGTTAAAAAATATTGGATTCGAATTATTAGATTAAAAATACTGCGAAGAAATTCTGTCTAAATAAAAAACAAGATTTTATTTTATTATAAACGATGTCGGTGAGCGTTCAACGCGGTCCATATAAATAATAGGTAAACAATATTATTATATTATAATTAAAAAATCGATTTTTTGAAGCCGTGAAACTCATGTAACCTCTGAACATAATATTAAGGTTATTATGCCCGTTTAGCACTAGTGTCGGAATACTAAGCAACAATTGAAACAGACACAAACAAGAAAACAAGTCCAAATGACTGCAGCAAGCCCACAACATCGAGCCGTTCGAATGAAACCGTCGTACCACATACATACTTATGTAGATATGCGTAAATTTGTGTGGTGCTACAGAAATACTGCACTACATGGCAACTGTTGCAATACCGTTATGCCGCAACTGCAACTCAATGTAACGAAATTAACTGCCACCAAATTGGGATAATTTAATTTTTTTTGCGCACACTTCAATCAGCATGTTTATTTGTATACTGTTTTGCTTTTGCCGTTATTGTTATTATTGTTGTTGCTTACAAAGGCACTAAATTTTCCATTGCTTTGCTGTGTTTTATACACCAACAATTATTATTAAATGTATACAGTAGCAGGCCATATGTTGATAGTGCCGCAGAATACAGGCTACAACAGCCGCAATAGGAGGCACAACAATAAAAACAACACAACCATAACTTTGGCTGTCTCGAAGCTTAAATACCCTACACAGGTGCATTTTTTATAGCATGAAACGGCATAAAAAGATCTTTAACTGGATTTTATTATATCAGTTTGAATGGCAGCTATATGCTATAGTGAACTGATCTGTACAATATCTTCGAAAACTGTAGCGCAGACTTGTATAAAAATCTGTATAAAATCGAGTGGATATCTCGTCAAATAAAAAAAGTTTTCTACACAAGCAATTGAAGCCTTTCATTCAGTTTATTTGGCAGCTATATGCTATAGTGAAAAGCTTCTTGGAAAGAAAATAACGTGTGCAAAATATCAGATCGATATACCAGAAACAGTGCAATTATATACACACAGCCGGCTATAGCTTAATCGACTCAGTTCGATCTCAGTTACAGGTCCTTCTGTGTGTTAAAAAGCTCTTGGCAACATGTACAGGGTATATTTACACAAAAATCAGAGCACGCTGCTGACGACGGCATGCCTTCACCACTGCCTTTCCTGTTGTACCGACAACTGTCCGGATCGTAACAAAGCGCAATTTATACATTGAAGGCGCAAATGTACTCACACACACACATACATATTGTATGTGGTAAATATATATGTGTATGTAAGCGCTAGCGAAACGTACGGTAAAATCATAATGAAGTGCCGCAAGAACAAGAGTTGGCAAAAACATAATGACTGCACTCAGCCAATACGAACACAACAACAACGTGCCGCAACAACTAAAAAGCTGTATGTGTCCATGTATATACATTCGTATATGTAAAAGTGTTGCTGGTGGAAAATTCGCGTAGGCAACACTATCGCGCTTGCAAGCCTTCGCGTCCTCAACTAACGGCACTTTAAACGCACTGCCTTCATGCTTCGCCGGCTTTTACATTCAAACAAGCGCTCATAGCCAAATACATATACATATGTATGTACGTACGTATGATTGTGTGAGTTTGTAGGTGCTTTCATTTGTTTGTATATCGTTGTTTTCCTCTGTGGCCAGAACGAATACTCTCGCGATGTGGCACCGCTTTTTATCAGGATAATAAATGCAATTATGGGTTTTTCATATTCCGCCTTTTGTTTATTGTCTGTGCCGCGACTTGATTGCATATGTATGGGTGGTGCTGCCAGCGTAATTTATACACATACATACATTTATAGCAATTTTATACAGCACCATTTTTTTAAAGACAACAAAATAGTGCTTTTTGGAGGGAAGTCATTGTGTAGTTCTTTGTGAAAACCCTCTAACCAATGATTTTTGAAGATTTTTCTGTATGTGTGTGTAAACTAACTATTTATTTAAGCAATTTCAACATGCTTTACTTCTTGCAAAAATCATGTATTCGAAATTTGTAGCAAAACTTGTAGCAAAAATTATACAAATATTTTTAATTATTTTGCTTGCTTTAAGCAGTTCATGTTTTGGAAATTTGCGTAATACTAAGAACTCTTAGCTCTAAATAATTTCATAGTAGTTGTTGGAGCACAATCGCAAACATTTTACAATATTTTCCGCTTTTGCATTCATTACTCCTTGAGTTTATATTGTTTATATTAGTCAGTAGAGTAATATAATAAGAGAAAATATACAAGGTTTGTCCGGAAAGTAATAGGACTAGTCGATTTAAAAAAGTTGATTGAACCAATCGTTACAATTGTTTAAAAACTTTCAAAAAAGGCTCCTTCTGCGTCAATGCAGCGCTGGCAGCTCGTCACGGAAGGCATTCTCCGGAATAGTATTGACAGCCGAGGTGGATCCCCTTTCATAGGTCTTTTCAGGCAAGGAAACAAAAACAAGTTCGGGGGTTCATCTGGGCCGTAGGGCGGCTGCGAAAGCGTTGGAATGCCAGCCTTCGTTAGGTAGCTGCTCACAAGAAAGGCGGTATGAGCCGAGGCGTTGTCGTGGTGCAACTTCCAACTTGCGCATGTTCAAGTGCTCCGTCACAATGTCATGAACCACAGATTTTGATAAATTTAACATTTGAGCAATTAAAGGAATACTTAGTCGACGGTCTGAGTTCAAAACTTTGCGCACACGAGTCACATTGTCCGTGTTCGTCGAAGTCGCAGGTCTCTCAGCACGGTCTCGAAACACACCACTTCTTGCTAAAGCAACATCTGGGTAAGCCTGTTTGATCATATCAAACGTCTCTGTGGCAGATTTAACGAGTTTCACATAGAATTTAGTCGCGTAACTTTGATCTCACGAACACTGCATTTTCGGCTTGCACCATTCACAGAAACACGTCGCGCGAAAATGTTTGTCCTGACTCTCCAGGTGCTCGGACAACTGACCAACCGCTCTTTAGTTAGCTAGGAACGCCCTCTGTCGAATCTAGTCTCTAAGCCAAATGGATCTCAAAGTCGCAGAGGTCTTGATCGTCGATCAAAGCTGGCTAGGTGAACGCGAGGTCCATTGGTTCAGATCCAACTTGATTCCATTTCCATGTGATCCCTGGCTAGTTCATTAGCTTTGCGGTTGTCAGCGACTACACTATGACCCGACAAGACAGAATTGTCCCTTTGCAGTCGAAAGACGTTGTACTTCGTAGCAGTATGTCTACCGCCACCTTAATAGCTGCCACTTATATCTGAAAAAAATTATAGTGATTCGGTACAATAAATCTAATAAAGACGGAGAACTTCTTCAAGGAAAACTTCGCCTCCTAGTTTCAACTCTATCGTGGAAAAGTTCTCTGAGACTCTTCCTCATCTACATATCACTCGTAAGTATGGTAGCAGAGAAAAAACTGCCAAGAGAGGCCTCTGGGATCCAAGAGCTCAGTTCATAGAGGAGATTTAGGCGTATGCTTGTTCTGACACCTTCACATACCCATCTTCTCTGAACCTTATAACGCCCTTCTCAGCAACATAACTGTCGGCAGTGTTCCCGGGTGCTCTGTTCAATTTCACTTAGTTGGATACCACATTAAGGTATACTGCGGTTAGCTCATGGAGCTTATTTAGAAACGTTTCTTTAACCATAAGAAATAAAAAAAAATTTAAATCGTAGCAACAACAAAAAATATAAACAAAAAGCACTGCAGAACTTCAAAAGATAGACTTTAAATCGTAGCCGAGGCAGTGAAAGAGCAACCACACAAACAACAACAACAGCAACCGGCTAAGCATGCTTGCCGCCTGACTAAGCAATGAATATTGGTTGCAGCGCAAATTAAATGGATGCCAAAAATCTCTATAGCGGATGGGTGAGAGAACGTACTGTTTCACAGTTTGATGGGAAAAGTCGGAAATTGTGGAGAGTTGACGGTATTCACTATACTTGCACTTATAAACTACACAACAAGTGGTGTTGTTGTTGTCATTTTAAATGTGTTCAAAGGTAGCTGAGCATAAACAAAAGCCTATAACTATGCATTTTTGCGAAGCACATAGCCACACACCTATATACAGTACAAAGACACACATACATACAAGCACACAATCACACGAATGTATGTATAGTCCAAAGCCATAAATGCGCTAAATGCTGAGCGATAACATAGAATTTTCGGATTCACCGAGGGCTGCCAGACTTTTGATGGCCGCATTGACGTAGCCATTGTCCATTTGTTGTGCAGCGGCCAGACTGTTGCTCTATAACTTTATAAAGTGTATGT
This sequence comes from Bactrocera dorsalis, assembly GCF_023373825.1. Lineage (NCBI taxonomy): Eukaryota > Metazoa > Arthropoda > Insecta > Diptera > Tephritidae > Bactrocera > Bactrocera dorsalis. The sequence continues at coordinate 99,163,897 of NC_064304.1, read as the reverse complement.
GCCTCTAGCCTGCCGACTGATTGTCTTTATGTCTGCACTTATATGTGTATTTGTATATATATATGTATGTGTGTGAATAGCCACATTCAGCTAGTCTGCATTACATTGCTCTCTATCTAGCCTCTTTGAATAGTGCGAAGCAGGAACAGCTACTTCCTGTCCTCAACTGTAGGCTCTTGTGGGTGTGTGCGTAGTTTTTGGGTAAAATTCCGATTTTAATTCAAAATATCAACAGTGTGGCAGTCAGCAGTTTATGAATACAGTGCACGATAGCAGACTGAATGCGCTTTTGTATTAAAATAGTAGCCTATCTATAGGCGCATTGATTTATTTTTCCCCATATAAACGCCATATTCTCTTAATAACCCACAATAACAATGAAAATGTTAGTAATGTGACAAAACTTCGTGTTTGTTTTCCTGCTCACTTATGTGTGGTCCTGATAGTTGCAATTATTATTACAAAATGCTTGATGAACTCCATAAAGGCCATATGCTCTTATGTATATTATATACATATGTACGTGGAAATTTCGTATAATCCGAATAGTTAACTATACACTCGTGTATGAGCACTCGTCAGTTTTTCTAAAATGTTTTCATATCGAAAGTGTCGGTTCATTGTAGTTCAACGGTTTAACCGGATTTGCGCATCAACAACTTCTCTCTCGTAGCAACAACACAGCAGCCGTATGTAAAAATATTAAATTCTATGAAAATGTTTGTATGTATGCATCTATATTTTTCTACGTATTTGCATGCAACTGACAATATTTAAATTTCATTTTCCAACAATAAGCCTCTACTTTGCCAGAAAACCACAAAGCTTAATGGTATTCTGTGGTTGGGTTTTTGTGGAGGCGACAATTATGTGCTTATGTGTGCAACGCTTGTGCTCAATTCAAGCATGCTGAGTCTGTGGTTGCACTGTCGATGGATTTAGATATGCAGAAAGTTTCTTTTTTGAATTATTTGTCCTTTTTATACCATTAACAGAGTATATCAAGGTGACCACGAAGTTTTTAACACCTAAAAGGTATAGTCAGAGACCCATATGTCGAATTCGCCAATATCAGTCCACCATAGCATATAGGTTAGGTTGTAAGATTAATTCAAAATCTTTGAATCTCACTAAAACAGCTGTTCGTCCTTTGTGTCACCCACAAACTCCTTAAAATTGGCTCATTGATCGATGAAGCATTTTCCGCTTACCACATATTTATTAAGACGATTAATACCAATGCCTGCAAATTCTATATCGTCACCAAATGTGTGTTTACCGAAATATTTCAATCTCAATCTATCAAAAGCTGGGCAATAGAGAAGGACGTGATGGGATGATTCCACCTAGCTCTCTTCCAAACAGCTTTCGCAAAGAACGTGCGAGGGAAAGTTTAATTGCACCGCATGTAAACCTATTGAAGAGTGTGTAGTCAGAACACCTGTAATTGCGGCCAGATAGTCTTGCTAAGTGCATGTAGTTCGGATGATCTCTTACAGTTCACTCTGAGCCTGCTGAGCTCATTAGAGGTCCAAAGGTCCAATGCCAGAATAGAAGCAGTTATCGGAGAACCGACTCAACTACAAACGAATGAAATTGGAGAAAGGATGCGTAATTGGCTCATCAGCTTTGCAGTTTCTAGTAACTTCCCAGTGACCGGTCATCCATACAAGTCTGATATGGAAGCAGCTTAAAGCTAGCACAGTCGGCGTGCGTAAAGCCAGTTTAGTCGCTCGTCTGTCGAAGTGAATGCACACTTCTCAGAAGGAAGCTGCACTTTGAAGCATTATATCTATGGCTGCCTTAATGGCATCGACCTACCCTTGAAAGACGCTACAAAGGGTCTGGTAGTGTAGAGTTAGTGGAGAGCTTCCAATAGAAGAAGAGACAGCACCTACTCCTCCTTAGCCTCGATCCTGCTATCAAAAAGCTCGCGGCACCTCATCTCCAAAGACTTCACCCCGCCCACAAGTTCCTCTAAGGTGTGTGAGTTGAAAAAGAATCGTCAGGAGAGGATTATACGATGCACTGATCTAAGTTGGAAGAGATGCAATCAATGCAGTGAAGAATTTCAATGCTTCTCTTCTCGGACTGCTCACATATTCCCTAAGTCTAATTGCAGTCTTTGCCATCAAGCACCTACTAGCTATTTCTACAGGTGCATCGTGGGGAATGGCACTTAGTGCCATTGTTGGGGTAATCCTTAGTATATCAGAGATGCCGATGAGGGACGTTCCCACGGCAAGCGGATCTTAGTAACCAGAACGGATGCGGTTTTTTATCCGCCCAAGGATTGTCAACTCGATACCGTGCCTCGAAATTGCTTCAAGAATGTTTTCTGTCGCTACAACAACAACAACAGCCCCGCTTTCTTTCTGAGTTTCCAGAGGACAGAAGCTTTCAACGACAGAGCTACAAATGGGACTGAATGGACCACGACGTACTCATTGATTGCGCTGGCAGATAGGCTTGAGTTTCAACCTGCACAAAGGTAACCGCTAACCGTGTTTGTAAAATTGCTATATAGTTCTCTGACCGAACCTGTTTTGACCATGTTTAAACTAATTTTCTTTTGTTCATAGAAGCAATGATCATTAAGAATTCTCCCTTCGGTAATTAAGAGAGATCTTTCCCTTGTTGCCATAGAGAGATCAAAAACTTCTTCCCTGTCCGCATTTACAAAAGTGTGGAGTTTCCCCTGTTCTTAATATAGAGTTATTCATTGCAAAACCCGAAAAAGTGACTCACTTCTAGTATTTATATCCGAGTTTCCCCAGACCGTGTGCCTTCAGTTCGCGTCCGAACCTATGATAACGCTAGCTTTCTTTAGGCGGAATTCGGCCAGAATCTTCCTCAGCATCAATGTAGTTAGCGCCACCATCGCAAATAGCTGCCATAAAAACTGGCAAATCGGAATCAACTGCTTGTAAGGAACCGTTTGTATTGGTGTAAGGTATAAAAGCTTCGGTCCAAACGAAGTTAACGTTTTTTCTTGTTATTATATAATATTTCTTTTATCACAATAGCTTTTCCAAGACAAAAAAATACAAAACCAAAACTGAACAAAACTTGAAATTGGCATGCTTTGGCAAGCTGCAGCTAAAAATTCCTGTGGGAAAAGCCTTAATTGACCGTTTGTCTGTCCAGAAACCGTAGACTAACTGGCCAACCAAAAAACATACCGAATAGCCATGAGTTTTAGGTAGATGAGCATGCTCTTGTATAAATTATATTTAATCCGAATCTCTGAGAAATTTAAATTTAACATATTTTGAATGAACAATGTGAAGCCACTAAAACGTATGCTCTTTCAAAGCTGGAATCTTTTGTAATGATTTTTTAAAGCGAAGAAGCATGTAAGTACACCGAGGCGTATGGATAATATTATACTTGTATGTGTTCAAAGTTGATTGAAATTCGTACTTCAGTAGCGGAATTATTGTAATTGAAATTTACTCCTTTAAGGTTGAAAATTTTGTATAATTTATATAAAATAAAATATATTATTTAAAGATTTTATAAAAATTATTTTTTTTTTTTAATTCAAATTTGTCAAAAATATACAAATGTTAACAATGTGTATTAACAAAAGCTGTGATAATATTTAAATTAACTAAAATTTTACCAACTTTGAAGTTGTCTACCAAAACTTATAGAAAATTAAATTAAAGTTTTGTTAATTTTTTTTTTTTTTTGAGTACTAAATAGTAGATATTTTCTGAAACTTGGTAGCCTTGTGATGCATCATTCAACGCATGCTGCCAATGACTGCGTAGTGGTGCACCTGTGAGTACTTAAGCACTCACACAAACAAATGTATATATGAATAGTTTTACACACACTTGAATATACCGCTTGTGTGCCCATAAAATACACAAATACATACATAATTTTACTTATGCAAAAATATGGAGGCACACAACAACATGCATACACCCACGCTTCTGCAATACATACATGTGCACAGTAGGGCGTTCGTTTTACAAGTGGATTGCATTTTTGCAAACGCCACTGAGGAATAGATTTTTGCTTTAAAAACAAGGATCTAGCGTAAACAAGCTATTTTTGTTCAATTTTAATTGCGCTTCAATCAATTCACTTTTTCCATATACTTTATATAAACTTTTTCAACCTTTTGCAATAAACTTTTGAATAAGGAAATTCAAATACAAAATTGTTCGCCCTACAAAAAAATATCGTACTGATTCTTCCATAAAAACATTGCTTTAAAAATTATAAACTTCGCATGAAAATAGTGTATTTATTCCGTACACCATGACGTATGAGCAACACAGAATGTATAAGTAAATCACTTGCATGAATTGGATCAAAAGGAATTTTGTGTGTTCATAAACTTGTCGGGAAAATACTGTCGAAGCCAAAGGTTAGATAGATCAACATTATTGGGAATCTGCACCAGTTAAATTGAACATTGAAAAGTGGTTTGCTAAGGTTGAGCGAGGCGAAATGAAGGCTATGAAGGTAGTCATGAATATTTGGGTATGAGTAAGCTCTGTGTTTTTGAGTGTTGTTTCACGAAGACAGTTAGAAGTCAGTAAATAGCGAAAACCCATAAATTGGGCCATAAATCTCAAGATCTGGCCTCCAGCAACTATTTCCTGTTCTCAGATCTCAAAAACACGCTAGCTGGGAAGAAATTTTCGTCAAAAAAACAGATGACTGTCGGAACTGTGGCTTAGTTCGAAAGAAAGTACAAATTGTACAACAAGAATTGTATCGAAAAGTTGAAGAGTTGCTATAATAAGTTGATAACCCTTGGGGGAATTATGCTGAACAAAAAAACGAAGTTTGCCAAAAAATCTGTTTTTCTATGGTAGACTGTGTTCTTTTCAGTTGGCCTGTTATTTTACATCATCACACACAATATTTTGCTCTACAGATCTTATTGATTTTTTCCATAAAAAACATCTTTCAAAAGTTATACGCAGTTAAAGACAGAGCATCAATTGACCGGAATATTAATGCAATTGATTTATACATTTCTGTGTTGCTCATACGTCATGGTGTACAATATCAATACTGGTACTTTTGATGCAAAGCTTTAACTAGGTATAATTTTTTAATTATTTTCCAATGTTTTTTATGGAAAACTCAGCATGAGCTTTTTTTGTGAGAAGAAAAATTTTGTACTGGAATTTCCCTTTTTCAAAAATTTTATTGCAAAAGATTGAAAAATGTTTTATAAAATATATGGAAAAAGTTAAATAAACAGCTTGTTAACGTTAGTTCCTTGTTTTTAGGGTAACAACTGAAACTTCAGGGTGCATTTGCAAAAAAAATCAACTAGGAGAATAACGGACACCCTATTGTGCATGCATATGTTTGAAAGCATCTGCATTACTATGCAACAACTGCGAGCGCGCATGCATACGCTTATAAAAGTTTGTGAATTTGCGCAATTTTTCAGTGGGTTTTTACGCTTGCGCTCAAGTGCACTTGAATTGGTTGCATAAAAGTGCACAGCAGCAAAATGCACAACTTTCTTTGTGTCACTCAATATTACAGCCTGCCACTCGCATGTTCATGCACACACACGCACACACACACATATGCTATTGCTTCACGCAAAATCTCACAAGCGTCTACGAGGACTATATATCGTTGGTGGCACTAGTAATAAGGCAACGGCTGTCGAATGCCATACTTTTAATATGCTTAAACATACATATATGGATGTGTGTGCGTGCATCAGTGTATGACAAACGTCGAACTTTTTCCTTCAGCTCACTCCTGCACCACCGTCATCTCCTAGTTTGGCTGGTAACACAGTTTTTCAAGCCTCAGCACGCAGACTATAATACTTTTGCACTAACATTAGCCCTACTTACATACTTTCAAGTTGAATATTGTTGTTTTTGTTTGTAATTTTTTTAATTTTTATTTTTTACTTTTTACTTTTCTGTTTGTTGTTGCACTACTTTTTCGCTTCATAACGTATGAGTGCCTTACAGGTGAGTGTGTCGATTGTGCGCTGGGCCCAGGCGAGGTAAATATATGTATGTGGGCAGCTTAGTCAAGTAGTGAGTATGCTCATATGTGTAGTAAAGTCGCCCAAGTTTTGCATACCTACTTTTTTTTAGTTGACTTGTTTGCATTTCCCTTTTTATAAAATAGAATAAGAATCTCAAGAAAAACTAATATGTGGAAAACGGCACAAATATTCAATAGACGACGACGGCTTTTATGGACGGTTGTTTGTATATCCAGAAAACATAAAAATGGAGGTAATCCCTCAAGTTTCTTCGACTTTTCATTTAATCAAAAACTTCTCCCGCTTAAATGGGAACGTTTAAAAAGGGTTATGCAAACTTCTTATTTTTTATTGGTGCAGACACCGCCTACGCGGTTATAGCCGAGTTTACAACAGCACGGCAGTTGTTTCTTCTTTTCGCTATTTGGCACCACTTCCATATACCAAAATTTACCTGATCTGTCTAATGGAGTGGAGGTTTTGCACTTCCTCCGCTTCCTCCGGCTGGTACTGGGTCGAACACTTTCAGAGCTGGAATGTTTTTATCCATACGGACGACATGACCTAGCCAGTGTAGCCGCTGTCTCCTAATTCGCTGGACTAGGCCGATTTCGTCGAATAACTTGTATAACGCATCGTTCCATCGAATGCGATACTCGCTGTTGCAAATGCGCAAAGAACCATAAATTTTCCGCAAAATCTCTCTCGAAAACTCGTAACGTCGATTCATCAGATCATGTCATCGTCCACCCTCTGCATCATATAGCAATGGCTTATAGAATTTGGTCTTTGCTCGTCGAGAGAGGACTTTACTTAACAATTACAGTTAATTTTGCGAGGATACGAAACTCAGAAAAAAACAGCTATGAAATCGACGAAGAGATGGTGTGTGTCGATCGTCTTTTCACGGGTCTTTTCCAAGATTTGGCGCATGGTGAATATCTGGTCTGTTGTTGATTTTCCAGGCCTAAGGCCACACTGATAAGATCCAATCAGTTTGTTGACGGTTTTCTTTAGTCTTTCAAATAATACTCTCGATAGAACCTTATATGCGATGTTAAGGAGTCTTATCTCACGGCAGTTGGCTTTCAGCCGACCATATTCTACAAAAAAGCTGATGCATCCTTCTTATCTGTATTTGAATAGCTCGGCCGAAAATCCATCGGCCCCCTCCGCTTTGTTGTTCCTCAGGTGTATAATTGCTATTCGAACTTCTTATGATCTAGCAACGGAACGTCTGCTCCATCGTCATCGATGGGGAAATCGGGTTCATTATCTCCTGGTGTTATGCTTTCACTGCCATTCAGTAGGTTGGTGAAGTGTTCCCTCCATAATTTTAGTATGCTCTGGTCATCAGTCACTACATCACCTCTGGATTTCTACAAGAGTATGCTTCGATCTGTAAGCTTCCTGTTAGTCGTCGCATCTCTTTAGTTACCTAAAATAAAGACCGGGTAAATAAGCTGGAATGAGAAATACGAAAACTTACAAATTACGCTCTCGAAATTGCATAAAAATTACATAAAGTTCCCTTTCACTCTTTCCGCCGACTAAAGATGATGAGAATTTCAGCATAAATTCAAAAATGTAGAAGCAAATATTTATTACTTTGCTCACATTCTTATATGTGCTTGGGTTTGCATTCATCGCATACTTTGTGCGCTTAGACAAGCTTATTTACTTTATTTTCAATTTAAATATCATCCATCTTGCCCTTTCTGTTATACTGGCGCACACTAATATTCGATGCAAGCTTTCTTCCAATCCTCTTCATACAACTTGTTTACGGGTATTTGCCGCCAATATAAGCGTATTCTATTGAGCAAAGGAATTCCACTTTCAATAAATGCGACAAACTCGTCTTGTTTCTTCGTTTTCTAATGCCTCTTCGTACTCATTTGGAAAAGTTTTAATTCCTTCTCTCAGCTGCTCGAGCTTCTTCTAACACTCGAAGAAATGCCATAGCAAGGTTAGCGCAGCATACTCGTACAAACCTTCGGTATGTGACGCTGTGCTTTATTGGATTGCTTGGTGTTATGTGTGAGGTCACGTGCAAGCACTCGCAGATAAAAAAGTTTCATTTAATGAAAGTAAGCTACGAGTAGTTGCAAAATATTTGATACAATATTGCTATGTAGAAAAAATTAAAAAATTTTTAAATTTAAAATAAATAGTTTTTTGTATCTATTTAGTTAGCCAGCAAGTGTTGCACGTATACAGTAGAGCATATTTGTCTGATCGCGAGCTTGTAACTAGTTACATAAACATTAACTAAACCAATAGCCATAATTTTCGAGTAAGAGTAAACAGATTCACTCTATTCAGTCTATTTTGTGTTTCCAATTTTCTCCATTTTTGTCAAGGAGGCATCTTCTTCAGTTAACCTTTTCTTTTTCCTTCTGCGCTCTGTTCGATGTTGCTGATAACTGGACATAATATCGTCTTGCTTTTGAACTCTTGTCAAAATTTGTATAATTTTCAGTAAATGGACCCATAATTTTTGATGTGGAGGTCAAACTCTGTTTATACAAACGCAATCGCAAGTTCTTTTTTACCTTATTCGGAATCATTACTAAATATTTTTGCAAACTAATACCTTGAGCTTTTCATAAGAAAGAGTGGCTGCTTCTTGATATATTCTTCCAAATTTAACTCATCAAAGTAGGTTCAAATTGGTTGTTCCACCATATTAACAAATTGTTCAATGACTTCGCTCTTACTTAAATGTTCTTCATTAATCTTTTCGTCGATATTTCTTTCCAAGAAAGGCTGCTTAAATGTTTTCCGGAGGTAATAATCATTAAAACCTTGGTCTATTGGTTGGATTATGATGGTATTCAGATGTACGATTTCGGGGAATTACTGGGTTGAAATAAAAGAGCGCTAAATCGAAACAGCGCTGAACATAACGTTAAGCGTTAGAGGGTTACGAGGGTTACGTGGGTTTTAAAATTTCCAAAAATCGTTTAATTGTTTTTTAGTACTATATAAGATATGTCCAGAATATTTTCTCAAAGTTTCACGGCAAGCGCAGTGTAATGCGGTACATGGATTTTCTCGGGTAAAAACAGCATTTTTCAAGAATAAAATAAAATATAAAAAATTAAATATTTTATTAGAATGTTTTATTGTTACACTATTAACAAAGAAATTTTGAAATTTTTGGAAAAAAATATTTTTTCTCGTCCGCTGCGACGCCATTTCCGGTGACCCCTCGGAAAAAAGATGCTCCCGCTTTGGCAGGATAACTCCTTACAGGATCATCTAAAGTGAAAAATACGTGTTTTAGTTAAAACCTTAGCTTTGAACTTGGAGGAAGGAAAAATACCGAAAATTGGATATTTGGCAGACATTTTTACAAAAACTGAAAATTTCGCGACATTTTTTTCTCAAATATTTGTAATCGAAAAAATCGTTCATTCAAGTCTTTAAGACTGTGTAAAATTTCATGAAGATCGGTTGAGTAGTTCTCGAGAAATCTTGCCAACCGACTTCAAAAAACACAGCTTCGAGAAAAACGCGTTTAAAGATGGCTCGAGCTAGCCTCGAATTTAATAACACAATAAAAAATTTTCGAATTTTTGAAACTTGTAAGCCCATGGACCCCATAAGTGATGGAGATAGAACCTTTGAGAGAGTGGCCCATCAGGCTAGACCGGTCGGCTGCTTCAATCTTTGATCGTGTTTTACTTGAATCAACTTTTTTAAAGGTGGTGATCACGATTTCTCAGAAACTAGTGAAACGATCTTATTGAAAATTTGCACAGTTCATCTAAATAGGATGGCCTCGTGATTGTTCAAAGTTTTTTTTTTGCAATTTTGATAAAAACTAGATCTAAAATCATATTGTTTTGTTTCCCACTTCATTTTCTTTCAAATCCGTTAATTAATCATGATCTATGCTCCTGATTCCTTCGTCCACGAGAGGAGATGTTTTTGGGCAGTGCCTCCGGAAGCTGAATTTCCAAATATTGCTTATGAAAAATTCACAAAATATTATTCAAATGTTGCTCTTTTCGCAAAAGTTTTATTAAAGTAATTCCTTTACTATATGAACAAAAAAATGTTATGAAAACAGCCATTTTTTCGTTCGTCAAAACCCACGCAACCTTTTAAGTTGGGTCTTACTGTATATAGTATAGTATCGGCATTATTTGAACTTTGTCTTTCTTGTTGTTGCCTCATACTCCCCTTTATATTTACTGACTTTAATTAAATCTTCAGCGCACTTTTACGTATAATATGTAACAATTATATTATATGAGAAATGTAACAAAACAAAACAAACAAAAACACCTTTAAACCGATAAACTTTGTATTATTACTCTCGTTGGTCTTGATCGAAATGTATATGAACAACAAATTTTTTTTCAATCTACACACAATAATGGTAGTCAGTGTGTACAGTAGAGCAAACATTTCTTTATAAAGCATAAATGACCAAGCGTACAGCGTTGCATCGAGCAAAGGAAGTTTTACACACACATGCGCGTATTATACGTGGTCGACAGCTTTATTATGCAATTTTAATACTTTGGCGCAGGGCTTTCAGCCGAAGTGTCAACAACTTCTACCAAAGTGACTCTATCGCTCACGCCTACATATACACACATATTTATATGTTATATGTATGTGCATATGGATGTGTAAGCGTATAGACTTTAACGCCCACCACTTTGTATGTAGCTGTTTTAATTACATATTTCTTTGTGTTTGTTCAATTTCAGGTGGGAAACTTGGCTAACGATGGCATCAAATTGGCGACTGGTTCGAAAGAGCGCCGCTGCTCCATGTCACCACATGACGGTTTAGAGGAGGAGGCACGCGGTGGTACTCTACGCGCACTGTGGACACATGGCGGCCCAACATCGGCTTTTGTACACATTGTGATCGCTGTGTGTTTGCTGTTGCCGCGTCTGCTCTTGGAGGCTAGAATAATTGAAAACGGACTACTGCCAAGAGGTAATTACACAACTAACCAACTTCGGCCCAACGCCACTCAAATCAAACGAAGCCAAAAACCAAAACCCCCAAAACCAAAGTGTAAATGTTGTCACGTCAACGACTGTTGACTGGTGGTAGGTGGCAGATAGACGGACAATCCGGCCAACTGATTTGTTTAGCTAATATTGGCACATACGAACTTATGCGGATACTATAGATACATCTATATCTACATACATATGTACTCTGCATGCAAGGGCTATCAAGGGAAAGAAGGAGGCGTGAAATTGTTTCAGAAATGCCTATAAAGGCATAGATACAACATATTGAATATGTTAGAAATACGGGCGATAAACCAAGTAGGTTCCAAATAAATGCCTGTTTAGCTACTTTCTCATGGTTTTATGATTAAAAATATAGATTATGTTTAGCAGAATGAGATTACTAGTATATAGTATATATTCCCCACACTCCCACACATTCATTATAATATTTTCTGACCTTTCTTTCTGTTGCTCGAAAAGTTATCATAACTGCTACCACATCGGCAACAGTCGTTAATACTTGTCTCATTTGCAGTCTGTCAAGTAAGAGCGTGGCCGACTTTACCGACAGTTAATGAAGGATTTCGCTCTAATTCCTTCGCGATCCGATAGGGGTTAGCTTTGTCCTTGATGCATTGTCAACAAAGGTTCAGTTGTCGTTGATCTTTTGAAAGAGAATCACGATAAACGCCATGAGTGCTAAGTATGCGTCGCACTACGAGGCTGTGTTCCTTTGCATCTACCCGAAAGGTCTCAAAATGTCGCAATCAGTGGCTGCTAAATATATGAGAAAGTCGAAGGCATTTGCACAGAAGTGGATACAGCGATATATAGTATAGTGGCTAAAAATGTCGATGATTTACCAGAACGTGGTTCGATAGGAAAAGTGAACAAAAAAGATGAAAAAAGAATAGTGAATCTGTTTTCGCGGAATCCTGCTTTAACACTGCGGCAAGGACAAGCAAAATTAAAGGCAAAAGATTTAGATATATCCTACGGAACTATCCGAACCCTTCTTCATACTCATGATCTGAAATGGCGCAACACAATGAAGAAGCTTCTATTGACTGAAAAACTTGTGACAAAGCAACTCGCTTGGGCGCATGAGAATATTGATAGAGATTTTGAAAATGTCATTTTCACTGATGAGTGTTCTATATGGGCACGTTTCACCCGCAATCGATATGTCTTTTATGTTGACATCTGCCGTCATGCTACTCTCAATTCTAGCTAGTCCTCCAATACCATCAGTTCAGTGTAGGCTTAACGTGGTGCGACCGTACGACCATCTAATACCAGGTGGTTTATCTTATTATATTTTGCATATGAGAGAGGAAACTCTTTGTGTCTTTGAGAATATGCAAAAACAAAGTGATAACGAAGCATCATACACAATACCACCCAAACATAGCACAAACTTTGCTTCCATTTAAAAAAATTTTTGCTAAAAATCAAACTTTAATGTTCAAACATACGAAATCGTGATAGATATCTGAGTCACTGTATGTATGTAAATGAATTCAGTAGTTCAATATTTAATTCCTTTTAAATTGCAATGAATTGTGTATAATTTTTGCACTTTTATTCGCTTCATCAATTGTTCGGTAATTTTAATAGCATTTTAATTAAACTCGCTTTTGACTGTATTTGCAGGCGTGTGTGCTTTCCGGTCGATAATAAATTTATTTATTGCGTATTGCGATTGCGGTTGTGGCTTCCTCTTGTTATAATTATAATTATAGTTATACCCTGAATAGGATATGCTGGACTTGCCACGAAGTTTGTAATATTCGAAAGAAAACGCCGAAAACTCTGTAAGTGTATATATGCGACCTAGTCCTTCAGGTTTTGAGATATTGATCTGAATTTGCCGCACATGCTTTTCTCCCTAAAGAGCTGCTTATTTGTCGAAACTGACGTTATCATACCACTGTATTATATAGTTGCCATTCAAACTGATCGATCCAAATCCAGTTCTTCTATGGAAAACTTTTTCCATTGCAGTTTTTGTAACTATTTATGTATTTGTTTTCTTTGCGTGTGAGCATTACATCTTGTGGAAGAATTATTTGTGTTTTAACTCGACTTTAGCAGTTTTGCGTGTGAACGGCGATGGCGCTTTTCTCATAATTTGTGTGATATTTTCAACTCTTTAACGTCGATTTAACATGAATATCATTGTTGCCAGATTGTTGTACGTTTTGTGCGGTTTAAATAATTAATTTTAATTATTCTTTATATTTTGCCTTGCTGCTATTCATGTGCGTTTGTTGGCTTGGCGTTGGCTTATACACTCTATTAAATCAAACTTACTAGCAAACACCTTTCATTTCAATTACGAGCTGTCAAGTAATGCTTGCATATTTTTACAAAATATCAGTAGATTTAATTTTGAATCGCAATTTTATGTAAAAGTGTATTTAATAATATGGTATTAATAAAATGCTTGTATTGCTATTGTATAACGCTCAGCACATTCGATTTCCCCATCGCTTAATTTGATTAGCCGATTGAGTTATAATACTGCCACGAAGTTAAAAAACGGCATTGAAATTAGCAGTCAATGAAGCGCCAAATTGTGGTTTGCTTTGATCGCTCGTTTCAATTGTTTGAATATTTATCGATCAAGCGGCCAGAAAATTGTTGTGGCGCTAATAGAATTTGTTTTCAAATTTCAAATATACAATATAATAAATTTAAATGATTAAAATTTTAAATAAAATAATATATAATGGGTGATCCTAGTAGAAGTACTTTTTTCGCCAGCATTTTTTGAGAGATAGCGCATGATTCGTGTCAAGTTCTAATGTTCCGTATTGTTTGGCTTTTTCTCATGAAAAGACTTACGTTTCAGCAACGTTTTCAAATCGTTCTAGTTTATTACAAAAATTCATGTTCTCTAAAGAATATGTTTCGGGCATTTTGCTCAACTTATGGTTGACAAAATCCGCCTACTGAACGTACAACACCATCCATCTTGAGACCCAGCATTCATTATTGGATAGTATTCGACCGAATATACCACATCCAGCATGCAGTAAAAAATATAGCAGCCGTAGTGAGTGTACACGAACACCTTGGAGGGTCGATTTGGCGCCGTTTGAAACAAGTTGGTGCATTTTACGTTGACATCTTAAATTGAAAGCGAAATACAACTTATGCAAAAACTGAAGCCGCCCACTTTCCCAAATGGCATCGCTTCGTTCTTTGGGTTCTTGAAAAGTTCCAAGAAGATCCGACGTTTCGTGCCAAATTTTGTTCAGCGATGAGGCCCATTTCTGGCTCAATCGGTATGTACCAAGCAAAATTGCCTCATTTGGGACGAAGATCAACCTGAAGAGATTCAAAAGCTGCCATTTGAACCAGAAAAAATAACGTTTTAGTGTGTTTTGTGGGCCGGTGGAACCATAGGACCATATTTTTACAAAAATTATACCGGTGAGAACGTAACCGTCAGTGGCGGCCGTTATCACGCCATGACACCGACTATTTGTTTCCTGAAAGTGAAGCTCGTGATCTCTGCGGCATTTGCCTTTAAGAGGACACGTCCAGTTTTTCCAAAAAAAAAAACAGGCTACCATTTGATTGGAAGTGCGTTTGTCGTAAACAACTTTGGTTGGATTCAGCTCATTTGGAAGCACACATAAAGTCGACGGGTACTGCTTACTTTCGCACTCATATGCGCAAATCCAATATTAATCGCACGTCGTCTTAGAAATGTTTCGAAGCACCGCTACCGTATTTTTTAACACTTCTTTCGACCAAACGACTCGAGCGTTTCTTTGTTTTTGTTCGATGGACAAATTGTGAGAGCTTCAACGTGAAAAAAATTTTTTACGGTCAAATGTTCATGCAATATTAATCGTCGCCACTAAAGCTTATAGTTATCTCAATCTCACGATGGAACACATGACGTTCTTGCAATATCAATATGCGCACAGCATCAATCAACATATTTTCAATATAAAAATTATTTATTTTTATTTCTGCTATTTGAGGTTTCTAAGACGTAACATTAATAGTTAACTTCGGCATCCGCTTCGAATACTAGTCATCCCAACCAAATGCACAATCTTCCCTCTTCACATAAGTCAAACATAACATTCTTGACCACTAATCGTATATATGTTTATATATATGTAGCTACACACAGATTAACACACTTTATTCCATTGACTATGCATCGTCTTTAGCCACTTTAGATTTCCCAAATCCATTAAGTTTATGAGCCAATAATCAAATTGAAGAAACACCACTTAAAGAAGACACTCAACTGCAGTTAAACGAACGAATGGTTGTTCATGGAAGAAGAAAATAACAAATTAAGTGCCCACTTCAGCCATTGAAGCAGTAATAAATAATTAATTTTGGCCCATTTTCAGCGAAAGCAGCACAGCGTAATGGGAAAAACGTCGTTTAGTAGACATAAAACAGTTATGCCAACATTAGTAGCATACAAACACACGTACACATAAATGCAAGCGCCCTTACATACACACGGAGCGCCTAAAATGCAAAGAAACTCAAGGAAATCACAAAGATTTTCTAAAATTCTAGCAGAAAAGCAAGCACTTCACGGCAAATTAAGGCGGTGCTCAGCTGTGTAGGTGTTGCGCGGGGGGAGGGGTGCGCACCGCAGTTTATGCAGTACAGCTTGAGCTTGTGCAAATATAATAAAACTCTTATCATTATTCATGCTAAAGACTTAACGAGTTTGTTCGCGCACACATTTAACTTTTCGCCGGTTGGCACGACCTGCGTCAGCCGCTCAGCAGTGTTGCTTTTGCGATTTTCTTAAGCAATAAGCCAAATATACCTAGCACACACATATACATATGTATGTATGCATGTGTGTGTGACAGTTTAGGAATTTCTCCAAATATTCAACGTCTCGTCTTCTACAGCTTGACGCTCTGTTGTCAATTACAACGACTGGCAAAAGAGTTTCTATATATGTAACCATTTGAATATGTGTGTGTGTGCGTTATTTCCTTTGTTGGCTTATCACCCTATCATTTTACTCCTTTTCTTATATCTTGTTAATTCAACATGCGGCTTTTTTCTTTGTTTTGTGCTGATCCATAGCGATTTGACGGTTTTCCGTGCCATTTGCCAGCGTCACTGTTAACAGTTCGCTCTTTACATTTAACCCTCTAATAGTTAAAGCTTCTTATTTTTGTTTGTTTTTGGTTGCTTTAATATTTTTTTCCATTCCTTTCTGCTTTCTGACTGCTGCTTAATTTTAGTGGCACACTTGATTTCACTTCGTTAGATTTCTACATTTTCTACATTTCTTTCTCAGTTGCTGCTCTCTTATTTCCTCGCCACAAATTTCTGAAGCAGTAGAGTTTTCTTGCTGGCTTTGATTTCAAATATCCGGTTTCTTCATTCTTTCTTCATTCTCCTTGTTTTTACCATTTAATATTTTGGTTTACTCTTTTCTCTAACTTAATAGCTAACCTGCTGTTAGTGTTTTGTTTTGAGAAGCGTTTAAGTTCCATGCTCCAATTATTTGCGGTTCACCACCTTTCGTGCTTTCTTTTATTGCTTTTTTTGTAATAAAACTAAAGTTTATAGAAATATTTTGTAAAGTTTTAGATACACCTTAGTAGTAATAAATTTAGAGTAAAATATACGGTTTGATGATCCGAACTCCTTTTTCTTTGCGTAGAATATTTGCCGGTATTCTTTCTATCAAATAATTCGTTTTCGAGATCATCAAGAGTCCGTCGACGGGTTACATGGGTTTCCTCGGGTAAAAAACAGCCTTTTTGCAAAAATTTTTTTCTCATATTAAATATTAAATATTTTATTAGAAATTTTATTGTTACAAACATACACTATTAACAAAAAAAATTCTGAAATTTTTGGAAAAAATGTTGCAAACTCATGACCCCTCGGAAAAATGATGAAACCGCGTTGATAGGATAGCTCCTTATAGGATCATCTAAAGTGAAAAAAATCGTGTTTTAGTTAAAACCTTAACTTAGAACTTGGACCAAGCAAAAAAACTGAAAATTGGATTTTGGCAGACATTTTTACAAAAAAAAATGAAAATTTCGCGATTTTTTTTTCAATTAGTTGTAATTGAAAAAAAAATTCCTTCGTCCAAGTATTTAAGAATCGTATCTCAAAGACTTGTGTAAAACTTCATGAAGATGGGTTGAGTAGTTCTGAAGAAATCTTGTCAGCCGCCTTCGCACAAGTTCTCAAGGCTGTATCTCCGAAACTATAGTATTACTCAGATTAACTTGAAAATTTAGGACAATATTCTAAAGATGTTTTAGAATTTAATAAGGCAAAAACCGATTTTTTGAAACCCGTAAATCCACCCTTAAATCAGTAAACTCAATAACAATTCTTCGTACAATAATCTATGATAAAAAAAAATAATTGAAAATGACGGCGTTTAAAAATATTCTAATTTTACCACAAATTGTGATCGTTTTTCACATTTTTTCTTAATTTTTTCTTCTTGAGTAATTTATCTTCAGGTTTCTAACTGCAGATTTGAATTTATCGAGGGTTATGTATGTCAATATTCATGAAACGAAAGAATTATTCCGGTTACAAGAGAAAAATTCTAGGCCCCAAAGTCGACTAGATAAAGTATGCAATCCAAAGCGCTGATAACTTGTTCACTCACAGACTTATTTGCCTCAAAATGTTCCTATAATATAACTTAGGGATTCTATTGGTGCTGTCGATCCTATTGAGCCAACCTCACTGATCTCAGAAAAATGTAGGAGCTTATTCTAGTTTGCTTCACATGTTTATTCTTAGTTTAGCAAGTATTTTTTAAAGCTACGTTACAGAAATATAATATAATTAGGTATATAATATATATGACACCTTAATGCCCTCTGTTCTACCTAGTAACACTGGGGAAAAATTATATATATATTTATGTATATAAGGAAACTCAGTAAACTTTCTAATTAATTAAATAACTTTGTTGAGGCTTCTTTTGAAATTAAAAAGGCTCTGGACGGCTTTTCTAATAACATGATTTGATGCTTTGCAACTTGGAGTTCTATTATAGCTCAATCACTCTACTGAAACGAAGAATGAATTGACGAGTTGAGTCGTTTTACGCATGCCTGTATGTCAGTCTCTATATACGAGAATTAGTGAATCAATTTTTGAGATATCGAACTGAAATTTTGAACACGTCTTTTTCTCTTCCAGAAGTTGCTCATTTGTCTGAACCGACGATATCCTACACCTGAACGATCAAGATGAAGTTTTTGTATAAAAAGCTTATTTATTTGACATGCTATTTGCATAAGATTTGGCATGAATTTTTATCAAAGGCATCCCTATAATCTTAAATCATATTTTTCAGTTTGGAAACTTATTTATTTTTGAAACATATTCTAGCTTCGGTACAGTCGAAGTTAGCATTCTTTTCTTGTTTCTTTGTCCTCTCTTCACTTTAGTATATACATATCCACAAGTCTGTAAGAGTAAGTGATATCTAAGCCACACTCAACACTAAAGTCTCGACGTTTTTGCCTAAATGAGTTATGCCATGCGCGTGTTAAGATAAGCAACTTAGTATTTTGTTTTATTCAGCTTTTTACTCAACTTCTCCATAAAGCACTAGCATTATTGACGGCCTTTTTGTGCCCGCCCGCACTTTGTTTGCTTATCGTTTCTTTGGAGATAGGCTAATGTTTTGCGCCGCCTTTTCATTACTCCTAATGTTGAGCTATTTTTGTTTGGTATCTTACTGTTTATATTTATTTTTGTGTTGGTAACTTTTTTCGTTTTAGTTAGTTCAACGCATTTTCATGTATATAAAACCAAAATTATTATTATTCATGAGATTCACAATTTATCCTGTTCACTAAGTCGCTTGTGAGGGTAAGCGCTCCAAAAGCTTTATTTTTCCACGTCGTTTGCTTCTTGTCTATAATTAAAAGAAATTACAAACAATTTTCGGTTTTTGTGTAAGTCCTCAAATTGCGCGATAATTGCTTGAGATTGGGTTAAATGGGCGGTGCAACTTTATTTATTATTTGCTTAAAGCAATTAAGCTAACAACTGAGTGATTTGGCAAATATGTTTGGGCTTCATCTTATGGAATTTTGACCATAAATTGTAGCGGGGAATAACTGGAAATTAAAACTTGTACATAAATGTACGTTTATCGGTGTTTATAGGTATTAATTTTTGGTTAAGATTGACGAGATAGATATCTGTAGAGGGTAAAGGTTCTTATAAGCAAAATAATACTACTAACAAAAAGTTAGTTACCACTCTCTCCTCTTCAAGGTAAAAGATGTCAAACTGTACTTTATAAAATAACAACAACTGTTATACGAACCATACTAAATTCAGAAGTATCGTCTATTAGTTGGGTTAAGTTAGATTAGGTTAATCGGGTAGGCCAATAAGCCACCTGATCCTTTGCGATACCAGATAAATTCAGTTGTTAGATCCATGTGGAGTAGTTATCCTTTAGATTGCCTACGCTTGACCCGAATTTTAACAAACTTTGCGGCCTCATTGTCGATATTTATTCCAGTGTATCATACTGTGAGGACCACAGATGTTTACAGCGTAGTCTTGCCAATTCGGGACTACTACAGATGACATACACCATTGTTTCTCTGATGCCTTGCCATAGACACTTCTTGCAGTTATTCCTATCTGTCATCCCCATGCACCCAGGTAGCTCGTTCCTATCGGATGGATTTCCCAATGTTGATCACGTTTTCGGGTGTTAGCCGTACACGATTCTTGGCAATGTCGTACACTATTTCATTGCCTTTGTGGCCTGGCACCCAATACTACCACTTAGAAATCTATATGATTCTATAAGCAAAATGATATTTTCCAAGTGCATTTATTGTATCATCCTCAATTCATAAAACAAATTTTAAGTCTGCAAGCACTACTTGTAGTACATAAATTTCAATGGATTTTATTATGTACTCGTATTAAAGCAAATTGAATATTTTCACTTGTCGTTCGGAGCGACAAGTAGCGCTCGAAAAAGTGCCACTCAAAGTTAACGGCTGAAACTCGCTAGACTTGCTAGAGCAGGCAAGCAAAAAAGTCGCACCAGCAGTCGGACACCAGCTGTGGCGGTTGCTGCACTGAAAGCTTTGGCGGAAGTTATACCCATATTATATGGGATTTGCGCACGATTTAATGATGAAAAGGTATTAAACTGAAAATGAAGTAAAATTGTAGGAGCAGCGAAAAAGAAAAGAAAGTAGACCATGTGGTGGTATGCAACGTGGGTGGTATTTCGAATCATAAAAATGTGAAATGCATAAACAAGAGTAAATGCTTGTGTGAAAAATAAAATATGAGTTTTAGCAAGCAGGCGGTGAAGTCAGAAATTGATTTAACTTGAAAGAATGCAGTGGTTAGTCGAACGGCTGACTATGACCGGTGTGCGTTGCAGGCTGGTCGTCGGTGGTGGCGCGTTAACCCTTGGATTTGCATTAAATATTGTGAATTACATATGACTTCATTCAAAAACAGGTCTTTTAATCTAAATATATATTTTCTATATAAAATCAAAAGCAATATTAACCTTTTTTATTTTATCTTTATGATTATTGTTTTTTAAACATTTTTGGCAGGGGATCTTTCCTAACGAACTCGATTTCACTTGAGCTGTGTGGGCTGATAAAACAGACACATAATTTATTTTATTTGAGAGTTGTACACATAGCCGAAGGAAGTTACTGAATGTTTTAAAGGTACAATTTAGTAATGGCTATATGTATCTTGAGACACACCGCCATACATTCGAACAAAAAACATGTTTCGATTCAACTTCGATCAGCTCAGAGCAACATTTGTTTAAGAGGTTACATGTGTTTTCTCGGATAAAAAACAGCATTTTTTTCTCATGTAAAGAATGAAATATTATATTTTATGACAATTTTTTATTATTACAAACATACAATATTAACAACGAAATTCTCAAATTTTTGGAAAACAAAATATTTTAAACGCGGCCATTGCCACGCCATTTCCGGTGACCCCTCGGAAAAATGATGCGCCCGCGTTAGGAAGATAACTATTTACAGGATCATCTAAAAGGAAAAAATACGTGGTTTAGTTAAAACCTTTAGTTAGAATTTGGACGAAGGAAAAAATAAAACTGAAAATTGGATTTTTGGCAGTCGCAACAAAAAAAAAAATCGAAAAAGAAGGCCTCGTTCAAATCTTTAAAATTTATATCAAAGACCTGCGTAAAATTTCATGAAGATCGGTTGATTAGCTCTCGAAAAATCTTTTAATTCCATTCAAAAACACAGTTTCGAAAAAAACGTGTGTAACCACACACTTAGCCTAGCCTCGAGCGCACAAGTTCTCAAGGTTGTATCTCCAACACTATTACTGGGATCAACTTGAAAATTTAGGACGATATTCAAGAGGTATTGTAGAATTTAATAAGACAATAAAAAAATTCGATTTTTTAAACCCGTAAACTCAAGTAACCCCTTAATCGAAAATTAATAAATCTTGAAGAAGATAGGGCTCAAATGCTCCCGACAACAGATATATTTAGCTCATGGAGAATGCGAGACTCTTTAATAGCAAAAATAATAAATTTTTATCCTTATGGTCAGCCATATCCGTTAAAATAATTTTACTTCTCTCATGTGCCAATTGCAACCCTCTCTCTCTTTATCTCTCTCTAACATCAAAAGTAATAAATTTTAAACACGGCTATGTTGCTTGCGACATACTTTACCACAACCCAAGTTTTAGAGCTCTTTTGCCGCAATGACAACACAAGGGTTAAAGGCCGTTGTCCTATCTGTTAACGAAAGAGTTATGACCACGGTTTTATTGATTTGAATCCAATATGAATGAAAAATATGCAGCTGCCGGATAACTTGAAGCCGGAAATATAAAGAAGCAGCATGGAAAGTGTAAAAGAAAAACAAAAACATAAACAAAAAAAAAAAAATAAAGCAAATCAATAAGTGTTTGTGCATAGGAAAATGTGTGCTGGAATGTACAATAAAGCAATAGCAAACACAAAGTGAGAAAAAATCCGGAATAATAGAAATAAGCAATGTTAAGAGAAAACATGCAATTTACGAGTACCACGCTGCATGTGGCAATGAAAGAAAAATGCATACACGCGCACATGCACATGCAGTTATACAGTTATAATAGGTATGCCGGTCACGCGGAGAAATTACATCGGCAATATATTGGTATGCGCATCCCGGCTATAACAAGCAGCTAAGCGTTTGCACACACAGAAAGAGAGATGACGTACAATGCAAGCCAAGCGAAAGCCCAACAAATAACAAAAACAACGGCCAGCTTGCGGTAGTCCTGCTTACAACAAGCTGCAGCAATTTCAGCGTGAGCAGCCAAAGGGCACCACAAAATCAAGACAACAGGCAACCGTTAATGGCATTAAAAATAAGAAACAAGAATCATAATAAAACCAGTGGAAACACACAATTTAAGAAAAAGTACAAAAGTAATGGAACTGCGTTAAAGTGAAGTGAAGAGTACTTAGCTTAGCCTGCAAGTATGATTGCAAAAGGGCGATGTATGGGAAGGATAATAGGTGTGAGCCTGGTGACGCACGCTTGCCATCAACGCTCAACTCAACTCCCTTTCAATGCCAATAGCAACAACTTAAGTTGGCAACACTGATAATTCGCAGCCGTTGCGGGGATGCCAGACATCGACGTCTGCCAGTAATCATTGCAAAGAAATCACAATCTGCCGGCACAGCTGCGCTCTGTGGGGTTTATTGCGGCTTTCAGCTTCGTATTATAAAAATAAAAGCAAAAAATGCACATACAACTTACTACGCCATTGCCAGCCCTGCCATACTATGCCATTTTTAATTCAACAACAAACGGGCGGTGCAGACAAAGTGCAAAAACAAAGAAAAGAAATGCATGGAAAATAAAGAGTAAACATGAAAATTGCTAGCAAAAAGCTTGGCTGACACAGCGGCAACATCGTTTATCATTGCAGTGGGGGTGGCACAGTCGTCGATTGGTCCATTGAATGGACCTACACGCAGTGGCTGAAGTTGCATGTGGTGGCGCTCTCGGTGGGCTTGTTGGACTTGTAAGTTGTTGTCGAATTCGCCTTTAGTTTTATCATCTGACTATTAGTGTCATCATTATCATTGTAATAACATCTGGACGGCGTTCGCTGGACGCATTTCGATAGCACCACAATGCACTTGATAAGAGTGACTTTACAAGGAGAAGAAATTCAGCGTAGTAAATATCTTGTAATGCCCGCAAAGCCATATGTAATGGATGATCGAAGTGCAGAAGTCTGGAATTGAAGCTTGTGATATCGGGGATATTTGATTTCAGTAAAACGACGCCACTTCCCACACATCGAGTTAATGGATTTTTGAAGGGAACACTTTGGTCTGCAGGTATTTTTACGTTTGGGCCGGTCGATTGGCCACCAAGATCGTGCGATATCACATCGTTTGACTTTTTCCTGTGGGGATATGTAAAGTCTTAAGTCTATGCGGATAAACCCGCTTCAATTCAGGCCTTGAAGGAACACGTCACGTGTGTCATTCGCCAGTTACCAGTCGAAATGCTCGAACGAGTCATCAAAAATTGGACTAAACGGATGGATCATCTGAGACGTAGCCGCGGCCAACATTTGAAAGAGATAATCTTAAAAAAATAAGTGCCAAAAACTGTTCTTTCGAATAATAATAAGCATTCCCTATCAATTTTGAAGTTTCTGGGGCTTTTCCTTAAAAAAATAGGTAACCTTTAAATGTCACCCCTTATTATATTACATATGCCCTCAACAAAAATGAACAGTTTTACTCCAGAATTTATGTATATTGAAAATGAAATAATTGAAAGTGCCTCCCAGATTAAAATGTTCTTCAACATAATGGATTTCTAACATGAGATTATACAGAGAACCAACGAAAGAAAATTATCAAGGTTTCTAGCAATCAATTTCACTAGTTCTCTGTGGGTATAAATCTTAAGGCCATAACCTTACTTGCTTAAATATTTTTTTGAAATCACTTAGGGTTCAGACTTGCTCCGACCCTATTTTACTCCTTTACTTTACTTTATTTTACTCATGAGCAGATAATTGTAGATATAAAATGAAGATGGGTAACGGTATAAAGTTTTTCAAAATGCATCAAAGTGAGTTCCTCAGTAGCTCACCAAGCTACCTATGCTATCCGTAAGTGGATTCCGACAGTCTTCTAAAAATTGATTCTGAAGAAATTTTAGGTTAAGCTGTTTCGTCGCGTGTAAAACAACTTTTTTGTCGAGCAACCGTTACTTTCTTGTACTAGGATTTTGGTTTTTAAAAGGCTGTTGGAAAATCTAGCAGTATTTTCAGACTTTCAGTGATTAAAATATATAATGGAGATAAGCGTACATTTAGAGCGGTTAGATAATGTGTCATAATTATGTTCTTCTGCATAAAGTGGCAATTTCGTATACTTTATGAAATTGAAACATAAATGGCAACCCTATACGCAAATGCAACCAAATATATACACTTGTGGAGTACGCCCTATGTGCTCATACATACTTATAACATGTATATATATGTAAATTTGTGTGCATATTGTGTACTGCTACCTCATCAATTCATATTTGCGATCGTAAAACACTGCTTCGCGTCATAAAATGAAAACGCATAAAAAATAAGGGAAATATCAAAACGGTGTTGATGGTGTTTCAATGTAAATTATTTACGATTGTTTTTAAAAGATTTTTAACGGACCTCATGGACAATGCGAAAATGTTGCAATATGCGATATTTTAACACATTCACAGGCGCATACTGTAAACAAATAGCACGTATGTACATAAAAAAATATACAGAAATATCTGAGGAATATTGTAAACTGTTCCAAAGGAATTTGCTGTCGATGTTCGATTTAAACATTGCATGAAACAGTTAACTTTTTATTGATTTTTTCTTGGCGCCGTCGGAGATCACGTATAACTCGAAAAAAACAGTTTTGATATGTATTTTGAAAATATCTATAAATAAACTCCCAAATTTTAAAACAGTTGATAAATCTTTTTTTATTCCCAAAAATCGCTCTTTTTGTCGGTTACACTAGGATGTAATTAATGCTTCGCGACTTACTAAAATAAAATTTGGTTTAAGAAATTCCATTTAAATTCACAAAAGTAGATGGAATTGGTATGGAGGTTACGTCTTATATAAATATTTCGAAGACTCCATTCCGATTATTAAAAATTTCATAATAAAAGAGCGGAGAATTTATTTCTTATTCGTACAATTTAAAAGAATTTTTCTATTTCAAACTTTAAACCAAAAATAACTCAATGTAAATCGAAGGTTCGAACGTCATTCGTTCGCGTAAGTCCAGCATATATTATTATATTATATAAATATTTCTCTTAGCTTCGAGAAATTATGCACTAATAAAAGAAATAGACTTTTTATATAGTAACAAACTTTCATATACTTATTTTTATACATTATACTATTATGACTAGAAAAAAATAACCAAATTCTCATCACGTAAATCTATAAATATAGATTCTTTGCATTGAGATTTGTCTTGTGAGTATGTATGTGCATCTAAAGATGGATATTGCTATTTTCAATGATTTTCGAAATAATTTTGTTACTATTTTCAGTCATCACTAATTAAATCCTTATTCCAAGATACATTGAAATATTCGTTCTTTTTATACAATTAGTAAGAGATTATACGCGTGCTGTCTTATTGAACATTGCATTAATATTATTACTTACGTAGGTGTAGCTTTATTCGAACTTCATTCTAACGTACATATGTACATACATACATATAAGTATTAGTATTGAGTCAGTTTCAAGGTCCAAAAACGTAACGTCGTACAGTGCGTATCAGTAACATTATTGGCAAATATAACTTTGGTGGGTTTTTGATCGGGTCTTTTACTTGAGTCTTAAAGCAGTATTTTTTGGTATATAAACAAATTTAAGGGGTTATACCACACTTTCAAAAAAAAAAAATTTTATTTGCTTTTGCAATATCTTATATTTTCATAAATATCCTGTGAAATCGGGAAAGTCGTATCGTGAATAGTTTTTGGATGGCAGCGTTCTAAAGAGCGACCGCTCGGAGGTGCAGACAATTTTTTACCCAACCCTTCCAAAGACCGTAGATCATTGTATAGGAAATATTTTTAAGTTTAATAAACAATTTGAATTTTTTTGTTTGAGCTACTCATTCGGCCGTAATCATGCCAGCAGTTGGGGCACTTTTTTTTGGCACCTCCTAAGACAGCCTAAAACTCCGTAAATTTTCAACATTTTTTGTAAGAAAAAATCTTAAAATATAGCTGAAAATATACCTTATTACGTTCAAAGAAGTTCGACATATTCAATCGCATACTTACTCTTAAAAAATTTCACGAAAATCGCCTAATTTTTCATGCGTCACACTGGTATAGCCCCTTAATTACCAACCATTAATGAAGTAGAGACATGACAGCCGGAGACATGGAAAAGGCTAAAGCAATCAAGTATATTGTATATACATTTTATATATGTAAGTAATAACAAAAATGAGTTTACACATTTACAATTCTCAACGCTATGTTTTCGATTTGTTATAACTTATAACTTTATGAGGCTTTAAGAAACTCCTAATTGTATTTGAATGAAACAAGTGTCAACATCCATATTTACAAATAAATTTTTGCTTTCGAAAAGAAAATGTTTCAAGTTTATCCTTTGCACCACAATGGCAAAGAAAAATTTGCATTAAAAATTCATTTGAGGAACCAAAATTTTATAAACAACTTTTTTTTATTGCATAATACGTATATATTATATATGTATGAGTTTATAAACACATTTACTCCACACTAGTTATAATGTCCACAATTTTATACACCATTGTACCCACAATAGCATCTTAGTTAGGTAAATATTTTATATATGTAGGTATATTATGTTTGTCATGATAAGCGCCATCTAATGGAAAATTTTCTCAATGGAACTGCCTACACACTGCCATGTCTAGCGCATATTTGCTGCTTCTTGTTGTATTAGTCGCCACAGCTGTCGTCCAATGATTGCTTTTGGTCAACGCTTGGCTTCATGTATTATGATCCGGGATAAGCTGAGACTCTGATATTATTACTAAAGTTGCTATCATAGCCACGAATATCTGCAGCTATGTGGTTGAATATGACGTGCGTATTACACTTACACTTTGCCCTTCCTTTCTGCTCTTCGCCAATCTCTCTTCACTCTTCACTGCATATCCTCGAGTTTGTTTCAAAGCATTTCATGTGATATAACAAATGATAATGATTTGTTAAAATTTGTCTTGTCGGCTTTCTAAAAGCTGCTTTGGCCAGTCACCAGCACATTATGCATGTATGTTTGGTGGTGGGTAAGAGTAAAATGATTGCCATATCTCCTCCTCGACGCTTACCTAAATCTTTGTGCGGCTGCTAAGCTTGTTTGATATTGTTGTTTAGCTGATGCTTTGAGGACAGTTACTAGAATATATTTGTAATCAAAGACAAACAAACGCCGAGCGCACAAGACTCTGTAAAGTGCAGCACATTTTTGTATTCTTCATACTTTTCTATAGGTGATTCCTCTTAGTTGGATATTTTTTCAATTGCCATTTATTTCATAAGCAATGAGTAGCTTGAGTAAGTGCAGTTATGTATTCACGGAATTCTCAATTCATTTATCAAAACTCATGTTTAGTTTGTCGGCTTATGGAATTTGTCAGAGAGAAGTGTTTTTGATTGTATTTTTGGCAATGAAGTGCAGCTCCATCTATCAAAAGGGCTTATTTATTTGGATTTGCTTCATGGGAACGCAGTTGTCATAACAATTCGATAAACAGTAGTAAATAAACCGAAATTTTATTTGGTTTAGTGGAAGAATAATATTTGAGCAATGACAGTAAAATCGAAATCGCACAAAAATAAAAGTAAGGAACTAGATCGCTTATATACAGACATAGCTAAGTCGAGGCAGCTCGTCATCCGGAACAAACTTAATATACCCTGTTCAATGTATAGAAGCTATATATGCATATACAGAGCAACACCCGTTAGACGGACCCCTGGGGAACGGACCCCTGTGTGTTGGTCGAAGTTCAAAAATGAGTCGCACCAATCTAAGAACGCATCATTTATGAGAAATGTTGTCAAAGAAAAAAAACACTTATTAGTCACAGAAGAAAAACTATTGGCTATTGCGAAAAAATCAAAAACTCTAAAGCGCAAGGGATAGATGGTATACCACATATGTAGATCACTAAAAAAGCTCTGCCGCCAAGATTATTAGAAAAGAAGTTCCCCGATTCGTGGAAGGTACAGCGTCTGTTTCTACTCTCAAACCAAAAAAAGCCACCAAAAGAACCTTCATCATATCGACTTCTGTGCATGCTCGACACGATTGGTAAAGTGTATGAAAGCATTGTAAGAGACCGCTTGCGGTTAGAAATTCAAAAAGCCGGGGTATTATTACAGAGACAATACGGCTTTATAAAAAAGAGAACGCACTAAGAGTAGTTGATACTACAAAGTGTGCAATAAGTGGGAAAAGATGGAAAGATGGTACAAAAAATACTATTATAATGAGTTACTTTCAAAATAGGAGATTGGTATGCGACACAGACCAGGGCACTTAGAGCTACACTATCTCCGGCATAGTAGGAAGTAGTAGTATATTGCGTGGAAGAAAAGCCCACATGAAATGTTGGCAATGTGATGTGATGTCACACCATGTATTATGATGTGATATGTTTCCATATGACAACAGTTCATATGATGTATTTTTATGGTATTTTTTTATCGAGGGATATATATGCAGGAAGTCTTTGAGAATATATCATGAGTTCTTCATTCAGCCGCTACAATAATTTTGGTAGTTCAAAAAATAAATCATATGCAGTATTAACATTAGAGAGTTGAATGACAGATATTCTCGACATTTGTAATGTGTCCCCTCAACAGATTTTTCTCCAAATTTGCAGATCCTAGATTCTATCTTGCAAAAAACAGTAAAATAAGAAAGAAAGAAATAAAATATAAACAAATACAATATCTCGTCACCTAAAATTCAAAATAACGTAACATCACTTTTCATAAGTTTACAAGCGAAGGAAAAACGGTTTAACCAGAAGAAAGAAACCACTTATTTTGAAACAAATTTTGAGTTTTGGTTATAAAATGGTTATACATATATTGGTTATATATCGGTTATATATTGGTTATATCTGTCATCGGCAGTTGAAAATTTAATGCTACATATATACTATATGAAATATGCTGTAGTGATTCGTAAGCAATAAAAAACTCATTTCCGATTTTTTTGATGATACGTTGTTTTGTATTTTAGGCTATTTTAGTTCTATAATAAGCTACTTAGCATCTTTATTAAGTTAATATCATTTCAACCTTTGTAGCATTTCATGCGTAATCCTTCAAGCGCAATTATTCTCTCCGCTTTTTAGCTTCAATTAAAAAGTACTTATTACAAACCTTATATAATGAACTGATTTAATTTAGCAAATATTGACACAGCTTAGATTTCACTTGAAAGATGAAAGGGTGTAGAATTGAAAAAGAAAAGTACGCATTTAGAGTGTGTGTGTATGTATGTATATGAGGGCGTGAGTGTGTTGGCATCGCACAAGCATTTATTAACTCTTCTAAAACAGACGGGGAAATCGTCTATTAAAACGCACAGAAAGCTGGAAGCCCGCTAATTTAGGTGTATATAAGTAAATAAGTAGTTATGTATGCTATACAAATAAATGTCTGTATGTAGTGAATGTTGTCTATTTGTTGGGTGTGCAGTTATGCGCTTCAATGGCGCGTTTAATTAAGCATAACTCTGCGCAATGTTGATTTTGTATTTAACATGAAGGAATCTATTTAGCACGAAGAAACCGTTAAGGCAAGTACAAATGAACTGTAACAACAAAACCAACAATCGACATCCGCAGACTACTTGCAAACTCATTTTGTGTTAAGACACCGAGCGGCTGGATAATGAGAAAAGTGAAATGCTTAACTAAATGGCATTCGCTTTTGACTGTCGCACAGACATATTGACGACTGCCTACCACTCCTTCTAATCGCTTGTGGATGCTTTTAGCAACAACAGCGGACGATCTAAAGTTTCACAAAGCGTAGCTGTTGCTTTGCCCGATGTATCATTACTCTGAAATAGGCGTAGTTCGCTATACGATTGCATAGCCTGATTAAAAGCTCTTGCGCGTAGAGGCGTTGCCTCTTTCCAGACAGGTGCGTAAATATACCATTTAATGAGTTAGTGGGTGGCTTTCGCTTATCTCAACAGGCGTTTATGGTCTGTTTGCATTGAAACTTCGGCCCAAACACTTGCCATCAATCAATCAAGTGTTTCATGTTTAATGAACAAATGCGAGACCAACTCATGCATGCTAAATAGCAACTGAAACTGAGTTGAACGCTGAAAACGGGCGTACTTATCGTTAAAAGGAGCTTAGCTGGTGCTGGCGTTGGTTGACTTTAAAAGCAAGCGTTCCATTTCGAGATTTAAAAGCAAACGTTAGGTTTCGAGTATATGCGATTGCCAGTCTGAGTGTGCTCTGATAGCATACTTATACATAAGAGATGAAGTTATCAAAATGAGAGTTTCAATTGCAAAAGTGAGAGGGAAGGAAAATGATGACCATTGAAACGTGCATGAGCCATTGCAATGTTGTAGGTATACAGTTTACCACTTTCAAGTACTCATTTTGAAAACTATACCGATTATGTATGAGCATTTGACATCGTGACATAACTAACAATCCACTTTTAGTCATAAAGATAAAAGCCTAGCTTTCTAAAAAAAAAC
This sequence comes from Bactrocera dorsalis, assembly GCF_023373825.1. Classification (NCBI taxonomy): domain Eukaryota; kingdom Metazoa; phylum Arthropoda; class Insecta; order Diptera; family Tephritidae; genus Bactrocera; species Bactrocera dorsalis. The sequence continues at coordinate 99,133,078 of NC_064304.1, read as the reverse complement.
GCCATATTCGGTAGATGTTTTCCTAGGTTAGGTCGTAGGTTACGTTAATCTGAAATCGATGGATCTCACTTGGACAAGTATTTGTCCTTTGTGTCACCCAAAAAGTTTTCAAAGTGCATCACTACATAGATCAACGAAGCTTTCTGAGTTTACCACAAATATATTAACTCGTCTAATATTAACCTCATTCAATCTGCTAGGTTCCCCAAAGTATTTCAATCTCAGCCAGGCAAGAGCTGGGCTATAGAAGGCAAGATGAGTCTACCTCGCCTTCCTCCATTCACTTTTGGCAAGAATAGTCCGAAAAAATACATATTTGCGTGTGTACCTACTGAACAGTGTCCAGTCAGAACCCGCACAATAGCTGCAATATTGACTTTGTTAAGTGCAGGAGCTCTTACAGGTCAGTTTGGGACAGAATTATATGGCAGTCCCACAAGTTCTGGTTGTTGATCAGCGTTTTCCAAGCTCTGTGGAGGTTTATAGGTTCAGCGCTAGAGCGCAAGAGGTCCTCAGACAATCGACTCACTTCCAAATTAGGATAAGGATTCCTAGCAAGCTCACTGATAAAATATGCGATAAAATAGCTCACATATGTCTAGTTAAGTGTGCAAGACTGTTCCAAGTGAGGTGTGATTGCATTCATAAAAACTTTTCAGCAACTACTAGAATAAAGGCTTATACATAAAGCATATTAATTCTGCTAGCGAAAACCGTCAACCAATATCAAACTTAACAAAATCATCTTTTATTATTTTTAATCAAACTAAATTTTGTTCTTTTTCCTTTTCCCACTTACAGAGAATATTTGGCAAACGGAGCTCGACTTTATTGCGGTCAATCGTCGTAATTTAGTTGTGCTTTCGGTGGTTACAGCACCCTACCAAAATGGTACAGGCATCCACGGCGACGTCAGCAACAGTCTGGAGGACGACCAAGACGATGACTACTACAACGATACGATGTTTACGGCTGTTGGTGCTGGCGCTGCAGGAACCGACATAAACAATAATATGTTCGACATGCTCACGAGTTCGAAGCAAGTTAAATTCGGCAATCGGAAGGCGGAAGCAAAAGCGAAGAGCAGCAACAATATAGGAGTGGATTTCCGTGACGGCGGGAAGACAAGATATTTTGAAGTGCCCGATTTAATTAATCAGAACAGCAAGGAAGAACGAAGAGACCAAGAGGAAGCAAATAATAATGATGATGGTGTTGCTGATGTTGATACAAACCGCAAGAACAACAATAAATTTGACTTCAATGAAGGAACTGATATTTATGATGGTAGAGGTGCCGAAGGAGGTGGCGTTTTCGCAGGCGGTGGTGAAGGAGAGGGCGAGAGCGAAGGACGCATTTTCGTTGAACATTTGGATACAAAGGATATTTGGAGTGGCAAAGCGGTTGACATACCACAAACGGTAACCGCAAAAACCAGCACAACAACAACTGCAAGGAATTCGGTAAATTTAATAACCGAGAAGAGCAACAACAATAACAACAAGAATTATGATCAAATGTGGGACAAGTTGGGCACGCTTGGCAAGTCAAACAGCCTTGACGTTGCAGCGTCGGACATTGAGGCAGCACTGACGACAATTAAAACAACAACAACAACTAATAGCCAAGAACAAAACTCATCTGTCAAAATTACCAGCAGTGTGCGACCGAAAACAACAACTACAAATGCCTCCAATGAACTTGGAAAGACAATAGGACGCGGCTTGGATGCAACACTTGGAACCACTGCTGGCGCTACAACAACAGCGGCAACCACAAAATACTTAAGCAGTGTGCCGGAGAGAACAAGTAACACGAAATTTACAACAACAACAACAACACAAACCCCTAGCGTGAGCAACAAAAGCAGCAACAGAAACAACTACAATGACAATGATAATGAAGATATATTAGTTGCCGTAAGTTCCACCACAACAACTGCCCCACCAGTGGCACACACCCAACCCACACGCACACACCATCACCATAACCATAAGGAACAACCACAACAAGCCCACCACAACAGCACACATTCGGCAAAATCATCGCGTAAACATCACGGTCACAATCGGCAACATCATCGTCAACGCGGCGGACAACAACACAACCGGCGCCACCACACCAACACCGCTGGCGGACGTTCCAGTGAGTCGACCGCAACACGCAACTCACGCCTCGACACAGGTCGTGCCGCTGTCGATTTGCGGCCATCCAACGCGTATGGCAATAACAAAGCTGCAGCAACTGAAATCGATTTAAATCGGCTCGATGAGTTGGATTTGTCTGCGAGCACAAACTTTGAGCAATCCATAAATTTGCCACGCGGACAAAACCGCGGCGATTCAGCGGCGTCTTTTGAAACAGATGCGCTCGATTACGACGCACGCCGCAACTACGGCAAATCAACAGCAACCATTAGCACGACAACACGTGACAGCAATATTCATATCGTTAAGCCCGAGAAGTTGCCAGAGATTATACCCTCCACGCCATTAACAAGCAATTCGAAAATTATCGAAATCAAAACCAAAAGCGGCAGCGGCAGCGGCAGTAAAAGTGCCAGCAACGGAAATATTGTGAAGCGCATCAAGCGTATGGCCGACGAGGAGATGCAGGTAGAAATCGAGCCGGAATACCTGGTGGGTGAATTAGCTGGCAATGATTCGAGCGAGTATATGGCAGCACCCTCATCTGTGGACGGTTCCGCTACATCTGCAATATCTTCGAAGTCATCAGCTGGCAGCAGCATCGCAACCGCACAGCAGCCACCACAAACGAGTCTGGTGCGCCTCGATGGTTTTGCCGGCATGCTACAAATCTTTTTCGGCATTGAGAAGCCCATCGATATGTCGGTGTTCGACCACCCGCCAAGCGCTGAGTTTGTGAATCTTGTCTTTGCGCTGCTCGTCTGGTGTGTACGTTATCCGGCTGTCTTTTGGACGACAACCAAATCATTCGCGACCATCTTTAGCATACAAATGATTGCTGTCGCTTTAGATATCACATTTAGTTACATTGGCGCTGCCAACTTATACAAATTGCAGGTGTACAGCGAGGCTATGCCCATCCAAAATTCCGGCCTTATTTTGAACGGTGTGGTAACGTTGGCACTGTTTCTACTCTCGTCCGTGCTGATGATTGCCTCATCGATGATTATGTATTTGTATGGGCACGGCAGGTTGGCGGCGAAAATGCGTGATCGCTCATTAATCACAATGAAATCGAGTGAAACGTGGATTTATTTTGCGCACTGTGCGTCGCTCTGCTACGTTTTAGCATTAGCTGTGGTAAAGGCGCCACTTTTGAATGACCTCAGTGTCACGTATAGGAATAACTTACACTGCCCGACATTTTTTTCAGGTGAGTACACATGATGCAACACATAATTGGTTAGTTCAGACACGATTGACTCATGACTCTGATATAGTTGATAGACAGTAGATGGGTTCCATTATTAGATTAAATATTAAAGATCTACTCAAGTCAAAGCAAACAAGTCAAGTCCTTAAGACCGAAGCTGTGTAGTGAGTAGATGTAATAGTTCATGTATTCTTTGACATTTTACTGAGATTTTATATAAATGACCTATAAATGGAGGTCATTTCCTTTTTATGGATTTAGGGATTCCTGCGAATAGAGCTTGCTTACAATTGTGCCAATGTTTGCAGTATAAATCAATTTTAAACCGTTAAATTATTTCTCTGGCATTATTCTTCTATCAACTTCCTGTAAGCTTCCTTTTTGCTTTTTCATTTATATGTATTTTTACATGAGAAATGGAAAAACAAAAAAAACAGCACTTGAACCCGTTGATGACGCATCAAATCCAATTAGTTGTACAATACGTGAAATAAGCAAAGGCAGAAGCCAATTGAAATGAAAATGAAAATCAGAAAAATACAAACAACTACCGGTACTCAGTAGAATTGATATTAAATCGCATTAGTCAACGTCAACAGCGCGCAAAAGACAGTACAACTTTGTAGTATGGTTAAGTGTAGGGTTGCCAAGATATATAAAAAAAAAACAAAAAAAAATCTTTTGAAATATCTTCATACATAACGGGTACTAGTAAGCGCAGCTTTTTAAACCGAGAAAATCCAGAAAGCTTTCACTTTAAGCTACCACTTATGGCTTTGCTTCAAAAGAGTTTACTCTTAATACCTTTTTTTGGAAATTTCCATATATTATTTTAAGAATAAGACACTTCGTCCGAGACCTTTACCTCTTAATTTCCTCAAATAGCCTTGCTTAAGAGATAATAGTAATAAACTGAGATCGATACTCGAGTTTGCTAACTGTCAAATAGACACAGACAATCTCATATATGTACTTTATACTATTATATTTGAGCAGAAAATATTACAAGGCGATAGTTCTAAAGCGTGATCCATTTCTAGGTTAACTACTTTTTTCAAATTAATTGGAATATTTATTCGAAAGAACATTTTCTCTTTCAAACATTGGCCACGGCTACGTCTCAGATGGTCCGTTCGTTAAGTTCAATTTTCGATGATTCGTTCGAGCATTTTTCGACGTGTAACTGACGAATGAAATCGAAACAAGATTGTCAGCATAGACTTTAGACATATCCCTAAAGGAAAAAGTTTAACGGTGTGATATCACACGATCTTGGTGGCCAATTGATCGGCCAAAAACGTGAAATCATCTGCTCTCCAAAATGTTCTCTCAATTTGAATTTGATTTATGCGATGCGGTGTGGGAAGTGGTGTCGTCTAGGCGAACCAAATGTCGCCGAGATTACGAGCTTCAATTTCAGACATCATGATGCGACATCGGTTGCCATTGACGGTTAACTTCTCACCGGCAGAAATATGGACAGATGATTCTATTGGCAGCCCTTGAGTCTCTTCAGATGCAGATTCATCCCTAATGCGGCTATTGTGCTTGTTTACATACCCATTGAGCTGAAATTGGCCTCATCGCTGACCAAAATGTAGCTCGAAAACGTCAGATCTTCTTGCAACTTTTCATAATCCCATAGATCGAAGCGATGTGGCTTGGGAAGGTTGAGCGGCATCAGTTCTTACATATAATGTTAATTTAAGCTTTTAATTTAAGATCTCGCCGTAAAATGCGCCAAGTCGTTGCATACGTCATACCGAGTTGTTGCGAACGGCGCTGAAGAGACTCTCCATAGTCTTCGTTTATACTCTCAACTACGGCTGCTATATTCTATATATATTTTTTTCAATGCGTGCTGGTCGTGTTCTATTTGGTCCAATATTATCCAATAATGAATGCTGGGTGTGAAGAGTAGTGATGATATTGCGAATAGTACGCCGAATTCTCTAAAACTCAATGTTTTAAACAGTAAAATGGGATCACATTTTTATAATAGATTCCGTTCATACATAACCTCACTAACACCGGTACGTAATTAAACTTACAAAAAATAGATCAGCCTTTTAAATTGTATAGCAGTTAAGTCAATGTTATAGAGCAACACTGGTAGCATGGAGTCAGAATTTTTTTTAATATAAAAGGGGAATTAAGAGTACTTCAGAGACTTAATAAATAGAGAGAGGATACTATACTTAAAGGTAGATTGATCAGCTGTCAAATTACTTGCCCACACAAACATAAATAAAAGTGTTATAGGCATTTACAAAGAATTTTTAGGAGCAGTGGTGGCAAGTTGCTAGTTCCAATCGGCTTTTATGCATCTGTCAGTTGGGCATTAAGCGACAGCAAACAGCTTTGCTAATAGTCGACTTGGCTAAACCCGTACATATTTTTTGCCATTTGATAATTTGAACTTTCTGTTGACACAAAATTCAAACATGCCCTGAAAGCTCTACACTGCATTTTCTAAATACTAAAAAGTCGATTTTAAACTCTTTTCATTTTCTTCTCTTACTTTATCTTTCCAGCTCTTATCAGCGTCGTACATCTCTTATTGTGGATTGTCATTTGGCTGGGCTTAACAGCCAAACGTCGTTGGACCTTCAAGTTGCCACCAATGGATGCCTATGGTATCACAAAAGCTACGACACAACCGTTATTGATGGCGAATCGCAGTAGTTTGCCCAGCGCTGGCAGCGTTAGCGGCAGCGGCAGTAATATGGGCAGCTCAGAGCAGAAGAGCTCATCCATGATGAGTAGCGGTGGAATGGGTGGTGGTCGTGGTGGCAAATTGAGCACTGAGTCCAGCACCGATGGCGGCGGCGATGATGTATACTGGCCAAAATTGACACCAAGTTCACCGAAATTGAAGGTCACCTTCAATGAAGTACCGAGTACGTCAGATGATGTCCTACTAATTGGTGACCATGAACAAAACGATGGCAAGCGGTAAAAAATCGTTTTCTTTAAAACTAAACAAAAATTAAATTGAATGAATCAAAAATGAATACTACCTACAACTACAAAAAAAAATAGTACACAGAGTTTTAAAATGCACTGCAATATTATTCTTTAATTTAAAACTATTTTTCTTTTTTTTTGTTTTTATGCTACCATTTATTTAAGCTTAATTGCTCGTGAGTGGTGTTCGCGAAAGTGGTGTTCGGAGAACTATGTAGCGTTATTTTCGAAGATAATAATTGGTGATTACGACTTAATCGTTGTAGATGTGGAAATTAAGTCTCTGCACATCACTAGATAAGTCAGAGTTTGATAATATCGTAGTGAAAAATTCAAGAGCTTACAAAAATCTTCAAAACGATACAGAATTATTACTTCCTCATTGATTTTAATCTCTACTTCTGGTCTTGCTTACATATTTATGTAATCCAAATCGAACCACGTATGGAAATGTTTTCAATTAAAATATGTGTATCGACTAATTCCAGGCGAGAGGCCCAATTTTCAACCACGTTTTGTAGCATTGAAGTCGTATATCTGCAATAACACGTTGAATATTCTGTTCCAAGGCATCATTCGTCTCGGGCTTAACTGCGTAAATAAGCAACTTCGCATAACCGTACTAAAAATAGTACAGCGGCGTTAAATCGCGCGATCTCGCGCAGGGGCTCACAACGTGAAATAATGCGTTCATCAAAAGTTTCCTTCAATAAATTGATTGTTTCGTTGGCTGTATGGCATGTAGAGCTGTCTTGTTGGAACCAAAGGTCGTCCACATTAACATCCTCCAACACAAGCAAAAAAAAATCATTAATCATGACTCCATAGCGTTCCCCTTTGTTGACCAATGATTCCCTCTGTCCAAAGAGCACATCAAACACTGTTTCAGGATACAACGGCGTCTCTCAACACAACTTGTGAATTATCATCGCTGCCGATGCCACAATTTGTGAAAGTGCGTCGAGTCGGTGGGCTTTAATCTTTTAACACCCGTACAAATATAACTGTCTATAGTTGAGCCGCCTACCTTCACGAACCACTCACGAGCAGAGCATTCTAGCGCATTTCAAATTTCATTTGCTGCATTTCATTTAATAAGTTGAGCAAACAATTGCTCTGTTTGGCGAAATTCATCAATATTTCTGAAACAGGACTTTAAAATATATAAATGTGTACATTTTTCTTTTTGCTTTAATTTTTTTTTTTGTATTCATTCTCACTTCACATTAACAAATAAAGGTTTTAAAATCAATGCACGTCACCAATTTGTTTTTTGTTTTTGTTTGTGTCACTAATATTTAACTGCATCAAATATTTTCGCTCATTTTGTTTATTGAATATCTGTTTTTGTTCGATTATTTATGATTAAAGCACATGTATTGAAAGTGTTATTATTTCGAAAGTGATATTTGCTTTCAAAATAGTTTTTGTTGTTGCAAAATAAGCAAATTGAATATTTTTTACTATTTATTTTGTTTTAGTTTTCGCGCACATCAGCTTTTGTTAATCACTCATATTTTCATTTATTCACCGTAGCACCTCAATATGCTTACAAACGAGCATATTTTGGTATTTTGCATTCATTAAATTTAGAAAAAAAATATAATTAAAAATATATGCATTTATTATTTTGTGAATTTTGCGCACTTTTTCGAAAGAGCTTGTTCAACTGTATGCAAAATAGTCATATGCATTTGGAAATTGATTAAACGACACCGCAGACAGACACACACTTTTGAGAGAGTATTGGTCACATTGACAATAAGAAACTATTTTTGTTCCGCTTGTCGCCTGTTTTTAATTAAAATTTACTTATATATAAACTATGAACTTTTTATTTAACAATTTTTATGTATTTTATATAAATGCGTACTTATATGCATATGTATGTATGTATGTATTTAACTATTGTTACTAATAATGTTATTTAGCATCAAATGGTTTGTAGTTCAGTGATATGTATGCAAATGTTTACTAACATATTTATTGTTGTTTAATACATTTTCATATAGTAAACCTTATATGTATGTACTCATATACATTTGTAGTATGTATGTATGTTTATATGTATGTATATGAATATAAATGTGGCAGTAGCAAGCTAGTTAACAAAAATTATTTAAAACCAAGAAAAAAACGTTAACTTTGACAGCATCAAATCATATATGCTATAGAAATCCGATATCAGCGGTTCCGACAAATGAGTTTCTTGAGAAGAAAAGAACGTGTAGAAATTTCACATCCATATCTCAAAAACTTCTTCTTCTTCTATTTATTAAGACCTCTATTCTTTCATCAAAATGGTAAGGTTCATTCTCAACTCTTTGTTAGGCACAATAGGCCTAAGGTCGCGATGCATTCCTCGTTTATTAATCTAAATCTTTTTCAAGTAACCAGATATGACATTGAAGCAATTAAGAAGAAATAAAGCTCTCGAGAAGTTGCAAGATTTACTCACTTAATAAACTTTCCATAACTACTATATTATGTTTCTTTTTCAAACCCTACAAAGACTATTATGTAAACTAATACCTTTTTCCGGCTATTAACTTTGCCTGATTCATTTAAACTTGTTTCAACGGCCTTCGGACTGGGTTAGGTGAGCTTAAAAGGTCGATCCTAACAGGAATCTCACTTGAACTGCTCAATACACCGGTCGCCGTGGCACCTAAGAGTTTTATATAACAGATCATAAGACCCTTACAAATCGACAAAGCGCTTTGGGTCTATCACAAATTTGTTGAGGCTTCGAATATAAGTTTCGAAGGGGAAACGCAAACGTCCATTAGTGCAGTGCCAGAACACAAAACGCCAATGGCAATCCAACTCGGTCCCATTCCGATGTGAGCGGGACAAAAGTGACTCTTCTGCGATAGTATTGTCACCTTCCTGAAACAAACTCAACTTCATAACAGTACATCTACCGCATATTATCTACCGTCTACCTTAATATAAGTCACTTCTGTCTGAAAACCCGCTCCGGTAACCTAAAGCTAAGATTGACAGAGAGCTCGCTACAGAAAACTCTTACTCCAACCTTCCTAGCTTTGATCCATTATAAGATAAGATAAGAAAAAAAAGTCGCCACAAAGGGCTTTTGCAGAGGCGTGTCCTTGTTCGGACTTCCTAATATGCCTAGCTTTATTGAGCTTTTGACTTCGCAGCAATACGCTTGCCGGCACTTTTCATGGGTGCTATGTTGAGAATGGCATTAAGTGCTATTGTTGATGTAGTCGGCAGTTCAGTCCAAAGTAGCACCTGATAGCAAGAGTGATTTTGCGTTGAATTTCAAGGTTGATAGTGTTAATGCTCCCTCCCTTACTCTCTCTTCAATATTTGACCTCCATCAAAGCTTTCTATTAAAAATAAGCCCGAGATATTTCCCCTTATCAACAAGTTAAAGACATGTACCTCTGACAGAGTGCAAAGGAACGTTTTGGGATTTTAAACCTCCTAGTGAATAAAAACATTTCTGTTTTAGCTGGGTTGACGGATAAGTCGCTTCTATTCGCCCAGTTGGATTCCACATTGAGGTACCCTTCGTTTTGCTCGTAGATTTATGTATTTATAAAATTTCTGTAACCATAAGATCAACGTTCTCAGCGTAAGCTCTTACCCGACAGCCTCGTTCCTCAAGCCCTGACTTATAGAAATATTCTGCTTAATGTTGAAAAAATATAAAGATAGATGCAATGCAACAGCTTATTAAACATACATAACCTTAGAAAGGTGAGGTTAGCGACCTTATTCCGCATCTTACGTAATTATAATTAAGACTGCCAAGGACTGTTATGCTAATATTAATCAAAGTCAACATCAAAGTCAAGGTGGAATTATGAATGAATGAATATTCATAAAGGAATAACATACATTGGATAAGTAAACAGTTATACATATGTATGTAATAATATAGGAAGCAATCCGATGAATAGACTTACGCATGTACATAGAAATTATTTATGTGTTTACTGAACTTAACATCCGGTGTTTGAGTTGACTTACATATATACATATGTCTGGGAGATCATAAAGGATTGTGTGAATGATATCAAGAAGAGAGATATAATAAATATATTTATACATATGTATGAAAGTAGTTTTTAAAGTTGAATCAAGTCACCTATTGTTGCTGCCACTATGAGGCACATGTTTTTTACATGCATTCATACCTATACTCATACTTCCATAGTCATATATGTACCCTATAGTAACGTTACATATATACATACACATATGTCTGTAGTGCAAAGGAATATCTAACCTTTACAGTAATAAATTATGAAAAATGCACTTTCTTTTCTCCACTTTGCCACCCATTTAACCTTTGGCTGCATTCTGCGACCAACCAACCAACCAAACTACCGACCTTTCAACGGAAAATGCGAAATATGAAATGTGAACTGCGGCATTGCAGCCATTCGCCCCGTGGAACCGCGATATGTTTTGCCAGTGTTGCGGGGGAAATTGACGACGGAGAATATGCGACACTAAGAACTGCCAGCGCTGCCACCATGGCAGGCATCACCGTTACCAGTATGAGCAGCAGCAGCAGCACCAGCCACAGCAGAACAACAGGCAAGAGCAACATTGACCCCGTCATGACGATCGGCTGTGGCAATGAGACACATGTTGGCGGCCTCACCAACAACCACAGCACAACTCCCACCGGTGCGCATGGCATGAAGCTTTTACAACTCAGCGAATACGATGAGCTGCCACCGCCACCACCACAACTAATGCCAACTAGTGGTGGCAATCACTCAACAGCCGTTTGTGCAGATTATACCAACTACGTTGGTGGTGGTGGTGGTGTTGTCACTGACCCTGATGGTAGTAACTATAACAACACTGCCGGCAGTGGTAGCTTCGGTGATGACAGCGCCTCGGAGGAGGGCAAACTATTGGCTTGTGTGCGTGATGATAGCGTGACATATGCGTCGACTCGCGATTTGGAGCCGCCAACGGCAACTACACTGCCGCCTCCACCGCCACCAAAGCATGCCACAGATCAGCAGCCCACCGGCACTAGCTGTGCTAATATGAACAGCAGTGTCGCTAATGGTTTAGCAGAGATGAATAGGAGTAGTGGCGGTGCTGGTGGTGGTAGTGATGTCGCTAGTGCTACCATTGCAGGCCGTGCTCCCCAAGCTATACCGGAGAATATGCAATTGTCTTCGTCGCCGGAGCATCTAGTCAGCCCATTGGCACCGGTGACGGTCACCGTGCACACCAACGAAGCACATGTGAGTACATATTTATAACTAATTATATAACTAAAATAATATTAACACTTGTAAAATGTACATTTATGGATTATGTGAGATAATATGTGAATTGATATATAATGCTAATATTATTGCTGTAACTACAAGCGAATGATAGTACTCGTATAGTGCCATTTTCAAATAAACTGAGATTAAGCACATTTGCTAGATTATACTCGTAATAGTAAAGCGCAATAATCGCGCAATTAATGTTATGCCCCGTAAAGCAAAATGGCCACAACGGCTTCATTTGCCTACCTCAGCCCGTTTACTCCAATTTTGGATGACCCTGTACAGCACTTCCGCTGGAATTTCGGCTACAGTAGGCTGAAGGTTGTCTTTGAGCGCCCTGAGCGTTGCTGGTTCATTGGCGTAAACCAGAGAAAATGATCTAGAAATGGCAAATCTCATGATCTGACGTTCATTTGACTGAACCATTTGAAAAAATTAACGAGTCACCAAACTTTTCACGCAATGTGTCCATATTTTTACGTGAAACATAAGCCAGCGCACCGTCTTGTAGAAAATAGAGATCGTCCGCATCGCGTTCATCAAATTCCGCGAAGAAAACAGTCAGTCAACAAGGTCTTTTTTTTTGTTCCGAAGGGGAAATCTTCTAAAGATACTGCCAGCATGTATGATTCATATTGTCCACAAGAGTACACCTCTTTCGGGACCTTGCCCAGACAGTATTAAATAACTATGCTGAGCTTGCGAAACAGTATGCTTACGTGCTAAACCCTTAACTATGGCTACTGTAGCTTGTACAGCGGGACCGCCGTTAAGCACTACTTCACAGGGTCAAGCTGAGCGGTAAATGCCTCTTCACATCCTACCTTCAGCTGCCTTTCTTTCATTCTGAGTTTCAGAGCGCTATTGCGGCCCACTCTTTTATTTTAGCCCACACCAGCTGTGATCGCAGCTTGTGACTCATTATGTTATCGGGTGTCATTCTTTCATTTGTTCGCTTTTCTATTGTGGTTCTCTCCACTACATACCTCGAGCAGGAGAAAAAGATGTACTCTGCGTTTTCGGCGGCATTTCCGCCTAAGGAACCTTGAGCTTCGTCACCGTGGCCAAATTTTTGCAGGTATTCACCGTATTGTCTGTCAATCCAAGCCGGTACATTCTTAATTAGTCTATATGACCACTTTCCTTTATCCGCCGTTTTCCATTGATTTTTCCACTGATCGTGACTTGTCTTCCTCTCTTTTTTGCGCTCGTCGGCCGTTAGCACCTATTTATGGCTTTTGTTTTACAGTAAACTCTACTTAACTCAGAGGTCATTATATCCGGTGGCATAAGACCAGATATGATAGCAATTGCTTCGTGCGACACCGTTCTAAACGCACAGGCAACTCTAAGAGCGCATAACATGGACAGCCTTTGCGTTATTGACACATGTTTTTTGACGCGGCTGTCCTCCATACCGGAGCTGGGGAAGAAGGTTTCGCCTTTGGAGACTTGGTTTAAGACCGGAAATCGTAAGCTGCTGCTTGCTGCTCGTTTCTGATCACTCTCAAGTGAATGGCGCTTGGAGAACTCACCTCACTTGCATGTACTTCTACACCTGGCTCCATCCTAAGCTTACTCTAGATGTCACTAAAGATTCCAAATCATGAACTTATAAAACGGTAGTGCAAGTATACTATATGTTGTCAGATCAGTAGAAGATCACATTTTTGCATAAACCTATTCGAAAACGCCTTATTCCGGAATTTTCTAAATTTCTGTTGGAATAATATTCAAATTCGGTTACAATGATTTCCAAATCCTCAGAGAATTGCTTGATGATCTGGTTTAATTAAACGTTATTGGCACGAAAAATGTATTTTCTAGTAAAAATTCATCACTTTGAACCAAAGTCATATTCCTGACATAATTTTTGCATTACAAAACTTTGATATTTTAAATTATCTGCGCATCCTTTACTACTATTTAAAACTGTAGCTACTTCTTGCTATCACCATAGAGAAGTTTCGTTCATATTAATACCAGATTGTGGTTCAAAAAAGTGAAGAGCTTTACTGTAGCATTCATAGGGCTTTGAGCTTTAGTCACCCTTTTCACTAAAAAAGCCACAACTTAATAACGAACCGTTAAGTGCAAAAGAGCACGCAAAACAATGATGGTAATTATGAAATTGAGCGCTTTTATTTACGCCATTTCCCGCAACAAGTCCATCAATTAACATTTCCTCATAGACACGGACAATTTTTTCCAATTTACTTTTCATAACGGAAATGGTAAGTGTTGCGATTTGTGACAACCGATGATTGCGGAGTGCATATGTTTGTCAGGGGAGGCGTGAAGCATGTGTTGATCAGACGTCTGATGGCGGCAAACGATTTGAGCCTGTAGAATGCAATTTCGACACGAACAAGCGATGGCAAAAAACTTTAATATATAGCTGCATTTGTATGTGCCAGCAAATTTATTTATGCAAAAAAGTGTGCACGGACACACAGACATATAGACAGGTCAGCCCATACGATTTGCATACGAGAACCGACAACCCACCGCACGGAGGCTCAAGGATTTATTACGTCTATGCTTGTGGTGGTGGAGCATTCGACATGTTCAATGCACATTTATCACAGCAATGACAGTGCCAGTGATGAGGTAACTGCAACAAAGTGTGGGGAATGCCATAAAAATATGTACTCGTAGTTGCAGACGATACACAGCATCACGATGCTGTAATGTGGGCAATCAAAATATTTATTGGTAGCTGCTTGCTGCTTCTTGCCTATGCCTACATTTATTATCGGTGATTTGATTTCAATTAAATCGTAGCAACATTGATTTGTTGCTGCTGCACGAAACTCTTGCAATAATTGTTCAAATCTACTTCTGTCCTTGATGCACAAAAGCGTGTGTCTGTGCGTGCTAGAGAGCGCATACCGCTTTGCTTGGCAGATTGTGTGTATTTTGCAGACAGACAGGCAACGGAATGTTTGTCTAATTAATGCCTAATCGAATTGCAAGAATGTTCGTAGTGGGCTGCCTAAGGCTAAATGCATAGTGTGACGGTGAGGCAAGGTACTGAGAAGTAGAGTGTGTGCATAGATGCCAGAAGCACGCCACGAATAAATCGGTCAAGGTTGGAGTTTCAGGTACAATTCAGTTTTATGTGCGTAATTGAAGTGAGCTCAACACAGTAACGGTTTTTGAGTGATTTGAAAGGTATTTTCAAATGTAAATATTTTCTCATAAAAATAAAAATCACTAAAATTAGTCGAAGAAAAAATTTAAATTCGAAGTTTCATACAACATTTCCCTCATCTTTATTTCTTTTTTTTTACTTTCTGCCATTTCGTGTTTATTTTTCACTTCCAATAAGACTTAAGCAACAATAAAAAACAAATTTGGCTCACCCTTGCACTGCGCTCATAGCCTAAATGCACAGCATACGTGTAGACTAATGCTGAAACTGCACGTAAACTATATTTGTGGACATTGGTAAGTGCCACCGGGGCGTATGATTAACATTCACTGGCACTCAGTAATAAACGGTGCCTTTGCTGTGGTAATTAAAGTTTGCTTCCGAATTAGTTCGCTCACAAGTAATTGCGTAAATGGAAATGTGAATGGTGTTTTGTTGTTTGTTTACAAAACAAATTGGCAACGAATAAATTGTTTCAAGGTGTGTCATTTATTATATATACACCAACATGTATACATGTGTGTTTAACCTTGAGTTGTGACAACTGATAGTGTTAGGTTAGAAGTATTTAAGCTTCACTTGAGCAAATTCAGCAAACATTTCCTTGAATACGTCAGATTCAAGCTCATAAAGTAGGGGACTCAGTAATCAAGTAAGAAGACTGATAATGGGGGTATTCTAGTCAAAAGGGATGAATTTCAAGTAATTGTTAGGTGTCGTAAAATAGAAAATAAATAGTTTTATTATCCACTTTTCTACTAGTTATTTATTACCAAGGTTAGGTTAGGTTAGATTAATTAGTTGGCCAATACACCGCACATAGACCAGTTTTGGTCCCTTACGGTACCAGATGAATACCAGTGCTAGATTCAAGAGAAGTAGTCATCCTTTTGGCTGCTTGTACTTTACGCGAGTTTTAACAGACTCTGCAGCCTCACTACCGATACCTCCTCCAGTGTATCATACCGTGGAAATCCCAGATGTTTACAACGTAGTTTTGCCAAGTGAACAAGAGATGTCCCACTGTTGCCATGGCGCCCTGTTCTAGACAGTTCCTTCTCGTTCTGTCAGTTCCATCGTGTGGGCATGTGCCGCCATCAGACTGTGACCAGTTAGTATTCCCGTCATGTTCCTACCGGGAAATTTGTACGGGTAGAATGAGCGGATTGCCCATTCTATTTTATTCTCCGTACTCCCAACGTAACTAAAACTTACCGCGTTCGTACATTCTGGAAAGTGCACACTAACTAGGTTTTCTCATGACTCCTGGTAGTTGTCCGTCCACTCTCCGCTACTTTTGCGAATTAGACCGGGCGTTCCACAGTCCTCGCATTTTACTAGCCTAGCCCAGTTAAAGCATTCTCGTACTTTGCGCCTGCAAGATCTAAGCTCCTTGTTTCACTACCGCAATCGTGTGGAATATAGCAGAATACAAGGAGTAGAGATACATCCTTGGCACTATTCACTGCTACAACCGTCAGTTCATCTGTGGAAAGGCTGAAATTAATATGGGAAAATAGAATTTTCGGGGGTTCGGGCGCTCGGGGTGTATGTCGTGTAGCTTTGTGACTTCCACCCAGCGACCACGTTACCCGATGTAATCTTTGGTCGCTAGACTAAATCCACGTCGTAGCCCCCTTTCTCTAAACTGATAAAAAGCTCGGCAGAGGCAGTCTTACTCTTGTGGAGGTTCACTTCGAGTACCCTCAGCTCTTGGTTTTGAACCATCAGACTACTGACTGGGTACATTCTCCACCTCCTTCTTATTAATTTAGAATCTAAGCAATCGCTGAACAACTGAAAATTTAAAAGAAACTTTCACGAAATAGCAGATTGTTTCGCAACAGATTGATGATTCCTAATGAGGTTCCATTGCAGAGTATTAACGCCTATTATCCAAACATTTTTCAGAATATTTCCATGCATCTGCTATTCTTTAGTTAACTAAAGACTTGCCGAACAAACCTATGCCCAGTATTCCTCTGTTTAAAAGTTCCTCGAGATATATCAAAAAGTAAACGAAAAGCTTGACAAATAGAATCTTTCATTTGAGAAGGGATCAAGCCGTAAAGTCCATATAAGCGAATTTCATTCTAAGTTATTAATAGATTATAACTCATTTCCAACGCCATGAATTTATAAAGCTTTTGAATTGTGATAGCTACAGACTGCTCTATAATTTTGAAAAAAAAATTGTTTCCACTTATTCAAATGAATTTCTCTTCCAGATCGCCTCCAGCTCAACACCGCGTTGCTTGCGTCGCGCCGATTCGGGTGTACCAAACGAAGCGCTCACACCGCGCAGCGACACCACCTCCACCACAGAGAGCACCACATCGCCGCCCGAACGCGCTCCATCCGAATCGTCGAGTGGCGTGCATTCGGGCGAAGAACGTGACATCGAAGTGGTCATACGACCACGTTCCGCCTGCAAGCCACCACCCAAGCCGCCACAACCGCCCATACAGGAGGAACCCTACGGACGTTGCACCAACATGCGCATGTCCAGCTTTGGTGGCGATGCAATCGGGGCGGCTGGCCGCGCACTCAACAGCGCCACCCTGCCACTGACACGCTCGGCGCCCGAACAGAAATTCGATTATGCCAATCATTGCAGCACAATGCCATTACCGGCGGCTTGTCATAGTCAACAGCAAGCGGCGCAGGCTGTACGCGGCAGCGGCAACTACGGCATGACCACATCTGCATATTCGATGCATTCACAACCACCGCTGCCGCTGCCGCCGCCACCGCCTCCACAGCATAGCGGCCTAAGCAGTTTTCGTTCGCAATATGCCAACTCAGCGGTGGCGATGGCCGGTGTGAATGTAGCGCGAATGCAACAACAACAACACCAGCAACAGCATGAACCGCAGCAACAGTACTCAGCGCCACAGTCAATATCACCACCGCCGCCACCACCGCCCGTCGGCATGCACACCACACTGCCGAACGGTGTGCGTTACTCAAATCCGCATTTCCTGCGCCGTCTGCCGCATGTCACCAAAGCAGCTGAATCGCCATATGGACATTTGGGACTGGGCGCCGGCCATCATACCTTCTCCAAACTACTGCAGGATCCACTACAACACAGTCTAGTCAATACAGCCATACCCGAAGATCGTGACTCGGCCAACTACTCCATGTCTTCGGAACAGGACTGCGGTAATTTGTATGCGACCGCGGAGTCGTACAACTAAAGCAGTATTGCGTAAGCGATTTTTGTCGAGCGGACAACGTCATTGCAGCTGCAGCTCAACTGGTTATACATACATACCCTGAAATTTTGATTATGCGACAAACTAAAAGTTATTTAATATAAAGAGCAGGCGCGTAAAAATAATACTATCACGAATTGTGTCTAACTAAAGTTTCGAAATGGGTAAAAAATAAAATGTGTTTGTTTGCGCATGCAGTGGGGAAAACAATTATAAAAGAAGAAATTTTAATGATTATGAATTTTTATAGTTTAACACGCCAACACTTCATCCTTAGTGCTAATTTCGGAATACTTCGAAATTAAAAAAAAAAATTAAAAAAAAAAAAATGTTGCCCAGACTCAGACACCAATTTACTTGCAATTTTTTTTCACAAATTTGGTTGCTTTTGCAGTGGAAATTAATTAAATATTGGGTAGTCGAAAAAGTATTTTCGTATTTTGTCAATGGATATCGTTGCAGTCGTATATATATCCAGAGCAACCAATCACATTGTGTCATATCATATACTCGTAGTGTTGGAAAGGTGAGATTTTGGTTGCTTTTAAGTTTAAATAACTTAAAAAAAGTTAAATTCGGAGAAGTTGAAAAAAGTTTCAGCTGCTCAAAAATGAGTGAAAATAATGAAGAAATTCGCTTTATTTTTAAATTTTTGTATAAAAAATAGTTTGCTCTTTTACGTTCTGGAAATTGCAATGTGAAAGATGCACTTCGCTCTAGTCGATCTATCTTTGGAAAAGTCGATGAAAGCAGCCATGACATCGCTAAGAAACTTAACATTCATCATCAAACGGTTTTCAACCATTTAAAAAAGGTTGGCTACAAAAAGAAGCTTTAATGGACCGAATTAACATATGCGACTCTATGCTGAAACTGGAGACGAAAAGTGGATCAAATACGACAATAATGTGCGAAAAAAATCATGGCCGAAGCGTGGTGAATCTCAACAAATGGTCCCAAAGCCAGGATTGATGCCTCGAAAGGTTATGCTGAGTGTTAGGTGTGATTGGAACGTGGTTGAACGAATTTTTCCACATTTTATGTCACCAACTGATGAGATTGAAGGAATCAATCGAAAAAAGGGTAAGAACTAATCAACAGAAAGGGATTTGTCTTCCATCAGGACAGCGTTAGACCACACGCATCTTTGATGATTCGGCAAAAACTGGGAAAGCTTGGCTGGGAAATTTTGATCCACCATATAGCCCTGACCTTGCACCATCAGACTACCAATTGTTTTGGTCAATGCAGAACTCCCTTAACGCAGGAAAGTTGGCTTCAAGAGAAGCCTGTGAAAATTACTTGTCGAAAGTTTCCGCCGAGAAACCAGAAAAGTTTTACACTGATGAAAACATGTCTCTAGCAGAAAAGTGGCAAAATTAATTATGTGGTCGACCAAAATCGTACATATTTGGTTCATTAAAATTCATTACAAATGTAAAAAAAAAAATAAGTTGAAGTTTGATTAGAAATATGTAAAGACTTTTTTGACTACCCAATATTTCACTTATTAGTTTAAAATTTTGTTCGAAAGTAACGTTTTTTTAATTACGCTTGGCAACTCTGTGTCTTATATTGAAGAATTCAGCCCAAATCTGGGTTAAAGACGATCTTATCGTGTCTTGGATAAACGCTCATAAGATCTTAACTGCCGAAACATACATTTCGTCGCAAAATGCTTTCAAGTTCAGAAGCTACATTTTTTTATCATTATAGCATTCATTAGATGAAAACTTTAAAGCAAAAAAAATCGATTTAAGTGTTATTTAGAAAACGAGTCAGCATGAAATTCATGACCGATTTTTTAACACATATTTTATTTTTTCCCCATTTCATAGAACCCACGCAAAAAAAATTATTAAAAGCGGCCATATACTGAAACTGAAAATCACACAAATTATATAAAAAAAAATTAATTAAGTGAAATAATTTACAATAATTGAATACTATAAAACAGCTAAATACATTTACATTTACCGAGAAAATAAAAAATAATTACGCCTTGGTGGCACTCGCATCTCTCCCCGCCTATTGTAAAAACTATTCATAATGAATAAGAATAAGTTTAGACTATTTTTTAGCAATGCGCACTTTAAGTTTATATTAAACTAAATTCAAAGTAAAATACAATAATAAAATAAATAATTAAAGTACATATTAAGAAATAGCAAGCTAAATTTAAGATGTGCTAAGTTAAAGCAGAAATTAAGCGATAACTTTTGAAAACCTACAACAAAGTCTAACATTTGTTTGTACAAGTAAAGGAAAACTTGTGCGAGTATGCAAATAACGGCACTTGCATATATGTGTGTGTGTGAAGTAAAGAGAGAAAAAAACCTGAAATAAATTACACGCATACAACATTTCATAACCCACGTCCGCGTCTCATTTATTTAGCATGCTTTTAGGCGTCATAGTAAGCACGCCAAATACCCTTACATATACACACATTTATGAGCAGACCTCGTACGCTACTTATTGTAAACTACTTCCATTAACAATATTATATATTTACAACAACATATACATATAAGCATACATACATATAAATATATAATATGAATAAGTGATTAAATTAATAATACATATTTAATAAAAACAAAAAAATATAATAATAATAAAATAATAAAAATAAATAAATAAATTACTAAAATAAAACAATTGACAGCAACAACAATGCATATATATTTGTAAGTTTTTATGTATGCATGATATATACATACATACATACATACATAAATTCAAACATACATATACACGTATATTTATAAATGGCTGCTTTTAAATGTTAATACGCATAGTAAATAATACTAAACGCATCACTACTAAATTAATGCTAATTAGCATTAACCGTTCAATGACTCGCATTTTTTAATTTTATAATTCATTATATTTTCTGTAAATGTACTGCATTTAAGTACATACATACTTATATATTTATATATACATACTTAGTGTTTAAGCACAAAAATAAATAATAATAAACTGCGTATAAGTGGATAAATATATTTATACATAAACATATATTTTGGTGTGTTGTGTTGATTATAGCTTTCGTACATACATATGTATTTTTGTTAACATTGCATACATACATAAGTAGTAAGCTTTTTTAGACGTCATTAGATTGATTAAGCTAATTACAATTAAATACATGCGTACAAAAATGCACACAGGCACAAACGTGCATGTGTGTGTGTGAATGTGCATGTAAAACACGTACTACAATACATATAAATATGACAATTTAATTATATAAAAGCAAAAGTGCTAACAGCAAAAATATCATATTGTATAAGTACCATACATGAAACTATTCATTAAAAATTGGCATTAAAAATTTTGATATACAATAAAAACGATTTTTTTTTTTATTTGAAACTTAATTTTTATAACACAAAAATAAATGTTTTTTTCTTGGAAATAAATTGCAATTTTTATTGTCAAGTCTAACTGAAATGAATTCAAATTTTATACATACATACATATTGCTGTGCTGTTAGTGTTGGGACTAATGTGAAACTCGTTGAGTGCGAAGCATATAGATTGGCCTAAAAGTGAAAATACATAGCTTTTCTGTACTGAAGTCTACATTATTAATGTCTATCGAATCACTTAAAGACTTATTCGAATACTGTAAACGCAACTTTTTCCAAGAATTTGTGACAATTAATAAACTTACTATGAATATGAATTCAAAAGAGTTGTTTTATTGTTTTTATACGCTGAACAGGATATGTTATGCTTTTAGCACACAGCAGGAGACGTCAGTGGCCCTATAATATATACATACATATATATAAGATGTTATACTGATCTGTTGATCTGTTATTTTGCGCACGTTTGGAGCGAATATCACAAAAAACTGCTAATTTGTCGGAAATGCCGTTATCAAAACACTATAACTTATAGCTGCCATAAAAACTGAACGATCAACATCAAATTCTTTTTACTATTTGAAGGATTTTATAATTTCGCAGAAGCTAACGTTACTATTTTTTCTTGGTTCTTCTTTTTGTTGAAGCAGTTGCATAGTTGCAGTTTGATGTTCATAAATCAAATATGACACTGACAACAACAATTTGCGTGGAAAGCATTTGATACGGCAAACTAATTTTATCAACAACAAAAAAGCGCAACAAAAGAGTATCACATTTAAGTTTTTGTACAATATTACTGGAAATTACTGAAAATGATTTGCATTTTAATTGCAAAATTTGCTATTTACTATTTCTTTGTTTATTTTATTATATACAAATTTATATAAATACACATATATATGTATATATACATATATACATATATGTCAAGCTTTCCGCAAACATGCAAATTGGTTTGTGGTAATTTAATAACACATTTAGAGAGAATTAAATTTACACAATTGATTAACTGTACAAGTGTGAGCAGATCAACAAAAAATAACAAAAGGAAAGAAAAAAAAATTAAATCAAAACTAAAAAAAGCGAACACAAAAAAGTAACGTAAAAGAAATTAATACAGCTGTTAGCTGTCAGAAAAATATTTTTCTGGTGCAAAATTAATTTATTTCATTACAAATGTAATTTTTTCTTTGTGTAGCTGTCCGATTTTACTAGCAATTAAATTCGCTTTGAAAGTGCTTAATTAGCATATGTAAATGTCACGCGCTATACCGTATATCACTAATTTAATTACAATATATTTATTAACAAAATTACATATTAACACATTATTACATAAGTTAATAAATATAATTCAATTTGAAATATAAAGTTTTATATTATGACTTAATAAAAAAAATGTATTTACAAATTTTCAAATATGAACTGAGCCTTTAACCTCAAATTTTTATAACATGCTTAATATCTAATTAAGGTAGTATTTTATAACCACTTTATTATTTTTACTTATTTTATATATAAATTTTTTTTTAATTTATTACTTTAGTTCCCAAGTTTTTTCGTTCGCAAATCGCAATGAATTTATGTGAAAGTAAACTATAAAACTATTTTATTATTGAAGAAACGCGTCTTGAAAATAAATATTTGATTTTTGTCGTTATATAGCAATGTGCGCAACGTCTTCTTCTCCACGATGCGTTCACTTATGATGTAACATATTTGTTTCGCTTTGCAACCCTGTGCACTTTAAGCATTCCTCCATTCTCGCCATTTTCCATTTTTGACAGCTAATTTGTGAAAAATGCCAATCTGTCTGAGATCGTTGCGTTTGCGCTGTTTATTGTTTAACAAATTAATTAATATTCAAACAAAACAGCCGCAAATTGCGGTTAGTGAAATATATAAACGAAAAATAGATACATAATTAGTGTATATAACGAACACAGAGATATGAACATGACATATGGTCGGATGGCAAAGACTTGCCAAGGACGCGAAATTAACTGCAAATAATTGTGAACTCCAATTATGAATTATCTGTGTTGAAAATATTTACAACATAATAATATTATAACAACAGAAAACCTAAAAAAAGCAACAATAGCATTTGTGTAATAAGATTCAAAACATTTGTAGATGATAGCTAAATTTTAACAAAGGAATTTTGTAACCGATTCACTATCTCTGCATTTGGTAATTTGACATTTTTTCTCAATGAAAACTGGACTGGTTAGTTCAATGGTGTATGCGGTTCGAGCTAACCACGGCCAATACAAATAAAAGTATATATGTAATATATATGTGTATACGCAACGGCTATTACAGCTGCAACAGCGCAAAGTTATTAAAAATAAATACATATAAAAAATATTGTGTGGCTAAAGACAAAGTGTAAAAACAACAAGTAGCAGCAGCCAAAGTTGTAAGCGGATTGCCTCAGTTGGCGTGGAGTAAACTTGATTTTTGCCTGCCTCCCTTTGCTGTCTCATTGATATACCATACAACTTGCATTTTATAATACAAGAGTTGCGGCTGCGCACAATTTTTCTTTACCTATGATAGAGCAGCATAAAAACGTTCGAATTATTATTGAAAGTAGGAAGCACAAAAAAACGTTGAGAAACCGAAAAATAATTATAATAAACTACAAGTAACACTCCGCTCTCTGCACAAACAGAGTGCTGTTACAGGTTTGTATTTTTTAATTATTTTATACTGGTATATAAATAAAATAAATAGCAACAATATTTTCAGCGAACACATTCAATATGCATCATCATCATCCACTGGCACCAACACAATCAAACACCGGCGGCGCTTCAACTAGCAACAACGCATCGGTACCCGCACTACCAAATGTTGGCAGCATTAATGCCGGAATTGGCACTGCCATTGTAAACAATACAAGTACTAGCGTAGGAACAACGCATGTGCAACAGCGACGCCGGAAAAAACGACCAAATTACGGTACGCGTACCGTAGAGGTGCGACGTGGGTATAATGGATTCGGCTTTACCATATCTGGTCAGCAACCTTGTCGCCTATCATGCATTGTCTCTAATTCGCCCGCTGATCAAGCAGGATTACGTGCTGGTGATTTTCTGATTTCTGTCAATGGTTTAAACGTATCAAAGTTACCTCACGAAACCGTAGTGCAACTAATTGGAAATTCGTTTGGTAGCATACGCATGCAAATAGCTGAGAACTATTATTCAGACAGCTCTGATGAAGAGAATGCGGCGCTTATGTTACAACAACAAACAACAGTGTCGGGATTGAATAGTGTGCTCACCAATCAATTAGGCTTAGGCGTGGGCGGCGCGCGGGCCAAACCCCGTTACTTGCACCACAAAGCGAAGATGCATCGGCTGCGAAATTCGCCCCAAAAGAAGCGTACGGTCACATTACAGCAACAACAACAGCTAGCACGTGCGGAGCAACTGTCGAAGTGTGTGTCTGCTCTAAAACCAATGGAATTACAAAAACTACGTCCACTCATCGAAGATCTGCCACTACCGTCCAACAGCTCTGCTTATGTTGCTCCCAGCGTTAGTGCACCAAAAGAACCAACAGCTGGTGTCGCAGCCGCGTCAAACTCTGCTGCAGAATTAGCAAACGTAAATGCAATGGCGCGTGCACCGGCTGCCGCTTTAGAATATCGTGCCATTGTTGGTTATCTAGGTACTATCGAAATGCCGAAGCAAATTTCGCACAGCTCCAAATTGCAGACGGTACGCTCATGTATACGCAAATTGCGTCAAGAAAAACGTCAACCTAACATGGTATTAATGACAATATTACCCGATTGCCTCCGGCTACAAGCAGCTAATGGCAATACACTGGCGAGTTACGCTTCCGAACGCTTAAACTATGTGAGCTCATCTTCGGAGAGTGAGAATAGGTTTTTTGGTTTGGTCACTAGTGCCGTACACACGTCACAAATGGACGAAGATGATGAAGATGACGACGATATTGAAGCAGCCAATGTGCGTAACGGTCAAGGAGTAGTGGGTGTCGGTGGCGTTCCAGGTAATAACGGCAATGCGCACGTTAGCATCTCAAATAGTTGTCATGTGTTTGTAGTGGACACAAAACTATGCGAACATCAGGCGCATGTGCCGCGTGCAGCCGAATTTCGTATTCATTGTACACGCGATCCCATATCCAGTTTGTGTCTGGAGTTTCCAAATAATTCAGAATATGTGGTGAATCTCATACGCAGCATGTATACAATGCGCATAATGCCACCAGTGGTCAGGCACCATGCCGCCGAAGATATTGTAAATGGCTACGGAGGTGTTGTTGCTGGTGGACCTGCAGCTGCGGCGCATTCTCCCCAACCTAGTAATCACAGCGAAATCTCAACAACTACATCAAATTCTGATTCTGGCATCGGATTCCACAATGATTGCAATAACATCTCTGATCGCATACTAGTGGTGGATTTTCCTGGGGCGCCTGAGCTGCGCATGCGACCAATGGGCGCGCGACCTATGGGTATATTCAATAATTTTGATAATGTCACCGATAAGCGACCACCAACCGTTCGTGCAGTGCCAGAGGAGAATTCTCCGCCACAAAGCGTCGATGTGGCATCCACAAGCAACGCACATTGCGCAAATTCAAGACCAAACCTACTGGCTAATTTCAATCTCATCAAAAGTCCAGCCACTTCGCTGCAGACAACACGTTCCTGTGATGATGTACTGGCTTTGGTGGAACGCAGCGCAGATGACGGCGAAACCGCCGCCTTAGATCAACAATCTCTCATCGCACCACATGCGTCTATGGATGATATATCTCTGCACTCGAGCGCTCCCTCAGCGTCTACTATGAGTTGTTCTGCTGCCGATGAACATCTCTTTTTACATCCAGCCGCTTGCATGTTGGCTATGCAACATCAAAAGCAACGTCCCACCGCTAGTCAAGTGTACGCGTTGCTGCAGGATTGTCTTTCACGCGCACGTAATGCACGTCAATCATTACCATCAGCACATACAACCACCGATGGCTTAGCTAACGCACCGAATTCACAAAACGGCAGTTCGACTGGGGCCACTGCTGCATCAACTAAACGTCACTCCATTGGTTTTGAGGCATCGGATATTACGCCGCCTGTATCTGCGCTCAATGTTGGCACTTTCGAGACCAACACGTGGAAGAGTTTACAAGACCTGCGTGAAAATCAGGAATTGCGTGCGCCGCACACACCAGATGGTATCAATAGTGAACCAGACCTACTGGTAAGTTGAAAGCGAACTATTTATGGATATGTATTCGTATAATGGCAAACTTCTATCATTCAAAATATTCCAAACAATTTCGGGAATCAGGAAATTTTACCTTTAAGTAATCTTTATGTTACTTTCCTTGCATTCATAACCTCCATATTCATTTCAATATATCAATAAAAAAAAACATATTTTCAAATGCAAATATTTTTGTTAGTCGCCCAAATAGCCTTGCACTTTATTATAGATCTGGACTAAAAAGGTTTTTTGTTTCTTCAGTCAGAGTATAAAAAATATAAAAAGAAAATATACATTAAAAATGTAATAAGCCGATCCAAAGCAGATGTTGAACCCTTTTCTACCACTATAATCCCTTCACAGAGAATATCGAGCGCAATTTATTCGTATATGACCATCCTTGTTTCAATTTTATTGCCGGAAATATAAAAGGGTCTTGAGGAAAGTCTCCTAAGATCACACTATCCTCACCGAAAGCTAATTTTTGTTCAAAGATCCGACCGCAAAGATTCTTGAAAGCAATTATCTGTCAATACCAATTTCTCTTGAACATACTTACCCAAACCGACCCATAAATTGCATGCCAAATTTAAAAATACATAGCGTAATAACCAAAAAATTTATCAGTAATGTATTTTGTTAGGCATATTTATTTATACCATATAAGTATAAAAAGCGATTTGATGATTATTGTTGTTTATGCCGATATTTATCGTTTAATATTTGCTTTTATACCTTCTCAATATTGTTATCAGCAGAAACAAGCTGATAAACAAAGTAAATTACTCAGTACTTCAAATGAGCACAGTCGAAAACATGTCAGTTTTTGTTTTTGTCAAATAGCCGATATTACGAGTATTGACAAAATGACACACATAACCTATAACTGCCCAAAAGTTCGGTTAAAAGATAGCTTTGGATAATAATCCCTGCCCAATTCTTTGAAGATGGTTTTCCATAGAAGTTCTTAATTCCCATCACTCAATTTTTAAGGCAGCTAAATACTGTCGATTCCGACGAATGAGCAGCTTCTTGGTGAGAAAAGGACGTCAGACCAATAACTCAAAAACTGAGAGACGAGTTCTCGTAAATACAGACGGACAGAAGGGCAGATGGACATGGCAAAATTGACTCAGCTCGTCAGGCTGATCATATATGTATACACTTTATAGTCTCCGACATTTCCTTTTGAGTGTTACAAACACCATGGAAAATTTAATATACCCTATTCAGGGTATAAAAATCGATCCGTTGCGGTATCATATGAGCTCGGTCCGATAGCCTTACCGCCCAATGCTGCAACTATTATCACTGGACTATCTCTAATATATTTTCTTAGACAGTTTCTATTGAAATTTCAGTCGAATTCTAAGTTTCGACATGAAAAGGGTTTGGACTGTTTTTTTTAATAATCGCCAACCAACCATTCAATTCGTAGGCCCAGAAAAACTATTTTCTTTAAGGGAGCTTCACTGTAATACGTATATTATGGTACTTACGTGAATTGTCTTACGACGAAAAAATCATTTTTACTTTTGTATAGGTAAGCTCTTTAAGAACTGGTAGCGTACATGTGTTTCGAAAGACACTGTTATCGCTATCAGCAAATTTGCCCCACAATTTGTGACATTTTTTTCATGCCGCGCGTTAGAGTATGTATGAGTGCCGGCAGTAGTGCGCGAACTTTTCGACAGGAATATACATATGTGAATTAGAGCTGCGGCGTGTGTCGCGGAAAAAGCAAAAAAAAAATCGTATTAAAAATATTTGAGCAGGCGGTCTTTTAAGCTCTGCTGTCCGCCATTAATTGAGGCAAATTATTATATATCTTATGTACTTATGAAAATATGTAAATTGTGCATTGCGCTGATAAAGGAACTAATTGTGTATGCAAATGTGGTGAATTTAAAGATTTGTGCGCGCTAAAACAAGCAGAATAAATAAGTGAAGACTCTTCGTGAGCTTTGCGCGGGCGCTCGATGGGGTTGCGGTCATCACAGAACGTGAACGAAAGCCATTTATGCGTCGCTTGCGATACATGTGCCTTGCAGAGCTCGTAGCAGCTTTGAGTCTACTAAGATTTCTTGAAGAGAAATTAATCTCTGCAGTAATAAATACTTTTGACTTGCGACTTTCGTTTCGCGCTGCCATAATTCTATGTCGGACCCTTTTTAGCTGCATTAGGCATAAGCAAATCGGTGGGTGTAGTACTACGCCGCGCTCCATAAACACTTTGTGGGAGTTTTTGGAAAATTATTGTGGTAATAGTTCTCTTAAATCACAAAACCATATCATTTATTTGTGTGTAAATGTTTATAGCAAATTCTTATAGGCAACCGCAGGCTTCCGTTGTGTTTATCGAACTGAAAAAATGGCAAATAGTGCAGTTTCATGTTGGCAAGTCGCGCTTACGTCATCGAATTTGATTGCATTGCAGTTTTTTTTACTTCTTTTCATAATTCTTGTTTTTGATTGTGTTATTATTTGTTCGCTTGTGACGCGTATTTTCTCTTTTGTTGTTGTTTTTATTAATTTCATTGCTCTAATGTGACTACTCTGGAGCACAACCGTCATTGTATGTATGTATGCATGTGCTTTAATTGCTTGAATTTAATTTCGACCAATTAATATTTGTAAATTCAATCATATACACATACATACACAGATACATGCGAATGTTTAAGCTCCCGTCGGTCACTTGACTGACAAAAGTCGTTAAGTTCACTCAAGTGCTTTGGTGATATTGCAGCGTGTTCTATCTGTGTGTGTGTGCGTAAAAGTTTTTGTTATTGTTCTCGAATTGCTCGAATGACCTTTTGTCAATTTGTTGCTCCTTTCTCGACTAGTCATCAGCGTTTCGACTGCTATTGCATGCCATAATTGCATGTTGTTATTGTATATGCTTTCGTGTTGCGCCTCTGATCGTGTGTAGTACAAGTGTTTGTGATTTTCTTTTGTCACTGAAAAAAATCTATTCGCTCAGTTACTAACATCGCTTTTGCTTTGTACGGACAGGCCGATATTCTACGCGGATTCCGCAGCGTTTTCGCTGATAAAAAGTGAAATGAATTGCTAAACAAAATAAATATATTATATAAAGAGCAGTTGCCAAAACCCATATTTAAAATATCGATATCGACGCGCCGGTCAGCTGGCAAGTCCAGCTGTGCTAATTAGTGCATAATCATCACGCCCATAATTTAATTAAATACATGCATTTATGTATGTATGTGAAAAAAATTTCGTCGCGACGGATTTAATTTTTAAACGCTTCCTCAATGTGAATTTATTGCCATTGATTTGTAATTAAAAAATGCTTATCTCCAATGAAGTGTAAGAAGTATTGTTGTCAAAAAATAAAACCTCTCGTGCGACTTTAAAAATATGAAATTACTTGCCTGCAACTGCTGGTGAGAAAAAATAATAAAAATTAAAAAAAAAAAATTAAAATAAAAAAATTTCTCAAACAAAATTAATAAAAAAAAAATAAAAATTAATTGAAAAAAAATTAATAAAAATTAATTAATAAAAATTAATTAAAAAAAAATATGAATAAAAATTGATAAAACAAAAATTTCAGAAAAAAAAATTAATAAAAAATTATTTTAAAAAATTAAAAAAAAATAATAATAATTAGTAAAAAGCTATTACTTAAATAATACAAAAATTATACTTTTTTAACAAAAATTACGGCACACAATACAAAAAAAAATAAAATATTTAATAAATATTACGATATTTTTAATATTATGTAATCTAATTTGCTTATTATTTTCTAAAGTTGCCAAATACAAAACTTTTCAAAAAAAACGTGTTTCTATATATGCTACTATATATTACAAAATAAAAAAAAATGTGAAAAAAATATTAGATTAAATCAATGTGTAATGTGAAAATTAAAGTTTGTTATACAAATTTCAGCATACATACATACATAACAAAAAAATCTCACATTCAATGTTGCCAATATTTTTATTTCCATATCTGTCTGGTTTCTTCATGCATCAAATAAAAAATAAAATCCAAAATCAATGCTATTTTTAATGCATCGGAATCGTTTCCATTCAGTTACGCGCACAAATACGTCTCTAAATTACACTACACAACAAATCTGAAGAAAAATATTGCACCTGAGGTGCTAAGCGGTCTGTGGGGTATTTGAGGTGTACTGATTACGAATTTGAGTACAAAAATTTTCCAACACGTACAGCTATTTTTTGTCATTTTTGTTGTTGTAGCGGATTCTGCCGAGTTGACAGTCCTTGTAATTTTAATAAATTAGTGTGGTGGTGTGCGAACCACCACTATCTGACAAAAAGTATTACGTGTTAGGAAGTTTTTACTATTATTTTCGGTTTTAGCAACCTAAATCTTTAACATCACAGTCGCAAATTGACTGTAAACTAGTGTTCTTTATTAAATGTGTAAAAAAAAATGTTTTCGCCATGACTTCGCTTCGGTGAAAAGTCCTCTTACAGATCGCTGCTCTTGTGTTATTTGTAAATTGAATTGTTAAATTAAAGTTTCAACACAGCACCAGCACCGTACTCAATCCCACTAACTGCGACTCTGCGCCTTCTGTATTGTGTTTCGGATGCTTTGTGTTTTTGTCGCCTCCGTTGATGAGTTTATCGACTTTAGATTTGTAAACAAAACGCTGTAATAAACTTCAGCCCGCCCACTAGGCCGAACGTGTTCATGTGACGCTCCGTGTCTGTACATTCTGTAATTAAACGTATGCCAGATAAGTGTGTAATAAAAGTGATATACGCTCATACATATTTAATTCCTGCGAAATGTTTCGAATGACACGTTCACTCATTTGAATGGACAATGAACAGTATGCTGGAACTTGTCTGCGGTTTATATTCCGAGGAGAATGAGCCGGTAAGTCGAAATGCATGTGTTTGATAATATCTGCTGTAATGTAAATAATTGAGACATACATCTTAATCAAATCTACACTTTGAAGTTCAAACATATTCCCCAATATTTACCAACTCAACACAAAAGCTGTGGTCTAAAAGGAATTTACCTATTTTCAATGTTTTTATAATTTGCTCTTTACCCCGTAGTTTTTCTCTCTGCAGCCTCAGGCGGATTCCAATGCATATTGAATGAAATTTAGGTCAGAGGAGCACTAAATGAATAATCCGGACGTTACACGCTCAAGAAATCGGTTTCAATTTGCTAAACACTCATACTTTTCTGCTACCATACTCTCTCTTTGTGAACTTGAACGGCGTCTTGATATAGTTTTGCAAACAAATGCCTTGCAATTGTCGAGAATCTGAATATTTCGTTATTTTCATGGTTTGGTATTGAAATATAGTATATCTATCAATTTCAGAAATTAAAATGCCTGTGTCCCTCGAATTGCTATAGTTCTATAGTGCAGAACAAGAAAATTGAGAAATCAAAAGTCTAGATTTTGAAATTTTGAACTCAACACATTCCTTCCATTCAATTTTTTCATAATATTATTTATTACATACATGTAAAACTTTCAAAGATTTTAATTAGTTTTCATAGCGATGACATCTTGAAACCAAATTGCTTGCAGCCTTTGTCGCGGCTGTCAATCAATTAAATGAATTTTGACAAGGAGTTTGAATGATCAATTTGAAAGCAAGTTTTTGAGCTTGTAACATTGTTTTTTATAAACTTATCGGCAGGATATTATCAATAAATATTAAGTGTTTGTGTATTTATATATTATTAGCGCTAAAAAGTTTAAGCAGTAGCGCCGGATATTATGAAGTCATCATGCGGGGTTCGCCATCCAATTTACTCAAAACGGTTTCCCCGAAGCGGTCATTTGAGTTTGTTGTTCAGAAGGAATTCGGGGTGCACCACAACTCGATAATCGAAGAAAACTGTTAACATAACCTTAATTTTTGGCCTGTTTTGACATGGTTGCGGTTTCGGCTCACCTTTGCCACGACTTTCGGCCGACTGATCGTCTGTTTCCGAGTCGTAAGCATAGAACCAAGATTCAGCGCCAGTAATAATACGTTTCATGACATCCCGGTAGTCGGAAAGCATTGATCCACAGACGTTATCGGGACGCTGTTTTTCCAAAAAAGTGTGTGATTTCGGAACCAATCGTGCTTTCACTTTTCTTAGGCCAAAATAATCTTTCGAAATGGTATTTTCTAATCATTTCGATACTCCATCAATGCCAGTTAGATCTCTGACTGTTAATCGTCGATTCTCAAGCACTAATTCCTTTATTTTACTAACGTATTGATCATCAGTTGATGTTGAAGGCCGCCCTGGACGTGGTTCGTCGTCAACGCGTTTTCGATCCTCTTTGAATATTTGTAGCAACCAAAAGTACTTGCTCGCGCCAAAAAATTGTTGATTCTGCATACAAAATTTAATGGAACTTCTTTGTTCAATAATTTAATTCATTGTAAAAATCACCAAATGCACTTTATGTACTTCAGAAAGACAAGCGTATACTAAACACTAATGATTATTTTGATGTGACATTTGGCACAGATGTCTGCGACAGTCATACCTAGAACCTAGAAACCTAGAAAAAATAATTGTTCGACGAATGGGTTTCTACGCGAAATTTAAATTGAAATGTTTTACTATTTTTTGCCCACAGTCTAAGTTGAAACGAGCAAAAGTCTCGGATCGTGTCTCTGTACATTTTCATGTAAAAATAAACTTTCGCAAAATGCAAATTTTACGATAGTTGGACTTTGCTTTAAAGCCATCAAACCAATCTAAAAACGGTAAACCACAATACTGAATTACAAATTTACATATTTTTTAACGATGAAAATTAACTTGACCGGAACGCATAACCTTTCTTTCACATAACCATGCGGACAAAAATATTTTCATACCTATGTGCATAAGTACATGTGTATAGTATGTATATTGGTTCGTGTGTGATACAAGTGTGGAATAAAGCATATTTTTCGAATTTATTATGCACACTACTAAAGTCAAATTGTGACAAGTGGAGTCAATTATTATTACGAACTTTGAATTTTGTGCGGTGTTTCCCATGAAAAATGCCAGCACTGAACCCTTAACAAACCACCGAATACTGCATAAAATTCAGATGAGAAAATTTAGAGCCAAAGTGCGCGTAGCATGGCCAAAATGTAACGTATTTTTGCGGCATTAGTGCATACATATGTGCAGCAGTATACACATAAATATTTTATATACATATATTCCACAATCAAAATTGACTTCTATTTTCGTAAATATGAAGCATAATTATATACACACACACACACTATACATACATAGTTTTGTTGATTTTGTTGTTGTAGCACATAAGGCAGGCATGTGTTAGCATTTCCCCTACGGTGGTTAGATCCTGTTGCCACTGCCACTGCACTTGCTGGCGCGTTAATGTTCGTGCACTTACACCTGTCAGGGTCTGTTGGCATGCGCCACGGTCAGTGCACACATAATCTGCCGTAATATTGGGGTGTTTTCTGTTGTAAAGCGCGGGAGCACAGGTTGCAACCTGTTATCCTGAAATGGCGCATGCACTTGCACAGATGCATGACAATGCAGCTGGTTTGGCGGTTAAATTCTCTTTCTATTTTTCAGCTAAAGAATTGGCGCGCTGTTTAATCTTCGGCATAATATTGTATCTAACAGCTGTCATACATGTGTTAACATTAAAACATGATTAATTTTTCTACGAAATAAGATCGCTTTTCATAATTATTATTAATTCGTTGCTTAGAATCTCTTTGCTAAAAGTGTTAAATTATTAATATCAAATTCATAATACAACAAATACTTATGCAACTTTTTGATTACACAGCCCTGGATATTTTAGGAAATCTTGATGGTTTCAAGTGCCTAGATGACGAATTTAATTATTCATCAATGTTTATTTTGTCATCTTCAATCCGCGGCAGATATAACACAATTATGTTAACGGTTTTTTCAGTCCTCGAAACACTTTTAATAAGCACTTTTTGTGATGACGCTCCTTCGGCATCTGATTGTTGACTTCTTTCCATGTCAAACTCATAAACCAATGTCTCAACGGCAGTTATAATGCTCTCCAAGCACTCTTTACGGTATTCTTTTTGAAAAAAAATCTGTTTTATCGGGAGGAGTCGAGCAAACACGCACATACCAAAAATATATACCAAAATCATTCGAATGGACTTACGGTGGCTCTCTTGCCATCTCCCTAACACTTCCCTGACGATTTCAAGCACCATAGACTTCACTTTTTAATACAATATTTTCATCAGTTGAAGAGATCGAAAGGCGTCCAGAACGAGGCATGTTTTCAACGATCTCTCGACCGTCTTTGAAGGCTTTGACTACTCGTAGGCTTGTGTTTTTGAATCACTGAGTGCTTTTTTGTTACAATGTATATAAATTTTCTTATTACTTATTATATATTTCCTCAAATTCGGTCTTTGTCCATGCAATTCGTATCGTTTAATGACGTCAGAAAGCAAATAAAATTGTTTAAAACTTGCAAACCTATCCTTATCAACTTCAGTTGTGCCTATTATCTTATCAGTGCCACCTATTTACACAAATATGTCGCGTATGCCAATAATTTTTAATCTACCTATTTGTGGGCTTACATGCGATTGTCATAATTTTATAATTTTACATATTTAACGCATTTCTTTATTTTTGAGAGATATCGCTCATATATTTCTTAATTGCCAAAGAAGTTTCTTATTATAGAAAGTGATTTTTCAGGCAAGCGCCATTTCATCTTCAGCTTACAACAAGTCCAGAAAAATTTAATTTTTTACTTTTCTTACTTCCATATAATAAAATTTCTCAATATTTAAATTTTATGTTTCTCGTTTTGCTATAATCTCTTCATTTTCCAAAATATAAGGCCGTTTTACTTTTCTGTTCAATTAAAATAAAAACAGTTACATACATATGTCGAGTGTGAGCGCATTCTTTGAATTCCCCTATATTCTCCTATAAATCATTTTATTATATTCAGTTAATCGATATATAATATTTCATCCTTTAAGGGGTTACGTGGCATTCGGCGAGCAAAAAATTGCGTATTTAAAAAAAAATAATAATTTTAAAAATTAAATAAATTATCAAACATTTTAAAGATTTTGTGAAATTTTCAAAGGAAAGTATTCAAAACTCGGACTGTTGCAATGTACAATGGGAAGCCAGTATTTTGTCGAACTATTCATTCGGAATTGTTGAAATATTAAATTTTTATTTTAAAAATTATTCTAAATGGGTTGGTGTTGTTATAAAGGGTGATTTTTTAAGAGCTTGATAACTTTTTTTTAAAAAAGAACGCATAAAATTTGCAAAATCTCATCGGTTCTTTATTTGAAACGTTAGATTGGTTCATGACATTTACTTTTTGAAGATAATTTCATTTAAATGTTGACCGCGGCTGCGTCTTAGGTGGTCCATTCGGAAAGTCCAATTTTGGGCAACTTTTTCGAGCATTTCGGCCGGAATAGCCCGAATTTCTTCGGAAATGTTGTCTTCCAAAGCTGGAATAGTTGCTGGCTTATTTCTGTAGACTTTAGACTTGACGTAGCCCCACAAAAAATAGTCTAAAGGCGTTAAATCGCATGATCTTGGTGGCCAACTTACGGGTCCATTTCTTGAGATGAATTGTTGTCCGAAGTTTTCCCTCAAAATGGCCATAGAATCGCGAGCTGTGTGGCATGTAGCGCCATCTTGTTGAAACCACATGTCAACCAAGTTCAGTTCTTCCATTTTTGGCAACAAAAAGTTTGTTAGCATCGAACGATAGCGATCGCCATTCACCGTAACGTTGCGTCCAACAGCATCTTTGAAAAAATACGGTCCAATGATTCCACCAGCGTACAAACCACACCAAACAGTGCATTTTTCGGGATGCATGGGCAGTTCTTGAACGGCTTCTGGTTGCTCTTCACCCCAAATGCGGCAATTTTGCTTATTTACGTAGCCATTCAACCAGAAATGAGCCTCATCGCTGAACAAAATTTGTCGATAAAAAAGCGGATTTTCACATTTCGAACCGAACACTGATTTTGGTAATAAAATTCAATGATTTGCAAGCGTTGCTCGTTAGTAAGTCTATTCATGATGAAATGTCAAAGCATACTGAGCATCTTTCTCTTTGACACCATGTCTGAAATCCCACGTGATCTGTCAAATACTAATGCATGAAAATCCTAACCTCAAAAAAATCACCCGTTATTTTTCTTTCTTTTTTGAGATATTATATCGTTACTTTTTTATGCAATGTTCCAAGGCATGCATGAAGCTATACAATGAGTAATCACAACGACCGACTACAACACACGACATACCACCACCAGCGCACTGTGTTCATTAAATGATAAAATTCCGTTTTTTTTGTTATTTCATTTAAAATATCGGTATAAAAATTATTAAATTAAAATTATTTGAAACAGTTTGTATTTTGTCGTTAACGTATAAATAATTCAAGAATAGTTATTGTTGTTATTTTTTTTTTTGCTAGCAACAACAAGCTGCTAGCATTGTTACTGAATTTCAGGCTTACAAAGTTGGCTCATATACGAACATATTGAACTATGTATGTATATACCTACACACTTATGTATATATATTATATACATATATAATGTGCTTATATGCACCGCCAGTCAATAAAATTTACTACGTTATTTCAATTTCAATTTTACTACTTTTTATATATAGTATTTTACAAATAAATATATGTATATTTCTTGTTGTTTTTGTGTTTTTTTTTTTGCTGCATCGCTACTGTCATTTGTTTGGTACAATTGACTTTCCCATGTTGTTGTTGTCACGGTTTTTATCGTTAGTCATTTAGCGGCTGCGGGTTGGTGGTTGTTCAGCATTAACTCGCGCTGGTGGTTGTTAACATTCAACAATTCGTTTGAGCCGTGTGTAAGCCGCAACACCGAATCAGTCTTTAAACGTGGCCCAAACGTGGTAGTGCTTACAAAGCGGTGTTCGGTGATAGTACATGCGTAGCGACAACGCGGAAGAAAGCGAATCGCGCGTAACGCAAGTTAACAACGTTAAATTATTTAAATATTCCGAACGGAACGCATGCGCACAAATGTGAAATTGCGTGCAAAGCAAACAAGAAATTTAAATGTGTGAATTATTTAAAGACTACCATGAGAAATGTGGTTGCAAAAGTGAAAAAATATAACTGACTGTTTGAAAATAATTTATTTTTAATTAAAAATATATTTAAATATAATAAAGTAGACAAAAAAAAATATAATAATTGAAAAATAACAAGAAAATTTAAATTAAAAAAAAAAGAAAATGAATGTGTAAGTTTAATTTAATCCATAAGAAATAAGTGCTTATAATTTTTTCTTAGTCTAATGTGTTAAAGATGTGCACTAAATTCTAATGCCATTCTACAAGCTGACACAAAAAATTTATATGAATAATCATGCTTAAGAGTGTATTAAGTTATGTGCGTCGCCCTGGCAAATTTTGCAATGAAAAAAATATAAAAAAATTCAACAATATACAATTAACAGTAGTGTTTTCTAAAAAAATGTGTGTAAATTCTATAGAAATGATATATAAAAATAATATAAATAAAATAATATATATAATAAAAAATATAATAGATTTTAGGATTAATAATTAAAAAATTGTCTTAGCTTTCCACGACATTGCCTTCATAGGCTGGACCTGAAGTTAAAATAAAACAATAAATATTAAATAAAAACTTTAAATCCATCACTATTTGACATGCAGGAGTTTATCGATAATAAATAATCGTTTTGCATCGATAGTTTTAACACAAATTTTTCCATAATATATGATAGTTTTTGTCGTTTATCAATATTCGGAAATTTGTCGTTACTTTTTCATTTAAACTCTTCAAATTTATTAGACTTAGTTAGATTTGTAATTGCAAAAAAAATTCAGATTGATATGCATTTAAATATGAGAATGGTAATTTTGAATTTTTATCGATTATTTTTGACATCAAGTTTATCGATTTTAACTAAGCCCTTTTATACCGATAACTTTAACGCAAATATATGCTTTTCTATATTAAGATTTAAATTTATCGTAATTGATTTTTATCAATATTCGGCAATTAGCCGTTATTAGTAAGTTTAAATTCTTCAAGCATATTGAATTTATTTTTGTATTTGGGAAAATATTGCAGATTCATATCCGGTTAAAAATATTAATCGTAATTTTGAATTGTTTCTATTACACATTTGTGTTGTTTGACATATCAAAATTTTCGATTACAAATAATCGATTATTTATCGATATTTTTTGACATAAAATTTAACGATTTCAAATAATCGCTTTTACAAAAATATATGCTTTTCTGTATTAAAATTTATATTTATTTTGAATATCAATATTCGGCAATTATAATACATATTCGGTTAAAAATTTTGATAGCAATTTTGAATTTTTTCGATTACATATGTATTTGTATTTTTTGACATATCAGTATTTTCGATTATAAATAATCGTTTATTTATCGATATTTTTTAAATAATAGTGTGTAAAATAATATACATGTGTTTGACTCTTTTATACAGAATGTTATATCTAATTGATAGTTATTTACCTCAATTGTGGAATTGCGACTAAGAATTATCGAAAATGCAATAATTAATTAATATTACCTATGTATATACAAAGTATTTTTAATCAATAATACCATTCATAATTCAAAAGAATACCAATCCAACTACCACAAAATATTTCTTCGAATAAACACTTCGTTACAACAATAACTGAAAAATTATAAACAAAGCAAAATGTGTACAAAATCTTGTAATGAAAAATTGCACTCCAAATATTGCGCATACCGTGACGTTGGCACATTAATTGCTCAACGGAAAAACTATGCATCACGGGATCCAACACACACATAATTCTCCGTTAATAATTAAATAAAAATCACAATATTTTTCAATGAATTCCTTATGGTTTATTGTGCGAATGAAAATAGTTGAATGAGAAGCGATTTCTGCTTAATACCAAAATCACAAATCTATATGCATATTTATTTGTGGAATGTGCAAAAACGCACAAATGTTGTTGCTAGAACACTGATGCCATGCGTGAAGCCCTGGATGATGCCACCAACGCAACGCCGATGCTCTGGTGATAATTAGCACCGATTAGTATATTAGCGGTCATAAACAATGAGTGCGCTACAATCGTGGGCTAATATTTGTTTATTTTGATTTTGTGGTTCGGTAACAGCACGCAGCATAGACATTCCAAAAATACCAAAAACGGAGTGCAGAATAACAAATCGCTACTCACAAGGCAGGTGTAAAATATTTACAAAAAAAAAGTGGTGAAAAGTAAATAAAGATACAGGCGAACCAGCGCGCAAATTTACGCCAGTGTTGAAAGTGAAAATCATTTTGAAAAGCGCAAAAAATAAAAAATTAAGGCACATAAATACATATGTATGTATGTATATATTTGAAATATAAATTTATTTTGCTGGTTGCAAAAAATGACATCTGCGCATATGTTTTGAAACGCGCTACTGCGATTTTCTTTTATTTCGTTTTTTTTTTATAAAAGAGAGCGCCTTATGTGCCGATGTTGAGCGGCGTCTATCAAAACACAACGCTTCCTCATTTGTTGTCAATAAACAACACTCAACAGCTACTAAAAAGTGAAAACGATTTAAAAATAAACTCAAAATACACCAACTACATAAATAGTGATAACATAGACGCCTAAAAACACAAACACTAACACATGCATATATAAGAAAACCATAACATTAATTTGCAATAAATTCGCGTAAACGCTCAACGCTTGAACGTAAAATTGTTACGGCCACGCCACGCACCACGCAACGCGTCTGGCAGAAATGCTTCGAATTCCATTGAATTTTAATTATATTTTGTTGAAATGTTTTATTTTATAGCATTTAAAAAATTTTTTTTTTCTTCGAAAAAATAATTTTGTTTGGAAAATTTCCTTTGGCATGGCATGGCTATGGCTGGCGGGAAACATTTCCAATGTGCAATTAAATGAAATTATATGCAATCGCCCAAAAGATTTAGGCAGTAAGTTATGCGCGTTCGAGGGTCATTTGTGCATTTCAATTGCGAAAAATTCTGCATCAACATTGCAATTAGACGTATTTTTAAGTGTAGTGTGGGTGCACAATATGTATAGGCATAAATTGCACATTTCAATCAGCCTTGCAACTGCACATGCATACGTACATACATATGTACATATGTATGTATGCGGCTGTGCAGCAATCCCCAGCATGAATGTGTAGTTTATTTTCAGCTCACTTATTAATCGCAAATTTTATAAAAATTTTATTGAGGCTTCAATATTTTTGTTCTTGTTTCTTTTCTTTTCAATAATGTTGCAAATGCGGTAATCTTTTCCGAATTCTTTCGTTTCAAATATTCAAAGTGAAAAATTATTATTACTTTTTATATTCAAAAGCTTAATTAATGGGGTATTCTACTTCAGAGGCTTGAGAAATCATAGCTATCGTAATGAATGAAAATAAAAATACCTGTATCTTCGAAAATAATTTGTATTTGGAAAAATCTTTTTGTAGACCTATTTTGAATAGTTAAACTTTGAAAAGAAAAAAATCGTAAGTTTATTTCTACCTACAATACCCCTTTAAATATGTAACTAAATTTCATGTAGAAATATTTTTTTAAGTAAAGGAATTCGATGCAGTTTTTTTTCTGCCCCGAGCAGGGTATATTAAATTTACCACGAAGTATGTAATACCCAGGTGAAAACGTCAAAGAACTTACAAAGTATTTGAAATGAAAGTTTTTGAGATATCGATCTGAAGTTTTGCATACATATGTACATATGTCCTTTTCTCCGCAAGAAGCGGTTTATTTCTTGAAACCGTCGATAACTGATCGCTCATAATCAAGTTCGTGTTAGCAATCTTCACAAAATTTTACATAGATTATTGTCCACGGTAACACTAAAATCTAGTTATGGTTTTTTTTGTGAAAGTAAAAAAAAAATGATTGAAATTGCTTTTTACACATTTTGACCAACTTTCGGGCAATTTGTGTATACCATGCCAATAGAAATGTCCGCCTTTGAGGCAAACCAATCAGACACCCAATCTTCGTCTTCTGCGTAGGAATCAAAGTGCTGCACAGCCAATGTGTGCCGTCGATGAAAACA
Organism: Bactrocera dorsalis; assembly: GCF_023373825.1. Lineage (NCBI taxonomy): Eukaryota > Metazoa > Arthropoda > Insecta > Diptera > Tephritidae > Bactrocera > Bactrocera dorsalis. The sequence goes on along the minus strand of NC_064304.1, from coordinate 99,091,321 downwards.
ACAACAACTGTTTCCTACCAACACTCACTTCATACCGGTACACCTAGTAGTTGCTATGGAAATGCGCCTGTGAAGGGTATTATAGCTTCGATGTAGCCGAATTAATTTTTTTACGCCAAATTTACCTTTTTTATTAGCAAGTAATAAGTTTATAGCCATAAGGTCGTTGATTTTCGCTTAAACGTAAAGAAATTCCCGGTATTATATTGATAATTTCTGAATTTCGCAGAATTGCCTGCCAAAGCAGATGATGCAATACAATCAACAACACATTATCTACTTAATTATTATACAAGCACATGTGTATATGTATGTATGTATGAGTATGGAAACTAACAATTATAACAATCATAAGCTGACACCTAGTATTTGCAGTTTTTTTCAATGTGTATGTATGTACATACATGCAAATATACATGGTTACATACATAGTAGTTTGGAAATTAGTCACATTTATTGACACACCATTTTTTTCGTTATGCCTCCACTCCGTTTCACCTCCCGAGCTATGCCCGGAACGTGCGGTTGTGCATTAATTGTCACTTTCATAATCAGAAAATTAAAATTTTATAATTTATTCAAGTCACTGTAAGCTTGCACTGGTCGCTTCTTCCTTTCCGACTAAAAAGTTGTTTACCCACTTATAGTTGTAACATTTTATTATGTATTCCTATTCAATTTCCTCGCACATTCCATATGTCATAAAAGTTTTTTTACACATGCACACACCCACGCTTAACGATTATTCGTGACGTCAATTGCATTAGCTTTTAGTATTACAAAATTCCCAAACCTGTTTCTTGTTACTATAGGCATCAAGAAAACCCCATTTACCTGCACGATCAGTAAGACCTGGGCACGACTTCGTCTACCCTGACGTTTCAGCGATTCGTCATTCATTTTTCTGTGTTGCCATATACCATCAACGGCTATTGAAATGTACTATGTAAGTTTGTATGTATGTCACTGGCACTGCATAATGTCGCCTGACACCTTCTGCCACCCGCACGGGGCCTCACATCTGAATGTCAAGAAAACAAAACTCTCTGCTATGTATGTATGCATATGTAAAACGTATGTTCTAGACCTTTGTATGTATAGTATATATAGTATGTGTGTTTGTACGCATATGGGAACCTAAATTTCACTGTCACGATAACCAAGTAATTGAGAAAATATTTTCTATAATTCGTTTGTAGTCAATGAAAAATGAGCAATGCGCATTTATTTATTTCGTTTGTTATTTGTTGATTTAGATAAGCTTTGCTTTGATATGAATGAACTTGACGCTATTTGCGTATATTATTTTTATATGCCATAATGTAGCTCTTACACGTTAGCATCCAAACGATTTTAATGATAAAGGAGCTTCATGCTTTTTCTAGTTAGTACAAACACTCCTTGATTGGCTTTAGGTGCACAGTTAGCGAGCTCAGCGCTAGTATTGCCGCTCTGATGTCGGAATGAATGGTCACCTGCCAGTTTATAGCAGTACACCTACCACCACCTTATTAACACTATAACCGTCCTGTAACCAAAAGCTAAGATTGACGCAGAGTTCCTTACAGAAAAATCTCCTCCCAGCTTCAGCTTTAGCCTCCCTTAATTGAGGGGGAAAGTAAAAGTTGTATACCACCTCATAAGGAAGTATTCCTTGATCTACACCGAATAATGTATGGGTATATGCGATGCTTACAGACCATCAAGCATATTTATGGAACCGATAGTTGCTGTCCAAAAGATATTTGAAAATAGTTGGGGTATATACTACTGTGAGCAAATAATAGTAAGACTTTTTAATTTGAATTTCGCGCATGAGGGTCGGAAACGCGTTAACGACGAACCACGTCCGCGACGACCATCAACATCAACTGATGATCAACACGTCAATAAAATAAAGCAATTGGTACTTGAGAATCAAAGATTAACAGTCAGAGATCTTACTGGCAAATTTTGGAATATCGGAAGGATCAGTGGAACCCATTTTGAAAGATCATTTAGGCCTAGGAAATCGAAAGCACGATTGGTTCCGAAATCACTAAATTTTTTTTCGAAAAATAGCGTTGCATTAACGCCTGTTAAACAATACTTTCCGACTACCAGCATGTCATGAAACATATTATTACTGTCGATGAGTTTTGTATCTATGCTTGTGACTAGACGGCCGAATATCGTGGCAAAGGTGAGCCGAAGCCGAAAAAAAAACGTCGAAAATGTTGTTATTTGAGTGTTATGAGTCGTTTGCGAGAAGCTATTTGTAAAAAGAGGAAGAAAATAGAGTTTTTCGTATAATTTTCGACCAATTTCGAAATTGACTTTAACAACTGTTTCGAGGATTAGAAAACAGGTTAGGGGGACGACATAAATTTTGAAGAATTAATTAAAAATTTTAAAACAGTGAACAAAGTCTTTTTATTTTTTGCTCATAGTATTAAGAATACATACATAAAATGATCTACATTTGTCTAAACTTTCCAATTGTAACAATCTCTGCTGCTCAGCTGCCATTCTCAGAATCCCACGGTGGTTTTCCGTTCAAGAATTTTTCCAAATTGCTAAATTTTCATTCATAGAATAGCAATAAATGAAAATTCATTGAATCCATATATATTGAAAATTTGTTTTAACGATAATTTGCGTATATTCTTATACATTTCGGAATAATAATTGAATTATGCATAATTTTTCAAGAATGTAAATACAGACAGCTGTTCGCTTACGCTCCAACTGCTGTCGGACATTGTTGTAGCAACAGGGGATTAAATTAGAAAATTAGTGTGTAAAGTTGGTATTAAGACCCAACTGGATCTATTGATTCGTTGATTTGTAACGGGTGATTTTTTTGAGGTTAGGATTTTCATGCATTAGTATTTGACAGATCACGTGGGATTTCAGACATGGTGTCAAAGAGAAAGATGCTCAGTATGCTTTGACATTTCATCATGAATAGACTTACTAACGAGCAACGCTTGCAAATCATTGAATTTTATTACCAAAATCAGTGTTCGGTTCGAACGCTTTTTTATCGACAAATTTTGTTCAGCGATGAGGCTCATTTCTGGTTGAATGGCTACGTAAATAAGCAAAATTGCCGCATTTGGGGTGAAGAGCAACCAGAAGCCGTTCAAGAACTGCCCATGCATCCCGAAAAATGCACTGTTTGGTGTGGTTTGTACGCTGGTGGAATCATTGGACCGTATTTTTTCAAAGATGCTGTTGGACGCAACGTTACGGTGAATGGCGATCGCTATCGTTCGATGCTAACAAACTTTTTGTTGCCAAAAATGGAAGAACTGAACTTGGTTGACATGTGGTTTCAACAAGATGGCGCTACATGCCACACAGCTCGCGATTCTATGGCCATTTTGAGGGAAAACTTCGGACAACAATTCATCTCAAGAAATGGACCCGTAAGTTGGCCACCAAGATCATGCGATTTAACGCCTTTAGACTATTTTTTGTGGGGCTACGTCAAGTCTAAAGTCTACAGAAATAAGCCAGCAACTATTCCAGCTTTGGAAGACAACATTTCCGAAGAAATTCGGGCTATTCCGGCCGAAATGCTCGAAAAAGTTGCCCAAAATTGGACTTTCCGAATGGACCACCTAAGACGCTGCCGCGGTCAACATTTAAATGAAATTATCTTCAAAAAGTAAATGTCATGAACCAATCTAACGTTTCAAATAAAGAACCGATGAGATTTTGCAAATTTTATGCGTTTTTTTTTAAAAAAAAGTTATCAAGCTCTTAAAAAATCACCCTTTATTATATTATTACGACGTCATATATCAAGCAAGGTATAAGCCAGATTGTGATAAAATATCAAAGCAATTTTCTTTTTGATACACTCGTATTTACGACAAGTATGATTTATAAATACTTAGCTATCATTTTATGTATGTGTATTGAAAATAAGATCAAAAAATGCTTTATTTTACGCATTCATGATTGAAATTCATATGGCACCAGTATGACTAAGTTTTGATGTGACAAATAAATACGATCATATAATGATGCATGATCGATGAAGATCGTGCTGAAAACCACGTTTGCTCTCCTCTAAAAGTGCTGCTATACAGTGCATTTAATGGGTGAAATGAACTGAAAACTGCAGTTTATGCAGATCACGTATCCCTAGCGGGTATGTATCATACACATACGTATATGTGCACAAGCTTAAAGTCATATGAATATATAGGGTTTTTCAACAAGAGCGCTACAAAGAAAAAACATTCGTTGCCGTTATATATGGAACTCCATTTTTTTCATAGCCACCACGGCACGCTTGCAGTTGTCCAGACGCTGAACCCTTTCGACGGTTTCCAAGCATAAATCGGCCGATACTGGTGCAATTTCACGTTCCATAGACTTGACGTAACGCCACAGGAAATAATAACGGCGTCAAATCGCACGATTGAATTGGCCAGTTGACTAGGCCATTTCGTGAGATAACACTTTCGCCAAACTTGGTTTCCAATAAATCGATTGTGACACGATTGTGGCTTGTAGGGTCGTCCACATATTCTCTATATCTTTCAATTCAGGCCAAAAATATTCGGTTATCATTGAGCGGTAGTGATCAAGCAAGAAGTACGGCCCAATAACGCCGCCGGCCCATAAACCGCACCAAACCGGTGCCCATTACCGGATGTAATGGTGACTCAAGGAGTACGTATGAATGTATTTTCACAGGAATAAAGAATTTCATTAATATCCCAAACCGTCTTTGTTTTATTAAAAAAAAAAGAAATTATGCCACTGACTCTGAATTTCGGAAGTAAATTTTAATAATTTCGACTCGTTTCGTATATCTTACCATGATGAAAAGCAAAACTTACGGAAGAGATGTAAAAAGAGCTGGAAAAAGTATAGCGTCGTTTGCTGTCCCGATCTACTTTTGTAGTGCCGTATTGAAAAACCCTCTAAAAGGGAAAAGTGTTTACTTTTGCTCTTGAGGACTTACACTTCTATGTCCATACTCCAGCGTTATTAATCTGATTTTCAACGTATTTCATTTGCAAACTAATTAATTTCTTCAGTATCGTTCTGTTTTTCTTTTATACTAACAATATGAACATGATCACATAACAATATACGCCATAACCTAGGCATCTAGGCACTTATTGGAATTTATTGTAAATACTCTGTACACAATTGCGGCGCCGATCTCCACCTGATTTCGAAGAAAGGTGTGAAGCAAATTCCTAGTGAGGAACGATCCAATCGATCGATCTGTTGAGCTTTCGCGTTCATTAGATTGGTAGGCCGGCGTGTGCAGATGCTAGGGGCAGGTAACCAGCCGGAGAATTTACTTAAATTGCTGTGCAGCAGCAAAGAATTCAGTCTAATGCTGGCAAGCAGTGCGTGCGTAACATAGCAAAACTTTGCAGAGCGGAAGACTGATAAATAATCTTAAAACCTAAAAAAGTAGCAGTGCTTGAACGAATTTATTGCAAATTAAAAGTAATCCTTTAGTTGCCACACCAACTCATTACAAAATAGAACCCACAAAATAATTGAAATTTAATTCCCAAAACAGCCACGAAATACACGATATAAACTATGTATGAGACAAATCAGTTTGAAGTTAAAAATGAGGCATTTGAAAACGGTAAATTGTGCAAAAATTTAGAGATCGTTTCGAAACACGAGCCTAAAGATTCAAAACACCAAAGACAGAGCAAAACCAATGCATTAAAAAACGCTACAAAAATAAAGAATAATAAAAATAATATCAACTCTCAAGAAACAATAACAAATAATAATAAAAATTATATCAACTCTCAAGAAACAATAACAGAGAAATTAGAAAATAATAATAACAAACAACAACATTTACAAAAAGTGCAACAAAACCAAAAACTCCACGAGAAACTTCTCAAACACACACCAACAACAAAGCCCAACAACATTGCTAATATGGTCGAACGCTTTGTTGAAACACTCAGTCAAATTAATGATTCGGCTGTCTTCGATGCCAGCTTCGAGATCAAACACCTGCCGGAGACACCACAACGTCTGCTGCGGCATCGCTGTGTAACCGAAGTGGATCGTGAGAGCCTTGCACGCTTCGTACGTAACTTTGAGGCGCGCCAACAGCACCAACATCAGCAGGTGCAACAGCAAGATCAACAAGAACAGACGCAAACACAGAATACATGCCGCCGCAACAGCAGTAGCGCGCGCACAACACCAAAGAGTTCCCCATATCTGTGTCGCAAAGCAAAAGCGCTCTACCAGAATGTCTTCAACGGCGGCAATACGAGTCAGCAAAGCAGTCGTAGTAACTCACCGTGGTTGCGCGGCGCCAACACGCCAGACACACAATCTACACACTCCGATTTGGGTTCGGCCGATAGTCAAACGCACTTGGATGAACTGACTGCTGCAGAGCTAATGCCAGCGCCGAAGGAACAAAAGCCTAAATGTTGCAGTCACTTTCAGCGCTCACAATCCGAACGCTCCAGCTATCGTTCAGCAGTCAAAGTATTGCAGTTTTTCTCCGGCAAAAAGAAGTGCAAATCAAATAAAACGACAGCGGTTGCTGCAACAACAGTTACGTCGTCGTCACCGCTACCGTTACGCGCAACAGCGCTCGGCTGTCAACCGCTACCGCAATCCGATGTGGAAGACAATATCGAAGATGACTACTACTTTGAAGGCGTGCATGTTGAAGACTATGACGATAATGAAGATGTGCTTGCTGATATAGCAGCGGCACAGCAAGAGCAGGATGAGCATGATGACGGTATTTCTTCGGCCAGCTCGAATATCACACAATCCAGCGGTCGCAGTCAGAATCACACGCCAGACTCCTCATTTGAATTGCACTCACCACTAGTGCCCACCTTCAAGGTCACACCGCCGCAGCACACCAAAGGTTGTCGCAATCCCGCCTATGAACTGGCGCGCTTCCTGCGCGGCTCCTTCCATACCAAACGCGCCTCAGTTACGAAGTTGCGGCGCTCCATCAGTGATCCAGATACATTTGAACAAATTGATTTTACGCAACCGCCGACGTGTCACCGCCGCAAAAACAGCAGCAACAGCAATAACCAAACCATAAAAGGTGTCAAATCAGCGGAAATAGCAAGCTTAGCCGCCGTGTCAGCACAGACCATACGCGTGAGTCACATCTAACTACTCATCTACTTCCACTTCCACAATACCACTCTCCTGCATACACCCCCAAACCCGTTATGCGCCATATACTAGCTCTATTGTGCATAGTTTTGTTAAACTTTTAAGGTTTTACGACTTAGTTGTCAACTAAAATGGGTTGGAGGCGTGCACCAGAAGCCACAATGCCGTATTTTCCATTTTCCCGTACATCATACATATTTGTTATTTTATTATTGGCGCATATCGGTTTACTCTACTATAATTAAGTTTGTTTTGTTGTAATTTGATAATAGGAAATATGAAATTTTCCAAATAACGGTATAAGTGTATATTAGTGCCACGCGACATGCCGGCCCATATAGTGTCATACAGTCATTATAATATACGCATACATACATGATTTTTCTGATATTGAGTTCAACTCAAAATTTAATTTAGATGCGGCCGAAAATATTTTATTATTTTATTTTTTAATACAAATACACTAGTAATTAAAATACCTTTAAGTGCATAATTTTTTAAGAAAAGTGTAAGTAAGTGTGTTAGTCGTATGAGATTTATGAATTTCACAGAAATTTAAGCGTTTCTCTAGAATAGCTTAAATTCTAATATCCAAATAAACTATTATAAAAATTATGAATACAATAACAGATGTTCTTGAATTTTATAAATATTCGAGGTTGTTTAAATTCTTCGAAATGCTCTCATATCATCGCAAAACTTCAGTTCTACAGCAAGCGAGTAGTTTCAGCACCATTTCCAGAAAAATTTTAGTACTTTTGCGTACGATTTCCAATCATATATTGTAAGTAATATGTTGACTTTTACTTATTTGAGAATTAGGGGATATCTCTGTAATGTGGTTGAGTGTGTTACGTCTTCAGTTAATTTCATTATATCAACTGATTGCTTGTCCGTTTAAAATTTAAACAGATGTTATTTAGTTTCTATGTTCTGAAAGTGCCCAGTTCACTATACTGTTGAATCTATCAACTGACACATTAGGCTTCCATTTTTGTTTTCTGAATTTTCCTAACGTAATTTTCGCTTCATTTTTTTGTACGGTTTTCATTTCAAAATATCAAATGTACACATTTTTTTGCCGCTAGTTTTGGGCTGTTTCTCTTATAAATATTATAATAAGCTGGCGGGTTCCATACAGTTGAAAATATTAGGTTGTCAAATATCTCCCTTCCGCTTTTTTGCTCTTTATATTGGATTTAGTTCAAGTATGCGCCGTTTCGTTCGATAATCTATTTCCATCTAGATGGCAACTTCATAATACCACCCTCGTAGGAGCTCCCCTCCTTATTTGCCAAGAGCTCGGACAGCCACTTTTCACAAGCCTCTTTTGAGTTAAATTTTACACCAACAAGGACGTTCGCCATGGACAGGAACAGGTGGTAATCACTTGGCGCTATGTCCGGGCTATATAAACCTCCCATCCCGTAGCTTCATCAACGAAGTGTGTGGTCTGGCGTTGTGCTAGAGGAACACTACACCCTTCCTGCTGGTCGATCGCCTGCTCCAAGCGGTCCAGTTGTTCGCAGTAAATGGTAGAATTAAGCGTATGGCCATTGGAGAGTCAAAATCATGCGGCACACAAATATCAAGCTTTTTTGTGTATCCAGCCTTCGGCAGATGGTTTAAAATGGTTTGGTGACTAATTTCCATCTTCTGGGCTATGTCACGAGATGCCACATGCCGGTCTAACTCGATGATTTCCATAATTTGATCGGTATTCGTCGTCACAGGCCTTCCGTCGGCCGGCTAATCCATAGTGTCGTTTCCATCCGCTCTGAATCGTCGAAACCATTCCTTCGTTCGAAGTGATAGAGTACCATCCTCCAAAACACCATCAATCTCACGGAACGTTTCTCTAGCGGATTTGCCTTTAATGAAGGAAAACTTTAAAATACCGCGAATTTCGACGTTAGTGAACTCCATGTTTACACGTCTATAACTGTTCAACGCAATATCCAAACTAATCATGCATGGCGTCGTTTTGTGAGTTATGTCAAGACCTTTCAAAGATGTATAGTATTGCCAGACAAAGACAAAAGGCGGAAGGGAGATATTTGGCAACCTAATATTATCTTTCGTTGTAAGAATCACATATCTTCTCACATAAATAATGGTCCACATCCAGAGAGTTACAAAAACCGTTTTCATAACCAATATTCTACATGTAATTTTCCAAAACTGAGTAAACGAACAAAACGCCAACTTAGTACTATATAGTTCGCGGCCTAAGCAACTAACCGATGATTAGCTTTATCGATATATTTAGCAGGATCGCCAGTTAGAATTGTATAATTGTAAACTAGTTCTAGAGTCGAAAAATTACATTTAAAACAGTTTTTAAGTTGAAAATTGCTGTCTTACACCAATATATTCCGTTTAAAATTATCGTTATGCACAAGCAAGTGTATCGATATTTCATGCTATCGATTTGCTTTTGCTTTGCTCCACCCCATTTAACTACTTAATATTCCACAGCAATGTGCTTTTTTCTACCACTTTCGATTCAAATAACGCGATATCTGATTTCCGAATATGGCTCGAAAGTCCAAATGTTTAGCGTTTCACACAAATTTGGCTTTAGTGAATCTCTTACTTGGGAGCTAACGCTTTTTGATTATAAATTTACTAATTAATTATTATGTAAACGCGTGTCACAGGAAATTAAAAAAAATATATGTAATTTGAAAAATATATACTTAGCTAACTTACATTCCTAATTTTTTTGCAAATTTCTTTTAAACTTTATAAAAAATGTTTTGTTTGTATTTTTTTAATTAAAAGCCTACAATTTCGCAAAATTCCTTGTTTATAGTACTATTCTAGGATGATAAATGATTTTTAAAAATACAAGTATGGGCAAAAAGTAGTAAGACTTTGTTCATTGTTTTAAAATTCCGAGTCGTAAGCATAGATCCAAGTCTCATAACCAGTAATAATACGTTTCATGACATCCTTTTCATAGACGTTAAAGCCACGATGTTTTTCGAAAAATTGAGCCCTCTACTTTTCATAAGCCCAAATGATCATTCAAAATGGTTTACACTGATCCTTCCGATATTCCAACAATGCCAGCAAGATCTTTGACTGTTAATCGTCGTTTCTCAAGTACCAATTCAACGCGTTTCGACCCTCTTGAAATAATTTGTACCAATCCAAAAGACGTGCTCGCGACAAACAATTATCACCGAAGGCCTTTTCCAACATTCTGAACATTTCGGCACCAGAAATTTGATTCCGCCCACAAAATTTACTGAAACTGCTATTTTCAATAATTTCACTCATTGTCAAAATTGCCGAATGCACTTCTAAACACTAATAATTATTTTGGTGCGACATTTGGCACGGATGTCACTGACAGACATAGCAACCTAGAAACGAATAGATTTTTGCGCGAGATTTAAATTAAAAAGTCTTACAGTAAGTGTGTGATCGGTCGAAATGAACACATTCGAAATTATTGCCATATTTTTTTGTTTTTTTAGTAGTCGCTTATTTTATTTTATCGCAACCAAACTGTGTTTATAATTTTTATTAATATTTTCAAATATTCATAAACTTTTCCGCTTTATATCGCACGCCTTGCACTTGAATTCCTCTTAATTAATTTTATTGGCATCTCAATTGTAAACACAACTCTGATAAGATCTTGGCAAATCAATTAGTAGGAATTGCGCTATTGTCTTATTGCAATATGCTCTTACGACATTCATTAGACAATGCAAGTCGCGACCACGCTCACAAATCTTCAAGTTTATTATTTTTAATTTAGCTCTTCATATGTGGTTCGCATGCCCAGCGCTATTTCTGTTAATTGAAATCCATTTATTTTTAATTTTCGAACATTGGATTATTGTTTTCATTGCTCAAATAAATGTAGACTTTTAAATTTAATATTTACTTTTTCATTCCCTTTGGCTTGGTAAATAATTAATTTGTTATTTACTTTCCGATCTTTAAAAAAAAATAGAAATATATAAAAGAGCACAGAAACGAGCTTTCTGTACTCAAAGGGTCTCTGGCTTAAAGAAATTTCAACTAAAAATACTGAAAAAATAGTAGTGAACATTAAAGATACAACGCCAAGTTTTTCCGGAAAGTAATAGGATCCTCCAAAAAGGCCACCACTTCTTGCTAAAGCAACATATGGGCAAGCATGCTTGATCATATCAAACGTCTCTGTCGCAGATTTACCGACTTTCACACCTTTCTCGTCTCTAATGAACGTTTCATTCATATTTTATTAAGATATTTTTCTTGATTTTGATCGGTCAGTTTGAATGGCATTAACATGTACCTATGCTTCGTTCAGAACAATTCATTCGGAGATTGTAGCGTTGCTTTGGACAATAAATAAATAAAAGCTTTCCATACATGGACTTGATTTGGATCGAACTATCGACCATGCCGGCAGATGGGCAATTTCTTAGGTAGAAAAGAGCTTGTGCAAAATTTCAGATCGATATCTCGAAAACTGAGAGAGTACCTTGCGTATTTATAGACAGATAGACGAACATGCCTAAATGTACCTCGTGAAAAATTTATTATACCTTTCACACCCTAAGCATAAATATCAAAATAAAATTATAAATAAGTAAAACAATAAACAGAGCGTCTGGTCACATAAATCCACCCACAACCCGCTTACATATGTATAAGAAAATACATGCATATATAGAATTATCTTTCTACTACGCGCTCATATCTCTCCAGCTGCAAGTAATCAAGCGCATGAATAAAGGCGGCAGCCGGCAAAAAGTGCAACATTTTCAAACTAAAGCATCGTAAAAGAGGCACATTCTCACAAACGTATTTATATGTATGTTTTTCATGTCTCTCAATTATCAGCTGAACTTCCATGTGATCTTTAATAAATAATAAAATGATATAAAATTAAAAAGAGGCGCATGTTCGACGATAAAAGAGCAACAATGAAAAGCAAATAGATAAACCACTGCAAGTTACTCAAAATCAAAAAAAGAGAGAAATGCTAAGAGAATTTTGGAAAGATATAGTTCACCTAAGAGAGGGTATACGCTCTTAATACATATGATAGCCATATGAAAAGTGATAAAAATGCACAAAAAGTTAAAGACACACCTTTTACAAAATATTTTTATTTTTTTAATGCGGATTTAGTTGTTAAGAGTTCCTCCTTTAACTTCTACTGTACCCATAGTTAAAGTTTTCTATCCTTTCGATTTTGAAAAGTTAATTTGTAACATTGTCAGCTACAACTTGCAATATATAAAATCAATTAAAAGCAATTAAAATATATTAATTGCCAGTGAATGTTAATTTACGCTCTTTTGTTACTTCAAGAAAGCCATATTGACCGCTCTTTTATAAGAGGGTCTTTTTTTCTCATCATATATTCAAATTCAAATTTGCGAGGGTGGACCAAATAATTACCAAAACGAAGTATCGCTAGCTTTTTGATTATATTATACTAATACATACCAGGAGCTGAAGTCTAGAAAAGAAAGGAGAGGACAGTTTCTGGGGTAGAATTTAAAACACGTTATCTGTATTTCCAACAAAACTAAGAGTCGTGAAGAAAAAATGTATGTATATGGCAATATTGAGGGTAATGAAAAAATTTAAAAATTTTGTATATAAACTTTTTTTCACTTAACCTCAAAAAAAAAGTTTGTAAGAGATAAAAATAAAAAATCCAAAAATTTGATTATTTAATTTTTTACAGTACATACATATTTGTAAAAAATCAAAACACAAAAATTATATTTTTAAATTATTTTTATAGAACTTGTTGTTTTACTGGAAACGCAATAAACTGTTTTTAACCTTTAAAAATTCAACCAAGCTCCTCTCATTCCTTTTCCCTTTTTCCTCAGATAAACAGAAAATTAGTTTTCCTTTAATGTTTGTTATTTTATCTTACGCTTCCGTTTCATCCAACGTTGATGTTTTCTTATTTTCAGTAATTGAAAAATTATTCATATTTCAATATTTGAAAATATTCTGTTTGAAAACATATATCATACTTATTTTATTATATTTTACTTTTCTATATTTATTATACCTACAATGAAATATTGCTTCCATACCTTCTACTCTACTTGCTGCTCCTCTCATTGTCACCATGTCTCTCCGGCTCAACATGCTGGAAGAGCGTTTCTCATAGTTAACTGAGTAACTGTTTGTGCCGCTTTAATAATTATTTTCCATATTTATTTTCTAAAATATTTTACTCATACTTCTGCCGCAGCTCATTCATTCTGCATTTGTTTTACTTTGTTTCTGTTTTTATTTTTGGCTTTTCTTTTGCATTTGTTTACTTTTCCAACTCACTTTTTGTGGCGTTTGGAGCGCACAGCTGGCAAATACAAAAGATTGACTTTACTTACTTACTAGCTTATGCGTGGCGAGTTTATTTGTGAAGTCAGCCAGCCAGTCAGTTATCGCCCGGCAGTTGAGTTTCGTTCGTGTCGTATACGCTCGCCAAGTCAGCTTCGACGTTGTTAAAAGTGCGGCTCGCAGTGTGCTACGTCAAGTGGAACCGTTCCACAGTACATGAATATATACAAATAGTGCATACATACTTACGACACGTACTACGAGCAGTGCGATTATTTTATGATTTTCATATTTTTTAGTTGAATATTAACTGCTGATTCTTTTAATATTGTTTTAATTGTTTTTCCTTGCAATTTGTGTTTCGCTGTCGTTACTTGTCGTTGCTTGTCGACTATAATATTTTATCACTACTGAAAGAGAAAAATATTGTTTTTATTTGTTAAACAAAAAAATCATACAAATAGTGCTTGATTATTAAAAAATATATAGCAGTGAAGAAGTTAAACAAAAAATCGGCTCTTCTGAGAATTCACTGGTACGTGCAAATTATCATTAAATCGAAAAAATAAAAATATTTGTATGCTATTGAATTTATATAAACAAAAATTTTAATATTTTATGTCTCATCTAAATTTTGAATTTTTTTTATTATTAATTTTGTTAGTGTTTTAAAATTTAACTTCTGAATAAAATCTGCTGACAAAAAAAAAATAATAAATATGAAGTATAAGTCACGAAATGCCACAGAAATCACACAAATTTAATTTTTTTTTCCAAAATTTTCAAAAAATAGTAAATAAATAAGTTTTTAAATGTGGTTTATGACACGTCTGCGGTTTTTAGTCGCTTGCAAACATATCTTTTGTTTACTCGCGCAAACCATTAAACATGGGACTTGCAATTTTACTGAATTTTTAAAAAGAAATTTTATTTTATAAAATGAAAATAATGGCATTAATGTGACATTGAAACCAATTATGTAAATTTAAGTATTTTACCAGTTCATCTGCGTTCTATTCAAAATAAAATAAATTTTAAACGGAAAAACTTCTAAAATTCGAATATAAATTTCAAAAGTTCAGATCAGTGCACGGCGCCTCCAAGTTCGTGCATTCTTAAATGACCTGGATAACACTAAATGAACTGCGGCCTTCAGGGTCTTACCAACTCCTGCACTGGACTATAGTTTTGATGTGAAATTTTGATTACCCCCTGGGCCGGTGGTTACAATATTCTGCCAACTGAGTATTCTGGGGTGACACTCAGGAGAAATGTGTAGGTGGCTAATGGCGCAACTATCTCCGTCCGGCTAAAACATGGCAGGCCTCGGAGTAAGAAATCTTAAAATAGAGGTACTTGCGGGGCCTAGCACGACAAGACACTACTGAGTTGAGGGTCTATGCCCCTTATTGCGTAAACCACATCTTGTTACCCACAAGCAAATGGCAATGGTCTTGGTAGGCGAATACATGGGTATCAGCATTTACTTGGCACTGAACAAATCGTTTTCAGCTTATTTCTAAGAAGCCCACAATAACAATAACAATCCATATGCAATACTGAGAAATAAAGAAAAGTTCATTGTTTATTTAGTTTACAATATTTTATACATGAGTAGTTATTTACATACTAAATACTTGCATTGCATTACGTATGCCTATAATTCTGACCAACTTGCAGTTCTTGAAACGCAGAAAGAATGTAATGAAGAACTAAATAGACACTGTCCTTAAGTTAACTGCTCATTCACGTCAATCGTCAATGACTTAGCAACGGCGTCAGTCGGTGCCGACAAAATTCTTACACACAAATGTAAATGGATTGGTGTGCGTTAACGACGATCCTCCGTAGTCATTGAGGCATTCAGTCAGTTTAGTAGTCAGTCAGTCATCAATTCTCATAAAGGTTTTGCGTAACGCTCATTTTGCATTTCATCAGCGTGCGAAACATTTAAATACACAAAAGCACTCAAAGAAGTAATAAAAATCAAAAAGGCGATATACAAATAAATGTACACACATCTACACAAATACACACATACATCCATAGTTATGAATGTTTGTACTATATATATACTTGTAAATATGTATAAATTGCAACTCAAATCCTCAATAGTCTGCGAAATAAATAGAAATTAGCGACAGGCAACCGCAGCCGGCAAATAGCCTGTGCTCCAAGGTGGGAACGGTTCACCGGTATCTATATACACAGATACATATATTTACATATGTGTGTGCAGTAGTATGCCTAAGTATAGCTAAGCCTTGCTTTGCCTTGCCCTTGTCGCCTTTTTGGCGCTTGTGGGAGCATGTGTGTGCCATTCTCACATACAGGCGCGGGTGTATGATCTGAGTTGGATCTTTATGACAAAATTGACCGTTACTTAAAAATATTGCATCTGTATACACATACATGCATATTTCTATTTACAAGTTATTATAGTGGTTAAAAATTTGTTCGAATATATTGGGTAGTCGAAAAAGTCTTTTCGTATTTCTAAACAAACTTCAACTTATTTTTTTATATTTATACTAATAAATAAAAAAACAAATATATACCATTTTGCTCGAACATTTTTTGCCCTTTTTCCGCTAGAGACATTATTCCAAATAGATTTTTAATACCTAATTATTTTAGATATTGGCTGTAGCTAATTATAAGAGTATGGTTGCCAAATTAATACCACCGTTTATAAAATATTTTTTCGCATTATAGTATTTCCTTCATAAATCTTTCATATTAAAAAAAAATTAATTGCAAAGAGATCCCTTAATTTGGGTTTTGTAAAAGACGCCACTATGAATTTTGTAATAAAAAAAATAATGAGATAGTTAGAATTTTATACGAAGCGGTGTCAATCATCCTTCGAAAACCAGGTGTATCCTGTATCGGGTTTTTAGTATACAAATTTTTTAACTTTTTCTGTATTTTTAAATAAAAATTATTTATGAAATTTTTTTTATGAACAAACACAAACACGAAAGTTTGATACTTACATTGTGACACAAAAGCACCCGGAAATTGTAATTAAATTCCCCGGCTAAATGATATTTCAAATACAATGTTCAAAAAAAAGTATGTGTTTTGCTAAGTTGGTAGGACTGTCCTTAAATACTATGCCAAATATGAGCGCGATCTGTCAACCAGTTTCTTTAACAAAGAACTTGTCTCTTGTGCGGAATCATTGCGAATCATTCAAAGACGATCGAGAGATCGTTGAAGACATGCCTCGTTCAGAACGATCCTCGACCTCTGCAACTGCAAAAAATATTAAAAAAGATAATTATATGGTGCTTGAAAATCGTTAAATCAAATGTTAGAGAGATGTCAAGAGACGACCTGTACGACTTTTGACTTCTTCAACTGATGAAAATATTGAATTTAGAGAGATGGCAAGAGAGCTCGTCATCTCTCGCGAATCCGTTCGAATGATTTTGGTGGATATTTTGGGTATGAAACGAGTTCTTGCTCGGCTCGTGCCGATAAAGCTGATTTTTTTTCAAACAGAGTCCCGTAAACTTGTTTCTTTAGACTTGCTTGATTGGGAATTCCGATCCCACATTCATGGAGGGCATTATAACTGCCGATGAAATATGAGTTTGTCATGCATACATGTTACCAACTATTTCCTAAGAGTTTGCTACTAAATTACCCCTATAGAGAAATATTCTTATGCACATATGTATATTTTAAGAATTGTTATACACATGTTCTTATAACACGTAAAATGACGACAATTTATTGTTTGGAAAGCAAAACAAAGAAATAAATACCTTAATTGATGGGACAAAGATTAATTGTAGAGTATACTATATGTACAAGAGTTTACTTATGTATATCTAAAATTTGACGCTCTGAGCTTCTTTAGAAAATATTTTCCAACAAATACTACAAACTGCAACCCTTACAAATTTCACTTATCAACCACACTGCTAATCTAAATAACAGTTTTAATACTCGAAAGCACAGTAACCCCCAAAAGATAGTCTTCTAAATGTTTATTACATAAGCTTTATTTTAAGCAGCATTGTTTTTCCACTAGTTGTAACGTATTACATGAACTTTAAAGTTAATTAAAGTACCTACATTATGTGTTTAAAAAGATACAGAGTACCAATGCACAGAGTACAATAGCAATTTGTCGCTTGGCTTAAATTACAGCATAATAGCAGCCACTGTTGGATTGTCATCTTGGCAAATAGCCGGCATATCGGTTAGCAAAACCACACAAGAAAGGTGTTAAAGCATAGCATAAAATACTTTGGCTTTGCAAACACACATACATATGTATGTACCTACTATCTGCATAAATATGTAGATATGTAAAAAGACTGAAATGCCGCTTCACTTCACTACCGGTGCACATATTTTCCCAGCAATGCCGCATTTCCTTATTTCTCAGGCATTTTTTCTTCGCCCAATAGCATACATATGTACATACATATGTATATGCACATTTCTTAAGCGCTTTGTTTTGTTGGGCTTGCTTGTTGCATATTGTCTAGCTTTTTAATACATTTTCAATTATTTATTGTTGTCATTGTTATTGTATTTATATATAAAAGCTTTTGGCCAGCTTGAAGCGTAAAACAATTTACCAACATTCACACATACCCACGTAGATGCAAGTACATTTCTTTGTTTTATAACACTCGTGCATTTACATGGGCTTCTTGGCAACTCTGCTTTGTGGCGTCGGATTACCGCCGAGCGCTGAGAACTGAAACCTTACAAACAACAAGTGTTCGATAGCAAAATGTTGCTGTCCAGAAATGTGCAGCGTGCGCATTATGAAATATCAAAAATAAATAATGTTACGAAATTACACTTTATTCTGGATGCAATGAAATAAATTTTTTTTTTTTTTTCAAAATTGATTTTTTTTAATCAAAATTTTATTTTTTTTATTGAATTTTTTAGCTTCTTCTTCTTTTAACAACAAACTTTTTTCGGTCTCAAATCTCAGTGACTTGTGAATATGTCACATTCAAAGAAGTGTAATAAGCGAATTTTTCAGTCCCACCCTTGCTTTAGGTATTTAATAATACTTATATAAATAGTATTTGTTACCGATTAAAAAGTGTTAAGACGTGAATGTCAAAACATTGTATTGATACTTAGTGAGTCAAACCGAAAAAATTTCGAACGCTTTTCGTTCTTTCAAAATCTTTTTATTTCAAAAAGTTTTCTATACAATCACTTGATTCCGAACGTTTAGTTTATATGGCAGTTATATGCTATAGTGATCCGATCTGAGCAATTTCTTCGAAAATTGCATTATTGGCTTTGACTATAATCCCTACCAAATTTCTTGAAGATATCTGGTAAAATGAAAAAAATTTCTGTGCAAGCACTACATTTCGATTGTTCAGTTTGTATGCCAGCTATATGCTATGGTGGTCCGATATCGATCATTCCAACAAATGAGCAGCTACTTGGTGAAAAACGAACGGGTGCAAAATTTCAAGTCGATATCTCAAAAACTAAACTCGTGTATATTGGGTAGTCGAAAAAGTCTTTTCGTATTTCTAATCAACCTTCAACTTATTTTTTTTTATATTTATAATATAATAAAAATGTAATATGTACCATTTTGGTCGACCACCTTTTGCCATTTTCCGCTAGAGACCTTATTCCATCAGTGGAAAACTTTTCTGGTTTCGCGGCGAAAAACTGCGAAAAGTAATTTTCACAGGCTTCTCTTGAAGCCAACTTTACTCTATTAAGTTAAGTTCTGCATTCACCGAAACAAATGGTAGTCCAATGGTGCAAGGTCAAGGCTATATGGTGAATACATCAAAATTTCCCAGCCCAGCTCTCCTAGTTTTTGCGGAGTCATCAAAGATGTGTGTGGTCTAGCGTTGTTCTGATGGAAGACGAAGCCCTTTCTGTTAATCAGTTTTGGTCGTTTTTTCGATTGTTTGCTTCAATCTCATCAGTTGTTGACAGTAAAATGTAGAATCAATCTTTCGACCAAGCTGAAGCAGCTCATAGTGGATGATTCCTCTCTAATCCCACCAAACACTCAGCATTTGTTGAGCTTCACCCGGCTTGGACCATGATCTTTTTCGCACGTTATTGTCGTATTTGATCCACTTTTCGTCTCCTGTTACCATTCGCTTTAGAAATGGTTCGATTTCATTTTGTTTCAGCAAAGAATCGCATCTATTAATAAAATACGAAAATACTTTTTCGACCAATGCACACGGACAGACTGACGGCTATGACTAAATCGACTCAGTTTGCACGATGATCAATTATATATGTATATACCTGTACTCCGAAGTTTCCTTTTGGATGTTACAAATATACCCTGCTCAGAATATAAAAATGCGAATAATGCAAAAAATCACAAAGCTAATGCTAGTAATAATGAGTTTAACCTCAATACAGTCCATTGTCCACTCAGGCGTATCCGGCGTACGCACACACACATACAAACATACGAGCAAATTAATACACGGCAGCGGATGAGAAGGGACCAGCGTGTGGCAAATGCGACATTATTTTGCAATCACGACGCACAGTTACTTAGTTAGCCATGCTAGTATGATAACGCTCTTAATAACCTAACGGATTGGGTTAGCAACTGAGCGACAGCAGCCATACGCATAACTGTCGGGATGGAAGCTAAGCAGCGGCACCGTTGGACACCAGCGACAAACGAGCACAATCAGTTCTATGTCGGATAGATTTACCCGTGTATATATAGGAGGCACACGCGTCAGAAGTCAATCTTTGTATGTACATATGTATGTATGTATATGTATATATGCGTTTGTGTGTAGCTGTAGAAATATGGCAAACATATACTTATGCATTTATTATAATTGCTTTTTATTGGCAGAGTGAAACACTTTTCAATTATTGAATAAAACACTTGGGGTCGCTGTTCCACTCTCACTCATCCATAAAATTATTTATGCAGTTATGTTTTAAATTCGATATACTAGATGGCTTTTGTTTTTATTAGTAAAATGATGTCGAAAATTTCTAACCTCAAACAAATTCTGCTAACACATTTTTTTCTATAGCATTAGATTTTAGCTCCTCCATTGTGCGTTCCTTCTTCATACTTCGCCACTAAGCTTACTTTTTAACAAAATTTATTTAAAGTTACTTAATTTAGCTAACATTCGTGCTTTCCTGTTTAATTATTCGGCATTAATTTCGTCTCTTTATTTATTTATTTTTGCGTTATGTTTTAAGTGCCGATTTTTTGTCTTCCGGTTAAACAAGTCAGAGCCATTCATACGAAAAACATCACGCACTAAAAGCGTATATGTGTGTATAGGTATGAACATACATATGTATGTATGTATGTAAGTATGCATAAATATTCGCATGCGTTCACGTTGCCCTTTGACTTTGCTCATCGCTGACTTTTGCCATATTTTTATTTTCTCTTTGCCCGGCTGAAATCATTCAACTTCAAAATTGCGGGAAGTGCTGTCTGAAATAAAATAGAAAATGACTTATTTTACTAGCATTACAACCAGTTTGCATGCGTCTACAGTTGCGAGCTTAATTTTAAACTCGAACTTAAAATAATAATTAAAAATAATTTTGTTTTGAATAGTATATTGTGCGAAAGCAAATTAGTAAAACTGAATTTTTTTCGAGTTTTTTATTTATACCCAAGTTATATATCGTCATCTAAAATGCAAAACAACGTATCTTCAAAAAACAGAAATAAAATTCGCTGTCAGATATAATAACCATTTTATAACCAAAACTGAAATTTTGTTTCCATATGAGTGGTTTCTATTATAACGATTTTCCTTCGCCTGTAAACTTATGAAAAGTGATGTTACGTTATTTTGCATTTTAGGGGGCGATATGCGGCTTCCGAATTCATTTAGCAATAAAAGAATCTTTATATAAAATTATCCATCTTGATTAGAAAATCACTTTAACTTTCGTATTTCCGAATTGAGTTCGGCTAAATATAAGCATATAACTCTTTTCCGCTGCAAGGAAGCTTCCATTTTGACACAAGCTTAGCAAACGGTAGTTCAGTCTAAGCGAATCACCAACAAACTTCCACCGAAATTCAAAGCAGTAAGCTAGGAAACCGATCGCTTAAATATTTATTTCTTTCAAAAAGGAGTCAATATGAAAAATCTACAACTACCGAATATAAAAATATTTTTTTAATAACGAAAATTGTCTATAAGTAAATAAAAAGTGTGCGTAGAAAAAGTCAATATTACAAAAATTCTTTCCGATCTGAAAATAAAATTACAATAATTATATACATATTAACTTCGAAAATACCCTCAATTTGTAGATTCGTGTTCAAATACCATGTCAAATTCCAATTATGACCAATTAAAAAAAAATATATTTTCAAAATTTTTCCAAAAAACAAAACGTTAATTTCGGTTATACAAAAGCTATAATGCCCTTAAAAACCCTTTAGTGACTCAATTTGAACAACATCGTCGGAGAGTGCTCCGTTGCCTTGGATAACAACCCATGCTAAATTTTTTGAAGATAGTTCGTCAATGAAAAAACTTCCCATAGATGCACTTTAATCCTGTTGTTCAGTTTTTATGGCAGCTACATATATGCTATAGTGAGCAGATCTGAACAATTTCTTCAGAGATTGCATCAACGCGTTAGGCTGTGATTACAGCCTTCTGCGTGAAAAAGATTTTTTTTTACTAAAAAATATTATCCGTTCAATGGACATTAGAGCGGGTCGATTTTTTCTATAAAATCGCATAAGCGAGAAATGTTCAACTCTACTTAATGGGTCTAAAATCTGTTTCGAACCACCGAAATGGTATCGGTTTTCATAAAAAAATTAAATTTTTTGGCATGTCAAATTCGATTTTTGATCAGATCAAAAAACTGTTAGGTTTTTGTATGAAGAACATAAAGAAAAAAATTATAGTGATCGATTTAAAATATTTTTCGAGGAAAACGCGTTTAAAGACAAACTAATGGGGCTGATTGAATCGAGAAGATGCGCTCTAGAAGGCTGTAACTGTAAAACTTTAACAGTATATCGATTTTTATAAAGTTAGAACTTATCGAAATATAAAAAATGTATTTTTTTCAATTTCACACTAAGTTTTGTGCCCCTTAAATAATTTGCAGCTTGAATTTAAGTTATTTATGACGAAATTGCAGATTTCCGACACTCCCAGCAATTTGCCAGCGTATACAATACATATGTATGTAGAATTCGAGCTTTACATTTGCATTTATGCCCATTATTCGCTGTATGATTGTTGTTGTTGTGTCTGCTAGCATGGTTTGACAATTGTGCGTTTGCTTCAGAGTCGCACCAGCTACAACTACTTATAATGTTGATGACAACAAATTGTGCGTTGTCAAAGCGACGAACAATTGTTGCAATTACCACAGCGATTTGGTTTATTGTTTTGTTGTATGTACATATTTTTTTGTAATGTTCTCGCTTCATTTTCTCATCGGTTGTGACTTGGCTCCACTTTGTCGCATTTGCACACACATTTTCAAACGCCCCTATTGGCTAGTACACACTCAAACACTCATAGTGTATGTACATTTGTAGTTGACGCTCCCAAATTTAAATTATTCTGCGTAAACGCAGTACATACATACATGCATGTGTGTATGTTCTACTCCACAATAATCCAACTGAATTGCTTGTTTCTAAGCAACATGCACTCAAATGGCTGAGCGTTTTCAATTAAGCGCGACTTTTATACACTTTTCCTGTACTCAAAATGTCACAGCACTAGCTGCCAGCTCTTCACTGCGCTATGCCGCCCACTCTGCAAGCACAGCAAGCAACAATCATCATGATCATCATCAGCCATATTGTGGTGTTATCGCTGTTGTTACTGCAATTGCACACATACACGAACGCACACGTACATATATTGATATTTTAGCACATAAATATTGTATGACCTCAATTGTGTTCACTTTCCTTCGGCGCGCACTTGACGCTCAACTCATTGCGTTCGCTCGCAAAAGCCGTCGCAGTCGTTCAGCCGTGCCAAACAAACAGTTTTACTAAACTAAATGTATATGTGTGTATGTGTGTACATGCGCTGACAGCGATCGCTCGCAATGCTGCATTAAGCTCGCGTATTAGTCAGTCTGCTAGTTTGTCGGTCAGTCGTGCGATAGTACCGCAGCGGAGAGAGAGCGAGTTGGAGTGCGTGCCAGCGAACAGCGGCTTAAGTGCGCTAAAGTCGCGGATTTCGGCGAGTTTGGCTTGTAGCTTTTCAACCACTTTGTCTTCAAACATGCAAAAGTTAAATATTGAAGATGCAGTACAAATATTTTAAAATCGTTTATTTGCCAATTAATTGACTTGAGCACCGCCCTTTGGTGAGTCGGTCGTGTGTCAAACGGAAACTTCAGCGTAAATTCCCAAATGTATACTTACACTTCCATACAGACATTCAATTGCTGGATATTATTGCTCGAAATCGTTACTTTGAGAAGTGTGAGGAAGAAGTTTACTCGTTTCTATTTCCAGAGATTACAGCGTACTTGCTCTACCAGTGCTCATATGCCCATAAAGTATAATAAATTTTTTTTTTTATATATATGTAAATATGTCACTTCCAGAAATAATTCTCAGCAAAGTACTCCATTGTCAAAATTATTCAGATGAAATGATCTTTAATAATTCGGTTTCGTTTCATTTCACAAATACCAAATAAATAAAAACAATAACCGGAAGTTGTTATAAATATTTACGAGGCCAAGGTTAAATATATTTCAGTTTTGTTATATACATAGAAAGTTAAGTGTCTGAGTCACGTAGATGCGCCTACGTATTTAGCCGTCCAAGAGCATTGAATTATTGCTGCAGCAAGAAAATTATCAACTCAGTTTTTGGTCTATTTAATTAATGACCCTCTAAAATATACATATAAGAGACTCCCTCTGAGTTTCGTTAAGTTACTTCCACATATAAAGTGTAATTCATTTCGAAGTTCCCTACTTTTGTTTAAGAAAAAACACAGAAACTTCAAATTTAATGGAGAATGTTTATTATCATTCGAAAGAACATTCTTTGGCATTTATTTTTTGAAGATTATTTTTTTCAAATGTTAGCCGCGGCTATGTCTCAGATAGTCCGTCCGTTGAGTCCAATTTTCGATGACTCGTTCGAGCATTTCGACTGATAACTGACGAATGACACGCGTTTTTTTTTTGTTCCAAGGCCTGAATCGAAGCGAGATTGTCCGCATAAACTTTTGACTTTACATATCCCCACAGAAAAAAATTTAACGATGTAATCATACGATTTTGGTGGCCAATCGACTGGCCCAAAACGTGAAGTTATGTGCTGACCGAAGTGTTCTCTCAATAAATCCATTGATTGATGCGATATCTTGGAAGTGGCGCCGTCTTGTTGAAACCAAGTGTCGCCGAGATCACGAGCTTCAATTACAGGCATCAAATAGTCAGTTATCATGGCGCGCATAGTTTAGCTTCCCAACGGTGAAAGAATATTTCAAATCAGTCAAGTCGACTTCGAATTGGGTCAATTCAAACAAACAATCAACTATTTCCTTTTATAGTATTAATATAGATTAGCTTCTCCACTACATCGTATGGTTGCTAACTGCAAGTAATGAAAGCTACAAAAAAGGTACCACCCTAATGTTTGCTCTAAAATTTTAGGTAGAATTCGGTAGTGTTATCACAAACACGTTTGGGCTATCTTTACGTGCAGAAATTACATTATTTAGCAAAAATTTGGAAGGCAATCGTGAAAATTCGTGCTTGAGTTTGATATGTGAATGTCAGTCAAAACCTATTTTCTTTAAATCACTCTTTAAATAGTATCAACATATACACTATGGTACAAATATAACAGTGTTATTCGTAAGTAGAGTGTCGAAATTGTCGTTTGATTTAGAAAAGTTCGTCAAAAACCAGTCGGATGCCAGCAGAGCTAATAATACATTATTACTAATTAGTCGGACGATTATTACTGTGTTGGATTTTGGTTCCGGCTACTAAAAATAGGCGTGAATAAGAATAACATCATTGAAATAAGAGAAAAATTGAATTACGGCTGTATCTAAGCTGTAATACCCTTCACAGGCGCATTTCTTATACGAGTATTGCATTAACTGTAAGCCTGACATTCCGAATCAAAATATAAAAAAATCAAAGGACTTTGCTATACAAATTGAATCAAAGAAAATTAATAGATACTCATCCAGAGCCCTTGAACGCGGTTATGTGGTTTGTCAATTTCGATTTTTTTCGAAAAGTTTCTTACATTTGCCGAAAAAAGTTTCATAAAAATATAATAAGAGATCATAAACTCTTTATTTTAATACTATTCATGCTTATCTCAATCTCATTCTGCAACATCAACAAACGTCTAGAAGCCAATGACAATTCGCTGTAACGGAGCCTTCTTTCATTTAAAATTTCTAAATAAACCAGTTAGGGCTTTATATGTGCCTCTTGTTTTTGTAATTTTTAATTGCTTTCGATTATGTCTTCACGCGATGCGCATAACCACATGAAATGAAAATTAGAAATTGTTGTTATCTACATACATACATACTTCAGTATGTAACTACAGACATGCAAACGTGGATGATTTTATGGAAAAATCTGCCTTTAATCTTCACAGTGAAAAGCTGGTGAATTTTAAGCAGTGAAGTACACTTATTGATAATAATGCGAGTGCGCAGAAGGCCGAGGTGTGATGTAGTCGATTCATCTGTTTCTTTTGAAATTACACATTTTTAGATATATGTATATGCCATATAAAATTGTGACAAAAAAGCTCCCGGAAATTGTAATTAAAGTCACCGGCTATATGATGTTTTAAAAAATATGTATTTTGCTAAGTTGGTAGGAGTATTCTTAATTACTATGCCAAATATGAGCGCGATCTATCTCCCAGTTTGTTTACAGCAGCTGCTTAAAACACATTAGTAGTGCGTTGCGATTTTTTTAATGCATAAAAATATCGAACACAGAATTTGTCTCAATTTTTTTATTTCATGCATTTTTTTGGAGAGGCAGAGGGTCAATAAGGAGTTCTATTTGTCCGTATTGTGGCGTTTGCGTGAGAACATCTGTCGAAAACGAGCGAAATTGTGGAAGAACAATCCATGGTTTTTACACTATGATAATTCACGTCGCATCGAGCCACAAATGTGAGCGAATTTAAGGCCAAAAGCGCAATGAATACCATCGATCAACCACCGTATTCACCAAATTTGGCTGCTTGTGCTTTTTTCTTGTTCCTCCAGGTGCGGATTACTTTGAAGCCGACAAAATAAATATTGAAGAATAATTCAATATTTTTCAATTTCCTGATACTTTTTTTCATAATATATATAAATATGTGTGTGTATAAACTATAAGCGCATCAATTTTGCTTAATCATTAGATATTTGGACCGTAAAAGTAATAAAAAAGCACTTGTTGCATGGTCTGTTTTACCGAATATTACATGCAAAGCTCGTGCTGTTAGCCCAGCTGCAACATATAAATACATACATATGTACATACTTTGGCACTAAGTCCACTATTTTACAACTATTCAATAGTTTTGATTTTATTATTAACCATTTTTTGTTGTTGTGGTTTGACTTCATGTACTTAGATTTGGTAAACCATTTGTGCTTTCGTTGATCGTTGTTTGATAGATGATTCGCAGCTTAAAAAACTTTCAAAACTTTTGTACGAAATACAGTGCTGCGCAAAAAATGTGCAAGTGACATTGAAATTTAAATTCATAGTCGAAAAAGTATTTTCGTATTTTTAATCATACTTCAACTTATTTTTTCTTATATTAATGAATACAAAAATTACTACTCTTAGCAAGAATTTCGGATTTTAAAATATAAAATGTGGTTCAAGAGCCTGCCTTAATAAAAGATATACGCATGTTCACTGCGTTACAGTTATTTCGCAACACACTATAGTAGTGTATATGTATGACATTATTATGACCATATTTGCGCAAACACTTGACAGCTCAGACTAATTTACTTTTTGATATTTTTATTTTCATTTATTTTTTGTCGCTGCACCTTTGTTTGTGCGCGATATCAGGCAATTAGCTCTGGCCTCAACTATTTTTCTATAGTTTTCTGCGATTACCACATATTTTCACCACACTCTTCTCTGTTGTTGTGTTGTTATTTTGTCATCTTTACAATAGAAAAACACGTTCAACAAAGTTCAAGAGTTTATCTGATTTCCTAACCGACAGCAGAGCACGGAATCTTTGAAAAACATCAATGTATTACACACGCTTTGTAAATTTTATGACCATGAAGATGACGCACCAAAAAACATCCCGATTTATTCTGATTATAGTTGAAATAAATTCTGTTAAAGAACTTCCTGTATAAACTGAAATATGAACTTTACCGATCTTCGCTGACTTTTATATATAAGAATATATACAAAAGTATATATGTTTTTCATATAGTCAAATATTACCATTCGATTAATGATAACTGTTTTTCCCTTTCTATATTTGTAGAATTCCAATCTCCCCGCTAATGCCTCACCATTCCGTCGGGCCTGGGGTCAATCGTCCTTTCGCACGCCACGCACCGACAAACGCGCCCTCCAACAGTTGCAATTGCAACAGCAATCCGGCCAGCATCAGCATCTCAGTCCACTAGTACGACGCTCCTCATCGATGACCGCATCCGACAATGACGTCTATATCAAGTCCATGCATCACACCGACTGTCATGATGAGCTCAAGCAGACGCATAGCCAGCATCAGATAGCGACGTCGGCGGCAGCCTTAGTTGCCGCACGAAATACGAATGCAGTGGCAGCCACTACGCTTACAACAACAAACGCCACTAGCAATAGTGGCAACAGCAAGGTTGCGAGTTGCATAAATCAACTAAAGATACCACAACTGAAGACCACCTTGGCACCATCCGCAGATAACGGTGTTGGTGGTGTGGCTGCTTGGGGTACAGCCTTTGAACGGCTGCTTGAAGACCCTGCTGGCATGCACACCTTCGCCGAGTTTTTGAAGAAGGAATTCTCCGCCGAGAATATATACTTTTGGACCGCTTGCGAGCGTTATCGTGCTCTAGAAAGCAGTGATGGGCGCGCTGCACAAGCGATGGCCATCTTCTCAAAACATCTGGCTAATGGCGCTTTGGAGCCAGTGAATGTAGACTCACAGGCGCGCAACCTCACACAAGAGAAATTAGAGAGCGCGGAGCCGGATATTTTTGCACCCGCACAGAAGCAAATCTTTAATCTAATGAAATTTGACAGCTATCAGCGTTTCATACGTTCCGATATGTATAAGAGTTGCGTAGAGGCGGAGGAGAAGCGCCAACCGTTGCCGTATAAAGCGGAAGATTTGGATGAATTGCTTAGAACGCCGGCACATCAGCCAGTCACAGTGAGCAGCATCGTATCGAAGGTGAGCACATTTAAAGCTTCATTGCCGCGAAAAACTTATTGTATTCTGTTTATTTATTTATTATTTACAGCTCAAGAAATCGGCCAGCAATGCAGAGGATCGTTGCCGCAAGAGCTTGCTACCATGGCACCGTAAAACGAGCAGCAGCAAAGCACCACGTGACAACACCGACGCGCCAACTGACTGCAAAGCCACAACCAATAAGATAGCGCCACTCTCCAGTCATTCGTTGAAATTGGCACCAGTACAGAACTCACAAAACGACATACACAGCTCCCGCTCTTCGCTCTCCTCGTTCGATGGCTTGCCAGGTGCATCAATATTACCCGGTACCTGTCGCGTCATCTTGAGTGATGCCTCCACGACAATGGTGCAAGCACGCGCCAACGAAACGGTTGGTCAACTGGTCGAGCGTTTGTTGGAGAAACGTGGTCTGTGTTATCAATATTACGATGTAGTGGCGAAAGGTACTACCAAATCGATTGATTTGCAAACTTCATCACAAACACTTGTGGGCAAGGATGTGCTAATTGAGCAGCGCGTCGCCTTCAAAATGGATTTGCCCGATCGCAAGGTAATCTCTGTAAAGAGTAAGCCCAAAAAACAATTACAAGAGGTAGTGTGCCCCATTCTGCATAAATACAACTATGACATAGAAGCAGTACAGGTGGTGATGCGCGAAACTCAGGAGCCAGTTGACCTGTCGCTAACTGTAACACACGCGGATGGTCAGCGTTTGC
Source organism: Bactrocera dorsalis (assembly GCF_023373825.1). Taxonomy (NCBI): domain Eukaryota; kingdom Metazoa; phylum Arthropoda; class Insecta; order Diptera; family Tephritidae; genus Bactrocera; species Bactrocera dorsalis. Next base: position 99,061,723 of record NC_064304.1, on the reverse strand, counting down.
AAGCGGTGTGGTTGAAGCCACCGCCACTACTACATGGCAATGATTATCAAAATGGCAATGGTTGCGCGGCCAAAGTAGCAAAGGCTTCAACATCGACGAAAAGTGTGTCCTTTCCGACTGCGCTGAAGCAAACAAACGGTGGCGCCTTGCGCTCGACTAGTAGCAGTAGCATTCCAGTATCGCATTCAACACAGAGTGCCTTGGATGAGATCACCAACAAAGTATTTACCGAACTAATGCAAGTGAAGGTAGAAGCAGCCAGTGCCGAAAAAACGCAGCCACTGACGACGCACAATGACAAAGTCAACGAACACGCTTCGCTTAAGGTGAGATAGAAAATATAAACCGAAGTGAAGTGTTCATAATAATATTTTTTTGTTTAGTCTGACGACTGCGCTTCAGAGACTTCATCAATTTTCGAACGCATACGTCGTCGGGACAACAATATTCAAAGCCTTAAACTAAAGCTGAAGAAGCGCTCCACAAGCAGTCAGCATTCGGAGGAAACCAACCAAAGTAGCCACACAACAGCTAGCAATGGTCAATTGGCTGCTCCTACGGCAGTGAACGCTGCATTGTTGGACATAAAGAAGCCAATCATAGCTAAATTAAAAGCGGGTGTGAAACTACAAATGCCCGAACGAGTAGCTGAAAATCAAGGTGAGTAAAAATCTAAAGTGAAGCTAAATTAGTTATGTAACTCCTATTTCCATCCATTTTTAGATGAACTACTCGAAGGTCTGAAGCGCGCACAACTCGCACGCTTAGAAGATCAACGTGGCACTGAAATTAATTTCGAGCTGCCGGATTTTTTAAAGAATAAGGAGAATCTCAACGCCTCGAAGTTGCGTAAGGCGCGCGCTAATCTCAGCCCCATAAACAAGCCACCCGCACAAATTTCCGTTGCAGCTACAGAGGAACAACCCGCACAAACAGCACCACAACCAACACAGCAAGAACGTCCACAACCCGCACCACGTCTTTCCATAACAAATAAACTGAAAGCCAACGCAACAGTGTCATCTGCAAAGCAGGAACAACTCAACACAGATGAGGCTCGCCAAACCCAGCCCACGACACCGTTATCAGCGAATTTAACCACCACTTCATTAGAATCTGAATACGCTGCAGCATTAGTGGGAACTAACAGTTGCAAAGGTCCACCACCATTGCCGCCTAAGCCGAAAGTTTTGCCCATTAAGCCATCGAATTGGGGTGCTGCGGCATGTATGTCCAACTCATCGACAGCTTCAACGCCCACAACACCTTCAACGAGTATACCGACATTACCCACACCATTGTCTAAGAACTATACAACAGTGGGCTTGACCAATAGCGTCACAACCATTGTGGAAGACGCTCCATTACTGTTACATGTTGCGAGCAAACATTTTTCAGGAAATGAAATCGCCCCACGCAAGACGCATTTAAGTATCGCCGCTGAGCAGCCTACATCGGCGCGTTGTGCTTACCTAGAAGAGCCGAGTAGCAGCTTCGTTTGAGAAAGTGCGAAAAAAATAGTGAGAGCGAAAGTGATGTATTATATAATGGCTTCCACACCCAATTCCATTCTCCCCTTTGGCCAATCCCTTTTCCACGTGTTTTTAAGTGATAATAAAATATATACATATATTATATTTTTATATAGGCTATATAGTTACATATTATGTATAACATGCACACTTAATGTTTATTTATTTTGCATCTCTCATTTCCACTGATATTATTTTAACAATTAAATGTAAATAATCAAATTATCATATTTTAATTTAGAAAATATATACATAGGATGTGTATATATTTAATTAGATTATCTACTTATGAATGTAGACGAACTTCAAAATTCAATGTTTTAACAATTGTTGAAAACGGTATATAACGGATATTTCCCAAATTCTAATATTAAGGTTAAATTCATAAACAACAATATTTTTGTAATAGTAATTGAAAAATGTAGACTGCAAAATTACGAATAAAATCTCAATTTGTAAAAACAAAAATAAACTAGTTTCAGTTTACAATGCTCATTTTTTTAGTTTTTGTAAAAATTGAAGCCGAACGCAGATGCGCACATATATAATTTGCTGAGATAACTTTGTTTTAAATTTCCTATGCAAAAGCCAGAGAACATGCAAAAAAAAAAATATAAAATATTTGCCTCGTGACTTGCAAAGGCTGTGTATTAAATTATAGCGCCTAAATATATGCCAGATATTTGTGTACGATTGTGGTATGAACTTATTAACTGAACTTACACGCCTAAAAGTATGCAATGCAATGCGAATAAATTTTGACGATTTTATTGGCAATGTTGACAAGTTCTATTCAAATCTCTGGATTCTTACTTTGCAAAGATACGTTGGTTGGTACATTATTTTAGTATAGTAACCACTTTTATTGTATTTTTCGATAATCCAACATTTTGATTCTTAAACCTGCCAACAAATAGTACAATCAAATGGACGGACTTGCCGTCGTCGATTTAGCCGCTTTGTTTTCGTTTACAGCCTCTACAGCCGCGCCCGATTCAATATTATCCAAATGCTCTGGATTTTGTTTTTCGGCACCTGCTTCTAATTTCTTATCACCTTCAGCAAGAAGTTCCATTGCCTCTTCGGGTTCTTCAATTACGCGATAGGTAATTGGTGCCGGTTCCTTTGCTGGCAACCAATCTGGTATGATTTTATCGTGTAAACGCCACTTGCCATATTCATTGGAGATATGCTTTTCAAACACTACATATTCCAGTACATCCTTAGCTAATATTTCGCTACCATGCATCAAACGGCCAAAGCGATCGTAAATCGCCAGCATTTGCTGTGTATGAAAACGCACCGTAACTTGTGCGTATAAATTTTCTTTGCTAACGATATCAGTAACACGAGCATGCACTAGACGTGGTGGTTCCAGCGATTGTAAGAAACGCCAATGAATGGTCTTATCACGTACATTATGCATCATTTCTGGATAACAACGTTCGGTTACGAATTCACGTAGCTGATGTTTATTTTTCGCTGCCATTTGATTATGCGCTGCTATATAAATATCCTGCGCTTCACTAGCAAAGTCATCAGTGCTGAATTCTTCTTCATATGAGCGTATTTTACGTACTGCCATAACACTTTTCGATTTCTTTTCGAGAAATTCAAGCTTTTGTTTGGCACCCACTGAAGAAATGAAGGACTTTTTGCCATCACCCTCTGGCGGTACGTAAGCTTCAAAAATACCGCCGGTGCAACTAATATGGAATGGACGCTCGAGCCAAGGACGAGGTGGTAGCACACCACGTTCCTTTAAACGGCTGCGTATTTCTTCTTGCGTCAAATCACCAGGTTTCTCATGAAAATTAGGTAAATCCAACTTAACAAATTTTTGTGCACGCAACTTTTTGAATTTCGGATTCCAGTGTTTCGTTTGCCTGTGACGCAACTGCTGAGACTGCATTTGCAATAATGCTTGCATAGCCGGAGGTTGTACAAGCTTTTATGAAGGAAACAAAATAAGTATGTTTAAAATGGGGTTATGACATGGTTTTTAAAAGATAGAAATTAGTGCACTTGTTTACCTGCAACATTTTAATACCACAACGTGCTGAGGCTGCGAGCTCCATTATATAGTTATTTCAACGTTGGTATAATAAATTTAAAAGAACTTTTATTCAAGAAAATTAACTGCACAACACCAATTATATGCTTCACGTCCAATTCCAATTCACATTCGACTTTTGGACAAGATATCAACGTCAAAATCAGCTGTTGGTTAGTGATGTATATTTTGAAATTGTTGTACTTGTAACGTACTTGATAGACTTTAATTTAATAAGAAATTAATAAAATGCTTACCTTTCTTTAATAAATACTTAAATAAAATTGAAATTTAACAAGACCTCGCTTATAAAATAAATTTTGTGTTTAGTAAATATATCTACGGTGAATAATTGAAACTCGCAAGATGAAGCATCGGTGATTATTGATTTGTGCATTCACAATTTTCAGTTCAAGTACGCAGCAATAAAATTTGTGTTGCTCCAGAAAAATGTAAAATATTGTAAATTGTTATAAATAAATTAATAAAAACTATTGCGAAAAGATAGAGAAACACCCACTCTTATTTGTCGAAATAAAATTCATCACGGAAACATGGATTTCCCACAGCAATTGGAAGGTAAAGAACAAAGGCTGCAACTTTTTAAGTGAATATCGACTTGAATGAAATGAAAAAGTGGGTGGGCTAGAGTCAGCGGGTGGGTCCAAGCACACAATAGCAACAGTAATTCTGGTTGACTCCTGTAATGGAGTACGTAAATCTTATATCGAAAAGAATGGGTATACAATCCCAAATAATAGATCCTTTGTTATTGTTTGTGTGTTACTCGCTGCCGGTGTGGTGCAAGTTGATATTGATTTTTGCGAAAATGCAACTGTAACCAAAATAAATACATTTTTTTTATTTGAAATAATGTTATTTATGTTTTTCTTTTATTTAAGATCATGTTACAATAATTGGCTCGAATTGGATATATTTTCAAAACCTTCAATAAAAAAATTCATCCTATTAAACCCGCAAATAAAGTGGATATACATACACAAGTGTATACATTTTTCCTCTACATTACTCTTTTAAACTGCATATAGAAATTTTAGTGGAGCGACCACCGTCCTCTTTTGATGTTATAATGGAATCGCCGTTGTGTGCTGTCGGTGATCTGGATCGAAAGGGGCAACCAAGTAAATCTGGCGGCAAGTACGACAATTCTTCGACGCTTGACAAAATGAATTCGAGCATGAATAGCACATTGGATGACACAACGCCAAGTGATTCTGGTGTGCAGCTGCTTGATTCTGAATCAAGCGAATTCATGATAGAATCAATTACCTCACAAACTGGTTTCGAATTTGAAGAAATCAAATCAGGCAATGTACAAGAACATAGCGCTAATCGTGAACAAATTGCTGTGGTTGCAGCTCCAATGCCAACAGTTAAAGAACGTCATTTCGTTAGCGCAGTATTTGAAGAAATTGTAGCCGGCTTTGACACAAACTTCAATGTTACAACAACCGACACAACGAACGATTCAGAAGCGAATGTTCCCATTGAAGATGCAATGACTACAAGCACCTGTTCCACATTTGATACTACCGAAAATATTGTATATCGGCGTAAAGCGCGCAAGGCACCCATTACACCTAAAGCGCCCAAAAAACGAGTATCCTTTCATGAAGACATACTCAAAAATACTCGCACCGACAATATACATATTGAACATGGCTTCATTACATATAAGTCTGGCCGCAAAGCGCTACAACATATAGGAGTATCAGGACGTTACTCTTGGTGTTCGGAAGGAGATGCGGGTGCTGCAGGTGGCGCAGCTGCACAATCAGAGCTGTGTGCACATGCGCATGAAGATGAAGCGGATCAAAATAGATGCGAGCAAAGACGTCGATGTGTGGTTTATCGTAACGCATGTTCAGATGTACTAGACTATGGCAACTCGGATGTATATGATATGGAGGAGCAAAAAGCATTGCAATATGATAATTCAGGTGTTTTTGAATATATGCCAAAAGTACGTGACGGTGCTGCTGATGGTGCTGGTGTAGGTAATGGTGCTGAGGGGCAACAGGTGTTATATCGGTGCTCTTGTTCTAGCTCAAATTCCAGTTTGGACTCGGACGAAAATGATAAAAACTCAAATAGGCAACAATACGGGCAAGCGAAGAGCAGTTCATGCGACTGTATTGGGATGAGCAACGCGAACAATAATATAATTGGTGAGTCATTAATTTGATTAAGAAGATTTGCTCTACTAATAGTTGAACGGAAATTACCTAAATATATTATATGTATAACAAACGGTGGTAAAAGCCAATTGAGGAAAATTTATGTCTCATGTTAAAACTAAAATAATTAATCTTATAAATTAGTAAAAATAAAACTTTCCCATAAATATATTTTCTAACTGTGAATTAAATGTTATAGGTCCTATAAAATTGATTACTTATCTTAAATGCAGCATATCATATTATAAAATATCATTTTTACTGAAGTACACAAATAATTGATTTAAAACTTTCATCCATCTTCAGGCGATAACTGTTACTTCTCTGAACCGAACATTGATAACCTAAATGAAAATAATCCGAAGAAATCGGTATGGAACAAGGAGAAAAAACCAAAATCAAGTTGCTTAAAGAAACCCAAACGGAACACCAATGTCATCTACGAACAGGATCTGAGTACACGCGTCAAAAAATTTAATGTGCACGATATGAATCAATTAATCGACAACAGTAGCAAAATGATTATTGGTTCACTAAAAAGTATATTCACAATGCCGCTTCCAGAGCGCGGTGTACCCGAAGGTTCTGAAGATCTCCAGTCAGTTGTCGAATGCGTACCAGAATTGGAACAAGCCACACCAGAGCACAAAGCGAAACCATTAGCTGAATCATTCTTTGCACCGCCTTCTCCACCACTTAAGCAAAAGCCTTTCTTAAGTAAAAGCCTTGATGGCTCTAAAAAGTCGCAGGGCGTCAAGAAATTCGTACACAATGTCGACGAGCAATTGCGTCGTAAGAATGACGAAGAGATATATGCACCGACACGTCAAAGTAGCGCAGAAAAATCAGTTACTACTGAGCCACCCGGTCGAGTGTTGCAGAGGCAGGAAGAAATCGATTCAGACCAACGCCCCGATCTAGAGGGTACCTACACACAAAATCAACTCGTTGATAAACCTACAGATATCGACGAAACAAAGCAGCTGCCGGCGGCTGCTGTGCAACCGTCACAATTTCGCAACAAATTTATTGTTAATTGTGAGAGCACAGTTTTCGAACACACAGGTGTGTCATATTGTTACGACACAAATGAAATGCTCGAGCTTGATTTGGACACAGCTAGTAATACGCCTGGAAGTATTGCGTCGAGCTTGCTACTGGAAAGTGAAACGCCCATTGCACAACCGGAGCCAGATCATTTGCGTAGTGCTTTCAGCGCTGCGCCCATAGCAAAAACATTTTCGAACTTCTTTCGCAGTTTTAATAAAGATTCAACCGCTACACCTAACGCTAAGAAATCTTCAGCTTCCGCGACTAAAAATGTTGCTAACGTTGTGGAAGGCTCACAGAGAGCAGGCGCTGATAGTAATTGTAAGTACACATTTTTGTTATTATAATTTAAGAACATTTTCGCACTTTTTATATAAAAATCATATCGCAGAAAATTCGAATTGATCGTCATGTTTTTTTCCAGCACCTAAAACTCAAAACAATTCATTCAAAGAAATCACCGACCTAAAGCAACCCCCCAAACATCCATTGCCAAACACAATCTCATCGTCTGCAATATCCGAGCTGACCAATTCTAGTGCATGCTCATTACCGCAGACCCAATCAAAAGCCACCACCTGTTCTTCATTCAACGTCGGCAGCGTAGGTAATAACAGCAACAATAGTTTGGCTATAGGACAAGACTTGCGCGGCAACGTGGAAAAACAACAGCGTCACTTACCCTCGCCACTAAAGAAGCGTTCAAGTGGCGGAAATTTAGCCACACAACCGCAACGCTATGGCACAAGTCTTGGTAGCGGTGGAAATATGGCGCTTTCTCACTCCGAAGCAACATTGCTCAGTCCGGATATCTTCAATATGGGCAGCACTCAGGTTCTGGCAAACAGCACGCCTGTTGGCAGTGGTGGAGGCAGTGCTGGTGGCTACATAGGCGTACGCGGTAGTTGTGGACGCGATTCGAAGAGCACCATACTCAGCGAGGAATTTGATGATATTATAACCATAACAACGGATACGGATAAAAATGAGAGCGACATTGTTATCGTAGATTATCCAAGTGAAATGAGTGACAGACAAATGATGAGCGACTATGCGAACCTCTTGAAGCCACCACAACCAAACAATGCGAAAACATCGTTAATTAATCGCTTCTTACGTAATGTTACACAGAAAAAGATACTCGAATCTTCGATACGCAAGAATAATTTCTTTGCCGACAAATTACGTAGTGAGCAGAAACTATTCTCTGGCAATTTATATGTACCAGGTGTAAAGCCAAAGAATTATGAACTAATTGACGATTTGAACGCGGAGATAGCGATGGAGATCGAAATGTCGGGTGCAAATTCGCCACGACACGAATTAGCACAAATCGATAATCTACCGGGCGATGTGGCACGCTTTGAACTTGGTATAGGCGAAATAGCTATTGATATAATTAATGGAAATTATTTGCATATACTAAGAGATCCTACAGAGCAGCTTATGAAGGTGAGTTGGCACTAAAAGGAGACAGTCAAGCATGTACACGATTCTAAACAAATATTAAAATAAATAAAATATGTATATAACAAATAACTAATATATTTTCCTAAATAATACGCAGATCTTCAAATTATACACCGGTTATAGTCGTGAAGGCTATATGACCCCGGTTTTGGTTTTCCTTACCGATCGCACACTGTACGTAACGGATTTGGTGCGTAATCGTTTATGTTCGAAATTCGTGCTCGCCTATGTCGACCTCGATGTGATATTAGTAAGTTCGAAATTTACGATAGCGATATGACATCATTTAAATTTACCACACTTCCAGATGGGTCCCTTTGGCAATACGGTGTTACTCAGCAATAGCGCACGCGATATGCAACAAGTATTATTGGCTGGTGGCCCATATCCCGCTGATGGTTTGGTAGCAAATTTGGAGATGTGCGCGCGTCGTAGTGGCTCTTCGCTACCCGCTGTCGGACAATTGTCGTTTGCTCATCTCGCACCACTACAAGCATTTGTACGCGAAAATTCTTCGGTTGGTGCTACAGACACTTGGATGTACTATGCGGTGGTGAATGTGCCAGCTGGCGTCCTAGGTAATGAGCAAGAGCCCTTGGGGCCGCACGTTAAAGGTTTTCTTATGCATCGACGCATCAAAGAACACCAGGCGAGTAATAGCGCCAGGCATATCTGGAATCCCGGTTATTTCTTGTTGAAGTAAGTTACGGCGTTGTCTCTAGTTCACCTATTTTACTAAATTGGTTCATTGGTTTATTAGGGCTGGTGTTTTATACATGTTCAATGACTCAACACAGAAAATACCAAGCTGGGCTGTGGCACTCGCTGAATGTCAAGGTGCGCGTCGCTCACTCAAAGCGGGAAGGCCACACTGTTTCGAGATCGTTCTGAAGGGCCAACTATTGCAGTTAGCCGCACCGGATGAGTATGTTGCCTCGGAATGGTTGCAAGCGCTGCTGCAAACTGCGAGTGGCGTAAGTAAAATTTTTGTCTTTTAACTCAAAGTGTTGCTCTGACACTAAACATTTTGTTTTTGTAGCTGTTCGAAATGCAGGAAAAGCATAAAACTCTCGGTTGCACGCTAGTTGTGACACAACATCATTTGATAACTTTGCGTGAAGATTTTTCAGCGCCCTTAAAGCAAATTAAGCCGGATATAGAAAATACTCAAAATGTACCAAGTTCTGGCAAGGATTTTATAGCTCGCGTCAATGACGAATGCAGTCTAACAGCAGGCGAAACAGGCAGTCTGGTAAGCAAATTCAATATCAATTCAGTTTGCACATCCAAATTATATGGACCTGTCCGTGTAGTATTAGATCTTGACTGAAATTTAGTTATACATTTTAGTCATAATTAATATGTTAAACTCAATAAAGCTTTATTTTATATTTCTCACAGTTAAGCTCAGCAATGAGTACACCAACCCGTTTTGCACCAAGATCTTGCTCATCAGTGAATTCAACGCCTACTAAACTTTCCCAACTATCACAGTCTACAACCACATGTGGTGACAACACCACACATTCAACTTCTACAAATGCCACCACCACGAACGCAACATCATTAGCCACAACAACTAATTATTCACGACAAATACCGATCGAATGTGCTAAGCAAACGGAAACTCGTTACTCCAATATGTATAGTGTGTATGGGAAGGATTCTGGTCTAGAGATACTCACCTGTGCGGATATAAAAGAAATGACGGGCATTAAAATACCATCGCATAACGATACATGGTGGTGTGTGCTGGAGTTCTCTTGTCAGGAGGTGCGCGATAGCACCGATGATTTGGTGATCTTCTTTGCGAGCAGCTCGGAAATGCAACGTTTCTTACGACTGCTCGAGCAGTTGTGGCAGGCAAAGAATGTAAGTGTAATGAGAAAGTCTTTCAAAAACGTATAAATTATTTGTATATGTTTTCAGAATGATTTATTTCCAATAACGGTGTTGGATGAGGATGATTTAATAGCTGAGCAATGCACCACGCTTTACATGGATATAAATCGTGCGTGGGAACCGCTACTCTCCGCAGCCATGGGCTATCCTTTGTAAGAAGCTTAAAACGAAACAAACGTTATGTGTTTAGAGCAGACAATCTGCAGTGTGGAGAAGAACTAATAGAGCAGTATTTTTTCAAATTTGCAGCTGAATGAGGTTAAAAGGTGTCAGTAAATAATAATTAAGCATTATAAAAGCTTTCGTACTCTCAAAACTTAACTCAAACTTAATTACTATATGAACTACATATTTGCATGCATACAAAAACAAACACATAATCACACAAGCGAAACGGACAGTTATTGCTACTAATAAGTGAAAATAGTTAAGAGATGCAGTGAGTTTAGAAGTGAATTAATATGAAATTGTGATGAATTGACAAGTGAAAATTGTAAAATAATGTACGGTTATGCTTTTGGATATTCTGCTAATTATTTTAAAGTGCTAACTTATGATAATTTTCGTTAATTAGTGAAATATTTATCTGCACTCGTTTGACTGTTAGGAAACTAATAAAGCAGTTTGTTTAGAATGTACTGGATACCAAGAAATATGCCACTTCTCAACATATTGACTTTTTCACGTCAATCTGCGCTAAATGCGAATATCAAGAAAATGCGTTTGCATACAATTTTTCACCGGCAAATAACTTGAAACATTTTTAGCGCAATGCTTAATATATTGCCGATGCAAATTTATTTTTAGCCCAACTTTTTCTATAGTCTGCCTTAGAACTTTTTCTTGAAAGCGCAGATTTTTACGCTCCTTGTAACTATATAATTTTTTTTATTAGCCTTGTGGTTTCCCCCATTAAAAGTAATCTGTAGTACGCAAATGTGTTATCAAAGACATACATACTTACATCTAGTGTGGTATTGTCAAAGCGAAACTTTATCATTTCATGCAACATCGCCATTAAAATTAAGTTTATGCTATAGTAAATCGTGATATATTCATTTAAGCATACGTAAATATTTATTTTTTGTTACAATATTTACACCAATTGTGTGTTAATTTTTTTTATTAATTTATGGATAATCAAAAAATGTAATTTTTATGTAAGATGAAATGCGGAACTGTTGAATATAATATTTTTGAATTTCGAATTCTATATATAAAATATGTAATGTAATTTTTTTATATTTAATAAGTTAGGCATACAATTACAGTTGATGTGTTTTCACATAATTTAACGCTTTCATATTGTGATTTTTTCCAATATACATTGTAAGTGCTTTTCTTTTTTCTTTACTTGTTTAAGCAAACTTTTTAATTGATATATTCTTTCACAACTGTGTGTGGGCGTGCTGGAGCGTATAAAATGCACTTGTAGAAAACGGCACAAAAAATATTAGCGAAATAATTAATTCTCAAATGGCAATTGTTATTGCGAACAAATAATGTAGTAAAATGTATTTTTTTATTTTTTTCTTCGAAGGTTGCTTACAAAGTATATATACATACATTAAATGATACATGAATACTCGAACTCACAATATATTAATATATATTTATGTATAATACAGCAAAAGCAGAGAAGAAAAAAAGAAAGTGGGTTATTGGACATGCAAAGTTCTTGTAATAATATAATATTACTCATGTGGCGGGTATTCTTGAATTGCACGTAATTTCACGCAGCATAATTATATATACATACGTTTATATATATACATATATAAATATGCATATTTTAATATGTATACTGCATAAGCTATATAAGCTCTAAATTAAACAAAAATCTATGCAATACAAGAATGGTATTATTATACAAATATACAAAATACATACTTACACATGTCTTGTCAAATGTTATAAGTTTTCATACTTCGTATATAATCGTAAAAGAAATATTCATACTATACTAAACGCTGAAATTTTCTTACTAATTCCCTTTTTTTATTAATTATTTAACATACTTTGTCTTTAAAAGTATTTATTGTATTTAATTGTTGAATTTTCCCGCATTTTTGAGTTGTCTAAATTACATGCGAATTTTTCTCGAATTGCTAGCTTAAAAAATTGCTTCAAGCAAACTGTGTTGCCTTCCGTTCAAAAATTAAATTTAAACATAAAACAAAATTACTGTTGCGCATTTCCAGCGCTCCGCTAAAAATTTATATATTTCGTATTTTTTGGCTTTCATTATGCACAAAATATTATTTTGTATTTTTGCATACTTTTTTTTTTCAAACCCAATCATGATTTATGGTATAACAAATTAAATTTGATTGCCCCATCCTCATATGTCAAAAAAAAATCCTGAGCTTTCTTCATATTTATTATAAAGCTGTATTAAGTTTCTGTTTATAATTTATTTACCTAATGTGGAGCTGGTGACAGCTCTGTCTAAAAACTAATTGCTTCTTAATTGCCTCTAAATTATATGATTACATACGATGTAGAAAATTAAAATCATTGCTGCAACTCATACTATAAAAAACAATAAGGAAAAAGTTACGAAAACCAAATGTATCAAATAAAATATGGTTAATACCAAAGAGTATCAATTGATTGTGTCTTTCATTTCATATAAAAAAATGAGGAAATGTATCCAATTAAAGAGAGCTGCAAGCGGATTTCAAGACAAGACATTCCATTTCAGAGAATTTTGCCCCTATGACGACAACAACAACCGGATTCTTATCCAAGCAACTCGGACCATTCCTCGCAATTACTTCAAGATTATTTACTGCCACTACAACAAAAACAGTAACATTTTATTAAAAGATTTTTACACAAAATTATTCGGTTGAAAAGTCCAATTACATATTTTTTCTTGAATAAAAAGGTGCAAAAATTCACCAAAAACCTAAAAACCTCAAACATCCACAGACTAGGAAATGAGTACCTGCGGTTGCCGATCTTTCTCTAAACTTTAACGACTGTAACATCGCTCTATATAGCTTAGCTATCATGTCTGAAAAAGTTATTTAAGCGTATCACATTTGTTGTAGCAATTTTTTTTGGCAGTAAACAAGCTGGTAAGGGTAATACTCGAAAATTCTACGAAAAGATGCCTCGACTAATAGAAGGTTTCAAGACCGGAGCATACACTTATAGAACCCCCAGAGGAGATCTAGTGACTGATGCCCAGAGCATACTAAAATTATGGTGGGAATACTTCTTCAGCCTGCTGAATAGCAATGGAGCAGCGTTATTGTTGCCTGACCATGAAGAAGTTCGAATAGCAATTACCCATCTGAAGAAAAACAAAGCCATGGTGGCCGATGAATTGTCGGACGAGCTATTCAGATACGGCGACGAAGAACTGATAAGGAGCATGCAAAAGCTCTTTTGTGGAATATGGAAATAGTAAAAATTTTAACTTTGCTATAAAATTGTTTTGGTGGAAAGCTTTGCTAGCTAAAAGCTTAATTTCAATATCAGAACCATTTTCTCTCTGCACATGCGCGCAATCGCCTACCCTAACAACCATTTGACAAAGACAACGTTTGTCGGAAAACAACAACCTGCTCGCCAAACATAACATGTAAGCAACCACCACCCAAAATGAAGTCGCATAAAGGCGCAAGTCGAACGTGGTGAGAGCGAGAGACGCGTTTCCAAGAAGCTGCCATTGCCACTACAAAGCACCGTGAACGTGGCGTCAGCTGCCATTCAACGCTCGACGACAACAATTTCAAGACGTAACGGTACAATTAGCGGATGTAACTGCTACCGGATATGTGGTTATTGCTATTGTTGTGAATTATAATGTATTTTTGTTAAGTCAGCGTGTCTGCAGACATGACAAAATGCTTTTAAATTAAAATAGTTTACAAATAAATAGTTATTAGTAAGTTTAATATGACAGAGAAGTGTAAAACAACAAATAAAATGGAAAAGAAACAATAAATGTGCTTTAAACAAGAACTCAGAATACATAAATACAAAGATATGTGTACATAAGTGACTAGTGTGTACATAGCTATATGTATGTAAAGTCACATTTCATTTGTGTACATACATATGTGTGTGCACTTGTCCTCATGACTGTGTTTGTGCTGAAAAGTGAAAAGCTACCCTCCAGGCAAGAAATCCATAAACACAAGGATACGATGGCGCCTCCACACACATACGATGGGATCACGCGCACATTTACTATTACACATACTACGTAGTGACTGGGAACAACGTACCACAAACAATTACAAAAACACCAAATAGTACGAAGTTTAACTTTCAAAGTGAAAAATGTGTAAAATGGAAAAGCCAAAAACAATAACTACCAATACTATTATATACCGTTAGAATTTACTACCTCTAAAACGAGAACTCCAGTCATTTTCAATGGCAATTATATACTCACGCACTCACACACTCGCTCTCTTTCTCTCTCTCTACATCCTGCTGCATATTTTGTTGCCGTTCTCTAGCGAGTTCATTGCCGAGTACAAATGCTAATTGAAATGGTTTTACTTTCCTAAAAACTTTCATTTTTAAAGATTGGTCTACTATTTATTAAACAAATTAATTGTTTTAAATCTTGCATGACTTCAAAGTACATGGAAATTAAAATTATTAGTTTCAAATACGGATAAGTGTTTTTGCGAGTAATTTACATAGTTGCGCTCAGTGAAATTTATCAGTACAAACATTCATTGTCAATACGCCTTAAAGAAATAAAACACTTCGGAAGTCGGCATGACAATTTACCCATAAAATTCGTAAATAAGGCAGAATACTGCACATCCAAGGCACCACACAAGGCTTCTGTCTAAAATCCGGCAGTGGAAAATGTATTTTTTTTTTACATCGTCTGTAGACAGAATTTGTAGGTACCAGCAACAAATTTGTTTCAAATGATACCTACAGATATTTGTCCGACAAAGCTACTATGTTTAACATACTCATCAAATATCCTCAGTCGATCATTTGTATACCAATATCTTCAACCTGAAACATTTAAAAGCAACGATAGTTTAACTCATGGGTTTCCTAGGGTAAAAAACAGCCCTTTTTCAACAATTTTTTTCTCATATAAAAAATTAAATATTTTATTAGAATTTTTTATTGTTACAAACATACACTGTTAACAAAGAAATTCTGAAATTTTTGGGAAAAAATATTTTAAACTCGACCATTGCGACGCTTTTCCGGTGGCCCGTCGGTAAAAAGGTGCGCCCGGCTTGGCCGAATAACTCCTTACAGGATCATCTGAAGTGAAAAATAGGTGTTTTAACTAAAAAATTATACAAAAATTTCAGTGAAAATTTCGCGAAATTTTTTTTCCAAAAAGTTGTAATCGAAAAAAATCCTTCGTCCAAGTTTTTAAAAATTGTTTTGTGTAAAACTTCATGAAGATCGGTTGAGTAGTTCTCCAGAAATCTTGCCAACCGATTTCGCTAAATTTTTTTTCCAAAAAGTTGTAATCGAAAAAAATCCTTCGTCCAAGTTTTTAAAAATTGTTTTGTGTAAAACTTCATGAAGATCGGTTGAGTAGTTCACGGGAAATCTTGCCAACCGACTTCAAAAACACAGTTTCGAGAAAAACGCCTTTAAAGACGGCGCACTCAGTTCTCAAGACGGTATCTCCAAAACTATTACTCGGATCAACTTGAAAATTTAGAACAATATTCTAAAGGTGTTGTAAAATTAAATAAGACAATACAAAAATTTAGATATTTTGAAACGCGTAAATCCATGTAACCCCTTAATAATTTTATAACCGAAGACGAGTTTGTCGAAATGTAAGCTCCTAGAGGTCGTAAATTACGAAGCATGAAGTATTGAAAAGCTTTTCATAAATTCAATAAATCTCTTCGTTGCTTTAATAATTTTGTAAGCTCCTAGAGATCGTAAATTACGAAGCATGAAGTATTGAAAAGCTTTTCATAAATTCAATAAATCTCTTCGTTGCTATTGCTACAACAACGTCGTAGTTCTCATTCCTTCTGACCTCCTCCTTCACATTAGATAAGACCGGGTCCAGAAGGGATATATGATGCGAGTCCCCTGAACTATAAATTTACTAATTATTTTTTTATTTTAAGAAAACATTACTTTACAAGTGCTCTGGTAAAATTTTGATAATTTGATAATAACGAAACATTCAAATACCAAACTCATTTCTTAAAAAATCTGTAGTGAAGAAATACAACGATACTAACATCTCTATCCACTAAACATTTGGCATTGAGAGCAGTGGACGGCATGAGAGGATCTGTCACTGTATCTTCACTGGCTCTGAGATTTTGATAAATAATCTTATTATTTAAAAGAAAACACAAAATATGTATATTCGTAATTACTTTTGGAATTAATAACGAAACATTCAAATCATAAAACTCATTTCTCGCAGGGCATATTTCGTTTTGCGCTATGGTCTTGCGTAATGTTAATTCGTTGATGGCTCGACAACGATACTAACATCTCTATCCACTTCCTAGCAACACTTTGGCATTGAGAGTAAGAGTGAACGTAACAAATTTGGTTTGCTCGTTTCTCCATCACACTAAATCGCTCAAACTTTCACCACACTAATAGCAAGCAGAGGAATTTTAGCAAAAGAAACTTTGCCCATTGCTCTCCCCACATAACGGTTATTTGACACAGTCTCTCAATGTACTCATTCTATCGCCGAGTAACACTCAATCATACTCACTCTTTAACTCACCACCAATTCAAGTGAGTGAGTGAGTAAGTGTGCGAGTAAAGCTCACTGGGTTACTCGGCGCAAGCACTAAGAGCATTCATTACACGTACCTGCAGCCAAATATAGCAGCCCTATAAATATATGGAGACATATAGCACACTTACACGTGCATATTTACTAAATCATATGACTTAGAAGAGTCTCCGCACTATACTCGTATTAATAGAGGTACATATAATAGGTGCAAGCCACCCCAACCCCCTTAACATACACACACACACAAAAGTTATTGCTAATATGAGACTCTCACCCCAGTGTAATTACCATTTCGCGAAGCATGAGTAAGCGCACCCTTTCCCATTCCACAAAATGCTCGCATGTCGCTGCCGCTTAGCAGCAGCAGCAGCAACACACAGCGTAGCAAGTGAAAAGTGAAACATTTCCCGTTAGTCTTGCATATACATACATACCGACGTTATCACGTAGATTGCGCCTCACATGCGATTTCCACCCCCGAAATGGAAAACAGAAAAATAACAACAGCAAAAGACATCAATAAAAGCAACAACAGTGCATAGAAACAACGACATTTAGTAAGGGACGTAAAAGCAAGCAGCAGAATAGCGACGCCACCTGAAGTTGTAGACCAAAAATGTATACCATTTACGACAATTTCTCTACTGTTCTTATATGGTTTCAAATAAATTACTGCAGTCGCCTCGAGACAAATCTGACAGTAAAACGAACAAAAAGCTTTAATTTTTTTATGTTTGGTTGGCATGACATCTGTCAAAGACTTTCAATAACCTTACAGTATATAAGAATTTCTTTCATTTTTCTAATACTTATATTGTATATACTTATTTCATATGAATTGCACCGTTCCGTTCGTTTTGGGAATCTAAATACATATGTATATGTTTGTGTTAAACAATTCTGAAGTGGGTTTGAAAATTGGATAAATTTGAGAGATATGTAGTGCAAGGAAAATAAAACTATGCTCATTACTAAACAAACAGATTTTAAAAAAATTTCAAAGCAAATACTTAAAAATATAATATAAGGACTTATTTCCAATGAACTTATGGTCGAAGAAGTTTAAAAAAGTTATAAGTTAATTGCCCAAAAAATGGTGAGCAACTCGGGTAAATGCCATTTTTAGATAATTTGAAACTTAGCTAAAGTTTAGTGGGTCAAGCTAAAGATCTGTAAGGTAACTAATGACTTTACATAACTTCAATTTGTAAGCACTTTTTAAGGGTTATCTTCAAGTATTCTCTAAAAAATTTAGAAAATTTTACAAGAATATATCAAGCTATTATAAATAATATAAATATAAAATAAAATCGGTATGTCTTTTGTATCTTTAGCGCCGAACTAAGCTTGGCTTTATCGCTCGCATATACATACGTATGTATCTATGTATTTGGTCTCATGCTGGTATAAGACTTATTCATTTAATTACTTTCACTTTAGAAACGCCGAACCAAGGGCATAATAAATTAGTGAAAGCATAGCAAATCAAGCACACTCTATACTCTACCATTCACACTGTCTATCCCGCATCACACGAAGTTTCTACCCCTGCGCCGATATCGCAGAAAAATCATTAGAAACAGGAAAACAACAAACCATTGTCGTCTACTGGGTGGTAGTTAAAAGACCCCATAGGAACAATCATACCACAATAAGCGAGTATACTGATTTTTTAAATGTATTTATAGAATGGCTGTGACACTCTTTTCTCAGTGTAAAATCAACTTTTAGATTTCTGGGACCCTCCATTTTTTCGATTTATTTGCATGTTTGAGAACAAAAACAAATTTTAATAATCGAAATTCGCTATAGTGCTTTTCAAAATATTCTCCATTAAGATATTTACATTTTTGCATACGTTTAAATAAATTGTCGAAGCGTTTTTGCCACTCTGATTAAGGTATCTCCAAAACATGCCTTTTGAACGCATCAACCGCATCAACGCATCTTCAGATGGCGAGTAATGATGACCTCTAAGTTTAATTTTTCAAACGTGAATTAAAAAGAAGTCATTTGGTGCCGAGTCAAGACTTAATGGAGGATGACTCATCACATCTATGAATGCTCAAAAATTCAATTGTTCCAGTCCATGGTTGAGAGCTCGCATTGTCTTCGGTGGTTGGTTTTCCCGATTTCTTGAAAGACAACTGGCGGACAAGTGGTTGGATACCTTTCAGGATTTTACTGTTCTGCGTTGTTTCAATGCTAGGCCGCAGTGCAACTCCACACTAAATTGAATTTTTAAATTCTACCTGCCTTAAGGTCCCACCACGAATCTCCTCAAAGGGCCAAAGGACATGAGCAGATTGAAGCGAATTCCAAGAGCTAACTGCTTCCCGTGGTACCAGATTTAAGTCCCCGTTCAGACCTTGTGGGTTTTGCTACTACCAATTGGGCACCCATCAAACTCAATGACTGCTGACAATTGTCGCTTGAACTTCAAAAGTATTTTCATTAGAGGGAATTTCATTTAAAGTCATTAATATCAGTTCAAGCTGAGTATTAAAGCATTATCTTGGATTTTCTGGTCATATTAAAAAAAAAAGTGGTGTACTCTTTTTCCTGCAGGCATACCGAGCTCACATGCACACATTCGACATTAACGACATATACACACATACAAGTGCATGGCTATCGATATTCCCACCCTCAAGGTGGCATCACTACTCGCCACTTTTTATTGCTATTGTACATATTGTTTTTGTTGACTTCACGATGCTTGCTATTGTATTCCGCCTGCTAGCAGTTTACTGCTGACGATAGCTTTTACTTAGTTGACTCGATTTGTGCTACATCCATATTTGGTCGCTAGTCTGCGTTAGTCCTTCAGCTTTTACTTCTTTTGCGTCGTGTAATACAGCAATAAATGGCGCTCGTTGTATTAGTTTGGAGCCGATTTCTTTGGGTAGCGACGGGTACATTGTGTATAGAGAGAAAGAGTCTCATAGTCAAAACCAGAGCCACTGGCAATTTAGTGTCAACTTCTCAGTTGCCAATTTCACAACAGCACCGCGCGGCGTTCACAGAAATTGAAAGTTAAAAATATAATTTCTTTCCGCACAACCTTAACTGCAGAGACACACAAAACTGGTTTTGTTGTTGTTGTTATTGTTGCTGTGTTTCTTTTTGTTTTCTTCGCGACTACAAGAACAGCGCCACCCACCAACCCCCAGCCGCACGTAAGATTACATAGACAAGTAAGTGTGTACTTGCATAATTGCATAGTGGGGGGTGGAGAATAGAAGTGCTGCAGCAGTACACCAAACATCTCACCCTTAAACGGTAGCAGAGACACCACAGCAGGTTAAGCTGACTCACACCGTGCTCTTAGTAGACGGGCGTGCGTTGCGGCCACAGACGGACGCACAGTGGACGCGCATTAACTATTCTGAGTTGTCAGCAGGACACACACACACACACACATACAATCATACATTTACAAAAAATATACAAATTTATACACATACTCATATACATACATATATTAAATATTATATGTGCACATAATTATATATGTAAATATGTATGTCTTTCGTTACATATGTGCTTATACATACATATATGATAGATTTACATACATACTAAAGATGTGCATGTGAGTTTATGTCTGTATGGTGTCTTCAGTCGCAGCCCATTTTAGCCGCTTAAGCAGTAGTGTTAGTGTTGCCGTGATTAAATCATCGCCGCCAAACTGTGCGCTCGCGAAAAACGAAAGTTGAAGCACTTCAATATGCCACTAGCATAAGCAGCGGTAGGAACAGTAGAGGCGCGACAGTAGCAGCAAAGCCTAGCCAAATAGCCAACTTGTCGCTGACATCCGCACCGCTGTCAGGCAGTTATACTTGGTTTGGTGTGTGAATTGGCAGCAGAATGCTGATGTGTAGTGAAGGTTGTGTGTAAATTGCCTGATTTTTTTCTTTCTTTTCGAACACAGTGTAAAGTGAGCAATAAAAGGACATTTTCTAAGCTATAAAACGAATGCTTCTTATTGATAATAAAAACAAATAAAACTAAATTTAATAATAATAATATATTATAAAACTCAAATTATAACAAAATGTGCAAAATTGTGTAATTACAGTACGGAAGAAATGCAAAAAGTGAAAAGTGAAAGCCTAAACGGATAAGCAATAATTTACGCAACCCACCCAAACAAGTTTGCCAGCGCGAATCATTTTCCATTTTTTTTAATTAATTTTCAAATAGTTATAGTTCTGTATAAGTGACGTAGTGAACGCTATTAACTTTTTTCGTCGCTGACACAAACTCGCCGTAAACGTGTCATGATGAATTTCTCCGCGTTCGGTGGTCCCTTCTCCGGCATACATCAGTTTGCGGCCAAATTTGGACACGACACACAAGGTCCACCCGGCGCCTTTGCCACGCCCACCGGTATCAATGGCAATGCAACGGCGGGAGTCGCCGATAATCATGTGCAACGCTATCAGACCAACGGCAATCATTTCAATCAAAATATACCAAATGGTGAGTAGTGTAACTAGTAAGCAACTGCATGCGTATATACTATATATGTACATATGTAGATGTATGTACATACATCTATAAAATAACGTAACATCCCTTTTCATAAGTTTATAGGCGAAGCAAAAGCCGTTATAATAGAAACCACTCATATTGAAACAACAATTGAATTTTGGTTATAAAAATGGTTATATATTGGTTAAATATTGGGTATATATGGGTTATATATTGGCTATATCTGACAGTTGAGGCTGAAAATTTTATGTTACATATGTATATATAACATGATGTTGTGCATCGTTAGCAATAAAAAACTCAATTTCGATTTTTTTGATGATACGTTGTTTTGCATTTTAGGCGAGGATATGTACATTAAAATTATTAAAAAGTACACAACATACATGCAAAATAATGGTTGCGCAGTGGCGCTTATGCGAGCAAAACTAATGTGAGCTGGCTATTTTGATATTGATTATTTTCTTTTTATTTCCACTAACACCCATAAAGAGCAACATTCACCCCACCAAGCGCTACAAAGTACTTTTGGCCGCACGCTTATAAATTATGCTTTTGTTGTGCGCTTATACACGCTTTACGTGTTTTTGACTCATTACCTAGCCACCCCAAGCCACTTTGCTGCACGGAGTGGAAAAAACAGACGTGCACACATACATACTTACAGAAACAAAAAACGCACAACAATATACTGATATATTTACATATATTATATAATACATACACACATGTATGTATATATGTCAGCATGTATATATGTATGTTGGCGTAGTTAAAGTATTTAAAAAAATATATAAAAAACCTACTAACTTGCAACGTAAGCGCAACTGCAGCTCAAACGTTGCAAAGTGGAGTTATAACACGGCAAAGGCACAGAAGTCAAACGGTTAGGTGCACAGCGTTGTAGGGTTCCATTGCAGCGCCAGTACTACAACTCGCACCATAAACATCGCTTTGCAGGCAGCAGTGTGGCAGCACAATTTGGCGGCAGCTGTAAAGCCAGCACCAGCTCCAGCTACACAGGCGGCACGGCCATTGCACTGCACTCATCAGCGCCGCATTTACTACCATCCCCCATGCTCTGGTGAACTGTGGTTGTGTACAGGGTTGGTTGACGGCAAAGCGCTTTGGCGGCGATGCTTTTGAAATTGCATTGCATACAAATTGGCGCGGTTTGCCTCGCTTGTTCAAGCTCAGAGTTTCACACGGTGTTGTGTGTGAGTATTGCGTGTGCCCCCTTATTGCGGCTGTCACTGCTTTAAAAGCCCTCGTTTTTGCCTGACTACAATTTGCCACCCCTGCATGCAGGTTATTGCCATCTGTTTGCCCATGCCGCGGCATTGATTTTCCTTACAGCTTTATGTATTCGCGTACGTATATATATATTTACTTATATCTTGTATTTGTAGAAATGTACATGAATAAAGTCAGTGTTTGTTAGCTGTTGAAGTTGCTTTAATTCTGCTACGTCTTTGAGCTTTCGCCTTTTGACAGCTACTGAAAAGAGTCCAACCATTTAAGTCAACAAAACAATATTAAAAAAAAAAAAACAATATTTTTCCAACTCCATTCAAACACCGTTTGAGCTTTCATAATTCATCAAAGCATTGATCATGCCTGAAAACTGCCACAAACATTCAAAACTGTCCACCATACGCTTCGCCATCATCAATCAGTCAATCACCTGCAACGACACCAAGTTCTAGTGCACCGCCCCGGTCACACCGTGCCAACAACCGCTTTTCGCGCTTGCAACGAAGTCACTTTCTTATTCGCGTGCGCCCACACCGCGCTCGGCTACACCACCCCAAACGAAAGTGACTTCCTAAAGGATGCTGCTATTTCATAATTCAATTCATTGTCATAGCAACGCAAGCTGTTTGTACATACGTAAGTGTGTGTAGGCTATATTTATGCACACGAACCAATGTACCATATTTTCGTACATATACACGAATTCTTTCTTCCGTTTGCCTTCCTTCTTTCGATGAATTGCTTCGCGCTTTACGATTCCTCCGCTCTCAGCACCACGGCCCAGCTCAAAGTGCATTGATCTCGCGCTGCATGCGGCATATTGTCATGCAATTAATTGCACATATTGAGCAATAAATATTTTGTTCTTACTCAGGTAGAGGTGTGTTAGTTTTCCTATTGGCTTTAATTCCCAAGGGCCGTCAATTACATTTTCATTTGTTTCTTAGCAAATGGAATGCAATTAATTGCATGCAACACTTGCTTGAATACACATGTTGTATACAAATATATTCTTATATGTAATATGAGACAGCGTGTAATATAGTGCATGCAAACACTGCAGAAGCCGTCCAAACTTTCTTTCATCCGACAAAATACAAATGTCTTGTATAAGAAATATTGTAGAAATACCGTGGCATATTTAAAGAAGGCATTAATGCTACGGTGCAGTTTCATACCCTGAACAGCGTACAATAAGTTTTTCACGCAGTTTGTAACACCCAGAACAAAAGTTCGGTGACCTTATAAAGTATACATATATGTATATGTACAGGATTGTCCGGAAAGTAATATGTAGGACTGAGTCGATTTAAAACAGTTTATTGAACCAATAGATACAATTCTTTAAATAAAATAAAATTTTCAAAATAGGCTCCTTCTGCGTCTGCAGCGCTGCCAGCGCGACTTCAACCAACGAAGGCGTCACGGAAGCCATTCTCCGGAATAACCTTGAGAGCCGAGATGCATGCTACTTGAATCCCCTCTGTCGCTTGCCTTTCAACGTCCTTTTCAGGCAAGGAAACAAAAAAAAATCTGGGGGCCACATCTGGGTTGTAGGCGGCTGTGGAAGCGTTGGGATGCCGGCCTTAGGTAGCTGTTCACAAGAAAGGCGGTGTAGGCCGGGGCGTTGTCGTGGTGCAACTTCCAATCGGCTGCAATGTCTTTTCGGACTCGATTGATCCTTCGTTTGAGTCTCTTGAGGACTTCCACGTAAAACTTGGCATTGACGGTTTGTCCAGGAAGAACAAATTCATGTTGGACTATGTCTTTGATGTCCAAAAAGATAATGAGCATCGTTTTCACTTTGGATTACTCAATCTTCCTTTTTCTGGGCGAGGAGACGCCGGCGTGTGCCAAACCCTGTGTAAATATTCAGTGTGATGAGTTGAATCCGTTTAATCATATCCGTCTGTCCGTCGTCTATATGTGCTAGTCTTTCAGTTTTTAAGATTTCTATCTGAAAATTTCCGCAAGTCTTTTTTCTTGCCAAGAAGCTGCTCATTTGTTGGAACTGCCAATATATTCCTTCTATCGAAAACTTTTATTTTTAGACAAGATATCTTCACGAAAAATTAACAAACAAAATCCAGTTCTTGGATGAAAACTTTTTATTTGTGAAGGGTATTCTGACTTCGGTACAACCAAAGTTAACGTTAATTCTTGTTTTGGCTGTGAAAGTATATAGTAAGGGTACCTATTGTAAGCAACTTAAGCTGACAGCAAAAATGGCATTTATAATCAATATATGTTTTAAACTCGACCAACTTTTAATACATAAAAAATTAAAATTTTTGTGTTAAAAATATTTCATGCTCACACACAAGAACTTCTACTTCCAACCATATTTTGTTTTTAAACTCAGCTTTCACTGCCACACTAAAGGTGACACTCGGCCGTATGATAAAATCTCTACAAGAACATGGAAAACAGTAAAGAATTGAGTAAAAGATTATAAATGGTAACACAGCGCCGACAAATTCATTTTGAAGTACTAAACTAATGGAGTTTTTATTGATTTTTCGTTACTGCCGACGATGACGATGATGATGGCGTTGTCGGCAATGACTACGACATTGGGGTTGGAGACAGTTTTCGAGACGAGGGTTATGGTAGAAATATGTACATACATTAATTGCAGGCGGCGGTGATTGTGTGGTTGTTTTTGTGGCGCTTATGTACACACACAATCATCATTACAACTATACTGATAATACAGTTTTGTATAACAAATATAACAAAAACAACAAATTCGTACGCCAGTATGAGAAATTAAGACGACTTCAGTTTTGTTTAGTGCTCGCTTCTACTTTTATGCAGCTTAAAGAAGTTGGAGAGTCAGCTGTGCAAAAGCAAGAAGGAGGCAAGCGAAGTGCACGACCGCTGGCGCTAGCCTTAGGGGGTGGTGCGGTGGTGGGGTGGTGAGTAACAGCACAACGCTTGCATGCGATCGACCTCTCCCAAAACGCTGGCAAACCGTTGCAATGCACACATAAACAACAAAAACAAAAAACAGCAGTTGAGCGAAAAAAAGTTCCTTCAAAAGCAACTATATAGGGTGGTAGGAAAACAAAAGAGAAAAAGCGAAAACACACCACCGTTTTTGACGTTTTAGCAGCGTTGCTGCTAGTCTGTGCTGTATACATACATATGTGTTTGTGTATGCGTATGCTTACACAGCCAACCCACAATGCAGCCATTGGCTGCAGCGGTGGAGCCCCATTTCCGTTGGAGCTCTCACTACGCCAACGAGGTATAAGTGAAGGGCTGGGAAAATGATTATCACTTAGATCATGATGATGGTACTTCTGTTTGTAGGCTTGTATATTTTCTATGCATATGAGTAGATGTACATATGTATGTATACATATATTTTTAAATAGTATATGCTTTGGTAGGTTTGAGTCATCATGCATACATACATACATATGTATACACACATATGCTTTCTCCCCAAACAACTTTTTGTTTTTGCAAAAGCTATTAAAGTTGATAGTCTAGGCTGAAATGTCTGAGTAGAAGCAAATAAATGCATGAATTCGAGACGAAGGCCATAAAATTGAATGCTCCTTAACTTGATTTTTTCAGCATAAAATCAGTTTTGAAGTATTTGCATTCAATAAGTTGATGTATTTTAGCGTTTCACATAAAAAATAAAAATTAACTATTTGGTAAATATAAACTTTATATAATAATTTTATGTTTGCAACATTATATTATGTGTGTGAAATTAAATATTTTTTGTAGTAAATTTCAATTGAGATCATTGGCAATCGCAACAGAAACGAATGGTGCAATTATATTGATTAAACTTTATCATGCTAAATTAATTTTATTTTTAACATACTTTAGGGCGCTTCACCATTTGATTGTGTTCAGCTTTAACTTTTCACGTCTTTCGATTTTATACGGCGCGTGCCAACCGACCGGCTTTACATATCAACCCCAACTATAAAGAGGGTTGTAAATACATACATTTATCTAAATGCTCACATATACGCACACGTGCTCCCTCCTCGTATTCGTTTCAGCGTAGTGTGTAATTGTACGAGTACTTCTTTGCATACGACAATCAAACATTCACGATGTATGTATGTATGAATATGTATATATTATGTACACATGTATGTGTTTGTAGTATCAAACTGTCCGCGCACATCAGCTACCCCTACAGCTAAGCACCATTCCCATGAAATCACTCAAACTCTGAACTACTATATAACTCTTACTCTCTTTACCACAACCACTCGTTATTTTGTGCACCTTCACTAATCACACTCGCTATTTACACTCTCACTCTTTTTCCACCTTACTCATACACTCTTTTCTACATTTTCCCTACATGACTCTTACTCTAAGTATTAATAATCCCTCTCTTATCTGCATTGCCACTATCTTTGTGCTGCTACCCTTACTAATTTCTACTTTCACTCAAACTGGAAATTTACTGAAAAGAGTTTAATTTATTCACCATAAAATCGTGGGGCTGGCTTATACAACTAGTTCCTCACACGGACTCATCCTTATGCATGTGCATAATACTCAAACTCTCTTAACGCAATACTCACACACGAAAATACTCTTACTTTCCGCATATACTCATTTCTGCTGAATGCAAAACTTTTATTCAGCACATTTCACCGAGTTATTTCCTCCACTATATATTCGTAATTTGATATATAGGCTAAACGCACGTACCTTCACTCACTTTCTATGCGCGCTCTTTCTCTTTTTCTACTCATCACTCACTTTCTCACTCATTCTAATAATGTGACCAGCGCTTGCACTTGTTGGAGAGTGAGCGTTTGCGCGCTTTTTTGCGCTCACCATGATGCACAGTTATCGAGAAAATAAAGGGCGAGTGGCGATTTCTTACTCGTACGAGTATGTTTGGTGAAAGTGAAGTGAAAAGTGAAAAGCTACTAGTTTACATGTCATCCAAATGGTAGTTGGTTTTGTTGCTTTTGCTTTTGCTGCTCCACTATGCCAGAGCCGATGACTCCGATCCATAACTGGAGTAGCGTTTCAAAGTTCGTACGCAGAATCGTATACCCGTATCTGTATTCGTATTCGTATTCGTACTAGTACCCGTACCCGTATTTGAAAATTCACAATCCTGTTGTTGTCTGGCAGAGACGGGACAGTATCTCTTCAATGTTTGTTTGTTTGACACTACTTTTATTGGTTCATATTCGGCAATATGTAAACAAGTGAAAACTTTTGTTTTCGCGCAGACATTTAATTTCGCCTCTTTACATATTTGTAATAAAGTTGGCCAAAATTTATATGTAGATATTCTTGAGAATTTATGTGTTTGTTTCTGTATTTTGTGTCTATCTGTTGATAGACTATTGGTTTTTATCCTAAATTGATTTATATTCTCTGTCCAACACTTACACATTTTGACACACAATTCATTTAATGTTTTCATTATTTTTGTGCGCGTGTCCTTTTTGTGATTTGTACTTGCATTTGTGGCACACATTTTTTAGTTTTTTTATCTTTGATTTATCATGGTTTCTTACTGGAATTACTTTGTAAGTATCATTTATGGAATATATGGAATATTTCCATGCATTAAGCACAAATATATGTCTATTTAAAAAAAAATCACCTCTTTGGTATAATGACTTAAACATCATAAGATGAAGTCTGTTCAAAAAAGTTTATATAAAGGGGTTTAAACCAGTTTAGAGCCCCTCTAAAAATTCAAATGGACAGATGCGGTAGCCCATAGTCGCCCGCTTTAAAAAATTCTGTTTCAAAAAACCCTCGTTTAAAGTTGTACGTACTGAAGATGGCTGATCCGAATGCCTCAGCGCTGTAACGGAATGGGATTGAAATAGAAGAAAAACTTTTGCTTTTTTATTCTACCAAATTTTACATTGTTTTAAAACCCTAAAGTGTTCTTCAGTTGACTTATCCCGGATACCTCAGAGTAGAAATTTGCTATTAGCATAATAATAAACAACATTTTAAGTTTCAGTATCTGATAGGTACTGGAATTAAAAGTTCTGAAAAATCTCATAATTTCATTAACACAAAATAAATCTCTACTTAACTTTAATATATTGGCATAACACTTGGTTCTCATGACAATATTGGTCTAGTTAACCGAAGCTTCCTCGGACTTTTAACCAGTCAAGGACTGAATCAACAGCATTTTCCTCCAACCCCTTGGCAATATAGATAGACAGATATAGAGTTATTTATATATAAATGATCACGATGAAAAGACGAGGTGAAATCCGGGTAACTGTCGCTTTGTCCGTTCGTCCATCGGTCAGTTCGCGCAAGCTGTAACTTGAGCAAAAATTAAGATAGCTTGATCAAACTTTGTTCGACGCGTCCTTTGGGAAAAATAATTACGAATTTGTAGATGGATGTAAACAGATCACTGCCACGCCCACAAAAAGCACTAATTATATAGAACTCTAATTAGACGCAGGAAATCGCAATAGCAAGAGGCACCTGTGGGACAAAAAATTTGGAAAAGTGGGCATGGCTAATAAGCTTAATGTATATATCTCTTAAACCACTTAAGCTACAACAACCAAACTCACTTAGAGCAAATATTATATGAACTCTTACCGACAGTGTGAAAATGAATAAAATCGGATGATGATCACTCCCCATATAACGGTGCTGTTAAAAACTATTTAAGCTCGCTCGACCGATTCCAACTAAATTTGGACCCCAGTACCTATAGTTAACTTGTTACTGAAAATATTCAATGCGAGTCAATGTGTCAGATTTATAATTAAAGTTCAAAGAGAATCCTTTCTGTGGGTTAAAAGGAGTCAATACTTCCCGTAGCCCCTACAACCCTAATATAAATATTTCGAACTTCCGGGTGACTTTATACTCCATATAATGGCCAATATGTGAGTTATCTTAATAAAATTGATATAATGTTTTTTTTTTCTTAAAAGCAATCAATTTTCGACACCCTCGCTGTCACTGTTATAAGTTATATAATCGGCAAGAACTTAAGCTATGCATAAACAATATTCACATAACCACATACTCCAATAAATCAACGTAATATTTAATTGAAAACGCTGAATTAAATGTTCATGTTTATTTTATATGTTTTATCTATGTAATTAAGAATGTACTCTATAAGGTTGCGACACTACCCACAGGTTTATTGAATTAATGTAATAAAAGGATATTCTGTTCTATTTAAGGATAAACAGCAACCCTGCACCAAAATTACAGCTGCTAATGAAATATTAAAAACTTCCGTGAAACATATGAGCCGACGCGACATCTCAAGATACATAAATTATATGTATAAGTCCATGTACGTTATGTGTGTGCAGCCTAGGAGTATAAAAGTTTGTGTACATCAGCATGTGTGCGGCGACACGTTTTCTGTACATAAGCATACTTCCCTATATATTTCTGAAAATTCAAACGCCAAGCAATATCTGCAATTGGCAACAGCAGCTTGAGCAATACCGGAAAAATATCACAATTGCCCAAAAATATAATGAAAAGCAAAGCCTACGCATAGCTGCTAAATGAATGGCATCACCATACAGACGCACAACCGACCGAAAGACGACCGCGAGTGGCACTGTGAATATCATCGGTTGTACCACAGTGCGTATACGTAACATTCGTTGAAACGGTACACACAGCAGTGCCTAGATATCGGCTCCTCGCCGACGTCTGCGCCAAACAGCCGGCTTTTTCATTTCCTTTTTCCTCCAATATACTATATACTGACGGTAGTTCTGCAACATTAACGCAAAAGTATTAACGCACACACACATATGTATAATATGTACATTGATGGACTTATACACACATTTCAGTTCAGCCGCTTTCACCTAAAAGCGCTAAAAAAGCACTGGGACGTTCTGGCAGACACTGAACAAACATCTACATATAATATATATATAATGTGTCTATGAACTAGCGACATTTGCTACCCAACTGCCGTCGAGCTGCCAGTTCGGGTCAGCGCTGTTGATAGGTGCCACGCTTTCACTCACACACAAACAAACTGACTCTTATCTGTAAGCAGACACGCGTCAACTGCCCGAATGGCCTTGGCAGTCACAGCGACTCACATAAATATTGTGTATACATACAAGCATTCGTATAGATAATACACATGTATGTATATGTGTACGTTAAAAAACATGCCGCCAAACAGCCGATACAGAAAATTATGTATATGCAGATATAAAGCAGGCGAAATCGGCTGTACAACACATATGTTCGACTTGTACTATGCGTTATGTGTATGCGCCGTCAACATGCCCGATCGGTTCCTGCCAAACCTTGGTTCCGGTGTAGGGCGGCAGCTGATAACTTGCCTTGAAGTGCAACAACAAAGTTGTAGGTGGCTCCTTGCGCTTTACGAATGGTCGACGGCAATGAGGGAGCGTGGCTGAAACGTATGGAATTTCAGTTAAATGTTTCGTGACTGCCATACGACGCGTCGTACTCGATTTCGCTCTCGTCATCGTTGTTGTTATCGACTGAATTTAGGCAGCCGAAAAACGAGGCGCACGCACTCACGTATCGCTTAACATAAGAAATATGTACGTAAAATGGTAACAGCACACGTGGCTGCCACTATATGTATTTGTACCTATGTGTAAGTATATATACATACATACAAAGAAAAATGTATTCAGTTTTAGAGTTTGGGGGCCCGTACCGCAACAGCTGAACTTTCACTGCAAAGGCCTTCGTCATAGCGCGCCCCATTTAAGCGTCTCAGACTGTTGGCAACCCGTAGCATCAGGGATCCACGTTTCTATCCCATGTTATATTTATATATGTCTCGACCTCTGTTTCAACGACTGTGTCTGCTTCGTCTCCCATGACGTTCAGATCTTCGTCAAGCGGCAGCAGATAAACAGTGAAGTAGGAAGTTTGAGGCTTTGTAGAAACTTTAGGCATAGGGGCGTAATCGCGTTGTGCAGCCACATCAGTTGTGTGTAATATTTGGCGAGCCTCAGACAATCAGCCTGGCAGCCAGCCAAACAACGAACCAACCAGCC
Source organism: Bactrocera dorsalis (assembly GCF_023373825.1). Classification (NCBI taxonomy): domain Eukaryota; kingdom Metazoa; phylum Arthropoda; class Insecta; order Diptera; family Tephritidae; genus Bactrocera; species Bactrocera dorsalis. Next base: position 99,030,014 of record NC_064304.1, on the reverse strand, counting down.
GCGAACACAGCGAGTCAGTCATTCGCCGAACGGTGGTGCTGGTGCTTAAAATCACACGCATAGACTCAACTGTGAACGCTTCGCATGATAAAACTTACTTTGTGATCAAATATAGTATAAAGATATAGCTAAATTTACTAGTTTAATTAAAATTTGATTAATTTGCTGGAAATAAAGTAATCAATTCGATATAAGCGCACGGCAAAATTCATCAATAAAATATACATATAAAATGTGTGAGAAAATACAAATATTACTTTGCTGTATATGTAGTGCTGTAGCTATGTAAAAATTCTTTTACTTCTACACTGCGCCCTTTGAATTTTTCTATTTTACTGTTTTAATATTGTTCGATTTCTCATTTGTGTTTGCAAATTTATTTATCGTTATCTTTAACTAATGCGATTTTTTCCTTTTATTTATTTCTACTTGCAGTCTCGGCCGCCAATAACACAATGCAATACGGACAAAATATATCCATACCATATTCACAGCCGCAAACTGATTTAAATTTTCTGAACTCCACGGACCATAAAGGGAAGATACATCCGAAAATCGAACGCGACCGCGAAGAAGGTAATCCATTTACTCAATACATACCTATTTGAGTGCAAGCGAGTCTATATCCTGCTTAGGATTAATAATTAAATTAAACTATCAAATACTTTAAAAGGAAATGAAACAGATGACGTGCGAATATTTGAAACTTATTGCAACTATTGAAGTTAATTGCTGCTGGGTTGCATAAAATTTAGAAAATCTCGCAATATTTTTTCAAATTTTTTTTTTAAATTCTTATTGCTGACTACAGCAAATTAACTATAGTGCAAAAAAAGTCTTTACGTATTTTGTCAATAAATGTCGTTGCAATCGTATATCTCCATTATACCATACCATATCGTGTTAAGAAGGTGAGATTTTAAGCTTCATTTAACCAAAAAAAACATTAAATTCGTCGAAGTTGAAAAAAGTGACAGCTGTTCAAAAATGAGTAAAAAATGAAAAAATTCGCTATATGTTGAAATTTTTGTATAAAACGGGAAGAATGTCACACAAGCCACAAATGAAATATGTGAAGTTTACGTAGACGATGCTGTATCAGTTCGTGTAGCTCAACAATGGTTCACTCGCTTCCGTTCTGGAAATTTTGAAATTTCGATTTACACTGATGGAATATTGTCGCTAGCGGAAAAATGGTAAAAAGTGGTCGACCAAAATGGTACAATTTGTTTATTTATTTATTAGTATAAATATAAAAAAAAAATAAGTTGAAGTTTGATTAGAAATACGAAAAGACGACTACCCAATAATTATAGTGCTTAAATGATGAAATAAATTTTTACTTTTAACCAGCAAGACTATCCCTAATATAAAACCAATGTCAAGTCTTCATCGCTGCATTTCAATCAGGAAAAGATTATGTTTCAAAATTAAAACATACGTAATAAAATAACAATCTCATAAATTCTGCACCGAAACCATTTTATCTATATGTATATATATATAATATTTGTGCAAATATATGCAAAATATTGATATACATATACATACATATAAAGTGTTACCACTTAATAACCATGTCTTTATATCTCCATAATAAACTGATATTAAGCAAGTGCTATTTGGTATGAAAAGCTGCCAAAAATCAAATAACAACAAATCAGCTTTTCGAACTTTATCAAAATTGACCAATTTTATCTGCCTACCTATCAGGTACTGAACTTATTCAAACCATTTTTACAAGCGAATGAGAACATATCAGCAGTAAAGTTTTTATTTTCAACTTTTTAAAGATATATATAGACAAACGAGACATTATTGGAATGTAACGGTATATATTTTTTCGAGCTACATCCTCGAATATTTTTAAGAAGTATTTAGTTTTTGAGAGAGTTTGTAGTTTAAATTCTATACACTAATGCCGAATAAACGTTAAAAGTGATTGAAATTTATTTCAAAAACTCGCCTTCTGCTACAAATTTATTGTTTTGATCTCGAAAGCATTCACGTTCTCTCTTGCATACTCTTCAAAATGTAAGTGTGACCGTTTATCAAGAAATCTGTCCGCGAAACGGTCCCTGATTTGACATCGTTAGACCACATTTTTTAAACTCGTCTACGATAATTCTCGCACTCGATTGCTAGCAGCAGATTAAAACATTTCATACACGTTGGACATGGATTTCTTAAAATTTTTTCCTCTTATGAACGCAAGCTCAAATATTTTAATTTCCTTGAAATTTTTGTTGACCATAACTTTCCGCGCTGATTAACTAATTAGTAATAAAAATCATTATATAATTTTATTTTCTACTTTAGCAGCATCACAAACATATATGGAAAGTTTTATCCGACTTAGACCAGGGTAGATAATTTTTGAAAACAAAAAAGGCGATATTTATTCATTTTCTGAGCAAATTTACCATAGTAATGTATATAATTTTATATTACCAGAAAGTAAAGACTTCCGTAAACATAAAGTCTACTGACTAAGTATTGGGGTTTTGTGAAAAAATCTATATACAAGAGTTATACATCTTTTCATCACCTAACATTTTTATAGGCTAGTACAAGACGCCGTAGTCTAAAAAGTTTTCAGAGAAGAGTTTATAACTTTATCAGAATTTTACTAATAAGTTTTTTTTCGTAAACATCCTGAAAATGAAATTAAAAGACTTTCACAAAAACAAACAGCTTTTAATAAGGTTATTTGAAAATTTCTAAGAATTATTATTACGAATTGCCTATAACAAACCATTTCCGATTCCAACCACACATCTCGTTGATCTATTGTATGCAATCAGAGAAAAGCTTCAAGGCCGCACGTTATCGTTATTCATTTATTTTTAAATATTACTTTAAGCCCGCCTGCCAGTTACCGAAAATGCCTAATGGCATATTAGCCACAAGGCTGCCCAACAACAGTGCAGAACTTGCCCAACAGTTGCTATGGCTCCGATTTCGTTCATCAGCGCCTACATGTGTGTATAAATGGGTATATATGTACTTACATATACATAAATAGTAGTTGCGCCGGAGACATTACTGCCCCCGACACCACAGCCGCAGCCATGGCCGTTATTCATTAAAGAAAAAGCATTCGTTTTTCGGCGGCCTGCAAAAAGGTTCAAATCCAATGCGGTATTGTCGGTCGGTAGGAATTTTTGTTCTCGATTCCGGTCGCCTTTTGCCTAGGTGGCTATTAAATAGAGACGGAATCCATTAAAGCGGGTTTTTTGGCCATTTATATGCTAACGGAGTTGTAGCTGTGCCAGCAAATTGCTTTTACATATGATTTCACAGCATTTTTTATACAAAAGCATAAAGATGGAATGTTTGTTTGCGGACACATTTTATATATAAATTTATTTTTGTTTGTATGTATGTTTATAAGCGTTTGTCTGCTTGCGCATTTAACTTTTCTGACACACTTTATTTCTGTCCATTTACATTTCCATTAAAAACCAACAATTTTTTATGTCTGACCTCTTGATCTACAATCGTATGTAACGGTATGCACCAGACACAACGGAATGAGTAAAATATATTTCTTGTACTCGCATTCTGTTGCTGCCTTACTTTAATCGTTATTATGGTATTTAATACTGTATATGCCGAATTTCCATTTCCATTTGACCAAACTGGTGCACTTTACCATAATATATACATATTTTTACTTTGAAACAATATCTGGTCAAAGAGAAAATTTCTATTAAATATACATCCCAAATTATTAAGTTATTTCTGTATATCCTGACGTGCATACGTTGGTTTTAGGTTTGATAAGTTTTCAACCATAAAAAGTGCTATTTATGTATATATTTATATAGATTTTTCTCGCTTACATGTGTCGTACATATTGAAACCATGGCTGCATTGAATACCCTGGAAATAAATCCTCGCTGTGCCAAAGCAATTTAGCAGCGTCAGCAGTCTGGGTAGCCATTTGTACGCATACACGTGTAGCGACTTATGCTTGTAGGCGAAGAAAAGCCCCACATCCTTTCTTTGTTGGGGTAGGTTGCCAAAAAAAATTGTATGGCTCTTTAATTTTTTTGTCCTTTTTCGTTTCGCTTTTGCTTTGACTTATTCCAAAGTTGGTAATAACCATTTGTTTGGTGTGGAATTTGGTGGGAATAAAAAATCGATATCATTCCTTTCCATTTCCTCTGAAATTTAATCATAGTTTGATATGTCGAAATTAAAACAACAAAGTATATAAAAGAAATATTGCAAAATTATTAAAGGATAACTTAGCGTTACCATTTATTAATACTATTTATAGCAAATACTAAATACTATATGGTGGGCTTAGTTACAGTAATATAATGCTACAAGTATATTGTTTTCCATATAATTTGCAGACTAAAAATCTTGAGATGTTTTTAGAAAAAAAAAACGGCTTACGAAGATTTAAATTGGCAAAATACACCTGGTCTTTCCAACGGAGTCGAGGTCTTCCTCTTCCTCTGCTTCCTCTAGCGGATACTACTTCCAAAACTGGAAGCTACCGTCCATACGAACGACTTCTCCACTTGTTCTTTCCAATGGAGTCAAGGTCCTCCTCTTCCTCTGCATCCTCCGGCAGATACTACTTGCAAAGCTGGAAGCTGCCGTCCATACGAACGACTTCTCCACTTGTTCTTTCCAATGGAGTCAAGGTCTTCCTCTTCCTCTGCGAATACTACTTCCAAAGCAGGAAGCTGCCGTCCATTCGGACGACATGACCTAACCATCGCAGCCGCTCTCTTTTAATTCGCTGAACTATGTATGTCAATGTCGTCGTATATCTCATACATACTCGCCGTTGCCAATGCGCAAGGGACTATAAATCTTCCGCAGAACCTTTCTCTCGAAAACTCGTAACTTCGAATCATCAGATATTGTCATCATCCATGCCTTGCACTATATAGCAGAATGGGAATAATGAGCGACTCATAGAGTATGGTCTTTATTCGTCGAGAGAGGATTTTACTTACTTCTCAAGTGCCTACCCAGTTCGAAGTGGTGTTGGCAAGAGTAATTCTGCATTGGATTTCGAGGCTGACATTGTTGTTGGTGTTAATACTTGTTCCAAAATGGGCGTTCCCTACCAGACTCAGTTGCTTTGCTTCCTTATCCAGTCTGGAGAAAGCAGAGCTAACGGCGCGGTTGTTCAGACCAATGATATCAATATCATCAGCGTACGACGGTAGCTTTACACTCTTATAAAAGATTGTGCCTTCTAGATTCAGCTCTGCAGCTTGAATAATTTTCGCCAGCAGTAGTTTGAAGAAGTTGCACGATAGGAAGTCGCCTTGTCTGAAACGTTTGGTATCGAACGACTTGGAGAGGTCCTGACGGAGCTTTTGCGACACAGCCTATAAGCCTCGCGCTATGGCCTTCAGTGCTTTCGGTGGATTTAAGTCTTTTGGTTTGAGTCCAGCTATATATCTGGTGTAATTTTGTAAGAATGTGATAATTTTCGTAGCTTCAAGACATAAGCTTTGCTTATCGAATACGGAAAAAACTGATTATTATTCGAAGTTATTGTTTTAAATACGCTTTATGTAATATCCTTATTTAATAATGTGCAATCGTATCATTAATAAGCATTTAATTATATATTTTTTCTCCATTTTCCAGTTTTGAATCAACAAATTTTGCAAAATGTCAATCAGTCGTGGCAAACATTGGCCAATACTGCCAACACCGTTGATTACTCGTCTCATTTGCTATCTGCAACACTGCCAATCTCAATACAACACTTCCTCAAATATTCCGAAACAATAAAGAAGGAATCCTCAGGTATTGTCGGCTCTCAAATCAACTCAGGGAATTTAAATTTGAGCAATTTGGATACATCACCATCGGGTTTTAAGGGTGATGTTCTCAAGAATGGCACGAATTTGAGTCTGGCACTCGGTGGTGTCGCACTCGCTCCGCCGTCCAATCAGCAAGCAAATGGCGCTACACATCACAATGGCGGCATTGTTGGCATGGATCATACTGTCCATATGACCAATATGACAGATAATACAAATAATGGTGCATCCCTACATCAGGGTGTTAATGGCAATGCGCCAAATCCAAATGTAAATGGACAAGCAAATAATGGTCAACCCACCACTAATGGTACGGTTACGAATGGTAACACGGTTACGAGCACTGCACCGGCTGGTGCCACGACTACCTCAACCGGTGGTACTACAACGACCACTGGCAAGAAGACCCGAAAGAAGAAGCCACCAAAGGAGAAGAAGCCACGCCCGAAACCGGGTGAGATACGTGAGATTAAAGCATTGGATGGTTCCACGCTCTATTGCTGCCCCGAATGTCAAATGGCCTATCCCGATCGTAGTTTAATCGAACAACATGTTATCTCACATGCCGTAGAGCGGCGGTTCGTTTGCGACATATGCAATGCTGCATTGAAGCGTAAAGATCATTTGACCCGTCACAAGCTATCGCACATACCGGATAGACCACATGTTTGTAATGTAAGTGTATTTAGACAAGGTCTTTATTAGAAATGTTTTTAATTTTGTGAATTTTATACACGCAACAGATTTGCATGAAGTCATTCAAGCGAAAGGAGCAATTAACACTGCACATTGTCATACATTCGGGAGAAAAGAAACATGTTTGCGTTGAGTGTGGCAAAGGTAAGGAAAAATGCATATGCGGAAGAAAATATAATAAAAACTATATATTTAAATTAGAAACTATAATGTTAACTATGTGCTAGAGTTTTTGTAATTCGACAACTCAATGAGTCCACGTAGTTCTTTGTTCTGCCATCTAACCTTACCTAACCTAACTTAACAACTCTAATGTACGTTTGTATGTTCTTTTCATACTTCATTGCAGGCTTCTACCGTAAAGATCATCTGCGCAAGCATACACGATCGCACATTGCACGTCGCGTTAAGTCGGAAGTATCAGCGCAGAATGTAAATGGCGGCAGTGGCACCGGAAACACTGCTCAGAACAACACGATACAAGGCTCCTGAGGTTCGTACAAGGACTTTTGGTAAATCTTCAAAAAAACTTCACTCGTGCTACAGCATGTTGAAAGCATCAACTGCCATGGCCGCGCTTATCCAAAATCGCGTCTCATGTTAGTGGTTGCAGTCAATGTGTGTGTAGTGTGAAGTTTCTTTGAATGTTTATCAATTGTCCTGCTGAGCCTTAATCGATGTAAGAAGGAGCTGAAAGATTGTAGCAAGTATGCGAAAGAAAGTGAATTTTTTTCTAATTAATCATGAGAAAGCAGTGTTTTTTATTTTATTTTACAACTATTTTGGTAAAAGGTTGAAGAACGTGAGAAAAAGAAATCATGCAAAAGAATAACAATGTTCACAATCGCACAAAGCTACATACATACATATGTATATGTATAAGGTAGAACACGGCGTCACATTTGCAATTGAACGCCAATAATAACAACAACTAGTAATAACTGAAACCGTTAAATAGCAATTTCGATGTACAAAATATTTATTTAAAATATATACTGATGTTAGGAAGACAAAAAAAAAATACTGAAAACTAAAAACTAAAAACAAAAATATTTTTGCTGAAAAAGTGTAAAAAATATTAAACAATATTTTAACGAGACGAATAGCAACTCATGATGAAGAACGCGCAAATAATTACAGACATACATACATATGTACCATATATAGGTATATGTATGCTTAATTGTACGCGCATTTATGCATACATACATACATGCATAAGGGAGCATCAAAGAAAAAAAACTAAATTAATTTTATGATAGTGAATAATTTTGTTTGTTTTAATTTTGAGGATCTGTGATCTTTTTTGGCTATATAAAATTAATAAAACAAGACAACAAACGATCGCTAATAATATGTAAATACAATTATAAGTGAGAGTGAGTATAAAAATGACAATTGTAATATTACATAATAGCTAGTGGACACACTTATGTGCATACATAAGTAAAAATAATATAAAAACTGAAGCAAATATAATTAGTTTTTATATTACAAATAAAAAATAAATCACGTGCAATTTAATTTATTGTATATTTTTTGTATTTTGTTTTCAATTCTGTTGTACCTAATTTTTGTTCTGTTCAAGTTTTACCATATTTAATCGAGTATTAATTAAGTATTAAGTAAAAGAAATAAACAACGCGAAGTTCATACTTTGCGTAAACATGAGTATGTACATATATACATATTAAGTATACGCAAATACATACATACACGCAAACAATTTGTAATTGAGTTGAAAAATGTATTAGAACTGCTAGGTCTTACACCGTACGGCACAACAATTAATCTAAACATTTACGTATGTATGTATAGTACACATGTATATGGATGTACATATATATACACATACATCCATAAGTTTAATGTAAATAAGCATTAAAATATGTAACACAGTCAAGTATCTACGGCATTTATTATGTATATACATACGCGCATACAATTGAAACATACAAAAATACTGTATTTCTAGTTTAGGATTTTTTATAAACAGCTTAAATGAAGATTTTAAAAATTTAATACATAATTTTTTGAGACACGCAACTACACCCTGACCGACTGACTGCTGGAGCTTCACACACCAAACCATATATGGAAACATGCATACATACATACCTACATATAGGACAGTAAACATTCCAAGTTTTATTTAAGTGAGACTCACATTAGATTCAATTATAGCAAGTACGTACTTACAATGAAAAAATATGATGTTGTTTGTTCAATGATGGTAAGGATCATTTAAAACAAATGTTGTCTACCAACATATTTGAATCTTAACACTCACTTCATACCGGTACACCGTAAATATATACATGCCTACTCCGACTTGCACTATATTTTCCCTGAACGGGTTTTTCAATAAGAGCGCTACAAAATGCCATTATGTATGGAACTCGATTTCTTTTGCATAACCTCCACAGGCACGACCAATAAATAATGAATATTTTGCTTATTGACGAAGCCATTCAGCCAAAAATGAACCACATCGCTGAAGATGATTTTGCGATGAAAATTCGGACCATTTTCAAGTTGATGCTCAACCTAATTCTCGAATATATGACGATTCTGATGGTCGAGGGGCTTCAGTTCTTGCATCAATCTGATCTTGTAAGGATGTAGACCAAGATCTTTTCGCAAAATTCGTCACAACGACGTCACAGAAGCTCAATTTTTGATCTGACAGGACGATTATGGCGATTACAAATTGGACGTAGCGCTCTTAGAGTGAAGACCACTGAATGACTGAATTTTGGTAGTAAATTTTAATAACTTCGACTCTTTGTTAGATCGTATACATATCTTTTCATGATGAAATGGCAAACCTTACTAAAGAAAAATATCAAAATAGCGGAAAAATATGGCGTCGTTTGCTATCTCTTTGTAGCGTCCCTATTGAAAACCCTTTTATTGTCGGCACCAACGACATGGCAATAATCTCGGTAAAAATGCTACCCAAACTAATGGTTCAAAACTAAGACAAAGATTTTTTTTATAAACTTTTACCCTATAACAAATACAATTTGAAGGATATTATAGCCTCAAGCTGCCGAAGTTAACGTTTTTTCTTGATTCATTATGCTTTTGTCACTATCTATTCAGAACCCCGATCAGCATATTATGTATTAATGTACTTTGATTATACTACCGACGATTCTTCCGAATGAGAAAAATGGATATTTTAAAATTTTAAATAAATAAACATGCCACTATGACTTTTCGGCGCTTTTGACAAATCAAGGTTTTCTTCAACTACGACTACAAAAACTTTTCACGCAAAGTAATCTTACTAACATTGAGCATTGGGTCAGCACCTACAATAGTTATACCAGTAAAAACACTACTCACTTGCACAAATTGTTTTTAGCACGCCAAGCCACACAAAATTTTAATTTTATTAACACAAGTTATATTTTGTTGGTCACCATCAATCTGACTGCTCCAACGGTATTAAATTTGACAAGAGAACGGACAACTCCAACACAAGTAGCATTTACTCGCCAGATTCAATTTGCCATTCAAATTAAAATGTATTTCGACTTGCCAACCACTGCTATAATTTCACAAAAGTGATAACTAAAACATAACGGCGACAAGACAAATATTAATTTCAAATTCAACTAAATCCATGCATACATATACAATAAATAAGATACAAATTTATATACATATATAAAATAGATGAAAATAAATAAGCTATACAAACATTGCCATTAATACAGTTAAGCACATCATAAATAAATAACCACTGAACAATAAACAATAAGAAGCAAATACAACAAACAATACTTGAAATACAAATTTTGCAGTAAACATATAGTTCAATTCAAGTTCATACAAAGTATAGAAATGTAAGATCAACTACATATGTATTTATAACTTAATCAAATGAGCATATAAAGATCTATTTTTTGTAAGTTAGCCAGCTAAGCCGTATTTATACAAAAAAAACTAAACTAAAAAATTCCCAATTACAAACAAATCAATCAATTTAATAAAAAATATGTAAATGAAATCTGTAAAACATCACCAAATTTACGGCGATTATTTTTCTACTAACAACTACATACATGCGCATGAATACGTGCGCACCGTGAATAAACAAAATAGTATTTAATGTAAAATTTTGACAAGAGTGTACTGAGCACAAACGACTAAGTACATATAACTGTTTGTATGTTTGTACTGTGAAAATTTCATGAAAAACAACACACGCTCATGAATAAACGCGCCTCAAAGTGCCGAACGTGTTGTGGTTTCCATATAACAGAGCCATCAAACTATATAATTAATAATACATAACATACATGCATACAACAAAAAGCGAATTAAAGTTCAAACACTTATTTCAAGTGACAGCAAAGATTTGTTCAAATTAATTGCATTTGACTCAGCAGCACTCATAATTAACTTGTATAACAATAAAATAAAACACTAACACACTAATAAGTTACAAATGCTGCTAATAAATACATTTACTATAGACTTCATAAAAGCCTATTCGTGGTCAAAAAAATAATCAAGCTATTTCAGTATACTTAAGTAGGTATAACTACAATAAATACGATTAACTGATAGATCACTGAATAATAACCAGTATAACCGACAATTTTTATATATAACGTAACTAATAGAGTGAATCCTAAAAATACAAAGGTATAAACTTTTAAAGGAATTTTTTTTAAAGGTAGCAGTTTTTCAGTATCATATTTAATATTTTTTTTAGACGGGTAAAACTTTCAAGCTTTTTTGCGAGCGAATTGCATAGTACTTGTGTTAATATAACTTTTTATAAAATTGCATAAATATTTAAAATTTCTTTTAACTAAATTTTGAAACTTTCAAAGTGTCATGAAATAATAGTTAATTCGTTAAACCATAATTCAATCATACAGTTAAGGTTGTGGTGATAGCACAAAAAATAAGAATTTCCCAGAAATATTTTAACTAAAAATGTCAAAATGAGTTTTTGCTTTATTTTTATAATTCGAAAATAAGTTTTTTAAACACTCCAACCATGAAGTTGTGTCAGTAACACAAAAACAACAATTTCTCAAAAGTAATTGGATCCATAATGTCAAAATCAGCCGTTTTTTTTGTAAGCTATCAATCAATGAAAAAGCGTTTTTTTGAGTGACAACTCAATACGAATAGAAGAAAATAGAGAAAATCAAAAAACAACAAGTTTTGACATTGTGAATATAAACGCTTCTTTCGTAAGAGAAAGCACACGCCTCAACCTTCTATAATTGAGTCTTAGCTCCGAACAATGAAAATGTGTTTTTTGGGTGATAACTGAAAAACCACTTAAAATCAAAAAATGTTTTTTGAGTTTTAATCTATAATATTAAAACAACCTTATATAATTGAATCGTGAGTTTAACAAGCTCTCTAACTTAAAAAAATAAACCTGAATGTATGTACATATACAAGTACGTATTCAATTAAAAATTAAAATTAAAATCAGCAAACAAGCAATTCAGCAATACAGTGTGAACTTCCCTTTAATTACATATAAAAATATAAAGACATTAGCAAAATAGAAAACCATGAAATTCGAAAACGTTTAGATGTACGAAGGCACATACATGCGAAAAGTACAAATTGTGCGTTAAATTGATGTAATCACTTGATATGATATATTTAAAAAACCAACAAAAAATATGTAAAGGATGTTTGTTCTCTGAAAATAGTTAAAGAATACTACAAATTCATTATTTGCTGCACCACGGACTTACATACATTACATACGCTCAAATCATACACGCTATACCTGCATTTCACCTTGGATCAGCTGGTGACTGAAAACGAAACGGAAAATGAAAGTTTCTAGACGCTTCAAGCTTTCGTGAAACAAAATAATAATAATACTTGCATTCCTTTATAACAACTCGCCAGGCACATGCGTAGGTTCTACACAACAACTTTTTAAAATGAAATGCACGTGGTTTTTCAGACTTCTTTCGACAATTTCATTAACTGCATTTTTGCTTGAAACTGATCCTTAAAACTTTTTAATGCGTGGCTCATCTAAATATAATAGACTTATATAAAAAACTACTACTTACATTTTCTCCGCTTCTTGAGCTATCCAGCGATCTTAGCTGTACAAAGATCATTTGAATTAATTAATCACTAAGTTTACCACTTTCTGATACCGTAACGAAACTTTTAATATGTTCTCAAATAAATACGGTGAGTTGCCTAAAACCTGAGTTTCACACAATGTCGAATCAAACAAGCACACTAGACTCTGTTTTCATAAACACGCTCATCAAACGGAATCATTTTCATTTGTATTTGATTCATGTGTAATTAATATAAAGTAATTAAGCGAAAATGTAATCTAAAAATAAAATAAAATTAAAGTAAACAACAAAGAAATTAAATGAACTCAGGGATAGAGCCTCCAAAAATTTAATAAATAAAAGACATGCAATATTTTAGCAAAAACAAAACAAAAAAAAAACAAAAACCGAAACAAAAATATTATAATTGCTTATACGAAATTTTAAATTTAACAAATTTTAACGAGAATAAAAATATATGTCTAAACTACTTGAAATAACAAAGCGTAAAAATTCAAAAAGAAACATTCAAAGCACCGGAAGGAAATATAAAACCAATTAATTGATATAAAAGTTTAACTATGTAGTAAGCAGAAAGAACTTAAAAGTAAAAAACAACTCAAAGCATATTTGAAAGCGTCAAACAAAATGCGAACAAAGCTTAAACACGAAATTAAAACGTTTTAAACAATTTCACACACAAAATTTTGCACAATACTTATTAAATAATTTATGTACTCTTGTATGGCAAACAAAAAACTTAAAGAAAGTCAAAGAAGATTGATTGTAATTTAAAATACAAATGTTGTTTTGCTTTAAAAATTTTCAATTTTTTGCGATAAAATACATATGTATGTATACATTCGTATATCTGCTATAAGTAACTGAACACCTTTGATATGTATTCGGATAATAACAAAAAGAAAAAATAAGTTGTAGAAGTTTGGTATTAGAGGCTTAAACATGATTCGATGGAATTTTGCAAAGTGTTTATGGTTTTCGTTGCTGTTGCTGAATGACAGTAGTAGTGCAGTATACTTAAATTATGCATAATTATGTGCAACCTGCGACTTAAAATAATAAGGTATAAGAAATGTTACATAAAACAGTGGCAGCATTACCGTTAGTGAGCCTAGTAGGTTTCAGTGATGATTATAAATACATATTACGGTAACCGTTTTTACCCAAATTGATTTCGTTTTTTTACAAACTCTCCCTAAAGTTTCAGAATTTGCTCTGAAAAAATGGATCCACTGTAAAGAACCTCCTTATTTTCAATATTAACGTTGACAAAGCTATTTTACTTTTATTATACATTTAATGTTTTGATCTTTTGCAATAATTTTTGTGTTTTTTATCTCCCAAACAGATAAGCCTATAACTTTCATATAATGATATTTTCATACAATATTTTCCATTCTAAATTTTCTTCAAAAGGGTCTAATTAATTTTTTTATAAAACCATTTCTTTAAAAGTTATACGCAGTTAAGTTAGGTATCAAAAGAACTGTATTCATGCAGTACACCATGTCGTATGAGTGACACAGAATGTATACATAAATTTATACAGTACACCATGACGTATGAGTGACACAGAATGTATACATAAATTCATACGGTGCACCATGGGCGACACAGAATGTATACATAAATCACTTCAATGAATGCTCAAGTCATTGGACTCCCCAATACATATAGCCTACTTATTGCTTTTTTTTAGCTTTTTCACGTTTATATTGTAAACGATTATGTTATATGACAAAAGTATGTCAATATGTTAAATGTACCATTTTAGGTTTGAAAATGTTTTTACACAATACTGCTAGTCCATTAGTTGCCTTTTAACTTTCAATTTTAATTTTATATTATAATACGCTGATTTCAGCGTTAAATAAGATACCTTTAAGCTAATGTCTACACATACTGTGTTAGGAGTTTTTAGACTTTACAAAACATCTTTAATTTTTTTTGTATTAATTTTACTCTCCTACTTGCTATAATATAAAGTAGTTTAAATAATTTTTACGTTTGAGCAAACAGTTGTAAGGTTAGAAAGTAGTTGGATGGCAAAATTGATAACAATCGGTATGAAAGATAATATTTTTGTAAACGACCTGAAATGAGTGGTTTATTTTTTTATATGCAGAAAGATATAGGGTGTAGCGTATGGCGAGTGAGTCATGACCTTGATCAGGTTTTCAAATATTAATATATATGTAGGTATGTAATAGTAAGCTGCGAACAAAAGACGACTTGGTAGTACGTAGTAGGATTAAAAAACTATTTTTATGAAAATATGGACTGTAAAATCAAACGATATGGAAGAATGAAAAATTAGATGCTCGCCACTAGGAAAACCAGTGAGCATATGAATACTTGTAATATTGTAAAGAAATGCATGCACACGAGTACATACATATTGGTTAAATGAATATTAAAGAAAAATATAAAAATTAAATTCACTTTACAGCAGCTGTTTTTCACTTATTAAATTAGAAATGAAAATTTTGAAAAAAAATTAATATTATAAAAGATAGTTTACGACAATGGTGATATAGTATTGGTGTAGCAACAATTACATAATAAATTCTTTAATTGGACTCACTCAGAAAAACCAGCAACGTTTATGAAGCAAAGTAATTAGAAGTTATGAAGAAATAAGCAGACTTGCATACAAGCAAGGCAAGGGAAAGCGCGTATTTTTTTTTGGCAGCAATGAGGTTACTGAAATATGTTTAGGATGATGCATATATTATAATTCTTAAACTCATTAACTTAACAAATTACTTCAAAGTATTTCATAAAAATGAAAGGTGTGTATAATGTAAGGCAAATGATATAATAATGAGCATATAAATAATTACACAAAAGAATTGAGCGAAACAAGCTAATGTGCGATATTGTACTAAATTATGAATAACTTTGTACTTGAATTAATATTTTATTTAAACTTAAGTCAAGATATTCAAATAAAATATAATCATTTCAATTCAAATATATGCCAGGCGTTTTTATTTTCAGAAAAGCTGTTGAGATTTCACTGACAATTCAACGCTTGATACATTTTTTAGTTATACATATAAGAATATTTCAGAAGTGGAGTTTTGAAGGAGTTATTAAATAAGAATTACCACTCAAGGGGGAAGTAGGGATTCGAATTGTCTTAAGTGAGCATAATATCTCAAGAAGATTATGTTAAAGTCGATTGAAGCAAAATTGACGAAGATACGGGTATTTTTATACCTGTCTTATAAACTTTTCACATCAGATTTTTAACCTTTAAAGCGTTTTCCAAACAAACTCACATCGCCCAAGTCGGTGCCCTCCATAACTTCAAAACTACTGCACTAATCGTTTAGAAATTTGGAACACTATTTCCTCAATATTTGTATATAATAACAATATAATAACAATTTAACCGATTTAATCGCACAAAATTAGGTTTTTCCTTCAGAGGACCCAGTGGCAAAGCGCTTATCTAACAACATAATTTTGATTTTAAATGATCCAGCACCGAGTTATGCGATGCGCCGCAATTAAAATTTTTCCGAAACGCTTTAGAATAATTTTTGCAATTGTTATTTTTTTAATTTCTCCTTTAAAATTTAACAGAATATTATTCCAATGTTATATTATATTCTATTAGCATTTTTTTAAAACAGATTTTAACTATATCATACAAAAATCTTAAACAGAGACAAGTAATTTCAAGAGAAACTGCTACAAACTGGCTCTGTAAAAGAAAGGCAGGCGCCGTGGCTGGTCAGCGCTTAGGTGATTCTCGCGCCTCGATGTGATTGGGTTTATAAGCGCCACGTTGGCTGCAGGGGAAGCTGGCTGTCAGCGCCGTTGCCGGTCAGTGCTTAGGTGATTCTCGTGCATCGATTGGTATGATTTATAAGCGTCACGTTGGCTTCAGGGGAATCTCGCTGCCAGCTGCCGCTATATAAGTAAAGCAGGCGCCGTGCCAAGTCAGTGCTTAGGTGTTCCCGCGCCTCGATGTGATTGGGTTTATAAGCGTCACGTTGGCTTCCGCGGAAGGCCAGCTGTGGCTATATAAGTAAAGCAAGCGCCATGTCTTTTCAGTGCTTAGGTGATTCTCGCGTATCGATTGGTTTGATTTGAAAGCGTCACGTTGGCTTCAGGGGAAGCTGGCTGCCAGCTGCCCCTATATAAGTAAAGCAGGCGCCGTGCCTGGTCAGTGCTTAGGTGATTCTCGCGCCTCGATGTGACTGGGCTTATAAGCGTCACGTTGGCTTCAGCGGAAGGTGGCTGCCAGCTGTGGCTATATAAGTAAAGCAAGCGCAATGTCTTTTCAGTGCTTCAGCGGAAGCTGGCTGCCAGCTGCCGCTATATAAGTAATGCAAGCGCCGTGCCTGGTCAGTGCTCAGGTGATTCTCGCGCATCGATTGGTTTGATTTGAAAGCGTCACGTTGGCTTCAGGGAAAGCTGGCTGCCAGCTGTCGCTATATAAGTAAAGCAAGCGCCATGCCTTTTCAGTGCTTAGGTGATTCTCGCGCATCGATTGGTTTGATTTGAAAGCGTCACGTTGGCTTCAGGGGAAGCTGGCTGCCAGCTGTCGCTATATAAGTAAAGCAAGCGCCATACCTTTTCAGTGCTTAGGTGATTCTCGCGCCTCGATGTGATTGGGTTTATAAGCGTCACGTTGGCTTCCGCGGAAGGTGGCTGCCAACTGCCGCTATATAACTAAAGCAGGCGCCGTTGCTGGTCAGTGCTTAGGTGATTCTCGCGCATCGATTGGTTTGATTTGAAAGCGTCACTTTGGCTTCAGGGGAAGCTGGCTGCCAGCTGCCGCTATATAAGTAAAGCAAGCGCCATGCCTTTTCAGTGCTTAGGTGATTCTCGCGCATCGATTGGTTTGATTTGAAAGCGTCACGTTGGCTTCAGGGGAAGCTGGCTGCCAGCTGTCGCTATATAAGTAAAGCAAGCGCCATGCCTTTTCAGTGCTTAGGTGATTCTCGCGCATCGATTGGTTTGATTTGAAAGCGTCACGTTGGCTTCAGGGGAATCTGGCTGCCAGCTGTCGCTATATAAGTAAAGCAGGCGCCGTTGCTGGTCAGTGCTCAGATGATTCTCTCGCATCGATTGGTTAGATTTGAAAGCGTCACGTTGGCTTCAGGGGAAGCTGGCTGCCAGCTGTGGCTATATAAGTAAAGCAAGCGCCATGCCTTTTCAGTGCTCAGGTGATTCTCGCGCCTCGATGTGATTGGGTTTATAAGCGTCACGTTGGCTTCAGCGGAAGGTGGTTGCCAGCTGTGGCTATATAAGTAAAGCAAGCGCCATGCCTTTTCAGTGCTTAGGTGATTCTCGCGCATCGATTGGTTTGATTTGAAAGCGTCACGTTGGCTTCAGGCGAAACTAGCTGCCAGCTGCCGCTATATAAGTAAAGCAGGCGCCGTTGCTGGTCAGTGCTCAGATGATTCTCGCGCATCGATTGGTTAGATTTGAAAGCGTCACGTTGGCTTCAGGGGAATCTGGCTGCCAGCTGCCACTATATAAGTAAAGCAGGCGCTGTGCCTGGT